>NC_139410.1:23886935-28686935 GCF_905368555.1 Meleagris gallopavo | reverse complement strand
TTCTGTGAGCAAGATCATGATTTATGATTTCACATTGCTAATCAGTTATTTCCCTCTTGCATTCACGTAATTATATCGCATTAATAAGACTTGACTTTTAGACAGAAGCTCCACAAGGTGAATTCTCAACATGATATACATGCAACTCCCCATAGCATCATCAATAGTTAGGCACACACAGAGAATTGATTACAGCCTTAGATTTTAGGCCATTGCTATCTTACTTTTGGGTTTTTCTTCTCATTATTTCATTGCATGTGTCAACTGTTACTCTTTTTGCTTAAAATCCATCCTAGGAATAGTATTAACCTTATATATAATGGAATTTCATTCTAGAAAATGCAGATTTTAGGCACTGCGTGATGAGAGAAATAACCTCAAAATACAGCTAAAGATTCTACAGAAGCAGGTCACAGAGATCTGGTTTCTCAGGGAGCTTCTGAACATCATAAAAATGTAAGCAGTCACTGGCAGCTCCAAACTGCAGACATTAAATGCATCTACAAAGAACTCTGACAGGTCTCTACAAATCTAAGACTTTGTGTCACTACAGAACATCTCCAGTTTTATGGCAAGAACTGAGGTAGGAAGTAGAATACTTCCCATGCAACAGTTCTGCAGAATGAATTCTCCTTTAGACAAATATTCATTTATGCTGGCGTCACTTGCAAATCTCTGGTTAATTTAAAGATATCTGAATTTCATTTACTACAATTTTCACTATTTTTTTTTTCTAAAATGGCTTTATAAAGCATGAACAGAAATTACATCTCTGTATACTTATGTGGGTTATATTTGAGTTTCCTGTGCAGAATTTAAAAATAGATCAGAAATGCCAAAATAACAAGCTGAAGATTAGATGTGTTACCTGTTTTCTTCCCCACCTGTGCAGTTGTTTTTTTTTATACTCAGAAATACTTCAAAATAGACTTCTAAAATATGCCCATATTACCCCCAGCTAACAAAGTTGTCCAGATTAACAAGCAACTGAAATATTGCTAAGGTTTATATGAAGCAGTGGATGAGTTCTGTTTTCAGAACTAGTTTTGATCTCAACTTCCTCCATACATGAAAAGACAACAAAAAGGATAACTGAACAGACAGTGAAAGACATTTATCTCTTAGTGTGCTTTGATTCGGTTTTGCCACAGTTACAAGGTTGTGCTGGAAAACCTCCCGTAGCCTGTGCATCGTTGCTGATGACTGCTGTGAATTGGTATTCATAGATTATGAGGAAATTTCATGCCAAGACAGACGGGGTTTACACTGGAAAAGGTAAGAGACTATCATAACAATCAGCTTTAGAAAGTTACTTTTAGTATCTGGAATTGGTGGATCCCCTGTGAGATTTTTACGAACCTCCTTTGGGGGAAACACAGAAAATGAGGTGGTGGTGAATATGACTCTTTTCTTTGAGAGCCTCGTAAGTAGCCAGTGGGAAAGCAGCTGACCTCTCTTCTCATGCTCAGCATGCACATAAGTCTGGAAACAGAGATTTGAATAAGTGATTTCCCAGGGAAAAAAAAAAAAGGCTGTCCTGTGAAAATCATCATCTCCAGGATAATGGTACTGGCGTCTTCTTGTGAGCTGTGACTTTAGACTTTCTCTTCTTCACTAGACTTACAAAACTGCACCAAATTTATCTAAGCACTAAATTTCATTTTGACTTAATTTGATCCTCTCATTCTGTTATCTTGGCCTTCATAAAACAAGAGAGGTTTCATAGAGCATAATCATCTGGAAAAATATCATACACATAAGTTAGACAGTTTTAGAAGGTTACTTTGAAAATACCAAAAACTAGTCCTGGTTATACTTTTTCCCTACTCATGCCTAATTCCTATTACTTAGAGAGTTTTGCTCATTAAAAAACTCACTAATGAAGATGTTAAGATATTCATGTTCCTAAATGTTAATTATCTTGCTTGAATAAAAAGGAAAAAATAACAAGTCTGAGGGTTCAGCATAGTAAAATGTATACTTCTTTCCTTCTATATTATTTATCATTGAGATTAGCAATAAAATGCCAGCATCCTCTCAACTACGTGTCCCACAGTCCTACGAATGCTGTAATATCAAGTGGTGCTTCTGTTAGTGAATCAATATGCCCATAGGAAAAATGGCATTTGCTGAAATCCTAGAACATAATGGTTCTAAGAATGAAAAGCATCAAAATTTATCTATACCCAGCTCAAGCTGGATTCAGTTGGTATCACTCCTTGTAACTTTTTTTTTACTATCAGCACAACCTGATCCCATTTCATGTCAGCTGAGAATCTGGATGCAAGTTAGAATGGGAACAAATATTTAAGCATCAAATTCTGAATTTATGTCTTTGTATTAACTTCAAATTTATGGTTATCAAGTCACATGTCATACACTAGCTAACTTTTTTTTAGCTAAGAGTAACATGAAGATATTTACAAGGCTAGTACATGACATTCCTTTGTTTTGAGTGACTGAGGATTATCTTTTAAAAAATGTAATAATAAACAGTCCCCTCAAATAATTCATCTATGCATAGATTTTATGAATTCAGTTGCATGGAGTTCTATTTATAAGACAAGCACTAATAGATTTGCACTATCCTCAGTGACTCTAAAAAATGCATAATATGTACAATATTACATATATCACAAAGTGTATAGTATGCTGTACATATTCTATGCATACTTATGAAGAAGTGCATCAGATTTTTTTTTTTTGAAAGTGAACTTTGGTTAAACGGTTGAACAGTTTTCAGAAAATACTGATAAAACCCTGGGATCTTAGAGAGAACAACTGTAAGCAGACATTAGAAAATCATTAGAAGAGGTTTTCAAAACCTAAATAAACCTAAGTAAATAAAAAGGTCGTGTTGCTGTTATTCATACATGGAGTGTTCTTTATCTGCAGCTGTACTAAGACTTTTGAACTCCTCAGACCAGGACCCTGCAGTTAGTAGATCAGTGTCACACTACATACTCCTTTTCCATTAGATTATAGCTGGAAGGCAAAGAAAACATCAATACTCGGCAGCTTCTGATATGCAAATACAAGGCAATAATTCACACTGTTGTAATTGTTCCTTGTGGTTGACTATTGCTTTACATGATCTTAAGGAACTTTGTTGGAAAAAACTGTAATAAAATGATCGTTACTTTAAAATAATATTCAACCAGTTCTGGCAGATAGTTATCTTATAACAGCTATTCCATGCATTTGAGTTTATCCGCTGCTTGTTTTGTACTTTGACTGCCTATTTCTAATCAAGCAAACGTTCAGTATGTTTTAGGCACTGGTCTCATTAGTTTCCTCTTTAGTATTTATTATTGCCCATGACAAATCTTTTTCTTATTCTACTGAGAAATGCAGAAGGCTAATCTAGGGCAGCATTGCTCTTGCTGGGCAATTTAGACATGATCAATATTCATTAGCATTGGTAATTCACCAGGCAAGAGGACAGTGCTTTATAATGACTAAAAGATACCAGCAGAGAAGTGGAAATTGTTATCCATGTGGACAAAAAATACACTATATTCACTTTCTAGACTCTCTTGGACAATCAACATCTGTGTTTAGTCAATTGCATTGTGATTTTTTTCCTTCTATCCAGCTATACAGGAAAAAGTCCTGTACAGTGAGGATGGTGAGGCACTGGAACAGGTTGCCCAGAGATGTGGTGGATGCCTTGTCCCTGGAGATTTTAAAGTAAGGGGTGGACCCGGCCCTGGGGGCAACCTGATCTAGCTGTGCATGCCCCTGTTCATTGGAGGAGCATTGGACTAGATGACCTTTAAAGCTCTTTTTCAACTCCAAGGATTCTATGATTCTTTGATTCTATGATTCAAAAGAGCTGACTTCTGACATATAGTTGGAAGTTATTTATATCTTGTTCTAAGTCCCCTGAGTTAGATATTTCTCATGGGCTTAAGGGACGTTTGATCTGTTTTTTTGGTGGTTTTTTTTTTTTTTTTTTTTCATTTCATCATTCACTTCTTACTCCTGATACATAATTAGAATGATAACACAGCCATGATGTGATGACAGTAGTAAACTGTTAGAGCAACAGAGCCATTACATGACACACTAGTACATTTTTAAATCAGAGACCAGCTACCAAAAAAAAAATTGCTAGAACGTACCTAATCTTCTTCATTAATAGCTTTTCAAGATGAGTTTAATTAGAACAATAAAGACTTTAACACATGGGAAACAAAGGAAATAAATACCATAAAAAATAACACCAAAAACCACGACATCCTACCAACCCTCAAGACCATGGACAGGACCATAACAGTGAACATCCTTGAGAAATTAATCTTACCTGTGTATAAATTTGCTACAGTTTCTCCTGTTATTTGCAAGTTTCTTACTGTGATTTTGCTGTTCCATGGAGACTTTTAGACAGTTGTCATCTACTTTGTTTTGAGTGGTCAGAATATTTTGTTGATCTGAATCATTGTTCTTTAAAAGTATTAACATAAAACATTTCAAAGCTATTTCTTTTTTCTCAGGATTTTTCTAAGATTTTATGTAATATTTGTACTGTAAAATTTCACTTTCCTTCCTTCAGCACTCATCACCAAAAAAAGTCTGAGCACATGACCGCATTCATTTCATGATGTTGTCATTTGTTAAACTCCCTCAAGATTGATTCTCATCTGCTTTACTGATGTATTTCCTTGCCAGTTTTAATATGCTTGTTCATTCCTCCAAAGTAACTGCATGTCTACTTTAGACTGAATTAATAATGACTCTACTCTGTTCATAATTGAAAAATGCAGCCCTCAAAATTGTATTCCAAGTGCTTTGCTTTGTTGATCAGCCACATCATTTGGCAGGAGGAATTAATTGTGAAAGAGTTGCAATTTTACATAGATAGAAAAACATTTGTGTTGCAAAATATTTGTGTTATCATGGAACAAGTCTGAATTAGTTCCCACGAGGTTAAAGAGGATTTACGCAATTGAAACTGAGGAAACTTTTATCTGCACATGTAAACTCTAAATTAAAACCATAGACAGTTTTTAGCCTCTTCAATGATTGTGAAACACTCTATTTAAATTAAAAAAAAAAAAATCAGCACGCAGGGCTAACTATTCTTTGTTATTTTCAAATACTTATTTTTCTCCAACGGAATAAATGACCCTTTGCATCAGCTTAGCACTGCCAGCAGTTTCTAATCAAGGGATAATTATTTCAAGGAGTAATATGTTCAGTCAAACATTTTGACTTATAGAGTAGTCTTACTTTACATAAAGAGATCATTTTTCTAGCAAATAAAGAAAACCAGGGTCTTTTATTCAGTTAATTAGTTCTATGTTCTGAAAGCAGTTTTTAAGGCTCTCTTTCTTATGCTTGTATTGACCACTGTGCTAAACCTAAAGCACATCCGAGCGAGACTTGAAGGTAATATACTAAATAAGACAATAGTGAAAGTAAGCCATACTTTGTACCACTGCCCCTTGCAGTACACTGAATGAGCCCCAGTATGAAATATATAATGAGTTATCATAATGTGATAACCCCTGAAATACAACCACAGGGGAATGACAAGACCATCCTTATTTCCATTAGAAAGAATGGAAGGAAATGTACATTTCCTTAATATCAGCACCTCTAAATAGGTCTATAGATACTATTAATTCACAGTAAATTCAGTGGCCACATCCAGCACAACTGCATTTCAGATAGTCACATTTTACAGATACAAATCACAAAAGTTCAAAATGAATTAAAAAAAAAAATGCATCTATAGAACTTCGTTCGAGTCCAAAAGGTTTAGGAATGAAAAATATGAATCACAAGCCAGATTCTCAGCTGGCACTAGATCAGCAGGACTCAAAAGTCATCAGTGGAATATCTGGATCCAAGTACATTTATCACTGGCATGATACATGCATATATACAGCTTGGACTAACAATGGAGAATTTAGATTAAACAGAGGTTTGAAGTGCTGACTCAACATATAGCTCCAGTAATGGAATTATAGTGGATTATTTTTAAGGAATAAATTACTAGTGACTGACATTTACATATGTAACTTGCATATTGATCATCTGCAGAATGAGAAATACAAGAGTACTTGGAAGACCACAAAGCATACGTATTGGCAATGTGTACAAAGACAAGCATTTAAGATTGAGCATGAACTCTGGAATTGAGCAGCACACATCTAATTTCAAACACCTCCCTACAAGGATGGGTTAAGAGGTGGGGTTGTTCAGCCTGGAGGAAAGAAGGCTCCAGGCAGATCCAAGAGTGGTCTTTCAATATCTAAAGGGGGGCTGTAAGAAGAAAGGGACAAATTCTTTAGCAGGGTTTGTGGTGATAGAACAAGGGGAAATGATTTCAAACTAAAAGAGGGGAGATTTTGACTGGATATAAGGAAAAAGTTCTGTCTTCTACCTCATCCTTATCAAAAAGTAAAGAAGGACTTTGGAGTCTGCAAGACATGCATAAGATAAGACAGGAAAAAGAACATTATTATTACTGTAGAAAAATTGAGGAATTTAAGGATTTACTTTATGCAAGTCAATAAACAGATCTCTATAAGCCTGGATTACACTTAGCAGTCCATTTGTAGAAATCAAAGCAAGCTAAAGAACTGGCACAATGTTAATTCAATCTATGTTGTGCATTAGGGAGCCTTTCAGAAATACCTGAGCTAGTACTAACTTGAATTTTAATGCACATAGAACCACATTGAGCAGACTATAGTTTCTCTTTCCTGATGAACGAGGAAGGATTCAAATATGTATCACATTTGTCTACCTTGTGGTTATAATTAGATAAGTAAACCCATATGAAACAGGTTCTTTCTAAGAATAAACTTAGTCTGATTGTTTACTATTAACTACACCAAGTACAAGGAAAATACTATGTAATTTTGACTTGCTCAGCAGTCTGTTCTGCAATCAGGAAGTATGCATTGTATTGACTTTTTGTTCATTAACTATTCAGAAATGTAACCAGAAAAATCTAACTATACGCTTTTAAGACTCGACTGCCATCTGTTCCCCATATACAAAATGCTCAACAAAGCAAGTTACCAAGGCACTGGATAGGTACCAGATTTGCAGACATTGTCATCCTAAGAGGCAGAGTCACCAAGAATTCCGGTTCATTAAACGCAGGTAACAACTAAAGTTTCACATGAGACATTCATCTGATGACATATAATAGAGATAAAGAACTTAGTGCTTGAGTGTCTTTCTGCTCTGTACCTTTTATGGCTGAATGAGGAGAAATTCTTAAATATTTTCTCAGTTGCCCTGTTGCAGATCGGAGAGAAAAAGAATGCAATTCCTATAAAAGGAATGGAGATCTTATTCGGAGGCAGTCTGGCTACACAGCCTTTCTAATCATTGGGAGCTTGAGCTTCAGCACACTGCATACAGTGGGCTGTGGGAGGACAGGGAATCACTCAAAGCTCCCCACTGTTGGATACCAGAACCACTATATCTCGTCTCCTCAACAGGCTGATGTTTAGAAGGCTTTTTTCCTGTGGATGCACTTTAACAAAAAATTCATGAGCCAACACGGTGTCTCATATGCATTTTTGAAGAGTTCAGAAATACATTTCCAGAAAATGTCAGTGCGTTTGTTTTCTCCTATTTCTTACTGAGCTGCTGTAAGATGCTACGTATGACCTTTTCTGACTTCATGCTTGGTTGACATCTGGTTACCATATGTTTGTATTATTACTGCTCTACCCTTTTACTGTAGATCATACATCCTGAAAGATATCAATCCACAACACCTGCACACCTTTGTACAGAAAGTACACTGTGGATAATTGTCAAAATACCTGATGTGATAAAATACAATGTTATGGAACAAAATCAGAGAATCAATCAGTAGGAGGTCAACTACATACACTGATGTTTTGTGGTTTTTTTCTTTTCTTTTGTTTTGTTTTTTACTTAGATAACAGAGTCAGTTTACATTTTGATGAAAAAGTAAAGAAGTATTTTAACAAGTACATGTTGCAACTGAGGCAATTCAGATAAAAACTTATTATTCGGCTTTCACAGTGAATGGAAAAAGAACAATTAAAAATCAAGAATTTGCATTTAGGCCATATTGATTCCCCACATTCAAGTTAATTCTTATTCACATGAATGTCCTCACTAGATTTAGCTAGTTTCTAACTGTAACTATTAGCAACAATCTCCATAGAGAAAGCAAGTTAGACACGAATTCTTAAAAACAGTGAAGGCATATTTCTCAATCATGGAAGGCTGAACTAAAGTCAGTATTTTTACCATTTGGTATTGTAAAACATCCCAGTATTTGTTGATATTCCAAAATATTGATGGCATGATAACGTGATAAGAAAGCATATTTCTAATGTGAGCTCCATAGGAAATCATTTGAGTAAAGCAGCTCTTCATGAGGCTTAGTGTATGATTAACAGCAATTATTTTTGCAGATTTGGAGATGTTCTGGCAGTCATTCTATATTTGGAGGGCCCATTGATTTCAACAGGAATTTTAAATAATGGATTAACTGATCATGAGGTCCTCCAGGAAAAGACACGTAGTGCAAACAGCAACTGGGAGATCTGAATTTTTCAAAGCAAAAGAGGCTGTTGTCAGTACACTATTTTCATGGTTGTGTGAGCAACAGTAAATGTCACTTCGGCTCTATAAGGAATACTGAGATCAAACCAAAACAAAAGAAGACTTCTAATTGCCTATTGGAGAATGTTTCATGGCTGTCTCAGGAGTTTTGTGTTATTACAGTACTAGAGACAGTGATATTATTGCAACACATAGAGAACCAAAACATTTTTCTAAGAAAGTGGCCCAAGAGCTCAATTTTTTATTTTTCATTTCTATCAAGATCACAGATATTCTGCATTGCTTCACTGACTCTTTTCTGTGGCTTACAGCTCAGGTCTGTCCTAACCCTGCAGTAAAGTGGACTTAGTTTACTTGGAAATAGAATACAGAATATTTTAAGAAAAAGAATATTTTCTTGCTGAAGCAGGAAGAAAATGCCTGTGTGGTCCATTATATGGAGAAGAAATTAGGGCAGCCAGCTACTACAAGTATCACGTTTGCTCTAGCTGAGTTTTATCCAGTTTCACTTAGCAAGTTGTTTAAGGTGGGGAAGTTGGATCTGACAGCCTACATGCAAGATTCCAACCAAGGAAGTAGCACTAGAGGAAAGCTAGAGAAGATACCAATGCTGTTGGGTTTTTTTGTTTGTTTTGTTGGTTGTTTTTTTTTTTTTTTTTGTGAGTAGAGGACAGAAATTTCCTCTAAGAGGTCACAACTACAAAATGATGTTAGTCTTCAAATTTAACTTTTTGAAAAATTTGTGAGAAAGCCATGGATTACAAAAAGCAACCACCAACAAGACTGAAAACCTCTATGGATAAAACATGAAGACAAGGGGAATAAACAGAATAAACAAAAATATTTCCCAAACAAGTGCTGCAACTTTTTGCATTAAAGTATCAGTTTTCTTTACAAAAATCTCAAGCATCTTAAAACCAATCCAAACCAAAAGATAACAAAAGAAAAAAAGGCAATGGCAGTACGTAACTGTTATTGACAATAGAAATTCCTTCCATCTTTTTCACAGTAGCCACAATAGTGTAAAGCCCAGAAAGAAACTGTGGCTAACATAACCAAAACAGCTATTAATCTATTCTAAGAAACCGGAGACAGACTCATAACTTAGTGCTCTTCTCTTTTATACATTAATAAGCAATGATTGTTACAGAGAGATTTTCCTGCTCACATATTTCTCTTGTGTTCATTGGCCCCTCTGGGGAAGTGCTGTGCTGTAGTTTGGAATAAAGTTCTGCTTTCCCTGCTGAATTCCTGTCAACAAAGGCTGATCCGTAACCATGACTCCTGCAATCCAATTACTTAATAAAGCTGGCAGGCACTGTCTTGGGAATGTGATCGCTTGACTTAAATATTGCATCCTATAGGAAAAAAATAGTAGCACAAATTCTCAGGAGAAAAGCAGGAACCGAGCAACAGTTCCAGCAACACTGAATGAAATCTGAGACAACTCATATCTCTAAGAGATCTGGTCCAGAAGTACTCGATTGCTAAATAATATGCTTTTCTCATAACAAAATGCAGCAAAAGAAAATGCCATAATTAAAACTTATGATGAATTATAATAATTGAGAATACCTATTAATTGAGAATACCTATTAAGGAGTTTGCTGAAAATGGAAAAGCAAATCTTCCTCTTGCGATTAAAAATTAGTTTGCTGCATGCTTAAAAAACAGATAATGGCACAAAGCATTTGCTCACAAATCTTAAACAGTGCATCACCTCTGCTCTTATGGCAGGAAAGGCACTCTGTTGTAAGCTCCATTATTACACTGTCCCTTTCACTATTCCAGAAAAGATGTCATTGTCACCACAAAGCAGCCACAAGCAGTAATATCAACTTCACTAAATGGAGTCCAACAAAGAATATATATAAATTCCTATTATTCTGGGACCATATTGAGTTAACTCTTTGTCCAAAATGCCTAGAGATCACTCCAGGCTGAGCTAAAAGAAATTCAGATTCTTCCTTTGCCTTCACTAATGCAGAAACCAAGCAGAGATGTAAAAGCCAGGCTTATTTCCTATTATTGGTCTCTCTGGTAAAACAGGGACAATATTGCCTAATACAGACAGTGAAATTCCCATTGAGAAAGATTTCAGTTCATAAGTCCATTATGTTTTTCTATGAGCCTCACACTTTTAAATTAGTAAGGATTAAAAAGAAGGCAGCTTGGTGCCATATCCCAATTTAAACTCCTAAGCACCATAATTTTTCTTTCAGATCTCTTCAAGTGAAGCATTTTCCTTTCTTTTATTCAATTCCGCTGTTCACAGTAACAGAGTAAAAGTTTTCTCTAACCTGAACTAATGACCACTAAATCATTTAAAGCATGCAAACACAGTTCAGAGAAAAGGAAAAATCGATTGAAACTCATAGAGTTTCTAAAGTCTAAAGTAGATTTTTCTGCATGGCATTCTTCAGCTCCCCTTTCTACATGCACAAAAAAAAAAAAAAAGAAAAAAGCTCATTTTTAAGAACTAAATAAAATAAAAGATATAATTTTATTTCATTGTGCAAACTGTTAAGCAGAAATTAGACTAAGGGAAAGAGGCTTAGGAAGTAAAAGTGAAAATTTATCATTATTTCCATTTGGAAATATTTCAGATTTATTTTCTGTCACAAAAACATTTTCTCTTCCAGCTTCCCCCAAGGTGCTAAATTATATGGCTCCATTATGCTTATTAAAAATTCTTAGTAGTAGTAGAAAAGGAAATTTAAACCATCAAGACATCCAGTGGGAAAACTATGACAAATGATACTAATTTTGTTTTACTATTCCTCTGCTCCTACTTCCTGCAGGATGGAAATGCTGAAAAAAAATGCATACAAGCAATAGGAAATCCAGTATTAAATTATGAAAAAAAAAAAAAAGTTAATATCAGTGGAACATTTTCTACTATTTCTTTAATTTGTAGCATACATTAGGAAAAACTCATCTGGAGGAGTGGGGATGCAGTGGCACAGACTGCCCAGGGGGAAGGTGGAGTCACCGTCCCTGGAGGTGTTCAGGAACAGTGGAGATGTGGCACTGAGGCATGTGGGTAGTGAGCGTGATGGGGGTCATTTAAGAGTGAACTTGGTGATTTTATTGATCCCTTCCAACCTTAACAACTCTCCAATTCTATTTAATTATCAATATTAGAAATAGTTATTCACAGAAGGACAAGCTGTGACTGCACAATACAAGACAGATATTCATGCTTTTTTATCTTATTCCCTTCTGATTTTTAATCAAGATATGTATTCCTACTCAAGAAGCTTAAAATTCTTCACAGTGGTAAATAGTTACCTCAGTCTCTCATAATTCTTGAATTGACAAACTGTTGTAATCTTCATTTGATAAATACTCCTTTCAACAAGCATTCTCAAACATTTAGTCTTAAAATTTGAGGTTTGAGTAGAAGGGGTTGTATTTCCATAGAACATGTTACCTTAATGACTTCAAGCTCCTTTAAACAAAATCCAGAGCCAAGTATGTGAACTTAACCACTAACAACTTTTTAAATTCTACATGTAACCTGTAATGTACTATAGAGACCAAAGAGAAATAGCAGAAAAGAACTTGTACTTGTTTTGGTTCATTATGATTAACAGACAATTGAATAGTGGATGAGTAAACAATGGTTGCTTGAAAATAATGGCATCCACTTGCTTAGCATTCTTTTAAGGTGAAGTTTTGGCCTTATTAAAGAAGTCGGTGCTTCATTTGTGACATTGTCAACCTTAACCTCTCTGCTAAGTGAGAGCTGTAACTCCTTAACAAGCCAGATCAAGGACTTTCAAATTATGCCTGGCTGCCAACATCTACTGAGTACAAATCTATGAAAGTAACTACACTTATAGTTTTAATTGATCTTTTTTCTCACATGTGTAATTATGTAAACCATATTACCTTGCTCAAGGCTTACTGTAGTATATAAACATCTAGTTTATAGACATGATGTTGCCTTCAGCGCAGCAGTCATTCATGAAGAAATTGCATGCAATAAAACAGGCACTCTAAAAAAGTAAACCTTCAGGGACTGATGCTTAATGGACTGTGAGAAAAGAGGAGTATACCCAAAGTGACAGGGGAGATCTTGTTTAATATATGAGTAATTTAGTTAATAGACACAAAGACATATATATATATGTATACATATATCTCACGAACATTTGCATGTAAACAAAGTCATCTCAAGATGACCTCGATTTGTACTGTCAATTTCAAGTTTAATTTACATTTAAACAAAAATCAAAGATCATTTGCTAACAGCTGAGAACATGCAGGCTATGAAAAAGAATGCAAGCAGTGGATTTACCCATATGCAAACGTTTTCCTGATCAGATGTGCTGTGTCTAAAGTGAGTAGGTTAAATACAAGGAGCAAATAGTAGTGTAACAATGTCATATGTTGCAATGGTAAGATTTCTTTCTGTTTTAAATAAACTTTACGACTGTGAAATACAAGCAATAAGAAGCTGACTTTGCTTTGAAAATGTGCTAGTTATAAAGATAAGACATCTCCTGCACAAAATGACACAAACACTCGTCTTTATAGCTCCAGAGGTCAGAGAGAGACTAGGCAGCCTTTAGAAAGAGATGCTGCTGCTTTATGAAGCAACGATAACAATACATTTACAACAAGATGTACTCAAACTATAAATTTTCTGGCTGGAAGGTAGGAAATAAAGAAATCACCTTTTAGGTAGTTTCAACTACTCTGCACTTTCCTGCTGTTCACTCCAAGCTAAACAGCCTTACAACATAATCTCCTGGACATACAAGTAACTACATTTTATATCATTTATGTCATCTTGTTGGAGTGCAAACTGCTAAGGCCATCTTGGTTCAGAACTCCGTTCAGAAAATGATTTTTACTAAACTTCCTCTCCCACACTGGGCTAAATGGTCTCAGCTCTGAGCTCTGTTATAGAAAAGCTGCACTCTTCAGCAGGAGAAGCCTAATCATAACAAACAAGCCTCTGCAAATTCAAACAGTGACATCACTGAAAGGACGTTAATAAGGCAGAAAAAGAATCAGATTTTATGCCCACAAGGATATGACAGAGGAGGCTACAGCTTCCACCTGCTTTACAATGGCCTCTATCTTTTGCATAAAAGCACAGGGATGGGAACAAACTGTAGTCTCCTCTCAGTATCTGGATTGCTCCTGGTCTTCCTCTATGGCTGTTGCGATGCTCCAACATATCACAGCTCCATTCTACCTGGGAAGCTGAGCAGCACCAAACAGTTAATCATGCCTGCAAGGTGCTTGTACAGTTTTATTTATCGAGATGCATTTTTCTGCTTCACCATTAGATCCAGATCATTTAACCAAGAAAAAATGCCAACGGCCACCAGATTTTATGTTGTGCTAGCGACTAATTATCAAAGAAGACAACAGTCACGTCATTTCTGAGGGCATCAGATTAGAAGAGGGGTGAGCAAGAAGTGAGATTAGGAGCATTTGGAATTTACATTTGAAGGAATATTTGCTTGGAATTTTTTGGAGGAATGTTATAGCTTTCCCCATAGGCAGAATGTCAAATAACAGGATTGCTAAGTCTGGTCCTGCTCAGAGCAGTCACCTGAATTGGGCAGCTCAGGATCATATTCAGTCAGGTTTTGAGGGGGAAAAGACAATTTAAAAGGATTTGATCACCTTCATGTTATCTTCAGTTGATAGACCTTTCCTAAAATTTCATGCCAAGATCTGGAGAGGCGTGCTGTTTTTGGCAGAATTGTAAAATGAGGCCAGTGGCAGCTTTTCACCCTACATGTTTAAAAGAAAAATCAGGAAGTGGTTTGAGGTTCAAAAAAATAAATAAATAAAATAAATAAATCCTTTGCTTTAATGAATTTCAGTTAGGAAAGAGAATTATTTGTAGTTCCTAGCATTCTTTGAACAGGTAGATCCACAGGGTGGTATGATTTAGAAGCATGATTTGGGGCTGGTTATTACTTTCAGAAAAGAGATTACAGAATAGAATCATAGAATCATTAGGGTTGAAGAAGACCACTAAGATCAATGAGTCCAACTTAATCCATTCTCACCATGCCCACTGACCACATTCCCTCACTGCCACATCTCCACAGTTCTTGAGCACTTTCAGAGATGGTGTCTCTATCATCTCCCTGGGCAGCCTGTGCCAATGCATCACCACTCCTTCAGAGAAGAAATTCTTCCTAATATCCAACCTGAACTTCCTCTGGCACAACTTGAGGCCATTACTTCTTGTCCTGATTTTAAGCTTTTTCCAGATTCAGACTACCTTGACTGCAACAGTTACATAAAGATCACACTGTTAGGTTTTCTTAAGGGCTGCGAAGATAAGGAGAGAGTTTTTGTTCTTTTGTTTTTGTTTTCCTCTACATAAGCTTGAAATATTTACCATCTTTAGCATCTGACACTGCTAAGAAGTAACAGTCACCTTCCATGCCTTTGAAGGCATTGAAGATTATCTGAATTCCTTGGAGATGTTCAGAAACAGCAGGAGACTCCTTCTTACTGATGAGGATTGGATGGGATGCTGGTTACAATCAGACTTGCTTTAATATCAGACATTCAGAGACACTTGGTTCAATGTACACACTTACCAAGGACTTCTAGGCCACAGAAACCTGGTAACAGCCCTATCTGTTCACTAGTCTTCAGCTGTTGATATATGTCTTCTGCAATTACTTCAGTTGGATAAACTTACTGCAAAGCAGTTTTATTTGAAAAAAACATTCTAAAGTATCTGAAGAGTAAACCTTTTCAAGATTTGCCAAAAAAAATCCATTGCTCATTGACTGCAAGGAAATTAGAGGAAATAAGTATTTATATCTACTGTGCTGTATTTGGCAGTCAGAAGGTGAACCCAGATGCTCTGCCATGCTCTGAAGGTATTGCAGCATTATGCTACAGTCCCTCTGCTTTATACACCCCTACACTGCCACTCTCAAGAGTTTCTGTGCCATTTACTAAATCTTGCAGCTGCTAAGGGAAATATAGGAGTCAGTGAAGATCAAAGATTCTTTGCTTTTTATATAATCCAGGTCACAGCTCCAGCACAGGGTAAGGCAAAATTCAGCTTCTCCTTTGCCTCACAGTGGTTCCAGTTGTAATTTTATGTAGTGATTCTGATTATTTCACAAACACAGAGGAGCTAATTTCAAAGTTGATTCTTCATGATTGATGTCCCAGGATTTCTTTAAGGGTGAGCCATTTATCCTTTATAAGATTTCTTGTTTATTGCCTGACAAAGAGCCTAGCCTTGCTGATGCAGCTGATAAATTATAGCAGCTAGAATATCCCAGCAGATTTTCTCACCTTTATTCCCCACAAAGAAGATTCACCTGTTGATGGGTTACTGTATAAACACTCAACTGAAGGCAATACAGAAGTGTTTACTTCACTTCTATCCTCTTCCCCTGTTGCTAGAGCAACATAGTAACTCCCCTCTCTATGAGTACTTAATATTTTTACAAGGCTGTACACATCAGCAAAGGAGCAGAAACATGAAATAAATCGTACTGCAACATCTGCATGGCGATCTGCAATTCAGTGATGGCCACAAAAGCTTAGGTGCTATTTCCCTGAAAGAATTATAATCTACTGAAAAGAAAAGCTATTATTAATTTTCTAAGAAAGGTGTATCCAAAATACTCTTTCCAAAAATACCAAATTTCCCACTTTTACTTTTAAAAAGAACTAGTTAAAAGAAAGTAATTTTAAAAGAATAGTTTCCTTTTGTCTGAAACAATTTGTTTTAAGAAAATAAAATACATTTTAAATTAAATTTTTAAATGATGTATTCTCACAACAATTAAGGAAAATTAAATATTAAAAATAGGACAGCTAATTCACAATCAGTTAGAAAAAGTATGTTGATATTCAAGCTTAAGAGCATGGAAATGGTTAAAGGTTTACTTACTTTGATTAGTGTAGCAATAATTAACAAATACCAAAATCTCTAACCTTAAGTGAAATATTTCCCACAAACACATATTGTGTGACTCTATAGATAGGGAAATAGCAGACAAAATGAAACAATTTTACAACATCACACAAACTCTGTAGCCTACCCTTCAGTAAAGTTCACGGTTAAGGACTCTTCAGGGCTTACGTCTTTAAATCAGGACTGCAGAGCCTGAGGTTGGCAGGACTCAGAACCACTTGTGAAGACAAGGATTCATTTTGTTTCCCCAAATAAAGGTCTAAAATTAAGGGTTTGTTGTCTCCTCGCTTTCAAAAAAGGAGAGCATACTTTGGGCTCTCCTGCATGAACAAAGAGAGGGAGAAAAAAGGAAAACAGCAGAAAAGAAAACAGCATTGCCTGCCGTACTTAGAATGCACAGAGCAGAGAAAGCATTACTTCAGAACAGCGATCACAGAGCAGCGTGGGAAATCACACAGAAACTTCTCCTGAATATTTCCATTCACAATTGCTAGGAGGGTTAATCAGGTATTGTGGGATGTACCAGAACAAGTCAATTTCATAGCTGTACAAAAATGGAGATGGTGATAAATGCAGTTTAAATAAAGTGGCATGTTAGATCAACTTGCTCAGAGGGAAGACTGCACCAAATAGCTTCAATGCTGAGATTTTGCCAGAGACAAAATGTGCATATCTCAATTTTTACATATACCTGGAATGACAGAACTTTCTGCATTTGTTACTCTCTACCATTTAAAATCATGTACTGCCCACTACAAAGCTGAGTTACATGGCATATTACAAATACTAAATAAATAAAATGAAGTCTTGTGCTAAATGACCACTCTCTGAACTCTCTCAAAGTAAAAAAGAATTATATGTTTTGGCTCAGCTATATTGTATATTCTTTCCTTATAGCTACCCATCAGAGTCATATTTCCAATAGGCATTTATAAAGTAATGGAATACATACCAGCTCAAACTAAGATGAATGACAAGATATTATTTGCAATATAAAAGCAATCAAACTAATGCTTCTGCAAAGGTGATAATATTCAGAGCATTGTGATCTCAGGAATACTAAGGCAAGACCATATATAGGCTTTAAAGGGGAAGGAAGAAGTACATGAAGATCTTGCCAAGAGATCAGACAGATCCCAATATCCCAATATCAGACAGAAACCTGTAGAAGGCAGAGACCTGTAAGTATGCAACCATTGATCACTGGGCAAAATTTCCCCTTGAGTATCTGTTTATGACCCACTTACGGCACGAGGAATGCCACTGGCACTGTTGATGCATCAAACAAATCACACCTTAGTGTTGCTACATATAAATATTGGGCCCATTGAACACACATTATGGGGATAACAGTAGTGGGCAAATTCTCAGACACATTTCGGTGCATAACTTCCATTAGTACTTAGATTTCAGTATTAAATAACTTCTAGTGCTTAAAACCAAGGTCTTCTTAAGTTCACTTTCTTGCCAACTAGAAAGATAATTTACTCCTTGTTACAATATATCATACAAAATAAGATACTGAAGATTACTCAGGATAAAGAATATATCTCACTGGTTTAAATGTTTACAGGATCATAGAGATTTTAAGTCTTAAAGCAGATATTCAACATCAGAGAATGCTGACAGAATTTAGCATCCTCCATTTCCCTTCAAAGACTATCAACTTCATGTTATCGTATGGCTACCTTGAGAAAGTAAAAGCATCGATATATGAGAAATGCATAGTTACATCAATGAAGAGCACCGCTGAAAAGGCCATGAGGAAATTAAAAAGTCTGAATATACAGAGAGAATTAGAAGATCAGTAAATAAGTCATGGTGCTACACACTGCATTATGAGAATAAAGGAAACACTGAATAGCTACTCATTTAGTGAGGCACATTCATCCAGTGCACTGAATGAGGTAGGAGCCCCATGGAGAAAGCAGTATGCAATCAGGTAATTAAAGACTGTATCATAATGTATGCATGTAATGGAGCCAAATTGAACTTGCACAGATCTATCAGCATAGCATTTCCTAACTTTTCTTCATTTGACTTCGTAACCCTAACTCTCTTTTAACACAGCAATTTTTGTTTTGGTTCTTTTTAGTCTTTGGTATACATTAATCATGAACAAATTTATACTGCTATTCAAAGATTTAGCATTCATGTAGCTTAGCTAGAGCTTCCCAAGCAGTGTGGAAATATGGTTAGGTAGGGCAGACAACCAGCTATAAATTAAAGCATTCACTTGCGTAAAATCTAATACTTGCATGTACAAGAAAGAGCTGTCAACTTTTCTAACAAGTGCTCAGTCTGATCTTCTAAGGGAATGCATTTTGTAAAAGAATACAGTTCCTGTGATTTTGATGGCTGCTCATCTGCTTTTCCATTTGCCAATCCTTCTCACTTATGAATCTGAATATATTCGTTAAGTAAAGGGCATACATGTAAAAATAAAGGTGTCAAAGAAATAAAGGTGTCAATTTTTTTTTTTTTTTTTTTCCCCCCAGATTTCAGGAAAATTGATGGCTGAATAGAAGTAAGAATCTAAACTACTGACCTGAATAAGTTTCACCCAAAGCAACGGCAGATAGAATATGGCCATTGTGCATTCTGCTTTACAGCATATATTATGGAAATATATACTGCAATATACGAACAGGAATTCAACAGTAAATAAGCTTCCTATGTCCTCACCGCTATCCCACTTCCTAATGGATTCATTCAAAACCTGAAAGAATCAGTTAGACTGACCACAAAGAGTCGTCCTTATCAGGTGCTGATGGACATGCAGAAGACACTGATATGAATGACAACCTTAGAACTGTGGTTGTTCTTTGATTGAAACCCTGGACAAGAATCCTGCAGAGACAGAGTACATAGATGGGACTGTGCTTGTGGGAGCTCATAGAGGCCTGGCGAGAAAATGGAACAAGTAAAGAAAGATGGAACAGTTTTTCTAACAGTCATAGAAGACTGTCAGAGATAGCACATAAGCAAGTTCAAAGTTCAGGTTAATTCTCCTTGCAGACAAAAAAAAAAAAAAAAAACAGGATGAGAGATGGGAATGAATTATTATGAATATTAAGTCTCAGCACAGGAAATGTTAAGGCTGACCAAGCCTTGATAATACATCCATAACTCTTTTATATAAATTAGAATAATTTGGGCAAAAGGAATAAAACAGGAGATGGCAAAATTTACAGATGCTTTCTGTTTACCTCCCTTTACTCAATGACTTTGTTCAAGGTCTTCAGAAGAAATGGCTTAATTTATTCAGACTTTATTTTCCTCTACAGAATTTCAAGGCTGGAGTTTAGAATTATTCTTGACAGATAATGTGAGGATGGTGAATATCTAAAAGGACAAATGACATTAAAAAGTCTGCACAGCTCAGCAGTCTAAATCTTTTTTTTTTTTTTTTGCAAACCACCCTGCATACCACTCCATGTGGAAAAAATGCTTAGTTTGCTAGAAGAAAATATTAAGTTAATCAAAGAAATATTTTATTAAAAAAAAGCTACAATATGTTAATATGTTAAGTTTAACTTTCAGACCCTCAGTGTTTTCAGTGTTTGTTTGTTTGTTTTAGAGAATGGCAGGCAGAGTATTACGTTTTTTTGTTGTGTTGTTGTTGTTTTTTACACCATCAAAATAGGTGAGGACGATATTGGCAACCAGGTCTAGGAACTCACCCTTCAGGTGGTCTCTGCTGCAGTCAAAATTGCAGACTGTATGGTTCACTAAGCCAGAGTAAGAGACATAAGGTATTGAGGTTTACTGATGGGATACTTACTGTTTCAAAAAGAAGGCACTCAATCTTCTTTTTGGTCTTTATGTGGGTCATATAAGTAAAAATACTCAAATAGGTCTACTTAAGTATTTATTTATAGTAGCTTTAATGAAAATTTTAGACCAGTTATTATAAAAGCAAATACATTAATTAAAAATGATCAGATTGCAACTTTTTAGGTTTTCTTAAACAGTAGAATAACACTTGTGAATGACTTCTTGAACCATATTCTCTGAGAATCAAAGCAAGAGTTTTAAATCACTTCACCTCTATCTAATCTGATATTTCTCACAGCCTTACGTATTTTTACATGTTGGTATTATTTTGAATGCCATTTCATTTTAAGTTTTACGCTGGCATCATATCTGCATTTATGCAGATAGCTTATAAATCAAACTCAGCCACAAATTTACTTATCTAAGTTTAGTGACACTCAAAACGAGAACGTTCCCAGATATCTTACTGCACCTAGTCCCTCCCATGGCTTCCACTCCAAAATTTCCTCTCCACACCATAACTATTATGCAACACATGACCAAACTTTTCCAGGACAAAATATACACACAACAAAAAGAATGTACAAAACACCAGAAGTCAGTCATTATAATTCCAACCACCAACAAAATAGTACAATAATAGTAGAAACCCTTCAGGAGTTTGATAAATAGACATTATCTGACTTGAAGTAATTTTTCAGGACTGTGTTTGTCTCTTACAGAGGGCAAATCCAATAGTTTATTTTATGCTTTTTCCATTACAAATTTGGTAATTGAAAACTATCTTTTGGTTCTGGAGAAAATTTTATAAGCACTGCTGAACTTCAACACTAATTCTTAGATATGAGCAAAGATGATTAGAATACAATTTCTGTGCTCTTTATAGAATGTAGCACAACTTTCAGAGGTGTAGCTGTCAAGGGATATTGACATGATCTTGAACTAAATCCTCCTTTTCTAGTTTAATTCAAAAGTCTCTTAAGTCAGGTGAGACATTAACCTGTTCTGGATCTTGCCTCAGATATGCAAAAAACTCAGCTAGTAAAATAATGTGTATGCTTAGTGAAAAGAAGAAATGAACATTTGGAGATATTTTCTAGGAGACAACATGTACTCCATTCAGAAATGCTGATAGAAATGAGTACAGAGGGCTTTGATTCAGAATCTGTTAAGTTTCACATCACTGATTTAAATAAGCAATGAATCCTAAATAAATAAATAAGCATTAGATAAAATGCATATGTGCTACATGAAATTAAATTAAAATACAACATAAACAAGGTGAGACTTAAATATCCTATCAATTTATTAAAAAATCTCAAAAAAAAAAATCTTCTGTGTAATAGAATTAATTACCGAAAAGAATGCATCATATCTTGTTCTTTATTTGGTATATCTTATATATCATCAACACAACAATGAAGAAAAGGTGTTCAAGTGGAAAAGGATTATTTATTAATTTCTTAATGGGAAAGAAGGAAAAGAAAAATCAAGACAGGAAAAATAACAAGAAAAAAAAAGCAAAAAAAAAATCAGCACTACAAAATATTAGATTACATTTAAGATAAAAGAGAACCAAGTGGTGAATAATGAATGCTGATCTTATTATATATCAAAAAAGGAAAAATCACAGCAGATTCAAATTGATTGAAATGATTAATAACACAAATTCAGCTCACAGATACTTTGAATATGAACAGGTCATATTATCTGGAGATGAAATGTTGCAAATATACAATTGTGTGCCCTGGTGGTGGAGATAAGCTAGAGACAAGCACTCAGTTCATGGGAATACAAAGCATCTTGTTATTGTTAATTCTCTTCATCGTCCTTATTCCCTTACTAGGGGGTTGATTAGAGGAAATAAGAAAATACGAGGTTTAAAGGGAGAATGAGCCAGAATTATCAAGCAGCATTATAAAGAGAAAGAAAAAAAGCTGTCTTTGACTTATCCTATTTGAGCTCATAATTAGGTAATCCATTATTCTGCATCTGCCAGAAGCTAGGAAAATATGTTGGAGTAGGCCAGGCAATGGATGGAGTGGATAGCTCCCTGAGTACAGCATACATCTCCTATATGAGCACAGTCAAGTGCAGACAGAAGAGTGTCACTGTCTCAAGCACACAAACTAAGGAAATGAACACATCTGCAGCAAAAGAATTCTGCCTTAGAGGAGGTTAAGCAGAATAGTGTTGGGTTGTTGTTTTTTTTTTTTGACATTTCTATTGATAATCCCCACTGTGTCGTAAAGGTTAACTCTCAAGATAATAGGGACAGCATGTTTTGATCTCTAAAACGGTGAACTGTCCTGTTTTACAGTAAAACAGCTCACTTTTAGGCAGAAGAGAAACTAATAGAATAGAAATCTCTAAGAACAATCAGGTATAAGGCATAAAAATAGGTGTGTCAGCTAGCACCATTGGGAAAATGTCAGAAAAGAAGATAAGAACCTGAGCTGTCATTAAGTCACAGTAATAGTTTTCTGCACTTGGCATTCATCAGTCCTGATAAATTTTACAAAACTTCATGTGCTATAAAAGAAATCTTTTTATTATTAATAACAAAAATTATTACTTCATTATGCAGTATAAAATAAATAAGTCTATAACTATGCTATATCTTATATACACCATATAAATGAAGATCAAAGGGTTCTAAGACTGAGCACCCCAAAACTTCCATCCACTGCAGCGCTTCAATGTTCTTACTACTGCAATTTTTCCCAGCATTTAACTAAACTTCCAGGATGATATTAAAGTGCACCTTGCAGGCTTTACTCTGATTTAGACTGTTCTTCACTCATGTAAGAAACACAAGACACTGGAAAGATCATAATCATTAAATACACCAACATTATGATTTGCCATGACAGTTCAGATCTATGCAGACTTAAATATCTTTGCCAACCTAGCAAGTCAAGGATGGAGGTACATATTCTCTATTACAAGTTAAGCAGTGGTTTATCAGACTAGAAGTGCGTTTTCTTTCTTTTTATTTTAAGAAGGTTAATTCTGGGTTCAACAGCCTCCTTATTTACATGAAAATTGTAGCTGTTAGTTTGTTAGCAGGTCATTAGCAATATGGAGATGAAAAGGTAGAATTATGAAAAACTGCATTAAAAAACAGGACTTTTAATCTCTGGTTGCAATTTTATGTTAAAACTCAATAAGATCCAAAGTCGTTGGCCAAAAATTATCCTGATGAGGAACCAGAGTTCATCTACCTTATGCTTAAAGCAATCTCATGTGAATTAACATGATTAAATCAATGCAGATTTATTTCATTAATAGTGTTTACAGAACATGTTCTTACAATAAATTAAATTCCCCTAGAATATCCTATTTCAACACTACATTTATGTCACATAACTCATATGACAGGGACATATGAGTTAACACCAGTGACTCAGAGAATTGTATTTGCAGTGCATGGAGCTGATGCTTCACATGCTAAATCTGAGTTAAGAAGAGTTGATTTTGACACCAGCCTCCAGGTGTCAAAATCAACCACAACCTGTGATGTAGACATCGCCTTTCGGCATGCCTGTATGAACTGTTATGTATTAGAAGTACATCCTTTTAAGAGCTACTGGCAGAGTCCAGTAGTTGTCCAGTATGAATGGAAACCTTTCTCAGTGGTTTCCAGCAGGATTTTGATGGCCTAGAAAGATTCTGCCATCTGAGAGAACAGAAATGGTATTCAAAGCATTTTTCAAATGAAGATCAACTTTTACAAGGGCATACATTCTTATGGCTTAAGTAAAAGAACCTAGAAACACATGATTGCTCAGCATGTTGCATCACACAGTGAGTGAGTTCCCAGGCTATAGGTGTTTTTTTAAATATTTACCAGAATTTTCAAAAGAAGAAAATGCCTTGTCAGATGACATTGACAATGGACAGTGCATCCACGTGTCTTATCGTAACTCAGAAAAGATCACTGAAAGTCTCAAATTGTAAGCTCTGATCCTCTCATAGGCAAGAATTTTGACATACCTTATTTGAAATCTAATCTCATTTATAAGTTATTAATTGCATATTCATAGTTTTAACATTGGGTCAAACTACAATGGTTAAAATCAGCTCATTTTCCCCCACACAAGCTTACTTTAATCTTCTCTCTTTTGTTCATGGAGCCAAAGCACATAAGCCTGCTGTCTCTGAGGCCACCATATCATTGCAAAACAAAGTCCTGATGCCCTGCTTCTTTACATGTCTCCTCAGTCTTGTAAAATACTTAACTTTCAAAGTGTCAACAAGTTCATATCATACACTTGCAGTTCCCTGTGCTCACATATTTCAGGCTCTTACTTCTGGCAAGACCTTTTTCACTTCTCTAGCTTACTCTACTTCATTTTGAAAAGGTGAGAGAACATGAGATATGTCTACCTCCAGGCATAGCTCAGGTTGGGCACATGGCAGCTGCAAGCTGTCCAGAATGGTTGGATGTCTGTCTCAGGACTCCTTTTCTAGCTAAGATGTATGATGAAGATGTTTCTCCTGGATTCATGTGAAATATGCTTGACAATATTCACTGGAGTTAATGGGAAGAGAAAGTGAGAATGGGAAAGATCTATGAGCACTACAAAGTCCTCAATGGAGAATACAGAATTGCCTCCAGATCTTTCTATAACATTGTTAAAATCAGCAGAAATGGTTCTTCCTGGACAAGGTCACCTGGAGGCACCAAGGAGCGGTGACAATACAGCTCATATCCCACTGTTGGTGTCACACAGAGCTGGGGAGCAAACACCCCTTATTTGTTGCGATAAACAGAAGGCTTTGTCTCTTGCCACTTCTAATTCCACTTTAATGTTGGCTTCAATAACTCTTCAGGTGTCTCCATTTCTATAGCTACAGGTGGCTGTGCATATTCAGTAATTTTCTCCAAAATGGTGAAGAGATACAAAATATCCATGCAGATTCAGATGGAGATGGGCCATTTTGGAGCGCGTTGCTCCTTTCAAGAAATGCCTGTGCAGAAACATTCCTCATTTACAAGTTCATAACTAAATTAAGGAAATGTAAGCATTTGCAGGCTCTTCTTAAGTTTCCTGGTTCAATGTGAGGTACATTTTCACTTGTACGCAAGCAAAGAGTTTTTGTGGATGTAAGCTATACAATCAGGCTTGTTAGTGTCTCATACAAAGATGATCAAGAAATTTCCAAAAATTTCTTTGACAGAATTTTCCAAGAAGTTGTAGTTCCTTGCAGTCTGGGCTCTTCATTTAAATTTTCTGTATAAGGCTTTCAAAGGAGAATTTCTGAAATCAAAGAGCCCCTTAGTCACTATGTAGAGATCTCTACAGGATTTCTGCTCTGTAAGACAGCTAGGTTCGGCTCCCATGACACAATTTGTGCTTGATTAATTTACTCCATCTCAGAATCTTCAGTACTCAGGTTTCATTGTCTGGGATAGAACTCCCTAAAAATTCCCTTCCCCCTAAAGAAAAATAATTTGAAAGCCAGAAATCTGATATGAACTCCTCTGCTCTGCTCACCTCTTCCCAGCCCTTGTCATTCCAATATCTCCCAGCTGCACTACTAACAGTATTATGTTTGGAAATAGGTCTTATAATAGCTTTACTAAATCAGAGTAGAAGCCTTTGGCTGTGACGCTTTCAGCTGCATATTTCAATAATTCATATTTCACTCAAGTTCTACTGACTTGTCTCATCCCTTTGCTTGATGGTTTTTACAGCAATCAGTGCCTTACTACATGTAAACCATTATGTTGACTTATCATCAACACGCAATTGTACAGATTCTGGTAAAAGAAGATATGTGCTGGGTGTGCAAGGAACATACGCAAGAAGTTAAAGTTGACAAGATGAACCTGCAACCACTAAATAACAACCATTAGGTTTTTGTCTAAAATTATTCTGACCTTATTATATTGACAAGTTGGTTTGGGGGTATGGGAAGAAAAAATGAAAAAATGAATAAAGAGAGGTTATTTTCCCCTACTCTAAATCAGAAGCCTCATATTAAAGCTTTGAGAGAACTAGAATTCAACACACACACACCTTCAATGAAAGGGAGCGTAGATGCAGCTCTTAGAACATCAATATACACTTAATTCCCGAGCAAATAAAGAAATAAAATCCCCATTCCCTTAGACATTAAAAGCTGAGTAAAGCACGAGTGCCCTGTTCCACTCAGGAGCTGCAAGCCTACAGTAGCAATCAGAACAGATGCTATCCTTGCCATGGGACAGCTGAGTTGGTCTGCCCTGAGTACTCACTGAATGACTATCCCCTGTTGCACCTTTCTATATTGTTTTGCAAGTAGACTTGATGGGCCCTGACAGAAGCCCATCACTTTGCCTCAAGAAGTTAAGAGGCGCTGGTAAACTGATATTTGCTATTTTGTAGAGTTCATTTAACAAAATGAAGCCTCACAGCATACTATTACCTAACAGCGCTAAATTGTAGATTTTAATGAATTTTATTCTGTTTCTGATATCAGAAGTTTCAGGAACACATAGCAAAGGCCAAGGAGGATTACTGAGCTCATCTCTCATGCAGCGTAATGTCAATTCTCTGTTCTACAGTGTAGAAAATACCAGTCTTATATTTACTGCTCTTTATCCAAATAAATCTGCCACAGGCTGTAAAGTTACCTGGTATTATAGAAAACAAAGTTGAAATGCACAAGGGAAGTGCCTTTTCCTCCTTTTTAATTTCTGAAAGTGTTAATAGTAACCTAATTACTTCTAAAGAAATTATATTTCAAGTTTCATTATTTTCACCACTTTACAGAAAACTTTTTGGCAGTAAGCACTGCCAATCTAAAATTTTCTAATGCTAAGGTCAGATTTATTTCATTTGAACTGCCATGCAATCCTGAATAATGAATAAACCAAAGGGATCATTACTTTTGAAGCACTGTAATATGCTCATATGAAATATTTTCTATTTTGCTGTCCTCAAACTAGTACAAACTAAGTAACATATTGGTCATTTAGAGATTTATCAGCATGAGAGCCACATTTCTGAATTCCAGAGACAGAAATAAAACACTCATATCTAGAGGATTCATTTTGATATGATGATAGCTATTAAAACAAGTTCCATGTTCCAAGATGACAGCTTGGCTAATGTGAAGCAATGCATGCATGGTACAGAAAATGACAAAGTACCAACAGACTTCCACTGTGGCAACATCTGTTGGCACACCATGCAACGAATTACTGATTGTGACAATCTTGGACACTAGATCCTATTTACAGGGGGATAAAACTTTCAATATCTTTGTATCTTGCAAACTTGATCTCTCTGAAGTTAAACTGATTGAGACCATCCTTTGAGGTATTCATTTTTTAAAAATTAAAAAGAAATGAACAGTGAGTTGTCATCTTACCTTCATACAGTAGTTAACTGCAGTGGTTCAGCAGCTAGGAGATAAGAGGTTGAGGGGTCTCCACTGAAGCTCCAGGGTAGGGAGGGTGAGAGAAAGGAGGCTCACAATGACCATGGCAAGAAAACATTGTGTGGGAAGCAAAAATCAGATGCAAAAGGAATTAGCTGAAAATGAGCCTCTGCTCAAAAGAAACTCATTACATATCATTTCTCTTTGCTAAACTCAGTCTACCAAAAGGCAACGACAGAAAACATAAGAAATAGTCAGCGATGTAGGGATAGAGAAGATTTTGTTTCCACTTGGGTGTTTACTGGTTGCTCTGCAGCAGCAAGCAGGCAGATGAAATTATACTAATAAACTGCAGCCTTAGTAAGCATGAAAGAGAGTAAAAGATGAACTATCCCCAGCATAGTTTTAAGAATACATGGATTTAAAACCTTCCATGATTAGGATTGTCAAAACATTAAATCCTATGTTCAATTGAGCAAGTAATACAATTGAATCATAGAAAGGCTTTGGTTGTAGTGGACCTTAAGGATTGTCTAGTTCCAATCCCCTTGCCATGGACAGTGTTGCCATCCTCTATATCAAGATTTATATATATATATATATATATATATATATATATATATATAATATATGTGTATATAAAAATATATATTTTTATATATCAAGAGATATATATATATATATCTCCAAACCTATATTCAAACCTAAATAACCATATATTGTGAACATGGGGTGTATATATATAAGTATATATATAAGTATATATATAAGTATATATATAAGTATATATATAAGTATATATATAAGTATATATATAAGTATATATAAGTATATATATATATATACACACCATGTTCACAATATATGGTTATTTAGGTTTGAATCTTCATCCCCATTTTAAGAACTCTCAAAATTCATTTTGAATTGAGATCAGATTGCTGGACACCAATACAATATTTTAAAGTGGATGTGCTTCCACTTACAGCACACAGTGAAGGACACTTTCCCATCATGTGCAGGAGGAGCATGTTCACATTTCTGGAAGATGCTTTTCTGATCAATTGCAGAAAGAGAAGGCTCCTGCCCAGTGCCTGAACACAAAGATACAGTGTGTGCTTAGGGTGATTATTCTTATTTTTGGAGCGTTTCTTTCAAATGCTTGACAGTATTCTTGGCATCAAGTCAGAATTTAAAGCAATGGTTCAAAAGCTTCATCTACATCCATTGTTTAACACAGCAGCTATTTGACAGCAAGTTCCTTTTGTAAGAGAAAGCAATTTCCCCTACACAGCTCGAACACAATGGACACCAGTGGGCTGGCACTGACGTGCTGGCACTGCCAGTGAGAATGCAACTGTAGAATCAACAGCTTAACACAAATAAACCCCTCTTCTGCTTCATTGTATTTGTTACGGAAGGAAAAACAACTACAAAAAAAGGTAATGAACTTTTTAAAAATAAATGTATTTTCTTGCTTGAAGATTGCCCAAAAAACTTTGATCCTGCCCGCATTTCTATATGAAAATACCTGGAAGACCAGGAGCACTGCTATTAATCTGCCAATTAACAGAGCACTTTGGGGCAAACCCAGGCACACCAGAAAGACAAATAGGAATAGTCTCAGGAGTTTCCTCTTTGATGAAGAAACAAAATGACTCCTAATAATCTGAGATTATACTCCTTTTATCCCTCTTCTATGCTTTCTCTCCTATCTGGGGAAAAAAAACCATAGAATGTAAGCCAGAAAAAAAGATAAACAAATACATAAATTAAGGCACTAATTTATATTGGCTTCTTTCTTAAACTCAGGTGATATTTGAATTAGCTAAATAATTTAATTTCCTAACTAAGGGATACGGGAAGTGTATCTTCCTTCAGAGGAGTGGAACTGTCCCTCAGTTCAGTAGTTTTTCCTGTTTTTATGGTTTATCCATATATTTAATCATTGGCTGCACTACTCATCAAAGAGATTTTTCCTAAATAGGACATCACCATTTTGTTTTTTAGAGTTGATGTACACGATCTATAGAACACCTCAAGTGCTAACTGTAATAAATACTTTCACAATGTATTTAAAGTATATAAAGTATATTTATACACTCATAAAAATATATTTATATGAGAAAGTAGGGAGCTGTTAAAGCAGTCTATGTTATCACTATGGCTTATTTAGGGCCCAAAGTCACACGATCAGTGAGAATTTATGCAAGAACACATGCACATGCATAAAAGCATAAATGAGAAAATTAATTTTGCACATTATTACTTGAAGGAAATTTGATTGTCCTGAGCTTAGAAATACGGTAAGCTATACATACTACAGAATATGCTCTCATCTACCTGACGTCATCACTGAAGAATACCACAAATGTGGACTCTGGGCCTCAAATAAGGACTCTAACAACAGCCCATCTTTGTAACACCAGTTGTTTCTTTAGAGCAACTCTACACACCTGAAAATAAAAAAAACAGATTTTGTTTTCTACTTCTTCTCCCTGAATTACTTTCACATAAATTTTTGGAAAAGGAAATAAATTTGTCCTTCATAGCATTCAACAGACAAGTCTTGGTCTGAAAGCCTTATGCTGCCCACCACTTTGACCAGTGCATGCCATTTACCTTTTCATCTCTAAAGGACTCTGAATTGACAAATCCCATGAAACATGGCACCTGGGAACAAGGGGGTCAGTGGCGTCATTCCCCATGTGGGAGACAGAAGGATGCATGGTGTTACAGATTGCCAACACAGAGACAGAGGAGAATTTCTGATACAAAGTCAGATGCAGTGACATTCAGCAATTCACTTACTCAGCACAGTTCCTAAGTCTGTATGTGAGGCTGGAAGGAACAGACTAAAGTCAGTATTCATTATGTGGGAAACTGAGGGGCACTTCTCCACAGGTTCTGGACACAAAGCATTGCTGGATACCTGACACTGAGAACTCTCTTGGAAATGCTTCTTAATGGGATGAAAACTGCTATTTCTTAACACTGTTCTCCTCAACGCATGTTAGAAACTGGAGTCTGAGACTTGAATAGATCATCCTAGCATTCAGACTCCATGATCTATTTCTGTGAACAACTGACCTTCAGATTTAGAATGTACTCTCCACCCAAACATAATAAAGTACAACATCCATCTCACTGCATATCCAATGATGCCATATGTTACTCCATTTTTTAGTACGAACACATAGTCATCCTTATCATCAGTAAAAGTGATGTACAGCTTATTGAGCTGTTAAAGAAAAAAAGAACAAGTGATTACTCTTCAGTAATATCATAACATGAAAATGACTTAAGGTTTATTTGCTTAAGCTTTATGAATGGCAAACAAGCAATGAAAAGGGAAAAAAGCTCTCTCAAGATATTTCTCAAGTGGCTCTTATGATATTAGGACACTGTTGTTCTATAGGACGGGCCAAATAATGAAGCATAAAATCACTGTAGTTCTGAGATCAAAAAACCTCTGTACAGTGGCACCAGCTGCAAGAGCTAGTGTGTAGTTGATATCACCCATTACACCAGACATAAACAAGGAGTCATTAAACTACACCTTGGCTGCAGTAACAAGTATGGATTCATAAAACTCAGAAGAGTTAAGATGATATCTCACCAGAGCTGCCATGAATACTGAAACTGAAAACTAAAAGGAAGGAGAGAAAGAAGCAAAGAGAATATGCAGCTTCTCTACAAAAGATACAGTTTAGTAGAATGCACCAGGCTAGTCTGAGGAGAGAAGAGAATGAAGTCATTTGGCCTGTCAGCACAGGGAATTTAAGCAACATGACGTTTCATTCTCATTGTGGCTTTGGGGTCCCTGAGAGATGTCCATTCAGTTAGATAGCTCTTGGGTCAAGTCCAGGAGGACTGTGGTGTCTTGTCAGCTCATTTATTATAATACTTTTGAAGAAGTGAATTGTAGCTTTTTGCAGAGATATACCTAACATGACAATTTCAGACATATAATTTTTGGCACAACATGAATTTTTGAAGATCAGGCTGTACTGGATACAGTAGATGTTCCGACTTCTGTAACGTTTTTTTCCACATACTTCTGCAGAGGTTTTGAAGAAGGGGAAGTTTCTAAGACTCAGCAGACTCTCCGGCTACAGAGTTTTGCTGATCACTCCCAAAAAACTTCAGCAGTCAGCAACTGTTTTATAAATACACTATTTTTCCTCTATTACTTCTTTTTGATCATTCCAGAGATATGGCAAGCAGAAGTTTTAGTCAGTTAATAGAATCACAGAATCATTTGAAATAGAAGGGACCCTTAAAGGCCACCTGGTCCAACCCCCCTACAATGAGCAGGAACACCTACAGTTCCATCAGGTGCTCAGAGCCTGGTCCAGCCTCACCTTGAATGCCTCCAGGCATTGGGCATCCACCACTTCTCTGGGCAACCTGTGTTAGTGCCACAACACTCTTGTAAAAAAAAAAAAACCTGTTTCCTTATATCCAATCTAAATGCCTCGTCTTTTAGTTTGAAATCATTTCTACTTGTCCTCTCACAACAGACCCTGCTGAAGAGTCTGTCTGCTTCTTTCTTATAATACTCCCTTTAGATACTGAGAGGCCACTCTCAGCTTGCTCTAGAGCCTTCTCTTCTCCAGATCTCAGCCTGTGCTCATAGGAGAAGAGGTGGTTCCACCCCTTGGATCATTGAAAATATGAATCCCAACTGCTGCTATGAAGAAGTAGACAGCCTAAATAAAGTAGAGGGAAAAAATGTTGCTTAGATACTGCTCTGGCAGTGAATGAAATCAAGTGTTTTCGGCTCACAAACAAAGTTGAGCCAACTGTAAAATACTATGAAATACATTGCATTCTGCTAAAAATTTTCACTAGAAGGGTGGAGGAAAGATTAGAGCTGCTTCTTTCATGCAGTTTGTACCGCGATAATTTTGCACTCTTCAGATAAAAGAATACCACCCCTGACCACTTCATTCATTATTTAAGAGGATGGGTCAGATGCTCAGATGATGCAATTCAAAATAGTTTTGTTGACGTTAACTGTTCTCTAAGGTTTTCCCTGTAGAGATTTGGCCTGCACAATCAGCTGTATATTAATGCTGCACTATCTTTTTATGCTTCCACAACAAATAGGTTTAATAAGCAGACATTTTTTTTCAGCGTTCTTGCTATGAAACATAACAGAATTATGGTCTGCAATAATATCAAGGTCAACAACTACTGTAAAGAAGCGGGAGAATGCTTCACCAGAGTGGAAAGAATGCTGGATAATTTAAGAATCTGCTCCTTAAATACAAAGAAAGTTCCTGTGCATTAAATATACACTTATTGATCCTATTCAGTATTCAACTGAAGATGACTTCCAACAAAAGAAAACTTAAAAGGACCTGTTGCTAACATGGGTAGGTATGTAGGACTGTCTTTGGAAAATCTAACATAAATCATGAAATACACTTCAGAAAAAGGTTTTGTGCAGTCTTTTCTATTAAATATTAGAGCATAATGGATAAGGATAAAGGATAATTTTCTCCATATAAGGAGAGAATTTGAAAAGCAAGTTCAGAAGAGAAAAAGTGCATCACTTAAGATGAGCATAGCAGGTATTTTAGCTAATTTATGCAGATGAAACTGTTCAACAAATAAATTAAAAAGACTCCCACTGACAGAAATGTTTTTTTTTTTTCTCTTATGTGAGTGAATATGAGTCAGAAATCAATACTGGCAGACCAACCTTTGAAAAATTTTCAAATCCCAAATAAACAGAATGTGATTTTTAATGCTAATATGGGCTCTGAAACAAATCACTCTCATCCCTTCCTCCTCAAAAAAGAAGCATTCCAAGACACAGCAAGCTGCCCTTCCTCAGCACTTTCTGTTTCTGTAATCTCTTTTTCTCTTTGCAGATCTGAGTTTCAAGTTGCACATTTCATTGGGAAGAAACAACTCAGTTTGGGGAATAATGAACAATTCTAGTTTTGGTACAATTAAAAAAAATACAATAAAAAGAAATTAAAACTAAACAGGCACAGAATCTGCACTAGAAATAAGAGCCTTCCCTCAACATTTTGTCTGTACCCATCAATATCTAGCTGGGTTGGAAGAGTTTATAAAACTACTTTCATCACCAAGGTCTGATGCGACTTTGGAACATATTTGCTCTGAAATGACTGTTGGTAATAGAGCAAATACAGAATGACATAACTAAGATGTGTTACATTGTGAAAATGTTATGCTGAAATGTACCACTGCACTTTCCAATAGAAAACAGCCCCTTGCAGTTCTCTCTGATCTGTAAGAGATTTAGGAGGGCAAAACAGACTCCAGACTTCAATTTTGAAGGGTGAATGGGAGGTTATGAACTTTAATTTTTGCTTAGCTCACTTCTAGAAAAGGCTGCAATGCCTTTAAGGGTCATGCCAGTGCATGTTCTGTATTTATGTTCCTCATCTTGTCTTTGTTTATCTGTGCATGTCCCTCAGAAAATGTCAGGGCACATATAATCCGAAATAGATTTGCACTCCAAATGACCCATAAAAACTGACTTATCTTTATGGACAGTATCAGACCAAGGGCACTGCAGATGATGTGATCACAGGCTGCAGAGTCAAGACCCATTGACAAATACATGAATGAGAGAAGCTGAAATAAGTATTTGACACATAACAGTGGGAACCAGGTTGGGTTCCCCGTCTTAAGGAGCACCTTACTTTATCCACCAAGGGCACTCAGTAACACAAACAATACTTTTTGAAAACTGACATGTCTCCTATTGATCCATACACTTGGATCAACAGTCCCAACCACGAGATGTGATTGACAGACAGAATCATCAAAATACGGCGTGCATGAGCTGGGTAACAATATCTACCCTCAACTCATTTGTATTATGGATCACTGAAAGCACTGAGAAGAATGGGCTAGCAGGGTAGAACCAGTTGCTACTGCCAAAAGTGGTCATTGTCAGCCTGCTAAGAGCATAACAGACTGAAAGATTTGAATCTTCCATTCTGAATCTTTTTCCTCATATCAATACCACAATCAAAATGCTAAGCTAACTGAGAAATTACAGTCCAGTTACCACCCTTCAAATAGTACAAAACATATAATGGAAAACTAATGAGGCTAAATGAGGTCAGATTTGACATGAAGATCCAGTGCCAAAAAAACATCTTCTGCAGATGGTTCTTTTGGGATCCAGTAATGCACAAATCTATCTTGCCCATACTGAAGACATTCATTTTGGCCATAGAAATAGATTTGATTATTAACCATAATGGCTGGACAGATTTCAGTGGTCTCTTGGTTTTAAGACCAAACTGGATTTTTTATAACTTACAGTATTAATTAATTTCCTGTGTAAGTATACCAGAGAGAAACAAACAAGCAAACAAAAAAAAATCTTTAAAAAAATAAAGGAAAAAAGAGGGAAAAAAAGCACAAATACAATTTGGGTAATTACACTGCAAACACAAAAACCTAGGTATTTCTATCCCTGCTTATTCTTTATAATTTCCAACTTCTCTCTCGTGAAAACATGATTTAGAAACCTCACAATAATCGTTACTGAAGTTACTCAAAATTCAGAACGGGTGCAGAGAGAAGCATGGAAAACATTTCTGACACCTGCAGACAAAGTAAAGTTTTATAAAGAAATATGTCTATAGATCAATCCACGTCTTAAAGACTGGTGTTAATTAGCATTCTTGTGTCAATTATCTGAAACTCATATTTAGGAAGCAAAGTTAAAATATTGAACAGGTAGTTTTGCTTTCAGCAGGACAAGCATTTTGTATAAAATGAAATATTCATATAGCATCATGGTTATAAAAATAAGTAGTTTATCACCACAGCAATAAACAGCAGAGGCCATGAGATATATGGACATGATTGAAGGGTAAGGTGCATTCCAGCACACTGCTCTCCCCCAGGCCCTATTGACATGTCCTGCAAAGCCTTTCTGATGTGCAGCTCCTGCGTTAAAGAGTCAGACCCACAGCGACCCTGAGGTGTAGTTTCTACGAATGCTGTAGTTTCTAGATACAATGATTTCCTCCCACAACAAATCTGTCCAAATACAAGCGATCAATTTTTATTTATTAATGCAAGTTATCCTAAACTTATAAGTGTTTCTGGGTGTGAGGAACAGCTTTCCAGACACAAGTACATGAATTATTAACTCTTAGGAAAACAAATAAACTTCTTAGAGTACCATGTAGTGTTAGCACTATTGTTTCTCTTTAACTTGGACGTCATTTCCTTGTACTGAAGAAAACATCCATCTCATATAAGTAATGATAAAGCATAAGTTACAACCTTTATTGGTTGTTTTTAAAGGACTTGTGTCTGACTCGCTTTCTTTCTATTTTGCTTAGTAACTACTGAAGATGTATTTGTCTTTCTGACTGAGAAACTCAGAGGATTGAAAATACTTAAATATAAGAGAAAAGAAGCATTTAATATCATTAACTCATTGGTCTATAAAAAAATCACTCAGCTTTTCAACATCTATGCTTATATTATTTCTTCTGTCACACTTCATATTATTATCAGTAACTTACGAAGCATGCAGCTCTCATTAGTGTAAAATGGCATAAACTTCATTGTGCCTTAATATCAATTTATTTAAACTGAGTAGTTAACACCACTAAATATCTATGACTTTGTTCTGCATAGTTGTAAGCTCAAAGAAATTTAAAGTGCTGCATCCTACTATTAAATCTAATAAATATACAAGACCTAACTTCAGAAATGAAATTACTAAAGGATTCTATCATGATCTTAAAAATTCCTGTTATAATAGTCTTATAAATAAAACAAGTCCTATAAGCCTGCTAATACCGTGCATATCTTCTCAATCACTGACTACTGCAGTAGAAGATACAAAATACTGCACAAACAGTGCCTCCTCCAGAAGAGTACAGAGACAGAAATCACAGAAAAGACCAGGAAAATGAATACCTTTAAAAATTTATTACACACCTTTCTCTTAACTTCATTCAGTGCATTCATTACAAATAGAGCAGACGCTAGATTTTTGTGCTGACTTCCATAGAATTCATGAGGTGAATGAAAACAGTGATGTTTCCCCATGCAGCATTAGGGGAAGCCCATTGGGGAAACCCTGTTGACACTGAAGACAGTGGCAAAGTGCTTCTGGACTTCAGAGATCAAGTTTCCATCTTGGTTTGAAGCTTTTCAATGACTCTGGAGAAGTTGCCCACAATATGCCAACACAAGCCTACAATTTGTCACTCAATAGAACTACTCTTTCTCTCTATGTGAGATTTTGGTTAGTGTTGACAACATAAAAATTACACAGTTGTTGTCAACACTAATTGTTAACATTACACCAGGGTGGCGAATGCACATCCACCCACCCCAGAATGTTGTACTTCCCTCCTCCACAGTCTGCTCTGCCTCACACATTGCTAAAATCCATCTAATTATAGCAAATAGCCACCGTCTGCTTCCTCTGCTTATGAGGATGGAAAGACAAGAAGACATGGACTGAATTTAAGTGAATTAAAATTAAATGAATGCAATCACAACAATTTAAGTGACAGTAGGTGGTCTGGCTATCACTTTTTACAATTTTTGTTTGGAAGTGGGCAAATTCTCTAAGACTATGTTCTATTTTTAACCAGATTTTTCTAAAGTTATTTACTAACAGACGGAAAGGAAAAGTCATTGCTAAGTGTCCATGGGAAAGCAGTTGCAAAAGTATTCAGCAGTGAACAAATTTTAATCCTATTTACTGTGCTGGAGATAATGTCACTGGTTTAAGGAAGAGCAATACAAAATAGCAGAAAATTGGACAATAAAGTGTTGAGTAGTTATTTGCCTGTTCTCTTAGATGGTTGGCTTTATTTTCCTATCATGCTCCCCCTTGCATATTTCTCCTTCAAAAAGCTTTGAAAAAATCTGAGTTTACAAAGAAAACTCAAATGTACCATGGGAGCTTCAGAAGGGATAAAGTCATTTCTTATCAGCAATGTTATTTTTATAAGGCTCAACTTCAGAGTTACAAAATGTTCCAGGTTTGTAAGTGGAAGGGTCAGTGGGGAAATGGCATGAAGAACTGCTGTCAAAATTAAGAACCTTTTGAATCTGACTGAAGTGAACATAGATACAATTGGTATTTAAAATTATTACCAGATTACTCATGAAATGAACATAAAGCAGTAGAAAACTGCATATAGTAACTGTTTTCCAACTTTTAATGACTTTTCTAGGGAGCATAAAGCTTACAACAGTAGTTCCATCACCTATACCCCTTGGGGTTTGGTATTAGATTCACTTGTCCCTGACCTGTGCTGGAGACCACAGCTGTGAGTAACCTACGGTGGAAAAGGAACATCCCTGAGGGATTGTACTACCTACACAGAGCTCTCTGAAATGCCAGTCATAATGAAACCAAAACACAAATTCTCTATTAAATACTTTCATCTTCTACCACCCACTTTCAGATATATCCACAAAAAGTACAGCAGAACCTTGCACTCCAAATGATGCTGGATTATTGGCACTTCTAAAAAGTATCAGCTCAGTACAAGTATTCAAATCTGAATCAAAGCCAAAGGAGAAAAATTTATTGAAAATAACTACTTTTATGTTCCCCTTTCTATATGAGGAATCAAGCAGAATTTGTATCCTGCCTTCCTTGTATTGGACAACACTGATGTTAATACTTTCTGTCCTCTGAAAGCTATCTGTTTTTGAAGTAGGACTGCAGATTGACTGAAGTTGAAGGAAAAAAGCTTCTGCATGCCAGAAGGCAGAGAAATGTTTGATCCACTGGGATGAAACTTTGGTGCAGCAATACAGTAGCTTTGACTCCCACCCCATCCCCCCCCCCCAATTTTTATTCCTTTTTTTTTTTTTTTTTTTTTTGCTCAGAGTAGTTCAGGTCCTAGAAAGGTAATAATGGTACATTGGGATCTGCAGTTTTACCAAAACAACAAAAAAAGATACTTTCTGTATAGTTAACTAGAATATTTTAGTGACTGCTTATCAATTTAAATTCATTTTATTTTTTCAAAAAGCAACCTAAACATTAATCTTGATAAATGTTTATATATATAAATATTTAAATTTAAATTTATAACAAAAAATTTAAAACAAAATTTAAATAAATTTAAAACAAAAGCCATCTAATAACAATATATTATTTATGCAAAAAAAAGAAAAAGAAAAAGGAGGGAAAGATAGAATTTTGCTAACTCCATCTATAAAGGAAGTGGGGGGGGGGGGTACTCTGCCTGAAGAGCACGCAACCCAAGGAGCAGATTTGAGCTTCATTGGAGGTTGATGCTAATTACAGAGGGAAAATGAAGCAGTTGTGGTCAATAACTGGGAAAAAAAAAAAAAGAAAAAAGAAAGAAGAAAAAAAAAAGTATGTCTATCCCTCAAAATTTTACATTGAGAAAATCATTGATTTGGAAGTTCTACTTAGTAGTAAGAATAAATACAAAGCCTTGCTTTGTGTCCCATTTTCTGGAAATTATTTGCCTTGTTATTCTGAGAAGTTGAAACCCTTTCAAAGTCAAATACATTTTTCTGAATTGCTAAACATCTCCTTTTTCTTCAATAAATTTCAATATCTTGGCACTGACAAAACTGCAGCTCACGTAAAACAGAAAAGGGAAAACTGCTAAACAAATTTGCTTTAGAAAACAGCAGTTCAGATAAAAGAGTATCGCATCATGGAAAGACTGAAACACATTACAAGTGTTCAACAGTAGCAATACTTTAAAAGGATTTAAATAACCTAATAGCTTTCTATTTAATTTATATGTAATGATAAGCATAACCAGACTTTGTTTTTAAATCACACTAGCTGGAAAACATACGTTGTTTTAAAGGATGGCAACTGTCTTTGCTTCTTGATGCTACTCACACACAAAATTATCACAGAAGTGGATGCTTCAGACAACTCTGTTTGCATTCTACCCCTTTCCCCCTGAGCTTTGTTTCTTCTGTTCTAAGCTTTTCAGAATAGAACCACCCTAATCCTACATTAACAATATCTTTCTCACTGATGTCAATGATAATTAATGAAATTTAGGAAGATTACAAATAGTTCCTTGAAAGCATCCAGTAACAAGGAAAGGTGCCAGTCCAGAAACAACAATATTGAAAGCATCTTTGCTGGAAGATTTGGAAGAAACACAGCTATACTGTGGTTTTTTTTGTTGTTTGTTTGTTCTTACTAAGTCTAGAATTTCTGATAGTGCTTTCATGCATGTGGGGTGCGTTTTGTTTGTTATTTTTTTTTCCACTATGAAACACAAAAAATCACTTAGAAGGGCAATCTTATTCATTTAATTAACAAGGGGATAGAAAGATCAATATTGCACCTGCACAACCATGTTAGTGGCTCAGGACAAGATATAAAGTTTATATTCATGACTTCCTTCATACATTTGTTGTTCAAATCCTATGTTTTAAGTACACAGCTAAAAAATCTCTTGATAAGATCTTCAGGATGAGGAGATGTAATTAGAAAAATGTAGTGAGAAGCAACAAGAAAGCTACTCCAGATTTTAAAAAATATTTGGTCAGTATCTAGGTCTGGGAATGGTATTCCTCAGGATAATGAGAGGGAAAAATGGGTAAACACCACAAAAAAATTAAAACAAAATACATATTACATTTGAGAATGGGACAAAAGACAGTGGATATTATTAAAATGACGTAAACTCATTTCTAAGGAAATCAGAAATTTTATCATTATTTTTAAGTTAATAAAATGTATATTAAGAATAGGTAAAGACAATTCACAACAATCTCCTTTGGATAGCTACTTGTTAAAATCTAAAAGTACCTTCACTTTAACCTCCTGTTCTTAGCTGAGGTAAACAACAAAAATTTCCGAGCATTATATCGTTTTATTAACAATGTCACACACCCACATGCTCCTACCATTTGCTTCTCATTTTTAACAACCTTCTCTGTTACTGAAAAGGACAAGGCAGAATTCAAACGAGTTTGTGTAAAACCATAGAAATCACTATGCATTTGTAAATTTAGTTGTTCTAACAGTCAGTGTAGTAATGACCTGGGATCTTTCGGCATGTGAATATCACATTTCTCCAGCTTGTGAGTAACTGACTCCCTGGCACTGAGGTGAAAAGAACTCAGCTATAGTTTCCCCTATTCATTTAGGTATTTTCCTCGGCAAAGATTTCTGATGCACAGTGCTGATAGAGAGGTCAAATTTGGATCTTTCATCAAATTCCATCTTCCTATTCTTGTCATAACAGATAAAGAAAAGCCAGCCCTCTGGCTTATGCTGTGCCAGTTTCTGTGCTAACAATGGAAGGCCTTCTCCAGCGCATTTTTCTGAATCTATTTCTGAAGTGTGTAGGCTATAGATGTTCTGAATACCAGAACCTGACTTTTTGTTTGAAATGGTAAACAAAAGTGCTCTCTGTCTGGAGCTGTATAAGTATTCCTGCCACAAGGCACAAAACAGACTACAGATTTATGAACACTGCTTCAGGAAAATTCTCCCTTGTGCTTTTGTCCTCAACTGGCTTGAATAAAAAGTGAAACAAATGAAAGAATAAAAATCTTAGCACAGTCCATGAGATAGGCAGTACTCAGCAAAAATTCAGAGCAATCACGATGCTTTTCTCATTTATGGCACATAAGAGCAGAATATCATTTTCCTAGTTGCCAGCTCCCTGAAACATCATTGTAATATTTGAAATTGTATTGCAAAAAAAATTTCACAGGAGAAACAGCATTTACATGAATTTCTACTGAAATAAAATTTAGAATACAGCTCTCATAATTATATTTATGCCTGCCTGAAAAGTCTAATATAAATCCAAACAAACCCTACTATGTTTTGAACCTGTGGTTACAAGGCATCTTGGAAAATTCAGAAAAAAAACCACCAACAATAACAACAACAATATTTTCATAACTGAGTATTATGGAACGAAAATGAAATAATTAACAGAATCTTCAAAATATTTTCCATTGGTACATACTATAGTATGACTTCTGTGCTTTTGCTCACTCAGTTAAAGCAGCTGGGTAAAAAAATTTCGCTTCAAGAGTTCAGTAGAAAATGCATTATGAGCAGTACCAAAGAAGAAGAAATCGCAATAATTCAGAGTCATTTTGAATAAATAGATGCTATTAAAGTAGGAGCAATTTTAGCATAGCATTTCATTACCTATGATAACATCTTCAGAAATATTTAAGAACTTGTAACTACTCTTTCTTTTAACTACAGCTATAAATACAATGGATTAGGATTCATTCCCCCTTAAAAGTAATTTTCTTGAGTAAAACTGTGGTATTATCAGATACAGACAGGAAAAACAGAGTATAAAATTGGCATTTCACTTGAAGTATAATCATTTTCTATTGGCTTAACTGCTCTATGTCAACAGACCAACATTAGTGATTCTCTTTTATCACATTCCTCTGCTTTTAAATTTTAAAATATTTTTTTCAAGTTAAAGAACAGCATCAGTTACGAGGGAGAACTTTCCGAGATAGAACAGAGCATGGCATTAGTGTGTACTATCTCATTTGTTGAACTCTGAACTGGGAAAAATACTTCAGCCTACAATGGATCTACGAAGCTGGAAAGGAGTGCATGAAGGAATGGCATCCCTTATTTCACATAATCCTTGTGCCTTATCTTGTGCCAGGGAAGAGAACAAACCCTGCTGTTCCCACCCTCCTCTGCCCCCAAGGCAACAAATGGCTCACAAGTTCCTCTGATCTGACAGTGCTTCCTCCTCAAAGCTGATGGAAGAGAAGAATTTAAAGGAATCAGGTTACAGAAGTTGTAAGATGAAGAGACCACACTGTGTTCACAACTTTAAATTACAACTAGTTTCGCAAAACAAAAGAAAAAAAAACAAATACACAACATTCTCTGGGAAGAATTTCAAACGTTATAAAGTATAATGTATTTTGAGTAAATTTCTGCTAGAGAATCCAACTGCAAAGGCATAATGAAAGCAAAAGTTCTTTGGAAATCCATCAGAATTGTTTTGATGGAAGCATCAGCCACTGAAGACACAAAATCCAGCAAAGACATCAAAGTATACAGTGTAAAAGACATTACTGCAGTTATATTCTTTGATGCAGAAATATCTTTTAACACACCTATTTTAAGTACAGGGCAGATGACTTATCTAAAAGCTTTTCTAACTTGAAACAAAATTCATTTAATAATTTCTTCACCATAAGTATAAAAACATACCAGCTAAAACTTGCTTATTGTTGTTGGGAATATCTTCCTCTAAGAAATAAACCTACCAACATGCTTATGTGTTAGGTGGGCTTTTAAAAAAGATAATGTTTCTGTGTCTACGTTTAAAAAAACTTCCTATTAGATTTATTGGATTTTTTTCCACATAAGTATCCAGTGTTTAGCAAGAATTCTGTTCTTGGAGATATGTAGACATGTAGACAAAAATAAATGTATCATCCAAAATTCTACTTGATAATTCCTAGAAAGTAATCTGTGGGGAGTTTATTTTTTACTGTAAGTTTGATTCCTGAAGGTGTGTATTACATTCCTGACAGGGCATAACTTTCCTTACTACTGAAACTCGTGGATCTAAGAGATGAAACTTTAATTAAATAACATCCTAACTGCATTCTTCTGTTTGACCTTACTTGGTTTCATTGACTGATTTTACACAGGGAAGTTTACAACTAGTACACTCAGTTGGAATCTCATATTGTTTTACTCTGTTATAATGCTTTTTTAAGAAAACTGGTCTTTGCACAGTACCATCTGGTACTTGATTGGCATTGATCACATGTAAGTTCTGACATATGTCATTTGGTATAAATTATAATATATGGATACAAGGCTTCACAACAGCTCTTTACAGTCAGAGTGTAACAACTTAGAGAAGATTTTTTATAATTCTACAGAGAACATTAGTGAAAAAAAATGTACATTTTTAGGTTGAGTATTTTGAATTAAACAGTAAAATTTTAAAAGCCAGTTTAAACTCTCATGTAACTTTCAGTTGAGTCCAAACATATTTGCTTTGCTGCTTGAACTTTCTATCAAGAAAACAGGAATCAGAAAAGAAATACCAGAAGTCAGTTGGACGCAAATACATTAGAGCCAAGTAAAAATTTTAGCCAAAAATTACATACTTATCGGTAAGGATGATTCGGACTCTCTGTTCTAAACAAATACAAGGGTAGAGGGATAGAGCTACTGAAAAAAATGTTGAATAAATGAATACCAAAAAACCCCGAATTCTTTCGACTTGGAGTAATACTCATTTTGAAAATATCATCAAATTATAAAAATAATTAAATGAAACAAAGACACTTGACATGAAAATTAAATGTTGCACATAACTATATATGAAGACTGTAATTTTCCTTATTTAAAGTTCTGAAAAAAAAAATCCTGGCTTCTCCACAAAAGCAGTCATAAATTATTTTTTAATCAGTTGACCAAAATGACAAAGCAAATGACAGCAATAATAACAACAATCCAGCCACAGTTTCTAATTTTCAATGATTTTGTATGGAAAATTTATGACATTAAATGCTTCTCCTATAAGCAAGTAAATTATTAGAGTATCTTAGTACCATATATTTATAACTGGTACCCTTGCAACAGTTAAATTGTTACTTTTTGTCTGCTTCATGAACTAATCTTATATATTGTACCACTGTCATGGTTTCATGATTTTTCGTTATCAGTATTCCACATCATAACATCATGTAATGCACTGGGGGTTTGACTGCTGATGCTCAAGTTCCGGGTGCCTGTCCGAAGGAGAAGAAGAGCTACATTTCCCCAGGGGGCTTTGTGGTCAGCGAGGAGATATAACTCCCGGCAAGGTCACCAGTTCTCTTCTTTGCCTGCACTGCTTCATTTGCGCTTCTCTGCCTGCGCTTCTCATCTCAGCATTGGGGTAAGGCCGATCCACCATCAATTTCACACTCTCTCTCTCTCCCCTTATAAAATTCTGCTGATACCATATTTAGTAAATTACTTTGTTTCACCTCAGATTGTTGCCACTGTTTTCAATTATTTCGGGGTCCCCTATTTTCTTTTTCCGGAGGCGCGGATCTGCGGATCCCTCCGCCCTTCTAGTCACAGAACCGGGCTGAACCAGCCCATAAATTGTTGACATTCTTGGTGGAGAATGCAGGCAGAGAAGCACAGGCAGAGAAGCGCAAGCGAAGCAGTGCAGGCAAAGAAGAGAGCATCAGGTGACCTTGCCGGGAGTTATATCTCCTCGCTGACCGCAAAGCCCCCTGGGGAAATGTAGCTGCTCTTCTCCTCCGGACAGGCACCCGGAACTTGAGCATCAGCAGTCAAACCCCCAGTGCATTACATGATGTTATGATGTGGAATACTGATAACAAAAAATCATGAAACCATGACAACCACATTTGAAGATACACTTACTGTCTTCTTAATACAAAACACACAATTGGAAATTTTCCAAAATGGGAGGAATATCAATATGAAAATATGAGTTCTAAGTTATGAGAATGATGAATATATCACAGGAACCTGGGAAAGTTGACTGTGGAGAAAGTATGCAGTAACAAAACAAAAGCATTGCTGAAAGCACCAAAGGCTCCAACATCTCAGTGCTAGGTGTGATGAAAGCAAAGGAATAGTGACAATTGGGAAGCTGCCACTATTACTTTAATGTTTGTCTTTGCCTGACTATTATTGAATTTCAGAAATGGGTTTAAAACTCATTATTGAGAAAAAACAGCACTGTGACACAGACTCCAGACCTAGAGATTTGCCTTGATCTCATTCCCAGCTTCACATATGTCCTGTGCAATATGACTGTTCTGGCACATCAAATAATTCAGAGCATTATGGCCAAAGTATCTCCAAACAGTACTGGCAGAATATTTTCTTTGAAAAAGAGTTGAGTAATTCTGAACCATACTAAAGCACAAAAGTTTCAAATGAGTTTATATCCAGAAATGCTTTCTTGGCTCTGATGTACAGCGTCTGGTCAAAACTGGAAAAAGAGTTGTTTTGCTTAGCAGGAAGCCAGTGCAGCTACCAGAGATGTGGAGCACCAATAGCCACATCCTTGGCCAGAAGGAAGCAGAGCTGAACTCCAGATGGAAAGTAAACAGTACAAAATCTGTACTGTAAAAGATACCACAAAATGAAATGTGGTTTCAGAAAAATTGGGAAAGTCACTTGGTAAGTGGAAGCAGGGACCTAGAAGTGAGCACCTAGCCATTGTAAAACCTTTCTTGCACACAGCCATTACTGACACCACCTTAACACAACGTTTCAAGCACAAGAATCTTCAGTAATGACTGCAGCGTGGCGATAATATTTCTTTACTGGGAGAAAGTTGAACTTACAGGAAAATCTGATTGTGTTTGAAGAAACAATCTGAATTTTCAGGCTGTGAATTAGCTAACATCCAAGAACACAAACTGAAAAGTCTGGACCCACCGTGAATCATAAATCTCATTCCTCTCTATCTCTCTCTCAAAAAAAAAAAAAAAAAAAAGAAAAGAAAAAAAGAAATATTGCAGAAATCTTTCCTCATTATGCTACAGATTTCAGTTATTAATAACTAAGCTTTTTTCTATAAACCTTGATGGGAAACACTGTATTTGCTCTTTTCTGATTCAAATGGCATCAGAGAATGAAGTTAAAAGAAAATTTTATTTCTTTCCGAACAGATAACCCATTTACAACAGGATGTATTCATCAGTTATTTAAAGGAGATATCTCAGGCATTCTCTTCTCCCTATAAAAAGTCTGAAGATTTTTAATTTATCCATGCAGGTGGAAAACACTGTTGTATTTAACAATAACTAATCAGTGTGCCAGTAGGGTTAAATTTTATATTTGATCTTTTGACAAACACAATAGGTGTTAGTACCTTTGCCAGAAGATAACTTCAAAAAGCTGTTCAAGTTCTCAGTTTAGAGTTCCTGTTCATTTCTTCTACAAGGATGTATAGCATCATTGTAATAGATCACTGGGGCTGCTTTTCTCTGATGTACTGCTGCAATATAATCTAAGAACTGTCTCTGGCAGGAACATGAATTTCAGACATGGGCCTATTTTATACGTTTATTTGAGGACAATCTTAAGGAAAATCAATGTAGAGTTCAAGAGTTGGCACTGGAGCTTGAGAAATTCAGCAGAATCTTAAAATGCTGGAGACGTCACAAAAGTTTAAGAAACTATGAACACAGGACTAGATGGGCTACCCATCTAGTTCCTTTGGTGGGTGAAATACCTAAAGATCTGCCTAGATAAATTCATCTTACTTCTGTCCCATCTTTGGGATCATTCTGGGGCATTTCAGTCTCATTAGTTACTTAGAGCCTCGCTGTTTCCTCCCCCCAAACAGTGTTAAAGTGCCTAGATTAAACTGCTACCAATGAAACAGACAAGCTTTTCTATGCTTCAGATGGGCAATCATACCCACACTATGCAAGCCTTTAATGCTTGCCTAATTTACAAAAAATAATGTAAAATAGAACAGACATTATTATACAGCAGCAAATAATAGCTATCGGCCCTCTCTGCATCACACCCTGAGAAATCTCTATTACAAATGAATTTGAAAGGGGCAAATATAGACTTGGCTTCACTTCCATGCTCAGTACCAGCCCCAATAATGAAGTGATATTGACCCAGAAGTATGACAATAAACGTATCAGGATTTAACAGATGGCTACCATCCAAGTCAGGCTGACTAGTAAATAAGGAATTGATGCAACAGTATATTTTACTTCACACAAATATCTACTGGCATATTTCTGTTCAGAGAGTAATGTCACGTAAGTGTTTTCATTAACAAACGAGCCCAGTAAGTGTTCCCCTGCCCATACTCTTGAAATGGATCTTCTGTTATTCAGGATGAGTTTCCTAAGATGACCAAATGCCAGGATGTGAATATTCCAGCCATCCAGCCTGGCTGTCATAGTGTTAGCCAATCTATTTGAACTGAAAACATTTTATCAATAGCAGCATTCAAGGGCTGAAGTAAACTCTTTCTTGATTAGTTCTATATGGATTTTCTGTGGAATCATAAACATCAAGGCCAGGAAAACTGTGATCAACTTCAATCTTCAGGATATCATAGGTTATTACATTCAGCTACTCCTCTATTAAACTCAAAAGAAGAATAGCCATCCTTTTCCTAAATCACCAGACTTCATTTGCAGTATCAAGGGACAGAAAATCTGCTATTTTTCCTTTTTTCTATACACTGCAGGTTAATCATGGTCACACTTTAAGCCTTACGCACAACTTGTCATACAAATTTTGGTAGATCATCTTCCAGGCATGACTCTCATCCTACTTTTCTTGGTGAGATTAAAGGTTCTTTGTTATCTAATATTTTCTCCACATAAAAATGCTTATAAATGGCTATCAAATCAGCTTCCTCCTCCTGGAGACACTAAACAGATTTGAGTCAAATCTTCCACAACACTATATTTCTCCAGCTCCTGAAATCACTTCTGTGCTTCAGTACATTATAAAATACGTTGAAATTAGAAATATATATGATATAGCTTCTTCTGTCTCAGCTACATTAGATTATTAGGTAAAAATAGTCTCTTAAATCCATTCTTGTACTGCTTCTTATATTCCCAAATTCAACCCTTATCTTTTGTGTATGTGCATTTATTCATTTTGCAGGGAGAGATGTTGCGTAAAAAATTTATGTTGAATTGCTTCTTGATTCTGACTGCTACAATTACGCAGTCAAAAATGGAGTCTATCTTCCTTTAGCAAAAGCCAAATGAAATAAATCTTTTGCAAAGCATTTTAGACTTTTCGTTTCTCTATTTAAAGAAAAACGTGTTAGCAAAACCACAAAATTCTTCAAGACTAGATCTTCAGGTTGGGTATTAGGAACTATTTCTGCTCAGAAAGAGTGGTGATGCAGTGGCACAGGCTGCCCAGGGAGGTGATGGAGACACTGTCCCTGGAGGTGCTCAAGAATTTTGGAGATGTGGCACTGAGGGACATGGCTGGTGGGCACGGTGGTGACAGGTTGATCACTGGACCGGGTTATCTTAGATATCTTTTCCAACCTTAATAATTTCTATGATCTTCATACTTTGCACAGATCAGCCTGCATTGTTTTGGACATTTTCATGGAATTGCGGGAGACAGAACACACAAATTTTGCCTATGTTTACTCAGTACTCAGCTCAAATTAGTTCCCCCTCTACTCAATCTCATGCTTTTCCGGCTTTGTCTCCCAGTATGTTGAGTGTGGAGGAGGTTGATGCTGTCTAAAGCAAAGCAGGATCAGCTGAGGAAGACCCTGAAGAAAGTTCCAGGATTCCATTTATTTACCATCATTCTGTCCCTGATTGATTTCTCATTTTATCTCATACCACTTCCAGCTGCAGTTCTGTGTTCACTCTGAAGCATGTGTATGCATATATACATAATAATGAAAAAAATCTCAGATTTCTAAACCTCTGAACCTGTGATTTTTGCAAAGCTCTTGTGTCTGAAAGGGAAGAAGAGGATCTGAACCTGTAGCCTTGCACTGTTACCATCATCTTTTTGCAGTAAACTCTTTGAAAAGGAAGGTGATGAGAATAATCAGGAGAAAATAGCTGTTCTCTTATTTGAATAGTCAAGACGTCTCAGCTGCAGCAGTTATCATTAGGCTCTTTCTCAGCCAGCAGTCTGTTCATGCTCTGTGCAATGACTTCACACAAGTCTCAAGAAGCTGCCTCTCACTTGCTGAATAGTCTTATTTTCACGTAATGTGATGGTGCAAATACAGCTGCTGATCACTGTGAGACCTGAGATCTGATGTGGGGGTTCTATTCTTCACACCATGGGAGGTGCAGATGGAAAGAAGATGACTTATGCTTTAAGAAGATATAGCAACAGTGTCTTTACCATTAGAGGGGAATAATTGCACAAAACTCTCAACCAGTGTAATTAACTCAGCATTTAATCTCTGGGTTTAATGAACTATTCCCTTTTTAATTTTCTGCTGGTGAGTGTTACCTTCTATCAAAGGAAAACAAGACTACCATGAACAAGATGCCCATAGTCTCCCCACTGTCCCCAGCTGGGTCAATTAACAACGCAGCAGTGCATCAGCAGGGGCTTCTCCTTTTACAGAAGAGAGCTTATTCTGGCTCCATTCTGCTACATCAACAAGGTTCAGATAGCTTGAATCTCTGAAGACCTTCAGAGCAGCTTACTTTCATATCTCTCCCTATCCAATACTAACAAACCATCATCAAAAAAACTTACATCTAAATCTCAACCACTTGGTTTAAGGATTAGCAGAAGGAAAAAAAAAATACTCCGCCTTTGTACAAAATTCTATTTCTCCTTTGCTCCATAATCTGTGCTGAATAGTAGAATTCAAGCAGCTTGTCCAGAATTCAATAGACTTTCACCAAAGCAACAGATTATTGCTGTGAAAAACAATCATTTCACACACACACTCCTACTGTTATTCTCCTGACTGTTCACACACATATTGACTGCATCAGATTACATAAATTCATCCAAGGAGATGAATATGTTCCTGCTGACCTCTGAAAAGATGCCCCATTCCTCTCTAAAATACATTGCAAATGAAGCAGAATGCATACCATGCTCCAAAATATGGCACTGTCAGAGATAATGAGAAGCTTGAATTTCATGGGTGAGGACAGTAAAATCAATGCAGGCACTTGAGGGAGTTGTGTGATATCTGCAGTTGGAGAGAGAAGAAGGTGACTAAAATGTGGGAAGCAGGCTGTTTTCCCAATGTGGCCATCTAGTTGTACCATAAATCAGGGAGGAAAGAACTAAAATATTAATTCATCAGTCACCAGCAACTATTTCATATGATGCTTCTATCAATAGCTTTCTAAAACACAAACCACTGAAGAGCAGCTAATACCTATAATACCTATAGGCAGTATTTGACAATGAGACTTCAAAATCCCTATGATCTGATGTTCTGCACTCACTGGTGCCTTCAAATGTTTTTCTCCTACATAGTAGCAATATAATAGGAGACAATGGAAGGAGAACTCCTTTCTACCCTTTTCAGTTAGATTTTGGGGACAATGTTTATTCTATTCTATGCCTGGTCGACTGACACAGGATGAGAAAATTAACTAATCATATTAAAGACAAATCTGTTTCCTTCTAATAGCAACCAAAAGAAAAAATAGAAGCAAAGGAAAATAGGGAACTAATACAGTCTTCAAGGTCCAACCCTTCTGAACAGTTATGTACAGCTGAGAATCTATATCCTGTTAAGGACTAAAAAAAAATACCATTTGAGCACAGAGATAGATTCAATACCTTAGGAGAAACAGAATCCAAAGGGGCAAAACAAAACCAAAGGAGGGAACTTGAAGCTGATCCCAAGTCTAATAACAAAAGTTTCTGAATATAATAGCTACAAATATTAAGGCTGAGCTGATGTTCAAAAACAATTCCTCTCTTCTTTCTCCCAAGCTTTGGTGAAAGCTGCACGATCCTTTTCCCTCACCATAAATGCAAGAGCTATTTCCTCTGTAACTAATATTCTATGTACTTACATAAAAATACAGAAAACACGGTTAATTTTGTTAATTACCCCCTGTTGTCACCAGGATTACTGAGACAGGCATTAATATTACTTCATTTCTCTCCTCTCCTTTCCATCACCCAGCAGAGAACATTTCCTCCAAAAACTGGTGCTGGCAAATGTACATCTACTGACAGATTCAGTGATAAAGATGGTACACTTTTCTGTCACCTACCAATAGCTTGTCAGGATCTTGTAATAAAAAGCATATTGTGTATCCATGAACAAGAGCATTGCATGGACCTAATGCAGATCTGCAGAAAAATAAGCAAACAGCATCCAAACCATTACCAAACAGATGTTAAGTAACTAAGTGGCCAAGCACATAATATAAATCAATACGTCTTTTTCTAAATATCACGTGATCATGATTCAGATACATCAAATACACTAGGGTATTCCCATCTTTTCAGTAGGTTAAAAGAATGAGATAGAAACCACTGCTAGATGTATTTTCTGAAATTACACTAAGGATATCGTGTTTTCTATTCCATATTAATGATTCTGATCTTTTGTGGGGGAGTGAAGACATTCCTGTGATACAGTCAAACTTAAGATACTTCTCTGTCATTAATATGCTAGTAGCATTCTGCTGTTTGTTGGAGGCAAGACCTTTGTCTCTAAAATTGCATAAGGATAGCACTCTGAAGGCTCTCTGTCCATAAATAATTTTTAATTGTAATATTTCATCCCCAAAAATTCTCCTTTCATAATCTGACTGTACATGAAGATGAACAGAAACATAACACACATACAATGTAAATCCAGATATTTTATATCTGGAATTTTTACTGTATCCATAGAATCAAAGAATCACCAACTTTGGAAAAGACCTCCAAGATCATCTAATCCAACCATTCACCTATCATCAATATTTCTCCACTAAACCAAATCCCTTAATACAACATCTAAACATTTCTTGAACACCTCCAGGGATGGTGATTCCATCAATCCCTGGGCAGTCCCATTCAGTGCCTGACCACTCTTTCAAACATGTACTCTGACACTGCTAGAAAAGCTTTCTTCTCAAACAAGATATGCTATCTGAATTTTCCTATACCTTGTTTTAACCTATAAAAATGCCTGACCACAAATGTCAGACAGTTCAGCCACTGTATCTTATTACTGAGATGCACAGAAGAAAAAATGCAGAAATCAATTTAATTTATAGTTAATGTATTCCTGGAAGAAAAAAAAAAAAGAAAAAAAAAGGCCTTTTCAATGTCAGTGTAGGATGGGTCAGTCTAGACAGCTTTCTTTGTTTCAGGTCCATTTAGTTTGAGGAGAAACCTGAAACAGAAATGTTTACAGTCTTTTCACTTCCATGCAACCCCAATCAAACTTTCATAGCCTCATTCTAGCCAGCTCCAAGGGAAAGTCTTCACTTCTTCATGCCCCTAGGACAAGATTTTGATCAAAGAAAAAATCGCAGGAGGGACTTTCGGTCTGGCAAAGGCTTCCAAAAGTTGGCTTTTAACAGTTGCAGGCAAAAAGTAAAAAGCTTACAAATAGAAACATAGAATCATTAAGGTTTGAGACCACTAAGGTCACCTAGTCCAACCATCAAGCTCATCACCACTATGCCCACTAAACCACTTCCCTCCATAACACATTTACATATTTCTTGAATGCCTCCAGAGAAAGGATAGATGTGACACTGAACAACAATAGTAGACTCAAGCAGACTCAGCCTTCATCCTTCAACACAGGAACTCCTACTACTGGGGTGAAGCTGATGTGCTTTCCCCTTTCCCCAGTCTCTAAGCAACTCCTTGACAGAGGTTTTTCCAGCCCAAGTCCTGCAGGACCATGGAGGTTATTGAGGAGAGCACTGGAATATGCTGTAGCTGTAAGGTACAACTAGAAGTAGCCTGGACATCTCATATACCAACTGTTATGTACAAAGAAAATTCTTACTGTTGATAGGAGATATGTACTCAATATACATTCAATACACACAAAGAATTCCTGTTTTTGCTGCTATCTAAGAAAAAGAAATAGCATGTCAGCAAGCTGACATGATACAGAAAAGATTTTCATCATCACAGTTCAGAGGCCATCCAGCTTCTGCATGTCCTACATGTCCATAATATGAATACCGTACTTTTCCGTCTATTCTTCGATCACTAACCATAGGCACTCATTGCCATCCTAGCAGTCACCTAGACCTAGATCTATGCACCAGATTTAATTTAATTTACAGGAGTTCTGGTACTTTTATAATACCAAAAAAAAAAAAAAAAAAAAAAAAGAACCAGAACTCTTTTTTTCTTTTTTGCTCTTCTCTATTGATCAGATCTATTTTAACATAGATTTTACATACATTTTAAATAAATCTGATCTAAATTGATCAGATTTATTTTTAGACTATCCTTTGATTTTTGAAGCTTTTCAAAGTCATACATCAACTGGAAATGAAGCAAAAGGATTAAATACTCCCCAGACAGAAGATTAAATAGGATCTCACTTTGGCAAGTGAAAATCACAGAATCACAGAAACACCAAGGTTGGAAAAGACCTACAAGATCATCCAGTCCAACCATCCACCTATCACCAATAGTTTTCACTAAACCATATCCCTCAATACAGAAAAACCCAAATTGAGTGGTAACTCTGCCTGGCACTAATCAGACTTTTTATTATCATAGTGTTGGAAAAAAAAAACAGGTAGTTGCTAACAGTAGTCTAAATAAGAGGCTGTTATTTTAAGATGTCTCTGGGTTAGCCTATCACCATATCAAACTGGCTACCTATGTCAGATTATCAGTACAGTTTTCTGCATACAGAAGGTATTTTTATATATACAGCATAGTAAGTTTGTATGTATATATTAATTAACAAGATATATAGACACATTTATACCATAGTATACTATATTGTCTGTCTGCTATACATTGTAAACATCTGACTAAACTTTTACTCACTCCAGTATCACACAAGTAAAGAACAGAGACCATACTCCATAACAACTCAATCAGAAATCCCCTGAGGAAAAGATGAAAGGACCTTCCCTTGGCCAAGAGGAGATGAAGCTACTTACTGAAGGCTCTCATACCTTTCCATAGTGAAAAGATCAAGAGCTTGAAAAGCTGTCAAACATGCTACTGGTCCAGGATCTTTTTACTGATGTTTTTTCTATTGATCTCTGACTTTATCATGCAGAAGACAGAGCATCATACATCTTCCGGTTTCATGTGAACTTCACGTGTATTGCTATATTGGCAAGAATGCTCCTTTCCAGAGTTCCAACTTATGACTGCTTTTTTGCTTTTTCTTTCACCTATTTTTCTGTCAAGACACTTTTATCATTATATCATGGATCTTTGCTTTAGGTACAATCAATCATTATTTCCTGCACTTAAATTTCATATTCTCAAATAACACGTGACAGGAGTTTCAGCTTTAGCTGTTATTTCTTTTTTTTCAATGTAGGCTAATTTTTAAAATAGGATGCAGTTTCAGTGTCAAGATAATTAAATTTTCCTAAGAGAGACTGTCTTTCTTATTGCTGCCATCAGCTCTCCTGAACTTTTAGCGATCTGCCACTATGCTACCCAAATAAAATCAATAGCTGAAGTTTAGCATGGAGGATATTTTCCATTAATAAAATTATTTCTTAACCACAAGAACAATAAATTGCTGGAACACCTTATGTTAAAATTGCTTCATCTGCATAAGAACAGCAGTGTTTGTAAAGCGGCTGTATTGGCTGTAAAGTTTGTGGCTGTAAAGTTTACTGTTTGTGAAGTGGCTATATATAACAAAATGATATATATGAAAAACTGCTATATACTTTGCACTACTTAAGCATTTCTTTTTGTTCCTGTCATCTTTGTTTAGATGAGCATACCTAAGCAAAGTCAACTTAACAGAGTAAAATGATGGATGATTTCCTCTGCATGTATTGTCTAGATTTTTTTTCCAAATTGCTAAAGCTTTTTGGTGCGTCTCAGACATCTGCTGGTGTTAGCTAGTATTTGGGTCATCAATATAAAGAGGAGGTGAAGCAGTTTGGCTTTCTATTTTAAATGTTAATTTTTTTCTTTCTGGATGTACAATTTCATTACAGCATCAGATTTTTAGAAGAAATAAAACTATTCCATTCCTAGCTGTTCCTTGGCTAACGCTCAGAAATCCAAAACAAAACAAACAAAACAAACAAAAAAAAAAAAACCCACAGAAATTACAAAGGACTTTCTTTGCTTTCATCCCTCTGGCCCAGATAAGGAATCAAATTCTGCCAGTGGTAAGAAAGCAATTTTATAATGATAAAACCAGGGCATGCTCATTGGACCAATGTTTATCACATTGCTGTTTCTATTTTTACTGTCTTTGATTCCAGAAGGACCTGAAGCAAGGTACATAACAGCTGCTATTTGTTGCTCTACTGCCTACCAGCTCTTTTTAGAAAGGCTACTATTGGTTTTAATATAGGTTGGTTCTCATGGCTAGAACTTCAGAGGAGAAAAAAGAATAAGAATAGGTCCCTAGTTATTCTCATGTTTTTGAGTCAGACTTTTAGTCTGGTGACTTCAGGTTGTAACTAGTTTCTGCTTAGGAAAGGAGCTTTACCTTTATGATCTGTCATCACTCTTCCTTCTACTCCATGACATGTAGGAAAAAGATGCTTTCCAGGTGGGTGTGGACAGCCATTGCCTTTGTCTCCAAAGCCTGAGCTCTGCCACTGCTTTAACAAGTACCAGTAATTATCTTTTTCTTATCCTGGAAAGACTCTTTGAAGCCTACCCTTCTCACAAGCTATCTGCTATCCAACTTGGTTCTGAGTGGTTATTTTTAAAGTGCAAATTTTCAGTCGAAGGATGCATTTTAAACAGCGGGCCATGATGCTATAATCAAAAGAAGCCAGATGAAACTTTCATGTGAAATTTCAGGTTCTCTTTGAAATAAAGAGAATTTTTCTCAGTTCTTCTTTTTCATCTTTGTTATGTTTTTCTCTTTTTTTCCCCCCTTTTTTCCTGCTTTCAGTTTCAATGGGATGAGAGAATTTTAGCTTGAATAGCTCATATCCTGATCTAAATTTAACATTACAGGTTATAATAGAGTTTATATAAGGGAAAGCAAAAATCCTAAATCTAACAAAGACCTGATGTATTTCCTGCAATTAAACATTCATCTGAACCAAAATTCTAGAACTTGAGGGGAGATTGAGGAGAATTCAGTATAATGTCACTAGTAAAATATGATCTTTAAGATGTTTCTGGACCTGATGGTATATACTTGACTGGTGTCATGAAAACCTAAGTGAAACAGAAAAGCTTTATATTTTATGGGTTCTTTAAAATGTCATCTACTCTGTTTCATAGGGGCAAGTGCTTCAAACAAAAATGATGGGGTAATGCTGAACTGTTCAGTCTGAGCCACATACCTTTCTAGTAAAGTAATAAAAACAAAATCATAACAGTTGTGAAATGAAGTATGGAAAGGAGCATAAACTTAAAAAGCATGATTCAAGTACACAGATTTATGTGGGGCTAAAACTTCAGAGAAGGAATTTAAATTCTAATCTCCAGCACCTAAAAGACCTAATACCTGCAGTAAGTTACTTACTCCTCGTGGACTTTGAACTTCACAAGGATTATATGAATATCAAATACATTGGGCACAGCTGGATGCTCAAACAGCAAGAGGATTCAGACAAACAAACTTATTTCTACAATAGGAAATGAGAACACAGCAATCTGTAAACTGACAGGTCAACAGCTTAAAGCTTTAGACTCCTACACGCTTAGCCTCTGCAAAGTGTTGCCCTGCTCAGTGTTTGGTTTAGTGGTCTTGGATTTCTTAGCATCTATGCAAATAAAAGTTTGAATAAAAGCTCACTTGGTTGTCAGTAGGATCAGCCTTTACTCTGACAGGGTTCAGTGTCCACAGTTGCTCTTAAACTTCATTGTCAAAGACTCATTATGTATCTTGAAATAATGGGATCTGCTCCATACCTCCCAGTATATTAAATACGTAACATCCAATATTGATTGTATTTCACATAAGAAGTATCATCTTCTCAAACTTTAACAAGGCATTGAAATTAAATTTATTCATAGAATTGCCTTCTTGTTTTCTGTGCACAACAACATGTTTTCCTGAGCTTGAGTTTCCATTGCAGGATGAAAAATGCAAGTTATTCCACCAGGAAAAAAAAATTATAAAACACACAGTCAAGCTATATTATACAGCAATTTATTTCTCACATGAGTATTCACAGATATACAGCCAAAATATTGCCTTAAAATGGGCAGTATTAATAAAGAATCAGGAATGATCAAGAACAAAGATATTATTAATCATTACCTTAAAGGACCTCACAAAAAAGATGAAGAGTTAGTTTAAATAGTCATAAACAAGACAAAAACATTACCAACATCAGTAGAGATTCTAAAGATGTGTGCATGTCACCAGCAAAAGGCAGGTAAACCCTAAGCAATGGAGGAAATGAATTCCAGAAGATCTACTTGCAAAGTATAGCATACTGTGATATTCATGGAAATAATAAATGCAAATAATGCGAAAAAGTATCAAATTCTATTTAAAAAAAGTTTGCTTGATGGAAACTGCAGTAGAATAAAGAAAATGTCTTAAAAATAAGGTTTAACTTTGTGGCAGCCACTTCACCTTTTCTTCTAGTTTGTTATTTCAAGCAGAATGCTAGAAATAAGCTAGAACTTCCTCATATCCAGGAACCCAAGATCATAACATCAGTGGCCAACACGTTTAGCAATAATGTGTGGGTTTTTCATCAATGGCACTATACTTCAGTTTGAATCATGTTAAAGGAAGGGACACTGTGATCATTTATACCAAGAAACACACTTTGTTGTTCAGAGCATTAAGAAAATATTATCATTTTTTTAAAGAAGTGATTCCTAAATTTTGATTTTTTTTTCCCCTAAAACTATTACAGAAAAGGATTTTTAAACTGGTTGAGAGTCTGGAGACTTATTCTGCCTCTAAAACTAAAAGTAATAACCCTAAAGGTTTCTCAGGTTTAGTTAATTAAATAGTCAGTTATCCAAGTTACAGTTCCTTTAAACTAATGCAGAAAATTCCAGTGATAGCCTTCTTTCTCCCTGAGGGCAACTGATCAACTAGATTAAGATACTGCCACTTCATGCAGGAGAAAGAAAATCAAGATTGTAATACATTTGTACCAGCTATTTTGAAGGCTAACAGACCAGAGAGGAAGATAAATTCTCAAAAATACCGAGTGCCTCTTGAGCACAACAGCAGCCCAAGGTTTTGCTGAGAAACTTCATCCCTTTTCATGTGTCTGTTTGCTGTAGGAGTGGGAAATATTCTGCCCCAGTGCTGCAATAATAAAGCCATTTGAATGGTGCTTCAAAACATTTAAATAAAATGACAACTGTGAGATGTCATATGCCATTATGATCATAAGATGTAAATGAGAGTAAAATGAGACAGGATACAAAATGCTTTTATGCAAGTCACTGAAGATTAAATATACAGGTAACACACAGTAATAGAGCATAAAAGCTGGGCAATATTGCTGAATGATGGTTGGGCTAACTACCAAATGCATAGGAAAGAGAAGAATAGTACTGATTGCTGGCTGTCTTGTACAAAATGTATATAACTGGCTCATTTCCACAAATAGCACTGCTCCCAGGAATTGGAGATCTGAGCATAGAAAAAGTGAAAACCTTTCTTAACCAAAACACAAACCAACAGGTGTTTTTTCTCTCCCTCCTAAATTCCATCCGAAAAACTGAACCAACTTAAAAGCACACACTGCAATCAGACAAAGCGACTGTAGGACAGTGCGGTGGACCACCAGAAACTGAAATGCTCTTCTGCTCCTCCAACAAGTTACATTCTTAGCCCAAGAATCAGAGACAGCAACAAGTCCTTTGAGCACTGCTTTGAGATAGAATTATAAAGGTTGGAAAAGACCACTAAGATCATTCAGTCTACAAGCCAATCCATGCCCAACATGCCCTCAAACCACATCCCTCAGTGCCACAGTTCTGGGCAGCAACAGAAGAAAAGCACATCTTGTTTCTAGGAATATCACTTCTCTGAATGCACTCAGTTGTCTCAAAATTACATTTTATATCAGTGAAACACTAGAACTCAGTTCAATAAAGGAATCAATCTTCTTTATTGTCAATTTAGCTGATCCGCAAGATAGTGAGGAGTTTTTTTTTTTTAAGTTGGTTTATAAAAGCACTTTTTAATCAGCCTTGGTTTTGCAACATTACTGTTTACTATAGAGCCTGAAGTACTTAAGAAACAACTGTTTATTCTGGATAACTCATCAGTTTTTCTAAGGTCTAATTTTGTGATTTTTATCTAACTTCATAAAACTTATTCTTTCCCTTTTTAATCCACATCAAAACGCACATATTTTTTACAGGGTTGAATGAATTCTTTCAAATACTAAGTTAACTCAAAACTGTCCTTTGTTTATTAAACAGACAGGCAGAACATTTTAAATACTTCAGAGACTTACTAGTCATCACTAACACGAAAGCTTCCCTCTACCTGCAAAGTTTTCTGACCAAGATAGACTTAATCAGCGGAAGAAATGTGAAAACACTGTCCAATTTCAAGTAAATAAATTGAGTTGTGGGCATATCTGAGCAGCATCACACGTGTCAGGGCAGATGTCTTGGAACCACCTCTCTACACCTTGCCCTGCAGCACCAGTGATGCTGCTGATTGCAATCCTAACAGAAAGACAAAGGTTGGCGTAAATGGAGAAAGTACAGGAATCACAGCATAGAAGCAGCAGAATAGAAAGGCTCAGAATTATCAGAGGTCATCCAGACCCCAGCACTCAGGAAAAGCAGAGCTTCTCATAGCATGAGAAAGAGAAAGCGACACCTCTCCGAATTTCTCTAAAATGAACATTCATTCATTTTGAGGTGAGCACTAATAAGAATCCACACTACTGGTTCTTGGGAGAGCCAAGAAATGTTTCCTCTCCAGTTACAAAAACAAGAGCATCCAGTAGGTCTTTTGTGTTTCATTTACATACTGGAAAAGATAAAGTGGAAAGTCAACTCATAAATAGCCCCTTCAGATCTTTCTCACAAACCTTACGTGTAGCTTCCAAGACTTTTTGGACAAATACACTGCAGAAAAAAATTCAGACAAGCTGTGGATAATTCAAAGCAGTACATTTTAGGGATCTTTCTAAGACCTCAAGTAAAGTCTGGCACAGACTTAATTATTACAGTTAATTCCTATCCTGATTTAATGTGTTTCTGCCATCTCAGTTAAAGCTACTTTTTACAGAATAACTTTGTTCATGTCAATATTGGATATCAGAAACATTTTGAGGAAGTGAATCTTTTTTTGAAACATCAAAGGTAAAATAGGTTCATTTCAGCAAGGCCTGATTTGTTTCTCTGTCTTCAGAGGATGTAGAATCAGATCAGCACAGAATATGATGTCAGAGCAATCCACTTCCAAACAAATTTATACTGCACATCTAAAAAAATCTTAAATATATTGTATTTTACATCTGGGTTTAAAATAAATAAATAAACAACCAAAATTAGTCCGACACTTAAATAGGAAGTTTTTAATTAAAAAGTTGCTCTGTGTATTAAGAATGCCTTTCATTTATCAACAAGGGATAGACAAACTATCTGCTAAAAAATCATTACAATAAATTATTTTCTTTTCCTTCACGTGCATGCTAGCAAAAGCCTAAATTCTACTGACACTGGCTGCGAAGGCCTGTTCAGAGAAACTTTGGCAATGCTGATCAGATGCTAAAATAATGCCTTCTTCTAGTTGAGTGCAAGCTTGGTCAGGAAGACTGATGTTTTCACATGAGTTCTTTCCATGTGAAAAATAATGTGTTAGCAGAGCCTCCATCACAATTTGACTACAGCTGGTATTGTTCTATGTTTTGATATTACTTGGCCTGTGCCTTTTTAGAGTTATAGATGGAAATGTGTAGCCTGTTGCAAATATAACTATGGGTTTAAGTTTGTGTTTAAAATGAAATCTGCAGCAGCTGTAATCCAAAAGACCATTACGCCTGGAGTTAAAAGAATATTATGAAATACATGAAGCTCAGCCTCCACTTCTGCAACCACCACTCCATTCAGATGCCTAAGACAGGTTCCTTAGGCTCTCCCTGTGTTAGCTGGATTGGAATAGCCACTTCAGAGAAAGTAGATTTCAAATTCCACAATGTTACACCTAAGCCATCGCTGCAGCTCCCTGAAGCAATGTACCAGAGCATTATCAGCTTTGTACAATACTAATATCTGCTGTTTTCCCTGAGAGATGCCAAATTTAATGGAAAGTGAAGGAAACATTAAAAGAAATTCTTATAAACTACTTAGCTGCATTTGGCACTGGTGACATTTTCCTAAGCATCTTTGAGAGAAGAATTTAACGGAGAACCTGATATTCTGGTGATCGACCAGAAAACACTGGCTGCAAAGGCCAGTTCAAAGAAATTTTGGCAATGCTGATCAGATGCTAAAATAAGGCCTTCCTTTCAGATAAATTCTACACTGAAAAAAGAAATTGAAAAATCTAAACAAATTTCATTGCTTCCCTGCATTTTTTTCCCCCATAATCAAAAACAGGAGAATTAACTACCACATATTTTCACAGAAAAAACAGAATCATAATACTGAAATATTTTTATCAACTATTTTTAGTAAAATGTGTGTGAAATAAAATCTGGAAACAGTACATTGTGACACCGCATACATGCTTCTTTAGGTAATGAATGGTGGTAGGATACCATGTAAAGATTATAGCCGCATTGATTTTACTTGTATTTGCTAATGGCATAATTTAAAAGTCAAAAGACGCTCTTCATTTCACTAACGCCCCTAAACCATAGAAAGTATGCTAATGTAGGTGCAGATCTCACTTCCAGTCCTAGAAAGTTTTTATTATTCAACAGAGCTAGCAGAAGCACAGGTCATGCAATGTCTGTGTGATGCTATTGCTGATGGCAGTCATGCCATCCTCTCTAGCAGGAATATTCTGGGACCCTCACTTATAACGAATCCATTAGTGTCTTCCATATAGACGCGCTAGGAACTGCCACCTACTTTTTACTGAGTTAGTTTAAGACAAAGCTTTCCAATATGGTCAACCACTTTTTTTTTACTTTTTTGAATTTGAATATCATCACTTGCTGTTCTACTGAATGATCTGAATTTGTCTCAGTGTTTATTTAAAAGTAGCTTAGAAGAGTTTGAAGAAATTTTTCAGCTCCTATTTAAAAAGCAGCTTCCTTGTTTCTCTCTCTACTGTTTTACTGCAATTTTGCAGAATTTTTTCTTTTACGGGGTTCCTTGCAGCACTAGAAGGAACTATAGTTACAAGCTCTTCCTGGCTCCCATAGGCTGAAGAAGGCGCTTTGCCTTGAAGCACAAGGTCTCTCCTTTCCCCAAGCACAGCTCTCTTGTCATGGCACAATACCGCAATTCTACTTTTACTCATAATATCCACCATTAACCAATGCCTCTGATACTGTGGAATCCCATGGGCCATTTTACCTCAGCAAATCAACCAGTGTGTGAACGAAGGTCACAGCAGCTCACTGCACCAAGCTCCGCAGGACTTTGCTAATACAAATGCAGCAGAGGAAAGGAATCTGGAGTTTAGGAATCAGTCTTTGCAGCTAAAAGAAAGAATTAAAAACTGAATTCCTATCATGCCCTCAGTAATTGCCTTTTCATTTGTGGTCCTTATCATCACAGTGTCATGTTAACATGCATTCAGACATTAGCAGCAGAAATAGCAATATATTAAGTTTCTTTCCAGTTGTGGACATTTCTAAAATGAAAATGATTACTCAATACTGTTCTGCTTTTACATTTGCTACTAAAATGCAGCTATTTACTTATATAGACTATAATTTCTGTCATTTATCATCTAAACCATTTAGAGGAAATAAAACTGAAGTAGAGTTCTTAGTTTCTGAAAATTAGTTACTTTACTTCCCTCCAGGTTCTGAATGCAAGGAAAGCACTTTTTTTCCCTAAGCATTTAGATTAGGCAGTATTTTCTTTTAGGTTTATCACCTCCATTTTCTGTAAATGTGCAAAGCTATTGTGGTTATTTTCGAGAAAACTATCAATGGATATAAAGCACAAATCTTCGTACTGCTATTGACTTTGAAATGGCACCACAAATTTATTTTAGCTTGTTCAAAAGAATAATCCAGTCATCCCCAATTACCATAGACTGCAATTGCAAATTCAGTTTTGTCAATGGGATTAAACGATGGATCTAATCCAGTGGAAATCAGCAGGAGCCTTACAGCTGTATTTCCTAATTCACTGTTTTAGTTATCCCAAGGACAAAGCATTTACATATCACAGAGCTACTATGAGTTTACCAGTTACATCGGAATGTCAACATTTCTTAGAGAGGATACAAGAAAAACACAAAAGAAATTTTTTAAAGATATGAAACAACACTCCCATACAAGTAACTCCTCCAAAGATTTCCTTGCAAACAGAAACAGAAAATATATCTGGCAAGATGAACTAGCCACACATCTCCACGAGACTCGGAACCAATGTCAGCAAAAAATCTCCAAAGGAGATTCTCTGGAGCTGAGCACCAGGAAAGGAGTCCAAGTCTGGGAATGTTTCCTGGCTTTCAGTCACGCCTAGGACAAGGATCTTCCTATATTATCCTTATAGCAATTTCCTATGCCTGGCACTATGACTCTAATAGTTGATCTGGTTTTCTCATTAAAATAAATATTTCCATTTTCTTGTATAGCTAAATTAAAACAGAAGTTACTAAATTCTGTTCTCATATTAAAATGATTAAAATTTATTCTTCAGTTTTACTTAAAATTTTTTAGTTAGCTGCACTTTGAAAGGCTTTAACAAACACGTTAACTCAAGTGTTTACATTTTAAGTTCTGTAAATTTGTATAACTGTTAGGTCTGCTAACAGGTCTGCTGAAGCTGCTAATTGTAACTGCCGATTTACTCTTGATAAAATTCTCTCCCGTTGAAAATCCACACATTGCCTCAAGCACTGATTACATTCCTTAGCCATTTTAAATGACATTTAAGGTAGATGCTTCTCTTAATTCCTGTTCTTTCCATGAATATGGAGATATATGGAATGTACATTCTGCTGGGATTGTATTTGTGAGAAAACAACTGTAACTGATAACTGAAATCTTAGCTTGTAAACCTATTTAGCCACTGAAATGAAGAGTGTTCATCTCCGTGTAATGAAAGCAATTCAAAGTGCATTTTCTCATCCATTTCTTCTCAAAAATTATATAGGCCTCAGGTCTGGATTTGCAGAACTAAAATGATAACATTCTCTGTATTCTGCTCACATCACTGACAAGTAAGTCAGTGGCCAGCTATTTCAATATTGCATCTCTCTACTGAGAAGGATACCAAAAACCCACTAACTGTACAAATAGGTAAAATTTACTCCTTGTGCCTTTGTGAAGCCCATCAGCACTTATCTCCTCATCCTGTCTCTAAAAGCATTTCAGGTGCTGAACTTCCCACTAGATGGGTATAGAAGCTGCTCTGAGATTTACAGCTGTCTTTACTTGAGCTCGAGATTATTGAGCAGTTTAATGCAGGATCAATTAGCATAACATTACTGTTACCTCCTCCTGCAGATAAAAGCAATCCATTCTATTCTGTATTAAAAAAAAAAAATCAGACAGGCTGCATAGAGTATAAATAGATATCACAGAAATTCTGAATCAAGTGTGCTGGTGCAGCAAAGCCCCTTTTTGTTACAGAACCAGTGAAATCCAAATGTAATTATACCTCAACACTCCACAGAGCAGAGCATAAAGGAGTTCTCCAACAGTGAGGAGGCATCAAGCCAAGAACTCTTAGGTGACAGAAGAGGTTGTATGCTTGGGCTACTGCTGATGAGCACCAAATTAGCAACTTCATTTTTTTTTTTTTTTTTTTCATGATAGGGCTTTTAAGCTCAGGTCCCCCAACTAATAATGCCATATTTGCTTCAAATATTATGGAGCAGAGAGAGCATGGTGGCAGAGTTATGTTTATATGTTTGTATCTTTTATACAAAGAGCACTATCAGATCAAGGTTTCTTGCCTAACTGTGCATGTCAGAGCTATACCTTACCTAGAGGTTTGCAGCACTCATTTAACAAGGGTAACCTTTACTATCTTGTCAGCCCCTAAAGTGAGACTTAAAGTTGGTGAGTTATTTCATGTATGGGACAAAGGTCTAAGAGACTTCATATGTTCACTGCCCCTGGAATAACCGCTTTCTAAGAAGTCTGACAAAATTGGTAAATACATAAAGAAACCCAAATCCACACAACAACAGGAAAAAAAAAGAAAAAAAAGGCAAATAAATAAAACAGAATAAGAAACCCTGCCCTACCCAGAAATCTGAGCATCCTCACTTTCCAACTGCAGCAGCAATCCAGAAATATTTTCTGATGCGTGTCTCAAGTCAGGTCTGTATTTCCTTTGTTATTCAAAGACAGTTAATCAAAATTTCCGATTAGTATTTCTCACAGATAAAATTAATAGAAAACAAATTCATAGAATAACTGCACATATATAAAAGATAACAGTGCTTGCATGCATATCTAATGCACACTAAGAATTTAAATGCCCCCATTGATGTAAATCGCTTCCACCTAATCTTTCTGTATCTCCTCTCTTCCTGAAAGCCCTTACCACAGGAATCCATCTTGGGATGGTGAATACTCCTCTCTGCCTCCACCCTCTTCATTTGTTTGGCTGTTATGCCCAAGGCCTTGCTCAGACTGATAATACAGTCTTGCTAAATACTATGACTGAGTCAATCATCTTGCTGCATAAAGAGAGAGCAGCCCAAGAGCCCTGTAAGATCTAATTCTCATAACAAGACTTCATGTGATCTCTCCAATTTCTTCCAAAAATTGAAAAGATTGGTAATAATAGTCTCAAGGTAGACTGTATGGAATAATTTTGGGAGATGACTTACTGAGATATCCACCTCTTAAGAGAAGGTACAGCACTAAGGATACCTCCAGGGCAGAATGAGGTTATTAATATGCAAAGAGTCTGCTCCATAATAGTTCCTTAAGAACATAAGACCATTCAAACTTGATAAGAACTGTAACACCAATTGGGTATTTACCCACTGACAAAACACATTGAAATAGTAAGCTTATCCACCACCTGTCCAACGTTTTAAACAATAAAGCATACGATAGTAGAAATAATTTAATTTTTATGAAATTATGCTACTTGAGTATGCAGAATCAGCAAGAGATTTTAAAGTCCTTGAAATATAATGAAAATTGGGGATGAAAGAGACTACTACTGGGCAACAACTCTCCAAATAAGAAAAACCCTTGAGGGCAGTCAGTGCTCCCATGGAACTACCTTAAGAACGGAGTATTACTGTGTAAGTGCAGCAGCTGAGATCGATTCAAAATCTAGAGGGTTATTGTGAGGTAAAAAAGAAGTATTCAGCACGGTATTTTAAATGCATGAAACCTTGATATAGGCCATAGATCAGGGACAAAGTGTCGGAAACAAAAATCTACTCCACGCCCATTGAGAGCACCTAAAAATTTTATGGGGGGTGACATCTGAATGATTCAGGTTTCAGCTTTGTGTTAGGTATTTAGCAATGTCATGTGGCAAGCCTAATATGCAATTCACGCTGTGCTCTTCAGCCATCACTCAGAGCCAAGGACACTGACAGAGTTCTGTTCAATTCCCTGTGGATTTTAACTGATCAGCAAAGCCTAACAGCACAGTGCTTCTCTCCATCCCCTCCTGCCAAAGACTCTTTAGAGGACTGTTTCCTGTATCTCCCTTCCCCAGAAGCACACCAGCATGAACTGCTTGCTAGCATAACACAATATTTCATTGCTTTGAAGAAGTCCATCAGCACACAGAAGCAAGCAGTACTCATTAATCCCTGCAGTGCTCTGCAGGGCTCATGCTTTCCCACTCCTATCCCCCTTGGATCCCAGCAGCACTGCCTGACATTTGGGTTTGACAGGGAAGGATCAGATTTTTCCTGGATGAGAGCCTGAGTACTGCAAAACAAAAAGAAAGGGTGAATAATCTCTGCATTTCCTGGTAAATATAATTCTGCCTAGCTGTGAGGTGGTTTGGGACACACCAGCCATCCAGGATCCCAGCTAAGAGAATTAGAAACAGAATCCGCTTCCAAAGCACCAACAAATGCATCGGGTCAAAGATACAAGTAATCAGTATCAGGAGCCAAATTGAGCATTCAAGCTTACAGTTGTGGAATTTTGTGTCTACATTTTGTTTAAATTCTGTCTTAGGCGCTGAAGTCCTTTCCTGATCTAGCTCTAAGAATCTGCACACAGACTACCTGATCTTGAGCCTGATTTAGTGGTTGGCAGCACTGCCCACGGGAGGGAATTGGAACCAGACAAGCTTTAAGGTCCCTTTCAACCCATGCCATTCTATGACTCCATGATATATACTCATTTGCGCTATATATAATCTTCCATCATGCACTCTATTCTCCTATCTGATCAAATTTACAGCTTATATAGGGCAGCAAAAGATCAGAATCTGATCCAGACAATAAAGAGAAGTGTCAAAGAGGGTCAAGCAAACATAGCTTCCATAAAAACCTCCACTATGTGATGCACCTAGTAAATCACAGCTGAGAGGAAGTCTGAAGTTACTCCTTCTAAAACATATATCATCTTCCTATTAGAGATTATTCTGAACCTCACTTTCATCTCTGAGAGGCCCTGACCTCTGGCAAGTTTCAGAGTCCAAACGTAGATGAGCATCTAAATTTTGCAGCTTCTCTCACCATTCGTAATGAGCCAACTCAAAACTGAATACATCCAAATTAGAAGGGAGTATCAAACTGCAGACTCACATCTGAGTTGCACAGCAGAGGCCTCTTTCTAATGCTGCTCATTTATGCACAACCATAATCCACAATTGCCCACAAAAATCATACCGATCTTTTTTTTCCACAGTAAACCCATGTTATCCTGCTTCAAGCAGTTATTGGTGATACTGAGCATAAGCCATCATACATATTAGCACTGTTAATGCAGATTAATCAGTCTAAATCTAGCATACCAGACACATATGATACAGTGCAGGGTGGAGATGCCAATAAGATCTACTGCAAGTGAATTAAAAAAAAAAACATTTTCTCCACAGGTTTGTATTTCTCTGTTGATTCAGTTCAATTAAAAAAGATAAAAAAAGACTACATAAGAAGAGAGGAAAAAATCCAATGTTCAGTTGCTCCTCCCATTTCTATCCGGAGCTTTCTTCTCTTAATATCAGCACCATCTGTCTCCCACAGGAACTTAATGTCTTTTAAATTGTCTTTTTAATCATTTGCAGGTTCATCCCCTTGTTTGGCTGTACTCTGCCCTTCATTTGTCAGCTTCAGTCTTCATGACATGCATCCTCCCTTCCCACTCCCAGAACTTTTCTTCCCTTTCAGTATGCTCTATTTTGTCTGGTCACTATTCTGTTGTCTTGAGATTGCATTGTTTCCACCCAGTATGACTTTGGAGGCAGTACCTTTGCAAGCCTATGCATTCCATCTGCTCTCTTTCTCTGTTCCTGTCTTTACACAGCATTGTAACTCTCATTTACATTCTGCAATGGCCTTACAGCCTGCTCCCCATTCTACTGACATTTTTATGTTTATTTTAAAAAGGCTTTTTCTTTTTCCCTGATTTGTTACCTGAATTAGAGCATGTCAGATTAGAATAAGTCTTTGGCTAGCAGCACCAACTTGTCTAGCTCAGCGCTGTTGCTACACAGTAATTTACTTGAATATTTAATAATCACTTTACGTTATTCGTTTCTCTATCCAAAAATAAAAGATAACCAAGAAGTCCACACTCAAACTGTTTCCTCACCTCTATGCAGTGCCGCTGCAGGGGAATACTAGCCTTACAGCATTCATCTCTGTTCTGCATATATGTATGTTCTGAACAAATACTCACATTTTACCTCTAATATTTGCAGGGTAGCAAACAGTTATTCAGTAGAATTGGAAATCTTTGTGCCTTAACCCTTGACATCTGTGTCCGACTACTCAAACAGATTACTCATGATACCATATTTTCCAGGTACTACAGAGAAAATCAACAAAGCGTTATCCTAAACAAACAATCTTCCTTTTATTTTCACTACCTAGTTCATCTTCCACAGTCTGTATATTTAGTTCAGCATATTTCTACCTTAGAAGAAAGCAGCATTGCTATCAATAGCCAATTAGATATGTCAGTCATATTTTGAAACCGATACTGCTTTGCTCTGGAGGAATTCCCTCCAGACCATCAACTAGATGGAAGCTTTTGCAAAAAATGAAATCTGTGTCCCTGGAGAATCCAACCTAGGTTTCACTATGTATTAATCTGAGCACAGAGCATGCTGGGACATAATTTGAGAGTTTTATTCAGATATATTAAGTAAAGTCTAGGTATGTTTTGGTCTACTTCTGTGTAAACAGACAGAGAATGTTGCCCTCCAATGGCCAGACTCTAGGAAGATAATGAAGAGACCAAAAATACAATTGCAGTTGTTCTTTCTCCAGATAATCTTTGAGGATTTTATGCATCTGGAAGATCAGAATCGCTCTCCAGAAATATTTATGTACTGTCTGATTGCTATGTCAGAGGCAACTATCATGTTTTGAAGCCTCTGAAAACAAGTTTCATAAGAAGCTTTAATTCAAAGCATTTCTACTTGTTTGAGGTATAATATTTACCTGCTTCATTAAAGTAATTTTGCCATTGCCAGTAAGAGGGAGAAGAAACAGTATTACTGATTTCTGAAATCCCCTAGGGGCCACTCTAGTACTGGGGGAGGTAGGAATGAAAAAGCTGAGCTTGTAGAACTATCTGTACCCCTTCATTTGCGTCATCTTACAAATGCACAAAATTGTACATATTTGTATATATGCACAAACGTTTCCTTTACTACTTCATGAAAGAAATAAAACTAAAATTCATAAAATGAGTCATTTCCAGAATTTAGTCATAAATTCTAGCCTTCGATCTTCATAAAATTTAAATACATATATGGAAATATTTAATATAAGTTGTGATCATAGAAAAGATGAAATGTACTCAGTTGTAGTCCATCGTCTCTGCATTTTACTGTCACCAGCAGCATCAAGAACATCATGGTCTGAGAACACAGAAGGCTCCAATTCCTCAGAAAAACTTTATATTCTTAAGTCCCACCATCAGCCAACCTGTTTTACAGATCAGCTAATCAACGAACTGAATTCCCACAGTAAATCTCATGGTTAGACACAATACTAAAATCCAGCACACTGAGCTCTATGTGAGACACACTTTTAAATTTCCACATAGAAGACTTCAAAGCTTCCCATCTACCATCAGACAGCTGCCTCACTCTATCAACTTCTCACATGCCTTTGGTCAACCACTAGAGTCACAAACATAAGCATGTTGCTGTTTCCCAACTCTGACTGTGAGCTGTGTACACTGTACAGCAAGTAATAACATTCCAGAAGAGGGTTATTCTATACCAAAATAATTGCCCAGCCTGACCTTCTCGTATGCTTGTTTTTCAAAACTGTCTGTCCCTGACTAATTACAGTGTACCTAACTTGACAATCTTTTCCTACAAAAGACTTGCTTTCTGATAAGCATCATCCTTGGTAACACACTATTATTACAGAATCAATTGCAGCTTAACTATATAGGACTACAGCAATTAGAGGATCTTTGCCTTTGTTTTCTAAAAGTCATATGAAGAACTCTGTTTATTCACTGTTGTTTAAAATACACATTTAAAGGCTAAATATGTCAATTCAAATTCACATATAAATAACTATTTTCATTGGTTTTATTCAGTGACTGTAAACAAACAAAAATAAATTATTTCATTTAAATTGAAATAACATGTAGTTATCTCTCCTATCCATTGATGGGAATGGTTTGATGTGTACAAGGCAGACAATATCAGACTCAGCAGTAAAAGGAGAAGGGACGCAAAGACAAGCACTGCCAGTAAGACCATTTGCATAGCAATAGAAATCAAAAAGCCCTTCTTTTTACTAAAATGTATAAATCAACATATAGTAATTTCAGAAGATGTAAAGAACAGTTCAGTATAAAGCCTGCACATGGTGTAACACAGAGCACAAACCTGCAAGGATGCATCTAAACTGTGTTTCAGTGAAGGCTGTCACTAAAACTGCATGTTTTAAAGATGCCAGCCAGTAGGTGGTCATTTGAAAATATAACCCGATGGGCTAAATAAAAATTTAAAAAATATTTTCTTTGAAATTTAATGATTATCAGTATTTTCAAATACAACTGACATCTCTTGTGCATTAGAATACATTTTCTTCAGGAAAGTCAAAAATGCCAAAATGTTTTTAATGTTCATGTGTAAAAGCTTTGCCTTGCTGATTTTTCATAAAGCCTTCAATACAAAGCATCAATAATTAATTTTGCCTGACTGATCCATCATAATGCAGATCACGAACTTGATCAAAGGACATATTTGTAGGTGTAAAAGGGTGGCTGTAAAAGTCTTGTGGAGTATACATCTCATGGATGAATTTCACCCTTACAAAGAGGGAACGTGTCATTTTGGTTATGTCTAATCACTACTTTGAGTGGACTGAAATTTTGCACACGTATGAACAGCATGGAACTGAGTTTTGAGGCTGGCACGTTTCAAGCTGTACTTATGGTACAGGTCAAATCACCTGCTTTCAGCAGCCCTCGTACTCACATTCCTAAGAACTGTGCACAGCAAGCTTTAATGTAGATGATGTTAAAGGACTGTGACAGATGTGGGGCACAGCGACATATAAAGTATATGCACAAATCAGGGAGAAGATAGAGGTGAACAAAAAAAAAAAATCATTCAATGACTTGAAAACACTATGTGTGAATGAAGATATTGCTATTGATATAGTCGCTGTTCTAAAAAAAGACAGCTGAATGCAGGGTGCGCCAAATTCCTTAAATACAAAAAGGCTGCTATAAAGATGAAATGAATAGTTTATGTCATCAAATGCAGCTTAGAAAATAGGAGTGAAGAAAAAAGAAGAGTTGAGCAGTGGAATATATGAGGGGGTGTCAAGCCTCTATCCTGGAAGTTCACAAGTACCTGTGAGATATTCCAACTGTAATTGAACAGTCAGGGAAAAACATTTGAAGGTCCTCGTTGATTAAATCAGGAAAATGAAGATAGAAGTCTGACCCTTGCCTCCATAATATTGCCCTCTGTAGCACTTCCATCTGGTAGCACTGAGACAAAGTGAAATATGCGTGAAATAAATGTGCGCAGCTGATAACTAAATATGCTAATATGTTTTGCTTTGGCTAAGATATGCTTCAGTTACATCTATCAAAAATTATAATTATGTGATAGCTGAGACTGAATGACAGAAGATTATGTAGTTTGATTACAAAAACAAAAATCTGAAAGCTATACCTTTCAAGAAGCAATTGATTAAAATTCTATTAAACTAGAATTTGAATAAGCAAGCAAATTTTTTACTTCAGTAGCAGTTACTGAGGTATAGAATAAGCAAGTCATGAGCTTGTACAAAATCTGTATCCATCAAAATATGCCTTTATATTTATTGTTAGGGCTGGCAGATCTCTGATAACATCTGTCCCCAGAATCTCTAAGGATCCCTGCCAATTCGGGAACATAAGAGTTCCTCTGGGGGATTGGCACTAAGCTGGACTGAAGGTCACGTGGAGAATCAATGTTTTAGAATATTCCTCTGTTTTGGAGAACTGTATTATACCACAAATTTGGGTCTCTAAAGTCATCCAATCTGTTGGCATGCTTTGAAACTAATGAAAAGGGAAAAGCTATGTAGCCAGATAGGGTAGCAAGGGAAACATGTCCCTTTGAAGCTCCAAACAGTGAGAGTTCTTGATTATAAAGCTGATTGCTGAGGGCATACAATGGACATCAGAGAATCTCATTTCAATCCTGAAGAGTGAACCAAAGGCATCTCTTCACAGTTAAATTCCCAAAGGACAGATCAAGTCAGGCAGAAAAACTTGGCATATCCCTTAACTGCTAGTTTCCCGCTACTAATTTACTAATAAAGAGAATATTCTTATGCACTTGGAAAAGGTGACAGCCTTTAAAGCAGCAAGACCATCTGCCTTCCTAACAACTGGTTAAGTGATACGACTCTAAACCATCCTCAGGCAACAAGTACAGCTGTGTTTTTTACTCACATGGTGAAATTGAAAAAAATATAACGACCCAAACTTTCACTATTCTGAGCAGAAAAATTAGAAAGTTTCCTTGTATTTGAAGGCACTAACCTGCTCAGAGCAGCAGGCTAACAGGAAAAACTGGCATCAGACAGACTTCACGGCATAAACAGTTACTCATCACAAAAAGAAAACAAAGCATCTTTGTCCTTCCTGCCTGGTGTCTCAGTAACGTCTAATCAGTGAAAGTTAATCACCAGCAAAGAATCTGCTGAGACCCGTGCAACCATTGCCTCTGACACAGCTGCAAGTCTGTGGCATCTTCACAAAATCTAGATGTGCAGAGATGCAGCAGATTGGTGTGATTCAGTAGTGATGTGCATGCCTCTAGCCAAATGCTCAAAATACAACAAAAGGCAAGTCCATTTTCTCTCAGAATCTCTGCAGAGCATCTGGGCAGGAAAACAGTTGGCTGACAGTCCCACATCTGATGAATAAGCAGAGAAATGATGCAGCCCTCCTCAAGGACACAATGTCAGAAGTTAGAGGTCCGTTTCCAACTGCCTTCTGAGTGTATGGTATTTGAGGCGTTCTGCCTTCAATCAGTATCTTTTTTCTCATAATAATTAATTCCAAAATAAATCTATTCAACTTCAAAATTTGCCCTTCCCTTCCCCCTAGTCTTCCCCTTAAAATTATTCCCTTCAGAGAATCCAGTGATAAGTCTATTATTCATTTCCACGGCAACAAAATGGGGTGCCATAAAGTTTTTTAATTCAAGGACAGAGTAGTAGAGAAGTGCTACATTTTTAAAAGACAGAATTCTTACTCAAAGACAAATACTAAAGATAATGACATAAGGAGTACAGAAAATTACTTCTAAGTTAATTTTCTTTTCTATACATAATAGTTTGCTCCTCTTCAGAAAGGACGATCTCAGGTTGAAATGCTGAGTGCTCACACTAAAGTTTATGGGTAGAGGTATTTCAATATGCTAATATTTTTCATTTTCCTTGATTACATGACATGCATCTTTTCTTATCAAGTGATAAGCTAGTTTATGTTAAAATATGAAGAGAAGATGCCATTGAAGGCTGTGTAGTAACAACTGATGTGGGCAGAAAAAAGTCACGCTTATAATGACTTCCATCCTGGTGAATTCTTACAAAACAATATTGACCCAAAGGCCAGTTAAATTCTTGCTGGGTATCATCTATCTACTTACAATCTAATTATATTCCATGGGGGAGAAAGAAGAAAACAAAATTAATTCCAATATGAGAAACAATGTGCTTTGACAATCATACGTGATACTTCTAAAAAGCCTCAAATTGCAGCTTTTTGTAGAGAATTCAGAATCAACATTCTCAATAATTTTAATATTTGCATCTGAATTGTGCATGTAAATCCCAAGATTATTTTGTAATCTCAGCCTATCTTAAAGATATGACTTTGTTCATTTATAATAACAATGCAATATGATTTGGACATTTAATAATCATATCTTCCTAAATTTATATTAGTACAGGAGATCAAAGAAAATGCAACAGTACTGAATCATCTGCACATGGCATGGAAATACAGAGTAAGAACTCATTGTCCATGCTTTGCCACATTGCAGAGTGGCAGAAAAGACTTGATGATTTCTATTCAAAGGCAATTATTTAAAGAAGCCAGAAGGGTCACTGAATAATTACATCTATGATTATTTATTTTTCATAGTCATCACTGAATAATTCATTAACTTAAAAATCAGTCCCCATTTTATTTTTTATTTTCCCTGTATTTGTCTGCTTCCACTTTCTCTTTAATATTTAACGTTCCTAATATTTCTCTATGCATAAATTAGCAAGAAAACCTAACTGAATTAGCAGCATCTTAATTGCAAATATATATGTCTAAGTTTCAACAGGTGGTCAGTGCAAACAGTGAAGTAATTGAGTTGTTCAGATCTAGTTACAGTCAGTATAACGCTTTAGAGACCCTTTTAAAGCAAAACAGAGTACAAAAGCTAGGGGAAAAATATGGTATTTGGGTAATTTTGAAACATCAGAATAAGTGATAGACAAATATCATTACACAATGCTTACATAAAGACTGGTTGAGGCTTTTTACTTCAGTTACTTTTGAAAGTTATTTCAGGGTAGAACTTTGCAAGCTTTTATAATGAAGAGAGGATTTCATGTCTAAGGAGCAACAGGAAGTAATTAATTCTTGAACCATCTCAGTAAATTAGCACTATATTTACTCTGATGATGCATTAAGGTAACCCATAACTGGACAGACAAGGGATGTTTTTCATTTAGGGTACCAGGAACAAATCATGACTATCAGAGAACAGAAAAGTTTGAATGCAGATCCAACCTGCTTTTTAAATCACTACTATACAGACTAGTCCAGGTTTCTTTACTGAAGACTTTTTCAGTTTAAACCATTTAATTCATGAGCAAGGTCTCTGTGCTGTCTGTGCCCTGTTAATACCATCTTTGCTCTGAAAAGCAGCAAGGATAGCTACCATAATATAATGATGATGTCTTGTCAAAGTAATCACAGCATTATCGTGGTAGGTGCTAATAATTGAGTTGGAGACATGTGAAAAGAATGAACAAAGCATGTGATCCGACTCTTTAGAGAACAGAGGCTCCACAATGGAGAGGGATTGCATGTAACAGACATCTTGCTCTGATTTCCACCGAAAGAAAATCCAGTCCATGATCAGCATCTTCCAGCCAAGTCCTGGATCTGAAACAAGCTGCTACAGATGGCAGACAACCCAGTCCATCAGAGTCATGCATCTGTCAACCAAAATTTCCTTTTCCGAGAAGGTCTGAGCGTAATTTTAAAATTGGTCAATATAAAATTATTGAATATCACTTGGATTTCCTCATTGAGCTTGATTTGGTTTTATTTAATATGACAGTGAAAAAAATGTTTTTCAGAATGTCACAAAAAATTTCTGCAGGAGTGGAAAACGTGGGACAGTTCATGCAAGGAAAGGCAATGCTTTTTAAACCTCAGTATTCCTGAAAGTTTTCATTTCTCAGGGGAATCAGGATTTCCTTCTCCTATATTCAGCTTATTAACACTGCATAAATATGAGTACCGAAGATACAGATGGGACACATTAAATTTACAAAGATAAACATATGTTTTCTGAAAAGAAGTCATTCATATTTTATCTCAAGGACCTTTACTCTGCTGCAAAATGAGCAGTTAGCTGTGCACCTCCACCACATGACACAGAGCTGCCTGGAGCTCTGTTGATAGGAAAATACTGGACATGTACCCAGTTGTGTAAATGGACTGAATTCCTATTAAGTGGAAACTTAAGTTACAAAATAGGCGTACTTGCATATACACTGCTTCTGGGGCTGGCATAAAAGCAGGAAGAAAGAGAACCAAGCTGATGTACAATTTGGAAGATGAATTCTAATGTTATGTAAAAGTAAGCATCTTATATCCTTCATCATACTTTTGTGATTACTAAAACTTATCTACAAAGAGATCATCAAAAAAATAGTCCAATAAGTTAAAGATTTTCATAGCTGCACCAATAGGATTATAGGCTTATTTGCATTCACAGCTCACCAAAGCCTCCATGCTTCTTTGGACATGTTCCACCATGGAAACTCCTCCCAGAGGCACTGACGTCTCCTAGCAAAAGCGTTCTGCACAGGGAGCACTCCCTGCAATTCAACAGCCCCAGCATTGTGGCTGTTAAATACCCATGGGGTCACAAATATGGAAAATACATCTCAGTGAAATACAGATTATATACTCTACTTACAGATTTCTAAAGACTTAGCACTAGGAAATATCTTGTGCAAATAAGAGGAAAAAAAATCCATATTGGCTTTGATTCTTACTTCCCTTAAATCTTCCTACATCATGCTGCCAGCACACAGGACTCACTAAACTATACTTACATTCACTTGAAGACTCTCAGACCGTAGGTAAAGTACAGTCACAAGTGTTACCTCTTCAGTGTGATTTTATGACCAAAGCATTCCCTGCTTGCACAGGCTCCCTGTGACACTGGCAGAACCATGCTTTTTTACTGCAGTTACTATCACTTATGGGCCCTGGTTTTGCAAAGGCTGGGAATTCCCTGCCTTGTCAGCAAAACTGTACCAACATCAGGGTGCCTCATTGTTGGATTTGATGTTACCATATAATTCCACAATCAAAGCTGAGGCTGCTGTGTATGACAGATGTTTTAGCAACAAATACACATTAGGCTGCCTGAATTTATGATTTCTTATACTCATGTATCCATGATGTATTTGCACAATATTCTCTCACTCTAACTCTATAAGATCCAGATAAGCTATTCACAGCATTATCAGCAAACAAGAGAGATAATTCATCAAGAAGGTAGGAAGAAAGAAAATAACAATGAAAAATTGAAATTATTAATTTAGGGGGGAGAGGGGAGTTTTATCAAAAGATGTTTTGTATGTTCTGTTATAAAAGTCACACAGCACTCTGCAAAACATTCCACTAGGCTTTCAGTTTCTTTGCTGCATTTGAGAAAGTCAGTGCACCTATCCAAACTGGAACTGAGTAGCACGTATCTGCTCACAAGAGCATTGCTCTGCTCCCTGGACTTCAGCTACCAGGCTCATTCTGAGAAAGTGAGTATGAATAAACTAGTCAAGCACATATTGAAAAACAAGCTGAGAACACTTAGGAAGAAGAAAAAGAAAAAAACCAGCAAGCATACAGCAAGGCCAGCAGAAAATGTAAATGCTTCCAAGTCCTGGAGCCAAGAAAGCTGCTGAAATGTAAGATAACATTCAAAGGAGATCCCTGCATTGGGATCTTATTCTGAACGTGCTTTTCATTGTTGCTTATTTTTCATCAAAGAGATGGGCATAAGGTCAATGGAGTGACAGTATCACAAAGACAAAGTATATCTTGGCTCGAACACTTGACTGGATTTTAAAAGCACGGAAAAGTCTAAAATCATTGAAAGAGGGCTACAGGTGGTGCAGGGAATAAAGAGCATGAAAGCAGAAGGACCATTTTAAAATTCGCTCTTGACCCTGAAAAATGAAAACAAAAAAAATCCCAAAATTGGCTGCTTCAGCTTTAGATTCTCTGTCAAAGGCAATCAAATGAGCTTAAAATCCATACTAGTGCTGTAAATGCATGCAGGACCACAGATACTGACAGGTTTTGCGGCAGATACAATGGGCCCAAGACTCTGACAGGAGGACAATTGAGAGTAATGTGGGAGAAAAAGCACCTGAGGTTTATCACAGAGATGATTACCTGCCTACTTGGTAAGACTCTTGTATGTATTTCCTCGACTTCTTACAGTTACCTCTGAACCACTTGGTCAATGATTTACCAAGCTCCTCAGCAGCACTGCAGTCCTGAGACCTTCAGTTCCTCCCTTCTCATGACATTTAGGAAAATATGTCCTTGCGTTCAGGGCATATGTGAGACTGGCCCACTGTATTTGAATTCTTTTGTTCTGTTTCAGTTACTGGTAAACATCAAAAACCCTACCCTTACATCAGTGACAAGCCAAAAATGAAGTTATATTTATGCTTATCTTATAAACTCTAAGCACGAATACACAGTATTGCCTGATATACTAATCATTATGCAAAACATATTCATTTCACTCTTGTGTTTTCCCAGCCTTACTTCATTTTCTTTCCTTCCATCAATTCCTTCCACTCTGTAACACATTCAGGAGAGCTACTCTATATATTAGGAAAGCAAATCACACAATAAAGCCTTGTTTATTATTTGGTTCTGCAATTCTAGTATAATGTAAAACAAAAACAAGAAAAAACTAATAATAGTAATAAAAATAACAATAAAATATTGTCAATAGAAAAAAGAAACATGGAAGAACAACAAAGCATCCATCCCTGACTATACAAATACAAAATTAATGTGCAAATGCATTCATAAATTAAAGTATTGAGTTCTGATTGCATTATTTGTGCAGCTGTATTATTCATTGTTTGCTATGACGTATTGAATTACATTGCACTCTTGTGTGATTTTCCTGACAGCTATGTAAAAATGTTCATCTATCTATGCAAGTTTCTTGAGTCTCAGCACAAGTAATCATTTGTACCAGAACTACTGTACTCGTTATACAGCACAGATTTTTCTTGTCTTCTAAATAACTTTATAATTGAAATGGAAGAAAAACATAATATAGATACAATTATATGTTTAGTGAAAAAAAGTGAATAAAACAGAGTAGTTTGTAATCATACCCTTGACTGACAAGCCTTTATGACTGACTAAGAGAATTAAGGGAAATGAGGAATTCGGTGTGACAGATTTCTGGAGTGTAACAAAGAGAAATTCACCAGGGAAAATTTCAGGCAGAAGAGATCAACCATAGATTTATTAGGACTAACTGATCTCCAACAGTTTCACCTGCTGAAAGACTGCTTGGTGAATTAAAAAAAAAAAAAAAAAAAAACACACAAAACCAACCACCCATTCTTTTCTCTTGCGCTAACCATCCTGTTTACAAACTTAAATTGCAGTCTATGTTACGTGTGGAAGATTCCCACTTCACATGCAGATGGAAGTGGAAATTGCAAGGCTACCACACGCCATGCTCTTTACGAACATAATGCTATTTCAGAAAGACCTGTGCTAAACACCCAACCTACTGTGAACACTTAACATTCAACAGCCTTTACAATTTTTCAACCATTACTCATGGCGAGGATGAAAGTGGGTGAAGTGGTTGCCTACCAGACTGCAGGGTTAAAAAATAGACTGCACACTCAGACAATGGACTTAACTCCTAACCAAAGACCTTTTGTAAATCTGCCAGAAAGGCACACAGGGAGTTCCTTCACATGTTTATCAGTGTAACCTTGTTTCCTCTTTCTAATGAACGTGGAAGTTCTACATACAACCCAGTGATGAGTACTGTGAAGAGCTCAAGCCCACAGTTCCCATTAGTTCCGCAGAGGTGAATACTATAGCCTTACAAAATCTGAGCAACCATCAGTGGAAAGGCAAACAGCTGGGCTGTGAACATGAAGCACATGTCATGTTACTGAGAGCATGAAGCAACCCAGTAAACCATGAAGTGTTATTAGCAGAAATAACTCCACTTTAAAGGGCACTGGGTTAAGCTATCAAGTCGGAGGAAATATTTGCTTTAGAAACAGAAAAAGAGACTAAAGAATCTCAGTTAACTGCTGGCACAGTAGGCTACAAAGTGACCTGCAGAGTCTCAGCAAGAATGCGCTGGTATAAATAAACAGTGAATCGTTTTCATGAATGAAAGGTAAAAAGCTCCATCAGCGAGGAGAAAAGAAGAGAAAATGAGGAAAAACTGAAAAGAATCATCAGATAACTCTATCTACAAGATCTAGGACACAAAAGAAAAGGTTGAAGAAAAAATAGGACCAAGCATACATTTTAGATTCTCAAGAAATGCTTGAATACTGGTGTGGAAATGTATTCGAATAAATATTAAAGCTGTAAACATCCACAAACGTTATGTGAATACACTTGTTCAGAGCCTACATGCTAGGAAAAAATATATACAACTAATGTTTGCACCCATGTGATGTTACAGCCCCCTAATTAGGCATGAGAAAGTCCCACATGACTCGTGTAACCCAACCTGAAGGGTGACCTCACAAAACAGGTGGGATTTAGTAGAGCCTATTAGAAAATGAACTGACATGCCAAAGGCAGAAACAGAAGTAAAACCTGCCAGGCTTTGATAGAAAAGGTAATATCTACCATGAGCTATATTACAGGGAATGTTTTTGATAAAATGAGATGGTAATCTGTTGTGAACTACTGTCATTACTTTTTTTTTTGAGTTATCATCAGTAGACATTCCATCCCAGAGCTGGAAAAAGGGCACTGCCTAGAAGAGAGTGGAATAACTGACTAAGATGGAGGAGAGAAGGACTGTGGGAGAAATCATTTTTGAAGAGCATGGTTTTATTTGATGCTCCAAACTGAATTTAAGCAGGAAACACGGATCTCTAGAATGACAAAAGAAATCATAAAATACAATAAAGATAATTGGAGCACCAAGAAATGCCTTCACAGTGCATAGTACAGCCTTTCCTCCAGAAATTTCTGAAGATGATTTGTCACTTCTTATAAATGTCAACAAAATCTAGTTTTGTCTGCAGGATCTTTGGATTTACTGCCAAAACTGTCACTGACACAGCACTTGCAGTTTTATCCAAAGGTCGTTGAAGTCGGAGGGAAGAGCACCACTTTTTCATGGGGTTTTGGATAAGACAAAGATGTCCTACCATACTTTAGCATAGCATAAATAAAACTCAACAGAGAAAGATGGAGAAAAGAGAAAGAACCACCAGCTTTAAAGTTAGAGTCACCACATATTTCCTCTCTGTTGTTATAACTGTTTCAGAAGAGAAGGGAACAGCAAACTCCCTTTCAGACTATTTTAGTATAGTAAGGACTATGCTCTCCTGTGTCCCTTCTTTATTAAACAGCCTTGCTTTGAGCTACAGAATTCTGTGCTCCTCTTGGGATGGTCTAGAGTACATAATTGGCTCCGCTTCATCTGGGGAAAAGAGCCTGATAACCAGCAGTTGCAAGAGCAGATGCTCATTCGCTTGTAAAAATAAAAATGGAAAGTTCCCACCATTCATTTAAACTATAAACATAACTGGCTGGGTACACTTCCTCCAGCTTTCTTGTGCATGTAGTCATACACTTTCCCTTTCTGAACCAGTGCTCAGACATTAAAAAAAAAATATTTCATTCTCCTTAAATAATGGTGTAACTGTTAGTGAGAGTCTCTACAGTCATCTCTGCCAGTTGGCGGGAGTTCCTTAGCAATATGTCACTGAAATAATTGCATCTCAGTACAGATTACCACAATGCATCATCCAAATGCGAGCCCTTGATGATGTATTGAGGAATATGAGACTGTCCAGAAAACTGGCTGTTCATAAGACAGCCAGTTTTTTTCTGATTATGCAAAGGGCTGAAGGACTTCCAAAAGGGGAAGGAAGTTAAAGAGGTCAGATCACTCCTGAGACTGATAGAAGTGATCTCAGTGAAGCAGAGTAAAACTGTATTCCCGCTGAAGGACTACTGTCCTCTGCAAAAGTAAATGTTTCTTTCTCTTGTTGATGTGTAGATGCTATTCATCTACCTATGGATGTGCAGATGACCATATTTCTGCTAATCTTTTTTTTTTTTTTAATGCCATCTTCTTCCCCTTCATTAATCCACATTGTAAATAATATTTGGAATTAAATACATTAATAAAGCTACTGGTGTATTATTTAAATAGGTAACCTCCAACAGCAGCATATCCTCCCTCAGGACTACCTGTACCTCTGCACTGCAGAGTCCAACACCCAAACATTCAGCTTAGCCCCATCTGCACACAGAGTCCTGACTCAAGCATTTGCTAATGAGCTAGTTATCACAAACAGCTACATTCATAAACGCAATTCCCTGGAGCTATGAAGCTGATAGAATTGAAGTTGTTCTTAAATAACTGTAAATTTTCTTGCTGTACTTCAGGAAAAACATGGAAGTGTGCAAACAATCTTAAAAAGTAAAGGAGTGATTTTATTTTTTAGAGACTTGACTTTTCCTCATTTGTGTTTTTGAGAACGCCATTTCATCGCATTGTAAAAGACTGAGATTTCATAGACAGAGCTTTATCCCCTGCATACCAGAAGGACACCAGCTGCTTTGCCTTTTGGCCTTTAGGCACAGAGAAAACAAATGGGACAGCAGCAAGATTTTCTTGAAATAGCTTGTTGCCTTGGTGCTATGCAATGCCACCCAAGACTGCAGGCAACATAAGCAGCCACCAAGGGATAGCATAAAATCAAAGCAAGTTCAGCTTTAATGTCTAAGCTGCAAAATTCAACTAACATAGCAAAACAGAAGCATTAACCTTAGGATCTTTTTATAGCATTCAGATGATTTTAAAGTCATTTAGAAAAGTATGTGTTTTACCAAACTACTATAGATCAAGAAGGCTTTTTTTTTTCTTAAACATAGTTAGAAGTAGGTAGGAGGAGTAATTTTTCCCAGAAAATGCAGCCTTTGTAACAGAAAATAGAATAAATCAAATGTTATCCTTCTATCTTGTTCTTCTATGCAGAAAAGCAGTAGTTAAATTGGCCTTTTGGGCCTGATTTCATGCTTCTGTTTCACGAAACAACACAGTAACATGTCGTGTTTCTGAACAAACCTGAGCAGAGTGAAGGGAGCAAGAGATCTGTGAGTGATGAACAGAATTCATCCTCCCAGCTCTCCCTTCTTCTTAGAGTAGTGCTCAATCCCTTGGGATAATAGTGAAAAAATTCAAATTACGTGATATTGAAGAACATGTGCACTTCCAGATAAAATCATTAAGGTTGGAGAAGACAACTAAGATCCACTAAAGGTATCCTTGGTCAGTAGTCAAGCACACAGATTTAGGTCACTTTGTGAGGTGGGGTAGCCAATTCTGCCAGAGGGCAAGGTGCAAAGCTGGGCAGAACATGTAATGCTTTCCCTGTGAGACTCTGGGAGACAATGCCATTCATGCTCTGCAGATTAGAAAATGGGAGTAGTGATGCCTCTGACTGGTGTTCACCACTTCCCAAAAACCATTACACAAAGGGAAAAGTCTAGCAAATGCAGTAGGCAGTTCTGTTGTAAATAATCACAAAGCATTCTTGGATGGACAATTCTGCTGTGAGAGGGAACTACATGAAATAATTCAAAACCCAGTTCAAAACCCCTCAGAAAAGCCTGATTTACCTACCAAGTCCACTGCTCAATCAATTTCTGTCCACCAGCCAAATAACAGGAGACTCAAAAGCATAAATCATCATAAATCAATTGACTATTCCCCAAATAGCCCAATTTATGCCTTTGTTTTTCTACAGTAAAGAAATAATGAGACTAAGAAACACACTCTCATTTACAAAGATTTTCCCTCCCATGAGGAGGGTGTTCTGCTTGTTTTAGCAAGCACGATTTAGCACAACATCACTAGAGAAACTAAATGCATAGTGCTTAGAGGTTTTTTTAATGACACCTTGCTTCCCATTTACTGAGAAATATAAAAATGCATCCAGAAAAGAAGCCAACAACATGAATTTGACAGGCAAAACAATGAAAAGCTCATCAGTACAGTGAGTTCCCCAAAATCCAGGTGTGCTTTTTGTCAGCAGAGCACAAGTCCCAGAGTGACTGAAAGTGAAGAGGTTCTGCAAAAAGTAAAAAGTGGAACATAGGAAAGGACTGTCTGACCAGTCAAAAAGCAAGACTACACCATGCATGCCTGACCTTTTACTACAGGAGAAGTTTTTTTAAGGGTGTTTCGACCACATAAATACCGTATGGTAAAGTCAGTTATGCTACAGATCTTCCGCACATCATGAAACAGAATTTTAAATAAATAGAGACACTAAATATTTAATAATACATATTATAAAACGGGCAATGATATTACTATGTATTCACACTGCCTCCATTTAAGTTTCTGAATGAATTAATAGGCTGTAACATCTAGCAATAGAAAAGGTAAATAAAAATATGCTTTTTACATAGCTTCACCCAGGGTTTGCTGAATTACTTGGAATGATCATTAGAGATGCAGAAATGTAATCTGTGTAATTTTGACAACAGAACAGTAGTGTCTTGACAATCAAAAATAAAACACTTTGATGCAAACCAAACACCCATAACAAAATCATATCTTGAATTTTTTCACTAAAGGCAACATATGGCTTATGTTTCTAAGTTATGAATTCTTTTCTTTCAACAAAAAGCAGCTTGAATAAATTAAAAGTCTCGTTTTTTTAGAGGTTGCAGTTTCAAATAATCTGAATATTTTTGAAAACCACAACTTACGCTGAAATGGAGTTGTTCTCTGAGAAATTTTCTTTAGGATCCAGATTCTAATGCCCTTTCTCATAACGAGCAGTCATTTTCTCCAGGAAAATTCTCATTAAAGCAAAGGCCTCGGCTAAGATAACTAAAACACTCATAACTTTTCTTCAAGTAAGTTATTGCTTTTGAAGCCAAGTTCTTTCAAAACATAAGAAAAAGATTTGTTTGTTATTCTTAAAGTTCACCCTTAAAGGCTATTTTGTTGAGAAGTAAAAGAGTGCAGCTATAAGAAGCAGCTCATTTTTCTCTTCCGTCTCTAACCTGCTTAACAGACAGAGCTATAAGAGAAAATGATTTCTTGCTGCAGCTTTCTGCACATCCAGTGTGGGAACCACTGCTGACATGATGGTTCAAGTCTGACACAGCATGGTACTCCGCAGGAAACAAGGACACTGTCACAACCCCATCATGTATGCTCAGCATCTGGGGAGTTCCATCAGGATATCAAGATCTGTGACTCATTCTTCAGAAACCTTCACTTCACGATACTGCTTTGCACTTAAGAGATTAATTCTGAAACTTTCATCTGGCATGCTTTTGCAGATTTTGGTGACTATATGGGTTCACAATAAGGAACTCTGATTAGATGGCACTGATGTGATACAAGGCTCTACACAAAGAGCAGGCACCAATCCTAGCAGTAATTCACTGAGGCTCCATAAACGGAATCAGAATCCATTAAATGATTTTCCAGCAACATTTCTGATCTCATTTCTTTAAGAGACTTCTTTCTCGCAATAAGAATTACCAGGTAATATAGCTTTATTATCTTGTTTTTTAAATCAAGCCGCAACATGTTTTGAACTCATCATAGAGTGTCTTTTCCACAAAAAAATCCACAGTCAAACTCATAACTTTATACTTTTAGTACCTCAAAAATAGATTAAATAAAAACACACTGAACCCTACATAAAAATATTTAGCAATATATTCCTACATTAAAATATTCATCACTAGAAACTATTGATACACAAATAATCCCAAGGCTCACAAGTATCCCCACCCTCACAAACACAAGTATTTTCATGAAATTCAGCTGGGAAAGTTCTACTGCTGCACATTGCCACATTTGGAGAAGTTGGAAGAGCAATAATTCAAAATAAATGTTGATTCGAATATTTGCTGACAATTAGTAAGTTATATATTTTAGATTCATATGCATGGAAATCTTCCACTGTATCAGGGTTTTGTTTTCTTGGTTGTTGCTGTTGCTTGATTTTTTATTTTTATTTTTTAATCAGAATTAACATCACTGGATTTGGTGCAAGTTGTTTCACCCCAGTAACCAAGTAGTAGAGTGTAACTTATATTGCTGTAAAGTAAGTCTGTGTCTTGTTTAAGTGCCTAATAAAATATTAGATCTATTAAAGTTGGCAGGTTAAGGCTGGAGGCTTAAACTCTGCAAAGGTACCTGCATATTTTTCAATTACTTAAGTATTAACAGGAGACCACTGAGGACCCAGGCAACACCCAAGGCATCCTAATGTCTTCAGATGTCCCTAATAAACCCAAAGCATCTTTGTTAGAAATGCATGAAAGCAATGCCTCTGGCTTTGTGTATCTCACTCTGGCCACCTCCAATTGCGGGGGTATAGCAGCACTAAATGTTACAGAGTCAAAGTGCCTTTATGGATGTTAGCCTTTACATCCTGCAGCAGAATTGTCAGGTTGGATGCAGTTCCCATTTTAAAGAAGTATTTAATTACTGGTATTAACACCCTGGCATCAGGTATTTGTAGGAAAATCCCCAGTTTCATTCCCTTGTGATGACTTGCATTGAAACCAGAGGAATACATCAATTTATTTTTAAGATTTATTACATTTATCCTTCTCCTCAGCTTTTTTTAGCACTGTTTTACTCTCATTTCTCTTATCTCACTCAATGGAGGAAAATCTCCTACATTTTTTTAGGTGATGTTAACTAAGCTAGTGACCTTGAATGGAATTAACTGTTGGTTATGGTAGCTTAGAAAATTCATTTTTAATATTGATTATTTTTGTCCTTAATAAGCATCAGAAAGAGCACAGGAAAATATGGACAGTGTCTGTTTACGTTCTAACAAGTGAAAAAACAGAAAAGCCAATGAAATTGACTCTGCCAGGTACTTACTAGAGTAACAGAGGAAAACTTTTTACTCATTTCAAGAGGGACTTTCTTTTCCTCAATTACTTGCTTTGGATTTGATGTTCCATCACACTGCAGGGCAGAAACTATCATCAAGCCTTATACATTTGCAGAAAGAAGAACAGACACCTCTTACTGGGATGTAACCACGGGTATGGGCTGGCCTTGTATTCCAGAAAGGAATCCCGTGCCTACTGCAAACAGAAGTCAGAAGAGTGCTACATAAAGGATCGAGATCCAGACACGTAATTTCAAATTAACATATTGCTTCTAGTAAGTTGTATTATTGGTTCTGGACTTGATTTTCGAATAGCCCCAAGGCCAGAACTGTTCTGATTATGGTTAAAGTAGCTGAAGAGCTAGGGAAGCATATTTGCATACAGCTGCAGGCCTGTTTCCTTGGACTTGTAATCTTAACCATCGGCCATTAGTTACTGATGGTAAATGCCCACGACTGCCCTAAGAGTTCTGTCTCCAACAATGTGCCTGTTAAAGGCCTTGTGATTTAATAATGCTGACTGCTAGCTAATATAATTCTTACTTACTGGAGATGTGAGATTTGAACTGGTGGCCTAGTAAACAAATGGGTTATAAAGAAAATTTACTTGCTACCTCCTTCACAACACACATTCAACAATCCAGTCTCAAGACAACCTAAAACCAGACTCCATAGCTCTTAGGAAAGTTGCTCATGTTTTTAGGCCAGTTCAAGCAGGCAGTGTGTTAGTTTGGATAGATAAGTTACCAATATTCCAACCAAATGCTTCTATTTTCAATTAAGACCCCAGAAATAGCAGTATGGAACAGCTGCAGGTGTATACCACAGGCCCCAGAGATTCACGAGCACTTTGGAAATGCAATGACTGCTTAAACCGCTGCATGTACTGCACATACTTGTGTGCATATGATTGGATAAGCTCAGTAATAGGTGGCAAAGAGATAGAAAAATCTTAGTACTAATTTTTGTGATAATTTTTTCAGAGCATTAACTATTATTGCCATCATATAGCAAGTGTTGCTTCAGAAGTTTTCACTAAATCTGAAGTCATTAAAACTAAATTGGCTGTAACTTATATCTAAAATGAATCAATTTTTATTCACAATTCAAACCAACTCCACATTCATTGTGTGCTGCGCTTAGGCTCTGCTCCAGCTGAAATTGATCTTAGATGGCAACAGTTCTCCAAGCAACTTAGATCAGAGTGTTTGTGAACACATGCAGCAGCTGAAATGTCAGCATCTAAGAAACGCTGCCCAAATGCAAGTGCCTAATAGGTTTTTGCAGCTGCAGGAACAAAGACTTTTCAGATCATCCTCACAGATTGAGATTCCTATTTCCACCTAAATTGTGTCTTCCTGGATGCCTTCCTGTCCTCCAAATTTGCTAAGCCAAGTTAAACTTTAGCTCTACATTTCTTGACTTTCGTTAGTATCTTTCATTTTCTTACTATTATATCTATGTCATTATTTTTATGGTGCAGTAGCTACTTCGTTACTTAATGCAAATCAAAACCATTAGAAAAACAGAAAGAATCATAAATCTTGGAAAGAAATACTGCTGAATACTTGATATTATCTTTGGGCAAAAAGAAGAAGAGCTAGTCAACATAAGATAATTGCACTCCAGCATACTATGCAAATTTTGCTAATGTGAGAACAAATTTCTGATTTCAGGTTTTACACCATCCTCTGGATTCCAAAAATAAATGATTTACAGAAAATATGAAACTATGTAAAGGTGCTTAGTTTAGTCCACAAACTCAAACAAGGCATAAGTAAACCATTCAATTAAAGAATAATAGAAGTTAGCTGTTTGGTTAGGTGATAGGTTTTGCACATTCCATAGGAAAGGTGCACTAGAAAAAAAGTATATATCCTACATAAAAGTTCCCTGCTACCATGAAAAATTGGAAGTGGTAATAATTATAATAAAATTTATATCGTTAATTCTGTTCTTAATACTTGTCCTTGATTTTCAGTTCAACACAGAAATTATATCCCTTACATCTTCCAAGATGTTAGAAGTTAAGTGTGGATGAGCATCACTATGGGTTATGTCAATGTATTTTAAGCTAAACTTAAAAGTACCTATTAGGAATGTTTTTGTTAGTTTTTATTACACTACTTTATACAGGATATTTTACACATAAAGAAAATGAGAAAGTAAGGAATTGCTCAAAAACCATGCTGTGCTCTGAAGCAGAATTCTCAGCATGAATTCTATATTAAGAATGAGTCCAAAAATCTCTCCTTTTGCTCAGACCCCAGCTCACAACAGTTTTAGATACAAAGCCTCTGATATAGCAGTCTGCTTGCAAGCAGACTGTCTTTGAAAAACTGTGGTGGAGAGGAACTGATGGGAAAAACAAGCAAAGAAAATAAGCAATTTTAGATGACGTCTGAATGCTGAAAAATATTTTGCAGAGGTTATTTCATGAAAAATGAAAAATTTTTCAGTCATTATTAGATCTGAGAATGATTCCTCAAAAATGAAAGAAAAAATTGCTCCAGTTACTCAACGCATAAATGCTGTAAAGTATGTTATTTATCTGATTTGTACCAAGCATGAAACTCCTGTTATCTGCTTCCTTCAACCACACAAAGAAAACACAGCCTATTTCAGCCATATACATATATATATTTAAACAGAATTTAGTTTTAACTGTCAACATAGAAAACATGATTGGCTTCTCTAAATGTTCCTGTCATTTTATTCCAATTAAAGGCTGTTATGTTTACTAAAAAAAATATGAGCATTCCACTAAAACAAATAGCATAGATATGATGCTCATAAGGTCAATTTTTATTCAAAAATGCAACAAGGCAACAAAACCTTCAGTTTCCACATGCCCAGTTCACTTCTGAAATATGGGGCAGTTTTGCCTGATAACTCCAAGTCCGGGTGAAATTGCTGTCATCATTGTTGAAGGCAATCAATCAGCACTACATTCTTTCCTACTCCCTATCAAAAATAGAAGGATTGAAATTTAAGAGGCAAATTCAATCCCAGGAAGCATTCGGTGGGATTGAAAGCCAGTAAGTCATCTGAATGCTGATAAGCAACAACAGAATAGACCAACTGTTTAGGAAATGTAATGCAATAGACAATATCAAAGAAGAAAAGGTCACTTGGATGGTCTGAATGATAAGCTGCTCTATGAATACTGGGAAGATGTACATGTTAGGCTGACCGCAAATGGAAAGCATCAAAACATATATTTAGAGAAATACCTGATTGTAGCAGTCATTAGTGCAAAAGTAAATTTATGTTCCTGAGCTCAACAGTTGTCATTGAAAATTCTAAGCATTCTTTTTTAAAAGCATTTTGTGCTGAATGAAAAAAGAGAACATATTAACAGAAACAATATCACATTAAAATTCATTAGGCTATGAACCTGTAGGTGCACAAGGAAGAACTTGCTATGCTATATCTTAGTCATTTACAAGAGAGAAAACAAAGAGATGGCTTCTGCTTTCAGGAATGGCATAATGTGCAATTCAAAAGAAATCCTGCACGTTTCATTTGTAATTCTCACTAGTAGTAGTTTTACAACTCTTATTCTCAACAGCAGATTCGTGTAGTGGCTCTCCCTGTTTAGCACCCTCATTTTTATCACAATCTTCAGATTAAAGTAATTACATTTAATAGACGATGCCCACTTTTGAAGCTGTCCTTGATTTAGAGCTTCAAAGGGAAGTACTTAAATATAATAGAATCAATGGCCTGCAAACAAAGTCCAGAACAAAGATTAGTTCATATACCCAGAGTAACACTACAAGTGAAATGAGAGAGGATAGTTTCTGGAAAAGACTAGTCTTCATATTGGAAGAAAGCTTTGTTCAGTTCTGAGAAAGAGGGCTACCATTCTGTCACATCATATTAGCAATCCACTTACGTTTAGGCAAATAAACAATCCTTGAAATACCTAACCATAAAATGTTATGTTCCTGTTTATTTTGAAAATTATTATTTATTTTCTGGAAAAGAAAGGATGGCTCTATAATCAGAAGTAGCTTTGTTTCAAGTCTCCGCCACAGTTTTCCTTTATGGCTAGATAGAAAGATTCATTGCCACAGTTATCTCCATCCACGAAAGTGAGATTTTCATGAGCATCTCATCCTATACATTTGCACCACTAAGGCAGAAATTACTTCTTCCCATGGACTTGCCACGTATTCCCTATTTTAGAGTGCACTATTATCCTAGAAATCACTTCAAATGCCTTTGGTAACAAGGGCCTATTAAAACAACTTATGACAGCCACTCTCATCAACGGAAAAAAAAAAGTCAGGAGCGACTCTTTGTCTTCTAATGAAAATCAATGTCTCAATCAAAGGGACACAAACTTCCAAGTGACAGCCAATTTCAAAGTGCCCCGTTAACAGGCACAGCTCATCCACACAAATCAACACCATTCTCCCTGCACTGAGGGACTCTCTTTGGGAAATAACCACTACTCCAAAGCTCAGTCTCCACATGTTGTGTGTGAAAAGCAGATATACAACTATCAACTCCTGTTCCTGGGGAAAAGCAGGATTTTACGCTATTTCAGAAGTCAGCTGGGCAGCTAGACAGGCTAACAAAGTGTACTCTTTCATAAGCTGTCTCCCTGGTCCAAATCTACAATTTTGTAAGCTGTTTCCCTGGTCACAGCAACATTCCTATTGCTGATGATGATTAAGGCAACAGATTTCAGTCTCATTTCAACTCTATCAGTGCTTCCCTAGTGTATACAGATTAGAAAAAATTGTAACAATTTTAACAAGAACAAATGAATTGCACATAGGAATATGCAATCACATCTTAATGTAAGTATATTAAATTATAAAAGAGTAATTACAATGTAAATACATTATAATGTTATATGATGATTTTATTATGATTACAGTAAACTATACATACCAGAGATGGTAATGAATATTTACTTTGCATGTAAATAAAACCTGATAGAATATTCAGCTGTCTGATCGATGCTTACATTCCTCCAGTCCTTTTCCCATTAAAAAATAAAAATTAAATCACAAAGACTGAATTGATACATAACACAAGTGCTGCATGGAAAGATTTGCTGTAAAATACCATGAACATTCAATTCATCTTCTGTAATGACATCATTATGACTATGTTTCTACCCAGACTACTCAGCCCATATATCAGCTAAAGATGACCCTTAATGAAGATGAAGATTGTTGCATTGTTGGAGGAATACCATACATATAAAGTACTTTTGCTTGTAATCCAGTGTTACTCACTTGGCAGCCAATAGACCAGATCTCATCAGTGTTATGACTGCTGTTGTCACACTGTACCGTCAAGGCAATGAGACACCACTTGAAACTGCTTAATGACACTCAAATATCCACTTCTGCAAGCTCTGGTGAAAACACTGCTCACCACAGCTCTAGTCTTGGGACTGCTGAAATTTTGAGTGCATTTTGCAATAATGAACTAACTACACATTATCTTTCAAATGTGACTTTGAATGTCCTTAAGGTTAGAAGTTTCACAAGTTCTATTTTCAGTGTAATTATAGAACTGACAAAAATTGCCTACAGACCACAATGAATTCCAGTCATTATTTTTTTATTTATTTTTTTTTTTATCTTTACGGTATCTGAAGGAAATTATGAGCATGAGCAGATTTCAGCAACAAACAAATGACAACTGTCAATGAAGTGAGTAAATTTTATAGCCATTCTTTTTAATGAGCTCTCAAAGCATTAAAAACATTGATTTAGAAGTGGGAGCAGTGTACAGGAATTTATAAGAAAGCAGGAAATAGGGCATGATTTTAAAAATCACTACAGCTGACAAACAGAAGGACAAAAAATATGAAGAAATACTCTAATGGAAAGTAGTCCAGAGTTTGTCAACATGTGAATTTCAGTGGAGAAAGTATTATGTACAGTAACAATCTTCCAGATTTTTAAGTTAATCACAAAGCTTTATATAAATATATTTATAAATATAGTATACCTCACTAAGGCAGGCATGGGCATACTTACCACAACATGTGTTGGCAAATTTATAGACGGGATATATCCCAACCTACCCAAGGAACTATAAACATAGATTTGCCTGATGATAGTGCTTAAAGAAATGTAGCATCGTTGTTGCTAGAAGCAAAATAAATTGGAAAATACACCCTAAAAAGAATTGCTTTGAACTTCAGTATAATCTGTCGTGTTTCAGACAAACACTTTTTTTTTTGTAAAACAATGTTTTATGCCAGAATTCAAAATTGCCATAAAATATCCAATAAAAACAATTTCTCTAGCCATTAAACTCAGAATCTAAACACAACCATTAGCATTATGTAACAGTTTAATGGTGGTAAACAATAAGAGTCTAGTTTCCTCTAAATCCAGGGTATTTGCACAGTTCAAGAAATATGTATTCACAACACCCTATTCAAACAAAATGGAAAAATATGAAAGGGCTTACAGATTCACTTCTATACCACTGCTAGGCAACATTTTGCAGTATATCAAAATAAAAGAAAATTCATATGTACTTAGTACATTACATTTAATTTCACTTACGTATTTCAGCATATTATGATCTCAGTTCATGATTACGCACCAACCCTTTTTTTCCTAATTGTCCTTTTGCTCTTACTAACAGCAGAAAGCAATAGCTCATGTGATCCTACTACTTAAAAACAACCTTTTCCTTCATCAACTTTGTCTCCTGTCTATCTCTTTTTACTGCTTGGGAAGGATAAAGTTTTGATATTTGATGTGTATGTTCACCTTAGGGAAGAGCACAGAAGCCAAGAACTGAAGTTAGCATAGCTAATGTTAGGCATAGTCACAGAAATTCGTCTGTGCAGAATACAAAAAGAAAAAAAAAATGGGGGGAAGGGAGGGACAATGATTATGCCAGATGCACCTAGTACAATTCTTCTTACTGCATCCTTATGGCTGAATTTTGGCCTGCAGCACTGGGCTTTCATGCTATTGTGCCAAACGTGATGGTGGACTGCATGTGCCATCTTTAGGCACTGCAACATGCTGGATGAATGCCCAAGCACTCTCAGATCCAAGCATTTGATCAGAGCTATCATTCTGCTCTTACAGATTGAACGTGGAATGCTGCAGACAGGGAGAGTGTAGGATGATGCTCTTGTATTTTAGAACAAAACTCCAAAATGAGACCAAATTTCTTTTTAATCTGTGGAATGAGAACTTCACAGTGAAACACTAACAGAACTTATTCTAAATTATGCATTGTTTCCTTTATTATATGCTGCCATTCCAGTCTGGATTGCTACTTGGACTACATACACACCACTTGCACAGACAAAAGCTTGAACTTATTGCTTATTTATTCTCCACTTCCTCTCATAATAGGAATTCTTCAAATCTCATCTTTCCATTACAGTATTGCACATGAGTATCAGCACTGTACGAAAAGTGTTTAAACTTTGGCTTTTGTCAAAAAAGAGAAAAAAAACTTTGCCAACAATTGGACAAAAATAAAAGCAGAAAGAGTATTACTGTTCAGGTGAAACACTTCAGTAGGGTTTATAATTGCAATATGGTTTTATCTTAAAATTCTTGTGAGATGGACTAAATTATTGGCTGGTGTAAATCAGTATATTCCTATTTCCCCATTTTCCCTATGGAAGTCCCCACCCTTTATAAATGTAGCTGCAGAAAACATTCAGTAAGAAGGTTCAGAGTTCACCATTTCGTTTTTCCCACAGATCAAGTGAGAGTGCCAGCTACCTGCAAGTCTGCTTAAGCCCTGGTGTTTGAAGGTGCCAGATCCAAATCTAATCTATTCAACCCATCTTTGATAATTACTGCATTGGGATTTAGTAGGACATTTCTCATTATTCCAATCCAGCATTTCAGTACACTAGATCCCTAGTGACTAAATGTCTTTTTTTCCCCACTTCCCTTTATCTCTCTCTAGCATTTCTTCTGACTAAAGCCTTCAAATCATATTAGCTGGCTGCTATATTTATTAGGCATCCTCAATACATTAAAACATTGCTCCTTATGAAATGTACTATTAAGTATTGCCTTGGTAAGTAATTTAATTTAATAGGATAGTGACAATACATTGACATTGTACAGGTTTGTGACCTAATGATTTATGAGACAAGTTACATTTGCAGACACATTGATTTTGGTAACTGCAAAGAACAAAAGTGAAGAACAATTTTCTTTTCTTTTTGTTCCTTTTTTAAAACACCTTTCTTTTCTCATCTCCTCTGTTCATAGAACGGCCTCTTTTAAAGCTATCTGACAAGCTAGTCTGGAAGAAGTTTGAGGTCCTGGCATTACTTTTTGAAAGATGCTCAGAGCTTTTGTACACTTGAGAAGTTCTGTGTATCCCAACAAATGCCAATTACTGTGTTCCACATCAGTAGGCCTTTAGAAATGTTGTATGATAAAACACACTGACTGCAGTAATCCAATTTAAATGACAATGATAACTGTGTGCCTTGACACTTAGATGAAATAAGGAGGACAAGCGATACAACAGTTCCATCGCATGCAGAATGCTTTCCTGCCTCAGCTGGCAAGTATGCCTGGCCACATGCAGAACTAGGCCTGGTCTCTCAGACTAAATTTTCTGAGAGCAGTTGAGTGGAAATCAGGATCTTCCACTGCTCCTAGAAGAAACGCTTTGTTGTGTCATTGCTAGCCATACCAGTCCTAAGCAAATCTAATCAGGAAGAGAATGCTATGGGAGATAATACTCCACTAGCCACAGAAGAATTGTTAAATATAAATACTGCCGTTCTTTTTCCCCTATAGTAAATTCATCCACAGCAAGAAATGGCGAAGAGGTCGATTAGCAGTTAAACAGTACACCAAATAACAAAGGTATCCTTCCTTTACTCTAGGTTGAGTGAGAATGATCACGTTAGTTAGGCAGATCTAAAGCTAAAATTCATGGATTACAACATAATAGGGTTAAGGACATGACGCTACTGTAGCTACCTGATATTTACGTCTCTTTTCTTTGAAAATTTATTCCAATTTAAATTTTCATGATTGATCCAGTCAAAAGGTCTAATGGAAGCTTTCCCTGTTTTCTTCTCTTGTCCTCACAGATGATGGTAAAGCACTGGAACAGGTTGCCCAAGGAGGTTGTGGATACCCCATCCCTGGAGGCGTTCAAGGCCAGGCTGGATGTGGCTCTGGCCAGTCTGATCTGGTGGTTGATGACCCTGCCCATGTTAGGGGGATTTAAACTAGCTGATTGTTATGGTCCTTTCTAATCCAGGCCATTCTATGATCCATCTGCTGTTAGCAGCTCTGTTCTGTTACTTAGTTACCTGCTTCAATTTATGCCATACTACCTCACATTCATACCCACTTTTCATTTATTTTAAGTTATGCTCTCTTCCGCATTAAATATCTTGTCTAGCTTCAGTCTGATTTGGATATACTATGTCCATAACACCAATTCAATAGGATTTTATATACAACTTTGTCTACTTTGTCAACTCCATCATATTGCTTACTCTTTCACTTCTTCTAAAGGTTTCTTGTTCTTATTCTAAAATAAGAAAAAAGAGGGGCTCTAGTTTTTGAGCTTTCTTGTGAATTTTGTTTGCTTGCTTTTTAAGACTGTGTTTTTCTATGCATTTTGTAGAATAGCTGCATCTTTCTTACACTGTATTATTAAGAGGATTTCTACTTGGCTCAGTACTTCATCAATCAAAACAACTGGAGCTGGCTTTGCAAGAATCCTAATGAGAAGCAGAATACAATAAGTGACACCCAGTATCATTCTATATACCATCAATTGAGCTAGCTCATTCAGAACTATCATGAGTATCTTTAAATAATGCTACATTATCCTATGTAAGCATACCATGAAAGATGCTTAAATGCCATAGAAGTGATGATGGAGAAGATTTAAGAGAGAAACAAAAACTTTTCCTGGACAAATAAGGGAACTTATCATCAATTTTGCAGAACCATCAATTTCTACCATCACCAACAGTAATTTGACACTGGGTTTTTAAGCTAACGTTCAGTTGGCTATGGAATAACAGTTTATGCAAAACTAATCTTTTCACTGCCTTAGGTTAACACTCATATCCCTCTTCTATAATCAAAATAGATTTCAAAATATAATTAATCATTAGGTTTCTGTGAAGTTATGGACTGAAATGCACGTGGCACTGTGACGCACGTCTCTGTGGAAGGGATGATTATCCACATTAGAAGAGATCTGCAGAGGTTACCAGTGTTAAACACTGCTATTCAGTTAAGACTGTTCCAGAAAAAATAAAATAAGTCAATTTTTTTCAAAGCTACATGAATTCTAAATGAACAAAGGCAGTTCCTTAGTAAGTTCCAGCTCTACCAAACGCCATCACCTCTCTCTGTTGTGAGTGGTAGGAGATCAATACTCTGCTGGTCTGCCATAGGCCTCCCATTTGACTCTGAACATCTCACTTACAGACAGATCTAATTAGGTACTTAGATATAAAGTGCTGCAATCCAGAACCCAGATAGTCAAGGGCTGAACAGAGGAGGACAACTGAGCAAACAACTGCCAGAAGCTGCTGCAGCCTGGTTTTATGCAGCATTTTCATGACTCAACAACCAGGAGGAGGCAGGTTTGTCATCTCCACAAAACTAATTTGAGAGCTCCACTATGGAAGCAACACTTTTACATGCCTTTCCTCCAGACCTGACAGTCTTGACTACTAATTTGTACATGGGAGCAGCTCCTATAAATAGCAGTGTAGAATTATGAAAGGATGAGAACAGCGACAAAAAATTGAATGTTGAAAGTTACCAACATATAATACAGGAGGATATATTTGAAATACAACTCAAGAAGAAAAATCATACAAAAAGCCCCATATTTGCCAAGCAGGAATGACCACACAGATTTTATTCCAAGGGCCATAAGTTCCCCATCACATTTATGCAGACAATATATTAAATGCATTTGTAGAGAAACAATCAGATGCTCTCATCCACCATTGTAATTACAGGCAAAAAGCAGACGGTGTGGGAAATGTGTATCCTTACAATAGAGCCTTTCTAAGCCAAGCACAATTCTTAAATGCCTGCTACCTTTCTGGTATTCTGATTATCACAGTAGCAAAAGCAATAACATAAGGAAAACAAGAAGCCAGAACACCTTCACTTATGGTTATTTTAGTCTGAAGTCATTTACTCACTTTGGGAAAATCTAATTTTCAGACTTGTCAGTTCCATTGAAAATCTCCCAGTATCCAAGGAGAAAAAAACCCTCTAATTATTTCCCAGTTATAAGGTATCATGAACTTCACAGGAGTCTTCTCATTTACCATTGCTTTTTGTATCACTAAAAGGCTGAGAGATCCTCACAAACAATAAAGAACATAAATGGTATGATGAAATGTATACATATGGAATCAGAATAGTTTAAATTAGTTCTGAGAAGAAGCTACTTTTCTCTTGCTATGACTAAGTAAAGCCATCTTAATGGGTATTTTATGATTTCCTAAGTTAGCATCACTTCAGCTTCTTGAGGGAATTTCCATTCCAGCATATCAGTAGGAATAGCCCAGGAAAATATTACATATCAAGAACATCTTCCAATCGTAATGATTCTATGATAATACTTTCAGAACATAAAAGTGGTTACTGTGCACCGGACAGCCTATCTGGAAAATAAACTTCTTGAAATATATTAGGAAAAACAATATTTGAAATTTCCTCTGTCACTGAGTTTTTTTTTTTTTTTAATATTATTTTTCACCATCTCATGTCTTCCCCAGCAGCTATCAAAACAAGCAGTCTATCCCAGCTACCAGGCCAGGCAATGTAAGAGGGCCACAGCATTGCAGAGCCAGATGTAAGCACAAACTGTTTTACAGAAAAAAAAAAAAAGAAGGTAAGACCCGTCCTTGTGCTGCATGATCTCAGATGAAATCTTCTATGTTGGGACTAATGAAAGATGACAATTTTAAGACAAGTATGCATTCCTTGATACAGTAGTGGGAAGTATTGAAAACAGTTTGATTTGCTGCAGATGCACAAAAATGAAAGTAATCATTACAGAGCACTTTTCTCTTGTAAGTCTGATCTATCTCAGTGAAACAGTGGGCATAAAAGGTGATGCAAAACAAATCAATTACAATCAAATATTCTAAAATTGGAATGACTAATTTCTGCAGAAGGGGCGAAGTTGTTCAAAGACCTGGTTATTCTCAGAATTGAATGAAGATAACTTCCTGTCTGGATAAATGCAGCTGCTTCTTAAACTATAGGTAAAAACGTAATATTAGATATAAAGTAACCAAGATAATATTACAAGTGTTCACCTGTGTTCTAGATGTTGCAAACAAGCTTATTATTACAGCAAACATGCAGAGTGAAATTCATCATTGTACTGAATTTATGATGCTACAGCGAATATAGCTCACTGTAATTGATTCATGTTTGTGTAAAACCTAAATACAGGTTTAATATATTAGACTATTTTGCTAATCTTCACTTTAGACAGTCACTTACAATATTTCTAATATACATTCCTGTATTTATTGAAAAGACTGTTTCTGGACTGTCAGCTTCTGCATAATATAATTAGGCCATACAGTATAGATTAAAAACAACAACTGCTTGCATTATCTTGCTCTAACACTGGAAAATAATATCCCTTATACAACTAAATCTCAGAATGCTGAGCATCTGCAGATACAACAAAATTCTACTGGAATTGTTACAAGCCCATGGATTCTGAAAATTAGGCTTTTACATGTCTAGCCACCATGGTGATTATTACTATTTTTAAAGGAGAGTAGGGAAGAGTTGTAAAATAAAACACAGTGATGTTCTTGATCACTATGCAATACACTAGATGGTAATGAAATTCTGAAAGTCCTTTATATAATGCAGCATACGTGTACCAACACATTTTGATTTCAACTTACTTTAGAGACTAGAGAGAAAAATTGGGAGCAATAATCTCAAGATGCAGTCTCAATACTTGAGCAGACAAACAAGAAAAAAATGAAGCCAGCTGGCATTATCAGGAGTGCAATTAATAGTTTAAATATTACCAATAAAAATTAAAAAAAAAAAAACACACAGAACAGCTTATTCATCAAATTAAAGCAACTATGACAGTTGTCAGCACTATTGGTTAATCCCCTGAAGATAAAACACAGTGCCTAGTGAGAAAGCATTGGTAGTCTGGAGGTAGCCTAGGAAATGCTCACAGAAGATGTGTAACTCATTTGATCAAAACTGTGTGAAGATTTGCAAACAGGGAGTCATGATCAAAGGATTAGGCAGGAAAATTATCTATTTAAAATCCTTTAAAACTACCAGTGTAAAGCTCTAAGTCCCTCTTTCTGCCCAAATGTAAAGTCTCTCTCCAAGGGCCCAGCTCAAAGCCAATCAAAGTCACCAAGAGCCATAAATTTTGGATTAGTCCTTCATTATCATCTTGAGGATGCCCATAATTACTGTCATTACATTGTCCTTTTAGAGGGCAGGCAAAAGTAGCTCTTCTGCATGCCCAGGGCACAGAGCTGGAACTGAGCCATGCCATGCCTTGTCCCGGAGAGTTCCATGGCTATTGGAGGTAATGGAGACTCTACTCATCCCCCTGCACACATTTGGAAAACTCTAATGTGGTGCTTCTGGTCTTACTTAATAGAGAGACCCATAGAACAAGTTTTCTGATGACCTCACTTGATGTCAACTAAGGCCACGTGGTTGAATTACTGTGAGGCTGGAGCATAAGGCAGCCAGTAATCAGAAGCAGTTACTATCAGCCTTCTCTCAACTGCTGATGGTACAACTATAGCAGCTGGTTGGTAATTCTGAGTAAACAGAAATTGGAGTTCTACCCAAAGTGAATGTAAATGGAAACAATTAAGGAGTCTTTGAAAATCTGACATTTTAACTACTGGGACAGCATTTTACAAGATAAAGATATTTTTGTTGCCATATTGTGTGACGCTATACAGATTTTCAATACTTCTTTATCACAGTCAGAAACATCTCTGTATTCTTAGAAATAAAAATCAAAACAAAGTATTATATATATATAATAAAATTTAACAGGAATCCTCTGTAACACTCCATCTATTCCCCTTGATATTGCAGACACTAGTTCAGTAAATGTTTTTAAAGACTGAAGTAATGCAGTAACTGAACTGTTGCTAAGCAGAATAATTATTGTTTCTCTCATTGTTTCTCTCAAATAATTATTGTCTGGAAACAGTCAGTTTCAAGCTCCTTGAATTAACCAGCAAAAGCAGGAGCTTGCTCCATGACCAGTGTCAAAAACATTACTGTGGACAATAAGATTACCTCAGTGACTGGGATGACTCCTAGTTCTCCACAGAATGCTTAATAGTTGTTACACATACTGCATAATAAAACATGATTTTTTTCCATGCATAGATGGAAAGTAAAAATTCCTATGAGAGCTTTATGGGAAGGAGAATGAGCATAAAAATGAGCAAAGTGGATGAGACACAGTTTTATTAACAAATGAAAACTAAACCCAGAAAATTTTCCCTCATTTTAAAATTATTGGTTGGGGTCTACGTTATTATTATGCTATTCTTCTTTTTACTATCCTCTCAGTGTACTCACTTTTCTTTTCTGCTAATGAACTAGGCACCTTGACAAATGTAAATATGCCAATGTCCAGTAATTTCAATACACGAGCCTACTAGGAAGCATTCACAGCCATATTCCACAGCAGTCACAAAAAGCTTGTTTTACTAGTCGTCATTAACATCCATTGCATAGATGTATATAATTGTGCAAGTGCTCCATAGGCCGCTGGACAAACAGAAGAACTTGGACAAATTGTTTGACTTATGCCATGCTCACATACTCAGCATGCACTGGAAACGTTCCAGAGAAATAAAGTACCCGGCAGATGTTTGTAATGTATTAGACCATGCAGCATGATCCACATTTTAGGTATCCACGTGATTTTAGGTATTCCAATTACTCAAAGACACAAAAGCAAAGATTTCCAGTCAACACCTTGCACCTTAAAAATTCTTTCTAGAAATGTGCAAGGAAAACAAAGAGCTTCTATGAACCTCTCACTGCTGAGGCAAAATCGTGAGCATGAAGGGGGAAAAACTTGATGGAAATCATATTTTAAAGAATATCTGTATGTATTAATTTTAAGCAGAATCAAAAGAGCTCATCAACATATAATCCTTTTATTGTCTGACAGGCATGAAATTCTCCTCTGAATGGAGATTGATTTGATGCCACCTTGCTGCAATTAGAAAGTCATTAGCATTATTTCAAAGTGAGGATCAGAAGAATGGCCTAAGATTGTCTTTTGCTCTTGAGTAAGTGCTGATGGAATCTGGAAATTGCTGGCTGTACTGTTAGTCATTTATCTCTAAGGCCAAGCTCAAGATGTACAAAACAAAGACCTTTCTATTTAGTGAGTATATTTTATTTTGACTCCTATAAAAGAAAAGCATGCTAGTAGGTTTTCCCAATTAGCAACACGTCTTCACCACCTGTTAAGATGCTGCCCTACTGGCTTACTGACTGAAGCTCAACTGTCTAATGCATTAAGGATGGTAACACTACAAGAGAACAAGTCCAATGATTTCATATATTATTTTTATGTTCTACTGTAACCTTTTCTCATCTTTCTGCAGCTTTTTATCCATTTCAGCCCCTCTTCAATGTTATGCAGCAGCCTAACTTCAACAAGTGCAAGTGCACCTTCATAAAACATCATGAATTTTTAAAAGCACCTTCCTGAAATAGCTCTTACACAAAAGCCAACCTTACATTTCACTGTGAACTAGTACTGCAACTGAATGCAGTAAATGCAGATGAAAATACTCTGCTTATGCTATCAGCAGTTCCTATTATTGCCTTAACTGACATGCTGCCAGAAAGCTTACAAGGAGGTAAAGAACTGAAAAGGTAAAAACATTTGAAGTATTCAAGAAAAGTTGCTCCATACTGAAAACAAAGTAAAATGCAAACTGGACCTTTTGTTGAAAGTTTTATATTTTTATGTCTAAACTAGGAGAGAATGAAGGGATGAAGAGACAAAGGGTCTATGATTCTGCATTAAAAAAAGTAGACTACCATTTCTGTGATCTTCATCTTTGAAAAACCATTTCCTGGAACATGACGATAAAGACTACATATTACCAAACACAATGTAGAAGAAAGCAATCCACATATAGCTCAGAATCAAGAAAAACAATGCAAGCTTTTCTTTTTCTTGCCTATAAATATTCCCTAATAGTGACTCCACAGTAAACAGGCTTTCACCGAAAATAAGTATGCAGTTCATACTTATCATTAATCACCCTGAATTGCTAGTAAAACAATTATATAAAATTATATAAATATATATATATAAATATATATATTTAGAATTACTGACAAGCGGCAGAAATAAAGGAGAAGAGTAAAGAAGACAATTAGAAGGGGGGAAAAAAGTTTATAGAGAGGATTAAATTTAGTTTTTTCTCTAATTAAGACATCAGTGGGTTTGAATTCTATGTAGTAATGTAGAAATTAAATCATGGAGGTGATTGTATATAAGTCTACTTTAATGCTTAGCAGTAGTCACAGAAGGCTGTGACCAAAGTTGCAAATGCATGTGTTTCTATTTCTTGGCACAGCTGTACAATTGCTGTTTCTGAGCTTTAACAACTGAAAGCAGGAATACCTCAGATACTAATAAGGCACTTTGCTTTTGCCAAAATGCTATTTTGCTACTTAAAAAAAGAAAAGACGACAAGAAGTGAAAGTTTAAGAAATCCTGTACCAGGAATACACTTGCTCTTACAGATTGAATGAGCAATAACCAATCTGAAAACTAATATAAATGGGTTTTAGTGTGGTTTCCTTTATTGAAAACCCAACAAAAACCTATACATCAAACGTGACAGCCTTCAGTCTAAAGGCTGGTAGTCTGACAAGACCCAAACAAAGTGATAGAATCTCATTCAGAGGAACTGTTAAGATAGTTTAATAGAATTCTACTCAGTATAATAAGAAACCTATATTATTCCTTTGGAAAACATACTTAAGGGAAGATGATAAAGGCTGCTGTAACCAGTGTTGGAAGCAAAAAATCTGGAACAGCCATGCTTAACACTGCAATTATGGAGTGGCAAATCTTTTAGAGTCGGTACGCTTTTGAGAACTATGCATGGATCCCAAAGAGAAGCAGAAAAGCAAGCTAAAACTGAAATTAATCAGCACGTAAAAAGAGAAAGTCAGCATTACATCCTTATCCTGTACCTCAGACAGCTGTAGTAGAGCTCTGGCAGAGCAAAGGACACTATTCCTAATGAAGAAGAAAAATAAATCCTTAAGAACATTGTTTGCGAAGTCAAATCAAGATGAGCTTTCTGGCCAAAAACTTAGTCAGGATTTATATCTCCACTGAAGTTAATGACTTTGCCCTTCAAGGGTGACAAGCAGCTTGGTAAACAATTACATGTAACCATAAAACAAATTAATGCTAAAGCTTCAGCTATCCCTCACTGTCACAGCAGCATACTGCCAGCTCAGCAGTTTCCCACCCAAGTATCCTCTCAGAAGAGTTCTGGTAGAAAATGGATCTAAAATTGCTAGGAGAAGAATGCAATGAGTTTTCTAGTTTTGCAGTGAAATTGTGGACCAAAGTCTGGCAATCACCATAAATTTAAGAAGAAATACACATTTGTATTAATATGGGTAATTAATTATTAGAACATGCTACATGAAAAGAAACTTAAAAAACCCTATGAATTTATTGCATCTTGCTGGCTTTAGATCTGCACAAGACACCTACCAAGTAGATATGCTGTGGTGAAACTGAAGTTAACAGGTTCAACATAAGATAAGAATCCCATGGTCTCTTTTGCACAAAGTCAGAGTAAATGATCATCATGTACCAGTTTGGCCTTAAAATCTATGGTTCCATAATAAGAATCATTGCTGAATCAATGAAGGAAGGAAATGCACAAATTTTCAACACTAATCAATGTGAAAGTGTCCTTTTCCAATTCTTACAGTCATCAAACAAAGAGATTAAGATAACCTTCAAATCAGCACAAGTGGCCCTTTTAACGTCTACTCCTTTCCTGATATTGTAACAATTAAATAGTTAGGAATAAATGTTCCAGAACTAATTACTTAACGTAAACAAACCAAATTATTAAATGTTTTGTTACAATAATGGGATAGCTACTTATTTTCAGGTGTTTTTTCTTCATACTGTCCATGATGAAAAGCTCAGTTCTGCTGGCAGATAGTTTCATCCCTATGTAAATGCAGCAAAATAGGTTCATTTGTAAGTATTTTAGACTATTTTACTGAGCTTGCGCACAACCTTAGAATGAACACAAGAAAAGTGATAAAAAAGGTGGACCTTTCTGGGATAAATGATTATGGATACTTTGCTCAGAACAGTAAAATACAAAACTTTCTTGTTTTAAGGAGAAAGTCTGCAACTTCATCTAGAGTAACACATTCTTTTTTCTTTTAATTATCCAGGCAATTTAAAGGAGAGACAGTCTTGCTTTCACAGTGTCTGATGTTATCAAAGGGACTTGTTGACAGCAACCTCTCTTGGTCTCCCATCTTCATTAAGTTTTAATTTCAAACTCACCCAGTTTTCTCCACTTTCAAATTTATCCATGTATGAGGGGTGAGGCAGAGCCTTCCCAAGGCACGTAAATCCATATCAACCCCTCAAAACAGAACATTAATGGTTCATTGACACCAATCCCCTCAGGCATATCAGCCATCCAACCACCAGCACTTATTTCTCAATTGGTATTTCTGTATGCTGCTACGTAGGGTCAGAGCTCTGCCAGCACCCTGCAGCACCTAGGTTGAAAGCAGAAGCTTTTGGGTGTGAATATGACACAGAACATTTGGGATTAAGTATGGTTTGTAAGAGGATGAGAACTGCAAGGGGTTAACACATCTCAAGTTCAGTTCTTCTGAAAGCAAGAAAAACAGAAAGCTTTGCACGTTTTTAACAGAACCTACAGGATCCAGAGATTGACTAATTGCTTACATCAAATGGAAACCAGGGATAATACAGTTATAAGTTTAAGCTTAAATAATTGGATATGTTAATGAGACCTGGATCTCTGAATGTCCTTGAGATCGCAATTTCTTTTGCAATAAAACATTCAGATGAGATATAGTGAGCACTATGAATGTTTATTAAAGATACAGTGTGTTCTGGTTCTGGGACATGCTGGATGTGTATAACAGTGCTATATGCATTATTCATACTGTGCAAGACCAAAATAATTTCTTACCTCAGTCTTACGTATTTATAATTGAAGAAGAGGCAGTCCCTCTCTTACAAAAACTATTTTGCTCATATTTTGGTCCGTGAGTCTTGTGCAGGTGCAAAGCAGAGAATGCGACCTAACTAATCAGTCAGCATGAATAACAGTTAGCAGTTATAAAGAGCATCACTGTCTCTTTCTCATGCAAAAGACTATATGCTAAACATAACAGATGAAGAAAAGCCAGATGAATAAGCCAGCAGGTTGATAAACTTGGAGCAGGAGCACAAAGCAGTGGTGTAGGAGTCTGGAACCTATTATTTCCAACTGCTGTTCTTTTGTCTCCTGCAGATCTAAATTTGGAATCACAGTAGCTGAAACTATTCTTATAAGCTAGGAGAACATCCAAGATGGCTGAGAACGGAATTTCAACCAGGCCATTGTGACTGCTGAACACTGAGGTTAATAAGGGAGTGTTTGCAGATCCCTACATATGGCAGAGCTAAAGTACCAGAGAAAATGTCATGTTTATCCAGCACCATCTCAACAGCTCTCATCTCCCACTGCCTGAAGGAGTGACAATTTCCATCTTAACAGCTTTCCTGCCTTTTCCTTTTCCTTTCTTTCTTTTTTTTTTTTTAAATATAGGGTGCTGAAAAATAGACTTCAGCAAAATCTGTATTGAAAAACTGTTAGCGTACTAGGAATATATATTGGTTTATATTCTTCTTGAACTCTACAGAACAGTAAATATTTTTTGTCAGATGTTTCTGATTTACTGTTTTCAAATTCAGGTTTGGATCGAGCTAACTATTCAGGAATTCATAGAGAAAATGCCTATAGCATGCAGCTGGAAAAAAAAACTTCAGAGAGAAGGTAAGAAATATTGGAATAATTCATGCTGACACTTCCAGATAAATTACTTGAGTTTTTATCCCCAAATACATTTGGAGGGTGAGGGAAATATAAATTCTTAAAAAAGAAATTATTTCATTTTGGAGAAGAAAATATTAAAAATTGAATTTGTATCAGCCCAAAACTACTCATTCAAAAATCTGCAGCAATAAATAAAACACAACCTATTTATTGTCTAGCTAGCCACTAGTTCATGTGACATGCAGAAAAACATCTCCAGTGCAGATCTACTAGCTCCTGAACAAGATGACAGCCCTTCCCTTGCCCTGCAGGATCCTGTGTCCTTCCAGTCCATGACCCTGCCGGCAGCTAAGAGTTCTGCATTGCCACAGTTGCTTTTCAACAACAGGCAAAAGAAACACACCTTATTTTTCATTCATGCTCTACAGTTATTTGTTTCCCAGTCATATCCCCCTTCCTTTCCCTTCCTCTTCAGGGAGGATTGTTAATGTCCAGCGCAGTTTTAAGCAATCAAAGGGATTCTTAGTGCATCTTTGGTATGTAAAGGTATACACAGCTTTCTTTATATCAGCACTCCAGCATACAAACATTGCACCGTGCAATTACCTACACAGTTGTGCTTCCAGGAGGCACAATCATATGCCAATTTAAAACCTCTGTGAACAAACAACCCCAAAATTACACTGTAATACATGCCACTTATACCTCTCCCCAGACTACTAAAATTTACTTCCTAAGCATTCAGTTTGGCAGGTGCTTTGATGTATAAATCATGCCCATAAATTATGTCTGAAAACTGCTTTGGTGTCTGACAACAAGCAGAGAGTGAGGATACCACTTAACTGGAAAAGTGATGAAAAATGACACAAAAGACGACCTTGTCTGTCCTTGAACAAAGTACAGCACACTCAGAAAAATGACTGCCCTGTGTGACGCAGAGTGAAAATAACTGCCCTGGCTTGACCAAGGCTGCTGAGCTGTGTCCAGCTGAGCCCATCACCAGTCCCATACTGTCATGGGCTCACTACTTACAAGACACCGCACATTCCTTTTTTTAAAAGATGTATCCGAGCATTCTATTATTTTGTTTCCCTTAAACAGAGTTCCACTGCTTGGTATCTATTCACATAAGGTTGCTACTGTGCTCATTAAATGTCAAGTCTAAATCAGAGAAAAAAATTGGAGTCCTTTGTATTACTATGGCCAGAAGACATCTGCTCTGTACTTCTAATTTATTTCAGAGTTTACTCAATTTTTAGAACAAAGCACTGGCATTATTCCAACTCCAAACCCAATTAGTCTTTTCATTTTATGAATGCATTGTGAAGTATAAAAATTTATTGGTTTGGGTCTACGTTAAAAAATTGTTTATTTGATCATTTTTCTAGGAATGAACGTCATGTCACAGTTTTAGGAATCACAACATTTCATTTTCATCTGTTTTTACATATTCAACAGTGGAACAAGAGTACATTTACTCCTTTGAGCTGAAACAAGATACATGAGCTTCTCACCTGAACCAGGACATTGTGCCCAGCAAGCAGTGAGCTCAGCATGTTTATGGTGTCCAGAATACCATGGGGTAACAAGGATCCCACTTAAGTAGCTTAGATAGATAGACATTTCAACTTTGTGAGCAGGGGCACAATCAAGTAAGTGGAATAATGTTTGAAAGAAAAGAGATGCCAAATTCCTGAGTTAAATTTATCACAGAACAACAGCAGAGCACAGCACTTTTTGTAGCACCTTACAAATAGTCTGAATTCTACAACTGGGCTTAAAGAGACATGAAGCAATTGGCACTACCTGAGAAAACTATTTATTTGTATGTGTTTGGGATTTTTTGCTGGTGAGCATTTCTAAGAAGTCAAGAAGTTTTCCCTTATTCTCTCTGGAAATGCATTTTGTTACTCATGAGATCTGTGTTGATTTGAAAGACCATCTCCCCAGCTCTATAGGAAAATTGGAAGACGTGGTCCGTGGATTTGAACAAGATTGTTGTCTATGGTGAATGTTCATTCCACTCAGATCCACAAAAGCAGACAGCATTTTTGTAGCTCGTGTCTAAGAAATAAACCCTCACTTTTAGGAAAGTTGACAATGCTGCGTTGGAAATTTTCAAAATGAAGGGCTAACTAAGCTGGTAGAGAAAAATCCTGTAGAAGCTGGATGCAATTCTACTATTTCACATGCTTTAACAATGAAATTGCTCAGTGTTTGGGAAAAAGAAAAAACACTATCCTGAGGGTAGCTACTGCACTGTGAGCTGTATCCTATAACATTCTTTCAGAGAAATCAGGACTCGCAATCTGCCCATGGGCAGCAGAACTCTCACTTCAGCATCATCTGCATGGTTGGAAAAGACTTAGTTTGTCACATATGCTCTTTAAGTGTGAAGTCATTCAGACAAAATGAAAGGCAGGCTGGTGTAGCTCATTCATTAATTTTCACAGCAGTTGGTGCCCTGTTGGCATTTCAATTTTATGTAAGGAAAAGTTCAAGAGATTTAGTTTCATTTCAAATCATGTCTAGTGTGATTCTCAAGAAATGTTACAAATAGAATGTCTTGCATTAGTAAAAGCTAATTGCAGAGCAAAAATTAAAAAAAATTAGATGCAAAGGACCAAATGAATTTCAAAGTAATGTAATTTTGCTAAATGAATCACTTCCTATGTGAAAGGCTGCACTCAAAGAGCTGCTGTGGTGATTGTGCACCACACTGCAGTCCCAAAAGATAGAGGTTATAAGTGTTAAATGGTAAGAGGAAATTGAAGAGTTTGAGTTTATGCACAACTCCAGGCCCTTCAACTTTGCCATCATTTGGATCCAGGGTTTAAATGCACCTTCAGAGATAAACAGTTCCTAATCTTATAACAAACTCTTTTGGGCTACTAAAAAGCTCTACTAATCTTTAAAACCATACAAGAGCTTTTATGATGGGGAGAGCGCTTCCTCGCAAAACTGTTGGTAAATTTTTTGTATGAAACCATCTTTTTCTGATCATTAGATAAGAAATTTACACTGAAAATCTGTGATCTGAAGTGTAATCATGGCTCAGCGTTCATTGCTACAGAAGTTTCACTGCCTGCCCATGCTGTCTTACTTTAACAGCTCAAACAGAAGACTCAGCAAATACATCAATGCAAGTAAATTAACCATTTAAAACTGAGATAATTAAAACATAGGTTCTTCCCAAGTGACAGAATATTCAATCCACTCCATGCCTGCCTGCCTTCTTTCCCTGCTGTTTGAGAAATATCTGCGTGATAATGCAGCAACTTCTAACTGAAAATGCTTTAAAAAAGGAAGACAAGGTGATAAAACTGGGAAAACTTAGGAGTCATAGCTGGGCATCTTGTACTTACAAATCTGAGAGTTATTTAACGACACTGGATCAGATCTGCTGTCAGGATTGAGTACAATACCCACCGGTTCCACGAGTAGGTGAGAGGTATCTCACCCAGTTCATGTGCCAGCAGTGCAGAAGGCTGCGTTTAAGCACTTCCTTCTTAATGGAGAGAAATGGACTATGTTGTGATTTATCTCTCCCCTGTGAAGATAGCAGCACTGCCAATTTTTCTTCATTACTTATTTCTTTGCCTTCGTCCGTAACCTAGGTAATCTTCAAAGTTACGCGGGTTGAATCATCCTCCCTGATGTACGTATGCTGCTGAGAACCTGAAAAGAGGTGTTGGCAGCCTTGAGAGGTTGCACTGAAAGGATATTCATAATGTGGGAAGAAAGGATGAAATTCATCAAGTTTCCAAAGAAAAGGTACCGAAGGGCAGGATCTGCACTAGAGTAGCTACACAGCAGTCAGCTCTATGTACATGTTGACAAATTCCCACAGGAATAAAACATTTCATTTACATTTTTTCTGACCTTATTTTTCTCTAAACAAGATTGACTTCATGCTGGAACAGCAGCAAGAGCTGCAGAGTTTCTGTGATCAGGTGAATTCAGAACTGAGTGAGATGGAGTAACAAAAAATACCCCATGGCACTTCACAAATATTTCATGCCATACCAGTGAGAGAAAACATCCATAAAGAAGCTGTTTTATGCTTGTTACATTCAAAGCAGGGAAAGAATACTGTGAGCACATTTCTAAGCACAGTACATGCAGACAGGCTGCTCTGGTTTGTTTTCAAAGTAGAAGCTATATAAGCAGGATCATTATAACAAGCTTGGTATTTATAAAGACTGCAGACCCAAAAAATGAAGTAGTATGTTTAAAAAAAAAAGGAAAAAAAGAAAGAATAGGAAGTATATAGCAGAGTATTGAATAAGTGAGCTGAAGAGAAAGTCTAGGAAGTGAAAAATACATTTAGACTTCAGTGGCATTAAAAGATTAATGTCATCGATACTTAAAGCAATCTCATGGCCAGCTCTTAACTAGTCTAAACCACACCAGCTCCTCTTTCCTTTCTGTAATATAACACACAGCCTGCTCTCCGGCATGGCATGGAGATGGCTCCTGTATCAAGGCACAGTTCTTTGTGACATGAAAACCTTGAAGAATGCAGTTTTAGACCACTGTCTTTACCCACCTGTGGGCTTCAGAGTAAAAGAACCAGAATGCTCAGAAGATAGGAAGAAGAGAGCGTGACAGCTGATCATGATTCCTTATGTTAGAAGCTAGCCAAACAAGTCTAAGTTCTTGGAGCAGCTCAGAAGGAAAGTTTCAAGGATCAGTTATGGAGTCAACTACAGAGGGTACAGACCCACTCTGCTGGGTCTAAATCAGTCCTAAGGTTCAGTGCTCACGTGGTATAAATCTTAAAAGCTGAAGTTATTTACTATTCAAACCTGCGTATAAAAAACCTCTTCCCTTCCAGATATATGGCATCAGATCAAAGCAGCAAGCTCTGCTTGGAACTTTCTGCAAACACACAGGGATGGATTAAAGGCAGTTCTGTTCACCTGCCTTCCTTCTGGGTCCTTCAAGATGCTTTTTACAAGAATTCCACCTGCTTCATCCCCATGTACATTATGTGGGCACACTGCCTCATTCACCCCTTCACCCGCTCTCCTGAATTATCAAAATACAAAAATACTTCTCTGTAGAAACTCCATTCAAATTTTCTACAAATAAATACGGGTGACTTGTGCAATAACTTGTGCTTGAGCTAAGCTACATTAGCACAGCCCAAGCCTAAAATAGCACAGCATATGACATTTAAAAATAAGTGTCCTTGAAATGCAAATATAAAGAATTTCTTTTAATATGAAACAACATGCTGTGTGAAGCTTTGACCACCTTTCAAAGAAACAGGAAAAATAAAGCGACCAGGGACTGTAATGAAACTATGATCTCAAGCTGTTATCACATCAATCTGAACATGGCAAGCAGAGTCATGCTAAATGAAAGGTTGGGACTGAGGATCTGCAATTGCTGTCTGACATTTCAGCATCGCAGTTAAAGGTCTGTTCCTTTGGGGTAGCATCCGTATTTTTTTAAATTAAGCTCTGGAAAAACGTGCAGCCTATATACACTCTTAAATAAACCACACAGCAGCGTGACGCTGATTTCTACCCAAGTACATGGAAAGGTTCTGAACAAGTTCACAGTAAGCTGGCACAACAATGAAATTTGTTTGTGAAAATTTAATCTCCTATTATTCCAAGGGTAGCTAGAATCTTTTTCTGTTCAATTTCTCATTCTTTGTGGAAAGAAGGCTTGTCATAATCATACAGATCAGCAGGGCTTATGTTTATTGCTTAATTATGTAAAATGATACAAATGAAAAATGTTGATATAGATTTTCAGTCATACAATTCCAACGTTCCACTTTGCTAAAATGATGTAAAACACCTCTCCTTATTAGCCAGGAAGATGCTGAAACAGCTTTAAGCATGACAAAACCCACAGCCAGGCAGTAGGCAAAAACGTTAGACAGATTTTACAGAGTTCCCTATTAATTATTTCATGGCAAATAAGATACCAAAGATACAGGTTATTTCTATAACTTTATACAACAAAGAAGCATCTCGGATCAGTACTTGCTATATAGCATCTACCTTATAGCTGCACTTTGGGATGTCTGAATAAATGTACAGATTACAACCAGACAAGAAGTGTATCTTGCTTCTTGTTCTTAGATTTTCAATACAATTTTTGTGGTTAACGGATACAGTTCCCCACCTTCCCTCACAAAATATGATTTACATGAACCAAAAATAGCCATGCTGGCTGCTGGCATTGCTGACTGTCACAATATGGGGAGAAACTGCAGCCTGCCTGGGCAGGCATTGGAAAGTCAAGGACAGCCTCAGGCAGCCCTGGAAATCTCAGCACAGTGGGTCAGAAAGATGAGATTGTTGGGAACAGGCTTCACAAACCTTGTTATCACTGTGGCTGTAATGGCAGGTGCTCTCACAGTCATCTCTCCAGTACCTCATCTCCATTTATTTTGAGTATACCTACGTTCCTTCAGTGACCCCATCTATGCACAGGAAAATAGCTGCAAAAAAAATTCTGTTCCTGAGATGCCTTATCATGGATCTCATTCTCACCAAGATGTATTTCATGCTAAGAGGCTCTTCGGGAGGCTGCAGATCCTTCCCATTACCAGATTTTAATGAGAAAGCCCCGTGGGAGGGGAGAGGGTGAATTTAGACAAGGGACAAGGCAGGTGAGGTAGTAAAAATTCCTAAATCACTCTATTGAGCCACAGAGATGTTGTGAGAAGGGTGTTAATTATAGCACAAGTACAGGTTCTCCAAACAAATTTGGAGTCCCTTCTGCATCCTATCAAGATTTAGATCAATGCTCTGGCTCTGTCCGAGCCTCTTTTTTTCTTACGTCTCAAGTCCCTCTCACGTTCAGCTTCAGAAGATCACTATGGTTTCTCAGGCACCGTTAAGCTCTCAGGAGAGAAATCAGCTTTGCTCACAGATAGCAGCACATGATAGAGCTCAGCAAGCAAGGTGATAGCTTAATCTCTCTACAAACCAACAGCTGTAAGGATTTCAGAGGCACACAACACCCTTTGGGCTATTTGTTAACACCAGGATCCTTCCCCTTAAACATATGGCAGCAGTCACTAGAATTGCTCGCATCTGAAGCCAGCCCAGTGCATGCACCCATGAGGACTGCATATGGAATTTCACCAACTGCTGCTAACTAGCTGGATAAATTTTTCCAGCTCCAGAAAATGCTCCTTCTTCTGTTTCTACCATATGTTTTCTTGTGAGACATTGGTGCTGCTGTCTCTGCATACATCTACCCTGGAACCAAAGATACAATAGCAACTTGTACAAGTAGCTTCAAAACATCCACTTTTGCTACTGACGGCAACGCATTCACCGAGTTCACTGTGGGTAGATGCTTCCACATTATGCACCTCAAATCCTGCTAACTTTCCCCAGGTCCTCACTGCAGTGCCCACTGCTCTCTGTAACTGAGCCGGCTGCTTTGTGATACTTTGTGAACTATGTGATATTGCACTCCTACTGCAATGCAGCGATGGTCCCTTTGTGCCCAGTATCTGGCAGACACCTTTTTCTTGTAAGGGCTGGAAGTGCTTTTCCTGTTTTTATAGAGACAACTAATCTGGTCCTCACATTGATTCAGAAACTGATTGTTAGCAAAGTGCCTCTTTTGTAAGTCATTACAGTTCACAAAGGTTTACTTTTCATGAGAGGGTCTAGATGATCACTTCGTGCCCGATATCTGGCAGACACCCTTTTCTTGCAAGGTCTAGAAGTGCTTTTCCTCCTTTTGTGCACACAACTAATCTGGTCCTCAGACTGATTCAGAAACCGACTGTCAGGAAAGTACCTCTTTTCTAAGTCATTACAGTTCACAAAGGTTTACTTTTCATCAATTGGTCTACAGAAACGAGGACCAGAAGGGTGGGGGGAAAAAAAAAAAAAAAAAGGCTTTTTTCTTAATCTTTCTCCACTGTTGCCAAAGAGGGCAACTTCTTAAGGTGGACAAATTGGATGGGAGCCATTTAGAAATGGTGGTTTTTTGACCACAAGTATCAGAAGAACAACTGCTGTACTCATGAGAACATGATCATCAACTGCACACTTAGAGGTGGATAACACAATGCAGAGTGATTTATTCACTACTACACAAATGACTAAGCTGTCTGTGATTACAGATGAGTTCTTTGTATCTTTTCATCATCTATATGCTAGTCTACCTAGAGTGTTTATCATTTATATCATTTGAAAACAACGATCACATCAGGTATTTAAGATTCCTCATCACTGCGATGTTACAGGAGCATACACTGTGTGAATGTCTGGGAAATTTATTGCTTACATTAATTCCCTTATTTACACTTTTAGGCTTAATTCAGCAGCAGAGATGGTTTATCAATGCTTTAGACTCATAGACTACACTGAAAGTGAGCAGAGATTTGAGCAGGCTGCTATTGCAAGCTGCGTACTCTAAGTCGCAGCTAAGGGTGACACAGATACGCCTCAGTGTTCTACTGCACAAACACTACTGTAAGATGTACTGTGCTGAACAAGGCCAAATCCAGGTTATGCGATGTAACAAATCCAGTTCTAATTTCCTACACACAACTCCAGGCCATGAGAGAAAATTACACCTCATCTCCCGTGTTCCTGTAAGCGCTATGCTGTTTAGGATACCAAATTCTTACTCATGAATCTGTTCAGATTCATCGCATTCTTAACCAAAATTAACATTTCAGTCTGACCTTAGGAAAAATGTGAAAGTCATTCATGTTAACGCTTATCTTTAAAAAATTACAGTTTGTGACACACAACAAACATAAAATTAGGTTAAATATTTAATGATGCTTTTCTTTAATACAAAAATAAGCTTGTCAATGGTTTTTGAAAAGAAAAAATCACTCGGGTGCCAGAGATCCACTTTTTTGGAATCAATTAAAACGCCCGCTAGCTTCAGAAATTCAGTTCTTTAATTCACCTAGGCAGATCTGAAATTATGACTCTTGACCTAATGCTTAATAGAAAAAAAAAAAATGTTTTTTTCCAACAAGCAACCCTGTTGAAATCAAACTTCTGCCAATCTTTCAATTTTGATGAAAAAGCCATTTTTCTCTGGGAAAAAAAGAAATCAAATGATAGTTTTCACCTGCTTGGTTAAATGCAAGTTATGGACTAATATCCAGTCAAAAGTAGATCTAGTTAAGCATTACTTCTCAAAGTTTCCTACTGTAGAAAGTTAATACACACCATCTTACCATCTTATCCATAAATATTATTCTCTTTTAGTCATAATTCATTCACTTCTTATGCCTAATTTAAAGACAACTGAGAAATTAAGCAGCTTAATTTGGGCATTAACAGATGCCGAGCAGAAGAATCCCTCTCCATATGAAGAGGTTATTAAGTAATTGGCCATGTCTGTTCAAGCCATTGAAATTATCTTTCTTTACAGTTATTACCCTGCATTTCCAGTATACTTTTTTTTTTCCCCCCATTTAATACAAGTAGAAGGCAATTTGGCATGTTGGCAAATAGTGTTCTGATTAGTAAACTATTTCAAGCTAAGGACAAACTAAATGCAATTATTCATATAATCTTGTTACAGTGATTAATCTTTAGACAAAGTTCAGATAGGAACCAGTAGCTTCTATATATGAAACTAAATTTAATTACACCTAGACTGTTAAATGAGAAATTTTGGGCTACACTGGGAGCCTGCAGATATCTTTTAAGCATCTAATAAAGCCAACAGGCCTACATCTGCTTCCTGGGTAGACTTGGAGAACACTGAAAAAAGGTGACAGCAGAACAAACAATCTGCCCCTGCACTGCAATTACTGCTCCAAGACTTGTCACCTTGGTATACAAGTCCAGACCAGTATGTATTAATAGACATATATTTCAATTTAATATATATATTGTTTGGGAAAAAATAGTTTAGAAAAAGGTCTTTCCACTGCCCATATTTGTAGTCCTCCAATTACTGAAAGAGCCACTGGTTGCAGGCAGCTCTTGCAAAATTGCTGCCACTCTAACTGCTCCAGAGTTTATAAATTATGATACCATATTTTGTGAAAAATCAGTCAACTACAGAAATTAGCCACCTTCCTTATCACCTTAAGCTTTTAGCTTATCACACCATCGACTAACTGCTGATAATGAATAACTTGGAGATTACAATTTACAGTAATTATGAGGTCACTGACAATGAAATGAATTATTATAACTAATAGTGCATCTCTGTTTCTTCAGTTTCTGTTCCATCTCCATTTTAAAACATCCATTAAGCTGATTCCATGTTGAAAATTTATTTTTCTTTATACATAAAACTATACATTTCAAAGGACCCATTTTCATATTAGTCATAGGAACAAAATTATTTCTCATTCACTCTCAAGTTTATTAAAAACAAAGAGCTTTTAATGCTGGAGGAAGATGAATTAAAAACATACATTAGCTGTTGAAATTTAACAGGATAATTTATTTCATTAGTCCACTCTGACGTAGCATACATATTAGAAGTGTAACATATCTTTGAATTGCAGTTACTGTGTTCATCAGCAAATCTGACTCCATGCAATTAATGCATTAAGTGATACACAGACTATAAAGATGCAGAGCATAAGCAATGGAGCATGGATGCAGTCAGCATCCTTCTTGGACCCTCTGCCAAGAAAACCAGTTAACAGATTTGCTGGCTTAGGAATGTAAATAAAACTCATCATTTCAAGTAACTGTTAATGGACTTATCTCATTATTTTCTACAGACCTTCTCTTAAATATTACTATAATTTTTTACTTTTAGAACACTTTGTGGTGCTAAGCTTAACTGTTTTATTAACTGTTAATTTAATTAACTGTTTAATTATGAATTTTGTAAAAAATACTTTCTATTAATGATTCTGAATCGGTGACAATTTCACTGCCCAAATTTATAGATTTATGTATCTGCCACCTTTACTTATTCTCAGCCTGTGCTCCCACTCATTACCAGGTCAAGTTTTGGTATCCTGGCAGTGTCACACAAGGGATCCTCCTATAATTCCCTGAGATAACTGTATTTGCCTTGGTATAAAAGTTAAGTTTGTTTTTAGAGAACTCATCACAAAAGCTGTACTTTTAGGAACCAGTTCCAAAGCCCAGTCCTGAAGACACAAAGTGTCTATCAGCACTGCTAAAGCAGTACTCCAGGAAAAAAAAAAAAACAAACAGCCAATGGAGAACTTTGGGTTCTTTTGTCATGAATTGGCTAATATACAGTGTAGGAAGAACAAAGTCAAAACTTGCACTTACTATAAGCTCACAACAAAAGATGACTCAAAATGAACTTTCAGTAGAAGAAAAGCCAGTTGTGCTTTTACGAGGAAATAGCCATACTCACAATTTGTTTTTTTTAGCAAAGTGAAAACAAAATCCAATTATTCTTTCCATTATGGTAGCACAGAAGACCCCATACTAAGACTCTAATAGGTCAAGTACTCCTCAAACACAAAAGGAAGAGATATCTTGCTTGGAGTTCTTACAAAAAGGTTTATGAGAGAGATGACAAAGGATGGAAATAGAAAACAAGACTGTACTAATCAGTTCTTTAGTTCTTTTCACCAATTTCGAAGCAGTTTACTAATGAACAATCATTCTTGCATAATTTTGTTGCACCTGGTCAAATAATTCACAATTTCATATTCAGAAGTTACACTAACTGCCAACTATTTCAATAAATTACCACTGTAAAAAAAAAAAAAAGAGGAGGCAGTAAAGCATATTTATGTTTCAGTTCATAATCTCACTCTGCTCTGCATGTAATTTCTTTTGAGTAGCAGTGTTACAAAAACTTGATGTCTCAACTAAGCAAGTGGTATTTTTTGACTGAGTGTCCAAAAAGGCCTGAGAGACTCTGAATCCAACAAGTGGGACCATATAATATCATGCTTCCTACCTTGTTCCCAGAGGATGTCCCTGCCCAGGAATACTTGCATCCTGAATCTAAGCATGCAGATTATGAGCCAGCATTCCTAATCTAATTCCTAAATAATTAAAAAAAAAAACTTTTAGGATCTAGTAAAAACATAGTGTTTATTAAAGTAAAAAAATTAAAACAGAAAGCAACCAGTGATGAAGTAAAACAACCAAAGTACATTACAATGGGTGTATATTTGGGTGCACTAAAGCAGGGCAAAAGTTGGATTGAACAGGTGTTCTACAGCTTTGTATTAAACTGTCATTTCAGAAAGACAACTCGTACTATTTCAGATGAAAACAGTCAAGTGCTAAGTAAAGCCTCTTGCAAAACTGCAAAAGTACTTTGATTTTATTAGTCATTCTGACTGTAAGTGCTGTCAAGTGACCTGGAAAAGGCAGACAGAAAATACCATTGTAACTCTTTTATTCTCAGTTTGTCCATGAAGGCATGCTCAAGGTTGTGGGTCTCCCATGAATCCACTGTGCCAAGTTACAGCAGTATTATGAAATAGAATAGGACCTCCAATTCCACAGCACACAAATTAGCAAAGTACTCTTTGTAGAAAATAGCTGTCACAACCCACTTTCAAAGTCCCTTCTTATTGACTTTGTGAAACGTGATGTTGTTTTGTACACTTCGCTGTGTGTTATGTTCTTTCACATTGACTCCACGCTATTTAGCATCTCATGAGAAAAAAATATTTACACAAATACAATAGGCAACTTTATAAAAAAACAGATACAGATAGATAGTTTCAATTTGCATCCATATCTTGTAACTCATTAATCAGTATTGCTAAGATAATTAAAGTTTGATAGCAAGTGGAAAATTCTAATTTTAGGGACCCTCCACTTCCATTCTCTGCTCTCTTGCTAACATCTGACCAGCTCTTCCATTTTTCATCCTTTTTAGCTCTATCTTTTAGCATCTAGTGATACTTTTTGAACATTTCAGTCCTATATATTCTTGGCAATTCTCTGCTGGAAACTGATTAAAGTGTGTTTTCCAAATACTGCAGCTAAAATAGTTCAGTTAGTCCTGAATTAGTCCTATATGAAATTGCAGTACTTTCTAGGAGCCTTCACAGCACAAACAGAAAAGTACAAACCAAGTTTCTGTGGACAGGAAAGCTTACACTGAGGACTTTCATGTGAAATTCTGAAGTTATCCTGGAAGAAGTGAAATAGAAGACCCATTCATAAACTACTGAATAAATTACGGTCGTACACTGGATCCAGGTAGTGGACCTGTCCTAGGTAGGGCAGCAGACAAGCAGTGGCAGCAAGCAAGCCATAGCCTCAAGTATCCCATGCTTATCCCCAAGAACAAACCTCCACATTTTCTGTAAGAACCACCAATAAATTAGTATATACAAATAGCATAGTGGGTTTTTTTTATACTACTCATTTTCTTCATAACTTCATCACCTGCTTACAAACATATTGTTTACCTTGATTTTAGTAAGGCTTTTGTCACTGTCTCCGATAGTATCTCAGAAGTAAAGATAGGAGGTGTGGGATCAATAAGTAGATAGTAAGGTGGATTGAGAACTTGCTGATTGGCAGAGCTCAGAGGGCTATGATCAGTAGTACAGAGCCTAGTTGGAGGCCTTTAGATAGTGGTGTTCCCGAGGAACTGGTACTGGTTTCCTGTGTTGTTAGATGATCTGGATGAAGGTTTGAATGTACCCTCAGCAAATTCACTGATGATACGAAGCTGAGAGGAGCAGCTAACACACCAGAAGGCTGTGCTGCCATTCAGCAAGGTCTGGACAGGCTGCAGAGTCGGGCAAAGAGGAACCTGCTGAGGTTCATCAAGGGCAAGTGCAGAATCTTATGTTCGGGGAGTAATAGCCACATGCAGCAGTACCGGTTAGGGCTGATCTGCTTGAGAGGAGCTCTGCAGAGAAGGATCTGGTTGGCTATGAACCACCAGTGTGCCCTTGTGCTCAAGAAGGCAGCCAAAAGAATCCTGGGGTGCATTAAGACGAGCATTGCATTCCTTATGGTCAAAGGAGGTTATCCTCCTCTCTCTACTCTGCCCTGTTGAAGTCATATCTAGAGTGCTGTGTCTAGTTCTGGGCTCCCCGGTTCAAGAAAGACATTGAATTTTTAGAGAGTCCATCAGAGGGCTATGAAAATTATTAAGAGCCCAGAGCATCTCCCTTCAGACTCAGAGCTACTCCTAATGTCTGAAAAAGATAAGACTCAGAGGGAATCTCATCACTGTTAATAAATATCCAAATGGCAGGAGTCAAGTGGAGGGAGCCAGGCTCTTTTCAATGATGTGCAGCAACAAGAGGTGATGGGCACAAACTGGAAAACAAAGTTCCACATGAATACAAGGAAGAATTTTAGTGTTGGAGTGATGGAATACTGTAACAAGCTGCCCAGAGAGGTTGTGCACTCTCCTTCTCCGGAGATATTCAAGACCCATCTGGACAACTACTTGTGCAATCTACTGAAGGGAACCTGATTTAGCAGCTAGGTTGGACTGTCTCTCTAGAGGTCCCTTCCGACACTTAAGATGGTGATGATAATTAATAAGGCTCATAGCTCTAAATTACAAATACAAGCTCTAAATTCAACTGATATTTATCAGGCAAATTTCAAAAGTGAATTGCATAATCTGTAAACAGTTATTTGATCGGTAGAAATTTGAAAGTTTGATAGGTTTTGATTAAAATAAGGAACAGGCTAATCAGAGGTCAAATTATATTAAATATTAATTACTGTAACAAATAGATGCCACAGTCTTCTAAATTAGGTACAGGGTTAAAGACTTTTTTTTTTAACAAGACTTGCAGACATTTGTTAGCTAGATTAAGAGAACACGAACGTTCTACGAAATCATTGCAGAAACCAGCTAATGTTCTTTCTAATGAAAGCACATTATAGCTGATGCAATTTTAATTACAGGATTAATGTGTGTTTATACCACTATGCATTTCTACAATATGCTGACAAAATGCAGCATGCTATAGATTAGGAGCTATCCCTACAAACAATTACACACTTGAGTAGGCTTCCTCTTAGAAGTTCCACTTTGATAGTTTAATGAGACAGGTTGTGAGAGCAAAATTCCTCTTAAATATATCAGAAGTTTTTGTTCCTTAATATTTAACCTTCAGGTTGTTGGTTTTTTTTTTTCCCCTCCTCAATAGCTGTTTTATATATGTATTTGCTTTATATTTGTTTTATGCTTTCCCTTCCCCCTCCAAGAATTCATTTCCCAAAACCTATTTTCAGTAAATCTGTATGGACAGCAGATCTGTTTCAGACAATTTTCTTTTCATTGCCTTTTCCTTTTCATTACCTTTACACTTGAAAATAATATCCTACTTCACAATAAACCAAAATAAAAATACATATTTACTTTGAAAGAAACAGAAAATCTGAGGTATATAAAATATGAGAAGATTAAAACTTCATTTTTATAATAAAACCACATCTCTTTATAGAATTTCTCATTACTGAAAAAAATCAGTGCTGAAATTCTCACTTCACAACTTATTAATAAAAGTGATTTCTAGAAAGCTTAACAACCCTGTGTCAACTGTTCAGGACAAGCTGAATTTCCTTGTCATCTTGACATAGAGAAAGTAGCCAAGCTCTGCAATTGCAAGCGCTATATCTTTTTCCTTTTCTTTTCCATTAACCTATTTACTGCAGTATACCAAACATCCAGCAAATGATGAAAAATCTCATTGCTAATCTCAGCATGCAGCAAAATAAATCTTGATGTTGACTGGAAATGATTAGCCATTATTCTTGAGCAAGTAAAGATTTATCAGGACATGGCCAGGTCATTTCTGCACCTCTCTGTCCTCCTGGTTTATGATTAAAGAAATATCAGGTGGTTGTGACCACTGGGCACCCAGTTCAGCAGAGCCAGGTTTGCCTCAGACTGCTTCTGGATGAGGACATCTAACTCAAACCATTAAAAAAAAAAAATAATAATAATAATAATAATGACATGGCTCAGTAAGATCATTTTCAATGTGAACTAGAATGTAGTTCTTCAATCATGTCACTCAAAGCCTACAGGTAATCAGACTACAAATTGATCAACGTTAGTTTTCCCCAAAGACTTGGCATACTCCTGTACATCCAGTAGAACATTCAGAAGAACTCGTATGCCATGTGTGTAAAGGATATGATATTTATATTCCAAATGGAACCTTTATAACATCATACTATTTATTTAGCGTTGCTCATAACTTACACTGCTTTTAAGGCATCGTGTTCTTTATCTTGCATTTCCAGTGCTCTCTCCATTACTGCTTATTTATGAAAATAACTCGTGCCATCAAAAATTCTGTTAATCTTTAATAAAAAGAGTCAGTAACTGAAATTACAACTATAAAGGGAAATCAGGCTTGCTGACCCATGACAGAGTGCACTCACAGGGAAGATAAACACTCATTTTAAATTATTACGTGTGTACACAATACAGGCTAATATTTGTACACAGTCCTGTATATTTATTAGCTTGAATGAACTTGAGCAGTACTTAGGGGCAGTTTATATTAGCCTGCAAGATAAAACATCTGGGCTAGTATTGCCAGAGGAGCTGTAATACTGTGCAAGGAATACGATCAGTCCACACTGGACATTGTGAATTAGCAGTATTCTCCTTTTTCTCTGTCTGCCCAAAACCAAAATTGAATTGATTCTGGGGCGTTCATGAAATGCCAGCTGCTGGGTGCGCAAACCAAAAGCAGACCTGGAAAGAGCAGAAACTGGACCAGAAGCTTTTACTTTCTCTATAAACAGCATGTAGTTGCACTGAGGTGGGAAGATTAAGTCATTTTTCAAAGCTTAATTGGCAACAGTGGACAGGAGAAAGCCTGCAGGACATTACCCAAGCAAATCACTAAAGATTCAGATAATTAATAAAGCTCATAGCTGTAAGTGAGAGGTGTTCAACTAGCAGAAGAATTAGCGGCACAGCACGTTTGCAATTATTTTCCTCAACATCTCTTCTTAGCTAAAGGCAGCAACTAAGTGCTGCAGATATGCCTTATCCTCGTGTAATTTCTGAGATTAAAAGCTAGAACTTCTGGCTATGCAAGATCAATCCAATTTTTAGATGAACTAAAAAGCCCCAGGAAATATTGCCAACCAGAAGAGAGGATAATCTGCGCTGCGGACTTTCTGGAGCAACAAGGGAGATTTTAAGCTAGCAGTACAAAGTGCAGCTAATAAGACAACAAATGAAGCACAGTGAAGTCCAAGATGTCATGAGTGAGCTCAGCTAAGTAGATAAGAAAGACAAAAACTTCAGTTACCACTGTGTTAATGCCAGGACAAGTTCGCAAAACAAAGAAAGAATAATCCTGAAATAACTGGTGGGAAAAAATTTCATGTAATTAGCGCTAGCGAAGCCAATATGGGATGGTTCGCAGCATCACTGAAATGTTAAAAAGCCTATTTTATAGCCTGCTTAAGGGTAGTATAAGCAATAGAGGTGGAAGTATATGTTAAAGACATCATTAATTGTTTTACAGTTATTGATTACTACAGAGTGGAGTGTCTGGGATGAATTCAGCAACCTCCTCATAAGAAGCACTGACAAAGTACAAGGCTAGAGAATAGAACAAGCTTCTCCTTCAGAATCTAGCCTACAGCATGCAGGAGATGTTTGTTCTATCAAGGACTTCAGTTTTAGATGCCTGGCAAATGTTTTTATGCCTTCTAGATTAAAATCCAGGCAAGTTACTAACAATTATGCTTGAGGACTGATATTAAAATGAAACAAACTTGTATTACTCAACTCTGTATTGCCTCCTTCTGATACAAAGGAAAAGTAGAATGCTTCACCCTGGCATCAATGTTTGAATTCACAGGGGGACAAACAATCACAGAATACAATGCTTAGTATGAGTAATCGGGGGTGGGGAGAAAAAAAGGTCAGTTATTGAAAACTACAGCCCTGAAAAATGTTGAATTCTTGATTGCAGACATAATCTTCTCCACAGAGAAGGATTATCACTTCAGAAAACTAGTTGACTCCTACAAGACATGCTCTAAGTAACAGACACGAGGTGAAATGGAATAGATCACAGTTCTTCCTTTCTAACCCTCAGTAACTGGTGAGAAAATGTTTGTAACACTGAACTGCGATACACATCTATCCATAACAATAGAAGTTTTGTGCTGCTTTGGTATCTAAGCAAACTAAGCTGAAGTATTTTGAACTTTTAAAGCAAGGATTAAATAGAGGGGAAAGGACACAGATCCTCCCCACTTCATGATCCACAAGAAGGGCGTGAATCAACCAACACATCTGAGATACACGCACAGCTGATGTCCTGGGTTGAGGAAGAGAACATAGTATTTTCCTATCTAAGTAGTCCCTACAAAAAGCACGCTCTTCCCACATTCATCCTTTCCCCACTCACTAGCATCATCCAACTGGACAACACTCCTATACCATGTGGACACAATGCACAAACTCCCAAGTTTTAGTCATATGACCCATCGCAGAAACTAGTTTTAAAAGCAAAATTCAGATTTGGGATCTGAATTTGAAAAGCCCACTCCACAAACTGCATAGTTTAGTTTCATCTGCTTATGCTAAGGAATTTCTGGTGCTAAATTAAATTAGAACTATACAGAATGCATTTACATACAGCTGCAAAATTTGTATCCTTCAGCCTTCCCAATGTGTTTAATAATTAACACGTTTTTTATTTTAACTGGAAGCCTTATTTACCTAGCAGCTTGTTTTAATAAAGATATTCTCCTGTGGTTACATTGTCTATGTAGAATTTATCAAACAACAAACAATAGCTGATGAAAAAAAGCTGCAAGCTCTTACATATTGTCCTACAGAGTTGGACATCCCAAAGGAACTCATTTAAACATTAGTATGTACTATGAATTAAGCACCCAACATAGCACTTGCTCGTTGCATTTGAAATCACATCATCATCATCGGAAATCCTAGCCCCAAGGGGAAAATGCACTCAAAATTCTGTGAAATCATCTTGCCAGGAAAAAGACATTTTCTGTTTTCTTCAATATATTTCCCAGAGCAAAAATTCATACAGTTTTTTATGCAGTCCTATTTTGTGCCTATAGAGCATACATCCTAAAACATATTATCATTGACTTCTTACATTCAATGGAATGAACAGAGTTGCAGAAATGACTCAACTAGAAACCACTGCAGTAAGGTCATTCCTTGAACACACAGGGCTTTACTAAGCAGCTGTTACAGCAAAACCTGAGTAACTCTTGAGCATGTACCACCAGCATTCATCTCCAAGATTATTTTGAAATTCATTTAAAAGGGGGTGAAAACACCCAGTTTGTTTGTCAGCAGCCATGATTAGGTGACAAGGATACTGTCACATCAGTGAAGACTTGGCCCAGCTGAAAATTTGATGTTGGCTGGAAGTCAAGCGTGGGCCCTGTGGTCTCACTTCAGTTGTTGTTCACCTTGTACCAGGTTTCAGAACACGTTTCCATTCACTGAATCTTTACCTCATTCCTTGCATCATTTCAGAACATTTTGGTGTTGTTTGTATTATTTATTTGTCCCCAGTAGGACTGGATGAATCATTTGCAATGAAAATGCACCAAAGGGATTTCAACTCTGTCTGCTAATTATCCGTGAACAAATTACAGAAACCTCCAGTGGATTTATTAGTCCATGTATTGACAATTTTTCACATGAGTAATTAAATGGATTGCAAAGTTACTTGAGAATATTTCCAAGTTGTACATTCTTGCTCTGCTGGTAAGCTTTAGAAGTTATATCATACTGCTTCTGCTGTTAGACTCAACATCATCTAACTTAAAAGCTATTTATTTTAATGGCTAGATATGCAAGTTCTAAATTACATTCTTGAATACCCAGACTAAAATCCGCAGTTCAGAACTGAAGGTTTTTTTGTTGTTGTTGTTGTTGTTGGTTTTTAACCATTTCAGATCATGCTACAGTATTTGAGCTTAATATTGCATTTCAGCTAATCTACACATTGCAAAATTTCCACGTCAATTATCACAGAAATCAGCTCCCAAAATTACTGAATAGGAGCTATGACAAAAGACACCTTGAAATTAGAATGACTACTTGCTATTTCTGTCTTGTGCTAGTTCTAACCTTTGTTTTCAACGCCCAAGTATGTGATTAATATGTAATTTGCAACATTAAATTGCTTTCCTTCCTCTTGGATGATTAACGAGTAGTCTAAAAAGGACACCTCATCTCTTCTTAGAATCTTCAGAATGTTTTAATGTTTTAATGTTTCAATTCTCATGGCAAAGTTAATTTGATTTTTCTCAACATCTCAACTCTAACATTTGCTAAATCAGGAAATTATATATTTCATGTATCTTACTTCAACAGATTTCATAGCTGTAAAAAGTCCTGTTATGTTCAACAATTAGCTGTTCGTGAAGTTTAGCTTTCCAGTGTGCCTTCTTCAGATTTGAGTAAGGGTAGCAACTAAAACTGAGAACTCAAGCAGCTATTCTAGCCAAAATGAAGAAGAGATCATACATCTGAGTAGGATATAGCTACTACAGCCCATGATTGCACACAAAATTGTTTCTTCCCACAGATAGAAAACATTCCACTCCTCACACACATGGAGAGACACAAGGTGCAGTGAAATCAAGACTTTTCATCTCCCAAACTTTTCCAGATTTCTTCAAAGATCGAAACTCATCATACCAAAATCAACGCTTAGATTAAGTTACAGGCAAGTACATGTTATGTCACGTAGAATATAACCTAATTCTGTTCAACTTTTGGTATTTTAGTTAGGTCGATCAATTCATTTCTGGAATTGATTCATTTACACATTTCCTAAATGCATTAAAACTCCATTCAAGTCACTACCTGCTTTACAACAGCCTTATTCCTTTGTCCCATGGGACCAGCTTACATCTCAGCATCCACAGCAGTACAAACACATTTACCAACATTCCTCCAACATCAAACACCACTGACAGAGTATTTTGGAGGAACATGCAATGACTCAAAATATAATTAGAAGCAGAAGAAAATATCTGTATAAGTTATACAGAGAGTCTGAACCAGCAGGATCCTGATCCGTTAGATCTGACTTTAACATATGCCAGACTATTTTTGGAAATTTATCTGAAAGAGCTAGGAATAGGTGTGGAAAAGGGAAAGCAAATTAAGTCTGACTCAGAGTAGGCCCACTGATAAATTTTGCACTTCAGAGGTCACATAGTAGATGAGAAAAATCATTTTACCATCCATATAAATGCTTTTAAAGGCACTGATACGTCTGGAAGCATTTCTTGCACATGATTGCAGGTAGTCTGGGGAGCCCATAAAAATAAAAGCTAGTCATGAATAATTTTCACAAATTGTACAGGAACTACGAAGGTACAGAATTAGATTTCATAAACAATACTATGATGTTCCTTTATAGAAGGATATCTTTACATCATGAACGATAACTTCAATACCAGCAGAAATCATGAAAATCCAGTTTCTCACACATTTGCATTCCTCACTGCAATGTTACCCTACAACATCAAACCACACATCCACAGCCATAGTAGCAGTACTGCGTTTCCCCTTCCCCAGCCCATGTGTCCCTCAGCACTCCTCCTCTCATCCCACTAAGAGGCCCCCATTTGCCAATGCACAAACCATTTGCAAGCACAAACCAGGCTGGAGGGTGCCTGAGAGCCACTACTGCACAATTGGACCCTGACAACAGCACTGTCCAAGGAGCACTCATTTTAAAAAGTCAACAAGTTTACAAAACTTGGGGAAACTTACCTGACTTTACGACTGTTCCTGCTGTGCCAAAGATGGCCTAGAATTCAGCCAGGAGGAGACAGATGGTGATGAAAGCCTCCGTCTGTCAAGAAACCCTATCAAACAGAAAGATAAAGACAGATATTAACATATAATAAACTGCTACCTATAATAGTACATTTAGTATATTATAGTATCAAAGTCCAAAGCACATAACACAACACTACAAGTATCAGAAGCACGAAGAAATGACAAATTTCAGAGCATAATTTGGCTACTAATTTTCATATTTCATTAAAATACCTGGTTATTCTATTAAAATTGTTTCCTACATGCACTTCACTTCATATGGAGCAATTAATAATATTTTACCTTCTAATTCCTATCTTAATAACTAGCTATTACTGCATATTGTATTTTTTTAAACTATAGGAGAATTACAGTAATTAACTTTGTTCCAATTACCAGGGTGCATATTAATATTCATATACTTTTACAAAAAGAATGATCCTGAAATCTCTCAGCAGGGATGGTTAAAATGATTCATTAAAGTTCTGCACAGGCTTCTTTTCTAATTCATTAAGAAAATATTAGCATAATCATGTGAAATTAATTTTCTTTAAAAGGTTGATATAAGCAAGGGATTAAGAGGACTGGTACTAATATATGAATCATGGCTTGCATTGTGCTCTTGGTCTCCAGAGGCTGACTGTCATATGAGGTATTACTTGCCAATGCACTTCGATAAGGAAGAAGAAATCAGAGATAGAGCCAGTTGAGCTGAAGATTTCATTTCCACATTTAAAAAGAAAAAAAAGAACAGGATGCATAGGCTTTTTTTAATGCTTTTATATTTCTCTGTTTTGTAGAGGTAAAGACTAAACACATTACTCAAAGTGAACAAGAAGCTGAAAGAAAATATAATGAAGTGATAGGCTACAAACGGGAAAAGCACCTAATGATAATAAAAGGTGAAGAGAAAGCTCAGCCAAGAGAAGAAGTGATCCAAATCAAAGCAACCAGAGAGTGAAAGGTAAATAGCTTTCCAAGAAAAGTTTCAAGTAAAAAGAGAAAGTAATCTCAATAACAAATGGCAGTAAAAAAATAATAGATCTCATTCATAGAGTCACATAAAAAGGCATTTAAGGTAGAAGGACATTAAGGTATCTTGAGCTATTAAATGAAGTGCCTCTTCATAAATACAGTACTGCTATAACCAGGCAAAAATAAAATTAAAGAAGGAAAATTTGAAGCTTACACTGAGTTAGAATAATGTCACAAAAACAAACCCAGAGAAGAATATAGGACGTGCGCTGTGAGCCAAGACAAGTTTTTTTTTTGTCAATACTACATTATATCTGGCACTGCTCCTCCATTTTCCTCATGACAACAATTCTTTCAAGTCAGCATTGAGCTCCACAACAAAACCAAGTTCAACAGCACTCAAGCATGATTCAGAGACAGAACTGGTCAGCTGCTAAGAAAGACCGTGAACTCTTTTTAATTTTCTTCGTGAGTAAAATATCAAATCAGTGGTTTGTAAGCAAAGCATATTCAAAGAGTTCATTAGAAAGATAACGAACTTCTCCCTTTCAGCCCTTTTCCTGACATCAGGTCTTGGGTTGGAGTAGGCTCTAGTGGAATACATGGCCACTTTCCCCTGGGCAGGAGGTTCTGTGCAAGGTGACATTTGGAATGGAACATTACTTTGTCAGTAGTAACTTCCAGCACTCAAGTCTGAGCTATCCCACCTTCATTCCTATGCTGTCCTCACACAGACAGCGTCCTTCTGGATATCCTTACACCCTCAAGAATTTATGGGAGACATGATCCCAAGGATGCCAGGGGGTGCTCCAAGCAGGTACACTTCAGGGCTCACTTTCTTTAAGACTAGAGGGAATGGCTTCAAGCTGCGCCAGGGGAGATTTAGGCTGGACGTTCGGAAATACTACTTTTCTGAAAGAGTGGCCAGGCAATGGAATGGGCTGCCCAGGGAGGTGGTGGAGTCACCAACCCTGGAGGTGTTCAAGGAAAGTTTGATTTTGTATTGAGGGATAAGGTTTAATGAGAACTATTGGTGATAGGTGGATGGTTGGACTGGGTGATCTTGTAGGTCTTTTCCAACCTTGGTGTTTCTGTGATTCTCCAGAAGTGAAGCTTCTTTGTTTTCTTTCAGCAACTGATTTTTCCACCTGGAAGTTACACAGCACTTATGTACTTTCAGTTCAGCAATCCATGAGCTTAACTCTGACTTCATTGTCCTGGAAATTTTTAATAGTTTTAATGTTCTTTTTCATCAGTGATATAATAGTTAAAACTTGGTACAATGTCCCAGTACATTCCATTATTTATTACCACTGAAGTTATTATTCTGTGCCATTTTTAATTTAATTGGAAAGGTTGGACTCCACGCACGTAAGGACCGCTGATTTATGGCACACATCAGTTAGTTCCTATATGTGATTGTATTATTCAGTCTACTTATGTGGAAGTGTTGTATCTCATCAGAAGCAGCAAAACTGTATGTATAGGCAGGGAATGCAGTATAGCAGGGTCTCATGGGGTGGGGTAATCATTCTGTTTACAGAAGGAAAGATGAAAAATGGCTGGTGTGATTCATTCCTTCTCCATTCCAATCCAATTCTTAAAATATTTTGTGTTTTCTTTTTCTAACCATTACTTTGAGTCTAGACTCCTGCTTTTAAAACTCCTTTATTCTTCAGTTTTCAAACTCATTATTTATTGAAATGTCAGCATTAACTACTTTCCCTCTCCTTTTCAACTGTTAATGAGATTTTTCTTTACAAAGCATTAATTAAAATCAAACAAAGAGCTGTAGGTATAGGTTCATGGCTTCAGGTGTTTCTCAAAAGCACTTGTGTAAAATTACAATGAATTTTCTTTATAGCTCTCTCTATTCTGGTTATATCGGCTAGCTGAGGTCATTAAAACTCAGCTATTTTAGGTCTTTTCATTCTATAGTTTTCTTTACATAGACATAGCATTAACATAGCAAAAGTTGTGAAAACATATGGAAAAAAAGGATTGCTTTCCCTCGTGCATTCTTCCACATTTATCTACTAACTACAATGGCTTTTAATATGGTATGGCCTTTACCATAAAAAAAAATATACAAATCTACATCTCGTAATATCATTTTTCCCAAAGCTTTTTTTTCCCCCCCATTTGAGTACAAGTAATTTGCAGTAAAGATAGCTTTGAGGGGTTTGGATTTATAACAAAGATTCTTGTTCTACCGACATTTCTATTATTGATGGCTTCTGAATGAGGAAAGGGAATACACTCAGAACATACTCAGGGACACTCTTTTTTACTGACACTACACATTTCTTTACAACCACAAAGAATAATGCATATAAATATAATGTGTTTTTTTTTTTTTTAAGTTACATTAAAGCATCTCAAGCAATAATACTACGAGACTGTAACAACCAAGAATCTGTTTGTTAGCTAGGCTAATGCACTCATTCCCAGCCTGCAAGCCCTAGGAAGTAGCAAAGATGTACATTTTGCATATACTTGTCAAACACAAGCATTATGACTAGAAATGCACAAAAATCATACAGGAGTATAGCAAAAACAGGTGAGAAAGCAGAGAAGACTGCTTCACACAATATGCTTGCACACTGCAAGTAATAATTCCCACGCCTTTCTTTCAACTTCCACCATCTCTCAGATTGGGTACATATCATCTCATCTCTACTGCACATTACCACTGCTGGATGTGAACTTCTACAAAGCCTGCTGTTTTCACCTTACAGATTTTTAGAAATATTCTGTGCAAGGCCCTGCCCATACCCACACACATCACAGTGCAGTTAGGAAGACTTAGACCTGCCTACCGAAGCAAAAGTAGTATCAGTGGAGGTAATAGAGCCGCTGTCCCTGGAAGTGTTCAAAAACCATGAAGATGTGACACTGAGGGACATGATTAGTGGGCATGGAAGGGGTGGGTGGGAGTTGGACATGGGAATCTTTAGCAGTCTTTTCCAATTTCAGTGATTCTATGGAAGACAGCTGTTCGTATCCCAGAATAAGATCCTCCTATATTCTCAGGATTCCTATTATTTTGTTTCCTGTTTTCTTAGAACTACTCTGCAGTGCAGCTCCTTTACATTTGAGAATTGATCATTACCTTATTGACAGGTTTCCATCCTAAACCACTTTGCACCTCAAAGACGAGAAAAAATCCAAGCTTCTTACCAAGTTCAGGAAATCCTGCCTGCAAACTTATTCATTACGGTATCTCTGTTCTGTGTTTCCTATCTGACATCATAAATTCACACTGTTGTCAATTCAAACTGATATTTGTTTCTCCCCACATTGCTCCCTGTACAGAACACAGGCTAATACAATCCACTGAAGACAAACAAAGAAACAAACAGTATCTCATCCAATGAATTGGACTGAAACTGTCTTTTGTAAAAATAAAAATTCTAGAATGCTATAGCTCCCTTGTAAATGGTTATCTGAGGTATGCACTCGTGAGCCTCTGGTTCCATCCTTTACAGTCATCTACTTGAGAGCTGGAACATGAGCATGCAGAGGAGCAGGTAGCTGTGTAGCTACAGATGTCATTATAAGATATATGATCAGGCTGGATTTAGAGATAACCCAGCTGAAAAAAATAGGGTCTATAAAGATAATTTTGGGATAACTGGAATTGCATATAAAATAGGTAAAACCCTTATGCAAATTTGAGCCTCTTAGCAGATTAAAGAGAATCATTTCAGACTTAATTAACACCACCTCAGAATGTAGTATTAAACCATTCTACATTTTCATAAAATGCAGGATATTTTTATAGTTTATAGCAAGCCATTATAGGTTACAGGACACGATTGCACCGTGTTATCATTAGTGAAGACATTCTTCAGTGCTCAGATTAATGTATATCAGCATAGCAATGATACCAGGACAGTGTCAGTTCCTTTTTGCTTTTTTCCCCTTCTTGGGGAAAACTTCACAATTTATCAAGACTTTTTTGACCATTTACTTTCAAGTTCATTCTTACAATATATGACATTACAAATAAGTCAACTTCTCCCTGCATTATTGCATCAACATGTGTTGCTTTGCTGTCACATGGCATGTGGTACGGTTATTAAATCATAGTGCTAGCCTCACAGCTGCCATAGATATGCCAACAACTCATTTTTCCTGTTTTTTTTTTTTGTTTACTTTCTTAACCTTCTTACTTTGCTGTGTTGTCTAACGTATTTAAACAATAAAATAACTCCAGAAGAAAGTGTTGTTACCAGCCAATTTAAGTGACATTAGTTGCAGATTTCTTGACTTCAGAGGTGTCATGACAATTTCATCATCCTATAGGTGCACTTAATGACTGTTACAACCCTAGGCTTTCCAGTGTTCACTCTCATCTAAGAACCATAGAATGCCCTGAGTTGGAAAAATTTACATTAATCGTCAATTCCAACTTTTGCTGGGCTCAAAAACGTGTCTGCAACCTGGTCATTGTATTCTTGTTTTCAGAACTTCACTTAGTGAAAGTCTAAAGCAGTGTCAGACTCTCGCCCAACTAAAGAAAACAGTTATTTTACTGAAAAGGAGAGAAACTGTTAAATATTCTTAAAACACTGTCAGAGGTCCTCCTTAGGTATGCCTATGTAACAGGTGTCTGAGATTGCTTTGATAAGCAAGCTTTGGAACCTGAGGCAATATGGTAGCATTACGCTTTAGACTTACTATTTGATCTACAAATCTGAGCAGAGCACTGAGGTAGATCTCACACTCTGTATGGCATTTCTGTTTGGTTGCATTGATACATCCTTGCTGTGAAAGCTACAGTTCGTTTTAATCCAATGACTGATCCTTTGTGAAAACACGTCTCAGTTGGGTTCCAACCGAACAAGCATTCCCATCACTGAAACCTGCAGTTTGTTACCCTTTTTCCTGTAATATCTTAAGAAATTAGGAAAAGGGTTAGTAAACTCACATCCAGACATTCTCACAGACTAATTTCAGGCAAGCCAATATGAAGAGGTAGCGGAGGAGAGATTTCTTATTAGTTTGTCAGTAGCCCTTTTAAGTTTGTTGCTTACACAAAATAGTGACCTTCAATTTTCAGATACCATTCTAAAATGCATAATAACATGAATTGAAGAAAGATGACTGAACAAATACACTGAGACTGCTAGGTCACAAGAACTTGACCAATTCTGACATACAAGAGTGTTTCTCATGGCCTAATCCTTTCCACCAGCAGGATTTCTTGGACTAACAGCATTATATTCAATACTTTTGTAAAGATCAAAAAGTCTATTCAACTTTCTTCTTTTATTCCTTTTGAATGGTGCACAAGAGAGCAACCAAATGGACTAGAACTTCTGTTTAACATATTTCTGACATTTTGCTCCTCCAGTGGTGGAAGGAAGGCCAGACATTTAGCTTACTGGTGCTCAAAAGAAGATATGTCAGAGCTTAGACCACATCTTTAGAGCTGACATCAGTCTTCAGAACACCTGGGGGAAATCCAGACTTAACACTTTGTCTTTGTTTTCATAATTAATTCAGTATTCCCTGACAGACCATGGGTTCATAGCACTGCATTTCTGTTTATTTGATAAAGCTAACTTTGAGCGCTACTACAGATAACTTTAAAAGCTACCTTAATATATTTAATAGTATCTTGGGTCTGCAAAAGGAAAAATATCACCTAATCACATTATTGCTGAATTACAGAAATTAGAGATGGAAAGGAACATCTATTCTATCCCCATGCCAGTGAAGGATTGCCCTCTAGAGTATGCTTTCCACTACTTTCCCACATCTAATTTTACATACCTTTAAGTGATGGGTCTTTCAACACTTTCTTTCTATTCTACACTCTGAATTTAGGTGTCACAGAGCTTTGTCATAGCATTCAGCCCACATTTTATTTTTCTTAATTTCAACCATTATTCTTAGTTATATTTCTTTGTTCCTCCCTATAGTAATTCTTCACCATCATGGGCCTTTACTAAGCAAGTATTTCAGGATAGTTATGGTGTCCTCTGCTCTATTTGCATATACAGTCCAAATATATTACACTTTTAATATTGCCTTATAAATCAGATCCCTCTAGTCACTTAATCTTCCTGGCTGCTCTTCTGTATCTTGTCTCAGATCAATGCACATGCCCAAGGCAGCAGCAGGCACAGGCAAAAGAAATTCAGTTGTACTGTTGTGCTCTACCTGCAAGAACTGGACTTTAAACTTGGCTTGTGCAAGGATTTTTGCAAGGTTCTGCACCACATCCTTATCTCTAAATTGGAGAGATACGGGTTTGAAGGCTGGACTATTAGGTGGACAAAGAGTTTTTCATATTTAAGTTCATTAATTCCCCTTCAGTTGAACTGAAATCATTCATTATATAATCAGACTTCAATCTACGATAAATCAAGTTACCCAGATACAAAAGCAGAGTTTTGCAGTCACCAGATTAGTAGGGTAGAAGAGAAAAATATCCGATCTTTAACTTAAGGGGTAAAGAAAAAGGAGAGAAAAAGAAAACATGAATTTAATGCACCAAGGCAGAAAATGCTTAAAGGAAACTCAGGAGATTTTCTTTCTTTTAAAAAGCAGCAAAACTCACTGTTTCTACATAGCCATGAATCTATTGAGATTAATATCATAAAACCAATAGTTTTTTAGAATATCAGCCTTATAAACATTTACTGGCTAATTTCACTAGACAACTTTGAAGTCACAGCCTGTACCTCATTATACTTTACCTTTACTAGTACAAGCAACAGACTTCCCCTTCTTCTTACAAGTATGTACACAAGACACAGTTTTCCTAGCTTCAGCTTTTGGTTCCTAAGCTTGCCATACATTCCTGCTTCTTCCTCTGTCCTAATTCAGGTATTTTGGGCAAAAAACAAGAAAATAGTTTAAACTCGAGCTAACCCCTGTTCTTTTAAAGTTTCTAGCCCTGATATCTGCAGATCTGAGATAAGTTGAACTAACCCCTCAAACTATCAGCTCAAATACTTGTAAGAAATTACAAATTGCAAAAGTACAAAACTAGTTGCAGATTTTCCTTTCACGTCCATAAAGTCTTCCTACGACCTGCCACACAGCTGACAACAATTTCTATGAAAAATTTCTGGTGTTTCCAGAGTAGAACCCTCCCCCACATTGAGCAACATGCTGGGATATTTAACAGAGGAAAGGAGCAACAATCAAAAAATCTTAGAAATACAAATACTACATCATACTCTACTGAAGGAAGTAAGAACTTGGACTTGATCTCCATTTTTGTGTATTTCAAACTTCACTTTAGAAGACCTAGGAATTCTTTTCTACTGTATAAAATTAAAATGGAAACAATACCTTGAGAAAGTATGCTGTCGTCTTCCCTGATAAGAATGAATTTCAGTAACATCAATTTGGATTTTTTTTCCCCACTTTAAACATGAAACCAAAACAGATGAATCCCTCTCAAGTATTTTTAAGTATTGTTTATATAATCATGTACATTTGAAAATTGCAACCACACCCGAGGATGTTAGGCAGTCTACTCCCTTTTCTGCCCCAGGTAGTGGGGTTAGAAACAGCACCGTTTTGTCAAAGTCCAGAAATATCTCACAGCTTTTTAATGCTTTTGGTCTCTAAACAATAGTGATTGATTTTGTTTGAGCTAGCAAACACAAATTACCCCAAAATCATTTTAGCCTGCCAGCCATGCTGACGTTGACTTGTTTGTGTTTTAAGAAGAAAATGCAGGATAGTAATGAAAAATGGAAAGGGCTGGAAGCAAATAAAAGACTTTTCTCTGGTGCGGAAAACTCATCTACTTTGTCTACACAGAATAGGCTTCGCTTTTTCTGTGAAAAAGAAGTTGAAGAAAAATAAAAGAGCACTTGCCTTTCCCTTTAAACTTGCTTTGCAACTAGCCACAGTTTTGTTTACTCAATTTTTTTTTTCTTTATAGCAAAAGAACATGCTGACAGTGATGTTTCTTACTACTTTTTTTAATATGAAGTTATCTGAAGGCATGAAAAAAAATGGAATCTGGAATTCATAGCTCCTGACCCTCTTAAGCAGCACTGGTTAAGATAACACAACTAAGAGCAAAATAAGTCAGGCTAGGGGGCAATGTAGGATCATAGTCATACAAGTCTGAACACTTCTTAAACAGCAGGGCTCGTATGCTTTGCTAATAGTCAGGGGTCTAAAGACCAGTCAGAACAGCAAGTACCTGGCTTTTGAGGCTTATAATCGTCTGTCGTCTTCTCCTGCACCATAACAGTTTCTCCATTCCTTACTGCAGTGAATTCAGGCATTGCAGACCTGAATTCTCCCTATACTATGCCTTCACCATCTGAATTGCATTGCTTTAGCCTACAGTATACATTAGTACGTTGTCTGCAGGCCTGTGCTACTACAGTAGTGGTTTGTGGCTGCCAGAAATTGATGGGGATGAGGAAAGGTGGGCAGAGTCCTGACCTGCGGAGGAATGAGCCAGGCTCCTAGACATGCTGGAAAGCAGTTCAGTACAAAATGTCCTGAGATGTGGGCAGGCAACAAATTGAACATGGGTCAGCAACATATCCTTGCCCCTAAGGCATTCTAGTTGCTGAGAGGTGGTGTGCAAGTAGTTGTCAGCCCGATATTAGTGAAATAAAACTGTTATAAAATATTTTTTAAAGTGTTCTGATAGTACTGTTTCCAGTCTGTATCTCCAACCCTAGCCTGACTCCCTGTTCGGGAAAAGGGAATTCACAGTGCTCCTATTTAGTTGAACTAAAATCCTACTAGGATTTCAGTTATTTTACAATTTTCCACTTTCCTGCTACAAGACAACCCATGCACAACTTCCCTGAAACAAAGAAGGTTATATTTGCACTTAGTGTTAGTAATAAATCATATTTAAGACACTTTGTTTTAAAATAAAAATAAAAATAGAGCCTTTTACAGGGAATTGCTAGGTCTCAGAAGACCTCATAAGATGGAAGGAAGCAAAACTAAATGCAGTGAATCTTTTACAATATGAAACAAACTGCTGTGGTTTCATATTGCATTTTCAAAGAATTTTAGGTGCTTTGGAAACAAAACACTTGAAGTTTCATCAAAATAGCGAGGAGTTTCGAGTAGCAAACAGCTTTAACTTATCAGATTCAAAAGTTCAGCAGACACTGCAGCTTTGGTGAGTATGATCCAAACAATCCCCTGAACTGTGCTCGTTTCCTTGCCAAGCACTCTAATCCCAGACAGATGGAATACAGACATACCTGTATTGGTGCGTTTTTGTTTTTTTTTTTTTTTTTTTTTTTACCAGCATGGCACGCATTCTCTTGCTCATCACTGATGGAACTGCACAGCTAATGGTGGCGTGACTATGCTGAAAAAGTGCACTGTAGCTGAGAATTGGCTCTATCAAATGTTGTTATTGTGTTCTTTTTATCTGTTGTATTTCCCATGGCAAAAAAATAAGAGGCATTACTTTCATATGTACAGGGTCACCAACCACAAGATCAGGCTGCCCAGAGCCACATCCAACATGGCCTTAAACACCTCCAAGGACAGGGCATCCACAACCTCCTTGGGCTACCCATTTCAGTGCTTCACCACCCTCTGAGTGATCTATGTATTCTGCCTGGAAGCGTGTGGTTTCACTGAAAACATATCCTTAAGTGATAGAGAGTCTTGACTAAAAATCTGCTCCTTTAAGTATGCAAGAATGCCTTTGAGGTATCAGTCAAGTTTTAAGAAACATCAAAAGACGAGAAATAGATCCAGCAGTGATGCTTTAATAGTCCTCTGCCTCTACATCTATAAAGCACTGAAGTTGCATACCAGCAATCTCTAACTGGAGTTCATTAGGTGGGAGTAATCAGTACATTCTAGAATTGATACTATACTGTGCGTTTTCTTTTCACATTAGAATAAGAAATTCAATGTGCAATGAATCTTTCATTAAAACAGAAGCTTCAGAAGAAACCCATTGTTTTGTCATTTCTTAAACCCAAACAATTTAATGCTCCTTCAAATCAAGTGGTGTCAGTCTACTGGGACAAAACCAAGAGAAAATTAGTCCAAAAATTCAACTTTGTCATATCAGTTTTCTACGCAACAAATAAGAGTATCACAGGCCAGACAGCTTAGTGAGAAGCTCCATGGAACTACAGACCTCAAACTCAATTGTGAGCTTCACTGTGACCAGGGCCTGCAACACACACAGACAAGTCACCAGATTCTGCACCCATTCCCAGGAACAGTCTGGGAGAATAGCAGCACTGAGCTCCAGCAAAACTCCACAAGTCCAGGTAGGTCTTAATATGGTTACTAAAAGCAATTCAATCACTGAATCAACTGAAAGTGTTTTATTTCCTGATATGTGAATAAGCTAATAGGGAGGAACCAATAGGTCTGTGGATGCAGGTTCAAAAATACCGAACAGCTCCCTACTTCAGAATCATTCTGCTCTCCCACTTCCCAAAATGTCAGCACCCCTGGTGATAACAACGAAATGGCTAAGTTTTCCCCTTTCTGGACCCTATTTTTGCAATACCTTGGAACATCAAGGATCAATGTATATACACCAATAAAACTCATTTGAAGCAAATCCAGAATTAGTCAGGCAACCAAAATGAGCAAGGAACTACTGTGATACTCACACTGTGCTCTAAAACTTACAGGCAGTTGCAGTTATTTTAGTAAAGTTAAGTGGGTCAGTCACTGATAACCCGCCACAGAGAAGTGACAGCATCTGATGCCACAGTAACACTTTGCCTCAAACCATAAAGCTGAGCTCCACTGAACACACATTTTCTCATTGATAGGATGAGATGAAACAAAGAAGAGAACATCTATTTAAATTGATTCAGAGGCTGTAATGAAGTTGACTCCTTTAGGATGAGGTTCCTCAATGATGTTTACCCAGAATTAAGACCAAACCCTATCCACTGCAAAACACCTGAACCTGCGCCCCAGGACTGCACCAACCTTCTGCCTTCCCAGGCTCCCTCATACATATGTGACAAGACCAATCCACAGAAGATGCGAAGTCTTTCCTCTGTTTCAGTTCAATGAAATTCCACTACCCGATCCATTCTCAAATCTAAAGAGGAGAGAGAAACAAGTTGCTGTAACCTACAGCATTCTTAGCTGATCTCAATTCCCAAAGTTGAAGAGTAAAGAAAGCAAGAGAAGCAGCAAGCAAAGTCGTTCCTGATTTTTGCTGATACTGCAAGGAACACACAGCCAAGTCTATTATATTTGTACGTTATCCTGATTACTACACAATAAAATGCAGCAAGATGCAGAGGAGGAACTAAACACCTCAATTTCTATCTGCAACTGTAAATGCATTTTAGTTCCCTCTTGTAAGTACGCTTTAGCTACCTCAGCTGTTTATAGCATCCATATCTCACTCTAGTTTCCTTAAAGAAATAATAGTAGAAAGCTATATCAGAGAAAAGAGACCATCAAGGACTATTAAATACAAGAATGCAATACACTCTCCAGCTGCAAAAGTCCCAAAACTGCAGATTGCCAGAAGCTAGATGAACACATTACAGCTGCAAATGTGATTTATGTCTGTGATCTTCTCACAGACATCTGCTACTGACAGCTGCTGAGGACTGATGTGGACAGAGCAGTGTGCTCTGGTGGGACAGCTCTCACATTCCTCCTTGCCTAACTGGATGAAGGCTCAGGTTTGTAAAGGTGTCCCCTACCTTACAAAAATCAACACAGGAAGATGAGGAAAGTGGATTGAGATATTTTGATGAAATCAAGTGGATGGAGAAGGAGGCAGCTGTCAAAAACAAAAAGAGAGAGGTATACCATGGAACAAAAATATATAGACTGGGAAATGAGATATAGGATTTTTAAGTCTTCTGTCCTTGAACAGGGAAGAGAACTGAATAAAAGGAAATCCCTTCAAAGTATGGGATATTGAAATGAAAATACCAGCCTGGGAGACACCAGGCGCATCTCCAATATGGTTCAAGCTGACATTAGTTGATCTCATGGGTTACAGCAAATATTACAAAACATGAACCTCTTTCAGTAAAACTCTTATAGGGAATGTAAATAGTAACAGATTTACTGTGGTCGTGCATTGTGGTCTCACAGAAGCATGCACCGCAAGCGTGCTGCTATTTATCCAGCTCAGCAAAGCAGTTTTTGTAGGATTTATAGCATTTCAGCACATCTTTCTTAGCATAAAGAAGAATTAATTCTGTACAGAGTGAATAGCAAGGAAAAGCAACCTATGCATGAAAACTTGTCATAGCAAGGGCATGATAGACAGGAATAATCAGCATTCAGTTTGGTTCTTGCACTCCCAAAGTGCTTTTAACAGGGCTAAATTTCAAGTCCAGGAAAATCCTCCAGCATCTCACCAGCCACTCAAAGAATAATGTCATAAGGAGGATGAGGGAAAGGGAAACTAAGTCTTTAACTTATTTCTTATAGAGAACACAACCCATCAGCACTGTGAATGAGAGCTCCTCCAGGACTGGAGCTACTGAATGACCCCTACCAGGGACTGAAATACTGATTCTTATTTCCATAAAAGTTTTGTTTACTGCTGCTCTCCTTGCTTTTTGTTTGCTTTTATTTCTCTCAGACATATTTTCCATTTTAAGCTGTAGGTGCTGCCATTAGTTGGAGAAAAGGAACATACCTTTACCCCCCTTCCAGTGGCATACAAGCCAGGATTCAGCTCTCATATACACATGGAAAAAAGTAACTGAACATGTTTTTCTGCTTAGTAACCTTTCCGTAGAACCACAAGAGACCTGAATTTTCACTAGGATTCCCATAACTCAGGCCAATATTCTTAATTAACTGCTGCCCTAAGCAATTGCCAAGAATCTCTGCTACTGTGAGCAGAGCAGAATCTTAAAGAAATAATACAGCAGTTAACTTTAAAGTAAATTGAATTAAAAGCATAAACATAACCAGGAGTAAGTACTTAAAAACCCTTCTCTTACTTTGTTTTTCCTTCCTTCCATAGCAAAAAATACTAGCACATACAGTAAAGGATATTCATGAAAATGGAAATAGGTCATATTCATAGGGCAGATAAAATTCAAGGTATTTCTAGGACGGGACCTGATGTTGGTGAACTTGGCCCCTCACACAGCAGCCAACACTGGACATTGCATTTCTGCAGTTGTAGACCATGAGTTCAGAAAAACTCTATTATTTGCAATGCGTAAGAAACCTTCTGAGACTGCAAAGTCCTTTTTGTCTTCACAGTAGTAAAGTGACTTCATACAGCCCCATGCTCATCCAGACTCAGCATGGCTCGAGTACAAGTCGCAGACAACAATCCTAACATAAAAATCAGTACAACTGCTCACATTTTGTAAGCTTAATTTTATAGAGAAGGTCAGAGCAGAAGAGTTACTGATACTTAAATCATCCTGCACTGTGAACCTCTCCAAAATAAGGAAAATCCTGACTGATACAACGATGTTGTATTTTCTCTTAACTACTATGGAATAGCTACTGAACGCAAGCGAGAAGAAAAATCAGCTGATAATGATGCCTGCACCCTGTTCATCTACACTAAGTAGAAAAAGGCCAGTACTATTTTGAATGCAGATAAGGGAGCATAACACCAGTGAGTGCAGAGGAGGAGAAATCCTTTCTGCACCAAATGCAGCCAATTGATGATGAACTATTATTGATCAAAGCAGCTGTGAAGTTCTTCAAGCGGAGCTGTACTTCAGCCTTTTAGGAATAAATTCACAGAAGTACAGCAAGATACGATCTACACATGCACAGGCTCAAGAGCCAAATCCTACAAGCTACAGTTATCCTGAACACAGTAGTCTTAATTTTGAGAATTTAATTACTGCTTAATAAATACAGAGTACTGGCTGGCTTTAACAGGATGACATTCATTGGTTTTGGTGTTGTTTTGCATGTTTTTAAAATGAAAGCATCTTTAAAACTTAAATTGGGAGGTAGAAAATGAAAAGTATGCATGAACTGACTCAAATTCCAGTAGATCTTCACATCCAGGTGGCTTGAATTATATCTAGAGCCACAGTAACTCAGACATTTAAGTGATTTCTACCCAGTTTCCAGCACTTAAAAGTGAACTTCTGAAGTTTCTCATATAGCACCAGCAGCTCAAATGAGAGAGCTACTCTAGCACAGGCAGTGGGCCAATGAGGATTCAAATAACAAAGAAAAAAAGAGCAGGCTAAGGGAAAGAATTTTTAAATATGAACTGCAAATACAAGAGTAATATAAAGAAATAGATCTAGGAAAGACCTATGAAGACTTTTAATAAGGGCAGTATAGAAGAAAAAGAAAAATAATTTCTAATAAAATGGGGAAAAAATTGACCTTGATCAAATACATTTCTTCCCTTCTGCAGTACTTTCTCAGAAGGCTGCTGCATCTTGTACATTTCCCTTGCTTTGGTACAGAACAGTAAAAAAAAACAAAAAACAAATCTTTTTTTTTTAACCTATGAAGTCAGGAGTTTCATAGCTAAGCATTGCTGGCATTTGAAACCTATCATTTCCTCTAAGGAACTACTGACAAAAGAAAATATTTAACTTTCTGAGCTATGAAACAAACAGCATGTTTGCATTCAAAATAATGAAGTACTTTCCCCATTTATATACAGTAAAAGGGAGAAGAACATAACATCGCATACACTTAAGCACGTTTTTTATTTCTATCAGTTATTTTATGGTGGTTAGGGTTATATGTAACAAACAGTTCTTGCATTTCTTCTGGCAATGTTATATGTTTCAGGGTTAATCCTGTATGACCTACGAGGCCAGGGGAAAGACAGCAAACACTGGTGGCAGCATGGGATTAAGTACAGTTATGGTACAGATATTGGATACATCCACCCAAGAAAGAGGACTGAAGACACAAAATATGAACAGCTTCTGATAAAATCTAATTTGAAAATAAGTTAAAAGACAAGAATAAAGAACATTAGTGTAGAACATCTGCCTGCATTCACTATATAATCAGGTCAGGCACCCGCTGCCAAAACAGTCATACAGACGGAGTCACAGATAGCTCACAAACAGAGGAAGGAAACAAACCTACTGCCAGATACAAGTCCCATACATTATCCCTATTACATTCATCTTTCAAGCTAGAACAGGAAAATCTTGTTCAGCAGTTCACCCCATACACAATTTTTGTTTGCATTGATTTCCCATTGTAACTCTATGTGAATCAGCATAAAATAGAGAACACGTATCCAATTTGGGGCAGTAAAATGTGGATTTGTGTGCCATTTATTCTGATAGCCCAGTCTTATTTCTTGTCATCGTTATCTACTCTCAGTTCTCATTTTTCAAGAACTCATCCTTACACAGGAAAGCCAGTGCATGGCATATCCCCCATTAAAAGCTCAAAGTTTTATTTGGAGCACAGTTCACAGCACATGGATCAATTTCACCCTCAATAAACACTGAGGATTTCTGGCCAAATAAGGAGAATACAGCAGGCCAACGTGCAACATTTTCTTCAGAACAGAATCCATGCTTAGTTTCCAAAATGATTCATGGCCACATCCTCTTTCTGATGTTCACTATCAACTGAGTTTTTTCTGAAATAGCAAAATAGATAAGGTATGATATTGTATCTCTCCTCTCACCCCTGTTGGAGTCAAAACACCAGCAGTGTAAATGAAGGCCTCACAACAACCAGACCCTTTCACAGCAGCAGACAGCTGCTCCAAACTCTTACATCATGTAAATAAGGATCCAGCCAAAAAGGAATTGCAATATATTAGTGAACTAATAGGATATCCAGGCATCCTATATGTCGTCACATGTGAAAGAAAAGGTCTCCCCACAGAAAGTAACTTCTCAAAGTATTTCATTTCTGAAAGTGTTAATGAAATCAGTAATCAGAACAGTTGCATAGCAGGCAGTCTTAGAAATAACAGCATTTGCCTTTATCAGAGCTAACTGCTCATTACCTGTTCTTGTTTACCTCCTTGCTCGAAACTCCTGCATATATGAGAAGGTTTCCACTCCCAGTGCCTCCGCTATCACAGTCAGCATCCCTATTCTGCATCACTCCCCCGTTCAGTTCCCTCTGTGCTAAACCTCTGACTTCTCATGGACTTAATCAGATCACCCATTCTTACCTTATTCAGGTAAGCTTCAAATGGGATTTTTTTTTTTTAATCTCCTCCCTCTTAAGGCAATTACACTTGACCATCAATACATCTTTCTCAGTCAATTTTTGTTTCGTTTATAGCTTTTTTTTTTTTCCTACTTTCTGACAATTTTAATTTGGCATATAACTTGACTTCTTTTGTTATTCCCTTGGACTAGCAGAGGCATCTACGGACTTGCAAACTGAAAATGAATTTATTAAGCTCAGCAGGGAAAAGGCACCAGGAGATTCATCATGGCTTTGTATCAGAGAGACTAATTGACAGCAGGCTAAAGGCATTACACAGTTCTGATTTCATGAATCCCACCACAGCTTTGCAACTACTATTCTTTTTTTTCTTAGAAAGCAGAAAAAAAGCATTAAAAGCAATACCAACCAGCCACAAGAATGAAAGGTATGCATTTACATGAACCAACCTATTACAAATATCTTCGTTAAATCACAGCAATTCCATGCAATGTGATAATTGAATAGCTATAATAGGAAGATGGAAAGAAAGCGTTATTCAATATCTGCAAAAGAATAACTTACTTAAAACATAAAAGTAACAATACCTACAGGCCAGAATTTACCAGCTACATTCAACCACTACTTTTAGTGGCATGAACAACAGTGAGCTTTAACCCCAGACATGAGTACTGTTTCATTGGGTGGTTGGGTTTTGTTTGTTTGTTTTAACAAATAAAGAAAAATAAACAAATTGAGAGAATGTGTTTTTCTCCTCTGCCTGCTTTGGAAATTATGTCCTTTTCCACAGGCAAATGCATTCCTGAAAATCAGCCTTTTCTATATTCAATGCACATGCACAAAATCACCTAATACACAGTGACAGCAGTCAAACTGCTCTTTCATCACAAAAATGTGGAATCCATCTTACCTTTTATTATTAGCTTTACAATCATAGCACTCAATTACCCATAAATTCTGCATCATCTCTACTATCAGCTAGATAGAGCTGTCACTTGTGCCTGTAACCTTCCTCAGTCACTTGACCCATCCCAGCAGGTGGGTCAGGCTACTTCCTCTCAATTTCCACTAAAGACATTGAAGTCTCAAGACTTGCTCTCCTCTTCTTTCATCCCCAATATTCTCACTTGCACATATTCCTACTGTATTTTTCCTATGTATGAAAAACAGAACCCTCTGACTTCAACAACTGCAGACAAACTCACTCAATCAAGAATCATTTTAATAAAAGAATTTCCCATATATCAACAGTCTTTCCTAAGCTCCAACCTTATCTCTAGAATAATCATTTCAAAATGCTAGCTTTAGGCAACACATTTCAAGGTCTTGCCTTGTTACACACACAAGCCAAGTGCTCAAAACTTACTATCTAGGTATTTTCCAGTCAATATTAGAAACATATTGACCAGGTTTTTTGTTGTCGTTTGCTTTAAAAAAAAAAAAAAACAAACAACTCATGAGAAAAAAATACTAACTTGTCAGCCTCCTGCAAAGATCAGGACATGGATCGTGTTCAGAGAAGGACAATAAAGCTGGTGAGGGGTTTGGAGTCTCATGAGGAACAGCTGAGGGAGTTGGGATTGTTCAGTATGGAGAAGAGGAGGCTGAGGAGTGACCTTCTCCTTTCAGGTAGTCGTAGAGAGTGATCTTCTGGTGAGGCAGAGTCAGCCTGTTTTCCCATGTAACTAGCTATAGGACTAGAGGGAATGGCCTCAAGTGTACCAGGGGAGATTCAGGTTGGACATTAAAAAAAAATTACTCCAAGAGTGCAGTCAGGTGCTGGAACAGGCTGCCTAGGGAGGTGGTGGAGTCACTGATCCTGAAAGTGCTCCAGGAACACGTAGACACTGTACTGAGGGACATGATTTAGTAGGAAATATTGGTGACATGTGCATTGGACTGGATTATCTCTGTGGTCTTTTCCAACCATGGTGATTCTGTAGTACTGTACATCTAGAATTTTAATACAAATAGAATTTAATTCAAAGAGGGTGGAAGCAGTGAAGAGTGTAGCACTGGGATATGAGATTTATTCTTTGTCTTGTTTTTCAAGATGCCAACTTCACGTTCACATCAATAAATAATAAAAGAAAGTTCCTACTCTGCCAAAAAAAAAAAAAAAGTCCTTCAGATTAAATACAATAACTGCAAATCCCTCTTCATCGATAACAAAAGGGAAACTGGAAGAAAAAAGTAAAATTCAGATGCAAAGGATTTTGGTTCTTCAGTAATTTTGAGTTGACAATATGACTGTAATGGATATTTAATTTGCAGTGTTTGTTGTTCCACGTTAACAATATGCTTCCAGGAATGCTAACATGACATAAATGTAAGGTGGATATAAATATTTATAATACCATAGGAAATACACAATGCCATTTCCATTACTTTATGCTGGCAGCAAGTATTATGCAGAGGAAGGACAGCTCTTCCATGAAAATGCACAGAAAAGCTGTTTGGTGTGATGAACCAAGCAGAAATTAGGCACTGCAGAGCCCAGCCTTCCACTGCTGACACTCCTCCTGAATGGTTCCAATGAATTTCCACAGCCTTTCCTACACCTTGTGTATCACAACTAACAGTGCCATAGAGACAAGTATCAGGGCAGAACAAAGAACTCATGATGGTTCTTTTAAAATAAATTACTCAAGTAAAGCCACGTTGGCTGTGATCAACAAGTTGCGAGACAATTTCTCACTCATCACATGAGAAGTTGGTGCCATCTTCATGAAGATATTCAGTCACTGCCTGCCAGCTAACTCACTCACCACAAATAGCAGTCTTTCAGGAACAACATATTTTAAAAAAGAAACATTGGTGGTCAAGAGATCAGAAAGAATTACCAAAGCCACATATTGGTCTCATTCTTTGATTAACAACTGAGGGCAAAGAGTGTAGAAGAAATGCACCTATGAAGAAAAAAAAAAAATGTAGCAGGCCACACAGTGTTGCATCCAAATCAACAAATAGGGTATGAAGGGTTAGGGAAGCTTCAAGAAGAAAGAAGAGCACAAGAACCACACTGCTTTCTATTAGAAAATTAATAATAGGTTTCCAAATGCTAAGAAAACGTTGTTATCCTGAATCCAAGCGATGCAAGTCATTGTAAGCCCCTTAATAAATTATATAAAGGCAATATATGAAGAAATCCTTTTGAGGACTGAAAGGTTCCACAGCATACAGAAAGTTCGGATTTTAGGCTATTTCTATTTATACAGAAACCAACATCTGCTACTTTCATAAAAGTTTTCCCATCACACAGACACAATGGGCAGAGCCACCCTATTCTTCCAGGCAGTGTCAAGACCTCCCAGACAAACACATAGCCATACAGAACAGCAATGATCAATTACTTGTACCAGATGATTAAAGGACTGTTTTTTCTCTCCCCTTTGGTTTGAGAGGGCCCACAGCAGGGAGTTGAACTAGATGATCTTTATGGTCCTTCCTGACCCATTCTATGACTCTATTTTTAAAAAGTAGAGCTTGACAGAGATATTTCCCTCATTACATCAACAAAACAAACTGCAATGTTCCTGATGTTACCACTGTGACAAGATTCCTAAATGTACAAAGATTTTTTGCTCAATTATTACAAGTAAAGAAAATGGAGTTTCACTTTCAGGCTCCTTGCTAAGTGTATTAATCATTATTTAATGAAATGATATGAATCAGAATGTGCTTGAAGGAGAAAAGCCAATAATTTGATTAAACACTTCAGCTGTAAGAATTTGTCTTTTTTTTTTTCCTCGCTATATAAATGCTTTTAAGCCTTACAGAATTCAGTGTGAGCTTGTCTGACATCACTTCCTTTGGAAGAACAAAAATACTGACCGTACATGCAAACAGGACAAGCTCAGCATGTAGCAGTCTGGCAGACTAAACACTACTCCTAAAACACCACAAATTATTTCAGGTGTCACATGTCAAACAACTTCATATTTCACATCAGCATTTTTTCCTGAATATTTCAGTACTTGAAAGTACTGAAGAGCAGTTGCATGAAAGTCTAGATGAAAATGATTCCCCTCCTCCCCCCACCTTGTACTTTGGGAAATAGAATCATAGAATCACTCAGGTTGGAAAAGACCTTAGAGATCATCGAGTCCAACCATGACCTAACCATACTACCCTAACTAACAAACCTCTGCTAAACCATGTCCCTGAGCACCACATCCAAAGGGTTATTAAACATATCCAGCGGTGGTGACTCAACCACCTTCCTGGGGAGCCTATTCCAGTGCTTAACAACCCTTTCTGTAAAGAAGTGCTTCCTAATATTCAACCTAAACTTACCCTGGCACAACTTGAGGCCATTTCCCCTCATCCTGTCACCAGTGAGAAGAGGACCAACCCCACTCTCACTGTAAGCACCTTTCAGATAATGGAAGGAGCAATAAGGTCTCCCCTCAGCCTCCTTTTCCCCACACTGAGCATCCCCAGTTCCTTCAGTCTCTCCTCATAGGACATATTCTCCAAGCCCTTCACAAGCCTCATTGCCATTCTTTGGACCTGCTCCAGGTCCAACGTCCCTTCTGTACTGAGGTGCCCAAAACTGAACATAGTATTCGAGGTGAGGCCTCACCAATGCCGAGTACAGGGGCAGGATGACTTCCCTAATCCTGCTCACCACTCCATTCCTGATACAAGCCAGGATGCCATTGGCTTTCCTGGCCACTTGGGCACACTGCTAGCTCGTATTCATCCAACTGTCCATCAGTAACACCAAGGTCTCTTTCCATCAGGCAGTTTCCAGCCACTCCCCCCCAAGCCTGTAGGGTTGCCTGTGGTTGTTGTGACCCAAACGCAGGACCCGACACTTCGCCCTGTTGAAACTCATGCAGTTTGCCTTGGCCCATCGATCGAGTCCATCCAGGTCCCTCTGTAGTGCCCTTCTCCCCTCAGGCAAATCAACACTCCCTCCCAGCTTGATGTCGTCTGCAAACTTACTGAGGATGCACTCATTCTCTTCATCAAGGATCATTAATGAAGTTGTTAAATAGAAGCAGCCCCAGTACTGAGCCCTGAGGGACACCACTCGTGACTGGCAGCCAACCAGATTTAACTCCTCTGACCAGAACTCCTTGGGCCCGCCATCCAGACAGCGTTTCATCCAGCGGAGCGTATGCCCAGCCAAACTATGGGCAGCCAGCTTGTCCACGAGAATTTGTGGGGGACAGTGTCAAAAAAAAATACTTGATATCCAGCCACCAATCAGACATCACTGGCCTAGTGCGGTGGTTCAAGACAGACTGAGCAAAGCAAAGCTTTTATTTATCTTCTAAAACAATTTTTAATCTCAAGATGAATCAAACTCCATCCATTTTTCCCCCCTCCAGACTTGTGTGATTGCATATGGGGTAACGCAACTACAGGTGTTGATGATACGTCTGTATGTGCAAGTTGATTAAATGAGATTTTTGCATACTCTGAACTCGAATAGTATCTCTTCAGAGATCTCTGCTCTGACTGTCTAGCTGTTAGTCATGGCTAAATAAGCAACCATTTCAGAAACAGAAAACGGATACGCTCGAGTGATAGAAATTGTGCGTACCTTGCTTGACATCAAACACCAGCAGAGCTTGCTCAGAGCCAGCAAAGCTTGGCTGAAGCTGTGGAAGGGCAGAGGCAGGCTGTTCTGCCCCAACCGTCTCAGAGGTGCTGAACAGCAATCCCTCCATCCTGTGTAAGGCATTGGGATGTTACAGACAGCCCCTTGAGAAGCAAACAGCAAGTTCTTCAGTCACTCTTTGAAAGCAAGTTTCTGCACCACTATGGTTGTGAATATAAGATGTAACAGCATATATCTGCTGCAGGGATTTCTGGTCACAGAGCTTTATATTTACTCTTTGCTTCACTGATTTCTGAATGTAATCATACTCCTGGTCTACAAACTTCTGAAATTGAGGTCCCAGAACATCTGTGCAACCTTTCTATCTATGTCCCTCTTATCAAGCTGATCTTCCAAGCATGATACTGAAGTTCTTCACCATATATGAAATACCACAGAGCTTTTCTTGACAGCTACTGTTTCTGTGGTCCTCAGAGTTTTCACGGCCCATGAAGTAGGAAGTGTGAGTGAGGAGAAATAAATGCTATGCACCAGCAAAGAAGAAAAAACACAAAGAAGAATACGCAAAGAAAATGGGAAGTACTTCTCCCATTTTACAGAAAAGTTATACATAGTACAGGAATTTGTATTCCAGTACATTGTAGAAACCTAGAATTAAACACCTCAGCTAAAGAAAGTGAACTTTACTTCTTCACCACCATAAAACACCAAAACACCCTGTCAAGCTGATTGTGTTTCAGCAAGAGATTAAATGCAGTTTAAGTAGCTAATTTTCTCCAGTAATTAACAGAAAGACATTGAGGTACATGGATATTCTGGTTGACTGAAGTTCTTACCTGCACTAGCTTTATTCAATTGAAAATGCTGGTTATGATTTCATAATTAAGGCAAAAATTTTGCCTTCTTCCACCACACTACATATACAGGTTTTAAGCAGAACAACCAGTATTAAAGACAAGAAAATTGGTATTTGTCTGTATAACAAGCAACGTGAATGCAGTAGAGTAGCTGAACATGAAGGCAGAATTAGTGCAAGAAGAACAGAACCAGCATGCTGAAGGGTGGGTTAGTGCTCGCATTTTGTATTCTCTATCACTTGCACTTCAATACAGTCATGACTTGGGAAGGGTACTGGAGTGGAGACTGTGCTCACGTACACCTCAAAGTTCCAACAGATTTAAAGATGCTTGAAATGAGAGCAGAAGGTACAGAAACGAAGCTAGAGATCAAGAAGCTCATGAGGTAAGGATTTTCCAGAAGTGTAGTGATGTATGTTTACAGAAACCTCAAGTGCCCTTTTTCAGAAGTCTGTTAATAGCTCATCTGTGTGCACTAAGTCTTGACCAGAACCGGTCTTTGACTTAGACTGGAAAATATCATCTTAAAAAGACCCAATGGAAAAATGAAAGTTGGTATAATGACAAAGTGGATAATTTATGATGTAACCTCTTTCCATTTGTGTTTTCCATATAAAGAAGATATTTTCCATATCTTTCCCATTGTAGAAATTAAGAATTCTTCAATAAAAGCACATCTGGCTGCTATGATGTTGAAGTAAGGGCTTATTAATGTTATTACTATAGTTTCCAAACAAACAAAAAAGATGGACTTTTTGAAGGAGGCAGTTCTTAGAAGAGAAGGTAGTGTCATCCCAATTATATATTAAGAGATTATTAGGAAGACAAACCCAATTCAGCAAGATGCTGCTGAACAACATACAGATAAACAGGCATTTTATCCTTTCCTGATATTTCGACACAAAAATAATTTGACAGCAAAGACCAGAAAGACCAAAACAGTCATCTTCTACAGATAACAACTTTCATGACAGAGGAAGCTTGAATAGGAAAGAAAATACAAGTAATTTGTTTCCTAGGCTGTCAAGCCCCTTGCCTTGACCCAACAACAAACCAATTGATCTACTTCAAAGCACAAAAGGAACAGTAACTGTCATGAAGGTTTGCCACAAACTAGATTTAAAAATAAAAAGAGAAAAGAAAAAAGAGCTTGTTTATATTCTGACAGTTGTGTGCTCTGGTGTTCCTCCTCTCCCTGTCACTGAACACATATAACACACGGGGGAGAGGCAACATACCAGTCCCATGGAGCAGCATCACTCAGGATACTAAGTCCCTTGAGCCCACTCGTCCCTACCTCCTGAAGGAGACCATTGTTCAGAGAAACTAATAATGTCAAAACGAGGATCACTGATCATTTTCAGCATGCAACTTACAATACTTCAGCTTGAGTAATGGTAAGGATACAAAAATATCAATCTTCAGAAGCCCTTCAGTATGCCAAGGAGAAGGCAATGCAAGATTCAGATGGAGCAATGAAGAGAAGGTCAGAAGCAAAACACGAACTGGGTATCACCCTAGGGGCACTTTATGCTCCACACAGTTACATCTGCTTACTAGTGGGAAGTAATCTCCACAACTAAAATGACTAGCGTAAAAGCTTTCAATTGGCTCTTCCTTAAAGTTGGCTTACCTAATTGTCTACTAAATGTTCAATAATAGAAAAACTGTTCCAAAAAGCTGTTTTACGGAAAAATGCATTATTTTGCACATTCACTTAATTCTCCATATAGTATCACAGTCTCAGTGATTTTTGAATTTTGGTTGTTACTGTGGGTCTTGTGGTATTTTTTTTTTATTATTATTCAGTAAATTTTGGAACATGAGACAATCACCTTGTTTGAAGTAAAAAAAAAAAAAAAAGGAAGGTTGATGTAGTACTTCTTACTGACCATCTGGCATTTTAGCTTAAGTACTATGTTAGAGAGGGGAAAAAAAAAAACCTTGAGATTCATTTAAACCTCTTGAAAAAAAAAAAAAAAAACACTCTTCTTTCAGCCTGACATGGTTTTCCCTCCTTGATTACTGTTTCCTAAAGAAAAAAAAAAAATATCTTTCCCAGCTGTATTAATCAAATATTAGGATACTCATTGTTACAGCACAGCTATAGAGATGCTCCTCTCAGCTTCTGTTAATAGAAAAGTCAAATCAATAGAAACCAAGTTTTCTAAAAGTCAAATTCCCTAGAATAACAGAACGGATGGATAAAAAAAAACATGCAATCCTGCAAGACTCTGGGGCATCAAAGGGAAATGTTCATCCATATCAGTTAAAGCAGCACTTTTGAGCAGATGAGCAATTGTGCAAAACCGAAACCATGCAGTACTAAGCAGAGAACGAAAAAAGGGCAATTTAAAGGTTTTTTTTTTTTTAATTATATGCAAAAATGGATGCATCTGGACTGGCAGGTTCACATTTAATGGATGCCTGGCAGCTAAACCCTGGATTGAGTTTGCTGAACTGACTACATACCACAGGGATACCCAGACAGATCCAGTGACACAAGAACCAATTTACTGGATAAGCACATGGTAGAGGAGGGGCAACTTCCTCTGAAGTCCTCACCTACTCAGAGTGCATATGATCTGTCTTGAGACTAACGAGTAGTAACATTTGAAACCAAACTTCACTTGATCTTTAAGGACTGTTGGTATTAATCATATATTCAGACTATAAAAATCACTTGTTTTGTTCATGCTCCAAGCACCGACATGAGCCTCAAGCAAAAGAAGGAACAAGGGAATAAAATTCCAGATACTTCTGTTGAATTTACGAAAAATATTGCTCATTCATATCCTTCCTGCTTTCACAATAATACTTTTACGGACTATAAGGTTTTCGTTTATCTTCATTTCATGAAATAAGCTGTACTTCATTGAAAAAAGGTGTGCACATACAGGCTAAAATCCAGCATGGAAAGACATGTTCTAAAGCACCAAGTAAACGTCTTCAAGCTTTCTCAAAACCCATTTTACCTTAAATGAACATTTAACTTTCTTTCAGTTCCAAAGAAAAAAGAGGACCTGTAAAGACGACTTCAAGAATACAGATGAGTGAGAGTCCCAGCGTATCTTTTAGATTGGCATATGAACTGCATATTAATACATGAAGATTTGACAAGGGTGCAGTTTTCACAGTACCTCAATGGGCATTTTTGCTTTCTTTTACCTGCTATTTTGATGTCTTCAGAGGATTTCAACAAATAGCATTTTCAGATTTGAACTACAGACAATGAAAAGAACAGTAAACAAAATGGATGACTATTCTGTAGGAGAAAAAAATATCCTATTTTTACTCTGCAAGCAATTCATGCCAAGACTTTTTTTTTTTTTAAATGTACTTCTCACTGTTTAAAAAATAACAAAATTAACTACTGCTTCAGTAAAACAACAAAAACAGCTTTGGATATAAATCTTATTCACAGATGTATGCAATTTTCAGGCACAGCCACTTGTGCGCTCTGTTTCACCAGTCTGTGAGTAAAATCAATTTATTGCTTCTTTTATGAAGGAAGTCAAGTATTACCTCCCTGTAGCTTTCAGTTTGGAAAGCTTGAAAGAAAAGTTTTTCCCACTTGGTTTAATTCCTAATCTATAGCAGACACAGCCTACTCACGCAAACAGAAGCCTAGTCATGCAATCTCACATTATTGAACATCATGTAATGAGTCAAAATCCCAGTTGTTTTCCTATTAGGAAGGGATTCTATATGTACTCTAGAATTATTTTTCATGGTGATTGAATCTTCCCACCTATTTCCTTTCTTGCTACAGGAAGGTAACTGCTAGGTAGAGTGAGGTTATTTGCTCTTACCTCCAAAATTGCTGACTTAACCCAAAAGCTCAGCAAGTACAGAAAACATAGCTTGAAGTTTCCATTAAGGAAGGCATGATATTTTATCTTTTCTGTTTGGCTCTCTATTCAGAAGCACCATCTCCTTAAAAAAGGGGAAAGACTCTGGATTGCAGTTGCTAGAGGAAAACTCTGGCTTCAGCTAACTTATTCCCATTAAGCTATGTCTTTAAATCGGATGAAACTCAATGAAATTGACAGAATGTCTTTAAGAAGTGACTCAACTGAAATGTTCATTGCGAAATTTGAATTCAGATTCATAAATTTGTTAAGTGCTAACATTTAAAACAGAATAAGCAATACAGTTGAGCAGGCTTGAAAAAGAAAATCCACCAAACAACACTATGAGCCAAAGACAAATATTCCAATACAGCAATCCTCATTTTCAACCAGCTTTATTCATTAACTGCATCTTTTATTACAGTTGTTAAGACCACACCAGCTTCAGAAATAACTCCCGTTCCCAACTACAGCAGCTGTGAAGGCAGATACAAAATGGAATAAGAAAGGAGATATTATATATACTTGATGGAAATACACCATTTTGCAGGCTATATCTGACTAAACAGTGCGAGACAGGTAATCAAATAATATAGTCACATGACAAATAAAATGCATCACAAAACATAAGATTATATTGCACATATTTAATAAACAGCTCTACATGCTCACACTACATACAGCTACCACAGTATTGCTCTGGAACAGACTGACAGGGAAAACAAAGCAGGCTATAGTCAACCCCTGCCTTTTATTCTTGAAACTGTCACAAAAGGTGGGAAAAGCCTGAAGCTTAAAAGATAAGAATCACAAAACAACTTTACTTAAAATGATCGCCTGATTCATCCAATGGCATTTCTACAATCCTCCATGTAATTGAAAAGCTTTTCTTCCACCAGTCTCACAACAAGCCTTTAATTGTAACACTAAAAGGAAATAAATTTCTGGCTGCTTTTTACAAAATGCATTATGTTGCAGCAACCTACTGCCATTTAACTCCGCAATGCAGCTGTAAAATGGCTGGTTTGGTTTAGTGCCTTATTTCTGCAATACCTCACAAACTGAACACAGGACAGACCACAAGAGTGGTCCATACTGCAGGAAGAAGGCAGTCTCAAATAAGCTGCCTGTAATGAGAAGTTGAGGAACTTTGCTGCTGTTGTTTTGGGAATAGGAGGCAAAGTCACTTTGCGAACCCACAGAGAAGTTTGCTTTTCACTAGTCCTAAGTGCAGTCAGCACCACTTTAGCAAGCCATCAATGCACAAACTGGAAGATGCTGAAATACCAGTGATTTTTATATTTTCTCACCTCAGTCTTTTCCAAGGGATGGTTTTTCTTTCCACTTTTCACCCCAAAACATTCAGAGCCAGACAAAGCATTCAGAGCCAGGAGACTCTTCTCCTCACAGTTCAGCCACGTGCCTGCTGGATTGCATTCTTAAGAAGGGCTCATCCCTGTTTCCCTTCTGCACAGTTCTCTGCAAACTGACCATTGCCATCATAGAACTGCCTGCGTTGAAAAGGACCTCAAGTATCATCTAGTTTCAACCCCACTGCCATGGATTGCCAACCACCAGGCCAGGTTGCCCAGAGCCACATCCAGAGAGGCCTTGAATGCATCCAGGCTTGGGGCACCGACAGCCTCCTTAGGCAACCTGCTCCAGTGTGCTACTGCCCTCAGTCATCTTCACAGAACATCCCACTTCAGCTACCCAACAACTACAACAGGCTGGGGGATTCACCCATACAACTGTTCCCTTATTGACTCACTCCACACAAGTTGATGACCTAGATGCTCATTTACATTGAAGCTAATTGGTCTGAAATTTCATTTACTCTAAAACCCACATCCTGGCAGCATAAAGAGCCTTTAAAATGAGTTACAGCCTAATTCATTCCCCCTTTTCAACGCCAAAGTAGCTTAAAGCAGCCTAAGCATAGAAAAGACCACAGCCAAATCATTTCTGCCATTGATTACATCAGAGTAGAATTCAACTTGTTTTTAGCATTTACTGAACTGAGCTTGAAATCTATCTCAGCTGTGCTGGCAGTGAAATTGCATTCATCTTAGCTAGGAATGAACTCCAGAATATGCAATCATTTCCAATTGTTTCATGGACGGCATAACAGAGAAGGGAGCCAATTCAGGGCAGGCACTGAATGTGTTGTAACTTGAGCCCTCATAAGATGAATACCAGAAGAAGATGACTCAAAGAAGTTCATTTGTTCCTGACCTAATTCCTCTGCAAATTTCCAGTTACCATTATTACGCAATATTAGACAGCTAAACATTTGTCTTGGTACCACAATACTATGTTATGGAGTTGCACAGAAATGAGAAATACACGTCAGATGCATTTCTGTAGCTATAATGTCACATATAATAACATTTGTCTCTCAGTTACAGGTAGGTATATTACAAATAGATTACACCAAATGATTTAAATGAGAGTAACTCTATTTTTAGCACAGATTACTTGCAATGCAGCATCTAAGACACTGCTAAATAAATAACTTTTCAGGCATTCATCTCCCAGACAGTAATGAGAAGTGTTATCTTCATTTTCAGCATGTATTCATATCATTTGTATTTTCTATGCAGCAATTACTGTTGACATATAACATGAAATCACTATTGCTATCACCACACAGAATTAGTAGAATATGTGCAACATCTGGCTAGACTAGCATACAAACTTTGGAAGGCATTCAATTGATGTCAAGCTCAACTTCATTAGAGGATGCATAAAATTCTCAAAAAATGTTTGTTGTACTACTGGCAAACAGAAATCAGTGTCTGAAGTAGTCTTTTTTCTCTAACAGTAAGATAAAAACACCAATAAGGAAAAAGTCTGATATTTATATATATTCTAATCTACTTTCCAAAAGTAGAACTGTTCCTTCATTAGGAACAAGGTGTTCTATGTAGTACTCAAGGGAAGCTTTTTTTGTTTGTTTAGAGTAATGTTTTTTTATGTTAAAATGTTAACACTTCCCAACTAGTACAAGGGCATAAAATATTAGCAATAGGAATAAAGAAATGAAAAGTCTCATATCCATTCAATCTCTAAAGTCATCATCAACCTACACTGCTCTCCTTCCGAATGCCATTTTTGCCTTCAGCTTTTCTTCACTTATTTCTTCACTGCAGTCACTTAGAATCAACATACATGTTTTAATCTCTTCCTACACAAATATGCCCATTAACTGACTCAATCAAACACAAGCTACATGGGCCAGCTCACTCTGCTCCTGCCAATATCACATAGACCCCTTTATAACCTCTAATTTTAGCTCCCAGTTCTCCTATCTGAAAACATTTCAAAAGCCATTTTTCTCAATCTCATTTTAAAACCTACCCACATGTACTCCCAGCTATTTTAGAACTTCATTCAGTATTTTAGTTACCCATTAATAATTTCGCATCCATTTGTACCTTAGTTTTGTTCTATAAGCAGCAGTGAAAATACGTATTTAGGCACACAAATAAGTTTGTCTTGGATACATGGGAAACAGTGGATTCTCAAAGGCAAGTTACATATGTTCTTGCAGCAGTCCCACACTGGTCATCAGGTACCAGGATGTCTCCAACCCTCATGGAAACACCTGTTCTAATTAATTACATCCAGTTAAGTTTACCAGCATCCATCGGTGCCTAGTTGTTGTACTGGAGCCTCTAACTCAAAACAGCAATTTTTTCTTCTAATAATGCAGTACATACAGCTTTGCATTTGATATTGCTGAATTCAATCCCATTCTTACTGCTCTATTCTCAGTAAGTTCAGTCATTTTTCTGCGTGAGATAATCTTCTCTATTTAATTCCTTTACCTTTTCATCTGCCAGGAGTTTTCATTAAGCCAAGATCCCTTTCTTGGTGCCAAGTTCATTTCACTAGATATGCTATGCAACCAAAGGGTTACTTCCATATCTATCACAGTTTTGTACAAAAAAGAAAAAAATTGAGCCCTGGATAGCCAGGTTCACATACAAAGTTACACTGACTGTTAGGATAGTTCCTCCAAGTCATACAGCACGCCATTCAGTCCTTAAAAAGATCAAAATATGCACCACCTGCACATACATTTAGATAACTGACAGAAAGGTTATATCACAAAGGGCAAACCCAATATCTAAGAATCAAAATAATTAGTGGCCTCCCATTGGCAGAGAACTCATTATATACACTACTAATAAAGGACAAATTACAAGGCATATTTTACATGCCCCATTAAACTGGTGGGACTAAGTTTGCACAAAATGTAATTGCCTTTTGAGGTGAATAAAGCAAGAAAAGTCCAATCAGATGCAGCACAACCTAACTTATGACACAACGCTAGAATTTTTTGGTGATTAGTGTCACAGCATCACAGGTTAAATTTATTACAGTGTTAAGAGGTACACAGCCAAGCTGTAAGTTATTTCCTTTTCTCTCCTGTACATCTGTGGTGACAGGACGAAGGTAAATTTCTCCCTGTTTAGACAGCTCATTATTTCCCCAGAAAATTCCTGTGCCATCACTAATCTCTGCACTGGGTCATCATTCATTTAAAATACCAATTCACCAAAACCAATGCTAAACAGAATATTTTTGTTTCCTGGTTTTTCACTATTTTCAAGGACAAGGTTTTGTCTGAATTCTTCAAGAGTTGTCTAGTTGGAAGCTCTCCAAAATATGAGAATAAGACCCCTGTATGGGGGGGGGGGGGGATTTCCACTGGCTTACTGCAGTACAGGTGATAACTCCACAGGGACGCAGACATATTTAGTATGCATTTTTATAAGCAACAACTAATAATAAACTGTAGTTTTAATGAGGCCAACAAGAAGCCATAGAGAGAGAATAAGTAATCAGGGTCAGAGCAACTGAGACCTTCCAGGAGTCCTAGGAAGTGGGAATGTTATGCAAGAGAAATACCAAATAGAATGTCCTCTAATAACCTTTTTGTTAATTTAAGTAAAAATATTAACATGAGAATACAGCCCTGCCTGGAAATGCCATCACTACACTGTGTCACACTGAATAGAAGAGAGGAAATAATGGAAGTTAGCAGTACAATTGTTCCTGATGAGCTTGTCTAATAGACTTCAGTTACTTCAGCCAGATAAAGGTTCCCGAAACACTTATGAAGTAGGCATAGCAGTGCACATAGAAATGAAATATGTCCCTCTAATCTGAATAAATATTAAGTATTTGAAGAGCAGGAGTTGAACTGCAATGATGCAAATCAAATATAACTACTTATGAATTAAAAAGATCTTGAAGAACTCAGCTTGCATTTGAACTTCAGGACAGAATAAACAAGTAACAAACCACAGTGAAAACCTTAACAAAAGATACATACATATTTAACAATGGAACAATGAAATCCGTCAGGTCAAGCTATAATTGATGGAGGCTGTCAGATGTTTTGGCACTATAGGCATAATAGAATAACAAACTGCAGAGAAACGTACTTGAGGCCTGAAATACAATAGAGCTGGGTCAAGGAACAACATTGTTGGGCAAACCCAACTGATCAGCAGCATGCCCAATAGAAGGATTGCTTCTGCAACAATCTGTTACGTCACCTGGAAAAACATCAAGTTACGTCTAGAGTGGACTTGGTGCAAACAAGGGTAGCTTGGGGACTTTTCCTGCAACCTGTCTAATTCAGTGGAAACCAGAGCAGTTTTTCCACACCAGTGACACTTAAGAGCGTTCTTTCCTCTAAGGAACTCTACACAAGGAAATTTGGTTTTAATCTTTTCTTTTTGATGAAGAGACATTAAAAAAAATAGAAAAGCTGCCAGCTCACAAACATCAAACACTCCTGTTCCAGCACAGAGCATTCACAGTTGTCAGATTCTGGTCAGCATAAGAGTTATGCCTCCTGACTGCTTTCAAATTGGATTCATAATTCCCCTGCAAGAGACATTACATGTTTCTCAATAGTGGATATGGCAGATAAAGTGGAAACATTCTGCAAAACCGAACTTTTTTCCTTCTGGCACAGTATAATCAGGCTGCTCGCACATCAGACTGAACTTCCATTGCATTTCAGACTTCCAAAACATCTTCAGAAAAGAAAAATGTTTATCGAGAGCAGCAATAACATATGTCTGCTCTAAGCCACAAAGCCCCAGAAGAGTTCAGCTGATACAAAGGCACATAGCACCACCTGCTAGACAATGCAGTAGTGCAGGATTCCTGCTCCAAGCTGAGGCAATAAAGGGTTTTTTGCATGGCCTGAGTGTAGCACTGAAAAAGAGGACTGAATTCCAGCTTAAAATATATTCCTGGTCCTTGTGTAAATTCAGCCCATATGCTTGTGTTGCAACTCTTACACATCTAAAGTTACACAAGAGAGATTAATTTCAGCACTCATAGGTTTTAATTCCTTACTGTAAATAAGCCATGAACAGCATCACTGGTGCTCCTACTCAACAGGAAGGATAAAGGCATTCACCAAGCTATCAAAGTCATGCTTTTAGACTTGTGAAGGAATTATTTGATTACTAGAGCACAGAATTAGGTTTTCTACTCGGGAACTACCCATAAGGCTTAAGTTCACTGGGATATAAAAGTGAGCAAGTTAGATTTTAACAGAAACAGACTGCATTTAAGCTGAAAAGAACAAACAGCAAGTCACAGCAGGAAGTGAAGGAAGCAGCCTAGGAAGCCTCAGGGCAGGGCTTGTAACCATGATGTTGACAAGCCCTCAGGAAAAGTAGCATCAATAAAGGCTTGATATTGCATCCTTGCAAAACCAATCCTCCTCTAAAGGCACATTTTACTAGTAGAGCCAAGGTCTCTTGGATATTTTGCTATGACAGCCATATAAGCATATAGATAGCATTTAAGCAAGCACACTGAAAGGAAAAAGAATGACCAAGTTAGAAATGTTTCCTCTGAAGAAAATACAGGTTCACTAGATATCAGAGCATACTAGCAGCACACCCAGACTGAGATGTTAGACCCTTGTTCTGCTCAAATTAGTTTGCTCCACGAGTCAGTGCAGAGTTCTTAAAAAACTGTCTACAGGAGTAGAAAGATAATCCCTTAAGATAACAGTTTGAATTAAATTGATATGTGCTTTTTACCTATGCTTCTAAGAACGGTAAATACTTGGTATCTTGCACACTACTGAAGTTTCGTTCTGCAGCTTGAATTGCAAGAACTGAGCACTACCTACAAGCTACTGCTTAGCAATTAGCACTCCTGTGCTCAATTAATCTCCTGGCACTTGAACAAAAGGGAAGGTGGGAGCATTCTATGTTTATGGAGGGGAACAGCATACAATGAAGGCTGTTCAGAACAGGCTCTAGTCATTGCCAGACTTGACCTTCTCGTCAACTACTACAGTAAGCAATAAATGCTACTTCAAATTTCATTCCTCGTGCATGTCATAGCTCTCTACAGCCCTTAAGCACATACAATGGGATCTAGAAATATCAAGGCCATGTAGTGTCCAGCTCAGTTGATTGTCCTTTGAGTTGTGGCCCTCACATAGAGCCATAAAAATCCTTAGTGTTGAAAAGGACCTCTAAAGGTCATCTGGTCCAACTCCCCATAAATAGGGACATCTACAGCAAGATCAGATTGCCCAGGCCCTCACCCACACTGGCCACGAAAACCTCCAGACACAGGGCTTCCTCCACATCTCTATGCCCTTTTCTCCAAAGCTGCACAGCTGAAGAACGTACACACTACACCAGTCTAACACTTCAGTTCCAAGAAGAAATACTCATTTTGGGTTTAGTGAGTCCTAGAAATGGTAAGTAACCTAAGGCCCACAGTTTTCTGAAGGACAGATGGGAAAAATGCATTTTGTCACATCTAGCAATCAATTCTTCGCATTGCTGTATTTGGTACTCAGTCAGGTCAGTGGAGAAAACGCAAGAGAGATTCATTGGCACCTTAATACTTAGCACAAATTAGCTCCTGCACTGACAGCATACAGTAATAATACAGATTTGATTTAAACAATTGCACACAAAGCAATTCAATCAATAGCATTTACTCACTGTCAGTTCATGATTACACCAGCAGCTGCATAGGCAGCAGCTCAGGTCTGCAGTGTTAGAAATAGGAGTCAGACTTGCGAGTCCCTTCCAACTCAAGATATTCTATGATTCTATAAAATGCCAGCCTACCTCTGACATGACAACACTCTGCAAGCTGGTTCCCTTTTTTGCATCTCTCTGAAGAGGTGAAACTCAACACACTAGTTACAAGACAATTTCTGGGGGCAGAGGCCCTACAAAGTCCTAGAAGGCCCTCAGCAGCCTGCAGTACAGTGGTGCCCAGAAGGAACACAGGAGCTGCAGAGAACCCAGCTCTAAATGCTTTGCCATGGCTTTGGCTAGAGCCTATCCCCTAACGCAGGAGGGGGCACAGGAAAGTTCCCTCCCTCCTTACCAGTGATGTTTCAGATGCTAAATCCCACATTACATCACATTTTTTCTTAGTTGAAGTTGAACAATGGTTCAAGTGAAATCACCTTAGAAAGGACCTGAATAAAGAAAGCCCATAGTGAGTTACATGAGAGTTGGAAGTTGTTTTCATGTGCTGCAGTGTGAAAATTACACTTTCAGCAACAAATTCACTACAAGAAAAGGTTAGATGTAATTTTAGGCAATTTCTTTCACAATGTCTCAGAAAATGCCAAAAAACCTCAACACAAGTCTTCGCTTAAGCAAAGACAACATAACTGTTTAAAAAGAAAAGAAATCTAGCCTCAGGTTTTTTTTTACAGTTTCTATCAATAGAAGCAAGAAATCCTGTGAGAGGACAAATAAGCAATAGGTGATTTAAGAGGTGTAACACCTCTTATTTCAACCAAGAAAAGCATTTTATTAGTTTCACTATTGAGCAATTTTTAGAGGCAAGAGGAAAGAACCAGAAACGAACCAGAGTAATATTTTTGAAAGAAAAGTCAAGTTCAATAACATAACGTGATATAGAACAGACAGAAGAAAAGCATTCAAGACCATAGGCCCACATCCATTTTTGACAAGACAAGGTGGGAAGATTACACGTTGCGTTTTGCTTCTGTTTCTGTTAAGTGGCTCAAATGAAATTGTGTTGTTTCCTACTGCCTCTTTTTAGTGTGCCTTTAGATGGCAGCAACTGTTTTTACTCAACAAACAGTGCTATAAAGTAACATTATAACATGGGCAACAGATATTCCTCCACTAATCTGGTTACAGGGTCCAAAGAGAGAAGCACATTTTAAGACACACCAAAAGAAAGAACTGTTTGCACAAAGCAGCTGTATTTCCACATGAGACTTAATGCATTGTAGTATGTTAGCAAGGTATTGCTACGTGCAAATCAGTGGAAGGATTTAAATGGTACTTCTCCAAGTCACCTGCCAAGTAACAGCCCCCTTATTGCCCTTATTTCCTTGCTCTCATCTGGTCCCTTGGTGCACCAAGTACAACTTGGACTCTGTTTCGGTATTAGTGCCCAAATAAGTAGCTATATGGGAGGAAAAAAACAAACAAAGTGCAACATGAACCGAGGCTATACCTCTAAACCAGCAATTCAAAAATCCACAAAGATGCTCTCAAGTTTCATTCCATCAGATCAAGTCTAAAGCTTTTAGATTTTCCTATCCTACTTATCTTAACTCAATCTGAATCCCCACCCTACTGCCTAAAAGCCACCCACCACCTGAGCCTTCATTCACCAGCTTATTATATAATTGTGAACCACGCTGGCTTTCCTGATAAAGCACTCAGTTCCAGTATTGTAAGCTTTGTATCTCACGTCTGCACATGCAAGCTTTTAGCTCCCTTCAGATAAACTCCGCACACTCATACAAGTAAATCACTAACAAATACACAACCTACTTTAATCCCCTTTAAGGTGCAAAAATACAAATAAGTACCAAGAAAGACTTTTACAAATAGACAAGGTACCTCAGCATAAGCCTGCAACATCCAGAAGAAGGCACATCCCTTCATCATCTCACAGCTCAGCAAAAGTTATCTCCTCTCACCCGGGAGAATTGTTGAAGAGTACAGTTTATACAGAACACTGTAGGTTTGATCCTTTTCATACTCCCAGTCCCTCCTTCTGCATTAAACATTCTCCACCTGCTCCACCCCACCCTCCAAAGTACAGGTGGCACCAATTATCTCTGGGGGCCTCTGGGGTTGGTCCTGAGAGCCGCTCACGTGCCCATATTATAGATATAAAAAATTCCACATTTATTTAGGAGTGCTATATATTCTATGCTTAGGAAATACATAAAGGAGCAGATGTAAGCCACAAGAATAAAGTTTACCTACTTGCAAAAAGAGATTCTTTGTATAATAGGTAAGAACCATCTCACTGAAAGGCTATAGATGGACAGCAAGTCCACCGATAACCGGCTACTCCATCCTTTTTCTGTTTCACAGTTGTGTGCTGGTTAGCACACTACCTAGCAACAGACTATCTCTGTACCTGTACCTAACACACAGAAAGGTTGAGAAATTTACTGATTGGTTAAAACAGGAGTTTAAATTCAACTTCTGCAACAGGCGAAGGGCAGCAGATCCTTTCTCTTTTTTCTTCCATATGCTTGGATATAATTTAATTTCATCCACTTTGGGAAGGAAAAAAAGTAATTAATATCTAGTCTGTAGATAGTTTGTATTTTGAAACCTGTAAAATGTCTAAAGATGCTGCTCTGGCTATTCTTGTGGGACAAGCATTAATTCAGCTCGAGTAACATGCTGGTATTGCCAGTGCAAAGGGTTCAACTACACTGAGATGGAAGTTCAGAACCATAAGTTTTACAAACAGAAACATCAGCACAGTGGAATGGAGATGCAAGAGATGTAATGACAAAAGGACTAGCAAAATAGAAAGGTGTTAAAAAAGAAAAGGTGCTCACCAGTCTCTGAAGATATACTCTCACAGGGAAAACTCCACCAGGAAAGGATCTCCAACCAGAGATCCTTCCCCAGTGGCAGGCAGCCCTTAAATGAGGTCTAAGAGAGGCGCAGCCAGGCTCCACCCCCTCCGGCTGCACACATCAATTGCCTTCACCTGTGCTCCCAGGGCTGATTGGGTCCTTTCCCCAGGTGCTCAATCAGTGGTTTAGGCCATGATTCAGCAGTTCCCATACACATGAGACTTCAATTAAAAACCGCAATCATTTTTTTTTTACTCTTTGCTTTCTGATTCTTGTTCTCATATTCATACTTCAGTCAACACCTCTTTTCAGGTTTCTTCTCCACAAGGCCAAGAGCTCTGCTGAAACTGAAATCTTCTTACAATTGCTAAGAGCTGGAAATGGAGACTCTAAGCAGAACATTAAATACTGTTGCAAAGACTAAAGAGACTTGTGAAGTCTAACAATTCAAACTTTCAAAACAAGATTGTGGTTACGCTTTCAGAATATCTTAATAATTCTAAGTTCAAACTCTCATAGGTGTCCCAGAACTATTCTTAAGCTTACTGCTCTCTGCAGACTTTAAGATCCACACTTAATGTAACTGGGAACTCCTGGAGTGGCTTCAGTGGAGCCGTGCTAATTAATAACAGAAGTCGGTCTCAAAGTTCACCAGAAAGAGAGATTATCTTCAGCAAAGCTTCTCTTCAGAGCTAATAAGAAACCTTGAAGTTCTCATTTTTACCCATAAAGCAGAATCTAGATACACCTGATTCTGTTTGCCTCAGAATATTTATGCTTCATTTGATAGTATTAAGTTCCAGTACTTCAGAAATACATTTCTCAATCTTTCTGGGATCCTACTTTGGTGACAAGATTTTTCCTTTGATCTCAGTATAAGAATTTTCTCCGGCATGTTCTTTGCTCCCATCTTTTTCTGATCTGCTTCCAAGAACTCAACATTTTTAGTTCTCACATTAGATTTTAGCTTTGGTGTATTTTGTTTTATTAGAGCTGGCACCAGGGTGCTATTTAAACACTGCTCCATCTGTCTGAATCAAGTCCTGCAGGTAGGGTGTCATGTTTGATTTCATGTTATCATTTCTTGTGCAGTCAGAGCTAAAGAAAAAACTGATTATTATAAAAGCTACTTTTGTAAATTCCTTTGCAAGATCTTTTGCTGTTGCTGTAGGACTACTTGTGTACTTATAAGTACAAACCCTTTCTACACTGCCAAAAGGAATATAATTGGGGTGCAAGACAGCCTGGCCTTGGTCATGGCATTTCCCTCCTCTGCTGTTCACGGTGACTGCATGTCAGCATTACAGTGAATGAAATATACCGTAGGCCTAAATTAACACTGACGTTTTGGAGACTGAGTTTTCAGGTTTGGAAATGGATGTTGTATAGCATGAGGCTCCATCTGACGCTGGGATAAGAGAAATGCTGAACTATTACACCAGCATGATAACACTTCACAGACAGCACTTCCCAGCCAGCAAATGATAAAACATAGAGAAATGACTAATAAACAACATTTACAGAGGCCTTTCTGGTGGGCATATCAAATACTTGCAGATCTGTTGAACGTAACTATTTCCTTCTCGCACATTGTTTCTTCTGTTCTTTTTTATTCTCAAAAAGATATTTCCTCTGAAAACCTCAAAATTATGAAGCTGACAGAGAAATGGAGATATTCACGTCACTATATGTAGAAATACTTACAGACCATTAGAGTACTTGTCTTCTCTTGTTCCTCTCATGGACAACATGCACATCTCATCTCATGGGTATTACTGATTGCATTTAATCGGGAAAAAGCATTACATACGTGTTTTATTTTTGTTTTATCTTTGGTACTGCATTAGCAGTGCTTTTCTGCAGCCATCCAGAAAAGGCCATTCAGGTATGAAATATTTCCTGAATTTCTTCCTTCTCCCTTAGGTGGGGAAGCAGGCTCAGCTGGAGGAATCAGAGAGCTGAACCTCAGTCTTGTAGTGACCCTGGGGTCTGGTCATGCCCCTCAAACACTGGGGAAAGGACACATACTGTCAGAGCGTCCCTGCTCCGTAAATGTAAGCCATAAATTTGAGGGCTGACAATGACACCAGCATAGCTGACCAGTGCTATTGTGAGTCCAGTGCTTTTAGTGCAAATAAAGCGTCATGTCAGGGTGAAGAATCAGTGAATTCCTCTGCCGTTAGCTCTGTAGTCATTGTAAGCACTTGGAGTTTGTGCTTCTGAAAGCAGCTATTTCAGTTCATTCCAGATTTTTTTCTAGAGATGTGGCCTATTGTCCCCTCTTGATGGAGCATAGCCCACCAAAGCACCCATATCACAAGACATATACAGAATCTCTCATTAATGGCTGCACTGAATGTGAGATTTGGAGACATTGATGTCCTAGACAAAAAAAATATATTTTCACAGTATAAAACAAGGAAAAATTACAAACGGGCAGCTTGCATCTTCAAGAAAAGTGTTCGTGTTCCAGCCTGAGCAGTGTTACACCACAGTACAGGCTGTGTCCAGGAGGGCAGCTGGGCTTCCAGAAACCATTGTCTAGGACACTAATTTTCTGTCTAGGAAAATAATCTACAGGAGCCTTCCTTCTAAGGCAGTTAGCAGCTGTTCTGTACACACACAAGGAATTGCAGACAGCTAGAAAGCCCTCACCCTGCAATACACTACCAGAGCCACAACAGTCCTAGCCTGCAATAGCTCCGTAGCCCAAACCTGATCTGAATTTCCCACTTCTGAAAACAAAAAGAGATGGCAGCACACTGAGTGTTGTACAGCCCATGCAACAAGCACTCAAGCTGACTGCACGGCCATGGAATCAAAGCAATCTTATGTTGACCTTCCTCTCTTTCACATCTGCAAACACCAAAGGCTGATTCACATATAGACCAACATTTACCTACCAAGGTATGCTAGAACATCTGCTGCCTGAATAGAAGAACCATCCTTTAGGGCTATTGTTATTAAAAATTCTGTAATTTATATTGATGGTCATTCAGGGGAATCGTCTAGCTGTTGTTCAGGATGGTACTCTTCAGCTGGACAGCTCTTCTGTGCCCAGGAGTTCTATGTATCCCCCTCCAGCTTAGGGAAGGATGAAGAAAAAAAATGGAAAGTGACATCTGGAAAACAGCTGGGATTGCTGTGGTGACAGTAGAAACAGAATTTGGTCTGAAACATTTGTCTGTAATGGCTTGTGAACTGGTGCATCCAATGTCGCTGACAAATGCTGTAACATACATGGGAATAGGCCCCAAATGGCCTGAGTATCCTCATCACCACGTGTGGGTCTGTGTGCAGAGGTATATCTGCAGACTGTGGCTCTCACTGGGGAAGTAATTTCCACTGTGGAGTGTACCAAGTACTAAAAGTTTCCTTTTAAGAATTTCTGATGTTCACCTTTGCGTTTCTCTTGCTCAGTCTTATCTTGTTTTCACTGTCACTTTTTCCCATATTAGCATTTATAACTTCTATTATTTTAGACACACGCTTGTTTCCAGACTGTGATGAACACCATCTCATTGGCACCCTACTCAAGTGGCAAGTCTAAGCTTTTCTGAACGCATTCCTCTTACTTTCTTGCATACAATAAAACAGACAACTACTTGCATTCTCATCAGCGTGAATCTTTAATTCTTCTGTCATCAGTTTTGAACACCTGGGTATGATTTTGATGTGATAAAGTTCTGGAATCATAATATATAGATCTGTTTGTGATTTGTAAATGTCACTGCATGAGGTACTCAGGCATTTGATTACTGAATGCCTTAAGCATACAGACGAGTATTTTAAAACCTTAGCATTCTTTCAGAATTAACTAATCTTAATGCTTCTAAAAACATCCCTCCCATGCAGGAGTAATTTATTTCAGGACTTATTTATTTCAGGACTTCTAAAATATTCTTTCATTTAAGCTACTCCCCTTATCCCTGTAAATGCCAGAACTTGTTTCAGTTGACAATACACTCACATCCTCAAAGTAACTCACTTCTGCCATATTCAGGGACAAATAGCATAGAATCTCAGAACCGTTTGATTTGAAAGGGGCCTTTAAAGGCCATTTATTCCAACCTGCCTCCCCCTCCTCCCCCCCCCCCCCCCCCCCCCCACACACACACACACAAAAACAGGACATCTACAGCTCCATCATGTGCTCACATCCCCATCCAACCTGACCTCAGGTGTCTCCTTCAGGGATGGGGCATCCACACCTCTCTGGGCAACTTCTGCCACTGCCTCACCACCCTTTTTATAAAGACACATTCTTTATATACAATATAAGAAATAAACAGAAACCCGAAACAAGCAGAAGTCTAAAAATCTTCCCCCCAAAAATCCAGTCACAGTTACATACAGCATTGAATCCAGCTCACACATCTTTGGATATAAATAGATATTCAGGATGAAGCTGTGAAAGAAAAAGTGAACTTCTCTTCTTCACATGTGACAAAATTTCAAGTCTTCACAGAAACCTAACAAATAAATATCATCTAGTCTCTGCTGGCAAAAGAACATGCTCTCTGCTAAGGTCATCCATTCTTGTTCATCTTGTCATCTGTTGGAGCCCTCCTCATTCTTCCTACTGAGGTTTTTCTTAGTGGAATTCACCTTTTCCTCCTTGCTGCTATCACTGAATGTCTTCTCTAGCAAATCTTTTTATTTCAGTTCAGGCAGAAAATAAACATCTTCAAATCCCCAAGCTTGCAATTCAAAATAACCTCAATGCAATTTTAGTTCTTTCCATTCTGTACGTTCAAAAAAAATGACACTTCCACTAAGAGTTGCAGAGCACTGCAAATTTCATTCCCCATTTCACAGAAGTGCAACCTGGGAGGAACAGTTCAAGCAACTTCCCACCTCCCTGTGTTCCCATCTGTTCTCTCTTACCATACTTTGCATTGAAAAACATAAACACAGGTATGTACTATACTTTCAAGCAGGCTTGATTTATCTTTTCTTGTCTCAACGGGACTACATGATTAGAGTTGAATATTTTTCCCAAGGCTAACCTAGTTGTAGCACCGCAAAGCTGAAAGCAGATTTGTTGACACTAGATAACAGCATCTCCAGTAAAACAAGTCACTCTTGGATGAATGCAGAAGAATTATTTAACAAACTGTATTAAAAGCTGGGGGGAAAAAGAAAACACTCCTATAATTCCCAGGAAAAATCTCATTTTTATTTTGTATTTCCTTTTTTCTTTTTCCCCCTTTGTTCCTAAATTTTTAGTTTGAGCAGTAGCAAAGTATTCCCTTTTTCATCTAATCTGTAACTGACAGCATGACACCTCTCTGGAGAAACCTGGCTACTGAATATTCTCCTTCACTTTAAGAGGATTTTGGGATAGCTAAGCATATTACATTGCATTAAAATTGTCTCAATTTCTGCAATTCTGCCTTCACTGGAACCCAAAAGATGAATAGTAACAGTCCCTCATACTCACATACAATTAAATGAGAAAAAACACAGGAATACTACAGTTCTGCAACAGTATCATGGAAGGCTTCCATGGTCAGTGCCATATGTAATTAGTGAAAAGCATTACACTGAAGTACATTGTCAGCACCCTGTAGGGAATTAGATGTTCACAGCTGCCAGTATGCTTAGTTTCTCATGTGCTGTTTGTAAAGTTTGCTCCACTGCAGCTTGAGAAAGAACAATGAATAAGAGTGAATTTACATGTGCATATTTTTATTCTGTTTTTCTGATGGCATTGCAGCACAATGCAGTGTTAACAGAAAAAAATCTGTCTCTGTTTCAATAGAATGGATATAATATATCCATATAAAGCATGACATCCTTGGTCTCCAGGGCCCACAGAGCAGCGCGGTATCTCCACGGCTACAATGCTCTCTTCCAGAGTGAGGGAGAAAACGTTTCCTACTTAGCAAATATATCTCAGAGTGCTGAGACCTCTGCATACTGTGACACAACCCTCTTGTATTATCTCCTTCCTTGGCTGTCGTAGCACAAGCTCAGCTTGGACAAACTGGCCCCAAGTAGAAGGAATAGGTGGGACAGTGAGGTGGCTGTTCTGAACATTCATGTTGAAGCAATGAGAAGCCAGCTAAGGAAAAATAGTGATGTTTCATTACTGCTCTGTGGATGTAACTAGTGCATGGTAAATCCAACCTGGATGAGCATTAAACACCCACAGAGTCTTGGATTCAGTCCTCACACTTGGACATATTTTTATATCTAAAGGAACAGGAAATCCTCACAAAAAATAAAAGGAGTTGGAGTACATTTCTATAACCTAGATGCATTTGGTAACATAAATCTGACTGCATTCAGCAGACAGTCTTGCTCATTTGGTAAGGAAGTATTGATTCTTTTATTTCCCTTTTTTCCTTCTGCCATAAGACATACCCATGCTGGGATGAAATAACCAGAAACTTTTCCTCTCAAATTCAGAAAGATTATTTAAAAGAAACCAGTTATCAGCTATTTTCTATTTTTGAAAAATAAAAATGATCAAAAGTAAAGAAACAAACTTTTACACTTAATGGCTACTTCTACAGTATCCATTTATGATTCAGTTGTCATTACATAACAAAATGAGTTGTTCAACCTCACTAGTGAAATCCTACGTTAGTGCATCCTGTAATTATGGCTACCTTAAATTAATGGCATCCAGATTCCTGATTATTAACAATTTAACAGCCATTTGATTAGCATTTTCAATTAAATTCATTAATCTGATCAAGGCAGCAACCCTCTCTGTTATGCACATGCTGTATCTATGAGCTTGTGTAATTACCTGTTATACAGAAGAAGGACTTACTGGATAAGGAATTAGCCTCTGCCCCTTGCCTCAGGTATGTAATTGAAGCCACACACTAGACTTCTCTGTGAATACTTTTTAAAATTGCTGCAGATAGATAATAAATGGATTCCTAGTTATTACAGGTTGATGCACATTCAGCACAAAAAAAAACCCCACCCTCCTAACACTGCACTGAAAATGCTTAGAAACTGAATATCAGCCATTGGCCAACATTTTAAATCCCTTAAAATCCATGTAGCCTCAGGGGGCTCGGTCTGGTCTTGTATTATGGAAAGCCCACAGATCTGTTTTAGGTTACATGTTCTTTGTAGTTCATTAAGAGATAACAAGCTTTGTGCTTCCAATAATAAATCTGCAGGTTTAGTCTTCATACTTCATATGAGTTTGAATGACAGTAACTTCTCTTTAAACATCACAGATAGTGAAACTCCCCAAAATGAATATTTCACTTCAATACTGAGGACTGAATTTCCTGGACTTTACAAATCCACAATCCATCATCGATTTATGTATTTTCTTACTGCCCTCATACTGTATCAAAGATAATTTTGATGACCTGCATGCCATAAACTTCCACTGGACTCTGATGACATCAACCATTTTTTTTGGACAGCCAAAATCAGCTGAAGACATGCTAACTGCTTCCTATACTAGATAGAGATTGTACTAAAAAAAAAAAAACACACAAAATGGAAGCACTCTCTGACAGGACATCTAATCAAAATGAGTTCCTACCTGTTTTTTTAGCCTTCATCTGTGATCTTTCTCTTTTTTACATCAGAATTGACTTACCCATTATTTGCACAAGTAGAACCAGCACAAGCAAGGTCTATTCAGATGAAATATGAGCATTTCACCATAAACATCAGGAACATTCACAGAGATTACTGATCTTTGATTTAGCCCTGCCCCCATGTGGACTCTTGCTTAGTTTTCTTTTAATAGAAGCAAGCTGCCAAACTCTGCCAACTTCTATCCTTATTTTACAGTTTCAGACTTGGTCTGACTATCTGATCCATTCTTGCTTATTTCTCATTGTTTCATTCTGGCAAATTCTAATTAGATGCGTACAAATCTTCCCATGAGTTATGACTGAGACTGCCTTTTGGTAAGATTCAGGTTTGTAATTCAGTGGAAATGTATCACAGTCATAGTGTGGGACTGCCACTAGAGATAGGATGAATTCTAGATACTTCCCTTTCCAATCCATGTGTAATTTAAGTCAGAAAGGCCTGCTCATACCAGTACTGAACAGGGAGTCCAAGGGATTCCCAACAGAGGAGAGAAAGGTAATTGCACGTAGTTCAGAAAGCGCAAGTAAATGCTATTTTGCCTGTCCTATATTCCAACACACATACACATCCTCCAATGAAAATCACTGTATTTCATATTGGAATAGGACAATTGTTCAAGTACATACATATATACGTATTTATGTATGGAGTGTATACAAATATACGTATGAAATTAAAATTGAAAGTTGAGGTAAGACTATGCAATGATTGCTCTTCTAGTAGAATATACAGACTCTGAATCAGAGTTTCATAGTGCCAGGTGAACATCTGCAGAAGACAAGTAAAGCAATGGGACAAGGCAATACTATTTATATAAGTATGGACAGGTTGTATGTCATGAAAGTTCATCTATGATTTTTTAGATTAGCTCCCAAGTGCAATATTATGTTGTACCTGGGAAGAAAAAAAAAAAGATGTCATTCACTAAAAAATTGTATGGATTTGTAAATGCCAAGTTACAATCAAAAATCAATATCTGAAGATACTTTTTATCCCCTGCTGTCACACCAGATTTTCCAGATAACACTCAACCTTGACTAACTATAACTACACATCCTAACAGCTCACTTTTCAAAAGGCACGTTTTGAAATGAGGCTTTCCACATCTGTTTCAACATGAAGCCCTCTATTATATTACTGCATTCAGAAACAACTGTGAGAGGAACTCCAAAGCTGTAGGTATAACACTGAAGGCTCTGACAGCCAGGAGCACAATGCTGGAGGGATCCCACTTTGTATTTTTGTAGAAAGATTCTGTTGCCCATATTTTGGTTCAGCTACATAACGCTGGTCCATCTCCAGAGGACTCTTATAGCCAAAGATCCATGAATATCCTTCAGAGTCCATTTCTTCATACTATGAACAGAAAATCTCCGTGATGTCTTGAAATAAGCGAAGCAGAAAATTTTCCCATCCAAAATAGAGATTATTGCTTTTCCCTTCAAGAAGCTGCTGATGTTATGCCCCGGAGTAACCTTAGTACTAATCAAAGCTAGTTATGACTACAGATGCTGACTTCTGGTAATAAATCATGATCTAATGGTCTCTTACAGTCAGCTCTACCAGTGCCAGTCTGCTGGCTCAAGCTGCCCTATATGCCCTTGTGTTAATTACTTTGACTAACTACAGGAGAGACTTATTCAATTTACTGATTGCTGTGTCCATAAACCAATATTTTCTAAGAATTCTGCATCAATAAGCAAAGTATTGGTCTCTTTAGCACTGATTATTTTATATTGGCTTATATTGTCTTTATGCAAACTCTGTAAAATTATCCTTTGTTTACAGGACTAACACAGGGCACACAAAGATTCAGTGGTTACAGTTTCTGTGCACTTTTTATGGCCCTCACCAGGGGGTAGTTTTTCTTTCAACTTCAAAGTTTTAACATTTTGCCATCAATAAAATAGGTAAATACTAGATAGTTTCAACATCCAAATGTATTGAACCACTAAAATATCTATACCGTTTCATTTACATGTTCTTCCAACATCACTGAACTATTCTTACAACCTAGAGATGCTGTAACACTTCAGACATTATTTAGTAATACCACTTTCTATTACTGGGTATCAGTATCCCTTTGAACTCTTAATTTTAGAGAGAACATTAGTAAATCAGATATATCTTCAGTATTTTAATACCAGTGTACCTGTTATTTGGCAGGCGTAAACCAGGAAAGAAATTCTTTCACTCTGCTTCTTCCTTATTATGCTTTCTATCTTCTCCTGTCACTGATTAATTTCTGAAATTCCTGCCTTTACTCTTCAATTAACCATAAGTGATTGCGTTTTGGTCTTCTAAGAGCACAACTTCAGACATCCTCTTTACTTTGCTTATCTAGAAGCATACTCCTAATGTCATCCTTCCTCTAGGTGCATTAAACTTTGGTCTCTGAGGTCCAGAGTTAGTGACTGCTTTTCTCTACTTTTAATTAGTATAATTACTTATTTCTGTGCTTCACCAGATACTGCTGGCAGAATCCAGAGAAGGGAGCTTTATGGCACCTCTTTCATTACCACAAGGAAACAAACCCAAGGTTTCACATTTATTTGAAAGACAGTGTAACAGAACTCTAATTTCTGTGCTTCTAATGCATTATCTTCCATTCATGTAATTCCCTACAGCTCTTGAGATAGTTATCTTGAATACGAGTCTGTGCTGTGCTACCACACAGACTGCTCAGTACAGGAGTATTAAGAGGTCATTAAATACATTGGTAGTCAATCAGAGGGGAAACACAGCATAATTAGGTTAAGGACCCAATGCTTCCTATGGTTCACTAAGTTCCCCAGGCTGCTTTATAACATTACAGCCTTGCCCTGAATTTTAGCAGAGCTCCATCCCCATCTCTAACTACCTTTTGCAATTCAACTCCTTCTGTGCAGTATGATTAAAGGTTAGATTAAATGATACATTTTAGAAGTTATATAATATATAATATATATATTTTCAGTATAAAACTGAAGATATTTGCAACGTATTCCAAACATGAAGCTGTTTTAGAAGAACAAATTGAGAGCAAAATTACTGCACTACATTTTTGTTACTGAGCTGCTATTGTAGCAGGTGCAGGAATATGATAGTTACCTTGTCTATCATCACACAGCACAGAGTTTTGTGGGCCCCTAGTGTTTTGGAAGTAAGTCAGGCAATAAAATAATGAGGGATTTGGACATGAGTCAGGAATAAATTATTCAGAATATTAAGAAGAATGATAGTTGGCAAAATATACATGTATGTAAATATAATTGGCCATGCTAGAAAAAAAAGTAGTTTTACAAATGACTGGTCAGATACAATCAGCTCTCAGTTTTATTAGCTTAATTTCCCTGAACTCCACATTAAAATGCTTGCAAGTATCCCATGATTTTCAGCTCCTTAGCTGTTCTTTTACTGTTGACAAATCATGTTCAAATAGAGGTATGGATTAGTCACATCATTGAAATAGCACAAGAACAGGACAACATTATTACTACAAAATTATTATGTATATATTTATCAATTAAAAAAAACACAGAGGAAAAAGAAATGCAAGTCTCTCCATAAATGAAAATTCTAATAGGAAGAGCTGTGGCAAAACATTCTTCACCACTTAAATGCAGAATTTTAATGAGGTTAACTCAAAACTGAAGTGAAAATTATGAAACGTTTTAGCTACAAACACAAGTAGAAGATATGACCCATGCCCTCAACTCATCCATTCATACTTAATACCCCCAGCATGTTTACACTCCCAAAATTCAAATTTTGAGTCCTAGGTAGGAAAAGCTCTCCAGATCAGAGTTCTGGAAATCACACACACACACAAAAAAAAAAAGCAGCTAAACTTTCGAATTCTGAGCAGGAACTTCTATGTCTACGGGATATCTACCTCTGAAAGTCTAACTTACGTAAGTAATCCCCTACCTATTCTGTAATCTACCTTGGCCAAAAGAAGGAAAAAATCCACGTCCTAACTTCCAGACATTTTGCTTTACTCACTTTGCTTTACACCAACCACCATCTCCTCAACTATCCAATTAAAATCATTTGCTCAAAAGACAACTCAGAGGTTATTGACTTCTGAAACCTTTCCTCTAAAAGTGGATCAATAAAGTCACCGTTGGCCAAGAAAATCACTCATTCTTTTCACTACTTTTAGATTTACATCCATCAAGACAGATGAAAGAAACAGACACCCTGCTGATCTAGTAAGTTTCCCAGGACATGTGCTAGAAGGAACAGCACAGGCATAGATTTATACCTGCACCTCAGACATCTCCAGAAGTATGACAAAAAAACTCTAATAGATGCCAAAGTAGGAGAGATAGTCCTTTTTTTTTTTTTTTTTTTTTTTTTTTACATAAATTTAAGCCATAAGGATGAATTTCTAGATGTTGCTTAAAATGTTATCTGTGGCTTTCCTTCTTCTGCTTTTCAGTAGTCAGCATTGATTGGTTGGGCTTAATATAGCCCTGTGCATGCAAAACTAAGTACAAAATCTTTGTTAGCACTAGAAAATCACCTGCTGTTAAACTGCATGCTATGGTTGCAAATTTAGCATGCTCACAAATGGAAAGCTTGGGAGGAGTACAGAATATCTCCAGAACTACAGCACAGAATATTAGTAAGCTTTAAAAATACGTAGACTGAATGAGATGGGATTAATAATGTCCCCAGGTTAAGCAATGTTTTTTTTCTTTAGATGATCAATCAAGGTTTTACTTTATTACTGTTTTATAGGCGTCTGGGGGACCACCTGAAAGAAATGGGCAGTTCTAAAGTTTCCTAGCAAGCAGTTTTGCCCATATTTCAAGATATTTCATCTCAAGCAGTTTTTGTAGCTGTTTCAGCTGAGCAGCAAAGGACTGAATGGGCCAAAGCAGTTCAGGGTGTGATTTCCAAAAGCTGGCTCGTGACATTTTCTCGGACTCTGAAAGACCCTTTAAAGGCCCATTAAAAGCTGGAGGTCTCCTTACTGACTAAACAAGGATAGGTCTTCCTCACCAGCACTGCCAAATTCTCTACTGCATAATGACATGGCTCCTAAAGGAGAGGTTGAGAGGAAGGGTACCACCAGAGCCCAGAGGTAACAGTGCTATCCTGGAATATGGAGATACAGATTTAAAATATTTCTTCGTGTGTGAAGTACAATTTACTAAGCCATCTTCCCTGATGCATGCAGCCTGTGCTAGAGGTCAGTGGGATCATATCCTCTTCTTTCTGGAAAATAAGTACTAAAATGAGGTCAAAGGAAGTGCAAAACATAATGCAGTACTATTGCTGTGAATCAACCTGAACTAAGAACTTCTTGCATCAAAAGGCTAAAATCCAGCTCTGTCATCTCCCATATGTTGACTATACACTTCACATGCTCTGGCTCTAACACTCAGTCCTCAGAAAACCAGGGCAACTGGTTGAATACGAATGGACAGAGTGGGAATTCTGTCGGTTTAGTATGCAAAATGGTCTCAGTAATGGGGACTAGATGATCACCACAGACAGCAAAAGGGAAGCATGGGAAGATAAATTTTGGACTAAGAGGCAAATGGGACATCTCCTCTAGGCACCAAGTCAGTTTAGCAATTTCATGAAACCTTCCCTAAGATCCTTTTAAAAGTCTGAGTCCAAAATAAAAAATACTGCATTTTAAGTGTTCATCTAGACTTAAGAAACTCTCTGAATATAATCTTTATGTTTTCTCCTTCATGTGCTTAAATCAGCATTCATGAGTCCCCCACAGGCACCAAATTACATGTTTTAAAAGCAGCTTTGCTGTACCTGAGACTCAGATCTCTAAGGACATTTAAATGGATGCTTCCCACTGGTTTAATTTAAGTAGTCAGGAGCATAAAAATTTGAGCAAGTCCTCTTTCTGCAGCCTCAGCCTTTAAGGTTTTAGTTCCTATGCTAGGGACTATCATTGTAGTTACAAAAGGCTTATATTCAGACTCTACCAGTGGCATAAATACAAGACTTCAGTTCCTGAAGTGATTTTGAAATGAGATAAATATGCCACAGTTCCTATGCAGCAGTTTCCAACTTATTTTACTGCTGACTATCATCCTAAAATGAGATTTTATACAACTCAACCTAAAAATGTAAGCTTATCACAGGACTGCTGATAGACTCTTTATAGCATGTTATATGCTAATGCCTTTAAAAGTCCTTATTACCAGTCAAATTTAAAAAATAAAGGAGAAACAGAAGAATGAAAAGCGACCACTAATACTGTATTTTCACTTGGAAAGATCTTACTGTATCTCCACTTAAATACATTACCTGAAGGTAATTCACCTTTCTTTTACCAGTAAAAAAAAAAAAATTATGTCCTTAAAAGAAATGCCTCAGGGAACGTGACAAAAGTTGATTGAAAGTACTAATTAGATTTTTAATGAGCTACCCAGTGAAGATGACAGAATTACACCAGGACTACTATTTTTCCCTTTACAACTACTGTTGAATCACAATGGGCTACACACACTTCCACAAGTGTATCTGTATTTCTTCACGGTTTTACAGTATGGCTTAGTTAGGCCTAATACTTTTGTTGGAATTCTTCGGTATTAATTAAAAAAAAAAACAACTTTCTTCTTTCCTCTCAAGAGGAATAATTGTCACCGAGAACACCGAGTCAACAAAGAGAATGCATCCTACAGGTTCCAGGTGTCAGTACTGTTGACAAAAACTTCAGATTCTCTGTCCTCAAAAAAAAATCAAGGCAATGCACAGCTTTGCATTTAGTTACAATACAGCCTTTCTCCCCAAAAAGTGAAAGGGATCAGCTTCTCACCTCTTCTCACCATTCTATCCCAAGCTCTCAGCATATTTTGTCAGTTTGCTCTTCTGAGGCTAGACATTGGTAGATGCAGCACATTAAGCAATCAGAGATAGCATGAAGAATCATAGAATGGCTTAGGTTGGATGAGAGCTTAAAGATCATCCAGTTCCAACACCATGGGCAGGGCCACCAGCCACTCACTCAGGCTGCTCAGGACCCCATCCAGCCTGGCCTCGATGCCTCCAGAGATGGGTCATCCACAACCTGTCTGGGCAACCTATTCTAGTGCCTCACCACACTAAGTAAAAAATTTCTTCCTCACATCTAACATAAATATTCCTTCTTTTAGTTTAAAGCCACTCTCCCTTATCCTATCACTGTTAAACTGTGTAAAATGACAGCATCTCTCCTGCCAGTAAGCTCCCTTCAAGTACTGGAACACAGCAGTGAGGTCTCCCCAGAGCCTTCTCTTCTCCAAGAGAAGCAATCCCTGGGGCCCAGACCTGGATACAGTACTCCACCTGGGACTTCATGAGGGCAGAGCAGAGGGTGACAATCACCTCCCTCTCCCTTATACCACCCTCTGTTGATGTAGTCTAAGATACTGTTGGCCTTCTGGGCTGCAAAAGAATTCTGCTGGCTTGTGTGCAGCTTTTCATCCACCAGCACTCCTAAATCCTTCTCCTGCTCTAGATGAATTCTTCTCCCAGTCTGTATTCACATCTGAATTACCCCCAACCCAAGTGCAACACCTTGCATTTGGCCTTGTTAAATCTCATTAGATCCTCGTGTGCCCACTTTTCAAGGGTCCTCTGGATTGCATCCCTTTTTTCTACGATATTGACTGCACCGCTCAGCTCACTTGGTCAATGTGTCTCATAATCAGGATTATGTTTATACAGATTTGGATTCAGAAAGAAATTTTATTTGGCAAGGACTGACAAGGATCTCAGAATTCTAAGGGAAGAAAGAAAAAGAAAAATTCCCCCCAGTGCAAGTATTTAAATCATTCACATTTATTTACTGGAGATCTCTGCTCCCTGCCTTATAGAAGCATTACATACATAAAATTTTTCTCACTCCATCTAAAGCCTTTGGGTTTAGGAAGGGGGTCAACAACCCTGTGAAGCAAGTAAAAAAAATTTCATTTGGTGCTCTAATGGGCTCTTTTGAGTTCCTGTGAGAGCTGGACTTGAAACATCTAACCTTGACCTTATCACATGGCACCAAGCACAACACTTGCTAACTGTTCTGTAAATGTTACTGTATTGTATTTGACTTGATGTCTCAAAGCTTTGTTCCTTCTTGCTAGAACTCAACCAACATTTTTCAGTAATGAACAGTAGCACTGAACATCTCTGAACAGGGAAAATAATTCTTTTCCTCTTTATTCATGTTTTTGATAAAGCTCATTTTTCTTAGCTACATTTACTAAGATTACACAAATAATAACACTACTGAGAATGGAAACGAACAGCAATGAATACCCTTAGTTTAAGGCAATTTTAGATATGCAGTATTAATCAGCTCCACAATTTCATACATTTAAAATATTATTTTCCTTCAAAAAAATGTTTGTCACTTCCTGTTAAACATTAATATTTGTATTATGAAATATTTTTTAAGAAAAATCTGGGTATAAATAGAAACAGGCATATTGTGATATTGTGATATCTCTGGAAATTCCCAAGTACCTGTTTCTTAAAATAGGTATTTAACTTGTGTCTTTTCTAAGGAAATTTTTTTTTTTTTTTTTTTAATTATCAGTTGGTATCAGCCAGAGTACTGACTGAATATCATAGGCACATAAATCAATAAGCACAGATGTATAGAAGCAAAGTAATGCATTTTCCAGAGATATTTGAAAGTGAAAAAATCCATCAATACCCTGAAGGCATCTGGAAAATCCAGAAATATCAACATAATGCATTCAACAACAACAACAAGAAAACCACATTTGGATAGAAAGCAGAACAAGCAAAAAGTTTTAAATTGTCCCCTTCCCTCTACTGTTAGCACAGCTGTTTCACGAGCATATCTTGATCCAGCGTTATTTCTCATTCAAGTTTTCTACACTACAACATCAATAAAAAAGTGATTCTCCCTGCTAATAACATGATTTGAAGTTTAGAAGACCTTTGTGTATCATTGATATTGATGCCTGTAGTATCTCAGAGGGCAATGGGATGAACAACTGTTTTTTGTAACTTCTCAGGAGAGTGCACCAGGCTTTACTTCTAGAAAGTGTTAAACATATACTTAAATGTGTTGATATCAGTGAGAACTGAATAGCTAAAGTCAATTTAATGGTAATTTACCAGTTCTTGCTTTCTGCCAGTAAGCTTGTGGTGGGCAAGATACCAACACAGCCAATATCTGTTTTACATCATCCTCTATCCATCTCAAATGAAAAAAATTAAATAGACAGACATAAATATGTAGATAGATCAACAACCAGTGCCATTTGTCACCCTCCATTCCACTTCCTAGAGCAGTAATTTAAAATATCTTCAAAGGACTGAAAATATTTCAGCTAGTACCCAGGATCTAGATCTTATGTTATCTTGATTTGTTGCCTATTAACTCACATACAAACTCCACTGGGTGCTTTATTCCAGACTTATTCTGCACCATGCAGGTCTCATTACTACGTTACCCTCAGACTTCCCCATATGCCAAGTGCGGTTATTAGCATTCCTTGTCTGCAGTTTGTTCTCTTCACATCCTCTCCCCAGGAAGGAAGATGGGTGCATAGGGGGAATGGCCTGATGTGGATACCCACACTGACAGTAGGTGGCACAGACACAAGTAATTCTTACCCAGGACTTACTACATTTCCCCTAAAAACAATAGGAATCTCACTTTTCACTCCAATAGGATAGAAAAATATGTAGTTTTTAAATATATTTAAATATCAAGGGAAAAGAAGAAAGCAACATTTCTTTAATCTACGGTACTTTTAGTCATCTACGGCTTTCACGTACTTTTAATCTGAGATCCTCTTTTCTCCCATGATTTTTTAAAATAAATATTAACAAGAGTTAAAAAATAAAAGCCATGTATTAGTCACATACACATAATTCAGAAGGAAATTGAATTACTATGATCAATTACGTGGAAAAATATGCAATGTAGTATTTCTTCAGAATATTAAAGTAAAAGCCATGAACAAACAAAAGGAATATTTGTTTGAACTCATGCGTTGCCTGCCTTTAATTAGAAACTAACAGGCAGGCAAACTCAGCTGACCATATCAAATAGATCAGAAAGGATTTTCTTCAGGTCTCTTCAGAGAATATTTACAACAGCAAATCTGACTTAGGACCACACACTGGAGTAACAGTAGTCTCCTCCAGTCTGAATGAAATCCAGCTCTATGACAGTATTGAAGTTATTCTAGGTATTTTGATTTAGTACCCCTTCTCACAGCAAAATCAGCAGAAAATGTGATTTAGGTATTCATTTCTGCTAAATGTCTTAACATGCCATTTTCAAGGACGCTTAGAAATAATCTGTTATTTCCATCTTTTTGCAGAAGGTGACAGCACAGATAGATGTGGTGTTACCCAAGGTCAGGAAGGTTGGCAGCAGAGCTGGAACAACATCCAGCAGAGCATCAGTGGTCCCCTAATCCACAGGGGATCAAGACACAGAGGCCCCACTGCCCACTGAGAACTAGTTTGCCCTGAAGAGAGAATTCATACATCTGAAAATACCCTTGATCAGCTCATCCGGATGCCAGGCAGTGAGGAATCAGAGCCAAACATTTAAAATTCTTATCCTGAGCATCTAAGTAAACAATAAACCTGTTCCTCTGCACATTTGTTTTCCTCTACACTCATCCGTAGATGCACCTTCACCATTCTCCATCTCAGTCATTGCATACGTATTATTCAGAAAAAAAAAAATCCACCAAGACCACAAACAGTAAAATCCATGAGTGGAAATAACTTTTCATAAACTACACAAAAAAATCAACCCCTCTTTAAGATGACACTGTGTTCCCAGTGTTTGTCTTCTTCACTTTCACACACATTATATATAGCCCTAAATGACACAGGGACTCTGTTGGATATGATTTATTGCCTTGATTTATTGAACTGAGTAACGACAGAGCTCCTGCTTGACAAGTTTCCATTTCTTCATGGCAAGTAATTAGCCTTCATATTGCCAAAGGGCTCTTCAACTGCCCTGTCAGTGCTGTTCCAACCTAATGAAAATACAGCATCTTATCATAGGAAGACATTTACGTCATTCACATATTGCTTTCTAGTTGCCTCTCATTAGCTCCAGACAGCCTAACTTCGGTGGCTGCAACAGAACAGAAAAATGCAATGCTCAGGAAGAAGTAGCATCACCTTGCCTTGCTGCTGGGTTAAAACAAGGTCTTCTGACACTAGCCAATGTTTTTAAATAGACTGTGTGAGCATACGTAGCCTAGAACACTATTTTGGGCTATATATTTACTATTCAGCTTTCACTTATCACAGTATCTTGCCATTCAGCACAGCCTCCAATAGCAGGCATTGTAATAATCCACACCTTATCAGAGTCATCAGCTCACTCTAATTTATCCTCCTGATGGGCAGTTCACAGCTATCTGATCCCACACCTTAATTCCCCTCCTGCCAAGCTGCCAACTCTCTAGCCAACAGGCAACACAGCGCTATGGTTATAGGTTTTCATTTCAGCCCACCACAAGAGAGGAGCAAAAAAAAAAAAAAAGGGATGAATCCTTCTAGGAAGCCAGCACCCGGCAAGTACACTGCTAAGGAAGCTATTTCCTTTTTAGAAAGTCTTTGTTATTGGCCAGTTGAGCAAGCATTCCAGGTGTTGAAATTCATGACACTAACTTGCATCTGGTGTATTGGAGACTTACTTAGTTTATGCCACAAAAGAGACCTACAGAAGTTCAATGCAAAAGGGTAAAATGAGGAAAAAGGCCCTCACAAATGTGTTACTTGTTGGCCTTCCTCAGTTCCTGCTTATCACAGGAGGAATGAGGAGTTGAAAGAAAATATCACTGCTCCCTGCTTAATCCTAGCAGAAAAGACAGCAGGAAGCAAAATAGACTTTGTCTCCTCTATCCCTCTGGATCACACAACTGAGAAATACAGATGACAATATTCATGAACTGGGCATAAGACTCCCAGCACATTCCCCAACACAAAATGAGAGATAATGGAAAATATTGCTCCCTAAATCTCGTATTCTTCCCCACAGCTCAACTGGGGATGCTAAAGTCACACGTAACTCCTATTTTTTGTCTATCAAAGGGTCTTTACTTCTGCCTTTCACCACTGATGGTAGGAGTGTCTCATCATTAGCCTGCCTGTTGTACCATTCCAGCTTTCAAAAAATGCTGTGAGGCAAAACTATTGCCCAGAAGTGAAGCACAAGATGGATACAGTCTTCTTTCTGCCTGGGTTTATTTTTACTGGTATTGACTTTGATTCTAACACTGTTCCATCCTTTCAATCTGAAAAGCACCTAAAATATTTTCTACTGCACACTTAAATAAAATGTTCCTTGAGAAACAGTGAACAAAAACCAGCACTGTCCTACAGCCATATATTCCTATAAAAAAAAGTGTTCTGTGATTAAATTCCTACTACGCTGCTCTGACTTGTGAGCAACTAGATGCTACATATTGAGCGTGCTTTTCAGTGCTGTACTAATGCCTTAGGAGGGTCTTTAGTCATAGTTCTTTGCTTATTTCAGAAATTTCCTCATGCTGTGCTGTCATGCATAGAGAAACTGGAAACTGTCAGAAAGCAGATATTGGGCATCTAATGCTCAGGCCAAAGCCTGCAGATAATTAAGGTTGAGATTACTCAAGTGAACATGCTATACTTGCTTTCCTCATTTTCCACCTGAATATTTAGCAACAAAATGCCTACTGAAATTTCAGGGTAGGGGAAGGAGGAAGGATAACAATAGATAGGTAATCACCTCCCATTGCCTTTTCCAAGTAAGCTTAAGTGCTAAGGCAGATTCAGAGGCAACGTCTTGGAAAATAAAAAAACATAGGTCCTGCTTCTCCATCTGAAAGATGGACTAGGAAAACATAAATACGCTAAGCTTGCCAATACTTAAATCCTTAATACAAAAAAAGCACTCTTCTTGGGATATGATAAAGATGAGGGTGTATCCTGTGTGCTCTCTTATTAATCTGCTGAGCTTTGCTAGGAAATATCTGGCTTCCTCCAAGCTTTTGATGGGGTCGGTAGATGCCTAGTGTAGCTTAGGTCACAATGTCCTGGATGAAGCTGTTAGTAGGAATTTCAAAGCTGCTACAAATCAACTGCAAAGCTAAGCTAAACATAATAGTGTATGTCCAACCAGACAAATGTTACTCAGGACAAAACAAGTGAATACACATACGTAATTCTAGAAATTGTTCTTAGAATTATATTGATTTCCTATGCTACTCACGCAACAGCTAACTGTAGCACAGCTAATGCATTCATACGTGGTAATAACTAAAGAAGTATTAAAAAAATACCTTAAATCATAGAAAGTTTAGGAATACAAACAAGTGCATCCATGCAGGGAGAAAATGGTCAGTAGTTATATTAGTTTATTATATGGGAACCTATAATATGAGGTTCTGAATGAGGGAATGAAGAAAGAGTTGCTGCCTTATTACCCTACTCCATGTAGGCGTTCATGTCAAGATAGCCAGTTTGGTGCTTTTACCAACTAAAACACAGTTTAAAACAGTGTAGAAAACACTGCTAGCAAGTGAGAAGCAAATTGCTCAGAAAAAAAAAAGGTTGAACAATCATCTTGAACCTTCACTCAGCTCCAGCTATCATCTCTTTTAAGTGAACTGCAAGTTATATGTGAATTATTGACATACAATAAGAGAAGAATATGTTTACAAGCAGGTAACATGGAAGAACTTAGTTTACAACAACATGGTTTATGAAAATCTTTAAAGAATAGAACAAAAAGACTCATGGAATAAGAACACAAAACACTGTAGGAAGAGAGAGGGAGAAGGAAAAATACAGAAATCTTAATGATAGAACTCCATATAAAAACTTTAACTCCAACAAAGGGAAAAAGTACTTTAAATAAAATTTTAAAAAGAAAAAAAATGATATTTTCATCTCCAGATAAAAGCTACTAAAGGAAAAAGAAAATATGAAATGAGAAAGGATATTTTCTTTAAAAAAAAAAGTACTTCACACATTTGTTAGTTCTTGTATTTCCCTTGGGGTTTGCATATTTCTGTCACAGTTATCCCAATTAAAATGAAAAGTCTGCATTATCCTTTAGGCGAGGATAGCTGCCAACTGCTAAGTTTTATAAAGTCTTTATTCTTGTCCATAAATATTTAAAAAGAATTGGTTGGTACACAAGCCAAAGTAAAGTAAGAAATCAAATGCATGAACTCCACAGTAACCTCTGAATTGTCTGAACAGAGATGAAATACTAGAATAAAGTTATGACTTTGTTCATGTTAAAATTATGGTTAAAATATATGCAGGTAACTTTTCTGATCCTTTTCCCATTTTCTTCTCATGGAGAGTAGTGAAGAGAAACAAAGAACTGAAAAGACTTGAAAACTATGATAACTTTTCGAGACCAATTTTACAGCACAGCAAAGAAATAATCTTTGCCACCTTATTCTATGCTTTGGATTTTAATCAGTTGCTTTTAAAGCACAGCCTTCAGTAAAAATTAATATCTTTTCACAATACACTGGGTGTATAGAGACTGCGTGCTCAGTATCCATAGGCATAAATATACTTCAACATGTAATGACATCAACATCCTGACATGATATGCCACTTAAAGGCATATCTTCTCATTTAGATCAACAGGAGTTTGACAACAGAGTTGGCAGCCTAAATCACAACCAGGAGCAAGGAGGAGTCTTATGATGTGGTCTGTTTCTGCAGGCTACGTGCACAGGAACATATCTAGGAAAAGGCAACATTCAAACACATCTGAGGAAAACACTGATGCAAAAGCTCCACATCCCATCAGAGAAAACTGGCAGCTCTTGCTTGGATATAGGATATTCTGGCTGATGCTCAACTGAAAAACTTGTAGACCTATATGTAGATTGCTCTGAAAGTAATATCTCCTATTTGTTTCTGTGGAAACTACAACAGATACAAAGACCACACTGACAGTTTTTAATAGAGCAAATTCTTAGCTACAGAATAATATTTTTTCAATATAGTCACTGCTATCAACATGCTCATGCTTTAGAAACTCAGGATTGAAAGCAGTGATCACCGTCAGTCTCATGAACAATCACACAACGGCAAGGATTGCTCTTAATCCTGCCAGCTTCTCTTTAAGTATTATACCATCTAAATGGATAGAATACTGAATAATGTAAGTACAAATTCTCTAGGCACAGGGACTGCACGAGGATAGGATCAGCTAGGTACTGCAGCAAAAGTAGGAACCTTTGTCAGCTGAAACCAGCTCAAGTGAGCTCCTTTTGAAGTGGTTTTCACTAGGTCATCTCATACAGAAACAAACTTCGATTTTCAGAATTTTCAGAATTTTAGCATCACTAATAAATATATAAAATAAACATGTAAGGATGCCAACTTAGATGTAAAAAGACATACTAAAGCTGCACTTAGTAAGCTGAAGTTGCATATACTATAGACTGGTTATAATGAACAAGCACATACTAGAGCTTAATCCACCTGCTTTCTAAAATCAATAGAAATATTCTTTGCAATTTAACAGGGTAGGATGAAAACACTAGAATCAGATTCAGAGAAGTGGCAGGTTAATTGTGAGAGATGCTGGAGATGATCAGCAGATCTAATCAAAGAGGTTTTTTTTATCAGGGCCATTTTGAGCAGCAAGTGGTTTTCAGAACTTCTCAGCTGTGATCTGAAACCCAGGAATATAGGAATCTGACTTTTTGAAGGAAGAACTTTAGCAACATCTTTAAGGCAAGGGGTTGGGGGTGGGGAAAGAATCAAAGGAAGAGAGTTCTTGTGAGATTTTTTGAAATTAAAGCCTTAACATATTCAAAATTGCTTGTCATTAGTGAAGCCAAGGCTCTTCCTCCCAGTCCTGTAATAAGTGAGTTAAGTAAAACGTGGTTAAGTCAGTGTGGCTGCAAGCCCCTCCAAAGTTAATGAAAGCTGCAGACATTGAGCACTTTCAGAAAGGTCACATTATTAATACCTCTGCACAAAAGTTTCATACGTTTAAGTGTAACTCCGAAGCAGTATTGGCTCCTCTTTCTCTTCTTTAAGAAAATATGGTCTCCAAATATACCCATGACAAAAAAAAACATTGGTTCAAATTACTCTGAAGTAAGATTCCCGAGTCGGAGCCAAACACATTCCACCCAGTTCCTGACTGAATACTAAATTCATATAGCACCTCAGACTGAAGAGGAATTTGTCCTGAGTTCTGTTAGCTCTAATAGATTATAGCGTAATCCTTTACAGGACTGTGAATAATTGAACAAAGGAATTCATTGACAAGTTGAATTTGATAAATAATTTTATGGAAGAACTCATAAGACAATATTGTAGCATAGATTCATCTCTGAGATGTATTCATTATAGATGAGGGAGTTCAGTGCAAAGGTAAGTCATGATAGGTGCTATGAGAGCCTCAGAAAGTCTGCATTTAGCATGTCCAGCAAGGCCACTTGTGTCAAAGAACTTCTCATGCCTCTAGGGCAGAGCTAATTAAAGTTCAGAAGGATAAGGAAGAATTTATGAGCATGGCAATTCCTCCGCTAGAGAAAATAATCCAGGAGAAACTTGTGGGAGACTGAGAACAACCACCTTACAGTGAAATGTGTCAAAATTAAGGAAGGCCAAATGAAAACTAGTGATATATGGGAGAGAAGAGCTGAAGTAAGCAGCAGTATCTTGGAGTGCAGAGGATAAATGATACAGGAGCAGTGATACATTTTTTCTGATTGATACAAACAACTTTTTTCCAACAGAAACAAAAACTGGGTGTGCTGAAGGACACAGTGACTGAGACCAAATTATGGTCTCAACTATTTCCAAATACTTAGTGCTTGAGCCAGAATTAGCTGTACTTAGTGATATATAATTCTACTTGGATAAGGCCATGCCCACTGCCAGCAATTCTGCGAGCAAATAAAAACATGTAATTCAGCTGTGCAGATTGCAGGGACACACGGCTTCTATGAACAGAATCATGGCCCACAACCACAGTTGGACAGGAAGGCAAAGGAGAGCACCTCATCTCACATAATGCCCAAAGTAGCAAATTTGTCAGCACTGCGGTATTAAGAAACTCTGGTGAGAGCCACAGACAACATCACTCTCCCATTTTATGTCTCAGTAGTGGAAAGTACACATAAGATGTAGCAGAAGACACATAAACAACTCAAAGGGCAGAACATATTGCAGATCTACTTTCACCTGATGTGGTACCAGAAGACATTGCTGTTACACTACTAGAAACTTCTAAAATACCAACTGCCTTTAACAGATACTATTACTGTAACTGATTTCTTCAGCAAATAGTAATAGCCTTTATTTCTTAGATTACTTCCCCACAACAGTAATCGAATTCTTGTTAGCAATTTTCAGCTGTGAAGGAAATCTGAGCAAACTAATCTCTGATAAAGCACCTCTGTTCACAGCTGTGCAATGTGAAGTATTTCTGAAGGAGAGACATATTGAGCCTTGAAATTATCCTATTTATTACCCTCATGCCAATGAGAAAATGGAGCATTTTAATTGAGTTTTGAAAGACTGTTTGTAAACTGCTGACCTAGAGAAAAAGCCCTCCAAATCATTTGCCATAGATCTCTTGCTGAACTATTAAGAATCTTGACATGAAGCAAAAACAGCTGTCTGTCACTGTACTGGTGAGCAGAGCATACAGATCAAGTACTGGTTTTTGTTTTTTTTTTTTTACAGGCCTCAGCCAGAGCTACATGAAGCTTTGATTCAGAAGCACAAATATATCATCTGTACCATTTCAAGTCTCTTAAATGTAAAAAAAAAAAAAAAAAAACTTAAGAAAATAGGAAAATATAAGCAAATACAGATTCTCTGGTTGATATTGCCAAATGCATTAATATCTGCAAAGATCCACTAGAGACCCTCATGAAGTTTGTGACAGAACATGCAGCTCAAGCTGAAACCTGTGCTGCTACCTACATTAATTCCAGCTACCGCAAATAGGCTTGCTTTCATGCACTTCAAGCACACCTCCAACAACGGAGTACACACACCATTGATCTCTGCTGAAAAAAATACTACAGTCCTAATGAAGCCTTTTTTTTTTTTTAAAGTACTTAGTATACATTTGTTATTAAAATAGCCTCCAGTTCTAAATTCATGTAATTACATGTGGCAGTAAAGCCACATTTGTTCAAGAGTCGTGAGGTTTTTCCCCCCACCCAAAAGTCACTACTTCCATTCTTCTAACTTGGGCCAAGCGAAATCTTAGTTATGCCTCTTATCAAAGTAAGCATTTTCAAGGAAAAATTCTTTTTGCTAAGTGTGTTGTTTGAACTGTCTCTGTGCACTTTCCCTAAAAGGCAGAGTCACCCCCTCTTGCCATACTCTTCTGCAATTGCCATCACCCCAAGCTCCCCTCCAGCCTTACACTGAATAGCTACATGGAGTCCTGGGCACAATGCAATCACAGATCTAGTTTCATCTGCATAAACTCACACAAAATTTGTGAGATAGGAGGGAGAAGAATTTTTTTTTTTTTTAACACCACATGCATGCATTGCAGTAGAAAAGAATCTGTAATGAAGATACAAGTTTAGACTTTAGTTTCACATAGTGTTATCATGAAAAGTCTCTTCCACTTCAGACTCCTTTCCTGATAATATTGCTGGATATGTCAACAGATATCACTTTGAAAATTCTCTTAGTAATATGTACACAGACATACAGCTGTTTGACTCATTCCATTCTTTTTTTCCAGAGTTCCTATCTGAAATTCTAAAACTGTCATAAAATATAAACTCAGCAGTTTGCAGCAGACCTATTGAAAGTGACTGTAGATTTGACTTCCATTTGTATTGGAAATTAAAAGCAATAATCCAGGCATAAGACAAGAGAAAGATTTGGTATTCACATTGAAGCTCAGTAGCTTATATATCGATCATTTTTCTGGTTTGAACCTTGGATGTCTATAGATCTGATCAAGTCATTTCATATTTGTGTATCTATTCTCCATAAAATGAAGTATTCAATTTGAATAAGACTTGCAAATGCAAGGTAACATTTATAAAAAACTTGATTTCTTTAGGAGGAAGTGCAGTCTGGTATCACTAAGTTGATGGCAAGATATCCATTATGGTTAATAGAAACTGAGTTAAATAAGAGCTATTAAAACAAAGGCAAGTACACAGCAATAAGTCAAAGCCAGCTCAGTTGCCCCAGTTCCCCTCCTTTTGTACACTGAGGAAAGAGAACTCTGTTGAGATGTAGAATACTGTAATTTAAGACATTGGATGTATAGTTAATGTTCTATGGTCAACCATAAAGCTGGCATTTTTCAGCCTCAAAATATCTAAATTTGCAATCTAAGAAACTTCTTAATGTACTGCATTGCCTGGAATAAGCAGCAGACTGTTAATCTGGACAAGCATCACTTTGAAGGGGGAATAAATGCAAATTACACAGCTTTATGTAGTTTTTACTTGATCCTGCAACTTTTGCCCTCACAGTAAATTTTTCATTTAGGCTGTAAACACAACTGCTAATCAAATAGCCCCTATCCATGGAAGCCTTGTTGCATTTGCCTTTAGCCACTACTGGATTCAGAGGGTACTACAGAGCCCTTTGAACTCTCAGTCTCGTGAACAAGAAAGCTAGAATGGATATCACAGTTGTTGTCCTTTACTGTGTGCTGTCTCTGCACCATCCCTGACTTTGTTTTTTTCCCTGAAAGGAGTGCTGGAATGCATATGCTGGCATCTACAACCTCTATCACACAACAGCTGTTAACACCTAAAAAAGTCACAGCCACTTCATCCAGCCACTTTGACTCTTATTTGAACCAAATCACATCTTTCTGTGAAAGAATATTTTTACTACCTAGAAAAGCAGCAAGATCTAAGCCTTATACTGTCTTTTTATTTCTTGTACATTATCAAGAAGGAAGGCTGTGTAGGTCAGATGAGGTGCCCAGTTTCACCTGTGTAGCACCTTCACTGTCAGTGTGTTTGCACAAGAGCAACTTAGCTAATGGGCCTAGTGCTGAAGACAGACAAGGAAATAAGTATTTTCCTTTGTGCTTCTGGCCGAGCAAACCTTGCAGGTGCTCCGCTAACATGGGAAAAATCATTCAAAGCTGCCTCTTGTCACACTAGTAAGCAAGTATCATTCCCTGAAAGCGGCTTTGTTGAAGGAAGAGGCTATCCTTACACAGATACCTGATCTACAAATGCAATTTAAGGTTGAGGTATATATGCTTTTAAGGAAGAACACAGGCACCAGTTGGAGAAAAATGAAAATGCAGCACATACTAAAATGGAACAAAAAAATGGCAAAACAGACAGGATTACAATTACACAATATTTCAGCATGCCCTTCATAAAACCTTGTGGGTTGACGCACTCTGTTGAAATGAACTGCAGACATCCACACAGAGTATTTCTAGTTGTAATCTGACTAGACTGCAGATAATACATTTCTTGCAAAAGGCACAGTATTCTGTACCCACTGATTATCAGCCACCAGCATCGCCCAAGCTGTGGGTGACTGACTGCTTATCTATTACACATATAGAAGAGGTAGAACTAACTAGGCTGTGACATGGCTGCTTTGACATACCTGCTTATCTTTGCAACAGTGCTGCACGACTGACATCTGAAAAATGGGAAGGATCCTACCCTCAAGACTGCTTTTGTCATGGTCTCTGTTATAATTATGCAGCTCTTGCAGGTAACGAGAAAACACAGGCAGGAATATCCCTGCTGGTCCCTAGAATGGGTTATACCTACACTTGTCCTTTAGTTTCTCTTTTACAGCTAGTAAAAAGAGCATTTAAGCTTCTTATTCTATAAGAGTCACAGGAATCAGATAGGCAACACTCCATTGGCAGTAGCAGTGAGTGATAGAAAACCTTTTAAACCTATTTTAGTTTTAAGCTTCCTCAATTTAAATATGAAAACTGAAAAAGTAGCTGGAAAAGTATATATGAACCAGGCAAAAGATTGATCTTCAATTCACAGAGCCATGTTCTCATCTCAGTCCAGCTCAGCCTTATCTTGTTAAGAGTCACCACAGTGTCAAGGATAAAAAGATCACTGGAGTTCCAATCTGCAATATGCAATTTCATATTGCAACAAAAGCAATTTTGAACTTCATACGTGAAAAACAAACAAACCAAAAGAAGCAGTGTACTCGCTTTTCCAGAAGAATCAATTCATTTGTGCCAGAATTTCTATGCTAGTAGAGATAGCACATGCATTAATTTGGGGGTATTCATCTTTTAACACTTCAATAAAACTCAATTCATTTCCAGGCAAATATTGCTGTCAATGGGACACACCAATCAAGGCACCAGCTAACTCCTTGTTTTGGAAACTATGACTCATGAGCATTTTTTGGTCAGACATGACTTACAGGAAAATATCAGTTTCTCCCCTCTAGACACAAAAAAACCCAACGCCCTGTCTGATAAGGTAGTATGAAGGGTGACAGTACAGAAAGGGAAGAGGTGTGCATCTAGTGTCATCTCCACACCAATGGGCAACAGAAGTGTTCAGGCCCCCCTCCTCTCTATACACTCTGTGATGAGTTAAAACACCGTGATACAACTCAAGATGTCTGTAAAGTCTTCAACAAAAATTACTTCTTAAGCTTGCTTATGAAATTACAGCCAAATCCAAAATGGACTACTAAGCATCATTTTCCATATTTTAAAAGAAATACACATACAAAACAAATACAAAGCCAGAGGGTGCTCTTTTAATTTACAACCCCTCCTGGTTAGGGTGGTTTCTATGGCAACAAAATCAGTAGGTTCTTGTTATTTCCCATTGTATAATCAATGAATATACAATGTTATAATTAAGAAATACACAAGAAAGTTGACTAAACAGGTGATCACACTAAAGAAGAATGGATGGAAAGCTTACCCTTGTCCTAGGCTCACTGAGAAGACTAAGAGAAACCATATCCAAAAGAGATCCTTCCCCACTGGTAGTCAGCTCATAAATGGGGTCTAGGAGAGGTGGAGCCAGGCTCCACCCTTTCCAGTAGCACAGGAGAATTGCCTTCACCTGTGATCCCAGGGCTGACTCATCATTCACCTCAAGTGGTCAATCAGAGGTTCAGGCCATGATTCAGCAGTTCCCATACACCCATACACACATTCCAGAGGAGCAGGTCATCTATTGAATTCAGGAAGATTTAACTAAGCATTTTCTTTGATGATAAGCCAGAAGTAATAGAAGATCAGCTACTTACATCACATCTCAGTTAAAATATTTCCTTGTGTCTATCTAAAACTATTTACTCACTGGTGTCGTGTGTTAAAAGAGCATCTAGACAGACAGCAAGAGCATTTGATTATTCAGCACCAGATGAAATGGTAAAAATCACACTGACTAATGGCATTTAGCTGATGACAGTCACAAAATTAGTAAAAGTCTGATATGAAGTTATTACAAAGAGGTAGCATTCAAAAGAATTATATTTCAAATAAACAGCTATATGATTGATGATAAATATATATACTTTGCATACAAGGAATTAAGTCTTTCTCGTTTTGTTTCTGACTGCAAAAGCTAGAATTACTGATGCATGGTACAGATATGGAAAGTTTTGTTCTAAGATGATTGGGTTAAGTAAAACATTGGGTGAAAAAGAAGGACAAACCATCTTAACTTACCACCTGAAAGCCTGGCATTAGTCATCAACTAATGGTCTCTTCAGATTGCATATGAACGAACAGCATAGTCTCAAATGGTACAATGTGTAGACCCATGGTTATTAAAAAAACCACACAGCCTATAACTCAACAGTGGCAAAAAACTGCAAGTACAAATTAAGGACAGGATCATTTAGGCTGTTATGCTCTTGAGATAGATCTTATTCCACTGAAGTAAAAAAAAAAATAAAAAAAAAATCACACTCCTGCTCACATCTATGGCAGATATTTGAAACTTCCACTAAATAGTTTCCCTGTTGCTTCATAGGTTTTTTTTTTTTAAATGATAAAACATGTCAAGCTGCACTGTTTGCCAGCATCAGAGAAGTCTATATAACCAGCATTCAATAAAAATTTTGTTCAGTCTTAATTACTACCATGTCCACATCATGTAGACAAAATTATGGCATAAAACCTCCACGTACATGCAGTACAATATGCAGTTCAGCTGCTCACATACCTAAATATTTGTGGGCACAAAGTCTGAGTGTTTACAAAAGCTATTTAAATTGGGACACTCTTTATCGCACCATTGCATGCAACATGTAGCATTTCTTTTTATTCCAAAGCGCCTTATTGTTGAAACACATTCCATGTTTGTTTCGATAACCCAAAACCGAGAGGTAGGGTTTTCATCTGGATCACCAGCAAAGACCTTCAGATATAACTAATTCAGTGGAAGGTTCTTCAGACACAAAGAAGAGTGACAGCTTGCTCCCCTTGACAGCAGTATGAATTACATTTCATTCCTTTGCAAATTTCACTCCTCCCTCATTCAAATGGAAACTGATCAGTTTCTAAAGGAGTGAGGAAAATAAAGAAACATTTAAAAAAGCTAGGAAGTGTTAATGATAGCCTTTTCCCTTTTCTAGTGAATACTGTCCCTAAAAAGTTCTACTCGAGTCAGATGAAACTTAACATATTCTAATATCACTGCAAGCTAAGTTTGACCTTTAAATATTAACATTTAAATATCAATGAAATAGCAGTAGAAACAGAGACTGACAGATGTAATACAAGTCAGACTAAATAGCACAGTAAAATTATATGCTACTTGGAAATTCTCGTTAGCAATAATAAGATACGCACATATAATCCATGATCTAAAAATGTACTCCTGAAAATCCAGGTAGAATAAATAATCAGAAAATCTCACTAATAGTAATTATTCTTACTTTATAACTTCAGGGGAAAATCTTTGAGAGGAAAAGCCAGATATCTGCACTTATGCATGTAATTGGACTTTTTTCCCCCCTAATTGGTCTCTAACTGGATTTGTTACCTAAAATATTTTACCTAGAAGTCTATTTCCATTCTACCAGTGTAGGAAAACCTTAATCTTCACACAGTTCTTCATTGCACTTCAGCAGCCTGTTCCTTATTAGAACCATAGAATCATTAATCACAGTGTCTCTCTCAAATGTACCCTGAATACTTCTTATACTATTAAAACTGTCAAAGAATAGTAAAAAAAAAAAATACATGCTGAAATAGTAAAAATTTCCCCCCCAAAATGCATTATAACAAGGTAGAGATACATTTTTGAAGTAGGATCAGTTGTTCCTTCAGTACCTTCACTGCAATATAAAAAGGCAAAATCACAGAAGTCAGGTAGGGATCCTGGGAGCTTTCAAATCATCTGCACTTAAAAATCATGTGTATAAATGGTTTTGAAAATGTGATGAGAATCAAAGAATCTTAAAGCCAATTCAAAAAAGAAATTAATAATGGAGAGCTTCACAGATCCACAGCTGCCACATCACATCTATACGTTCCTGATCAAACTGCATTGTTAAATGGAAAAATAAAATGTTAGAAATTGTGTAATGAGAAATCATTTACAATTCATTTGTTTATCATTTTTTTCAAGGTTTAATCTTCCTGAAAGTAGTAAATATTCAACATTACTACCAGGCTGGTAAATTCATCATCACCTACAGGGCCAAACTTATTCAACATTTTTCTTCTATCAGGAAAAAAAAGTGACTAATTCTATGGCACAGCACAAATGCCTTCATTTTGGCAGGTAAATGTTTAGATCAATCAGACACTAGTATAAGTCCCACAGCGACTGACATATAGCTCTACAACATCAGACGATATGAGAGAACGGCTAGATTTTCAAAGCAGAAAACAACTGGGTGTTACATCCACTGTGGAGGACAGAATCTGTGCGCGTCCTAAATCAGAGCTGCCAGCAAAACAAGTTTCATTTTAAATAAATGGAGAATAGAAAGACATTTGTTTGTGAAGCATCAAGCTCTCCTTAAAGAGGAACAGAATTATGATCAACTCTCTCTTAGGAAACTAATAACATAATTAAAATTATGAAACCTTAATGTTGTCTCTTTATGCCTGACTATTTCAGAATGTAGTAAGATGTCAGAGTGTGGAGGAGTGTCAAAACTTCACTGTTTGCAACGGCTGAATACTGTTTTACTCCCTGTGCACTGTTTTTCCTTCCTTTTCTGAGACACATCATATGAAGTTCTGATAATTCTCTTCAGCGGAATTCCAGTTATCCAATATACTGGTGGATGCTTGGCAAATTACTGGTGTTTTACAGTCATTAAGTAGAGATGGAACACCTCTCTTTGCATAACTCAATGATTTAGTAATTATTAGTGAGACGTTACGCATTTAAACATTTCTGGCAGATGATGAAGAGCACTTTCAATGTTTAACAAACCTTTTAGAGGCTTGTGTTATGCTGTTGCATAGCAACTGAAACTTCTTATGTGCAGGTGAGATAAATCCCATTGTAGTTACCTGGAATTGTTGCTGAGGCTTTGTGAAGCAAACATAATAAGCAGCTTCGGTTAATTTATTCAGTGTCATCATATCAAGGAGTTTGGCCACACTGAGGGGTTTTGCATTTTCTGTGTATCCATATTCCAAGCCTACACCCAAACACACATTACCTAATAAATGATTCTCTCTGGCAAAATCCTGGAACACAAATCCAAAATGTTTGTTTTCTAGGTATGAACACCTACCCTACATGCATGCCAGGGAAAGATGAGTGCTCCACTGTAAGAACTAGTTCTCTCCAGTACATCACAGGCATAAAAGCCCAAGAAAGCAACACCAAGACATTGAGTAACATGCATCAATTAGAGCTGCAGAAAACAGTTTGAGTACCTCTAAACACAAAGGTGACAATGAGATCTGTTACAACAGTGTCCAGGAGAATAAATATACAGATCAATAACACGTGAATCATGTTTTTTTTTCCCCAAGACAATTAACCCTGAAATTGTCTTACTAATAACCCCTGAGTTTTACCAAGGGAACTGACTTGACTTAACAGCATTAGGAGAGAAGAAATAATTGTAGTTCAAGTATGCTCAAACAGGAAGGTAACACTTCAGGCTGCACAGAAGTCAGCCTGCAGGCTGGAAAAATCATAAATACACCAAGACGTGATGCCCAAAAGAACAGGCACTGGAAGATACCATAGGAATCATAGGTACAATGACTTGTGCTGGCAAAACAAGAGATGAGTCTTTTCACTTCTTCTCACACTTTTGCCTGCTTTAAGGTACAAGAGCAGAAACTGTAATTGCCAGTAGAATTTAGCTCCAGTATGTTAAGAAAGACTGCCATCTTCTGGTTTCTTCAATAACAGTATTCCATAAGAACAAATAATAAAACAGGTTTAGTTAAAGCTTAGAATTGATCATAAAGTCACGCTTGCTCTGAACCTTTAAAGGAAAATGTCACTGATAATAAAGGACAGGCAAGGGAAAGTTAGAAAGGCTAATGTATTATGACTACACTGTATAGGTTAAATCAACATGTGCAATAATTATAACTATCACAGCTTGACACAGTTTATAAAGGTCTGGACCATAAAAACTCTCATCTTTTTAAGACACGCACTCTCTTGTGCGGTGCTGACTGTTCTAACTCCTACGGAGTTTCAGTCAAAAAGTACAGCATTATATAACAGACTAGAAACTAATTACCCTCAATCTCAGAAACAGAAAAACTCCTTTTAGCGATGGAGGAATTGGACAGATCAGTATGATGAGAAAAGCATCACAGCAAAGGAGTGATAACTGAAGAACTAGACCAATAGAACCGTGCTATAAAGGAAGAGAAGAAGACTGCTCACCTGTATCAGAAAATGCTAGGTTTGGAAAAGAAAGATTCAACAAAGAAGGATCTCCAGAAAGAAATCCTCCCCCAGTGGCAGTCAGCCCTTAAATGAGGTCTAAGAGAAGTGCAGCCTCTCTTTCTGGTATTACAGGTGAATTGCCTGCAGCTGTGCTCCCAGGGCTGACCCGGTCCTTTCCCCAGGTGCTCAATCAGTGGTTCAGGCCGTGACTCAACAGTTCCATACAAATGGGAATCTGAAATGGTCTTAAAAGTAAAAGTAGCTTACGCAGATTCTAAGGACACGCCACTGCCTCTTTCTGTAACCTTATAGAATACAAGGTACATGTATAAACATTAATCAGACTGAAGATAACTCAAAAATATTGTACTCTTTTCCATCATCTTTTTCACTAACAGGTACAATAAACATAGGGTTACTGTTCAGTGAAGTAAAATTTTATTTCAAATTTCAGGTACTTACTCTAAAGTAAAAACTAACAAAGGAACTCATGAACAGCATGATAGCATTGAATTAGAAACATTCAGTGATTTGTGGATTTTTTGGTTGTTCTGAAATAGCGTTCTGTATTAGTTGAATGATTTTACCAATTTAGATTTCCTGTAAGTGAAGGAATGTGATGATCATCTTGTAAAAAATAACCTCAATCCTTCATTTGCTTTCCTCTTCAGCTAATGACTTTTTTTGTGTTGGAGAAATCTCACAGCTAGGGTGACATCTTGTGTTCTTTGCACTACAAAATGCCACATCTCTATCTCCATCCAGCTGCCAAGCACACGGAATGTCCTGAAATCTATCTCACCAACTCAAATTTTATCTTCAAGGTAGTTGCAAAGAATCTTGGCTGACCCTATGTATATATGTAAAAGACAAAGTAACGTAAAAGGCACACCACCCCTTCTGAAAGTTAAACTTTTACTAAGACTCTTCACATTAACAAGGGCAGCGTAAAAGGAAAGTACCCGAGGAAAGAATTGTTTTAAAGATATAAATCTGTCATTCTGTAAGCTATAAATCAGTGGCTACAAATGCATTTTGATAAGTTTGTTAATAACTCCTCTGATCCCGCTTGTAGTCTTCACAGTATTTTGAAGAACCTTCAATGAGTTGGGGCTTTTTTGAACAGAAAGTGCTAAAAAATAATAGATCTTCAAATATAAGAAATAATAAAATGAGTTCAAATGCTATGTTATTAAAAGTGGCTAACTACAAAAAGTGAAAAGATGTTTTTGCACTGCCATGGGCAGAAGAGGCTACTTATCAACATTTAATGTATGTATAAATACTCAATGAGAAAAAGAAAAGATGATGAAGTCAGACTCTTCTCAATGACAGAACAGGAGGCAACAAACACAAGATGAAAAGCAGCAAATTCCATATAAACGCAGAAAAAAAGCTTTTTCACTGCAAGAGTAGTCAAACATTGAAACATGTTGTCCCAGTAGGTTGCACATCTCCATCCATGGAAATACTAGAAATCTGACAGGACAGAGAGTCAAGCAATCTGCTCTAGCTAATCCTACTTGAGCACGTGTATGGGAACTGTTCAGCCACCGCCTGAACTACTGATTGAGCACCTGGGGAAAGGATCCGGTCAGCCCTGGGAGCACAGGTGAAGGCAATTCAGGTGTGTGATGGGAAGGGGTGCAGCCTGGCTCCGCCTCTCTTAGACCTCATTTAAGAGCTGACTGCCTTAGGGTGAGGTTCTTTTTCTGAGCATCCCTTTTTTGTGGAGCTTTCTCCTGTGAGTCTAGATCTTCAGAGTTTGGTGAGCAGTCCTTTTTTTCCTTCCTTTGTAACATTTTTCTTTTGTGTTAGTCTCTTTATGATTATGCTTTTGTATCACTATTTTAGCACTTTGGTCTTTGAGATTGTTATAGTAGGTGGCTTGGAAAAGGCAATTTTTAGAGGTGCTTTCCATACTAGCTGCCCTGAGATTTTATGATTCCAACTGCTTTTTTTCTCATTTCAGAGGTTTAAGTGATGTTTTAAAGAAGCTGGACTTTAGTCATGGTGTATTTTAGAGAGGAGATCCAAAATATTGACATTAGCTTAAGTTTCTGAGGGAAGCTAATGCATGAATCCTGTTAGTGCAGGAAATAACTTAGTTTTTAATACAAGATAATGCTTCCTAAGCATTGGAGGTGTTTTTTACCCAGAAGCATCACGAAGGTTAACTTGCCTTTTTATAATTAAGCTCGTATCGCACAATTAGCTACAGTGGAGTTGATGATGCACAGAGAATAACAAATATACATAGGTATTACCTGCAAATTGCTAATATCTGAGTCTGATTTTCCTTGCTGGAAGAAGAGACAAGAGGAAACTGATTCTGTGAATTTCCAGTAGCTAAGGTTAAAATAGGTAGGCATACAGCTGGTTGCTGTTATCAGTTGTGTGCACCATTTCAATAAGGGCCCAGACCAGTACAGTAACCTGGACTCCTGTAACCTGGACTCCTGCTATCCAGATCATGTGAGACAGCAGGATTCCATGCACAGCCATGCTAAAATCTGCAAGGATGAGATCAGACCTTGATCTTCTGTGTATGGAAAAAGAGAATTCATTAGAAGAATTATTTCAGTTTCTCATCTTTGTGTGATCCATATTACTATAACTCTAAAATATTGTCTTCCTTTTAATCAACTAATAACACTAATCATTCTGGCCTAACATTCTGAAATACTAAATTGCTTCTCAGAAGTGCTTGAGCAGTTTTAAGTTCCAGAAAATCCATGAGAGCTATGTAAAAATTTACAAGCTATTTTATGAAATACAATACGATCCATCTCCATTTTTCACTCTCACTGTAGGTTTGTTCTGGTTTGGAACATATTCAGGGCCATGCCAGTCTGCACTTACAACTGATGCACAGCACAGCTCAAGTTCTAAAATATGGGATAAATGAGAAATTTCTCCCATTAAAAATAAAAAAAACTCTCAAATTTGGTATGGACCCAATTGTATGCTTTGTGCTGCACTGTGCTGATGATGTCAGTTAAAATTGAGACAATAACTCCATATACGAACCATGAGGGAGACATTATTTGGAAGCAATACTAAACTAAAATCCTAAAAAAAGTTACTTGACTGCCAATTCTGCTTTTTATGAACACAGATATGCTAATTCTGTCTTAAATTCAGAGGTGTGTTTTAAGTTTCCTCCCAAATTCAGTGATATTCAATGATAACCTATAGAAATGTAGTTTGCATTAGAAACTTCTAACCAGCAATTTTCAAGCTCTCACTACCATTCTGTTAATCATGACATCTATTTCTTATATAAAGTATCTTTATATACCCTGATATACCTCTATCAAAACAATTTAGATCAGTTCCAGTGGGTAACTTTTCCAAAGCTCAGGTTTTAGAATTAAATGTGTTAAGTGGGAAACTGATAATTTCTGGAGACACACTTGCATACTTATGTTATGCAGATTTCCATGCAAAACAGACACATTTGCAGAAAATACAACCTTCTACCTGTTCTATGATGCTTGATTTTAAACTCAGTGCCTATCCAGAACTTATTAGTCTGAAAGATAAATTTGATCTCAGAGCAGAAACTATCATTTGTAAAAAAAGAAACAATGCTTCTGAAAGGTTTTTCATTTTATGGGTGCAGAACATAGAAGAACTGATTTTCTAGTTCAACTCTTCTAGCTTAATGGTGCAGATGTTCACAAACGCCATTGCTGATGGTTTTTTCATAGCTAACTAGACAATAAAAAGATTCTTTTCAGAAATATTTTTGAAAACTGACCCTGTTTGCCATATTTAAGCAATAAGAACTACATGCTTTTGTTTTGTGATCTTTCCTGCATGAGATTGATACCTTTCACATGCGTCATGATGATTTATATGGGATGATACAGCTTAACTCAGTGATCACTTTCATGTTGCACTTTCAACTAGCATAAGTAACTTAAGAGTGAGAATAAACATTCCAAATCTGCCTTCAAAATAGTGCCATTGACAACACAGTAGGATACTGAAAACATTTGTCTTCAGAGATCCAGAGTCTCTAATTTGGAATTCTTCAGCTTCACAAAGCTTAGGTAAACAAAGCATGATCTCCTACAATTCTGCCTGCAAGATCATGTGTAGAAAATCTGATGTGTTCTGACAGCAACTCAATAACCATTTTAAAAAATCCTATTGTTAGTAAGGACTGCCTGGTAAGCCAAGCAGTTATTAACGAATCTACTGGGCAGAAATGAAACTTACGTACCACAGGGAATTCATGCTAAATCTAGGAAATGCCAAACTTCAGAAAATAGTAAGATAAATTAATCATTTCAAGTATTGTCTGGACTTGTCCCTATGAAATGTACATTATTGCCTTCTGACTTTTTTTGTGGTTTTCCACAGTTTCTGCTTAAAGGACAGAGCTCAAAACAAGTTTTGAACTCTCTAATGAAGTATAGTAAACTCTAAGCAATATCTTTTACAAGATATGGTGACAATGCTGTGTTGGAGCACATGATACTTAGCCACCTACTGGAATCTAATTTCCAAAGTCCCATATCCCGTACATAATGCCACGATATCTGTCTACACAGATGCAAAACTATCATTCCCCTGCAAATGCATCAAAGTTTTCCTTCTGCTTCCTGCCAACTAAAGTAAATTTGTAAAATTGCGTTGACACATGATTGGTGTACATCCCATATATCCTGCTCAGAGGGATCTAACATACCTCTCAGAAGCACTTGTCAGTTTGGGCCTTGTGCCACACTAATGTACTTTCACAAACTCTTGCCAAGTCAGCCTGCACCCAGTGGGGACACTGAGATGTGTTCCTCATACAGGGTTTTAACAGAACATGTTTTCCAAGTCTCAAATCTTGGCAGATCTGAGAGTGTGGTGATGTGGATGAAAGCTAAATGGTGATGACCCTGGCAGTGCTGGTTGAGATAGGAACACGTGGATCATTCTGTTCTTGAAGGAGATAATTTTCTCTGCCCTCAGTGTAAGTATTGGTGTCAGCTCTCTCCTGCCCAGATTTTTAATTCACTCTATTTGCCCAGTGAGCATATTTCAGAAGGATCCAAATAGTGAATTTAACCACGTAACTATAAATCAGCACAGTGTAGAAAGAACAAATATTTAGCTAATTAAAAGTATATTCTGTAGGCACAATGTAAGGTAGACAGGGAGGAATTATAGAAATATATTTCCAGAACCTAAACTACACTGACTTTGCAGCAAGGAGCTGCTTAAAATTCAGCCTTGGCATGACTTTCCCTAGAGTTTTGTACTAAAAGCCTTTCTTGATGAGTGAGGATGGCTCAATAATATTTTCAAAACACATCTGATGGAGACTGATGTGCTTTCACAGAGATATCCTCATTATTTAATAAGCCAGTGGCCAGTTTGGACCTGGTCACCTTTTCTGCTTTGCAGTTTCAGTGTTGCATCTGTAAGCAGAGCAGTTCAACAGCCAAGTTAGAGGCCGTGCTTTTCAAACTGCCGAGAATGTTCACAGTGAATGCCCGTGAAGTCTGCTGCAAGTGAGGTGCACTGCATTCTGCCCCACAGCAACTACTTGCATTTATGAAATTGAGTTCTGAAAGTAATTAAGTGAGAGATGGACTAAAACAGCGAAAATGTGCTGCTATAGGGTTCCTGGAGTCCAGGTTACTATTCAGCATTGCTTAATGAGAGCCTGGGAAAGAAAATAACTTGCAGCAAGAATTAGCCAAGGGGATCTGCTGTTTCAGTTTCTGTTTAAACTGAAAAACAAAAGATTGGTAGTTTTGTTTCTTTGTTTCTTGTGAAGCCTTTGTTCACCTGCAAGGTTCCATTTTCAAGTATAAAGCATAAAGGTGTTAAAATATCAATTTGGTTCAGTCTTAGTGATGTACAAATAGGGACATTTTTTCTTGCTACAGCAATACCTGCTGAGATTAAACTATCTTCAGTGTTAATTCTTCCTCCTCTTTCCATATGCTTTTCATAAACAATATTTTTTGGAATTGTCTTAATTTCTTATGATTGTTGAAGAACTGTGGCATCTCCTGTCTTTCTCTTGTACATGTCTAGTAGATATTGCTAATTTGAATGTATGTATATATAATGCAATGGAAAGTACAGCAATGACAACGGAGCAGCAAGGTCTCAGGCTGCAGCAAGTGAGAGCTTGCACAAACACAACAGCAGTAGGCACAGAAATAAAGACACTACTTACCTTCAGAAGACCTCAAGTATAAGGGACCTCCCAGAAAACACATTCACCTCTGCTGCCAGCCCTTAAATGAGATTTGGGAAGGGATGGATCCTGGCTCCTTCTCTTCTAGTCACTCAGGTACATTGTGTGCACCTGAACTCCTCTGAGTTGGCCCTGTCTTCCCATCACATGCTCAATAACTGGTTCAGACAGTGGCCTAACATTTCCACTATAGTGTATTAATAAATGAAAGAAATTTTAAAATGTTATTTATCTTTCAGCAGTTTGAAATTCTGGTAAAAAAAAAAAGTCTCATCTGGATAATGTGTGTGAAAGCTGCACACCAACAATTACAGATGATGAAAAGCAAGACAGCATCCTGAGATGCTGGAGGATTTCATTCTGAGGCACATGGCTGGATTTGGAGATGGGACCAGCAGTTAATCTTGATGCCCCTTGGCTGCTCTGCAGCTTCTCTCCTCCTCCTATCCTGTGAGTTTCATGGTCCAACATGGACCACGTGGGGACACACAGAGGCAGCAGTGCTGCTAGGAGGTGTGGGCATCAGCAGCACTGGGGGCAATTCAGAGTCTTTCAGGGGCTGCTATTCCCCCTTTGCTCTTTGCCAAGACCAGAGGCACAACAAGAAGTGATGGCCTTGAGCTGTCCTAGGGTGATGTTCAGCTTGCAAATCGGGAACAAGTTCTTCTCCAAAAGAGTGAGGCAGTGGCACAGGCTGCCCAGGGAGGTGGTGGAATCACCATCCATGGGGGTCTTCAAGAACCATGGAGATGTGGCACTGGAAGACATGGTTAGTGGGTGTGGTGTGGGTGGGTTGGGGCGGGTGATCTTAGAGGTCTTTTCTAACCTAAATAGTTCTATGATTATATTAATGAATTTTGTTTCATTTTTGGTGTATCTTTCTAAAAAAAAAAAGTTATATGCAATGAACACTTTGAAGTTAGTAGAGTCATAATTCTGAGCTTAATGTGCCTTGCAGCAGGTAATTGTGGCTGAGCGTTACCCAATTCGTAGCAATTCATATTTCTAGAAGACTGCATTTCCTGGTTTAAGAAACCCAAGCAAATTACTGTAAATTCTTTTGCTATTTCTGCCACCTGCTGGTCGAGAGAGATCTAAAGGAGACTGCAGGAACCACTCTAGATGAGGATGAAGAGGCAAGAAAGAGGACACGAGGAGGAAAGGCTATCCTGCCTCTCGCTGAGCTGAGGAGCAGCTGGGAACAAAGCTCTAAGAAGCCATGCCCTGGAGCCGGCGTCCATCGATAGCACGGCTGGGCTGTGCTATAGCGGGAGCCCCGCACTGCCTCCGCCGCGCCACTGGGGGGCGCCAGCCGAGCGGCGAGGTTCCGGCGCGGCCCGGATGCGCGTCGCTGGGTTGGGGCCGCCGTCCCCACGTGTGATCGAGGGAGGCAGGCAGCGCGCAGCCGGGATGTCGGTGTCGGTGGCTGCGGGCAACCTGCCCATGCGGCTGCTCCGCAAGAAGATCCACAAGAGGAATCTGAAGCTGCGGCAGCGCAATCTGAAGCTGCGGGTTGCGGAGCAGGAAGGTACGGCGGGGCCGGGGCGGGCGGGCGGTCCCGGAGCCTCTGAGTGCCGCGTCTTACGGCTCTTCTTCATCTTCCCTCTCCGTGCCCAGGCCGGGCCTCGCTGGGCCCCCCGGAGGAGGACGAGGAGGTGAAGGAGGCGGCGGCCCCCGAGGCGGAGGCAGAGACAGAGGCGGGTGAGCGGGCAGCGCCGGGCCTTGAGGCCGCTGGGGCGAAGAGGAGGAAGAAGAAGAAGAGGAAAGCTGCGGCTGGCCCCGAGGGAGGTACGTTTGGAACGTGCGTTTGTGCTGTCTGCGTCTGAAAGCTGCACAGAAACCTTGTCTCCCCTTCTCCTGATCCCTCCCAGCACGCAATAGGGTCACAGCTTTGGATGAGAAACGTATTTCTTGTACTTCTCACTGAGAATGGCTTGTCTTCTGTAAAACACTGTCCTAGGTACAGAAACTAAGAAAGCAAAGGCTGAAGAAGACGTATCTGTGGAGGCAGGAGGTGAAGATGGGCAGGATTCTGAAGAGAAAGAAGCAGAAGAGGAGGATGAAGTGCCCAGTTTACCTCTGGGTCTAACAGGTATATTGTGTTCTCTTTTTTCATAGGTGTACAAGAATCCCAGTTCTTAAGCTTTCTTCCAGAGCAAGTTCTCAAGTTTGCATTAAAAACCTGGTGTTTGAACATAGGTGACGTGATATTGGCAGCTGCAGTGTTATAATTCAGTTACTGTTCTTTGAAATTTGCATTATACGTACATGACTTTTGGTCTTAAAATGACTTTTGAAAAACAGTTTTGAAATGTATGTGCACATGTTTAAATATGGGGGAAAAAAAGGCCAGTTAAATAGAGTTGTATTGCTGATTGGCATGAGAAGCAGTGTAATCGTTCGTTTTTAACAGGTCTCTGTGGCATCCTTGGGAATACATTCATGCAGAGTATATTTTTTAGCATCTTAAAATTTTACAGTAGGAAGGACTGTGAGAAGTTGTTTGTAAGGTAAATTTCTTACTGGGCAGTCTTGGGATGGACAGAGTTGAAGATAGTGAATGTTTTTCTCCCTCTCTCTCTTCAGGTGCCTTTGAAGACAATTCTTTTACTTCCCTTGCTGGTCTTGTAAGTGAGAATACATTGAAAGGCATCAGTGATATGGGTTTTACACACATGACAGAAATTCAGCATAAAAGTATTAAACCTCTTCTGGAAGGCAGGTAAGAAATATATCTTTTTAATTACTTTACTGACCTCAAATGTTGTGTAAGTGTTGGTAACAAATTAGGTACAAGAAATGTGGCTTTTTGGAGCTATGCTCTTTTTGAAACATTATTTTGTAATTTAAATATTTCGTTTGTAGTTGTAAATACAAATTAGTGAAGAGTATATGTTATGTGTGAACAAATACTTAGGGTAAGTTGTATGGGAACTGTTGAGTCATGGCTTGAACCACTGATTGAGCACCTGGAGAAAGGACCCAGTCACCCCTGGGAGCACAGGTGAAGGCAATTCAAGTGTGGGATGGAGTACAGCCTGGCTCCACCTCTCTTAGACCTCATTTAAGGGCTGCCTGCCACTGGGGAAGGATCTCCTTCTGGAGATCTTTGGTGGAAATTGTCCATCTTTCACCAAATCTTTGGTGAAATTGTCCACTGTGAGCCTAGGTCTTTGGGGAGTGAGCAGTTCTTTTTTCTTCCCTTATAATATCTTTGTACTGCGTTAGTCACTGGGTCATTACACCTCTTGTATCACCTTTCCATTGTGTTGATCTTTCCAATTATTACAGTAAGTTAATGGAAATTGTTTTCATTTGGCTTTGAAAGCAGCACAGTCAGTGTATCAGTGTGTTTTGTTAGATACTCAAGAGAAATAAGAGACCAAGCTGTGAACAGTATCTGTCAAGGGGCACTTAATTTTAGTTAGGTTAAAACCATGTTACATTTGCACATAGTCAACATCATTCAGAATAGGATTTATTTTTTTCTCTGTAGGATGATCTTAACGCTACTTTTTGTAACTTTGCTTTTTGCAGGGATATTTTAGCAGCTGCCAAAACAGGCAGTGGCAAAACACTTGCATTTCTCATTCCTGCAGTAGAGCTCATCTACAAATTAAAATTCATGCCTAGAAATGGTAAGCATTTCCTTCATTTTGTAGTGACCCAAATGTTGAGGGATGTGACTGTGAAAGGGACTGGAGGAACTGTAACTTAACCTGGGTCAACTGATGTGTGTTTTAGGGACAGGTGTTATTATTCTTTCACCTACTCGAGAGCTTGCCATGCAAACCTATGGAGTTCTTAAAGAAGTTATGAATCATCATGTTCACACCTATGGTCTGATCATGGGGGGCAGTAACAGGTCAGCAGAAGCTCAGAAACTTGGAAATGGAATCAACATAATTGTAGCAACACCGGGAAGACTTCTGGATCATATGCAGGTATACAAAAATAACGGTGCTTCTTACTTTAATAGAAGGTAATGAGACCTTTGTCCCCATCTGACTTTAAATTTGTTATTCTTTTAGAACACTCCAGGTTTCATGTACAAGAACTTGCAGTGTTTGGTGATTGATGAGGCAGATCGAATCTTAGAGGTTGGATTTGAGGAAGAAATGAAACAGATCATAAAACTTCTACCAAGTAAGGAGAAAAAAACTCTTTCCTAGAAATTACTTGACATTATGTTGTCTTTATAACTGAATTATTATAAGAGAAGTCATTAATTCTTATAATTCTGTAAATGTACCTTGGAGTGTCTGAACTCCGTCCATTTTTTCTGGTAGCTAAAATATGTTGTTTAGCATCGTTTATCTGAAGGACCTGGTTTTCTGCGTCCTTATGCACTTTAGGAATATGATTTTGTTCATATAAAAACATTTTAGCTTAATGCCTACAGTATTTCGTTCATTTTTCTTTACTTGTTTATTTCCTGCTATTTGTTATTTCCTAATTAGACTTAAATAAGGAAGTAATAAGAAAAACATCTGTCTATTCAGTTGGATTTTTTTAATGTGTTCTGGAGAGATGAATGAATACCCTACTTTTCTTTACTTTTGTTTAATTATTCTTTGTAACTAACAACATATGAAAAATGTAAGTGATCTTCACTAAAACTAAGTGAAGAAAGAGTGGGGAAAATGACTTTGGGAAGTGATAGATGAAAGATTTCTATCTTGCTTGATTTTAGTTTGTTTTCCTTCCCTGAGAAGGAATTTATTTTAAAACACTCAAAATAACCAAAATCTTTCTGAAAATGGTGTCACCAGTTATTCCACGAGACCAATTGGTGCTGTTCTTGTAGATGTAAAATTGAACAGGCTAAGTGCATTTTTGCTCTTATACTTATGCTCTTTTACTCTTGTAATGTTATGGTATCAGGGTATATAATTATGTTGGGATATAATAGGCAGACGGTTGAGTACACCTGCTTGAAGACCCATTGAACATGCACAGCCACATTCCAAACATGCAAAAGTGTGTATGTTATAGATTGTCTAAGGAAAGTTTAGCAAAGCTGAAATGCATTAAGATTTTGGAGATGGTGGCAGCCAAAGTAAATATCGTGCAATGCAACACACAATGTAACTATACCTGCCTTTGTTTATCAGTAGCAGTGTATTTTAAATTAATGGAAAAAAGGTGAAGAATAGTTCCAGGGGAGTTTGCAATTAAAGATTAAGTATAAGATTAAGAATAAGTATCTGCTATTTGAATTCTCATTTAAAAAATTAAGCATTCTTATAAACCATCTTCAGAGCGCAGGCAGACGATGCTGTTTTCTGCTACGCAAACCAGGAAGGTGGAAGATCTAGCCAGGATCTCTCTGAAGAAAGAACCACTGTATGTAGGAGTTGATGATAACAAGGAGACAGCAACGGTAGATGGTCTTGAACAGGTAAAACATAAATGTTACTTAAAGGGTTATGAGCTGAGAAAAACCAACAGACCCTACGTTCTTTTTAGATGGGTTGTATGAATGCCCATCCCTTGAAGTGTTTAACATCCTAATGGGCCAAAGTTAACAGTTACCTAAAGGGTTTTATTCACTCCATCTAAAAGGTCATGTAAAAAATTCATGAAGTAAAAATATAGACAGTAGTTAGAAAGTGTAACTAACTATATGACATACCTATCTATATTATGTAGATAAGCAGTGTGTTACTGACTAGAGAACACTTGAGATTTTGTTTTTTCTACTTAAGATGATGGCTAAATGGAGTTGCAGCTTAGTTTCTAGGTGCAGTTGATAAAATAATTGTTTTAAAATACCAGTAAATAGATGTTACCTTTAAAGAGTCAACTAGTAGCAGAATTCAATAAAATTCTTTTGTAATTTGTAGAGTAAGTTTTTGCTGTCATCAGTATTTAAGGAGTTTCATATAACAAAGTGAGAAGCAGACAGTAAATCAGATGGCTTTATTCTGTATAGCTTAAAATTAACTTTTGCCAAGAGTCCCCTGCAAAAAATGTGTTCTGTACTGTTTAATTTAACAATATTTCAACAATTTCCAGGGCTATGTAGTATGTCCATCTGAGAAAAGATTCCTTTTGCTCTTCACGTTCCTGAAGAAGAACCGGAAGAAGAAACTAATGGTATTTTTTTCTTCGTGTATGTCAGTGAAGTACCACTATGAATTACTCAACTACATTGATTTGCCTGTTTTGGCCATTCATGTAAGTATTTTTATGTGTTGATTTATTTTTAATGAATCTGATAATGCCTGTTTCTAAACATCAGGTTTTTATGCAGTCCCTCTGAAAGTAATGCTTAAGTAATTTGAGTTTTTAGTGCCTTGAATATACAGTGTAACCTCTGAAGTTACCAGTTTACTGTGATAGCATTGCTTCTTCACGGTGAAATTGTTCTGCTTGGTCTGTGCAAATCCACAAGGTAGAAAGATGCCCTAAAGTTTTTGTTTTTTTTTGGCAGTGATATAATATGACAAATTACATTTAAGCTTAAAAACTGGCAAGGTTTTTTTTTTTTTAGTGGACATCCTTTATGTGTTCTTTGGGTTATTTTCTTGTTTTGTTTGATTTGTTTTTTTTGTTTTAGGGCAAGCAGAAACAAACAAAACGTACTACAACATTTTTCCAGTTCTGTAATGCAGAATCTGGAATTCTGTTGTGCACTGATGTAGCTGCCAGAGGACTGGATATTCCTGAGGTGGACTGGATTGTCCAGTATGACCCCCCAGATGATCCAAAAGTAAGTTGTGAAAATAAAAATACCTTCAAATCCTAGCTGTGAGTGTCACTGCAGAGAGAACCTGAATCTTCTGCTCGACAGAGGTCAGAATTCAGCTGTGTTCACTTCTAGCAGCTGCTTTCATCCACTGATCTCCACCAGGTCCTGGGAAATGCTGCAGCTAGTGAAGACATAGAACATAACTCTTCATGGTATCAAAGTAATTTAAAATCTAATCAGCTAAACAAAATACTTCTTAGGAGTATGAATTTATATATGCATGCTTGGGTCTCATAACAGCTTTTCTATTAAAAACTCGATTATTTAAAAACTAGAATTCTCATTTGAAGAAATGTCCAATGCAAACAAGAAAGACTTAAAAACTTGGATACCTTGACAAACATAGCAAGTAAAGTTAAATTTTCAGTGACATTAGGCTAAGGTTCTTTTTTCTTCAGTAGAAGGTAAGATGCTTCTAGTCAGGGATTTCTGTCTCAACTAGTTATGTGCTTTGCTTCTTCAGCACTTGGTTTGCCTCCTCTGTATGTCAGTGCTAAGAAAGTTTTGAAACAAAACTGATGTTGCGTGACACTGTTAATGTTAAATGCTTTTTCCATAAAAACTGTTCGTATTGCTGCTTATATGAAAGACTGCCTGGACTTAACTGTTTTTTTTCCTCTCTGCAAAAGGAGTATATTCATCGTGTTGGTAGAACTGCCAGAGGTATAAATGGTAGAGGACATGCTCTGCTCATTTTACGTCCAGAAGAACTGGGCTTTCTTCGTTACCTGAAACAAGCCAGGGTAAACTTACATCTTGAATTCTTTTGTTTTTTTTTGTTTTTACTGTGCAGTCACGATTTTAAAGGCAAAAACCTTAGTGATTAACAGAACATTTTAATTTCTGAGCATAAATAATTCTGTTACTTAGAAACTACGTAACTGAACATCTGACTCTGTTCTGCTGACTGTTAGACTCAAAGGTGACTGCGTGTATTAACAGTTGCTTTGCAGCTGTGCAATGTGCATTATTAAAACATAATTTTCCTATGACCTCTTCATGAAAAGATACTGGGAGCTGGCTAGTGCAGTTCTTACTTTTCTGTTAAAATAATGGCACTCTTCTCAATTCCAAAAGACAGGTAGCCTTCTTTCAAATGTAACCATTTTAATAAGAGAGAACTTATAGCTCATAGGCTCATAGGGATTTTCCTTATGGGGATGTTCACAGTCCAGATTTTTGTCATTTGTAATTAATGTAGTGAAAGGGTCATAAAGAGTATCTTTATTACCCTAATTTAAAGTAAATACAATGCTGGCCTATTTATGCAGAGGCAATTTCAGTGAATATATTTCAGGTAAGGATTACTAATATCGTTGTCATTGTTTTAAGTAGAAGATGTCAAAAACCTAAAAACATGTAAGGTATACTTTAAGTTAAAGTGCCCTTGGGCTTTAGATTTATTGACAAATAAAGCTGTGTTATTTAAAAAAAAGAGTCATCTTTCTGTCAGGTCTGTTCTAATTTGTCTTACATCTTACTGTTTGTACAATAGAAATAGTCCAGATTATGCATTTATTGATTTGTTCTTCTAAGGTACCACTCAGTGAATTTGAGTTTTCCTGGTCGAAGATTTCAGATATCCAGTCTCAGGTATGAAATGAAGAATTTTAATATCCAGTACTAAAGTGCTGGTATCACACCATATGCATTTGCTTGTAAAGATTGTTTTTTTCCACAGTACATTGCAAAATCATAGTGGTGTAAATATGCTTTCAGCTTTTGAATAGAATATTGTCTAGATAGCAAACAGTGCTTCCAGTAGCTTTTAATGAATGGTTATGCATGCTTACATTAATTCTGAGTATCTAATCTTTTACAAGAAAATTTGCTCAGCCTTCAGCATACAGAAAGAAATCCAGTACCAACACCTAGAAATGCCAGCATTTGTTCCAAGTATATTTTTATCAAGCTGGTATTAATGAAGCCGTGTGTCAGCCAAACTTGGCACATGCTTCTATCCAACAAAAATAACGATGGAGGACAAAGTAGAAGAGAATAGCACAGATAGTTCTGTAGATGTGAATTTTTATTTTTATTCAGTTCTGTGAATCATTTTCTTAAAAGCTGTGTGAAGTTACTTCGTAATAACTTAAATTTGACATAGTAAATACCAGAAGCAGTGAGGACAGTTCTTACAGAATCTGTTAGTGATTAAGAATAGTTAGGAAGTACTAATACCTAATTCGTAACTTAACATTAGTTTGCCAAACTAATGCATGCTAGCATCAAATGAGACACTCAGATCTAAGCTTTGGGAACTTAGCTCTCAACAAATAAAGTACTTCAGTCTACACTGGTGCATCTTCATTTTTGTCTTAAAATAATACTGTGCATTTTACAGTGAATTTCCAGCATTTTAGATAGAGCTATAAGCAAAATTATATGGAATGGTATAGTTTAGATGTCTGAATTAAGTGTATTGTCATTGTCTGTTAATTCTCAGTGCACTTAACTGTGGCTGAAGTTATTTACTCATAGAATTATACGATTCTCCTCTCAGTAATCTTCATCAGGACAACCTAATTTAATGTTATTGTAAAGTTTCTCATTGCTAAAGATTTGTACTACAGTTCAGCTTCAGGCTTCAGTGCCTGGTTGTAAAAGCACTGTAGATGTGTGCTCTGCTGTCACAGTACGGTCTTATTAAAGTGAGTAATGAATGGCACTGCAGTGCACATAGTAAATAATTGGCTTGCATGTAACTTATTGTTATAGCCATAATTCCATAATGTATTGTCTTTTTTTTTTCTTCCTCATCAGCTGGAGAAACTGATTGAGAAGAACTACTTCCTTCACAAGTCAGCCCAGGAAGCATACAAAGCTTACATCAGAGCTTATGATTCCCATTCTCTGAAGCAGATCTATAATGTGGGTAACTTGGATCTTAACAAAGTCAGCCTCTCTTTTGGCTTTAAAGTCCCTCCATACGTTGACCTCAGTATCCTTTTACTGCTGTGTTTCAAAGCTGAATTTCTGCTTTAAAAATGTTAAATTTAGGTTTGTAGGAGGTAGGTATGCAGTTTCAAATTGTTTTCTTTGTTGGGTTTTATTTAGTAGTGCTAATAGTCACATACGTGCATCGTGTCCAAATAATGACAAAGAAAATGTCAAATGTCAATTTTTCCAGTTTTAATAATTGCTTACAAGTATCTGCTTTAATATAGATATGGACTTCAGTTGCTGCAGCCTTGTAGGTACGGGAATATTGCATACATGTTCTAGAGGCCTGTCCTGAAATAGAGGGGTATGGGCCCGTCTTCTCAAACGTGCCAGTGGAGGGAGAGAAGTTGGAGCAGTCGTTCTTCAGCTGAATTAGTTGGACAGCTGGAAGAATAAAAATGCTCAGTAGAATGACAGGTCCACCCATAACACAACTTTGTGTGTTCTGTGTAATAATTGTCATCTTAATAATGCTCGCAGTACCCAATAAGCAACACTTCAGTTAAGGCTTTTGTTATGCTCTTTAACCCATAAAATTCCAGATGTGAACAGCAACCAAGGCAGAAGACTACAGAAAAGAGGTGGAGGTGGAGGATTTGGTTACCAGAAACCAAAGAGCGTCCACAAAGCTAAAATCTTCAAACACATCAGCAAGAAATCAGACAATCGACAATTTTCTCGTTAATTGTGCATTCATTACAGTGGCTTTTTGCTTTGGTGCAGACTGCCTTGATCGAAACTGTCTGGCAGTTAATTCCATTTTCAACTTCTCTGCTGGCATTTTAGGGAAAGAAAAGTTTTTGTTTCAGAGCTTCTTAATGTTTCATTTCAGGAAGGCTCTTTGGAAAAGAGAGATAGTCAAACTTCTTGTAAAGAAGAAGGTGGATGAGTGTAATTATTTCAACTCAATGATTTATTAAAGAAAGAATATTTACAACTTTTTATAGACAAATTTGCTGTATGTATACCCTTTTTACAGGCACCACTGGAAGTTGTCAAAGTAGGCAGAATGCAGGGACAGGTTCCAATGCGAGTTGACTTGCATAGCAGGGCACTTGAGAATTATGCTAAGAAATTCAGTTCATAGGTATCTGAAAATATTTTTACAGTGTAAAAAAAAAAAAAATAATAATAAAGGGTTTTTGTTCACAAGGATCATTGCAGGGTATTTTAGTGGTGCAGAATTTGTTGTCCATCGTACATGGTGAAGAATGTGTTCTTTTTCAAAAGAATAATTGTATATTGTTGAATCTAATTATGACTGAGCTCATAGTTATTTTAATTCATAGCATCTGGATAGCAAATACAGTGTCTTAAGATTTAAAAAAAAAACCTCTTATACTACATCTGAGTCATGCTTAGAATTACTACTTTAATATTATGATAAAACAGTAACATTCCAGTGAATTACTTGTTTTTCCTTTGTGGTCTGTTTAAATCTGTTAACGTCTGGTGTATTATCTTATGAATAGGCAAAGAAAGTTAAGAAAAGCACATTGCATGATTTGAAAGACTTTGCCCAGATATGTTGGGAGGGATTGGGGGCTTTTTTTGTTTGTTTACATTATTTTGAGGTCTCTACCCTTGTAGAAGTAAATAATTTATGAGGCTTTGGTAGTGGTGGGGATAGTATTTAAAAAACGTACATCTGTTGGTGCAAGGAAGGACTTGTCTCAGTCTGGATGTTTAGGAATCAGGGCCCCACATGATTGCAGTAAAACAAGTTTTATTACTTTATTCTGTATCATCTAAAAGGCAAGCCAGGACTACTTTGAATAATTAAAAAAAAAAAAATTGTAGTTATTCCAATATGAAGTGAACCCTTAGATCTTTTGAAGTAGTATATCAGATTTAAGTTAATGCGTGCATTGAAGTGTAGTAGAAACAAGTGGCAGCCTCTCTTACCCATAGAGAAACCAGGTCATTGGAAAGGGGAGGAGCAGTGTGACGTTATGTCAGTAGTCCTTACAGCACTCAGACCTCGGTGTTGCCTCTTTTTTTTTTTCCCCCTTTTACCTGAAAAAGCTTTTAGCCCTACTTGAGAAATTTTCAAGGGCTATTAATATTGATTGGATACTAAGAACTTCCAAATACTGAAATTTTTGTAACTACATGTTTGCATGTCTCATGCTTCCAGAATTGTAATGAAAACAAAAAAATCTCTACTGTAGGGTAAGCAATTATAGTTGGGCATGTGATGCCTGGCTCATTGAGATCTAGTCTTTGATTCTGATTTTGCTAACAATGTTTGTAACTAATAGATGTCAAGAAAGCTCTCCATGTCTGTTTTTTAATAACATATTTTAAGAGAGATAATACATTTTACAAGGGAAATAGCACATTTTTACATGTACAGCATCATACAGTTGAAGAGTTCTGTCTACATCCATGCTCTTTGCAATTGCAGTATGGGAATTAACATACAGTGACATTAACTCTGAGGGACTCAGATTAACTGCAACATTAATTACTTCGGGAAGAGATGTGAGCAAAGTTGCAGAAAACCCATATAAAGAGTGAAGTGCTTGTGGCTCACACAAGTAGTGTGAATGAAATATGGAGTATTATTTAGAAACAGAAAAAAAGAGTCAGAACTGACTGGGCTTGAAGTACATCAGAATTCCTATCACTCTTGAAATAGGCAAAGAACTACTTTGCAGAGATCTGCCTTTTTCTGTTGTTCCTAGCCATTTTGGGAGCAGAAAGCTGCCTTTCCAGACACCTCTACCTCTACATACCTCTTTATCTGAATGTGTTGAGACACTGTCACTTTCTGAAGTCTGACATTAAAACTGAAAGAATGGGTTTGGCATGAGATTGCCCAACTTCTCCCAGGTATTTTTCCTATGTTTTCTTATATGTTGCAATACAAATAAATTTTCAAATAATTTCCACTGGGAGATTAAAATATTGGATGGTATTGCTCCAGCTTACCCCAATTAAGTTTTTTCTTTTATTAATGCATTCTAGGTGCATGATGACTGCACAGACTGAAAGTCTGTTATTTCTCACTGTAATTTCCCAATTAAGCCAAAGCAAACATTCTGAGCTGAGACTAAGTAATGGATGAAAGTGCAGATGCAGTTACCTTTCTCTTCATTTATGGAATTACAAATGAAAAATAGTTTCTGACTAAAAATCTGTGTGCATCAAGCAACGTCTGTTCTGCTGTAGTATTGCTAGAAGTTTTAAGAGATTGTCAAATTGGATATCTAACGTTTCCTTTGCAACTTAGCCTGTTATCAATCTTGTGAGCAGTTAATAGACCTCAGCCATCAGACTCTCAAGGCTTGCCTCATAACAGTGACTGATAGGCTGGGGACTAATATTGCGAGCCCTGAGAAATTGCCCTCGTTCTCTGAGAACCTTGACAAAGAAATTGGACTCTCTAAACCACTTTAAAAGGGTGATCAAAACTGTCCTGCTTGAACTGTAAGATCTTTTTGACAATTCTCAAAAGTGGCACTTAAAGGAGAATTCCACTGTCAAGCTACTGCTCATAATCATGAAAAATCTTGTCATGTTACAGGTTTCTTATTCCATAATGCTACTAGTTATATGAGAGGCACAAGACCAATCAGAAAGTGTTGCCAATCGGATGTTTTGGAGTGAATATCACACTCAAAGGATGTGTTCTCGTTCTTCATTATCAATAAACACTTGAGAACTGGTTATTATCTACTTATACCTGCTGTTAGTAAGAAGTATGTTCACATATTGGCAGTAATTAACCTTTTTGTTTCATGTATCAGGGCAATCAATGCTTTAGCTACCCTGATCATTTGTTTTTAAGCTAGTAATGGAAACTCTCACAAGATGGGTAAAAAGAGCAACATGTAATTATACAATAATATTTGAGTAGAAGCCTCCAACTTCTGGCCACAGTGGAAAAAAATGCAGGGTACAGACAAGCTACAGCTTGTACTTAGGTTTTAGTTCCATTGTTGTCCTGTTTATGAGATATTTATTTAGTTTATTCAACTTGTAGGGGACTTTACAGAAATCTAAAATCCTAATAACTAGAAGAGAGCCTATTATTTGTCATTCGGCAGTGTTTTCTCAAACTGAAAGAACTGAAATAATAATAAAAAGAAGAAAAACAGATCCTGAAAAGTCTTGCATAATTTTTTCCAAGTGCTCATCTTTATTTTGACTGACTTCTGAGGATACTTAATTGTGTGGTTTTCTGAGCTCCTCTGTAATTGGTTGCAGTTAGCTATGAGCATGGAGTCTCAGTAATATTGTCTAATGTTACAATGTATAACTGAAACTGTAAGTCACTCAAATAGACCATATGAGTTTGTATGAGTTATTGAATCTTCCTTTTAACACTGAATAAGTGTTCATGGTTCAGATTCACTCTTAATAAAGGAAAGCTTTTCTGTGAGGAAAGGGCAAACAAACTGACTATCTTAGCTTGTCCCACTGTACATGCTGGTCCAGGGTCAGCTGCCCTTCCTGCTTTCAATTCAATGAGGACAGAGCCCAGGATTTCTTACGGTGCTCGTTTGGAGGCTATTTTACTTTGTTACGAGACACAATTTAAAACTAAGGACAAAATGGGCAAAAAATTAGTGCACAGATTAGGAGTTTGCTAGAGTGAGAATCAAAAAGGCATTTGAACAATGAGTTTATCAGCAAACCAGTCAATTAGAAATCAATGGCTATGAATTCCTTAAAAAAAAAACAACAACAAAAAAAACTGAACATAGCATTTAACATTAAAATTCACAGGTGGAGAGTCCATACCAGCTATATAGACAAAATAATAGTAAAAAGCTCTTGCTCCTCTGCAGGATTATCAGTGGTAGGAGAAACAAGAAGTAAAATTCAAACAAATTTGACTTATTAAATCATAGATTACCAGTTGAAGTTTTCTGCAGATCTGGTGTGTGTGTTTTAATTGGCTGCTGTAACAGGAGAGAAGTGTACATTAATTGAAATTCTGTTATATAGATAAATAATCATCATTCTCCAAGGCTGTTCCTAGGCAGCATGGTCTTGAAAATGCTAGAAAACAGCAATAATGAAGTTGGTCTGCATGACCATTGTATGGGAACTGCTGAGTCACGGTCTCATCCACTGATTGAGCACCTGGGGAAAGGACCCAGTCAACCCTGGAAGCGCAGGTGAAGGCAATTCAGGTGTGTGACTGGAATGGGTGGAGCTTGGCTGCACTTCTCTTAGACTTCATTTAAGGTCTGACTGCCACTGGGGAAGGATTTCTGGTTGGAAATCCCTCTCTTGTGGAGTTTCCCTTGTGAGCCTGGATCTTCAAAGATGAGCTCTTCCTTTTGTAACGCCTTTGCGTTGCACTAGTCCCTTCGTCATTACACCTGTTTTGCCATTCCATCATGTTGATCTTTCTTATTGTTACAACCATACGAAAGGGAGTTTGGACAGGAAACGTGAGGGTGCAGGGAGGATTAAGCTGTTTTTGGAACACTCAGACTAACAAAAAAGGGAAGCTTAATTATGATAAGATTGCAACAGAGGAGATTAATTTCAATGTCAGCAACCTAAAGTGTGTTTTGAAGGCAGCATTTGGTAAAGTGATAAGGACTGGGAAGTATATTCTGTAACTTGTTAAATTGCTTAACTCTACTTCGCCATAAGTCTCTCTTTGCCATTTTCAGGGTACCAGAGTAAAGTGAGAAAAAAAAAACACAAAGAAAATGTAACATATTTCTATACTGAGCAGATTACTGTTCCCATCTTTTGCATTTCTTACTCCCCAGGCTTCCCGGCCCACGAAAGAACCCAGTAAGAATGATGATACTTTGTATTTGCTGTCACTTCTATTACTTGTCTCCAAGTCCTTAGCTACATATTTGCTCACTTTAAGCACAGTTCATGACACAAGTTATCTTCTAAGGATATGTATATCCTGGCTCAGAGAAGGTTCTGAAGCCATTGGAAAGAATCAGAGAATGAAGCAAAGGATATTTGTTGCTTTCATTGGACTTAGACACCATAGTTATTGCAATACTGTAACTATACAGAAATTTAAACTGTGTGGTCCTGTAGGTTCACTAGAAGAAAAAAAAAAAGTATTTTGGATTTTTTTTTTCTTTTGTGGTGGGATTTTTTATTCTTGCTCTTTTATGTAGCATTTGTTTTCTGTTACTTGGAATACATACATACCTGTAAGTACAGGTTTTTTTTAAAGTTCCCTCTCAACTTTCTTGTAGCATACCCTGTTCCTGAGACATTGCAATGGTTTACCACAGCACAGTCTTAGAGGAGCAGTCAGCCTTTGTACTCAAAGGACAAGTCAGCAATGGGGGTAATTATAAAAAAAAAAAAAAAATCCTTTAGAGGCTTTATTCAGAGCTCTGTATTATAGAATTAGGTTATTCCAGCCAAGGGGGAAGAAAAAGTGGGAGATTCCAGTGAAGTTCATGTGTGGAGTGGAAAGTGACTGCCCATGTGTGGCACATGAACTGCATGTAATAAATGGGGGGGTGGGGAGGGAACGCCACCAGAAGTTAAAGGGCCTTTTCATCTGCTTGTTTCCTTTATTTCTGAGTGACTTTTACAAAAAAAAACAAAACATTGTTTGAAGATTCTTTAGCTGGCATTTAAGAAGCAACATTAATTACAATCGTAATGAACAAAAGCAGGCACAAATTAGAAAGGAATGATGCAAAAAGCGTGGAAAGGCACCTGTGAAGCAGTCACGGGCTGATAACGCTCACCATCGCCTGATTGTTTCAGGTGCTGCTCGTCTATTGCTCATGTGGGGAGCAGAGAGATGATGCAAGCGTGAGAGCCTCATATTTGCAAGGAAATGTGCTTCACTGACCTTCTCTCATCCTGTTTCCACTGCGAACAGCGTTCGGGAGCCCTCGGCAGCAGCGAGTAGCTCAGTGATGGGAAAAGAGCCTGTGTTGTGTTTTGCGAGTAACTTCCACTGAAACGCACTGAAAATGTGGGGAAACGGGACGGAAGCGCACGTTCGGGGTTATAAAGGACTTCAGAATTTGGGACACAAGGTACCTGCGGGACCAAAACCACCCCCAACGCTGCGGGAGGGGGCTGGGCTGTGAGGAGAGGGGCATCCCGCAGCCTTTCAGGGCAGCGAGGAGCCGAGGGCGGATCGCTCTCCTCAGAGGCTACCGTGCCGCGGGGCGGGAATGGCGGAGCCGCCTCCCAGTGCCTCCCGCGAGCCGTCCGCCGCGCGGCTGCAGCCCGGTAGGGCTGCGGGGAGGGGCCGACGTGGAGCTCACGGCACGGAACACGCGCCGCTTTCCCGCCGCAGCTCCTCCAGCGTCATGACGGCACTCACCCGGCCCCGCTCTCTGGCTGCGGGCAGAGCTGCAGCTCTAAGCAAGAGCTTTGCCCGGGCAGCCAGCAGGCTTCCTACACTGTCGTCCCCAACCTGCGCGGCGTTCTACCTGTCCCGTCCGTGCGGTCCTCTTCTACTGGAAGACCTACAAGGCGGCAAAGCCGTGCACGGGGACCACAGGAGGAACGCGCAGCCCAGGTAAGGGGGAGAGGTGGGGATGTGCACCGCGTCCCCCAGGTGCCTGTCTCCTGCATCGGTGATTTCAGCACGGTCCGAGACGTGCCCTGGGGCTCTCAGGAGAATTTAGCTCAATTACGGGGCTGTAATCAGCCAGTCAGAAAGTGTCACTCCTGGAGAAGAGTTTTATTCTCTTTTTATTTTTCTAAGCGAGCTGGGAGAATAAATGATAGGTGCACGCACTGCAAGACTGGGACCCATGTAAAACTTCTCCCCTTAATTTGTACGCTCGGGCTGGTTTACTGTGAGCAGTGGGAACATCCTGCTCACTGCACAGTACCAAAGCAATGAGTTATATACAAGAATACTGGTAATCTAAAATGACGGAGAGCTAATAGAGCTGAGGCATTGTTGCTTAAGTTTTAGCCCATACAGATGCACTTTGTTGGTACGTCACAAATGGACACAGCTTGGCTGGCAGCACCTTGTGCTGCTGCAGTGCCAGAAGCTGCTTTGAGCTGTACTGACAGAAGAGCTGAAGAGCCAGGTTTGAGGGGTTTGCCAGTATAGTTATGACTGCAATCTCAGCAAATGCTCAAGCTGGAAATTTTTCACTTTATATTCACTGTGCTTGACAGCAAGTTCTTCTATAGAAGCGCTTATTGAATCTGCAGTTGGTCTATGCTGCCAACCTGCCCCATTCCCATCAGCCTGCACACGTTCATATATGAACCCTGTGGATCAAGGGAGCTGATGTAAAGGATAAGCTTCTCAGTTTCATTTCTAAGAGACTGAGACTTGTCCCTTATAGGAGCAGGATCCACTGTGCCCACCAGAACAGTAGCAGCTCCCCAAGGAATGCTGGAGAAGAACCTTCAGATGCATCATTACTGTTCCTTTAGCGAAACGAATTCATTTTTTTAAAAACACATTCACAAAGATAACATTGCCATGGTAGGTGCAAACCTAGTGAGGTGTTGGGCTTTGCCTCTCCTCCTCTGGGAGGAATTAGGCTGTCAGCATCAGCACCGTCCCTCTCTCTGATGGGACAAATTTTATTTCACCTCTCTTGCTTTGCCCAACAGCTTTTAATTTTTCACTTTTTTCTTCTCCAGTATCTCTCCTATTTCTGCTTTCTTTCACCACATCCTTCCATGATCCTGTCATCCTCACCCTGCAACACTATTCTTTGTCACTCTGTTACTCCAGGAGTGCAGTGCAGTCTGTTTATGGCAGTTCTCACCTCTCACCAGGCAACTCTCACCTGGTGTCCAGCAGTGGTTGTTCTGAGGAGCACCATGGGGCTTTGAGCTGTCGCTGCCAAAGGCAGCACTTCTCAGCCTGAAGGTGACAGCAATAGCAGCGATCCCTGCTGGGAGAGGTGTCCGTGCTGTGCTCAGGAGGCAGCTGTCAGGTACTGCTGGGCTGGAGCTATATGCCAGAGCTGCCATTGATGGCCTGAGGCATGCCAGCAGCATGGCTGGTTAATTCTAGCAAGTTAATTTTAAAAAGATTTGAGGTCATAGTACTCATATGCCAGTAGAAATGCCTGAAAAAAACAAGTGGAATGATTCTGATGATAGCAGGATGTTTTCAAACACAGCTTTTCAGCTGACAGAACCAGGCACAGGTGTATGGACACAGGGAAAGGGCATCTCTCTGAACTGAGAGTTGGCGTACACAGAATGTCTTTCTATACTCACACAAACCAACTGTTTTGAGTCTTTCTTGGTTATGATTTTACTTGAGGAAAAACAGTTATGACAGTCTTCTAAAAAAAAAAAAGAGATGGATATGCAATAGCTCTTAGTTTTAATATAGTATATATAGTGACATGGTGCAATGAAGTCCTCTTTCCTCTTTGAAAATGAGAGGTTTTGGTTTTTTACTTTCCCTTGAAACAAACAACAACAAAAATTGCAGGTTCGGGAGCCTAAATCAGTCTGATGCTTTGTAATCATTTGCTCACTTGTCATAAAACTCCTTAAGAAGTGAATTATACAGTCAGTACTGACATAAATGAACCTCATGTTAAAAAAAAAAAAAAGCTGTTACTGACAGCTGCAGCCTGTCATATCTTGTTGACAGTAGGTAATAATTCCATCTGTAAAAAGTTCAATTGAAATAAATGAGAGAGTTGAAGGACAGCAGAAACTGCTGGATAATGCCCTTTTGATCAATCAAGTCACAAATACAAGGCTTGGCAGAATCTAAATGTCAGGATTGCTTATGTGTAGCAATTACAGGGTCAGTATTACATTTCAGCATACGGAATTAGCAGTCAAGTTTTGTTGATGTGCTGTTGTTGTTTTCCCTCTTTCAAAGTAGTTTGTACACTAGGTGTGTAATTAGAGCCTGACCAAAGCCTATCAGTTTTGTGGGAGTCCTTCCCACTCCTTTGATGGAAACTGGGCAAGGTCCCACAGCTGCTAAAGGCACAGTGCTGTCCAGCAATTTGCTCTATGCAGCCTCTCCAGCCCGTGGAACTTGTTAGGACAGTATAGGAGCAAGAGAAGATTCTCCTTCTCTGAAGGAGTTAAACAAGGTTAAGGTTAAATGTAGTACCAAACTGCCATGTGCTAGTGACAAAGTCCTTAGGATGGCTCTTCCCAGGAGCACACTGATGTAGCTGTTCCTCAGGGCTAACACATAATCTTTCAGGGTTGCGTGTCACGAAGTTGTCCTCGTGTCATACACGCATCCCTTTTTGCAGAGAGTGATGAAAGATGTGCAGAGCAAGTCCTTCCAAAGACAAATGATGTGATCGTTGCTACGTGAGGGGTGTCCCATTTTAATTGTCAGGACAGATGTGGTTTTCATTTTCCTCTATTATTTGCCTGCACTCGTAATCTGCTGCTCACGCATTCTGCAGTCACGTCTCGCGTTTGAGGGTGAAGACAGGGCTATCTATCTTGTAGAGTGATGGTCTAGCCCTTGCCAATGCTTCCTTTGCTAAGTTGCTCTCCTCATATTAAACAGAAACCCTCCATGTATTCTGAAGCTCACACAAAGGGTCGTGCATGTAAAATACATGGCTAATTTAGTAACAGGCAAGGAGTACTGCTGGCAGCAGGAGTAGCTGACTCTTTCCCCTCTTGTGTACCTCCTGTGGAAGCCAGAGTATGAACAGGAGGCTGACTGAAATGGTGCTTTTCTGGCAGCAAAGTACTTGTGGCAGTACTGAGTTGGTGTGAGTGAAATGCAACACACCTGGCATCACACGACTCCTTATTCACTGTAGTTTGTCAGTCACACTCAGCAGCTTTTCCACCATAATGAGAAGCCTGGTAAATTTGGCAGTCTGGAACACTTTCTTTCTTTTAGCATGGAAAGAATGGAGTTGGGGCCTTTTGTGGTAGGAACACAGATGTCACGTTGTCAGTTAAAAATACTTCCCTCAGATAAATTGCCTTGCTAAGAATCCATGTTTTCTTTTGTTTTGAGGTGAAGGAAGCTTAGCACAGATGGTGTTTACAGCTCGTCATGCAGCTACCACTTTCAGATAGATGGAGAAACATAGAAGGAACAGAAAAAAGCTGCTTTGATAGTTGGCATCTCAGTTGGAGTTCTTGTATTGTGCTGGATCTCCTTCATCACGGAATTACTAAGTCCCCTCTGTTCCTGCAACATGCCACGCATCTGGAAAAGCATTTTGCTTTGGCTTGGCTACTCCAATTTTTCCTTTAATCCTTTCATTTATACGGCATTTAACAAATATTACAACCATGCCTTCAAGAATCTTTTCCTGAAGCAGAGATAAAGGGGGACAGAGAAGGAAATGATTCCTTTATTGCATCATACAGAGATTTCTGGAGGGAAACGTGCCAGTGATACATGCAGACTTCAAGCACAAGATCTCGTTAAGGGGATTTAGCAGCAAAGAAAACTGAAGATGATTGCATATTGACCTACAGTCAGCTTACAGTTCCCCCTTGGAAATACAGATATGCTACTCCAGAGTGTGACAAAGAAAGAAGCAGTGAATATCTCCCTTCTTTGAACTGTTGTCTGTTCAAGTCTGCAAGCAAAGCACTGTATCTATCTAATACCAAGAATGTCAAGTCTAAGCTAAGTCATCTCATCCAGCCAACTACAGGTGCCATCCTGCAGCTTGCTCATCATCAGCAAGGGCACCAAGGGGAACTGTGGATTGAGTAACACTGAAACGTTTGTGATGTGCACAGGATGCTGGTTTTATTTTGGGGACTTTTTTGGAAAGGAGAGAATAGAAAGAATGAACATGCTGCATTCAGTTCATTGCTGACTTTCTCTTGATATTAAGAGGGGTGACTAAGCAGCCTCAAAGCCACACCTTAGTCTGGCTGAGGGGCTGTGTTCATCATGAAGATGAACAATAAAGTATCTTGAATAAAAAACAATAATAAATGATTTTTAAGAAGGTATTCTAAAGAAAGATCATTTAGCAGTACTTAGACATATGTTTGTTTATTTTTCTAAATATGAGTTGCCAGTTTGGAATAAACCAGTTATTTCTGCCTAAACACACTGGCCTCATTTCATTTCTTAATGCTGATTTTACTCCACCTAGAACTTGGTGGAGATGACTGCTCAGCAGAAAGGCACTACTGCCTCTTACAGCAAGGTTCCAAGAACCCTGCAGTGCCATATGAATTAAGGCGTAGGGGGCTTTGTGCTCTTGGAATCCACAGATTGTGCAAAAATCCAAAGGCTTTAAAAAAAGGGAAGTGAACATACAATGTTAATAGCTTCCTATGTTCTGTGTCCAGCTCCTACAATATAAGCCTCAATTTCTCTTTCTAAAAACCTGTTTTACCTGAGAATTGCCAAGCCATTTCTTCATGAAGAGTGATGCAGGCAGAAACTAAGGATTTAGCCATGAAAATACAGGCTGACAAATTCCCCTGGCACCAGTAACTTCTAAGCTAGTCAGCACCACAGTCATCAAGAAACCAGGTACTGGCAGCCTATGGCAACATGCTGCTGAACACCTACGGGCACCAAATCTGCCTGAAGAGCTGGATGGGATGTAGTTCCTGCCTGGAAAATCATGGAGACCAGCCCACCACCCAGCTCTGGTGGCTGCTGAATAAACAAGACAGTGTTTAGAAACTTCAGATAAAAGACTATCCTAAGCGTATGTCAGCCACCATCCAAACAAGTAAGATTTGTGTACTGTCTCATACGTGTGTCCTACTTACATGCCTGATTTAAGCAAAGTTGGCTCTAAGAAGCAAATAGCAATTCCCCACCTCTCTGGTGTGCATGAATACTGGCAGTTACACAAAGTGGGACCTAAGATTGTGTTTCAATGAGCTGATTTTTCAGGAAATAGGCTTACAGAGGAAGAAACCTTTAAAAAAAAAAAAAAAAGAAAGAAAGAAAAGAAAAAGAAAAAAAAAGAAAAGAAAAGAAAGAAACTGATCACATTTTAACTTGCCTTGAGAGATCTTCCATATCAATAGTGTCTTGTCTGCAAATCTGTCCAGTCTGTTATGAGTGCCGAGGGCATCAAATGCTTGTGTACTGGTTAGCTTTGAGAGCATCTTAGCTCTGATGCACATCAAAACATTATGAATACTTCAGAGTACAAATGCTTTTTAGTTTGTGCAAAAACTTCTGCAGTTACATGCAGCTAAGTAAAAGAAAGTAACCAGCAAACTCAGCAGTCCTTTCCATACATGCACTTCAGAATTCATTGCCTCAGCCACACAGCTCCACTAAGCTGTGTCCAATAAAAGTATTTTAAATTCTACAGATCAAGAAGTAACACCACAATTCTATTAAAAGACCATATAAACTTATGGCATACATGGAAGCCTACTCATTAAAGTAAAACTATAACCATTTCAGGACTGCTCTCTGGTCTTTGAAAACTCCACTTAGAAATTAGATTACAATAAGAACACTGCCCCTCACTTTTAAAAATAGCTATCAGCATTTTAGTGGAAGCTAGAATTAATTTACTTTGGTCTAGTTAGCAGGATTGTCATATTTATAGTGTTAAAGCACCACAGATACCATTCCCAAAAAGCATCTTCTCATGAGTATTCAGAGCATGATGTGTACTTGTTCCTCCACTGTGAAACTTATTTTTGTCCAGTGGAGGGTCACAAAGATGGTGAAGGGCCTGAAGCATTTCCCCTATGAAGACAGGCTAAGTGAACTGGGTCTGCTTAGCCTTGAGAAAAGAAGACTGAGAGGGGACCTGATCTAGGTCTATAAATATCTAGAGTGTGGGGGGCAGAGTGGTGAGGCCAGACTGTTTTCAGCAGTGTGTGGAGACAGGACAAGGGGAAACAGCCAGAAACTGCAGCATAGGAAGTTCTGCACAAATGTGTGCAAGAACTTCTTCACGGTGAGGGTGACTGAGCACTGGAACAGGCTGCCCAGGGAGGTTGTGGAGTCTCCTTCTTTGGAGATATTCAAGACCTGCCTGGACACCTATTTGTATAACCTGGTGTAGGGAACCTGCTTTGGCAGGGGGGTTGGACTCGATCTCTGGAGGTCCCTTCCAACCCCTATGATTCTGTGATTCTGTGATCAGGAACAGTCAACAGTCATCAAGGAGACACAAAGTTTGCCAAAACACTTGCAAAACTGCCATGCTATTAATTGACTTTTCCCCAAGTATCAGAAGAAAAACCATCTCCAATGTGTAAATTAGAAAGATAATCGCAGTTTTTATAGAGTTTGTAGACACTATTTATCCACTGCTATCAAAGCCAACCAGAGAATGTCTACAACTAGCACACAATCCTGATTTCCTTCTTTAGATACTCTAAATTCAGTTTTGCCTAGATTTTCTAAGTAAGTACAAGAGAAGCACCCTTATACTCAGCCATTGTAGGGGAGTAAGGCATAATCTGGCTCAGTATAAAGATTCTTCCTATTTGTACTGAAGGAACAGGAAATTTCAGGTTATCACAAAATCATGAGAAGCCATGTCACATTGAATCTAGCCTACCAGAGTTGAGGTAGCTTGCTGCATTTTATCCAGATAGAATCAGAATGCCCAATCTCCTTATCAAAAGCTTAATGAATGCATATGCTTTTCCATTTAATGCTACAGAGTCTGCATAAGGTCACATACAACCTTCCACTGCTCTCAAAAGTAGTGGAACGAGGTGCAGTGTGATGAACTTGTACCATCTCCGTTGAGAATTCTGTACCACAAGCAAATGTTTATGCAAAACAAATCTTACCCTTCTGTGGATCAGCTCTGCATACAGCACATTTGATAGTTTGTTCCAGACACCTAAACATCAAGCTTAACAAAAGCAGCAAGAGATAACACGTTACCAAGTGCTATGTGACACATGAAAGCATTTCTACTAGTGAATATCAAGACACCTCATTTACAGAATTCATCTTTTAATGCACTTGTAATTCAAAATCATGTTAAGGCTTCTACATCAACCTTAAGCGTGGAACCTTGAAGTGCCATCCTAAAAACACAAAAGCAAAAGTTCACTGAATTCTAAACACCTTTTTATTTTGTATTTGCTGCCATAGAAAAGTAATCTATCAGCAGTCATCAGTGTTACTGGGGAAAAATAACGTGGTTTTCCTTTTCCTAAAGAAAAGATGTGATGTACATTAAGTCAGTCCAAAATCCTGATGTTAAGTACAAAAAGCAACTGTTTGAATTATAAAATACCATACATACAGATATAAAAATGTTTCAGAAAGTGTTCCACAAAGTTTCTAAACTTTCGAGGACAAATCTTCAGTAAGGTAGATAGGCTGTTGTCTTCAAAAGGTGAGCATCAGGTCATTTGAGTAGAAAGTCTGAATCTTTATCTTCCTATTTACAGCTGACACAGACTTAGATTTTCATCCCAGCCAGGGATAACATGATGGCTCTAGTGATTAAGGTGTTTTTCCTGGAGTTATTAATTTAACAAGTGCATACTCTATATATAAAAAGGAAATTTCAAACAAAATTATACAACTGCTAGACTTTATAAAAATATAGATCTATATTTTTACATGAGAATTATCCAAGGTAAGTTTCCATTTTCTTTTGTCTTAACCATTAGAAATTAATTTTTTATTCCTCTGGGATCTTATCTAGAGTTTAAATTAAAATGATGTGAAGTTATTAGCTGGTGGAAAGTTTTGGGAACTATTTTCTGTGTTTATGTTTGGCCAAAATTAACAAGCTCCTGCACCTTGCAGTGCTCATCTTAAAGTACTGGACATACTACACAGTCGATATCTACTTACTGTAGAATTTTGTAGTTCTTCAGTGTCAAAACCCAAATAAAAACCATCTTTGTTGTTCTTACCATGAAGAAAAAAAATAAACCACCAACAAAAATAAATAAAATTAGACAGTATTTCTGTTTTGCTGTACTGCATTAACTCTTTACTGTGTAGTGGAGGCAATAATGAATAATACAGCCATTTGATGAAGGAATGTAGAAGAGTACATACTGGAAAAAATCCCAGACTTTACAGCTGTGTGTATGTGTATATACACACACGTATGTCTACAATTGCAGCTGTAACTTTCACTTCACAAAAAAGATTTAATGTATAGACTGAACAATCATACAGATCAACTTCACCAGCTGGAGATCTTCAGGAAGAACTACTAGCTTTCAACTTGGACAGCAGCATTTCGTTCTTACGACATTCCTGTTAACAGAAAACAAACAGATAAGGTAGTTATTCTTAACCCTACTGCATGTATCTGCACATCAGCCAACCAAAGCCTCATCTTTGAAAGACCTCCGAAGTACAAAGTAGTCTGGAATGAGTATGAATTGAAGTTAACTCTTGATTCATCCACAGCATTATTCCGACAGAAAATTCATTAAGCTTCATGACATACACACCAAAAGGAACGATGCTTGACCATTAGTCTAAAATTGTTAGAAGTGGATAGAGCATATCCACGTATTTATTTCTAAATTGAAAAAAATCTGAAATTGAGATTACTTTTTGAACATCTGAAAATCCAGAAGACAGTCTGCAAAATATCAGTGTCCTGGAAATTATTCTTGGTCAAGAAATGTGTGAACACAGGCATACACCATGTTTTCAGCAGCGCAACCACAATTTTATTTTTTAATTTCATTATTTTTAAAAATAGCAAGATTGAATAGAAGTTATCTCACAGGGCAGTGGAAGAAAAATAGCTTTATTTCTGCTTCAAAAAAAAAAAACAACCCAAAATAACAACTCCCCCCCACAAGCACCAATCTCTTCAAAGAGGATGCAAAACACTGTCAGAAAAGTAGAACAGCGCATCTCCCAGAGCACATAATCCAAAACAGGCGGGGGCTACCCCAGAATAAACCAGAAAGACTTTTTTTTTTTTACCCCAAAAAACATCTGATGCCAAATGACAATTTTACCTGGCAGCACTACTTTCTTTATCATGGTAACAATTAAGAGAAGTACACATTATGATGATAAACTCAAGAAAAGTGAAATGAATGAAGGGTTAAACAGTCCTTCCACTGCAAGTAAAATACAAGGCTGGCTACTAAAGTATTTATGACTGCAAAGACACTAGATTGCCTCTCTTACTCACACATTTCCACAACTCTCTTTGCTCCAACGCCTAACTGCTGCTCAAAGATTTCCAGGAGATTCCATCCTGAAACCTAAATATACAGCTTGCTCAGTAACAAATTAATACTTCCCTTTTAACGTGGAGGGGTGCCAGCCAATCAGTGTCAAAAGAATTTTCAGAATAAAATCCAGAGTTTAAAAATAATGTGGAAACATCCACAAAGAGACAATGTTAACATGTAATGAAGTATAAGGAACACCTGTGCACAACTTGAAAGTCCTGATTGCTTTGGCTTGTTTCTGTTGTAATTAGAATTTTGAATATGACAACACAAAATTAACAACATAAAAACAATACCATTTGTTGCCATCTAAATTCCCATTGAGTAGAATGCAGTAAGGATCTATATTGTACGCCTTGCAAAAATAAAAAAAATTCATTAGTTCTGCTAGTGATAAGAGTACATTTCATCCACTCACACAATATGAATACTGCTTATTTCTAGGCAGTGATATAAAATTCATTCCAAAGATGAGATTGCCAGCTTCCTCATAAGGCAATTCTAACTCTTTGTGATTTAAAACCACTAACTCACCAGAAAATAAATGTAGAAAGTAAGACAAAGTCCAGACAAACTCATATATTTAGAAACGTGCTCTTAACCAAAAGCAAAGTTTATAATTTGCTTCAAAGCAATCAGTGTATCTGTGCAGAACTTCTTAAACTACTCCTGATCAGTTCAAGTATTTGCCAACTTATACTAGCAAAAAAATCTTACCTCTTTAAATTCTTTCACTGTTTTAAAGTAAAGCCTCTGTTTCTCTAGAAGCTCTAAGTATTCATCATTCAATTGATCTCTTCGCATTTTATTTTCTTGCTTCTTCTTTTCCATCTGTTGGTATACAGGAAGGATTAAAGGTCATTTACTGTATAAGAAACACACATATAAGCACACAAAGTGTAAGAAATAATTTTCTATAATGAGAAAGATGCTTCACAAATGACATCCCTGCCTTGTGCTTTAAGCACAGCCAACATTTAGGCCAACTCTTAAGAAAAATTAAAAAGCTAAAACATCTCAGTATCAGTAACACTGTAAGTAGCATCCAGAATTGAACTAAGGTTCATGTTTCTGCAAGCCCAGAATTTTGCTCACCAAACAGTTCTACATCAACAATGACATGGTGAAATTAACAGGAAACTGCAAGATCTTGATTTGGTTGTTTACGCTAGTTGTACCAAACAGAGCAAGACACATCTTAAATTTTTCTATTTAAATTTCACTTGCTCAAGACCCACACATGAAAATTCTCTTTTGTCTTTGTGCCAAAGTTGTGACAAACACAACTCAAGTCTCTAAATGGAAAGATCAGCTCTTATATAGAGCTGGCTGCCTTCTTCTCAGGAATAGAAGCTACTGACAAGCACTACTTAAAGCTATTCCACTGCATGCAAATACATCCATGGACACCTTTAGTTGGAGTAACTTTTGGCTCATGTGTGCACATCGGCCCAAGACCACTTAACACAAAGTCCACTGAGGCTGAACTTTCACAGAGCAGCCACTCAGTGTTACCAGAAGCAATTCTGTCTTCTCTGCAGTAACTCTTAGGCTCTGCACACCCACAAAACCCTTTCACTTGATCCATGGGCACAACACACTTTTCTAAATCTACCTAACACCAGAAAGTGAGTCTAACATAGGCACAGCTGTACTTGTGCATTTTCCAAATGGAGAAAAATTCCCATGGACCTCAGGGACATCAGTGAGACTTTGGGCACATACAGTGATTTCAAGCATCTACATCACTACACGGCCAGTAACAAGGAATATAAAATTCCCACCAGCAGAGAAGCGTTAACAGTACCTCTCTCCTACTCTATTCATTTACATTTCAGCAGTGAGCAGTTTCTGATGGATGGGAAAAAAATAATACTTGTTATATGCTTGCTTAATTTGCACCTCACATACTGAATTCTGCCATGCATAGTTATTATCCAAGAGACTTTTCTGAAATAATTATCAGGTTCTATTAGCATAAGTGAGAAGTGTCTCAGACCTTCATTCGATTCTGTTTGATGCCTTCCACGATCTGCTCCATCTGTCGTAAGAACTGCTCACGAGAACCAGAAGATGCCATTGCTCTGGAGAAAACAAACAAACAAATAAAAAAAAACAAACTGATACGCATGTGGGACAATGCATCTCACCTCCAATTACCCTGTGTATTCACTGATGTCCGAGTGTTTGCATTACTTAGAATTTTATGTAAAAAAATAATCTTTTTAATCTCTGATTTCAAGTAAAAGCGCAGATATTCAGCTGATATAAACTATCAGATGGGAACAGAGACTACAGAGCTCATCACCAGAGTTCTCTCTGACAGTTCAACTCTCTCATGTGTTTTCAAGAAATAAATTGCTACTAACTGACCAAGAGCACAAACTTGTAAGAAAAGCAGCTGATTCAAATACAAAGAGGGTGATTGGAGAACCAGGAGAACAGTTAATATTCTAAACCAGTATTTTGTGTCCTGACAGGAAAAGCCCTGAAGAAATTTTGGGCTTGTAACTTATCTTGAACAGGTAAAGGGAAACAAAAAAAATACCACGCCCTACCCATCAATACAGCCAACCAAATCCCAGCTGTCAATTGCAGTACTGGGTTGTACTGACTGGACTCAAAAGGATGTCATCACTGAGCAGAACAGATCTAAAATTCCTGCTGCAATGGAAAACACTTGAAATATCTGATTGTTTGGGCTTGTTTCTATTGTAGTTAGTAGTAGTTCTGAATATGACATTAACAAAATAAAAACTTACAAATTTCTGAGTCAACATAAAAACAGCACATATGTGTATGTTTGTGGAGGTGTACAAGAAATGTTTAGGTGCTGTGCTGAGGCACATGGTTTAGTGGCAAATATTGGTGATGAGTGGACAGTTGGATTGGATGATCTTGGAGGTCTTTTCAACCCTGGTGAATCTATATTATAGAGATCATTACTTACTCAGGAGGAAAAAACAAATCACAGCAGAATTATGAAAAGACATAATAAGAAGAATTATTTAAAAATTAAGAGATCATCTCCTTTCCTATGACTCTACTGTACTGCTGTGACAAAATTCACACTGGAATTTTTTCCCTTAAAGTCAAAAAAGCACCATAGAGAAATAAACGTTGGCTGCATCACAGATGGTACTTTGACCTGAAGTGTCCAAATGAACTACGATTTGACTTCACGCTTCATCAAAACTTTTAAGTACTGAGTTAGTCTATAAAAAACATCTGAAATATATCTGAATCTAGTGTTTTGTACATAATATAACTACAGCTACACAAAATGGAGAAAGATATTTAAATTAATGCCAGGAAAACTAAGACTGAATTTCTTTACACAACCACAACTGAACAGCCAGATATTAAAAACATACGTTGACTATAAAAGTTAAGTAATTCCAAGTCTGAAATTCCCCAAACATTGGCTTAAACAGAATTAATAAACTATTTTGTTAAATAGTTTAAGTTAATAAAATATTGTAACGCATTTTTAGAGTCCATTACTCATTCCCCCTCCTATTTTTCCAACCAGCCATACTACTATCAAGAGAAAAATGACCATTACTTACTGATGAAAGTTGTCATGGATAGAATTCAGCAAATTGACCTGTGAATTAAGGAAAAAGAAGAAAAAAAGAAAAAGAAAATAGGTGATATTCTGATCTCACTATGAGTAGCTCCTGCTACAAGATATGGGCACTGTACTTAAATAAGACAAAGAAAAACCTGTAACAACATTAACAGGAGTTATTTTGTTGCTCTTGGGATAGCTCGCCCAGCTGATTAAACTGCCTATTTTTTTCTTACTATCTAAAGATTGCTAAGAGCACTAAAATTCACTAATTAGCAATGAATGAGATTCCTCATGGCTTTCAATACCTCTTCAAGTCTCCTGCAGTTAAACCTTCCAAGCAGTTTCTCCTTATGATGAATACTTGGGAATGTACTGAACAAAATCTAAGCACTGCAAACTGAACCATTTGCTTTAATTGCTACAGAAAGCTGAACTGACCTCCCTCAAATCGACAGTCTTCCATATAAATGCGACAGCAATAGGCATGTGCATTGCAGAACCTGCAGCTGTTCCTGACTTTACTATGAAACAAATCCTGAGCAGATTTCAAAGCTACAAAAGGAAAGAGATCACTGCATGACTCATCAATTACTTGCCAAATCTACATCCCGGCCCTGAAATATTTCCAATAAGCTTGTGTTTAGGAATGCAGTTCTACCACTTTTTATACCACAAAACAGTCAAATAATGAAAAGTAACGTTGCAAAACTGTTGCACAGTAAGAATGCTGATGTGTTACCCTGCACAACAATGAAAGCCAGACTATAAACAAAGCAAAGATAATAGAAAGTTCAATTTAAAAGCATTTTAAGTTATGACTGCTCAAGAAATCATGTAAACATCTCTCTCATGATTGACATCAAGCTAAATGAAATGCTTGAACAGTTTATTTGCCTTTTGAAATTATATCCACGGAAGTGAAGCTTGGAACTTGGAAGTTACATGCAGCGTAAGTTAATCGCTGAAGAACATTTCTGCTTTTAGACCTACTCCATCAGTTGTTCACATGCCCTCAAAAGAAGTCATATAAACTACTGATTTTCTAAACTGAAAACCATCTAGCACACATATTAGAATTCACCATTGAAGGGATGGAAATGGTCATTCAGTAACTTCAAAAACAGGTATCTTTTTGTTGTCATAAACTTGACAACCACTTGGTCTCACAAACTAAGCAGAGAGAGATTTGCTCATCAAATGTTGTGTTTTGTTCACAAAGAGCAGTTTAAACATGCTTTACTAACAAGCCTTTTGCAACACAGAACATTTCCACCTCAACATCAAAAATATTCGTATGGACCAACTCAATTTTACTTTCAAAGACTGATAACTTAGCTCTGACAGGGCTAAATAGAGAGTTTTTACTTAGCTTTCACTTTCTCCTGCACAGACTGAATATTTAGAAAACAAGAGTAACACTTTCTTACCTCCTTTTCCAAATATACTTTTTTATCATCCAGTGTATTATAAAGAGTAAAGAACTGCTTTGTTTCTTTGTGAGTTGCTGAGACTGCAAAGAAAAAAAAAAAAAGTAGAATAAAAGAGCATGAGTGAAATGGAACCTATACAAATATTCCACAGGCTTTGTATAATACATTGCTATTAATAATGGAATGCATCTTTAATACACTCTGGAAGAATATTTCCTCTGCATTTGAACCTCCAGCAGGGTTTGGAGCTACTAGATTTTATGAGAACTGAACTCCAAAACAACACAGTTCAATGTTTAACCCAGCTACTGATAGTCCTTTCTGTACATTATGCAAATGTACTGCTGTGCTTCTTTACGTTCATTCTTCCTTCACAATCTTTACCCTTAGACAATACAAACTGCTGTGCTGCTAACAATTACCCTAGATAACTTGTACACTGGTGGGTCACAGAGTGCAGGGGTATAGATTTTCTGACAGTACCGTATGTAAGAAACCAGAATACATTAAACTGCATCTTCCAAGCTATGAATGTGCAAGATGCCCAAGGAGGCTTTAAAACAGTAAAAGCTTTCTTTCCCTCTTTACAATACATTTAAGCTGATAGCATTACATACTACTCTCTTTTCAAAAAAAATGCTATTTGTTGTAGGTGAGCATAGCAAAAGCTGGTCACAGCTCAATGGGGAAAGTAAGGCTCAGACACACCTTTCATTTGGGCCTACAAGATAATGATTCATACTTAAGTCTCTGAAACGTTCACCTCTTCTTAAGATCTCCACTGACTAAGAAAACCTAAGATGGTGGGAAAAAGCTCAACTGAGAGAAACAACTGGCAAAAATTATTTCAGTTAACATATCAAGCACTGTCTAGAATTCTGAACCAAGAAAACAAGTAGGGGTTTAAAAAGATCAAATGACTTAATGATAAAAATTTTTCCAAAAGTCATGAGTAAGCTAAATTAGACTGAAATCATCATATTAAGCTCTAACAGCTAACAAGTTGTCATCTTTAAACAAGATCTTTTTTTGAATATATTGATTAAGGTTTTGTATAGAGTCACTAACAGACAGCACAACTCTCCTGCCACGTCATAACACCATTAAAAAATCCAGTTTCTTAAAGGAAGTCCTACTGCTTGATGACATTTTCCAGCTGAAGCCAAACAGCCGTTCACATCCCAGAGTTGAATGTTTTGGAGACAGAAAACCAACACTGACTACTTCTGCAGCATGAGTTGTGAGCAAAGAGCTTTTCCACTGCTGCAACTGACCCTGTATTCTAAAAAGCATACTGAGCACTCAGAGCCTGCAAGCATCAAGGAATTCAGGAAAGGCTGGGATAGGCTGGAAAATCAGTAAGGGCTGTTGAGTATGCTCCACAAAGAGACTTTCCAACTGCTGCTGCTTTGAAATCAGGCTGTTGCTTGAAGAACTGCATGAACAGAAGGACCTCCAACAGGCTTATACTGTCTTGATTAGTTCTGTTTTTGCAGGACATTCCGCCAAATTGAAGTGTTTCCCAAACCTCTCCTTTCCTGCAGCTCTTCCTTATCTTGTAGCAGCACTGGCGGTGATAATAATATACATATATACACACACCCACATTTATATTTAATAGCATGGAATATTGAAACTTAGTAGCATTCCAGTACAGAACCACTGAGGTTGGAAGGTACCTGCGAGGTTGCCCTGTCCAAAATACCTTGGACCCAGAAGTCCAAAAACCTGTTTTTGGCAACTCTAAAGATCTCCTGAATCTGGCCAAATGAAAAAATCTCCTAAGAAAAAAAAACAAACCCACAACTCTCAGGAAGATTTGCTACAAGTTCTCAGCTCTATTTTATAAAACATTAGCCTGGATAGAGCAGGTTCCTGGCCAGAAGATTGAGTACAGCATTATTCTAAGTTACTGCATTTATTTTGTGCTACAGAAAACAAAGTTCCAGGAAATTCAAAGCAACCTAAATCTACTTCATTTGTATACAGTGAATTAAGGACTTTCTAAACACACTGGTCATTGATCTATATCAATGTTACAACCAGAATTTACTCCAAAAATCTTGTACACCAAGTTTTGCCCACAAGAGAATTCTTACAGCCAGCTTATAAAATGTTGAAAGTAGGGTCTATAATGTGAATATCAAACAACCCCTAAAATCCACAGAATTAGCAACTGCTCTTGTTACAAACCAGAAGTTTAAAATGCAATTGCCCTCCTTCTGGGACTTTAGCCTTCAGTAGAACGTTCCTGCTTGATATACATACCCTGACTGTAAAGTTCAATAAATCTCTTCTGATACTGTGTTAGCTCAGCTCGGCTGGGTACTTCATCAATCTTGCGCTGTAAAATCGCTATTTCTCTGTTTCTTCGTGCCTGAATAGAAAGTTAGGAGGGGAGAAAACAAAGCCTCTTCTTGTTCTCTTCTTAAAATGGATGAAGCCCCCCACGCAGTACTTTGTTACTAAACAATTTTTTTATTTATTTATTTTTTTAAGTGTTGGCTGAGGCACAATATTATTTTGTAAATGATTTGTGATTTTTAATTTTTTTTTTTCAATTACAACAAAAAGTAAAATTAATATTAAAAGTGACAGAGTAAGAAAAACTTGAATCATTTTGTCCAAGTAAGTTCATAGACTTACCAACAATAGCCGGATCTTCTGAAGTTTTTCTTTCTCAGTTTTGTACTGCTGGTCTATGAGCTTATTCGGCTCCTAGAATTTGAGAACCCAAAACAATTGTGGATTACAGTGACTAATGAGAGATGCAATTACGAAAATGTGCAAGTTGAGTTTTGGCTGTATTTGTATCACTGAATGGCTCCCACTAGAACACCATCATCGCTTGCTATTTCTTTAAACGATGATCCATAATCCACATTTAAAAATTTGACAACTTTCATCTTTCACTGCACACAAACTAACACTTTTAGATTTTAGTTTTTAACATTTGTCAGTTGTTTTTCCACTGCTTTCAGTAGTTAAGCAAAATGAAGTGTATCCAAAGACACTCTGCAACCACTGTGCAAACGTTTAGTGTACACTTAGTGTACGCTTTGATTCACCAGCAGAGTTCAGAGAATCATAGAATGGTTTGGGTTGGAATGGACCCGAAGGATCATCAAGTTCTAACCCCCCTCTGCCACAGCCAAGGCCACCAACCTCCAGAAGGGTAAGGCCCAGGACAGAACAGAACTGGTGCATTCTACACTTCCTGCAATGAGCATGGATCACTTTCTCTTCTTTAAATATTTAAGTTACATTTTCATTGTTTCATGCTGTGTTCAGACGGACAGCAGCATCACTGAACCCATAATCTACCTGATTTCTGGCACATAAATATATCAAATGTTTACTCATCGAAACAATTAAGTTGAGTGTTTCATTTTCTGTTCATTCATTATTCATTGCCATCAGTTTGCTTGCACTGGTGTTAAACCTAATTTCAGATAGCTGCTAATGTATGCAGTGTTCTGAGCCACTGAAAACTTGTGCTTCCATCCTTCAAACATATCCACCTGAAGGGGAAAAAAAAAAGAGCTCCAGAACAAATATTTTCTGAGGAGGATCTGTTTATGCCATAAATATGCACTGCTCGTAATACAACATCCAGAGATTCTTCTCTGATACTACAAAGAAAAAAGTAAAAGGGACAAAAATACTCATGAGTTTGCCCCATGCGTTCTAGCAAGAAGAATGAAAAATACTGTGGTGATTCTTCATTGTTTATCAGCCTGAACTGTGGCTTTACCAGTGGTGGAGAACAGAATTCTTCAGAAATTGCAACTGATCTTTTTATCCAAACTAGAATGTGCCCAAGTCAGAAAGACATAAAACAACATTTTAAAACACAAATTGAAAATAAGCTCTTCACACATTTGTTATTTACCTCTTCCTCCCCGCTTTCTGCTGCCTCAGCTTTCAAATTCTCAATATCTTGTTGAAGCCGCTCCATTTCTTCCTATTTAAAAAAAGGAGTTCATATTGCTTTTAATTGAGACCTACTCTCTAAAAAAGGGAATGGAGGCTTGATATCATACAAGTGTAACAAACGTGGTGCTGACAATACGCTTTAAAATTTTTAAAGACCCAAAAGCAACCCCTGTCCCCAGGGCTAAGCATGCTTTCAGCTCATTACATAAAAATGAATATCTACTTTTATCAAACACAGGAAAAGATTTATTTCTTACTTGTAAATATACTGGCAAATATACTCTGCTAAGTATAACATTCAGTGAGCGACATAGAAAACGAAAAGCTAAGGAAACAATGAAATACTACAACAGCAACAGCATGACACAACTGCAATGCATGGTATTCCTAACAATGAATGAACCTAAAGTTAGCTGCAAGGTCATTTCCATCAGAATTCTTCAGAGTTTTCCAAAATGTTCATATAGGAAAACTGTGCTCAGTATCTACCAGAGTGCAGTATGCCTGTTCACTTCTTTTTATCCCATTAAATTCCATCCCCTACTGTTTAAATAGATGAGAATGAAAACAAATCTCTCTGATCATATTTCTAGGCAGCCCATAAACACAGCAGTAATACACTACAATTAAACAGCCAAGCTGAAATGCTACTCTGCAAAGTGTAACAGATTTATCTCAGTTTTCCTATCTCCAGTGGTTTGCTCCAAAGCTAGGGGCTTTCAACAAGATTTCCACTTTGACACTGGGCTCCTCAGCTCATTGCTGGCTCATCTAAGAAGATGGCATGGGGGAAATGGGAAGAAAGGACAAAATGGGAAGAAGTATCATGCTTGCTTACCGAGTTGTAAATGAATTGTCATCTAAGAAACTAAAACTTACCCTACAATGTGCTTTAAATTCTTGCTCCTGGCTTTTGAGGTTTTCATTCATGGCTACCAGTGTTCGCAGATTCTGTAACACACTAAATTTGAAGACCAAGCAGAACTGCATTAGTCTTTTCGTTTCTAACTGAAGCAGACAGAGAACTAAAAGACATTGGAACAGGCTTAGTTCTACAGAACTTTACAATAAAGTCTATGTAAATTAAAAATCCAAGTATCGTGACAGTATAAAGAAAAATCTGATACTACCTCAGAATTTTGACGTTTTGTGATATTCTGACCTCATTATTGTGGAAATTTTGAGAGCACCCTATTTAATATATGCAAGATTAAGGTTTCAAATATAAAGAATATCAAAATAGGAAGGCCTCAAATGTATGTTTAGTGTTACTTGTGCTTCTACTTTATTTGAATATCTACAATTACTTTCAACTACAGATTGAGATTTTTCCACTCTGAATTAATTACTTGCTAATCTTCTGACTAGTGGAAGAAAGCTAGAGAATTTATTTTTCTAAACAATAATTCTTTGCTTAGGTTGAAAAAGCAAGACATAACGAATGACTTATTTTAAAACCATCATTTTTTATAACTTCAAAAGCTACAAAGGAGAACAAACATGCAGACTTACCTAGAATCTGCTTGGGATTCTATTGTTTCTAAGGCTGCTAGTTCTTTGTCCAGCTTTTCACTGTAACTCTTGACCTAAGAAATGTAATTAATAGTAATCCTCATAACCGTATCACAAAAAGGTCTCCCCTTCTAGGTAATGTAATAAATAAAATCTATCAGTTTCTTTGGGAACAGAAAAATAGAAATTTACAAACTCAAAACTTTCTTAACATAAAAGTTATCAATCAGCTTCCCCATTTAATAAATCCCTCCATATAAAACTTCTTAAAAGAATTCTCAGAAACAATTCTGCTAGAGTAAATACACAGAAAAACAAAAAAAGATTACCTCACTTAATGTCTTTTTTGCTTCGGTACATTTTGCCTGTAGATCAGCACATTTAGCTTGCAGCTATTATGAAGAGAAAGAACAGAGTATGATTCTAAATTCATGCTAATTACATCTGTAACAGAGAGTAACAGTATTTGACATCTTGATAATGGCTATCTGTTAAACAACAGGCAAATCATTACAATCAAAGTATTCTCTTGTCTGAGTCCATTTTATTCTAAGTAATCTGAACAATTACTAGTAGCAAATACTTTCCACCTGTCCTTCTTGATGTATTAGGTCCTAGAATGAACAGCAGCTTTTACTTTTCTGCTGGAATCCCTTTTGTAACTTATTGGACTGAATCTCTGCTGAAGTTATTTAGCCTGGCTATGATAGCCAAGTTCCAGGCAAAAAAGAGAGTCCCATTTTTTACTTCTCCAAATAAGCTAGGATAATTCAAGACTTACATAAAAACATCATGAGACCATAGAATTGTCCATACCAATAAAACAAGTAGTTATTTGATTTTATTTTGGGAAACTATGGAAAATCTATTAAGTAGGGAGTTACCAAAATGCCACAGACTACTTCACTGTCAGATAGCTTAGTATCACAGAGAATCACACACACACACACACACACACACACACACACACACACACACACACACACAGAATGGCCAGGGTTGGAAGGGACCTCAAGGATCATGAATCTCCAACCCCCTGCCACATGCAGGGCCACCAACCTCCATTTAATACTAGACCAGGCTGCCCAGGGCCCCATCCAATCTGGCCTTGAACACTTCCAGGGACAGGGTATCCACAACCTCTCTGGGCAGCCTGTTCCAGCACCACCACTCTCATAGTAAAGAACTTCCCCTTGACATCCAACCCAAATCTTCCCTCCATCAACTTGAAACCATTTTTCCTTGTCCTGCAGTTATCGACCCTTTAAAAGAGTTGATTCCCCTCCTGTTTGTAGGTTCCCCTTTCTCTAAAGTACTTACAGTTTAATGTAACATCACAAGCAGAAACAGTAGAAATAGGACAAGGGTTAGAAAAGATAAGCAGAAGCGCTGCAAATAAAGAAATGCACGTTTGGCTTTCTGATTCACTTCTTTTCCTGATGTTTTAGGTTGCCATTCACAACGTGGAGCTGTGACCGAACACCTCACTCATTCTTATCCATGGGGAAACTTACAACAATTTTTTTTTTTATTACAATTTTTATATTTCTCACCAATAGGCCAAATTTGAGTTAGTTGAAAAAAAACCCTAATTTAAGCCCAAAGTCCACATTTCATGAAAACTGACACAAAAATTAAAGAACTATTTGATAGAACTCTTGCCAGAACTTACTGCAGTACTGAAATGAGAATTTCACAATCACATTTTAAGAGGAAGTCTTGACTACCACTGATTTCAGCTTCTTCTATCCTACCCCACAAAAGCTGCCTTTGGCAAACGATAAGAAGATCTGCTAGGAAATTTTTACTTTAGTACAGTGATGAAAGAATTATATTTGGCTTACAGCTGCCAGTACTTCCTTCTCTATAAAAACATAACACAGACTGCTATGTACTGAAAATAACCAACACAGAACTCAATGGCCCTCAACTGTTAAAATGGCAAAGAACATTGCAGAACTAAGAAAATATTCATTCAATATTCCTGTGGATACAAAGTTCATCTGGAAACTAAAAGTAGGTTTGTAATTAAGAACTCCACTGTTTCATCTGTGATTTACAATCTTATTTTCTCTCCACTGCAAACTGCAGCCTTCTCAGCAGTATGTGGAAAGGAAGCAAATACATTTATGCATAAACCAAGAAAATGAGTAAAGGAAATGACTTGCACCAGAAATTAAAAGGTAATCCACTCAGCATACACCAAGTTACAAGAATATTCTGTGTTACTAATTCAGCAGCTACACTATGCTACAATTTTGCAGAAGGCCAAAAATATCTGCTCCAGAAAAAAAAAATGATTTTGAACATCTCAGACACTGGGGATCCGTCCTGCTTTTAAGATTATAAGAATACAGCACAAAACAGCTGCAAGACTCACCCACAACTGCCAAGCTCACTTACCAGTCTCTCCTGCCATGCCCCACATTTATCAGTGTTTTCTTCTTTGATCCCCCCACGCAATTCTTACCTCTTCCAGGAGTTTGGTTTTCTGCAAAATCTGCTTATTCAGAGATGCCACCTTCCTTCTGTGCTGTTGAGCAGCTCCAAGCCTTTCTGGTCGCTCCTCAGCAGAAAGCTCAGACTGCTAAAATAAAGAACAGTAACAGACTGTTGAACATCATGTCAATGTTTTTTGCCTCTACCATAGCTAAGGAGATGCCAAACTGGAGCACACTCGGGATATTCCTCATCGAGAACTGTGTACCCCACAGTAACTTATCAATTTAACTTATGCCAAGGAAAGAAAGCAGTCAAATAACTAAATTACATCCCAAAAGATTAGGTAAAATAAGTTAGTGAGGTGCTGTACGAATGGATAAGAATACTGCAACAATTGATTAATTGTAGTATACTGCATCAGCATCACAGTTAAACCTATTAAGGTTTTTAAACAAGAACAGCAGCACCACAAACAAAACCAAACGTGTTGAAAATCCTCTTACGCAGCAGCATTACTTCAGTATAAGCATGCTTCAGTATGGTATTTCCTCAACTTCTTGAACAGGAGATTATCCATACCTCAATACGTAAATCCAGAACTCTCAAAAGCATCCAACGGTTGTCTTTAGATACTGAAACACTGGCATAGATGCAGCAAGCTGAATGACAATGATATACTCAATGAGGTAATTACGTTTACCTCTCTAAGCTTTTATTTAATTTTATTCTACTTTTGTGAAGTAATTCTGACATCTATCCTAACAATTCGTGTACTTTCTTTCCACCTAATTAGGAGAAGAAATAATGCCTCCAAACAACACCTGCAACACTATATTAAAAAGATACACATCAAGATTTACTTCTTGTATTACCAGGGATTTGATCAATCCCTTGCACTTAGCTCTCATGAGGCCACATGTGTGCACAAAACTTGCACAATGTGCTCAGTTTTGGGCCCCTACAAGAAATACACTGAGGCCCTGAAGCGCATCCAGAGAATGGCAACGAAGCTGTGAGGGTCTGCAGCACAAGTCTTAAGAGGAATGGCTGAGGGAACTGAGATTGTTCAGTCTGGAGAAGAGAAGGTTCAGGGGTGACCTTATCATTCTCTACAACTCCCTGAAAGGAGGTTGCTGTGAGGTGGAGGTCAGCCTCATCTCCTGCCCAACTAGCAATAGGACAATAGGGAATGGCCTCAAGTTATGCCAGGAGAGGTTCAGACTGGATATAAGAAAAATTTCTTCTCTGAAAGAGTGATCAGGTGCTGGAATGGGCACTACACACATTACATGCAAACCAAGAAAACTGGAAATGTGAGAGAAAGAAATGTTAGCTAAACCAATCTGAGATTGATCTCGCAAAAAAAAAAATAATAATATGAATCCATATAGAACATTCTTGGCAACAAATAGTTCCAGTTAAATTCATTAAAGTCTTCTGAGGAAGTGTATGAAGTGCGGCCATACTCCATTTCTCCTCGTTTCTACCATGCACATATTCATTTTAATTATTATGCCTGAGAATAGAAATCTATAGCATTAATAAAATATTTAGGTTTTCTCTACTAGAAATAACTTCTCACATGGCATTAGTTGTAATGTAAAAATTGTTGTGATGAAAACATAGAAGGAACAGCTTTTTCTCACTGTACTTTCTATGTCCTCCTAGAAGGATTCAATCTGATTCAACTGTTTTTCCAATGTTTTATAAACATGATCAGAAGAAAAACGGGAAAGCAATTGAGATTAGTGTCAAATCTACAAAGAATGTAGATCAGTATGTTTTGCGTTCCTCTCTATGAACTTGCACTGAAGGTCTCAAAGCTTCCACTATGAATGGGAATATCTGTAAATGATCAGAGGGATAATCCCTCTAATACAGTAAAATTCAAAGCTGCTTCGAATAATTATCCTTTAAAAAGCTGCAATGGATGGGCTAATAAAAAGCTATCATTCCATTGAATTTACAAAGTTAATGGGGTGAGCAGAAAGCTGCGTCCATTGATCTTCAGCAAAAATACGATCTTGTAAGAACAGTCTTAACAAATGGCAAAATCAGATCTAGATTTCCGCCTGCCAGCTTTCCTCACGGGAAATGCACCTGTGGATTCTATTAAAACTCTGACAGACAAATAAGCACTTCTTCCGTTCTTCAGACTAGGAATAGTTACAAGGGGTTAAAATTATTAGAGCATTATATGAGTGCTCTTGTTGCTTTAATAAGCTGTTTGGTAACATCCTTAGTTCTCTTTTCCTGGTGTATGCATGCACACACCCTTTTTTTTTTTTTTTTTTTCTTTTTCTTTTCAAATCCAGTAGATTTGAAAAGCCATATGTTTTTGGCTTGACTTGAATCAGTTCTTACTTCCCAGAGTATTAATCATTGTTGTACTGTAATAGTCAAGGTCTTGCTGCCTTCTCTCAGAGCAGAAGAAATGTAACATTGAAATATGACCCCTGGACTTCTGTTCTTCCAATCTTTTACAATAAAGAAAGGCCAAGAATTTGATATAGACTCCGTTGAGTTATAGGGTTTATCTCCCAAATGGGAAAGCTCCATACCTCATAAGTGTCAACAAAAAAGAAGAAATATGAGAAGACTATTGGACAAATAAGAGCAACCTATAACTCATAACTGGCAGTGATGTATTATATGTATTAATTGCTTGAAGAGCTAGATTTTCTTCTCACATTACTGTAAAGAAAACAATCACAGTGAACACAATGAACAGAGCTAATATACACCCCCGACTTTTAAAGCAATAAAAATTTGGGTTTTTTTTTTATAATACTAGATTGAGAATGACAGATCCAGAACAAGTGATAATTGGAAACGAGCGCAAGTAAGATCCCTGTGTCCGTATTTCTGTACTTAACGTTATAAAAAGCACTGAGTTTACATCTCTGACTTCAACAGATATGGGCACAGGCCCTTTATCCCGAAAGAAGTTTAAGAAGCTGCTTAACACCCAAGATGCTCATGAACATAATTAAAAATGAATGCTCTGCCAGAAGGTTATGCATGTTTAAGTCTCATTGAAATAGTTCTCTAAATCCTAACTGTACTATCACCCACAGCATATATAAAACAGTATTGTTTTAAGACAATCACAGCAATTGATGTGAAAGCTTTAATTAATAAACTATCAATCATGACTTGGTAAATCTTAATCAGGAAACACACTTACCTTTTCAGCATATTCTGACACTATTTGCTTGATCTCATCCGACTGGAGTCCAACTATCTGTCCTACTGTGCTTGCTGTCAACTTGCCCTGCAATTGTATCAAAGCAACATAACATTGAGAGTTTTGGAACTGCCTGTTCTTTTCACAGGGCAATTTCACCATGCTCTTCACATTTCAATCAACATTGAGATCAGACAAAATAATGCCTTTTCTTCTGAGTATCAAAATAAACTGAAACAATTCTTAAATGTGAATTTCTTCCCATTCCTCTCACCCAAAGAAATTTCAAGATTACTGCAGTCTAGAAGTTCCATTACATATAGATTTACTGCAGGCAACTATGAATTTTAACTGAAAACACAAAGTCAGTTGTTTTTTTTCCAAATGTCTTATACTAATGGTATTATTTCTAATATTTATCAGCACTTTGAAAAACACCATGAAATGCATACAATTTTAAAATGAAATTTTAAATGATTATTCAGCTGGCTATCTTCATAAGATAGCACTGTGACATCTTTCCCCTTAAATTCTCCTTGTAAATAACATTTGAAAGAGGCACTTGTTTACATTATTTTACCAGGATTAAGTTATCAGCCTCGTTAAGAATTACTGTCTTCCTAATATAACCATCTTTTCATGCACTCTCTTCATGAACACTTAAATGCATAATCATTCCAAGACTTCAGACTCACAAATAGCTTGATTTTAGGAATAATTACCATAAAGAGTGAATGACAACTAGAAAACAAGTGCCAAAATGATAATGTTGTGCTGCTCTATTTTCCAAGAATGAAAACAATTCAAGACTGGAGAAGACTGTACTAAAATTTGCATGAGTATCCTCACCCCTGTATCATAACGTACTACGGAGCCCGACAAAGTAGAAACACTGATGATGAATACGAACTGTGACTGCTAAAACATAACCAACCACAATTTAAACAAAGCTGTATCAATTTTAGGCGTTGTTTACCTCTTCTGTTGCCATTGCAGCCATTCCAGTCATCAGAGTTTTAATGCGAAGCTAGGATAAAATAACAGGTATTACACAAATCTTCTATTACCTAACTTATCTCTGGCTATTGACAGTGGCATATATATACAACTAATATAACGTAACGTGTATTTTAATGCAAGTAAAGGGACAGTAGATCTGCTAAAGTTAACTCAGAGGTGGCTGAAACTACCAAATACAGAAAAGAGTACAGACTGTAAGTTAGCCTGAAGCTCCCCGTATCAAATCAAACCCTGACCTCCTAAATACGCTCAGAGTCCAAAATAGAATTTAATTTTTTGTTACTAAATACCAGTAAACATTTAATTTTGGCACACTGACTTCAAGTTCCATATTCTCTTCAGGAAAGTAAGCACAGAAATCTTCCTTCCTGAAGCAAATGACAATGATAGAGGAGAGCAGTGATAGCTGTTTCCTTCCCCACAAGTTAGTTTCATCTATGCCTATTTAGACAGATGACACACCTCTTCAGCTGCCCGAAGGTCATCTTCATCACAAGGCTCAGCTTTTCCTGCTGCTGTAAGCCCTGAGGGCAGCATAATTTTCTTATCTTCAGTCTTTTGAAGAGAAATTAAGAAAATATTAAATCTAGTTCCAGTAATCTAAAGTATTAATACAGACAGCAATAACAACAACAAAAAAAACCAGATATAAACCATGTTCCAGTTATGGAAACATTTCAGCTACTGGAACAGGCTCACACATCATTTCATTTTCATGACAGCCTTTTCACACTTCATAATTATTCTAGCTCTTCAAGACAGTGTCCCTGGCTGGCTAGACACATCTTTGGCACAGATCCATTATTCCATAGTCTTCTGAGAACTACCAACCCCACAAGTCAATTGTGTAACCCAAAATATGATGTTGTGTATCTTTAAGATCTTACAGCAACCAATGCTCCAACAAAAGCAATGCAATTCTTCCAAAAATTTGAGTATGTTTTAAAAGTTCGAAAGTTCTTCACCTGTTCTGTTTTTCCTGCTTGTCTGCTAAATCCATACCTCCTAAAAGAATAACAGTAACATGAAATAAACACATTGTTGTCTCCAACTTCCACAAACAAATTAAGTTTCTATCAGTTTTTACTGATCAGATCCGCTAAAAAGTGATTCATTAAACAGAAACTAACATCCAAAGCCAGGTTCATGTTAGTTTTGGAATCCTTTAAATAAATGAAATAAGCAGGTACTACAGCATATTTACAGAACAATTCCACCTCAGTCCACTCTTTCCAGTATGATTTGTACATCTAGACTCTTCTTACAATGTTGTGACATAAAGGGCAAAAGAGCTGTTCTCCTTCCAGTCAGAATTTAATCCTGAACAATTAGCTTCTGAATTCTAGAAAGGCCTTAGGAAACTGTAAGTACAATCTGTACTCCTCAGAAAAACAGTCTTACGTGCTTTGATGAAACTGTAATTTCTTTGTGAAGCTCAATGTTCAGAGTCTCAAAGATATACTCACAATTTTCTACCTCTTTTTCTAGACAGGCAAAAATTGATATTTGAATTATATTGTTAGTTTAGAAATACTATCTTAAAGAAAAATCAGGTAGAAAGAAATTTTAGAGATGAGCAACTCAGACACACTTAGGAAGCACTAAACCTGCAGCATATCCAGTCACAAAGAGTGATGTTTTCTATATGACTAGATCACAGCTACAACTCCTTAATTCCTTAACTAGTGCATAAGCATGACTATTTATGCCTTTAATAGCTTGAAGTTAAAAGTGTAACTGTCACTTGTTCTCCATTTATTCAACACTCATGCTTAAGGGGTAAGTTTAAGTTCAGTCCTATTTTATGACAGCATAACTCCAAGTTTTCAAGAATTCACCAACATTAATTTCTCTCTGCATTTTAAAGCTTAGCAGCGTAGGCAAAGTGATAGAGCATCACCTCCGACAGAATATGTATAAAGCTGTTTTAATATAGAAGCATTAACAGTATTGCCATCATTGCATAAGCCATTTTTAAGAAGCAAAGAATAAGTACATTCAATAAACATAACTCACTAAAGGGGTAAAGTCAGAAAATGGGTTCCCAATGGTGGTACAATGGCTCATTGTCCATATATATAAATATGGAGAGAGAGAGAGAGAGAGAGAGAGAGAGAGTATAGAGTTCACAAGAGAACAGGATGAGTAAAGTAAGCCTGAAACCTGACTGGAGTAAATCTGAAAGTTTGATTCTCAAATAGAATTAAAAACAAAACACGATCAATTTTTAAACGTACACGACATAAAACCCTCAAACAAAACAAGTCTTTCACCTGCCGTATTCCAGAAGTGTAGCGTGAACCTTTGATTCCTCATCTAGTAGTTCTTCAGCTCCCTTCTGACGTTTGTATTTTCTCTGGGGTTTGTAAACTTCCTGTCAGACAAGACAATGAATGAAGTCAGAGCTTGCATTTTTTTACTGAATAAATAAATATGCAAAGCATTACTACTTACAGTGGCATTTTAACACTGCTTGCTTTTAAACTCAATGTACTTCAACACCTGATACTTCATTTTTTTTGGAATTACACAAAATTTTACACTAAATTCATTTCCTTTGCTGCAGGATCTGTTTTTCCACATTTTAAAGAAACTAGAACGAGTTATTTGACAAGAAATATTATTTCTTCAACCTTCTTCTTAATCAGATTTTAAAGAAAAATGAGAAACAACACAACAAATATCTACTGAAAAAAGTAATGAAGGTTCTACAATTAACCTGATAATGCCAAGGTATAGAATATTTCCTCTTTTACTAGTTAATTCTACTTGTAATGATATTAATTAAATATAACCATTATCTACCCAGTCACCACAGGTTTACCTAGTCACAAGAACTAAAGCAGATCCTACTGCTACTTAAGGAACAAAAATATCTTAATAAATCTTTTGCTAAAATCTCACGCTATTATCCCAAGGTGATCTTAGAGCTGGATGACAATCCACCAACAAAACAAGGATTCATGGGACACCACAAGTTGACATTTACTCTGATCCATTTTTTTTTTTTTTCCTGAGAGGGAGTTCCAACCTTCATCACAGCAGAGAAGAACTTCCTCATCATCACCAAACAGTCCACAACAAAAAGCAACGGCTTTATTTCCTTTGGTTCGTTTTACATTGGAATAATTTAAAACCCCTCAAGAGCCAGGCTCAGAATGGTTAAAACAGACACAGAACTAAAATAAAAGATGAAGTTGAAGCGTGTGCTTTTTACATAGGCTTTTTTAATATGCTTAACTTCAAACAATCCTACTCACGCAGGACAAATGATTCAACGTAAGAAGTTGCAAAGGAAAATAAAAGTGATTATGCTTGATATAATCTCTTATATAACACAAACTATGATTTTCTACAGTTCTTGAACTTTAACCTTGCTAAACCAGCTTTCAATCTCTTTCAAACACACATAATCCCAAAGTAGAGATTTTAGACAAGTGACAATAGAATTCCTCAGCAAATTTCTCCTGAATTTGGAAGTTACTCTTTGCAATTTTTCACTTGTTTCCAATCTGAATTTCTGTCATCCTTGTTTCAAACCTTGTTACATTTTTACCAGTTACATCAACAAGCCTTTTGCCATCAAGAAACTCCCACAACATGCATTTGCACACCCACAGAAAAGCAATGAAAGTCATAGCTTTTACGGTTATACAGTACATTATATATTAAGCATAGCCATTGTGCCATTAACATTAGCCTTGGCATTAGCCAATCAAGTACTTGAACAAAGGCACTGTAAGAGAATTTCCATTTAATAAGACACTCACTTTTCAGTGGAAGTACTTATTCTAATAACCATTACTGATATTTAATATTCCCTTTTCTAACCTTGGGACCATAAATCACACTGTACTGTCCCTCTGAGTAAAGAAGGGCAGGTCCTTAGAGCACAGGTCTAATGATGAATTCAGACAACAGCCTAATCTTTCACACTTGGTGATTCTCTTTTAGGAAAGTTGATTTCTCTTCCAATTCCATTGTAAGGCAATTTAAAGGTGACCTGCAGAAGTCTTGAAATTATACCCTTCCTTCCAGTTTCTACAGACAGGAAAGCTTGTGTGCTTTTTCCCCTTAAAATTCACTCTGCACATTCCTCTGGACTGCACTCGTGTTGACACCTTAAGAGATCTCATGAATTAAATCTTCTGTTCCCTCCATTTAGAAGGTTATACTGGTGAACAAATAAAACAATAATACCCATTTACGATGGAGATTAAGTCCAGTTGCTGGTGGCTTCAGACAAACAGCCCAGTGAAGGCTGAATGACCTGTAAGCAACCTTGTGATTTGTTTGATAGCATGGAACACCATGCACTGTGTTGGTGGTTCACCTACATATAATAATGTACACCTAAAAGGTTTCCAACATCAAGTGTTGTCTTTTGTAGCCCTTCCTGAGAATGATATTCAGCATAGGACCTTCTCAGGAAAAAATCCAGAAGCAGATGCTTCAAGCAGAATTAAACCAAACACTATCATTCATTACTAAAATTGCTTGCTTCTTGATCATTAGAAAATAATAATAATTTACTTACAAAGATATCAGTAACTGTTTTGATAGCCTTCTCTTTTCTTTGCATAAATTCATCATCCTGCAAGACATCAGAGGTGATTAAAAATACCAGGAATGAAGACTTAATCTCAACCACTGTAATAAGTTTAGCAAACAAATTTGTCAAATACTTTCCAACTGAGTTGACCAATTGTTTGGTGAAATGCTAGTGATTTCCTATAGCAGAAAAATATTTGTTCCTCACATCTGCTAGGTATGGCAGTCTTTCTGGTCTCTGCTTATACAGTATCTGATGTTTATGCAAGCCCAGTCCTTCTAGGGGATCTCATTACTACACTACAGAGAAAGAAAGTTGGGATGAACAATTCACAGAGCTGTGAAGCTGATATTGCACCCAGGCATTCTACATACTGTAACAGAAAAGCAAACTATTTTCTGTCTTACCTCTGGAAGTCTATGAGTTTTTTGAAACTGTGATATAGAGTAAGAACGGATATAGTCCCCCATTTCTTCCCTTGTTTCTATTGCACGTTTCACCAGCCACTGAAAAAGAAATCTGCATCAGTGGGAAAAGGAAGGAAGACAACAACAGCCGACACTGAACTGCTGCATCACTGTTTTTAATACAATAAAGAAAAAACACAAACAAGACAATTATTTGTGAAGATGGTAAGTGAAGGACCTACTCCTAATAAAATGACTGTGCATTAGCTATTGCATAAGCATCGTGTTGGCCATTCCTCTATGAATTAAAAAGACGAATGAAAGGTTGAATCACACAACTATTAAGAAATTATAAGAAATCACATGGCTACCCTTGCAGTTGTATTTTCACATGTGAACACCTAAACAACATTCATTCTGCTGAATTTCTTATACTGAACACCACAAACCACTTCTGAGTCACTCTGTTCACATTACAGAGTGATTTAGACTGAACTGACTCCCCTTCCACGCTTCTTAGAACGGGGCCTGATATCCCCCCCAAAAAACACTTCTATGTATGTGATTTTAAACAGTACTGCAGAATTAGTTGTGCTCCTTCATGATTTCCCTTATAGTTAGCTTGCAGTGCAACTTCTCATATACTTAATTGCTTTTATATTTTAATTAATTTCTTACAACAAGTATGGAAAGTATTGAAGCTTCAACTACTAGGAATTCTCAGCTGTCAAACTGATTTATAAACACCATGAAATCTTCACAACCACAAGTAAAGTTCATCTGAATTCTACCAATATCGATTTGCGTGATCCAAATATTAGCATCTCAATTAAATGTATTCCAAAAAGTAAAATGACGAGTCTCTGAAATGCAAATAATTGTGTATCACTTTTAGCATTATTTATTTAGCTTGCAATTTTAAGGAAGAAAAAAATAAATCAATAATTGACTTCCCCCAAAAGATCTACAGCCCTCCCCTACCCCTTCTAATAATGAGTTGGAGAAACTTCATATCTTAGCAGGAGGAAGCTGCTACTTCACAGTAGCACACTCTTAGCTAGTAACACACTTTTACAATGTACGTGTGACCAGAATACTAAGTAATTAGATTTTCAATAGTATTCATCATTACTACTTGTTAAACATTATCAACACTGTACTTGTAAAACATAGAGCAAAAACACAGTAGTACACAAAACAGTGGAACTTCGGTTTTCTGGCATTTCTGTTTACACCATGGAACAGTCAGCGTAGCTCAAACTCACCAGACCATGACATCCATTCTATCAGCCAGCAAAAATTATATCACATTCTATACTCAAAACACTACTACGCTATATGAGCCATCAGGGTTGTCTCTCTGCTTCACTACTTATGGCACAGGCCTTTGGTTCCAGAAAGTATTGTGCTTACAGCACAGACACAAAAACATGACTATACTCTGCATGCAGTCAGGTATACTTCTATTTACTCCAAAGATGCCCTCGGGAGCACACTTTAAAACAAACAGATAGTCCAGGTAGCTTCTACATAGTCTGTGAACATTCTTCTACAAAGCAAGCTTGAACTGTTCACAGTCCAGGTGAGCAGTCAGAGTGGGGGCAAATGGGCTGGAATTGGACACAATCACAAGCTGAACAGATAATGTTCCAGGCTCAGCGTATATTCTAATGTTCTCAGTGCTACGACCCAGCACAGAATCTGTCTTTTCTCATTAGTCCATAGCACTGACATAGCACACCACTAGGATGTGACCTCATGAGTATTGGCTCTGCCCCAGGTAGAAGCCATTACATCTAGGCTCTACACATTTCAACTATTTTTTCCTGTTACAGATCATTGATCTTTTTCACAAACTACAGCCCCACCATGAAACAGTGCATCTTTGAGCCTATGAAGTTTTCAAGAACCACATGCCTTTGCAAGACAAAAACATTTCTTGAGATATTTATAAGACCACACAAAAAGCCACAGGAGATTCAAGTATACTTTGTCAGAGAAGATAAATCTTGTGAGCTGTTGACAGCCTGTGCAGCAGGTCACATCAGAGATCAGATCCAACTTGGGATTCAAGTTTGAGCCAAAATGAGTTTTCTGCGCTATAAACATCCCTGGAAATCCCTGGAAAGTGAAGGGAGTATGCTGACAACAAGAGAGCTCAAAATATAAGCTATAAATTGCAAAGCACACTTCAACACAAGATTGTGTACATACTTTTCCTCTGTAAACACAAGCAGAATTCACGCGGAAGAACTGCACCATATCTGCTCACTGGGTTCTGACTTTTTAAGTCTTTTTTTCCCCCATTTTTTTTTAAAAAGAAAAAATTTTTACAGCCTGTGGCACTAAGCCAGGACAATTTAATTCTTCCTATTCAGAAGGATTCAGCTAAATTCATGCCATTGAGTTCACTGGACTAGCTTGCACAGTGCAAAAGCTTTTGGAACACAACTCTAAGCAGAGGAAAGAGCTTCTGTATCACCTGGGGACTGCCTTGTGATTTATAACTAGTAAGTGAATCTTGAATTCAGCTATGAATTGAGTGAAGTGTCATTATCAAATACACAATTCCTATAAGCCCTGGCATGTTAGGCCTGTTAAGATCCTGCAGCCTTCCAGAAAATGACAGAAAGCCACGTTTCCAGAAAATGATCTTTTACATACCAACAACTTACATTCACCAAGAAAGACTTTCTTGAACAAGCATGGGTTAGCTATACCCCTCACTGCCTAGCAATTAAGATCAAGTGTCCAGAAGTAACATCCTAAATCAAATTTTGGACAAAGGAGGTTAAGAGAAAAGAATATGTGGTGCTACATTTTTTAGAGCAGGAGTAATAATCTACATTTTCACTTTAGGATAGGAATTATTCTTCCTGTGAGAGATGTCGTTTACACGATATATGTAGCCAATTATTATCATTTCAAATTGATCAGGGCGAGAAATTAATCTGAGGTAGGTTTTCTTCACTAGTAGGATACAAGTTCAGAAGCAAAAACTCACATTGACAAAATACAAGCTTTCCTCTGTAAGCAGGAGGATTACAGCTTGAAAGCTGTGTACTAGTAGCATGCACTGGGGGAAAGAGAGTTAAGAGTGGTTTCCCTCAAGAGCCTCTCATTAGAAGATAAGAAAACCAGGAAGTTCTCCTTGCTTCTTATAAACTGGAATTTATATGAAGCTCTTGCTTGCTACACTCTTTCACAGGAAGGAAGAAAGGAGATAAAGAAAAAGCCTGCTGGACTGCCTCAATTTTCCCTGTTTATGAGAAATACATTTTTGTGTGCAGATGAAGTTAAAGTCTGAAGAATGATAATAACATACCAAGCATTCTTAAGATACCACACGTAAATGGAACTTATCACATGTCAGCCTGAATCTTAATAAAATGGAGAACTACGAGCATGCACGTGGTCAGTGCTGCTCAGCAAACACACAGCAATAGGGTCACAACAGAGGAATTTATTTTTCCACCCATACAGTCTTTCAGTCCTTTTAAGCAGACAAATATCACAAGAGACAGATCGTGACTCCTCCTCAAAGAATTCAGTACCTGTGTTTTTCTTAAACACGGATCATCTATAATGCCATTCAGCTCTTCAAAAGCATTCATCTGAACTACTTTTCTGTCGTTATTCATTTCAAAGTTAAATAAAGAGACAAACAGTACTATGGTATGGATCCTTGTTAAAGTCTGCACGCAAATTTTATGGCCTTTTTCAGCAAAGTACTGATACACAGCACAATTATTACCTGTACAACAGGAAATATATGAATGAAATCCAGACCCTGGATCTGATGTGGTTCCAAACGATGAGGACACTTCATTTTTGGTAATACTGACACAATTTTTTCAGTTAAGGCACTATTAGGAGAAAAAAAAAAGTAACCAAACAAAACCAGATGAACACAAGTGCACGCATATCCCAGTTTCCACTTGAAAATTTCCAATTATTTTTGCAAACACAATTAGCAGTTAGAAAGTTCCCTCTAGTGGCTTCCACTGCATACAGCTGTAACTTTCAGTTACAGAATAACTTTTACATTGCACTATATATTCCCCAGCAATGATTAAATAGCCCGTCACTTCAGATGAAATGCTCAACTGTGATACAAAATGCAAAGGTGTCTGTAGATACAGTGTTTATTTCTATGTGTGTATTCTATCTTTTAGTAATACTACGTAAAAGATATGCATTCAAAGACTAACACGTCCCATCTAAGGACTTAAAAATTTGTTTAATAAAACTGCCAAATTATCCCAGTGTCATTACTGAAAGTTTAGGAGTACAAATATGAACTACACCTAACTGCTAAGCACGGTACAGTTCATATGGTTGTGGTTTGAAGTGGGTAAAACTGAATTTACCAGCAACTATCTCACTCCAATCTGGTGAAATGAAAGGGTTAATCTAACAAAGCATCCACCTACAAGAACACCATTCTGCTTCCAACAAATCCCTCATTGTAGAGCGAGGCCTTTTTTGCTGTCCATACTCTACACTGCATTTTAAAGCAGGTGTCAGCATCAAGAACGAACATGGAGAAATCAGATTTTCCCATGAAGGAAAACAATTAAGTGGCCCAGTACTGACTTCAGTGATATCCTGTACTGCTCAGATCAGATGGACAACTGATACTCTGACAGAAATGAAGGGGAACAAGAGGGATGAGACAGACCAGAGTCTTGGAATAGTGCCTTTACAAAATACAAATAAATCATTACTGCTGCTGTGGGAGTTAAGCTTGGTTTTTGTTTCGCCAATTTTACACGCAGTCAGTTGGAGAGAGAAAAGAACATTTTAAGAACAACTTAATTATTTCCTGTTCTTAAGGATAAGAAACATTTTCTTGGCAGCTAACAACAAAAAAAAATCCCAGAACAAGAAAACCCACCGCTACCATCTTCATTGCTAGTCTAAATCTGTGTGTTTTTACCAATGCTTTATGTAGCTATGATGATCGAGTAGTTCTAAATTTAATGGAGTAAAAACAAATCTTTGTTTCTAAATGGATTAAAGTCTTGCCAATGCTAAATGATTTTTGAGAAAACAGTACAGATGGATGCTCTTTCCAACTACATGGAGAAAGTAAGTCTCTTCATGTAACTATAACTTGAGAGGCTACTTTCACTTTCTGCAAACTTTAACTATGGCTCTTATCACAGAAACACAAAGAAATAATGCAATTCAGAATTGATTCTCTCTCTCATAATTTTTCTCATAAATGATTTTCACAGCCTTTCTGAATACTCCTAAGCCAGCTAATTCCTGTAAATTCCTTGCATGAGAAATTATACTGAAACCAAATGGTCTCATTAGGTCATAATAAGGATAGGTAACTGTTTTAGCAACAATGTCATGCTTTAGATTCTTTCTGCTGATGCCTATAGTTCCAACCCAGAATCAGACAGAGGAATAAGAGGTTATTTCTGCAGACAGAGGGAACTCAAGGATGGTCTTCTACTGTTGCATTCCACAGTTTCCAGCAGCGTGGTCTCTCTCTGTCATTTGTTTTGGCCTCTGCATCATCCCCTTCTGCCAGCACAAGCATCTGTACAGCTGCACAGAAACCTGGAGCCAGTAACTGATTCATTTTAAAACTATTTTTCTTTTTTTTTTTTTTTTTTTTTGGTAGGCTTTAAGCTGGATCAGTTCTCAATCCAGTTTCTTGTTCAGCCACATAAATGCTTTTGCTGCATAGCAGGGATACGTAAGAGCACAGCAGCGCACAGGGGGTAACAGTGCCTTTTTTTTAGAATAAGCTTCTTTTTGGTTTTACAGTTCATAGAACTACAGCCTGAGTATCCCAGAAACCCACAGAATGTTTTGAAAGTTAGTGATCTTGAAAACAAAGAAACTTTAACTGAAAATCCTCGTTACAAACAGGCAAATAACAGATAATTCTTCCTATCTTCTTTCCTAAGACAAAAAAAAGAAAACAACAACAACAAAAAAAACCCCACACTGTTGCCATTTCAACAACTTACATTTTCTGACCAATAGTAGAGTTCTCCTGAAACAATAAATCAACGTCGATATCAAAGTTGCAGGTAGTGATGCACCACGTCATGCCGCCTACAACCTATCAAGGGAGCAACAGCATGGTTATGCCAAGGGAACCTGAAGAGATAGAAACAAATATATCCTACATTCCTAAATGCTGACATTTGTAACACCAAGCGCTAGGTGTGCAGGATAAAAATGGTCATGTACATCCCTAACTCTGTAGAGATCATTTTCAGACCCTGTTCCTAGAGCTACTTAGACATATTTAAACTCCTCAGCTATTTCATCAACTTTTCATTAAACACCAAAGTACTGAAAGACAATCTCGTGCAAACATATCCAATATAACCTAAATGTATGCAAATATGATGAGCATACGGAACAGTTTAAAATGTAGAAAAACTTAACATCATACTCCAAATAAAGATGTTACAAGGTTTTCTAAGACCAATTAGCCTCTTGACAAACCCATCTAAAACACTTAACCAGTATTCTTTCTATCTTAGCAGCCAGCTTGTTTTCAATAGCAATGCTTGCTTTGTAAAAGTTGGGCACTGTCAATTGCAATTGTATTCAGGCATGTATAAACCTGATGCATACACTTCTATGCAGGAAGGCAACATTACACCCCAAGGCTGTCTCCTTGGAACTACTTTGTGTGTGCGTGCACAGCCTCGTAACACCTAAGATCAGTAATGCCATGCAGTTTTCAGAAACTGAAGCTGGAAAATATAGCTGTGCTATGGCCAAAGGAAGAGCAGAAAACAGAAGTGTCCATTTAAAAAACTCCTCTCAAACCTCTGTGCAGGAACTTCTCACAGTGTCAGCACTAAAACAATTCAGAAGTCTCTTTTCAGCTTGAACTTTGCTCACTGTCACTACCACATACTTCCTGCCTAGGACAATGAATGGTTGACACACATGACATTTTACAGATATATAAAACAGCCCCAAAATAATTTCACTAAGATAACTATTCTGTTCTCTTGCCAATTCTCTCACTACAAATCTCTCTCTTTTAAAAATTATTGTGCTCTTTATAAAAAAAAAACAAGCGTTTATCTCCAAACATCAGATATTCCTAGTAGTTTTAGTTGACAGAGGTGCAGAATTCCCTATATATGACTCAAACTTAAGCCGTACCATGCACAGAAAAGCATATCAGCATTAGTTTGAATCCAGCTGTCTCTTTTAAGACAGACTTCGTCGCATAAAAATGTTTTAGAAAACATAAGAGGTGCAAACTGTCTGAAAAGGGCTCATGTGCAGACACACTTAAATGGCAAAGCCAATGCTGCAAATGTCTTTTATTTTTTTTTAAGAAGAGTCATCTAGACTTGCTAAACTAACTCGAAATAAAAATGTAATCCACATATACTTAAAAAAGGATTTTATAAAATAATGCATTAGTCTCACCTTGTCAAAGGGTGATAACCCTTTGATTCTTGCTCGGAAATACCCAGCAGCCACCAATAGTTCCAAAATTTCTGTCAGCTTGATGTTTTGTTCCTCATCTTCCCTTGTTTCAACCTGACAAATGAGCAACAGAACACTCATTCAACATTTCTCCCCTCATTCTTGTTACGAATGTTTTCCAGACTTAAATATCTTAACATAGGACAAGTTAGAGAAACCAAGGGCTGCCATTAACTCGGTTGTTTCAGTGAAAAATAGTAAAGAAATATTGAATGCGTGGATTAAATGCCACTTCTTCTTCCCCACCCATTTAAATACTACAATCTGCCTCTCCTATCCAAACTCCCAGTCTGCAGCCTGTCCCAATGGCCATAACACAGTTCATTTATTCTCAGTTAGGTACATTTCCTTCAATTTCAGCCTTCACATGACAGCGTAATCCACATTAACACATCTATTTATTTGTTTATTCATTCATTCTTAGAGAGAAACAAGCAGAAAATTTGTTGTGGCTTTCCCACAGTTCAGACAAGGCAATTTTAGACCAAGTACGGCTTTAAAAAAAAAAAAAAAAATCAGCTAGTTTTTGGTAGGGGAAATTGGATTGGGTTGGGTGCTCCTTACCAAAGCAGCGCTCCCCTAAAACTGTTTTGTTTTGTTTTTTAATTTGTTTTCTATGGTAAGGGACGGTGACCCACAGAACCGTGACCCAGCGGCGGCAGGGAGCACGCAGGGCTCATGGGCAGGCCGGTAAACCGCGACACGAGGCAGCGGGCCCTCCTTCGGGCACCGCACGCTGCAGACACCCCTCACCCCACCCAACCCCCCCATTCCCCACCGGCTCTCCCAGAACCTTCCCCCGACTCTCCGGCACGAAAGGCCGAGCGATGTCACGGCGCACGGCTGACCCACGGGAGCCCCGGCCGCCGGGCCCGGCTCCCCCCGGCCCCATAGCACAACGCAACGCCGCACGGAGCCCCGGGCGCGGCCCCACAGCGCGGGGCCGGGGGAAGCCGGGCCTCTCCGCCCGGGAGAAGCGGGGAGAGACGCGGCCGCAGTACCTCCTGCGGGGCCCGATGCTCCTGTCCCCGGGGAAGCACCATCGCCCTCCGCCTGTCACGTCCGCTCCCCCCGCCGCAGCGCAGCGCAGCGCCCGGCCGAAGGGCTGTTCCCGGCCGGCGGCTGCCGGGTTCCCCCACCCCCGCTCAATGGTTCGCCCGCACCCTCCTTGCGTACAAGCGCATCCGGGCCGTGCCATTCGCGGCAAGGGGGTGCGGGGGAAGGAGGGCGGGGGCTCCTCATGTGACCGCTCGCTCGGAGCGCGGCCGCCAGGGATCGCCTCTTCCACCCGTTGGAGGGCAGCAAAGCAAAGCCGAGGCCGGCCGTGCTGATCGGAACGATCATAATAAAAGCAAAAATATGCCGGGCTCGCTCGGTCCGCATCCTGGTGTAACCACGGTCATGTCTTAATTAGAGTTGCAGAAAACTGTCGCGCAGCCCAAGAGACCGACGTGAGCAATGCACGCTTTCGTATCTGCTTTCTGCTCACGGAGAGCTGCGAGGCTCTGATTTGTCATGCAGAGAGAGATTGAAGCAAACACACGGGAAAGGGGGGGCAAGAAGTGCTGACCTAGAGGCAGTGGCCCGCACCGGTTGTAACGAAGCTATTGAAAGGAAATACTAGCTTAGAAACAAGATTCCTGAGCCACGATATTGCTGTAAAATTCCCTTTTGAAGAAGCATTTTAAAGGATTAATAAGAAGTAGGAGACACTGTCAACTAGAGGCTAACTGCATGGAAGGCAAGGGAGGGATGAAACTTGCTCTGGAAACAGCCCCTCTCTTCAAGAGAACTGAAAACATTTTCCTCCTTGCAGTGAAAGCTTCAACCTTCACAATTCACAATTCGTGCACCTGACATGTGGCTAGGAAATCAAAAGGAGGGCATGAAAATACAAAATTCTGTCTCTATTGTCATTACAACTCATCTTTGATTACTCAGACCTCAATAAAATGCTCCACAAAGCTTTGCTTTCCAATACCTAATTGTGATGCAAATCTACCCGATTATTCAGAGTCCTTGTCCCCTATGACATTCAGATAATCAATCTTCTAAATACCAATTAGGTTTTAAAAAGTCCCAAGAGGGACACAGTGTAAAAAAGAAAAACCTCACTTTCCTCAGATCTCTAGATTTAATACTTACAAACCTCTAGAAGGTTCAGGTTTAGTTTTAGTTTTCCCCTTCCCTGCTCTATTCTGATCTGTGAAGGTTAGCCACGTTCTGCCTTTTAGCGTGGTTGCTTTGAACAATACTGTCTTGATTTTTTTGATTTTATTAATCTTGACCCCATGAAGCTGAACTAAACAGGTTGGTTTGTTTTTCCATTTTATAACCACAAAACTTTTTTTGCTGTTGAGCCTGGACTCCTGACAGTATCAGAGTGGGTCAGCACCAAATGTAGCCATGAAGTTTCACTGTATATTTTAGTACATACTTGTTCCTTCTCATAGGAAGAGTTAAAACATGAGACGGAGTTCTATCAGCAATAGCACAAGCTCCACTCATTATGCAGACACTTTAGGTAGGTTTAGGTACTTTTCCAATTGCCTCTATGTTGAGGAGGCCTAAAGGACAATGTTTTCTATCCATAAATTCTGCATGATAGATGAAGGCTAGTCCCTGCATCACTTTCCTTTGAACATGGTCTTTTTGATAAGGGCTGTGTGCCTCCATAATGCCATGACTGTGTCTTAGTCATGTTCCTGATTCCCAGAGAAGCCAGAGCCAAGTACAGGGGACTGAACCCAAGCCTCCTGAAGTTACTATCTTTTTTTTTTTTGCACTGTTTTCTGTGGATCATTTCTTGGATGAACCCTGTTTGCAGCTCATCTTGTTGCCTGGCAGCTCCAGCACACAGATGACTTCCATCCTGATTTATAACAACATGATTCCTGCCATGAAGGTTTTCATCTAGGTTTCTGGAATCAGCAAGACTGCCAGGCACAGCAGCAGTGTCTTCCTCTTTGTGCATTTACGCTTTTTGTCGTCTTTGTTGTCTTGGTTGTAAACCAGCTCTTTATAGATACTGAATCCCCCTTCCTCTGTTGTTTAAATGTAGTAGGCATAAGAAGCCATTTGCTAGGCAATTGCAAATTTCCAGTTATCACTTGTGGAAGTAAGACTCTGTGAAATGAAAAAGTCACAGACCTGTTACAGTAGCCATTGTGTTAGGAGCTGCAGCAGACCATTGCATCCCATCAGACAGGCTGATATGTTTTGCAAGGTATAGTGCCCTTTTAACACAGACGACTTTACACAATGATATTTTAAACATGCCTACTATCACATCCATTGGTGACATTTAGGAATTCTTTACTTGGGTGGTGATGAGGCACTGGAACAAATTGCCCAGAAAAGTTGTACATGTCCCATGCCTGGAGGTGCTCAAGGCCAGGTTGGATAGGACCCTGGGTAGCCAGATCTGGTGGGTGGCAACCAGCCCATGGCAGGGGGTTGGAAATGGATGCTTGTTAAGGCCCTTTACAACCCAAGCCATTCTATGATTCTACGATTCTGAGATTCGGGAACCTTTGATTTTGGAGAAACGTTACAAGAAGTTTGATTTTGAGAGTTCCTACCATGCCCACTTTGAATCTCAGGCTACCAAGGAGATCCCTTCCCTGGACACCATCCTCATGGAGACCAAAGCTAGTTTGTTTTCATGATTGGTACACAATGGCTATAATTTTGGCACAAGGGAAATAAACAAGTTCAGAAGCCTCCTATGTAGCCCTAATAATTTCTTTCTTCTAATGTTCATTAGACTGGCATTATTAAGAATTCATAACAGTTCTGAATATAACACACCTCAAGCAACCATCACAGTTCTGGATCATTTTTGACTGTGGAGTAAGAGCTGCCAAGAAAAAAATGAAGTTAATGATGGAGAATCATGGAGATTCATGATAAAAGCCTAGAACACATGCGAGCAGTTAGAAAAGCTGCACTGAAAAGCAGCAAATTATCTGCTTTAAACCTTTCACCTTCATCTCTGCCCTGCCAGCGTCTGGAGTTCTGATTGCTTTGCAGCTGTTCTGGCTGGTGGGAAGGATGGAGACCTCAAGGACAGCTCTGTTTCCATGTAGGTACACACTGCAAGGTCCAAACAAGGACAGGCAGAGCACAAGCTAACACAGAGCAATTATTCACAGTGGAATTTGTTCAGGACAGTGCTATTACACATCTTTTCTTTTGAAAGTCTCGGGGCATTTGTAGCTCTTACAGCCAGGAGAAATTAATCTCTGGGAGAATGAAGTGGGCTTTTTCTGACTCAGGTATCATCTGTGGAACAGCTAATTAAGTCTGAGTCTTTGAGTCTTCACCAGAGAAAGTACAAAGAAAAAGAGAACAATTGCACTGTAAGTGCGTCACGCAGGCCTCGATTTGGCCAGGGTATTAAATTTCAGTTAGATCACAGGTGTCTGTGAAGCTGGCACTGGAGAGAAATTTTTTGTCTTGTTTATATTTAGACTGAGCAAATCTGATTTGGAATTGTTGAAAAACAAAAAGCACAAGAACTTAACTTATACTTTTGAAAGGTAAAACTTTTCCAAATAGAATCAAGCTCTCAGATTTATTTGGTGTTGAAAGAAGAAAACAATACAGGCTGTTGGATTACTGTCTGTCTTGGAACAAACCCTTACACAGGGCAGAGTGGTGTATATTTTCACCTTCGATTTTTTTTTTTAGGCAAACTATATGGATTTAGACTTTACCTTCTACGTGTCATAACAGTATGGCACATCCTTCACTTGAAATAGTCATAAAAAGGAACAATTAAGTTCTCCTGTAGAGCCAGATAATCTGGAACAATAACAGACTTCTCACTGGTACACTTCACTCTCAGGAGAAAAACTGTCTGAGGTAGAGGAGTTTCTCTGCCTTTTCTTTTTCCATGTCAATTTTTGTGAAAGACAATTGAAAAGACAGCTAAGTAGTAAAAGGAGCAAAAGAAAATACCAGTGATGAAGCAGGAAAAAAGACAGAAAGGTACAAATGCAAGGTAAGCACTTGAGCTGAAAGCTTGAACAGAGCTAAGCAAAAAGGAAAATAGGCTGAAGACTGAGTGGGAAGGTATGTGAAGTGCTGAACAAAGACATTCCCATTTCTTACCTGATTCCTGCATTATTCAAGTAAATAGGACTTTTCTGTGAATTACAAGCATCAAGAATGATTGTGTCAAGAATTATTTCACTTCGTTGACTTCTAGAACAGCCTCCCCTGATGAAAAAAAAAAAAAGGAAAAAAAAAAGGATCAAAACCATTAACAAATCTTCTTCTGCTACTATTACCTCATTATGACACTAGTAGCACACCCTTAAGACGTTCTGAACTATCTAAAAGCTGCTTTAGAATGCAGCTATTAGCTATATAGTGCCTGAGTAGACATAAACTGATTTATTGATACATTAATGCATTCTGAAATGGAAGATGCCCAAAGAGCCTATTAGGAATTTTAGCCTGCCAGCAACTTAACCCTAAATGGAAAGCAAACTTTGCTATTTTCTTTCTTTCTACTCCCTCCATCATCAAATTACTTCCAGGCAGATTCTCACATAATCCAAACTAACACTAGAACAACATCTTTCTAAGTGTCAAAACTTGCTTATAGTAAGGCAAACGTTTGACAATTTGTGGAAGAGCACCATCTGGTGACATCAGCCACAGCTCAGTGCTATTCTGCTATTCGTATTGTTTGGGTAGAGGATGTATTTTGGAAAGCCTGTTCTAATATGCTTTAATACGTCATTCAATTAGACATAAGGAAAACAAGAGTGAGTGTGCTTAAAAAAATCTGAGCTGATGGTGGCTGTATTTCTTCTGTCCCTTGAGTCATCAAAAAGTTCTCATAATTTAAATCAAGCATTCTCTGAGTTGTTCTCAGCCATTTTTAGGCAGCTTTGGAGCAGATTTTATGGGCCCCATGAAATGCAAGTTTTATTGCACTGGACATTTCAAGGATTTCTATGTGTGATCTGAGTATTTTTATATTTCTTTTCAGTGTTCAAGGAGCTTGGCTTAACTGTCTTTTCAAAGATTTTCTTTTCCCATAGAAATGATTATTAAGAAAAATGAATTATCTTCTGTATATCCAGAGGTAGGGGGAAAGAATGGATTATAACCTTGTCTATCATTTGTTAATCATAACTAATTTCAGCACAAACTGAACCTGAATATGCAAATAAAATATATTTCTTTTTTTTCTGAATAGATTCTTTTTCACAGTGGTGATGGCATCTATTTCATTCCAGTTCAAAGGGAAATTAATGTAAGTACAGATAGAAATTGATAAGAGCAATTAGTAATTACAGTAGACTAATTACTTAGGCACTTTCTAAAATTTTAGTTTTCAAAGAACAAGTTTTGCAAGGCTTTGGTTTGTGCAGACCTACTGTCTTGTACTTCAGAAGCCATGCAAAACCCCTAAAGATCAGGGAACCTTGCCAAAAATTAGATAAAGATCAAGAATTTGGAAACCATGGAAGTTCTTAACTGTTACATAAGTCTCTTAAGTATATAGTTTGTGAAAATTTCATGGTCACATAATTACCAAGTTATTTTTTAACTTACCACACAATCACAGTTCACATAATATTAATTTCGGTAGTTGATGAGTTGAAGAAAAATCACTTATGCTAAATTAGAAATAAGGTCCATCAGAGAGGGTGAGGGAGAAAAAAGTTACATCTCCAGAAGTCTTAGCTTCCAACTTATAGGGTTCTAAGGCTTCTCAGAAGGCAAAATACAAAAATAGGAAGCAAGAGAGACCCAAATCCAGAAGGCTCAATAGTTAAAAGCCCACCTGGTAAGGTTCCATTAACAGTGAAAATTCATTAATTTCAGCTGTCTCTGAAGCTGACTGTGCAGAGACAATAAGCAAGTCTGCATCCACTCACAACCTCACCTAGTGGCAAGAGTGGATGTACATTGCATTGCTTGCAACTGTTTCTACATCACTGGAGGTTCTTTCTTTTAGAATCGGGTATCTGTGATTCAGCTGTACCAAAGATCACTTGCCAGAAAGGGAAGATCCTTCTTCAGCAGCTCTGCAAATGTTCCACACACAGTTGTTTTGTTTCCTGCATGCCATGGATATGGACATCGTGCTGTGCATCTAATGGTGGCCTTGGATGCATGCTCTGTATTCTACATTTCCTGCTAAGTCCCAGTCACGCAGGTAAGCACATTGCTGCTATTTTTCTCTCACCGCCTTCATCAGAAATGAATCTACTGACCTGAGCCTGCATCCCTCTGAAACTGTTCTGTTGCTGATTAAAGGATGGGATGTTTAGTAAACAAATCAGACACACCTCTTGGATATGGCATCGCCAGTGTTTCTAGACAATGGACATTAAAAATTCAATCTCCATAAATAACGTAATCAACTTAAATGAGATGATATAATATATCTAAATTATATATCAATACAAAGCTTTTTTTCTATCTGCTTTTGGCTTTTGAGCCCTTGGAGTGCTTCTCCCCACCCCCAGTAAAATGAAGAAATGTTTGTTTCTTAATTAAAACAGAGACTTTCACCTAATCTCTCGATTCCAGGAGCTGGGCTTTAAACAAACACTGAATATTGCAAGGGCCCATAATATAAATAGGGAGAACTAGCAGTACCTTATTACACAGCCTCACATCCTCTAAGCAGGGCCACCTAGGATAAAAATTCACCTCCAAGAATGTTAGCATTTTTCTTATCAGTCAACCCATAAGCAGCAGTTTGGTTGACTCCAGTGACTGTGTTGGATTTTTTTTATAGTTCAAAGCTAATGAGGTCTTTTTGTTGTAGAATTCTCCTAGCAATTTCTCTGCTGTCTCCAGCAGTTCATATTCTTGTGAGTTTGAAAAGCTTGAAGTAATGTTTGGAATTATACTGTGTATCCCCAAAGCATGCCCTCTTATCAGTGACTATTCCTTCTAGAAATGGTTGGAAAAGGATGCCGAGTAACTTCCACAACTTTTACAATGAGGTAAAACATTCCTACAGACAGGCTAACAGTTGGGTTATGTTGGAGGCTGTCCAGACTAGTTTGGTTCAAATGGCAATTAAAATCACAGCTCATTCACAAAGCAATCATTAAAGCTGCCTCCAGCAAGCTCTGCTTCCCATTACTGCTGCTCTCTTACTTAGTGTCTGTGTTACTTTTGCATAGTATGAGAAACAAATGTGAAGCTACATCTTATCTCCTAGATCTGCCTCTGTGCAGGGAATATAATCACCTGCCAGCTTTCTATGTCTTGGCAATGCTCTTAGGACTTGATGGGACTCTTTTAGCACCACACCCTTGGTTAGTATTAGCTATGGCTGCAGATATGCATTGCTTCTCTTATTTAGGCTTTTTGCAAAATAGAAACCCATCCACTGCTGTAGATGGATTCAGCAGAAATGATTTCCTTTTGCTGATGGGAAGCTGAGCAGCAAGCTCTGTATGGTCGGTGTGGGGCAGAAGCACTGAGTGGCAGCACTGAGTAATTCTTCCACTGGGAAGTGCAGCTGCCAGGTTTACTTCAGGCACAATTCCACAGGGAGAATAATTAACCTTTCACCAAGATCTTAAAGCCACTTCTCTCTCTAATCTCTTCTGGCAAGGCTCTCTCCCAAATCTCTTTCTACTGAAGTTTTTTAAAATACCAGACAATGCCTTTTCTCTTTTGTCAATCTATGCTTTCCTAGCTGTCTGCCTTGTAGTCAGTCCTTCTGCTGTTCTCTCCCTTAGTATAGCAGAAAATATCCTGTATTTTTTTATTCAGAAAGCAAGCTGAAATGAACTGCGAGTGCTGTATCAGAGCATCACATCAGGACTTACCTGCCTTTATCTCTGCAGGTGTATGAAGCAAGGCAGCGTGCTGTGGAACAGAGACGTGGTGCAATCAGCTTAAGCAGGAGAATAGTTGAGCTGCTCTTAGCAACAGTCAGAGTGCTGAGCTGCAAGAGAGGGAAAAAAAAAGTCTGCTTTCAGTACAGTGAAGTGAATTCAGGGGTCCAAAATCAGATGGTAAGCAGGACTATTGTGCCTTGCAGTGTCAGAATGCCAGTTATGAGCTACAGACTTGGTAGCAGAATCAGAATTTCCAAGGCTAAACCAGTTCTCAAGAGACTCTGGAATACTGAAAAGCTGCTGCACACATGCTGGATGGTTGTGCAAAGAACTGGCTGCTCACACAGAAGAAACTACAGAAAAGAAGAAAGGTGTTGTGAAAAGGTTAAAGTTAGGACTATTACTTTAAACATTTTATAGAGAAATAGTTACTGAGAAATAAAAGGCAAAGAACAAGTCGCTACCCTTTGACCTTATTCAGCTCTAGACTGACCTCTTTATGAAGTTTTTCCCTTATCTTTCATTTAAGAGGTGGAAGATGAGTATTTTGTTCCATGGTCTATGCAGGGGAGAGACATGGACATGAGTCTATCCACCAGAACACACTCTGGCGCTAACAGGGAGCCCAGTGCTGGATAATACAAGTCTGTATCATGCTTCAGGGCATGTTGCTCTACTTGGGAACTGGTGTGCTTGTGTTCCATTTTGAAGCTTTTCCACTGAATTCCATAACAAATTCACTCAATTTCTAAGGCAAAATAAGATTTTTCTAACTGCTAACTCTGCACTTAGGGTATCTGAAAATTGAGTTACATTTTTTTATGCCTTGTAGTTCATAACACAGCTTTGATAGCAACTGATAATCTGAGATCAGGACTGAACTGCAATTTTATTGCTAAGGCATAAGGGGAGATAGACTGCATCTTGCTTTTTCTGCAGCTATATTGATTATCAAGCTTTTTAGTAATTAAAAAAAAAAAAAACAGCAAAGAAGCAAGGAGATAGTAGGTGTTGCCATGGGGAAAGAGTTAATACTGGTGTAGTAACTGCTTCAGCAAGAGCATACCCCAGGCACTGCAGAGGAAAACAACTAATTGCAGTAAATGTAATATCATCATTTGATTTTCAAGGCCATCAGATTAACTATCTAAACAGAGTATTTAGGTTAATTTTAAAAGATCTCTTTAGCTTGCACAGCAGTATTACTGAGTCTCATCCAAATCCTGCTGAGGTCAAAGTAAAGATTTCTGTTGCTTTGTCTTACACCAAGGCAAAGAATTAAGTCATTTTCTTTTACAGACCTGTTATCTCTAACTATACCCAGCAGCGATGAAATATTTTGTACTGTTAACATGTTTTTCATAATATAACTCTATTGTTTGAATTCATAGTCTTTATATACAGTCCTCATTTCCTATCCTTTCCTCATTCTCTTCTCCTTGATGTGGTATACTTCTGGTTGTTAAACACAATGAAAATGCCAGCATCAGGTAATAATAATAGGACTGGAAGAAAACTACCTGACATACTGAATGATGTGAGCTATGATGCATCTAATCTGGTTATCTCTGCCTAATATAGTGCTGGTATTTCCATTGCACTGAATGAGAGATATTATAATTACTGGTTACTTTTCATGCTGTTCCTCTAGGTTCTTTTAAACTAGTTGGAAAAGATGGGATTTTTCAGGGTCTGTTGGAGGCAAGACAGGGCAATAATGCTGGAAAGAGAACATGAGCAAGGCTTATTCTCTAGGGAGGAAAGTGCAAGAAGAGGCAAAGAATGGCATCACTTAGGCTGGTGTTCTGGAGTTGTGACAAGACATGGCTGGGAAAAAAGCTCCCTTGAGTGAAGTATGAGCCTGCACAAGGGCAGGATTGCTTCTGCTTTCATAATCACTGGCCACTTGAACACTTTGGTAGGAACACAGCATCTTTTGGTCTATGAGAATATCCCCTGACATTATGTCCCATGGGACACCAACCCTATTAGCAAACATTTTTCTCTTGCCCTTTACAGCACTTTCAGACCTCGAAGCTGGAATTGATGTGACACTGCCCATGCACCTTTCCCAGCCTGAGGTCCGAGTTCTCTTCCAGCAGCAGATGGCAGTGAAGTTCAACAAATAGGCGAAATAATCTCAGCGTATGTTTTTCCGGCTGGCTGGTACTGCTGCAGTTCATTCCTGGAGCTCAGTGCATATTCACAGCCTGCAAGGTTCATTTCCAGAGCATGGAGCACCCGTGGGATGACTAAGGCACATTGAGGGAGAAATATTCATTCATTAGTTGCTGATGTAATCCAAGTCATGTTTATTTCTTTGTGATGATTTTGATCATAGAAACAGTAGAACATAGAGGCTCTGCTAGCATTTCTTAAGTCTGTATTTAAAACCTATGTGCATCTTCACAGATGAGGATGAAGCTCAGTTGCAAGTGAGTAAACTTTCATTCTTTATTATTATATGTTTAGTATCTTGTGCTACATTTGAGAGAATTTGGATATATCACCATGGGTGGCTTTAAAACTTGTGATGCCATTTCTTTCAGCACCACAAAAGCCACGTGAAAGGGTTAATGATGACTTGGTTTAAAGCCACGAGAACAAAATAATGAAGAGAAAAACTTTTGGAGCTTTGCCTCGCACTTTAAATTAATCTTCCTGCTGATGGAAGGATGGTAGGAGGGGATGTTTGTTTTCTAATTTCCAGCAGGCAAATGATGGAGATGTCAGTGGAGATATTTGATTGCAGCTTTTAAAATCCTTGCCTAAAGTGAAAAAAGGATGAAGAAATAGTAGTGATGTCTGCTTAATGCTTTCAACATGTTAGATCTGTAGCAGTATCATGACAGATCATGCTTCCAGGCTTTGGGCTTTCTTACATCATCACGTACAACACCTATCTCTCACATTCACTGCTCAGCATGTGATCCACCTGAGGAACCCACCATGACTCCCCTCCGTCACAGCCCATGGCATTACACTGAGGGGCACAGGGCAGCCAAGGCCCAGATCTCTATTTCAAAACCTGTCCAAGAAATTAGCAAGCCCTGGCTGAAACTCAGCTACTAACAGTGCTGGCTCAAACATAAATGCAGTGGCAGCAGAACAAGTGGATCCTTCTTCATCTCTCCTTTTGGGCCATTAACACAGCATGGAGTCAGACTCTGTAGCCCTAAGAGTGGAAGAGTGGGACTACCTGGAGAAGAGAGAGCTTCCAGATTGCTCTCAGTTCTCCATCACCCTTATTGTAGAAACATAACTACATATTTGCTTTTCAAGCTCACATTTGCACATATCATAGCCTGAATATGCTTTTAATCTTCCAGCTATATTAGAATTTTTGTTTAAAAAATGCACATGACATCCCACTAGACATATTTATAACAAGGAAGGGCACAGGTTTCAATCATGGGTGAAGGAGCAGTGTTGTTCAGCTGTCAATCAGTCTATGCTCAAAATACGCTGAGCATCAATTGCTTTTTAAGTTATTTACTGTGACTTATGTATCTGCCAATAAATCTAAAATACAAATCAAAGAATATGCAGTTCAAGTATATCCATAAGTGTAGCAGAAAAGATTGCTAACTAGCTTTGATTGCCAAAGCTGATGTCATTTCCTTGTTGAGAAAAATACTGAGGTCCATAAATTATTTTTATCACCTCTGGGGCAATGCAAACAGTTTCCTACAGACGCTGAAAGTATTATATGTTTTTTATTTAATATCAGAGCACTACTTTTACACAGCTCTTAAAATATGAGGACCGAGGTACTGCTTGTGTTTTAAGGCCCCAATTCAGCAACATATTAAAACAGATACCTCAGGACCTGACATTAAACACGTGCCAAAGTGCTTTGTTGCATAGTCATAGATTGCTGAACTGGAGCCTAAAGCCTACATCTTTTCCCCATGAAATTCAGAATTTACCTTCCAATTTCTTACAGGGTAAACAAGGCACTTATTCAAACATAATATCAATAAACATTTGGAAACATTTTAAGAGGCCTGTCTTCAGGAGATCAGGAGTGAGCAAAAGCTCTGGAGGTAAACCCTGATGGAGATGAAAGGTGACGAAACATCTTCTTGCAACAGCCTAAGTGGTGTTTATTTAAGGCTTTAGTTAGCACAGCTTTCACGAGGAAAATAAAAATACATTGAACACGTTGAGAACATAAGTATGAGTGGTGAACCTCCTACAGAGAACTTTGGAGAAAACACTGAATTAACTTACAGTACATTTGTTAAACATGAGCAGCTCTAATAATGACATTTCATTTAACAATGCCCTTTGTCTTTTCAGTTCATCAGTTACCTATTTCAGTAATGAACTGCAGTCATACCATTCTGATTTTCTCCTAATGTAAAGGCTGAGATCACTTCACTTGCAGTGGAGCATGATGCTATTATTCAGTTTGTGGCTTAGGAAAAAAGCTATAGAATATATCACAATTGTAATTGGCCAACAAATATTAAAGTCTGTGATTGGTAAGGACACCTATAATTTAATTTAGGTTTTAATAGGAACAAGTAATTTTTTTTTTTTTAATTTTTTTAAGAAAGAAAGAAAAAGAGAAGAAAAAGAAAGAAATGGTTGACACTGCCCAGGATATCTATTTCATGAGCAGAGCAGTAGGTGTTCAGCTGGGAAAAAAAAATGAGCCATGTGTTAAACGTTATTTTAATTTTTTATCAGCAGTCCATGCATAGAACTTAACAGCAACATCTAGTTAGGATTCATAGTCTCAAAATGGACTTACCTGCACTGTTTAAGGAGGATTTTTTACAGGACTGGAGGAAGTCAGATAAAGTGGGCAACAGCCCACCCTGTACTGTGTAAACATGAAGCAGATAAAAATACCACAGGTCTACATTGTGTGATCCATAATTGTCACAAGGGGCAATGGGGCCTACTTACACACATTTGCCTACCTCTCTTTTGGGGTTTCTTAAATTTCAAAAGCTTTTTATTGCCTTTCCAGATGCAGGGGAGACATTTGAAGCAGACTGCTATTTTCACTGCCCTATTTGCTGTGATCCACTCAAAATATTTCCAGAGCTCCCCAAAAAATTTAATTAGCAAAAGCTGATGTTCAGCACTTCATAATTTTTCCCCAGCTGAACCAAATCTGCACAATTTACAATAGATCTCTGGAAAGCCGCTTTTTTACCACATGCTGCATCTATAGATCTCTCTCAATTACCCACAGTAAATTTAGGCATTGTACAAGAGCAAATTTTACAGTCCATGAAGAGATGAAGTGAAATCTAGATGAAATTCATTGTGACAGATTCTCAGTTAGTGCCCTGATGTGTCTGTATTACAGAAGATAGACATTCTATTAGCATGGAAGCTCCCATAATGGACTGTGAATCATTTCAGGTAATAGAGATGCCAACTGGAATGACTGAAAAGCACTATTGAATTCCATTAGAGCTCTTTGTTTTTAAATCAGTCATTTCTCTGAGAATATCCAACTATATACTTCTTGACCCTAGCTGAGAGTAATAATTGTGAACTAATATTACAAAACATTAATCTGAGTTACTGTTCAATTAGTGTTTCTGTTAGAGGGTTATTTTTATGCTGCAGACGTGAAGCAGACTGGCTTGTATTACAAATATGTATTTGGACTCAAGCAAGTGCAGAATGCAATTTTCAGTTATATTTCTATCCCCACTGTATTCAGTCTCATCTCATTAGCTGTAAAAAGACTTGGGTATTGGCTTTTCTTTTTCCGAAGTCATCCTACCAGGGTTAAATAACTATAATCAACAAATCTATAAAGGTAAACATTTTTATAAAGGACGCCACAAATAGTCTTCTTTCATTTAGGTGCTCGGTTAATTACGAGCAAAATAACGAACACCATATCCTGCTACCCAAACAGCTCCACCTTATCTATCAATCACGTATGATTTATCAGACTTGATAATTGCTTGGATAATTAACACAGAACTTGGTTTACTTAGTGTGCTGAAACCTCAGAAATGCCTGCATAATTGCCATTTGTGTAGTAGATGAAGTTATGAATAATTCTTTCTCACATAAATATGAAGGCTGTGCAGGCAGTGCACATTTCCTCACCCGTCGCCATTAATGCAGATATCATGTCATACAAGTGGTACGGCATTGTCACATGCCTTCTGCTGACTACACACATAGTTATAGCAATTAAAATACGTATTTATAAATATAAGGCAAAAAATCTTCCCTCTGTAAGTAATATGAGCTTCCTTCATGAGGAAGTACAGAAGGAAGACTGAAGGAAAATTAGTCTATTCAGTACGGTGGCAACAGGATCTGAATCTCTGTAATATTCTCACATAAATCCTTTGGGAAGACTTTAAAAAGAGTAGGCTCTATATCTTCTGTCCACGATCATCTATTTTCCCATCAGAATGAGCAACATTATCCTTACATGCAGAGTATCTGTGTCTACAGCTTGAAAATGAGACTCTCCTTAATGTTGTAATGACAGGTGTAAGATTAACTTTGTTAGGTGTCTAGCCACTCATGCAAACTAAATTAAATTAATGGAACAAATTTCTCTCATAATTAAGATAAAAATTCATGTCAGCTGTAACCTTGCTGTACACTAATTATATACAAATGATTTATCATCTGCTTCGCCCAGAATATTAATCCTCAACTCATTGATAACTGCAGCCAGTGTTAAGAGATGAGAGTTGATTAACTATGACAGATTGGGCAACCACAGCTCCAAGTGCCTGAACAACCAGTAAAACCAATAATATTCAAATAGCATTTCTTATTTAAAAATGCATTCCCGTGGAAACTGATGCATGTTTAATGAGGGATATGGAGATTATTTCCGTAACGACTGATATTGGAGCAGTGGGAAGAATTAATCGATAACAATTAAGCCCGTGGCCTGGTTAAGCTATGGTTCTATAAAGTGGGTTGTATACACATTAGTGAGATACCAGTTTGGGCTCTGTTACACATAATATCTTCATGCAAGACTCTTTTTTTTTTCCTACTGCAGAAAGTATCGCATCGTTTACGTGTTACGTGTTCTTTAACAAAAAGAAGATGAAATGATGCTGCCAACATTCCTTTGAAAGCCCAAATGGGAACTCTAGTGATAATTAAGCTATGGAAAATGGTACCTTGTTATGAAAAGAAAAAAAAAGAGAGAGAGAGAGAGAGAGAGAAAGAAAGAAAAAACAACTCTTGAAGCATCATATGTGAAAGAGGATAATCTTTGATCTCCTGAAATATGACATAATACTTCTAATTTAAATGACAATTATTAAAATTAACTTGTGAAACCTTCAAGGAAAAGCTCTTACTGAATAGCTGACATATTTTGGAGAAAATTCATGGTTAATAATGTATCTTTTAATGAATTAAAAAAAAAATGTAAAGTTGCAGACATTAAAGATTTACAGGTTTGGGCTTGGATATTTTTGGTATTAATTCTATCTCCTCATGACAGCTCTTTTCTTTTATACTAATTGCTCATTGAGACTGCAAGAATTCCTGTCAGAATGAAGGAAAAAAAGTCTTCTGTACCTAGGCATTAATAAGACATAGCAAGCAGCCGGATGAACTAAGTAATATTGCTGTAAATTAATTATCTCCCTGAAAAGTTGGTGTGTCTGAAGCTGAGCTAAGTGTGGAAAAGAAAACTAATTGCTACCATGAAGCTGAAGGTAATTATGAAGTTAGCACAGAGTGGGAATTTCTCTCCCGCCTGGTAAGCTGGACGAGCCATGTGGAATCCCGGTGGGCTTTGGGTGTTGGGGTGAGCAGAGTGAATTTGGTGTGAGTCGCACCAAAGTGGTGTGAATCTGACAGAAAGGAAGAAAATCAAGATGTTGGCTTGTCTCCTATGGCTGCTCAGTGGCTGGATGTTAGAGCCACCCTCTTTAGGCTGCTAACGTAGTGGGGTGACTCCTATTCCTTGGCACGTTTCACATGTAAGTTTGAACCTTTTCTTGAGCTCACATTTTCCTTAGAATCCACTCACAGTGTTCTCAGACAATGTCTGAACCACCGTTCTCACAAGTAAATATTCTTTTTCTTGATCATGGTCCTTTGCAGCCTCCAGTGCCATGAGGGAATTTTTTGTTTTAGACATTTTTCTTCTGTCCCTCAAGAGAAATTACAGTTCCATTTAAATGAAAAAGAAAATAGTAACTTTATGGGAAATAAAAATTCAAACATTTCTTTTTCTACATTTCTAGAAATCTCAGGGCTAATTGCCTTTGAATCTGTAAGTACAGATAATGAGAAGAATCATATGTATATGGAATTGAAGAGAATAGGTGCAGAGCAAGTCAAGCATATCATGATATCCAACATCAGAATTAATTTGGAGTTGGATATCAACTTTAAATAAGTAAAAATTCCATAATTTTTTTCATCAACTTATTCTTTGGGGATACACATCTGCTACAAGACTAATCAACTGTAGGACATTGCTGGTCCTCTATGCCACTGCTAGTGAAATAACACGTACATGGCAGAGCAGAGGTGCATTATCAGCACTGGAGGCCAGACAATGCTCTATGCTTTGCTATCAAGGTTCAGGGCAAAAGGACTTGTGGAAAATGACCATCAGGTCTTTAAGATTATAATAAGAATACATACAAAGAAAGCATGAAAGATTAAAGTAGTGCACCAGGAGGCTGTACTGAAGCAGCCATGGAACAGCCGCCACAGAATCGGCTCTATTCAATTTTCAGGAACATGGTTTCAAGCGAAGCAAGGACCAGTTCCCATTGGCAAGACGGTCCCATTCAACACCGTGGCCCTGTTGCACATGGGATTATGTGGCTGCTCTAGCAGTTGGCACATGTTGCAGTTCATCAGTAGTTACTATTTTATTTTATTTGCACTCTTCAGATAAATAAATCCCAGCGTGCAAATAGATGCTCATCTTTCTAGAGCATGTAAGAGTCAATGCACTGATTTCAGAGCATATACTGCAGAAGGCTGTGGCACACTCCACTTTGCATTGGAAAAGAAGTGAGTTAAAAAGAAAGCAGCACTAGTTAGAGATGCAGTCCTTGAGCACATCTTTTCTAGCAGGAGTTCAGCACAAGCATTTGACAGCCATCTTGTCTAAAGCCACGCGCACATTAATTAAAGCTAATTTGGCTAATGGCTCCTCAGTAGGAATTGGGTGCACTGCTCCCTCACTTCCACCAGCTGCAGCCACGTGATACATCTAGATTTACTCTCAGAAGGAAAACACACCACTTTTGACAGAGTTCCTCCTGTTTAACAGGCAAAAGGAAAATCAGATGCCCAAAATGGGTGTTCATGTCCCAAATCTCTTCAGCACAGTGCCTTATTTCGAGCACCTTCTGCCCACTCTGCTCAGCAGGACTTCACGCTGTCTCCGACTGGTTCCTTGCACTGATCAGGCTCTGCAAACAATGCAATTATTTCAGAGAAGAAAGTAGTGAGCTCAGCTTTTGCTGCTTCCACTTATTACTGAGGAACATCAAGCCACACAGCCGTTTTCCTGCAGCCATCTTTAAAAAAGGCAATGATCTCCATGTGCTGTTAACCTAATGAGGGCTGCGTGTGACAGAGTCATAGGTATATTTTCTCAGTAGCCTAATGAGGAAAGTGACAGACAGTGAAACAGTTCACACTTGAGTAATTTTCTAGTCATCAGCAACTGCAGTGCTCGTGGTAGCAGAAGCCAGAGAAGGGACACAGATATACAATAAATACGCACTGGCTCCATTGGCCAGAATAAGTTATCACTAGGATAGAGGTCTTGGGGCAAAATCCCTTAGGAAATTTAAACAAAAAGAGTCAATTTAAGGCATCTCTAGCAGTGCATTCAATTAAAATTAAATTTAAAAAGTAGGATCAGCTGCTGGGCTGTTAGGCCACCTGCCCAAAGGAGGAAAAAAATTAGAGATGTAACGAACCTTTACTCTGATATCTGCAAGCTGCTCACAAATGGCTGCATTGACCCGCTTTGCACAAGCACCCATTCAGCATAAAGCCAGTTCTCCTTCTTTACCTCCTACCCAAGAAAAGAGAAAACTAGCAGCAGATAGCTCATTATCCACATTCACAGCAACTGCTTGCATGAAAAATGCTGCCCTTACATTTTTTAACATGCTGCCACCTTCTTCCAGAGAAATCACTGTTTCTTGAAGGAACATGGCTATAATCTCAGCCTTGGTCCTTCCACTGGTGTAGACCCAAGGGTTGATGCCACAGCTGTGGAAAGCCACTCAATTCTCCAGTGTTCCTGCATCGCATCTCCTCTCAACTCCACCACAGAAGTGGGAAGGAGACACAGACAGGGAAGGTTTTCTACAATTAGAGTGGTGAAGCACTGGCACAGGTTGCCCAGAGAGGCGATGGATGCCCCATTCACACAGACATTCAAGATCAGGCTGGATGGGGCTCTGAGTACCTTGACTGAGCTGTGGATGTCCCTGTTCATTGCAGGGGGGTTGGACCAGATGCCTTTAGGGATCCCTTCCTACTCAAACGATTCTGTGATTCTATGATAACCAGCATGTGTGATAGGGACAGGTTCCATTAGTTTCCAAGGTGGAATGCCTTCATGGTAAGCTGAGGATATGCTCTGGAGGAGCAGCTATTAGACACAGCAAAGCTCACAGCTGCTTTGCCAGGTCTTCAGGCAGAAGTGATCTCCCTGCCTGCTCCACCACAGCTCTGTAGTGTTCCACTAAGCTGTTCTGTAGGATCTGGATGGTGTCCAAATGCCAACTCTTGCTGCACCTTTAGTACCTTTGCTCAATGCTGCTGCCAGGGCAAATATGTGGGCTATGGGTGGATCACAATTTCTCACGGTGATCACATCGGCAATAGATGAGCCCTTGCACAATTAACCCTATCCTGCAAAAGCAGCCTGTAACCCCTGCACAGAGCTTGCATTGCAATCTGTTCTCCTGAAGGCAGAGCTCCTGACAGAGCTTTTGCCAGGTGTTCATTAGGGAATTTTGACACTTCTGCCCCTGTTGCAGCCTGATGGGGATGTGAAGGGCTCTTTGGAGCCAGCTGCAGCTCAATAGGCTCTCAATGGGCTTAACTTGCAGCTGGGTAAGCCAGTACATGCTAGATATTTCTACTAGACACAAGGGAACCAGTTGCTCATCTTTCTCTGACCTTCTTTGGGGCTCAGATTCAGTTCCTTTAAAATATTTTAAGGATCCAGAAAAAGAAACTTTTATGGGCATAGCACAAACATGAAACTACTTTGAATAGCTAACTCTCCACGTGGAACTGCTCATGTGCAATAAAGATGGCAGGGCTTCCCAGTATAAATAATCATTCACTTTTTGAAATCATAAATCATTCACTTCTTGAATTATTTGGGTGTCAGGGGACAAACTGTTAAATCTATATTTAGCATCTAGCTTCAAGTTCTGCCTGATTTTCAGAAGTGCTGCACTTTTCAGCTAGGAAACCTCATACATCAGATCCCTCAAATAAAGTGCTTCATCTGTGCTTACACCCAAAAAACTCTACCAGCACTTAAGGGTTATCTGCAAAGGAAGACAAAAATTAATTACAAACTGCATTGAGAGTTTTAAGTATATATATGTGTACAGTGGAAGGTATGACATTTAGAAATGTATTTTTTGCTAATTTTTCAAAAAGGCACTTGTAAAATTCTGCCTGGTTTATGGCAGCTGTGCTGGAAGATCGCAGTTCTGTGTCCACCACATGGGGTCACAGGTGGACATGGATTTTGCCAGAAAAACCAGTCCAGCTAGCTGGGAAGCATCAACAGGATCTTATACAAAGAAAAAGATTTGAAAAAATATAGTAGTTAGATCAACATTCATTTTATCTTGTAACTTACTTGGATTGGTCCTATCTGAGAGCCCAAACATCCGAGGAAGGAAATGTTAATGCTAAAGATGCAGACCTGTGACATGGTGGGACACATAACTTCTGCTCCTCCAGCAAAATAATGCAGCAACTGCTTGCAGAAAGGACCCACGCGCTGAATCTGTAAATACGCTCTACCTCTTTTTATGCTGCTGCTGTAATTAATCTAAGAACCTTTAAAATAGCTATCTGATAGTTAGACTTGTTATAGCAACGTATTTAATTCCAGAGCTACATCTTTCAGCAGATACTTTTACTTCATTCAAATTACTAATCGTTTAGATTCTCTCTGAAAGTCTTTCCTCCCTCGCTCCCCATGCATGCTTAACCTAATTAACTATAAATGAGAAAAAATGCTATTCACATAAAAAGAAAATGTTAACCTATAAATTATCCAGTGCTCCCTCCCGAGGCTGCAACGCCTCTTGTAGAAAAGCTCAGATGTTGGTGCAGTATTCTTGGCTTGCTCTCCAGTTTCTGCCACCCAAAATCATTTTATGCAACACATTACTCTGCCATTTTGTACATCTGGCAACATTTGCTGATACTAAGTCCTCTCCGGTGTTTTCAAGATTACACGAAGGAGGATTTCCAGGATGATTAATTGGAGAGATAAAATCATTCCTTTACATTTCAAGGAACATTTGCAGAAGACTAATGGTCATTTATGGAAATATGGCCTCTTTATACCCATTAATGTCCTCCAGTGCTCCCTGTAGGTCACACAATTAACCACTCATTTGTGTTTCCTTGCTGCTGTCATTCCAAGTCCTCTCGGTTGTCATCAGCAGTGAAAAACCTTCTGTTTCTCCTCAGCCAGACCAGAGCCCATTCAGGTCTGTAGGACTGAGCCACCTACACGTCAGATTCCTCGCTCTGTAGGTTTCTCCTCAAAATCCACTTTTTTTTGCATAGGTTTTCAAATGCACTCAGCCAAATTTCACCTTGAAAACTTCTTCCAATCCTTTATTTTTCATTCTTTTGTGATTTTATTCATCTTACTTTGTACACATACCTACCAGCCATCTTGAGGTGGGGATTCTGCACACACCACCATTGTACTGGGTTGGAAAAACTGACCATACAAAACAGCAGCAACAACTATTAATTGATTTGTTCCCATCTTAAAAGGAGTGAGGAATTCAGAACAAGGTCTTAAAGGAAGTCCGAATCTCTTCCATGCTTACGCATTCCCTTCAACTACCTCTGTTTTTCTAGGCACAACTTGGTCTCTTGCATCTGTGAAACAAAGCCAAATCCATTTTAGGAGATACGTGGTGGACACAAAGGATGCTGCACTTAACAGATCATCTCAGAGAAATGCAATGTTTTTTGTGGCTCATCAGTGAGGTGCTCGCAGAGATTCTGATCCACAGCTTGATCCACCCAACTCAAATGTCAAAATGTTATTATTTGCTGTTTTTCAGGGGCAAAGACATCCAAAAGAGATACATCCCAGAATATTAAGAAATGAAGAGAGAAAAAATGTAGAAATGAGAGCAACACAGACAAAAACAAAGAGTAAATCCTATATCAAACACAGTAAATTAAACAAGAGACAAGCTGCTTATCTGCTCCTTCTGAATTCCCTGAAATTTTCCACATTTTGATGCTGCTCGGTCACGAGCTGAGAGGAGCTGGGCCTCCAACAGTGAGCAGACAGCCTCAGACTGCAGCAGGAAATAGAAGCATAATTTACTTGCCATACTTGAGCACAGTAAAAAGAAATGGAGAGAGAAAAACTCAGGAAAAAAACTATTGGCATTCAGCTTTGGCTTTCTAGATAACGAAATCATTGAGACATGGATTTAGTGAATGTGTGTGTATTATATGGTTCAGGAAACATTGCTGTTACACAAGTTAGTTGAATTAATTATGAGTCTACAAGTTTTCTAGAATGTTCTTCTTAAATGTATATATAAAGTTGATGAGGACATACTGTTATCCAATCTTATTTCAACATTGCCTAAGGATGATTTACAGCACTTCAGCAGAAAATGCAAAAGCCATCCTATGTACTTTCATTCTGACTTACATTAATTGCTCTCGTGGACACTGGCTTCATTGGTGGGTTTGCAGGAATACAGCCACTAAGAATTTTAGTTAATTGGGGCTAATTATTGTTAACAGTCATTAGAGTCACATTCACAAGGGGAGGTAGGGATGAGGGAGAGGAAATATAAATCAGCCCACTCATACCTCTGTACGCACACCTAAGTGAGCAGGGTTAATGAGAGTACCAGCAAGATGCCCAAGCACACAAGAGTAGATTAGTTACATAAATAGAAGCCATTTTTCATGTTTCACTCTGCAGAGTAGTTTTACCCTGGCCCATTTTAGAAGTGAAATGAATGTGTCACAGAAAAAGCCAGGAGCTTGACCAGGGTTCTACAGTAATACTGTGCCAACAGAGAGCTCAGGAGTAATGCCTTTCCAATCCACATCAAACTTTATCAGAATAAAACCTTGCATTATTGTTTATTATTATCATTATTGCTGCGTAATAGCTACCGTCATCTCCGGCACCAGAAATTTTAGACTGAACTGTGTCACAGCTGCACAATTTAATTTGAATTAATCAACCCCTAACCCCTGATTAGCAGAACATGGCAAGAAGGAAATAGCTGAAAAAAAAGCAAATCTCTGTCAGAAACAAGAATATTACTTAACATCTTGCCTGAATTGACAGCAAACAAGCTTCAGTAAGCAGCAGTGGAAAATAGGAGAAAGTCTATTAGCAGACACCTAGGTGAACATTGTTTTTCAACCCTTGAAACCCAAGCTCTTGTTTAAGATTGTAGCTATTTTTTTTGCACCACAACAACAAAAACAACAAAAAAATAAAATTGAAAGGAAGGACTATTAAGCAGTGATAAAGGTTGAGTCATAAGCTAAAGTCATGTTATAGATTTACCTACCAACAAGAAGCCAGCAAGGTTCGGGTTGGAGGTTAATGAAAGACATCCAAAGGTCATCCAGTGATTATGTGCGAGCATGAGTTTAATAGGGCACGGATACGACAGACACTGACAGAAGATTTATACCAGAGGTGATGACACTGCTAGGAATACTGCTGATAAAAAGAGCCCCAATATCGGACGGAGCAGGATGATGAATGGCACACATGTCTACTCACACTTCTCATTATAAGCTCCTTCACTCATGGTGGCACTTAGCAGCATTTATTTACTGTGCTTTGAAGGTACCGAGCAGAAGCACAGTATATCTAATACTTTAAATGTAGGCTTGCCATATAAAAATGAAACAAGAGATAAGATTAGACCACTGAATAATTGCCCAGCTTTCCTGCAGAGATTATATTCACTAGTGCTAACATTATTTTTTCCCTAATGTTCTAGCGTACGAACAGCTCAAGTGAATTAATTTTCTGAGGCAGAAGGTCAAAGGAAAATAACTGATAAGCGTTGTGCCTGCTATAGAATATCACTTTACAATATTCTTTCCTCCTCATTTGTCAGATAGAGAATAAGAGATAATATAATAAAGGTATATAAACATATTTTTTGTCACGCCATATTTAGTTTTAGTAGTCCCAAGTGCTATTTTTCCTTGTAGATTCTGGTAGGAAGAGGATCAGAGAAGTCAGACAAAAATGTCAAATAAAATAATAATAATAATAAAAGAATAAACCTTAGAACCCAAACCGAGGAAAACTAAGACCTGATGAATAACATGCACTGCACCAAGAAACTCCTTTTCAGACTGTTATATATTTATCAAACCACTGGAGTGTGAATTCTATGAATAAGTCTTATCATCTTTCAAGCAGCAGGCACAATAAAAATTAGAACTACAGAAAATTGTGGGTATTACAAAAGGTTATTTCTATCAATTCACACCTATCTGTAGATGGGAATGTCACAAAAGAAAGTTCTGCATGTCTTGCCACTTGTAACTTCAAGCAGAGATGGAGCAATGCGCCATGACGTCATATTTAACATTTATCTGGACATGCAGCAACATAAATAAATCCCCATTCGACCAAGAGGTGTTGTAAATAGTCTGTAATTTTAGGAGAGATGTAACATTCTGAGCACACGCTACCATCATTCCTCAGGATGGTTCACTTACAGCTACCTTGCGTGTGCTGCCATTACGAGCACTTCCAAGCACAATACATCTGTATTATATCCTTTATCCATCTTGAGGTACTTGAATCTCTCTCATGGAATAGGAAAGGGAGGCAGCCAAGAAAATGCATTGTCTTTATTTGTTGTTATTGTTTATAGTTTGTATTGCAGGAGAGGTCATTTGGATAAGCAATGGCTTATTACCACAGCTAAGAGATACACAGCTTGATCCTATGAATGTAGCCATAGCTTCTAGATATGGTGTTGATGCTTGCACATAGAGAAAAGATGCTGTCTCTCTCAAAGAGCTGTCTCATTGATATGATCTGCCCAAGGCAGAGGCTGATCACAAAGCAGACATCATCAGAGTATGAGGGATGTGTTGGCTGGAGCGCTATATATTCTATAACAATGTTGTGTTAAGTCCTCTGCCATAAAAAACACTAAAACCTTCTTAGCAAACTGCTCGTGGCCAACTCTTCATGGACCAATTTCTGTAATGAATGCCACTGTATCCAACCCAAAGCTTCTCATCACTTTCTGACTCTCTAATTAAGGAATAAAATGTAGGTACTCAGAAAGGGAGGGAGTGCTTTAATTACACTTGAAATTGACTTCTTCTCCATAGAACATACATCATCTCACTAATTTATACCATAATCTGAGCCACAGACTGGCCATTTTTAGTCTCGGCACTGATTCTCAATCACCTCTTCCATCTATGCTCAGTGCAGCAATATATTTTTTCTTAAGAACTCACCCAGTTTTCCAATACTTTTGAAGTGCAGCAAAATGATTCACCAAAAACACATTTCATCAACATTTTCTAGCAGCTGGGTTCTAATCCTTGAGATCCTGGTACCCACTTTCCCCTTTGAAAAGATTATATAATGAGTGTTATCTGATAGGGCTTTTCACTGGGCTAATCACTGAAAAGTAATAGGAATACATCAAAAGAGCCGTGCCTCCATTAAAATACATAGGGGTAGGGTACACTCGGATATAGGAAAACCCCTGAAGAGGCAACAGACGGAATGGCTTCTTTCTCTAAAGCTCTGTAGCCAACAGTGTCACCCTGTCATTCGGCGTTTTTATTGTCCACTTGAGCCAAACTAATACAATGATCTAATGGAAGCCACAGTTTCCAAATAGACAGCACATTTGTTAGTGAGGCAGATGATAAAATGTTCATAAAGCATCTGAAACATCTCTCTGCCAAATGAGGATGAGATTTCTTATTTATGAAGAGGAAAAATAAAATTTGAGCATAGTATTTATTTACTAAGCAGCAAAAGAGAAAGCCAGGGCAACCAAAATTCTGCTTAGAGAGCAAGTATTATACTGTGCATTAAAAAGAGCGTGTCCAGCAGTCGAGGGAGGTGATCCTCCCCCTCTACTCTGCCCTGGTAAAGCCTCATCTGGAGTACTGTGTCCAGTTCTGGGCTCCCCAGTACAAAAAAGACAGGGATCTCTTGGAAAGAGTCCAGCGGAGGGTCACAAAGATGGTGAAGGGCCTGGAGCATCTCCCCTATGAAGAAAGGCTAAGTGAACTGGGTCTGTTTAGCCTTGAGAAAAGAAGACTGAGAGGGGACCTGATCCAGGTTTATAAATATCTGAGGTGTGGAGGGCAGAGTGGTGAGGCCAGTCTATTTTCAGTGGTACGTGGAGACAGGACGAGGGGAAACAGACATAAACTGCAGCATAGGAAGTTTCGCACGAATGTGCGTAAGAACTTCTTCACGGTGAGGGTGACGGAGCACTGGAACAGGCTGCCCAGGGAGGTTGTGGAGTCTCCTTCTCTGGAGATATTCAAGACCCGCCTGGACACCTACTTGTGTAACATGGTGTAGGGAACCTGCTTTGGCAGGGGGGTTGGACTCGATGATCTCTGGAGGTCCCTTCCAACCCCTACAATTCTGTGATTCTGTGATTAAATGTAGCACTTCTCTGGCATGGCCACGAGTAACCAAGTTTCATCCAAAGATACAAGACGTAAGACCAGTATTGGCTATGAAGGTGAGATCACTTCTTCTGGAGCAGCAGAAATGATCTGATGATGAAACATTACTCATTTTGGCCCACATACTGATTTCAAGCACGTCAAATTAGTACTGAGCTGTCTAGTATACATAGCTAAAATTTAATAACTTGACTAAAACATGACCATTATTCTGTTGCACCACAAATGTTGGAAATACTGAGCTAGGAATCAACAAACTGCATAAGCAGGTTACTCTCAAAAAGACTGGTGCATGAAATTCCCTTCGTTTTACACTATCTTTGGCAGCTGACACACGGCTTTGAATTTATTGGGAAAGGAAAATCTTCACAAGATTCTCAGGAAGAACATTTCAGAAAATGATAGGGAGCAGCTGAGAAGCTGATGCACTTCTGCATGCTGCTGGCTTTTTTTGGAATCCAGCCTCTATTCCAGAGATTCAAACACAAAACTAAATGTCAAATAACCTAATCTGATAGAATTAGATCAAATCTCTATAAGAATTGACTAGTAATCATATATACATGCATCTAGCTGAGCATATCTGTGTATCTGTATGGAAAATATTTTAACTTCAATACTTCCAGTGATTTTAATTCGCTTAGTTCTTGAAAAAGCTTTCTTCTGAGAAAAGCCAGAGGAGAAAGTATTGTGACAACATTCATAAATCCACAGCAGGTCTACTAGGTAAGTAGCATGGGACACAAGTTCTAATATTTTTCTGTACTTAAAGTACTTGTGTTCACTTTGGGTACGTGTGTTTATCTTTATGCAAGTCCTGGCCTGCTCAGAGTACTTCAATTCTTGGGTAATGGAAACACCATCAGAAGCCTGAATCTCATCATCTTTTTTCATAAATGAATCACTGGAGCAAAAAGAAAAGAAAAAAAAGAGAATAATAAAAACCCACAAGGAGTAATGCAAACACAAACATAATACTGAGGTTTTATTTATGTCTCTCTGTAATGTGAAGGCCAGATTCTTACTGGGGTAAATTTACGAAGGCAGCAGAAATTTGGGTCCAAAATTTGTAACTTAGGAAAAAAGCCAGTAAGACAAAACTCAGGACATGGTATAAGCTGATTATAGTTCAGTGATCCACATCAGTGATGTAGCTTGATAGATATAATTTTCTAAGTTCATATGAAGTCCTACGTACTTCAAGAGGACCAGTCCTGTATCTGTCTCGTAAGATTTCTACAAAAATAAATACAAATTAAAAAATCTTCCTCATTAAACCTTCTTATACCTTTTCATTAAACCTTTAAGCTAAAACACTGGATCATCCTCACAAAACATTCCACTTTGAGAAGTATGTAGGACAGAACATGGCCAGTTCTGTTATCAGCTCCATTTGCTATTACATTCAAATCAAAGTTCAGAAGGTTCATGCCCCAGCTTCTAGTTGCGACATCAAACCTTAAACAACACAGCATAATCCCAGCTTTCATCAGAAGAGGACACATTGCAGCAGAAGCAGATTCCCAGGAAGCCAGGACAGCTCAGCAACTCCTTGCTGACACTAATTGGTGGGTCTCAGTAAAGAAAGAATTTATTTTTTTTTTTTCCCCACAAATGTTATAGCCAAATGGTGAAATAAGACTGAAGGAGGAAAAGGGACTCAATTTTTCAGTCCAGAGAACTCTACAATACAAATTCCAAGTATACTATTTGCATTACTACATTCTTCTGCCTTCTTTCTTTCTCCAGTACGTGGCTTTCCAGTGTTGCCTCTGTGATACTGTGACTCAGAAAAACCCGTAGGGCTGAGTCAGATGATTATTAAACTTCTCTTTTTGTAGCTTCAGGGGGACTTACATAGAGTTGCTTGTTAACTACAGCTCCATTTATCCCAGTGTTCCTTACATAATCCTGTTATCGAACACCAGACCTGGTTGTATGCTAAAAGTGCTCCCAGATGAGCACAGCACCTTGCTGTGTGCTGGAGCACAACCTGCCCCTTGCTTCAGAGCCTGGTTCTGCTGGTTTGCAGCCAGTACAAGGATTTCTGGATGCTTCAGTGGTAACGTAACTGGGAGAGGCCAAGAGGATGGGATGAGTATGGGGTGAGACCTGAGTGTCCTATGGCACAGACCTCTCTCAGCTGGATTTTGATAGCCTGATAGAATTATGGAATCGTTTGAGATGGAAGAGATCTTTAAACCTGGTCCAACTCCCCTGCAATGAACAAGGACATCTACAGCTCCATTACTTGCTCAGAGTCCCATCCAGCCTCACCTTGGACGTTTCCAGGGACAGGGCATCCATCACATCTTAGGGCAACCTGTGCCAGTATTTTGTAAAAAACTTCCTTATATTCAGTCTAAATCTCCCCTTTTTAGTTTGAGACCATTTCCCCTTATCCTATCACAACAGATCCTGCTAGAGTCTGTCCCCTTCCTTCTTACAGCCTCCCCTTAGATATCAAAAGGCTGCTCTCAGCTCTCCCTGTAGCCTTCTCTTCTCCAGGCCGAACAGCCCCAGCTCTCAGCCTGTCCTCACAGTGAGTGTTCCATCCCTGGGATCATTTCTGTGGCCCTCTTCTGGACATGCTCCAACAGCTCCACGTCTCTCCTGTACTGAGGACTCCACTTCTGGACGCAGTGCTCCAGGTGAGCTCTCACAGCACAGAGCAGAAGGGCAGGATCCCCTCCTTCGCCCTGCTGGCCGCACTGCTTTCTGGGCTGTGAGGGCACATTCACAGAATCACAGAATGGCCAGGGTTGGAAGGGACCTCAAGGATCATCAACCTCCCTATTTAATACTAGACCAGGCTGCCCAGAGCCCCATCCAAATCTGGCCTTGAACATCTCTACGGATGGGGCATCCACAACTTCTCTAGGCAGCCTGTTCTAGCACCTCACCACTCTCTCTGTAAAGAACTTCCCCCTGACATCCAACCTAAATCTTCCCTCCCTCAACCTAAAACCATTTCCCCTTGTCCTGCTGTTATCTACCCTTTAAAAGAGTTGATTCCCCTCCTGTTTATAGGCTCCCTTTAGGTACTGAAAGGCTGCAATGAGGTCACCCCGCAGCCTTCTTTTCTCCAGACTGAACAAGCCCAGCACTCTCAGCCTGTCCTCATAGGGGAGGTGCTCCAGTCCCCTGATCATCTTTGTGGCTCTCCTCTGGACCCTCTCCAACAGCTCCCTGTCTTTCTTGTACTGGGGGCTCCAGACCTGGACACAGTACTCCAGATGGGACCTCACAAGAGCAGAGTAAAGGGGGACAATCACCTCCCCGTCCCTGTCGGCCACCTCTTTTCTGACGGAGCTCAGGATACATTGCTGGCTCATATCCAGCTGCCATTCACCAGTACCTCCAGGTCTTTTCTGCAGTGCTGTGCTCTTCCTTTCATCCCCCAGCTGATATTGATAGCGCTGGATGGAAAATGGTGTTTCAGAGCAAACTCTTGGCTCGCTTATTTTTGCATTTTGCACTCTGTGCTGTCTGAGGGAAAGGTCAAATTTCAGAGGAAGTCAAATTGCCACAAAATGGAAATGTCTGTTGGAAACAAAAACTTTTGGTATTTGAATTGTCACTGTAGATTTACAGATATCTGTTGGCTAAGAGAAACAGACACTTTTCAAACTGCTCCAAATGCGTCCTTCATAGCAGTGTCAGTGCCAGCAGTGACTGCTGCCCCATACAGCAATCCGAGGCTGGTTGCAGTATGAACATTCCTCAGCGCTGACCTAGATAACCTGTGCTGTTAAACAAATTACACAGGATAACATCATTATGTCCTTATTCTGAGGTCTAAAATTTACATGTCTAAATGAGGTTTGGCATCTTTTCTCTTTGCAACAGGTGATGGAAAGAAGCAGCTTTCTCCAGAAGATAATTTTTTTAAACTTAAAATAGACACATCAAATGAGCAGGAGAAGCCACTCCATTTTTCTCTTTACCAACTGCAGAGGAACTTGCTTCTCTCTTTAGTTTGTAAAGTGCACAGGAGTACATTGGTTCTCACAATGTATTCATACAGTAAATAGCAAAATAGGGGTGTGTGCTATTGCCCCATCTTGAAAATAGTTAAAATTACTTGCTGTCACCTTTTTGTAGGCATAAATATAAGGTCTGTATCCCTATAAATCGAATGTACATTGAAATAAGTTGAGTATTATCTGATGCAATCACCATTGCCGTTGTTTGCTAATGACTATAAGTATCACAAGTCATGTGATACTTGGAGCTTTTTAAATGCCACTGGCAGAGTCTTTTGCTTTCTTGTGGATCTGACATTCCACAAATGGGATAAGAAAGGGATAAAGAGAAAAGAGAAAGGGAAAGGACCTGAATTTCATAGCCATCGAGAAATTGTAAACCACCAAACCAAACATTAAACATATGAGTAAAGAAACTATTGTCTTCTACCTTCAGTGCCACACACATGTAAAATATTTTCCATCCAGTTCACAAAATACTTCAACCTTCTGTGCAGGACTGCTTTCATTCTCAGACATTGCACTTTCCCTGTTTGCATTTCTCATGTTACCCACTCAGACATCTATTTTTAACTTGATTTGACATGAATTTCCTTCTTGCCCCTTTTCCCATATACTAATTCATCTGCACTGACCTTATTTTCACTTTCAGCAAGTGACACACTTCTGACACATGCACACACACCTAGAGCTGGAACCCATATATATTCTATGCATACCTTCAGTTTCTGCACTTTGCTACCAACAAGAATTTTGCACTGCAAAAACAACATCCTGATAAAGTTCAGTGTCCCAGTTTTGTTTAGGCTGTCTACAGAATCTAGATGTTGTATGGCACTTGTATGGGGCTGCTGAATCACAGCCTGAACCTCTGATTAATCACCTGAGGCAAGCAATGAGTCAGCCACGGGAGCACAGGTGAAGGCAATTCACCTGTGCTGCAGGAAGGGGTGGAGCCTGGCTGCACCTCTCCTAGACCCATTTAAGAGCTGACTGCCAGTGGGGAAGGATCTCTTCTAGAGATCTGCTCCATCGGAGTCTATTTTGTGAGCCTAGGATAGAGTGAGTGTTTTTCTTTTCCTACTCGAATATAACAATAACATTAGCTAAGCTCCTGGATATATGCTATACCATCTGTATATTCATTGACTGTACACTGCTATATCATAATATCAGTATATTCATTAATTGTACAGGCACTGTAATAACATGACAGGATATCCTTAATTTCTAAATCCCCTAGCTGGATGTATTCAAATGTGATGATGCATTGCATTTTCAATATCTTATTTAAATACCATAGTCCTACAGCTGTGTGAAGCTCTTTAGCATGTGATGCAATGAGGTTATCTCAGTAAACTTCCAACTGGGCTGGGCTCCATATCGCAGCAACCATGACCATGGTTGGCAGCACGTACTCCCTTGGTATCTCTTTTAGCAAGTACTGAATGAGTGGGGAACATAGATCAGGGTAGAGCCACACTGGCACAGTGATATAGGGAAACTCATGCTGCACCTTTCAGAAGATAAACAAAGGACTTCAGCCTCTGGAGCTGACAGCCCAACGTCTTTTGCAAGAGGCTAAATAAATAAAGCAAACAAAAACATGCCTTTGATATCAGCCCTGGAATTGTGCATCCTGTTGCTAACCCAAGATAAGAGGAAGCCTTTTTCATATGTAAGAATGCACGCGATCTGATGGTTTCACATTGCTACTGTCTCCTTTTTCCTTCCCTCTCAAAAATGCCAACCCTATTGGAAAATCAATCTTATGGAAGTTCTCTGTGTGCTGTGCTCTTGCCAAGACCCTGGACGCATTCACAGTACGCTGCCCCTTTGTGCATAATGAGCCTCCCATATGCTGCAGGACTTGTCAGCCATTGAGTGGTGTCTGTGACCCAGCTGTGTGCTAACGAGGATGGCTACTATGCCTTCTTTTGGAAATAATAAAAGAGACAAGACAGCAGCCTCAGCTGGTGAAATAAAAGTCATTGGTGGAAAATGTGCCCAGTTCTATAATTCGTCATTTCTGAAGGCCTTCCAGAAGCCTTCTGTATGCATGGAGAGCTTCCAAGGAGGCTCTGAAGGAGATTTATATTCCTGAAGATATTTTGATAAATAAAAAAATCTGTAATTTACAACTTTATTTTTGCAATAGTAGCTAAAGGCCCCAAGTAACAGCAGTAATCAGTGCCACTGTCTGGAACTCAGAATAAGGAAAGGACAGGTTTTGATGTTATGACACTGCAGTTGTCAGCCATCCTGCACAGCTCACGCCCAGGCTTCTTGAAGTGTCCTGCCTGAGGTAGCCAGAGATACTCAGGATTTGTGCTTGTAGAGCTCTACCTGTTCTCTAAGTGTTTCCCAGCAATCCCCTTTCATTTACTGTCCCACACCCTCAGGTAGGCAGTCTTGTGTTGACTCATGCAACCAGCCCACAAGAGTCCTGACAAAACAAAAGTTTCTAGAAGTGGCTGTTAGGGATATGAGAGCAATTCCAATTTTCTATAGATGTGTGGCTGCTCTAGGCTCCTCTGCTTTGTATGAACTTTGTGGTGATTTTCATTGCCAGATTTATCATATCTACAAAATATTTCCCCAAACTAAATCCAGAATATTCTATATTGTTGTGCTCTCCAGCCAGTACAATGAAACAGCTCTGGTTCCAGAAAAAATGCTTTTCCCATGATATTCCATACTAATTCCAGTCAAAGGCAGAGCAAATGACACTTCTCTGCAAGTCATAAGCCTGCCTTGTTTGTTTGCAAAACTATCTATCTGCTGATGTATCTATTTTGTTCATTTCCTAGTCAGACACTTTCCTTTACTTTCCCCTCACGTTCCTTTCATTTCTGTGCAAACACTGTACCCTCTAGCATAATCAGATGAGTATAAAGACTAAGCCTTTAGCTAATTTTTAGCTTATATTGGCAATGTCAATGAATTTATTGGAGTGGCAGTGTTTTACACCAATACTGTTTTTTTTTTCACATTTAATACTTTTCTGATAATATAATTAATATTTCTTACATGATCAGCTTACATTCTATAAGAGCTATAATTTTATAGGCCTTACTATAGCTAACCTGATCTTACTGACAGACGAATCATCACATGGCTATACATACGTCAAGAGAAGGGAAAAAACAGCCATCATTATACTTACCATCCATATATGCCAAACTTTTCCTCTCTAATGCTCACAGTTCATGTCCACCAAGTTTCTGTTGTCAGGCTTTCCCACATGGACCCATAGTTTTGGTCTCCTTTGCTCTGCCTCAGGCAAGTAGCTCAGTAAGAGTTACTGAGAAAAATAAGAAAAGCAAAGTTGAACAATCTGAAAGTTCATTCATTGCTCATCTAAACCTCAATGGGTTTCTGCTGCTGTAAATATCTTCCTTTCTCATTTTTGTTATGTCTATTACAGATCCTTATGCTCTTCTTCATCTATGTTTTGGTACAGTGTTTCTCAGAACATATCAGCACAGAGAAACTATAGTTATCACTAAAGATACTGCTGTAGTAAACAGAGTAACAAACTTCATCCTATCCAAGCATTAACCCAGGACTGCACTGAAATGCTGTGAATGAGCCTGGGAATATGGAGAGCTCACCAAAGTGTTTGCAATGAAACACAAAGGCTGTGTGCAAACATTTTCAAATATATTGTACTAGATATCAGAGCAATGAGAACAGAAAAAGTTCAGAGGGAATAATAATAAATACGATACAGAAATAAATTTAATAATGAAAACAGCAGCATATGCTCCACATATACAACAAATGATGCTTTTTTAATTGTTATACCTTGTCTACTGGTGAAGAAAGGTTAAGGCAGATTGTTGCCTGCTTCGCCTTGCGCCTTCCTCCAGAGAGACCACAAATTGGCGATGAAATTTGGTTTCTGGAGTAATGAACTGTGTCTCTTTTTGGCTTAATCAATAAAGTTAAGCAGATGTGCAATTCTCTGCAGTCAGGTGCTCGAGGCAGTCGGGCTCGGGAGCAGCTTTAACTGTATTTCATCTTTCACGTTCCTTTCCTGCAGTTTGCCCTGTATCCATGTCACAGAAAACCCAAGGCCCACGTCCCTCCGTTTATTTTGGCAACCCATTCCCACACACGCAGCAGCGTTGTACAGTTTAACCACCACTGAATTTTGGATTACTTACTTCTCCCCTTACTCTGTGCGCACTTGGCTTTCTACCAGCACCTGTAAACTCTAATTTTACACTTCACATTTTCGCTAAGGAGAAGCGAAACGCCCGGGGGACGCGGGCTGCTTTCTGCGTTCTGTGCATTTTGCCCTGATACAGCAGCAGAGTGGTTGTCGTGTGACTGTGTGGAACCGGCTGCAGCACAAGACTGACGGCGAGAGGCTGCAGGGAACGCCAGCACCACGCTGCCCGGCGCCTCAGGGCCCTCCGCCCCGCGGGCCGGCACTCGGAGCACCCGGCCCGGCCCGCCCCCGCCGGCGGGAGGCTGCGGAGGCTGCGCGGGGCGGGGACTGGCGCGGGAGGAGAAGATGGCGGTGGCCGAGTGAGTGCCGGGGCTGCCGCTGCGGCGCCCGCGTCGAGGGGGGCGGCCGGGCCGGCTCACAGCTGAGGCTGGGGATGCGCGGGGCTCGGCGAGGGCGGCCGCTGAGGGAGGGCGCGGCGCGGAGGGGCTCGGGTTGGAGCTGTCGCAGGGAGAGGCCGCCCCGGGAAGCGCCAAGCCCCCAGCCGGGCCTGCTGCCTGCGGGCTGGGCCTCGTAACGTGCCTCGAGGTGTCAGCGCTGCCAGTGGTGTCCGGGCTACCCAGCCCCGTGTCCTGAGCGGTAGGGTTGGTGCTGCCGGCCTCCCCTAGGGCACAGGTGGTGATGGTGGTGGTGTCCCGTTGTTTTGCTGCCTGCTGCTATACGTCCCTTCTTCCTTGGCTCCTGCTGTGCTGAGCTGTTTGTAGTGCATCTTATCGGGCGAGAAGCGTTGCTGTGAGCCAACAGAAAGCTCTCGGTGAGCTGCGGAGCACTGGGGAGTATTTGCAGCACGGATCTTCTTGTTATGAACTAGTTAAGTGACTAAGTGTTTTAAAAAGTCAAGGGTGATGATTTTCTTATTAACTCTGTAAGACAAGACATTGTGCCTGCAGACCATACCTGCTCTCTCAGCTGCTGTGTTTGGTATGCTAAAAAGCTTGGGCTGGGGCCGTGTGCCACCAGAGAGGGAGAGTGAAGCAGAGACTTTGTGCAATGTCAGCCTGTAGCTTCCTGAGTGCTTCTGTAGCTTTGAATATTGGTTCTCAAGAAACAAGGGCTCAGAAGTAATGTTGGTACCATAGATGGAGTATTTTATCTGAATGGAAACCCTATGCAAGATGCAGGGCTTGAAAGGAGGCACACTGGCTCCCAGCTCAGAAGAAGGAGTTGATGTCTTTAGAAATCTTAATTTCCATCAACATTAAAGGAAGCAGCAGTAAATATTTTGATGTGCAAGTGTGTGCTCTGCCTGAGAATCTTATATCCAGCTGTCAGAGGCTGAGAAGAACCCTGATAATAGGTTTGATCATCGGTTGCTTTTCTCTTCTCCTCAGTTTCTCTGTTTGTGGTATGCCAGAAGCCAGTCAGCAGAGAAAACTTGGAATCTGTAATAAAGTAAATGGAAACAACGTGTAGGATGAGAAACCAGGGCAGAAGTCCCCGTGTCATATTAATTGGAGATCTGTCATTACGTGTTCCAAACACATTAATTGGCATTTGCCCACAAGTGTCCTTGTGCTGATAGAGTTGTTTGCCTCACAGTAAGAGTCTCACTGGAGTTTACAGTGCATCAAATAACTTCCTGCTGCAGGGGCCGTACAAAAGGCAGCAACCCATTCTCTGACATAAGGAAAAAAAAAAGTAAGATCTGATCAGTTTTTGCATAAGTAAAACATTTTACGTAGTGCCACATGGGACAGCTGATGATTCTTAATTAAGTTGGAGACTATTGTACTCAAAGAATTACAAGCAGAGTCTTGTTAGAGAGAGATATCAAGAGATGGTTATAAAATTGGGAAATAGTAGCTGCAGGGAAATTATTAATAGATTTCCTCAAAGATTGGGAGTCGAGTTGGTCTTGCTTAATGCTTTGGTTGATGACTTTGCACAAAATAGGGCCATAGTATTGATATTTGCTGATGACTTGAAGTTGGGAAATGTTTGCAGGATCAAAGAGGACGGATATTCTGCAGGAAAAATGGAATGACATTGAGTGTCAGAGTAATGCGTATGGGATAAAATTTAATGTGTAAGGTTTGGAGCTGGTACTAAGAAACAGGAGGCTACCAACAGGAGAAAAGAAAAAATTGGGAGTAGTGATGGATCACAGGATGTGAGCTACTACTTAGTGGGAGTGAAAAAAAGCAAAGGTGGTCTGTGTGCTGCAGCAGAACTTGTTTGAGCAGACACAAAAGTGGGAACTTCCTTGTACGAGGCCAAGAGATCCACGTTTGGAATTGTATATATCAACTCTGTTCATACAGTATAGAAAAAGGAATATTCAGACTTAGGAAGTGCCAAGAGCTGTTGGGATAAGAAAGTGGAGAGTCAGTTGAGTGTGTTTTCCTAGGAAGAATTGAGATAAGGATGTCTCTGATAACATGTGTTTATAAGACTTCCCCTGAGTATACTCCTGCCATCAATCGTGGGCAAAGTTCGCGGAGTGGGGAAGGTTCTCAGCTGAAGGTGTGATTTGTTTGCCATTCCCTGCTTTCTTTCCTGGAGGCTAAATATATTATCTCGGCTCTGCCTCCATGCCATCCAGAGGAAGGGAAAGCAAAACCCGGAGCACCTCCTTTTTGCTGGAAGGAAGCATGCTGCAGATGCCAGCCCTGCTGCAGACGTCTGAATGCTTGGCATGAGTCAGGCTGCTGACTCAGAACCAGGCACCCTGCTTGCCCTCTTCCCCCTCTGCCTCACCAGGATGTGTTTGTGACTACAAATACCATTCAGAAGCATCCAGGCAGAAGAGATCTTGTGTTTTTTGAGAGAACTGCTGCCTCCCCAGACCGTCACCGGGAAGTTGCATGTGATTTGAACACTTTTTCCCTTTTGCTTTGCTTCTTGGAAGGAATAGTGCTGGAGGATGCTGCAGCATGGCCTCAGATCTTTGTTGGAGCTTTCTATCTTAACCAGCCCAGATGTATTTCCCTTGCCTTTTGGCATCGGGTCAGCAAAAGTGTAGGGCATCCTCTGCACTGTCCTTATGGGTCAGCTGGCATGGAAAGGAAGGCTGCAGCTCCTGTTCCACTCTTCTGCCATCCACATGGCCACAAGTAAGAGTTAACAGGAGCCGCCACCAGTTGGCAGCTCCAGATTTAAAAACATTGTCAGGGCTTTTTTTTATTTGTTTTTTTTTTTTTTTTTTTTTAGGTTCCAGGTGGCTAAGCTGCCTGTCAGAATTGTTGTTATACATGAGTGTGGCACTGAATCCATGTATAACAAGACTCTTGATTGACAGCATTTTTTATTTTTTTTTTAAAGAGGGGTTGGGATGGGAGCTATGCCATTCACGTGGTGCCTACAGTTACTCATATAGAAAGCTATCCTAGGCATGGACAGGTGGAGCTCCTTCTTCCCTTTGCTCTCAGATTCTTTTGTGCCTCTACAATTCGGGTATGTAATCATGTATGATACCTTTTACAAAACGTGTTATTTTGGTTTAGTCTGAGATTACTTCTCCAGTGAGCCAAGTTTCTTGCTCTGTATCTGGGGTTACACAAGTTGATGCACTGCAGGATTGCTGAAATTTTGACTCCATCCTGAAAAATATGTCTCAGATCTTACATTCCAATGTAAGAGAGTTTTCTGCTTCTCTTCAAGAAGAGAATCCGTGAACCCCTGTGGCTGTATCAAAACTGAGGGTTGTGTTATGTGCTTCTGGATTACATAATCTCTAGTTGTTGTGTAAAGGAGGGAAGCAAAACAAAACTTACTGCTGCTATGAGGCAAGCCTATCTCTCATTTGATATCAGTTTTGTTTCTCTTATCACTGTGGTTTTGCATTCCTGCTTATCCCATCCCACACTGTTTCCTAGTGGACAGCTATTTGTAAAACTTGTTTTCTTCATAAGATGTTTTTTCTGTTCTCAAAGAACTAATTGTCTTCTTCAGAAAACTCAGTAAAATATCTGAATTTGTTTAGGAGAAATATATATATATCTGTATATATATTCTTTTATCTTTATTTTTCACCCATGTTTTATTATTTTTCAGGGTTTGGGTATCTCCTAATTGAAATCCCAACTACAAGTGAATCCTCCTCAGTGAGCCTGTTGGATGTCTCTGAGAGCATAAGAAGTCATGGCGGAAAATGATGCAAAGCCAACATTACCAAAAAAGAGTGGTCCATACATTTCATCTGTAACCAGTCATGGCATGAATTTGGTAATTCGTGGTATAGTGCTGTTTTTTATTGGGGTATTTCTTGCATTAGTGTTAAACTTGCTTCAGATCCAGAGGAACGTTACTCTCTTCCCCCCTGATGTGATCACAAGCATCTTCTCCTCAGCTTGGTGGGTTCCACCTTGCTGTGGCACAGCATCAGGTAAGTTCAGTTGTGTACGTATGCCTGGCGTGGGGGTGAAAGGTTGCATAGGGAGTTATGGTTAGAAAAACCTTCAGGTGAAAGATGTGCTAGTTGCTATCCCAACTGCCTTGAAGATAGGCATACATGTATCTAAAAATTCTTGCTCTGTTAACTCGCTACACTGTAATATTGTTAGCAGAACACAAACCTTTATTTTTCTGCTAGGTTAGAGTACCATTTTCTTAGATTTCAGAGGGTGGTGCAACGTGTAACTTCAGGGCTGGATTACAGCAGTGTGTTCTGCAGGCATTGGGTTTATCAGATGGTGCTGTGTGCTGCAGCTTGCTTCAAGCAAAGTGAAGCACCCTGAGTAATGCCCCATTTTGTGTTCCAGCTTTCCATTTGTTCCTCAGTTTAGTTTGAGGCATTGCTTTATCTCTGTAGGACTCAAAGGTCTGACTGCTTTTCAGGGAGTTCAGGCGAGATATGCAGTGAGTGCAGTTGTAGCAGCACGTTACAGCACAGAGTACCTCAGTTAGGGTGTGCATTGGGTTGGATGATGTGAACATACTCTGTTTTTCCCTTGATCACTTAGAGAGGCTTTTCTGTGTGGTTTGGGAGCTAGTTTAAGTGAGTTGTCTGCTGTAGGCAGTAAGAAATAGCCCTTTTTCTTTCATCTTCAAGTGTCAAGAGGAGTATTCTATGTTACAAGGATGGTGGGATTAGGCTTTCTGCATGGCTCTGAAGATTATTGATCATATGGGCCAGTTCTATGCTTCACTAAGGGAATATTTTTAGCAGCCAGGATTGAGGGATTCTGACTTAGTGAACATTCACAGTAAAGGCAGTATCTTCCTACAGATAGTTTTGATAAGATTGAGAAGCTTACTTCTGTGGGTATCAACATGAGTCAATAAATGAGTTTTTGAGTTAATATCACTGTTTTGCTGATGGTAACGTGTAAGTTTATTATTTTTCTACTCATCTAATTGCTCTCCTTTTGATAGCTTGTTGAAACACTACAGCTCAGATAGCATAGAGGAAATTGATTTGAAAGGAAAGCCCTCTGAATCCATCAGTCCAGACAAACATGTCTGGTAAAGTAATGATGTTTTATGAACGGGGAAGTCAAAAAGCTTCTCGTGTGTTGGTGGTTTTGATGGCAAGACTGGATATTGTTTGTAAAATGCAGTCACCTGCTAAGTATTTGCACTACTTTTAAACCACCTGATTTAAAGATGGAACTTAATTGATTTTTTTTTTCCCAGCTGAAGTGACTCCTGATAAACTTATTTTGTTTCTTTCATTATCAGACTTTTTTTTCCCATTTTCTTTCCTCATCCCCTCTGCTAGTGTACATGCAGGCAATCTCTATGATAAATGCTGATAATTTGTCTGCTTTGTTACCATTTTGACTTGTACAGCCTTCCTGAAAGTGACGTGAACGTTCCTTTGCAGTGTGGTTTATTTTTATGAACAAAATAAAGATACTTTGCATATTTACAATCAATGACAATGGAGACTGCTTTCAGAGAGTGTTTTTCATTCTTCCCTGTTACTAGTCATCAGTTTGGCCTGATGTCTTTGGCAAGAAAATTGCTTGTGGAGGATTTGTTTTCCTCTCTAGCTTTACTCATGGTTTATTTTCCTGAATGCTGAAGATCAGATTCCTCTCTGGCAAAATAAAGAGCTTTTTCTGTAACACACCTATAAAAGCATGCCAAATGGAGGGTATTACAGTCCATACCAATTTCTCAGTCTCTGCCTCCCTCCTGCAGCACCAGTTTGACATTAAGCAACGGTGTTAATTCTCAGCTATGTTGGTAATAGTCTTTTTAGCTGCAACTGCAATGCAGAATAAATTTAGGAGTAAATATTCAAAGAGCAGTTCCCTGGGCTTGGAAGTCCTGTGTGCTGTCTGTATTCAACAGCTACTGTAGGCTAATGGCTTTCTCTCTTACTTGAGTCTTCATAGTAGCATTGAAGAAAGGCAAAACATTACCCAAAAACTGCTTGTAAAACAACAAAAGAAAACACAAAATATTGATGTTATAGACCACACTCCTCTCTTACTGTGGTGTGTTTGCTTTGCAGTTACTTTAACATTTGACATGGGGGTTTTCAAAAGTCTACAAGCTATTGCTGCTCTTTTTTAATTCCATTGAGATAGCATGGATTCTGACAGGGAGCAGAGCTCTTCAGTCCTCTCCAGTTGGTTCAGTCTTACAGTCTTCTGCTGCTGTGTCTGAAGATGCTGCTGAACAGTTCTACAGGGCTTGTTAAAACCATGAAACTGTTTAAATTACTGTTTTTCAGTGATTTTTTTTGCCATGTGTGTTTTGTATTGTGTGCTTAAAAGATTTGTTTTGGTTACAGTAATTGTCAAAATCAAGCTAGTCTTTGTTTTAGTTCAGTATTGCCAGTGCTTTAATTTTTTGGCCTTTCTTCTTCTGTTTTTCCACAGCTGTGATTGGGTTATTGTACCCATGCATGGACAGACATCTGGGAGAGCCACATAAATTTAAGAGAGAATGGTCCAGTGTAATGCGGTGTGTAGCAGTCTTTGTGGGAATAAATCATGCCAGCGCTGTATCCTGTATGCCAATGAAACTGGCAATAAGAAATAGGTTTCCAGTAAAGCAAAAGTTTACATCATCACTCATCGTGAGTTGTTAGAAATGTAATGTGCAGTGTGTTTGCAAAGGAAATGCTGAGTATGTCTTAGTGTTAAACTGTAGGGCTATTGGAGATGGTAAGTCTCATCTGTTTGGGTTCAGAAAAATCTTTCCGTTAGAATTTCTCAACACTGGGCTTTGTCTTTGTTTTCTCTGAAAAATTAAGTGCAGGGAAATGCGTGATACGTATCACAGAAGAATGCTTTAATTTTAAGATTTGATTTTCTTTTAACACTGTAGTTAAAAGTTAAAGCCAAATCTTGAGGTTACTAGTGAAACACTTGTAGTGCACTTTGTAAAGTGTGGGGAAGAGTTAGAACTGGGTGACACCAGGGCTGCACGCTGCATTTTTCAGGTGTTGTTACCTCATTCCACAAATGCGGCCTAGATGCTGTTAGTTACCTTTCCTGTGGTACAAACTGATTTGAAAGAACATTTATGTTCTCTGCAGTTCATTCCTTTCACTGTCAGCTCCAACACAGCAGAAATGTGTGGTGGGAGTGCTAAGAGGCTTCTGACTGTGTGCTACTGAATTTCCAGGAAGAAAGCACAGGTTGGTGAATGATTGAGAGCTGACAGAGTTCTTTCTGAGGTGGCCCTTGGATATTTTTGTTGTTGTTGCTAGGTTGGCTTGCAGGAGCAAAACCAATCCTGCATGGCCAGACAAGCTGGAGTTGTCAAAGTTGAGTCATTCGTGGTGTCTCTTACAAGCCTTGTTTGTTTTCTTTTTGTCAAAGATTTGTTAATGTAGTCCTGTAGTTCTCATCAACTGTACCTGCTCTGCGAGCAAATAGAACTTTGTTGCCTTGAAGAAATGCAAGAGAACTGACAGTGTTTCTTCGCATGGTTCAAGTTATTTGCAACAAACCTTGCAGTTTTCTAACAGCTGTTGCACATATTTCAGAGTAACATTAATGTACTGTGTTTCCTTCTTGACAGCTCTTCCAGAAAGCTGTCTGGTTTGTTACTAGCTCTGCACATTACCATATTTGGTGTGGTTTTTGTTCATTTGACATTTTTTCTGATATTTTTGATATTTATTTTTATCCTGTAATTAATTAATTTTACTTATTAGTTGAATTTCTTTCTAATTTCCTGTAGCTCTCTCCAGGCCTTTGTGAGAAAGTAGGACAGTGATTTTTATGTTTTCATCCCACAAATTTGCTTTCAGGCTTTTGAAAATCACCAGCTGCCTTTTCAATAATCTCTTTTGGAAACAAATAGTGAGAATGCGTTGATATTTCCAAAATATTTTGAAGAAGAAACAATACAAATAGCCTGAGTCATTATTGTAGGTTTCATAAAAACTGATTTTCAGTGTTGAGTACTTTCACAGTAATATTATCTACATTTCATTTTTAAGAAAGCACTTAACATTTTGCCAAATGCAAACTACCATGTCATTTAAACACAGTAGAAGAAAGAGTGACAAGTACCTTTTTGGTTTTTTTCCCTCCAGTAAATCTCTGTCATTTAAAGGAGTCTAATGGCAGAATTAAGATTTCATGCATAGTGTAATAAAGGACCAGATAAGGGTGGAAAGTCCTTATTCTCAATACCAAGGTGTAGTTATGTGCATTTTTTTGTGCATCTAAAGCTGTAGTGTTATTTGGTAGGTAAATGGTCTTGGCTCTTTTACAGTACTATGACCCTAAAAACATGAAGAAGTGTCTTCATTTGCTAGTTTCTTGATATGCTGGCAACATTTACAAGGCTTATTTTCTTCTACACTGTAGATGTGTGGTAACAGATACAGCTATGCTGTATTTTTTTATGGTGGGAAAAACTATTATATTGAAGTATGATGAACAGAACAAAGAAAACTACATTTGCATTTGTTATTTCCAAACTTTTCCTTAACAATTAACACAGAAAGTGGATTTTGCCAACAATATCCAATTGTCTCTCACGTTAGCAGCCCTGTCAATTGGGCTGTGGTGGACATTTGATAGATCACGAAGTGGCTTCGGTCTTGGAGTAGGAATTGCTTTCCTGGCCACGTTGGTGTCACAGCTTCTGGTCTACAATGGAGTTTATCAGTAAGTATTTATTTCTTTGAGGCTAACTAGTAGCATCCTGAAGCTGTAATATAACGTCAGAATAACTGAAGGGGCTGAATTTGATATGAATCGTAAAATAGTCAGAAGTTAATTTGGGGAGTAAAATAAATTTGTGAAAGCTCAGTATTAAGACCTTCAGTTGGGAGTTGCTTATTTCAGTAAAATGACTGCTTTTACCAACAATGTTAATTACTTTAAGCAATTAAGTTTCTATAATAGTGACGTTTTGAGTTGAAGTGTCTATAACTTAAGTCTGTAGATTCATTTCCTGTGATTGAAGAACTCTCCTTTATACGTGGCACAAGTTTGAGCTAAAAAGCTGTTCTTTTCCAGATACACATCTCCAGATTTCCTTTATGTTCGTTCCTGGTTGCCATGTATATTTTTTGCTGGTGGAATAACAATGGGCAATATTGGCAGGCAGCTGGCAATGGTAAGTGTGGAGGAAGGACTGACTGCCTTCTAGTGATACTGCTAATCCATATGTCACTGCTTCCTTCGTATGTACCAATCAGTTATTTGAACTGGGGATGTGGGATGAGGTAGAAACTGGTAATTGTTGCTTTTTGATTTGGTTAGTGAGCCACCAGTGCTTCTGATAGGAACGTGACTCATCGCTTTGCTCTGTATGCTGGGGTGGGTGCATGCTTTATTTCAGAAGCTAAATGAGAGCACCAGCTTTTAGGGGAGAAGTCAAGCTCCTCTTAAGTCTGTACTATTTCTGCTGCTCACAGGGACAGAAATCACAGCCAGTATTTGCACAGAACTTAGGGAGGCCAAGCTTAAGTGGGTAAAGTAGTAAGCTGAGCTATTTCAAAATAATTATTGTAGAAAATTCCCCTTTTTTTATTAGGTATGTACATAATTATTATTGTTTTGCCAATTTCTGTGTTTCAGTATGAATGCAAAGTCATTGCAGAGAAGTCTCACGAGGACTGAGGAGGAACAATATGCACCTTTAAAACAGGAAAATATCTGACAAATGACTGTTGGAGGAGCATAAGGAACACTTGACTATGAAATTGCCAAAATGCAATTTTTTTTCTCTTCAGTGGTATATTTTACTGCAATCTGTGATTGCTGCTTCTATAGAAACTTTAATGTCTGATTTTTGATTACTGTGAAGCTACAATAGTATGCAATACATTTGATAATGTTGGTTCAATTATAGGATTCTTTTTTCCAAATCTGAACTGAGTTTACCATAACTTCTTGTCTGTCCATAATGTTGCAGTGCCAAACTGAACCTTTGCACTATGTTTATGTAGCTGCAACTTCTGCTTCACTTTATCTTGAAAGTTTTGAGGAATTTGTTCTTAACAGCTCGGTGAAAAATGCAGGATTCAGACTTAGGAATGAAGATCTTCTCTTTACATGATGATAGCTAGGAATACATTTAAGAAATTCATGGTTTGCAAGTGGGCCTTGATGCAATAAGTAACTGATTTCTGCCTATTAACACACTGTCATTCACATCACAGATGAGGAGGCTTAGTATGAGTTGTGTGGGTTATTGATGTATCGTTTTGTTTGTGTTCTGTGTCCTGTATCATATCCAGATACACATCCAGAACACAGAAATGGAAACTAGGGCTGGAAATGATATATGTGCTAGGATATGGATTTGTGTTGGAGCACCATCAGATGTGGACGAACTCTCTGAAATTGCTTTTTGTATTGAGTAACAGGATGCAATTCAGTTCATTTTTACTCTATAGGGTGGTGAAGTGCAGGAACAGGCTGCCCAGAGAAGGTGTGGATGCCCTGTCCCTAAAGGAGTTCAAGGCTGGGTTGGATGGGGCCTGGGCAGCTTTAGCAAGGTAGCAACCAGCCCACGGCAGGGGGTTGGGACATGTTAGGGCTTTTTTATTATGAAACTTCATTCTGCTGAACTAAATCAGCCACTACCATACAGTGTCAGAAAGACCTCCGTTACCAATGCTATTTCTGTTAGTTCTTGTCTTTTCCCCATTCTGTTTGCAGGGGAGACAAAGGCTGTGTTTTAGATACTGAAGTAGCCCTTACTGCTGTAACAGTGGTCCAGGCACTCAAATGCATTTGTTCTCATAGCAACTTTGTGAAGTAGAGAGGTACAGTTGTCCTTGTTTTACGGGTGCCTATGCACAGAAAGTCTGACAGGGCAAAGCTGAAACAGGCCACGTGCTAAATCTGTTCTCTTCTTGAAAAGGACTTCAGTGTGATCCGTGGTCGTGGACATACATGGAATTTCTTCATGTTGGCTTTGCAGCTCGCTTTTAAGATCCTGAGACAAAAGCAACAGTGCTAGAAGGCAGAAAGAAGACTTAAAGAGTTCTGCCAGTCTATGCCAGCAGTGAATTCGGTGTGAAAAGTCTCTGTTTTGTTTTCCTCCTATTTCTGTGTTAATGTTTTAATGTGTTGGTTGGTTGTTTGTCTTGAAGTATATATTTTTAAATCTTCTATGAAAGGTTTATAAGAAATGTTACAGTCACCTAAGGAGACTGGAGTTGGTCCAAAGAACAAATAACTGTTTAGACAAGTTTTTATTAATGTGCATTGTACACAAAGCTTGAAATAGGAAACTCTTTTTCAGTCTTACACACTTATTCTAAGCCTGAAAAGCATGCACTGGAGTGCTTCCAAAAACATTGGCCATGAGAAGGAAAATGTATTGATTGGAAAAGTGTGAAAACAGTAATCAAGTGATGTACTTGGTTTTTGGAGCTTGGTTCTGCAGCTCTTCCATTAGCTTATTAAGGTTCTGCACGAAAAAGCACTCTTACATTTGGTAACAGCTCACGGAAGCACTTGTAGATGCTCTTGATTTCAAACTGTCATAGAACATGTTGCAGCAGGTTCCTCACTAGAGATTTGCTTTTAATCAGACCGTGTGATAATAAAAATCATTTAATGAATAACAGAGAGACCTTTTGAGCATGAAGTGAGTTTCCTTAGGCAGGCTCTGGTATACCACTAAGAATAAAAACTTGTCCTTTCTGTGCAGTATTTGGCCTGATCTGCCTTCTTCACTTAAGAAATGGTTTCAGCTTGGTAGGCAGCATGCTGAGTCCCTCTTGGATTATCAAGGTACACGTGGCATAAAAATGCAGATGTTGGTTCTTATCCTAACCGGAGAAAAACATGGTACCTCAGTCAGCGTGCTGACTTGGTGAACAATTCCCTTTCATCCTGATCAGTAAGTGTGTACAACTGGAGACGAGTTGTTTGTGTTAGACACTTGGTGTCACTTGGTGATAGAGCTGCTTTTACTGCCAGTCTAAATATTTACACAGAAGCCTTGTGTATGTTAAAATGTGTGCAGTATGTGAGAAGTGGTTATTGTGCATTTGTGGCACACACTTTAAAGCACTTTGCACTCAGATTATCTAAACACATCAGACTGTGCTGTCAGCTACCTTTTAAATTTCATTTTGGAAATTTTGAGCATGTCTTGCAAAGGCAGTAGTCATCCAAAATACCTTTGGGTGGAGTCCTTTATTATATGTGTTTTATTTTTTATTGTTATTTGACTGAAGTTGCTACAAGATTTGAGATCTTGGATGTCTTCTTTTTTTTTTTTTTTTTTTCTTTTTCCAAACTGCATTGTAACTTTATGGCTGATGTGTTCAAACCTTGAAAAAGGTCCAAGATGAGAATGCAGACACGGCCTTAACTGTAGTGGTGTGAACATGCTACTACTGTATAGCATGTAATTATAGACCGTCTTTAAAATGTTCAATAGAGAATAAATAAGGTATATTTTAGATACAACTTTATAAGCACTGTAACCTCTTCGCTAATTAAGCATTGTAAGCTCTATGCTGTTTAAGCTGGCAAATTGCTGTTAAAAGCAAAATGTGCATTAAATACAACGATAACCTTGTTTGATAGATTTCTTCTTTTGTTTTTAAATGCTATTGATTTAAAACAGAGTTGCCTTCTATCAGCCATCTTGTAATAATTTTGATCACTGATCTGGCATATTGGTTCCACCAACACCTGTCTGGAAGTACTGAAAAAGGAACGGCTGATCAAAGCAGCAGTGATTCAATCGTAATTAGCATGCTGAACTGCCTTGGAAAATTTGGCCTTTTGAATCCACATTGGGAATATTGCAGCTGGGGGAAAATAAACCAAATCACTTCAGCTGCAATAGAGAAGAGATTCAGATTTAAATAGTCCTTGAGAATATGGGAGAGAAAACAAACCACCGTAAGTGGCAGGGAATCTTATAATAATATATTTGTATTGTTCTGATCTGGATATGAATGGAATGTGAAGTATTTGTCCGTCACTCTGTCTCACGCAAGTTGTTGCTTCCAAACACAGAGAGGTTTGGAAATGTATAATGAAGAAACCTGAAGGCAGAGTGAGACAGCGGGTGAGCTTCATCAGTATTTCAGGTTGCTCCAGTTGCAGTGGAGCTTAGCATTGGAAAGAAGATGGAGGCGAATGGAAAAGAGCTGTGTTTGTGTTGGATGGGGTAAGCTGTGACCCAAAAACCTAACTGCTGTCAAAAGGCAGTCGTGGGCATGCCAAGTGTCTGACTTTACAGGCAAAGATAAAAATGGCTGTGATTTTAAACAGCCGTAGCACAGTTCATTCAGATATGTGCTGGCAAAGCTGCTTTGCTGGCCCTCTGTAGCTTCTCTGGGAGAGCAGTGCCCTGGGCAGTGGAAAAATGTGTGTCCTGCCTCTGCTGCCTGTGGCTACAAGTGAAAAGTTGCCCAATTGAGAGCATATTCCATCCAGCTCTCCTGAAAAGCATTTTGTGCCTGCTTTTGCATCACTGCTGATGTGAGTAGCTGGGAGAGTAAACAAAGTTTCCTCCACAGCTTCCATGCTTTGCTTCTGCCATCTGGCTGGGACCTGATGCGGGAGCTGTGGCATCCCAGCCTTCTTTCTTCTCTCCCAGTGTGTGAGGTGGGGATGTGATTTTACCAGCAGCATTACTCTGAGTAGGTGATGCTTTGCAGTTGCATATGCTTTTTACATTTGGGGACGAATTAATGTAATGTATGCAAGTGATGTTAAATAAGAAATACAATGCTTATACAGTTACCTGCACAGCTGGCAGAAGGAACGTGTGTCTCACAGTGGGAATAGCTATCGAATGCAGTTAGCTTTGGTGCCAGTACTAAATGCAAAGCATAAGTAATTTTTGCAGCTTAATGTTCAGCACTAAGCAGTAAATGAAAGGTCAGTCCAGCACGTTAGGTGTTGTGGAATAGTAAACACCACCTTAATTGCTTCATAAAGTCAATGTGGAGATGTAGTGTCTGTTGTCATACTTTGAGCAGCATGGTCCCTAATCAGGACAAGGCTCCTTGTCCTGATTACCTTCCCCACTCAAATGACAAAGCCTCAAATTAAAGGATAAACTGGGGCTGTGTGTACTGGGAGTTTGTGCTTTGAGTGCTTAAAGTCACTTCATGGAAGATGTACAGGTCATTTCTTGTTCTGACTGGAGCTGAAATCCAGGTTGAAGCGCAATTTTGCATTTAATTGAGGTTTTCCTTTCTTGTTCTTCCTTTCTGAAGTGCCAAAGCAGTTCCTGTTGCACTGTCACACAATTTTAGTTTGCCTGTAGCGTATGAGACCGAAGAGAAAAGAAAGAAGATACTGGGAAAGAGCTGCTGCTATGCTTTCCTCCAGGTAAGTGAGTTGGGAGCTCAGCGTACAGCAAGCCATGTGCATCAGCATAGGGCTCCTGCCCTACAGCATCCCCAGATTCATGTTCATAGGCTAAGGTTCTGCACTGGCAGCGGTTCAGCCTTTGCTTTTGCACTGAAAATGTGTTTATGGGGGGCTAATGCAGGAATACTCGCACGCGTTGCCCAGCATTTTGTATTGTAAGGTATGTGGGTATGGCCATCCGGTGCTGCAACAACTTACTGACTGTAAGTTATGCAAAGGGTAGCTCCAACGCTTGCCATACTGTTACAAGAAAGAAAAAGTAAGTGATTGGTTCAATTTTTCACGATGGATTTCTAAGTGAGAGAGAAAGAGGAGCTTCAGAGATGCAGTGCTGTATTGCTGACTTGCTTGGACCTTAACCTGCTGTCAAGACATCCCTCTGCTGGCCACTGGGCTGTGTTTGGTCCTGTCTGCTTTATCCTAACCCTGGATTTTGGCTCAGTGTCTGGGGAACCATCCTAGTCCCCAGCGTGACGTTCCTCTGGTGGGGAACGTGTAGGAAATGGCAGTAGTGATGTTAGTGAGGTCTCACTGGGATTAGTGCAGTCTTGGATTTTGTGAGAAACCAGCAGTCTGCTTCAGTCTCTCTGGGTGGTGGTGACTTTGTTAGAGCTGAGGGAATGGGGCTGCATTGTCTTAGGAGGGAGTGAAGGTCCCTGTGAGAGTATTAAGGGCGTACATCAACTACAGGTTTTCATGCAAAGCTAAGTTGTCCTGCCTACAGGCTTGTTTCTCATCTGGAGCTCTGGAGCAGAGAGTCCTACCACTGGCGTGCCAAAGAAAGAATAAAGCTATTTCTTCTCCTCCTCCTCCTTGCTCTCCCTTTGCATTAATACATTGGAGCCTGAGTTAAGGACACTTAATCCTATTCTTGGAACCAAGACTATTTATAGGCTGGGGCTGAAAGACTCCACTGTTTTCTCCTAAAAACAAATGCTTGTTCTGTGCTGCATGTCAAGTGCAATCACTGCTGAATGGGCTGACATGCAAAGCCAAGTTCTCAACTGAGCTGGCACAGCTCCACTGCTAGCGGTGGGCGTATGGCACGCCATGCTGGTCGGGAATTCAGCCCACTGTGTTTGAAGGGGGTGAAATTGTTTTGAGCTCCTTTCTGTAGCGTGCCACAGCTCCAAGAAGCACTGTGGATCCAGTGCGAGCCCTCAGCAGATTCTGCCTGTCCCTCTTCTCTTTCACTGCTGATGGGAAGTGTCATTTTCTTTGATTTGCAGTATGTGCCTTTTCTATGGTATTTCAGCTCTTTGGGGGGACAGACAGATTTAACAGGGATCAGATCTGCCTGACGGGGATTAATAATGATGCAAATGCCAAATGTTGGCCACCGATGAGCTTGTTGTCACGAGGGCTTGCCACAGTCCTGCATGTTGCGTCCAGTCTCACTTGTAGGAAATCCAACTGATGATTTGCTTTGGACCTGTGCCTGTTCTGATTAAACTGGAGAGAGTGAAATAATTCCGATTTGCGTGGTTTCAGACCCCTCTTACCAACCAATTCCCTCAAATGAGTGTAACAAGAAAAATTGAAGCTGGAGAGGTGACTTAAAGAAGATAAATGGGGAGCTCCTAAAGAGTGATGCTTCGAGAGCATGAATCAATACAGTGATGCATCCTTGGCAATGATAAGTACTAGAAGAAATGATAGAAATGTAGTGTTACATAAGTAATAGATGTAGAAGCGTGGTAGAATGAGAAGTACATAGCATTCCTGGAAAGATAGCCCAGGGCAGAGGGCAGAGGGTTACTTAGTAAGCTGCCTGGAAGTAAAGGAAGCTCCGTTTCAGTGCCAGATCAAAATGATCAGCACAGAGACTCAGAGATAGGTGGAGTGAAATTGGTGATAGGCTGCTACACAGCAGAGTATTAGGGATATGAGCTGGGAACAGGACCGTGCACACACACCTTGCCCTAGTGGCCAAGCACTGGCACAGAGTGCCCAGGGAGGTGGTGGAGTCACCATCCCTGGAAGTGGCCAAGAACTGTGGAGATGTGGCACTGAGGGATGTGATCAGTGGGCACTGTTGGTGGTAGGTGGACTGTTGGACTTGGTGATCTTAGAGATCTTTTTCAACCTTAATGACTCTATGATTCTATGATCCCCATCAGTTCTGGGGAGCCACCAGAGCCTCACACGGGGCTGAGTGATAATTGTACAGTTTTGCTTTACTGTTAACCAAGTGTTGAAAAAAGCAGTTTCTTCTCAACGCCGCCTTGTCAGAACGCTGGGCACCACTTGTTTTTGACATTTTCAGCTACTGTTAAATAATAGTCTTGCTTCTGTCACAGCTAATGTTGACTTGAAGGCAGTTGTGCATTTCTCAACTCAAATGCTAAGCAGACAGACTTGGGTCTTGACAAATATTTTCCTGGCTCGCCCAAGGCAAGTAAAAATGAGCTTCTAGTTAATCGTTTGTTTTAAAATTCAAATTGGTGAAATAGGCAATTAAAAAATGACAATTTTCATCAGAATTTGCAAATTAAACGTCTCTTTGCAGTCAGAGCGGGTTCAAGAAACTGCAACAGATAATTGCTATTTGAAATCAGTGAAGTATCCAGCATTTTAGGGCCGTGAGGACTGTGGCTGTTCTGCCTTAGTAAGCCTTGATTGATTTGGTAAATAAGCATTTCAACTTCTCTCTTTAAAATAAATAAGCAGTTTTATTGCTTTATTGCTTAGCCGGTACGGGAGGTGAGCTGGCTCTCAAGCAGTAACCCTGTGATATCACGCACCCGAGTGCCATCTGTCACAGAGAATTTTGTCCCTTTATGCACGATGGCTTCTTATGGCATTAGGTCCATTGTAGGTTAATTGATTAGCAGCGACCCTCCTTTCAGTTGTTGCTGCCTTTCTTCGCTGAAGGACCATATCTCTCATCTCCATTTCCTTTTCTCTCTCCTACATTAGCATACTAATCACATCGAACTCCCACTGCTAAAAAACTCTATCCATTTTATATGGGGGAGGGGGAGGAATAAACTGGCGTTTCCTGAGAGATTCGCAGCTGCTGTTCTATGGCAGCAAGATAGGAGTGAAAGAAAAGAAGCAATGGCAGAGGTGAGCAGCAAAGTGCTGGCTGAGACTGCAGCCACGTCCATATTAAACACGTTTAAGAAGCTCTATTAAAATAAATATTGAAGATACATCTGCTTCTCCTCAGATTTTGCTACAGTTCCCTATGTTTGTTTTCTCTCCAGCTGTTAACACCTGTCTTTCTGTCAGTGCTAATAATGCTGCTTTAGGTGGGCTACGGAGCTGACAATAACATGAAAGAATTCTCCATTTTTTTTATACGCGAAACTCCTTTTTCAACAATAAGTGAATAAAGATGTATCCTTGTGCTGATCCTTCAGAGCACTGTATTTTCATGTTGTTCGTTGTTTTTTGGTTTTTTTTTTGTTTTTTTTTTTTTTTTAGATCAAGCTACAGAGTTATGCTTGCATTGCACAGCAGAGCTGGAGCTAGATGAGGCATCCTGCAGTGGGCAGCTCCTGCTCACCTTTGTAGTTCTCATTTTGTTGCTGACATATTCAGAAGGGTGTGTGTGATGGTACTCCTCGCTCCATGTGATGCTTGTTATCTAACCTCATCAAAAGCATATGCTGTGCATTGATTGCTACCAGAGAACACATATCCAGTGGTGATGTCTTCTTTACATACCTCTTAAATGAGCACAATATTCACAGGGCTGCCTGAAGAAAGCGAGCGTTTTATGTCTTTGCTGCAGTCATCCCAATACAAGGATAAGAAGACCCCAGCTATCTTGGCACTGAAGGTAATGGGACAGATCTTCAATCAGAGCAAACTGAGACCATGTACTGTGCTTGTTTATCTAATGCAGAAGAAAAAATCTATTTATTCCTTTTGGCCTACAGAAACACAGCCTCATATTTGGTGAAAAACACTGATAAGCCACACCAGATAAGGAAGAATGATGTAAATAATAAATGTAAATAAATAATAATGATGTAAAGGTGTCTGTTAACAGCAGATTGATACTCTTTGCCCATTATGGGCTTAGTTCTCTGTCTGGGGTACTGCAAAAATAGGCTCAAGCCTGTTGAGCTCATGCTTACTTCCCCATGGCCTTCCCCATGGCTTCCCCTGTGAGGTAGCCCATGGGTGAGGGAGCTGTGGGAATGCAAACTTTCATCTGTAGGAGAGGCACAGGCTTCTTGGAGTGTGTCTAGAGGAAGGCCACAGAAATGATCAGAGGGATGGAACTCCTCCCTATGAGAACAGGCTGAGAGCTGGGGCTATTCAGCCCAGAGAAGAGAAGATTTCGGGGAAACCTGAGAGCAGCCTTTCAGTATTTAAAGGGGGTCTGTGAGAAAGGGACAGTTTCTTTAGCAGGGTCTGTTGTGATAGGATAAGGGGAAAGGGTTTCAAACTAAAAAGGGGAGACTGAGATTGGATATAAGGAAGAAGTTTTTTACAGTAAGGGTAGTGAGGCGCTGGAACAGGTTGCCCTGAGAGATGGTGGATGTCTCATCCGTGAAGACATTCAAGGTGAGGCTGAACTGGGCTCTGAGCACTTGATTGAGCTGTAAGTGTCCCTGTTCAATGAAGGGAGACTGGTCAAGATGACCTTTAAGGGTCTCTTCCAGTTCAAACAATTTTGTGGTAACTCTTGTTCTGCCTGTGAGTCTATGGAGGAAAATGTGGGAGGACTTTGTCAACGCAGGCTGTCTTCAGTGCCTGGATGACACCATGCTGGCTCTGAGTTGTTTTACCAAGAAACTGCTGGATGGCTGACATGACAAATAGGCTTCTTATTTCCAAATCCAATTTGTCTTTGGTAAATATGGGTTTGGCAGCTATTTCCAACCAACAATAAATTCTTATTCTCCTTTTTAAGATCTTAAGTAGCTTGTGGCTACTTCCATTAATTAACGAAAAGAGTTGATGTTCAAAAATACTACCTAGCATCAAAATTTGTAGCAAGTGGAACAAAAATTATCAAATCATAAATAGATCATAAATATTTCCCAGTCTTTACAGCCCTCAAATTCAGAAGTTAAGATCTGTGCCAGATGTATGAGGGGCAGAAGTGTGAATTGTGTCCTGGTCATCTCCATTCCATGGGCTGGAACTTCAGGAACATTGGCAAATGACCAACTCTAAGGGTCCCAGGAGCTTTCCCAGGAGTGATGCCATTCCATGAGTAACTCTGAGTGCTTGCAGAGTGCCTTCAGCTCCCCATCCTTGTGCAATGCTTCTCATTCAGACTTCACAGAAGGATGAAGGATTTGACCCATTGTGATGGGTGGTGCATGAGGGATTTCCCAAAGCACACCATGCTGGTTTCCATCTTCTGCCATGTGTGCCACGAGAGACGTGGGAAGCTCATTGTCCCCAGCAGGAGGACATTTAGGCCAAGGCTGGATACTTTGAAAAAACCCCACCCAAATCCTCAGTAATAATAGAAGATTGAACCCAACTGTAGCTCTGAAAAAGAAGAAATGTGAGACGTGCCAAAATTCATTCTCAGCCCCAAGTCACTCTCCCATGCTTTATGTGCTGTTGGTGCTGATGGGTATCCACGCTGTACCAGAGCTCATGGTAACTCAGAAACTCAAATGCTGTGTTGATTACAGCCAGGATGTTCAGGGAGCAGAACGTCCCTCTCTTAACAGATGGCTGCAGCCCACAGTGTCCTGTAATCACAACATAAAATATTACTGCTCTTTCATGTTGTGTATGGGAAAACATGCTAAATTGTAGCTAGGTTTTGTAGGATCAGGAAAGTTTCTTTGGTAGGAGATAATTGGTAGGGTTTGGCTTTGGGATTCTTTTTCTGTTTCTTTTTTTTTCTTCTTTTTCTTTCTTCTTTTGCTACTACCAAGTAGATCTGTCTTCAATCTGCAAGTACAATAGTTCTCTGAACATGACACTGTCATAGAGGTAGCCTGAAAAAGACCATACTTTCCTACAGCAGTGGCCAAGAGTTCTAGAAGTCTTATAAGCCTACTTGAGCTGATTGATCTGGCATCACTTTAGAGGCCTTTGCTCTGGGAAAGTCTTCGCTTTGGCTGCTATTTGGATGCGAGCCCATAGGAAGGCAGCTGGCTCGTGTGACATTGTTCTGCTGCCTCAGGGAGGTTCTCAGCCATGATAAATGATGCTGTAAACAGGGTGCTCAGAAAAAAGCAACCTTCCTCCTGCAGACAAATTGCTGCCTTGTTTCTGCAGGCTGCATGGCTGTGATTTCCCCCCCCCCCTCCCCAGACTAATCTGCATTGGGTGTAACATTACATAATAAGTGATTAAAGATCAGTGACGACCAAGAAGGTAAGTGATCAAATGTTTTACCTGATAGACATGTACACACCATTTATCTCACTTTTCTCACAGACAAAATTAAACTGGATTCCTTAGCTGCTAGTTGAAGGCAAATGAAGACCTGGATCTGATGAACAGGGTGCCCAGGGAGGTGATGGAATCACTGCCCTGTAGGTTTTCAAGTAAAGGGGAGATGTCTTACTGAGTGATGTGGTTAGTGGGCATAGTGGAAATGGGTTGACAGTTGGATTAGATGGTCTTTGAGGTCTTTAAAACCTTACTGAATCTATCATTCTAAGAGTTGATCTTTCTACCTTGGATTCACTAGAGACGTTCAATTGTCAGGATGCTGGAAAAGAAATCAGCCCTTTTCTCTCATCAGGTCCCAGTCTGCATGGTCACTTTTGTGGAGCACAGCTGGGCTGTTTTACAGATGGTCCCTTCTCATGAAGGAGGAATTTCTCATGCTTCGCAGAGAAGTTATTGGCTAAAATGTTTTACCATTCTAGATGTCAATGAGAAAATTTCTATTTCTTCATGTCATGTCATCACCTATCATTTACAGAACCAAATCATGATTCTGTTACACTTCCACTGTTATGAATATGTGAGTCATAATTAATGTGTCAGTATAAATGACAGACCTTAGTAACTGTATGAAACAAAGAAAACAGCAGGAGAATTGCCTGGATGAGAGAAAGTCAAACCAGCAAGAGGCTTCAGCATAAGCTGGTCAATCAGCTTTGATCTGTTCATGGGCAACAATGAGGATACTCCTGCCTGACCTTCATTCTTGCTCTTTCCAAGTACTGCTCAGTATTCCTTGAGCTGTTTGGGAAAGTGTACATCTACACAAAATCAACTTATTTTAACATTAGCACCTCAGCCTTGAGAGTTTCTCCGTGGTAGGACATTCCCAAGTTTGGCTACACACTCTGGAGTTTCCTCCTCTCCACACAGAATCATACAGTCATTTGAGTTGGAAGGGACTCTAAAAGGCCACCGGGTCCAACCTCTCTATTATGAATAGGGACACCTACAGTTCCATCAGGTGCTCAGAGCCCCATCCAGCCTGACCTCGGGTGTCTCCATGGACAGCACATCCACCAGCTCTCTGGGCAACCTGTGCCACTGCCTCACCACCCTTATCATAAAAAAAATTTTCCTTATATCCAGTCTAAATCTCCCCTCTTTTGGGTTTGAGACCATTTCCCGTTATCCTACCACAAGAGACTCTGCTAAAGAGTCTGTCCCCTTCTTTCTTACAGCCCCCTCTAGACACTAAAACATGGAAAGCAAACAGGACAGGGCATTTAATATCCATGCCGTAACAAAAATATTAGATGTGTATTCAAGCTACAGATATTGAATAGGAACTGAAGCACTCACAAAGACTGAGGATATTTACATGAGTTTGAGCATTCAAAACTTCTCAAAGAATTAATGCCTGAAGTTTTTTAGACTTCCCCAGCAAGTAGTAGAGGAGGATGTGCAGTAAACCCTTTGCTAGCCTTTGTAACATGTCCCCTTACCGAAATGTCCCATTCACACTGTGACATTTTGACTGCAATGCCAGTGACAGGCAGCCTAGGGTGCTCAGCCACCATGTTTTCACTCTGCTAAAATTTCATCCCTCCTTGGATGAAATATGAAGTGTTAAAAATTGCCGTTTCCCTTCTTCCAGTTGCATTCCTGAGGGAAACTGGATGTTGGCCAAAAACAGCTGATGGCAAAGGTCCCATGGAAGAGTGCTGCAGAGGCAGCGGGAGCACAGTGTGCTGGGGAGGGCCAGGGCAAGCGTGGGCCGTGGGGAGAGGGGCAGCTGCAGCACCGTTTCCTTTTCTCTCATCACCTGCTCTTTATGGTTCATGTTTTCCTTCCTGTCATCACGAGTCAAATCATGGGGCAGGAGAGCTTGGGCTTTTGCAGTGAAGGAGCCGATAGCTGCCAAGTTCAAGACTCAGCACCGGAATGGCAGAGAAGAGCAGGAGAGAGTGAGAGGCATTCACACCCACATACACATTGCCAAACAGTGCCTTGCTGGGAGGGCTTCTGTGAGGGGAAATGTAGTTTCAGGGAGGAAAGGCTCTGTGGTGTTTTTTGCAAAATCATAGAATTGTTTGAGTTGGAAGGGACCCTTAAAGGTCATCTAGTCCAGCTCCCCTGCCACCTTCAGGAGAAGATAACACACCCAGATGTTCCAATATGTGGCTATCTCCCTAATCAGAACAGGGTGGCACTGAGCCGGATGTAATTATGTTCCTTTGGTACCATGCAGAACAGCACGTAACGTGTCTACCTGGAAGAACATTGCTAGGGATGTTCCAGGAAAAGGCTGAACACACATTTGGTTGAAACTTCATCTAAATAGTTTAAGCTTAAGAGTCACGTTGCCATTGTTTATTTCTCACTGGTGTTTTAATAGAGCTGTCTCTATTATCTGGCTCCCAGTTCTCTCCTGGAGCCACTCTGAGCGCCAGGTTCTGCTTGAAGCAGGACTGAAATGCCACGGAATTCCTCCTGCAGCAGGTATAGCACTCCTTTCAGCAGCAGGGCCAGAAAAGCTCCTCCTTTTTCCTCAGGGAGTGTTTCCACTGTACCATTCCAAAAATCTCTGCTCTGGCTCTATTTACCTCTACTTTTCCTTGAATATGTAATACATCACATGCTGTCAGGGTTTCATGTTCACAAAATGGGCAGTTTTCGTTGTTTTTCCTGGCAGAAATGTCTACCACGGCCTGATGAATAGGAACAAAGCCTTCATGCCAGAGCACTGGGGGGCTTGCAATGTACTGAAAGCAAATACTGAACTTCTGAGTACTTTGAAACATTCAAAAACATGATGTGGGCAATGCATGGGTTTGGTGACAACTCTGCACACCTGTTTTGGAGGTTCAAACTGCTTCTTCAGACCCTATGTTGGAAAAAAAAAAAAAAAAGGTAAATTTAAACCACTTTTATCTCACTGATGCAGTGTGTTTTTTGAGCCTTAATCGTTTCAGAGTAAATCTAGGTCTTATTGTAGCTTGTTATATTAACAGTGCAATTTTAAACAAGTTTATTTCTCTAAAAAATGTGTGTAATTTAAATCCCACTACAACAACCTATTCTTATCTACCCAATTTAGTCTGCTGTCAAGTGCGATGGAATCCAGCTCATTTCTAAAGCCAGAAAGTCTCAGGGTTTGGGTTTTTTTTTCATTATTAATACTTTTTAGCTTATTTTTAGTCCAAATGTGTACAGCTTCAGCATGGAGTTACCTGGCATCTCTCTATCTCAGTTTTAAAGAGAGTTTAAGGAGCCCTCTACTGTCACTCCCCATACCAGACAATAGATAACTATAGCTTGCTATTCATGTGACTAATTCATATAGACTGAACTCACTACAAAACAGAGGAAGGAAATTCTTTGGAAAGTCATTCTTGCCTAAAATAGGAAAAAAGAAAGATGAACAACAATCTTGCACTCTTCCCATAGCTACATCTCCCATGTTGGTTGTCCATAAGCACTGTCCAGCACGACTGCGTTTAATGAAACCCTTTCATTTTACAGTGTTTGATGAGGAAAAAAGAAAAAAGAAAAAAGAAAAAAAAAAAAGGAAGGCATTTTCTCAGAGTAAAGCCTCTACTCTCCTTTTTAAAAGAAGTACAAAAATTTGTGGCATGTTAGTTCATGGCATATGTTTCCTATAATATCATCACTGAGAAGTACACAGTAAGTGAAGGGGAAGCCATTTATTGCCTGTAGAAAACTGACCTGGAACTCTTTTCATATTTCCTTCAATAATTCCACGTGAAAACATTATGCACGAAGCATAAAGCCTAGCTTACAACCATGCACTTAACTTTCATCGCTTGCAGGCTTTGGGGACTGCTGACATACTGAAGGTTGGTTTTGAGGGTTTGTGGTATCACTGTTTACAATGTTTGAGGGACAAATATAGAATCAAAGAATCATTAAGGTTGGAAAAGACTTCTGAGATCACAAAGTACAACCATCAGCCCATCCCCACAATGCCCACTGACCACCATGCTGCATCTCCATAGTTCTTGAATACCCCCAGGAATGGTGACTCCACCACCTCCCTGGGCAGTTGTGCCACTGCATCACCACTCTTTCTGAGAAGAAATTCTTCCTAATATTCAACTTGAACCTCTCCTGGCACAACTTGAGGCTGAGAGAAGAGGCCAACCCCTGCCTCACCTCAACCTATAGAAATCTATATCTATATAATGAGAAACCCATATCTCATGAAGTGCCACAACTTCAGTGGTCTAAAACTATCTCCCATGAGCATGGTAAAGGCAAAGTCCCCAGGAAAATGCTCTGTGAGCTGCACTTACTGCATGCAGAGGGTGAATTGTGCAGATTATTCGGAACGAACTTTAATAGAGTTGAGAGCAGTTTCACCCTGTGTGTGACATCTAACAATTAGGGTACCCGGTATGCTTGTATGAATCATTAACTTCCAAACCTGCTAGTTCAGCCTCTGACACAGAGCTATGCATCACTGCTGGCTGGTGCTCACCTCAACAGAGGCAGTAGAGCTGTTCGGATAAAAGTTGTAATTCATTTCACATGGGTGAGCATGCGCTTTAATCCAGCTGAAATGGCTCCAACTCTGAAGATTAAAGAACATTAAGTGAACTAACAGCTAGGTAACTTCTAAGCAGGTTTCCTTCCTTAGGATTTTTCAATGCTCAGCTGTGAAAATATTCATGTTAGGGTTAGTCTATGCATATCTGAACTGTAAGACTTTAATATTTTCGTGTCAAAAATGATTTTCCTAAAGTTAACTTTCCCCATACTTTGACTTATCTGTTTCAGTTGTGGCGGTGTGCATTTTGGTTGAAGTTTTATTACATTATGTTGGCAGCACATTATGTTTCTTTACACATGGATTTGATTGAGAAATGAAGCTGGAATAAGAATGAGGGAGCAGCAGCATCTGCTGGGAGACTCAGCTATTGCCGGTGTCAATCAATCTGATTGATTAAATATGGTGGCACACACTTTATTAAAACAAAATGCTCTCTCTGAAGAGAACCATTATGCCAATATAATATACCACTTTCCTAAAAAACATCACAAAAGAGGTGGTCTGTTTATGAAATACAATGCTTGTAAATAACTAGAAGGAACCAAGGAGTTCCAATTACATTTGGCTGCCGGCAGACACTGCACTTTTATTGTTCTCACATATGGTGGTTGCTATTGTTACACTGGTAGGATCAACAGCATGGGTGGAAGTTTAATTATTCTGTGGGATCTCAAAAAAGGTTTTATGCAGACAGCAGGGGACACTAGGAAACAGGTTCTAGACGGAAAAGTCCCTGTGGACTGGCACAACCAGCCCCGTCCTAAGAGATATTCATGGTCAGGCTGGACCAGGCTCTGAGCACTGTGATTGAGATGTAGGTATCCCTGTTCATTGCAAGGGAGTTGGATGGCCTTTAAGGGTGTCTTCCAGCTCAAATAATTCTATGATTATATGTATGGCAGACTGGCCGAGGCCTGGACACGCTGCATAGCCAGGCAGATCCCTGTGGGGATGCCAAGCTCTCAGTGGTATGAACCCTGCAGGTACAAGGCACAGGTTCTTAGCTGTTGCCTCCTGTGCCACTGAAAAAATATGGGTGTGCGCAAACTGTACCCCCAAGCATTGATTGTAGCAAGGAACCTGTTCAATGGCACTGTCCCAGCTCTCCCTCGGGAAAACCAACAGAAACAATGAGATATTATTTGGAAAGTGCTTATGGGCATTTGGTGATGGGGAACTTAGGAGACAATAAATCCTTGCAGTGTTTCCTACCCACCTAAAATTATAGTTTCTGCTGGGTGTCTTAAGGATTTGAGAATAGCTTTGTTTTGTCTTCAGCATAGCCGAGATTTTACCCACTTCCATTTATATTCTATACATTAAGATGAATTATGAAAATGTCAATATTTTACTCACCTTTCTACAAATGTAGGCATTCACTATTTAACATGGCTTTTTTCTTGCCACCTTCACTGTCAGTAAATGTATCAGAATAACATTTGCCTCACTTTTTTTTCCCAAAGTTTCTATCAGCAAGCTAGGGAGGAAATTAGGAAGACTTTCCTGGTATCTATATGCCAAAAACTGTCACCTACTATCCACATGCTTTTACCTCTGTGATGCTACAGCTGCTTACATATCCCATTTGTCCATAGCTCAGTAAAAATTTGGATGATTTGCATCCCAGACCAAAATAAAACCAAGCAGACATGACTCTCACAATATAAACATTTGTGACACAGAGGAGAGTTGCATCTTGCTTTGTATGAGCAAACTGATGGGAGATCAACCCAATGTTTGGTCTGGTTGGACATGACATCGCAGAAGCAGAATAACAGTACTTCTGCCCTCAGGGCTTCTTCTTGCTGGCTGTTGTCCAGGCACAGAATTCAAGTAGAAAGAAGCTTAATATGTGAACTATTGTACACATTGGTTTCCTCTCCTGTTTTCATGATGAAGATGCTCTTCATCTCATCTTTGGTTCTTCTGATCAAACATGAGGATCTCAGGCAGAGAGCAGGACAAGACACTGCAGTAGTAAGGGAGATGAGCGGGGAAAGGAATATTAGATAGGGATAGAACAAATTTGGACAAAGGACATCCAGTTTCCGGAGGTAAAAATGTGAAAGAGTAGGATATATAATCACAGAATGGCTTAGGTTGGAAGGGACCTCAAAGCCCACCCAGTCCCACCCCCTGCTGTGGGCTAGTTGCCACCCACCAGCTCAGGCTGCCCAAGGCCCCATCCAATCTGGCCTTGAGCACCTTCTGGGATGGGGCACCCACAACTCTCTGAGCAGTTTGTTCCACACATGGCAGGAATGATTAATTTGCTTCATTTATGGTTGAGGTTTCCCAGGGTAACACTTCTGGATTGCTTTCTTCCACTTCCCACCCACTCTTCTCCTGCTTATTGCACTAGGCAGATGCAGGTCAGCAGTCCTCTGCCCTCACAGCTCCTTCGAGCCCTGTGGCATCTCCCCAAGCACCACTGTACCCTTTGGCATCTAATCCTGGAAGCACTGGGGCAGGTGCTTAGAATTGCAAACAAGCCCAGCGGAGAATCTCAGCACGGTTACAGCAACAGCATCAGAATGGCACAGGGGCAATGGCTTAGACAACATCTGTGCTGAATTTTTAATTGTGGGTTTGGAACTATTTTTAAGATCCTGCTGTTATTTCTCCGGAGAGATCTTTTCTGAGCAGCCTAAGTAGAAAATAATAATGAGGAAAAAAATCTCACTAGGCAACCTCTTCAGCATGCAGATGGTTTCTGCAGTGACACTTCTGCTGAAGCTAATCTTTCAGGATTGAGATATTTTCAGAAACATCCACTCGCGGTTTACTTTTTCCTTTACTCCCAAAGACACAGCTTTGTATACAAATCCCTTCTCTAGCCCTACCTGTTGTCTGATGGTTTGAGGATCTCTAATAGCCCTTTGCATGAATAGAAGTGTGTATTGTACTTAGTGGTCTCAGAACTGTAGCCCACAGTGGTGTTTGTGCTGAGACGTGGACAACGTGTCTCCATGGCTCACACTCACCAGCACCCACTGTAAGCTACAAGCACAGAGCTCTCATCTTTCATATAGCAGAGTGATCTCCCTGCTGATGTTCTCCCCACATGAGTCCCTGAGGTCATTCGGAGCACACAGGGCTTTGGAAGGTGACTCTCCCATGTTTTTCATATAAATTTGTCTCTTTTTCTGCCCATCCGTCTTCCATACTTCTCACCTCTGAGGGAACTTCTCTATTTAGACTCCTTGCAGCCCAGGGCCACGGGACTTCCTTGTTTCACAAAATCATGAAATCACTAAGCTTGGAAAAGGCCTCCAATATCATCCAATCCAACCCCAAACCACCCCCACCATGCTGACTGACCATGTTCCTCCGTGCCATATCTCCATGGTTCTTGAACACCTCCAGGGAACTCCAAAGATTCCATCACCTCCCTGGGCAGCCCGTTCCAATGCATTACCACTCTCTCAGATAAGTTTTTCCTAATACCCAACCTGAACTCCTCTACTTTGGAGCAACTTAAGGCCATTACCTCTCATCTTAGTTTGTTGTGTTTGCACTGAGTCACGCTTCCCAAGTGGAAAAAAACAATGAAAGAGGATCTCTGGGTTTATGGTTACTGGGCAAAGAAAGGGAAGCAAGGTGGGCTGGGGGAAAATCCTTGGATTTGTTATATAAGAGAATCGACACTTTAAGGTTTTAGCATTTTTAATTCAAGCAAATGCAGGGGCACTACTCCTCTGCCTATTCCCTGACACTGCAAGAGCTGATCACTTCAAATTAATTCCTTGCTGAAATGCTGTACTGTGCAAAAAGTGGGGAGCTGTATGCCCACTGCAGCCTCCCTTGCAGTGAGCCCCAGAAGAGCTGGGGCAGAAGAAACCACTGCAGTCAAAATAGGTTCACACACTGCTAAACATGCAGCAGTACTGAAGAAACACAGTGCAAAATAGAAAATCTCTGAAAAACTTGGAAATGGTAAATTTTCCTGAAGAAGTAAGAATATGTGGTAAAAACATATGGTGAATGCCCAGTTCCTGGAGACACTCAAAATCAGGCTGGATGGGGCTATGAGCACTTGATGGAGTTGAAGGTATCCCTGCTCATTGAAGGAGGGTTGGACCAGATGGCCTTCAAGAGTCTTCCAACTGAAATGATTCTATGGTTCTATGGAAATAGTTTCACTGCATGAGATATAGATTTTCAAGCCTTTTTTTTAAATCTTCATTAATCTACTGTTTTTTTCCAGTATGCGTTTGTAATGACAAATATTAACTAAAAATGCTCTGTAATAACAAGCGAAGTGTGCCATTATACTTCAGTTTATGTTTCTACACAGCTACAAATGCTGATGAGGAAAGGACTTGCTAGGGGAAATATATTGTGTAATGTCTCCATGAGATTTTAAAACCTTGTAAGCTAGTCAAGGTGAATTAACCTACGTTAAAATGCAACCAAAATGCAATGGTTCAGCTTTTGCATGGGACAAAGCACAGACCTACGTTTACTGAAGTAACATCTCCAGAGATCTCTTGAGACACTGCATGAAACCCACAGGACTTCAGGAGTTTGCATAGCATTATTGGGATAAAACCCACTGTAAGGTGCAAGCATTTATAAGACTCTTTAGCAGTTATGCCAGCGATCACCATCACATTAGAGTGCTTTTGCTAGACACAATAGAAATTAATTTCTCCTTTTGCTCCTTAGGACTCAGAATGTGTTTCTCGATGAGGAAAATGCCCTTGAACAATGCGCGGGAAGGGATGACCAGCTGCAGCCCTGTGCTGCAGTTAGTTATATTCTGGAATCCTAAGCAGCTGTTTGCCTATGTCTATATTCATTAGGCAGGGATTTAAAGTAAAAAGTGCACCATTCATTATTCTTACCGCAGCACAGAGCTCCACGACAAGCCCTATCGAATAATGCAAACCAAGTGAACAAACAACCAACATAATTTACTGTCAACTTTGGTAAAAACATGGAAAAAAATCCTTGCAGTCCAAAATACTGTGGGTGGTTTTAACAACGTTGTCCACAGTGCATGAAATGCAATATTTTGGGGTTAGTAATTGCCGTTATTTAAACCTCAGAAAGCTGCAGATTTATATTTGTTCAGTTTCCCTTTAAGCTGGATAATAAATCTGTACTGCTTCTTCTGGGCTTTTTTATTAGAAAGGCTTCTGAGAGGATAATATTTGCCTATACCGTTCTATTCTTTGGCTTCTTAAAAATCACAGGAAAGATTTTAACGACCAAGTGGTGCTGTATGAAGCAAATTGTGTCTTTAGCTGTGCTGTACTGTAATTACTGGAGATAGCATCACTGATACGTATGCAGAAACCAGTACTCAATTTTGACTCAGAAGATAATACACCAACTGTGTATTAAGTTTAATGTAGATTAATGTGAGTTGCTTTCCTTTGCATGTATGTACACAGGTACAAATAATTAAGATTAATTCCACTGGATGTAATGGCCTTCACTGTGCACAGTGCCATAACATTCTTCTTTAATAGCTGTTAATTGGATGTATTTGCTTTGATGGTGAAATCCTGATTAGTCTTGTTACCCTACAACCCCTTTCCCCTCCCTTTGCCCACTTTTGTGCTTAGGAAAAAATTTATAATAAGGGAATCGTGGCTATGTAGTTCATTAGCAAAAAAATCGATTCATACAGAGGCTCAGCTAAACAGAGGTACATTGCATAGTATTTGAAGAGTAGAGATGATCACAGAATCATAGAATCATTAAGGCTGGAAGAGGCCACAAAGATGATACAGTCCAGCCGTCCACCAGTACCTCCCACTGACCACATCCCTCAGTGCCACATCTCCACGGTTCTTGAGCACCTCCAGGGACAGTGATTCCACCACCTCCGTGGGTAGCCTGTGCCACTGCATCACCACTCTTTCTGAGGAGAAATTGCTTCTAATTTCCAACCTGAACCTCCCCTGGTAGAACTTGAGGTCGTCACCTCTCATCCTATCACTGTTACCTGTGAGCTGAGGCTGAGCAATCCCATTCCCTTAGCCGTTCCCTGTAGGACTTGTTCTTCAGACCCTTCACAGCTTCATTGCCCTTCTTTGGACACGCAAATGGTGCCCATTTCCATCTTCTCTTTTTGCCACAGAGCACTTTCACAGGTAATACTTAACAGCAATTCTAAGAAGCCCCATAGTGATGCCCAGCTACACCATCACCTGATTGAATGAAGTGGGCATTGAAGGAGCAGATCCTTTATGAGGTTAATTAGCTAAGGAACTTTTGTATGAAATTCTTACCCCTCCCCCCAAAAGAAAAAAGACTGCACAATAATGGCAATTAAAAGAAAAGTTTAAAAAAAAAGGGGGGCCATTTCTGTGTAATCATTAAGAATGTGTTCGGCAATTACACATTTATTGTCTGTATATAAAATGAACTATTCAGAGGGCGAGCATCAGCTGAAGCAATTAAGAAAGGTGTTTATTTTACCAAGGCTTCTCCATTTCAATTTCAGGAGTGAAAATCTACCAGTGAGCTTGCAGTGGTTTTATTCCTGTTTTTAATTACAGCCCATTTCCAAACCTGCCTACACCTGTCCTAGGCATGGCTGCATTTGCATGTGCTTCTGCTTTGAGCCCCCTCCAGCACAGGGAGGGTTAAAACCAATATTTGTAGATAAAGAGGTAAACATATTTACATTCAGTTTTTCACACTTTATGCATATGTCATGCAGTGAATAGTTTTAGAGGTATGTTTGTACTATCTCTCCAGAATTTTTACAGTCTGCAGGACACAAAATCTCTATAAAGTGACTTATTGAAATAGAAGCAGATTGGTAAAACCGTTTCTCTCTTATGAACTGTGAAGAATGATCCTCTAAATGAAATCAGGAAGGAACTGGACAGAATCTTGTTTAATGGTGTGACAAAATGAATCACAACTATTCCAAGCATCCATCACTGCTAAAAGGGGACCACAAATGATCTGTGAACTACTATATATTGATTACTCATGTACTACAAGTGTCGGATTTAATGTTCACACACCATGGAAAGGCGGCAGGGACAGATGGTGCCTTAACTCTTCTTTGATAGATTTTAATGGTGAAATATTGATTTCTATCTGGCCAAGGCCTGTTGTTAGGGGCCAAAGTCATTTGTTGGGTATAGCCGGACACCCAGTCTGCTTGGGGTCATCAATCATTTTTGGCAAGGCAGGTGAAATTCTGAGGAGAAGCACCTTGCTTCCCAAACCGCCTCACGACGAGGCTGAGCCCGACGTGTGCGCATGCACACCCCCTCCTCTGCTATGTGGGCAGACAGAAGCCTCCATGAAATTGTGCTTGTAAAGAATTATTAATGATAAGACATGTTTACTGAGGAGAGTCACAGCGAATCACAGCTGACATGAAATAGTCTGGGAGCCTCAGAGAGAAAATGAGCTTCTCGCTAAAAGGGACTATATTTTATTTAAACATCCGTCTAGGGCTGAGAACTCAGGTAATCTGTTGTGTTACAAGCCACTGGCTGTTCTTGCCATCCAGAGAGATAACAGTGAGGAGCTAATAGGAACACATCAATCACAATCAGGCTGCAATTCCACCGGTGTCTCCTCTTCCCGGCTCCTTTTTAAGCTCCTTAATAACGATGATAACATAGTTCTGGGCTTGCGAGAGGGCTGCTTCCCTTTGAGGGTCATATTCATAAAGCGGGCGGCTTGCGGAGTCAGCATCTCCACGCGATGGAGAGGGCGGTGGGAGGGGAGGGGCGGGGGGGGCAGGCGGGCTGGGTCCCCCCGCCATAAATCCACAGACACTCGTCTTTCCCTCATCGGCCTTCCCAGGAGAGGATTGCTGCTCGGAAGCGGGAAAGGGCAGCCGCTGCCCAGCTGTACCCCAGATGTGGGAAGCCGGTTGAGGCTGATTTTTCGTTTAGATTATCTTGCTTACCTAATGATTTTTGCTTCACTGCTCAGCTCGATTGTGTTCACTAGGACGGCAGGCTATTAAAATGTCAAGGCGCATTGAATTGTTGTTATCAAGGAAAGAGACCTTTCCAATCAGCCCACGTTCCCCGGCTTGCATATAGGCAAGGAAGAGATCAGAGGAGGAGGAGGAAGAGCTCCTTGGTGCTGGGTGTGTGCATGGACGTAGGCAGATGCGTACCTGTGCCTGCTGGAGCGCGCTGCGATAATTAAAATGCCACCTTCTACAACAGGCATTAGACATTACTCTCATTCGCATCATACGGGGGAGATGAAACTTCTCCCCATTGTGCTTTCCGCCGCAATCCTCGCAAAGAAAATACGGGGAGGAGGAAAGTTGTGCGGCTGAATCACTGGCTCCGCATACTAAGGAGCTGCTGGGCAGGGCTGAAGGAGAAAAACAAAGGCAAATGCCTTCCTCATGTCTGCACCTGCCTTAAGGCTTGATAAGAAAATAAGTTCACTGACCTACTGGGAAAAACACTGGAGATTGTCCGGTATCACAATATTGAACAATTGGTGACAGGATGATACAAACCCAGCACATTTGGAGACACGAAATCCCATACCTCTCGTCACTACCACCACCTTGCTCATATAATTGCAGAGCAGTTTATTATACAGAAGCACATCAGATATTGCCGTGGATTGATTTTTTTCTTTCTTCTCTTGTAAACTATACAGTACATCATATCGGTGGGGAAAAAATATATATTCCTTGGATTTACTTCTTTGTTTAAATCATTTCACAAATATTTTGCTTTTCCCCTGTCATTTCTCTTTCATTTTTATTCAAAAAAGATGGCTTTGTTTTTGCCTGTATATGTTTTTGTAGAATAATGACATCTATCCCGTCCCCCATGCATCAAGCATCATTGATTGGCCACAACATCATTGTCACTACTGGGTGTTCATCTTCACACTTGCTGCTGGCAGGTCCCTCATCTGCTCACCCTCTCTGTCTCACACATGCCCCATCCCTGGGCCACACGCTGGCTCCCAGCAGGTGTGCCTGTAGTCTCTTTTCCCCTAATGCGCATTTTCCTCTGCTTCTCCCTCCCTCTGACCTTGGCTTTGTGTGAGGCCAGTGGCACACAGCCCAGCACTCGGCTTTGTCTGTGTTAAGGAGCCAGAAGAAAACTGACCCTTCCCTCTGTTTCCACGGTGTCCACACTAATTCATGGAAGTTTCGTAAGGCGTGGCTCCCCAACATGGCCATGCACGGGTTCATGTAAGATGAGACATCACTGACCATCAAGTCAGCTCCTGGCTCCACATAGCACCAAAAATCAAACCTTATGTCTGAGTGCTGTACAACCACCCCTTCAACTCCAGCAGCTCTGTGCCCACTGCCTCTGGGGCAGAACCTTTACTTAACTTCACCTAGCCCTCCCCTGGCAGCTCCAGGGACATCTCCAAACAAGCTGTGCCAAGTTACTTGCTGTCCGGTCTGTGCCCTCAAAGTGCACTTCAGAAGCTTTGCAAAATGATTGATTTTCGAGAAGATCTAAGTTTAAGTGCCAAAATCTGATTTCAGACTTAATTCTGCATCTGGCCCTTTGTGTAAGGAAAGAAGGCCCAGTACTGGCTAGTAGGTTCAAATGTAAGTTCAGTGGGAAATGGTTCTTGAGCTCTGCCAAATCCCCTGCATTAAGAATAAGTCAAGGCTGATACATCTATCAATCACTCCAGCACGAGATACTCCAAATAATTGTACTTATCCCCCAAGCAAGCCTTATAAGTCACAGAAAGCTCAGCTGAAGTTAGTTCAGTTAAAATAACACTTAAGAGAAAGACATGGGAAAGTTCCCCCATTTCTCTCGCAGTGTAATGCAGTAACCTTATAATTACGATGAAAACTTTATTTCTTTGGCTTCAGGAGTCATGCTTTTCCCCTCCTGTACCCTGAGGAGTCGAGGACAAAGATTTTTGGGATGCTGAAACGAGATGGCTCTGTCCCATTGGAAGGCAGACCCGTGTGCTAGTGTCTGTGCAGGGAATGGGAGCAGAGCAGGATGCTCGTGTAATGGAGCACCTTGAAGAAACTAAGCTAGCTCTCAAAGCAGAATAATTGGTGTAGCAGGAGGCTGTGCCCATGGTAATCGTTTTTACTGAGATGAAGCTTATTAACATGTGCACTGGTGCATCTGCATTGCCTCTGGGACTCCAGCCCTGCATGGTTCCCCACCATACTGCACAGAGGTTTTACCTTCCTCTGACCTTGCTCCAGCTCCTTTGTCCTGCTCTGTGCTCTCTGTTACCTCTCATCTCACAGGCTTACACTCTGTATTTTAAATCCAGCCCGACCTTTTCATATTTCTCCTCTGATAAATATTTCAGATGTGTTGGAAATATAGTCTGTCCCATTGTTACAGTGCATTAGGTTTGCGGAAAGTTTGTAGTGCACTGCATGCTTTGAATAATGCCCATCTTTAAGCTGAAATTTGAAGCCATTAGAAATGATCACAAAGCCTTACTCTTGCTTGATTGGATGTATGTAGGAGTGTATGGTAACTGTTGAGTCATGGCCTGAACCACTGATTGAGCACCTGGAGAAAGCACCCTGTCAGCCCTGGGAGCACAGGTGAAAGCAATTCAGCTCTGTGACCAGATTGGGTGGAGCCTGGCTGCACCTCTCTTAGACCCCATTTAAGGGCTGCCTGCCCTAGGGAAGGCTCTCTGGTTGGAGGTCCCTGCTTGGTGGTGTTTTCCCTCTGAGCCTGGATCTTCAGAGATGGGTGAGCACTTTTCTTTTGTAGCACTTTTCTATCACACTAGTCCTTTTGTTGTTCTGCTGCATTGATCTTTCTGATTGTTCAGGGGGAAAGGTGCATGTGTTTATGCTGTAGGATCAGATAGACTCAATCCCCGTTTGAGAGAGAAAAAAGAAAAACTCAGCACTGTTTGTGTCCAGACTATACTTATTATTCTACAGAGGAATAAAAGTGTAACTTCTTGGGACTTATGTAAAACAAGTCAAGCGGCAACCAGGATCTCTCTGCACCTGTTCTTTGGGGTGCACTGGAAGCTAAATCCCAACCTCTACCTTCTGATTTACTGTAATAGCACAGCTGAGGCAGAACACAGATTGGTCAGGGTGTTTTACCTCTGATCATCACTCACGAAGATTATAACAAAGTCCGGGTAAGCTACAAGACAAGCAGGGCTTATTGCACACAGAGTCCAATCCCAAGATGTTAAATGTCCCAGAGACATTCACCTTTGAACAGATGGTTTGCAGAGGGGAGAAAAAAAAGGAAGGTGACACAAATCTGCCAGACTGCAAGCAACCCAACCAGGGCAGTAGCAAACATCAGCAGGTTTTGATGCCAGGGCCAATCCCATCTGGAAGCCCCAGGTATCCTATGCCTAGCAGTATAACAGTAGCTGGAGGTTCTCTGAGGCCTCGTTTGACTGAGTTCTGCATTAGAACTCACCACCTGATAATGCTGTAGTGTATTTTGGACAGTTTTAAAATGTTATTTGGAGACTCAACTTCCATCCCTGCTGCACTGCAAGCCATGTCTCAGCATAGCCCTATGAGTTTTTCACTCAGTCGTCACACTGAGAATTAGTGGATTTTGCTGGCTCATTTGTTTTGTGAAATCTGGCTGTTTTGCACTGAATGCAGTACTCCAGCATATGTGATTCAAATCAAAGCAATCATCCTACACAGTGTAAATCAATGAGATGAAATGTAGCCATTGACAGCACTTACAATTTTGTCCATTACTATGAAATCCTCTTTCTTTAAATAGAGGTGCTTTTATGAGTCCATTGAAGCATAGCTGACAAAGCCTTCAATCCTGGCTATTGCTGAAATAGCACAACACGTAACAGTTATAAAAGATACATGTGGTGCATATTTATACAGATTAGAATAAGCACTTTGTTAAATTGCTGTAGTGCACTTGTCCCTTTTCCAGAGTTCTTAGAAACCTTGGATATTTGCTCTTCCCATGAGTAAAATAAACACGTACCTGCGGGCTTACCAAACCTCTCAGCCTCTCCAGGTGCTGACAGAGCAAAAAATGTACTTCTACAGCTGTGTTAAAAAAATGAAGGTAGTGTAATTATTCTTTATGCTAATATAATAAGCTAGTAAATGTTTCTACACTTCCTGTAGGTCTAATTACACTTCAGTAATGTGAACGATCCCTGGAGCTGCTTCTGTTAAATATCTTTGGAGCAGGAGCAGGGGAGTTTATTTGTACACACCAGAGGAACGTGGATTTGAGAAACAGCATAGTAAGGCTCTAAAGCAGCAGGGCTGCTTCTGGCATCTGAGTGACTTCAGGCAAAGCAGGAATTCCTAGTCAGTATCATGTAACAATTTAGAAAGGTAGCCTTGACTGCCCATTGACTTCTGAGGAAGGCATATGGTTTCAGACCAGGTGCTGACAGGGGCATAGCCATGCCATTCCTTGCTGCTGCATCTCTTCTTCATGCTCTTCCCTCCGGTGATAGCAATGCATGCAATATTATGCAACTGAAGTTGCTGCACAGCCTGTTGTATTTAATAAAATATAAATGCTGCTCACTCAATGTGCCAGTCAACCTTGCAGTGCTGGTCCAGGTGGAGTCACTCTGGATAGATCAATCTGGCTTCATTAGCCACATCTGTGAGCATGGACTGGTGTGTCCTGCTTGAGCTGTTTGCTCTGAATTGGCCCTGCACCATGGCTGTGTTGCTGCAGAACAAGTAGTTGGGACTGGGGTTAGCAGTAGCAATGTAATAAAGCTATTTGCTGCTGCAGGGAGGTAATGAGTGATGTTCTAGCAATTAAGGGCCAATGCAGGAGGTGGGTGTGACAGAAATGAACTAAGGGTGTGAAAAAAGGGAAATCCATGGCCGGGAAAGAGAGAAAAGAGAAGATTGTTCTTTTCTTTTTTTCCTCTTCCCCCCTCCCCCCAAGGTGACATTTAAAGGGAAAAGTATAGGTGAACATTTTGCCAGAAGGGAGTTAGAGCACTGGGGACAAATTGTATTTGAGGTAAGGGGAACTAGGAATACTTCCAATTATTTATTTTATCCACTGCAAGTTTCAGTTTTCCTTTAAATGTGTTTATTGAAGATAGTTGGTTGGAGAATAAGGTCAGACAGCTCTGACTTAAGCTAGCCTGTGCTGCTCATTTATTGAAATCCCTGGGTCCTGAGTTTCCCATGTGGTGCCAGACTCCTCCCACACCTGCAGCTCTTCTAACCTGAAAACTATGGTGGAGTGTTTGCCTTCTTTCTGGGAGAAGAACAAAAGCTTCCTTCTTGAAGAGCTGGAATGCAAGCACTCTGCTTAAAGTGCTTTCCCACAAGGGTTAATGTTTCTATTGTGAGAAGTAGGAATAATAATAATAATAATAATAATAACTTCTCAATTGAAGTGAAGCTCTCCAGGGAACTTGCTAATTGACCACACCAAGGATACTGAAGGATGTGGCACGAACAGGCTGTCTCTGCAGTCTGTTCCATGCAGGATCAGACTGAAATGTTAGGAAATAAATTACAGACATTTGCACAGACAGCCAAAGAAACTGTGAAATAGCTTTCTGAGCCGAGCTCAAGACCTCTCTTGTGGAAGCTGCCAATGCATGCCTGAAATGACATTTTTTTCTGTCTCCACACCCCCTTTCTCCTTGTGGTCCCTTTCTATCAGGAAGAAGAGTTTAAGGAGGAGAAAGGGACCTGAGCCAAAAGTCTGCTAATTCTGGAAACAGCTTGGGTCTGAGGTTTTGACTTAATTTATCTTTACCTGATGATGTGAGTGAACTACAGCCCTCTTGACTTCTGCAGTGTTATCCAAGGCTAAAATTGGGATATACCTGATTCACAAAGGAGCCATTGTACAGCGTGTTGGCATTTGATCATATTGGAGAATGAAAGCCATATTTGAGTGAGGCCTACAAGTGCCTCACTACTGCACTGTAAACAACTGGATATTACAGTAATGGACAAGGCTTTGAGTGCTATGAACAGCTTCACATTCACTTTATTGATTTGCAATGTGCACTGTGATGGTTTGCTGTAATAAATATAAATGCCATAGTGTAGAAATGTCAGAACAACTTATTAAAAATGTGTCTCTTCCCTGTTTTGCAGTATGGCATGTGCTTCTGCACAGCTGCAGGATTGTGGCTGCAGGGGGGAATGAAGCTGTGGCTCAAAATTCTGCATTGCAAGAATATAAATTCAGTGTATAAACAAAATGCGTACCAGCCCTTTCCTTTTGTGTTGTGCTTCTGTATAACAGAGTTGAGTTCTGTGTCTCAGAACACATTTCGTATTACAGAAGAGAATATACTTTTCTCATGTCTCAGGAAGGCCGAGTTGGTACCAGGTCTCAGCTCACATACCAGAGGCAGTTCTTTGGCCATTTAAGAAAGCAGTAAGTGCCAACATTTTTCTTAACACTATAATACCTTTATCTCAGCAAGGAAATCTTTCAGCCTTTGGTAAGACTGTAGGAGAAACAAGGCATTACTGTAGGAGACTACACATGTGCTGGAGATGTGTATGCAGTCACATGCACGTATCCCCTGTTCCCATATATAGTATAGAGGCAGTATAGAATAACTGCCTTTGACCAGATTAACAGTTCCATGCACCACCTGTACTCCGAGCTGTTTTGCACCAGACTTCTGTGTGGATGCTGAGCCTTAAACGTGGGTTTTGTTCTGGAGTTGTTCAACTGGCCCTCAGCAGCTCCAAGTCCCTGGGTAAGATGGTTGATGACATAAAGTAGGGAAATGTGTGATTTACTATGGACCCTAGTCCCATCACTGCTAACAGAGGTCGTTGCCTTGTGCATTATTGCTCTTGACTGTTGAAAATAATTCTTTAAGTATTTGATTGTCATCACCCTGTGTGCTACTTGGAGCAGGACAAAGAAAGTTGTTTTCTCATTTACTGCCTGGTGTTATATCTCTACCTTCTACCTTATAAATGTGTTCCCCGCAGCACTAGAAAAGGATTTTTACAGAAACTGGAGGGAGAATTGCATTATTTCAGATGATATAACTTCAGACCATTAATAGGAGGGTTTACTTTTGATTTCCCTTTTTTTTTTTTTTTTGTTTCAGAAGAGTTTAGGTCAGTGTAGTATTCAAGACTCAGATCTCAAATGGTACTAAACTCTCATTTAGATGTGTCTTGTTGATTTTGGTGAAATTACACATAAAATTAACTCTGAGGCACAAAGTGCTTTAGGATTATTGGGATGTATAGAGATGCTCAGAGTGCAAAGCCTTGATATATAGTGTTGGCTATTCAGCATATTACACATGAGCTTTTCTTACTGACTCTTCTGCAGAAACCATTGCCACCTGGTGAAAGCTGTTGGCAGTCTATACCCGAGGCTCTATACATTGTTAAAAAGTTGCAATAAGAAACTGAGATACTGTTTTAGTCAATGGAGCCTGTGTAAATTCGGGGAGGAGAGAATCAAACCCGAAAACTGACTTTGAGATTGTACCATTATACTTGCACAGAAGGGGCACAGATGCAGAGTATGTGCTTGTTCAGAGACTTGTAGTCAGCAAGAGGTTTTCTTAGATATAGTTTCAGAATTGGTATATTTCTTCTGTCGAGATAAATTTAATACAAGTCTGTTTTTTTCTAATAAGTAATTAAAAAAAAAAAATTTCAGTGACAAAGTGAGAATTTACTGATGGGAAAACTGCTCCCAAGTCTGCTAGTGGAGGAAAATGAGAGTAGAATTGGAGGAAAAAAAAAAGCACTTATTGCTATATAGGAGGGATAATACACTATTTATTCTAAATGAATGAATGTGAGTTTATGAATAAGTGTGGAGTGTAAAGGGGGTTGAAAAGCTGAGAGAAGTGGTGGTTGGAAATCCAGTGCTGGAAACTCCATTCTGTTTCCACAATCATGAACAAAAATATCCCCTTACTCCAAGAGTGTGCTCTGTACAAATGCTCCAATTGACGGCTACCAGGGAAGCATCTACCTCAGCAGCCTGCAGATGACAACTGAATTAAAGCCTGTGATACATCAGTCAAAGGAGCATTACTGTGCTCATCGTGCAGATGGAAAAAATGGAAAAGTTAGATAACAGCCCAAACAGAGCTTGTGGCAAGACCAAATCCATAAGCCTTGATTCCTGGTAATTGTGTTTATAAGAAAAGTCCTTCTGAGTTAAATGACAGAAGAAATCTCTGGAATTTCATGGAAATCTATAGACATAACCACAGAAACTGCCAGAACCACTTCTTTTTTTTGTGCTGTTGAACAACAAAGAGAATCTTGTTCAGGGAACCTTATGGGTTTAGAGATTCCTCTAATGTTCTGAATGTGGATGCCTCTGAAAATGGGAGACTCTTGAACAGGATAATGAAGGTGCAATGCAGAATCCCTGAAGTCCCACATTTGGGAGGCATTTCTGGAGAGGGGAGGAGACCCTGCTGCTAACCTCATCTGATGGATAGTCCCTGAGGCACCACTGCCATCTGGTGAAAGCTAGAACAGCCCATGGGGATGTGTTAGCTATAGACTGACAGCCTTACAACTAGACTAAGCTCAGCAGAAAGCAAGTGCACTGTGGCCCATAGAATTTTATTGAAAGTTTTTCTTTCATTTTTTTCTAAGTCTGCTTTAGATTTCTACAGCAAATCCATAATTCTTTATGCAGTCCTTGTACTGGCTTGCAACAGTAATCCACAATTATTATTGTTAAAGTCTGAGAACCATCTCTGTGAGCAAATAACGATGCCATTCACTCTGACTTGGGAAGGTTTCTGTAGGTTTGCCACTTTTGTCTAAGCAAACCCATTTGGTGAGGTGCGTGAGAAGGAAGTGTCCTGCTGATGTGGTATAAATGCCCTGTTGAGGAGCAGTCAGTAGCGATTACTCCTGCAACATCAAGCATCCTTCATGGTCAGGTTTGTCAAGTAAGAAGGTGCTTGTGTTCAGCATGCAAGGGGCTGTTGTCTGTTTGAGCTGGTGTAGATATCCTTGCTTAAAGTGGAATCTGAAGGAGGTAACATTTTCTCCCAAGAGCCCGTGGGTGTTTTTCTGTTACAGCCCTGATATCACACATGGAATTGAGGAAGCTAGTAGACACTGTCTCTCCAGGGGGTTGATCTAATTCGACCTGTAGGCTGAAATGAGCAGCGTGTAAAACCGCTGACCAAATAGACTTTGGATCAAGTGCCAGCCTGCTGTTATCAGAGTTCAGTGCAAGTGATGTGAGGATGAACAAAATCTCTCTTGCAGAATTTGTACTCCCGGTTTAAATGTCACAGTCTGCTGGGGTGATGGATATACACTATCATTTGTTTTCTCCTTCCGTGCTTACTTTTAGAATCAAAGATGTTCTTATGGTCCTATATACCTTTGAAACTTATTATTCAAGATCTTATGGTTTTTTTGACTTAAATCTAAGTATCATATTTATAAATAGCATCAACTGCTGTTTTGCCAATGAGAGATTGTATTAAAATCAATATTGTATATTAAATCCTCGGGTCTGTTGTGAGCAGATAGTATTAAGACATATCTAATTTCTTGATGATCTCAGTAGCAGCCCAAAGTCTTTAGTGAGGATTGAGTCAAGTTTTGGTCAGTCTTTGACCAAGCTTTTAATGACTTTGTAGCTGCTAGGTAACTTCACTGCAGTGTAAACCCACTAACATCAATGGATTTAAATAGCCATTTCTTTAAAGGAAGTGGAAAATGCAGAGGCTTAAACTAATAGGTTTTTCGACAGCAACCAAAACAAAGGAAACGAGGAGATTTCTATTTTGGATAATCAATTTTGCATCCTAAAGAACATTCTGGGTAAAGTACTGGAAGCTATGAGGAGCCAATTTGTTACACTTCCAGCCAGAACCTAGCTAGAAGCCTGAATGCAGCATGTCATTATGATTAATTATGTGTAATGAGTGTTTTATGAACCTAAGAAAGAAAAGCATTTATTTTTCTGGTATTATGGTGGTAGTGTCTTGTTTTGTTTTAAAGCTGGGAGCGTGAAGCCAAACAGATGATGAAACCCCCTTATTAGCTCTTTTGTTTTGCTCTAAGCTGTAATGAGGCTTACAGGGCCAAGTCTCCATCACATAGTGGCTTTGTGAGTGCAAGAGAGAAGTATTCAGTTCTGGAGCTCTGGGATTTTACTTTTTTTTTTCTTATGTTTAATTCATTTTCTGTGGCAGAAACCCCATAGAACCATCCAGGACACAAACAAAACATGAGGCAGGAATAGCCCATCTCTTGTAGGCCTTCAGACCAAACTGTCCCTGGGACTCAGGAGAAAAGCTCAAGATGATTAAGACTTGGTGATGGCTTGACCAAGGAGACAGGGCTGGGGACAAAGGGCCAGCACCTATGATTCCACCTGGATCTGGCACCTCGGGGGCTCTCAGTGCCCATGGCCTCACAGTGGCTGCCCAGCACTACCATTTCTCTGTGGTTCCCGTGCCTTCCAGAAAGGGGTCTGGCTTACAGCAGCAGTGTGTGTGCTGTTGGCTTTGTCCACTTTGTCTTGTGGGAAAGGTGCAAAAACCCTTTGGTCCATCTATATGCTTTATAGAACTGGGGAATGGTAGGACAGGAGGAGTGCTTCTGGTGCTGTTGGAGCGCGAGGTTTTAAAGAGGGGTTAAAAAATTGGTGGGGAAAGGGATGGACATAAAAACAAGAACCGAAAACCCAAGTAAACCCAAACGAAACAAGAACAGATGAGTAAAAGGGCAAGTGACTGAGAGCGTTGCTCTCTGGCGTTTCCCTCGCGCACCAGGAGGTGGTGCAAAGCCCCTGCTCATCCCACAGACAGGAGACAAATTTCATTTTTTTCTTCCAGGGACTGCTCTCCGACTTGTACTATCCAGGAAAAATACTGATGGTTTAACCCTCTCAGCATGCCCCTATAACTCTAGTATTTTAGTACATATGTCTAAGACTGACAACATGAACTGTGAAAGGAGGAAAATGCAGAGAAGCTTCATACTGCTAAATGCTATTGTCTTGCTGCAATAATGGTAATTAAAAGGTACTGTCAAATGACTTTGAAAGTGTTATACTTACAGAGCAAACAGTTCTTGCTATGCAGAGTGCAGGAAAAAGAAATTATGATCAGATTTTTTTCTTCTTGCTGCTTTTTTCATTGTGTACAGTTGGTTTCTTATTTTTCTTTTTCAAAGTTGCATGCACTAATACTAAATATATCAATCTGTAAGATAAATAGATATTCATTGTTTCCACATGAGAAATTAAAAGCTATGCCACGAAAGTGTGTTCTCAGTTATCTGTTAGTTAAAATGGAACTACCAAACGCCTCCCCTTTCTCCTTATTGAAACACAGTAGTAATAGTTTGTGAACTCATTATATGGTCTTTGATGGTAATTTAACAAAACAGCTAACTTGGTGGTGGTACAAAACTGTATAAAGCATGGCTTTTTGCTGAATTACTGCAACTTCAGTGACATGAATGCATTTCAGGTTAACTGAAGTTTTCATTTCATGTTCAAAATCTCAGTGCACGTTTACCAAGCTGCCATATGGAAACTTGTATTAATGTAAGAAAAACTCTGGGCACAATTTCCGCTTATGCCAGAAATAAAAAGCTCCAGCTTATTGTTGCTCGCATTACAGTTCTGTTTTTCTTTTCCATTCTTTTTTTTTCTTTTTTTTTAAGTAAGAAGAAGGGTTTGTAAAAGAGGTATTTGCTCTAGCTTCTCAATTGGCAATGATTAGCAATGCCTATTGTGAAAGGAGGATATTTCAGCTAAAAATGAAATAAATCATCTTGCAGTTTATTTTTTCACCCCTCTAACTTTTCTCCTCTCCTGAATAACAAATATATTTTCATGCAAATTTTATATATGATCCAGCTTTAAGAGCTTGCATTATCAGGTACAAATGGCCTTCATCAGGCAATATGTATATATATTACAGTAAGTGTATCTCAGTTCAATGTTATCTTTTTTTAAAGCATCCGTGAAATTAAGTTTAAAATGTTAAAAGAAATAAGATTGCCTGTGTGCTGACTTTCTTGCTTTTTAAAATTCTGAGAAAGGATGGGTAATTTTTTTTAAACCCTACATCAACAGTAAAAGATTCACGTTTTTGTCTTTTGTTTTGGAGATGGAAATCCCTTTGGAAGTGAGTGGTTACGAAGGAATAATGTTGGAGAGCTGCAAATGTAAATATTTAAATAAAGTACAAAACACTCATTAGCATATTCTAAATTTTGAATCTGAAAGCTTTTAGGATGTTGGGTCAAACTGTTGTTTAAAATCATTGTAATCCCATTGGCTTCTATCAGCTGGCATCTGTGCCGTTATTTGAATGTTATTTTAAGTGCAAGTGCTTTCCTACAGACCACAAAAAGTTCAGCTTTGCTTATTCAAGAAAATTAACATTCTGAACTGTGAGTTAGATATTAAAAAGTCATTTCAGAATATAGCCAGATTTTCTGTTCTTGCTAATTTAACATTCCCTTGTTATCTTTACAGAATGTCATTTTTTTTTGAGCGTGCTGACACAAAACTTATATATCATTGTTAAGGGTCACAGTTTATTGGATTTTATCTCCCTGCTCAAGCAAACATTTGTTTAGTGACACTCTTAAATACCAAGTTGTACTAAAAGTGTCAGAACTGCTGCTTGAAAGTTTAAGTAAAAACTTCGTTTCTTTTAAGGCAACTTCAGAAAAGAATGAAAATAGAAAAGTTTTTGATTTGCTTTCTCTGCAGCACCATGAGAATGCTATTTGGCTCCTGGGATTACTTCAAGATTAATGAGTGATAGAAAAAAAGTTATAATTAAGTTTGGCAAAAACATGCATGAAATATAGATTCATAGCTTAGGCACTGTGGGTACAGGTGAATATCTATCACTCTTAGGCAAACATTTTTGTGACAGTTCTTGATAGCAACAATTGAACGTACAATATTCTAAACATCACAGTGACTTTATCTGGATTTTCATGGTGATAATCTAATGGGAAGCTTTCTATTTTATTCCCATTCTTCTGATCTTTTTTTCTTGTTTAGCTGCCTCCTCCCCATCCCCTACCCCCGCAAAAAAAAGTGAAGGAAAGTATACTTTATACTTTCTTGTAACCAATGTTGAAATTCTGTCACAGATACCAAGGGAAGCTAAAGAAACTAGAAACAGAAAGACTATTATTTACTAGTTTTATTATTTACTACTACAAAGCTAGCAGGATACAGTATGGCACCATGTGGCAGAATTTATCAAATTCATTCCTTTTTTTATGCAGGGCAAATAGGAGCCGTAGACAGTTCCCTCTTGTAGTCCTTGCCTTGCCAGTCCTTCATTCATTTACACCATGAGCTAAATCCGGCTTGACCCACTGCTTTTACACCCTAAACCCATTGGTAAGAGCATGGCCAGCAGGATTTGATCCTCTGTTTATTTCTTTCTTTTGCAGATGCGCTTTTGCTAGGAATGCTGTTTGCATTTCAATCAACCAAAACAACAGGACAGATAAATTAATGCCTCGCTTGGCTCTTCACATCTGAGACTGAAATGTTATATTACTCTTCCGAGGGTTTAAGTTTGCAGGGTGACACTTACCAGGTGTAAGGTGCTGTAAGGTTAAGAAGCATCAAACCTATAATAAGAGTCTGACTTCCTCTTCATTTTGTCTCCTTTTGTGTTACATACTAGGGCAAGGAAGGTCTGCCAATCACTATCATTTCTTTTTCTTGTTCTATAAAGACTGGGTCGTCACAGCAACAGGCCTGTGACAGGCTGGTATCCATTTAGAGCTCCAGGGGGGTCCTAATAGGATTGAACCAAAAGATCAAGTGAATAGCTTCCTATTTTAGATTTGTAATAACTCTGAACTGTTTGCATATACATGGACCTTGCGGTGTTATGAGGAGACTTTTTACCAGAGAAAATCTGTCTATTTCTATCAGCACTGTACTTTGGAAAGGATACCCTTAGCCTACTCCGTCTTTGTAAAAAGGAAAAAGAAAACAAAATTAAGCCTACTTCTCTTTCTCTTGCACACACCAAATTGGAAGGTGTCATTTCCTTTCATTAATTCATTTTACCAGATCAAAGTAAATAGTCTGTTTATGGAGAACAAAGAAGCCCCTTTTTGGTATTCTGCTGAAGTCGCTATCAGATTCAGAAGTTTGCTCATCTTTCTGAAATCTGGCAAGGCTACATGCTACCGAGATTACAGCCAAACAACTCATGCAAAACGGGCAAATAAATTCCATGCAAAACAAACTCTAGCAGAGTAAAAATGAGGAGGGGACATTTTGTTGATTTGGGAGGCTCTCCAGAGGTTAGGTCTCTGATTCGGCTTGCAGAGGGGGCTTCAGCAAGCCCACAATACTTGGCAGGCAGAGGAAGAACAGAATTAAGTTGAAATTATTTGCAGTGATTATGGAATCTGTTAGAAATAGGTGATGCTTCATAGATTTCATTCACAGCCATTTACTTGTCAGTACTATTTATTAAGAACAGCACTTTATGTGGAGCTTCTTGTTGGGTAAGATCCCAGGTGTAAACTTGTCAAGATCTAGCTCTAGGAATTATAAAACATATATATATATTTATAAGACTAAATACTGGCAGCTTGTTTGTTGTTTCTTAAATCAGGGCTTCTGAAGCATCTCATTCAGAGAGGAGAGGCAGATGAGGTTGCCGTGTGAGCTGGATTGTCCAAAGGTTTTGGAGTTTTTTCTCAAGGCACCAACCTAGTTCCAACGCACCTTATGGAGGCAGTTGACTGCTATCTTAGTTGAAGACCACTGAAACTGTCTTGCAAGGATACTTAGTATGGACATAAATCAACTGTAGTAACACTATGACAAGCTATCATACTTATCTTGGAGAGGTCTTTTGAATACTATCCTTGTATTCATTTTTTTGGCTGCTTAGATCATAATCAAAGTCAGGTGCTGCAACCAGCCTGAGACTGTCTCTCTGCCATCATACATTTGATCTTCTCTACCCTTCCTACCAAATATTTTGGTTTTGTACGGAGCAATATCTTCTTCATCTTAATACCAATATTAGAAGCAGAAGGATCTTCCACAATTCGCTTTCAAATACCTTATTTCTATACTAAAAGTGTAAGACTCACACATGCAAGAAATATTCATAAGGCCTGTGACTGAATAAGTAAATTCTTGTATATTTCATATAGGATTGTGGTATGCACATATGTTCATGGTGCTTTTATCAGTACACATTTTAAAAAGGGTTTTGCATAGATTAGGGACTTAAAGGTACTCATTTAATTAGAATTAGGGGCATCCCTCTGGGAGGAAGGATTATGCAGGTAAAATACTAGGACTGTGATCCATCAGCCTATAGGGACAATGGCAAAACTGCACTTCATTCGTTTGGGCCCTGTGTGTGGAGCTAAGATACATAACAATGAGGACCAAGATGAAGGGAGTGCCAGGGCAGGGACCATATAGCAAAACCTAGGAGCATTTGAAATGGGCTTTGAATGGATCTTCCTAGGCATGTTTTTTCCTAAATCCAAATTTCTCAAACTTCACTTTTGATTTCAGTCAAATCAAATATGAAGCATACAAATCAGATTTCTATAAAGTACTTTGCAAGTATTTCTGGTGGGTTTTGTTCAGATTTCCTACTGCCTACAAAGTAATGCTTTCTGAAAATTTGGAATGGATTTTGAAGTTATATGCGTATTTCTATAGGAATTTTAGTTTTCTTTTGATGGAGATCTTTGGCATATTCTTTGAGATTCAAAAAAAAAAAAGTGAGTGTTTTTCTTTTCTATAACTTACCTTTCATAGACCTGTGTTATGAAGACTTTCATTCTGGCTGAGCAAGTCTTAAAGATTGTTTCAACAGAACAGAAAGAATGTCCTTATTTACCCGTAAAACCTGAAATTTTGATGAAATTATGCTGGAGGTTTTTAAGTTGAATTCCAGTTTTGAAGAAAGCAGAAAACTCTATGACAAAGAAGATGAAATCAAGTTCCTATCTCCTACTCTGTTGCTAATCACATTGAAACGCCACTAAATTTCTTAAGAATAAAGATCTGTATGTGTGACATAACAAAACTCTAGGCCTTTAAAAGATTATTCAGCCCATTTTTGTGGGCTTCCATCTGGCAGTGCTGAGTCCTCACCAAGCCTGTGAGTGCTAACCGAAGCCTAAGTGTATGCTTGGAGATGGATTCTTCCATCACAACGAGCAGAAGAAACAATTTACTGGGCTTTTAGGATAAATCTGTAATGTTTAATTTTTAAGCGTATGAGCTAGGCGGTGCTTTGTGTGTGTTTGTAGATGAAGAATTTACTCAGAGAAAAGTGCAGGTTTCTAACTGTGCTGAGACCTATAGCTATTTCTACCACCTAAGGACTAAACTTTTTACAACTGGCTTCTGAGTCAGACTTCAGCAGTTTGGTGTCTCTGATAAAATGTTTCATACAGGACCCTGAATAAACATGCTGTTACAAAGGTGTCCCTTCAGCCCGTCTCCAAGTGCTGTAATCCTGACTCCTGTTAGTCACAGACTCTTTCCATGGGGAAGAAAACTGTTTTATTTAAGCATGACATCTGGTACATGCTCTGTTTTGTCCTGATCTAGACTAAGCTGTCCAGGTCAGAAGTGGTCACCTTTGCTATTATTCTGTAAACTGTCCGCAAAAGAGAATTACTTTTTGTTTTATGTTGTGCAGCCCCTGGCTCCTGGCATGATGCTAGTACAAATAATGATAACATAGAGCAGCTGGCACAGCAACATCCTCTGTTCTCCACACTTGGCACTGCCATAAATGTGATAGTGCAATACCTCCAGTCACCGCGGAGAATTACCTCTTACTGAAACTAAATGGATGTGGATGCTTTTGATGATAAATCTGCCTGCCTTGGTCTGTGCTTTTCTTTATGCAATTAGCTGGAGTGAAGGATGAGATTTTTTTTTTAACAAACTATCTGCTTTTTGACTGCAAGCACAAGTAGATTCTTCCCCAGGCTTTGTCTGACAATGGCACGATGGAGAGCTGAGCTGCCACCAGTGTGACGGATCCCTTGGAGCTTCCTGACCCAGCTCTGGCTGTGGCACTTTACCTCAGCCGAGCTTGGAGCAGAGGCTCCACGTTCACCATACATCTTACTTCTCCCCAGCAAGGCCAGAAGATGCTGGTTTGCAGCTACACCACTGCTCTGCCATGCCCAGCCTGACATCAGCCCCATGAACCTGGCTGAGGGCCTGTGCCTAGCTGCCATTTTGAGGCCAACCTGACAGGGCCCACACACTTCTGGTTCCCTCATCTCTGAGGAAAGAAGGTGGTGGGATCTTATACCCTGATTTTTTTTTTCTTAGAGAAATTTAGCCTCCATCCTGGGAGGCTGTGAATTGTACATAACTTCTCTGCACCAAATTCCAACCATGAATTCTTTCAGAGTGCCTTATGAAAAAGTAGCAATGCGAGGCCCTCAAAGTGGGCGTTCAGAGCTTTAGAGCAGAAAAGCTTGTCTGCTGAAAGTCAGAAAGTCAGCATCTTGGCTCACTGTGCACTAAGTTTCCCACATAGACAAGTCCTCTGTGTGAAAGAATGAGGACAATTGGGGCATAAATCTTATAAATGAGTAAAATGATAGTTGTCTTGGCAATGGCAGATCTGATAAAGCATATTCCACCTGTTGTGGAAAGGCAGCAGATGGCCACAGCAATCTGTCAAAAATATGGGGATTTAAGGTCTAGCCTGAAAAGATTCTTTCTCACTGTGTCTCCTCAGATCTGTGTACAGGTAAGTCCATTTGTGTGATGTAGGGGATGTTGTTTGGTGGTTGTGCTCTGGGTATGAGGAATGGTGGGCTTGGCTGAACCTTTTCATCTTAGATTTGTGTAATTTTCCTTTTGATTAGCAAAGTATAATGGACAACTCTCAAGTTAATATGAGATGGGAGCATTTGCATGGCATATCAGAAATGTCTGTTTCCGTAACCATACTGAAAGAGTCTAATTAAGCTTCTATGTAAACTATATTTAGACTGTGAATAAGTTTTACCAGGCAAGACTGTTGCTGCTGAGAGTCTGAAAAAGGAATTTTAATGGAATAAGGAAAACGTCTCTTAAATCAATATAGGAAAGAGAGTCTGTGAGTTTTATTACTCGTTATCTTCTATTTAAAGAGCCATTTAAGAGTATTCCAGGTACCTCTTAAAATTTTGGGGATCTGTTGATAAAAATATGCTTGATATTTGTTTGTGACCCTTAAGATACTTTCATATTAATCTTTCTCAAAAGAGAGTGTGCTTCTGCAAAGGGTTATGTGCAGGGTGAGGCTACATGCACACTTTAACCCAGGCCCCAGGTGCAAACATTCAGGCTCAAGCTTGAACTCCTTTGTCTCATTGTGCTTTCTCAGGGGGGCTGCTGTAAAGCATAATTCATTGATTTTAGAGGGGTCTTGAATGGACTGTAGGTATATCTCCACATCTACTGCTTTTAATTTAGGCTTCCTAAAAGATCTTGTTCTCAGAGGACTAATTCTCATTCTCTGACCAAGTTTTCAGTGCCCTTACTGGATGAAAACATTGCTAGCTGTAACACTTCAGTGGCACACAAATGCATGGAAAACACTGCTCTCACACTTGTTTACTTTCTCTTCCAAGGAATAAAAGGAAGATTTTGATAATGGAATTGGTGGTACTTCCCTTTTTGTAACTGGCTGTGAAAGAAGCTGCTATTGCACGAAGTCCCTCTATCTGTGAGCCCAGTGAGCTGGTGAGTGCATCTCTATGATACAAATCCCTGAGTACGTGCAGTTTAACATGGGAGGCAACTAATTCTCTCTCCTGCTTTGATGCAGAGTCTCAGTGCCAGAGTGGATGTGCCCATTTCTTTACTAGTTGCCACACCTTAGACCACAGGGACCTTTAAGATGTCTGTGTGAATTACTCCAAAAAGAAATAGGTTTTATGGGAGTCTATGTAACTTATATATAGACTATATTTTAAATGAAACAAACAACATGAATAAGGACCACTTTTGGCTGCAGTTTAAAGCCACCTGGAGCCATTCTCCATGAAATCAGCTTCTGCATTTTTAAACAGCATTAGGCCAAGGACAAACTTCTGTCATTACTACTTAGTTCTAACCCTCCAAAGGTCACTCAGTGGTACTGCTAGGTTTTCGACATGCCTTTAAAAATGGAGTAAAAATGTTCTTATATGGTGATAGCGTAATGAAACACAACCATCCACTGGGCAGTGGGACTCTGGAGGCAGAGATATGGGGGGATTTTATAGTGTTTGTGAAGGATACTTTATGTTCTGTAACATATGGTATTGTTGTTACTCTTTGATTTGTAGTTTTGGGCAGACACATTCTCATAACCTTTGTGAGCCTTCGGCTTTGGAGGTCCTAAAGCTGCTATTGTTCAGTCAGTTTCCAAGCTCAAGAAGAATGTTTTCTTCATAAAGAATATGTTAAATATTACCAGAATTTCAGCATCAGTTTTATATTTCAGGCATATGATTTGGCATGTTCTGTGAATGATGAAACATAGCTTTTAAGTTATGATTTAATTTAGATTTTTTAAATTAAAATAGCAGCTGTTTCTCTACATGTGAAATGTGAGTCCACTGTAACTTCACTTATATAAGTGCTGTTTTCAAGGTATAACATACTGTATAACCCAAGAGCAGAATAAGGCTGGATTCAGTAAAAGTACACGTCTAGTTGCACTGAGAGAGTGCAAGGCTCTGCTAAGCTTGACAAATCATTGTCAAGAGCTTGGATAAAGTTTATTTTTCTCTTTAGTTTTTATTCTTTTGCCAGACATACCTATTCTCTCTTTGCTTGAGCTGAGTCTGAAGATTGGTAATATGGTTTATGGGAATTACAGTGGTATGACAAGTTTCAATAAAGGATAAACTGGATGATGGTAGAGGAGAACTTTTGGTAGAGCACAACTTTTGGATTACATGCTGGACAACAACTATATTGGCAGAGAAGTTCCTGTGCAGAGAGAGAATGAAAGATAATGTATTATTTAAGTTCTGTTTCAAGAACATAAGAAGTCAGTGTGCGATGTTGTGAAGAGGGTAAAATTCCCCTTGCATTTAGATGTGTTTCTGATGCCATGGTAAATCATAAACAATGTAGGCTGAAAGATGCTATATGGAGTTCTAAAAGATTAATTTTTTCAGTGGGACTTGGATTTTTTCAAAGGCTTAAAACACTGATGCCTTTGCACAGTATTTTGCATTAGATTTTTTTCCTAGGAATGTCTGTAGTTTGTTTCCCCCCTCCCTTTTTGCGTGTGCTTTCATGAACTTCTAGAAGAAATTGATTGTTTTTTTTCTGGGTAATTCACAGAGATGAATATGAATACAGCCAGGTTATCCAAATGTGTTAACAGCTATGTGTTGTTGTAGGTTGTAGGCAGGGAGGTCACTTCTTTAGGAGCACAGTAATAGGAAATAACTTAGGATAGAATCTTGCCACACTAAGGAAAAAACAGCTCTAACTCCAGTAAATGATGCTGTTCTCAATCACTGTCCTTTTTTTACTTACTGCTTTGTACTTAGAGGCAATTGTAGAGTAGACAGGATCCAGCACTTCAGGATATCTGCACAGGGAGGGACAGTAGGTCCATTTTTCATGCATCTATCTGCTCTCAGAATTTCACTCGTGTCTCTTCTTGGGGCGTCCTAGGAAGCAGTGCTAAAATGAATGTCCTTGACACTTCCTGCACTTCATTCTAGGTATTGCACATCATTTATATACAGTCTCACAATGGAATAATTTTTTTTAAAGATATTGTGGGTAGCCAAAATATGTGGAACTACTTATATGAGGACAAATTTCAGTGTAAATCTTAATGCTGTGTGCTTTTTAGTCTTTTTTTTTTTAATGGAATTCTTTCCATGTGCAGCAGTCCATGGTTAAAGCTGGGCAAATAAGCTCTTTGTATCTCCACCTCCTGCAAAATCAAAAATCAAAAGGTTAAGGGGATGAGGAAAATTCAGGGTAATACACAATGACTTCCTGTAATTAAAAAAAAAAGTCCTTCATGTGATTGGCTAAAATAATTATTTGAGATCAACAGCTGTAACATAAAATAAGCAATTTTTTTTGCATTTTTACCACTAGAATTTATTTAAAATATTCCTTTAAAAAGCAGCTTATTTCATGAGATGTACCAATGATTTGATATGAGTGGTTGAAATGTTTCATCCAGAAAATATTTTGGTAAAATGTTCAGCCATGCTTTCTTCATTCCATTTTGCTATTTCAAATTATTTGATGAATTTGACCTGAATTTTCAGATGTTTTCTACATGTTGTCCCAGCATGACATTTCCTGACAAAGATATTTGTCTGAAAAATATTACCCCATTGCACTGGACGTACCTGTGTGCCTGCAAGGCACTGGTAGAGAATGGATGTTGAAAGAAGAGACCGATTACTCTTCACATAAGTAACCTCCACCAAGAAATTCTGTTAAGAGAAGTAGAATTGTTAATGCAAAGACTTTCACTGGGCAAAATCTGGTACAGAATGAAAGTGATAAATCAGTGACTTAAATCAAAACTCGAGGTCCATAAATTCCTTTTTCAGCAGTAGGTTAAACTGTCAGGTTTAACAAAAGCTTACAACGCTCGCCTGCTCTCTGGTTCTGATGCTGCAAGTGCTATTGCTACCAGGTGTCATGCTCACTGCTGAACCCTGCCACACTGAGGAAACTGACTGTTTGGGGATACCTAGGACCTGATTTAGCTTAGCAATGCATCCAACATGTTATTCGTACAGAGGTTTCCAGTGCTGCCTTGATAATAAACTCTAAACCTGGCAGATTTTCCACAATCATGTGCGATAAACTTGCTAAAAAAAAAACTCATTCTTGAACTATCGTTCTCATGTTCTTTTTCTGAATGATCTGACAAAGAAGTCGCCTAACTGTAAATTTCTTGGTATTTTATTTGGTTTTGATTTAAAACCAGCTCGCTGAAACGTACGATGGTGAAATGTGTTTTTGCTTGCCAGGAGAATTCTTTGAATTGCTTTATTTCTTCAAGTGATCTCTCAGTATCACTTGTACCACATCAGCTTCTGCTGTGTTATTCTCATTACAAATCTCTCAGCATAACCTACACAATCCTTCTTTTCGGGTTTCGTAGTTCAGTCAAATTAAATTTGGACCATAAGAGTTTTTTGGGATAGAAGCAGCTTCAGCGTGCTGAAGAACCAGAGGCCCCTTGAAAAGACAGGAGAGATCATTGGACTGTAGGGACTGTGAACTTCTTCAGTGTGTCTGTGTGAAGTTGAGAAAGATCTAAAATGGACTGTTGTGGAGAAAGCAGAAAATGCTGGAGAGGAACTGGCTGCAACTGGACAAAAGAGACCCAAGTTTTATGGGATGCTCAGTCTCTTGAAAAGGAATATTAAGTTAATTTTAAGTGTTGCAAATGCCTTCTGCGGGGCATCTGCTGAGCAGAAATTTCCTCTGCACTTTTCAAAGTCTGGTTTAGACAGGCTAATAAATCTCTGCCTCCCTTCAGCTGCAGAGGGTTGGCATTTTATGGCTTCAGAAGGTGAAGAAGAGAACGTTACATCTTGTATGAAAAGATAATTCTAGAGCAGCACCAAAGGAGTACACAGACTTCATCACTTAATGCTCTCTGCTAAGTAGCTGAGCGCGTTGTTTTAACGGAGAACAAAGGCTCAGAGTGCAGAAGGACTGAGAACTGAGAAGGCTGAGTAGACAGAAAGGAAACAGATATGTTTGCAGAGGAGGCTGGGGAGATGTAAGGAAATCTGTATGCGTGCACATGATTTGTGGTTGTCACTGAAGCTACAGAGTGGCCTAAATCGGATTCTACAAACTATAATTTATTCTATGTCACTGGTAAATCAAAATAATATCAATTCAAGATATTGACTTTATTAATTCTAGGGTTTTTAGTATACCCAGTTAGAAATGCTCAACAAAGTTAGAAGTACATATACTTGATAGTGCATTTTTATAAGTTGTGATTAATTTGATCTACAAAAGACAAAGGCTAAAAAGAATGTGAACATTCATAACACAGTGATTTAGTGCAATACATAAAATTACTGGCAAAATAATAAAGTCATGTGTTTAAAAATGCAAGGAATAAGTTCCAGTGATGCCATAAATTCCAAGAAAATATTTTAGAAACTACAAAATAGAAATTTATTATGGCTTGTCTGGAATAACAATTTCTCCTTGGCCAGCAAAACACAGCTTTAAATCTGTGAATGAATATCAAAGCTCTTTTTATCTGAAGTTGCCATGTCTGTATGTTATTTCTTAAATTCAAAGTACTAAAGTAACAAATTAAAACAAGTCAAGTATTATTTTATCATTAAAATGTAATAACTTAAATACAAACTATGAAGCTTTATGTTTTGTATGACATTTGCAAAGTGTTTTGGCTCAGCGAGATGCTCCTCTTTTTTTCTGCTCTTGAGATGATGTCAAGAGCTGTGTTAGCAAAGTAGTGCCTGGATCTCAGTGCAAAGCTGCAGAGATTGCTATGGGTTTGACAGTCACCGTCTTGTCTGCTAGTTCAGAGTCTCACAGTTCAACTTCTAATGAAAAGCATGCTTCTCTGAGCAGTATAGTTATGCACGCAAGATTAGTGCTGTTGCTGAGTTCTGCATGGTGGTGCAGAGGGGCTTTTGTTACATCTTCTGCTCGCATGATTCCTCAGCTGAAAGGAGCCTCATCCAGAATGTCTGAGGCTTGAACTCAGCTCTTGATCATTTTTGGCTGAGAAATCAGGAATCTTTTATAGCCTTCTAAATGTGTGCGTGTCAGTGCTGTGCTTATAAAAGCCTCCTGTACTCCTTGTTTGAGTGCACTTTTTGCACGCAAAGCACTTAGCTTGCTGCTGAGTCTGGGTTACCTGGTTGGGGAACAGTTCATCCATGTGCTGTGGCTGCAGACTCCAAGGAAGCTGGGATAGGAACCTCTGAGCTTTTAAAGTCCATTTTCTGCTAGAATCCCTTTCTCTTTTTGCAGGTCTCCCCTTCCTCTTAGCAGGGCTCAGATTGAAGATCTGTCTGGTTTTATTGGCCTCTGTGTTGCAAGTGTTGCAAATCCTTTTCCTTCTATAGCTGCTTGGGCTTTTTGCTGGCAGGTGTGACCTTGGTGCTTGGGTTCTATTAATGTGGTCAGGTTTTGATGCTGGTGAACCTTTAATTCATCTGAGCCACAGACAGAAATACTAACATTGAAAGGCAGAGTCTTGCAGTGCTGAAATCCTCATGCTAATCATTCCTGTAGTGCTCTAAGTGGAAGGGGGCGGAGACTTAAGTGACTACCAGATTAATAAAACCTTGATGTTCCTGCCCTGAAGATTTTACTATTGAAAATTCAGCTGCATGTTATGACCCATATTCAAGGACTTTTGAAATCAATTAAAATGCTTCCACTCTTGTCACTGTTGCTATTCTTGTCACTTTTGAGCTGTGCATTGCAGAACCATCACTGAGAGTGAACTTGGGCAAGGCAGAGGTGATATTCTCTCCTTAATCCTCCAAGCTGATGACATTTGACTAACTTGGATTAGTTACCCTTAAAAGCAGCTCCAGGTGCCCTATGACTCATCCCTTCTTGGTTGTAAGCCTGGTGTTCTGCATGAATTTGTGAAGCCATTCACTGCAGAGTGGGTATTTCATGTCTGTCATGGGTCTTATCAAACCTGCTTTCTTTGAGGTGACATAGAGGGATAAAGACTGTTTCATGCTCTTACAGCTTGAATGGTCTGGAGAGCTCTGTCTATCACATCCCTCTGAAAGTAGTCATGGTAAACAAGTGGTATGGCACACTTGTTTTGAAATGCAGTGCAGGTAAATCCACACTGATGTTAAACTGGCTGACCTGTGTGTGGGTTTCTGTCCCTTTGGATCAGTACAGAACTCTGAACAAATAAAGAATGTGCTGAAGGAGATAAGTGTGTTGGAGTCTTGACCCTCCACGTATGGTTAAAGATCTGTCTGCAAGTTTGCTGATGATATTAAGCTGATACCATTAACTTTCTTGAGGGATGGGAGGTCTTGCAGAATGATCTAGATAGAGCAGGTAATCATGACAGGAGATTCAACAAGGGAAAATGCTGGGTGCTGCACCTTAGAGTAGTGTTGAAAACAAGTACAGACTGGGAGACAAGAGGCTGGAGAGCAGCTCAGCAGATAGGGATTGGGGGCACTTGTCAACAGCAGGTTCCACATGAGCCAGCAGTGTGTCATGGCAGCTAGGAAGGCAAACCTCATTTTGGGGTGCATAAAACACAGCATAACCAGCTGATCAAAACAGGTGATTCTCCCACTGTGTTTAGCACTGATGCATCCTCAACTTGGATAATGCCCTCAATAATGTGTTAAATTTTGGTTAGCTCTGGAGTGGTCAGGCAATTGAACTTGATGATCTTTGTAGGTCTCTTCCAACTGAAGTATTCTGTTCTGTTCAATGCTAACAGTTCAGCCGCTTTAACACTAGATATGACTACACTGCACATCTCAGAAACAGTAGCTGCTTAAAGATGTGTGCTAAGATTATGAAGGTTTCTGTGTCTGTGGTGCAATATACAGCATGCACTAGTTGCAAGATAGAACGCAAAGATGTTTAAGCTGGTTTTCTTATTGTTTAATGTTTGTTTACTAATAGGTGGTTCAGATTGGAGAAGACTCCTAGATTTAAGATGATTTACCTCCTTTGTATTGAAAATGCTCATCTGGGACCTGCTTTCATTTGTCTAGTATCTCCACTTTTCAACAGGGCTTGCATGTATGTGACCAATGACCAAAGTGGTTTAACTGTGTCTATGTGAGAAGGGAAAAATAAATCAAAGGACTTATTTCTGGGGGGATCAGCCTATTCTCATGTGAGAGGTCTTCTCTTTCATGTAGAGAATCATCCCAGAGTTCTGGCAAACCAAGTGAGGTTTTTTTTTCTAGGCTATTTGCTGGGAAAATGCCAATAATGCAATTTAAAACCTCACATCTTGTTTTTTTTCCTAAGTTTCCCAAATGTGTTGTTTTTTGCATTCATATCACTTAATAATTCAGTCCTGATCTTCCCGTCTGTCTTCATTTTATGTCCCGTTTCGGGGTTTTGAATACACTCCCTTTTCCCCAAATATCCTGTCACATACCAGAGGTGTAACCATATCCACAGTCTTAACTCCAGGTGGCTGGAAGCTGATTCTGCATAAATTAAAGAGAAAAGGTACATTCTTCTCTTCCTTCCCAGAACATTGCCCCAAATTAAACTTATAGACCATAAGTCTAGTCAGAATAAAGCTCTGTCCATCTCTAGTTTGGCAGTGCTCCATACTTTGCAGTCAGACAAACAAAATTTGCTTCCAATCATTGCTAATTCTTTGCTTTCCTCTGTAGTTCTTGAAGCTCAATGGCTTTGCCCTGTACACATGAAAGAAGTGGGTAACCCCACATTTACAAATAACTACAAAAAGAAATGCACTAGATTTCAATTATAAAAATAGAACTCAAGAATAGGTCGGACTTTATTCCCATTTCCAGATGAAAATTAACTTTGGCCACATTCATACATGAAGAAAATGTTATGAAAACCAGCTTTTTCTAACATATACTTGGAGATAGTCTGAAACTATTTCAATGGAGACAACTGCCCTAGAAGTCAGATGTTCCTTCTGCACACGGATAAGGTTGGTGAAGGTGGAGGCTTCACTGTCATGTCAGCTGGTGAACCCACTGATCAGCACTACATGTCAATCAGTATCATTTGATTAGGATCAGTGAAACTTTGAGGTTCTGTAGCTTTACTTTTGCAATTTCATATAAAGTTTATTTGAAAAATTATTAAGAAAACCAACACAATAAAACAAACAAACAAAAAACAAACAACAAGCAAATAGGCAAACAAACAAAACCCCAACAAAATACAAAATCTCTGTACTAAAGTGAGACTTTTCATAGCTCACAGGAGTTGATATATTTTGTGCTTACAGCTCATTTTGGTGCTAGATAGAAAAGTAGTGATCTCAGATCTCACAGCTAGTCACCAGTCTTGTGAGATTCCTCCATTTCGGTACTGAAATCTTTCAGAGTTAGAAATTTGTAGCTTTGAATCCTGAATGAAATCTAAAATCAGCTTCACCATTCAAATTCCAGTCTGAAATCATACGAAGCAGCTGGAGAAGTTGTCAATACAATTCTTTTGCTGTTTCCACTCAGTAAAACTACCTGCTTCATACTCACGTATTATTATATTTTTGCAAGGAAAATTAATACTGGATGAGTGTTTCCTCTAATTTTATCTAATTCTAGGACACAGAAACCAAATGAAGTGAAAAGGTTGTCTGTATCTAGGGCTCTAAATAGTCAATCACTTTTTGGAAAAAAAAGAGCATGATAATGCACCTCGTGCATGGGTTAATTTAAGAAAGCTACAGCAATCATCACCAATGTAGAATATTACTGTCATTACATACACCAGGACACATACTACCCTCAAATTCTTTTGGCAGTTTTGTGAGTGTCTCTTCTCTGCTGTGAAATCAGCACTACGAAATGAATCCAGCACGACTTCTTTAAAACTAAGTGACAACATTCTGGATTTCTATTTTTTCTCTATGGCAAGTCCAGACTGTGTTTGATTTAATAAGAGTATCCATCATTAGCCATAAAGAAAAGGTTTGTAGTAGTATTGTTTTGATACTTTATTATTTTCAGAAAATGCATTACAAGTTTGATATCTACTGTCAGAGATGAGATAAACAAAAAATGAGCGCAGTATTCTCTGGCGCTGGGTGAGCTTACTGCAATACCGGTCAATTATAAGACTTTTTCATGGCTCCTACACTCCTTTCTGAAATGTTAAAGGTCTCACTAATCTTATCAGGTCATTGATTACCACCTGCTGAGCACAACAAAGAGACAAAGAATGTGTAGTTCCATCACATTCAATACATATCAGTTTATTTTCACTCTTTCCTCACCTCCAAAACCATTCTGTTTCTTTAAATGAAGTGAATATTGAAATTGCTTTGTTCAAAATGAATGCCATGTGCCTCTGCTAATCAACATCTGTTTCGACACCATGCCAGCTGATACAGCACACTGTAATCTAATTGCAGCAATGGGGTTGTTCATGCCAGGGATGCAGCTTTCACTCACACTGACTACAATGGACAGCAAAGGGGAAGTTTCCATGGAGCTTCATCCTGCTTCATCCCTTTCTGTTAGCTCTGTCTCATGAAACAAAGCCATAAAGAGAGTGTTAGTTGCTGGGAAGGATGGGGAAAAGTTTCTCCTCTGTAGTGGACTTGGTAGTAGCACAGAAGATTGCCTAATTAATATAATAAATGAGGTGAGAATTATGAAAAGATGCTTCTTTTCAGAGCTGAAAATTGAAGCATGTGAGATAGTCTGGAGGCTCTGATTATAAATCTTCCTTACACAGACATCAAAGCAGTGGGACTGGAAAAAGCCCTAAGGGGCTTGTGAAACAGAGTTTTGACTAAAGATGGGTATAACTAATATGGGTCAAAGCTTGCATTAAGTGGATAAGAATTCAGAGTTTGTCAGCTTATTCCTTTCTACTGGACTGCCAAAATTTGGCAGGATATATCAAGAAGATAATCTCTATTATAATGTTTTTAGAGTTTCCTGCCTTACTTCAGCCTGGAAATGCTTCAAGATTCGTTGTTTTGTGATGTTTTCAGACTTCATTTTTTTTTTAATTCCTTATTTATGTGTATGTTGGCCTTCCTTTTTCAAGCTGAAGACTTGTGTGGGAGAAGGCAAGATGAGGCTAGCTGGATTGGACAGTGAGGTTAAAGAGCTTGAGGAGTGGGAATTAAAAGAATTTGTTGCTGTTATTAGGGTGGCACCATCTGAAGATATGGGACTTGGATACTTTAACAGCCAGCAGCAAAATCTGGGAGGAAAGTGTAGCCAAGGCATTTGCTTTTATATCCAAATCAATGATGGAAGTAAAACCAAAAGACCTTCATTTAGTGACCAAGCATCTCTGTGCAAGCAGCTGAGTATCTCTGCACTTGGCTGAAAGGAGATGATTTATTTCATAGTGATACATGGTTCTTCCTAGGTACCCTTTAAACACCCTTTTTTGCAACTGGCTCTTGCTCTATTTTGGCGTAGGCTTGTATTGGCTGGGTCCGAGCTGTATGCAGTAAAAAGCATTATGAACTTCACTGTTTCTACCTTATGAGATACAGATTAAAATCTGGGCTGAATTCACAGAAGCTAAGTACTTCTATAAGGCATTTTTCCTCCAAGAATGCCCTGCTGGTGCCAAGGATTCCAGCACTGTAACTTGTTAGCAGAGTGATATTGAACCAAGGCCTCAGTGCAGCAGATAACAAAAATAAACCCAATTGTTTTTTATACTTTTCCCATGTGGACATTCCTCAGTGTCCGAGGACCTTCTCCAGTTGAAAATCAGTGAGACTGGAGCTAGCTGTGTGATGTGTTTCAGCAGGCATGCCTACATGCGTGCACTTTCTCACAGTGCTACATGCAAATAAAGTGTTGATTCCTGGCTAACTGGCCAGTAATCAAAGGCAATTCCTCCAGATGCTGCTAGCTGGTGTCACAAGTGACACTTCATTTGTGCCAGTGAAGTTTTTGAGAAGTGGCTGCCAAATTGGAAACATCTCATAATAGCTCTTAAACTGGTGGAAACAGCTACTTTGAACTTTGTTCTAGGGGTCAAGTTAGTGAAGGGATCCGTTTTTTTTGCAGATGATGAATCTTCTTATGAAATAGAAACACTTGGAAAATGGGAACTTGCCATTTTCTGGAAATGCCTATTGCAGTGAACTCTACAGATGGCTCTGAGATACCATTATGGTGGAAAATCTGGCTTGAGTTGTTTTAAAATAATGTACTCATTCATGTCCTTGGCTTTTAACAAGCTGTAGGGTTCTGTCTTCGGATTCCACCAGGAAATCCATACGCTGATTCCACTCGGTGCTGTTGAACTGTGAGCTATTGACATTGATTTGTCCAGAGATAAGAGTGGTAAAAGGACTTAGTAGCAGTTGCTACTATGCACTACTTTAAAGCACTACTTTATTAAAATTTAATGAAGGGTATCATTCAAAGATCATATTAATGCAAAGTTTTGCTTCTGTAATGGATTTCTAAAAATGTCTGTTTTAATGATGTTGACATGTCACAGGTCTTAGGACTTAGTCCATTGCTCATCTAAGGTACTGGAAAGACTCAGTGACCTTAATGGGCTTTAGATCAGCTCCAGAGTGTTGAGGGAAGTGTTTTGTGAGGATTAGTTCTTCTAGATAAAGAACCTTCTCCTCAGCAAGAATTTCTTCTGAACACGGAGGTAATGAACCATTTTATTCATTCTATAGCTTTAAGAAAGATAACTGAAAGATTAAATTGGTATTACTTGTGGAATTATCCGAAATGCTAACAAATCTATGCAGAACCACAACTCTGCTCTGCATTATTTCTTGTTCTTCACATATAAAAATAATGCATATGCTCCTTATTTTAAAGACAATTTAATAGACAGTTATGATGAGACTAATTTCAAAACACTTCTTACACTTCTTCAGATTACTGTTTTCTTAAGAATCATTAAAGTTTTCCTTTCCTACTTTTGTTATTTCAATGAAATGACAACCAGTGATATAAGAACAAAATAACTGTCCAATCTTTGTGTTTTGTAATGAATAATAAAGTGTTTTAACCTCTTTAGGGACTTAACACCACGTTAATCCTTTAATCCCCAGAAAAACCAATTTTGTTGACATGAAAAGGGGATATTTAACTTCATCCAATTAATTTTCTACCTTGGAGATACCATGATTATGAAGATTAAATAATAGATTCACTGCAATAGCCTTATTGTTTAAAAAGTGGAAGTTTTGCCAATAGATAATAGCATCAGAAACAAAAATTTTACATCAAAATTATGCTCTATTTTCCTCAATTTAAGAAGAGCAATGCAAGTACTTAGATACCCAGAAAAACCTAGCACTTCTATAACAGTTACATATGGGGCAGTTGTTAAATTCAGACAACGTTCATGCCTTCAGAACCTTCACTTTTTTATTTAGAGTTGCTCTTCTCACACTTTAAGCACCTACTGAGAAAATACTTTGTAGCAGTAAAAGGCTAATAAAATGCGTTTGGTAGATAAATTTGTGTGGGAATTGAAGAGTGAATCTTCTTTTTAACCATATTTTACAATTAGGGATAGAAGACAGCAGAATATTTCCTGTTTTGCCTGTGTCTTTGCCCAGTGGCTTTTCAAATTTTGAGCTTCTGCAGACTTTTGCCTAAGTAATAAAGCAACTGTTCTATGTTGTTTTTCCAAATGCATGGCATATGGGAGTTGAGCTGGATTTTTCACTTTTCTTTTAAACATTTGCAGAAAGGTCAGATTTTCAAACATGTTTTGTGGTACATCAAAAGGATAAGGCTTTTTTGTAAAATCCTGCCTTATATTTTGCTGTCTCTGGAATGAAAAGACTGTGAGTGAGCAAGGGTGGTTTTACGGTTAAGACATCAAAGTAAGATTTGGAAAATCCAGATTAAATTCCCTGCTCAGCTGTAGACTTGACGTGCAGTCTTGGGCAGGTCACTTGACCTTACACCTTCCAGTGAAAATGGATGGATAATGCATCCTTTATTCTGTTGTGTTTTTTTTTTTTTTTTTTTTTTTTTAACTTGCCTTTTCAAATTGAAAGTACTTTGGGGTACTGAGACTGAGCCCATAGTTCAATGATATAATAAATTTGTGTTTGGTACTGTGGTACTGGATCAAAACACTAAGGCTGGATAGACTTTTCTCTGTTTTGCTAAAGCTGTCACTTCAGATGATCTTGTACCAGCAATCTTTATGCTGGATATCACTCCCTGTACCACTCAAAGAGTGTGTTTTATCAAACACTTTCAGCCAAAGAAAGCCCAGGGTCCCGCTGTGTATTCTCTCTCCTCTGTTTCAGCATTGATGGGACAGCTGTGCAGCTGGCCAGATCGGTGAGTGGATCCAATTCAAAAGAAGTCTTAGCCCCCACCAGAGTTAGTTTGTCAGTCGCAGCCAGATGTATGGTTGCTAATGCTGTCACGAGGAAGAAGATGGGAATGCAAGGCTGGGGTGGGCAAGATGGGATCGTGCTACAGATGCACAGACCTTCATCACGTTGGTTAAGGGCTCTGATATGTGCAGTTTACAACCAATGTAAACATACTGGCAAAGTCTCCAACTGTACTGGTAAAACCAAAGTACATAGTGGAGATACCAGAAAAGCGTCCCTAAGCATGGGCTTGGCCTTATACACAAATGTTGGAACTGTAATCAACGAAGCGATACTGAAAACAATTGTCTGCATTTAAGCCTCATCACAGGCACTTGACATACTACAGTGTTGGTAACCAACTACTCTCATCACTGCGAGCAGTACTGGGCATCTGCAGCTCCTCTCACTGAGGCTCACAGGAGTTGTGCTTGCTCAGGAGCTTCGGTGATGTGTTGTTTGTTTTGATCTGAGAGAAACAATAACATTAGAAAACAAGAAGTTTAGAAAAAGATTTTCACTCTGATTGAGTCATGCTTTAAGCTGTGGTTTGAAGGTAGTATTTCTTCTTAGAAGTTCATTCATCAAAGGCCATTAGCACATGCTAAGCACCAGGTTCAGTGAATTATAAAGGCATCCTTAACATTCTTCCTTCAACTGTATTCACAGTAAGGTTCTATTCAATATAAGTAAAGAAATGAGCACCAAATCTTTCATATCTTACTTTTTCTTCAGAGATCAGTTCTTGATCTGCTCAGACATTTTTTTGATGTCTTGGCTGACTAGTCTGTGTTCAATGGATTTAGGAGGTTTTTTTTTTTTTTTATGTCTCCAGCTGTCAACAGTTCAAGAGAGACAGTAAAATATCTATTGTCTAAATCCTTTTGCTGACCTTGGGTGGAATCAGTGTGGTTTTGCGTGATGGAAGTGGAGAGAAAGATTAAGGAAGAGATAATTTCCTAATTCTGAACTTCATCCAGAAAGTTGTTTGTTGTGTTTTTTTTGTTGTTTTGTTTTATTCAAGAATGTTATTTGAATAGTCAAGAATGACTATTGAAACGTCAAACATTCAGCATGTTCTGCTTATACAGTACTAGGAGGTCTGTGTGCATTATGATGTCTTTAAGCACATGAGCATATGCTATAAAGCAGAATATGCTTCTTCCACAGTTCACTAATTCAAATTACTAAGTGAGCAGAACACTAAGTATTTCTACCATCTCAAGATTTTGGGGGTTTGTTGTACAGAATTAAAACATAATTATTTCATTTTAAACCAGAATATCAATTTTCACTGGCAAAGCAAACAAGATTTAGCATCCTTAAGAAACGCGTACATACAGTAAGAACCACTGTACTGCAGTAATATGCAGTTTCACTGATCTGAATCTGTCCTCAAGTATTTCTTATTTGGAAGATTTAACCATCCTTCACCATAATTCTGCCTTATTCAGTGTTTGAGGCAGCTAGCACCCTGGGAGTTAGTACTGTTCAATCAATGCAGTTCTTGTCTGTGCAGTTCCTCACGCCATTTTTTCCACTGCTGGAAGGCATACATATGAAAGGAGCAATGGGGCAACAGTAGGAGAAGCTGTGTTTTGAAGTTAAGGAAGCTAGACTCCATCCCTGATGCTGTTTCCTGCTGTCTGCACTGTAAATCTGGAGAGAGCCTTAGTCTCATCACAGCTGTCATGAGATTCTCATTTTTTGGGTGCCCAGTGCAGGTCACCTGTGGCCAAATATAGAGAGACTTCAAGTTCTTACAGCTGTAATAGATACCAACTTAAGCTTTGATTGCAGTGTTGTAACAATGGCTTAGAAAGGGAACTCAAGAAAAAACAACACACCCAACTGATTGCAGATATCAGGGATTAGTGGGCACTTTTAAACAGTCCTGTTGCTGGCTGCTCCTTGCCTCTGTTCTCTAAAATGGGGATAATACCAGTTCTGCAGAGCACTATGAAGTGCAATGGGCTGCAAGTTTGTGAAACTACTGGTTACTCCAGAGAGTACAGCAGAGAAATTTAGTGGAAAATAAAAAAGTCTTGAGTGGATGGATAGGGGCTGTATCAAGTAAAGAAGTAAAAAGATGTATTGAATCAAAATGAAGCCACTGCGTGCTGGTAATTTTATAGCCTGTGTAGATGCATCTTCTGTACTCGTTGTCATTCCCAGTGTTTATAGAGCTTGATTTTGTCACTTCAGTGGACTTGTGTTGTTTTTAGATAGGAATTTCAATACATCTGTTTGTATGCAACTCCAGGGGCTCTTTCCACAGACTCTTGTGTGAGATAAAAACCTGAGCTACAGAAGGCATCAAGAAGCTGTGGCACAGGTGGAACTTGCTTGTCCATGGACCTGTACACTACACTTGCACTCACTGATGTGAGAGCTGTCTATTTGTTTTCTAGTCCTAGTATTCATAATGTCTCCCACCTATATGGCTAATAGAAATTATGTTCAAGCTGCAGTCTTTGTATCCATGGGATCACTAATGCTGTCTCTCACCCTTCCTAGCTACTATATTTCAGGAAATTTAAAGAGACTTAATACCCACCCCTCTATCACATTTGGCTGAAATTGCATAGTAGCGTCTAAAATCATTTGCAAAATGAAAAAGTGAAGGAGGGGGAAACATTCCAACACAACGTGATTGCATATGCTTCATTCCCTTCAGAAGAAAAGAAAAAAGAAACGTGCAAAAGTCAACACACAGGAAGCAGAGACTCCCTCTCCAGCCTGCTGAGCTGTTCCCCAGAGGAACTGTAGTCTCAAAGCAGGAATGGATCTTGCCACCAGTCCTACACCCGCGTAATTTCCCCATTGAAAGTTTTACAACAGTGTGACCAAGGGAAAAAAAAAAAAAGCAGCCCCATACAACCAGGCTGATGTACTTTACCCAAAGACAAATATTCATAAATTCAAAACGTGGGTCAGCAGCCTCTGTGCATCTGGCAGACTGTCAAAACTGCTTCTCTGTGGGCATGTTGCTGTAAGTATTCTCTTTTTAGAACTACTGCTGTGTAATAGCCTTTCCTCCTTTTAATCTTCTAAACCTGGCTTGGGAGGCAGATAGGAAGAAAGTATTACAGGAGTGTGTGACCCTTGAAATTTGCCTCTTCCTATCCCCCTCCCCAGAAATTCACACTTATATTCTAGGAGACAGAAGTCTATTGTCCCAATTCATTCAACTGGTGTGTATGTTTCATGCTCAGAAAATGAACATTATGCACATTCAAAATCATATTTGCATCAAAATAGAGGAAATGTCTTGAGCTTTTATTTAATATCTAATGACGAGTGCCCAAATTTTCTAAGTGAAAACCTGACCCCCAGGACTCTTTTAATGTGGAATGTATTGTTCATTAAGAAGGTACTGTGTATGAGGAAACAGAGCAGAAAGAGTACTTTCCATCTATTCATACTTTGAAGACCTTTAAACAATTTCTAGAAATAGAAACAGCACCTGCTAAGGGCAGAAGTATAATTGTTTGCATGCCCTCAAACATTGCTTTACTACACCAATTTTCATCTTGTTCTTAAAAGGATTACCAACTGAACATTGAGGATTAGAGTGGTTCAAGGTTACAAAAAAAAAAAAAAAAAAAAAGATCAGAGAAGGCCAGGCATAGTAGGGCAAAGTTATTATTTGCAATACAGTAATTTATAATTCAAATGGTCACTGAACTCTATCAGTGTTTTTGCTTGCATGATAAATGGAAGTAGGTTGAAGCAGATCTGCTTTCTTTTATGCCCTTCTGATGTAACAATTCTAGTCCTGCCTTGCAGTTTCTTGTATAGAACCAGAATGTGGTGCAGTACAGGAACAGGTGGTGGACAAAAGGACACTGGACTACACCTATGATCCAGAGAGTGTTGGGACCATGGGGTTATCACCAACCTCTGAGTTCGGTTTTTGGTGGGGAAGGAGGAACTTACTAACTCTGGCATTGTTCTAGTTAAGCAGAGAGCACAGAAAACAACATGAGGATCACAGTTCAGCTTACTGTGACTTTATCTTGACTTTGTGTCTGTCCTTTATGCACAATCTAGAAAGGTGCGACATTGTTGGCTGAGAGATCCAATCTCAAGGGGTCACAAAATACCCCTAATGTAGGTTACAGTACTGTTTTCTTTTCTGTCTAGGAATAAAGAGCTCATCTCTAATAAGTTGGGGTTTCTGGGGGGCAGAGGTAGCTGGTTCCATTCTGTCAGCATGGGGAAAACCAATGTTGTGTCTGAATAGCTGGAAGTGGGCACTTTGCAAAAATGGAAGGAAAAATTTCAGCTGCAGTCAGTGTTAGGATGTGCTTACTGTTGTGGCAAAGGATGGAACAGACACGGTCAGCTCATCCTTTCCTGGTCCCACAGCACTGAGGCAGGTGGCACAGGGAAGTAAAGACATCCAAAATACACACAATGCATGTTTTGGGAATACTTACAACACTCCCTTTCACTAGGAATTTAACTCAGTAACTTTCTATGGAATTGTACATATGTATAGTTTCAACTTTAATGGAAGTGAAACAGCTTTAGCACATAAAAAGGAAAGAATAAAGTAAAGAATGTATCTCTTCTGATGGAGTGACTCCAGATAATGCACTGCAGGGTTTGGCCTGTGGGATGTCCAATGCTTCGTTCAATTTGCCCTTTGACAGAAGTGCAAGTCAACCTTCTTTTTTTTTTTTTTTTTTTTAAATAAAGAAAGCTTCTTCAAAAGAGAAAATATCTTTTCTCTACCAGTTTATTTCCTTTGCACATATATTTTATGGTGAAGAAATAACAAATCTGTTACCCTGTAATTAAATTGGATTACAGAATAATTATAGCCTTGTTTGCTTTCTGCAGATTACATGGTAATTATACTTGATATTACCATGAAAAACCAAGAATTTCTAACTATGTCATTACATGGTAATTTCTGCAATACAATACAACTGTTTAATTATACATGCAGTTTCTTTACTTCAATGGAAAAATGATTAAAATAATGCCAATGCCTCTAAGTTTTGAACAAGTGCCAGCATATCATATAACATTTATAGTATCCGTAGGCATTTGTTTATTTGCAAGTATGTATTTACATATACAAGATTCCTGTTTATCATTCTAGGCTCTCCTTTGTGCCTAAGATACACAATTGCACTTCAGAAATAGGTACTAATATTCCATGCATATTGTTCTTCTGTTTGCCCGGAAAACCTTGGTTCAGAAGTGATGAGTCTTTTTCCCAGTACAGAAGTCTATTTCAAAATAGCCGTGACAAAGATGGAAAAAAAGGATGGCTGTCTGATAGGTACTTCAAGCTGTATAAGCTTAGTTTTGACAAGTTTGCTTTACTTGTCAGATTATTTGTTGGCATAAAATCCAGCTACGGAAGGACTGGGATCTTTTGACATTCTTGACTGATTCGCCCCCTGCTGTTAAGTAAGCTTCTTTAGTGGGGTCTTGTTCAAAACAGTTAAGATCATCAAGGTCACATATTCATTGTGAGAGTATACAATCAATTGGATGCAACAAAATTCAATGTCTATCTTCTCTAGCAACACAGAAAAGCCATAATGGTTGTTACACTTACGTATGGTAAATATTATTTTGATACTTGGGTCTAGCATTCAGGGTCCTGCTTTGTAATAGACCTCACTGATGCCTGATAAGAGAACTTCAACAGCATGAAAGAAGAGAGGCAGTAAGAAAAAAAATATATACATTTTTTAATGTAGTGACCTCTGCTTTAAAGTAGACATATACGCTCTTCCTACAACTATACTTGCAAATTCTTGTTACTGTCTTAATCCTAGATCCTTCCAAAATAGTTAAATTAATTACTGAATGGATCATGAATGGTGGACCCATGGGAACCACAGGAAGAGGCAATGGCAGTTCGTCCTCCAAGTCAAACTAAAGCAATAACAAAAACCCCAAAACTTTTTTCAAAAAATGGCAAAATACAGGTGGTTCCTGTCATATCATTCTCCCTCTCATACTGTCCCAGAAAAAGCTCCTTCCACATAAAAGCCATATAACCACCATCTTGATGTACAACTATCTAATAAAACTGTATGGAATAACACAAAATTTAGAAGCCTCAGAAAGACTGGTGCTCTAATTATCTAGGTGATGATAAAGCGTCACATGCTGTCTTTCTGTAAAACTGCAGAGGTTTGCTTTATGACTATTAACAGGGAATGAAATGAAGAGGAAAGCAAATGTATTGTTAGATATATTGTTAAAGTAATTGATAAATCTCCCAAAAGAATCAGCTAGAGTAGGGCTAAGTCAGATCTAATACTGTTTTTATTTCCCACATAGTAAAAAACTTTGAGAAGCTCTGAGAAGGAAAATTATTTTTATTCTTTTCTGTGTGTTTATCTCCTTATTTTTTTTTTTTCTGCTTTAATTACCATGGAGCACTGCTTACAGACAGTTGTCCTATTGTGCAAGATGCTGTAAAAAAAGATGACTAAGAGGTGCTTCTGATCTCTTCACGTGAGAACAGATATTGAATGAATACAGACATGAGAGAGACAGAAGTTGACATTTAGACCGTGCCTGGAAAAGTGTAGGTAAAATAGGGTGAACTGGGAAGATGCTTGAAAGCAAATAGTTCTGTTAGATACAGATGTGACAGATGAATTAAAGGATGGCCATACCGTGAGGGTCAGAGAGGCCTTTGGGATGATATCAGGATCACTGCTGTTCTCCATCTTTATCCATTCCGGATCTGGTCATGCGAATCATTTGTGCCTTTTAAATCAAGGGAAATCAATGGGAGTTCGGTCTCCGGGGGTCTTGCAAGACTGTGCCCTGAGGAGAGTTATATTTTATACTCCATCCAAATTAGCTTAAATTTGTTTTGTCTGAATTTGGCTTAGCTGCCAATGTAATCAAGATACAACATGAAAAGTCTGTCATCGGACAAGACATTTTGCGTCTTGTTCCTTTAGCAGAAAGCTGATTTCTACACTAGCAAATACAGCAAAGCCACTTTCCCAGGTTTAATTGCAAAGCCTCTCAGTGTGAGTATAGAGCAAGCCAGCTTGATAACCTTATTCACAACCTTGAAACCCAAAGGGATAGTTCAATGTTACCAAAGGGTACCTGGATCCTGAAGCTGTATATTAAAGTGCTTATATTAAAATGCAGTTCTACCATCAAGTTTCTCTAGATGGTTGTTCTGGGATTCATACATGGATAGTGAAACTCATAAAAGAAGGAGAACATCGCAGATGAAGGTTTCTTATTAGTCATCAAGCAGGGAAGACGAAGTGAATTATTAAATTTCGTTACCTCACATTTCTTTCGTGAGTCGCTGTCACAGAGTTTTCAGCACAGTGTGATCTGTGAAAGCCTCTGTGCTCAGATCAAAGACTGTTTTGTGATAGGATCATTATGTGCTGTAGTTAAGCATTTTGTTAACTTCAATATTGACAGACAAAACATTTTTCAGGTGAGTACCACTAGTAAATACAGTACAGCTTTAAGACTGGGAAAATACAGTCATTAAGCTATCTTAATAGGAGAAAAGAGAGCCATTATTTGCTGTCATTATGCACTGTTTGCTAATTATGCTCATCAGGTGATAAAAACGAATAAGTTAATTTAGTTTTTTATTGTTCTGCCTGAAATCCTTGGAGAATCTCTGGGAAGTAATTTTACTGCCTTTTGTTCCTTCCCTCTCTCTGCTTTCAGCGTTGTATATTAGGGATCAAACTATATAGCTGATATCAAGCACTAGTTGCTTTTAATATTTTTAATTTGTGTCATAAATTTGCAAGCATTCAAAACATGTTATAGTAACTGTGACCTATGGATTAATGTAGCTGTCCTTTCTTGGTGCGAGGATCTTCCACTGAACATTCCCCCAGGCTGAAAGTCCCTGAGAGTGCTTATACCAAAGAGGGTCCAGCTGGGTCTTGGCCTCTGGCTGAGCTTCTGTCTGAGCCATTTCTTCTGCTTATTGCTTAGACAGTAACCCAGCTACACAGCCTCCCAGTAGCATGGATTATGCTACTCCCCTTCTGCAGTGAAAAAACTGGCACAGATGGTTTGATCCTTAAGCAAGTGAGAGCTGCAGTCTTGCTCCAGCACAGCATGTGGCTGAATGTTGGTGCCATAGATGCTCATGGCCACCAGGGAATCAGGAAGGTCTCTGTGTGACTGCATTCTAGTAATCTACGCCTTAAATGAAAACTTTATGTACAACCCATCTTTTTACAGGAAGCAGTTACTGCCAGTTTTGCTGCTGTTTTTCCATCATCTGAATGTCCAGCTCAAAGTTTTTTCTTTCAGTACCACAGAATCATAGAATGGCTTGGGTTGGAAGTGACCTTAAATATCTTGTAGCTCTAACCCCTCATGCTGTGGACAAGGCTGCTGCCCACTAGACAACATTGCACAGGGCCCCATCCAATCTGGCCATGAATGTTTCCAAGGATGGGGCATCTGCAGCTTCTCTGGGTAGCCTGTGCCAGTGCCTCACCACCCCCTCTGAGTAAAGAATTTCCTCCTAAAACAGAAAACAACTGCAAATTACTTGAACAATGAATGCTTGGGACTTGTTCCTACAACACGGAGGAGATTTTAATTTTACTCTTAGTTTTCCTATTTCTTCAATTTCCAACTTCAGGTGAAATGCTGTATAAAATTGCATCTGTTGTTAACTACATCTGAAGATGTTATTACTAAAGATAGATCACTGTAACCTAAGTGCCCTTAATTTGACTCCTAGATATAGCACCTATTCGTTAACCTACCTCTTTCTGCTTGAACTTTCCTGAGAATGAAATGGGGTTAAGAATTACAGTCTTGTTACCCAGAAGAGGAGATATGAGGGTTCACTGCTTTGTCGGAGTCACTATTAGAACCTCTAAGAGGGGAAGTTCAAGCCGAAACCATCATGAAATGCAAAGGCAGATGGCCATGTCATCAACTGGTTTCAATCAGTGTTGCTCCATCATGCAGGAGGACCATATCAGTAGTTTGCTGGTGTGTTTTACCTGCTTTTTAGAGAAATGTGTTTTAAATATTCCGCTATTTACTGTGGCTTGATTAATGAAATTCCAATTGAAAATGAAACACACATTTATTTACAGAACATGGCTTGTGCACCATCAGGGAACATCTTACAGTAGTAGTACAATTTAAAGAAAGCTACGAAAATGTTTTCGGATCTTCTCATGTTTTGATTCAATCAACTGTAAAAGTACAAAGTACACTGGATATGTAATAGAAAAAAAACGTGCACACTTGGATGAGTAGTAAATTCTAATGAGCTTTTTTGTTCTGCAATTTAAAATATTTATAGAACCATTTGAATTTATTTGGATGATTCTAGAAATTTTCTTTGTATATTGAAATGCCAATTCTAAATCACAAATGCATATTGGAGTAGTAATATACAGTGCTTTTTTCTTAATGATTTTTCATTTTGCGGTTGAGCCAAGTATCTATATGGGTTAAAATCTATAATTCCCAGAACTGATAGACAATTCAAAAGGCTTAACAGACTTCATGCATCGCTTGCTATTGAAACTGTGTATCCAGAGGAAAACTAATATATTGACCTTAGAAGGCCATTTACTGTTATTTGAAATAAACCCATTGCTTATAAGTCTATGGACTGTCTATTTTTGACAGTTATAAAGCAAACAAAAATCCTGGGAGCATTTGGCATTTTTGGGGAAGCCTGCTTTCAGATCCCGGAGTAGCCTATGTGTTTGATCTGGAGCTAATTATTAGTTCTAATAGGAGATCTAAAAAATACCTGTTGTCCCAGTGGACATGTTTATTCCCCGTAGGATGCTGCTACCTAAATATCTCAGAGGTTTTCTTTTATTTTAATCTATGTGTAAAACACAACTTTTGAAGGGAACAACTGAAGTTGTGTTCTCACAGCTTTAAAAGATTACCTATTTGGGGCTGAATTGTAAATGCACTTAAGTCTTTAAAACATGTTGTTCCATTTGTCTAAAATGACTAGGCACTTTCTAGGGAATTCTGGGGCAGGAAACAGGAAGGCAATTATGTGTTTTTATATCTCTAAAATGCTTATCTAATATATACAACTGAGATATTTGTAACAGTTGCACATCACAAGGAAAATTTTAAAAGCATTGAGTTCCAGCAGCTTACGCAGCTACCATGAATAGTAAATTGCCAAACGTAATCTCACTCTTGGGAATCTTAAGTGTGTTATGTCTGTTTGATCAAATATTATTAGGTTAACTTTAACCATCAGAATAAATTAGTAGTTAGTGGTTCTATCTAGATTATAACTGGGGGAAATAGAATAAAAGTAGATACATGCAGATGCTGGCAAGTGCTTTCTAAGAGTGAGCTTTAATAAATATGGAAAGAGCAACCCTAGGGAAATTTTGGAAGCTGCCTTATTTGATATTTAAAAGTGCACTAGAAAACACATTAATAAATTTGATACTCTGCGCACAACCCAGATGCCCCCTCCTTCCTCTAGCTTGTTTGGGTGTATGAAGAGTTCTTTGGATTCTGAAAGAATAAAGCTAATTAGAAAAAATATTTAACTTAAGACAGATAAGATGCAGGTTATTGCCTGCATCCAAAGAGCTGTATTTAAAATCATGCAGCAAGAGCAAGCAAAAAGAGTGCATAGAAGATTGAGGAGGAAGAAGCGTCATTTCCCCCATCTGTCTGTGATAGCTTACAAAAGAGGTGCCCAGTACCACTCTGGGATATCTCTGTGTGTTGGGGGGAAAAGATTTTCAAGGTAAAGTCTATCTTTCAAGAAAGACCTGTAAAATGTGGCCTTATAGCATCTTTGCTGTCAGTATTAAAGGCCAATTTGTGGACTGAAAGTAACTTTCTAGTAAGAGGATTAAGTAAATATCGTGATAACCTTTGGCTGATAGTGAGCCTGAAATGAGGGAATCTGGAGAGCCTAGAAGATACCAGCATTGTCCTGTTTTAACCTCCACAAATCTGAAAGGAGGTAAGGAATAATAATCATCAGTAAGACAGCCAAGGACAGGGGATAATTTCTAATGACTACACAATTTATGGAAGCATGATGCTCTTCTGCCATGAAGTATGTACAAGACAATAGCAGATGTTGGTGGCTTTTTGAAGCCAAACTTCAGAGAAGTATTTAAGTATTTCCTTGCCTTAAAGCAAACACTTATGTGATTGGCTGAAAGAGATGTTTTTCATGATGGAAAAAATCCTTACCTGATGTCTAAAATACAAAACACAAGGGCATACTCACGGGCTCATTTATAGACTCATGGGGAACACTTAATTCACCCCTATTCCATCACTGACTATAGATGAGTTCCATTCTTCATCTTCCTATCATAAAATATCTGTTTGCATCAGTTCACCAGCACAGTGAGTGGTTTTCTTCACCAACATCTGCAGGAAATTTTCATTAGTTTATGTACACTGATTTCAATTGAAGTGTAACTTAATCTTATTAATTCCTGAAGGAGGTTATGTTTATTTTCCATGCAGACAATACAGCATACGCATCCCATTCTTCTGTTCTAAGGCATCCCTGAAAGAGGAACAGGGGAGAAAAGAATTATTTTAAGGGAAAATAGTAGAAAAACAAGCAATAGGTTTGAGGTTGTTTATTTGTTTCTATGTTTTATGTATTTTAACATATGGTGAGTTTTATTTCTGTTGATGTTTACAATTATCCTCTTAGTGGGTAAGGAAAACTTCCAAAAATAAAAAATACTGACGCTTTAATGTTGAGGGAAAATTGAGGGAGTTTCCTCAGTTGCCTTCATAAGAGTTTGGTGGTGGACAGCAAGCTAACAGGAGAAGAATGAACACACATCCTAAATATTGCTCCCTATTTATTTTTTGAATGTCCATAGTTAAAAAACACAGGCAGTCAAACCTGCTGTGGAATATCTGAATGGAAATAAAAAGCATATATAGAGAGTGAAAAGCAGAAAATACCTGTCTGGTGTCAGAGAGTGAGTCAGTCATTGCCAGAAGCTGAGACTTCCCAGTCTTATTTGTCTGATGTGAGATGGTCACACTGACTGCTTAGGGTGGCTGAAACCACATGGAGAGGGCCTAGCTTCTCATCTGGAGAACAGAGAATACCTGGAAGACACACCTGGCTGTGAGTCATGGCACATGCAACTGCTGCGTGGCAAAGGATAGGACTGTTTTCCCATTCCCCAAACAGTGTATGGTGCTTCTGAGGAAGTGTGGCCTGTGTGTATTTGATCAGAGTAGCTATTGAGAGATGGCAAATAACAACACAAGATTATTTTTCATGTTATTAGTTTTGTGAGACTTCAGGTTACTTAGCATAAGCAGCAAAAAATACATTTCCTGGAGTTGTTTAGAAGTTAAACCTCAATTGCCTTGCAATGAGGCACATTTACAAAACAAAAAATATTGGAACTGAAAGAAAACCCCATACATCTCTGTTTGACCCAGGGTGTAGAAAAACCCCTCAGATTGACACATCAGTTGTGTATGATGCCATGCGGGCTGGGAGGTCAGCTGTGGATATCAGTGCTGAAACATTTTTGAAAATGACTTTGGACAGAGCTGATGTAAATGTACACACTGCTTGGCAAATGGTTGGTCGTAAATTGCTTGCAAATGTAATTCTATTTTGTGTTTGGGAATTATCTGCAAGCAGATTTTGAATTTCATACATTTTCTCATTCGTCAGCACAAGGATGTGAGCTCTTTTCACCAGTCTATTTCAGAAACTGTCCTTGCATATGCAGAGTTCATTAACTTTAATTCTCAGCATGCAGTCAGCCGTGGAGGTCACGTGGTGGTGTGGGTAATATTTATCCTCCCTTATTGGAGCACTAAGGTTTTGCCGAGCCACGGTGGAGAAATTCAAAGACATTTCAAGAAGACAAATAGAAAAATATTAACCTTCATCCTTTTGCAAAAATATCTCATAACACTTGCAGCACTGAGATGGGCAAATACAACTTCTCTGAGAGTTATTTTCAGAAAAGGTAAAGGAATTATCTTAAAGAGCATAGCCAAGTCAAGTTTAGAGGTTTTATTCAGTTTCCTTTTTCTCATACAGTTTCAACAAATTGATGTGAATGCAGTAATTTTATGTATTTCTTCTTCAGAAGTTTTTTAAATGTAAGATGTAGATGTTTAGGGTTTTTTTCCTTATTCTTGACAATATATAATATATATATATAGTATAATACAATAACATAAAATGTGTCGTAAGCCTGAGAAGTTTTGTAATAGTGTATTTTAGCAGCTTGAAGAAAAATGTAGATTTGGCCCAAAGCCTTTCTCCTTTTCCCATCTCTGTGAAGTTCATTTGTAAGATGTCTTGTAGTAAAAACAACACAAAACATTTTTAAGGAAGCCAGATCTGCCACAGGTATTTGTAGGAGGGAGAAGAGCATGGAATCCTGTCTTCCCTGGACTCAGCAGCCATACGCCCATTGACATTATAGGATTTTGTTTCTGTCTTGTTATAGCAGCACTGATAGAACTGCTCATCAGGTGTAATAAACATGCACAAAAACATTTGTGGGATTGAGCCCTAAGCTAACAGCCTACATTTAGGATCAAATTATAAGAACGTTGGCTGAGATTTTTTAAATTCCACTTGAAACAGCAATCTTCAATGAGTTAGGCCCGAGTTCTGATTTGCATGTATATCAGGAACTTCAGTTTTGTGTTTCATTATCAAACGAAAGTATCTGTGCTTTAGCCATACTAATTTCTTTCTAAACCCAATTTCTTTTTAAAGAATCACAACACTCAAGGTACCATAATAGAGTGCCACAATTAGATTTTCTAAAATAAGAAGCTGGTTTTGATTTGGTAGGAGTACAAGCCTGTCTCAAGCTACTAACTTTTAATTTACTGGTATTCCTAGCAGTCAGAAATGATTGAAGAAGGCTTAGTTAGAGAAATATGAAAAAATAATTTGTTTTATCCTAAAATATCTCTTAGTTTTTCAGAGCAGAGATACATTATCCTTAAAGAGAAGGGTTTGCAATTGGAAAATAATAATAATAATAATAATAATACATTTTATGACATAATTTGCAATTCAGTTGTTTTATTTACCCTATGGAATTAGAGATCCCTAAAGAACACAGCAAAAGCTAGAACAGAGCATGTGTTGGTGTGTGCATACATAAGGAAGAAAAATATGAACAGGTGAGGGGGAGCCCTAGCAGAGAAGTAGAAAACATTCTGATGGATCTAATTTAATTTTATGTTGTGTTTTCATGTTGAGTTTCCTTTACAAGCACTGAAGCTTTGCTGTGAAAAGCCATGAACGTGGGATTGGCCACAAATAATAAGATTTTTTTTTTAACTAACTTTGGCTGTTGGATTATAATTTGTTAAAACAAACAATAGCTTACCGTATTACAGCTGAATGCAGAGATATTATTTGTACTCTGCTAAAATCAAATTATCTTTTAGTTTCTATTCTCTCCAAACTAAGCTAAACAGTGGTGTCATAAGATGACAAATTACAGGATGAACGTAAGAGCAGTGCCTTCAAAAATACAATAGTTATACAAGCCATCTATTGTTAATGAAGAATATAATGCAATTTGTCTGTCTGTAATACAATTATGCAAATCAAAGATGGAACTATCCTGAAATCTCTCTACATTCCAAGTGATTAAAATGAGATAATTTATCACAAAGAATATTACTGATCATGTTTATGTGTTGCACATTAATCCTATTACAATAATGTATCTTTCTACTAATGTAATGGATTTGTGCAATCTAACAGAAAATGACTTTTATACTACCCACAATTACAAAAATATTCAAAGCATATCCATCGCTGCACAATAGCATATGCCTAAAACTGTACAATAAACCTATTAAAACAAACAGAACTTATGAATGTAACCTTCGTACCAATAAAGACAATGCTAAATTCAATTTTATTGCCCTCATTATTTGAACAACTTCATATATAATAAACATTGGGAGTAAATTGCCTTAACCTTCTTTATAAAGAAAGAAAATCTTAAGAAAATGTAATAGAAAAATGTGAGAATTGGTTAAATGGACACCAAGCATGTAGACCATGTGATAAAATCTTCAAAACCTACGCGTAAGTTGCATTTCCAGTCCAAGAGGTCTCTCTAAATCTAGGCAACCTGACAGATATAATTTTATATATGACAAGTCAATCCTTAAAGTAACAGCAGCTTCTGAAAGAGTATCTATTATATGCAATGAGGCATGTGGAAGTGTCATGAGCTACATGAGGACTTTCTTCCATGTGCATGGAAATAAAATAGAAGGCTTAAAAATTCCTCAGGCAAAGCTGTAGTCAGAAAAATAATCAAAAATCAGAAAACACAAAGGATAAGACAGCATGTTCATCATTAAAACTAACACTGTACATATGTATTATAGTAGAGTCACTGGGGGAATGACCACATGCTCTTGGAACATCATAATATTACTTATTTTCTGCATCCAAATCTGCACAAATGGATTATTGTATAATATCTCTTCCTCTCATTGTATTCTTACACTAATTTCATTTCTAGTGTTCAGCCCATCTTTATTGACCTGGGCCTGCTGCTCTCTTTTTCATCCCTGGAATGCTTCATTAGCTCTCAGTGTGCAGCTGCAACATACTGAGCATTTTTCCTTCTGGCAGGCAGGCTTTGCTGAGATGCATTTTCTGATACTGAATTCCTTGACTGCAGAACTAATGCAGCTGTCCACACCTCTGGGTGACCCTCCTGTCCACCTTCTGGACATGTAAATCAGTCTGGATTACCCAGCTCACGGATATTTGTTCCTCTTTCTTTGAAAGAATTTGTCTTCTTTCTCATAAACTTGTACATACTGCGTATTAAAACAAGAATATTTACTGAATATTTCCTTGATCGCTAGCAGCCTCGGAGGGGACGCATCACAGCTGGGCTGACCTTCGTATTCAGACAGTCACTTTTCCCTTTCAGCCATTCCTGCTTCTCTTCAGCCTTGGAGCAAAGAGGATTGCAGTTTGGAACTACCTGATGTCTGGGAGCTTCTGTTAGTGTGAACTTATCTGCTCCAGGATGGCTAATGTGGATATTACGCTGCATTTTACTAACTGAGTGATACCAAGAGACCGCTCTGTGGTGGAGAACTGTACAAGATCTGATGCTTTAGTAAATACAAGTGTGTATCGACTGCTCTACAAATCTATAAATCCCTGGCTCTTCTCACAGCTACAGTATCACATTCAAAAGGATTTGAATCCCCAAACTTTCCCTCTGCTCTGTGTTGTGAATGGGATAACATGATCTCATGGGTCAAAATCCTCATTTTGAAACTTGCTGGCACAGATCTCAGTTTACAGTCCCTGAGAAGCCTGGTTTTTACATGGCATTTTAATATACATGTTTCTTTATCATGTGTCAAGGAGGCTTAAGATATAATTGAACAACTGCCTGTTGGTCAGAGCTGTCTGCTGCAAATTTAGCAAAGCTCTTTGCAGACAGAAACATGGTGAGGGGAGGCCTGGTTCTTGCTAAAGTTTGGCTTGCACAGGGCCTTTCCCTCTCACGCATTTAATATTTACCCATATAGAGTTACTTGAAAACAAATTGAGATAATGCTGCAGCTTGTTTGGATCCATCTCTGCCTGTGCTTCTTGTCTCCCTTTAAAGCACACATGTGTTCTAAGACCTTTGATGGATGGCAAACGCACATGCTTCTGCTCCTGATGCCAGTAAATGAAAAGCTGTTCTTTGTCCAGCAATAGTCATTAGCGGCACTTGGAGAATTCTGTACATCTTCATGTTCTGTCGGAGTAGTAATGCAGCCAACCCCATGCAGTGTTTACAGACAGAAAACTCAGGTACTTTTATGTACGTGGACCAGCTTCAGAGAAGTGTCACCTCCGTAGAACCCATGTGAGGATGGGGGTAGCAGCTGGCTGTATGGATCTCGTGTGCACTGGTGCAATCGCATTGAATTTTCTTTTAGAGTTCACTGAGGACACCCTGACAGTGCCAGCCTCTTGGAGCTGCTGTGTGACAAAGAGTTTCCACGTTTCTCCTTTCTTTTTGAATAAGCTGAAGCTTAACCAAGTTTTCGGCTGAGTTGGCCACCAAACATTCTGTGGGTTTTTGGCTTGTTGATCTGTGCAGAAATACCTCTTCACAAGTCTAGCTCAGCCTAATCCACGTGTCTGGATCTGTTTCACTGGGAATGAGGGCAACTGCTCACTGTGATCCCTTAGAAACAGACGTAAAAACATTCAGATAAAAACAGACATAAAGAAGGAGTCTCCTGGGATATCTATAGCCAAGTCAGTTGAGTCCTGAGAAGAGAAAGGGGAAAAAAAGTTAGCAGAGGTGGCTTATTAACTTATTACTAACTTCTCTGCATTTTGAGTCATCTTGAGTATCTGCCCTTGTCTCTTTCATTGGCTCAATTCCTGTAAAATGAATGTTAACACTGCCTCAGCTCACACGTTTGCTCTGAAACTACCCACAGCATTAGTGAGATGCTCAGATAGCATGGCAAAGGGAGACATCCAGGTATCCAGTTTTGACATTCTGTCTAATTTCCATGAAATAGCAAGAACTAACCTAGCAGCTAGGGCCTGGCAGCCCAGCTGGTTGTGGCAAACACACTGAGCTTTTGTGCTCTTTGTTTGCAGCACGCAGGACTGTCCATACGCCGTGCTAGCGTGTGAACAAGCATTCTGGAGAGAAGCAGAACCAATTTTCCATACCATCTAAGGGACTCAATTGGCAGTGCTGTGTGACAAATCAGGGCAGATTAAAGTTGAGCTGGTCAAATCCTGCCACGCTGTTCTTTGAGCAAAAAACCTGTGGCATTGCTGGGTCCAAGAAAAGGAAAAATTTGGAAGACAAACACAGCACTCAGATGTGCAAAAAGGATGAGCTGCCCAGTGTTAAAGACCAGGGAAGACTCATTTTTGAGCAGGACAAGGCTGGTTGGCTGCTTGGGCTTTTCTGCTCTATTGAGGCTGTAATTACAGCTTCACAAAGCTTGCGTGACATTGCTAATTTGAGAAAAAATGGAAGACTGATCTCTGTAAGAACACTCCGGGTTGAGATTTTATTTGTGGAGTCCCTATATCAGCAAATCAAACCTACAAATATTAGTAATTTAGTATTTTTATTATAGAAATAATCCAAAAACAAGAGATGGGAAGATGTAAATGTCAGTTATTAAGAACGATTTAAAAGAGGTTAGTTGATTTTAAGATACCTGAAAGTCAAATTGACCATCAAAGTGTGGCATGAAATTATGAAATCAAAATTACTTAACTCTTTTCAGAACACAGCTTTCTTTGCTAAAGATCTCTTACCTACAGAGGAACCTTTGTATGTTAAACAATACCTTCAATTTAAGACACAGATTCTGTGCTTTGATCAATCCCATTTTATTTCCTATAGCTTTGCATCACGAAAGGAGCCAGTTATTTGCCTTAAACATTTGGAATTATGTGATTCCCCTGATTCTTGGGAAGCTATGGGTGGTATATATCTGCATGAAGAAGAGGCAAACATACTAAAAATGCCCATTGCAAATAGTCATTTACTTATGATTTGTGTCAGCTAAATTGTGTGGAAAATGTCTTCTTCCTTGGCTCAGAATAAGCATCAAAACACATAGCTGTCCTTTCCACAATGACCCAGAAGGCTGTCTTTCACCATGTAGTGACACTACCAGGGCAGATCTGTCTAAATCTGCCCATCACTCTGGCTTGTCTCTTCAAGCGCTCTGCCTTTTTGAGGCACTTGTGTTCATTTGGATCTAGTCCTGCAGACTGCTGAGCATCTTCTATGAAGTGTCCTTTAATGACAGGGCTGTGGCTCAATTAGCTAATAGTACATGCTACCAAGCATCCTTATGGGAATGCAGAGCACCTGCCTTAGCCTTTAGCTATGTCCCTCCTGCCTCCAGGAAATTAGTGCCGGCATCAGTGGGCAAGTGCTAGCACCTTGCAAGGCTCAGTCTTAGCGTGGAGCTTTAACAAGAGCTTTAGAGAGAATAGCAGAGGTTTCTTTCTCCCTGTTTGTGATAATGCTCCACAGCAGGGGTCACAGGAGAGAGCTAAGTACCTTATAAATGATTTTATGAAAAGATCTTGAGTTGTGGCACTCCTGAAATGATCTCCTGCTAAGGATAAACATTCCCTTGTTGACATTACCTGTCTTCATTCTGGGTCTGTGGTTAGAAATGAAGATGTTGGTGCTTTATCTATCTCAATCTAATTTACAGAAAGCTTGTTGTCAAAGCTCTCCATGCCGGAGAAATGGCATTGCGGGGATTTGGTGTCCAAACAGGGGGGAGGCGGGGAGAGAAGTCGGGAGAATTAAACCAGGTTTGACCTGATATGGATCCAAATCAAACAGATCTCCTTTATTTATTTTCATTTATGACTCTCTCAGCAGCAAGGTGTAAGCATTAAATACAGAAGCGATAGCAAGCAGAGGAAAAAAGTAAGACTTTAAATGATAGCAGGGATCAGTATTTTAGTGTATTCCTTCTATGATCTCCTGATAGAAATAGAAGAGGCCAGGCACAACATAAATATTTCCTATTATGGATAAACTAAAGTCACAATGGAATCTGTCATGCTTGTGATATGAGAGATGGACAATATTCCTGAGCTGTTGCCATGCTGGCACTTGAAAGCAGCTTGTATTTTGTTTATGGAGCTGAATCAGAAACTCTTTCCCCTCTCTCTCTGTTGTTTTTTTTTGGTGTTTTTTTTTTTTCTTTTTTTTTTTCTAGCCCAGCATGTGTAATTCTTCTTCATGGAAGCTCGAAATGGCTGTGGAGCAGCTCAATATTCCATTTATTTTATTTATAAAAGAAATTCAAAGCCTGAAAAGATGAAGTAATTGACTTACTGGGATGACAGTTAAACCCACTAAATTTAATCTTATCCTCTCAAGTACAACATATCGCGCTTACAAATTATCACCCTGCACCAGACAGGCCTGCTCTCTTCACCTAATCCAAATGGAAATGAAGGCCTCTGTTATTGTATTATCTGACTTTACTATCAGCATTAATCCGGCTTAACTCACTTAATGATGCCACTTGTGGCACTATGAAGGCAGCAAAGAAGTCTATAAACTACTTCCATTAAAATGCAAATCTGGCCCACAGAGAAAATAAGTGACACAAAAGTAGGAGAATTCGGCCATACACTGTATTAGCCTCTTGCCGCACAGAACTGATACAAGTATAATAACTGATGCTGTGATTATTATTCTAGCTGTGGATTTCCAATGAAAGGAAGCCAGTCTACCACAGAACGTCACAAAAGTGCTTCAACAAGCCAGGGTATTTAATTTCTGAAGAGATTTATATTTTTTGTTGTCAGGAAATGAACAAATACTTATCAATGTAAAAACTGCTATCTTAAATCTTCCTGCCAGGTTTTTCATACTGATATTATTTGCACCCTATAACACAGGAAATGAAAATCTTCTGTGCCTTTCACATCTCCACTGTATCTTAAAATCCTTTAGTAACAGCCTTGCTTCTTTTTTTAACCCCCTTCTGTAAACATGAAAGAAAACTTTTATGGATTAAGTATAGGGAATTACTAATGCCAAAATCTCAGCCCCAAATTCCTTCTCCTGAACATTTCTGTTTGCTGATAATTTATTTATTTTTTTTTTAAAGGGAACCGTAACATCTGTTTTACAGAAAAGCCTGGTTTAATTTTAGTGTAAAGCTGCTCACATTCATCTCTGCTCCTCTCCTTTGCACACATGCAAGCTCACTTGTGCATCCTGCCTGGCCACCCCTTTGTATGAAAAAGCATTAATGCAAAAGCTTTTGTTAGTATGGAACAAATCCCGGTAAAAACATCAGAATTCAAGCTTCTTCCTCTTTCTCTTGAGTTTGATAGCTTCCTCTCCTCAGTAACCCTAAGACTTTATTTCTGGCTTTGGCATTGAGAGAACATGGTATCTACATGGAGACATAGACACAGATCCCCTACTGCTTATATCAACATTTCTCTGTAGGCTTCGAGAGCGAAATGTAAAGGTAACAATTTGGTCCAGCATGTTTTATGTTTGGGGTGACAGATTTGTGATGCCCCTTCACTTTTTCTTGGAAATCTTATCACTGATAATATAACGAATCAGAGATGGGGCCAAGCTATGCAATTCGGATTTTTCTGTCTCGTGCATGGGAATTTGATTTAGCTCACTCGCTGAGAGGAGCGGCAATGAGATTCGGGTTTCATCTAAGTTTGGATGGTGATTTCCCTCCAAGGCTGAAGAATGTTTTGATCTGGAGCCCTGGTGTGATCACTAACAAAGACCTTTTCTTTCTCATCCCCACCCACACGCTTTCCTCACCCAGAGCATGACTTGCTCAGATGTTACATCACTGAAATACTGTTCTCTCACCTTAGGCCCACACGAGCGAGATCTGATTGCTGCAGACACTAGATTTGCTGCAGTACTTCCATTCGGGTGATCCTCTCTGACCACAGTAGCACTGGTATTTCAGCAGAGGGCTGTTCAGGGCAGATGAAAACATCCAATTTCAACCTAAAGTGATGATCTATGCTCCTGTAGCAAGGGCAGTTTCTCCTCAAAAGAGGCTCTGCAGACTTTGGCAGTTTCCTCTGTGGCTGTTCATGGATGCTGGGGATTTTTTTTTGCTGCTTTCAGGGTGAAGTTGGCCCTCTGCCACAGCATATCTGGAACCATGCTTTGGCCTAACAGACATGCAGTACAAAATACATACATACTGCTCATCTGGTGGGCTGTTCTTAAAATGCAGAGCATGAAAGAGTGCCAAGAGAGACCAGCACTGCTGGCAAGGTCACTACCCTGCACCTGTATGCTGCCATGCAGGCAGTCCTTGGTGCCTCCAGAACTGCATTCTCTATCCCAATCCCTAGCTGTGTCAGACAGTATCAGTGAATGATTTACAGAGCTTTGCCCAGGGCTTGTTAGAAGGAAATTAATTGCCTGATTTGCAGGAGAGATGCCTCAGCTCCTGCACACCATTGGTCCGAGGCCTTTACCTCTGAGATGTGAAATGCCCTGTGTACAAGCCAGATATCAGACAGATAGTTTTCTTATCATTACACAAGAAAACTTGATTGGATTGGCTCAAAATATCATTTCTAATCTGTGGAACTAATGTCACGTCTCAGCCTGAATATGTTTTTTAAATTAATATTGAGATTATTTCAGTTTGGCTGAATGCTCTAAGAGTTGGTTAACCTAAACAATAAACAGAAGTTACCAAAGCACACACATTTGGGCATGTAGAGTAGAGCAATATGTGAATCTTAAACTGTCAGGTGTTTCTAGGGACAACCTCATTTCAAACATGCCTTTAGCCTGTGCTTTCAGAAATGAGAATTTTTGTGGCTAGAAAATATGTATTTTTAAATTGCAATTGTTTTCATTTATTTTAACACTATAAGGACTGGATTTGCACATCGTTCATCATCCATGCACCTGAAACATCTGCATGCACACATGCTGCAGTTCTACAGATAAAAAGAATTGGACTGGGTGACATCCAGAGTTCCCTCCTAGCATTCACTTCATGTGGTGATTCTACAAATTCTAGTGAACCCCAAGGAAAACTGTCTGTATACATCAAATAAGTAGCACAGTGCAACATTCTTCGGACATGGCAATGTGATACCCAATAAATCTTATTAAAAGTTGTTATGCTTACAAGAGGCATGATTTTTTGATCTATGTACAATTACCCCCCACTCAGAAAAGTTTGTACATGCAATTATCAATTGGGCTTGCATCTGATTTCTGCTAATCCCAGGTAACAGCCGTAGGATGAGAAGGAACGGCCTCAAGTTGTACCAGGGGAGGTTCAGGTTGGATATTAGGAAACATTTCTTCTCAGGAAGAGTGGTGAGGCAGTGGCACAGGCTGCCCAGGGAGGTGGTTGAGTCACCATCTCTGGAGGTGTTCCAGAAAAGGGTGGATATGGCCCTGAGGGACATGGTTAGTGGGCATGGTGGGGGTGGGTTGTTGTTGTTGGACTCGATAATATTAGTGGTCTTTTCCAACCTTAATGATTTTATGATACTATGGTTCTATGAAAAATGATTGAACATATAAAACATAATTTGCCATTTTTGTTTTATTGGCATTAATACACGGTGTCCTACACATGTATTTTTGTAATCTTCCTTATAGATCTGTGGGAGAAAGGGGACATGTTTTGTGTCATACTGAGATCTGAAACAAAAGCATCAAGCCTCAGCTAAAGGTGGTAACAGGTAACTTCAGTATGTTAATCAGTGAGATCACTAGAGATGATCTAATCCACATCTGTAATTCCTACATATACCTTCGCATTATGAATCTTAGTATCTGAGTTTGTCTTTTGCTCATATTTGCATGCTGCTTTTTACAACCAAGATTGAGGGAGTCAAGAAGAAGCAAGGATTTTTACATCATTTTTGAATCCTTCTGCTCTTCAGAAATTCTGTGAGCCCACTCTGTTACTTCGGAGGAGCAGGTGTGGAGTCAGCTCTGTAACAAGCTGCTAACAGGACTGTGTTCAGCTGCAGTTTAAGTGTAACAGATGTATTTATTTATTAGAATAGGGTTTAATCCTTGGTCTGATTAATACTGGAGATAGTAGACTCTATATGGGGGATAAATTGTGTTTCTGGATTCTATTTATGTATTTATTTTTGTTGAGTGGGACACTGAGAATGGGAGAGAAGCAAAAGGCAAAACTTGCAGTTAAAATATAAGCTGGTTTGGCTCCTGCAGTCTTTTCTCAGTTTTAAATCTGTTAGTATTTCACTTTTCAGGGACCTGGTAGAGCTGCTAAAAACTTTTTCAACTGGGGGGAGAAGGTAATTTAATCAAAAGGGAATATCTTGCCTGAGCTGCCTTCTCTCTTTTGTATTGCTGTGGTTTTGTTGCTTTTTTTTTTTTTTTTACCCCTCCTCTCCTCCCCCCCGACACTTTAAGATGATTTTCAGCTATTTGTGTGTTTATATAGTTTATGAGTTTTTTTTTAATGTTCAGAATTATTAAAAAAATAAAAGGTGTTCCTTAAACACAATATTGGATTTTATTGATATTTCCTAATTTTTAAGTTGTAACACTGGAGTTTTTCTTCAAGGATGAGAATTCCTATTTTTTCCCAAATCTGTTGCTAGCTCTACTGAGCAAGCCCAGTAGAAATCTGACTCAGTGCAGGGTCTGTAAAATATATTTCTCCCCAGAAGAAGTGGGCAGGATGGTGTTGGTGTTGCCTTCATATCTCCTTACCAGCATAATTCAGGAATGTCAGGGGAAAAAACTTTTTTGTGCTCATAAAGAAATTTTGTCTCTACCTATGTTTAGTTATGTTTTCCTTCTGTTACTGTCCCCTTTCGGCAGATAACTTTTAGGTAGAGAACTGTCAACTGTGTGCAAGTTGCTCATTTGTTTATCAGAGGCCACTAGATAAGAGTCAGTGGGTAACAACTCACCGACCTGGAGACCTCCTAGTGTTCAGATAAATGAGCTGCATGTGAAAGGCTAAAAATCCCATTACCAGACCTTAAACTATCCCATCTTCAAGCAAGTTTGCAATATTTCTAGGTGAGAAATAAATACAAGTTGTGGCAATTCAGATAAACAAGCAGCAAACTGTTCTTCTGAAATGAAACTTGTCCTGTTTTTGTTGTGCTGCATTGCTAAGGCCATGAGACAATAGCCGTAAGGTACGCATGGTCATTGTTTCCCAGACTGAAATGAAGTCATAGACCAAGGCCATGAACTGATTTCACTAGCTTAGACATCATGCCAAAATTATCTTAAAAATCTGAACGTGACCTCCTGCCTTGTACTATGTGAAGAAGACTTAGACAAAGTTTGTTTGAGAGATGATCCTACCTCTAGCAGGTCTGTGCTTCACTCACAACTTCTAAAACTGTTTGCTCAATTTTAGAAGAAGGCCCAAATCCAGCAAGTATTTGCATACCTGCCTAAATGTAACATCTCTCCACAAGTGGATGCTCAAAACTGTTCACTTTTGAAAAATTATGTGGGAACTCTTGTTAAAATTTTACTTGTAGCCTAGTTTTTGAGGGCATCAAAGAGCAAGGTAACACAATGAAATCTTCTCTAAGCAACTAAGGTGGCTGAAGTGCTCTGTATTTCTGTGCTTTCCAGAGCACCTGTGTTTTGTGCACAAATACTCAATCCACCTGAGTCCACTGGAATTCAGGCCACCTGTGTACAATTTTCTCACCTGAGCCTCTAGAGCCTTTCTGAGAAGGGGCTAAAGCTGATTTTCATTTGTCTGAGGTTGTTCAGGTAATTTTGCTGCAGAAGTGGGAGGGATAAAATTCTCCTGAGGGTCCTTTTTCATTGGGAGCAGACAGGCAGCTTGCCCAGATCTTCAGCTTTGGAGCATCTCCTATAGGAATCAATGAGTGTGAGGTATTGAAACCATTTGTGTAACGCAGCAACTAAATAGGTTAACTAGGGGAAGTTCAATTGAAAACACTTATTCTTTAGTTCTCCTGGTAAATGAGAACAGTATGATTTTTTTTAGATCCCTTTGAAGAACTAATGTAAGTGCTGACTATGAAAATAAACCGGGACCTGTGTAGCTAACTATAGGAAAGTAAAACTATGTCTCATCCTTCTAAACATTTCATTTCTTCATTATAAATATTTGTTAAAAAAAAAAATTAAGCTTTTTTTCATTTCATTCTTTTTGTGTGTGTTCTTGTTTTGTTATTGCATGTTGTGGAGTGAGGCTCTTAAAGGCATTCAGGTACCCTCTGAGGTATTTTCCTCAGGGTTTGGATCTCTAGACATTTCTTAAAAATCCCAATAGTCGCTGTTATGTCTGTAAGCACCTATCTTCCTCTAGAAGTCTGGCCCTTGACAATTGTAGAAAATGGTCCTTTCTATCATGCGGAGTTTTCTGCTAGCAAACTGGAAAAGTAATTAGCATATAGATGCATCCCTCAGATGCGAGACTGGGTTAGACTGGATTTTTCTATGTTTAATAACCATTGGAAAACAACAAGGAATTAATTGGTTTGGAAATGTGAACTGATGGAAAAAGTCAAGCACAGAGAAGTTATTAACTATGCAACACTGCGAGTCCTTAAAACCATCAGTTAATGAAACAAAGAAAAGAATACATTGAGCGAGAATTGATTTAGAAGTGAAGAAGACAGATGAAAAAGGAATTACAATATAATATGATGAAGAAAAGCTTTCTCTCTTGGAGACTTTGTTAGTCATTGCCATATGTGTAATAGAGAGAGAATAGTAGTCCAGGGAGCATCTCTGAAATGATAGCCTGTTTGCTATGATGCTATTGTGTGCCCCCTGCTTGGGATGCCTTTGCCACATGCCCTAACATGCCATGGTGAGGAATGCCCCAACTGTCCCCTCTTGCTGGTCATGTTCATCTGTGCAAGACCCTTCAGCACCACTCTGGGCCCTTGAGGGTGCCAGCAAGCAAAGAGAGGAAAACTTCCTCGCGTGGATGCGCATTGCCCCAGTGGTCAGATGAGAAATGGCTTTGAAATCTGTGGGTAGAAAATGTTGTGTAAGAATGAGGGTTTTATTTATTTATTTATTTTATTATCCTCCAGGGCAGAATTTGAAATAGCTGCTAGGAGGGGCTGTCTGTTCCCAATTTATGTGCGATATCTTTAATCATGTTCTAGTAGAGAAAGAAAAGACTACAAGAGGCACTATAAAAACTGTTCCTTGCTTTCATCTTTGCTTTTCCATTCAGCCTCAGTTGAGAGTGAGAGGAATCTACAGGCAGACTGATTCTAAACTGATGAGGATTGTTCTAACACAAGGGGATCGTTATAAAAGACACATTTCTACTGCAAATACCCCCAGGTTACATTTTTGGATTTAACAGAGCTCTGCTTTCATAGTGTAAAGTAAATATTGTTATACTTTGTGTGCAGGGGGAAGAATTTTTTGTTTTGGCTTAATTATGAACATACGTTAATGACAAAAATGGAAAAGAGGCAAGGAAGATCTTTTGGTGGACGTGCAATATTTTAGGTGTTAGATTTACGAGTAAATTAAGATGAAAATAATACTGAATAAACCTCATTGCTTTGGTGATTGTGTTTTGTTTTTCAGTGTTTCTAAGGCCCTTCTGAAATCAAGCAGGAGCCAAACTGAGGCTACGTTGCATAGCATGGGGTCTTCTAGGGAGGTAAGGTAATTTCTTGTAACATCAAAAATTACTTCTTTTTCAGTATTGCATATAGATTTATGTAAGTGAAATGAATTTTAATAAGTGAGAGTTCACTTGGAAATCTGTAGGGCAGGTGACATTGGTGTGCACATACCATAGGGAAGGCAATAGTAGGAAGTTGATGCTTGCAAAGGGAAGTGGAAGCGAGATATATTATGTGTGGATGAGGAGAAAAGCAGGCTCATAGTTACCCCTGTGTCAGGTGAGTTGAATATGAACTTGGGAAGGAAGGTTGCTGATCTGATCAGAAATCCCACAGGAATCAAATGGATGTTCTAGCAAAATGTGTATGCCAGTATCACCTTTATGGACTTCGTTGCAATGCTAGAGTCTACCTTTTCCTGGACTTTGGGATACAGAAAAAACACAGGAACAAATGTAATGCCCATCTGTGTGTGTGAAATGAAGTTCCCCTGCTGTGAGCTATGAGAGCTTGGTAAGAGAACAGAATGACTCTGGGTTGAAAATCAAAATCTTCTCTCAGACCTGCATGAAAGAAGAATAGTGTCCTGTTTTTTTTTTTCTTACATCTAAGAGATGTAAAAAAAAAAAAAAAAAAACACAACAAGAAGTCAGGTCTCCTTCATTCTTCTTGTCTTCAATACGTCTGCTCTCTGGAGGAGATGCTGCTGGTGCCACCAGGAGAAGAATTGATCTTGCTTGTTGCTGTAGGCTCCTTAAAGCATCTCCACGCCTATAGTTTTCTGCATCAGAAATAGGATTCACTGAGATGTTTGGCATAATTTAGAAGTGAGATCAGATTTTACTGTCCAGAGGAGACCTGAAGCTCAAGTAGAATGGCAATTATCTTCATTTGCAAGTCATGGCTTACTGCTTGAGTAATTCAGTGCAAAAGGAGATGATGATGTTGGTGTTAAAGAAGGAAATGTTCACACTGTGCATTTCAGAGGTACTCTGGTCTATGCCTAGACTTATCCTTTGGGTAGATGCCCAGTAGTGCCTCCCTGTTTTTCAAGGTGGTGCCTGATGTGTATTCAAGCATAAGAGCACGAACTCCCAGATTTCTGTGAGCTGAGAGAACCAGCAGGTGAGCACAAATGACTCTGAAACTGATGGACTCGTATTTGCCAATAAGGCCAACTCTTAACTTGGTCTGTACTTGTTTTCCATAAGAGGAAGATATGCTTTTCTCAAATCCATAATGAAACATGAGTGCTTGATTGTTCTTATTCTGTAGGAAAAAACTGCTGAAGGTATTATTTCAGTAGCACTGAGAAGCTTTATTGTGCAAAGTGTTCTGTTGTGCCAACCTAGACTAAATAAAGTAGTTCTAAAGCTATAGCTGAATACTACTGGCTTTCATTTTCTTTAAGGAGAGGTATTTTAGATTTTATTTCTGAAATAGTTACTCATGGCCTAAATTTGAAAGCACTGCAGTTAATTTTAAGATGTTGAAGCTTCTGAAATGAATGTTCTAATTTCAATCATCTTTTTAGAAGCTGCTAAGACCACTGCTTGTGGACTAAAGTATTGTCTCAGACATAAACCCAGAGCTTATAGGTAAATCTACTGAGAGAGAAATGTACTTGGATTCCCGTGTATCTTAAAGGTTGTGGCATTTCCCTTTTTCCCTTTCTGCCCCACAGCAAAAAGCCCCAATCCAGTAAAGCGCTTAGCCTTTAGTAGTGCCTTGGAGATCAGTGGGACTGCTTACAGCAAGTAAAACCTGGCACATGTTTAAGTGCTTTATTGGGTTACAGCCAGACTGAATAACACATACATAACGCTGTATTCGGATTCACTATATTCAGTTCTCAGGTCTGTATTGATCTAGATTTTGAAGGCTTTTGCTGAAGTAACTTTTAAAGTAAATTTTCTTTTTTATAAACACAAAATGAATTTGATATAGTTGCTCCTTTCACTCAGAGATCTGAAAATACTTTAAAAATATGAATGTATTGATCTTTCACTATAGGGAGAGTGAGTAGTAGCAACCTATAAAACAGATGAGGAATCTGAAAGTAGAAGAGCAGATTAAAAAATCCACAACAACTAAATGGAATTGGAAAACAAATCTATCTTGATTGTATTCCCATCTGCTTTGGGTTCGATTTCATTAGCTTTCCTGAAAGGGAACTTCTGTCAGAAAAGTTTATGAAAGCACTGTTTTTTTAGTATATATTCAAGAACAATTGTAGAATTTGTATTTTTGTTTTCTGGCTTCTCATTTGTGGACTTCTGCATCCCTGTTCTTTACATACTATGAAAGTAACCTGTGTGTTGCTTAGCCTGATTAAAGCTTCTAAATAAGTCAAGGGGCATACATTAGTCACTGAATTCTTTCACAAAAACAACAATGAATTCAAGTAAATTGCGATCTGTCCATAACTAATACACAAATATAGAGGAACAAAAGTCAGCAAGCATTCATGTTTTTATTTACAGTCTTTATTGCAATTGAATCAGTTTGAATTCTGAGAGGAAAAATGAGGGAAATATAAAAATCTTCAGTGAGGATTTGTGCAGGACAGGTATCTCTTTTGGTCATGGTTACATTGAAACAAGATTGTTGGTAGGGGTATGTGCATGAACTCATTGCTCATGCACAGCGTTGTGATAACATGACATAGACTGCAAGATTTGCTCATTACGAGTCAGAAGAACCACTTTAAACAGGATTACAGCGTATAGAGAAAAGGAACAATAATGCTATAACCATTAAGCATTGGATGCAGGAGGAAGACTCAAACAAGCAAGTTATTGCATAATTCTCCATTATGGGAGTTTCGCACCTTCCTTTGAAACATCCTATGCTAGGAATGCAATAAAATAATAAATGAATTTCTGTCATGATGTGTGGCATGACAATCAGTAAAATTCTTTTATTAGCTAACACTAGTTTTAAGAACTTGTCATAATAACAGCACTCAACTTTGCAGAATGCCAACTTGTGATCAAACATCCAATTTCTTTAAGAATAGAATCTTTTCTGCCTCACTGCAAACTTCCCCAAGTCTAAGGACACTATCTCAGCATTCTGCACCATCTATCACTAGACAAAGCATGTCAAAAACTGCTTCACATGTATCTGGTGTCTGCTGGACAGTGCCTTGATTTTTGGCATAGCACTGATTGCGTGGTGCTGAGGCTTTGCAGCTCCTTAAACTGCTTTGTGCTTTCATCCTATGGAAACACGGGTCTCTGTTGCTGCAACCAGACCAACAGAGGTTGCTGCTCTTGGAGAAAAGGCTGAGGCATCCTGAAATGACCTTCTGGGTCTTGTTGACAGTTGAGGATGGGAATTCAAAGGCTCTTTTGTAAGCCTTATGTTCCAGTGAGGTCCCATTACAGTTGAGCACAGCCACCTGTTTGTTTTTCAGTGAGATGAAATTTATTCCAACCCTGAGTGCTTGAAAATACCTAACTCGGAAATGATGCCCCTGGTGAGAAACTCTGAGGAGTGCAGTGCTGTGAACAATTCCCACATGCCTTCAAAATGAAGCCATGCTATAAAGCAGTGCATTTTGATAGTATAGCTTACAACTCACAGCCCTGTCAGAGTGATTTTTCCCAAAGAATGAAGCAAAGAGTTAATATGATAGCCCTGTGGTTTTGGAGTACAAATGTTTTCAAGAGTGTTAAATGAAATATGTGTGTATATATATATGTATACATATGACTAGAGGAAATAAATCTGAGATATTGGTCTATTTTGTACTGGGCAATGCAGCGCAACTGGATTTTTGCATATTTTCATATTTTCATGCACGTGTACTCTAGTCACTCTGAAGATATTGTAGGAATCCCAAGTTTTATGTGCCATCTCTGAAGTCTTCCTCATATAGAACACTATTTCATTTGTCATTAATTAGTAAATTGCTTTGTGAAAGCCAGCAAACTATCTTGGTTGAATTGACCAGCACAAAGATTATTCTTCTGGAAATGAATTGAAACTTTTACTGCTGGGCAATTTCCATGAAAATGGAGCAGCCTTTGTAGCTTTTATTTTAAAATAAGAATAAAAATGATACCAAAAATCAGCAAATAAAGCCAATAAAAAATCCTAGGTAAAAGACAGAGGCAAGAAAATTCCAACTTGCATATCTGTCCCAGCGAGCTAAAAAGTTTGTGCAAGTAACTACATGAAATTTGAATTAATTTTTGACTATTTAGAAGGTACAGTTAAGAGTAAATCTCTTCTCTTTGCATCTCCTGGAAGTCAGGGTAGATTTTGTTGTTTGAAATCTTTTCCTCTTTGAAAGTCAATGACTGGAGAGGGGGGCCGTGGGGGATGAGGGAGAGACTTGGCAGACTGCCACTATCTGTTATCATTATTTCATATGTTATATGTACCATATAAATCTGTATTTGCTTGCTTTTCCACCCTGTATGTCAGTGCAGGAACGATTATTTTATTGTTTTAAATAATATATGTGCATTTAGAGACGTTTCAAACATTTAGCTTTCTACAGTTCTCACTTTTGCATACTTTCCCCTCCCTATGCTAACCCCCTGCCTTCATGTGTGCTACCAAGTCAAAATAAGAGTCCTCCCATCTCTATCTCCCATTGTTTTTCCCATGATTGATTGAATGGCATGCTAGGTTCAGTGAACTTGGTCTTGGCTGGGGCTCCACCCAGAAACAACCTTCTCTTCTATACTAATTATCATATGAAAGCTGCTAATGGCGTTTTACTGCAACTCTGCTTCACGTTCCAGAATTGTAAGTGGCATCATGCAGTCTACGTTTGCCTGATTTCAGGGAGCAACCCCTCTCCCTTTTCTCCCTTCCTTATCTCCTTTTGCCCTACTTCTCAGTGGGAGATTTTGCCTCCTTGCCTTTATTTGCTAAAGCAGAATCCTCCCTTCAACAAATAATCTCTATTTCAGATATGAAAACGACTTTCAATCTGGGATTCTGATCCTGTTAGAAATACTATAAGATCTTGTGGGTCCCCTAATGAAATTGGTCATTGCAGGCTGGTTTACCACAGTGAGGGCTGGTCTCCTGGCAGTGCTCTTCTGGCAGTCACATGAAACTGAGTTTTGATCAGAAAACAAAGTTTCTGCATAGCAAAACAGTAAAGGAAAAGCTCTAATGTCATGTCAGTTTTAAATATTGACAGATGTTGATTGCTAATGGTCTACCTTCAAACCTGGCCACGTGCAAATGGAAGATATTTTTATATGTTGAATACACGTAAGCATATGAAAATACTGTTAAGATAAGTTAGTATCAATATAAATAAATTTTGTTCTTAACAATAGTTTTGAGAGTCAAGGGAAAGATTCTTTTTTGTTATTTGTACTTCTATCCACGTGGCATAGGTAGAGAGCTCATTCTGTGCCAAGACCAAAAGCAATCTGTGTGCATATCAATAAGTCAACCACTTTTCTGTCATTGAGACAATAGACTTGCAAGATCAGGTATCACTGAAATTAGGAGTTTGCTCACACAGGTATGAGCAATTATCTTGGATTTAGTCAGAAAGGACAACATATACAAAAATATAAGGATTCTTATTCTTTTAGCATGTTTTCTTACAAGATACTATCAGTGTTAACGGCTGGTATTGTCCAGCTCAATAGCAGGAAATGTAACGTTCTTCTTTTACTGGGTGTGTGGGAGAGAGAAAGGCCACTTCATTTCCTAAAAGAAGTATTGTTTTGTCATTATTTTTATGTTTGTTGTTCCCACAAAAATGGGCCCAAGTGTTTTGAAAGGATTATAAATATGGTTGCAATTTGGCACTGCGAGCTGGTTGCCGGCACTGTGTGTATGCATCTCTCATGTGTGGAATTTGGCCAACTCTGAGTTGGTCATGAGCAGCCAAATGGCTTTCAGTTTTCTTTTGTTGTAGCTGCATTCCCTGCAGGATAAAACCTTTCAGGCTCCACTTCAAGGTACAATATTCTCATCTGAGAGGATAAATGATTAAAATGCAGAGTCTGCTTGTGAAAACTCTAACTTTACAAAGTTAGGCTCGTTTGGTCTCCAAGAAATAACAGTTCCATCTTTTCAGGTCTCAGTTAATCCAAGACACATGCTAATTTTCTTTTAACTTTGGAATTGTGATGGCCTTAAGGTAATACGCGTATAAGAGAAAACTGAAATCTGTGGCACTGTGAAGGAGTTGGAGTGCCTGGTGTGATTAATCTGGAAAGATCGTCTTCACCAGCAATTTGGAGTGATTAGGTGTGAGGGCACAGGCTAGTGTTTGGGTTTATGCATCATCACAGCTTATTCTAATACTTTAAAACAGATGGAATAGGCAAACCATCCATCGTTTATCACAGAACTGCAACTTTTATTACTTGGCTGATATATCTGAGTCTTGATGGGCTTGGTCATGAAAGGGTGGACCATATAGCAAGCTGTCCATCCTTGTTGATATCAGGCACGGCAGGGGTCACAGAGCTAAACAGACTCCTACCACAGCAAGCAAAATTGTACTGAGATCTTGATGGAGCCTGAAGGTCAGTGCTAACTGAAGCTTTATGTAAGCAGCTGCAGCTCATGTTTTCCAAATCTTTATTAATGTGCTCTTTGCCAGGGTATCTGAGCGTTCATCTTTCTGTTACGTTCTGGTTTGTTGCAATTACTAGAGAAAATGTATATTATCACTTGCAGTGAAATATATATACACATACAGGATGAGTGTGTGGAGTGAAATATGTGAAAGTGTATATAGCACATACTGAAACAAACAAGCTAAAAGGAATGTTTTGAGACATTTGACAGCGTTAATATTGATTACTGAATAGATTAAGAGACAGCCACAAGAGGTTTTGTCAGCAGATCAAACTTTACCTGTGTGACAGTGTTAATAGTATGAGACATGAGCATTTATCAACAAAACAGTTTCAGCTGCTTGGCAAAAAGCATTGCATCTCTGAAGTGTTTTGTCATACAGCTTCCTCCACCTAACAAATCATGGTGTTATACACTTAAACTTGCTCATGGCAAGGAGAAGAATGTTTCCAGCAGAAGGCTGTATCAGTAAGGTTCTTGATGAAGGAATTCTTCAAATATACTTTTTAGTTAGTGTGTGTAATTAAGATAGTATTGATAGAAAGATGACAACAAGAATGTTAGAACCAGCTGTGTAACCAGCTGTGCTGGATCTGTGGTCCATCTGATAGATCTCATCTCAGGCAGTAAGTAACTGGACTAGATTTTACTTTGGACTATAGCAGCTCAGCTTAGAAGACTTCTTCATATTATTCCAACTGTAACATCTCCAGGAGAGGTATAAACCTGGGACCTCAAAATAATTGCCGCAAGACAAAACCCCATAGGATTGGTAAGACTAGCATCTCCTGTATAACTGTTCCATGTACATCTGAAGAGTGGGTTCAGATGCATTTCTATCAGTGGTGAACATCTTTGGGATGAGTAATGTGAGGTTTGGTTGAAAGTTTTTGTCTTATCCTTCTATCTCAGTCCGCAACTCTGCTTTGTAGGTGGTAATATCTGCGCTAATGAATACATTCTTCAATTTCTGGAAATCATGTTCATGTGAATCAGTGCATATTCCTTTATGTTAAAATAGAACTCAACATCTGCAAATTAATTAGTGCATAACCCTTAGTAGGAAAGTGCTTAGGAAGCAGTACATTTGCAGTACATTTTGGCTCAGGTCCAGAAGCCTCCTTCCACGCAGCATGCAAGTAACTTTCCCCTTACTTTTAGCTCCTGATTTAAAGGTGGGAGGAAAACAATTACCTCTAGAAAGTGCTGTTCATACCACATAAAAAGGGAAACAGCATCTCAGCAAAGGCATAGAGTGAAAATTGAAAAGGATCAAGAAGGACGCAGATGATTTGGATAGATAGCTGGCTGACAGTCGCAACAGTGCTGCCAGAACTACAGATCTATATCATATATGTGATGATTGTTTGTTGCTTTTGCCAAAATACAGCCTGTAAGTCTTATCCAGCCTTCGGCTCAAGAGTTAGGAGCTGAACGCCAGACTGTGACGGACTTTGGCACCGTTGATGTTACTGAGTTAGAAACCAGTTGCTCAGAAATCATTTTCTAATACAGGGTCAAATGTTTCAGCTACATCAGGACAGAAAAAAGACATCTTGTCTGCACACTGAGTACTCAGATACATGGAGGAATTGGTAACAAAGCTTCCAGAGCTCCAAGCACACAAGGAATATGCCTTTTGAAGTAGCACATAACATGATAGTCGCCAAAGTTTTTATGGGATCTGGATCTGCATGCTTTATTAGAATAGATAATAAAGATACAGGTAGCTCAGAATATAACTTATCTTGTACTGCTGTTGGTGTCTCACTGAAAAAACTTCATTATTTTAGAGATTGTCAAGACAGGTGACATTTGGGGAATGTTATGAAGAGGTCCCTACCTCCTGATATTATCCTGAACAGAAAAAGCTGGAGGCACAGATTTGGATTTTGAACTATCAAAACTGTTAGCATTTTGAAATGACATTTTTGTTCTGATAAAAAAGTCAGCACTTTCTCATTTCTTCTAAGATTTTCAGGATGTTATTTTTTTTATGTAACTTTCATAGGTAAAATTCCTGTAGTTCATCTTTCTGCCTAAAATGGAATTTCATAAGATTTGGAAAATATTTTCATTCTCTACAAGATAGATTATCCTACTTTTGAGCAATTCTAGTCTGTACATTTTACTTTACAGTTGAACTGATCTGTATCCTACAGAAGAGCTCTGCACAGAAAATTAATGCGAGGTCTATCAGCTATATAATAAACGCCAACAGCTGTCAAAAGCAGAGTGAAGCAAAAGGGGGGAAAAAGACAGTAATTGTCTTATAAGATCACCTCATGGTAATTTAAGAAACATTCTGCAAATTCCACCTCAGTGGGGTATGAAATAAAACCCACATTCTGATGGATTGGGAAAACCTGGGGTGGCCCAAAGCTACTTTCTCTAAGATGATTTCTTCCTCTTCGTTTTTATTTTATGATAGCTTCCCTAACTCTAACAAGAGTGGGGGGAAAAAAAAAAAAAGAAAAGAAAAAAAAAAAGAAAAAAGAATGGAGACAGGAAAATGTATGACTGTGGTAAAGAAAAGAAAAAAAAAAAAAAAAAAGGGGGGGAAAAAATCTCTTGCAATATTGGATAATCTCGAAATACAATAATATATCTTGCAAACCCGTGAGATCTATAGCAGTCTTATAACTGATCAATTTTCCACCCAGGTTTACAAGAAAAATAAAGACCACTGCAGTTCATAAATCAACATTTCTTAAGGTACTTGTATGTTTTCTCTCTCCTGAAGTTCAGTGATTTTAAAAGGAAGCTATAAAGATCAACACGTCCAATGAAACTGAGGCATGCTAGCAAAGGAGTTTTTGCAGGCGCATGTATATATAAAGATATATACGTGTTAGGTACTAAGTAACCATAATTAGGTTGGGAATGCGTTATATACAAATGGCAGTCGATGTCTATAAAAGCAGCAAAGCATGTTGGCCTCATACTTTTTGACAATCTCAGTGGCAGTTTTATTTTCATACCAAGTACAAACGTGTCTAAGCCTTAAAAAGTGGGGTCGCTTTTCTGTTTTGATTGGCCACCATGGAACATTTTTTCTGATTTCACAGTGAAGTCTAAATATTTGAGGGACATAGGATTCCATAAGTACCAATAGCAACTAGATATTTGCAGAGCTGGATATTTGTATTTCTGTTTCTTTAAGAGCATGGGGGAATAATAATTAAAAATACAGAGGAACTTAAATATCTATTAAAAATAGAAGGCTCTTCCTTGACATGCAGAGGTGTTGCCGATCTCTGGAATAAGTCAATGGTTTGTTATAACTCTGGAAGAAACAAATGCTCCTGGTTGCTAAACACATCACTAGGTGCATTCCCCAACATTTTGTATATTTGCCCAGTGGGACTGCCAGGAAAATTATTTGGGTCAATGCCTTTACTGGGGCCATATGAAACACAACTCTATAACTGCCCTACTTCAGGATCCAGCAGGTGTGCCGCAGTCCCAAGTATACATTTGTCATCTCTCTCTTTCCAGAAAGCTGGAAGCTCTGGGCATGTTTTCATCTCTTATGCCTCATCCCGCAACTGGCTGTGCCTCTTTGGGATTCAAATGTTAGTGGGAAACACCGTCCTCTCCATCTGGAGACGAAGGTGAGACTTGCAGGATCTGTCTGCCTGGTTCTTGTGCAGCTCCTTGCTGAAGCTCTGTGTTTGCAGGAGCTGTAGTGCGTTTGTTTCATGGCAGGTTTTCTGTCTGAAGTTTTCTGGGCTCACCATCCAGCCTAGCTGGGGCTCAAAATGAGCAGGAGCTTGGTTTGCCATCTTTCACCAAGGCAGAGCCATGTGTAAACTCATGTCTGTCAATCATTTATTCTTTTTCTAATCCTCTTGCCCATGTTGCTGCCCCAGTTTGGCTTTGCATTTTTGTTCCCTTTGTTGCATATAGATTTTAGCAGTTGCAGAGACACCAGTCATGGCCATCTGCATGTTCTGTGCTTGAAGAGGTTTTAACAACATTCTGCAAAGTAAAATGGACTTGTAAGATTGGACTCCAAACCCTTGTGTGTAAATTCCTGGTTCTGGGCTCTAAACTCTTCAGTTTTCGAGTCTCCGTAGTTATCTTTTCTGTATTAATTTAGACAGCTAAGTAACACCTGAGCTAAATATCTATGAATTCTCCTGAGTAGCTCACCCCTTGGGTTGTTCTCTGTGCTGCACCTTAAATTTGAAGAGAAAATTATGTTTTCACATGAGAAGAAAATATACCTGACAGTTTTGAACAGTGAAAGATAGCAGCTGCTGAGCACCGCAGTGAAGGTAGCTCTGTAAACTTGCTTTGCTGTATTGACAGCCCAGTCAGTTTAGTTGCTTAATCCAAATACTTTTAGAGCTGGAATATGTTGCCAGAAAGAGGAAATCAGCTCTTGAGATGCATTATCTCCTTTCAAGAGTGTCCTGGGGGCACTTACTCATTATCCTGGAATAACACTAAAGATTTCTTTAAAAAAATATTGTTCAATCCATTTAGAATCCCTGGAGCTGAGTATTTTACATTTTTGTGGCTTGATAAAATAAAGCCTGCAATTAGTTTACATGTATTTATCATTTATGGTTCTTTCCTTCTCTTTGGAGCTCTTTTCAAATACTATAATCCTGACAGATTAACTCTCCGACAACAAAAATTGTTATTATTTCCTGAAACTATGAATGAAATAGGAGTATGTGTCCACTGTGACTGATGGAGGGAAATCTCATCCTGCTAAACAGCATTTTAAGCTGATTCATTCCTTCACCCCCCCTCAAAAAGACACACACATGAATATGTGCATATGGTATTTGCTTGCATGTTTTTATATATGCCATTTCTCCTTTTGAATCTGACCCATTAAAACTGTATCTGGAGGGACGAGTCCTCCATGAAGGTCTGCATAGTCACATAGCACAGCAAGGGCAAATACACCACAGTGGCACTGGTAAGGAGGGTGGCTACAATGGGACTGCAACACAGCAGAGAACCCATGTGCAGCAGGCTTGAGAAAACCCTCATCCAGGGAGAATAAATACCACCAGAGCTCATTGTAAACCCAGAGGAAAAAAAAAAAAAACCCAAAACTGTAATCTTTGCTTTATATGAAGATAAGGGACTCCTTGTTTTATAGCTCGCTGTTTTGCTTCATGTCAAATTTCAAGGGGATAATAGGAAAGAGCCCTGCTAACAAGGAGTGGTGATCCTCACCCTTTCTCCCCCAGTGACGACACTGCAGTTGCTGCAGTCAGGGTACAAACAGAGCTTCAGCTCATCACTCTGGGCTGTTCTGAACAGTAAAATTTAAATTCCTTTCTTGGACAGAGTGATACATAACTTTCGTGTTCTGTGTGCCTGGGCTATTTTCATTTTGTAAGTGCTATCCGTATAAATTTGCTATTTGCCATTTTGTTTGCAGTAGAAAGTTTGACCATAAAATATCCAAAACCTTTGTGTTTTAGAGAGGATTATTGTAGGCCTGGATATAATATTTGGGATCTGCAGTGAGAGATATGGCTTTCAAGAGACATCCCGACACAGACTTGGCATTCATGTCCCACCTGCTGGATGCCAGTGGGATCCTGTCCACTGCTTTCATAGCTTTGGATCCCACCCAGAGCACTCTCAAAGACATGTGGAAAGTGGGAGTGTGGGCTGGATTAGGAAACCATAAACAGTTCTGAAAGAGGTGCTCTTTTTCATCAAGATTTAATTTTCATCAGCGTTTTCTGATCAGCTCCAACAACTGCTCAGGAAATTAGATAGTTTATATCATCCTGTGCAGTAACTTGTGCTATGCTCCTAAATTCCATTTTCATTCTGTAACATCTACTTAGTCTTTTTCAACATTCATCACAAATCTTAGCAATTATCAGAAAATTAAAGAGTTTACTTTGTATTATTCTAATTTCCTTTAAAATCTGGGACATCCAAAGACCTTTATAGCCCTGTGGCATCTCTTATCTGTTGCTGCCTTACCCTACTTTGATGGAGTAGTTTTTAATGCTTTTTTCTTTAAGCAGAGTCAAAACCTCGATTTACTTTGCCTGTTTTCCTCTCCCTGTGTTTTTCCTTTGTTTCCAAATTGCAGTGAAACAGCTTTATCTTCTTCTTTCACATGCAGTGTGCATGCTCAGAGACTGTTGTGTTCCCAGCTAAAAATTCCTAGCAAGCTTCAACACCGGTATTTTTTTTTTCCCCATTTTGACCATCCATCTTTTCCAACAGTTGCTGGGAGCACAGTCCTTTTCTCCAACAAAGCCCATATTCATACGCATCCTCCTTTTCTCGGCGGATCACTGCGGGTGAGCACCGATGCGCTCCTGCTGCCGTTTCCTTGCTGACATAACCGGGAAGAATTCCCTCAGCAGCTCCATGGGCCGCACGCGGCTCTAAGAGGAGCACTTCCTAACTACCAGGAAGATTAAAATCAGCATCTGCTACTTAAAGTGCTTGGATTCCTGCTGTAGGCTTTACCCCGGTGTGTACTCCAAGTCAAACAATACTGTGGTTGTCAATTGTTGTCTCTCTTGCAGCCTTATTTCTCATTCTTGGCTTGTGTCCTAGAATGGGATCCAGAGCAGTTACTGACTACAGCACTACAGCAGAAAACGCACCACACAAGAAAGCAGTTGCACAATCTCCTTGCAAGCACACTGGTCTTGTTGTGTGTTTATGCTGAGCTTGCCCCAGAACACAGATAGTTTAAATCCTCCAGAATGAAAAGTAAAAACAAAAACAACAACAACAACAAAAAAACCACCAAATACCCAAACAAAAACTTGACCTCCTTATAATCTCTTCCTTTATGGAGAAAGAGGAAACAGAAAAAAATATCTTTTAGGTATTCATTTTAAGAGCCCTTGAGAATAAGGACCTTGACTGAGAAGTTCTTAAAAATCTTCATAGCCCTTGATGTCTCTGAAGCTGCAATGTCATTAAAGTTCTGCTCAGCCAGGCTGTTTTCTCCAACACGTGTGCCTAAAATGGCCTTGAGGATTTGGTTCAAAATGCCACTGTTCAAAATGCGGTTGCTGAACCGCAACAACTGAGCAGCAATCCTGGCAGGAGGCTTTTCCTATGGATGTTCTAAAGTGAAGGTAGAAATGATGTGTTGAACTTTCGCATAAAGGAAACCTAACCAGGATGTCTTAGAAGTCTCTTGTCAGGTGGTGATCGCATGCGAGCACAGAAAGGCTCACCAGGTCCCCCTTCATCCTACTGCTGCAGGAGGAAAGCAAGGGGAAAAGGAGAGTCCCACTGAGGACAAGCAGAGCGTGGTTTAGAAATGGTCTTCAGGAGATGGCAAGGGAAATAGCAATGATGGGTAGTTATCAACTGAGAAAGGAAGCAGATGAGAAATATATTATGCTATTTTAAGTAACAGTAAAAACAGCCAGAGATGAGATTAAGAACAATGTGCAGGGAGATGGAAGTTGCAAAGAAAATTATTTTTCAGAGATAATTGAAAGCTGTAAGAAATTGCATCTCAAGACAAAGGCAGGCACAGACAGGAGATAAATTACAGCAAAAATAAAAGACACATTAAGGAAAAGAATTCTAAAGAGAAGTACAGGTGCTGAAATGTACCAAAGAGAGAAGGCTGGCAAGAAAACAGGGCATAAAGCAGAGCAGAGTAGGAAATAAAAGAGATGAGATAGAGATTGAGTGGCTGAGTATTCCAACACAGCTGAAGTTTGATGCTTATACAGATGTCTCTGGACATATGTTGACAGATGACATTCAATGCTGGCAAATCCATGCATGAGGATTTCTGAGCAAGGAGAAACTGGTGTCTCAGGATTAACCTACTCATTTTGAGTAATCTTGATCAGGATATAAGAGAGACATTGTGGTCATCTCAAGCTTCCTTCCTGAGCTCCCAAACTACTGTGTCAAACAGAGTTCAAAGTGAAATGAAGAGCCAAGTATTAAAAATAGATATATTTCTGTACACTGGAATTCAGGAATGATGCTGTGCTTTTGCTGTGCAGGTGACTGTGGGAAAGCCTAGTTTCCATTGAAATGTCAGGAGTGAGGATCTAGGGCTGGAGCAGCACACTTGGCTTCATGTTGCTGTGCACATGTGAGCATCTTGGTCTTGCCTCACATGTGACTGGCCCTGGCATGTTGTTGTGCCCTTCCTTGGCATTGGCAATACTTTGTCTCCCTCTTATCTGGCCTCCTTCACCTTTTCTCAATTGCCTAATTATTATACCACAAATATATTACCTTGGGATCAAAACAGTCCCTCTCCACACATATGTAAATTCTAGATTACCTCATCACTAATCTAGGAACCAGGCAGCTTTCCATGCTGGCCAGCAATCTGTTCCTCTGCAGCTGAGCGACACAGAGAGGAGCCTGTCCTCCCTGGACAGGCAGTGCTTATGGGGCCCTGTCCCTGGGGACATGCAGCCCTGCTCCTCCCACCCTAGTGCAGCAGGGTGTCCAGGCTACAAACCGAACAAAACTGCCCACTCTTCCTCTGGGCACTGCCCAAGTTTCACCTGGTTATCTACTGTCACATCTATTCTCTTATGGGACATTTTAGCAACTAAATCAGCGCAGCATCACTGTGTGGTAATTACAGTTCCTCCTATCTGTGGGCTCTTATTGCAGCAGGCTGTCAATTAGGGGGATTGCTCACCTGCATTTTCATGGGCTTCGTGCTTATATATTAGTGCACCTGCACCTAAGAAGAGAACAGGAGAAGTGTGTGTTCTGTGACAAATTGAAATGCAAGGGAAGAAATTAGCACTTTCCTTTAAAACGGCTTGCTTTGTTAACACGTGTTTTGTTCCAAACCGAATGGAGAAATTCAGGCATTCATGTAAAATGTAAACAATTGAATTATCTTCAATATTCCGTGATAGCGATTGAGGAACTAGCATTGTTTTGAGTGTATTTCACAACTGGTTGCTTTGAAAAACAGCTTACTGGTATACAGTGTTTACCATTAACTGTAAAAATGATCTGATGCCTGAATACGGAATTATCGAACGAGTGTTTATTGTCTCCTTGCTGTCTTTTCTACGATTTAAAAAGGCATGAGCGAAACAGGCTGAGTAATGGCCCACTGAGGTGCTATTTGAATTCCCAGCCACTAGCGAGTGCTCTTGAATAGTTTTTCAAGGCAGAAACTCCTTGAGTCTCCGCGAGCTGCGAAGTCTGAACCTCTGATGTGAATTTGTTGGAAGCAGAAGAAAGAACGTGATTTGTACTGAGCAAACACAGAGCCACTGGTGCACAGGCAACTTCCCCAACTGCGCAAGGGGCTCAATTGAAATGATTGGTGAAATGGATAGAAGTAAAACGATGGTGCTGACCATCTCTGCCGCTCGCAGTCATTTTACTCACTGTCCAGTGGTAACCCTGGTTTAAAACATCTGCAGTGCCAGGAGCTTCAGCCCACTTGTACCCACTGCTGCTTGCTCTGCTGTGTGCGCACACGTCACCTTGCAGATTTATATGCTAATCTGGGCTAAATAAACAGTAAATGCTGGGTACTGGTCTGGGTTGAGCTCTGAGCCTCGTGTAAACACACATGCTTAGAGCTGACTGAAAAGATAATGATTTATGTAGATCTCAAAGTAACAAGCTGTCACTTACGGTCACATGCAGCTCAAGTTTTTGATCTACACCTTGACCAAGGGGGTATTTTTTACATCATTCCAATAACAAAATGGAGTTTTCTTATTTACATGCTTGGACAGAGACTGAGCTATTAATTAATAAAAGAGAGAGACGATAGAAATCTCCAGCAGCATACAGTAATGTGTGCACACCCAGTAACGTCAGTTCAGAAGACGCACAAAGCATCACTGGGCACACTGCGCTGTTCTTCCTCTTACGGGATGAAAAAGTCTGTAATGCTGAGTGGTTCCCGTTTCTGAGTTACTCACAAAAGTCGGCTTAAAGGAAACAAGATCTCTTCCTTCTGGCTCTTAGTCAGTCATCACCAGTTAACTCCAGCACTCAGTTTCCCCCACCCCCTTGCCCTGCACAATTCATACTCATTGTAATTAATTTTATGGCCTTTTTAGCAAAGGGAGACCTCTACATTTTATGCTACATTGCACAAGCAATTGAAAGTTGCAGATGAAAAAAACCCAAGCACCAAATGTTTAGCAGGTTTTTATTCTATTTTAAATGAGCAACCTATTTAAATCAATTATCAGCTTAAAATGAGCAGCCTGATCTAATTAGTGTTAGCCCCTTGTGGGTTAATGAATGAAAGGGAGGTGCTGGGCAGATGTGCTTTTCCCCAGGATATTCTTCTACTGACCACATTGACATAGAATCCTTCTAGATAGGAGGATTTTATCAAACGCAGTTGCTGAAGATGAGAATTTTAAGATTCAGAATTATTAATTCTGTTGGCAGAACAATGGGCTATGTGGCATTGGGGTCTTTGCTTTAGAGTGTATGTATTTTTGCCAGAGTTTTTAAGGCAAGATTTGTTAGTGTGAGATAAGCCATTACAAATCCAAAATAAATTTATCTTGAATTAGAACGTGAGCCCATGCCTGTGAGACACAAGATTTAAATGTATTTATGAAAAATGCCAACTAAAATGTTGAAGAAACTTGGTCAATCAGCCACAGCTCAGCTCGTACCCAGCATTCTTGCTCCTCCCTCCAGTTCTCAAGTCCCCAGTTACCTCAACAGGATGTCCTCTGTGCTTTATTATGTAGCCAATTAGTTAGTTTAATATAGTACATGCAAGCAGAAAATATGATAAGTATCATTAAGTGTGGCAAAGGGAGAAAGTGATGCTGTTAATGACTGGCCTTAATTTCTTATCCCTTTGATGCATTTGCTGACTGGTCCAGTGTGAGTGCACGGATGTTTGCATTTTTGGAAAAAGCTATTTCTTGAACCAAATGCTTTGTTGCTGGTAAATACCACTGTTTACCACTGCGCAAGACTTGCAAGCTTGTTATTCTGAAGTGACTTTTAAAGCAAGTTTCACTGCTTTACCTTCTCTTTCCCTGTGTTTGTTCCAACCCATGTGGGTCTGCATGGGCCAGTGGTCACACCACAGCCTACCAGTGCCCCCTGGTTCCCCCTCTGCAGCCCCCTGGACCATGGGCCATGTCCTTTGCCATAGGAGCTGCATACCTGCTGGATTACCTGTCACTTTTACAGGTGTAACGCTGCCTTGCTGAATTCCCATCAGTGTGTTCAGAAATACAATTGTATAGATGTGAGAGATATTTACAAACATTCTCAAATGATATGAAAAATATATTGAGTTGTTGACACTTAGATGTCATTCCTGGATCCTCAGCCCCTGCTAGATATAAAAGAAAGGCTGTCTAAAAACTTCTCTTTGTGACTGGGATGGATACAGCGATGTTGCCGAATTATAGCACTGTTGAACAAACCTTGGAGTGTTTGATGGCATAGAGCCTGCTTTAATGCAGAGAAGTCCCTTGTTGCTCTTTCAAAATATTTTGAATGTTTTGAAATATTCCACAGAGGACGTTAGGTTATGGTTTTGGGTGGCAAAAATAACTGGTTTGTTAGAGAACTTTTCATTGCTTTGCCTAGCGATATGCACACGTCTCTTGGAAAAGGTCAAAGGGTTTTTTAAAAGTTGGATGTGAAGACATCCTTTCAACATCTCTCAATCAAAGAGCATCAGCAGATGTATTAAACAGCGACTGTGCTGAAGCAGCTACTGATCCAATTGCTCTTCCATGGTTTTCTATATCTTTTTTTGCTTTCATATAATCCACACTACTCTGAAATTTCATGTCTTATGCTTTTGTAATTATGAGATGAATGTGTTCGTTGGTTGGGAAGGGCTGGTAAACAAACTGAATGCACACAACTGCACAATGTTTATCTGCGCGTTCTAATGTGGAATGTTTAAAAGATTTGCTGAGTCCCATTGGCATGCTTTGAAAAGACTAAACGACGCAGAGAGTGTCATTAGAAAAGTATGGAAAAAGTACAGCATTGGGATTGAAGTCAAACATTAGCTTCAAGTTTTTGAGAATATCTACTGCCTTTTGGGGAGAGAAACCATGAAAAATAACTTCTGAGTTTTTTTCTCCTTTTGAAAGTGAAATTAGAACTTGATAGATAATCATAGTTTCGCCATTAGTTATTACAATGATTTATTCAATTAACCTCATGAATATAAGCCCTATCATTAAATAAGCTAAATTTGAGTGCAACAATTACAACTTTTGCTAACTGGAAGCAGCATAAGTATTAAGTGTTTAAATATACCAATATTGGAGCATGATAATTTTTAAACATAATTACATCTTTTATTATATTTCGATTAGATTAAAATTAATGCATTATTAAGCCATGATATGTTCTACCATCTAGACCTCTGCATAGACAAAGATAGGAGTTCCCCCCCGCACACACCCTGTTCTCAGGTCTAAATTAATTAAATTCCCTTTAATTATAATTTACTAAAAAGCTCCACTTTTACCACAATTGTGTCTTTTGAACTTTGAAATTTAAAAAAAAAAAAAAAAAAAAAAAGAAAGAAAGAAAGAAAGAAACCCTCCTTAAAATGGTCTTTTGCGGGAGAACTGAACTGTCAGCGAATTCAGGCAAAATTAATTATTTCAGCTTGATAAACCTTTTCATCTATTTGACTCCTTATACAGAAAAGCCAATTAATAATGTCAAACATGCTTTGCCTCCGGGGACCAGCGGGTTGTAATGAGTGTGTTTACCACGGAGTGGCTACAGCAGAGAGCCGCGTGTAGCAGCGCGCTAATCGCGCCACACCTGTCAAGCTGAGTCTCGTTATCTGTGTACCAAGGGCAAACCTCATTTTGTCAGGAGTGGTTTTCGAAGAACTAACAACTGCCTGGGGAAGCGTACAGGACTGTCGGCCAGTAGACGAGTCACTTAATTACCAATCAGAGCAGCAGAAGTGAATTCCTAATGTTCTTTAGTACCGACCCCGCTAATCACCGGGATGTGTGTCTCACCTTATCAGGGTACCCGGACCGACCATTCATTTCAGCACAGAGCTAATTCGCCACTTTTCTCCATGCTCTAATAGGCTGGGATGGATGATGTTGCTTGGTACACAGCTATTCATCAAACACGCTATCGTGCCAGGGTAACACATCTTGCTGCCTCTGCCTCTCCCAATTATTTGTTGAAAACGGGGTGGCGAGTGGGCAGGGATACCCATCTGAGGTCACCTCAGAGCTCTCTCCAAACACATGCACACACAGCTCCATAAGGCGAAGGAACGTCTGACCATGAAATGGATTATATTTTGAAAGCTGTGTATGCACATTACCTAAGCCTTTAGAACTTACCCCTGGGATAAATAGCATTATCTTTACTTTACACATTGGGAACAGTGCATATGTGGCAAAGTTCTGGGAGCAGGAGGGCTGCAGGGGTAGCCCCTGTGAGCGCAGCCAGCTCCAAAGGAGATCCACCGCTGTCGGGTGAAGGCTAGGTGAGCCTGCTCCAGGATTTCACTGGATTTCTTAATAACCAAGGATTGTAAATAGGAGCTGGTGGGAGCAGCATTAGAACTGCTCAGACTGCCAGACGACATTGCACTTCCTTACTGCTTTGAATCTTTAGCAGTACTGCTCTCTGCACAGTACATACTGCTCTTTTTAGGAAGTTGATTCTTTCTTAGTCTACTTGCATGTGACAAATGATAGGCAAAAAATGCATTGCAGGAAGGCTTTTGCTTAGCATATGCTAAACTAACTCTGGTGCAAGACTTATGAAATTCTGGAATGCTAACAGATATACGAAAATCCAAAGTGACTGCCCGCCAAGAGAGATTTTGCTCTTTATTTACTGCTGAATAGCTGCAGAATTCAAAAGGTCAATTTACTGGCTGAGTAAAAAGAGCGAAAAGCTCCATGAGCACTGAGAAATAAAATAAGCAGAAGAACCTCCCTCCATTTCAACAAGCAAAGCCACCACAAAGGAAAATAGAGCTCATTTATGAGATGGTTATGTTAGATGATACTCCAGCTCCCTTATGCCTGGTGGCTGGGCAGGGGTGTTTGATAGCAGATACCCACAGAATATTACATTGACTCCAGCATGAGATCATGCCTTGGGTGATGCTGGGTATTGTGTTTTTATTTTTTTTAATGTATTTTGTGCTGTAGGAATGAACTGTCACGTTCTGAAACTTTGGCTGTATTCACCTTCCACAAGTGTTAATTACTTCATCCCTTACATTCATGTTGTTTGCAGTTAAGTAAATTGAACTCTATCCAAATTAATGCAAAGTAACAAAAATAAGGAGGATATATGAGAGAGTATATGGGAACTGCTGACCTGAAACGCTGATTGAGTACCTGGGGAAAGGACCTGCTCAGCCCTGGGAGCACAGGTGAAGGCAATTCAGCTCTGTAACCAGAAGGGGTGGAGACTGGGTGCACCTTTCTTAGACCCCGTTTAATGGCTGACTGCTGCTGAGGAAGGGTCTCTTGCTGGAGATCCCTCTTCTGTGGTGTTTTTTTTTGGTTGGTTGGTTGTTGTGTGTGTGTGTGTATATGCACGCACGTGCGCGCCTGCATCTTTGGAGCTGAGTGAGTATTCTTCTTTTTGTAACATCCTTTTGTTGTGCTGATCCTTCTGCCAGTACAGAGAGGAAGAAGGAAACGTGGAGGGCACCCCAACTGCTCGGACATCTACGTATCACATAAAAACAACAAATTAGGAAAATGTGCATCTGGGATAGCCAGCATAACAGAAGCAATCTTTGTCACAGGGGAAAAAACAAATGCTTTGTATAGACCGTTATGGCTTTTTAAATTGCGATGTGATTTTAGCTTTCTTGTGTTTATTTTCTTCAGACTTTCAATGCAGATGGAAGTCTAGGCTATCTGTTCTCAGGCTAAGCACAGCCTAGACTCTCTCATTACTGCAGTAAATGGTTCATCCTTCCTTACCCAGGCAATGGATGAAGAAGAGGTCATCAGCCCTAATAATTGCATCTTGGACCTCTTCATTTGCACGGTCTAACAATATTTTTATTTTCCATTTTAAAACTGTCAAGCCTTCAAATTCTTCTGCCAACACTGATTTTTGCAAAATTGATAATTTTAAGTGGGGGTAAAAGTCTTAGTATTTCTAGTTTCTTTTTTTTTTAATTTCAGTGGGGCGAAGTTTTATTAAAGTTATCATTTCTAATCTAACTGACCCACTTCTAAATCTCTAAATGGGCTGAACTGAAATGAGGAGGGAGTATTTTGATATGGTCAAGTATCTGTGTGAGCTACAGTACAATTTTGAGGCAGATGTAGCGTGGATGCTTTATGCCCCTGAGCTCCTTATGGGCCAAGTTTTTTCTTTTGACCTAATGCATGATAGGCGCTGCAAAGTCTCTAGGGAAGGTGGCTTGTTGAAGAGAGAGGGAAGCAACGCTAAGCTGTAACGCTGCACAGGCAGTGAGCAGCTCTGGCTCAGCTCATAATGTAGTGCTTTGTTTCAAAAGCATCCTTCTCAACTCCTTTAAAAAAGCCGAAGCAAACCTTACAAAGCTTACTGGACTTTCCCAATAGTGAAGACTTGCTCTATTCTCATACATATGATTGGGTTTTTTTTACTGTACTGGAGGTAGATTTTATGCCTCCGTAAAGGCAGCTGAATTTGGAGGGTGGTGGCTGAAGTTTCCAAGTTGACCTCAGTCTCCATTTCAATGATATCAGTTGATAATGCTGTTTTTGACTTTTGAGGGCTTTAGGTATTGAGATGTAAGGGTCTCTAAACCCAAATTATGGATTTGACTCTCTCAGTGTGTGATGTCTACATTTGCCTTACTGAAAGTGCCTAGCACAAATGTTGAGGTGCAAACAAAGGGCAAAAGAGGAGTAAGAGGTTTTGACCAAACCTTCCTAAATTTCAAGCACTTGGGCTGATTTTTCTCACCTTCTCAAGTCCTTTGAGGGAAGCAGTTTTTGAGGTTTAACAGAAAGCAGTGCTTAATAATTGTCTTCACAGCAGGCAGGCCTCAAGTCATACTCAATATTCTAAGAGCAGCTTCATCCATGTGTGAGAAAAGGATCTGTTGCCTTTGTCAAGAAGCCCAGAATGGTGTTTGGTTTTCTTTTTGGCTACTGCATTTTCCCTTTACCACAAACTTAATCTGATGTGCATTATCACTCCTTGATCTCATTACCTCCTTCCTTGAGCTTCCATTTTGGTCAAACTGACTTAGAGGAAAGAATGCTAAATGAGTCAGTAATTCATTTCCAGCAACAGCTTTCTGTATTTGTCCTGGCTTTCCAAATGACTTAATGGGAACTTAGTCCTGTAGCTGTGCTATCTATTAAAAGTGCCCTGGGCATTTCTGTTGTTGGTTTTTTTGTTCTTGTTTTTTTTTTGTTTTCAAAAGCGATCATTATATATAGACCTAAACCAAGGACTGCACTGGTCTGAGCAGAGGCTCGGTGGTGTCTCTGGTAAGTGGTCTCAGACCAGACTTCCCACCCGTGAAAGCACTGGGCATTGCTTGCTTTGTTTGTAGTCAGTTGGACCCCTACTACCTGGACCTGATTACCTTGGACCTGACTATCCTAACCCGTAAATACTGATATTACTGTCTTTCAAGTGCCTAACTGTGGTTGCTGTATACCATGTATTCAAAGTATACAGGCTTAGAAGCAAGCAGCTGTACTCTGACATGGCTGCTTTTGAATGGACTTTGAGAAATGAAGGAAAATAAGGTGTTTTAAAGAAATGCTATGGTCTGTAATACTGAATACAGGCAGAATTGTAAGGGAGAGAAGATTCTATAGGTTTTGCCAACCACACTGATTTACATCAATCACTCATTTTATCCTTAATGAATGCCAGGTCTGCTTCACAGCACAAAAAATAATTCTGAAGAGGAGACTTTTGAATTCAACATTTTTGTTTTTCAGAAACAGATTATAAGAATGTTCACAGTATCTTGTTCTTTCAAATGCGTAGCAATGTCTTTTGTTGTTGTTGTTTTAGAGGCATCACTGTATAATTTAAGTGTACTGTTGTTCCGAAATTATAATTAGCAATAATGTGACTATTAATAAAAAATAACAGCTTTACTCCTTTATGAAGAACGGCATTAAAGATGCTGCTAATTTGTGAGCACTCTTTAAAGAACTGTAACTCTGGAACAACCCCAGTTTTAGCATAAGATACAGGTGTGTAAATAAACACTGACCTGTTTGGATCCCTGATACTTGAAAGCAAGTAACTGATTAAAATACATATGGTAAAAGGGGAAACTGGCTCCTAGGCTTAAAAACTCACATGCTAAATTCCAATCCTAAAAGAATTTTCATTATGAAGTTGTTCTTTGTTAAATGATGCCAAACTAGAATATCCTCTAATGGAAGCAATACTGGATGTGGATAAATTCAGGAGTGGGTGCCATCGTAACAGAAAGCCAGGTTTTTACTCCAGCTCTTTATGTGCAGAGCATAAATCACTCCTGTTAAGGACCTTGTGTCCTCCTGTCCCAGAGGAAAGTGTAGGATGCTCTGTGAAAAATGGCTGGCTTGCTCCTGCTGCAGCATGGTTAACGCATCCAGAGAGTGTCCCAGAGATGTGAGCTCCTGCTTCAAGACAGCCCCTGGCACAGGGCCAGCGCTCTTCGTAAATGAGTCTCTGTCCAGTGTTAGGAGTTGGTAACAGCCAGACAGCCGAGACACAATGCTCTCTTCTGTGCCACCAGCTACAGAAGCTACTGTGCTTTAACTGCCCTTTGGGTCTGCTAAACCTCTGTCAACCACAGTCATGCTCTCCACTAAAGAACAAAAGTCTATGAAATCTCTCAGTGGCATTGGATTTCCAGAATACCCACAAGGCATTTCCAGAGATCCTGAAGTATTATGGCTCCAGAGGGCTCCTTTTGTGGAACCCAAATACTGCTGAAATCAGAGTGCTCTTTAAGTAGAAGAACAGTTGAAATGACCCTTTGGTCCCTTTCTGTCTGTCCCAAAGGCAGTCAACTGAACGGTGACCTACCTATTACATGTTCATTTTAATCTATCTGGCTTTTAGGTTCACCCAGTCATTTGGAATTGCAAAATTGTACATGTTGTCCTACAGAACAAAGAGCTACATCACTGTTCAGCTTAGGAAAAAAAAGCATTTAAATCCATTAACTTGAATTTTAGTTTTATGTTTATACAAAGGACTCAATAGTCTGACTGTAAGAAGACATTATTTTCACAGTGGCAGAAATGACTTTGTTTCAGGTGCATTTCCACTGCTTTGTTTTGAAGCAGAGTTCCAAGCTCATCAAAGCCAGCCTAGATGTATCTGTCTGATGGAGGAGAGGAAAGCAAGCCCAGCATCCAGGGCACAGCATGGATAAGTGATTGTGAATGATAAAGATTGTTTCTGTTTACTATGAGTTCCATCATAAAGTTTTATGGAAAACATTCCAGGACAGGGATAGATGAACAAGATATTCCTAACGTGAGCAGTGATGGTTCAAAAGTTCAGCTTTAATATGAACACTGCAGACTTTTTTCACATGGAGAGAGCAAACAGATAGTTCTTTCTTATTGCACATAAAATATGCTCAGCAGCTTGTGTGTGTGGGTTCTTGAAGTCTGTCCTGACTTGTGGGGCAGGACTAGGTTCAAAAGATATTTGAGCACTTAACAATGGAATTAGGTTCTCTGTCTTAGAAGCCCTAATAAATGCCATGATCACATTTCTGTTGTTTCAAGAGTTGACTTTCCTCTGTTAACCTGGCCCCTAGAACTGGTCTGTACAATGCTGTCAAAAGACAGAGCTTCTGGTGTTGCATAGTGGAATGATTACCTAGTTTATACAAAGACACATTTCCTATTTATTTGAGCAATAAATACACTCAAGGACAGACTGAAGAAGTAACAGAAATACAAATTTTCTAGATGACTTTTTGAGTTCTTCTTTTAATTCCAGCCTACTTCAGGGGTCAGAGAAGCTGTATTTTGGGGAGAATTTCAAATACATGTGCACTTTCTTTTGTTCTCTCTATTGGTTACTGGAGGGCCACAGGTCTGCGGCAGGAGTCACAAGCTTCTTGTGAAAATGCAAGATGTTGATGCAACCTTTTCCAGTATAATTTTCTCTCTTCGACTTGCTGAAGTATTTCCTGGAACTGGGTACAAGCAAGATGAGGAAAGAGCAAAAATGTGTATTGTTTCTGTTTTGCTCCATTTTTTTTAATGATCCTTAGGGAGTTAGAGAGTGCAGGTGAAAATCTGGTTTCAAACTATATGAAAATGTAGTGCTTAAAACAAATCCTTTCTAAATGAGTAAGTCCACAAAATATACAAAAATATCTTTTATTTCCCGGAAACATGAGAGAAGGGGAGCACTTAATGAATGACTGGGAATTGCATTTTTAAGTATCTTTTGCATGTCTCCTATTATGTAAGAAACATATGGGAACAAGACTGAAATTTCTTATGAATCTAGCCCATAAAATCTAATCCTAGTAATCATTTATGAAGAGATTTTTTTAATAGAGCAACTTTCAGACCTGGATGAACTGTCCTTCCAGTGCTGCACGCTCCATTCTTTCATGTTAACAAAGAAAAGGATTGTGCTACAAAATAAACAAGTCTTTTTATGAATACAAACTATTCTCAACTGTGCTGATAACTAATAGGCCAAGGTTAAAGAGCTAAATAAAGCATGTTGCACTGAATTGCGACTTATTGTGATCCATTAAACAGAGCTGCTCTTCTCTCTTTGGGGAATTTGGTGAAGAGATCAGTTTTGTGCACGCTGAGCTGTACCACAGCTACAGTCACTCCTCTTCTTGCTGGCGTGATGAATTAGCTCATGTAGGCAAGAGATCACTTCTGGCCTTCATTAAATCAGTATTATGGGCGCACTCCTTCTGCTTGTTGTTCCTAGGTATGCCACCCACTTTTCCTTCTGAAGAAGCCTGAAGAAGAGTGTGCAATAGCATTTATGAAGAGTTATAGGGAAGAGACATGCAAGAACAAAACAGTGTTCTGTTAGAGTGTCTTCAAGTTTGTAGCTGTTTGATATATATACTTCTGGGAGGGGTTGCACTTAAAAGACAAAGCCTTGTGTGTGTGTGTCTGTGTGCAATATGCTTTTAGGATGTTTTAAAACTGAATGAACTGGAAGAGCAGCAGTAGTGTGACTGCAGCCAAAAGGGTACATTCTTCTCCGGAGTTGTCTAAACTGGGAATGTCAGCTAAAGCAGCTCACAACAGGGTGCATATTTTTGAGGCAAGGAGCTGGTGCACTTGAGTTTAATGTGCAACCACATGGAGGGAGTGTGGCACACAAGCATAAGCAGAGCTGCAATGCTCCTGTTCTCCCTCCAGTGATAAGTGTGAGCCTGACGGCATGTAATCTGTGGCTGCTTCAAATCCTCATTTGTGACTAGATACGATAATTTTCCGTCTTTCCTCTTCTCACTGTTACATCTATTTAGACTGGAAATTTCCTAGGAAATCTTGTATCCCTTGAGGTATGACTATCTAGCATAGTTATCCCTGAGATAGGGATAAGGGGACAAGGGACTTGAGTGCTTTTTAAAAAAATACGTCAGTAAATTCCTCTCTCCCTATCAAAATCTCCTATCCTTACTGGGTCTGAGATAATCAAGCATTAATGCTAGACAGCACTGTCCTGAATACTTCGTATTCATTTCCTTTACTCCATTTCATGTGTAATTCTCTATTCTGGTCAGCAGACACAAAACTAAATGGGTTGTTTCAGCAAGATGACCCTTTCACTGTTGTCGTGATCTGACAAGGAGAATGCTTCTTTATACCACTGTATAATTTACAAATGCTCTAGGAATCATCAGAGAAAAGATGCCTCAGAAAAGTTTATCATAATGATGATATGATTGTGAAAATTTTGGCTTTGGGAATTGCTGCTAGCTAGTTACAGGACAAGAGGGAAATAACTTTGAAATTACATGGAATTTGAGACAAGAAATTCTGATGGAAAGCTGTGTTGTCCCACAGTAGATTCCATTTGATGAACTTTTAAAAGTAGAAAGAAAAGTCATGTCAACCCATTTCAGATTCTAGATATTACATATCATTTTAGATTAATACTTCTAACATTTCAAGGTGCCATTCTGGAATACAGTGATCTATAGTATTCATCATTTTCAACTTCTTTTGTTATAAATTAAGAATAATACCCCCAAAGCTCTCAAATCGAATTTGCCATTTGAAATAATAAAAGGAAAGTGTGTCATTTTGACTGACTATGTTTTATGTCACCTTTGCTGCATTTCCCAGCTCTGGTACTGCTGTCATGGTTATTAAAGGATATAACACCAAAACAAAACCAAATGAACTCTGAAGGTTGTGTACAACCATAAAACATTCAGGTATTTTCTGCCTCATTTAAAGGACTCACCACTGAAAAGTCAGCATGATCAATACATTTTCCTGCAAATATTTTCTGAATCTCTTATAAAGTTTGATGACTTCAGATACTTCCAAAAGTGACAGCACAGCCTGTATGCATGAGTCTTCCTTCCTGATAACTCTAGTCAGAGATTTTCCTTGTGTGCTGTACTTCACTCCATTTATCAAACCTTTTGCTCCACTCCACTTACATTTGCAGTGTAATCTGTTTGCAGCCAGCCACTATTCTCCATTTTTATAGTCATTCAGGTGCATTTTCCTCTGAGCTGTTAAGCAGGAGCAAGGAATAGCTTTACGTTGTGTATTAGGCACCTGCCCTCAATGGGTCCAGACCTCTGAATAAGATTCTGCATAGTACCAGTAGTATTTTTGTTACTTCTGACAACATCAATAAATAATAGAAGTTAATAAATAATAAACAACTATAAGACTTCAGTAAACAGCTTCTATAAATTTCTTCTGCAGCAAGACTTTTCTCTGTTTGCCCAGTATTCACAGGAAGGGCAACCCAACCCATACTAACATGTAAGCAAATCTGTCTTGGTTGCTTCCATCTAGATAAGGTAACCTATGGTAAAAAGGTGTCAAAGAATAAAATATTTGGTAGAACAGGCCTAATCTTCTCCACTTGCTATTTCATGTTCTGGAATGAGTTTGAAGCCTTTCAGAGGAGAGCTGGAGGACAGCTTCCCTCCATGATCACACCATCAAACTCCAGACCAAATTCTACTTCTATATTGGAGAATATTTATCTTTCTTCTTACTGCCCAGTTTGATGCACAGCAGGAAGGCAAATCTCTCTCATTTCCTGGAGGAGCTCTCGTTGTGACCCCATTTTTGTGTTTCCCAGAAGCATCAACTGATTGCATGAAATCATGATAATCTGTATTCCCTCAGTGTCTTCTGTGATGTTTGAATCATTGGGACTAAATTGTGAAATGAATTTCTTATTAGGCTGTTCATTTTAATGGATTAAATGGCAGAAAATTAGCACAAGTTTCCAGTTCTAAACCTGTAATTTTGAGGAAGCTAGCCAAGGTTTTTTTCCATGGCATTAGTCACTCAGTGTTTGTCAAGAGGCTGATTTAATACGCTACTTCTCTCCTGATTTGTTACATGAAGGTGTCATGATATTATTGCCCAGTGTACTGTGTTTACATGTCTATAGAAGTGTCTGTGTTCTGCATACATCTCAGAATGAAAGAATGAAGATTCAGACAAGAGATTCAAAGTATTATATTGTCACAGATTTCTGAAGTCTTTTCAGATTAAGTTCTTGCCTCTGGCTTTTTACTTAAATTCTTGTAATGCAACCCTAATACTAGAGCTGATTCGTAATGAACCAACTTCTTAGACTGTCACATTTAAATAAGCAGCATAGACTGATTATTGTTAAAAAATTCTAGTTCAGTAGATTTATTTTATATGAGATTGGCATATTATAACTTTATGCTTTTATTGTTTAATAGAGATATCTAAGTATGCCCATGGCCCTCATCACCATTGTTTGGAAGTGCCTCTAAAGTACTTAATAGAAATTACAACAACAACCTCTTTTTCAGTGATGAACTGAAGCTCTGCAAATCATACTCTATTCCTGGGTTCTTCTACAGGAAGGTCAGCAACCTTCATTTCCTTCTTACGCCTCTCCTCGCCTGCCCTTGGGACTAGCCATCTCCTTTTTGGCTTTCATTACTCTAGCCAAGGTAAATAATAGAGAGACCTTGTTATTAATGTTCTCATTTAAAAATCTATTATGGTATTTAGAATGATGAGGTCTGACTCTAAGTCAAGAGAAGATTAATTACATGACACTGGTGAAAACGAGATGTGACAGTCTTTGGACTGATCTGACTAACCGTCCCAATAAATCTGTGCTTGCACAATTGCTGTAGTAAAGTGTGCGCCATGTGCCAGCACTCAAAATCTCCCTCTGTTCTCATAAGCAGTTACCAGGATGTCACTTAATTATCTCTTCAAGGCAGGCACTATAGCAAGAGGAAGAGCATTTCTCAATAAACCTTCTCAGGGAGAAGTGTGAGGAACGTATCAGGGGAAAAAAATGTACTGTTGTTGACCCAGCTTTCTGGTTTTGGCTCTCTTCATTTCTGGTACCCAGAGGAAGTGTGGGAATTATACAGGCTTCCAATCCCAATAGATAATGAAATTATGCCACTTCCTAGACAGGTACCATCTTTACTGTGCTGTCTCATTTTTAGTACTTGTTGCTGCAAAAAACTCTATCCTAGCAGCCCGTGGTTCTCTTGCACTGGGTTTAGGCCTTTTAAAGACCTCCATGGCCTGAGATCTGCCTCCGGGAAAAATTGCTTTTCCTTGCTTAGCAGTCATTCATGGCTTGATTTAAGCTTACTGAAGTTTGAATATGTATTTTTAACTAGGAATAAACTCTTGGTTTATGCAGTCTGTGCAGAGCTATCAGCAGGGTCAGCACACAGCAGCAAGAGTAACTTTCATGCATCTAATGCCAGGAGACTTCATTCCGAACTCCCTCCAGCAATCAGACCAAAAATGCCAGTTAAAAATCTCTCCTCCACCCAGGTTTCTTGCCTTGCTTAGCTGGAAGGCAGCATATCAGTGCTTTGTGTGACTAAGCTGACGCTTACGGTAGGCATAAAGGACAATGACACGGGCAGGAGGTGAGCATGAACTGACTGTAGATAGGAATCTTTCCTCACAGCCTTCATCCCCCTCTGCATGGGCTTCCCGGTGAGCTCCTGCCACCCACACTACATCCTCAACACCTCTTCTTGCTCTGTAAACACTGGCTTCTTCCTAAGTGGTGCTGGATGTCACATGAACTTGTGCATGGCCATGATATGACTCCAGGGGCGGAAACCTTTACTATAGGGACAGGAGCAAGCAGTTTGCGTGCATTTATTTCTCTCTAAGCAGATGGCAAAAGGGTAAAGCAATTCACCCCAAGCAAAAATGAATATTAGCATTGGTTTTGTTTTATGAACCTCAGGCAACAGAAGCTCTAGGGATTATTTGCCCTTCATACAGCACAGCCACAGCTCCAGCCCTGCTGTGCCAAAGGTAGTCCCCAGGCCTCCAAGCTCTTTGGTAGTTGTTCCAGTATATATTGGATATTTTTTTGATACAAATCCCAAATAATTATGCCATAGGTATTCCAGAGGATGAATACTACAGGGATCCATGATGGCAGATGTTACCCAGCTTGCCCTCATCCCTTCCCTATCACTCCCAGGCATCTACCTCTATCTGCATTTCATGCACCTAGTTCCTGCCTCACAGTAGATGTAAGATGCGTGGGCAGTGGAAGAAGGATATGGCAGTCAAGAGAAGATTCCAGCAGCCTTGCAGGCCATGTGACGATGTATTGGTTCCTGGTGGAGCTTGTGCTCCACAGCAACTGGGAACTGATACCAAGTCTGTCAGTGTAATTAGGGCTAGATTTCAGCTTCTGCCTCCATGGCATCTGAGCTGGTACCTTGGTACAAATTACAAAGCAGAAGCGAACATTCTTTCCATTTTCCATGGACCCCCAAAAACCTAAGAATGTGCCTACATTCTTTAGCTCCATCTACTGGCATTTTGCACAAACTAGCATTTATGTATGTACAAATGAAAGCATTCCTGTAGCAAAAGCAACAAATAGCTTCCTACAAATTGCCCATCTGGTAGATATGATTATCTTACTTTTTAACAATAATGAATTATTATTATTATTGTAATCTCTGTAGGGTGGGGCCTATCATTTCTCAGAGGATAAGACGACACTGGATGTGTTACTAGACTACAAATGAATAATTGTGTGTGTGTGGCAATATGCAGTTATCGTTCCATGCAAGTATAATTGAAGCATCATTAAAAAAAAAAACAAAAAACATAATTAAGTCTTTAGCAATGCTCAGGGGATGCAAGTTGTTTCTATTCCCATTTCAAAAATGAACATACAAAATCTGACCAAAGAATCCTGGCTCCTGTTTGCCTCCTCTGTTTGTTAATACCTCTTTCCATCTTTGTGTCTTGAAAGAGACTATTGGGTTTCTCCTTCCTGTGGGAGATTTGGGAATAGAACTGGAGGTGACTTCCTTTTTGTTCTGCATTTCTCTTGCTATAATATTAACTTTCTTTAAAGTCTTTGCATAAAAATGGAATAATACTAATAATTCCCATGAGTAGGTAAAAGTCTAAGATGCCTAAAGCTTAAATTTTTTAATAATTTTTAAATAAGAGAAAATGTATATTTCATGCATGAAGCATTTTAAGATGTTCTTCTCAAATATGCATTTTTCAAAGACTCATATTCGAAAAGAGTGCTGTTCTGCATTCATCACTCACAGCAATTGTAGTTTTGTTTCCAGGCTCCTATGGAGATTTCTTTTTCTTCAACTGCTTCTGCCAGCTTTCATTTTTCATACTGCTCATATATCACTATTTAGTGTAATGGGAAAACTGAACAATCCCTAGTTGTAAAATAAATAAAAAAAACATCCAAACCAATATGGACTTGCCCCTATTCAGCAAGCATCATTATTTGGGAAAATACTCATTTGTATAAGTATACTTTTAATCAAAATTTTTCCATATGACTTCAGAAATTATTCCCTCTTTTGAAATAATAATGAATAAGCAAACAAAACAGACCATAAGCAGTCTTTTGCTGTGGAGTGGCTGCAAAACACTGAGCTCTGGCATAGCTATCCATAATCATTTTGCGATGGTTGCAGTTTATTTATTCAGTTTTAAATGAAGAGTTTTAGCATTTCTCAATAAGAGCAAAGTATATGGGAAATATTTGTCGGATAACAGTGAAAAAGGCTTGAAGGTGTTGTGCACTTTTCAGTTAACGTGATTTATGCATGTTCCTGTTTTTAATGTTGAAGGAAGTAGGATTCCGTAAGCCACTTGTTTTCCTTTGGGAGAAGCTGGTTGCAGCAGTGCCTCGGTAATTCTGCTTTCTGTACAAGGAAAGCAGACTTTGCCTATAAAAATTTAAGCAGAGTGAGATTCTGGCACAAGCAAAGTCAACAGCTCACTGTCTTCACTCAGATCTTCATTTTGTGTTGACTTGTCATTATTTTGCCATATTTCCCACATGGGCAAAGCATGGTAACCTTGTGAGTCTGTAAGTAACTGATGTAAACCCCAGTAGGGACCAAGCAGTAATTCTCATAGATTCCAGTACTCTTTGGCCATGGTCTCATTGGGAGTCAACTAATATACTGGTCAGTTCTCAAGGTTAACAACTGAAAAAATATTTGTCTCACCATCTAATAAACAGAAAAGGCAGTGACATGTACATCAGATAAGAGGAATGCTGGAGAGGCTCAGGTACATTTGGAAGACCAGACAGAAGGTCAGAAAGGCTGCAAGCAGCACTGGTGGAGATAAGTTGAGCTTGAATCAGGAAAATATCAGCGTCTGAAGAGCAAAAAAGGCTGGCAGGTGAAGCACAAGTAGATGAAAGAAGCTATGTATCCATGTCTTTCTGTTTCAGTCAATTTTACTAATTAGTGGGCGGTTTTTTGTAAAGGAGTCAATATAGTGAGAGTGTATTAATATGGTAATGAAATTAGGCAGGAAATGTTGCTAGCTCTGACTTTGGAGGAAGAGAGAGACTGGAGCATCAATTCAAACTCCCATTTGACTGTGAATATTGTGTATTTGCCTGTTCTAAATAAGATATCTTCAAAATATAGTAAGCAAGGTTTGTGTTTGTTTTTGTTGTTGTTGTTCTCTTTCTTAATCATTTTTGCTTATTATTTGCCTAATGATACATTATAACAGGAAGGCAAAATCCTGCTAGTCTAGAGCAGCCAGGCAGGTGAGTAAAGTTCTTCTGCAGCCCATTGGGCTATGGAGATGACAGTCTCTCAAACCGAAAGGAGCTTTTCTCAGAGTTATTATTATTATTATTTATTAATTTTATTTAAATACTACAGGGAAATGAGAGTTGCGTTGTGTAGCATGAGCTCTTTGCTTGTTAATTCCAAGTCCAAATTGACCTTTTATAGCTTTATCTTACTTATCCAATTTTCTTTAACTTAAGTCTCCTGAGAATTATAAAAGATATGCTGGCAAAGGCACATGTTAGCCAGTGATCACTGCCCATCGGGATCTGCTCCAGGTCACCTGTGCAGGCCGGTGACAGGAGTGTGGGATGACACACACAGCTTTCCTCTTGCTCAAGGACGACCATTCTTCTTCTTTGAGATTCCCAGCCCTCAACCCAGCACAATCAATGTCAGGAAATACGCTGTAATCTCTCCATGAATAAGCACCCTTTGGGATGTGAACTGGTCAGTGCATTTTGATGTATTCCTAGAAGAGTAAAAGGTTTAGAACCAGAGTACATTATCTGGTTCCCAGCTTGCAGGCAAATTCTGACATTTAATGGGCATTTCGTACACACTAATCTACCCGACTCTTGGATCTGTTGAAATATTGAAAGCTAGGTAAGTTTAAAAGAGATTTTTCTTATTTCCCCCAAGCTCAAGAACTCACTAGAACAGAAAAATCTAGAAAAGGCAGTGAATTGAAATTGTTGTGTTTTGCTGGGAAGATCTGATTTTCATTAACTGAACATATTTGCTCTCCATTTTTCATTTGAGTTTTCAAAATTAACAGAAAGTGCAGAGAGAATTGTCTCATATTTCTCCAATAGTATTACTTGAGGTATAGAAGTAACTTTCACCTCTTGCCATAGAGCAAAATCAATTTTTATAATGTTGTCCTAGAGGCGGCAGCAGAGTACATAAGAAACAAAAGAGGTAGCACACAAATGGGCAAAGTTGTGTTTGGTTAGTAATCTCTATAAATTCTTACGAAAGGGCTTTACTGGAATATAGTGCTAACATAAAACCCAAGAAGGAATTATAGCATAGCTTTGAAATAGGTAATAGGGTGGAAATAATGCTAATGTTATAGCGTATTCTGGATCCAAGTTCCCTTTGACCTAAAAAATATCTTGACTTGTAGGAGAGCACTCACTGAAGCAAACTGTTTTCTATCTAAGAAACTTAGAGCAAACCTCAACTACTTAGATGGACCTAAAGAGTCAGTTGAGTTGGCAAACTTCAAAACAACTGTGATATACTGTGACACATTAATTGAAATGTACTCTCCAGTGCAACTATTTAGCAATTTAAATAAATATCAAAGCTTTGGGGTTTTACTGTCAGTCTTTGTTTCTGAATGAGAAATTTATGAAAAACACATGCTTCTAACTGCCATTCTAACTGAGTATGCCTTCAGAAGGATGTGGCCACTGAATAATATCAAACTTTCTTCAGCACAATCACTTCATGAACCCACTAAGAAGATTCTTCTGTTAATAATGTCTCCTTTTAGAGACACTGCAACCAGAAGTTGTTACTGCAATTGGCAGAAGTGCTATTGTATTGAGATGAGAGGAATAAAGCCTTAAAACATGGTCTCATTGAAGTCATGGGCTATTTGTTATTGACTTCAGTGGGACCAGGATTTTGCCAAAAATATCAAATGCTTTCTGAAGGTTTTCCAAGAATTAGTCTGAAATTAAAAATAAATCATCTTGTATAAGTAAGTTGGGTACACAACCCATTCTGCTATAAACTTTAGATCTCTCTCCAGGATCTGTAGCTTCTGAAGCTGCACAGTTTCAGGATTTTGGTTTCTTCTGATGCCTAGCTGAGGTGCTGACATGACAAAATTATCATGTCATTTCCAGTTTTATATCTGAAGCCAAAGCATGAGTCTCAGTTATCTGGCCATTTGTATTATAACACAGCCACAGTGAGGACATCCTCATGAAGAGCAGAGGAGCTTGGCTTGTTCTGTTCAGAAATAAGATCCCAGCTTAGCCAGCTGCAATTAGTCTTTTCCATGGTGGGACATGACCAGGCAAGGAGATCTCAGCACACCTAAAGGTTGCACTGGAGGTACAGACACTGCACCATGTGCCAGACACTGCATTTGTGCCAATACCACTGCTGCTCTTCTGCTGCAGGACAACCCACCAGGCACCAGGGCTTCGTGGTGCCACTAAATGGATGCACAAAGGTTTGGGAAAAATGAGAGGCACAAGCTGACTCAGGCCCTGCTGAATCTGTGGCCTCAACTGCATGAAATGGGATTTTTCAAGGAGTTACTTTCCTAACGTCAGAGATGGTAATTAAGCCTTCTTAATCTAGTACAAAAGATTTAGAAAACCTTGTTTACTACTGTCCTTTATGTCTGGGAGAGCCTTACTGGTTTATAAAATGACTTGTGATGAAGCCACATACACTAAAATGTTCTCATTAAAATGGCTTGGCTTCTCTATAGTTGATGCTGAGGGAGCACCTTGCTGCATCACTAAATCCTGCAGGCTTTATTTTGTCCAGAGATCTGCCTTGATAAGAAACAAGGGAAGTGGCAGCTTGTTCTGGTGCAATCCTCTGTGCTCTGGAAGAGCAAACTTCCTCTGTGTTCACTGGCAAAGATTAGTGCTGTGAGGGACAGTGAGCACAGTGTCACATACATTTTCTTTGGGTATCATTTTTCCTGCTAGTGGTGATCTCTCCTAATGAAGTTCCTGGAAATCTGTAAGCATGTGTTTTCTGAATGCAACCTTCACTTGAAAAAATAGTGTCCACAAACAACTTTAAAAAGGCAGTTTGCTTTTCTTTTATTCCTAATCCTTACTCTTACATCCCTGGAAAGCAACACCCCGTGAAAGACAAAAAGATTTTAAAACACTTTGCATGCAGCATTTTTCTTTGTTTTCAAGACTACTTAGTTAACCTGTACAAAAATATCTGTAGCCCTTCCTTCTCCAGAAAGCTCCAGCTGATGAGCCAAGCTCTCAACATTTCATCCCTGCTTAGATAGTTTGCTAAATTTTTTCCCAAGACTTTATGGTTTTCAGCAATATATCTTTCATCACTGTACTGCCAAAAAGAAGTGGCTGCCTTGAAGCCTCCCTTAGGATTTGGACTGGATATCAAGGATTACTTTATAACTGGTAACTTATGAACTGTGTAGTGTTCTACAAACAACTTATTTTTCTTAATGTAATGGTGAAACTATGAAACTCCATCCTGAAAACTTATTTCTGAACAGGTATTTGAATGAAGCTTTAAATGGTACTTTATATATCTGTATCGAAACAGGTATTTTTTTTTAAGGAGTGCATTTTTGTCTTCATGCAATAAATATTCATTGACCATAAATCTTGAAATTGTTCATCTCTATGTGAATTTGTATATTTTTGTTTTGGATTTGAGGTTTTTGGTTTTTTAGGGAATCTTAGGGTTCTTAGTGTTGGTTATTTTTGTTGTTGTTTTTTAATCTCTTAAGAATGCCTGAGTTTTGAGTTTGCCTTTTATGCAGCTGGGATCCAACAATATAACACGAGAAACCCATTACTTATAGGAATAGAATCATAGCAGGTACTGGCAGAATATAGCAATGGGAAACTTCTGAAGAATACTCCTTGTTTCCTCGCTTTTACCTTTATTGGTGCAAATCATATGTGTTGGTAATAAGGGTGAGGAAAAACATAACAAGTAAGCACAGATTTTTTTTGTTTGAGCACATCTGTTTTATTTCAGTTCAGTGTGATAGCTGGAGGGAGAAAGGGATTTCTTCATGAGGCATGTGTTTAGTTCCAATTCTTAGTAAACTTAAAACAGAAAAGGATATCACATTTTTTTAAATGGATTTCCTCCAAGTTGGTTATAACAGAAGTAAGTCCATTTTTTTTTAGTGTCCATGATACTCTCAAGCAAGTAGAAATATTTCCAGATATTAGATTTTCCTTTAATTGCTTTATGTAGAATACGTCCTTTGTTTGCATCACAATTGCATCTGGAAACTCATTTCAAGATGAGGGACCACACTGGGAAGCCTGGCAGGAACAATAAGGGAAAGGCAGTCACTACCCCAGAGTGCTTGCAGCTATCTGGATGAAACTGGGAAAGAGGGAAGAAAGAAAATGGATTTGCTAAGAACAGTAATTTGCCCAAAGTCATATTTTAAACTACTGCTGGATATAGCTGGGGTATATTTTCTTCTTAATATTATATTAAAATGCATGTATGTCTGGAAAATTGGAACTTATTTAGCAGCTGTGTATTTCATCATATTATGAGAAAAAGCATTTTTTCTTCCCAATATAGAAGGAAACGTGTGAGCTAGATTATATTTTTAGATCAGACTGAATTATTTGTTTGATTTCAGTATGATGATGATTTATTAAATAACATAATTCAGAAATTCAGGCCACATAACCACCAAAAAACTAACAAGTTCAATTCTTATGTTTGTAAACTTCCTTGGCTTGATAAAGTTGGGAATAGAATAGCAGTCATGGTGTATCCTTGTTCCTTTCCCAGCCTGATGTCATTCCAGAGAACTCAATGAAGACTGAGACTATTAGACCCGACCCGCTTCTCAGGGAGAAGAGTCAGGCCAAAACAGAATGCCTTTGAAAATCACTCCCTCTATATACTTGTGGAAGGTAGTGGTGGATGTCTGTGGCAGAAATGGAAGTGAATGCTACTCTGTTGTCTCAACCACAAGACCAAGCTTCCTGTCCTAATCCCAGATTGATTTTGGAGAACTGTAGCTCACAAAAAAAAAATCCAAATGTTAAGATATTAAACTTGGCATTGATGATAAGAAAGTGATTAAGAGTCAACCAAGGAAAGGTACAATCCAACTGACAGACACAATCTTCAGAGTAGAACCACATTTTCATCTGAACAGGTTTTATTGCATCTCCCCTGAATGCATACATTTGACTACATTCTGCTTTTTTATTTTGGCAGGCACCACAGAAGTCTCAATTCAATTCTTGAGGAAATCAATGCGAGTTTGATTGGAGCCATAGAAAGCCATGAAGGGAATTTCAAGAGATAAAAGTCTGGAGCCAGACATGCAAAAATAGCTTTTTAAGTATGTGTCACTGACCTTCCTTATGGCTTGCAAATGCAGTCTGATTACCCCAACTGAGTTTACTTTAAGGGGAAGGCACAAAATTTGGACCAGACACACTAATACTCAGAAAAAATCAAACGTGAACTTGCTTGGGAGCGTTAGATTTGAGCTGGGCCATGAAGAGGAACTTGGACTCTGTTCTTACCTGTATCTAGATTTTTCCTCATTTGTGTGAGTAAGCATGGAGTGGGATCGAGGACTGGGTTGGAGCAAATTCACCATGTACCTCTGCAAGGTTATTCAAGAACACATTTGAACAAAGCAATGAGTGACTCTAGTGCAGGGCTGAGCCATCTGCATTCAAGTCCTTATTACTGTGATGGTCTTATCAGGAGATCTCTAACCCGGAGAGAAAGTAAAAAATCAACTGCCTTGTCCTTCATTCCTGTTCACAGAAGAAAACTTTCACAAGCTTTGCCTGAACTGACTGTCCAGTCAGGGCCTGACTGTGTCTCAAGGACAAAGGAAAACTCCTGAGATCAATCTCTCTGAAAACTTGAAGGCAAAGGTACAGCAATATGGAGCAGACCTGTGCTGTAACTGATACTGAAGAAAAGCTCTTCCATCAGATCACCTTCTGAAATAGAGGAATTCAGCGGCTCAGCATCTCTCTTTTGGACCAGCACATGAGAATCATGGTAGGTTCCTGCATCTGTCTTTTATCTCTGCATTCCTGGCTTGTAACCACCACTATCTTTGGCTGCTGTATTTATAAGTAGTGTTAAAGATTGTCCTTCTGCAATAGGTATAACAGAAGTCTTCCTAGGAGGCTAAAAGAGCCAAGCAGTGTGGTCACTCTTGTTCTTGCTGGTACCCTCTGACTTTCTCCAGAGTTGAAATAAAGGGTGGGAGGAGAGATGGGGTGGGGAACAACAGTATATACCCAGTCCTGCAATGCAACAGCTGCACAGCAGCTCCCTAGAAAACCATCCAATGACAAACAGCAACGTCCAGGTCATGTACTAGAGAATGAAGTTTACATCTTCTCTATTAGGTGGAAATAGTTTTCTGTGTTTCTCAGATATCAGAGCACTGAGTAGATGACAGGTAATGAAAGAAGACTGTCCACACTTTTGTTTTTACGGGTTCATCTCATTGTCTCAATTCACAGAATGGCAGAAATAAAACCTTTGGAAGTATGCTTAGTGCTGCAGATGATAAGGAAAGTCTTACTGGCTAAGCCAAAATGATAAACTGGATTCTGTTATCATTTTCTTGCTGTTTTTTACCCTATTCCTCTCCCTTCCCAAACTGAATCTTCAATGTCAGTTTAGACAGAAGAAAATACAGTTCTAAAAAGTTAATGACAGCTCTTTGAAAAGTCTTCAGGTGTCATCTTCAGATGTTAACCTAAGTCTTTGGACTCAAGCCAGTATTTCTACCGACGCCCCTGAAATTCCCTACTCAGATAAGGAGTGTGAGTGAACAGAATAGCTGGCATTGTAACTTTTCCAAGGCAGAGCAGGAGATTTCAAAAACAATTTTGTTGTCATTCTGGAGAATGTTTGTCTTAGATATTTAAAAGGAAGAACAGAAAATGCTTCAGACAAATTATGAGACTTTACTGCTCTAGAATACTTTTGTCCAGAAATATGTTGAAATTAATTTAAAAACCTGATTCCATACAACTAGATAATTTTATTATTTTTATTATATACAGTTAAATAATTACATATAATTTTAGATAATTTTGTTACCTAACTGATAATAAATGCACTCCAAATTTGTGCTCTGATAATTACCAGATGCTACAAAATTAGTTATCTATTTAGTATCACATGGTAGTCTTTCTCTCAAATGAAAAGGGAAATGTTTCCCACCAATTTAACCAAGACATTTTCTGACCAGGCAGAGATGATAGGAGTTGTTCCATAGGTAGTTATTGGCAGAAGGTTCTAAGCTGCTACAATATTATGTTTAAACACTTTCTGAATTTTAATTATGTACCAATGTTAGAGTTTTTTTCAGAGAGATATCTTCAAAGTGATATTCCTTTTATTTTGAAATCATAAACCCAATAGATGAAGTGTTGATTTTTTTTCTTTCCTTTATCCTAAGTAGTTTTCTCACCCTTCCTTTTTGCTTTCCTCATTGGAAAGAATGAGGAGCGTGTGCTAAAGCGAAACTGAGAACTATGTGAAAAACACAGAAAAAAAATATATTGTTTTGTGGAAAAACAAGTAAATGAAAAACTGTTTTGTTTTGAAGCTACTGGACAACATATAATTTCCAATGTTATTTAAACACAGACCAAATTTTGGCTAGTTGCACTAGCTACTGAACATGTTCGTGTGAGTATTTTATAAGAAGGGAATTCGTAATAGTTAGTACTAATTCTAAAGCTGAGTAGGCAGATCTCTTCCAAAGTTGCTTCCAAATACTGTCTTTCACTGCTGGAGGTGAAGGCTTTTCTGCAGCTCACAGCAGGAGGAGCCCTGGATGCAGGTGGAATCCATACGATCTTTTTGTAAGGTGCTAGTTTGGGTTGGCATCATTGTCAGAAGATGATGTTTCCCTTGATCTGTAGCTCCAAACATGCACTTTCTGCCTACCTCACATTCTCCTTGAACTCTGTGCTTAGCAATTGCAACCACTGCCTCTGAGGAGTTGCAGGATTTGGCCACATGATTTAATCAAGGCCTTAATGAACGGCAGTGAAAGAAAAGCAACACCCAATCAATACACTGGGGCATACAAACATTTATCAGAAAGAATGCAGAGCGCTTTGCAGTTATTCCTCCACTTATTGCTTCTGGCAGTTACATCTGCATCCATCCATTTTCTTCACTCTATGTGAGACACTTAAGACATTTATTTATGTAAAAGGAAACCTCTATGGCTTCCTAGTTTAAGCTAAGTAATATTTTAAATGATTTACCATTATTTATCCTGGATCTAGATTAATACCTTTCTTTTCTCTCTGTTCCATAATTTGGGTGGTTGTACCTTCCAGGTTACCTGCTCTTATTAAATAACATATTGTATTTGCTTCCATTAAGTATGTGTATATGAACATCTTCATAAAACATACAGACAGCCCTAACTATGTAGACCTGTGGGATAGAAATCAAGACAACATCTGAGAAAATATTTTTTTTTTCTTTTGTCTACAGAGCCTGCTGTGGTTGCTCTGTCAGCTGTTCATTAAAGTTATATTGCTTCCTTTATCTCTTGTGCTCATAGAACACAGGCACCTCCATAATGAGCTTAAATTACCACGAGCTAAGAATAGAAAACTCGATTTCAGTTCTTGGGAGGCTAAGGTTGTGGTGGTACATAGATAATCAAGCAATATTAGCTATATAGTGGTGTTAGGATCTCAGGGCAGGGCTGTGGGATTGTTTATGTCAGGAGAGCACAGTAAATATCTGTTTTCGGGGCCCTCTGGGTTTCTTCCCTCCCACCTCCCAATGCACTTTGAAATAAACACCACTGCTCCCTTTTTATTTATATCCTATCTATGTGACTGGCCAGCCATGTTTGTTTTTGGAGAGTAGAGCCCCCTGTGATCTCATTTTCTTGTTAGGAGAAAGTTAGGAAGTCGTCTCCATCACCTGGCCGATTAGGATCAGAAAAGCACAGGGCAAAGTCAATGAAAAGAGCAGAACTTAGAGAACAAGTGCAAGGAAAACGTTCATTTCCAGATGTTTTTAATGATGTGAATTCATAGAAATTAAGTAACTCTATAATACTATAAGTTATGTTTTCATTGTTTTATATTTTTGTCCATAATAATCTCTTCCTATGATACCTTGTGAATGTATCTCAATGACCTGTCTTACTGAAATAATATTTCCACGAATAACATTTCTGATACTGCTGTAATTAAATTGTTATGCAGTTAGGCAGTACGTTTGGTGGCAAGGAGGAGGAAAGGGGAATAAAAGCCTTGTCCTTACACACCTTATTATTAGCAAAGCACAGGTTCTCAGAGTGCGGGTACCTTGTGAAGAGCAGATTTATTCTTCTGCTCACTGAAGTTGTTTTTGGAGGCTTCTGCTCTGGGATGTCTGGCTCCCTCAGCTCTGCGGATGATGCCTCCAAAAGTAGGGGTAGGGAAAGGTGTTGTGTCTGTATCTACAGGTATTGACAAACTACCAGTGATAGCAGTTTGCTGTAATTATCACACTACAGACAGCATCAGCTTCTGACTGAATGACTCCACTGAACCTATCTGTGATGGCTCCAAAGATGATAATCTCCACAGCACCCTGCCTAGCTCCAAGTGCACCCTGAAGCACAGGCTAAACCTTCTAGTGATTGAGTGACTTAGAAGCCAACAGATGGGATATTCAACAAGAATTGTCCTGAAATTCAGTTGAATTGTGAAGAAGACCACTTTGTCACAGAATTATGACAGCTTTTTGATAAGCTTTCAGTTTGATTGTACTATATTGGCTCTTCCCACTATTCCACTGACTTTCAGTCTTAACATAAATTCTCCTTGTAATGATTAAAAAGTCTGATCATAGTTTGTAAGGGTTCTCTCTAGAATGCGAAATACTAACAAAAAAATGGCTCCATCAGAACAATCTCTCACCACCATATAGGTCCTGTTTCCTTCACTAGATGGTCCAAGATTTGTTACTGATTGCATCTCAAGTTCAGATAACACCATATACTTTTTGACAAGATATTATCCTCAGTTAGAGAATCTAAGTTGATACAGAGAGACATCTTTAAGCATCTCACAAGACACATTTGATAGAAAACAAATCAAACTGGGGCTTCTCTTTCCCTGGGTAAATCCAAGGATCTTTTTCTTCTGTAAGGCACCTCTGGAGAGCAACACAGATGGGAAAGACTAACCTTGCATTTAATCTACAGGTAATTCCTGTTGCCTTCTTATGCAAAGTGCTTTTGTTCTGCAAATTCTCCTGCTAGTACCTGGGAAAGCAGGCAGACCAATGCTTACTTAAGGGCAGTAAAGTTAGTGGACTTTGGCCTTTAATGAGCTGAAGATGCAGTTCAATTGCAGTTCGTTAGTAGATATCATTAGCTTATATCTCCAGGGGTAATTGGCACATATCATTAGCAGGAGGTCATTAGCAGGTTTAGTCAATATCAGAAAAGCTAGAGCCACTTCTGCAGCATGGGAAAGGTGAGTGCAGATGATGCTTTATTAGGGGCTAATTCAGTGAGGCTAGGTGCCTGCTAGGGGTTGTCTGAGCTGAGTTATGATAATCCAGGAGGGAGTCCTGCCGTCTCCTACGGTGAAAGGTTTGGGTAAGTGAAAGGAGGCCTCCTTACTTTTGGGACGTCACTCACATAACTTCAAAAAAATAATTATGTGACTAGCTTGATGATGCAAACGGCAACTGTTGATCTGAGCAGTCTTGTGCTGGTGTATGAGGTGAGGATTTTTTGGAGGGTGGGATCTGGTCTAAGTTACTAGCCTGGTATTTGTGGTTGGTGGTATCACTGTTGCTGCTTACCTCAAAGGAAGGAGGGATGTGATAGCCCTGGTTATGCTGCTCTGGTCAGAGAGGGAGTATGTAGGGGGTGCTGCTGAGGACTGCACAAGTGCTCCTTTAGATTTTAGGAGGGGGCTTGTCAGGCTGCTGGGACCTGTATGTGGGCTATGGGGTACAAGGAATACTTCTAGGATTGTGTTTCACTTGAAGAGTTCATGCTCCCCTTGGGTTTGGTGCTCTGTGAGATCTATTAGGTGGCGTTAAGTGTGGAAAAAAAACCACCTCTTTTTCTAATTAATCTCTATTTGTTAATGAGCTGCTAAATAGGTAGCATATCTGGGTAGTCTCTTGGCAACCTGGAAGTTATCCGTCTGATTTCTTTTGCTTATCCATGGGATCGTTTGCTCCAAGCTACCTCTGGGGCTCAAGCATGTATGGGAGGATATCTCCTGTCCTCATTATGCTTGCTTCATTGTGCCTCACTTACGTCCTCCTGTAAGTCCTTAGCAATTGTGTTAGGCCATTCATACCTTTCCTTAAGAATTAAGGAACTGGTGTTCATGGCAACGATGATCAGTTTGGTCTGTTCTGAGAAGTATCTGTGTTTCAGTCAGGTTCTTTTCCCACTGGAAGTTGCTAATTTGCTGAAAGCTAAATTCATTTGTGGTTTCAGGATATAAATTTAAAAAGAAAAGCTTGTTCTGGTTCTCTGTTTTGTTTTTTTCCTTCCTGGAGATGAAGAAATATCAAATTCATATCCCACAAATGTAAAATATATGCTATGTTACATTCCTTTTCGTAGCGATTGGTAGGAGAATATAAATGAACAGCTTTGTTGCTGTTACTTGTACACCTGATTACAAATGTTTAATTGATGTTCCTCTTTCTATGTACAACTAAGAGCATTCAATGCTTTTCATAGAGGGAGACTTACTTAAGTGCAATAGGCAGTTCACATGTTCAGTAATATCTCCTAAACTCTCAGAAAGAGGCAATTTTGCAATTGGCTTCAATATTGTTGCAATATTTTGCAATTGGTTCAATAAGGACTTAAAATCACAAAAGGCATACTGGCAAGATGGTGTAAATTAACACATAATGGTACCAAAGTATGTTCCAGTTACAGCATATTAATCTATATCCAGGTCTGGGATATTTCTAGTCAAGCACGAGAATGCTTTTCTCTACAGTATGAGAGTGTTTCAGAGGAAATGAATGATTCCCAATCTTCTCCTCTTACTCCAGCTTAGCTAATCTCTCACCTAAATGACTTTCATGGAATGAAATACTGCTGTAAGGGTGATATTTTGTTTAGATTTTTTTTTTCCTCACAGGCAAACCTTGGAGACCAAATGAAGTGAAGTGTTCTTAAAGGGTATTTGTTCATAAATTGGAAATGAATTGAAAGAGCTCTTTTAAAACAAAATCCTGGACTCTTATCTTTCTTCCCCAGTAGACTAGAGGATTCCTTTCTCTTCACATGTTGTTATTCTCCACCAGCTTATTCTTCATCCACATCTACTGCTTAACATACCAAATTTACAGATAGTATTTTATGGTTGGCATTATGAATTTCCTTTCCAGAGAACTTGTCCAAGTTTATATACAGTATCTAAAACCCTTAAATTGGGTCTCCTAGATTACCAATGCAGTTTCTTAGATTATTTTTTTTTTTTTTTAAAGTAATGCTGGAAATTTGAAGCTCATCTCACATAGTTAACAGGCAAAAATGTGACCACCTTGTCTGAGCCAGTTTTCTTAGCTCATCTCCCCCAGACAACAGAGAAATGGTGATCAGTTGTCTTTCAGTGCCATTAATTCTCTACTCAATACAAAGGGTATGCATTTGAAATAACTACCTTTTTGGTTAGTAAGGGTAAAAGTTACTATGGGTAGAAGAGATGTAAAATTTTCTAGGATACAAAAGAAAAAAACCACAACTTTTAAAGTTCTAATTATGATTTTTTTTTTTACATATCGTAGCTGATTAAAGTAATAAAATTTATTTCTTTCTACTTTGATATATATATTTAAAATGTTTATTAAATAATTGTACACAGATCATAAATAGAGTTCACTGGTCTCTACCTCCTTCATTGAGAGATCCCCCTTCATAGAGGTGCAGAGAGAAATGGATGTGGTAGACCTTTTCAGATAATTTCTAAATTAAATACAGTAAATTCCTCTGTAATATGACTCATGAGACCTGAAGATCAAAGCCTTAGAAGAGATTTATCAAAAAGAAATAATTTTTATGTAGAATATATGGTAACATTGGCTAATGTCATGTCGTTGTTTCACTTATCATGTGAAAGTGATGAAGAGTTGTGCTGCCTTTTTTTTTTTCTTTTTTGATCCTTCACTAGTTGAGGAGGGAAAGATGGCATCAGGAATCAATTTGTTCTTTTTGAAATTTACCTTGCAGCTTCAGTGTTCTTTCTCCTATGAGCCCATATGGTCCACCACACCCTGCATATGAGCAAATATGTACTGTTCTGCATGCTGAAATCCAAGTCCTCTTCAATATAAATCTGAGAAAGCTCTGTGACGTGTGAATCTGATCACTCTGATTGGTAGTGATTAGCTGCAAGCTGGAGTGTGAATGAGCAGGCTGACATGCATCATCTTTTTATATGTGGCTAATGACATTGCATTTGGACTGGTGAAATATTTATGGTTGTATTTGTGACTTGCTTCATTCACATCTGGCTCATAGTTGCACTCTGGGAATGGCGGGAGGGAAATGTGAAATGGCTCAGTTGAAACAAAGAAAAAAGACTTTTTTCTTTGCCCTTCCAGGCCTGATCTGAGTGAATTTGTGGCCAGAAAGCATATGAGATCATACTGGCAAAACAGAAAAGCGAACTTACTTGTAATGTATATTTTTTTCATAAAATTATCATCACAGTAACCAAGGAGGTGTTGAAGCAGGTGATTATTTTATTATTGCTATTTTTTGTCTTGCTACTCTTATTCTGCTGTTTCTTTTTCCTCAAATTCCATTAGATCAAGGAAACAACTTGGGAAGAAGCATGTGAAATAGGGGTTGGATAGAAAGCTGTAGGGACAACTATTTGGTCTGTTTTTTGTATTTCTGTATAGCCTGTACTGAGAAAAGAGATACTCTGAGATAAAAATCAGCTTTTCTGAAAAACAGCTAGAAAGCAGGGAGGTGTTTGGAGCAGCAGACAGCTAGGGAAATTATAGGGAGGGATGAGCAAATTGTCTTCCTACTTCATTTCTTAGGAGCCTAGGAGTGTGTAATAGAAGGAGCTGGGAGGGATAGAGCATACATGGGCCTGCTGTTTTCTGGCAAGATCCATCATCCCAGCCCTTCTGGAGCTCTGACTTCAAAGGCTGGCAGGAGTTAGTGGTTGGTTCTACTTCCACATATCCTAAGTCAAGTTCTGCTCTGGGGGGGTGGAGGGTGGAAATTGCAGGACCAATCTAGCTCAGCAGTGACCTCAGAAAGTCCTCTGTAGTGTGGTGACATGCTGGGACATACATCTAGCCTTGGGTCGCTTGTTAGGAAAGGAACATACAGTCAGTACAACTAAATACTGTCTAATGACTGGAGGTAGCTTAATTTCTTCATTGTCTTCTTTGTGCAGAGTCATCCTCATGTTGAAACTCGTAATTTAAACTGAGTCACTAAGCAGCAATATCTGCATTGAAAGGGAGAGACAAGGGCAGAAGAGCAGTAAATTCATGTCAGCATAAGTGTATTTCAGAAGGTTCGCATCATTCAAAGTCTTGGTAATGGGACAAACTATCCCTAACTCAGCTAGTTGTCTTTTTTTATTGATTGATTGATTTCACCAGAAGTTCTGTTTCATGTCCTGTTTTCATTCTAAACTTTCCTTACATTCTTGGCCTCTTGTGATATGAAATCAGTATTTCAGCTTCCTAGTGTGTATGGACTGTCATCAAATTAAATGTGATCCTGAGATATTCATGTTCTGGATTTCACTCACCTAGCTCAGGAGAAGGCAATGCACAGATTGAAGGAGCCATCACAGCAGAAGTGGTGCTGTTGTTTAGGTGGAGGGAAAGGGAACTTAATTACATAGTAGGGAAAATCTGTGTGATATCTGCACTGGGGTTGTTGGTAGGCAAGGAAGGCGTGGGAGATCTGTGAGTCTGACTCAATTCTTGTACGCTGGCTTCCAAGTGCAACTGGAGCTGGTGGCTTGAAATCCCACTAAACAATTTTATACCATCATGGAAAAGATTTTAACTAGCTGTAAACTTGCTTTTTTTTTTTTTTTTTTTTTTTAATTTCTCGGTGTGGATAATGAGGCCACTGATGAAGTGGGTTCATGAGGCTCAGTGATTATCTATAAAAGATCTCATATCCTGAAATGTGGCTTGTGTTAATTGTGGTTTTCCTTATCAATTGACACTGCATGTATTTTAAGGGACAGCCTGGCTGTACATCTTAGCAAAGAGCTCCATTTTTCAATCCTAAAAAGAGATGGAAAAGAAGAGTAAAGTGATGAGATGTAACCAGAAAAAGCAGTAAAGTGATGAAATCTACTCTGAACACTTTGCTATGTTAGCTCAGTCTGTCTTCTGGGCTGCCAGGTGTGCAGGATGATTCACGCAACTTCGGAAATGTTTTACTGCCTACGACAAATTGTCATCTCATTGTATTTAAGTCTGAGTTGATCAGGACCTGAGGCTATACATTAGCATTTACTCATATATTGGTTTCATTTTTGCATGAAATGATTGGAGTGAAACTACAGATGATCTTTTTTATTGCAGGGAAATACCATTTTGTTCAAACTGAACTTTTCTGCAGAAAAATTATAAGGTCCCAAAAAATACTGTCTCTTGTTTTAAGAAAAAAAATATTTCTCTTCATTCTCACTAAAAAATAATTTGTGACCTGTTGGCTCAATTCAGACATGGCTATGTATATCTGAGATGTCTGTTCCAAACAGGGCAAAGCCCTGAATTATGCCAGTCTACGTTATCAGTTAACTCGAATAGGCTACTTAAGTGCTTTGCATACATAACTTGTCCTAAGAAAAAAGTCTTCAGCTGGCCTAAATAGTTAAGTTGACTTTCAGAAACCTCATCACTTTCAACAAAATGGTTTTGAGCAGAATAGACTTCTGAGGTCCCAGTGACCTATGCTGTCTATTCCTGTGTTAGTACAAAGTGCAGATTTCGAAAAATACATTGCTCCTTGGAAAAGGTCACCTTTAGAGTTCAGCTCAGATTAAGTAGCTAAAGGAAGTTCAAAAGAGCTGCTTGCTTGAAGATTACCTTTAGATATTCATTGTAGGTGTCATCATTAGATTGTGTATGATATTCATTTTGTTCTGCTTTCTCTAACTGATAGCTTAGCCTTGCAAAATCCAGCTTCTGGATCCCGTGATGTGAACACATATTATTATTATTATTATGCACCTATTCAAAATCTTATTTTCAGTGCCTCTTTTCCCATTGTTTTTACTATATGTCTTAATTCATCATTCCCTATCTTCATTGTGTGACTTGAAACATTTCCAATAGTTTAAGAAATTACCTGGAGCATGCCTATAGCTGCCCATTTTTGACAGTAAGGTCAATATTTTTTTTCTTACTGATGTGTAATTGTTGGTCTTCAGAAAACCCAGAAAATCTTCTGATGTTTAAAAAAAAAAAAAAAAAACATGATCCATATAACACTATCGTCATGCCGTTCCTACACAAAATATTTCTCATTTTCAGCTTTCCCCCTAAGTAATCTCTTAATAGTACATGTACTTGTACATGTTGTCTCTTGCTAGTATTTTGGTTGAGGTTCTACATATGAAACTCTTCTTCACTCTCATTTGAAATTCTAATGAGAATATAAAAACAGTGAAACATTTCAATGGATAAAATCAAGATGTATATTTCAAAAATAACATAACAGAAATTGTATCTGTAATTGTGTGGAGAAGATAATCCTGCAAGAGCCATTATGTAAACCTGGAACTGGTGGCTTAGTGCAAGGTTTTGCAGCCAGAAGCACCTTTTGAGGACACAGTGGTGAGCTCTCCTTCTGCAGGGCTGGGTTTCTTTCAGTGGTAGCTTAAAGAATACCCATGGGGAGTTATTTGTAGCCCACCCAGACAATGGTGACAATGCTACAGTACTGTGTGTCTGCTTGAGAGCTTTGAAAAACATCTGAAACCATATCCATAAAGACAAAAATAAAATTATATGGTTCTCCTAACAAATACTTTTTATACGAAAACTTCATTGAATCAACATGTTCATCATTTAAAACTCATTCTGTAACTAATTTTTTAACCTGCTTTAATAACTCTTTAAAATATAAACCATGTGGTCAAGAAAACACTCCAATGTTACTGAACAAATGATTTGTTATAGCGATTAAAATGCAAGACACTCAGATGAAGCCAATGAAGGTATAACTGATTAATGAAGACAAATCAATAATAAATATACAAAGTACCTACATGAAGACCATACAAATGTTGTGTTTCTCCAAGATGTCATCTAGGGAGAACAGTCTGCTTCATCATCACTCCAGAATACGTGAAGCTTGTCCATGGGCTCTGATCAGTATTTGCATACTGTTGCACTAGGAATGGGACTTGAGGGCAGAAAATATTCTCAAAGAGGTGAGAATAAGAAGTTATAAAGCTTTACAAAGAAAAAAATTATCTAACAATTATCACTGTAATTCCATCCTATAATATATCTCTTGACCAAGTAGACTATTGCTAGAAATCACTTGCCTCAGCAAAAGATAGGCCTGAGTCTTGTCTCCATTCCACAGAAAGTGAAATATGGATTAGGGTTCTGAACCCACTTCTGTGCATTGGGACTGTATCCACAACTGGCAAATGCATGCAGTAACTGACCTTTCTATTGCTTTTTTGAAGATTGTTGCAGGTGGACTCCTGCCACAAGAAAATAGAGAAGTGGATTACAAAAGAGCTTGCTTAGACTTGACAAGTTCGTTGAGCATTTCTTCCCCAAATTAGAGTGAAAGAAATTGAAGGTAGACTTCAGCTTTCTCAGCTGACACATCTTTGGCTTCAGAGTTGAAAATGTTTCAACATCTCTGTGAATTTCAGCAGATATTTGGGTTCACTTTTAATGTGCCTTATGTCAGTACAATATAGCTGAAAGCCAAAACTCCCTGCCAAGAAAGAAATGTGTCCAATATCAATCATCATGTACTTAGCAGCCTGCGTCCTGTCTGGACCAATGACTTTACTAACTTTATTCACATATCTGAGTTACTTCTTTTTTTTGATCCCATATATAGGATGGTTGCAAGACATAGCCTAGAATATCTAAAGTGATCAAAAATAGAGCTACATGGAAACTATCCTTTTAGATGGATGTATCTCTCATTGGTTTACAAGAATGCAAGTACTACTCCATAGTAAAATTCCAACCTGGAACAAATTATGAAGGGACACCTCACCATGGGTATAAATCAGCATAGCAATGTCAATTTACAAGGGTTTGAACTCTTGAGATTTTTTGTTCCTCCTGGAAATTTACTACTTTCGCAGAAAAGTGTCTTTCTTACTAGAAGCACTTTCTATACATGCTGTGGAGGAAGGAAGAAAAATATATGCTCTTGTAAATGGGTTTACATGGATCTAAAGAAGATCAGCCTGATCTTTGCAAGGATTCCTGTGAGGCTTCTGTTGTTCCATAGTTTCCACTGAGCATGACACGTCTGGAATGCTTTATGATGACTGCATCATCAAAGTAGTATGGGAGAACAAAAATTGGAGAAATCCCTGAGCCTACGTATTGACTTGCTTTACCATTTTATTGGGTTAGTCATTGTTATAAATCAAATACTAGCTCTCATAGGTAATTTAACGACATCAAACTAGGTGCCACCTCTGAGTATTGTCAGTGCTTCATGTCCTGGGAGCATTGTAATAAAGTAAGGGGGCTGTTTTACTTCTAAAGCAAAGCTGGCCCTGAAACAAGTGAAGGATTTCCTGAGGTTCTGCAGCTCCATCTCATGATTCAGCCTCCTGCTCACAGACCAGCTCTGCCTCCACACCCTGAACCTCTCCATTCTCCCTGCTCTGTGTAGTCATCCCACCTGGAGAAGAAAGAGATTGTCTGCCAACAATTAGCAAAAAAGTGCCAGGCTACCTTTACAGAAACAAAATTGTTTCCCCCCGTGCACTGTAAATGAAACCCTTCTTTGTTTTAAAGATGGTGAAAAATGCTGCAAAGGTTCTGAACTGGTGGAAAAATATGGGGTACAGTCAGAGCTATTCCTTCATGTGCCATGAAATCTGTGTTGCCTAATGGCAGGTCACCTTCATTTTAAGTTATAGATAAGCCATGCTTTTGGGGCAAGTACTTCTGAGTTTTTTCCAGGTAATCACAGATGAATAGGAGCAGTGACTTTTTCAGAAGTGTATTTTTCTGAGCACAATATGCTGAAGAATGTGTGCATATGAGTATATAATTCTGCAATTTATCCATCAGTAAGTCTGTGTCCAGATTTATTTAAAACTCATTAATGTTCCTTTAGTTCAGCTGAGGGAAGGTTACACTGAAGGCATCAACCACTTGCAGTCACTGAAGTTGTAGAGCTGGAAATATACTCTGTGGATGATGCCAAGTGCTGCTGCAGATGTGAAGGTCAGAAATGGGGAAGGTCCTTTTTTTCACTCAAGCAGATTTGACTTCTATGCTGTCTGTAGAAAAGAGCTGTGATTACTGTGGACTGTTAATGAATTTTGAATTAAAATTTCCAGTCATTGTTATCATTCTCATAAATCTTACCTGTAAGAAATATTGCTCAGAGCCAAATTATTTCAAAATTATCTCTAGTTCATTCTCTTTATGAAAGAAACCTAGACTTTTGGTTAGGTCTAATACCAGTGTGACTCAGTATAGATCTGTTCAAGCTGTGGGTCTTCCAACTCATAGTTAGAAGTGGTAGAACAACTTCTTTCTGCTTTTACACAAATACTTTTTCCTTCTCCTGTCATCCAAAACAGTGTACAAGTATGTGCAGGGAATATAAAAGGAATGGGAAAGAGAAGAAAACATATGGACTCCTATTGTGTAAAATAGTGCATCTTCTATTTTTCAGACCTCCAAAGATGCGTGGTTTGTGAACAGAGATTTTTGTTAGGTGTAATTAAATTAATTTGCAAGGAAGTTACTAATTTCATTGAAAGCTAGAGATCCTCCCAAGACGTGATTCATTGTAACTCCACCTCAGCCCTGGCCTGCAGGGATAACTAAGTCCTTTTCTGAGAAGATAATTTTATTCTAATTCTCAGGCAATCATTGGACAACTTCAAGACAAATGCCAGCTATCAATCTTTATGAGTGAATTACTGCTCTCACAGTGAGGGTGTGGTGGAGTAAAGGATGTCATACTTTAATATCTATAAAGCTTTGTGGATATAATTTTGTGTGTAAGCCATAATAAACATAAAAATAGTTTATGACTTAAATGAAAAATACATTTAAGACAACCAAAATTAAAGGCTTTGAATAGCATGGAAGATATTTTTGTTAAAAGGACATAACAATTTAATTTTTCCTTTTTCAAATTAATAATAGTAGACATTTTTGGTAGTGCAACTATTTTCCTGTAATAGCAAATTATTGTTTTTAGTCCATCCATTCCCATATGCCTGAAAGCAATCACTGAAAAAAAAAAAAAAATCAGTTTTCATTGTTTGCACCTAGCGTTGAATCAGATGGAGGTATCTGAGCTTCAAAGATACTGAAATATTTGGGGGGATTGCAAGAAATGAAGAACCAGACTGAAGAAGTGCGAAGTCCACGCTTTACTGCCAGCATACACAGTGGATTTTGCTAGCATATAAAATGTGCTAGACGCTGCTAATAAGGATAATTATAGTTCTGATCTTGCCAGTAATTTACACAGGCAGACATGTACACCCATACAGAGCTCCATAAATTTTAATAAGGCTCCATGTGGGTTTGGAGGAAGAAGTGAGTGGTGGCATAGATAACTGTTGCATGACCCACACTCGGGGAAATCATGTGCTCAAATGTGTACCTCCGTATGCACTGGGTCAGTGTTTGTGTGCCTGCACGGCCCCACAGTGCATTAGTCTAAATGGTGTTATTGCATTTGGAAAAGGTCTTTGGAGATGGATTAATTCTTTTCTAATACCAATTGGCTGTGGTTTAATTTCCTCATTTTACATCTTCAAAAAAGAATCTGTAGAGTTGGAAAAGAACTTCATAGGATGTGAGGCAATATACTTCTCTTGGTTTATAGATATCTAAGACACTATTCATTCCAATTTGGTTTGCAGATATTTCAAATTTTGTTTGTTGGTTATCTTGATCTATTCTAGGTGCTGCGTTTACTTTTTTTTTAATTTAAAAAATATTTTTTTACCTTTTACAAATATGTGCTATGGATTTTTTTTCATGAAATGCTGACTGATTGTGAACCATGATATTTCTGAATTTCAATGGAAATGCTACACTGAATTTGGGTATCTTCATTATTCACTGGTATAAACTGAATAAACAGCATATTGTTTTATTAATTCATCTTGATCAGTAACTTACAGCTATATAGGCAAGCTATTGTTTGAATTACATAAACAGAGAAAAAAATCATGTAAAAATAACCAAATAATTCCCAGACATATGTTTTGGTTGTCTTCTGAACCACAACTTAGGAAAAAGAAGTTCTTTATTTACTAGTAGAAAATCATATAAGTGCTTTTGATTTAAATTTTAGACTGGTTTTCTTTCGAAACACAAGAACCACAAACAACACAATGCATGAACTGATGCTGAAATGTGCTTTGCTATTAATCGTGCTTGAAAGTCTACCAGGAAAATGTCACGTTGCCCGCTTTTGCTGTGTTGTATGACTGACAAATGCTATGATCCTCTTCTATTAATATAAGAGCAAATTAAAGAATAATGAAGAAGCCACTGCTGAAGCTGAGTTCCTATGATGAGTATACATGAAGTTACTCTTCTTCTACTCTACAAGTTGTTTTAGATAAGTTCTAAACAAGACAAGTAATTTCTTGTATGCTCTGTCCTATGGCAGTAGGACTGGGTGCTTGTGGTTCTTGATTCTCAGATTATTGAGTGTGAAGATCTGCAAAATTACTGAGCACCTCATCTGCAGGGCTCTAAGAAATTCATTATAGTCATCACATTTTTTCTTTATTTTGATAAAGAGGAATCAGGTCAGGGGATTTGAGCTGTTTGCCTCAAAGTTGACAGAGTACGAACTGTTTCCAAAATCAGTACTCTAAAATTCTTTTCATACTCTGGATGTGCTGAAATAAGTTGGATCAAGCAAGCAGATGGTTTTGTGATCAAAACTAAAAATTGGAGGCATTATTGTGTTGTGGTCTGTAAAAGAACTCTGGCCATGAGTGTTGTGGCTTTGAGTTGTTCATCTATTCCTTGTTTTCTAACTCTTAAAATAATTGTGGTTGGGAGTTGGAAGACCAGGGTTTGGCATACAGGAGGGATGGGATTTATTATAAACAACAGTAAAGCCTTTTAGCAATGGCAGGTAATATTATGCACACTAAATCCTAGTAATTGTAGAAAAAAGAATTGTTCTGAAAATATCTTGGTTCTTCCCACATTAATTTTTTTTTAATCAGATGAATGACAATATTCTTTTCTGTTTTCCAAAATTACTTTTGAAGTACCATTAAGTACTTCATAGTGTATTCTGTTCTTCAGGTATGACTTGCAAACAGAATTCAAATCATCCACTATGCCTTTTAAGCTTTACTGATGCCTCGAATTGATACTGGATATTGATGTGTAAATGCACCAGGAAGTCTTACTGTCTCAGCAAACAAAATAAACAGCTTTGTGAACTAATGATTTCTCTTTTTCTGTACATGAATTTATGGTTGCCACCCCCTATTTTGAGTTTTTCTTCACGATTCAGGAATTTCTCAGGTTTATTTCAGTTACAAGCCCTCAAAAGCCCTCACTGCCGCTCTTCTATGAGTTGGGTAATCTAACATTATTGCCATACTTTGTGTCTCTGCCGTCCATGGTGTGATTGTAATGAAATTTGTAGGTCCATGATTAAGAAGTTTGGGATTACCGTACATTTGTCAAAAATGTTTGAATGTGGCCCAATTACAAGAAAGGATAAAGGCAGATCAGGGATTTCATCACATAAACCTCGCTTCTTTAGGAAATCAAACTAAAAGTATCTGGGGAGGTGGAAGAAATACAGTAAGAGCTTTTCGATCCCTTTATTTGCATTAAACACTATTCTACCATTTGGTCTCTTCTGTAATAATGGCAGAGTTGTTTCAGCTCTGTGCTGGTGCTCTGAGCATACACATCTTTTGGAAAGTAGCCCCATAGAAACCAAGCATTCATTTTTAGTTAACAAAATGTAATTTGATTGCTTTCATTTTTGCTTAATTAAGAAAATGTTTTGGTAAAATGGAACCACAAAGGTAGGAATGAATGCTATGAAAAATTTGAGGCAGATCTCAAATGTGATCCACTCAGCACTCTTCATATTTCATGCTATGCACTTTACAATTTTTTAAAAAGTAATATTTTAGAAGTACTAAGCATAATGCTTAAACCACAGATTCTGTAAAAAATGAACTGCATAAGCTATTAGCAACTGTATGCGTCATAAACACCTTAGGCAAAAGAATCATATCCTAATGCCAAATGCAGCTCAGTTCCATCAGTCTATGTGGAGCTACACTCCTGCAATTTTCTAAGATAAATGTCTGGGCTGTTTTATACAATGAAACTAAGGCTTGGGTGAATCTTCTTATTTTTCACCCATGATTTAATAAAAACAAGCTCAATATAAATATTGAAAGGTTGCTAGTATTGAAAATACCTTTTTTTCCCTGAAATATGTGAGAGCTTTGTCTTTGCATATCGACCATGAGGGGTGGGAGGGGGTTGTTGAGATCTGTCTGCAGAAAAAGTGGGAGTATTTACTAAATCGTGGATTCCAAATATTTTCTATCGCATGTTACACTTTCTAATGCATTTGCAAAGAAAACCTTTGTTGAGCTATTTTTTATCCCAGCTACTGGGAACTCCAAATCCCATTTTAACCTCAGCTGAAGCAAGTAGTGAATGCTTGCAACCTACATTTTGGTAGAGGTGAGAGAGAAGAGATGTTGCAAACTGCAGTCCCCTGCACCTATTTCTTTGTCACACAACACTATTATAATACAATAAAAGAGCTGCTTTTAATTATTTTTCCAGAACTCATAAGTTTAAAAGAGAGAGAGTATTTATGAACCCAATTTGTACTCTAATTCTCAAGATGCTAAAAGATACAGAACATAAAACAGCATCTATTGGGAGCACCCAGTTGTGCCTCTGAAAATGTGTGTCTTGTTCTACATCTCTCTGCAAATAAAATACTGAGCATTAATTTAATCATTAAAAGGATAATGACAATGAGGAGCGATGAAAACATAATCGGGATAGCTGATTAATAGCCACAGAAGTGTCATTTTTGGAACATTTTAAAATATCTCCTGTGCTGTTCTGCTGTGTTCATGGAATAAACCTACTTTAATTATTTCCTGTTCAGGCTTTCCTCTGTTTCCTTGGTTTTAGGAGGAGTTTACCTAGCAAAAACCAATGCTGCTCATTTCCTCAGTGGATTAACTGGGCAATGATGAAACAGAAGCTTCTGTCTGCTTCATTCTTTACACAACTTGGTGTTAAAGAGTGACCTTTCACCCTCAGAGATTTTAAGGATTAAGGATGCTTTTAAGTCTCCGTCTGGTTACTAATCCACCACTTTCACTTGATGTTAAATAAGCACTTCCTGATTTACCCTTTAAATCCTGTAAACATAATAAAACAGAGTTTAACCTTTACCTTAGGATTTTACCACTATCTTATGCTCTGTCAAATAAACCTTTATAAGAAGCAGAGAAGAGAAAACTAATAAGTGGTACCCTGATTTTTATATATGTGTGTGTGTGTGTGTGTGTGTGTGTGTGTGTGTGTGGTTTTCCTGTTTTTTTTTTTTTTTTTTTTTTTTTTTTTTTTACCTTGGGATATGTAACAAAACATTACAATATTTTTAATATATTCAGGTCAAACAGTTGTTAGGGTGCATTGGGGTCCTTACACTGTGCAAATAATGGAATTTTTAAAAAGCATTTATGAACTATTTGAGATAATGAAATAGATGTTTCATCTGCATTCAGGCTGCTGTGAGCAGATGATACTGGAAGGAGCTGAAATGGAAATATATTAAGAGAGATTTTATAATCCAAGGCTTTGCAACTTTCAAGAATATAATTTAGCCTCCAGGCATTGCTTTGTGAAGTCCTACTCCCATCTGGTGTAAATTGCCTGTAAACTGTATTTGCAGCCCAGGGATGATCCTGATTTACACCAGCCATGGTTTGGACACCACAGAATTGTCTTTTGCTGTATTTTTCTCTAGGAGAATGGCATCTGGGCTGGGGAAATATTCACTGATAGCCAGTTCCATTGGCTGTATTTAATAGTACAATGTTATCGCTGCTCTCCACCAGAATATATCTGTGTCACAGCTGCAAGAGCATCTCCTTATCATTTATTTATGTAAATAACTTCTTACCTATATAAGTAACCTCGATGCAATTCTCCCAGCCTAAGGCTGGGTGCAGGTTGTGGAGGTGGCAGGTCCCACTGGGAGCCCCTGCCTACACAACAGCTCCAAGGGTTGAAATCTGGGAACATCCATGCCCAGAAAAATGGTGTTGAAAATGCTTTCTTTAAGCCATTACAGCCACTGCCCACCAAGTGTTTTTAACGAAGTTTGTTTTCAGTGAGCATCCAAAATACCTCCTTTCAAAAAGTCTGTATTTTAGCAACTTAAAGAGTTTCTGTCTTTATATCTTATACTAGATAGCAGTAAGTAGAGAAAAAAATATTCTGTGATAAGAAGTTAATTCTCTCTTCAGAGACCCTACATCACAGGCCTTTATAACAAAGGAATACAGTTATCTATCTGAAGGGGGACCTTACTTGGCTTTTTATATCTTTTTGGGAATATTTATTTTAATTAAGTAGAATATCTGCCTTGTATCTTGCAAATATCTGATTGTCTCTGCATCATATATCGCCTAAGAGAAAATAGAGACGAAGTAATCATTTATACATGCATGATTTTCATACTGTGATCAGCAATCCTTTTGTCTTCTGCCTTAAAAATACAAAATATCCTTTTCTCTCATGTGTTCTGGTATTGCTCATAGTCATGCAAATGACTCAAGCACAACTGTTTGTGGAAAAAGTGTGAGAGATCTGCTACCTGGGCTGGAGAGGAGTTCTTGTCAAAACAAATTCTGAAGCTTTAAAGTTGCTGAATCATGTTTGAATGTGGCAAAGGAACAGCTGACTTCCACGGTGTCTGCTGGGAGTAAGCAGGCGACAACTGGAGTTCACAGATGCTTTGAACTCATGGAGCAAAGATTATCTGCAATGCTTTTGGAAAATTATTGAGTTGGGATTCTTTTGAGAGTTTGGTTCCCAAAATGGCCCAATGTCTTGAGATACTTATAGTGCTGAATCATTTTGTCTAGTTGTCTTTGGAGGTAAAATATGGCTCAATTTTTGGGTGGTGCTGTGTGGAGCCAGGAGTCGGACTTGATGATCCTTGTGGGTCTCTTCTAATTCAGGATATTTTGATTCTCTTGTATGATTCTGAATTCCAATTAAGGCACTAGAAACTGTGGTTGCTTATGCAAACAAGAAGTAAGACAAAGGGAGAAACATTTAAACACAAGAAATTTGATTTCTGGTTTTCACAGAAATTTGGGAAATGAGTTGAGTAGGAGAGAAATGGTTTTGTTTTATAGGAACACAGACATTGCTTTATTCACGTGTCTTGTGTCGAAGTGCTCCAGTGAGGCACTTGTCAGAGGGAATAAAACCAAAACAACAAATAAGACTGAGAATATCTTAGAACAGAACAGCCTTCCCTTTGAAACAGCCTCCTGAGATGCTGAAGACCTGAGTTGTTCACAGCGTATGAATAACACCCCCTTTGTTGAAGCAGAATTTCACCAAATTTAGCAAGAACAAGCCAACCATTCTACCAGGAAAAGATGCACCTTTATATCAAACTACTGATTGTTTATACGTCTCAGTGTGAATGTTCATTTGGGCTTCTGGTTGTATATGGGAAGTAATTGGACTGCCAAGGCCTTCAGCTGTGCTCAGAAGGTCTGTGTTTGGGAAAATCATGGAATCACGTGATAGATAAGAGCTTCAGCTAATTCAGCCATGTCTTGAACCTTAGCTGAGAAACTGATGAGGTAGAGACTGACAGTGAGGATGGGGTCTTTTTTGGGGGTTAGGTGGATACCACAAAGCTGACTATAGGCTAGGAAAACTGGAGTCAGCTAGGAGAAAACAGTTCCTACAGAAATGGAGAATGCTCTTTGATCTATGCTATCAACTTCAGATGTTTTCCACACACTTAGCAAGTTTATCAGTGAAAGGGAGGTGAAGCAGAGACTGAAAAAACATGTTCTCTTGCACTTCTCTGAAACTGCAGTAGAGAAATATGGAGTCAAATACATTTCTACTGCATGTATGCAAGATATATGACTACACCAGATATATACCAGAAAATACCTTATTCAAAGGAGTTACAGAGATTTTTACGTACTTCCTATTCCTTTGCTATTCTAACTGGTAACTGAATTGTCACTGAACTCAGCAATAGGACCAATGGTCTTCTCAAATCATAATTTCCACAGAGTTATGCTTGTTCTACATTCAAGTAAGCAGACAGCTCAGACTTTAGAGAAAGTCAAGGAAAGATTTCACTTTCTACTTGAACTGACCTCCCTAGCCAACAACAACAGAAAGAAAGAAGTGAATATGATACGTTTTAATTCTGTAATATATTGGCCTGACACACATACTATTATACTGCATTACTTAGCATCTCTTAAACAAAACAGTCTTTTATTGAGCAGTTACCCTTCAGACAGGTTATGGCATTTGTAGAGTAATTAGCAACTGTAAAAAATGACTAACTAAATCATTATCTTTAACTAAAAAAAAATAGGCGCCTAGATTCTTTCGTATAAAACATTTTTTATAAGCTGTACATGACCAAGGAATATTTTACAACAGATCTTAAGACAGAGAAAATACTAATCAAGGTTTTAAATGTCTGTAGTTACAGTCCTGTAAATGTTCTTGAAAATGAAATGAATAGCTTCCAGAGAGAGAATAACCATAACCGGGAGGTGATGCAATATTGCCAGTGGGCAGGAATGGGCTGATGGAAGAGCTACTGGGAGGCTTCAGGTGCCATGCAAGTCATCCAGTGTGTGGAAGAAAGACTAGACCATTATAAGTCCCCTTTGATATCATGGTGCTTTGGGTCAAAGTCCATTACCACAAATACCATGTACAAGACAGGAAGTGCCGTTCAACTTCACATTGATTTAGAATAAGTAGCAGTTAAATAAGACAAAGCGTTTTTAATAGAATTAAAGGATTCTTCTCAACTAGAGCATGAAACCATTTTGCTAGCACCTTATGAACTGCAGGAGTGCAGCATTCTCAGTATCTGGGAGAAGATATTTCCCAAGGATCAGTCACTGTGCTTTTTAACGAAGCTCTGGATTGCTCACCTGGCTTCCCTTTAAATTTACACATCTTAAAATGACTTCTGCGTCAACCCACTGGAGTTGATCTAGGTTCCCTCAAGTCTCATGAAACTTAGCTCGTGTTCATCAAGAGCTTCTCTGAGTTGCAAGTCAGTGAGGTGTGAAATGCTTGTGGTTTGATGATTCACAGAACTCTCACCGTGAGCCTTAATTAATCAATCTTAGCAAGGAGTTTTGAAATCCTTAGATGAAAGGCTCTGTAACTGCAAAACACTGTTATTACAATGGCCACCACTAGTATTGATGAGGACCTCATTTTTACCACTCTTTTTTGTGCTGTTGCAAAAGCTTTGTTTTTATGTTGAAAGGGGAAGAGCTGCGTAAACATGTTCACAACAAACATTTCTCATGCTGGTGCTTTGAAAGAAACTACTCGAAAACTCATACAACTTTCCTTACAGCCATACCTATCAGATCTGTGATCTTGTCAGACTGCAGACCTTAAATGAGTTTGGGCTGGGTCAACAGTAGGATGTGAAACTGGGCAGTGAAGCTAATGATTTAGAAAATAAAACCATCTGAATTCAAAGTCCTCCATTGTGGTGCCCTTCTAGAACATTGAGAGCCTGTGGAGTGTCCTGTGGTACCGCTGCTGCATGATTTAAAGCAAAAAAAAATATATATATATATATCACTCACTGCAGCAAAAAAATCTTTTAATTCCTTCCACAGTACTATTACTGATTTAGCATACTGTCAAAAAACCTTTGAGTGTTCAATCTGCATCCTAATTGTGGATGTGGCTGAATAACAGGAGGAAAGAGTAAGTTACAAACGATGATATTAGAGTTTTGCTGTGTTTGTTATATGTGGTTTGCATTTTCCCATGTATAAAGTACTTTCTTTGCTTCCTTGTTCACATCTCTTCGTTTCACATGTAGATCCATATATTCTGCTACTTGGCCCACAGTGCTTTTTAATTTTCATGTGCATTTGTATTCAAGAGGGCATAATTTAGAAAATTACTTGCACAAGTACTGAGAATTACACACCAAAATTTCTGAGTTTCCAAGTTATCTTTGATTCCTTGGCGTATACAATTTGCATCCACATTACAGATTGGATATCAGGGAAAAAAGACTGAGAAATAATTGGCTTATCCAACTAGATTGCCATATCTAGCATGTGATTTCACTGCAGTGGAGATATTTTTCTTATACTCTAGAGTTGCATAGTATGATCACAACTGGGATATGTAGATGTTATTGTATTGCTACATAACAGATGGCCAGTGTTTAAGGATAACAGAACAAATGATATAGGTTATGTTGGGCTGCTGAATTCCCAAACCTGTTGAGTCTGATGTTTTCGGAGTTGATACCCAAGCACGGAATGCAGGGCTTGTCCTTCGCCGTCTGTTTAGAAAAGGCCCAGTGAGCATCAGAAAAAATTGCAGCAGGTTCTGGAGGTGCACAGGAAGTTTACTGATGAAAGGGAAACACTGTACACAGGAGGTTGATGGTGCTTTGCTACTACTCTGCTCAGTGCCAATTGAAATACTAGTTCACGGACATTCTATTTCACTCAGTGTTCAAAACGAATGTTACAAAATCTGCTGCAGAATACCACAAAGGAAGGTCACTATGTAGGTCTCACAGTAAGTTTCAACGTCTGTCTTCGTCAGGCCTAGTTTATGCAGCTCTAGAATATTATAATCTTACTTTTCTACAGGCACTGTTTCCTAATCTTTCTAATTTGGCTTCTTTTCCACTTAGCTTTATCACTCATTTCTGATGATAACTGAAGGGGTTTTGTAAATGTAATTTTTGCAATGATAAATGATCAAAGATCAGATTAGATTTGCTGAAGTTATCATTGAGTGTTTAAACTACCTGTGTAATTGGTTGTGTAAAAACTGCTCCTCCAATCTGGTAATGCAGATCCAAAATCTCAGCTGTAGTAAGGGGAAATGCTTTTGGCTGGTCCCAGTACTTGGGATAGAGCAGAGGAAGGGGCCCCACCCAGTTAACTTCCATGCTGTGGCAGCAACAATCTTGGAAAGTCCCAAGCCACAGTTGTTCCAATTTCAGTCTTCTTTATGCAGACTTTAATGATCAGGCCGCACCCTAGCTCCTCAGTCATTCACACTTGACTACCATCAGAAGAGAGGAAAAAATAATTTGTGCAAAGGGAAGTGCACCATATGGAAATTATTTTGGTTTTTTGTTTTTTTTTTTTCTCCATTCTTGTAAGTTCTTTTAGCAGAGCTTCACTGACTTAAAAAAAACAAACAAACAGAAAACCCCATATGCGGGGGTTGTAAATAAAACTTTGTCTATGAGACAGCATCCAGGATCAAGTTGGTTTGGGGAAGAACAAGTCTGAGCTTGGAGCTGTGGTAATCTCGCCCCACTTGGGCTGCTGTATTTGGCAACCCTGCATATCATCAACCATACATAGGCTTTCCTATGTTAGCTTTTTATGAAGAAAATAGTAGAACTACATTTAAAAAACAAAAAACAACAACAACAAAAAACCAACACATTTCTCTGTCCAGAATAGCCTGAATGTCATGGTAGCACAAAAAAAAAAGGAACTTCAGGAAACAAAAAATACAACTTTGAAATGAAGAATAGATTTTAAAAGTCCAATCCCCATATTCACGTAATCTAATGGAAACTTCTGATTTCCTTTAAAAATACTTGGGGATGTTTAAGGACCAGAATGAAGGCCACTGCCGTTAACCACCACAGATCCAAAATGTTTGTCATGTCATATTTGTCAAATTACTTTAGTTGTCTCTGCATTTCCTGTTACATTCAACCTCCATTCTGAATTGGCTGTGTGTTTATCAATTAATTATTTTGATCTGGTAATATTTTTAGAATACTCAATACACATTTTCTAAACCATAGTCTTTCTTATTTTTCTATATTCTTTCAACAACATTTAAATGTATGAATGGAGCACTTTTGAGACTTTCTAGGTGCAAACAAGGCACATCAGTATTGTATCTCTCATAACTTTTGCTTCTATTTGTGAATTATTACCTAAGTTTTTCAAAGTTCAGTAGAAAATTTAACTTGATTAATTTAATTAAACAACATTGTCCCGAGGCCAAGTAGCTCAAATGTTTGTTTTTATTAAACAGTAGTCTAATTCAAATTACTTTCAAATTACATTTTGTTCAAAGATCTCCTGAAAAGAATATATTTTTTCCTGTCCTTCTAAAATAAATGTTGAGAGGATTCAACCTTCAAAGAGTTCATAGAATTTGAGGTAGAAGTAATCGAAAAGGATTTCCATGGTGATGGGAATATGGTCCAGGCTACACTTTAAGGAAATAGCATAGAAGCAAATTTAGAGAAGTTAGATTAATAAGTAATCATTTTCTCTGACAATAAAATCAAGGGAAAGAAGCTAGACATGAGCGGAATGCATAAGTCATTGCTTTAAAATGGGCTGGGGCAGTGTTTGGTCAGGTATGTACAGGTTTTGCATGTCAGTTTTGGGGCAGTCTCTTAAGAAAATCAAGTTAATTATTGTTTTGAGTGAGAACAGGGTGTATTACGGTGTCTGGAAATAAAGGCTCTGCAGGAAAATCCATTAAACATGCAAATGGCAAAGAGGTGGAAAGTAGGAGCCTGTGGAAGCACACAACTTCTTGATAAAGGAGAAACAGTGGCCTTTGTTTACTGATATTAAGTTTTGTTTAGTTGTATGAATTAAGTGACGCACAAATATTTTTTTACGACTGCATTTATTCTCCATAACAATATGAATGAGCCACCAAATAATAACAAAGTCCCTTATGACTGCAGAAGAAGGGTGATTAAATTATAATCATATTGGATTAATTAATCTATAATATTTGTTCTTTATATGAAAGGAGAAAATCAGCCTTCAACATAAAGGTTATGTACTCATGAGGTCTGTGTCTTAATAAAGAAAAGGCTTTGGGAAAAACCTTGACAAGCCCCCCAGATATGATATGTTGTAAATGTAGACAGAAGGTTATTACTGATATAAAATACATTCAATGTAATTATCAGCCACAACAAATAATCAGAGCGATGATAATGAATAATTAACATTTTTATTTTTCTGTAGTAATGTGTCTAACAGATAAGTGCACAACATTGAATTAATTTATTATGCCGTAGCATTTTAGTAATGAAAACTGTATCACCAAAATATCTCTTCAGTGTTAGTGCAAGATATCAGCTTAAATAACTGATAAAGCTTATTCTTTTGTTTTCCTCACTCAATTGTGCTGAAGATGCCCTGAAAGCAAGGAACTAGCAAAAGGAGCTAAAATGGTCTTGAAAGAAAACTAGAAAACCTGATTCTCTAGCCTTTGTAAATTCAAATTGCAGATTTTTTACAGAAGAACCCCCAGTAGTGTGTGGCATTATATCTATACACATTTTATTTTCATTTTTGCCTGTTTTATTACTAACATTCTATTCTATTCTTAATCCTTTCTAAATAATGTACAAACTGCAACTTGTAGGGAATCAAGTGCATTGCCAAAATCACCTGTGTTCTGACAGGGGGAAAACTAATGGCTGAAAGACAATGTACATGCAGATTTTAATTACTTAAACCATCGTGTATTGGAAGAATAATTTCAACATGTTAGAGATTGTATATATCATTTTGTACATATCATTTATACACGATACTTGTAAATAATAATAAATACTGTTTATTTGTAAATGGAAATGTTGTGTTTTTTTTTTTTACCTGTGGGTGCAAAACCCATTAATTTTATCATGTTCTGTAGAAGAAAGTAATCTGCATGAGTGCCATTTCTAAAACCCTGGAGCTCTGAGCAGGCACAGCCTCTGCTTTTGAAGACCAAAGTGTGATTTTTTTATTACTATTATTAAAAAAAAAAAAAAAAAAAAAAAAAAACTACTTTCTAATAAAGCCTGAACAGTAATCAGACGCGTAAAAGCCCTTGGTCCTCAGCTTAGTTCAGTCTCATAGTCTGCAGTTTAAGCTTATCTCTAGCTAATACTGGTGATTAATTATGGCGTATTTTACAGAGTATTGCTCGCAGTGATAATATTGTATTAAGTAAAGCTTTGTCTGTATTTCAAAACAAATTTCTTTTCTTCTGTGGTACTCAGGGACCACAGCTAGAGAAAAAGTCTGTGTCTTGAGAGCATGGAGTTTAAATTACAAGTGAAACTGAATGGGTTAAAATGAGTGTTTAGTCTTCTGCTGTTTTTCAACAAGAAGCCACAAAGCAGCACAAAATACTTTCTGTGTTTGGCAGCAGTCCTCAAGGTCTGGAGAGCGTGAGGCCAAAAATTTTGGTATCACTGTCCTTTTCTCCAGGAACCAGCTAAGGTTCTGGGCAGGGAGAGCTCCTTCTGCCCTGTGGTGCTATGTTCTATCTGAAACATCCATCAACTCTGTCGTATGTCTCGTTGTGTCTTTCATAACATGCTGCAATTCAGTCCTGAGGATGTCAGAGATCATAGATGGGTCCCAGCTGCAGTGGTGACTACTTCTGCTATGGCATTAAAGTCAGATGTCAGAAGGATTGTAATCCAAGAGTTCACTTAACACACAGGGCTGGCTAAATTGCTGAAGGTAAGGCCGCTTTGAGGGAACTGGTACAAGCTAAGGAATATGCATTTTGTAAATATCCCCTTAAACTGCATATGTTTAACTATCCACACTTTCTGGGATCTTCTGCTGTTTGGGGTACCTGCTCAGGCTGTATTCAGAAGCTCAGTTGTCTTCAGTCTGTACCACTCCCCAGAGCTCATAGGCTGGTTTTTGTTACAAACAGCTCCATCAGTTCCTCTGAGCAATATTTCAGCCCTTCTCTTTCTTCTTCTTTTCTTGTTCTCCGAGGTCTGCTTATTAAATTATTATGCAACTGTGATACTAAATCTTATCTTTTGACTATAATGCACAGAAGATGAGACACTAAGGGAGGGAGGGCTCATTCAGGCTCATTCATCTATTAGTAGACTCTGAGAAGTAAAAGAAAGTAAAGCGAGGAAGATGATGATTTTGATGAATATTTGTAGCTGAGCAAGACTAAATGACTTTTCTATTTTCAGTATGGAAAAGTACTTGTATTTCTAAAAGCAAAGGACTTTTACAAGACTCTAAATCAAATTTGAAGGGAAAAAAATAAGATTTATAACTCTGCCTTCAGTAACTTACTATTTATTCTCTACTAACTAAATTAATCTTCTGTTTACTTTATCGAGTAAGGTATAGTTCTCAGTTAAGAAAATTTTTGGTTGTCTCATTAGGCCCCATTATTGGCAATAGCCTGAGGTAGTTTGCAAGAAGTGAGTTTGGATCTGTCTTCTGCTCTTGTCTGTATGCGTGTATATGGGAGGAAGTTGTGAAGCATTGTGTCGAAGGTGCAAAGAAGGTGAAAGACACCAGAGATTCAAAAATAATTTTACTTTAAAATGGAACATTTTCTGATTTAATTTCCTAGTTTACTTTTAGTATCATTTCAACAGTGTCTGCTGTTTACCTGTTATGACAGCAGTGATTCGTCCATTGATTTGCTTATCCAAAAGGCTATTGACCCAGTCCACACTGGAAAGCAAAGCAATCACTAATTCAGAAGTCCTTAAGATGCAACAAGGCTGCTGGACTGACATGGTCTCACTGGAGGATGCAGAGCAGCACCACGAGGGCCAGGGACTGCAGGGCAGCAAGGACATAGGCTTGGTGTGGGTGAAGAGGAAGTGTAATTCTTGTTTTGCTACCAGGGCTCATAGCAGGTGCCTCCATGCCAAAGGGGATCTTCCTCATGGTGCAAAGTGTAATTTTATTTTATCTTCTTACAAGCAATGTCACTTTCTCTTTTTTTTTCCTTATTCATTGGCAGCTTGAGAACTAGAGCAAGGATTTCAGTGTAAGACTTGATATTTAATTCTTGTCTAAAAAAAAAAAAGTATTTATTTAAGCCAGGAATGAGAAATGACTTAATTCCTCGTTTGAAAAAAAAAAAAAAAAAAGCCTTAAAAATGTATGCAGATTAATCTTTTGGGAAATCTTAACTATCTTTCTGTCTTTTATCAAAGATAAATTTTTAAAAAGCTAAACTTCTCCTGTCATCAGGCTAATGGCGTAGCATTCTATACCCCATCTAACTCCAGTTATTATTGATCTGCTAATGCAATATTTAATTATCCACACAGGGGAGAGAGACTTCTTCAATGAGTGATTCATTATCCCTTATGAATGGAAACTTCTCAATCTTGGTAGATAACCAATAAGCAAATGTTATTGATTGTTCTCCAACATCAAGTAAGGATAATAAATATCACAATTTGGGGCTTGAATGTCACGTTCAAGAGAACCATCTGTTAATGAGATTGTAATCTTTGATCCCCTTGCTAATACCAGCTATGGTCTCCTCTTGATCATTACAACAAGGCAGTGATTCTGCCTTGAATTATTACATTAGTACAGGCTGACTACAGGAAAATGTAACAGCACTGAATGAATTATATTAAAGCCACTTATCTAAACAAGATGATGTTTTTTTTCTCAAGGAAAATTTTAGTGGAAATTTAAGAAAGTGTAGGAAAAAAGTGTGGCAAAGTGATAAGCAGGTATAAGAAACATCTCTGTGAGAACACAAAAATGAATTTGCACTGTTACTGAACAAACTTCTTATTGGTCAATTGCAATGGAGATAAATTTATATTTAATGAGTGACTCCAAAATAGATAAATAAATAAAATAAAAAAGGACTTAACCTTCTCATTCTTGTTAGACTAGGGCAGTTTACCTGTCAGAGTGCTCAGATGTAATGCAGATAGTAGTCCATGGCAAAGCATCAGCTCATCCATGATAACTTCCTTTGTCTGCACTTGCAACTCATTGCTACCGTAGACACCAAGTTAATAGTTCCTTCTTTCTCATCTTCAAACAACGCAATCAAATGAACTTGGCCTTTGTAGTTACGGTGTCCTAAGAAGTCAGCTATATAAGTTCTTGAGAAGAATTGGACTTTACTGTTTCAGGAGTCTAGCATTTAACCAGCTACACTGAGAATATAAAATTAAGATGTTCAACGTAAATAGAAATCAAAGTTTTGCCACCAATGTATAAGCCTGCATCTATGCCTTGCACAGGTAGATGCACCTAAAAGATTTTTAGACATATACTTCGAAGTCGAATGTTCACAGTCAAGATGAAGTCTTATTGACTTTATTATTATCTAAATCTGTTCAGTTCACAGCAAATGGGATGTATTATGGCCATTAGGACAAGAAAGTCTAGCTACAAAACAAAACCAGACAACTTGAAAGCGAAACTCTCCAGTTCTTTAACAGAATTTCTCCAATTCCCTGCAGTCCAAAACCCTTTCCAAAACAATTTTCACCAAACTGTCTTCTGCATATTTAATTTTGACAATGAATGGAGTTGTCTGTAACATGCTTTTGAAGATGAATGATGGATTTTCTAGCCCAAGTACTGAATCTAGTTATCTTTAGAGAGTTTGATGTGTTGTACTTTGACTAGAAGTCAGCAGTAAGTAGTTTGTAGAGATTTACACCCTCATCCTTTTATTGCTGGTATTCTAATTTTAAAAGCTCTCTTGGGATTCTGCTGAAGTGTTTGTGGAGTTAAATCCTTGGCAGGCTTTCGTCTATGTCACTGAAATCACCCCCACTATCTGGCACAAATGGCAGACAATGCCCAGGGGATGCTCAGCAATGGCAGAGCAGCAGGAATTGAGCAGAGCAGGGCTGCAGCTTGGATCCCAGGCATCAGTTGTTCACCATATGCCTGGAACTAACATTTGCCACTTGCTCTGTCTTCACTGAAAAGTATAAAAATTTAACTGTGTTTTTCTACCTTCTAATCTTTCATTAATTACACCTGGCATTTATATCCGTATTGCTTCAACCAGGATTTTGCCCTACAGCCAACAGCATTCAGTTCCCTGTCATATTTTGAGGGACATGCTTTAGTGGGCATGATGGTGATGGGTTGATGGCTGGACTATAGATATTATTAGTTTTTTCCAACCTTAACGATTCTATGATTCTATTTGTTTGAGAGAGCCTGAGTCTGGAGTCCTATTCCTCAGTCTCAGTGTCAGCCATTGCAAATAAAAAGGAGCAGCTGATGCAGTCTTTCCATTTCAAAAGAGCGATTGTAAGAGCAATTAGAGAAGAAAACATAAAACGAAACACAAAATGTCTTCATACTGTTGAAAAATAACATATTAAATAGAGAACTTCTGGTCAAGATGTTGGAGATGTTATAAAATGAGAATAGAAATTTTTAAGAGCTGAAGATGTGCATAAAAGCAATGGCTCATTGTCTGTTCTAATCTAAGAATTAGGAGTCAGCAATTGCAAATAGCATAATACGTGTTCAGGGCAAACAGGAGGAGACATGTCTCCACCTAACATATAGTTCAACTATAGAGTCTCAACCAAAGGATCTCATCAATGATAATTTTTCATCCAAAAACGGAGTGGTTGAATATACTGGAGGCTATTTGTTCAGAGGTGCCACCTCTTTCTCAAGAAAATGCTGAATTATACAATTCTAGAAGATGAACAAGTATGGGAGAAAATTTCAGACATTTATTCTGCTCTTTTATTGTTCTTTGCGCATCTCTTATTGGTCTTTGTCAGACTTAGAATACTGGGCAGATGGACTTCAGGGCTGAGACAGTACAGATATTCTAATACCTTTACATGCAGTGACCTTATCCATTTGTCCATCACGTTAAACTACAAGTTCTCTTAGTTCTGTTAGTTATGTTGTCCAAAAGGACAGGGGATATCTGGGGTCTTTTTAAAAATTTTACCCAAGAAGAGCTTTGATTTTTTTATAAATGGTTGTTCAGTTCACATCAGGTCTTCCCTAATTCTAATTTTTTGTAAATGTTCAAATTACTGCCTTGTAAATACAAATACCAGGAATACAAGGTGGAACAGGAAAGACATGCTTGATACTATGCTATCATTCAGTACCATTTTTGTAGCATCTTTCTCTCTTACCTTGATTTGGTACTGTGTCAAGTTGCCCTCCTTCTTCTAAACTAAGTATCCCTGAAGTTAAGTTTTGATTCTCCTTCTATGTAGACTAGAATGCATGATTGGATGTAGAAAACCATTGTATTTGTGCCATAAGGGTCTGAAACCTAAAGCCTGATCTGTAAGACATGGAAAAAAATGCCTTACATAAATGTAGACTACACAGTACACTGTTATAAATCATTTTTCTACAGAAGTTGCATTAAGCAAACATTTCATTTGCTCTCATATCCTTTGCCATAAAGTTCTGGCATTAAAAACTTGTGCTTTTCAGAGGTGAGATGATTCTGTTATTTAACTGTACCAGGGCACCTGAAGGACACAGTGAGATCAGGGACTTACCACTTGGGTGCTATACAAACATTCATGTATTTATTTTACTTTTAAATACTAGTCACGTTCACTTATCGAGCCAATGATTTCAAGTACCAAAAATATGTTCTTTTGTATTTTGTGCTTTCTGACCTTTTCAAAATCTTAACAAATATTCTTATGGATTAATATTATCATGGTGTTTAAAGACCTTTTTGCCATGAGGCTGTGTGAGTGCAAAAGTGGAAAGACACTGTCCAAAGATCTTATGATACAGATATGTGATAAGAGACAGCAAGAGGATACAGACAGAAAAGGGAATAAAAAGAAGCAGTGAAATGCTTTTTGTAAGGATGATCCGGTAGTCTGACTACTGTCTTTTTTTTTTTTCTTTTTTTTTCCAATAGAAATAAGTTTTATAAGGACAATGAGGTACCTCTGAGCATATTTGGTGAGAACTTTCCAATTATGCAGATGAAAAAGAAGAAAAAGCCTTAATGGAGCAATTATGAATGACTGAGATGTGAACTAATGTTTTGATAGTGAAGAAGAGATAATAGATTAGAAGCAGAAGTCTGATGGGCTTGTACAGTGATGAAATATGGTTCATATATTATTAATGAAAAGGTACAGTCAAACCAACAGGTTTGACAAGCACTCATTTTTGGTAGCAATCTTACTGCATATGAGTTTGCACCCTATTCAGGCCTGAGAAAATTATATTGCATTGACTGAGAATAAAATGATGAGAAACTGAGTCATCCGGAGGGTTGGCAAACTCCAAATTTCAGAGATGCTAGAGCATCCAGGTTTGTTCAGTCTAAGCATCTCAAAATCTAGGAGTTGATATGAGTCAACATTAACACTAAGGTTATGATTTGAAGGGTGGTGACATTGCTCCATAAGCAAGAAAGTGAAAATTTGGAAGGAAAGATTAAGAATTGTGGTTTTGCCACGCTGAGGTGATAATTAAATGCTAGTGGATGTTACATAGGCAGACCAAGAACTCAATTTGGATGCATAGATAGGTCTGAGAGATGTAGACATGTGAATTATTATCATAGAGATGGCAGTTGATGGAATTGAAAAAGCCATCTTTGAATAGGCTATGCAGGGATGGATAAGATCAGTGTCCTTAATAGCAGAAGCAGCAATGATGAGAGCATTTCAGCAAGGGTGAAACATTCAGAGGGCTGGGGTTGTAAAAAGCTTTAATTAGTCATGATGCAAAGTCTGTTCGTTTAAATTCACATTGTCTCTCATGAGTTTTGGATCAGCTCCAAAGAACAAAAACAAAAATTTCACAATGGGGAACAAATGGCAGAATTCAAAGCAGGTTGAGAGTGGGTAGGATATTGAAGCTCCACCTATATGCAATGTCAGCCTTCTAGGATTCATTTTACCCAGTCAACACAGACATTTCGTATGGCATTGCTGCGTTAAATGACACCCACACAGCCCTAACCCTTCTGCTTTTAAGAACTCTTACCAAAAAAAGTCAGATGAGATCCAAGATCAAAGCTGGGAATCCTCTCAGATTATTTTTCTGTATCATTGGTGAAAGGCTATCCTGGCATTCAGATAAATGCAGTCAGATTATTGCCACTCTATTCATACTGAATAATAAATAGTAGATAAAGTCTGGCAGCTTTTCAGACTATTTTCTACTAAAATAAATTCAGACATGTTGAGGTAAAAGACATATCTTCACTGAAATCAATGGGAATTTTGTCACTAAACATCTCAAGGATATCACTGTAAGGCTTAAATAAAGTCTTTGATAGGAACTGTAGGATTGTCTTTCCATGCAAGAAGTATGTGAGCATCAGATGACTTGTCTGTTTAGAAATGTTCGTGTTCTTGTGTTTACCTGGGGAACTTGGCTCTCTTTTTAGCTGTGTAAATCAGTGTGCTGATTGTTCCATGAAAGCTGGTGGAATAAGCTCTGGGAGGCTGCCTAAGTTTGAGTTATTTGAGATAGGAGCAAAGCAAAAATTTTCATTCTGTATATAAGGTGTCCCAGCAGGCCAGATCCAGAGCACAGGTGGTAATTTCATCCCTGCTGTGTTGTGATAAGATAGAAGGAAGTTGTTATTATAAGAAAATAAAGCTTAGCACTTCACCTTAAAAGACAAAAAGTACATTATGAGGTTGAGATATATGTTCCAATGCTTTCTGTGAAAATTCCAGAGCGTTTTCTTATACCTTGCTCTTTAATAAGGAAAGATTTTTATGTCTCATTACTGACTGCTATCATGTTTAGAAGTTGGCTTGACCAGAAATTTACTTCCAGAATGCTTGCATGGTTTCTCTTTGCTGATAAAATTTCATAACTTCTAATATTTGGCTTAACAGAATTGATAGACTTGAAAGTTAACAGTTGGAATCAATGATCTTAAAGGTCTTTCCCACTGTAAATGATTCTACTATTTTATGATTCTATAAATTATACAGTATATATCTGTATGCAATGCCCATACAAGTTTACACTGCAGATCTGAAAGCTTGTCTGAAAATAGAAAATAAAATGCTGCGCAATCAATATGAGTTGAAAAATTAATACCGTGTATGCACTAATACAATTAATAGCCTGTATGCATGAACTTTGTCTTCATTTATGTTAGCTGTCCATTAAGAAGTGGTTGGAAAAGTAGACACAAAAGTTGAAAGTGCAAACATAATTCATGAGAACAAGTATTGACACCCTAGAAAAAGTTAATACTGAGAAATAACGCCAGGAGTTTTTCTTCCAGAAAGTTCTGTCATAAGGAAGATCCTTTGGAATTTATAAATCAGAATTAAATAAGAAATATATTGGGAAAGCAACGACTGCATAATATGTTCTGGCAAATTACCATTATATTCGTATAACATGTGTTTTACCTAACCAGGGATGGTGTTTATCAGTCCTTTTGGACTGTGTATAGCTTTACATAAGAAGTCGTAATTTCCAATGCAACATTGAAGCGTGAGGATAATTTGTACAGCTAGAAATCTTTCCAGTATTTTTCCCTGCTCTTTAATTTTCATGTCTGAGGGAGAAATGAAGTCCAGGTTTATTTAGATTAAACAGATTAAAAATTCTGGTGAATGAAAGTCCTCCATGTCTACCTTTGGGTGGTACCTACATGTTAGGTGAGATGCCAGTTCACATCCCTTCAAAACATAAAACAAAGTAAGGAAAAATGTGGTGTTACAGGAAGCTGATGACAGCATGGTTGTACAAATGAGACTTAGAGGAATTAAGAGATCTAGAGGAACCATGTACTTTAACTTTTGTCCTGCTAATGAGTGGAATCCCACTATCCACCTCAGTAAAATTATGTTGATTTGCTCTGTTGGACAGCCTGCCCAGAAACCTTCTTCTTTATATTCCCATTTTCCATCAGTTAGCTGAAATGAGAGCTTCTAGATGATGTATCTGTCTTTTCCTACCCATTCATGACCTCCTTCAGTGACTTGACAAGCTGGTATGCAATTGGATAGAGGTGCATCTTTCAAGTTAAGAATTTTGTTCTCTCTCAGACCTAATTAGTGGCAGCTTTTTCCCATATTATCCTGACTGAGGCGCTATGAGATATAGGGTGAAGACAGAAGTTCCATTTCATTTTCAAAAAGTAGAGAGTTTTCATGAGCCCACCAATCTGGGCTCAGCCAAGAGGAACCTTCCCAGGGCAAGCACTGGCTTGGCGCCATCCAAACAGCACTTGTTCTTAATGGCACCAATTCCCCTCAGAAAGGATGAATAAAGCACACCGGCCCTGGTTTGTACCACCTTAAGTGTTAAAAATATCATAATAATAGTCTCCTTTTTAAATATACCTGGAAAGTACCTTAACAGCTACAGTTAAATGTCAGCGTTTGTTAGGAGATGCTGCTGTTAACTACGTCCTTCTTATTCAAAGATCAGATAAAAAATTTGATCCCTATGGAACTCTTACTGAAGTCTCGATGGCAATAACTATATAGCAAGAATGGAAGCAACATTTTCCCATTTTCTTTAAAAGACTGAGCTTTGAGATATTAATATTAATATAACTGCTTTATAATATCATGATTTGAAAAAAAAAAAAGCATGTTAAATATTAGATTTGAGCTTTTAATCTTCAAGAAGTCAAACAGGTTTCGTAAGACTGACCTTGCAATATTTTTTTTTAGAAATATATAGAGAGAGACAGAGATGGATACTTATGAAATGGTATATGTATTTTTAAGTGTAATTTTCCTTTTTTTTTCTTGTTGTTTTAGTAAACTAAAGCAATGGATCAAAAGTTATTTTGTTTTTATGAAGATCTTCCTAAACTATTCCTTAAACCTAATTAATGAAAATTACACACTGGGATGTTTCCTTAACTGCTGAAAAGCTGATGTTCATAAGTTTAGGACCATTAAAAAATTGCACTTTTGTTTTTCCACTTTACAGAAACAAATTTAAGTTTCTAAGTAAGTCTTGATGGTATGACTTTCACTTTCTGTTCCACCTATTTTCCTCCCCCACCCTGCCTTTCATTTGCCAGAAAGCCCAGTCTAGCTTATTTACATGTGAAAAAACTTGGAGCATCATGTGGTGAGGTTCCAGGGCAACACTGAATCCCATTCAATTCTCATTTCCTCCCTGACAGTCACCATTGAATCAATCATGTTTTCCATGCCCTCTTCATGACCACCTAGGAGATCCCAAATCACTTTTCATCTGCTGTGTCAATCACACTCAGACCATGTCCACTTTTCATTACTAGCACACTGTCATGTGACCAGCTAATCTGTCACTTTCTGACAGCGGTTAGTGTGCCAATTGATTTAATTAGCAATCAATTAGCTTGTTACTATTGGAAGTAATTACCTTTTATAGAGAAAAGAGTGCAGCTGGCCATAGCAATAAAACTGCACTAATAAAACTGCATTTACCTTCCTTCTCTGCATTCAAAGTCACAAGCACTCAAGGGTTAGCAGAATTATTGGTGACATACACATGGGTTGAAGAGTCCCAGGGGATTTCTTTGCTCTCTTGATTATGCTGCCAGACTCTTTCATTAGTATAGTATTTATATCTTAAGAAGTAGGTCTAATTAAGGTTAATGTTAACATTTACGTTGTTTACTTCAGCAAGGACTTCACTATCAAATGTTTGCTAATGAAAACATTCTTTAAGATGGCCATATATTAAATGCTTCTGCATTTGTAGTGGAAAACTTTAGAAAAAAAAAAAAAAAAACCTGCAACACTGTGCACTTTAGAAAGCATGGAGATAATACTTAAATTTTCTGGTAAGGTTATTTAGTATTTTTGTCCATCCTATAAGAAATCTAAGTTGTTTGAGAACTAAGTGCACCCATAAACCATGGAAATTCTGTAATAAATACAAGATAAGTACTTTTTATCTGTTTTCTATTTTAATATTGAGGCAGAGTTATTTTCTGTTTTATACATAAACTATCCAATGCACTTATTTTTCTAATCTACAACTGTGCCATTTCTAACACTGGGGCCGAAGTACATATCACACACTTGTGCCATTAAATTCAACCTGCAAAATACTCCCAAGGCAGACAATGACTCGCTACATTAGCTCTGTGGTGAACAGAAGAGTCAGTAATGAAATGAGTAAGTAGACTTGTACTCCATTCATCATCCTGTTTGCTTCAATATAAGTGTTCTTTTATCAGCAGTATTGGTACTGATGTCATCACACAAGGCATAAATCACAGCAGAAGTGACAGTGTCCTATTAAGGGTCACGGTCTAAAATCATTATTGACAAATTAAAAACTACAGTTAGCCATTTTCCCACTATGCCCTCATTTGTGATATAGTTTCAACATTTTTAGCAGGCTGCAGGATAAATAGTCATTTATAGTTCTGAATAGCTGTGTATATTAACTTACCAACCACACTACATTCAAAAAAATGGCAAGAAGCCCAGCAGAGACAAGGATGTTAAATCTTTGGCTGATTCTTGTCATCAGCTCACATTTTATGGGGCCTAGTTGAGAGGATTGCAGAGAAGACACCATCACACACCAGTCTGTAATAAACACTGCTTAATGTTGTCTACAGCAGAGGGGACAAATTCATCACGGCTGTAATTAGGGAGAGCTGCTGTAGTAGGAGCAAAGAAATGCATGGCAGACCTGGAGCAACACAGGCTGCTCCTGCCATGGATTTCACACCTCACATAGATCAGAATGGATGAAAATCAGTCCATCTGGACTCTCCTGCCACGTGGGGTGGTTTTTTCAACACTTATTTTAGGTATTTTCAAGTGCAGCCCCTTATAGAAAGGCCAAATAGCATTGCCCCAGGAAAGGTATTGTACAGTCTTTGACCTTGAAAGGGTAAAATAAAGTAATAATTATAAAGTTTTTTTTTACAGTAAGGGTGCTGAGGCACCAGCATAGGTTGCTTAGAGAGGTGATGGATGCCCCAACCCCAAAGACACTCAAGGTCAGGCTGGATGGGGCTCTGAGCACCAGATGGAGCTGTAGGTGTCCCTGTTCATGGTAGGACAGTCGGAGCAGAGGGCTTTTAAAGGCCTCTTCCAACTCAAAAAATTCTATGATAAACTTCAGAAGGTGCAATTTCTTGATCCCTTAGGTAAGATGATGGCTATAGATCTTTCTGTCTGATGAGAATACACTGGTCTTTATGGCTTGCTAGATTGCTTATGCTATTGTGCTGATGCTGATTTGCATAACAGATCTCTCCCTGAGATCATTAAATGAAGGCCACTGGAACAGCCAGTGCATGAACCAAAATCACTAAGTATCTGCCCATACCTACACTGGTGGCAAGGAGTGTCAGGAGGTTGCATTAGACATTCATATCCATCTACTTATGACACATGTGCAGGGGAACTCTTTCTGCATTTTCTTACTACAACATTTGCTCAAAACACTGATTTTCTTATTATGAAGTTGTAGTAAGCCTGAACAAGCTAAAGTAATTGAGCCTGGAACTTCTCACAAGGTTTCAAGAATTAGAAGCTTGAGCCATGGTCAGTGGTAAATCCCATGCTGCTCCTCTCACTTTACTGATACATTGAAGGAAAATGGGGGAAATGTCCTCACTGACAAAGGACCTAAAAAAAACCACTATTTGGGCATTTTCAGGAGTGGTTTTGAAGACTCCTTCCAGTAGAATTCTTTTTAACAGGGTGTCTCAATGCAGAATGTAGATCTACACTCTGCAGTATATTGAAATCCTGAGTTCAGCATCTTATCTTGGTTTCAGTAAGGCCAGCTGTACTTTATAGTTGGACTTGCACTCATTTCTACCTGGCTCCTGCTCTTTTCATGTAGATGCAAGGGCTGAGGATGTGCTGCCAATGCAGCTCTTCTCAGGGTGTGGCAGGGAAGGGAGGCAAGGATTAATGACAGCCTCAGTGCTACCTGCTCTGAGGCCAGCTGTGGCTTTCCAGTCCTTTCAGCTCTGTAATCCTACTCATTACACAGCATAACTCTTTATAATGCTTACAGTGTTGCCAGGCATGGTGTTACTGCAGAGAGAGACTGAACACTGTTATTAACATACACAAGTTTAAGCAAGGCTTACTCATTTGGCTCCTATTACCTAGCACCTTATTATCTTTAATGTATTTATCCTCACGTTGCCCCTTTGATAGCGTGGTGCTATTGTCTTGGTTTCACCATGGGCAGACCAAGGACCAGTGTACATCTAGAAGCACAGTCGGAGATGTCAGCAGGGCAGACTTCTGGAGGAAAAGATGTGCCTGTTGTTGAAAGTTCAGCATCATGCAGGCTCTCTTTCTCTACTGTAAGAGCTCTGCTTTAAGCCTGCAGCAGAAGTGTGTATCAAAATCAAAAGCAACTGTGCTCCAAGAGGAGCAAAAGCTCTGCCTTCCACTACTCTGTGCTAAAGGAGAACCAGTTTCAGTTGTAAACACATTTTGGAATCCAAGATCCAGACAGTGCTGTCCTTATATTTGGTTCTCAAATAACACAATGGATGGCAGTAGGCAATTTTAGGAGACTCTCAGCAGTCTGGGCTCAACAGGTAGGATCTCTTCTTGGGACACTGCACTTCATCAGCGAAGCAAACATGGGCTTTTTCTCCAGAGTTCAAAAATGACCAGAGGTATCTGTGGACAGAATTCCAATTGTACCTCATTTCCGAAATAAGTATCAGACTTTTGGTGTTCTGAATTTTCATTCTTTACCTTAAAGATCACTATGATGTCAAGAATTCACAGTGTAACGATTAGCCTAAAATGACTCCAAAGTCTGGTTTAAATGCTATTCCTAATACAGAAATGGTTAAGATGAGAAGCTTCTGATTTAAAGTGAGATCTAAAACAAGTTCATATTGCAGGCAATTGTAGTACATTATGACAAGGGTTGGTTGGTATTATTTTTTTTAATAAAGTTTCTACAGTTGTTGGCTGAAGAAAAACCAACCCAAGCAGTTTATCATTATTGAGGTTTAACAAGGGGGTGTAGCAGTTTAAATAACATTTTTATAAGGTGTGTCACATGCAGGAAAGCATCTCAGGTCAAAAATGAGAGCATGTAAGATATTATCCAAGCAGAGCTCACTACTTAGTAAATTTACAAGAAGTGTTTAAAGCAAGGTATTTCTTCAAAAAGAGAAAGTCCCAACAGCAGAACTTCAGAACTGGCTTGTGGAAAACTTGAGCTGCTGGAAAAATTTTGCTGTAATATAAAACAGAGACCTTTTTTTTTAAAGTAGTAAGAGGTCGGAGAAATTGCTTTCTGCTAGTTGTACTTGTTATTGTACATCTATACTTAGTATTTCACATTTCTATTACGCCGCGTTAAAATGCATTAAAACGTGGGGTAGTTTGAACTTTGAGTAATTTGCAAGGCTCTCTGATTTTTGAAGTTACAGAGATAATTTGTTTGCATTGAAGGTGCTTTAAGAAAAAGTCTATTGTTTGTTTAATACTTTCTATAGATCATTTTAAAATTTTTAAAGGACTACATATTACAGTAATCAAGAGTTCGACACTAAAAGTAATTGGTAGAGAATGCAGAAAAAGAAGTATACAGGGTTACTAATATACACCAGGGCTTAAGCTGACATGAATTTTTATCTTAATTATCGGACAAATTTGTACTCCCACTATTTAATTCAATTTGCATGCATCGGTAGACACTTATTAAAGGTAATATTACATCTGTCATTTTAAGACTGGTGAGAATTTTATCATAGGAGCTGCACGAAACAGCCACTCTATTATGTAAAGAACTCTTTTGTAAAGCTTAAAATAACCAGTATTGCATCCCAATTAACTATTTGGAGGAAACATTCTTTGTGGTACAATTGTACATAACATGTTATTAATAATATGTAGGTCTTTTCCTATACTTGGCTTTATATGGACATAATGAGTTCTTTCAGACACCTCCTGCCCCTACTATCAGATTAAACCAAAAAGAAAAAAGGCATTGCAAGATGTTCCCAAATCATGTTATTGAAGAAGGTTTTGCAGAGCTTTTTTTCTATAAACTGCGCTTAGTCTGTTGACAAAACATAGCTGTCAGGTCAGCCCAAGTTAACAACTCTCAATTTGTTGTTTTTCCTTGGGACAGAGACTGGTATATTATAGAAAACAATTAAGTAGGGAGGTATTCTCACCACTGAAAGTCAATTAAAAAACCAACACAGTAGTTACCATGGCACCAGCCCTATTATGCTGTGTATCATCGGCACAGAGGCTTAAACACTTAATACAAACAAGCATATTTTTTAATACAAAATCTTTTTAAGGAAGTCTATTTGTATTTCCAATTAATGCATATTCAGGCAGATTTATTTGATAGACATTTTGTTAGGAATGTCGCATGTAGATTTTACCTGGGGAAGTTTTCACTTAAAAAGCAGCTGTGGAAAAAGAATTTTATAAAGATCCTGACAGAAATAGAAATAGTAAGAAATGGAACAGCTGAGCTGTGCACCATTTCGCACCAGCACCTCTGCTTTTCAGCTGGTTTTAGGCTAAAATAACGTTGTCTTAATAACTCGATTTCTGTAGTTGTGGCTTGCAGCCATTGACCTTCTGATCAGCTGTCATTATGAAGTCTGCTTTCCCACCCAGTGTTTGCTGTAGGACGCCCACAAGATGATAGGAGGAACAGCTTTTGGTGGAAAGAGCAATTTTACAGCTGTGGAGATTGAGGGTTTCCCAAAGTGTTCACAAATCAAGACATATTGTCAGCTATCAACTGGCATAATTGCCTTGGATTTTTAAAGACTGCAGAATTAGCTCAATGGAAGTTGAGATATTTTTAGTATTAGATTATTTTCTGTTGCAGAATTAATCAGAGCATTACTTATTACTCTGGGAGCAGAATGAAAAGATGATGTCAGCCTCAAAAATGAATGTTAGAGCAGAGCAGTGCCCTGTATTTCCACAAGTGCACTGCCGCCATGGTGGCACTGGGAAGATGATGATCATCGGTGGGTATGTGCAGTCTCTGCACTATATTCCCAACTTCGTTACATTTTCACTAATAGGGCTCGCAGGACACCGCCGTGACCAGATGCAGCTATTGATGCATGTCCTGGTGTTGATTTTTTTTTTTTTAATTGGATGAAGCGATTTGATATTAAGATCTATGGTTACTCTCTTTGCCTTTTTGAGGTTGGTTTTTTGAAATGTTACTTCACTTTTTTTGCACCAATTCTTTCCTAAAAAGCAGGCACTTGGCCTAAGGTGTTGTTTTGCCAGTGCCTGGATACCCGTGCTGCTCCAGCTGAAGTTGTCTTTTATTTTACTGAAGAAACAGAGGAGAAGACTGAGCCATTTGTCTCTTCTATTAGGAACTTTTCTGTGACTTTTTATTGTTGCGATTGTTGAGCGAACCCAAACAGCAAGAAACAATCTGGAAATTGCAATTGTCGCTGGATGCTGTGTCAAAGAAGAGCCCATCAATCTCAGAAGAAATTTTAAGGGAACAGGTTTTTCATGCCTCTGCGCTGGTAGGAAGCCAAGAGTGTGTTGCCATTTGATGGTAAAATCAGTGTACACCTGTTCCAACCAGCTGGCAACATAACCTATGTCAGAGGGAGATGTCACAGCCCAAACTGCTGCCGGCGGCTGCGTGACAGCCAGGGACGACAGAGAAAGGAACTTGGGGACCGAAAGAGGAGGAGACTGCAGTGCCATTTCAGGGACACAGATGTGTGAAGAGTGTGATAAAAGAAGGAAACATCGGAGGGAATAAGCTCAAACAAAAAAGCAAATGTCATTTGCATGATGTAATTATGGACGGCCATTGACTGCGTCGTAATAACACTCGGTAGGGCAATGTTAAGCCTACTGTGTGTGCTAAAAAGGCCTCAGCTTGAAAAAAGGTCAGTGTGAATTAGTATATATTTTCAGATTAATTCTGAATGTTATATCATAAATTTTATAGCTTAGTGGTTACTGGTGTATAGTGAAGATGACACTAATGCAATTCAGGCTGGATTAATTCAGAAAGGACTAACATCTAGCTTGTCACTTTAATTTGCAGTGAATGAAGAAATGGAGATATGTTAATACATGTGTATATTGTGTGTATGTAACATGTGCTTACGTGTGAGACATAATTGTTCTGTCTCCTGCTGCACCACATCAATTTCACAACCAAAATCGCAAACCACTTTAAAAACAGAAACACTATCAAATCTGTTGCATCTAAGCTAACTGAATTATTATTCAGCTCTAGTTACTTTCCTGGGGAAAAAAAAAAATCCTGCTAACTCTTAACTGGTGTAAATGGTTATGCCAGAGTACACCAGCTGAGGATGGTGTTGCTTAATCTACTGAATGGATGTGTTTTAGTCTTTCTGCTCCCACTGTACACATATATAAATTATAAGTGCATGGATTCTGGACGTCTTATCTTAAATTTTTAGACCCAAAGCTAAATTTTGGTGTTGGGTATCCAGCAAGAGAAGCAGGAGGCAGTGTAGGACTGTGAGTACAGAGCTGTGGTTCTTGGATGTAGCTGCAAACAATGTTGTGGACTCTAAGTGCTGTAAAATTGTCACCTAGGCTTGCTTTGTTCTCCTTAGGGGGCAAGGAATTTGGCTCAGATCATTAATGCAGCAGTCAGATGTGGTCTGGAGGGTGCTTACAGTGGTGAACCTTGAAAGCCTTTTGCCAACAGCAGCCTGGCTCTGTGGCACTCATATGCCACGGGCACTTTATTTGGGAAGACCAGACTGCTTCATGGCCGTACTGGGTCATGTGCCAGAAATGGTTCATCTTCCTGCCCAAACTCATAGGCCACTCACTCTGCCAGAGCTAGCTGTGTTATAAACTTATAGGAAGGGATAGGATGCACTTCATGACAGTGGTCCAATTCCTCTCATTTGGCAGTGGACGACATGAAGCCCGAGCCTCTCACTTCTCAAGCAGCCAGCAGGAAAGGGAGGTGAGAGCTCCGCCAGATCATGATGTCTCCGATTCTGGCACAATGGGCACACATGCCTGTGTTGAGAAGAAATACCAGCCCAGGATGAAGAGAATGAAGTCCCCTCCAGTGGATTGGAGTGAATTTCTATATTCAGGCCACCCAGACGATGTGGAGAATGTCTCTTTTCAGTTCTCAGGGTCATTTTCTTCTATTACAAACTGAATTTTTGTCCAGGTGTTTCACTGGGAATCAAGCTGCTTTGTCCTGCATCTGAAATTTTAACACTTAGCTACATCTTTTATTAAACAGAGCCTTAGTCTAATCCCCAGTTCCCTTCTGATAAAAGAAGAAAAATATATAAAATTTTATAAATATATACACAGAAAATGCAATTATATGAAAATTTAATTTCTTCTTTCCTACTCACTGGATGCAGAAATCCCTTATCGAGAAAATGTATATAGTATGTAGCACAATGTGTAATTAATGACATAGGAGTAAGTTATTCTTAATTTCCTGTGCATCTTTTTCTTTTTTAATTTTGTTAGAGAGACACAAGTTCTGAACCACAGATTCCTAAAGTAATTACAGAGATTCCTTTATGGATTTTTCTAGCAATAAATATATGTTGCCTTTCGCCTTGGACTGGCTGGGAAAGGTCTGAGGAATTGACTGCACAGCTAAGATGCATAGTTTGAGTTGCTACTGGGGACAAAAAAACCTTTCAGTATGCCTGGGACGAATGATAGAGTTATATTCTCCATTCAAATTGATTTTTTCCATGATTTCAATTTTTTCTTATTGTTGTTTTCCTGAGACTGGATAAGAAATTAGATTTTTATGAAAAAGAGGATTTGCATTCATCCCTAATTCTTTGGTTTTCATCAGCTTAACAAACAATCTCTTACACCTAAAACCAGCACAGTTCAGCTTGAAAAGAAAGAGAGAAAAAGAAATTAAGAAAGGAAGGAAGGAAGGAAAGAAGGAAGGAAGAGAGAAAGAAAGGAAGGAAGGAACCAAAACAAATTCAATATGGCTCAGAGAGGAGAAGTTCCTTTCTGACCTCTTCTCAAGACCCCATATTTCCAAGTCAAGGCTTTCTGGGTGGAGCTGGCATGCCTTCATCACTAGGTTATTGTAAAAGGGAGAATCATCAAATCAGGGCACTGGGCTGTGTGAAACAAAAGCTTCAGCCCTTGCACTGTTTTCTGTCAAATCAGGAATGCCTGCCTAGGTTTTAAGATAACTTTTAAAAGTCATCCTTCCAATGTTAGAGATCTTCGGAGTACCCTCTGACAACTTTTAGTTGTTCAGCAGTTACACTGGGAAGAGCAGCAGGTAATCATCTGCATCCATCAGCTAAAGGACTGCTGGAGATCAGTCTGGACTGGGTTAGAAGACCTGGATGCCCATATCCTGTATTTTGGTCTTAAAGACCAAAACATAACACCTCAGTAATCTCGAGTGCCAAGGGCAACAAAAGAAACTCCAAGTACAATGGACATCTGCTCCTTGCAGTGTATCAATACAGGAAAATATAGTGTTTGTTTTGAGTACTTAGCAATAGTAGAAATCAATGTCTCAAGAGCTGAGGTGAGGAGAGGAAACTCATTGCTAGCATACTTTTCCTACAGCTGCTGTTGATATGCAATATAAGGTTGCTCTAGATTCTGAAGAGACAGTAATGCACCTTGTAGGATGTAGGGTGCTCTGAGGATATATTACTGATGCTGCCACCCACAGACAGGTGGGAAGAGACCTCTGCTCACAAGGAGGACTTCAGTGCTCCAGATATGAATGAGATGAGCCATGAGTCATACTTTCTACAATGGGTTTTAACTTAAGGTATTTTTTTCTTTCTTCTCTAGAAAACCACAATTCCTTATAACCTGGGAGGATTCCTGAGCTGCTTGTATAAGTTAATGCAAAATGATAGGTGATACAGCTCCACTCTTAACGTATGTGAGAGGATTTGTGTTTGACATCTCGGAGACACGTGTTTGCAAGCTGCCAATCAATATTTATATTTTCTTAGGCTTGTAGTATATTTATACATTCCCAGACCTATATCAGCAGCTACCTTGTGCTTTGTATCTTGTGACGAAAAAAGGATGCTTTTCATATTTCTTTCTTCTGCAGTGAAGTGAATACTTTTGTAATGTAAGAGAGAAGATGCCCTTTTATTCCCTTGTTCCAGAACTACAAATATTGTCTGCTGCCCAGTTAGCTGCCTGTCTTACATTATTTTCCCATGCAGATGATTTAGTCCCCAGGCTCTCATTTCTTTTCATTTAGTACTTAAGGGTACAATTAACCTGATTTGGCCTAAATTTTGTGCTGTTTATGTTACAGACAGCAGAATTTACTGAGAAATCCAGAAAAATCCACAAAGGCATCAACAGAATTAAAACAATATATACTTTGGAGCAGAGGATAAAGGCAAAAAACTTTGTTTCTGTGAAGGTGCTCAGATATTGTAATGGTGTCTGATATCAGCCAGAACCAGTGAGGAAACTGGAGCACTTTGAATATGAAATATTTAAAAATAGTTTCATGACTACATAAATACCTTTGGAGTCAGAATTTAATTGAAACTTAAATTCTTTGAGAGTTATTAGTCATTAAAAAGAATGACCCTCTATTTAATTTTTAGATTTTAATCTCATATTCTTTTCTCTCCCATTAGCTCAGAAACAAGCTTCTTACTGCCCCTTAAGGCTTTCTATATAATTAAATATTCCTGAATCTTGAAATGCCAGCTATACTGGAGGAATATGAATCAGAGCAAAGCAAGGTTATTTACAAAATTCTTCTATTGCGACTATAGCACTTGAGCCCACTTTTAGCTGTAGCAGAACATGAGTCATATTTTTCTTGGATATAGGAATTTTTTCTCATCAGCCTGGTACAGACATGAGTAGGTACCATGTGCTTGTGGAGACATAGAGCTCTTTGAGTTCATGAAGACAGTGCACATAATTCTGGAGGGGATTGTTAATAACAGCCAAAAGGTAAAACCCTCTAGGTCTGGAAAGAGTGGACCAGAGCTTACCCTTGGTGAAATTTAGTGTGGTTGTGTTCCTGCGTATTGTATTAAGGGCAACATAAGAATTATGAAGTCCTCAACTATAAATGTCTTTACTTCTAAGTAGTGGATACTTTTTGTAAATGTACTAGATAAGTAGACCATGTGTTGGATATGCAGCAAGTATTTCATAATCTAGGAATATGGGGATATAATATGGCAAACAATTTACCCTTCACTCCTATGAAACAACCTGGAGGGCCTTGGTGGGACCAGGCAGCTTGGATGCTCTTTGGTGCTATAAACCCATACAAGGCAATGTTTCTGGGCAGCTTGAATTCTCAAGCAAATTGCCTTCATTGGCAAGCAGGCATGAAGCTGTCCTGAGGACTAATGAGATCCTAGGTTTAGGTACAGAAATAAGCAAGGAAACAAATCTCAGAAGTGAATAGACTCTAGATGAAAGATGAGCATGAATGAGAAACTGCTGTAGAGTTCCTAGCTCTGCCAGTGGTCTCCTTGTCCAGTCCATTAATCTGTATCAAATGGAATTTGGTGGGGCCACAATCCTCATGACCAACTATGTCAGAACAAGAAATGGTAGCCACAATAATCTACCTGCGAGTTATTTTTTCTTTTTTTTCTTTTTTTTTTTTCCCCCAAATTCAATCGTCTATCACTTTCCATGCCTCTCAGTTTTACTTTGGCGCAGAAGACAAGGAGGAGGGTTATTTAGGGAAATCAGGTGACAATAGCTATTGACCTTATCCCACATAATTTGTGTTCTACTGTTTGCATTTTGTGGAAAATCTGGGGATTTTGTTTGTTTTGTGATTGGATTTACTGACTGAAACAAAACAAAACAAAACAAAAAACAACAGCCAAACAAAATATTATGGAAATATTTCATTACTCTATATGAAGCTCGTAATTTGCCTTGTAGCACTAAATTAAAAACAATATATTTTCAGCAGTGCATTCACTTGCTGCTACAGAAGTTTAATAAAGCACTTTGCTACCTGCCAATATCCATAACAAAACCCCAACAAATGAGTTTGTATTGTTGATTTGGGTGAAGGGATTATTTTGAACAGTTTGAGCTAGCAAGTTTGTACTGACTATTGTGATTATGGATTAAAATGCAGCTTCTCAGCTGTCCTGGATAAAACTGAAAGAGTAGCTGGCTTAGATGTGACCTGAGCACATCAGTGATTCTGTTAGCTAGAAAAGAACATTTGGACAATAAGATCACTTATTGTGACAGTTCCTTGATACCAAGCTAGTGGGCCATCTTTTTTGTACTTCAAAAGAGAGCTGGAGCCAAAATTGTTTCTCCATTTAAAATTTCCTGGCAGACTGCATCTGTTTCTGTCAGATGAGCTCAGCAATGCAAGTTTTGTTACCTCTGTCTAAATGAAAGCATGTCCCTGCTTTGTCACCGTATGCTTGAGCTCTTTAATAATTGTATCTTGTTTCCTTTCTAATCGTGAAATCTTGAATTTTATTCAATTCAATATTAAAGAAAACTTATTCACCATAAGGAAAACTAAGTAATATTATTTCTTGAAGTAAGAAAGACTGTATAATAGCAGGAAAATTTATGAATATTTATATGAGAAAAAATGTTTACTGTGTAGAACAATATACTTGATAACCCAAAAGATTTCCTTTGAAACAAAAAATGCCCATATGCTAATTTCATATGTGACTGCATACTTCTGCCATTCTTTCTTTGATCCTCTTCTTTTCCCACATCAATGGCATTTATCTGATTCTCATTAATATATCATCATTCTTCTCAAATTGCTGTATGTTTATTCTGGCAACATCCATGTGAAGTAATAAAGTGCTGGTGCTTTCACTTTACAAAGTGGGAATTGAAGTGCATGAATTAAGTGACATGCCCAGAACACATGTGTGAAGGCTGCGGCCAGGCAGAGGCTTGGAAGTAAGCCTTCCAGCTCCTGGACAAGCATCAGCTTGTAGTGCTGCATTGTCTGCCTGCTCCTAGTTCTGCTTTACAACCCTGAGCACAAGGAATCCGTAGTAGAGCTCCACTATCTCAGTGTCAAGTACATCTAATCATATACCTAAATATAAGTAGTAGTGACTAGGCTCCAGGCGTGGGAGCTTCTCATCTAACTCAGGAAGTCTGTGTTGCGGGTCACGTCATCTGAGTTATTTGTCTTACCATCCCTTCAGTCCAGAGAATAAAGATGGTTCAAAGGTGCTTTTTGTTCAAGACAAAGTATATCACACTTCTAAAATAACTCTTTCACACTGTGGATGGTATCTGGATGCTTCGTGCAGAGAAGTAGTTAGGTTACAGGAATCGTAAGTTTGATTATAGTTTCCAAGACAGGTTGTTCAATCATTTCTCATCTGCCTGTACTATCAGACTAAAAGGACAAAGTTGCTCCTAGAAAGATATGCAAGCCATAACTGAATGATCATGTATTGTGGGGCAGGTTGCTCTAGCCCTTTGAGCAGCACAGGCTTTAGTACGTGATAACCCCAGATCAGAAAATACAGTGAGTGAATCATGGAGGGAGGCAAGGCAAACTTTAGCCAATGACACAGCTTGTTGTTTCTATCAAATTGACAGTGCTATGGCCCAAGACAGATCAACAGAGTAAGAATCAGCATACTCTAACTTTTATTCAACTTCTGTAATTCATTTTGCCACATACCATGGCTAAAAGCAAAGTCCAAGGCCAACTTGTGCTGCCGCAATTATTGTCAGTTACAAAAAAGTAAAAATTGAGCTAAACCTTGAATTTCTTACTTTTATTTCCCTCCATCTTGTCTTCTTCTTTGTAAGATACATGTGAATATATTTTTTTGCAGGGAAGAGGTGTTTTAGACTTTCTTCTAATGTCTCATGAGCTAAGTAGCTCTGCTGATCACTGATTAAGGAAAGCAAACTTAATGAATTATACATTGGTTTGAGAGCATGGCTTTCAAAGAGGACTTTCTATGTAGGGTTGCCATGCTGCTCACCATGATTTCCCAGGCAGAAATATGCATGCATGCATTATGGAGATGGATTCCCAGTGTGCAGTAAGCCAGGCATATCAGGTTATTGTGCATGTGTTGACATTTTCTGGCACATTCATGAACACATCCAACTCATTTTGCCTGCACCATGAAATTGATATGTAGAAGATGTCCCTCTGTCCTAGACTTGCTGGTGTCCACAGTCCAAAAATAGCTACTGCCACTACAGACAGGCTGCCAGATACCCAGGAATAGCTACTGTCCTCAGTTTCCACAAAAACAAAATTTCCAAGAGAAAGACCAGGTTTATCCTCATTGCGTGATTCTATATAAATCATTTGATCTCGTTACCTACACATCCACATTTTAGGTGAGGCAGTTATAATGCACTAAGTGATACTATGGGATAAAATAGTGTTGGTAAAGAGCTAAAATTCCCCTAGATAAGAATTTTCAGGAGATGTAATCCATGAGAACACATTTTAATTCATTTCAGCCATCTCTAAATTTTAGTGAAAGTTGATGGGCTCTGAGGGAGCATGGAAGGGAACCCAAGACATCTTCGTTCGTCTGTATGGATAACTTGTTTTTTACACATTGCTAAAACCACTAATTGGGCTTTTGTCTCTATGACACACATAGGAACTGGTCTAATTGGTATAGGAAAAGGATTGAAACATCTGATTTAGGAGAATAAACGTTGACCACAGAGGCTTCAGTTGCTCTTCTCCTAGACAGTTCTTCAAAGCAAGCACACTGACTTGCTCTGATTTCTCATCTGTTCTTACACTCCTTTGTTTAATTTCATCCTGAGGACATTGCTTTCTGTCCGGCAGGGAGCAGCTCCTCACCTTCCCAACCTCCAGCTATTCTTTCCTGACATAAACACTGGAGCATGAAGAGAAGAAAGTCTGCCCTTGAGAGTGTACGCTCCTAGGCTGCTTTTGCCCCTCACTGCTTCATGTAAATCTAACTACATCTGAAGCTCCAGCTATATTTATAATTAAATGAAGGGATGTGACAGTAAAGAAAAATTGTGTTGTTTTTTTTTTTAAACATGATTTGTTTATAACTTAACATGGCACTTAATAAAAAAAGCTGTATAAATCAGCTGATATAAATAATCATTCCTTTATCAGGAAATTACATGTGCCGAGTACTGGTTAGTGGAATGAGTCTTAATGAAATTCAGTCAAAAGCTGCAGATTTGAGAATGAACAGAGGCCTCTTAATAGAAGAAGGTTCTATTTATCCTGTAAGGTTCAGAGATTCAAACAATAAATAGTGATTTAATAGACTTTAAGTCAATCAAGATGATACAATAGTGTTAATTAGGCTTTTGTGCCTAATTCACAACTAGTTCTGTTGTCTACTTATTTATGTTCTAAAGTGGCCCTGATGAAATTTTTAATATTTCACCTAAGCTGAGGATTCAGTTTTACGCTGGCTGGTAATTTTCTCATATATAGCTTGAAATTGTACTCTAGATAATTTTGCATAGTAGTATATCTATGTGTCAGGATCATTGGCTGCTGCGTTGAATGGCTCTTCAGAGCTGACAACTGGATAATAGCTTTACTTTCAGCCAGCAGAGGAAGTCAAGAGCAAAAGTGTAGAGATAATGTGAATATAATTCATTATTCAAATATGCAAGTGACGAACTGAAAACAAAGAGGGAAGAGTAATAATGGTGTCATTATTTTTATTACTCTTGTTTTGCAAATGTAGCGTGAAACATTAAAGTAGATCTTTGAGGGACTCTCAACTATGCAGCGACAAATTTACTTTCTTGGCAATATTGATAAAAGAAAAGTAAAGCAGACAGGTTTCTGCAGAAGGTATGCTGCACTGTTAGTTGTACTATTAAATATTTTCTTGCTGCCTTTTTCTCTTTAAAATCCACATCATTACTTACTGCTTAGAAACCTGATCAGTGACTGGAAGAAAGTGTATTGTTGTTCTTGTGGCTTTTTTTACTTAAGACAATCTTCAAAGCTTTTAAAGCTTTGTAGCATGACTAACAAAGGCCAAATAGGCAGGTTATGTAAAGCTTTCCTTGAAAACAAGGAATTTGCATGTGATAGCAAAACTGTCTCCATGAAAGCACAAATACAAGTTTCAGTGGAGTAAGGAGCCAAAGAGCATCACTTTGATAACTGAAGTGTTTTTCTCTGCTACTTAACCTTCTTAAGCTTTCATAGCATCTGCTTTACTTTTCCAATATGTATGTGGGAGTTAATTAAAAAAATCTTTTGTGCTTTGTAATTTTTGAGTGTTTGTACAGTAACAAAGAGGTATTTTTGGAAGTAAAGATGGAAGATGCTTACTGCTCTGTTTACAGCAAGGGCAATGAAAGTCCCCTGCAAACATTATGTTCTTTTTGCAAGGGGCAGCATGGCAAACACCCTTTTCTCCTGGCAGCCTTTGTGCTAGAGAAAAAGAAATAAAGTAGGATGGAAGCATGGACATCACATGAAGAAGGAATGGAGAGCAAGGCTGCACATCTGGAAGGGTGCAGGTACAGGCTATGGCACTCCCTATCTCAGTTTAAAATCTCTTTGTAGCTGCTTACTCCTTATGAAAGCTCTGTGGATTATTTTTACAGTAACTGCAATGTGTGCCTTAGTTGTTTATCATACTGCAGTGGACTGTATGGCACACAAGAAAACTGCTTACTGGCAGATTTTGCATGCAGCTCTTATGGTGCTATAAGAGGCTTTGTGGGAGAGCTGGATTAGGTGCTATTCTGAAAGCAGATGAATTGTGATAAGGAAGAAGGGTTGCTTCAGCATTAACCTTGCATTTCTAAAAGATGAAGGCAAGGCTGCCAAATCCTGGGAAGAAGAAGGTATCATTTACCCAAATGCACAAATGGGAGACTGAGACACGGAAAAATTACAGATTGTGCTCAAGGTGAAGGCAGCAGCTTCTGGGAGACCGTTCCCTACTGCCAATCCCATGTCATTTCCCTCAGACTGTCTTTTTCAGCTTCATAATGAATTTTTTTGCCTACTCAGCTAACAATCTATCAAAAACTGTTAGGAATTAAGTATTCAATTCTAAACAACTTATCATTTTCATTGTATATTAATGAAGACATGAAATGCTAGAATGACCAGTCACTACTCATCACTTCATAACTAGTAAAATATTATTATGCAAGCCTCAGAGGTTTACATAATATTTTAATTGCTGATGGATCTGATTCTCTTCTGGCTTACCTTATAAGCACAGGTAAATCCCATTGTTTTCTTATTTCCATCAGCTTAATCTGTGGGAGAGTTGAAATTTAACTTCATTCATTGCTATTTTTATTTTTCTTATCTTTACCTGACTTTACTTCTGCATCTTATGCCCAAGCTTAAAGCAACATTTCTACTTTAGTCACTGATACAGAGATCTGCTCGCAATCCTATATCCAAAGGGTTATTAGAGCTCTCCAGAGATACAGTTTGTAAAAAGGCTGTATGAGAAGGGACAAAGGCTGCAATGTGAATTGTGAGTTTCAGGGGCAGCTCATTCCATTGCTTTTACAACCTTGGAAGAGTCACTTAGATCCTGATTCAGAAAACTATTTAAGCGCGTGCCCAGCTTCACTGGGGCAGAAGCCTGTGCTTGCAGAAGCATGTGTTTAAGCACTGTCTTGAAAAAAATATGGTTTCCTGTATCAGAGCTTTTAATCTCTCCATTCTCCAGTTCTCCATCTGTTAAAAAGAATTAACAGGTGGCAGAAAGGAAATGTTGTTATCTGTCTTCTGTTAGCTCTTTATGGCCTCTGACTGTGAGTGTGTAGAGCCACTACCCTAGTGAGCCCTCAGCCTCTTTTGGAGCAGCTGTGTCATTCTGTAATGAGAACAAATAACTTACTCTGTTAGTCAACAAGTATATTATGCAATGCTGAGCTGCCAAGGAGAAGGATTTTGAGGAACTGGAAAGGACTGCTGTTCTTTCTAGAAGAAACTAAGCATGGAGAGGACCCCATGCGTTGCATTTTAGTAGCAGAAATTCAGTGTTTTCCCTGTTCTCCTGGATCTGAAAGGTTATTGGTGATGTAGAGGTCACACAGACAATGCTCTTGTTGGACCACATCAGAAAGGAGTGGGAAGACTGAAGACAGCAGCTAATGCTGCCTAATTCAACACACTCTGTTCAGCAAATACCAAAGTAGAGGAGGGTTGACCTATGGAGAGCAGTTGCTTTGAGATCCTAGGTCTGATAATGGTAATTTAGAGTTTGAGAAAGTTGGCCCGGGATGGAGAAGAGGAAACAGCCAAGTCTGTGATCCTGTGCCTTATTCCTCCATCCTTGATCAAGACAAACACAGAAAAGGGTCATATTTGGATGCCACTCCCATGCTGGGCTCTCTGGCATGGAAAGACTCACAGTGCAAATCTTCTTTATTATTACTATTATTATTATTAGTTATTTGCATTTTGTTATGAGGATCCCATATGCAATACAAGTAGAGTAAAATAAAATTCTTGCTGTACGTAGTTATAATCTAATTAGATGAAACAATTAAAAATGGGGAAAATATATAAATGTATTAACAAGGGGATAATTAACCAACATCTCATTAGCTCCAATATTTTTCCTTTTGTTTGGCTCTTGGAAATGTCTTCCTTCCTTATTTCTTAAATAATTTATTTTTAAATTAGCAAAATCATTTCAGTTTTCACTTTGGCTCTGTGAAAACTGGAGAAACAGTCTCTTATTAGAAATATATTAATTAACATGATAATAAATATGATTTTACTCCATGGATAAAGGCAGCCCTCTCTTCTAAGAGAGTGAGAAGGACATCAAGCACTGCTTCACATGCTGAGGAACACTGGAATTGTTCAAAGCCAGGCCCAGGTCATCCCAGGGCCTTGCTAGGCAGATGTCCACCCTACCAAAGTCAATTTTCCTTTCCGTGACATTTCTTGCAGCCCAGAGCTGGGTAATTCTGAGGGCTGCAGTTCATTATTTTGCCTACGAGCTGCCCCTTTGGAGCCCTGTGTGCTGCGGCTGCCTGCCTTCCAGCATGCAAACCAGGCAATTAAAGGGAGCTCGGGTATGTCTACAAAAGCAACAGTCAAAACTCTGACTGAAGGTTCACATACTTAGCCTAGCCTGTGCTTAACACCGTGTTATTTATTCCCGTGCTTTTCACGGTCAGCTTGGTTGTTTATCTGGTTGTTTTGCTCACTGTTTGCTTGGGAAATTCCTGCTCCTCTGAAGGTCACTCGGGGTTCTGACAAGAGACGCAGCACAGGTGGAGCCTCAGCCCTCCTCCAGCCCTACCTAAGCCCTACAATACCCATTCTCTGCTGAGATGGAGGGCAGAAGTGACAAAGTGCAGAAGGAGAGGTAGGAGCAGTGGGTGTTCCTGAGTCCCACAAGCCCTATACAGCTGTGCATTGCCAAACGCTTGCCCTCTCTCTGCTGGATTCTTGACTAACTTCTGCACAGGAGTGGTAAGAAAAGTAAAGAGGGGGAGAGTGTGATATGTGAGTTATTTTCACAAGTTAGGGATGACCCCATAACTCATAAGTGGTGGAGCGGAGCCTGCAGAAAGGAATTTCAGTCCACCACTGACTGTGCTCACTTAATTTATTGCTTGATGTGTACCTCTCATCATCAGCGATGAGAAAACTGGTTTTCTGTGTGAAGCTGATGCTTTCACTTGGTTGTTCCTAGGGCAGAGGCAGTCTCCTTCCCCCTTTTTCCCATGAGTGCAAGATATGTCTTTGGGTAACATGTTTTCAGGTGAGCTCTGTTTGTGCTGCATCGTCAGCTCCATGCAGCATCATAGACAAACTTTTTAGTGATAAAACAAATTGACAAGAATGTGTGCGACATGGCATCTGACTATCAGATGTTAGAGGAATGCGAAAGACATACCATCGTGAGGCGTATAATTCAGTATGTGTGTGTGTGTCTGTATATATAGAACTAACAATTTATATTCTAATCATCACAATGCAATCACACTGCGAGTGCATTTTTGTTATTAATACTTAGTCTTTGATGCATAAACAATCCCATTTGAAATTCCTGGTACCAACTGTGCTAATCTTTCACTGGAAAAATTTATTTGCAGAGGAGGAAGAATGAAAGGTAGGTAAGCGAAATGTATTTCAGCTGTTCAAAGTAACTGCAAAACTATCAGCATTAACGGTAAAAATATTTAATGAGTATTGCATCAGGCAGCAACAAAAGTAGTGAGATACAGAATTGCATTTGTTCTGTCACAGACATGACTGACATTTAATTATTGTCTATTTTTGTGCTGATAATCTCATTCTTATCTTTCGTTGTTAAATCCTTTAGAACCCCAAGAAAAATGAGATCAAGTGACAAAAATAAGATAATGAAAATTATATCTGGTAGGTAAGAGATGATTCAGGAGAGTAGGTTATTTTATGGGGTTGTGTAAGCTCTATAAGTGATTGTGAATTAAATGTGTTGAGCTCAGAGAAAATCTTTGGAAAAGAATGGCTGCTTGCAAGCTTAGCTGACTTCTTGGTTTCCATTGTGCAGTGCATGCCATATACAGTGATATAAGCTGACTAAAAACCTCAAAAGGTGGTCAACCCAAGTCTTGCTGGGAAAAAATGTATCTATCCAGCACATTCCCCTTTTGCCAGTTTGTTCCCTTTGTGCTGTTGTGAAGCTTTTTGAAACTAGTTTGTTGCAGTGACTGTAAAATCGGGACCTATTTTTATCATTCTTAGCTTTCAGCCATAAGAAGTCTTCCCAGTCTTTTGCCAAAAACTATATTGACTACACAACTCGATCCAAGCTTTCGAGTCACTGTATACGTCTGTTTGCAATATGTAACAGGAAAACGCTTCTAGCTGAAGTTTTAAATGAAATAGGAAATCTGTTGCAAAAAATTAGATAACAATGAGTTCTGCTAAGGGAAAGTCAAAGAAAACACTCACCATTTATTAGTCTTTTCCCAGATAACCTGTTAAATTTGATGAAAAATGACTTTGCAAGTTATATGGTGGTGAAAACAACAACAAGAGTTTAATTTTCTTTCCTGCCAACCTCTGAATGATGTAGCGGAAATCTGGAACATGCATGCTAAGGAAAAATGCTGACAAACAAAAGTGCATAACTCATAAGTGTGCTAATTTCATGAAATAGGAATATGACTTATCTGAACAAGCCTGGGATGACCACTTCAGAGTCTGTACAGGATTTCTGCCAGCTATTGCACATGTGGGCTTTTTAAGTATTTGATGACGAAAAGTGTAATCAGTGCATTAACTTGGGAACCTCTTTTCCCTCTTGTTGTAGGGATATCTGAAATCTTATGAAACAACTCTTCTTATGAAACTGGGAGATGGAGTTTATTCCCAATTCTATTGCCGCCTTCAGTCCTTGTAACTATAAGCATAGGTCTTGAATATTCTGTCCAATAGTTTCTGCCTTGGAAAATGATATCCATCACAGTGATAAAGTATTTTGCAGTCCCTGGATGAAAAATGGTATGTGAATTCAAACAGCTGTTGTCTCTAGAACTTGTTTGTAAAGTATTATTACAGATACCTCTACTTGTACTAGAGGTGATTATTTACTGTGAAAGATAGATGTCACCAGCTATCAGATACACTGTATTTTTCATATCTTCTTGTAGCTTCTTCCATAACTAGAACGGTGCATTTTGTGAAAATCAGTCATAGAATCACAGTATCTTTAAGTTGGAAAAGACCTCTAAAATCACCTAGTCCAACCATCAGCCCACCCCCACCATGCCACTGACCACATCCCTCAGTGCCACATCTCCATGGTTCTTGAATGCCTCCAGGGATGGTGACTCCACCACCTCTCTGCGCAGCCTGTGCCACTGCATCACCACTCTTTCTGAGAATACTTTTTTCCTAATAACCAACCTGAACTTCCTTGGCACAACTGAAGGCCATCACCTCTCATTCTAAACTTTATTTCTAGAAAGAGTAACAAGAGAGCTGAATCTGTTAGCTGCTCTTCAGATAATGAATATGCAACATTTGAGGAATTCCTTTCACTTTCTTCTCTAGCTCTCCTAGACAGATAACCTTCCTTGTATGGGAACTCCTGTGATACACTGCAGATCTTTCTTTCCTTCACCATGGAAACTCTGAATGGGAACCAGTCAGGGTTCTGGTGTGTGTGGTCAGTCTGCACCAGGCAGTCAAGAGCTTCTAGATGAAATGCTAGTATAAATGTACATTATCAACATACCACCATCAGGCAATATTTAGAGATGTGATTTGGTAATCTATTAACATTTATGTGTCCACAAGTGCTAATATAACCTACATCAGCTGTGGGTCTTGACAGAAGCTTGTTCCACTCTCCCATTTCCACATACGAAGGCCTAAATCTGAAAATTTGCATCCTTGATTTAATGCACCAGATTCCCCCTAAAGAATTTCTAGCTTTGTGACTTGAAAATAACAAAGAATAGCATTTAAACTGTGTCTTGGTCTTATGTTTCTTTTGGTTGAGTTTCTTCTATCAGCCTCCCTGTTAGTGATAGAGAAAGTTTAATCTGCCTCCTTGCTGCCTGACAAATCTAAATAAGCAGTTGAGCCTGTTTATATCTTCTGCTACATTTGTATTCATACATTACACTGCGTATCACTCCTGGTAGAAGAGAGGGGAATCAAACCTCTTAGCTTGATTACACTCAGTAGATGGAAACCTTCTTGAAAAATATAGAGACTACAACTGCAGTTTTAAAATAATTCACGTATTTCCATCTACAGTGTTACTAACCTTCATTGCAGCCCTGGACTGAATTAATAATGTTCTTTTCAAAATTCAGTTCAAACAGCAGCTGCAACAGTTGCTAACTGATTTGGGAACCTTTGAACATCCAGCTTCAGGCTCCAAAGTCACTGGCAAGATTCAGAAGACACAATCAGTGCTTGGTGAAAAAAGTGTTGTCCTGTTGTTATACAGATGGTTTTGCAAGGGCAAATGAGTGATGTATAAACACTGTCAATCTAAATTCATATGTTAAAAAAAAAAAAAAAAAAAAAAGTGCTAATTTAAATCTTGTATCTAGAATCTATTGACCTTGCATGATGCCCACAGGAATCTTTCCCTCGATACCAGTGCCCTTTGAAGCTGTTATTTGACCAGTATCAAAGCAAGTATTCTTATATTATTTATACTGAATGGTTGATTGTGAATTTCAGTCCTCAAGATAAGATAAAATCTTAAATCTATATTCTGTTCATAGTGGGGGGATAATGAATATAGTGCATAGATGCAGTCCAAACAATTTCCCAAAGACTATATGCTCATTTGGAAAAGCAGAGTCTGTCACAGACCATCTGCAGACAGTAAAGTGTCACGAAGACAGATTTAGTGGCTTGGTGGTTGTTCCCAGGGAGCTCCTTCTTCATAGAAATGGTAGCATGAGAAAAAGTACTCAGATAATTGCTGGAAGACTGAAGAATGAACATTTGTACCAGGATCAGAGCGGTGGCAGAAGCAGATGTTTCAGAGCAGGAGAGGTGACGACTGGGCTACAGGACTTGTCCAGAGAATAGGGCACATTATTCAGCAGTCATCGGAGCCAAAGGGACTAAATTTGCTTTACTAGACATCAGTGCAAAAAATGAGCCACGACAATGGGTTACAGCTTGCTCTTGTGAGAATCTTTGACACATATGGTTCCCTAAACAAGCTATTTCTGCTTATTGTAACACAGAAGTGGGAAAAGATTAATGGAAGAAAGCAGTATAAATAGTTCCCATTGTCTAGATAAAGGCTGCAGACAAAAACCTGTATCATGCATCTCTGCATCTTCAGTCTTGCAGATAGTGAAACAGAGGCTTGGCAGGCAACTCTCAGGCTGCAGTTCTGCTTCAGATGCTGAAAAACACCCACTGCCTAGGTCCAAAGCTGGTCTTAAGTCCAATCATGGTGACCACTATCTATTCATTTCATCTGATGGTCTTCTTTCCCTCTTTCTCAGTACCCTCTGTAGTTGGCAGCTCAGTGATGCTGCTTTTCTCAGCTTGTTCTGCTGAATATTCTTGGATTATTCTTCTAAGCGGTAACGTGTGGCCTAACTAGTAAGCCAGGTAAGCCATGGCTTGAGGAAGAGCCGTGACAACTGGCAAATAAAAAGAGAAAAGGAATATCTTACAAGATATTACATGGCTACCTTTTTTTTAACAGTGCTCCCATCCTTTTATGTTTATGTTTTATTTACGTAGCTCTTATTTGAGCTTAGCACAACGAAGGAGTCTCTGGAGTTTGGTTGGAGCCATAATGATATGTACAAAGAAAGAAAAAAAATCAATGTACGCTCCTTACTACTTACTCTTACAGTAGCTGTTATAGAAGCAGAGAGCTTTGCACTGTCAGGCAGCTAAGTTCAGCCTCAGGGGGAGCAGTAAGCAGCACTGAAAGCACAGGTGGAAATACGTCTGCTTGGTAAAACTGTTATGTGTCTGCAATGTGTTTGTTCTGAGGAACGCAGTATTTCTGCATGTGTTACATATTAAGGAAAAGTTTTCCAATCTGGAGGCCCTGAAGCCTTAATGCCTTAGACTGTAACCCAAAGATCTGATCTGAGAAATGTAGTCCTCTGTAACAGGCACTGAGTGAGCCTGAAAACTGGTATGGTCAGATACGGCCACGGGGAGGTCAGGGCTCCTTGCTGGGGCCATGGTCCAACCTGAAATTAAAGCTTTTCAGTCAGCACAGGCCCCATAAAGATGCTGTAGTGTGTGTTTGGGAAAGCAGAGGAGGGGAGTAAACATATGAGCAAGTTCAAAGTTTGAATGACTTTCCTATCTCTTCTTATAAATAAGGGACAGATTTTTCTCATTCAGTCCAGGCTTATGAGAATATCACCGACACGAAAAGAGACAGGCATATTATTTCACTCTCTATTGTTCCATATTCCACTGAATATGCAAAATGAAAAACAGGTGATTGAAGTGCATGTGTGTGCTTTTTCTTTTTTTTTCCCTTTTTGGGGGCAAAGAAACTTTTGATCTTCAGTCTGTACAGAAGCATCCCAACTTTAAAAAAGAGCACTGTCAGATTTATTATAGCACTGAAAAGAACAGATATTATGCTTACCATTACTCTGTGACCTCTTTAGGTTTGCCATCACAGTCTACAATTTATTGCCTTCTGTGTTTTAAATGCAAAAGGATATGTTTTGTTAATATTTCTGGGTCTGCTGCGAAGCAATGACTTCCTGTTTGCTAGCACCACAGGTAAAGAAGACGCAAACCACAAGTGCCAACACTATGTAATTTTTTTTGGTCCTGAGTCCTTAATTTCTCAGTCATCCAATGTGTTCTGTCAAAACGCAGCCTGAAAGTCTAGACCAAGAGATATCTATGATAGAAAGTGTACATCAGTATTTCAAGTCTTCTAAATTTATTCTAGCCATTTGACAGTTGCTTGGAGATACAATCTCAATTTTTTTGCAGTAGCCCCTTCAAGTGGATATTTATGGCAGATACAACTGTAATTATTTACCTGTAACAAAGTCCAGGTCTTCCTGCTCCAGGTGATACAGACAACAGAAGGACACAGAGAAAATATTAATCTTCCTTCTGTCTAGATTTTGACCTTTTGCACCCAGCTTTTAGCTCATTATGGAAACAGTGCCATGTTTATTTTTTTGTTGTTGTTGTTTAACATTTTTGCTTCCTTACTCGGTGAGTGCATCAGTTATCAATATCAGTGACTAAATTGCAGTTGACAGGCAGAGTTCCCCGGACTTACGTTTCGCCTCTTACTGACTTGCCTTATAAAATGCTGAAGTCACGCGGGACCGTTCATGCGAGTTACAGTGACTTCTGAGTGAGAAAGTTGCACATTTTGGGACGTGGAGTTTTGACGAGCGTAACTCCGAATTACATAGAAATAGTTTATTTGAATAAAAAGGAGAATGACAGAGAAAATAACTGAGCCACCAAAAATAAAAATAAAAATGGGAATCAGTATCTCATTTTGGTAAAGATGCTAACACTATGCATGCTTTTAAAGGAATAAATAGTTCTGTTTCAGCTGGGGCTATTTAGGCTCTCAGGAATGTGCTGAAGAAACTGCATGACTCAGAACCACAGCCACTAGTAGTGTATGTACATATATTTTCAGTGCAACAGCAGTAAAACAGAATACTTTGTCCTCTGCATAATGTGGAGCAGTAAGAGAATAATAGGAGCAACAAATTCTCATTTGCTTTTATTCCTTCAGTAGAAACACAGAGTGTTTGAATTGGCCGCATTCCCATCGCGCTCATGTTGCTTGGTAGGCAGAAAGCCCCGGCTGGGCTCCGTGCCATCTTGATGTGCCTCCATGTGGCTTGGCAAGGCCAGGCACCCAGCACTGCTCACACAGTGCTCTGCCCAGGGTTTCCAGCACCGTGTGTTGAATGCACCACACCAAATCTCCCATATGAATCATTTCATAATATGGCAGCTATAGAAAACAATTCTTTTACTTTCAAAAGCATTGCTAGGAAGAGGTTTTAATTACGAGCCATATTTTTTCCTTCATGTGTGTCAACTGAAAATGTATTTCTTTTCGCTTGTGAGCTGTTGGTTGTTGTTTTTTAATGTGAAATTTTTTCACCTTTGGCCTGCTTACAGTTAATTAAGTTCTAATGTGTTTTTCCATATTATCTGTAATTTGGTCAGTGCCCTTTACATAATTTCTAATAATTTGCATCCTCATATTTTTCTGTAAAAGTTCAGTGATAGTGACAGAATAAATCATTTGAAAGCTTACTAAGAACTAGCACCACTTAGGTCAGTAATCCAAGTACAGTTGAACACTCAAGTTACATTTGAAATGTGAAAATATTCATGTGAACAATAAGAATATGGTGTAATTCTGCCTAAAATAACTGTTCAGATACATTCAGCCTAATCTGTGGGTTTTGTCTGTGTCTACTACATCTTTCTTTAGTCGTATTTCTCAGATCCTTACACCTTCTTGCATCTAGTTACTTTTGGAAGCAAGAAAACAGAAGGCAACGCAGTTGCATGATGGATGAGTTGTGTCCATTACTCCATTATACCACATCCTTTAGATGGAATTGCCACTTTTTTCTTTTTTTTTTCCCCTTTTTGCAATGGGATTCTTCAAAGTTCTTGAAAATATGTAATACATTCACCATCCACTAGGTACTGTGCAGGACTACTGAGAACTGATTCCTCTGCTGCTCACTTCACTGAAAGTGTCATTTAGAGTAAAAAGTAGCTGTCTTACAGCAAAGACTCTTTTAACACACAGTAGTCCCAAGACATATAGGTTTATATTTATGTAAGTTTGCAAAGAAACTTGTTCCTGTCAATATTCAGTACGTGCAGCTTTCAAAGTGCTGCTTTTCATTGCATCTGCTGTCATCATGTCTTACAACTGGAAACTGGGCTATTTTCCAGTAAAAAGCCCTGCTCCCCACAGCTCCAATAACCTGCCCGGGACTTAAGAGGAGCAGGACTTTTATGGCTGCCCAACATGGGATTTGCAGGAATTGCAGATGTGGCCCTGTAATGAAGTCACCAAACTGAGCTGCTTTGCAGAAGTCATACCAGTCTGCAACAGGGTTTTGGAAACCCCACTGTCTTTCCCACCATTGTTACAAGCCACCAATCTGCATGACTCCCACATCTGTGTGTGTGATATTTGCTCCTCAGTGCACTTAGAAAAATAAACACGTTTGATTCCAGTGCCTTGGCTATCAAACATAATGGCTTTCCTGAGTGCAGAGGATGATGATCCAGTGCAGGCAGTGTTCCCATACTGTGATCATCCCTACGTTACCAGCTGCAGTGTGATATGGAATTTCATTCCCTTTCTGGTATGCAGCTTCAATTCTTGAAAGCTATGATGAGGTGTTCATCTTTGCTGAACTCGTTTCAGCAATGTGTCCACTGCTTTGAACAATTTGACACACGGAGATGCTTTTTACAAGTTGATTTTTGTTGCTTTCTTTTGGTTGACATGATTCACTTGTCAGACTACGTACTCGGGTTTTCATCGCCTCTTCCCTAGTGGAGATTGCATATCTTCATTTTGGCAGCTTCTGGATTCCATCTCAAAATGTAACTTCTGTACTTCGTTCCTTCAGTGCGGGAATCTCCAGAGATGATTTTATTGCTGTTTTGGAGGGAGGAGGTTAGTGATTTGGCAACAGCCTTGCAGCTGTGACCCAAAACTTCCTATTTTGCTCTTTATGTTTATAATAATGTGTACTATTACAGTATCCAGAAGCCCAGTTTCCAGTTGTAAGACATGATGACAGCAGATGCAATGAAAAGCAGCACTTTGAAAGCTGCACGTACTGAATATTGACAGGAACAAGTTTCTTTGCAAACTTACATAAAGCTTGTTAAAATACCCTAAATTAAAACAAACAAACAAAAAAAAAGTACATATTTAAAGTGAATGGCAGACAGTTGGTATCTGAGTCTACAAGTTGTGGGTGGCATCAGGAAACTTGGTGATCTCACATTTTTTGACTTAATGCACAAGAAGTTGTTGAACATAGCTCAAAAGCAAAGCAAAAGCAGAATTCGACTGTGTTTTCATGATCCTGACTTGTATATATATTAATGGAGAAATGGGCTGCAGTGCCATTAGGGTTTATTCCTCTGAGTATCACATCAGATAGAATTTAATCCCATTATTCTTTCATTGAGATCAATCACCTGAGCCTGATGAACACAATTTTTTTTAAAAAAACTTTTGCAGGATGGAAAAGAGTTTTGTTTCGTAGACATCAAGAAACGTAGAATCCCTCAGTTCTCCTGGCTCTCACTGACAGGAAGTTTTGCCTGTTTATCTTTTTTTTTTTAATATCAGTTAATAGTTAATCATTGATCTTTCATATGTCTTTCTATGGTAAATTATGAATACTGAGATTCCCAGATATTTTAGATATTACAATGAAATGATTAGTTTATCATCAAACAATATAGTCTGTCATTCAGCATTTTTTTCTAGGCCTTGAATACTTTCTTATACTCCTTCTATAATCAGTTTATTTTCCAGCATCCTTTGAAAAATGTGGGCACCAGAGCTCAAGGCTCTAGAGGCACGAGGCAATATTTCATAGGTGATATTGCAATATCTTTCTCATAAAAGAGTTTTACTGCTGCATTTAAGAAATCTAATCACTGTAAAGAGGCACGCCCCTCCCTCTGTATGTGTTAGCTTATTCACCCAAAGATTGCCTTAGCTCTCTCTGCCACAGGATTGAGTTAGAAGCTCATGTTGAGTTCCTCATGTGTTATTTATTACTCAAGAAACTTCTCAGAATCTCCACTTTCCCCAACACAGGTCCCTATTACTGCAAGCACAGCCTCTATTTCTTGTCTTTGAACTTAAATCTTGTCTTTGGTTCTGTCGATGCCTGTTTTGTTGGGATTTCCTAGTTTGTGTGATTCCTTCCAGTGACTACCTTCTCATTAACATTTTCTATTCCACCAATCTTTGCATAATCTATGCAGTTTATTGGCAAATAGTTTTTGCTTCTATTTTCACTACCTCAATGAAAAGAAGATACAATTAATGCTAGAATGGATTCATATAAAAACCCCATAAAATAATCTTGTTTGGTGGTAGCTAAGTATAATTTCTTAATTAGAGTTAAATATGTCTTCCTTTCTAAGTCAGAGAAAATCAGTGTTCTACTGTGCTCAGCTTCTAGTCCTTCCAGGTGATGCTACTGAGATATTCCTCTCAGCAATTTTATCCTATGTATTATTAGAGCATGCTATATGCTCTTGTTGCCAATGAGAAATGAGATGTTTATTCAACAATTTCAGGTGAATTTAGTAATCCCCAGTTACAGCAAGTTCCCTGGAAGGATTGTGCATTGCATCAGGAGGTATTTCCTGCTATGAGTCAGACATATCTCCTAGACAGCATGAGCACGCTATGCTCTGGTGTTAAGAGGATGTGCCATTTTTACAGCCATAGAAGGAATTTGTTTTTTGAACCTCAACTTGATTTAATGAACTTACTTTAATATGTCCTGGTGAACTGTATCACATAATCAAATTATAACAGCAGTTATCATAAACAGCATGCCCTGATTTTCTATGTCAGCCAACTCCTCCTGTGGTTGAGGCAAGTCCTTTTTGAGTTTATAATGCAGTACTTTATGCAGAGAAGGGGTCTGTACAGAATGAATCACAGCACTGGACCATGTAGTCATGGCACGTGCATGATCAGGTCTGGAAAGTGTCAGGCAGGACACCAAGTTACAAAGTCACATTCAGGACATGCCCACCATTCTCCACAAACTCAGGGACATCCAAAGTTTGGTAGGTTTGATGCAGGCTTATCTTTACTATTAATGTTACTGTGGGAAACTTTTATCTCTATATCACATGGTTTATCCTCTACTAATACAGTGTCCTCCCAAATACTCTTTAAAATTCATAGTGACAAAAAGTCTCCTGTAGTCTTCATTACATCATCCTAGTTATCCATAAAAATCTACTTTCTGTAGGGTTTTATCTGGTTATAATTATTATCATATGGTCTTTCATTTTCTTTTATTTTTTCTTTGGGTGTATTTATTCATTTGTTTCTTTCAACTCTTTTGTTATGCAGTTATGCAGAGGAAGAAACACAGATCTTGAACTGTGGACTGTAGTAGTTCTGCTGATAAAAGAACCATCTCAGGCAGGCAGGAGTTCATAATGGTGGAACTGGAAAAGGAATCTGAATTTTTATTTCAAGTCCTGGAGCTGTGATGAGAACGACTCACTATAGCTTGGGTCATTAGACATGGGCTAATTGTGTAGTGATTGTTTTCTTTTTTTCTCTCTAAAAGATTTCCATGTGTTTAATCAAAACAGTGGATTTTTAGCTGGCCACATAATATTGTCACATGAAGCATTTATGCCAAATAGATGTGTAAAGTGGGATAAGCCACAGGCATAAAATCCAAGTGGGGAACAACTGGTCGTATATATACAGTCTTGCCTTCTGAAAAGGGGTACAGCACAACCTTGAGGGAAAAAAAATAGAGAGAAAGAGAGAAAACAACTGTTTGGCTTTATCAGATATCTGTTTCAGTTGGTATGGACTATTAACAGTAACAAACTGAAGGAAAAGGGAAGCTTAAGCAAATAAGCTGAAATGTGGAGATAGTTCATTAATGATCACAAGAGAAGCCGAGTCTTTTCTGTGCCACATGAAGAGCTACAGAGAGGGCTTTGGGCTTTTTCTCACGGGCACTGTAATATTACTTAGTAGCTGTGCCTAGTTTGCTTATATATTACCTCTTTTCACATTTAACATCTATGATGTGCTGGTTTGCAGAGGCGTCTGACAGTTCTCTGGTGAAAAACCAGCTACTGTCCTCGTGCTGTGCTATGAGCTTCACATTCAAAGCCAGAATCAGGCCTGAAATTGCTCCTCAGAGAATAATGGAGTAGCTGAGTCAGGATTAGGATAGGTTTTGTTACTTTTTGTTCCGGTAAAGATCTTTGTTATGCAAACAGTGTGAAAGAGTCTGAGGCTGATCGTCTCTACCTTTAATTGCTTAGGCTAATGAGAAAGAAAACCAACTCTGCTCCAGTACATTAGTCAAGATATTTGATGGTTTCAGTCTGGTTCTAAAGAATATTTAAAATCCTTGGCTAAAAACCACTGGAATCAAACAGGTTTCTTGATGAAGACTTCTCTGGATTTTAGTCCAAATATAGCTTCCCAGCAAAGACCACAGGCACGCAGTTAAATTGCAGCATGGAAGCAGTTCTACAAGCATATTTTCTATCATATAGCCTTTCCGAGAAGGGCAAAAAGAATTGTTCACATGCTAATAATGAAAGTCTTACTTGTCTGGAGTGGCTTGAGAAGAGAGGTGGTTGGTGTTGTATTTGCTAAATCAAGGCTTGATGCCATCTTTCTGAGGAACTCGTAGCAGAATTTGGCCTAATATATTCAAATGTTTCTTCCAAACAGCTTCCAATTTCTTCATTGTTTTCCAGCAGCCCCTGTTGAAACTAGATAAAAGAATTCCAATTTTAATAGTTTATATTGGTATTGAATATTTACTGCAGGCAACTCAACAGATAGCCATCTCTGCAGAGAAAACTACTTTTCATGCAATGGGTTACTAAAGTGGAAGAAAGAAAAAAGTTAGTGCAATTGTCCTTTCTAAAATCATCAACAAACCGGTAAAAAAAATATAACAGACCAGTCTCTGTTTTACATAGCAAAAGGAATAACAGAATTGTTCTCCATTAACAACTAGGAAATGGACTTGAATGTGCTTCTGTGCTAAAATGCTATTCAGTGAAAAATGGCATTGTAGGGCACTCCTTTGACTCAGATCAAATTTGCTCATTTTAATGGTGAAAAGATTATTTTTCTACCCAGCAACTCTGCCAACTAATCCTGCATGTGAAAGTTGAGCTGCTCTCTGTCTGATTCACACTTCATCACCTGTAGTAAGGACTGGGCAGCTGGAGCAGACATTTGTTGATGATGGAAGAGAGTTCCGCTCCCTTTCCGTTAGCTGGGCTGCGCTATGCTAAGTACAGTAGTAAAACCATATTTTTATCAGGAAATTCAGTAGATATGGCATAATTTAAATGAGTATCCACAATGAATTGGTCTGTTGAGTCAATATTTTACTAACTACAGCTGCATGTTCATGCAAATACAAAGAGTAATGCTAGCAATGGGTATAAATGAATTAAAGTATCTAGACAACAGTTCTCTTCTGAGCTCCAATATACGTACAGATAAACGGCACTGAAAGCAGTGGGAACCATCCTGTGTTCTAATTCATGAAACAGATACATGGTGACAACCAGGCAGTCACCTCCTGAAATCAGTCCACAATTAATTTCCACTGGAAAGGGTCCCACTGAGCTCACTCAGCCTGGGTCAGACCCCAAACGGAAGCAATTAATCATTAGACCAAGGGTCAGCTTTACAGCTGTGCAAGACTTAACTTTCACTCTAGCATTCAGGTTTTCCAGAATTTACCTTGTGCTGAGCTGGAAGCAAAGGGCTGGATTTCATTCAAGCTCAAGCACATTTCTTTCATCACTTAAGCACAAACCACTTTCAGCACTTGGGCACAAATTGTAGGGTGATAGGAAACTGATCACCAAGCTTCTCAGTGTCTGGACTGGTGATCCTAACAATACACATACACAAGCCACATGGATCTGGGTTGAAGAAAATGAAGCTGAAACTGATGAAAAAGCTCTGAAGATAGGCTAAACTCTTCAAATCGCAGCTGGTTAGCAGAGGAAGTGGATGTGATTGAGACCTTCACATTTAGGCAAGGATAAGGATCACAAAATAGATTACAGATGGATAACCGTTCTTTAATTTAAAGCTTAAATGATTAGACTGATCCCAGTCCAGAGTTTGGTACATAGCTTGCTTTTTAAATAGACCTGTATGGTAGTTATAGGCTCTAACCTTGTTTTGATTTGTTCTCAAATATGCGTTAGTATATTTGCAAATATTTTGTGTTGCTCCTTTCTGAATATTCCCAAGCATCATACTAAAGTAATACAAAAGAAAGAAAGAAAGAAAAATTAGGTATAGATGCATTACATTTCATTGAAAGACAACTCAATTTTTTCAATTTTATAACATTTTACAATAACACATGTGGATACCAGCCACATGTGGAAATCCCTTGTGCTGTACAAATTCCCTATGAGCTTACTGACTTTCTAAATTTCTGTAAGAATCCCACCAATTTTTGAACACTTCAGCAACTTTCTCCAGATAAATAGACCTATATACTAGAGTGACACAATTTATATGTGTGAAGTTACAGAAGGATTTAAGAGACCACAAGTTGAAATCTTCTATTGAAAAGGAGGAAAAACAAACAGGAATACAAGCTACAATGGAAGAACACTATGCATTTGTTACTTACAGCTGCCACTTGGGATATTTCCTCATGTTGTGGCTTAAGAGAATTTGCTTCTTTAAGGATGTGGACTCCAGAATAATGAGTCTACTTCAGCAATGGGTTTAATGCCTGCCTCATTTAAACACGAGTTCATCCGAATGGCCTTTCTTTATGTTTTTTTTCTGTTGTTGGTGGTGGTTTTTCGGGGGGGGGGAGGGAGGAGGGGAGCTTAGTTTGTTTTTCAAGCATTTTCCCATGCCAGTGTTTGGATGAACTGTATTTTCTTCAGACTGGACACTGTCACTGTCACATTTTAGGTTAAGCAAAGAAGCAACAGTGAATTTGATTCATAACACAGTTGTGGCTTGTACTACCTAATGTGTTCTTAAAAGACCAGGTTGAGGAATTTTTCTTTTCAAAATGCTGTATAAGATTTTTATCTTAACAGTGTCCCTTATAATCAAAGGCCTTGATTAGAGGCTCCTTCATGAAAGACCAGTAGCCTCTGCAATTAAACATATGATACTTCCGCTTCTGTTCCAGTTTAGGTGTTTTTCCTTAGGAGATATCCTTATCTGATACTAGTTTGAAGGATAGCAACTTGTCACTCTTCTTCTCCCCCTTCCCACTCTCAACACTGCCCATTCACCGAAGGAGTTTTTGATAATACTTTATATGAGTGTCTGACTGACTATTTGGAAAAACATGTGAAAACATGCTGATGTTTGTTTGACAATTAGAGGCACAAAAAGATAATCATCAAGAGGAAATGTCAAAGAATCACAGACTCTGAGCTAGCATGTAAACAATGTAAAGATGGTCTGGGGAGTAAATCGAGCCCTTTTGGCATGGCTCAGTGGGCAAGTGACATTGTGTGAATCTGTACTATCTGCACAGTGGTACTTCAGTGCTTATGGGATTAGTCCTTATAGATGAGGACTGAATTTAGAGCCTATACAAAAGCACTACAAATCCCAGATGTGGCAATGGGTAGGCTTTTAGAACCACTCCCAAGGGCAACTAACAGCAATACACTATGTGTTGAGCCTGTGTGAGTTGCTTGGGGTGGAGAAAAGGAAGAGGGAGAAGAGGAGAGAAAGAGAAAAGGTGATTCCCTCTGTAAAAATCCTGCAACCTGATTTTGTGTTTAGCAGAATTGGTGTTCATTTTGTTCTAAATGTTGATTGCTCTTATTAGAGAATGGATGCAGTGCTGTTGTCCTACTAGGCTTTATCTTCACCAGTCCTTTGATTTCACATAAGTTAAGGGCATATAAATGTATATACATATCAGTATAGATGTGTGTGTGTGTGTGTATAGAGAGACCCAGCCACTGCTGGAAAATTATTCATTGGGCTTAGTGATGCAGACTCACAGAGGCATCTAGTGCAGCAAAGTCTGTACTTCTCTTTGTCTTTGGGGAAACCTAGAGATTTCAATACTAATCTGTAAAATTTAGCTCTTAGGTGTCAGAGAATCTGTTTCTGCCATAGCTCCACAGTACTCTGGGCTGGCTGAGATACCTGGAGCTGACGGTGCCTGAGTTTGTACAGCTGACAAGGGCTGAAATCATATTGTCAGCAAAAACCCCCAGTGCTGTTTTTTGCTCTTCCGTTTGTCTCAGTGAGGCTCACCGTGAACATCACAGTTTGCTGCAAAGCTGTCAGCTGGTGAGGCACCCAGACACTATGCTAATAGTAAAGTTTAAAAAACTGCTAAGCAAACCAAAACTAAATTCTCTGTGTAACTGGATTAATGGAAGAGGCGGCCCTGTGGATTCATTGAATTCAACAGCCGTACTTTCATTGACTGAGCGGAGCCAGAATTGCACTGCAATGCAGGATTGGCCCCTTAATTATACTGATTGTTGTAAACCAAGTTCTGACTTGCATGCAGATTCCTGCAGTGATATGGCAGAGGGATGCACCCATACAGTGTTCGTAGCAGGATATGGCCCAGAATTTCTGCACATTTATCTAATGCAAGATTAGCAGCCTGGAGCTGACTGAGCACACATATACCATTAGATGCATCTGCCTGGCCCACAGCTTTGCACTAGTATGGCTACAACAGTTGCAGGCACTAATGGGAGGAGAATAGGCATACTGGTGGCCAGCCACATGGAGCTGCTCCCACTGCCCCTACACAGCCCAGGAACGTGGCCTCAAATCCTGCATCAAACTTCAGAACAATGATCATTTCCATTACTGATTTAAAATATCTGGTGGCAATTTATCTGCAAAGAACAATGATGCAACATGTCTGTATTTCAGAATTTCACTGACACAGGTGGTCAGTGTCCAAGTTCAGAGAGAGAGAGAAAATGACATCAGACACAAAAGAAAATCTGTTTTGATTATGACATTCAATAAGCCTCATTGGTTCGTAGTGTCCAGTATCTACACTGCTAAACGTAATGATCATGAGTGAAACCTCTCTCCCTGACCCATAATAAACTGCATTTTGTCTTTTACATCTTGGTCAAAAGGATCATATCAACCTCTTTTGCAGAAGTTCAACAAAGGAAATGGCACATTTTACATAAAATAAAAATAAAAAACCTGCAAGGCCTGTTTTATGGTCTTCTGGTAAAAATCAGCCTGAAAAGATGCAGTAAATTTCTACCAACATAAGCCAGAGGGATTTTTTTAAGAACAGCCATTGCTAAATCTTCATTTTTCAGTAGACCATTAAATATCTTGCAAAATACAACTTCCAATTTCTATATCGTTGAACCAATGACTTTTATAAGTGTAAACTGGCTGTCTCTTCTTTGCACTGGTAACTTGCTACTCACAGGAGTAGTTTTACTTGAGGTGTATGAGTAGCTGCTTGTTGTGGCAGTTTGAGAGTCATGATCAGCTCCAGGAAGGAGAGTTGCCTGTCCGAGAACAAATGAGGGAATTTAGCAATATGTATAAGTCCTTCCCATGCTGCCTACTGAAACAAGCAGATCTATAGTCAATTTATTGAGCATAAATTACTGCCAACCTTCGCTAAAATAATTTATACTCCTGAGCCACTTCAGACAGGAAGGCAATAGGGAACTGTCAGGATACATGAGGTTTTATATAGAGATGAACGAATAGCTCATTATTCAAAGTCAAATGATATTCATATTTAGGGGTCAGAGAATTTGGGAAATGTTTAGACCCTCACCTGAGATTACTGTATGAATCCTCTTTCCCCGTAAGGTCTTCTCAAAATAAGTGCTGGCTGTTCCAATCCTACCGCTTAACCAGAATAGTTAACTCAAGCAACTGTTGGATGGGGAAAAATTGTAAGAGTAAAGGAGAAGAAAAATGAACAGAGGGACTCAATGGCGTAGGATTAAGGAAATGAGTGAAAAGAAGATGGGAAAAGAAGAATGACAAGATATGGAGATGAGTTGAAAAGGTGGTGGGAAGAAACAGAGATAAACAGCCTCTCAAAAAGAAAATTATAACACAGTGTTAGTTTTTGGAAAGTCAGTGTCCATTTTCTTGTTTTAAATTATTGGAAAAGGTTTGAGCAATGCAGTACAAAATGTTCTTCTGCACTGCTCTTTGTATCAGTACGGAAAGCTCAGGCATTAGGAAGCAGAGTGACATCTTTGCCATCTCTTTTTCAATTTATCTTACTATCACAAAGATTAACTTCTCAAGCAGTTACAAACCAACTTTCGTTTATAACTAAGTAAATCCAGCTGTGCTTTAAATTGTTTAAATCCTGGTTCTTTGGAGCAGAGGAATCTCAGTAGAAAATTGGCCTGTTCCTATGTTTCAGGCTCTGGCTTTCCAATCTGCTACAGGTTTTGTTGAGCATCATTTTCCCCTTGGCTGCCCTGTGCCAGCTCTCCTTGAACGGAGACTGAATTCTGGAGGAGAAAGAAGGACCTGTTTCTTTGTCCCTTTCCCACTCTACCCCACTGCAGCTGCCCATGGGGCACCATGCAGTCAGCAAAAACAACTCTTACTCTCCACGGTTGGAAGCAAGAGGGGAAGATATTTGTGAGTGAGGCAAAAAAAAATACCAAAATGCAAATAATAATTTTCTCTCTTATATATCTTAATTCTAAGGAAATATTAATGTTCAGAAAACTCAAGTGGCATAGTCACATAGAAAGTTCAGGGAATGTTTCTGTCCAAACTTCCGTAGTGCCGTTAATTCCCCAATCAGCCATAATGTTAGTTTACTAAGTCATCTGTACTCACCTATAGATCCTTCACTTCATTACTCCCTGGCCAAAATCTCTTCCGAAGTCTCTTTTGACAGATTTATATTCTGAGCATCAGACAGGAATGTGGTTCTCTGTTTTTCCTTTACCTATACTACATAAACATGTCCAGGTTGCTGCTCTTAGGGCTCGTCTGAAACAGCTGACATGCCGGATCTGAGGCTAAGCAGCACAGTTATCTACAGGGATGCCCCTCATTTCTCCAGCTCCCTGCATCTCCTGCCACAGATTTCTCAGGGCTTCACTTCAAGGCTTGTCTCTGTTTCTGGACCGGTTCCTTGACTTCAAGGGCTGTGGTGAAGGGAAGCCACAATGGGGAAACATTTCGTAGCAATGCTAAGGTCCATTTGATTTGAAAATTTGACTACAGTGCATCATCAATTCATCTGGGTGAAATTTCTATTGTGTAAGTTATTTCAGTTTGCTCTATGAATTGACTCAAATGTTATGGGTACACATTTTACAGATCAGTTTCTTATATCACACAGGAATGACTGCACAAAACCCAGCCCTCCACCTGTGGTCTGGCAACAGTGACTTTTCGTGGCCTTTACCCCTTTTATCCCAAGATGGAGCATAAGAAAGTACTGCTTTAAGGATACAAGCTTTTTCCTTTCATAGATCAGTCTTCCTGTCTCCAGAGAACAACAGCCATGAGAATTTATGTTAAATGAAACTAATTAGCTAAAGGTTGCATCAAAACTCTCACAAAGACCCACAGAGATCAGATTCCTTTCCTGCTAGCTATCTCCCCTGCAGATCCCCAAACAACAGAAGGCATTGAGGAGACAATTGTACAGATGCAGGTATGAGACCCGCTCCAGCGATGAGGGCTGTTTCAGAGGTACAAGCATTAAAAGAGAAGGAAGGGGAAAAAAGACATTATTCTCAGCTGTTTTCTGAAAATACCTTCAACATCCCTTTTGCAGAACTCTATTAATACCAAATCAAGGTTCCACAGCCCTACAATGGGCTGGGAATGGTGCAGTCATCTCTTTAGCTTTGTCTGACCATGTGGTTTTGGAACTTTAGGGTATCACTTCCCTGGAAGCATTATTTCAATCCAAGCCTTCAGGCTGACTTAAGCTTAAACAGAGATTGTCAGTATCACCTGGTATTTTTGCTCTCCCAGAAGAGGCAGGAGCACATTGCACACACATTGCCATTGGTCTTTGCACGAGGGATGCCAGTTGCCCATGAATGGCACTGCAATACATGTTTTCAGATCTGCCAAGGGCTGCAACAAAAGTTTCATGTCTGGCACACTGGAGCCTGTCCTATACAAATAGAAGACTGTCAGACTCAAACCAGCCTAGAAGACAATTTCTATATGTATCTGGCTAATTGGTAGTCAGTTGAGATTATTAATTTCATACCAGTCACCAAGAAGCCAGTAGATGGTAGCAATTCTTTCCATCCAGTTTTGTTTGCTGGTATAAATAGGTGCAATGCTACTGAAAGTATCAGCTTATTCTTGTTGGATGTGACTCGCCTCAAATCAGGCTTTGTGTCAGAGGATGGGGAGTGATGTTGTGTTACCCCAGCTCATTGCTGTGATGGATGTAAATCACGCTGGTAGGCTCCTGAAGTATTCAGTCAGGAAAATGAACCTGTAATATTCACACATGCAGACACGAAACATTCTTGTCTCAACTATTTTTATTCAATTTACATTCTCTTGAGGAGTAAAGCGTATTAAAAAGATGTTCGTTGTGCACAGATTAATGCTAAGAGCAATAATTTGAAGATCCTAGTATACTCTAGAGGAAAGATTTTGTTTTCTAAGCCCAGAGATAGGGCATTTTTAGTTGCAATTCCTTAAAGAAAACCAGAGGGAAATGGGAGGATTTCTGTGCTGTGTATTAAGCACTACAGCAGGGTTTTTTAGCTTGATATTTTGAAGAAATATAGGTGAACAAGGCAAGATAAATCACAGCAATTTGAGTTGTCATTTTGCTCTCCTATAGTGTTTGAATCTCTTCCATATTACCATAGATCTTCTCTCCTTGTGCCAGCTAAATTGAATTCCTCTTTTTGGGCTGTTTCTTTGAAGGGCTCTGGATGAAATGTCTCATGCAGTTCAGTTTGGAATCTTCCCAAATCAAAAACCCGAGCCCTACATTTTGTTTCAGTTGTGGGGAATGGGAATTCAGATTGTTTCTTACCTGCTCATAAGACATCTGCTTTCACTATTTGGCATAGCATGGGGCTGAGGTTAGTGGGGGAAGGAGGGCTGATTAGCCTCAGAGGATTTATTACATTTGATACATTGAATGTCTGATTTTGCCTCTCTTGTTCTCATTCATTCACAGCCTGTACATCGAGATAAGCAGCAGATTCTTTTTTCAACCATTTAGATTTAATTTTCATCTCTTATTTAACATTGAAATACTCAGAAAAAGTCACTGGTATCTTTTGGTTTTGGAAGTTTTGCCTGGACTAAACTGGACTTGTCCATGGAAGTCCCAGAATTGGGAGCTGATTTACAAACTGTCTTTAAATCCACTGACAAAGGTTAAAGTGTACTGAATATTCACAGGACCTATATTAGCAGCCCTACCACTCTGTGCTCCCCAAGGCTCCAGTTCAGCACAGGAGCATCCAAAGTGATCCCAGATTTTAAAGCTGACCCTGAATATAGAAAATTTCAAATTAAATAAGAATGCTTTCATATGTCTTCTATACATGGTTATCACTTGACTGCATATCCTAAATTTTGTATTTTCTCTATGGTACGTTTTATTCAAATCTGCATGAGAATGAGACTGTTGGTGAAACATGTTTTGTTGGAAATGTCCCCAAGCAAAGTATATTTGAAGATACTGCCCTACACAGGGGTGAAAAGATTTGATCAAAATAAGTCAAAATGTTCTTTAAAGTGGCCAAAACTTGTCAGAACCTGTGTTTGGTTATTATAAAGGCTGGTTAGAAACCTCATGAAACCAAGTTTCAGAGAAAAAGGTGAAATGACAATGCTCGTGGTGTCTGCTAGGTCCGGAGAAATCTTGCCCAATCTGAGGATCTGATTCAGAGTTCTGGTTACCAACATATATACAGTGCTACGGAGTATACAAGGTATTTTATATATATATATATATTTCATATATAGAAATATGCCCACATAAATAGATATATGTACATATAAAGATATATATCCTTTTCCAGCTCTAGGACACAAGAAGCACTGAGAATTTCCCCTGGAGTCAGGCTTTATCCCAGTCCTTCTGCAGAACAAGATTCAGATCCTCAGGTAGGACCCAGGTTTGGGTTACAGAGGCTGGAGCCTGATGCTGCTTTGTCCAGATTGACTTTTCTAACACTTTTGCTGAGCATCAGAAGGATGCAGACAGCTTGAGCTGTTTAGAAAATAGTGCTGTGAGCTTCTGGAATGAAATCTGAGCAGCCTTTTCCCAACTAGAGGATTTTTGCTTTGCTCTAATTCAGCATGAATCCAAACCGTGGAAAAAAAAAATGATGAAACCTTAGCTGAAATCACAGTTCTGTCTTTCAGGTTCAGTTATGCTTAATATGCTTGTTGCAAAGGTTTCTCTGTAAACACACACGTGTGCACACCCAGACATGTACAGATGCCAAAATGCTATTTCTGAGTTGCATTTTAGCATCAGCACATCTTATGCTTTATTACCCTTCTGGGTGGTCAGTAAAACGTCAAACAGTGGTTCAAGAAGAGAACAGATAACCACTCACACACCAGTACACCAAGCTTTCTGAAGGCCCAGCCTAGAACAAGCAGACAGATTTATACTCTTTAATTTCAGGTAAAAATGGAATAATAGCAATCGATAAATGCTGGTTTCTTTCCAAGCAATGGTTGCACAGAATGTACTCTAGGTATGCATTAGCCATCTTGATTTTGAGATGAGAGCTTGAATTCTCACCTGGTGAATATCAGCCCGGCTCCACCACTGAGAGCAGAGATTACTAAATCATGAATATTATGCCTCAAGCGGAAGGCTCTTGGCCAGCTCCTTCTCTGTGTTAATGATTTTTGTACATTGTGCAGATTTACATCAGCCCAAGATCTGGCGGAATGCCTCCTATTTTTAGCTGAGACTGTAGTTACAACCTTGGTCTATATATTCTTCAGATGCCATTTTCACAATTGTAGTCTTCAGAAATTTGCCTGGCCTTGTTTTTTTTCACCCTGCTTTTAGTCTTGTTCCCCTGCTTTGTAGATCAGTAGATCTATAATCGTTGATTCCTTTGAAGTTAAATTGACATATTGGTCGTATATGCAAATTATAAGAAAGCAGCTAGGATGCTTAATCCATACCTTTTCATTCTTAAGAGGACTGTGATGAAAAAGTAATTAGGAGGTGCCATTCCCTGAAAGTAGGAGTGCTCTAGCAGCTTGTGCATCTTATCACACTCAGAGAAATTATTCAGTTCAGTAACAACTTCAAGTGGAAAACAAAAATGGTGACGGAGATGGAATGGAGACAAACCCTACCAAGAAAATGAAATGCTGCCATGTAGCAGATGAACAGAAAAAAGCACAGCAAAAACAGCAAAGAAGGAGACTGGGGCTAATAAAGCTGCTGGTGATGTCAGATTGACAGGGAGGTGGAGACCAAGAGGACCAGAATAAATAGGGAAGGTTTTAGTTAATGAAAGAATATCCATCTCTTGCTTAAGACTCAAAAGGTTTGAAATATGGACTTAAAGCAAAACTTTTAAATTTAGCCCAATTCTTGAGACCAAAAATAAATAAACAAACACATAAATACGTACATACATACATAAATTAAGCTTCTTTTATATGGCCTAGTACTTGTGAAGAGAAAAACAATTATAAAATTCTTTAGCTAAAATCCCAATGAAGATAGTTTTCATATAAATTTGCAGGTCAAGAAGATTCCAGGGTTCTCACATTGTCTTTATTTGGAGCTGCCTAAAGTTGTGCCTAGAAAATGCCTTATCTTTATTAAGGGCTTCATACTAATGAAAGTTAGAAACACACCTTTTATCCTCTAAATGCAAAACTCATTTCTCATTAAAGCCAGATGAAATGAAACTTCCTGAACAATGAATGTCTGTGGTTTGCAGTTTTGCAGGCTCAAAAAAGTATTTCACATCAAACAAATCCTTCCAAATTTAGTTTTATTTTTAAGGCAGCTTTATTTTTAAGCATATTAAAGGAAATTTCGAAACAGAAAGTCGTTTAGATTTCAAGCATTCTGATTTCAAAATGATGAAATAAAATATTACAGGATTTTCAACATTATGTTTTTGTTTCAGACAATTTGGCAAATCTACAATGAATTTAGAAAGCACTTCAGTACTGCTAAATCTGCATTTTTGTCACAGAAAGCAACAAAATGGTCAGCATTAATGTGAACCCTTTGTTATGAATAAGAATTAAATGAATCTGTGTTGTGTTTTGAGCAAGCTTGCTTTTACCATATTAATCTGGGTAGAGATTGAGTTCCATTTCAAACCACGTAACAGTGCAGTTTTGTAAGCAAAACTTGTTTGCAAGTTCATTAATATTGTAGACTCTGGGGATTTAAGCTAGTGCAAACTAAAACCTTCCTCTCGGCTCCAAAAAAAAAAAAAAAAGGTATAATAAATCACAAATTCACTGCAGAACAACAATATGGCAATAATTTCATACGCTTTCGTGTATTTAAGAGAGACAGAGTTTGCCTTTCCGCTTCTTTAGGAGCTAATGGTTGATTTAATCCAATGTTGAAATCATCAGAGAGTCAGTCAGATTTTGTTTTAACAACGTGCTTCTGATATATAAACTTCTAGATTAAATATCCTAGTCTACCATGGGCTGCTGTTTGCGATGCGCTAAACAGTGGCAAAAATGTTTGAGTCAGGGAAATGAAACTATGTAATAACAAAGACAAATAACAACATTTTGGCTTCCATCAAAGAAAGAAAAGGATGTTAGTTTATGATTTATCTTTGAGCACATGTAAATCCCCTCTGTTTTGCACTGTTGTTGTATATCAATTCCATTTAGAAATACTTCAATATTTCACAAGTTTTGAGCTAATGTTTTTAATCGTTCTCTAAGTAAAGTTCCTAAATTTCCTTTGAGAGGACCTTGGATCTCGTTCTGCCTATTTCTTTTTCTGGCTTCAGAGTTAATCATCACTGTCTTATTTTTCGCTATTTATTTGAAGGCTTTTTTGTTGTTTTCTTGGTTTTGTCAGTGGTGCTGTTGGTTGTTTGTTTTTTGCTTGGTTGGATGGTTTTCACCTGAAACCGTACTCTTTAGTGTACTGGTTGCTGCACAGGCAGTAAAAGACAAGACAAAAAAATCCTCTTCCTGAAAAATTTGAAACTGAAGTAATATTCTCCAATCTGCATTCTCAGAATTGTAGGGACAAGTATGAAGTCTATTTTATGAAAATATCCCCAGGAAAACAGCACTTAATCTTTTATTGAAGAAAGCCTTTAACATATATATTTCCCACCAGCCCTTTCCCCACATCTGAGTACAGTGGCTGTTGTCCTTGTCCTTGTCCCTAAGACAAGGAAAAGTAGAGAATAATTCCTTCTCACTTAGGGACTGGCGTCATGAGAAGGATAGGGTGATGCTGTAAAGCTCAACAAAAGCTTAATCAACCTGGCTGATCATATTTCCTGCTGTTCACTCTACAGCAGGGGGACAATATTGGATCTCCTTGGAAGTGGTGATCCTGCTGGATACAAGGGGTTGCTGTGATGAGCACACATACACCCAATTTTAGAGACACTTCCCCCAGAGGGCTTTCCCAGCCTCCACTTTGCAGGAGCTTCCTCCTGCTTTGAGGCTATTTACTGCTTATTCACATTTAGTTCCCAGATCACCGTGTTAGGCCAGTGTCCTTTCACAGTGAACAGAGTTAAACACAAGCCTGCCTTAGACTGCCAGGAAGAAACAAAAACACTAAGGTGCCTGCTTGGAACAGATATTTCCCGTTATTTCTCTCCCACACTGACTGACAGCAGCTGGAACTTATGAAACCTTCTTATGCTTTACAAGTTCCCTGGTTTTACATTCTCCGCTTTGTTCCACGTGTCGGGTGATTCCTCTCCTGTGCCGAATATGCGATATGTCTTACAAAAAATCCTTTCTTAAATTACATCCCAAAAGGTGAACTGGATATGTGCAAAAATCATTTCTCCTTCAAACAGTATGCCACACCTGTAAAGGATCTGCGACCTTCTGATGGAGAAAAATAGCTCAAGGTGCCTGCGCAATTCCCACCTGGTCATGTTCCTGCACTCAGGAATTTCATGCAGCTACATATTGTGCATTTGTGGGCTGAGTCCTTGTGCATGTTAGATTTGACAGATTTCATTTTGATGGCTACTGCAGTGGGCAATGCAACTGAAACTGCACAAAACAAGTCAAAACATATCTATTGCATCTTCATCATATTCAGAACCGTCTGTCTGAACATATAGGAAACGTGTCTGGTACTCTTTTTTCCCTCATTGACGTCACTCCTCATTTCTAAGCACTTGCGCACGCTCGCACACATGCGCACACGCACATAACTCTACCACTGCAAGTGACTGAAAGCCATCACGCTTTCATGATGGGAAGGCATGAGAGAAGGGAATCAATAGCTCAGCAGTATTATTTCCCCTAATTCCTTGCCAAACCTCTCTCACTGGAGCTTCATAGGCTCTCTTTTCCAAATTATTTATGGGAGAGGGGCAATCCACCAGACGCTGTATGTGCCATTATCCCCAGCTATTATCCAACAAGTAGTTAATGTTGTTTGAAGCAAGCATGATTCCTTCTGAGCTCCTCTGTGGCTGCTACTGCATGCCTAGGGCCTGGTTGTACTCCCTTAAAGTCGATGCTAAAACTTCGCAGCCTCACAAGGTAGTTGTGAGGATAAGTTCATTAACGTTTGCAAGGCCCCCAGATATCATAGTGCTGGGAGTAATATGAGTATCTAGATAGCTTGTTCTCAAAGACAGCACCTCTGAGGGTCACATTCTGCGCTAGGAATTCCCTTATGCCCATCAATTAACATTTGCTCTTGAATATGTATGTAACGTGATGTTTTCCTATTATACATATTTAATTATGACATATTCTCCAATAGCTATATAGGCATTGGAAAGAAACACACAGAAGCTACAGTTTTTTTGTCTCTTCTGGAAAAATAGGTTCTGAAAATCTGGAAGGGCCTTGGGTTTTTATTTTTGTCTGAATGGCTCCACTGAAGTGGACATTTCTCCAAAGCAAAGTGTGACACATCCACATTGTGACTGTAGATGATTAAATATTCCTTATTCCCCTTTGGTTTCCATTATTTTTTATTTCTGTCATAAGCAGAAAGATGTCTGGGTCATCCTTTCAGCTGGGATGAAACATGCAAAAGAGGACAGAAAATGGACGGTAGTACTACACTGAAGTTGGCTCAGGGCATATGTTGGGCAATCTGTTGATTGAGTTGAAAAGTCTTGAATCTCCTTGAATTCTTAAAAGCATTTCTCACCTTCTTCTCAATCCAGAGGATCAAATTCATTGCTGATGAAATTTCATTGGCTCTGTTGTCAGTAGTAAAAATGTAGTGTTATAACACTTAAGCATTTTCTTCTTTTGAAATGGAGAAATGGAAGTCAACAGAAGTAATCATATGCATAAAATTAAATGCTCGCTTCAATATATTTCATTGGATTGATGTTTTAATCTGCGTTTATGACTTTAGTAACTAAACAGAATTGTTTGGCTAAATCAAAAATAAATAGAACTGTTGAGAGTGCAAATTACTACCAGATACAGTATCTATAACTGCAAGAGGAACACACATATAATACAGTTGACTGTAAAGAATCAACTTGCTAATTAATTTTCCTGAGGTTTCAATTTAAAATGCAGCTGTTCAAGTTCCAGGAAAAAAATTAAAACCCACCCTAGGAGACATGGCTAAAATGTAACCAGTTGGTTAGCAGAGTTTGCAGAGTCTGAAACAACATCCCTGACACATGAACGTCGCTTCCACGTTCTGTGTATGTTCAATCCAATGAGGAGCATGCTGTTTTAAACAGACATGTAGTTAGCTAAGTTATCATTCCTTAAGATATGAAGAAATGCAAATGTATGGCATCTCTTGGAGGACAGCTCATGAAGAATAGGGCTTCACACAGAGGTGAAGCTAAAGGCATTAAGCTGAACACGAACATCTCATTATTTCTTTGTAGTTAGCTGTAGTTTATGGCTTATATTCAGGATCCAAATTCTCTCAGAGAAGGGCATTTTTGTTCTGTATGGCAGAATATTCCTTACTGCGTCAAGAAGGCCCAAATCCAACACAAATAATAAATAAGAATAAAGATGACATTTTCCCAAGGGAATGGTCTTAGCCTTCAGAAGCTTAAAAACTGTTCCCTTTCAGCAAAAACATAAACCTCTATGAAAAAAAAAAAAAAGAAAAAGAAAAAAGAAAAAAGATAATAAACCCAATTAATTTCTAAATTAATTCATTCCATTCCATTTGATCACTTTCAAACAGTTTGTCTGTAAATTGGATGCAGGCAGGACACACACGCATACAGCACTCAAACTCTGCATTTCCGTGTGGATATTTTGAGAGACAGGCATTGTCTATTAAATGGAATTTGTGAAACACAACTATGCTGGTCAGTTTGAAAACTTTTCAGTTGCCTTAGGTAACTAGATAATGTTCCCCTCATTTTTGCAATATTCCCTAGGTATTTGCTGCACTGTATGCCAGGGAAGAAAGCCCTGGAGGGAATATTAAGGGTAGGATGAGACAAGCTAACGATATACAGAATATTTCTGCTGCACAAAGCTGTAAGCACACGGTTAGCCCTCAGCTTCCACGGTGTGCCTTAGTTACTATTGCTTCAGTATTCCCTGGGTATCCCTTGTGTTACAAAAGTCCCCTCTGCATGGGGAGAGGAACAGCAGAACGGAAAACATAACAACAGTGACAGGAGAGAAACAAAAACTGATCAGTTATTCATGAGGCTGGGGCCATAGATTGGGAAAACAATTCTCTGGGCCAAACTGCACCATACAGTGTGGATACTGTAGGGACGGGACATTATGGCCTATATGACCTATATGGCCACAGGACCCCCAGCTCTCACCCTTGCCAAAGTTGGGTCTGGTTGTGGTGAGGCAAGACTCATTTTAAAGTGAATCCACTTTTTGTAACTGGTTTGAAGTATCACCTGTCCCTTCTTTGCCTTCTTGGCAAAAAACACTGCAGTGCCAGCTGACCAAGTTGTCATTAGGTGCACTTCTTTATGCAGTTCATCATTTAAATGTGTTCTTCAATTAATGCCTTATAGCTTTCGTGTGGTGTAAATGTCTTTGCATTCTTAGAAGAGAGATGGAAATGCTATTGTCAGTGTGGTACAATGGTTTGCATTTATTTAACTGCAGTAACTGTGCTTCTTATTTCAATAACCCAGCACAGTAGGGACAACTTTCTGCCATTACATAATAAAAAAGCTTTTTCAGGCAGGACTGACACACTCTGAAAGCAGAACAGATAGTGAGGTCACATCCTGATGAAATTAACAGAGGAGAAATACAAAATTTCCACCTTACACATACTCATGGACATTTGGAATCTGATGTGAGCACAAATCTGAATTATTTTTTTCTCTTCCTTCATCTTAAAACATTGATATTTACTATCTATAACACAGTATTTCCTAAGACAAAACAAGTCTTGAATTAGGAAACAAAGAATGCAATAAACATTTTACTCCCAGGACAATAATCATATAACAAAAAAAAAAACAAACCTCAATGCGGTGCCTTCTCCACTTTTTTTTGTACGTCAGCAGGAATAAAAACTGCTTTACATTTTACCTCAGCTTCACTACTTTAACCCAAGCTGATGGCAAGAAGCCTAGAGAATATTGCTAGCAGCCTGTTCTCTTCTGACACCCACCCTTCATCTGGATGTAATATCACAATATTGCTCCAGAAGATTGGATTTTATTTAGTCTTTTAGCATGATATGAAGAAGTGAACCAAATTCTTAGATGGCAGGGACTGTGTCAATTAAAGTAGTTTACTAGGAGCCAGCTGAACACTCGACTTTATTATATGCAGCCAATTAATGAATGCTACTGCTAGTCAAGAGAAACAAGAGGTCATCCAAAGACTACTTTGTTTGCTCCTTTGGTAATTTTAAAAAATGTTTCTTTAAATATTTTTTATGCAAGCCTACTCAGCACTGTAAGACACATGCAGGTCAGGCAATCTGTGATACATAGCAGCCTCAAGGGTCTCTCCTACTTTTCAGCTCTCTGTCTAAAGAAGATTTTGTGATGTTCTTGCTGGCCAGAGATATAACATTTTTTCATCCAGCTTCTGTTAGGAGAGCTCTTTTTTGCTGCCTTCCCATTCCTAGACACCCAACAGTTTTGTGGTTTGGCACCTGCCTTTAAGCGGAAAAAACTTCCAATTAAGTCCTTAAAGCAAGGTTTTGAATGAGAGTCACATACTGCACTAGAGTAGTGCAAAAACCATCTGTTTGCTTTTTTTACTGAAAATTTCCAAAGGTCTCAAGTTCATTCTGCATTACAGTGAAAACAAGAGCTGGAATTTCAAAATATTCCAGAAAAGTGGAATGTATTTATTTTTTCTGGGCAGCCTTCAGATTGAAGAACAATGGCACTATGCTTGCACAGTGGCTACCACAACACAGGCAGGGCCCACGGCCACAGCTCCCAGTGACTCCTACAGTGCCAGAGACCCAGCAAGTCTCTCAAGTTTGGGAACAATCAATCACAAAATCATAGTATTGTAAAATCATTAAGGTTGGTAGAGATCTCTAAGATCATCTAGTTCAACCCCAACCCATCCCCACCATGCCCACTGACTCCCTCAGTGCCACATCTCCACAGCTCTTTAACACCTTTGGGGACGGTGACCCCCCATCTCCCCGGGCAGTCTGTTCCACTGCATCACCACTATTTCTGAGAAGAAACTCTTCCTAATATCCAACCTGAAGGTTCCCTGGCTCAACCTGAGGCCATTACCAATGTCTTTGATGATTTGGGATACACTCATTGGAAAGCTTCGGGTATCATATTTCCCAAAATATGTTGTCTTTTATATTTCTGTCTCTTGCTCAGTTGAGAGCAAATTCCCCCTGTTCCCAGGCAGGAGGAGCTTTTCCCAACATGGCAGCTGAAATCCTCCCTTGAAGGATCATGGAGTGACAGCATTATTACAGCCATGAAACAGCAAAGCAAAAAGTGTAAAACTATATCTGGATGAATAAAACAGCAGTTCTGCAGCTCTCCATGCAGAAGCAAAGAGAGGATCCCAGAGTTGCTCATCTCTGAACGTCACTGGTGTCCTTCCACCCACCTCACCTTCTCATAGCCAGCAAAAGATGCTTAGCTAAAACGCTCCAATTGCAAAGAGTTTCTTTCAATTCTCCAAGCACAAGAATAAATCTTGACTGCAGTGGAGTATTTATTTTCCCATCTGGATGCAAAAAAGTAAAACAAAACCCTTTTTGCACTTCCAAGTGAGAATTTACTTCTTTGCTGGCCTCATACTTAGAGAAACAGCCTGTGAAAGAAGAGAGGTCAGCAGGCTCGCTTTGTTCCATTCCCACTACTACTAAAGCAATAGCTTAAAAAAATAAATCCATACTTTATCATTATTTTTACCTCCCACTGTACATCACTAAAAGGGTTTATATGCAGTCCTCTTAATTGGCACAGCCCCTGCTGGAAATAGAAACATGCCAATGAATTGCTCATTCAGATTAGGCTCCCAGGAATATATTGTGCTGAGAGACATTCACTTTTATTTCCTGAATTGCTTTAGCAATGAGCACTGAGCAACACTTCCTTTGCTCCCTCCCTCCCAAGAACCCTGAGCTGCAAAGCCAGGCAGCAACCAGAAGCTAACATTGGGTCAGCACGAAATACATGCACATACATACTAAAGCACACCTGTGAACAACTGCTACTGGGCCCTCAGGTATCACATTTAGCAGCTACACACATAATTCTCAATTAAGTGAGCAATTACCCACTATTGTTTAGTCCTTGAAATGCATTGTGCTGAATCTATTCCCTGGCAGCCATCCCAGTTAACAAGCAAGTCATCTATTCAGGACAGAGATTTATATTCTCTAGTAGTAGGGTCACTAATAACACTTTGAAAAAGGATTCACAGGTAAACTCAGAAGGCTTCAAAAGACTTTTAGCACCTTCATCTCCCACTGTAGAGTGTATTCTTGCAGAAACCATTTCTCTTTTCCTCTACTTCTTATCTACTTCTGTAAGAGTGTTTTCTATGAAGTGACATGGCTACTTTTTGCCATTGTGAAGAATGAGAGACAAGAGTATAAAATTCAGCCTAGGCTCTAAAAAAGGAGCAAAAACTGTGCCTCTGAGAAATAACCTTCTGAAGAGTTACAATGAAAATGAGCATGGCAGCAGGAGAATCAGGGAGAAACTCATCTCAGAATCATAGAATTATTGAATCATTAAGGTTGGAAGAGAACATAAGGTCATCTAGTCCAACTGTCAACCCACCACCACCATGCTCACTAGAACTTGTCTTACAAGAGTGTTTTTTGAAAGACTTGACTTGCAGGACAGATGAAGCCTTGTTGTCTTAAATAGCTGTAGTCATGGATATTTTAATTGGAGATTAAAGATCCTTAGCGGATAACCTCTAATAAAGATTTTCCAGCAGAAGATGAAAATCAGTGCTTTCAGCTGAAAAGCAAAATCTTGATACCAGACATGGCTGAGTTCAAAATAATCTGTAGAAAGATTTTGAGTTATTCTTCCCCATGCTTTGCGGACACTTCCTAAAATGTATATGAGAGTAACATCCAGAAGTTAGATTAAGCCTAAAATCCAATTTGCTATCAAAAAACAACAAAACAAACAGTTGACAGAAGACTTCAATTAGTCTCAGCTGCAATGCAGACCCATGAGCATTTATAAGACCACAACTGTTTAAAACGGTATACATTGGATAAATTAAAGGTTTACTTCAATCTAATAGTATTTCAACCTGCAGTTATGTAAGTTGGTAGGTTGCTTCTTCTCCTCTAGTAAGAAAACAAATACCTTTGATAGCTCTTTCTGGAGAAAATAGAAGTATTTTAACTTTACTGGAAATTATCTTACGTGTTGGGTTGGTTTTACTCAGTTCCATCCTCACCAGCACCCAACTTGTGCAATACAAATCTAATGCCAGTTGTGATGGATTGCACATAGGACCAATTGGAGCCCCACTACTTTTAAAATTGATAGTACATAAACTAACGGTGGTGGTGCAGTTTTTCATTAAATGAAATGGAAAAGTGATTTAATAATTCTTTCTGTCTTAAATTGCTTAAAAGAACTTTAGACAGTTAAAAATTGCATGGATTTTAAACCATATGTGTGAGAGTGGAAAAAAATAAGGGTTTTGTTTTTCCTATTTTTAATATGAGCCAGATGAAACAAAAAGATTGTTTCCTTGCAAACTATAGGTCAAGTACCTATGTAGGCTTTGAGATGGCTCTGTAAGTTATCATGTTATCTTTCTTTCTTGACAGTATACCATTATGTGGTGTATCATTTCAGCATTTACTATCTTTCATGTCCTTTTATCTTCACACTAGGATTTCTTTTTAAATTCCAAGCCGTGCATTTGGTTTCATTATATAACACTGGCTTTTACAAAACATTGGCTCTTCATATTCTTTGGTTTCATATTTGTCGGCATCGGGCTGAAATAGTAAACCCACTACGTCTATTTTATCTTGTTGAAGATAAAAACAATATGGCAAATGAACTATTTGGGGAACACTACTTTCAAATTAAAGGAGAGGAAAAAGTATTAAGTGTCACCACGGAGTTGAACTATATTGAAATCTTGAACCGAAGTGATTTAAAAAAAAAATTGAATAAAAAGGTGACCCAAAATGTTACAACTGTCATGCAGGACTGTGTTATCTTAAATTATTTATTTAACATCTGGTAAATATTATCCAAGCTATAGTACAGATAAATTGAATAAAAGAATACCAATGCCAGGGGAAAAGAAGAATTGCTTAATACTGTAAGTATATAGAACTGTTCCACAAAGCAGTTCATTCTCTCTCTGCAAGGGGAGATGAGAAGCATGGTACTGGGCTAAAATGCATCTGCTTCGTTTCACCCAAAGTATGAAGCTATCAAAGCAGTTTTAGGGATTTAATTTAATCTCAAACACAAATTCTATGAAAACAGTCTGACAGCGACATGAAATTTTACATAACTTCTTTTACCCCTCCCCCTTTATACTGCAGCTTCCCAGTTGATTTATTTTATTTTATCCTATGCGTATTGGGGATCAGATTAAATTTTCTTGGAGAAAAGAAAATAATTAAGCCATCTATAAAGGTTTGGCTGGGCATGAACATAGCAGCACAGGATAGAGTTACTTGGAGGGGGGAATGAGGTCAAAGAAAAGTACTGCAGGGGAAAAAAATAGAAGCATCAAGTTCTGCAACTTGGGGAACAAAATAAGAGGATGGAGTCTGAGAAGGGGGAAGGGGCTTAGATTGTCTGTCAGTTTGTGGGTTACAAATGGAACAAAAGGCTTATCTTAAATATATGCAGGTTTAGATATTTTTTTCTGGAAGCTATTGAAAGCTAATTAAATTACAGTCGAGCACTGAGCATTTCTCTGGTGCTTCTATGGTCAGTTTCTGCTGAGTTCTTCTTGGTTACGTGATACTACTTATGAAATAAAGAAGATTGATTCCTAAATATTTGTTCCTATTCCCTCTTTGTGGATTACATTATACCACTTTTCATTCTTACAGTCTTTCCTTAAGCTGCAGGATATAAGGGCCCTATTCAGGCTGCCAACTACAGCATCCAAGATTAAGAGCCTGCTATCGCGCCTAAGTTCAAGAGGGTAATGAGCAATTGAGACCACCTAGTGTCTACAGCTGCCAGATTCTGGCTTCTGCACACTCAACAGTGTGAAGGAGTTGTGGTGATGACTGAACAAGCATAATTTAAGCACTGTGATTATTTCTCCTCATCCCACATCTCTCTCAGTGTATTAAGAGACAAAAATTGGCAGCCTGGCCAATGCGCACTTCTTCAGCAGGTGGCCATAGCAGCTGATATACCTACCAGCCTCTCACACTGCTCCAAAGGACACTGAAGTCGCATGCAAACTGTGATTCACTCTACTGGTGTAGGGATCAAGCTGTTGTCATCCTGAAAAGCCATCCAGCAAATTCCACCCATGAGATGTTCATTTTTCAGTTCGTGGGCAGTATGAAAAGTTTAAAGCCACTCATGGTTTATGCAAGTGGATAATCATAGATGAAGCAAAAAGTCACTGAAACTTCTAATTCACAGAGCCAAAAGCCTTTCCCTATAGCTGTTCCAAGGTAAAGCATTGCTTGAAAGAAATAATTTTCTACCATGCCTAAGTTTTTCTTGCAATCATGATTAGTAGCAAATCTGAATCTGTCAGCACGGTACTATAATTTAAATAGTACAGTTCACAGCTGACAGGGGATTTCCACCGATTCACTTGGAAAAAATGCCATTTGCTAACTCTTGTTAACAAGTAGTAAGGAATCTCTTATTTGCCCACGGTCACATGAACCAGCAAGAGATATTGTTGAGCAGGAGAGAGAGGTTGATAGCAACAAATAGAATACAGAAATAAAGCTTACACGTGTGTAAAACCCAGAGGCAAGGCCCATTAGTAGGCTGCTGGCACCTGCTTATCTGAACTAAGTATTGCAGTCTGTATTGGAGGTCCTCACTCCAAATGCCCATCAAGCAAGACTTGAGATGACTCTCAGTCTCATCTCATTCACATTAAAAGTGAAATTTTCATAAAGCCTCTAGTAAAAATGTCAGCTAGGGCAAGCAGAGACAATACCTTTTTGAAGGGAAGAGATAGCAGGATGGTTTGGCACCTAATGCATTATACCAACGCTCTTGCCTGATGTATTGTAGTCACTGTGATATTATGCTCTCTTGGTATGGCACATTCTGCCGATGCAGTTAACAAGTTAGCTCTCCTTTTCCTGCTACCAATATAACCAGATATCTGGATTCCTTGCTTCTTTATGATCTCAGTCATAAAACATGGTTTGAGAGAAACTGGAACACATGATAACATTCCTCTTTATTGCTACTTTAAATGACTAAGCAGGATTCTTCCCTTAGAAAGACACAAGCAAAAGTACCTTTCTTTCACGCAGTCTGCTTTATTTACAAGGATAGTATCTAAATCTTGTCTTCTTCAACAAACAAGAACTGTCAGCAATATCTAACATGTTTGACCAGAAAGCTGTAAGATGTTCAGAGGTTCCTATCTCCCTGCTCCTTCCTCAGACAAACCTCACAGCTACTTCTCTTGCTGTTTTTCACACTTTCTCCCTCACATGCTCAGATACTGCAGTTAAATGAATTCATTGGCCCCGTCATTGGTCTTTGCAAAATCTTTTCAGAGAACTGTAAGACAGTTCTCTCTACAAGAGAGCATGTAGATGTTTCTTCAGTTGGGTCTGAAAAAAAAATGTTTCTTGGGATTTTCTGTACTTGTTTGTAGATCAAAGTCCCATTTGATAACACCTATAAATATCTTTCAGTATTACATTGCTAATATTCAAGCATTTTATTTTTTTCTCCAGGGGAATTAAACCAAAATTCCTTAAATTTAAACAAAAATTTTCCTTTTAATCTGGGAGTTTGGCATAGGAAGTATTTTCAGCAGTGCTTTCACTGCATGATGTCTAATGTCCAAACAATAACATATTCACAATGAGCAAAAATCCTCACTAATTTTCATAAACCCTTCTATAATCAAATAGAATTATGAGAGCACTTTTTCACTCTTTAAAACCAAGGTTGCTGATGGATGATTATGGAATGAAAATGCTTCCTAATGAGGCCCAAAATACATATTCTGGAAAGGGCTGAGCATGTTCATCCTTAAGAAGGAAGTGATCAGGTGACCAGGAATACAGTCTTCACCATTGCACAATGGAATAGAATAACCTACTCTCCATATGCGTTATGAGCAAGGCAAGAAGTAATGGGCTTCTAGTTTAATTATACAGTTAGATGTTACTAAAAGGCACTGGAATGGGCTGCCCAGGGAGATGGTGGAGTCACCGACCCTGGAGGTGTTCAAGGAATGTTTGGACATTGTGTTGAGGCACATGGTTTAGTGAGAACTACTGGTGATAGCTGGATCGTTGGACTGGATGGTCTTGTAGGTCTTTTCCAACCTTGGTGTTTCAGTGTTTCTGTGATTTTGTGAAAAGCTTTGCAGCACTAAAGATAATGAAACTGAGGAAGACCATGTCATCCTTCCTGGAAAGTCTCTAAACCAGACTAGACAAACACCATCAGGAATTGCAAAAGGTTTGCTCTAATCATGCCTTGAGGTGGGGAAAAGTTCAGAAGACCTCTCAGTGTCTCTTCTGTCCTATGATGAAACAACATTCTTCTTTCCCAGAGCCAAGATATTTGCACTCCAGGACTCACAGGGCAAGCTCTCCCTCCTCTTTCTGCTCAGGTGACCTCTGACTTTTGCCCATCAATTAATCAATTACAGTTTGAAAAGTGAGCATCTTGCCAGAAAAGCACTCCTAGGGAAGTGACAGGAACAGAGTGTTTGAAAGGCACCCTTACAGTCACCCACAGACACACACCCACAAAGGAGACCTACATCCAGGTACTCTGTTTTGAAGCCTTTGCAGAGTTTTACCAATTGTGATAGCAATAAAGTTTCCCATAGCGCTTCTCTCAGCAAATAACCCTCCATCTGCAACCTGCCCACTTCTTATAACCTACTTGGACCGTGGCTAATACGGACTGTGCAGTCCATGTGTGAAACACATGTGTTCTGCCCCAAGACTCTGGGAGCTACATAAATTACACATGTGAAATATGTCAAGCACATGTGGACATGCCTGAATCCTCATGCATTTTTTGTAAGAAAGAACTCCAAGGGTGTTTATATCAACAATCTATTTATGAGGAGGGACTACGGGGAAATCTGTTAATATTCAATTTGCAGAAAATAGAAGATTTTGTTTATCACTGTGCCGTCCAACTTGTAAAGTTAGATGCCAATATTTCCTTCCCTTCTGTGAATTTTACTCCTGTACATTTACTACAGCATAGGATTCAAAACTCTTACTGCAAAATGTAAATTAAGACACCACAGTGGGAGCTTCTGGAGATAACACAACACTTTAGTCATCTGAGTGTTGCTTTAGGCTGTATCTCTACTTATCAGCGCTATTTACTGGCAGGCATTTAAACTAAATGGGAAGTGAAATGTGTTTAATCTTGCTTGCAACATATCAGTTCAGCTTCTTCAACATATCTAACAAATTAGGAGAGCCAAAGCTGAATTAGTGCACTAAATTCAACATCTAGTTCTGCAAAACTTGAGATCTTAAGACACTACACCTGATAAAATAGGACACCAAACAAAATCTGAAGAGATGAGTTTCATGTGTGAATCTGGGCTTGGAAGTGACATAAATTGTCATTAGAACAGGTGAAAGTTTTTAATTACCAGCTTTTTCTGCTCTTTACTCTCATAATGTAAAGTGGCTTCTCCTCAAGTTAGTGCTTCTTCTTGTAGGACAATTGCAAGTTATTTTTCCTTTCTTTTTTACCCCTGCATTACTCAGATTTTCACCAACTCTCACCTACAACGTAACTTTAGCCAGCAATTTGAGATTTTGGTCTTTTCTAAAAGAACTTTATTATAAAATACTATTATAGGATTTTATAGGATCTTTGAACTGTCCTAGTAGGGCAGAAGGAACTTGACTGAGACACGGAGCCAGCATAATCCCCAAAAGCAAAGGGGCAGTCCTACTCCAGCAGTTCTTCAAATCTATTTAAAAACACTGCTGTTCCAAGAGTTACAAGCACAGGACTTTGCTTCTCTGAGACTTCTTTTTGTTCTTTGTTTCGCTGATTTGAAATAAAAGTTATCCATTCTGTACTGACCTTGTAGTGCAGGACTTACAGCATCCCCTCGCAGAGTTTGGATTGATGCACAGAACAGCTGGTACCACTAATACTAATGGATTTCCTGGTTTTAGTTCAAATATGGTCAACTTTTAGTTTAGTTCACACTAAATCTAAAGATAGGTTTTTCATATTTGTTTTTCTCCAGTGGGAGTCATAGGCTTTAAACACACTTTTAGAAATAAAAGTGAAAAGAAAAGAAATAAGGTGGGGGAGGGGAGGGTGGAGAGAAGGAGTACTTTTTATACCTTGGAGAAAAATGTGTACCATTTTCTTTCCTCCCTGTATTTTACTCCACTCCCTTGAAAGATCCTAATCAGAACCCTAGAACTGACCAGATGATTTGTGAGACCCCAGTGAAAACATGTACTGGAATGAAAGAATTTAAAACTTAATTATATACATTCAAGAAAATATCTGTCAAAACAGCTTCAAGGATTTAATTAACTGTATACGGAGTGAGAAGAGGTCAAACCAGCACTACCACAGCACTGTATGAAGTTTCATTCCACTGTAAAATGGAAGACTCCTGAGGAGTGGGCACAGACCTATGGTCAGATCCTGCTGGGGCTCATTGACAACCTGAGACCTGTGGAAACTGCAGCCCTTGGTGCGTCAGTCCATCCCTCTGCAGGACATGGACCTGTCCGGAGAAAACTTTGGAAGCTGTTTAACACACTAAAGAATCAAGAATGCAGGAGGCAGAGACGTGTTTTTAAATTCAGCTAAGGCATTTAGATTTTTAACTTGCTTACAGCTTCTCATGTTCAATACCCTATGTCTAATTTAAAGGTAGGGAAGAAAGACACGGTCCTCTTTCATGCTTGTGGGGAGCAGAAGTATTTATTTATTTCTTCTCTCCATTCAGACAAAAGACATTTTTTTATTTGAAGAACAGCAAGAGCGTGTCTGTGTAGGATCAAAAGACCATGCTGCTCTCGAAACTCAGAAACAGACATGTAAGGCAAGTGCAGACTGTTTGATTTGAGCTAGCCATCCATTTCATAATTAAACTGATCTTTTACTTAGTTTTATCCTAGCATCTTCCCATCTCATGTTAGATTCAATTGGAGATGAGCATTCAGCTGAACAAACCAAGTTCTGAATCTCATAGACCTCAGCACAACGAAGCCTAGTGTCTCGTCATGTTTCTCCACCAGTTTCCATAGATATTCCTCCCACCATTTGTATAGTTTTGTGATGCACCATATGAATCTATATACTGCTGTCTGATCCCTAAAAATAGAGTAGGATCCACCTTCTCTATCTGACCAAAAGAACACATGATGGCATGATAAAGATTATTTCCAAGGCTAGAAGAGGAAACTACCAGAATGGAAAGTCAGTAAAACAGTATGTTCTCCTTGGGATTGAAACTGTGGAGGGAAAGTTTAGCACCTGGAAAACAGTTCTTTATGTAGTCAATAAACTGAATATAAAAAAAAGATAAAGTAGTCTCAAAACATAAGGTTGACCCCATAAGTATGTTCAAGGTAAGTTCTTCTAAAGGACCTTCAGGGACAGTTTTGAGAAAATTGCAATTTTGTTCTGAAATTGAACAAAACTATCCATGTTCCGTATGAACATTGTATTCCTGTTGTAATGCCTGCACAGAGAACAGTCCCTGAACAGCTTTCAGAAACTCATTTCCTTAACATGAATTGTTCTCATTGGAACCAATCTGATGATCATTACCGAGGCTTGCTAGCTGGGAGTGGAATGTGCTCTGGAATGAGATATAAAAGTCTTTGCATTCCTCCTCTTTGTGTGTAGTAGATCCCCACACTATTCGGCAGCAAAGCAATTTTTAGAATGTTCCTGTCTCTGCTTTAATCGAGGCAAGAGCAGCATAGACACTCATCCACAGCTGTGCTGGTGGCCTTTACTCATAGCAACAAGCTCCATTTCAACAGCACTTCACTGAGTCTTTGCCCCAGTGTGGGTGATCTGTCTTTTACCTGATCTCCCAGAGAAAAGCCTTTTCACAGTTTTGCTCTGGGTATTTCTTGTTTTTCCCTCTTGCTTCTGGAAGAGCACCAGATTTGCTCTTATACACCAGTGGGAAAGAAATGCAAAATAAAAAAAAATAAAAAAAACACATCTGCCTAACATGAGCTTGAATTGTAGCCAACTTTGATCCTCGTCAACATTGATTTTAGTACTCTGATTATAGACCCAACCCACAGCTTTCTTTTGATCTTTTTTTCTGAGTATTTCTCTACCTTGATGCACTGATGGTGGGACAGTATTTGTCTTAAACCCTAGCAAACCCTTCATCTGGGTTTCTGGCACAGGCATCCTGCCAACATACATTAAAGGTATCAAATGTCTCTGCTTCCCAATTGTCTGTTTGTATTTTGGTGTTTGCAGAGACTGATGAATGTGTTTTTCAATTATCAGTCACCCACATTTTGGTATCTAAACACTGTCGGGACTGAGTGTTTATTAATTCCTGCTGTTGATTTACGCAAAATAGCTATTGTAATGGTAGGAAGTATAGCTCATGATTAAAACCTAGCAAATGCTGTTCTAAAACAATGATACATATGTATGGCTAAAATCAGCCATCTAATAGTGCCTGCATCTGAAATATTTTGGTTCTGAAGATAGATTAATAGACCTGTAATCTATTTACTGCTAGTATGCTCTCATATTTTACTGCATATTTTAATAAGCAGCTACTTAAACTTATATATGCATGCATGTCAATATTTAGGTAATTGATCCTTGAAAATGCCATAATTCTATTTTATATACAACCATATCACTTTTCCTTTTCTTCGTAGGCATGAAGACACTGTAAATATCAAATTTGTATGCAGCACCTTTGATCCAAATTGTTGCTGTTACTAGACAGGAATTAGGAAATGTTCCAACTTCTGTGAATACCACAGTATGGTAATACAATAACAAACTTATTTATAATACATTTATTGTTAAAAAATAGCATCTAAGTTAGAACAGACAATTGTGGTGTTCCTCGCTTAGCAAATAAGTGAATTCCATGATCACTGTGTAGGATCTTTGGAAAATACTAACGTTTCCAAGGCCATTGCATCTGTGCCGTGTCAGTGTGCATACACACAATGTTGTGGTGTGGTTTAAGTGTAATGATTTTTAACATCCCTTTGAAAATGTTAGTAAGTGTCAGGCATTTCAAAAATTCTGGACGCCAGTTTTGCAACACAACCTTTTAAATACGACTTCTTTGTCTTCACGAAGTCACCTTCTGGAATTGAAATAGCTGAAGATTTTGCAGAGAGAGGAGCCATTCTGAACCTGTGTATTTGGGGCTGAACTGCAGATTGTTTTCCTTACCTCAGTGGTATTCTGTGCTTAAAGCACCATCTGTAGCTATGTCTGTTGTTAAGAATTCTCTTCATGGGCCAGCTTTTGTAATTTGTTGCCAGTATTTTTTTGTCCCACTGTAATGCAGACAGATCTAACTTGTGCTTACGCCTTCTCATCCAAAGGTGTCCCACTCTCTGGGAGACATGGTATCAGGAAGCAGAGGAGGTATCATCCTATGTGGGCTGGAAAGGAGCTGCAGAACTGCTCTTGAAACCTGGCTCTATCCCAGAGGTTGAAAACCAATGCGATGGTGCATTTATTTGAGTGTTTCAGGGAAAGATGAACAGGATTCTCCATACAGCTGGACAGAATCACTTGTAAGCTGGTGAGATTTGCCCAGCAGTGCTTTAAGAGTTTAACCTTTTGGAGGTTAATGCACTGGGGGTTTTATGGGTTTTTGCACTGGAGAAGATTTCTCTTATGGATGTATTCCCAGAAAAGAAAATACAATAACGCTAGCTCCTAGGCTTCCATAACTGCCTGCCATTAGCAACAAACTAGAGAAACTGCAGGTTGCAGCGGTGATGAAGTAGTGAATTGGAAACATGTCAGACATTGTATGGAAATTATCTTTGCTTCTCACTACCTGTGGTCTATGCAAACTGGATATAATTTGAGAGTCTCTTCTTTTTATTGTAGAATATTCTTCCTAGTATTCCTACTGTCTCAGGTTTTTCCTTCCTTCCCTTCCCTTCCCTTCCCTTCCCTTCCCTTCCCTTCCCTTCCCTTCCCTTCCTTCCCTTCCCTTCCCTTCCTTTCCCTTTCCCTTCCCTTCCCTTCCCTTCCCTTCCCTTCCCTTCCCTTCCCTTCCCTTCCCTTCCCTTCCCTTCCCTTCCCTTCCCTTCCCTTCCCTTCTCTTCCCTTCCCTTCTCTAACACAGAAATAACTATGTAAGCAAACATTTTTAGCAAACATTTTAAATCCAGTGTGTGCTTGAAAGACTAAAGTTTGTCTTAATAACCTCATAAATTCAAATATCAACTCAGAAAAATATCGTGGTTTTTTTTTCCTACAACTTTAGGGTTTTTCATTTCATTTTTCTCTCTCTTATGTTCTTTGCAATTATTATAGATATGAAATTTAAAATAGATAGAGAAAGCTAACATTTTATTTAAATTTCCCCTTAAATTTTAATTTTTAAACTTTTTATGTTAAAATCTTTTCCAGCTATAGGATTTTCCAGGATTGGAGTATCTTCATATGTACTTCATGCTCGTGCTTAAGGCGTGTAAGTGATATGAATTTGGGCTTTTATCCTTCTTGTTCACAAAATTCACAAGGCAAAACAACTATTCGATGAAGCTGCATATGTAATACTCCTTGAATGTATTTTTGAAAATAAATGCATAACTTTTTATGTCATTGGTGAGAATCATGACTTCAAAAATAGTCCATAGCCAAAGGGAATTCCAAGCATGCATTCTTTTAAAAATAATTATTTACCTTTTAATTCATTGAAGTCATCAGACAGGATTCAAATCTGCAAATGTAGTTCAACATAGCTGAACAGAGAGTAATAAATGCCAGATTTATAAATGAGGCATGCTTCTAAAAACATGACTTTTGGAAAAAAATGAATCAACAAGAATGTACCGAGACCAACTCTGCAAATCAGATTCAAAACATCCAGAGTACTTACAAAATATGGGATCACAACCAATATTATTTTCAAGTCACAGAAGTACAGAAAAGTGATTTAGTTCTCTTTTGTCTTACCAAGTGACAACACTGGGAAAACAACTGAAAATTTGCAGTTTGACTATGTCATATTACAAGCTTAAGTGGTGACTAAAGAGATCGTTTTTGTGAGTCAACTTTTATTGTCTTCCAGTGTAGGACTTCATGTGCTGTCCATAATTTAAAAGCAATGATTCCACTTAAGATTGTCAGACCTTTCAAGAGTCATTTTTGAAATAGTAAAGATAGAAAACTGATCTTGAAGAGAGCACGTGATATCCAGAAGAGGTCCTCTTCTAATGGTAATCTACCAATGTGGGATTGAAGTGAATGAAGAAAAACATCCTTCAAGCTTGTGTGTTTTTTTTTAAATAAACAATAAGTTTGTAGGCTTCGGGTTCAATATGTCTCTTTGATTTGTACCACTTGGAGCAAAAATCTCAAAAAACGAGGCTCTAAATGTTGATCCTGTTCTACAAGAAGTATTCTGATTGAATCCCTCTGAACTTGCAAGCATGTCAGCACCTGTGATGTAAAACTTGAAAGCTTTTACAATTTGGAGTTTAAATTAAATTGTTTATAGCTAATAGCATTGTTATTTATTATAATTAAAATCACTTTTATTAGTGTGGTACCTACACCAGTGCAGGGCTGCGTTGTGCCAAGCTCTGTACAAACACGTAGTAATAACTCATAGCCTAAACAGACAATGGAGCAGAAAGAAGAACTGAGAATAACCAGTATGAGTAGCATAAACATCTTTTTCAAAGAAAATCCTTTTAGAGGCCTGGAAGGAAGAAGGTAGTTACATGGGGCTGGCTTGCTGGCTGACTTCCAGGGAAAGAAATATAATATATGGGGAAGATGAAATGAAAATCAAATGTAGACAGAATGCTTAATCTTTTCTTTTCTAGAAAAGATCAAAACTCTTTTCCCCCTAGCAACAGCTAAAAATACACAAATACGTTCCTCATATTAGTGGCAAAGTACTTATAAGGAATTACTGCTTTGTCATAAGGGTAATGTATTTTCTTGTTGCTTTATTTTATCCATTACATTAAGTGTCTAGAGAACACAACTAACAGACTCCACAATATTTGGGCTCTTCATAAACAAACTGAACCAACCTCATGTGTGTAGGCAAGAGGGAAGAAATAAGTAAATTCAAAACAGAAACTCAAAATTTACAGCAGGCACTTTTATTGTGTTAGGATGCTTTTCCACTAAAATGAATTGCTCAGTGAAGAAAACATTTTGCACATAAGCAATGGAGAAGAGTACCTGCACGGAACATTAAACTGAAGGTTTGGGGATGGATGGTGAAGGTGTAACAGAAATATTGCTGAGCATTGTGTCAATAAACAGGAAGGCCCGTAGCCAGAAATGCAAAATACACGTATGATGCTGAATGACAGGCTGATGAAGTAGTGGATTACTTTCATTGTACATAAGTGTGAATGTATGTTTGGAAAAAATAATTTTGTCTGTACAAAATCACTGGTGGTCTCTCACTGGTCATTAGCAATCAGGAGCCACGGAGCAGAAACTCTGTGGAAAGATCAGCTCGTCATTCAGGAGCCAAGCAGCAAACCAAATGCTGGGAATTATTACGAAAAAGGCAATGTGACATGCACTATCCTTATGCCTCTGTGTGCACTGTGCTTTTGCATCTTAAATATTTTATATGACTCTATTGCCTTATCCCCATCACTTTCATTTGAGAAAACCTTATCCTAGAACTGGAGAAGGTTCAAAGAAATAGAGGAGCAATGACCAGAATTATGGAATGACTGTAGAGAAGGGATTTTTAATTTGAAAAAAAAGAAAAAGAAAAAAAAAAAGAAAAAAAAAAGAAAAAAAAAAGTGACTGGGTCACCGGTCTATTAGCTTATGGAGATCTGGGAAGGATAAATAGAAGATATTTGTGCCTGGTATTTTCAAATGCTCCATAGGAAGCCAGCAACTAGCAGCTTCAAAATAAACAATGGTCCTTCATAAAATGGGCAGAGAAGCCTTGGGAACTCCTTGCCTCAGCCAAAACCAGATGCTACAGATTTACATCATTTGGCTTGGCGCAGTTGTTTCTGTGTTCTTGCAAACCACAGTTTCTGTAGGAAAAGTAGTAGAGAACCAAACTTTCATAAATCCTGAGATTTGCAATGAAAAATCTAAAGCCAGGTTTTCCATCTAATTGCAAGCACCCTCTCTGCTGAGATTAGAGCCTGTTCCAGCTATAGATCCTTTGCATTTTGAGGTGCATTCCCACTATACTGTATATCCCTCATGCTAAACAGTCAGCAATTAGAGTATTGGCTGTCAGAAAAGGAGACAGTGTCCAGGCTTTAGTGATTTCATCACCATCAGCTGTTTCTGTGTACCACTCAAGGAACACCCAGGATTTAGATCCTCATCTAGTGCACTCGTAATTCTTGACCAGCATCTCCACTTTCTGAACTAGTCACCAGCTGTTTCTTCACTATGGTTGGAATCAGAACATACATTTCATCTCCCCGAAGGCCTGAACGCAATAGGATTTAAAACAAAGCCATAACTGTTTAACTAGTTGCACGTTCCGTGAGAGTGTAGCAAAAAAATACTTAGCAGTAGTCTCATAGAAACATAGGATCATGGAATGCTTGGGTTGGAAGGGACCTTAAAGCCCACCCAGCTCCAATCCCCTGCCCTGGACTGGTTGCAACTCACCAGATCAGGCTGACCAGGGCCCCATCCAACCTGCATTGAGTACCTCCGGGGATGGGCCATAAATGGAACAATAATTAATCATATTATAAAATAGCATATCCAAAAGGTTTTTAAAATTGCTCTAGAATATCACAAGAAGTATACAAACAATCAGACAAAATAGAGCCTGGAGAAAATCTCACAGGACTATTATCAGTGAAGTCCGTAAAACTAACCTGCATGAGCAGCTGTGACCAAAACAAGTAACCTAAATGCATAGTTTGAATCTCAAGAGTTAGAGCCCTACATTACTAGGGTAACTTTTAACATTGCCATATCCCGTCAACTCTTTCATTTGCAACATTTGGAAAATAAATAAATAAATAAAATGCAGCTGCCCTGCAGTGAGCAAAGTTTTTACATGATTGGATTGTATGCTGATGGGTCAGAGAGAGACACTAGCATTATTTCAGAGATAAGGTGGAAATTCTGTCTCCACTCAGCCCTCTGTCTCCTTCCCAGGTGAGAGTCCTATCTGCTCAAACTCAGAGATCTTGAGTGCATGACATATTAGAAATGGGAAAACTCCTCTGGGGCAATATGCCATCCGTGACACAGTGGTCAAAAATAGAGCACTGTAATTAGATAAATAGGCAGACAGACTGGAAAAAGGCAAGAGACAATCTCAAAACATACCTAAGAGGGGGAGGAGGAGAAGATTATAAAGCACAGAATTTGACACACTTGCTGTCTGTCATGTTTTCTGGCATATATGAGTCACTTTTTAGGCTGACAGATGGATTTACATTAAGTTCAAGGGCAGCTAAAGCTAGGTAAGATGCTTCACTCAGCTTGAGTTTTCCATGTTTTCTGCATATTGCATTTTAGTTGTCTGAGCAAATAAAAAATACTGCATAGAGACCAAATTTCAAAACTAGCTTTCCATATTGTGCTGCTCTCAAGAAAGCACCCCTCTATCACTTACAGTACTAAGAGCTAGCTGCAGACACAGTAGTGTGGGCATAAGGTGGATCCCTGAGCATATGGGCAATTGTAAACATTGAACAAGCATACGTTGTTAAAATATTTCATTTTGTAGAAAAATATAGACAGCATAAGGACTTCTCAGAAAGCACCGAGAATTTTTCATGCCACAAATTAAGTCTAAAGAAATACGCTGGGACTTCTAATTCACTCTAATGTAAGTCCTCAGGTTTTAGGTAACTTGTCACACAATTCAATTATTTCAGATTGCCTATATGCCTTTAATATAGTACCTCAAGGATCCTAAAGAAATATTCCTTTTTTACCCATTTTCTGCTGTAAAATATTTTGTTGTTTGTTTAGACAGAGTTCTAAAGTGGGTAGAATTTTGACCTGAAAAATCTGATGGGGATATTCTAAATGAAAAGCTGTAGGGAGAAAAATACTGATTTTTTCCAAACAGTAGCTGTGGTGGCAAATGTTGATGAAACTTTTACAAGAATGAGATCCCAAACAGAATTTCCAGATGTAATAGTTCTAGGAGATTTGGGGAAGAAAAAAAAAAATAAAAAAAATTTCTCCTCAACACTGAAATACCAGACTCTAGTTGAGGATTCCTTCTTTGTTAGTTAAAGAAGCATCAGGGATGAATAAGAAACACCTGAAAGAAATTAAGTCATTAAATACTGCTTAAAGGCAAAGCTTTAGATGTGAGACTATCAATGGAGGATCTCAGCTGTACCCTTTCCCTGTAGAGGTGCCTGTTTACAGGACTGCCTTCCGAGATGCACTGGGAGATGTGGGTACTCAGTGTAATAGTCATAGGAATGTTATCCTGTTTTTGTCTTGAAATGAAATCTCAAATAGTTTTACGGAATGGGTGAATCATGTGGGTTGGTTGGTTTTTGGGGTTTGTGCTTTGTTTGTTTGGTTGTGGTTTGTTTTCTGTTTTTGTTTGGTTATTTTTAGCTGTGGAGCTCTCTCTTGGAGGTAGTGGGAAGGAAAGCTAGAGAATGAACGCATTTCTGGATTATTTTTTAAATTTTTAAGCTCTAAGCATAGTGATTCTGTAAAGGAAAGGGTGGCTGCAGATTCTTTGTAGTAAGTGATGCTTCTGTGGAAGGTGTAATTGTAGAAGGCTAAAAGAATAATGCTTGTCTGCATGTTGTTCTCAGTTATTCTCTTCCAAAAATGTGTTTATAAGATCTTTAGAGACAAATTTCACTGTTCCTGTAGGAGGTCTAGAAGCAGTTAAACAGGAATATTAGTAGAAAACATTTTTTGCAAACTGCTTTTGTTGAAATCTGAAGGTTTTAAAGCTTTTCCCATGCTGTGTAGTGAGAGAGATCTCTTTATATTAATTTGGACTTCAGAGATGTCACATGATATGAACACATTCCAAAAGCTAAGATACAAGATTACTCTTTAACCATAGAACAAACCAACAGGAATTTTAATCAAGACAATATCCAATAATGACTGAATGTTTTTGGAGGGATTCCAGAATACACATTTGGGAATTTTAATCTTGATCGCCTTTGAATTTTGTAAAAAATATTTTAAAGTTGGGGGAACATGCCACTCTGGCTGGTTCCAGAAATGAGCTATCTAAGGTATTAAAGTGTTTCATCTGTTCAGATGTTGAATATTGCAAATCTGTTTCAGTAATTCATACCAGGTAAGGTTAGAGTGAATGAGCCTAAGTGAAGAAACTTGCTTCCCTTAAAGTAGTACAGCAAGTCAAAAATGGAAGAAAATACAACTAAGCTAAGCGTTCCATAAAATCATTATTTTTTTCAGAAGATATTCAGGCAATTGCTTTTCATAACTTTTAAGAAGTTAAAATTATTAAAACTTTACTGTTTGCAGCACTATGACATACTGAAACTTGCTATGCTCTGTATAAGCTTCCCTGTGTCTATAGATCATCTGTGTGTCTGCATATTTATTGTGTTTGAGGTATTCAGAAAACTCGATCATTGCTTTAGGGGAGATCATGGGTGTTAGGATATTGTGATTTTAATGCTGTAATCTGCATGCATGTTTTCTGGTTTTTACTAGAAAGGAATTACAGCAGGCTCTCAGCGTTCCTTGAAAGTCTATTGTGTATGCCTGGAAATCTTCAGAGTATTAAACCATGTAATATTGCCATAAAATATTTGGCTTATCTGTCCTCAAGCTTCTATTGGAGTTATTTCATACATAACCAACTTAAAGCAGTTTATAACAGTAAGAGTTGCTCATCTTAAGTTTGCACCATGTATCTGTTGGAATAGCAATATTGTTATCAATAAGAGATGATGTTTTGGACACGTGGAGATTCAGGTTTCTGAGGATAAAAAAGGGGTATTTTAAAAAGGTGCTAATCTTCCCTTTCTAGGAAGAACCAGCTTCTAGCTGTTTTGTCACCTGGTTATGAAGGTGTCTAATTATTTTAATGGTAAGTGGGAAGATTCTACAACATGATAAAAGTATTCATATCTTTGTTTCTTTACTGTATTTAATGTAGATTGCTGTTCCTTTGTTTTCTTCTCATAGCCAATCACACAACTTGATCCCCTCTGTGCAGTGAAAGTTTAAAAGCCTAATTCTGTAAGCTATAAAACAAACTAAGCACAGAAAGGAATTTACAGTATGTTAAAAGAATAGGAGAAGAGGCTAATAGAGTTGTATGCATTTCAAGGGTAGATATAATCAAGTGTGTACAATATAAAGCAGAAGGTTCATAATGATTGAAAAAGGAGAAGGAAGAAAAAAGCTATTTTGTAGTAGCTGCATGAACTCTGGCTGAACCTTACTATTTGGCAGCCTCCAGTAAGGACAGCCTAAGATGAGGCATTAGGGTTTGAATCTGAGAAGCTGACATCAAGCAGACAGCAAGACATGATATCTTATTTTCCTGAGCTATGCTGACACAAATTGAACTCCACTTATTATTTTCTTATGCCAGTAAAGTTGCATTTGGCATTTAAGCATTTTGCTTGCAGATGTTGGAGTGCTGGTTGTCTTAATTTAAATAATTTGCAGATTGTTTGGTAGTATTAGAAGATAGAAACTCATTCTTCATATGAGTCCAATTTTATAGGCTTTATTTTTTTTTCCTGACCTTGTGCAAGGTAAGAATTTGATATTAAGTCCAAGTAGCCCAGGGATATAAAGCCCATTTTCTGTTATTCAAACCTAGGCGAGGAGAAAGTTGCCGTTCAGCTGCTTAACTTATTCAAATATGAAGATGAAAATTCTTCACAATGATTTGAGCAAAGAAAAATGAGTTTTATTTTGTTGTCAGACAGTGTCATAACAGTATTACCCATTGTACATAAATAGTATAAACTTAATAGTTTTGGAGTACTCATTCTTGAAGGGAGTATGTATGACTCTAATACATAGATGCCTCTTTTCATAGGCCTTAATAGATAAGCAGATAGACATTTTTCTTTGGGTATGTGTGAAGCTTGAACTTTTCAGTCATGATGATATAGATGGCATAGTGCTACTTTTCATAAGAAGAGTTGTCTTTCTGTTGTACACAGCGTTGCTTTTATTTGCTTGATTGTATTCCTAATCAAAATGCTCTGAGAGAATGCAAGTGGTTTTTTTTGTTTTTTTTTTTTTTTTTTTGAGAAGGGAGTAAGATGTCAGTTTACGTTGCAATCCCCCAGGGCCAAATGGAGAGAATTCATAAAGGGTTAGAAAAAAAATGTAGTGCTTTATAATGAAATGTACTTCATGTAATTTATGACTACAGTCTTGTAGTCATCCATTTTTCCCATGCTGTCTACAAATTCTTAACAATTGTCTAGGGGAAAAATATTTTTATTGCTTACTAAGAAACAATATGAAACTCATTTTCATTGTTTAAAAAGAGTTGTCTTTGAGAAATACGTGGCCATGTCAGATTATTGTAATGACCTAAGAAAGCATGGCCTAGGACTAAAGGCTGGGACATAATGCAACCTCATAGGTCTGGTGAAGGCAGTGAGAGTTTCCTGATGATATCAACAGGACAAGGATTTGTGGAAGGGTACTCATCCAAGTTGTAGGTAACTCTTCTGTCTTGTTTTTCTGTCTCTAAAACTAGAAATAATAATGTCTATCCATATCTGTTTAAAAAAAAAAAAGCCTTGAAATTGCCAGTTGAGAAATGTTGGACACTATAAATAGCAGGAATATCTAGAAGCAATTGTGACAAGAGATAACTGGTCTACTCTGATTTCAGACCAGTTAAATATCAGTCTGTGCAAAATGATTTACCTAGGTTGCAGTGAGTTACTTATGAAAAATGTGAAAACATATGTCAAATCATAATGTGTATCTTACCTAAAGCGATATTTTAATGTTTTTTGATAGATTGCCCAGAAAGTTGTTGGAAAAATGTGTGTGTGTGTTGTCCTACTAGGGATTAATGAGAGCAATTAAGAAATACACAGGCATTGCAGGAAATGAAGTGATTTTGTTCTCTTCACAATAGAGGATGCTGGGTGACACCTCTCCTCTTTTCTGAAAATAAAGATGAGGTAGTGTCAGAGGCTGCTATATCAACAGAGGACATATTAGAACAGAAGGAAAAAAATCATAGAGTAAGCAGTTATTGAAGTAGAAGAGCATATTTCCAGGAGTTCCAGCATCAAATATTTGAATTGCTACAAACCCTAAAACTCAGACTCCTTAAAATCCACTATTACTCCTGATCACCAGTGACCATCTTTAATAGGAGATTTATAGATTATCCTGGGAATTGAACACCAATTTCTTTCTTAATATCAAGGGTACTGTGAAACAAAAATAAATAAATGAAAATCATAATAGAACAAAGACAGTGTCTATCTAGGAAAGAAAAACATGCCTCGCTAATCTATTAGAGTTTTTCAGACACACTGCTTGCAAAGAGAAAATAATTTAAAACATCTTTGACAGCATTCTGAAAAAGACTATTGAGAAGTCGTCAGATAAAAAGAATCACAGAAACACCAAAGTTTGAAAAGACCTTGAAGATCATTCAGTCCAACCATCCCCCTAAAGAGAAATTATTTTGAATAATCTTCTTGTGGACCTCATGCAATACATTGTCGGTTTCTGCTCAAGTCCCTTTGAATATACTTAGTGAACAATTTGGAAATGGGTTAATGTTTCACCAGTGCAGACATGAATGGGGAAGGATGAACCTAAGCAACGTGTTCAGTAAATCACTCAGTGATTTCCAGAAGCCTGGAGAAGTTATGGCAAGGAAAGATAATTCTATGCTTATGCAGTCTCTGCATTATTTTCCTGAGCACATACTGTTGGGCACTGTCAAGGACAAAGTAGTGGGTGAGATAGATGCTCTACCTACCCTGTTTGTGCCTGCTTTTCTACTTTCTAAGTAGAAATAAATTGCATAATAATGAAGACTTTGAATTTAGAGTATTAGTATTAAATTAAATGTGGATATAAGAAGCTGATATGTGCATTGGATCCAAACTGAGCTGGGGTGTGTCATGACTTTCTTTGCCCAAGGATTTATCTGACTTCAAGACATTCTCCTTGTTACTAGTGGTCAAAAGGAGGTACAGCTAAATATAAAATAGGTCAGAAAACAGATGTGTGTTCTGCATCAGAGTAGAGTGGAAATAAGCATGTGACAAAGATAGTTTATTTGGACAATGGATGAGAAAAGTAAAGGAGGTAAAATATATATATTTTATATTATAAATATATATATATATATATATATAATATATTCCAGAAAACCAAGATGCATAGCCAATGCTGGACTGCTGCATTTCTTTCTCACACACTACTTTTATTGTGCCAAAACTAAGTTGCAACTGTACTATCAAACTTGAGACAAATTAGCACTGAACTTTCTTAAATCTCATTCTGTCATTAGCTTTTTATTTTTTAGCCTATGTACGCAGTCCTTTGCAGTCATCTCTGGTCAAGTGTTCGTATGTAGCATGGAGCTAATGAATTACTTCTGTATTCAGTCACTTAGACTTCATGAATCAGTCATCTCCTCCTGAAAACTGTTCTGGTCTGGATCTTTAACTAGTGCAAATTAGCACGGTGCCAAGAAAACCTGAGGTGATACAATACTGTACAAAAGTCAGGGATCCAACCCCATGTTTCTGTGGTACTATCACTCTAGTGTCATTTGTAAATGTTACAGATCTTAAGAGTTATATAAAGCAGATCATCTAAAAGGAGAAATTTAAATTGTCTTATGAAAGCTTTAACCCCCAAGTCTACAGACCTAAGTGCGCTGTGATTGCTGCGTTTTGCTTAAGTTCTTTTAAGCAACTTGTGCTTGTACTTCAGGAAATAAGAGGGATAGAGGTATAGATACTGGAAGACCTTTTAACTTTTTAATCTTTTGTTCTCCTTCACTAACAAGTGCCTACTTCAAACACGGGCTTTTATTCTTTGGAAGCCTTTTACAGTAGTTTGCAGTCCTTCAAGCAATTAAGTTAGGCTGTGCCTTGGTTATACTTTTCCAGCCCAAAACCATGGCAATGCTAAGCAAAGAGGAACAGTGAAGGGAACTGGCAATTCAGAGGGAGAGAGCCAAAGAGAGGGCTCCAAAATAGTGAAAGCTGGCCTGGTACTTCTGCAACGGTGCTCAGGAAATGTCTGATATAGGGCAGTGCTTGAGTTTAGTCTCCTTTTGTGAATATTTATAAATGTCACAGAAAATGAGGTTTAATCAACTTCTTATACTCTACATACAGAGTCATCATCTCCAAAACCAATATGATGAAAGATTCCATTTTCACTGCATGTTGGTGATGCTCTGCTGTAGACCAAGTACTGGGTGCCTCTATAGAGGGGGGTGTGAACAGAAACAGGACAGGCTTCTGCCAGAGAGGTCTGTGTGCATTTCTTTGGAGGCTCAAGGAATTTGAATAGTAGGGTGGCATTTTCCCCAAGTTTCTATTTGCAACTAATAACCTGCAGCAAAGTTTTAATAATCAGTATAAGAGCATTGCTTTAGGAAGGGAAACTTGTCCAAATTCCCTCTCATTGATCTCTACACTCATTGCTAAGCTTTATGCAGGGAGGAATTCGATCTACTGGATAGACCAAATATGATGCTGTGTTGGGGGGGATGGGCAGAATGCACATTTCCATTTGGTGAATGTATTTTTTTTTTTAACAGATTCAGTTGAGAGAGGGCATTTTTAGTCAGCTTTAGTGTGACTACAACTAGAATGTCATGCTCTGTTTTGGTCTCAACAGTTGCAGAAAAGGCAAGATTGTGGCAGAAAATAATAAGAAGGGACAGAAGTAAACGACTGGGGAGCTGAGGGTGTTTTGGGTAAGAAGAGTCTCCAAGTATTTGGGGAAACTGAATCTGTATCATTTACAAGAGTAGTGGCAAAGAGGGGAGATATCTGTACTCCATAAATATAAGCATATTATGTTATGTATCAAAGAAAAACAACGGAGATTGTGTACAGGCATCAAGGTGAGGAATTAGAGGATGACTGAAAAGGGGTAAAAGCTTTTTGGAGGTTCAGTTCCACAAACTTCAGTTGCAGAGAAGAATTCTTGATACAGGAGCCAGACCTATATGAAGGTGAAGCTGGTGGGTGCAACACAGACTGCTTCCAAGTGAAACTTAGCTAGTGTTTCTTTTTTCCCTGCTTGGCTATTTCACATCAACCTCATTCAGTCAAATCTTCCTCAGATCAGTGGGACAACCTTTGTACAATGAAGCACTATTATTCTACCAGTGGCACAGACATTTCCTGATGTATAACAGCAAAGAAACGGGATTTATGGTGATAATATCATCTGACTTCTGTATCCAAAATTTAAAATATGAAGGACAACATATGTTTTTTTCTGCTGATAAAAAAAAAAAAAGGCAGAATTATATTCTTGGCATAGAGGTTAGAAATGGCACTGCTGATGAGATTATATCTGTTATCTTCAAAATTGCTTTAAACCAGAAGCTTGGGTAACAAAGGACAGAAGTTACTTTCATATTAGCATATATGTCATGTTTAATCAATCAAAAGGGAATTGTAATTACTTTACTCTCTTCTTAGCAAACTTTAAAGAAAGGAAGTCATGAACCTATAAAGTAAATGTCATCCTGTTTAGATAGTTATAGTTTTATAGGTAATTTGTTGCAGATTTTATGCAGATAATTTATAATTATTTCCTTTCATGCTCATCTTTTAGCCTTAAGTCCACTTTCAACACAAACATAAGGACAGCAGATGCAGGGAATGTATCAATGAATCTAGTTTATTTTACTTTTTTTTAACTGAACTTGGTGTGCACATTTACAAGGTTATCAGCCACTGCGCTGCTACTGAACTTGGCAGTAGTTTGAATCATGTAAGCACTATCAAAGAACCGTGCAGAGGTAATAATTAGCAGGTTTGGTTAGGCAACCTATGACTTGCAGGATAAATTTGTGCAAGGAGGAATTCATTTCTTCTCTCAGCCTGAGTCTTTGCTAGTGCTTTGTTTTGGAAGCACTACTGACGGTGGGTTTGAGCACAGTTGAGCAGGGAACTTAAAATTGTCAAATGTGTTGAACTGCACATACAGCAGCAAGACAACTGTATTTGAAAATAGTTTGAAATTGCCAAAGCTGCTTGGCTTTAGCATGTTTTCTACCACAAAATAGTCTGTTTTTTTTTTTTTTTTTTTGCTTCGTGGCTAAAACCTCTATGTTGGGGGAAAAACTCTGAAGCAGTCCCAGGAAGCAAAAGAGTGAGTATCTTTATGCAAGACAAGATTTGTTACAATTGCTTGCTGGCATTATAAGGTAACTTCATTTTTTCTTGCTCTTTAGAAACCTCTTGTAGAACTAAGAGGCAGAAAACTAGTATTCGTAAATATTTGAATATGTTAAGCCAAAAAGTGGATTTGATTTGTTACAAGTATTGGCAGACCGTCTGTTGACTGTCTTTTCTCTTCCAACCTGCAATAAATCTATGAAAACATTATTTCATCACTCATTGGCCTCAACTGATTGAGTTATGTACCAGAGAAACCTCCCTAGCCATCAGAAATAGCTCTACAGTATTGTATGCACTTGATGTTGCTAAGGTACCCATGTGTATAAGTGTAGCAGACTCTTAGGGCTCTTAGGACTAATAGCACCAGTGCTAAATATCAATACAGTGCAACCAGAAAGTCAGATCACTGTCAACAGCATGCAAGTGCCGTGTCCACCTGCCTTTGGCTTCCCAGTTAAAGTACTGAATAGCCATTTACATCTGGATTGATTAGGGAAACCTTTGACACAAGCCTGGAGTGAGACTTAAATTTCTGCTCTGGATCCATAGGGAAAAATGCTTAACCAGCTTTAACCTCTCTCCAACTGCTCCCTTCTGGCTGTTATGAAACATGAATTCATCTGACCTCTTCAAGGTCTGTTTATATCTTCCTGTCTGGGAGATTCAGTCATTCCTTCCTTCAGACTGCTGCAGACAAATGAATATCTCATGGCACTGTCATATAAAAAGCTACTTAAAACATTTCAAAGCCAAAAGGGCTGCTAGTTTATACTCTTTGAAAAATCAACACAGTGTCTAAACAGCTCCATAATACACCAAACTTCTGCAGCTTGGATTTATTTCTTTCCAGCTCTGTGTTGTTTTTTTTTTTCTATTTGACCAATACGTTGCCTTGGTTAGCAATATTTTTCATTTCAATGGTAAAAAGGATTAACTTCTTCATCCAGGAGATGCTTCAGTTGAACATCCATTTTATGTTGATACTAGTTTTTCAAAGATGTTAAGCAGTGTGAATTGAAGAGCTGTAAACATTATCTGGGAGTCCAGCCTATGTGTGCCGTGGTTCTGGTGTCCACATACAAGGAAACAGCATCAGCAGCACAGAAGTAGTTAGTGACCCTACTAACTACTGACCTACTTGCCAAACCACTGTTTAATGAAATTTAGAGCTGGAATATAAATGAAGTTATTGGTGTTTCCTGATAATTTTATGTGATCTTTAGAGTAGGACCCAAGAGAGGTTAATCCTGTGCCTGGCCCATTTTTTTTTTTTTTTTTTTTTTTTGCTCCACTTCAATCTTCTACATCAGCTGGAAATCAAACACAAGATGCAATATCTCAACAGTTCTGGACATAAAACATCCAGCTTTGTATTACATTTGCTGAATAGAGGAAATCAAAGCCATATATGGGCACCCAGCTTGTGTTATAGGGATGTGATAGGGATGAATATAAAGGTTTGTCACTTCTCCTACCTTTGAGGGTAAGTCAATAGTTTTGTTCCAGTTCCAGTTGGTGCAGTCTACACTGTGTAACTGCAGTTTGCTAACAGGAATAATTTAGGAAGTTTGTGGGAAGGCATAAAAGTCCATCCAGTGCATTGGTGAGTAGATAGGATTGTTAAATTAGAAACAGGATATGCTCCAAATTTGGGGAACTTAGGGAAAAATAGTGGAGCGAAGAGGATTATGATAGTGTGAGGACATGGGAGCTGTTATGGAGAAGCAGGGAGGAGGAATGAAGTAAAAACAGACTTAATAAAATAAGATTAAAGAGTTTAGGAGAAGCTTAAAAAAAAGAGAAAATAGAAGCCATCAAAAGAAAACACGAAGGCCTGGAAGAAAGGCAGAGAAGAGAGTGAAAGCTTGGGGAACAATGAGTGCCTGAAGCAGCCATGCCCCTGGGCTCCTTGCAGTGCTCAGAACTCCAGCCGCTACGGCTGTGTCCAGTATGAAATGGCTGTCCTTGGGCTTTAAGAAAGATCTGAGTCTACAGAACTATTTCAACTTTTTAATCCCTATTCTGCCGAGTGTGTATCACCCAGCCTAAAGACCATGCAGCATCTATAAGCATCTGCAATGTTCAGTTCAAACAAAAGTTTGAGGGAGGGAAGAGAAGATCTTAAAAGAGCCTTTTGAATTCATTGTGAAACAGACTGAACAGTCAAGGATTCTGGACTCATATACATACTTAGGAGTTAAGAATTGAAATAAATTTAAATCCCATACTGGTTATGACCCCATATATACATTTAATTCAAGTGTAATAACATCATTTTCATCCTTAATCTCATTTATATGTGGTAATAATGTCTTGTTAAAACCTAGGCTGCACTACTAGGCTACACAAACAAGTCAATCGACTCAATCTTGTGGATTGTTAAAGATGAATGGTATAGTGCCTAGCAATAAAAGAAGCATTATCTGAGTAGGAAAAGTACTTAATTTTTTTAAAAGATTTTTTGTTTGTTTGTTTCAGGTCATGCTATTTTGACTAGGATAGCTTATTGAATTATATTCTATGGCTTTACCTTCTTCCCCCATATAAATCTATACATTTTTATATTTTCTATAATTTCTTTGGGGGCTGTTTCCTTTGTAACATATGAGAATATTTTAATTTGGTTTCCTCTCCATTCCAATCATTTGGGGTTAAATTTTCTCTAATAGCCTAATCCCAGTCCAAATAAGTTTAATGAGAAAACTCCAATGTGATAAAATGGAACCACATTTTCCCTACTAAGCCTGCACAGCTGACTTTTCTGGCATAATTGTGTCGTTCAAGGGTAGAATGAGGTATGATCTGTGACTGGTGTGAGGAAAAGATTTCAATGTGGCTGTAGGTAAACAGGTTAAAAAAAAAAAAAAAAAAACCCTGCCATTTTCACTTCATTCAGTGGGATTGAGAAAAATTACTGTATTGAAAGTGGAGCTTTGTTGCTACAAGTGGCTTATCTGGCATAATGATTGGATATTTGTACTCCAGCAAAAACCTCCAAATGCGGGCCTGAATTGAATTACGCCCACGTAAATTGAATTCTGTTGCAGACTTGTGGCAAAGATTCTGCTCACCTTTGGTCTATACCATGTAGATAGAAGGTTTGCCAGGGCTAACTTTTCTATTCTGAGAGAAAAGAAGACCTGTCCTGGCAGTTCACCACAGCTCTCTCACAGAGATGAGGTCACTACTCATCAGGTCACCATGTTCCCCAAATGTAGAATGTAGACAGCGTGACAACCTCTTGCAGGCATCCTATTCTCACGTGCTTTGTGTTATGCCTCTTCACTTTGATCTGTTCTGCCTGCACCAGTGAGATCAAAGAAAAAGCTGAGCTCTGCCTCTTATCTCTGTGCTCCTGTGTCTTTTCTTTCCTTTTTTTCCTTCTTTATTTCTGACAATTGTACAGTGGAGGGAAAGCAAGACATGGAGGGAACTCCTCCATCAACGCCAGCCACTGCCAAACCCAATGCACTGAATCAGAAAGAGGCTTTTTTCCTATTGCCTGAAGTAGTTGACTGCTGAAAATGTTAGAGGCTGGGTAAGCTGGATTTCAGCATTTAACTTCACAGGAGCAATATCTCAATTCTTATCAAGTTCACAAGGCTGAAAGAAAGCATTAATAGTTTTGTAGGCAGCTTGTTCTGAAGAGGCAACAGTAGGCTTAAAAAGTTGTGATGATTTAATTGAGTGTGACAACTTTTCTAGAATAGAACTTTGAGATACTGATATTGTCCTTATAAAAAGCAGATTCCTGGATAGGAGCCATTCTCTGACAGCTGGAAGAGACCTCACCCAAGTCAGATCAGTTTGGAGATGTCCCTGTCAACAGAGCTGTGCCCTTAAGTCATGCTTTATGCACCTTATCCTTTTGCTAAGTCTTTTCTCAATAGCAGCATAGAAGAAGCATAACTAGAATGTTCCTACCTAAATGATCTTTGTCTTTCCAACATTTCATCACCCGTAAATTCCAAGTGAAAGAAGTCATCTAGAATTCCCTTCAGGTGGCATCTTAATTTTTATCTGGGGTACATTTTGGAATCAAACCTTGTTTTCCCTCCCTTACTGTACTTTTGTTCATGGCATTGGAGTCCCTAGAGTGTCAGCTGAAGGATGTGATTCTAACTGCTGCTACATCCCAGTGCTGGTGGGTGCTCAACTCCCAGAGGTGGTCCAGAGCAAAACCGTTGAGACCTTGCTGTGAACTGACAACCAACTCTTTCTCTTTGCTTGCCTTCTTCTACAACATGATGCTACTTGCTTAGTGTAGACCTTGACACGCTTTATTTAAGGAGCTCAGTTCCTCCTCTGCCAGAGAATTGTTTCTGAGTATGTCAGTTTCTCACTAAATTTGCTGAACTCTCCACTTTTATATTAATGGCTGATCTCATTTTGCATTTATTGAACACTTCTGGATTCATTAGGTCAAATTCAGGATCAAAAGCTACATAAAAATATATATTTTTGAGGAATAAATGAACTAGCGTATGTTTGGAAAAAAAAAAAAAACATTATATTAATGAAGAATCCAAGCTAAAACTTTGCTGTCTTTCAAACCACATGAATAAGCTTTCAAAAGAAGTCTGCTTGTTGAAGAGCTGGGATACCCATATTAGCAGAGGTTTTTCTCTCCTGTGTACTGCTTTCATATTTTCAGTAGCAAATGAACTGAGACTTAAAATGAATGAGCTGTTTAAGAGTAATATGCCTCCCCTTGCACCTGCATACATTGATGGCTACCAGCAGAGCTATGTAGCTGGAGTTTCAGTAGCTTTGATTCTTGTATCATGATTATTTTCTTAAGTAATGAATTTAAAAAGCACAAGAAGTGCTGCCAATCGCTATAGCAATCTGTGCTAAGTCCAGAAAGACATCCTTGTTTATCTAGTTCACTGTTCTTCAGAGCAAAAACCATTGTGTGTAATTCTACCAACTTTATTTATCCCGATTTATGTGATTATGCATATGATGCTGATTCTTGCCTTCAGCTGTATTTGTTGCAGTTACACACTCTTGCTTTAAAAATGCTGTCGTACTTCTGGAGGCTGATCTTTTTAATTCCATGTTTAATTTCATTTTCATGCTGTTCTTTTGACTTCCTTTTTGTATTTCTAGAGCAGGAGTACTTGCTACAGTGGGAGTGAGGCACATTCACAAGGCTTGAATCTATCTTACTATCACTGTTGGTCTTTTAATACTCTTCCTGAATCTTTTCATCTGAAATATGAATAACCATTTAATGCCTTCTGGAAGGGAAGAAGGGCTTCTATTTAAAAATAAAAATAAAATATAATATCAGTTGCATGGCAAAAGGATTTGTGATTTGAATTATTACTGAACAACCCAACACTGAGTATCCTCTCACAATCATTTGCATTTATAGTGATATAGGAACCGGGTCTTTATGTAACAGCTACAGAGCAAGAACCCTGTGGTTTTGGCTGTGGGCTTCCACAGTTGAGCTGTCTGAAGTCAAAACGCTGGGCCAGCTCAGCCTGACACCAGGGGCAGCGCATTAGGGATGGTTTCTTGAAAGCATGCTGACAACCCCCAGCAGTCCTTTTTTTTTTTTTTTTTTTTTTTTCTTTTAAAGATGAACACACATCTGCCAACAGCTTGCTAACCAGTACATATAAATGTTAGGCCTAGATGGTTGAATCCTTCAGCCAGTTCTGTTTCTCCCTCTAAGCTGATACACAGGAAGGACAGCTGTGGGTATTATGCTTCAGTTTCAGTCCCTCAGGCAGTTAAGTATTCCTGTCTAATCACAAGAACATCTGGGACACAAGTCCTCTGCTTCCCTTCTAGTTTCTGTGTGTTCACCCTGCACTTAATTCAGCTCCTGAGGGGCTTAGGGACAAACCTGCTGGAGCCTATGTAGGTAGACATCCAGAATCACCTTGCAGTTTCTAGGGGATGCAAGTCTTTGTATTACCCCAGGAGTAATTCCAACTCCTTATCCTCCTTCTTCCAGCCAATGACCCTGCTGACATTTCAGCTATGGCTCTATGCTGAAAGCTTAGGTTTGATTAATTAGTTTCCGTGTCTTTTAAGGTTTTTGATACATTCTGAAAAAGTAATCTAGGCTTGTTTATTCTGTACATACTATTCATGTTAGATCTTACTAAAATGTGTGTCATTTGAATAATCCAGATCTTGTGTTCCTTGTCACTAATCCAACCCATCTGGCCAATTAAACCTTTCCTATTGAGTACATCAGCAGAGGCCTCCCAGGTCTTACCTGAAAGATGCTGGGAAGCATCCTGATACTATTTTGCAATAGGGTATAGAAAAGAAGTAAATCAGGACAGGGAACCACGAATTTGTTAATGGTCATCTGAACTGTAGTTGGATTTAGTTGGAGAAATTAATATGAAATCTGAAACTTCTGGCTCTGAGCGTTTATTTTCCAACAGTCGTTTCTTTTCACATTTCTTTTCACTGTTTTTGATGAAAGAATTCAGGATAAAATAGAATATTTTTATGCAGATTAAATCAGTTGGAAGATTTTTAGTAATCCAGATGATTAATTATAATGCGTAAGAAAAGACTTCTTTGCTCTCAGTGCAAACTTCCTCAGAAAGTGTTATACACTTATTTTTAGAGGGCATGCCTGATGGACTGCTTTTTAAATTAGGGTGTAACAGAGGATTAGATCAATCTTGTGTTAATTAAATAGATGCTAGTCTGGTTTTAGCACTTCTTGTGCTATCTCATGGTTCCATTATGATGGGCTGTTGCACAGTTGTTCTCAGATGCCTTCTCTTTGTAGGGGATCTTGGAACAAGCTGTGCTCTTATGGCCAAGAGAAGAGGGAAAATCTGATGGAAGTTGCTCCTGTGTGTCTTGCAGCAGTCTTCCCAGAAAAGGCATCAGCCACCTGGAGAGCCACTTGAACTTCCCTCTCATTGCAGTTTTGGGTAATAGAAAGCCTAAAAGATAGGGAATCTGTCTCCAATTTCTGCTCTTCCATGTGTTTTCTCCTCCTTCCTTTCTACCCTGTCTCCAAAACCCTTGCATTCCAGGAGGGGTACCTCTTGTATTGATATGTTATAAGGAAGAGAGAGTTTTGTTGGGTCTTGAAGGGGGCTGGGCAGAAGGTTACTTCTGCTTCTGTTCTTTTTGCATCAGCCTAATTGCAGTTAAGTCTCCCTCAAAGAAACAACCAAAGGGTTCTATGCATTATGTTTGCCACTTACTCTCATGAGTAGTTCAGCTGTACACACGTAAGTGCTCACAAGATCAAGCAGGATAAAGACAAAAAGCAGACAAAGCAAAGGAGAGCAAGTTAGACATACAACTGCAGTGGTCAGGGTGATGATAGGCACACATGTTGTTAGTTCCTCTCCCCCTCCCTCCTGCCAGCCACTGAAATAAGCAACATATGATAGGAGGAGGAGAGAGGTGAAAATCTGAATCCGTGCTTGGAAGAAAAACATCCATCTGTAAAAGATTCATATTTCATAGGTCTTGCTTGCACTTCATTTACACTCTCAGAGTGAAATTCTCTGTTAGGAAGCCCTGTGGGCCATCCCACTCCATTTCAGAGCAGCAGAGGGAAGCTGCACTGCAGTGCACTGCGGTCTCCCCTTTCAGGGAGGGAGAAACCTTTCTTTTGTCAAGCAGAGGTACTCCAAGGTCCTCAGTGCGCATAGTGAGGATGGAAAAGTAATGATGCCTACATTTAAATTTCATGAGACAGCTTGACTTTCTGATAGGTATGTTTCAGGTTTGGAACAAAGGCAAATATGTTTTCAATTTCCAGTGGAAATGAACTCTGAAAAAGATCAGTTTTAGTCGATTTTCATTTCACAATTTTGATTTAACAATTTTATTTTACTTTCTACGCTTACCTGTAAAGCTTTCCAGAATTGGATTACTGATGTGCTACATCTGGTTAATCTCACTGAAATCTTCCGTTTTTAATATCTTTTGTTGTTCTTAAAGGATAGTGCAGTTTACTACTGGTAAAAAAAAAAAAAAAACACAAACAAACAAAAAAAAAATCTTCATCTTCTTTCTTAGATCAAACTCTCTCTTGTTTTGTAATAAAACAGTATGAGAACACGTGCTTGACTTCACAAAGAAGGTGAAGCTTCTCCTTAGATTTACACATTATAGATATGGTACATACTTGTGTGGAGTGAGAGAACATTTAAATTTTAATAGCTTTATTTTGAAACAAGGCTTCAAGCACAGATGTAAATAATTCAGCTCTTGAAGGCCTCCAGTGTGCTGCTAATAGTTAGTAGTGTGCCTAGAATTTGTATAGGTAGACATGAAGGCAGATATTAAGCAGCTCTACTCATGGCAATGTCACCACAAGGCTGTATGGCGGTAGATGAGTCATGGAAATTTCGTCTTCTTGTTTGTTGAATAGATTATGAGCTATTCATTTCCCTGGAATGCTGTGATCCTCAAATAATGGATGATGTGAACATCTCTGTTGAAATACCGCATCATTAATTTTCCCCTGCTCTTTTGCCAACGTTTGAAGATGTTTAGATCTATGATGGTTCTGACTTTAAAGCTACTAGCAGTACTACAATAACTGTTTTCAATTTTTAAAAGATCTGATTTCCTACCTTCTTGGAAAACATTTGCCACTTAAGCCTCGAATGCATTCTTACAGAAATGGTAGCTTATGTTTCCTGTGCTTTGCCTCTCGCAATAATGATGTATAGTATTCAGTAATTAATTCAAACACAAGAGTAGTCCAACCCTTTGTATTTTGGAAACTGGCTCGTGTCACAGATGTACTGTGATATGTTTGCCTTGAATCTTTACTACTCTGTAACTCAGACAGTATCACCCTGCTTCAATCTTCTTCTGAAAAAAGGCAAAATTCAGAACTTTGGCAGTCATTTTTCACAAAAGTAAGCAAGAATGCATTGAATTTAGATCTTGAATTTCTGGGTTTCTGCCATTTTCACTCCATGTTTTAGGCATCTAGAGCTCTTTTCAATTTGAAGTGACAATAAAAGCATCTGGTAGAGAGTCAACAAACTTTTCCTAGACCTTTTCCTCCTGTCAATACAATTCAACAGAGTGGAGATTGTTCATAAAAATAAGCGTAGATATTTGTAACTGGGTATGTGAAGCCATCCATAGCTAATCTACTATTCCAGCAGATATCACTAACACGCTCTAAGGCTTCCTTTGAGCCAGGCTCTTTGCACGTTCTCGCAGTGGGGAAATATTAATGAAACACATCATCCAAGGAATGTCCCTATTACCACTTCTGTTTTAAAAGCTGTCCGCAGTAATGAGCTCTACATAACCTTTTGCCCCTCAGATTTCTACAGAACGATCCACCTGGCAAAGAGTTAAGTGCAGACCATAACTGCACAGTACAGCCTGCAAGTGTCATCATCTTTTCCCTGCGCTCCGTGTGTGCCTGTGTGTGTGTCTGAGCGCACATTTTAAAGACCTTGCCTAATCACACCTCACTTATTTTTAAGTACAACATGTGGTTTGACTTTGCACCCACTTTTCTACTGGAAGACTAAATGTTAACACCCAGGGGCACCTGTCTTAGATTAGCAAATAGTTTACTACAAATGATGGAACCAAACTGATGGGATTATACTTGGTTCAGAAACACAAAATTGAGTCAAATAGGATTTTCCCATTTATTTATTTGCTTCAAAGTACAGAAGATGACACTGAAAACAAGGGGAAAATGTCTCTAATGCTGTAGTTTTAAAAACATCTGACAAGTTCTGCTGACATGTTTTCTGTGTGGAAGGACCTGAAAATCTCATGTCCACTTGACAAGAGCATTTTTGTCATTCCACAGTGGCAAAACAAGTGCAAAATGTGAAGTGGTCTGCACATATGGCCTTAGAGGGCACTGAGGTTTGGTGAGGGTCAACTTTTTTGGGATCTGGGTAAATTTCATGGTCCCAGCTGTCCAGATGATTTGCAGAGGACACCAATATACTGAAGCAACCTGCTGTGAATCTTCATCCTAACAGGCTAATGTATGGCAGGCATCCTGTACTGTCCTCGATAACTTCAGAAAACTGAACCAAATTTCCACCAGCTAGCTTGAGATTTCCTCTTCTGATCAACAGGGTATAAATTACAGAATCTTAGATGATTGTAGGAAAATCATGTCCTTAAACTAACACACACATTCTTGCACGTTATTACTTTGTGTTTGGGCTGTAAGTTTCTCTTTTATCTCTCAAATTATCCTTCACTTGTCATCCACTTATGCTTATCAGTACCCCTGTTTCTCTGATTAGTGTTGTATGCTGCTTTGGAGTAAATGTGTATATATATGTACTCAAGAAAAGTGGAGTTATTAGAGGTCAGTTGTTTTTTCCTGTTTCCTTCATATTGTCTTCTGCTCTCCCCACTGAACCTCTCTTTCTCCCTTTATAGGATGTTTTTGCAGTATCAAATAGTGCAGTAATGTTTGGTGACTTTTTTGGAATGAGTGCTCCATTGTTGCTGTAATATTGTTGCCATCACATTTTCAAATCTCCATTTTTAGATGTCTTTGCTAACACAAATTGAAGTAATTTAAATGGCAACTTACAAATAAGTGATTTTCTACTTTTTATTCTTCTCAGTTAATTATCTATTTGCTGGAATGAATGGAAGAGAACCATGAATCCCTGTTGCCTTTAAGCTTCTACTCAAACAGACTGGAGATATTTCATTTTGTACATCTTTACATTCTGTTATCCAAGCACAGGTTATTTTTCTGACATAGGAAGGCTTTATGTTCGACAGTGGGCAGATGGAAAAATGAGATACCAAATATAGCACAGAATGGTTTGTTTTAAACTACAGTGCTAAAACTTACCTAACAGAAATGTGGCATTTTCTAATTGCTCATGCTGCTTTGCCATAGGTGTGTGCATGGCTGTGCTGCCCCTTGATGAGAAGTTAGTGTAAAAATATTACTTGCACATAGAATAATAGAATAACCCAAATTGGAAGGGACCCATAAGGATCATTGTATCCAGTTCCTGGCACATACTCCAGATTTTCTTGCACTGATGAAAAATCCTACATTAAACTGCTCAAGTAATGCACATCATGGTTTGCATCTCTAGATGTAACTGTTCTCAAAAGCCTAGGGCTGAAATGGTACTTGTTAACTCTTTGATAGAATAAAGTCACAGAATGGATGTAAATAAACACAGTATGGGAATTGTGAATTATTAGGGACATCATGTTTCCAGCAGACGTTCTTGTCCTATAACAGCAGCTGATTGAACAAGGCTGCTTGCAGCTGGCCCTGGAGCCCCACCGAGCTGAGTCAGCATGCTGTATTTGTGGGACTGCATCTTCTCCCACCCTTCACCATCAGCCATATGAGAAGGCTTGGATAATAAGAAAGTCAGAATTCCTGCTCAGCACCGTAACAGAGTGCTGGGCAGGTGATGCCAAGGAGAGCATTAGGAGATTCAAGATGCTGATTTCCAGCTCCTCATTCTTTATTTGTACACCACTGCATTGGGTATGGCTGGAGCTGTGTGTGCAGTAAGAGGCCTGCCCTGCAGCAGTGAAACCTTGTGAGTGCATAAATCTCCAGCATTTATGGTAAAATCTGTGTTGTGGAAGTTTTCTTATCAGAGTAGATCGAGGAGAGGAGAAGGAGGAAGGGCTGAGGAAAGACAGCTGACAGATTTGAGCTGCATGGAAATGCTGGCTACTATTTAAAGAAGGCATCTGAGTCCTGCTTTCCCTGGAGCTGGTAATAATTGTGCCTTTTGCTTCCATGGGAATAGGCTCAGGCCTTCAGCTGGCAAATGTTTGCATATAGCCCAAATCAAGTCATTAGTTGCCATGTGTCCAACCTGTATTTTGGGGCCCTCCAGCTGAAAAGTCCATTTGCATATTTATCCCAGCCAGGAACATGGTAATTAAGTCTGTGGCATTGTACACAACCCCGAGGAAAGTCTGTAATTCAATAGTTCAGAGAGACTCCTGCTGATTTCAATGGGTTTGGAGCAGCCACAAACTCAGAGGGTGTTTACTGGATCGTGGGCAACCCAACTACTTGCAAGAATTATTAAATTAACACTTCAAATTATCAACGCCTCCACAACATCCAGCCAGCCCCCACCTTTCAGACTGCAGAGAGAGCGTTACAAATGGGGTGAACTTTGCTCTTTGATGGGGTCTGCTCTGTGTGGCTGTACATCATGCAAGTATGCACAGCACTTGTGTCTCAGCTCCCAGCAATGTGGACCAGCCCTGGCTGTAGAGGGCTTGGGACTAAATGATGTACAGCGCAGTCTTAACAGTATGCAGGGGAAAGTGATTACACTGGAATTTAGCACAAAGGCTCTGGCTAACAGCTAAAAGATGATCTTGTTACAAACAAGCAAACAGCTGCAGTGACAGAAGTCCTTGCAAGGCAGGTAGGTCTTCTGCATGGGGGCAAAATAGAGCAGGAAAAAAACGTTTACGAGGAGAAAATCCTTAAGTATGCTTCATGGAGATAGCCCAAAAGCAGTTCCTGCATCTGAAGTTTTACTCTACTGAAAGAGATATAACAATCCTTTGTGTGGCTCAGGAAAATCTATTTACGTATGTTTGTATTTTCAGGGACAAGTATACAAGCTGTATATCTCCCTTTGATTTTCATGGTGTGTATGATGTCCAAAGATCTGACTATCTGCTCCCCAGTACACACACTAAACTCTCTGCTCCACTTCCAGTACTTCGGCTTCTCTACTCTAACTCCAGCATCTCCTATGCAGCTGATAATCTTGTCATTTTTTGTACAGCTATCAAAGAAATAGGAAATATCGCAAAATATGGTAGCTGTCTTTAAATTGAAAATGTGCAGCCTTTTGGAAGGTTGTAATGCCAGCCAAGGATTTTGTGCAATGATGCCAGTTCCTTCCCCAGTTCCTCTTGCACGTGAGCACTCTGTTCATCATCACCAATATGGAGTGAGCAGGAGAGGGGTTTTTGTGGCATATTGCATTGCTGGACGAAAAGGGATAAAAAGGAACTTTGCATGAAAACAAGAAAGGTTGAGTGAGAGGCAGCTGAGGATGCCTGCAAGAAACAAAAACATTGGGATCAATTCAAAGCCCATTGAAATCAATGGAAGGATTTCAATGGGCCTTGAACCAGATCCTCTTTAGTGAAATGAAATGGAGAAATAATAAACGGGTTTGGGAGAGAAACAAATCTGGAGCTGGTGGAAGTAAATGGCACAGCTGTAAAGAAAAAGAGCTCTGGCAGAAAGGAGAGGGCCTGAGCAGTTGAAAACCAAGATAGGGGTTGGCAGCCAGAAGCAGTGGAGTTTGGCAAGTGACTCAAAAATGCCAAGTGCGAGATTTGTTTGCTTGTTTTTGTAGCATGTGCGGCAAACAAGGATCAGAAACACTCTTCCGTTTTCCCTGGGGACTTCCCTTTCCTCTGCCCACTGCTGGCAGTCCATTTTTTGGCTTTTTGAGTACCTTTCCCTAAAAATAACACATTCCAAGCAAGTTTGCAAGTAGCAAACTGTGAACATGGCTTAATAAACTCTCAGCTTCTCAGCAGAACATCTAGGACACTTTTTTTCTTTTTTTGCAAGTACATAAATAAATAAAATTACATAATGATTTGCCATGTAAGTGTTAAATCCAGACTGAGTTCCTGATCTTAACCAAACCAGCCTCAGCTCCTGTTTCTCCATCCTGGCAGTAAATTGCTTACTGAAGGTTTCTGGGAAATGGGAACATATAGGAAAGAAAAAAAAAATCACAACAAACAGAAGTATGAATTTAATTACCAATACTATGCTCCAAGCTCCATGGGGAAGGAGAAAGATAATTGCTTAGGGTCTCTGGATAGAATCCCATCCCCATGGCCAAGACAACAGTCAGTCTAGCCAGCATCTCAATGACAGGAGAGCAACGTGCAGTGTGTTTTTTAGTGTCAGTGATTCTGCATAGAGTCATAACAAGTAAACGAGATGGTAATTAAAAATGGAAAGAAACATTGGCCAGAGGTGAGAACATGTGGTACAGGAGGGATCTGTGCTTCGTTGTGTATAAAATGGCAAGATAAAAATATACGGCAGCAATAAGTGCACAGTTCTCACGGGGAATTTTTGCAGAAGGCTCCAGATTGAGAAATAAGAATCTGAAAGGGAAAGGTGGAGGTGTTGTCTCTCTTCTCCCAGGCTGAATAAAATGCCAGGATGATATGTGGCAGCCCAGGAAATGCAAAGAGATTGTTGCGATAAAGCAAAAAGCCCCTGGAGAAAGCAGATTTTAAGTAGCAAATGTGTTTGCAAGGGATGAGTGTGGGCTTCTGAGGAGCACCTAGGGCAACAAAGAGTGGGATGTGGTGCTGTCTGATGGAGAAGGGCTGCAGGGGTGCCCCATTCCCCACCACTGCCAGTGACACACGGCCACTGACGGAGACTGGAAGGGGACATCCTATGTGCTGCCAGTGCCACAGGTTGCACATCTTTCCAGTGGTAGAGTTTGGAGTCAGCATCTCTCAGGGGTGACACAAATATAATTTTGAAGGAAAAATCTTCTAGAGAGAACAGAACCCCTCTGTTTCCTTGCTTGCTTGTTGGTGGGGTTTTTTTAGGCAAACAGGCATGCAATCTCTCTGAAATATTTCAACAATATTACAGATCGCTGTCTTGACAGAAATCAGTCCTTTTTGGTTTGAAAACCAAAGTAACTTGGGGTTTGAAATTTATGTATTACTATTTTCTTATTTAAAAGCAAAACAAACAAACAAACAAAAAAAAACAGGGAAGAACTTATTTGGAAGGCAGAGAGACTTGTGAGAAGCGCTGATAGATCAAGTAATATTTCTCTTTGATGCAGGGAGGACAGAGTCCCTTCTCTTGAGGCTGCAGTTCCTTGCTGCCACCCTGCCGTGATCTGACCTTCATGCAAACACAGAAATACACACCTGAGGGCTGTGCTGCTGACTGCTTTCAGCTGTTCCTCTGTTCTTAGATACTATGTTTTGGAATTTTTTCCTGGTTTCCTAGCAAGATTTGAAACAACTCTCTTATTTCACCCAAATTGACACAAAATTATTTTCTATCTAGTAAAATGTCTTGTAGCAGGAGAAGGGAATGGCATTTCATCATGAGATGATAACTCAGATCTTTTGAACCTCTTCACTGATTATTTCTATAATCATTTCTTAGTTAGTATTCCTATGTTTATTTCTTGTTGCTCAATTACTCTGCAGGGCATTGATTATGGAGTGCATTTTATAGATGTATACACAGAAAATTGATGGTTTTAGTATAATTCTATTAAGAATTCAGGCAGTCAAAAGGCAGAAATCTGTAGGATACTTTTTCTTGCAAATCATTTTCAGACTAGTTTTAAACTGTAAGACACTGGAGGAGAAAAATGTCTCTGTTTTTGCTAAATGCCTACTTCAATGCAAACTGCATTTTGACAGAAGACTTTGATCTCTATAAGGATGCAAATGACTAAAAATTAAACATGAGGCTAAGCACGGAGGAGGTGTTCAGCATAAGCTGAGAAGCTGTGATACCTAGGAAATAAACAGGGCTTCACCTACCACAGATTTAATACTTAGTGGCCAGAAACTCTCTTTTGCTACTGGTATGCACCATGTTAGTTCATCACATGTTAAATCCCCACTTTGATAGCAAATTGGTTGAATATTTAAAAACCCATTTCTCACTAAATATGGGAGGGCTGAGATGGGAGTAGAGCTATATTACATAGGTGAAGCAGGTAAACACTTCTTTTCCTGACAATGCTGTCCTCCACATGAGATTCAAAATCATATTAATGTCTTCGAGGTTCTCTATGAGGAATACCAACATTATAGAATCGTTTGAGCTGGAAGGAACCTTTAAAGGTCTTCTAGTCCACCCCCTCTGCAGTGAACAGGGACACCTACAGCTCCATACAGCTCAGAGCTCCATCCAGTCTGACCTAGAAATGTCCCCCACCTCTCTGGGCAACCTGTGCCAGCGCCTCACCAGACTTACTGTGAAAACGTTCTTCCTTATATGCAATCTAAATCTCCTCTCTTTTAATTTGAAACAATTTCCCTCTGTTCTAGGTTCCTGATTTGTGTTTGTTTATATCCTCAGCACGATTCAAGCTTAGCCCATTTGTATGTTTTGGCAGAACTGTAGTGCTGAATAATAATTTTTAAAAGTTCCATTAATGCATTTCTCCATTTTCTGTTCATACAACTACAGATGAACAAACATTTCCATGAAGAACAGGAGTAAGTGTTCATGCTGAGAGCTTTCCACTCCTGATTTGTTTATTGGCGCTAATGAAAAAGTCCCCACAAATTACAGACAAATTTTGTGAGATTAACATAGGTAATATTAAGCCCACATTTCTTGTTTTTTTTTTTTTTTTAATGGGTGTGACTTGGTCCTCACCTCTTTGCCAGCTGTAGGTCATGCCTTTTGTCTCCTCCATTTCACAGTACAAGGCCACTTAGGGAAAGCAGAATATCAACCAAATCACATAAGCACAAGCTGGTGTGCTCGCTGTGATGAGGACATTTTGGGACTGTCGGAGCCCCTCCGCTAACTCAGCATCTGAACGTGCTTTGGGTGTCTCTCAATGCCCAAACATGGGGACATAGAGATAGCCCTTCATCTTCACATGATGTAATTTGCCATATTTCTTCAGTAGCTAATTAAGTACTAATCACAATATTTTCAGCAGTGCTGTACAAACTATTGACAAAAATACATAAAATAATGATAGCTTGTTGGGATAGTATCAATCTCTTCATTACTGGAACTATCTTTCTAGTTTCTGCATTTCTTATTTATCTTATTCTGCATTTATTTATCTTACTTCCAAAGTCTGCCTTTTCATTTCTACTGGAGCACAAAAAATAGCCTGTCTTGCTACAAGATCTTTGCAGAGGGATTTGTTTGGTTCTTCTTCAAACTGCTGAAACATTTCACTTTGCACGGCAGATCTGAACCAAATCAAAGCAAGGAGGGCTAATGTGAGACTTTGAAGCCCTCATTCTCTCATGACAGTAGGAAATAGCCACGGTGAGGAGCTGGCTCGTGTCCTACATTCCAGTATTGCTCTTTTCTGAGAGTGATGCTGCAATGGTTAAACTTGCTGCTGTGGGGAAGCACAGGTACCCGCACGCAGCACGGGTGTAAAGCAGAGTCTCTTGCTGATAGCCATCTGGAGATCACAGACTTCAGCTCTCTCTGACTTATTTTTAGGCACCAAGCTTCGTAGTCTTTGAGGGCAAAGAGAGGGGAGTAAAAATAGGCCAATTAGTATAATTTCTAAAAAAAATTCCTTAAAGATCTTGAGCAATTGCAAAGGTGACTTTAAAATTTAAGTGGAATGAAAAACAAATGGGCTGGATAGGAAATTTGGGGGCCTCTAAGAAGATCGTTTAGCCAATAAATTGCCTTTTTTTCATCTGAGTATCTTTGAAGTATCCTCCCTGGAGGGACTGTCTTAAAGCTAGCTTTACTTAGTAGCACTGGGCTGTTAATGGCTTCCGAATGTACCTTTCTATTCTCTGATCTTACCATAGCCTCTTCCCTTCTGTACTTGTTTTGTTACAATTTCACTCTGTATTGAAATAACTTAAAATTGTGGCAAGAAAAGGTTTTTTTTTTTATCCAATCACAAAGAGATATTTGATGTTACTCAGACTTACCATGGCCAGTAACCAGTTTGTCACACAAGGTCGCATAAGTTTGTCAGTAGTGATGTGAATTTGGGGAAAAGATTTCAGTCCTGCTTAAAAATTTACGTGGCATCAATTCGTTGGACATCTGGTTTCAATCTAAAATGTATCTGCCTGAGGGAACATATCACCCCCAGAGTAAATAATAATAGTAATGTTAATAATAATAACAATATCTATAATATAGTAATAATAGATGTAAATGAAGTACACGTTCTTGAGTTTCCAATGCGGGAGAAAACAAATTAGAAAATGAATTGCCTGGAGGTTCACATTTACATTGCACGGATGGTTTACATTTTAAGGAACATGAAAACAGACTGCCTTCAAGGAAGAGCATGAATATTTGAGGAAGATTTATTTAAACCAAAGATTTGAGGAAATGTTAAAACCAGATGAAGTCTATATACAGTGAAGGTGCTAGATCAAGTAATCGGCTTCAGCACAAACTGTGGCTCTAATCATAAAGATAAAATCTCTATTTAAAGTCAGGGCAGGTAAATGTCTACAATCCAGTGGGGAAGCAACATTTCTTCCGAGACTGAGGGCAGACACTTGCTAACAAGGGGGAAGGTTTGGCTTCTATAGACGGTCTGAATCTCTCCATGGAGGGACAGAGGCAGAAAAAAGGAAGAGTGGGCAGCCAGGGCTGGGGGCTTCATGCTAACCTTGCCCCACCACTCTCCATATCACCAGCTGCATTCAACAACTCCAGCCCCAGCACTGAAATACTTACAGAAAGATGTCAAAAAAAGGTGGCTGATTGGCACTGTGATTTTGGAGGAAATTACAGACTGCTTCATATTCCCAATTGAGTCTATTTTGTATAGAGCAAAATCTTACATGGAAAAATGTCAGCTTGATATCCTTCTTTTACTAGGAAGTAGAGAGAAAATAGTGAAGACAGCAATGGTAATTGACTTGCTTGCATTTTATACTACTGAACTCATACTTCTATTCCAAAATGAAGGAGAAAGTAGCACTGGGATCATAGTATACATAAGTATGACTTGGGGATTTTTGCAGCTTAAAACTGGATGTGTGCACAGGTAAAATTAAAGAAAGATATTCAAGTGTTTATTTTCTTAGACATCTACAGAAGGGAAAATTAAAGAAAGCTTGGAGTATATTTTAAGAAATAGTCACGCAACTGTGGATAGTGATCACATTTCACCTCCAATTAAAATTACAGAGCAGGAAGTCTACCAGGAAAGAAACAGGCAAACATCAAGGTGCAAAAGTTTATTCATTTCAAAGGTCAATCAATGCCAAGTAAGGCCAAGAAGGAAAGGATTCTGAATGGTGGCAATATCTGGGGCTGTCTCTGAGAACTGCAAGAAAGCCAGAAAAACAAGTAACCAGATGCTCAAATAAGTTTTTTGAGTTCTTTAGAATAGAAAATAAGTTTGTAAAATAAAAACATGAAGAAATATAGAAAAGGTATGAGAACCAGAGTTGTGTACAATGTCATTTGCCATCAGGCTGGAAGATGAATAATGTGTAGTCATGAAGTTCAGATACTATATCATGCACAGAGCAAATGTAAAATAGAGGATCTGGACAACAGTAGAAACAGGGAATGTCATTTTCCAGTCAAATCTTTAGTTGACTGAGAAAATTAAGATCAGAACAGAATCTCACAGAACTGAGGACCATCAAGTTCAATGCGCTGCCAAAGCAGACTCCCTAGAGTCTGCACACTTGCACACACTTCTGGGAACTGAATTTGTTGTGAACTTCCAAGGGAGATGATTTAGGCATCAGTGTGGACATCTCAGTAAAGACATCTGCTTGAACTCAGTGTGCAGCAGCAGTCTAAACTGTAAAGTAGATGTTAGGAAGGAATTGGATGGCACAAACATGGAAAGTATGGTACCATTTGTAAACCTGTGACACAGACGTGGAGGCAGAAAGCTTTCTGTTTGTTTGCTAGATCTCAAAGACGGAAAAAGGAAAAAAAAAAGTCTCAGGTGGCAACAAGAGATCACAAGAGCTATAGGGAGGAAGTGTTTAAAATTGGAGTCATTGGGAATAAGGCTTTAATTTAGAAAGAGGAAAAATCAAGCATTCAAGTAACGGTAAACATATATGCCAGAGTGGAAGCTCAAATGAAAATCAGACATTTTTATATCCCTTTTTTTTTACAGATACATTTCTATAGAATTAGGAAACCAGACACTTCTAGTACACAAATACAAGCTTTAATAATTCTACTTTATATCACAGATCAGCTAGAGCTGCTAGCGTGAGCTCTAATATTTCAAGTGTTATTGGTTATTCAGTGCTGGTAACTGTGGCAGTGTTTCAGAAAAACTGCAGTTCTTCTCACTTTTAACACTTTTCACGTTTCTAGGGACGTTCGCAAAAGGCTGATTTGTATAAGTTCAAAAACTCTCTTTAATTAAAAAGCCATCTTTGTGAATGCAAATGAATACATCAAAAACTCTCAGAAGTCCACACAACTAATAATTAATCTAGATTTCAAGGACTCTCTAACACTATTACATCATGGATACCTTCCTCATTCAAGAATGGGCATCCTTCTAGCAATTAAAATAAAAATTTAGGAGATAATTAGACACAATTCTCATCACAGTATTTTATACAGGTAAAAGATTTTGAAATTGGGTCAAGGGAGGGAGGGAAAACAGTGATTCATTACGGAGGCTTCAAGAAGCAGAATTACCTCATCATAATTTCTAAGTAATTTGTTTGTCTCAGTTGTCACTGTAATGAATCACCATTGTTAATAAACTAGGAAGTTGGGACCACCTTATGGTGTATGGAAAAACCAGCTGCAATCTGACAGCTGTCTTTATCCAAAAAAAGTGCCAATAAAATTGTTGAAAAGTTCATGCATTACAAAATGTGCAGGCTATGTATTGCTTATGTAGTGTGATGATGGGCAGATGAGCTGATTGCTTCTTAAATGTCTCATTTACACAACAGCAATTAGAGAATAAACCTTTGCTACCAAAGCAATTACTCCAAAATGCATCAAAGTCTTTGCACTCCCTGAAATAATAGGGGAAGGGATAGATGTAATTTATTTTAATGGACCAGCGGAGGTAATAAAGAATTGCTTAATGTCATTCTTCACAGATTTAGACCTTTATGATAAGGTTTTTATGAAATGAACTATATAACCCAAATAAAGTGAAACCAGATTTAACAAAATTGCCTGTTGATAGCATTTTCACAGGTTTGGGTTTTTTCTTCAGTTTGGATTTATCTGTTCTTAAAGCCATTTGCTGAAGTTCACGCAGGCTTATAGCAATGATAATAATAGCTACCGAAGCCAGGTCATTCTCAGAGAGATCAAAAGCTATTTTCTATAACTGATAGTATAGTCTGGTAGGAGATAATATCCAAGAGCTCAAGCAGGTCTCAGGAGTACTGGTATCACAGTTCTGCTGCTGATTTTGTTACTGCTTTGCTGCTTGACCTTAGATATGGCATGTGAGCTAGTGTTAAATAGGTGTAAGTAATACCAAGAGCACAGAGTTTCTCAGTTTTAATTAATGCCTGTGAAGAGCTTGAAATAACCCTGAAGAAGTCCCCTAATCCTTCCAGAAGTCCAAACTGTTAGTGTTTAAATAGCTTGAAGCTTTGACAGTATCCCATGCAAAGATGAATATTCATAGATAATGGAAGTTCATTTACACTTGGGATGTGTTTTTTTTTATTATTATTTTCTTTAATTTTCCAAGTTAATTTTTGTAGGTGCATGATACATACTACAATGTATATATAGACACACATTGATTGTATAGTGCCATTTTACCTATGAACAGCATTGTGTGCTGAAGTAAGAATATTCTGCATTTTTCTGTATATTCCACTGCCTGGTCATCATTTGAGAGGTTTCAGCACTAGATTTATAGGGCATATTTTGTATGAACAACTCAAAGAACGGCAAGGAACATAGCGCATGACAAGATTAATATTGAATGTGTTGGTGCCGAGTGTCTCATTTCCCAGGACTGAAGCAAACCTGTTACTGATATTGTGCTGAAAAATCTTAGCATCTCTGTTATGATCATGGCCAGTTCTCAGTGAGGTCCACCTGAAGATTCCCAACTGATTTATCAGGGATGAGGCTCTGGTAAATGCTGAAATCTCCAGAACCACAAGGAGACCTAAAGGATCATCTTAGAACCATGCCAGGTCTCTGCCAGCAGCCATACCAGGTCTGCAAGGTCTTTGAAGGGCTTTTGTTGGAGTCCATGCCATGTGTTAAAGACCACACTGTCACATCTGTCACCAGGTCTCCTTCAGCCAACTAAAGGGACATCAGAGGTGTCCAATTAACCTTTTCAAACACTTGTAAGCAATGGAAACATCCTACATTTCTTTTCATAATCGGTGCAGTTCCCCATAAAAGACTTGGCAAGGTTGGAATTTTACCATTACCTCCCATACTTCTTATCCATCTGCCCTTTGTCTCTGCTTTCTCTGGTGTGTTCTCCTACAGTTCCCAAATAGTCAGAGCAAAAGAGCTCGACTAATCTCTAGGCCTGTGCTTCTACAGCACTTAAAAACAATCCGCATTTCAGATGCACAGCAGTGAAGCCAGTTGAACTAGATACTCATGATTTGTGATGATGATGTTCATTTTGCCATCTTTTTTTTTTTAAAGTGTTCCACCAAAGACTTTTCCTGATAAGAATAACTTTGGAGAAAACATGGTGTCACACAGGGCAGGTTGGTGAATCACTTGTTCAGAACGCAGCAGCTGTAGAATTATAGAATCATTAAGGTTGGAAAAGACAACCGAGACCATCTAGTCCAACCATGAAGCGTTTAGGATGTATGTGCAAAAACACCAAAACAAATCCAAGTCAATTTCTTGGACAGAAGTAATGATTTTCCTACGCTTAAAATAGTCGATATTAGTAGCAGCAAAGCTCCTTTATGGAACAAAACAGCTGAAGCAACAGCAATCTCCATCCCAAACACACATTTGTTACAAATCAAAGGAAAGACAAGCACTGGAGGGGATTTCACTGACATCACTCACGAGCACTTTTGTGTCTGTTGAGATGAAGGAAATACCAGAGCAGTTGGAGGAGAGGAAAACAACAGATACAGAAGCATATTAGCGTCCAGAGAACAAGCCAACTGGGAGAGTGTTTAGAACCAGCACTGGCTCAATGAGGTGATGAAGAAGTTGTTGTTGGCGAGACAAAACGTTATTGAAGCCTGAGGTGTAACAGCTGTCCTTCATTTCAGATGGCCGTAAAGAAGCAGTTAAACTCACTTATGAAACTATAGCAGTCTCCAAATCAAACCCAAGAAACATGTCATCACACAAAACTCAAAGGCACATGTCTGGTCAGTCAGGAATCTGAGCTGTGCAGATATAAAAGTTCCACAGGTTGGAGAGGGATGCAGATGATCTATGGAGAAGGAGCAGAAGGTAAATGCAAAGTCTGTAAAGAGGGATTGAGATTATTTGCCAGCGCTGCAAGTGTGGGCTAAGGGAAGCTAATACTGCTTGATTTCTTGTATTCAGGAGAATTAGACTCAATGAGACTTCAAAAATATGCAAATATGTTTAAAAAAAAAAAAAAAACTGTCCCGAAGCTCCCAGTTTTAACTTCTCCTAGATAAATCTCAGCTTTTAGCCAGCTGCTTAAATTCAAAGGAGGAACACTGTGCAGTATTCAGGGAAAACTGACAATGTGTTTATATTTTCTTTTGCTAAGATCCTAAGGCAAAACTCTATGACGCTGAACACAAACAATGCAGAAATATGAATCAGCATGATATGCTGCTCTAGGATATTACAGAAGAAACAAAAAAACCCACAGAAAACTGAGGGGCTCACAAATTGCTATTTCACAGCTTCAAAGTCTTCCCTCCACTTGAAAAACGCAGACACAAGGAATCTATAAAAAGATGCCAGTGTAGTCCACTGTTCATTAACTGCAGCAAGCTATACAGTCCAAGAGAAAATAAAAAATGTATCTCTAAGTCCTCCATAACAGATAATTTTCCTTCAGGTATGAAGACAGACAAAAAATCCACAGATGAGATTGCAGAAACGAAAATCTAGGCCCCTTGTTGCTCCCAACTGCTCCACTTCAGCATCCCCACCAGCAACATGAAAGGCTCAATGATCAAACACTTTAGATGTCTTCCCTTATTTTCTCTCGGGAATCTGAGTAAGTTTGCTGGGAGACTTTCAGTAGAACTGTGCAGGATTTGGATCATGCACTTAAGAACAAGTCTGAGGAAAGGATCTTGTCAGTTTCAGCATACAGGCACTGGGATGGTAGTCAGATCAGCCAGGAAATGAAATGGGGTAATGATGCACCTAATAACTTACTGAAAATTCTGCAATAGGGAATAGAGCCAAAATCTCAGTAGAGATGTGAGTCTTTATTTCAAAACAGAGCAAGAAGCCTCTTGGCAAGCTTCCCAAATGCAAGGTGTGCAGCTGAAAGCATTATTTCCAAACAATTCCATTCCACAAGTACAGATTGAATGGAGATTATCACAGCTACCCCCAGGGCATGACTAACCAGGACTGGTGAGGTAGTTCAAGCTGGTGAATTGCTCCAAAGACTGACATTTCAATAGTGTATTGTGTGATAAGGGCCAGATCCTCAGCTGGCATTGGCAAGGGTGGCTCCATGGACATCAATGGAGTTGTATCATTTTATGCCAGGGGAGAGTCTGTCCCATGGTATGTACGCAGAGATTATTCATAGTTTAATAGCAGGTAACACAAGACACTGTCAGAAAGACTTTAAAATAATATAGTGCAATAATCTGATCTTTTTGTCTCAAATGCAAGCCACTTCATCAGCCTCAGATTAAGTTGGGCTACATCTTCCCAGTCCTTTAAGAGAAAAATGCAGCAGTTTACCATCTGGTTATAATGTGAAGGTCACATGGAAGGAGCAGAAGTCTTACAGTACATACAATTTTTCCTTTTCTAGAAGTTTGGAGAAATTATGCTGTCAAGAACTATTTGGAAGATAGATATAATGAAAGGATATGAAGAAACAGTTATTATTCCTCAGTTTGGTAATCTTACAGGGTTCACAAAATAGGGCAAAGGTCGTCTCCAAATATTGCTGTAGTTCAGCCTCTGATCCACTGCCATTTTTAATGTTGATTCATTCATTTTTTCATTTCATGCCTTTCATACAATTTTGGAAGTCAGTGCCAAAAGTCAGGCTGCAGCTATTCGTATCAGACCAGAATCCCAGGACATTTGGCCTCTTCATTTTCTGCAATCCTATGTTGCACAACAATCCTTATCCTCTCAACTTCAGTAATTAAAAATTTGGGGTGACTTTCTAATCTGAATATCTTTCATAGATTATAACCAGATAGTGGAAGGTTGTTTTCCTTTATTTCTGTGAGATTCTTTTCTTTTCAAACCAATGCCAACTCCATTGGCTGTTGCTGGAGAGATATCTGGTTTGAAAACACTTAGAACATGCTACTGCAATATATTATTTCAGATTCTTTCTGATAAACCCCTAAGTAAATTAGATAGTTGAAATCAAATTCCCAAAATATAGTTTCACAAAGAAAATAAGCTATTATTCAGGTGGTTAACACAAAGAAGTTATGAGATTGGAGAAAACCTATAGATTTTGTCAAGATAGGAAAAACTTTCTCAGTATTTCTCTAAATTTAAGAGAATCTAAAACCTCTGTTGCCTTGGATATACTTTGAACTAAATTATTAGAAATGCAAAGTAGTCGCACTTGACAACGGCTTTTGAGAAGACTTCTAGGTTGATGCCATATTCCACCATAGCTAATGAATATCCTTTGCTTGATCTCATTTGGCTTTGGGATGCTCCACTTACCTTTTAATCAAAACCTTTTAGTCGTAATTGAGCTGTCTTGGTATTGGAAGCATTAAAGGTGTGTCAAGACACTCTCTCACTAACTCAGGAAGGGACAGTCTTTTCTGAATCCCAGAGACACGTAATGGTTTATGGGACATGACTTTACTCTCGGTGTCATCTTTTAAATAGCAAGTAAAATTAAGGTCTGGCCATTTGTGATTATGAAAGATCATTAATTTCATTAAGAATTGAGGTGCTCAATTCCCTTGCATCTAATTGAATTGTGCTTAAGTTACATTTCCTTGTTTTTCTATTATTTCCTGCAAAAGAGTGATTTGTTCTAATGTTTAACCTGGAGATTAATGGATGGGTTACAATTACAAAAAAATGGACACATCCTTAAACCCATGTATACATCTTGTACAGCACTTATTTTATAGGTTTTGAAATCCCTTATTTGTGTCTCTGTGTCTGTATTGGCCAAATCATGTATCCCATGATGCAGAATATTTTATATATATGTACATAAATCCTTATGTAGGCACTGTGTTATTCATTGTCCATAAAGAATAGGACAAGACATCCTCAGCAGGTCTAGACTTTGCTACTCAAGTTGATAGGTAATTTTTATCTTTTTCCCTCTAAAATGTTCAGAAAATTAACATCTAAACTGAAGTAGATAAATCATATGTTAAGGGACAATCTATCCAAATATTTCTCTGAAAATATCTGTAAATCTCCAGCTAAGAAATAAATAAATGAATCATTTAAAAACAATTTTCTTACATAATACCTCAGCTTTTCTGTTGCAGGCAAAAAAAAAAAAAAAAAAGCTGGAACATCTTTTGAAGTAGTATTCTAATGCTTCTAGGAGAGTGCTTAAAATTTACTCTGTTTCTGATCTTACAACCTTAGTAGCAATTAATGCAGTGATGTATAACAGCCTGATCTAGCAACCCTAATTCATGTGAGTCAAAAGGACTACTCGCATAGGTCAGGATTGCTTCTTCAGGCCCTTAGTGCCTCAATTTAGTAACCTGAGAAGAATAGCTTTTATATTCTATCTAGGAAAATGTAGAGTATGTGCAGGTGTGCTCTTGCAGGACAAAAAAAAAGCTGTAAATAATCCTGACAAGATAAAGCTAGAGATAAAATTGTGAGTTCTCTTCTGATTTGTGTAGTCATGAGATATCTTAATTTTTATCATGGAAAAGGCTGAATTTATTTGTATGCACTGTTTTTAATTGCAGGTTAACTGACTGTACTGTCTTTGACTTTGACATTTAAAAAAAACTGAGTACAGATGTTTATAATTATCTGAAGAATTGCAAAGATTGAAGGTTGACTCAAGGTTGAGTTCTGGCTTGTTGCGTGTTGAGTTCAATTATCTCTGTGGCTACCAAGAACTTTTCTGCATTTAGAGTGACCGTTATCCAAATTTTGAACTCCTTCCTCTGGCAAGAGGAATTTGGTTTTAATGATAACTGAATAAAGACAGTGTATAAAGGATTTGTCATGGGATTCGTTCCCCTCTGAAGAAGCAACTTTAATAACAGCACTTACTACATTTAATATACAGGTACATCTGATTTTATGTAATGCATTAATTTACCTTACTTAGAGGAATAAAACTGTTTTTATTAGCAGGTATTGGAGTAGGATATGCCCAGACTTCTACTAAACAGTCGTATCTATACCCTCTTCTGGTTTAGGCAGAGCTTGCTTCAGATATTTCCATATAATAAGCTCTCTACTTTGCCTGTATTATGAACTGCTGCACTGCCTGTGATGCTGATTTACTCTCAGAATCCCTCTGCCTGACATCAGCCACTCCAATACTCAGTGCAGTTCTCTCTATTAGCACATAACTGGTCAGTCAACTGCTTCTGCATTGCATGTCTTGGTTGCCTCAAGGCTGCAATACTCTCCAAACTGTTTATTTTTCTCAGAATAATTAATAATATATTGCTAGATATCTCTCTAATTTTACTCCTGTAAGGTTGCAGGCTTGGATTCCTCTTAGACTTCTCATGAAACTTCATATGTTTGAGATATTCCTCTTCCACACCTGCTTGGATTGTGTCAGTACACCAGTAGTATTCATAAGCAAATATGATTCTAATTTAGGCCCCCTTTCGTCATTGATGCATGAGAGATTTACAGGCATTAATGGGAGTTAGGATGTAAATCCCTTGCCCGACAATAGTGGAGAATAACCTTCTTCATATAGATTCTGATGACCTATGAACTAAGGGTCGAGTGGGCCATGCTACAAATTATCTGACAGCAACAGATGCTGAAGTCTTGAGAGGGGGAAAAAATAATGAATAACTCAGGGCTAGAAAATGCCTGGTGTATTTGCACAAGGGAAAAGAAATAGCAGCTATTCCTGTAACTTCATGCATCAGCTGGTGACATGGCTACAAATTATAAAGAATTAAAACAAAGATTCCCTCTTGCCTGGCAGCAAGCTTCCTTCTTCCTCCTAAAACATACAAGGGAGCTCCAAAATAAACAGTCATCACAATTAATTGCAAGTATTTGTTTTCAAGTGCATTTTCAGCATAAGGAAATGTTTGGAGAGTCAAGCAACAGAAACCACAAAGTATGTCAATTCTGCAAATAAATGGTGTTTTCATAACTCCAAGATAATCATCTTAATTTTCCACTCCTTTGCCTCAAGTTTTGTTCCTGTCTAGCTCCGTTGATTCCAATAGGGATTGAATCTACACCACATCAGGTCTATATCGGTCCTATATCAGTTCTAAGCCAGAGAAGGATCACACCAAATGTAATAGCTCACAGGCTTTGTGGTCTGTTTTCACATCTGTGCCTTCATACTTGATTTTGAAATCCCATGTCGTGACTATTTGCTGTTGTACTTCATCGCCCCACAGGTGTACAAGGTACCATGCATGCAGGGAATAAGCACAGACTGCAGATTGCTTGGGCTTTTATTTTCTATCCGCATTAAAAACATTTTCGTTTTTCAAATTGGACATGATTTTTTTTTTCCCTAGTGAGTCAAAAACATCCAAATTCTTGCAGAGATTTTCACACTTGTGTTACATTGCTGATGAGCTTTGTCTGTGAACACAACATTTGACATTAAAGGAAGCATAAACAAAAATTCCTGGTGGAATGTGGGTTGTGTTGGGACAAGGGTGGAAAGGAAAAGAAAGAAAAGTGTAAACGTTATTTTCAAAATAGAATCTTTACTTACTTTCTATCAGGTGAGAGTTGTTCCCAGAATTTGCTTTTTGTTCGATCTATCAGGAGCTCTTTCAACTTTTAATTCAGCAGATGTATGAGCTTTTTTTTTTTTAGACCAGGCCCCTCATTATGACCAGGGTCATTGATTCACTGTAAGGATGCCTCAAAATGGAGCATAAGGAGCTGCAGCATTTTTATCTACTCCATAATTTGTTGAAAAGGTGAACATTAATGAAGCTAAGGGCAGCATGACAAAACATTGAAAAGGTCCAGGGGGTCATTGGTTCTCACCTGCTTGAAGGCAAATGTTCATTTAGCAGAAACTGTCTGTGGAACTCTACTTCTGAGCAACTAGCCAAGCAGTGACACAGAAGTATTTGTTATTTCTGTCTAAATCCTTTTCTTTCTGCTTGCAAACCATTGTGCAGGGAGCTTGAACAACAAGACCCCACTCAGCATCCCTTCCTCTCGAGCTACAAGTCTGCAATTCTGTCATTAACTCAATTGTATTTTAAGGCTAATTTAACACAGGGGCAACCAGTGTCACGTGGGTATTGCTTAGCCTCCCCGTGCATGCAGGGTAGGAATGCCAGCCTGGGATGGAACCAAGGCACAAACCAGTGGACACCAGAAGAGGGAGGGGAGAACTTAGGGGACAAGAGAGATCTGGGAGGCATGGTGGAAAACCCTTGGTGAGGTGTTAAAGAGAAAATGAATGAGCCTTAGTGAATCTACTTGCAGATACCTATAAAAAAAGTGAAGATATCATCTTCCATTCCATTTTAGCCTTTTGTTCTTGTGGCTACCATCAGCCTTGGTTTCCCTGCAGCCGCTCTTGAAAACAAGATGCTAGATCTAAAGAGGCTGACTGTTTTAAAACAAAATTTACAATTAGAGGACTCTACAAGCTTTCAGTGGAAGGAAAAGAAGAAATTACAGTAACTATGACCTGCTACTGATTTTTGTTTGTTTTTGTTTAGAGATGTGTGGTGGGGAAGCTGGAAATGATTCTTTATATTCCAAGTGAGATAACAGACATCTCAAATTATGCCATCATCTTTCTTGTACTAACTGAGGGGCCCAATTTTCTTTTTATTTTCTGAAGAAGTGCATGAGCATCTGCACTATATTCACAGCATTGCTGGAAACTTGAATGGCAGAGGTCACCTTTCAGGTTTGATAGATGCTGTGCGGTGCTGGTGGCTTCCAAGTGGCAGCAGCGGATCCTCGGGCTGTAAGGTGTTTCACCTTAAGAAGGTGTTTCATATGTTGTCCATGTTTAAAGATGCTGTGGAGAGTGCAGCAGGAGAGCTAGTGAATCACCATCCGCTTTGTATGCAATAACGTTAATGTCCAAGAACTGCTGGCTGTGATTACTCAGCCAATTTTGGTACAACCTGAAATGATATTACTTCCATACAGTTTGGCAGAGAACACCATTTGGTTGTATGGACAGAGCATGTTTGATTCTGCTGGTTTTATGGAGTGAAAAGAGTGTGAACATGACTGTGGTTATCTGCTTTTATTTTCAAGGATGGAAACAAATCTTAAGCCATTAAAACAGTATAAAAAGGTCACTTCAAAGCAAACCTATTTATATTTGAAGTGATGAGTAAAAACACCCCTGTTTTGTTCAAAAGAAAAAGTATCAGGCGTCACATGTACATCTCATCTGACACAAACGCTTGTTTTCAGCAGTAGAATATCGCTGATCTATGCAGAATTTGAATCAAACCTTTTCTTTAGTACAACACCTTATATTTAAATAGCAACATTAGGACCTAATACATTTTCAGCAACTGATGAACACAGTGTTGGCAATGGAGACTGAAAAAATATATAGGAAAGAATAACATGCCAAGCAGTGCCATTTTATTAGAATGCTGATTAGAAATGAGACAGTCCAAAGTTATCATCTAAATACCTAAGTATCTTTATGTAAGACATAATACATATATGAATACATGTATATAAATATATAGACATGCATTTATGGTATGAAAGCAGGGGCACGTTTGGAAACAAAATATATTGAAATCAAAGTAACGTGTAGTATTTTTGGAATTAGTTATAGAATTATAGAATCCTTAGAGTTGAAAGGGACCCTTAAAGGCCACCTGATCCAACCCCCCTGCAATGAGCAGGGACATCCACAGCCCCATCAGGTGCTCAGAGCCCCATCCAGCCTGACCTTGGATGTCTCCAGGAATAGGGCTTCCACCATCACTCTGGGCAACCTGAAGGAAAATTAAGGAGAATTCAGAAAACAGTAAACAATTCTGGTTGGTCCATGAGACATAGCAGGAGAAATAAAAGCAGGATAAATGGTCCTTCATACTAATAGAAAGAGAAAAAAAAAAAGCAGTTACAAAAAACAACAACTGGGGGGGGTGGGGTGGGGAGAAATGGTGGGTTTGAGGGGAAGCCAGGCAAATTTAGTTAATTTGGTTCTTTCACTCAAATCCAGAACAACTCCCTTAACTCCAGCTAAAAATAAAACTGAATCCTTTTAGAGCACTTGAAACCAGAAATGGAAACAGTCTCTCTTAAAAAGAAAGAAGAAAGATGGCCAAGGCAAAATTGCTAGAGCATCAAGTCACATATTGGAATGAGTTTGTAGGAGATTTGTTTCTCATTACGTTGAGAGCCAGCCCAGCAGAGTGAGCTTGTCGATTTTCACTTCATCCTTTCTGGCCAAAGATACTGAACTGTGAAGAGCACAGGATGCACCCAGGTCAAGCAAGAGCCTTCTTTGCAAGGACAAATGAAATGCAGGGCACATTGCACTGAGCAAAACTCCCATTTCTGCCACACTCAGAGCCATCTCCTTCCTGTGGCAGAGGGGAGCCAGGTGATGCTGCAGGGCTGCATTGCAGTATTTTAGATAGTCTCTTGGACACCCACCATCATGCACACATGGCTCTCAGTAGCAGCCTCTAATGCATGTACAGGCAAATGAGACCCCCTTAGAAGACTTCAGGTGATGATTAATTTTGTTCAGGTTTGTAACATTTCTCTTTGCATCTTTGACATTTCATAAGATAAAGCAGAAGGCGGTTATTGTTTAGTAAGTCTTGTTAAATGGATGAAAATATGAAGTAAAGGTGTGAGTTCTTTCAGGTAGCTCAGATTCAGAATGTTTTAGATCTTGTATGCTTAAATCATCTCTACATGCAGACAAATACATACACTTAAGGAGAAGCAAAACTTCTGTCAGGGAAAAGCCTGCCAGAAACAAGTCAGTTCAGGCAAAGCTACATGTGCATACTTTGCCTAGGAGAAATATTCTTGTTACATAAAAATCCCACTATTAATCAAAAATCACATTATAGCTTCTGGAATGAAGTTTCCTTTACTACTCTTTAATAATAAGTCTAAGATAAAATTGGTAATTGTACATTCTCATCTGATAGAAGATAATACTAAAGTGCTATAGAAATTTGAGTTACAAGAATATATTCACCCCACTAATATGCTTCCATTATGCAGCCTTTACTGATTTATTCATTATACATTTTCTCCATACATAGAAAATTTTAATTGAAAGTTACTTATTACATTGTTACCAAATGTTAACTAGAAAGTTTTCTTTAATTAACCAATCATTAACGCTAGGAGAGATACTTTATTTCCATAGTGCATTTAGCAAGAGCAGGAATAACACAGGCATTACCAACAATAGTTTTACAGCACTGTTTATTATGTGTATGCTTACGGGGACTGAACATGCAGCTTGCTGAGATAGCATACTTATTTAACTTACTTTTCTTAATAAATGATTTAATGACACATAACATACAGGCAAGGAATCTATCTAATGCAGTGACATCAAAGATATGGCACTGCCAAAGATTACAAGAGTTTGTAAAGTTTGGCAAAAATATAATTTGACATCATGATCACCAGCACAAAAAAGTAAGAGCGAGGATGGGATACCCAGAGCTGTCATATCTAAGTCATTTTTTTTGTATATTTTTCATTTCAGGGAGGTGAGTTTTGATACCTTTTTGGTGTTGCTGTATCCCCTGTAATGTCTTCCATCGCCTTGGCAGAATAAGCACTATCCTTCAGACTAGATTGGTGTCCCATTCTCTCAGGTCCTGTGCAAACAGATATCTAAAAGTAATCCATTCCCCTGATGAGGTACAAGGAAAGGCACAAAGTGGCACCCACAGATGGACATGTTACAGCGAAGGAAAATTTCCTGGTAGGCAAACACAGAAGCATGCAGCAAAAATTCCAGTCCTCTGGTGTGGAGCATTTTCTTGAATGAGTTCTGGCTTTTAACTCGATATCAAATTTATCCAAAAGCAAGTCAGGGGGTCCCACTGCACAACAGAATCCATTAAAAGCCCCTCTCCTGCCCATCCACAGCGGTTCCCACTGCTGCCACTGAACAGCCACAGAAGCTGAACACAGACACCAGTTTTCGTGTAATTGCTACTGACTGACGGAACCAGCCCATCTGTGGGGTACATCCAGGCATCCTTCAGGAGTTCTTAAGCTATGCTTGCAAATGTGTCCCGTGTTTAGCAATATCCATAACTACGCTGTAAACATCTCACCTTTCTGATGGCACATCCCAAGAGCTGCAGAAGACTGAGTCATTGGTACCTTAACAAACTCTTTGGCTGGCACAACCTAAATCTGACTCAGACTTGACTGTCGGCTTTTGTTTCCACAACAAACTCAGTGAAAATCACAGTAGCACACAGTAGCTAGGAGTAGCTACTGGAAGAGGTCTGAAGAAATACCACTGGCAATTAAACACATTACTAAATGAGAAAAATCCTCTCTGTAATTTCATAGGCATTGACCTATGCATTAATTCAAAAGAAAGATAGACCTAATGCCCCTAATTACTTCATATTGGCCTTGAGTTGAGTTGCAGTTCAGCATCTCTTACATATTCTGGGACCACAAAAGTAGTGACCTGAAATGCGTGGGCAGTTGGCAATGATGACACACACATATATGTATTGTACATATGCACACATGTATGTGGGCGTATGAGGACAATGTACGATGGTCACACGCACAGAAGTTTCCCAGCAGCTTGCCATGGACTGTGAAGGAGTCACTTTGGGTCATTTCCAGGTTGAGCTGTATCCAAAAGGATGTTCCCTGTCACACCAAAAGCCACCTATAGGCATTAGAGTAGGAGCTTTGCCTGCTGTTCCCATGCCTTTGGTCATGGCCACAGTATGCTAACCCCAGCACCAGCCACAGCCCTCTGACAACTGCAGCCTTGACCTCCCATTCCTATGCTTGTCTTATGACATCTGAGATGCATGCTGAAAAGTGCAGCCTTTGTCTGATGGCAGCATGTGCAACACAGCGAAGACCCAACATAACAGCTATATCAACCTGTCCCTGTACTCTCTTCCTAACTGCATGAAAACTGGGGTAATTTCAGGCAGGATTTACAAAACCTGAGCTGCACATGAGGTTGTTACTTATTTTATCTTTCTTAAGTTAGTGGTTTCCGTCTCAAGCTCCTCTCAGCAAACAAACCTGAATGGTGGTTATATCTGAAGCCGCTTGTACCCTGTGTGTCTTGGCCTCCAGCCTGAAGCTTTGCATTGCAACAAGCCCAAAGAATTACATAAGAAAACCACACAGTGATGTTACTCAATAGCTGCAGAGAGCTATAATCGTTTATAGGAGCCAAATTCAGGATTGATGAGTAAGCATCGGAGTTACACCCATCTGAAGGCAGCAAGTCGAGCTGCCTGTGAGTTGTGTTTATAATGGTGCCCCTTCAGAGCAGAAGTTCGCCCAGGGAGGCTAAGCTGGAATAATTTAAAACTCTTTCCAACCCCTTAAAGCCAAATTCTTCCTTGCGTTAGACTTTGTGTACTCCACTGATGTCAATAGGCATGTTGAGACTGTAAATCAGGCCAGAAGTTGGCCCTTGTTTGGTCCAATTACCCCGTAATAAACTCCCTGAGGACTGCTGCACTGATGTGTAATTTGCATCCTTGCTCCTCTGAAATGGTATATTTATGTTTATAGATTGAGTTCGCTGTTCTAAGGGAGGAGAAAGGCTGCCTGAATCATTCACAAATGGGAAAATCCATATATTTGAAACTTGGTATGAAATATTTGCTTTTGGGCTGTAACTTTGTATACTAAGCTGCTGTCTAGAGTAAATATTTACCGCCAAGTTACAACAAGTTCTGAGAAGATGTGATTTTCTGAAACACTGGCACATCAGGGTGCAACTTTCCCCCGGTAAAACAGTGAGTTAATTGTAGGTTTTGTAAACGTTATCAAGTATAATCTCGAAATTATTTTTTAAACACTCAGTAATGCTTTTTAACTGCTTATCAAGCAGCTGGTTTTGTGTTTGATTCACAAGTTCTTAAGCAGACAACTGTTTTCCTTTCAGTGACTCTGTCAGGCTTAACCGGGGATTAATTTGACTGCAGGTGTCAGATAAGCACAGTATTTTAGCAGCACTACCGAGAACCATGTGGACAAAATGAAGAAGCATGAAGGCATTTTGGTCAAAACTTTGAAAGATTGATGGAAGCGAGCTATGCTGCTTAAATATCTCTGTCCATCCAGAAGAGCTAAACCTGTAAGCAGGGTGCAGAGAACACCGCAGCTATTATTTTGCTATGTTCCCTATTAACACAGGTTAGAGTTTTTTAGTCGCAATTTCTCTGTCGACATAAAATCTAGCAAGCGGCCTTAATAAATCACACGGTGACAGCTAATGTTGGCCAGTGCTGAACGCAAATGGACTCTTCTTTTTAAGCCGCTGCTGCTTAGGTCGTCTGCGTCAGCACTACTCCTCAACAAACATCTGCAGTTCATCTTATCGTTTGAAGAAATATATGAGTTCCTCCATTGGTGTGGGGGGCTTTTTTTGGTGTTTTTTTTTTTTTTTTTTCCCCCAGCTTCAGCTTCTTGATTTGCTTGAACACCATCTGCTCCATATAAAATTCAGGGAATTTGTGAAATGTGCATGCAGCGAGAAAATTTTAATTGCATTAGCCTTTCTTTTTTGATCGAGATAACTTCACTTTTTGTACCCATCGTCTCCTGACATGTTAAGTGAAGCAGATATATGTGTCTGATGTACTGCCTACTTGTTGTCTGTAAGATCCTCTATCTCTGTAATGCATTAGGAGTTCAGGTACAAAACCAAATCCCATTCCTTGCAGCTTTTAGGGGGTATTTTAACGCTGTTTGAGTTGCACATCCAAAAGCGATTTAGCAGTAGGAGTCTCTTTTAAAGAAGCTACTCGTCATTCTGCACCTTATGTACATCAAACCAACAAAACAATTTCATTACCCCTAGAATTAAAGCCGAGGCGACAAACAATTGTGTACAATGTTCTTTCCCAGCCTTCCCGCAGCCCGGCTGCACAACACGTATGTCATGGCATGGAATTGCCACAGGGTGGTAGAAGTAGTGCAGCTCCGCACACACCAGCCAAGAAAAGAAAGGAGAAACTTTTGAGAGAAGGGGAAGTCGCTTTGCAGTGAGCCTAAACAGAGGTATCAAAAATAAGGGTTACTTCATGGTAAATCCAGATGGTTCAACATTTGACCCATATCTAATCCCTGCTCCTAGCGTGCACCGCCGCCATCACTGCTGTCATAACAGAGCACATGCAGCTAAAATCGCTGACGTTCCAGGAGGCACCACACATTTTGTAGAAAATTAAATTTTGAAGCCTATTGTAGGAACAGAAAACACACTCTTGACAGCATGTTATGGCTCCAGCTCTGAGAGGAGTGGTACTGAGTGCACTGAAGGAATTCCTCCAGGTAGCAGCATGCTGCTGCATTTTGTTGTGATAATGCCGTACAAAACATCGAGCTGTGCTTTTATCTTAAAAGGGTATTTAGATGGGACCTACTTGTTGTATTAACCATCTAATAAAAGGGTGGGGGGATTGTTCACGGTCAGAGAAATTAATCAAAAATAGAAATTCTGCCTTACTTTTTGTCAGGGCTGTATGTAGGGCTAAGTCCTACAGCACATCATCTGCTTTTTGAAGGCATAAGGAGTGGATATGAACAAACGAAATCCTTGGTTTGTGGCAATTACGGTACTGTCAGTGATGTTATGATTTACCTTCAAGGAAGGTAAATGTATCATGCCTTGATACGTAGATGTTCATTTATAATCACAAAAGAATTCCAGAGAAACCATGGTTAATAACAATAACAATGATAAAAAGATTAAATAAAATAAGAAACATATATTATGTTTTATAGAAATGGAATAAATAACTTCCAAATATCTCCATGCTTTGTGCTGGGATGAAGGCAGTCGCGTCCATGTAACAGACAGGAGCACTGGGCTCACGACTTTCAATATATAGAACACACGGCATACCCAGAAATGGGCACAGTTTGTGTAGTATAGTATCATGTTTTAAGCAGTTCATAAAAGAAGCAGAGTGACAACATAACAGTGTGGATGATGTAAACCTCCCTTCAAATATCAAGCAGTTTTTTTTCTGCCTCAACTCACTTTCCACAATAGAGTGAGTGAAAAATCCATAGAGAATAAAACCAGTGATCCCTTTGAGCAAGGATACAAATTTACCTAGATATGTCAACCACACAGATTTATGGGACAAGGAGTTTTTCACCCTGAAGAAAGAAGCTTTCTTGTCAGTCATCTATGAAAGGAAAAAAAAAATAAAGCTGAAAATAAAGCTCTCGGAGTTATTTTCATGTTTTAGGATATATAGGAAATTTCTGTCAGGGGGTTTTGGCTTTCTTTTGTTTGTTGTTTTTTAAGGATTTTTCTTTTTTTTAAGCGGCATTTTTTCTTTACGCTCTCCCATAGCCACGGAACGGTTTTCTTCATGGATGTACAAGAAACACTTGTGTTGTGCTGCTGTTAACGGTATGATTTGTTAGTGCACTTTTATGTATGGAGTGTCTGCATCTGGTAAGGTCTACAACTGTACCTCCTTGACAGTGCCAGATGTTGGGGAGATAAAATGCCTCCTTTGCGAGGAACTGCTGGAACTGGGCTCCCTGATAGGGGTTCTTAATACACTTTAAAAAGGCATCTGTCTTAAAATAATTTCAACATCTTACTTTTCTATTTATTGTTCTGTCTGATCTTTCTTGTTTCTCTGGAAATATTTTCATGCCCCGACTAACATGATTTTAAACTTTCGGTTTCAGCTTCTCTCAGCTTTTTCACTCTGAAGCCATTGCCCTGATGAAAGGGAGAAATGGGAGAAAAGGGTTGTCACAGACTCAGATGAGGCTAATTAGATCAGCCCAACCAAGTAAAACAATTGGTCGGTGGGTATTTTTAAACCAGAACAGGCACGAAACAGCACGCATAACATGAGTCCACATTCACCCAAAGTTTGTTCAAAGCATTTCAGGGCAGAGACAAGGGGCTGGTGGAAGGCAAAAGAGGAGCCCTGCTTCCCTCCCATCCCCATAACTCACAGCATTGTCGCCCTCTTTAAATAGTAATGATACTTGACCCTTATTAGTATTTCTGGGCAATATATGAGCTTGAGTTTCCTAGGGTGAAAGCTAATGCCTCGGACCACCCTTTAGACCACCATTCTATCTAGTTATAGTACATATTAATGTTATTCTTGGGTCATTTAACTTACTCTCAGTGAAGGGTGGAGAATGGCGCTAAGCTGTAAATCAGCTCTGTCCTGGAATGGATCCGTGCCATAAGAGATCATCTCGAAAATTCCAGCCTTGTCTGACCATGGTAAAGAGATTATGGTATGTAAAATTCTGCTAAACATAGCTTGCTTCAGTTCTGCACTTCTCTGCTTGCTTGTCTGCAGGGAAAGGTTAAGACCTGTTTCGGTGGACAGTGCCCTGGAAAGGAATTGCTCTCATAAAACCCCAAGGGCTCAAACTTTACCCACATGTGGTTAAACTCTCCATCTTTCCTAAAGGTGAGCTGCAGCAGCGAGGAGATTTATTAAACAAGGCCACTGATGCTGTGCATAAAAATTACGCTTTTAATCCTCGGGGAAAAAAAAAATGAGTTCATAAATGCATTGTGCTTAAAAGGTATCCTCTGTGGTGCCAGCGTTCACACCCAAAATGATGGCTTGAGGTGTTCGGTGGCGTAGTCCATTTAGCTAAGAGCGGATTGCTGGAGATGAGTTCATTTAAAAAGCAAATGTATTGCTCCCTTAGCAATGTCTCACTGACTGTTCCTAAAAATCATAAATATTTTCCACGCTGTTCTGGCAAACAAATGATGTTTACCTTCAGCTTCCCAGCAAAGATGTACGAAGAAGTCCCCAGTCTGCTTTGCAGATGTGCCGTGGTGAGTTTAACAGTAATATATACTGTCATCACGGTTGTCTTCAAATCTTTGAAATCACTTTTGCCTTTTACAATACATATTTAATTGAATGTCTAGCAAGTAGATATGTATATGTATCTTGCATTTGTGGGTGGGCATGTGTGTGCCTAATAAATATATTTAGCGCTTAAACATGGTCTGATGAGTGATTGAGAAATGCCTACGAGAGAGGCTTTGTGCACGCACAGAGTTTGTGACCGTGCACTCTCCTGAAGCAGCAGAGACAGAGGGGAAAGCAGGGAGGCATCTGCAAATTAACAAATCATCCATCCTAAGGTCATCCACCAATTAGTTTTGCAGAATAACATAGAACAAAAATGTAATTCTGAGGAGCATTTGTTCTGCCCATTTATCACATAAAATTGTGTAACAATATTAGACACAGGAATTTTTGCTCAACGTATTCCTTACAGTATTACGACGATTTCACAACTTGCTGCAGATGTTTCATGCTGGATAATGCCCCTTGGTTGACATTTGCGCTCCTACTGTCAAACTATTAAGTAGCTGTGATGCATATATTCCATAGAAACACGCGAGCGAGAGGGAAAGGTAAGTAAACACAACCTGTTTTGTGAAAGAAAACTTTGCATTCTGTTCCCCTCACTCCCAAGTGGAGCGTTTTCCACATTTCATTTGCTATTTTTAACAGCTACTTGCAGTTTAAATTATTGCTCAGCAACACAGGCTGTTGAGGAAACGTGAATATTCCTGGGATTTAGTGAGTGTGAGCACTTTCCTTCTGCACTGAGGCTGCCATGTCCCTCTGTTGAGATATGCACTAATCCTATTCCGCAGTGTGCACTTATTGCTAATTTTATTGCTTGAGTGGAGCATGCGGTTGTTTCTATACCTCCAAAGGCTATTGTTGTTAAATTAATTGAACTGTTTCAAAGCTCCTTTCTCTCTGTTAATTATTTAAAAACAAAATCGAACATCTTAAAAGAACGATTTACTTCTGAGTGAAACCTAAAGACAATTTTATGTTAGGTAAAACACAAATTAATCAGCCGCCGCAGAATAAGCCTTGCTCAAAAAAATCCTGCAATCACTGTATTGATTCCCTCAACGCATACTTTTCATTTATTGGGACTGTAAGATTACGCCTGACCCCGCAGCAAAAAAAAAGGAGAGAGAGAAATTGGAACTGTACAAAAGGACAAAACCTTAGCTTAGTTTGATCCCAGCAAAATATTTTTTCTGAATTATGCCTTCATTCAGAATTAGTTGCAACTTATTCTAGATATATTAACCCATTTATTTTCATGTTCGAAGCAGCACTGCATTCCTGTTTATGTGCCTTTAGATCACTGCCAAAGAAATTTTAAAAATTTCCTGCTAAACTCTTCCAAGGATCCAGGGATAAGTCTTTGCTAAAAGTAAACTGCGTGAGCAATTTGGTCAGAGGGAGGAGATTACCCTCAGTAAGCTGTGCTCTATGTCTGTCCCAAACTTTGGCGGCTCTGCTCAAGTTCATGGCAGCTCAATGCCCCCCCCGGCTGACTCCCCGCCTTCAGCAGAGTTATTGCAGCAAAGAATTTGATTCTTCACCACTGTGCACATTTTTCAAACGTGCCACAATGTTGTGCCTGCCTCTCATTGCCCTGTGTGTGCTGAAGAGATTGCAAATGTATAGTTAACTCTGCAGGAAAAAATAAAAGAGCGTGGTGGGGGGGGGGAGGGAGTGGGGGGGAATGGTGAATAAATTTAAAAATCTAGATTCTGCTATTTTCTTCAGTTTGGGGGCCAGATAACATAAAACAAAATCCCCAGGAGGTTCAGTGTGTGTTCATTCGTAGGCCAGCATATCCAATACACCCTTTCATCTTAGATTAAGGAATTATAGCACTGCAAATGAATTTCACATCCAAAATCATTCAGTTTGTCCCCTTTGTCTTCCAGAACCCTAAGCATATGGGACCGTACTAAGTATAGCAAAAATAGCTGCACTATAATCATAATTAGTACCTATTAGCCCTTCTTAGGTGCAAAACCCCAGTGATGAGAACACAGCACGAGAACCGAGATAGAAGAGGATGTGAGGTCTCAGGAGCACAGCAGTGTCATTGCTGCCCTTGTGTTTCACCAAGCACACGGCAAGTGGGGGAACTGCTGGGCTGGGGATCCCGCTCCTACGTGCCTCTCCCATACACACAGAGAAGTGCAGACTGAGCTCTTTTTTACCCTCTTTCTGAGGCATTTCTTCTTGTCCGAATATGTTTTTCCTCACAAACTTGCTTGTATGTCCCTAAATATATTTTAAAGGGCGACATTATTAATTTTTAATAGCTGAAGTATTAAAATCTATCCATCAGGATGCTGAAGGGAGATTTTTCCTTGGTCATACTTTAGGCAGCAGCTGTTTCACAGCGTTAGGAACAGCTATTGGTGACCAACCTAAAGTCTGAACTTTTCACTGAATTATTTTGTGGGCTCAGCTTTGGCATTGCACACAGCTTAGATGCAGTTTCAGCCTCTCCTCTATAATTGGTACAAGTTATACGCAATTACAGACTTAAGGAATTGTTTTTAAAAGTAAATTAAAAGAAACCTGGCATGCAAATTTAAGATGAAGCTTTCCTGCCCAGCAATATTTTGGAAAATGTCTGCTTTTAGATCCAGAATGCAAAAATGCAAATGTTTACATTAGCGAGCCGCGAGCCACATTTTCAAAAGCAAAGATTCCAGACCGTGCATGAGAAATCAGTGTGCATTTCTATTTCTGCACGGGGAAAAAAAAGAAAAAAAAAAAAAAAACAGGTCTCTTTCTATAGGTGCCTTTGTACCGAGTGTAATTCACTTCGGCAGCACGTGGGCTGCCCAGCGATACAGCGCAGCTCGTTTCAATGGACCGATGTGCACTGTGGGGACATGTCTGGAAGGCACGGTGCTGCTCTGTGCTGCACTGCCCTATAAACATGGATCCCAGCAATCTCAGCCCCGTCCGGCACTGTCCAGCTCCCTCCCAGCCAGCCAGCATCTCTCACATCCCTCCCATGTCCCTGCTTTGCTGCAAGGAGTGATCGAATGCAGAGGCTGTCATTATGTTCAGGGCTTCGTGTTATCCCTGTTGGCTTCAAGCATAAAATCAGAGGAGAGCCCAAGACAGCTCATAAAAGTGGAGTCACGTGCGGGGAGAAGAGTATAGATATCATAACCTATGTGTGAAGGAAGAGAGAGGGAGGTTATGATCATTGTCTAAGGAGATCTGTTCAAACAGTTTAATAGAAAGATGCCTGCTTTGAATCAACATTACACTTTTGCTAGGGGTTACAATTTGCAGTTCCAGCATGATCTTTTGAGATCGTGTGAATACATTTAATATAGAGACATTTGTGCAGCTTCCCAAACACGCATCATGCCTTGCACCGCAAGCTCTGCAACTTCTTTCTTTTAATCGATAGCTCATAAGTATTCATTGAAAGATATGTTGGTATTCTGCGGGCAAAACTTGCAGAATCGCCACCACTGTACTAAAATCAACATTCCTTTTCTTGGAACTGACAAAATAATGGCATACTTTAAGAGTTTTTAATTTATTACCAGCGGTGAGTTTGGATGTGTGCAATATAAACCACTACCACATTTTCCATCTAATTAACACAGAGAAATCTGTTAAGAAAGCAAAGAAAAACTATGATTCAACAGCCGGGTCCATGCCATGAATATGCAAAGGAGACAAGGGAAACTTTACCTCCGCGCTTCCCTCTGCAGCCCCAACCCTCCCCGCAGCCCTCTCCTCCCAGAGCCACCCCCTGCTCCGCTCTGCTTTTGCATCACAGATCCGAGGGCTCGGGCTATCTGCTCACCTCATGTTCACAGAAAAAAAAAAAATACATTTTCAAAGGCTGTGAGCTTTTCTTTCTGCGTGTGGAAATATTTTGATTGCCATTAAAGAGATGACTACTCCAAGCCTAGATATAATTAAAAGATGAGGTGCATTTTTAGATACGCTGACTGGTGTACATGCTGGAACATGAAAACATGTCATCTTCATTGGGATTTATTTTGTGGTTAAAGTAATGCGCAACATTTTCTCCAGAGTCATCACTATTTAATTTATTGCCTGAAAAATAAATTAATTTCATTCCCAATTTTTTAATAATATATTGCAAGAGCCAAAAAAAAAAAAAAATAGTATATACTAAAAGGGCAAAATAGCTGATGTCTTGTGTACAGCGCTGAATAGGAAGCTCTGAAAGTATATACAGATTTCAGTGGTCATGCTGTATTAAACTCAGTAATTCACAACTCATGGATATCTCTCAGCATACAAAAGTGATCACGGTGACTATTTTTTAATAAAAGGATAAGAAGGTAAATGAAGACAGAAGGCCAAAATTGTTAAAGGAATTACGTGATTTGATTTATACTCTCTTGCGAGTGTCAGCTGAGGAAGAAAAGTGAGGAAGAAAAGCATCACCCTCCCAGGATGAAATTCTCATGTCTCATATCTCAGTATTTAGAGATTTTTTCAGCCTATTGCTAAGCATTTTCTCAACATCCTACTCAAAACAAGCCTTGTCAACAAGAGAAAAGCCCCATCTTTGACCAGCCTATCCACAGTGAAGAGTCTGCCATAGGCCCTCATTCAGCTGCCTATATCCAGAGATGTTTAATAGCTTATGCAAAAGAGGAAATGGTTTGAGGTGGATGGAAGCAGCCCTATCTCTGACTTTGGGCTCAGAAGCTCCCCCAGGAGCAAAGCTCAGAGGTTTGTGACCCACAAGGAGAGGAAGAAATAGAAATCTCCCTTCCTTGGCTCTGTATTTGGGCTATGAAGTAAAAGATTTGCTCAATTTGACAGGCAACTCCTTACTCCCTTACTTGATTCTTCTTTTTTCTCTCCCAACTCTCTTCAGCCAGACCACTCAAAATAATTCAGTCTTAGTTCCAAAGACAATCAAAGATAATCAAAGTCCATTTTTGGCTAATATCCTATTTTCAAAAAACTCTGATATGTTCAAGGGTGCTCAACACGTGTTGCTGGGGAGTTATTCTAGTACAAAATTAGAACAAAATTATTTGGATGTGATTTTAAGCCTTACTCCATCCATTCCTACATATCCCTCTTCCCAGGTGCTAAGCCTTCTGCTGCCCATCTTGATTTGTCAAGTGTGATGGTTTTTTTCCACTGCTTCAGAATACTGTTACAGAAAAGGAGTCAACGCTGTCCCATAACATCGTATACAAGAAGTGGTTTCTGAGTGTGACTTAAACCAACAAGTACGCTCCAGAGAAGCAATCACTTGGCAACCCTTTGTCACCAACTACACCAGGCGTCACTCTGTGCGCAGTTCATTATAAATGAGTGTCTTCATGCAATGGGTGTTTTCCATGTAGCTGCATTTGTCCAAATGATTTGTTACTTGAATGATATATATTTTCCCGATGGAATAAAACGAATATATATGGTACCACAGTAGCTGATGTAGTCCACGATTCTGCTGAATTGTCATGTATTATAACTTCATATTTCTATTCTGCCCATATTTTACCATGTTGTTTTTTGTTTTTTTTTTAAACGAAGGGAAAGTAAAAGAGAGGAAAAATCGTATTTTAACATTTTCTTTCTTTTTTCTTTCTCTTCTCCCCAGACTGAGGAGCCTCCATACCAAGGTGCACACTCACAGCAGATCATGGCATGGTTGCAGGTAACTGGGGACTTCAGGAATTGTGTTGGTCTGCCTGTGTGGCACTTTGACTCCATCCACCTGGTGACTACATCTGCTTTTGTTAATTACATAATTAAGAGCTTGGTTAAAACAAAGAAAAGAAAATTCTGATGTGCATAATGGGTTTTCATTTGTTTCTTCAGTTTTAGCCAAACTTGAGAGAAATGATTATTCTATAAGGGATGTATTTTTGGAGTAGATTTTTGAAGGATTTCCAGAAATCCTTTAAGTGTGAATGTCATGCTGGCCACAAAACTCTGGATTTCAATTTTCTCAAAAGGCTAGGAGGTAAGCTATCAGTTTGGGCCTGGATCTCATTCAAGCTGAGCATAATTCAAGATCCTTGCAACAGGTGAGCCTTCTTTCCTGAACTTCTGCAGCAGGTTCAAATATATTTACTGTAGGTCTCCTGAAGTAAATTTCACCTGAGCCATGATTTAATAATAACAAATATCCTCTAGTAGACAAAGTGCGGCCCTCAGATGCAGTTGTGTATTTGCTCCAGAACATTAGCCTTGAAGATCTGACTTCATGACCAAAGTATTGACCCAAGAGGTATTTTGCTCTCTCCAGAGTCTAGAGTGACCAAACCACCCTTGGGGAGCAGTGTGCCTTGCTCAGCCCCATCTGCTCTTCACCTCCCCACCTGGAATGGCTGCTGCTTAGCAGGCTCGCTGATTCCTGCTTTGCTTTTATTTTCCAAATCCCTTGCTAAAGGCTGGATGGCAAACACCACACAGGTGCCTAGCCTCATGTGAGTCATGGAAGAGTCATCACAGGGGAAGGGCACCACAGACCAGCAATGTGCAAGCAAACATCTCCATTAGCCTATTGGCTGCCCTGTGAGTCAGGTAGTCCAGCCAGCAGCATCTTCCCATAATTGTTTGTCTTCCCTAATTAATTAAAGATGGACCAGTAAATAAACCCCACTCTCCCAAGTTTTCGATATATTCAGCATCCAGAGCTGGCAACTCTTCCCCACCAGCTTCCTAATAAATACCATCCACAGGAGCTTTGTGCGTAATTTCTGTGCAGATCCAGCTTGGTCAGTATTTGGAATACAGCTTCCAGCTGTTCCACTCAGATCTGTATGATGAGAACAAGCTATTTCTGAAGTTTCCACAGCAGTTTATAAATAGTCACATGATAAACAGTGGGTTGTGCTGTGTGCAAGAAATTCAGCAGAGATATGGCCACAGAATGTATCATTCCTTGTTTAGGATGTAAAAGGGGCCTCAGAGATGCTTCTAATCTCTGTAGTTTTATGCAGATCAGGTAAGACAAGGGCAGGTCTCTGTAAATGTGCTTCTACATCATCCCTCTGCCTTGACCACCAGTCCTATCGACCTGGATGGTCCACCTCCATCTTGGTAAGTGTGACCATGTCCATCTTAGTCATCAGTGCCATGTCCATCCGGGACAGTGGTGCCATGTCCATGTCAGTCATAAATTACACCTCCAACCTGGTCTGTTTGAGAGCAGCCATCCCATGCTGAGCATCACCCCAGGCTGCAGAGAGTTTTCCTTCCGCTACAGCACCAGCTGTCTTGGGGACACTGAATTTAGACCACAAAATCTTTTTCGCCTGGGCCGGCAAACAGCCATCATCTGGGAACAATGAGAGCTGTCAGGATGGGGGAAGGGAACAGGGCAAAGCAAGCAGGGGTTTGAGAGCTGATCGAAAGGAAGGAAACACTCCTTGTGCAAATTTTGCCCTGAAAAACACAAACTTCATTAGCTGGAAATGAAGGCTTGGTCTATTGAGATGTGCCTTGCGCTTGGAGAGTAGTGTAGCAGGGACAGGTGACCTATTTTCCTTGGAGAGGAGGGAGAGGCTTCTCTCTATCGATCCCACCCTTCCTGTATCAGCTTATACACTAGCTTCTATGGCTTGTGAAGGAAGCAGCTAGCAATGCAGTGAATCATTCACAATGAATAAATCATCTGACTAATTTAGCTTGTTTTTCTGCTCATGACTGTTCCACGAACAGATCACCATTTCCCAAAATGCATGTATTATTCAGATTTATCTTGTGGTTTTGGGGGCCTTTTTTTTTTTTCTTTCCAATTTACACTGTTGCAAGTTAGCAAAAAAAGAAAGAAAGAAAGAAAGAAAGAAAGAAAGAAAGAAAGAAAGAAAGAAAGAAAGAAAGAAAGAAAGAAAGAAAGAAAGGAAGAAAGGAAGAAAGAAAGAAAGAAAGGAAGAAAAAAGCTATTAACTCAGGATCACACGTGAGGTTATGCCCAGCCCCAAACTTCTAGCCCCCCCCCCCCCCAAAAAAAAGAAAAAAAGAAAAGTCAAATTCTGCAAACTGCTGAAGCCATCAGAGTCCAAAATTCAGTTTCTGCAGCTCCACATATCCTTCAGAGTAGATTTTCCCAACATCACAGTCACACAGACACCCATGGTGCCAGCACAACTGAAAGAAAAACGTAAGATCATCAAGATTAGTGCAAGCACTTTTTTGCCGCATGTGTGGATTTTAAATCCAGTGGGAACCATTAGATCATCCGATCCAAGCTCCAGCACAAGTCAGGCCATAAAACTTTCTTCAGTCTCTCCTGTATTGAGCCTGATGACTTGTATTTACCCAAACTATGCCTAAATCAATCTATATACTGGCCTGCACCCACCTCAATGAGCAGCATATGTGCGGTCATGTTACCTAGATGATCTCTTGGCTTCAGCTCTTGCTGAAACAGTGCTAAAAGCAATGGAGAAAGCTCCAGTGCTGGATTTGGACAGGATCTGCAGGATTCAGAGCCCACAGTAAGAGTGGGACCAGATTTGGGATGGGAGGTGCAGCAGAGCAGCGTGAATCCTCTGTGTGTGTAGAGCTGCCCAAAATGCACATTCCCTCATTGTGCAGGAGCAGCCCCTCCTGGAAGCCCTCTGCTTTCAAGAATAAGCCCAACAAACTCCAGAGGCCAAAACCCATTCCTTCCTCAGTCATTTCTTTCATCGTTTGACCAACAAGTTCACCTCATTGCCCCTCTCTTCTTCAAGTTTCAGTCACTTGCAATCACTTGCAATGTGCTACTCAACTGTCCTTTATCTGTTCCTATTTCAATACTGTTAAGGTTGCAAAATTAACCTACTGGCATACACTGAGTGCATGAGATTGCTCTTAGCTGAGTCTCAAAGGCACGAGGAGTATTTAAAAGCTCTGAGGACATTGTTGAAGTATTATCCAGAATTTTTTCATATGACATAACTGATGGAAAGTTGAGTCATGGTTACAAAATGAATGCTTCAAAGAATCTTTGGCATTTTTGTAGGATGAAAATAAGCTCAGATTTTAGGGTGCTTTATGATGGAAATAAAATGCAGCGTTATTTGTAGTATGCTGGAAATTATGAAAGCCAAATAATCATTTAATACTGCAGTAGCTTTTTTAAAAGTTCTTTTGAAATGTTTAAGGTCAAGTTCGTCACAAAATCTGAGACTTTTGTTGAGGGGCACTTTTGCTGTTTTCTCTGATACATTTGTGATGTATAGATGAAAGGGATGTTTCTGGTTATGTTACCAGTGATATTATTAGAGGAAAGGATGCTTTTGCAAACTTTAAGTAAGGAATAAAAACTTAAGGAAAATATGTTTAGGAAGAACATCTCTCCTTAAACCTAGCTGCCTATACTTTCAGTTAGAACAATAGTGATGGGTTATTTATAGTACACCTTTCTTGTAAAACTTCCTACTGCTAACACAACTTTGGAATTAGCTTTTTTAGCAAACTTAGAGCCTGCTGTGTACACCCCATTATCCCTGGAAGCCATTTTTACCTCTATTTTGAGCAAGTCTAGTTGATATTAATCTGAACACTGCTGTTGGAAATAAGTAAATATCTATAATTGAACTCTTGTGTTATTATGAAAACTTCATCAACATTGCTAGAGTCACACATCTACGGAAGAAAATAATTATCCAGCTTACTGGGAACATAAATTTAGGATGCGCTGAATATTTGCTACTCTACAGCAACCAGATATCTATCTCAAAGCTGGTTGTAATATATGTCAGAGAATTGATTTTTGAGTTCAGAGAGAGGACAGATTTCATTACAAATGTTCAGAGATTCAACTTACGATGGTTTTGCAACATGACTAACTTGAATATATTTAGAGCTTGAAATATAATGTGCTTTGGTGGCTATAAACTGTCTGGAGACAAATTCTAAGTCTGGTCAGTGATGCAGTAGAATCCTCCTGGTGACCAAATTCAGATGTCCTGGTTTGCTTCCACCCTGACTTTTGTTAGCAGGCATTTCATATCTCCTTCCATCTTGTGAAAATGGTGAATGGTGGCATGGCCAAAGTACTGAGTACTACTTTGGCTTTTGATACTTGGTCTCACTATGGGGGGCAAAGATAACTCTGTGTTTGTGAAATGGTCTAGAAGTTTCTGTGTTTCTGTGGTTTTGTTCAAGCCCCAACACACAAAAATTGTTTTTCATATCTATTTTTGCTAAGTAGATAACCAAGATTCATTGGATGCTTAGAATTCCTAATGTGATACTGTAGGCAATTATGTATTTCAAAAATGAGCGGATATATCTACTGTTCTTGGTGGGCTATATTATACTTATCTTGTCCTGTGAGTCTCTTTATTCCCACATATCTCAATGAAGATACAGTTTTAAACTGGTGTGATTCAAGTCCCATGAATCTTTTTCCTATCCAGATCAGTCAGTACCCTCTGGATTCCCATGGACCTCCTGAGGGTCAGCACTCTTCTGATACCAGACTAGTAAACATTCAGAGATCTCCTGCACCCATATCTCCAACTTTCCAGAGGCAAAGGCAGACTGGATGTGTTTAAATGATCATGATTTATAGTAGCTTCATGTTTGAGATGGCTATTGCTTTTGTGAAGATGAAGATGATATGCTCTTTTGATTCTAAACAAAACAGTTCAGTAGCAGATAAAAAACATTCATCTAGCTTTTACTTTGCATCCGGCCATAGTGCTTTATGATGGTTTAACCACAGTGCCAAAGTCTCCATCGTAGATTCCATCTGCTTCCTTCTGTAAAGCACATTTGAGCCAAGTGAGCAGACTTAGGGAGTGACTTCCTTCACTGTGGCACACTGAAATGGATCATAAGTATTTGTTCTTTCATCTGTTTTATCTTCCAGCAACTGGATATAAGCTCCAGAATGGTAATAAAAGGAGCATCATCACATTTATTCACCTTGCCATGACACATTGGCTTTCAGCAAACAAGTCTATTTGATCTGTCCATAGGTTCTGAGTCTGGCAATAGGTCCAGTTCTAGCAATAGATTTTGTTAGTCTTCATTCTTTACAATTATGTCATTACTGTCATTACTGTCTGTAAACTTTTTCTTACATGTTACTCTGCTAACCAGTTTAAAAAATGATTCTAATATTCATTTAAATTTACCTCAAGAAATTGTCTTAGTCAATAAAATTAATGTATTTAACTAGGCCATGTAGTCTGGAAGGCATTGGTGACATTAGAACAGAATGTTTTTAACTGATTGCATTAATTAGAGCAATTTAGGCAACGTGAAACCAAACTCTGTGCCAATGAGAGGGATCTGAGGAGTGAGAGAGCATCTATATTTGATTGATAGCATTTCCATTACTGAGTAAGACAACTCACTCTGTTACATGGATCTCACACTAGCAGTGGCTCCAGTCTGCAAAGAAACAGCTGGGATGGCTTTAGAGATATTTAATTGAGAAAGCACTTTGGGGAAGCTATCATCACTTGGAAAGAGCCTGGTAATAGCTCTTCAACTTTCTAGCTGCAAATGAGCCAGTTGTTTTGTTTTTCCTTTCCACTGACATTAAAAGATCAGATATACTGTACTTGGGCTGTTGCTTCCCCCCATGTATTATTTTGTATTTCTCAGTAGTACCATAATACTTTTGATGGTTGTGATGCTGCTGTTATTTTACTAAAGTTATAGGCTCCTCCTTGTATCTTATCCTATGCATACCCTTTCTTTCTCTACTTGCACTGTGTGTCTCTTTTCTTACCGAAGATAGCCAGAGCACTAAACATGGTAATGCCACGGTCTCCTGGTCATCTCTTTAAATATACTTCAGTCATGGTCCCCTCTTGGAACACCTAAGGAAGTAGACAAGCTCTGCTGCTCACAGAGATAGGAATAACAGCACACATCTGGTGCATGGTGCCCAATGGATCCAGAGGTTTTGTTGAGCAGGAGACAAAGTAGCCAGCACCCTTGAACCACTCTCTCACATCAAGTGCAGTAAGCTAACACCACCTTGGTGAAAAAACAATTGCTGAGAATTCATTCATGTAAATTTAGTTTAAAAAAAAGTCAAATCACTCAATACCAGAGAAATGACTACAGGTTATTTAACTATAAATATAGCTGGAAGATAAGAGCCGGGATTTTGTCAGTTTAAAGAAGGCAGAAGCAACACACTACACGTTATTGTACCAGGGAGGCTCACAAGTGGTGGTAAATTCTCAAACAACCTGGCATGGTATGTTGTGAAGATTGAAAGTTCCTCTACACAGAGATCCCTCTTCTCCCGTCCCTAAGAGGATTTCTAAAAAAAAAATGTGCCAAAAGCAGCTGTCGGCTAATGTCACACACAGCACCACTGTAAGAATGGATCCATTAGCCCTGGCGAAACAGCAGTCCTTGTCAGTACCTATGAATGAAACTGTCCCAAGGAATCTGCAGAACAAGGCTGCATATTTAGGAAGCTCAAAAGGGAGTCAAAACAAAACCAAGTGGAGCAGGAAAGCAGCGCAGACACGTCAAAGGCTGCCCACATGACTCAACCAGCGACCGACCTAAAGCCAGCGCCACACAATTGCTTCTGAAGCTCACAAAGGAGCCAGATGCTCCTGTTGAAATTATACCTTCCGCAAATCAACATGGGAAACCTGTCACCACCCTCTCTAAATGGAGGAGTATTGATACCGTTCTCTTGACTAAAATAATATCTTTTCAGTGAATTAGTTGAAGAAAGAACAAGAGCTGTTTGCTTTGGACAAGTATATTTCCAGGCATGTCATCCCCACAAAAGATCTTTCTTTTGCTCTACTTTCATGCGACCCTGAAAACAAATATCTAGTGGGTACGATCGGGCTGGCTCCACATCTCCAAACAAGACAAGAGAGCCAATGGCAAGGGGAATTATTCGTTGCTCTGAGCTAATAGATATTAGGAAGAAAAATGCAATTCTTCTCTTGGCCAGCTTTGAAAGGTACTTAACTTTTCATTCACAACATGCTGCTGACATCCACAAAGCTCAGCAAGGCAGTGAATATGATTGGCCAGCTTCAGAGACCAGAGGAAAATGGGTTGCCTGAGGTCTCATCGCACGTCACAGCAACAGCCCTGCAGAAAAAGAACCCGAGTGCCAGCCCCACGCCCACCCCAATGCTTCCCACCTCCTTCCATGGTATTTTGAGCATTGATCAAAATTTGAGTTAGTGGAGGGTGTGCCTGGGTCAGGTTATAGTCTCACAGCTTGTCCTGCTACTCAGATTAATTGTTCTAATTAGTTACTCTGCAGGCAAATATCTATTGACTCTTTCTTGGTTTCAGACTTGGGGCCAAGAATGATTCAGAGAAATAATCAACTGGGACTTCCTCTCAGAATTTGCCACCCACCTAAATTGTAAACATCCCATCTGAGCCACCATTCATAATGCAGAGAAGTAAACCAGGTTAGTGTTACTGGGTGGCTTTCTTCTCTGCTTTTTTAATATCAAAAGAAGGCTATATTGATAAAGCATATACAGTTCTATATATTACAGCATGCAGAACTGCATTTTGAGAATGTTCAGTTCTCAGGATGAGAAGAAATGTTGCCACCTCTTTGTGGAGTAAATCTCCCTCATCTTGTTGGAGAAAGGAGTGCCAAACAAGCCCAAAATAGGTCTAGGAAATGTTAGTGGAACAAAAGGTTTCAAGTATAAGACTCGGATTTGTACACTGTAAGTTGCAGCAGAGGGAAGGGGATTTTTGGGCACAACCTTATCTCAGCTCTTCTTTATATTTGCAATGATCTTTCTAGAATGAAAATGCTGAATGTGGGAAAACTTAGCAGTCACTAAGCACAATGTCCCCCACATCATCTGCTTTGTGTGTGTGTTAACCATAGATTAGATTGCATGCACAGCTCACCTACCCTGTCTCTGTTATTAAAGTGCATATGGTTTAACAAACACTAATGACAGACTCTTTTTATTAGCTTTGCTATGTGCTCTCACAATTACTGTCACTCAATGGGGTTTATAACTTCCTGCTCTAATAGAAGACTGCACCTTGCCTGCCAATGGGCTCTGCACTTGCTTACTGGTTTCAGTAGAAATGTATTTGAGCTGCCCATTGGACTTCAGATGATTGTTATCTTGTAAATTGTGGCAGCCTACAAAAATTAATTCCTTAAATTTGGTTTGAAATGTGCGGGAGGTGGACTCCTCATATCTTTTCATTTGATACCTCTGAATTAGTGACTTTTCAGTAATTTCAAAGAGCACCACTAGAACTGTTTGGGACTGAAATCACCCATTCTCCACTGACTATTTAATTTTTTCTAAGTTTTTATTTTTAAAAGAGCAGTGGAGAAATAGACTTGAAAAGGTATTATGCATTGAGAAGAGCGTTTTGGTCTTTGTGAAAAGATTTCAGTCCAGATCCATCTGTGTTGGGAAGAATCTCTGTTAATTAAAAACGAGTCCAAAAAATTATAGCTGAACAGAAGAGAGTCCTGCAAATGCTTTTCTTTTCCAAGTCTGTTGATAATGACAACACAACTGCAGTTCAGTTCATCCCATACAGGAGGACAGGCGGTAATGTCCCTGCTTGGTTGTGGGTAGGTGGGTATGTATATATAGGCAACAGAAAATGGGGAATTTATTCCCACAGAGGTAAGCAGGAGCAGAATTGAGCTGAATTATTTTAGCAGGAGCTCCCTGTCAAGCACATCTTTCCAATATTAACTCTATAATGACCAAACATGGCCTGCTGGATCCTACACATTTTATTTTCTAAAATTAGGTCTTCCATGCAACTTGCATGAGAAAGACCTAAAGGGGTCTGGGCAAAACAGTATTGTTATGTTAGTTAAACTTTTATCTGTTGTTTTCATGTATGCTACTTTTATCTTATTCATTAGTTGCAAACAATTCCTATGGAAGAATTGCACCACCTCACCGTTTGCTAAGCAGTCCAGCACAGTGGTATGAAACTGTTACAAGTAGGTAGCTTTTCATTTGTAATTTTTCTACTCCATCTCATTGTTATGTGATGCAGAAGTGTGTGTATCAGCACACGTTCACAGCTGTAGCAGTGTGTGTGCAACACAGGGAGAACTGCTGAGGGGCACAGGGCCACTGGGACGCCAGTGGCACCACCACATTCAGCTGTGAGCTCTGCTCTCCTCTGCTTCCATAGATACTATTTACCTACATCCAACACAGTAACACAAGTTTATGCACACTTATAGACACTTTTGCACTTTCAGTATTAATTTAGCATTTTATTGATCATTTGGGAGCAGAATGAAGGCTAATCATTAAGTTTTATGCGAATGTTTCTATTAAGAGAAGCCTTACAGCACATGTACTGAGTTAAGGGATGTTGCCTATGCAAATGCAAAATAACTCCACATTAAAAAGACATTTTCTGGAGCATCTTTATTCAGTTATATTACAGCTGATCCAAAGGGTTCTTACAACCCCTAGCACAGAGGGGCGAAGAGCAGAAATGCAAGTGCAGACAGTAGTTTGTAAGGCCAGGATACTATTTCTCTGCCACGGATTTCAGAGAGAGTTACTGTACACACTGGGTCTGGCATTTGAGACTCCAGGCTGAGCCGGGGGATGGGGGGAGGCAGAGGCAAAAAGCATTTAATATGAACAAAACATTTTTTGTGAAAGTCAAATTCCTTTTTGTGTCCATGTGCCACGCAGTCAGCATTTTTGGAGCCTTAACTGATGCTCTCACACAAGCAAAGTGACTCCCGAAAATGCACCATTACAACTTAATATATCCAGTATGTAATTTGTACTTAGCAGAGAGATATTTAGTACCATTTGCCTCCGCCATAAGACTTTCAGCTGCACAGTGGGAGGTAGCGCTTCAATGAAACCTTTGTTTTTAATCTTCTGATACAGTCACTAAGGCAGTTGGCAGGCTTTAAAATTACATCAGTTTTCTTTTTAATCCGGGGTTTGCAAGTGGTAGTTTTGCAAGCACCCACCAAAGCATAGCATTTCACGGGTAGAACCACCACCCTTTTTTCCTCCTGCAGCAAGGACTGAAATTAGCATCTAAAAATGAATCAGAAGAATTAAGAGGAAAGTTGCCCTGCAATCAGGCGGATTCCCACAAGATCTCAGCCCCAGGTCCATCAGCTCCCTTTCCTCTCCCTAAAATTAGATTACGGCACAATGAGGCCAGAGCCAGACAACCACGGGTAGCAGCAGTTTCAAAGCAGCCTCACTCCTCACCCAGAAAACCCATTTCGGGATGCTGCGAGCTGGGTGGCGGTGGGTGCGGGCATGGGGCTGTTGCCTAGTGTTCCACTAAGCTCTGCCCTCCCCTAAAAAAAAAAAAAAAATCCTTCATAATTCAGGCAACAGCTGGAAAGCTTAGCTTAATGGCCTGTGCTTAAATGTGGAAGGTCACAGGGTGCTGATCTAAGGAGCGGAGGAGGCTTGCTCAGCCGACTGTTGACGCTGGGTAAACGGAGGAGGAGGGGACGGGTGTGCATCTGAGGACCCGCGCCCCGGCGGGCGAAGAATAGGAAGCGGTTTCTATTCAGGGCTCGCAGGGGTCCGGGACCAGTGGGGAAAGGCAACAAGGCCCTTCGCTGCCTCCGAGTTACCTTGTATTATACCGGGATTAAAGTACATTTAGCTTCTCTATTAGCATACTTTAGCCCCATTTAGGCTTACTTGATGTTTCCGATGGCCTTTGATCAGCCTTGCATGGTGCTGGTCAGCTTCGGGACACAGCAGTCAAAAAGCGAGACTGTGAAATTATCCTGATGTTGAATCTCACAGGAGATATTTCTGGCTGTTTTCATTCACTTGTCCCCAATCTTTGGCTCTTTCTCTCTCTCTCTCTCCGTCTCGGGAAAATAATTTACACATTCTTTAAAAGGAGAGGGAGAGAAAGAGTGAGATATTAAAAGAAAAAGGTAGCTTAGTGACCAGCAATAATTAGGTCCTTGTTGGAAATCAACGCAGCCTTGTATGCTGGTGCTGGAGCATCTATGAAAAATACTATAATTTCTACAGTGCCTGGCTTTTTATTGCTTACATTTGCATATAAATTAAATCCATATTGTAGCTTTAAGGCAAGCGAGGCTTAGAATGCTGTACAGCTCAGGGTCCTATTGTTTTACATCTACTTTCTATACTGTGGTTAAATGAAAAGGGAGGAGAAAGTAAAGGAGGGAGAAAGTCGGCTTCATAGCCTTTTTAATTGCTTCTCTGCCAATTACAGCCAAATTAATATTTAAACTTTGTAGTGCTTTGAGAAATTGTTTACAAAATCCACTTCCCAATGTTCAGCGCTGCCTGCGCCTACAGCAATATCGATGTTGGAATGTTTGGTCGAAGAAAACAAGAAATAATTACAGGTAAATTCTGTTTTCTTTTAAATTATTTTATGGGAACAAACGCTGTTCATTGAGCCGTAAACCTGCCGAGCGTGGGCCCAATCCTGGCTCTCAGAGCCGTGTCCCTTCACCTGGCAGTGCCTATGGGCAGTATCTGTTCCCCGGTGCCCACCTCCTCATCCCCTCCACGCAAAGCTCCCTTGGGCCGCGCACTGGGACCGAGCCTGGGGAGACAAGAGATGAGTAACAAGAAGCAAACGGCGCCTCCGAGTCTCCCTTTAAAAATTCTTTAATGAGATACAGTACAGTTGTGTTGTGTTTTTGTTTGGTGTTTTGTTGGGTTTTTTTGTTTTTTTTTTCATTCTTTTCTTGGGCTAATGCCTAGTAAGTACCAACCACTGGGCCACATTTTTAGGAAACATCTAAATCAAAAGTCAGAAGATTACACAGGGATATGAGAAACGCTGGGGATGGCAGGGGGCCAGGCTGGGCCTGCCCTCTCCTCCAGCGAACAGTTGTTCCCCACAACGGAGCGCTTCTCCCTCTCTCCCTCCATATGCTTCCTTCTCTATCTGAAATGTGGTCAGATTGGTTGCTTCTAGAGCAGCATCTGGTAGCTTATAATATATATCCTCTGGAAGAAAAAAAAGAAACATATTACATTTGTACAGGGCAAGACCTCGCTACAACTCTGCCCCTCATTCTCATGTTTGACATTAGCTCTAATAACCACAGCCCTGCTCCCTGCCATTCCCCACAGAGCCCTGCACAGCTCTTCCTGGTCCCCTCTTAATCTTTTCCTTTTTTGAGGGTTACAGACCTAGTTTCACTAACCATTTTGGAGCCTCAGATCTACAAAGTCGCTATGGGACTTTGTTGTACTATTTCCATGTCTGTAATATTACTGCTGTAATTAGGTAATCAAGACTATGCACCTTTCCCAAGTGGCCTTTCGAGGTCGATTTTATTTATTGACTTATTTATCCCTTATTACACATTTCAGAAATACTAATTGTGATACCATCAGCTGGGCACGTCGCTAGTCTTCACAGCTGTCTGCTTTCTATCATAATTTCCTTTTTCCTCTTTCCCATCACCCATTCACTCATTCTGTCTGAATTTTGCAGCTGTTCATATTAATAAAGGATGTTAGAAGCGCTCACATGCATGTTGAATTGTAAGCCTATGCATAGACTGTTATGGACAACAACAAAAGCATGGCTTGGGCTGGCACATAAGTGGAGACACTGGTGGCACTGGCTTAGTGCGAGTTTTGAGCAGAGACAGCCCCTGGATAAATATTCAGATCATGCTTCACATGAAAAAGTCCTGGGTGGGACAGTGGTACCTGGCTGGTGCTCATGCACTGACAATGTCAGTCTGCATCAGTACTAGAAATACTCTTCTTGAGGAAGTTGACTACTGACTCAGCTGTGCTTCTGTAGTAAAAATTCACTTCTCATCTCCACAACAGTAAAGTAGTTGCCTTATGGATTTCCGTCTGTATGTTCAGATCTTCCTTATCACTTAAAAAACAACACTCTCTAAGCCCATCCCCTCATTAATCTTTGGGAAATATAGTTGGTATAAAGCTTCATTTCTTTATTTAAAAAATACAAAATCTTCCTATCTTCACTGTTTCTTGTTCTATAGCCCATGCCTAGCCTCTGATTGAGTTTGTCCTTTGCTTCAGAGCCCTTTGGATCAACCTCAAGCTCTATCCTTAGACAGATGGCAAATTTCCTCATTATGTGTTTCTTTCTGCTGCTCAAGACTATTGGCATATTTGCCACTATATCCTGGTTTCCAAATATTTGAGACATTTGAACTGTCTTTTTTTTCCATACCAACCTATTAGTTATTTGTTTATTCTTCATCTTATGCTTGATGAAATGCCAATCCTACCAAAGCAAAGCTGACTGTGAAAATGGCACTTTGAGTGCTGATACTTTTTAAATGGATAACTTTAAGCCTTTCTTTCCTTGTCTCCAAAAATGGACAATAAATAAGAAAATAATGACTATTGCCAACACTGACCAAGGCTTCAGTCACAACCAAACACAGCTTAGTCTGAGCCTCGTAAAAGTTTAGTTCTTTATTTGCCATTATCTTTACTTCTTTATTGTTCCATATTCCTTCAAAATCAGGGCACTGGAGCCCCATCTTCAGCAATCCACCTGGCGGAGGATCTGCTCAGAATTCCCCACCCTTCTGAAATGTTCAGCCTACACCTGTTGACCCACGATTTACAGAGCTCAAACAGACAGCTACAAGGGCAAAATAAATTGAGTCCAAACTCCACCGCCTTTATATTCCCCTACGAGTGGCTTTCCTCAGTGTTTGTTACCCCTTCACATTTTAGCTTTGTGTGTTGCAAACCCCATCTTCTGGCAGTTTATCAGCTGTCTCCAGTATCAGTTTCAAAATAGATACTAAATACCGCTCTCGCACCTTGCAGCGGCACTGATTTTCAAACATATCAAACAGCTTTTCTGCTCTTCAGCCGTCAAAGATTATACACTGAGAATAAATTACTCAGCTGGGTGCGTTGTTTGTAGGCAAACCCAGGCAGTGACAGCATCGGTAGTCCCTGTGTTTAAAAGCATGTAAAACACCTTCTCTGTTCTGTGCTTTACATTGCGATCCTGGGAGCAGCAGCTCAGTAACATCCTGCCTGCAGGCAAGGCCAGGGCAGAGCTGCCAGGCTCTCATGACTGCTGGGCTTTGCACACCCTCCAGTCTGGTTCTTGCCCTACATGGAAAGCAATTCATGCAATTCGTAGTGATCCCCTTCCACCTGTCACTACAGCTTTTCCTATATCCTTTCCTTCCCTTCTTCCTTCCTTCCTCCCTTTCTTTCTTTCTTCCTTCTTCCTTTCTTACTTCCTTTCCCCCTTCCTTCTGTACTCCTCTCTTTCCTCCCTTCCACCTCTTCATCCCTTCTTCCCTTACTTCCTTCCTTCTTTTCCTTAAAGAGTAACGTATATGCTGGGTATCAATACACTTTTCCCACATCAAATATCTTTCTGAGGTTTCTTTACTTTTGTCTTTTATTTTCTTTTTTAATTCCTCACTGCAACACAATTTCCAATGTTGTCAGCTGCATCAGAGTACTGCACCCTTCAAGCACAGCATCACATTCCACTAGAATTGCTGGATTACTGTATTCAACAAATCTAGCACCAAACTACAAGTCAGAATGTTTTATTCATTACCTTTCTTTTCCACAACCCAAGCTTCCTAAAATACATTCATACAAATGCTCACAAATGGTAAATTTTACTCTAAAGTTGAAATCAGTTCAGTCAAGAGCTGACATTTCTTTGGGACAGAAGCAGCATGAGTTCATATATGCTAAATCAGCTTGGTAAGGACCTCAAATGGTACCGGAGCCAACACAACCAGTCACAAAATATCTGATATCCTCAGCCATCTAAATTTCAGGCTCCAGGCCTGTAAGGGGTTTTCCATAGGGAATAAACAGAGATATGTTGTCACAGGATGAAACACCTTTTTGAGACACCAGTTTCTCTCCACTTGATAATGGAAGGTGCTCAGAAGACAAAGGTAGGTATATCCTCAACTTTTAGCTAGCTGCAGAAATACCTTGCCATGGACAACTGGTAAATAATCCATAATTCAAATATGTTTGCAGGAACAATTTGTCTAACTATTTTGACAGAACAAATTTGAAGGGGGAAAAAATCTGCTTGCAGGCAAACTGCAAGCATAAAAGATTACTAAATTCCTTTAATTAAAAAATCAGTGTAAATAGTGTTCTTGTTGATATTAAGTATGTTTGTGAGATGTAGAAATCATTTAAATTAAGCCTTACATATAGTAAATGGAGGGATAGGCTTCTCACTGTGCATTTGATACTTCATTATTGCTAGTTGGCCTATTCATTTTTTATTAGTAGAGATTGAGGTATTGGGATTTTCTTAAAAAAAAAAAAAATCTCCATTCCTAAAGTCAAGAAATGGGTTTTCTTTCCAGTGTTTCGTTGTATTCTCTAGATATTTCATAAGTTCAGAATCTTGCTTCTGCCTGATACACAAAACAATCCCACAGTAAACAAAGGAGAGAGACACGCTCATTTTCTCTTGTCTTTTGTATGATAGCTGTGATGCCCAGCTATGAAGCTTTCTGTTTGTTGGTGCTCTCTAAATTTCTTGAGGACACGAACCTTTCCTTAATGCCCCTCATGTTGGCATTGCTCAGTTATAATTGTGGCTTCCTGGTGAAGGGTCAGAACACTTCATGTGCCTGAATTGCAACTACTCACTGATGGTTTGCCCTTGGAGCTCAGCCTAAGTAGAGGACTACTATTCCATTGCTGTCATGTCGATGCTGTAACTTGTTTCAAACCTAACGATCATCCCTTTCAAATAGAGGGACCCACTATGGGATTGTGGCTTCAGCCTTCACTATCAGTTTCTTCTGGTTAATATGAATATCAGAAGAGTAAAAAGAGAAATCCCTCCAACTAAAAACAATCACAAAGAGACTGTCCCAAGAGGTGTTTCAAAAATAGGTGCAGCCATTTTTATTGCTAAAGCAAAGGCGTTGGGGGGAAAATAAGTTGGGAAAAGTCTCTCAGCATATACTATTGAGAAATAGTATAAGAGAGCTAAGAGAATCCTAAGATTAAATTACAGAGCAGAGTTTAAGATATTTGGGAATCTTACATGGCAGAACAAATTCTCCTTCCCACACTAATGGCTGTCTCTGTCTGTCTTTCAGCTCAGAGTTCAATCATGTATTCACGATAAAGTATGGGTCAAGTCCTAGGATGTCTGTGTCTTATAGTCTTATTCCTGGCTGACAAGTGCTACATCTAAATCAGCGTATGGCATTAAGTTATACCCTGGAAGCAGGCTGGGATGGTAAGACCCATTTGGAGGATGAATGCTTCTCATTCCCCCCAGCCCTCAGCCTGCACAGGCCACACTCACACAAAGACACAACTTGCAGCATCACTTCTCTAATTTAATTCTGCAAAATGAAAGCTTAGCTCAATAATAATATTGTGTTGGACTTGTCTGGGCAAGTGCCTTTTTGGTCTGAGTCAAAGGATTACACACCAGCAATAGAAATTTATTCAGAGCAAAGATGCCCTGGTATAATAAGACCATCTTCCTTCATGTAATTATAATTCATGCATCCAGAGACAGCTGTCCATCAGATATATTGTGTTATCTGGCTTTGATTTCTATAATGAGTTTTATTAGTATATTTATGAGGAAGAATAGCGGCATATAAAGAAGTTATGAATAAGTTATTGTGTGCAGAACCAACATTTGGGATCTTCTAAATCCTGCAGTGAAGCCAAAGTCTGAATGGGTGCAGAGACTGAAACATTCTCTGTGTCCAGAAGATGATCCACGCAGATCTGTTTCATAATACGATATGCCAGCATTGCCCATTGTTTTCTTTAACAGCCGTGAAATGATTGAATTTATGTAAACAAGAAATCAAAAGGGATCTGAAAAACAATTTTTAAGAAGTGAACAAGAAGGTCAGTGTTTAACCTGTTTTTGACATTACATCTATGCCTGATGGCACTCATTGAAGCAGACTGACCAAATACTTCAAGTCACCCCAGCTACCAGCCAGCAGACCAAACCTCCTGCATTGCTGTCTGCACCACTCACCACCATCTCTTAGCTCTTCAATCTGTACACCAACAGCTGGTATGATTCTGCCTACATGAGAACTGGTTCAAGAAGTACAACAGCATATCATGAGCTCTTCACAAAGCCTCAGTAGTTAAGAGAGAGATCCTCATACAAAATATCTGTTTTAAGGAAACAAATGTATGAGTAGTCAAGGCAAACTCTGATTAAGGATAGGGTTCACAGGCAAAAGAAAAGGATGCAGTATTGTTGCCTTGCACAAATAACAAGAACAGCTGGCTAATACAAAGGCCAAAAACCTCTTCAGTGCACACTAGATAGTGCCACCTAGACAAGTAAAGAGACCAGGTAGAAGTCCTCTGTTGAGCTGCAAAGTCTCTCCTGGGACTGGCAAGTCCATTAAGCATGCCTAATACCTTCATATATATTTCTGACATCATGCTTTGCTGGCAAGAGCTGGGAGTCTGACAGCTGGATCTCACAGCTGACTTCTGCTCTGCTGGCTGGAAATGCCACAGCAATAAAAGAAGAAACTCTTCTTCTCTCAAGGAAAAAGCTTTCAACAAAAGAGAGCAGCTTGTTTTTACCTACTGCCTTGCTGCCAAGTTAACCTGTCAGTAGTAGTGAGAGCCAAAATGGATCCAGTTATTTTGCTGCAATCTTCTCAAAAGTCTTCCTGAAAGCTGAAAATTTCCAAGGTGGTCGGGAAAGGTAGTTGAATGGAAAGACTTCAGCAGCTGCTTCCTTGGAGGAAATTATTGGCAAGCAGCAGGTTCTGCGAGGTGGAGCCTTGGTGTCCCAGGTATTGCCTGACCACCAACAGAACCTATGGACTGCAATCATGGTAGGGACAGCATTCAACCCTCAAGAATTTACTCCACCTCCAGAAAGTACAAATCATTGTGGATCTGAATGATCATATTAGGACAGTAATTGGAATTAAAAAAAAACTCACAGTAAGAGACACTCAGCCATCACGGTGTGAGGAGCCATGATTAGCCAGGTTGTTTACAGCCCACAACACTCAGTTGCGCACAGCTCTGCTGACACCATGGTGAAGGGCATGGCAGCCGTGCTTGGCCTTGTTCCTAAGGGTCTCACATTGTTCTCAGAGCCCTTCGTGTGACCATCACTCCAATTTGTGGAGCCAGAGTGCCTCCACAAATGCTCTGTTCTCCCACTTTGTCAGGGAGAGATGATCTGAATGCCACAGAAACCTCTGAGAAGGAGAAAATCACAGAAGAGGGCATTTAGGGATCATAATGGCAATGAGTGGCAAGAAGAGATGATTACAGAACTTCATAAATTTTAATCAAAATATCAAAAGAGTTCCTGTCAGTGCAAAGATATCCTTCTTCTTATGGGAGGACGAGCAGAAGCAGTAGCTCCATAACAGCCTTTGATGCCCTAGGATAGCAGGACCCCTGGAGCTGGCTGTTGCATCCTGTAATAGTTCATTAGTATTGAGATCCTCAATTCCCTTTATTGGATCTGAATTTGGGCTTCTAAGATCTGACCCCTGAAGAACCAGAACTTTCAGAGTGCTTTTTGCTGCACACTTCTTCACTTCAGGCATTTATCTCCACACATTTACAATCAACACATTTACAGTGTTACTGGCATCAGTCAGGCGAAGAGCTCTGCTTCTAAATCATCTTTCATGTTGGTTTTCTCTTGAACTTTGGGGAATGTCTATATTAGGGGTAAAAATTAAAGGCAGGAGGATGGAGGCTAGGACTTTGTTCCGGCCGAGTATTTTGTTCAAACAGGAATTCTGACTCATCCTCTTGTAACTGAAATTTGAAGAAATAGGCATTTCCCACCAGTGGATTTGAATGGAAAATCCACTAAGTTAAGAAAAGGTGCATAGCTCCATTCCCTTATGTAGAGACTAAAAAGAAAAAAGGAAAAAAAAAACAAGAAGAAGAAAGAAAAGGAAAGAGATGAATGTATCATGTATGGAGAGCTGTCGGACCCTATCTAGAAATGAGCCTCAGTAAGAGGCCACCAGGCTAACCACTGAGTCCTTGCACACACTTTGCTTTGGCTTCACATTGCTCACTTCAATCTCTCATAGAAACTAAAACAAACAAACAGACAAAAAAAAAAAAAAAAACACACACTGATTTAAAAAAAGTCTGAGGAGGAATCAATATTCTTTCCTCTTTTTTTTTTTTTTTTTTTCCCTGTATAACCTCCAAGACAATGAAGGAATGAGGGATCAGCTCCCCATGTCCCTTAAAAACAGGGCATAGCAATGTGATTGGAAGAGAAGATGTGAAAAGAAAGGGTTAACCAGGTTTATAATTGCTTCCCGAGAGCAATTATTCAGACCCTAAAAATGCTGGTGGAACAAAATGGAAAATGAGCATGGTCCCGGCAGACAAATGATTAATATTTAGGAAAGAACCAGAGCAGGTATGAATCTACAAGGAGAAGGAAATGGCACTTTAACGAGGTTGGAACTCAGGCTGCACAAACTCATTACATTTGAGTTTTCCTCTCTTATCAGGAGTGAAGGTCCCAGCTCCGCTTCTGCCCACTCCCAGCCAGGACAGAGAGCTCCTACGTGCACAGTTTGCATCACATTTAATAAAGTTGTGGCCTCTTGGCTTTCACCACTGCACTCTCCAGTTTTATTTCCCAAGGGGTCCTAGCAACAGCAACACACAGTGGTTATAATGTGTCATAAAATAAATATTAGCAAAAGTGCACGCGGATCTCCACTGGTTTGGAATTGGCTTGGCATCATGGTTCATCTGGTGCATGCCTCCAAAATCGAAAGTTGTCTGCAGATGGGGAAAGTTTGTTTCTTGGGCTTGGCTTTGTTTTTGCCTCAACATCACAGCCAGTAGAGGCAAGGGCTGGCACACCACTGCCATTTCCATTGCCCTAATTACATTGCTCCTGAAATTAAGCCTGTCAGCACATCAGCCGTAAGCCGCTACTGCAAGGGCTTAATAACACCACTGTGAACAAAACAAAATTGCTTCTAGACTTACACCTGGTGTACAAGACTTCTGCTTATAGTCCAAATCCTACGCATTGCAGGGAATATAAAGAACATGTTTCAGATGGCTAAGTATGTAGAATCATAGAACATCCCGAGCTGGAAGGGACCCATAAGGAAGAAGTTCATCAGCAGCCTCTCTCCTCACTCACCAATTTCCGTACTATTTAGGCTCACCTCAGTCTCTATTTCTTTTATGAGTGTTTTTACATTCACCCAGAACCTACAGTAGTTGCTTTGCATATCAAAATGTCCCATCTATGAAACTGAGTCTTCAGCACGTCTTGCAGGAAAGCCCCAGGGGAGAGACTAGCTCTGTAACAGATTCCTTATAAACTCTATGCAGATCATTTGGCTCTCTTTTCCTCAGCTCTACCGCCATAAAGTGGGAACAATCGGGTTGCTCTGATTCATCTCATGGCTGTAATGATAAATACACTGTTAAAAGCTCTGAAATGCCTTTGATGAAGATTATCTGCTGGACAAACCCATACAGAGCTAAAAGGGAAAGCTTTGTTGCCACTGTAAATTCACTGTGATTTCAAGCGCAGAAGTACTATTCTAATCCAGACTTAAAATTTATTTGCTTTAAAAAGACTCCAAGCAAATCAATTCCTCTATTAAAACAATATAAATAAGGTTTATTTTCCTATTAAAAAGTAGTGTAGACTGCATGCACAGTTCGTGGCATGGCATACAACCTTGTCATGACAGCTTGGGGTGGCCATGCTAGAGATGGTATTTGCATAGTGGATCTGGAAAACATCATGGAGTGTTTCTGCTCCATCAGGTCAAAATTACCCTTTCTTAAGACCTGCAGTGCTGACTTAGAAGTTGGGTGCCATGAAACCTGGGACACATTTGGAAGTTGCTCCTGTTAGCTGATGCACAAGAACAGGTTGCCCAGAGAGGTGATGGATGCCATGTCCTTGGAACCATTTGAGGTCAGGCAGGACCAGGCTCTGAGCTCCTGATGGAGCTGTAGGTGTCCCTGTTCATTGCCAGGGAGTTAGACCAGACTGCAACTAAAGGTCCCTTTCAACTCAAACTATTTTGTGGTTTTATGATTCTAAGATGTCCCTTCCTACAACCACGACTATGGGAGTGAACCTGCAGACACAGGAGAGCCTGGGAATACATCTTGCAGAAAGGGCAGGTGAAGTTGGATAATGCCGCAGCTGATAACATGAACAAGGACAAGAAAAATAACTAGTGTTGGATTAAAGATAAATTGCATATACATCAGCACATGGTGTAGGTATGTTGGTGGAAGTGACTAGCAGGAAGGGACAGGTTGTCCTTGCTGCAAGCTGAGGACTCGGGTTTTTGCTGACAAAACCTCCATCCTTGCACTTCTCCCTTCTGTTTGCCTCTTTTTTGGTGAGGTCTCTACCCAAGTTATGAAAATGGCAAAAACTCACCCTATGTGCCTTTTCCCATCACCCCACAAGTAACAACAGTGGGATCAGCCAAAGCCACTTCTCTCAGGGCTCTGTTTTGGTCAGAAGCAGAAAAAACAAAAGTAGAAAGCACAGGTGGTGCTGTGGGCACGTATACACAGTGCTGGGGAAGCTGAGGGTGCTGAGATAGGGTCTCCTACCAGTCCTCCACAATCAATCTTAGAGCAGCATGCCAGCCTGGACACACAGCAGCTGTTGCGGTAAGTTCATCGGATAGCATGTACATTTATTAAAGTACCTTTAGCACACTTACTAAAACATATATTTAGCTAGGGAAAATAATCTTGCCCTGCCTATAAAAGTCAAAGTTTGCCTTTATAAATAACTCCAGGAACCCTGCACGCATCGGAGGAAATGGTGACAGCGTGTGTGCTCAGTCTCCTTCTCAGAAAAACTCTCTGAATAAAATATAAACATGGTGAAATATAAAGAACAGTTTGTGAAGATAATGAAATCTAGTGAAGCCAATAATTTACCCTGTAAATCAGACAGCCACTTCTCCCTTACAAGTTGCCTGCCCTGATTTACACCTTACACCTTATTTCCAAGCTTCTCCCTGCTTTATTGCAAGCACTCAGGGCAGGCTGTGTGTGTCTCGGTTGCTGGCATACCCATTCATTCCTACCTTGAAATGTCTCCCACTCTACCATAACCCATTGGCTTGATTCACTTGTTCTTTTTTCCAGTGTCTTTTCACAAGTTCCCAAAGAAGGAAAAGGATGGACAAGGCTCTGCGGCCAGCTGACAGCAAGCCCCTGCTTGGCTCAGTCCCATCTTCGTTGCTTGTTCCTTCCTCTTTTAGGTCTGAGCAAACTGAGCTGATGGAGTATCTCTCTGAACTGGAGAGGATGTGCCTGGCAGGGTGTGCACGTACATGAGGTATGGTGTGCAGGGAGTGCTCTGCCCATGCGGGCACAGCAGTAGGGAAAGCACTGCATCTCGAGGAGCCATTTCGATGTGTGCTCCCTCAGTATTAAGATCTCTCCAGGCTTTCTGTATCTGATAATACTGCTCTTGTTTTAAATTCTTCTCATAATTTCAAAGGAAAATTCTTTGTGACAAACGCTGTTGATTTAAAACTAATGTTTAGCCAGAAATGGGTAATTGTATTAGACCAAAAAAAAAGCTGCTGTAAAATCGGCTCCAGTCTGATTTTTAATTTACTGCATCATCAGCTACTTTTATGATACTATTTAATCTGCTGAAATAAAACTATTGCTCTATGAATGTCTCTGACGCTCAAGGAAGATTGTTTTTAGCCATTCTGCTCTTGGGGCCCAGGAGCTGTTAATTATTCTATGAATTATTCCTACAAATGCATTTATTTACATTTGTTTTAATTGTCGCAGTGCTCAGAGAAGTTATGTTTTCTGTGAAGTCATTTTTAACCCTTGGAGAGGGAAAAGAGACAATGCCCATCACTGCTTCACACTGGTCAGGAATCCTCCTAACGCCTTTTGCCTTTCCTTTGTGGAAAAACAACTCCCAGCAATGCCAAAACAATGCCCAGCAGTGCCAAAACATTGCCCTGTGCATGAATAGAGCCGGGTGCAGCATTGGGTTTTGCCTCCTCTGGGGTGAAAAAATCAGCCCCAAGGGCTTGTTCCAAAATCATCATTACCTACAGCACAGCCCCAGTGTGTCTGGGGCTGTGTTCCTGCACAGACTGCAGGCTAATGTCAGGCAAATCATAAAAAATAATTCTGCTTTTTCTTGGCTATTAACTTCCTCCAGAAATAGTGAGAATGGAGGTGATGCAATGGAACTCCCCAGAACAACACACCGCCAGGTGAGAAAATTGTGAAAAAGAGAACTTCCTTTGAAAAATATCTATGGCAATACATAATCCACCCAAAAACACACCTAGTTTGAAATAAGAATGAAGCCAGTTGACTGTTCTCTGTTCTTTTCAATGAACAGCAGCAGCTCTCATAAAGATTACTTGTGGGATAAATGGATGCAGTGGGAGGAAAAAGGCTCCAGGTGTGACCAACAATGTAGACGTGTGGCACGAGCTGCTGGGTTTCGATATTCCTCATCCATTACTATTGCAGCGTTAGGTTTACTGGCCCTGCTAAGCACCTGAGCACCTGCCTGTGCCGACAGTGGGAGCAGACAGTTGTCAGATCTGTTACAGACAATCAAGCGATGGTTACAAGACAAAGTACAGTAAAACAAATAGTTCTGAATGCTGCGCAACCACCTCTTGTTTCATCCAAACAACGTCTGTTTGGTTATTTCCTTACGGTCGAATGCCTGCTCCCTGGGCAGAACAGCAGAAGTCTCCTTTTACTTCGGTAATTAGCTTGTTCGGAAGCTCTCACAAATTCTCCCTATCATAAATTTTGCATTGCTCCACGCACAATAATGCACATAAAATTAAATAAACAATTTAATTAATTTAATTAAAATTAAATATTAAACATATTGTGTATAAGAAGCCCGTGTCTTTGATTTAATTGGGCAGGAGTACCCAAAGCAGTTTGGGTAACAGTGAAAAATAATTAAAAACAACAAGTACGGTCGCCTCTGGGTACGAAGAGTAGTTGGGAGCTTTCTCCTGAGAAAGGTTTATTTAATTAAAACTAAACTAATCTTTGGAAAACACTTGATAAGCATTTCATAATACAAATCATAATCCAAAAATGAAGCTTATACTTCGCCTACGTGATACAGGAAAATAACATTAAATAATTCAGCTCTGCTACCAGCCACTTTTCTATCACGGAATAATTCAGCAGAGAGCATGTTTATCACCTTTACATTTTCTGTACTGTTCAGTTCATCTGGATATTTATTGGTAAATTATAGGAAGGATAGTGGATCCACGAGCAAGAAGGCTGAGGGTTAATGCTGTATTTGGACTGGTTATTACCTCTCGTAGTTGTGACACCAGGCTGGCATTGAATCCCCAACCAATTCTTGGATGACACCTTTCCAAGGTAGAGAATATTATTTCCAGCACCAGAGGAGACATGGATTATTTATAAGGTGGTTTCTCTATCAATACATCCTGCTGCTGAATGTTTGCTTTTCTGATACCATGCAGTGAGCACTGCAGCTCTCTGCAACACTTGGACCCTTCCCAAGGTGGCCAACCAAGACCAGGCACCCAGCTGGCTGCCCTGCACTGATGGGTTTACGGGGCATCTCAAAAACAAATGTTTCATTCTGACACCTGGACAGCAGCAGCCTCTCCAGCTATATCCTACAGGGCACTGATGCTAAGCGGATCTCTAAAAAATTATTGTGCCCAAAGAGATCCTAATTGACACTCTCAAGCAAGTGCCCAGCAGAACCGAGCGTCCCTCATGTTGCACAGAGCAGCTTTAAAGGGATCGTATAATTTCAGTGACCTTGGAGTATGACACCAATGGGCTCGAGCACATGGATGGGCACAGCCCCTTCTGCTGCCTGGATCTGCTGGGTGACCCAGGTTGTGCTTTGTGAGAGCTTTTCCTGGGAAGAGGCTGTTAGCTGATGCAGAGTTTCTTCAGTTCCTCACCCGCCCACAGCTTTGAGCAGAGGACGCAGCAATTTATGAGGAGTTTCTGCCTAACAGAGGTACAAAGGGGCCCTGTACAGGGTGTGGGAATTTCCCGCATGTTGATGAACCTCATACTGTAAAAGACTGTAAGCCAAATCCTTCAGTCCTCACACAGACAAAAGTCCACATCGACTTACCCAAAATCTCCCTGCAAACGCCCATTCAAGACAACAGCATTTTGCCTGGGTGAGTGCTGAGGGTTTGGCCCAATGGTTGTCGCTGCAATTGCACACTGGCAGGAGAAGGGGATTTACCACAGCCCCAGCCCTGTGTCCTGGCTTCCCTACAGCCCCCAACCCACACTACAGCCACCAACCCTTGTCCCTGTGGAGCCACCCATGGGGACAGCCACAATGCCCCCGTCCTGCCTATGGAAGGACATAGTAGCCCATAAGGAAGGAACGTCCAGAAAATAATAGAAATGTAACAACGAAAAAGGAAAGTGGGCCCGATTTTATTTGCTTGTTTTGTCCGTCTCATAGCTCAGCCCTTCCTCACCATCGTGGTTCAATATTTACTGATCGAAAATATAGACCGGCTGCGAGGCACAGAGATAGCAATTATCATCAGAAAGCAACGGGCACTAAAAGAATGGCTCTTCCATTTCCAGAATGTAAAACAGACATTCAGAAGAACAAACAGAGCAGGGAAGAAACGACGGTCATTTGCAAGTAAAATATTACCAAACAATATAACATTGGATTAACTGTTTCATGTATTTATTGTGGAGCAATATATAGAACTTTACATGAGAAACTCGCAGTACAAGCAAGAAACAAAGCAGCCTTTTGAACGGCCGCCTTTTAACTTCAGAGCTCCTGTGCATGCAGCACAAGGGCTGCTCCCACTGAAGCAACAGCTCTGATTGAGTTCAGGATTGGGCCCCATGGTTTTAAACTTTCCTCCTGCAACATCCTTTTTGGAAATATTGCAAACCCCCCAGTCTAGGCACGTTGATATGCTTTGGACAGGAACATGTGATACGGCAAAAAGGAAGCAAAGATTCACTGTGGGGCTGATGCTGAAAACTGCAAGAAAAGGAGAAAAGAAAAAAAAGGAGGGAAAAGGGAAAGCAGCACGTAGGGAGTCCGATCTTGCACCAGTGTGAAGCAAAGCACTGAGCCTGCAGCACGGATTTGCACTGGACACGACCTGCCCCCATTTCTGCCCTTCGTTATAGTTTGCTGAAAATGCTGGAGCACAGGATGTGCTGCTCAGGGCCACGCTCTGCTTCATGGAGCTGTGGGGTTCCGAACATTGGGGTGGCTCTAGGCTCTGCCTTTATAGATTTTCTCCCTTCTGGTGTTGCCTGAAATGCTCACATAATTCCTGTGAATTGCTATGTGAATTTGTGACTAGTTCACGACTTTTTCATAAGCTCAGCAACACGCCAAACTGCGCCTGGGTCCCATTCTAAAGGGCAGAACCTGTGCAGAAACAGCAACACAAAAAGAGCTGCGGTACTCGGGCTGATCGCTGCTCCCTGCGAGCACCGCAGCCACCCACTGGGTTAATGAAAGCACAGCATCAGAGATGCACCAGATCAGGGCAAGAGGTTTTGGGCTGGGTTAGCACCACCTTTGCTCTGCTTGATGCCAGGGGCTGGACTGGGTGACTCAAGGAGTTGCCTGCAAGTCCATCTGCATTCTGTGCACAGGGAACAGCCATATTTATTCGGCTCAATTTCTCAGTATAAGCATACTCTGTCCCAATTAAGCAAATGACCAAGCCTCTTTTGAGCTGTTCAGAAGCAGATTCTGAAGTCCTGCCTTACTGTCAGCTTCATATGTGTAAATTCCTATGGAACCCAAGGGCACATCTGTGGGTAACTTTGATTCTCAGAATTCTACTGCTGGAGCAGGAAAAAGCTAAAATAAAGGAGTCCTTAAACAAGAGAACCACCAGGAGGACCGAGCCACTAATATGTGGCAATAACAGTAATGACGTCATTCGTGTTCAGCCACGTACATGTGGGTTTTTGCTCCTGGATGTGAATGCAGTCATATGGAGTTGTGTTTTCACAGTTCAGCCTCCCGAGCCCCATCCTGCTGCCACTGAAAGCCATGGCAGAGCTCCCAGCTTCTCCACTGCTATCAGATTAGCTTTGTTCCATGGGCTGAAGTGATCTAATAGATACCAGGTGGCCCTGGTAGAGCCTGTGTGGTCTACAAGTAAGTGAAACATATTTTAAGGAGTCAAATATGAAACAGCTACATCACAGAACCTGCAATAACCCCAGCTTGTATTATTATCTATGGAGGACACGATCAGTATCTAAAATGTGACTCCATATATATTTATTTGATACATCCTGTAACAGATGTGTTCTGAGGTAAACTCAGCTGCATGTTAAACCACTGCAGAAACAGATTCATATTTACACTTATTTCCACAAGAACACACAGCTCTCTTGTGTTTTCACTTAAGAGAAAGAACCCCAAACAACCTTAAATTAATCCAGAAATCTATTTTAAATATATGAGTCGGTTTGTAAAAAGACCTACAGAAGTAAAAACTGCATGTGAATTGTCCTGGCTGCTGCTGTGATATTTAGCTCACCTATTGCTCCATGCCATCTCCCCGTGCTGTGAAATCCATACCTGCTCCAGCAGTACAAACTGGAGGGAGGTGGGGCACGGTGATATATATATACATACATACATCCTGTGCAATGGGTGCTGCTGAAAATGGATGAGGACTTCCTTAGTGCTCTCTGCTGGTGTGGAGGTGGGGTTCAGCCCGGCTCAGGTGAAGCTCTCTGTGTTCTGCTCTGCAGCAATGGGTGGGGACTGCCCTGCCCACGCCAGGGCCTGGCCCTGATTCACAGCACATGTGGAGAGTGACCTGAGTTCTGCTTGGTTTGCCCATCTGAGCTCCCACCACAGCTCAGTCACTTAGGAATGTGCATATGGGGAGATTCCAAGCAAAGCTCAGCCCACTCCATGGAACCACCCCCAAAAAAATCAAAGCTAATGATCATTTTCCCAATCCAATTAAAGATTCTCAAACGTGACGAGGTCTAACCATGGTTCCAACATAGAGGGGATGTCTCCTGTGCTATCTGCATGCTGGGGATTGGCTCTTCTGGTCCACTCTTCCCTTGCAGTTTCCCATCTATAAGAGATGGATCCTCCATCCTTGGAGACATCCAAGGTCAGGCTGGATGGGGCTCTGAGCAACCTGATCTACCTGCAGGGGAGTAATTGGTGTTTCATTTGGTACCCAAAAACTCAGTCCTATCTCTGCTCTTATCTGCTAGCAGCTGTCCTCTTTCATCATGGATTCGTCTCCTTAAGAAGCTCAAATACTCGCACTTTCCCAATGAAGATCTTGGAAAGTACGTTCAGGAGTAGCCTATTTTAACATTAATCACATTTAACAAGACTTTTACCAGAGCAGGGAGAACGCGGAACTAATCGTTGGAAGAGCTGGTCAAGTTTATTGCAATGGGGAACTGTCGGGCAATTATGATTTATTTATTCGGGGGGAGATAAGGCGAGCATTGTTCTCTGGTGAGAGGAGAAAAAAAAAGAAAGAAAGAAAGAAAAAAGAAAACTAGGGCTGGTCTTAACGTTAATGTTAGTTCCTTCTCATGCTCTTTTCACAACGGAGGGGAAACGGGGGGATCTGGTAAAAAAGGGGGAAAATAAGGAAAAAGAAGAGGGAAAAAGGATCAGGGGATCTGCCCCGTCACCGCCGCAGCTCCCCGCGTCCCTGCGGTGCTCTCCTAGGAAGAAGCCCCGCACAGCCCTGAGCGGTCTCGCCCCGCACATCGGGAAAGTGCTCCGAAGGGCACCAGGATGCGGCCGCCCCCCCCCCCCCCCCCCCCCCCCCCCCCCCCACCTCCCCCGGGGCTGTTCTGCTGCTGCTGCTGCTCGCTGCGCTCCGAACAGCCCGAGCGCGGATGAGAAAATAAATAAACAAACAAACAAATAAAAGTTAAACTAAACTAAAACAAAACCGAAATGTGCCCGTGGCCCTGCTCGCCCCGGCAGCCCCGTCCCTCCATTCCCCCTCCGCCCCAGCCCCGACGGCCCGGCGGTGACGCAGGGAAGCAAGCTTTCTGCGGATCCCCGTTCCCTCAGAGTGCACGGTGAGCATACGCAAACCGACCGGAGCTCTGCTTTGTGCAGGGGTTGCTCACCTGGTGCAGTACGGATCAGACCTCGGAGCAAAGGACTTCAATGGGCAGCACAGCCCGATTCCCGAATCATCACCACCACCACCACCCCCCATAGGGCACAGCCGCGTTACTCCGTCCACATACACCTTAAATCTCCCTAAGGCATTGGATGCGGAGCACAGAGGTGAACCCAACGCGCCGCCCGAGGCCGCTCCGTGCCCCGCACCCGGCAGACGATAAAAAGTTACGGATTTGTTTTCCCGACTCACAACTCTCCTCTCTTTGCTCCGAATTTCACCCCTTTGCCGCCCGGCAAAGCTTTCCCCAAACGGTTTGAGATCGAATCGGGAGCTCGGGAGTCGCGTTTCGGTCCGCCCGCAGTTTAGTTGTTGTAAGACGGAATGAAATGGGATCGAACCGCTCTCACCCCCGAGATGCCGCAGCCCCGACGGGTGCCTCCTCTGCCCCCCTCCGCCCAATTCGAGACCTCACGGCCCTAGGGGGTCCCTGCAGCCCCACCGCCCCCACCTTATAGCGGCTCCGGACAACCAAACGTGAGCGCCGGTTCGGCGAGCAGAGCTCCTACCTCCGCTCGGGCACGGTTAGCGCCGCTTCGGACCTGACTCGACGGGGAGGGAGAGGTGCAGCGCGTGTTAACGTTCACTGTACAACACCGGGAGCTCCGCTCTCATCGTCCCGGGACGCGCGGGGGAACCCTCCCGAGCCGCCCCGCAGCCGCTGCGCCCTTCGACGGGGGGAACGCGGAGCTGGGCAGCGCAGCGCCCGCAGCCCTGAGAGCAGCGGGGAGGGGAAAGGAGCCCTCTTGTAAAGCTCGCGGCCGTCGGAGCCCTCAAGATAAACATCATTAGAAATCATTGTAATTGGGATTGTGAAAGCTGACCTCTGACCCGCCGGGCTACGTGTCACAACCGTGTCTGCTTTGATTCCTCGAAAGGCGGCACAAAGGAACAAGCTCCGTGACAGGAGGCAGCGGGATCCGCGATCCGGCCCGAGGGGACCGACGGGGGGAACCGCACGTGGCCTCCCTCCCCCGTGCCTCATTTGCATATGCAAATCAGCCGAGCGCGGGGCCGCCCCGACGGCGGAACGGGGGCAGGCGGGAGGGACGCGGGCGGCCGCGGGGCCCTGGGAGCGGAGAGAAACGGGGCAGCTGTGGGGCCTGACGTGGGTAGGGAGTGGCGGAGGGGGGGGGACGACTCCTGCTGCTACCTCCGGGGAGCGGGTGTTGGAGGGGAGCTGACCATCATTTCCGATGGGTTTTTCTCCGGGGATTTTCCGCTCGCACGTCGCTCTGTCCGCCCCATCCGGCCCCTATGCGGGCGGTGCTCTCTGACCGCAGCTCGACGCCACAGCTGGACCCATCCGACGCTGAGGACGGGGCGGCCTCGCTCACCACTCCGCTGCCTTCCGTGGGGTTGGGGATGGCACATGTGGCTCTGCCTCACCCGGGGTACACCTGTCCCCAGCGAGGCCGGACCCGATCCCCTTGTCTGCTTTGCTCTGCTAACGCTCGCGGAGAAATCCTAAATGCATAATTACCCTAGCAAGCCTGATTTGCTTAAGTAATCCCCCTTAGGCTCCCCTTAATCTGCTCTATATTCCCCCTGCCGTCTTTCTCCCTGCCTGGTTCGGGTCTGCCGAGCTTGGTCGAACGCCGACCCCGCGCCTAGGAGGCAGCAGGTAGGCAGGGTGGGGAGCAGGGGGATGCCGGGAACCCCTAACCTTAATGTCACCTTAATGTCACCTAAATGTCACTCGCGTTCTGGGCGGGGAAATCACGCCGTGCGGGTGCCCCGTCTGCTCTGCGACCGCACAGAAGTATCCGATGGTCACAGCTGGTAGAGAACCACTGGGATGATCGGCGCCCTGTTTTTAAGAAGTTGACGTTTTGGTCTCTGCAGCTCCAGGGAAGTGCAGGAAGGAGGACGGAGGCAGAGATCTGAATTTAAATAGGGGCTGGGACGGGGGAAGGCGATTTCTCCGCATCCCCCCTATCTCTGACGGCAGCGAGTGGGGAGCGGGGTCACCCGGCTCTGGAAGTGCCCCCAACCCGGCCCCGCTGGGGAGGGCTCTTCCCTTTGCTCTGTGCAGAAAAATTAAGTTTATGCTTCAATTTCATCGAGAAAAGGGAAAGGGAGAAAAGAGTGAAGAACTTTAGATGGCGCTGTGCAACATTTCTACAAACCCTCCGAACCGTCCCCTGGGCCTGTGGAGAGGAGCGGGGACCTCGGCGGGGTGGGGTATTACGGGGTGGGATCCAGGAGGTGGGGTGCAATGGGATAGGATGGAGGGGGACTGTCCGGGCAGCGCAGCCCCTGCCTGTGCCTCCAGCTGAGCTCAGTGACAGCACACTACGGGACGGCGGCACTGAGCAGAGATAGTTTTAAAAGAAAATAATAATAATAATAATAATAATAATAATCACATTTTTTTCTTTAAATAGCTTTTAAAAAAAAATCGAACAAAAATCCCAGAGGCTGTTTCTCGCTGTCCCTTCCCCTCGCCTTATGGGAAAACCCCTAAAACCTCCGACGGGGTGAGGCCGAGGGGGCCGCATGCTCGCCTGTAGGTGCTGGGCGCTGCTGCTCACCCACCCTTAAGCCCACTCCGACCTTACACCGGGCCCAGTGTAAGCCCGTTCTGAGCTCACCCTAAAGCCCACGGCCCCACTCGGCCCGGGCACGGCCTCGGCGAGACCGCGGGGAGCCGCGCACACGGGAGAGGGGCTCCGCTCTCGGCTCTCCCCGTTTCTCTCTTCCTGTTCGCCGGCTGAGGGCCTCGGGGGGGTAGGGGGGCTCAGGGAAGCTGCAAGCGGCAGCAGCCCCGTCTCGCGTCCCGTCAGATCGACACAGCCCGGCCCTCGGAAGCCCTCAAAAGCGGTGAGAAGCCGAAGCGAGGCGTGATGGGCTCCGCGCATCCCCAGCGGCCGAGCAAAGGCAGCGGGCCGCGGCACGGATCCTCCCGCAGCCGCTGTGTGTGGAGCGGGGCAGCTGCGGGGCAACGCCGCGTTGGCTCCGAGCGTCCGACTGAGGGAGTGCCGCTCTGCCTACAGAGCTTCGTTCCTCGTTAAAAAAAGGAAAACGGGAAGATAAGACCCGAACAGAATAAAAAATAAAATGATAGAAAAATAAATTTAAAAGGAAGAAAGAAAAAAAAAAAAGGAAAAAAAATATTAAAGGTCGGAGTGCTTTAAAACAGAGGAGAATCGCTTTAAAAATTCACTGCGCTGATCCACCAAAAACCAAAACGGATCTCAGCAGCGCTGTGCGTGCACAGATGTGTTTGTGCCACACACACACACACACCGAAAGAAGAAGCCGCGGCAGCCGCGTGCTGAGCACAGCCTACACTTTATTTCAGACTACAGATTTCTGAACATAATAAAATCTTTGGCTTGGAGCGGCAGTTCAGCCTCGCAGTCTGTGGATCAGATTTATTTTTTGTTTTTTTCCTCGGGAAAAAAAAATAAAAATAAAGAGAGAGAGAAAGAGAGAGACAGAAATTCACACACACACACAAATAAGGATCGAACGGAAGAGCGGAGGCGGACACCAAAAACGAAGAGCGACGGACGTGGGGAGGAAAGGAAAGCAACAAACGAACAAAAGAGAGAGGGAGAGAAAAGGAGAGAGAGAAACCATCCAGCAAATAGAGATCGCTACACATATTTCTTACCTGAAATTAAATATATACAAGGTCATATGTTTGGCTATATAGAGATTTTTTTTTTTTTTTTTTTTTTTTTTTTTGTAAGCGTTCATATTTTTTTTTCTCGTTCGCAGTCCTTATACTATGGATAGACAATAGCTCTGTGTTCCTGGCACCTGTCGGCGCGGGGCCGTCACTCGCTCTCCTCTTTGTCCTGCACCGTGGTGGTGGAATGGTTGTACAGTCCCTGGGCCATGAGGTGCAGTGCCAGCCCGTTCTTGATGCCCGTCGCCTTCTTGATCTTGGCCCGCTTGTTCTGGAACCAGATCTTGATCTGGGACTCGTTGAGGCTCAGCTCCTGGGCCAGGCTCTGCCGCCGCTGCTCCGTGATGTAGCGGTTCGCTTGGAACTCCGCCTTCAGCCGCTGCAGCTGCTCGGCCGTGAAGGCGGTGCGTGGCCGTTTGTCCTCCTTCTCCGTCTTCTTCTTCTTCAGCTTCCTGGTGCGGGGTCCTGCGGGCAGGACAACACACACCGCTGCGCTGGGCCCCGCCGCCGCCCGCCCCGACGGAACGTGGCCCGACGGGGGGGACCCGGCCCGGGGAGAGCGGGCTCCGGAGGAACGAGGCCGCGGAACTCCCTCGCCCGCCGCCGCCGAGGCCTCAGTGTAGGCCGGAGCCGCGCTCCCGACGCGGCCGTTCCCTTCCCCGCAGCGGGAGCGGTCTGAGCCCGGCACCGCGCAGCGCTCGGAGCTCCCGGGCCCGGCGCTGGGAGAGGCCCCGCGGACGGCTGCGGGTACACAAAGAGCGCGGCCGCGCCGAGCCGAGCGGCGGGGATCGGGGCACGGCGTGCGGATACCTCCCCGAGCCCGGAGGAAAGGGAAGGAAGGAAGGGAAGGAAAGGAAAGCTCTAGTGCACGGTCCCTAAGAGCCGGGAGCCGCGGCCCCTGACAGCTCGATCGCTCAATCCATCACCGCAGTCAATCAAAGCGGCTTTTCCCGAGTTTGAAGGCGATGGAAGTGTCAATAACGGCGGCGGAGCGGCCTCGGCCCTATTGCACCGCGCTGGGGATTGGGGGGGGAGGGGGCAGAGGGAGAAACTGGGCTGTCACTGGGGGTCACCTCCTCGCTCTCATCTTAAAAATAAAAATAAAAATATATATATTTGCAATTAAAAACAGCGACTGACGGTGGCAAAACGAAGCGCTGCGGGCCCGGCTCCGGGGGGACCTTCCTGGCTCGGCCCCTCCAGCCGCCGTTTGCAGCCCTTCTTCCTTCTCCTAGCCATAAAACAGCCCCCAGCGGCCCAACTACACGGGGCTGGAGCGGCCCCCCCGAAAAATGCACTTTGCCTGAGGAAGAGGAACGGACTCCCGGGGCACCCCGCTCTTCGCACGGCCCCGGCGCCGCGCTGACACGAACGGGGCTCTCGGAGGAGGATGGGGACCGGGACCCTCCCCGCGCCGGGCTGAGAGCCGCAGGAGGGAGGCACAGGGAAGAGGGGCACGGGGAAGGCTTGGGGGATCCGCGCTATCCTTACCCGAGGACGGCCGGTCGGAGTACCGCGTGCAGTACACCCAGGCGGGCCACACCAGCGGCTGCTGCGAGTCGGGCTTGAGCACGGCTCCTCCATTATTGGAGCCCATGAGGAGGATGGCGGGGCTGCCGTGCTCCCCGTACTTGGCCGCCGGAGTCTCGCCGCCGTCTCCTTGCGCCTTGGCCGCCCCCGCAGCTCCCGCGGCCGTACCGGGATTCGCTTTGGCGGCGGTGCCGGCGGGCGCGGAGCCGTCGGGAGCGCAGTTCGAGTCCGGGCAGAGGAGGGCGGAGGAGGGCGCGTGGGGCGGCCGGGCCAGCAGCGGGTTGACGTTCTCTCTACCTGCGTTCTGCGCTCCGTCCCGCTGTTCCCGGCCGCCTCCTCCTCCTCCTCCTCCTCCCGTCGCAGCTCCGGTGGCGGCGGGCGGCTCCTTCTTGCAGCCGAAATCCGGCCGGAGGATGTTGTCGATGAAGAAGTTGGTGGTGCGGGGCGGCGGTGGCGGCGGGGGGCGGCGGCGGGGCAGGGGCAGGGGGCAGGGCGCGGCGGGGGAGGCGGGCGCGGGGCTGGGGGACACCGGAGCGCTGTCGCCGTCGCTGCCGCCTCCACCGCCGCCTCCGCCGTTCGCCGGCCCCGGCGGCGCCGCGTCCCGGTGGTGGCCGTGCCCCTCCGGCGGCTCTTCCATGCTCAGCCCCCGCCACGGAGAGAGACGGAGAAGAGATCGCCGCTTCGCCGTTCGCTGTTTGCTGTTCGCTTGCTGCTTTTTTTTTTTTTTCCTCTTTTTTCTCCTTTTGCCCCCCCCCCAGCCCCCACACACAGCCACTTTACGCCCACCCCGCTTTGGCGGTGGGTGGCGGGTTAAAAATTTTCAAAAAAAAAAAAAAAAAAAAAAAAAAAAAGAAAAAACGAGTCAAAAAAAAAAAAAAAAAAGCACCAAATCCACTTGTTGGGCCGGAGCGGAGCTGAGCTTTTTTTTTTCTCTTTCTCTCTCCCCCTCGCACGGATGGATCCAAAACCGGGAGACACTCGAGGGCTTCTCTCTCCTTATATATTTCCAACAGCAAAAAAAAAAAAAAAAAAAAAAAGGAAAAAAAAAACCCAAACCCGCGTGCAGCCGCACCGCGGCCCCCCCCACACCCGCCCCCCGCGGAACCCCTCAGCAGCCGCGCATGGCCCCGCGCTACCGCCGCGCTCTGCCCGCGGCCCCGCAGCCCTTCCCCGGCGGCGTGCGCAGCTCTGCTTTCCCTTCGCCTTTTCTCTTGTTTTCCTTTTCTTATTTTTTTTTTTTTAATAATTTCTCCCTCCCCCCCCTCTTATTATTATTATTTGGTTTTGTATTTTTTTTTTTTTTGGTCCCCCGCAAAAAAAAAATTTGGGGGGGAGGAAAAAAAAAAAAAAAAGGCCAATCTCTGACAGCTCCGATCTTTGCAACAAACTCTCCCTAAAAAAAATCCCTCGGCCACACTTTTTTTTCGCTCGCACCGGAAGCACGTGAGGCGGCCCCGCACGTGGGGGCGGCCAATGGTTCGCCGCCGCCGCCGCTGACACCCTGCTCTTCGCCCAATGGCCAAACCCGACGGGGCGCCGCGATAAATACCGCGTGGGGCCGGGCTGGGGCGGTGGTGGCGGCGCGACGGGGTGGGGGCACGCCCGTGGGAGCCCCCCACCCATTATAGAGCTCCCTTAGAGTGCCCGCGCTATAAAGCCCCATTATAGGGCACCTAGTATAGACCCCCCCCCCTTAGAGCATCTCCTTTACAGCACCCCTATTATAGAGCCCCCTTAGACTGCCCCCATTATAGTGCCCCCATTATAGAACTCCATTATAGTACCTCGATTATAGAGCCTCTTCAGAGTGCTCCCATTATAGAGACCCATCATAGAGCCCCCTTAGATTGCCCCTATTATAGCACCCCTTATAGAGGCCCATTATAGCGCCTCCTTAGTCCTCCTCTATTAGAGCGCCCCCCTCGCTGCTCCACCCTCATAGCATCCCATTATAGCGCCCTCACCGCCTGCAGCGCCCTCCCCGCTCCCCGGCCCTGGGAGCCCGTGATCTGGGGCGCCCCAAATCGTAAACCATTCTCCCAGTAGTAATGCCTGCAACCTTCCCAAATACGTGTAAAACCCCGCGGGCTCTTATTGCGCCCTCTTTCAATTTTGATTTTGTGTTTCCATGTCGGGGGAAGGAGAGACGGAGAGGGCCTCGAGTTGAAACTTTTCGGTTTTCATTCCTTTAGAAAACAATAATAATAATGTTTTAAAAAATATATAGCGATAAATAATGGGAAAGGAAAGGGCGAACCTGGAGCTGCCGCGCTGCCTCGCTCCGCACTGAGCGGCATCGGTATTATTTTGGGGGATGCAAAGCCGCCTGCCCGGCGTCGGTCTGTGGGTTCAGGCTCCGAGAGCGGCCCTCTGCCCCGCGGTCCTCTGCTCTCAACTCAGAACGAACACCTCGGGGCTGCGGGAGGGGAGTTCAGGGTTTTGGAAGGGTGGAGAGACCGGTACGTGTTTTATCGGTGTTTTGTGTTCCTAAAAATTAACGTGTATGGAAAAGAATAAGAATAATGCATAACCCTAAGGCCGGGTTTGGTGTCTCTCGGCCTCCCGGGGCCGCAGCTGCTGCCCTCTCTCCGCTGCCACCCGACGGCCCCGAGGGGCTCCGAGCGGCTCCAAGCGCCCCGCGGCCGCAGCTCCGTGCGGGGCTCCTGCGGGCACCTGCGGGAAGGGGCGGCCCAGAAAAGAGCCGATTTTCCCCCAAAAGAAAACAATGACGAGAGGAGGGGAGGCCGCATCACGTGCCGTCACCCGTACGTCCTATATGTGGGATGCGGATGTGCCGTAGGTATGTATGGACGTGAGGACGGACACCGGGGGGTGGCACACGGGACCGAAGGCCTCCCCCCGCGTTCCGCTCCCCCGAGGCGCGTTCGGCTCTTTCCGTACCGCGGAGCCTCCCGACTCGTCCCCTCCAACACCACCTCCCCAAAACGCCGCAGGCCATAACGTCCGCACTGCAATGAACGCGACCCCCGTTCCTTCCCCCCCCCCCCCTCCCGCCAGCATCCACAACATCGTATCATTTACTCGCCCGAAATTGGGTTTATTTATATTTAAGTTAGCAAAATTGAAATCTTTATCCCAAAAGCGAGCGTGGGTACTTAATTAAATTCTAATTAGGACACTATCAATATCCCATTTAGCCACGTAGCCTTTGTGAGCCGCGGTCCCTTTCAGAGCCGTAAATGGGGGCTCGCCGCCTTATCTCTCCTGCAAGAGACGCCTTGAGAAGGGCTGCAAAAGATAATTTATAGGTTTTAATTACTCTTCATTCCGCCTGATCAGCTTGGCGTTCATCACAGGACGGCGAATAAAACCTGGTCAAAAGCACTGTCACTATTCCCTGGCAAGACGCTTAATCAAAGTAAGCAGGGCCATATTACACGCTGCGAGCTTCTCGCCGTAATTTCCCAGCTGCTGATAAAGCCGGTTGAATAATGCCGCGGTCCTTCGGAGACACCATTTACAGAAATGACTTTATTGACGGCTTAACGTCGGTAATTCATTTTACCTTTCATGTATTGGGAGCCCGGATTTGTTACAGTAATAGGATGATAAATGTCCTGGCGGCCCTATAGCTTTTATTATTGAATACAATACACACACCCATCCTTAAATGTTCCAAAATTGGGTAACAAAAGGGAGAGAGAGAGAAATCGAAGCCTTTAACTATTTAATTTGCCTTCCCGAGCGTTGGGAGGGGGGCGGGGGGTGTGGGGGGAAAGAGACAGTGCCGTGTGTGTATGGGGGGATCGCTCCATCCGGAGCGCTCCTCTTCTGGAGCCGCTCTGGATTCAGAGCTTCGCTATAAATCGAGTGGGTTTGTGCGCGGAGGGGTGGGGGGATCGCCGGGATCAATGAGGAGGGGTTAAAGGGAAAGGCGAAGCGCATTTCCACGCTGGGTGTTTGTTTGTTATTGTTGTTGTTTTTGTTTTTGTTTTTTGTGTTGTTTTTTTTTTTTTTTTTCCGGCACAGAAATAGATAAATATTACAGCAGACAGTTGTTGCGGCCATCGGGTTGATACGTTTGCATCGGAACGACGGAAGCTTAAAACAAATACAAATATATATTATTAATCATCATCATCATACTAATTCCCCGTTAGGAAAAGTTCCCTCTGCAACTCGTGGCGATGGGAACACGGAAGGGGCGGCGGGGCCGCTCCGTGGGCTCCGTCCCGCTGTGCGTCCCGGGGCCGCTGCCGTCGGGGTGCGGTAGGTGCCCGCACGGTGCCCGCAGCGCCTCCTCGGCAAAGGGAAGGTGCCAACGCTCCCATTTCGTTTGATTCATTTTCTTTCTTTTTTTTTTTCATTCTTTCTTTTTTTTTTTTTTTAATTTGTTTTTCTTCTTTTCGAGGAAGGCCGGCGGAAGGAGGAGGGATTCAATTCGAAATTCAAATTCAAATCCTTTACATTTTTTTTTGTTTGTTTTCCTAGGAAAGGAGGAAGTATAGGAACGTGGTTAATATACGCTGTGGTAATCCTATTTCCAGGTCTAGATCAGATCTCATTGGGGCCTTTGCTGAAGGACATAAATGAGTTGTTCCAATACAATGGATTTCATCCTTCCTACAGGGACCGGCTGACCAGCGGTTTTGTTAAAAGTGAATGCGAATAGATTTCTGCTACAAGTGCAGCATTATTATTATGAGCTGTAAGGTCAGACTATACATTCCGGGTCCCCAAAGCCTATAGACCCTGGGAAATGCGCGGGATATACCACGTCATTGTACCTGACAGTCCCTTCAATAGAGTAATTCAATTATCGCTCGGGGATTCGGTCTTCATTGAAAGCAATAATAGCGGTGTAATTCGTTGGTAAATAGGTCGTGGAAGCGGCCCCGATCGAAACTTTTTTTCGGGGCGCAGGGTTCCGTCTCCTGGATTCGCATTGCCTGTGCGGGGAGCGGGAGGGGGTGGGCAGCTCAGACTGCCGAGGGCCGGAGAGGGGCAGCCCCGAGCGGGCGGTGCGGCCACCAAAACGCCCCGAGACGGAGCCGGAATCCGGCGGGGCCGCGTCCTCGCGTCTCGGTGCTCGGCTGCGGGACGGCGTCCGTAGGGAGCATCCCTGGCCGCCAAGCAGCCCGGGTGGGAGCTGCAGGGCAAGATTTGAGATGTTTATTTGTTTGTCATTGTCCTCCCTTCTTTCTTCAAAGGGGTTGGGGATGGAAATAGCCAGGGGAAGTTTGGGTGGAGGGGAGAGAAAAGTGTCTTTCTGGTTCTTGGCGGTGTTGTTGGTTTGTTGCTTTCCTAACAAGAAGAAAAAAAAAAAAAAAAGGAAAGAAAAAGAAAAAGAGAGAGAGAGGGACAGAGGAAATAGAAAAAGGAACAAGACGAAAGGGAAAAAAGAAAAGGAAACAGAAAAAATTAAAACAGAAAAAAAAAGGAAAAGAAAGAAAAGGAAGAGGAACAGGAAAAGGGCAAAGCTTGAAAAGACAAGGGGAGGGGGAAGAGTATTAAAGAAAAGATGGAAAAAAATAATTAAAGAGAAAGGAGGAAAGAAAAAAGGAAACCGAGAAAGGAAAGTAAATGAAAGTGAAAAAGAGAAGAGAAAAGAGGAGAAAAGAGAAGAAAAGAAAAAGAAGAAAAGCAAAGAAAAGAAAAAAAAGGAAAAAGGAAAGAATAAAAGAAGAAGAAAAAAGTAAAAGGAAAGGAAAAGAAAAGGAAAGAAAAAGAAAAGCAAGGAAAGGAAAGGAGGAAAAAAGAAAGGAAAGGAAAGGAGGAAAAAAGAAAGGAAAGGAAAGGAGGAAAAAAGAAAGGAAGGAAAGGAGGAAAAAAGAAAGGAAGGAAAGGAGGAAAAAAGAAAGGAAGGAAAAGAAGGAAAAAAGAAAGGAAGGAAAAGAAGGAAAAAAGAAAGGAAAGGAAAAGAAGGAAAAAAGAAAGGAAAGGAAAAGAAGGAAAAAAGAAAGGAAAGGAAAAGAAGGAAAAAAGAAAGGAAGGAAAAGAAGGAAAAAAGAAAGGAAGGAAAAGAAGGGAAAAAGAAAGGAAGGAAAAGAAGAAAAAAAGAAAGGAAGGAAAAGAAGAAAAAAAGAAAGGAAGGAAAAGAAGAAAAAAGAAAGGAAGGAAAAGAAGAAAAAAGAAAGGAAGGAAAAGAAGAAAAAAGAAAGGAAGGAAAAGAAGAAAAAAGAAAGGAAGGAAAAGAAGAAAAAAGAAAGGAAGGAAAAGAAGAAAAAAGAAAGGAAGGAAAAGAAGAAAAAAGAAAGGAAGGAAAAGAAGAAAAAAAGAAAGGAAGGAAAAGAAGAAAAAAAGAAAGGAAAGGAAAGGAAAGAAAAGAAGAGGAAAGAAAAAAAAGAGGAAAGAAAAGAAAAGAGAAGAAAAGAAAAGAGAAGAAAAGAAAAGAAAAGAGAAGAAAAGAAAAGAAAAGAGAAGAAAAGAAAAGAAAAGAGAAGAAAAGAAAAGAAAAGAAAAGAAAGAAAGAAAAGAAAAGAAAAGAAAAGAAAAGAAAAGAAAAGAAAAGAAAAGAAAAGAAAAGAAAAGAAAAGAAAAGAAAGGGGGGAACCAGAGCGAAGGAGATAAGGACAGAAAGGGCAGAGGAGAGCAGAGAGGCGCTCGCTGTGAAGTCCTTTCCTCAACCCCCCCGCCCCCCCGGCCGCCGCCCCCCTACCTCGCAGCACCCGGAGCGGCCCCGCAGAGCGGCTCCCCGGGAGGATCTCCGGAGCCGGGCAGAGCACACGGAGGAGCGCAACGGATCCCGTGCCGGGCGCGCAATCCCGGCGCCTTCCTGCCGCCCCGGCGCTCGGCTTTAAGTTACGGCGGACGTCTCCGAGAGCCGCTTTTCCCCTGTTTGGGTCGGGCACCGCCGTCCCTTCGCCGAGCGCGTTACGAGCCGGGGCTGAAAAGTTTGCGGCGCGGCTTCGGCGCGCGGCTTCCTCTCACCCTTCCCCGTCGACGGCCTCGCACCCGCGGCCGTTTTTCACCGCGTTTTCCGCGTCCTCCCTCTCTCTCCCTCCCCGGCTCTCCGCTCCCGCGTCCGCTCAGGGGGGAAGGAAGGCAGCGGGGATACATTCGCAAAGGGCCAACGCCCGCCGCCTCCCGGCCCCCGCCCTCCCCGCCGCGCTCCGGGACGGGGCCCCGCGGGCGGGGGCACCCGAGGCTGGGAGCGGCCCCGGGCTCTTCTCCCACCGTAGAGACGCACCCGGGACCGCGACCCACGGGCTGCGCGGGGCTCCCTGCCACCGGCGTGGGAAGTTTGCCCGAGTCGTGCCGTCATTGGAAGATGCTCCCCGCCGCCTCCGCGCCCCAGGTGCTGCCTTAGGGGCTCCGTGTCCCCGGGGTGGGAGATGACCCATCTTTAATTTGTTATTATTTTTTTTTTTTACCCTTTCGGGCCTGAGTGTGAGCATTTCTCCCTTCTCAACGCCCAGAGGAGAGACGAGCCCCGCGTCCCAGCTATCCCCTCTGCCAACCCCCTCTGCCGGGCGCTGAGACCCGGGGGGGCGGCCCGGGCCGGGCCCGGGCACTGGAGAAGTTGGAGTCGGGGAGAGAGGAAGGCGGGGGGAGAGCGATCCTTTGTGTTTGTGTCCTCCTTTGTTCCGGAATTAACTTGACCGGTGGGGCTGAGAGGCAGCGGCACCATTTCGATGTGAGGGCGCGGGGGAGAGGGGGGATCTTTTGATCCTCATCGAGGGAATCGCGGCGGGAGGGGCTGCGGGAGGGGCAGCACCGCTGTCTCTTCGCGGAGGCTCGCAGAGAAATTTCGTTGCAGGCGCAATTTTTGCCTCGCAAGGGAACTTTCGGCGCTAATTGGCCGCGCCGCTCCCCGAGCAGGTCCCGCTCTTCTCCGCTCGGCCGTTCCCAGGGAGAGAAAACAGCGTGCATGGGGCTAAAAGGCAGCGAGACAAAATAATCAGCGTTAAAAGTACGCTCTGCTTTGAGGGGAGGGGGGGAGGAGGGGAGCAGGGAGAGGGGCAGAGAGGAGAGCGAAATAAGTCTATCGCCTGGAGAAATTATGCGATGTTACTGCTGCCCAGTGGCAGTAACCGGAATTGGGTCATTTTCGGGACAAACGCCGGCAAAATTCGAGTCACGTCCACTTTTGATATAAGGATGTGTCCTCTTTAAAAATTGTTATGCAAAAGACTCCCGGACGTGATCTTCTGGCGATAAAAAGCAGCGAGCCAAATAGTGCAGCCCGAGTCAATAATGGATGAACAGATTAAGAAACCTTTCTCCCAGGCAATTATTTCAGCAATTGAAAAGCTTGCTCTCTCTCCAAATTTCGAAAATAATAATAACAATAAGAGCAAAAGTAAATAAAGCCGAGCACGAGTGCGATGGGCTCTTTGCCCCTCGCTCGGGTTTATTTCTAGCCAGGAGAAGGACAGCCGAGGAGGTATTGGGAGCAGCGGCAGCCCGAAATCACGGCGGTTCATTACGATCTGCGCATCGCGGCACTAAATAGGCGTATCGGGGGGAGCACGGCCTGCCTGCATTTGTTTCTCCTTAAAGCTCCGGGTACATTCAGTCTCCTGCTCCGTAATCTCAACAAAACGTGTTGGAAAATGTACCGAGGGTGGGGGATCGGTGGGGGAGGGAATAGATGGTGGCATCGGGGATCCGAAGGGGAAATCCCAGGGCCGGAGCGTGTAGGCAACGACTCCGCGGGGCTGCTGGGCTCTGGTGGCTGCATAGGGCGGAGCGGAGAGGGGGGAGCAGAATCCCGAGCCCACGGTACAGCCCCGAGTCCCTGGGAGAGCTGCTCCCGGGCCGTGGCTTCGCCCCCCCTCTCCCCCCTCCCACCACCCCCGGCAGGAAGGCAGGGGGTTCCCGCAGCCAACCTTCTCGGCCTTGGATTTGGCCAATGATGGCAACCGCTCACAGTTCGGTTCTGTCGCCAAAACAGAGAGCAGATAAAAGGGGAAGGAACTGGACTTTCTGGAGACCAGGCTCTGTCCTCTTCAGGAGAGGTGCCACCAGGTCTGAAGTAAAGAACTGGACTTAGGAGCCATAGGGTTGCGTGAGAAAATGGAAATTATAGAATCATAGAATATCTCAAGTTGGAAAGGGCCCATAAAAATCATGGTTTGGGAACAATGGTTCCTCATGGTGCAGGGAGAGAAGAGGTATGGCAGGAGCCAGCCCCAGCTGAGCTGCTCAGCCCAGAGCCCTCTCCAGGACACGCCACAGTACAATGGAACCCTCTCTGGCATGGCACTTCACCTGCACGCCCAGCCCTGCAGCCAAATCCCACATCCCTCTCCAGACAGCAGCCTTACATTCCTGAGTTAGACAAATGATGAAAAAGTTCCAGTTACTGTCTAATGAAAGGCCTCCATCTCCCTTCCCCCAGAGGTTTCCGATGCACATATAATTAGCTCTCAATATTTCATGAATATGGGGTTTTACTAATTCCTTTTCACTCTGGAGATTTTGCATTCACTCTGTCATTTTGCAGAAAGCCGTGGCTGTGGGAAAGGTGGGTTTGGGGTGGGCTCTTCTATGTGGATGCCCAACGTTGGCTGCCCTAGGCCTCAGCCCAGACAGGTGAGGAGACAGATCCCAAGTGAGGGACCACTGCTTATTGTTATTATTATTAGCCAAAAATTAAATGTGCAGTGGAATCTCAGTTCTTCGGGCCAGATGTTTTTTTGGACACACAGTGTTTTAGGAGCAGGTCTTTCCTTCTGGGTTACAGCACGTTTGGGAGGGAGATTGGTACTTTCTGAGCTTGGAGGTGGAAGTGGAGCAAGATATCATTAAGAAATGCCCCTTTCAACCTTGGCATCTGTTGCAATCTTCGACAATAACAGATCCCAATCAGTACTTAGTAATACACACAAGGATAGCTTTGTAGGCTTTGTAGGCTTTGTGCAATGAAGGGCAAAGCTGCCCCTTCATCATCTTTGGGTTTGGCTCATCCATCTCACTGGAAAGCAGTTCTGCAGTAGTTTCCACATTCGCAGTCAGCATGGAAAGAAATGGGAGCCCCATCTCCCTTCCCAGTGCCTGGGAGCTTATAACTTGGGCACTGTGGGTGCTCCCAGTGTGTAGCCACAGAGTCTGCCCCAGAGCCATCCTTTCCTTTTCTATTCCTATGCTACAGCTGCTCTGGTTGTATGGCAATAGCCATCCTTCCTCTGCTGGTGCCATAGGATTGTGCCTTTTTCTCTTATCCTGCTCCATACAAATGCCTGTGCCCCTATGCCATGGTGGAACAATAGCTCTGTTTTCTGCAAACTTAGGTCCTCCTGTTCAAACAGATGCAGACTAATGCACTTTTCACCACACTGCTTCCAAGCTCAGCACTGGTATTTGTAATGCAGTGAAGGAGTCACTGTAAAAGGAACCCCCCAACCAGAAGCAGCTCGTTAAAAAACACATTATCCTCATAATTTACTATTAATTTCAGTGCCTGCCTTATGATTCGTAAGAAGGACAACAAATCCTGTGACAGACGATGCTCAGAAGCACTGAGACTGGTGAGCAAAGGGTTTTATTTGCCACACATTTTAGCTGGATGCTACAGAGGCTTTGCAGTTCGCAGTACGCGTTGTCGCTGCATGTGGTCCATTGAAGCACAGCTTTGTTCCCAGGCATTAAACTCTGTGAGTCACTGGTTGCTGCATCTTGCTTATTTCTTACAACAACTTTACATTTCTCCAGGCCTTTTCCACCCTTTCCTACCTCCTGTTGTTTACTGAAAGCTGTGAGGAGCTGGTGAAAGGGAGAGGTGTGACTGAGGGGATGCAGGATCGGGGCTTGAAGGTGTTTTGCAGTGGGATTTCAGTGGGATTTTGCATCAGGATCAGCTGTTCACTCCCATCACTGTGCCTTGGGTGTGCCACATCAGAACCATGTTGTGCTCGGGTGCAGTTAACAGCACAGATAGCAAAACCACACAGAGGTGGTACATTTTAGGGTGGTACGCTCAGACTGCATGGCTTTCCAGGGTCCTACAGGCAACACAGAGCCATAGGATTGTTTGAGTTGGAAGGGACCTTTAGAGGCCATCTGGTCCAACTTCCCTGCAATGAACAGAGACACCTACAGCCGGATCAGGGCGCTCAGAACTCAGCATCTCAGCGGCAGCACCCGGCCCCCTCCCGGCCCTCCTCACATCGCTGCGCTCCAAATGCTGCGTTCCAAATGCCGTGTCCCAAATGCTGGCTTCCAGAGCCATCTCGTGGCTCTCGCCCGTCAGCACAGCCGAACTGCTGCATGCCGCTGGTGCCTTCCAGCCGCTTCACAACCTGCTTGGACCCCCTCTGTCCCCCCGCACCCTTCATTTTCACACCTCCACGTGGGTTTTCAGCCTTGTGGGACTCTCCTCTAGCAAAGCCCGCCGGTGGTGAAAGAAGTTCCTTTCGGGAATGGGTGGTGTGGGGGACATGGCAGAGGTGGGACACTGCAGCTGTGCAGGTCCCATCCATCCCCACAATTGCCGTACAGTGCTGAAGCGGAGTGATCCCTGCTTGCTGGGAAGAGCACACTGCTGGATGTATAAAACCTTTATATCCCTACTATTTAGACTTTGTCTGTCTTAGACTGTTAGACTTTGCCTGACGGGTGGCCCCTCTTCCCCTGCAGGGCAAAGGCAGAAGCTATGGCTGTGCTGCTTGATCCCACACGCTGTTTGTCTCTATTTAGCTGGAGATTCCCTTTCTATTGCACAAATTAAGCCTCAGAGACGTGGGGTGATATTTTTAATGTGTATCCCATAGCCCCACAGACTCTTGCTGGGTCCAAGCCATATACACAATCTACACTTTCCCACTGGTGTATAATTTTCTTGGCACTTTCCTTGCAACAGGTGGGCTGTGATGTAGAGCAGCACAATGTGACCACTTCACTCTTGCCTAAGAAGAAAGATTTACTGCAGAAGACATATTATTTGCAGTTTTATGGAGATTTCTTATCTAAAGCCATCTAACACCCTATGGCGGGGGTCCACAACTTTGAGAAAGCCTCAGAACATCCAAACAAATGTTTCCAAACAGGAAAGGAGCCAAGTTACCATGTCTGCACACAAAATTGGGATACTGAGATGGGAAATGTAGCTGAGATCACATGGAGCTATAACCCCATTTCGCCTGTCTGGGGTCCAAAGAACCTTACGTAATGCAGCCAGCCCTGGAGGGAGACAATATCTCAGATGAAAAATGACTTCCCAGGTGCCCTGGACAATGTGCTGGCTGAGCGGGCTCAGGCAGCTCACTGTGCTTTGTCCTCAGGCCAATCGTCAGCGTCTCCATCCAAGGGGTGCTCAAGCTCATAACAGAGGAGGTTCAGGTAGGATATGAGGAAACATTTCTTCTCAGAATGAGTGTTGAGGCAGTGGCACAGGCTGCCCAAGGAGTTGGTGGAGTCACTGTCCCTGGAGGTGTTCAAGGATCATGGAGATGTGGCACTGAGGGACGTGGTCAGTGGGCATGGTGGGGGTGGGTTGGTGATCGATTAGATGATCCTAGAGATCTCTTCCAACCTTAATGATTCTATGATTCTCTGATGAGCAGCTATGGATCTGATCTCAGGGGCGGGTGATACGGACTCAAGGCATCACAAAGAGGGGATGAGTGGCCTGCAGGAACATGGGTGAGCTGTTCCCTGTCTTGCTGCTCAGAGCAGTTTTCCTTCACTCTCTGCGCTGTGTTGCAGTTGGGTTCAAGGTTCAACTCTGTGCTGCAACACAGTGAGCACGTCCTGAGTTACAACCACTAAGCAGCAAGGAAACACGAGTAAATCTTAATGTGGAGGCTGATAAAGTGTAAAACACAACATAAAATATGATGCATGGGTTGGTATGGAGCCTGCAAGCCTCTGATCTGTTCCCATGGGGGCAAATTCTGGCTGAGTTCTGCTGATGGAGCTCACAGCAGGACAGCTGCCATCACAGGGCCTAGAGCTGCCCTCATGACTCTTATCTCAATAATTCCTTGTTATTAATAACTTTTATAGTTGATATGTGGGACTGAATGGTGTGTGCTTTTTCAGCAGGGACGAACCACTCAATCACGTAAAGCCTCGTCTAAGAGATGCTGCTAGATGAATCATTTAGGTTGATTGAGGGCTGTGTAAGTGATATATTAAAGATGTGCCAAGCAACATTCCTTGATGGGGAAAATTATGTGTTTTCTGGCAGATTCATAAGCTGAGGAATTCATCTGTGGGTTGTTAAGGAGATTACTGTCTGGTATGTGTGTGTATGCATGGGAACGGCGATGCTAGTCAGGCCATTTTACTAGATAGGCAAAATAATCTGGTTTTGCTAAAACAAAACTGTCATCCCAGGGTGATGCCAGGTACAATTTTGGCTCATCACATCTAACTGATCCTTTCTGTAACTTTTATACCAAGGAGACATTTGGTCCACGGACATCAGAAATGGGAGCAAGGTGGGACACGGCTAGCAGAGCTTGCTGTGAATGTGATTTCTATCTATGATACATATTTTTAAAGTTTTTTTTGTTGTTGTTCTTTTTCTTTCTTTTTGCTGGAAATTAAGTGCCCTCTCCGCTGCACCCCCATAGTGTCTCCCTTCAGATGAGTGTTGCCCTGCCCATGCCTCCTTTCTGCACAGATTGAGTATGAACTCCATTTTGATTTCCATTCAGTTCTCCAGGTCACATTTAGAAACGTTTCCGTTTCCACAAATCCATATCTCTGAGAGTGCTCTCAGAAAGTGCTTTTCTCCCCAGAGAGAAGAGAGCCAATAATTAATGCCGTTAACCATGTGTCTCCCTGCTTAGAGAGGGGCTGCAGAGCCTGCACATGGGGAGCTTATGGTCATGTCAATCAGCTGACAGAGCAAACGAGAGGCCAGCTCTTCAGCCCATTGACTCAGTGGCTCAGAACCCATGGTACTCAGGTATGTCAGCTTTCTCACTGTGTTCTTTATGAGATTATTGTGGCCATTACGCATTTCCCATTCACATCACCCATTACGGCTTTGAGAGATGTATAAAGTGAACTTCAAAGACAGCTTGGAGTTACCTAACACTGCCAAGAGGACTCCAACAGCTGGTAGCATGGGCTTAATCTTTGGAGGAGTCTGTGCTTGGGCAGGGCTGGGATGGCTACATCAGGTTGGGTATTAGGGAAAAAAAAAATTCAGGAAGAGTGGTGAGGCATTGGAATGGGCTGCCCAGGGAGGTGGTGGAGTCACTGTCCCTGGAGGTGTTCGAGAAAAAGGTAGACACAGCACTGAGGGACATGGCTTAGTGAGCATGATGGTGATGGGTTGATGGATGAACTAGAAGATCTCCATGATCTTTTCCGACCTTAAGAATTCTATCATTCAATGATCAGGACAATTGAGCCTTGTACAGGTGTTGCTGTGGCCACTGAAGATAAACTTTTCTGGCTTTCAATACGGAAAGGATGAAGGGAGCTGAATTTCCAATGTTAGATCTGCAAGGCTGCAGTGGTGTGCCAACAGAGGGCTCTGGACAAGCTCTAGTGAAAGGTGTTTATTTGTGGTGACAGAAATATAAATATATAGATTAAAGGCTTTGGTTCTGACAGGCCATGGCTATCTGCATGGCCTCCTGAGTGATACTTGATGTGTTTCCACCACCACAGTGCTGATGCTGCGATTGATGAGGGATGCTCTCTCCTTTCTCCCCAGCAGAACACAACCCAAAGGACAATCCACTTCAATTAAAAGTACCAAAACACCCAGAGTTCACCCACATAAGGAAATGAGCTAACTACTCCTAGTTAGTTTCCAAATAGCTTCCTCTGACCTACAGCGCCTAAAGCCCTTAGTTAACACTTCCCAGCTCTTTGTTGGGAGTGCACATTCCTCAAGAAAGCACAATAAACCCGGCTCTTAACAAGGCTCACAAACCCACTGTACAGCTGGGCAAGACATTTGGTGCGTTGGACAGTAAAGACAGGAATGCTTTGAAGAGCAAACTCATGGGGCTGAGCTCAGCTCACTCTGGAGTATCCCAGTGAGCAGCTGGGCCAGTGGAGGAGCTCAGCCTTTACGAGCTGGCAGCCTTGTGATGCCCAGTCCTGGCTCCAGTGATTTATCCCTGCAGCCCGGGATGCTCTCACTCCTGCGTTCTGCAGGGCTCTGTTCCACATTAACTCATCAGCAGGTTGCAAAGCCACTGCTCCTGCACAGAAACTTTCCTAGAGAGAGCAGCCTGCAGGTTGTCATCCTCATTGTATGGCTGTGGGAGGCAGGAAGTCACCTCCTGCTCCTCCTGGCCACGCTCTCCTCCTCCAAGCAGAGGCAGTTGCTCTGTAATCAAACTCCTGATTGGTGTCTTTTACCTTTTTTTGACAAGACACAATATGATGTCACACAAAGAAGGATTGAAGCGATCTCAGCACAGTGCAGGTGGCAGGAAGACACTGGGTTTCCATCTGCATTTACACATTGCCACACTTCCACCTGTGGCATTTAGGGATGCTGATTCTTCTTCATACCTGCAGGTATACCATCTCACCCAGGAGCGGTGAGCTTGGGTTTTCCAGCAGATGCTTCTTATTCTGACCAATATCTTTGAGAAAAAAATATGTTTTTCTCTGAACTGCTACCCCAAAAAAGAGCCTTACACTGCCACCCCACTACAGACAATGGATTATTTCCCTGAACTGATCAGTGAGATCTAGAAACACTCATGCTGTGCAGCATCTCTGGGTACCAGAATGTCAGATTTCCTATTTTTAGGGAGAAGGAAAAGGAAAAGGAAAACTTCTAAAACCTTTCTAAACCTTTTTCTCTACATAGGAGCGCTCCCGTCCCCGGGCAGGCGCCCACCAGCAGGTGGGGATGGTGCCGTGCGCTCGGCTCCGCCAGCCGAAGCCAGGGGTTTCCTCGCCTCGCCCCGCTCGCTCTCCCTGCAGCGTCACTGCGCGAATGAGGTGGAAATATTGGAGCAAGTGCGAGGCACCGAAGCTGAATGCCGTCCCTTCGGCAGCTCCCGAGGCTGAGGTGTGCAAAGCAAGGGGTTGTCATAGATATGCCGCCTTCCTTCGTGCCAGAGCGAGGTGTCACCGAATGTGATGGATTTTAAGCAATTAAGGGATCCTTTTCCTACTGAGGCTCAGCTGAGCTGGGAAACTCAGCGCTCTGTGCTCCTCTCACTTGTACGTGGCTTCCAAAGAGGCAGATGCCACAGTGAGAGCGATTCCTGCACGGAGTCAGGCAGCAGATGACATGCTTGAAGAGCAGGACAGGCTTTGCCTTTCAGGGCACTGTGCAGCTGCAGGTGACACAGAGACATTTCCCTCTGCTGCTTCAGAGCAGGATGCCCTGACACTGAGAATGGGGGGTCCCAAAAAGCAGGTATTGGCACACAGCAGCTGGGGTGCTGCAGAGCCGTCAGCAAGTGTCAGACAGCCTCAGAAAGAGAAGTGGGAACTTGATGAGAGTCTTCAACTATGTAAGAGGGTATCATAATGAGGGCAGCAGTCAATTGCTCTCCATAGCTACAAAGGATAGGACAAAAAGGAAGGAGCTTAATGTGTAGCAGCAGAGCTGAGCATGAGGCATTTGAGAAGGAAAAAAGACTCCTGTCCTTCCTAACTGTGAAGGTGATTAAGCATTAGGACAGGTTGTCCAGGGAGGGCTTGGAGCTTATGGTCTTTGAGTTTTAATAGCATATTGCACAAATGTCAGTCAGAAATCATCTTAAGGAGAACAACCAATGCTTTTTGCTCTTTTTAAGGCAGCCTTGCACCAGGTCTCACCTTCACGTTTCAGAGAGCAAATTTGGGGTTTTACATTTAAGACATCATAGAAGAGTTGCTTTCAAGCAACATGAAGGAATTAGCTTTACCTGCTATTTGTTTGTAAAAAGCTGAGGAGATGAAGGTGTTCTGCAGCTGCTTCATTGCTGGATCTGGCTGTGCCCAGATGAAACATCATGTCGAGCAGCTTGTTCTTCATCACTTTATTCTTCTTCTCTCTAGTGCAGTATGAAACATGAACATCATGGCTAGGATTCATGTTGCTGGCAGGAGTCAGGATTTCTTTGCCATACTGCTGTAAATCTATCTCAGGCCGTTTATACAGATTAGAAAATTTAATATATTTTTTCAACCAAGAACTCTGGATTTAACATGATGTTATCATGGCTTAAGTTTGATCACTTATATCCTTTTTAAATGATATAAAATGGTAACTCTGAAGACTTTGCTTCAAGATGGCCACTTGCAAATGAGCTCAAGATACCACCTATGTCTTAAAACAGCTATCAAGGTTCAGTATATTTTATATATAAAATACATGTATTTATATGTATCTTAGGAACTTAACATTTCCTGTTGTAGCGGAAATGCCGAGTCATGGCCTGAAGCAGTGATTGAGCACCTGGTGGGAAGGCAGGGCCAACCCAGGGGAGTTCAGGTGCATGCAGTGTACTGAGTGACTGGAAGGGAAGGAGCCAGGATCCACCCCTTCCCAGACCTCATTTAAGGGTTGGCAGTGGAGGTGAGGGTATTTTGCTGGGGATCTTTCCATATCTGAGGTCTTCTGAAGGTAGGTAGTTTCTTTATTTCTTTTATTTTTTTGACTACTGTTGTGTTTGAGCAAATTCTTACTTGGTGCAGCCTGGGACTTGCTGCTCTGCTGTCATTGTTGTGCTTTCCATTGTGTTACAGCTATTCTTTTGGCTTATATGAAATGCTCAAGAAGTCTAAAATGAAGTTCAACAATCCTATTAATTTAGCTTCAATTTTTTGCCAACAGAGCAGTGTGAATTTGTGGTGGAGACCTCATAATGCACTGTGGATTTGGAAATGCCGTAGATTTCCTAGACAAACAAGCTGCAAGGCAAATGTCAGGCTCTTGTGCCAGATCACATCTTAGGAGCTTATTGAGACTTAATAGAATTGTTAAGGTTGGGAAGTACCATTAAGTTTATCTAGTCAAACCATCCCCACCATGCCTGTGATGTCCCTTAGTGTTACATCTCCATGGTTCTTGAACACTGTGCATTTCTAGCACTAGTAGGAGTAGAATAACATGGAAGGAAGACAAAGTAAGCTGATCCCAATGAGGAAAGTGCTGTAGAGCAGTTCAGAGGAGCCCTTACCCAGAGGTAGCCCAGTCAGGTTCCCTCATGCACAGAAAAGGGAACTTCCCCTGGGAAAACAAGTTGCTTTCTGATATTGTTGTTCTTCTTTTTCTTTTTTTTTTTCCTGACAAAGAAGTCAAGATATTGGCAAAGGTCCTATCAGTGACTTCTGCTTATCTCAGCTGTATTTCCTCCCCATGCTGCACTGGGGTGGTCAGGACAACAAAGGATCTCCTCCGTTAGAACTTTCAGCATCTAATCAGAGAGATAGCTAGCAGTGCAGTCAAAATGGAAACTGAACTACTTTGTGCTCTAGATCCCAGTCTTTTCTGTAGCTCCACTAGGAAAGGTTTTTCCACTGTGACTTATTGAGCATTCCCTAAGGACTGAGCTGGATGAGCTCCCCAATCCTGAGCCCCAGATGCCTGGTCAGTCTTGTCCCTGTGCTGTCCTTGATCATTGGATCACTGGACAGCTTAGGCTGGAAGAGACAGTAAAGTCCATCCAGTTCCAACCCCCTACCATAAGCTGGTTGCTGCCCAGGGCTCCATCCAGCCTGGCCTTGAGCACCTCCAGGGATGGGGCACTCTGATGGCCCCATGTGGCTGCCTTCTAATTCTGCAATCTCTACCTGGTGTAGAAATCTCCATTTAACATTAGAAATCCCACAGGGCTTGTTTTATTGTTGTTGAAGGTTTTGCATGATGAGTCATACCCCAGCTGTGGCCGGGCTTCTCAGGGCCTGCCTGCAATGAATGGTGCGTCTTCATCCATCAGCCTCTTTACGTTGATTGTGCCCTTTGCTCCTAGCTAAAATGTATTTCAAGGAGGTTTTCTATTCTAATGTTATTTTAAAGCAAGAAGGGTCTTGGCAGGGCAGGCAGTATAAAAATATAATAGCGTATTAATGAAGAGTGGGAGGGAAGGTCACCCGCCTGTTATTTGTAGCACAATCCCTGATAAGAGGTCATTAGTCATTCAAAGCCACTGAATGGCTTTAATTAAAATTGGAGCTTCAAGAGCTGGGTTGAGTCTGCTGAACAGACTTTCAGGGCAAAAAGACAGAATGAGGGAAGGAAAGAGAGCAGGAGTTGACCAAAATGACAATGAGCTTAATTAAAGGCAGAAGGAGCTCCAGGAAACTCTCATTTCCATGCTCCCAGGTTGTTTTTCTTTTTTCCTGGTGCTCTGGAGCTGCATGAGAATGGCAAATTCCTCACTGGATCCTGCCTGGTGACACTGCTTCCCCCTGCACTGCACCAATGTGGGGACAAGGAAGAAAGTGCCAAAGCAAAAGGGCAGCTGGTACCAAAAGAGGAGAAAAAAAAAAAAAAAGAAAAAAAAAAAAACCCTTTGTAAAGAACTTTAATATGCTTTAAAATAGGAGGAAATCATCTTGCATTAGGAAGAAGGCAGTTCTGCCCTTCCCAAGTGTAAGTTTGGGACTTTCCCTTCGCAGCTTCTCTCTCTCGATTACATCCCCAGCATCTCCATGTGTGCAGTGATGCCAAGAAGTGTTGATATATGTGCTCTGAACAGCTGCAAAGCAGACACAGCCACTCCACACCGTGAAAATAAAGCAGGGCTTTTATCCCCTACTATTTGCTATATGCAACATATCATAATTAAGCAACATGAGCTTGCTGCCAGCCTAGGACACTGCTGCAGGATTGTGATGTGCTTACATCCTTGGACTTGGATATATTTCTATCAGTTGTTTTTATTTTAATGTTTCTTCAACCAGTTGTTTTGGAGACTGTGAATGACTGACCTTGGAAAAACTGATGGTCTGAGCTGTGGCTGCGCAGTGTGACACCTGCCATTAGCAGCCATCTGTCTGCCCCTTCCCGTGTTGGGTCATGTCAGAGCTCTGTGTTATGCCAAGAGCAGACAGAAGCCCCCATCTCCTGCCCCATTACCTGTGTGGGTACTGGGGTAAAGTTTCCTCTTCCCACAACCAGCAGCTGCATGCAGATGGCTGAGGAGGAATTGAGTATGACCATTTAGACAGTACAATGTGCCCTCTCCAGGTAGGGCCGCTGAGACATCACATCAGATCTCTGTGTGCAGCAGGGTAGGACTTCTTGTGCCAGCAGAGCTATATCATCTCTACTAACATTGTTACTAGGCTGAAAAAACATAGTCTACAACAAAAGCTCTCTTGGCCCAGCTCTCTGTGAGGAGGTGAGATAGACTTTTTCTCTCCAGACAGCTCATCTCCACCAGAAACACACTGCACTATAGCCCAAGCACCACTGCTGTTGCAAAAGGCATCCAACTAAGACCAGTGCCTAATTCTCCATCTGTTTCTCATTTGCTTGGATGTTCACACTCTTAAGCTGGCGAATGAAATCGATGACCTTGATCTGCTTTCTTTTCATTGTGCTGTAGGGTTTGCTATTCTTGTTACTTTGGGAAGTAGTTTTGTGACAAGTTCTCAAAAGCCACTTCTAGTTGAGAACTGCCATTTTCAAAGTTGCTGCCAATTGAAAAGTGTACGCCTAAGTCTCTTCATAGAGATTATTTAAATAGCAGCCCTCGAGTGGCTGCAGGTTGGATATTAGGAAGAATTTATTTTCTGAAAGAGTGTTGATGTAGTGGCACAGGCTGCCCAGGGCAGTGGTGGGGTCACCATCCCTGAAAGTCTTCAAGAACCATGGAGATCTGGCACTGAGTGACATGGTTTAGTGGGCAATCTTGGTGGCAGGTGGATGGTTGGACTAGGTGATCTTAGTTCTTTTTCCAACTTCAGTGATTCTATGATACTACGATTCTAAGGTGAGGTGACACTTGGGAATTAGTTCATTTCTGCTTCGATCCTTTTTTCCCCTAGCGGTGTGAGCTACTGGACTGTCTCTCTCCATAAAGGAATGCCTTTCTTTAGATTTCTCTGATGGACTAATAACACATTTATTTCTGGCACATGCATTTATTGGCATGCATGACATCTTTTTTTAATATTCTTCCCACCTCAAGTCTCTCCATCAATCCATAGTCTTTAAGCAGAGACTTTTAAATGCACCTCAAAGCAGAAGTCAGGTTAATATGTTTTTCTCTCCCTAAACTGGGATCATCTCTCCTAGGCTTTCTTAGCCTTATACAAACGTTCATACCAAGCCAATCTGAATTCCCTTTCAAAATTCAAAATATGTTTAATAGGAAAGGTATGGTTTTGTAAGTAGATTAATGCAAGACTGATGCTGTGCAGACAAAATCCTGTAATGATTAACATGTGGTGACTCGGACAAGTTACCACTGTGATAGCTGTGTGAATTGCTTAGCAGCTTGCTTGGTGCAATTGAGAGAAATTAGGACAGCCAAAAGCACACTGTGATTGTCACATACTCTACTGACACATCTGATTTTTTTTATTTTTTTATTTTTTAGCGTCTTTCTAATATCTCTGGCAAGGGGAGGTCTTGGAGCCTTGTCCTGAGGGCTCTGCAAATCCCTTTCAGATGTGGGTGGGAAGGGAGCAGGGCCAGGCTGCTTGGCTCAGCCTCCCTCACCCGGCCCCACGCATGCATCCACCCCCTTGCTTTCAGCCACAAAATGTCTGTGCTAGATCTTACATGGGCCTCACCAAGCAGGGAGGGCCACCTGAGGCACCTGCTATGCTCTTCTCCCACACGGAGGAGCACCAAGGAGGGCCTTGAGGGACCACTGCACTCCGTAGGTCTCCTAGTGAGGGCTGTCTGTCTCTCCTGCCCTATTGCCTGCATCAGCAGAGAAACTCCCTGCTTGGACGTGGTGACCTCTCATACCCCTGCATCCTATCTCAGCCCTCCCAGCCCTGTCAGCCTCCAGCAGAAGCTGCCTCTTGACTCAATGCACTTTGAAAGAGGCCCCAGATTCTGGTGCCTGCCCACACCCTGGGAAGATCAAACAAGGTGCAGAACAGGCATTTACACCAGCTCAGTTAATTTAAGCACTGCAGGGAATGTAAATCGGGGCCCTCCATGTGGAATTTCTTGATGCCATCAAATCAAGAGTGCTGCACTGAATTAAAAATATCCGGCTTATTAACGAAGGCAAATAATGACAAGCAGACCTGATTATTTTATTGGGTTAGAGGTAAATATTTGACGAAAAATGAAAAACTATTTCTGATGGATTTCTCCCTGTTCTCTTCAGTTTGTTTCTTTTAAAGTATATATACATGTGTGATTTTTGGTGTTTGTTTTTGCTTAAATTGTGCCTCCTGCCAGGTTCTCTGGTGGTTGGAGCAGAGGGAGATCATTGCAGATCATACTTTATTATTTCTGTGATTACTATTGGACCTTGTACAATGGCACTTGGCTAGGTTTTGCTCTGTTGTGGGGTTAAAGGAGCAGAGACATCATCCAAAAAGGATCCCTTCCTTATCCCTTCTTATTTCTCTGTACTAAAGTACCTGGCATTCACTCAAACAGGCAGGAATTAAGGTAGAGCACCAAAACTTGTATGAGGTTGACAGGGCCATTGGCAAGACCTTGGGCCCTGGAAAAAAGTTTGCACTGGGAGAAGAGAGAAAGCCTTCATTCACCTTGATCAGGAAAAGATCAGGAAATGTGTTAGCAGCATAGATGCTGGCATCTGAAGCTCTCTTGAAAGCTTACAGTCAAAACTCTGCTCAAGCACCCACAGGCCTGTGAGAACAGCGGTTCTCCTGAACTAATAGCATCAGAGGCTCCAGCCACTCTATTGGAGCCATTCTGGGTTTTAAACTCTCTGATAAATATGAGAACCCAAGGGATGATGTAGAGACTAGGGGGGAAAAAGTGTTTTAATGCAAAGGCTTGGAATTAGAGAAGGTCAGCACCATCGGGCAGATTCTGTTTTTATTCATCAAAATACCTTAGCTCTGCTTGATCTGTCATCACCAGCATAGCAAGAGTAAAAGGGAATTCCCAGTGAGTTCCCAAAAGGAGCAATGTGTTGGATATGGAAATGGGCACTACTGGCTGCAGGCTGGTTCAAAAGGATTGGTTTTTGCTAGAAAGTGATGCCCATTGCCTGAGGCGAGCGAGTTGCTGGTAAGATCTGAGCATCATGCCATTCCCCAAGCACTTGGGCACTTCCAGCCAGTTTGTTAGAGCAGCATCTGAAAGCATGTAGAGGGAAGAAGTCACTTGTTTTGCTCTTTGATCCCAATTTGTCTGCCCTGCTACAAGCATCAGTGCATTTTGTGAGATGCTCAGATAAGAACATTGGGTTTTGCTTTTGTTTGGGAGGGAAAAGTGGGTTTCACCTCACTCCTCTCATTCCTTACCAGCTCCTGGTTCTCTTCTGGGCTACTTCCTGACCCATGATGCTGAGGCCAACAGCTCCATGCTGAGGAATGAAATAATTTATTAAGCATCAATTCTCCTTGCAAAAGACAGCATCAGAGAAGCAACAATCGGTTATCAGCCCTAATTAAAGCAAAGCAGTCACACTGACGTGAAGGTGAGAGGTGTGGTTTCCTGTCAGCATTATGCCTTGAAGGGTGGCAATATCACTTCCATAGAAGTGCCTTTTCCTCTTCTGATAATTTCTTTTCCCCATGTGCTGATGTCGGTGGTTTCATGCTTGAGGTTATCATTTCTTAGAAGTGAGTTGAGCAAGCCTATCTCCATGGGCTGTCACTGGGGGCAGGAACGGACCTGACTGGGAGATGAGGTTTGCAGCAAAGTAGGCAGAAGAGGGATGGGAGCCTGAAGAGCTTCCCAAGGCTGAGCTTTAATGCTAGCACAGCACATCTGTTTTACAGGACAGGTGCTTTGAGTTAATTCTGTACAGGCTGCTGTCAGGGATGCTTCAAGTCTGTGTATATAGCTGCTCACATGTCTGCTCTTTGCATTCATTGAGTAAGGGGCATAGGGTGTTTACAGGTTAATGGATTTTCAAGCTGAAGTGTTTGCTGATAGTATTCAGGGCATGGAAATTTGGTCCAGAAACCTTATCAGAGACAAACCATTTTGTGGTGTCCTTCTGTGGAAGCTCAAGTATTAGCTCTTTAATTTGTTTACAGTGGTAAACCTACAGTAACATATTAATGCGCATGCAACTAATTGGGATGTGCCCCAGTGCAAGGACAATACTGGATAATAAACCTCTTTAGGAACGTCCTTCTGAATGATCTGCTGGCTACCTGCATAGTTCAGTGTCTGAAATTACAACCACCCTGAACCCCACCTAACCCCCGAGGTTCTTTAGCACAAAGAGGAGGTGAGGACAGGCTAAGGACCACCTTGCCTGGCTGGTGGACTGTGGGCATCCACCCGGGCAGAGGGGATCACAGCAGCACATACAGTGACTGCCTTGCCCAGTGTATTACTGAGCTCTGAGGGTGGCCTGCTGAGCCAACCCTGAGCATTCCACTATGCTGCAGAGGCCAAGCTGGTATTAATTCACCTCAAAGAGCAGGTTGAAATTGTAAAAATACTTTGCAGGTGGTTCCTTGAACTCATGGTGCAGCTGGATCCAGCCTAAAGGGCAGGAAAAAAAAAAAAAAAAGAAAGGGGGGAGAAGAAGCAAGTTCTGATGAAATACAAATTAAAATAACTCATGGAAGGGAAAGAAAATCTGGTTTCAATCTCTACAACAAAGCCGAGCAACACATCAAGCTGGAAAGGAGAGATGTCAGCCAGACAGTGCTGGGGATTTTATTGCTTTAACACAAGTGCTTCTCCATGGCCCTAGGTACTGCCCCAGCAGCTGGGAGGTGGCATGCAGGGGTATGAGGTCTCCATGGGCAACACTAGGGATGAGGAGGGACATGAAGTGGGGGTAAATCAGTCCCAAGGTGAAGATGAGTTTTGCTCCTATGTGGGTCCAAGCTACAGCTTTGTTTCCATTCCCCAACACAAATAAGATGTTCAGGTTTTGCATTTTGGTCTCAAACTCTCTTCTGTGTAGAAACTCTGCGGGCACCACAGCATTCCTTGCCACTAGAGCCGAATCCACTGGTGGGTTTGTTTTTGTTTTTTCATGGTTGGGCAGTCAGTGTGATACCAGGGAGGCTCCAGTGGGCAGTGAGTGAAGGAACATGCCAGCCCTTACCTCTCCAAGAGCTGCCAGTGGGCAGATCTCTCACAACAAACCTTGGGATTCCTTGAATTCAGTGGTACTCCTAGATGTGCACGTGCACTGAAGATGTTGGTCTTCCTGCGGGGAGAACAATGCAAACCCAAAACTGTCCCAAACTGATCATGAGGATATTTCACTCCACAAGATCTTGTGCTCAGCAGTAAAAGGTCAGGCGAAGGAGAACAAAAGAGAGATGGTGGTTATAGCATTTGTTCTCCCAAACAACTATCACGTGTGCTGATATCCTGCCTTCCAGGAAGTGGCTGTGTATCTGCATGCTGATGGGAAGTAGAGAATTAATTAATTCCTCTTTCTGCCTTGCTTGCACACACAGCTTTTGCTTTCCCCACCAAACTGTCATCATGTCAGGATCCTTCCTTCTCGCGTTCCTTCTCTTTTCTCCCCGTTCCATGAGAGAGAAGTGTGAGCAAGTGGCTGGGCAGGCATTTGACTGGTGGCCATGGCCAACTCACCACCAGCGCTGGCTGGGATGTCAAAGTTTGCCAACCTAATTCTGTCTGAAAAGAGGAAAAGATAGAAAAATCATGTGAGACAGGGCAAATAAAATAAGCAAGCTTATGAGCAAACCTACTGCTGCAGAAGCCACCTCTGGTCACTGATGGCTTTGTGGTGTGCATCTGCCAGATGTGTCTTGTGTCGAACTGTGGCTATGTTTCTGTGGGAGAGCAGTGTGGTCTGTGGACAGGATTACTCATTTTTGAAGCCTTCCTGCAGAAACATGAGTACGAGTGTTGGGATATTGAGTAACCATCAGCTTCTTTGGGTGTCACTCTCAATTCAATCTAGATGCAACTGCCAAAATGGTGGAGGCTGCTGTGTTGGTTTTCCCAATGCAGAACCTGTTTTTGGCCCACCTTTTCTTCGCGCTTGGAGGATTACCAAAGCCCCCTGAATTCTGCCTATTTATGTCAAAGACAGTTAGGAATCCACTAGATGAGTCTGGAAACACTTCTATGCTGAAAGATAGAAACATCTCTGAGCTAGAATATCTTCTTATTTGGGGAAAAAAGAAAAAAAAAAAAATACAGAACGACTTAAAGCCACAGATTGAGGATAGATAATTATCCTATTAGGATAAATTCTTCATCATCAATTACCTATGGGCCCATGACACTGATGCAGCTATAGTCCATCCATAAAACTCAGTCCAGATACAGTGCACCTTTGCAACAAGGGCTCGATGAGTATCTTCATCTGAGCACGTACTACTAGCAGCACAGCACAGGAACAGCCAGGGTGAACTGCAGAACTGCATTGGCAAAGCCTTTCAGAAGGGGCAGAAAGAACATCAGGATGGGGAGGCTGATGCAGACATGGCCCATAATGTGCTGGAAAGTGTCATTCTGTTATTAATCCCGTTTCAGTATGTCCTTAACCCGCGACAACTATGCTGAGTCAGCAGTTTCTTTTTTTTTTTTTTTTGTTCTTTCTTTCCTGAATTAGTAACTTCAGTTGCACAATCAAAGTCAGTCTTTCGCTGCAACCAGTGATGGTGCAGCAAGAAACAAAAGACAGTAGAAGGCAAGAGGAGGCAGATGCCAAGTGAATGCGTGATCTTTGATGCCAAGAGCATAGCCAAGACACTCTGCCATGTGCATAAGGAAATCTGCCACTGGTTTGCAGAGGCTGACATCCAGACGCGTGCAAACTGCAGTGTTCCCAAGCAGAGCAGTGCAAATGTGGCCACATGTGAAACTGCATGGGGCATAATTCAGTAGAAATACAGGTAGGATAAAGCTTTATCATCTGGATGGGCAACTAGGGCTGGTAGGCAGAACTGGGTGGGAATGTAGTTTTGCTGTTGACCTTACTGAAATAGGCAAGTGGAGAACTGGACATTGGATCAGGGCACATTAGGAACTGCCAAAATGTGTTCCCCTGATTTAACACCTGTGTCACCTGACCCATTGAGAATGGCTCAGCAGGCAGTGGCAGAGTAGGTGCTCTGCCCATTACCTACTGACAGCTCTCGCTTGCTGGCTTGGATGAGTCACTTTCCTCCACACAACGCAAACTGGCCCTGGCACAGATTTTGGAGACGGTGAAATGTAGGAGTGATACGTACAGGGTGTGAGAGAAGCAGCAGTCAGGTGGTGGGAACTGTGTCCATGAGTTGAGGAATTGGTTCAAAGAGACCTCAGCAAGAGGCTGTGTTACACGGCGACTGTTTCAAGCGTCAGCACCACCCACCCACCAACACCTGTCTTTGCAGCTCCTCCTCATTCTTCATCTCCTCTTTCAGTCATGCACCATCCTTTGCTGTACTTTCATGTAGTGCTTCACCTCGCCTCGCAGAGGACAGATCCTGAAGGTATCCCACTGAACTAGGGATTTCCTTTCCTTAGGAAGGAGGTTTACTTGCATTAGAAATCACCTTGTGCCTAACCCTGAAGTGCAGAGATACTGAGTCACTCGTTGCTGAGCTTCTTTCATAACCACAGCCCTGTGGATGTGGTAGCTCTGAGCAAGCACATGAGAGCAGCTGAATATCTTAGCTTGTGGGATTTTTTTTGAGGAACCATTCAAATTACCACATCAGAGTTCTCACAAGTCTATAAAAACTGAGCAGATAGGAAAAGCCTATCAGAAAGCATATCAAAGCAGGAGGCAGATGGAAAGTTCCTTCAGTTCTCCATTGCCCTCCATCTGATGAGGCTCTAGGTTAGCCACATTTGTCATGAAAATTAAAGACAGATGTAGAGGAGATGGGAGTTCAAGTGATATGAGCACCTTCAGTATTTCAGACAAGATTGGGTTTGCCTCAGCTGCTACTACAACCTTTCAGATGAGTGGTAAGGTTTCTTTTTATCCAATGGATTGTTGTGGATTTTATCGGGTCTATGAAGAAAACCACATAAAAATGAAATATTGTATTTGTATTGAAAATGAAATGCTTTTTTAACAGAGATTTTGCTATTAAATTAACTGACCATTTAAAAAGAGTTTAATTGTTCTTTCCAACTAAGGCTGATGCTGAGCATCTGAAAATAGTTCTTCCCTGCTTCAAAAAATGCCTAATTGCACTCAGGCAATTTCATGTCTTAATAGTTAAGATACTGAAATCACCAGATCCAATTAAAAAAAAAAAAAAAAAAAAAGTTTCTCAATTTTTAGCTGAATATAAATATTTTATTGCTGACTAAACCATCCTATTGGAAAACTAATTAAGCCATTGTATTCTTCTAAAGCTGCAACTTTAAACTACTCGTTACATTGCTTAGGGAAAAAACCCCTCAATTAAGGGTAAATTGTTGCATGTCTGAAGTAATTATTAGGTCTTCCAAAATACTTTTTCCCTATATGGCAAAATTAGACAAAGTATTTCATTTCTTTTTATGCTTGCAGGTGACGATTTGCTTTAAATGTTACAACCTGTTTTCATTTGTTCTGCAGCTCAGTTTGTTATTGATTTTTCATTTGTTTTGGTGTATACATGGATCACTGTTGGCGACACATGTATGCGATGCTCTAGGGAGGGAGAACTTGTACTTTGAGCAACACTCCCTGAATGGCAGCCTAGGACATATATATGGGAGGGAGACAGGATTCATTGGTGCAGAAAGAGGAGAAGTGCCATGCTTACACTGTCACAGGCTGGGTTAAGTCTAGATGGTTGTAAGCAGGTTAGGGCAGCTAAGGGAAAGATGCTGACAGTGGATCGCAATGCACAATAAATGCAGGAAGCAGAGGAAGGCAGCCTGCCTGGCTTATCACAGACCTTGCAGGAAGGTTTAGGATCCTGAGCCTGAAATGGCTGGAAACTAGCAGAGTTTGTAGCAGAAGAGATATCAGGATTTCTGTCCTATTTCTGTTGATTTGTAGAGCCTCAAATCCAAAGAAAGCCATCCACATGCTGCGCTCGGACTACTCTTGTCATCTATCTGCTGCTGCTGACAGTTGGCCAAGTGCTGTTGGCGTACAAAGGTATGTATCCACCCTATGGAAGCCTGGGCAATTTTGCTGGCTGCTCTGGGACAGCACAAGTACGGCTGATGAGCTCAGAGATGGGAAATCTCTGCAGGAGCACAGCTGCACAGAAGGTAAAGTAGCTGTTGCAGGAAGCTCATTCCCAACCCCTGTATGTTACATGCATCTGGGCCCAAATATCTACACTTCTGGCTGACCAAGCAATTCCCAGCCAGATTGAGCTGTATATTCTCTGCATGGACATCTTGTTTCCACAGTGTTTAAGATGAAGGAGGAGATACTGAAATGTCAGGAAAATAATGCCTTCCATGCTGAAGAGATGATAGGAAGATCCTATACTGACAACCTTCTTTTGGAGAAAAACTTCACAGAGAGGGACATGGGACGTGAAGAAAACTGGAGGAGGCACTTAGAAAAGGAAATCACCATAATTAAAAGCAGCAATGCAAACTTGATGATGATGATGAGCAACATCACCCTGCTTGCAGGTATGGCTCGGTTTCTTCATGGTGACTGTATGGAAGGGAGAAATGGCTCTTCTGCAGCACCTGCTTAACCAGGGGAAATGTAGTTCTGAAGGAATAACTACAGCAAGATTTGGTCTCACTGTCAGGTAGTTAGCAATGCTGCAGTGCATGGGGTCCTGACTACAAAAAAATAACCACTAAATATTTGTTTCAGGGCATCCTGGACACAAAGGAGAACCTGGTCTACCAGGTATGTGGGTAGATGAGGCATAAACAACTTTGCTTCTTTTCTTCCTCTTCCCAAACCCTCCCTCCCTCCCCTCCCCCCCCGAGAGACATAAGATGAGGATTTGGAATTTCAGTTGCTAAATCCAGATCCTACAAAATGTACAAACCCCCAGTGCCCTGACACAAGGAGACCTGCTGTACATTTTGACTGATTTCCTGGATGCTCTGGCTTGCCTGAGTGCTCCCAATGGTTGTTGCTGACCATGGTTTTGTCTCCATCTTCTCACTGCCACCCTGAAAAGCTCAAGGGTGATGGAGAAACCATGGCTGGTCATTATCTCCAGTAGCCTTCCCAGATCCCCATCTGAGGTAAGAAAGGACCATGAAGGGGATGAACCATTTACAAAGGGTTTATGTGCATCCCACCACTGGGTTTTCTGCCCTAGGCATAGCAGGTCCTGCTGCACAACTCTAGAACAATTCAAATGCAATTCCTGAGTCCCTGCCCTTTAGGGGCCCCATCTGAACCATGCATGTAATGAACAGTGACTGATTTGGGATGGAGCAGTACCAGCCATAGGAGATAAATGTCTCCAGTCTGTGAGGATGCAGCAAGACCTGATCTCATGTTGGCTCTGTGCTGAGAAGTTGGACTCAGCATTTTCCAAAGAAACTCAAGTTCCTGTGATCTTGTAATGACCTAAAATTCACCCCTTGTTAGGTCAGATCTGTATCTCATCCATTCTTAGTTCTTGACTATGTTGGTGAGCTTTTCCAAAGGGAAAAAAAAAAAAAAAATTTTTTTAAATAATTTTTCCATGTCTTCCTGGCTGCATTCACAATGCTGAAACACCACATCCTGCCAAACACTAATACTGTTCATCACAGCCCAATAGCTCAGTGCCTGTTCAAGAAAGATCTCCCCAGAGGTCTGTGTGAGTGGGCAGGTGGTCTGGCTTGGCTGGAGCACAGTTGGCCCTGCCCAGCACACCCAGCCCAGCTCCATGAACCTTTCTTGGGTGCCTGTACTCACCTCTGCCAGCTACACATCAGCCTCAGTGGTGACCAAAGGCACATGTACAAAAGATGATTTAAAAATTAATCTTTTCATTATTCATTATTACAAATAGATTATGTATATCAGCTGATATATGTGTCTCACATCTCAGGGCTACAGGGACCACCAGGGATAAAGGGAGACCGAGGAATTCCAGGTAAGGCTTTTCCAACCTCTGTGGTTGAGCATAACATGGCTTCATGGATTATTTTATGGGCAGTCTTGTCAGTCTTGTCTTCAGTCGAGATGCAAGTCAGCAGGAATGTCACTGGAGTTGAACGAAATAAGCCTATGTAAAACCAGTGTGAACAAAAGCAAAATTCTGCTGGAAAAATTCTTGTTTTAAAAGAGAGTTTTTAGAGCCATTGCACTGGCTGTGGTGGGCAAATGTCCTCTGCCCTGGCACCTCTCTCAGGCACATGGAGAGCAGAGTTTGTCTCGTGTTGTGTGGCCTCTTGCTGACATTCGTGAGACATGATACCCAATACAGCATCATACGTATTATGTTGTCCCTGCAGGCTTACAGGGCACTAAAGGAGATCGTGGTCCCACTGGCCCAAGGGGTGAACAAGGAGAAAAAGGAATAAAAGGACAAGTAGGATTTCCAGGTAAGACATCTCTAGAGGCATTGAAGGCCAGGCTGGATGCGATGCTGGGCAGCCTGATCTAGAGATTCCAACCTCATGGCAGGGGGTTGGAACTAGGTGATCTTTAAGGTTCCTCTCAACTTAAGCCGTGCTATGATTCCATGATTCTTCACTGTCTCAGCAATTTATTCCTGTTTAAATTGGTTATACTTAAAACATCAGATCAGATCTTCACAGGTCCCACACTTCATAAAAATTTAGGCAACCCTGTGAGTGGCATGCCAGTCCATGAGAGGACTCTTGGCCTGATCTGCAGGGATTTCATTTTGGGATGTGCTTCAGGGAAAGGACACATGGGGAAAATGTTGATTCTACACCATAGAACTGTCCTTATAAAGTTACCTTTGTCTAAGGAAATCCTGAATTAGCAGCCTATTCCAGATTAGAACCGTAGCATTTTCACGGTGTACATAATAATAATACAATATAATTTATGTGCAGAAGCACATGTTAGTTCTCACTGCAGTAAAACCTACTTCTGAGAACTTTATCTCGTTATATATAAGCCTGGCTTTTAATCACCTTAAGTAGAAGAGTCATGCACCATGTTTCCTCCCCTGCAGCACATATTAGTGAATAACCAACATTCAACACTCTCTGTTAGGATGCACCCAGAGAGGAGAGGTTGAATGCAGCACAGCAAAATCAGAAGCTGTTCATGGTGCAGTTGAGGAAGGACATTTGGACGAGCTGGCTAAAGATTCCTCAGAAGTAAATCATCAGAATCCACACACACCATAGCTAGCACAAACTGGTCCAGATTAAAAAAAGGGAAGTAGGAGAAATAGCAAAAGACGAGATCTTAGGAATAATTCTGGAGCAGAAGAGTGAAGGAGATATCACTCTTTAAATGAAACACTTTAAAGTAATTCAGCTGTATTTGAATATGCAGAGAAGCTTAAGGGCAGTTGTGGCAATTGCTTGAAAGCACAGGAGTAGCATAAACTGTCCTCCATTTCCACCACAGCTAGGGGAAGGAAACATTACAGAAAGCAGTAATGGAGATTTAACTAGGGAAGAAAACCTACTAGTGGCAGAGATACTTTGGGAATAGCTTGGGGAGTTGCAGTGGGATCACTTACCAATGGTAAATGTGGGTGTGAGGCCTATCTCTGCCACTGATGAAGATAGAAGGGGGTGCTCTCTGGTTTCTGAGACAATGAATATTTGATGATGAGAGTGATGATGATGATTATTTACATTTTCTGTGCTGCTTGGTAGGTCTTGTAGGGCAGAAAGGTGAAATGGGCCAGAAGGGTGATCCAGGGAACCGTGGACCCATGGGTCCTCCAGGAAACCAGGGAGTGCCAGGACTGCCAGGCTTCAATGGTAAGTGCAGAGGACACAGAACAACTTGCAGTCAACATGCACATACTGTGGTGCAGGGTTGCCCTAGCTGAAGCATTTGGCTAAATCCTGCCAGCATTGATGCTAGGGTGTTGTTACAGGCAGTGCGGGAGAGCCCGGACGTCCTGGACAGAAAGGAGAAGCAGGTAAGCAGAAAGGGAGTGCAGTTTCTTCTATGGGTATGAGACTGATCTCTCTAAGACTGGCGTTGCCAGGGGAGACCTGTTATTTGGAAGGACACAGTGTGTGTTCTGCCTCCATAGGGACAACTCAGTCTGCACAATGCGGGGTTTGTGACAGAGCTATATTTAATTTTCTTTCTTTGTGTTTTGGCTCCACTTCATATGTGCTGTTGTTTATCACCTCCAAGGCCCAGCTGGAGAACGTGGCCTCCCAGGACCTCCTGGCCCCAGCAGTCCTGGGCAGAAGGGAGAGAAGGGAGACCTTGGGTCTAAGGGCTCTCCAGGTACCAAGCCACTGACATCCATACCCTGTGGTCCTCCTGCACTGGCCTTGCTTTGTGTGATGGCTTCACCTTTGTTGATTTATTTTAATTTCAGGAATGCCAGGCAATGTGGGACCCAAAGGTGAAAAGGGAGACAGAGGAGTTCCAGGTAAAGAAGAATTTAAAAACTCTGCAATCAAAAGCATGCATTATGCAAAGCATGGGAGGGGAGGGAGGGTATCAGAATAACAAGGGTGGCAACTTGTTGAGTACTGCTCTCTGGGCCCCATGAATCCCAGAATGTGATGGTGAGCACAGGCCCCTGCCAGGCTGCTGTGGAGTAGCTGCTCATTGGCAGGTTTGTTTCAGGCATCTGCAACATGTACTAGGAAGTGATGTTGCCTGCATTTTTATATGAATAGAAAATGCACAAACAAAGCCATAGTTTAAGATGAAAAAAAAAAAAAAAAAAACTCAACAACAACTTCCATACCCAAGCATTAAAAACAAATTTTATAAGCTGTAAATCTAATGGAAGACTGACTAACAAGCACGTTGTGGATTCCTCTGTTGCACTGCAGGCAGAGGTCTCTTAAGAGGCCAGCTAGGAGTACTTAGCCAGACCTATTCTTTGACCTTCCACCTGAAGAAGTTGACCTCGCTACCCTGGGCATCCAAACACCCAGGGTAATGTTCTGGTGTATTTCCTTTTTCACTCTGAATTTGTGTAGTGCACACTATCAAGTCCAAGTGCTGCACCCTCCTGCATGCATTGATACCTGGATGCCAGGGAGTCACCTGGCCCAATATTATGTGCTTGCATGTCTGCTGTACCTGAACTTATGCGCCTATGCTCTTTATGGGGTTAGTGAAGACTATCTGAAAGCAGAGTCTTTGTGCTATCAGTGAAATTTAAGATGTGATACAAATGACCAGAAATCAATTTACTTCAGAAGATAACTTGCACCATCTTTATTTTCTGAATGGGTGAAGTCTGCCTTTAGTACAATGGGAAGTAAGACTCCTACTTGACTAATAGATGCCTGTAGTGCAGACAGCTGATGTGGACTGGGTGAAATCCATAATAAATACACGTTTGCATGTTTTAAATTGTATAAGCATGTAACTTTTTTTTTTCTTTTGATGATCTTAGGTGTTGTAGGGCCAAAAGGAACAAAGGGAGACCAGGGCCCATCAGGTAAACATTCGTTTGACAGCATTAAATATTCTGATGATGATTAAGAACAGTACTTTAGATGTCATGTTCCAATTCTCTACATCGATATGAAATGCTTATCATGCTCCTTGTTTGAGAAAGGACAATGACATTTCTGTTTTCCATACAGGCATCCAAGGTCCAACTGGTCAAAAAGGAAGCAAGGGTGATTATGGCAGTAAAGGTCTGAAAGGTGAACCAGGAGTAAAAGGAGACAAAGGAGACCAAGGAAACCCAGGTAAGGCTGTTTGCCGTGGTGTCTGTGGAGTTGATGGAACACTTGGGCTTGGAAGCATATGTCGCAGATATGGCACAGATTAGCACAAGCTACTCTGGAGCATGTTTACAGGAAGAACTCAACAGACAGATGGGTCTTTCCAGAAGGTAAACCTGAGGAGTATTGCATTTACTCCTTGGGGACCTTCCTAAAGATGTGCAAGTAAACAGATACATTGGATTTTCTCAACTCCATCTTCTTCTTTGCAGTCTACAAAGACATCTTGCAATATACACTGTGCCACTGGGATTTACATGGCAGTTGGGAACACAAGGACTATTTAACAAAGCCTCTCTAATTGCAGAATAATTAAAAAAAAAAAGTTCAAAAGGGCCAACACTATAAAATCTCGCAATCCTTATGCTCTTCCTTTACAATCACAGAATGCTTTCCAAAACCCTAAGACCTGTATTTAAAAAGTTCCCACTAAATAGTATAAGAGCCCTCAGACAAAAAGCAACCTACAGCCTCTCTGGGGATCCTATGTGCACTCCTCTCCTGGAGATTCCCCTCTGGACGAGGGGTGGAGGAGAAGAAAAAGTCTCTGGGTGATTCTCAGCTCTCATTTCCTGGAAGGAGGTGGCAATATGTGCTTTGTGGAGGTAGTTGTGGAGGTAGCTTTCTGGGGAAAGAGCTCATCATGTCTTTTCAAGCACATCCACTCTCAGGATAAGTCAGCCACTGCAGTGGCTGACAGTGTACCCATCTGTGACCCACTCAATTACTCAATAAAAAGTAATAGCGGGATCTTTCCCCAAGCAACAGTCAAAGAATTGCTTGTTTTTCGATTTGGAACAGGTTCTCCAGAAATGAAAAGAAACATGGAGAACAGGGAGGAGATACTGGACTTTTCTTTCTTCTTCTACCACCTGACCTGAGATCAAGTACACTCTGGTTAATCACCAACACAGCTACCAGAGCAATGAGAGTTGAGCTGTGCAATCTCGCTGAGCTGAGCAATTTCACTGAGTTCAGTCTCTGCAGTCAAGACAGGTCCCTGAAATATTCAGATCTGAGATAAAAGTAACTTCTGGTCCCATTCCAGCTGCAGCAATGGAGTTGGGAGCATTCATGCAGTTTAGGCAGTCACTGCTTCCATCTTTTCATCTGCTATTTGCCTCCTGCTCATATGACTAGTGCACTTACTTTTGTCTACTCTGATCCATCAGGTTACTCCAACAACATACGAATCGCAGGAGGGGGCAGGAGGGGTCGTGTGGAAATCTTTCACCAAGGGTCCTGGGGAACAATATGTGATGATGACTGGGACACCCAGGATGCCTCTGTTGTCTGCAGAATGATGGGGTACAGAAGTGCCATCTCCGCCTTCACTGCAAGTGGAGGTGAGTTTTCAGCAGGCTGAGTTGCAAGGCTGTCTGCCTGGTTGGGGGATAATGCATGCTCTGCAAGAACCACAGTGAGGGGCTCTACATAAGCAATATGAGAGCAAAGAGGATGGTTTCAAAGGGGAAGCTCAATCCTCTTGGGACTATGCTACATGTCATGTGCTGCTTGAGCTGTGCCAGAAAGCTTGGTTTTCAGTTCACCAATGTGCAACCCAACACATGCATTTGGAGGAGAGCATACTACCATTTCTTCTGTCTGTTGGCAACTGTTCCTTTTGTTATTCATTGCATTTATTTTTCTTTTTTCCCCAAAGGCACTGGACAAATTTGGCTTGACAATGTGAACTGCAGAGGGAGTGAAAGTTCGATTTACCAGTGTAACAAACTTGACTGGGGCGAGCACAACTGCTCCCACAGTGAGGACGCTGGGGTGGAGTGTATCTGATGAGACACAGGGCTGACCCAGGAACCACTGCCCCCTCGTGTGCTCCACAGGACCCCTGTTCATTGCATTCATCCAGCTTCTTCACACAGAGGGAATTCCATTTTCCATAAATCAGCAACAATAGCAAGACTCACAAATAATGTGAGGCATCCCAGCTGTCAGAAATCAGCTGGAGCTCAGCTGTGATCAAGTGCGTGGCTTTGCCACCTGCCTGACACTAGCCCACCTGCAGCAGCTGTGGAGCTGCTCTGCTTTAGCTCAGTGCAATAGGAGGGAACAGGAGAAGCCTGCAGAATGAGCTGTAGCTTACCTGGCCAGCCTTAACACAGTGCTGTTGTCAGCCCGCCCTAAAGCCCATTGTAAAGAGCATGTACCCAAGACAGAAATCATTAAGTGATCTTTTTGGTGTGTAAACACAAGTTCTTCAGGTGAGATGATGATCACAGGTCAAAATGCAACCATACCAGCCTGGGATCCAGGTTTAGCACAGACCTTGTATTTGACCTTGGCCAAGTCTCCTGCCTTCTCTGTCAGCATTTCCTAACCTGTTTCCCAGGAACAAAACCCTCACCTTATCTGGTGTATAAAACTGTGTGCCTTCAGAAATGAGAAGTTCCACTTTAGAAATGAGATGTTCCACTACAACAAAGAGATGATGAATAAAAGCAATAAGGGTGAAGTATCAACTAATTATCCTCTCACAGTGAAAATATGGTCCCTAAACCAAAGGTTTCTGCCTTAAATGAAAATCCTATGTATCTGAGACAATAAGTGAAAGACTTCTCTTTCTTAAAGCCTAAAGTCTTCCCCTTTTTAACAGCTCTGGGCATTTGGCAGGTGACAAGAAGCCTGTGCATAAACAGCTGTGCACATTGCAGCAACCTGCTTGCTAACATTGTATTTAACACATCAGAAATGGCTGTAAGCAACCCCACATTTCTGCATCAGCATTATCCGCAACTGCACTTATCTACACAGCTTCTAACTCAATTTTTGTGCTCACAAACCCAGATCTAAGTGGAAAAGCTGAGTGGTGCTGGTAAGAACAGCAGGTGACTGTGTGTAAATAAAGCACTGTCACTTCTAGGGAATAAAGGATTTACAAACTGTATTCCTTCTGTCTTGTCACAGCTGCAGGTGCTGCTTACATTCCCATTTCCTCACTTTCACAGAATCACAGAATGGCCAGGGTTGGAAGGGACCTCAAGGATCGTGAATGGCCGGGGTTGGAAGGGACCTCAAGGATCGTGAATCTCCTACCCCCTGCCACATGCAGGGCCATCAACCTCCCCATTTAATACTAGACCAGGTTGCCCAGGGCCCCATCCAATCTGGCCTTGAACACGGAGCATCCACAACCTCTCTGGGCAGCCTGTTCCATCACCTCACCACTCTGTAAAGAATTTCCCCTTTGCTTGCTAACATAGGATGTTCCCCATCAGGCAAAACTGCCATAAAAGGGCAAGTCGCCATGTACCCAGTGGTGACCCTTAAATCCTCCAAAATCTCATTTCTGGACAGTAGGCAGCTGAGAAATAGCTGCTGTGCCACAATAAAGGTCAACCAGCAAGGGTTATATGTGTTTGCCAGGGTGAAGAGCTCAGCCTACCTGCTCCTCCCATAGTTCAACCCAACTATGTCCAGAAGTGACCAGGGTGGGGTTGAATAACGCAGAAGTGCTCACATCCCTACAGTTCACTCTGTTCTGAGAAGGGAAATGAACATTTGAGCAGGAGCTTTGGAGGCTTTGAGCTTTCTGCTGGGTTGCAGTCTCACTTCCAGGTGCTAGAAACAAAATTTCAAAGTCCATCTTTAGCAGATTCACACATTCACACTGAATTCCCCCCTTTAAATTCAGATTTCAGACAGGCAGTTCTTCATCTGATATAAATTGTGATACTCACTGCTATGCTGTGTTTTGGCTGAGGCAAGAAAAGCCCTTATTTGACTGAAAAAAAAAACAAAAACATGGATTTCACTCAGAACTCCAAGATAAAACTAGAACAAGAAGAGATAACTTATTGAAACAGCAGGTAATATGTCAGATAAGCACTTTGCAGATCAGCAAAAGCACAGGTGAGCTGTAGTAGAAATGCTAAGTCATGGTTTGAGCCAGTGATCGAACACCTGGTGGGAAGGCAGGGTCAAGCCAATGGAACTCAGGTATACGCAATGCTCCTGAGTGACTAGAAGTGCTGGAGCCAGAATCCCTCTCTTCTCAGGCCTCATTTAAGGGTTGGCAGAGGGAGGTGCAGGTATCTCTCTGAGAGACTGTGCTTTCCATCACGTTACATTGGCCATATACCAGTGCCTAGACCACAGTCAGCCTGCTGCAACACCAGACCCCAGCACAGCTGACAGAGGTTTATTAGTGACTAAAGATGCTGCTTCCCGACACTAAGTGGAGCTCAAGGGCCACCACCCACCCTGCTCCTGCTGTGCTGGCACTGCACAGTTTCCAGTTGTCCCCGTCCTGGCCATGCTATGCCCTGGTGGATGCGTTTCGAGTACCTGCATCCCTCCCTGCTTCTCTTTTCTCCTTACAGCAAGCCTTCACTCCCGCATCCTGCATCCCAATGACAAGCAGAAGGGGCACAAATGTGCTTGTTTCCTTTAACAGGCTATAGTACGCAAACTTGGAAACCAAGCAGTCAGCCTAAAGTTGTGAGATGGGGTGAGGATTCCCAGTGATCAAGTTGTGTCCAACCAGTCCTCCCAAAATAGTATTTTGAAAAATAAAAACTGAAAAAATACCTTTTGTGATTCACTTTCTGGTGTGTTCTGCCCTGATCTGATCTGGAGGGCGCTCATGTCCCCACGTTTGCTTTTCCAGCCCAAGGGAAAGCTTATCAGGATAGGAAAAGAGTTGCATGTCACCATGTGATTGATGCTTAGGAGTGAAAAACCCTCATATCCACAAAAACATACAGGCCTGAGGTTACCTTACATGGTCAAATCCTCTTCCTCACCAATACATGGCTCAGTGCTTTCAGTTCCGACTTTCAGGACTCCCAAAGAACCAGCCTCACCATCCCATGGTAGTTGTCTACAACAGCTAGCAAAGAACTGTACAGCTGTGCTTATCGTTCCTCCCCAGCACCAATTAAAAAGATTTAGTTAAGCAAAATTCAATTACACTGTCATGGATAAAAGGGATACAATTAATTAGAAAGGAATAGTTTCCCTTAGGATTGCTGTTATTTCTAGATGCCTGTCCCTGACCACTTCTTATCCAAAACAGAAGAGATGCGGGACAGTTTGGGTCATCCCTACATCACCAACTCACATATGTCTCCTACTGGGGAGAAAATTGAGCATTCTGTCAACAGGCAATGGTCAGAGACCATTAGGTAAACAAAATGATGTGCAGGTCTCACAGCTCAGGAGCTTTAGATCACAGAAGATCATGCTGAGAATATGTTTTAATAAGTTGGGAGTATTGATTTAACCATATCTCAGTGTTGGCATAGCTGTCAAACCACAAAAACAGCAACACGGAGGGGAGGGCTGCAGGTTACCAGTGGGGTGTGATGGGAGGCTGAATGCGATATTTATTGCCTCAACAGAAATCACACGCAATTGAAAGTACCACCCAGGCACACAGGGATGCTGAAAAGCAAAACATTTCTAACTAAAAGTCAGTTCCTTTGGGTTTTATAGCCTCAGGTTTATGCTGAACACATGCATTACACATCTCACCTTAGCAAAATTATTAATAATTCCAGATGAAATTGTAAAAAGGCAATTTCATTTGTTCACAGCTAAGATATCGTTCTGTCTGAGGGTTGTTGTTCTTTTTAAAAGTACATTAAAGCCATCATATTAAATGTCAGGTGTAATAAAAGAATGCCTTCTCATCTTAGAGAGGTAAAAAATTGAATATGCGTGCTGGGCATATCTAAAGATCAAACTCATAATATATGGGTCACTAATTGTATTTTCATCCCTCTCTTCCAAAGTCTTCTGTTGCTTGTGAGTTAGAGTCAGAACTCATCAGCACAAATCTGCGGACATGTTCCTTAGCTTTCTCTGCTAAACATAATGGTTCTCTTCCATTTCTTCCATTTTCCTCCATTTCTTCCAATCAGCCTGAGATGTAAGGCTCTGCTCCGACGAAAGGGGCCAGGCTGGCTCCCACTGGCATTGGTGCAAAGCCGGATGGATACATGTCAGTGCAGGCAGCTGCTATGCCATAACACCAAGTTGAATGTAGCCCGAAGTATTTAAACAAACTGCTAGTGGTAGCACCAAATGTTTATCCATTTATTTCAGTATTTGTCTTTTTCAAATGTGACCTAAAATCTATAAGTAATTAGTTATTGTACTGGCTACAGTATCGCAAAATGCTTCGCTTCATTTTTTATTCAGGCTCAGAGCTGCAACTCCAGAATCATTCCAGTCACATCAGCCTTCAAAGGTCTAAATGGGGAGGAAGGGGGGCTAATGCCTTAATATCTTTGAGATTTGCAGGAATATTTGAGGATTTTCTGGGGATTCGGTGCAAGATGAAAAAAGAAGAGTTTTGCAGGCAAATAGAAGAACTTATGCCTCCAGTTCAAAACAAAAGACACATCCAAATGCAGAGATTTAAATGTTAAAGTGCTAAATAAACATTGCTATTCAACAGTGGTCTTTGTCTTTTGAGTCCTAGGTTAAAACTACTTCACAGGGACTATAAAAGCTCCTTGCTTGTCTTTGTAGAAGCTAAATGAATTTTAGCAGTGCAAGTTCCAAAGTGTAAAAGAAATTCTACCTAAATCCCCTCCCAAACAACTGAGTTGCCACACAGGAGGGAGGCAGAAGATGGCTTTTGGGACTGTAAGGTAAGTATGCCTTGTGAATAAGAAAGTAGTACACAAATCACACGTATCCCAGGGCCACTTGGTGATATTTTGTGTAAGTACAAATAAGGAAGTAGTGATATGAAGGGGCTGGTTCCACTCCAACAGGGTATCAAAAATGCAACGGCAGCTCTGCAATGACCTTGTATCTTGCTGCCTTAGGAAATCCTGCTGGAGTCAAGGGATTCAGAGGGCTTTCAGGCTTGGGCCATAAATCATTCAAGAGATGAATTACTGCCTTATTAGAGTAGCTTCATAACTGTAATTCCAGATAAGTGCACAATTAGTCTGATCTCTTCTGATAACATGCCAACAGGAAAAAAAAAGTCATCTCTTGCTAAGCTGAATGGCTATTCAAAGGCGCTGCAGCAAACTTTCACAGATGTTGAGGCCAGCGGGACCATTATAATAATCTCATCTGACCTTCTGTGTGGTGCACGGCAGAAAAACTCACCCAGGAGCTCCTGCATCTGAAACTGCGGCTTGCTTACCAGGAAAGTGCCTTCTCTTGTTTTGAAACTTTCTGAAGGCAGAGAGAAACCACCATGAGAAACCACTTTGTTATAAGAAACCACCACATTCTTGGCACATGAGTTATCCTGCTAGCTCTCTCCCAGTAACTTCACTCTTAACCTGTGCTGGAGCACTGGGAGTGAGCCAAGGTGCTTGAGTTGAGTATTGTCTCTGGTACTGCGCAGGCATGCAGGAAGGAATAGCAAGGAGAACAAGCGGACAAGGTGGACAGGTGGACGAGGTGAACAAATGAAAAAGATGGTCACAAGGGCATGTGAGTCCTTCTCTCACCCACTGCCCAAACAGATGGACAGGAGACCTTGCCGACTGCTCTAGCATTGAGCGGCTGGGTGAAGTAATGGGAAATGACTGCTGTCATTAAAATGTGCTCTGCATAGCACAGTGCTGGTGACTTGTCTGTCAGCCTGATGTGGTCAGTCCTGTGCCCAGAGTGGTTTTAATGGGCAGGGAGAAAGCTGCTCTTTCTTCCTCACTATTTTTTTTTGGTGCTGAAATTCATTCAAACTAGATTCAAGACAGAGCAAGAGTTTTCCTTCATACAGTTAACTTTAGAAAGCCCACAGTCAGATTTTGGAAGACAACTGTACCCAGGAAAGGGGCATATCCAGACAGAAGTGCAATCACACTTGCTGGAGCTTAGGAAGAAGAGGAAAGCTTGGTACACGCCAAGGTCAGGCTGGAAGTGCCCTCTCTGGTTTTAATTCTGTTTGGCATCCAAAAAGGAATTACTGGAAGGTTCTTGGCAGCTGAGGCTCACATGAACACTGGGACTGTGCTGCTGTTCTGGTAGTGCATCCTTTTGGTTTTAAAAGAGATGCTGTGACTTCATGGAGTGGTGACACGAAGAGCTTTGTGGGCATGGAAGACTGTCAAACACTTCTGAGACACTCCAGTCATTTTCTGAGTGGAAAGAGGATCAAACTAAACTTCAGTGGCACTATTTAGATGAGTAACAGCTAATTCCGATTACCCATGGCCCTGAGATGAGGATCCCAGGGCTAAATAACAAGGGCATATTTCCCAGATGTGGGTAAAGACTGTTGACTTAACTTGTAAGGCTATAAAATTTCTCCAGTAACAAGCAGGGACAGACTCCTATAGCGATGCTGGAGGGACAGGAAATACCCTGTCTCTGAAGATTTAGTTATTTCTATCAGCCTTCAATAGCTGCACAGTGCTGTAAGTGGGTCTGCCTGCAGGTAGCAGATAGATGGGCGGAAGAAGAATATCCTTCACTTTTCCTGTGTTTATATTCCAGAACTGCAAGGCTAAGGGTGGGGAAGTCCCCTACTTCCAGTTTATTTTCTTCAGAGGCCCTTTCAAGGCACGAGTAGGGCACGAGAAGGGAGAGAAGCATCTCTTTTCACCACAGGCTACTGTGGTCACAGTCCTCTGGGGTTTTCCACCTCATGGACTGGGAAATGTGGGGGGAAAAAAATCACTTTTTCAACATTTTCTCTCTGTTGCTCCCGGATGTGCAGTGCCACTTCTGATTACAGGCCAGCATGTCACTGCGGCCTGCTCCTGCATGACATGCCGTGACCCCGTGGGGCAGATGCAGCGCACTGAGGAGGCGAGGATGAAATGTGTGGTCTGGGTAAACATGTGGAGCTCGACTCAGTGAGGGGGTCTTGGGTGACAAGACTTCAGCAAAAGGCCTCCAAGCATCACCCAGTGCGGGAGATGGAGCAGGGAGCTGTGACCTGGGTCACATCTGCAGCTGGTAGAAATCAACATTACTGTGTTGATATCTGGGGAGCTACATGGATTAGCTCCTGCTAAGAATATGGCTTCTTTTTGTCCATTTCTTGTTTTGCACAGCCCTTTCAAGCACTGCTCAGCTCTCACAAAAGCTGTCATAATGATATGCTACATTCACTTCAGCTTTAAATATATTTTCCAAGTGCCAGTTCACTGTCCCCAGTATCTTCTCTCAAAGACCTATAAAAACCATTCCTTTTGAGCATAGGCACTTCTCCAGTGGTGGGATGAAACTCATCCTCTACGTAAATTATAAAACCATGGAATCATTTGAGTTGGAAGGGACCTCTAACAGCCATCTGGTCCAACTCCCCTGCAATGAACACGGATAGCTACAGATAAATTAGGTTGCTCAGAGTCCGGTCCAGCCTGACTTTGAATGACTCCAGGGATGGAGACATGAAATCCATGATGAATCAGGCTGCTGTGCGAAGGCAAAAGCTCCACAGTGAGCATCCCTTGAGAGATTCCTAGATTTGCCTCATCTAGAAACACATGACACTACAAGAGTAAGGAGTAACATGGGTTTTGGACCCTGACATGCTCACTGGACTATGAGCACTTCTTTAGGCTGTGCTTTCTTTATCACAGAGAATCCAAATGAAAATCCCACCAGGATGGGTTTTTACAACAGGGCCTTCAGAGCTCCTTCTCTAAACCCTGCTTTTTGTACCAGGATCCTAAGTGGGAGCTCCACCATGGTCCTAAAGCCTGGAGTGATTTTCCTTCCCTCCTACAGCAGAGCTGGGGCTCAGCACAGGCTGCTGGCATGTAGCGTGCTGGGATGGCATCCTCCTGGTCTCAGTCCCTAACCCAGACTCCACATATGGGCAAGAAAGGAGAGCTGAGCTTCCTCATCCTCTCTCAGGGCATGCAATGCCCCTCACTTTCTGCAATACCAGAGGAAGGGAAAAAAAACTGAAGAAATATAAGAAACATCCTCTTATACAGTCTCTGCAGGGCACACAGGACAAGCTGTTAAGCTGGTGACACAAGTAGAGAAGGAAAGACAGAGCTCTGCTTTGGCCAATGTGAAGTGCACACGCTGAGGTGGTTATCTCCCAGGAATTCATTTATGATTATTACTGAGCTGGCTGGCTCCTTCTCTGACATTTACTTAGCAACATTTGGAGCTTCCCTTAGAAGGTCTTTCTAGGGGTTAGCCTAGCAGTGAGTTAGAGGCCAAGTGCCTCCTGGAGCCAGACTTCTCTGTTGCTCTGAGTCCCTCTCAACTGTTATTGCTGCACTCATAAAATAAATCCTACTCCAGTTCTTCCTCTCCTCTTGAAAATCCAGAACCCACTTAGGGCCATGAGTCTCCTGTCCATCACTTAGCACAGCTCCCATGAGCTTTCTCAGCTGCTGATGGCCCTGAAGTAGCAGCCAGAGCTGAACATTGCCAAGAGGCCTCAGGGACTTTTATAAATCCTTCACCACCTCCACCTCCTTTTTACTGTCAGTAGCAACTCTTTGGTGGGCAGAGTTTGCCAGTGAGGGAAAGGTCATTCAGTCCCCATTTTCCCACCGCCTCCCCACACACCGATACATCTGAGGGTGCATCTGAACTCTCCATGCATTGAGCACATTCCTGCTAGTTGCCCAAGCATTAGGGATGGACTCTGTAGTGGAAATGCTAAGTCACAGGTGATTGAGCACTTTGAAGGCAGGGCCAACCCAGTGGAGCTCAGGTGCATGCAATGCTCCTGAGTGACCAGAAGGGGTGGATCCTGGCTCCACCCCCTTCCCAGACCTCATTTAAGAGTTGGCAAGAGACACAAAATTATTTTGCTGGAGATCCCTCTGTACCTCAGGTCTTCTGAAGGTAAAAAATTTCTTTCTCTTATTTCTGTGTCTGCTGCTGTATTTGAGCAAATTCTCACTTGCTGCATCCTAGGACTTAGTTATTATTGCCATATTTCCATTATGTTACAGACTCACTACTCCTGATGGGCATCAACCTGGGCTCTTGCACGTTCCCCTGAGCCTGCTGGGCAGCACACACTACCCAGCCACAAGGTCTGCAGTGATTCCCACCCTGACTTTGGTGCAGAAAGCAGCAGAGGCTCTCCTAGAATGGTTATTTTAACAAGACATTTTAATATGAGCTGCAGTGATTATTAAAAAGTGTAATGATTTCCAGGCTTGTGGCACAAAGGCATTATAATAGTGCCTTGAGGAGCACTTTATCCGAGCCTCTGGATTGCAGCTTTCTCCCACATTAATACTTCTGCAGTTTAACCCTGATTACTGATATTTCTCTCTTCGCCCATCATACTGGATGCAGTCCCATGCTCTCCTTCAGTTCTGTGGTGTACAACAATGAAGGATGCAGAGTTAGAAAATCATCCAAAAAAAGTCAATGCATATACACTAAAGAAAACGGCTTAGATTTCTCATTCATGTTTCTTAAAAAGGAGGTGTATTTGAATAGAAGAAATTTCTCCTCTGGTGCAGAAAGGCTCATTGCCCAGCTAAACCAAATACCTCAGCTCAGGCTTTCTAACAAAGTGTGAATACTTTTCCACACCTCTAGGGTTATTTTCTTCCTATTCATTTGCACGTTTTCTGCTCTTCAGCTGTAATTGGTTCCAAGATATTCACATGATATAAATTTATAAACCTGATGATAGCTATCATTTACTCTTCAGGGAGGCAAACTCATGTTTTCACTGCTCTATTGATATTTCTGACCTTTAGTTTTCCAATATTTAGTCTTTTTCACATGAGATCTTGGTAGCTGTCAGTACTTGAAAATACTGATGTTACTAATCAGAGGAAGAAGTCTTTTTTAATTTTTTAAAAAAGCATCTTGCTTGTCTTGCATGACACAATGTTATGTTAGCCCCAGTCAACACAATAAGATGAAGAGAAGCAGGTGTGTGAGGTTGGTTTAGACAGAAAATCACAGCTGAGAAAGGAAGAGCTCAATGTCAGGTTTACACAGACTCAGGTCCTCAAGCTGAGGTGAAGAAATGCAGGTCTGCTGAGGTCAGGATGGTTTACACCCACCAGTATTCTTTGTGAATGAGGTGAACACACAAAATCCCTTATTGTATCATTTTCTGCAGCTCTCATTGAAATCAAGAGTAATTCAAGGTCTGAGAGAGGGCCACCCAGGTAACTGGAGGCTGTTGGTATCTTTCAAGGAACAATTGCCTTAAAGTCAGAAAGGAGTGCAAGTAAATGGTGAGAAGAGCATCCAGCTTTCGGAATGGAAAAGGAAAAGAGAATCCAAATGTACACCACAAGTAATGAGAGGAAATGTGGTGAACCTCCAACAGACTGTCAAAATCATCCATCAATATAAAATCATGGAGTCTGGGCTCAGAATTTAGATTCTGTGTTTCAGAAGCAATCTTAGCACAATCAAGTTAAAACTGGAGGAAAAAAAAAACAAAGGAAGCTTGCAACAAGCCCAAGAAGTCTTGGCAACTTGGGTATGAAAACTGAAGCAGTCAGAGGCTCTTTCTGTTCTGTGAAAACTTAAAAATAAATAAATAAATCAAAAATCAAACCTTGAGAATGAGACAAAACAGGAATTTCTGTTTTTTTTACAAAACTGAAAGAAAACATTTTATTTTTATGGGAAGTGAGTTCCACAGATTTCACCAAGTTTACGTATTGTTGAAGTCAATCTCCCAGCAGTGCAGTTGTCTCAAGTGAGGTTGTCTCAACAGTGAGGAAAGCGTACTCTAGGCAAAAGTAACCAAAAAGATGACTTAAACCCACCTGACCCAGTGTTTATCTATGCCGATGACTCCAATTTCATTGTGGGGACCCAATACCCAAAATGGCAGTAAGGACTTCTCAACATCCCAACTACTTTCTAGAAACAGTGCTGTTGGTGACCATCTGTCATTGGGAAAACACGAGAAGGGGATTATTAACAGACTGGCAGAGAATACTGGAAAACTGGCAATATACTTTACCAAGGACAGATGTAAACACAATGGGGATATTGTTTTGAAATTAAGGGAAGAGCAGGAAATTTCACAGTGGTCTCCTGAGGTTTCTCTCCTTACCACACCAGTGGAAAAAAAGCTGGCAAGTGAGAAGACTAATTACAGGGAATAAATCTACCATTTTGTGGAATCTCCCCTGAGGTCTGCTCTTCTTCCATTACTGTTCGATTGCCACCGTTACTGAGCATGAGATGTATGTATCTGCTGCTGCTAAATGCCACAGATGCATCTCTATTATCCTTGGAATCATAAACTATTTTTTCTAACAATCAATTGCCCAATTCAGAAACAAATATAACGTGCTCATTCTGTCTTACTCGTTAGAATCCAGCACCAATTCTACTGGGACTAAGACAAAAAGGAAAATGCACAGAAATAACTTAGAAGAACTAAGCAGGGTACTTAATTACTTCAGTAATTCTGCTTCCTGAATTAAAGAAAAAAATGTTTCACAGATGTGATGTTAAGTTTGTTTTTTTTTAAGTGTCTTAATCCTACTTAGAGAGATTTCTGTTTAAGACAGCAACAGCCAAAAAAAATCTCCAAAGCCATGTTCATTGCAGAAGGGGAAAATATGCAGAAAACTGCCAAAAAATGTCATCCAGGGAGGGAACCTCTCCCAAGATTTTGTCTGCACTAACAAGAGTTTGCTGGCACTTTTGAATGCAGATGTCTTTGGCTGGCAAACCTTTTTCGTTTGCAGTAAGACACGCTCTTCAGCTGATGTGAATCCAGGTATTGCTGCTCCTGATAGCATCAAAATGTCATTAAAAATCATGGCTTGAGCAGCACTGCCAGCACCCAACCCTGCACGCCACAACCCTAGGGAGTTACACAGCAAGTGGTGGGTGACCACCGCGTCTAGAAGGTGTAAAACCCATGTGAGCCAAGATGGAAAAGGGAATGAGGCTCATTAGCCAGCCAAACCTGCAATTAGTAGGGTGGTGCTAGGTGAGAGGTGTGATTCATGAAGTGGTGGCTGGCTGGCATGGTTCCTGTCCCTCTGTGCTTACTTCTTTTCATCACAACTCTTGAGAAATGGCCCAAAGCTAACTGAATTAATGGAAATACTTTATCAGCTTGAACAGACTTCAGATCTGATGTGATCACAGTTAGCTTTTCATGACATTTTATTCCTCTGGTACAACCTTAAAAGGCCTTACATGACGATTATGCTCTAGAGATTTTTCAAGTCTACTCCCATCATTTCCAACAGAGACTTTTCTTCCTTCCTGCTGAGACAATCCTGAGCTCCTTGTGTTAATAATTAAATAAGAGCTGCGCATCGGGAAGGGGAAGTGACAAATCTGCCAAACTCGTTCTGAGATGTTTTGACAATCCACAGTCTGAAAAGATTGTAAATGAGGGACTGGTCTCTCATTACACTCCCACTCTCTCATGCTTATCTTTAAACATAACACGGATTACGCACCATCCATCCCAGAGACACATTTTGATGTCATAACAATAGTTACGATGCTGGAGTACACAATACTTAACTGCAGACACCTTGGCACCATGATTAACAACCATTCCTGCCACTGTACCTTCCAGACGCTCATCCAAGGAAAATTTGTCCCTATTAATCACATCCAAGCATTCATGGCTGAAATGCTCATTTGTATTGAGAAGATTTCTAACGTTCATCCTGAATGCTGTGTGTGGCTGCTAACCTTTCAGTGGAGCCCACTGGGAGTCTCTGCTCATTTGTATACAAAGTGCGTTGGATAAAAGGGCAACTAAACATAATTTACCTGGAAGCGAGGTTAAAAGTGGTTTGCCAGCTTGATGGTGTTTGGCTAGAGAAACAAGACATTAATTAACATCTACCCATTGATTAATACTGACTAGCTCTTCTTCCTTCTGCAAGATTTAAGTAGTCTTTTTTGTTTTTTAGTTACATTTTCCCTAACCTTGAATATTTTGCCAAAATTTTTGGTCAAACATGAGCTTGCTTCAGGTCTGACTGCATGGATAAAGGGAAGATTGTGAATCTCCATTATGGACTGCAAATGCTGCTTCTCCAAGATGCCCTACTGTACAAAGTGAGATGCCACAGGACGCTAGTCCAGCACCACTGAAAGCAATGAGCCTTAACACTGCATAGGAAGAGCCTCTGTCCAAATCCATGCAACCAAATCCAAATAAATATCCAAATCCCTGGTTTCTTCCAAAGACACCATGTATTCTATGGTAGCAGCCTCCTGGTCCCATTGCAGCTGTGACATAGGATCTTCACGTGTACTGATTGTCCCAAACACTGCACTGATCCCACCGGCAGAAGTTGGGCTGTTTTGCCCTGAATGAGAGTGAAGCCCTGGCTCCTGTTTTGCTACCATTTCTGTCTGTGTGTGACATGAGTGGTAGTGTCTCTACTACCAGGATGTTCCTGGAGAGGGAACCTGACATCCACTCATCCTCTGAAAGCACTGCTCACGGTTAGAAAAAGGTTTGTTAGCACCATCTCCAGATTTTCCTCCAGAAACTTCCTTCAGGCTGGGCAAAGCCCTTGGAAGTGATTTCTATCACAAACAGAGCAGGTGGGAAAAAATCTCCAGGAAATAAAAGCAGAGCCTTGAAGCTGCATCTGCCTTGGTAGGCTTTGAAACACTTGGACATTTTTCAACGGTTCTGCTGCTGGTTATTAAAAAAGTTATTAAAAAAAAGTGACCACTTTTTAACTTAAAAGATCTCCTTCCAAATTGCTGTAATTTTTCTCAGCCACTACAAATGTGTTTTTAGTCTTGAGTTGAATTTTCCACAAATAAAAGACCGTTTTGCAACTTTTAAATCTACTTTGATTGAAAGTTTTAATAAAAAACGTTTGAGGCATCCTTATTGTCCTTTTCTAGAGGGACATTGCTTGCTTGTTTGTTGGCAGGGTGAAAATACTGGCAGTTAATGGCAGCTTCAGGAATTGTATTATTATTATTTTTTTTACAACTGAAATTCCAAATATTTGTACAGAGGAATCTATATTTCCAACTAGATAAATATTAAGACCTGTTTAACTGTAGAAGATTTCAATGCAGTGAAGCATTATGCTTGCCAAAGCATCTCACTCCTGGAACAATGTAAAGTATTTTAAAAGGGCTTCCTTTTACTGTGTGCTTCTCATAGTAAATACCAGAAATGGGCAAAGAAATGTTATGCATTCTCTGTTATAGCATATAGTCTATATATAGTCTCTGTTATAGCATATAGTCTGATTATGAGCACAAAGTCTCTAAATTTTTAAAAGTTCACTGAGATATGCAATTTTAGGAAGGGGAAGGGGAGAGGCAAGTTTAAAAAAAGCAACAGCGTCGAATATGACAAGTGCTTTCAGTCACTTCACAAGAAAAAAACACGTTGAACTGGTTTGAGCATTTTCCTTTGGAAATTTTCTGTTCTGACTTCCCATGGGATGACTTTGCACTTCAGAGCAATTCTTCTCATTTCCAAGCTGACCAAGCTCTTGCAGAGCAGGTGTAACAATCCAAGCTGCAACGTGATTTTAATCACAACAAATATTCTGAAAACATTTCAAATAGTTCACATTGCTTTTTTTTCCTTTTGTAAATTAATAAATAAATAAATAAATAAATCCCAAATAGAATGATGCCAAACAGGAAAGCTGTAAATTGTTTGCCTGCGTCTAACTACAAAAAGAAGATGCAGAGAGAAGCTCATAGGAGAGAGAGTGCTGCTTAGTGAGCATGGTGGCTTGGCCACTGCTGATGGAAACCAGCTTGGGAGTTTGGTTACGTGTGAGTCATTGCATTGCTGGCTTGTTTGGTTTTTTTTTAAGAATATATCAAAACAATGCTCTGTCCCATATGGCTTGCCCATCACGGAGCAGTAACCTGAGAATGTCTTGGCCCACGTTCTGTCCTCCTATCTCTTAATCACCAAACTAGACCAAGCATTCAAGGAATCCAAAACTCAGATCTGGCCCAAGCAATGGGCAGTACCCACTTCATGAGAATTGGAACTAGATGGTCTTTGTGGTCCCTTCCTACTCAGTCCATTCTGTGATACTTTGATTCTGTGATCTCACTCTCAGCTGCTTTGCAGAAATGTGTTTCATTCTTTGAGTTCCAGAGCCCCCAAGAACATCTTTAAAATCATCCCACCAAGTTTTCTGTATTTTAAATACTGACCACAGATGAGACAGCCTCGACACTAATAAGTTGTTTCATGGCTCAACTGCTTCCAGTGCTTCCATTACCTGCAAAGGATTTGTGATTTGCTCCTCAGCATGCATTTTCTGAGCAGGCAAGAGGAAGGGCTGGTTTTCTAAGGCTCAGGTGAGAGATGATGCATTTCCTTACAACAGGTAAAGAGACAGATGAGAATATTTTGATATGTGGTCTAAAGAGAATAAGTTATTTCCTTTCAATTGAAGCCTGATGTCTTCATGAGGAAAGGAAGATGCATTTGCTGCATCCCTTTAAGAGCAGAGATTTAGGGAACTCTGTGAGCGATAGGTCATGGCTTCCATCAGCCTCACTGTGGACACGGGGCAGACTCTCCTGCCAACACATATATACACATGCACATCATGCCCATCATGTGAACAAACTGCAGCTCTTTCAGGCTCATAGCTCAGTTAAAGAAGTCACAATCTTAGCTGAACTTACCACAGTGACCCATTCCCCTGCCAGGATCCATTTGTATGCCCCCAGCTGCTTTGTCTGTGCAGATGTTCAAAATCAAGTCTGTTTGCTACAGGGAAAATGTAGTTCTGCACTCATTCTGTAGAATGAGCAAGTGAACTTTGCTCTCAATCCCTCACACTTTCTTTTTGGTATCTCACCCCCACTCATATAACAAAATTAATGAAAAAGCAAGAGTCCAGCTCATCTTCTTGTCCAGTCTGAAACCAACATTCTGGAAAGCAAATATTAAACCCAAGGGACCCAAATACCTCTCTAGTTGCCAAGGTTGACCCCTTAGAAGCCTCAGGGGTTGGTGGGACCAAATGCCCACTGGTGCTCTGGTCTGGGTGCCCTTGGCAGATGCTTGTCACGACCAAGCAGCTTCTGGCCCTGCCAAAAAACTACTCTTCTGTCACTTGTATTTTATGAACTTCTACAAGCTGCCAAGAAAGAGACTTTGACTAAAGAGACAAGAAGACAAGAAAAATGACCCCCACACCCCATTTTCTCATTCATCCTTGAGTTAATCAGAAGTGTTTGCAAAGGACTCGGGCAATCCAGCCCACGCTGCATTCTGAGTTTCGCACACCCACCTAACCCCATAGGTACACAGCATCACCCAGGGCTGGCTTTCTTACAGAAGGGCCGACCATGGCCAGAGCTACAGTTTTTAAGAACCACTCTTCAATTAAGTTAAAAATATTTTTTGCAATAGCATAATTCAGAGCCTGAGGCTTAAGTGAAGATTTGTGAATGCCAAATAATCCATTTATTAAAAATAAAGAAAACATCCTTACTTTATCACCTGCTATTCCAAGGTAAGAGATTTATACCAAACCTCTGCAGAATGCAACTACAGTGACTACAAATGGGATTACTCACAGGAGCTTTTCATTTGTAAGTTTTCTGTAGAGCTTGAAGGTCACACATTAAAAAGGGCTACAACCTCCTTCAAAACAGCAAGGGAGAATGCATTACCTTTGCTGCTGCTGCTTATGCAAGGAAACAATAAAAGTCTTTCTTAACTAGTATAAATCAGTCTGTGCCAGTGTTTCACAAAGCCACTTGTCCTATCCAAGCACCATTTTGCTTGTTCCTCATTGAGAACCACAGCATTTTGCCAAGATGGACAAGATTAATTCAGGAGCTCCGAGATGGGAAGGGTCAACCCAAAGCCTTCTGGAGGCTGAGCTTTGACATGGTCAAGTTAGAGGAACCTGTGGTCCCTTCAAGGATCCCCCTCACGTCTTCCAAGTTTGGAGGAGCAACCCTGTGCCCCGCCAAAGGTGGAGGGAGCTTTGTGAAGACATGGAAGACATCAAGAGCCTGATTTGCACCACTGGGAACAGCTTCCAGCACCTCAAATAAAGAGCCACAAGCATGCAAGCACTGCAGTGCCACAGCAATGCGCTCTCTCACCTTCTTTCCTCCACCTTGGGATATTGTGCTTGCTCTCCTCATTCCAGGCAGAGATGTGGTGGAGCTGGTTCAGGAGCAAAATGAGCTTACCTTGTTCTCTGCATTAATTACTTGTGGCTCACAGGACCCCTGTGCCAAAAATCAGACATCCAAAGAGATCTTTTTATTTTTAATTATTTTTCAGATTTCTTCATTATCTGCTTCAGCACATCTCCGTGACATCTATCTTTTAAGAATGTCTTAATTAAAGGTCAGATTTTCATGACTTTGAAAGATGGCAATGGAGGTGTCACGGGACAGATACTCTTGCCACACCAAACATCACTGTCTTTTATTTGGTCACTCAAGACCTACTCCAAACCACTGCACATGGAGCCATGTGTGAAGATCCCTACAGCTGCCACCCACTTTGCCTCTCCTGGCTTGCTTAAGAAGGGTGCAAAATAAGATTTTTCTTGGGACAAGGAGTAACTTACTCTCCTGCAGTTTCCATTACTTTTGACATTCTGACATGCTGGCTTTGTTTTTGCCTACTGTATCTCCAGCCCTATCTGAGGGAAGCAAAGGTGAGGTGAATGGAAAACCCTGAATGATCACAGATACAACAAATGGTTATAGGGCAGCAGCATAGCTGAGCTCTTCTCCTGCTGCAGTTGGATTCTTCATCTGGTTGATATCAATGGGAAGTCCACAAATAGCTCTGGGACAACAATGTGCAGCCTAGGACCGTGCCCTGTGCATGTTGAATGCCCTGGATAGGCTTTCCCAAATAGCCAGGAATGATTATCCTGCACCCAGGCACTAGAAAGCATCTAACAGTGGAAGAAAATTTGGTCTTTGCTGGCTGGGCTGACCCTCCTTAGTCATGCAAGGGCTGCTGACTTCCAGGAGTCCCCCAGACTTGGCACTTATGTGCTCCTGAGAAGCACGTGGCTCTCTTGTGGCTCTGGGGCGTAGGTCATCTCAATTTCTTGGCATCTTCATCAGGTATCACATAATGACACAGGTTCTAAATACTAAATAAATCATGTCTTTCATAAGCATTTATTGCTCATTAGTTTGGACATCGAGCTAATGAATAACTCATTTGTCTTCTAAATCCCTAATGACCATTAATTACAGAATTTACCCAGCCTCTTTAGAAATGAGAGTGAGAAATCAGCTGTCAACTGGTCATAAATGTATACAAAAAGCATGGCTGTTTTCAAGACTCCAGGATGCTTCATCAGGGCACTGCAATCAGTCACCGAAGTGTTGCTCTTTAATTTCCAGTTTGAAAGCCTCAGAGCTTCTCTCCTGGCAATTGTTAAGTGGCTGAATGATTGCTCCCTACTGACAAATGAAAGGATGGCAGGTCGCAGGTGTTCATACGCATTCATATAAAGTAGCATGAGGCGAGTCAGTGCTGCTTAGACATGTGTGTCACCTCTTTATATTAACAAAGAAAAATACCACAAAAGGTTTCAAGTGTTTTGCTTATTAAGTAGTTGTCTGATTGCTCCAGACTGGCAAGTGACACTGTGAAAAGCACCAGGTGCTGTATGGCAAACTGGAGCTGCCCAGCTTCCTCTGCGGCTGGCAAATTAGTCACTGGTATGAAGAGAAGATTAAGTTTTAGCTGAATTAAATACTTCAGACTGTTATGTGACCTGTTCTTGCCAACCCAATATCCATCCTGTTACAGAAGGAGCAGATCTTTCTACTCTGAGAACAGCAGAACAGGACTTGGCTGACCACTTGAGACACAAAGGTTTCCATCGAGGCAGACGGGGCATGGTACAATCAGGTGTAAGGTGAGGAAGACTTTCCTTGTGTTTATTGGGGCCTGCTGTTCAAAACACCCAGTGGTGGTGGTCTTTGTTCTTGTTCTTGTGGGAAAAAACTCTTCTCCAGTCACTCTGTCCATCCTCTTCTAGATATTTCCGCCTTTACATCATCTCCCTCACAGCCATTACTTTCCCAGGAGAAGTCCTGGTCTATTTAGCACTCAGCATATGGCGACCCTTGCATGCCCTTTGCCATCTTTCTTGCCCTCTTCTGTGCATTTCCCAATAAATTAACAATGCTATTGATTTCACTGGAAATAGTACAAGCTTTCAATTTGGAATCTGTTGGTTTCGTGCTTAGCTTTAAATATCTTCATAAGTCACATACACTCAAGTAATTTCAGTCAGGAGATGGACAAGAAAGTTTTGACTGAATCACTATGTTGCGGTGCACGAGCTACAAAAGCATTGTCTGTGTGAAGATTGGGTTATCTGGATCACAGCTAACAAGATTTTACTGATAGAAGATGCAATAGCCATGGCTTTGAAATTCAAAATACTTATTTAATTCCTACCCTGCAATTTACATATTCGAGTGTTGGCTAATGAGTAGAAATGAAAATTTCTACTGGCAAAAGAAAGTATTCAAAAATCATATTAGATGCTATCCTGCCTCCAGAAAACACATATGGGGAAAACTTCTTCTTGAAGAATTCAAATATTTATTTATTTATTCTTAATTTCTCAACCTTTGAGGTCAGCTAAACTCATGCTTCAAGGCTTCTTGCTGTAGCCCCCCTCACAGCCATTGTCTCAGCACACTGAGGTGACCTGACAGAGGAGCTGACCCACGACAGGGTTTTGCTGCAGCCCCTTCCCTGGCAGCCACCTCTGCCTTGTGCAGGCTCTGCCATGGGACGTGGTTGGGCAGCACGGTGATGGGCATTATGTGGTATCTGAGGTGGGGTTTTAACCAAAAAAAAATTAGAAGCACCCCCAAAAATGGCAACTGAGCCACCTTTGTGACCTTGTTCATTCAATTGCAGAGCAGGGCAATGCTCAAGACCTCCGTGTCTTCGGTGGAGTCCAAAAAAAACATTTCCCAAGTAGCTCTGCCTAATTAAAGCCTCATTAACAGGAGAATTGAGTGTGCTGAGCCATGGGCAAAACCAGGCTGTCACAGGCAAGACTTGTGAAAGGCAATGAATTTCACAACCTCTACTGCTACCAGATTATAGAGCCAGCCTGCAGAAGATCTCATGAAGATCCATCCAGATGCTGTGTGTGTATAAAAACACACCTGGAGGTATGGCTCTACATTTTCATGGGTGGGGTGACTGACATTTAGCTGCTGCTGTTCTTGTGGAAGCATCCCAGCTATTTGTTTCTCCTCTACTCCAACTGCACAAGCAGCTCTGCTCTCATGCTCATTGTGATGGTGCTGACTCCAGCAGCTCCCAACTGACAAGCTGGAACAAAACAATGATCATGAAGCTGGCTTGAAGAAAAATTACAGAGATGAGTATTTCAAAACACCACTACCAATGAGTAAATGCCCTGGACTCATTGCTCTGAGTTTGCAATGCCTTGGGGAGAGGCACAAAACAAATGCAGAAAGCAAAGGCTTGGGTGTATACAAAACACACACATGAGGAAGCCAGTTGGCTCCCTGGGGCTGTGCCATGACCTTCCCTTTCTTGGGAGGGCTTGTCGCGCCCCTGTTCCCCCCCAGCCTCTCCCACACTTCAGCAGAAATTTAAAGAAAAATAAATTTGCGTGCAAGCAGAAAGAAAGTTTTGGGGCATGGGTTTGGCTTTTAATTGATTAATTTATTTAATTAATGGCCTTTCATTTTATTTTTCCCTGGGTTTGTGCAGCCATCTCCCATCCTCCAAGGCACACACCAGATTTGCAGGAGAGTGCAAGCCGGCAATGGAGGTAGGTGTTTGGCAACAGCGCTTACGTGTGGACGTGTACTTGCTCCTTGCACATCCTTGCTGGGGCGGCATAGAGGAGCCAGAAAGTTTCATCATGTCCAAAGAAAAGAGCAGAGTAATGAAAGGCTGCTCAGACAGTGTGGCAGGGTGCCAAGGTAATAAATCACTGGAAGGGAAGTAAAAACAAACAGGTGTGAAAACTTCGATTTGTGCTGAATTTCAGACTTGCTTTGTGTCAAATGTTAAAGTATTTGGTGAGAGCAACTCCCTATTTTTATGCAAAATTTGAAATTTCGTTCAATTTCTCTCCAGATAGTTTTTTAAATCTGGGATGATTTTGACAATATTTCCACAAAAGGTTTTGTATACATTGCATCTAAAGAAATAATAATTTAAATAAGATTCTTTTTCCCCAAAATGCTTTTTAAGATAAAATGCTATTCTCTATTTAATGTGAAATGCAAAAAAAATAACATCATTCAAATCCTCTTAGCAGAAACCCTGGTCACAGTGTAATGAAGGGGATTTTTTGTTCTTGATTACAATGGGGACCAAGATTAATCACAAAATCTTAAGAAACAGCTGTATTTTTGGCTGGAGGGGAGGGAGTTTAAAAATAAAGTTGGCATAAAGATGAAAACAAAAGACCTAGACATTATGTTTAGCTAATTAGCTAATTATCCTGTCCTAGCAGTTCTTCTGTCTGTACAAAACTAAAATAGTCTTAAGCAAGTGCCAAGTATTTACAAAGAATAGAGCTTACAAAGAAGAGAGGGGTTGACTTTTTACATGGTCTCATAGTGATAGGACAAGGGGGAATGGCCTTACACTAAATGAGGGAAGATTTAGGTTAGATGTTAGGAAGAAATTGTTTACTCAGAGGTGAGGCACTGACACAGGCTGCCCAGAGAGCTGTGGGTGCCCCATGCTTCGAGATGCTCAAGGCCAAATTGGATGGGGCCCTGGGCAGCCTGAGCTGGTGGGCAGCAACGAGCCCATAGCAGGGGGTTGGGATTGGTAGGCTTTATGGTCTCCTCCAATCTAAGCCATTCTATGATTCTGTATTTATCTGTATACCTTTTTCGATCCCTCTTCTCTCCATAGACCTACTGCTGGTGGACCCAATGCCCCTGTGCTAAGGATGGAAGCCTAGCTTGGAGGCAAAGGGCTTGGGGTGGTGGCCAGACATCCACAAGGATATGTCACAAAGGAAAGCTGGGACTGTGATTTGGAAGTTTGAAGCCAATACTTGAGTCATCAGCACAGACCAAGTTGAAGCCTGCGGATGAGAAAATCTGAATACGTGTAGAGGGAGAAGAGAAGGGGGGCCAGGATAAAGCTGTGATGTTTAAGGTCCCTTCTAACATTCTGTGGTTCTATGAAAGGTGGAAAGACAGCAGGGGTCCTACAGAGGAGATGTTCACAGCTGGCATGCCACTAGAGAGACACAGGATCTGTGCTGCTAGTGGGGCCTAGATCGGACAGAAGCAAGGTCTACAGCAGCCACCGGGCACTTGAACCATGTCAAGGCTTGGCCTCTGGCCTGTCTGGGCCTCAGTTAGATGCTGACTCCCATGTCCTCCCATTCCAGGACAGCTATTTCTGCCTGCAGAGGAGCACCTGTCAGCAGGTTGTACCATGTATCTGATGGGTACCATTCTGGGCTTTCAGACCCCACAGCCTTCCTCAGTGAAAATGGTGCTGTTTCAACAACCTGCTCCCCAGCCTCCCACACTGCAAGCTGCATGGATTATTAGCACAGTGTGTGAAAGTGAATGTATCATGCAAACTTCACCAAGATTAGATGGAGTTCACCATGCCTAGTATAAGTAAGTTTGATAGTGTGTAGGAATTGTTGATCACAGCCTGAACCTCTGATTGACCACCTGAAGCAAGCAATGAGTGAGCTGCAATTCACCTGTGCTACTCGAAGGGGTGGAGCCTGGCTCCACCTCTCCTAGATCCTATTTAAGTGCTGACTGCCACTGAGGAAGGTTTTTTTCTGGAGATCCTTCCAGAAAGCTCCTTGTGGAGTTTATTGCAAGCCTACAGTATTGGTGAGCATTTTTTGTTTATTATCTTTCCACCATGATCATCCTATTTAGCCTAACCTCTGTACACTTATTGATTGTACAGATGTGGACGATGCCTTGGTTGGGGTTGACTGTAATATGATGTAAAGTGATCGTGTAGTAAAATGAACAGGGAGCTGCAGCAGGGTGGGATGTTACCACCAACAACCATCTGCCTCTTCCAAAGGTATATCCGAAGGAGTCTGCAAAACTCAGAGTGGACCCCAGCACTGGGGCTTGGCTCCTGTGAGCATATCAGCCAATGTGAAGAGGATACTTCTAATTCCCCAGCTGTTCTGGCTGCATAGGGATACATCTCCACATGCCTCTAGCAAGTGAGGATGGGCAGAGTCTGTAGTCCAGGATCAGCAGCCTTTTTGCCAGCCACACCAATAAATCAATGCCTACTGTCTCTGTGAGGTCAGTTCCTCATGCCTGATCCACTACATAAATGCAGTGAGCTGTAATGATTTCCTAACCGTCACTCACTGAAGCCCAGAGTAAAATACCTCTTGTCCTTCCCTGTGATGCTTCAGTCCTCAATGATGTGAATATGATGTTTTTAAACAGGCATTTTCCCATGACACTGTTTAGAAATGTTCTCCAGAACAAGTTACACTCTGATTTACAGCTGCACTTCTGCTTTCAGCATGTCTGTCTAAAAGCCTGTCTCATAGGTTTGATTTGCGTGTGGCATGCAGTGCCCAGCAGCACTTTGCTAATCAGTGTATTACCAGCGGGCCTGGAGCATGCTGAGCAGTTTCGTCATCACTGGTTCAGGTGCAAGCAGAGCTTTGTAAGAGTTTAACGAACTTGACAGCATGCCTATGAAGTAGGGAGCGAATGGACTGTCAGACATGGCTCATGTTTGTTCAAGTCTTCCCAGGCTGATGCTGGCCTGCAGTGGGAGGAGTAGGGCAGAGTTTTGCCTCTAGCATTGCAAGATAGATAGATTCAGGCTGAATATTTGGAAAAATATCTTCTTAGAAAGAGTGGTGATGCAGTGGCATGGGCTGCCCAGGGAGTGATGGAGTCACTGTCCCTGGAGGTGTTCAAGAACTGCGGAGATGTGACAATGGAGGACATGGTTAGTGGGCATGGTGGGCATAAGTTGAGGTTGGACTGGATGATTTTAGTAGTCATTTCCAACCTTAAAGGTTCTATGATTCTAATATATTTTGGGTCCTGTGGGCAGGAATGTGCTTGCAGGTCCCTCAATAGGACCAAGTCACCCAGCAAAAAAATCAGTAAAAATTAGCAGTCACCCTTGGTACGCAATAGATCTGGCCAGGACCGGGGCTGCTGTGCCAGCAGCTTTGCCTGCAGATAGCATAGGAAGGCGGACGAGCCAGGAGCTTTTTTACACCCATCATAGTTTGTTCTCACAAACTTTCTGCTTTGCTCTCAGTCAGAGCACCAGCTTTCAGTGTGGTGGTTTTTTTTTTGTGTGTTTTTTTTTTTTTTTTTTAAGCTTTCCTCATTTCCTTTCATGGTGACAAGGGCTGGCACACTGCATAAAGACAATTTCATACCTGTTTATTATGTGGAATGACACATGTGTCTGTAACTGATTTGATGGGAGACAGCATGACAGATGTTTTACAGGATTTTCCATTGAAATAGTGAGCAAGAGGCTTGCTAGCACGTATGGGACATATTTATATCCAAAACAAAAGGGCAGTAGCATACATAGCAAGAAGCCTTGCTTGTACACAGCTTTCAGCAAGTTTATGCCAAGCGCTGGCTCCCAGCCAGGCTCACTTCTGGTGCAATCTGGCACAGCCCCACTGACTGCAAGCAGCTGCAGCATTCTGCACCAGGAAGAAGTGAGGGATAATTTTCTCAGTTATGCACAGAATTACAAGGAAGGGAAAACAGGTGATCTACAGAAAGCTGGGAGCACGTAGTATCTCCTTATGCTGGAGGGAAGAGCTCTGGGCATGCCTGCAAGGGCTGAGCAGTTTGATTTGTGCACGTTTCAGGGGCAGGCATTAAGGACACAACCATCTTAAAAGACACCAGGACTTTGTCATTCTTAATTTTAGCTTGCTTGTACTAAAAGCAAGATTGGAAATTGAGATGATGTGCCTGCATTCAGCACATCAAACAATGCAGCTCTCTGTAAAGGCAAAGAAAGGTTAAAGATCTCCAGTCTTTCTGCCAGCAGCAATTTTTTCACCCAAGCATTAGGAAGAAGAGGTACAAAGATCACCTCCAGCTCTGTCAGAGCCAGAGAGGTCTCCACCTTAGAGCTATTTAAAACTGATTTTTTTGTAACTCAGTGACCAACATAAAAAATAACGTGTTCTCTTAGTCATGTTCTTTCAGAAAGACACCACTTCTCCATGCCATCTCCACAACACCTTGCACCACCAGGCTCTGGCCTTAGAAATTTATACTTCAATTCATCAAGAGGAGAAAGAAGTTGTCCCCATCAAGAAGAGATGCCCATTGAAGGACATTGTCAGAAGGCTGAGAATTGCAATGTCCTTATCATATCACTTCACTTTTACCCTGGAAAAAAGATACGTGTAACATAGAGAAACAAGTAGGACATAAATCTTAGAAGTTCCCATCAATTTACATTCCTTCCTACATCACGAGTTTTGTGAAAGACATCATGAAGTTGGCTTGTTATGTCCAGACCAGTATGTTAAAAGAAAGGTCTGAGGTTTTTTTGTTTCTATTTTCATCAATGGAGGAATAAACTTCTCATTAGTTTTAGCTTGTTAATACAAGTACCTTTGTTGTCAGAAAATTGAGATAATTTTGCCTCCATCTATTAAAAGCAATAGTAAGGAGTATCATATGCTTTTTAAAAATGATGCTGAAACAATGGCAAAACAAGAAGCCAGTGTAAGCAAATGGATGAGGCAACAAAAACTGAATGAGTTGTTTTCAAACATTTAATGATTACATGTCAAAGCACAATTTAAATGTCACAGCACCTTATGTGTTCATGAACAGGAAAACAAAATGACTGAGAACTCCTGGCTAAAATAGTCTCGTTCCTGGCACTGATTGATATTCTTGAATGGAGGACTTGATGGATTATGATTTTTGCAAGAGAATCATTACACGCCAGGTGCACAAATAGAGAAGTACAGCTTGTTGACACTTCTGTGCAAAATAAAGCCATTCTAGGAATTTTGATTCATTATGTCTCTATTAGGAATCAATCCACCTGACCTAAATTTTGAATCATAAATCAGATGAAGAACCCTGACTGGATCTCAGCAAATACTGTACATCCCTGATTTAACATCACTATATCCAATGCACCATTATTATTCTAAATTCAATAATCTATGCCATATAATTTAGGCCAACTTGATCTTAAAGTAGAGACAAGAGCATTTCTACCAACTCATCTGCATAGGAATTTAATCATTTTAGGGTCATTATTAGGCTTTCTGTGCATGGGTTGTTTTCTTCTTATTTTGATGCTCACTGCTGAAGATACAAAAAGACACCCAACGTCATGCATAAGTATAGAAAAAGGTGATCATAAAGCAATTTTGGAGACCTTTAAAGTAGTGACACATCATTTTCTTACTGGGGCACTCTCCAATTACAGTAAATGGGATTTGCTCAGCTGAGTTAGAGGCACCAATTCTCACTGGTTGGCCACAGCCCTTAAGAGGAGCCAGGTAGGTTTGTGTGACGCTGCCTGAAAGGCTATGACAACTGAAAACTTCCCCAGAAAAATATCTAGGAGCACGTAGGTCTTGCTGAAAGTCAAAGGGATTTACATCCAAGTCTGAGGTGTTTTTGAAATTATCCCCATTGGCATCAACTTGGAATTTGGTGTCAGTTTTAAAAGGAAAGATGGCAGCATTTTCTGCATAAAATTAGACAAGTTCATTAACCGTGAGGATTTTTTGTTTAACTTTGAGGAGCCGCATCACTCGGTCTTCTTTGAGCTGCAAAAGGAAACCCAGGGGTACGGCCCCAGCCTTTGAGCTACACATAGAAACAAAATGGGCTTTTGAAAGCTTCAAGTCCATGACAGCTGTGAGAGAGCAATAATTCAGGAAATGTCTTGGGTAAAATCAACTCAAATGACTCAATGCTTTGTTTTATCATTATGAACATAAAGGAGTTTATTTTAGTTATCAACTGCAAATTCTCGAGGGGCTCCCCGCAAGATTTGATAATAACATGCCTTGAATAGGAATGGCTGCAAGTGGCAGGAGAGTAGCAGTAGAAAAGGGACATTTTACTTGTCAGTGTCAGTTCTGCCACTAACACATGAGACTTACACTCTCTTCCCAGCCCTCTCTCCATCCCCAGCAGTACAAGTCTCATCCAGCCTTCAGTGCACTCATCCCTAACCGTCAAGGCTGGTTATTTACCTTCCTATTGAAAGTTCCTCTCCTCGTAGTGTAAATGAATCTGAACAGGAACATAAAGGCACCTGGTGCTTTCCTGCCCCCCTCTTTTATACAGCATAGTGGAGTGGATGGAGTAAGAAAGCACAAATCTTACCTATTCTGTATTCTATGAAATAAGACCCTACCAACTTCCTTCTTATCTTCTAACACAAGACAATGAATTCTCTTTGCACTTTTCTGATTTTTTCCAAGTTCTCATACATACTTTCTTAACAAAGAAAACTAAGCCTTTCTCCCAGAACTTTTGGAACAAATGACAAGATGGGATAACAGATCATTCATAAAATTAATTTCCATATCCCTTCAGCATACACCTACTCTACTACCTACAGGAGGAAGAAGATACAAGTTTTAGAAAGCTGTAACAACATTTTTGCACCAGGAAGAGGCAAGGAGGAACAGGCATCAAGCTGCAATGGGTAGTCTGGGGATGCTCTGCAAGCATTGCACCAGTGACACCTAATTCTCACATCAAACACTGTCATTGCACCATGTCCTGATCACCAGCAATATCAATGGGTACTTCACAGAAAATAAAGACTATGCGATAGACACGATTTAAATAATACAGTCTTGGCTTTTTAAAAGGGAAGGAAACAAGCCATCCAAATGTGGCATGATTTCTTTCTCAGAATATTTCAAAGTCATGTCAGTCTATCTATTACCCAAGACAAATTACTTTGACAGCGCTATCTACTCTTGACATCTGAGTTGTCTCTCCAGCCTATTATATTTTAGCACAGGCATAAAATATTGTTCAGACAGTATGGTTAGTCTAAAAGAGTAAATCTAACTGCTTTGAAATGGCCTATTAGGAGATGAACTCTCAGTTTGGCTGCAGGCGGAGAATTAATCCAGTGCTTTTCTTAGTTCTTCAATAGCAATCTTTTCTTCCCCACTAACTACACGCTCTTTATTCTGAGGAATGTAAAAAGGGAGTAATCTTCAGAAGGAAAGGGGGAAGCAAATTAAACAGAAATCAGAGAGGAAAGCATCATTAAGAAATCCTGATAGATGACATAGTTAGAGGACATGTATCTGGGCTCACCTACTATTGGAGAAATAGAGAAGGGTCAAATTTTGACTTCAGTCCCAAGAACAGTTATGCATGCAGCTTGCTCAGCTCTGTGCACACCCAAACATTGCAGCCCGTCGCTGCTCCCTGGCTTGGTATACCGTGAGTGCTCAGGAGCACAGAGGGATGTCCTTGGGGACCCTTTCACAGGAGGCAGACACAGAGCTCAGCCCCAGACTTGTCCCCCCTGCATCAGCACAGCAGAGGGATGCTGCTCAGTTCAACAAGGCTTTTGGCTGTGTCACAGTTTAACCTTCATCTATGGAAGTGGTGCGAGCATGTGCTTGGGCACAGCATCCTCCCAGGCATATCTGTGTATGTGTTTTTAATAAACAAACAGTCCCAGCTGCTTCAGCACAACTCATTTCAATTCTCCCCTGGAGCTGTTCCTTGCTGTAGCACCTGCCTAATCAGTGCTTCCCTAGCCAGGGCGATTAAGCTGCTTTTATTGTAGCTAATACATCCCTGGGCAGCTTCTCCAGGAAAGGATCTGAAACTAGAGCCATGCATGCATCCACAAGGCTCAGTTAAACACATCCCAGAAGCTCATGTGTGTGATGGCATCTCAGAGGCCTGGCAGATTGTCCCACATTCCCACAGAGCTTGCTGGCTGTGATGGAATGGACTGTGCAGATAAAGGCAGGCATTGCCACCCTGTGGAGAGAGAAGGGGAGCAGCCAGCTCTGCTGGGGAACTGCTGTGCCCCTCTCCAGCCAACCACCCCACTGCCAAGCCCACAGCTATACCAACATGTCAGCACATAGGAGGCTCACAGGGAACTGGCTCCATTCCTGCGAGGTCCCAGGTGGCAAGTTTGTCCATATTGCATCTACTTGGTCACCCTCCGCATCCACTGGCTCAGAGATATCATAGAGGAGATGAAGTCAGAGGTCCCACCTGGTCTAGAGAACTTGAGAAATAGCCACCTACCTACAGCACCCAACTTCAGTGAAGCAATACCCAGAACCCCTAGTTGCCACCTTCAAGACATCCAGCAGTATGTGGTGAACCTGTCTTCAGCCCCCTCGCTCCTGGAGGATGGAGAGGCTTAAACTCTGCAGTGCTTCTCACACCACAAAGTCACTTCTTGTTAAAACACATTTATTGCCATAACAGCTTCACTTTGTGTAATTATCTGTTGATCAGCCTACTCCTACTAACAATCTTAGCTCTCTTCTTTTTTATTCATTGCCCCTGATTAGTCTTGAAGATAAATGATAACAGGTGAAACAAGCTTCCTGGGCTGATCAATCAATGTCTTGGAGACAATGTCTTGCCTTGCTCAATGAAAGCCCCCGGTAGCCCTCCCTGTACAGGGTGATTGCCTCTCCTTCTCCTGGGACTGCAGCAAAAGGATCCTGGAGGCATTTGTTTTGCTTTTTTTAATTGAAAAGTGAAAACTCTCCTAATTAATGATCCACCTAGTAGGCCTCATTGTGTCATTACTCCTTATTGATGAAAAAGGAATAACAGTCATTGGATAAATTAGGGTAGGCAGGCACTCTAGCACCTACACAGTTCTTCTAAATGGCATGTGCTCTTTTGTGAAGGACAAAGTAGCATGAAGGACGCTCAGTAAGAATAGGTGGGAGGCAGAAAGGGACACCCCAGAACTACTGTCCTCTGCTGTTGCATGTGTCTGAGGTACAAACCCTATTCATAAACCAGGAGGAGCTTGCATTCATCCTCACATTCTCTTGGGAGCTGTACCAGAAGCTCTTTGTGCTGGTGGGGGGATAAATAAAGTCTTTTGGGCTATTAAGGAAGTAGCATTTTAAAAAATCTGTCCCGTGATCTACCTTTGAGAAATATCTTCATTAAGATCCATCCAGCCTAATACTTCTCTTTTCAAAGCTCCTCACTGTTGTCCATCTATAAACTCTCTATTGACCTTATTTTGTTCTCCTGCTGAGAACCAACTTTCCTAGTTTCACCAAAGCCTTCTCGTGAAGTACTTTCTTGGGAGTATATTTCCAGCAAGGATATTTACTGCACTTGTGTTGAAGGTGTTTGTTAGCTAAGCCAAGGTGCGAAAGAAGTCACATTAATCTGGTGCAAAGTTTTTTGGCAACACCTTGCAGGATTTTGCCTTGCCAAACTGCTTTTAAACTGCTTGGGACTCGGATCCTTTGTCTTCATAAATCAAAGCAACCTTTCCTACTGTTTCCACAGTCCACAGATCAAACCTGGCTTCTGGCAGCAGCCTCTGAAGTGTCAAATGACTTGCCATGGTCAAATCTTCCCCAGATCTCTACCCTGTAGAGGTACTGCCTTCCATGTCAGCCTTGTACTCCCCTGAAAGATGGAGAGGACACCCAACCCCTCTGAAGTTAGGAAGAAGAGACAGGAGAATAATACCCGCCTTTCAAAAAAATGTATTGAGAGACTTTCTCCAGTTGCACGAAGCCCACCTTCATACAGAAAACTGGGGAGCTGAAAGACTCATGCAGGTCTGTGCTGATTCTGCCCCAGCTCAGTGCTACAGCAGAAGTGGTACAGGTGAGGCTACAGCAAAGTCGGTCCTAAACTTGGCTCACATAAAGATGGCATCTCATAAAGTAGTGAACAAAAGGCAGATTAGAGGTATCACTGGAGCACAAACAGTAATCATGAAGGTGTCTTTGGGGCACATGAGTTGTATATGCACACGCAGCTATTTAATTGCATTATAAATTGTCTCACCTCCTGAACCACTCCAAACCAGCCATGGGAATTCTGCAAGCCCAGCAATTGTAAGGAAGGGAGACCCATGAAAGACTGGCATTTTTATATAGGCAATAAATCCTACTTCGTGAAGAAACATGTTGAGGTAAAATTGCCAGTGGCTGTTTTAATAAGTATTTATGATACATAAAGGGATTTGATTCATAAATGCAGTAATTATGTCCTTACTACAAAGCAGTACAAATATAAAGCCTCCTACCTATTACACTGGAACTGTAATTGCATCTCATTAAAGAATATAAGCAAATCAAAATTAAAATCTTTGGGGGGGAGGGGGCGGGAAGAAGTGTTACCCAAAGTCTTGGTGGTTAGACATTATGGGCTTTCTGTTGTGCCATTCAATCTGTATAAATATCTCATAAAGTGCAGTGAAGCCCTGAAGATCTGGGTGGTGTTTGTGCAACCTAGAAGAAAGCGTTGCTCACCTTGGACTGAAGTTTCCAAAGAGACATGTGCACTTGAAAGGCTTAAACAAAATCTCAGCTTTAACCTCAGACAAGTGGGAGCTCCACTAGGGCCTTCCATGCAGCCACAACAGAACTGTTCCAGCCATGCCAGAACCACAAAGGAGGGTTAAGGCCTTCCTCATCCAAACAGATCTGATAGACTGAAACAAGCATTCAGTTTTTTTAATTATGTTTAAGTACACACATCTGAAGAGAGAATTGTTTGCACTGCAGTAACAGAGCGGTGTAACAAAACCATGTTCCCATACTGTAGGCACCAGGTGGGTAGAGGGTAAAATAACGTCACGTAGAGGAATAATAGCACTGGGGATCAGGCTTAGGTCACGAGAACAAGAGGATATCTCAGATTGGATATATGGAAAAAAATTATTCTCAGAAAGAATGGTAAGTATTGGCACAAGCTGCCTAGGGAGGTGGTGGAGTCACCATCCCTGGACGTATAAATGTGGCACTGAGGGACATGGTTAGTGGGGATGGGGGGGGGGGTGCTCAGTCGGGTTGGACTAGATGATCTTAGAGGTCTTCACCAACTTTAATGATTCTATGGTACTATGGTCCTAAGAGTCTGGTGAAATCCCTGATGCTTTTGATCCCCTCCAAGCTAACCTCATCCCACACAGCCTTTGCTAGGATTCTTGTGGGCTCCTCATTGGGTCATCCATCAGTATTCTGTTACTTTCACTTAAGTGGTGTGATTTTGGGGTGAGAAGTTCTCCATCTCACATACACTTAATTCCTGGCCAATATGAGTCTCTGAAGGCATCAGACTCCACTAATTGTGTTCAAGATTATCTCCTTATGACCCACAGCAGCTTTCGTTATTCCAAACCAGTGACTGGCCTTGATACAGGAGCACCTCTGCAGCATGTGGGAGCAGTGCTGGACTTACTGATGCAACTTCCCTACCAAATGTTCTTTGGTCTAATCGCTTTCTTAAACTACACAAACACAATCTCTGCACCATGATCAATTATTTAACAGAAAATGATGCATCAAGTTAGAAACTAAATACCATTTAATATGCTCTAGGAATTCTAATTGAGAGATTTCACTGTATTGCTAATGAAAACTTTAACTTTGCGGTATTTTTAAATCTTCCTTGCATACAGATAAGCCAATATATATATGCTTTCTTTTAATGTCTGAATTATTTTGGTATTTTAATGTAATCAGTCTTTCTATTTTGAAGAGAGTGCCCTTGTAGGTTATTTGTTTTCTTTCTGTTTTGCAAATTGTTCCCTTTTCAAGACTGTTTGTTTAGTGTCAAGGGGTTATTAAACAAACCAAGCACAGTCCTTAAACTAATCAGCTAGAAGTGACGATAGAGATCAGGAATAATTCAATATTAAAGAGGTTACTTTTAAAACTGATCTGAAAGTGTAACGTATATGGGGGGAGGGGGAGGCACACGCACATCCCTTACAAAAGTTGAAAGGATGAGCTGAAGAAGATGCCTGGCAGCACAAGCCAGGCGACCCCAGCTCATTGCCACAAATTCTCCCCAACCAGAATGACTCAGGCAAAACTATCAGGGGCTTTACAAAGAGGCAAAAGCTGACTTTCCACTCCTTTCTTCAGGAATGTCACTTTCCAGGCACTTTTTTTAACACCCCCTTGAAGTGCAGGCAAGCCTTGGGCACGGTGGTGTTCCCCTCGGTTTGCTCACTTTCTCCTCTCTCCTTCCACTTTCTTGCAGCTGGCCAAAACCCAGAAAGGGAAGGAGAAGAAAGCTGCCCACTAATGGGGCTTTTTGAAGGACTTTTACTCATTTTGACTGGGTGCTGATCCTTACACAGTAAAGACCATGCCTCTGCGAGGACCCAGCCACTTGCTGATGGTGTGTGTAGAGCTCTCTGTGTTCAGCTCTGCTGCTTCAGCCTCGGGAGTAATACCCTGGAAATGTACAGGATCAGTTCTCATCTATGTTCTAAAGTTTCTAAACTTGAAATCATTCAGTTTTCAGAAGAGAAGGCTCGGGGAAGCTCTTATCACTCTCTACAGCTCTCTGAAAGGAGGTTGTGGTGAAGTGGGGGGTTGGCCTCTTCTCCCAGGTAACAGCAATAGGATGAGAAGTGATGTGCCAGGGAAGGTTCAGGTTGGATATTAGGAAACATTTCTTCTCCAAAAGCGTGATCAGGCTCTGGTACAGGCTGCCCAGGGAAGTGGTGGAGCAGCAGTTGATGAAAAGCCATCAAGTAAAGTTTTGCCACCAGGAGGTTGAGAGGCCACACTTCTCCACTTTCTCAGTGTTTTTCCTATTAGCTTTAATAGATGAAGCAGCATTTTCATTGGGGTCTAAGCTGCCTCTGTGCATAAAACGTGCATCTATCTCCAAAAATATAAAGCCAGACCACAGCCTGGGCCACAGAAGGGGCTGATTCACCCTTCAGAGGAGCCTTCGTGTCCTCTGACCAGCCACAAGCAGCCCTTGACCAGTTCTATCAGCAGAGTGCTGCTGACAGAGGCAGAGCTGAGCACACTGGGGTCCCTGCTTGGAGAGATGGCTTGTGGAAAAGCTGACATGTTGAATTAATGTAAAAACTCCCTCCCATCAGCATTTTGGGCAAAAGATTGCACAGCCAGACTATTTATACCAGAGATATGCATGGCACTTGTCTTCTGTCTGGGATGCTTGGCCACTTTTTCATCTTTAATAATGAGAAAACACCTCTGGAGGTCAGGAGAGGTGGTCAGGGTGGGACACCACCAACCCAGTGCAGGAGCTGCTGCCGAGTCCTTCTGCTCTGCTCTAATGGGTCTGTGTTGGCTTTTCTTCTTCCTGATGTCGCTTTAATCTGAAATGAACAAAGTAAGCTGCTCCTCTGCAGAGATCTAGTGGGTTTACTGGTCTCATTGTAAGGTACAACTTCCCTGTCTTTTTTCCTGGGGGGAAGGAAGGAGGGGTGGGAGGGAGAAATCTGGCAAGAAAACTGCTGCTGTCAGCCTGGGGCAGGGGGGGATGCTGCTGCCTTTATCACAGAGGGGGAATCTGAAAAGCAGAAATGATATTACCACTGCATCAGCCGCTGAGTGAGTGCCACTTTTCTTTTTTAAGCTATTCTGGTTACAATTGTCTTCACAAAGGGAAATAAAATATGCAATCAAAAATCACAAATGAGGAATAAGATATTGCAAAGAGGACAAACACCATAAGTGTCTTTCTTTGCTACAACCCTGGAATAAACAAAGTTTCTTAATAAATATTTATATTGTTTGCATATCCTGCCTTTAAAAATAACAGAATGATTCTCTCACCTCTTTACCTCTCTGGACAGACATCAAGTTCAGCACCCCCATACCATTTGTCAGAGAAAGCTGAAAAATAAATCCACACCACCACTGAAAAATCCATTATGGTTTTTTTAAGTGGTTAGCTGTCATTGCCCATTCCTCAGTTGTAATTCCTGGGAAAAATCAAGTTCTTCCATGCAGAATAGATAAAGTGACTCAAGTCGGTACCAGGTTTTTGCCCAAGATGTTAACTCAGGGTGGCTCTGGGGTCACCTCACCCTTGGATAATTTCCCGTGGCCAGACTGGGCTGTTCCCAGTCCATGAGCCTTGCTGAGCCCCATGCAGTCTCCTACAGGAGTTTTGCACACCCAGAAAAAAGACACGCCAACACTCCTGTGGTGGGGTTTAGTCTTGCCCACCTCAGCTTCAGCTTATTAAACACGTGTCAACGTGTAAGTAAATACTGAAGCAAAGCTGCAGTGTAGGGAAGTCCCCTGTGGTCAGCAGATTGCCCCACTGGGAGTTGTGACATGAGTGTCTCTCACAGCGCATTCACAAGCACGCAGAAGCCAACACAACAATGGCCAGGGCACAGTTAAATCACCCCCTGGCTTCCCTCCTGCTGCCGTCAGGAGCCATCAAGCCAGACTTAACTCCAGCCGGCATCTCCAACCCACTGCCGGCAGCGACCGCTTCTTTTCCTCTTGTCTCCATAGGCAAGGACGATGCTCCCAGCACCAAGGGTACCATTGTCACATCAGGCTGCCAGCTGGATGCTGTTCTCAGCGCTCTGCTCCTCAGCTCCTTCCAACCGGGGACATCTCGCAGGCTCTGGTTTTGCAAGTTTCTACCAACAGGACTCTGAAGATCTTTCCTCCAGCCCAGAACTTCAAGAATCTAGAAGTAATAAACATGACCCTGCCCAAGGCTATTGTTCCAAGTGGTAAAACACTGAGGATGTCCCAGGTCAGCTCCAATACAGCACCCCAGAGGTACAGGAGTGGTGACCGACAGGGTTGGGTTCCTCCTTGCTGGAGGAGGCAGGGAGGTTTGGAGCTGGCTGCCACGAGTTGTTCAGCCATTTTGAGTCTTGCCCAGGGCTTGCAGCACTGGAGCTGAATTTTTTCTCCTTGTTTTTGTCATGAGGTTGAATTTGAGAGCAAAACATGTCACAGAGAGAGGCACCTCCCACTCTGGCAGGTGCCAGCACAGTCCACATCCCCTCACTTTGACATCTGCTCATGTCACCAAGAGCTGGAGGCAGCTCTACCACCAATCCACCGCAACTTTATTTGAAATAAGATGATTTTTCCCCTTGAAACATCTCTACTTCTCCAGAGAGGACATGACTTTGTTTTGCCATTGGTTAGAGAAGAGGCAAAAACCAAAATCTGATCCAGAATAGATAAGGCCAAAAGTCTCCCTGCATGTCCAAAACACTCTGTTTGAGTTGAGCCCTAGGACATCCATAAGATCTATAAGGCTCAGGCCAACATAAGGATAATCCATTGCAAAATTCCAGCAGGAGATATGTTAAATAGTTAGTCCCCATGCCGCCCAACCCTGCCAAGGCTTTGCCAAATGCTGGAGGAACTGACCACCCCTGTCCTTCCCCACCAGGGCTGAGCCAAGAAGTAATTCTTAAAGCTTCTCTGTTCTCCCTCCGTATCATTTTTTAGTACTTGCCAAATTTGTTTGCTTTCTCCAGTAGTCAGATGATGACAAAAACCACTAAATAACATCTTCAAAATGTATTTGTGTCATATAAACAATGTGGAGGTGTTTAATTATGACTTAGCTCTAGCACTCGCTGCTGCTGGTTCTGTATCTCATTGTAAATATGTCAGTGCTTGGTAAGGGACTGAGTGCACACCCGGCCAGTGGATGTGTGATCTCTGTTCTGTATCCTCCCCTGCTCTGCATCTTCCATATCACAGAGAGATGTGCATTAAGAACATTCACATTGCTTAGCACCATTTATTCTTCATAATTTTTCCCACCACCTCACCAGCTTCTCTGATGGTAGAGAACCACACTGCGTTTCGCAGCCAAGCAACAATTAACATTCAGATGCAGGTAGTGAAAGACGTAGGAGATAACACAACGATATTTGTTCTCATGCTGGCCATGCATCATCCCTCCCCAGGCTGCTGTCTGAGGCAGCGCAGATTTTCTCTGGAGCAGCAGCCGGCGTGAAACCATCATGCATGGTCACTGCCTGCATGGAGCACCACGCAAACATGGGGCATGAGCTCATTAACAGGCGCTGCTTGTTGTACCCCTCTCACCATCCCCATCCGTGCTCATCAGTGCTCTTTGCAGACAGTAATATCTACTTTCAGCCCTGGTTTCTTGCAGGTCACAGACCCCAGTGCTCTGATCCCTCTGGATCATGCTGGTTCGCTTCACCCTTGATGTACTTGTTATCCTTCTAATTTTGGGGTGAGATCAAGGATGAAATTGCACCTGAGATACCCAACATGAAGGATAACACTGAACAGAGGGGTGGGTGTTTTTCTGTTTCAGTTTAGCTGGCCAAAAGCCTACTGGGAATATTTCAAAAAACACTTTACCCAGAGGATTGCTATCAGCAGGTGATTCTCCACCCTGCAGCAGAACTTGAGAATCACAAGGCTAAAAACACAGCATCAAATCCGTGTCTTTTCTCTCCCTCCTTGCTCCATGCAGTGAGGAACAGGCTCGTATTGGTCTGAATTAAAATCATTTTAACCAACAGATCACACAAACTGCTTTTGCTGTCTATGGGGTTCTGCCAGGGCACTGCCCATACACCATCTCTATGGCCACTTCAGCACCCACTGAAACAGTGCTGCTCCATGAGGTCACACCCCTCAGCTGCTCCTGGATGTCTGAAACTGCACCAAAAATGCAAATCCCCAGTGTGGTTATTTAGGGTGAAGGTGCTTTCAGTTCCCTATTTCAGACAGGCTTAGCCCATAGGAGCTGTAGCACTGTAGTCACACTGGTGACTGGCATTGCTCTGCGGGCCTGGGCTCACAGAACACTTTTCTGCATAGAGTTGTAAGAGGAGGGAGAAGGAGAAAGCCAAGAAAGCCGCAAGGCACCAACACTACATGTAGTCTGGGAAGCAGACCAATTCCTGCAGAAAAAACAAGTAGAAAGTCACCTGCTCAGGCTCAGAAAGAGTCATTCCCATCCCAGCAGGCTCAGTGCAGATGTGGGTTACAGTTCCCAAAGGCAATTTCATGCTCTGCAATCTCCCAGAAGTATTGGTGATGCCTCCATGGCAGCACTCCAGGCAGAGCTGCCCCAGCCCCAGGCTGTCTCCCAGCCTCACCCAGGAGCACAGAATCCCATGCCCCAACCCCATGTCTTTCTCCCTGTCACCCGTCCCAGTGCCATCCCTGCATGTGAGCACATACAGGTAATTTTTTCTTTCATCATCTTGGCTGAACTGGGGGGAAAAAAAAACAAAGCAACCCAAAACACGTTCTCCCCTTTCTTTTTTAAATTCCAAAGCCTTTCTTTCACTGAACACCTAGAAAAGCACAAGGACCAGGATATGCGGATTGCACTAGTTTGCCATTTCTTCAGTTTTACCTCTCTCTCCCTGTCTCTTTTTTAGTGTTTTGTTGTTTTTTGTTTGTTTGTTTTGGGGGGGGTAGGGAGGTGAGGGATGGAGAGTTAGAAGGATGGTAGCAGGAAAGGGAAGAGGAAATTTGAATTGCAGTTCCCAGAAAACACCAACCACAAATTACTTCAACAGCTATTTATCTGATTTGTGCTATTCTGGAGTAAAAGCACATCCATCCCATGCTCTGCTCTGCCTGCTTCAAGGAGCATGTACATCAATACAAAGGCCTATTGATTATGCCAGGACCGAATCAAATAACTTCATGAGAACTGAGAACAGTAACAAAAACCACTACCACCATAAAATCCCAGCCAAAGATTAAACCTAGCCTTGACCTGCCCCATTAAAGCCCTGAGAGCCTGCCCATTAGCTCTAATGGGGATCAGGTCAACCCCATGGAAGACGTGGCCCACCAGCTGCATGCCTTCCCTTGGGTCCTGCCTCTGAGGGAGTACAGCTCTTTCAGACATGGGGAAGCTCACTAATGATGAGTAAAATGGCAACAAAATCTCATTCTCAAGTGATTTGAGACCAAGAAGCAACAATTTCATACAATGACCTCCAGCACTGCCACTTTAGGGAAAGATGCTGGAAAAGATTTGAGCTGAAGTATTTTTTCAGGCTCAGCTGGTGTACCTTTCCTCTCTGCCACCTTAGTCCTCAAAGCAATGCAATGTGCAAACATAACCTCAGCAGTGACACACTTCTTCACGGTCTTCTCATCCCGTGCCAACAGCCGAGGCAGTGGTAGAGCAGGTGCAGCACGGTGACTGGGACCAGAGTGGTGTCTTTTGGAGGCTTTATGGTGCACACTGCCAATGTGTAATAACACTGTGCAATGTGAGTTATGGAGTTGCTGGCATCGATTAGTTGCAAATACCACTCCCCTCCCCCCAACCCCCCCAAAAATGACAAAGGGATTTATTGACTTGATTAGTGTTTCAGCTGTAATAAAGTTCAAGTTTCATCTTCATACAATTGACAAAGTGCAGCAGTGTCACTCCTCCAGGACGTTCAGCCTTCTGAAAGGGAATGCTGAAGTCTGCCACAGCTCCAAGCTCTTGGCTGCAGTGAGCGCTCAGTGGGGACTCAGAGGGGTTGAGCTCTGCAAATATTTGATACCTCTCTGAAGGAGGATTGCTAGAGCCTGGCAAAAGGAGCTGCTTGACCCTCTCGCAGATGCTGACAGTGTTTTCCCTGTGAGGTGTTTACATAGTGACACTTACTGGGCAAGGACACAAAATGGACCATTTCTATCTCTGGGTACAAAGGGTGAGATTCATTATGGCCAGCCCCAAATACTGCCTATCAGGAACACTGCTTTTGCACCGTATGTGGCTACATGCACCAAAGGACAAAGCAAAATTCAGCTTGAGAATGGTTGGATTGATGTACCTGGAAGCAGAATTCGTGCCTTGGGCTCCCAGAGCCCAGGAAGGAAAGATGCATGGAAAATAAGGTGCCGGGAGAAGGAGAAGAAAACTTCAAGGAATTCAACTGTACACCAAAACAAAACAGAGGGAACCCCACTAGGATCTGATCCCCACCACCTCACACATTGGCATGCTGCAGCACAGCACCATTAATGCAGCATTTCAGAAGAAACAATCTGTAATGAGGGAAGATCAGGACAATACCTGAAGAGCAGCTCCTTCCCCAAGGAGTTAAAACATTTTCTGCATTATCATACCATCAATATTGCATCCTCAAACTAAGATCGGACAAAGACTCATTGTTCATAAAGGCTGCTCAGAGAGGAGCTCACGTCTTCAAACACGTTATCCTCCCAAGCATGCTTCCCTCCCTCCTCAGAGGCAGATCTCTCCTCTTTGGGATGGCAATCACAACCCAACACTCAGGCAATGAGCAATTTGTTGACAATGAGAAATGCCAACAAGGAAACATTTCAGCTGCATTCAAAACTGGATAATTTTTATAATTTTTTTTATTTGCTTTTCTGGACATGATCTGGCAGCTGCGAGCAAAAAGAGGAGGCAGGATGGTGCATGTGTCCCCTCCCCACGAGGAACACAGCCAGTGCTGCAGGCGAGCCATGCTCCCATGTCACCGTGCTCACAGTGCACTGGAGGAAATAATCCTGCATTAGCAGGGCAGCAGATCACAGGGATCAGACGGGTCTTTTCTGGTTCTGACCTAGCCAATGCTAAAAAGCACAGAAAAGGAGCAAATGAAATAGAGAGAGATATGTCACCAGCCCCTGCAAAAAAAATCTGCAGAGCTGTGCTGCACAGGGTAATGGTTAATCCAGGGTGTCTCGTAATTGGAAGAACTCGGAGAAGACAAGCATTTGTCTATAACCATAATGCACAGTTCCTCCAGAACCACACTACACAGGGCACTGCAGCAGTCAGCTCCTTCAGGATGTGACCTTAAGAACCCAAAGGCTCTAGCCTGAACATGGAGGGAGAAAATACAATCAGAGAATCATAGAATGGTTGGGTTAGAAGAGACCTTAAAGCCCACTCAGTCCAACCTCCTGCTCTGGTTTGCCACTGTATGGGAATTGCTAAGTCAGGGCCTGAACCAATGATGGAGCACTGGTGAAGGGACGCAGCCAGCCCTGGGAGCACAGGTGAATTGCTTCCACCTGTGCAACCAGAAGGGATGGAGCCAGGTTCCACCCCTTCCTAAGCCTCATTTAAGGGCTGGCTGCCACAGAGTAAGGGTGTCTACTTGGAGATCTCTCCTTTTGGAGTATTTGGTAAGTGCTGATCCTTGGGATGGGTAAGTAAATCTTTCTTTAACTGGATTGTGACCATCATCCTTTTTTGAGTAATTTAAAACTGGTTATCTGCCATTGCCTTTCCATCTAGCCACTCACTAGCTTAGGCTGCCCGAGGCCCCATCCAACCCAACTTTGAGCACCTCTAGGGATGGGGCACCAACCCACAGCTCTCTGGGCAGCCTGTGCCAGTGCCTCACCACCCTATGAGTGGTTTCTTCCCCACATCTAACCTAAATCTCTTGCTTTTTAGCTCAAAGCCATTTCCCCTTGTCCTATCACTATGAGATAATTAAACAAAAAAAAAAAGTTTTTCTCCTGTTTGTAAGCTCCCCTCAATACTAAGAGGCCACAATGAGATCTCCATTGAGCTTTCTCTTCTCCAAGCTAAAGAAGCCCACCTCCCTTCTCCTCTCTTTATAGGAAAGGAGCCTGCTCCAGCCCTGTGATCATCTTTCCGGTTCTTCTCTGCTCCAACAGCCCCTCGTCCCTCCTGTGCTGGGAGGACAGGACACAGTACTCCAGATGGGGCATTACAATAGGTATTCAAGACTAGGCTAACAAATCACACAGGGTGTTTGCAGGCAACCAGCATTGCCCTCTGCTGGCCACCTCACAATGCCTTGATGGCCAGTGACAAACAAACTGCCCGAGAGGATCAGGATAGAGCCATGTGTTAGTTCCTCTGGCTCGTGATGCTCGCGAGGGGAGTGTGGTGACTTCCAGGGAAAACTGAGAGGTGACCAAGGAACACAAATCTGAATCAGCATAGCCCTAGCCTAGAGGAACAGATCTAGCTGAGAGAAGTGGAGCCTGTTGGCACATAAGCCATAGCTTTCCATCAAGCTGCACATCTTGGAGCTCAGACATGGAACAGCCCCAGAGGAGGCTCCCACCACTGTGCCAGTGCCCACATGCCTGCCATTCATCTCCCATCATCAATCTTCCCCATCTTCATACAGCAAAAAGGCCCAAACCCTTTGGAGCCTCAAAGTCAGTGAAGATGCAGTTAGTCTTTATTTCCTTCTGACAGGCTCCTTTATCCCAGAGACAATACAGAGACATGGGATCTTAGCTGGAATTCTTCCCAGAGTTCAATCCAATAAGAGTAAGGGGAAAAAATGTCACGTGTTACTGAAAAAAGGTATTTAATAGGAACATAATAAATAGATTTACATGCTGTTTTGTATTAGTCCTACACAGGCTTCTTTAATGTGTGAAAAGAAAGAGGCTGTGCAAGGGCTCAACAAACCCAGCCTCCCTGCTTTGTGCGCTCACAGATTGAGCCCATCAGGCACTGGAAACCCTGAAGGAGATAAGCAAGGAGATGAGCAAGCATTAAATTACCGAGAAAAATGGCCACGGTGAGTTCCAACAGTGGGAAGCCTGAGAGCAATGCGTGGCTCAGTACATGTGTGTGTAAAGGCAGAAGGCACAAAAAGCAGCACCAGCAAATGGGAGGAAAGAGGAGCCGGGTCAGGGGCTCTCCCACTCTGCTCTGCAAGAGGAGGAGGAGGATTGAGAAGGAATCTTGAGAAATCTTCCCTTCCCCAGCCCATGGGCAGGGGGATTCCCTCCAGGGGCACAAAGATCCAGGATTTGTTGCTGCAATGCCTTGCTGTGAGAGCACAGATACCTACTTTTTTTAATATTATCTGAACTGCTTTTATCATTATTTTGAGTACGCAGCTGGTTACAAAATGAGAGGTAAGGGCCCCAAGTTATGCCAGGGAGGTTCAGGTAGGATATGAAGAAAAAAATTCTTCTCAGGAGGAGTGTTGAGGCACTGGAGCAGCTGCCCAGGGAGATGAGGGAGTCAATGTCCCTGGAGGTGTTCAAGAACTGTGGAGATGTGGCACTGAGGGATGTAGCCAGTGGGCATGGTGGGGATGGGTTGGGGCTGAACCAGGTGACCTTGCAGGTCTTTTCCAGCCATAATGATTCTATAATTCTATGGGTGAAGCTGGAAAACAAACAAACAAACAAACAAAAAAACCAACCTGCACCCCAAGGTGCCCCCAGGAGGACTCTGTCCCAACAGCCATGGTGGGAACAGCTCCCACACCCCCCAGCGCCATCTCAGAGCTCTGCCAGGAGGAGAGGAGCAGAAAAACACATGAGCAGCCAGGAGATGATCCTTCCATCGATTGTGTAAACTGTCAGTGGAGTGGCAAGGAGCATTTTTTTTGTTTCTATCCCAGGGAATAATCCAGCCCGATAATTAGTACATAAGAGATAAGTGGAAAATGAGACATCTAGTGAGGGTGGTTCGAGGCTCCTCATGACATTGATAATGTGCAGATACATAGATCACTGTCGGGGCAAACCGCCACCATGAGCCTGTGTCTTCCCATTGCCTCATCAATCCATCATCTGCTTAGCTGCTGACACCTTGGCAGGCACACACCACCAGCCCCGCATTAGAATTGCAAGGAGCGGGCTCCACCGGGGAATACAGATTTAAAAATCTAAGATTCAAATTTGTTTAAGTATTGTGAACAGCAATTCCCTTGCAAGGCATCTTCATTGCCCTTTTGCCAAGGGGGAACAGTTGGGTCTTTGTTAGAAGTACAAATTGCTTCTTAATGCAAAGGATAAAGCGGAGCCCAGGCACCTCCTTAGAATTCCTCCTGGCTCCTGCTAATGCTGCTGCATGTCAATTTTAATTTTTTGAAATTTAAACCGAGGGCTTTGTGTCTAAGCTCCATTTCGTCGAGAGAGGGGGGGAGGAATAGTCAAAAAGGATTACAGATCCGGAGGGAATTGGGGATCCATAGCAATTATACTTCATTTGGGTCTGAGACACTGCTTTTAATCATATTCTAAATGGTACAAATCGACAAGGCGTTGGAGATTGATAATTGTTGAACGCATGTACCCAGTTATGAACTCTGCTCCCCTTGGACAAGGCTGGAGGATGGGATGAAGGCAGGAACTGCCTCTCCCCTCCTGGAACAGGGCATGCTGTGGCCCTCTGTGCAGCCAACGAGGGGGCGCATCCCACCAAGGGCTGATAGGGGACTGTGAGAGCACAGCCATCGCTGGGCTGCCCAGTGTGGGGCTGCAGTGAGCCCATCCCAGATGTGAGTCTGCACGGGGATGCTGCAGTTGGTGAAAGTGAGGGCAAACAGGGAACCAGCTTCTGTAACTCAATTAACTCCCTCGCAGTCAAGAAATCGCATTTTACCCAAACAGAGCAGTTCACCCATTGCTCATGGAAGAGCTCAGGGCTACGCACACCATCACACACCTTTACAAAAAACACTCTGTGCCTGGGACTCACAAATGTAAGTGGTGTGAATTGGGTCCCATTGAGCTTCTCTTGTCCCTGTCCTGGAGCCGACTGCCAGCTGGAGCTCAGCCCATCTGCACTGAGCTGTAGGGGCTCACCTCTGTCCCCACACACTTTTGCACTTGTCTGGCACAGTGCTGGAACACAGCTTTCTCTCACTGCTGACAAAATTATTTTTGTGTTCTTCAGCACCTTTGGGTCAGGCTCTGCCCCGTGGATGTTCAGGGGATCCACTCTGCACACCCACCTCCACCCCTTGCTGATGCTGTGCCTTCTTTACAAAACCACATAAAGGCAAAGGGCTTTTTCCTCTTCCTGCTTCTTCCCAGACCTCTTAAGCCCCAATCATGACCTAGATAAGGTGTCCCATCCAAACTTTTAATGTCACTGCAAACCTAAAGGGCTGAAGCAACACCTCCCACCCCCCTGCCACTAGCACAGAGCTCCTCTGCAGCACCAGAAGAGACACACAGCAAGAAGCCATTGTCTAAAAACATAATTTAATGTGATATTTTGGTGAGTGTGGTCAATGACTGAATTCTTTTGCAGACAGGAACAGGTTTGACGTTAGTGACATCATCATTCACACGAGCATCGCATTGCACCGAAAACTTTACATTTGACCCCATACAAATGAACAGCAGATGAAAAAATATGGTCCAGTGCCACATCATGAATAATCCATCTGAAAATTCATCATTGTAGTTAATATTCACTGACCAAAAAAAAATAATCGAGCAGTTCAAATGCTGTGTATGGCACAGGCTGAACTCTGAATCTCTGATACAGCACAGGAACCGCTTGGGTTTCTGGCTCCAGGTTCCTGGTGTGACACAGAACACTGACATGAGGACAGGGGTCAGGGAAAGGGGGCAGCCAGGGAGGGGTCGCGTTGTTCACGTGTATTTTGTTTCCACGGGAAAAGAAAAAAAGAAAAACATAGAAACCGATAACGAAGCTGAAGTGACCCGCGGAGAGCAGCAGGGAACCGCGGCACAACGGGAGTCAGAGGGGAAACGCGGGATCGGCTGGGCCACGTCGCTCACCGCGCTTTAATCGGGGTATAAAAGAAAGCCAGAGAAAGTGCTGTACTTATTGTTGTTGCCCCCGTGCGCCTTGCCTCCGTCCAGCTTGACGTACACCTCGTCGCCGGAATCCAGGTGCAGCACCACGCTGTTGCTGGCATAGTCGTAGTTCTGGTCGGCGTCTTGCGCGATGGCGCTGGCCCGCACCTGCAGCACAGTCCTGTCAGCCCCGTCCGTGCCCACACCGCTCCCCGCCCGCTTCCCCCTCCCCGCGATCGCGGTCGTCAGTGCGCGTCGGCCCCGACGGCGGGGGCCGCTCGGTGAGAGCGCGGCGGGGCCGGGACGCGAGCACCCACCTGCCCGTTCTTGCAGAGGTCGGCCCACATGCTGGTTCCGTCGCCGCCCCGCATGAGGATGTGGTAGGTGAAGAAGTAGATCCCGCGCACCTGGCAGGTGAACTTGCCGCTGGCCGGCTCGTAGTGATTGCCCAGGTTGGTCACCACGTCGTCGAACTTGAGTACCTCGTAGCCCTCGTGGGGACTCTTCAGCCCCACGTAGAAGGCGATGCGCGGCCCCCCGAAGGCAGCGCTCAGCCCGCCCGCCGCCTCGCCGCCCGCCGCCGCTCCTCCACCGCTGCCGCCGCCGCCCGTCCCCACCAGCGGTAGCCCGGGCAGCCCCGGCTTCCCCGCGTCCCCCCGCTCCCCCGGCGGCCCCCGAGGGCCCGGCGGGCCCGGCTCCCCGGGGGGGCCGCGGGGTCCCGGCTTGCCCGGCCGGCCCGGCTCCCCCTTGGGTCCCTGCGCGAAGGGAGGCGGGGGGTTGGCCCCCAGGTCCTGCAGGGCCTCCACGGCGGCGGTGCTGCCGGGGCCGGGCGGACGGGCGCCGCTGTAGGGGTCGCAGATCATGCGGCAGGTGCCCATCATCTCGTAGTGGGCACCGCTCTCGGCGGGCGCCTGCAGCAGCAGCAGGGGCACGGCGACGAGCAGAGCGACGGCCATGGCCAGGGCGAGCCCGGCGGCGGCCAGCAGCCGCCTCCTCCGCTGCCAGAGCCGGGCGGCGAGAGCGAGCAGGTCCTCCTTGCCTCCGTGCGAGGTAATGGTGGCGCGGGGGCCGGCCGCTCCCTGCGGGGGGGGACGGCGTGAGAAGGCGGTGAGCCCCCCGCCGCCGGCGCCTCCCCGCTCAGCCCGCTCGCCCCGCCATTCCGAGAGCCGCCGCCCCGCTCCGCTCCGCTCCGTTCCTTCCGAGGGGGCGCGGAGCCCGGGGCGCCCGGCGGGGCAGGGCCGGAGCGAGGGCGTCGCGGAACGGCCGCCCCTCGTCGCCGCCCCGACGTGCGGGGGGGAGCGGAGCGGACCCACCTGCGGGGCAGCGCTTCTCGCCGGGGCCGCGTGCGGTCAGCTGCTCCCGCGTGGGGCGGGCCGAGGCAGGGGAGGAGCGGCGGGACGCTTCCCGATGCCCACCTCGATCCCCCCCGGATCCCTCTCTCGTCCGTCCCGTCCCGTCCAGTCCCGTCCCGCCCGCCCCTCGCGGCGCGATTCGGGGATTCTCAGGCGCATCCAACAAGCGGCCGTCTTACGCGCGGTGACATCGTCCCCTCGGCTCCCGCTGCTCCTCCCGTCCGGCCGCGGCCGCGCAGAGCCGCGCGGAGAGAAGCGCGGCGGCACCGCACGCCCCTTCCAGCTCAGTCCCCCCACCCCCCCTGGCTGCCAGGTGGGAGAGCGGCGTTGCGAGGAAATACCTTCCACAGAATTCACGTTGTGTGGGTTTCCCTCTGTGTGTTGGTTCCAAACCAAGCGCTCGTGGGATTTTTATTTTTTTATTCCTCCCCCCGTCCCATAAATCGTTGCCTTGGATGTTCTGGTTAAGCGGTGGTAGTGCAGCCGGAGCTCTCGCACCGTTGCATTCCTCCAAGGATCTGCCCCCGGAGTATACACTGTGCTCAGCAGCGGGGCTGAGATGAGGGCACAGGGACTGTGCGAGGTCCAGGGAGATCTCTGCACTTGGGTGGGAGATGGGGGGATTTCAGAATGGGTACTGCACAGCTGAACACAGACCTGGGACTCTTCTGTGGACTCTCCTTGGAGTTAAAGAGGGGACAGCAGGGCTCTCCCAGCAGGCATGCACCTGAGGATCGCATCTCTCACTCGCTCCGGTGTTATCCTGGAATCACTCAGGTTTTGCTGCGCTGCTGCTGGGGTCAGGATTCAGCCTGGGCCCTCCAGAACTGTCTGAATCTTTTATGTCTATGTATGTAAAGCCGGGAGGGGAAATAATCCCATAAATGCAAAGCCTTCCCCGTATGCCATACTGGTAGTCACACTGGAGTAAGTGTGTCTGTTACTCAGCACAATGCCACTGAGTGTTTCAAGAGGCAAAGCTGTAAATCCTCTTCCTCTCTTCTGAATTAACAGTTGCATCCTGCAGTGTTATTATCCAAAGCCTTGTAACGTGTAACTTGTCCAAAGCCTTGTAATGTGATTTCTAATGACTGTTCCTGTTTCAGCCCTAGTGTAATTTTCCATATATTAGCTGCATTAAATACAAATACATCCGCAAATAAATGATGCCACTTTGTTGATCATCCCTACTTACACGTCCGCTAATTTCCCTTTTGTTCAGGAATTTGTCACCAGCTCAGCTCTCCCTGTGTACGTGAGTCCTCTCTATCCCCCCGCTCTCTGCTGCCCTCACCACATCTCTAATCTCCTGTTTTCCAAAGGCAGCCGCCACACCGTCGCTTTGCTAAACCTTTTTCTGAATAATTAAGTGCCTGTATTATTTGGGCTCTGGTGCAACTTCCCCGTTTCCATCGGCTCCCTCCTCTAATGAGGTGGCCAGTGCTGGGAACTTTATTCCGAGCGGAGCTCACAGGTCCCTCTGCAAAGCTGCAGTAATTTGTAGAGCAACGTCTGCTGTGCCCGCGGATCAGCACGGGCAGAAACAGAAGTGTGCTCCAACTTCCAGCAGAACAGTTCTTAATAAGGGAAGTTAAGCGCTCGAACAAGCAAGCGGAGGAGATTATGGAGATATTGGCTCTGAGGTGTCCGATTCCAGCAGTTTTGGTTAGGAATAATTTAATCGCTGCTCTGTAATGCAGTGAGAGGAATGGAGCGCCTCGTTAATCCCTCCGTCAGATTGCTTTAAGGTAAACAGAGTGATTTCAGCATTGTCTCCAGGAGATCCGTGTTTCAGCCCTAATGCAGCAGATGCCCCCAAGGTAGCCCTGTGGTGGTGAGGTGGCTGCTGCCACCAATCCCATGCTGTGACGTATCTGGGGCTCTGGGTTAAAGCACTCTGATCTGGAGATCCAGTTTTTCACCCAGAGCTGCTGCTTCATTGGGTCCATGTCCTCACCCCAGCAGCTGGCTTTGTGTGGCTTTCTTCGGCCACAATTGATGAAAGTTTTGGGTGACATTGCCATCTGACCCCCCGAAGTGCTTCATTCTTCCCCTTTCTCATATCACAAGACTCACAGGTTATCACTGATGGAATAAACTATCTGAAACTTTGTGCATGCAATAGCTGGTAACACATAACGTATGCACTCCTTATGCTGAAGTACTCAGATCTCACTAAAACTAGGTGTGTATGATTTGATTTCCACTCACAGCATATAGAATACGAAGATACTAATTGTTTCCACTTGATGACATAAGTAAGCTTATCTATCACCTGCCACTATCCCCACGAACATCACTCTCTTGGTTTTGACCCACCCTGGGGTTTCTGGCAGCAGCATGGTGCTGCACTGAATGTGGAGGAACCCTTATGGGAGCTCCTGGTACCCATTCCCAGAGCAGACTCTCAGAGTGAGGGTGAATACAGCCCTCCTTCCCCAACCCTCTGCTTCTCAGCATGCTCTCACAAACTGCTTGAGGAGAAGCAGGTTGGCCCTAGATTTGTCTTGTTCAATTTGTCTCCTTGGATAACTAATGCTTTTCCAGTGTAACTGCTGGGATAACTCCGCACTGGCGATACAACCAAGCATCTGTTTCTGTAATTGAGCTGGGGCCTTCCGTACGACATACAAATGATGAAAGCACATTTCTGGTAAACATCGGATTAACTCCAAGTGGTGAAGACTGACATTTTAGCAGGCAGTTGGATATCAGGGAATTTGGATATCTAGCAGGAGGCAGAGATCTTTCCCGTGCCTTCTGAATGTAACATGTGCACATTTGGTCAGTGTGGATGAGACCAAACCCTTGGCAAAGTCTCCTGCTGAGCGCCACCATTTGTCTCATGAGCCCTCTGCAATGCCTCAAGCCTCTGTGACTTCTGAAGAGGGAATGGGGAGGCTGGAAGGTCGGAGAGCTAAAATCAGTCCCGTTATGCATATCCCTTATCTTCATTTAGCAATGTTTCCACACCCAACAATTAGGCTAATTATTTCTATTCTGTGAAGGGAAAAATTGCTGCGGGGATTTGATGTGCAAGGGCAGCTGGTTTAACCAGGATGAAAGACAAACATTATAAACACTTCTGAAGTGCATTTGGGCTTCCCTCTGGGAGTCAACTAAACCTGCAGCCAGGTACCAGAGAGAATTCATCCCCTCAAGACAAAGAATAAAATTAGGAAGGAATAATAGCCAAATCCGCAGGTGTGACAGATGGCATTGAGCGGACATCTGTGGCATCGCGTTCTGCAGCCATGATCAACTTTTACCATACATCCCTCAAAATTTAAATGCATCCCTCTGTTAATCAGGTAGCATAAAGAGGGAGATGTGAGGGTTGAAGAGCCAAAGCTAAGCATGTTGGGACACGTGCCTTTGGGATGCTCAGGCATCAATAACCAGGCTAACAGAGGTGGTTATTTTTGAAAAAGCCTGGTTAACCCAAGAGAAAGATTGACAAAGATGGCTCCGTAAGACTTACAGAAGGTCTGATTAAAATGTGGTAAAATTGTCCCAACATATGTAGTGACCAATGATGATTGATCCAAAATGAACAAATTAAAAGCATGACAATGGGCTTTATTTATAAGCATTCTGACCTTTCTCGTATGACTTGTGTCCTGCCATCTCATTACTTGTCACTCTCAGTCACTGCATCTCACTTAAATGAGAAGTGTAAGCTCTCCAGGGCATAGGACTGCATCTTTTTTTCATCTGCTTTGTACAACAATGCAGCAGGGAGACTCCTAAAACTGTTACACAAAACACAAACAAAACATTTTAGCTCCAGTTTTGCACTTGAGTGAATTCTTTCGCCGGGAAAGAAAAATACAAATCTCCTGTGTGGATATCAGCAGGAAGTTCTTTGTTCACAAAAGCCAAACGTAGACTAAACCACAACCATGGAAAAGCAGAGATCTCCTCAGCAATGAGGCTTATTAGATTGTGGTGTGTTTCCTGGGGGAGAGCAGTGGAGGCTGCAGCGCTTGGGGTTCAGAGGGCGAGGTTGGGCAGAGCCAGTGACTGCACTGCGGGGCTCCGTCCCCGCTGGCAGGAAGATGGATGCAAAGCTCAAACGATCTTTTCTGTTTTGCTCCTCTATGATCCTTATAAGAGAGATTGATGCTGACAGCATCCAGGTGGCGCGCCCATGACTCAGCTGTCACGTCACTGCTTCCAGCTTAAAGCCAGTGAGTCAAGGAATGAAAAACAGGTGGAAGGAGGAGGAGAGCCCTCCTAAAGTGCTCACCTCCAGCCATCTCTCATTGAGTGAACGGAGCCAATTGCAGACCACAGAGGCGAGGAAGAAGGAGAGGCAATGACAGAAGGAGCGGCTGGTCACCTTGCTCCAAGGGCAGTGAGCATCCTCCATGCCCTGCGTGGTGTGGAAAATAAGCCTGGGGTGAGTTAATGTGCTTCTCTGAACCAGAAGTGTTCAAGTTACGTGGTAGGTCCAGGGCCTGCTGAGACTTGTGAACATGCTGTGGCTGAAACAAGTATTAAATCCATCAAGTTCAGCTCGTGTTAGGCAGGAAAGGTAACCTCGCGGATGTCTGGCTATGTATTTTCATCAACACAAGGATTAATGCTACAGGTCTGACTTCAAATAACACCCCCAGTCCTTTTGAAAACGTGTCCTCAATGCACTAGTGATAGCAATGACACTATTTCTCCAAAAAAGACAGCAACAAGACTAATTGGAAGCAAACTCCTAGGTTCGGATGTGCTTCTGAGAGATGGTTGTGCCCAAGATCTATACATGGGCCTGATTTTTCACTCCTGCCTTGCCTACAAGGCATCCCTTTTGTAATTCACGGCAGCAGAAGGTCACTGACATCTCTAGAGGTGAGTACTCCAAGCTATCACTGCTGTGGGTATAATCAATGACTAACACATGGGAATCTCTGCAGGGATGGAAACTCCACAACTTCCCCAAACCATCTGTCCTCCCCCAAAAAACCATTTCACAATGTTTGATTTTAATTTCCCCACTGCAGCTCAACCTCTAATTCCTTGTCTTATCTATTATGGAGAGACAGCACCGGTGATTCCCTTCCTTCTCGTGGCAGACTTTCACACACTTGACAGCTGCTACTTTGCTTTCCTGTCCTTATGAAACTGGGTAACCTCAGACCACTCCACTTTCCTTCATTGCTGGTGTTTTCATAGAATCGTTTGAGTTGGAAGGAACCCCCATAGGCCACCTGGTCCAACTCCCCTGCAATGAACAGGGACACCTACAGCTCCATCAGGTGCTGAGAGGCTCGTCCAACCTGACCTCAAGCGTCTCCAGGTATGGGATATCCACTGCCTCTCTGGGCAATCTGTGCCAGTGCTTCACAACCGTGTCATAAAAAAAAATACAAAAATGCCAGCTCCTTCCATGTTGAACTTTACGTTGAAACGTTCAGGAAAAGGAAAGCATTCACTCTTCAAACCCCTTTTATCACAAAACAAGGCAACCACTTCTTCCCGTGGAGCTGCAAACAAGTGGAGTATCGGATTCCTGGCATCATCAAGTGTCATAGCTGCATCTCGACTTAACCACATTAAGCCTTGCTGGAGGCTAAAGGACATCATCTGTCTGCATGCCCCTCACTGCCTGCTCACTCGCTGTCTGTGCCACCTAGGATGCAAGTCAGGCGGTTCTTTGGTTTTCAAACCTGACTGCTTCCAGTATGAATGACACATCTTGTGGTGACACAACTGCTACAGGGTCTGCAGGAATTGTCTGAGAGCCAAGAGCTCGGTCCAAAGGAAGGAAAAATGGCAAGGATATAGTTATGTGAAGTGAATGTGTAAAAGACATCAACTTCGAGTCTGCAAGGCACAGGAACTGAAAATGTGTACATTTTGTACTGTCCCTGCCAAGTAAGCCCATTATAAAAAGTGCTAAATCATGGCACTGGTTGTGGTGAGCAATGAAACTCGATCTTATTGTGCAGAGCTGTGATGTGCAGAGGCACAAGGAGGAGCACTTTCAGGCTCAGCTCAGTTTGCATGGCACTTGGGACAGCAAAATGTGAACCAAGACTTAGCACCAGTGAATGCTGCTTATAAATGCTAAGTGTTTGCAATTAATCACAGCTTCATTTTCTATTGAAGTGTATTTATAATTACTGTTTATTACCATAAAATGGACCATCTTCCTTCCAGCAGTTCAGAGGACATTCAGAATATCTGGAAACCAGGGTAATTCTTTGAACACTGGCTTGTTAGTGCAAACGTTAACACTTACAGAGAATATATCCCATGAGCAGCAGAAATATTCCGGGTAATGCCTGAGGCATTCAGTATGAAATGGATGACATGGGGACCTCGGTGCCATGAAAATGCCTTGACATGAACATCTCCCTTCTGCAGACAGCAATGGTCTGCTGCTTGGCCTCGTGTGTTTGCACACAGGTGCCCAGAGGCCCAAGTGGGCTCATGCTGACTGAATCAGGAAGTAAAATTGAATGCCACTGATTTCTGGGGAGTGCAGGCGGCTGCCCACTTTAATATATGGCACATATGGCATGAGAGTGTTAATTGAACATACAGTGTAAAAAAATTATCTCTGTACAGAGTATGGAGTTACCTGAGAGGATTTATGCAACAGACATAAAATCCACTGGAAACAGTCTAACCTTTGTAAGGCTTAATAAGTTTTCTACTTATTTACAGAAATGTCTTAGTTTATGCAAAATGAATGCCAGAGAAAATGCTATAGATTTAGTTGGACTCTATCTCTTGCTATTTATAGACCTACATGGCCTTATTCTGCTCTGGTTTACATCAGGAGTAAAATGATTTTTTTTTGATTGGGCCCCATTCAACCTCTTTTACATTCTTCATCCATCCACACATCTTATAACCTTACCTACAACCCACACAATGTCATCCTGTAGTTTTCCACAGCTATATCACTGAAGCATCTCAGCTTCTGCCATACACTCATGAATGCAACCTTAAAACAACCCCAGGACTCGTGGGGGGTTATTAAATGTAGGGGCTCAATAAGTAAACTCCAGCAAATCTTGCTGGACACCTTTCAGATGTCGTCACTCCACCCATCTGCTTCTCCCCAATGTCACAGAATCATAGAATTGTTTGAGTTGGAAGGGTTAAAGGTCATCTGATTCAACTCCTACCACACATTTGGCAGAGAGAAAACGGGGCTCCTCCAGTTCCCAGCCCGCATCCCCCAGGCAGGCAAAACACAACACCAAATCCTACTGCTTCTCCAGAGATGGGTATATCTCCTGTGCATCCTCACAGTGACCTCCCACAGTGACGATGAGGAGGCTCAGGAAGGTCCTGAACCATCCAGCCATCCGCAGCCATCTTTTTTGCTCTCCCTTCTTCATTCACTCATCACACACTTCTCAACTTCCTGCACAAACCAGTGCTACCGCCGTCTCAAAGGGTGACACAAAGGACTTCAAATGCTCCCTGGCAAGGAACAGCCCTCACCTCATGGGCAAGGGAAAGCACAGGGTGGGGGCAATGAGCAGGAAGGGGCTTGGAGATGCGGCCACTCCAGGTGGCGGCCAGCATGAAGCCGTCCTTGTGCAGCCCCTAGAGGGAGTCCCTGTCCCAAGCTTTCTCTGACAAGAGACTCAAGGTCAGCGCCAGTCTTTTGGAGGACTGAGGACTGTCCTACACCACGTTGTGGACTATCTCCTCACCTTCACCAGTATTTCTGCTTCTTTTTTTTTTTTTTTTTTTTGGTTCTGGTGTCATTTTCCCCACTTGAGCTCTGTTTCATTCTTCCTGTCCTCCCTTCTCTCCGTTTCCAGCTCCACCTGGGTTCCCTCACATCCCCAGATCCCATCCTGGCACTGCTGTGTCCTCTGAGTCCTCCTGGTGCTCAGCAGTGTGACTGAGATTTACCAGGACTCAGAACTTCACTCAATCCAACTTTTGAAATAGGGCCTTGGAGAGCTCAGCTATCAAATTAGAGCTTCACTCCAAAGTGTGGTGCTTCTTCCACCCAAAACAATTTCTCTAATATAGAAAAATCATCTGCTTTTCTATAAAATTATTCCCAAGTGTAACTGCTTTATTTCAGCTGAAAATTTGCATTGGTACATATGAGCAAATCTATGTGACCATCTGTACACATCAGCCACGAGATGGAAATCTTCGAAGCACTAATGTTTGACAAAGTCATCATCAAGTGAAAACTAGAATCTCATCACGAAAATCCTTCAGAAATCTCAACTGTAGACATCGCAGTCCATATTATTTAGGATGGTAAAAGGACTAATTCTGACATCATTCTGTATTAGAGATATTTGAAAACAATATTTAATTTACTCTTTACTCCACCAAAACTTCCTTTCAAAGCAAATCGATGTTGGCTGAAAGCAATATTTAATCACACGGTGGGAAAAAAAAAAAGAAAGAAAAAAGAAAAAAAAAAAGGATCTTCGGGTTTGTGCACTCAGCCACGTCCCAAATGGCAAAGGTTCAGGCTGTGTTTGGGAACCTCACCACACCAGAGCCTACCTATGCCCTGTGCAGCACTGGGGTATCACATTGTGCTTATGGGATAGCACCTACTGGGGCTGTATCCAAGTATTCAGGTACTTCCCTGTGCCCTCCTGCCAAACTGGCATTTGGGGACCGCAATATCAAGTTGTTTCAACACTGCCAAGTTTATGCAGCATCTCAGTTATCCTTTAATTGTGTACTTACTTTTTCTCAGAAGAGAGTGGTGTCTAATCACGTCAGGATTTTCTTAAGCAATTCTGCCTCAGGGTGAAGACTGTTTTTTGTACCACAGCAGTGGATCTATATGGCTTTAAGAGGCAGATTCTCCCAACACTCAGGGCCTGGCTTAGAGGAGGCTCCTGAACTGATTCTGTCAAGAAGGGTTTGCATTTTCTCCAGGGCTAGTTAGGAAAGGGGAAAATCTAAATGCGTTTTGACATTTGTATTTCGAGTGTTATCTGTCAAATATGCCAGGGCTGGATCACAAATTTCCTGAAGATTGTTGTGGCTCTCCACAATATCAATAGCGACCTGGAGCTCAGGCATGACCCGAGCAGAGGGCACATTTGCAGGGTGCAGGGATGGATGCTCCGTGGATTGAATCCCCCAGGTTTGTTATTGATTCCGCCCGTGACATCAGGCAAAGTCCCCATCGACCACAGAACCGTGGAGGAGGATTTCTGGTACTCCAGCAGCACCTGCTTAGATCTGCCTCGAGATCTGTCCACTCCATAACACTGCCATTTCCAAAGCACTGTGCCCTAGCACTCGGGTTTAATGACATGCAAAGTCCTAGCGTTATATGAAATTAAAATTCATTGTGTTAGATGTGTTTCTAGGCTTAAGGTATTGGCACTGCTAGCAAAGCAGAGAGCTCACTGAACAGAAGATGTGTTTAGCTGCATTGTATTAGCTACATTGATTTGTAGACGGGGAGTGCACAAATTGATGGCACGCTGTACTTGAGCGTTGTAACTAAAGCACCAATGAAATGTAATGCAGTGCAGAGCTGTAAGTTGTTACTGGTATATTAATAGCCAGGCTGGACTGAGGTGACAACGTTTTTGTGCTTGCTGCTGAGTGCTTTTGGGCTCCTGTGCAGCAAGGTGACACCGCCCTGTCCAACCAGGGGGACGCTGTCCTCAACTGATGTATGCTCATCCCAAGGTTGCCCAGTTCCCTGATCCGTGTTGTAACTGCTGTCAGCCACTTCATTAGAGATAATTAGGTCACTGCTGGGGGATCAGCCCCTGATCTCCTCTAAGTTTGTATGGGCAGCAAAACCCATGTTTCCCATGCTTCTGGGTAGTTTGGATTTCCCATAAGGTTCCCATGCCCAACGAATACCTTCACATCACATCCAGGTCTTCTCCCTCCTTACTTAATTCCAATCAGTCCCAGCACCTCTCACTCCCCAGCCTGTAATTTACCCTGCACACAAGCACTGAGCCGCTGTGATCCTTCCTCTCCAGGGGTCACGGCATTCATCACTGCCACTGCGAGCGGGAGGCATTGGCCACCACAAGATTGATGGAGTCTCTGGAGTGTAGGTGGGACAGTGAGGTGGCACACAGCATGACTCCGAAAACACCACTACCATCCATTTCATGGCACTGATGGATCTGAATACTGGCTGTGTTGCTGTTATGAATAGTTTACTAAATTTATGGGACTTTTAAGATTCATGTTTTAGCTATAATCCCACTTTCCTACCAAAATCAAATGCCTTCTGAATCCTCTGTCATTGCAGACATCACAAATAGCTAAAATAACCCATCAATAATAAGGAAATATTAGGGGTAGATTCATTTTTTAGCATCAGCAGATTGCTGGGATGCAGAAGCAGCTGTGAGTGATATGCCATGACCCCATGCCTGCACTGCTGGAGGCTGGGTTTCTAAGCCCAGGATCAGAGTGTTTGTGCATCCCAGCCACTGCAGATGACCCACGAGGGACACAGGGCAGCAAGGGTGCAGAAATGTCCCTTGCAGAGCAGCAGGAATGGTCCTGGAGGCAGATCATCCCAGCACGCAGACCTGAAAAATAAATAGCATTCCTACACCAGAAAGGCTCCCAGCACAAGGCAGCACAGTCAGCAGCCCCTGGACAGCCCCAGTTTCAGCCCAGGCTCATGAACAGACCAGAGATGGACGCATGCCCACTTCATAGAATCACCAAGGTTGGAAGAGCAGTGAAGTGTCAGCTATGGGGTGTGTACCAACAGACTGAAAGAAAATTAGGGCTGAGGGTTTGGGACTCTCACTGTCATTGTATCCAAATACCATTTGCAGAAATTATCCTTCATCTGAGATCCTGGAATGCAAACTCATAACTTCAGGCATTCCCCTCCATTAGGGCATCCCCAAGCTGAAGTGAAGTCATCACCCCTGGAGGTGTTCAAGAAACCTGTAGATGTAGCATTGGGGGACATGGTTAGTGGGCATGGCGGGGATGGGGTAAGGTTGGACTGAATGATCTTACTGGACTTTTCCAACCTTAAAGATTCTACAATTCAAGTGCAGCTGGGATTTAATGCCTCCCTGTTAGGGTTTGTGATGCCCAAAGCCACACTACCTGGCATGGTGAGGGATGCTCAGCACCACTGGACCAGCCCCAAAGGGCAGGTGGGATGTGGCAGGGATGGTTGGTACATGGCTGGGATATGGTGGGGCATGATGGGGACGTGGCTGGCACACAGCTGGCACACAACTGGGACACAGGTGGGATGTTCTGTGTTGGCTCCTTTGCTTCCACTGTCTACAGCCAGAGACTCACTGAGGAGTTTTGCTGTCTGCCTGTAAATACCTCAAAGCACTTCCCCTTGATGGACGCATTTGCGGTATAAATAGTCATGTCCTCTTTATTTCACTCCAAGGTTTAATTAATATATAAATCAAATGCTTATAAAACTCACAAATGCTCGGGAAGATGTAAAATTTAATTAGTTTGCCCACACAACTCCATATGTCAACTGTTAGCTCAATTACTCTTCGCCATGAAATACTGACTGCACTTTCCCATATTAGTAATTTCCTTCTATCTCAGAGTCATGGTTAATCAACACCCTGAACCCAACACACACACTCCTGTTAAATTAAATATTGAGCACAAGGAGCGAGAGCCTCCTTAATGAAATCACAGCTGGATTTTGCTCTGCAAACCGCTCACAATATCGGAGCAGATCATGGTCCTTAGGGCATAGGGTCTGTCCTCCCCAGCCCCAGCTCAAGCGCTCCCAAAGTCTCTCTCCCCTGAACACCACGGGACACTGTTCTGCCTCCTGAGGGGCAAAGGGATGGGGATGGGGACAGGGATGGGGATGGAGACAGGCATGGGGATGGGGATGGGAATGGGAATGGGATGAGGATGGGATGGGGATGCGGACGGGGATGGGGATAGGAATGAGGATGAGTAGATGGGGACATGCCCATGGCCTCGTGGCCAGCTAGAGACACAGCCTGAGCCACTGGGAGGAAGGCACAGGTCAGTGGATTTGCGATAGAAAAGGATGAAGCTGCCAAGGGGAAATTAGGAAACCTGGAGAAGGGAAGCACTTTAAGATAAGCCCTTACATTTCATATTTGTGCTGTATATATGTATATTTCATTTGTGCTATGAATAAGAACTATTCATTTTCCCTAAAACTATTCCCTTATCAACTGTGCTTTCAGTAGCTGATGCACAAGCTGCCAGCATCATCTGCGCCATGCACAGCACGGAGACCCCAGCCCCAGCCTGCTGCACCAGAACACCCAATTCTGACACTTTTTGGACAAATTAATGTCCTTCTCTCAGCAGCAATGATGCTGGGAACACAAAAGCACTTTATGAAGCTCTCCCATTTTCCTTTACATGGGCTAAATCTTCCCTAAACTTACCAGATCGTATCAGCACCCCATTTCCCTATGGTTTGTGACCCTCTTCCAAAAAGATTATAATTTCAATGGGAAATCACTTTGAGTAGCTGTTACTCTATTTTTTTTTTTTTTTTACTGTCCTGATATAAACAGAACTAGAACCCAGATACAAAATAATATGATTTTCATCCTCCAATTTCTTTCTCCAGGCAATCAGCTTGTTTCTTTAATCCAAATTAGCTCTTCAAATTCAAGTCTCACTTTATTTAATCTTCTTTTTCAATTAAATTCAATTGTCTGTGATCTTCTTAACTTCCTATGCTTCCCTGCATTGCTAATACAGACAAATTCTGCATTTGTTCCTCTCACTTCCCTTTTTTTTTTTTTTTTTTCCAGTTTTCTTTTGGCCTGGTGATGTGCTGCTGAACAACAGCACTTCCTTTCCCTGCTACCAGAGCAATAGCACATCCCACCCATGGCATCCACACGTATGGAATGGCTGCTACACTGGAGGTGTTTGGAGGTGGAACACCTTTTCCACCAGACAAGCTTGTCTGACCCAACGTGGCACCAACACCAAAGGAGAAGACGTGTCCTGCTGCTTCTTGAGGAGTCCCAGGCAAGTCCCCAGACTCGTTTTGTTGGCCAAGGATGTATAAGGGATAAGATACGAGCTGGCTGCCTCTATGGAAAGACACTGATGTTGCTCTTTGCCTTTCTAGATGATAAATGGAAGTGTCTTATGTAAAGTATGATTTGAACCATTGGTTACCAGTAGTGATAGACTTCAGGCAAGATGATGCTCCTGACCTCAGGTGTCCAATATATAAAGCACTGCATGCTGAATGCATCACAGCACCTGCAGTTGAGCTGCAGAGCAGCTCTGGACCATGTGTACTTGTTCTTAAGAAACCCTTTTCTTTGGGGTACTCCATGACAGACAGCACAGGAGCACAGCCACCATCCCACATCAGCTCCACATCTCCTGCAACCATACATCACTCTACAGCCCCCAGAGATCCCCACAGCCAGGTCCTACCCTCGGGTGCTCAGGGAAAATCTGACTATGACAAAAAAACTAGAAGCATCTCCCATATGCATTTCAAAGACCAAAAGACCAGAAGGCAAAGAAACAAAGACCCCACTTTTATTATTTTGAATAAGCAGAGTTTAATAGGAGAGCAGATGCTGTCCATAGTTTACTGCCATCAGGGATCCCAGATTTCCAATAAGAAATCCATGGGAGAATCAAACATCACTTTGGTGGTACACAAGGATGCACCCAGAGTCAGACCCATACTCTGAGCCACCACACTGCACAGGGAGCAGGAAATTTGGGTACATTGTGTAAATCTCTGCAAAAACCGAGTCTGTGTGGGAAGAACAGCCCATTCATTACTGTGGCACTTGTGGAAGCTCTGATAATTAGGAGGTTCTGGTGTTCTGGAAATCAAAGTGATTTCTATTCTTTTCTTTAATTAATTCAGGCTTTTATCTATGAAAGTGGAGATGAATCAAGGTTCCGCTCCAGGCAAGGAGCAGCAATGTGCTGTCCTGGGCATGGGGATCCTGCCATAGATTGAGCTGGTTAGAACACTGTGGTCCAAGCCATGCATTGCAATTCACCCATAGAGATAATGAACCAACCCCGACACTGTAGGCAAGGAGCTGCCTGGAAATGATGCTCCTGAAAGTAAAGCTCCTTTCAACTTCCCCGTTTTAGTCTCTGTGTTTTCTACTTTCTCTACTAGATGGCGCCTGCAGACAGGCAGCTCCGGGCTGAGCATCGCATCGGGTCCCCCACGAAGGGCTGATTGATTTAATACATTTTTCTCCAAAAAGCCACACAGCTGCCATAGCGATAACCGGAGTGGAGCCGACTAGTGGGAGGAGTCCGTTCTCTGGCAGCACTGTGTTCATTAACTGCGTTCTCCCACTGACCTCTACAAGAGATGCCAGCAGCCCCTGGCTGAGGATGGAGGGCGACCCAAAACGGAGCAGGGTGGGGATGGTGGCAGCACTCCTTAAGCTACAAAGCGGTGCCAGAGACGAATTAAGGGGCACCTAGGTGTGGGTTATCTTGTTGGGCACTTCTAGTCCAGGCATCCCCCCCAGGTATCACTTGCGTGCACTCAGTGACGCTGCACCTCTGGGTGGTTCACCCAGAGCAAAAAGGACACCCAGAGTAAAATGAAGAGCATGTCCCTGAGCAATGTGCTCATCAATGCATGTGTCCCTGGTCTTGGAGGCAGGGAGCAGTGGAGGGGAGGATGAAGCGTGCATTATCCACGTGCAAATCCTGCACGTGGATTTGGTGAAGGTGGAAAAGTGGATGATACTTGGGGGGCAAAAAGGAAAGAAAAAGAAGAAGAAGAAAAGTTTTCTGTTTTATGAAAAGGGATGAAGTCGCAGAAGTCAGCGGATCTCAGCACTTTGGGTTAAAGGGATGTCAGAGGAGCGGGTGCTGCTAAAGGCAGAGATGGGAACTCGCTGCAGCAGCTCACAGAGGCTGCAGGAGCCCTGAGAGTAGAAAGGAACCAGGTAAAGGGAATCTCAGTGACTGAGGGAGGGAATGGCATTGACTGAAGGCTCTATAAATAAACTAAAAGGGCAGGAAAAAGACAAATGTGTCCTTTACATGATCATAGAATCGTAGAATGGCCTGGGTTGAAAAGGAGCACAATGATCATCTAGTTTCAACACCACCACCCTCCTATTCCCCCCCCCCCCCCCCCCGCTATGTGCAGGGTCACCAGCCACCAGACCAGGCTGCCCAGAGCTACATCCAGCCTGGCCTTGAATGCCTCCAGGGATGGGGCATCCACAGCTTCCTTGGGCAATCCGTTCCAGTTATGATGCAGGAGGACAGGTAAAAAAAATCCTGAAAGTGCGTCAGAGTTCAATGATTTCTTCCCTTGTATCCACACAGAACGCCGGCTGTCACCAAAACACAAACGGGGCAGCTGGGCACCTTTATCAGCTGCCGGAGAGTCCCACAGCCCACACTGTCACCTGTGCCACCGTCCCGAGATCAGTTTGAAAAGCATCAGAGCGGCGGATAAAGCCATTCCCAAAGATGCTTTTGGAAAGAGCCTCCCGGGGAAGGGGCAGATGAGATTCCAGAGGGGTCAGTGGTAAATCCCCGCGGCCCTGACCGCGTTATTCGCCCTCTCTCTCCCGGCAGCGTGGGACTGCGCTGCCACAGGGAGCTCTGCGCCGCCGGGGCGAGGCCGCTTATCTGCCCCGCTCCCCGCTCACAGCCCCGCGAGCAGGTGCACGGCCCCTGATAGCACGGCCACGGCCGCACCGAGCCGCACCCTCCATTAAAACGAAACGCTCGCCGGCTCCGAAACGCCCATATACGTGGAGAATTAAGGACTCCTGCCCCGAGCGGGTCTCGCGTCCGCCGCGGTGCCCGGCGCTTAACCTCGGCGCGGGGGCTGCAGCGGGAACGGGGCCGAAGGGTGCGCGTTCCGCATCCCCCGCTGCTGTACCGGGCTGCGGCACGGCGAGCCGTGCCTCCTGGGCGTGCCGTGCCGTGCCACGCCGGGCCGGGCCGGGCAGGCCGATCCGCGCCGCCGGCGGCACATGGGCAGGAGGGCGGAGCCGCGGGCTGACATCAGCGTGCCTCGCTCGCCGCCAGCGGCCGCTCCGCTCGCCCTCCCCGCTGCCCGCCCGGCGCAGAGGTGAGTGCGGCCGAGGGGCTGCGGCTCCGAGTCCCGCCGTGGGGCTCAGCTCGGCGGACGGAGGGAGCGGCCCGGGGTCCGCGGGGCCTCCGCCGCTGTCGGTGCCGGAGGCGGGCGCCGGGTTGAGGCGGTGGGGCCGGGGCGGCGTGGCGGGGCGGTGCGGGGCCGGGGGTTGTGCGCGCACAGGCGTGGTTGGGTAGAGGGGAACGGGACTGCTGGTAGCTGCCAGAGCGCGAGCTTTGCAAACGCTTCGTGGAGGTGAATGACTTCTTCCGGCCCGGGAGAAATCGGGCAGGGAGATATTAAAAGAGAAAACATCCTGGCCGGAGCCACGCGGGCCCGCAGGGACGAGCAGCGGGCGGCTCTGCTGCTTCAGTGCCCCTGGGGGTTCCTATAAGGAAATAGGGTCGGATGCGCTGCGCTCCGTCTGCTCCGTGTGGCTGTGCCGCACAGTGACAGCTGTGACGGAGTTGGAGGGGTGACTTTGGAGCAGGGCTGCCCCACAGGCGGGGTGGTCCGGCTCGGTCTGTCCCGTCAGTGGGATAGCCCCGGAGTGGGGACAGCTGCGGGCAGAGCATCGAGAGCCCCACAGCACCAGCCCAGCGCTGCGGGTAGAAGTGGTGCGTTAGGAAAGTGCATCCCGGAGAGTGAAACCAGAGACAGCGAGAGGGGGACGCCGCTCCTCCGGTATCAGTGTTCCTGCAGGTTGAGGAGATGGAGGGCTAACAAGATTGAGCTGCTTAAAACACTTTAGATTTTAAATCAGGCTTACGTTTCTCCTCTTTTAAAATCCCATTTGCTATAAAACAAATGTACGGTAATGCAGGATCCAATACTCAGTGCGCGGATTCGATTTCCTCCATAATTGTGGAGCAGAAAATGTTGGTGACTCAACAAGTCTTTGTTTAAAAAGAAAACGCAGCAAGCCCCAGGAAAACACGCTTCTTGAAAGCAAAATTTGTGTTTGCTTTGCTTTTTACTTTTGCTTTTGTTTGGTTTGCTTTTTATTACTAGGAGCTTTGCTTTGGCTGCGACCTTGCAGCGCTACACCCATAAATGAAAGCAGCTTTAGATTCAGGGGAAACACATTTTTTCCGGTGGTGGAAGAAGTGGGGCAGTGGAGGAGCTCAGAGATGTGAAGGATGGCTGTGAGATGTTACATTATGGAATTGAAGCCCACAGTTTGTTACCCAGATGTTTACCATTGCTGATTACAATCAGGTTTCCTGTCAGTGTCACAACAGAGGACAGATTTCCAAACTTTAAGTTACTGCTTCTCCGTAGGGTCATTTCCCCTGCAGTGGGCTGCAGGGTGCTTCCCATCTTCTTCTTCTTCCATCTAAGTGGAATGTAGCTTAATTGAATGGGTAAAATGTTTGGAAATCAGTGATGTGGGAGCCAACATCTCATCTCAAAAGCCCTTGGGTACTCCAGAGCCCAAATCAGTGGAAGATTTTTAAAAATTTGGCCAAGGTTTCAGGAATTCCTGAGCTCCTTCCACCTTTTTCCAGGTTCTTAGACTTCTAGCAAGTCTGAAGTCTGGATCTGCTAACACTTGCATTTCAGTTTAGTTCATGGAATCACAGAATGGTTTGAGTTGGAAGGATCATGAATCTCCAACCCCCTCATCACAGGCAGGGCCTCCAACCTCCCCATGTAATACTAGACCAGACTGCTCAGGGCCCCATCTCACCTGGCCTTGAACACCTCCAGGGACAGGGCATCTACAACCTCTCTGGGCAGCCTGTTCCAGCACCTCACCACTTTCATAGTGAAGAACTTATCCTTGATATCCAACTTAAATCTTCCTTCCTTCCACTTAAAACCATTTCCCCTTGTCCTGCTACTGTCTACTCCTGTAAAGAGTTGACTCCCCTTCTGTTTATAGGCTCCCTTTAGATACTGGAAGGCTGCAGTGAGGTCACCCTCCAGCCTTTTCTCCAGGCTGAACAAGCCCAGCTGCCTGAGCCTTTCTTCATAGAAGAAGTGTTCCAGTCCCCTGATCATCTTTGTGTCTTTCCTCTGGACCCTCTCCAACAGCTCCCTGGCTTTCTTGTGTTGGAGGCCCCAGACCTGGATGCAGTACTCCAGATGTGGCCTCACTAGGGCGGAGTAGAGAGGGACAATCACCTCTGCAGTCTTTGCAAAAAATGTCCTAAGAGTTCCCCACAGACCATGGTCTGCCAATATGGGTCTGTAGATAATGCACCCGCAGCGGTGCGCTGATACCAACCACTGGCCATCACTAACAGGTACCTGCTTGAGTTAGGCAGCGTCGATGAGCTCCTTACTGAAGGGATGGGAGGCAGCTGGGGCCCTGTGCACACCGTGCATGCCTGGACCAGGTTTCTCTTGTGCTGCAGAACTCACCAGGCGTTTGTTGTGTGCTGCTGCCTTAACCGGAGGCGTTTCCTCCCCACATACCTCTGTGCCCATTGCAGCTGCTCGGTAGAGAGGTGTGTCCGTGCCATAGCGTGGATGTGCCTGAAGGGCACAATGTGTTCAGGCAAAGCAAAGGCTGCACTCACGAGGCAGCATGATCTCTGTAGGCACCACCCTTCGTGCTCCTTTCCCTGTGAAGCCGCTTGCCCTCTTCTCTTGCTTTTCCTTCAGCTCTTCCCAGGTCAGTAACACCGCTTCCTCCTTCCTGTTGGCCTCAGCACCCACCTGAAGGAGTGAGGGAAAATAAATGGAGATGTAAAACAGCTTACTGAAACTGCATAGGCAGCACTGATTCACAGAAGGATTTTAGCACTTCAGTGTCCCTAAAGAAAAAGCACCAAGGGATGACAGGTGAGACCCCACTTGCTTCTCCTGCCGTAGCACAGGACAGGCTGTGCTCCCACAGCAGCAAGCTGACACGGGCCTCATGCTGGAAGTGTTCTCTCCCCTCCACCCCAAACCATCCCCTGGGCCACCCTCTGCCCCACACGGCCCTGTGCATCCTCTGAGTTGCTGCAAGAGGCAAAACCAGAGGGCATGCTGATCTTGGAGGCCCTTCTAACAGGCAGCAGCAGCCAACCCAAATATTTTCATGTGCAGGCAGTGCAATTCCTCTGCATTCTTTCTGGAAAGAGGTTTTTGAACAGCAGGATCTGGCAGCTCCCTGGGGGGCTGCTGGGCTCAGGGCTCACCCTGCTGCTCTGCTGCAGGAAAGGGAAAGCTCAGAAGTGAGTGAGTCGCTGTGAGGTAGTTAGCATGGTAAGAGCAGCAAGCAAACAGAGATCCCAGAAGAAAGGAATAGAAGCCATGCAGGATTCAGCTATAGCACTTAAAGTTGTTGTCACCTGTCCCTTGATGATAAGTTGGAGAAATAACCTTCTTATTCAGAGTCACATCTCTCAGATAAAGTTGTGTCTGCTGTGAGCATCAGCACTGCTCACCAATACCTCATGGTGCTTCAGGCTTGTGCTCCCCATGGCCTTAGGGTGAGAACTCTAGGCTTCCCAAACCTCACATTCCCAGCTTATGAAGTTCCGTCCCAATCCAGGTCCCTGTCAGGCTTCTCCACACTGTATCAATTTGGCAGGCACTAGCAGAATGGTCTCTTGGTACACCAAAAGTTTGTTTCCCAGTTTGATCAAGCCCCAGCCAATACTGTGAATGGGTGATTTTTCTGCCCAGCATCAGTATTGCCTGTTTAACCTCACCAGGTGCCCACAGGCTGGTGCATTTCTATAGGAAAACTGTGGCCAAAATGTCTGGGTTGACATGGGAAAAAGCAGAGCATGGAAAATTCTGGGAAAGCCTCCGCTGTTTTGAAACATGTTTTTGAGTTCTGGTCACGGTGAAGAACATCCTGTGGTCAGGAACATGCCTTTGGCTTCCAAACCCAACATGCTCAGTATTTATCAATGATTAAACTGGAGGGGGTATGTAGGTATGTAGCAGGGGGGGGGGGAGGGGAGGCTGGCAGCCTCGTTGTCATCAGCAAGCAGTGGTGCAGGGAGCGATGTGCTTGCTTTGTGGGTGACATAGGGGAAATGTTTGAGGGAGGGGCTCCTTAAAGACTGGGACAAATTGGAGGAGAGGTCAGAAAGAGCAGAACATGCGCTGCGTCCCATGTGTTTGGACTGAATGACCGCATGGGCAGCGGGTGAGGGACCGGCCAGGCAGCACAGGGATGGGGTTAGGGGCACAGCACAGCAAGTCAACAGTGCTGTGTGGTTGTGCAAAAGCAAACAGCGTGTTGGGAGGTAGGAACAGGGAGAGGGATGATGGTGAAGCACAGTGCGATGGTGGGGGAATGCTGCAGCACTGGGACCCCTCAGCAGCTCTGTTCCCACCGTGTGGCTGGGGACAGCCTCAGCACCCAGCAGTGCTGCCCCAGCAGTCGGGGACCTGGGGTTGCCTCAGGGCTCTGCTGTTGGCATTTCCTCATTCTCACAGCCTGGCTGGCATCCTGGGGGAGGTTTGCGACATCGCTGTTCTGGCTGAAGCAGTACAGACGGTTAGTTTATTGTTTTTGCTGGTTCCTGGTTTGCACTGCTGGGAAGTTAGCTCTGTCTGCTTTGGAAAAGGAAAAATGGAAAGAGGTAGCAAGCCTGTTTTCCCCTTCTTCCCTCATCTGTGAGCTGTCCTCAGGGCAGACGTGTTATTTGCAGTCAGCCTGGACGAGACGGGGAGAACTCCTGAAGTGTGAGCAGAGCTGAGATTGACTGGCTTTGGATAAGCCCTTTTCTTACTTAAATCTGTACCAATCTCAGCAGGTACTTGGTACTGGCAGTGCTCTTTGGAGGGCCTCTCTGGGTACGGCAGAGACTTATGTGCTTTATTTCCCCTGGAAACAAAACAGCTGTAGCCAAGACATGAGTATTTCTATGCACAGCAAGACCTGAACAGAGACTTCAGGTGCTGAATGCATCTCTCCAGCTGCGACTTCTTGGTGTATCAACTCCATGGAGAGCACCAGGCTCTGCAGACAGGAGCTGCAGGTCTTCAGCATGGTGGTCAGCAAGGGAAGTGCCAAGGTCCCTGCGTTCAGATAGATGGCCTGGGGGCAGAGATCACCCCCATCCCTAGAATATTTGGGGGGGACCATACTCCATAGCATACAGGAACTGTCTTGGTGCAGACAGTGGGACATTCCCCTCATTCCATCCTGGTGCCCATCAGGGGATGCAGATAATCTTACCTTTATCTCAGATAACTCCCAACACCGAAACTGAAGCCCTGATGTGTAAGGACATGCACCGCAACTACTCAAGACTCAGTTGTGGTCAGTCTAACCAAAACCTGACCCCAGGGGAAGACAGAAGTGGTTATTCGAGCCAAGGTGCTGCCTTCTAAGTCTGTATATGAGCTGAGTCCAGAGATGAGGTTTTGGACAAACAGGAGCCAGTTTCGTTGTGCTGTGCAGCACCATGGCAAGGAGGTCCTTATGAGATTGCTGCCATGTTCTTCAGCGCAATTTGACTCAGATATACTTAAGAAACTTCTGTTACTGGAGCTATTACAAAACCAACTTGTCTTTTAGTGATAGGACAAGGGGGAATGGTTTTAAAGTAAAACGGGGGAAGTTTAGGTTAGATATTAAGGAGAAGTTTTTTTCACTCAGAGGCACTGGAACAGTTTGTCCAAGGAGGCTGTGGATGCCCCATCTCTGGAGGCATTCAAAGCCAGGCTGGATGAAGTTCTGGGCAGCCTGGTCTGGTGGTTAGAGACCCTGCACATAGCAGGGGGGCTGAACTAGATAATCATTGTGGACCTTTTTAACCCAGGCCATTCTATGATTCTATGATTTTATCTGATAAACCTGAATACTAAGGCAGGGAAATGGATCTTGATTATTTTTCTTTTGGTCCAGAACTGAAGCAGAGCACATGCCTTGCCCCTGTAGGAGCAGCCTTGTTCAGGGTTTACATGTCAAGCGCTGACTGTGGGTTGCAGGAACCACGAGGCTGTAGTCCCCTGCCCAGAATAACCGACAGGGTCCTGTAAAGATGGTCTCGTTGTTAAACAAGTGGTCAGGGATATCTGGGTCTTCCCAGGCAAACTTGCTGGAGCCCCGTTATCGCTGGTATCTCAGTCCCCATGTCTGTGGAAGGAGGATAACAATGGCACCAGCTTCCCAGATAATGCAGTGGGGCATTATCTGAGTGCAGATTGACAGTGCAGGGAGTGCAGCCACACCTGGAGGGGCTCCTGCAGCAGCTCAGCCCAGAACGGCCGTCCTGCTGGAAAGCACTCTGAAAGCTGTGTTTGCCTGGCACCCAGCCTAAGCTATCAGCCTGCCAAGCCTCAGGTGCAAAACATGTAGAGTTATCCCTGCTTTTCTTCTGCAGAGCCCTCCCACCCTCTGCCTGTGCCGCAGAGATTTGACTGCTTCGGTTCACCCAGCTTTTGTCTGTCTGATCCCATTCTGCCTTCTGTCCTGTTTTGGTGCCTGGTGGAGTGGAGCTCCTGATGTTGCTCGCTGCCATTGTACTGCAAATAATACAGCCACTGAGATGCAATAGCTGAACCACACACAACACTCTGGATGTGGGCACAGCGTTCCCCATGCAGTGATATAAGGGTGTCATTAACCATCAATCTGTAGGGCAGTTTCACATTGCACTTGGTATTTAATTATGGAACTGCTGCCCGGTTAGGATTGAAGCTAGTTTACTTCCACTGATCTGGGCTTTAAATCATCATGCAGCTTCCTTGCTAAGGCACCACTCTCCTTGAACTTTGTGTGATGTAACTCAGCAGGGGTACAGTTTCCTTGACAGAGAAGATCAATAAATGAGGTTTATCTGAGACTGCAGTGCTCAGGCTGTGTCTGGCCTCTGCAGCCTTCCCCGTGCTAGTGGCTGCTTTGCCTCAGGGTGACACGGCAGTAGCATGGCTGGTGGGGCCATGGGGAACAAGTAAATGCCCTGTTCCCGGAGATAACCAAGTTGAGGCTGGTTGGGGCTCTGAGCACTCTGATGGAGCTGTAGGTGTCCTTGCTTATTGCAGGAGGGTTGGACCAGATGGTCTTTAAGGGTGTCTTCCAATGCAAAAGATTCCACGATTCTATGCAGTCCTGTCACCTTGAGCATTGCTTCCTGCTCCAGTGGCCAGGCACCAGAGAGATCTCTTTATTGTAGGACAACATTTCATGCATGCAGGTTGCTGAAAAGCAGAGGGTTGTGTAGGCAGGAGAGGTGGTTAAGCTAAACAATAGTGTGAGCCCCAGAACAAATAGTTGTGGGCATGAATACACCTAGGTGGAGCAAGGAGGTTTCTTAAAAGTAAAGCAGTGAGTTTTCGATAAAGTGCGTGATAAGCAGGGGCCAAAAAAGAAAACCCAACATCTCTTCAGACAGAGCTGGAGTACTGCAGGGTTTTGCAGCCTGGCTCTTCATCCTGGCTGGGATGAGGGCACAAGGCTTGGCGTGGACCTGAGCTCCACCTCTGGGCTCGCTGCTCACTTCAGGAAATTCCAAGTGATCTCATCTCCAGCCTCACCTATGTGTTTCTGTTCTGTGTTCAGTTTATGTGTTTACAGTGCTATACTCACATTGTTTTGCAGCGACTGAGATCTGTATGGCCTATACCTAATGCAGGGGTGTGTGCACGGGTAGCAGCCTTGATTAGACCACTGACACAGGTGCAGAACAAAGTCAGCCTTTGGGCACACAAGCCCTTCCACAGGTCTGGAGCAGAAGCAGAAACCTTCAGGGTGAAATCTGAGTAGTTCTCTCTTACCAAGCCCATGAGAGGAAGCTGCATGATATGAGTTACAGCTCATTAAAGTGTACTCATAGCACTTCTTATGCCCTTATGCAGCACTTGGCACGTGCCAGTAGTGAGTTTTGGTGCTCAGGCACTTTGCATGAGGATTGCAAATTGCTTGCAATAAAGCTTGGCTGTCCTAAACAGTTATCACACCCAAGCTTGATCTTCTCTTTGTCTTTCCCAAATCACTTATGAGCATGTTGGAAAAACACAGATCTGTGGGGAAACCCCAGGACAACCCGTTCCCATTATGAAAATTACTTATTCTTACCCTTTGTTTCTCACTGGTAACTATTCATGCAGAAGTGCCCTTCCCTTTTGCACCATTATTGCTCCAATCCCAGAAAAGCACTGGATAAAGACCATTTCCAAAAGCCTATGATAAACAAAGCCCAGTGACCAGGTCACCTTGTCCGAGTGGTCATCCTCACTTTGAAAGAACTGTGCCAGCTATACAGCAAGACTGTACTCTGCCAGAATCAACCTCTCTCTTTCACAAATGTCTCAAGAGTCTGTTAATTCTGATCTTTATTACCATTTCTATCAGTGTGCCCAAATCAAAAGTCAGGTGTCCTGGTGTGCGAGCTCCCTGGGCCACCTCCTGAGCCCTTTAAAAGTCTGGTGTCCCTTTGGCCATCTGCATTTTTTAAGCAGGTTTGAGCTGTAGGTGACACATCATGGGAACAGTCTGGCAGTTCCCTGATTGAGCTTCTCCAGACCTCCAGGCTCAGCTGGTGTGATGCTGTTCATTTTATTGATTTGCTTAAAGCCTCTTTGTGGCCTCAATATCTAATCTGCTATGGAGAGCAGAGTGTTACAGGGCAAAATTCATTAATGTTTGTAAAGCTCATCAAGATCATTCATGAGTAAATCCCATCATATTGTAATACTTTTTTTTTTTTTTTTTAAATGTCACAAGAAAGTTCTCCTTGTTCATTGAAGAAATGAAACAAATAGACCCAAATATTGGAAAAGGCAAAGGCCACAGCTCTCTTCATTTACCACTTGGAGCTTTCATTCCACCTCAGACTCCCTGCTTTGATGCTGCTCCCACAAATCAAAAAAAACCCCCGGCTCTCTCAGTTGTGTGCCCAGAGATCCCCATGGACACCAGGGCTTTTCAAAAGATCTGCCCTGGTCCTATAGGGCTTCAGGAGCTCCCGATGCTGGTGGCTGTGAGGACTGCTTTGGCTTTGCAGCGTGAGATGCAAGTAAGAACAGCAGAGGATGGCTGAGTGCAGGTGTTTGATCACCCAAACCGGGGAAACTTGTCCCTAAAACCACTTCTGTGTTGATGTCTTGTCCCCCTCCAACGGTAGCTGGATGTTACTACGCTCATGCTGGTGGGTTTAGTAGATGGGTCTGGGCTACAGGGATCCAGCGCTGTACATCTACAGTTAGGCATCAGGGAATTCCCTCCTTCCCAAAACCTCATGCACTTCTATTCATGCGGCGTAAGTGGCATTTTCCCCATGACTGCAGATGTGGTCTGAGTTTCTGCGAGAACTTTGCAATGAACTTGCATTTCCCCTTGTTTTTCCTGCCAGGATGCCTGGAGGAGACATGGCCAAGCCCCTCCTTGGCCACAGGAGCACAGAGGGTGACCCCAGCGTGGTGCCTGCAGCTGGCCGCACCATTGGCGTGCTGGGGAGCGGGGACTTTGCACGCTCGTTGGCCATCCGTCTGGTGTGCTCTGGCTTCAAGGTGGTGGTGGGCAGCCGCAACCCAAAGCGCAAAGCCTGTCTCTTCCCTTCTGCAGCAGAGGTCACCTTCCAGGCTGAGGCGGTGAAGAAGACGGATGTCATTTTTGTGGCGGTTTTTAGGGAACATTACTCCACGCTCTGTGACCTGGCTGATGTGCTGGCGGGCAAGATCCTGGTGGATGTCAGTAACAACACTGAAATCAACCACCACAAAGAATCCAACGCTGAATACTTGGCCTCTCTGTTCCCCGCCTGCACTGTGGTCAAGGGCTTTAATGTGGTTTCTGCGTGGACGCTGCAGTCTGGTGCCAGGGATGGCAATAAGCAGGTACTGCTTTCTTCTGATACGTGCCACATCCCAGCTATTTCAGCAGCTGAGGTCTGACATCAGTAAATGGCCTTAGGGGCATCAGTACTGGTTTTGGCATCCAGAAACCATCACACAGCTTGCACATTTCTTTGATCAGAAAAGAAATACACTGCTTACTCCATACCTTGTAGTCCTTGGAGTCACTGTGTAAGTGAAAAACATCATTTAATTGTCTCTCTATCTAAACACTGCCAGTAAAGCAAACTGGTGGTACGCATAAGAAAGAAAACCTGTCCAGGAGAGAGATCTTTGGCAACCACAGTAAAGCCCCATCAGAAAGTCTGCCAAAACACATGATGCTCCATGATAATGTAGGCTTCCTTTAGTGTAGCATCCCTCCTGCCACGCTTGTTCCCACCACTTGATCTCTTTGCCCAATATGTATCTTTCCATTTGTTGCAGGTTCTGATCTGCTCCAATAGCCAAGAAGCCAAGCGTACTGTTGCAGAAATTGCTCAGATCATGGGCTTCACCCCTGTGGACATGGGCTGCATGTCCTCAGCCTGTGAGATTGAGAATATTCCCCTGCGCCTTTTGCCAGCGTGGAAAATCCCCATCCTTTTGGCTCTGGGGCTCTTTCTTTGCTTTTTCACTTACAACCTGGTGCGGCAGGTCATCCACCCTTACATCAGGGAGCAGAAGAATAAGTTTTATAAGATCCCTGTCGAGGTGGTCAACACTACGCTGCCATGCGTGGCCTACGTCATGCTGTCTCTGGTCTACCTCCCTGGTGTGCTGGCAGCCTGCTCGCAGCTCTACTACGGCACCAAATACAGGCGCTTTCCAGACTGGCTTGACCAGTGGTTGCAGCACAGAAAGCAGATCGGCCTCCTCAGCTTCTTCTGTGCAGCCCTGCACGCTGTGTACAGCCTGTGCCTGCCCATGCGCCGCTCCCACCGCTACCAGCTGATTGAGACGGCCGTCAAGCAGGTAATGTTGGCACCCTTCGGTTGGCACCTGTAATGATCTTGCAGGCACATTCAGAAGTTGGGTAAGAGGGCTTCATGGCCTTTGCGTTTGCTTTCCAAAGGATTTGTTTACGTAGGAGTGTGTCCTCATCACAGCGCACCTCCAGTGCTGTAACAAAATAATGCTGAGGGATTAGGGCATAGTCTAGGGGAACAAGGAAACGGGAAAGTACCCTACTGCCCTATCGAGGCTTTCAGCAGTGTTTATCCAGCGATTACATCCCGAGATTGCTACACCTTCAGGCAATTCAGCTCAGCAGTGCCATGGAAGAATGTGATTCTGCCATTCTTTGTCCCTGGCTTCTTGCTGCTCTTCCCTTCCTCCTCCTGGGATGGTGCAAGAAGCTCTGTGCAGCCCAGAGGTGAACCAGATCAAGGACTTGCCCCCAAACCTGTCTGCTTTCTGTGATGGGATGTTTCCCAAGTGCTTCTCACTGCAGCCACCCAAACACTTTGTCCAAGCACAGAGGCATGGAGGCAGCTGGGAGCAGGACAACTGGTTTTGGAAGCAGTGCCTGCTCAAAACATCCATCAGATGTTTCAGTTCCAGCCTGGCACAGCCCCTTTTCAATTGCTACAGTCACATTAATCTCGGGCAAGCATCCTGTGTCCATTTCCCCTCTACCTCCTGTTTTCTAGCAACATCTTTGTTTAGTAAATTAAGCCCATTTAATGGGCTAAAGAAGATGGTTCTAAATGTTGTTCTCTGCCATGAAGCATAAAACCCATCTTCCTTTCCATTAGCATGAACAATTTCCCCCACTAAATGCACTTAAAATGAAAGTTATTAGGAGACTACTGCATATTCAAGCATCTGTATTTGTTTTCATGGCTTTAAACTGACTTCTCATTCCAATTATCTTTCCAAATGCAACTCTGGGGCTTGCTGCTGTGGTTACAGGCTATGGGAGCTGTGAGCATCGAGCAGTTCTTCCCAGCAGGCTGCAGATCTGATCCAGCTGGGACAAGTGGCAGTGGCACCTCCCACAGGCAGAGGCCAGTGGCACCAGGAACCAGTGCTCATCCAGGAAATCTTCCAAAACCAAAGCGAATACACATAAAATTCAATTCCTCTATTCCTACATGCTCCGTTTTAACAAAACTTCATTGTCATGCCAGGCTATGGAAAAGAAGATGAATATCTGGGTAGAGGAGGAAGTCTGGAGGATGGAGATTTATATCTCTGTTGGAATAATTGCCCTGGGCTTGCTGTCGTTACTTGCCATCACCTCACTTCCATCCATCGCAAACTCTCTCAACTGGAGGGAATTCAGTTTCATCCAGGTAAGGTTGACATGTGACAATGCCAGAGAGTAGTTCTGCAGTCAGCTGGTGTTACAGGCACTCTGCCACTCACCATAGAGGACATCTCAGGGCAGTGGGACAGTGGTGCTACCACGGAGTCATGCAGGACTCACGTGCTCTGCTGTGTCTCAGGGAAAGGAAAATGTAATGCATCATGTGCATCCATGTGGGGCTTAGTGGCAAGCTTTGCATGAATGAGTTTTTAATGTGCTGGTGGAATTTCTTTCTCACCCTACTTTTAACAGTGTTTGCTAAAGATCATGAGAAGAACTAGCATGGGTTTGCCTGTGTGATGCCCCCTGCAAAATTCTCTGGGATTTTTCCTCCTCACATTGCGCCCATGAGCAGTGCTGCATTCACTCCTGAAGTCATACAAGGTAGAAAGCTTTGCAGACATTTAGAGAGGACAGGGTTATTCCCTTCTGTGTGAGAATTGCTAAGTCAGGGCCTGAACCAATGATTGAGCACCTGGTGAAGGGATGCAGCCAGCCCTGGGAGCACAGGTGAATTGCTTCCACCTTCCTAAGCCTCATTTAAGGGCTGGCTGCCACAAAGTAAGGGTCTCTACTTGGAGATCTCTCCTTTTGGAGTATTTGGTAAGTGCTGATCCTTGGGATAGGTGAGCAATTTTTTTTTCTTTAACTGGATTGTGACCATCACCTTTTTTTGAGTAATTTAGATTGGTTATCTACTATCATTTTTCCCCATGCCTTCTGTATTGTGAAGATGCTGGGGGGAGTTTGCAGCAGGCTGCAGATGGTAGATGGATAACCCATGGGGACAGCCAGTGCAGGACGCAGATCTGAATGATCAGTGAAGGGCGTGTCTTCTAAAAAATAGGTTAGAAGTGTCTGGATAGCTTTTCTTTCTCTCAGGTTTCCCAGTGGTTTAGGAGCCCTTCTTCCCACTTGGAGGGATGTCCAGGTTAATGAGGCCAGATCTCTACAGTGACCCATGTAGGGATCCCAAACCCTCAACCCAAGGGCTGCCACTCTCAGTGATACATACAGAGCAAGAATTCAGGCTAACAGGGACAGCAAGGAAAAAACTTCAAGTAGTCTCTGCACTTCAGAGCTCATTTTAAAACCTAATTCCCTGAAAGACACTCACCTGTCATATCACATAATCCTGAAACCCATCATTAACTGTGCTTCCTACACGGCTGCAGCTTAGCTTGCAGCAGGCTCCCAGTGATGCTGCAGTGCCACCCAGCACGCACAAACCCCACAGGCCCCCCACACCTCCTCTGCAGATCCACTCTGCACACTCAGAGGTTGGAGTATGCAGAGTTAGGGCATGCAAAGGTGGATATCCATCATTCATTCTCCCTTGCTGAAGCTCTTCAGCTGCACATAAATAATTCAATATTCATTAGAGCAGGAGTTTGAATCCTGCTCTCCCACAGGTGCCCTGATCTCCAACTACTAAGTCAGTTCATCTCTCTTTCTCCTCTCTTGCTGTGAGCTGTTGAGTAATTATTTACAATGCATAAAGAAGCCTCACCTGGAGAGCCTGACCTCAAGAGATTGTCCCTTGGGGAGAAGGGAGATCTTGCTTTAAATCTCTTTCTTAACAGACAGCAGGAGCAAATTAATTCTCAGCATCACATTTCAGGGGAGCACTGCAGCCACTGGGACATTGGATAAACTCCTGTCCTGGCTTAGGCATTTAATATCAGGAATCTGAGATGAAGGGAAATAATTCCTTATAGCTTGGAATGAGGCTCTGAAAATTCCCTGCATCTCCCTCAGCCTCTCTAAGCAGCTCTCCTGGTGGGTGCTGCTGTTCTGTTACGCAATATGTATGGTATCTTCTACCAGCACACATTCCACAACTGTCTCTTCTGCCCTTTGCCATCTTTCCCTGGGTCTTTCCAATGATATGTCAGCTCTGGCTGACCAGTACGTGATGCTCTGCTCCAAAATAGCTCCTGGCTGCCCCAGGCAGTCACTGGTTGGCTTAGGGCATGGAAAAATCACTCCTACCTATTTCTGTGGATGTAGGGAGAGGCATTGCAGCACAGCACCAGCTTCCCTGCTGATGACATGCAGGAGATGTATGAGTGGCAATGTGCCTGAGGAGAAGACTAGAGGCTCTTGTCATGTTAGCTTCCAGGTTGGGCATTGCTTGTTTGGTTTTTAATGAGGAATTTTTTTAGATTATTTTTTTCAGTAAGTTGGTGATGCCAACTTGAGGAAATGAGTAGCAGATATATCTGCTGTTCCCAGGTGCTAGAGGGTAACATTCACATACAGCAACTCAACTCTCCCTAAATTAATGCACAGTGACACTGTAATGTAAATACAAGGGGTGAAGAACAAGGCTGTACTCCCAAGCCCTGGGGATGTCCAACACTTGAACCTATTACGGTGCGTGAGAGGTATTGTGGCTAGTTGTGAAAAAGAAAAGATCTGGAAAATACAAAGCACAGCAGTCCCTGTTGAGTATCTCCCCATAGCTGCAGCCATTTGCTGCCATTTCTATTGAGGTGGCTGCTGTGTTTGAGAGGGGTTGCACTTATTTGAGTGAGTGCTGGGGCTTGCTAAAAGCCAGGAACCACTCTGATCCACTCCTTACCTGGATTTTCCCACACCTCACACTTTCCAGCAACACTGTGGGTGCCTCTCAGCACCACGGGGTACTGCCGTTATCTTAAAATACACATCTGTTGCTTAACAGGCCAAAAATCACACTTGGGTTGTTGCTAAAGATTTAGAATAAAAAGTCTTTTAGTAACTCCTGCACATACATGATTTTCAGCTAGCAAATACACCTGAGTTGAATGTACAGTTTCTCTCCATATCCAGTTTTGACTAATAGAAAATATACAGGATCTAGGCACTAGGAACAATTCAGATGCAATTCAACTTACGAGACAGATTTTTAATGTTCCCCAGTGACTTACAAATCAAATCTAATTGGTGGAGAAGTGAAAATGCATATGATTCCCTTCATCTCTCCACCCTGAAAAATCCTCTTGGAATTTGAAGGTTGGGTTGACCTGATTTCCTTCTTAGCTCACATACTGCAGGATGCAAAGAATCCGTCATCAGGTACCTGTAGCCCTCCTGATGATGAAGTGAGAGCCAGCTTCCACACAGCTAACAACTCTACAGGACTAATGGCAGCAGAAGTCAGAAACCTGTGTGTCAGGAAGGTGCCTTTTGCCTTGGATGCTGCACAAGCATTTATAAATGAACCACTTGTGACAGAGTCACCTTCACTGATGCATTGCAGCACATCTCCTGGATGCTGAAGAGAGGTGGGAGAGAGAAAAATCAATCTAGAATGGGCAGTGCAAGCTAAACCTGCATTAGAAAGATCCCATCTTCATAGAGCCATCTCTCAGGCGGCTTTACCACCTTATTTTGGCAGCAGCCCCGCATTCCCCATGCTGTGACAATGTAAAAGCCCTGCTGGCCCCAAGGAGCCCTGGTTTGTGTCACTGTTCTGCTCTGAGGAGCTGCCAGCACTGTGTCCAGTTGCCATCTGCTCACCTGCACATTTATTGCTAATTAGCTCTTTGTTCTGTGTGCCCTGCTGCTGCGCACAAAGGTGGGTCGCTGCACAGCTCTGGTGTTTGGTCGTCTTTTGTCCTACTAATTTCCACTTCTGCTTTTCCCTGGTGCCAGCAGCAGTTGAGAGAGAAACTGTAGAGGAACAAACTAATTATCTCCAGCTCTGACACCTCTGCCATCCATGGAGCCCCATCTGGACTGTACCTGAAGGCACCTTGCATCCAATGCCAAAAGGACCTGCTGCCCTCAGCCATCACTCCACCTTTTCCCTAGCCCTGCCTTACAGCTGTGCTCTGTAGATCAGCCTCCTGCTGACACCTCTGGCCTCCTCCCATTTAGGGATGTTCTGCCTGTTAGAGGGGAGCTAAGATTTGATGGGTGAGCCATGGGTTGGTGCCCACTGCTATCTCCTTCAGCTGCGTGGTGTATCCCAGCAAACACCTTCATTTTCCAAGTGAAGCAAATTTTGACCCCATCTGGGCTTGCTTTGGGCTGAGGCATCAGATATGGCTTTCAGGTAGATGTGAGCTTCAGCTGATGGGGCTGTTGCTGGCTCTGGGAATGACCTTGAGCGGTGCTGGTGCAGCACAGAGAGAAGAGCTCTCTAACTTGGCAGGGCTTATGGACACCCACATGATGGCTGGAGAGGTGCTGTAAAAGTGAAGTGCATAGATATGGGGCATACTTCAGAGATCTTTTGTTGTCTGCCCAGTCCAGTCAGCTGCTTCAGTAATTCACTCTGAAGGATAGAGGAGCCTTGATCTAGTTTGTTGTTTATGATACAGTACACATTAAAAACTTATCTGGGTTTTAAAATAGTTTGTCAGCCATCAAAACCAGGAGGAGATGTTCTGAAGGAAGTAGTTGTCCAGCTGACAATGTGGATGATAATGTAGTACATCCATGCTGTTCTTTGAAAATACAGCTGGTGGCCCTTTAGGATGGCTCGTGCCTGGGATGATTTCAGAGCCGCTACCTCTGAGGTAGATAGGAAATCACCAGCAAGGGGACTGTAGTTTAAAATCCCCCTTGAGAACAATCCTCAGCATTCTTGGAATATTCAGGCAAAATGTTGTCTCTATAGATCCTTGGGAGCCACAGTCTCAGCTGAATATGGGGCACGTTCTGGTCTGCAGAGCAAGGCTACATCCTCGCTGCCTCCCTCAATGGACAAAGGGCTCCTGACTCCCCATTTCAAGGACTTAGTCCATCATATAGCCTCATCTTGGCACACTGCAGTTTTCCTGTAGGTGACAGCTAGTTTCCAGTTGCATTTTATTCTATCAGAGAGACACAGGAATATTCACTGTTTTCTCTGTGCTGCATATTCTTACAGGGGAAAAGGGCATGAGGTCCTCTGTTAACTGCTCTGTGTTTCTCTTCCTTTTAGTCTACCCTGGGATTTATTGCCTTGGTCACCAGCACCCTGCACACCCTCACATATGGCTGGTCAAGGGCCTTTGATGAGAACCAATACAAGTTCTACCTGCCTCCCACCTACACGCTCACACTGCTTGTCCCATGTACAGTGATCCTAGCAAAAGTTGCCTTCAGTTTGCCCTGCATTCAACACAGACTCCAGCGAATCAGAAGAGGCTGGGAGAAGGGGAGGTACGTCAAGTTTGTCCTGCCCAGTGCAACAGGGGAGTATTCGAGTGGGGAGACCTCTAGCAACGTATGATGGAACCCCAGGAGTGACAGAGGATTTCAAAGCACTATCAACATTTCTATAAAGGTGTTCCTTTTTCTTAAATATATGTATGTTTTGGTATAATTATATTGTGGGTAAATAATAAAATCTGGTGACTTTAGGAAATGGACTACTATGAAACTAGTTTAGGCAGTGGTATTTAAATTATATTGCTGGTTTGCTAGGACAAATATTGCCTTAAAAATCGCCGTGAAAGCTGAGCTAGCAACACTAATATACAGGGAAAAGTGATGGATTCTGTCACTGGGGATGCTAGTTGGCAAATCTACAGCAGTACTTCTCTGTTGCTTCCTTATCTACTCTCATGAATGTCAATATTTTTATTCTTTTTTTTTTTTTAAATATGAAGAAGCACAGATTTTCTGGGCTTTTTGATGGCAAAGACAACCTAAGCAGTGAGCTTTAGAAACACAACTTGTTCCTGGCTTTGATCTCTTTAATGGAGTAGCCACATAAGCAGAACAATATCCCTGTTATGTAGTGTCTACACATTTTAGTAAAGGTATCCAAACCTGACAGCAAATCCAAGTATCTGCTTTCTCAAATACAGAGGGCAGATCTGGTGCTGTAGGCTCTACCTGGTGCACGTTTATAAGCTGCAGAAATAAACCACCTTTGCTACCAGTGAGGAAGCATTTGAAGAGAGGAATGTCCCTAACATCCACACTCCCCATCTTCACTGCTGTCTCTGAGACAACTGCTGCTGCTGTATGTTCTCTGTTTTACTAAATCCATTTCAGGCAGTATTTGATGGAAATAGAGTGAAGAAGAAAAATGTGCCACTTGACAAAATTTCACAAAGAAAACCAAAGCCCTACATCAAATAATAGTTTGGAGCTCTTAGAAATCATTGTCATCTGAACATGCGTGCTTAGACAACAAAACAGCACCTCTAAAACTACTGGCTTCACCAGCAGTGATAAAGTCTTTGAGCTATCTTGCAAAGAGACTGGTGAGTCTTGATCACAGCATGAGAATACAGGAATTGCACATGTGGGGCACTGTCCTGCACTGCCTTGCACTTAAAAAGTCACTTACTAGCCTGCAAAGCATGTATCAAATGCTTCTGACTTCACACACGCTTTGGATGAGGTTCAGGGCAAGAATTCTGCTCTACTTTCTTTGCTACCTTTCACTTTCTGTTCCTTCAAGCTCTTGCTCTTTATCAGAATAATTATTTAGGTTTTGGAGATCCAAGTCATCCATATAGAGAATGGACAGCCATTTGCAAAAGCTCACTTGAAAGCAAGCAATTGAGATGAGACAAAGACGACTACCTCAGCAAGACCAGACACAAGGATGTGAGTGGGATAGCCTAATTTCCTTGCAGTTAAGTAAAAGGCACCACTCAGCATTCCGCTTTGCTTTGAAAAACATGTCATCAAATGAGCTGTTCTTTGTGGGACCAAAAAGCACCTTTTAAAAGACCAGTTAATACAAATGGGAAAACATGGATCAACTTTGGTGCACGTAAGCCCTTCTATGAGCCAATACCGCTCTTGTAAACTGGATGATTTGTAGGAAGAGGAACTTCAGAATTCCGTTTAGCCTTAAATGACAATAGTGAGTAATACTCTGCAAGTACTGCTCGAGCTGCCAGTAATGATAGCGAGGGATTTTTGGGTTTTGCATAAGGCTTACAGTAAAGTCTCCAACCACCACCTCCTTTCACTAAGCAAAAGGAAATCAACATGAGGGAAATGCCAAGTTTGCATAATCAACTGATTGTTGGTTTTTTTTTTGGCAAAACAGGGAAGGGACACTGTGAAAGTGTCCCTTTCAGAAAGCTGCTGTTATTCAGGTTTCCCCATCCACCTCTGCAACCTCACCCAGATCAGCACCTCATCGAATCACTCACCAAGCAGATTGATTGTGCAGCACTATTTAGTTGTGGATGAATGGTAGGCTAAGTTTCCACATGGATTTGATGCACTTCCACATGAGTACAATTTCACCCACTCCAACATAACTCATGCTTGAGGGAAAATGGGATTCAGCAAGCTGCTGTTTCATCATCAAGCAAAGTCAACATAAAAGCACAAGTATGCACAGTTTACAATAAAGTATTCCAATTTTTTTTTTATTATTTTTTTTTTTTAAGCTAAGCTTTTCACATCCTTAGGACAGGCAAGACAACTGCCTGTTGGCCAAACATAGAACAGGAAGGAATAAGCATTACACAGGCTTGCAGGCTTTGTATTCAAGGGGGAAGGTGTGGTTTCATTGTGGGATGCTTCAAGGTTAAAGACTCACCATTTTGCCCAGCAGAACAAGGGTTGCACTTTAGCTTTATATACAGAACTTTCACACCCATGTGTCCTTCCTAGTGATGGCAAAGGGGCAATTTTCACAAGCAGAAGTAGTGCGGGGCACTGGATACACTCGTGAAGCAGCACAGTTCTTTCCAGTTTGATGCCAACCTGTGACAGATGAGCCAGCTCAACATCCCCACAGCTCCACAGCATCTATAAAAAGATCCATCACACTGCTCCAGGTAATGCCTGTGCCAGCATACTGGCCAGCCAGTCCCTGTATCTTTTGAAGACTGAAACCAAAGCCTCTAAACACAGAACTGCATCTCAGATGGCGCCCTCTGTACACATCTGGTCTCTAAAACCTTTGACATGAGAGTTTGGATCATTTATTCTGATTCCAGAATACTGAAAAGTAATTTGAGGTGGTTTTGAATGCTCATTTCCCTACACAATTTTGGGGAGAGGGGATTCAGTGTGGTTAGCTTAAAATTTCTCAATGAATTGTTTTTATACTTAGAAATTCTCTGCATATATGCACACACACAAACGTATATATTATTGCAGAGTATGTAGCTGGATTGTAAATTCTTATATTATTATTTTCTGTATTGCCAACAGTGTGCCTCTTTGATTTGTAAGAACCAATGAAGAGCTGTAAGGCCAGTTTTACTGACCTCTATAGTTACATAAAAGATATTCTGAACATGTCTATAAAACTGAACTCATTTGGATATTTTCACGCCCTCCAACTAAACAACACTATTATTTCAATGGCAGAGAGTAATGGGAGTATGTGCAATGTAACAACCCACAGATAAAACACACCAGCAGGTAGGTTCTTGCTATCAAGCTAAGTGAAGATGATCCTTGCTGTGACCCAGCATGCCAAGGTCTGTATTACAGAGCTGCTATGCACATGGGAAGCCACAAGTGCATACAGACACAAGACTAGAGGTATTACACAGCAATTGCAGCACTGGAACAAAAATAGCTTCCTTCGGTAAACTAAAAGTGCTGTTGATAAAGAGTTCAAGGAAGAGGGAGATCCCAATGAGGTTTATGGGACTGGAATGAAAAAAAGGAGTTTTAACACTATCATTTTGTTCTCCGTTTCTTAAATCACTTCCTCACAGAAGTGGGACACCAGATCAACCAACTTCTGGATCTGCAGCATTGCATTTTAATGAGCTAATTTGTAAGTTGATTTTAATGAGTTCATTTAAATTCCTGTGCAAAGCTTAACCTCTGCAGGTACAGTTCCCTCACTCCTTCTGGTTTATAATGCAAGGCTTTTAACAGTGCAATTGGTTTCTTGCTCTTCAGGGATTTACTTACAAAGTGATATATCAAACTCCAGCTAAATCTTTAGAGAAATGCAGCTGCTTCAGCACCTCTGTACGATGTATTTCCTCCAGGATCTCCAAGATGGCTGGCATCTCTGTGTGAGCTGCTATGAGCAGCGGCAAAAGACTGGTAAATCCCTGAGCTCAAAATGACCTGCACTGAGCTAGTGGGATCTGCAGACGGTGCTTCACCTTTCAGATTTGTTAGAAGGCGGCAATTTTCTTTCACCTGTTTACGGTACCTTAATAAGAAGCATCAGTTTTTGAGAATTTCTGCACAGGCAGTCAGGCCCACTCTAAAGCTGAGCGGGCAGTGCACAGCAGGAAGGTGCCATCTGTGACAAGAGACAGCTCTTGTTGGCAGAGCGTGCAAAGGAGTTTCTTATTCAAAGCCTAAAAATAACTTGTGTACAGCCAGGCAGAAGGATCACATAATACAAGCCACAGTATTAGAGGAATCTTTCAAATACTTGAAGTGGAACTACAGCCATTCGCCTAGAAAGATAATCTGCTTTAGATTTAGAAACCTCAGCAGTGGGAGATCTACCACAGCTGCTGTTCAGCTGGTTAGTTATTCTTGTTATCTGTTTCCTGTACGTGATCTGCAATTAGCTAGCTTCAGCTGCTGGTGCTGCATGCCAGCCTGCTGGCTTACAAAGCTATCCACAACCAGAAGGCTGCTTTTACATAGCTGTCTCAAAAACAAAGATACTGTGTGAGATTCAAGCCTGCTTTCTGGAAGACCAGGTTCCTTCCATTTGGGGATAGGGAAACATGGAGAAATTGCCATAAAACTGTTAGGACATGAGGCTGCCACTTCTAGATTGCTGCTTTGACTCTAAAAGCAACAGATGTGCTCCAGTTGGGTGGATGCCAAATGCATGCACAGAGCCAAAGGTGTGACCTCAAAGTCCTGTCTAAAACAGATTGTTGCCATACCTTCCACTTAAATCACCTCGATCCATAAAAGAAAAGAGGCTTCCCAAACTGGCCCTAAAGATTATGTTTGAAGCTTAGAAAAGACAAAGAGAAAAGTGAACATGAAAATCTGAACATGATTTCTTATGCTTATCGTTGACCCTGCTGACTCTCTGGAAAGCAGAATTAAACCTTCCTGTGATGTGAAATGAGAGCAGACAGACGTGCTCTTGCAGTCCTTGCTGACATTCCTAGTACACAGCACTGTGTCACCTGCCAGAGGACAGAATTGGACACACAGATAAATTCTATTCTTAACCTACACTGTCATAGTGAGCTCTTGAATGTGTTCACCACCCACAGAAACTCTCACTTCTGGCTTGCTTTTGGCCTATCATAAAGAGAACAACACATTGCTAGCAGAGAAAGAGGAAGTCAGCAAACAAAAAATACGATCCATTATCTGACCAGAAATATACTACCTACAGGCAGACACGAGTTTTATGCTCCATTCTCGCCCCCTGCTGCATCACCAGCCCAAACACACCCACCCACCCCTGTTCTCAGCCATCTGCCAAGCTTCAAGAGGAGCTCTCAGCAAAGCACAACCAGGTACTGTGCAGGAGGAGAAGTGGGAACAACATCTCCCAGGCACTCTGCACCGCACACTCAGCAGGCACCCTTGCAACCAGGCAGCATCTATGCACGCTTCAATCATTCAAAGCATAAAGCTCTGCACAGTGCTTGGGTTTGGGCTCCAAAATTCATCTCCCATCTCAGTTCATCACAGCACAGAAAGCATGGCACAGTGTGAAGTTCTCTTCCTCCCTTGCCCTACAAGGAATAGTAGGAGCTCAGAGTCAGATGCATTTGTTGTGTGCTTAAGCTGTGTTGCTGAAGATTTTTTGCTCTGTTTTGCATGTGTGTCTGTTCCGGGTGGTTTTCCTTACGTTTAAAAAAAAAAAAAGGCATCTTTAAAGTTTACTTTACAAAACCTCAGCAAATTAACGCTGATCTTTTCCAGACAATTCCTCAAATGAATGTTCAGCAAATGCTTCCTCACAGCATGCAAAGATTTAGACACGCTGGAACCGGCTCTGCAAAGGATGCTCTCTAACAAGAGGAATTTAAGCACTGATACCAGTTCAATTTGCCGCTCTTTGATTTTAATATAAAAAGAAACACTTTCCGCAAGGAAAGTCTCAGCTGTTATCACCCGAGCCCTAGCACAGACTTTTGCAGGCTAAACCAATTCACAGATAAGCACTATTCCTAAATACTCACTCTTGGCTCACACGGGTTCTGGAGAATGAAAGAACAGGCTGTGCTGACATCTGGTGGCTTTCCCTGCAGTCAGAGATGGTTTATGGCAATAGCTCCTGGGTTTTCACTGGAGTTTTGCATCTCTCATACAATCTCTCTCCTGTCTCCTTCTAAGATACAAAGCATTATAATAAAAACATTTTTATTTTCACTGACCAGTGGACAGTGCTGTCCTATGCGAGTCCTTTCATAAAGCAACAAAAGATCCTTTGTTGTGCACAACTGGTACGCCGTAGAGAAGGACTTTTCTTTATTTCAAAGGATATTCCTTCACTAATTTAAAAATGGACATTCACTTCCACAGAAAACACTGCTATTGCGCAGCACTAAACCACTAACATGCTGTAAATAAGCAGAGATGGCAGCACAAAGGAAGGGGATGTGGCAGGGAAAAAAACAAAGTGTGTCTGCTTCTCCAACATCATGGTGGGAAAGTAAATAGCAGGAAAACAATCAGTGTCTCCTTAACATGAAGAGTGGCAAAATTATCTGCTGGTCATATTTGGTTGATTCATTAGTCATTTGCAAATCCTTGCCCTGTAGTACTACGAGAAGGAAATCCTGGAAGGAAGATCTGGTGCCAAGTGGTGCCAGTCAGCAAGGCTGAGCTCAGTCCAACAAACTGTTCAATAAGCAGAAGTGTGCACTTGCCTTAAGCATTTTTAATGCCTCCAGCCAGCTGCCAGTGCCTCTAAAGCCAAGATCGTATCAGTCTAACGAGACCAAGAATGAGTATCAGATGTTCTGTTTTCTCATTCTTGTTCTTTGAACATTCAAGATTTCTTAGCTCCCAAGGACAGAGCCCACAAATGTCTGTCATCACTGTGTCAAATGATGCACTGTGACCTGCAAGTTCATTTTTAAGTGAACGATCCATGGGGATGTGCTGAATACTCAGAATGAAAGAGAAACATCACAGCTTACAGCTTATCTCTGGATCAACTCTAAGAACATTTTCATCAGATAAAGCAGTTCCCCAACTTTATGGTGGTGATCTCTGAGGACTCTTCTGTGTCACTGGCAGCATTTCATTCAGCTGTGCCAACAAGTTCTTAACTCTTGCATCTTCAAGGAGCAACTTGACTATATTCAGACAGAAAACTACACCAAAGCAGCGGCATGCAGAAATATATATGAGCCAGAAAAAAAGCAGCACACATCATTTATCTATTTCTGCATTCAATTCTAAAAAACAATTGAAATGCATAACGATATAAAAACACCATTTTCATACTAGTATGAAAATCAGCACTATTCCAGTGGCATATATAAGCCACTTGAGCTGTACATTCAAGATTTTCTGTGTTTATCCACTCACAGTTACCTCTTATTCCTCCTCATGGTAATTCCTTTCCCAATTTCTTCTCCTTTAGCAGCTATTCATCCATGCCTTTTAACCAAAACTCCACTCTCTGCAGCAGTTTTCATTCCCTGAGAAACATCGTAGTTCCCCAACTCCCAGTTTGACCACTTTTCCCTGCTACACTTCTATAACCAAGGAGAAGATGCCTCTTAGTTCAGCATTCACCCTGGATACTGCTCTTTTTGCTCATAAAAAGAGTGGTGAAATCTTCCAAGGACATCACATAGTGAGATGAATCCTTATTAACCCCACAATATCTAAGAATAGGAGTAAAACTATATGATCTATCCCACTATACCTTGCGGAGAAGTCACCTTTTATCAGCAGTAATTGTGAACTAACACTGTTTATGGCCTCTGCCAGGTTAACAAAGCGTGGTATCAACTATGTGGGTGGTTTCCTTTAATATACAGAGGATTTCATAACAACACATCTCAGACTTTAGTAATTTATTAGCCCATGTTCCCAGATTTCATTCAGTGTACAACAATCTTGGAATCAAACCAATTTTGAAACACATATTGCTACACCATATCCCAACCGAAATGTTAGAACAGAATCTATCTATTAAAGTTCTCTGTTATTATCTATGGTTTTGTGGTGGCTTGAGGGTATTTTGGTTTTGTTTGTTTGTAAAAAGTATTATTAAAAAAAGTAGAAACTCACTTCAGGAAGAATCCAGATTACAAGTATGGTGATGGAGAATATTACGAAAGGCTCTACTGTACCGCTGCTGAAAGGAGCCAGCAAAGTGCCACTGCCAGAGAGAACAGAGCTCAGAGAGCACGGCTTTAACTCTTCCCTTGGAAAGAAAAACTCATCTAGAGCGAGAGACACAGTTCTTCATTTCCATTAAGACATTTACAGTTTTCTTGCTGATGTTGTAGAATTGCTCCTTCACTGCAACATGTTCAGTGTCACACTGAACTCCTGTACTGTACAAGCTGTAACTACAGAAAGGACACTGCCATTTGGTAACTTTCAAACATCAGTTCCTTAAAGAGAAGGGATCCAAATCCAAATCTGTTTGAGAGGGTTGGAGACCAAATTAAAATTCCCACAACAGAAGCAAAGAGTGGCAATTTTCACTCAAAGAGCCAGGACATGCTGAAAGCCATCATCAAGATGCCCTGGTAGGACAGTCCAAGACACTGCTCTCTCTGGTATGCCATCTACTTCCCACAGTCAATACTGTAAATCTGTCAGATCAAAACTCATTAGGGGAGCAGGGACCACCAAGAGAAAGAGGGCGTGGATGAAAGATGGGGGACGTGTTAAACTTTTTCCAAAAATTCATCAGAGCATGCACAACAGCGTTTAAAAGTCAAGAGAACACAGTAACATAGGTGTGCTTACAAGATAAATACACTATCTCCTTTTTAATAGCAGACCTCTTTCACAGGAGAATAACACTGTTTGAAGCAACACTGTTGGTTAGTGGAAATGCTAAGTCACAGCCTGAAGCAGTGATTGAGCACCTGGTGGGAAGGCAGGGCCAACCCAGGGGAACTCAGGTGCATGTAATGTACCTGAGTGACTGGAAGGGGTGGATCCTGGCTCCATCCCTTTCCAGACATCATTTAAGGGTTGGCAGGGGGAAAGATAAGGACATTTTATCTGAAGATCCCTGCCTACTTGAGAACCTTACAGGCCTTCTGAAGGTAAGCAGCTTTTTTCTCTTATTTTCTGTGCCCCCTGCTGTCATGTCTGAGTGCATTGTCACTTGCTGTGGTCTGGGATCTTGTTGCTCTGCTGTCTTGTTGCACTTTCCATTGCTTTACAGTAAGTAATAGTAGCTACCTGAAAGGTTTCCAGTCTTAGCTGTGGAGTTGTCAGGAAGGATGGAGAAAATGAGGTGGGAACAATGCATTCGCTCTACATCTAAAGCAAAAAGAACTTTTATCTAGAAGCTTTGGAAATCATACATCTGCTTTTGCTATCATGTCAATAAAAAACTAACAATCAAAGTTCTAGGAAACTGTAAGTTTACTTCTCTGGAGAGTCTCCAGTGGAAATGGTGTTGTCAGCTCTGACCCAGAACTGAGGGTAGTTGTATGGGCCTAAAGAAATTGCACAAGGTCTCATTTGATTTAGCAGAGCAAAGGCAGAGAGCCAGAATCATTTCTACTTCAGTGAAGAAAGGCTTAAAGACACAGTCCCAACTTTGTAAACCCCTAGAAAGCAGTTTTGTAACTGTCTTTCTAAACTAGATGTATGATTGTTTCTTCTTGTTCTTAATTTAGTTATTGTTCTTAATTTGATTAATTCCAGGAAAGTCCAGAATTACCAAGAACTACCAGATAGTGACAGAGCATTTGGTGCTTGGAAAGCAGGAAAGAATCAATCCCAGTCTTACAGACATCTGTTGTCAGACTGGGCCTCCCCTTGCAAAAATGCAATCACTTGGGTTTTATTCTTAAAACTGAAACCTTGGTCCTTGAGATTACTTGTAACAATGCCCAACTCCTATTTCCGCACAGCGATGCCCTGGCAGAACTCGGGTTTCTACCTTGAATGAGAAGGTATTCTCACAAAGCAGTGTAGTAACAAGCAAGCTTGTCCTGAAACACAAAAGCTTCTAAACAGTTATTTTCTGTTTCAGCATGCTAAAGAGGGCTGGGAGAAAGTATAAAGGAAAGCTTTCACCAGCAGAGAGCCTGAAACACTTGCCAGTCTGCACCATTCAAACAAAAGAGCCTAAACAAAGTGAGTGGAGTAAATCTGTTACTTGAAACACAGAGTTTCTCTTGTCAAGCTCTCTGAAAAAGTCACAAAAAGATTCCATTTTCATCACAAGTTACTACAGAGAGGAGTTTTTACTGTGTGGTGTATAATCTCATGTGAAGCTGACATAATACTGCAGGATCATACTAGGAATGTGTGCCACAGGTCAGAGCGTTTGCATTGGCTCCATTGTGAAAGGCAAGCAAAGGGAAAAGAAATGTGAGAGGAAGGAGGAAAAAAAACCCATGCACGTCCCCCAGCCTTCCCTCTTTAAGTCTCAGCATATTGGCAGAAATTAATTTCTATAGAAAGGGAATTGCACTGTTTGCAAAGCAATCCTCAAGGATTTATTGATCTTTTAAAGAAAAAGTCATTAAGCAGGGCAAGGAAGATTTACAACAAGTATGGGAAAACAAAACAATCTCTTGGGATCTTCACCAGGCCGAAACAGGATTAGCTTTGTAGTTTCTGTAATCTTCCTCACAGAAGAATGCTAATTCCGTCTCATTTGCTAGAACAAATAAAAAATTAAAGATTTAGCACACTGGGTAATGAACCACCACAAACAACAAGCAGCTCTTTGGAGCCTTAGAAGACAACTGACGACTTGTTGGTCAAAGCCAATTATAAATCACCAAACACTTCCCTTCTCCCACCACCTCGTATTTTTACTGAAGAGATTCCAGTACTAAGAACAAGAACCTGAATACACGTACATAAACAAGATTCAAGATTTGTTTAATGTAGGCTACAGAACTGTCTGTTTTGCATTCAGCAAATTAAGTGATTGCATTTCTAATGCCTTCAAGTGCCAGAAAAATAATGAAGTGTAACTTTCTCTTTTTTTGTGCATTTGTCTTTTAGGGAAGAAAAAGAAACTATTTTCTTCCATGAAATTAGCCTGTAGGTATAATAATCTAATACTTAGAGGATCAGTAGAATATTTTACAGATCACTTTACATTCTCCCTCATGACCCATCAAAATATGTGTCTGAAGAAGTTAATTTTTTGCCCTGCTGATGATTAATTCATGAGGCTTCAACAATATGCAAAGTGAAAGACACAAATTGGCTTCTCCAGCAATACCTTCAAATACCTCTAATTATTCACAGGGGATGTGGCAGAGCTAAAGGACCCACAAAGGTTCAGAGCAGTCACAATTCTTTCAACCTAGTAGGTCAAGGACTTCCTCTTCTAAAACAATAAGTCAGCAACATTACTAATTCAGAACAGAGACAAATCTGATGGAAAGCCTTCATAATTACTAAACATGGAATTCTTTAAGGTGCTGAGCCAATAAGTTCCACATTCATTTTTTAAATTAAACCTGAAGTTAATGAAGACTGCTTGTCTTGTTAAAAAAAAAAAAAAAGGAGTAGCAGAAGGGGTTTTAGAATCTCAACTAGAAAATAGACAAGACTGTTAGCAATGAATACCGAATGCTTTATTTACATACACCCTACTTTAAAAAAAAAAAAAAACAAATAGGCAAGCACTAACTTTGACTAGATCATAGCTGTAATAATAACCCCAACCACAGAGGCTTTTACAAGGATACTTATCTAATGTCCTCAAACTTACAATTTTCCTAATCTAACCCTGTTAAGTGTCAAGGATGATCAAATGCAGCTTAGAAAACAACATCTGCCAGTCTCCAAATTTCCCAGGTTTTCTAACAGAAATTGTTTTATTCTAGAAAATCTTATCCAGACTAAATAATGGAAAAAAACCATAATATGCCTATAGGAGGTTTCAAGTCTTACTGATGTAAGTGTACAAAATGACAATTAATGGTACATGCTATCATGCTACACCTTGTTGATTTCCCATCTTCCACTTCTCATGGAAGGATTGCTTCAAGATTTTACTACAAAGACCCCATGCCTAACTTAGCTAACTTTCTGGTCAAGACATGCTGGAACATATCAAAATTGTAGAATACCCTAAATTGTTTCCTTCTCTTAATAAGCCACCAAACTCTTTATACATAGGCACAGAGCAGTCAGCTCTTCTCTAGTCTCAATGTTCTGATGCTTGTTTTGAGATCACATTGAACCATTTCAGAGCTACAATCTTAGTTACAAAGATGCGTACAAATATTTGTTAATGCCTTTTTAAATGTGGACAGCTCTGGATAATACCAGCTCCAATATAACACTCAGTGCTGTCATCAGTCCCTTTTCTGAGCTGTATTGCCTCTTGCATCTTAGGTAGATGAGAATCATGCTTAAACTATGCTTCAGCTAGCTAACCTACAAATCCGTAAGGCTTGAGTGCCAATAATCCTCCTTCCTGAGGAATTACTTTTCTCCCACCTGAAAAACTCTGGGTTAGTTTAAAGAAAGCCAAAGATGACAATGACTTTTGAGAAAGGCACACTGAGGCAGCTGTGGTACACCCCACAGAAAAGCAATAAAGAAACCCCTTCCTCCCATGTCATCGAAATGGCCAAATGGCAGAAGCTCCACTTTTTGAAACTTTTCAGATTATATGAGACAAAAGAGCCAAGAAACCCATAAGGGAAAAAAAATATACATATTATTTCTGGGAAGCAATAAGAGGGCTTCAGGAGCAGGAGGGAGCTTTCTTTGACACCTCTGCACTTAGGGTGCAGGGAGTTATGCACCACAGCTAGGCAAAGCACAATCAAATGAGTGTGTGTCCATATCAAGGTGGAATGTGACTACATTCCCTGAAGTGCCCTGCTGCCACAAAGCCATTCAGCCACATTTATGAGAAGCCCAAAGGACGTCCAGGGACCATCAATTTCATCATGACAGAAATTTCTTTACATTATTACCAAATGACATGCCCTATATGCAATCCCCTGTCAAAATGTGGGAAATCAGGTCAAGCTTCAACTTCATGCTATGTTCAGCACATTCTCTAAATGGCATTACTTGAGCTTTTCCATGCAATCTGACTATCAAGAAGTGTATGTTGCAAACTAAAACAAATATAATCTTATTTCATTATTCCATGTTGGTTCCACTACTTACATTACTAACCAAAACATCAGTTTAAATGTTACTGATAAGACTAAGCAGGCATGGTACTAATAACCTATCTGCCAATCATTTAAAATTGCTCTCTGCAGAATTATAAGCATACCTTCTAAAATCACAATTTGTATTCTGAACATTTGGAGTGCAGATACCTGCTGCCCTCGGTTCAATGATTTGAATGTATATTATCCTGCTGCCTTCCCAGAATAATTATCAAGTAGTGTAAAGAGCATCAGGAATACCATTTACTTTTCAGCAGGCTATCCAAACATAATCAGCCAGTTATCAGTTTAATGACAACCACTATGTACAGCACCTTCAGTCAATATAAGTGTCCTCATACCTACTCCAGCTGCTTTCAGTGTGCTGTCTTCTTTCAAAATCAGTTTGTCATCATCTTCCAAACTCACTACTAGATCACCAGTCTACAAATTAGAGAACCGGAACACAAAAATAAGATTTTACTGTCTCTGTTCCAGTCCTGTTTTACAGTGCAGAGGTCTGCCTGCATTAAAGCATGTAAAAGGGAAGAAAGCAGGAGATAGCCATACCTTAGATTTGTGAGCTTGGTGAATAATCTTCATCGTATCTGAAAGAAAATACAATGTTTTTCTAAATTAAGCCTTAATATGCAGGCAATGCTGGAAGTTAACTTAGGGAAGAAAAAAGTAACAAAGGGCTATGATTGAAAAATTCTTTATTATTAACAACTGTGTGAATTTGTCTTTATTATTAACAATTCAGTCTGAAAGAAAAAACCTTTTGATTTCCCAATCTTGCAGCCAGTCTTACACCAGTCATTCCAGCATTAAGGCACTACAACTTAAGGAGCTTCTATCTACTGCCTGAATTACAGTAACTAAGTAGCCATCCCAACTGCCAGTGAAATATACATATGTCAAAATACCAGTTAGGGTGTTCTAACCAAACAGGTTTTACACATGCAATTGGAGCAAGACAAACAGTGTTAATGTGCTGGCACCTACTACAGGTAGGTGGATAAGAAGCGAGTGATGAAGACATAGCAACCTGATCACTTCAGATCATTCCTCAAAATCTTCCTTCCCATGAAGAAAGTACCCATGGTAGAAATTGTTGAGCAAGTTCTTTCTCCATTAACGTGCACAATTTCTCCTTTCTTTCTTCACTTTCTTTGTGTTTGCCTGTGATATTTTTACGCAGTGTTGCATTAAAGCATTGGAACAAGACCAAGTAATCACAGCAAAAACATACAGTGATGATGAAACCATTCTACCACAGCAAACACAATCCTCCAAGTTTCAAGCTTCTAGGTCTACTTTGCCACATTTCCTCTTTTACTGTTCTTGGCACAGTTGTCCTCTGATCTATTGGCTATATTTTACTTACATCTTTACCACTGGTATCCAGTAATGTATTGTGTTCTCATTTGAGCTATTAAATGCTTTCTTTAACTCTGTCACAGAGATGAAACTGCAGCTTCTTCTCATCATAGCTACATCCTCTCAATTGTTTTTGCTGTTTCATCTCAATTTAATTCCACTCAATTGTGTTCCCAGGTTTTTTTTTTTTTTATCTTTCTGGTAGTGGATCCTTTGTGGCAATAGATCATAGTGGCCTTCTGTCTCTGAAATATTGACCATACTGTTCCATATTTATGGGAAGAAAAAGTGGAGAAGCTGTCTATGAGACAAGATGGCACTCAGGCCAGCATCGTCAGCAAAAAGGAGGTAATGACAGGGTAGAAAGTTGAGAAGATGGCCTAGAATTCTTCTCAGTCTAATGATGTGTAACTCCTACTAGCACTATTCATGCAGAAGTCTTCCTGCCCTTTCATCACCAAAATACAATAGAGATAATAGAACACACAAGAGATGCCAAAATCACGAACCTGGAAGTATGATTCACAGCCTATGGGGAAGGTGAGGAACTTGGGCTTGATTTTTTTCTGTGAAAATTTCAGCATATCTGGCACCATCCCACAGAAATAGGTCCTCTCTGACTTGCCTAACAGGTTGTGAAGTTCTGTAATGTTTTCTACCCACATTATGCACAGTCCTACGCAGCACAATCGGGTGCTCAGCAACAACATATGCTCTGGGCAAAACTACAAGTGATGAAAGAACTAACAGCAGGGACAGGCAGCATCAGGCATGTAACTGCAGTCCTAGATGGGACTCCCTCATCCATGCAAAGCAAGAGATATCAGGGGAGGAAGGGCACCTCAAATTCAAACTATTAGGACATTCAGTACTACATTAAAAACAATAATCTTCAACTCCTTGTTGCTCACAATTGTAAATCTTAACCCCTAACTTCTTCTGTTTTCATCTCACACCATCAGCTGTCAGAACGACATGCTTGGCTTTTTTTTTTTTAATAGGCCAATAGAGTTAACTTCTATTTGCATGTATTAAGTAGGTTTCTCAGTCAGTTCTTAGAATCACTGAAGAGAAAGAAGCTTGTAACTCCAGAACATGGGAGACAGGTGATCACTTGTAACAAACCTCCAAGGGAACTGACAGAATTGTTGAACTGAGGAGAAGGTATGTGACTGACATCTGAGTTACCACACTCCAAGATTTGAAATAATTTAGTTTATTTTGAAAGTATGTTCTATCCAAAACCAATAATAGCACACAATCACGCAAAGCTTCATACAAAGAAACACAAACACTGTTTTACATTAGAAGATAGATTGAGCCTAAATTTGATACCAAGCTATTTCACTCTGTCAGCTGTTATTTAAGAGCTTTCTTACTTTGATGTTCCCCTGCTCCTCTCATATTATGTAAATTATTTAAGAATATGAGTTTTAAGCGTTTCCTTCTCCTGCCTTAAGCTCCTGCTTCATGATCCTTTTTGACCTCACAATTAGTAAAAAGATACCCAAATACATATGCAAAAACAGAACTACAATTTCAAAGTGTTTGAGGTCACAAGCTGTACTGTAAAGTAAAAATAGAGCTGAAAGGCACTTATAAAAGTAATAAAAAATATTAATATCAAAAAATATTGCTACCAATTAGCAAAGAACATATAGCATGCAGCCTAATTCAAAGATCAATACAGAAGCTCAAAACAATGCTCAGGTTCTTCAGGTCCTGGAGATATAATCCCAACTGCAAGAGCTGCAAATATAGGCAGGCACTGTAACCAGCATGATTATGCTAAAACAGCTGTCTCCTAAACCGTCTAAATTGGTATAAAAGATTACAGCTGCATTTTGCTAGAGACAAATTAAGAAAAAATACCCACCGTACTTGTAAGCTTTAAAAGGAGGAGGAAGTCCTGTTCTTGAAGGCACATCTGTTAAAATAAAATCACAAAGAATGAAGTTATCTTTCTAAATTTTTAGTAATGCATGTGAGGGCACTGCATACACCCTGGACATCAAAATAAATCCTCGGCACAGGAGAGTCGTTAGAGTATTAAATACTGAAATACAGCCTTTGGCTCAGATTCTGCAGTTAGTCCATACTGGCTTAACTTCACTCAAGCATGAAGTCCCTCTGAAGTGAATGATCCATGCAGACAGCAATTCAATGCAATTAGGTTATGAACACAGGAGTCTGATCCTTCAGAAATCTGCCAGAAACATCCTGTTAATGGTTCGTATGGTTCAAAGTTCAGCATCTCTCACTACCTTACACCTCCAGCATCCTAACAACTATCATTACTAACTGAATTGTTCAGTAAACACAGCTTTGCTAACCAGTCACAGCAAGAAAGCCCAGCAATAGAAAATAACTCTCTAGGCATATGCAACACACAGCCTCCCTTGTGCCAGTGTCCCCAGTGACATTTAGGTATTTACCCAGGCCTTGTGAGGCCCAGTTGTTATCAAGTACTTGGCAGTAATGTGGCTGAAAGCAAAAATCCAGTTTAGAAACTTATCTCAAACTCCTCCTTCAAAACAGATTACAGAAAAGGAAGGAAACATGGATTTTGGACCAGGAACAGTACTACCCATCTGTGCAATACAGCTGGCACCAGTTTTGTCTCAACAATGAATTACAATACTGCACACATCAAAAGCAAGAGGGTTTTGTTTTTTTTTTTTTTGCATTTTTTAATTTTCTTTTTCATAACTGCAGATGTACCATATGTTCTGAAAGTGCTTGTAGTTCTCTAAAAGCATCCTAAGATCTAGCCATGCCAATCACTGTCTACTAGAAAGGAAGTTGCTGAAAACACAGTACAGCTGTGATGCCCAGGGCAATATCCCAGAAGTTGCTCAAATGTGATCAGTTGCAACAGTTCCAGACTTGTTTAAGCTGACATCATGCAAAATAAATATATGAATCAAAGCCTGTTGATCTGCACACTTTGAATGTCTCCATTTAAATGTGAAGAAATATACCTACAAGATTAGTTAACACCCTAACTAATGAATTGCTACGTGGGCTGGTCTGCATCTATAAACCTTTAGATACACTGTCACTTTCAGACAGGTTCTGGAAACATAAGGTCCATAGAGGAGTAAATCTGCACCATAAAGCTCAAGACGAGGACAGAAACTTAGAAGCGAGCAGGCAGATCTCACAGTGTCAAAAACAATTTTTCACAATCCCCTCTCCTTTCAAAAATAGCAAACAGACTTTCATTCTCACATTTCACACAGTGGTGCAACTCCTATGGATCAAAAGCTCCTTAAAATCCATTGATTTCCCCCAGTTAATTTCTGAATAGCTGCCTGACAGCACCGCCCAAGGAGCCCGAGGCATGGAGCCAAGTGTAGCAATGCCCTTGTCTGGCAGTCAAAAAGGATGGAGCACTTGGAGGATTTAGGCAGACAGAGCAGTACACTCAAATGCAGACATGGCACACTGACCATGGAAGCTCTCATTAGGGGCAGACCTCTCATCCAAGGGAGGAGAGCACAGGGGACAAAATACAAATCTGGCATCTCTACCAAAGCCACAGAATTCCCACATTTTTTTCCACTTTCCTTTCTAGTGTAGGGATGACAACAAATAGGACAAGCAAATAAATAACAATCTCTTACCCTTCTGCACAAAAGCAATGAACTGCTTCACTGTCTGATCCAAGTTAACTCCATGATAAACCACAGGCCTGAAATTCCGGTGCTCAAAGGAGCGAACAAGGCGAACTGTGATGGTTGAGCTTTCTGCTGCCATGAGAATTAATTTTAAATAACCTGGAAAACATCAAAGAGAGGAACTATTGACTTTCCTCTGTCCATGGGCACAGCTAGAAAACAAGGTGTAGGTAAGCTTCAGTGATAGACTCTCACACACGGGGAGACATTTCATAGCAGCGTGCCTCTCAGGGTTTTGCTTTTAGTAGTGCTACAGAAGCAGCAATGGAATCTCAAGCAATTACCCAGGGTTTTATTGGCCCTGCACGTGAAGCAGCCCATGTATGCACTGTGTACTGCGGGACCAGACCCTGCTGAACAGACAAGAATGTTATGGAGAAATGCAAGTGACCTATTTGTCTTTTGGGTGATTTTACCTGCTGTACCCTTGTGCCCTAAAAGAACGTACTCGTGTGATCAAACAGAGAGCTTAATATCCCGAAAAGATCCCTGGGCTGTTCCTTCTCACCTCCTTTCGGGGACTGAAAACTCCCCTCCACATACATGCAAATAATTCTCCTGGGATACTACAGCAGAATTAATGGGGTTAATTCGTAATGATATGAATGGAGAACGGCTCTACATGCTTCACACTCCTTTGATAGAGAGCAGAACTTTCAACGGCTCTGTTTTACTAGCCCAAGCGCCTCTTTAAACAGGCCCACCCTCGCCCTCCTCTCACGCACCCACTGACAAATGGCGACTGCCCCACACCCCGGAAGAGGAGCGTGAACATCTCCCAACCTTACCGCAACGCCGCAGCCGTTACTTCCGGGTTTCGCCCTCTGCCCCACCCCCTTGCACAGTCTCACCAATCACATCCGACGGGTGATACAGATCCTGAACAAATCCAGCCGCAGGATTGGCTGCGAGGCGCCCCGTCCCCGCCCCTCAATCCTGGCCGCCTCGTTGTCGGGCAATGTCCAAGCCCCGTGCCGAGGTAGGCGGACTCCCCAAAGCTCTCCCATGCGGCATTGCTTTTCCATTGGCCCTTTGCCCGATTTTCCCCGCCCCATGCGAGCGCCGATTGGTGCGGTGTTAGCCGCGACGCCGGGATTGGCCAGCGGGCTCAGTGGCGAGGGTTGAGGCGGCAGAGAGTCCGGGGCGGTGCGGCAGAGTTGCGGCGCGCGGCGTTAGGGGCTCGTCGCCATGTCTGAGGTAGGGGCGGCCGCGGGGTGGGCGTCCTTTATCCCCTTCTCGGTGCTGACTCACGTCCTGCTATGGGGCGTTTTTCCCCCAGGCCGCGTTCCAGAAGGCAGCTGAGGAGGTGAAGCAGCTCAAGTCGCAGCCTACGGACCAGGAGATGCTCGACGTGTACAGCCACTACAAGCAGGCCACGGTGGGCGACGTGAACACGGGTACGTGCTGAGGAATTGCTGGGCACCTCCGTCAGTGAAGGGCTGCTGAGGGCAGGGATACTGCTTAGTGTGAGCACGTTTAGCCAGGCGTGGGCAGCACGACACTAGGAGTGTAGAAGGAGGAGTAATAAACTAGAGTGCTAAAAGTAGTACTGGTAAACTGAAGCGGGAAAATAACACGGGATGTGTACACAAGGAAGAACACTTAGAAAAACTGCAGTCAAATATCAAGCTGCAATCAAATGTCATGGAAGAACTGCAGCAGAAATACTTCTGCAGAAGGGTTGTGCCAAATCCCTGCTGCTGCTTGTGATGCCACTAAAGCTTAGACTGTGACCAGCGTTTAGAATGAACCCTGTCTCTAGTGACCTTGTGTAGCACTTGAGAAACCAGAGCTAGGAAGAAGAGGGGTGTTTGGTTGGAGCTCTGGCCTCCTGAGCTCCTTGTTTCCAAAGGTTTCTGAGTGTTGATTGAATCCAGAGCAGGCAAGGAAATGTACTGGAAATCATAAGTGTGGGTGTGTGTAGTTGTTTATTCCCCCTGTGACAGACAGCACTGGGGGGTGAAAGAACTGAGCTTGATTTCAGGATGTAATCTTTTTTGCATGGTTGGAGCTCAGTGTTTTTGTTTACCGAAGTGAAGTGGTGCTGTAGAGCTGTTAATGTACCAACAAGTCTGTAAGTGGTTGCATCGCAGCAAAGCAATAGCTGAGTTGGCTGGGAAAGCAATCTGAGTAAGAGTAAGCTAATAGGTTTTTGTGCTGAAGAGAAGTACAGCTGCCAGCTATTTCTGTGTGCAGCACAAAAGGACCACTGTAGCTAATGGTTAGGCTACTTACCAGTCCTGTTTAATTGATAATCCCAGGAACTGTATTTATTGAGACAAAGGAAATAAAAACAGAATAGATATCAAATGAAGACTGATCATATACGCATCCACACCTAACCCTGTTCTCTGGCTACAGTGTGGCTTGTAATGAAGTGAGTCAGAATTCAATGCCTATACTCATAGGATGACAGAACAAAGGAAGTACTTCGTTAGAAACATACCTTTAACTTGATGATAAGATGTTCTAAGCTGTATATTACTGGCTTTTGATTTCTTGACTTTGGGCATTTCATGACCTTAGGACATTTCTACTTCACTTTAGCGCTGATGTTCTTTAATCAGCTTGTTTTTATGCTGCAGTATTCTTTTCAAAAAGTGCCCCATTTGATGCTCTTCTGTTCAAATGCTGCTATCATAAGGGAATCCGACAGAGAGCTTTTCTATTGCTACCAGTAGCATGTGGGTGTCTGGCTGCAGGTTAGGAAGGGGTAGCTGCTAAGGTGAAGCAGAGTATTTTATCATCATTAAGACCTAAATAGCCTTCAGGAAAAGAGTCAGAATTGTGTACAGTCAGACCACACAAACTAATTGTGCTGCTTATCCTTTCTCCTAGATCGCCCTGGTATGCTTGACTTCAAAGGCAAAGCAAAGTGGGATGCCTGGAATGCATTGAAAGGTAAGTGTCCACTTAAAAATTGAAAGTGAATAAATAAAACTAAGGGAAACCACTCAGAAAACCACGTGTGGTTCAGCAAGAAATCAAATGGTGTTGCTTTGTAAGAGCTTTAGGAGTGTAAAATCATAATTCTTACTCTTTGCAAGGGAGAAATAGTTCTGAAAAATGTAGGCTGTCTATCAGAAAAAGAATTAAGATATAAATTGCCTAGCTGACTGAAAATGTTACACAAAGGCAAACTGTAGCAGCAGCAGAAACTTAAATCTCCTTTCTGAGTTCCTGTCTAGCAGTACCTCACAGTGATCTGCTCCTCTAGTTCCTTCCAGTTGTTCTTTTTTCTTCTAGAGTTTTTCTAATCGGAATATCTGGGATATTTGCTGAGGAGCATAACAAGTAGTCTAAGCTATGAAAATGAGGTTTTTCTAGTGTTATAACCAACCAGCCAGCATACATCTAAATGCAGTCTGAGTTATTTGAATAGCTTTCCTACAGTAAATGGGAACTGAGTTAATAGAGTTAAACCATTGTTTAGTAGTTGTCCATACAAATACAGCTTTGCTGTGAAACGCTGTTTTCTCATGACTGTTGAGCAATTTTGTTCAAAACTTTGATACTGGATTCATAGCCAAGTGACCCTATTAAGCTTCTCTGCTTTGTGTTACTATGCTGTGAAGTAGTATAGCAGGGAGCTGTGACTTGCATATAAATAGTATCCTAATGCTGAAGACTATTTTAATTCCAAACTCAGAACTGAGTGGCTCTACCCTTGTGGAAGGTACTTTAACAAAGGCTCAGGGATCTATTATGTAATGTTATTGTACAGGTACAGGCTGAGATACTGAAAAAGATGCCTGCTGAGGGAGTTATTCTATTGCTGATCATGTTTCTTCTGTCCAGCTACAGTAGGGAAATGTTTTATTGAATGTGGAGAACTTGGCAGTGATTCTAGCTGAGAGAAAGGCAAAACAGATGCACTGCAGTATGTAACATGTCAGAAAGTTGTTCCTTTTAATAATATCTTGAGAACGCATATGTAAATCAGCAACATCCATATAGAAGAGAGTCAAAACTGAAAAAAATGTTCAAAGATCTGTCTCTGAGTAGTCAATGGAAGAGTGCATAAGGGAGCATTAAAACTGTCTGATCAGGCAAATAAACAGTGATGAATATAGCATGGATGTATTTGTAGATGAGCAGGCTCATGAATCTTGCAGAGAAGAGGAACAGGAAGAGCAGCTGTTGTGAATCAAACTCTGAGCTGATGAAGGTGAGACACTGATGTCACCAGGCTTCAGTTGTCTCTGCATTTGTGTCCACCTGCTCAAAGGAAAGCTGCCTCAGGGCATTTTGTTGAGCCACTGTATGTATTCTGACTGCTTCTTCTGTTTGTCTTTCAGGAATGTCCAAAGAAGATGCAATGAAAGCTTATGTAGCAAAAGTGGAAGAGCTAAAGGGCAAATATGGTATCTGAGGACTGGATAGAACAGCTGTTTGCACATCTGAAACATGCCTTATTTCTAATACTGTGGAAAACTGATTTATGATGATGATGGTTTTAAATATGAAGTATACTGTAGCCTGTTCTCGTGATGCCTGTAGTTCAGGGGGAGGTCACATACCTGCGTAATGTACTGACACCATTTGAATTTTGAGAACAAAATAATCTGGAACTCATTAAAGTGCATTTGATACTTTAGCTGTTGTGATGGTCATCCCGTAGGAATTATTCTGAGCTCACTCACGAGTGGCTGTGTCACAACTTTTAAACTCTAAGGTTAAAGCAGTGGTTAGTGCTCACCTCTCCAGTCGTGCCGCCAGGGGGCCTTAGTAATCTGTTTCACTTGTATCCAAACCAAACCGGTGATGTCAGGTGCTGCTTTGGGAATTTCTTGTGGATAAATTGGAATTGACAAAAACTGGAGCACAGAGATGATCACTGAGGCTGTGTCTAATGCTTTGTATGCTTAGAACACGGTGCTTGGTCGTTGTTGCCTGAGGTGTTCAGATTGATTCAACAACTGCCAAATGATCTTCCATACAATGCTTCTTGGAGATATTATCTCTGAACAGCGGTGTTAGATATGGCAGATTCTCAGGATCTGAACACAAAGCGTCCTCTGTTCTGCAGACAGATGAGCTGTTGATGTTCCCTATGCCTTACCACTGTAGATACAGAGCATTAGTGTTGCCATGTACTGCAGCTACAGTGAAGGGTGAATCACTGGTTTAACACTTACATGGCTCTTCATGAAAAACTTGAAAATCAGCAAAAGTCTACAAAGCCCATAGTTGTAACAATCTGATATAGCTCCTTAGCTAGTCTGTCTGCATAGCATGATGTGGTGTGGGTGCAGCTGCCAGAAAGGGAGCTTAAAATGTGACACTGAACCACCTCAACATAGGGCATGTAAGAATGAAGTCTCCACCTTGTACAGGAATAAGGCACACTAATTGCTGCTGTCCTGAATAACATCAGAATGGATGAAGATTTGAAATCATAGCACATTCAGGAAAGCGACTGGGTTTGTTCTCTGTTCTCCTGAGGATCACTCACTTGAATTCCTGTTGTTGGTTTGCTTTTTTTTTTTTTCCCTGGGTAAGTGGTTATAAACATTTGGAGGTTTTAACTTCCTCTTGCATCCTCTGTTAGTTACTTGACATAAGTGCAATATTCACCTTGTAGAACACAGGTAAGAGCAGACATTGAGCAGAAGAGATTCTTAGCTCCTTGCCAACCCTGAATTTCACAGCAGGCTCTGTTTTGCAGCTGTATTTTGTCACACTGGCTAGCAGTGGAAGATTCTGCCAGCTTGTAGCAGAATGCAACTCACAATGGCAAATGCTTCCACTTCTGCTCATTTGCTGGAAGCTTATGTACATGAACATGCTTTGCTAACATGCTTTCTATCAAAACTAGGATTTGATTTTTCAGAAACACCTGAGTTTTGAGGACAGTAACATCAGTGGTCTTCATGTCTAGTCTGCCCATTGGTAATCAGCTGTACAACTCAGAAGCTGCAGAGTCTGATTTACAGAAGCAAGAGCTCTGCAATAAGAGGTGGAAGGTACTGATGACTGTAAGCAGTATTGGGATGAGAAGCAGCCACTCAAATACTGATTGCGTGGCTTTTAACTGGAGAAATCATGACTGAATGAAGCGCTGAGTGTTGTTTGTGAGCTGACCTCCTGCAGGCGCTCTCTCTCCAGGAATGCTGCATTGTTCGTGGATGCTACAGCTTGAAAAAGGCTGTGAACTCAATCGAGGTGCTCGTGGTTTGGCAGCAGGGTGAATGTCTTGTAAACGTGTGGGCTGTGTGGCTGTTCTGAATATATTGCTGACTTACAGGCTGCATAGTGGATGCTGGTGGGGGGGAATGAAATATAATGCCTTGGCAGTAGCAGTGCCACAGGAAGAGAGTGGTCTCAGAACATCTGAAGGCAAATTTGTAGGTAGAGGTAATTGCTTTTATTAAACTAAAACAGTGGTAAAAATAGATAACTGTAAAGGAATATAGCCCTTGATATTGAAAGAGAAGCAGCAGCAAGTCTCAAACCAAAAGATAACTTCAGAATCACTGCTCTGCCTGAAATAAGACATGCTTGGAGGAGCAGATGTTTCTGGGCAGTGCTGCAAAACAGGAGGTTGTTCTGACACCCATTAAGGGAGTTGCTGCTATTTCATCTGTGTTAGATGAAAGAGAGGACAGCAACACCCCAATCCTTGCTGTGTTTGTGGAAGGAAAAGACATGCTCTGGAACAAGCCTAACACGCCACAGGTCAGAGGCCAGCTGGCATACATGCTCTCAGATCTGCTTTGCTGAGTTTGCAGTGCGTGCAGAACGGAATCTGGACTTTGGATAAGGCAGTAATAAATGCTAACTTGCATGTGTGATAAGACTTCTGTCTATTGCACTTACACTGTTAGTTCTTGCATAGACTGGTACCCAGTGCAATCAAAGAAACTGTAAGGGGGATGTTTGTTTTCCACATTGTTTTTTTTTCTCATGGGTTTTGCTTTCTCTTACCAAAAACTTGAAGGTGCAATCCTCCTTCTGTAGCTCTAACAAATCCCTATCATTATGTTGCATTAGGACCATAACAATTTGTTCCATACTGAGAAGCTGTTTCCTATTTGATTAAAAGGCAGTCTGAGGGGAACTGCAGAATGTGACCATCTTTCTATCAAAATTCTCCAGTCCTAATCTGGAGTGACTGTGTTTCCTAATACCACTGTTTTAACCTTTCAACTTATTTGACCCTGATGATAGTGCTTGCTAAAAATAAATGACAGTTGTGTTTGCTGTTTAAAATATAGGCATCCATCTACAGAATGCCCAGAGCTGGCAATACTGGGCAATCCCAGTTTGAAGTGAGTGAGCATCTGAGCTGTGCAGTGCATGCTGGTGGGATTGATTATTAATGGAAGGCTTGGATATGTTTCTGAATGCCACAGCTAATTCCAGAAGTTACTCTGTCTTGCAAGTTGTCAGTGCTGTGAACTAAGATGAGTTGATATCACATAGACACAGCATGTTTGAAAGAGTCCAGTAATAAACTAGGAAGGGTAGAAGTTGATAGAACAGAAATACAGCAAAGGAAGACCGTCTGGTTTTTGTTTTTTTTTTTTGTTGTTGTTGTTTCCCCTCTCATTCACAAGTATAAGAACCTTTAGACTCAGATAAGTGCTCTATAGATTAACTAGTATTCAGCTGTTGACTTAAAGAGCAAACAATGTCTCTCCATCCTAGGTGCGAGTCTGTCTCCTTTACAAAATGAGCTTATATTTCCACTGGAAGGTGCATATCTGTCAAAACCAAAACACAACATGGGTGGTTTTCTAGAATAGTAACATAGAGCCTTTGTGTGGAGTGTCATTGCAGTAGTATTTTAGTTTTCATTTCCTTTTCTGTCTGTGGCTTCAGGATGTTTGTTTGTTCCCAGTGCTTGTACATTTATTTGTCAAGGTCTGGCCCTCTTGCCACTCGGTAGAACTGATTCATCTCTTACAACCATGTTGCCATCCAGTTTTAGAACAATCCTTTGCTCTATCAAGAGTACGTGACAGTGTACAGAGGTGTTTTGAAAATTTCAGTGTGTCCTGCCTCTGTTTGCAAACCTTCCAATACTTGAGACTGTTCAGAAAAACCGAGAAGCTGTTGAAAAGTACAATGTGGTCAATAAGCATGGGCCTGAGGAGATGATGAATATCTGAAGACTTGAAGACACCTTGCACTCCTGGTACCTCTGGTCCAAATGCCTCGAGCTCAGTAAGTCTCTGAAAGCAGTGATATGAAAAACAGCCTGAACATGGAATCGGTGGCTCAGCAGCTCCCTTCTGCAATAGTCCTTGTGTTAGCAAAGATTATTGTAGCTCCAACTACTGCCACTGTAGTGAGAAGTTCCTTATTGTCGTGAAGTAGAGCCCAAAGTCCTGACAAATTGGGATGTTGTATAATCTCTGCCCATTGGATTCTAAGTCACACATGTTTTCTGTTTGCAAGTCTGGACTGCCTTGGGCAGGGGATTCCACACCCTGACAAGCATCAAAATGACATTGCTTAGCTGCCATAGCCAGAGACACCTCGCTCATCTCCACCCAAGAATGCAAGACTTGGTGTTTCCCCACATAGGAGTGCTGGGAGGAGAAGGCACGCTGCTCTTCTGAATTGAGCTCTGAATCAGAAACGTATGCCCACTACTTCAATGTACTTGGTATTTATAACTTTGAGTATGTAGCTGCAGTGAATTGAGTTTTGCAATGTGTCCTAAGCCAGCGAGTTCTTGGTGGAGGTACCCACAAAGAGCTGAGCCTCGATGTTGAGTCTCTGTAGTGCAATGCTACAGTAGGTCCAATAACCAATGAAAACGAGAAAAACTTTTTTGTTCCAGAATGCAAAATGTACTCCTTTAAGTCTGTCCTCTTTAAAGTATCTCCTCTTACTTTTAGCTAGATTTAGTCTGGGAGGGATCTGGGAGTCGCTGTGACAGGCAGCACATTAACAACATTTTTCTACAAGTTATGAGAACCTGAACAGCTGCTGCATCATTTGGATGAACGATCCCAAAGCTCTGCAGCGGGATATTGGCAATGCATGATGCCCCCGGCCGGGTGTGTGCAGTAAGGACGTTGGCAGCAGGGAGGCGTGCAGCCAAGAGGCAAAGCGAAACCATCTGGCCCAGGAGCCATCTCCTCTTTACACGCTTCACTACATCCCTGTGCGTGTGAGGGCTGCCCTGTCAGCTGCAGGGATTTGCAGCCATGTGAGGAAAACCGTGAGCTGAAGCATTTGTGACAAGGGGTTGGTGTGAGCTGTAGGGCCCTGGTACAGCCCCAAACCCCCTTCTGTTACATCCATCGCCTGGGGCACGTTTTGCTGAGTATAACTGCTGAGTTCCCTGAAGCTGCCAGACTCGAGAACTTCCTGCCAGCAACTAGCTGACTTGTTACCCCTTTCCAGAAGCTGGCTTGGGGTTGAACCCAGCCTGAGCTGGACACAGCTTCTCAAGCTTGTGTTTTCTATCTACTGGAAGGAAAAAAAAAAAGAAAAAACAAAACAAAACAAAAACACAATGAGGCAAGACAGCTTCTTCCTCCTCATAAAACTGCCTATGTTCACATTTTTGGGCAGATGTGAAGGAAACCATCTTGTCCTTCGTACAGCCTTAATTAACATCTCCCAAAGGGTCAGCCCACGAAGTGCCGAGGATCAGTTTGTCTCCAAGATCTGCTCAGGTTCTGGCTGGGAGCTCACCTTGAGATAGCCATCTGGTAGAAACAAAGATAGAAATTCCCAGCCAGGTCACTTGTCACCTCAAGAGTTATAAAGACATAAATGGAAAGAATTTTTAACAGACAAGTGAAATCTTAGAAGTAATTTTGAGCTGCAGTGTATGTTCTTTGTTCTTCTGCAGGAAAAAAGCTGGAGAAGGCTCTTCGATGTTGAAGTTATTAAGCTAATTGACTGGCAGAGCGCAGAGGGTCGTCGTTGGTGGTGCAGAGTCTGGCTGGAGACCTGTGACCAGTGGTGTCCCCCAGGGGTCTGTGCTGGGTCCGGTCTTGTTCAACATCTTCATCAATGACCTTGATGAGGGTATAGTGGCCACCCTCAGCAAGTTTGCTGATGATACGAAGTTGGGAGGATTGGCTGACACGCCTGAAGGCTGTGCTGCCATTCAGCGAGACCTGGACAGGCTGGAGAGCTGGGCAGTAAGAAACCGGATGAGGTTCAACACAAGCAAGTGTAGGGTCTTACACCTAGGGAGGAATAATTGCATGCACCAATACAGGCTGGGGGATGAGCTGCTGGAGAGGAGCTCTGCAGAGAGGGACCTGGGCGTCCTGGTGGACGACAGGTTGGCCATGAGCCAGCAGTGTGCCCTCGTGGCCAAAAAGGCCAATGGCATTCTGGGGTGCATTAAGAAGAGTGTGTCCAGCAGGTCGAGGGAGGTGATCCTCCCCCTCTACTCTGCCCTGGTAAGGCCTCATCTGGAGTACTGTGTCCAGTTCTGGGCTCCCCAGTACAAAAAAGACAGGGATCTCTTGGAAAGAGTCCAGCGGAGGGCCACAAAGATGATGAAGGGCCTGGAGCATCTCCCCTATGAAGAAAGGCTAAGTGAACTGGGTCTGTTTAGCCTTGAGAAAAGACGACTGAGAGGGGACCTGATCCAGGTTTATAAATATCTGAGGTGTGGCGGCCATAGCGGTGAGGCCAGTCTCTTTTCATTGGAACGTGGAGACAGGACGAGGGGAAACAGACTGCAGCATAGGAAGTTTTGCACGAATGTGCGTAAAAACTTCTTTACAGTGAGGGTGACGGAGCACTGGAACAGGCTGCCCAGGGAGGTTGTGGAGTCTCCTTCTCTGGAGATATTCAAGTCTCGCCTGGACGCCTACCTGTGCGACCTGGTGTAGGGAACCTGCTTTGGCAGGGGGGTTGGTCTCGATGATCTCTAGAGGTCCCTTCCAACCCCTACAATTCTGTGATTCTGTGATTCTGTGATTCTAATGGAGCCAGATGAAGCTAGTCCCATGCTTTACAGTGAGCTCTGGTAATTTCCATTATTTATGAACACGTTTCCCTGAAAATTTTCTCTCCAGGGAGAGGATGTGAAATACCCACTCAAACAATGGAGAAATGGGACTTTATAAACAGAATAATGAAACTGGCACTGTCCCAAGCCCAAGTGAATTAACACAGCTGCAACAAAAACACATTGGAAGAGTTTTAAAGGTCGTTTGCCATACTGTTGTGATGTAGTTAACATCTCTGCAGGCAAAAATATCAATTTCTTATTTTTCCTTTTTAGGCATAGATCTCTTGTTATTGTACTTTTCATACAGAGCTTTCCAAAATAATTGTCCCGAGACGTTTTCCCACAATCTGTCTTTTGAGCAGCCATGATGTTTTATCTGGAAAAGGCAGAAAGTAGAATTGGTTCCCTTTGTTCCAAGGGGAAATTTGTTCTGTGTGAGAAAGATGCACGGTTCCGGCAGGTTTATAAATCCCACATCTCTACCAGCAGGAATCTCCGGCTCAGCAACGTAGAGACACTGCTGGTAACTAATTAACACACCACTATTATCTGCGTCTTCCTTTTGGCAACTTCTGCAAAGAGCGAATCCGAAAGGACAAATTATATCCCAGTGTTAATTGCATTGCAATTTCTGGTTTGCAGTTTGTATTTGGGGGAAACCAAATTAAAGGCAGGACTTGAAACTGACTTTGCGTTTGCACAGATGCCGCCCCCAGCCCGTCCTTTTCCCTGCTGAACCAGCACGGCACGTAACTTTCTGTCTGCTCAGGAACCCAAGCGTGCAATGGAGCATTTTGGTTTCCAAAATAGTCACTTTAAGTTCCTCCTTCTGCAAAGCTGATGCACGTGTTTACTCACATGCGCCTTCCCGCTGCTGCTCCCTGACGTGCCCTTGCTCAGCAGGACGCGCCTCTCATCACGAAATAGATGGCTGAAGCCATTAGGAAAACACAAGTGTTAAAGTTAGATCTACGCTTAATTATTTTGTTAATTAGGAGTCCAAGCGCTTTGCAGAACTGAGCCTATGGTACAGAAGCATCAGTCCTGCGAGGTTTTAGCCACTGAGTGTGGGTGCATTCTGCCTGGCTGCACCTTCATGTGCAAGCAGTGTTTGTCCATTTCAGCAAAGCATGCAATGTCCTGAGTCAGAGAGGGCCCGTAAGGATCATTGAGTCCAAGCCCAGGCTCCAGGATGGACCACCCAAAATTCAGGCCCTATGAGACAGCACAGCCTGTGTGAGATTCCAACCCACAGTAAGTGTTATTAAATCTAGAACTCTAAAGCTGGAAATATAACAGAAATTGTACCAGCGAGTCTCAGTGCAGCTGTGGAAATACTGCTTAACTTGTATAACAAATAGCACGCTCATGGTGAACATGAAATGAAAGGGACATAGCAAGCATCAGCTTCACTTGGAAACAAGTTCAGGAAGCAAAAAACTGGCGCAGAGCACAAGGCTACAGAGGAAGCTTTAACAGCAGACCCTGCATAAATCCACCACATGTTGCAGAAGAGGAAAATCCCAAAGCAGCGTTTGATAGAAATACAATGCAATCGTGTATATGGCTTGGAAGAGAAACAAGTAAGTTAAAGCTTTTGTAAGACAAGAGGAAGAATAAGGTCAGAATTATCATTAAAATGTGAACTGCAAAACCCAACGTAAACATGTTTTTCACTCTAGAAGAAAAAATACTAGAAATAACGCTGCAGGAAACAGCTCAAGCCAAATCCCAGCAGTGAGAGATAACTATTGCCTGTGTCCAGCTGCCATCAGTCTGCATGCAGACCATCAGCACAGGACGGCTGGCTTGCTCCGGCAAGGACCTGGAGCAGGGCTGTGGGCACAGTCACTCCTATACCCATCGGTGTTGGAGCGGGTACAGCTGGTGCTACTGCTGCAGAAAGGGATCGGTAATTCACAAGATAACAAACCACGCGTAAGAAAAAGAACCAGGGCATAAAACTTTACGAGCAGAGCCTTTTTGCTGACAGCACAGGTGGAGACAGGTAACGAGAAGTGCACCGGGATCCGATAAGAGCGAGCACAGCCCCAGGTTTTGCGTGGTGCCGGGGCGGCTCTCCGAGCGGGGACGCGGGGCACAGCCCGGAGCCGCGGTCCCGGAGCGCTGAGCTGAGCTCCGCCCGCCGCTGCCGCGCTGACTCAGCCGCGGGAGGGCCCGTAGGGCGCCCCGGCCCCGCGGGCGTGGCGGAGCGGGCGGGCAGCCCACCGCCCCCGGGGCCATAAAGAGCCGCGGCCGCAGCCCGCCCCAGCGACTTGGCGGCGAGCTGTGGCGGCAGCATGACGGCCATCGGGGCGCAGGTAGGGCCGGGCGGGGGGAAGGCGGGCGGGGCCGGCAGGGTGCAGCACTCGTTGCCCCGACGGGGGACTCTTGCTCCGGGCGGACCTCTCGGTGTTCACCGGTCTCGGTACTGCTTCCCTTGGTGGGGCTGCTTGAGGTCTTTAGCGGCACCGTGGACACACTTGGTGGGATTCGGTGAGCAATGTCCTAGAGCAGAGCCCCAGACCCGGGGATGCAGAGCCAGGCTTAGAGCTGCCAGCTTTGTCCTGCCTGGGGCTCTTTGCTCACCCAGTCCTGCCAGGAGGCAGCTCAGTGTGGCATGCAAAGCCGGGTCCAAGCACACCTGGTGATGCCAGGAAGCCTGAAGGGCAGTGTTGCCTTCTTATGCCTTAGGCACAACCTGTCACTATGTTGTGGCATGGTGTGGCCAACCTACGGCACTTCGACCACTGGCATCGTTCCTATAAATCCCCAGACTTCATCCATCTGGCCTCATTTCAGCTTAACACAGCTCTCATAACTCCCGTTTTGCTCCTTCCCTTCCTCCCCCTCAGGCACAGAGGTTGCTGGCACACAGGAGGCCCCAGAAAGCCTTCTTCGAGACCTTCATCCGGAGCCTGATCATCCTGTGCTTGGCCATCGCTGTGGTCCTCTCATCCATCTCTGTCTGTGATGGCCGCTGGCTCTTGGCGAATGGGGAGCTCTTTGGGCTGTGGCACTTCTGTGCCATCGGCAATGACAGTGCCCCGCGGTGCGTCACTGACCTGCGCCTGGCCCGTGTGGAGGGACTCAATGTGGGCATGATCCTCATCCGCAGCATGGTGTCCTCCGCCGTGGCCGTGGCTATCTTCGGCCTGGAGCTCCTCATGGTCTCCCAAGTCTGCGAAGATGCCAGCTCAAGAAGGAAGTGGTCCATGGGCTCGGTGCTCATCCTCGGCTCGTTTCTACTGTCTGCCACGGGGGTTCTGAGCTTCCTGATCCTCATGAAGGATCATCTCACCTTCACAGGCTTCACGCTGACGTACTGGTGTGAGTTTATTGCCGCCTTCCTCTTCTTCCTCAACGGGATCAGCGGGCTCCACATCAACAGCATAACGCAGCCCCGGAATGGGGCAGGGAAGATCTAGGTGCAAAGGGTGTGCTCTGCCTTTGCGTAATCAGCTTTGCCAATTAGACTGGAAGAAAAGGGAGCCTAATGAAGTTTGAAAAGGACACGGTGCCTTACGTTGCATGAGCAGCATGGCAGGCACAGACTAGGGCTGGCTGCCGGCAGCACGTGGCTCTCTGGAAGGAGGAAACCTCCACTGAGCATGCCGAGGGCAGCAGGCTGCAGCCTCCACCAGCGGGCTCAGCCCTGGGTCTTACCCAGCCTGTGCTGCTGTGGTTCAGTACCACTGGGCTTCTCCCCACACTCTGGAGCTCACATGTGATCCAACTCCAGTGTACCTCATGGCTTTGTTATATCTCAGGGATGTGCCTGTGCCTGGCTGTGCGTACTGGCACAGCTTACTGAAAATCTTTGCTGGGTCCTGCTCCTTCTTTTCCCTTTTGAAAGAGAAGGCATGCAGATCTCAATCTGATCCCGTGTTGTGTTCTGCTGCTGCGTTCCCTGCATCTGTCCCATCCTCTGTAGATTGGTGGCCACCCCACAGCCCCATATATAGTTTGCTGTGATGGGACTTTGCTCATCCTGGGTTCTTTTCTATCCCCCTGGTTGGGTGGGCACCGTGGCTGGGCTGGCCACGTCCTGTCATACACCACTTTGCTGGGATGTTTCGATCATCAGAATCAATATGCAACGAGCTCATCCTCTAGGTGAGTCTTCTGGGCAGAGAGAACTGTAGGTCCTCCTGGTCAGAACAAGCCCTTGATTCACCTTGGAGGAAGAGATGATGCGAAGAGCTCTGACCTGCCGCAGCTGGTGGAAGTCCATGGAGGCTGGTCACTCCCTGCCAGTGCCCCAGTTAATCTCTGAAACTTCTGCAGCTTTGAAGTTCCCCACGGTGTGTGATGAAGACCTCAGCAAAAGACCTCGTCAGTTGTTTGCCCCAAATGCATCCAGCCCTTCCCACGTACACTGCTGTTGACTCTGAGATAAATGTGCTCAGAGTATTTGAGGGCCTCTGATTGAATGACTTTTGTATCTGCTGCTAGAACAGCTTGTATTTCATTTTAGGACAAGTGATTCTATGTGTTTCATCTCTGTAGTTTGATAGCTGTTGAGCAAGATTCTTACTTTCCATGCAATTGAACCCAATTTTTTACCTGAGACAAAAACATTATAGCAGGAAGGCCATGGGAGGCACAAATCAGCAGCTTCAAGTTGGAATTTTTTGTAAGCAGTCCTAAGCCTTAGGGCTTGGTCAGGTTTCTTGCCCCAAAGTCGACGAAGTCCAGTCCCAGATGGCTGCACCCTGTGGTTATGGGGTGGCTGAGTCCCCGTGCTGGGCAGGATAATCCCCCCTTGCCCAGAAACCTGGGTGTGTCCTCACTGAATGCCTTCCTGGTAGCATTTGCTATTAGAACTGAACTGTTTGTGGGACGCTGCCTGCAGCCCCAGTCCTGGGGAAGGGTGCAGTGTGCCCCGGCTGGTGCCTCCTGCCCCGGAAGGGGAGACAGATGTCAATTGGCCTTTATGTTCTTGCAAGACTTTTTGCAATTGAGAGTGATTTGAAGATGCCCTCTGCTCCCTCCAGAAGAGCTCTTTTGTTGGGGGTAGGAATCCTCAAGGGAAAATACCAAAAGTTTTTTTCTGACTGGTTTAGTATAATACTGCTTGACTTACCAGTGCAGGGTGAAAGTGCATTTTGGTGGCAAAACACTATGAAACAGAGCTGATTGTTTCAGAGCTGTCCTTACACACAGCAACTTGCAGAGCAGTTGGTGACTGTTCATTTTCTGAAGCCTATGGAAGCGCTGAGCAATAATGCTGAACTTTGTTTAATAAATGTATTTGAAATAACAGAATTGTCATTCCCTCTTTATAGGTAGAGGTTGGAATGCAGGTTTAAGGGATAGGAGGGGTGAGCAGGGCTAATGTAGCACCCAGGCACAGTTCTGTGTGTTCACTCAGGAAACATGTCAGCTTGATGCTTTGCTGAGCTCCCCCAGAAGATGTGGCTGCACAGCCACTGAACACCCCTTTCCATTCCCCTCCGTCTCAAACACCAACCCACACAGCCTGTTTGCTTGTATTATGAAACAAGGAGAGGTCAGTTGTGTTTTGTGGGAAACAGAGATAACCTCACAGGCCTGAATGATTTCCTGCTGCATGTGGTATGTTTACCAGCTAAAGAGCTCCTTCCTGTGTCCTCTGTTTCCCTTTTCCCACACCGCACCCTGTGTCTGGAGCATCCTTCTTCTTTCTCCAGCTGTGCTCATTTGGCCTGGAGAACTGTTATCTGAGTACAGATGTATTTACATAGGTTTTATTTAAGGCTTGCAGTGCTAGTAGGTTTAGCTAAATGCAAGGAATATAAGTTTCCAGCATCACCACTGCATTGCTTTATGTAATCTCAAGCAAGTTAATTATCACCTGGTGCTGTCCTGATGGGAGGCCATTGATCTATCTTGTAAGGTTTAGTATCTCTTAAAAGCAAAGCAATGAACACTGCCTCCTGTTAATGAGCTGTTCTGACTTTCTGTGTTTCTAATTTTAATTGGAAACTTGTGCACAAACCATTGCTAGTGGATAAGAATGAAGAAATAATGGTCTAGGCCATACCAGCTAGGAACGTATCCTGAACTGCTAGTGCCACTTTGATTTTCAGCCCACATCAGCTCTGTGGGCTGTGCATTGAGGGATGCCTGATTTGTGGGCTGAGCATTGTTTGGCTTTGTGGCTCTGGTGAACGTGTTACAGGAAGTCTGCTACCCTTGCCTGGATTTTCCTTCCCAGTGCTGAGTAGATAGAGGCCCTTCTAACCCATCTCCTTCATGTGGTTTCACTTGTTTTCCAGCCAGGGCTCCAACCCCTGTGAACTGGCACAACCCCTCTTCTGAAACAGTTCACTGCAGCTCCCTCAGTGCTCAGCGAAATGTTGTGCAACTCATTGCAAAGCAGTACTGCTTTTGGCTTCTGACAGTTTTGTTGGGAACTTCCTTGTTGCTGTGTTGGGAGAAAAAAAAAAATCATCGATCACTTCCTCTTAAATTCAGCCTTACATTTCATGGTACTGCTGTTAGGGCTGAAGGAGCTGCTGTCTGTGGAGCTGCACAGCCTCTTGGGTGACTTGGAGTGAATAGCCAGAAGTTGTTACAGGCTTTGCACCAGCATCCTAGGAGGATATTAAACTGCTTGTCTGAAAGAGGGTACACTGATAACAAACGCCTTCTGTGCACTGAATACTGAGGAGCAAGTATTGAGAAGGGGAAAATCAGTGAGTGCTGAATATGGAGTTCACGCTCAGCCTTTGTGTTGGTAATTTCAGGGCATTGAATCTGGAGTCTCTGTGCTCTGAACCCAAATGGGTGGTTTTTATCTCTTGGTTTTTATATTGCTCACTGAAATTTACTTCCCTGTTACTCTTCATCTATGTGCAAGCATCTCAGAGATCCCACAGATCAGTGGCTCTTTTCTTTTCTGTTCATAGAATCATGGAATCTGGAAGAGACCTCTAAAATCACCCAGTCCAACTGCTGACCCATTGTAGCAGAAATGCTAAGTCACAGCTTGAAGCAGTGATTGAGCACCTGGTGGGAAGGCAGGGCCAACCCAGGGGAGCTCAGGTGCAAGCAATGCTCTGAGTGACCAGAAGGGGTTGAGCCAGGATCCATCCCTTTCCAGACCTCATTTAAGGGTTGGCAGCAGAGGTGAGGGTATTTTGCTGTAGATCCCTGCCTACTAAAGGCCTTCCAAAGGTAAGCTGATTTTCTCTTCCTTTGTTTTTGCAGCTGCTGCATTTCAGTTTGTCCCCACTGGCTGCAGCCTAAGACTGCTAACCTACTATTATTGCTGTGCTTTCCATCACATTATAGCGTTTCACCCACTCCCACCATGCGCACTGACCACGTCCCTCAGTGCCACATCTTCATGGTTCTTGAACACCTGCTGGGTCAGTGACTCCACCACTTCCCTGGGCAGCCTGTGCCACTGCATCACCATTCTTTCTGAGAAGCAAGTTTTCCTAATAACCAACTTTGAGATTCCCTAGTACAACTCAAGACCATTACCACTCATCTATTAGTGCTGCTCATCACAGAGATCCCTAGTAGGGGAGAGTGTTTTTACGTTGTCCATGCAGAAGGTTGGTGAGCTGCCACCACCTACTATGTGGTGCTAGGGATGGGGCTACCCACTTCTGGCTCCTGCCCTCATGGATCTGCTCTTCCCAAAGCTCTGAGGACTGCCAACACCAGCTGATATCAGTGAGGTTTTATGGAGACGCAGTTCTGCAGATTGATCAGGCCTGTTCAGCCCAAGCTCCACCCAACCTTGTGCCATCACTGCTGGGCCAGGCTCTAGGATAGCAAATAATTGCATCAGAACTGCTTAATTACACTTGATTAGATCTCTGGATACGTATTTCTTCATTTATTCCAGAAGAAGGCACTTACGTTTAAAACAAGCAGCTGCTTTGGCTTGAGTTGCAAATATTCAATTCTCAGACAGGGTATGTAGAGGTTGTTTCACTCTCCTTGGTCATATTGCAGCTTTTCTGGGCCAGTGAGAAAATAAGGCTAATGCTTGTCTCTTTTTGGAAACATCTGTCTTACAAGATGACCTGGGACTGAGTAAAAGCCTCAGAACTTGAAGGGTTTGCTTGACTTCAGAAAGTCAGTGAGAAGCAGGAGCTTTTACCTCTAAGTGGGCTCTCACTTCTCACTCACACCGATCTAGTTTCTGCTGTTCTTTGCACTCATTTTGGCTGAGTTTTAGAGGACAAAGTTGACACAAATCCTTGCTGTTTCCAAGCTTAAAATTAATTCCTGGAAACCAGTTCACCCATTTATATTTGATTTTTTTTTTTTTTTTTTCCCCCCCCCCCCTGCTTTTGAGGATGCTCAGCTCTCCCATTGCTGCAGGTGACATGTTTTGGCAGAGCAGTTGGGGAATGCCTCTTGTCAGCACTTGGCAGAGCTGTGTCTGTTTTGATGATGTCTTATATGTGACCAGGAGCAGGGATAAAGTGACAGATGGAATTTCATTCAGTCATCTTTGCCCTCAAGGAACGCCTGGTAAGGACTGCCTCAAAGGGGTAAAGATACAGAAACAAATAGCAGACCTGAATGCATTGCTAGCTGAATTCTTTTATCTTTTTGAGGCTCAAACAAGGGCAATTTTCATGGCCACTCTTGGACTTTGCTAAAATAGCTTTTTCTACCTTTAAAAACAAACAAACAAACAAACAAACAAAACGTGGATAAAAAAAACCAAACTGGACCACTGTTATTTTAAAGATCTCCATTGTTAGAAGAGACAAAGGAAGAAAACTCCATCACTGGAAAGTACCCATGCAATGCATATGCAGTCACAGCTGAAGCAAAAGCTCGACCATGGTTTGTATTCACTGTCTGTCATTGTCCACCCCAACTGAAGGACTTGGAACCCTGATAAATTCTAAGTGTGAATTGGCTTGCGTATCAAACCCATGGGCTTTATCAAGGAATGGTTTGTAACTACCATCTTGCAAAGCTGAATGTCCTTCTAACTTCAACAGCAGAAGAAAGGCAAAACATCTGAAACCCACCAGCCTGGCCTAGGATTGGAAGGGAGCCACACAGAAAACGAGGAGCTATATTTAAGGTACAAATAGCAACTTAAAAATATCAGTGTGGACAGAAACATAAATGACTATGGTCAGAAACCCAAAGAAGAGAATAATGATTTAGCCCGTTTTGCCTTGCAAAATAACTCTGGTGCTACAGAGGATATAGACAAACAGATGTGCTTCAAGAAGTGCTGGTCTACAGCCAAGTCCCGCTGTGGGATATATACACAAGGCTCCCAGCACAGTCCATGAGGTTTAACCACATGTATCTGAGCATGGAGGTGTCCCTTAAGAGTGCAGTGTTAAAGCATGCTTGATCTTTGGGAAGTTGCCTTCCTGTCCTGTGGTGGACTCGCCTTGGTCACCTGCATCTCTTGAGTTACGCCGCTTCCTCCGTTACTCGCTGAGGTGCTGAGCTGCTGACGCAGGTGTTTGCTTAAGTGCCACTGCCTCCATTTTCTCTGAACTTCCAGCTGAACCTAGGTAGAAAGATCACAAAATGCTTGGTTTGGCTGGTTTATCTTGGAGCCCTGCGCCGAGGAGAGCAGTATAACAGGAAAGGGAGAGATTGTCACCTTTGCCAAGGTCTGGATTTATTTATTTAAGCTGCATTTAAGGGACGAGGGCAGGGCCTGTGTCTTGTCACTTCTGGAGATAATGCTGCTGTAGCTACGTGATTTTCTGTCAACCTGTTTTTTCTGTTTAATTATTGGTGAAGCTGTTTACTGAGACTAGCTGGCCTTAGTTAAGTGTCTGGTTTGGATCTGTCAAGGATTCTTGTATTTACAAAACAGGACGTTTTGACACTAAGGGTAAAAAAAATAAGTGCAGATTTTCTTTTCTGAACCACTTTTTCTGAAACTCTGTTAAAGCACCATTCAAAGCATTTCGAAGCCCTCGTTCCTTTCTAAGAGACTTTTCCTTCTGACCTTCTAGGCACTAACAGTTTGGTTTTTCAGTTCCTCTCCAATAACCTTGGGATCTCCCAGGTTTGGATGACACTTCTCCCTGCCTCTACCAGCACCAGGAGCTGGGAATTATGCAACTACAAAGGCAACAGTCATCTTTCAAAGTCTTTGCCTTGTGAGAGTCCTAATAAATCTAGACCTGATACAGCTTTTTCTAAATTCCCTCCCCAAGGATCAAGCAGAGAAAACACATGGCATGGCAGATGATGACATCATACATGAGGACTGGGCTCTGATTTTCAGTGTGACAGTGTGTGGAGTAGTACTCCCATCCTCCACTACCAGATGGTAATAATGCCATCTGATTTAGGAAAGGGCTGCAGTAGTTGAGCAGTGAAGTTTGCATCTGGCATATGATGACCTAGGTTTGCCTGGGAGGCATTTCAGGGATGATGTTAAGTATCTGGGAAGAAAATCCTCAAATAAAATGTGTAACTCATGGGGGAACATATCCTTCTAATTCATGAGAGATACTTGAGCAACAGGAAAGAATGTTATCTATACAAAACTCACCTCACCGTTAAGAAAACAATAAAGTACAGCCACGACAAAACCCTGAAAGATAAAAAGAACTGTGGTCACAGAATTAGAACTGCAGTTTCCGCTTTTAAATTTGAAGGAGATCTCTGAAAGGAAATCAGGCAGCTTGTTATTACCACTAGGGCTCTGTTCTGTGCAGAGCTACATGTTATTCCTCTTATTGCTTTAAAAAGAGTAGCTTGTCAAATATTACCTGAAACGATCCAAGAGCCAACTCAAAAAACAGCTGGATTTCCATTGTGCCGCTACTTGCGTCTTCAGGGAAGAAAGCAAAGATGATGTAGTGAACCCCAAAGAGTGGGATGAGGAGAAGTGTTGACTTGGCAAGTCTCCTGAGAGCAGAAACAAAGGGGAAAGCTGGTGTAGAAGGGGCAGAAGGAACTAAGGAGGGCTGACATAGTGTAAAGTTGCAGTGTGCAGGACTTACTTGTACTGGTTGAAATCGCTGCTCCGTCCTTCAGGTGAGCTGAGCTTCCTCATCAAGATTCTTAAAATGTCAACAAAGAGAATGAAATTAACCTGGAGAAAAAAAAAAAATAGAAGAAGAAAATGAAAGATCTTATTAAAAAATTAAGCCAACAGTAATGTCCCATGACTGCAAGTGGAGCTGCCAGGCTTCAGCAGAGCCACTGGGAGTGTTGTAGTTGAGCAGGGAGAATGGAGTGGCTGGAGCTGATATGTAGGTTAGTAGCTGTCACTGTCTCCATCCTTGTCCCATGTCTCCCAGCCTTCCTGGCCTCTAGGGGCTTTCCTAGTGTTTGCTAGCTCTGGCCACGAAGGAAAGGCAGGGAAATACAGTGGGGGTGTTAGAATAAATGGGGTTCAGGCCTGAGGATTCTGTTGTGTTGGTGGTTGTTGTTGTTTCTCCCTAACTCAGAAGATCAGATCTCAGCCGTATCGGCTTTTTACTGATGAAAATCTGCTGGGAATGGGAGGATTCCCACTGTGAAGAATCGCCAGTGAGCTGCACAGCAACACACGTTAGTCAGGGAGCACAAAGGAGCTTATCAGTGTTGATTTTCTGCCCTTTGAACTGCTAAGGACCGTGTGCTGAGAGGAATAAAGAGATTAGATCTGAATTCTCAAGGACTGGCTGTTTGTTTGCCTATGTGGCTTATGGGCTTGAGAAAAGCCTCTGCTAGGTAAGCAGGCAGGAGCATGCAGACGGCTCCGCCCGAGGCAGATCAGGGTTTCGAGGGGATGGGGGTGAACTCTCAGAGGTGAACGAGGACTGGGGTTTCACCTTGCAATTATTAGGAAAAGCCAATGCCAGGGCTTCGTTGACCCTGAATCCCTGTGTGCTCCGCAGCTTTTGTGAGGGTGAAGGGACTGCTTAGTGGTAAATGAGCGCAGGGTTGAGCCCACCACCTCTGCTTGGGTTTCTGTGAGCGTGCAAGTGTTGCAGTTCGTGTTTTGAAAACATAATGGAGCCTGCTGGCAACATGGAAACCTCAGCAAACCCCTGGGTTCTGGCTCCGAGTGCCAGAAGGCTGCGAGACTAGCAGCTCTCACCTTCCTCTACTGCAGCTTTACATGAATCGTTGCAGACCCCCAGGGCACCATACTTGGGTGACCAACTATCTCCAAACAGCAGTTCCAGGGCCTTGGTACCCGAAGCTACAAATGTGAGCACAAGCAATTGCTCACACCATAGACGTAAAGTATTATTTGTGCCAAAGTGTTCTTTACATCAGCTCCGCCTTTCACCCAGCAGGTTCACACTGATTTTCAATGCCTATATCTCGTTTCAGTGAGTAATGCCTTAACAGTTTAATTGCAGTCTACTGACCTACAGTGTGTGAAACCTGTGAGCTGCTTTCATTGCTGAAAACAAAAGTTAATGATCGTGTCAGGCAAGTTGTTTTTGGCTTTGCTAAGAGGGGCAGCGACCAGGAGACACAAAGGCTATTGTACTGAAATGTATAGCATCTCGGTTTCTCCTCCAAAGCCTTCCTTGAAACAGTCCAAAACAAGCTTCCACAAGCCAGCCAAGTTCATATGAAATCAACAGGATGTGGAAACCTGATCTTCAGGCTCTTGCTTCTTGGGAGGATGTTCTAGCGTTCCCTTGCAACTTAGCTTCAGGGCATTGGTTACTGACTAATCCCTGCTGTGCAGAAGTTGCTTAAGCAGTAATTCATGTGTCACACCAGTTCAGGCACATGTCTAAGACTGGTTCACTAACACACTTCTAAAGTATGTTGAGTAGATGATGTCTAACTTGACAATATTTGAAAATACAGTTTGAATGTGCTTGTTCCAGAAAAGACTTACAAAAATAGACAGAACTACAGGGCCTCTAATGATCCACCAGGTATTGGCATTTGTGTTAATGTCCCAACACCTGCAAAAATAGAAGAGAAGGTGCATTCAGTTATCAAAACACTGGTCTGTTTTCAAAGGGATTTGGTCTGTGCTGCATTTCGGGTAGGTCCCTACTTCCTCTTCTACAATATGAATTTCCTGTTCCCACCTATCTGGTGCAATATTTTTGGGAAAGCAAAAAACTGTCCACCTGCACTGGACAAGAAGTATATCCTGCCCTTGAAGCAGGATGTTTTTCCTGCTTCAAAACTTTGCAAGGGAGAAAAGAACAAAGCTTCACTGATCAAGTGCAGGTGTTTCAAACTTCACAAGATGAATTCATACTTAAAAGTCATCTCCCACCCCTAGAAATGCTCAAATGAAATTTGAAGCTCCCTCTCAGCTTGCTTAGCCAGACTTTTCTTCTCCCCCTGTGCAGTTATGCACCGCAATTAAGTGGCGATTGATTTGCTTGGCTGCCAGTGGTGTGGAATGAGCAGGAAATCCCCACAGCAATCTGCCCAACTTAGCTCTTTCCAAGCAGCTTACCCAACATTTTCACTGAGCTGTCTTGCGGTCGCCCATGCAGCAACAAAGACAGTTGGGGCACCTGCAATTGAAAATGCCAGTTACTGCCCCACAAATCCACCCCAAAGGCACAATGGACTGACAATTATTCTTACTAAAAGGAGAACCATTACCCCATCCAAGGGTGATGAACCACCAAAGGAACTTCCTTTCTGAGAAGAAGGAAATGACCAGGAGAGAGTGGAGGTACAGTCCCTCCACGAGGAGCCAGCTGTAGTTAGACATGATGCAGTACTGAAAGAAGACCATGGTAAGCTTACAGCCAGCCTGAGGAAACAGAGGGCAATTAACTTTTCCTGTCATTTGTATCTATTTTCAAGAGAGTTTAAAGCATTGAACATGTTTTCCAGGGCCCTGATCCCAAATATCTTCAAGATATTTTGTTGCCAATTAAAAGAAGAGGAAAAAAACATTTCCAAATTTATGTGGTTCTCTTCCAGATCCTGAGGCTGCAAACTTACATCTTATTAGCAGCTCTCAAACTGTACTACAAGTCAGCAATATTTAATGTGTTCTTCTGTTTTCCCTCTGAGCACCATTTACCAGGATCTATGATTCGTGCAAGAATCTCCACCCTGGTGGTTTATCTCGTGTTCATAGACTGTGGCAGTCATATTTTGGTGCCTCTCTGTCCATGTACTGAACACTGGGTGCCTTCTGTGGACACCAGTCACTGCTGTCCAGCAGATGAATGCAGACACCTACTTCTGAGCAACCTGGATGCCCTCTGCTCCAACACTTGGTGGGATCGTAGATACCTGCAAATGGGTATCTGTAGTCATGAGAAAGCACACCTGAGTTTCTGTGTGTTTGCTCCAGCTTGGGTTCCTTTATCATCCTCATACCTCCCTGAGTATGATAAGTGAAAAGCTAAGACAGAGATTTCCTTCCCTGCATGCTAGCTACAGATGAGATCCTGCTGGGAAGCTGAAGCATGGAGCAAGCTGGAAGGCAGAGGGTTACCGTGTATGCCTCACAGTAGTTTGTGTCTTCAGAGGAAAATAAAACATTATCTTTGATGAAATTTGATGAGGCTCGCAAAATGAACGATGTGAAGAGATGCATGTGGATGTAGTTCCTCGTACAGCGAAGTCTCCTGTAACGAAAACACAACTCCTATGAAGTAACATTCCTGTGAAATAACATTCCTAGACGAAGCATGTCAGTTTTTTAATGCTGAGCTGACAAATTAAAACACAGGTTTTTTGTCTCTGGAAAGAAGATTTGTGCATTTCCAAACAAGGATACCCTAAAGGACTCCTTGAAAAGCTGAAGTTACATCTGCTCCGCTCAGGTACTAAAAAAAGACAAATGTTGCCAGAAGAACTAGGATTTCATGCCAATATGCTTGGTCTAGCATACTGGTCACTGAATAAGGACTAAAGTGCAAATTCCAGGTTATAAAGATGCATTAAGATAAGCTGTCTATCAGGTCACTGCTGTAAACATGCAATGCTTTCCCAGAAGTCAACACAGCGGTGTTTAGAGCAAAGTTTTTAGTCTCCAGTGAGGGGAAGAACAGCAGGAGGAAAGGGACCCTGCCCCAGGGACTACTGACATCATGGCAAAATCTTAGCATGGAGGTGGTGCAAACCTCAGCCTGCAAACTATGTTCAGCTACATTTTGGAGAAGGCAGGAGAACATAATACAAAGCAAATCTCTCACATTTTTGGGGAAACAGAACTCAGCTCATTCCTATCACTGATTTATGTGCAGCTTTGCAGAAATACTTACAATGTTTAAGTTGCTGTGAAAGACACCAGAAGTATCTGTGTTTGCTAAGATGACCAGAGGTCCTGATCAAACCCAGCCAGTGATGCTTCTCCTCACCTTAAAGAGGCCAAGACCACCAAGGCTATTGTCAGTGTCACCAAGGAGGTGCAGTACCCAACGGTGTACATGGTCTTCAGGGTCATGAAATAGGAACGCTGCAGGGGAACAGATATTCTCATCTTCACCTTTTATCATCTGCTAGAAATCAGCCCACAGCAAAAGAAGGCTGTCCCTTGTTTTTTAACAAGTAGATTTTCTTTAAAATCAGCTGCTGAAGTTTTAATCTCAGCGAGCCTTTGAAGAAACATTTGTGCTGAAGAAAACCTATACGCAACCCTGCTTGAGGTAAATCACATTATTCAGTCTCTATTTATCAGATTGAGCACGTCCCTCCCCCAGGGCTCTAAAGAAGCAGTGCTAGATCACAGGCACTCAGACTCACTCTCGCCTCGTTTGTTGTGTCATTGACATTGTAGCCACAAGCAATATCTGGTCTTGGATATGGATCGGACCAACCCTCGCTGGTGCAGTTTCGATAGACAAAACCTGTATGTTAACAACAACAAAAAAGGCAAAACCAGGTGTAACCATTTTAAATTGTACCTTTGTTAGTCAGTCACAAACGTGTAGGGTTGCTCCAAGAGCAATGGAACACTTTCTCCCCAGGCAGTGCGCTCTGCATAGCTGGAGGTGAAATGCAGCTGAGCTGATGATGTTGATACTTGCCCAGTGTGTTTGTGTGGGTCATAATATTGTTTGCCAACTCAGGGATGACTGTGATGGATGTGTTTTTATTAACTGCAACGTAAATAATACTATTCAGTACATCTGGTGTTTCTTGGCCAGTGTTCCAAGATCAGCAAACATACGACTCGTTCAATCACGGATTCATACTCCATACAAATTGCTCAGATGTTCCCAACTCAGGTTTGTACCATGTTTTGTCACAGTCTGAAAAGAATGCAAAATGTTAGACCAGCTCAGCTTTTATCGATAAGATTTAAATGGAAAATAAAAGGCTTGCCCCCACAGTCAGGTCCAGGCATTATCTTACACTTACTGGAAATCAGAGGCTAGGCTAACTCAGTTAAGTTAGACTTCTGAAAGCAAAACGCTTAGGTTCATTGAATCCTTTGTGTCTTCCCAGTCCCTGGAGAAAAAGAGGCTTTTGCAGAATTCATCTCATTTTCAGACAGATGTATGTAGAGGGCAGTTTTCTCACCTATTTGGGTGTCCAACTCCCCAAGTCAAGTGAGACTTGAGCCACCAAGATGCACATGGTTAAGCAGGACAGGTTTGAACGTGCTCACATTCATGTCCTGCAATAATTGTGGAAGCAGGCAGTCCTGCCTTAAACATCTTGCAATCTCACTGGCAGAAAATGGCTCTACCATGTGGGTATGGGCTATAGGCTGAAGAGAAGCTTTCGCAAAGAAATAACACCACTGCCTGCTGTCCTAATCATATGCATCTGTCCAGTAGGAGACACACTTTAGTGTCCTGTTTCACTGCTATTTGGAATGAAAACCTGAAATCGGCAGCCGTTCTTAGTGGAAACCTTGACAGAAGACACTTTGAAAGTCTATTTTTGTGTACACAACTAGCCACAGGGACTCTGAGGCATCCAGTTTCTACAGAACATCCCTGCAGTGTTCAGAGAACAGAGGGAGATACACACACAATGGTATCTGACAGTGGTTTATGTTTTTCGGAGCCCTGCTGGGGCTGTCAGGACAGTCAGGGGCTCTTGCTGCCTCTGAACTAATCCTGGTGACCTGAGAACGTGCCCTCACTTGCTTTGCACCCACCTCTGTACAACTGCAAAGCACTACAAACATGCTGAGATCGCCATGTGGAAAGAGCTCAGGGTGTGTCAGTACCACACGATTACTGTGATGCTTTTATGAACATCTTGTTCCAGCTTAGCATCACTGGAAGGGCCAGGATTGTTTTCAAACAGGTTTTCTGTATTCTGCTGCAGTTCAGCAACAACAAAAGGAAGAGAAAGAGCTCTCCCAAACATCTCTCCCCACTGTTCTGTCTAACGTGGGGCCACAAAGATGATCAAGGGACAGGAGAACTTATTATATGAGAAAGCTTGGACTGCTCAGCCTGGAGAAGTTCTGTTTTGAACGCTGTCACTTTGATTAGTGCTTATCAGAAGTGGCTCAGCTCTCAGCTTCTCAGTCAGGAGAGCAACTAAAGTTTGAAGCTGTTAGCCTATCTGTCTCCAAGATAATGCAATGCTCATTTGACATGTAGCTATGACCTTTGGATGTCCAAATTCCTGTTTTCCTCCCAAGCAGATTCTGGCTGCTCGGGCAGAGGCAGGGAGCGGATCCCTCTAGTGGCTGCACCAGCGCGGATTGCACTGTACACATTTAAGGCTCAGTATTGCTGTGCTGAAGATTTGTGAGCACGTGCCCGACAGATGATTTTCTCAGCAATCTGTGACTTTGTATCGTGTTTCCCCTGTCCTTATGCAAGATTACAGGATTCAGTGGGCAGCTGCTGTCTGTATGTACAGAAAGCAGCGTGGTATTTCTTCTGATGCAACAGTTTGTGCCTGATTTTATTTAGAGTGCTAAATGCTTATCCTCCTAGTTATCTAATCCTTATTAGACAATCTGATATGTTGTCTCCTGTTTCTCCTTCCACAAAATCAATGCCTGCTTTTCTGTAAGCACTGGACCTCATTAATTCACATTCTATAACTAAAGAAAGCAAGCTCTCCTGATTTGAATCATTAACTCACAGAGAGAAATGGAAGCACATTTCTCAGACATTGTTCAAAAGTAGAAATGAGCAGAAAGCAGGTAGAAACTACTACTTAGTGGCTCATGATTACTGTAATGTACTGAGAATAAATGTCACTTGATTTCCACCTGATAAATACATTAAAAATAATAATAATAAAATAAGACAGTTCCTTGAGCCCATCCCTTTTTGAGCAAGGAGTTTGGTGAGCCATGGGGATGGTGAAACCTGAGTTCTGTGCACTTTTGCCACTTCTTCGTATGGAGACTGTCACAGCTAATGGGTGAACCCCAGAGCAGATTTCCTCTTGAGGAAGGCACAAAAGAGGTCCTTTCCCCCTACCTGGCTTGTTGTTTCTGCCAAAGCTTGCATGAGCTTAATGCTGTGTGAATTTTCGCTCTCTTGTCAAGCTTGGTTGAGACCAAAGAGCTACTTGAAAGGAAAGACAGCTGACTAAAGAAAGCTCCCTTCCCTTAAGAAATTAAGTGAAAAAGCTGCTTTACATGACAGCATTTATTTCCTCCACTTTTCTTTGTCAGGCTAAGAAAAACAAACTTGCAACATCTTCTCACCTTTAGCTTAGTGATGGAAATGGAGCTGCTAAATGGCCATCCAGCTTTAAAAGGACAGAATTTCCTTCAAGTTCAGATCTGAGGGCGACATCTCTCTAAATACCACATTGAACAAAAAACACTCAGTGTACTTTTAGTATTACCTTGTTTCCCGGTCAGCATCTGGAAGAATTTGGGGCAGTGAGCACTGACAGTATATCCCACAGCAGATGAAGGCCAGCAGCTCATGTTATCCCACATCCCAGCACATCTGCCTAGGGGCAACAACAAAACACTTTGGAACTTCTCCCAGCAATGAGACACCATACAATATTACACACCAATGAAACATCATGCGGCATCTCCCAAAAATGAAGCACCACACCACATCTCCCAGCAAAGTGCAGCATCACCCAAGGGCTGAAGCAGCTATGGTAGGGGTGAGACAGTGAGTCCTTTTTGGTGCTGTTGAGAACTGGATGGGACAGAGCAGGTCCTGCTGGCTTCAGACCAACCCCAGCATCCCATTCTGGTCAGCCAGACACAGAGCAAACTGGGCTGTGCTGAGCCTTACACCAGGCCCTCCTCTGCTCCCAGTCCTCCCAGTTTGGGAACTATTGAATGGTGCTGAAAAGATAAAGGAAAGCAGATGTGAAACATTTAGATCACATTTCAACTTTTCTAAAGCTCCCACTTTGAATCAGCCTGATGTTTTCTTTGCATAATCCTTGTGTAAACACAAAGAAGCACAACGTGACAAAGAGTTTAAACACCTTCAGAATGATACTGGGCAAAGCTGCTCTCTTTCCCTGCGTGGTACAGTGAGGACAGGCATGGGATCCCCAGAGCTTTGTTTTTCTTCTTTAGACTAAAGTCCTGCAGGATTATCTCCACCCAGAACTCAGACATGCAGATAATTAAAGGATGAAGAAATCTGCAGACTAAAAGCATTATTTCCTGTAATAAAACCATTATTTTATAATTCACCAAGGTAACAGACCCTCACTGAATAAAGACCAACAGAAGGAAATTCCTGTGCTCTCTCTTTAGAAACCATTACATGAGGACAGCTGTGCACCCTGTCCTTGTTTATTTTTGGGGAGTTTCTCTGCCAGGAGAAGGTGTGTTTGCAGAGTTACAGTGACATACCCGGGCTGAGTCACTCTGCCCATTTTCAGTTTAATGCTTTCTGCTACATGGGTAGCCCTGAACTCACACCACTGTGCCCTATTTCATCCCCTTTGCACAACAGAGTTTAAAGAGCTATTTTGATGGCCATTGGAAACGCACTCTCAGAGATTTAACACCATCCTGATCATTTAGCTTCTTACTGTGTGGATTTAGGGAGGGGACACATAGGGTAGTGGTCTCCTGTATTAAAATACCGAAGGGGATGCTTAAGATTTGGATTAAATCTCTTTTATATGCAATGAGACAGATCTGCATTTTGGAATATCTGCCAAACTGCTCTGAGTACTCCACTATCATCAGTGTGAGAGCTCACACCCATCAGTCTGCATGGATCACAAGGATGGATAACACAGAGAAAAATGCAAGCTAAAAAATATGCAATAGATCTTTCCTTCGAGTCCTGCCTGTGGGCCAGGCGACAGTGAAACTCTCATGTGTCTTAGCACCCTCAGCTAGAGAGGAAGGCTTTGAAACTAAGCAAAAGCCTCATGTCTTGCTCGAAACCCTGCACAGAGCACATCTCCTGGAGCACCGTCACCTCTCGTGCTGATGAGGATCTTGGCACCTCATGGTCTACAGAAGTCATCCAAGATCAGTTCAGTCTGCAAGGTTATGGATGACACAAACCCACCCCCAGCGGTGATGGCTGATCAGACACAATATCTGTTGCCTCCATCCTGATCCTGAGTGCTATGTGGGCTGCTGACCCAGCTGCTGCCAGAGCTAATTCTCCAGTCATAGGCAAGCTTAAATAACTGCTTGTGTGCCTCCTATTGGAGGAACGTGGGGGTACTGAGGTACCCACCTGACCCGAGAACAGCTTTTACCTTGCACATTCACCCACCTTCACCTGAGCTTAGGAGGAAATCATTTTCAGGCGTTCTGTTCCTTGCCTCCAGGGACAAAATCTCAGCACAGTTTTCTTCCTCCTTTTTCAAGACACTCAGGAGGTCGCAGACAGGAGGGACAGCCCTGATCTGAAAATATAGAAGCAGCAGAATTACTTTTCCTCTTAAAACTTACTTAGCAAGACTTGCTTTCCTTATGCTCCTACTCTCCATCTGATGCAGTCAATTGGTTGTGGGCAGTATTGCCTTGAAATAAGTCAATTTTCTTAATTAAGTCTGCTCTTTTCTGAAGCAGTAGGCAAGTACAGACTCAGTTCCTGCTTTCTCCCATTTGTTGACATTGTTATTGAGAGAAATGGGTCTGTTGCTCTGCTAAACAAAGTGCCTGAGCAAGGTGATCTTCGTAAGGACTGCAGAAACATTCAGGGAACTGCTGGACTTTCCTGGAGTACTTAATCAGCCACTTCTGGCAGTGTTAAAGCACAGACCTTCGCTGTTCATTTTCCTAGGTGACATTCACTTGCACAACCAGCCCAAATATGTCCACTGGCTGCAGCCCACCCAAGCCTGTTCCCTTGCTACCGATCATGGAGCTGTAGGAGCCAAGCCAACAGCAGCACCTCACTGAGATTTCTTGCAAGAGAACTGATTGTAAATCATCCTGAGCTCATTCTTTCACAGCCCTCCTTCCCACCCTCCTTACTCACAAGAAAGGGTTAAAATGTAAGTCTTAACTCAGTTCTGATGTAGTCACTGAATGTGCAGTTTATGTTACATGCAGCTGAGCCAAAATTAACGTACAAAACAGCTATCTGCCATTAAAATGGCATGTATTGAAAATCACTGTAAGGTGATTGTAGGACAAGATCCCAGTCTTTTCACCTTGCAGTATGCTTAATGATAACAAATCCTCCCACACAACAACATGATAGCCTGACTCCCATTTGTAACAGACCTGCTTGGTCCCCAGTGAGCAGGAAAATCTACTTGCACCACTTTTGCCTGTTTCCACCATTTTAAACAATGAAAATATTGGCTACACCCACGTTCCCAATATGACAAATTGCATAGCTCCTCGTGAGCTATGAAATAAATAAAACCAAAATAAATCACTTTTTTGCATAGTGAAATGAATTCTCTTGAATTGCTTGTGCAAAGAATTCAGGTTAAATAAACTGTTCTCTGGTACCAGGATTTAAAAGCATTAAATCCCTTTGATCCTGGAAAAAAACGAGAGACGTCCAAATGGAGTAACACGTCCAAGGAAATGTAATTGCAGTTAGCTGTTTCTGTTGTTGGCTGAAGGCTGAATTCGATCATTTCTAAACACTGACAGGTCATTTAAACATTATTTATCACTCTCTGTTGCTGAATATTTCATTACCAGTAGTAAAGCAATTAATGTTTTCATCACACACAAGAACAAATGCAACTGCTCAGACCTAAAGCTGACTCCTGTTACATTATTCCCAGAAGCTACGGTGGAAAAATGTTAAAAACCATAGTGCTGAAGTGTTGAACATGTAACGAGATCAACAGAACTGGCTTGGTCTGCATGCGGGTGGCTCATTGCAGTATAAGCACATGTAAAACAAACGTTAGCCATCACGTTAGCTACACTTCTCATTTCATTAAAGAAAATCTAACTTGTCAAAACAAATCAAATCATATAAAACCCATTCCAAGCAGAAATGGTTGTTCTAACTCGATGTCCAAAGTGCATTTCTTAACCTGTGAAGGAGTGGATCTAAATGCAATTTAATACAAAGAATATTTGCAGCCGCTGAATTTCCATACAGTTTAATTTGAAAATAAGTGGTCCAAGATTCACAAGTGGCTTAAGGGAGAACAAAGGATGCCGGGCTGTATGCCATAAATAAAATTTGTATTCTGAAGGACTGGAAAGAGAGCAAGCAGAAGGAGGTGCTCTCAGCAGCACCCTGAATAAAGACATCCACTTCCAGAGCTTTTTGGTGGTACCTAAAAATAAGAAACCCAAATGGCAAGAAAACCAGCACAGTCAATGTTTTAGTACAAAACACAATGAAAGCAATGCAGACTGCATTCCCAATGCAATTAAAACATCTAGGCAGGTTTTATCAGAGAGCGAGCCAGATCCCCTGCTGGGACAAAGAGCGATTTTGCCAATGCAGCAGTGATTCTTTATACGGACTGAGGGTTTGTCTCCTAACTTCTCACAATGGAGTTGGATAGATTTCGCCCTCAATTTTCTGTGCTTTTCAGAAAAGCACCTGAACAGCACTCAGAGATGACACCCCAGGTTCAGCTGTCTTTCTGATGGTGTTGGGTGCCTGGAGCACAGCAGCAATCTGCACATCAATTCCCAGAAAATGGGGAAAGCCAAAAGGAAAAACCAACGTGTGGAGCAAATATCACTTCATATTCCTTCAGCCCCTGTCAAGGGAGGCATTAGCAATGGTGGGCATTTCCCCTGAGGAGATTCCCCCCTGAGTTTACCAAAGCGGTGACACTATCCTCTTTATACAGCTGGGGAAACAGAGGCAGCCAGCATCTGTCTGTCTGAATGCTGTCAATTAGTGTGAGAAGCAGCAGAAGCAAGAATAAAAGAAAATAAATCCCAGCTTACACACAGACCTTTAAAGGAAAGACACAACGACTTTGTGAGATAGAGGTGCACTTATTCATTCAACATTATTCCATGCAATCAGGAATAAATAGCTCCAAGCACCTACCAGAATGGCTGAAATCCCGAAGATGATCACCAAGATGGTCCACATGTTCAGCCACAGCCTGCTTCCCGCATCCCTCATGCACCAGAGATCACCGGGCTGTCTGTGCTCTCCAGCCTGCCTCTCAGCTCCCCTCACTTTGTCCCTTTCCCTCCTCGCTTTTTCCTTTCCCAGCTTTGACCATCCTGAGCCAATGCTTCTCTTCAGCTGCAGAGCCCCAGCCAGCATCAGCAGTGACAGGACCCCCCCATCCACCCTCCAAGCTCTCCTCCTCCTCCGCAGTAGCCTCCTGTCCCAAGAATAACAGCACCTCTGTGGGGCATGTTCCTGCTATCGTCTGCCTGCCTTCCTGGCTTTTCCTCACTGCTATTGATGGGTGTCGGTGGGGAACGATCATTCCTCATGCTCCCATGATAAGGGACCAAGCAGGACTCCAGTGTAAGATGTCAGCCCCACGATGGCGAGGGTAATTTATCAAGGGGAAATAGTCATTAGTGTAGAACGCAGCCAGGGGAGGACCCAGCCCTGGAATAAGTGCCCTGCTGGGAAACCGGGTTTGAGGAATGCAATCCAGGCTGGCTGTGCTGCTCTGGCTGCCGGCAGCTCTGCACATGCCTCCCACAGCGAGCATGCAGCCCTCAGCAGTGGGGGTTGAGGAATGGCAGAGGTTGCTGTGGGGGAGCTGGGGGGCTGGAGGTGAGCTATGGCTTGGGGCCAGGCATGAGAGAAAGGGCAGGAGGACCTGGTTCTTCCACATCTTCCGAACAGGACTCTAAATGCTCCGCTCCATCCTCTTATATAAGATCCAGAGAATCAGCCTGTCTGCATTTGGTCCTGATGCTACGGAATGCAAGGTGCCGCTGCGTCTGTATCCTTGTGGTACTTTGTGGTGGGATGTAGATTTCAGCCTCCCTATAAGCGTACCTGAGCAGCCCCCTTCCCTGTCAACTGGCCACATTTTATTTTCACAGGTTTTGTTTCCTTGGCAAAACTATTGCAAAATTCTGCTTACCTTGGCTTTGAGCTGAACCTTGGCTTGACAAGTCTCCTTCTAGCACAGTAATGAGCATGGCCTCAAGAAGAGCCAAACTTTGTTCTGTGCAGCAGTGCTCATTTTCAGACAGCTGCAAACCTTAGCTATGTCTCAAAACAACTTTTGCTACCTTTTCTGATTTGCCATCTCCCATCACCTAGGCACAGGTGATGAAGTGCTCCCCGATTGCAGGGAGTGCTCTCGATCTACCTGCCAAGACACTGACTGTAACCACGATATACTTTGCTTGTTACTGTGCACTGAAAATCCAGTCACTGTGTTGAGCAAGCTATCCCCTAAGCAGCATAATGGAGGAATAAGGGTTTCCTAAAGAGTATGGTGCCCTTCCCGTGTCTGCTCTGACCACAGTAACTTCAGTTCATGCCTACCTGTGCTCCCTAAGGCAGCCAAATTGCAGTGCTCCCTGTTTCTCCTACACACTACCTCATCTTTCTCAGTGTCCTCAGGTTAGGAGCTGGGCAAGAAGCACCAAGCTATAGCTGTCCTGCCCAGCAGCTGCCCAGTGGGCATCACAACAAAAAGTTACCACATGTTCAGCATTTCCCTTGCAAAGGGCCAATATTTCTGCATTCCTTCCCTCTGTCCACACAAAACTTGTAGGAACTTTTGCCTAAGAACTCTGCTTGCTCACAGAATTTGGTTGAAACTGGTTGAAGGGTTAAACAAGTTGTTAAAAGGGGTCTGAGATGCAGCCAAGCGATGTGGTTGCAGCAGTCTGCAGAAATCACATAGGCAGTGCTGCGTCACCTCAGTGGGAGCAAAGTCATTCTGCCTCTTCCCTTGGCTCAGAGAGTATTTTATTATTCTGTTCACATTGTCACAGCCTGTCCTGAAAGCCACTGCTCGTGCGTTTGTGGCACCAAGGAAGCTTTGCTTCCGGAAGCACTTCTGGGTGGGGGGTATTTGCTGACACAGGCAGGGGTTGCCCAGGGGTTTTGGGGAGCTGATGTTGGATTTAAACACTGGTGGGTGAATGAACACCCTAGCACTGTGTGACCCTGGCATTGTGTGCAGGCTGAGGACTCGACAGGAGATGGATGCAAGATAAGACCTGGGAAACCGTCACCTGTGCAAACCTGTGCATCTGATATTCATAACAGAGATATGAAACTGAGGTGAGAATCACCTGTTTAAATCTCAGTTCCCAATCCTTATTTATCTCAACCATCCCAAGGAAGCCCGCAGCTCTGCTGGCCAACAACCCTAGTTTCTGCCACCTTTTGCATTTATGTGCTGCCTCTGCGGTAACCTTGCAGAGCGTTTTCCAGCCCCGTGTTGTACTCAGCCCCTCTGACACGGAGGCGGATGTGGATTCAGGTTTACACTCCATTAGGACCGTGCAAACAAGAGACGCGCACACGAACGGCGTTTCCGTGGGAAGAGAACTATGTCAGCACACTGTTTGCTCCGCTATATTCCCACGGCCTTTTGCTTGGAAGCCCGACGTGGTTGAGCCCTGCAACGGGCCGTTCCAATTTTGGCACCAAAGGGTGCAAAAAAAAGCGGGTTTTGCATAAACGTCTCCCCCCGCCCCGCCGCAATCTCCTCAGCGCGGCGCCCCGACGGAGGCGGGCGCCCCCCTGCCGGGCGGAAGTGGTGCAGCCCGCGTGGATACCCGTTACCCGGCAACCGGCGCGGGCTGCGCGGCGCGGAGGTGAGTGGGGCTGCGTCAGGGTGGATGTACTCGTGTGCCTGGTTCGTCTCGCAGGTTTTCCATCGCATGTGGAAAGTGTGTGCTCAGGGTCGCGGAGTGGGAAATAATATTGAGGCTAGGGTAGCGATAGCATGTGTTGTTAAGCCTCTGTTTTATTTGTTGATTAATACTACGTGAGATTGTAAACCAGAACGATGTTATGAGCTTGGGAAACCACTCAATTTTTGTCTGCAAGACCTAAAGCAATCTAGAAAAACAGACAAATGCCAGGCTTGAGCCCACAGAATACAGTGTGGGACCTCATCAACCCTCACAAGTGCTGACCCAGGTGTGCAGAGCATTGCTTTGCCTCTGCCTTCCTTCTCTCACACCTGTATTGATCTGTGTTAATTACATATTGGGGCACTTTAGGGCCATTCAAGCCTGTATGAGAGTGACAAAGTAAAATGAGAGTAATATTGCTCGTAGGCTTTGATTTTTGGTACTAACGATTCAGCTTTGGCAGCACTGGATCTTGAAGTACTGCTGTAGTGTAGATAATATAACCAGCACAGTTGTTCAAGCAGCTAATCGAGCCTCTATTCCTGAATAAGCTCATACACTCATTAAGGTTGGAAAAGACCCCTAAGATCACCCACCCATGCCCCCCGTGTCCACTGACTACGTCCCTCAGTGCCACATCTCCACGGTTCTTGAACGCCTCCAGGGATGGTGACTCCACCACTCCCTGGGCAGCTGTGCCACTGCATCACCACTCTTCAAGAGAAGAAAGTTGCCCCATGACATGAGCCTGACAGGAGGAGTGTCTGTTAGGTATAACACTGAGTGCGTTCAGGTGTGCACTGATACTAATGCGGCATCATCCTGAGCTGAGCTCTCAGCTTCCCATTCATGAAGAGCAGACATAAAATGAAGCATCTCAAGAGGTGAAAAATCCATAATGGCTGCTGTTGAACTCAGAAGTATCTTTTCAGGGAGGTGGTGGAGTCACCACTCTTGGTGGTGTTTAGGAACTGTGGAGATATGATATTGAGGGACATGGTTAGTGGGTGTGGTGGGGATGGGTCAGCAGTTGGACTTGTTTATCTTAGAGGTCTTTTCCAAACTGTATGAGTCTCTGATTCTCCTTCTCTCCCTGCAGCTGTTCATAGGAGAGCTAATGAGTGCATGCTATATTTGGGAAGATAACTTCTTGTGGATGGGTAATATCTAGTGTTTTTATTGTGCAATGTTTGCTTTTTTCATTACATGAGTTTATGTTCTGATAACTGTGCTTACTTAAAACAAGATTTATAATATTCTTGGCCTTTTGGTTTTATAGTTATCATCACTGAACAAATAACCCAACTGATGCTATCTAAACAAAAGATTCAAATGCCAATTTTCTTATCCCTCATATTAATATTTAAAAATTAAAAATGAATCTGTGAGTTAATAACCCAAACACTCAGGAGAGATTAGAAGAACATCCCTGTGCAAGTCGGTTTGGATAGTGGTATCATTAGAAGGAACCTTCTAATGTCCTACAGCCAGTATCCCTTGTAAGCCCTAGAACAGATGAAGTTCTGGAGCTTGCCATGGGAGCAAGGCTCCTGGAATCACCTCATCCTGCACACATGTCCTTAGCACGTGGTATCTCTGCAGCAGAACTTTTGGGGTGTGCTTTGGGAAGCTGGGATGAATCAAGTTTCTTTAAGTTCAGCTTACTAGCTCAAAAGTGTCCTGCCCTTTTTCCTGGTTTAGCCATGCTCTCTCCTGCAGTGGGATGGACTTTCTAGCTGTAAGCTTTCTTCAGAAGTAATTGCTGTCTGAAGCTATTATCCCTTGTACTGACTTCAGGAGTTTTGTAGACGTGATCGAGCGTTGTGTATCTGGCAACAAGACCCATGCACTGTGGCTGAGCGTGGCTTCTCTGGTGTTCAGTGACTATGTAACATCAGCAGTAACACAGTGCTTGGCTTCCTAAGGAACAAGCCCTTGCCTCTGTACCACTGTGGACCTAATGTGAATAATCTCAAAACGAATAGTGATGCAAGCCTGTTTGATTATTTGACACTTAGCTCTCTGAAATGATTGGAAGTTTACTGTATATTTATGTCCACCTTGGAAGATATTTGGCAATTAGCTATCTGATATTTATGCTTACCAGTTACAATTAAGAATGTTAGACAGTAAATCCATTGCTCATGTAAGGGGAAGGATTTTAACTGGTCTTGGGATTCGTTGTATTCTGTAATCTACTTCAGAAGGAAAATTTAAAAAAAAAAATTCTAAATGGTTTTAGGAGACTTTAGCTAACAGATGTTACCAGTGGGAAGACAGCTTTATCTTTAAGTTATTTTAATTTGACCCTAGGTGCTGATGAATTTTAGTACCATTCAGATTCCAATTGTGTCCTAACATGGACGTGGTTGAATCAGTCTCCACAGAAATCTTCAAGAAAATACCCAGTGTCCTGGACAGCTTGGTGGAGGAACCTAAAAAGAGACGTGCTATCCCCAATCACCTGCTAGAATCAAGTAAGTTTGTGTTCTCTGACTGTTCCCCAACCTTGGAGCAATTCTAGAAGTTACTTTGAGGGTATTAGATAATTTTTTTCAACTTGTAGGCCAAGCTCCTATTCTATGTTTCCCAAATCCCAAATGAGAGCCCAAATCATGCGAAATGGAGTCAGGAAAAAAAATAATAGCTGCACTTATCCTGGCTGACCCGAAGGTTTTGTGGAGAGTTATTGAAGAGACAGATGCCATGAGATAAACTGGTGAAAGGATCATGGATCTGAGGTAGTAAATGTCACCTTAACCCTCAATTTAAAGAGTCATACCTGCTTACCAAGACAAATAAGTTCTGTTTCCTTTTTCTCTCTGTAATACATTGAGTTCAACATAAATATACATGCTAAATGTGTCAGTCAATATGTGTGTGTTAGTTGGTTTCCTATTCTCCATGGTTTATTGTCTTTGTAGAGGTTTATTCAGAACATAAAAAGGGCGATGTTGTACAGGCAGAGCCTGCTGTATTACACTATGGAGGGTATGAAGTTGGAAAACATCACCAGCAGACACTGGTAAGTGTCAGGGCGGGGATCCTCTTGGGGCTCATAAAAGGATAACAGAAGCTGGGCTTATGGTCATGAGGCCATTTGCTCTACAAGTACTCTAAAAGGCAGCACTTAAAATCATTGGTTTTGTGGTAACAAAACAGACAAGTACCATGCTGTATGCACCACTCTCCTTTAGGGTCTCTATTTTATTTATTTTTTCCATGTGTCTGTGTGTTAGAGTGGTATGTGACTTGCAAGTCATGGACAAAGGATTCATGCTTTAGCTTTGGAAAGGACTGTTATCAACACGTACTTGGACAGACCATTGCTGAGTCTGTAACCGTGTTCTCTGGTGCACGGATGTTTAAAGCAACCCTAGCCTTCTTCTAGGAACAATATAATTTAAGAAACAAAAGTCAGGGCATAGATGTATTTATTTTTTTTTCTTTTTTGTGAACAGTTTGAGCATTTCCTCTTCATCTCTCTGCTTTCCCTTTGTCTGTCTCCTTTATTAATGTGCCTGTGGATGGTTTCATAAAACATACAGTTGGCTTTCTCAGTTGATCTCTTATATTGTAACATCATTTTGGTATTTTTTTGTTTTACAGAAACTGATAAATATTTCTGGCAATGTAATAAACCCTCACATTATACCACCTCAGACAAAGTATTTTCAGATCAAGTACAACAAAACAGTAAGTGTCAGAAAGCCTTAACATGGCTGTTTGCAGGCAGCACTGCTTGTTTGCAGCTTTTACATGTCTTCTATCTTATTTTGGGTCATTTTCTAGCATCGACTTGTTCCTGGCTTGTCATATGTGCTTACTGTTGATTTTTGTCCTGATGAGTGGCGTTATTATTATGACTGCATCCGAATTCACTGTCAGGTGAGGATTTATTATGAGACAGTATACCTAAAGTTCTAATGGAATGAAGGGACTATTCAAACTTGATGATTACAATAAAGGTACAATTAATCACTTAGAACTTCGTGGGTTTTTATTTCTAGTGAGGATTTTAGTATTTGGGTTTAAGCATCTATTTTTTTTTTTCTCTGTAAATATCCCAGAGCTGTGGATACAATATAGTCATTATTCTGTAATTTCTTTTTTGCCCAGACTTTATGCCACACTGGTGCAATGTCTTAGCAGAGAAGCACTGGAGGTGCTTTAGATAGTTACTGAAAGTGTGGTAAAACAGATGGATACTACAAACAAGCAGAATATCAAGATCCTAAGCAGACACAGAGATGATATTGAATGTACTCCATGCTCACTTACCTACCAGCTATTACAGAAACTTTTACTTGGCTTAACATTTATTCATTACAATTAATAAATATTCACCCCCTTTCTTTTGCAGGGAGAAGATACATTAGTCGTTCCTGTGCATGCTTACCCTACCGTGAATGTGTTGGAATTTCCATCATTTATAAATATGTCTGATGTATCAATTGGTCAGAGGTGTGTTAAGGACAGAAGTCCTTATAGATGTCCCCTTCTTGTAGGACATGCACCAAGCCCGAAAAATCTCATTTTCCTGTTTGTACATCTTAAGGTCTTATGAGCTTTAAGGAATTTAGCTACTATCTGGGCTGCAAAGCAGTTCCATATACGAACTGTTTCAGGCACTCATTCACAGGAAAGTGGATGCTGTACAAACTAAACATACACTTAGTTGATATGATGTTTAGCTGGTCTACACTGGTGCTGATTCACTTCATTCATTGTATGGTGAAGCAATATGACTGTTGTCTATAATCTGTACACTTCCAAGTGCTACGTCTTTTTAGCACTAGTAAACCCTAAAAAGATCTTCCTTGTCAAGAAGAATGGTTCTGGAAATTAAAATGTGAGCTGGTAATTGTAATTCAGAGATAACAAATAACCAAAGATCAGTCAATCATTAGATTTGCTTCTTCTATTTGAAAATATTTAACGTGATCTGATAGCATAGACTTCATCTTACTCTGTCTCTTTGGTAGATGTGACACTGACTGCTCTCATAAACAAATAGGTAGTAATTGTTAACAGAAACTGGAAATGGGAAAAGGAGAAAGGAGAATCTGTTGATTAGTGTCTCGTTGTGCTGTGTGTATGGGGCTGCTGAATCACGGCCTGAACCTTTGATTGATCACCTGAGGCGAGCAATGAGTCAGCCACGGGAACACAGGTGAAGGCAATTCACCTGTGCTGCAGGAAGGGGTGGAGCCTGGCTGCACCTCTCCTAGACCCATTTAAGAGCTGACTGCCAGTGGGGAAGGATCTCTCTGGAGATCTGCTCCATCAGGAGTTCATCTCCTGAGCCCAGGACAGGGTGAGTGATCTTCTCTCATTTCCTCCAATATAAATTATATTAGCCAAGCTCCTGGATATATATTTATCATCTGTATATCCATTGATTAAACACCATTGATTAAACAGCTGTGTTTAAAATTATATTGATTTGTACTAATGTAAAGCTCTCTGAGATACCTGTTACTGTGCAGAATTGCATGGTAACTGTTGAGTTACAGCCTGAACCACTGATTGAGCACCTGGGGAAGGGATCCGGTCAGCCCTGGGAGCACAGGTGAAGGCAGTTCAGCTGTGTGACTGGAAGGGTGGAGCCTGGCTCCATCTCTCTTAGACCTCATTTAAGGGCTGACTGCCTCTGTAGTCTTCGGTTGGAGATGCCTCCCTTGGGCAGCTTTCCCTGTGAGCCTAAATTTTCAGAGATGGGTGAGCGCTTCTCCTTTTTCTTTGTAACACCATTTCATTGTGCTTGTTCCTTTGTCATTATGTCTACTGTGTCACCGTTCCGCGTTCCATCTTTCTGATTGTTACAAGAATCCCTGGGACTGTGATCTACAGCCCATTGATATCAGTGGAAAAAATCTGTTTTACTTCCAGAAGTGTAGGAAAAGTCCTACACTCTACCACCCAGCTTTCTCTTTAGGCCCAGAACATCCATTAGGTAACAAAAGGAATGACTGCCATGTTCTTAAGGCACTTTGGTTACCGTAGAAGCTGTACTACATCTTAAAACAAATTGCTTTCCCAATCTGCCATTACATCTTCATGAACAGGTTATATTAAGACAGAGAAAAAAGACCTTGCTATTATTATTTATTTCCCTAGCCATTTCAAAAGGCACTTTACAAAAGAACACTGTGTATAACATGCATTCTTTGCTAATCAACAGGGTATGATTTCAGTCAGTTTACAAAAAACAGGAATAAGCCTGGGTAAATTGCACTTGGTTCCTAGGTTGATGGATGGCATTACAATGATATTTTTGTGTTTCTGTTTGATACTTAAAAACAGATACACATAAAAGCAAGGCGGCTTGATAAGATATGTGGTAATACCCCTCCAACAACCACAGTGGAACATAGAAGGCTTTAATGAAAATGAGGCCTTAGCATGATTGTTTCTGGGGTGGTCCAGTCATTCTGATGTACTGGAATACTCAGTCCTCTTGAAAATTGTGCAGGGTTTGTTATTTTTTTCATCTTCTTCCCCAAGCAGGGCTCTTGGATGAGACTGACTTCTGGTTCTGTACTTATTGTGGCTCCAGGTTTGTTTGTTTGTTCTGACTAGATATTGCAGCGTACAAGAATGTAAGGATACACAAAAATAACTTCATACAATTTACTTTTCAGAACTTTTATGCGATCAGATTCTGTGTCAGAGGAAGTAAGTCAAGATGAAAATAACTAGCAGGTATATCAAGATGTATATAAACTGTAGTTTAACTTTTATTTCTTTGTTACTCTCTTTTCAGTAAGGAATATGTTATCCCACTGCAGTGCAGCTGCCCAATAGACTTTGAATTCCACATTGATTTTATTCAGCCTCACAGAGCGTTCACCGTCCAACCGATATCAGGTAGATTGCACCTATTTAAAGTTGAAAATTATTTGAAATTACTGGTGATAAGCTGACAAAGTGCTAAACATCAGTCTTCCTGTCGATGCTGACAGCTAAGTTGTTAACATTTAAATTAATGTAGTTGCTCAAATAGTCTTCTGAGATCATAAAGCTTCTGATCTGTTTTTTTTTCCCCCCAGTGTGGAGAACTTAGGACCTTAGGAAAAAACATCTTGCCTGTAGTTATGACAACTTTGATGTGAACTCTGAATATTTTAAGTTTTCTGATTTTTTTTTTTTTTTTGGATGTGTCATCCCTCTTCAGAAGTAGTATTTGTACTCTATCAGATATGTGGTTCACAAAGGTGAACTACGCTACTGTTTTGGTTTGGGTCATTCCTTTAGAATAATATTCCTTTTGACTGTATGTTTTAAATAGTTGCAATATATCAAGGGAGGACAAGGGGTAGTGGTTTTAAGCTAACTAGTAGTACTGGAAAGATACTTTGAGATCTGAAATGTTTTCCAGGCCTACTGCCATCAACATAAACACTACTATTGTTTTTTACAGAATTCATTTGAGCACACTTAAGTGGGCTCATGTTAGATAAACTCTTACTGTTTTTCTTCTTTAATCACAGGAATCATTCCAGGAAATGGGAAAGAGGAAGTAATTGTGAAATATTCACCCCTTGAGTATGGAACAGCACAAATGAAAATGCAGTTACTGATTTCACAGTTCCACTCAAAACCCTATGTATGTGTGTTCACAGGAACATCAACACCCCATCTGGGTCAAATGTATGTGTGGCTGACTGCTCTTTGCTCAGTTCTAAAAGATACCATGCAATGGCATTTAATGCTGTTGTGCTAAGATCATTTTAGGCATTTGTATCTGTGACTTAAATGCAATGATGTCATTTACAAGCTGATGTTAACAAGTGTTAATACTTTTAACTGCTTTCTTACATCATTCACTGAGAATGCACTTCCTCTGAATGAACTTGAACTGTTGCAAAATAATGTTAAATATCCTTAAGCATCTATCCTTGAACATCTTCAGCTTATGATGCCTGATCTACGTTATTCTTATTGCCGAGGCCTTGCAAGATACAATTTTTTGAGCTTTACCTATTTTTTTTTTGTGAACTATGATATTAGCCAGATTAGGAAGTTTGACTTGTAATGTGGGAAAGTATTTCCAGTGTCCTTGTATGTCTAGAAGGGATATAAATTCATGCAATAAGATTAGATACCATTTGCAGAGTACTTAGCAATGTTTTTCCTTCTGTTGCCTAGAAAAGAACAATTTGAAAAACAACAAAAGCGTCCAGAGAAAAAAGCAGTGTCTGTTGGAAAATCACTGGTGTGGAGAAGAGACAAATTCAGCCTACCACGATCCAAGGCTATTCAAAAAGTAAAGGTGTGAAGAAATAATAAGTGCAAGTTCTTTCCTGTGCTGAAAATCTTTCTTGCTTCTGTTTTTCTTATTAATTTATATCTCTTAGGAAATTGAATACCAGAACCTGAAATTCCCCACGGACTTGTCAAATCCATATGCTGTAGCTACTGTTTTGAATCAGGAACCAGGCAAATTGAAGATTAAGAACTTGAAAGAAGGTAACATAGTTAAGCAGCATAAGCTCAGTCTTATCAGTATTTCTAGGTTTCTGTTTAGAAACTTTGCTTTAGAATTGCTGAGGTTATGTGATTGTTATTTCTGTAAGAAATTCACTTTACCTGAAGTGCGTTAATTAATTTAGTTATCACCATGGTGTTATTTCCTAATTAAAAATTCAATCTAGTATGTGACTTTCTGATATTCTTGCAGTCCTTTGCCAAGGCAATGAAGGAATAAAAACAAGGCAGATGAAGGAAGCCGTGTTTGAGCTAAAAGTCAAACAAAACATTAAGGAAGAGGAAGCAAATAATCTGAAGTGGTAAGTGTTAATTAAGACACCGAGGTTTGCTTGACTAAGGCCTCTGTGAATGATGTATGCAATATGCAGTGGTTCATAATGCTGCCATTTTGTGTCCTTATACACCTGTTTTACAGTTAAGAAACTGTTGTTTCACTTTTCTTTTCATCCCTCTGCCTAAGAGCAACACGAGTGTAAGCAGCGACACCTTTAATTGTATTACAGTTGCATTCAGAAACTTCCTGAAAACCTTATTCATCTAACCTCACACATTCCATCCTGCTTTGTGCCCTTAAAGGTAAAGGGAGATTTTGTTATGGTTGTCAGTAAGTCGAGGCTAAAACATGTAATGGTGTGAATAAAATTGAGCATCAAAAGGTGGAAAGCCAAATTCAAAATCATGCATAAGCATACTGGGGTTTCACTTGCGGATCTGCTCTTAATTCTGAATACTACAGACCCCTAAATGCCTTAGGAACAAGAGAGTCAGCCTTTTAAACTTACAGTGAAACAAACAGTACATTAAGTAAAATGTTTTTCTTCTTTCTACTGGAAATACAGGCAAGTCCGTAAAGGCAAAGATCCAATATCTGCAGAATTTAAAAGAGAGGTTATTGAAAATCGACAGAGGGAAGAAGAGCAATATAAGGTTAGTCTTTGTTGTTTTTTCTATAAATTCAAAATGGAACTCGTACTTTCAGGCTACATGCAGTGCACTAGTGAATTGTATTATGCTCTCCACATCTTCAGTTGTTTTTTTTAATACATTGATACAAACCCATGCTAGTTGAATTTCCTCGTGCATTTATATCTTAATTATTTCTTTGTATCAGTGTTACTGAAATAGTTTTTTCTTGGAGGTGGACGGAGGGAAGGATAAGCTACTAGGTTATTAATGGAAATGTAATTAGACATTTGCTCAACCTGGTAGGTTTCCATCTAGCTACATCACAGTGCAGCATTGCAGCAGTCCTTTCAGTGCTCTGGATGCAGCCAGCCTTCTGTTTATGCTGTACCTTTCCGAATGACTTGCTATTGAAGAGCTAAACCCAGTCAGTACTCTCGTGCAGTGTCATAGGAAGATAATTCAGCATGTTGTTCTGCTACACCTTCGCTCTTATGGCCTTCTGATTCCTTCCAGTCACCCCAGATTGCAGTCTGTCTTCTGTGGAGGTGACAGCAACAACAGATAGTGACAGAACATATTTGTCCACATATGGCACAGCCTTCAGGGACTGGTGGGACTTCTCCCTCCTATCTTGCCTTGTAGACATACAGCTAGCTTCTGATTCCCACTGAGTTCCAAGGCACTGGTTATGGCAGTAAAATTATTTATAGACAGGGTCAAGGCTTAATTTATACACTGAACTAAGCATGGATAAATTCAAACATTATTTTTAATAATAGCAAAGGAGGAAATACGTAAAAAAAAAAAAAAAAAAAAAAAGAAACCCACAATCTAGAATGTTAGCTGCTTGTATCACTGGATTAAATGTATAATCACGTTGTTTAGAAACATTTACATACTTATCTGTTGGTAGTAGTGTCTGTGGATATCTCTTGGTCTGAAAAGAACATTATTTTACTTTGTTTAACTTATTACAAGGTTGTAATAATCACTCACTGAAAGGGAGTGAAGTCTGTGTTTTGTGAAGTACTTGTAAAGTGTTACATTGTGAGTTTCCACTAATTGTGAGGGAAAAAAACCACTGAATACTTTGCACTAATGATTTTTCCTGGTGACAAATTAGATCCAAAGAGGAGATCCTATCATAGAAAAGGAGTTTCAAAGGAACAAAGTAGAGGTTTCTTCCAGACGTGTTTTCCGGCTTGTTGGGCAGGTTTGTTTCTATGCTTTTATCACTTGCTAAGCTAAAAAACAGCTGTAAATATTTGTCACTCAATGCTTTTCCTCCTATTATGGCCATTTCTGAATCAATGTATTGTTCCCCATTTTACTGCTGTAAAGCCAGCAGTGAGCTGCATGCACAGCTCATCTTCTGATTCTGATATTCTAATATGAGAGATAACTAGAAATCTACAGATGTAATCTGAAGTTCATACTGCTGATTCCTCACAGCTTTCACAGGAATAACATTCTCGTATTTTCACAAAATTAAGCAAATCACAAGTTTTGTGAACTTTATCTTACAGGTTGCATTGACAACAATACTGGTAACTAGGGTGTTGTTTTTTTTTTTGTTTGTTTTTTTCCTCTCTGTGGTGCATGGTAATTGCTAGGATTCATTTCCTGGAATAATTGGGAACTTTGTTTAATAAATAGTCTGCTATTGAAGGAATAATGGATGAATCATTTCTGCTTGCTTCTTACAGAACATAACTGTGGTAGCTGGTCTGTTTCTGGTCTCTTATGCCTGTTAAGAAGTGTTGAAAATTGTTTGTATGCGAGTATGGCATGGGGTTGTGTGCAGTTCTGAGCACCATCCTAATCTAAATTTTGTTGGAGTGGCTGTTTTCCTGTTGAGAAGTACTATACCATAGCATCGATGGAGTCCCATCTGGTGCTACATTTTTCTGTCACATCAATCTAAAACTGAAGAGATTAATGCATCAAAAAAGAGATTGACTTATGTTCAAAGAGCATTCAGACAATTTGAGGTGTTAAACGTAGATATCGCCTCTGTCTCAAGTATGTCCAAAGCAAGAAGTAATTAGATGTTGGGGGGTTATTCTGATGAATTGTCACTCTAGTTTTACTGTGATTTTTCACCCTCCTATAAGTTTTTATTCCAAGCTATTATTGGAGAGAAATGCTGAATTTGCTAGGCCTTCATTCTGAGCCCTTACTGTTGTTCCAATTTCACGTTTGTGCAGGATGAAGTGTGTACTCACTAGAGACCTGATCCATTCTTCCTACTGTCTGTCTGCCCACATATTGGACTCCACTCTTAGTAGGTGGCTGTCCTTTATGTGTGAAAGCAGACCGTGCTACGTTACCTCTGCACTCACCATATTACATCTGCAGTATTTGATTGCCTCCCTTTAAGACCTGCAGTGAAGAATTCTGCTTAAATGCAAGTAGAGTGACATGGACTTGGAATGAAGTAATTTGATGGAACATTTTTTGCTTAACTTAATTTCAGTATTAGGAGATAACGTAGGGATTCTGCCAAGGACGGAGGAAAACCATCCCTTGGTCTTTTTTTTTTTTTTTTTTTTCCTTTTAAATACCATGCAGCATCCAAATGTTCATCCCACATTTGACTTGCTTCGTAATGACCCTTGGGCAAACAGAAAAAGGATGTTGAGGAAATTCCAACAAGCAGCATACAAGGTATTGTGAACATCTAAAATGCAGTGTGATAGCATAGTGCCTTGGAAACAGCACAAAAGAGCATGCAAGCTAGCACATAAAAAGACTTCTTAGCTAGCTAGGGATTTGATGGTTTGTTAGTTGTCTCTGCTTCACCAGAAAATAAGGATCTGCAGTGATTATTGTCTTTAGGTGTTGGTTAAAGATTTAAAAACAAACAAACAAACAAAAAACCCTACAACAATCAATCTAATGAATTGTGGAAGAATTTAGATTTTTTTTTTAAGTAAAAAATACTTTTGAACAATAAGAAAAGACTTCAAAATGTTTATAAAGTACTATGCCCAGTTTTGGACCTCAGTATAAAAAATATATCAGTAAAATGGACTGACTTCAGTGTAAGTGTGTCGAGGTGCCTGGATTCTGGGTAGTGGGGAGACCTGAGATAACTGGACTTACTCAGCTGAAGAGGGAAAGTGGTGGGAGTGGACAGCAACTTTCAACTCCTTTGAGGAGATTATTGAAGATGGAGCCAGCCTCTTTGCTGTGGTGTATGGTGGGAACACAGGAAACGATGGGCATAAATTCTAACAAAAGAGGTATGGGCTGTTTATAAGGAAAGCATTTTTTCACTGAGAAAAGCTCTTAGAAGTAAATGGCCCAGATACTTTGTACAGTTCATTTCTTTTGTGTAATGTTGCTGTGGAGTTAAGTTCCTTTCAAAAGCCATTTTTCTCCATTTTATTCCTCCTGAACAGAAAACTATAGCAAAAATTCTGAAACAGGTGGTCTGGGTGACCTTTGTAGTATACAGTTGTACGTATATTGCTATGACTGTAAAATCTTAGAATGTTAAGCTTAATATTATACTTAAATATAAAATAATTCCTTCAGGTTATGATTCAGTCTCGCCTAAATCATTTACTGCTTCTGTTCCGTGGGCTGACAAGGGAAGACAGAGGTTTGGAGGAAGGCTTTATATCTGGTAAGGAGCAGAAGAAGAAGTTGATAGTAGATTGACAATGAATTATTGATAATTTATGTTAAGCTATGGTAGGTCAGGTGCATCAAATACATGCTGATATACATACATAAATAGTCCCTACAAAGGGCTCTTCAAGCAAAAAACAGATGTGTGACACGGTGGAAATGGCTGTTGTAAAAGGACATATTTTTATACATGCATGTTATACACATTGTTTATGATATTAAAAAAATCTCTTTAAGAGCCTTGCAACTTATTCACTTGATAATAGAGCAGCCACAATCGGTAGTAGTGGAGATTGAAGAGAATTTGTGTTTCTTACTGCACGTCACCTCATACGTGCACTGTTTAACAACTGTAGAAGTACCTTTCCATATCAGCCCTTCTGCCTCTGCAAACAGGCACTCTTTAGTTCCCCATATGCAAGAGTTGCAGGGGTGCCTGAAGTAGAAGGTACAATGGCAGATGGTGTAATAGAGGTGTTCTGACTTGTTTCTGCCTTGTTGAGTGAAAATAGAGGACCTTACTTGAATGGGTGAGCTGTAATGTCCTTCTTGAAAGGAGGAAATCAGATCTGTTTATTAATTGAAGGTTTTGTGCACACTTACAGATGGACTTTAGGAAAGATTACCTTGCTTTTTCTATTAAAATGCATAAACCTGTCCTGTGTTAGGAAGATCTTAAATATGTTTTGTATCTTGATTCTATTTCTGAAGCAGTGTATTGAATTATATTACAAAATCTTAATATTTGCTTTCCATTCTTGACAGAAAATGGGAGTTTCAGCCAAACAGAGAAGAGTGAAGAATCCAAAGGCATTTCTTCCAGCATATCTGAAGATCGAATGTTACCTTCTCAATTCCCCTTCTACAGTTCCCTCAAATTATGCCGTGATTTGGTAGGTATAGTAACCAAAATGGTGGCCACTACTCAAAATTTTGTTGATGATATTGGCCCTAAGCCCAGTACAGCTTTTTTTTTTATCCTTTACAACATAACCAGTGTTGTGGAGTTCCAACAAGGTAGTTCAGAACTTCAGATTTATTGAGAGTGCTGCTGAAAGCAGCTAAAATATTTGCATTCTCTCAATTTCATTCTGAAATTATATTTAATATATTAATGGTCAGAGTTAGTTAAAATCTGTGATTTTTTTGCCCAGGAAAACAAATTAAAAACTAACTGAAGTATCCTAGGAAGGGCAGTGGAAGTATTAAAATGTTTGCATAATTATCTAGTATGTTTTCAGATAGCCGTGCTGATGAATTACTGTCAGCGCAAAACAAAATGTCCACCATATTAAGGAGTTTAAAATACTGTGTTCTTCCAGGAACCTGATGCCCATGGCCCAGTTCCTGTCAAACCTATAGATGTGAAAATGAAACGCTTTCTTCCCTCTTACAGCCTGAAGGTGAGTCAGTACAGCTCCCTGTTTCTCTCTTTCACCAGTCCAGTTAGATGTGTTTTCTACCTGATTCAGTGGCATCAATGGGCAGCCCAGAAGAAATGTTGCCTTAAGGCTGTGCAATTAGCATGCTTTTTTAAAAAACAAATATCTTCTGTTTCCATAAGTAACAAGTTTGCAGTCAGCACATCTCTCTCCAGGCAGAGATGAATGACCTCAGCTGAAATTATTATATCTCAAGCAAGAGGGTTCATCTATGAATAAGGATCCTGCAAGCCTTCTGTGACACAAACTTTTATTTCAGAGAGCAAAAATACTATCTATTATAAAAGCGTCCTTCCTTTTAGAAAGTGGTTGAAATTGTCTGTTCATTTGGGGTACAGTGCTTTATGCGTAGTTCCTGCATTTCTGCATAGAAAATGCAAACATATCATTCTTGAAATGTGTAGTACTGTAGATTTTTCTAACTTCGAGTTCAGAAACAATTTTTTTTTCTCCTGATCTCTAAAGCCTTCCCTCTCAGATTTTTTGAATAGCGTAAGTCCAAGTTCCACTCCCTGTCAAAGTGAAAATACTTCCTTAGGCTCAAATCAATGAAGGTTTTGGCTCAATTTCCTCTTCTTTGCTTTTTTTTTTCCCCCCCAGTTGTTATAACAAGTATAGAAACTTTCTATTAATGTCCTTTGTCTTTGTTATATATATTATTCTTCATCTACCAGTGTTAAATTATATTGCTTGATAGAGCTTTTCTCCATCCCATTGTTCAATATATTTGATCACAAAAATGCTAATCCCACAGTCTTTCATAGAAAAGTGTTCCTTAATGCACTCATTCCGTTTGCCCTGGTTAAGTATGGCTTCTCAAAATTTTGGACATATTCTGCATAGTAGAATGGCAATCTGAATATCTTTTCCCACAGATATGTGGTGTGTCTGTGATAAAGCTGGAAAGTTCTATCTGTGTGTTTATCAAAAGTCATTGTCATCTCCTGCAGCACATTTTTCTCCTTTGTGCTTAGATTCCTCAGCATTTCAGCATCATAAAGTATCAGCCATTTCGTGCACACCGTACAGCTGCAAGTTATAAAACTCGAAAACTTTACCAAGCTCTGAGACAGGGAGCCCAGGTAACAGATAATCTCTAATACAAACTTGCCTTGCTGAAGTCATTCCCGCTTCTATATTTCTACAATTGATTGATTTTGTTCCAACATTTTACAACAAAAGACTCCATATGCTCTGAAAATCTTTGTCTGTGTTTTTCAAGGATGAGTTGGTTCAAGTAGTTGCTTCTCCTAAGGACTATCACAAGCCATCATCTGAAGAAGCAGCAGAAAGAGATATCAGCCTTTTAAAATTGGTTCCTCCCCAAGCTTTAGTCTACCCTACAGAGAGCAACCCTCTTCGCATTTTTGTAAGTAGAAGTTGACTTCCACAAAGTAGGAAGGGAGGTGAAAGGGTGTTTATTAGTGGTCAGTTCTCTTACTCAGATTGGTATTTAAAACTACGCGCCAGTGTGAGTAACCCCTCATGGTGCAGGCCCTGGTAGGTGGGAACCGCAGAACTCATCCCCCAGAGAGTGACACCTTTTCATTTTGAGGTAGAATTTGGATCAGGATAGGGGAGAGGGCTGGTAATACAAAATTGCCCGTGAGGGCAGTGAACTGGTCCTACACTCCACAAATGCTCACTAATATCAGGATTTCCCCGATACACCTTGGGGCCTCTCTCTTCTCCATTTGTTTCTTCATCTGCACATTAGAAAAGAAGCCATAATCTTGGCATCTCAGCCCTTATATGACCTCGCGCTCTTGCCCAAGTTAGTAGGACAGATTCAGTTTTATCTTCAGTCAGGATACTGTGCTTCTGCCTGATCCTGAAGTAGACCGAAAAAAGTGAAGGTAGGCAGTTTGTTCACATTGCATCCTGCTGCCTTAGTTTCCAGTAATTTTCATAGCATACCAAAGCCACGTTTCCAATTATTAGGCACAGAGATTCAAAAAACCATAGCCAGGTGCGTGGGAGGATTTTCTGTTACCTTTTCATGTAGGTTGTACTACTTGGCACCAACTGCAGAAGGTATTTTCTACACAGTGCAGCACAGCCTTGGAGGATCCCTAGTGACTGTGAGAAGGCGGAGACAGCTGTATGGCTCAGTGAAGTGCTGTACATGGCTACAGGCAGCATCTCCATGGCAGCGTGGTGCTGTGCCTGACTTGGGTGGCTCAGTCTTTCAGTGTTAGTTAGCTAAAATGGCCCAGAGCCCAGTGTGCTAGTCTGGTGGTCTTGGCATAACACTTAGAACTTGTTCCCAATGAACGAATGCAGCCAGGACTCCGGTGGACTTACTGATGAAATCCTCTGTGCATCTCTCATCCCTTTGTCATGTCGGTGTAAGAGCCAGGCCTGATCCCATGTTACCCAGCATTGAACTAAATGCAGAAACAGTTGCTAGTGCAGTGAAATAGATGGTAAAATGCTCACAGACTTCCACTACAGCAAGGTCAGTTCCCTCCCTTGGATTCTGAACTGTTCAGAGAACCAACATTAGATTTGGGAGTGAATAAGTTGTTGGATTTTTGTCAGCAGAACGTGAATAAACAAGGCAGATTATGGGTTTGTGATGCAGGGAAGACAGTAGATCGAGGATCACACTGAACCATAAAATCATAATGAGAATAAGTGTGAGTTTAGGAAAACTATATTAATGTAAGACCTGAATTTTCATCAGTTTAATTCTTTGTTGTGCTCATAATTTTTTTTAAATAACCTTCTGTTTTTAGAACCCCACTCCAGGATTGTTTCCACTTTTACCTCCTTTAACTTACTGTGAAACAAATATTGAATATCATCTTTGTCCTCATCCGAAATATACCTTTACCAAGGAATGCCCCAAAGGATCCAGTATTCCAATCACACAAAAAAAGTTTCTGCATCACAAGGTATGGCCTTTGTAGTTTATTCTATGAGTAAAAATTGTGTGCACCTAAATAATCAGTGCATGGATCAGAATAACTTGTTATTATTAGACTTGAATTGTCTCTGAGTGTTTCTCTGCTCTTTCTTTCTTTTTGCCATCTATTGTATTTTCATGACTTTGCAGCGGAGGTAGTATCTTTTAAATATGGAGAAACGTAGCTCTCCAGATTTGCTTCTCAACCAAGAAGTTAGATGCTCTGTCCTGCAAGCTTCTCTTCCCCACTACATGATGTTTTAGTGGGCTTATAGCACTTGTAATTTCAGGAAGTGATTTGTGGAGTAATGGACTGGAGACGATTCTTACCAGTGGTGTATTTGACATTTCCTAACGCTCCCATATCAACAACTACAACATGTAGGTAAGAAAAATATTGACTAGACAGGGCCTCTCACCTGCAGTTTCTGCTGCTTGAAACTACATGACTGGTGACCAGTCCCAGAGGTAAAAGTGGGCCTATGGATTGACTTGCTTGCTTCTCAGCAATCTGAAATGAATGATTACATCTACTCGCTCTCCTTGGAGGGTGGGTTAAGTTTAATGCCTAGCCCTGGATTCAGTCTGGACTTCTGGTAACATCTGCACTGAATGCATTTTGATTCAGTACCAGAAGACTGTGGGAAGTACAAACTGTTTGTCCTGCAGAACTATGAATAGTAAACCATTTTAACAAGTGGGCACCTCAACGTAGCCAGCATCTCTCAGGCTCATACTGCATTCATTTCTGGTGTACTATTTTTGTTCCAGGATAATTTAAAAATAATAATCTTCTCTATAACTACAGCTACTTCTGTGAAGCTTCACAATGTAACTGTTAACTGCAGTTACTCTCTGCTCGTCTTAAATACCATTTCCATCACAGGGATCCTTACAGTTCAGATATGCTTCCAAGAGATGTGCCACCAGTGCTGCGTAACTTCTCTGAGAGAGACAGAGAGAATATAATTGATCTGTAAGTTTCTCCTCTTCTATGTTCAATGTGATTTATTGTCTTAATTGCTTGTGTGGATGTGTCTGAACAGTTTCTGAGAGATTATCGAAGGCAAAAGCACAAAGTCTGTCTGGAATAAGATGCATTTTTGGTTTTGTTGTCTAAAAAATTTTAAGTACTGATTGTTCTTCATATTAATGGTTTTAGTGGGACAGATGAAACTGAATTTGAAGTGCTTCTTACTCCAGAGATGCTGAGTGCTGAATTTCCACAAATAGAGCAGATGATCTCAGAAGAAGACAAAATAAAATCAGCAAAAGAAGAAAGGTAAGTAGAATTTGAAGTTAGAGAAGAGGAATGGAAAGAACTCTGAAGACATCTTCAGAATTATGGAGAAAGCTATACTGAGATGCTGTAGGGGCTCCGTCCCTGAGTGGGTTGCAGAGCTGGCTCTTTGAGCAAATCAGAGGACTCCTGTATTAAATTTTGCACTGTAAGTATGATCTCTGAATTGGATTTATGAAAACAGATATTAAAATGATACCCTGGCCTGGATGTCTCTAACTTAAGTTTTATCATGAAACTAACCTCTCATAGGGGCAAATTCTGCCAGCTGCCTCCAGTACTGCCAGGCTGATGTACTCAGTTTGTAGTTCAGCACAGAAATCTTGAGGATTAGGAAAGCTGAGAAAAAGAGGATCTTTAAGGGAGTTGATTATAACCACAGTGGTTTTAGAGCAGTGTATGAGGCTGCCCAGCAGTTCTGTGGGGCTGGAAGCAGAAGTGGGTGCGCTATGTGAAACTTAGGGGTATGCAGTTTTACAGGAAGGATGCAAGAAGGCGTATCAGCTGGTAAGTGGAACACTGGGGGCACTGGACTTGAGTGGTAGGCAGTATAGGTGGAAGAAGTGATTTCAGAGGAACACGGGAGAAATTGCTGAGGTAGAACCTGGTGTTTTTCACAGATGTCTTTGTGGAATTGAAGTTTCCATCCAACAGATGCAGGCTCTTTAAAATGGTCATGACAATGCTTAGATGCCTATCTACTCAGGATGTAGGTAACTGCCTGACACTGAGAGTTATCACCAAGAGATTCCAAAGTCTCTTTTTCTTTAATTTTAGAGGGAATGACTGACATCCAGATTTTCTGCATCTATCAGCTGTTTAACTTTAAAACAATGCTGAGTATGAGATCTCTGACAGAACACTGATTGCTGTGTTGTGATTACTTCAGCATTGATTGAAAATAATTAGCTGTAAAAACACGTGTGTGTCTGACCCTGCTGCTTTTTGCATTTTATGACACCTTGCTTATCAGAACATGGGGATTTGATACAGCTTATGTAACAAAACAATCACCCTTTTCTCTACAGTCGTACTGTGTTGGTACAGTGTACTTTTTCTGGGGAAATGGTTTTATAGTCATAAGATTCATTCTTTGATGTTTTCTTCAAAACTGAAAATTTTTCCATATTAAACACCTCTAGGTATCTATATTTCAGGTATTCGTTTCATTCTATTTTGTCTGTGTCTGAATCATTTGAGCAGTCTGCTTTAGCTGAGGTTCTTCAGTATATGTTACATCTAATAGGACTTCCACCAAAATGTTATTAACAAGCAATGATATCCAAGTCCTTTCTTTTGTCACTGGAAGGTTCTTCATTACTACTGATGGGGTGGTGTTTAACTATGCTCTTCTGCAGCAGTTTCCACACTTTATCCTTAAGGCAAATAATTTTTTTCTTGTGAATTTTCTTTTTTTGGCCATTGCAATATGCTGCTTCATAGAAAAAAAAAAAAAATAGAAAGTCAACTTAGTATGTGTTTATTTATCAGATGGTTAATTTTTCTAACTGGAAAGAGTGAGAGCTTTTTTCATAACTTGACTCCCTTTGCAGTTCTGCATAAGTAATGCAAAACTGTCTGTGGTCAATATTTTAAAAAAAGAGCAAAAATGTGTGTCTCTTCCTTCTGTTTTTGCCCACACTGCTAAGTAGCTTCCCTGGCTATTATAAATACAAATAATCTTTTAAACTTCTTGCAGAGACCCACACAAACATCCTGATGGAAATTTTCAACCCCAAGACAGCGGACTCAGAGAAAGGGTTCAAAAACAGATGGAGAAGATGAAGATGAAAGCACTAAATAAAGCCCTTATTCTCGAATAATTTTATGAAGTCTGTGGTTTGGTACAATTTACCCTGTAAATATGTGAGGCCTCCTGTGTCACAGTTATATCTACTTGTGTTCAGTGAGTTCAGCAGCTACTTATGCAAAGAAAAGAGAACCACCAGCCATGTTACTTCTACCAAGAACTCTGTGTGGTAACTTCCCCAAACACAGCAACTGCTCCTATGACAACCCTCAGCCACGTGCCTGCTTATTTTTTTAATGGTGTGAAGGATCAGAGAACCACAGTATTACCTTGTAAATAGTTTGGTAATTAATCTATAGCTCATTGTTTTAAAATAAAATTTGAGAAGCACTAATAAGCAAATCCTTCAGATTGTTGTTGTTGTTATTGCCTATCTTGAATTTTTGCAAGTATGTCAGTCTTGACTCTAAATCATAAACTTGAGATTCTTAATGAAAGGGAAGACTTGAACACTGTTGCTATCCATAAAGATAATGCCTAAGGAGATTTAATTAGTTCAGGTGTTTGATCGAATGCACAGATCTCTTGACAAAAGGGGGTGTGGATTGGAGTGATGAACTCCAGAGTTTCAGGAGAGAATTCTGATGCTCCGGATATATTCTGTAGGAAAGTAGATTTCTCAGCATATCACTTTTCAACTGAGATTTCTTGTGGGCAAGCTGAACATAAGATAAAAATTGTTTGGGTTTTTTTCCAGTTAATGGCTCATTTTGAAGAGTGGTCCAGGCTATTTCCTCAAAAAATTATATAACTTCTGTACTAGAAGGGATGGAAAATATAGCAATACTTACACTTTTCTAGGAAGTATACTTCTTCCCAGAGCCCCTAGGAAATTTATTTCGGAGAGATCAGTGTAGACAACCTAAAAAGCTGAAGGAAATAGAAAATGGGGGAAAAAACTGTGAAAATAAAGCTGCAAACTAGCTTGTGTTGTACTACATATATACTATCTCTGCTATCTTTAAAGCCTGTTAGAGTAAGTGTTTAGAAATGAGGATGATCAGAGTAACCAGAATTGATTTTATTATTATTATTATTTTTTTAAACAGTAGTCTCTCCTCCACAAAGTTTCATTGCCATCCCAATGGGAATTAGTCAAGCTTCTCCGTTCTCCACCTCTGGATGCCAGCCCTTCAAAAAAATGAAATTCCATTTTATGTAAGTGATTCTCCTTTCTATGTGTTAGTGCTTTTATGGGCCAGGGTTCAGTGTACATAGAAAGTAAGAAAAAGCTGTTACACTGCTTTAAATTGTTCCTGAAGTTCTAAGGGACTGTTTTCACAGCCAGTAGTGCACAGGCCTCTGTCCATGCTTCCTTCCAAGATGACTCATAATATGAGGCTGGCTCTTCCCTATTGAAGGTGGTAATCAGAGGAAATGCAGGTGTGTCTGAAAACGTGGAATTTGGCTAAATAACTAGAAACCTTAAATTTTCATACAGGAGGCTACTTAAGTGTTCTCCTGGCTGACCACACAGCACTTTCAGAGAAGAGAGATAAACAATAAGAATTCTAACTTGTAATTAATGGTTATTCACAGTTCTGCAGCTGTTCAGTGCTTTATGGAAAGGGCTGAGGGGTTACAAAAAATAAATGGAAAGAAAAAAGATTAGTGTGCGAAGTGAAGTAATGGAAGTTGTACTTTTGGTGTAACCTTACTCGGTACACTTGAATATTTTTGATAGCTGTTTTTCATCATTATTATTATCTATAATGGATTAAACCAGAGCATAAATTTTGGAGTACGTTTCTATGCATGTATGTGTATGGTTGGCTCTAAAAGACTGTAATTGTTAGTGAACGCTGATATGCTTTATAGGGTCTTTTTTTTTTTTTAAGGTTTGGCTAGCAGGATTCAACAGCAATAGTGTGAAAGTCGACATTCATAATCAATGGCATGTAAAACAGCACTTGTGCAAACATCAGCCTTAAGGCTGTATTTTTACAAACTGTAGGAGACACTTTATTGAGGCATCTTTTTATGTGCTTTCTTATGTTAAAGATGCAAATCACTTTTCATGGAAATACATTATTTTGTATTAATTACATGAACGTGCAGACTGAGTTCAGTACTTCACACTGCAAATTAAGATCAATCATGTTATATAGTAATACTCTCACCTATTTGAATGTTAATTTGTGGATTGCTTTCTTTTGAGAATCAAAGGGCTGTATTCTTACTGACTGAAATGGTAAAGTAAGAATGTGTAAATTGATGTGCAGAATGTGACAAATTTATTTCCATCCACTTCAAGTAAAATTGCTACTGCTTCCCTTGTTTGGAAAGGATTACTTGGCTAAATGACAATGCATCTGTTTTACCAATTAAGATATATCCATCCTCTCTCAAAAAGCCTGTCTTATTAGCAAGGTTAATAACCACTGATTCGTGCTTTATCTCTTTTCCCTTTTATTACATAAGAAATAAGCATTAACATCTAAACAAAATAAAAGTGGCATTTTACAAATTAAAAAAAAAAGAACGTAATTATTTTATATGGAAATGGTCTGTGAGCTTGAGTGCTCAGTAATTGGGTATCAATCTCACTTACTGTTCCGTGATGAGAGACAACCCATCAAGGTCTTTAAAATGTAGATTAATTATATTTTATAAAATGGCTGAAAGAAAAACAGCAATCTCTGTATCTGAGGTAAGGAAGTGGATGAAACTATATTTTTAGCTCACAAAAACAGCTTAATGAGCCTCAGCCTAAAGAAACCTTGTGACCTCTGTGTTTGTAACAAAGGTTGAGTCATTTCAAGCTCAGTTTGAAGTTTTCCTTGTTGTCTTGGGTATTTAGTCTTTCTTCTGCACAGGTTTTTCTTGTGTCTAGTAAAAGCTATGCTCCTAAGGCAGCATTTGCCTTGCAAAGGCTTGCCAAAGGCTTCGTTTCAGCTGTTTAACCAACAAGGATTTTAGTTCTCACTGACACCTGTTTGGTGGGAAATAGCAGGTTTAGAAATTATCAGATCAGATGTACACAAACTGTCATTTCGTCAGGAAGCCAGATAAAGGCAGGAAACAAAGATTTTTCTTTGTGCCAGGGTAGATAAATTTCTTTGTAAATATTGTTTTTGTGAATTGCTGCTAGGCAGTCAGTAAGCTGTAATTCACTGAGTTTCTAGAGGGACCTCAGCTAATGTTTTGAAGGCTTCTGTGACCTCTGAAAATGGGAGCTGTCACTGATATGCTTTGGTTTTGCATAGAGGTGATTTTAAGGCAGAATTTTCTTAAAAATTGTTTTCTTTTTCCTCTTTTTTTTTTTTTTTTTTTTTGTGCTGTGAGCCTGTGCACTGAATAGCAGCTTTTGAGAATGAGCCCCCTTCAAATAGTCGTGGCTAGCATTATAAAATCTTGTGGTGGTGGTGGTTGTTTTTCCAAATGTAAAAATCCTTCAGAGAACACTTAAAGCAGTGACTTGTGTCTACAGCTGATAGGTCTAGTAGCACAGGAATCAGCTCTACTTGCCTGCATCTTCCTTCCACGAAAGAGATCCAGAGATCATGATTTGGCCAAAAAGCCCCAAACATCAGATAAGGCTATCTTGTGCCACTTAATACCTGCAGAAGCTAATTGTTTGTGAGGGACTTTTTGGTTGATTTCTGTATGACCACAGCAGGGATTGAAAATTAAATCAAGCATCTCCTCACAAACTCCAGGTGACTCCAGAACACCTGCAGGAAGTATTTTTCCAAAGCAATGGTACATCAAAACCCATCTTCTGATGAGCTACTTGCTTGTGCCAGGCAATGTTTAGTTCCAGCACACTCGTTTTTACCATCCAAAGGTTAAGCTGTATCTAAATGAGTGAGAGCTCTCCAGGGTGAAGGGCAACAGTGCTTGATTCCATCTTTAAAGAAAATTTCCAGGACCCAATCCTACTGTTTAGTAGAACAGATTTTTAAATGCATTCAGTTTTGTTTTTTTTTCCTCCTGCTGTTGGAAGACCTTTCCTACTACTTCAGTCAGGTTTTATGAGTTTGTAAGAGCACCAGGGACTGAGTTAACAGTGCTTTATTTTTCATAAGCTGATTATATTTGGCTTCAAAATTCTGAAGCAAATTATGCCTCTCTCACCAGCTAATTACTGGTTTATAATCATTTCACAGTGTGGAGTCTCCAGTTATCCAATGTGCATTGCCTGTAAATCAGCAATGCACCTTGTCACCTCAGGGATACTGATTGTATGTATTATTGGCTGAGCTTCAGGGCACCAGATGAAGAAACAAAGGCTTATTTCCCTTGAGTTTGGATTTGCATGATTAGTTCTCTGTGTGTTACTCTGAAAATGGACAAGTATCAAAAGAGAATTTCTTTCAAATAGTTCTTTGCTTCCCTGTCTCAGTAGCACCCTACTCTTCAAACAGCATCATCTTTCAACTAACTTACAATTTGGGGTAATACAGTAGGCACAGATGTCTCTATGCAGCTACTGTCAGCAATCACAGGCAGTCAGTTTATATATTTGAGCAGGAATGCAAAAGTGCAGCTCAGAAAGCTGAAAAGTGTTGAAGAGCATTCAGTATCCACCACCACAGAGAGTAGCCCAAAAACTTCTGAGCTCCTTTGTACCTACCAGACCAGGGACTCATATTTCTGAAGTTCGGCTCCTTCTGCTAATAACCCCTTCTTCCAGGTCATTGCTGAAGCACTGCATAATTTGCGGTAGCTCTTTGATAATGCTGTAAACAGCTTAAAAGGGGACACAGCAGCTCTGTCTGCTGTAACAGTGACAGATAGCCACCTTAGTTGCTCCTTCATACCTACTACAGCCACATCTCTGATTGCTTCTATGCACTATTACTTCATGAAACATGCCACCTGATCAACAAGTCCTCTTCCAAAGCTACCTGGAAACACAATGTGGGACCTAGAACAGTAAGACTCTCCTTTCTGCAGCCTTCCCTGCTCATCTACTGGAAATACCAGTTTATGGCACCACAGATACTTCAGTGCAGTTTCCAGTGCATCATCTGTCGCTTTGTAGTCAGTAAATTCAGTAAGGTGATGTTCTTGCCTTGTCGAAAGTAGGTTATGTAGAAGCTATAAACTTGTATTCATGACGTGCTTATGCATACCCCTGTTGAGAGACATGACTCAAGTTAAACTGCATAGTTCAAATCCAGCAGAAAAGGCAGCGTTCCATTCATACTGCTCACCAACATCTGTGTCCAGCAGCCAAGGTGGGCTCGCTGTGCCCACATTTAAATCAACTTTGATTAAGACGAGCATGCGCAGCTATTTTGTGATTCAGTCAGACCTCCCACCTTTGCTGAGACCTACTTAAAGACTTGTGTTTTAGAATGCAGCCTTACTTCTGCACAATTAACAGTGAATAAAATAACAATTATGTATATTGAGTGTTCTTGATTACTCAATTAACCAGAAGGAAAAAATAGAATGAAGATCTGAAAGAGCACCCCTGAGTATCAGTGTGAAACTTCAGCTGATGTAAACTGAACCGATTGGAAATGTACAGAAGTTTGCTTGTTGTTTGTTGTCTCTATTTGGCATTGACAGAAGAGGTTCGTATGACTTTGGTGTTACGTGATTGCCAGAAGGCAAGACTACTGGCCAGATCTTCAGCTAGTGTGCTCATTAATGCCAAATGCAGATACTTAAAGCTCATGAGCCAGATCTCCAAAATGTCTGAAATACTTTTAAATCAGCTTGCCATTCTTTCTCTTTTTCTTATGGTTTCTGAGCTTCAGGTTATGCTCAAAGTACATTCTCAAGCTTTTCCCGAACTTGTAAAATCTTAAAAAATATATATGTCTATTAAATTAAAAACCTCGTTGCTAAACTGTTTGTTGTAACAGTGCCAGACAGTGTGAGACCTCTGTTTCTGCTGATTCCTATTGTTACTAGGAGAGACGTACCAGTTTTAAAAGATCCACAAGCTTCACCTGAACATTTGTCTAGGGCCTAGAGCTGTTTCTAGGGGAAGAATCAAGCCTCTGAAAAGTCACCCTATTTCAGTGTTATTTGATTCTTTCTGCCTTTTGATGTTGTCTGAAGTTACTTGGCCATCATCTTCTGGTCTTCAGAAGGTGTAATATGAGAGTAGCAAGAAAACTTCAACAGATGTTTCTAGGAGAGCAAAACTGGAAACAGACAGTGTTAAAGCTAATTTTATTCTTTTTCCTTTGAAATATCAAACAATACGTTGGTTACAAGAAACTCGTGGTTATGCCCGGACAGATATAGCCAGAGGATTGTGGCTATGTCTAGCTATTGTTGGATCCTAGAGCAGCAAGACTTTCCTTTTTGCAGCCTTTGCCTGTTAATCCACTGGAAATACTAGTTTATGGAACCATGGGGGACTATATAGTGATAATAATAACCATTATTATCTTGTATATAATAGATAAATGGAAGGGCGGATTTTGTGGAGTTGACGTACTGAATTTTCTTCAGAAGTTTTGGATTTTGGCTCTGATCTACGCTGTCTGTAAACAAGCATTTTGTCACAGTTATCAGTGCCATTAGTGCTAGCTCTTTTAGCCTGTATTGTTTCTTGCCATGTTAAATGTTTGCTCCAAAAGCATAATCTTAGATTTATAGTGAGAGATAACTTGGAACTTGGTGCCTGGGGGAGTGCTTCATCCTGCCAGACTGGGATGGCACACCAGGGGCCTGACAGTAGCTCACATTCTTTGAAAAGCCTTCACTTTGTTCCATTGTTAAATGCTGTTAAATGTTCTCTTTTAAATTCTGTGGGTTTCTAATGGCATCAGATGCCGCTGGGAATCACTCAGGGAGCAGATGGCAAAAAATTCAAGTTCCTAACTCCCTCTGGTGCCACTGGCACTGAAGCTTCCAATATCTTCATAGATTTGAGCAGAGAGCTATGTCAGAATGCAAACAAAGGAATCTTTAACCTCAGACATCGCAGCAACTTGCTAATTGTGGACAGAGTCTTCCTTTCAGTCTCTCAGGCCCCGCAGATTGTTTATCCTTGCTGCTCTGGAGTGTGTTATACTGCCAAAGGGACAGAGTGACATTACTAATTTATAATAATCTCTCTAAAAATAACCGGAAAGCTATGGAAAAATATCTGGGAGGAGGCAATGTGAAAGCACAGCTATCCTGCTTGTTCTCCCAACTTCACAAACGTACCAGAGCACAGTGAAAATCTCCTTTTTAATAAAAATAATTTTGTAAGTGCCATAAAAGATGACAAAACTTCCTACCGTGTGCAGTGACAATCTGGCACTGAAGTGAAGCCATTCCTATACTTTCAAGAAAGATGTGACAATTATTACTGTGATTATGGTTATTATTTAAGTGTCTGTAACATCCATTCCAGGAGTTGGAGATTGATGTACAATTGAATGTCACTACTAAAGTGGATCTTACATATTAGAATAAAATAAATATTAGAGGTAAAGGGGAAAAGGAAAGAAAGCATTCCTAAAACCATGAGTTGAGAATAGATACATTTTATGAGAGTGGTCCAGTTGAAGAGTACTTTCCAAAAGAGCTTCTGCATTAAATCAAAACAGTACAACTCTGATAAAATGTTGATAAAGAAAACCAAAGGAGGCATCTGTGATGGAAAGCATGTCTGTGGTTGGTCACAGCATTTTTTGGCTCTAAGCAAAAGTTACTGGTTGAGGCTGAACACATTGTTGTGAATCTATCTTATCATTCAAAGAAGTGAATATATTGGCCTGTCTCTGTTAAAGTATGCAGATATGAGAAAGTGAAGTTCACAACCTGTTTTCAGGTTCCTGAAAGTAAAGAAATCCAGACGCTGTAACACAGCAACAAAAATAGTGTTTACATCAACAATTATTTGCTTAACTCGCAGGTATCTCTTATCAGTTTGAAGTCATTTATATAGTGTTCAACACTCCAAAGTCTTGCATATGTATGGGCTCTAGTTTTGGTAATTTCTATATTTCACCTATTTCTTATTTTGTTCCCTTTGAGTAACTGTTTTACTTGCTATGTTTAACAGAAAGTGTCCTTAAACACCCAACAGAAGTCTTAAAGCACAAAGCTTTCCACTGACAGCGATGGGATAATGCCTTCTTGTCATGGAGAAAGTATGGGAAGTCCATTTAAAGGTAATACCCCTCAGGTGAATTCTTATACAGCCAATAGTAGAATGATCAAGGAGACTAGATTTGGGCGGAGAAGACCCTGATAATACTTGAATTTTATTAATCAATTTAATCACTAGTCACTTTGTCCTCACTCATGGTAGCCAGCTCTCAGGCAGCTACTTGGCTCTAATGGACCTTCCTTCAGCTGGAAGGATTCTTGGATACTTGTAATAACACTTGAACCACTGGATATTTTAAGGAGTACTGCCTTTTACAAATATTCCCCTTTTTCAAACGCAATGTCTTTTTCAAACGTTCTTCTGACTGACATAAAACATGACAGTTTAGCATTTTCTTATCTTATAGTAGATACTGCCAGGGGACGTTTAGTTTCTTATGAAATTCTTTTTTCTTTGCTTAAAGATATGATAATATTTCTGGTTTTCTTCAAGAAGAAAGACCTAACCGTTTTTCAGGCCCAGCTTGTTTCCAGCTGCTTATCTGGGGACTTCTTAGTATCTTTTCTTTGAATTTATCACAAACAGCTCTCCTCTAAACACAGTGCTAACCTGTGTCATCTTATTCACATTTTCAGGTAAGACTTTAGTTTGTATTGCAGAAAACAGATACTAATTCATAAAAATTGGAATCTGTATAGCCAAGAAAGGCTACAAATATTTTGTTTGAGAACATGAGAGGAATGTGAAATTATGGATTCCACACAAATGCAAGATGTCTCTAGCCAGGCACCCAGAATTTTTAGTCAATTTCAGAATTTTGGATTGGGTCATTTCATTAAAAAGCAGTAATTTGTGTCGTAGAACTGCTTGACAAAATCTGGGCTATATAGGTAACACATTTTGAAATCTTTTCACAGAATCATCAAATAGTTTGGATTGGAAGGGATCTTCAAGATCATCCAGTTCCATCCCCCTTTTTATAGGCAAGGATGCTTCCCACTAAGCCAGGCTGCTTTTGACTTAATTATTTCAGTTTTTCTGCAGCTACTTGAGTAATAAAGAGGGAATGGCTTGTTTCCTGTGAGTCACTGATACAAAGAGAAGTTCATTTAATATGCACTCAGGAAAACTGCAAGGAGAAAATTGAACTTGCAATTTGTCTGAAAGAAAATTCTGGGTTTTCAAAATCTGGCAACGTTAAAAACGAGATCTTCAGCTGCCCCATGAAATAATACATTCTTTTGCTGTGATATGGATGGCATTAAAATCAAAAGGTATTTGGGTTGTTCTAAAGTCTAGCATCTCAAACTTCTTAGCCAAACTCAGTCCCTTCTGGAAATAAGTGCAGTATGAAGTATTTGCTCCAGTCACATGTGATTAAGGCAGAGCCATCTATCTCCACAGTGGGAGGGGATCTGGCAGTAGAGTGTGCACAGATTGCAAATGCAGGCAGTGGGACATCAGGTGCACACCTAGAACAGCCCTTTCTTATGTGTGCCCAGGGTCTGGTCTGGCTGTGAGGCTGAGGTGGAGCCAGGCACCACTTCGGCTTGTGCACATCCAGTATGCCTTGGGACTGCAGGCACTGTCCTGTGAAGTACCTCTCACCCCAGGAAGCTCAGAGCTTGAATCCTGCACACCCATGCTGATAGGCAGCGCTGCTCTGAGAACAATAAAACCTGTGGGCCAAGTTCAGTCCTGAAATTCAGCTCCACTGAATTCAGCTGATGATTGATCAACTGAAAGTCCTCTTGGAGTTTGCTGATTTCAACTGACAGATGTCATCATAGGTTTATTTTAGTTACAGTCGAAGTCAGAGACTTCGTTTAGAATCATTACTAGATGTGAACAGTTACAGTCTCAGTTTCTGGACTATGCATCTAAAATTGTGGGACAACTGATTTGGAAAAAAAAAACGTGTTCTTGATTGTTGAGTCCCGATTGACTCAGGACAGCTTCCATTCAGCAGAACAGAATATTTTTTCTCTCTCCTTCAAGACCTTTTAATCATGTTCTGCCAGATTCAGGCCTGCCCTCCAGTGGATATATTTTTTTTACACTTTGATCTGACTTAAATTTTCTATGAGAAGAAAAAGTGTTGCTGAAAGCAAACAACAACAACAGAAAAAACCTCAACAAAGTCAGTTATTGTCAAAGTGCAGTGGAAGACCACCAACTGCCCATAGAGTAACAAAGAGAATATCTGTTTATAATGATATGGTAACAATATTATTTCATCAGCAGCTTGACAAATTATTCCAGCTTTCTAGCATTAGGAAGAAAAAGATAATAAGCAGGAAAACTGAGTTTACACTGAGTTAGGGAGAACACTAGGAAAGCAGCTCTGTTTGGGGCTGTGGTTGGATAATAGCAGACATATGCTTTCTGCAGTCTTTTTGGCAGGATCTCTCAGCTGAAGTGCGGAGTAATCAAAATGGTATTTTCTGTTTCTCTGAGAGCACTTCTGTTCACACCTTTATCATCAAACTGCTGTTCTTAGAAGAGCACATTGCTCCTAGCCATGCACATTCCCAGAAAGTGTCTTCTTTTATGATATTCCCACAGCACTACTGAAGCTGAAGGTTCACCGGATGATTCAGTTTTAAGTCCAAGCACATTTAGAGCTGGACTTAAATGGTTTTCATTTATACCATTCAAGAATTTTGTTGTCAGAAATATTTAATGTCCAAAACAAGGAGTTATATTGGAACAGTGATCTCTAGAGAGAATTTTCTGTTGCTGTCAGTAGCAAACTTATTAAGTGTAGAGGAGCTGTTTATATATAACATCAGCTGTATGTTTTCTGGCCTTGTTATATACTGTCTTTTTATGCAAAATGTCACACCTGTAAACTTGACTTTCTGTCCTTTATCTTTACCAAAGATGCCTTTCCTGTTTCAATTTATTTCTAACTTTCATTGCCATCTACAAGCCTCCATTGTTTGTTCGTCTGCCTTTGGAGTAGTTATCCTAGCGTGATCTGAGAGTGAGCCTTGGTGCATTTTGACTCCTGTTTCCCACTGAAATTGTGCTTAGTGGGTGAACAGATGTGAAACAGTCTGTGAGCATCCATGTTAGAAGTGCTGACAAAAACTTCCTCAGAAATAAAAGATTCTATTCGTTAAATTTTATGTATGTTAAATCTGACCAGCCCAGTAATGCATGGTTATAAATGAATGTTTTGAGCTTGAAGTTTTAGAAGCAGAATGGCAGAAGCTAGCAGTTGATGTGACATAGTTTTCCAGATAAATGGTTTATTTAGTGTAAGTGTGCAGTGAAAACATATGAATTTGATGTCCAGAGCTCCAAGTGGCCACACTGAAATGCTACTCCCTAAACACTTATTTGTTTGCATTTCAAATACAATGGGATTTACCCTGAGTGTGAGCAGTGTTGGCCATCTGAAATGAAACCCATAACAGAGAAAGACTATATCAACAGTTGCCTTCTCCTAAAGCATGAAATATGGTTTTCGTTTGGCAGTTCTATGTCTTTTCTAACATTAGAAGTGTAAGCACTGGAGCAGGAAATGGTAATTCCAGTTAATGCAACAGCAGAGGTAATGTTGGCTTCTTTGATTGAATAATGCTGTCTCTCCTGCTTTCTGAATAAGACTGGGGCCACAAACACTGAAAACATTGACTTGGGAACCAATGACCAGCTAGGATTCCTCATTATAGGAGTGAGACATTTGTTAACTTCTCTACCCAAGCTTTTGCTCTTGGAAATGAGCTTTAATGGCATTAATGCTGTGTATGTTGAACTGCAGGTCAGACAGTCAGCTTCTCTCTATTAATTTGGCTCCACTAATCTTAATGGAGCCAAAATAATTCAAAACAGTGGATAATCTGTTTGTAGTCACTTACTCTGCTGCCCCTCAGTGCTGAGTATTTACTTGCTTTTCTATGCACTTATCTTCATATGCATATGCATAATGGCATACTTCAAGCACTGATCTCAGTATATCACCTATGCCCTTCACTTACACACTTTTACCACTTACAAAAGATTTGGTTGATAGAAAAACCCTTTATTCTGAATTAAGCTCTTATTAAGCTACTTCCATAGTACTATGCAATTCCTTTAAGTCTTTATTTGTGTGCTGCACGTACTGATGACAAGATAAGAAAATTCATCTGAAAACTCACCCAGTGCAAAACTGCAGCACTGAGCAGAGCTGCCTGCTCAGGGAGGTTTTCAGGGCTCTTAACTATTAGGTTCAGCACTGAATCTGGTATGAACAAGGTTTTCATTGAACTTTCCGGAGCTTTGAAGGCAGCACTTTCCAGAATCCAACCCTCCATCTCTTTCTTGAAAGCACACCCTGCAAACAGGTGGTAGGAACTCTTCAGAGGGAGTCAGTCAGGCTGTGCACATTTGTCTTTCCCACAGAAAAGGCTAAACATGCAACGTAGAAACACAGCAGGAGCTGGGAGGCAATGTGCTGTCATTGCTCCTTGGCAATAACTCAGCTCTAGGAATGTGGCTTCTGTACAACTGATTTCTCAACACTGTGCCAGCCTGGCTGTGCCACTGCAAGCTGTGCCATCTTTGGCAGCCACTCTCCAAGTGGGACACAACAGGCAGGTGTTCCCGTGTCAGGATCCATTACGATGAAGGGATTTCTGAGCAGGCAAAAATGTAAATGGCATTCCACACAGTCTCACGTGTATTCCTGCTGCTGTCAACTCTATATGCCCCAGTGTGATCTGTGTCCCACGCTGTCAGATACACACTGAAGACATGAAGAGCGCTCAGGCAAATCTTCACTTCAGATGGACTTCACTGAAGGTGCAGTTATGGCAGCTTTGCAGCAGAAAGAAAGGAGCAGAAAGTGTTGGTGTTTACCTCCCTCCTTTCCTTCTGGATGATATACCTATTACTTTTTCAAAGTTTGGGTGCAAAGAGACTAGCTTCAATGTGTTATTAGTTAAAGCAGGTATAGATTATCAGCAAACCCCTTTGCTTTTTGACACTTCAGATGCTAAGGAAGAAACAAATCTCTATGAAACTTAACAAGAAAGTTTCTCCTTCCCGCTTTCACCTCTGATGGAGAGGTACCAACTAGGACAGCAGCTCTGTAACTCATAAATTAGCTTCCTCGCTGCTTGATGCTTTTAATGTGTTTCACAAGGGTTGAGCACTCTAATTCCTTAAAGAAGAGTTTTCTGTGAGCTCAGTCAAGGCCTTTAAGCACTCGAAATACAGCAAAATGTAAGTTCTACCGATTGCAGACTAAGCTATAAATTATTAATAGGGTTGTTCAGTAACTTCATCATGCACTTGAAAGACAGTTTTCACAGCCTAACGTGTGTCAGTAGCCTGTACCTATCCTATTGCAGATACAACTGTTCAAACAGGAGGAAAAAAAAAGCAATAAATCCATGATAGTGGAGAAATTTAGAAGAAAGAGTATGTTTAACAGGCCGTGGTTCTGAGTTTAAAATGTCTTCTACACTAGTAGAAATGGTACTCTGCAAAGATGTTTGAAAATAAACTGACGCTCCTCTGGCTTATTTCAGATCTCTGCTGATTCTGCTTGTGAAATACAGTCAAGTTTCAATAAGTACAGATTTTAATTTGATAAATCATTTTTATTCAATCCACGCTGTAAATTATCTTCCAAATCTGGTTTGTGCACTAATGTTAATGATGGGATGCAAAGCCGCCTTGTGGCAACATCCACGGATCTGTCGTGGGCAGACAGATCATAACCGCTCCGTTCTCCGTAGCCTTTCTTCCTGAACTAAAAGCTGTTGTGTACAGCAGGTGGCAGCAGCTGCTTACGGGTCAGCGTGGGCTCCAGAAGAAGAGGTGCGCTGGTGTCGAGGGTAAATCAGAGTCGTTCCTAGAGCCAAATGAGGAAATAGAGGAAAATGGCGTGTCTTGTCCCCATAGCCAGCAAAGTGACAGCTCCAGCTCGAAGTCCATCTCTGGAAACACTGGCAAATGTTGTCTTCTCTTTAATGGAAGTTTATTTTTTCTCTCCTAACACTGCCGTCATAGACTGTGCTTTCTATTGTTTAACTTTCTCATCTGTGCAGTTTATATGCATATGTATATATATATAGTAAGTATGTATGTATGTATATACAGTATGTGTATGTATATATATAGATTGTGTAGAAAAGGCATAGCTTTTCTCCAAATTCTGCTAACCTAGATATCTGCTGTGACTCTTCAATGTCAGAGCAGTGTGGGATTTGCTGGTAGGAAGGACAAGAACTCTTTGCCACACCACCCTTTTCCCTTCAATGGTGCTTGCCCTGCATCCCTCTGCTCTGCCCTCACATTACTGGCCCCTCTGTAACAAGAGCAAGTGGCTGTGTGAAATAAATTGCTCTCACTTATTTCACTATATTGCAGAAAGTACCAGCTGTTCAGTGCTTCTCTGTTATACAAAAGCAGAGATGGAAGCCGTGAACCAGGCAGATACAAAACACAGCATGAGGGTGAAAGCACAATGAAGCAGCCTTTAAAAGTCAGCATTAGATGATCCTGTTTTGCACGTATTCCCAAGCAGAGCTGTTGTGGAAATGCTCTCCAGGCTCAGCAGAACGCCCACTAACAGTAGATATAAGGGGTTTGCTTTCTGCTCTGGGATGTTGGTTTTGCTTGACAGGGTGAACTGTGCATGGATGCAGAGCGTGAACCCAGAGGAAACTGAGCAATAACTCCTTGTCATATGGCATGGCGTGCCAAAGAGGACAAATGCTTTAATCAGCTCTTGATAAAGAAGTAATTCTGTTAATGCAGGGGATAAGCTTTTATCCTTAAATTAGCAATTTCTATTTCGCTGTGGGCGCATAGAGAAAAGACAGCTCACCTCTACTATTAGCATTAATGTGGGAATTGGTCACAAGCCCTGTGGGTACAAGAAAACTAGAAAGTCATCTTCACTAAACCCTTTGATCTTGCATTGCTATACATGGATGTTTTGGATTAATTTCTTCACGTGATCTCCACAGTTAAAAGAAAAGGTGTTGGCAGTGGTTTTTCATAACTCCCCACCTTTAGAGCAGGTTGCCTTAGTTACGACGGTCAGCTGGAGAGGCAGCAAGTTCAGTACTAATGCACTTAGAAAGGCTTGCAGTTTCTGTAAAATCTGTGTCACGTTCTACTACCACCTGTGCTTTCATCACAGCTCTAATGCACTACGGTGCTGATAGTCAAGTTATATCAGAGGTGAAGCCACACAGGCCAGAGCAAAGCTTTGGGTCATTACCTTACTGACTGTCCTGCAAACACTGAGAGACGCATTGTGAAATTTCCTTGTGATTGAGAATGAGACCACCTTCCAGTGGCTCCAAAATGTGGTGTGTGAAAGCAGTCTACTCACAGTCTGGAACATACTTTCTCCAATAGAAAATAGATAGGTCTTAGCCTCTTGAATGGTGATTCAATATTTCCCTAAGAAAACAGAAGGAAACACTTATTTTTTAAAGGGATAGGACACAGAGTTCTGCTTTCACGGAAGCATCTCCTTCACAAAGCAGCAGCTGCTGGCTGCGTTGCAGGACTGGAAATGCTCTTTTCATTTGTACACATTTCATTATCTTATTATGCTTTAATTTGAGCACAGGTTTTTTTTGTGATCAACTGGATGAAGACTAAGAAAAAAAGACACCATAATTTATGAAATTGGCCAATATGTTTTTCATACTCATAAAGCTGCCACCTGCAGGTACATCTTATCTGTTTGTAGCTGAGTTTGGGCTGAATATTTCCAGCTCCCATTTTGAAGCTGCCTCTCCAAGTTGCAGGGCTTTGCTGCCCGCTGCACAGAGTACTTGTTTGTTCTGATTTGTCTTTGCAGCATCCCAGGAGGAACGTGTTCCCTCTCATGTTGCAGAGGGGGAAATGAGGGGGCTGTATCTGAAAGAACCTGGTAACAGCAGATGTCACACGTCAGTTTGTCGAATGTGAGGCATTTGAAGCCCCATTTTTTTCAGCTGCCTGAACTGATTTCCATCAGAGATCAGCCATATGCAATGAGTAACATACAAACGAGGATCACTTGCAGTACTGCTTGATTTTTAACTGACCCATAATTAACAAATCCTACAGGGGCTGAACCTTGTTCTCCCCAGTCATGGTTAGCTTCCTTTTCTCGGAGGTTTGTGTCTGGCTCCTCATTTGTTGCCTTGTGCAGCTACTGTGAAAAAGAAGCCACAATAAAATCTGGCACCATGCACTGATGTTCTCGGCTCATCTGCTGAACAAAGAGGAGCCTCTGCCTAACAGGAAAACAGCAGTGGAAAACACAATGTGGAATTGTACAGTTACAGTGTCTCCCGGAGCCTATGCAGATACATGCAGCATCGCTATTCCTGAAAGTAAAAGCATCTGCAAAACTGATGGAGGGTTCCCAAACGACACCTCATACCTAACGCGTAATTCTCAGTATTTAAAAATGCGACATCCCTCACGGCATCTCCATCAGAACGAAAAGCGAGGGAGCACGGACCGTTCTGACCTTTCCCAGCATCAGAACCAACAGGTCGCACCGCCGCCTCCCGCACGGAGCGTCCAGCGGCGGCGCGCGGTTATGCCAATAGTGGAGAAGAGGCCGGCGGTAACGGCTCGGGGCAGTTGCGCGGGGCGCCCGCAAGGGGGCGGCACAACGCGGCGCTCCCCGCGGCACCGCGCAGGGGCCGGGCGGGCAGCCGGCGGCACGGGACGCGCCTCCCGCCGGGCGGGGGCAGTCGCCGCTTCGCCGCGGGATCTCCGCACTCGGCCGAGGGACCCCGCGGAGCCGGGGCTCAGCCATGGATCCCGCCGCCTCCCGCCCAGCCTCCCCGCAGCGGGCGCTGCTCTCGTCCGCCGGTCGGGCGCTGCTGTGGCTCGGTCCCGTGTACCTGGCGGGGTACCTGGGGCTGAGCGGCAGCTGGCTGCTGCTGGGGCTGGCGCTGGCGCTGGGCTGGGCGCGCAACCGGCGGGGGAAGCGCGAGCGGCTGGCGGCCGCCTCGGTTCTGCTGGAGGACGAGCGGGAAGCGGTGCGGCGGGGCCTGGCCGCCCGGCATCTGCCGGCGTGGGTGAGTGGGGCGGGCGGTGGGGACGGTAGCGCGGTTCCGAGTCCAGCTGGGAAAAGGGAGCGTTGAGCTGGAAGTTGTGCGATCGCTCGTGTAGTGTCCCGGAGAAATCTTTTTCCGAAGATGCGCTGTTCCGGCTGTTCTAGCTTAGCAGATGCTTTAGACAAAGTTTTCTCCGTTTTTCTCTTCTGCCGTTTGGAAAAAAGTAATACTTATATCTACGAGCACAACGCACTCTGCCTTTCTTGCTGGTGCGAAGCAGCCCCTGCTTGTTCCTCGTTGCCGGCCGTCCTCTAGGCTTTAAGGCGAGGAAGCGTGACAGCCTGGCAGTGCTTTCCGTGCGGTACCGCTGGCTGGCTGCTCGGTGCCCGGCTGCCTAATAGAAAAAGGACCGACCGTGTCTCTTAGCCATTTGCTCAGCGTTCAAAAACGTGCCGGGGGCTGGTAGGAAAACAAGGAGAGAGTGTGAAAGAGTTGTATCTGTCGGAGCGCTCCGTGAAGGCACTGACGGTCAGCGATGCGCTTTGCGCAGCCTGCAGCCCTCGGTGCGCCTTCCTGCGGCCGGCAGCTGCGCGCCCGTGGGATGGAGCTCCCAGCACGGGCTGTTTCCCACCAGCCGCAGGAGCCCGTCCCGCATGAAGGCTCTGCTGGTTCGCATCCACAGTGCTTAAAACCCTCCGGAGCAGCAGAGTGCACTGTGTTGGTTTTAGCATTTATCAGCGTTGCCGCATCTCCTCTTTTTGCTTTTCGTCGTTGATAAGTTCTGCTCAGCATCAGTTTGGCGTTTGCTTGCATAAGTGAGCTTAAACTCGGTGCTTTTTTTATATTTCACTTTTAATTTTCCTTCTGTTCCCTCCCTCAGTTCGATTTTCTGCTTCTTTTCCCCCGTGTCAGTCCTGAAGGCTGTTCCTCACCTGCTGCCTATTCAGCTCATTGTCTGTGGTGTCATTTTTTTTTTTTAATCTTTCTTTTTTGCCCTCCAGCATTCAATTGTAACAGCTCTAAAAATGTCCCATCTGTTCTTCTCTCCTGACGTGCAGAGGTGGGAGCAGGAATAAAACTCAGGTGGGAGCGCGGGTTGAAGCTGCAGTGTAATCTTAGAAAAGGCACTGCTGGTGTGGAACGCTGGCAGCATCTTAGGGGAGAGGGAATGGGTAAATAGCTGTCCTGTCGGGTGTCCCATTGTACAGTGGAGATGATCCATTCGGGGAGGAGTTAAGACTGATTCCAGAGAGGTGGTGGATGCCTGGAGACACCCAAGGTCAGGCTGGACGGTGTTCTGAGCACCTGATGGAGCTGTAGGTGTCCCTGCTTATTGCAGGGGATTTGGATCAGATGGCCTTTAAAGGTCCCTTCTACTCAAACGGCTCTGTGACTCTATGATTCCACTTAGTGAAAAACAGTACTCTGCAAGAGCAGTGCAGGCTCAAGCTCTGTGCAGCATTGGGATCAGTTTTTAGGAGATGTGTTTGTATCACAGCCTTCCCTTTGGAGAAGACATGAGGGGGGTTTCCCTCGTCTACTCAACCATCTGTTCCAGGGAATTTGCAGGGTTATCTTCCAGCACCGGTATCTTGGCTGAAAGCAGATGGTGAGTTTGGAGTGGAAGCATTCCTGTGCTATACACTTACATGGGCAGGCTGTGCTTCCATAGGAAATCAGGCTGGAAATTGGCTTGTATTGAGCAGTCTGGTTCCAGTACATCGAGATGTCAAACCGCTTGCGTGAGAAGTTGTTGATATTAGAGGTAAAGAACAGCCTTTTTTTAAAGCGTGGTCTGCCAATTCCTTCTTCGTGCAAAAAGCTTTTTTAGGCATTCTTTCTTCACCCCTGCACTGGGAGCTGAGAAACCCGTCTCCTTAAAAACAAACAAACGAAGGAAACAACAAAAGACAAGCAACCTCTATGGAGACATTCCCGTGTTGCATTTGAATGGTGCTGTTGTCTCTCACGTGGGTTTTGCTATTGCTGTGCTCGTTGGTGTGGCCTGCTCCAGGGCAAGGTGGAGCCTTGCAGAAACCTACACTTCTCTTACTTGCTGGTAATCGGCCCTCGCTCCTATTTTTGATCTTCAAAGGTCTTTTCAAATGCTAAGTAATTTTTGAAGCACTCCTGAAATATTGGCAAGTAGCATGCCTGCTTTTGTAGGTGAGGAAAACTGATTTTTGATAGCATGACTTACTCAGGGTTATGGAGTAAGGTTTATTTTGGGACCATGTGAACTTGGCAGCTCTTGGTGGCTGGTTCTGGGCTTAGCAAGAAGTCCTTTGTGCTTCTCTTATCCGTGCTGTATCCATGGCAAACTTGGGAACACGATCCTGATCACAGAACCATGGAATAGCCTAGGCTGGAAGGGACCTTAAAGATCATCAGTCCTGCTGCAGTGATCCGAGGTGTGAAGCAGATGTGTGACTCGTGGTGGCTGCTCTTTGGGATTTGCCCTGGGCTGTTCAGTTTAGATGTCCGTAGCTCAGTTTACTTTTGCTTTGCTTTATCTTAAGGTGAGTCCAGCTGGAACTTCCATCTCATGGTCGGTGCTCCTGGGTACTGCTGCAGCCTAATGGCCACTGGCCTCAATTCTAGGATACTTTTTACAGCTGCACCTCTGGTAGCTCTGGCTCCAGTGAATAATTCTAGCAAAGTGTTGGGGTTTGTATTGTACTCCATTTAATGGTGATGGGTCTCACAAGTGGGCTGTGACTTCCTTACTGGGATCTGGAGGCCTAAGTTGTGCCCTGAGTCCTGGTCTATTCTTTCTTTTGGGTCACATCCCCTCTTCTGTCTGGAAGGCCGTTTGAAGGATGGTTTGCCACACCGCTTCCATCTCTGCTTTGCTTTGCCTGTGACTGATCCAGGACAGTCCTGCAGATGCTGCAGAACACTGTGGGGCTTATTGGTGCATTGAAGTTGGGGACCAGCTGCCTTTGGGCCACCCCGTATTTGTGTGTGCTGGCACAGGGCCATCTGGTGGGAGATGGAGGGCTGGCAGGTGAAGTGGAGGTCCCTGGATTCACATCACCCTCCTTCTTGTGAAATGTCAGATGCGTTTTGTCAGAATTGATTGTCCTTTCTGGTGCAATATTCTCACTTTATCATGCAAATAAAGCTGGATAGGCTGATATTTCAGTGAGCTTGCATCTTATTTAATGGAAAAGTTGCTGTTCAGAGCATCAAAGGAAGTTGCTTGTAAACAATATGCCAATATCACTTTGATTTTTAAATAGAATAATTGGAGATCATTTGGAACATCATTTGAGCAAGAGAAACAGGTTCTGAAATCACACATCAGGCTAGAAAAAAAAGGCAAACTACTGTCAGTTCATAAAATCCTATCATAGAATCACAGAATGGTTGGGTTGGAGGGGACTGTAGAGCCCACCCAGTCCCACCCCCCTGCCGTGGGCTGGTTGCCACTCAGCAGCTCAGGCTGCACAGGGCCCCATCCAACCTGGCCTTGATCATCTTCAGGGATGGGGCACCCACAGCGCCTTTGGACAGCTGTGCCTCATCACCCTGAGTGAAAAATTTCCTCCTAATATCTAAAGTTACTACAACTGGCCTCTGTTAGTTTAAAACCATTTCTCCTTGTCCTGTCATTATCTGCAAATGTCTGCTGTTTCATCCAAACATCCCTGCTGCTGAATTATACAAAAAGCCCTTGACTGAAGAGTGTAGCTCACAGCTCTTGTATATGGATATGTATATGGAGGTAATGTGTTGTCCTGCCCATCAGGCTAGATGATAGTGTAAGGAGTCCCTTTCTGTTGGAGTGTGTCTATAGAGCTGAGAAGCTGCCATCCTGTCCTTCCCTCCTGCAGTACCATCAGCCTGCAGCACTGGTGGAAAATACTACATCCAGAAGGATGAGTTTGTAGTAAGGCAGTTTGTGGACCTTTGCTCAAATTGGATGTCAGTTGAATTTTCCAGACAGGTTCTTGTTTTCCAGAGCACGGTGTCCTGATTAGGGTGAGCCCATGCAGGAAACAGAGCCCTCACATCTCATCATCTTGAAGGGAAGCAGCTTCTTGCGGCTTCCCATTGCATGACCAAGAGGGGTGAGAGATCTAATGCTGCTTCACGAGGAACAGGATATGACACTTGCTTTAATGACATAAACATGCCCAGAGGCGTACTGGTTCATCAACACACCTGTCTGCTTTTGCCTTTTACAATTTAGTAGTTTTTCAGAGAAACAATAAATTATAAAAGTTGTGTGTATGAGAGCAGAGGGATCTCAGATTAGTACACTCTGTGGTATTTTTGGCATGTGACACGGTATACCAAAACAAATTGCATGTGGCATTCACTTTATTTTTCTCTGCCTCCAGGTCCATTTCCCTGATGTTGAGCGAGTGGAGTGGCTGAACAAGGTGAGGAGCTCCGAACTCCAGTCTGTGAGGCTGTGTGCTCTGAGCTGAATCCCAGCACAAACTCTAAGCCTAAGAAGATTAGTAAGTTACTACAACAAGGTTCAGTCTCAGCAACGTCTGTATTTAAGTTTTGGAGCTTCTGGAGTCTTGGTGAGAGCCAGATGTGTGCACCTGGCTGATGTAGATGTGATGAATTTGAGCACACGACTTCATTCTGAGATTTTAAAACCAAAAGTCCATGTGCATGTGTGTACACATGCATGTATGTCTGTGTGGCTGTATTATTATCTTAGCAAAAGCAGTAGTAGTTATTTCCTTTTGCCAGCGATGCTCTCTGAGCAGGTGCCCATCAGCAGTTAGAATCAGGCTCTCCCTGGAACTGGGCTCTGGAATACAAAGCAAACAGCTCAACTTACACCTTAGTAACTATCTTGTTTTTGTTTGAGAATCTTTCTTTTGAAGTAAAAGCTCACCTCTCTCCTCTCCAAATAACCTCTAGGGAACTTTGTGACCTTCCCAGTAATTAGAGACTGCTTTGCTTTAGAAACTTTAACCCTAGGATTTGCTGGCTCAGTCGATGTGGTTAGAAGCAGTCAACAGACTCCATGGGGTTGAAAACTCAGTATTCACTTCCTAAAGCAGTTTCCTTTTCTGAGGAACTGGTATGGATCTTTCCATAAAGAGTGGCTTAAGAGCACAAATGTGACTTTCTATTTGTTAAGAGCAGGCATGCATTAGTTGTCACGTGTTCTGTAATGTGCATCTATTTCTCAACTAAAGATGTACGAATGACACTTTATATAAGATATTTTGCTTTTGCTGTTCTGTAGGTCCTTGAACAGGCTTGGCCATACTTTGGGACAATCATGGAAAAAACATTCAAAGAAGTTGTGGAACCAAAAATTAGAGCAAAGAGTGTACATCTGAAAACATGCACCTTTACCAAGATCCAGTTTGGTGAGAAGGTAGTGTGAATGCTTTGCAACACTCGTACTTTGGTTTTCTGTAAAAAAACTTGGATGAAAAGGGGAGAGCATTTGTTTGGGACCCTGACGTTCAGCTCTTTAATAGCTCTGTGCATTTAATAGTTGGCGTTACAGTACTGCTGCCTCCTTTGTCCTTACTCACATTGACTTGAGCATCTTCACAGTGAAAGAAAGATGATAGAGGACACACATCTCTTGTCACTGTCAATGTCATGCAACTGGAAATAGGAAAAAGAAGCATGTCTGCGTTTCTTACAGAAGGAAGTTTCAGGGCTTCCTAAGACTTGTAGCATGAATCGCTCACAATCAGCTCTATATCTAGAGCTGTTCACATTAGGTCTTTAAAACAAAAACTTGTGTGCCTTACTCATGCTTTACATGCAGCTCTTCAAAGTCTTTGTTGAACAATACTGTAGTTGAACTGAGTGAAGTGGATAGGACTCTTCATTTGGACTTCATCTAATAGATAATAACTATATCATATCTCGTCTGTCTTTATTTCAGTGCCCTAGAATCAACGGAGTAAAAGTCTACACCAAAGAAATTGATAGACGACAAGTTATCCTAGACCTGCAGATATGGTAACATTGCATCGTTGATTCTGTCTTAATTCACTGTCTATCCAGCACGTGTGTGGTTTGTCATGCTGGACTGAACACATGGTTCTCTAACATCAGCATGGAGTTGCTTGCCTGATATCAGCCTAGAGTGATACGAGTGAATCAGTTCCCAGTTGGATGTTATTTGCAGAAGTGAGATGTTGTGCGTTAGCCTTTAAGCCAGAGCATGCCATTACCTGCACAGATACAGGTGTTACCTGTGCTGGCCTACCAGTGCTGTCATGAATGTGGAGTTGTGTCCCTTGTTTTTTCCATTCACAACAGAAAGAAGCGGACTGTTGGAACTGTATTTCTGTCAGTTGCACCCATGTAGTTTTTCTTCAGTCCAACCTCTCCAGTTCTTGCAGAACTACTTGCACTATTTATTTTTTAATTCTTTCCCCTAAATTAATCCTCTTGTTTTAATCACTATGTGCATGTGCCAGCCAGTGTACTTGCTTTTTTTTTTAAAATTAAAGCTGTTCTTTAGCAGAAAACTGTCTCTAACTCTATTAACAACAAAAAAAAAATTAGATACAACATTTGTTGATTCCTTCCAGGCTGATTTGAATGAGCTTGTGTGTTTCGTTAACATCGAGCAGAGCTAAACCCTCCTCTGGTTTTGTCTGGAGAATGGAATGAGTGGGGGAATTACCACTTGAATGCTGCTGTAGTTCTGTGGTGGGTGATTGGGCCACCCAATATAAATGTCTTTTCTTCATGGTAGTACCAGGAAAAAGCAGTGTAAAACTGCAGATTGTCTTGGCAGCAGCACAGGGCTGCTCAGAGCTGTGCTGCTGCTTCATATAGCAGTGGCATGGTAGCACTCCCGGGCCTTGGCAGGGCACTGTCTCTCCCTGCAAGACAACGTATTTCATTTTCAGCCATGTTGTACTTCAGCACAGCCTGCGAAGTGCTCTTTGTAACAGCCAGCCCAGTTTTAGGGCCTGTGGCAAATCAATCATGCTTTCCACACAGAGATCGAGGGTTTTGATGCCTTGAAGGCTCTGTGGGAGGTAGATACTGTTCTCTATTAAACTACTTCTCCAGGCTGCTTCTCCCACATACTCATTTTCACTGCCTTAACAATGAGCTGCAGAGGGATTCCCCCACCTCCTCATTCCTGTCCTTTTGGCAGACCCATCAGCATCTCCAGACTGGCCTCTCGCTTCTGTTCCTCCTTCTGACAGTAATTTAGCCTGAACTATCATCTGATAACCCAGGTATTTCGTGTATTCACACAAGAGCCTTCAGCATGCCTTGTCTCTCTGATGGGGAACTCTTCTCCTGGGCTGTTCTGAGGACTCAGTTTCTCCTATGTTAATATCCTAACTTCAGCTTTCTGCAAGTGAGCGAGGTGCTGTGTGTTGTACAGTTTCTGCAGGAGGTAGTGCATCACTTGCAAGAATGGTGAGAAGCAAATCCATGGGCAGTGGTGGTTATTTACCTGCTTTTTTCCAGGTTGCTAAAGGAACAATTTTGGGGTGTGTTTTTCCTTTTTTTTTCCTTCTTTTTTTTTTTTTTTTCTCCTTTCCTTAATCAAAGAAATGGGCAACCTCTTCTTTTCTGGAGTGAGGCAAAGTCCCATTGCAAAACAGTCCCCCTTAGGTATGTGAATAGCTATGTGTGTCTGCACTAATGGCAGCTGGTGCTGGGAAAAGAGCTGGTTAGAGGAGATGGACTTGAGCTGCCCCAATGGGAGGCTGCAGCCCTTGGCACTACCTCTCCTTGCATGCTGGTGAGTCAGGTTTGGGTGGCTGGTTATACCCACAGCTGCCTGGCACGTGTGTCTGTGCAGTCTTGTCTCTGTGGCTGCTCACAGAGGGCTGATGTCTGTGTAAGAGGGTTCCATGAGAATTTCCACGTCATTGTGGCTACTGCTCAGATTAGAAATAAGCCTCAACAAAAGCAGGAACAGTGTGGATGCTCACAATCAAGATAGATGAGCATTATCTGTACTGATGTGGAAATGTGTCTGACCAACTCATTAGTGATCTCAGACACCTGTAGATTAGCTCATGGATTTGTATTTGTTCAGGCAGCCAATTTTGCTGGTGACAGTTCTTTTTTGCTGCTCTCTTCCCAATTAATGTTTGATGGGGGGCGTCACAATTTTTCTTAATCAGTGCTCCCAGCTCAATAATTAAAATTAAATTATGACTTCCCACTGATGAAGTGAAAGCACTTTGTTTTAATTATTTTCCAGGTGAAGGGTGCATGGGGATAAAGTTATATATCAGCGACCTCATTTTCATGTACAGAAGCCTTCTGAGCAGTGCTAACAGCAGAGCTCTCTATTCTCACCTGGCCCTGCTTCCTTTCTCATTTTCCCTCTAAGGGCAAAGGTGAGATATAAGTGGCTGGATCTGCCCGCAGAGCTGAGTCCTGGTGTAACACCTCAGGAGGATGGAGTAATTGCTGTGGTGTTGCTGTAGTGCACTTTGCAATGCTGAGACTGAATTCCCTTTTAGGTTTCGGACAAGTGTTGCTGTGTTGCAGTGAACATTATAGAACTGACGTGTCTGCATATTAGTAACATGACTCCTTGGTGTTTGACGGGCGTAATTTTGTGGGAGTTTCCTCACTAGTGAATCCACGTGAGCTGTTTGGCTCATCGCTGTCTGCAGTGCTGATTGGGATGGCCACAATTGGGAAGGCTGAGCTACTGCATCATAGCGGGTGTTGTTATGTTGTGGATGGCCTCTCTGCCCTGCTCTGGTGTTAAATAACCCTTTGTGTCGGGTAGCATCCAGAGATCTCAGCACACTCAGTAATTGTAACAGCGCAGGGACGTCTTGTGGCATCCTTCCCTGCCTTAAGCCTGTGGGATTACCATTGCATCTCAGGCTGGATGTTAGGAAAAATCTCTCCTCTGAAAGAGTGGTTAGGCATTGAATGGGCTATCCAGAAGGGTGGTGGAGTCACTGCCCCTGGAGGCGTTCAAGAAACATGTAGATATCTCACTGAGGGACATGGTTAGTGGGCACAGGGAGGATGGGTTGGTGGTTGGACCAGATATCTTAAAAAGTCTTTTCCAACCACAGCGATTCTATTTTCAACACTATGGGCCCAGCTTTTCCAGACGGATGCAGGTGAGATATAGATAAGCACGCTTCCACAAGCTTATCTTCAATCTTCACCCATAGCACAGGTGTGCTGTCCATACCTCCTTGTGCAGTAATATGATTTAGGACAGAAACAAGTTCTTTTTCCACCCCTGACATGTAGGCAAAGCATGGTCCTGTGGATGCCAGCAGAGGAGCTCAGCTCTATGTGCATATGAGCATCAAGGCTTGGAGCCCAACAGCTCAGCTCAGGCATTCTCTGTCTAGGGGAGAAGAGCAGAGAGCACAGCAAGCTTACACAGCAGAGGAGCATGTGAAATTATAAGCAACTCAAACTGGAAATGAGCAGCAGAACTAATGAGGAGTAGAACTAATGAGTAGAGTGCATCCTTCCTACTGGGCAGCCTGGTGTGGGAGTGGTTCCTGTATGAAGCAGACATGAGGGTGATTAAAGACTTGGGCTCTGATAAAAGGGGCAAAGGCAGTTTTGACATCTAGACTTGAAAACAAGATTGCACGTATTGACATGTTACAGGGGAAGGCAGATATCTAGAACAGGGTGGGAAGAGTTTTTGACTGTGAAGTGGTGTAAGGATTGTAAAATGAGACACCACTGGTGTTGTTTGCTGTGTTGGACACTGGCAACGGCTGAATTAAATCCTCTTGGGCTAATTAATGCAAATCATTTTTGGCTTCTCATTTAGACTTTATATTGACAAAGCTCTGTTAGGAACCAGTGTAATGAACTGCAAGATTATGTCAAAATTGTAGAGATTAAAACGTTAAAATAAGTTTTCTTAATTATATGTCTAGCCTGCAAGGAAGATTGTGTTAATTTTGACGTGGCCTGTGAGGTTGGTTACTGAAGAAATGAGAAACACTCTAACATTAAAGGCTTTAATCTGAGCATTATAAACTTCTTATATTCTGCTAAATGACTCTTAAAGAAAAATTCAGGAACTTTGTTTGCAGAAATGGAGACAAATTCAAGTTGTGCATTCTCGGCAAGATTTTTACTTTTTTGGGATGGAGGTGATCTGTCTATGTGCAAATGGCAGTGTGAATTAGTGGTAACTTTGTTGTTTGTCCGTCTGCCTGTGGTCAGAGCAAAAACAAATCTTCCTTTGATTGTGGGCTGAAGGTATGCACACAGGCAGCAAGCAATGTACGTTCACTTTGCTTTGGTACCTTCCATTCTGCTTTGCCTGCAGTATGTTTGTGTGTTTGCACCCAAAAAGAGCTATTTCTCAGAGGACTGGAAGGGAACTTGGTAGCTCTTAATTGTTTTCTGCCAGAGGCATCAACAGATCAGTAAGTTCTGCCCCAGGGGAGTGGCACTGCTTTTAGCATGAGATGATGTTTGTACTTTAAAGTCTAAGGTGATTTCCAAATTGTGAAAGTGCCACACTTGGCATTCGTTTTATTTAAGGCCTGATGTTCTCCATGACTAAGATCTCATTGTAAATCATTGATTTTTTTTATTCAGCTTCAGGGAAACCATATTATTTTTAGTGATGCATGTGTCCTTCAGATGGGCTTTTTGGCTGTGGGCAAGGGTGAAGTATAACATCCAGCACCCATTGGTGATGGTAAGATGGCTCAGGAGATGGGTCACCACATTGTGCTATGGGATCAGGGGAACAAGAGGGCTATTGCCATGGCTTTGAATTTCCAGTGAGCCAGTTGTTTCCCTGCTAGCAACAAGCGTGCCCCAACCAACTGCCATTCTTAAGAATGAGAAAGTAACCTTGAAACACAAATGTCAAACGCTTTGACATTTTGCAGGCAATCAATATCCTAGCTGACCGCAGGGTTTCTGTTGTGAGGATCTTACCCCTGCTTAATGTGCTCAACTTAACCTTTTCAGTTGCTTTTCAGTTTCTCTGCCTGGGGTGTGATGTTGCAATTGTTAAGCTCCTATCCTTTCTACTCTGTACAGCCCAAATTTGCTCACTGAACTATTGCAAACTGTGGAATAATGTGAGAACTTTCTTTCAGTTATGTAGGAGACTGCGAGATTCACATGGACATATCAAAATTTAATCTTGGGGTGAAAGGTGTACAGGTGAGTGCAGTTCTGCTCCTGGCTTGGGATGGATGATTTTATCTCCCTGTATTTTGGCTCGGGAAATAATGTCTTCCTTGCAGAGCACCTAAATATTATTTTAGCTTTTTAGCCCGAGTCTTAGACAGGTTCAGTGCTAGAGCATCAAGTGGGCCAGCTTCTGCCACTGGGGTTTGGAGGAGCTGCATGTTGGTAGAGGACTTCAAAAGAGAGAGTTCTGTTGGGGCATTTGTGACTGTTTTCTGTTAGGCCAACAGCTTGTTCTTACAGTGTTGAAAGCTAATAGGCAGATCACAGAAGCAGCAGTAGGACAGCATTACATGGCAGTCAGGATGGCAGAGAGACTCTGAAATTAGAAAACATTGCCTGGTATCAGTAACAATAGTCTGGGGGGAAAGGAGGTTATTGCTGTTAAATTCTAAGTAATTTGAAGTTATTTGAAGCAGGATTTTAAAATATATTTACTTCATTGAAAAACTGAGTTTTGAAACTGTACCCTGAGCATATCTTCAAAGGGTTTTCCATGATCTGTTGTATTTGCAGTTGTATGGGACTTTGCGAGTGATACTGGAACCTCTTCTCACTGATGCCCCTTTCATTGGAGCAGTGACCTTGTTTTTTATGCAGAAACCGGTGAGTCAGAAGGGATCTGTGCTCTGCAGCCTTCTCGGCTCTGGGACAGTTTTAATATATGGATTGGCTTGTGGTGAATGCCACAAGCTGTCCATCCCTGGTAACCCAGCCTGCATAACTCTGAATATCATGCAATGCAGGTGTTTGAACAGCAAATTTCTGATTACTAAATGCTCATCTTCAATTCCAAGGGGAAGGAAATGTGTTTGTCCCACTCTCTTGCAGTAGTGCCTAAAGACTTGTTTGCTTCCGCCTGAGAAGGGGAGGAATTTCCAATGGTGACAGCACAGGAACCATTTCACAGGCTTTTAGATGTATTTAAAATCATCCCAGTCATGGATTTTATGTGTAGTAGCATTGTTTTCATTCATGAAAAACTTGATTTCTCTTCGTACAATAAACAAGAGATTCCTGGAATCTGTGTTGCTGTAAATCACTGCCTGAGAGCACAGGCCAACCTCCAAGTGAAAGGATGAGAAAACAACTTCAAAGTGTAGGGAGAGCTGCCAGATTTACTATGCATGACCTTGGGGCATCTGCCAATGGCCACTGCCAAGGGCTGACTGCTGTGTTCTCCTGTGCTTGCAGGATAAGCCCCAGTGACCCCTTAATTTCAGGTAGGACAGGTGAGGGAATTGCTATCAGCTGTTGATTTTAACGTATAAATGCAGTCATTTACTACTGCAGGTATGGCCTTTTTTAAACAGCCAGCTCTGTTTTAGAAGCATTTGCTTCTCCTTTAAAGTCAGCATTTGTCCTGAAATAATTTTTAATGGTCCTGTATCATTTCTCTGCCTTTGTTGTAGCACTTGGAATTCAACTGGGCAGGCATGAGCAACCTCCTGGATGTCCCAGGGATTAAGTGAGTGTCTGTTTTGTTTCATTTTTTTGAAAAGCCTTTGGGAATTGGGAAAGCTTTTTCCAGCAATCAGAAGTTGTTCTCAAGAGTGATATGTAAAAGTTGTTATGCTGATATGCCATCATCCTATCTGGCTGTGGGGTTGGCAAACCCTGAGTAGGGTGCTCTTGCATCATGTCGAAATTGATGTAATCACTTCACTTTGGGATTTTTTAGGGTGACAGTAGGCCACTGTAGTTTGGAAAAAAAACAAGCTTTTCTGTTTCTACGTGGCAGTTACTTATAAAGATAGTTGAGCAGATCTGAGTATTGGTTATCTGTGCTTAAGTTTGGTTACCATACAGTGGAAAAAGTTCAGGTGTCACAGAGCTGCAGCCCTCTGGCAAACTGAAATCTAGTCCGTGATAGTGAAAACTGCAGCATATTCAAAGGAGAAATATTCTTGTATTTCAAGAAACCCAACTGTTCCCCAATGCCTCTTGGGTTGACCTTGTAAATAAGGCTTGCACAGTAAGGGTGAAAATCTCATCAGTTTTCAATACTGTAAGCTTTAATCTGCCCCACCAGATTGGAGATCCACTTTTTCCTTATTTTTCAGTGTAAGGAGAAAACTCTGTTGACAGGAACAAAATGCACAGTGGTTAATCAGCCACTGCCTTTCCCTCTGTAAAAGTGAATGCAGGCAATAATGTTCTGCTTTCTTCCACCACATGCTTTGCAGACTTATACTCAGCCACAGGAAGAGGCTGATTGCTTTAGGTGCCAGTTTATGCAATAAAGGATCTCTGAAGACTTTTGATGTTGAGTGAGAGGAAGGGCTTTTTTCTTAATTTGATGCCAGAGTGGCTTTTTGCCCTGAAGTTTGCCCTGAGAGCTCCAGTTTTTATCAGAGGAATTTATCTGCTCTTTTCTAATGCAACTTTCCTTAATCCTTACAGAGAAAAAGTATGTAGGTGTTCCTGCCTACAACCTCTCATATTATTAAATACAAATTTGGTGTCCTAGATCTTCACTCTCTGGTTCTCTCACAGGGATTTGAACATAGAAAACCTTGCTCGTTCATCGACACAGCACATGAAAGCTATGAGCAAATCGTGTCTGCTGTGAACAGGCTAAAATGCAGGTTGAGTAAGAGCTCTCCCTGTCTTTATTCTCCTGCTTAAGAGACCAAAGATGCTGCACACAGGTATTTGTCTTCACAAACTAGCTGTGTGTAGTTTGGTGCTGTACCTTCAGATTCGAGATGGGATAGTTTGTCACCTTGCCACAGGGAGGATTTTGTCAGGAAGTCCTATGCTCTGGCCAGGAGCCTTCAGGTTTCTGGTTGTGCACAGGGAGTGGGGAGAGGCCATTTCTTCTTTATGAATCCAGCTCCTTCTATGAACTGCGACAATTTCATTGCGTGGTCCTCCCCTGAGAAGTTGCCTTACAAGCACTAGATTTATCAAGGGAGCAAAAGACTTCCAGATGCTTGGTGCAGCCAGATTTCCCTCTTACTGTTGTCTTCTGCTTCTTCTGAGTTGTAGGAGTAGGTTCAAGTCCTCTCATAATCACCCAGAGGGTACAGAAGGTTTGTGATAGCCGTGTACTCCTTGCTCAGAAGAAGCAGGTTGAATCAGTTGTCCCTGCCATACAAACATGGGAATTCCGACTAAAGAATTTTAAACTGGAAAGCTAAAAAGGAGTAAGTGTTAGATTAGACTGGAAAGTTCCCTAGACTCCAAAATGGACAGCACCCTCAGTTCAGACAGTCTCCAGTGTAGTGAAGGTCCATCCAGTTACCTGAAATGAGATTTCCCTTCTTAATGCGAAATACATCAGGAGAGCGAATCTCAACTTTTGTTTGGTTCTATGCCTTATTTTTTCTTTCTGACTGGGCGTGTGATTGGTTGTAGAGATTTGTGGTTTTTTTTTTTTCCTTTTTCCTCCGTCCTGCAGCGTAATGTCTGATTCGCTGATTCAAGATTACATTGCTGCACGGCTAGTTCTGCCAAACAGGATCACGGTGCCTTTGAAGAAGAACATGAGCATTGCCCAGTTGAGGTTCCCTATCCCACACGTGAGTTTTTCTTTTTTCATCGAGGATGTTATTCTGCCTGAATGTGCATTTGCTGTAGTGCAAGTGCATGTACACCTATGTGTTGGGTTCCTGCACATCCGGTTCTCAGCAGCCGTTTCAACTTGGATCATAGCCTTTCTGTAGGCAGTATTTCAGAAATACACAAGTAAATATTGGCTAGCTCTTTATTTTTGATGGGTGGGAAGTGCTTATATGTGGCATAAGAAGTCTGCTTAGACATTGAGACATTTACCAATTTAAACCAGTAGTCTCATTAGAATACCACAGGTCTTCAATTAGAGAAAGGAAATACATGATCCACAAGTGACAGGCTACTTATTTTCTTTAGTAATTCCCTGAACAGGTGTAAACACAGAGCTCAGAGGATGACATCTGTATATTAAAGAAAAGAACTGGGGAAAAAATCCTAAACCAGTAAACCCAACCCTAATCTCTGAAATATCTGATACATCCACATCTCTGGTCTTCTCCTTCTGTTGAATACCTAAGATATTAATTAATGAAGACATTAATGAATGACTAAGGGCTGCTTCCTGTTGCAAACTTGCATCACTAATTTGAATTTGAATGACCACTCTGCAGTAAAATAAAAACCTATCGTTGGCTGCTTAGTTTCTCTTTAAATTGGTGGAAATTGATCTTGATTCCACTATCAATTTGATTGTGATGTATGTTCTTGTGTATATTTGTATGTTTCTGATTTTAAAATAAATTGAAGACTATTTCCTACCTAGCTATCTGGATGGGATTGTGAATCTGTGCAAGTTCTGCCCCATGGTAAATGATAGGAAAAGTGATTGTTTTATCACATACTGTCTCAAAATGTATATCTTTGCAAACCTGTCATTCTGACTAACCTTACTGCCTGAAATAACATGCTACCTCCTAAAACTGTTATAATTATCCAGATATCACATTTTCATGACTGATTTTATGTCTTTTCCTATCCAGGGAGTAATAAGGGTTCATCTGTTAGAAGCTGAAAACCTTGTCCAGAAAGATAATTTCCTTGGTGCAATCAGGGGGAAGTCTGACCCATATGCTCTTCTTCGGCTTGGCACGGTGCAGTATCGAAGCAAGACAATTTCCAGAGATCTTAATCCCATCTGGAATGAGACATTTGAGGTACTGAACCTTTTGATCTTTCCATCTCTAGGATGCACAGCTGTTTACATCCTCGTACTTGGAGGACCTTCTCTTACCTGACTGCAGTGGAGCAGGTGGAATTCCTTGTTGCTTCATTGATGAGGCATTCCTGTCCCTTAAACAAGTCAAATTTACATTGCAAACATGAAATGGCACTGAAGGTTGATCTGATTTACATATGTGGGTGTTTGGAGGAGATGCAAAGCATTGCTTTAAATATCAATCAGTGCAGCAGTCTGATTGTGCAAGTGTCTTCTACTCTAGAATTGGTTTTACTTTGTATATGGGATGTTTGTAGTTTTCTAATTTTGTGAGCAAAATCAACTGGTGGGTTTAATTTTAATTCAAAACCAAGCAAACTTGTTTTAAGATGTTCTCATCACAATCAGTTGTATTTGTTACATGATCAGCCACAAAACAGCAGGGAATGTCCTTCATAAGTTACAGAACTGTGAACCTATGTGAGTGCTTTTTATTTTTAATCAATACCTGCTTCTTCTCCAGTTTGTTGTTCATGAAGTGCTGGGTCAGGACTTAGAAGTGGACTTGTATGATGCAGATCCAGATAAAGATGACTTCATGGGCAGGTAAATAAATGAGATTTTCTTCTCGTTGCTCTCTGAAGGGATGTAGTGATCTGACAGGTCTGCTGAGCTGATTTGAGAAAACAGTTCTGAAGATTAAGTCCTTTACTTCTTCATAGCTTTAGTCCTAGTTAAGTGCAGTCTAACTTGAATGCTTTCTCTTTGTTCTGGTCAGGTTTTGTTGCAGTTTTGTAATGGAGAAATATCCTCATAGTAACATTTGCTATCCATTTTCCATACAGAAAGTGCAAATATGAAATGATTGGCAGCCAGGAAACTGCCCTCATCATATTGGATGACAGACAGGAGAGGGGCACTGCTTCTTAAGCTATGGTTATCTCAAGTGGAACAGCTTTGGTGACGTTCTGTGGATAATATTAGCACTTAGGGAAAGGCAGGGTTGGACATGATTTCCTTCCAACTGAGTGTATCAGATCTTGCTTCTTAGGACTTGCTGCTGTGTTTGTATTTATTTGATTTTAAATAAATAAAACCCCAAAGAAACAAAGAAAACAATCCAGGCCTTGCACAGTTATGGTAATCTCTGAAGTAGAACACCCAACTAATTCACATAGGAAGCTTAATGTTGAAGGAGTATACTTGCTCTGTCTGAATATTGACATCAAGTTATTAGCTCCTAGTACAACTAGCTATGAACAGGGTGGATGGTGGGCTCGCACTCTTGCAGAAAATCTTTGGAAGCCATTAAAAGTGATGATTACAGGACTCGAGGCCTATTTAAATTATATTTTAGTTTTGGAAGCATTTCAAGAGGGAGAAGGTACTGTAGAACTCTGTGTTCCGCTGTGTGCCAACAGATGAAGTGTGGAAATTGCTCTTTGGGACAGATTTGGTTGTGGCTTTTTACTTAGTAGTTGTGGTTTCTTTCTTTTATTTTTTTTTTCCCATTTGTCCACTAATCGACAGTACGCTGTGTGCCTGAACATTCACTGAAACATTTGCTTTTTGTCTTCCAGCTTGCTTATAAGCCTGCTGGATATAAAGAATGACAAAACTGTTGATGAGGTAAAGATCACAGCTTGTTTTTCAATGTGGTTGTGTTGTATACTTACAGGTATTCATTCATGCTCTGCTTATGGTACTGCATTGTTTGTGTGCTTGAAGCTTCCCTGCTTAATTGCGCTGCGGTGTTTTCTTTTTGTGAAGTTTTCTTCGCCCAGAAAACTTGAAGTAGCCATTACAGTTGTTGTTAGCAGTCAATCTAGCAACCTCAGACAGCCCTGAGCTTATGCTGAACCAGCAGTGGAGTATCTTGTGTTAACAGCATGTACCCTGTGTCTATCACTAACTCCTCTGAGGCCACAGATGAGTTTGGTGAAGCAGTCTGATTGCTGAGGGAACAAATAATCAGGTCTTACTGTGGCTCATTCTGCAGCTCAGTGTTCTGCAAACAGTTCCAGACTGCCTACCTCATGCTGCTGCTGCTACAGATATGGGCACTGCATGTTTGTGGAAATCTTGCTCTCAGTGAGCGGCTCGTGTTCCCAAGTAGATGGACATTCTGCAATGTATATATCAAAAATACAAGTTAAGAAACTTGAAGTATAATTCATATTGTTTATTGTATTTAAGTCCCAGAGGCTGAAATACATAGAAATTATCCTGTCTCAGTTTTCAAGTTGCTTTTTATTGTCTCCACTTAGTGGTTTCCTTTAAGCAAGACAACAAGTGGACACTTGCACTTAAAGCTGGAGTGGCTTTCACTAGTAAATGACCAAGAAAAGCTACATGAGGTGAGTATGCTTAAAGGATCCAGATACTTTGATGCCTGTCCAGTGATCAACAAAGATGGATGTGAAATTGGGAACCTCAGGCAAACGCATGGGATTTTATTTTGTCTAACAAAGTGTAGACATGTTGGTGGTTTGGTTGATTTGGTTTCTCCTGGGGAGGGAGGTATTTACTTGCCTCAGATCCCATGGTAATACAGCAGCAACTAAAATCTGTCAGCTCTTTTTACTTAAATTAGCAAAGCTTTGTTTGGCTGACTGCAGAGTGACCTCTCACAGTTCTCTCCTTTGATTATTTTTCCCTTTCCTCTTCATCTAAAACCTATGTAGGATCCCAGCACTGTACACCTGTACTAGTCACAGCCAAATACCAGCATACTTGGGAGGGCCATCGTTACAAATGCTGTCATATTCAGTTTGCAGAATTCCTTGGATGCATCTTCCAAGGTCGCTGCTTTCTTCATAGTTAACCAAAAAGTATTTGAGTTCCATTGAGATGAATAACATTTCATTTTTCTCCAGGTTTTATTCTACTGATGCCAAATTAGTGATGACAATGTATAGAGTTGAGCACGGGCTAAGATGACTTGCTGTGCTGGGGAATCTGACCAGTTCTGCACTAGATAAACTGAAGGTCATTAAGTGTGATGAACAGTAAAGACCTGGGCCTTTTCTTACTGGTCTGCTTAAAACCATCATGCTGTAGGGTAGTGGCTTGTGCTCCTCTAAATTCCAAGTTTAAGGAGAAAGGCAAAGAGCTACTTAGCTTACAGAAGCTTTCCTTTGAATTTATCTTGTGCTGTACATTGTCCTTGGTGAATGATCATACCTACTTTGTGTTTTGTTTTCTTCTGTGCTCCTGGCCTTGGCAGGATAAGAAGGGCCTATCTACAGCAATTCTGATAGTCTACTTGGACAGCGCTTTCAACCTTCCAGTAAGTACAAACCACATGCAGACAGCCTTCACTCCCACCCCCCCTTTTTAAAAAAAAAGCACACAAATTAATTGTTTTAAAATACTCTTTTACTAATTCAGAAAAACCACTTTGAGTATTCAAATGGTGAATGTGGAGCAAAGAAGATCAGAAATAACAAGTACCTCAAGGTAAAATTTGTTCTTCCTCCATGCTTTCAAAACCACCTTCTGGATTATATTGTATCATAGCAACAGAAAGTAGCTGTTGTTACAAAGAAATAATCATTCCACTGTCAGAATCTGTGAGCGCTGGTTCAAGGTTGGGATTGAGAAGCCTTGCACTAATAAAAGGTGATCAAATGGGGAATGCAGCACAGAAATATTTGATTGTGTGTGACATTGTATTGTTTATACATTGGAGAATGAAAGCCTCCAACATCAGAAGTCATGCTATCCTTCATGCTGCTGCAAGGGTTCTTCCCATCCCAAGCTGTTTCATTTTGCCCTACTAGGAGTAGAAGGATGGGAGACCAAACCACCAGATTCCTTCTCTCTGTGTTTTAACCTCTGAATCCTCAGAGATTTGGAAGTCATTTTGTCATTCATGCCTCCCCTCTAGGTTACTTTTTAACTCCCTAAATACTGGATCTTGCTGCTGTGGTGAAAACTGCAGATGTAGGAAAGAATGTCTTTCTCCCTGTTTTCTTGAACAAGCCACACACAGCCACAGTTGTGAGCAGTGAATGAAGCTTCCCTTCCTTTCTAAATATGTTCTTTACATGAGTTACCTGTGTTGTGATACACATGGCATATGATAATCCTTAATTCTGAATTTTGTTGTATATACTTTTTTTTTTGTTTTGGTTTGGTTTGTTGTTTTTTTTTGTTTTTTTAGTGGCAAGACCATCTCCTTGGTTTTGGTAAAGCCTCTGTAGCATTAGAAGGAGCATAGTACTCGAGGTTCAGTATTGATAATTCTGGGAAGGAATTTGTGCCTGGTTCTATAGGCTCTCTTCTAGCTGCTGTGAAACATGTCCTGAGCCTAAGAAACCAATTCTAAGAGCCCTGTTTTCATCACAGAATGATGAAAACTCCTCACTGGCCAACGAGCCTTCAACACTTCTGTACATATTCCTTTGCAGCTTCTAATAAACATTTAGTTGCTCACCTATTGAAACCTAAACACATAGAACTCTGGCTTAAATGTAATCTCTTGATGCCAGAGAGGTAAAGTGCTGTGTTATGGCTGGAGTGATGCTCTTCAGATGTCCTACATATGAAAACTATTGCCAGCTTTCCAGTCATGTATTTCAAGTAAAAGTAGTGCTTTGATACTGCTTTCTGTAATCTATAAATTGTTTCTTCTTTTTTTTTTCTTCTTGTATTAAACGGCAGAAGACAGAACGAGAACCTTCCTCCTTTGTCCTGCTCACAGTAGGAAGCAAGACTCAAAAAAGCAAGGTAAGTTTGACTCTTCTGCTTTCCTTAAATACCACCTATTTTTCAGGTTACAAACTCCAACTAGCTTCTAGAACTGCCACCTTTTTTCCTTGTTTTTGTCCACCCAGAAATTGGGTTCTCCTTGCTTTTTTACCTCTTTTGGTTTTCAGTTTTCTCTGCCACACTTCCTGCCTCCTCCTAGCCAGGTCAGACTTCCAGCTTCCCCCGCTCCTTTCCTCCTGCTGCCAGCACTTGTCACCTGGTAGAAGCAACTGTTGTATTGAGCAGCCTCAAGCAGAGCCCCATGGGTGTGCTCCTTTATCTTTTAAGTGGATGGCACTGGACCTGTAGCCTCCCACTCTTCCTACAAGCTCTACATCCATCAGACTGCCCCTCCTACCTTTCTTATCCTTCCTTGCTGTCATGCTGCAGGTTTGGAAGCTGGCTCTGAGTGTCTTTGCACTGGAAGCATTGCTCTGTCTCTCTGGGTAGAGAAGTGGGAGGAAGGGAGCAGTGCCTAGCTGCAGGTGAGGCAAGCTACTGGTCCAGCCAACACCAACTGGAGCCAACCACAGCTCACCTGACTTGTTCTGCAGCATTTCCACATCTCTCAGAGCTTGTTCTGGTTTTGCCAGAGGTTCCACTTGTGCACACTTCTGATATGGGAGTTTCACTCTCTTTGTATAGCTGGGATGTAGCATAAAATAGATAAATATATCACTGCGATCCTCTCTAGTGATCAATGCCGCAGTATTCTTTGTTGCTCACAGACCGCATTAAAACATATATGCCATAATCATCTTCTTGCAGACCTGCAATTTCAGCAAAGATCCCAAGTGGGGCCAGGCTTTCACCTTCTTTGTCCACAGCGCTCATTCCCAGTCACTGCATGTTGAGGTGAGAGAAAAGCCCTTCCTTTGGAAACCTTTCATAGTGGATGTGATTTTGGTGCAGGTTCTTTTTGTCTGCATTTACTGGGGTCCTTCTACTTAAAAGGTGGATGGAGTACCTGTTGTTGCATGGACAGTTCTCTGTTAGGGGATGCTGGTAGCTACCTTTGTGCTAGGGTCAAGTAATTAATAATATCTTGGTACAAAACAAGGGATATTTGTGAAGTAAATAAGCTTATTTTGATCTGTATGGAATGCCTTCTTGTTTTGCTGTTCCTTGTAGTGTGCTTTCCAGTTTGTCACCTAATAAAACCTTTATTTTCTAGATAAAAGACAAGGATCAGGATAGTTCTCTGGGAACATCGGTGGTATGTCTCTCCCACTTACTTAAGGACCCAAACATGACTCTGGATCAGAGATTTCAGCTGGACCATTCCAGTTCAGACAGCTTCATTAAGATTAAGCTTGTGCTGCGAGTAAGTTGTTTGCTGTTTTCACTTGCTTTCCCAGCAGAAGCTTCCAAATCTAGTCAAGCAAAAGATGAAATGCAGGAGAGAAGAAATGCAATTTTGCTTCACAAGTGAGTAGAAGGTAGAAGTGTGACAAGATCCTTAGATGCAATTGATGGTGGAGATGTGAGCTCTGCCTTGAGGCTTCCCAAAGCTTAGTGCAGCAGCATTGCCAAGGACCTTCTCATGATGTTAAAGAGTGGAACTGAGAAGATCTGATTTGGGAAATCAAAACAGCACAGCAGCGAGAGGCTCTAGTGCTTAAGGATGGTTTTCTCACAGTGTTTAGACAAGTAAATACACAGTGTGACTAAGGAAGAGAATGCCATAGCTAGTTCCATAGCCTTCTTTCATCTCTAAATGCAGTCTCCTGCTTTCTAAGTAGTGTTGTGATGAAACTTAACACCAGCGTTTCGGCAGCAGTGCTCATTTTTTCTCCCTGGTGATTTTTAGGCCTTGAATGTTGAGGAACCTGATCCACAGAGAGTCAAGACTGGTGTCAGTGCCTCAAAGAAAGGTCCCATGCATGTCATGGAGAACGGTGGAAACCAGCAGGAGTTTGTCACCCCACCAAAACCAGAAGTCTCAAAAGTACCTCCTGTGAGCAAAGACACTGCTGTGCAGGAATCTCAGCCAAAAAAAGACAAGAGTGAAGACTTGGACACGAGTGATAGTTCAGCAATGCCTGCAGCAAGTGAAACTGTTGCCAGTCTTGATGAGACAGAGAGTGACCAAGATCTGGAGCATCGCGTGCCATCAGCATTGCACACCAGGGCAGCAGTAGTGCCCATGTTGCCGGTTGTAGAAGAACTGAGGCTTGCACCCAGTGTTACTTCACTGGGTTCTCTGCCTTCCTCTTGCTTTGAACTCAGTAGCAGCAATCTGGACCTTCATAAGTAGGTGGTTCTTTTCTTGAGAAAGTTTGTTTTTTATAAATGTGTCTTGCATACATGTGAATTCAAGGCTGCAGAATCAGCTTAATCTAATAGTTTGTGACTGGTAAATTTTTTAGCTCTGAGCAGGACTTCATTTCTAAATCATTGCCAAGCCATTTTAAAATAATGTTTTGAATTTGAAACCGCTTTGGAAACATGCAGAGTAAGATGTAGAAAAGATCCCATTTTGCCTATGTAAGCATCCATTAGTATGCAGACAACATACAAAGCACATGCTGATGTGTGCTTTGCTGCTCCATCTACAGCAGGCCAATTGGGTGCTCTTTTCTGGCTACTTATATTTTGGGTCTGAGGACGAGGCTCTGTGCAGAAGGCAGACAGAACTGGCACCAACAGAAGTTGTTTCTGTGCATCCTCTGTGGTCCAACTGCCATAAGATGTCATAAAAGAGGAGCAGTGCACTGAGAATTGGTTCTAGTTGAAAATGCATCACCAACTTGTGGAGCTCGTGCGTTGTTTCATGCTGCAAGGTTTCTGCGTATGATCTATTAGATATCTGTATTTAAAGCTTTTGCTGTGTACCTGTCTTACAGCGGGACGGAAATGCCTCTGGGAGAGATTCAGCTCACAGTGCGCTATGCTTCCATACGGCAGAGCCTTGTTGTGCTGGTGAATGGCTGCAGGTAATGCTGGCAATTGCTTGCCTCTATATGCATGGAAGAGGTAAGGAGCTCTCTGAGCTTGTGTCAGGAAAGCTGGAGCAGAACCACATGAAGCATAAGCTGCCTGGCCAAGGTGAACTGACTGTTGAGAACTGACACATGTCTTGGGATGTCTGAAGGAAATTTAAGTGTCATGACAAGGACTGACACCTCTGACTGGTGTTGTAAATGCCAGTTTAGGAACCCATGAGTTCAGTAGTGGAATTTATCTTCTCATCCATAAGATTTTAATTTGCTTATGTTTCAGCTCCCGTGATAAATGCTTTTAGCTCATGAATCCATGAAGGGTGGGTCTGATTTTAAGACAGACAGGGGATTAAAATGCAGACAGTGGGAGAAGCTGCTTTGCTTGTCAACACTGTTTTTCTTTTAACAGAAACTTAATACCCTCTTCCAATCGTGGAGTGGATCCATATGTCCGTATATATCTGCTTCCAGATAGAAGATGGACAAGTAGGAAGAAGACTTCCGTTAAGAAAAAAACTCTGAACCCCCAGTATGATGAAAAGTAAGAAAACGTTGATTATAATTCATGAATTGTTTTACAATCTCTGTGAAGTGCAAGGGCTCACATAAGGTGTGCACCTGTTGCACTTGAACTATTGGTTTGTGAACATTTGCAGGTCTTGGGGGAGAAATGGCACTGCATCTGTGGTGTGCAAGTCCTTAAAATGGACTTTACTCTGCATGCCATACTGTCACGTCTTCCCTCCTCCTTTCCTGACCTTAGCAGATGCACACTGCACTTTTTTCTTTGCACACAGACATTCCCTTCAACATATTTAACTCCATATCACAGGCAATCTTTCCATGTGAGTGCCTCCCATAGCCAACTTCTCTGTTCATACTTCTTTGCCTGACATGTCATCTGATGTCTTTTCAAAAGTCAAAGGCAAGCATATACAAAGCATTTTGAGACAGATGGATGTCATCACTGAGTGCTGCTGGGAGCAACTTAATGTGTTGCCACCTCTTTGCTGATAGCTGACACTTCTGCAGGTTTGCCACTGAAGAGGAATGTGTTCTGTATAAAACTAATGGCAGTAGACTGAATTAGAAGTAGAGTTTGTCTGAGAGACAATTCTAGTCCAGTATGTAAATGAAGGTACTTGAATGTGATCCTGGATAATTCAGTCTGTTCTCATGAGCTGTACAGACTTAGTGCCAGCACTGGTGTTGGGAGCAGGATCTTCCTCCTCATCCCTAGTATTGGCATGTCCTGTACATCTTCAATTAAGTGTAATAGGTTGAGCAACACTTAGCTCCAAAACATATTACCTGTTTTACAACTCTGACTTGAGGAGAAACTATTCAGGTGGGCAGAACCTGAATGATTTAACATGGACAGAATTGACATGACATTTGATGATGTGTGCCAGAGCCATGAGTCAGAGCCATTAAGAATTTAATTGCTACAGGTTTATTTCTTTGTCTTCTCTTAATGTGGTATAAGCCTACTTTGTAAACTTGGGGGATTGGCATAGCTATTTCCTCTGAGTAATAAAAGTTGCATGGAAAACATGCTGATCTCCCATGAAGGGTAAAAACGGTTGTTAAACAGCATTTCATCATGGATGCACGCTTTCCTTCATCCCCCTGGCATGGTCTGACCAGCAGGCTGTCATGGAAGAAGCTGGCTTGGAAGAAATTTCTTACAATGTTAATAAAACCTAAATTATTGCCTTTTTTGTTCCATGGGGAGTGGAGTTGGCTGTGTTCATTTGTGTTTTGTAGTCAGCCCTCAAACTCTGCTAAAGCTGTGGTTGGCACCAGTGTTCTCAAGGCTTATAATGGACAGTAAAACTTTTTCAAACTTTGGGTGTGATTCATTGGATGTGAACGTTGTTGCATGAAGCTGTGTTCCTTCTCTTTTAAAACTGCTGTATTTCAACCACTGATACTTATAGGACTTCAGTTTTTGACTTAAGTCACTCCTTTCAAAACTTTACTTTCAGGTTTGAATTTTTTGAATCTTTGGAAGAAGTCAAGAGAAGGACACTGGATGTTGCAGTGAAAAACAGCAAGCCATTCATTTCACAGGAAAAAAAGGAGCTGGGAAAAGTAAGTTTAATCAAGTTATGCTACTGGTTTAAATAGAGTTGCAGAGTTTGAGAGAATCCTGTAATCCTGAACTGCAACTCTGGTAGCTAAATCTGAATAATAGAACTAGCAACCTGGAAACAACTTTAGTCTGAAATTGGGCTTTATCACCTTGGAATCTCACGTGGGCTCATGTAATTGATAGGCAATGCTGCTTCATTTCAAAGGAGCCATCCTGAAATTGAAATGTGTTTCTTGGGATGTCCAGCTGTCTGTTTGGGGAATAGCTCCAATAGTGCAAATGTGGAGCTGAGAGAACGGTCATTAAAACCCAGAATTTGCCAACAGTACCTGAATTTTTCTGTGACTAGCAAACATGAATCCTGTGTTCAGTGACAGATTGTTCAGTGACAGATAACTCTCCAAGCAGTGCTGTTAAGAAACTGAGTTTTAGTGTTAATGCTAACTAAATGCCTTTATCCTGGGAATGCATGAGTCTCATCTCCCTTGAGCCTCAGCTGTAGCCTTAGAGCTTGAAAGTTGATGTGGAAGAGTGCTAACTTAGCTCATCAACATGTACATCATTTATATAAATATATATTTAAAAAATTATATATATATAAAAGATATATGTATATATATATACAAATAAAAATTTATTTTTTAAAGGTGCGGATTGATTTGTCACAGGAGGATTTAATCAAGGGTTTTACACAGTGGTAAGTTTGTTTCATCTTTTAACCTCCTGCTAATAATGGCTTTGTTGAGAGATTGTGTGAGTGTTGTTGGGGTGATGGCAGAGAAGCTGTGTCTTTTGGTAAGCAACAATAATGTTTTACCTGCAAGTGCAGGACGAACTTGAATTAATCTGGTAGTTTTATCTAAGTTTTTTGTTAAGCTGGTTAATAGCATGATACCTATCCTGTGAAACAGTTTTAATAAGAGGCCTCCTTGTCAATTATTCTGTCTTCAGCATATTTGAAATTACATAAAAACCACTGGGTTACATAAATAAAGAATTATGTTTATTAAAGTAAATTTGCAACAAATAACTTGGATAAAGATCTTAGCTAAATTAATACTCTGATCAGCAATATATATGTATGATAAAAAGCTAATTACAAAGCATTTTTTAGAAGCTATTTTAATAAGCCACTCACATTTCTGCTTGTATGTTCATTGTGGTTCAGACGTCAACCTTAAGTATTGGTCTGAGGCAAAGATTAAGAACCATTTCTTTTTTCTCCTTCTCAATCTCAGGTTAATGGCAGTCATTCTTCCTTCATCCTTCAGTGAAGGAGGTGGAGGAATGCAATGAGTGTAGCCCAGCAGCTTCCCAGTAGTGTGGTCAGCAGTGTAGGGAAACCAAGTTCCCCATGCCCAGCTTCTGTGTGTCTCATGGAAGTATATAGCAATTATGGCAGTAGGAGAAAAATGACTCATCCAGAGTTCCTGGTAAAGGGCTGAAGTTTGAGGCCATCTCTGAAGCCTCCTTTGCCATCCTCCTGCCTACAAGCAATAAAGCAGTCCAAGTTCTCTGTTATGACAGTTTAAACTCTTTAAAGAAAGTCTTAAACTGCTTCCTGTATCTGTCTTGCAGGTATGAACTGACAAGAAGTAGACGCAAGAAAAATTGATTTCTTCTCATGTACATAAGTTATTAATTTTTAAGCTTTGTATTGACTGTACATATCTCTTTTGTAATTGAAGTGTTTTGAAACATTCACTGCAAACTTGAAGCCATCTGCTGCTCAGGACATGTGCACTGAATGATCCTACTGACATCAGTTCTCAATGAAGTAAAACAAAAAGAAAGGAAACAAAACAAAAAACTGTGGGAATAATTTCTCTTTAAAAACAAATCATTTATTCTTGATGTTTCTGGTCTGTCTTCTCCCCAGGAATCCTTACATATGAATACACTCTTAAGGAAGTGTTGGACCTGGAGATATTTTTAGATTACCAGCTATGTGTGATTACTTCGTTCGCAGTTTCATTTCCCTAAGAGCCTATTCATGTTATTTTAATAATATATGAAAGCATTACACTTCTAAAAGAATCAATTTTTAAAAAGCATCTTTCATCAGTAAGGCTATAGAACCGATTAAAATAAACTGTAAGACTCATAGCAGTTCTTGAGAAACAAAGAAATTGATATTCTGCTTCTGCAAAGCATCTTAGCAGATTGTGGCTGCAGGTCTGCATATGATGAGATTCTAAAGGCAGGGAGATGCCAGGATGTCATTAAGGTTTTAGTTTGTAATGCCTTAACGTGCTTTGTTCTTTGTTACAACATTTCAGCGTATCATAAGCCTCGATAGTAAAATCATTCTGCCTGAGGAACAGCAGAGTTTTGGACTAAGCTTTATTAATATTGGAACGAAATATACCAAAATATTTTTGGAAGCTTGGTGTACCTGTTTGTTTACAATAAACTTTGACATGTCTTGCTTAAGGAACTTTATCTATGCCCTTCTAAAAGTGACAGTAGGAGATGAGTGTGGTAAATTCAAATCCCTTCTAGGCAAAAAGCAATAAACCACTTTCAGAAGTTGACTTAGAATATTTTCAGCCTTGATTACATTAACCCAGTGTATTTAAATCCATAACCAGAAAAAAAAATAATTCACTGAACAAGAGTTTACAGCACAAAGCAGGAAGCATGAAATCATGTAGTACTTGAACAGAGGACAGTCCCTAACTCAAATCCCAAACCTAGCTGAAGATGTAAACAGCATTTTAAAATAGGCTCCCAAGACAACCAAAGTAATAATGGAAGTATTACATCTATAAGGCAGTTTGAGCAATGTCATCTCATACCTGCTGATGTGCAACATTCAGAAAGGTAAGTGGTTTTGTGGTTTTTGCTTTTGTGCTGGCTTCAGTTTCCTAGATGAATACAGTATGTATTGGTTCTCTCTCCAGGACAGAACAGGTTATTGTGGTTATTTTTCTTGTTTCATGTTTAGTGTAAGAATGCAGAGAAACTAAAAAAATGCCGTGGCAAGGCCAAACTTTTATTTATATCAAAAAGTCTGAAACTGTTCATTAGATAACAGAGATTAGAGGTAGCTATAATGGCATATGAATCAACAGGCTATCTCACAGGTTAAGTCTTCACAGGATAGATCAAACTAACTCTTAACTAGCTACCAACTTCAGCTTTTGTACAGTAGGTAAAATATCATCCAGGTTATTGATCTCTGAAACAGAATGAAAAGCAAATTTGTATGAAATGTATATAGAACACCTCTAAGTTCAACCAAAATTCTAGCTTAAATGTTAGAAATACGTAGAATAGAAATGTTAGATATGTGAGCAAAAAACTACTGCAGAGAATAAACTCCTCAAACTTTTTAATGCTTTTGGGGGAAGAAAAAAGTTATTTTAGCTTATAAGTCTTATGGTTAAATGTAATTGACCCTATTTTTAATGAAAACCTAGTTATTTCAGACACTTTCTTAAAAGAGGCGAGCAAGGCAAGGATAAGCACCTTTTCTCACACTTCCCTTATGCTTTTTTGCACACCAGGAGTAAACAAAGTGTGTTAGCTATTTAAAGTCCTGGCAGGGAACTTTGTCATGAAGATAATTACAATTTGCAAATGTTACTCACCTAGAAGAGAGAGCAAATCTTGAATGAGAGCTTGAAACGGTGGAAAGAAGCATTCATGTTCTTCTAGCTTATTGATGATACTGAAATTTGTAAGTAAGACCATTATCTCAAAAATGTAAGAACATATTCAGTTCATTTTCTTGTCTGTTTTGCCATACAGTGTCACTGCTTTCTGAAAATACTGTTACTTAGTATATACAAATGCACCTACACCAAAAATGCATTCTCACTTTCTGAAACCTGCAGCCAACAACTGTTAAAAGATTCTCTGATTTCACTGTTTCTGCCCGATATACATTCTTCCATTCCTACTTGTATCATGTCATGTAATTTTTGGACTGGAGCAGCAGCCTATATATGCTAAATATATCAGCCACCCCAGGCAGTGTAACTGTAAAAGAAGTGAAGGCAAGAATATTACAAGCAGCTTGTCTATAGTTAAAGCTGCAAGGAGCACAGAAAGGTTGATGGTGTTGGTGTTGTTAACCTTGCCTGTTACAAATTTACTGCTGCAGTTAATCTCTGTGTACATTTGTATAGCACATTCTGAATGCAAGCTCTTACAGCTTGCTACCACCTCTATGTTCTCATCAGTTGATGATAAGAAGATTTGTCCAGCACCCAAAAGATTTCTAGGAAGCTTGAGGTGTACATTCTCTCAGCAACTAATACATTTCAATACTGTAACCTTGAAGTAGTTTCACATCCCACCAACATGCAGCACTTGCTATGTCTCCTTATGAAACATAAGCTTAAGAGGCTTTTTTGATCACTGTATCCATGAAAATCAACAAGGTAGTGCTAAGGGAACCTTAATTTTTTTTTATTTACCAGCAATACCCTTTTGAAAGTGTTCAAGATTTGTTCCATGTAGGATAGTAGTAAATCCTTTACTGTCACAGCTAGCTGACGTGTGTAGCAAATGATTAAAATCTCTTCCAGTACCAATCTTACACAGCTCTTTCAATTTGTAAGATTCATGTTTGCAGAATTGTTGCCAATGGAACAGATCTAAATACCTGTGGATGTCTTGGTTCCCCAGAAGCCGCTGTAGTTGTTCAGTCACATTCTCATTAATTATGTCACACAGTTTCCCAACAGTATCTACCACCACTGTGGGTGGAACTGAACTATCTGGAAAACAAAGACTTCATGTTTTGCTAAGAGTAACAACAGGAAAAGAAGACATAATTCAATTCTTACAAGTGCCCAGAATTTATTCAACTTTCATGTATCTAGGCATACAAGTTTCATCATTCACAGCAAATAAAATGCCTATGTTGAGAAATACACTGATATTACTGGGAGGAAGGAATCTCTCATTAACCCTTCACTAGCTTAAAACATGACAGAGCTAGATATTTTCTTGACTGAAATGGTACTACAGTCTGTCCTATACTGTCACTTGAAAGCAGTCAACTGCCATTGTATACAGAGAAGGGTATTCATTGGCTTCCTGTAGCACACAAGAAGTACTTCATAGAGGGAACCTGCTCCCTGATATTTTGTTAGCAGCAAGAACTTGTTCTGTTTGCTTGTTTTAACCTGCTTTGGCTACTGTGATGAAAGGTAAAAAGGTATCAGGTTCTTTGTCCTTTCCTCACTCATTTTCAGAGGAACTATACGTGGAGAAGGTGACTGAACTCCGTTGCTTTGTAATTACTAGGGAGATGGGAAGCTTCTTATCTCCTGTTGGTGGCAGGCAGGAAGTCTGCTTCCCTCTTTGAACGGAGGCTTCAAAGGCCTCAGTAGTTTAGAAGCCTTTTCCTCTGGCTGTACCCTGCAGCACAGCCAAGCCTCTAAACCCATGAGCTCAGGGAAGATTAGCAGCTGCTGTTCTTCAGAAGTGCAAAACCAGAAGAGAATGAAATTACACAGGCCTCTGACTACTGGTGGCACTTAGTTTTTGATACTGAATAGTTAAAAAATAAGTAGCCTTTAGGATTGTAAGAGGGAAGTTCTTCAGGACTGGACATACCTCTGAATGAGTTACTGAGGAGAAATCTAGAGCAAAGATTATTTATCTGTTATTCTAAAACAATTTAAAAAACAAACAAAAAAACCTTACGTTTTAAATAGAGTGTGAAAGTGGATTAGTAAATCAGTGCTCATAAAACAAAGCTTTCCCTTTGGAAATAGTCCAAACAAGTGCTAGGTGATAAGCCTGTACCTAGTTCCAGAAGCTCATGAAGATTTCTCATTGCATTGGTCAGTTCCCCAAGTTTTGTGTACACCTCATTCATTCGTGGGTAAATGCCATTCAGAGAATTCACATCAAACAACTTCTGGAAGTGAGAGACCATTGCAAACAGTGTTGATAAGGATGGTGTCTGGCTGTTCTGCAGAAAACAGAAAGGGTAACTTTTCTAAATTGTTGCTTAGCAAAGCAAGCATTCTTTTATGAAACATTTATGAGACATGAGACATTATGAGATATGAGACATTTTTAAAACTAGTCTACAGAGAAAAACCGGTGTAACTTCCATTAGTAAATCAAGGCATTTCAAATATTCTTAAATCTCAAGAGATATATCTAGCAAACCAAAAATACTCTTATGAAAAAATATTCTTTTTAGAAGCTTTGTTTTCTGTTGTTTATTAAGTCTGTTTATGTATTCTGAATGCTGACTGAGAAAAAGATGGAACAGGATAATATCTAGCACTACAGGGCAATGCAAATTCATGGTTGGTCAAAAGACCTTCATTAAAGCTGTCTTCCCCAGGGTGAATTTATCCATTATGTGAAAGCAGTCTTGGAGTATTGGACCTCTTCACACAGCTATTTCTTAAACCCCAAAAGGCTTTGAAATGCAGAAGTCTAATCAGCATGTGAAGAATTACCTTTTCCTTGTTTTCTATTTCTTCTAACACTGTATCTACTATGAACTGAAGGTCTTGAACTTGTATGGATTCTCTGTTATCTTGTGGATCCGTGATGTGCCAAGGCACCAATTCCAGAGACAGTTTTCTCAATGACCTGTACAAATCCTTTTAAAACAGAGGGTACAGGGCTTATTGTAGTAACTGCTTAAATATTCTGTCCATTTAACATCAGGTCAGACAACAAAACAAACAAAAACACAAGAACACTCTGCAATGGATAAAGAAACACTGTGAGGTTTTCAACAGATTAAAGGAGGAATACAAAGCTAAGCATGAAAGTGCATTACCTTTAGGGCCACTAGCTGATCTGCCCACATTTCTATAGTGAGTGGGAGGTGCTCAAATCCACATTCCTGTCCATTCTCCTTAATATAATTTTGCACTGGCCCTTTATTGCGCTTATATATCAATGGAGGAGCTCTTGGACTTCGTATAATAGAGTCAATATTGGACAACACCTTCAATAACAGACAGAAAGAAAGTTATTGCTCAAAGTAAGCATTTTATTATAAATTCCCCCCCCACCAGTCAAATACTCTAAACAATAAATCATAAATATCTCCAGTAAGTTACTATCAATGACTTTTGTAGATGCACTCAATATGTCATAGATTCAAAGATTTAAAAAGGTACTAAGTAGAAGAAAAGTAAAAGTAATGCAAGTAGACTTCCCATTTGGAGAATATTTTGTTTATCTCCTCACAACTCTGTTACTTCCACAGTTTATATTTTGCTAAGCTTTACTATATTTGCTCCTTTTTTACTTAAAGAAAAATAAAAAGCTACTATCTCCTCAGCAGTTCTTAAAACCTTAACAGAAAGGTATGCTTAGCACAGGACCTTGATCTTTGTCCTCTATTCTGATGAGAATTCAAGCTAAAGCACCAATTAGAGGTTTGCCAAGCTAGTCTCTGCTCTGTTGTAAGTTTAGGTAGTTTACATTAAGGTAACCTACATCAACTGCCATAGCCAGAACATTACATGTTATGTTCTTTTCTCCAGGATTCAAAAGAGCATGCTTCAGTTTACACAATTAAGCAAAACTCGTATTTTGTTATGAAAGTGCTAAATACACACAGTGCCAATGAAGTTGGCATACCTGTAAGTACTGCTGGCAAACTGCGTGCAGCTGATCCTCTGCAGTACTCTCAGGTTCTTTCTTTTCTTCTGTTCCTTCTCTGGTACTGTTCCCTGAAGACCTGTGTGCCAAATACATACAGTAGGTCATCAGTAGGCCAAATACATACAGTAGGATGGCTGGCTTTCAGTCTGAAACTACTGAATTGTACCCACTGCATGAGTGAAAAGACCATTTAAATAGATAGAAATGTAAAACAAAGAACTGAAAATTTTTAAAGCAATATCTTTTTCAGATAATGTATAGTGCTAAAAATATGTAGTATTCAGTACACACGTACACAAATAATTAAGTGAAATTCCAGACTGACACTTTGTCAGTAGTAGATTTCTGTTATCTTTAAAGCAATGATCCAGAGGAAAAAAGAAAAAAAGTGAATTTCTAAGGATAATATGGACATAACCTCAGGTATCTTCAACAGTTCACCAACTCTCATAATACTCTCAATCCACAATGCAGCTAATAACTTGCTTTATAGCTTACAGAAGGGGCAGACAACAGAGTTTGGTCCTGCCCATACTGCCCATGGTAACACTCCCATCCCAAAAGACAAAATGAAACTACTAAGAGACAGTGCTGTGCACCAATTTGGATGCCATGCTGCCACCTCAGAGAATCATAGGGTGTCTTTGGAGATGCAGAAGCATTTGCTGCCTCTAAGGGACAGTGATGATAAGGTACGTGTTTTGTAAGCTGCTATCTATGTGATCGGTTGCAGAGCATCTTTGCCTTTATATAGTTCAGAGGATTCATGAAAGTTACTGAAGAAAAATAGTTACTGGATAGTTTTCTTTAAAGTTTTCTCTAGTTTCTTCACTCGGTGCTTGTAAAGTTTTAATTCCTGTGTAGTTGGCCTGTTGGAAAGAAAACATACCATATTATCTATCTTGCACTGAAAGACAGCTATAGAATTCAGTCAAGTGAAAAAGTAAGAAAGCTTTTCCAGTGCCATAACTTCATTCTGGAAATGAAATTCTACATTTCTGTGTGGCAATAACTGTAACGCAGATACAGTATAGCACCCAAACCAATTTTGCTGGCTCAGGCTTTCTTACTAAAACCATCTGCTTCTCTATCCCATCCAGCAGGTTTTAAGTGGAAATCAGGCAGTAATGCTGCCAGTGAAAAGAACAATTTTACCCACATGCATTTTTTACTGCTTTAGCTGAATGAAGTGCAAGTATCAATGCAGTTGTCCAGCATGATGCAATGTACAGTAATAGCTGTTAGTATTAGCAGTGTAGGGAGGAAAGGTTGATGGCTGATGCCCTATTAAAATAAAAATTATTTTATGAATGGATTTTAAAGACAGATTTCACACAACACTTTGACAGTTGCTGTTCTTTCAGTTTCCTTCTTTGTACAGCAAAGCCTAGTGATGTGCTTTTAAAAATGATATTTATCCTCTCTCACCTTGTTTCCAAGTCTTTCTTGAGATTTGTATTTTCAAGCAAAAGCTGTTCATTCCTGGCTTTTGTTTCAACAAGCTGGTTCTGAAAAGACTGCAACATACACTGTGTTATTTCTTTTATTTCATTTATTCCATAATCAACAAGCTTGAACACTCAAGCATGTCAGGTGTTAAGAAAGATTCCCATTTGCTCTATATAGTAAGACAGCATAGGTGAGGATACAGACCTCTTTAAGATCAAGGGTCTGCTATACTAGCCCACAGGTAGAGAAGCAGAGAACTCACAGCAAAGTACTAAATCTTTGCACAACGAGATGAAGACAGTGAATGCTGCCCAGTGAGTTTACAAACTTTGAAGATAAAACAAGCAGACAGAAACCAAACACATATGCATTTTTATGTGGCTCTTCAGGGGTTACCGTTTAGTGATCTGCATGGACTTATTCTTAGCAGTTCCATACCGTGAGCAGCGCTCTGTAATTCGGAGTAGCATCTAAGTTTAAGAATTTTTCTTTGCTTTTTACTTCTCTCTGTATATGATCTTCAGCTTTTTTATATTGCCTATTAGGAAAAATAAATTGCTTCAGCTTATTGTAATTCAGTTGCCACAAAGATCTGAAGTTATTTAGTTTGCAGGTACATGTGACAAAATTTCCATGAATTGAACTATGATCAGAATAGAAACACTGTCATGGTCTTCTCTATTATTATGGAAAGATGTTTCATATACTAATTGAGCACATTTATTCCTGAAGAGAAATTACAGTGCAAGCAAATGCGATTTCAGCTTTCTAGATAATAATTTCGAATTATGGGAATGTCTCTCAGGTATCTGATTGTTGCTCTGCATCATGTAAGCAACATGATGGAGCTGAGAAGCTGGTATTCCTTTTTTTTTTTTTTTTTCTTCCTTCTTTCTTTTAGGAAATCAGTGAATTGAGCATAGCTAATGCAGTAGTGCTGCCTGTAAACCACTACAAAAGTAGAAAAACAAACAAAGGATTATAGCCCATGTGTCTAAATACAACACCCTCCTGGCTGCGCTGGCCTGACTGAGCAGCTGCTAGACTGACTGAGAGCTACTTCCAGGATTTATCCAAACTTCCAAGACCATTACAGTCCTTGACTATTTTTTTTTATATTTTAGTGACATCTGGAAAACAGAGCATTTGCCACTCCAAGTTTTAAGAACAGCAAGGAGAAAGAAAACTTTGAGCAGTAAGACCATGAGGCATTAGATGAGACTCACCTTAGCTCCTTTTTCATTTGATTAATTTGAGATTCATAATAATCAATTAGACAAAGAAACCTGAAAAAGGAAAAATGGTATTTTGAATTTAAGATATTGTTACTGACCTATTGGTATAGGATAGCTTATACAGCTGCACTGTATTTTAAAAGTGACTGTTTCTCTCTCATATCAGTCACAGTTTTCCAAAAAAGAAATGTAGAGACATTAACTATCTATTAGATTAAAAGTGGCAAAATGATTCAAGAGGAGACCAAAGCTAAATCCTTCTGACAGCCCCCACATCTTGTGAGTATGTTCACCCAGCAAGCTTAACAAGGTGGTACATTCTTGAGCTGTAGGGCTGTAGGGACCGTTGGAGGTGACATAAGAGCACAGGTCAGACACAGCCTAAGAACTTTCACTTCCAGAGAAACTACGGGTGCTTTCTAAGGAAGTGGCTACAAGGAAATAAAGCCATAGAAAAATGTACGGGTGAGAAACTGCATTTCCTTTCAAAACACTCTGAGATTTTTTGTTTTGAATATACAGGTGAGAAATGCCAGGGAACCAATCTCAGTGCTTCTTTTTTTTTTGTTTGTTTAATGAGGGCACAAGAAATGGTAAGAGGCACACATATAATCCCTCTAAAATTTCTCCTAGGTAAACATCCTAGGCAGACCTGGACAGACCAAGCTACACCAGTACAATAAGGCAACAGCAACAGCCACCTGAGGCCTAGAAGTTCTCAAATCTCTGACTGTAGCTAGAGGATGGAGATTTTCTTGCAGGAGACGTAGGCTTAGAATGCTTTCAGAACTTGCACAGAGTGCCTGGAAAGCATGCTTGCAGTTAGCAGTCACAAAAGCTGCTTTCCCAAACTGACTTTGTTGTTGTTGCTTTTTGCTTTGTTGTTTAAATTTACATTCTAAAACGTTACAAGTCCCAGAACAAAATCACCATAGCAGATGCAGTTTCCAGAATAAACCGTTCCGCTCTCTTTGCTGACACCTACTGGATACAGAGGCTGAGATTTTTACCTTCTGCCATGCATTTATTCAGCTCGCACTCCTCTAAGATTGCCAATTTTTTTTCCATGTAAGTACCAAGAACAGTCACTTTAAATCCATTTATTCATTTAATGTTACAAGTCATTCACCAATATAACAAAATTTCTTACTGCTGATCTAGATGGGACTTGGGAGCTCTCTTACAAAACCGGCAGAACATTTTGGTTTGAGTGGCAACACGCTGCTGCTCCTCCACCCCAGCTTTGCACAGCTCCCTCTGCAAACGAGCAATAATCTCCTCCTGTTCTTGCAGCTTTTCCTGCTGCTGTTGGTATTTTGCCTGTGAAGAGATAATGGGAGCGTTCTGAAATTATTCTAACAAGCTGGAGATGGTGCTCCACCTGCCCACACAGGTACTTGGTCCCAAGGAAGCTTAACCAAACAGCCAGTGGAAGAAACGTTCATATATTTTCCCAATTTATTATTACAAAATTATTCATGAAATGTAAAATCTTAGCTAAAAATAGTGTACTAACTTTGACATGAGACTCATGTTTATCTGGACCAATGTGTATACTTCTACAGCTTTCAAAACAAGTCAAAAGTTGAGTGCTGTCTGAGTTACCTGGGAAACCAGCTGATCTTTTTGAAGTTCTTTGACCTGATTCTGTTGCCGGCAAACTTTAGCTATTGTCTCATCTTCCAGCTGACGGATTTTTGATTTAATGTTTTCCACCACGTTTTCCAATTCATTAGCCCTTTTCTCTTGTCGAGATGCACGACCTCGTTCCTGTCGTACCTCATCTCTAGAAACATAAATCTTTGATTTAAATTACACTAATTTCACTAAATGCAGTGAAAGAAGCACAGGCCTGGCAAACGTTATCTGATGGTGCCCAGTAACAGCCTGCAGCAGCAGGCCCAGGAAATGCGCTGCTATGGGAAGTGGCAGCAGATGGAGTTAAGACAACAGCTGAAGCAGATCTTTTATGCAGATATTTATGCAGAATATTGCTGCATATCAGACAAAAATCTACAGAAAAAAGGTCTTTGGCCCTGGATATGACAGTAAACAAACAGTGACAGTGCTGTTTGCTTTGCATTACCTGTAAATTCCCTTCACAGCACCTTACCTAAGATTACGATTAGTCTCCATAAGCCCGTACATCATCTTCTGTTGTCGGTCAGTGTCTTCCAACAACGTTTTTAATGCAAGTCTTATTCCAAGAGAGGCCTGACCGTCCAAAGCAATCACATCTGGAAGCACACATCATAAACATCTCCATTTAGAACCGATGGCTTCAGCAGTGCTTCGTGACTTCAGGTCGGCTGCCCAGGAAGCCCCACCATCAGCACTCCTTACCTGGAGCGCTGCCCGGGGACGCCGCGATGCTCAGGGGCTGCATTCCATGGCGCAGCAGCAGCGTGTTCACGGTCTCCCATTCCGCTTCCTCCTGCCGCAGCTGGGAAGAGGCAGGAACCTGAGCGCTGAGGATCGGCATGCAAACAGCACACGGACGCTCCGGTGGTACCGATCGCCGTTAGAAGGGAGAACGGGTGCCAGCGAACCGGATTTCTGCTTTCTAAGGAACCGAACGCGGCGGGGCAGGCGCCGGGTGCCCGCTCTGTGTCACTGCCGCGGTACCTCCGTACCGGTAGCGAGCCTCCGGTAGAAAGAGCGAGCAGGAAAGGAAGGGAAACGGCCAGACGGGAGCGGAGGGCGGGCTCTGAGCTCTGTGGCGGTAACGGTCATCTCCGGGAGGCGGGCAGGAGGGCGGCCGCCATCTTGAGGCGGAGGGGAGGAGGGACCCGCGCGGCTGGAACGGGGCAGGCGGGTAGGCGGAGGTGCGGGTGTGGGTGGCTGTGTGCGGGTGTGGGAGGCTGTGCAGGAGGCGGTGGGAGCTGCGTGCGGGCATGTCACGGCGTAATGCTGAAATAAAAGCTGTGTCTGTAAGCTCGCTCCGTGCAGCGCGGTGCAGGATGAGCTCGGGGCCCTGAGTGGATGTCGGAGGCGGTTTGAGTCCCGGTGGCGGTTTTGGCATTGATGCTGAGGCTGATGGATCGCGGTGTGTGGTTCCCTCGCAGCTGAAGGGAGCTCCTTGGGAGCGGCGTGGTTGCAGGGCAGCCGAGTCCTTCGTGCTCTCACACATAGCTATTTGTGTAAGGAAAATGATGTTTGTATTACAGCAGACAAATCCATTAGTCATAACAATACAAAAAAGACAGGGATCTCTTGGAAAGAGTCCAGCGGAGGGCCACAAAGATGATGAAGGGCTGGAACATCTCTCCTATGAAGAAAGGCTAAGTGAACTGGGTCTGTTTAGCCTTGAGAAAAGACGACTGAGAGGGGACCTGATCCAGGTTTATAAATATCTGAGGTGTGGTGGCCATAGTGGTGAGGGCAGTCTATTTTCAGTGGTACGTGGAGACAGGACGAGGGGAAACAGACATAAACTGCAGCATAGGAAGTTTTGTACGAATGTGCGTAAGAACTTCTTTACAGTGAGGGTGACAGAGCACTGGAACAGGCTGCCCAGGGAGGTTGTGGAGTCTCCTTCTCTGGAGATATTCAAGTCTCGCCTGGACGCCTACCTGTGCGACCTGGTGTAGGGAACCTGCTTTGGCAGGGGGGTTGGTCTCGATGATCTCTAGAGGTCCCTTCCAACCCCTACAATTCTGTGATTCTGTGAACTCCATCCATTCTCAACACTCCCTGCTGCTATCCTGCTTTTCTTCTTTTCTTGCTGCTGATTGGATTAAAAGCCCTTTGGTTACTATGGCGTCCCGTGAGGAGATTACCCTCAGTGAAGAAGAAGTAAGGTAAAACAGCAGAGTTGCAGCACGTACAGCCTTTGGAAAGATATCCCCCACTGCAGCGGTCGCTTATGGCTGTACCGAACGTGAAACGTGTCCTAAATGAAGGATATCTTTTCCAGTCTCCTTCCCTATGCGTGTTTGTGTGTGCAGAGTTGCGTTCCCAAATGACGTAGGTAATGTTTCTGTTAGAATCAATGGATGGTGAGCTTATCTGTTACAACTACTTCTCAAGTTGAGAAGGCTGAAGCAGTTGCTCAGGGAGCAAATGAAATGCTGCACTTTAAAGCCTGTCAAAAAATAACTGCAAGGAACATCTCAGTTCTAAGTACAGTTTTTAACTATACTGCCCCCTGACCCAGAAGCTGTAGAGGTTGGATGGGTATGTATCTTTTTATGGTGTTTGTTAGAGTGAGCCTGCATACCTGCCTGTTTTTGTGATGTTTTGTCATATTTTGATGTTTTTAAAGCAGGAACATGCAAGTAATTGTGTAAGCTTATTCTCTCATGTGTTGTTTTGCAGTTGTAAAAGGTAACTTGCCCTAAAGCAGTAACGCTTTGAGCTGTAGTCGTCAGTATTTGAATTCTTTCAATGACAATTAATTGACTTTATTGGTATTTCCATAGGTCTCGGTACGGTCACTTAGAGAAGATGACAGATTTGGTGGCTGTTTGGGAAGTAGCTTTAAGTGATGGTGTTCATAAAATTGAATTTGAGCATGGGACCACTTCAGGAAAACGCGTCGTCTATGTTGACGGAAAGGTGAAATTGCTATATGCTCAACATTCACTATAATACAATTATATAAGTGCATTTCCATACAGAAGTCATCAGAACAGACAGAAGACTACTACATGCAAGTGAGGTGTATTCAGTTGGCTAACTTTGCCTTGTGTAATGAACAACATTCCATTAGAAGAGGGCTGGCCAGCAGGGACAGGGAAGTGATTGTCCCTCTCTACTTTGCTCTTGTGAGGCCCCATCTGGAGTACTGTGTCCAGGTCTGGAGCCCCCCGTACAAGAAAGACAGAGCTGTTGGAGAGGGTCCAGAGGAGAGCCACAAAGATGATCAAGGAACTGGAGCACCTCCCCTACAAAGACAGGCTGAGGGAGCTGGGCTTGTTCAGCCTGGAGAAAAGAAGGCTGGAGGGTGACCTCATTGCAGCCTTTCAGTACCTAAAGGAAGCCTATAAACAGGAGGGGAATCAACTCTTTGAAAGGGTAGATAACAGCAAGACAAGGGGAAATGGTTTTAAGTTGAGGGAGGGGAGATTTAGGTTGAATGTCAGAGGGAAGTTTTTTACTGTGAGAATGGTGAGGTGCTGGAACAGGCTGCCCGGAGAGGTTGTGGATGTCCCATCCCTGAAGGTGTTCAAGGCCAGACTGGATGGGGCCCTGGGCAGCCTGGTCTAGTATTAAATGTGGAGGTTGGTGACCCTGCATTTGGCAGGGGGTTGGAGTTTCATGATCCTTGAGGTCCCTTCCAATTCTGGCCATTCTGTGATTCTGTGAACATCATTCTTGTCTCGGTTACAGTTAAGGTGTGAGTATTATGAAGTGCTTTGCCATCCTTGGGCAGAAGCGCTCTGTATTTATAAAGTATTGCATCTTGTACCTTGAGGAAAAAGGACAGTTAAGTACTGAGCTGTTTCCTGAGTTCTGGTACGCTTTTCTGAAATACTAAAACACGTTCTCAGGTTTGTCAATTAATACCTATTGTCTGTGTTTTCTTCTACAGGAAGAAATACGAAAAGAATGGATGTTTAAATTGGTGGGTAAAGAAACATTCACTGTTGGAGCATCCAAAACAAGAGCTACTATTAATATTGATGCAGTCAGTGGCTTTGCATATGAGTATACTTTGGAGATCAATGGAAAAAGCCTCAAGAAATATATGGAGAACAGGTCAAAAACGACCAATACTTGGGTACTGAGCTTGGGTGGTACAGACTATAGAGTTGTTTTGGGTAAGTAAATACGGAATGACTTGACTTTGCTGCTTTCAAAAAAGCCTGTATGCATTTAGCAATTGGTAATTAAAAGAAAGCACAGTTCAGTGGTGTATGGGAACTGTTCAGTCATGGCCTGAACCACTGAGTACCTGGGTAAAGGACCCTGGGAGCACAGGTGAAGGCAATTCGGGTGTGCAACTGGAAGGGGTGGAGCCTGGCTGCACCTCTCTTAGCCCTCATTTAAGGGCTGATTGCCACTGGGGAAGGACCCCTTTCTGGAGATTCCTCTTTGGTGAAGCTTTTCCCTGTGAACATAGAGTCTTCTGATACGGGTGAGCAATCTTTTTCCCTTCCTTCGTAGTACCTTTCTATTGTGCTGGTTTTGCTGTCATCACACCTTTGTTGTAATGCCTTTCCTATTGTACTGATCTGTCCAATTGCTACAAGTGGCTAGTACTATTGCAGTGTAAAACCTTGTGTCGTCTGGAGAGCACTGGAATTAGATACCAAAGACAGGCAGAAGAATGGTAATCTTGTTATATCTGTGTGTAGTTTTATACAGCGCTATTATTTGTTAACTCAGTAATGGGGATTTCCCTTAGAAACCATAAACTGAAGTTAAGGAGTCGTGAAAAGAATTGTGTCAGTGTCACTGTTGGTTTTGATAAATTAATCAATATGCTGTTTTCTGCACTGCTTCTTAACTATGGACTTAATCCATAACCTTCAGATAATGTTCTTACACTTTCTTGGTTGCAAGGTTTTTGTTTGTTTGTTTGTTTTTCCCTTTGCCCCCTTTCCCAAAGTACGTTGGGAGGAAGGGATCCACTGAGGAATTTGTCCATGGCATCTAGTGGTGAAACTTTGGCTTACGTATTGCTGTATGGTTATATGTGGGCACAAGACATGCTGGACTGTGGTTTCATTTTGAGCCTAAGGATAGAATGAACTGCCCTGAGATGAAGATGCAGGGGGGAAAGAAAGGCAGTTCCAGTGCCAGGAGATAGCCTGGTATTCTCTCCATAATGACTTAAAAGACAAGCAGTACTCTGTTCTCTATTATGTCACAAAGACAATATTTTCTGTAATGTTAATGTTAGAGTCAGTATATATTCATAGCAAAAATAGTTTGCCCACTGATAGCAGAGCCTTATGTTTCTCCAATGTAAGAACAAATTACGTAGCTCAGTTAATTAGGATCTTCTCCAGGGAATTAAATATAACATCAAAGAGTAAACTTGGGAAATCCTTAGATTGTTCTGTCTGTAGGATAAGGAGGGAGAGTCCTTTCTACTTTTTTTTTTCCTTTCATTCACAGAAAAAGACACTATGGATGTGTGGTGCAACGGTAAAAAAATGGAGACAGCGGTACGTGATCATTTCCACAAGTTTTTCATAGACTATGGCTCTAATATAACCAAAGTAAGCCACAGTGCTTATCTGTGTCATGCTCACTAAGCCACAGCAAGGAGTATGTTGCTTCAGTTGGGTGTGGAGCGTGGGTATACCTCTAGACCTGCATGCTGATGATCTGTTCTTTGCTGTATTTATTAACAGAATACTTTGTCTCCTGGATTACCTGTTAAGATGCCAAAAGTCTGTCCATATAAGGATATACAGTGCTATACTTTTCGGACAAATGAATCTTCAGTTGCCCAGGGTTTCTAGTGAGAAAATGCTCAGGAGAGAGGGAGGGACTTAAGTTTGATGCAGACTGTAGAGCCACCTCATCCAGACCTGCTCACCTTAGTGGTAACTGAAACCTGTGCTCTTTAATTGCTAGTGATTTTCGTCCATTTAGAGATGATCCCTAAGCACCTCGGTCTTAGTTGATCTTGCTGGAGCGAACAAAATCTTTGTCAAATCTGCATTAATATGCATAGCAAATAGACACTTAAAAATCTTAATATATTTGATGTCTTTTCATTTTGTGGAGGGTTTTATTATGCATACTATATAGGCTTCCCCACCCCTGAAGGGTGCGTTTTCTCACCAGAGCTGGCATTATGGTGGATGCATACTCCAAAATGAGAAGTTAGCTAACTGCATCTACAAACTACAAAGGGGAAGTTAGGAGCTGTGCATCTAAACTGCATAGCATGTACTAAATTCAGGGATCTGTTCATCCTGCTGCAGAGGGCACCAACAAATCGATGATGTGAAACATTGGTTGTCATTTGAAAACCCAAATTCTTTAACTGGCAGCCTGAAGCTTTGCAGCATTGTTCAGCAGCTGCCTATGGCTGCAGTAATTATGAGAGCTACACATGATCATGTCCTGGAAACAGGTGATGCTTTGAGTGGTTATTTTACTGAAAAGGGCATCTGATTTTATTCTTGTCTCCTTTCTTCTAGGGTGAATTTGTAGAAGATGGGACCGAAACTCACTTCAGTGTTGGTGATCACAGCTGTTACATTAAGGCTGTCAGTAGTGGAAAACGAAAGGAAGGAATTATTCACACTCTTATTGTGGATGACAGAGAAATTCCAGAGGCTGTGGAGTAGCTTCTAGTTAACTGATTGTTTTAGGACTCAGATCAGGTACTTTTAATTACTGTGGTAATTATTTAAATAAGAGGCATTTGGATAATGCCCTCAGTAACACACTTCAGCTTTCAGTTAGCTGTGCAATGGTCAGGCAGTTGGACATACTGATCATTGTAGGTTCCTTCCAGCTGAACTATTCTACTGCATGTAGAACACATGGTACATCTAGTTTGTGTTGGGTTCATTTCCTAGCTTTTGTACATGAAATTCATCTTTTTGAGGACCAGATAAACATAACTGTATACAACACTTTACACTACCAGTTTTTAAAAAGCTACATAGAGAAATAAGTATTATATCACTAAGTAGAAAGGGCAGGTGAACTTAAGTAGAAATTATTGTGGGGTTTTTTCTAGCATATATTCAATAATACTGAGTACTTTATATGGAGGGAAAGAGCACATGCTGAGCACTGGAGAAAGCTGTTAAAATTCTCCATATTTTTTCTTTTAAATGTACTTCCACTGTTCTTCAAATGCAGTTAGGAAAACAGTTATATAAATTAATAAAAAAGGTTATTTAAGAGAAATATCTTTAGCAGTCCTTGTGTAACTGTATTAAAATTTTACTTAGCTATGAAGACTCTTGTTTATTCACAGTAAGGGGAAAGATGATATGTTATGCCATAAAAATCCCAAAGGTGTTTTCTAAAATGATGCTTGTTCTGAAGATCTGTACTGATTTTTTTTTTTTTTTTTAAACACCCTCCCACCCAACCAAAGTTTTCTGCCATGAACCTCCTTTAAAAAAATGAAACCTCTTGAAGCAAGCTGAAATAAGAACCTACTCTATGTAGCCTAACCTTTAATCTACAGCTGTCTGTAGGTAATTATGTGTTGCAATTCTGGCAATCGTGTGAATAAGGAAACGAGGAAATGCAGGACAGAACTGGAGAAGAAGAAGAACGTAACTACTTTAATGGGAAAGTTAAGACAGGAACAGAATAGTCTCAAATTCCAGCTGCCTCAGGTGGTTTTTAGAAGCTTATGTGTGGGGGAGGCACACTGCCACTTCACATGGCATTAGGCTCACCTTACAAAAGGGACCTGTTTTGCGACAGTGCAGACATAAAGAACTTTTAAAAAATAATGGTTTTATTTAAGAATATCATTTTGCAGTGGTCCAAAAATCTTTTTCCACTTAGGACTTTTTCCCTTAAGACTTCAGAACTAGACTTTTATAACTTACTTTCTTTGGGGGTTTGTGACCATTATGAATGCTATTTTAGGAACTGCAAGTAAAATACAAATGTGCTAGGAACTCATTAGCAATTTATTTTTTTTTTAATCTTATTTAAACATGGATCACATCTATGTTTTAGGGCTCAGAAGCTCTGTTAGCACAATTTCATGGGCTTTTTAAAGTTTTGTGCAGGCCCTTCTTCCCAGGTAATTACAGTTTTAACCATATGTGACTTTTCAGTCTAAAAGCAGACCTGATGTTGACTGACAAGCCCTTATTTCTGCATTATACCACTGTTACAACCAGCTGAGGTGTTCTGATGAGCCGTAAGTAGTGGGTTTAAATTCTTTGGGTTGTACAAATCACAGAATTGTGGAACAGCAAATCTGCTAATAACTTTTAGTTTCGGACAGTGGATTTGTTTTAAGCTTTCCTAATGCCAGGCATATTTTCAGGCTTTACTGCAGGAAGTTTTAAAATTCCTGAGAGCTGGACTGTGTCTTTTTAAATTGAAATTAGTATAATAGCTCTTGGGCATTTACTGCCTTCAAGTTGCTGTGGAAGTAGTGTGGAGGTACCTAGCTAGGGTAAGGTTGAAATCTCTATGATGTATCACTAAGGCACCTTATTGGAGAGCAATTTGGAGTGTGGTTTGAACTAGTTTTCTACCTGCATGGTAGCCATTCAAAAAGATTGAACAGCACTGGGAAATCTCAACCTCAAATATGGTTCAAGTCCCATCTTTAAATACTATGAGGAAAGATAACAAATAAGCTGATAGTATTATTTGTACTCTTTATTTGAATACATGAATCTATGCTGCTTCAAATCTCTTAACTAATAAAAACTAATAGCAACTACTGATAGAAATCTTGAAGAACTGCCTCACATTTGTCATAACTACTGAACAACAAATCCTGAGATGGAAAACAGCGTTCACCTGATGCTTTCACACATCATGGTGCATTCCCAAATGTAAGAATCAAACCAACTTTGATTTCTTGGGTTTCAAAACTATATGCAATACCTTTAAATTAAGACAATGTAATGAAAGAAAGAAAATGCAAACCTATAATAGATAGTCACATGCTAAGAATACTATAAGACATACAAAATATTTTAAACTAGTTTATGATGTTTTCCATTCATTTTTAATTCTAGATCACTTTGTTCTAATCTCCTTAATGTTATCAGCTTACTTTTCCTCAAGGCTGTTTCAGAGCTGTCAAGAGGCCCTTAGATCACAGCGTGTAGGCAGAGCCCCCTCTTGAAATCTAAGCAGCAGAGTTTGTTCTGAGGGGGGCTTCCCAAGAGCTACAGTTCTGACTAATTTCTCCTCAGGTCGGTGCTGGTTTCCTCAGAGGTCCATGGGACTCTCCTTCACCTGGGAGCAGGTCAGCAAATAACACGGAAGGGCTTGAAGACTGTTGCAAATGACAAAGGTGTCAGGATTGCTTACATCGTCTACTAAGCTGTCATAAAACATACTGCCATCTCCTTCCACTGCTGGTGGCATAATGTAAGACTGCTTGCCTTTAGTATATAACCCTGTTAGTACATCAGCCTCAAACACATAGATGTTAGAGTCTGTTTCCTTCCCGCCATCCTCAATTAGGCTGTTTGGGTTCCTTTTGAAGTAGATGCCAGCTCCGTATCTTTGGTCTGAAACAGAAACAAAAATATTTAGGGAAAAAAGTCTTTAACAATTGGTTCTTTTTGGGGTGGTAGTACTGAAAGTTTGCTTCTCATTAGGCTGCTGAATATGTGCATGTGCAGCAAGTAAATACAGATTTGGACCTTCTTTAAAGACTGCTGCAACAAAGTAAAACTTGGCCGTGGCATTATGTGTACGCTAACAATTTTGTGAACAGTGGTTGGGTTAGAAAGGACCCAGGTTTATCTTCCCAGAGCCTTGCTGACTGCAGTGTCAGGACAGAAAGCAGTAAGGTCATAAGACTCTTAATGCTGGTAGGAAGCAGTTCTTGTGTAGCATAGTTGTTATTTCTGATTTTAATCCAACTTCAGTTGTCAGTCACTGTTTGTTTTGATTAAAGACGTCGAGGCAAATTATCTTACCTGTTGGTGGAGAATATATCCTGTGAAATCCAGTTTGGCATACCAAGGTACAGAACTGAGCAGGAACACGCTGGTATAACTTGTGGGATCCTTTGGAGGTAACTCCTTTTTCTTCTAGATTTTTTTTCATTTGTTGGAATGCAGCAGATAGAAGGGGATTGTGTATTTTTTCAATCTGTAACACAAATAAGCAAACAGACAATTACCTGTGAAATATGCAAGTGCTCTTGTTCAGGCTATGCACTTCAATGTAAGAAACTGATTTGGGTTGTGTGCATTGAGCACCAAGCAGGAAGGGTATCTGAAGTGTGTGGCTAATCCCCAAAAAGAACCATGCCACTATCCAACACCTCTCACTGAAGTCAGTTGAAAGCAGTTAATATATGTTTTAAGAACTTGCATTAAGTTCAGATATATCAGTTGAGATTTAATTTTGCCACGTGTCCCTTATTTACCTTAAGGATGTGAAGCCCAGTCCTTTCAAACTGTTTCTGTCTGTCCTTAAATGCCTGAAGGTGTGAGTCTACTTGTAACATTTGAAACTGTTTAGTAGAGTTTGTCTTGTCAAGGTGTCCTTCTGAAAGCTGATCTGTGTCTGGTTGGCCTGGAAACAAATAAGGAAGCACAACTGTTAGATGTGGTAATAGCTGAAGCAAAGGCAAGGTGGAAGGCTCCAATGCTCCTTTTGGTAGTTTAGTGAAGAACAAGGAATGTTAAGTATTCTTCAAAGTAATGCCAGAGATTAATACTGAGAGGAAACTATGTGTATATTCATAATATTGTTGCTGTGAGTTGCTGAAGACAGAAAGCTAACAACTGGGCTTTCAAGGGTTCGTATGGTGAAAGTATGGTATTATCAGCAATTAAAATTCAGTGTTCCGTGTATGTGTGAACTGAATGCATGTCTGTCCACTCTCAGCAATACACAGATAAATGCTGCTGCTTAATTTACCTTATTTACGTGCTTATTTACTTAATCACTTATTGACTTTACACACCCATTAATTGCAGCAGTTCCTCTTGTTTGGCTGTAATATGCTCTTGCATAAAAAGCAGTAATTTTTCAGTTGCGAGCACTGCATCAATCACAGCATCTGGGGGTCCATGAAATTCCAGGCTTGCTTTCCCATCTTTCACTTTTTCTGACGCAGACACGCTAGAATGTTTCAGTCGAGATAGTTCTGCATATTCCTTTGTACCAAGGCTAAAAAGGAAGTTGTTTTCAATGACAGCATAGTGACTTTCCTGAGTTTGTATCAAGCTTTGGATCCATGATTCTGCTGCTTTCAATGTGAAATGTGTCCTCCCCTGAAGTTCAATGGCCAGTTTATTATCTGTAGTCTCCTTTATGTCTTGACTGCTTGACTCTGTACCTGGAACAAAAGAGTGAAGAACTTTTAAGTGCTGTCATCACAAATTCTTATATGTAGAAGTGTGCAGTCAAGAAACATTATGCTCTTCTGATCTGCTCAAAAAGCTGGTTAGATACCAGAAGGTTTCCTTGAAAACAACAACAAAGCAACACATAGAATTTTTTTTTTTTTCCTTCCTTTAAATGAATCCATCAGGTTTGGCTTGGGCTTGAGGTTTTTTGTTTGTTTGTTTGTTTGTTTGTTTTTGCTTGAAAGACTTCTAAAGTGACCAGCTTCATTCCTGTCAATGTAAAAATGACACGTCTCTTAAGTGATACTGACAAGTAATGCCCAAATTAACAATGACAGCACATCGTGCTGAAATTTTGCTTTGGAATAGTAAGATAGAATCATAGAATCACCAAGGTTGGAAAAGACCTAAAAGATCATCCAGTCCAACCGTTCACTTATTACCAATAGCTCCCACTAAACCATGTCCCTCAACAACATCCAGTCTTTCCTTGAACACCCCCAGGGTCGACGACTCCACTACTTCCCTGGGCAGTCCATTCCAGTGCCTGACCACCCTTTCTGAAAAGTAATACTTCCTAACGTCCAGCTTGAATCTCCCCTGCCGTAGCTTGAAACCATTCCTTCTGGTCCTATCACTAATGACACGAGAGAAGAGGCAGACCCCCAGCTCACTACAACCTCCCTTCAGGAAGTTATAGAGAGCAACGAGGTCTCCCCTGAGCCTCCTCTTCTCCAAGCTGAACATTCCCAGCTCCTTCAGCCTCTCCTCATATGGCCTGTGTTCCAGACCCCTCACCAGCTTTGTTGCCCTCCTTTGAACACGTTCCAGGGCCTCAATGTCTTTCTTGCAGTGAGGGGCCCAAAACTGGACACAGTACTTGAGGTGCGGCCTCACTAGTGCTGAGTACAGGGGAACAATCACCGCTGCTGCTGCTGGCAACACTGTTTCTGATGCAAGATACATGGTATATTTTTTTTCATAAGCAGGAAGTAAATCTGTCCTGTTATACACTTTATTCATACGTATCCTACGTGGTTATGTTTGAAGTGACTGCATGACTTCTCTGTTTAAACTTTTCCTACAGCAGTTACGTCACTTTGATTACTATAATATGACTTCTTTGTCTGGCACATTGGTGACTTCTCAAACATAAAGGAACAACTTCACTTCCCTGAACTGAAAATTTAGCCATAAGGTGATCCATCACATGCAGTCATCAACTCCACTGACTGCCAGCAAGGTCCTAGCCAAAAGCAGGGCTATAATGGAAACCTAGTGGTAGTAAGCCGAAGTGTCTTGGCACTGTGTTTCTCACATGCTTTCATCTTCTCCTTTTACTTGTGACAATTAATGCAGTTACTAAGTTATTTGTAAAGGAATGTGATTTCAGATCCTTAAACCTGGTCTGCTCATTCACTTGAAATGCCCCCTCTGTTCATTACTTACTCAAATAATCACTTCTGTTGTTATTCTTTTCCAGTTTGCTTGCTGCTAAATTCATTTTTTCCTGGAAAATCTTGAAAGAGAAAAGTTTAGGAGCAGTTTGCAACCTATTAGTCTCTTCAAAAATCTTAGATAAGCAGTTTGCTTACTCTGAATTCTGAAGTTACAGCTAATATTTGTCAGCTTTGGCCAAAATTTTATTTCTGACTATTCAAATGCGTTGCTGCTATTCCAAGGCCCCTAAGGTAAGACACGTACACATTAAACAGCACCTTTCCCAATCCCCCGTGGCTCTGGTGTACATGGAGCTCACAAAACCACAGCAGATGTAATTACATTATTTGCAGGTTAATGTTAATGAATATTTACTCAGCTTTAAAACACAGAGTATCCCCCCTTACTTTGCCCCAGCACTCCTCGTTATGGAAGCTTCTGAGAAGCCCTACTCTGATAGAGACTTCATACAAAAATATCCATTAAAGAAATGTACTGATGAAGAATATGCTTAATCTCTAACTAGTGTAGTTAAGAGTAGACTCCTTGCCATAAAACTGCTGGCAGATATGACAAATTCAGAGCTCTCTCTCCCTCCTATCAGGTCACAGGGTGATGACAGGTTAGTGAGGAAAAAATATTTGTGAAGAATAGTATCTCATGCTGAGAGGCAAGTAGTTTGCTGAGGAAACAGCCGCTCACAAGTGTTATAAATAGCATGGAATTCACATTATTTTAGCTTGTAGTCATCTAGAATATTTTTGCAGTTATTTTGGGTTCAACTTATTGGTAGTTAGCAACAAATGTATTACCTGATAGCTAGCGGCGTCATCTGGGCAAAGGACAAACTGCACATTTATTTTCTTCTCAGGATACTTCCTGGCAAAATCTAACACCTCTTCAATCATGGTCTCTGCCACCGTAGCTGCAGGCAGCATCAGTGACCAATTCTTTTCCGCAAAGGAAATTGAGGGCGATGGATAATCCCGAACAAAACACAGGCAACTGTTAACTGCCTCCTTCAGTTGCTGCAGGAAAAAGAAGTGGTTTAGTCCTCACATCATTCAATGTTAAAATCTTCAATTAAAATCCAGTCTAACTGATCCTCACCTCACACAGTAGTACCACGTGGTTAAATTGTGGCCATATGACATGAAGTACAAACTCACACGGTAGATTATATCCTTTTGTTATTATTAACTCCTTATAATAGCAGGAATGCTTCAGCTGAGACAGAATTTCCTCCCGAAGAGCTGGACCTGCTTTTTGCAGCATTGGTGTTGAGATCTGAGAGCAAAACTTGCCATCCAAAGACACAGAGCTAACAATAGCTGTAGTCTAGAAGGAAAGAATTCAAAGTTTCAGGAAACTTCAAGTTTACTACTTGTAAGCTTAGAATAAAGGTACTTCTTTAATGTAAAAGTTATGTTTACTAAAAGCAAATGCTCTTCCTGTGATGCAGCTGTCAGTCCAATACCTCTGTTGGAATACTGTGACTAAGCTCACATCTTTTGCATCAAGTTTTCTGTCCAGAAAATTAAATGCATGAATTTAAATGATGCACTGTTTAAAGGTAAGGTGCACATCATCGCCTCTGCAAGATATTTTCAGCTGACAGCTGTAAGAATATAAAATACAGAAGAAAAGACAAGACAGAACAGACTTCTGGGGAATGCGTGGTAAAATGCGAACTCCTACAACGTTGTTAGAAGATTAAACATAACAATATATTATTACTAATCATCCAGTATTTTGCTGCTTACTGTAATCCTGTAGTAGCATGTATGCTAGAAAGAAACAAGAACTTTCTAATGCTCAGTACCCACTTTAGATAATAAGTGTTTGTGGACAGCATTTATTTACCCTTTCTAAATTCTCATCAAGCTGAGAATTCTCATCAAACTGAGTGGGCCAGTACAACATGTGTTCTGTCCTCTGAGGTTCCAAAGCCTGCAGAGACTTGGAGGCAGCTCTGTGTTCATCACGTTGCAGGACAAACTTACCGTTTGCTCTTCAATGTGTCCCTTTATGACACGCAATTGAGTATTTCCATGTTTGATTACAGGTGCAGGCAGGCTTAGTGAAGCTGGAACAGTCTCCTGCAGCGAGCTGCTTTCACCCAGAAACATCTCACACGCCCTTTTTATTTCTGCTACCGTACGCTCACAAATGTTCACCAGACGGATCTCCTTGAGGCAGCTTGGTGTGGTCTCAACAAATAGCTTTATAGACATTACAATCACTTGAGCACACAAATTAAGTGGGAAGCCAAAAACCCCTGAGCTCATTGCTGGGATAGCCACAGACTTGATGTTGTTTTTTGGGTCACTGGCGTATTTCAGAACATTCACAACAGCTTCCTCAAGTAGAACGCAACATTTATCCTTTTCAGATGGGTACCACCTTGGACCAACGGCATGGATAATTTTCTTACACGGAAGTTTCCCTCCACCTGTCACTGCTATTTTGCTAGTTGCGACTTTTCCATATTTTCTAATAAGACTTCTGCTTTCCTCTACTATTTCTGGCCCTCCGGCATTCACAAGAGCTAAAGCAAGACCTCCTAAATGGTCTAGGCTTTCACTGGCTGCATTCACCACAGCGTCGACCTTGTGAGTTGTAAGATCACCCTTATAGACTGACAGGTGAATTCCTTGTGTTAATACTTTTCTGTATACTTCAGCAGCACATTTTATAGAGGTCACTGTACAGGCAAACTTTTTGTAAATGAGATTACGTAGACTGTTCTCTCTTTTCTTAAGAACTTCATAAGTATCTTTATCGATGGGGATTGTCACGCTGCCCTCATCCATTCTTGGCCCTAGGACATAGGATAATATAAAGTCAGATCCAATAAACCACTGACAAAACTTTTTATACATATATGAAAGCGTTTTAGAGCTCCACGTTTTATCTTATTGTCACTGCATACTAGTATTTTTTTATAGTATGATCTTTTGTCTCCCTTTTTCAAAGGCTTAGAAAGCACAACCAAGCAAAGAAATCAAAATACACAGATTGAGGACCTTGTTGAATGGGAAGGACTACACTAATAAGGCTATGCTTGCTCCACTTGGGCACCAACCCCTGTTGTTCACTATTCCATCCATGTCAGCCACCCCATCTGGTAGCTCCACCTTTCCTCTAGAGATTCTGCATAAGTGAAAAAACTTTTATATCTGATCTAAAATCTCCTTTAGTTTGAAGCCCTTTTCCTTTATCCTACCACCACAGACCCTGCTAAAGAGTCTGTCCCCTTCCTTCTTACAGCCCCCCTTTAGATACTGAAAGGCCAATCTCAGCTCTCCCTATAGCCTTCCTTTCCCCAGGCTCAACAGCCCCAGCTCTCCGCCTGTCCTCACAGTGAGTGTTCCATCCCTGGGATCATTTCTGTGGCCCTCTTCTGGACATGCTCCAACAGCTCCATGTCTCTCCTGTACTGAGGACTCCACCTCTGGACACAGTGCTCCAGGTGAGCTCTCACAGCACAGAGCAGAGGGGCAGGATCCCCTCCCTTGCCCTGCCGGCCACAATGCTTAAGATGCAGCCCAAGACACGGTTGGCTTTCTGGGCCAGGAGGGAGCATTGCTGGCTCATGTCCAGCTGCCATCCACCAGTACCCCCAGGTCCTTTTCAGCAGGGCTGTGCTCTGTCCTTTCATTCCCCAGCTGGTATTAGCCCTTAGCTTTGTTGAACCTCGTGCAGTTTTCTTGGGCGCACTGCTCCAACCTGTCTATGTCTCTCCGTGCTGCTTTCAGCTGTCCCATGACAGTGCCTTCCAGTTGCAATTTTCAGTGAACCACAGCCGCCAGATGGCGAAGGGAGAGGCTTACCTGGACCGCTCTTGTCTTCTGGGGTCTCTGACTGTTGGCTCTGTCAGAAAAACAGCACAGAGAAAATACGTCACCGCGCACGGTACCGAAGCCGAGTGGTGGGCACGCGGAGCCGGGCAGCTTCACCTCCCCAGGACAGCGGCGCTGCTCCTCAGCCCGAAGCGCACGCGTTCCATGGGGCGCGGGGTAACGGGGAGCCGGGCCGGGGAGGCAGAACCGCTTCTCACCCGCAGGTGAAGCTCCTCAGGCTGCACCCCCCCAAGGCGGAAGCGGCCTCGGATGGCCGTTATGCAGCCCGACCCGGCCGTGTCCCGTCTGCGCCCAGCGGCGGCGCCCGGCACCGGCCCGGCCGCCGCCCCGCACCCCGGCTCTGCCCGCTCGGCCCTCACCGGCCGCGGGCCGATCGACTCCCCGGGCCTCTCTCTTACCTGGTAGATGCCCATTACCTCAACGTCGCCGCCGCTCTCCGGAGGAACGGGGCCCGGGGCGGGGAACCGAGGGAACCGAAAGCGAAAGCGGGCGTCGGTCGGGAGGCACCATGGCGGTACCGCTGCTGGTGCGGCTCTGCCCCGCGCCCGACGGCGGAGAGAAGGCGATGCTGAAGCTGCAGAGCTACTTCCAGTCCCCCAAGCGATCGGGGGGCGGCGAGTGCGAGGTGCGGGCCGGCCCCGACCCAGGCACCTACCGGGTGTATTTCCAGCACGAGCGAGGTACGGCCGGGCGGGGGATTCGGTATGGCTGCCGAGAGGCACCATCTTGTGGGTGGCGAAGGGTCCCCGCCGCCCTTCTCACGAGGCTTTATCGCACTTCCAACGCCCGCAGATAGGAAGAGAGTGGAGTCCCGCGTGGATCACGTCTTGGAGCTGGGGGGCAAAGTGCTGAAGGTCATCCTGCAGCCCTTGGAAGGGGCTCGGAGCAAGAGCCCCACCATGGTGCAGGCAGACCGTGGCCAAGCCCAGCACCTCTCCCCGCCGGGAGCTGCAGAGCTGCGGGTGGCTCAGGCACCTCGGAATGGAGCAACAGAAGTGCTGACCAAAAAGGTACGTCGGGGAGAGCTGTGCGGAGCACAGGTGTCCTGCACGGCCTCAAGGGAACGGCGAGCGGTGCTGCGCTCCATCACACTTCAGTATGTCAGAGCACAGCTCCGTCGCGGTGGTTTTGTCAGTACAGCGGGAGTGGGGAGCGACTTTGGAGTGCTCTGCCACAACCCATCTGCACATCAACACAAAGCGTGTTCCCTAGCATGGTTTTGGCATTGTCAGATTTGGCACAGCAAAGACTGCTTCCAGTGGTGAGACCTCTAAAACTATGGCAGAGTACCCCAGTCTTACAAAAAACCTGCTCTCATAGCACAACAAATGGCCTTTCAGACCCTTTGAACTAAAAGTCATGCAGAAGAGATCATCTGTGTCCTGGGGTAAGCCACAGGGCTGTGCTCTGTGAGGTTGCCATGGCTCTGCCAGGACAGACATGTGGCCCATAGAGCTTGTGCTAACTACTTACATGTACATCATTTTTTGTATATCTGACATCAAAGAAACACTGTACAAGTTTGTCAGTACTAATCTGGCCCCATGCAAAGTTGCATCGAGCTTTTCCTTACTCGGAACATAAAAGCACCAAGCTGAGAACCTTAGGAAATGTGTGTATATATAGAGAGATATAGATATAGATATCTTCTTGTCTTCTCTTTAGATTTTTCTTACAGTGTCTGCAGTGTTGAATACCAGTATGTTCACTGAACAGCAGAAGGAGAGAATTGCTATTATTTGTCCAAACTTAAGAAGAGAAGGAAATCCTGACGTTGATGGCTCCGAGAAACTGACAGGAGATTATGCAGATATTGAAAAAGCTTACTGTTACTTTAAGGATGTCCTTGCAGGCAACGACCAACACTATGATTTCCTGCATTCTGAAAGTAAGAAAAGTTTGAAAGATGAGAATGGTCTGAATACCAAAGAAATGAATACACTTACAGTTCCATCAGCTATCTACGAATATTTCTGTCATACCTGCAAAGAACAGATTAAAGAAATGCATAAACGTTTTGGAGTGTGTGTAGAAAGTAAAGATTGTAACAATGGGAACACATCAATATCCTTCCTTTCTGATACAAGTCCCACGTCAATACGAAGAGCTATTGATTTTTTTACCAGCGCTTTTCAGAAGGTTGCCAAAGATGTGGCACAGGAAGACATTCCCATAGCAAACAGTCACCAGTTAGATGAGACAATGATGAAATTAAATGCTAAATTTACTAATCTTCTCATCAAACAGAAAGATGATCAGTTGCTCCTCCGTGGTCCAAGAAATGAGATTTTAGCTGCCAAAATATTTCTAGCAGAGGAAAAGGAGAACAACCAAGATGAAAAGGATACCAAAATACCTGAACTGACCGCCTACAGGAATAGAATTGAAGTTGATGCTTCTGTGTTTAAGCTGTTGGCACCTGTGTTAAGAAAAGAAATCGAAGACATTGAAGAAAGCTTTGGTGTTGTAATAGAAAAGATAGACAGCTCAGGTGGCCAGAAAATGCTCTTAGTATTTAAGCCTAGGAACAAAACTTCTGATATGCTTTTACATGCTATTGAAAGTTTCATCAGTGGATTTCAGAATGCCTTTGCAATGCTAAGAGAAAAACTTATCAGCTGGAAGCTTTCAGAATACCAGAAAAGGAAATTAAACATGCTTCTGGATGAAAAGCAGTTGGAAAGCCTGTATGTAAAGCTTAAGAAGAAGGAAGACAAATTAATTTTATATGGTTTACCAAACTATGTTCGTGCTGCTGAAAAGCACATTATGTACCTTCTTAATGCTGAAGAGCCTTCAGAAACTAAAAAAAGGACACCGTTGTCCTCTGATCTCAACAACCAAGAAGCTTCAGGAGTGTGGGAGAAATACGGTGCCAGGGAAAAGAGTAGTTATTCTTCCATGGAACAGGCTAAGGCAAAGACAGAAGACACCAATGATACGTGCCCTATTTGCATGGAGAAAATTAATGATAAAGAGATCCTGACAAAATGCAAACATGCCTTTTGCAAAAGTTGCATCAAAATGGCTCTGGAATACAAGCAAACTTGTCCTGTTTGTAATACTGTCTATGGAGTCATGCAAGGAGATCAACCAGAGGGAAGAATGCATTTTAACAAGATTTCTACACCTCTCCCTGGCTATCCCGGTTGTGGTACTATTGAGATTGAATATGTTATGCAAAGTGGTATTCAAACTGTAAGTATATTTGAAGATTCATTAAATATACTTTCCCTCCAGCAAAACCAGTGCTGAGTGCAAAATTCAGTATTTTTCCATCGTATGTGTGCTGGAGAGACATAACTGTCTTCTGTAGAAGTCTGCAAGTATTTAGTTCTGTAGTTTTGAGTGCAATGAAGTAACGTAGTAGGGATCAGACTGGTAGCCCTCCATTTTGCACGTGGCAGGAATGAGATAGCTGTCTGAAAACAGTATATTCAGAATAACTACATTGAAATCTATGAAGCAGTATCATGTAAGTCATGTTGTGTCCTGAATGGATCAAAGATGGAGATAGAAAGTGCTATAAAAGCTGGGATTGCGATTTCCATACTTACAGAGAATTTGTGATATACAAAGTGTTTTTCTTTTGTTTCTCTACAAAACAGCAGAACCATCCAAACCCAGGGAAACCTTATTATGGAATTATTCGGAAGGCATATTTGCCTGACAATGAGGAAGGGGTGGAAGTTCTGCAGCTCCTCAGAAGAGCCTTTAACCAAAAACTGATTTTCACAGTGGGGAATTCACGTACTACTGGTGCAGAAGATGTTATCACATGGAATGATATTCACCACAAAACCTCCATGTATGGTGGACCTACTAAGTAAGTAGTCTTCTTGTTCAGTTATTATACAACTTGTCAGTGGTAGCAGGAAGGCTTCCCTGTATATTTTCTACATTAGACCCTTCAGATTGCCGATGGCACTGCGAGGCACTGGCGAATCTTATCAGTTGTGGATTATTACTTACACAGTGATTGTGGAAGGTACTGTGGATCCAGACTTGAACCATTTTCATAGCCTTTATAATGCTTTGTCAATGATTTACAGCTCGGTTCTGTGACTAATTGGGGTGGGGGACCCACAGACCCACGCCCCAGGAGAAGGGGAAAGGGAAGAAGGGGAAAAGGTATGAAGATGGGCCTGAAAACAAAACAGTGGCAACGAGCTAAGGGAAAAAACTAATTTGCTGAATATGATAGCAGAATGCAAGGTAACACAATAATACAATATAATTGGAATTGAGGTTAATAAAGCAAATAAAATGAGAGAGTGTCCAAAACCGAAGGCGTTACTGTAATGCTGAAGGCAAGATGGCTAAGGGAGCACTGCAGAGAAGAGCAGTAAGAGATGTCCTGTGACTTGTGAGCAGTTTTACCTTTCCCTCTAAATGGAAAAAGGAACAGTGAAAGTCTTCTGGGAGACGTAGTTCTTCTCTTCTGAGAACCAAGTGCCCAGAAATACCAACAGTCTATGGAACTGGAGCATTAACTCTTTAACTCCCAGTGCTCTACGTGATGTTACAGTATGGAATACTGATAACAAAAAATCATAAAACCATGATGTGCTTCTAGTTTAGTTTAATTCTGTTGCTTATAAAAACAGGCGTTGGAGCACAGCTGTCTGTTGAACCTGGCAGTGGTGAGAAAGCACATGAACAAATTATCTCTGGAAGGAAAATAGATATAACAATCCTGTGTTCCTCAAGCATGTCTCAGAGAGAACCATTCCTTGATGGTACTGCCTTTAAGTCTTTCTGTCTTAACCATTTCCTTGGAGAGAAATATTGACAGTGTACGATTTGGTGCTTTTATGTGTACAACAGTGAACATTTTGGTGAAATATTGGTTCATTTTGTAGTAACACACAAACCTGTGTGTCAAAACTGGTCATGTTTTAGTACTGAGAGCATAAATATGTCGCTTTCACATCTCAGGCTCCAGCCTGGAGATGAGAGGGAGGCTTGGAACAGGCTCTTCAGGGTTGTTACAGCCTCTCAGAGCCAGGTATCTTCCTGCAAGACCTAAAGGTTTGTGCTTGGAGTTGCATTCTCCCTCCTGGGCAAGGATCGTTAAAGAACAATAAGTTTTGCTTTATCCCCCACTCTGCTCGTTGCTCTCTTCCTTTTTATCACTTGCTTCATACACACTTTTGCTGATAAGCCATCTGAAAAGCAGAGATGCCATTACGTTTGCCTTTTGAAGGCTCACATGGAGACCCCTTCAGTTAAAACCTGTTCTTAAGAAAGGTGCATACCCAAATGCCCAGTCATTTGCTAGTGAGACAGCTGGCAGCTTAGAAAATGAAGTTCCTAGTGTCAGCTTGGGCAGCCAAATTCAGCAGCTGTTTTGTTTTCAGTAAGTTTTTAGCTTTACCCTTTCTGTGCCATTTATCTCACCTGTAACATGGGGTCTGTCTTCTCTATAGTGAGAAGTACATGCATAAAACTTGTGAATTATTTTAAGACATTCTGATGAGCAAGTTTTGTAGAGCTGCCAAGTGCCCCACTGTACAAGTAGCCCAAATTATTCTTTTCTTCTTCTAGGTTTGGTTACCCTGACCCTGATTATCTGAAGAGGGTTCGATCAGAACTGAAAGCAAGAGGAATTGAGTAAGGAAATGTTCCAGCTGTCAACTCTGAAGTGTGATAACTCAACGTGCAGCAGTTCTCTGACTGTTCGACTGTTCTGGCACTACAAAGAGAGAAGTCGGTCTGTTCAACTGCTCTACTTAAGTTACTTGTATTTCCCTGCGAGCTAAGAAAAGTAATCTTTTCTGGTCAAACTGTGTTCCTTTTGCACAACTTGCTTCTGTGAGCAACGCTTCCCTATATACTTCCTCCCTTACAGAATTTGGGACCTGTGAGTCCAGCATCTGTACTTGCACTCATCAGACAGCAGATTGTGTGTCGTCTTCTCATTTTACCAGCGAATCTGATGTGCAGTTCTTCCCACAAGCCTTCAGCCTACATGCTGGAGGATTTCTATGTGTGTGATGCAGTATCAGCTGTATATGGCCATCATCTTTTGCTGCTTTTTCTTTCCAGGGTAGAAATGGCATTAGTGGTGTGGCACTGAGGATGGTGTGTGATAAGTTTTGTGGTTGCTGCTGTGTTGTTAACTGTGTCCAGAAATGCTGAGTGCTCGGAGAGCCTCCTTGGAACAAAAGGAAAGTGACAGTGCTTATGGCCAGCTCTGGTAATGAGCTTCTGACTCTGTGCCTCTTGTTGTATTTAAGCTTAAATATCGCTTTTAAGTCAGCTTTGCGTGTAACAGCACTATTCTTCTCATTGCTTCCAACAAATGGATTAAATTCTGAAATAAAAATATAATGCCATTATTATTGCTGTTTGAGTAGGCTGCCAATTGCCTTTGTGCTGGTGGAAGACAGGTTTTACCTGATGTTGCTGTAGTTTTTAATGAATCTAACTATTTGTCTAGGCCATTGTGTATAATAAATAAAATTACCACCTGCTCACTGTTGCATTCTTCAGTAGAATATATCCCTCCTCTTTTAGAGGTATTTTGTTCTATAATTTTTTTTTTTATTTAGGAGCTTCCTTGCAAACAAAGTGATTTGGACCATTCTGTCTGTGGCTGAGAGCCAACAGAGGAGGAAGAGTGCTCTCAGAGAAAGGTGCCAAGGCTTTATAGAATCACAGAATTGTTAAGGATGGACCTCTAAGATCATCCAGTCTGTAGCATGCATGTTAGAACAACAATGGGTGTTTGTGCTGTGATTGTTGCTTCTGATGTATTAATGTCAGTTGTTCAGCACCACCAAACTGGGCGAAGAACGCTCAGAAATGGAGCAGCTGGATATGAAACAGAACCCCAAATGTTCTCCTCTGGGATGCATTTTAAAACACTGGAAAATGTTTGGAGGAGGTCTGCTTACGTGTAGAAAATTGAGTATTGTAATCATTGGTGGATGGCGTATAGGCTTGAAGGTGAGGAAAAACGGCCCACTCATGGGTTGATTAATGATAACACATTATTGTTACTGCAGTTGATGCTATTCTGTAGAAGGGAAGGGAAATGGGACGAGGTGCCCTACGTGGATTTATTCTTTGAGTTAAGAAATTACATGAAGGCTCTCAAGGACTGTGGGTTACTTTCAAGAGACTTTCAACAGCAGTATGGGAGAAGGAGCAGCCGAGGGCTCTGAGGAAACGCTGTTTTGCATGTAGCGTTTGAGAAACGTGTATTAGACGGGCACCCGGCGAAGAGCTGGAATTGCCTGAGTCCATCCAGAATAACTTCGAGGGAAAGGGAGGGAGATGTCAGCAGCCGAGAGGCCGAGGACGGGTCGAGGAAAAGCGCCATCGTGCGGGGAGGCGGAGGAACTGCGCTGAAATGCACTACCCCAAAAGCTGAACGTCTGGACAACGCTAAACATGTGGAAGTTATACCAAGCAGCACGAGGTAAAGACGGAACCCCTCTGCCTTTTTCGGTGGATTGATAATCGTAGCTAGAAAACATGCCGATTTGGATCCAGAAGCAGAGGGGGAAGCTATGCAATTGGCATGAATTTTTATGGTCATATTAAGCGACAATTACATTAAATGGAGGAGGAGGACTATCCCTAAATAAACTACTAGAAGCTGCCTGGAAGGTGTGTCACAACAGAGAGAAGGTGGAGAAGGCGAAGGAAAGAAAGGAGAAAGGAAGTTGTTAGTGGGGCCATAGCACAGAGCACAGGACAAGAAAGGCAAGAAGAAAGGATCGGTGTTTTAGGAGGCAGCCTGGGCCTGGACGAAGAAGCCAGGTCCTCAGTGTGTGTGTTTGGAATATGGATAGTGGAAAAGAGTAAGAGTGGAAGAGAGTGCCCAGAGCAGGCACTGCTTGGGCAGGGCACCCAGGTCCTGAGCACGTCCTCACCCTGCACTTTAACTTGATGACTCAGAGTGAGAATTGGTGAGGATTGAGGGTTTAAAAATAGCCCCGCTATTTCTGGGAACCAATTAGCAAAAGAATTGGAGGCCTGGCAGGAGGAACACGAGGGAGTGACCCTCTTGGAGTAGTATATGGGATCTGCATACTCCTTATGGACTGCAGTTTAATGGGAAGGTAGAGAGCAATAATCAGAGTTTGAAAATGCACTTGAGACCCCTTGTCTTACTGTAAGGGCAAAGATGTCATTAGGAAGGGTTCTGTCTTCTCACTGCAGGTTTGGACAACACACAGAGCTATGCAAATGGCCGGGGTGGAATTGTGGATTCCTTACCCAAGGGTAAAGAGGGCACCTAGCCCACAGAGGCAAGTGGAACAGCCCACACTGCTGAGGCTTACACACAGATGAACACGCTTTGCCACTGAATGATGGGAATCGAGATTACCTTTCTTTAGTTTGTGATCTTGTCCTTCATATAATCGCTCGTTGGAAATCTGGATTGCAATTGTAAATATGATGTGTGACAGTGGTTCTAGCTGTACTAACCACACAGCTGAATGCCAATATCCATTAGCAGGGCTCCCTATTTCCTCCGATGCCTCTGGGAGTGAAGTGTGGGGAAACCCCGCTGATAGACGACGCTGGGGTTGTCTACCAAAAATAAGGTCCAAAAAAACAAAATTTTCTTGGGTGTCGGGATATAACCCGCGGGATGGGCGGAGCGGGGCGGTTCCGCTCTCCCCGGCGGAGAAACGAAAACGAAAGCGGCTCGGCGGAGGGACAGAGCGCAGCCATGGCGGGGCCGCGGCCGGGCTCCTTCCCGCTGCTGGTGCGCGGGGATTGGGGCACCGCGGAGCCGCCGGCCGCGCTGCGCAAGAAGCTGCTGCTCTACTTCCAGAGCCCGAAGCGCTCGGGCGGCGGCGAGTGCGAGCTGCGAGGAGGACCCGGGCAGCTGCTCGTCTGCTTCGCCCAACCCGAAGGTGAGCCGGGACCGAAGGGGGGTTGTGGCCGTAGCGGTGCCGGCCGTGTGGCGGCAGCCCCCCACTGACGGGTGCGTTCTGTGTCCGCAGTGATGCGGCGGGTGCTGGACCGGCCGGCGCACGAACTCGAGTGGGGGCCCCGCGGGAAGCTGTCGCTGCTCGTCACCGCGCCGCCGCAGGAGGGCGCCCGTTCCCCGCAGCAGCCGCCCGCTGAGCCCGAGGCGCCAGGTAAGCGGCGGGGCAGGGGTCCTTCGGAGCTCGGTGCTGCGTGACGGACGCCTCTCGCCCGCCGCCCCCCTCTTTCCTTCCTCCTTGCCGGGGCTCCGCGAGCTCAGAGGGCGCTCCTACAGCCGCGTGGTTGGAAAAAAGGCAAAATATTTCAGCCAGTGACTTTGCCTGCGTGAAATAAAGCGAAATTCACGCTGCGCTAGCTCTGGAGTACGCGCACTGAGCTTTGTCTTCGTCACTTACGCAGCGGCTGAGCGTGCGCTGATATCTGCAGCTGACGAACCCGTGCCGTCTGTGCCCACCCTCGCGGAGCACGGTGCCGCCGCGGCCGCAGGAACGGGGCTGTCCCCGCAGCGCCCACCGCCTCAGGAAGCGCCTCCGGAGGTGCACGGTGAGTGCTAAGGATGCCCCTACGAGGACCTTCCCAGCTGCCACCAGCAGCACCTCTATCCCGCCTTGGTTTGTTATTTAGGGGAGGCCGAGCCACACAGATCACAGAGTTGCTTTCATCCTGACACAAACTTTTGATGTAATTTTGCCTCATTTGTGTTTCTTCTTCCATATGAGGAAAATATCTCATCTCAAAGTTTCCCACCCAGGGTGGGAAGAGGGAGAAAATGGCATTTTTCTTGTTTGCTTCCGCGCAGAGCTTGGTGCCCAAGAAGGCTCGCAATGGGAGCATCCATCAACTGAGAAAACCAAGCTGGTTGCGAAGCCTGGTGAGATGGAGACTGCCCCAGAACCGCGGCAAATGGAAAGCTCTGAAGTATCCCTTCCTCCCCCTTTAATTGTGCTTGAAAATGTACGGGAAACCATAAGCAGTTATATGTTAATCATGCTGGTGGAGAACATCAGTGACTTGTCAGAGGAAGATGGTGACTTCACTGTGGAAATGATACCTGAACTGCGGGCTGCTGTTGTTGCTTTTACTGGAAATGCTGGTAAGGAGGAATCTGGATTATGAGTGATTTTGAGTTTTTCTTGCCTTGCTGCTTTTGTGTTCGTTGGAGGGAGTCCGACTGGGAAGTGAACAATGTGTCCTCTCATGGGTTTAAGGAAAAGTCTCATATTGTTATAGACCCAGCCCTCATTTCAAAGGATGCAATCAATGAGGCCTTTTATCTGTAAGGTGTAAAGGCCAGTGAAAATCAAAATAATGAATAGAATATGGGTGGGGCTGAAAGTCAGCTGTGTACAAGCCATTAGAGGATACGGTGGGTCATAGAACAGATCAGTGATAAAGGTTCTACTTGCCAAAATGTGCTGTGTGTAATAAGTTTACATGGATTCAAGAGAAAACTGAACTGGTTAGGACAGAACCTTCTAAGGTTATTAAACAGCACATCAGTGCCGGGGAACCTACTGTACTAAAAATTGGTTGGAGGTATGGAGAGAATTAGGGAAGCAGTAGCATCTTAAAGGTGTTCCCCAGATGCCTGCTGTGGAATTAACACCACGTACTCACCTGATGCTGCAACACCAACTAGTTGTGGAGCAACTGCGTGCTCATCGTGATTTGTTATTGTGGATTTGTTTTCTTTTTTCTGCTTTATTGGTGATCGATGACGCAGGCATCATCCAGGTGATAGAGGGATTTGTCTGCTTCTGCTTCTCACCAGAGAGAAGCTGAGGAGGTGTCCTGGTTCCTGCCAAGACTTATGGGTGATGTTATTAATATGGGCTTCAGAAAGTGGTACAGTGAGACTCAGAAAAGCTGTAAGCCAGCACCATGGCTGCTGTTGATGTGGAGGAAACAGAGCTTTGTTTTCAGAAGAAACTGATTAAATTGACAGCAGGAAACTGATTGCATCTGTGACTGATGCTCTGCTTGAGCCCTTAGAAGAACACAAATATTTGGGTTGAGGAAAGGTCAGGGTGGAAAGAAAGAAGGAACATTTTTCTGAGGAGGAAAAACTGAATGTCTCTTTAGAAGGTAGGATGTGGTATGTGAGGATATGTGAGTCTAAATCAATTTTGTGGGAATGGCTGTAGTACTATAACAGGTAAGAATGGAGTTGCTCTGAAATCTTGAAGTTGTCAAAGAATTAGTAAGTGGCATAACTAACCAAATAAGCTTTTCATCTTTGAGAAGCCCATAGAGTTTTCTGTTGTAGAAGATAGAAAGGATTTGCTTGTTTTCCTGGCCCAGTCCCAAATTTTTGGTGTAGCCTTGAGGAAATATGTGGATCCTTTAAACACTTAGATATGTGTTTGCCTGACAGACCTAAAAGCGGCTAGCCTGGTTTTTAGAATTATGATAACAGGGTGAGAAATAGCAAAAACATAGAACAAATTTATCATAACACTGAAAGACCCCGTATTTAAACCCAACTTCCTTCTGACTGTGTAGTAATGAATTTGAATTTTATTTTCTTTTGGGGTTGAAAAGATCAAGTGCTACTGAACAAAGTCTGAGAGAACTTCTGGCGATGGTAGATGTACCTCAGTAATTGTGACCAACCATTTGGTGAATGATAGATAACAAAAATTGTTACCTATCCACACGCTGGATGTGGCAAGATGTAGCTGTATGGGCACCACTGTGTTGACAAATGGCTCGTAATACAGTGACAGCCCATTTATATCATAGCAGAAGATGAGCGGCTGGTTCAATCTTGGGTTGGTTTTTCCTTTGTTTCTCTTTCTAGCTGCAGCGGACATCGTTAAGAAGCTAAATCGAAGCGAAAGAGCAAATAAGCAAAACTTAACTGCACGTCTCCTCGAGTTAACAAACTGTATTAGAGCTGAAAATATACCACCTAACACACCCAATGACTATATATCTATCTACTTTGAGAACAAGAAGAATGGAGGTGCGCAAGTGGTAGACGTTCTTCAACTGTGTGATGAAGGTGCAGCTATCATTACATTCAAGAACCATCAAGGTAATGCGGAAATGTGCAGCCCTTGTTTCTTTGTGGTCCTTTCACTTAAAGACCCAAGTGTGGGTTTTCTGAAGAAAAGGCTGCTTTGCTCTGGTGGACCAGCATAGAGGAGCTGTGACTTGATAAAATGAGTAGTAGCCCAGGCAACTGATTTAGGCAGTTTGAGTAGAGTACAACAGGGATGGGGACAGAGGCAGTGCTGTGCTGTACATATTTTATCCTGGAGATAGGCAGTGTTAGTTCTTAGCTGCCTCTTCCTAATTTAGCTTTTGGTATTTGAAACTAGGAACTCTTCAATAATTTGGAGTTACTGCTGTCTGAAAAGGGGAGAGGATTCACATAAAAATCTTCTTGCATGTAGACATTATATTAAGCAAATATTTGTAAAGATCTTTGGGTTTACATGTTGGCAATAATAATGTTTTGTTTGTTTTAGATGTAAACAGTGTCTTGTCAAAGCAGCACTCGCTCAACAAAAGACCGATATCTGTCTATCCTTACTATGTCTCCCTGGGAACAGCTCTATACGGAAAGGAAGGGCCACAAATAAAGAAACCAGATCCAGTTACAATGCCACTGGACCCCTATATCTGGCAGTTCTTACGGAGAAAAAATAGCCTAATCGAAGCGATACGTTCTGAGATGGCAAATTGTCATTGTGAGATAACATGGCCTAAAGGCAACTGCGCAGAGCCAAAAGTTATTCTGCATCCTTCAGCTGCTTTGTCTGAGAGGAAGAGATCAGTGGTTCAATTGATCAGGACATGGAATGCAGTGGCTTCCACAACATTTTCATATAGCATATCAAAGTACAAAGTAGAGAAGCTTAAAGTAAGCGCAGAGGTGTGGGAAGTCATTAGAACCAGTATTAACCACAACGAACTTTTGATGATCTCATTTCTTTCCAAGGATTTACTTGTTGTAGTAGGCCACAAAGACATTCTGAAGAATGTTGTCCAAGAACTGAATTTGCAGATAGAAAAAGTCACCAGAGAAATTGAAAGAGAAAAGCAAACAACTGAAGAAATAGTGATTCTGAGTCCAGGGGATTTTGCAATTTTGCAGAACGTCGGTCTTGAAGAAAGAATTCGCATGGAATTCCCAACTCTGCAGCTAACTTACGATCATTTGCAGAAGATAATTAACCTGTATGGACTGCGTGAGGAAGTTTATAAAGTGAAAGGGGAGATACTGGTTAATATGCAAAAAATGACAAAGAAAACCGTTACTCTCCACCCTTTTGTTTTCCAGTTTTTACAACGTATTGATAACGAAACCCTGTCACAGAGCCTGTTTTTGTCAAAACACATTAGTGCCTTTTATGAGCTTGGCCCAGATGCTGTCCTTCTGAAAGGAAATGATGACGAAACTCTCCTAAAAGCAGAAGAAGAGCTAAAGAAGGAACTGGACTACAAAAGCATTACTTTAGAAGATGAGTCCATTCTCCAGAAGGAGGAATGGACAACGCTCACTGAGGAGAACTGCTGTAATGCAGCTGTAACAGTCACTCAGAAAGAGGGTGAGATCATTGTTGCTGGTTTTTCTCAAGCAGTAGCGAAAGCCTTCGAAGAGCTTTTTAACTTTGTAGATGAGAACACGCAAGTACAAAAAGTCATCGGAGGAAAGCCCACCGTAGTCCTAATGTACATCGAGAAAGAGAGGGCCTCCGTCTTGGATGACTTAAAGAATAAAGGTGTGAAAATTGACTTTAGTAAAGTTATATCCTTGAGCGGACCGAGAAGAGAGGTGCTGAAGGGAACTACCCTAATTGAGCAAATGCTGTCCGGGCTACATTACAAGCGTGTGGTAATTAGTGAGCCAGGAGCCAGGTCGTATTTAAAAGAAAGAGAACGCTTTTTGGCTGCCAGTGTGAAACATGAGTGTAACTGTCTAATCAGACTGGAAGAGCAGTCAGAAGAGTATATGGAAGAACAACAAGTACACAGTAACATAGGCAAGCGCTATACACAGATGACCGTGCAGGGAGTTCTAATAGCGGTTTATAAAGCCGACTTGTGCACTCATCGTGTTGATGTTGTGGTGAATGCATCAAATGAAGACTTGAAACACATTGGTGGCCTCGCTTGGGCACTGCTCCAAGCAGCTGGTCCAGAGCTGCAGGCTGAGTGTGACGAGGTGGTGAGGAAGAGCGGGCGTCTGCAGGCCGGCTGTGCGGTGATCACGGGAGCGGGGAAGCTCCCCTGCAAACAGGTCATCCATGCTGTTGGGCCCCGGTGGAAGGAGCAGGATGCAGAAAAGTGTATGCACTTGCTGAAAAAGACCATTAAGATGAGCCTGCAGCTGGCTGAAACATACAATCATCTCTCCATAGCTTTCCCTTCTGTCAGCGGAGGGATTTTTGGCTTCCCGCTGCACAAGTGCGTAAATGCAATTGTGTCAGCCATCAAGAAAACCCTGGAAGAATTCAACGGGGGAAGCAGCTTGAAGGAGATTCATCTTGTGGATATCATAGAGGATAACGTTCAGGCTTTCATCAAGGCATTGAAAGAAGTGTTTTCAGATGATGTACCTCTTAACAACTCGGTGCAATCTCTTAACACTCAGACCAGTGTTGTTCGTCAGCCTAGCAAAAGGACAGCTTCTCAAAGTGGCATGAACTTTGCATTAGTAACAACTGAGGAAGGTCTTGACGTCATGCTGAAAAAAGGAAGCATTGAAGATGTCACAGTAAGTGTTTTGAGTGGCTGTTTGTCCGGGCTGAAGTGAAGCACATTTTTTTTAAATGTGAAAAGGGGAAAAAACAGAAACAAAACTTTAAAAAGAAAATCCAGCAAACAAAATCCCTGTGTCCGTCATCTGGACGTCCTGATTGCAAGAATGCAGCTGAAATATGGAGCTTGTGCAGAGACAAAAGCAGGCGCCCAGTGCCAGTTAAAGAGCAGCTTGGCTCCCATAGCAGCACAGCTGATCCGTGCTTGTACTGCTGAGTCCTTGGCCCAAAGCTGCCTGGCTCGCCCTGTGCCTGTAGGGTACTGACCTGGGGAATGGGGAATGCAGAATTTTAACTTTTTTTTCTATCAGTTTGAAATTATTCCTCTGTAAACTCAAATTCTATACTGCTTCAAGCAGGCTCAAGGTACTAGAACTAAGCATATGACTTGTCTATTTTATTCCAAAGCCTTGTTAACTCCAAAAAGTTCTAGCTGCCCTAGAACTTTACTTGCAAATCAGCAGATAGGCTCTATTTGATGAATCGATGCAAACCTTTAAAGTCTTTACTTAAAACTGGAGCTCTTGCTTGTGTGTTTTTCAGACAGATGGTGTTGTCATCAGTGTTGGTGGAGATCTACAGCTTGAGAAAGGACAACTCGCCAAAGCTTTGCTAAGCAAAGCAGGGCCAAGGCTTCAGGCAGATTTAAATGACGAAGGCCTGGGAAAATCCCCTGGTGACGGATCTGTGTTCACAACAAAAGGTTACGATCTGAGTTGCAGTTATGTGTTTCATGCTGTCGCACCTAGATGGTCGGAGGGAAGTGAATCTGCAGTGAAGGTACAGGAGTTTTTATTTACTTAAACTCTTAATTTGCATGGGCTTTATGGAAAATTTAATGCAACTTCTTTGAAATGAGGGAGGCTATCCTAGGATATGAGTGAGTTCGGGCTATTTATTTAGCTGTGTTGCTCACACCTTGTTGACTGTCATATTCTTTCTGATGTGCATAATTCCATGCTAAGAGATAGTACTTTCCCTTTTAGCTGAATTGCACATTCCAGAAAAACTAACTTTCAGTAATGGAAAAAATAATTGTGCTTTACAGATCTTGGGCAGGATCGTCACAAAATGCCTGCAATCTGCTGAGGAACTATCTTTAAAGTCCATTACTTTCCCAGCAATTGGAACAGGAATCTTAGGTTTCCCAGGTTCTGTTGTTGCTAAATTGCTGTTTGACCAGGTGTATGAATTCAGTAGTAAAAAGAAAACCAATTCTCTTCGGGAAGTTCACTTTCTGTTGCATCCAAAAGACGTAAATAACCTTCAGGTGAGTTACCATGCTTTTCTCTCTCAATTACATGCTATTCTGTTTGGACCTATCTCGTGGTATGTGGCTATGTGTTGTTTTCCAGAGAATCTGCAGGCTGCTCGTTACCATATAAAGCATAGAGCAGTTTGCTGACAGTCTCTTTTGCACGTAGCTTGTCCTGTACAGCCCTGCTTGCTTCCTGTCCTTTTCTATTCCCTGGCAATAATGCAGATGAAAGTGTAATTACTCCTTTTATCTTATGAACTTGCTTGATTCTTCATTACATAGGGCTCACCTACAGACAGACTTGCTGCAACTTCTGCATAGATGTCATCACTCTTGGAAAAGGAATACTTTCCATGGGTTTAGATGAAGTCTAAGAAGAATAATTATGTTAGGATTGCATGCTGGTAAAATTGTCCAGTGGAAAACAAACCAGTGTTCTGCATCCCACTTCTTTTCAGTGTCACATTAGAACAAGTTTCTATGCTTTTACTCAAGTTACTGCAAGGGTTGACTGTAGTTTCCTTTTCTAGGCATTTTCAAATGAATTTGAGAGACGATGTGGCAATGATGTAGATGAGGCTAGCGAAAGCACGGGTAAGTATATTATTATTATTATTATTATTACTGGCTTTTAAATTTTCCAGGTAGCGTATTCATGACAGATATATAGATATGTGGTGAACATGCTATTCCCAAAGTCCAAGTGCATGTTGTAGAGGCAGTATGTAGTATTTTCAGGATGAGCATAATGTCTGAAACGGTGCTGGAGATGCTAAGGAAGAAACATTCTTGTGATTCATTATCTGGATGTAGTGTACACACAGTAAGGATAGCAGAAGGCACAAGTGAGGTTCTTTTCTTCTCCTGCTGCAGTCTTCCCTTTTCTTCTGGGAAGAACTAGTCAGTTCCTGGTTATGTATCTTAATGGGGCCTCTTTGGAATGCTCTCAAAGCTACGTTCAGATCGACAGCAAAACTAACCTGAAATGTCTTCAGTGCTGTCCAGTCTAATGGGACTGCAGAGTGTGGAAAATGAGTATTTGTTGAAAACTCGATCAAGTTTTTAGAAATGATGCATAGACAAAAAGTTACTGTCATGTGGTAGAGAACCTGCCCAAAAACTCCCTTTGAGACAAGAGCAAAGGAGTGAGATTTCTATAGCAGGAATGTAGTAAAACATGTTTGATTTTTTCCTACTATTTCAGCATAAATAGCAATGATGGGAGTAAGTGAATGTTGGTCTGAGACTCCCATGAGAAGGAATAATTTTCAGTTACTGATGTGGGCAGTGTTCTCACTGGTAGAGTCCAGAGATGAACTGTGGTCTCTGCAGGCATTGTACCCATAAGTGCTCCTCTGCTCAGTGTCTGTATTTCTGTCCTGCAGCTTTCTTTGGTCCCATTTCGAACCCAGCACAGGATGTATATGAAATGACAATTGGCTCCATCAAGTTCCAGGTGGCCGCTGGTGATATTACCAAGGAAACTGGAGATGTCATTGTAAACATATCAAACAAATCTTTCAACCTCAAAACAGGTACTTCAGTTGGTGTTATGTGTGGATATAGTGTATGTGATTGGGAGGGATAGATAAGATGAGTGGGAAGCTTTCTTGTTATTTTGAGCTACTGGATAATGGGTTTTAAGACTTGCAGAAAAGTGAAATTAATAACTTTAATTTTTCAATAGAATCTTTTCACAGAACATCCCTTAGATTAAAAAAGATTAACCTTATGGTGGTTTTTACCTCAGTGAAACTTTTTAGGTTTCTCAAGACGTCTTTTTTTTTTTTTTTTATTTGAAAAGCATAAGCCTAAAATTTAAACAATGCTATCTAATTATAACCTGTGCTTTTACCAAAAATGAGCGAGTATGGAGTATCTGATTCTGCCTTAAGCAAGACTTCAATAGAATTAATAGTAGTAACTGTGGAATCATATTCTTCTTCTCATTTAAGGTGTCTCTAAAGCAATTTTGGAAGGTGCTGGGAAAGAGGTTGAGGATGAATGTGCTGAACTAGGTATGGTGCAACTTTTCTGTCCTTTCTGAAGGCTCGCTTGCATGACAGGGAGTTGGTTGGAATTCTTTCTCAGTGCCTGCTGTACACCTATCTGTCTTATGCACCGTGTCACATCAACTAGTCTTTAATCAGTTAATGTGATATATGTAAAACATCTAACAAGGAAAGGAAGAGGTATTTTCAAGGCAAAAGAGCATCTAAACCTTGGTAAAGGAAGGACAAGATCTACCTATGATTGCATCCGCTAATTCCAGTAAAGCTTCTGAGTGATATAGACAAGTCCACGGAGAAGACAGGCGTGAGTTGGGGATGATGTTAGCGCAGAACTCGTACTAGAGAAGCTATGTTTCATTGGGAGTAACTCTCTGCCTGCAACTTCTTTTCTTATCCCTAAGTGAAAAAATGTTTGCCGTTGTCTTCAGTAGCAACCCACTACTGTACCCTCTGCATGACTAAGAGGGAAAATCTTTGCATCTGGGTTCCTGCCTTAAAAGAGGCATTTGTAGACGAAATTGAGCTAGTGGACGGCAAATGCAATGAATGGAGTGTAAGAATGGAAAAGTATTTGGCTTAAAAGCCTGTTTGCAAGCTTCCCTTATTTTGATAACAGAAGTGAGAAAGTCTCTCTTGTGGAGGTCAGCTCACAAGACCAATGAAAGGAAAGAATTACATGGAGGAGATGAGCCGTCTCATGTAAAGGCCGACTGCAGTACTTAGTCTGCATGAAGTTTCCTACAGCTGCAGAGCAAACTTGGAAAAGAAAGGCACACAAAACTTTATTTGACAAGCAAGGCAAATAATTCTTAATCATAAAATGAATCCCAGGAAGTAAAAATAAAGAGAAGGGGTATTTATCAGCATGTGGAAAGAGACTTGGAGCTTATCCTTGGATGTTCTTGTCATCGTTTCTTATCTCCCAATGACAATTACTACATATATATGTTGTAAATAAGTGTTGATTGTTTATTTACTTCTGCTTACGTTTCAGCCTCGCAGCCTAATGATGGCTATATAACCACAAAAGCAGGAAGCTTGCCGTGCAAAAAAATAATCCATTTTGTCGCTCAAGATGATGTTAAAGTGCCAGTCTCCAAAGTGCTTCAGGAATGTGAATTACAGCAGTGCACCTCTGTTACCTTTCCAGCGATTGGAACAGGTTTGTCTCTTCTTTTTGAACTGGTTCAGTACATGAGATCTGCAGAATTGCAGAGCTGAAACAATTAGCTTGTCTGGAAGGGTAGTTCTTTTCAGAAACTGCAAACTTCAAAACCGTCACTGGAAACTTATGAAGAGACTGGAAAACTTCATCTTTACGGTTAGATAGTAGGTAATGAGTATAAGTGCTCTAAAGCCGACTCTTTCTTGATAATAGGGGTTCAAATTTATTTATAATATATGCATATGTTTATGGAGAACCATAAATGTTTGTTACCACAGCATGGTATGTGAAGCAACTCATTGGTTAAACCCAGGGAGCTAATTCTCTGTTGGTAAAATCAGTAGGTGGTGGAATTCTGTCTAGCAGACACACAAGCGGGTATGACAGGGATGAAATGTGAACACATCAAAAATGTCAGATTAGCCATTTTTGCTTCCATGTTTTTTCATTAGATCAGGAAAATTCCTTATAGTAAGAGAACTCAGATTTAGAGTTTCAACACGAAGAGACCTCTTGCATGAATAAAACTAGAGTTGTTTTAGGAGTAAAGAGTTCCCTAGTGGCCTATTGAGAGCCAGTCCTGTGGCTTGTCAGGTAGGTACCCAGGCCATATCATCAACATCATTATCTTATCAGTTGCTGTGTCAGCAAAAGTAAGCTTCCATTTCTAAATTGCCAACCTGAAATTAGTTGAGTTACTTGTGACCCATGTGATTACGGGAATGATCGTAACTATTCTGTTAAAGATGTTATAATCCTTTTCAAGGCTAACTATTTGCAACTTGTTCCAGGTCAGGCAGGCCGTTTTCCAGATACAGTAGCCGATGAGATGATGGATGCAATAACTGAGTTTGCAAGGATGAACTCTACTCCATCTGTGAAAACTATTAAAATTGTCATTTTTCAGCCACATCTGCTGGACGTGTTCCATACAAGCATGAAAAAAAGAGAAAATCCTGGTAAAACAAAATCAAAATCACTTATTTCCAAGATGGCATGTAAGTAGATATCACTTTTAAATAGGGGCAATAAATCAAACCATTTTATACTATACATTCTCAGCTAGTGCTACTTACAGCGTTTGCGTCTCTCATTGTAGCATTCCTGATCCGTGAGAAACATCCTCCGAAGGAAAAACGCAAAGCAGTTTTGGAAAATAAAGTTGATCAGGCTGTTGTTCAGATTTGCGGTGAAAACGAGAAACAAGTGGAAGAAGCGGAAACCCTGCTGAAAAGTACAATTCTGAAGGAACAGTTTCAAAGAGAAATCAAGGATGACTCCATCTTGGATTTTGATGAGGCAGAGAATGAGGAACTGCGTGACCTACAAAAGAGATTAAATATTGCTCTGTTCTTGGGAGACAACTTTATTCGAATTACAGGATTTAGCAAAGATGTCTGGTTTGCTTACTCAAGTATCCAAGACATGATCCACAGGGTTAAAACTGCTAAATATGAAGCAATCAAGGCAGAACTTTATCAAAACTTAATTGAGTGGAAATATTTGGAAAAAGATTCCTACGTGTCCTTTGACAGTATGACAAATATGCGCTTGGAAAATGCTTTTATAAGAAAGCAGAAAGATGTTTCAGTCGTCATTAACAAGAAAAAGTACATGGTGAATATGGAAGGTAGATATGCTACAGATGGGGAAGGACAACGTATAACACTTACACGTACTGATAAATCTGCAGGTTAGTAAAAGCATCTTGATGAGTTGGGTTGATATTCACACACGAAGGTAGGTTGCATCTAGCTGAGTCAGAGTAAGAAATAGGAAGAATCTGTAGAATATTGTGAGATGCTTTTTGTCCATTTCTGGAAAAGGTGTTAGGGTGGAAAAGGCCGATAAAAGAATTGTGCAGTTATTTAAAACTGTTGGAAATAGAGATAACGCATTCAGAGGTTCTTAACAGGCTTACTAGCAATGATTAGACATGCTTGTAGCAGTTATCGTTCTAAACCATTTGTATTCTCAAGACGGGCCCTCTTCTATTTATTTCAGTGATTTCCATCACAAAGAACTATCTTTCTCCTGTCCTTACAGACTCTTCCTGGTAGATTACTTTTCTTCACCCTGCTGTCATCCAGTTTTACTGGGGCTCATTTTATTTCTTAATGGGATCAATTTATTTTCCATTTAACACTTGGAAACAGAAGTCAACAGATTTAAGTAGTTGTGCACCTCTCAGTGCCTCACATATTCTGTCAGATGTTTGTTTATTTTTGCTTTATTACTGAAAAAGGTGTTGCTTTTAAGAAGGTGACACCCTCTTGATTTGACAGAACCTAACATGCTAGATGTGCTTAGTGAGTGGGTCAGCCGTTGTTAGTGTTCAACAACAGAGCTCAATATGAAATAAGAGGAAGGAATACCTCTGCTTTTCATGCGAAGAGTACATTATTGGAGCTCCAAACTTCATCTTCCTTTTTCAGATGCTTTGCTCCTAGTTGTTCAGAATTAAGTGTCTGTCCCCTCCCCAATGTGGGCAGAAGACAAATAAAGACGTTGCTCCTTCTTCAGTGGTGAAGGAGAACAGATTTGTCTAAGAGCTACCCGTTCCAAGACATCAGCTGTCAGTGCAATGACATCATAAACTAAAGCATCTTACTCTTCTGGGTTTTGTTTGGGTCGTTGGTTGGTTTTGTTTCTTTGTTTTTGAAAGACAGGCTCTTGGCTGACAGTAAGTGAACAGGCAATAATGATGAACTGTAATAAGTGTAGGCTTTCAGAGGAGTTTGTAGCAGGGCGTATTTCACTTTAAGCAGTGGGTTTGGGTAAATGATTGATGTGCTTCTTCTGCAGATCAGGAATCAACAGCACTCCCCGAAACATGGGACGATATGCAAAATCAGCAGCTCAAAATAGTGGAATTGAAACCATATACAAAAGACTACAAACACGTGAAGGAAAGGTTTCTGAAGACCTCTCCGTCACTAAATCTAAAAATCGAAAAGGTAAAAGCATGTAATCATTTCTAAGCATAAATATAGCTAATGAATAATGACTAGTAAACAGTGGAAAAAATAAATTCCATTGGAATTTGTTGGACAAGTCTTTATAGCAAAAGAAAGGGACACAGTTTTTATCTGCTTTCCTAATTGACTTAAAGTGTGTGTGTGTGTGTGTGTGTGTGTATTTAAGTAACTATCTGAAAAGATTGCACAAAACCATCAATAACCACACAGTTGTTCAGTCCCTGTAATCCTTGTGACCTTCAAACCTGGTGTAAAATATCTCTGCTCCCAACAGGAAACTACTTATGAAATCAAGGTTTATAATGCTGGGAAAATGCAGAATATGGCAATTTTAGTTAAGGTGCCTATGTGTATTGTCTCTGTTCATGTAGCTGCTATGCATTTTTCTCTTCTGCTTATTCATAGAATGGCTTGGGTTGGAAAGGGCATGTAAGACCATTTAGTTCCAACCCCTCTGCAGTGGGAAGGGCCACAGAATCAGATACTGGATCAGATAGCAAAACTCAGCAAGCAGAGGGGATTCACTATCCAGAAACAAATGTAAAGCAACTTGAGAGTGAAGGTTGTTACTACTGATGTCTTCATGAATATTTGTTGTTTCAGTACTACGGACTGCTCACTTCTGGCGGTATAGAAGCGTATACCAGATCGCTTGCTAACATGTCACTCCTCAATGGAGTAGCTCTGATTTGAGATGGTTTGGTTATATGAGGCCAATTTTGATGTCATCTAGTTCCCCAGTAAATTTTTTGGGCTCAAGCTGTGAGTTTCAAGCATTAGCTACTCCTGGAGTGCCAGGGGAGTAAGTACGCCTGCGTGTAAGGGTCTTTTCTGCAGAACAGCCAACTGCTTAACAGTCAAGTTGCATGAGAATTTATTTAGGCTGTTCCCCCAAGGAGCAGGAGATTAGTGACAGCAATGGGTTCTGCTGTTTGCCGTGCTGAAGTCTGGAGCCACGTGCCCAACGTATTTTATAGTCTAGTATCCATGTGTTGTAGGTGGGAGGAGAATCTTGGAGCGCCGAGTGGTTGATACACTGATGTTTTTCATAACAAGAAAAAATGAATGTCTTCTTTTCAAACTTGGCAGATCGAAAGGGTACAGAACCCATCTTTGTGGAAAGTCTACCAAATAAAAAAGTGTCAAATGGATGACAAAAACGGCAACAACAATAATGAGAAGTTTCTGTTCCATGGGACAAGTGCACAGTCGTTAACCTTCATTAACAACTATGGATTTAACCGCAGCTATGCTGGAATGCACGGTAATGTGAATTTCAGAACTACTCATTTTCCTGGATGGGGCTAGGAATAATTTGCCACGCTACCTGTGTAGTGCTGACATGTACGCAAAACTGTTTGATTTGTTAAATCTCTCTGTTGCAAATAAAAAACAAAATTGCCACCTCCAGAGCTTGTGAATATCTTGAGAGTGGTTGCTATTAATTAATTGTTTTTGTTGTTTTTGGTCTACAGCTGCACAGTTTGGAAATGGAACTTACTTTGCTGTTAATGCCAGCTATTCTGCTAATGACACCTACTCCAAACCAGATGCAAATGGGAAGAAGCACATGTACCTGGCTCGAGTCCTTGTTGGACAGTATTCCCAGGGGACACAAGGAGCAATTACTCCAGCAGCAAAGAGTGTTGGCAACAGTGTGGATCTGTTTGACAGTTCAACTGATAATGTGAACAATCCATCCATGTTTATCATATTTAGTGATATTCAAGCTTACCCGGAGTACCTCATCACTTTCACTAGATGAGCATTTTGATTGCAGCCATGATTGCATGTCTCTTAGCTTTTATTTTATAAATCAGTCCTACAGATCAACCAAATATGCAGCAAAAACTATTTATAGTTCTATCAAATTAATTTCTAAAGGCCTTTTTTAGTTTAAGCAGCCTCTGGTTCTTTTTGATATCGTGAACATAGACTAATGTTTTTCCTCTCAGAGTAGTAGCTGAATGCATTTAAGACAAGTGTAATCTGGCAGGTAATGTAACAGCAGTTTTCAGTAGCTGTCCCACGCCTCCCCTATCGTGTTCCTCCATGCTGTGTTCCGGCCATCCTAGCTGCAGCAGTGCGGGTGGGAGAGAGTGCAAGACTGAGTGCTTGGTCTCACATTTCTGAAAGAGTGAGAAGCTGTCATCAGTTGCGATGCAGACTGTCATTCACAGTTCTCAATAAATGAACTATCTGTACTTAATGGCCTGTGTTTGTCTGACATGATCTGCGGGCATTTAGCATTTGTTTTGAAGGGTCAGTTACTGAGTGCTTGGAGACTGACATCTCTAATGTGGGTTTACTTTTAATACAATGGATAGGTCAGTAAGAGGTTCTGTCAATGTGACCTAACTTGCTAGCAGCAGTTAATGCCTGAGGTACCTAGGTATAGCCTAAGAGAGCCAGGAGAGTGGAAGTTGGGAAGATCTTATGTTGTTATGCACCAGCTGTAGTGGCATTCCTCTGATCTTAAGCAGGAAAGAACAGGGCAAAGTGGGTTTTTTTGGGGGGGGTTGGGATCTTTTTTAAGGCCATTTTTTATTTTTCTAAGGCCAATTAATTCCTCCTATATTGTTATGTTGGCCCACGATATCAGAGGTGGATGTCAGTGGTATGGCAGTAGAGGCTGAACCTTCCATCAGTTTTCTGTTACGCTTTGTTGCTGTGTGACAGATGGCAGCAGAGGAGCAGTTTGACATGGAAGTGTGGAGTTTAATTCTTCTACATGGTGAAAATGCAGAGCTAATGGTAGTGGCTATGTTGAACAACAGTCCTTTGCAGCTGAAAACTTGCTCTATCCACTAGTGTTAGTTGGCTCTTTGCATCTGTTGTAGTTTCCTTGGAAATAAATAGGTATTACTTTTGGAGCAACCTACATATCAGCTTGCTACTAGCTGAATATACTACACTAACATTGTTTTCATGTATCCCGTGCAATCCTTTTAAAATGAAACTTCATCGATGGTTCTGAAAGCAAATAGCTTTTTCCACCCTTATTAAGCGTGTGTTATGCAGAGAGAAAACTAAGCAAAAACCCAGCTGGAACTTAATCTGTCCACAGTTGTAGCTTACTAACCTGCCTCAATTGTCAACTGGCACATCTTCTCACAGGGCACAATTATTTTGGCACGCTACAAGCAAGCTAGACAAATATTTTGGAGATGGGGGTGTTCAAACATTTCCCTTTGGGTCTCTTCAAAAGTTCTCGCTAACACCTCATCTGTAAGCTTCAGAACTGATTTGTCTTACTGTGCTTGTTAGCAGAACGTATCTGACTTTTGGGGGGCAGAAAGCGGACGCCTTTCATGACTAGACTGATTTTGGTGAACCAGAAACGTGGGCAATTGCAATGGTGTAGGGGCTTGTTTATTTTTGAACGCTACATTCAAGTTACTCTTGTAACTTCTCTCCACACTGTTAGACAGCAAGAGGTTATTTCTTTCCTTGTAAAAGGGGAAGACTACACCCTTCTGCACAACACCCTCTTGGAACAGGCAATATTGTTTTGTTCAGCAAATAAGAAAAAATTAGAAGTACCTGTGCAGCTGCTTGTTCCTGCTTAAATTAAATAACGGAGAGGGCAGAAGAGAGTCAGTCTCAGATGGTGCTGCGTAGGGAAAAGCATTCTGCTGCATTACAGGTGTGCTTTTAATTAACTTTTGTCTGAATGATTGTAATTAACTAAAGATTTTACCACAGATGCTCCTGGAATAATTACTTTCTACTTTCTTGCGCAGTGCACATTTTAGGAATTGGGCGTGGAGACTATTTCTCCCTTCATATACTTTCTCAATGATTTTAAAATTTCTTGCTCTTTAATGGTTTTACTATCGAGATGTTCTTAATGCTTTTCTTTTTCAGATTCCTACTGGGTTTTCCAGGACCTCAGAAAAGGCATTTAACAAAATACAAGTTGCATTCTATTATGCTTGCTTCTAGGGAAGCCAGTTTATGCAGAGTTCTAAATTTATCTTTGGAGTTAATTCTCAACAGACAGAAGCTAAGGCACTAACAGCATATTCGCAGAGAAGCTGGTGTTCTCTCTGGCTGTGAAATCATTACGAGAGAGAGCTTCCCATTCTCCTCCATCAGAGTACATCAGGGCAGAAATGGACAGATGGGGACATGGGGGAGTGGGTTCACCTGCACATGCTGGAAGACCAGAGATACAGACCTTCTGGACACGAGTTCTCAAAAAAATTATTTCCATCCTGTCACTGTGTAGAGGTAAATAAAGAAAAGGAAGGCTGCTCTGTAAGTTTCCATTTGGCACTCCAATTTCTCCCTTATTTCTTGAGACTGACACCCTACTACCTCCACGTTGAACATCTTGCTGTAACTAGGGAAAGAAAAAAAAACTTTTCTGAAATAATCTTTGAGATTTCTGTGTATCAGGTTTCAAAGGCAGGCAGAAACATTCAGTGTCTGTTTATTTAAACTTCGGTCCAAAATAAGACCTTGTTACTGTTGGCTCTTATCAAGCAAGCCTAGAGCATAAAGCAGCTTTTGCAAAACAAAACAAAACAAAAACAACAAAAAACCACTGGGATTCTTCCTTGCAGAGTAATTCCCAAGCTTCTGATTGCTTTGTTCCCACAGAGCTTCGTTAGCTAGAGAACTAAGGAAAATGGATTCAGTTTACGTAGGAACAGATATTAGTAGAGTCCAAGGTCACTTCCATTGTATGCCTAGAGGACATACAAACTGACCGACGTAGCTGGCACATTTCACTTTCCTAAGTGATCACTGAGGTAAGCAGGGATAAGGCAGAAAATTGAAATTTTTCTGGTGATTAATTTTGCAGTCACAAAAGGGGGGGCTAACGAGATGGAAATCCCATTAAAAGTAATCGCTGCATCTCTGTTTCAAGCGTTTTGAAATTTTAGGCTTACACAGGCTTATACATTTCACACGTATTTTTTAGCAGTGTTACCTTCCATCTTGCTCAGAGTGCTGGATGACAGCTGTAGTTAGGTTACCAAACAGGAAAGTGGTACAGAACTCCAGAGCAGACCTGCTGAATGGCTTGTCCTATCTGGGTCTCCCCATTCCCTAGGCATCTCCTTATTTCAATGAGGATATTTGCCATTTGGAGGTATGTATGAACAATTGGACCAGTTTTCTTATCAAAAATCCTTTTGACGGCCACTTTCATATGCTAAGAAAAGGGGAAGAAAGAGGAATCAAAGCTTAAAGTAAATTACAACGTATTCTCTTTCCCCTGTCTGCTAAGCAGCCTGGTTCAAACGCAGTTCCTGACTTCTGCCAGCAGCTTGCACCGTTTGTCTTCCTCGCACCCAGAAGCACAAGACTTGCGACAGAAATCTCTCTGGAGCTGCACTAGAGCTGGCGTGACAAACAAGAGGGACAGCAGAAAGGCTGTAAAGGAGAAGCATCCCTACTTCTGATCTGGGTCACGTGTAAGAGCAAAACGTGAAGGGAAGGCAGGAGATGTACAATGTAAGCAGCTCTGCTTCTAGTAAGAGGGTATAAATCAATCTTTGAGCCAGTATTACCACTAGCATGGAAACATCCCACGAAAGAAATACTGCACAGGAGCTGTCTGTACTATTTGCCACGTCTTATCCACTACATACAAGCAAAGCAGAGCTTTAAAAAAAAAAAAAAAGCTTAACATTAGAGATGGAAATACGTGCAATACTTTTGCTCTTCCTCCCGTTGTGATATATTTTTCTTCCCTCTTTTTGTGCAAGAGAACAATGGGGAATTGCTTTTTACGAAGTTCATAAGTTAGATCCACCAAGCATGATGTTAACTAGCTATGATCTAGTCCACCACCACTGAACGTAGAACAGGATCAGAACAACGTATTTTCACTGGCAGCAGCATTATACTGAGAGCCAAGTGGGGAAACAGATCTGAGATGTGGTTGTGCTAGCTGAATGAGAGATGTCCTCAATCTAGTTTTAATGAGAAATTCCACCAAGGGGAAAAGTCTTATTGAACCTTACGTGCAGCTATATTCGGTTTCAGCTTTGATAAACGGACATTTCTGACTAAAACAAGGCCTGCCCAAGAAACTGCCTATCTTTGATTCACACCAACCAAGTAAAAACTGTGAAGGGCATGAGAGATCACAAGCTTACAAGATCTACTTGAAATGACAGCTGTGCACTTCCATGTCCGTTTCACGAAAGCAGAGGCGAAAGAGACTCTTGCAGCTACTCCAGTGGCATTGAAGGCTAGAAAACATCAAACACAGCCGCAGCAAAGAAAATCCATCTCTGTGGTATCAATACATATTAGACCTTTACTGGCTCTTAATGGAAAACCTGAAAAGAATATGGAAACACGGTAGCTCCTTAAGTAAGGCCTCCTATTTATTTCCATGGAAATGACAACAGCGTAGAATAACACTAGTTGAGAGAGCAAATTCTCAGCTACGAAGCACTCTTTTTCAACTTAGTCACCACCAGCAGCTATTGATTTTTGCCACCTATGAACAAGAGCCTGCATGCCACGCTCACAAAAATCTGCAGCACTGGAGGTGATCAGCGGTTGCCACGTGCTGAAACGCAGCACCCACCGCCTCACTGCGCTACGTCCATTGGCTGGTCTCCAGAAAGGTTCAACAAGTGTCAATCAATGTCCACAGGTGCCATTTTTTCTGCAGGGAGGAATGCAATTCTATCTCTCTGCCTCATTCTCACTTCTGTGTCGGATGCCATTTTGTCAAACCGCCCCTCTGCTGCTATCTATTGCACAGCAACAAAATGCAGAGGAATATTGGTGGGAGGGTTCAGCCTCTATCGCCATACCATCAACATCTGCCTCTGAGGTCGCTGGCCAACATCATAAAATAGGAGGAGCTACTTTTGGATCAGCCTTCTTATGAGAAAGATGCATGCATGAGATTGAACCATTAATTCAGCTCCTCCTGCAACGTGCTTTTGCCTGCCAGTGCTGCAGTTAATGGAGAGTCTGTGAAACTGTAAATGCAATTTAGTTTTGGCAGAAATGCAGTTGGAGTCTATGGCAGATTCTATAGCAACCGGAAAGGCTCAAGACTAGTAACAGGAGATTCACCTTAAGGCAAGATAAGTACATAAAAAGAGTTCTCCTTTACCTTTCCTTTGCTTCCAAAAGGCAACATATTCTCCATCTAAACAATACAGAAATACAGTCAGATGTCCAACTCGTTATTAACCAGAGTAGAAATAATTTTTACAAACATTCTGTTAGTAAAATTCTAACAGTTTCACAGTCGGGAGAATCGTCAGAATTTCTCTAATGAATTCAGTCAAAATGGAAAGCACCGAACTTGAATGCTGCCAGAAGGCTTAGAACGGGGCTCCAAAATACGTAACATGAAAGTCATAACAAGAGAGCGCTGGTGCTGACACACTGTACGCTTACGAACAAATCATCTCAACACATTTTTCTGGATCATGCTTCAAATCAAGTTTTGACTCTCCAGAAAGGTAAAAGAAAGAAGAATTTTTGTAAGCATCATTGACTTTTTTTTTTTTTTTTTTTTTTTAATACTCTGTCTTCCGTAAGAAAGACAATACTGAAGAAACTTTGTCCAATGTTTTCCCTGGCACTTAAGAGCTGTCATTCAAAAGCTCGGCTGAGAGTGCAGTCACAGTCTTCTGAACTCCTATCCACATTATATAAGAAGCCCCCCCCCAAAAAAAAGAAAAAAAAAGAAAAGAAAAAAAAGATTCCCTGACTACTTCTCTGTTGTGCCAGTTGCTCTGAACTTGTTTTATTTCATCATTTAAAAGCAAATGATAAATGCAAAAATTGTTCAGGTAACACGAGCATATTCTTCTACCGCCTGTACACTCTGTACATAGCTATAAAAATAAAAATAAAAATAAAAATAAAAATAAAAATGCTATAAAATAGCAGAACACATTTCTTCAAAATGTTAAGGTTCTTCTAGAAAAACTAGCAAAAATATAGCTCAGTTGACAGGCTTCATCACCATCAACAGCTTTTCTCTCTAGTTCTAGCAGTTTTTACTGGCCAGACATCCACTCTGACCACCCAACAATTATGCCTTCAAAACACGTGTGGCTTTACGTACATACTGGAGTTTTCGGTTGGAATTCGATGAGTTGTTGCCTTTTCGAGGAAAAAATGAAGATCCTTGTGAAAATTTCAAGAAGTCATTATTGTGCAATTCAGAATGCTTATTCCACTTTGCACAAGATACTCTGAAGTTCCCACGATTATATCCAAGCACCACCTAGAGTAATGAGATTGGCGTAGCAGTAGAGTTCTCTTCTGCTATGATGGGAAATCACCAAACATAGATGCAGAGCATAAGAAACAAACCGGCTGATATTTTTTGTCAAAAGCACGATATCTTCTCTGCCACAAGTAAAACATCTCATCTTGCAAAATGCCTTGCAAGCACAGCACCTCAGAAATAGCACTCTCTTCTCCACAAAATCAGTCCAAGATTCAAAAAGTAGCTCTGCCACATCAGTTACATCAGCATCAGCAAAATAAAGGTGAAACACGAATACTCTGTTCATTGGCACAGCTGAGTACGGATCCTTTGAAGGCTTCTAACGCTTGGATTAAGGTTTTCATTCTCTACCCAGAGTAACCAACAAGCAGATAAGAGTCTAAAGCGCGCTAGAATTTCCTCCACTACTTTTTCCTAAGAAAAAGCCTCTGCAACAAGAACCGTACTACCAAACTGTTGGCTGAAGAGTCTGCACGAAAGTCTGGCGGCCGCTCGGGAAAGGCTCTGGCTCAAAGCCCCCTGGAACGAGGAGGACTTATCTGCTTCAGGCGTCCTTCGGAGAGGAGAAAGACCTGAAGCATTTTGAGAGGCGCTGACAGTCGTCAGCCCACAGTGCTGTCTAGGCTCCGCTGCTCTGGGGTCACGGTGGCAGTGGGCCGCAGCTCCTGGGCCATGGGGAAGGTCTCCCTGCTAAAGACCGGGAAGCTGCAGCTCTGATCTGCATGGCAGAGGCTGTGCTGTGCTTCTCATTATGAGGAGATCTGTCTGCTCCTTCCTCTCCCGACTCCCACCACACCAGCCCCATCCACTCGCTGGACCCTACGAGCAGTTTTTTCTCTTAGCGCTGCTTCTGTGTCTTCTCAGTCAGAACACTAAAATTCAAGGTGTCGAGTTTGGGTACAATGAAGTTCATCAGGAAACCTGCGTTATAAGTGAAGCCAGAAACTCTATGACATTTTGGTCTCCTGCAGAGCTCATCAGATCGTGTCAGATGACAGGTAGCCCTGGGTGTAACAGAGCAAACTTTGCTGAGGCTTGTGCAGTTCCCCTGGTAGGACAGACTGACCCTGAAAGAGGGATGAGACAGAGGGAAGGCAGCCAAAGACAAACCGGCCCGCACTGCAGCTACTTAACTCATGTTGTTACAGAGGAAGGTTGCTTAGATTCTCAGACAAAGGATCAAAGCCACCAGCCTACCCAGAAAGGTCTCCCAAGCACGAGCCTTGTGTTCTCTCGAGGAGGGACATGGTTCCCTTCAGCTGCCTGTTCTCACCTGGGTAATTTAACTGCAAATGAAAGCAAATTACTGGAGGGGAGCAGAAAAGCTGGAGTTCGTCCAGGTAAATATCGGCACAAGAGATCTTGTGTTTCTGACTCTGGGATTGGTTCACAAATTGTATTTGCAGGCTTCACCTCACTCACCTCTTAAATGCAGCCATCTCGGAAGAAACACGGTGGTCATTTAATAGCGCTCAGCCACGTCACAAAACGACTTAGGGCAGGAAGGAAGAGAAGAAGAACACCGTATTAAATCAAGACTGCACAAAGCAAAATTCAGGGGGAAAAAAGATGCTGTAAGAGAAAATCAGAAAGAAAGGTCTGTCTTCTGAAGGATGGCACATCGAGCAGCAAAGCGCCCATTAGCACTACGCCGGGCTGCGGATTCAGTACCACCTAAGAAGGAAGAAGGCCACCAACTGCATAATTCAAGCTAAAAAATGAACTGCTTTCATCGTGAAATGCAGAGTTCTCGTGGCAGCGTTTCCCCAGGAATGCACCACAGCCAAAATAACAGTTCACACTTCACCTCCAAAGAATTTACACAGGTCAGCCACTAGAGCCAAACGAATGCATTATTTAGAGACTTTGCCATTTTATTGCTGAATATTTTACTGGGTTTGTTTTTACAACCGTTTCTGTTCACGCTGAAAGGAAGCGTCACTGAACGCCATTTTTCCCGCTGCTGGCAGAGAAAAGTATGGCTTCCAAAGGTGGAATGCCTGGTTGTCCTCGAATTTTAGCCACTTGCAATTTCTTTGGGCTCCTTATTAAAAGCTGCATGTTGCCACCTAGTTCTTGTTCAAAATGATTTCTTAGCAGGACAACTTGACTTCCCCAAGTGCGTGCTAAATGATGTGTAATATCCAAATTGCAGAGCAGAGGTTTAATGACTCCCCTTTTACAACTAAATGCTATTAAGCACTCGCAAAAGTATCTCGCTCTGTTAAGTATTCGAGGGCAGCAGCTGCTACTGCTCTTACATGTAATTTGCGCCTCGGAGCCTGCGCGTCCACCAATATGCTTTCACGGGTATCTGCAGTAAGACAGAACATTTTGGAGGAACAGATTACACAGCAGCATCACTGTGCAGAGCTCGTATGTATTTGCTCCGCAGTTAAGGCCGAGACTGACTTTCCATCACAAGCCCAATAACCATAGACGCTTCAAGGGATGGGACTCAAAACCCAAAACCTGTTTAAGTGTTAAATGCTCTCCCAGTGTTTTTTTCCTCATGACTTAATCTAAAACGCAGTTCTAAAACCTTCTGTGAGGCTGAATGCAGGGGTTTATTTTAGGGCGGCTCTGAATGATGATGCCACCAAATGACTGAGAAGTCTGTGTTGTTAGCAGAGGAAAGCTGGTACGCTTGCTTTTCCTTTGAGGAATGCTGAGACTTAATGATTACAGCTGAAAATACACAAATTTTTTCAGAATTTGTTTCTAAGGGCGCAAGCAGCATCTTACAGCTTAATAGCCGAGCTATTAAGCATTGTCTCAGGAAAGGAGCGTAAGTGTTTCTGACTTTCCTAGGACTGACTTTATATGCAGAAGTCTGCAGTGAGTCAAAACAACTTCAGAATACAACAAATACAGCCAGCATGTACCTACAGCATCTGAGGGAAAAAGTCTTCAATTAAAAGCAGGCTGTGGGTTGTCTGTAGGTTTGTATGGGTCCCGAAACGGCGGACACCATTAAGAACTCCTTTTTGCATAGATAGTGCAACATTTATCATTTATCGTGGGTGAGAGGTGTCGCTCTCTGCAAGACGATTCCTGAACTTTTAGTAACTCTCGTTTAGATCAGCGCCAGGTACATTTCGGAGTCCTTAACTCTCGTACCTTCGTGAAAAGAAATGTAAGCTTTTTAAATCCAATTTTTTCTCTGTGAGTATAAAATGACAGAAAGCCTTTCTCTCAGTCGCGTAGGACTTTCACTAATTCCAGCTTTCTTAGCGATCACATGATGAACCACCGAACGATGCACTTTACTTTTCTCATTAGACAAATTGCATACTGCACGTAGTCTTCGTTAAGATCCCGTGTCACCAATTATGCAAGCATCATTAAGCAACGAGTGAATACGTCCACAGCCGCGACTCTCCTTTGCCAATATCGTGCAATTGGAGCAGAAAGGAAAACAACGATCTGACGCTGCAGCACAGCGTCTGGATGGAGATGCGCACGTGCAAGGCGAGCCTGGACCCCTTCTGCGTTTGCATCGTCGGGGCAGACCGCTGACTGCCAAAGACAAAAAGCAAGAACTCGTTTGTAGCTCTGGGTCAGGATAAAGCAGCGGCTCGTCATCCAGTGGGAAACCGTCCCAGACCTCCCCGGTTCTCCTCAGTACGGGGCATCTGCACAAGCTGAAGGAGGGTGCTGTAAGATCACACCTCTGGCCTTTTTCATCCCGCATTAGCACGTGAAGGCCTGCGGGTCCCCTTCTGTACCTTCTCGATAGTTTGCCCATTCCGTATTATTCACCGCAGCTTTCGGCGGCTTTAAATCACCCGGTGATTTGTAGGCACAAAGAGGTCAGCTTCTATAGCCTGGGATCTCTTTCCTTTAGGCAAACACGCCCATTACAGACAGCAGGTTCTTAAAGCAAGGGACAAGTGTAAACAATTCATTTATAAGCCAAGGAGCTGTATGTGCTGGTAACCAACCGGCTCCACTTCCAGCTTCACCGCTCGCCAATTTTCTCGCGTGCATCATTAACCCATTCGGGCACTTGCCACGTCGCTACTCCCCTATTTCCACTGTCGCGTTTTCTCCGTCAGGTACAAAGTTTTTGCACGTTTAACAATTCTTTTTTTTATGTCGTTTGTTTGTTTTGTTTTGTTTTGGACGAGGGAGAGGGAAAGCGGAGCGGAGACAGCACGCAGCAGGGGCCTCCGGAAACCGGGGACATTCTTCGGCAGGTGTCGCGTGAGATGCAAAGCGACCCGTTTGAATTAGGCACAACTAATTAACTCACTAGCGCATCCCGCAACGAGGCGAGGAGAAGCGCGTAACAAACTGTAATTGAAAGTGTGGTTTAAGTCCCTAATTCGGATCTAGAGCCCGCGCGTCTAGCTGTCAGAGTCCCCGGCCGGCCCGAACGAGCGCAGCCGGCGCTAACGAGGCAACGACTCCCAGCTGCCGCGGCACCGCGGGCACAGCTGCGGCTCGTCCGCAGCGAGGGGCGGGTCCGCCCCAAAGCCTCTTAAGCTCCGCCGGAGGCCGCTGGGAGCCACGAGGGAGTGTCGGGGTTCGCTGCCTGCGGTCGGTGGCCGTCCCTCCGTCCCTCCGTCCCTCCGTCCCTCCGTCCCTCCGTCCCTCCGTCCCTCCGTCCCTCCGTCCCTCCGTCCCTCCGTCCCTCCGTCCCTCCGTCCCTCCGTCCCTCCGTCCCTCCGTCCCTCCGTCCCTCCGTCCCTCCGTCCCTCCGTCCCTCCGTCCTCCGTCCCTCCGTCCCTCCGTCCCTCCGTCCCTCCGTCCCTCCGTCCCTCCGTCCCTCCGTCCCTCCCGCACCACGAGGGGCTGCTTTTAAAACGAGCCCTCGGGATTCTCCGTGATGTTCTCTGTTGGTTTGTTTCAGGCTGCGGTGAGATGTCTCCCGGTGAATATCGGTCGGAACCGATAAGCCGTTCTGATAACAACGGGACCGAGGAGGCGGCCTGCGCTCGGAAGCCGTTCGGGGCCGTCCGCCTGGCTCTCGCCGCTCTCCTTTCGGGGCCGGCGCAGGGCTTCCTCCGGGCTCCTTCGGCTTCTGGGAGCCGGGATAACGTCGCCGCCCGGCCGCCATCGCGTTTTCAGAAGGGGCTGCCGCTCGGTTCCCCGAGTCCTAGCGCGCTCTCAGCCTCTCCGGGGCTCCCGGTCTCATCGGTAGGAGCGAGCGGGATGGGGCCGTATTCCTCCAGCCTCGGTGCTGCCGAAACAAGGTTTCTCCTCTATTGCAGGCTGAGCGAAGGCTGCGGCAGAGTCTATCGTTATCCCGACCCGGTGAGACGGTGGAGGCAGTGAGTGTGTAGAAGTCGCTAGGTAAGATCTGTCTTCTCGGGGCTCGCGGAGGGCCGCCGCTGGGCACCCACGTGGCCTTTTGAGAAGGGCGGGATGGGACCATATGCTTTTCCTTCCACCCCCTCCCCCCTCGTTGTAACTTCAGGAGCGCGATCTCGTTCCCATCAGGGAGATGCGGTGGGACAGCTGGTGGTGTGTTCCTTATAGGAGAGACAGGAGTTTTTCTTCTGGTAAGCAAGGTATTGAGCCTCGTCTCTGTCCTCAGCAAGGTGACAGTTGATGAGAAGATATTTCTACGGAGAAGTCACGGTGGATTTGGCAAGGGAAAATGATGCTGGACCAAGCCGGTAGGTAGCCTTCTGTGTTGTGACTGGTTAGACGAGAGAAGGGCAGTAGAATATCACTCCTGTCAGTAAATATCTGAAGCGTGGTAGCGTAGCAATGGGGCATGGGCTCGTTCAGACATCGGGAGCAGCATTCGTGGAGTAGAATGTGAGAAGTCAGAATGCTTTTGCTGTGAGAGCGATGGAATAGGCTGCCTGCAGAGAGTCCCTTTGTCTGGGGATCTTGAAGTTGCATTGGGATGCTTTGCTGGGTTCCTGTCACAAGGGAGCATGTAGCAGCGAGGATCTGCCTGAAGATGGGATGAAGGAGGTATGTCTCCTTAGTGTTTCATGGAGGTGTTTGGACAGGCTTGGGATTGTGCTGGTGAGAGCGTATGGAGTGAGGTAAGTGGTGTCCTTTTGTCCTTGACCTGTGTGCTGGTGCCAGGGGCCACAAGTCTTTTTTGTTTGAGGGTGATGGTAGGTGAGTCTTTTGGTGTATCTGGATTTCATCCCTAAAGGTGTGTGGTAGGTCTGGTCCTGGAGGAATGGACTGGACTGAGGGAGAGGTGCAGCCTGCAAGGCTCTGGCAACTGTTGGTTTTTTTTTTCTTCAGGTCCTGGTGCAGCTGGTTGCAGTGCTGCATGTGTGGAAGAGATGTGCCAGGTAAGAGTGTTTGTAGAGGTAGTGGCTTTTGTGTGGTTACCTGGTTTAGAGTGTTCATCTAGGGGGGAAGAGCACAGCCTGCACACTTGTGGGCTGTGCTCTTCCCCCCTAGGAATGGGGCTGTTGGCTGGGTTTTGCACTATCTCAGAGAGATTATTTTTTTTTTGGGTGGGAGGGTGGGTGCTGGTCAGTAACGGATTTTATTCTGTGGTTGGAGTGTGGCAGCCCTGGGAGGGGCTGAGGGGGGCCCTCCTGCCTGGTGGGAGAGCCCCTCTGGCCTGTCTAGGGCTCCCCCTGAGTGGGGGGGAAGTATGGGGGGAGCCCCTCTGGCCTGTCTGGGGCTCCCCCTGAGTGGGGGGGGAAGTATGGGGGAGCCCCTCTGGCCTGTCTGGGGCTCCCCCTGAGTGGGGGGGAAGTGGGGAGAGCCCCTCTGGCCTGTATGGGGCTCCCCCTGAGTGGGGGGGGAAGTATGGGGGAGCCCCTCTGGCCTGTCTGGGGCTCCCCCTGAGTGGGGGGAGAGACCTCCCTGGTAAAGGGGTCTCTTCTCTGGATCCTGGAGTGGCTCCTGTGTGGTGATGCTCCTGGTCCTGAAGGTAGGCGATAGAGCTGGCAGGAGATGGGTTCTGCCTTGTGCTGAGGGAGAAAACTCAGTTTACTTCAGTCCTCAGGTAAAACCTATTTGAAGCTCTTTAATGCAAGAGGATGCTTGCTCTGTAGTAATCTTATACCCCTGGAGGTGTGTGTGGGGGATTTCCCTTTTAAAAGGGTTTAGATAAGAGCTGGAGGTGAAGTGCTCCTGCGGTATGTCTCTGTGTGTGTCCTGCGTGTGCTGTAAGTGGTTTACAATATCAACAAGCTAAATAGACTGAGGTGGTTAGGAAGGAGGAAAGTTGCTGCTCTGTGACCTTTTTTGCCATCTCCTCTTGGGGGAAAACAAAGTGCTGTTGAAAGCTCCTTTTGGGGGAGCTCTCTGAGGCTGACTTGCTTACCTTCATATAAATAAAAGAAGAAAACTCACTTTGTGTGGGTAAGGTCTTAGTATTTAAGAGGACGCCTCCTGGAGAGTGTGCCCAATTGAATCACGGGGCAGACAACTTAAAGACTTAATTGTCTAAACTTACATAGTGAAAAGCTAGGTCTCTCTCTTTGAGAAACCTATTGTCTTAGTTTCACTTCAGCAAGAAGAGAGGAGATACCTAAGAGAGAGAATTGTTCTGGTTTTAACGTATGCCCCCAAGTTACCATGCCTGGTAACTAGGCTTGCTTCTGCAAGATGGGAAGCGGGTGATGATACATCCCTTTTGTAAAAGAATTGGCTTGTGAAGGCTTTTTGAAAAGATTGTTTATACTGCAGGTGTGAATGCTCTGCATTTTGTGCAGGAACCAGGATGCCTAAGAATATCTGTGCTAAAATGAAATGGCTGGGCTTTGCTAGCTTGAGTTTTTGTGGTGAAGTGGATACCTGTCTGTCTCTGACTTAAAACAATAAATCCTTGCTTACCACAAAAAAAAGGATGTGCTGTTTGTTTTTGCTCTTGAGCCTTGTTCCCTTGCTGCTGATGTTATTCATCTTGGGGAACACGAAAAGGGAGAAAAATGATCCCTGAAGCAATCTGTTATTTGGTGTTGCATGCTCTGCAAAAAAAAAAAAGAGCGAGACTTAAATCAATAACAAACATTCTTACAAGTTATCTACTGCACAAGTATGTGTCAGGCTTGCTTTACTCGCTGAATGAAATCACCCAGTATGTTGCTACTGTTGGTATCGTTGCAGCTGTATCTCTGGACAGAAGTGTTTCTTCAGTAGAGGTTCCCGAGCTCAAAGGTGGGTGTGCTGTCCTGATAGTGGAGTGGCAGCAACTGCCTAGCAAGAAAAACTTCTACATTCCTTTTTTGTGGTGGGCTCACTGAGAACTCTCTAGTTTCTTGCTAGGTAACCCGAGCTCGTGCTTCCTGGCAAAGCCCTTTGTGTTGAGTCTCGGTAAGTTAGATCCTGTGGACCTTTGTCCCGAACTGAGACTGAACTCTAATGCAAATGACAAAAGTACTCTGTGCTCTGTATCAAGATTTTTAACAAAAGAAATGGAACTGCATGGGGCTCTGGCTCTGCATTAAACATTTGGGTGTAGCGTATTGTATCTTTGTGCAAGAGTCTGCAATCAATTGGCTTCAGAATGTGTTAATGATAAATAGCAGCAGAATTATAAGTGTAACGTATAGATAATTCAGGATAGGAAATGTAGTTCAATGAGTTAGATAGGAAATCAGTATCATCGTGGCTTGACTTCAACAGAGTTTCAATGGGTTATTAGGTTATTTTACTCACAAGATCAAGGTGATGGTGGCAGGTGCCTGACGCGTTGTTCCTGGTGATGAACAGAATGGCAGCTTGTTTTCCACAGGGGGGTCTAAAATATATAATACTGAGATGGTAAATTTATCAAGGAATAAATGTACTAATTCAATCAAATGTCTCTGTTTACAGAATGAGAGAACATCCCACATCAGAAGGGACTCCTGCCTCCTTGCTCTCTATGGCACTGCCTAGGCTTCAGCTGCTCTGAGTGACGTCCAAATGCTGTCTGTTCCAATACCTCCTCCCTTCTTTCTGGCAAGTTTTCTCTTATCTACCATCTGAACCTCCTCTGCCCTAACATCAGGTTGTTCCTTCCCATCCTATTGCTAGCTATAGGGGAAAAGAAGCTGACCCTTGCCACAGCCTCCTTTCAGCTGGTTGGAGAGAGGGAGTTTCAGCCCTTCCTTGAATGCTTTTTAAGACCTGTATTCCTTTTTTGTCTTGTACTGCATTGCCCTGAACTGCACACAACACTCACCCTGAGCAGACTGCAGCTCTCCTAATTTAGTGAAATCAGTAAACATAATAAATACACATTTGACTCTTGTGTCCTGCTCATTTATAGAAATACCCAGGAGACCTGCCTCTGACAAGAAGCTCTGCAATCTGACTGGTGCCTATCTCCCAGCTTCTTGCAATTACGTTTACTCTAGGAAATGCTTGGAGCATTTTTTTTTTTTTATGGGGCTGTCATTGCTTAGCTGTTTGTTTTAAGATATACAAGTAGGAAGAACTGTTTTCTGATATGGGTTCTGATAAAGGTATATCCCCTTACCTACTCAAAGACATAATACATGCTTGGAACTAAGCCACAAGTGAATACATCTCCCTCCTGTAACTTGGCTGTTCTCTCAAGTGTTGGAGGGGCTCTGAGTCATGATAAACTTGTAGGAGTAGTTAGAAAACAGAAGCGACAGCAATTACTCAATCAGGATGTATTAGACAGTTGAAGTAAATGGATGCGTCCCTCTAATAGAGGAGTGAATTAAGATCTCTCTTAAATCAGTAATGAATTCATAGTTATGAATTCATTGGGTGAGCTTCTCTCACCCAAAGTTGGATGTTTTTAACTGCTACAATCCAAGTCATTTCACAGTTCACATTATTAGCATGTATCCAGAATGGCTGAGCAAGATTTATGGTTTGCAGCTGTAAAGCCTGAAACCACCAAAAAAAAAATCCCTCTCGTGGTCTGTAATGTATTTCCTGGGTGCCTGTGTTCGGAAGAGAGCTTTCAACATGCATACCGCTCTTTGTAATCTATTTTCTTATAAATGCAAGTACAAACTCTCCTTGCCCTTGCTTTAGCCAGAGGCCAGGGCTATACAAGTGTATTCCTCTATTAGTGAAGAAAAAAAAGGATTTCCTTTCTTTTAAGTTTTTATAAGTTTTTATGACAAATCAGAAACAAAATCCTCAAGCCTTATCTCATGTAAGCTTGTCAACAACAATGGCATTTGACTGTGAACAGTTTCAATAACTTGACCTTAGTTCTGTCATTGTTTATATAGAGCACCTATCCCATGGCACATGAGAAAGCTCTAATCTTCTCTAGTAGCTTATGCTTACGAGTGGTAACATCCATAGTCATCTCCCTTCTCCATCAACTCCTGTTACCAAGCTGAGAAGATACATTCCTCAATGAGCATCAATGAATGTCAAACTAAGAGGATTTTTTACTTGAAAATAATAAAAATGAAACTGAACTGTATAGGGACAATAGGTCTCACACTTCCTTACCTAATTTAGCCTTTCTCAGCAGTGCATAGGTTCGTAAGTACCCAGTGCAACAAAAAACAGTGGTACAAGGACTAAAAGTAAGGAAAGATCAAAATTTCAGATTTCATCTTTGTAGCTGCACTGGTGCAATGAGAAGATATCAAAAAAAGAAGAATGCTCACGCATCTCTGAAGATACAGGCTCGTGGAAGAACTCCACCAAGGAGGGATCTCCTGGAAAAGATCCTTCCTCAGTGGCAGTCAGCCCTTAAATGAGGTTTATTAAGAGGGGTGGAGTCTGGCTCCAGTCCTTCCCACAGATGAATCGCCTTCACCTGTGCTCCCAAGCCTGACCTGTCTCTTCTTCCAGGTGCTCAATCAGTGGTTTGGGCCCCGACTCGGCAGTTCCCTTGCAGTCATGCAAATCTTAGTGCTTACAATATAAGCTATTTAGACTAACGAGACACACCGGCCTTGAGAGGTCAGAGAGAACTGCTTCCCGGAGGGAAGTGGAACTGCTCATCCTTCTCAACACCTTTCCCCAGAGATGAGATCCAAAAAACTTTTCTAGCCTAACAAAAGCACACGAGAACCAGACAAACAAACTTGAGGAAGAAATCTGAGCTCACTGGTTGATTCTGCTGGGGAAGACAGCTGTGGAGATGGATGGGCCGACAGTTTTTTTTCTTGTTCTGTTTTCAACAGTAATCTAATAAAGTAAGATCATCAAACATAAGAGCGCATGCCTGAAGTCACAGTCTGAGTCGCTGAAACCTCTTCTCAATTATTTACGCTGGGATCAAGGCAGAAGTCTGAGGTCTCACTTAGAAAAGCTGCAGGAAGAATTTGCTCAGTCCCCAGACAGGGCCATCATCCACCTCTTAAAAGAAATTTAATTGCCGTATCCTCAGGAACTAACTGGTTTCCAACCCGTCTGATTTCCAGATGTAAATTTGCAAATACTCCAACTCAGAGTATTTTACTAATTTTTTCTAATAAAATATCTAGGAAAATACACTTTCACGCGGCCCAAATCGTTAACACCGCAGTACATTCTGTGCTTGGAAAAGTGCCATTTTAAATTACCACACACAAGATTCACAGGATTAAGAAGGACCACCTGCAGAAACAGACAAGAATGTCTGAAGAAATATATGTATATTTCTTTTTCTCAAATGCAGAATTATAAAAAAAAAAAGCATAAAAGGAATTCCTTAAGGATGCCTTTCTGAGAGCACGAGAGTTCTCCAGCTCCCAGCAGTAGAAACCAACCTCAGAAGGCAGGAAACCAGCACACGACAGAGTAGTGACCTGCTGGGTTAAAAATGGGAGAAAAGAAGGAGAAAGTAAGGGCGGGGAAAACAGAGGTGTGTCGCCTGGGGAGAACTCAGGGATGATTTCCAGGCATACGGAGATGAATCAACCAACGCACAGATGAAACTGAACTCAGTAGGAGATTCAAAAGATAACAAGAAAGGATTTCTACAGGTACACTGCTCAGAAGAGAAGGGCCAAAGAAAGCATACTCCCTCTGATAAACGAGTTCTTTGCCTCAGTCTTTGCTGGTGGTCAGGCTTTCGTATCTCTCATGTCCCTATGCTTCTGGGCAGGGGCGGTGGGAGCAAAACCCCTCCTGATGTAAGAAAAGAGCGAGTCTGAGACATCCCAGTGAGACTGAACGTGCACAAGTCCATGGGGCCTGATAACATACATTCCAGAGTCTCAAAGAGACTACCCGATGCGATGGCCACGCTGCCCTCCATCAGATTTGGTAAGGCCTGGTTGTCAGGCAACTCCCCAGTGACTAGAAGCACACCACATGCCCATTTTTAAGATGCCCCAGCTGGACTCCTGGGCCTGTATCCCTCTGCACAAGGAATAAAGCAAAGCTGCTAGAGTGGGTCCAGAGAAAGGCTAAAAAGATGTGCAAAGGGCTGCAGCACCTCTCCCATCAAGAAAAGTTGAAGGAATTAGATCTGTTTATCTAGAAGAAGAAAAGGCCTCACTGGGGGCTTTTAGCACTTGAAGGAAGAAGACCAGCTTTTTATGTGGTCTGTGTAACTCTACAGCACAATTGAAAGTACAGCAACAATAGCAGGGTGGGAAAGTGCTAGACTAGAGAAAATGAGGACAAGCCCAAACACAGGAGCTGCCACAAATGCACAGACAGACAGACCTTACCTTCAGAAAGCCTATGGTAGGCAAAAATCTCCAACAAGGTGTCCTCGCTTCCATTACCAACCTTTAAATGAGGCCTTGGAGGGTGGATCCTGGCTCCACCCCTTCTGGTCACTCAGCAGCATTAAATGCACCTGAGCTACCCTGGGTTGGCCCTGCCTTCCCACCAGGTGCTCAATCACTGCTTCAAGCCCTGATTTAACATTTCTGATACAATATGAAATGAAAACTCACTTTCAAAGCGTAACAAAAGGAAACTTGCACTGAGATCATTCATAGGAAAACATTATTTTATAGAAAGTCAGTTTATGGGTCACAAGAGATCATGAAACATTGGTAAAATGGAAATGGAAAGTGTAAAAAAAAGAGTTTGATTCTTCTCTTTGCTCCATTTGGTGTTTTCATCTCCCTGTACATGAAATGGCTGTGGTACTTCTGGTATTCATTGTCTGTGGTTGGCTTGTGCAATAACGGAAGATTGCAATGGCTGCAACTAGTCAAATGTTCACAATGAAAAGACAATCCTTAGTAGCATGTTCTTATAGAGAGAAAAGTAGCTAAAGCTTAATTAATATATGCGTAAATATATGCACTAATATATGTTTGTATGTATACAGTGCATATATTCAACACTCAGCTCAGCTAGCATTGTTTCAAAGGTGCTGTGATATAACTCGATAATAGTAATATACAAAGGCTGCTCCAGAAGCTGGCCCGTGACATCAGGGGTGGATGCTGGTGCTATGACAGAAGAGTCTGAACTTTCCCACCAGTATTCTATTACACTTTGTTGCCCTGTGACAGATGGCAGCAGAGGTGCAGTCTGTCAAATGGCACCTGATATGGAAGCGTGTATGAAGCAAAGGTGTGTCATTGAACTGCTTCATGGTTTGAAACCATTTCCCCTTTTCCCATCACAACAGACCAAAAGAGTCTGTCCGCTGCTTTCTTATAGCCTCCCTTTAGACTCTGAAAGGCCACAATCAGGTCTCCACAAAACCTTCTCTTCTCCAGGCTGAACAGTCTGGCCATCAAATCCATATCTTTGCAGTTTGGAGAGAAGGATGTTGTGGGGGACCATGTTAAAAACCTTATCCAAATCCAGATAGTTGACATCAGTGGCTCTTGCCTGGTCCATTCACTCCATCATAGAAAGAAAGGCCAGTTGGTTGTTCAGACAGGATCTGCCCTCATTGAAGCCATGCTAGTTGTCTCATTTCACCTCTCTCTTCCATGTGCCCTAGCATAGCTTCCAGGAGGATCTGTTCCACAATCTCTTCCAGCACAGAGATGAGGCTGACAGGTTGGCAGTCTCCCCCAAGTCATCCTTTTTACCCTTCTTAAAATGGGCACGACGTCACCCTTTTTCCAGCCACCAGGGACTTCACTTGGCTGCCATGACTTCTGAAATATGATCATATGATATAGTGGCCAGAGTGGCTTGGCGACTAAATCAGCCAATTTCCTCAAAGCTCTGGGATGCATTTCGTTCGGACCCACCAGGTTCCTCAGGTGGCTGCAAACCTGATCATTGCTTACGGCAGGACGGAGGCAGTCCTCACCTTGCAACCAATCCGCTCACGGTCTGGGTGAAGAGCAGCTGACAATGAAGAATGAGGCAAAAATGTTGTTAAGTACCTCAGCCTTCTCCTCCTCCGTTATTAACAGCCTGCCTATATAGCTCAGTAGGGTGTGGTATGCCTGCTTGAACTTTCTTTTTCTGGCTAATGTACCTGTGTTTTTCTTGGCACTCTGAAATAACATCACAAGTTTGTCAGGACCTATTGAAGTAATACGAGGCTCTGTCAGCAATGGAAGCAACAGTGCCTGAGAGATAAACAGTTCTTGGAATTTAGAAATAGCAAAGTACTGGAGGAATCTACCATTCTTGCAGGTCTTTCAAAAGAACGTCACCTTAGCATTAAAAAAATGGTGGTATAGTTCTGATTGTTAGTGACTTTCAGCCGCTCAGAATACGTGGTTATAAGCACTGCTCCATGCTTGCAGGAACACTGCAAAAAGCACTGGCTCCAACTGAATTTCAGAGACATTAAGAATTAAATTTCATTCTCTTCCTCAGAAAGAGGCATGGCGTGCGCTTGAAAAGGCCATCCCATTTTGAGCGCTGTAAAAACTCCTTTGTACAACAAAGCTATAACAAGGCTGAAGATTCACCAGCAATTCAGCACAGTCAAGGAGAAAACTACAAGGAAATCTTTCAAGCTGGATGCCAAGAAACAAACAAACAAACAAACAAACAAAAAACCCCACACTATGAACCCACTACCAAAAGATCCCTTTCAATAGCTAGTTGGAAACTGAAAGCCCTTGTTATTTATTTCATTCCCCTTTCCATCTCTAACACGTTACTCCAAACTTAAACACATAAAAGGTGGTTTCACATATTCACGCCACAGAGGACTTTTTAAATACTGCCTTTACAATTGTCAGATATTCGTCCACGGAACAGAAATGATATCATACATCTAATAAAAATCATCCACAGTAGGGGTAGGAACTGAATCCATGCCCAGTGTAACCTTGTGGTACCACGGGAAGCCACTTATAGACATTCGAGATGACTGAATGTTTATTGACTTACTGCTACATTGCAGCAGAAGTTTTTCTTTCAACCTTATTCAGACACAGTGTTTTTCATTCACATTTATTTAAGTGATTCAGAACACACATCCATGCATTTTTCCACTCTCAAAATGGCTTAAGCCATATAGTTATTCTGTTTCAAACCCCTTTAATTTAGAGCAGCAGGTTCTGATTCATTTCTATATTAACTCATCCTTGCTTATAATTTCCATACATTTTCACTTTGTAGAGAATAATTATTTGATACTTCATTCAAGTTATATCTCAATAATATTACTTGCTGAAGTTTTATGGCTCGTGGCTTTTTGCATGGAACTGTTTTTTCGTTATGAAAAAGAGGTTTGCACTCCGTGCTATGTACAGCTAGGAGAAGGTCTACTAAAGTTTTAAACAAAACTATGTCTTGCATTCTAAGGGCTACGATTGCCAGCTTTGGTTGAGTAATTGTACAGAGGCACGTGGAATCAAACACTCAAGTGGGAATGTTGTTATAGTTGGGGAATAAACTGCAACCTCTGCAGTTTAATAGCAGCCTATTCTTGTGCCTCTGCAACTGGATCTTTGTTTCACCGTGCCCGCCCAGCTGCTTTGAAAAGGTCTGACAAACCGCATGTCACTGGATCAGCACAGAAAATAGCATCATATCTTCTCTTGGCCAACTGAAACATTTCTTTTGTCCCTGTCCTGATACTCACTTGTTGCACAGGGTAGCTCAGGCTCACCCATTCGTTCGCTTTCTTGTCAGGACTGCTGCCTTGTCCTCAGACATTTAAATAAACTCTTCTCAGTTCTCCATCTCCAATTTTAAAGCATCAGGCGAGGTTGCGCTGGGAGAAGGACACCTAAAAGAGAAACTATACAGAAACCCAACTTTCCACGCATTTGAGTACCTCATCTCTTTTTAAGGAGTACAAAAATGTGTTAAGGCATAAAGGACATTTCATTCTTTTGCCCAAATGTCTTTTCAAGTAACTAATATCAGAAATATTTTCTATAGTTCTCAAATCCCTCCAAAAATAAGGAAGCATTGTTTCCCTTTTGAAAAACAGTGTTCCCAGAGAGCACTTTGTGCTGTGAATTTCCCTTCTGCATCGACTGTATGCCAGAATGAAAGGATCTAGTGGAGGGAAAGAATACACCCAAAATATTCTCCCACCGTCTGCTTTGTCATAGAGACGGCCTTTGTCAAACCACCTTCATTGAAAGACTCAATTACACAGACAGAAAGTCATTCATTTTTTTAGTCTTTGTTTGAGAAGAGGACGGGGAAATCAGGGAGATTCCTCCATAGAGAGTTCATCTCCCAGGATTCCCCTAAACGTATGCATTTCCCTCTCCTTTACCAGTGCTGAAGAATAACCACCGACAACAGGAGACCATTCCCAGTAATTGTGATTGTGTATTTCTAATTGAATAACTGACCTTAGCATTTGATTAGCAGTGAGAGCTAATTCAAGATACGTACACATTCAAGATCTACTCAAGTGCTCAAACAGCAGACAGGCTTCCTAGACACCGGGACACCTGCATACAATCTGTACTTCAAAGAAAACGTTAGATACAACGTTTCACAAGGGATGAGCCTTCTTGTGCTCTGGGTTAAATTACTCCTTCCTTGTAAACATCTACACTGCTACCAGAGATAAATAGTAGCACTTACTGTTCAGGTTAGTGTTTGCTGCTTGCAAAAGCACTCTTCTCAGATAAGTTGTCACCCGCATACAAAAAAAATCCTAAGGTGGAATTTTCATGTAAATCCCACAGTGCTCTGTACTTATCTGAAGTTTATATAACCTTAAGGATATGCCAGTAGAGCATAACATAATTTGGAGTACGCCACATAGCAGAGTAGGAGTTTTCTTGGCTCGTGCAGTATTACGAGAGAAGGCAGATTATTCCTTGCTGAATACTGGCAGAGATTTCCATAACAAAAGGTGATTTTTTTCTGTCTTATCCATCAGATTTTCTGTATCTGTCCTTCAGAGTAGCTTTATTTCTGCCCTTAGCATTTTTTCTTTTTTACATACTGCTGGGCATCTTTATCGTGGCTCTCTGCCTATCCATCGTTCTTCAATGCTTACAGCGTGCACTGGGGCCCTAACTCCGAATCTTAATTTCCAGTTGCCTAACTCATACTCATGTAGATTGTGTATAAGTCCTAGAAATCATATTAAACCTAAAAGGTAAGGAAATTTCCCTATGTCCCCTTGCCCTTCGGTATACATACGCAGGAAAAAAAAGTGCTGGTGCTGGGCCAAGTAAGTCCAATCACTTTGCTCCAGATCTATTCAGTAGAAATCTCTTGACATTTTGGGACACACAGTTCTGAAGTGAGTAGTCACTGTTTAATTCCTCTTTAAAAGAAAAAAAAAAAAAAAGCGTAGGGAACGTTTAGTGCTTGACTTCCAGTCATACCCAGCTTCACTTTCGTTAAAAATATAGCTCCTTTGTCCTTAAGCCACAGTATTGCAAACAGAAAACATCTACAGTTTTAGTAGCTGTGATGCAGATCTGAAGTTATCTTTATTTATTGTTTTATCTAATAACATAACACTTGCAATATTGTGTTTGCACTCAGATGGGTTTTGCACACTTCTCCCCCACTTCGTTGACGTGTTTAATCAACCTCAATAAATGTCTTATTGCTGCTTCTTCCTACCATAAATATTATAAAACTCCAAGCTGGTAGTTCAGCTTTTTACTCTCTACAGCCCGGTTATCTGAAACAAACCTCACCTGAAAATGGAGTAAAAGATTTTCCTCACTAGTGCTTGCAATACATTCCTTGTGCTTATCCTATCGTTTCTTCGCACTTGCAGTTGGTTTTCTGAAGTGTATATTTTGTTTTTCCCCACGTCCACAGTCTAGAGCAACACCACTACATTTCATGTAAACTCCATGGCCAGTTTGGGTTTTCAAGATACACATGAGAATCAAAGTATGCTGAATGATGTAATTGGAATTAAAGCCCACGCTACATCTCTAATTTAACGATATCAAACTTTATTTTGTACCGGAAAGCATACAGAGCTACGTGTGCTCTTTTGAAATCTTTACGTTAGTAGGCTTTGGAAGGGCAAGGCTGCCGAGGTTGCTTGTGAAATCCATCAGTTGCAATGTTCCGAAGTTCTCCGAGAGGCTGGCACTATCTTCTCCACAGAAAAGCTGCCAAAATGCCAGTGGATTTGCATGAAAGACATGAAAACAATTACTCTTGTTCATTTCCAACCTTCCATATGTATTAGTATCATTTCAGGAGAACCCTATAAATTCATACTATAGAAGTAGAGAAAAAACAGCGAATGAGAAAGTTGAGTTAAAAACTGAGCAACATTCTCATTGTCACTGAGAAGAAGGGAAAAACTCCTCAGAAAAATCATAGTTGCTTTTTAAGTACTATCTCTGTCAACTCAGACCACCCCTAGCATAGGCTGCATTACAGCATGAAGAATTGCCTTCAGCTTCTACTCACTTCTCAGCTTGTCTTCTGAAGCTGTTCCTAACCATGCAGAGTCTAGAAACTGATACTCTTAATCCTCTGCCTCTACTCCTTTTTGTCAGCCTTGAAACTCCAATAACTGAGTTTTGTTGATCTTTGCTCTGTTGAACTGCTGATCACTTGCTTTCTTTTCATTTTCATAATGTTCCTCTTGTAGCTTCATCTAGTACAGCACTGACTTATCTCATTCATTTTAATGTGTTTTATTCATCCCTTTCGTGCAGTTTGGGGTCTGTGTGCAATGCTAGATGAGGTTGGCCTCCTACTTGAGTCAAGAGCATGTAGTTTGTTGAATTTCATTGTATACCAACTATACAGTTATTCCACTGATTTGCATAAAAAATGTGAAAATGAGCCGTGTGTAGAAGAACTCAACATAAAATTTGTTTGTAAATTTGAATAAAACATTACTTTTCAAACACATGTCATCACTTCTCATATCATCTAGGATGTATGAAAGCAAAGTCCATAGGAAAAGCTTATAACCTATTTAAACAGAAATTACCTTCAACATTCTGGTGATTTCCTCCAAGGAAAATATTTTTTCCTGCTTTAGAAATGAAGCTCAAAAAATCCAAACAAAATACGAATGGCAGAAGGAAAAAAAACCAAACAACAAAAACAAACAAAATAATAAAAAACAACAACAACGACAAAAAACCACCAAAACAACCTGAAAGCTGTATATAATCCAGGTTGAAACACTTGTAACTCTGTGAGTGGGATGTGACTTAACTAGAAAGACAGTCTGAATTCCCTCTGTTCCCTCTCAGCCAGCAAGTGGGTTCTATAACAGATGGCCCCTTCCAACCTCAGCCATTTTGTGCTTGCAGTTGAGGCAAACAGATCTTCTCAACTGCTGACATTAACTGAAGGCAGCAACCTACCTATTGTCTTTGAATATTTTTTCTCACAGAGAAATTGTTCTGTCAAAGACAAACCGAAGACTCACTTTGGAATATCCCAGTCTGAGTACACCGATGCTCCAATAGCAGCGCTTTTTAGCTCGTATATTTATCTCTAAGCTGACTTCCAGTTTAGAAGGTGGATAACAAATCAGTACCTCTCATTTTTAGAAGGAAGTCTATACATGAACCTTGCCCCTTGATTTTCTTTTGCTTCACTCACTGAATATCCCTGTTGTTGTTCTAGCAATGACATGGATATTAAATCATTGTCAAAAGTATGGGGAAACTTGTAACATCTGAATGATTGACTTGCTAAAAGATGCAAACAAATTTATTCTGTTCTTCTATGAAAAAGAGGAGGAAGTGGCATGAAGGTGTGCCCTGGGCTGACACTTCTGGAGCTCTAGTAAGTTTCAGCTGGTACAGATGAAAGAAACATGGAAGTGAAGAAACTCAAGGAAGAGACAGCTAGTAACATGCATTCATCACTCCGCAACAACCAAACCACCTGTATATTATTAACACTGTCTCAGCTAGCATTATAATAGTCGATGTTATTTACTAATGTTATAATTGAAATGTATAGAAAGAATATTCTACGCAAAATAGCACAACTGATATCTATGTCTCAAAACCGTTCTCCATTCTCTTTTGAAATGGAGGGATACTTTCCTTCAGAAGGCCTGTAAAGTTCTGTGAGAAGCAGGGATCTCCGCATTAGAAACCATCACTTCCACTGCCGACCCTTAAGTGAGGTCTGGTGCACTGCATGCATTCTCCTGGGTTGGCCCTGCCTTCCCAGCAGGTGCTCTATCACTGGTTCAGGTTGTGACTTAGCATTTCCACTGCAACCAGATTATTTCATCCAGCGAGTAGCAAAATGTGCATGACTTCAACACGTTGACTTCCAGAACTGAAACATCAGTGGACTTTGAAGAACCTATCTATCTATCTCAAATATACATAGGCTGCTCCGAAAATAATGCTTCCTATTTATTACCATGGGAACGGTAGTGGATACAAAGAGCACAATACCACTATTTGATAGAGCACATTCTCAGCTACGAAACACTATTTTTTAACATAGTCACCACCATTAGCTGTGCATTTTCACCAGCAATGAGCAAGAGCCTGCATGCCACACTAGTCAAAATCTGCACCAGTGCATTCCAGAGCAGCTCTTGCGTGTGATATGCACACATGAACTTACAATATCAAACTCCACAGCATCCAGACACAATCAATACCTGTACAAACATTTTTTAAGTTCTCCAGTACCATCAGCCACAAACAAGTCTCTGTGATTGACTGGCCTCTCCTTCGTAGGAACATTTGATGCAGACAGTTATACAACTAAAACAAGTAATGCAGGACAAAAATTGCTGACCACCTCAATTTAAAAAAAAAAAAAATAAAGCCAACAGAGCAGAAGCAAGCATATGCAAGCAGCAGGTGTGAAAAAAGAGAAAAAATAGAAAGCCTAACTGATTGAAGACAATAAAAAAAAAAAAAAAAAAAGTAATGCTCACTGTAAATGTCTTCAGAAAAATAGTACCCTACTAACAAAAGTAGAAAATGAACAAGAGGAAAGAAAACTGCAAAGGAATGAAAAGTAGTGGACTTCACATGCTAGAACCGAATGGAAGTTCCTTAGCAGACTAACATCCCCTTTTAGATTCGTTAGTTTCCTGTGCACTTGAATATGCTAAAGATGATGAGGAATAAAACTCATCAAAAAAATCAAAAGATTTTAGGTGATTCTAAAAAGATGTGCACGTGAAACAAAGCGCGGAAGGCTGGCAAACACAGCTCTGCTTCCTATAGAACTAACCAGCTCTGATTTGAATATGAATGCAGGCTTCCTAAAATATTTTTTTTATTTATAACAGTTTGTATCTCACCTGCTAGAATTTATATGTAGAAACTAGAAAAGAAGAGCAAACCCTCTTTGAATGAAATAATGATATGTACTAAAAATTACTGTTTTCCCAAATCGGTAACGTGTTTGACATCCAACATCTGGTACTGTAACGATGATATCAGATGTATACGCTTCATTTTGAAATGCTAAAATAGGTTTAAAACACATTAATAAAATCGACTTACGTGCTGAAGTGAATTATTATTATTTTTTTTTCCCCTCCATTTAAATACCTCAGGACTGAGATTCAGTAATCACTACAGAGGAATGAATGGTGACTTTTACTACTCAGAAAAGAAAACTATTTCACAGCACTGAATGGAGCAGGGGAAACATTTCAAAAGGCACTGTATTTAGAACTGTCAAATTTTTCTGCTTGAAAATATATAGGAAGGATAAGATAACCAGACTTGGTCATAGCAAAAGTAGAAAAGATTCCTAAACGATAAGAAAGTTTGAGAATAACCAGGCAGAACGACTCCATTTTAAGAGATAGGATCTAACTGGTCTTATAGAAGATGAGACGTTAAAGTTCACGGATTGGAAAACTGCTCTACACTTTTTGTTCAGTTTTAACATTTCAATTCAAAACTTCAGAACTCCAGAAGGCTACATCCAGTGAAACTAACAGAGAATAATATTAGTGATCAACATGAACTTAATTAGCTTTCGGAAATCTTTTTCAAAAGGTATAACCGAGGCCAAGAGCTTAAAGGATTAAAAATGCTAAAAAAAATACTAAAGCAAATGGAAATAGATAATGAATGAATCCAGAATCACAACAGCAACTTAGTTCATATGTGGTGATTTCAAAACTGCAAGGAATTTTTCATCTTTTACAAGCATGTGACATTGGTCACTTCCTGATAATAATTTCCACATAAACAGAAAAACAACATTGCTCTTGTTTATGTGATGAGGAAATAGTAAATGCAACATTTTAAATCCAACAAAAAACAGAAAGGAAACACACATTGCTGTGTGCTGAAGAAAAAGAAAAGCCTCAGTGCCAATGAAGACGGCAATCAGCAAGATTTCCCAAAAAATCCCAATGCAGAGATCCCTGGGCAAGATCCCTGTTCTCAGATATGCATGACATCAGATTAAATGAACAAAATGATCCCCATCTGGAATTAAAAACCTATCGATACCTCTAATTTAATGACCCATTATGGCTTCATAAACATATATGGGAGGACAACAGCGAGGATTTTGCCTTCCCAAATCCCAGCACATCCTATTGCAGACATACAAGGAACAGAAAATTTGTTCTCCTTTTGCTCCTCTTTTATTGTATGTGCGGGCAGGAGGATGTAAGAGGGAGTTCTTTCTGACTTTCGACAAGCAGTTACTATGAAATGTTGAGAGGATATGTGCCAAGTACAACAACATTGAAAGAACGCTTAATAAGCTTAGTTTAGAAAACATATCTGTTCCATAAATACATCAGATAAATGAGAAGTATTAGACAGTATGAGTCAACATTCTCAGAGGGGACTTAGTTTGGAACATGACTTCTTTTTTATGTACTTGGCAAACCAACAACCTTTTTTTTTTTTTAATTATTCTTTTTAAAAATATTGAGTACGTTAGGCAACAGACACAAGTGCTTAGTACTGATACCTAGACTTCTGCAGCTTCTAATTCACTTTCGTTATCTAATAATAGCTACAAGTGAATTTAATCACGGTTCCAAAAATTGAAAACAAACCAGGATGACCCAATGATGAAGAACAGCCAGGTTGCAGCCTTGCAGCCTCTGTAGTCCTTGGTTGTTCCAGCACCTGTGGCAGTTTCTGCTGCTGCTCCAACCCTTGCAACACATCCTGCAGCCGCTCCAGACGCTGCAACAGGCCCTGCAATTGCTTCAGTCCTTGTAATGGACCTGTGGGTACTGTAAGCCTTCTAGAGGGCCCCACAGCTGCCATGACCCTCACAACTAGCCTTGTGGTCACTCCAATCCCTACCAACCAGTGCCTGTAACTGTTGTCCCCTATAAGTGGGAAGAAAAAAAATGTCTGCAAAAGCCAGAATGTTTAACAAGGAGAGAAGCTCATAAGATGAAGGGGGAGCAGGGCCATGACTAAAATGGGAGGAGAAGAAAGAGAAAGAAACTGACTCCTAACATTAAGTGAACCATGAGATGTGCAAAAAGATTACAGCCGTTGGCTAGCCAAGCACCACACGCATACAAAGGTGGAAGCAACCACAGGATGGATGGAAACAAAATCCCATAGAGGACTATCTTGGGCCCCGAAAAGCAAGCCTCCTGGTGACACGGCACCCCAGAAAGAACTGAGTCAGACAACAGGACTCATTTCTGAAACAATCTCATTATCACCTGGGCAAAAGAACACAGCACTGCGTTAGTATATCACATCCTCTACCATACACAGCATCTGGAAAAATCAGATGATACACTAGCCTATTAAAGACTACCTTAGGAGCCATGGGTGCATTCCATTCAAACTCTGGAACACACATTTAGCAAAAGCCACCTGGCTAGTCAACACTCGGGGATCTGCCAGTGGGGCTGGTCCCCTCCTGTGAAACATTCTGCGTACCATAGAAGGGGGGTAAAAACCCAGTAGTGCACGTAAAGAACTGAGCAAGACAGTCTGGATTATTCCTGCCTCAAACAAAGGCAAGCCTATTTGTGGGATTACTTTTCCTAAAAGACCTGCAGGCATGTGCTGGGAAAAGCAGGACGGTGGGTGCCTGTTGCGTACCTGAAAGGGATTTGATGCTGAGTAAGAATAAACAGTTGCTAGACAATACTGCATGCCATCATCACTACGGTTGTTACAGGCTTCGATAAAACTATTACAATAAGAACCACCCAAAGGAAAGAGGACTGAGTTCTGTTGAAGTCAGAACTAGCTTAGCAAAAAGTAATCCAACAATCTCTCTTGTACTGAAGGACTGCTATGACAGATAGAGCCCAAAACCATGAACTAAATGAACTTCAAGGACAGACAATTTATATAGACAGGCCACAGGGCGTTCAAATTAGATCTGTGTAAACATCAAAAAGTAAGACAGGAGACAGTAAGTAGTTAGGACATATCAGATCATTACAAGACCTAAGCAAAACAGAAATGGGACAGGACAAGGAGTGAATATTGCTTTAGTTTCAGCAGGGACAGAGTACCTTTTCCTCAAAAAGGATGGTATGATGCTATGTTTTTGAAAAGTACGATACGATCATGCACCAGTGTTTTCAGTTGTTACGGAGTAGTTCTGAACAGAATTAATGATATTCGTTTTCTCAGACTCCTAGTGTACAGGAAGAGTGCGGGAAAAGCACTAGGAGCTGGGACAGAAACAGGATAGCTGACCTACACCCAGCCAAGGCAATATTCCATACCCCATGCCATGATATGTAAGGAAAAATCGGAAAGTCACCACTACACACCACAGAAAGGCCACCAAAATCGTCAGCAAAGATAAAAGGATTTTCCTAATGGGTAGAGAAAAGAAACAAAAGGCTGGAAGCAATTCAATAAGAAAAAGCTGTATGCTAAAAGAGCGTAACATAATACCAAAACACAGTGCAGGACAGAGATTAATACAGGATATAATTGCAACAAAAACAAGCAAATAAATTTTATTCTCAAAGTTCTATGATGGCAAATGGGAACTAACAAAAGCCATACAAACATTTCAACTGTGGCTACAAAAGTTAAATGTATGAGATTGACAGTCAACAGAATCTCCTTCTTGCTCGCTCCTGCCTTTTGCGTCGCCACGCCGCTTCTTCTTTCTTCTGCAGCAGCTCCTGAAACATCAGCGGGGACACCATTAGCAGAGCGGCAAGCCCCCCACCTGAAGGAAAAGGGAAACCCAACATCGCAGAGGAACTCGGCACGCCACCAGCCAGCCAAGGAAGGCCTTATATCCCCCCTCCCCAGTTCATCCCAGCAAAAACTACTTTGAGCAGCTTTTCTCACCTCACTGATGCACGGCGCGCATCCAGCTGGTGCTGCGGGGGATCACAGAGGCGGGCAGACTGGGCAAATGGAGCTGGGCACACAACAAGCAGCGGCCAGAGAGTCAGCTTCCCTGATTACAGGGCACCCCCAGCCACTGTATCCATTGCAAAGGGCCTGGGACTGCGGGGCACTGCTGCTCCCTGGCTTACAGGGCAGCCCCCATCCCTACCGGCCGAGGGAGGCTCCTTCTCTCCCCGTCTGGGGGCACCTTGACCCGCACCCCGCTAACGGGGCGGTCACCCCACACAGGCTGCCAGCTGAGCGCAAACGCTCACGCACCCAGACCCTGATTACAGGCGGGTGGACAACACCCCTGGAGCCACAGAGCTCGGTTTCCCCCCCAGCGGCAGGAGCGACTCTCAGCAGCCAGGCAGCGGGGCGACACGGCCAAATGCCGCGCTCGGGATCCCAGCCCCGATTCCAGGGAGGGCACAAGCCCAAACCCGCATCCCACGGCCCCGTGCCTCTGAAAGGCCGGGGCCGCATTCCCGCCTGAGTACAGGGGGTCTCTCAGAACGCAGCTCACCAAGCACACACGGGGGGCACGCACAGCCCTGCCTACAGGACGGTGCCCCCACACCCCACCCTAACCAACAAGCCCCGCGGAGCACAAGGCTCCCGCCAACGCCTGAGCTACAGGCTGGCCCGCCCGGCAGCAGCAGAACATCACCCAGCTCTCGTCTTTGGGAACCCAGGGAGCAACCTCGACCCACCGAGCGGGGAGGTCACCCCACACACAAAAGCAGCACCTCAACCTGCACCCTCTGACGGGACAGGGAGGGGTCATTCCCACCAGCTGGATGGCTAGAGCAGCCGGCTGCAATGCTGCAGCCTCCCCACACCTGATTACAGGGAGGGCGGGCCACTCGGGGGACTGAGGGCTCTTCAGCTTGGGACACACACCCCGAGTATGGGGCTGTCACGTCGCCAGCAGTACAGGCGCCCACACAAAGAAAGACAAGAGCCTGTGACCAGTCCCTAGCCTGCACAGAGGCCACAGACCTCAATGTGCACAGGGGCTTCCCAGCTAAAGCCAAAGGCCAGATGCCTTGACACGCACCCCGAGTACGGGGCTGTCGCATTGACAGGCCACCACCAGGCAACGGTGCCGAGGGGCCGGAGGAGGAAGAGGGGCGGGAAAACGGCACTACCCTGCTTACAGGATGGCCTCGGGGTCCGGCGAGCTCCATTTCCCACTCAGGTGCGGAGAGGTGGCTCTCGCCCTCCGTTACAGGGGGCCACGCTCCCCAGGCAGCCAAAGGAGCACCAAGGCAAAAGGCCAACTACAGCAACAGCAAAGACCCGAGCCCTGCTTACAGGGAGGTCGCCCAGCACAAAGCACAAAGGCAACGCTCAAACTCAAATGTGACTGCGGCCCCGCTAACGGGACAGCTGCTTTGCCCAGAGTGCCTCTCTCCTTCCCCCCCGCGTCCGCACGCTTCCGCATCCTCTTCTTGCTTGCTCCTGCCTTCCGCGTCGCCACGCCGCTTCTTCTTCTTTCTTCTGCAGCAGCTCCTGAAACATCAGCGGGGACACCATTAGACACCATTAGCAGAGCGGCAAGCCCCCCACCTGAAGGAAAAGGGAAACCCAACATCGCAGAGGAACTCGGCACGCCACCAGCCAGCCAAGGAAGGCCTTATATCCCCCCTCCCCAGTTCATCCCAGCAAAAACTACTTTGAGCAGCTTTTCTCACCTCACTGATGCACGGCGCGCATCCAGCTGGTGCTGCGGGGGATCACAGAGGCGGGCAGACTGGGCAAATGGAGCTGGGCACACAACAAGCAGCGGCCAGAGAGTCAGCTTCCCTGACTACAGGGCACCCCCAGCCACTGTATCCATTGCAAAGGGCCTGGGACTGCGGGGCACTGCTGCTCCCTGGCTTACAGGGCAGCCCCCATCCCTACCGGCCGAGGGAGGCTCCTTCTCTCCCCGTCTGGGGGCACCTTGACCCGCACCCCGCTAACGGGGCGGTCACCCCACACAGGCTGCCAGCTGAGCGCAAACGCTCACGCACCCAGACCCTGATTACAGGCGGGTGGACAACACCCCTGGAGCCACAGAGCTCGGTTTCCCCCCCAGCGGCAGGAGCGACTCTCAGCAGCCAGGCAGCGGGGCGACACGGCCAAATGCCGCGCTCGGGATCCCAGCCCCGATTCCAGGGAGGGCACAAGCCCAAACCCGCATCCCACGGCCCCGTGCCTCTGAAAGGCCGGGGCCGCATTCCCGCCTGAGTACAGGGGGTCTCTCAGAACGCAGCTCACCAAGCACACACGGGGGGCACGCACAGCCCTGCCTACAGGACGGTGCCCCCACACCCCACCCACACCAACAAGCCCCGCGGAGCACAAGGCTCCCGCCAACGCCTGAGCTACAGGCTGGCCCGCCCGGCAGCAGCAGAACATCACCAAGCTCTCGTCTTTGGGAACCCAGGGAGCAACCTCGACCCACCGAGCGGGGAGGTCACCCCACACACAAAAGCAGCACCTCAACCTGCACCCTCTGACGGGACAGGGAGGGGTCATTCCCACCAGCTGGATGGCTAGAGCAGCCGGCTGCAGCCTCCCCACACCTGATTACAGGGAGGGCGGGCCACTCGGGGGACTGAGGGCTCTTCAGCTTGGGACACACACCCCGAGTACGGGGCTGTCACGTCGCCAGCAGAACAGGCGCCCACGCAAGGACAGACAAGAGCCTGTGACCTGTCCCTAGCCTGCACGGAGGCCACAGACCTCAACGTGCACAGGGGCTTCCCAGCTAAAGCCAAAGGCCAGATGCCGTGACGCGCACCCCGAGTACGGGGCCGTCGCATTGACAGGCCACCACCAGGCAACGGTGCCGAGGGGCCGGGGGGGCAGGAAAACGGCACTACCCTGCTTACAGGGCGGCCTCGGGGTCCGGCGAGCTCCATTTCCCACTCAGGTGCGGAGAGGTGGCTCTCGCCCTCCGTTACAGGGGGCCACGCTCCCCAGGCAGCCAAAGGAGCACCAAGGCAAAAGGCCAACTACAGCAACAGCAAAGACCCGAGCCCTGCTTACAGGGAGGTCGCCCAGCACAAAGCACAAAGGCAATGCTCAAACTCAAATGTGACTGCGGCCCCGCTAACGGGACAGCTGCTTTGCCCAGAGTGCCTCTCTCCTTCCCCCCCGCGTCCGCACGCTTCCGCATCCTCTTCTTGCTTGCTCCTGCCTTCCGCGTCGCCACGCCGCTTCTTCTTCTTTCTTCTGCAGCAGCTCCTGAAACATCAGCGGGGACACCATTAGACACCATTAGCAGAGCGGCAAGCCCCCCACCTGAAGGAAAAGGGAAACCCAACATCGCAGAGGAACTCGGCACGCCACCAGCCAGCCAAGGAAGGCCTTATATCCCCCCTCCCCAGTTCATCCCAGCAAAAACTACTTTGAGCAGCTTTTCTCACCTCACTGATGCACGGCGCGCATCCAGCTGGTGCTGCGGGGGATCACAGAGGCGGGCAGACTGGGCAAATGGAGCTGGGCACACAACAAGCAGCGGCCAGAGAGTCAGCTTCCCTGACTACAGGGCACCCCCAGCCACTGTATCCATTGCAAAGGGCCTGGGACTGCGGGGCACTGCTGCTCCCTGGCTTACAGGGCAGCCCCCATCCCTACCGGCTGAGGGAGGCTCCTTCTCTCCCCGTCTGGGGGCACCTTGACCCGCACCCCGCTAACGGGGCGGTCACCCCACACAGGCTGCCAGCTGAGCGCAAACGCTCACGCACCCAGACCCTGATTACAGGCGGGTGGACAACACCCCTGGAGCCACAGAGCTCGGTTTCCCCCCCAGCGGCAGGAGCGACTCTCAGCAGCCAGGCAGCGGGGCGACACGGCCAAATGCCGCGCTCGGGATCCCAGCCCCGATTCCAGGGAGGGCACAAGCCCAAACCCGCATCCCACGGCCCCGTGCCTCTGAAAGGCCGGGGCCGCATTCCCGCCTGAGTACAGGGGGTCTCTCAGAACGCAGCTCACCAAGCACACACGGGGGGCACGCACAGCCCTGCCTACAGGACGGTGCCCCCACACCCCACCCACACCAACAAGCCCCGCGGAGCACAAGGCTCCCGCCAACGCCTGAGCTACAGGCTGGCCCGCCCGGCAGCAGCAGAACATCACCAAGCTCTCGTCTTTGGGAACCCAGGGAGCAACCTCGACCCACCGAGCGGGGAGGTCACCCCACACACAAAAGCAGCACCTCAACCTGCACCCTCTGACGGGACAGGGAGGGGTCATTCCCACCAGCTGGATGGCTAGAGCAGCTGGCTGCAGCCTCCCCACACCTGATTACAGGGAGGGCGGGCCACTCGGGGGACTGAGGGCTCTTCAGCTTGGGACACACACCCCGAGTACGGGGCTGTCACGTCGCCAGCAGAACAGGCGCCCACGCAAGGAGAGGCTCAAGCCCTGGCTACAGGGCGGCCACGGCCACACAACCACCACGTGGCTCGGATCTACACTAAATAATACGGAGGAAGACAGGACACTCGCTGCGCTCGCGGGACTGAGAGGGAACACCCCTTTTGCGGCGTGCACCACAGTCCTCCATTCCCCCCAGGGAAGTCGAAGCTAAGCTGCAGCCATCTTTGTGAGGGCCTAAAGGGAAAGCTCAGTCGTTCAATCACTCCCCAAACACAAGCAAGGAAAGGAAGGGGATCGCACGCACACAGATGCAACTTTCCAGAAGGGAAGGACAACGCAGCGCAGCCAAACCCTGGGAATAAACCCACAACCGCGGGCAACAGACAAGAGCCTGTGACCTGTCCCTAGCCTGCACGGAGGCCACAGACCTCAACGTGCACAGGGGCTTCCCAGCTAAAGCCAAAGGCCAGATGCCGTGACGCGCACCCCGAGTACGGGGCCGTCGCATTGACAGGCCACCACCAGGCAACGGTGCCGAGGGGCCGGAGGGGCAGGAAAACGGCACTACCCTGCTTACAGGGCGGCCTCGGGGTCCGGCGAGCTCCATTTCCCACTCAGGTGCGGAGAGGTGGCTCTCGCCCTCCGTTACAGGGGGCCACGCTCCCCAGGCAGCCAAAGGAGCACCAAGGCAAAAGGCCAACTACAGCAACAGCAAAGACCCGAGCCCTGCTTACAGGGAGGCCGCCCAGCACAAAGCACAAAGGCAACGCTCAAACTCAAATGTGACTGCGGCCCCGCTAACGGGACAGCTGCTTTGCCCAGAGTGCCTCTCTCCTTCCCCCCCGCGTCCGCACGCTTCCGCATCCTCTTCTTGCTTGCTCCTGCCTTTCGCGTCCCTACGCCCCTTCTTCTTCTTTCTTCTGCAGCAGCTCCTGAAACATCAGCGGGGACACCATTAGACACCATTAGCAGAGCGGCAAGCCCCCCACCTGAAGGAAAAGGGAAACCCAACATCGCAGAGGAACTCGGCACGCCACCAGCCAGCCAAGGAAGGCCTTATATCCCTCCTCCCCAGTTCATCCCAGCAAAAACTACTTTGAGCAGCTTTTCTCACCTCACTGATGCACAGCGCGCATCCAGCTGGTGCTGCGGGGGATCACAGAGGCGGGCAGACTGGGAAATTTATTTGGCCATACGTATAGCAGCTTCCAGAAAGTCTATTGCCCTGCTTAGAGTGGACTCCCATCCACTATCTTCATTGCAAAGACAACAGCTTTCATTATTGTAATCGTTTTGCATAACGTCAACCACTGTGCCATCTTGGCACTTCTGATTTTTCAATGTGGCCCATCTGTTCGGGAGGTTCTTTTTCCTCGTGTCTCTCCCCCTTTCTTGTTGATTTGAGATTCCAGCTCCTATAAATTCATCTCATTTCTCATTCACTAGTTCAAAGCCATAATGCGGGGTGAAGTTACAAGGGAGATTTCAACTTGTAACATCTACTGCCATGGATCGTCTTTAAGTTGAATACAAAATTTGGCATTGAAGCCTAAATTTTTCTCTGAGCATCCACTCTTTTCCCCCTCTAGAGCTTCTTTAATACACTTCGATTATTAAGCACCACAACACTGCTTTATTTCTTCTCCCTTTTTCATCAGGAATGCACTTCTCGTGTCCTCCCCTGTTCCCACCACCGTGTTGGTGAGCACAGAAAAAAAACTCGTGCGTTTCAACACTGCGATAGCAGTTACTATTTCTTTATTATTACTGCTCACTGTTGCCTCGGAGCGTCGTCTTCCATACGGCAACTCGCCACGCTTGTCGCGCCTCTGCCCCTTCTCTGGGAGCGCGCTCTAAGCTCCCTCCGCTCGGAGAGACCCCGGCTCCGTCTGCCCTCCATAGGAGCCCAACAGGCGGCTCCAACCTCGGCTCCCTTCTCCCACCATCGGCGCGCAACATGCAGCTCCAGCCCCAGTTCCGTCCGCCCACCATCGGTGCCCGCGCGGCAGCCCCGGCTTCGGTTGCCATCCGTCGGAGCCCACGCGGTAGCGTCCCCCACCCCACCTCACCTCGACCCGGACCCATCCCCGCCGCACCCCTGCGCCGGCCCCGCTACACCTTGCCTCGCATCCGCCGCACCCCGGCCCCGCCGCACCTCGGCTCTGGAAATCGCTTGCCGTCTCCGCCGCCTTTCCCTCACAGCACGCCGCTTCCCCTCACACGCTGTGGTGAACGTCTCACTCACCTGCCCGCGCGCGCACCTTTTATAGCTGTCCCTTCAGCCCGCCAACCAATAGGAGCCCTGAACGCTGCCGTCGCTTCCCGCGCTTTTCTTCCCGTCGCTCTCTCTCCGTCCTCCTCAACGTTCCCGCCCTTTCTTCCTAACGGAGGCTGGCCCGGGGTCACCTGAAGGTCACGGCTGGGGTCACCTGTCGGTCACAGCCCCACTCACAGGTGTTGCTGCCCGGCCCCTCAGGGCAGAACCACCCCACACCTGCTCTCACCTCACAGCCCCAGAGCCTGGCAGAGTTGGCTGTGGGGAACTCATTCATTTCAGTGTTTCTTTTAGCAGTCATATACATATTAGGCATTCCTTCCTGAGTTAGAGATGCCCACAAACTTAGTTAAAAAGTAAAATACATGTATCTTTTTAGGGGATTCTTCCCAGTGACACCTCCCATCTCTGCCCCTACAGCAAAAATCCCTTCTGAGCTCAGAAATATCATTACTAAGGTAAGAGTGTGAAACAAGCTGACAGCTGATGTACAAAGGATATCGTTTATTTGTCAGCTCAGGCTGCTCTTGCTTTGTAGAGCTGCTTGTATTTTATAACTCATTCACACACCATGGTTGGAAATGCTCACCTGATCACTATGCAGTGTAGCCTTTGCTTAATTCCTTTTCTTCTGTCCTTGGCTACGTTCTTTCTCATTGTAGCAATGGTACAAAAAAGGACTAGGGAAGGGACAAAACTGTGGGTACAGCATATATACTGCTCCCACCAAAGCCAAAACAGAATGTAGCAGCAGCAGAAATGACTCAGCTGTAAGAGGTTCCTTCCCTCCAGGGAATCTTTACCTGCCTGTAACCCAGGCAAATGGAATACCCTGAAGGAGAAAGGCACCCAGGACCCGAGGGACCTAGTGTATAGCACCAGTGTGCAGCCTGTTGGTTTGCCTAGGCTGCACTGAGTGAAGTTAACTTGTCCTGGGCCGCGTATATTTGCTCCAAAAGTAATGCTTATTTATTTTCATGGAAATTGCAACAGGTAAAATGAGCACAGTAACTCTGTTGGATAGAGCAAATCCTCAGCTGCATAGCACTGTTCTCCAACACAGCCACCACCATTACAATATGCATTTTTGCCTGCCATAAACATGAGACTGCATGCTGTGCTCATGAAAATCTGTGCCAGCACAGATGACCCACAGTCACTGACACCACTGTGCAAGCGCACTGCACACTGCCCCTCTGTGCTCACACCCACAAGCATTCAGCAAGCACCTAGCAGGTGCCACTTTCTCCATGCAGAGGAATACAGTGACACATCTTTGTTTCATACAGACTTCCTGGGTGTCAGGTGCTATTTTGTCAGAGCGCTTTTCTTCTGCCACCTTCATATGGCAACAGCATGTAATATATACAGTACTCAGACTCTTATTGGTGCCATTAAATTAATTTGATCAACGCGAATATCGTGTGTTTTTCCTCATCTGCTTATTTTCATATCCATTGAAAACATTCACAGAAATTCTGCATAGCTCAAGACAAGAGTGTATATACATAGCAGCTAAACATTCTTTTATGTTTGCAAAACAAGTTGTAAATAAAGGCTTGCAACACAGAGCATTTTACTAGATCAACATCACCATGTATAAAGAAACACTGAAGAGGTTTACTTTTTCTTTTCACTGTTTACTGCCATTGAGATAATTTCTAGAGGTCAGCCTTGCAAAGTAAAAAGCTGAGTGAAGAAAGCATTCAGTACTCAGCCCTTTTGCTGTTCTGCATCACAAGGGCCCCACATTAATTCGTAACAGAGCCACATTTCACTTGGTCTTCCTGTTGGGTCCCTTTTGGTGTCACAGCTTCTTCCCTGACAGGGACACCTGCTCAACAACTAGCATGAGCTGCAGCAGAAACTGCTTCATCTGTCTGGGAGTTGCACTGCACACTGTGTTTACATACAGGCCTCTCTCTAACACCAAATGAAAGGCTGCTTGACCCTCCTGAATAAGGGCCAAGTTGTACTCAAGGCTGCAAGCACCCCGGGGTCAATGGCAGCTAACCAAACTGTTAGAAGCCTCTAGTGATTCCCATGGCCCAAAACCCTTTTGGTTCCCCCTTACTCTGATCTTATCTAGCATTAAGGCCAAAAATTATAGACACTTCCTCAACAGTTTATCCTATAGCTTACCTGTTTACAGAAAAAAATACATGTTTTTTAAGTGCCATTTGAAAGTATAGGCTGTATATAAGGCTCCTTGCCCTATGCAAACTGGCTTTCTTCCTTTAAGCAGAGTGTATCTTTATAGCGCAGAGCATGATTTCAGAAATTATTATTACAAAAAACAAACCCACTGGAATCTGTGGTGCAAAAGCAATGTACAAATCTGTACAAACAAACCAAAGTTGCAAAGTAGTAGGTGTTTCCTAAATGGTAGCACAGTTACCTCCCGAGAGAGAGAAACACATGCAGAAACATCTCCGGATTTGACGCCTATAAAACTGTAAACAAGTTTCATTAAACCATGTTATCCTACTTAAGATAAAGGATGCTGTCCATTTCTAAAGCTTAGCATATGGCAATTCTTATATTATTTTCAAAACAATGTTGTGTGAATACATCAGCATCCTTTATGCTCAATGAGCATCAGCCCCGTCATTTTACCTGCAAACTGCAACATTGAGCAGGTTTTCACTGACAATATCAATTCTCCCAAGAGGATATAAAAAAAAAATCACAAAATCAATTGTCAATGCCACTACTATGTGAAATCCACATAAATGCTTTTATTTTTTAAGAAAAATAAGAATTCTTCCAACAAATATGCTGACCTTCACTGCTCAAGGGCAATTACAAATCAGAAGTAAAACAAGGGGCCAGCAAAGTCATGGTACTCTACAGACTTAGTTTGATAGAAAATAGAATCCACCGGAGTAGCATGAAATTCAAAAGCCTTTAGTTGACTGGAACATTATGCACTGGGTGGCACAAGTTGTGAAAGATACTAAAATGTAACTCTTGTTGTCCACAGAATTTGCCTTTAAACACTTACAAGATACAAAGTGACAGCCAGCTGGATGAATAGGAGAATGTACGTAAACACCCAGACCCAGGCCAGCACAGCTGGGCTTGGATTAGGCACTGAGAGTTTACACATGCTTCTAACATTCAAGTTAACTGCCATTGCTAGTTTGGGGCAAGCACTCCAAAGTGTATATACAGAGGAATGTATTCTAGTACAGTATGCATGAGAAGTTTATTTTAATATTTTAGTTCAGTTCTTTACATTAAGAAGAAATATAGAGGATTCTGTTCTTAAAAATGGATCTTGGTGGCACCAGCAGGTTATCCAGCAAGGTCTGTTCCCACTCTGCATGAATATACAATACTCAAGACCATTCAAGTCTTTAACTGTCAGGTAGGTTAGATCAACTTCTGCCCACAAATCTTTTAGAATATGTTGCTGCCTTAACCAGTAAGGTAGCTCTTAAAGGTTTGTTTGGATATATTCTGGTAGTATTCATTACCTACTTACTACAGAGATACTCTGTGAAGGGCATGCCCCAGCCTTATTTCCACTTCAAAGCAGATAAACTGTTCTCAGAGCTGTAGTATCAATAGATCACTCCAATGATACCTACTTGAGCTCAGGTAGAAGAGTTTTTACAGAAAAGTCACAAGAAAAGACTGTACTGACCCCTTTTCATATTCAGTCTGATACTGATGAACAACAATGACTTCTCCTTCTAGTGTCACCCTATCATTCTTCCTATTTGTTTCTTGCTCTTCTCTAGAGACCGGAACTCTGGAAAAGCAGAGAAATAGAACCAATAGAATATAGCTCTTATTCTGCAGGATGATCATCTATGCTAATTACACCATAAGTACTATTATCAGGAAGACAAATGCACAGATTGCCAGGGGAATCATTTGAGTCAGAAGGGACTTTAAACTTTAAACTTTTAACTTTTAAAGCTCCCCTGCAATGAACAGGGATAACTACAGTTAGGTTGCTCAGATCCCTAGTCCAGCTTGACCTTGAAAATCCCCAGGAATGGGGCACATCCACCACCTCTCTGGATAGCCTGTTCCAGTGCCTCACAACCCTTATTTCAAAACACCTTTTCGTTATATCCAGTCTACATCCATTTGTTAGTTTGAAACTATTTCCCCTTCTCCTATCACAGCAGACCCTGTTAAAGAGTCTGTCCCCTTATTTCTCATTGCCCCATTTTAGATACTGAAAGGCTGCTATCAGGTCACCTCAGAGCTCTCTGTTCTCCAGGCTTAACAGCCCCAGCTCTCTCAGCCCATCCCTTCTAGTAGAGGTGTTTCATCCCTTGGATTGTTTCTGTGGCCCTTCTCTGGATGTGCTTCAACAGGTTCATGTCTCTCCTGCACTGAGGATTCCACACCTGGAGGCAGAACTCCAAGTGAGGTCTCACCAGTGCAGAGGGGCATGACCACCTCCCTTGCCCTGCTGGCCATGCTTCTTTTGATGCAGTTGGCTTTCTGGGCTGAGAGGGCACATTGCTGGCTCACATTCAGCTTGCTGTACAGCAGTACCTCCAAATCCTTTTCACAGGGCTGTGCACAATCCTTCCGTCCCCTGGCACAATGATAGCAAGAGTTAGCACAACCATGGTGCAAAACCTTGCACTTGACTTGGCTGAACCTCACAAGGTTCACCCAGTCCTGCGGCTCAAGCTGTTTGTGCCCTGAAATAGAATAGCTGGGTTACTCACCTTTAAAGAGGCTTTCGGTAAATACAAAATGTCACAAGACCTTTGTCCTTCTCCTAAGACCACTTAAATCGTGGTCAAGAACAGGCATCTTAAAACCACAGTGCTATCTGTTGTGCAACACAAGTACATCTTCAGATGAACCTTCACAGAATGATAAAGTCTTGCTAAAGATAGGATATATTCTCTTAAGCATAACTAAGAGCAATAAAAAAAATATAATCCTTTTAGACCTCTTCTTTGTCCTTTTCCTGTGAACTGTCTGGCTTGCAAGATTCAAGTAATGAGGGCAATCAGGCTTCTTAAATTTTGCAGTGAGATTTCCCACTGGAATCAATAGTTTAAAGAGCCTGTCTTAAGACATTTTATAGCTTCTGACAGCAAAGACCCTGCATGTTTGGCAGGAACTATTTGCTGATGTTTTTCTAACATCCGGAGTCAAAAGTCACATCAGAGTTGCAGTTTCTTTGTTCTTACAGCTAAATGAATAATGATTATTGCACTAATGATTCGTTTCAGAGCTCCAGCAATGTCTTTTAGACAATGCCTATATTCAATTGTACAGGTGTCTTTTTGTTGCTGCTGTTTGGTTTTGTTTGTTTTTCAGTTCTGCTATGCATTACAATCAGAAACTAAGAAATGCAATATTTACTATTATTTTACTCCAAAGTTAACTGATTCATGCTCTCTCTGATGAGACCCTGAGAGTTTGTCCTCTAGTTTAAGTTCATCCTAAAGGAATCCAATTCCACTCATACTGACAAAAGCGCAATAACTAGGATAAATTAAGAAGCATTCTGCCTGCTTTTTTTCCCCTCTCCAGCAATAAAGCTATTTTAAGGTTTAACTATACAAGGAAACTTTAAGCAATTTCTACAGTGTTAATTCTGTCACATATGGCTGTTAATGTTCATGCAACTCATAACACAGTTTTCAGCATCTGCAAACAACTAAAAAATCTCACTGACTTTTATTATTTCTAAGTCTAAAGGACTTCATAAAGTAATCATAGTGATTGAATAAAGTACCTACATGCATCACTACAGCAGTAACTCATTGGTTGCATTTCAAGAGCACAGCAGGGCACTGAGCTACATTTCAGAAAATAAAACTTCCTGAGAATTCTTTGGCAGACCACTAAATTGTAAACAACCTGTACAAAACCAATATACTCTCTTAACACCACCGCTTTAAGGGCATTCCTCTCTGAGAAGATCTGAATGATTCTTAGGAATGATTCTTAGGATAAAAGTTGCTGTAAGGATATATCCAGCATACTGCATATTGCAGGTACTCATGCAATGGAGGAAATGCCAAAAAGTCCAGCAGGGTCCCAGCCAGCCAGCATACAGTCCTATCAAAACACAGAAAGAGAAGACCATCACCATACAGAGATTCTTTGTACTACTACATGATGGTCCTCTGCTTAGCATTCAAAGACGCATTTGTCAAGACAAATGCTACATGGTCTTGCATATCTCAATCTTACACATTTGAGTAGTGGCAATTTCTGCAAGTGGTGGTGGGTGCCCATGATGGGAATCCACAACATGCCAGTTCTCAACTAATTTACTAATTCGTAATGACAAATTGGTTGATAAGGACTGCAATGCAGAAAAGTCTAAGCTTCAGCAATAACACTTCAACAGCAGTAAGTACATATTGTGAAACAGCCCTATATCAGAATTAGTATAAACATATTTTCTTCAAGCTGATATTGATTGATTACAAGTATAGGAGTCTGCTGAAGATTCTTCAATCTCATGAAGACTTTATTAACAGAAGCATACAGAAACGCATTGCAAAATACTGGATACATAGGTTCTATTGCAAAATCCAAAGCAATCTCAGTTTGGTCTCAGACACTTCAAACATACCCTGGGAAGAAGCTTTTCACCTTATGCAATTCAAATATTCTAATGTCTACAATCACAGAATCGTAGGGGTTGGAAGGGACCTCTAGAGATTGCATCCAAACACCCAGCAAAAGCAGGATTCCTACACAGGCTGCACAGGTACACTTCCAGAGGAGACTCCACCACCTCTCTGATTAGCCCATTCCAGTGCTCCACCACCCTCCGTCTTTCACATGCTGGCACAGAACTTCCTATGCTCCAGTTAACAGCCATTTCCCCTGTCCACTCCAGGCAAGGCCTCACCAGGGCAGAGCAGAGGGGGAGGATCACCTCTCTTGATGTGCTGGCCATGCTCCTTGTAATGCACCCCAAGATTCCATTGGCACTCTTGGCCACAAGGGCATACTGCTGGCTCATGGCCAGCCTTGTCCACTAGGACCCTCAGGTCCTTCTCTGCAGAGCTCCCCCCTAGGTCATGCAAAAACCTGTACTGATAATTGCAGTTATTTCTTCCCAGGTGCAGGACTCTACACCTGCTTTTGTTAAACCTCATCTGGTTTCTTACTGCCCAGCTCTCCAGCCTGTCCAAGTCTTGCTGAATGGCAGCACAGCCATCAGTTGTGTCAGCCAATCCTCCCAGCTCTGTATCATCAGCATACTTGCTGAGAGTGGACACTATCTCCTCATCAAGGTCATTGATGAAGATATTGAACAAGACCAGATCCATCATTGACCCCCAGGGGAACACTGCTAATCACAGGTCCACAGCTGGACTCTGCGCCACTGATCACCACCCTTTGAGCTCAGTCAGCCAGTTCTCAACCCACCTCACTGCCCACAAATCTATCCCATACTTTCCCAGCTTCGCTATCAGGATGATGTAGGAGACAGTATCAAAAGCCTTGCTGACATCAATATAGACAATATCCACAGGTCCTCCTGCATCTACCCAGCCAGAGATGCCATCATAGGAGGCTACAAGGTTGGCTGAGCATGATTTCCCCTTGGTGAATCCATGCTGACTACTCCTGATAACCTGCTCTTCCACTTGCTTGGAGGTGCATCCAGAACAAACTGTTCTGTCACTTTCCCAGGGACAGAGGTGAGACTGACTGGCCTGTTGTTTCCCTTGCCCTTTCTGTAGTCACTCTGGCTATCCTCCAGTCTTCAGGCACCTCTTCTGTTCTCCAAGACCTGCCAAAGACGACAGAGAGCAGTTAAGCCATCAGCTGTCAGTTCCCTCAGCACACATAAACATACCCACACCCACGAGAGCTCTCCTACCTCAGGACCCAAGGGGAACTTCAGATACCAGAGGTCCCCACAGTCAACAGTCTGGACTGCCCTTCCCCCCTCAGAATGCCCACATGAGCCCATAAGGGCTGTGTCCCCTTGGTCTGAGTTGCTGCCCCAGCCCAGCTGCTATGTCAGGTGCCCACCATGGTAGTTATAAGAGGCAGCAGCACACTTGAGAGTTCTCAAAGGAGCAGAGAGGAGGGCAGAGAAGAGAGGACCCTTCCCTGCTTGCCCACCCTGCCCCGTGAGAACTGCCTGTCTGACAAATGCCCTGTTTGCACAGCTCCTGTGTTGCTGCGTTCTCTAAGGGGAGCTGCCTTTATACAGGCAGAGGGTTGGCTGCCATCACTCCCAGCTCCGCTCACACCTCAGCAGCACAAGCACAGCTCCTGTCTGATCAGGAGGGGATGTGGGGGCTGCCGCACTGACCAAGCGCCACAGCTTTGGGGGTCAGTTCTATTTACCTCTCTGCCAAGATCCCTTGTTGCAGTCGATCCACGTGAGGCCCTCAGTAAAACATCCATTACCTTGCCGTTACTTTTGGGGGAGCCCTCATGTTTTCACAGTTTATGTGTAGATTAGCAGGAATTCAATTTTGCAACTGAAAAAAAAATTGAAAGAGCTGTCTTTAATTTGCAGATTTAAGTATCTGTGAATAAGATTTAACAGCAAGTTATCAATTCATTTACTGTATTTCCAATAATGTCATAGGGGGTATCCAGAATTTCAACTCCCATCTTATCCTTCTACAGGTCTTTCATCTTATATACCTTAAAGAATGCATCAGTGGCATTATAAAAGTAAAAAATTACCAGAAAAAAAAAGAAATCTAAGTATACACAATAGCCACTCATTTTCTATACAGTGTCTTCATGTGTATACAACAAATGAGTAATTAGGGCATTTATATTCCATACAGATTCATGCAGAGTTTCACATAAGTGTCTGTACAGTGGCAGCAGCTTGATGCTTACAGCACATTTGCTGCTTAACATTGCAGTTAAACTGAGCACCTCTTGGCAGATATTTTAGTATTGGTTCCAGAGCAGATGACTGGAAACAACTCTCAATGCTTAATAATGACTGAAGTATGGACATTTTTCTTAGCAATGCTTTATCCTCCACTACTGAACTACTCAAAGTATTGAAACATTTCTAAACAGAAAGAAAATCCCACCAATACCTATGTGCAAGTAATACTGGAGATTCCAAGAACTGAAGAGCACAGCAAAACATTTATAAACCACACAGTGAAATTCAGAATTAAAGTAGGTCTTAATATGCTGTTGCTAGCTTCACTCTGTGGAAAATCACAGTGCAGCTTAATCTCAATTTTATTCTTTTGCTCTGAAAAAGGAAAGCGATTAGAATATTGATGTAGGTCTCTCAGGTCAGGCTCGTTTTAAAATATTGTTTTCTTTGAATTTTTTTCTCTGAAGATAACCACAATAAAAATATTGTTTTTAAATGTCACAGAGAATCAAAAACACCTCCCAAAAGCAGGACTAAGTCCCAGATATCTGTATCTCCTATATCATGCTTATCCAGTAAACAAGCAACACACCACGAGCAAGTTTCATTCTCTTGACTGCTTTACCACGAGGGTGACCAATTCTGGTTATATAAACAAGGGATTAATTTATACTTTTCTATGAAATGTCACATTTTCTATGCATGTCACATAAAGACATTAGATAGAAAATTCAAAATGAACTAAGGAACATCTTCATATCTTCAAACAATTTGCCATTAATTTCCCACAGGATTTTATGCTCAATTAAATTTACAGATGTTGAAAAAGAGTTACTACATATGTGAAAGGCTGCTAAACACAGGGAGCTCTCTAAGGTTGAGCCAGGCATTGAACAGCAGCTTTCTGAAGGACAGAAGGATGCCTTGTGAAACATACACTACAAGTTTGTCTTGTTTGATGTTTCCTAAACATTTGCTGTTGGCTGCTGCTAGACATAGGATACTGGGCTAGCTGAACTTTGGAACTTCATACAGACAATCTTGTACTCTTACATATTAACACATACTTCTAGTAAATGATTTCAGTATTTCGAGTATTCCACAGAGGAGAAAAGACACCCACAACTGCAAGTTCAAACATATTCCGTGTAGAGAGGAATCATCACTGCAATGCTTAATTAAAATTGACTTCACTGTGCATCAGCACTTGAATCTGTCTCCAGTCAACACTGCACAGTGTGCGCTAAGCTGAGGCAATAACACTAATATTATAGCCACAGCTGGAAGTATGACAAGAGAGTTTGGAGATAAAAATCTTATTCCTCAGTGTACAGACTGTAGGTGATACAATTTGTAGATCATAGCTCCTCTGAAGTACAGTTCTGTAACAAAATACACAATATGTTAAGAAGTCACCACCAAACCATCATCATACGTCTACCTGGAAATATCAGTGAAGAACCAGAAAATGCACAATTCTATGAACAGTTATGGGCATGTACAGAGACCTAAAGTCCAATCAGTAGTCATAATTACTGAATATGAATTACACAAAATTAGTTGTCTTTGTCAGTTAAAGTTTCTCTTTAGTTAAAAATATTTAATCAGTTTATCCTTCATTAATTTGAATTTTCCCCCAGCATGAGTGCAATACATTAAAAGCTGTCACATCCTGGGTAGGTAAGTCTCATAAATCACAAGGCTGAGCTAGGTTTCCTTCAGGCTTGACCCAGTCACAGCTTCCAAGTACCATGTAGACATCACAGGAGCTGCCATAGCAGTCACTGCCTTAATACACTGCTACTGAATGGAGAATATCACTGGGGCTACAGTGTATCTTTAGCAAGTTTCTAAGTCACAAAACACACAACAATAGAGACTGCCTGGTCATCACCACAAAAGGCAGAACATTTTCATAGTAAAGAAAATTTTCATAGTAAAGAAAAGTCATTTTATTTAACAAACAACTGCGAACTATTTGTTTTGGAAAACTTTCACACATCTCTTCCCCTTGGCAGCTCCTCCACTGGAAGCCAAAACAAAACTGCAGAGAACCATTCATTCTCAGGATGGCTTCAGCTTTCAACCCTCTGCTTTTTCAAGAGGAACACCAAGATAGAAACCCCCCTCATTAGCAATCTGAAAGCACTGCACAAACAAGGAATACTTACATTTGCCACTGTATTTGGAGTATTTGTGCACTGTTCCACCAACTGGTGATTACAAAAGGAGAAAGATTTTTAGTCTGCCTTTCAAGCCTCGTAGCAGTGAAAGGAAGCTACTGGTTTTCTGTATGCTGTACTCTGCTCACTTCCCACATGCACACAACGCAGCTGCCAGATTTAATAACCACGTCAGCTGCTTTCCCCATAGAGAAGCAGAGAGATGACAGAATGAAGATATTCCCAGTGTGTTAATCTGTAGCTATGGCCACATTAAACCCTGAAAGAACATCATTTTACTGCTCTTGAAAAAAAAAAAAATCAGCCAACACCATTTCCAAAAAAAAAGTGCAAAAGGATTTCAGAAATGTGAATCCATACTTGCCTTCAGTGACATTAAAGAAATGGCTCCTTTTATCATCAGGACTTTTATCATCAATCCTAGGACTTGAGTTAATTCGTTCTCAAAACATCCTGACCTTTAATTACACATTTTGCCAAGCAACACGTGCTTCTCGTACCCAAAAAGAACAGAATCATTAGCTGACAAGTCAGTTCAGAACACTCCTCTCCAGAAGGAATTATTCCCATACCTGTCTTCGCTGACTTCTTTCAGAAAAGCAAAGTTAATAAAAGGGGGAAATTCTCACTTACCATTTCAATCCTCCCATGCACAGCAGCTCCTAGAGCTCAAAACTTCCTTAACAGATGTGATCACTTCACTGCCAACACAGAGCGTTTCTGTACCTCCATCTGCACAACCAACTCTGTAGAAGGAAGGGGCAGACAGAATTAACATGCCAAGAGAAGGTGCCAGTCATACAGTCCAAATCTACAAACAAACACAGAAACATGTGGCTGAACTTGTAACATTGCAGAGATGCTGCAGAGATGCTATGACAACCATAAACACCTCTCTCTCTCTCATTTCTATTCCCTTGACTGCCCATGGAGGCACCTGTTTCAGCTGGGAGTGGCTTCTGCAGAAACTATAGACAGTTGGTTTTCCCCTCAAAGAAAGCATTACTGTGTGGGAACTGAGAAGGAAGGAAGGCATCAGCTGACATTATGACACAAGGCAGCAATCAATACTGCATATTGAAGTGCAGAGGATTTTTCAGCCTATTTATTCTTCCAGCAACAGGGATCTCGCTACATCTACTCTGTTCCAAACTGAACTAGCCTCAGTGGTGCTCATTATATATTATGAAACGGTGCCACATTAAAACTTGAGGAAGTGCCTGAAAGGAGAAGTACAAGTCAGCGAGGCATGGTGTGCAGTGGAGTAGAACCTGAAACAGCAAGTTGCTGCCTATAGGGCTTTCCTCTCAGCTTGAGGAGACAAACCTACCCACAGCCACGGTAGGGAGAGCAGATCTATCATAACCTATATTTTAGGAGGGTGGATAGTGATAGGACAAGGGGAAATGATTTTAAACTAATACAGGTGTGGTCTAGCTTAGATATCAGGAGGAAGTTCTTCACACAGAGGGTGGTGAAGCACTGGGACAGGCTGCCCAAGGAGGCTGTGGATGGCCCCATCCCTGCAGGCATTCAAGGCCAGGCTGGATGTGTCTCTGGGCAGCCTGGTGATATGATTGCATGGCACAGCCAAAGAACTACTCACTCCCCAGGGTGAGATGCAGCTAGTAGCTTAATGGAAAGTAATGGTGATAGGAGGATGGTTAGACTAGATGATCATGTAGGTCCCTTCCAACCTTGTGATTCTACGCAGAGATGTTCAACTGCCCGGAGTGGAACAGACTGCTATGTGAAGTTACACACTGCAACAACATAACATGCAAAGTGCCATCTCTAAACAAGGCTCTTCACCTAAGAAAACCCACAGAAACATGATTACCTAAACACAAGTCTGCCTACTCCTAAAGGAGCTGGATGATGGAGAAAAAATAAAGGCACCTGCACAAGTTTTAAGCAAGAACTCAATGTCTGAGCTCTGAACTCAAGCTATTTTGCTTTTTTCCCCAGTGAAAAGTCTGTCATTCTCATGGTTTGAGATTTTTCTTCCACCCAACAAATATTTGAAATCAGTCTTCCCCCCCTTTACAGGATCAAGTAGCATTATATCAGAATGTCAATAATTAAGTTTCCCTGATTTCTTGGTTCTTGGTGCAAGGCTGTCTTGCCTTGGACTTAAGACAGCCTCCTAATTCTGTCTACTTGCAATCTGATGGTTTTCCTTGCTGCACAGGGCGATGGATCCAGAGTTTTTAATAAAAGGCTGCAGGATAATATTTCCCTTTTTAAACCAAAATACTTCAAAGGCTGCCCATTTTTCTCTTCTATCACTGGACCAGATAAAAGACTCCAATCCCAAATATTGCCACTTTACACTGTTTTGATTTTTTTTCCCCTGTACTCATTCTATCCAAATCAAATGCATGTAGCACCAAACATTTTACAGTGATTTTTTTAAAAGCTACACAACATCATAAGTATGCTAGCTAGCAATCTTGATCTGAATTGTAAACACAGAATGGATACAGTAGAAAGAGCCTGCACTGAGTTCATACAGCTCAAGTGGAGGAGGCTACATTAAGGTAACAACAAACAGAAGAGTAGAATTTGACATTTACCATCAGAAATTGTAGAGTTCTAGCATTCATCCATGCTTCACTAGTTTCTCTAGAGAGGCAGGAAGAACAGATACATAACCATTAACATTATAATTGAAGTGTGGGTAATAGTTATGCAAGATTCCACAGAAGAGAGGATTCCTAATGCAGTCAGAAAATTGTCCAAGTTCCCTTCTTTCTCTGCTGAGATCTGGATTGTACTGACCAGCAGAAGTTCAGAGGACCAAAAGAACTGCTGATGTTGTCCCACAACCAGAGACCACCACAACCAAAAGGCAGAGCAGAACTTCTTAGCTGTTCCACCACTTCAGCCTCATCTAAGACTTCCACCGTTGCAAGTTCTGCCTTTGACAGCCATTCACAATCTCAAACACATCTGAAAACGTTTCAACCTCTAGCAAGCAACTCTTGAACACAGTGCATGCAGCATCCTTGCAGGGACCTACTCAGCCTCTATTATTGAATAGAGTTTGGTTTGCTTACCATTACTAAAGGACAGCAGGTAGAACTGAATTGTTAGTGTACACACACAGGTGAAACAAGTTTCCCACTCAGGGAGAAAGCCTAGCCTGCCTTAGTTTCCACTGACAAGAGGCCCATAGGACAGCTGGTTAATCCAAGTGGAATAAATAAACCTAACAGTCTAGCTTCTCATAACACATACATGCTTCCAAACCCCATTACGATCACAGTATTTTCTTTAGTATGTTACGTGTCAGAAATTGTCATGATTTAGCAGGTATGATTCCTACCTTGTGGAAACTCACTACAGTTGTATTCAATTATACGTAGCACACAGAAATATCCCATTAAGGTTTTTCTTCCTGGCTAGATGTATGTCACATCATGAGAACAAATCTTACATGTTTTCAAAGAGCAAATTTTAGTCTGCTTATCACCTCAATTCTGTCCATGTAAGTGAGACGTTATCTCCACAGACACTGTAAAACAACAGAACTAGAGGCTAAGATTCACACAAGTCACCTGTCAGCCCTTTCAAGAAAGATTTCTCTCTACAGCAGGTAGCTCCACACATCCTGACTTGAAATAAGGCTTTGATGCATAATGCAAAGAAATAAACAAGCCTGCATAGAAAGGCCCAGCTGTATGTCAGGGAGAAAAGATAAACAGCAAGAAAAGGACCCACAGCCTAGAGATGGTTCTTACATCTTCATTTACAGAACATTACTGCCCTGGTCCATAACCCAGGCCCTTTTAATCCTCCTCCATGAGAGGTTGTTATCCTGTCTTAGAGCTAGAGCTATGAATATAAGAAGATCAAACCTTCATGAAGTGTTTCACCCACGTGGCAGTTTCCCATGAGTGCATTATCCTGTGGGAGCAGGATTATTTTCCTCAAGCAGCAGGGTTATCCTTAGATATAAGTCTGTGACGAGGGGCACAGGCTACAAGAAGAAGAGGGAAAAAAAGGGGTAGAAGTGTTTGCCACGACCCGGCCGGCCCCGGGCCACGTGCGCTCCGGGAGAGGGGGAAGGGCAGAGAGCGAGCTGACAGTTTTAACAAAGAGAAAACACAACGGCAACGACCTGAGGAGGAAGGGTAATTTACTGAAGCTAACTAAAACAAAATCAGAAAAACAAGGGTATCAAAAATGAGAGTCAAACCAGGACAGTGCGAGGGAAGCACGTGCTTTCCCCGCGGCGGGCTGAGCTGGGCCAGACGGAGAGAGGCAGCCGCTCCGCGTCCCGTCCGCAGCTCCCCCGCTTCCTCTTCCCGCCAGGTCCTCCAGGGATGCCGCCCCCTCCCCTCCCAGTCAGGAGTAAACGGAACCAGAACATTCACTCGTTAACTCCACGTAATGTTCTGAAGTGGAATACTGACAACAACAACAACAAAAAAACCACGAAACCACCACAACGTGAAATATTAGAATACTTGCTTTTTGCTTTTTTTTTTTTTTGAAAAAAAAAAGAAAGAAAGAAACACCTCTGCTCTCATTTTTATGAGACTGATACATGCTTATCAACTCCCAGGATCTTCAAGGATAATTCGAAGTCTCTGATTACAAAGCTTTTAGATTGGTTTTAAGATCCAACAGCATCTCAGTATAGCACAATAGGAAGTACAGCAATAACAGCAGAGCAACAAGGCATCAGGCCACAACATGCAAAGATTTACCTAAACACAACAATCACAGAAATAAAGAAAAGAACCTACTCACCCTCAGAAGACCTCAGCCACATGAGGAACTCCAGAGAGAAACCCTCACCTCCACTGCCAACCCTTAAATGAGGTCTGGGAAGGGGTGGATCCTGGCTCCAAACTTTCTGGTCACTCAGTATATTGCATGCACCTGAGATCCCCTGGGTTGGCCCTGCCCTCCCACCAGGTGCTCAATCACTGCTTCAAGCCCTGACTTAGCATTTCTGCTACACCTAAAGTAAAAACACACACAAATAAAAATATCTGCCAAAGAAACCTCCTATAAAATTCCATTACAAAAATTAACCATTTCTTTAGGACCTGTGGGGCCAAACACTAAATCAATGAGATAGTCCCACAGCATCCTTTCCTCTGCAACAAGCCTCATAAAGGTTGTGCTTTACAAAGATGTGTTTGTTTAACCTGTGACATTTGTGCGCAAACGAGACCAACACGAGAGAGCAGATGGAAGAGTGCAGACAAGAGAAGAATATTTTGTGAGAATCTAGGCAAAATCCACTTAAGGTAATTAATACGGGAAGAGCTCTCTTACTGTAAGGTTGAAATGCAAATGGAAAGACACGCGATGGAAACAGGCAATCCTATCTTGCTACACATATGTTATTCGAGGAAGGAAAGAACCTGAGCTCAAATTTATGTTTTGCTGCTCACAGTGTTTGCTAGCTGGCAAATAGGTATTAACTGAGTGAAATGTTTAGAGATTTGACATTTGTTGGCAAGGAGAGAGTTCATCATCTGCATTCTTTGCAGCTGCTGATACTCAGCCAACACACCCCTACCCTGATGTCAGTGGTCAGAATGAGAGCCACATCCTAACTGACAGTTTAATGCCAGGAAATCTCTGTTGAATTATTAGCTGAGCCTCCAACTCCCAGAACTGCATGTTGCTCCTCAAGCAAGTTGAAGATTTCCTAGTTTCCAGTTCAGACAGGGAGGATTCTGCGACCATTAAACCCTGCTCAAAAGTCCAAACTTCCTTTCAATGCAGGATTTTTTGCACATATTCACAACCAGTATAAGCCCTCAGTTAAAAGAACAGAATTGCCCAGTCCTTTGGGAGATCAGAACTGCACTGTATCCATAATAACTATTCACTGTCACAAAATGCCACCTTGGCACTGAAGGAAGGCATCCAAAATAGAAAAAAATATTGTAACAGTACTTCATCTTCCCCTCCTCTGGCTGGAAAGCTGGTCTGTTCAGCTTTCAGTCTCTAGTGGATATAATCATTTATATATAAACGGAAAACCTGTTTGTGACCCATCCGCCTGTATTATCAAGCGCATTTTTTAGTCCAGTAGCCAGGTGTCCATTATGTGGACTACTAAGTGATTTGCAGTGACTGAGTTTGCACTGTGTGTGGCTATCACACATATTATATGCTGGCTGTACAGAGAATGAAAGCGTGCCTATTATGTTCCAAATAGCAACAAACCCTATTACCTAAGCCACTGACTCCCAGTAAGAAAACCAGAAAAACTGTTGCTTCACTACCTTAATGAAAATTTGCTTTTTTGATCTCAAAGTACTGTACATTGAAATAAATGATAGATTTATATCAGTGAAGAACTGGTCTGTGAGTTGAAATCATTTATTTTAATAATTTTGATTTCTTGAGCTCCAGAGCTTGTATTCCAGAGCGAGGTCTCACCCCAGACACAGGAAAGCAGACAAAAATCCAACTACGTGAATGTGAGTGACTTATGAGATGGAGTCACGAGGATGAAAAGTCTAGGGAAAAATTGATAAATTTCAGATTTGAAACCAAAGGACATTTCTGAAACATCTTGCAGTAAAAAACTGTGTTCTGTCATACACAGCCAGAATTAATTTGTTGTAAGGAATGGCTGAGAATGACTGTAGAAGAATTACTTGATAAAAACAGTTTGGTTGAAAGCAATGTGTGGAGGTGACCTAGTCCAAACAACTTTTCTACACAGTGCTAACTTCACTTCATATTTTGAGATCCTGGGCCTTGTCTCTCTGAGTTCCAATGTGCAAGGTCTGCTCTGAAAGTAATGCCTCCTGTTTTACAGCAGCGGGCCTTTACATGTACAAGAACAAAGAGACATTAGCACCACAGGAAACAGCTGCAGTTCTACAGATTGAGGGCAGATAGAAATTTAGTCCAGAGCCTCACTTAATAAGATCATATTGAACTCAGGGCTCTCATGCACTTGTAGTTGTCCGACATCACCGCACAACCCTGCATCCACAACGCTGCCGAGACTGCTTAAGGGAAGATCTTAAAGCTAGGACTGAAAAAACAGGAAAACCAGAGGAGGATGAAGAATAAGCTTATTCTTCAGTTCACTGAGCATATACCGTACACAATACTTCCTCCTCTCATGAGTGGCAGATAAAGTCCCACAACTGTCCACCTACTACCAGTGTTGCTCCGTAAATCGTGTTCCTTACTATCACATCTACGCAATTCTTGAACACCTCCAGGGACAGTGACTCAACCACCTACCTGGGCATTCTCTGGCCATTCCCTCTAGTTCTATCATTAGTTATCCAGGAGAATAGGAGAGACTTGGACCTGTTGGAGGACACCCAGAGGAGGGCCACAAAAAAGTGTTCCTAGGGATGGAACACTCCCTCTATGAGGACAGGCTGAAAACTGAGGCTGTTAAACCTGGAGAAGGTTTGGGTAGACCCGATTGTGGCCTTTCAATATCAAAAGGGAGGCTATAAGAAAGCAGGGGACAGACTCTTTTGGTCTGTTGTGATAGGAAAAGGGGAAATGGTGTCAAACCATGAAGCAGTTCAATGACACACCTTTGCTTCATACACGCTTCCATATCAGGTGCCATTTTGACAGACTGCACCTCTGCTGCCATCTGTCACAGGGCAACAAAGTGTAATGGAATACTGGTGGGAAGGTTCAGACTCTTTGTCATAGCACCAGCATCCACCCCTGATGTCACGGGCCAGCTTCTGGAGCAGCCTTTGTATATTACTATTATCGAGTTATATCACAGCACCTTTGAAACAATGCTAGCTGAGCTGAGTGTTGAATATATGCACTGTATACATACAGACATATTAGTGCATATATTTACGCGTATATTAATTAAGCTTTAGCTACTTTTCTCTCTGTAAGAACATGCTACTAAGGATTGTCTTTTCATTGTGAACATTTGACTAGTTGTAGCCACTGCAATCTTCCGTTATTGCACAAGCCACCCACAGACAATGAATACCAGAAGAACCACAGCCATTTCATGTACAGGGAGATGAAAACACCAAATGGAGCAAAGAGAAGAATCAAACTCTTTTTTTTTACACTTTCCATTTCCATTTTACCAATGTTTCATGATCTCTTGTGACCCATAAACTGACTTTCTATAAAATAATGTTTTCCTATGAATGATCTCAGTGCAAGTTTCCTTTTGTTACTCTTTGAAAGTGATTTTTCATTTCATATTGTAACAGAAATGTTAAATCAGGGCTTGAAGCAGTGATTGAGCACCTGGTGGGAAGGCAGGGCCAACCCAGGGTAGCTCAGGTGCATTTAATGCAGCTGAATGACAGGAAGGGATGGAATCAGGATCCACCCCTCCCAGACCTCATTTAAGGGTTGGCAGTGGAGGTGGAGGCTTCTTGGTGGAGATTCATGTCTGCTGAAAGCCTTGTGAAGGTAAGTAGTTTTTCTTGCTTTGTTTCTGCATTTGCAGTAGTTTTGTGGTAGTTGCTGATTTGGGGTTTTTTATTTTCTTTAGCCTGGGATTGCGTTATTCTGCCATTACTGCTGTGTTCTTTGTTGTATTATAATGTTATGTATATGTATGTGAATATTTGCTTGTATAGCTGAGTGAATAGGAAGGTCCTAGGGAGAATTAAATAATATTTATCCTATGCTTTCAACTGATTTGTTTCCAATTTGCTCATTAATGTATTACATGTATTACAAGAGATATTTCCATGATTTTTGAAATTGTCAGGTGATTATAATGATTTCTTACAGATGTGAGGCATAATGTAACACTTACCTTTGAATGCATAACTGAGGATGAGGTAAAAAATAATAACAAAGAGGGTTATATCTTGATTTTTTTTTTTCCCTAGTGATGTTTTCATGTATTGAGACAGTGCCTGTGCTTTTGTGCAGTGAGGAAAGGAATGAGCAATGTGGGTTTTTTTATGGGACTAAAGAAGGACTTAATTTTAAATTGTAACTTAACATTAGAACGCAAACACTAAGTAATAGTAAAGCCTGAGGTGTTTTGTCTGAGCTAGTTATGGTAGTTGCCTTGAAGAGCCTTTCATAGATGGCTTAATTATATTGCTCTCCACTCTCACTACAGGAGATTAGACTGATATTTAGCATGCAGAGGAGAAAGCCTGGCAGGAAGTCTATGAGATTGATAGAAATAAGTCGTTTCAGTGTCATACGGCTTAGCAGTATTGTGGAATTGAGTGTTTCTGGCTTTGGAATCCTAAGAGGGGCTTGAGTCTTCTTCTGACTTGCTGAAGGAATATTTGTTTTTTTAGGGAAGAATCTGTGTATGGAGAAGAGAGATCCAATATTATAAACTTACCAAGAAATGGAAGCTGTGAGTTTCAAGCATTAGCTACTTCTGAAGTGATAGGGGAGTAAGTACATCTGCATGTAAGGGTCTTTTCTGCAGAGCAGCCAACTGCTCAACAGTTGAATTGCATGAGAATTTATTTAGGATGTTCCCCCCCAAAGAGCAGGAGACTAGTGACAGCAATATCATCTGATTAACTGATTTAAATGAGCATTGGTTTGTTGTTGTTGAGGTATTTGGTACAAGTCTTCAGCAGTTACTTCTAAAGCACCTGGTGAGCATGCTCTCTTCTTCAGTAGAGCAGAACATTTTCTCCCTTAAGCCATGTGTGCTCAGCAGGTGAGTGATTTGTGTATGACCCAGAAGCCTGCAAAATTATCTCATATAGTTTCCTATGGATTGTTTCTGTTGCATTCTGAGTTGGGTTCCGCTGTTTGCCGTGCTGAAGTCTGGAGCCACGTGCCCAATGTATTTTATAATCTAGTATCCATGTGTTGTAGCTGGGAGAGGAGAATCTTGGAGCACTGAGTGGTTGATACACTGATGTTTTTCATAACAAGAAAAAATTAATGTCGTCTTTTCAAACTTTGCAGGTCAAAAGAGTACAGAACCCATCTTTGGGTAAAGTCTACCAAATAAGTGTCAAATGGATGACAAAAATGGCACTTTGCTGTTAATGCCAGCTATTCTGCTAATGACACCTACTCCAAACCAGATGCAAATGGGAAGAAGCACATGTACCTGGCTCGAGTCCTTGTTGGACAGTATTCCCAGGGGACACAAGGAGCAATTACTCCAGCAGCAAAGAGTGTTGGCAACAGTGTGGATCTGTTTGACAGTTCAACTGATAATGTGAACAATCCATCCATGTTTATCATATTTAGTGATATTCAAGCTTACCCGGAGTACCTCATCACTTTCACTAGATGAGCATTTTGATTGCAGCCATGATTGCATGTCTCTTAGCTTTTATTTTATAAATCAGTCCTACAGATCAACCAAATATGCAGCAAAAACTATTTATAGTTCTATCAAATTAGTTTCTAAAGGCCTGTTTACAGTTAAGCAGCCTCTGGTTCTTTTTGATATCGTGAATATAGACTGTTTTTCCTCTCAGAGTAGTAGCTGAATGCATTTAAGATGAGTGTAATCTGGCAGGTAATGTAACAGCAGTTTTCAGTAGCTGTCCCACGCCTCCCCTATCGTGATCCTCCATGCTGTGTTCCGGCCATCCTAGCTGCAGCAGTGCGGGTGGGAGAGAGTGCAAGACTGAGTGCTTGGTCTCACATTTCTGAAAGAGTGAGAAGCTGTCATCAGTTGCGATGCAGACTGTCATTCACAGTTCTCAATAAATGAACTATCTGTACTTAATGGCCTGTGTTTGTCTGACATGATCTGCGGGCATTTAGCATTTGTTTTGAACGGGTCAGTTACTGAGTGCTTGGAGACTGACATCTCTAATGTGGATTTACTTTTAATACAATGGATAGGTCAGTAAGAGGTTCTGTCAATGTGACCTAACTTGCTAGCAGCAGTTAATGCCTGAGGTACCTAGGTATAGCCTAAGAGAGCCAGGAGAGTGGAAGTTGGGAAGATGCTTCTGTTGTTATGCACCAGCTGTAGTGGCATTCCTCTGATCTTAAGCAGGAAAGAACAGGGCAAAGGTGGGTTTTTTTGTGTTGTTTTTTGGGGAGGGGGAGGTGGATGAGGGGATGTGTCCTTAAGGCTTTTCTATTTGAGGCCAATTCCTCCTATATTATGTTGGCCCATGATATCAGAGGTGGGCGTTGGTGGTATGGCAATAGAGGCTGAACCTTCCATCAGATTTCAGTTACACTTTGTTGATGGGTGAGGCTGCCCCTCAAGTACTGTGCTCAGTTCTGAGCCCCTTGCCATAGGAAAGTCATTCAGGCGCTGGAGTTTGTTCAGAGAGTGAGCTGTGAGGGGTTGGGAGCAGGTGAGGGAACTAGGATTGTTCAGCCCAGCAGGGTCTCAGGATACCTTATGGCTCTCTACAACTCCCTGGAATGAGGCTGTAGGGAGTATGAGTTGGCCTTGGCTCCCAGGTGACAGCAGTAAGATGAGCAGTGATGGCCTCATGCTATGCTGAGGGGAGTCAGGGTGGATATTAGGAAATATACTTTCTCAGAAAGTGCAGTGATGCAGTGGGCCAGGCTCTCAGGGAGATGGTGAGGAGTCACTCTCCTTGGTGTTCAAGAGCCATGGAGACGTGGCACTGAGGGACACGGTCAGTGGGGTGATGGTTAGGTTCAATGATCTTAGTGGTTTTTTCAGCCTTAATGATTCTATAGTATGTATCTCTGATTTTACGAAGTATAATGCAAATAACAGTGCTCAAAAACCTGGAAAGGAGCCTAACCAGGGAGGTGTGAAAACCTACTGTGCAGCGGAGCAGTGGCTGAGACGGGGCGTGTGCCATAGATCTATGCCGGAAAATGCCCCGTGCCGCTCCCCCCCGGCGGGGAAGAGAAAGCGAAAGACAACGGGGCCGGGGCAGAGCGCAGCCATGGCGGGGCCGCGGCCGGGCTCCTTCCCGCTGCTGGTGCGCGGGGATTGGGGCACCGCGGAGCCGCCGGCCGCGCTGCGCAAGAAGCTGCTGCTCTACTTCCAGAGCCCGAAGCGCTCGGGCGGCGGCGAGTGCGAGCTGCGAGGAGGACCCGGGCAGCTGCTCGTCTGCTTCGCCCAACCCGACGGTGAGCCGGGATGGAAGAAGGCGGGGGGACAGGAAAACGCTGGCTTGATGAGCTGTAGCTTAAGAGATGTAACTTCATGCAAGCTTATGTATACATCTGTGCGTTCAAACACCAGGTTGTTGTATGTGGTGTAATGTATATTGTTATTTGCCCAGAGGTGCTGTAGGGGCACCTTCTAGGGAGATGCTCAGGGTCAGGTTGGATGGGATCACATGGTTGGAACTGGGTGGGCTTTGAGATTCATTCCTATCTGTGATTCACCATCTGATACACACTGTGCAACTCTGATATAATATGCAATATGCACCATAATATGTGATATAGAATATACAATATGAGCACTTACATATACAAGCCTAAATTCAGTGCTTAGTACTATCCTCTAGATGTCTTTTTAGTAAACCTTTATCATCTGTAAATTAATAAATCCAGGAAATAATGGACTTTCTAATATGGCATAGTGCCAGCAAAGGTTATGGAGCAAATCATTGCATCACGCAGCACATACAGTACAGGACAGTAAGGGGTCAGACTCAGCATGGGTTTGTGAAAGGCAGATCCTCCCTGACTACTGTAAAATCACAGACTCCTTTGAGTTGAAGGGACTTCTAAAGGCTGTCTTGTCCAACTCCCCTGTAAGGGACAGGGACACCTACTTCTCAATCAGATGCTCAGAGCCCAGTTCAGCCTGACCTCAGGCATCTCCAGGGATGGGACATCTACCATCTCCCTGGGCAATCTGTGCCAGTGCCTCATCTCCCTTATTGTAGAACAACTTTTGATCCAATTTTTGTCAACAGTAAGATGACATCTTCAGTGGATGAGGGAAAAGCTGTGGATGTGGTTTACTTGGATTTTAGCAAAGTGTTTGATGCTGTTTTCCAACAGCCTTCTGGAGAAACTGTCAGCATATGTCTGGGATGGATGTGCTGCTCACTGGGTGAGAAAACAGGCCTGAAGGGTGGTTGTGAACAGAGGTCAATTGGCTGATATATTGATATTAATATGATGGCAGTTAATCCTTATTGTGATAGCAGATATATGTTAGAAATATGAAATAAAAAACATGCACTGGGGAGGAAGTATTCAATTCCAGTTATGTTAAACACATGTAGATACATATGTGTGTCTGTGCATAAACTTGTGTATGTAATTTTTGTCTTACCATGCTTCCTTACTGCTGCCTCTCCCCAGCTGGTAAGCTGAGGTAAGACTACAGCTCCACGCTGCTGGAAGAGGGTGTGCAAGGCATGGGGCTGATCCTGGGGCTCCTGTATTGCCTTGGGGCTGCCGCCTCACACAGGTTGGGAAATGTGTGATGGTGCAGTGCAGGCAGAGTGGAGCTTTATGTCTTCATGTTCTGTTACTGGGATATTCTCTCTGCTTGTTTCCTTCTCGTTCAGGAGGAAAGTCCCCTGTGTGCTCTGCTAGTGTCATGAGTTTAAAGATCTTCTATTTAGTGGGGAGATGTATGAGTTCTAAGCAAATGTTAGGACATGCCATAGGGTTTAATGCTTATAGTTGTTTTTCTGTTCAGCTTATCACTGTTTTCTTTGGTTTTCCTCAGTGAAGCAACAGGTCCTTGAGAGACAGACTCATGAGCTGGATTTGGGAGAAAAAGGGAAGTTTAAGTTCATTGTGACAGAGCTTGGAGCAGCAGCTAAACAGGAAGCACTTGAGGAAAAATTAGTTCCCACAAAGGTGAATACAAACTATAATCCTAACTAGAACTTTGAAACAATTATGAGAATGACAAATCAGTCACTGATAACTTGTTTTCATTTTACTTTAGGCTCTGGATGCCAAGAGAGACCTTCAAAGAGAAGGTAAACTGTTGTCTGTTTCTCTCTGTGATGATTCTTCCTGAAATAAAAACAGATCCTCCCATTCAGTGGGGAGTTGGGCTGAAAGTTTCTCTCTGAATTTGACAGCCTGGCTCAGATGATGTGGGGAAACATAAGCAGCCAGGCATACACAGCCACTCCCCTACAGTGGGATGGGGTTGAGAATCAAAAAGGTGTGAGAGAACTGATGGATTGAGATACAGTTTAATGAGAAAGGAGGAAATCATAATAGTAAAGAGCAAGTGATGCATGACACTGTTGCTCACCACCACCTGACTGATGACCAGCCAGTTCCTGTGCAATGGAAGCCCACCTGTTCAACTGCCCCTATTTTGTTACTGAGTATGACACTGTATGGTATGGAATCACCCTTTGGTGCTTTGGGTGAGCTATCCTGGCTGTGTGCCCCCATCTCTCACTGCCAGGCAGTCTTTGACTTTGTGCAAGCTCTGTTCTGCAGCAGTTGACATATATTATCAACGTTCTTCTCAGTCAAAAGCCAAAACACAGCTTTGTACTAGCTACTAGGAATAAAATCAACTCTATCCCAGACTGAACCAAGACAAGTGCTGTGCTTAAAACTTCTTCCTGAGTTTGACACTCAGACTCAGGTGATGTAGAGAAGCATGCATAGCCAGGTATGTGCACCAAGGATGGGGTTCACCCTGCCATGCTTAGGTGCCGTGCATCTCTTTTAAACTTCTATAATAGCCAATCTCATTAGAGAAATGTATCCAGAGAGGGATTTAGTTCCTTTATCCTGCATAGCTGCTCTAAAATGAGACATACATACAAACATATGCAAGGTCTTAATCCCAGGCCAGGTGTCTTTGCACTCCCTGCAGTTAATAGACTTTGTGAGGTGGCACATCTCACCACTATCACAGTGAATTTGACTACTTGTCCAGATCCCCTTTCAGCAAAATTCTAGCAAGTTTTGTGGCTCCAAAAGCGGTCTAGCAAGCAGCACTACATGTTAAAATACACCTGCCTTGGTGAAAAGTCAATGCTAGGCCACCAAGAAGGACCAGTTCCTTGGGAAATTTGTCAGTGCTAGCACTGGGGCATTTTCCTTTCTGTACTAAATCTGGTTCAATGCTGCCTTGGATGCTTCTCCTCTTTTGTACGTTTTCTTCGCTGGATGTGGTGGCACAGATGATTCCTGTCTATGATGTGGAGATGCAGTGGTGGACACAGAGCTGTTGTTTCTGCAGCTGCGCCTTGTTTTCCTCATGACAGGGTTATGCTGTTAGGCCTTCAAATCCTCCATTCTGTAAATATTATGGCTTTGGTATCAGTTGTTGCTGTATATCAGGCTTGCTCCTGAAACCCTCTAGCCAGCAGTGTGCAGCCCTTTGGCTTGACTGCCTGCTCTAGCCCCGCTCCTGCGTTTCCTTTTCTTCCCTTGGGCCTGCTCAGACTGCTGGCTCCATGGGGCCCCATTGGATCACAGGGTGAAGGTGTCTGTTTCCACAGAAGGTATAGGGCCAGAGGATGCTGTAGGGACAAGACCAGTACTCGGTGAGATGACAGAGTTGCTGTGGGGGGCGGGAGTACTGGGGGTCTGTGCAGACCTGCATGGTGGCACAGGGCTCTGGTGGGGTGGGGGTCTCCAGTGGAGTCAGAAATCACCATTCAGTATCAAAGGTGCCGCTGCAGGGCTTGGGGGTCATTGGTTGCTTTAAGCAAAAGCAACTTGTGTTCGTTGGGAGAGCGAGAGGAAAGCTGCCACTATTTGCAAGCATGGCTGCCGTGAGCACTGTGTGGCTCTGTGGTTACTTGCAGGTACTGGGGGTTTGTCTTCCACCTGATCAGCCAGCAGCTGGCTGCATAGATATCCCTTGGTGTCAGAGACAGTTCTTCTGCCCCTGATGGCTGCTCCTAACAGGGGGAACTGCCATGTTGGGAACAGAGTACTGTTGGGTGGCTGCTGGATGGCAGCATCTCCTGTTGGGTCCTGCAGGGCCCTCTGGTTTTGGCAGACCGTGTGTCTGGAAGCTGAAGGTGCCTTCCTGCTCTCTGTTGGCTTGAGGGACAACTCTCTCAGTTCCTATTTGCAGTTACCTTCAGGCCATGCAGGTGAAATGGGAAGAGCTGCTGAGGTGGATCTCTTTTCCCCCCCGTGTGTCTGTCTCACCTCCCTGCCTGACCCCAATCCCCTTCGATTTCAGTAAAATCTCAGCAGAAAAATCTTGGGTGATGACTGACGGTGCTTTGGCCATGCAGATTTGGGGCAGAGGGTACTTCTGAGGTTGGCTGTGTGGCCAGCAGCATCCTGGCTTCTACCAGCAGGAGAGCAGCCAGCAGGAGCAAGGAGCTGATTGTCCCTCTGTACTTGGCATGGGAGAGGCTGCACCTCGAATGCTGTGTTTGGTTTTGGGCTCCTTGTGTGATAAAGACACTGAGGCTCTGGATCATGCACAGAGAAGGGCAGTGGAGCTGCAAATGGTCTGGAGCACAAATGTTATGGGGAGCAGCTGAGGGAACTGGCATTGTTCAGTCTGGAGGAGGCTCAGAGGAGACATTATGGCTCTCTACAACTCCCTGAAAGAAGGTTGTGAGGAGGTGGGATTCAGCTTTGGCTCCTGAGTGACAGCAGTAAAATGAGAGGTGATGGCCTCAAGCTGCGTTAGGGGAGAGTCATTTGGATCTTTGATCCAACCTTTACGATGCTATGATTCTTCTTATTCCTGGAAATGTGTACCAATATAACAGGGTCTTTTTCTTTTTCTGTTAAAAATGTTGCAGGAGGAGCTTTGCAGAAAACAGAGAATGATTTTCCAAAGAGTGAACTCCAGGAGAGATCTCGCTCCATGGAGAAAACTGCAGAACAGTCTGCAGAGACTTCACCTTCTGTGGTGCTTGAAAATGTTGAAGGATGCACTGCAAAATGCATACAGATACTGCTGGAGAATGTCAGTGGTTTAGCTGCGGATGATGACTTCACTGTGGAAATGATACCGGAGTTAAATGTTGCTGTAGCTACTTTTCTAAAAAGTATTGGTAAGACAGGATGAACGCTGACAATTATTTTCATGCGTATTGCATACGTATGAATCATAGCGTCCAGAGCTTGATTTCTTTCCTTTTAGAGATTGAGGTTTTTAAAAACTACCTTTGCAGTGGTCTCTCAGGGAAGATGAAAGTTTTACATACTGCTCCATGAAAATGTGCTCCAAATTTTAGAGTGAAAAGGAAAATTGTGACAACTTCACTGTTTCTATCTCATTTTGAGACAGATGGAGAATTAGAAACAGGCTGAGTATGGAGATGGATTCTGTAGATTATTGGAGTATATAAAGTTTCTGTTTCAGAAGACAGTGAAACAGTGAGAAGTGCTTAGTATATACAAGATACGGATGAGGAGACAGAGGAAGTAATAATGAATAGCATGAAGTAACATGGCTGTGTCCATTTCCCCCCCTTTTGTTACAACACTGAGTTATTTTGCAGCTGTCTTTTCTGCAAATACAGGGAAAAGTAGACTTTGCTTCTCCTGTGCCAGCCATGATGATAAGGATGTGGGAACACACGCTGAGTTAACACTGCATTTCTGTCTACAGATACTCAGGAATTCATCAACAAATTTGCACAAAACAAAAGAGTGAAAAGATTTAAAATAACTGCCAGGCTTCTTGAAGTGACTCGCAGCATCAAGGTTGAAAACATACCAGATAACATTTCCACAGACTATCTCACAGTTTATTTTGAGAACAAACGAAATGGAGGTGGGTCTGTGTCAGACATCCAGCTCTTCCCCGAGGAGAACTCGGCCATCATTACTTTCTGTGATCACAAAGGTAAGGTTGCCTCTGTCCTTGCTTTTCTTTTGATGTTCTGTGTTTGCTTAGGAATGTTTTTATGTTATATTGTGATTTAGTTCTTGGTAATGTGTTTTAAGTCCCTGTCAACTTTATGATTCATTTAATTTGTCTGCTCCTACCAAATGGCAAATATATATTTAAAAAAAAAAAAATGCATTGGGACAATGAGGGTTTTTTTTTTTTTTTTTTTAGGTTGAAAATAAGGTCCATTTCATAGTAATATCCTGATTTGACCCTGCTCTGTGCTGGGGTTTCTTTAGGAAGTGAAAGAAATGCACAGTTGTATAAGGAGTTAATCACATAAACACATTCATTAAACTACTTGGAACCCCTCGTTCCCTACAGAGTGCCTGGAAAATTGGAAAGACATGAAAATAGCTCCTTCAAGTGGTCAAACAAGACAAGTTATTTTATTCAATTTAATTGTGCTAACCATAGATTAATTTACTTGATTTGAAACTAACGATGTGTGTATGTGTGTATATAACTCTTAGATCTAAGCACTGTCCTGGAAAAGCAGCATTTTCTTGAACAAACACCAGTTTCTGTGTATCCATATTACCACTCGCTGGGAACAGCTCTGTATGGAGAAGAAAGACCAGTTACCAAGATGCCAGACTCTGTGGTGATGCCACTAGATCCCTATGTCTGGCAGTTTCTACAAAGGCAAGATAGACTGATTGAAGCCATAAACCAGGAAATGGCAAATTGCCATTGTTGTCTAAAATGGCCGCAGACAGATTGTGCTCAACCAGAAATCACACTGTGTCCATCATCATCTATCTCTGAGCAGAAGGAAACAATGATTAAGTTGATCAAGACCTGGAAGCAAGATGTTTCCACTGAGTTCTCATGTATCATATCACGTTACATTGCTACAAAGTGTAAAGTGAGTTCAGCTAAGTGGAAAGACGTGAAGAACAAATGGATGAAAGATGCTGATTTGATCATAACTGATATTTCTGAGGAGATGGTGGTGATAGCAGGCAACAGAGCAGCAGTGGACAGTGCAGAGAAAGAAGTGAGGGAATGCATGGAAAAAGCCATGGAGGAAAGTGAAAGGAAAAAACAAACCATAGAAATTTCTGTGTCGATCACCCCAGGGAACTATGCAGTTTTGCATAATGCTGGGCTAGAAGAGAATATTCATGAAGAATATCCATGCTTAAAGATCTCTTATGATGACACAAAAAAGACTGTTCAGTTGTGTGGATTATCTACAGAAGTTTATAAAACCAAAGCCAACTTACTGGAAAAGGTATTGAATATGCCCTCGACATCAGTTAATGTTAATCGCAATGTTTTCCTACATCTATGCTGTGTAAATAATAAGACAATGTCAGAGATGTTATTTGCTGCGAACAAAATTAATGCTTTTTATGAGCTCAAAGGTGACAGTGTGATGTTATTTGGAGAGACTTCTAAAGATCTTTCAGAAGGAGAAAAGCAATTAAAGGCAAGCCTAGCATATAAAAGCATTGATGTGAAGGATTGCGAAGTCACTAAAATGAAAGAGTGGAGTGATCTGCTTGCCTTCTTGCGTAAGAAGTACCCCTCTTCCCAGGAAACTGTTGTCATCCATGAACCTGTTGGAAATGAAAATACAGTGATTATTACTGGCTTTACTGAGACTGTAGAAGAAGTTTATCAGAACCTTTATGATTTTATAGATAGAAACATGCAGGTGGAAAGAGAAATCCCTGCTAAGTTTGTGGCAGCAGTGGAATTTGTAGAGAAGGAAAAATCTGCTGTTTGTGATGAACTGAGGAAGAAGGGTGTGACAATAAGCTTTCACACCAAGACGCCGTGTATTTCCCTGAGTGGACCAAGAGCAGAAGTGTCAAAAGCAGCCAGTGAGTTGGAAAAAATTATCTCATCCCTTTACTGGAAGGATGTGTCAATTGATAAACCAGGGGCAAAGCAGTTCTTTGTCGACAGGAAAGATACATTTGTTTTTGAGGCAAAGCAGAAGTTTAATTGTCTGATTAGACTGAAAGAAGAAGAACAACAGAAGAGCGAAAATGTTGATGATAAAGAGGAAAGAAAGCTCCACTACAAGCAAACCGTACAAGATGGCGTTGAAGTGCTGGTATATAAAGGTAACTTTTGCAATTACCTAGTTGATGTTGTGGTGAATGCATCAAACAAAGACCTAAAACACACCAGTGGCCTCGCTTGGGCACTGCTCCAAGCAGCTGGTCCAGAGCTGCAGGCTGAGTGTGACGAGGTGGTGAGGAAGAGCGGGCGTCTGCAGGCCGGCTGTGCGGTGATCACGGGAGCGGGGAAGCTCCCCTGCAAACAGGTCATCCATGCTGTTGGGCCCCGGTGGAAGGAGCAGGATGCAGAAAAGTGTATGCGCTTGCTGAAAAAGACCATTAAGATGAGCCTGCAGCTGGCTGAAACATACAATCATCGCTCCATAGCTTTCCCTTCTGTCAGCGGAGGGATTTTTGGCTTCCCGCTGCACAAGTGCGTAAATGCAATTGTGTCAGCCATCAAGAAAACCCTGGAAGAATTCAACGGGGGAAGCAGCTTGAAGGAGATTCATCTTGTTGCCACTGATGAAGAAACAGTTCAGGTTCTGAGTGAGACTGTACAAAGAGTGTTTACAACTAAGCTACCCACCTCAGTGCCGCAGCAAGGATGCTCCACAGATCACTGGCAGGGGGAGAGTCAGAGGGAGAAGAGAGGAGAGGATCTTTGCGTGGCTACAGATGGTGAGAAGGTGATTACGACAGCAGAAGGATTGCGCATCCGAGTGGAAGTGAAAGACATCATAGATGCAACGGTAGGTCTTAAAATTTTCCATGTGGTAGCTAAACAAGAAAGCAAGATGGCAGAACTGATAGATTTCAGACTGGGGTCTGTCATTCTGAAGCTATTTCTAGTGGGCAGACATGAATTTCAGAAGTTTTGTTTCTAGCCCGGTTTTATTTATTCTTGACCCCAGATCTAGGGTCAGTGTGTAAAGTGCAGCATGGTCGTTGAAGAAATGACTTTAGGAAAGCAGTCCCACAGAAGATTGCATGCTTAGTTTATTTTTCCAACGTCTAGACCTGATTCTGTTTTTTTCCCCAATATTAGGTTCTTCCCCCGTCTGTCTCTACGAGCCTGTTGCAACGGAAGAGCAACATTAGATGTAAAAATGTTCAGTGGGGCACATAAATAATAAAAATAAATAAATAAATAAATTAAATAATCTGTAAATAAAATACCTCCTGTTAATCTGGAAAGCAAACAACTTGGCCTATTTTGCTTCGTGAAAGCACAGCAACCTTCTTTCACCTTGTTTTGGTGCAAAAGATGCTGCTTCTGATCAGTATACAGTCCCACTTCGGTGAAAGGGAGAAAATGTGCATTAAGTTTTGTGGCTTACATGGGCTTTATGCAATACATTTTGTATCTTGTGATGATGCTGGCAAATGCATTTTTGAAGTCTGGCTATAGATATTTTTGTTTTTGTTTTGTTGCAGACTGATGTTATTGTCAACAGCGTTGGCACAGATTTGGGGTTTGGTGTGGGGCCTCTCTGCCGTGCCTTGCTGGAAAAGGCTGGACCAGAGCTCCAGATGGAGTTTGACAAGGAAAAAGGACAACAGGCAGTTGGTAGTGGGAGTGTGCTCTGCACTAGTGGATGCACTCTGGCTTGCAAGTTCGTGTTTCATGCTGTACTTTCTCAATGGGACAGAGGAAGTGGGCAGGCCCTGAAGGTACACTTAAATTTAGTTCTAAAATATTTGAAATGTCAGCATTTGAAACAGCTCATTTAGACAAATGAACTTCACTTCCTCCTGTTTCAGTGACCTTAAAGATGGCTTGTGTACCCTCAGCTTTTTTCTTATATCAGCATAGTCTCTATGGAGCTAACGATGTATGATGTGAAAGTATTTTTTCTCATTTTCTTAAATAATTGATCTTTGCTGTGTTTTACAGACCCTAGAAAACATAGTCAATTCATGCTTGATGAAAACTGAAGAATTTGGACTGAATTCCATCGCTTTTCCAGCTATTGGAACTGGGGGATTTAAATTTCCTAAAGCTGTTGTTTCTAAGTTAATGTTTGATGAAGCATTCAAGTTCAGCAGCAGTCACAGCCGGAAGACTCTCCAGGAAGTTCATTTTCTCTTGCACCCAGATGATACACATAACATTCAGGTATTTTTTCTCTGGGCAAAGCCACCCATGTCACAGGCTGTTCTAATCAAACCTTAGCAATATGTTAGTGATAATGTTGCTTTCTTAAGGGAATGACTTAGCACTTTTTTACTACTTTGGGCCAGTGAAAGGGGATGTCACTCTGCTATCTCATTCAGCATCTCTAAAAGCGAAACTCTCATAAGCACAACCTGCAGATAAAATGTGGCCTCACTTGTTGACACTGTAAACACATGTTGCTGCTCACTCATCTTTTCACAGAGCAGTTCTGGTAATGCAAAGGCAGTATCTGTTATCACACTGTCTGCTTTCACTGTTAGTAATGATGCCTAAATGCTGTAAAATGCATCAGATGGCTCAGCAAGAGTTACACGACTGTTAAATTCAATTATATAAATATTTGGTATATAAAGCCTGAAATCGTATCTTTGGTGCCTTTTCTCTCTTTCTAGGCTTTTACCAGTGAACTAAAATGTAGGGTAACTGGTAATGCAGCACCACGGCTAGGTAAGTTTTGGAGGGACAGGAGGAGGGACATGGAGGAGAATGTAAGTACCTGCAAAGTGGTTTTATATGTAGCAGGAAACAGATGAAATATCATAAGAAAGAAAGAACTTATTTCCTCTTAACGGACTGACATTCTTAAATTCCATCTGTAAAAATCTTGATGAGGAATTTCTTTTGTTGAGGAAATGCTTAATGTGACCAGTCATAGCACATGGAGGAGGACAGTCTGGTAAGAGAACCATCAGTATTCCAGCTCAAAGGGCTTAAGGTTGTGTTGGGATCTCCGTTACTGGTAATGCTTCTTGTTGTTTTAGAGTTCAGAGAAGAAAATCTCTCACAGAGTTGGTCTCATCACATGGCTCTAGCAGTCCTTCCTGAACTGATACTGCACAAACTTACAGGAATTGAGCTGGTTTCACTTTCACAGTATTTAAGTAGGAAAAATACTGTATCTTTCTGCTTTCTGAAATAGATTTAAAGAGAAGTAGGCAGAGACTGCTATCAAGCTGGTGTACAGTAAACTCCACAAAAGGATAAATTACAGTTCCCATCAGTGGAAAGAGATAATATCCAAAGCTACAACTGTAGTGTTTTAAGATCTTTTTTTTTCTTGCAGACTTCATCAGCCCTGTTTCAACTGAAACATTGGGAGTTCATAAAATGAAGATTGGTTCCATTACACTCAAAGTAATTAGTGGAGATATTACCAAGGAGGACACAGAAGTTATTGTAAATATATCAAATCGAACATTTGATGCCACATCAGGTATTGCTGATAAAGAACTACTATGAATATGTACTTCTTTAGTGGAAAGCTTATGCTAGCTTCTAGGAACGCAGAGGGGAGAGAGTTGTCCATATGTGAGACTTTTATGAAGTTTATTTTTCAGATGAGAAATAGAAAGCAGTGATTTGTCAGGAAATAGGTCTTAAACTGTTTTATCACATGTTCTAAATATTGCATGTAGTTTTCAAACTACTCAGAGGTTTAAAATGAAAAATGCTTAAATAAAAGGGATTTTTGAGATCAAATAAAATTATGGAAAAATTCTCATCCTAATATATTTCTTTACATTTATACTTCATTATAAGCCCAAGCCTCAATTGTGTAAGAATGAAGACACCAAAGCAATCTGAGAGTTAATCTGAGAGTTTGGTGAAGGTCATAATATTACTAAGTAGAACCAAATAGGAGTCATTTTTAAGGATTTGCAATCCATAACAAATCCATAACAAATCTATTTGCAGCCAGTGCAGTTTGTGATAGAGGGCACTCGGAGGAACTGGCAAGGTTTTGCCCTTTGCTGGCTCTTGTACTCTGATATTTGGGGGTGTTCAAACTACAGAACTTAGCTGGAGTTTTGAGTAGAAATACTGAAGCTGACTTAATGAATGTGTATGCTTTTTCTTGAATAATTTAAGGGGTTTTCAAAGCAATTATGGATGCTGCTGGTTCCAATGTAGAAGAAGAATGTGATCAATATGGTATGTTAGAACACTTTTTTTTTTAAATTAGATTTCTTTTTCTTCTCTCAAAACACTTACTGTTCTTGCTATAACTCTGTATCCTGATAGCATAATTATTTTATCTTAAAAAAAAAAAAAAAAAAAAAAACAACCTCTGAGTGCTAGGAGTTTTGAGAAGTCCTGTTGCCCTGGCATATGCTTTAAGAATTTTTCTTTTCACAACTGAACAGACGTTGGAAGATTTCTGATGCTAATAAAGGCTTGGAAAATAATACAATGTAAGATGTCAGCCCTGATGTTATTCAAGCATGCTCCTGACTTAAGAGCAGAAACAGTGCCTTTGGCTCAGACTGACTCTGCTCACGAGACCATTCATCCTCACAACATGACTTCGATCTGAGGTGTTTATAACCAAACAGCGTTGCTCTGAAAAATGCAAGAACCCTTTCAAAGATTCTGTACCACAGTTCTTAGACCAATTAGTCATTAACTTCAAGACAGTATTTTAAACATTCGGCTCTTCTGCAGAGTAACAATTTGAGCTTTCAGTGAGTAAGTGATAAAAGAAAGGATTTCATGTATAAATGAATTGTGCACGATAAATTGGCATGCCTTTAAATAAAAGTGAGCTGTATTTAAATTGAACATAAATTAAGTTGTACTAAATAAGAAACTGCTTCAAAGGAGAGATTCCAGGAAATTGCAGTCAAACAGAAGACATGCAATCATTTGAATTATTGTCTCATGAAATTCTGACACTGGAATATTTACAGAGAAAACTTGAATCATCTACAACCAGGATAATATAGCGCACACAGAATCATAGAATGGCTTGGGTTGAAAAGGACCACAATGATCATCCAGTTCCAACCCCCCTGCTATGTGCAGGGTCTCCAACCAGCAGACCAGGCTGCCCAGAGCCTCATCCAGCCTGGCCTTGAATGCCTCTGGGGATGGGATATCCACAACATCTCTGGGCAACCTGTTCCAGTGCGTCACATCCCTTCTTTCTACTTTCTCCACTCCTCTTCAAGTATTTATCCCTCTAGTGTACACTAGCATCCATATTAACATTTGCCTTATCAGAAAATAGCCACTTTGAAAATGTCTCTTTTCTTTTTAATCTTCTCTCTTCCAGCTGGACAGCTTCAAAGTGGTTTTATTACTACAGAGGGTGGTGCACTGTCATGCAGTAAAATCATCCACTTGATTCACAATATGAATGTGAAGAATCAGGTCTCCAAAGTGCTTCATGAGTGTGAGCTAAGGAGCTACGAATCTGTTGCCTTCCCAGCAATTGGAACAGGTTTGTGTTTTCATGGGGAAGTGATCAGAGCTGTGATTGGAGTGTTTGGTGAGAAGGCATAATGGGAGAAGAGAGCGACGCCAACCTACATGAGCTGGATGCTGCCTTGATTTAAATATTGTTCACCGCCTGATACGTGTCTTCTATTTTTGTGTAGGTGCTGCACGACAGAGCCCAGCAAAGGTAGCTGATGATATGTTGGATGCTATAGTGGAATTCGCAAGCAGTAGATCAGTGCAGCATTTGAAAGAAATCAGAATAGTAATCTTCCAGAAACATATGCTGAGAGACTTTTATGAAAGCATGAAAAAAAGAGAAGATCTAAATTCGTTTGAACCACAATCGTGGATGTCTATGCTAAAATGTAAGTAAGTGGGTTGTCTGTATGCTTGGGCTCACAAAACTAAAGGTCTTATATATAAAACTAAATAATTAACATATATTTCTTCACAGCATATTTTTGGGGCCAGAAAAAATCCATTGAGAAGAAAAAGCTTTTGGCTTTGAAGAAGAAAGTTGATAAAGTTACATTTCAAATTTGTGGAGAAAGCAAAAGAAACGTGGATGCAACTGAGTCCTGGATACTAGATTTGATTTTAAAGGAACAGTTTGAAAACAAGATTGTAGATGAGCTAATTGAAAATTTTGATGAGAGACAAATTGAGGCTTTGGCAGATCTCCAGAGAGGAAAACACGTTACCATTCAGCTTGATAAGAGCCACTCTCCACCTTGCATTACAATTTCTGGTATCAGCAGGGAAGTCTGTTCTGTTTCTGTGGAAGTTCAAAAAATGATAAAAAAAATAATGACTACTCAAGAAGAACAATCCAAGGCAGAACTTGTTTATAACCTAGTAGAATGGAGGTATCAAAGAACTGATGGTAGCTTTGTTGCTTTTGATAAACTGACAAATATGCAGCTGGAAGATGCCAAAATAGATAAAAAAACACATCTGACCATCAGAATTAACAACAACAACTACAGGGTGGATTTGAATACTCTACAGGCTCTTGATGACCAAGGAAGAACTATAAACATTCAACGTGTGCCAAAGAATGAAGGTAAATTACTGCTTTGCTAATAAGAAACCTTTAACTGGTTATTGAATGAGAATTCTGATAATTCCAAAGAAGTTATTCCAAAGAAGTAATTTTCTCCCTAGCTATTTACTTACTTACTTAGCCAGGCACACCACAGCCAGCAATTCTAAATTCATAATTAGTAGTACAGTAGGTATAATCAAAATCATAACTTCTATTGTAAATACAGAAGTTATCTGCGTGTATGTAACCAGTAAGTATAGGCTTCATACATAAATTTGACAAAGGAACATGTTTGGAATTGTGTGTTTTATAATATTTACTGTGTTCTCAGCCTCCTAGTTGCGGTCAACCTACACAAGTGAGCTAGATATGAGTGATGCTAAAACAATTCCTGTTTTGCAGATATGCAGTCAATAGAGTTCCCTGCGAAGTGGGAAGACATGCAAGGGGAACGAGTCAAACTGGTGGCCCTTGCACAATCGTGTCAGGAATATCTCGAAGTTCAGAAGAGATTTCAGAAAACTGCTCACCGCTTTGTCATAGAGAAGGTGAAATCCTATGGGGAAAACAATGAACTCTTGGGCTGAAAGCATTCATATGCTTCCTAAGTATCTGTTGTCACATTCTGTAACCTAATACACCTTCTGCATCCAAAAATTCCTAACAGTTGCACTGGCATTTCTGCCTTCCTAGTAATGCAAAATGAGTGACTCTAAATATTCAGGCTATAACTCTGTTTAACTGATGTGATATTGAATAGTTAACATGATACATTAGGGAACTGTATGTTGAAATTGGGCATATGAACAAAAGCATTCAAAATTAAAAGGAAAACATCTTATTTCATATAAGAAATATGATTTAAGAGATGAAAGATTGCGGCCTTTCAGCTATGCGTTGGATTACACTCTGCTTCCTTTTCTGCAGTTCATTTCATTGTCAAAGTTGACAAGATTTGGCCACTGAATGCAGCAGACCTGCCCATCAGTCTGTAGGGTGGCAAGCTGTTGATGGGAGAAACATTTGGAGATACAGAGACTCTACTGAAAGATCCAGCTGCCCAGTTAGCTCTCTGCAGCCCTTGCAGGCTGGCTGTAAAGCTTTTTACTGTTTTACTACTAGAGGAATAGATTTCCCTGCTGGTCCCAGACAGAGCCTTCCAGGCTACAGTGCTGGTTTTAACCAAGTGTCATGATTTGATCCTTTTTTATTGAAAAGTCCACAAAACAATGGACAGAGATTTAATTGCCAGGGAGAAGATAGAATTCTATGAGAAAATAAAATGATATTAAGACTGAGAACACTTGTTTGAAAAAACTTCTCCAATGATCATGGTCAAGAAAATAGGAATAGAGCAAGATATTAGTGTACAATGTTTAAAAAAAAAAAAAAGAGCCAGCAACATCTGTCCTCCTGCCAATTTATTTTTAAATAGGATTTTCTCATGGCTACGAAAGAAAAGAAGTAATTTTGACTACTTTGCTGAGGTCTAGAAGATAAATTCACTGTAATGCTATTGCTACAGCCTACCCTTTTAATGGGAAAAATCATCAGTAAAGATTACTAGGATGTATGGAATGCATCTCACATCAATGCTTTCTTTCCACTAGCAGTGGTAGAACATCCTATTTCTTAAAATACCAGTGCTACTATAGTTGCCTTGTACACAGCATGCAAGTGTGTACCAAAAATTACCGAGCTCAAAAACCATTTGTAAGTTACCTTTGTTTCTGATTTTCAGGAGGCTCACTAAATACACAATGACAGGGTATAGTGATAATTGTCATTCTTTCAGTTTGGTTTGTTTTTGATGTTTTGTGGTCATGATCAATATTGGTCTCTACTATAGCTCTATTTTGTGACTTTGCAGATTCAAAGAATACAAAATCCCTTCCTCTGGCAGACCTACCAAATCAAAAAGAAGTCTCTGTGTATGAAGAACAAAAATCAAGATAATGAGAAGCTGTTGTTTCACGGGACAGCTAAAATCTCATTGAGCGCAATCAACTACAATGGATTTAATCGTGGTTTTGCTGGAACTAATGGTGAGTCATTTTCCAAAGCAGTTAATTTCCTGAAGGTGTACACAGTGCCAGCAGATCTCTAGGGCTGATTTGATCTTGAGAGGCCTTGGGCAGCCTGACTCAGATCTGGTTGACACTTCAGCCTGGTCTAAGGGGATTCAGGTTGGATTCTGATTAAAAAAAAAAAAAAAAAAAAAAAAAAAAAAAAAAAAGATTATTACTCAGACTGCTGATAAACTACAACTAACTTCTGTTTTTTCTGTAGAATAAAAAGAGAGTTTAAGAGATTATTCTGGGAATAGAAACACTAACTATATCTGAAAACATCTTTCCAAACAGCTGCAAGCATTGGAAATGGAACCTACTTTGCCGTTAATGCCGTTTACTCTGCTCAGGACACTTACTCAAAACCAGATACGAGTGGCAGAAAGTACATGTACCTGGCTCGGGTCCTCACAGGAGAGTTCTGTGTTGGGAGCAGGGGGCTGGTCACTCCACCTCCAAAACACTCAACGGATCCCACCGACCTGTACGACAGTGTAGTCGATGATGTGAATGCTCCAAATATGTTTGTCATATTTAATGACATTCAGGCATATCCAGAATATCTTATTACTTTCAGACAATAGAGTACTCTTCATAGTCTAAAAAATGTTGGTGCCTTTTCTATTTTTTAAATGTAACAGGCATTTCTTGATTGCTGTTTACACTTAGGTCTCTAAGAGCTTTTTTAATCTATCCAGGTGCTTAAATAAGTCTTCATAGTCACCAAGGCTAGGATAAGCAATATTTTAAAATGCATTATTTTAATACTCACATTTCAAATTCAGTTCCACAGAGGTGTAGGCAAGAGCTTGAGAACAGGTTAGACTTCTTCCCAAGCAAGGCAGATGGGAACTGGCAGGAAGGGGAGCTGCTGTGCCATACCTGTTGCCATCTGACTTTAGATTTGCCATATGAGGCTTTCAAGAAAAGGGCAGATGTGGCACTGAAGGGCACAGTGGCGTTGAGTTGATGATTGGACTAGATGATCTTAGAGGTCTTTTCCAACCTTAATGTCTGTGTGACTCTATGCATTATGTACATCCAGCTTCCACGTACGAAGCCATTGCTTCTGGAGTTTTTAGGATAGTAAAGAGTGATGAATTTCTGCTGGATGAAATGGAAACATAACTCTGTCCAAAGTGGTGCTTCTAGAGAGAGGTTATCTATAGGGACACTTTCAATCAGACACACATTCTAGGGCCACATAGGGACATATTGTAGGTAAACAATTTGAAAATGCTTTATGTTCTGTAAAGCAAATAAATAATGATATACATACCCTTGAACATATGCAGATTGTGCACTGATTGATCGTCTTCCACCTGTCAATTAAAAGCCCTATGTGTGTTTTGTTTTATTAAAATTAGTTAAAGTAGATTATGTGGTATTGCTGAGTCACTGTTTACACAGAGGAGCACACTTTGATTAGAAGCATTGCTTTACGTCAGAATACATTTATGGTACAGCAGTGCTATATATAGAAAGAAGCTGGAAAGCCTTAATTGCCATTGGGTACCTCCTGGGGGCAGGAGGGGGCCTGGGAGCTGCAGCACTGCACTGTGACCTTCAAAAAGCTGGCTGCAGCAACCCCAGTGCGCTGAACCTCCTGCAGCAGCTTGATGCACAGCCCCGCCCTGCACTGCGTGGACCCATTTGGATTGCGCGACTCACAGCGCTGCGTTCTGCCACGCTGCACCCAGGCGGGCTACACAACCCTGCACTGCAGCGTGCAGAACTGCACGGCCCTGCGTTGCTTTGCACGCTGCGTTTCTCTGCACAATGCTGCTTCGATATGCCCTGCATTGCTCTGCACTGCGCGTCTAGATCGGCCGTCCCCTTACCACGCTACCTTACATTGCATTGCATTACATCGCACCGCTAGCCATCGCCTTGCTCTTCCTTCCCTCCCTGCCCCTCCCCCGTCGGGAGAGCCTCACCCAATCAGAATAGCCTGTCGCCTCCGCCCCGCCCTCGCCCGTTATCTCCGCCCGCTCATTGGCTGGCAGTACCTCCATGGCGACGCGGTAGATGGGCAGCCGAAGATGGCCGCCGAGCCGGGCGGCGGGTGCCGCGGTGCCGCTCCTCGGCCGTTGCTCGCCGCGCTCACCGCCGCCCTGCTGCTGTGCTGCGGCTGTGCCGCCGGCCTTTCCCCCTCCTTCTCCTCTTCGTCCTGTCAGCACCGCGTGCCCGGCCGCGGGGAGGTGCGACCGGGGGGCTCCTCGGGCGGTGCGGGGCGGGGAGGTCGGTGCGAGGGGTCGGTTGTTCGGGCTCGGCTCGGAGGGAGCGGGGCCGCAGCACTGTGCTCCTCTCGGACAGGTGGTCTATCGGGTTCCTCTGAGGGAAAGCCACGTCCTGAAGAGAAGCGTGGATCAGCATCTGAGGATTAAGATTATATACGACAGGAGCGTTGAGGGGTGAGTATAGCATTGTGCTGCGCTTTGTCCGCGTATCTGTGAGAGGAAATCCTACTGGCAAAAAGAAAAACTTTTTTTTTTTTAAATATAGTTTGCTGCCGGAGAAAAGACACCTTATAAAGGTATGTGGCATTTCTTCTTTCTTTCTTTCTTTCTTTCTTTTTTTTTTTTCTCTCTCCTTTTTATAAACGATACACACTGGAGAAGAGAAGGCTCCAGGGAGCCCTGAGAGCGACCTTTCAGTGTCTAATGGAGGGCTGTAAGAAAGAGGGGGACAGGATTCTTAGCAGGTCTGTTGTGATAGGAAAAGGGAAATGGTTTCAAACTAAAAGAGAAGAAAAAGACTGAGTATAAGGATAACATTTTTTGCAGTAAGAGTAGTGAAGCACTGAAATGGGTTGCCTCAAGAAGTGGTGGATCTCCCAACCCTCGGAGGCATTCAAGGTCAGGCTAAACTCAGAGCACCTGATGGAGCTGTAGGTGTCCCTGTTCACTGCAGGGGAGTTGGACCAGGTGACCTTTAAATGTCTCTTCCAACTTAAAAGGTTCTGTGATTTTATAACCACTGAACTGCGTAGGAAGATGTTAGGAAGTCTGCATCTCTGCTGTTCTAAGCCACAGCACCTAGCATGTTTCATGTACCTTGGTTGTTAAAGCTTGCAAGTTCTGTCTGCACTTCTACTGGGTTACTTCTGGTTTTATTCTATTTAGAACAAACTTTTCCCACAAGCTATCTCTTACTTGGAGAAGACTTTTCAAGTGCGCAAATCCACAGGTACTATCTTGCTAAGCAGGTATGTGAACGTTTGTTGAAAGTCTAATTGTAATTGGTTTTTAACATTACATGTAAACTTTAAAAAAAGAATATAGTAAGAGCACAAGAAATGCCCTGGCTCAGACCAGTGGTCCCTGAGGCTCAGTGGTGGTGGGTGATGCTACCTGAGGAAAACGTACAAACCTTCCATGATCAGCACCTGTATTCGGAGATGATAAAGAGCATATGTGCTGCTTGTTTCCTTTTTAGTCTACCCCATTCAGGGACTTATTCCTAATCTTTCCTTGAACCTGTAGAATACTCCACTAACAACTGGAGGCATTGTATCTTCTGGATAGCATAACTAATGCTTTTCAGCTTGAAAGTTACAATACCGTGTTAAATATTTGTATTATAGTGTTATTGGATGCTGTAAGACTGTGCTATGCTTTCCTTTTAAACTCTAAAATGGTGCTGTCTGTCTTTGATGTTTGATTGAAGGCAGTGTGCAACGAACCAGTATTTGAGGAGGAAAGCTGACCCTCACAGGTACTGCCGAGGGGCCTGTGCCAACCACACACGATGTGGGCCTGTTATCGTTCCAGAAAAACACCTTCAGGTACTCTGAGCTACCTCGGTGCTTAGCTTTTGAAGTACTATTGGTTATGGAAACTACTGAAAACATTAATGTTGCTCGCTGTGCATAGCTGACCATTCACAGGCAATGCTGAGTATAAGTGACTGTACAGCAATGGCTGCGTATGCATGCTGTCTGTGAGCCAGAATTTTCTAATTGTTATGGGAAACAAAGTGTGCTAATTTGGGGACATCTGGCTTGGCAAGCCCCTCTTCTCAATCACAAAAGCTAGTCATTTGTAAGTCGTTCCTTGGCTCTGGTTTTATTTAGTGTTGTTGCAGGGAGTTTTCTCATCTTCACCTGTCCTAGGATGGGGCTTATTCTTGGCCTCAAGCTAGCTGTAGTTTGTTAATACAAAATTTCTGCCATAGCTGATATGTTTTAATGGTTCCAATCTGAACATTGTCAAAGCAATGCAGGGTGTACAATCAGAATGAGCAGCTCTCCGATGTACCTGACCAAGAAGGGGTTCGAGATGCTGACTTTGTCCTTTACGTCAGTGCTCTCACCACTGAAAGGTGTGGCCATGAGAACATCATTGCATATGCAGCCTACTGCCAACTGGAAGCTGAAATGGACAGGCAAGTGTTCTCTCTGCTACAAACTTTTATAAAAATTAAACTTGGAGCTCATGTATGGAGTTTGTCTACTTGTGTTGTGTATAGGATAACAAAGTAGAAGTCATTGAAATAAAGGCTAATACTGTAAATCTATGTAAAGCCAGCAATGACTGAATAAAGCTTAACTTTATTTAAGCAAAACTGAGGTATTTAAATCAAAAGTAATCCTCCACTGTTACTGCCTGAACTTTATCTTGTGATCCTACTTCTGTTGTGGTAAATGAATTTGCTGCTATTTTACTGAAAACAATTATAAAACTGTCTTGCAGGCCAATAGCAGGATATGCTAACTTGTGTCCAAACATGATCTCAACACAACCTCAGGAATTTGTTGGCATGTTGTCTACAGTGAAACACGAGATTATCCATGCACTGGTAAGGGTTGATGTTATAAAATGCATTTCCCTGAAACTTGCGCCTACTTCTTCTTGGAAGAGAAGATGTCTGGTGAGGGTAAAGCTCTGGCTTTGCCAATTTCAACTCGTGCATTAATTGCTTTGAGGTGCAGCACTTTAAGTGTGCCTGCTGCAGATGTGAACACTTCCATGGCATTGGACTTGGTGTGTGTGTGAATGTCTTTCCAAAGGTTCCTACTTGCTTTACGTGCAGGGTTTCTCTGCTGGACTGTTTGCATTTTATCGTGATGATGATGGAAAACCTTTGACAGCAAGATATGCAGATGGACTCCCTCCTTTTAATGAAAGGTATTGATTGGTTTTGGACCTCTCAGTACACTGAAGGATGTATCAGACAACCTGAAGACATTCTTGCTGTCAGCCTGTTGAAAAGCCATCTTAATACCTTTGTATTTATTATGTTCGTACTTAAAAAAGAAATGAAATTATATTAGTCTTCCTTTACGTTGTCATTAAATACTTGCCTTGTAATGCATAGGGATGATAGCAAGGCAGGATTTTATTCATCAGAAGGCTTGTAGCTAAACATTAGAACTACCCATGTTTTCTGAACACTTTACCAGATTGGATTTTTTTGTAGTCTGTTCAATGTGGGTGCATTGAATTCGATGCTGGTCACTCTTTTTTAAAGTGTGTATTTTTCATTGTTTGTAGCTCAGCAGAAATGACAGTGCTTGTAGGCTAATGTGTGATGATAATGTTGTTGAATAAAAAATTTGCAGTACATTTTTGATAACTGCAGAAAATGTGTCTTGAGTCTGAAGGCATAAGTAGTATTAGTAGCTAGTCATCTTTCTTGATAGTGCATGTAATAAACGTGTACCTTACAAAGCAGAAGTGTTACAAAGTCAATGTAAACTTCACAAAGAATGAGAAGTAGAGATTATTCTTCATTCTGTTTTTTAATGGAAATGAAACTTTGCATAGTTGCAGGTATTTATGGGAAAGATGTGTAACTAACAAACTCTTCTTACAGCCTAGGTTTGTATCAGTGGAGTGATAAGGTTGTTCAGAAAGCAGTGAGGTTATGGGACGTTCGTGGTGGCAAAATGCTGCGCCATGCTGTTCATCTTCTGACAACACCTCGTGTTGTTGTAAGTGTTAAGATACACTTTGCATGTGAAGGTTACTATCACATTTTAGTGTTATGAATAATTTCTACTTTTGTAATGCTATTCATATTTGGCCAAAAATCCACTTTGTTTTAAATCTAATGCAGTGTATAGGGCAAAATTCTGCTTTTTGGAAACTGGTCATGTTGGCCAAACTGCTCAGAGCATAGCAGTGCCCATAGGTGCTGTCACACTGGCAAAGGCCAGGTTTCGTTTTTGTAATGCCTTTCAAAGTTTCCAGACCTTCTGGAAAACGTACTTCTTCACAAAAAACTAGTTGACATACACAAAACTTCATTTGCACCCCTCCCCATGGTGTTCCTCAGAAACAGGTTATGGTGGTGGTGCTAAAAATAACAATGTTATTTTTTTTTAACTTAGTCTTTTGCACTCACACAGTATTTTCACTTAATTCTGCTGCTTTATTCTTCCAGGCCTTAACGTCTTGTTACTTCTGGAAGATAAGTAGGCAAATTGATAAGTAGGCTTGGTGTTGGGGTGCCAGTTGGCTTAGTAAGAGAAGTATTTTACATTAGAAGGGAAACAAGATAGTCAAAAGAAAATGCTGAAATAGTTTCATAAGATTATTCAAGAAGATAAGGAATGTATATGACTGCTTCTCTGTGTTTTGAGAGTTGTGTTGAAATGTTTTCTTTCTAGGAAGAAGCTCGGAAACATTTTGATTGTCCAATCCTAGAGGGAATGGAGCTTGAAAATCAGGGTGGCATGGGCACAGAGCTCAATCACTGGGAGAAGAGGTTGTTGGAGGTTGGTGCTAATATTAGAAATAGAAAAGCCTGCTGCTCCTTTTTTATTTTTGGATTTATAGTGATACTTACTGGAGCCTCAAAAACATGACTGTGTCAAAGCTCACTGAAATATAGCAAAAACAGTGCTTAACTAGAAACAATTTTTAGATTAATCTATTTTTATCTCATTACTAAATCTCAGAATATGAGTTTGAGATAACTGCTGAAAAATGAAATGTCCCATTTATCTGCTGCTTGCCCTTTTGAGAAGGAATCATTTTTAGTGGAAAGGGGCTATTCCTTTGACTCAATTCAATTGTGTCATCCAATTCATTATCTTTGATCATTCAGTCTGTCACTGTCTGGATTTTGTCTTCACTTGTGTGTCTCATTAGGGGAAACTTTTCCCATCTTAACTCCAGAACCTTATCTGACCAAGGAAATGCTTCCCTCCTGATACCTAAGCTTGTTTTTATTTATAACACTGAGTAATGTGCTATTTTGGGCAGAGATGCACCATCTAATCATAGTTGGTGAACAATATTGTAAATGCTTTAGGACAGACCTTTTCATGGAAGAAAACTTGAAAAAATCTGCAAAAGCAGCTGAATGAGGATAATCTAAAGAGCTGGATTGTCTATAATAAGGGACTGGAACTTCCAATGACCCTCCATGAGTGGCTGTAACATAAAATGCTTTTTCATAGTAAGCCATTTTCTTAATTAATGATTTTTCAAGAGCTTACTAATAGTATCTGGTGACTTTCAGAATGAAGCTATGACTGGATCCCATACGCAGAACCGAGTGTTTTCCAGGATCACCTTAGCATTAATGGAAGACACAGGGTAAGTGTTAATATGAATGATAATGGATTTTTTTTTTTTCTTCAACTGTGTTGTTTGCTTTACTTGATGCTAGTTCTCAGATAACTGTATTTTCATTTCAAAATACCTTTGCAGGTGGTATAAAGCAAATTACAGCATGGCAGAGAAGTTAGATTGGGGCCGTAAAAAAGGCTGTGACTTTGTAATGAAGAGCTGTAAGTTCTGGATTGATCAAAAGAAACAGAAGTAAGTCTTTCAAAAAAAAAAAAAAAAGAAAAAAGGGTAGTAGTAAGCAGGTGCTTTATATTTGCCCTCTTCAAATGAAACTCAGCAAGAAGTAATATGTAAAGAATGTTCTTTGAAGTATCTTCAGAATGCACTCGAGAGAGCATGTGAAATGTATTAAGACCAGTAGTACTTTACCCAACAAATACAGAGACAGACATCTTAGAATGTAGAATGTGTTTGCTCTTACTGTAAGAGAACTGTGCTTTGGAGTGCAGGGGAGAGACTTAAGCAACTCTTGTAGCTTTGTCATCTTAAATTGCAAATGCAGCTAGCAGTGTTTTGCTTTGCTGGAATTTATTTAAAGCACCAAAAATGTGTGTTACCCACGTCAAAGCAAATCTTTGTTTGTTTGTTTGTTGCAGTACTTATAAATTTGCTCCCTGGTGGCCTTGTTTGGTTTGTAAACATTTTATTTCAAGGTTTACAGAGCAATGTCATTGAAACTGAGTGCATTGTGACTTTGTTGGCAGACTTGATGTTCTTGAAATTAGGAAGTTCATAACCAGACAAATAGTGTTACCAGCTCATAACAGACAAGATACCCCTGCTTCTTTGTGGTTGAACAGGTGTGAAGGAGAGCAGGAACAGACAGCTGACAAAATGTGTAGTTATGTTACAGAAAGCAGTTAATCTGATTATAATTATTTTTCTTTGAGGAGGCAACTCATCAGTCCATACTGTGACACTTTGAGGAGTAACCCTTTGCAGTTAACCTGCAGGCAGGACCAAAGAGCAGTAGCAGTGTGCAACTTACAGAAGTTTCCAAAGCAGTTACCTCAGGAATATCAGGTATTGTGGATCTTACTTTATCAAATAAATAAACATTTGCATTACTGTGTTATGCAGTCAGGAGTCAGGTGCATGGGTTTTTTCTGTTTTTTTTTTTTCTTTTTTCTGAAGTGGTAGATGAGAGTAGATATTGTGAAAAATGACTGCTTAGTTTCTTATAAGAAGTATAAAGGCCTGAAATAAAACCTTGTGACCTTAAGAAGATGGTAAGGATGTTGCTCATCTGTTTAAGAAAATCTCAGATGATAAAGTTAGTTGTAACAGAAGCTTTTCTTCACCTCATCTGTTGCCTTATGTTACTGCATACTAAGGAATTTGTTGTTTCATCCCAGCTATAATTACAAAAAGGGACAGGGGGCAGTGCAGGACACGTGGATCCCAGTGTGTTGTTTCTGTATTCTTAAGTACTTTGGGCTCATCTGGCTCAGGGGTATTATAAGTGTCTGTTAATAGCATTCCTGAGAAGTAATTGATGTTCTTACAGCTGTACTGATATGTTCTATTTAAAAACAAACAAACAACCCAGCTGTAGGCTTGTCTTTGTACAAACTGCTTAGCTACCTCTTTTGTTTGGCAGTATTTTGACAATCTCAGTGGAGTACCAGCAGAAGACTTGCCTTACTATGGTGGCTCAGTAGAAATTGCTGACTATTGTCCCTTCAGTCAAGAATTCAGTTGGCATTTAAGTGGTGAATTTCAACGCAGCTCAGACTGCAGAATAATTGAAAACCAACCAGGTTAGTTTTCAGGGCTTTAATGTGGTATTTAAGAGACTGCATATGTTTATTTGGAAAGGTCTCGCTGTAATCCAAACTCACTGGGTGTGAAATTAGTGTCACACTGCCCTGTGTGCTGGGGTGAGAAGCATAGCACAGTTACCTGGTGTATTCTTTCCAGGTATACATGAAATACAGAAATTGCATAAGGGTTGAAAGAAATTATCCCTAAATGATCCAAATGTAAGACAAAGGTTGTGGGTGGAGGGTTGATGGATTGCTTTTGAGTCCCTGAAAAAAAAATTATACTTTCCACCTTTGTAGTCTTTTGTCAAAGCAAGGAGACTGGCAGATTGCCAGAGCATGGGTCTGTCTCCTGGAATAGTCCCTGAACTCTGAATATTGCAGAGCTGCAGAATCCTGTAGGATATTTGTTACTCATCTCTGCAATTCTCTCAAAACAAAATGAATAACACTCCCTCTCCTCAAGCCAGCAGTTACAACTGGCTCTCTCAAACATATTCATGTGCTTCTTTGCACTGCATATTCAAGACAATATGATTCCCAGATTGACTAATAGTCAATGGTCTAAAAGATCCTGGAAGGAAACTGGGAATTAACTGTAGTGACATTAATTATGGCAGGCTTATTTGATGTAAATTTCCTTTTCATGTAGTAAATTGCAGTTCATTATATTTTCTCCACTTCAGATCCTACCAAAAACTATGGTGCAGAAGAATATGGACCAAACTCTGTATGTCTGATTCAGAAATCAGCTTTTGTCATGGAACAGTGCAGGAGGAAGCTCAGTTACCCTGACTGGGGTAGTGGATGTTACCAAGTAAGTGTGTATGGTGTGTGGCTTTGTTTCTTGCTTTGTTGTTTTTTTTTTTTGTTTTTGTTTATTTTTAAATAACATCAAGGGGAAAAGTCTGACATACAGTGTGGGTTGGGGCACCCGGACACAGTTCAGAATCATCTCTTCCTGTAAATAACTAAATAGGACATGTATTGAAAAGAAGTATTTTCCAACATAAGCCTGTAGTTTAGATGGCACATCAGGTCAAGCGTGCGGCCACCGGGCAGACCTGTGTGCTACCTCCAGTCTTGCTAAGGACTTCATTTGTCTTATCTCTGTGCTGCTTTTTCCTCAGCTAAGTGAGAATACTTACACTGAAATCATCTGTTGTCAAAGTGTGACTTGAGTTAAATCACTTTGATTTGTCTGCGGTAAGAAGCAGTGTGCACGTGTCACTTCTCATTATCCTCCTACCACTCAGTGACTGTCTCAACTGGAGGTGTCCCTTTCAATGACAGCACAACTGTAAAATGCAGTTTTTAGCAGAAGCAGAATTTTACTCAGTCTCGGTTGGTTATCTGTGTAATTGCATGAAAGAGTGCAGTCAGTGTGTTTTTTTTTTAAATAGTTGCTGCGAGTGCATTAAAATACTTGCAGGTAATCTATGCTGTATACAGACTGCTTCCTGAGCATCTTATTTCTCTGTTGAAAGAGTTCCCACACGCAAGAATGTATTTCCAGTAAATCATAATGCAGACCTCACTTTTATTCCTTTGTTTTCAGGTTTCTTGTTCTCCACAAGGGCTGCACGTTTGGGTGAAGGACACTGCATACTTGTGCAGCCGCTCGGGTCAGGTGTTAACTGTGAGCATTCAGATGAATGGCTGGGTGCATGTTGGGAATCTGATCTGCCCTGCCTGCTGGGACTTCTGTGACTCCTGTCCCCCAGAGCGGGATCCTCCAGCTTTGAACTTATCGAGAGCTGCAGCAATTGGTAGGTTGCCTTATGGTGTGCTGAAGTGAATCACAGAATCACAGAATGGCCAGGGTTGGAAGGGACCTCAAGGATCATGAATCTCCAACCACCCTGCCACATGCAGGGCCACCAACCTCCCCAGATCTAAAACATCTGAAAGCACTGATGATTCACATTGGTAACAGGAAGAGAGCCGTGGTCTTGCTATTCCAGGATCTAAGATGTTAAAGGAAGGTGGCATGGTGCTGAGCAGTCATACTTTTGCTTCTCGTGGCTAATACAGAAGAAATACATCTAAAACATAAATAATTTGTCGTGTCTCCTTCTGGTAATCATCCCAGGAACCTAGCTTTAGAAAATCAGATCTCTGTTCTGGGGAACATAACGTGACCTTCAAAATCTTCACCTTAGTGCAAAAGGAGTACTCATATATTTTCCTGTTGACAGTACTAATGCAGTAGTCCAGAACACAAATGGCAGGTGTTACTTTGCTTTCTGAAGGAAGAAGAAAGCTTAATTCACTGACGACCAGTTAATATTTTGTCAAGAGTAGATTCTCTCAAATGCTGACCAGTGAAGAACATTCTTTACGGTATTTCTTATTTGTGGCTTATTTTTAAGCCTTTAATCAATTATTTAATTGTTGGATGTATTGTTTCTATTGCAGTATTTAAGGAAAAAATAAACTTGTTTGGGTCACCTATAACAGGGATAGTAATATTATTTGGTTGCTCTGGATTGCTAGCTTTCAAAGCTAAAAATAAATCAGTGCCAATACGTGCAAAGACTACAGATACATTTTTGCTCTCTGGTTATTTTATCCTTGCTTTTAAATACAACATAGAAACTTTATGCTGTTTTTTTCTTTGTTTCAGACTTGTGCTCTTCCTCGTCTAGCCTAGTCGTGACCCTCTGGCTGTTGATGGCTAACTTGATTCCCCTGGTAACAGGATTATTCCTCTGCGCATAGCTCAAGCAGGGAGCAAGAAGATGTTCCAAGATGCTGCACTGCAGTGTTGCACCTCTTATTGTGGAGCACTGAGTTGTTTTGTCTCTGCAGGCAGCTGCCTTCTCCTGAGCCTCATCTCTCCTGGCGAGTAGTGGTGCAGGCAGTAGTCAAGGAGGTGCTGACAACAGCAGCCAGAGCCTGAGAGAGGTGGAAAATGTTCCATGTCATCTCAATAAGTGCCAGTATTTTCTTGAATTGCAATCCTTGATTTTGACACAGTAACAAGATCACTGTGCCAGCCTTCCTGGCAGCTTGGTCAAGATTTGAAAGGAGAACTGCTGTAGTAGAATTTGGGATTGTGGTTTGTTTGGTTTGTTTTTTTTTTTCCTTTTTTTTCTTCAGTGTAACTGGTAGCAAAGCAGCCTCAAACTGGAAATATACCTCAGTGGTTTAGTTGAAAGCCATGTGAAAATCAGTTATCATCACTGGATATAACTCAGACCTAAGCTGGTATGGGAAGTTTCTGTCAGTTCTTACATTTTACAGGGAAAAATAATGGAATGGAGTGGACCAGGTGTTGGGAATTGTTTCCACAATTCTGCAGCTTTGAGGCTTCTAAGAATTTGTATAATTTTGCAGTAAAGCATCTAGTTGAGGTTCACTTAAACCTTCATACATGCACAGAGTGGAATTTCAGAGTGATGACCAAGACAACTGTCTGGAAGTCACATTTTTGTTTAGTATGAAATGGAATATGTGAAATATTTGAATATTCTCAGAGTGGTTTGCTAGACAAACACATTTCAGTACTGATACTTGTCTGTAAAATTGGGCTAGGTTTTCTGATTTTTTTTTTCTTAAATCATGGCATTGTTTTTTATTAGTATGAGCATTAATACAGTTGTTCTCACTTTTTATTGTAGCCAGTAGCTATGGCAGCTGCAGAACCATATTGACTTCTCTCCACCAAAACTGTATTGAATAGGTAAAGAAAAGTCTAATCTGTCTCCTTCCACACCTCTTTCTTGAACCTGTAGTTGATAGTTCAGCTACCCAAATAATTGGCATTTGGATTACGTTAGAGAATCAGACACTTTGAGATACACAAGGGCATGCCTTGTTACAAAATTCATCTCTTGGGGGACAAAATCTGCTTGAGGAAGGAAATGAGCAAAGTCTGTCTCACTGAGGACAGCTGCTGTATCTAACGCTTGTGAAGATGTGTTTGTTTTTTTTTTGTTCCTGACCTTACATAATGTGTTACTAATATTGCCTCTTAGAGCCAAGGAAACTCTTTTTGATCCAACCCTTACCTCTCCTGCTGCATCGCTCTCATTCATGGGAAGGTACTCAACAAGGGAGCAGATGTGCCAAGTGCACTAAAAATACAAAGATGGGGAGAAAGATGTTACACCACTTCTTTAAGGCTTGATTCCTTTCTAAAATGAAAGGTAGAGGAATGGAAAGAATAACTTCTTTAGCTACGATTAATGTTTAATAATAGGACTTCCATTGTACTTCTAAGGACACTAAAGATTATCTTTGTGCCTAGTATATAGACAATTTATGACACTTTATGACACTGGTGAGGTGAGTAAGCTGTTACCTAAAACTGTCTGAGGGCACATGGCTGAAAGATTACACTGCACTGGGCTAGTTCCCTTCTGATCTGCAAGTTATGCAGTTTGCTTTGAGCTAAACAAGGCCTGGTTAGCCTTAATTGGTGTTTCTGAGAAGCAATACAAATTAGGGATCAAATGCTTTAAATGTGTACAAGTTTGAATCAAGAAACACTCGATAAGCAAACACCAGTAACTTTTTAAGGTGTGCACAATCAGCAGTCAGTGTAACTGGATTCCTTGAAAATGTAAAGGTTTGAGAATATATCTTTGGCCCCAGAGGTTGGTATTGTGTCTTTTGTCTGTTGTGCAATAATACAGTTGAAATGGCATCACTCAATAGCAATGCTTTTTATACTTGAAAAGAAATTATTGGTTATTTTTTCTTACTGTGAAATATTTGCACTGTTGGAACTCTCTGGTTAACTTTATAACTGTTCAACATTTCTAATGGTGTTAATTTATTGCACTTAGTATTTGATATACTGGTCTCTATGTGTAAGTGGAGTTTGTTATATTTAAGTGAATATTATTTTTATCTTCTACCCAGTTGTTTATCTCGAGGGCTTTTCTGAGCACTAACTGAAAACTGAAAGATGGCTTAAAATGTTGGTGCTTCCCTACTTCTGGATTTGGATATGTTTGAGTAAAGAAAGGCTGCAGTGCGTTGTACGTACAGGGAACATCTGTCTGCCTGTCAGAGTGCTAGCAGTCAGGTTCGGTCCTACCTGCTCAGTAGCTGCATCAGTGAATCCAGTGAAGTAAAACTATTAACGCCTTAATAATCTGAGATTTCAGTTGTAATTTCTTTGACGTGCAGCCCCTAAATTGGCCGTGAACCACAGAATTGGAAGCAACTTGTTGGGAGGGCAGATTGAAGCGGGCAGAATCCAACCAGTTCTGTCGGTGAGCTGGCGGCTGCACCCTTGTTGGAGCTGCCAGAGGATGTGTCAGGTTCTCTTTAAAGTGGCAGTGAATTGGTGGCCTGTCAGAAGGAATATCTGAGTAAAACTGCCTACCTCAGTTCTGTGTGGCGTTGAGTTCAGCTTTTAGCCTGTTGTTAACTTGAGCGGCTTAAGGTGAATTAAGTAAAAACACGCCTCAGGTCTTTAAGAGCAACATAAACATAGTAGGAAGCATAAGCCATTTTTTAGTGTAGAACACAGCTAAAATTGTAGCTTAAAACAGTCATTTGCGTAGCCTTAAGTATGGTTTCCCCAGTAGGAGTTTGTATTGGCTTGAAATAAATACAAAGTTTGCAGGCGTTTGCTTTGGGTCTTCTGACCATGTCATGGCCAGTCCATCACACTGCAACTCTTACATGTGAAAACTTTGAGGTATGGCCCAAACAAGCCTCGTTTTCACCAGGGTAGTTAGCATTATTCCCTGGGCTCTTCCTGCCCTAGGAAATAAATGGAGCGACTTCTCTACGTTTCCAGTATGTAATGTCCACAGTTTTAATGTTATAAAAGCATGTTCCGTGTTTCCTCGTGGAAGTAAATTGGTCATCTTTAGTTATCCCAGTAGTTCAAATTTTTATATATATATATTTATATTATGTATTTCAGTTAGAAGTCGAGGCAAGTCGTGCTGTAGGAACTCATTTTTCTCATGTTTCAGTTATAAGAAGGAAGGAGAGCTTTTGGCTGGAGTATGCACCAAGTTAAATGACATAGAGAAACAGGCTGCTCCTTTCCCTTGAAATGTCTTGAAGTTCTGGGAGGCTGCTCTGTGTACAGGTTAATAACTGGAATGGAATTTTGATGCTCACCGGTTGACTGTTGGTGCAACATAGCTCATTCTTTTTGTTATGCACTACTTAATTAGGGAGACTGGTGCAAATCTTCCTGCTCAAATACGTTTCAGTAGAGAGGGATGCATAAGTCCTCCCTTCCCCGCACGACCCATGCATGGCTGTGAGCTGAGCTGTGGGAGCCTGCAGACTGGTTGGGCTTGGCCCAGTGCTTGGCTGGATGCCTGCATGTGTCACTCTTTGGATCAGGAGTCTGTGTTGTTACATTCAGTGATGCCATCTTACACCATCAGACCTCCAAAGTGTAAATGTTGCCTTCAGAATGTGAAGCTTCCCTTGGAGATAAAACAACTGTCTTGAGAGAACTGGCTGACCTTGAATATGTTTCCTATTTTGGTACAGAATGTAAATGCAGAACAAACTATTTTACATAGATTTTGACTGGGTTGAGATATAAGGGCTAATTTTTGTTATTTATGAAGTACAAGTCTCCTTATTTTACTGTGTAAATGTGTCGTACAAAAGAAGGAAAAAATACGTTCAATAAAAATGTCTGTAGAAAATGGACTCTTCTTGGCCTTTTCTTTGAGAGCTGACAGTGCTAGCTGTAAAAACAAGCACAATAGAGACTGTGTCAGAACATTCATTTATTTTATGCGAGTTTTTTTTTTAAATGAAATTACATCAAGCTTGCATTTATTGATCACTTCGAGAAAGTATTGTTTGAAACTTTGACTGTCAAATGTTTGATGCTCAGAAATGAGGTAGAGAATTTCAGCCCACCCGTGAAATAAGGAGGTTTCTGAATTCTCTATCCCATCCTCATGTATTTGACATGTTAAGGACTGCACAGTATTTAATTCTTTCTCACTTGCTATTGCAGTCCCGTTCCTCCAGCCCAGGGTCTTCGTATGGGCTCCATTGCTGCCTTCACACTGTCAACCTTTGCTGCTGCCCAGCAGGGACCGGGGTGCTGCAGCCACGTTCCCACCAGTTGAGCCAGCTTTCCTAGCTGTAAGACTAAGACTTTTTAATTATTATTTTTTAATTACTTATTTTTATATTTGATACACAACGCCATATAAATCTGATAAACATGAAAGACAGTAATATTCCTCTAAAGTATAGCATGGAAAGGGTTTAATAACCTAGCCTGTTTTTGGTTTATTTTTCAAACCAATTTGTCATTTGAATACAGATTAAAAAGCCCCTTGTGTTCCCCTCTGCTCTTCTGGAAAATCAGATAAAGCAAAGCAAAAGTAGGTTACTCTTCCGTTTTGCTTGCCTTCTTTCTGAATATGAATCTTTTAAAAAGGGTATTAAAGCTTGGAAAATGTGATGCTCTTTATTTCACAGCCGGCCTTTGCTCTGAAAAACATCAGCTGGGTAAAGTTACCTGATACAGTTTAGAAAACTTGGATGTTTCTAAAATGAATGCCATTGGTAACAAAATTAAAAACTGGTTGGAGAACCAGTTGGTGTGTAAAACTCAGAAGGGAGAGAGCTGTCTCCCTTCAGGAGTGCTGCCCACTCTGCAGTGGGGTCGGGGCAGTGCCGTGGTGCAGTCCATGGGAAGACAAATGCAGTTCAGTTGTGTCAGTCCTGGGGGTTTCCTGGTGGAGCTGAAATGCAGCCCGGTTTTGGATCCAATTAGATAAGGAATTCTGTGCGTCTGTAGCGGTCGATTTTGTGCACGTCTGCAAAGTCAGGGAACGCAGAGCGTTCCATTGCTGCTTCTGTATCCTCAGAACAACAGCACTGCACAGGCTGCAGGCTGAGCTGTGCGTGTGTCCCAGCTGTCTCTTCTTCAGCTTTCTCCTCCCAGCCAGCACGAATACCGGTGGGTAACACTTGCTCACAAGTGCTAACACTCACATGAATGTTTTTGGTCATTCTCCTTTCATTTTTCTTCTCCTGTTCTTCAACAGTACAGTAAATGTAAGGAAATCAGATTACTACTGGAGGTTCCGTGTGTCCTGAATAAAAAAGGCCCTTCCTTCCTCCCCCACCCCTGAAACTTTTCTTTGTACATCTGCTGAACATTCATGTGTGTCTCAGCACAGCAGCAATACCTGTTTTTTCCAAAGTGCCTTACCATGGGAAATGTTCAAGGAAGGACTAAACATCTCAAAATACAAAATGTTATGCTATCTGTGTTTGAGGGGAATTACGAATCCCATATTGGCTGACGTGGCTGCATCTTATTGCTGTAGGACCTTTTAACTCTCATTCCTGTTTTGATGCATTCTTCAACTTTTCTGCATCTTGTGCTGTTCTGTAACAAATATTAGAAAGCAAAGTGCTGAGGTCCATGTGAGCTAAATTGAACTCCTGTTACAAAAATTATGAGGGTCACTGTCTTTAACCAACATGAAATTGCAGGCAAGTGCTCAAATTGCTATCTCAAAGCAAAGACAGATTTTTACATTTTCCTGTTGAATGGATATAACGTTGGAAGGCAGATTTTCATCCCCAGAACGAGGATACTGAAATACATTCTGTGTTGCTCTTACAGCAAGCGTTGCCACGTAATCTATTTGTCTACTTTATTTGCTGTGGAGTGGATAAAGTCCTGCAAAGATGAGAACACAACCAGGTGGGGAGAGCCAATTCCTAAATGTGCTGTGGGTGGTTCTGCAGACACGAGATGAAATTCTGGATCGATTCACCCTCGTAGCAGATCTTGTAGATGGTTGTGAACAACGGAAACCTAACAGAAGCATGGGAAAAGAAAAAGTTTTGAAAGTTCACACAAACACATTTTGGAAATGTAATGGAAAAAGCATCTAGCTTTTTTTGTTGCTTGTTACATCAGAAGAAAAGTATCTGAAAACGTTTTATTTCTCTAGAAACTTTGCTACAGTAAAATTTTTACCTGGATTGGAAGATTATAAATGAGCACCATGAAGACAAACCAGTAGGAATGAGGTTAGGATAATCAAGGGAGCTTAAGGACAACTTTGGAGGTGACAAAACAGAAGTTGTTTTAGAGACAAAGCTGTCCTCTGCTCTTGTTTACTGAAAAATCCTGACTTGCATATCCCCTTTTCCTTTCTCTGTGTAAAATGCGTAAATAATTTGTGTTCATTACTGCTGTCTGAAAGACAAAGACTGGAAAAGAAAATGCTTTAATGATTTTCTTTTCTTTTTAAAGGCAGTGCTACTTAAAATTTCTGTATCTGTTTAGATTCTAATAGATTTATCATTTTAAATGAATCTATGTACTGCTAAAGTAGGACAGGCTTTAAATTATAAATCCTATATTACCATCCAAATAATTAAAGTATTACTTTAACTGAATTATCAGCTTCTTTTGTGGCACTGAGGCATTGATATCAGCACATATTATTCAATGTGTGTAAAATAGTTTGCTCGTGAGCAGACTCCTGAATTTTTATATTGAGATTATTTGCACTAGGAGCAGTATTGCAAGCTGTGATGGTGGTATAATGAGAATGATAAATCCTTTGACCCATAGATCACATTCTTAACCTTGCTCTATCTATGTGTTTCAGTCTTGCATGGTGTGAGCCAGTGATATCTGGGTAGTTCCTTTGGACTTCTCTGGTGGATTATATGCCTGTGGCTTGTTTCTTTTGAGGTTGTTTTACCTTCATCCTATTCTACTGATCATGGCAATGAGGAGTTGGGCTGAGTTTCAAGGTGGCCCAAGATGTAGAAAGCAGTTGTTACAGAAATGAACAGGACAGTTGACCACAAATAGCAAGAAGGAGGTTAGGAATTGTTCATAATTTGTGGCCATACCCGGTGAGTCAGGTTTTGTTTTAAATCAAAACACTTACTTGTCAAGCATATTTTTCTCTTTCAGAATCTTGTAGACTTCAGCTGAAGTCTGAGGACCTTGTAGTTTTTGTCCATTCAGCATCTCCTTTTCCAATTCCTCAATGGACTAGAAGAGAGATTACTTGGATCAGAGGGAATACTTCTGTAACATCAACAGTTACCAAAAAGGTAAACAACTAACAGTGCCTTTATGAAAACAAAGAATTTCTTTCTTTCTTTTTTTTTTTTTTAAAGCTTAAAATATTTCAAAATCCTTCTTACTTTTCCTGTGCGAGCAAAGGCCTCCGCCACTTTTCTGTTGCGTCCTCCATAGCAGGTAGTGATTAGGTCAGCAACTCCACAGCTTTCCAGGAAAGTGGATATTGACACAGATCCCTTGCAGAAGATCTGGGCAAAGGCCACCATTTCCATAAGGCCTAAACGGATCACTGCTGCCTTCGTGTTATCACCAAAGCTCAGTCCGTCGCAGAAGCCGGCTCCTACTGCTACAATGTTCTAAAAGGTTCCGTGCAGAACAGACAAAAAGGAAATCATCAGGTAAGACGTGTAGTTCATCAGGGTACACAAAGCAAGCTTTAAGAAAATTCCACAATTGTGACTCCACTCGATTCAGCAGGATGGGCCCCAGGTTCATAGAGCCATAGATTCATTAAGGTTGGAAAAGACCACTAAATTCATCCAGTCCAACCATCATCCCACCCCTCCATGCCCCCTAACCATGACTCTCGGGGTCACATCTCCACAGTTCTTTAACACAACACGGTGCCTATGAATTTGTTCTGAGGAAGGCAGGCATCTTTTTACATTTCAAGCAAAAGCTGCTCAACTTTGTTGGATTTTATGAAGCATCCACTGTTATTCCAGGGGGCAAACCTCAGAGCAGCTTGTTTAATATTGTATTGCAATCATGTAGCAACGTGCAATTAATGTTTTTTTCCTGCTAGTTCCAAGCTGGGGCTCATTTCTGTTTGAACTGTTTAAAATAACCTGAATGAAGACATGCCTTCTAACTCTTCTTTGCCAGTCCGTAGTTCACTGATTCTACATTCTGACACTGCAATAGACCAAACCTTGGTTTTGCCTGCAAGGATGGTCAGTAGAATTGGCCTTTCATACAGCTCTAAAAAAATGTATTGGGATCCTAAAAATCTTCCTGGTTCCTCGCCTTGTCCTGCATGTCCCTCTCCCCACCTTTTAATTTGCTGCCCCTACAGAAGCGTAGTTTGTTGTATTTGAGTTATATGTTACTACAAATGCCGCTGATTTTGCTTTGGCACTGCCTTTGCTAAAACAAACAATGATTTCAAAGGGAGCAGAAATTTCCCTTACAACTGAATGAACTCCAGCCTGTAGCTGGAGGCAAAATCTTTGAGTGTAAATACCTTATTCATGTCTAGGTTAAGCAAAACCAAGTCTTCACCAATCAGCAAACTCCTCCTCCAAGGAAAGATGAAGTGTACTGATGCAAATGACTGATTGTACAGAAACTACAAATGGTTGTAGCTTGAGTTCAGTTTTGGCACATTTAAAAACAAAGCCCAAATTTCACTCAAGTGCCCCTGACGTGGAAACTTGATGACTGGTATTTCTTCTGACCCTGCCTGGGATCTCTATGTGGGCATGGCTACACACCGTCCAGATATGCTTCCAGCTCAGAGTGGTGCTTCTGATGCTGCTTTCTAGTGGGTCATTACTTGAAATATGGAAGCAAGCTATTATTTGGAATTACTGTATGTAGAAGGAGTCTTTGTTTCACATGCTTACAACATATATACAAGAAAATATAGTGGACTAAATTCTTCCCTCAGGAACAGAGGTGACTCTGTTAAAAATAAATACAAAAATCAGCTATTTTGAAATGTTTTGCCAGCTGTTATATCTTTAAGCAAGTTTTCTCTTTTTTTTTTTTTTCGTATTGGAGAGCTGACACAGGAAATGTTACATGTTTTGTCCATGCCCACTCAATCATAAGGCAGCAGGACTAACGTTAGACCATGCGGCTTACAGAGGCACAGGCAGGGGTAAGAATTTAGTCCTGATAAAAAAAGAAAATTGGTTTGAAGTCACTAACTTTTAAGGCTCCACAGATCTCCACTGTATCAGTGTCAGGCACTACGGTAATCCTGAAGTTGGGAGTCTGCAGTAATTCCTTAAAGATCTGCCCTTGTTTCTCGTTTTTGCAGCCTGTGGGAAGGAAGGATGAAAGTTAGAGCATTTGTGATGTTCCAGTGGCACAGCAATAAGCACAATGAAATGAAGCCTGAAGTAAGGGCCTAGGGACCTTTGGGTTTTGTGGTCACAGTCACTGGGCTTTGCTGAAGAAGATGCTTGCTCCTGTTGCTGGAAGCATGGGAGTGTAAGCGTTCTTGGCTTTGCTTACTAATGGGCTCTGTGGCTTTCCATAAGGAGAAATGAAACACTTTGAGGCCCCAAAAGCAAGGGGCAAGCAAGCTTCCCTGCACAGTCGTCGCCCTGTCACGGCTTAAAGCTGGGCCAGCAGAAATTAAACTGCCCCCAAGAAAATGAATATTGCCTAACTCTCCTGATCCTATCTCATTCTGTTCATATCTAGTTTCTCTTCCAGCAACAAATGCCCAGCTGGCATGGTTTTCACTATTACTGTAACCTCTGCACAGTAAAAGAACAGTATTGCAATATATTTTTTTCTTCTTTAATCTCCACCAGCTATTGAAGAATGAAACTAATTTCTGCTGACTTCAGAAATGAATGGATTTTAAAACTGCTGGGTGAACTCTTGTAGTCAGGTGCGACCCAGTTCTAGGGAGGGAAGAACAGACTGTGCTACTCTTATTAAACAGAGAAATACAAAGATGGAGAAATATGCCTCAGGGGGTTTGAGCTTCTGATTACACTTTCTTAGATAAACTGCACAGTGTATCGACTGCCTCAGTACCCAGCACTGGGCTTTACAGACAGGTAGCTTTTGGTAACTCCTATATGAATAGGGTTATGCTGTAATATCTTAATGGCTGAAATTAGCTCACAGCCCTCACTACTGGAACCTGCTGTCATTTGGGATCTGATCCCACCAGCACCAATCTCCGTGGAAAGGGAACTGCTCTCCCCTGAATGAGTTTAGCACACACTGCACATATGGCATCGTGCAGAACCTCAACACATCTCATTGCAGGCTGCCTCCCACTGCTGCCTGCAGACACTGTCCTGCCATAGGTGAAGGTAAGCCACAGACAGGAGATGAAATTGCCCTTTGCAATAGTTACCAATGGTGGTTTCACAGAACTTCTCATCAGCCACTTCTTTGGCTATGTTGGCCCCCATAAGCACGCTGATTTCTATTTTCAGCTTCTCTCGAATGAGGTCAGATATGAGCTTCAGCCCTTCAGGACCCTCATCAATCCCCTGAATAAGAGACAAAAGCAAAACCTAAGTACAGGTAAATGACAGCAGCAGCAGTGCTGTTAAAGCAGGTGTCCAATTGCCTGCAGGTCTGCCTGGCTGTACTTGGAAGGTTTTGGGTCTTGTATTTGCTAGCATTAGCCATTAGAGCCAAATGCTCTGTATTTGTACTTTTAAGCACAAATTCAAGGGAAGTTCAGGGAGAAGGTGCAATAAAGTTAACCCTGCAACAGGGCTCACATGCAGTGCTGCTGCCCTGAGGTGTCCTTCTGTGCTGCATTTTTCCTTTGTGTTAAACTCCTGTGGTGCAGCGCCATACTTTTAAAATGAGCTTACAAGCAGTGGCTTCTTTAGCAAGATCCGAAGTATTAACCATAATGCTTCATTGGTATAAGGAGTGTACTGAGCTGTCATAGTTTTTCTGAAGCTGAAGAAAGGAGTAGATTTTCAGGAATGTCCTTCCTCTGCTCACCATCCCCTCCTCTATGTGCTGCTACTTGCAAGATAATTTTGATAGGGGAAAATAAAAAAGGAAAGATCTGATATTATAGTCTGAGAACTTGAATTAAATTTCTGATATTTCGGTTTTAAATTGAATTTTAACATAGTTGGTAGAAGTGGGAGACTACATTTTGCCTTAAACTTCTAGTTTGAGATTCTCATAAAATATTAATTTCCCCTTAATGTAATGATAATCTGACAGCTCTAGCCTTTAAAAAGCGATTACCCTTTTCATTACAAATGGGAAATGCTCCAATTCTGCAAAGTTATTAATATTCCTGTGCAGTGTTTCCACAAACAGCTTTGCACGCACTCAGGATAGGCACGTAGACCCTGTGCTTTCTCTAATTAAGAGTTAACAGAGGCTGAGGTTGGAATATTTTTCCTGGCAGCAGCACCAGCTCATGCAGCCCTCTCTCTGCATTTTCACCTCTGTACTGGTCAGAGTGGAAACTAATCCAGGCTAAAGATGACTGATAACGATGGTTACTTGGCCCAATGGGATTGCCCAATCCTTTCAACTCTCTAGTCACATGAACAGCAGAGGGACTACTGGAGTCTTTGTGAGTTTCCACTCTAGAAGAAGGAAATGCTTACTTTATGCAGAGTGTGCAGCTGAGAGCCTATCCTTTAGTTGAACATATTTACTCCTTACAGGTTGATTCTTATGGAGACAACAACCTACCTTGATGAGTGAAATCCCAAATGCTCCAGGCTTTATGTGACCTGCCATCTGCTCACAGACTCGTCCGATGAACTGATGTGGTAGGACAAACACTAAGATGTCTGTCCCTCTCACTGCTTCAGCCACATCTGGTACAGCCACCTGAGACAAGTGTAACAAGGAAAATGAGCCCCCTCGCACCAGGTGAGAATTCTCACGCCTTGCAAAGTCATACCATTGAGGCAATGTGCTTAATAACCAGCAAGCTGTACCTTCCTCTAAATGCTAGTGTTACTTAGAACAATAATTAAAGCCAGATTACAGAGGAAACAGGAGGTGAATTTAAGTCTGCTCTTGCAATCAGAGAAAATATTGCCCTTAGACACACAGCCTTACAGCATGCAACCTTAAAGCTAGTGGGGCTCCTCACTGAAGAATCAGGATTGCTGCCAGAAAGGCTGCTTGAAAGGAAAAAGAGCCATGTGAGATCAGGACAGAGGGGTTGCATCACCAGAACTGTGCAGAGAGATTTTCTGTCTCTCCAAAATGTGGAGAAACAATGAGAAGTAAAAATTTTTCAGTTGGAGATGGAGATGTGAGGGGCCCTTCCTCCAGTGCAGCCACTTGATCTATGCTGTAGAGATCTCAGAGACTTTGCTAGAGATGGGTTGAGGCTGCTCTCAGATGATGAAAACAAGCTTGTTGATGTGTTCCAGGACTGTGAAAATAACAATGGCAATTCAATCTGAACCCAGGAGAACTGTGTGCCAAGTTCAAATCATGGGAGTGCAAAAATGCAATCCCAGCACATAGTACTGTGTAACATAGTACTAAATATAACCACTCTCCAGGCATGGAGACCCACCACATGCAGCATCTTAACTTCCCTTTACAACTATGGCTGTTCTAAGCTGTTCTAGAAAAGCAGTGCTACTTTCTTTAATTCACAGAGCAGACATTTGGCAAAATCTCAAACAGCCTGAAAGGCCCACTTTGCTTCAGTAGCATTGAATTATCTAGGCTGATTAAGTAGTGGGGTATAATTTGGTATTTCAAATGTATACAAAAATTAGATACCTTTTATTTTGATAGAATTTGTAGCATTATTAATTATAGTAATGCACTGCTATCCTGAAATCACCCAAGAAGCAATAGCTCCCTGCTCATCTCCTTGTAAGCCATGGTTGTTAGTCATGCTGTTGATTTCCTTTTTTAGAAGAAGGGAGAGCAGTAGCTTTCCCTTTTTATCCAGAAGATGTTGTGGGTTTGAAATCTCTTTGTGTAGACATAGCTTGAGGAATAGCAGGCAGAGAGATGCTGATTTGTGCTGGAGAGGAGGATGGCACGTTACGTACCTGTACTTGGCACAGTGGGTGTTTGAAGTTGTGTAACAGGAGACAAGCAGAGGTCACAGAAGTGGGTTATATTTCATACTTGTAATACTGGAGTGAGTTAAGTGGCAAACCAGAATGAATCAGTGTTGCCTTCCTTATATATATATATAAAAAAAGTGCCTTTTTTTTTTCCCAACTTACCACATTTTTGGGCATCTTGTATCCAGGGAGATATTTAACGTTTTCGTGTTCTTGGTTGATTATTTCTGAGAGCTTTCTTCCATTGATGATCTCTTCAAATACCCACATCTTGACAGTAGGATCAAATCTGTTGGACTTCTGGACATTTTTGCCAACAATTCTTGCTATAGCTGATCCCCTTTTAAAAAAAATCAATTGCCAATTGGAAACACAAATTGCTTTCAACATAATATCTCACAAAAATCCTGTGCTATAAAGCTGTTCACATGCTTACTAAGTTTATCAGAAAGTTTTGTGCATTACTCTATATAAAACCAAAAAACTCAATTTAAAATCACAGCAATTAGAACTAGATGTAATAAAGAATCTGAAGTCATATGAAAGATTGCAGAGTGGAAGTGGGATGTACCTTCAACAATGCTAAAAATGCACTATTATAATTAAATATCTATTACTCCTCAGATTATTGTTTTTAATATAAAAACCAACAAATGTAAAGCAATGCAGTACCTTGGGTGATCCTGCTATGACAGCCTGTGTGCATTGCATCTAACACAGATATATGTCAGCTCCCTACCTATAACCAAATAGCTGCAATAAGGGTTTTATGTAAGAGATAAATGCTAAGGAGTTACAACAAAACAAATTTGAACTTGATGGTTTCTCTTTAGATGTGGTTCTAATGATCACTGTAACGGTTTCTGGAGTACCTAACACAACTGAAAGAGGGGCTCCAGTGACAGCATTCTTATCCTCTGACCCATTTGGAACACATTCACAATAAGGAGTGTGAGCAGGATTCAGATATGTTCAGTTTTCCGTAGCTGATAAAGTGCATCCCAGACAAAGTCCAGTGAGGTCTGTGCTGTGAGCAGTTCAAAGGGAAACCACGAGGTAACTTGGCTCAACTCTATTTCTGATGTGGAAGCTTTGCACAGGGCTAATTGCTCAACAGGTAATAAAGAAGAAGGGCTTTGTTTTAATCTTTAACCACAAAGAAATCCCACTGAGGTAAGCTTTCACTTTACCAGAGTGTTGGCTGCATACTATACCCTGAGCAGCCATCATGCTTTCTTTCAAAAAAAAAAAAAAAAAAAAAAAATCAACAAAAACCAAACCAACAAAAAATGTCACTTGTTTTGTTTTGGTTCTTTGTAAGTGTAAAGTAAGCATTTTCAGGGTAAACCTTTATTTCAAGAGCGCTCATATGTTCATAGTATGTTCCTATTATCTGTAAAGTGTCTTGTGTCCTGGTCCTCTTCCCCTGCTCTCCAACAGAGAGCACAGCCAAGGCCTGAGCTGAGGCTGACTTGTGGCTCAGTACCATAAATGTGTATCAGTAAGAAAGCACAAAAGCACTGAGCTGAAGACATATTACGTGTAAAGGTACCTTCATAAACCACAGTATTTTTGTTTGGTTTCTCTTAAAGGAAATAGGAATTTGGAGGAGACAAAGTTTAACATTTAAAGGCACTTAGTAGCCATTAGAGGAAATGGCTATGGAACTATACTGCTCAAAAAGCAGCACGCTGTTTTAACTGGGCCATCGAAAACTCATCCCCACTAATCAGAGCTGGAAAGAAGAATTGCTTTGTCTGTGACGCCAGTGTTCAGCAGACTACACAGGCTTGGCATGGAAGGTCTGCTTGTGCAAACAAAACCAAGGACACTTGCATGCTAAAGACTTTGCCACGCTATTTTTTCTCTCTAAAACCATTCTGTGAAGATTCACAGATGACTGAGAACTCCATTTAGATTATTCTTTTAAAGCGAGTGAAAATGCCAGTCGGTCCTCTTCCTCAGTTATGTTAAATCATGTTGGAAGGGATTTTCATATTGCTAAGAAATAAAGCTGTCACTTATCTGGAGATTTTTTTATCAGTAAATAGGAAAACTTTTTCATTAAGTGTAATTTAAATAAGACCTGCTCTTTCACTACATTGGAACTGGTGAAAATTAGAGCTGAAAGGGCTCCATGAAACCTTTTGACTATCAGCTTGGAATGAACCCTGAGAAGACTTCAAAGCAAGAACATCCCTTAGTTGGAATCAGGTCAGTTGGGTTTGTTCAGTTGAGTATTAAAAACTCTTCAGACTACCTTCTCTCCTCTCTGGGTAACCTGTCCCAGTGCTTTAGCATTCTCATAGCTTTTTTTTTTTTAAACTCTAAGTATCCAGCTGAAGCCTCCCCCGCTTAATTTATGACTACTGAATCATCATGTTTCTGTACACCTTTGTAAAAAGCCTGGCCATCTGTGCATGGTAAAGACACGTGCCTAGTTAAAGCCAGCTCTTCACTGCAGAGAGTCCAAATGAATATAATAAGTTTGGCAGAGCTTTTATGTTCCAAAGAGTGAGACAATTAAATAAACCTTTTAACAAACAGATAACTGAACAATGCTTAACATAAACAGAACCCTTCTTGTGCCTGGCTGACAGCTACAAGATGTGGTGTAGCCTTTGTTTTACTTAACCGCATCAGCCCTGATTCTCCTGACAGTGCTGACTTAGTAAGCCAGTGTGAGCTGCTGAACTTCTGTGGCTGACATGAGCTATTGCGACACGCTGCATCACATGTCAGCCACGTTTCTGAGCTGCAGGAAAGACTCGAGTGCAGCTGTCTGAACTGTCACCCAAATATTCGGGGGAATGTAAGGAAATGGTGTTTGCCAAAGGAAAACACTCTTCTGTGTTGTGCTGAGATTACCTGTACTGTCAGAGAGGCTATGAACAGGTGTGATTTAAACACTAGAGAAAACATTTGTCTCCTTCACAAAAACTTTAAGGTCTATCCATATGATAGGAAGCAAGAGATGAACGCAGACAGGACAAATAAGCAGACTGCATTGAGCCGTCCAGGGGTTTGGGTTCTCAGTATCTTTGTATCAGCTCTTTGCAAGTCGGTACACATTGTGAAAATCAGCTCTCTATACTACAGTCTGAAGGAAAACAACTAATTGGCTTTTGAGAATGTTTTATGGTGAAGGAACAGCCTGGAACGTGGCGTGAGATGCTTGCTTGAGGATGTAGCGAGAGAGTAATTGTTGGCTGATCAACAATGCCAGACATTTGGCTGTGGCTCTTGAGAATCTTGGAAGTAAAATAAGCAACTCGTGTAGGCTTGGATGTCTGTGTTTAAGATAAGAAGAGTGTGGCACGGAAGGGATTCAAGTGCTAGAATGACATGGTAACAGTGGCATTTGAGGAAAAGCTATTGCAGAAATGACAGGGAGGGCTGTATCCATTGGGACAGAGGAGGAGATGCAGCAATGAGCCAGCTGTGTGGTGGTGAGCTCCTGGAGTTGTATGGCTGCATGTCAAAGACCGTGCATTAGAGATGTCATGCACAGGAACCCGTGGTCTGTAAACATGTTATGTATGTGGGCAATTAAGAAGCAGTGGGCTGGTTTTGCACGGCAGGAAGGTAAAGAGCAGTGCTATGCTGCGCTCTCAGCAGATCACAAGCAGCCACTCCTTCTCCTATTGATTTTTTTTTTTTTTTCCGGTATTTGCTTCTGGTAAGCTGTCAGGTATGTAAAATTCTTAAGAAACTTGCCCTTCTTGCACAAAAACAATCCAAAGAATTACCTGTTTGCTAATCCCCAGCACACGCACATACATGTTGTTCGTTTTATTTGTGCTTATGTTATACAAACTGTAAGTAAGATGCAAAGTCCATTGAGACAAGGATTACGGACTTCAGTGGAGGCTGTCAGTGCCAAGGAGATTTTGCAAGCAGTGCTTTCGTCCAAGCAAAAAAGACTGGGTGGAAGCAGATGTATTCCTATAAGCAGGGGCAAGGATAAGCTGGGGACCTTAGCACAATACTTTGACAAAGCTATATCTGTGTATAAAATCTTTAAGTTTGGAAAAGACCACTAATATAATCCAGTCCTAACCCAACCTATCCCCACCATGCCCACTAACCATGTCCCTCAGTGCCACTTCTCCACGATTCTTGAACACCTCCAGGGGTGGTGACTCTATCATCTCCCTGGGCAACCTGTGCCACTGCATCACCACTCTTTCTGAGAAGAGATGCAAAACTGCTTGCCAAAAATGATGAAAGTGAAGAATGCCAGTATGTTGTGCTGTTAAACAAACCCCGAGTCCTGGTTCTTTCAAAGGAATAGGAGCAGTGCTGCTGCTCTGCTAACTACTTTAGGCTGATATTTGAACAGCACGGATTCTGCCACAAACAAACACAACTACTGGCTCAGCTCTCATTCTCCCTGGGATCACGCTGTCCTGGTGCCAGGCTTTCAATGTTTAAGTTCATGCACTTAAGTAGAAGCCTTATGTTTTTCCAATTCTCATTGGCTTCTGCATTTCTTTCTTCTGTTTGCGTTTGCTGCATGCGAACAGTCTGACAATTCCCAATTGGGTTATAATACAAAGAGACCCCCCCCAGCCCGGAGCTAAGAGCAGCTGCTTGCAGAATTTCCTCTTCCCTCTGGGTTATTATTTTAACAGAGCAGGGATGCCAGACCGGTGCAGCCAGTCGGTGCCCGGAGCGTTAACACGGGACAAGCCCCGGCCGGGGGCGGCGGAGCGGCGCGGTGAGCGCTGCCGCTTTCAGCACCATGGAGACCCGCACCCCGCCGCCCGACCCCCGCCGGGACCTGTTGCGGACCCCGGCCCCGCTGCTGGGCAGGGGAGACCGGCACGGCGCTGTGCGGGCCCCCGGCATCCCGTGATGCGCCTAAAGGAGGCGGAGGGACAGGCAGAGAGAAAGAGAGAAAAAAAAAAAAAAAAGGAGAAAATGGGAGAAAGAAGGAAGGAAAAGGGTTCCCTTCACTCACCAGTTTCCCGAACCCACGATGCAGACGCGGAGCGGCGACATGCTGCTGTGCTCGGCCCGGTTACCAGCACCGCCTCCGGCCCGGCCCCCGGCGCCTGCGGGAGAAACGGGCGTCAGGCTGCGAGGGCCCGCGGCCCCGAATCGGTCCTGCCCCCGGGGAGGCGGCACCAGCGCGGGGATGCGCCCTGTGCCCGGCCCGGCGGGGTCCCTCTCGGGGCTGGAAACGGATCGGGCTTCACCTCGTGGGAGGGAGGCGGGGAAGGAGGAGGGATGAGGTGACAGCGGGGGTCTGCGGAGCTTGCTCTGTGTGCCACCTGTCCTGCCAGCCAGATGGATACTGGTTAGGATCATCCCGCAGATGGGGGTCTGTCTCTCCAACACCAGGGAAAGGGGATAAGTGCATTGCAAGAACCGTGTTCAACTGATAAACTGGAACGATGGACTGTATTGCAGCTTCTTATGTCGATGGAAGCAAGGCAGGATGAAGCAGTGTCTTTCTTTTCCCCTATATGGTCTGACATCCATGACTCCCTGCAAATTGCCATATGTCACCTCTCAGCCCTCCGCATCTCCTCATCAGAGCTGCTTTCTCTCCCCCTTTTGTGCTATGGAGCTGCTTCCCTGCCCTCTCTCTGCCTGTGCTTCCCCCACCCACATCCCACCAGCTCTCTCCTGCTGGGCTCTGAGGCTCAGCCTGCAGGTGCTATTCTTGCCCAGGGGCCAACTCAGAAGCACCCAGCTCCATGACAAGCAGATTGATACGGTGACTCATAGATTGAGGACAGCTGCCAGTGTTTTTGGGAAGGGTGTGGATAGTTTTGGAGGTAGGCATATGATCAGCCCACCTTCATCAGCTCAGCTGCATCCTGAGCTCACATAAAATGCCAGGAAATATGTGAAAAACAGCCTCCTGAAGATGAAGGTAAAGCTAGGAGCCTGATGTAAGTTGTAGAGTTTGAGTATAGCCAAGGCATGAAAGCTCTGGTTCTAGGGGGATTTCCTGCACTCTCAGCTTGTTTACCATGTTTTGTGCTTTCCCTGGCTGCATAGCTCCTCTTGGCCTCTTAGTTTTATTCTCTCTTTTACTATGAAGAAAATCTCCTTTGGAGATAAAGAGGAGTTATCATTTCTACTGTACCCCAAGACTTCTCAGCTGCTCAGTTCTGCTGACTCTTCGGGCCCTGAGGTGAGGACACACCAAAGCATTGGCTTCTGGATCTAATTCATGCAACAATCAGGTAACCATAGATAAGTTTGGACTGAAAGGGACCATAAGGATTATTCAGTTCCATCCTCCTGCCATGGGCAAGAAATAACCCCCACCTGATAGCCCCACATCTAGCCTGCCCTTGAACACCTCCAGGGAAGGAGCATTCATAAGTTCTCTGGGCAGCCATTGCCTCAGCACTCCCACCATGAAGCATTTCCTCCTGACATCTAACCTAAATCTACAGAGCTACTATCTCTTTTTTTGTCTTATCACTACCTTTCTTACTGAAGGGTCCCTTCTCTTAAGGTACTCCTAGCAGACAGAATTCTTGAGTACTGCAAACAGCAATAGTTTCATCTAAATTGAAGTGAAAACTTTAAACTACAAATGGGTCCTGTGCCTGTAGCTTCCACTCTGACTTTGCACTGACCTTTGGTTGGTGCACAGAAGGTGGCAGAGGGCGAGCAGGCAGATGGATGTGGCAGCACCCATGGGGAGTAGCAGCATGAGACTGGGCATGCACACATTTGCCTGTACACCATGACATTAACTGGAGAGCTGGTGCTGCTGTTGAGCTGTCCTCTGGTTTGTGCAATCACTGCTCTGTGGAGAGGGGGAGGAGTGCAGCCACACATGGCTATTGCAGGCTGCTTTATGTGGCAGGTTCAGGTGCCTGGGCTATCTCAGTGGCAGTTTTGAGTGGGGACACAGAATAGCCAAGAGAAATGTATCCTTTCTTGGATTTGAAAGCCCTGGAGCCACTTATAACATCAGTGGATGCTGATGACTGTAGTTTTATTGGAAAAGGAGAAGAACCTGTTCTCTCCCACAAAGTCACAGTGTTTGTTTTTCACATAAGCACAGGAGAACTAGCTCAGGTGTGAGTCATTAGAATGTAGGACATAAAAGCTGGGTCTGGTTAGCAGGCAGGATAAGGACAGCCCTCTCAAGGCCACCCCACCCATGCTCACCTGATCCAATCCAGCATCTAATAGGTTCTGCACATGTTAACAGCCCGGGTTTACAAAGCCAGCTGGTTTTGATCAGCCAAACAGCTGCTGCAAACAAACAAAAAGACTTGTCACTGCTGCAAAACCAGGACAGCCAAGAGGCTTTCTTAACTTTTAAGTCAGGTGTGCTTTTCTCCATGGGGACAAGGTGGGCTTTGGACATTCATAAAAATGTGACTGATAAATGCCTAACTTTGCAGGCAGAAGGCAGGAGATGGGCAGGGAGGAGATAGGGGGCTGGCTGCTCTTTGGAAAGGGAACTGAGAGCAAGTTAGAGGGCATTGCATATCGAGGCTTCTCCCTCTCTGCCCACCTCCTGCCCCAAATGTATTCACAAGGAAGAATCAGATCCCTTCCCAGCAGTCGTTCTGCCAAGCTTATGCTCTCTTATCTCCTCATTGCTATTTCTCAGATTATCTGGGTGCTGCTTCTCTGTACCTGTTCCAGACTTGCTAAATGCTGATAACCTGAACGATGCCCTAAAATTTCAGTGGAATTTTACCCAGTGCCTTGTCCATACTTAATGGTTGTTCCCGGAAATACTTGCTAAGCTACACATAAGATTGCATTTACCTCTCTAATGATTATATCAGGCATGTGGCTTTTCCTCTTCTGTTGCTCATAGCTAATGAATTTTAATTTACAGCAGAAATGTAATTAGTCAATCGGTGCATGTCCTTGCGTTTTATATATTTACAATTCATCCCATGCCTGTTACCAGGGCATAACAACCATGTCATTCTTCCTGTAAGGCTTCCTCTGTATTGAAAACACTTCCCAGATTTCTTATTAGCAAATTTCATTACCCTGCTTGTCATTTTTTTGCTCCAAACTGATTTAATGATATTATTCATATGGATTCCTCCAGGCCCATTCTTTGCTGTCAGTACCATCAGTAGTTTTTACCTCTGTCCTAGACTCCTTCAGCATTTTATCATGTTTACATTAATCACCATCTTCTTGAGTTTAACTATTACATTTTCTAGTAATACCAAATCAAATACTTTACCAAAGTCCAGGTTGATAAGATTTTACTAGTTTTCCTTCGTCCACAAATGCAGTTATCTTATCAAAGAAAGATACATCTCATCCACACGTAACATGGCTATCTTGCACTTTAACCCTTTTCCTGCTTCCCTCTGTGCTGTTTATTACTCATTTGCTCTCTGGCCTGTGTGCTAAAAAGCCAAGAGATTTTGTTCTGACCAACCTATAGATTTTGGTGATGGAGATTACTTGTTCTTCAGAACCGAAGGGTGAAGAGCTTTCAAGTTTTGCAGCTGTATTGCATGTGGTAATTTCCATAGCCATGCCCTTAAGCCCATTAAGTGAATTGCCTCTGCCCTCCAGGGTTGCCTAATTTTCTTTATGAAAACTCAAGCAATGTATTTCTTTAGCTTCTAGCTATCTACCCTACTGCCATTGCTGGTGATCCTTTCTTTTGTTTTCTTTGTAATGATGGAGATAAAACCTTTTTCATCTTGATTTCCATCCCTGTGCATGATCTGCTTGGTTTTGATTTTGAGCGGTTCTGCTGCTACACCTTTAACTGTTGATGTTTGAAGGATAGTTTTGTCTGCATATCACTTTTTTCCCTTTTCCCTATGCTTTCCGTGTATTTCTGAGATGTCCTGCATTATCTGCATTGCAGTTCACATCTTTCATAAGCACACAGATCTATAGCTAAAATCCTGCCTCTACCTAAACTGCCAGCATCGCATCTAACCCACGCCTTCAAATGATGAGCAGCATCAGCATTACTAATATAACACAGGCCTATGTGATTTCCAATGGATTTTTTCTTTTTACACAAGTTTTTCCTGAATTACACTCTAAATTGAAGTTTTGTAAAAATGTATGTATAAACACTAGTTCACTGTATGCATAATCACTGTTAATTATAGGTGTTAAATAGCAGCCATTTATACTGAGGCTACATCTAATATCTCAACACAACTCCTCCAGGGTGCTGCATACAAACAAATAATGTCAGTTTCTGTCTGTAAGAATTTACAGTCCAAATTACTTACAGCTTTACTGCTTCCACGTGGATTTCTTGTAGTCTGACTTTACCAGCTCATGGGATCTAGGAAACAAATCAACAGTGACATTTTTGCTCCATTCATTTTATTCAGTTGAGTTCTCTGCTGCAGGCTTTGATTGGATTATATAGCAGGAATGTATTGGTTTTTTTGTTTGTTTTTTTTTTTTCCACGCTTAAATAAGTTTTCCAAAAGTACTTAGCAGAAAATGAAGTTGCATTTTAGGCCTATAGGAATCTAAGCAAATTTCAGACAGTTTTCATCATTCAAGCAGAATAGACAGGAGAGTAAATTGTATACAGTCCCTACTGTGTAGGGCTTTCTGTAATCTAGTGGAGAAGGTTTTCAGGAGAAGTAAAATATTATACGATTACAGCAGAAATGAAAAATGCCCCGGGTTGGTAATTGTCTTCAAAACACTCCTCAGGCAACAGAGCTACACAGGCTTTCCAGTATCCAAATATACCTGCCCTGTAGGCAGCAGAGGCTGCGATGAGAAGGCAGGATGTAATACGGATGTTATGAAGTGGCTACGGAATTGATTAGAGCATGCTGATACATGTGGGACATCTGGTACTGAAAAGAGCTCGGTATCAGTCTCCTACAGGTAGAGCATATATGGCAATGGAGCAGTGGGATTACATATGGCAGGTTTGGCTACCAAAACTACTGAGTGCTTTGGCTTGGTTTCCAATCTAATCTTGTTATCATGATACACCTGGAAATGTTATTTGGCAGAGATGACAAGAAAGAAAACATGGTAACAGGGATCTGCAGCAGATGGAGAGGTATACAGTTGCCATAGGAACCATGCAGAAAAAAATGTGTAGGAGTGAAGAGAAGCACAAAAAGGCTTCTAGGAGAAGGGGCTAGTGACTGAAGAACTGAACTAACTCAGCAGCTATTTCATTTATTAAAAGAAAAACACATTATCTTTTCAGAGGATTGAGAAACATGGAGCACAGGAATCCTCAGAGTGAGCTGCAGAACAGTGGAAGGCAGGAATGCCATTTGTGCCATAGGGTAGGGTAGAAAAAGGTTGAAGGTGGTCATGAAGTAGATGAAAGGGCTGGAAAGCCCTGAACCACAGCCATAGCATGTGCTCCCCTTGTCTCTGGTGTGTCTGAGTCTGGATTGTGCTGAGTGATGTAACGTTGGAGCCCAGTGCGTGACTCAATGCAAAGTCATACTTAGTGCATCTGGAAATGGTGTCAAATGTGACTATGAAGGATGCACGTGGGTTGTGGATGGGGAGGGAAACATTTGAGGCAGCATGAACTGCTGCCTTCTGTGGCTCTGATGCTTGTGGCTGGGCTTTTGAATTATAGTTGAGCTACTCTGCATCACAGCAGTGCACAGAGATTGATAGAGAGGAGGGAGGGAATTATGATGGAGTGACAAGCATCAGTGGACAAAGGGAAGGCAACAGATGTCATCGACCTGGATTTGTGCAAGGCCTTTGACGTGGTCCCCCACCACATCTTTACCTCTAAATTGGAGAGAGATGGATGTGAAGGGTGAACTATTTGGTGGATAAGAGATTGAGTGGAAGGTAGCAGCCAGAGAGCTGTGGTCAATGGCTCAGTGATCAGAGGTGTTCCCCAGGGGTCTGTCTTGGGACTGGTACTTTTGACATCTTTATGATTGACAGTGACTGAAAAGGACACATAAAATAAAGGTTTTGACTCATTAAGACAACAGAAGGTATGATGAATAACCACTAAAAGCACGTGCCAGTGATCCTGCAAGTCAAACAGCACAGAGCTTCATATGTTAACTTCTTGTAAACCACAGACCCAGTAATACAGAGGAACCTGTAGAGTTTCATAATCAGGACTTCCTCTCAAACAGTGTAAAATACTCCGGAGGCTGAAGTAAGTTTGTATTACATTCACCTGACCTTGGCTATTCTCATGTATGATCAGGAGAATATAGTGGAGGAGTGGTGCATCCATTGTATTGTAGAAGAAAGGCTGTTCGCTTAGCTATATTCCTTTTTGTGTTCTTGTGTTATAGCATCTAGAGTGGGCAGATATCTTCTATTCATGGTAAGCGTGGGAAGTTCTTTCATATTCATTAAGTAGAAGAGCCCAGAAAAAATAAAATATATTCCAGACTATTGATAAATTCTAATCTCAGCTGCCTGAAGAAAGAATCTAACCCTAATAAGCATTGATTGTACAAAGAACCAATGCAGATGTGAAGCAGTATTAGTCATTTTCTCATTAGTCAGCAGCTTTCCCAGTTCAGCAATGCTTAGGAAACACAGCACTCCTTGTGCAAGGAAGGCAGGTGATACTTCTGTCTTTCCAGGATTTATGTTATTCCATCCTCTGTAGAGGATGCAGTTCCCTTAGCAAGCAGGAACAGTCATTTATTTTCTCTGCACTGGCTACCAGAGGAGGACACAGGTTTAATTTTAGGTTAAGCTCATCTAAAGGTATGATTTACATTAGGAAAAAAAGTCCCGACCAACTAACAGGAAAATGTTAGAGAACCTGTGTAACTTCTATTTGGAAAAACTACAGGATTTTTTTGTTGTTGTTGTTGTTTGTTTGTTTTTAAAGCACACAAGTGATTAAAAATATGCTGGGTTTTATAGTCTTTGAACATGGTTAGATCTTGGTATTCTGCAGAAATGGCACTGACCAGAAGAAATTCTAAGCATGTATATCCAGACTGTAAGATTTGGAAGAAATCTGCAAGAGCAGTATGAAGTTTTGGACGTTTTTCTAGAATTAACAAAATGATAAATTAGGACATATCTGCATCAGGGTGCTTCGCCAAGGCACCTTTGTGCTCTCCCTATGCTGTTTCTACAAGGGCCAAGGTGTGATTTTGGTCACTTTGAACCATTAAGCTCCAACTGGGGAAGGTGATCAAAGCAGTGAAACTGACCACAAGTTATAATTAGCAGCGAGTGTAAACTGAAGTTAAGTGACATCTTGAACAGTACGTTCTTATTACATCTGGTCATGCAGTTGTCAGTGCCACCTTACGACAATCTCCAATATTGCAAGTGCAGCGCTGTGAAAAAAGAAAAACGCCCGTGCATGGAGGAAGCAAATCAGTTTATCATCCGGCACAGGTGAAGTTCTGCTTCTGTTGAGACCAGCGGGACTTGTACAAATGCAGAAGTGGAGGATTTTATGCCTGTGCAGTGGTGATGTGTCTCTGTAAGTGACACTGCAGCTGTCGGTGTAACAGGCAGTCCTCTGTGTTAGCTGAGATTGGGTGTGCTGACAAGGAGGGATGGAGATGGGCTAATTTAGAACATCTCCTTTGCATTTTTGCTTCTCTATGACCTATGTTGGTTCCCATACAGGGCACTGTGTATAATGGTTGTTTCCCATATTATATGTGTGCTGCAAGAGACTGCCTGGAAGATGCTCCTCCAAACACCCTGCCTGTGGGCTGGAGGGAGGAGGAGGGTGGTGATCAGATGGAATGGGACGTGGAGCAGAACCACAAACCCACTCACGGAGGCTATGGTTTGTTCTATGTTCCTGTTCTTCGCGTGCTGACTGAATTAAGGTTTAAAAATAAATAAATAAATAAATAAAAATTCGGCCTAAGGTCGGGCGTTAGGTTTGAAATGAATTACTTGCATCCCGCACTAGAGGGCATTAGCCAGCCGGGAGAACCGCTCCATCCCCAGCAAAACTTGTCCTGATAGAGGTCCCGGTGTGGGAGCGGTGTTGTACGGCGGCGTGCGGCTCACCGCTGTGACAGAACCGGCTCTGGGAAGTTAGCCCGAACGTGGCATCCTTTGAGCCGAGATATCTGATAGATATAGCCCTAGGCACTTGGTCTAAGTAATGACCGTAACTCACAAATGGGCTGGCTTTACCCGCTTCAGAAATGACTTTTCTATCAGACAAGCAGAGAAAGGTTGCACTAGTACTGGCAGCCTGACAGAATAAGGCTTGAGCTGATGGTTTTGCTGTTGGTGCTTGTAATAATCTCCGTACAACGCCGCTTGGACGGCTTGACTTTACGCTCTCTGAGCAGGATAACCTCCCTACGTTTCTCCTAACAGCAGAACCAACCGGCCAGCACGTTTTGCTATCCCGCTCGCAGGCGAGGAACGTCCCCGAGCACGGCGGACCGGCCGCCGCCCGCCCGGCGCGGAGATGGCGGCGCCCCGCCTCCGCCGGCCGCTGCCCGCACTAAAGATGGCGGCGGCGCTGCCCCGGAAGAGGCGGCCGGGCGAGGGAGCGGGAGGGCGGGCTTCCCACAGCCCGCGGCGGCCGTGCGGGGAGCCGGGCCGAGCGAGGCGGCGCGAGAGTGCGGGGAGCCGCCGCCATCGCAGCCCGCATGGGGCGAGCGCGGCCGGGTCCCGGCGCTGCCTGAGCGGGCTCGGCGGGCCGTGCGGGTGGGGGCTGCCCGCCCGGCAGCGGCGGCGGCGCGCCCTGGGCCGGGGGCGCCATGCAGTGCGCGGACCCCGCGGCGGCCGCGAAGGGGCCGGAGGGCGAAGGCAGGGCGGAGCCGGCGGCGGCGGGGAAGAGCGGCGGGCGCGGCGCCAAGGGCTGGCAGTACAGGTGGGCGCGCCGGGCCGGGGGCTGCGGGGCCGCCGCTGCCTGCGGAGGTCGGGGCGGGGCCGGTGTCCTGCGTGGGGGCTGCCCGAGCCGGGCGGGCTGCGGGCTGCCGCTCTATCTGTTCCGCGCGTTGCCTTTCGGCTGTGGCGGTGGGACAAGCGGCAGCTTTGAGGCCGTCGGTGCGCTTTTGCGTTAGTGCCCGGCCACGTGGTCAGGCTGCGGGAATGTGCCCCAGTGTTATTATTTTTGGTGGCTTCTAATTTCCTAGCAGAATGCGGGAAGCTGTTCGAACTTGTTGGCGGTGTTCATTTTTTTTTTGTTTGTTTCTTTTTTCTAGCATTTCCAGAAAGCCAAACTTTGTGCCAGCTTTGAGCTCGGCCTGTCTGTACCAGCAGAACCGTAGGTGCTTGGTGCACCCACACGGTGGGTTAGTGTCTAAAACGGTGGGTTTAGAAACCGGTTTCTGCTGGAAGTTCTGTATTTGGCTTTCCTCGCACAGGGCGTGGGCAGCGTGTGGTCACGCAGCATGGAGAAGTGCGGTCCTGTGTCAGCACAGGCTCTGTGCAGGAGTGTAATTCTGCGTTGGGTGAAGCTTAGGCAGCGTGTGCTCATAGCAGTGCCTCCTTCTATGCTTGTAAGGGCTCCACTTCTTTGGAGTGGTGGAAGATGCTTTGTTTCTGCACTAACAGAATTAGAGAGTGCTTGAGAAACTGCTCTTCCAGACATCCGACAGGAAATTATCTCGCTTGCTTAGGAGCGGGTGATCAGCATCAGAGTGTGTCTGAGAGCAACTGAAGCTGAGCTGCCTTTTCCCCACTGGTGTCTGTAATAGTGTGACCGCTAAGCTGCAGTGAAGTAGATTACAAAGGAGAGTCCGAGAGCCGGGCTTCCTGCTCGACTCTTGTTTCCTATTTCCATTTAGAAAGCAGTTATTAGGAGACAGCACTTCAAATGGCTTCAAATTATTGAAAGGCTACTTGTAAAGTGATTTCATAGAGTGGCCTGGGTTGATTTAAAACTGGAACTTTCAAATTGCTACTCTATTTTCAGCAGTTGTTAAGATAGGAAATTAACATGGCATTGCCACGAGGAATTGTGTTCAGCAGTTCTAGTTTTGATCTTGACCGTTGTAATTCATTTCTGCCTTGCTCAGGATGGAGGGACCAAAGTAGTTCCAAAGCAGTGGGAGTGGGCCTTGGCGAGTGCTTGTGTGATACATGAATCACTGTCATTCAAATAACATAAAAATACTGCAACCAGAAAGCAGAATCCTGTGTCTGTGAGCTAACAGAGAGCTGGGCAGAAGATGTACCAGGGACATGTAACAAATCTTCTCAGCCCCTTGAGGGGCTTTCAGATAATTCTGAGAAATGGCTTGCAATAACTGGTTCTCATTTATCTACAAAGCTGAAAGCTAAAAGCCCTGCAACTGACTAGTGAAACAAGATTGTTATCCTTAGCCTCTGATATCCTGGCCATGTGCTAATGTGTTGTCCTCTCACATTTTTCTTCAAATGTGTAAATCAATTCAGCTGCTATTAAAAAAAGTCCGATATTTATTCTCTTGCTGGTGGAGATACATATTGCTAGGAAATTAATGAACTTGTATAACTGATTTCTACAATCAGGTTGCATTTAAAAACCTATATGATTTGAATGTTGCCATAAATATTTGTTAAGTGGTACCGAATAGATGTCTCTTGCACCTTTTCAAGGAAGCAAGTTAACTTTAGGTCTTGAAAGTTTGCAAGTGCTGTAGGGTTGTGAAGTAGTATAGAATGGAAGTATTCTATGGCAGGGAGTCAGTTCCCTAGGTGAGTATTTCTTTTTGCTAGGGGTGGCAATGACAGGTAAGAGGGTTTCTCATGATGGATTCTGTTTGCTGTCAGCATAGAGGAGTTGCTGTTGCAATATTACTCCATGGACCTCTGGGCTGGAGTAAGAGAGACTGAGAGTCTGCAAACAGAAGTGCAGACAAACAGGTGAGAGAGGGTTTTGGCAAAGAGAGCAGCATTACAGCATTGTAACTCTTTTAAAAGTTGCCAACAGTTGATACTGGCTGCCCTTTGTAAACTTATGAGCAAACTTACAATAGCATCCCCATCAAACAAACATCCCCCAGTTGCTAATGGCTTTGTATCAGTCTTCTGTTTGAGTGTATCAGCATGCAGTAGTGCGACAGAAAACCTGGTAGCTAAAACACATGGATATATTTTAATTCTGTATTTTGAGGTGGTTGTGAACTACCATGGGCAATGTGTTTCGTAACAGGTGGTTGTTGTAGTCCCCAGTGGAGGGGGTGGCTTAACCTTTTGCATTTCCATCTGATGTGGCTGCCAAGTGTGCGAGACTGAGCTTGGCTGTGAAAGTGCATAATTTTTTTTTTTCTTATTCATTCTGCCTTGTGAAAGGAGCCTAATTAGTTCTAATAAAGGGAAGTGTCTTGAAACTGATACCATCTTCTTGAGAAGATGTTGATGAGAGCCCTTTTTATTGAGGATGGAATTGATGCCAGCTTTAGCTGTGAGAAAAGATACGGAATTTCTCTAGTTTCTATTATTTTCTGTTCATGTTCCGAGAATGTTTGTTTGATACTGGGGGGTAAACATAGGGCAGTGGCAGCATGTTTATTAGCTCTTTCTGCTGCGGACTTCTTTGTGGCTGACCCAACCCTCCTGTCTCAGAACTGGCACTTGTCATCATAGCATTAATGTAAATTAATAGTAATACAACTAATTCTCACTTAGGCTGCCACGCGATGTGTTGGCTGACCTAATTAGCTTAGCGCTCCAGAGAGCAGGCCAGCATACATATGAGTCCCTATCATTTGAAAAGTATAGAACAAAACCCTCACAATCATACTGCAAATGTCACCTGGAGCAGTTCCCTATAATTCTTGCCCTCCTGGTATTTCCTCAATGCTATTTAAAACAAATTCTCTGGGATCGCACCTGGGTTTTTTGTGCCTTCCTCTTTGCCTAAAGCAGCGGGAGGCTTTGTGGCTTACCTGGGTCTGGCATGGGGTGATGCCTGCCTCGGTGTCTTCCCTTGAGAGCCTGTGTTCCCTTGGTGTCCTGCTGACTCTGGCACTGTGACATCAAGCTTCACTTGGTGCTGGTTCTGTTTTTGGTGTCTGTGGTGACACACTCGTGTTCCGGACTGGTACTGGGCTGCTGAGCTGTGATGTTTGCTGCTGGAAGGAGGAGTTTCTGAAAGAATTGCTATGAAATCCAGAATTTAGTTTTGCTATTTTGTGTGTTGTACTCCCTTTTGTTGCTAGAAATCAGATCAGAGCGATTAATTTGATGCATTGGAGGGAAATTGCTCAAAGCCCTGGGACCTGGATTTATTTATCCTCATTGAGTCTTTGCTTGGAGAGTACACCATATCTATAATGCCACTTGAGAAATGCCATGTTCCAAGTAACTTTCTCATTAGAATAGACAAGAAATCCATTTTTAAAAGGCTCAGTTGACTCTCAGCCTCATGATCCATGCTTTGTTATTAAAACATCAGGGTTGTTGTGCGTGTACTTCAATGCTTGTTGAAGCCTCAAGTGCTTCTTAAGGGCAGGTTCATGTTCACACCAGCTTACAGGCTGGAAGAGCGGAATTGCAGCAGATGAAAGTTTAGATGCACTGTAAATTAGAAGTGCATGCATGTGAGGGGTAATGGAGTTGGGGAAACAGGTTTGGGTGACTGAAGTATACCTCCGTAGTGCCTGATGCAATGACCTGAGCTGGGTCAGTGAGGTCTGGTTCCCTTCCCCAGCCCTGTGGCTTCATGAGCAATTGTCAGCAGCCCTGCCTGCATCCCAGGGCACAGCTGTGGTGTGAGAGTGGAGATGTGGAAGTTGCTGGGGCAGGGGAGATAAAGGTGGGACTTGGTTCTGATGCACAGGATATTTTCCTTAATATTAGGATATTCATTTAGCATTTTAAAATTAAACTGAACAAGCAGAAGATTAAAATAGCTTTTAAATAGCAAACGATTCGTGCTTTGTCAGGAACAGATCTCTGCAGGAACTAACGGCCATTAGAAATGCCTCTCCTCTAACTGCGAAGACTATTTTTTCAGCTTTGCCTTTTTTAATGTAATCCTGTAGCAGCATGTTAATTAAAATCGCCTAAAATATTAACATCCTCCTCTGCCACGCACGCTCTCTCCCTTGGGAGAAGACGAAAACCAAACTGCATACGGCTGACCTAATCACATTGCTTAGTGCGCAAGCAGAAAGTGCCATCTTAGGCAGCTTCTTGTGCTTCACTTGCAATACCACAGAAATCATGGCATGTGTGCAAAGACCTCTGTTTCCTGAAGGCCCGTTGTCAGCCAGTGCTAATGCATTTGTATTGCAGCAAATAACTGCCTGCTGGTGACAGTCTGACAGCTTTCATTTTGGGGTGCTTGCAAAGCTTGTATGGTTTCAGGCTTTCTGTAATGTGCATCTATTGATGGACTGCAGAAGGCTGAAATGGATGGAAGTGCTGGTATTTTTTTGACAGTCTTGTGTTTGACAGTCTGTAATGCCACTGGGCTTTGGAGCAGGAACATCAGTCTCTTGGAAAGGACTTTTTGCCTTGGATGTGCATTTTTGCCTTTCACATGAAAATTCCTGAGTTCTTGATGAGGCTGAAAACCTTTTTTAAAAAAAAAAAAAGTGTTTAGGAACTGGCATATTGATTTCCTACAGAGCTCAGAACTTGGCTGCATTTGCAGCAGAGGAGCAGTAGGTGAGTGGTCTGCAGCAGGAAGCCCAAGGTCGGTAGGGCTGCAAGATGCTGTGTCAAGGAGCTGGTTTCTCACTCTGGCTCTGATTTCCCCTGTGCTAACAGGCTGCTTAAACTGTTTTGCCTCTGTAATAACTAATTGGGTGTTCATTTTTCTCGGAGGCCTAGTTTGGAACAATTGTCTGTGATTCTGCAGAAACTGTTGCAGGGTCACAGCTGCAGCTAAAATTCACAGAAGCTGTGGTTTGAATGTGTCAGCTGCTAAGTTAGGGTAGAAAGTAATAAGTAAATAAATCAGGCCACAGCTTCTCAAAGTTTGAGAGGCTGAAAACTCACTCTACATCAGTTTCCAATCTGTGTAGTGAGATGATAATGTCCTCTTTCTCTGTTGTTTGCTCATGACTCCTTCATAAACATCAGTGACAAATGTAAGGGAAGAAAACCACATGGAGACTTCTAATTGGAGCATTTGCACCAAGTGAATAATGTCTGAAGTTCCTTTTCATTGTACAGTGAACAGTTTTGGATAATTCCTTGTCTGAGGATCACTGTCCACTTAAAGCTCTGAACAAGAAAGCAGTCCTGCTGTTTTTGTTTATTATCATAACTGTAAGTGCCTAAATGAACACAGGTGCTTTCTTAATTAGTGCTTAGCCCTGAGGAGTAGCTACTCATCAACCTGCTGAGCTTAATGTAGGAATGTTTTTGATTAATTTCTGTGTAATTGGGTTGGGAAATCTCTAGTCCAGTTTCCTGCTCTGAGCAGGGTCAGTTCCAAAGCTGGAATGGAACGTCCAGGACCTTCTCTGGTTTTATTTTGGGTGACTCCAAGGATGGAGGTCACACAGCCTCTCTTGGCTCCTCTCTTGGGGGTTTTCCCAAGAAGAATTTTTTCTCGTGTCCAGCAAGGAATTTCTCTTGTTGCAACTTGATGCCATCTCTGTCTGCCCTTCTGCAGGGTATCTCTGAAAGAGTCTGGCTCCGTCTTATTTATGGACACCTGCTGGGTGGTGGGAGGCAGTGGTGAGCTTCTCTCCAGCTTTCCTTTCCTCAGAAGGAGGCTGAACGGCTCCAGTTCTTGTCCTTTTCTTGTCTGGCACGATGTACTCAGCTCGCACTGACGGGTTAGTCCATCCCAGGCATAAGGCATTGGTTTGTTAAGCTCAGGAGGTCTCACTCAACCCATTCCTCTGGATGATTTGGAGCCCCTGAATGGGAGCTCATGTTCTCACATTGTGTCTGCTCCCCTTGCTTTGGTGTCATCCGAGGGGTTGCAGAGTGTGTACTTGGCAACTTATTGGAGGCACTTACGGTCCCCGGCAGCAGATTACTTGTAACCAGCTGCCTGCTGCTGCTGCTTTGGTTTGGTGGCTCACACAGTTGTTTTTTGTCCATATTAGAGCATTCCAGGCTTATGGTCTTACTGAATATTTAGATAGTCCTTGTGCTTGCAATGATTTTTTCCACGTGTTTGAACCTGAAATATCTCAAAAATAATAAGCAGCTCAACTTCTATTTTTGTCTGGATAGCTGATCAGTGAATGAACCTACACTTAAAAGTCATTGATGCGTTGCTATGAAGTTCAGGATGGCAGTGTCCAATTGCAATACAACTTAAAAAATCATAATGGCAAATAAGTGTTAAGATTGGAAAGGTGTATCTTTCTACACTTTGATTAGAAGCAGACCAAAATGCCTGAGAATATAACCATTACTTTCTGAAGTGCTAGGCAGCTGATACTCCTGGATATCAAAAATGCTCATTCATCAGTGTGTTTGCATAGCTTATGTTATATTACTACTATTTACTGAGCAGAACAGCTTTAACCTACTTGCTAGACTTGAAGGGAAAGTTTTGTTTCCTGGTAACAATAATGTGTGAAATGGTGTGTTATGGTGCACAGTCACAAAACGATAACATGAATGGTAGCAGAGCTGCAGGAAGTAATAGTTGTATTCCAGGGGTGTAAAGTGGAGAGTTCATACTTCCTTAAGCTGTTTGTTTTACATGTGTTCCACGTCTAAAACGTTGTTGTCAGCTGAATCTAGAGTTACTTTTCCAGCAGTAGTGAGTAGTGATCCTTATGGAATAATCCACAGCACTGGCAGCTGACTCCCAGGTCCAGCTCCAGTTGTGTTTTGCTGATGCAAAACCCACAAATAACTTGTATGTGGGCGGAGTTCATGCTGACTCGAGCTGATTACATATATGTGAAAGAAATTGCTTAGCTGAAACCGATTGCATTTTTTTTTTTAACAGGTACTTAAAAAACATCTTTTGAGAGCTAACGAGCTCTGTAAACAATAAAGCAGTTAAATATTACCAGTTTTGCAGCAGTCCAATGACAACAGTGTTTTGCTTCTCAGTGATTAAATGCTGTCTCTCTTTTGTTCCTATTGCTACCCTACAAAAGTGTTAGTGTTGTTTCATCTTTCTAATTCATCTGCGGCCTTGAATGCATGAAATTGCAAGTTGAATTAGGATAGTTCTAAAACAAAAGAACAACCAAAAAACCTTGTAAGCTTGATTTGTTACATTCCCCTTGAGGACTTGGCAGAAATTTTAAGTGCAAGCACATCTGTGTTATTGGTGGCTGGGGAAGCTGAGTGGTAGAAGAGCACCTTGCCCACACAGAGGAATGTGGAGTATTTCATCATATATCGAGGCTTTGTGTTGCTGGTGTATTTGCATGCTTGCAGCCAAGTGTTCTGTTCACAATATTTACTGTCAATGTCATGGACTTAGACATTTTCTTTTTTTTCCACTTGTCTGTTGTATTTTAAGCTTGTAATGGAATACGGCATCAATGTGAACTGAAGAGCAGGAGCTCCTGCAGCCATTTCACAGTCAGCTGCATGGCACTGTTAGTAAATAGCATGGTGAGGTTGACTTCTAATTTCTTTCAGAAGGCATTTGGAAAAGCAGAGCTAGCTTGTTGATGCAGATACCCGGTAGGCAGTTGAAGGCTTTGCCCTTCTTCCTTCAGGTGCTGGGGAACCCATTCTCAGCAGCAGAGAGCTGCAGTGTTGGAGAATGCTGGCATTTTCTTGGGACCATGTGGTCTCTGCTGTCTGATATGCCCAAAGTTTCTGCTGACAGATCTATTCTTTCCTTTCTCTGTTTCCTTCTTAACAAAAAGAGGAATTAATACTTTGTAGATGAGCGCTCTGCACTGATGTATGAGAAGTAAGCAAGCTATCACAGATGAAGTTCAGTAGAAACAGCTGCTGCTTATTTCTTCAGACTGTGTGGTCAGAGCCATTGAGGGACATGGTTAGCGGGTGTGGCGGGGATGGGTTGATGGTTGAACTAGATGATCTCATAGTTCTTTTCCAGCCGTGATGGTTATATGACTGGTTTGCCCCGCACGATGCTCATTTCCTCAAATCCACGTGCATTCAGCAGCTGCATGAAGCCGGGCCTCATGGGGAAGCTCTTAGCTGCTCCTTTGACCAGCTGCTGGCTCAGAGATTCCTGGCGGCTGCTCCGAGTGTCCCGTGTGAGGTTGTCCAGGCTCATCAGAGCTAAAAGCATCAGGGGGCTGCCTCAGGAGCACTGTGAGCACCTTCCAGCTAGGTGAAGTGCTGTGCTGCTGCTGGACGGGGTGTGTTTGTGTGTGAGGCTCGAGGGTGGTGTGAGAGGAGAAGGGGTGACGACCAGTGTGGAGCCTTCTCTGAGGTGCTGGCCTTGCGTTCATCGTGGCAGATGTCATTCAGGGACTCTGCATCTATGTGGAAGACTTGGGTGCTGCCTGTAAACAGGATGCAGGAGGAACCAGGCCCAGCCATCACCCGCTCTCTTTCCTCCCCCAGGAGGAAACGAGCCCACGAGACACTGACAGCTGCTGCAGCTTCAGAAAAGGACAAATGAGCAAGGAAATAAAGCATTCACAGAGGGTTGTTGCCAGTTTGCTTATCCTGTCGTCTGTCTTTGGAGTGGTGCTTGGCTGTCAGAAAACACCGCTTGTGGAAGATGTGACTGCAGATGGGTTGGGGCTGTCCCCTGAAAGCAGAATGAACTGTTCTGTAGCTCCTCACTAACTTTAACCACTTGCTTACAGGGACAGTGTAATCTGCCTCACTGTTTGTAAATGAAAATGCGAGGCAGGTGGGGAGCAGGGTGATGTTTGGCCTTTGAAAAATGCTTTATTGGTTGGGAGGATGTGTTGTGGACCTGTGGCTGTGATTTACTGGGTATTGCTGCTTGAAGTAGCTCAGCGAAAGTCTAAGCAAAATTTTTCTTTAGGTGTTCCAAGCTGTGATGGGTCTGTTTTGACACTTGCACTCATCTTCTGTCATGCAGTGAAGGGAGGACGCTGAAGTTCTACATGAACGTGGGCCTCAGGGGCTGTTGACTCATTATGGCTGAACTGCTGTGAGCATTTGGAAAGCAGCCCCAGCACGTGGGTTGTTAGAGGGCACAGGTACATGCACGTGCATGGAGCTGGCAGCTGGAACGCCAAGGCTTTCCTACAGAGGGAAAGGATCCCAGTGCAGCCCCGCCTTGTGATCGTTGCTCAGTATTTGTGGTCAAATTCACTTCTGAAATCCATTTCTCTAAAATCAGAAATACCATGATGATGTGAAACAAGCCTTGCTGTTGTTCCCCTGGGTGCAGTACTGGTAAGGGCTCAAAGGAAGCTCTGAGTCATGTTTTACTGTTTTCTGCTGCTGTGGATATCTGTGAGCCCCGACCGCTGGCTTTTGAAATTTGCCCTTCTGAGTGCCTCCTGTGGCTCTCTGAAGGGCTTTGATGTTAATTCCATCTTAATGAATTATTATTTCTTTTTTAAAAAACAGTGCTTTTATCTGCCTCATGACACTGTTTGCTAATAATCCTGAGAATGTTTTGCTGTATGCATAGGAAAGCACTGGTGTTTACCCAAAAGAAGATCAGGAGATTAACAGTGTTTCTGCAGTGGGTTTGTACAGTTGCAAGGTCTGCCTTCTGTGAATTGTGTTTTACAGACTGGATTTAAGCTTGCTTTTTTTTTTTTTTGTTTTGTAAGGTTTAAAAAATAGTTTCTTATTTAAAAATAAGCCTTAGTTCAAATGCTGGCAATTCCCTGATCTGCACAGTGTGCTGGGATTAATGCCTCTGAGGGCTGTGTTTCTGCTCAGATGTTTGCTTGTTTGTTTGCTCCCAGGCTCTTATGCTGTCAAGCAAGTGTACTAAATACCAGCAGAGTTTCTCATAGCTTTGGGTAGGCTAATCTGTGCTGTGCATAGGTGCTGAGGGTTTGTCCAGCCTCTGGCAGGGTGAAACCTAAATATAGGCTCTTTGGCTTGCAGATCCAGTATAGCTGCACACACACAATTAAGGGTAGAAAATAATTTAATCAATATTCTGCCCGGACTGGCAGAAAATCAAAAGACAAGAAAAGGCTCATTTAGCATGAGTTCACGCTCTGTCTTTCTGGACAAATTAGTCAAGTGCTGCTTTGCTGTGGAAGTGCATCTCTGTCAATTCTGCAGCAGGTTATTTTTTTCTCTGGACAGATCAGATCAGTTGTCTCATCATTCCCACTCAATGCTGTTTAAAATTTCAATCAGACTGTTTTAATTTACCATTGCTATCAGGTGAATGGACTTCTGTGGCCTTACGTACGGTCCTGTTCAATTAATTTCAGCCTGCAGTTGCTTTTGTGACTCTCCTAGCTGCTAAACATACCTGTGCTCCAGGCAGGCAGTGAATGGAGGAAGGCAGCAGCTGCGTGCTGAGCCTGCAGGCTGCTGGGTGGCTGCAAAGCAAGAGTGAGGTTTGGATTCACGACGCAAAATGGAAATCAATTAGCCATGATGAGGGGCAATTTTCAGACCATTAGACGCAAGTTTATGACTCTTCAGTCTCACAACTTTCTGCCAGATGATGACAGTGAGCATGTCTAAACTGCACAGCACTTGGATGCCATAACAACAAATGAGGTGTCTACAGAGGATGTGCTTGGTGGTGTCTCCATAGTGTTTTGATGTAGTTGAGATACAGGATAGCTGGGAGGACAGAGAGGATTCAGGCTATTACTTTTACCTGTGTAGTACCACTTAATGAGCTGCTGCCAATTAAGTTCCCAGATGGTCCCACTGGGTGCTCTCCATTGTAGTATGTTGCTGTAATAGCAGTGGCAGCAGTAATAACCAACTGTATGCTTCTAAATGTCAATTTGCAGCATTACAACTTTTTTTTTTTTCTTCAAAAATGTTCATTCTTCCATCTTTTCTTTGGAGTCTGCTACAGAAGATAGAGGCTTCCTCATATGGCAGTGATTTACTGTGAGGTTATCTTTGTTAGTGATGTCCTAAACAGCTTCATTTAAAGTGAAGCTTGGCGCAATATATTACACTTGTTCAGCTGTTGAGTAGCTCATCACAGTTCACTGATCTAGCACGATGCCATTGACACCACTTAGTAATGAAGTGTGGGCAGCTGTGTCAGCTGTTCCTTGAGATTTACACCAATATTTAGTCCCACTGCGTTTGTAATCAAAATCCATTAATAAGGGAGATCCTTTATCTCTGGGAGGGGGAGTCTGTCCCCACTTTCTGTTCCTGCTTGTAGGAAGTGCTTGGAGCTCTTAATGAGTGAAACAAGCTGCTGCTCTGATGGATAATTTTCAGAATAAGTATCACTTAATCTTCAATGTACTGTGATCTACAGGTATTTTAATTTAAGACCTAATCCTCTTTTAAAAAGCAAATGGTTAGGGTCTGATATTTGGCTAGTTGTTTCAGTTCTTCATTGGGATAACAGGAGCTGAATTGTCTCTAATGTGCACTTACTTCAGTTACAGGGCCGTGCTCTGGCAAGAGCTGAGGGCATTGCAGTGGCATTAGGGGAATTTGCAGTATTATATCAGTTTTCAAATTGTGGTTTTAAGGAGATAGTACATAGCCATAACACCTGTAAGCCTTACTTGGGTCTGTAAATGTTCAGAAGTGATGAATGTGTTGTGTCTGTAGTGATGTTAAGTCTCCACGCTGAGTGCCTTCATGGGTTCTTGGTTTTGGTGGATGTCACAAGTTCAGATTGAAAGAGAAACTACTGGACTTTCTTGCCAGACCAGAGAAGGAGATGTTTCAAACTTGTTTTATACTTTGGAATGGCTTGATGTGACAAGACCCTGCATGTACAGCATCTATATTTGTTCGTGTAGTCAGGAAGGATTCTGGATATTAAGGATAAGTGGTTTTGGTGGTATAGGAGTGCCTAGGGACCAGTTTTGGTAGGTGGCTGTGCTTGAATTTTTCTGAACTTAGTGAAAGTTAGTTTTGTTTACAAAGCTTGCTTACATAGTGTGAAACAGAAGAGGTATGTGTGCTAAGTCTTTGTTTACCTGCAACTAATCCAGAGCTGCTGGATGAATCTCAGGTGTTGGTGAAACTAATTATGCCTTGAGATTATTTGGAGTTCATTGAGTCCAATTAAACTGTCTTATGAAATAATGTCAGAAAGGAATCTGAAAAATTTGCTAACTATTGATATTTTTTATTAAGAATGATGGTGCCGTTTTGAAAGTAAAAATTAATTTTCAGAGAACAGATAATAATCAAAAGATGTGAAGATCTGGTCTTCATTTGATGTTATTGTTATTTGATTGCTTTTATTTTTCTTTCTGTGGTAGTGATCACATGGAAAATATTTGTGGCTACTTAATGAAGTACACCAATCTCGTCACTGGTTGGCAATATCGGTAAGCTTTGTTTTTTCTGATGTTTTTCAGTAGTGGTCATTTTTGGCAACATCCAAATGAGCATGTTCCAATCTTTTTAAATAACACTGGAATTTCCCATTTTCTATTTGGCAAACGTGACAGAAGTGTCTTATGCACAGCATAGGTACTGTTCTCCCTGCCCATTTCTGAAAACTCGTACTATTCCCTTTGTTTTTTTCTTTTGAGGATTCAGCCCTGCTGCCAGATAATACCACATTAGATAAATAAGAAGGCTGAAAATCCAAACTCAAGCAAACTTTTCCCTTTAGTTCCCTCAGCTGTTTGTTTCCCATGGATTAACTTGCTCTTTTGTAATAGGTGAACCCTTCTGATCAAACACACTGCTTCCTAGAGCAGCACAGCTCAACCAAATAGATATCAGAAATAAGTCCTTTGTGTATCTCCTTGGCCAGATTCTTGTTCCCTCTGCCATGCAGTAATTTGTGTCAATATGCTTATTGTTACTTCACTGTTCTGTAACTGTTCTATCCTTAGTTTACATACTTTAAGGGTGAGTTAGGCCTCAGAGTTCCCAAAACTTTCAAAATCTTGTAATAGCATTCTTATTCTCTCACTCTATAACATTCCTGATCTTTGAGGAAAAAAAATTGCTGAGAATTTGTGGCCAGCCTTGTTGGGAATGTATTTCACGTGACTGGGGCTGAATTGACACAAATCTTTAAATCCCAATCCCATCTCTACTGACTTGTAATGAACTTTTGACTTTTTAGCTTCTTTCCCCTTTGCCCATCCTTCTTAAAAATAACAGCCCAGGCTTATTTTCTGTGTTTACTTCGTCACCGTTGCAGGTTTTTTGTTCTAAACAATGATGCTGGCCTGCTGGAGTACTTTGTGAATGAGCAGTCTAGATACCTGAAGCCCAGGGGCACGTTGCAGCTAGCAGGAGCTGTAATTTCACCCAGTGATGAAGACTCGCACACCTTTACAGTCAATGCTGCCAGCGGGGAGCAGTATAAACTAAGAGGTAGGACTACTGTTCTTGGGGGCACTTTTCCACTAGAGGCACTCCTATCTTCTACCTGTGGCTGCTGTTCTGGGCTTGGCTGTGTGTCTAAAAGCAAAAGAACTTGTGCAGCAGGCTGTTGCAATGAGTGTTTTGTGTGAAACGCACAATGTTATGGCTAATCAACATTTTTTTGGATCTAAAACTTGCTTAGCTGACCTGGAAAGTCCTCTGCCTGTTTCAAAGAATTGCGTGTTTTTTTTGGTTTTTATTTTTTTTTTTTGCCTGTACTTAAATATCTTCATGTATATGATCCTTTTTCTTTGCTTTTGTTAGCTACTGATGCTAAAGAACGACAGCACTGGGTTAGCAGGCTGCAGATATGCACACAGCATCACACAGAAGCTATTGGGAAGGTATTGTATGATTCATATTTTCCTGGGCAAAAATAATTTAGGGTGGTGGAAGAAGTAGGTGGAAATGCAACTATCCTGTTATCTAAAACAAATACTAGCAAAAGAGCGTGTGGTTGGGCTTGGGACTCTTGACAAGGAACATTCCTCTGAGCAATAGCTAACTTGTAATGGAAGTATGCTTTAGGAATGAAATGAAGTGGCTTTGCCTTGGAAGATTTGAGTGGTCCTCCCTGACCAGGTGCTGGTGAGCTGGTATTTGATCGGGAAGCAGAACTTAATGATGAGGGCAAAAGCTTGGCTTTTCCAGTGGTTCTTGAACTTTATTTAATTTTTATGGAAGGTCTTTCATTGGGAAGTTTTACTTTTTATTTTCCTTTTTTCCATGTTTGAGAAATAAGCCATTAATTCTTCAAGTGTTGCTTACCTTTGTTCTTTGTGGGGTGGTTGTGAATGTAATACTTTCTGTAGAAACTCCTGATTAGTATAAAAGCTATATGCTATCTGAATGAAACCTTGCTTTTAAGATTGAATGATCTACAAGGGATTTATCCTGAATTAATGTTTACTTCAATTAATAGATCAGACTGAAATTCCTTTCTCTCAAATGTGAATTCTACCCACACAGGACACACAGGCAGTCAGTTTCTAGAACTGGTGCAGATCAAGGACTAATTTTCAAGTCAGAAGTGATAGGTATTGATCCTTCTCATTGCACTGATTCCTTATAATTAGACTGTAAAACAGGGCAGTTGTCAGCAGTACAAAATATTCCTTTTAGCAGTTGCTGCTGATATGTTTATGGCTTTGTCATCTGTTAGTGTTTCACTAAGAATCCGGGATTAAATGTTCTTCTATGTGGTTTAAATTAGAACACTTGCTGGTTAATTATTGTAATTAATTGTAAATATTTCTCAATCTTATTTATTTATTCACCAGAACAACCCTCCTCTGAAATCTCGTAGCTTCTCTCTCGCATCCCAAGGAAGCATCAACTCTCCAGGGCTGCAAAGAAGACCTAGCCAAAACACAGTTTCCTTTTTCAACGTTGGGCATCACAGATTACCCACTGGAAAAAGAGGTCCTATTCTGCAGCCAGATCACCTTGTAGATGTCCGAGAGGTCTGTATACCTTGAATTACCTAACAATCTCTTGAAAGAACCATTGTCTTATGTTTAGCATTGTGGAGAAATCTGTTTTTAATTAGATGCATATATTGTCAGTCACATCTCCTAAACTATTACTGCTTAGCTATGTGAGATTAAGTGATTTATCCTGACTTGTTGTAGAATCATATGACACGTATTCTGTGGCTGTGATCTTTGCAAATCGGGTGCTATAGGTTTGCCATCATGTGGTATGTTACTGACATGTTAAACATCATGCTTTTTTCCAGTGTCAAGTTGTAGACCAATCCACTGAGTTGTTCTTTTACCTTGTTTGACCTTTGTTATTTCATAGCACTTCTGGTATTAGTGAGTATTTTAGCATTAGCAGTGTAATTAGCACTAACTGGGATAGCACTTATTGGGAAAAGGTTTCTAATGGAGGGCTTTTTAATTTAATGAACAAGGGTCTAGCAAGCAGAAATTGTTAAAAATTGCACTTAGAGAAACTGGGACAAGAGAGCATTGTGTCGTTAACCCCAAAATGTCTGTCTGGACACTGTGGTAAATTCATCAGTGGGAGTTTGTAATTTGGGGTACAGAATGCTTTGCCCTGGTAGGTATGCTTCCATCATCAGTGTTCTTGATTTAGATCAAGTCCTGTGGCATAATTGTTCACCAGGCTGCACGGAGGGTCTGTGTTCAAACCTCAGCATATGTGAACTTCTGTTCATATCAGAGTGTTTTCTACAAGTTAAATGACTTCTCTTAGCATTGCCAAAAGAGCAGGAAATGATTTGTTGTTTCCTTTTGGTTATTACGTAGTTGGACGACAATTTGTTTGTATCAGCTTAAGTTTTTTGATCTGTGTAAATGAAGAATGCCCTGGATGTCAGTTTGCTTATCTTCTTGAAGTCAAAATGCTTGTTGGATACAAGCCTGGGATTTTTTAGATACAGTTAAAATGCTTGAAATAACAAAAGGCAAGTTACATTTGAGCATTCTTGCTACATTTGAGGTGAATATACTTCCAGTGCTACCAATCCATTTGAGAAGCTATGGGAAGAGCCCTTTTCTTTCAGGTTATCTGCTGTGTGGTGATTCTTTCTGTGAACTTCTCAATGGCTTGCAGTGCAGCTATTCTGTTGCTCCCTTTCCCTTCTCCTTGCTCTTCACCAAATAGCCTTTCCCAAATGCTGCTTACTAGGTTGACTTGCAAAACAGGAGATCTGAGGGGATTGTTGTGCTGACTTACTGTAAATATAGGTGCACGCATTTGCAAAATGAGAGCTATAGCTTACATACTTCTGACCTCTTGTTTTCTGTAATAGTGCTTGTTTCCCCTACCACCAGCACTGTTTCTTTGTTTTACAAATCTGAATATCCAAACAAGAAGAACTTAAGCCTGTTCAAAGTACACTTGTAGAAAGGGCAGATGTGGCTGTTTAAATGCCAGCGCTGAGTATGGTGTGACTTGTCTTGTTGTCTGACCTGACCCTGGAATGGAGTGCTGAGCAAAGGTCACCAGAAGGGCTGCAGTGGTTTGCCAGCCAATTCCCATCCTTTTCTTAACTCAGCAGAAGCTTATGAAGTATTGAGGGAGTGGTGGTAAAGAAGACTTAAATCATATTCTTGACACTGTTCTACTGGTTACATAGCCCTGCCAGTGCAGACACCCCATTCACTGAGTGTTTGCTGGCTTCCTGCACTGCCACGCCTGGGACAGGTGCCTGTATGTGGATAACTGCACCTCTGAAGAGCCAAGGCATCTGTATGTTCACACCACAATGTACATTGTGGCCAAGCCCTAAAATGTTCCAAATACCACATACTGTGAAGTCAGATGAATACCCATTGCTCGAGTACTGTGTAAAACCTTAACAGCAGTTCCTGGAAGAAACTTGAGGCAAGAACATGGAAAAAAAATATTAGGATAACTGCCAGAATTGCTAAATTAAAAGCCTCAATAGTACCGCAGCAGTAAAGCTTCTACTCTGCTTAATCAGTCTATTTTTATATTTAATTTACTGTCTGAATGCATAATGATGGCAGAGTAGCAGCACCCGATTGCATTAATGCTGTTTGTTGTGCCTTCCCAGAAAAGTGACTAATGTGTATAAGAGTCTCCTTTCATCCCCATGATTTGAAGTTACACTTCTGTGAGCTCAAGGAGGAATTTGTATTATTTTGTTGAAGACCACAGTGTGCTGGTGTGTGTTCATGCTCTACCTCTGGCAGGCAAATGAGATGTGCTGTTGCAGACCCCGTAATGTAGGGGTGTACAGCTTCCAGAGGAAGCAGGAAAGGAGACCAGGGGAGAACAAGGGAAAAAAAAAAAAACAAGGAAAGCTGTAATTTGAACACACAGTGAAGGTGAAAATCCTGCTGCTCTTTCTATTCCCTCTGCTAAGTAAACAGTGCGATAGCAAACCTATGCATAGCAGCGGTAGGGATGTTAATAAGTTGCTATGTATTTCAGTGAGAATTTAATGATGTTTAGTGGCTGCATGAAGGAAAGAAGTATGGTTAAATCTACACATACCTCTGACATTTTAGTTTTATTATCATTAAGTCATGTGGGACTCTGTGTATGCATGTCTGGCACATCACGCAACACGCTTCCATCACCTTCTGATGCACACCTGCTTTGTTTGGTAGATGATGTCTCAGGCTGAGGGCCAGCAGAGAGACTTGATCAGGAGCATAGAATGCCTTCCTGTGTCCGGTCACCTTACGTCCTTGGATCAAGACCTATTAATGCTCAAAGCAACTTCCATGGCAACCATGAACTGCTTAAATGACTGTTTCCATATTCTCCAGTTACAACACGCTTCACAACAAAAGGGATCCTTACCAGCAGGTGAGTGTAGATGTTCACAAAGAGCTGAATCCTGTAACAAGTATGAAGCCTTTCTCTCTTCACTTCTGAAAATGCTTGTGCCACTAAATCTAGTTGCCTGTGGGCAGAGACATCTGCTGTCTGCCTTGTTACTGGTGGGCTTGTCTAGATTTGTTGATGTTGAGTAGAACTCCTGTGCATATTTTCCCTATTGTCTATTGATTTCTCTATTAAGGAAATCTGTGATAGCTGCATGAATGAAACAACTGATTGATGCAGATGATCTCATGACAGAAAAAAGTCCGTAAGGCTCTGCAAGAGATTCCTTTGGGATGCAGGAACAGTAATGGTGGTGGGGGATTTCTGTGGGGTCACAGGTACAAAGGATATGTGCTGTCTGCAGGAGCTCTGCCAAATGTCACGTTTCTCTGACTTATTTACACACTTAATGCCTACTGTAAGCATTTACATATGCAAAGCTTTAATTTCTAGCAAAGCATTAAAATAACAAAGCTCTGAATTTGCTTAGTGACTTTGTAAGCAACAAACTTTACTCAAATGCTTCTATTATGCGACAGGTGTGTTATACTAAGTATGCAATAAACTACGCTCGAAAGTTGTCACTTACTTTATCTTTCTCATATTCCTATCATTTTTGTGGTATTTGCTTTGGCAATGCATATTATTCCAAAGCTATAATTAGTTTAGCTTTCCACATGAAGAAAGTTTGTTGTATTGATGTCGTTTATTTTAAATGATGACAGATTTTAGAAGGGAAAGCGTGAATAGGACAGGTTAACTCTTGCTATATTTCAGTTCAAAAAGGACTTTATAGAAACAACGAACTGGATGCCATCTCTCCAAATCTTAGTCTGACTGCAAAGTTATTCACACTGAAAGAACTTCTCCTGCTCCCAGCTAATTTGTAATAATCAGTGTGTAAAGATGGGAGATCGCTCTCTTTTTGATGTTGTGGGTTTTTTTTGTTTTGTTTTTGTTTTTTGGTGTGTGCTACAAAGGTGGCTTTGTGTTTGTTTTGCCTTTGAATCACTATGATTTGTGGGGGTGAGGGGGAAATCAGCAGTGCTTGTTGAGCCCCATTCTGACTTTACAAGTTCAGCTTTGTGAGGAAGAATGCCAGTTTGCTATAATTGTAGAAGGGGGTCAGGGAGGGAGGAACAAACTAAAATACAAGCAAGAAACCCAAGAGGAGTGAAAATAGTGCCCCAGCTGTATTAAGGTGTCCCAAAAATCAGACTTGGAGATGAATAGGGAAACTTCAACTATTGGCTTGAGTTTCAGAAATGTTAAGTGATAAAATCATGTACTGGATTTAAAAAAAATGAAAAATAACGGCTCTCTTAGGGGATGAGAAGATCACAGGTAAGGAGAATAGGTTGTGTTACCTCAAGTAGCTGAGAACATATTTGAATGTGATATTCCAATGGAAGAGAAGTGTTGGTGTGATATCCTGTCCCCTCTATTGTTATAGCATACCTGCTATCTCAAATCACTTTTTAAAAACTCCTAGAATTTACCAGTGAAATGAAATTGAACTTCTGAGATTCTTTTAGTAACTGATAGCATAAAATGGGGGATAGCTGTTAAATCCAAGCCAGTGCATAGGCAGTGTGTGTGCATTACGTGCAGTCTACAATGCACGCTTAGAGATTCTTGTGTTCTTAAAAGCTGTACATTTTTTTTCCTGCCCCAGTACTTTTCCTGGTGGAAATGTTCTTATTTAAATTTCCTCCGTTGAGACTGAGGCTGTGACCTAGTTGCAGGTAACAGAGCTCTGCAAGGAAAGGATTTTGGATGGCATAGAAAGATCACATCCTTTCTGATGTGGGTTCTGAAGTGCAGTAGGATGCCTTATCAGTTCTACAAATTGGGACTTGCACATCATTTCTGCGCTAGCACCTTGTCACAATTTGTGTTTTGATTCAGTAAAAAACTTCAGGAGTCACCCGTTCATTTATTAGCCTTTGAAAAAGAATGGAACATTTGCATTATTAATGAGGAACTTGATCTATCCTGATAAATTAGCTGTGAGTAACTGGAGATATCGAAGTCATTGAGTGGGTAAACAGCTTTCCAAGCCCTGCAGCTTTTTTGAGCAACTATTATTTATTCAGCAGCATGCTCCTGCTTTCTTTGCAGCCAAGAAAAGATGAGTATCCTCTCCAGAGAAATCATTGGCAGCAAAACTTTTTCTTCTTTAGCTTTTTTTTAGTCTGGAACTGAGCTGGGCTTGAGAAGGTGGTAACTGGTGTGCTTTTTTTGTATGAGTTAAAGAAACCTGCAGGGGTTACGTTCCTGTCGATTGGGTTCTTCCTGAAGTGTCTGATTACGCCTTGCCTGACACCAGCGGGTTGCTCCAGTCCAAGTTGCACGCATTACAGCTCGCCAATCGCAGGGTTTGTGCTAATGATCACCGAAGGTGGTGTCTCATTGCACCACCTTTGTTCGGTGGCTGCTGAAGGGATTGGCTGCAGGAGGATCTTGGTGCTTTCAGCTTCTCCTTCAGAAAGCTGTTCTGGGGACAACTGCTATCTGCTGCCCTCGTGGAGGATGAGCAAGTTTCAGCGCAAACTCTCTTTTGCTTCAGGAACGACGATCAGTTGGTTGGAACCAAAGATATCTCTGTCAAACCACTTCAAAAATGGGGCAGCTCAGAATTTCCCAGCAGAGATAAACAAGCCAGCATCTGTCAGAGAGGAGCAGTCCATTGCGGAGCCCTGCCAGCTAACAAGGGTAAGGTAATGTGAAAATCCTCTTTCTGTGGGGAGTTTTTGAGGAATACCTGATCGTGTTATGTGAAAGTGGTTTAAATACAGTTCTTCTCATACTTTTCAATTGGCTGCGTTGGAGGAGGAGCAAGCGCAATTGCAGAAAATTAAAGTTTCATGGCATGCTTTTTCAATGAATTTTGCAGCTTTCTCTAAATAGCTGTCACAGGGAGCCAATTGGGACAGTAATGCCAGGTGATGAGAGGCGCTGTTCCTTTGCATGTTGATCTAAAACAACTGGAGGCTGAAGTGTAGAAGACCTAATTGGAATTCATGACACTCACAAAATAGGCCCAAGAAGAGATGCTTATGTAGATGAGAGGAAAAAAATTGCCCGTCTCCAGCTATTAAATCTTCCCATCTTTCTTTTCCAGCTTTTGCTGCATGTGTTTTTCTTAATGTGAGCGACTCTCGTCACTTGGCTTCAGGACGGCTTAATGTTTCTGAAATACAACTACAGTCTGTGTCATTATAACTGTCAAAAAGAATATGAAGTGCAAAATATTCAAGTAAAAGAACAGGATTATTTAAAAAGATGTTTTTCTAGCTGAGGTAGAAAACTGTAATTACATTCTTTCTATACCACTTGATTTCACACAGTTCTTTATGTGAGGCTGCTATTGTGAAAAGGTCATGTATGTCTCTACAGCAGCATCTGTTTCACTTTGCTATCTTACAGCAAAATGGCAACTGAAACGTCTTTAGGTTTTTATATTCGTTAGTTTTTAAATAGGTCTAATTGTCATTAAGTTAAAACGGGGAAAAAAAACGACAAGCAAAACTGAGCAGCAAATAAACAGGAGTTTTCAAATGTATCCCTTTTGGTTCCTTCCTCCTACTAAGCACTTAAGCTCCAACTCCATTAATTTTTAATGTATGCCACTGTCTGTAGTTGTGGTATGACCAGTATTACCACTTTCCATGGATGTTTTCAGCTGGCTTATTATTTGGTAGTAGAACAACATAGCGCCCTTGGAATGGACTCGTTCATGTAGCAGGGGGGTTGGAGCTTGATGATCCTTGAGGTTCCTTCCAACCCAAGTCATTGTATGATTCTATGGTTCTGTGTGATACTGCACTGTTTGTCAGACTATGGGCTCTGCATGAGGACATGGACCCTTGTGCTTTCTGTGGTGGTTGGGTGATGAGGAATTTGCCTTGAGCTGATGGCTGCTGATCTAGGGGGAAGGCCTTAGGGCAGTTACATATTACTGCCATCTCGTGGTACTCAGGGCATCACCCCTCTGCCCAGCTGTTTGTCCCAGGATGTTCCACAGATATCTGGATTTGTATAATCTCTTGTATCATACGTGGAGAGTTACAGTACAAGAGGAAGTCCTTTTTGGATACTGTATGGATAAGATACATCTTTGACCTAATGTTTATGGCTCTTATTCCAGGAACCTGAAGAAGTAAATCCAGATGAAGAGCTGGAGGACCTCTGTGATGATAAAGAAGATGATCTAGGAGGAGTGGAGGAACAGCGCAGTGTTATCTTGCATCTCTTGTCTCAGCTGAAACTTGGCATGGACTTAACGAGAGTAAGTAACTGAAGTGTGAAGACATCTCTTTGAATGCAACAGACTTAAATGAACTGTTTGATCTCCTGCTTGAGACACTCTTGTCTTGCTTATTACAGTAAAGCTAGTTCTGTGAGGTTAATTGTCACTGCAGGGAAGGAAAAGACTGATAATACATCCTTCTTATACTAAAATATTTTTTTCTTGGCCCAGCAAAAGATATCCCTTCCACTTTTTTATTACAGTAGTGGATATAGATGGGGAAGTGTAAAATCTTTTGCTCAAAGGTAGAGGGTTAGCTTAATTTATTATTTCTGATAAATGCTTGTCCTGTTTCTATGATGTGAGAGACAGCTGGCTTTCAAGCATGTTGGCACAGCTTGTGTGCTTTTTCACTCTATTAGACAAAACCTTTTCTAACCTCTGCTCTGAACCTTCCTTGCTATAGTTTGAGCTCCGTCCTGCCCGTTTTCTACTCTACAGGTATGTGGAACACATCCCTTTCTTCAGAGCTGGTTTGTTTATTTGTTACTGGGGGGTACTCAGTCCCTTACCTATTGGATTCTTTTCTCTTTTGAGATACTTTTCTAGGATCCATGATCACTCTACTTTGCTCATATCTTCAAAGAGGGGCAGTAAGGTTCAATCTGAAAGCACGGTGTCCGAAGCAAGACAGAATCTCCACCTGAGAACTTCCCTTATGAAATTGCCTGCCTCTTCTTACCTACTTACTACAACCTTTTGCTTTATTTCAGGTGGTTCTTCCCACTTTTATTTTAGAGAAGCGATCGTTGTTGGAGATGTATGCGGACTTCATGTCCCATCCTGATCTCTTCATTGCGATCACGAATGGCAGCAGCCCTGAGGAGAGGATGATCCGCTTTGTGGAGTATTATCTCACTTCCTTTCATGAAGGTCGCAAAGGAGCTATTGCTAAGAAACCATACAATCCCATCATTGGGGAAACATTTCACTGCTCCTGGAGGATGCCAAAGAGCGAAGTAGCCACTGACGGTGGCAGTAACATCTCTGGTCACTCCACCTCTGAGCAAATAACTTTGTCTAAAGATCTGGAAGGCCAAGCAGAATCGGACTACTACACAGTAAAGTTTGTAGCTGAGCAAGTGTCCCACCACCCTCCTGTGTCAGGATTTTATGCTGAATGTGTGGAGAGAAAAATGTGTGTCAATGCTCATGTCTGGACAAAGAGTAAATTCTTGGGAATGTCAATAGGGGTGACAATGGCTGGTGAAGGTAAGTGTAACATTTTTCCTTTATTTGTCTTACGAAGTTGCTGAACACAATAATTTGAGAGAGAATTCAATGCTGTGTGTCTCTGTCAGAAATACAGGTGAACAACGCTTGGTAGTTTTGTTTCAAAGGTGTTTCAGAAAAAGCTTTTTGCCAATACTACACTTGCTACCGTGGGTTTTCAGGCTTTTTTTTTTTCCTTCTGATTTTCCTTTAATCTCAAATCTGGAGAAACCTTTATGTACTGTCATCTGGTGATTTTTTTTTTTTTTTAATGCTTTACAAAGCACAGGTGATAACTAAGTCCTCATTATAAACAGCAGGCTTAGGGGGAAAAATAGATAAGTTTACACTTCGCCAAAGATGAGGAATATATTGGAATTCAATTTTTGACTTCTGAACCAAAGAGCAGTAAGTGCAAACTGGTCTTTGTGAGTGTTTCCAAAGCATTGCACAAAATAAGTTGTACCAGATATTTGTAAAAAATAAACACTATTTGCATATATTGCACTTGTCTTCCTGTTGAAGTTTTAATTCTCTTCAGCTATGGAAATTTGATCCTTTAGGGTCAAAGTGGGTAATTCCTCTTTAGCAGTAATTTTACTGTGAGAGTTGAGACAGCATTGCCCGTTATGTTTCTTGTGCATATTGCTCAGCAACTGATGGCATGTGGGTTCAGACATTTTAGTGTCAGCTGGATACCTGACAAGTAGTGAGCATGGCAGGGGGATGGAATGCATATCTCCATGCTTTGTCTGTACCAGGTAATTTCAGAAGTGAATGTCTCCTCTTGGGCTTTCCTCATATCATGAATCTGAAAACCAGGAGGAACTCTGAAAATGAATGTCAGAAGCACAGCGTTGGCATGCTGCAGAGGCATGGCTTGATGCAGACAGCAGTCAGCTGCCATACTATGCTCTTGTAATGCTGACAGGTAGACTTTCTATGATGTGGGTCTTTAATTCCTATTTAAAAAAAACAACAAAAAAAAACAACCACATCTTAAAACTCAGAGAAAATATCTGGTTTTCATGAGTTTCTTAACAAAAACTCTTGTCAGGAAAGAGTCAAGTCTATCTTGGCAAAGAAGTGTAGTAGCAATGAGTCTCTGCTACCTGCATTCAGGTAGAATAGGGTGTAGTAAATAGAGAAAATGAACAGGAATATTATCATTCCTCAAGAACTGCAGTTCAGGGTATTCATTCATTTTTTCCATTTGGCTGCATAAATGTCATGCTCCAGAGCTCTCCATAAGACAGTGACAGCCCTTTAACATTTGGCTGAGAAGTATGTTGCACTGCACAGTATTGTATTTTGTGGATAGATATCCTCAGGGTAATCTCATTTCAAGAAAGAAACATAAGTGTGTGTTATACTGAAAGCACTAACCTGAGTGTCTGGAATCTGTAATAAATGTCACTTTTGTTTTTCTTTCATCTGAAGGATTGATGAGGAAAAGTAGTCAGATATAGTACTGCCTGTGTTTCAGTAACTTGTTTGGTCATTTCTAAAACAGTGCTCACTTAAGGATGTTTCTTTGCACAGGTCTCCTAAGCCTCTTGGAACATGAGGAAGAATACACGTTCTCTTTGCCCTGTGCGTATGCTCGATCAATTTTGACTGTTCCCTGGGTAGAACTGGGAGGAAAAGTCAACATAAACTGTGCAAAGACAGGATATTCTGCAAGTATTAACTTCCACACCAAACCCTTCTACGGTGGGAAACTGCATCGGTGAGGACACTCTTTTTTTCTATTTTTCCACATTAGTCTGTGCTCTGGAGCTCCAGCAGCTGTGTAACTGCTTTTTTTCTGTGTGCTGAATAAGTGTTCCAGTAGTCTGAGCATGAGTCTGTTCTCGCTATTGGTGAATACTTGAGATGTTACTTTGCTCTGAAACAACATCTTGTGATCCTCAAGGAACAGCGAGGTTATATTTAAAGGCAGTAAAGAAATCCCTGGTTTCTCTGACTCTCAGTTCAAACCATTGGGAAAGCAGAGCTCCCGGCTCCTTTTCCTGACTACTGCAGATTTCTTCCTACTGAAATGAGTTGGTTAGCATCTTTTACAGCATGCTTTGTAGTTAGTTGTGTCGCCTTGAATTTTTTCACTTTGAGTACCTCAGCAGTATTATATGGAAGGAGTCTCCAGCTTACATTTAATCAAAAGGTAAAAACAGTGTGGAGAAACAAATCCTATCAAACTTAAGAAACCTGAAGAAAATCTCTGGGTAGAAATACCTGTCAACTTCTGTTTCATTTCTTAAAGATCAGAATATTTGATCTTGTAATGGTGATTCCTCATGTATGCCCTTATTTAGAGGCTAGCGGATAAAAGAATACTAAGGGGAAGTTTGCTTGGGGTTTTTTCCAGGAAATCCCTGTAAACATCTGTGCACTTGGTGCAAAGCCTTTTAAAACTGATTAACAGTGGTGTTTTTAGAGATTCCTGTAGTAAGACTGCATGCTGCAAGATTAGCCTTGTGCTATTATGGTGACAGTGAGTTAAGGAAAAGGAAAGTGGAGCACTAGTCTCACACAGAATATGTGATTGCAGAGCATTTGCTCTCAGCTGTGTACTGGACAGCAAGTGTTTAAATCTTTCCTTAACTTTAATGCCCAAGAGACAGTAATGAAGTATGTAACTGCCTGGCACATCAGGACTTCTGAAATGTGATTTGTACTCTCAGATTGCAAAAAAGAAATAACTGGGGAGAAAAATACTTTTTCTGGAACATTAGAGCAAGGATCTACTTAAAGATAGAAAGGAAACAAAAAGTACCCAGACCTTCATATTGAAGTGCCTTGTCCCTTACATTCCCAGACATGCTTTGAATTTACCCTGCAGCCAAAGCTAACCATCTCAGTGACATCTGGAGAACTGAAGCTCACGTGTATTTAAAAAAAAAAAAAAAAAAAAAAAAAAAAAAAAAACTAGAAGTGAAACAGAGCAAAAGCTATGTCATTTGGGATCTTTATTTCCATTGCTTACAATACAGCTTCCACCTTCCAGTCACTCCAGTAAAAATTTAGCCGTAGGATGCATTTTTAAGTTAATGATTAAATTTCGGAAAATGTTCCGCTTGTCTCCATGAAATTAGTGGATATGGAGGCTTTTTTTTAGACAGATTCACGCAAGGTACTGGAAACTATTGGAAATCTGATGCAGTAATGATTGACCGTTGCCAAAAGAATCACTTGATGGGGAAGCAGCAGTGTTGTCATGGTTACACAGAGTGCAAGTAAGTTGCTATGACAACATTATAGATTTCTGTGTTGACCCTCATTGCCAGCCCTCAGCTGGGTATTGGCTGCTTGGCCCTGTGCCCCTTTAGCTTTACACAAACAGATGATGGGAGTAATCATGGATAGCCAGGCATATATCAGTCATGCCAAGCCTGCAGACAAAATGCTCCCAGGCTTTGTCCCAGGTATTAGTTCAGGCAGATACCATGTTCTGCAGTGTGGGAATGGTGGTGTCATTGAGTAATACGGTGGGAGGAAATATGGGTCACAACAAGAGTTTAATTTAGCAGCTCAATGCAGTGCCTTGTAATGCTGCACGAGTGATAAAACCTTGTTTATTTTGTGCTAAGTAGAGACTGTAATTTTATGATTGATATTAAAATACTGGGTTGTCAGGTGCTCTGCTGTCACCACTTAAGAATATTTAAGAGCACAGCCTTCTGGAGATGTGACTGCAGTGCGACCTGGCTGCTTTCTGGCACTCTGCGGATTCAGTCTGGGGGAGGATGGAGGCTTCGCCCCGTGCAATACCTTCAGTGAGGTGTGGGAGTCACAGGGAGAGAAGGCACCGTGAGAGGAAGGCTGCTTGTCCATGGCCTGCTCTTTTAGTTACTTTCAGAAACTCCTACCCACTTGTGAACTTCAGGAGGCATACACACGCTCTTACTGCTCTTGTTGTTCCCATTCGAGCTTGTTTTCCCAAGCAAATCTTAAATTTTGGTAATAGGAAACTGTGTGCTTGCTCAGCATGTCATTTTAGGTTTTTTCCCTCAAACATCTTGCAAACCAATTTAATCTTACTGGAAAGAGATGGCCAAAATTCAGATGTTTCATCCTAAATGGCCTCCTGCCATGAGCCAGTTGACTCTATCCTGCCATACCCACAGCATGCCCCATGAGTTCCCATCACATCCAGCACCCAGTATCCCTGTGCTGAAGGGACTGGAAGCTGGAGGATGGTGTGCTGTGTATTGTCTATATGCAGGTAATCAGAGCTTAATTGAAGGTAGAGATGGCGTCCTTTGTGCAGCCTGCAGCACCTGGCAAGTGAGGTCATGTCTTGAACATTACCTGTGTAATTTGCAAGCTCTTTTGTTTCCTTTTCTTCAAGATCTGCTTGAGCTGGGCAGTTAGTGAGATACATTCCTGGTAAAAAGCTTCACTTCTGTTTTTCAGTCTGAACTACATACCTGATGGGATGGATATTTTTCTCCTGCTTGTTACTTATGACATGCCTTGTTTGTTTGTTTTGGTTAAAAGATTCGAAACAATTCTGTGCTGAAGCCAAAACCAAAATGCTTTTCTGGGTAACATAAAGGGAACTGGAGCAATAAAGGAAAGTCACTTAGTGCTCTGAGCTTCTCCATGCCTTCAAGTAACTAACATTTGTCAGGACAGTGTGACAAGCATGCAAACTCTTTTGGAATGAGGTTGATCAATGCAGTGAATCGTCCTAAGGTGTCTCTGACCACGATGTTTTAAAAAAACACAATTTCCTAGAGTCACAGGTGAAGTGAAGCAGAACACGACCAACACAGTGGTGTGCAGAGTGCAAGGGGAGTGGAACAGCGTGCTTGAATTCACCTACAGCAACGGGGAAACAAAATATGTGGACTTGACAAAATTGTCGGTGACACGAAAACGGGTCCGGCCCATTGAGAAGCAAGGACCATTTGAATCTAGGTAAAATACATACATTTATTTTTGTCTGACCCTTTTTTGTCCTGAGTAGTCTGGTGAGAATGCCTTGGAAAAACCACACAGCTGAGTAGTGCCTGCTGAGGAAGGTCCTTACGAGTAGCTGCCTGTTGAATAATGCTTCCTTAGCCACTTCTAAAGGGTGTGCAGGCAGGCATTAGATGGGTGCAATTGAAGCCTCAGAGCCTTTTCTTATCTGCTCCTGTAGGTGTGAGGCTCAGCCACAGGCCTCTCCACCTGTGTCACACCGTCATGCTTTGTCTTTTGTTGGTTTGCTCTGCATAGAGCAATTATTTTGGAAGAACTGCATGCAGTGATCCTGCCTTGTGGCTTAATGTGGTGAGCTAAGGAAACTTTGGAAAACTGAAGTTAACAACTTGGTTTGTAGGAGGCTGTGGCAACATGTAACGGAGTCTCTGCGGGATGGAGACATCGATAAAGCTACAGAGCACAAGCGGGCCCTTGAGGAACGACAGAGGAATGAAGAAAGGCTTCGTGCTGAAACAGAAACTCCTTGGTGTACTAAATACTTCATTAAGGAAGTAAGTCCCAAAGTAGTTAGCTGGCAAAGGCAGAGCTACAGTGGAAGCAGGTGCATGTGTGGGTGTGTTCTGTCAGAACAGAGTATCTGGCCTTGCATTTTATCATTTAGTTTCATGGGATGCATACTGCTAAGGTAACACGTGAGCTCCCAAGTGTGATTTACCCTTTGTTTCCCAAACACTGTGATTATTTTTTTTTCAATTAATCTATAATTAAATGTTTAGAGGCATTCACTTTCAACTTAGAACTTATTTTCTGGCATATTAAGTTTTGGATGGAGCTTATTGGTTGAGCTATTGAACAAATATTGCAGTAATGGTATTAATATTATGGTAAGTTGAAGTGCAGGCTGTGCAGGAAAAACAAGTGGCTACTGATATGCTAGCTCTGAAATAGACGTTCCTTACGATCCAGGTGGTGTTGTACCCATAAAATTTTTAAATGTAAACCAGAACTACATAATTTCCAGGAACACAGTTGGGCTGTGTTAGAGCTGGTAATGGTTGGTTGTCCCTTTACTGTTGTCTTGGTTTGGCCATTTAATGAAATCTGGACCATGGAGTAGAGAAGGATGACTTTCTGTGTGGGTTAATTGCAAGTACAGTCAGTTCCCAGAGCTCAGCTGTGGCTCAGCTGGAATCATGCATGCTCTGAGGTAGGCTCAGTAGCCTGCAGTGTTGATCTCTGTCTTAATCTGTGTGGCTTAAAAGTATAAGCGATGTCCCTTCAGTTTTTCACAGCTATTGGTGTAGTAGTTGTGCAAAGAGACTTCAGCTGAGGCAGTGTCTGTTATAACTCTATTTTCTCTTTAAATTGCAGGGAGATGGCTGGGTTTATCATAAACCCCTTTGGAGAGCAGTCTCTGCCGTGCAAACTCAGCAAATGGACGCTAACTAGAAAAGCTGCTTAAAGATGAGTTTCCCGTTTCTGAAATTTTTTTTCTGTCTCTCAAAATGCAGTAATCACACTGAGTGTCCCCTTTTTATATAATAGCGAAAGCTTGAATGAGCGTAAGGAAATAAACTAGGGCACTTTAAAGCTATTCAGAACAAGATCGTAGAGACAAACTTGCCAGGTACACATTCAACCAACTTGTTGTTTTTTTTTTTTTTTTTTGTATGATCCAGAAGATTTTTATCTGACTTGTGTAAGAGTCTTCTAAGTAGGTCTGTCTGATTGCAAAAGCTGCCTAAGAGAAAGAGAAACTGTTTGGTGTTCAGAGTGACGTGGGAACTTCTTTCTACATCAAGCTCTATTTAATGACTGAAGTATGCTCGGTACCCATGTAGACAACAGCAACCAAAAATTGCTGCTTTTATGCCCAACATTAGACCTTCGTTGGCAAGAACAAACTGGACTGGTGCTTGGAAGATGTGCCTGAAATCAGTGTTAAGAACCAACTGGATCGTGGGAACTTCTTTCTTCAGAGAGAACATGTGCATGCATCGGAGGAATATGGAATATATGTAGAGACTACCTTTCTTTTTTATGGATTTATAAATGCAATTAGAATCGTAACCATGGAGAAATTTTTCCTCTGAAACATTTTAATATACTTGAAATATTTGACTTGAATTGAAAAAGTAATTTGAACACTTTTCAACTCCTAATTTTATTAAATCTTTGAGTAACCTTTTTTTTTCCCTCCTGTTGTAATGTAATGAGGTTTGGCCTTTTCTCTTCCACCTTCCCTTCCAAGGACTGAGGCTTTCAAACAGAACAGAAAATACACAATTTTGTATTTAAACTTCTCTACCCATCTGATCATCGCAGAGGTGAAGTATCAGTGTTACAAACTGTCCTTTGGATTGTTTTGGTTTTTCTCCTGTGGTGTTATTCAGAACAAAGCAGTGAAATGTGACCTGTGAATACATGGACTGTAGGTTTTGGTTTTTCATCTTAGATATTATTTAAAAAAAAAAAAAGCTGATAATGCTGAAGACTGGGTATTGATTTGAAACACAATCTGGTATCAGGAAACTGTATTCAGGTACAAACATCCTTTGTTTTTTATACCTATTTTATTGAAGTTAAAGAATTGCTGGCAATTAAGATTAGTACTTATTATGGCTTTCGTTATTGTTGTAACTACAAGCTACCTTAATTTTTTCCAACAGTGGTGCCTTACTCTGTTTTTTCTTCTGATGTAGTCTTCCAGTCAGTGTATATAACATTATCTGCCACCTCCCAGCCATGGCAATGGCTGCACCTGATCCATCCTCATGAGAACTCACAGCTTTGTGATCTGGTAAGATATTTTCTGTGGAGAAGATACAAATGTAAGAGTGCATCAGAAGGTTTAAATCATCATGTTAACTTTCAACGCAAACTGTAAATTGTGCAAAAAAGTTGGATTTATGCACAACTGTCTTGATTTTTTCTTTTTCTTTTTTTTTTTTTTTTTTTTTGCTGTGAAATGCACTGAGATCTCAATGCGAGTCATAGTCCCTTTGTGAGAATTGGGGGTGGGGATAATAAAACTACAAAATGATTTGTTTGTTCTGTTTGCTTTACCTAGAAGTCAGGTGGCCAGGAAGAGTAGATTGTTGTCTTTTATACTGGAGATCTGTCTGTCTGGGCTTTCTCTGGCTGTTATAACAAGATATTTTGGCACTGTGCACTTCAGTAGTAACTGTATTCTCCAGCAGAAGAATGTGTTTGGGACCCTGCTGTCTTGTTTGTGATATTCTATACAATTACCCTGTCTTCATTTTTGGATACCTACTGGGCATTTTCATGTTCAACCAGGAATAAAAATATATATGAAAGCAGTGGGTCTAGCTTTTTCTTGTCTCTGGGTCTGCAGCCCATCTGGGCTGTGCTCCTTGGGCAGTTGGAGTATTTGGGGCAGGAATCACGGTGGCAATGTGTTAGCTTCCTCAGCTCAGGAGTTCTTTGGTATCTGCACCAAGCTGGGGGTGGTAGAGGAAAAAAAATAAATTGACAACACTCCGTGTTTCCTGGTTGTTTTCTCTCTGTCGTATAGCAGATACCCCTTAAATAAACAGCAAGGGTGGTGCCAGGTCCAGCTGGTTCCTGCTGTGATCACTGCTACATTGACTAGACTTACTTCCCTGGATTACACTCAGCTGATAAACTTGTCTGTATTAGAATACAGACCTATGACTCAGCTGCTGAGCTCTGCTTGAAACTTTGACTGGGGAGTTTGTCAAAGTGATGGCTGAAAAGCTCCCATGTTCACCCTAAACCAATTTGTGTTCTTTGTATAATATCAGCCAAGTTATTTCTCTTCCACTCTCATCTGGTGTGCCTGCGGTTTCATGCTGAGAAAGCTGTTACTAATTTTGTCATGTAAAAATAGACCAACCCTGAAGTAGTCTTAAAATATGAGACGATTCCTTTTAACGTGGGGATGCTGCTAGGAAAATAAAGTCTTCCTTTGCTCAGATGATCACAAGAACTGGAATGACTTCGTGATGTGGATTTAATAATGATGCAATTTTCTAGTTTATTCTGGAAACAAAGGATGGAATTGAAAAATAGCTTAATTCTAGCTACTGAATATCCAACTCAAGTTTTGACATTTGTGATTTTTTTTTTTTATTTTATTTTTTCCTAAGAGCTGCAAGTACTCAGCAGACTAATGTGTATTTTTAACACTGACCAGATTTGATTCTCTTGCGTAACTGCTGTTGTTTCCATCTTGTACCTTCTGGAGTGGAGGGGAAAGAGATGCTGCTTCCTGTGTAGGTACTTTGTAGAACCACAGTGAGTTAAATGAGGAGCATGGCAAAACGTAGGGTTTAGCCTTGTGTTCCTTTCTTTATGGCTTGATTCAGCTCCAGTGAAGTTGAGCAAAGTTCTTGCTCCTCCTTGGTAATTTTAGGGCTCTCTGAGCAGATCTTAGAGCCCTCTTTGGGGGTAGCATGATGCATCGCTTCTATTTAATGTGTGCGTTCAACTGTATGATCCAAAATGTGTGACTGTTGACTTGGTTTGCATGGGGAAAAGATGAATACATAAATTGGAGACTAGAGTTTATTTTTAGAGAAGCTTCTCAGTCTGTTCCCCTCTCTATGCCTGAAAGCATTCTTTTGAGAAGAATATCTGCAGTGGAAACTGTCAAGTCTAGAGGAAGGCTTGCTTCTAAGGAGGATTTCCATTTCAGCCTTCAGAAGTGAAGGAGCAGCCTTCAACTTCCAGTTTGCATCCAGGTTGATTCTTCTCTGTGTCCCGGTCACCTCTGGAAGGCCAGACAGAGACTTATGAAGCCTCTCAAACTGAATTGGGAAGAGGTATTAAATATATACATTGTTGCTATGTCCAAACAACTTGATGCAAATACAGTGAGGAAACTGCACTGGATGGTACAGGAAAGAAGGGTTTGACAGCTTAGAGGGAGTTTGGTGTGAGAAAAGCTGCCTAGTGCCTCCTGTTCCTTCTGGGCATACAGAGGACAGTCACTAATGTGTTAAATGAGACTGACGTGGAAAAGAGTATAGTTATGACAAACTGGAGGTGTGCTTTGAGGGAAGGGGCTCACTTGAGCACTGTAAGGTGATAGAAAGGAGCAGCCAGGCGTGCTGTGCTGGCAAGCAAAGCATTCCTCTTTCACGCTATCCTGAAAGAACCTCTGTGTAGGTGCACATCAGGTATGGGCTTGCAGGACGACTTGGTACAGCGAGAGGTTTTATTACCTTTGCTTACAAGAGTGGAAGGATTAAGATTTGCACAACGCTGTGGTTTGGTGTGGTGTGACTTACCTTTCTCATTCAGTTAATTGCCTTTCTACTGCAGAGGCTGCCTGGCTCGGTCTGGGAGTTATGGGGAGTAAAGGTCCTTACTCTGTCTGATCGTGTTTCTTCAAGTTGAGTAATGCTGTGGAGGAGGGGAAGTAACCGCAGGAAGAATTGGCCAACGTGCTTGTGTTGGCACTGTTAGTGTGGTAAGATCTGGTTGGGGGTGGCTGGGAACTAGATTGGTGGCAGGGGTGTGGGAGGTGTGCTGGTAGGTAGAGTTTGCCAACGCTGAGTGGAGATCTCTTAGAGCAGCAGGAGATCTCTGGAGCAGCAGTGCCTGTATTGGTCACTTGGTTTTGGTTTTTTTTTTTTTTTTTTTTTTTTTTAACTGTTGAAGAAATTTCACCTGAGTAACTTCCATGCTCTTTGTTCCACTGCAACCTGTAACATCTCAGGCTGCTACCTCATCTTTTTTTGGGGTTTCTTTTTGGGCTGCGTATATGTGAGGGCCTTTCAAAAAATGTGTGAGCTGTGCAGAGTGAGCAGTTAGGAGAGAAGCTCCTGATGACAGCCTGGAAGGACTTCCAAAGATGGGCATTGAGTTCACGTACTTACTAATGAAAGATTAAATGTTATTGTTTTAAAAAATAATAAAAGAAATGCTTTGCACCATTATACACTTAAAGTAAGTACAAAATCAGTTCATATATAGTGTTGCACTAAAAAAAAAAAAAAAAAAAAGTATTGATTCCACAGTTCAGCTCATCGCTGGGAGGAAACAGATGTAATAAATAAGTTATGCACTAGATCGTAGTTCCTTTCCTGGGACTCTCGTGCTGAGGCTTCCTGCTGCTGCATCACGGCATGCTCCTGCTCCCATCATTGTCCTGCTGCTCCCCTCCCGCAGAGGCTGTTTTGCCGACCTCGTTGTCCGTGTTGTTGTTGAGGATGTCGTCGCAATCCATCTGCGCCATCAGGTTGAAGCGCTCGGCCACGCAGTGTGCGGTGAGGCGGGCCTCGGGGTCGTGGTCCCAGCACTCCGTGATGGTGTCACACAGGAAGCGCATCCCCTGCGGTCAGAAGGGTTGGTGTTAGGAGCTGAAGGCAGGGAGAAGAGGAGCGAGAAGCTGATCTAAAGCTTTTATGCTTTGCTGGGCTTTGGACAGCTTCCTGCAGAAATGCAGAAGGTAGGTTATGGTACGTGGCAATGTTTGTGTGTTGAGATAGGGCATAACGTGTCCCCATCTCCTCACCCTTGGCCGTTGAGATGCAGCACTGGGAGCTGAGCCCGGCTCTGAGTGTCCCCCACGCATAGAGGGTTGGGTAGGGGCACCTTGAAGGTAAGTTTGGAATTAAACTTCTTAACATGGCTTTAAAGGGGAAACCACACCAAGTAGTTCAGCACTGCATTGAGTAGTTTCTCACCATAAAATCATGTCTTATGTGGGATTGGGTGCTCTTCAGCATGCTTCAAAACACTCCGTTCCTCGAGACTACAATGGTTAGAACCCCCAGTAATGTCTCTCTTCAGAAAATCACACAAATAGAGTCCCAATATTTTAGGCTCAGGGCAGAAGTATTGCACTGGTGTTTTCCCCCTTTGAAGCTAGCAGTAGCAGCAGCAGCTACGTTGAACCTTCCTTTGACTCTGTAATTCCTATAATGTGCTTTTTTCATCACTGACAATAGAAGTTGCGACACAGTGGAAAAATCATTATTCTAAATAAAGCTTTGTGGTTTTTTTTCCATGGTTTTGTGCATTTCAGCTTACAATTGAGAACCCAAAAAGATGAAGGTGAAAGAACAGCGTGAATCCTACAGCGGTGTGCCATGCTGTCACCTGCCCTGCTGGCCCTTCCCCTGACCTCGCTGTACTGCTCAGAGGCTCATTGGACAAAGCCTTCCACAATGGACACGGATAAAAGAGAATGGGAGCGTGCAGTAGAACTGACAGAGGGCGCGTTTCAGTGCTCCTGACAGCACTTGTCTGTTAGCCCAGCTGGAAGGATTTGAGGCTCATTACCTAGCATCCAAAAATGAGCTTGTTTAACCAAAGTTTTCTCAAACAGAGTTGTTGTATTCTTTAGTTGTTAGACCTTTCTGTGCTTACTCTACTCTGCAATCTTCATGTTTATCTGCAGTTTGCTTTGTACATGTGATGCTCCTTGTTATGCTTGCAAAGCAGGGTTTGTGCTTGGTAACCCTGATTTCCAGGGGATGCTCAATGCTGCATCCAGCTACAGTTCTACAAGTGTGTTTTTAGCAGCAGTGCTGAGTTCAGCTCCTGCTGCTCTTCCTGCCCTGCACCAGCCTTCAGTTGTGCCAGTACGAGTGGGAATGAACCACCTTTAGGTATTTACTTCACTGAGAAAACCCCACTTTTCTTAATAGTAGGGGGTAAAGTGAGGTGGGAGCATGGGCATTTAAGAGTTAATTGGGTCGCTTTGGGGACAAAAGTCTTAATTGGCTTTGTTTTGCAGTTGGCAGACTCTTGTGTTGGGGCTACTGATGTGCAATGCTCTGGGTAAGTCAGCTGTTGGGGATTTAATGCTGTCACCCCAACGATGTCAGCTGGCAACCCTAAACCAGGGCTCACTGCTTTGGTCCTCACTTCATTGAGAGGGAGCCCTGCCGAAGTAGCATTTGGAGCTGTGCATCCCCTGGGTTTGCTTTGATGGGAACAGAGAATCACAGAATGGCTTGAGTCAGAAGAGACCTCGGAGATCATCTCGTTCCAACCCCACAGCGGGAGCAGAGCTACCAACAGCTGCCGGTGCTTCCCTTCGGGCCCCTCATCTTGGTATCACCCAGCACGTCCTCCAAACAGCAGCTCCTGGAAGACTTCTGCTGCCTCCCAGCAGATGGTGCTGCCCTATGCTGCAGCCTGGGGAAACCATGTAAAGCCGGGTTTGTGGTGAGCTGCTTCTGACTGATATTAGTCAAACTTTCAGGAACACAACATGACTTTTTTTGTTCTTCATCCCCAGTGAGTATCAGGTCTTATAAAAGCTGCTACCTTTATAAACCTCGCTCTGTCTGTGTGTGCTAGGCCAGCCCAGCTGTGGCAGCAGTGCTATTTCTCAGCAGTAACTGCAGTCAGCACGTCAGCCCAGCACACAGCACAGCTATGGTTAGGCTCAATTAGAGTGTGACTTCTGACAGCCCAACCTCTGTACTTTTTTCCTGTGGTTTCGAAGTTTATCAGAGACCCGAGAGGTGAACATCTGAGATAAATACTCAACTGCTTCAAGCATGCAGCCGTGCTGATTTAAGTTCTGTGTTTTACTACGCAAAGGAAGAAGGCAGGGCGAACCCAATGAGCTCGCTGATAAACTCGCTGATGGGCCAACAGAAACCACAGTAATTTGTTGTTGTTTACTGTATCTCTTCTGAAAATTCTGGGTTTGTGTTTTGTGTGATGGAAGGAAAAAGTGTATTTTATGGATAGGTGGTACAAAATGACCTGCAATGATGAATGCCTGAGCACTGCAGGGCTCTGTGAGCCCACAGACTCTGTTTCAGCTTTTTGGGGGGAAGCTGAAATGGTGATGATTGTATGGTGATTTTCACCAAGGCAAGGTGAAATTTAAGAAGCACCACTTCAGGTGAGATCTGAAAACTGTGCTCAGTCCCTTGTGTCCTCAATTCATGAATGAAAGTATTGGGGAAGAGAAGGCCATTTGGGTGCAGTGTTTTTGGAGTTGGTTGTTCTGGGAGTGTTTATGGATTCTAGAACAGCATACCTCATTACTGCTGAAATGCGTCTATTCTAGCATGCTGGGCTATGCTTTCCATACTAAAATGCTGTGCTCTCAGGCCTCCTGATTTAAAAGATGGTGAAAGGTTTTCCCTTGGGAAGACTTAACCCAGCAGTTTCCCTGCTGTCAGCTTTATGTGTGTTTTCAGGCTGTTTCACTTGAGGGAAGTGCTGCCTGTCTTCCCCTTTCCTTGTACAAGTGGAAGTCCTTTCTACTATGTATGAGGTTCAGGATGACCTCTAAACTTTAAACTCCTTGACCAAGTAGGCAGAAGCCTGGATGCTCCATTTGGCTGTGCTTCAGCATCCACAACATAACCAAATGTCATTACTTGGCATTCATAACTTCTGCTCTTGGCCATTGATTCACCAGCTGTGAATTCTGCAGTACCCCTGGCTGTTGGCTTTTCCATACCGGAGAAGTGGATTTAGGCGAGCTTATCTGAGCTCAGCCAGCCACACTGATTTGATTGCAGATATAGTAATCTTCAGGATGGGTCAGTAGAGAAGGACAGGATGGTTTGCCTCTGAGCCAGCTGCTCCTGGCTTACCTGGTGCACCAGCCAGCTGCTAGGGATCTCGGGCCGCCCTCTGCCATGCAGCACAATGTCTCTCATGGTGTCCACACAGGGTTGCTCTTGCACTTTTGACCCAAAAGGCAGCTCGTAATTCTTTACCTCTGCAAAGAAGCAGTATTATATGATCATTTTCTCACTGCAGTGCTTTGGTGTGGCCTATTGGGTGGGAAGAAATTTGTTTTTATGAGTCTGCATAAATAAACAGATCTGGAAATAGTTTAGAATTTGAATGCAGAAGTGTAGCACCAGATTTTCTTGTAAATATTATTTTCAGAGATGAGATGGATGGACTGCCCAACCTCTTCCCTGAACCAAGGATGTATACTGAAAAGAACCCCAATATGTCTGCTCCCATCTCTGTGACCAGTGCTCGGAGTTGGATGGTTTCAGTGTTGTGGCTGGGTTAAAACCAATGTGCGGAACCACTGTGATACCAGGAAATGCCAGGCCCTGAGTCGACATCCTGCTTTGTCCTGGAGACCTCCCTCAGCCATCCACACTGATACGGCTTTCTCCATCTGCAGCCAAAGATGATGTGATCACCTCTGCTGCTCCTCAGCCACCGTGCCAGCCCCCTAGGTGGGTGGCTGGGCAGAGGTGGGCCCTAGGTGAGATCTGTCACTAGCTCTCAGCAGCCACCTAAATCCAGGTCCTGCGATGGAACACCCAGCATTAGGTTGGAGCATTGACACCACCAGAGACATGAGTGGATGAAGGTGCCTGTACATAGAGGAAAGGAACCTAAGAGGAGCAAGACAAGCCTGGGTGTGACATTCCTACCTCCCACCACTTCACATCTGGAGGCCATTTCCCACAGAACGAGGGCCATGGAATAGACGTCCATCTGCTTGAAAGACTCCAGATCTTCCAGGTTCACCCTGGACTCCAGGACCTCTGGGGCCATGTACCTGGCAGTGCCCACCTGTTTGCAAAGAAGAGAGGTTAGCAGGGGCTGGGGAGCATATGGGTGAGGTCTTATGCTCTGGATGGCGTGGTGTGGAGACAGCCCTATTTGTAAAGGCCACATCTCCCACCCAGGGTCATGCATTTGATGGCATGCATGCCTGTCCAAGGGGTGCTGAGGTTCATACTCACCTGCCCGCTGTTAGCAAAGTCATCTGCCGTCAGTGAGGGGTCAAGGCGTATGGCAATGCCGAAGTCACAGATCACACACTCCTGCTCGTTCTTCACCAGGATGTTGGTGCTTTTGATGTCCCTGTGAGCAATGGGGATTTTCGGCCGGCCACAGGCTGTGTAATCACTGTGAAGATGGGCCACCCCGTTCACCAGTGACCCTGCCATTTTTTGCAGGTCCATCCAACTCAGGATGTGTCTGGAGAGATAGTCCTTGAGGTTGCCCCTGCTGTGGTAGGCAGTGATGAGCCAGTATTCCCTGCGTGGCCCTGAGCCCCTGTCCTCAGCCGTGAGGAACTGCAGAACACTGTCATGCTTGAGGCTGGCATCCGTGAAGATCTGGCTCTCGTTCTTCCAGGAAGAATACTCCTCACAGGGGAAGATCTTCACTGCCACTGTCTCATACTGCCCTGAGCTGCTGTGGTTCAGCTTAGCCCTCCACACCTCCGCAAATTGCCCCTTGCCCACCATCTCATCCAGCTCAATGGGCAGCAGCTCGGTGTTGTGGTTGAGGCTGTTGGCGCAGGTGGGGTTCATGGTGGCCGGGCCATCATCCATCAGCACGGACAGCTTCTCGTCCCGTTCAGCAGCCCTGCCTGGCTCCTGCAGTGCTGGACCCTGCCCCTGCTTCCCAACCCAGCTCTTGGCTCTCTTGCGTTGCTTCTGTGTGCGGCAGAGGTAGAAGATGACGGTGATCATCACCACCACCAGCAGCGGCGGCAGGAGGCTGATGGCAGCCACCGGGATGACCTCCTTGCTCTGCAGCATGGAGTAGCCTGTGGGGAGGGAAGCACGGAGGAAGGAGCTGCCTTGAGGGGCCCACGACATCTTGTTTTGATCGCGCGTAGGAGGAAAATATGCAGGGTGGTTAATAAGGCACAGCCGTTCACAGGGCGGTAATGCAGGCTGCACACAAATCCCATCTGAGCAAAGAGTAAGAACCCAGATGTATGCAATTATTAGACAGCCATTCATTTGAATCCTGGAGTTAGGGCCCGTTTGTCAAGTGGAGGTGCAGGAGGCCAGCCCTGCACACGAGGCTGCGGCCTGCGCCTCGGTGCGGCCATAGTGCCATCAAGTTGCTGGCGTGTGTGTGGGAACTGGGCCCTCCTGCCCGTGGGGGTGGCACAGAAAACCGTGAGAGATGGTGCCATAAAGGAGCATTGCTTCAGCGCTGTCTGAGCGTCTCAGAATGGTTAAGGTTGAAAAAGACCCCTAAGATCATCTAGTCAAATCATCAACCCATCACTTATCATCGCAGTGCAGCACTGGCACTGCCTAGGCAGCTCCCTGTTGTTTCATGGCTTTTAAGCCCGTCTGCCTTCAGATCATCAGAGGGGGGAACAAAACCCTAACCCTTGCGCAACGTGTAATTGTGTGATGCTTTGATGTTCGCGATTCCTGGAATAAACATGCTGACTTCAGTAGAGATATTCAAGTAAAATCTTACTCAGAGGTTTTCCTGCCAAGTATAATAACCCAGGGGAAGAGGGATAAGAATCATTCCATAAGCAAAACTCTTGCTGCTTGACCTCAGTATGTGCAGATCATAATTCAGGTTCTGGAAAAACAGAGCATTTTGCTATTTTCCTTGGCAAATTTCAAAAAACGTGCTGCAGCTAATTTCTGCGAGGCTGTGAAAGCGTTTCTAAAATAGGCATCAGGTTCAAACCACAAGATCAACCTAAACTGATATAAATCAATAACTAACTCAGGAATATGTTTATTTTGGAAAGTGCGAGGCCTGGATATCACCTACTGCTTTAATGGCTTTTCCTGATGCTTCAGATCCCATCTCTGAAACTCTGAAGCGAGAGAATAGACTTTTAAAGGCGTTGTGTGCACAAGTCCTGAAAGCAGTAATTGCTGCAGATTCCTTCCTGAGGATGCCCCTTCCTGATGCCATGGAGGACTGCAGCACAGCTCCTGTCCCCGCTTCCTAGAGCAGCAGCTTCTCTCTGTCTTTCCTGCAAACAACCACAGGGCCCACGCATTGCCCAGCTCTGGCTTTTGGTGTTTTGCATGCTGGTTGGCACATGGAGGCTGTTTGTGAAAGTCTTGGCTGGGGGTGGCATTTCCAATGAGCCAATGGGTTGTTTTGGTGTGAAATTATATATGCTGGCACCAGCTTTGGGATTAGACTATCTTTCTCTAGAAGCGTGTGTACCTGTTATGTTTGGCTCAGCAAGCAGCAAAGAACTGCCAAATTTAGCATCATTCGCTTCCATTAAAAGTGGCTTGTTTGTTCTAAGAATTTGCATTTTATATGATTTTTTTTTTCCTAGCATTGTGCAAGAAGCTGTGCTGATGGCTTGCTAAGGTTATACTTAGCCTCACTTTCAGCGTTTCATGAATTACAGAGAATTAGAGGGGTTTTGCTTCACCACTGATACGGATCAGATGCCTGATGGGCACTGGGACAGACATGGTCCATTCAGAGCTACAGAGGTTTGGACAAGGTCCCAAGAGGTTCAGGGTCCAGTTAGCAGCTTTTCCAAAGCGTATGAACAGACACAAGCTGCCTTTTAGTGGGAGTGGATTCACAGCTCCAGTTGGACCTGCAGCCATCTGCAGGGAAATGCTGCATTAGGAGAGTGTTCCCAGCACCACCAGCTGCTGTGTGGGGCACCAGGTGTTCCCCTGGTCTGCTGGTTTGGGATGTGTGGTGTGATTTTTTTTTTTTGAAGCCCTTGGAGCCTAGACTTGTTCAGGGTTACATCAGCTTTTGAGTGCCTTGATTCACCCCATGCCAAAGGGTGCAGCCTACTAAAGGATACGGTGGATTTTCCATCTCCTGATGTTCTCAGGAGGCATTTCTGGGAGGGAAGGGTGAGCCACTGGAAAACTAATGGGCTCAGGGCAGCAGTAATGGGGTACAAACATTACCTACCTCATACAGGATATCAAAACAGACATTGTGTGTGTGCCCATTTTCTTGGAAATGTAAAACTGCATGGCTCCCAGCATGCAACTTGTTTATCATTAGCATTCAGCGCTCCTTCTCACTTCAAATAACATCAGCAAAGATACTCACCATTAGTATGATTTTCAAAGATAAGCTTATCGTTGCACTCCTGCTCATCCACACAGCCACAGATGTAGATGATACCATCATCGCTGGGCTGGTGGGTCATGATGCAGCGTGAGGTGTTGTAGTTGGGGACCATGAGGTTCTCTATGGGGCGGTGGGGGTTGTGGCAGAGTGTGCTGATCCTGATGCTGTCGTTGTCCTGTCTCCTACAGGGGCCAAATGAACCAACAAAGCATTAGATTAGTGGCAGAGCCACCCACAGCCACCAGCCCATTGTCACCTGCATGTCGTCTGAACCTTCTGCTGATCATCAGTTCTGTGCTGTATATGGGAGGACGTGTTAGTGGTGGCTCTAATGTAATTCTCATTATATATACTTTCGAGAGGATTTATTTAATCCATTTCTCTGTTCCAGATGGTGAAAGAGAAATTTCTAGAGCACGCCAATAGTGGGACTTGAGCCAGGCACTCCATTGTTTTGCACAGATAATTCGCAAGTTTGTTGGGTCAGGTAGGGCCAGCCCTGACGCTGAGCACAGGATTTGAGTAAAATCCCTCTTTTCCCAGTGCCAGGCCTCTCCATCCTTCTCCTCTCAGCACATGTGTTGGCAGAGCTGGTTGGCCCCATCCTTTGCCCTGGGCTAATTGCTGGTGCTTGCACATCTTTACATGACTGCTTGTGTCCACCTGAGGGAAAAGAGCCCTTGGGTCACCAGTGGGGACTATTTCACAGAATCGCAGAATGGCCCAGGTTGGAAGGGACCTCAAGGATCATGAATCTCCAACACCCTCGCTACAGGCAGGGCCACCAATTTCCACCCCTAATACTAGACCAGCCTGCCCGGGCCCCATCCAACCTGGCCTTGAACACCTCCAGGGATATTCTGACATTTAGCACTTCAAAATAGTAATGTGAGGTTGATACAGTTCCTGGACAATGGTGAGGCCATGGCTGTGTTGGAACATGGTGAAACGTATCTGCCTCCAAACCCACAGGTGAAGCTCATGGAGCACCACCAGCATCCACGGCCAATTGCAGCATGAACACAATGTGAATGAGATAAGAACCAGCTGGGTGGAGAAGGAGCACATTAAAATGCATTGCTCGCCTTATGGCTAGTCCTGTTGGTAGACAGATTTTATTTTATACTGTGGGGTATGGTCCTTGTGAAAGGAGTTAATTTTGAGAAAAGTAAGATAATGCAGGGAGATAAATGTCCTCCTGTTGGGGGTTGCTCTCTCCCATCACTAGCTGGACTAATAGGTGGAGGAAAGAGATTATAGAGGCAAGACTGTGGGGTGGGAGATGGTCTTGTGCTTACCAAGATAGGTGAAGGAGAAGTCTGGGGAGCAAATGGCAAAGCTCCTCAGTAATGTGAGTGCCTGGATGGTTTATAGAATCATTCAGGTTGGGAAAGACCTTCAAGATCAAGATATCCATTTAGGAATGGCTGGGCATGAACTGGGGCATATTCCTTCCTGAGCAGGTGGTGGCAGCTGCAAAGAGCTAGAGCTTGGAGGTGGGACAAGCTGTTGGGAAGGAGAGCTTGAGCAGAGCTAATTGGGGTGATTCACATGGCATGAGGGGCAGCAGCTGCACCAGGGCTCAGAAGACCTTCACTTAAGGTGGATCAGCTTATCTCCTGTAGAGCCAGTGAGTAATTAAGAGCTAATGAGGAGCAAAGGAACAGCTGCTTAGGCAGAGTGCCATTATAGACCCTTGTTTCTAGAGGAAGATGGAGGTACAGAGAGATTTCACAATTCTTTCTGAGTTAGCTGGGATGGTGGAAATAAAACTGGGGGAAATAATCCACATTTGTCACCCTTTTCCTGCTGGAGTGGGTGAAACATCCCTGTCCTTTGTTCCCCCCATGTTTTTTTTGGGTCTTCATGGGGCTTTTTTAAGGTCTTCTCCATATCTGTGCACAGAGAAATTTGGGGCAGAGGCAACCTTGTTTATTTGTTTGGGTTTCTTGTTGGTCTTCTGCTTATGTTATTTTTTTCCAGTCCGTAATGCAGTAATTACATTGAGGTAAAAGTCTACTGAAAGCCGGGCAATCCAGTGTTCACACTAATTAGCAGGTTGAGATAAAGCCTAACTATATGTGCTTCCTGGATTTCACTCTGGCAGTTGAATTAGAAGGGACAGAGGAGAAAAAGGAGAAAATCACTTTGGGTAGACCCAAAATGCACTTTAGTTTTAGTTTTGCTCATGGGAGGCCAGAAAATTGGAAGAGGTGCTCACTCATCCGGGTGTATGCTTGGTCTGAAATGCCAGAACACATCTCCTTTCCAGGCACTTCCAGCAAAAGCCAATAGGGCTTTTCCCTGGGGATGTTGCCAGGAGCCTACTACCAGTGTAGATGTCCATGCCCCGAGTGGGGACAGACTTCTGGGGCAGCAACTCTCCCTCTGCATCCCTGCACCTGAAGCAGGCTTTTCCAATCCTGATGCAGGAGGAAATCACAGCTTCGGGCATCAGGACGGCTGGCTTTGTGCAGCAGGCTCAGCTTGCAAAGCTAAATTCAGGTTTATGTGGGTACAGAGGAAACATGGCATGCTTGTGGTGATGTGTGGGGCACATATACGCATAATTTATTTAGAAAATAAACCACTCCTAATTATAGTTAAGACTCAGTTGCATCTCAGTTATGATTACAATGGAGGCAATGGAGGAGGAAGAGAAAGCCCCTAATGATTTTGATGGCACGGGGACCCCAATAGCACATTCCCACTAACCAACCCTTTTTCCCATATCCCCAGCTCACCATATGGCCACGCAGATCTCAAAGGGGTCCTCGCAGTAGGAGTTGAGGTTGCAGTTGCTGTAGCACACCTCCCGCTCACAGGCTGGCGGCGTGGAGTCACACCACTTGCACAGGTTGGTCTTCAGGCTGCGGCGTGCACCGGCACAGCAGGCTGTGGGCACAGGGAACAGCAGTTGGCCACTTTCAGTGAGTTTCAGCTCAAAGTGACTCTCCTTCTGCATGCATTTGTTCTAACCCATTGTTCAGTCCAACATGTTTTAGAGGATGGCAAAGCAATGAGCTGATGAGATTGCACTGGCCCCATGGAGGCAGCTTCCTCCAGGCGGGAGCAAGTTATCTCTATTTTTAAAGGAACTATTCTTGGTTAAGGAATAAATCCCAGCTAAATTTAAACTTCCTGTTTTATGGCTGCTAGATGTATTTTTCTTTTTTCTTTTGACTTTTTTTTTTTTTAATGAAGCCACTGAATGGCTTACGTAAAAATACATACTAGCATGTACTCGATAAGTAGACTCAGCAGCACTCAGATGGGAACCTGAATTACAGCAGCCACTTTGCACAGGTATGGACCACCTGTATATCTCGCAGTGAACTTTCATTGCAGGTAGAGAAGGATTGTGTGGGAGATTTTAACTCCAAACAGGGCAGAAAAGCAGTCATTCCTATAGGAAGTCTGCCCAGCTTTAAGCTGGTCCCTTATAACCTCTGGTAAAGTACCCAGGGGAAAAAAAGGTATTTGCTGATGGATGCACTGGGAAATACAAGTTTTGTGGCACACAGAGACAGAGCTCAGTGCTCCTGCTCTTCCCTGGGTTCCTTTCATTTTGGGATCCCAACACAACTTGGCAACTGCTGCCCTTGTTGCCAAGGTTTATTTTGGGCTGCTGAGGCATGAAGGTCTGTTGGTGGGACAGCAAGGATGGCCATTGCTACATCCATGCCTGCTGGTCAGTGTTCTCCTCTTGTGCCTGCACCACCCTCATTGCTCAACACCCATTGGGGGTGTGCTCTTTATTTTCTCATTCCCACAGGGCTGATATTTACTTATTGATGCCCCACGGGAGCACAGTGCCAGGCTTAGAGTCAGCTACACTGCAGAGCGAAGCAGCAAGAGAGGATGAAAGAGTTAAATATGGAAATGAGAGCCAGAAATACAGCAGTAACCAGACAAAACTCTTTGGAGACAAATTGTTCTAAACTAGCTCAGCCCTCGATGCTGTTATCTGCAAGAAAGGTCAGAGCAGGAATACATCTCTTTTTTCTCCTCCTAATTCTCCCACTAAAACTCAAACGAAGTGCACAAAGCCCACTGCGAGTTTCTCCAGAACATTGTGTCCTTGAAGCATGAGCTCGTAGGTACAACTGAGCTGCCACATCACTTGTCTTGGCCATGATGAGACCCAGATGAACACTTTCAATATTAATACGCGGATGATTTAATAAAGCTGCACGAGCAGTAAAAGTAACAATACGCTTCCATAAAGGGGTTCCAGATGTTGCCAAGGCAAATGCTAAACATCAAAATACAAACTTCAAAAAAAAAAAAAAAAAAAAAAAAGCTGGATAAGCAAAACTTGGAACAAACTATAAACTAATTAAATGTGGGTTGCGTTTTCAAAAAATAAATTGAAGCCATAAGGATGTGATGTGAGCCAATAAATAGTACAGTTAGTCAAAGTTACTGTGGAAAGACAGTTGGGAAAAGGGTTTGAAGTCACCGATGAGGTGGGCTCCCAGGGAGCTTGGCTCCCTATCAATAGGAAGGCTTGTTCTCCTGCACATGAGAATGGGATCAAGTCTTCTGGTATCTATAACCAGGACCTCAGAGATGCTATGGGGAGAATACTAAACAATTTTTAAGTAGAAGGAGGAAAGGAAAACTATGCCAGAAGTGCCTCCCCTGTGACAGCAGCAGGCTGATACCACCACCTGCGCTGACCCCAAGCAGGGTGAATAGTGAGAAGCAAGCCTGAGTGCAAGGAGATGGAAGCTCGGTGTGTTCACTGTGAGGGCAGAGGAAGAACTTTGTAGCCAAAGCAGTGGTACATGCAGGGAATTTGTCCTGCTGCAGGGCTGGATGAAAAGCTTTGGTTCACAAATCCTCTCTGTCATGCTGTTTGGTGACAACCCAACACCAAATGGACTTCAGCAAAGGCACTTGGTGTGACGTGCTAGGGCTGCCTCCTGCACTGGAAGGTACCAGAAGAGGACCTGCTCAGGTGACCTGCGTGTGAGCTACAGGTTATGCTCCATTTTGTCCTTAAACTGGATTTAAGGATGAGGCTGAGGGACATGTGGAGAGGTCGCTGGGTGCTAACTTGAGGTGTGGGCACAGCATGGAGTGCTAGGCTCAGCCACGAGCCCTCTATCTGCTCCCAGCTCAGGAGCAGGCTTTGCACGGGGCTGTGGTCCATGGCCAATGACACGGCTCTGCAATAACAGAGCCACTCATAAAATTGTTATGAGAACAAACAAATTCCTTCCCTGTTATTTACAACACTTGTTTCTGCTCACTCGCTGTCCTGTGTGAGGTCTTGTCCCCATCACTCCTGAGCTGTCATGGGCAGAATGCAGCAGGGCAATTCTTACATCCCCGATTTCCAGGGGAAGACACACAGGGCTGTGCAACCTTCTGGCAGTGTCTGGCATGAGCTGCCTAGCAGGACCCAGGATTTCCTGCTGTGGGAGACTAAGTGGAGCTAGCAGACCCAATATCCCACTTCTTGCCCCTGTGAGGCTTCTCTGTGGACAGTGGCAGTGCGCGCACAGCACTGGGTTCAAGGGAGCAGCTCTGCCCTCAGGTCCTGCATCGTCCCGTGTAACAAATACTGTACTTGGCAGCAGGCGCGTGGAGTGAGGAGTGAGCCAGTAATGTTTGCTGGTGAATAGAAAGGGGTTGATTTTGATTGCATTAGACATCAGTGCTTCCCAGTGCCAAAAAGACATGCAGTATACGTTTCTGGTGTGTTTGGACCTTCTTCAAAGAGGCTGGAAACCAACTTACTCGACCGCTTACTTTTTCTTCATGAAAATAACCCTTTGTATGAAGTGTTTAGTAAATAATGCACAGTGCTATTACAAGGTGAGTTGGATATGGATTGTACAATAAGACTTCTCAGATCTCTTTCAGATGCCTGAATGACATCATGATCCAACTTCACTTTGGGGAGACAAGCTCAGCCGAATGCTGTCTGTTCTTCTGCTTTGGCCATCTCCAATGTTGCTGGTGTACCTCCTGCAAGTGACCTGCGTGGCGCTGAAGTGACCTCGTGCTGTTTTGGGACTTGGGGATGTTTCATGGTGAGGACGTGGCCAGGGAGGTTTCATAGCATCAGTAAGGTTGGAAAACACCACTAGTCCAACCATCAGCCCATCTCCACCATCCCCACTAACCATGTCCCTCGATGCCAGGTTTAGCCTTTTCTTGAAAATACCCAGGGACAGTTTCTGTTTGATTTCAGTCAGCAGATGCTTTGAGCAACCTGGTCTAGAGGAATGTGTCCCTGCCTATAGTAGAGAGGTTGGAACTAGATAATCTTACAGGTCCCTTCCGACACAAACCAATCCTATGTTTCTGTGATGATTCTATGTCTTTGCCTATGGGTGAGGACAGAGCAAGTGGTTCTCCATCTGCTCTCAGAAGTGCTGGGATCTTCCATCCTCTGGCCACCACCAGTTCACCTTGGCCATGCCTGAGGCACTGAAATCAGGTAGGAAGCGTCTCCTCCAGGAGAACTCCAGCTCCCTGCCTCAGATCCTGCTTTCCACCCCTCTGCTGGGGCTGGGAGGGCTGTGCGGGTGATTGTCGCCCATATTGTGCTCTCACTTGTGTTTAAAAACAACAGCTCCACTGACTCATAGATCCTACAGCCTCTGAGTCATTTTTTATTTCTGGATTTTGCTGCTCTGCCCTTTGCGATGAGCTGCATGAGCACTCACACACACACACATCAAGTTCACATTTGTTTTTCCCCTATAAAAACAAAACCATTTCCATACCATTAATGAAACAGAAATGATTTGACTTAGCGTTCCCTGGCTTTTATTTTCCATTGTATAAACTGTGCAGATGAAATAACGATGGCTGTAAAGTAAACCTCTCTCTCTCTCTTTTTTTCCCTTTCCTTTCCCTTTCCAGGCAGCTTCTTTTCGAAATAGCAAAGAGTCACTTACAAACTTGGCCTCAGCACTGCGCCGGGTGGGATTAACCCCTGCATCCCCAGCTCTGCTCCTCTTCCTGCTCACACTGTGGGACAGAGGCAGCACCAGCACTAAGGGGTGCCACAAAGCAAAGTGGGGCACTGGGTTAGCAGGGAAACACTGGCAGGGGAGCAATGTTTTTTTCACCACAAGAAAGACATTGAGGCCCTGGAGCTTGTCCAGAGAAGGGTAATGGAGCTGAGAAGGGTCTTACAGGAAGCAGCTGAGGGAACTGGGGTTGTTCAGACTGGAGAAGGCTCATAGGAGACATTATGGCTCTCTACAACTCCCTGAAAGGAGGTTGTGGCGGGGTGGGGTTTGGTCTCTTCTCCCAGGTGACAGCAGTAGGATGAGAGGTGATGGCCTCAAGTTGTACCAGCAGAGGTTCACATTGGATATTAAGAATTTCTTCTCAGACAGAGTGGCACAGGCTGCACAGGGAAGTGATGGAGTCCCCATCCCTGAAGGTGTTCAAGAGCAGTGGAGATATGGCACTGAGGGATGTGGTCAGTGGGCATGGTGGGAATGGATTGGCATTGAACTTAATCATCTTAGTGGTTTGTTCCAACCTTAATGATTCTATAAGAAGGAGAAAGGTATAGGCAGGTGCCTGCAGGGGGAGGCAAGAAGGAAGAAGGGATCAGGTGCAAGATGTTGGGCTAAAAACTTCTTTTTTAAGTATGCAAGTCTTTTCCTGTTGAATCTGGCAGTCCCTGCTTCCCTGCTTGCATCTTTTTCCATCTTGTTTGCTGGGGACATGCTGACGTCTCAGCCAAATGTCCCCTCTCCACACCATCCCCACAGCCACTGCCTGTGCTAAGTCACATCTCCCTCCTGCTGCTTGTGGGGCCCTTATGCTATTGCAGAGCATCCTGGGGACAACTAATAGGTGACGCTGCACTGCTTCCTGGAGCAGCAGATGCATCTGGTTGTGTGAGCATGTGCTTGGGAGAACGGGATGAGATGAGAAAGGAGTGCTGTACCTTGAGCATTGCCTTTGAGGCTTCCAAAGACAGCAAGATCATTTTTCCTAATCACCCATCTCACATCCCACATCTCTCAGCACTGGTCAGATGTTTCTCCAAAAGCCAGTGGCCAGGCGGGTTGGTGACACAGCTGAGCTATCATTGCTCTTCCCAGACTGGGTGATGTGTTTTATATTATTTCTCTTGGATTTATTAAGCATTATGTAACCAGCTAACCAATCCCGCATGCTATGAAATCGCTGCCGATTTCATGTCAGTGGAAAGTAAACAAAAAGCGTTCTGAAGTGGCAGAGCTGAAATTCATTTCCACGTTCAAAGCAATCCTTGGAGGATTTCCCCATCTCTTCACCACCAATTTGCATCCAGGCACTGCTGCAACCCATTAGAAAAGAGATATGGAAAATTTACATAGAGCACACAACAGGCTGGTGTAAGCAAATCCTCTCTTTACTCTATGCATAGAACAATTAAGACCGAAGTTATTTTACTTAATTATTTTTAAGCATCTTTCTGGATTTTGTGATACCCCCTGAAATAGGTTACTCTGGTATGTTTCTCTTTTAGGGAGGATTCCTCTGAATAAGAAAACTGCTTGCTAATTGTACCTGTGGTTACAGAGCTCAGCAGAACCCCATCCAAAACAATGGGGAGGGCACTGCACACTGTGCAGCTTTGGAAGGACTCTGAGCACCAGGTGAAGCAAAAGCAATGACTCCATCAGGCACTACTCAGTGTACACACCATGGCTCTTCCAGGAACCCTTCTTGTTGGTGCTGCAGACACCCTTCAGGCCATTAATGCTGGTTTGCACACAGTGAAGTTGAAGTGAGGATGGAGAAAATGTGGATCAGTGAAATGGCCTTGCACTGCTTTGTTTGCTTATTTTTTCCCTCTGTCTTTGAAGCAGTCATTGATACCTGGTAGTATTCTTCTACTTCTGAGCCCATTTAGCCGTGCATGTATCGTAGAATTATAGAATGTAACCTGAGCTAATTCATCAGCCAGGCCAGCTCTGGGGAAGACCCCAGATCCCCGTAACCCACTGGGCAGCTGAGCCCAAACTAAGCTGCACTGAGGCGGCTCGGCTAAAGGACTGAGGTGGGGGCTGCCAGCATCCAAAGACACCACCAGCATTACCCACCGGTGACAGGTCAGAACAGAAGATGCCTTCAGGGACAGGGGGAAAGCAGATTTTTTGAGATGAAATCACAGAGTACAATGTTCATAAACAATTTTAGCAGCCAGTGCCTCCACTGACCTGGGACTTGGCAGGGTGAAGCAATGTGTTGGCATAGGGCTGAGTTAACACATCCCCCCTGAAAGTGATGAATGGGATTCATGTGCTGCATCCTCAGAGGCATCCAGATTGCAGCCCTGGAGCTGCTTTGGGCCCAGCTTGTTTTAAGTCACTGCAGATCCAACAACAGAAGAAAGAGCTGGGAGTCAGCTACAAACACTTCTCTGCCTTTGACTACTGCAATCCAAGAAAAAGTACTGCACAGCATTTTTGTTTGTTTTTATAATTCTCTTCATATTATGCCCAGTAATTATCTTTGTATATGCTTCACAGGCTCTGCAGGAACCTGGATCTCTGTGGGTAGCTGGAAGTGCAATTTAAAGATATCATCCAAATAGGTAAATGTATCATAAATGTTATCTGGGTCACATTTGGGCTTTGCTCTATTTTAAGTGGAAATAGTTTGCTGATGGTTTAGATGAACTTCCTGAGGAGTATGCAATTCCTGGCACACATTCGATTTGCCATGTGTTAGAAGGACTTTGATGAGTTCACAAAGAGACTCTCGACCAGAGCTGGTCTGAGTATTTTGGATGGACTTCTGTGATGAACCAGTTTGCGTTGGTTGGATTTGCATTGCTGCAGTTCCCTGGGTGCTTGAGGGAGCAGGGCTGAGCCCTGGGCTGAGATGTGCCAATAGCTTCCCACCAGTGCACTGCCACCAACACATTCCAGCACTGCCTGTTCTTTATGTCTGCTAACATTATTGTGTAACATTGAGTTTTGCCCTCATTTAGGCTGGATCTTGCAGTCTTGAAATGCTCTGTGCTGTCAGAGGGAACTTCAACTCAAGGCTAGCATGGATACAGATGCAAAAATGTTTCTTGCTTTTCCTAAAGTGTCCCTCATATAGCACATAAGTGGGTAAACTGGTCTGCTCCCTATGCCCCTGGTGGGAATGTCTGCCACCACCTCCAACCAGCACCAAGTGCCTTTTGACATACTAAAGACACAACAGGAACCGGGCTCCCCGGGGGATGCTTGTACCCTGAGGCTATTTGGGGGAGGATGATTAATTCTGCTGCTCATGTCTCTGTGTCACTTCCCTCTGTATGGCAAAGGATCTTGTCTGCTCTCGTGCAATGGCTGGGGCTAATTTTGGGATAGATTTAGCGTGGAAAAAATACTTTAGGCAGCGAGACAGCAGCTGATTCAGTCTCTTCTAAGCTGGATGCTGGTGTTCAGATGCTCCCAGGCAGCGAGTTCTCTAGCGACATCAGGCAGATGTCCCTTGTCATGTCCCAGCTGTGCTCCATGGCTGAGCCAGACCCTTGGCTGATGGGACACCACTGCTCATTCTGCACGAGCACAAGCACTTCGGTGTGGGATGGCTGAAGTCAGGAGGGACTGGTGACAGTATCTCTACCCCCAGCGTTGCTGCAAGAATCACATATCCAGCTTTGACCGCTTCAGGAATCCCAGCCAAGGCATGGGGGGTTGAAATGGTTAGTGGGGGTCTGCAAATTGATACCCAGCACCAGCTCTCCATTGCAGTTTGTTTCTGCTGATAGCTGCAAATTGCACACTGGAAATGTTGAAAAGGCTTTTCCCCTTTAAATCTTGACTCCAGCTGTAAACGATCCTGGGGCAGCACTTTGGTGAAGGTATGTTCCCAGACCTGCCTGAGTCCATGTGGGCAGTAGCTAGAGGGATGGTTGCAGGGCACAGATGGATACGCTAATTGCTCCACAGAGGAGAAGCATTTGCTGTGGTATAAATCAGCTGCCTCTTGTCAGGCGTGTTCCTGGCTTATCAATGGGAAGTAAAACACTGCAATGCGAGAGCTCCAAGAAAGGCCATGTCCTGGAGCAGCGTAATTGGTGGGAGCAAGGGCTGCAGAGGCGATTACAAGATAAGCAGGCTCTCCCACTTCTCCTAAAAGCTTGACAGCTACCAGCAGCTGGCAGGAGTGTTTCAGCCCTATATGGGCTCTCATTAAAAGAACCAAATGGAGAACAGAAACATGACTCTGATGGACCTTACAAAGCCTTTCTGGAGGCAGGATCACAGTGGTCTCGTCCTCGCAGCCACCCCTTTGTTTCTCTCTGAAGATCTCTAAGAAAGTGCTTTCCCGCAGTTGGGGTCCAGCACTAAGAAGAAGTAGCTCTGCCCCATAAGGCAGGCAGCCATCACTGGTGTTGTCTCCCTGCAAACTGGACCTCTTCCTGCATGAGGCTTTCACTTGGCACATGGTGCAAAGCATTAGATGTGGAAAGAGCAAAGTGTGTGGGAGCTGCTGATTTCATCTCCTTGGTGGGACAGATTTTTTTAATAGGAAGATGAGCTGTGGCACTTCCCTGAAAACATGACAATCCATGTGAGAGTTTATTAGTTTATGGCAAGTCGCAACAGCGTGACAGCTGTCTGAAACCATGTTACTGCAAAGAGTTATCACTAAGGGAAGAGGAAAACGCGACCTAAGGAAATCAGCTTCATGGAGCAATATAAAGCTGTAGAGACAAGCAATAGAGTTGAATGCTTCCTCAGAATAAAAGCTTCCTGTTAACCAGTTTTAATGCCAATGATTTCTCTCTGCCTATTTAGTGAATACATGGGACACATCTGCTCAGGACTCTGTCTCTAAGAGGACCAACAAATATCACGACTTCAGCTGACTGAACCTTTTTACCACCATTATGCAAAAATGTCTTTGTGATCATGCAGAAATTCAAGGACACGTTGGATGGGACCTTGGGCTGCCTGATCTGGTTGCTGGCGTCCTGCCTATGGCAGAGAGGGATGATCTAGATGATCTTTAAGATCTTCTCCAACTTAAGCCATTCTATCATTTATGACAATCATCCAATATTGATAAGAGCATTAAGAGCAAAAATTGGCTTTAGCTTTTTTAGAAAACAGTGTGTTTTAATTTAAGTTCTATGGAATTATATCTCTAAATGGACTTTTCTCTGCAAACTTAATTTAGATTTAAACTGCTGGTTTTCTTATTCTTGAGTCTATCTAACTTGCATCAGTGGCAGAAAATGCAGTACCAGGTTTGGCGAAGCGTGAAGGTGAATTCAGGATAATCCATCATTATCTCAGAATCTCATGCCAGTCATGACTCTGCAGAGGATTCCAGTTTTACAGCGTCAGGGCTTTCCTTGTGCTTTTCCCTTTACTGGGGAATATGTTGCTCCAAAGTCGAAGCAAAACAAGATGTTTCTTGAGAAGCTTTCTTGTAGCCAACCCTGCTGCCATGGTGGGTAGCACCCAGTTCCATTGCTAGAGAGAAGGGCTCTGTTCTTCACTGCTCTGGATCAGTCTTGGACTGCTGCTTGACCCCATTCTGTATATGCACATATCTGCCTGTGAAGTAGAGGGTGACCCTTCATTGTCCTCCTCTCCTTCGTCCTCTCACTCATTCATACTTGACCCTAGGTTCCTGTCTGAGTTGTTGTTTGTTGCGGTTCAATCCTGACAGCTCCCCTGCCTGAGGAGCTTGCTGGCATTCTGATGACAGCGCAGCCCCTGGTTTTCGCTCTGGTGACCTCAGAAATAGGAAACCAATTTCTTGAATGAGATGTCTGAGGAGCCTGGGATAGGTCAGAGAGGAGTTGGATGGATCAAAAGACAGAGATGTTTCTCTGACAGTCCTGGGTCTCCCAGTCATGATTTACGAATTACATACAGTCTATGTGTTTAGCAAAAGAGGCTCAGTGGGGAAACAGGAACTGATTTGTGCAAGCAGGAAAGAGCATGCAGCTTCAGAGAGCCACCATCCAACAAGAGATACCACCTCCAGCTCTCTGTGGAGCCATCAGGGTGCCATGTAGGAAGCAGTGAAATAGATGGCAGAAAACATCAGGATATGTTAATGGGCCGTCATTTTAATGGGAGATGGTTACAGGAAAGCAGAGATCAAACCCAGAAGCTGGGAGCTGTGGACTCAATGCAGCACACGTAATTTTCCCTCTCTGTGAAGCTGGACATCGGGTTATGAGCCAGCTACAATACATGCCATGGGACACTGAGTTGTGTGGCCATAGCCTGGTGAGAAGAGAAGGGTGAGCTGAGCAGGCAGGAGGTCTGTGCTCCCAGCCAGCTCTGGGCAGAGACAACTTAAAAGGCAATGGAGAAGTGGGAATGGCATTGGATAGTACTGTGAGGATAGAATAGGTCCCTCCAGTACCACATCCTGAGGTAGGACTGCAAGCCATGAGAGAACATATTTGCTGAAATTCCTGGGCAGATGTTCCCCTAGGAAAAATCCTAATTATAGATTTGAAGGCTGGAGCATTACAGCGCGCACAGTGCAGTAACCCCATATCCAACCTATGACTTTTGGATGGGCGATGGTCTATCTAGGAGATAGTTTTGCAGTTGTCAAAGGCTTTGAGCAACAAAAACCTACTGCGTTCTGAGTCTGAGTAATTACCTGCTGGAGTAACTTTGCTATGCTGTGATCTAACACCAAACCACCTATTTTCAGCTTCCAGTATGTGAATCTTGGTTCTCCTTTGTCTGATGGGAGAGGAATTCCTCTGCCAGAAAGAACCTTTCCGGGAACTTTCTGTAGACCATGACTATCTCACCTCCCAGCTCCCAGCTGCTAAAGGCAGCAAAATATGTGAGCCCCCACTGTAGGAAAAGTTTTCCCATCCTGAATGCTCCTTTTATTATTTGTTGGAGGTAAGAGGTGAAAAGGGGAATCAGGGAAATCCATGAGCTGAAATTTCAGCCATTTCTTAGGCTACAGCCTTTTTTTCCATTGCATATGGAGCAAAAAAGTCAGATACACTGATGACTATGCTGGTGATTGAAGGGTTGGGGATGACCAGTGTGGAGCCCACAGTTGTGTCTCAGCAGCTCTGGGGTGATCCCTTAGAGAATAACAAAGTCTCCGAGGACACTCAGTTGGCACTGGGAGATCTTTTCCAGGATAACCAAACATCATCCAACCATTTTCTCTATGGTAATTCCTAAATCTCTATGCTAAGAGGAGCTACTTTAGTGTCATCACCAAGTCACTGCTGTCGCTCTTTGCAGGGAGGCTGGGTGACTATGGGGATTTGCTGCTGGAAGAACAACTGAATGTATATTTTCAGCCATTTTGGGGAACTTGCTGTTCCCTCCTCTCTCAACGTCAAAGCAAAGTGGGCCCCCAGGGTGCTTTTACTGTCACAGAATTATTGTAATGTTGATATTAACACTATACTCGATGGATGGGAGGTAGCTCCAGTAAACATATATCATTGTTGAGCGAAATCAGAGAGAGAGCGCCTTGGCTTATTTTTTTTTCCCCATACCGAGACAGATGCTGTCATCATATCATTCACGTAACCTTTCAAATGAACTTAGTAATCATGATATGTTTTGGTTTGGCTTCTTTCAGATTAAAACCCTGCCTTTTAGAAAAAGGAAACCATAAGTTAAATAACTCCAAAATTAGGTATTTCTGAAGGATAATTAGTGGTCTTCTTTCTTACCAAAAACAACCCAAGGCTGTGCTTTAAATAACACCTTCTAGTAATTCCTTCGGTGCTGCTCCAAACGTGATTAATTTAGCAGGATGTTATCAGTATAGCATCCTACACTTCAACCCATACTTTAGGGTATTATCTGCAGTAAGGACTGCTATGTATTTCTGCAACATTCTGAAAGTTGGCCTGACCTTATGTTGTAAATCCCCCTGCATGGGGCTCTCTGCTTCAGAAGTCACAGCAAGAGTTGTGCTTGCTACAAGAAAATTACCAACCAGCTGTATTCTTTCATTCCCCATTTCTGTAGATAGGGGGACCCGTGGAAAGTGGACACGGACACAGATCCCTGCCCCCCATTGTTTCAATTGATGCAAATATATGGGCACTACAACCCCAGTGCTTCATTGCTTTGAGCAAAAAGCAGTTTTAGTTGAATTGGAAATTCTGTACCATGGGGAACAGGTCCGTATCTGGAAAAGGGCTCGCTGCAAAAAGGGAGGAAATATATAAATATATACTATATAGGGATATATGTGTGTATACACATACATTGGGGCTGTATATACAGAACGGCACACACACATACTTAGGAGATGTGTATATAACACTCGCTCATATACAAATCTACTCCTTGTTATGAAACAATCATCGGGATATAAACAAGAGACTTTAAACCTCGGATGGGCACGTTTTCAAGTGCTGCTGGAGGGTTTTATCTGCAGTCCTGAAGAAGTGCTATCAAAACCTTAACAGGGTATTCATTACAAAGAAATCTTTACGTAAGTGCTGGAAAGGTTTGCCGAAGAACCAGATGTTGTTGCAAGGACAGCTCTCCTCCCCCTCCCCACTTCTTTCCATCTTTAATAGTTCGATTAATGCTGCACATAAACCCGGGCTGACAAAACTTCACCACATCTGGACACTGTTGAAGCCAGATCATTTCACGGTGCACTTTGGTCGCTTTTAATCTTCCTCGATAAAGTAAAAGCTTCCACCAAGTCATGCTGACCGACGTACAGACTTCTGCGCTGTAAACACTGACATCTGGGAGCTGCTCTCGGCGAGCACGCAGTGGTCTCTGCCGAGCCAAGCGCTCGCCCTTCTCTGTAAGAGGAACGCACAGCTGATGCTATCAGAGCAGCACTGCGATCAGATCGCTGCAAAACTCTCCACTATTCCCAACCCTCCACCTTATTGCTGTCAGGGGAGAAGTCAAAAATTTGCTGCTTTTCTGGAGGAAGGAAAACTAAACGAGCTCTCTGCTTAACAGTGCCCAAGTAGAAACATTTCTGTACTCACAGAAGGACAGCAGCAGCAAGGAAAGCAGACCCAGTCGCCTCCAGCAACCCATTTTCTGGATCCAGAAGCTCGGCTTCAAGGTGTTGACCCGTCCATCCTTCTTCCTCTCCGATGTCAACCCCACAGCCCCAAATTCATGAGGCTGCAGGCTGGGAAGGCGGATCTAGGCACAGCGAACCCAGCTGTGCGTGGGGTCCGCCCAGGAACTGCAGCTCATGAACAAACTCAGCCCAGCTCTCCTTGTGAAATATATACAAATATGAGAGGGGGGGGGGAGCTGGGGGAAGAGCTCTGGCTCTGGGAAAAGTTTGGTTTTTCCAACTGTGGAGTTGAGCTGCTCTGAGCAGCCCAAGGAGCTGTAGAGGGGACCTTGTGTCTACTGCAGGCATCTAAGCAGAGTGGCATGGGCATGGCCACATATTCCATCTGAATAAAAGGAACGCTTCAGTACTCTGAGCTGCCATTAATTCATTGTTTTTTTCTGCTTTTGGAAATCAGCTCTACCCTATAACTAAACTGCAATGGGATATATTTTTAATAGGGATAACTGGAGAGTATATGGCAACTTCTACAGAAAGATGGCATCACTATGAGTTCAGCCTAAAGTAGGTGTTTTCAAACTCGTGTATCCTGGTACATTTTACTGAATCAGAGCCTAAAATAATAACAGAGCATTTAAATAGCTTCTTTCACCCCAAGACCTCAAACTTGCTTTACCAAAAAAAAAAAAAAAAAAAAAAAAAAAAAGGGAGAAATATTATCCCCACTTACAAAAGTAGAACTGTGAAATACAGCAGAAATCTGACTGGCCTTGATTGCTCATTCAGTGACAAGAGTAAAATCCTCACACACTTGTACTATATTCTGTCCTCATCCTTCACAACATGCTGAGATAATAGTCATTGTATTGGGGTGGAGCAGAGAAGGAGATTATGCTGTTAAGATTTTTTTTGCAGCCAGAATACCTGCCCTAAAGTAAGACTACTTGTTTTTTTTTAAAAGTAATTGCCAAATACAACTATTTCTTAGCATTCAAAGTCAGTAAGTCTCCTTATTTATACATTTGTTTTTTGGTTCATTAATCAGTGTGTGATGCATATGTGATGCATGTATGTTTATTCTTGCATGTATACGGGCTCATAATTAACAGGCTTCTGCTCAGTTGGATTTGAACAACCTGCTCCTTTCTGTGCATGAATCTTTCTGACAAACTGCACCCACTTATCTTCTGTATTATTTATGTAAGCTACGCTGTTAGGGGGTTAAATAACAGCTTTTTTCCCCTTTTTCTGCATTTATGAAAAAAGGGAAGGTGTTAGATGAGATGGCACTCCCATGCCATGGCTATAGAATCACGCCTCTGCAGAGAGCTGCTTGGTCTGCTCCCATTCGCTCCAGAGTGCCCAGACACAAGTCTGTGCTCTGTGGAGAAATGGCCTTCTGTTCCTGGGATAACAGAAGCTACAGGGATGCCCTAGGAGAAGAAACCACCTGGAGCAAGCAGAGCAGACATTTGGAAAAATGAGTCCAGAAGGGCTTGCCTGACCAGGGAATCTGCTCATGTTCATAGTCTTGGAAGACATTGGCTCAAGTCCTAAGAAAGGTCCAGAACTGATTTCCATCACCTACTTTTCTTTAAATCAAACTGGGCATCTTCCTACGTGCTAAGCAGCATTAACATAGAAGGGTTGGGTTGGACTGAGTTATAACAGCTGGTGAATGGCTGTTTGGGAACAAGAACAAGCAAATGTTTAGTAAACTTTGAGAAAGACACTATTTTCTAATCAGCATATTGAAACTACAGTTTCCATTGGTGACCTGCCAGCTCTCTTGCAGTACTTCAACGTGCCCATGGACCACTCAGGCTGCCAGCTGTATTTTCAAGTGTGAGCCCTTCTGCATGTAATGAGGAAGCTGGGTTTGCTGTGAATGCTGCAGATTATTCATGATCAGTGGCAGCCCTCTTTAAATTCAATAAATTAAATAAATAATTTATTGAATAGTAATTCAATAAATTAAATAAAGGATCCACTGCCATGCCAGGAAACTTGGAGAGACGTAATGTCCCCAGAAGGAGACAAAACATGCCTTGCATTGTGGAAGTGCAAGTGCAAGGGACTGGAGTGGTGGATATTATTGTTTGAACTGCAGAACCGGGAGGGCAGCAGGTATGCTGTGCAGTTCCCCTGCAGCCAGGTGCCCAAGCCATGGGCAGGAGGGAATTTTCCATGTGCCCAGTGTATGCCGGACAGCTGCTGGGCCAAACAGAACTCTATAAGATGTTTCTTCCTTTATGAAGAATAATCTTAGGGAAATATCTGTGGCTCGAGCCTAAAGAATCATAGAATCATTAAGTTTGGAAAAAACCTCTAAGATCATCAAGTCCAACCCCAATGCATCCCACCATGCCCACTAACCATATCCCCAGTGTCACATCTCTGTGGTTCTTGAACTTCTCCAGGGATGGTGACTCTGGGGTTTAGCCTGAAGTTCCTAAACTCACATCATAGAACTTTGCTCCAGTGAGAGAGCACAGTGACCTTTGGAGTAAGACACTGAAGAGCAAGAAAAGACAAATGGTTACTTTTATTGTTGACTTGTTTATGCCTTTTGGTGTAAATTCTTCTGCTTTTCTGTTAGTGACCTGGACAGCCTCATAACTCAAGACTTACTGAAGGTTGGATTTTACTGAAGGATAAATCTGAGGAACATGAGGTTTCTGCAGGGTGATTTTTAAGCTGCAGGAGTTACTAAACTTCCCAACTACTCTTGGGAGTAGTTTTCCTTAAGTTCTCATTTAGGAGCTGGAAGATATTTACCAGAAAATTAAAACAAAATTTTGGCCACCTGAAACAATATAGTCTGAGTTTCCACTGCAGGAGGCAGGAGTCTACAACACATCAATGGGTTTGAAGCTCCTACCATGGGCACTAAACACCCCTGTGCAGGGCACCATCAAGATGGACTTTGCTAGAACCAAGTGAGTCAAACTTCTTATTCCCATGGCCAAAGATATTAATTTGACAAGGAATGTGAAGGTGAGAAAGGGAAGAAGGAACCACATAGCCATAATCCACGATGCAGATGTATATTGCATTAGACAGCACTATTGCAAGACAGAGCCAAAAAAACCAAGCTTCTCTCCATGCCTGCTGGGACCCAGAGAACATAGCAGAGCATTGGTTTTAATGTCTGACTACAAGAAAAGATGCTGAGTTATCTTCTGCATCACTAGGTCTTCCCTTGACCCACCCAATTGCTTGCATGTTATGTGACTGGACTAATATCTGTTGCATTTGCTTAGTTCTTTTTTAAACTGTTGATATTTGTAGTTATCAGTAGTGATGCATAAACTGAGTCCTGAGGCTTTAGACAAGTGATGGAACACCTCTCCATTCAAGGGCAAGCTGGGAGAGCTGGTACTGTTCAGCCTGGAGAACAGAACTTGAGGTTATGGAAACGCCACAGGCACTGGGAGACAGATGCAAAGCATACTTACTCTTCTAGTTGTTTTTGTTTAAATTCTCAGTAACAAATTGATGGCTGTTGTTGTTTCTGTTATCATTTAATTGTAAACACTTCAAAGAAGTTGAAGGGATGAGAAAATCTAAATGAAGTTATTAAAAATTAATATTGTGACAAAACTGAAATTATCTGAATGATTTCCCATGAATATGGTGTATACTTTTTTGCCAAAGGTGTGTTAGTTCCTAGAACAAAACAGAACCAAGTAGAAAAGGTAGAGCAATACATAACACGCATAACCTTACTAAAAGCATCAGGAACTTAGTTGCTTAGCTTTATTCAGTCAAAAAGCCGTTTATTCAGAGTAAGAGCAGGATTAAAAATAATAGACTAAGAAGCTAGAAAGAGGTAGGCTCTCTGTTTGCCAGGGACCATGCTGTGAGTAAGAAACAGCTGAGAGGAGGGCAGTGAGGCAGTCTGCATCTCCCTGTGTGGTGCCGTTGCTTAGAAAAGGCAAAGCTTGCAAAAAAGAGCAAGTGTGTTTGGTGAAGCTGAGATGTTCTTTTCTCCCTGTTAAGGAAGTCAGTGGTGCTTTGATTGGAAAAGATGTTTTTTGAGAAAGTCTGTCTCTCCAGTGTCAGCTTCAGAGGCTGAAGGAACTTGAAAGTAGGAAGCCAAGTACAGCTTGCCTTGTTATGGTTGGAAAACAAAGGATGTGTTGCCTCATGGGACAGTGTCATGCTTAGAGTAACCTGCAGGAAGTCATACTCACCTTCTGAGAGGAGGGGGTCCAAAGAGAGCCTGACAGCACACATAGCTGTGTCAGGCTAGGGGAAAACACTAATACTTTGCCCAAAGAAAAGGTTTGAGTGCCCTGCCATGCTACTGCAGTGAAAATATTTATTTCCAGCTTGAACACTGTTACAAAATCTGACTACCACCAGCCTTCTGATTAGTTCATAGAAAAAGTTGTGTGATCTGCTGGTTAGATCTGGAGACAGATGTTCTTGACTGCTGAGTCATATTTGCAGGTGTGTCAATCACCTGGATGAAGAGACCTTTCACACTGCCTTGGTTTACCTGTAAGAGAAGACAGCCTGCTTTGCAGGCTGTGCTGGAGGGAAATGTGGCTCAGGAGGAGCACTCTGTGTGGCTGTGGTGCCTTTGGTGCTTATCAAAGCTTCTCGTTGCACAATAGTTCATCAAAAGGGTTCCTCATACTTCCCTCTAATGCTCCCAAGCTGTATTGTCTGTGAGGGCTGCCCATGTTTGTCATCTCGGTTTGGACTCTTCTGTCATTATCTCTCTCCAACATACACTGTATTCATTTATCTCCACATCTGTACTATGCCATGACTCTACTTCTTAGGAATAATAAAGAAAATTCAAAGCTGAAAATAGTTTTTGAAATGACTGGATGTTACAACTGCAAAATATTACTGTACTTTATTGATAACATTGTTTCCATAATAAAAATATTTAACACGAAGGATGATGTCCTGTATGAGCTTCACATAAATATTTCCATTACATCGCTGATAGGGATCTGAAAAATTTCAGTATGCACATCCTGCAAATGTGAGTGTAATTGATACAAGGTATGTATCTTAATGTATATCTTGAATAAACATAAAAAGACCATACCCTAATGGAAAACAGACTCTGTCTTACAATGTACAATCGCTCTTACATCTAAACTGGACTTTGGGTTTAGAAAACAAATCCTAAATCAATCAATCGAAAGGACAGATCATAGTTCACATATTTGTAAAAAACTTTTGTTCTTTGGTGAAAAAGCTTGGGAAACTCCATCCAGCCCCAGTGGTGGAGGGGTGGGAAAGGAGGGACTGAGGTATCAGTTCAAACAATCTGAGGAAAACGTTGAATAAACATTGAAGACAACAGAATAGAAACCAGACGCCAAATATTCATTTGTGGGGTCTTCAAAGGGTTTGTGATTTATTTTAATTGTTGTTGAAAGAGAAAGATTAATTTGGGGATGAAAAATGTATGCAAATTCAGCTCTAGTTATTACTAAAAAAGTATTTCCTACTCAAAGCAGAAGAAAGAAAAGCAATGAAACCTAAGCTGGTTTTAAGCTAAGTTTGAGAAAGGCACAACTGGAGAAACATCTTTGTTCGGTTCGGTAGCTGGATAAAGACGGTGTGTCTTTGTGAGGCAGTAAACCCAAGGGCTGCAATAACAGAGGTGTGGGTCCACTGCACACAACACAACATGGATATATTTGCACCAGGAACATTTTCACGCTGATGGTTGGGAGGATCTTAGCGCCAGAGCTGCTGAACATCCCTCCAAAAGGATAGAAAGGCAGAGAAAGTGTTTGCTCCTGCTAAATGAGAAGAAAGGAGGTAGCTGAAACTTTTACTAAATAACAGCAGAAGCTTCCCAAGAGATGAACTGGGGGACTGTAACCATTCAGTTATCTCTTGAGTGATGAGGCTTCAACGGGGAGGGAGAAGGGTACCAACAATCTCCCACTATGCGGTAGAACACGGGACAGAGGTGAGAGTGAGCACAGCACAACGGAGTCACATAAAGGAGCAAGAGTAGAGAAATAACAGGCTGGTGAGCTTTAAAAAGAAAACAGTGAGCTGCCAAATGTTAACAAGCATCTTGTGGGAAAGTTAGTAGCCAGTGAAGGAGACTCCGTAAAGCAAAGAGGCAGCTGTCCGGCAACGGAAGAGCACGGAAACAAGGGGGGTGCATCAGAAACCCCTCTGGGACGCGGTGCCCGGCCGGCCGGACGCTCCGGAGGTGCCTTTAGCGAACAGTGGAGGGCAGGAAGCCAGCACCTTCCGGACGGACCGCCGCGCCCGGAGCAGGCCGGGCTGCAAGGCGCCCCACGCCCCGTGCCTTGCGGCCGGGCCCGCCGTGCCTGCCGGAGCGGCCTCAGCGCCTGCGCGCAGCGCGGAGCCGAGCCCCTTATCGCCATGGAGAGCGCCGAGGCCGAAGCGAGCGAGAGCCGCCCGGAAGAGGACGGCGCCGTGCCCGCCGGAGACCTCCAGCTCCCGGAGCAGCCGGCAGCCACGGTGAGGTGCGGGGGTTGGCGGGGCGGCCCGTCCCACCGATTCTGGGCCGCTGGCCTGGGCGCGGCCTATCCGCGGGGCCGAGCACCGGGCTTTCGTGAGCTGCGCCGCCCGGACGCGGCGCCGCTGCAGCGGGGAGGGGTGCGGGACTCGGCCGAGGGGCGTCCGGGAACCCTGAGCTGCGGGAGGGGCTGCAGCCGGGAGCGGCTCTGCTCTGCCGGCCTGGGGCTGTCCGCTCCGGGAACGCAGAGTCCCCTCCTCCCCGGCTGGTGTTCGAGGGCTGCGCGCTGTCTGCCCGCGGCCGTAGTGCCGGATACTGATAACTGTAATTAATATTCTTACTTATCGGGTTGCCCCCCTCCCTTCATGCACACACGCTCGGAGTTTCTCAAATAAATCTCTTTCCCTGCTGGATTCAGTGGGAGGTCCCCGAAGCTCAGCCTTTCCAGGGGGTTTATGTGGTCCTACTGGTTTCTGCCTAACTGTGGGAGCAGATCCTTCTTCCAGAGAGTTAAAAGCAAAACACTGAAACCTTACTGTGTGCTCTTCTTCCTGTAAGAGGGGAGCAGTGCTGTGCCCCAGGTGTTTGGAGGAGGGATGTGCTGGTAGTAGGGAACTAATTTGTTAGGAAGTATGTGGCACTGTTGATACTGTTAGTTTTTTTTGTTTTTTCTTTTTTGTTGTTTTTTCTTTTTTCTTTTTCTGGAGTTAAGCTGTTATGTGCAGGGGAAATGTTTGTTCTCGTCCTGGCTTTTGATAACTTCTGGTCTCTGAAGCTATCTACTTGTTGACTTTTATTTTCTCCCTGAAGGCAGGTTCTCTCTTTCTATGTTATGTGCCAGATTTGCAAATGGATATAGAATGAAATGCTGCTAAAAGATTTATCCTATGGTGGTAATGATCAAAGGGGAGGTAGGGTCGGCAGCCTTTGCTTTGTGTGGCAAATGTTACATGAATCTTTATTTCCCTCCTCTGAAAAGATGGAAGACTGCTTAGCAAAGAAAATGGAAATCACCGTTTCAGAAGCAGAGAAACGGACTGGGAGAAATGCCATGAACATGCAAGAAACATATACTGCTTACCTCATTGAGACAAGGTGGGTGATGAAAATTCGCTCTCAGTAGGCTCAGATGTGCCATTCCAAATAGGCTTCCCCTCCCTCCCCCACGAAAATATTCAGGAACAGTCGCTGAGAGGATTTAGTTGGTTTATGATTTGTTAAGTGATAACAACATACTATGGAGGATCTTTTCCTGTAAAAACTTGGCATCTGATTTCCAGTTCAGTATTAATGCCGGTCTTGCCTAATTGTGCACTGTAATTCTTCATTTGAAGATAGATGGAAAAATGTGTGCTTGAAAGATACTGCTTTAACATGGTGTCAACAAGTGTATGGCCTGGATAAATTTGTATGAATATATATAGTGTTGTATGTGCAGCTTGCCTGTGAGAGAGGTTGTGCTTTGTGGTCTGAAGTAATGGTTGGACTTGTCTGGGATCACAAGGAAATAAAGGAGTCTCTTGACTTAGGTCATGTGGTCAAAATTTATGGCTCCACTCGTGTTTGAAGTGCGGTCGGATTGAGCAGAACTCCTGGTAAGTGTTCTAGGGTAAGGGTTAATTAACTGTTTCCTTCCTTTGTGTTAGCTTGAACTTTCACTGCAGAACTCACTGCTTTTCATCTTCTCCTATTGGTAAGACTAGTAATGTGGGTATGTTTAACATAGTTGGTATCACAAGTGCAGCTCTCAATTTTAAGTACTGAGTAGCAAACAAAGCTTTAAAATGCCTTACTTAGGGCTCCTTCCCAGTCACAGATGATTCCTGTTATGTGGGGTCATGTTACTCAGCTGAAGCAAGGATTTCAAAATCAGATTTTATTAGGAGTTTGTCTCTAGCTTCTCCACGTTAACAGTTCTAACCCTTGAGTCTTGCCTCAGGAGCGATGAGCTGTACTGATAAAACCCTCTGAAACAAAGCAGTTACAGTTTTGAACTCTTCAGCCTGTACAAAATGCAGCACTAACACGAGTCCTCCAGTTGCTGGTTAAAAGTCTGCTTCGTTTGTTTAACTGGTGAAGTGACACGCCAGTCAGACTGTGAAGCAGATCTCCAGAGGTGTATTTACTATATTTTTCTTTATGAATAAAATCTAAATTAGAAGCAAGGTTTGTTTTTCAAATATCACAGCTCTTTGAGAACTGCTGAGATGTTTTAAAAATACTTCCACAGTGTATTGATATTGAAAATCATATCTTCTCACACAAGTAATTCTGTTTTTCCTTCAGTTGTTTCTCAATGAAAGGAGAAACAACTCCTTTCTCGATCATCCCTACATTAAGCTCACCCCCACCAGTCTTTCCCATTGGTTCTTTCTTAGTGGCAAAAGTGTTTTGCTGCTCAGATTGCCTTCTTTCGTTAAGATTTATTTCATTCTGTGGTCAGCAAATACTGAGACCAATTACATGTTTGTCGCATAACTATTGAAAATGTGGGTTTGTCACATGTCTAATAAAATAGGTTCTCTATTCCTTTTGCTGAGAAGGCAAAATTTCTTGCATAAATATAATTGCTGGCTATTAACTGTGCTTCCTGCTGAGCCTGTAGCTGTAGGTGGGCTTCACAGCAATTTGTCTGTGGGTAATAGGATATTTTGTAGCCAAGGAATAAAACTCAGTTTATAGTAATATAAAAGGAAGACCACTTAATAATAGTTGCATTACATTTATGTGAACTGGGGTTCCGCTGGTACTGCTATCTAGGATTTAATTTCAGTTTGAATTGAAGAGCTGTGTGCAGCTTGCTGAATAAGAGGCACAAGGTGGATGCAATTATAGCCACCATACATTTATTATAGAACAGGAGCTGAGTACCTAAACTTTTAACACGTTAGTTTCACTAGCTCTGATAAAACTTTTTACAGAATGTACGTAATGATGTTGCTTTATTTTTCTTTTCAAAATGAGAAGATTTATTGGCATTCTCACACTTTCATTTGCTTTCTTTTTTTTGATGTCATTACACCTCAGTATAGATTTTCTTTTTTTTTTTTCTTTTTCCTAATGAGACAAAACAAACTTCCCTGCTGCAGACCGCAGAACCTCAGCCAATTCCAAGGGTCATGCTTCCTGAAAGCATCTCCTTCAGTGTTGGTTTACACCTTTCTGCATTAGCTTGGTGGATTTTTTTGGTGAGCTATTTCCGTTCAATTAGTCTTGAAGTCAGTTTCTTTCACAGCTTCTGTTAAACTGCACTGTTACTTAAAAATAACTCAGTTCTTATGCTCTCTCTGGGAGAACAGCTGAACACTTCTTCCTCTGTGCAAGATGGCATTAAGGAGAATACACAACTTAATGATAAGAATTTGTAACTAAATACTCTCCCTTGCAATGTGGGTGCTCAGCATGTCAGTTGCTTCCTATAAGGGAAGAGGCAAGTATCCAGAACCTCATATATTCACAATTGCTTGCCTATTGGAAATTCAGGCATCTGTGTCTCATACCAGTTTCTTCTTGTAACCACAAGAACAGAGATGGTATAAAACTCAGAATTTGACTCCTGGTCTTTTACTTTTTTTTTTTCTTCTTTTTTTTGAGATTTAACTAGGATACAGAGCACCTCTAAATGCTCTGTGTTGAACTGCAGTTCATTTTAATTATAGTCCGTATGGGGATGCCTTTCTTTCCTGTTATCCTTTAAAGTAAACAATCTCTACTGTAGTACCAGAGCACTTCCATTAAGCTAACTCTGCTTCCGTCCCTGCTGGCGTTTGGATCTCTAACCTCGTCCTCATGGTCCCAGTAATGAGTGTAACTCTTTCTTTTTCTTTTTTTTTTAAAGGAAAAAGGAGCACAACTTCTTGCAGCGCAGTACTGACTACACAAAACTGCTCTGTGGGAAGAATGGACTTGGAAATCTGTAGCCAGCTAGATCAGGGTTCAGTGCTATCAGTGCTGCACTATAGGACTTCAAGGATTTATCCTCTGTGGCGCTTTCTTTGAGTTCCTTTCTCAAAATCTCCTGTTCTGTGTTGGGTGAGGCTGGGAGCCCAGCATGTGTTTCCTGGGGGGAGCATAGAACAAATGGCCCAAAGGGGCATAACAGCTCCTGATATAGTGGCAAAAATACAGATCTTTTTCAGTCCTTGTCAGTCATGGAGAGTTGCTTATACCTTCAAAGAGTATGTCAGGAAAAGCAGGAGAGAATCTCAATTCAGTGTGAGCTTTAAGGAGGGAAGAGTCATTAGATGGAGAAAGATGGGAGAGCTGAAAACTTACCATCCAGCTGATTTTTACTCAGTTGATATAATGAATCATTAACCTGCCTAGTAGATGTGTATTTTAGTTAAATACAGTGTGCTGTTTAGCTGATGATTTTCACAGTGAGATGATGCCCTCTGACAACAGAACTGCCTCTCTGTCTTACAGCTCGACTGGTAACTTGAGGCAACCTACAGAGTATGGAGCTGATCTGTAGCAATCATTTTTCTGTTTAATGAGAGGCTTAAGTATGTATAGACTGTTTCTAGATAGCTGATGGACAAAGCTTCCCAACTTTCTTAACTGATGTTCCTGTATGTAGAGGGTGAACCTTTTCTGCTGCAGGAGCGTGCAGGTGCTGCTCCTGGGACATGGGGAGACTGGGGGCTGAAAGCAAATGTGCTGCCTCTGCAGTTGGTGAGGTGATTAGCTTCATAAGGAAATACACCAATATGTTCCCTTCTCTAATATTTTGCAGCCATTCCTCTTCTTACTACACTAGAATTGTTTAATGGCTCATTCAGATAATTAGTTTTAAATGGGAAGAGGTTAATTAGGTGGACTGAAGTTTTCACATCGGCACTTTGAATTAAGGCAAATGAATGTGGCTTCTGGAGTAATGTAGTCTTGTAATTGCTTATGATAACATCAGTTATGAGTGTAAAAGCTGGAGGTTTCAATTTTATCTTTTTCTCTGCAGGCTCATTCAATGAATAACATGCATTGTTAAAATTATACTTCGAGAGGAAACATATGGTTTTCCTGCCTGCAGACCGTACGAGTATTACATTATGTTTTTAAAACCAAAACAAATTGAGAAGTTTGACAGAATGTCAACAAGTGATTATAATCTTAATTGAAACTGGTGTGCAGTACTTGCACTTAATGGTAGAGTTCACAACGTGGTCTAAAAAATGAGATGGTAATGAAGGCGTTAAGTGTAACGAGTACCTTTGTGGATTTCCCCTTCCTTTCTGGAGCAGGGTTCCAGGGTCTGGCTGATGTTGTCTTGTTAATTCTGGCAAGTACGAAGCTGATATAGCAGGTACTCTGAAAGCACAGTTGAGGCTCAAAATGGCCTGTCCTTGTGGCTTCTAGTTCATAATTATCTATGCAAAACAGTCACAAGGCATTAAAGACAGAATTTGCGCTGGAACATTGTCTTGTCAGAAGGCTACGTTCTCTTACAGTGCCAACTTACTGATGGTGTATTGACCTGAGCCACTGCAAATGATAAACGGGCTGCTGCACTATTAAATACATGATGGTCCTACTGATGTATTTGCAGGATGGGAACCTGCAACGTAGATGTGTTCTCTTCTAACGTGTAATCCACGCTATAGATGTAGAGCATGTGCTTTTTATCAAATGCACCTTTATCTGTGAAGTTGCTTTCAAATTTGTGAATAGATTCTTCTTGATTTCCGTTTGTTTTCTCTTATTTGTAGCAGAGCACTGTTTTAGGTTTCTTTCCACACTTACGTTAAAATTAGCGATAATATGACTCAAGTGCTGGAATGGGAAGTGTTAAGGAAAATGCAGCTTTAAGGTTGTGAGGCTGGTTTGGCAAAAATGATTGAGGAGGAATAATGGTGAGGCAGAGTTGGATGAGTAAAGACGGGTCAGTTATGGAAAACAAGTTACTGAACTTTACACTTCTTATTTATGCTGCACTTGTATTTGAAATGAGAGGGCTATATTGAAACCAATTGCAAATTAATTGCACTAATAAAAATCTGGATAGTTCTTTTTAATGTCTTTAGAAATTATATTTCTGAAAAAGTGTATTTGAGAATGATGTAGGAGTGTCTGTACCAGATACTTTCAAGAAAAGTAATTTCCATTTCATTCTTCTCCGAGCTGACCTCCTTGATGCTGTAGGGACTCACAAGCTAAGTGAGAAAGAGACGAATGTTAGATTAGACTTGCATTGACTTGGGAGTTTTTTGGGTTTTTTAGGCTGACGAGAGCAGCGCCTCTGTCTGCCAGTGAGAATGAACCCTGTTGTCCTGGCATGCAGTTTTATTTTCTTCATATTAGTTTGTGCAGTGTGTTCTTAGCATCCACATAATCCTTTGCTGTATTGATGGGGGGCAGCCTTGCTTAAGCATCAGAGATAATCCATGCAGAAGTAGCACTCTTGAAACCTATGTTGCAGGCCAGAACAACTGAGTGATAGCTGCAGAAGTGGGAGGTGAGAAGGATCCCTGATTCTTAAGTACTTTTATTTGTCTTGAATGGTCAAATTATTTACCAGATCCTACTGGTAGTTTCTTCTCTAGGAATGTCAGGTTTGTGCCTTCAGCTTGCAGCCAAGCAACTAATCTGAGGCACAGTAGCTTAATTCCCTTTCTGTTAGATCTGCTTCCAGCTCAGTGACAGTACAGTTGCTAAATACCCACTTCACAGTAAGCCAGAGAGTTTTGGAAATACTTAACCTGTGCAGCTTTCCAGCAGGGAGGAGTGCTGCACAGCCTGTCAGCCCAGTGCTAAGCCTAGGCTCTCCAAAGCACTGTGCTTGCAGTTACAACTTAAGGTCAAAATACTCTGTAATAAGGAAGTTCTTCCTGCAGATGTACTGTAGGATGTTTGCAGTGTGACCTGGTGGCTGTCAGCAGCATGTTGGCTGTTTTTTGAAGTCAGTCTCAAACAGTATTCATCTGCAGCAGCTTGTGTTGAATTGGTTTTTTTTTTTTTTTTGTTTTTTAAATGAATGCATCCTTGTTCTTATTCTTTCTCCTCGTCTATCTTCTTCCTACAGCTTCAATTACCTGGGATAAACACAGTTAAGTATCAAATAGTATGTGTACCCTTCAGATACACTTAAAATATTACTCCATGAAGTTCTTATGAGTTCAAGAACTGCATAAGGTGAATGAGAAGCTGTGGCCATGAATTCAAATGCAGGAAATTCTATTTAAACCTAAGAAAAAACTTCTTTAAGGGCCTTCAAGCATGGCAATGGGCTGCCAGTGTGGCTGCAGAGTTGCTGCACTTGGAGATGCTCGAACCCAACTGGAAATGACTCCAAGCAACCTCGTTTTAGCAAGAATTGGACTACAGACTTGCAGAGTCCCTTCCAGCTTCATATAATCTGTGATAATCTCATAGCAGAGTTAATATTGTTCCATGTAGGTTTCTGCCAGGGCTTGTATGTTAAGTAGTCACTTAATGTAAGAGCTAAGGTAGACATAGACATCGCTGGTTTCTGTTAAGAGCTGTGTCTGAAGTCTCTCTGTTTATTCTGGCGTATGCTAACTGCCAAGAAGTGTTATCGTCCTGATGCTTATTTTATGATATTGCAAAGAATTTGTGTTGCTTTAAATGTCTTGTATGAACACTTTTAAAAATGTTTTTATGTTACTTTTCAATCCTATAAGATTCCATTTCTCCTTTTATAGTAACATACAATCCTTTAATCCCTTGCTAGATGTTGTTGGCTGTAAATGTTCAACAAAATGTTCAGATACATCAATTTTTGTACCTGCTCACCTTATCCTGACCTAGTTTATTAGACTATACACCCTTAGTCTTTATTTATGGAAAGATACTATTCCAAACAAAAGATTGGACGTGACTTGAAATTTGTTACATTTCTCAAAACAGGAAAAAAAAAAAAACACAACTTTTTTTTTAATTTCTAAATTATACTTTTTTCTGGCTATTGCGCTAATGCAACTTTTGTCTTTATAAGTGAAGATACTTCCAATGAATAGTGAATTCTTTCTAGTAATACTTTGTTTCCTTCAGCTGCTCATGAAGTGGTGTTGGCTTGAAGCCTAGCAACTGTTCCAAGACAAATATATCTAATTCTATAGTGATGTGAACGAAGCCACTTACATAACTAGACTGTGACCTACCTGTTTGCTTGTGGTGCGATGAAAATTCACTGACTTCTCCCATGTTCCTGGCACGTGCAGAAGTTGAGTGCTATCAGGCAGATAGCAGAATTATTTTCTTCTAAATGAAGTGTGTAGACATGAAACTAGTGCTAAACTTGTCCGCAATCTAATCTTAATCTTTATTGAGCAACTATTCTTAGGATCATCACTACAACTGAACTGATGGTAGCTTACTAATGTTCGTACTGTTTTATTTTTCAGAGCTGTTGAGTCCCAGAATGAGGGACAGTGCTCCCCAGTGGACTCCCTGTGGCGGCGTTACAGTGAATTTGAATTACTGAGGAATTATTTGTTAGTTACTTTCCCACATATTGTTGTTCCACCTTTGCCAGAAAAAAGGGTAAGGAAGCTGTGACTGCAGCTTGCTTCATATTGTTTCTTATTTGTTTGCCATTAACACTCTTCTTTTTAAATAGGCTGACTTTGTTTGGCATAAACTATCAGCAGATAATATGGATCCAGACTTTGTGGAAAGAAGAAGAATTGGCTTGGAAAACTTCTTGTTACGTGTGGCTTCGCATCCTGTGCTTTGCCAAGACAAAATCTTTTATTCATTTTTGACACAGGTATAGTAAAATGATGTGCTTCCTAAATATGTATTTCTAGTGATTATTTCTTTAAGATAATATCCTTTCTTTCTCTTTCCTTCCATTGATCTTGAGCTTCTTCACTGCTTAGGGGAAGGATAGACAACATGAATACATTTGAGGTAGAAAAGGCTTGTATGTCTAAAAGCATCTTCACGACCTGTTGCAGTTGTACAGTTGGCTTTCTAATGCACCTTATGACTTTATTCCAGTCTAGTTAGGAGGCTCCTAAGAGAGAATTCCCACCCTTTTAGAGCATCATACTGACAAGTTAATGTGTGTTGGTTGGGAAAGCTTTCCTAGAACTAAACCTGAAATAGTATATTGTATGGCTGCCAGCAGAGTGCTAGCTTCCAATTTGCTTTTTGGAAGTTTCTTTAGCTTTCAGTTTGAACTGTGATCCACTCCTGTGTAATCCCAACAGTTGTAATCTGGTTGTTAGCCAAAACACTGCATTCTGCAGTTTTCAAATTTAGGAGTGTCTTTGTTTTGTGTTTTGATCAGAGATTCCCAAATAGCAGCCTGAGTAGGTACGTCTGCACTAGCACAGCTTAATGTGCAAATTAACCAGAATGGGTAGCAATATGGAATTGGTGATGGAACAACCATTACATGTGAACAAGAGGACTGTGTATATATGGTGAACAGATGACATCAGTCATTGCCTGTATGTTCTTGGTATGTGCTCTGCCTTAAGATTTTGGGGCAGAGCTTAGCGTGTAAGCAGAACATAACAGTATGTTATTAACTCATGTTCTTGAAGTTAGGTGGAGAGGGTGGCTGAGGCAGGACTCGAGCTTACTGAGAACCCTTCTTTCAGCTCTGATATAGTTATGGTACAGAGACTTGAGAAAACAGTGGCACTCTTAATTCATTGTAACAGTACCTTCTTTTTCTGTATTTTTAGGAAGGTGGATGGAAAGAAATGGTGAATGAGACTGGATTTCAGTTAAAGGTAATTATTATAAATGTCTATCTTGTGACTGGGCTATGCACACTTCAGCATGCACATTTTCGACTAGCTATGAAAGACTTTGATGTAAAAATGAGTTAAAGGCATTTCTTAATGCTTACTTGTAACTACAAGAAAAAAGTCATGCTCATAGCATGTAATGGGTAAGTCTTCAGTTGTCAGGTTCTGTAGGAAGTTTAAAACTTACTGATGATCAGTGCTCAGCCTTGTAATTTTGCTAGTAGTGGGAGCTGTCATCCTTACAAGCTTTACAGCTAATGAACTTGAGATCATTGTAGTGCTTTTGTACGTTGATGCAAGCAGAGGAGTCTGAATTGTAGGACTTTGTGCTAAAAAGGACTAAGACAGGTGAATTTGGTGCATCTTTTCTGTTTAACAGAAACACGTCTTACAATAGTGCTACCCACATTGATATCAGTGAGTTGATGCTGCCCAGGGTGTGAATCTGTGAGAATCTAACAGATTGCTAAGCTCAGCTTGGAAAAGTTACCATGTGGGGACAAATACTGAGCTTTTGTTCACTGTGATGGGATCAAATCATGAAATCACAGCTCTATTTTTCTGAATAGTTAGAGCTGAAGAAAATTACTGGTGCTCTTAACCTCAGTATCCAAGGAACTTTGTTACTGGTACTTTGTGAGAATAACTTTCTCTTTTCGTGGTAGGGCTTGTGTTTCACTGGTGTTCATAATGCAGCAACTCTATTTTCCTAGCCCATAGACCTTTATTTCAGCTACAAGTTCAACCTTTTCAAACAACTTCCAAAAGTTTGTACTGACTTATTTGTTCAGGAGTGCACACTCTGGGAGAAAGGAAAAGAAAACTTGCTGCAGAGTACTGAGAATACTTGCATGCTTGAAAACACATTGTAAATCTAATGAAAGATGAGCTGAGTCTCATTTTCCTGCTGGTTTGGATTTTGTATGTAGTTTTTCCTTTACAATTCTTCTTTCCTTAAAGAAAAGTAACTTTTTTGCAGAATTCTGGGGAAAAGCTTCTTTTCTTTATTCAACATTAAAGTGTAAATAAAGCTCTCGTTGTTGGTTATTTAGAGGACAGATATGTGTAAAAATGGCTCACTGTGTGTGCAGGACTAGAATCAGACCACTGGTTCTGGCACTTCTGCTGTCTCTGCTGCTGATGCATTAAAGCAGGATGTGCATTTTGTCCCAAAGGGTTTGAACCAGGCCAACTTGACTTGAAATTAGGCATTAATGCAGTGTAGTTGAGCATTTTATAGTTGAATGTTGACGTTGGAGGCTTTGTTTATTCTGCCAACTGTGTCATTTAATCATGTATTTTCCCCCTTCCTGACCCCCAACACTTAATTTTGTTCTTCAGGGGATTTGTTACTTAGATCCTTTAGGAATGAGAAAGCAGTGGCAACTATTATTTCCCCCCACTCTTTAGTTTACTTACATGCTTATAGCATTGCAGTAGGAATACACTGTCTGAAACCTCTTTGATCGTACTTCATTTGGTGGAGAATTACCTCCAAAATGCTTGTAAGTATTGATCTTAAGTCAAGTTTAAGACTGGACAGATGTTTTTCTAACTATATAGCAGTGTGGTGCAAATGCTCATGAGTGGTGTGTGGGAGTTACTATGCTGTTAATGGCAAGAAGGAAATAATCCAACCTAGAATGTTGTGTGCTGGCAAAGTTTTGGCTCCTTCCTGACAGTGCTTTTATACTTACTGCACTCTTCCTTCAGAGCATTTCATGGCTGTAGCAAAAGGCAGTAACTTGCCACGTAACTGTAATGTAGGGAGATGATTGTTTTCAAGAGTAAACCCAGTGTATATGCTGTCCCAACGAGCCCAGATGGCTTTGGTGCTTGCCATTTGAACATAAACACAATGTTTGTGCAATGGCTACCTACAGGGGATGGCTTTAATTAATGGCAGAGTAACTTAAGTGGCTTTTGAACTGCAAAAGGACATGTGAGAAGGACACACGGGTGAATCTGAACTACCTGAAACCTGACTGAGACGTATAATGACCTGTGGAGACAGATCAGTAAAAATGCAAGGCCATGCAAGCCCTTGGTGTCCTCTAAATAAATACAAGGCTGGGCTGGGAGCTGCAACGTTCAATATTATTTGTTCTTCTCAGTGCCATGACTGCCTTCCCTTTGCAGTGTGTTAGTAGAGGAGTACTGGCTGGCAATGACAATGAACTTGTTTTATTCCAGTGTCAATCACTCTTACAGGTTTTGTTCATTTACATTTCAGTTTGTGGATGACTGTGTTGCTTGTGGAAAGACAGACAGCTAAAGCTAGCAAGCTGCTGTTCTGATACAGAACCATGGTGATGCAGAAGTTTTCCATCAGTAACTCTCACTCTAGTTGTTTTTTCCTAAACTTGGTTGCTTTCCTAAGTGTCTTCCAAATATGGAGGTGATTCCTGGTGAAAGGGGCTTGCACTAATGTTTAAATGCAGATATTTTCTGCTCAGGCCATGTGCAGTGGGAGGCAGAACCATCTTGAGCAGGGCATGTCTCTTCAGTGGGCCTTACTGTGAAGGGCCGTAAAGGAAGGACTTCCCTTTTTGGTCTGGGAGAATGCCATGTTCCATTCTCTGTACAGTTCAAAACAGCTCTTTAAAATCTGCTTTGGTAAAACCAGTGCACAGAATATTGCTGTGTCATTTACTAACAGTAACAAGTACTGCTGAAGTAACTTGCTGCTAGCTGGTTGTGGCACCAGTTAGAAGTGCTTTTATAGGAAATAGCCTCACAAGATATATTTCTTACTGGTCTTTCAGTAGAAAGAAGGATGTTGTGATCAGAAGTAAACTTCAGCCCTTTTACTTATCCTGTGATTTTCATGCAGTATAAATGAACCTTGTGTAAGCTGCACGTGGAATGCCTGAAAAGTTGTGATCTGGGACCTCTGGATGAGGCTGGGATGTCTCATCTGCATTGGTACCTTTTATTTCAGAGTGAATTCCCATTGTCACAGTTTTTTAAAATTCAATTAAACTTAAAAACAATGAGACAGCCAAACAAATAAAACAAGCAAGAAGAAAAAAAACAATCCACCCACCTTCTTAGGGAAATTCTCTGCTGCTGCTACAGTCATTAATAAAGCAACAACACAGAAATTAAGATAGCTAATTACCTTTTTAATTAGGTATGAACTTTCCTCTGTGGAGAATTATATATGCTATGTTATGGAAAAGAACACTGCATTAAAAATAGCTCTACTCTGATATACAAATTACATATTTTCTCTAAAGCAACTCATAAAATAAGAGAACACCATGTATGCCTTTGATTTCACTGGGGATCTGTTCCTAGCAATAAAGAGCGTACAGAGGTCACTCTACCACTGGTTTTATTTGGTTTGAAAAATATAAAATAGTTTGTCCATATGGTCTTATGTTACCTAATTGCTTCATCTAAAAAGAATGTAGGGTTGTGTATCTTAACTCCGTGATTTGTGTAGCGTTTTAAGAAGGAACTATTTTTGTGGGATTTAGGATTATACCAGCTTAATGCTAGTGGATACTGTTTGCACCCAAGTTCACACAAATATCTTGGTTTTCTACTTCTTAATAAAAGATCTGACACGTAGGGCAGCTAGTGTCAACTTGTTCAGTGTTTGAAGATTTAAATATGCCAGGAAGGCAAGAGTTTTTTTTTCTAATGGTGCTGCCAGAAAGCTGAGGTTTTTGTCACTGGAATTTAATTGCATTAAATTAACAAAGCTTTTTTTCCCCTTTTTCAGGCAGATTCCAGATTAAAAGCTCTTAATGCAACATTCAGAGTGAAAAACCCAGACAAGTAAGATTCCACATCCTTCCTCCCTCCCTTTCCCCTTTTCAGTTACAACTGTAACTTCAGATGACAAACTATTCTATCTCCTTAGAATAAATTCAGAAAAGAAAAATGATCTTTCTGCACCTTAGTTCTGAACAGAAGCTCAATAAGGAGGCAGTATGAACAGATTTGATACATCCTGTTGCTAGAAGCAGGAAAATGCCATCGCTTTGTGGAAAATGAGTCCTTCCTTTTATCTAGATTAAAAGCATGGGAAAGTAAAATAAAATAAGAACACACAACACCAGACCAGAGAAATAACTTCTTAATATTTTTGCTTGCAATGAAATCTTTCCAAACATGAACAGAGTACAGATTGATAGTAGATCTTTCCAAAAGTCTGCTAGTGTACAATTCTGGATGCATGCATGCTGGTGCTGTAGTTCATAGCTGTCTCCGAACTGCCAGATTTCACAGATGCTTGTGGAGGTCTTGAGGTCAGTTCAGCTCTGCTGCAATTTGGGATACTTGGTGACAGGCACTGAAAGCAATCTGATGGATCAAAAGACTGGTCAGAAGAATAAGGATAAATAGTGGAAGGATAATCAAACCCTCAGTGGTGTGAGGAGATATGAGTGTCTGCTGTAATAGTCTGAAACATTACAAGTCTGTAATAGTTGGAAACGTTAGTATGCAGCAATAGGGGCAAGAGATTTTGCTGATTTCCATTTATAAGTATTAGACACACCTGCAGAGCCCTTATGGATTGATCTGCTGTTCAGCAGTCGCAATAGGATGTGCTCTTTAGGGACAGGGCATGTGCCTGACTGCTTTCTGTTGTCTGTTCTCTTTATGCTTTCCCAGCACCCATGGGCATTGTATTAAGGGTGTTAGAGGGCACATACCTTTCTGAACTTCTTGGTATCCATTGGCAGATTTCTGAGTTGGTGCAGGCCCTCTTTTTTGGAATTTGCTGATGGTATTTATTTTTGCTGCCTCCTGTGGCAGCAAGTATTTTAGTGAGTATTTAATGCATATGAACATTTATGAACGAGGTCATGGCAATAATAGGTGAAGTTGTTCCCACATTTGAGTCCTGTATCTATTTTGTTTGTGAGCAGCAGGAGTTTGCTTTCCCTTCTTATGTAATGGGAAAACTTTGCCAGTAATCTGCCCGTAGGTGAGAAAGACTGGTTAATACTGAGATGAGACATTTACTGATATCTTTCAAGGCAATGTTTCAGAAAGCAAAGCTGTTGTTGAAATATGGGTTGGTAAAAAGCATGAAAAGAGTTAATACAAGGAAAATAGGAGGAAGGAATTGTAACAAAAACAATCCCTGGATATCTGACTTCACAGTGCTTAAGAGATACAGCACCTGCTTTCTATTGTGTTCTGCCACCTACGCAACTTCCAAATTGAACACTTAGTTACAGTGGCAAGCTATTTTACAAGTTGTATAATAACCAATGAGCGTATCCTGTATTTGTTTATTAAAAGGCTCTCCCTGAGTATTGCATGTGTGGCTTGAGGAGGCACAGTGCCTTGCTTTGTCTAGCACAGTAATGCCTGAGCTGCCTGCAGTCTGACTCCTTACCCCTTTGTTACCTTTGATGCTTGTTTGAGTGGGTGGTAAAGAGGGTTCAGCAAGTTCACCTTGCTATAACTGATGGCATTGCTGTGTGGAGTGTAGATGTTCTGTGTATGTCCAGCTGCCTGAACCAGTGAGGGTCCAGATGAAAAACTGCTGCGGCTACCAGTTCAGATTGTGCTGTGGTGCCGTGGAACTGCACCCTTACCTTAAAGCAACATGAGGAACTTTAAACAGCTGAGGTGATGCTGCTCTTGGAGGTCAAAGGCAGACTGGGAGTTAAAGCTCTTCCTGTGTGAAGCAGTTAATATCTTTTCTGATGGAATTATATAGTGATAAAACTTAGGTGTTCTGATTGTCAGGGGTAAATTTGCAGTCTGTCTCCTACAGACCTCTTTTGAATTCACACCTGTCCTCTTCTATACTTTGTTCTTCCTTAGTACTTTGAATCAAAACAATAGCTTTCTTCTTGGTGAAAGATTTCTTTAGAAAACTCTATGTTGTTTCTGAAGGCAGAATTAAAAACCAAAACTAACAGAAAAGCACCAAAACACAAAAACTGCTCTCTATCACAACGCAGGCAAATGGCACTGTCCTTGTAGTACTGTCCTTACTGATTTGGAGAACTACAGCTGAGTAAAATGCCCAAAGTAAATAACTCGTATTGAAATGCCATCTACCATAAATGAAATATTCTTTTGTGCCATTACCATAATATCTTTATGCAAAGAAACTTGATAATTTCCCTTACAGAGTTGTGGACTGATCAGTTCGTCATTTGTATCTGAAGCTCTGTTTGGTTGCTTAGTTCTTAAATATATGAACTGTTGGTAGTGTTGCAGAACCAGTAAAACCAAGGGAAGAGAGCTAGACTTGTTTCAGTAGCTGAGTGCCAAAATCGCATCTTGGTTCACAGCTTCTTTTGTTACAATACACTGGGAAGTAAATATCTCTGTATATGCCTCTCCAAACTCAGTTTGGAAGTTAGGTGTTACTGTAATTATTTTTTTACATGAGTACTAAGAAGTGCTTGAGAAATAAACATTTGATCTACAACATCATCAATCTCTTAAAAACACTTTTTCCTAAGAGTTGGCATTCTTAAGACTCACTCTATAGGAAACATTGTGCAAAATCCAGTTTCACTTTGGTTTATGCTGTTCAGAGACAATAAGGCAGCTTGATTCAAAGGTGATTTTCTTTTTCTTTTTTTTTAACATGGGGGAGGTATTGGTATGGGAGATGATACATTGCTGCTGGAGTCTGGGATGCTGGAAGTTGTTCTGGGTTCCTGATTCTTGCCTTCAGGGAGAGTACAGCATTTCTAAAAGCTTTCTTGCCACAAAACAGAGTAAATAACACCTTTCATTATAAATTTCTGGAGTGGGAAAGGGAGTCTTCCTGAGCTGAAGGCATCCTTTTTAATCTTTTGTTCTTAGTTCAATTATTTCAAATATCTTTGCTGTTTGTGTCTGCAGCTGTCTGACATGCTGCCCTGGTGCATATTTTCTAAAGTGTAAACTGAAAAGATTGCTCTCAAAACCCCACTGTGCAGATCAATGACTATTTATTTTTCCCATACAGTTTCTCTGCTGGCTTTTAAATCTTTTTATGTACTTTAACCCTGTATGTGTCACAGTCTTATAAAAGATGCTCCTTGGAGATCAGAAATACTAGAAATGGTAATAAAACTTCTACTTCCTGAGTATAGAGAGGAGAGTTTTTCAGGTGAGGACTTCCTGGCAGGGGAAGAAGTGTTAAATGAAAAACCTTGGAATTTCGTACGTGGTCACCCAAAGCAAGTGATGTGACTCATTTCAGTAAGGCCTCGTAGCCACAAACTATCCTGATGTACAAAACCTGGCTGTATGCATGAGGGGGGATTAAGGTTTTTTGTTTGTTTTTTTTCCTCAATGTTTAATCATCAACTTGGAAGGCTAACTTCAGTCTCCCATTCTTTAGTTCTAGTTGCATTCTTCCATGTTACTAATTTGCTTACTTTCAGATCACTGTACCTAGTAAGCTAGGTAAAGTTATTTCTGGCTTTCAACCTAAATGAAATAGGTTCTTGTGTGCAGCCTGTTTCCATAGTAAGTTATGAGTTAGATTTGAGTGTAACAGGGAGGGTTTATGCATGCAGAAGTGTCTGCTGCTGTGGTTTAATTGGTTACCAGTGCCTAGCGAAGCTGTGATAATTGACTCTTCTTCTAATTACAATGACCTAAGTTGTATCAACTGAAACTAAAACCAAGGGTTAATTGGGGTGGATGATAAAATTCTTCTCAGCAGTAGCAGGCTGGCAGTGTGCATGTGAGCATTCAGTGACTTACCTGACTGGTTAAGCTGTGCTAACTTGCTTATAGCCACAAGCAGGTCCAGTTCTCAGTAGGGTTTTATGCACAGCTATTAAAGTTCCACGCAGCTGAGCCTTGAAAGCATTGTGACAATGGTGGAAGCATTGTGAATGCTTCCCCGAGCTTCTGAAACACTGTACTCAACACTGGCTAGATAGCAGCTGGAAAGGGAAGTTCTTTTGTCAGGTAACAAATGTGAATGTGTTTTTATTAACCAGTATGGTTCAGCTGATTTTGGCTTTACAGTTATTTTAAGCTTTCCTCTTCAGTAACACTTGCTTTTATAAATCCCATAAAAAAAATTAATAGCGATTTCAGTTAACTACTTATCTCATAAAAAAAATTGATGGAATGCTGATTGAACCGTCAGCATTTGCATATCACAAGTAGTAGTCAGACAAGTGTTGGGGTTGTTTGCTTTAGGGGAACTGAACTCTGCAACCACTTCTTTAGGAATCTTCAGCTAATTTCCTTCTACACCAAACCAGGCTTCAATACAGTCTTGCTGGTGTAGCGTTGTGGCTCTATCTTGCATTTATTGAAAGCTTACTTTCTTGATGACTAATGATGTACTATCTGTTTCCTGCTCCCAGGAGGTTTACTGAACTAAAACACTATAGTGATGAACTGCAGTCTGTCATATCACACCTTCTGAGAGTCAGAGCTGTAAGTATTTCCCATGTGTGTCGTGACAAATAGTACAATATATACTTACAAGGCAACATTTCTTGTTTAGTTGAGAGAAATGGTGTATGTATTCTGCAATAAGAGCAGTTCTGACTGAGAGCCCAGCTCTAGAGCAGGGGGCAGGAGATGATGAGGAGAGCATTGCCTTTGTACAGGTTTTGGAGGGGCTGTAGAAAGAGTCCTATATACAACACATCAAGGATAACATTCGTGTTTGTAATCTGCTCTCCCCACTGATGATCCTGTCTACAAGGTGTTTTAAAGAGGAACAAAATGTCTTTTTCTCTCAGCTTGCAGGATGTCTTTGCTAGGAAGGAACCCAAAGCTCAGTTTTCTGGTCAGACATACAATATTTTGTTTTCCAGAGCTTTTAGTATGAATTGTACATGCTTCCCAGTACACTTTTTTTTTTTTGCTAATTCTTCAATCTCTAAAGAATAATGTTCTTTTTAATGATAAGAATAATTATGTCACACATCAAGATTCTCTATGGGCTGACAGTGGAAAAATATAATTAAAAAAAGGCACAAATAGGAAATCACAATTCCAATAATGAGCAGCAAGGTACTGCTTTTTTACTGTGCTTAACAGGGATTTCATTTTTGATGGGAGCTGTGCTGTGGAATAGGTTGGTAATTGATTGATCTTTTGAGCTGAAGTACTTGAGAGGATTAATCACTGGGGTTCTACTCACAGTGCCTTTTTCTCAGAGCTGTGTGTGCATCAGAACTCTAAGGTGATTTCTTTTTCACTGCTTTAACAGACCGGTAACTAACTCTTATAGAACTCATTGGTATGTCACAATTAGAAGGGCAGTACTGGGGTTACAAGTCACACTTCAGAGTGTATACCTGATATTCAGGCATTGCTGCCAGCATTGAAAGGCTGGCTGCAGCAGGTCCTCTCTCTCCAAAGAGCTGAAAGGATTTATCTAGTTGTGGCAATATGTTCTGCAATGGATAGCTTGTTTCCTTTCCTTTGTTTCACTGAGCTGGATGGAAAAATGAAGTCACTTGTTTGAATTCTAGTGAGACTTTCCCTGCCATCTTGATGTCAGGGTGGATTGCTGTCTTGTCATCTTTATGTTAAATAAGCAGGCATGCATGTAAACCTAGCATTAGTCAGATGAAAGAGGCTGTGCCTTACAGCTGGATTTCAAAATCTGAATTAACTGATAATTTGCAGTCTCAGTAGACACATCCTGTATGTGAGCACTTCTGAAGAAATACTTTGAATATTGCTTTTCAGTACAGCCTTGACGGTGACTTCAGTCTTCAAAGATTTTCTGCTTTTGAGTTTTCCTTCAGTAGTGGCTTAGATTAGACGTGAGCCTAAACTTGTTTGCCTGTGTGAAAGCAATAGGACTTCAGCTCAGAGTTTGTGCATGGGTATTCACAAAGCAGCTCCATTTTAATGTTCATGACCGAAACTAACCTTGAATGTTTTAGAGGGTAGCAGACCGGCTGTACGGCGTCTATAAAGTTCATGGCAACTATGGGAGAGTATTCAGGTAAGAGTTCATCCAGTTTTTAAATGTCTCACAGGTATTCTAGAGAGAGTAGTGAACTTAGTTATGTTTATCAAAAGCAGAACAACATATCTGAAACATTGAAATGTCTGACTTGAAAAGTGTTGTTTTGCTTGTGTTGGATCTCTGGATCTGCGGCTCTTAGTCAGACGTGGACAACTTCAGCTTTTCGTTTTGTTTCCCAGAACTTTGGGACTTTTGTTGTGACATTGGCATTCTGTTTGTTTAGAATGTCACTTACTGCCTATTTTGAGGCAGTTTTCTCTGAAAAACCTCTAGATTCTTCTAATAGTTGAAAACCAATAGTTGAAAACTCTACGCAATGTTAGTAACTTTTTTTTTTTAAGTGAATTTGCCAATCGTTTTGATTTATACGAGTGAATTGCATGCTGGAGTTCTCCATCTCACTGGAGAATTAAAGAATCTAAACTTCTGGTTAAGGGAAACCTCCTGCTTCTACACAGTGTTCAAGTGCTAAATTTAATTCTCTGGGTTAATGGATTGCAGATGTCTTTCTCATTGGGGGTTTTAAAGTGAAATTAGGTGTAGTTCTATAATAACACAAAGACAAACAAATGTCAACATGAACAGTGGAATGTTTATGAAAAAGGACAAAATAAATGCATTAGGCATAAGTTATGCGAAATATAAGTGGACCCCTTCTTTTTTCTTGTATAAATAGTTGTTGACGTAATTCTTATAGCTGATAAACCTCATGAGGTTTCACGGAGCTGAGAGCACAAAGTTGCAGTGTACATGGGTGCTGTGAACAAGCCTCCTACTATCTCTACTGGAGCTGATTCCTATGTGATCTAAATAGCCTCCCCAATGTGAATAGGGAGTTGCAGTAATGAGGAAATTATTATTGTTATTATTTTTAATGAGTGGAACTAAACAGAAGTCTACAATGGAAACAGGAAACGGCATACACCAACTCGTTTCAGTAGAGGTAAAATGCTTGCGAATGTCAAACCCACCTTTTGTTTTTTTTATTGTTTTTTTTTTAAATGAGAAGCATCTGTCTGATAGTTGCCAAAAAGAAACTGAGCTTTCCACACTTGCAACACAAGGTAGATAAAATTCTGTTTGAGAAACCTTCTTATCTTTTCTTTAAGTGACCATCATTTAATTTTAGCTGTTTAAACAAGACCCTCTTGGCTCAAAACAAAGTTTAAGCCATGCATGTTTGTTTGTCAGGACAACTGTAGGCAGCAGGGACAGTTGTTGAAGAAAATGCCTTTCGTAGCCTCACTGCTACGCTGTCAGTGCTGCTGCTCACAGGAAGAAAACAGTTTGGCAGAGTCCAACTGCAAGGCAATTTCCATTCAGGTGTCACCTGGAAAGAAACTATATACAGGATGCAGCTTATTAACTTTCCTTACCCTTCACGTGTGATGTTGCTTCTCGTTTGTTTTTCAAACAGTGAGTGGAGTGCCATTGAAAAGGAGATGGGGGATGGGTTGCAGAGTGCTGGCCACCACATGGATGTGTAAGTACTGACTGAATATCTGATAGTTTGATGTAAGCCAGATGTAGAACTCTCCCTCTTTCCTCTTTTCCCTCAACCCAAAGTACATACAAGTAGTATACCAAGAAAGCTGGGGGCACATTGTTTTTAGGTGTGCAGTGTTTCTGTGCCTTGGATGCAGGCATAATTTTAGCATCCATATATTGTATTAAGTAGCTCAAAAGGTCTCAGGAGAACCAGAGTGGTTTCTTTTTTATTATTATTTTGAAATTGTAGAAGTGTTTGGAATTCTTCCAGCCTTTCTTTTAAGCTACTATGCCAGAAACTAGTGGAATACAACCTTAATGTACTGCAGGCATGATGAGATCCATTTGTTTTTGATAGCAGTATTTTGTACCATGTAGTAGATGGTACACAGATTTGGACTCAATCACAGAAAGTTAAGAAACTTAATTATTTAGCTCCAAAACTCTAATGGATTCTTGAAACAAATACTGTCTGGATCTAATAAAGTAGAGAATCCTCCCTTTTTGCATCTCTAGAGTCAGTTGGCAGAGCTGCATGAAACACAGCCTTCAAAATAAGAGTCCGACGTTTCATAGTGCTCACAGAAGCAATACTCCAGGTTCTTACTTTTCAGGTAGTCCTGTACAATACAGTACAGGAATGGAACAACTTCTCCTGACTCTGGATCTTTTTTTGTAATCAAGTACTATTGTAAAGTAGCAACTCCAGCAAGAGATGGGAGCTGTTTGTCATTCCTTCATATGTATCATAATTTTTCATTGTTTTCATACACATGAAGTGTAATTTGTGTAGAAGCAAAGCTATCAGTTTTAGATTATGCTGCAGATCTATGTATGTTGTACATACATACGTGTTGGTTGTGATTGTTACTAAGCCCTGGCTAATGGAAGGGTTTGAAGAGCCATGCCAAAACACCCTTGGTTGTGGTTTTTTTTTTTTTTTTCATATAAATTTTGCTTTAATCAGATCTTCAAGAATTTGAACCTTTTGTGTAATTTGTTCCCACTTCTGTGCCTTGGTTAACGTGGTGCTTTACATCCTAAAAAACGATTATATTTTTTACTCTACTGAATTAAAGAAATGAATGATGCATTTTGCTTTCAGAAGAGAATAACTGAAATAGAGATGGAATGTGGTGTTCAGCACCTACTACTATATCCATAATGTCATACTGCTGATTTCTTGCAAGCCCAGTGAACGTTCCCATAACATTAGACTGAGGGCTTTTTTGCAACTGAAAGCTACTTCAGGAAAGCTGCCTCTTAAACTTCAAGACAAATTTAATTATTCTTTATCTATCCCATGTGCTGTATTCTTTACTAGATATTTTTTTAAAACTTTCAAAGTGTTACTGCTTGGGATGATAATATGGAAGACCTCTGGATATGTGTTGTATGATTGGATGAGGCTTGCTAATGCGATAAATAAAAACAACTTGGTATGCTGAGAAAGTGACTGACTGTAATGCTGGCATTTAAAATATGAAAGAAGAATATTCCTAGCCTTTGACTTCTGCCCTTTATGCAATTAATGAGTGACCTTTTATCTATTCATCAACTGGACAGTCATTACAGGTGGAATCAGTCTTAACTAAAACCATGTTTTAGTTGAGGATTCCCACAAAGAGTGGGAACTTTCAGGAATTACTACAGTGTTTCTCCTTAAGATTTTCCCTGGTTTGTTGATCTATTTTGGACAAACTAGTGTTTAAATTTCAGCTCAGACAGTCAGAAGTACAGTTTGTCATAGAGCTACCTTGAAAACAAACTGAAGTGTGACTTGAAAAATCCTGTCTAGGTGAGATCTTTTATGGTGTGTGTTTGTTTATTTTGGGAAAGTTGTTCTGCCACATGCAAGCTCTGGCACTTCTCTAAACTTAGAACTTATTTGAAATTGAAATGTGTTCCATCTGCTGTCCTGGGAAATCTAACCACTATACTAAAATCATTGTACTTCAGAACTTAAAAATGGAGGGTGAGCTGCACGTGACCTGTGTGACTGCAGGATTTTTCAGAACATGTATGTGCATGGCAGTTTTATCACAAGGAGGCCTGGCGTGCCCATGAAAAACCCTGCTATATTTTTGAGTTCAGAGCATCTAAACAACTTACGCTTGGATACTGAAATTCATATCTGAGAGATGACCATGTCTACCAGCCTTTCCTCAGGCTCCACATTGTAGCCATTCTCCTGCAGGTAGCTGTTGCCTCTTCAAAGCCTTAGTTCGTATTTCCTTCATAGCAGGCCTGATGGTAACATTCAGTGCAAGTGTCTCAGACACCTCCCTTGTATTTCCAGGGGTCTGAACGGCATTATTTCTTATGGAGCATGCAGGATTTTCTGTTCTCTCCCAGGTCATGTTACCAGTTACAGTTCAGATTGACTCTGCCAGTTCTTCCTTAGAGATAATTACTGGAGAGGCACCAGGAGAAACTGAAGAACTCAAATACTTTGCAGAAACTTCAAAGGCAAGAAGGGCCCTCATTAGCACTTGGGTTGCAATGCAGCGGTCAATAGGCAAGCATGGACACAAGCTCACAGCAGGGAGCCTGCAGCTGTGGGAATACTTATTTCTTCCATGCCAGGGATTGCCCCGGTCTCAGAATCCAAACTGAACTGGCAGAGTAGATGAAGGCATTTGTGGTAGGATCTCATTTGTTCTGTTCGTCTGTAGTGGTACGTGCTTTGTACTGAGGCGGCGGCCTGTTGTCACTGTGCCAAGTGAGGTAGCTGTGGGCCTGACCCTGCAGGTGTTTCTGAACAGTCATACTGGTTAGTGGAAGACCTACTAAATGGTGTTCAGCTGGCAATATAAACTAGAAAAAGAAAGTGCTTTTTGCCATTTTTAGTAGATGGTCTCTTAAATGATACGGAATGAAACTCGCTGAGTGTAAGAGATGTGGAGTTGAAGCCTTCGTGCTACTCAAGTTTTCTCTCTAAAGGGCAAGATTAGACTTGTTTTTGCTCTGAACTTGCCTGACTTACACAGCAGACAAAGAAACAAGGAGCTGAAGGGCTTCGTGTTCTGGTGTTCGGAACACTGCTGTGAGTTTTGTGTTCTCAGGCTTATGAGAAGGCTGAATAACAGACAGTACAAACAGCTTCTTAAATTCTGCTTCTTTGCTTGCCATCAGCTGTGATGCTCACATTTCTAAGCCTTAGTGCTTCCAGCCTTGTCAGGGTTCTTCTGCATCATATCTTCTTTTTTGCCTTGGTGCTGCTTCTTGACAATCCACTGAAGAAAAGGAATAAATTGTTACTTTCCTGTAATAAAACCTGCCTCATCTTCAGCAGGAAACTTACGATAAATCTTGTACTCATCAAAAGATTTATTGTAGTAACATCCAAAGAAACAGGCCTGCAGGAGTGTTTATATTAGCTGATTCAGAGTTTAATTAAAAACAAAGGACAGAGGAAAAACCCTTCTTAGAAGCATTTTGCTGTTTTACTTTGTGACTGGCCTTTCTGTCAAACAGGTGTCCTCTCTTGCTACTGTCTGTGCAAACCTTACAGTTTAGATTAAAGAACTTCCTATTTAACCATGGCTGTTTTTCACCAGATATGCAGCTTCTATCGATGACATTCTGGAAGAAGAGGAACATTATGCGGATCAGCTGAAGGAGTATCTCTTCTATGCAGAAGCACTACGGTATGTGCAGAAGTATGCAGCTCAAGTGAAGACCATCATGCTTTCCTCTAACATGTTGGTGCTGAGTTTAATTTGATATCCTGTTCTCTAAGCAGCAGCAAATTCGATGCTTCACGTTCCCATCTCTTACTTTGGTTATTCACATTTGATTGCTGTATGGGTGACAGTAAGAATTTAGAACTAAGATGACTAATAGTAAAATGATGGAAATGTTGAAATCTGGCTACTCTAGAAGATAATGCTGTTTATTCCTTTGGTTACAGTGTTTCCTTGGCTTCTCATACAGTGGTGCCCCGGTGTGCTGGGAACTTCAGCTTTTAAATAGGCCAAATAGAGCTGTTACAGCTATTACAAATTTCAGCAGGTTTCAGAGTGTGCTGTATAGCTTTCATCTGCTATACATTATTGTGCAGCTAAATGCTGTGGGGTTTGTTTGTTTGTTTTTTAGACTAGACTTACCAGGACAGTCCTCCTTCCCAAGCATGGATACAGAAGCAAAACTCTTTATGCAGTAAGATTGTACCTAGTGCTGTTATGCTCTTCCTGAGCTGGCTCTGAACTTCTTGGAGAGGTCCAGTAATGTTGTAGAGATTCAAGTGGGTGAGTGATGGCTGCTGTCTGAGAACCCAGAGCACAAGTAGCCCCCCCGGGAGACGATCGTGCATCCGGCAGCGGAGTACGGATGCAGCCTTGTCAGCCCACACAGGACTGGGACTTAGTGCAGGTGGTCAGAGGAAACTCGCCTCTTTTCCAGATGAAAGGCACTGTGTGAATCTTAAAGCACGCTTTCTTGATTTGTTTAAAAAATTAAAATGCCAGGAATTTTATGACTGAGTGGGGCATTGCTGGCGTGACAGGCTCTATCTCCAGATACTTTTTGTCAAGGCTGTGATTTTTCTCAAATGTATTTTGAATAAAATTATTTTACAGTGATGTTCTTAAGTAGGTGTTAGGGCTCGTACTGCTGAGAGTGTCTTGAAATGAGTCTAAAAAGAAGAGTAGAGCAGCAGAATGCTGCTGTACTAAGAGCTTTCTTTGTACTTTGATCCAAGCTTGCTTAACTACAGCGATTGTAATGTTAGGCATTCTGTGATAAGGCTGTTGAGTTTGAGCTAGATAAATAACTGAATGTACTGCCTGCCAAAGAAAGCATTTTGCCATTTGTAGAGTTTAAATGGAGGGAAACGTAGCAAAACAAAGTAATACATGACAGATCTTTCATTACTTTTCAGGGCAGTTTGCAGAAAACATGAATTAATGCAATATGACTTGGAAATGGCAGCACAGGACCTAACATCTAAGAAGCAACAGTGTGAAGAGCTGGCAACAGGAGTGAGTCTTTCCACTTTCTTCTCCAGGATGGGTTATTTTGTTGGATTTGTTGTTGTTGTTGTTTTTTTTTAATAGGGAGAGCCAAATTTCTTAGAATGACATTTAAATGGCACTAACGTGATGGTCTCCATTTATGAGAAGTGGCATCCTATGAGCTGTGGGGCCTCTGAGGTCTAAAAGTAACTTGGTTCTTAGTGATGTAAGCTCTTGGTACCAAACTCTTCTTAATGAGTATTGAGCAAGCAAAGGGTTGCAGGAAATAGGACTTGAGCAAAATAATACAAATAACTCTATCCCTGAGGTCAAAAATGGTAGGATTTGTGACAGGCTTTCTCTGCTTTTTGGAAGGTGGATGTTACTGATATGTGGTGCTAGTTCTGCTTATGTAGAAGATAATGGCTAAAAAAAACCCTACCACTAGTAACATGTATTTATAATACTGAACACGGTGCTGAGTCATCATGAATCTGTTGATGTTCTAGAGAACTCCTTTACGGCTTTTCTTTATTATACAAAATGTAAGACTTAAGTTCTTTCCTACTTCAATTTGGGGAAAAACTGTTCTGGAAACTTCCTAGTATCAGTGGAAACTTGTGTCCAGTCCATAGACAAGCCATTAGAGTCTGTACACACCATTAAATAACATGATGTTCAGACTCCAGAGTTCCTGGGTATAAAAGCTGAGATACAAGTTTCTGTTTAGCTCTGCCTCCTCACTTGTCTCAATCTAATGTGAGCCACCATGCCTCCCATATCTACCTGCCTATGGGACATACAAGAAACACTGTCCCATTTTCTGGTAATTAAGTCCAAAGATGAGCTGAACATGTAGAAAAAGCCCTAATAACTGGTAAAAATCACACTGTCTCACAACCGTGCTCAAGAATGCCAAACCTAGAGTATCTTTGTTTTTTTGTTGTAGACTGTGAGAACGTTCTCCCTGAAAGGGATGACCAGCAAGCTGTTTGGGCAGGAAACCCCTGAGCAAAGGGAAGCCAAGATAAAGGTTCTGGAAGAGCAGATACAGGAAGGGGAAGAACAACTTAAGTCTAAAAATCTGGAAGGCAGGTAAACAGGCTTTATTTTTTCAAAGGAAACAAGGCTTGTCTTAGCAAGTCATTGACTGGATGCTCTTGAAGGTGTTTGCATTTTATAAGTGTTTTTAATATATTTTTGGTGTTTATGAGCTGTCTATAAAAGCTCCTGTCAGCTGCAAGTTGTGAAATAAAGTACAGTACATGCAGTTAGCTTCTGGTCTGGATATATGGCTTATGTAAAACCTGATGACTTTCCCAGTTACTGAGCCCACTCTAATGGCTGACTTGCTTGCTTTCATGTTCAGTTAGTAATATGTTTAGCAGGTGGGCATGTAGATCTGCAGCTGAATAGCCTAAACTCAAAAGATGATTTGCTTCGAATACAGGATCTATTTGGCTTGTGTGTATGGGTCCTAAGCTAATATTCTGCTGCTTTTCGTATGGAGGACAACTGACTCCTGTTTGAAAGAGATTAGAAGTTCTGGCAAGCTGTGTTTGAGTAACTGCTTCTCAATGCTGTAATGAAATTTTCTTCAGGAATGCAAGCATTGAAAAAACAATATATATATATATATCACAATATATATATATATAACAATATATATATATATATATAAATCAGCATTCCTTAAGCAATGTGATTATGTCAAAACATGTTCATCATATAATAGAAGGGGTAAATGTGGTATCTCCTGATATGTTAGGATTAGAGCAGAAAAGATAAGACTAGTTCACGAGCAGTTCAAAACAACAAGACATTCAGTAAATGCAATTTCTTAATCATTTTGACAGAAGTACTGGAAATCTGCTTTTTTAGCTCTGGAAGTAATTTTCAAGTGAATACTTGCCTTGTGTATGTGATCCAGTGCAAATGAAAGCATTGGATTACAGGAATCTACCTCCATTTTAGTTAAGAAGTACTGAAGACATATCACCAAACCAATAAAATTAATTCCTGAAGTGAATTGCCCAAGTCAAATGTTGTACTTTACTGTCTCAAGTCCTGATGGCAAGTGAGTTTTCGCAGTGGAATGACCAAAATTCTGATTTGACAACTGAAAAAGAAAAGTGCAGTGTTGTGCAAACTGAGTGTTAGTATGAAGATATTTAGTCATCCCACCAGAATCAGAAAAAAAGTATATTCTGAATTGTGCTGCTTCGATGGTAGTGATGCTTACTGAATATTTAAAAAAAAAAAAAAAAAATTGTGTGAAATTGCTTCTGCTTCTGATTTAAAATCCATAAGATGTAGATAGAGAATTAAGTAGTAGTGCCAGTTGTAAAATGAGAACTCTGGGATGCATAACAACTAAGAACTTGGTTTGCTGGCTGAAAGACGGAGTGCTCATCATATCTGGAACTGCTCTGCTGTGGGCTCGGAGGAGGGAAGACGAGCTGAGGTTGTAATATATAGACATTAACAGAAATAATGCTTTTAATTCCAGAGACTTTGTGAAAAGTGCCTGGGCAGACATTGAACGGTTTAAAGAGCAGAAGAATCATGATTTGAAGGAGGCGCTTATAAGCTACGCTGTTATGCAGATTAGTATGTGCAAAAAGGTATGTTTGCCTTTACAAAGCCATATGTGTGTTTGTTTGTATACCCAAACTGATGTGTATATCACATTAGCAGAGGATCAGATGCAAACTATCAACGTTGCAGTCACAGAAGGTTGGAAGTCACTAGTGTAAAACCTCCCATGGATTCCATCCTACTCCTTACTCTGAGACATACTGATACACGTAATAGGTAGTGTGGTCCAATATTGGTGTGGTCTCTGTCCTGCTCTTGTGTAAGGTTCTCTGGGGCTTTTTGTTGAATTTTTTGTGGAACAACAAAAAAAAAAATCACACTTGCAAACCAAGTGTATTTCCACCTATTTATTTTCCATTATTTTTTTTTCTTTTTTTCTTTTTAAATTTTAAAAGGGAATTCAAGTTTGGACGAATGCAAAGGAATGCTTCAGCAAGATGTGATTATCTGGAAGTGAATTCCTCCTCCAAGTGCCAGAGAACGGAAGCACAAATGTTGAACACCGTTGTTAAGTTGCTACATGACTTACGTATAAATCATGAAATAAATGAGTTGAGTGAATAGTTTTTCTTTCTGCTGATTGCAATTGTTAATAAAGGACAAAAAGGATATCTTGTTAAATGTTTAGCCCAGGCTGCCACTACTGTGGCATATTTTATATGTGGTAGCAAATAATTCAGGAGTAGGAGTTACTGAAAACTACAACTCTGTACTTGGGCAAAGGTGTAGGGAAAGTTACCCCAGAAAGTATGAACTGAACTGTTCTGTGAGACTTGTGAAACACCACGCTCAATAATGTGTAGATCACTTCCAGATGCCCTTCTCTCAGCCCTTGCTGTTTAGAATTAGTAATGCTCAAGGGTGCTTTGGTTTTATAATAGGACACGCAATTGTGTTCTTGAGGTTTACACCATCAGAGGGACGAAAAACTGAAATACTGTAAGGCATAGAGTTCACATATAAATGCCTTTGCATGCCCACAGAGAAATGTGCTTTTCCAAAGTTCAGGTTAAGCAGTCTTAAGCTCCTGAGATATGTGGAGCTCTCTACAGTAGAGGCGTTGTATAGTTTGATATAATATTCTGCATTTACTGGTTCCCACCTACCTTTTGATATGGGCATTGATTTCATATCGAACTACTTCTTGCAAGTTAAGGAAACTGGTGGTCTATCTGAGCAGCAAAACCAAAGTCAAAGCTGGGTAAGAAACAGATGCAACTTCTGCAACTTCTGTTTGATTGTTTGGAACTTGTTTACAGTAGATGTGGATCTAGTCTATGGTATCTCTTCTTGTAACTGAAGTGGTTTGGCTCTTAAACTGAAATACAAAACCTGGTGCAATTTTCCTAGTACTTAAGAGTAGTGATGTGCAGAATCTGCAATGAACTGAGGTGTCTGTCTGGCTCTTGTAATGATGTTTCTGTGTATAACATGGTATCAATGGTATAACATGGTTTGTAGTTACAGGTACTTGCATTAAGTGTTTCCAGTTATGAAAAACACTTAGCACTGTTTAATATTGGGCTTTTCCTACATTCCTAAGGTTCCTGAAGTCTTGTGGAATTCATTACACTTGATTGCTAATCCTCCAGGAAGCTTTGTAATATTCTGTTGGAAAGTGTATTTATTTTCTCTGGGTTGTAACACTACTCAGATCTTTTTTAAGAGATACTCCGGGAAGTCTTTAAAAGCTGTTTTGATAAATTATCAATAACGTGGTTACTTGACATGTTCCATGTCACTTCTGTCTCCATAGCATTTCTTTTCTGTAAAACCATTGTAAAGCTCTGGTGTACGCTACAGCTCCAAAGTCGGAAGTAAGAAGCTGGTTGCTTTGATGTATGTTAGCTTTTTCAAAGCTTTTGACAGTGTCACTTCTGGGAGGTGACGTTGGGCAGAAGGAGGTCTCTCTGTTTGATACTTAGGAGGAGAAGTGTTGTTCCATTCAGAGGATTGCGATACCCAGTTCTGATACAGGTTGAAGGACTCTTACATTCCAAACCAAGAAGTTGCACACTTGACGTGTTCAGTAAGCCTTCTAAAGGAGTGGTGCCTTAATACAATACCATGAGGCGCTAGGTAGGTATTTTTCATGCACTTTGATTTTTGGTAAATTTTTCTGGTGCCTCTTTCCATATTTCACTTGCTGTACAGCTTACTAAATGTATTCGTATGCCTTTTTTTTCCTTGCTAGTTGTACTAAATTTAAGAAGGGAACAACAGTTCTTGTAAGTTTTGTGCCAAATAAGCTAAATAAAATTGCTCTTTGATATTTTTGTTATGCTGTTTTTGTAAAAATGCTGTCTTTGCAGTGCTGACAAATGTTGCTTAATTTCTTGAATTTGGTTCTTGGCCATCTTAGCTCTCAGACAGTATCCAAAATTCGGTTTGAAAGAAGAGAAGTAAATCTTGCACAACTAGTTGATTTGCCTTTTAGGTGAAGAACATGGCACTGAAGTGTGAAATTATCTGCTTGTTATATGCCACTTTGAGCCCTGCTTTGCTTTTGCCCAAACAGGCCTAACTATGTGAGTTTCATACATCTCGTCTGGGTGAGAGAAGCTGCATTTCAAAAGGGTTTGTGCTGTTTGACACAACTTGGGTGAAAGCTGAGTTAAGCGTAATTTGAACTAGCTTTATACCTTTTACTTCTGCTGTTTCCAGACAAGCATTGCTTGCAGTCTGTATACTTGTGGATTTTAGCAAACAGTGAGGGTTTCTTCCCCTTTCTTATGTTTTTAGCTCTTTAAGGGGGAAAATCATCTAGTTAATGGCTGTTTCCATGTGGTTAATGAAGTTCACAAGACAAACGTGAACCGTGCATCTTCTCAGTAGCAGAGCAGACTTATCTTCTGTAACTCAAGCCATTGCTTGGCTAGATTCCTTCTGTTATCCAGTAAATGTAAAGAAAGGGTGAGAGGCCTTAGAATAATAGCAGTTAGGTAGATTAACTTAATCTCACCAAAATGCTCATTTATAAAACTGCTTACCTGTGTGAATAATCTGACTTACTGCTGGAGCTGTCACTTATGTCACAGGCAGGCATCACCATTGGTTGTGCTGACCATGACCTTCTCACCAACTGCAGGACCTTGGTGTGGCTGTGTTTTCCTGTTCCTGAAATGTAGGGAGGGTAAGAGAAGCTGCGAGGTAAGAAATTTTTCTGATTGGTCATGTATTTTTAAATGTTGTGCTATTTAAACTTCTGACATCTTGACCAAAGCAGAGTTACTCTAACAGCTCTGTGTGGACATTGATTTGGTAGGTGCAGAGCAAACCTTTGCATTGCCACGAAGAGGTGATACAGCAAAGCTCAGCTAGGAGAGGCCTTGCTTTCCCATATGCCTTTCCCTACCACCCAAATTCTCTCATGCATCTGGAGCTGGAGCAGGGCATTTAGAGCTAGTGCTTGGGGAAGCTTCTCCTGCATGTATGCATGCATATGTACACATATGTACACATGTACATAAACACAGCTTTGGGTCCAACTGAAGGCAGCAGGCTGCTGTATTGAATGCCTCCTGACTTTGGTAGCCCAGAGTATCAAGCTCCTGCTTAAGTGAAGGGTCATCGTTCTTCTTGGCATCTGAACCTGTGATGTGCAGGAGGGGAAAACAGTGCTGTATTGCCCTTGTTTTGAGGTGGTGATGGTAGGGAAATCGTGAGTGAGATGGAAACGGGAGATAAGAATCTCAAGAGCTTTCAAAGATTGAAATGGAGTGTCTCTGCTGATAATGATAGTGTCTAGGCCAGAATTAAACATGGCAGTAACTGAGATCTCAAAGCTGAGTGGAACACCAGTAGTGGCGCAGTGTTCGTGTTGAGCTCAGACTGATTTACTTTTTGGTATGACACTATGGATCAGTGTGATCTTGGTGTTGTTGTTTCTCATAGAAAGAACATTAGCCTCATTAAGGTTGGAAAAGACCTCTAAGGTCGAGTCCAACCCATCGACCGTGCCCACTGACCACGTCCCTCAGGGCCACATCTCCATGGTCCCTGAACACCTCCAGGGATGGTGACTCCCACACCTCCCTGGGCAGCCTGTGCCACTGCGTCACCGCTCTTTCTGAGAAGAAATTTTCCCTAATATCCAACCTGTTTGGCTTTGCTTGTATGTTGTTCCTGAACAGATGAGATAAGAGAAGAAGCTACTGTCTTCGAAAGCCCATCATAATCTTTACAAAAACTCTGATCCTGCAAAAACCATTGTAATCAGACATAGGCTGGGGACACAGAGCCCATGTGCCATATACCACAGGCATCCCACAAGCTGCCATGAGTGAATACCTTATTTGTCTGCAACAAGTGCTTTCTGCTAGCAGTCGGCATCCTGATGACAATAAAACCAATTCTACTTCAGCTCAGAAAGCAGCTGCAAGCAGATGGGGGAGATGAAAGGCGAGTTTGTGTGGCAAGCCTATGTGGGATACTGTGGTGCTAACGGTGTCATCGGGAGGAAAACGCTACCCCATCGCCCTCTGGTGGGTCTCCAGCACGGCATTAGGGGGCCGCTCCGTGCCATTGCTGCAGCCCTGCTGGGCTGGTTGGAATGGTTGAGGTCATTCGTTGCTGCGGGTTGTGATGCAGCAGCTTCAGAAGCTCGCGGGCAGGTTTTGCAGCAGGCTGACTGAGCTGGATGTACGGCACAGGTTTCTGAGCTGGTGGGACGGCCTTCTTGTTTAATAACTGCCTGGAGGAGGTGCGGGCTGCGTGGTTGGCGGTATGGCTGTGATTGTTGGTGCTGTCTGCGCTCCTCTCGGAGGGGTGGGAAAACTCCCCCTGCCCAGTGCTGCTAGAAGCAACGTGCCTCTGGTGGCAGCTTTGAAACTCTCCGGTGATAGAAGCCAAATCTTCCATTGGCTGTTCCAGAGGCCAAGAGCGACGCTTTTTTTCCAGCCTCATTTGCCTGCTTTCTCTTCCAAGCAAAGTCACTCTGCTCTGTGGATGGTGCTGCTCATGTAGGGGCAGCTGTGGCACCAGTGCTATTCTGTGACACAACCTGAGCTCTACAGACACCAGAACCAATTTGACACGATCTGTTTCTACGACTGTCTTGATTGGCACTGATCTCTTTTAATTATGTATCAACTAGTGTTTACCCGGGGTTTACTTTCACACTGACGAGCCTATAATAATCCCATCTCTCAAATGAGATAGGTGAAATATTACTCTTCTTTTTTTTTCTTTCCTAGTCTCATGGGTTGTCTCCTGAAATTCAAGCGTTTGCTGAAATCAACATCAGTGACTCAGAGGTTCCTCATGCTGGGTGATCTTTGGGGCTTGAGGAAAAGCTGCAGGGATCTGCATGTGTGCTAATGTGAGGAGCTGATCCCTGGTGCACCTGACTGAGGAGATATCACCTCTGCGTGCAGCAGATGACACACAGCTGTGGTTGAGCAAAGGCCGCGTGCATAGTGTGATGTGATTTAAGCATCCTCATAGGATGAAATGAAGAGGATGACTTAGAGTTTGCATATCCTTGTATAGATATCCTTGTATAGTTTACACGTTGTTACACGTCAAATAGAGCTGAAGTGCTTAATTAACCTGTAAACCATGTAAAGAATCAGGAACATTTATTAGGAAAGGGCTTCGTTTATGGACAAGCATTCGACCTAGGAAGGCAAAATATCAGAGGAGATGAAGGGAATCTAAAATCCTTCCTCAGGTGCACAGGGCAAGTAGGTGCGAATGGTTTCTGGCAGTGCCCTTTCCAGACACACAACCCACCCCACAGCTCTTGCTGGGAGGAACCACAGAGGAGCTCCAGGTGTGGCTGTGCTGTGCCTTTGAGTTTCTCCTCCCGCTGAGCCCTGTGCCTGTGGAAGGGGCTGTCCCAGTGTCTTCCTAAGCCATCAGCATTTGACAGAGGAGCACATTAAGGCAGCTGGCAGCCAAGTGAACTGACTGTTAATGGGGCTGATCCCTGTGCCTCAGCTGCCTTTTGGTCTAGTTTTCAGAGGCAGAACAGAATGTTTTTGAATATGAGGTGTTTGACTTCTTCATTACCAACAGCTCTCCTATTCCTGTGATATGCTGGGAATGCTTTTGTTTTTTGTGTCCTTACAAAGTTTGTTCTCACTGCTAATGCTGCTGGCCTTCCTTGCTTCTTCATAGGTAATTAATCATTCCTAGCCTCTTTATTTGTATTTTCTATTCCTTCTACCTCCACAATGTTTCACCTCTTCCCATTTCTCTAAGCCAGGAGCAGGGATTGTAACAGACATTCCCTTTTCCAGTTTCAGGGTCCTTAAAATATTCCCAAGCAATTGCTGGTAATCGTTTTCATTACGTTCAAATCCTGTCTTCTGCCTGATTTGGTCACTGCTATATTTAGCTTCAAAATGCTAAATGTAGTGCTTAGCTGGGTTACTTTCTGTTTCCTTTTAACAAGCGCACATGACAATTTGGTGGCTGCTCCACTTCATGCTACTTCTAAATTTAAAAATATTTCCTTTAGACACCCTATATAGGACCTTCTGTGCTGGCTTAAACAAGAATGCATCTCTGCAGCTCCTGGAAGTGTGCAGCGTTTGTTTTGGTGTTGTTTCTGTGATCAACATCAGACACAGCAGCTGTGGCACAGGCTGCCCAGGGAGGTGGTGAGTCACCATCCCTGGAGGTGTTCAGGAAAAGGGTGGATGTGGCACTGGGGGACATGGCCTCGAGCAGGCACGGGCTGGCATTTGGGCTAGATGATCTTAAAGGTCTTTCTAACCTTAATGATTCTATGATTCCTGAAAGACCAAGTGGCAAGTCTTCTCCTGCTCAGTTGTGCAATCTCCCTGTTGCTGTGCCAGCATTTATCTTCCAGCCCGCTGCCTCGTGGCAGCACGGTGGCCAGCATTGGCTACTTGCAGTCCTGCCTTGGTTAGGAGATGAGGAGGAGATAGGTGCGTTGCAGCAGGTAGGAGGTGCAGCTCCATTGCTGGCTGCATGGTTGTGAAATGTTGTTTGTCTCAGCAGCTGCTCTGGATCCAGCAAATGGAAAAACAAACTGTTGTGTGGCTGTGTCTGAACTTTTCATGCAGATGTTAGATTGCCACAATCTGGGGAAAGAGGAAAGAAAATGAAGTGCTGGTAAAATAAAGCTGCTTGTCCCTTGGGCCAGCATGTACCAAGGTGATTCCTTCACATCAGAGTGTTTGGAGGTGCTCTTATTTAGAAGCATAACCTCTTGTTATCTTCTGCAAAGAGGTGATCAAACCCAGAGGTCACAGGAGAAGGGGATTTGGAGCTGTTTCTGTGCAGCTTCCCTACGTCTGCCCAACGGTGTGGGGTGTGAAATGGATTCAGTCACAGTAAGAGCATTGGGGAGCTGAGCGGTGGCTCTGGAGATGTCCCTGCTTGTGTTTGGGGAGGTAATTACGTCTTGGATCTAGTCTGCCCTAAATAAGGAACAGAAGCCATAGTAGGTCATTGTGGTTCTGCTTTTGAAGATTTTGGTCCCCTTTTTGGCTATGAAAATCAGAAATTGGGACTCTGACAGATCCTTCTTGGGAGTGGTCCAGAAATATCTGCTTTGCTCTTCTCTGGAAAAGGGAATCCCTGTCTTAAAGATGTTTCTTTGTCTCGCTTTTCCTCTAAAAGAGAAGTAAGTGCAGGTCCACATACTGCTGCTCTCTGTGCTCAAGGCACAGGATGCTGAACCCAGAGGCACAGAGAGCCCAGCACAGTATGTCAAGGTGGGAACCATTCCTTTGCTTCCTAATGAGATCAGTGCAGATTCATAGAGCTCTCTGCAAAAGAAGAGTTAACTCAAACCGTGCATGCAGAACAGCTGTTGATCCACAAATGAATGTGTTCCAACAGGAACAGTAAGTCTTGTCTGTACCTGTGCTTGCTGGAGCCCGATCCCAGCAGCACCAGCTACAATTCCCACCTATCTTCACTCAGTGCTGCTGCACTCGGAGTGTTGTCTGCCCGTGGACTGCAGTCTGAGGGCAGCACCCATGCCATGCACAGGGATGGCAGTGGAGAAAGTGACAGACTGTGTGGTTCTGCAGTGCTCCCACCTTTGTGGTAGCTGGATTCCAAGCTGGTTCCATGGGGCAGGAGCTCCTGTGACAGGGACAGCATGATGGACAACCGGGCTTTGAAAGAAATGGGAAACAGTGGCAAAAGTCTTCTAATGCATGTTCCTTATAAGCCCTACCTTGCACAATGATGTGTTGTCCCTGCTGTAACTGCGAGAACAAAAAGCTTTGGCTCAAGACTTTCCTGCTGAGCAGCGTCTTTGAGGGACAAGCTGATTTCCATTTGCAAACCCAAAGTGTTAAAACAATAGAAATCTTTTTTTTTTTTTTTTTTTTTTTTTTGCATACGACTGGCCTGTCAGAGAGACAGATCTTGGCCACTCTGCTTGCATCTTCATCCAGATTGCTTCAGCTTGAAGCGCGCAGCGTTGGAGCTGTGCTGCTGTATGCAGCTCCAGATGCAGAGCAGCACTGAAGCTGCCCTCAAAGGCTTTTTTTGGACCTCATGCGTGGCCCGGGACCGTCTCTGACAGGAACTCTGTGAGCAGAGCCCCAGCTTGTACCTTCTGTTTGGGGGAAAAAAAAAATGCCCCAGGGCAGAGGCAGCCCTTCACTGTGTGAGCTCCTTCCGGGCTGCCTGGAGGTGCTCCTTCCCTCTTCCTTCAGCAGCATCAGCTAAGCCCTTATTTTCTTCATTTTTATTTCTTTTTTTCCTTCAGATTACTTTATCTTTTTTCCTTGCAACACATATGTTCCTGTTATTTCTATCACATTTCAGAGCAGCTGGAGGAGTTCAGCTGCAGGCGTTTTCCTGCCACCCTCCCCACGGCACTGAAACGGTGCAGGTGATCATAAGCCTGAAATTTGGATGGAGCAGGTCTAATGGCAGCCATGTGGCATGATGGGTGCCAATGGCTACTTGTGGCCTACCATAAGGTTGGGCTGCTTAGGGTGGAGGAATTAAATTGTTGTGGAAAGATGAGGAAGAGCTGGTTAGCCTGAGGCTGCTGGTGCTTTCAGGAAGAGGAAGAGGCTGTTCAGGTTTCCCTGCTATAGGAAATAAGATGAAGGCAAATTCCCTCTTCTGCTTGGTCGGGGGCTGCACCAGCAGATCTGACATTGAGGCTTTGGAGCGTGTCCAGAGAAGGGCAATGGAGCTGTGAGGGGTTGGGAGCACAGTATTATGGGGGAGCAGCTGAGGGAACTGGGATGGTTCAGTCTGGAGAAGAGGAGGCTCAGGGGATGCCTTATGGCTCTCTACAACTCCCTGAAAGGAGGCTGTGGTGAGGTAAGGTCAGCTTCTTCTCCCAGCCATAGAATGAGAGGTAATGGCCTCAGGTTGTGCCGGGGAGGTTCAGGTTGGATATTAGGAAATAATTTTTCTCAGAAAGAGTGGTGATGCAGTAGAACAGGCTGCCCAGGGAAGCGATGGAATAGATGTTGTGCTGAATTACATGGTCTAGAGCAGTCACGTGCATGGGGTGATAGTTAGATTAGATGATCCTAGTGGTCTTTCCACTCTTTATGATTCTATTTCTTTAGGGTCAGTCTGATGTGACATTGAGTGGTCTCTGAAACTGTTTGACTTTTCTATTTTAGCTTCAGAGGATGTGTTCTTACAGCTCCAAACTATTATGAGAACATCTTTCACAGGCCTTTGCCTTGAAGCTGCAGCACTTTACGTGCTTATGATCAGCCCTCCTGTGGTGAAGGCACAGCAACATCCTCTTTCTGCTTCGGCCACCCCATCTGCTGGCTTGCATTCAGTCTTCTGGGTACTGTCCTGCTCCCTGATCTTCTCTTTCTTTCTTCTTCTTGTGATTCAAGAAACTTTTGTATTTACTGTATATAATTTACTTTAATAACACAGTCAATTTAAGAGAAAAACAGTGTTTTGAGCTTACCTTGTATGCTACTCCTCTGCCCTCCTAAATGATGTTATTTCTCTATGACTCTGTGGCACTGAATTTGACCTATTTCTATTGCTTTTTAAGGACACTGATTTCAACACGAAATGCTCACCAGCATTAAGATTACTCATTACAATGTACAGCTATAGCACGGGATATTTTAATTCTTGACAGCTTCAGTTTTGTAAACTTTTTGGTAAGCTGTGTGGAAAAAGCCTTTAGCACATAAGTGGGATGAACTTCAAATAGATGCATTTCCCAGACAGGAACTGGTCTGTAAAATATTGCCACTTTGCATGTGGTCAGGAATAAGACTGGCTACTGTATCTTTAATTATATGTGCTAAAGCGAGTTGATAAAAAATGGCCAAGCTGACAAAACGAAAGTATCCTTGATCTACATCTAAATATAAAGTTTCTCAAAGGAAGTCGTAGTTTTTTGTGATGCTTTTGTATTCCAATAACTGGCATAGATTTCAGCCCCCCAGCTTACATTGACTGTTGATGATAAAGAGATTTGATAACATGTTAGCTTTTAATAAAGGTCTTCTTTTCCCCAGAGATGCATGTATTTCAGGTCACCTTCTTAGGTTTGCCCTTCTGTACTTAATAAAAGATTCAGTATCTCTAGCCTTTATTTATTTTAGCCAATTTGCAAAGTTAGCATCTAGATCCTTCAGTGCAGTACTTTATTGGTATATATTCTCTCCATGTCCATTCTGAGAACTGAGAACCAGCTCTGTGTTGCAGGCACTCAGGGAGTGGTTTTCTTTCATCTGCTTGTCTGGTTTGGTGTGCGCACACCCAGCCAGCACACAAGTCCTGTTCCCTTTACAAAGAAACATGGTTTTATTTATTACAAGTCATTTTGCTCGTACATTCAACTTTTAAATTATCCTTGGCATTAAACCCTCATCTGCTTTGCAGATGGAAGACAGTACTTACCAAACAGTCTTTATTGTCTGGGGTATCCCCAGCCCACAGTCAAACCATTTTGATGTCCTTCTGATCACTTTCATCTTGATGTTGTCCCTGAGGCTCAGTTGGGCGCTCTGGATTTCCCAGGCAGGCAGTAATCAGCATGTTCTCTGCAAGCTGGGATGAGCAGAAATGGGGCTCTTCTCTTGAGCTGGTTGGAAGTCATGTATGGTTTGAAAATCTTATCACTGCTGTTAGCTGAAACTAATCAGTTGTTGCTACATCACTAGCCCTAATGGTGGGGAAAAAACAAAAAAACAAAAAAACAAACCCAACTGCTGCTCCTAATGAGATCATCTGCAGAAAGACCATATCCTTCCTTACCAGCTGGATCCATGGAGAGGAGCAGAGGAGGGACCTCTTTCCAGGTATGAAATTCAATACATTAGAATTTCAAAAGTCAAGTTTTTCTTAATGTGCACATGTGATGCCATGTTTATTCCTGGTAATTGCTGGTCTTCTGACTTTAGCCAAAAATTTGTTTAAAACACAAGACAAAACTGCTGATGTATCTCTGATGTGACCTAGAACTCTTGGCTCTTCTTCTAGGATCCCCCCTTCAAGTTCAGCTCTTCATTGGTACTACCTGAAATGTATAATTATTCGGAAGTCTGATGGCTGGTGCCATTAGTAATTACTATTCATTAGTAAGTAGATTTGACTGGCAAGTTTGTTTTGGATAAGACTTTACAGTGAAGACCTTCACCCTTCTCTTCACAGATGCTGTCACTGCTGTCCTCATTTGTCACTGTTCATCATTGGCTTAAACAAGATGCACAAAAACAGCTGGAAGCACCTCGTTGATACACACAGGCTCTGTTTTCAGATCTATCCTCCATTCTTTCCACAGTGGCCAAGTAGGTCCAGCCAGTCCTCAGCTGACTGGGGTGAATGGTGTCCCAAAAAAATAAGCATTCCTTGTGATATGGGGGATAGCAGTGGGGTGGGTTTGCAGTCTCCTGCCTCTGACCTTGCTCCAGTAGGAGCACGGTGGCTGGTTGGCACAAGGCTGCATGTCCTTCTTGTTTGGCTAAAGAACAGCTCTGGAGAGACAGATCACAGCTGAAAAGAGCCTGAGGGGAACAGCAGTGTATGGTGTCAGACAAGCTGCAGTGCTTGCAGAATCATGAACTTCAAGGTGTCTCATATACTTAGGTTGGTAGCCCATTTTCTTTGAGTCCCTTTGCTTCAGCATCAATGCTTTGAATGAACCACAACATATTTTTATTTCTTGTGCATTTTTTTCACTCAGTTTTGACTATTCCACTTTTAGTTTGATACTCCAGGCAGTGTCCTTTTATTCTACAATATGACATAGGAAGAAGTTCCTGATCAACCTGCACCAGACATTACTTTATGCACTTTTATTCTGTCTCTCTTGTTTTTCTCTGAAGATAAGAGTCCTAATCTTTTCCATCTTTTGTGAATTGCCATGCCCTTGATCCTATGTTTGTTGCTCTTTGAATCTTTTGGAGTTCCCAGTTTCCTTGAGATGGCTGGTTCACAGACCTATGTCAAGTCGCTCCATCTTTTCATTGTTCTTTGTCTCCAGTGAAGGGAGGGTAACTCTGATGTTTTTGATTATGAGACTGCAAAACCTTAAATGACTCTTTTAAAACAAAAAAATTAAGTTCCCCATGATTGTTGTGTTGAGCAATTAACAGAGCAAACGAACCAGTAATTTTTAAGGACTATTTACTTCACCAGTTCAAGAATCTCTTTGGTGCATCTGTGCCCTCCTCCTTTTCCTCCTCTTCACTACCAAATGACATCTTTCTACTGGCTTTCATAGACTCACGTTTCCATGCTCTCTTGGCCTTCCCTGTTGGTTCAAGTAATGCACCAAAACCTCCAATTTAACACAATAACTTTATCCTTGTTTCTGGGAATGTATTTCATGGACTTCATTGCCTTCAGCAATATTCATGTAATCTCCAAACAGCTTGTTTTGGTTTGTTTTCCAGTTTTAACTCCAAGTGCCTGGTTAATAAATATCTACTCCATTATCACTGCAGTGCGGTGCTTTACTACTGAAATGAAAGTGATAATGCACAGGTATCCCACCTGCTCTTTCAATCTTTGAGTTTTGATTTTAGTTGGGTAAATATGAGACTCATGAGGGGATGTGTATCTGAATTTCAAATGCAGTGATTACTTTGCATGAACTCTCAGTATATGTTCGCTGGTGTGATGCAGCCTACAACACTTGAAAGTAAACCAAGAGTATTGGCACAAAGAGGGTATAAGGTAGCTGGCCTATCGTTTCTTATTCTATGCTGGGCAAGGCTTTAACTAAAGGTTCAGCTAATGCTTTCTTTTGAATTTGATCCACCATAATGCTTCAAACTAAAGAAGTCAGCTGAAGTGGGACACTGGGTAAAGATTAAGATGAATTAAGTAAGGGTGCGACATTAAATTGCCCACCAAATCCCTGTATGGATGCTCTTCCTTGAAGACCTAAAATATCCAGTTTCCTCTACTTTTTATTCTGAAAGGCTTAATCCTAAAATATTTATGCTGGGAGCTTAAGACCTTCTTGCTCTCCCATCTTCGGTTAATTCAACTTAAATGCCTTAGCTAGACAGCAGATCTAAGGTAAGAGCAGATGGATTCCTGCTCTGCTTTTAGTTTGTTTTAAGGCAGAGAAATTGATTCTCTAACTTCTGCCTCATTGTGTCATTTGAACAATTCGTGTTAGGAAGAGTACTACATTATCGTGTATGCTTTTTCTGTCTATTAGGCATCTCAGCACAGAACATTAAACATCCTCTTTCCTTTTAATCTGGAGATTTATAATGTTAATTTTACAGGAATGCCATGTGGGACCAAGTCAGATATACTACAGATATCTGAATGTCTTGTCTACACAGAATGTCTACACAAAACCATCCTGACTAACACTGACTTGCTGTCTTTCTGTTTCCAGACAGATATATCTCATATCAGACCATTACTTTTCATTTTTTCTGGAATTTTTGTAACCTCTTCAGATCAAGTTCGTAAAATAAACGAGCAAGTCAAGTCAGGCATTAAAAACCAATCTGCTGTGAAGACTTCAAGGCTTCGGGAATAGTGTTCTTTTTTAATGAGATTTAGGGGCAGAAAAGATTTTGAAGATGAAGAAAAGAGCTAGGTGACTTTCCTTTGGATCAAATTTTCTTTTTGTTTTGCAGGCATTGGATGCACAGGTACACTCAGACATATATATAATTACATTTCTCTGTATTAGTTAATGTTTGGACAAGCATACCATACCACTGTGTGACTGGTTACTATTGATTCCTGATCTGCCAGCAATATAGGGCAGTGCAGACTCACCCAATCGAGTCAGGCTTCCATGGGATCATGGACTGAAAGCCTGTTGTAAGACAGAAGAAAAAAAAAAAAAGGAGATGAGAAGATTAAAACACAAATTCAATGAGGGATGTTGAAATAAAGAGGAGCAATTTACAGATAATATGAGTTGATATTCACACAATGGACTCATTTAATTTTCAGCATTGAGTATTTGTGCTAGTTAAATCCCTGGTGAGATATTTGAATTGAAAAACTGGATGGAAGATTCTCAAGCTTTTACTAGCAATTGGTTCCAGACGACAGCTCATGTTGAAACCTCAGGTGTACATCTAGGCTCTTCTGAAGCACTGTTCATTATAACACTTGTACAAACTAACATTAACTAGGGCTACAGCAGATTGAGGGGGAGAGAAATTGAAGAAGGCATTTGGTTTTATTTCTGCTTTAGCATCTGATAGCTTCACGTAATTAAATGGGATATTTGCAGTTCTTCCCCAGTTGCATTTGTTTGAAAGAGTAGGACTCTTTCTTTAAGCACTGGGATAGGCTCCCCAGGGAGGGTTGAGTCCCCATTCCTGAATGTGTTTAAAAACCAAATATGTTGAGTCTTACTTCTTTGCTTTAAATACAACAGTCTTCTTCGTATTATACTGTTAATTACTAAACAAAATTTTTGAAAAGCAGGTTCTAATTGATGCATCCTTGGAGAAAGGCTTGTGCTCACCCTGCATAAAGCTGTAATTGCTGCATGCCTTTTAAAAGGAGGTTTTTGTGATGAACTTCCTGACTCAGACTTAATGAAATTCTAAAGATATTTTTTATTTTTTGACAGGTATAAATGAATACAATCACCAAATTAATTGTCTTTGAAGGGAAAAAAAAATCAAGCTGCGTATGTGTACAGCTTCCTTCACTTTCTAAAACTCTATGTTTGGAAACTTAAAAGCTTTATAAAGCCTGGAGGAATCCCGGGTGTATAGACAGACTGGAAGGAACAATCCCTGAAAGTAGCTATGCAGAGAAGGACCTGGGGGTCCTGGTGGATGAAAAACTTAAGATGAGCCAGCAGTGTGCTCTCGCAGCTCGGAAAGCAAATGGTATCCTGGGCTCCATCAGAAAAGCGGTGGCCAGTAAGGACAGGGAGGTGATTGTCCCTCTCTACTCTGCCCTTGTGAGGCCCCATCTGGAGTACTGTGTCCAAGTCTGGAGCCTCCCATACAAGAAAGACAGGGAGCTGTTGGAGAAGGTCCAGAGGAGAGCCACAAAGATGATCAAGGAACTGGAGCACCTCCCCTATGAAGACAGGCTGAGGGAGCTGGGCTTGTTCAGCCTGGAGAAAAGAAGGCTGTGGAGTGACCTGATTGCAGCCTTTCAGTGCCTAAAGGGAGCCTATAAACAGGAGGGGAGTCAACTCTTTACAAGGATAGATAATGGCAGGTGATAATGGCAGGATAGATAATGGTGAGGTGCTGGAACAGACTGCTTAGACAGGCTGTGGATGCCCTGTCCCTAGAGGTGTTCAAGGCCAGGTTGGATGGGGCACTGGGCAGCCTGGTCTAGTATTAAATGGGGAGGTTGTGGCAGGGGGGTTGGAGATTCATGATCCTTGAGATCCCTTCCAACACAAGCCATTCCAAGATTCATTAGTAGAGGCTTAGACTAGGTGATGTCCAAAGGCCCCTTCCACCCTTTACAATTCTGTCTGTGATTCTGTGATTATTCAGCAAGCAGGTTAATAACACTTCTTGTACTTATGTAGAACTAAACAACTGCATGAGCTGTAGCCACATTTTATTAACTCCTTCCTTTGTTCATGCAGAGTCTGTGCAATTATTTTGAAATATACTTACTGCATAAAGTCAGGGCAGATCTTCAAACTAGGTCTTCATGTCATCGACTCTTTCTTAATGCAGTTTATTACACCATAACTAAATGGCACCATCTATGACCTCCACAGGGCTGCAGAATCTTATTAAGGTACATCGTTAAAAGGAACTAGAAGCCCTACATGAAATAATTTAGCATTGCTCACTCAGCAGGCAGATGCATCCTCATCCTAACAGGACTCAACAAAGGGTGTAAGCCCTGTGGTGTGGACAGGGCGATCCTGTAGGACAACCTAGGAACAACTAAGCCTGTGGCAAAACACTTTGGGCTGTTGCTGATTGAGTGAGTCACAAAGCTAAGCCTAGTGAAGCTGGTAAATTTCACCCAATAGAGCTTATGTGGATTTTGGCTTTGATCCAGCAGAGCACTTAAGCACATGCTTAATTATAAGCAAGTGACATCAAGCAATTTAGTTAAGCACGTGTTTAAGCGTGGCGTTGGGCTAAAGACTTTATTTAGAGAAACATGGGAGTGTTTGTAAGCTCCAGAAGAGAATGAAGCTGAAGGCCTCATAAGGAACCACAGCACAAAGTTGTGGAGGTGTGGACGCTTCAGGTGCAGAGCTGTTCCAAGGAACCTGAAGAGATTTGGTCTCCAGCAGTTCCCCATGTCGTTTGGAGTCAGGGAGAGCACCATGATCACAGAGATGACAGTCTGTTGATTTTGGATTTCCGGTTGGACACCGAGGCATCCCATGGCTGCTGTCCCTTCACATGCACTGCTGGCTGGGTCCCAGTGGGCATGCAGGCTGGGGGAATCATAGGACTGTAAAAGACCTCTGTGATCACACAGTCAAACCACCAGGCCATCCCCATCACATCCTTCAGTGCCACATCTCCACGGTTCTTGAACACCTCCAGGGATGGTGACTCCCCCACCTCCCTGTGCAGCCTGTGCCACTGCATCACCACTCTTTCTGAGAATAAATGTTTCCTAACATCCAACCTGAACTTCCCCCGCATATCTTAATGCCTACTGCTGTTACTCAGGAGGAGAGGCCAACCCTCACCTTGCCACAGCCTCCTTTCAGGGAGGTGGACAGTGATAAGGTCTCCCTTGAGCCTCCTCTTCTCTAGACTGAACAATCCCAGTTCCCTCAGATGTGTTCTCCAGATCCTTCACAGCTCCACAGCCCTTCTCTGGACACAATCCAGGGCCCCAACGTCCTTCTTGTAGCGAGAGGCCCAACACAGAACACAGCACTCGAGGCGCGGGCCCACCAGTGCCCACTACAGCCACGGCGAAGCCTCGCACGGTTGGAGCTGAGGGCTGCGTGAGGAGCCGCCGCACAGAGCCGTGCAGGTGCAGACGCTTTGGGTGCGGAGCTGTTCTGAGGAACGGCTGCACGTCAGGGAGATGCGGCCTCTGCTCGTTCCCCAGATCGTTTGGGGTTGTGGCGGACACGGCGATCGCGGAGGCTCGGGACTTCCGGCCGCTGCCCCTTCGCGCACGTTGCCGGCTGCGTCCCAGCGGGGGAACAGCAGCGTGGTTCCCTCCAGCATCGCCGTACCGTCTCCGCCGGCACCGACGACAGCTCTTCTCCACGCACCTCGAGCGGGAAGGAAACGGAGGATGGAAGCGAAGAGCGGGAGCGCGGCGCGCAGCCCGCCCTCGCTGCCCGCGCCCCGCTCGTGGACGCGCTCCCGCCCGCTGACCCGCGCGTAACCCTGCGAGCGCTCCGCTCGGCGCGGCTCCGCTCCTCGCCCCGCCGGTCCTCCGGGCGCTTTCCCATGGTGCACCGCGGCGCGGCGGCGCTCTGGCCGCGCTGTCGCTGTCACCGCCAGCAGGAGGCTGAGGGCCGCCGGAGCAGGAAGAAGCCGCCGCCGCCAACTTCCTCTCGGCCTCCCCTCCCCCCCGCCGCCGCCGCCGCCGCCGCCGCTGCCGCCTCCCCTCCCCCGCGCCCCGCCATGCCCGGGGCCGCGGCACGGCCGCTCTGAGCCGCCCCGCGCCGCCGCCGCGTCCCGGCCCGCCTTCTCCTCGCAGCTCCGCGGCCGGTAAGTGCCGGCGAGGGGCAGCGGGAGCCGCGCGGCTCCGAGAGGGCCCGCCCGCCGTGCCGGGGGCGCACCGGGGAGGAGGGAGGATTGGGGAGCGGCGCCTCGCGGCTCGTTCTCGGCGCGGCGCTCCCGCCTAGGCCGCGCCCGGCGCCGGAGAGGCCGTTCCGAGGAGGGAGGCGGCGGGAGCCGGGCCCGGGCCTGCGGGAGCGCACGGCCGCGACGGGGCCGCCCAGGAGGGGTCGGAGCCGACGCGTCGCGCCGGGAGCGCCGTGCGGCCGCTGACAGGCGGACAAAGGGCCGCGGGCGGACGGACGGGCGGGCCGCGTTCCTCCGTTGTGCCGGGGCCCATTGTTCGCCGTGCGAGCGGGGAAGCCGCCGAGTTGCGACGGGGCTCCCGGCGAGCGCCGGCCCCCGCGCACGGCCCTCCCTGCCCCGTGCCTGCAGCCCTCCTCGGCGCCGAGCGCGGAGCCGCCTTTCCTCGGCGGCTCGTAAGAAGGGCAGGCGTTCGCGTTGCAAGCGTAAATCGCCGCTCAGATCGCCTCATTTTCGTAAGCTGCTGGGTGCCGCTCAGAGGTGTTTTTGCGCAAGGATGGGATAAATGTGCGGAGCCCGGCGACGGCAGCTGTGGGTTTGCAATGGAAGCCTACCTGGAGCGTGACCTCCCTTTGCGTGTGCACGTGTGACATCCCGGCTCGGGGAGCTGCTGGTGGGAGAGAGCTTTCCTTTCTCTCCAGCGGCACCGTGACCTCTGGGACCAGCAGATCGTAGAGCAGCACGGTCTTCTCGCAAACGGGATCTCGGTGGCTTTGTTTGCTGTAGTTGCCCACAGATGACAGGCGGGCTGTGCGTGCTGGCTAGCAGCATGTACCTGGGCCTGCCCTGCTTCAACATCTCAGAGTGCCCAGATCATGTTTCGCTCCTGTAAGTGATACAGCTTTCGCTCCGCGTGCGTTTGGGAGGAGAAGAGGTGGAAAAAGAGTGCTAACCTACATTATCATCTGCAGGCATTCTTAATGCTGTTCTCAAAACCAAACTATGTACATTAATGGCCAAAAGCAGACTTAAAATCTGTCCTGCCAGGAGGAAACATGACGTACCTCCAGGCAGTGCTAGTTCTCCAGCATCCGGCCTCAGCGTGCTCCTGGTGACAGCTGTCAGCTGCAGAACAGAACGGCGGCGGTGCAGGGCAGCCCCCAGCTCTGCAGTCAATGTCTCTGGGCACCGCTGGTTCTCAGTGCGTGGGGTTCAGTCAGGCCCATCACAGAAGCAGCCTTGCTCTTGTTGCAGTGATTGAGGAAGTTAAAATTTTAATTAATTCTTCACTTGCACCATTTCCCTGAAAACAGTTCTTGTTGTCCTCATGGTGAATATTCAGCAGAACGTACACGTGTGTTCAGTTTCCAGAAATATTTTCTTTGTCGTTGTTTCTGCATGCCTGCAAGCTCCTCATCCCCAAATATACGTGTGCTTAGTGAGCTCATAGAGCTGAGTAAAGCTGAAAAAGATGAGGCTGGCCTCTTGTACTTAGCTCTCATCTACTTGTTCTGTCTTCACTCCTGGGTCTAAGGCCTGACTTAACAGATGGCTATGTAATGTGCACCTTAGTTATTGTCCTTCATGTGTTCAGTTTCTGCCATATTGAAAACATACTGTATTGATGAAAAATCCCTAACATAATGGATTATGCAATCAAATCATAAGTAGGTAAGTCACTGCTTGAAGATCAGTATGATTAAAAAAAAATTGTCTGGAAGAAAAACTACTCCAAATGTTCCAAGTTACATTGCAGGCTAAATTGCTCACCTGAAAGAAGCTTTTATAGCATTATGTGGTGGTTTTTGTGCTCTGTTCAGTGTGTAGGTGATACTATGGTTGAAGGCTCTGTGGAGCATGCATATGATGTAGAGAATTAGTGTGATGAAACCGCAGAGGCTGGAAATGTGTACTTCCAGTTGTGAACGTCTGTGTACCAGTAATGTTCCAGCTGAGTTATGTGAGTGTTTAGAATTTATATCTCCAGAGAAATACGATAATGCTACATCTGAAACAGCCTCGCTCACTTCTAGCTGGGGTCCTTGCACTACAGGTTTAATGATGTCAATTTGGGAACAGTCAAGTTCAGGATATTAGTTGGTAGCTTATTGATCTAGGTAAAATATTTTTAAATTTACTGAGGAGGAGGGAAGGCTTGTTCTGTGGTGCAGAGCGGGGTTGTACCTGCTGCTGGAAGTTAGTGATGTGTTTAGTGATGCCCTTGTGAAAAGTGTGGCTGTGCTGCTGTCCCACTGCAGATATTTCCAGTGGAGACCTGGGCTGGGTGAGCAGCTGCATGGGGTGGCCCTTCATCAAGCTAAAAAGTCTTTTATTGTTTAGCTTAGTTTGGAATTAAGTTTGATTTAATTTTGGCTCTAATATAAAATACGTTTTTTTCACGTGGAGTAACAAAAATGAGATAAGAAGTAATAACATATATATACTTGATGAGTAGACTCAGTGGTGCTGTTTTGGAGACTGTAACCTTGAGGTCAGGGTGTCTGATTTTGTTGTCTAAACTCCAAAATCTTTCCTCCTGAATGAATGGGGCAAGGACTGAAAAGCAGTTGCCGCTAGACATATTCTTGTTTTAAAGATTCCTAAGTGGATCTAACATCATAGCTAAGTTTTATTTAAAATAAGCACTTTCTCTCCCTCAGCATGGCATCTTAATGATAGCTGCCTTTCAAACCAACATCATTTATGATGAAATAGATTCAAACCTTTAGCTTACAGTCCGATCTGTCTAAATGAAGCCCCATGGACATAAGCAACCATTTCCCAGGTTACAAGGCGATGTGAAGCATCAGTGTGGTGATTCACTTGTGTCTTAATTTGTTTGCCTCTTCTATATATTGACATCTAAGCAGAAACCCTGAACTGGCATTGAAGTTTATACGTATAACTTAGTAGTTATTAGGAGCTGAGACATGGCTGTTAGTGGGATGTGTCAGAAGGAGGTGTATACCAAGAGAAACCCTTCCTCCAATGAAACAAAACCCTTTCACACTTGGAGATTTATTTTCAGTTAGGCAAATTCTGTTAGTTAATTTATTTCAGTTGTCTTTCAGTGCAATTAAACTCCCATCTGTTGAATTCATTAGCACACTCTATATTTTAAATACACAATCTTTTCATCATCTCACATATTTTATACATCAGCAATAATGCCATGAACTACACAGATGTCACAGGTTAAACTTATTTAACTTCTAAATTATCAAACAATTTTAAATACAGTAACGTATGTGAGTTTTCCAATATTGTTTCTAATTAAAATGTCAGCCCTTAACTGCATGTGGAGATTTTTCATGGATCATTCAGATATTCAGCATCTTGGATAAAATATCTGGAAAAATCCACAGTACATTATCAGTGTTAATGTATTCAAGATTGATACTGAAAGGTGATAGTTTTTACTAATAAGGTAATGCAGTTAATATATTACTAATTTATATTACTTCATGATTTCATTGCAGTTTGGAAAACAGCAAGGCACAGCTCTTGAACAGAGTCCCTGCATTGGCCTTGTCCTGCAACTGATATGCTCCACAGACATGTTAGTATTGCAGTAGCTGTGTCTTGTCACAGTTTATGCAGAAAACTTGAAGACAGTGCTGTCTAGTTCTCTCCTTATGACTAGGATGACATTTTTATATGTGCCGAGTTAAACAGTCTGATGATAAAATGAAATCTGTGTGGGAAGAAGTTCCAACCTGCAAGCAGCAGTAGGATGTCATTTATGAGCAGCCTGGCAAATGTAAACTGTCTGGATGCGAGGAGAAAAGCCCACAAGGTGCCCGTGAAATACCTGTGAGACAAAATAGTTGATTGGTAGAGCATTCAGTAGTGCTGATGCAGAAAGCTGGGGTGATGTCTGTGTAAATGAACTCAGATGTGAGGTTGATAAACAGCTGTAGAGCAGGAGACTTCAAATGACAGCTATGTCCATAAGGGAAAGAGATGCCCATTCATAAAAACTTCAGGGAGTATCTCAGTGGCATTGGAATGATTTCCCATCAAGTTTGCGTTAACTTTTACTACTTATGTACTCCAAAATTAGGGTAAAATACATAATTAGGAGCATTTACAGTGCCAGCAACATCAAGGCCGGGTCATGCTACCTTGTGCAAGAGGTGGAATGACAAATACTGATGCGGGGCAACTTTTATAGTCATATGTTCACTGACAGCATTTAAGAAAGAAAAGGGAGATTGTATCAAATACATTCAGATTGTATCAAATACAGTCAACTTCTACATGACTTTCCTGAAAATATGCCTCTTTTTCTATTTTGTTGCGATTAAATTCCCAAGCAAGTGGCGATGTGCTCCTAAGAAGTGTGTGTGCATATGTGTGAGTGAACATATAAAGTACTTCTTGTGTGCATCCGTGGTGATTTCTGGTATGAAGTCACTGAGTGTGAGGAATGTTCAGCATAAACTGGAGTGTGTTTTGCCAAACACGAGCAGCACATGGGCTGCCTGGGATGAATCTGCAGTCTGTAGCTTGCTGGGGAGGGGCAGAGCAGGGAAGCAGTTCCTGCGTTGGCCAGCTTTCTGCAGGCTTCCCTTGATAGTGGAAACTCTTGCGTCTTGCTTTTGACACGTGAATCCATAGCATTACTTTGCACACATTCTTCAGTTTTGCGAAAGGAGTATTAAAGCCAAGAGATGAGTACATTTCACCAGACCTGATGTGCACAGGTGACATTTTAGCCTCTAAGTGTTCTAGCAGTCACTGTTTCCAGATGCAGCGGATGATTTCAAAATTTTTCAAGTATACGTACTCTAAAGCAAACGATCATCTCTGCTGCTGACCTCCTGAAATGTCATTCTCTCCTGTTTTTGAATACACACGCTGATTTCTGGCATGGGTCACTGTTACATGTCAAAGTCAGATGAAATCTGTGTGAGGTGGATGTCAGGCTTTTAAGCTGGGACGTTTATAGCACTGAGCATTTATAGATGCAATAGTAACTATAAATAATTTTCTAAGATCTTCTCATTTCGTGTTCAGAGTTCCTTTTAACAAAGGAGTTCTTTGTGAAAGATTGGTAAACTCAAGCAACTCCTTCTGCTGAAATCATCTTACATTTCTTAAAGCGAGGCAGTGTTTTGTGATGACCACGGTCGGTTAGCTATGGATGGAGTCGGCCCATCCTCAGGGCACCACAGAATCACGGGGTTGTATGGGTTGGAAGGGACCTCTAGAGATCATCTAGTCTGACCCCCCCTGTCAAAGCAGGCTCCCTAGGCCAGGTTGGGCAGGTAGGCGTCCAGGTGGCTGTGGAACATGATAACACCACGGTGTGATGGAGTTGTTTCAGAACGTGGTCACTTGTAGATGTTTCAGAAGAGTCTGGAATATTGGTTTTCAACTTAACTTTTTGGCCTTAAGACCACTGTTTTGGGTAAAACCTACTGAAAGGGTGTTCTGCATAAATAGTGTTTTAACAGTGTAAACCAAAAATAAATAATTCATATAAGGGAAGACTGCCATCATTCCTTAAGGAAACTGTATCAGGCTGCAGTTGTTTGGAGCATCCTTTGTCTCTGGTGAACCTGACAGTTACACCCTGGTGAATTTTTGTGGGTCAGCATAGAGATGTGTGAGTTATAGATTGACTTCTGGGCATCTGGAAAGCTTGGTTTGTTTTAGGGGGATAAGGAAGTAGAGGAAAGCTGCTTGGCTTTGGTTTTGCTTTTTCCTTGTAGATGTGATGAAGTTTGCCAGTAATGTCTTCTGAAATGACTCATAGAAAATAAATCTGTTATATTTAAAATATGTGTTTTTACAATCACAGATTATTTATACTTGACAGGAAATTAAGGGATTGAGAGGGAGGAATAAAATAGAGTTTGTAGGAAAGGAGCGTGCAGAGGGTGATCACCCAGTTCTCCTAATATATTGCTTGAATATGTAGGCAAGACAGCAATTTGTAGGCAAAACCAGTGACTTATTTTCTTAATCTGATGGTTAAAAGTAGATCAAGCAAACCAGACGCGTTCAGACTTTCCTGGTGCCTGGTAGGAACCCACACTTTGGTACGTACGCCTTATTGGGTCAAGTATATAGAAGCTATCAACTTTACTGTCACTTTTCAAGGAGCAACAGTATGAAAGGACCAATTAACATAAAACCTAATCTCCCAGTCCTTTGCATGACCCTGCAGTTTGTGTTGTCCCCAGCTTGCATTCCTTAAAGGTCACAGGACAGCACGGAGCTTTCCTCAGTTGCAGTGATAATGACAGTATGACTGCATATCTGAAAAGCACGGGATCTGTTGTAATTGTGTGCCTCAGATTTGCCATACAGTTGGGCAACTCTTCGTTTTCCATCCTTAGTTATGTGCCAGTGTTGTCCCAGTGCTTGCAGGGCTTCTCCTGACCCTGTTGCATCTGGCACATGTCTGTGCATTGCAGGAACCTGGGTGAGGACATGCTGGATTTTTTCCTTTAAGAAAATCCTATAAAAAACTTTTCTCACCCTACGGGTCGCTTGCTTACTTGCTTACAGATATGGATTGCACTGGATGTGTTTTACTGAGACTGGGCTTCAACCATGGAGTTGCTTGACTAGTGGTTCTCAGAAATTCCAGGCCTGCTTGGAATGGTAGCTCTTAATTGCTGCCCTGTGAGTTAATGGCATCGAGAACCATCATGATTTTTGTTCCTAATAATTATAGGAGTTGTTATAAACACAAATCATATCTTTTGATCAATCTGATTTTTTGTCTTACTGTATTCTAGCTCTTAATTAGCGAGAATTAGCTGCAGGGTACCAAAGTTAGTGAGCTAGAATCCAATTTATACAATCCTTTCCTTCAGGAGCACACAATCCTAAGTTTCAGGTTTTGGATCATTTTCAATGTTAGTTAACGGGCCAGAATATCTCTGTTGTTATTGCTCTTATTAAATGACTTCTAGACATCTCATGTTTTGGCTTGCCTTGATCTGAAAATGAGCTTAAGTGTTTTAAAATTGTTTGAGAACAGTCAGGCTGTAATGAGGACTAATCACCTCAGGGCATGCGATGGAAGTCAGCGGGGTTCCCTCTTCGTGTGGCTCCTGGAGTACTGTGGGGCAGTTACTGGGAGGTGTGCTGGGTGGGACAGCCAGATTTGCTGCAGAAGAGCACCGTGGTTAGCAGTTACCTGATTTGACATGTTTTTTTTTTTTTTTTTTCCTTTGGAGTGGGGATCAGGCAGATGAAAATGACTTACAATTCTGGTATTTTATGTAAGCAGGACAGGAATAGTTCTTAGCTGATTCAGTCTGACCACAACGGTTGGTTATCAGTGAGGAGGTGATAGATTTGTTGCAACAGTGTGGGGAAAAAAAAAAAAGTCCTGACTCTACAGAATTGTACTCTTCAAAAACTTCTTTGCTGCCTTGGCAACTTTACATCGTCTGTCACTTGTGCTCTGAGAGTGGCTTTTAAGAAAGCAGCCTATTGCTTGCTCTCCTCGATTTAGAGTCTATTTCTTCTGCTTCCTCCTCTGGCTGATTTTCTACTGCTTTTCAGTAGCAAGTGTCTGCTTATGTACCACCTCTTCTCCTTCTTCTTGATGGATGTGCTTGATGCCCTCCTTAGGCTCTTGTAGCAGTGTCTCTGGTTCCTGGGATGAAAATTACTCTGTGGCACCCTGTTCATAACACGTTGAATGCTTTGAAAAAAATTAGAGATCTATTTTATTCGCTGTTGGTCAGTGACCTCCCTAACTATAGCATCCCAAGGTCCTCTGCTACTTCTTCTTCATTGTGCAGTAAAGGAATGAAAGGGCTGCCAACACTGGAACCAGATCATTTTTCAAGTCTCTTCCATACCAAGCCATTCATTTGCAGTGCAGGACTGCTTCCAATGATACCTAAGGTGCTGTCACTTACTATTTTCATATTCTGATAGAGCTGTCATCTCTGAAGGGTCAGAGAACCTTACAGAAATATCTTCTGGATTGTGATTAGCAACTGTCCCTTGTGTTTCTATATTGTTTCCCCAGGAGATTGTTATTACATAGGCTTAGTTTTCCCATCAGCTGAGCTGTGTTTGCCTTGTGTTTGTTTACATTAGCAAAAGTGAGGTGGATAAACTTGTTTGTGCTTGAAGCAGCTTATTTTCTGTGTTTTATATTCAGTTTAGTATTTTTTGGTTGCTGGATGTATTAATCTTGTGGCACAGGTCCCCCAAAGCCTTTTATTTTGACTGTAGGCAGGTCGGGCCTATTGTGTTAGAGGAGTGGAGCGGTCGACCAAGCTGTCTGCCTCTGAGCTTTCAGAAGGCCTCTTTCACATATTCTGCCCATGCTGATGGCTTTGAAAGATGCCCTCTGAAGGTAACGCCGTGGTGTTTGGAAAGCAACATAGAAGGAGAATTTGCTCTGTCTGCCCACAGTGAATCTTCCACAAAAGACGTATTCATTCTGTCATCTTTTGGACTAATTGGATTTTCTGAGGTTACTGTTCCACGTGTAGGTGAAAGGTGTGGTTGAAATACAGCAAATATAGCTTAACAATAAAGTTACACCGGGATATGAAGGAGAAAAAACTCAATGTGTGAAAAGTTATCCTGCAGAGGGCCAGCAGCACCTCTCACAACTTATTTCTAGGTGTTACACAGAGCATAGGCTTATCTTGAATAACTTTATTGTGATGAAGTTAAGGAAAAATTATGTACTTAGTTTTTGCCAGCATCCCAGAACTGAAATTGCAACTTAGGAAAATGATTCCTGTATTCCAAAACATGATAGCTGCCCCCACAGTCTGAGAGCCGGTGTGTAAATAATGATTTCAATCAGATTTCAATCAGTGAGACCTAAGAATACAGTCCGTGCTCAGTTGGATGTTTTGCATGCATTGTTTGTGTCCATCACACCTGTGGTTTAGATTACTGTTGGGATTTTCCTAAAAGTTTTCTTTATCCTCTCCTGTTTGTTAATAGGGCATCTCTGAGACAGCTGTGGGTTTTGCCATTAAGGTTTTGGGATCAAAATCTTCTTGATTATACTTGTATTTGCATATTATTTAGTCTGTATGGACTTATTAAGTAACTGACTTGAATTTTTCTGTAGTTATTATTTTTCTTGAATGTCTATGGATGGGCTTTTAGAAAACAATTAGAAGCTAAGCAAAGATATTACAGACAAGAGAAGTATGCACTTGGAAGAAGGTTTTTAGGTATGGAAGAAGGTTTTTAGGTAAGTCAAATAAACATTGAAATTACAGCATGGAGTTTTACCTATGCCACTGTAAATTTACCATAGTAAGTGTATTTTCATTGCTGTAGCCTAATGTATTGCTCAATTCTTTTATATTGTGGTCTTTAATGAGACATGAACTCAGTGTTTCCTCCCACGGAGACCCCCTCATTTCTGAATGCATAGTAGGATACGTGGTACTCACTGAATGAGCAGCTGCTCAGTCGTTTGCTTTCTTCTCATTACATAACGTGTTCCCTTACTGTACTCAGCTTAATCTTGCTCGGAAGGCATAATGAATATATTTTGTTGAAAGAGAGGTTAGTGAGCCCCTCATAAATAGTTCCAGCTGCTCTCTTCATACCTGAGCCCTCAGTAGGTCATCGCTCTGCTGTAGAGATAAGGAAGTAGAAGTGCGGGGAGAGGGAAGATTTGCTGAAATGACAGATGTGCCCAAGAGCAGTGGCAGAGCTGAGAAAAGAAGCCTGTCACAGCTCTGTTCCAACATCATGGTTTCTCTTCGGTCATCCCGTTGCACTTGCCTTTTGTTGATGCCAGCTCTGTCTGTGCTCCCCCGTTCCTCTCGTGATTCTCCACCCAAGTGTATTAGTTAGAAATGTGCTGGTTGTGCTTTCTGATCTGGGATTAGGTCCCAGGGCAGGCTGAAGCACTCGCCTGCCTCACTTGCTAAGTAAGTGTTGTGGGCATCCCTTTCCATCTTGTGTATGCCACCTTCTTCCCTCAGGAGCTGTGTTGGCCAGAGGAAGAACACTATAAAGTGATTAGTTCATCCTTGTGACCTGTATTGAACATTGCTTATTCTGACAAGTATTTTCACTGGTCCTCAGGGAAATGATATGGTTGGAAAATTGATGCCTGGGAGAAAGACCAGAACTTATGTGTGGTCTAGATGTCCACTGAGCTCTTTAAGAGCTGTAGAATTGCAGATGATCTCTGGAAGGATCAAGGGTAGGACCCTGTTTTGCAATATAGTGTTGAACTGCTTAAGTGGTCATGACTTTCTTTTCCTGCCTCATGTACACTCATTTCAGCCATTGTAAAAATGGGCCAATGATGTTATAAACTATATATACTGTACTTATATACACTGCCAATATGTGAGACAGGCAAATTATGATGACCCAGGCACTTGTCCCAGACTTTTGTATATATGGATGCAACTTCTTGTATTCTCCCAGGACTTTTTGTGTGTAGGGTTATACAGATTTTTAAAAAACAGTCTGGAAACACCAGAAATACTGTTGTACATACATACATGGAGGCCTTTGCCATTTAAGCCAGTAAGGTAACTGATAGCAACAGCAGGTTATCATCTTCTGTAAAATAACACGAGCATAGTGCCAGTGACAAGAAGGGGGGAGCATGAAGAGATGCCTTGCAGATATTTGCAGGGAGCAGAGCAGTGATGAAACCCAGGAATTTCTCCAGGGAACTTAAGCACTTTATATTAAAAATAAATAAATTAATTAAAAAGCAACATATTTGTCTTTTCTATTTGTTTTCAAGGTGAAATTATATGAGATGGGCTGAGTCTGTTAGCATGTAGATGCTGCAAAGAGAAGGGCCTGCTCCCACTCTGTTTTGAACTGCCTCTGACAGAGTCTTTATGGTAAATCAAGTCAGCGAGTTAGCCTGGCAGAAAATTAATAACTGAAAAAAAAACAACCCAAAACACAACAGTTTATGAACTGTATAAATGTCTGTGTGTATGAGCACAGCATTGGTGCAAAAGATAGGGTCAGAGTATCACAGTTAGGAGGAAGGAGAAGTGCCCTTTCAGTGACAGCTGGCAGATTGGCTCAGCTATGCCACATAACTGCTGTAAATTTTTTTTTTTTATATATATATATGTATTCAATATCTGAAATATTGTTACAAAAATTCAGCTTGAGGCATACTTGTAATATGTAACATTTTACAAAATTTTAATGAGTTTGGCTAAACTGGTAACATCCCTGTGGGTTTTAGAAAGCAACCCTGGCTTTGTTAATATTGAAAGCTTTCTTAGAGGTGTGTTTGCTATTAGACTGTGGTTTTGCTGGTGATGATCTGATACTGAATTTAGGGTAAGCAAGGTGGCAAGGATTTTCATGCATGGATAATTTTATGCACAATAAGTAGATTTTCTGGGAGTAATCCTGTTGGTTGTAATAGGACTATTCACAGCTCAGTATGAGTGGACGTCTGTGTAGGATCAGGCCCTGTGCTGCTGGCGTGCAGTCAGCACCGTGGGGCATTTAGAAACAAGTGTGCTAAGAGTGACTGTATGGTACGCTCTGGTTTAGAATGTGTTAATTTTCAGATCTGTGAACCTTTTCACAACACGTCATGTTTGATTGCTTTCCTTCTATTCTGCGAGTCGGCACATTTTAATTCATTTTTATCAATGCATGGATGTTAATTTCAAAGTCTTTCTTTTAGCTTTGTCTTATTTTCTGAGTAGGGAGAAGAGATAACATTTAATGTTCTTTATTTAGAGCCATTAATGAGGGTATTATTTTTCACTTTCAGGCTTTGGCTGTACATTCAAAATGGAACTTTTGACATTGTGGAAGCTAGCTGTGTTTCCTTTTATATTAGACTGTATCAATATTTTAATAATGCAGATTAGTATCTTTCCTGATGTGAAAATCCACGACACATTTCGTGATCTGATTGGGTTCACTTGAATTTTGTGGTTTTGCGTACCTGATATTCATTTAAGTTCAGAGGTTAGCATGAATCATTGTAGTGTGGCCATAGAGATGAGCCTTTAGAGACAATAATATGCTCAGGCATTCCCGTATATTGCTTGTTTTTTGAAGTTTCTTTACCTTTTGCATTAGTAGCCTTTCTACAGTTTGTTGCTTAAAGTCGTTCTTCCAAAGGCTATGGGATATAGATAAAACAGCAAATCTTTAAGTGAACCCAATTAGTATTTCTGGATATTTGCTGATAATTAAATAATGCTTTACTGCTTGCTTAAGCAAAGGAGGGAGAGGGCAGGATAACTGCTCACCACCTTCGGTCAGGGTGGAAAAAACGTGCTGCTCCACATGTTGTGCTCTGGTGGCTGTCGAGTTTTGTCCCTTCCCTTCAGGGTGTCTTTTCAGCTTTAATACATAGCAGCCACTATCCCAAGTAGTTGTTTTTAGATACTAATGTGTCCCTAAGGTTTATTTTAATTTTCAATTCTGAGTTTGAAAGCCCCTCACACTTTTCTCTTGTGATAATTTTGTTAGAATCATAGACTGGCCTGGGTTGAAAAGGACCTCAGCGATCATCTAATTTCAACTCCCCGCTACGCACAGGGTCACCAACCACCAGATCAGGCTGTCCAGAGCCACAGGCAGCTGTTTCTTTCATTGGGAATATTGTGTTTCCCTCTCGGCTCTCCAGCTCACTGCACCGTGATCTTTGGAGAAACTGCTGTTGGGGTACTGAAGTGAGCAGCTGTTGAGAAGTGCCGTAGGGCTTGGCTCAGCAGTGGTGTTTGAAGTGAAGCAGCGTGGTTCCCTGGCTGGAGATGCTCTGCAAGCAGCTGCTGAGCACTGTGTGAAAGGAGAAGGGGCTGAGATATCTGATGAGCCCACTTCCACGCAGTCTCTTCCCATCTTTCTTTTCCCCAGATGTGTGCCCACAGATGTCTCTTGTGAAATGCTTTGCACAAAGTAAAGGTTTGGAGAAGCTCTACCAAGCAATACTTTTGTCGATGGCTTTTTTCCCCTCTATGTAGTCAAAGAATATGCCAAAATCATATGATTGTTTGGTGGAGCTTGATAAAGTTCTGGAATTCTGTAGAAAATATCTCTGCAATAAGGATAACAGTGCTTTATGCCAAGAAAAATACTTGTGGATGTTCGTGTATGGTTTGTGTTATTTTAACTTCAGTCACGATAATCTCAAAATAAGTTGATCTTTATCTCACAGATGCATCTTGCACTTAAAATATTTATTTAATCTTTACAGGCTTAGTAAAGTGAGCTCGTTTGAATGCTTTTAACTTACATTTTCTTTATCATGCTGTCATTCTTCCAAGAACACATTTCTCCTCCTCTTCTTTGGTATAAGTGAAAGGATTCTTTTTGTGTGAGCCAAAAGGTGCCAGCTGACAAATTACTCTTGTTTTACTGAGATGGCTGCAATTGGGATACTTCTCATTTGGATTAATAGCTTATTTTTATTTGCATTTCATTTTAAATCAGTACCTTGGTTTCATATGGCTTACAGTGTTTTATCGCTTAGAACATGCAGCCTGAGCAGCCTAACAGTATGATTTCTCATTATTTTTCTATGAAAAGCCAGATGTTTGAAAGCCTGATTTAATAAGCAGTACACTCACAGTAGCAGCATCCGATCTGACTCAAGATCATGACTGGAAAACAGCAGAGTGCTTTCATTTGCATGACTACTAAGTCTGCTAGGCAGGGTGAGAAAAAAGTTTCCATACCGTTGCCAATTCAGAGAACTAACAAGTCCAATAAATGCCACCTAATGCTGGACTGTCTTCTGGGCAGCTGTTCCCTCTTGCCGACTCTCCTGTCATTCTGCACGTCATGAGCCTGCCCACCTCTCTTGGTGAAAGTAGCAGCTCTTTTGTATTAAACGCTTGGGTCTCTCTGTTTTCATTTGTCTGCCTACCTTCCTGCCAGGAAATTGCTTTCATCCAGGATTTCCTCAATTCATACCTAATTTCAGAGTAATAGGGTGGAATCCCCCGTATGGAGCAACTGTTTCTTTCAGTACCTGGAGCAGAGGGATAAGGGCCAGCATGTTCTCACACTTGATACTGTTGGGTTTTGTTCTGTTTTTGGATGTTGTTTTTTTAATTTTTTTCTCCTAGAATGCTCTTGGCTATATTTGAGTTCTTGTATTCCAGTACCTGCCCATATAATTCCTCTATAGAATCTGCATTGAGCTTATGCTGCTGTCTTACTGTGGAATGGAAGAAAAGGCATAGCGAACAGTGATCTGTGTAAGACATCCCAAATGTGAATAAACTCGGGTTGAAGGCTGAAATGATTAAATATATGTGCTTGTTTTCCTTGGAGTCTGCCTTCCGTGCTGTGTTTTTAAAGCGCCCTACCTAAGAAACCTTAGCTCCTTTGTGCCATCCTTTATCAAATAATGATTCCATGGGGGACAGATTGTCCAGAACTTCAATTCCTTCTCGCATTTCTTAACACAGGATCCTCCACACTGCTAAGATGATAAATTCACCCTCTTTTTCTGCTTTTAGGATCACTAAGGTCTACTGCTGCAGGATCTCTCTTGGAGACCTGCATTCTCGGGGGAAAAAAAACAGGTTTTTGTGCTGTGCCAGGTTTTTAGTTGTATTATAGCTGAGAAACTATCGATATGATTTCCCATTTACCTCCCCAGCATACTTCACGGATTGTATCATGTCTCTGGGTGGCTGTGTGGCATACCAGGCATGCATTTTCTCTTGGAGGTGTGAAACCTCATTCTGTGACTATAAAGTAGATTAACTGGGAGTATGCTTGTCACCTACCTGAACTCACTTATGACAGTAAGGAATTGTTGTCTGTATTTGAAGACAGATACTGAGAAAATCAAGAGTAAGATTTCAAAGGCATCAGACGTCCTTGTGTTAAAATTGCAGAAGGAAAATGGACAAATTGAAAGCAAAAGTATTCTTAAAATTTTTTCTCTTCTAGTCCTATTACAAAAAAGCTGCTTCTTTTTAATCTCTAAGATGTTTTTTTTGTTTGTTTGTTTGTGGTGTGGGATTTTTTTTGTTTTTCTTTTTGTGTGTGTGTAAGAAGGGGATTATTAGAATTGTTGATGGCATTGTCATATTTAAATGGGTTTAGCTTGGTGACTGTGCTCTCCTGACTTTCAGCAAAGTAAGGCTGAGTAGAAAGATCTTTAATTGCCTGAAAAGCTGTTTTTTGGACATGTCTTCTAAATACTTGGAACTTGGAGAAGTCAGACCATCCTGATTGTCAGTCTCTTGATGATAGACAGAAATTTAGAACCTCTCATCGTAGGGAATAGAGACAAATGCTATTCCACTTCTGTGTTAGATGACATGAGTTGCTACTAGAAGGTGTTAAAGTGAATTTTTTTTTTTTTTTTAAAGAAATTGAGTGAGTGAATTTTACTTTCAGAAGGTTGGAAATTAATGGTTTCTGAAACAAATTATCATCTAGCAGAACTTCCCAGTCTTTTTCAGCTGGTTCTGCCTGTGGCATGCATTCCAACCAAGTACTGCAGGATCTCTCCTGAATGAAGAAAGATTGCTATTTATTGTGAACTCGCTGTAGTTTGGTATAAACACAGCTTTGCAAAGGTTTAGGATGCATTGAGAAGTTTCAGATTTTCCTGATGAAGAAAATGCTTTGGAAAGCGACCACACCAAAGAAAGTGATTTAAATATGTGATGTGTGTTTGTTTGATGCAGTGATTTAGCAAACTGGCGGGCTGTTATCTGGCAGTGGGTATGGGTATGTGGCTTTGCAGGGTGATGGCTTGGGCAGCTTCAGGCAGACTTGATTTCTTTGATTACAAGTTGTTATCTGGAGCTGTATGGAGGGAAGCATAGCCTTGCACTTGAAGTTGGAATGGGAATGGAGCATTTCACCATGATGCAAGCTTAAGGGACAGAATTTGAGGCTGTTGAGCAGTAACATACCAACATCATATTTGTATTCCAAATGCATCAAAATCAAAAGTGCTGCTGCTGTCGCTGCGCTCCCTGAGATGACAGAATAATAGAATGTCCCAGGTTGGATGGGTTGCATGAAGATCATCAAGCTCAGCTCCTGGCTGCACACATGGCTACCCAGAATTTAGAGCCTATATCTGAGAGAGGTGTCAAGATGATCTTTGAACTCAGGCAATTGGGGCCGTGCCAACGACCCTCTGGGGCAGAACCTTACCCCTCCCCTGACACAGCTCCCTGCTGTTCCTTCTGGCCCCGTGGCTGTCACGGACGGCAGAGCTCAGCACTGCCCTCCGCTCCCTGTGAGAGCTGCAGCTGCCCTGAAGCCTTCCTTCAGCTCCTCAGCTCTGGGCTGAGCACATCCAGAGACCTCAGCTGCTCCTCATATGTCTTCCCCTCTAGTCCCTTCACCATATTTTTGGACACCCTTTGGACACTAATAGTTTTATGTCCTTTTTGTTCTGTGGCACCCAAACCTGCAGCCAGTGCTGAGGTGAGGCTGTGCAGGGCAGAGCAGGACACCCCCTTCCCTCACCCAGTAGCAGTGCTGGGCCTGGTGCCCCCCAGGTGTCCATCGTGTGCTTCTGTTGGGCCTGCTCTGTGCTGCTGCTTCCAGCCACAAAAGCCTGCTGCTTTCTAGTAAAAAGCAGTTGGTAAAGCCATGACACTTGTTGCAGTTCTCTATCTCTGTGTATCATGAATCAGTGTAATGGTATTGCTATTCCTGTCTGGAATAAATGTTTCCTGACTAACGTTGCCAGCTTAGTGGTGTGGAAATGAATGTCGTTTTCATAAACAAACTCTACTTCTCTGTAGTTCTCCTGTGGCGTACATGCTGAGACAGAAAGTTGCCTTTTCCTCTCACTTTGGGTTGTGAAGATGTTCCACCTTCTCTAATATGGTCTGGGGTAGTGGTGGTGAAAGAGCACTTAAAGAACAAGGAAATAGGGAGAATGGGACCAACCTGACAGTGGCGTTTCTCAGACAATTATATCAGAATAAAAATGGGGGATGGGGAGAGGGGGGGATCAAAAAAACAAAAACCAGTTTTCTAAGGAATAAGGAGGAGGAATTAGCTCTCATTTAATCTCCCAATTTTGCCAGCAACTTAAAGGCACTTTGTTATAAGCCTTTTGTTCAAAAGTGTTCATTTGTGTCCACATGCATGTGTGTGAAAGGAGAATGTTTAGTGTTGAACTGAAGTGTTCAGTTTTTCACTTCTGTTTGGGTATAGATTTTAGGAGTGGAGTGCATGCGTGCGCGTTGAGTGCTGACTGAGTTCTTATAAAATGTTAAGTAAAAACTTTAAGCAAGAGCACCAATTGTAGATGTTTACTATTAAAACTTTCTTTGTAGGTTATTGCACTTAAGAATGAACATTGAAGACAAGCTGGGAGGATTATTTCTTAAATGTGGTGGCATAGACCAGATGCAGTCATCCAGGGCTATGGTAGGGATGGGTGCAGTATCTGACCAGTCCGGAGTGTCGGGAGAACGGCAAGAGGCAGTGCTTCAAGATCGGACTATGGCGCACCAGGAAATTCTTGCACCAGACGAAGTGTTACAGGAAAGTGAACTTCGACAGCAAGAGATGATTTCACATGATGAACTCATGGTCCATGAGGAGACGGTAAAAAATGATGATGACATGGATACGCAAGATAGACTTCCTCAAGGGCTGCAGTATGCTGTTAACGTCCCTGTAAGCAATTTATTTGTGAAATATTGGAGAATTTACTAGGGAACTTGATCTGGTAGTCTTATCCTACTCTGGCAAGAATCTATTAATTGCTTGTTTGGATTTTGATTATCAAAATATTTATGAATAGATGCTGCTTACGAAAATGTTGTTTGCCTCTGACTGTGGACAGTTTTTTCCAATTAAGTATAATCTTCAAGTATCTGTTTTATAAATATTTTATAATCAGGCTGTTACCATAGAATTAGCGAGTTAAAATGTGCTCTTCTTAATATATTTAATGTTCCATGGTAGCTATAGACCAGAATAAATAGCATTACGAAAAGGTGCATACTGTTTATTCGGTTGGTAGTACTGTTTAGTTTCTTTTGATATAGGAAGCATTTTCTTACATGTTTTCCAAGTATGTGGACGCTTAGCAATTGCATTCACACTGCAGGTTGGACTGTGACACTTCATACATGACCATAAATATGCCCCTCCTCGATATCTAACAGAAGTCGTACCTCATCTTTCCCAGAGCGAATACAGATGACTTCCTTTTGAAAGCAGAGCATCTGTCTGTAAAGCAGCACATCATCACTGTTACCCGTCAGACATAAAGGATAATTGCAAGGACCTTAAAAGTAGATAGCCTTGTATACGAGGAATAATCCTTAGAAAGGTAGCGTTGTTAAAACACTACTCTGTTAGCTGGAGATCAGGCAGTTCAGCTGTTAGAAAAATGTAAGAGTATCTTGCTCTTCATTAAAGTTTACCTTGAGAAATACTTTTTGGAAAACAAACAAACAAAAAACAACACCAAACCCTTCGTTAGCAATATTTTTGTTTTCTTTAAAAATATTTCTGTCTTAAATATGTAATAAACTATTCAGTTTAATTTTGCATTGACAATATGCAGGCTAAAGTAAAATAGGTGTGAAAAGCTGAATGGTTTTACAGATGGAAGTGATTTTAATATAAAGAGTGATCTCAAAATCACCACAGATCAGAAGAAAAAAGACTTTGGGAGATGAATGAAAGGATACATCAAAATGTCACTGTAAAAATTAACTATGCCCTTTTTACTTAGATATTTATTATTCCTTTCACTTAAATTTCTGAAAGAATGAAGCCACAAGATAATTCCCTTTAGAAAAAGATTTTTCTGTTTCAGCAGTTTGTCATCTTCTAAAATTGAAAAATTGCTTTTCTGTAGTGAGAACCTTACCTGAAACTGGCACTTGGTATCTTAACAGATCAGTGTAAAGCAAGAAATTACCTTTACTGATGCATCTGAACAACAGAAACGAGACAAAAAACAAATACGAGAGCCAGTAGATTTGCAGAAAAAGAAGAAAAGAAAACAGCGTTCACCAGCAAAAGTAAGACATTGATTTGGCAAAACCAAGATTAAAAGAACCTGAAGATTTGGTTTACTATGACTAATTTCATTAGCATTTGAAGTAGTTAGGCTGGAAATTGTTTGTTTGCTCAGTAAAGATGCAGGTCTGAAGTTTACTAGAGACCCCAAACAAAACCTGATATAACAGTGTTTTTCTTTGAACTCTTTTTAGCAACGTGAACCCTTGACGTATTTTAACATCTGTCTCTCCAGGGAGTCTTCTCCAAATATTTTTTTAAAATTATGAGTCGGTAGCTTTGTAGACAACCTATAAATCATTACTCTGTATCAGTCTAACAGTAATTGTGCTTTTCTTTGAGCCTGACAATTTCATATGCTTTATGCATAGTGAAAAGTTTTTAAAAAGAAATCTAAAATGGTAGTTTGGAAAACTCTAAAAAGTTGACTAATATACAAAAAAATAATCTACTGGTAGGGAATATTTCTGTGGTCATAATCATCTTCATATATGTATTTATTTATATCAAAAGATTCTTATGATAGCTGCTGGTTTGTTACTTCAAAAATTGTTTTGTAGATCCATTCATGAAGAGGATGTGTCCCCGTATGTCTGAAAACATAGGCTTTCTTCTGAGACTTCAGATAAAAACAATCATTTCACATCATGAGGCAGCAGTGTTAGACCTTCTAGTAACTCTCTAAATCAGTCTTCAGATTTAAAATAGAACCTATGCTGGATGCTCTGAAAGGCAAAAATGAGGTCACACAGAAGCATTAAATAAGCCTATTCTGAAATCAACCTAGGCTGTGTACCCATAGAAGGAAAACTCAACCTAGCACCAAGAAAAGTTCCAAAAATTCCTGCTGGGGACCCTCAAGTCCTCTTCAAAGCACCACCAAATTTGGTGATGTTTGTAGCGTTCTTGTAAAGTTGACAGATTGTTTCAGATTGGGTGTGGAAGCAAGTTCCAAATCCTTTGCATCAAGATGTTTGTCCCTTTGATAGAAAAAGGAGATGTAGGTTGAATACCCTCCAAAGATCACTTCCATGGAAACACTGCAAGGTAGAAGAGGCATGTGTCCCTCCTTCTACAGGCACGTACTTGCATGCTTCCTTTTTATCTTCCAGTCTGTCAGTGTCATTCTTTTGAGATAACAAAAGGTTGAAAAATGATCAGGAGAATTGTTAAACAGGTTTGTGGTTTTGTTTTGTTTTTTTTTCAGTCTCTCTTCCCTTTTTTTTTTTGTTTTTTTTTTAAGCTTGTCAGAGTAGAATGGCAGAAAGAAGCTAAAGGACTGACGTAGATGACAGTCTACTCCAGCTTAAGTTAGCATTCCCAGAGTAATGGGTTGATTTTTCTATCCAAACAGCAGCTGGGACTTTTACAAATGGAAGTCAATGAATATGTGGAAACATTTTAAATTTTATATCAGTGTAGTCATCATATGCATAAAAAGTCAGTTGCTTTTATGAATCCTATCTTCTTGTCCCCCTTCCATGCACACACATGCATGCACATGTACACACATACACATGCACATACAAACATTTACATATTCTTGTTACTTTTATTATGAAAACTGCACTGACAAAGTTAATGTTCCTGATTTAAGAGATGTTCAATGAATGGATGTAGTAGAAAAGCCTAGGGTTAGCATAATTGTGAAATTAAGTGTATTTTCTGCATGATTATTTAAAATATTTCAATATATGTATAGAAATCCTAAGAGGTATTTAAATTTATTTTGATTTAATCAGTCAGCCTTTCATTAGTTGAGCGCTGTTACAGAGCAGAATTTTTCTGTCTGTATCAGAGGCTTACTGGAGCTGTAACATGCCACTCCTCCACACGTATGAATGTGCTTGTCCTTCAGAGTGAATGCACAAGAATTTGTTAGCTGAGACTTTCCCTTTTGCTGAATTTGGACGCAGCAAAACTAAAAATTGTTTTAAGTAGAACCTATAGATTTGCTACTGTTGCAGAGAGATTACTTATTATTTCATTTATTCTGACTCCCTTTCTCATCATTATCATTATCATAAAACCTTAAACGTCATAACTAATCAAAATGCAGATGTCTTTCCCCAGCAGACTTTTATTTTTTAATAACAAGGGACTAAATTCTTTTACTGAAGGTTTCTTAAGTGCTTCTTTATAGTTCTATTTCCAGTTAAGTAAGCCTTTTGGAAACGCAATGTATTTACTGGTTTTCTTAAGCTCTTGCCAGAGATAGTAGAGGGTTTGGGTGTGGGTTTTTTTTTTTTTTCCTTTTCCTTTTCTTTTTGACAAATTAAGAGAAAACCTGTAATGAACTTTATTGAATGAGATAGATGTGGTGTAAATATTTTTTTCAGTTCATTTTTCCAACCTTAAGTGAAAATAGCTGCTTTGACACCAAAGCAATTGAGTGTGGAAAGCTGAATTTGTCAAAGAGATGTTCTAATGTGTATATTGAGTGAGCCACATTTTACTGAGTGAAAAACTTGGCTGAAGGATAATACTATTGTCTTGGTTGTTCTGCTTTGGGGTTTTGGTTCTTAAAATACAATGTTGTCTCCGAGATCGCTGTTGTTATGCAGATGTAGGTAATTTGTATGTCTATCCTACATAATTTATTTGTCTCTTAGCAAATTGCAATCGTGATTTGAAAAAAAGGATATAAATTTTTTTGCTTTAAAATATGATTATCCATGGTACAGTGCCCAGAGGTGGTTTGGTTACTTTGCATCCTTTCCAACAGACGGGCAAAGTAAACATTAGCATCTAAAATGACTAAGCTGTGAATAGGAAAACTCTAAGCTGATTTTCCATGAGCTGCTTTTGCTTCCGTCCTGTCTTAATGTACAATGAGACACCGGTTGGATTGGACTGCAATTGGAAATGTAAGCTGACAGCCTGTCACGTAGCCTTATAGAAATTAGTATTGTTATACCTGAAAAATCAACATTTTCTGCATCAAAAAAATTAATGTTTTTTATTTTTTTGTAGTTAATAAGACAACTTTAGAGGGTAGTGTGAGAACAAATTTTACTCTTTTTAAAATAGATCCTTACAATAAATGAGGATGGATCACTTGGTCTGAAAACCCACAAATCTCATGTTTGTGAGCATTGCAATGCTGCCTTTAGAACCAACTACCATTTACAGAGACATGTCTTCATTCATACAGGTACTGCTTGACTTCAAATTTGTCTTTTCTACTATATAAAGAGTTATTTACTTATGTTAAAATGTTTTCAGCTCTATGCGAATTTCACTTTTAAGACTGTAGCTAACTTGGCATCTAAGCTTAGAGATTCCATGCACCAAAGTGTCAAAAGAATACCAGGGGGAAAAAAAAAAAACAAAACAGCAAATGTTTATTAAACTGAAGACCTAACTGTTTACAAGGTTTCTTTTCTTTCTTTATCAGAAAGTAATGGGTTGACTTGTAGCCTAAGTGCCAAAATTGACCCCTTTGTAAAATGTGTTCCGGCTGCTTATTTGCCTGATGAGGTATCTCTCTGGTTCGGAGAAGTGAAAAAGGTACTTACCATTATAATAGCTTGCCAGTATCCTGAATGCAGTCTTATGCCAGCATCATGATTGATCTTGTTCATGAGGAAATTAAAGCCATTTCAGATCACTCTTTCATGCTAGACTTAATGTGAATCTTAGGATCATGGAAAGCATTCTGGAGTTCACATACATAGTAAGGCTAATGTTTTTTGGTACTCGAGTATTTTTGGAATTCGCTCAGATGCTGGTTTTTTTTAATAGAGATTTTAATATTCCTCAAAATAGTTATCAGAAACAACAGTGTGTAGTTATTAACTTATGGATGTGGAATTATATTGTTCAAGGTGAAAAACCATTTCAGTGCAGTCAGTGCGACATGCGTTTCATACAGAAGTACCTGCTACAGAGGCATGAGAAGATTCATACTGGTGAGTATAGTGCCTTGAGTATCTTTACTGGCGTGCTTAAAAACTGTTTCCCCACTCAGGCAAGGTTTCTTGTAAGAAGTATGCAGCCTAAAACCCTGTTGTAGTTTGGTTTGACTTAACAAATGTTATAAAACTTTAGAAAATAAATTAGCTTTGTGCTTTTGACTTGCTCCTTTCTTCTTTGGCTGTAAAGTGAGTATAAACTCTAATAGGCAATTTTGAAAGTCTATAAGTAGTCCCAGTGATAAATCTTGAGATTTGTGCATTCATAAAAGTTAAGGTTTGGTAAGCAGTTGTATATTTTGTTGTATCAAGTTAATTTGGACAGCGGGGACTTCCAAATCTTCCTTTTGGTAGAATTTTTTTTTTTTTTTAATTTAAATTTCTTTTGGAATTCAATGGATAAGTGCCAGGACTAAAATGGCCAAAATGCCTAACCCCAAAGATATTAGAGTCAGCTTTACTTTTAGCTTTTTTTTTCTTTTTTTGAAAGGTTTAATTCAGAACTGTACTAAAAATAAGAGCCTTAGTTTAAAAATATGCAATGTAGGTCAAACAAGGCCCAAAGTTTTAAGCCAAAGAGAGTTAAAGTTTATACACGTTTATTTTTTTATTATTATTATTTTGTTGCACTGCACAAAACCACATTCTTTAACAGGTTTGGCTTTGTTGGGTTTTTGGCATTTTGGTGCATGGCCTTTGAATCCCTCTTTAAATATTTTGTAATATGGTCCCTTTGGACTAGATGCCAACTTCTCAGCCTCTTTTACAGAAAAGCAGAGCTGGTGAATGTGCACAGTGTTTCTTGGCTGTAGCATTTAAGTGGATATGAAAGCTACTAACACGCAGTGCAGTGTGTGCATGTGTGTGAGTTGAGAGGGAGAGAAGTCTCTGCAAAATGAATTTTCAGAGCAGTGTACAGGGATTTACATGCACAAATGCCCTGTTGTTCATGGGATTTTTGTATCCTAAGTTGCCACGAGTCCAGACTAAGTAGGTTTCCTTCAGCCAGTCAGCCACAGAAGAGTCCTCCATTCTTCTGTCCAGCGTCTTTGTTCTGTTCATAGTCTTTCCTCTGGCTCTGAATTGGTGAACCATGCTGCCTTCACTTTGTGTAGATATTATTCTTGAAAAGAACGCTCATTCATTCTCGTTTGTCTGTCTGTTTGCCTCCCACCCCAAAAGAAAAGACAGAAATTTAAGTGTAGTGTCTTTTTTTCCACATTTTTCAGAAGATTTTTTTTTTAATGATGATTATTCCCTGTACGTGGCTTTGAAAATGTGAGTCTGGGCAATGTAGTTAATTAACGCTTGACTGCAAATATTTTATAACTGAATTTGATTATCTTTTGAAATTCAGTTTCTAGCTCCAATGACAGTTGTGCTGCCTTGACCTTAAGCTTTGGAGGGAGGATTGGGCATGGTGGTGGGGCTGTTGGTTTTTTTCTAGCTCTCACATATACCATTTTTTGCTTAGCAGAGGTGAAGCAGCCATTTAACAAATTAACTATATTGTTATCATAATCTTCAGATAACTGTTTTTCTATTTTCCTCAGCATCCTGAGGTATAGTTCGGGAATATTAAAAATGATGGTTGTGTCTGAATGGCTGAATTGTGGGTGTTTTCCTAGATGACAAGTAGTACATGCTTAGGAGAAATCACTAAAGACCCAGCTTCCAGGAGTGTAACTTCTATTTTATTGAGCTAGTTTCCAGTAGGCAATCATCTCACATTTTTAGTGTTGGATGTTGTAGGACTTGTTTAAAAAAAAAAAAAAAAAACTAACAACACTGATTTATTATTTTTTTTCTTTTCAGTAACTGCCCTCCCCCCCTTTCATCACCCCCTCCCTCCCCAGTAAAAGAAAGGGGGAAATAAAAGGGGGTTTCTTTTTCAATTTCATTTAGTTAGTAAATATTTGCCCAGTGCTCTGTTTGAGGGCTTGGCCCAGTCGTAGCACGGCTAATTGTCATTCTGCATACCCATCTGTGTTTTCACTCCTGTGTGACAATATTCACAATGGGGCCATAGCTGTTTGTGTGGTGTTACTGTGTTGTGCAGAGCTGCATAACTGAATCCATCCAGGAAAGCAGAAAAGGGGAATTTTCAGTTAGCTGTTCTGACAGTAAGGCGAATGGTGGGCCTGTGTTTTTGCTTTGGTGGAAGTAAAGGAAAGCTCTCTTTGTATTACTTTTCTCTTTAAGAAAAATGCCTTAAATATTCTTTTGTATATATACTTATTTTTATTGCCATGAATGGTTGGTTTTCAGCACCAGTTCTTGTGCTGTGCTCAAAACATTGATGAAGAACAGATTTTTTTTTTTCAAAAGCCATTTATCAAATTTTCAAGTTTATTATTTTAAGATAATCAGAGATGGTGGTTACACTTAGAAGCCCCATTTGATGTCTCTTACTAGGCCTGAATTTACAGGTGCTCCCGCTAGTTCCAGTGTAATTTGAATTCAGTCAAATGAAACGTTTTGATGGAGGGAGGAAGCAATCAATGAACAGCCTGATTCTGTGTAAATAATTAAATAGTTGCATCTAAAAGCAGACATTACATTAATACAAAATTCACTTCCTAGAAACAATTGGATGAAGAGGAGGACGGCAGTGCTAGAGCCTTGCTGCTAACCTTGCCACTGGTGATGCAGCAAATTGCTGTCTCAGTTAGGAGAAAAGGAACAGTCCTTGGTACATGAATTCTTTCATCTTTTGAGCTTACTGGGCTCATGAAGATATGAAATGTTTGTGTTTTTTTCCCAAATGTCTGCTTTATTTTTGCTTAGAAATATTTCTGTATACCTTATCTACTCTTGCACTCATGTGTCATAATTCTGTAACCCACCCTACTTTCCATTTTAAACACAGAAGATGAGATTGCATTAAAAAAAAGGCAACACTGGGGCTAATCATCCAAATGCCTTATTATTCCATCGTGATGCTTTTTATTGCCTTCTTTTGTATTTTATCATTTGTGTTTTGCCTGTTTAGATTTTAAACTGCCTTGGAAATTTGCTGCTCTAATTGTTAAGAGACTTTATACAGTGTTCAGAGCCACACTTTAACAACAGCTCTAGCACTCAGTTTTAACACATTTCCAATGTAGACACAAAATATAGACTGTTTTTGTAAATAATGCATATAGTTTGATTTTTTTTAAACTTTTTTTCTACATCTGAATCTTTCCCACTCACTTATTTCAGAAATATGTTTTAGATTCTCCCTGTGTTACCAAAGGTTATTATTAATGATCTCCATTTCCAATTTATCTTGTTTTAAAAGTAAAACCAAATTTCAAAAGGCATCTGAAGTTTCAGGCTTCTGCTAGAAAAAGAGTATTATAGAAAGCATATCCTTGTATTCGTTTTTAATCTTTTTCTAATATTATATCTTCCTTATGAAGATTAAAGGAAGAATTAAGTATGGTGTCAGTTCCACAAAGTGTTTCTTGATTTTACTTTCCAGGCTGTTCTGGAATTCAACTGAAAATATTATTTTCTGTGCAGCGTCTCCAAATTTTTGTTCTTAAGGAGGTGTGGCCAGCAGTGCCTTTTGATGTACCCTTAAAGTCTCCAAATTAACTCTCACAATCTGCTTCTTTTCCACACCACAAATTTGGAAACCATGTTGTAGAAGTACAAGGTCTGGCAGACGTTTGCTTCTGCCACCTTGCCATTGGTATGGAAATACTCTGCAAGGAAGCAACTCAAACCCCTTTTTAACCCAATTTAAACCTTGGATAGGAAACGGAGCAGTTAGTCTTTTGCCAGCGAATAGCCAGTTTGAGTAGGTAAATGTTAAGGATTCTGGGACCACTCCCTTCCAGAGATGGATGTGAGGCTGAAGGTAAGTGTGCCACTGAAGGTTTATGAGGCTGAAAGGTAACTCAGCGTAACAGGAGTTGTTCAAAGGGCTAATTTAAAAGAAACATGAGGTGGAATAGTAGAGAAAAATGAAATAAAACATAATTTAAAAAAGGACTTAGTAGCCTTTGGGAATTGAAGAGTTTGTTGTGTAGAACAGTAGAACAGTGAGGCCTCATCTTTTTTGAAAGTGTGGGCAGGGATTTGAATTCGATGCAGAAAGTCTCACCAGGCTCAGTGCACATAAAAACACCATTGGAGTAAGTACACCTAACAGATGAAGAGAAAAGGACAGGAAAAGTGAAGGTGGAGTTTGAAAATAAAAAAGTAGACCAGAGAGGAGAATTTGCTTGTAGATAGTTCCACTGAGGGATACGTGATAGGTGCTGAGAAAAACAAAACTTTATGGTGGTTATTAATAAGCAAGAAATGGTAAAAGCTGCTCTCCAGTTGAATGTGAAAGAAGAGTGAAGATGCTGAGGTTGTGAGCCAGTAGAAAAAGAATGGGTGGTAACTGAGAGATGTTAGGTGGAGAGATAATTTAGTTTAAGAGAGAATAAATTGGAATTATTTCATCCAGGAAAGCGTTTGGTTGAGAAACCACATTGTGAGGTAAGAATTAATAACTGGAAATTGGAGATAAGCTTACAGAGGGATTTAGAAGTTGCTTAGAATTAAGAAGGTTGAAACTGGGGACATTAATGATCTGACATGGAGCAAATGTGTGGGTGATGCAGCTATTTTCCATTCTAGTTTCTATAAAAACTGGCATCTTATTTTAAGGTACAGTTATATCTACCGTATTTCCATCTATAGAAGGATGTGGCTAAATTTCTCTATTCTAAACAGAAAACAATAACAAAGTAAAATTTAAAAAAGTTAATATAATATTACTAATTATTAGTTGTCATGTTATATACTATATATTATGAATCTTTGTTGTATGCAATTTAGTAAAACAATTTTGAAGAATAAAATTACCTCAGAAATAATTGCATATTCCTGGAATCAAGATAGTTATTTCTATTTCACATACAGATAAGGGGAAAGGAAAAAAAAAGAAAGTAGCTAGTATCCTTCAGAACTTCTAAACTGAAAGCTTGAAAATGCATAATTCTCTTCTAGGAGGGATAGGGTAGAGTTAAATGAGTTGGTGAGAGAATTAAGGTGTTTTTATATAATCCTCTGCCTTGAGATTATGTGACAACATTTAGGAAGGTTATCTTTGTTGTTCTTCATTTGTTAGGTTTAAAACAGACGTGCATCTACATTAGAAAGAGAGGGAAGAGAATTTTAAAGGTGTTTGTTTTTTTTTTCTGTAAAGATTTTTATTAAATTTGAAGCCTCAGCTTCAGTCCTGATAGAACTGTGAGCAAGCCCTATGCTGTTCTACAATAGCAACAGACTAAGTCCTCTTCTTTATTACTAATTAAGTAATAAATAGAGAATGTAATATTTGTCCTGGTAATTGTGTGGAAGAACATTGATATTGGTGGTTTTTTTTTTAATTAATGTTGCTACATGTTTTTTATCAGGTGAGAAGCCATTTCGTTGCGATGAATGTGGTATGAGGTTTATTCAGAAGTATCACATGGAAAGGCACAAAAGAACTCACAGTGGAGAGAAGCCTTACCAGTGCGAGTATTGTTTGCAGGTAAGATGATGTAGTGAAATCTTTCACACTTGAAAAATAAAAAAAACTTGGCAGTTCCCAAGTAGTACACATGGGAATTTCTCCAGCTACTGTAGGCCTGTACATATATAAAATAATGTTTTTTTCAGTTACAGTTAGCTGAATTGGTGCCTAAGTGGAGCAGTCGCAGCTGCCCAAGGTTGACTATTGATATATACTGCTTGTTTAACACTTCTTTGGAAGTTAATAAAATGGAATAGCCTATCATGTAAATTTGTTAGAATTAGTTTCTTAGCGATAATGCATTTATTTATCTCTAATTACAAAAATATATGTTCTGCAGTATTTCTCCAGGACTGATCGTGTGCTGAAACATAAACGTATGTGCCATGAGAACCGTGACAAGAAACCGAACAGAAGTGCCACCAAAGTTGGCTTTTTGCCATCGGAGGAAGATTCTGGTTTCTCTACGCCTATGAAAGACAGCTCCTTGCCAAAGAAGAAAAGGCAGAAAACAGAGAAAACAAAATCTGGAGATAAGGACAGTACGGATAAATCAGAACAGAAGAAGGACAAAAATGACTATTTGCCTTTGTATTCTGCTAGTACGAAAGTAAAAGATGAATATATGGTAGCAGAATATGCTGTCGAGATGCCACACTCTTCTGTCAGTGGGTCGCACTTAGAAGAAGCAAATTCTGGAGAAATACACCCTCCTAAGCTCGTTCTCAAGAAAGTTAACAGTAAGAGGAGTCTTAAACAGCCACTTGAGCAAAGTCAAAGCATTTCACCTTTATCTACGTATGAAGACAGCAAGGTTTCAAAGTATACCTTTGATCTTGTGGATAAACAAAGTTTACTGGACTCTGAAGGTAATGCTGACATTGATCAAGTCGACACATTACAAGAAGGGCCCAGTAAACCTGTACACAGCAGCACTAATTATGATGATGCAATGCAGTTTTTAAAGAAAAAGAGGTATCTACAAGCAGCTAGTAACAACAGTAGAGAATATGCCTTGAATGTAAGTACCATAGCATCTCAGCCTTCTGTAACACAGGCAGCTGTGGCAAGCGTCATTGATGAAACTGCTACAGCTTCAATATTAGACACACAGGCACTGAATGTTGAAATTAAAGGCAGCCATGACAAAAATGTCATTCCAGATGAGGTACTGCAAACTCTGTTAGATCATTATTCACACAAGGCTAACGGACAGCATGAGATCTCCTTCAGTGTGGCTGACACTGAGGTGACCTCCAGTATATCAATCAATTCTTCTGAAGTATCTGAGGTCACCCAATCTGAGACCGTTGGAACAAGCTCTCAAGCTTCCTCATCAGATAAAGCTAGTATGTTACAGGAATACTCAAAGTTTTTACAACAAGCTTTGGACAGAACTAGCCAAAATGATGCCTATTTGAACAACCCAAGCCTTAATTTTGTGACTGATAACCAGACTCTTACAACCCAGCCAGCATTTCCTTCCATAGAGAAGCAGGTCTACACATCTATACCCGTCAACAGCTTTCGCTCGGGAATGAACTCTCCATTAAGAACAACTCCAGACAAGTCTCATTTTGGACTAATGGTTGGTGATTCGCAGCACCCTTTTCCATTTTCAGGTGACGAGGCAAATCATTCTTCCTCCTCCTCTACACAGGACTTCTTGGAACAAGTAACTTCTCAGAAGAAAGCAGAGGCACAGCCTGTTCATCAAGCATATCAAATTAGCTCCTTTGAGCAGCCCTTCAGAGCTCAGTACCATGGGGCAAGAGCTGGAATATCATCTCAATTTAGCACTGCCAATGGACAGGTGAACCTTCGGGGACCAGGGACAAGTGCTGACTTCCCAGAATTTCCCTTGGTGAATGTAAATGATAGCAGAGCTGGGATGACTTCTTCACCTGATGCCACAACAGGCCAGACTTTTGGCTAAGAAATCTTTGTAAATAATACTGGCACTTTAGAACACATTTGTCAAAAGGGGGTTGCTCTGTATAAGATGGAGTTCTGTACAGCTTTTAAGAGCGCTATGTTAAAACAAAAGTAAGCTGATATTAGCAAGACCAATAACTGCTTTTATTTTTTATTTTCTTTTTCCTGGTTAGTAACCAGTAATTGATCTGCCTCACGTCGTTGCCCTTATCAAAGGCAGATTATTATTCACTTGTTTGAATCCAGTAATTATTTTAACTTCTATAAAATTTAAAATAAACAGAATCCCCAGGTAAGACTTTTCCCCCATGATTGCTTCCTTACTGGTTTCCTCGTGTGCTTTGGGAAGACAGTTTATTGTCTGCTACTATTCATATTGTCATTTTCAGGCTTGTCAGTGTAGTCATTGCTCTTCGTCAGGGAACCAACATGTACTAAACACACAGAATAAACTACAAGTATAAAAGTCAAGCAGATATGGCTTTAAAAGATGGCATTTTCTGGAAAAATAATCTCTCTTCCATCTCTCTCAAAAAATAATTTTAGATCATATACCCCTTGTTTCTGCTTTCCATTACCTTGAGTTGTGTTTGGAGGAAAAAATGAATTCTGGTAGACTAACTCTACTATTTAAAAGTCGAATTGATTTAAAATTCTTTAAACAGTTTTTTAAGCAAATACATAACTGCTAATGCATTTACTTCGTTCCTGAAGTAATGTGTATTTCTTTGTACAGCTGAATCTAGATGTAACTTTTTAATGACTTTTTTCATATGCAGATATCAAGATTTTGAAGTTTTAGTTAAAATATTCTGTAGATAACATTCCCAATTACATAATGCTTACACAAACTGTGTATTCCAAGATTTAAAAGCTTAACTGTACCTTACCCTACATACTCATGATTAACATAGAGCACTTAGTCTATTTGATTGATTTGATTTCTCAAAAAAAGAATTTAGATTTTTAGGTTTGATATGGTTGCATCATTTTCATCTCATACAGCTCCAATTACAGCTTCCAGTATACAGTGAGATTGGGTATCCTGAGCTTCTGTCTTAATTCTCTGTCTAGAATTATGACAGTTCGGCTCATTAAATTAATCAAAATATCCCCATAAGCTGAAGAAGTGGGCATTCAAATTTCATGCATCTTCTTAATGTTTGATTAGAGAAGGTCATTACAATTTACCAACCCCAACTGTTGAGTAATGCTAGTGAACAGGATTTCTTTCTCAATACAAATGAGTGATCAGAAGTTTTCATTGCATTTCACAATATAAATAAACTATAAAGTTTATCCCTGTACCACAAATATGGTTTTTTGAATAGTACTTTGTCTTGAAGTATGCAGTATGGTACGATAAGTAGTTCTGTGTGCATTTTTAAGGTGGTAAGATTTGAGTAGCATAACTATTGTGTAGTTTAAGTTAACAATTTACAGATTTTTGAACTGTATGTTCATAATATTGCACCTTCCCTAAAGGGACACTGTCTGGTAGTTTAAGGCAGTTTAAGCCTAATGTAGGCTGATTAACCAGGGAAAAACATGCACACGCAGACACGTGTGTGTGTGTGAATATATATATATATATATATGTATGTATATATATATGTATGTTTTTTTTATAGGATTGCAAACATTCTTTTACAGCACTATTGCTAGCTGGTATTTCTCAGATGAAGCCATCAGGTAGGAGAAAATACTGCATCTCAAGGAGCTATAAAATATATCTTGCTTTTGAAGGGACTTGAGCAGGGCACAAAATAGTCCCCACCTCTTCTGAAAGCAGTAGCAATATTTTTCTTTTTTTCTTTTTGATAGGAAGCTGATTTTACAGTCTTTTTTTTTTTTTTTTTTTTTTTTCCCCCCTCATGGTATCACTAGTAAAGCACTAACTTCACTTGGTACAATTCAGGGAGAAAGCATGTTTGTAATCCATGGCTTGCTTCCTGCATTGTCAGGAAATACAAATTGCATAAAATTCTCACTAAATATTTTTGTATAGGAAAATCATGTTTTGACTTGTGTGTTTAATATAAGGAAGGTGTTTCTGCATGTTATCACTTGCCAGTAACTTGGTCTGAATACTTGGCCCTGAATTTAAAAAAAAGAATGTGCATCAAGGGAGACGAGTAAATTCCTTGTGGACTATTAATGATACATGTAAAACAAAAATTATTGGAAAGAATATTTTCAATCTGATTCATGTCTCTGTTTTTCTTCCTTTGTGGTCAGTTGGTTGGTTTTTGTTGTTGTTTTTTTTTTTTTGGCTTTCCATTCTGCTTTGCACAGATATAATAAATATGGCCCCCATAGCCTCGAAGCCACCTCCTGTTACACCTGTTTTGTTCTCATCGTTCTATTTCCATGACATCTTAGTTTGTGCTGCCTGCTTAATATGTCGTTGACATCTTTGTTCTAATGTCCTGTTGTTGCAAATAGATGACCATTACTAGTACTGTTTGTTATAAATACAACAAGCAGCAAATGCCAAAAGAAAAAGGAAAAACAAAGAAAAACAAGTGTGCGGGGGGTGGGGGGTGGCTGGGGGAGGGCAACTAGATTATTACTGCACTAGTCTGGTCTGATAGGAAAGTAAAAGGAATAAAAAGCCTGAATCTCCCAAAGCAGATTGACTCATTTTTATTTAACAAAAGTCACTGCATTGATTCTCTGCTGAGAGAAAGCGATGGAGGAGTAGCAGGGAGCGCTGCTGCTCCGCGCCATCTTCACTCTTAACAAATCGTTGCTTGGGTTTGTGAGTGAGCAAGCTGCTGTACAGAGGGAAGGAACTCACCCTTCCCCAGTGGGAGTCATCTGAGAAAATGTTATTCCTTCTGTCGTAGTTCCTTCTCCAGTCTGCTGATGAGCCATTACAGCTATCCTCAGTGCCTTAGGACAGGCTGTGAAGTCCCAGTGTAGCCTGTGGGGAATATCTATAGGATTCTCGAGTACTTGATCTGCCGATGCTTGAAGCTTTCCGTGACAGAGGAGTTAACCAAATATACTGCTATCATTTCCTGAGTGCATGCCCTTTCATTCTGGAAAAAGTCTGTATGTAGTTCTGGGAGACTGCTCTGTGTAAAAGCTCGCGCTTCGTCAATAATTACATTATTTAATAAGATTTTCTACTGTTAAAATTCTGCTGCTTCTAATCTGCTACAGATGCATGTTCTTCGTTTCAAACAGGTCAGTGTTCATTTCTGTTAGTTTTCCATGGATGTCCAAAAGAGCTGAAAAAGCAGCGACGTTGGTGTTAGTTGTGTTCTTGTACTGCTGTGGTCGCTCAGCAGAAGTTGGAGTTAGCGTTTGTATCGCGTGGAGCGAGCAACGCAGGTTCTTTCTGAAGGGTCATGCAAGCTGCAGGTGTGTGTATGTCAGGGGGAACCTTTTTTGGCTCTCTCCTCACCATAGAGCAACAGTGATTTTTTTTAAAAAAAGAGGGAATGGATGATGTTTACTACCAAACTATATATATACATATATGTCTATATATATAGACACATACTCATAGGCCATATTTTGGACCTAAATTACTTGACAGTGTCCCTTTTAGCATGAGTCCTTTGGTATATTTTACCGTTCACGTAACAGACGATGAAGGAAGCTTGTAATGGTATACTAATAAGCATTTACGTTTTCTTCTTTTGATTTGAGAATGAATTAATCACAAATGGCAAGGTTTAGAGAGAAGGGTTAACAATGTGTATCGCTGTACGCTGGTTTACAAAATACAGAAACAAATTGAATGATAAAGGAATTATGTTAATGATCACGTGTCTCCTAGTATTGTCTTGAGGAAAACTGTGTTTCAGGAAGAAAATAGGACAAGAAAGTATCTGCATGAATTAACACTTGCATTACTTTTCTATTGTACTTGTCGGTTTTTTGGATGAAGGGAACTTTTCACTGTTAATTGAGAAGTACAGTAAAATCTTGCTAATTCGCTGACAGCCAGCCCTGGAGGTTTAAACCCATAGGTTTATATGTCCCCTGTGGTCTCTTTCTTCCCACCTCTCTGCGATGTGCTAAAAAGTACAGTAGCAAAGTCTCGTATGAGTAATACTGTACTGCTTCACCCAAGTATACTACAGAATCTATGTTAGTATACTGGGAGGTACAAGAAGTACTGCAAACTAAATCACAGTTGTCAGAATAAATGAACAAAGTACCTTTTGTGATGTGACATCCTTGCTTTCATTGCCTGCTTCTTCACTACTTTCAAAATTGTGATTTCTAAAAGGTTTCCCAGTCATTGCTGCGAATTACTGGGGTTCTACTGTAACTTTTGGAAGCATTCATATGTTCTCCTATGAAAACTTTCCACCTGGACGTATACATGATATTCCATGCTCGTTCAGAATATTTTTACAGTGTTTGTATCACACATAGTAACTATTTGAAATGAACCAGAATATTTGGGTGAATTCAGTCTGAATTTTGCAGCATTGGATTTCTTTATGTATGTATATTTGCCAACTAAATATTCTTGGTTTTGAGAGCTTTGGTGTTTTTTTTTTGTTGGTTTTTTTTTGTTGTTCTTCTTTGTTGGCTTGTTTTAATACCATTACAAATTGCAGGGAAAACCCTAATGCTCCAGGGAATACGTTTGACAAATCTAACAGGCAGAAATCCACTTCTGCAGTCGGTACCAGTCCACATGTGAACTTTCAGATTACATGGTTGGTACTGAAGCAAGCTCATCGTGTTACACTCTGCTAGTTTTAAATGTGTTACGGAGATGAAGCCTTGTAACTTTGAAAGTTCATTCGACTTACGGTAATGCATGTTTGTGTTAGGCATGTAATGCATTTAGCTGAAGCTCACTTGGCAAGGGGCAAGTACTAGAAAGTATAACTGCTAATGAAAAGAGTTGTCTCTAAGTTAAAACTTCAACCTTTGTTCAAGTTTAAATTGCTTTGTGTCAGGGAAATACATTTATAGTCGCTTTTGCTCTACTCTGCGTAAAGAACCTTATGTTTCCTTTTTAAAATTGTAACTTTTGGTAGGAAACACAAACTGAGGCAAGCAAGCATTTCTAAGAGTTGTTTCTTGCTCTCCTTAATCCAATGGATGGAAAGGTAATATTGTGTAAACAACATTATTTTATTTTTTTATGCAATATCATGCTGTAAATATGATTTATCAAATAAGGATGTACCTATGATCGAATCTTTGATTCTGCACAGTTAGAGTTTATATATAAATATAAATGTCTTGACAATCAAGGACTTATGTCAGTCTTCCTTTATGATGTTTATTATTGTTATGCATTCCATTTGTTTGAATTGAGTACCGATGTGGAAATTTGTATTGTCTGTAAAGTATGTAATGTTTTTATAGCCTGTTTAAAGAAGAAACAACAAATGCTGTAAATAGATCCGGACTGATGGCAGTACCGCTCTGTTCGAAGGCGTACGATGTTGTACTGTTTGTAAGCAATAATACATGACAGTGCTAACTTTACGAGTAGCATAAGGATAAGTTCCAAAAATACCTTTGGGGAGTTGATAGCCTTGAGTTAATGAATATTCTTAATCGTTTTTTATAAATAAATTCAAACGTCCTCCTGCTGGAGTAGGTAACATTGTTTACACAGCACAATCTTAGTCACAGAGAGGACAGCCTTTAGATCCTTGGCTTCATCCGTGCACATTTTGAGTAAGAAAGGAATGGCTTGGCTGCACTTCTGCGAGAGGAGGAAGACTGCAAAAGTTGAATAGCTGTGTCTCTAAAGGATGAGAGATACTATTCTGCTTCTGTGCTGATTCCTGACAACTCCTCTGCTTAAATCTGGAGTCTTTAAGTCCTGATACTGAACTGATGAGACTTGGGCCTCCAGTAGAAAGGAGTAGTTCTCTCCGTACTTCATATGCAGTTAAACAGTGAACTTACAAGTCACGTGTTCAGTTGAGTTGCGTATTTTTCCAATTATGAGCTATGAGATGATGAGTTTATTCCGATAAATAAACTAAACGTCAAACTTATAGTTTGAATTGAGTAGAGATTAGACTGTACAGAGCAGCAAAACTATTTGAACGCAGTCATCACTGCTTTAGAACCCCCCCACCCCGATTTATAAATGTATATGACCTACATTTTATAGAAAAAAAAATGTTTTTAAATGCTAGTCATTTATATAATATGTGCTTTGAAGGATTTGCTAGTCCACTTCTGTCACTTTTAGTACACTGGTATCTTTTATATGTAATGTATGCTTTTTATTATTATTGTAGTAAAGCATTTCAGTAGGAGGAATTTTGCAACAGTATGAGGGGTTGAAATTTTCCTTGTCAGAAATGAATTATACTGGACTTTGTCTGTGTAGTCTTGTCTTTCTTTTAATGCTGTCTGGAAGGGAGCTTGGTGTTCAATAAAGCAAGTGACCTCCTTTTATGTTGAAGGCATACTATGTAGTGCTGAATCGGATCTGGAAACGTGATGGATTTGAAGACAGAGCAATTAGTACAAACCCTAAGCGTACAGAAGAAACTGTGCTCTGGAAAACCTGGTGATATATATCTAGTGGAATACTGTTACGGTGCATTTTCTGATCTAGTGTTACTTTCCTCAATTCCAAATGCCTTCTTCGTACTTCAACTAATAAACAGAAAAATCCATATAGATAAACTTAGGATAATAGGTTTATTTCAATAATTATACAGTATTTATTTATCCTACGACATCTATTCCGTCCGTTTATTATTAGGCAAAAGATCATAACCTGAATTCCATCAGTAAAAGTATGTATATAGATAAGAGATGGTTTTGTAGGAACTGGTCAAGGATGAAATTTGTATATTCCTTATGACAGAAACCAAGATGGGGGTCTGTCTGTATTCCTGGGAGATGAGGAATTCCCCGATACAAAGAACGATTGTGTGTGTGTGTGTGTGTGTGTGTGTGTGTGTGTGTGTACATATGTGAAAGATGCATGGGTTCCTGGCAAAAGTGATACAAGTGTAAAAGGATTTAATGTAGCTCGACACATGACTTATGTTTAGTATGTAAAAAAAACGTATAAATTTCATAATTCAAAAAGACAAAAATAGTTTTGCAGGAAACAAAACTATTTGGATAGCAGGCTTGACCAAATAAATGTTTTGGTTAAACTTGATATATTTTAAATGATTCTATTTCTGCCTTTATTTCTGCCCTAAAAGCAACCTAAAGTATTTTGGGAGTTACTCTTATCTGTTCCTTTGACTGTGAGTGTAATTTATATCATGGTTTACAAAACGTGGCATGAAGGATCGGATTGTTTTATCTGTATAATACAATGAAAGATGGCTTTTTTACATAATCACGGTGAATGGTATTGTATTAGGATTGATTTATTCATTCAGTGACTTAATGAGTTCCATCACTTTTGACATAATTGTTTTCTTATGGTTAACTTAGTCATTTGGGGCTTATAATACCCTCCTATGTATTGTGATACTAAGGGAAGTTATGTTTTTGCTTTATTTTTAATTAAACTAATAGTTTGATAATTTATATTTGCAAATGATGCATTTTAAATGTGGTCACTTGCTGTTTGAAAAATAAAAATATAGAATACTGTTTTATGAATAGACTTTTAGCAGTATTTTTCACGTTAGTGAATTTCAAACAAAATGTTACTGAGGCAGATGGAGGCTCGTGAAGATGCTTGATTTGTGTAAGAACACGAGGGGATAACTGAGTATTGAAAGATTTGATTGAGATGTGCAAAGTTTCTGTCAGTTCTTCTCCTTTGGGTCTCTATCTTGTCACCTCCGCTTACAGAAAGCGGAATATCTGGCCTTAATTCTAACCGTGGATCTCATACAAGATTGTGCTGTTGTGGCAATAGACTCACTTGGATAGGAGCACGAGGCATCAGCTTTCCTTTGGGGGAACTTCTTGGCAATAAGGAGGGGCTGCCCAAGTTCCTGTCCCTTCAGGAGTGTGAGGCCGTGAGCCTCACTGCCTTGCACTGCTTTCACATGCTTCTGAAACACAGAGCAAACACAGCAGTGTAATTCGATAGGCCTTCGTTTCAACGTTATTCTGCTATGCCTGCTTTGGTATTGTTTTTAAAATGGCTTTTGAAGAACTTGAAGTTCTGTTGACATTCATCTTGTGTAACGATTACTCTCAATTGTTTTAGGTTGAGCAGTGTTAAGGTGTGCTGTGCAAAGTGCACCGGTAAGTAGCACCGGCTTGCTTGGCCGTGTATTGGTGGAAATAAGAAATCCAGCACTGATAGTTTCTGCCTGTTGATTTTTACAAGGTCAAGATACTAAAGCGATACTGAAAAACAGGACATTTTTAAATGCTTTTATGTTGAAAAGAATTGCCAGACCTTACATTTTTGTGTTCGGTGAGAAAAAAGAATCCACGTAGCTGTATTTTCTGCTAGGAGGAAGGAAGAGTCTTCTGCTCAAAGTGCTGGTTGTTTATTTAAAGGGTTGAAAAAACATCTGTCTATTGGAATATTTTCCTTGTGCTGCACAGGGTGAACTGTTCTGTAGCTCCAGGGCGGTTCATGACAGAGAAATCTGGAGGTGGGGCTTTGGATTTAGGGAGATAGGATGGAAGAGTGTCTGAGTGGTCAGCTGTCCTGTGCATTGCGCTTGCCAGATCAGCAGAAGACAGTTGCCTGTAGAATGCCATCTGCTCTTTTGTCTGCTTTAGCTGTCAAGACGTGGAGCTGCAAGAAGGGAGCTGGAACTGGAGCTAGAGCCCTCCCAGGAGCAGCAGTCCTGCAGGTAAGCTGCCCCACATTGCCCTTCTACCTTGCCAGGTTGAGCTTCAGGTCCGACACGTCCCCAGTGCAGCATCTGTACTCTGAGTGCCAAAGGCAGGCTGGCACATACCTGCTGGCAGAAAGTGCATCTGAGGGTTTGGTGAAGTGCCATCTCTAAGTGGGGTGGTGGCAGGGATCTCCTGCAGTCCATGACATGCAAAAAAAGTATTACTCCTATATTTGTCTTTCTGGATGTTTGCTGGCTGTATCAGAAGCTGCTGGTTTTCTGCTTGCAGTCAGAGGGGCAGCTCCCCTTGCCCTGTACCTGCTCCCACCCAGTAAGTGGAGGCTGCTGCCTGATTTGCAGCTGTTCCACACAGGTATAGGAAATCATGAGAGATGATGAATTAACAGCCAGAAGTGCTGGGGATATCTCAAGGCAATGGTGATTACAGAGTGAGGTGTAGCAACAACGCAGAGGGTGCTCTCGGCAGCAAGAGGATGCTGACTGGGTTGTCTCTCGAGACCTGAGATTTGCTCCATTTGCTTTGCCAGTTCCCAATACTTCTTTGTCACAAAGCTGCCTAATTATAGATCAGATCAGTCTAAGAAAATTGTGGATCCAAAGGAAGGAAAAAGAAGGGTGAGGTAAGCTGTGTGCCAGTGAGTTCTGCCCGCCTCCAGAACAGGGCTCAGAAGGAGGCGGGTTTGTGGATTTTCATTTCTCCAAGGCTGTATTTGTTGGCGTAAAGCAATGTTGAGCAGAGGGATTGGGTCACCTGGTTGAACACAGGAGGAGACCACTGCAGTTCCTTGCCTATGAGCCCTCTGACATTTGGATATGGAGGAGCACTATGCAGCATTAGGGAAAATGCACTTTAGAAGCAATTTTGTTGCAGTTTAGCACATAAATGAACTCAGGAAAACGTTGTCTCTCCGTGGACAGAACTCTGCTTCAGGAGGACCCTCTTGGTTGAACACCCTGCTTTACTGTTGGCATAAGATGTGTCTGTAGACCACTAGGTGATGCAACTCATACCGTGCAGCTGATTCCCAACACTGCGCCGTGAGAGGTGCGAGCTGCGTGTGCCCAGCAGCTGCCGTGCTGGGAAGGGCAGCAGGGTTCTGAGTGGGGTCGGTGGTGGCAGAAATAAGCATCATCCAGCATTCCTGCAACTCTCATCATCCCCCAGCCCTATGGACCTAATTGCACGTCCCTTCTTGCTGAGTGAACCACGTACTGCCACACAGAGTGTGCTTAGTTTACTTCGAGCTGCTGCTCTGGTGTTCAGGTTACCTCTGTACACTCATGTTTCTTTAATGAAAACAAAGCGCTTTGCACATGACAGTGACTTGCTAACACTCAAAGGAGCATATGTCAGTCTGCATTTTTGCACTGGGAGCGCAGGCCCAAGCCATGGGAGGATCTGGCCCAGCCTGCTCGCAGGTACCCATAAACGTGTCCTCTTGGAAGGAGTTCCAGAAATATTCAGGAATCTCTTTGCCCTCCCCATCCTGCTCCATCTACCTGACTGGGCATCTCTTTCCTCTTTGCCCCAGCCCTTGCAGTTTCTGCAAAGTGAAGGGTTAAGGTTAGGGTTGTGCTTTATCTCTGCGGGCACGCTGGAAAATCATTGCCTTGCCTTATTACCGAGCGGTCTTGAAATAGGCTGAATTTGCTTTCTTTTGGAAGCAAACGGAGCTCTCGGTGAGACGGTCTGACTTTCAGGTGGCCCCGCGTGGAGCCAGGAGTTGGACTCGACGATCAGCCCATCGATCGGTCGATTCTCTATGCAGGGACGTGGAAGCGGGAGGCGGCCGCTCCCTTGCGGAACTGCAGCACCACTGCCCCATGCTGGCGGCCGTCCCTCCGGCACCTCGGCACGGACATCCTACCTACCTGCACGCTGTAAGCTGCCGCCTTCATTCGGGCCGACTCCCGACGTAAAGGAGGGCGGGCGGAGGGTGTGCACCGGCACACGTGGCGGCCTCCCGGCGCCCCCCCCCCCCGCGGAAGGAGGCGGTGCCGGGGACGGCTGCGGGCGGCAGGTGAGCGGTGGGACCGGGGGGAGACGCGGGGGTGGGGATGGGGGTGGGAGGTACTGGGGGATAGGACTGCGCTACGGGTGGGGATAGGGAAGGGGGAAAAGAAAGCAAAAAAAGAGGCAAAAGCGAGGGAAAATAAAGAAGAAAAAAAAAAGAGAAAAAAAAAAGAGAGCAAAAATGGGGGGAAAGGAAGCGAAAAAAAAAGAGGGAAAAAGGAGGAAAAGGAAGCAAAAAAAGAGGCAGAAAGGGGAAAAAGCAAGCAGAGAAAGAGGGGAAAGGAAAAAAAAAAAGAGGGGGGGGAGGAGGAAGGAAAGGAAAATAAAATAAGGAAATAGGAAAAGGAAGCTGCAGAAGTGAGATGGACCAGGGCTGCTTTCCCAGCAGTGCTGAGCAATTGATCCCACCACGTGTGCGATACTGCAGGGCAGGGCCCTGTGGGGGTCCCAGCACTTGCAGTGTGTGGGGCTGTGCTCACACAGTGTTTGTGGCTGTGGGGTGAGTGAATAGCAGTGAACAACCTTGAGCAGGTTGGGACCTCCCGTGTGCACCAGTGTTCTGCTGCCTTATTTCCTTTGTATTCCTGTCTCACTCAGGGCCCTGCCGTCAGGTGGGTCTTTTTTCACAGGCTGCTTGGTGTCTTTAGTAGAAGCTTCAGGAGGAGCGATATCATTTGACTCCTGAATTAGAAAGGGTTCTGTCATTCTGATTACCATGGCTGTGTGCTTGCCTTTCACTGTTGTAGTTTATGCCCTGCCTGCTTGCCTCAGTTGCTCTATAGGCTAAAGGAATGTGTCCATCCAGTGTGTAATGCATCCATCCAGGTGTGTAAGTAGCTGTAGAATTAAATAATGGAAGAGGGGGTGACGTTAGGAAAACACTGCCTGCATGTGGATCTGGAGTCCTCTAACTCTGAGAAAAAGGAAGGAAAGCCTCAGCTGTGTGACCATAGGTATCTAGGAGGGCAGTGGTTCCTACTGGGTCAACTCCAGGAATGAAACCTCCAGAGAAGTGCTTGTGCCAGCTTTTCCCTTTTGGTAGGGTCATAGAATCATTAAGGTTGGAAATGACCTCTAAGATCATTGACACCAACCATCAACCCATGCCTACTGACCACGTCCCTGAATGCCACATCTCCACGGTTCTGGAACATCTCCAGGGGCAGTGATTCCACCACCTTGCTGGGCAGCATGTGCCACTGCTGTTCCATTCTTTCTGAGAAGAAATAGTTCCTAATATGCAACCCGAACCTCCCCTGGTTCAACTTAAGGTCGTTATCTCTTGTCTTTTATCAGGAAGAAGAGGCTGACTCCCACCTCACCATAACCTTTCCTTTACCATCCTTGCACTGCACTGGAGGAGAGGGAGGTAGCAGGGCCCTCTGTCAGGCACAGAATGTAGAGGCAGAACTCTAGACTGCAGAACAGTGCAGTGGAGGGGAAAGTGATAAGTGCTGTGCAACTGTTAGTGGTGCTGGGAAGTGCTCTGGATGTCTCATATCATAACAGTGCGGGAGAATGGAATAGAATGAGCAGGTGCCAGATTTAAAGCCAAGTGAAAGGAAATACTTCTCCCAGACAGCACATAAGGAAGCAGTGAAGCTAGTGCTGCAGGATGCTGGGGTTGCCAGGAGCAGGAGAGGACTGAGCAAAGCCCACCAAGGGCTGTTAAGTGTTAGAGTTGAGAGAGTATTGTGGTGGTGTTGCGTTCTGTGGTTCAGCGTCAGCCGTTGGTTAACAGCCTCACGCTTCTGCAGGCTGAGAAACAGCAGCAGTGCCTTCTGTCTGTCCTTCCACAGGAAGTGCAATAAGACCATGAACCCACAGCAGGGGATTGGGCACTGCAGGAGCTTGACAGAGGAGAAGAGCTGATGTGCTGGGCTCAGACTCACCAGCCGCAGGGCAGAGGCAGTGTAAAGCACACGATGAACATTCCACGTGGTGCCAGAGGTGAGGGCCATGTGCAGGAGCTGTTCCACGAGGAGGCCCAGCAGGTATGTGGGAGCCAGCTCCCCTTGAAACCCAGCTGCACGTCCCCCGAGGTTTCAGCTGTTGGCTTCAGCAGCTCTGAACTTTGCATGTGTTCTCTATCTCCTCTAGAAACTCAGTGTTCTCATCCCTAATCTATTGGCTTTGTGTGATGACAGAGCTATTTGAACCTATTTTTCCAGCCCCAGTCTATCCAACCTAGTTTGTCTTCTACTCCAAGAGACCCTGCAGTGAGCCTGCTCTTTTTGATGGGGTTTTCAAAGCTCATCCGGCTCCAATCCCATGCCATGGGCTAGTTGCCACCTACTAGGTCAGATTGCCCAAAGTCCCATCCAACTTGGCTTCCCAAAACACAGCGCTTCCAAAGTTGGAGCTAAGTCATATCTTTGCATTCGTTGGTGGCAAGCCATGTGGCTATAATAGTCATTGACCTTCACACCACTTCTGCAGCCTGCCTGTAGAGTATAAGGGATGAAACTGAAGGCTTTGCTTTCCTGCAGGGATCCCAAACACAGAGCAGGCCCTGGTGGAAGATCCAGCTGTTTGTGTGGGAGCCAGTGCTTTTTGGGACGTGGGATGGCGTCTTCACCTCCTGCATGATCAACATTTTTGGAGTGGTTCTTTTCCTGAGGACGGGATGGCTTGTGGTGAGTGAGGGCTGATTCGGTTGAACATGAGAATGGGAATAGGTCCTTTTCTCCTCACCTCTCTTCTCCATCAGAACCTGAGTGTTCTTGGTTTTGTGATGCTCATAGGCGATGAATTGGTGAAGTCCTCTGGTATTTCTTAGCTTTTTAGAAGGTTCCACAAAAATGGAAGGTGGTATTTTTAAGTGTTCCTGTTTTAGCTTTCAGAAAAAGAAAGCAGCACCACAACCACCAGCCTAGACAGTAAACAGGGACATCCTGATGTTGCACTGTTGAGGCAGAAGAATTGCTTTTCAGGCAAAGCACATTACTGTAGGTAGAGCTAATTTAACATCTTCCCTGTACCACCAGAGCAGATCTCTTCCAAACATAACTGCATTACTTGGGATCCATAGTGTGTCTCAGATGGGCAGTCCTCAGCCAGGTGGGAGTGTCCTCGCTGCCCAAGGGGCTCCTATGTATGAACCCAATGACTTGTGCAGGGTTGGAGCCTGCCTCTTCTCTCTTGCACTGCAGTGCAGGTCTATACCTGCTGCAATTTGTTGTGCTGTCCCTTAGAATTTCCCCACAGTAAAAGGAGGGCATCTCCAGGGAATAGTGGAATTTGAGCTTCAGGCTCAGTCTGCATCGCAAGTGCAAGTTTGTGTCACAGGCACAGTGGACATTTCCCAAAAGGAAACTTGCACTCTATATTGAACTTTGCTTCACTGAAGGCATCAAAAGGGAATATTGGGACCCACAGGGCTACAGAATCAGGTGAATCCATAGGGCAGCTGAGATGCAGTGGGGCTGTTCCCTCGCTGACAGCAGGGTGCAAACGCCAACACTGCATTCCACTGATCCTTGGTGGGTCAGTACATGAGTGCTGTGCTCTTCGCCTCACCTCTTCCAGCTGAAACATGGCTCGTGCTTTTTGGTGGGAACTGCAGCCTGAAGAAGCTGGGATGATTCTCCTAGCTTCACTTTTCTTGATTTGATTTCCTCCATGTGTCCTCTGAAAGCAAATTACTGCTGGAACGAGCACAGTTAAAAATAAAGTAAATAAAAGCTGGAACAGCTGGAGGACAGCGTGAAAGGGAAGGGAGGAGAAGTCAAGGCTGGCAGAGCACACGTGGCAGAGGTCGCACATACATGGATCCATTTGTCAGGCTTTTGCTGTAGATTTTCACAGCTGGAGTTGGTAACACCTGCAGTTGCAGGGGACCTCAGTCTTCCACATGTGTTCAGTAACTGCTGCACCACTGTGCTGCCCACTTACACTCCATCCTTCCAGCATGCATGCATAAATAATCAGGACTTTTGCCTCCCAGTTCTGCCTTCCTCCCACTGGTGTTCTGTAGGAAGGAGGTAGGTCTCTTCTGGCCCTGATGTTAAAGCTTTATTCTGCCTAAAGCCCCACGTTGCCCATTAACCAGCTGCTGCGCTTGCCTGGTGCCTCCTCCAGGATCTGGAAAAGCCCAAGGCCATGTGTATGTTTGCATGTGTGTACTTTTTTTTTTCTTATTAACTGAAGCGTGTCGTATTTATTAACCCTTTTAACCTTAGGGTAAGCTATGGAGGAAAAGGAACAATTGTCCTTTTAAAGGAGTGTCGGGTTGTATTGGGCTGTGGGGCTGACCCTGCCAGCAGCTGCATTTGTAACAAATCTTGGCTCTGTTCCCCACTGACCAGATAAAGTCCTGTCAAAGGCCGCGGGATGCTGAACCAAAATAGGATTTTATGATGATAGTAACATCCTGGATATGTTTCTGTTGTTTTGCAAAAAGCAGGAAAAAAAATAAAAGAGATCTGGGATTTCAACCAACCCCAAGGATGAGAAGCAGTGCTGGTAATAAACAAACCCATATCAAGGCTAGCATGACCTCAGAAACAACTGGAGTGGGAGGAGAGGGAGCAAGGATACAGATGAGCTATGGGACAGGGCCTGAAACACAAGTCGAGGCAGAGGAAGTGAGGCCAGACGTGAACTGGGCTTCTGATGGCAGTTGCTGGGAGAGGCTTCTGATGATGCAGTTGGGCTGGCAGTGTGCTGGACTAAGCAATTTGTCAGCAGGGGAAGGTGGGCTGGAGCACGGTGCCGAACTTTTGGAAAATAAATTAGAGCTGTGAGAGAGAGGTTTGGAAGGTCCTGAGTGCAGAAGAGGCGCTTGAATTTGCATGGAGGAACCAAGTGCCGCCTTCTCGGCTCTGTGGAAGGCATGCTTTCACTGCACATAGGAAATGCAGCCACAAATGGAGTGCCTCAAGCAGCATACCCTGCACTGCAGGCAGGCTTTGGTGTTCACCCCACATCTTTGCCTGCAGCCGCTCCTCCCTGGCGCTTCCTCTGCCCAGAGCAGGAAGGAAGTTTTTATCAGCAGGACAAAATCCTCCACACAAAATGCGTATGAGGAAATTGAGTGTGAGAGCCACCTGCTACTTTGCATACATCAAGCAGATAAAGCCCCGCGTGTAGTGGCCTATGAGCGCATTATTTATCTTCCAGGCAGTGTTTCCCCGGAGGCTTTGTTCTTTGTTATCGTTTGGGAGGAATACAGCTTTTAAAGGTAAACGTTGTGATAAATTAAAATTCCGGTGTGATGATTTTAATAAATCAGTTGTCACAAATCCCAAACGTTTGGTTTTGATACTACTTTTTTGTTCTGAAACTGTTCTGTTTGTTTGTTTTTGGTTAATATTTCATTCTCAAACATAATGAAACACGGCAATGGCAGCAACCCCCTCCTCATGGTCGTTGAGTCATTGTTTGGCATCATCCTTTCTCAGCCAGAAGCCGGAATCAGTGATTCATGCAGGAGCCCAGTGATGGAGCAGAGCCTTATCATGGAAAGGTCTGTCCAACCGCAGGATGAGGCTGCTCTCCTTCAAAAGGACATCAATAGGATCTGTGAATTTAGCAATCAGTTACATTAATTATATAATTAGGGTGTGTGTTGAGGTTTTGTTCTTCCTTTTTCATCTGTAACGACTCCATAACCATTGATCACAAGTAGAAGCGGCTGGGTCCTTTTTCTGTCTCAACCGATTTTTCTTGTGTGAGTTGTTTTTTGTTATTGTTTTCTCGTTGCAGGGAAACACTGGTGTTGTGATGGGCATGTTTCTGGTGTCCTTTGTGGTCCTGGTTGCTCTGGTGACAGTCCTATCTGGAATTGGGGTCTGTGAGAAGTGCAGCATTGGAAGTGGAGGCGTCTACTCCATGATCTCTACTGTCCTTGGAGGTCAAGTCGGGGGGACCATTGGGCTCCTTTATATTTTTGGCCAGGTAATTAGAAACATGAGAAGATAATTAAAAAGAAAAATTAGAAACTTATCGGTCTTTCTAAATGCATCCGTAAGAGCAGGCCAAATGGCACTTGGCATGGTTAAAATGGCAGAGGAGTTGGTTTTCGTGCAGAACGTCCCTTCCATTCCCAAAGTACCCTTGGTGCCAAGACATGCCTTGCCCTTAAGGAGACATAAATCCAATGGAAAGGCAGCGGCCAGGGTGGCCACCTAAAGCAAAGAGCCCTCTGGGCTGCCATGTTGGCCTTTATGTGCTCACTATGCCCTTGGGGATGTGGGGATACATGTGGACTGGGCTAGCCTTGATTGTTTCTCCAAATGGGGCAGAAGTGGAGCTGGTGTATGATGGGAGCTGGGCAGAGGTAAGGTGGTGTTTTGATAGTCACGACTTCTGTGTTTTTTGAATGGCCCTGAGGAGCCATGGAGGCAGAGCACTGAAATGCATGTGTAGTAAACATAAAGAGTGGAAAATAATCTCTTAAATCTGTGGTAAATTAACCCCCTCCCCCTGTAAAGATGTTATGAACAGTCTGAAGTGTGATGAGCAGGGAAGAATTTTTATTGAAGTTTGTTTTAAAATGACTGACTTGCAGCAATCTCTGAAAACCCTTAAAAAACACAAACAAAAAAAAATCCCCTCTTCTTCTTTCACTTCAGATTAAAAGCAAGTGTCCGTAAAATACAAATTGAATGCAGTTATAAGCCAAGATATGGAAATGGGCCACACATGAGAATCCTTCCTGTAATATTTTCCACTCCTGCTCTCTGAGTGGACCCTGTCTGGGAAAGCAATCAGGTTGCAGCCTCTCCCAGGGGTTGTAAAACCTGGCCTCTGGCAGCCCCCATCCTGTAGTGAGGCATCCAGCACGCATGGGGGCTGCGGGGTGGGAATTGGCAGCTTGAGGAGAAATGCTTTGCGTGCTCCCGAAAGCTGATGTGTTTCCCTTCTCTCTGGCTGTGCTCAGCAGACTTTTTCTGCCTTTTTCTGCAAGAGCTGTGAGCTGCATCTCTGCTGCAAGCTGCACACAGAGAGCTGTAACTGGTCAGAAGTGGTGCAGGAACTGGGTACATGATTCTGCTGCCTTTGGTAATGAGAGATTGCTCTGCATGCTGCAGAGATGGGCTGGAACCCAGAGTGGGGTCCTCTTGTGATGCACTGGAGGAAATGCTTAATCACAGGATTGTAAAGATTGGAGAAAACCACTAAGATCATCAAGTTCAACCTCAAACCATCCCCCACCATGCCCGCTAACCATGTCCCTCAGTACCACATCTCCACAGTTCTTGAACACCTCCAGGGACGGTAACTCCACCCCCATCCTGGGCAGCCCATTCCAGTGCATCTCCACTGTTTCTGAGAAGAAATTTTTCCTAACGTTAACCCCTAATCTCCCCTAATCAGGTCTGGCACGCCTATATCAGCTCCTCCAGAGATCAGCATGTGCTTGGTCATGGCAGCTTGGGCTGCAGGGCTGCGGTTTGGTGCTCTTCTCAGCAGTCTCCTTTTCTGGAGTGGCTCACAGTAAGAACTGTTCGAAGAAAGAAAGGTTTTGTAGCTCTAAAATAGCTTTCTGCTGAAAGCAAAGGTAAAGGTAGCACTTGTCTGGTTGTTACAAATCATTTGTGTTCTTCACCCAGCAAAGTGTATGTCTTGCAAAGGCTCTTAAGGAACTGATTTCTACAAGCATTCAGCCGGGACATTCTGTTCTGATTTCAAGATAGGTAGTTTAAGGCCCAAGAAAGAACCCCTTGTTGTAGGGCCACCGGGGTGGTGGCTTGTAACTGTGCAAAGTGGAGTGGGGACTTCACAGACACCTGACCCCTGATCTGGAGATGTCATGTTTTATTGAAGGGTAGGCTTCAAGGATGTTTGAGGTGTTGAAGCTCTCTCCCGCTCTGCTCCTTTCTGAGTGTCCTCCTAACAACCCTTACTGGTGCTGATCTGCAGCTGCTTACCCTGACTTGGTTTGCCAGCTATGCTGTGTGCTGAGAGGGAATGTTGCTAAAATGCCCGTCCTGGAAACTTCTGGAATTGGGATTGGTGCCCCACAGGGTGATCTGAGGGCTGAACCTGCAGCTGTTTTCTTGTGCTGCGGATGTCCCATCGTATGGACTGCTGGCCACCCAGGAAGAGTAAGGGAAATAAACAGCTTTCCCAAGTGCTTGGGGAGCATGGACTGCACAATATGCGCTCCTCAAATGTGCAGGCTTCCTTCCAGGAACGAGCCAGGGAGCCAGTGAAGCATCAGGCTTTACATCCAAGCTAAATACGGAATTAAAAGTAAACCCTAGGAAGCAGGGAGGGGAGAAGCATGTAACTGCTCTTCAGGCAGGTGCTTGACTAGGAGCCTTTTTTTCAGAGAAACAGAAGAAGCTAAAAAGATTGACTCATCCTCTTCTTCCTTGGATAAACCAGAGTGGTTTCTCTTGGAATGTTAATTGGAGATACATTTTAAAGCAAGGGGAAAGTTGCTCGTTGCTACTGTGTTTACTCAGGCAGTACATACAGTGCCTTACCCGTACTGCCTTGACAGCGTCCTCTGTTGTGGCAGTAGAGTTCAGTACCTGTGGGCCAGAGTCACCTTAAACACTGCAGTGCTGCAACAGCAGGATGAGCCCTGCTACAGGCACTGCACCCACAGGATGCTCACAGACCTCTGTCCTTCAGTGTGTTGCAGGTGCCATGTACATCACTGGCTTTGCAGAGTCCATCGCGGATGTACTGAACCTCAGCAACATCTGGGCAGTGCGGGGCATTTCCCTGGCGGTGCTGCTGGGGCTGCTCGGGATCAACCTGGCAGGGGTGAAGTGGATCATCCGCCTCCAGCTCCTGCTGCTCTTCCTGCTGGCTGTCTCGACGCTGGACTTTGTCATCGGGTCCTTTTCACACCTCGATCCAGGTAAAGCTGACGGTCCTGAGCAGTGGGGAAATGGGTGTTGGTTCTTCTGGGGTTTTCTGTGTAGGCAACTTTGTGAAGGTACACATCCAGGCAGAGGTAGAGCTCAGGGCTATCAAATGTGGCAGCAGGACCTCTTAGAGCAGATTGCCCATGACCATTACAACTTTGTATGGAGGAGTTTTTTCTCTGGAAGCCTGGGGCATCCTCTAAGCCTTGGCAGTGTGATGCGCAGCTGACACTAGCTCTGGGCTGCCCAGCTGAGGAAGCACTGCTGAATTCCTTGCCCAGGGCAGAGGCTAGTGGTATGGAGAAGGAAGTTGCTGGAGTTTCGAAGAGTATCCTCTGTTACCTTTCCCCAGCCTGACAGCAGCCTGCTGTGGGGTCCCCATCATGAGGCAGGCAGTGGGGGCAGCTGGGCATGGGCAAGGCAAAGGGATGGAGTTCCCTGAGAACCCTTCCCTTCTCTGTGTCCTCATCCCTAGAGATGCTGGTTGGGAGCCCACCGCAGACTATAAGGAGCTCATGAGCATTGCAGCCAGCCCTGCAGCAGTCACGAAGTGTAATTAGCTGAGTAAACAGAAGGTGTCATCTTTTTCTTGAGTTCTGCTGCATCAAAAAGCATCATAAGGGGGGAAAATTCAAGAAACCCGCTAAAGCAGCTCATGGAAAGGCATCTGCATTTCATATTTAGCATGTGCTCAGTATGGAATAGTTGGCATGTCTTGAAGGGAAAGCAGCTAGCCTGCTCCAAGCAGCTGCTGTGTGTAGAAGTCCTTTTCTAAAGGAAACCATGAGGGTTTGCATTCCCTTCATGCTCAAGGGTGACCTTTGTATAGACCCAGAGACTTATAAGGAAGGAGAATGAGGGTTTTTTGTTAGCTTTTGTGTTTGTTTTGTTTGTTTGTTTGTTTGTTTTTTGTTTGTTTGTTTGTTTTTAATTCAGCTTCTGTTTAAGAGGACGGTCTGAGCTTGGGCTGGGTGCTGCATTTCCCCAGCAGGCCTCTGAGTGGTGCGTCAGCACCAACAGTGAGCATGGCCTCTGTGAGCCTGCGCCTCTCCTGTGCACCAGTTAGCAGAGCGCCTTCCCACCCATGCTGGGAGGGGTGTGAGCAGGTCAGGAAAGATGCTGGAGATGTGTGCCGCCACCAAGCACTGTCTGCTTGGGTTTAAGTAACCTCCATGAGTGTGCCTATCCATCCCAAGGGCCTGGCGCCCAAGCCCATGTGTGGTTGCGCTGGGTGGGGGCCCCTCACTCATCCCCCCCCCATTCCTCAACCTCACACCCAGGCGTGTACAACACGGGATGTGGGCCAAGCTCTCACTCCCTTCCTGTGGTTAGCCTTTATTTTTAGTCGGAGGACAGGCCCTATTTAGACAAAAGGGGTTCTCAGCAGGACTTCCCGCTGCTTTCTCCTTTCCCTCTCCACAGCTTGTCCTGCTGTGGGGAGCACTCGGGGCTGTGGTCCCTTCTCCAGATGTGGCCCTCCCTGTGGAGGCTGCAGGGTTCGACCTCGGAGTAGATCCAGGATTCCCGAGAGGTACTACACGGAGGAGAAGCTGTAAAGAGCAAAGGCAGGAAAAGTGTTTGTGTATTTAGGCACATGGGAAAACAAACAAGGAAACAAAAAGAAATTTGAGAATCGCTGGCATTCAGAAGCAGACTTGCCTTGCCCAGGCACCACCAGGCTGCAGCATCCCTCCTGCTTAGTCCCAAACATTGGCATGGTCTCAAGACCCAGAGCTTCCTTTGGGGGCCATGGAATTCTAAATTTCCCCATTGGACCCAGCCAGTGCTTCGTCAGTGATGGCCGTGGTCCCAGGTTACTGTCAGGCATAGATGGTAAGGATGGGGTAGGTGCTAAGGAGAGGGACTCCCATGCCATCTTTCTGCCAGGCTCTGAACCAACCCAAGCTCAGTGTCACCTCCAGAAATGGTCACCCCCATGTAGCCCCAACCCCCCGTGTCTTCTCATGGCTTTCTCTTCTTGCCAAGCTAACGCAGGTAAATTGAGAGCAGACAGATGGGACCTTGTGTCCATTATGCTGCTGAATAACATGTTGCAGGCAGAAGAGCAGTGCTGGGGTTTCTTGGCTTGCATAAATGCTGTAGATCTGTGCTTCAAAACCAGTCTGCGTTACTTTGTGGGGGGGAGCAGTGAACATAAAAGAGAGGATGCTGTCTGTCCGCAACCAACTCCTCAGAACATCGTGTGAAACTTTTTGGCCTCTTCACGTACTGAGCGTTAGAGTCATGGAAAAAGAAGATAAGACTGCTGTTAGTGCCCGCACTTTTATTTTCCTAGCATATCTCTGCTAATTTTTGTGTAGGGTGACTCCCAAATACTCCCTTCAATTAGGCGCCTGCTTTCCTGTTTTGGCAGTTGCTCACAGGTACCCTTCTACAACCCAGTGGCTCTGTGGGAGCAAATGGGGAGGGGTGGGGTTATTTGGGGGGAGATCTGGTGTTAATTGGGTTGTGCTTTGTTCTGGTGGTGAGATGAAAGGAGTTGCAATGCAAGCAAAAGAGCCCCCAACAACAGCCTCTTTAATGTTCTTAGAAGAGGGAAAAAATTAAAAATACGGATTCTGTTGGCAGGGTGTTAGATAATAGGAGGGTGGGGGTCTGGCTGAGTGATCAAGGCCTGAGGATTGCTTGGGCTGGGGCTCCCCTCCTGCAGCTAGTTCAGGAGCCGAACCTCTCTCCTGGTGGAGCCCAGGCCGTCCCTCATCATGCCGGGGCTGCTGGGAGTCTTTGGAGCACTCTGAGGCCCTGAGCATAACCCCTGCTTGCATCCAAACCCCTGCTTGCATCCAAACCCCTGCTTGCATCCAAACCCCTGCAGCCCCTGGGCGTGCTGCTGCCAGAGTGCTGCTGGTTGGGATTATTCTTCACACAAACCACATCCTTCGTGTCACCCACTTCTGTTGTAGTCTTTTGACAGTATTCTCACGGAGCTCAGAAAAACGTTTATCCTCACTTCTTCCTCTAAGAATGAGACTTGTGAAGGATTTCTCCTCATTGGGTGTCCCATGGCTGCCTGGGAGAGCTGAGCTCTTCTGCCAGGGGAGGGGACCAAAGGGGACATTTGCATGGGGCTGCTCTAGCAGAAAGGGAACCTGCAGCTGTTAAAATGACGTGTTTGTAAACACATCAGTGCTGTAAAGATCCCTAAAGTGCTTTGGAGACTTTGATGGATTGAATCAATTAAATGTATTCACGTATATTTAACATGGAAATGATCAAAGCTTCCTAATCAGAGGCTTTTGCTTGGCCTGGGCTGTTGTCTATTGTATTTTTGGGCACGAGGGGTGTGCCCCAGTTTTCTAAGAGAGGGTGCAGGAAGGATGTGTGTGTCAGAAGATGATCTGCAGCTAATCCCAGAGGCTTTATCCAGGCTGATTGCTGACTTCCTGGTTTGAAACACATCTGGAAACTGGCATCATATTCCAAGTAGGAATCATGGAGTGAGTGGCAGCAGAAAATCCCACTTTGCTACTGAACAAGGTAGAGCTGGTGGTGAATAAAAGCAGGAGGCTGCTAATGCGATCTTTATTTATTAAAAAACACGCGATTGCTTTCCCCAGGTTTTTCCAATTATAGCACATTGAATTGGAGTGACATCACCTTTGAGTGGAGGCCAGCCTATTCAACAGTCTGGAGAAGAAATTTATTAACTGGTTACCTGCCAATTGTCTGGGCTAGGAGCTGCAGCACAGATGTGTTTTGAAAAGTGATAACATTGTTAGGGGGGCTTGTTTAGGTATGGACAGGAAAGCTACATCAGTCTCTCTGAAGTAGGTATTTAAGGCAATTTGGTTTTAAAAAAAAAAAAAAAAAAAAAAGAGATGATAAAAAATGTAGCTTGACCTGACAGTTTTCTGCATGGTGTGTTTCCACCACGTCCCCAGCAGCCAGCAGTATCTCCCGCAGTGGTGGTGAGGAGGGGATGAGAGCTCAGGGATGAGAGCGGGATGCTGTCTTTTCTTTTCTTATGGATTTTCTTCAGAATCTACAGCCACCTGGATTGCCGTTCTCTTGCCCTGTCCCTCCTGTCTGGGCCTCAAACAGCCAGGCTGGAAAGCAGGTTATAAGGGGATTCAGTGTTCCAGTCGCAGCTATCCCAGGCTGTTCCCTGATTACTGCTGCCGAAGCTTTGGGTCTCCCAAGGACTTGAGAACCTGCTGATATCCTTTTTTTCTGTATTGAACCTCGCTGAACACCTGTGGTGCTCCCCTTGAGTTTTGTCCATACAGGAGCAAATATCATCCTTAGAGTGTGTAGTGTAGGGGACAGCCCTAATGTTGGTCGATACCCTACAGCATGCCACTGCACTCAGGGGCAGCGAGGCAGCACTCAGGCTGGGAGACAGGGCTGCCTCAGGTCCATCCCTGGAGCAGCAGAGGTTTTGCTTTTGTCTTATAGGTGTTAGTTTTTAACTCATTTAATAGCAGCAGTGGTAGGAATTAGGCTGTTGGTTCAGCGTGTGATAGTACTGGTGTGATAAACACTGCTGCTGTAGCCTCCTGCTGCAGGATAGGTGATAACCCTCATGATTTATCGAGGGGATTTTGTACATGGTTCGTTTAACCTTTACTTCCTTTGCCGTTTCCCTGCGAGGCACTGCTAAGCTAATCTCCACCAAGCTTGCAACTAAACCCTAAAACACCTCAGTGGCTTCATTGGTGGATGCTCTTGCTGCCCATGCTGCCTGTTGGCGGATCCTCAAACTGAGCAGGGAGATGGCTCGGCTGCAGCATGGTGTCCTGGGATTTGTCTCTTATTAGACGTTGCCTTCCCATGGGCTGTCTCCGATAAAATCTCTGGGTTCTATGTTTTTGTTTAATTATTTAATGCTATGGACCTCACAAGACGGTCTGGATGCATAACATCCCATAATCCCTCAACCTCTCCCCGTCCCCGTGTTTAAACTAGACAGCTTTATTTAATTGCATTCACTTTTTTGTGTGTGTGCCACTACATGATTCTTTTCAAATGATGGAGATTTTGTGCCTCCTTGTATTCCATCCCTGCAACGTTTAATTCCTGTCACAGTTCAGCTGTGCCCTGAATCAGCTTTCCTTATTAAGGGGTTTAACTTAAAAAGATGATTTCTGGATATTGGATTCTTTCTGCAGCCACTTCACTTCTAATTTGCATTCCTGTCCTGGGCTGCAGAGGAAACTTTGTGCAGGATATGGGTTCTTATCTACTGCTCATCGTCTTCCCTGCTGGCTTCTGTTAACAGTTCATGGCCTTCTTTGACCTTAGGTGAGAGATTTCAGCCCAGTTGTATGTGCAGGGACCTGCTGGTTCTCCTTGGTTTTCTTTTCTATCGAATTAAAAATGTGTTCACTGAAAAATGTGGGTTTAATAGGGAAAATGTATCCTTCCATTTAAACTGAATTCAGTGAATCGCTACAAATGACAACAAAAAATCCTTTAAGGTGACAGTGTCTTGCTCAGCCTCTCCAAAATCGAACACTATTTGATTCACAGTTCTGAAGCTAGGCTTTGAGCTGTAGCTGTGTGAATTCCATCAATACTGAAAACCTCCCCAAAATAAAATAAAAAAAAAATCAAGCTATCACTTTGGGTACAGAATAATAATAAAAAAAAATCAACAAATGGAATAGTTCTCTTTTAAATACCATTGTCATCTAGATAATATATCTGTAACTTGTGAGCATGAGATGCTCTCGTCATGAGTATAGCACAAGAGCGTGCAGATCACGGCAGGATCTAGTTGGTTTTGTTCCACTGTGGCCAACTGCCGGCTCTAGGAAAGTGAGGATTCATAGAATCATAGAATGGCTTGGGTTGGAAAGGACCTCAAACGCCATCTGATTCCAACCCCTCTGCCTTGGGCAGGGCTGCCAACCATTAAATCAGGCACTGGATTCAATTGACGTGGGTTGGGCTTTGGCCCTGGCAGCAGCCAGCGCAGCTCTGAGCTAGGAACGGTGTCACTCCAGCTAGCCCAGAGGATGTGTGTCATCGCCTCTGCAGCTCCGGTGCCGTTCGTTTTCCTCCAATTGTGCCTTGGCTCAGCCCAAATTCTGGTTTCTTCAAGCTGGGGTTTTTCATCTGAGAAGTTCTGCAGAGCCACCCACAACAGGGACTCTGGGTATGGCTTCCAAGAAATACCGCTCAAAATAAAGTATCCCATTTATGCAAAATATTTTCCTAGAATAAGGTGAAGCAAGGGGCGTTTTACTTCTTGTACTCCTTATAATGAGCAAAACCATTTCCTCTGGCAGGTTTGAATACTGCTGAACAAGCCAGGTAGCGGATACCACATCAAGACGTAAAATAGTCATGGAAGTATTTTATATGTTATGGCAAGACTGATGCTTAGCATTAAGTAATATAAAGCATAAGTGGACTTTGTAAATACCCACGTTAAAATCTTTTTCTTTTTCTTTTTTTTTTTTTTTCTTCCTAACCAAGATTTCAGATTTTCTACCTGCAGCAAATGTCTTTTGTTGGGTCTTTTTTTTGCCTTTTTGCAAAAAACAGTTCAAAACCACCAACCTGCGCAGCCAGCATAGATGCCAAATGATGTGCCAGCTCCTCCCACAGGCTTATGTCGTTGGTTTTCCATGTCTCTGTGCTCCAGGAGCCAGCTGGAGGTGAAGCAGGTGGGTGCTGGTCCATGGGGCACTGCAGCAGGAGTGGGGCAGGAAAGAGTGTTCCCTTCACAGGGCTCCTGCCTGGCTGCAGGAAGGGATGGTGACCCAAGGATGAACACTGCTCCATCAGCACAAACATCAGGGACTGATTTAAGCAGCTCCCTTTGTTTATTATGGCTTCTGTGCTATTTTGAGCTACTGGCTGGCACCCACTGTTGTAGACCTGTTGAACTCTGGGGGATGAAGATGCCCATGACCTGATAGCTCTTGTAGCCAGGATGTCCCAACGTTCCTGTGACATGAGCAGATGAGAGGTGGCACCCATGGGATGCATTTATTGCAGGTCACTCACTCTTGGACCCTTTTGGGGTCACAGGGCAGACAAAAAGGATGCAAATCTTGTGAGGGTGGTGAAACACTGGAACAGGTTGCCCATTGTGGTTGTGGAAGCCCCATCTCTGGAAGCATTCAAGGCCAGGTTGGATGGGGCTGTGATGGGGCTTCCCTCAACTTGGTCTAGAGGGAAATATTTCTGCTGATAGCAAGGGGTTGGAACTGGATAATCTCAAAGGTGCCTTCCAACTCAAACCCTTCTGTGGTTCAATGAAATACTTGGATTTACCATGCATACAAGGAACTGATATTCCCCGTGTGTGTTTTTGGCTAGTTTGCTTATATTGTGGGGTTTTACTTGTGTGTATGTGTTTTACAGAGTTGCCCCACTGCACTTCTTTGCTTTGGTGTGAGTTTCCAGTGCCTTGATCTGTGTTCCTCCATGACTGTCACAGCACATCGGCGTATTGCAGCATCCAGCAGTCAGCCTTTTTCAGAACACCACAGACAAGGCAGCAGGATGCTCTGCTGAATCCCCACACTTCCCTTTGCAAATGCTGTCATGCTGCATGCTCATTTGTCCACTCAACACAGAAATATTTTTGCTGATATATTGCAAAAAAAAAAAAAAAAAAGTAATAATAATATTTGGGCTGATTGATTGCTCTGCAGCAGCATTGCTGGCAGCCACGCTGCAAACGCCTGTCCCTGTGCTGAGGCAGAACCCAAACACCCTCTGATCTTCCCCAACAGGTGCAGCTGAGGTGGTTTTTGGGAGAGGGTTAAGGCTGGGATTGCTCAGGGCTGCCGCTGCAGGAAGCTGCATTGTGTGCTGGCTTTAAACAGGAGGTTTGGGAGATCAGCGCTGGATCAGAAAACAGGGACTTGGGAGGAACAAACACTCGCTGCTTCAGAAGGGCGGTGATTTCCTTTTGGGTAAACACGTCATTAATCTAAGGGAGCACATTCTTTTCCATCAAAAGATAAGGGATTCGGGTTGCATTTCTCAGGGCTTGGTCTTTTTAGATTGTTTTAACTGTGGCTTTCACTCCTTCAATTACGGACTTTATATAATCTCTCATTTTGGGTTTGCCGCGCTTATTATGGGTGCAGAGAAGGTCTTGGACAAGGGAACTCCTTTCCTCCTTCCTTTAAAAATGCTCTGATCCTTCTCCCCTCTGTTTTGCCAAGTTCTTGTTTTTTTTCTTTCTATAAAATAAAATATTTCTACTTCTTGTTCCTTGCAACAGTGATGCATTTAAATGCACTTCTGCAGCTTGTCCTGACTTACAAAGCTGGCTCTCCAGGAAGCCAGAAGAGGAGCTGAACTCTGCTCTGCTCTTGTGCTCTTGCTCTGGCTGGGAAGATGCCAACTGTGGCACCCAGCTCCATTTTTGGACCTGTTTTTTTTTTTTTTTTTCTTTTACTGGAGCTGTGCAATCACTTCAACCCAGGGGTTTTGTTCTGTGCTTCCTGGCATCGAACCCATTTTCACAACAGCAGCAGGGTGAAGGAAACTCATCTGGTGACAGATGTGTCAAGCTGGAATTTGGAGATGAAATTATGGTGTTGAGTCTATAATAGCTGTGTTTTTATCACGTATAATCATTGACCTGTGTGCATCCAAGAACTGCCTGCTCAAATCCCCCAGGTTTGGGGTGCTGGGGCTGAGATGGGGCTTTGGTGTGCTCTGGGACAAATGGATGTGATCATCATTGGACCAGCAGGTCAGGCTGTGGGGTTGACAAAGAAGAAGGTAAGTGAAATGTGATGCATTTGATTCCATGGGTATGTCAGTCCCCAGGTTCCAGTCAGGCCACCCATTTCTTCTCAACCCACCCACCTCCATTTTCCCCCCTGCAGCTCTTCCCCTTTATTTCTGTTCCTTCCCAGCCTTCCAGCTGAAGTACACACATCCAACAGTGAAGCAGAAGATGTCCTGAAAAAATGTGAAAGCATTTTTGTATCTGTACGAGTTCAGTAAAGGTTATGTTTGTTCTCAGAACCTGCCAGCACAGCTCTGCCTGTCAATGCTTTGCATTCCTGGCTCTCCAGACCCCCATCTCCTCAGCTGTGCTGGTGGAAATCTGCTCCTGCGTTGCACAGCCTTGAGTTCCAGCTCACAGTGAGTTGAACTTCCCTTGGTGTGGGAAGCTGCTGTTCATGAGATTGGTAGCGGGTTTGAGTGACTTTGGTGGCTGCCAGACCATCCAAAGACAGATTTCTTCCACGGATGGGGTAAGGATAGTGTTGCAAGGGCTTCAGGAGAGAATTTCAGTCCTCTGCTGTACAGCACTTGGGTGTACAGACCTGCATAGAAATGAATTTGGTTTAGGCCATTCAACCTGATTGATCACAAATTTTGAGAGCTCCAAAGTGACATGGCTTGTCCCCAGCCCATAAATCCGGCTCTTGTACCTTATCCTTGGCTAAGAGTTTGAAGAGAGAATATACAATTGCATCAAGAAAGAGTGAAGTTTTATCTGTGGGACTGGGCTGTAGAAACTGTGTCTGCCTCCTCCATGCTGATGTCCCCAGGTACCTTCAGTGCCCACGCTGGGACCCCACACTGGGAGGGATCTTGGTGGTGGCCAGTGGGAATGGCTGGATCTTGGAGCTTGTGACAGAAGAAGAGGGAAAGCGAGAGAGAGGAGGTAATTATGCCAAAGCTCTGTAATTACTTTTTGGCTCTCCACATGGCATATCACACAAGATCTTGGAAATGCTGGGTTCGGAGCTGGGCAGCATGCTGCAAGACAAACACTTCCAGCTGTTCCTCTGCGAGCACATCTCAGTAAGTGCCTCTCTGTGGCTTTTCAGGCAGGAATGTGCGGACCTACTTATTTAGGAAAAGAAAAAAATCCCAGCACTTCAAGCCTTCAGTATCCACCTTCATAATTAAAGTCTCTAATCACAAGCAGAGCGCAGTACTTGACAGCCTTCGGGGAGCTGTCTTAAGGTAGTTTTCCATTTTGCATTATTTCACTCCATGCTCAGGCCTGCCTCCAGGCCAGGGTTTACTTAACCTTAAGTTTGTGAACAGGCTTATTGAATTTGGCCAGGACTTGACTAATCTGTAATGAGCTCCAGGTTGTCTGTGTGCATTCGTGTAATGAGCTGACCCCACACTGCCACCACCACATCCCACTCCTTCTCTGGCCTTTTGAGTTGTGCCCTGAAGGAAAGCCTGCTCAGACACTTTCATCCCCATTGCTGGGGAGGGAAAAAGCAGCAAGAAGTAAGCCCAAAGCACAGCTCGGATGGAGGGAGGAGGCCACTGCCTCTGCCTGGGGTCTCCATGGGAATTCCCCAGTTGGCTTTGTAGTGCTTGGGGGTGAGGATGCTCATCCTGGAGCCTCTTCCGCCTAATATGCTCTAGGTGTTGTTTTGTTGTTTGCTATTTCATTTTAATAAGGGCAACTGAAAGGATGTTAGGTGAGGTCTTTGCAACAAATAAAGCTTGCCAGAAATGGGTAACTTAGTGAATATACTCTTTTAAATTCAAAGAATGTGCTTAGATTCGCACTGAGTTTACTGGAACGAGTTATATCTATGAAGATTTTTCTCCAAACACACAAGAAAAAAGATCAGAAAATGATGAAACATTTCACAGAGACATTTAAATGAAACACTGTGCCTTGGAAATGTTAAAATGTTTCATCTAGATTCAAAATCCCATTTCTTTTTCCCTACAGTGACATTTTTCATTTGAAATAGACTCGAAATCTTCTTTAAAAAAAAAAAAAAAAAAGTAAGGGAAAGTAAATCAAAAATTAGAATCCCAAAATGAGAATAAATCTTTTGAGGTTGAGCAAAATAGTTTGCCTTGAACCTAAAGCTTTTTAGTGTTTTAATTTATCAAATGTCATAGAAATAATTCAGATATTGGTTTAAGTCAATTTTTCCCCCTTTTCTTATTTACTTCAGCTCAGCCACTTGAGAAATCCATTATTTGCCTTCTTCTTATTGAGTATCTAATGATGTAAACAAATTACTACTACTTTTTATTGTTCTTTTCCCATAAGGCTTACACAGCGCAGGGAAGGAATTGGCTTCTTTGCCTTGTAGCATGACACAGGGAAGATTGTTGATTCCCACTTCAACTCCAGCCCACTGCAGGCCAGCAGGAATCAGGCTCATTAAGGGCATGATTTAGAGGCTGTGGGGTCACATAAATTAACGGAGAGCAGAAATTTTGTCGTGAGTGATACAGGAGGAGGGAGGAGTATGGCTTGGATCTCACATGCCCAGCAGTTAGCTAAAGGGAAGAGATCCTCTTGCAAAAATTAAAAACCGATTATGCCTTGTTGGGAAATCAGAGAGCCAAATATAGACCCTATCGCATTTCCTTCCCTCCTCCTTCCGAAGTGCGGCCTTTTGAAGTGCACTTTAAATGGGATGTGGATAATTGACTCCATGAACACCCGAGTGAGTGCTCTGTTGATTTAACCAATTGGTCTCAGTTGCTGATTCCTGTTTTGTTTTGGATGATTTTCAGCTCAATTGCCCCATCAGCTACAATTAGGACTGTTGATATGACTGACAAAGGGTGGTCAGGCTTTCCACAGTGGTGGGCACGATGACAGCCAGGAGATGTTCACAGCATGGTGTGCTCAGCTCGGAGGTTGTGTGTGGGGAGTTGACTTAAATTGATGGTCGTTGCCCAGCGTGGTGTAAAACTGATCAAAAGGGACCTGGGTTCTGTTTTACAGGAGAGTGACTGACTGAAAAATGAGGCTGGTGTAAGAAGTAACATTTGGATGAACTTTAATAGAGATAGAAAGCTCCTGATCCTGTATAAAGGGGAAATTTTGAATTGCTGGGCTTCCTTTGTCCCACCAAAGCTGCGAGAAAAGGAAATAGAAGTGGGACAGAGCAATTTGTGCATCCTGTGACTTTTTCAACAAATCTGTAGCTGTCATGTTCAAGTAACATCTGCCATTGTTTCAGGCTGTGTGCATATACACAGACAGTCTCTGTCATCCAAGATTTACAGTTAGGTGAATGAAATGGGAAAGGGAACAGCAGGCAAATGGAAGGAGTGTGGGAAATCGTTTGGCTCCTTAAGATTGGCAGAGATTGGTTGTACCAATACTGTCCATTCATTGTGCTGATTGCAAATGCTAAGGTATTCGGTCCTGCACATCTCCTTAAGTTTAAGATATCTGCTTGTGTTAATGTGTTCTGGTTATGTCAGGATGATAGCTAATAACAGGGAGTTATTTGACCGTATCCCACCCAATTGTGTAAGCTAGACCTGAGTACAGGTCTTCTTTCTTTGTCTCTCAGAAAGCTTAAAATTAAGAGCTGTGTTGAAACTAGTGGGCGGGGGTTGCAGTTCAGATGTTTCCTGCTTCCTTTCTTCCTCTACAGGTCAGACGAGGGACTGAAGGGTCTCAGAGTCTCCCTTTGGCCAGGGTATGGCCAAAGTGGTTTTACAGAACACATAGTCTGGTTATGTACTTGGCCTTTGGTATGAAAAAGGAGATGCAAGGGTTGTACCTGGTGATCTTTCAAGTCCCTTCCAGCCTGGGCTGTTCTGTGATTCAGTGATCAAGCTGCCTGCATCAGCTTGTCATTTAGTTATATAGACCCCAAGTCCATCTGGAAGACCCCAGTCAGAGACGGTCTATTCACCGTCTTGAGATTGTGTCTGGTGAGGTTCTGCAAGGTTTTGGTTTGTGTTCTTTGGTGTTTTTTTCTTAAGCACTTGGATGATGGAAAAGAGAACATGCAGGTTAAATGTGCTGATTGGATCGACTGATGGGATCTGGCTTCCAGATGACTGCACACGCACTGGGGCAGTGGCTTCAGTTGAGACAAACAAAGTCATACAGCCTGTCAGAAACAGTTGGCTGTGCCAGTGCAGGATGAGGACTGTTCCAAATGGGTGAAAGGGCATGATAGAAGGAAAAAGCCAGATAACATAGAAGCTGGGCAGGAGGGAGCAGCAAGTACTTCAAACAAGGTGGTGATGGTTGGGCAGAAGGGAAAACCTGAGACAGGAAAATATGAGAGTAAATCATCCCTAGAGCCTAGAGTCCATGAGAGATTTTCCAGATTGGTTGGGCAGACTTTTGTCAAGAGTGGCATAATTCTGGTTGATGCTGCTCTGAAGCATGAGTTGGAGAAGGTCTGTCTGTATATGTGAGTCCTCTGGCTGAGTTGAATACTTCCCCACCTCTTTTGTTTTAATAGCAAAACATTTCTATGAGGAGCGGATGAAGAATTGTTTGACTGCAGACTGAGACTTTTCTTGAGGAGTTTGATAGAAGTTCTGCAGCCAGCACTCGTGCTGTGGGCACAAATTCCAGTTAAGATTGTACGGGCTTTATCTGAAAAAAGGGTTTGGGTCTAGTCTTGCAGGAATGTACAACATACACAAATTACCCCTTTATTTTTACAGAAGCTGCAGTTTATGCAGACTTCTGTGAGGTCCAGAGGTCAGGGTGTTGCACTGAGCATATTCCCTTTAAGTGTCATCTGTAGCTTGTTCCTTGTGAAGATGACTGAAACTTCTAAAAGTCTGGCAGCAGGAGATCCATCCATGTTTGGGCAACACAATGAATGCAGATGTAGTAGGAAACTTTTGATTATCTATAGGATTTTTCTGTGGCAACTTCAAAGTTCTGTGGTTAGTTATATTCTGACACTTTAAACGAACATGTCTTGTGTTCAGAACTCTTGATTAATTTTCCGGTTGAATCTATTGTCCAAACATCATTAATGCTGCCTTTGAGGCATGGGACAGCTTTGATGGAGTTGTTTTTAAATTTCTGGCTGTCACCCTGCACAGCCATAAACAACATCCTGCCTGCTAATGAGAAAATTCAAGTTATTGAAGTCACATGTCTTGTGGAAATAAATTGTAGTGGCTGGAAGAAGAAATAAACCAGTTTTGCTCACCTCCCCCCGCTGCAATCACAAGCATTTGGAGTGCTTACATGGAGGAGATGTTTCCACAACCGAAGATACTCTGTTAAAAAGCAGCATTGCCTGCTGAAAATGAAATTATTCATTTTGTAGATATATCTTTAATTCCTTAACCTGCTTTCTAAGTTACCTTTACTACCCACGGGCTGTGATGGTCTTCAGTGGGCAGATTTCATGGAAAGGTGCTTGATGGCAGGACTCGCTATGGGGCAGCACAGCTGAGACGTGCTAGCAGTGTCAATCACTGCCATCCATGGCTTGCCTGGCATTGGCACCCATTTAACCATGCTTACCTCTTCCCCCACTAAAAAAGTTGACATTCACCATTTCAAACAACCACTGGAAACAGCCACTGCTGTCACACTTTTCTGGGGGCGGCAGGGCTGTCACCCAAGACTGAGTTGGTCGTTGGCTCTCCTACCATGCATGCAGTGGCTGAGGTATTCCTCTTTCCCTCCTTGTGTTTGCAGAGCACGGCTTCGTTGGCTACTCCGAAGAGCTTTTATTTAACAACACACTGCCAGACTACAGCCAGGGGGAGTCTTTCTTCACTGTTTTTGGAGTGTTTTTCCCAGCTGCCACAGGTACGGTGAGTTTTATCCTCCCCGCCACAGGCACATCTCCTGGGGAGATTCTCCAGGCTGCTCGTCAAGCCTATGGGTTGACATGATGGCATTGTTTCCTCCCCTCCGAGGATTAGGCAATCTTGGCCAGTGCTTCGGGGCCATGGGGTTCCAAGCTTTTTTAATAGTGATGATCCATGATTTACATTGCTAGATAAGCCTTGTGATAAGATTGTGCTGGATGGGAGGGAAGGGGATGGGAGGACTCTTGGTGGCTGACCTGGGCTGGTTCCAGCATCCAGGATGCTGACCTACCGCTCTCTGCACTGCCCACACAGCAGGACTCATGTTCATTAAGTGTAACTTCATGCTTTTATGTCATTCCTTCCCTTAAGAGGAAGATCAATGTCCCCTCTCCACAGCTGGTACTCTCCAGTGGGAATGAAATAGCTATCAGTTGGAGTTAAAATATCTTTTGTTGATGCTGTTTTTTAAGCAATAAAAAGTACCGATCATGAGCAGTTTCCATAGCAATGAATCCTTGGATTATAGGATGAATTTGCAGAGGATTAGCTCTAAGCAACTAGCTGAAAGTTGTTAATGGAATTGCTGCGGTACAGGGAGAGAAACTGAAAGGTTTTTTGAAGCGATGAGCTGGAGAAATAATCTAGCAGAATCACTCTGTCAGGTGTACCTAGAGCAGGATCCCAATTTTTCCTTTGAAATCCTCTCTCCCAGCTTACCAGGTTGGCTGTTGCCTCCAGGTAGGCTTCCTCCTGAAAAATTTGCTTGCCCAAACTGTTGACACCATGGAGCAGTTGGCTGTTGGCCTCTTCCTTATTGCTTTGGTCTTACCCGCTCAAGTCCCCCGGCCACAGAAGGAGCCCTTCTTCAGAGCCCTGCCTCTGATGCAGGAAAGCGGGATTTTTCAGTTCCCTGATTGCAGAAGAAGGAACAGTTATGACAGAGCTGTGCAGCAAATTGCCATGATTAACCATATTAAACGGTTCTTCATCACTGCTAATACCTGGCTGCTAGGATGAAGGCCAAAACTAACAGATATAATTTATTTGAAGTCCTGGCAGCGTGTCGCATTATTAGTTGGCGGTTGTAACACCAGTAGTAATGCTAAATATTCTCTAAAAACACGTTTGGGCTGATGTATAATTACTTTGGTTACTGCAGAGCTTTTTCATGTGTTCTTTTTAATTGTTTAGTTATTTACAGGATTTAAATTGTTGCTTTGGAGCAGCGGTGCCAGTGGTACCGTATAACACCACCATTGTTCCTGTTATTGCTGTTTATAGCACTGCAGTGCTTAGGAACCTCGTGAAGCATAATGCTACATGGGAGAACTTGTGATCTGATTAAAAAAGATTAAGAAGGCAAGAGATGGGAGTCAAGACTTTTCTGTTCCAAATCACGGCTGAGAGCCCTGTGCAACTTCAGAGCTCCCATCCCCAAGAGCTGGTGCAATGTCAGTCTAAATCCTCACCCAAAATGGAAGCTTAGTACTGCAGAGGGGATGCCAGCTTTCCCAGTGCCCCACATTCTGCAAAAGCTGCTGCCCACTGCATTGCAGGCAGGAGGACAGGAGGGTGCTCCTCCCTGCCTGGCAGCAGGCCCAGCAGCACAGGCGGTCTGCGGGCTTCCAGGTGACATTGCAGGGATAGTTTTGGCAGCAGCTTTAATAGCAGACTGGAGAGATACCACACAATTGCCAGGCCTCTTCTGCAGGGCAAAAAGGAAAGGAATGACAAGGATGCATGAACGTCACCCCCAGCTGCACCTCTGCTTTGTCCTCCTGAACCATTCCCTGCACCATCCCAAAGCAGTTTCTGCTTCTTCTGGAACCCCCTTGGTGATGTGGACAAAGCATTGGCAGCACAATCCCGTGCATTAAGTTTTTCAATTCAAGGAAAGTTTCAGCCAAGCAATTTGCTGTTCAGTGTGCTTTGAGCCACTTTGAAAAACTAATTTGACCCAAAATGGTATTTGGTTTAGCTTTTATTATTAAACGTTTTGTTTATTCTTTTTAATTTTTAGCATATGTTGATTTGCAATTTAAGATGCTGTTCTAATAACAAAGGCTTTTTAAAAAGTGTTTAGGAAATAGTGGAACAAGATGTTTGGGCCCTTCTGAGATGAAGTGTTCCTTTTTGAAGTGAAACTATTTTGATATTCTCAGGATAAACTCTTCATTCTCCCTTTGCAATTGTTATCTGAATTCAACTGATTTCAGTCTGGTCTCTAGGACACGGCGAAAAGTGCTTTATAGTTGTTTGTTTCCATCAGAAATAGCTCTGGAAGCTGTTGAAGAAGACAAATCAGATTTTCTGTTTTTAGTCAGAGGCAACCACACTTAGAATCATAAAATCATGAACATTGGAAAGACCTCTAAGATCATCCAGTCCAGCCATCATGCCATGCCTTTCTAGGCCACAGTCCTCAGTGTCACATCCATCCTTTTCTTGAACACCTCCAGGGATGGTGACTCCCCCCACCTGCCTGGGCAGTCTGTGCCTCTGCATCACCGTTCTTTCTGAGAAGAAATATTTCCTTATATCCAACCTGAACCTCCCCTGGCACAACTTGAAGCCATCACCTCAGCTCCCCATCTAAGCAGGGATGTGCATGAGGAAGGAGCTGCCTACAGAAACGCATGCAATTGTTCAGCAGCCACACAACTGCCAGTGCAGCTTCAAGATGAAGTTAAGCATTAGTGTTGTTCAGAGAATGATTTTCTTTTCTATCAGATTCCAAAGATTTTCAGCTTAATGAAAGAAGTGTGTTATTGTGTGATACGAGAAAGTAAGATGATGTTTGAGCAGCATTACTGGAAAATGTCATTGTGCTGACACCAGTTCTGAAATAAACCATATTTGGCACTTGCAAAATGACAGCAAATAGATTTAGAAGTTTTGGGCTAAGTTATCAGATGATGTAAACTGGCACAACTCCACTGGAGTCTGTGGAGAGATGCCAGCTTACATCAGTGGAGAATTTGGCCCTTTTAAACAATCAGCTGCAATTCCAATCTCAGATTTTCCATTCTTCATCTCTTGGTTGAAGGAAAAAAAAAAAAACAAAAAAAAACTAAACACCACAAACTTTCACATTTTATAGTAATTTTTCTGGAAAATGCTATACAATGGCAGTTTGCAGGCAGTCATATCTACAGTCATAAGCTATAGCTGGTAGAGCTGTAAGGCAGGGTTGGTGGAGCTGATGCTTATGTCTGATGTACAGTGTAGGTGGTCTCTTCATGCACGTATCCACTGCCTGGATGATTCCCAGGTCAGGATTACGCTGGGAATAGCAGCAATGTACAGACTGTCTCAGCCATAATTTCCTGGCTGAGCTGACTGTGTTTTCATGCTTCCTTGTCCAGAAGCTTTGTCATTATCTGCCGCTCTCCGAGATAATAGCTAGTGTGGAAAATCCAGCCTGCTATCTCGTTGAAACAGAGAGGTGGATAATTTTCTCTGTGGACAATCTGCAGATAGGATTGCTTGAGTTCAAAAGGGATTGGCCATTTCCTTATGGAATAGATCTGTCTGGAGGATGAAATGTCCCAACATCTCTACTTGGTTGGATTTTATGTGCAAGTGCACGTACTTTTCTTCTCTTTAGTAGCTAGTCTTGCAAACCAGCCCAGCTCACTCTTTGGCAAGAGGTGACCAAAGCTATTGATAGTGGAGTTTGTTCAATTTCTTTTATTTTAATTTGTTAGAAAGGAATTGGGTTGTCCTTTCATTGAGAAGTGGGGTGATTAGTTTGCTGCTTGCACAAGATCTTCTCAGTTTCACTCTTCGGCAGCTGGCACCCTAGCTGGATAATTTCTTTTTGGCTGGTGGTAGAGAGATGACTTTGACATTGTCTGTACTTCTATACAAGAAGATTCCCGTCCCATCAGGTCTGGGAGTAGTCAGCATGGAGGAGACAGACGTTGTCAGCCACTCAGACCAATACTATGTTGGATCTTGTAGTGGTGACCTTGGCCTTTGTTAAAGAAGTCTGTGACAATCTGGTGACCTTGGAGGTCCTGCATTGGTCTGGGTCTGACCCCTAGCCACGAGGTCAGTCATTGATCTCAAGATCCAGTGTATATAGGCTCTGGCAGGTCATCTTGGGCTGCACCTTATTATGTGCGAGTCTGTGCAAGGGAGGCAGTGGGGTAGTCAAAGCCCTGCAGTTATCATTGCACAAGTAACTTCACACCTTCAATTTTTTTCATGTTTGGTTCAGAAAACACCATTTTGGTGTTTCCCCAGTGCTTTGCTGAGGTAAGAGTTTGGATGAGGAGGAGGTGAGTCAAGCTTGAGCTGGAAGATACAGAAGTGGTGCCAAGTGTTTGGGAAACTTGGCCAAGAGGCACATTGGATTAGCAGCTGTCCTTCTGACAACAGCTTGCTCCCTTTGGAAGAAGGGTATTCTGCATTTTCTGCTTTACCCCTGAAATGCAGAATAGCATGTCACTGAAGAGTGCCTCGTGGATGCTCCATGTAGTATGATGTTTTTGGCTGTTTCTGTGAACTTCTGCCTTCCTACATTTTCTGACCTCCAGCTAAGCCTATTGTATAACTTGAAAAAGGAGCAGTGCTTGAACAGCACTTGGAAACTTTATCTGGGGAAAAGTACACCAGCTGATGGGCTTTTACCAGTGCTACTCAGAAACTACATCCACAGAGCAGTCTTCCAGGAGAAAATGAGCAACTCAGTTTGATTTTTAAAGTTTTCAATCTCAGGATTTGAATCTGATCTGAATCTGGAAGACAGCTTCTCTGGAAGCAAAATGCCAGGGCACTGAGGTTCTGGTGGAGAGGATGACAGAAAGAGATGGCTGCTGGGTGGGCCTGAGAAAATAAATGAAGTGCTGGATGCTTAGTTTGTGTGTTTAGCAACATGTGAGTACCTTGTGCTCATTAGCATGCTGAGAGAAAGTGTTACAGTTCCCATTTAGCAGATGGGGACATGGAGCAATGAAAACGTGCAGGAAAGCCTGGGACAGAGCAGGCAGATGAGCTGCTGATCCCTGATTAGCAACAACCATGGCTCCCTGGTGGCCATCCATCTGTAGCCCTGCAAAGCCTTTAGAGAAGACATCCATCTGGCCGAGATGGGATTTATCTGCTGTGCTGCAGGATTTGTTGCAAAACTGACTGTCCTTTGCTGAGAAAATCCTCCCAAGATGGAACAGAGATGGGCAGGAATGAGTATCTTAGGGAGGTTCTTGTCCTGCCTTCAGATTGTCTTAATTCTCATTGGAATTCTAAGTCAGGCATTTAATATACTTATAGCAGATATCTCAAATGTTCTGGGAGAAATTTGGGGATAGTTTAATGGGAAAAGATGCACTTTTTTGCCAAGTCTGGCATGACTCTCTCTTCAAATGTGAGTAAAGTCTCTTAACCCTTTTCAGGCTGGGGTTCCCAGCCCTAAGACAGAGTTTTCAATCCTTTGATTCTTCTTGTTTTCCTTTCTTGCAATTTTAGATGGTGATTTGTTAAGCTGAGGACTGTCACTGGTCATGCAATATCCTGCACTCTGTCCTGAAACGATGTTCCAGTGCTTACTGTTAGTTTTGCCAGGTGTTTTCTGTGATGCTGGGGCAATCACTTACCTGCTCAATGCTTCCATTTCCTTATCTGCACGGCAGAGATAATGCCAGCCCAGAGCCCTGAGTGATGCTTGCAGGGAAGAGCCCAAGGCTGAAAACTGCCACCTACGTGCATATCCCAATTCTCTCTGCTAAATGCATGGGGTAGTCATTGAACACAGACATTAAAACCTGCATTAGTGCTTGTCCTTTGTGAATGCAGACACCTGCAATTGATCTGCTCTGACTGACTGGGGCTGGTGGGACAGGACAATCTGCTGAATGCAAGCTTGTGATGAACAGTGGCATTTTTCTTTCCAACAATCTAATGACACTGTTTTCTATCATGTTTGTGTTAAGATAAGATGGGTTTTGTTTGGATTTCTGCTTCTTCACACACCCCTCCCCCCAGCATTGTTCAAAATGGACAAAGAGTTCTTTGTAGATGCGTTAGCAGTTGCTCGTTTCCCTTGAGACAGGAGCAGTTACTTACCAAGCAGTCAATGGGAGGCAGTAACCCTACACATGGCAGTGCAGTGAAATGATCTAGTTACTGTTCTGAAGTAATCGATTAAGTGACTGATTAAATTATGTTGCATATTGGAATATATGTCACGGATGCTATAACTTGGATTAACTCTAAATTGTATTTATGTCTACAAAATATAGGTGTGATGGCTGGGTTCAATATGAGTGGAGATCTCCGGAAGCCTGCTACCAACATCCCCCTGGGGTCTCTGGCTGCTATTGGCACCTCGTAAGTAATAGGCTGGGGAAAATTTACTATTTGGAGCCTGCCCTGGATGTGACCAATCCATTTCATATTCCCATCAACCTTTTATTACTCAGCCATCTGGAAAATTAATGTCTGGCTTTCATTCAAATTCTCATCCATTACCACCATCTACTCTGGGTGGGTTGGAGAGGAGATCCGTTCATGTGAATACAATCAGTCCTTCCTCACTTCGGCTTCTTCTGCTGGATGGGATGTGTGTTGGTGCTACAGGGGTTATGCCACTGCAGCCGGGCTGTCCCCAAGTGGCATGCAAAGTTCTTGAAGGCCTGTGGCACTGGTTTTGTCACTTATTGCTGCTGATTTCAAAGCACTGTCTTTGGAAAAAAAAGAAAATGTAATTGTTCTTACTGGGGAAAATGAGGCCAAGAGTGGTGAAATGATGAAATAACCTGTGTGACAGCAAGGCCAGGGGAGCAGAGCTCTCCCCCTGAGAAATGCTGCTTTCTAGAAGTAATGCAATGTTATGTATTAAAAAGTACCTCATTAGGTCCTTTCCTGCTTTCATTGCCAATTAAGCTACTTCTGAAAATACTATGTTTAATTGCATACCCAGCTTGAAGCAGAAAGGAGAGATCTTCTGGACATAGTTGAATTCCTACTGCAGCTGGTGCTCGTTTTGTTTTAAAGCAGGGAATTCACACCTCCGCTGCCTGGACTTTGCAGGCAACCTGGCTTATCCCTCCAATGGAACAGCCACAGATGTCCAAGGAGGATTGTGACAGACGTGGTAAACCTGGCATTGCCCCCTGAATGAAGGGACATGCATACAGCATGGCTGGATTATTCCCCTGTGCATATCAAGGACATACAGGTTCCTTATCTCAGGGGAACACTACTGTCATGCCATGGTGTGATTTACTGTCCCCACTGCGCTGTGATGGGCACGTAATGAGCCTGGTCCTGCCATGCAGAGCCAGCCAGTACAGAATGATTGAAAACCCAACTTACAGGCACATGGCCTTCTTCTGCCTCCGCTGGTGGGCACTGTTCTCACTGGTCTTGTCTGGCTGAGAAAATGGTTTGGTTTTGTTGTTTGCAGGTGGTTTCTCTACATGGTCTTCGTCTTTTTGCTAGGAGCCATTTGCACCCGTCAGTCTCTCCGCTACGACTTCATGATAGCAGAGAAGGTAACTTGATTTTGTGTATAAGAAGGTGTTATATGATGGGGCCTTTAGTTTGGGGAGCTTCTTTGTCATTGTATGCTTGAGCTTTTCCAAAATCCTAAGAGATTTGGGTGCACATCTTTCATTGACATTCAAGGGATCTTCCCCATGCACATACCAGTGTACAATTGATTTGAATATCTTTGCATTCACCAGCATATCCAATAGTGCTGAATTGTGGCATAATCACTCAGCAGATAGCTTTAAGAGCTACAGTATGCTAATATGGTCCAGTGATAAAAGCTGTCTTTTATTGAATGTATCCTTTCTCATTGGTGGAAGCTTGGGCCAAATTGAAATCCCTAAAGAACTCCACTGCTTATCTGTACTAAGTCAAGTGAGGCTGAGGTTCTCATATGACACAGACTGTAATTGCAGTGTGAGCAGTTGGATTAGAGAACTTGAGACGTTCCATGGTGGTGTATGTGAGTGAAGGAGAGTTGTAGGGTTACGTGCAATTAATCCAGGCGTTGCAGGCCATTGAAAGAAGAGCAGAGATGTCGGTTTGCCTCTCTGTCTTACTCTAGATGGCGTATGGAAGGGCTAATTTCCTATTATTCAGCATTATACTAAATCATGGGTTTATGGTATCTGACAGTTTTGTGGTTACTTTTTGAGATGTTATCTATCAGTTTAATTTATAACACTTTAATCTAAAATATCAGCTTGAGACTCTGGCTTTGTTTTCTCTGCAATTAACTGTAGCCCAAGATATCCTCCAGTCCCCAAAGTAAGCTTCAAATTAATGGTGGGACTCCTGTGACTTCCCGCTAAGGTGAAACATCATCTCTGTTTCAGGGGAAAAGAGAATGAGTTTACCTTTAACGTAATGCCTTTGTTAAGTAAATGTGACAGATGCAGCAGATGGAAAGTATGGTAATGAAACAGTACCTGTAACTGAACCAGCTGAAGAGAGAGAGATTTTTGAATGTGTTTTAACTTCAAAACCCTCCATGGGGAAAAGCTGTAAAATCTCCCAGGAGATGAATCTGAAGATATTTAACGCTGTTAAATATAAAAAAATAAACAGATCCCCCCTCCCCCCCCAAAAAATAAACCAAAAACAAAGCAAACTCCCTTTAGTGGAACAATCCAAATACTCATTTGGCTTTTCTGAGTGGCTACAAGCAAGCCTGTGTATTGGAATGACTTTGGAGAGAGAACGCAATCGTTGCGCACTGAACATTCCAGATCCCCATTTCTGCCAGGTGCAGGTGAGCGAGTGGCTGCTTTTGTGCCCCGTGGTGCTTGTTTGGCTTTGCAAACACAGAAATGAGATTCAGTAATTTCCCTTCTTAATGAGCCAGAAGTGCCAATTTCTTACTAAGTATTCGTACTCTCCGTGCTTAAAACCAACAGCAAAACCTTTCATCGGCCTCAGTGAAAGGGACTCTTCCCCTCTAACCCTGATTTGAATGTCAAGTAGTGCATTTAAATGCAAGCTTTTCTGGCAGCTGAAGTAATATATGATGTCTGGCACTACTGATTGTTTCTGTCAAGTGTTTCCCAAACCAGACCAGATCTCTGTTGGGGGGGGAATTTCTGCTTGTCAGCCTCCTGCACCCAGGGTCTGCCCATTTGTCTGATGGAAGCTGATAGCTGCTAATCGTCCCCTCAAGTTTCTTCTGTCCCACAAGATAAAATTCCCAAGGCAAGTGGATTTGCATGGGGAGAAGCAACACTGTTGTTTGAGTGGTAGGAGACTGGTATGGTTCTGAAATACATCTGGCAAACACAGTGAAAACAAGTATTCCCACAGCAAACTGTGCTAAAACCCTGTTATTAGCAAGCCAAGAGAATAACCCTCGAATCTCTGAATAGACAACTTGTGTTTCAGCCTGTAGAAGCTGCCCATAACTATAGGGTTAGTGAGGATGTCTCTGCTTGAGAAAGGTTGGGCTTCAGCTGGCCTTGGCTCAGTGTTTGGGGGCTGGAGGCTGTGCCTGGCCCACACATAGTGCCTACGCATAGTGCTGCCCAATTGGACTGCCAGCTCGAGGAGGTGTTGGCTAGCAAAGGGCAATAAAACCACCTGTAGTAAGCAGACTGTGGCTTTAAAGGTTTTGAAGTTTTGTGCATACCAGAGGAAATTCTTTGCTCATTGAAGACAGGAAAAAAAGGTCATTGTATTATATCCTTTGGAGCATGTTTTTTGAGATGCTGTTTGCTTAAGTGGCAAGTTTGATTTGGTTTTACTGCGGATTTTCTTTCAGGATTGGTTTTCCCCTCTGGGATGCAGGGGTTTGTCTTCCTGTTTTGGATGGTTGGAAGCCTGAGTAGCTTTTCCTTTATGGTGTGCTCTGTATATAAGTGATCTCTCCTGAAATAAACTCACTTGCAGTTACTTAAGTGGAATCTAATAGCTGCTGCTTTGCTGCAATTGCTCCAAGTGACAAAGACTTTCTTGGATATGAGTTTGTCAAATGGCTCTGTTGATATAGGATGTTCAGTATTAAATTACTTTTATGGGGTAATTTTCCCATATTAATTACTTGCACTTTATACCACAGACCAGTTAAATTGCTGCCTTTTCCACTCAGATCATTCTGCAATGTTATAAAATATAGGAGATCTGTGAAAATGCACATTTAAAATCAGTTGTGGGTCTTTGAAAAACAAAGTAATTGACTTTGCCTTCTCTCTGCTTCCTCCAGGTATCTTTGGTGGGTTTCTTGTTTCTGCTAGGGCTGTACATCTCATCCCTGGCCTCCTGCATGGGGGGGCTCTACGGAGCGCCCCGAATCCTGCAGTGCATCGCCCAGGAGAACGTGGTCCCCATGCTCGCCTTCCTTGGACGTGGGGTTAGTGACCCTTCCTATGAAGCTACTGTCAAACCTAACCTGAAGGGAAGCTGTTGATACAAGGAGTATTTCTGGGATGGGGTCTGTGCTCCCTGTCTCAGCCGTGCCCCTGTGCAGGAGCCATCTGACCCTTCTGCACACATGGATGGCTCTTTTAGGACTCCCTTGAGTCCTCCCTTGGTCCCACTTCTTTTGAGACATCTCCAGGAAGACAATTGCTTGAGATACAACTTTCAGTGTGATTTGCTGGTGTTTTTTTTTTGCAAGCACCTTATCTAAACCCAGGCTGATCATAGTTGTGACTGAGGCATTTCACTCTTCTCTGCCATCCCTTTCAGGGCAGAGGTTTAAAGCTGATTGAATGGATGGTAGCTTCCTCTTTTTCTTTCATTTTTCTTCTTTCCTGCTCTTTTTCCTTGAGATCTTCCTATCTTCTTTGGTGACATGATAGCCGAGTACTAATTGCAGTGCAGTGGATTCTGTTTCTGCGCTCTGGAGAAAAGGATGAGGTGCCTTTTGGACTCTGTAAAGATAATAGAGAGAATAAATTTGGAAGGTTAATTTAGAGGGCTGCTTTTAAACAAAGCCTTGCTTTGAATTTGGCAAGAAGCTTTTTCCTTGTCCTGGCAAGTAATCCTCATTCACATGAGTTGTTTCACTGAGAACAGTCAAAGCATCAGCCAATAAGGATTGTGTGTAGTCATGGGCTATGCATGTAGATCAAAGTATTTCATATGGATTTTCATTTTTCTAAAGAGGGAGAAAAAAATTTCCTTTGCTCTAAATAACCTACAGCACCTAACTGCAGCGAGCAGCTGGGAGAACCTTAAGGTGGTTTTGCTTCTTCAGAGCAGCTTATAAATGCAGAACAAATATTGCACAGTGTTGATATTTAAGAATATTTTAAAATATCTTCATTTTAGAAGCATAATGGTTTCCTGTATTTTATATTTCTCAGTGTAATTCTGAGAATACTGAAAATAAGATCATAATAACAGAAATAAGAATAATAGAAATAACAACAGGAGAAGCAGGAATGGTAACAAGAGCAAAACCTTCCAGTTACTGAGGACAGTTGTCAGACAATCCCAGAACAGGCTGTTCTCCATGTGGCAATGCTTGCCAAACTGTCAGTCATTTAGCCCAAAGACTGCAAAGTTGATTCCCTCTCTTCTCTGGCAGTATTCTGTCTTTTTGTAGTGTTTTCTGCTCTGAACACTGGGCAGAGTGCCTCAATGTGAAGTGCTCAGAAAGAGGTGAGAAATTAAAGGCAGATCACCTTCCCTTTCCTTCTCTCTGCTACCTTGAAAATTGTCTAGATTTGGTTCTTGGAGAGTTAATAAATGTAGTTTGTCCTTAACAGTCTGTTCCACATCAGTTCTTCTTTTCCATGGTTTAGGAAAGTGTTGTAGGCAACGTAACCCCAGTTAATGTGAAGGACACTATTGTTTTCTGTAGCGTTAAACCTAAGCCAGAGGCATCCTGAGATCGTACCATCTGTTCCCTATCTCAGTAAGTCTTTCTAATACTTAAGATACTTTCTGAGAACCGAGTTCATTTATCCCGGAGACATATTTCTCATTTCATTGTGAAAAGGCGTAAGGTCCCCTTTTCTATTAATAAGTAAGTGTGGAGAAAATAGAAATAGTTTCCATTTGAGCTATGTGTTTATTAGAGAAGAACATGCAGTAAATGAAAATGTAGGATGGAAAATGTTCCCCCGTCTCGTGCTGTTGTTGGTGTGAAGGAGCTGGAAGAGCACCTTTCAGCTCATCTTTGAGGTGCCTCCTCTTGGCTGTGAGCTGCTGGAAAAACTCCCAAACTTCAAGACTTTTAGAAATGGAGCTTGTTTTTTCAGCAGTAGCCCATTTGGGACAAACCACATCTCAGAAGGGCCTTCACAGGAGCTGTGATGGGCAGTTAGCATCATGTAGGCTCGCTCTTTAGCAGTGATCGAAGAAGGGCATACTAGACCTGAGATTAAAATTTGCGAGAAACCTTTTGAGCAGACAGCAATGAAGGGCCCTGTAGAGAAATTAGAAATGAACAGTTAAGTGTAATTAACATGTTTTATTGCCTGAACACAGCCCAAGCTTCCCATAGGCCCCACAAATCTGTCTGAAGGTTTACTGCTGCTTTAATATTTTACCATGGAGATATAGAGTGAGACTGGATGAATTTTCCAAAGACAAAGATTGAGGAAGGATCAGAGGTGAGGTGGGAACTCAGCAGTTCTTGGCTTCCAGTCTGTTCTTAAATTTATTAAGCCAGTGAACCTCTGCTGTGCACACGTGGAGGTACGTTTCATGACTAACGTCATGAAACAGACTGCTGGGATATTCACATGTTACATCTGAGCTGGGAGGATCCTCTCAAGTATTAATTTAAATAATTTTCTCTTATTGATGCAATAGAAAGGACCCAACAAGACTCCAGTAGCTGCAATTTGCTTAACAAGCCTCATCACCATGGCTTTCGTCTTCATTGGGCAAGTGAACGTTCTTGCTCCGATAGTCACCATCAACTTCATGTTGACTTATATTGCTGTAGACTACTCCTATTTCTCGATCTCCTTGAGCTACGACATTCAGCAAAAACCTGGCAAGACACTGGTGGAAAACACTAAGACTCCTCACTCTTCCCAGCCTTTGATTTTTAACAGGCCCTCCAGCCATGCATCAGATGGAGTAATTCAAAGCAGATCGAATGGCACCTTGCTGGAATTCAGAAAAGACATGGACCAGCTTTTTAAACCATTTCATAATGAGCCAGATGCTGGCAAAAAGGAAGGAGCTGAGAATCTAATGCAAAAAGTCAAACAGAAAAAAGCAAAGAAGCCAGCCAAGCAAATGTTACAAGACAGCTTTCTTCTGGATCTTGATCATGATGCTTCTCCAGCCCACTGTGGCTGGGATGAGACCATGGAGCCTCCACCCAAAAGCCAGCAATGTGAGATGGGATTGTGCTGGTCACTGCCTGCTGTGGATCACCAGGGGCCACCTGAGTATGGAGAGCAGCTCTGCAGCAAGGCACCAGAGGTCCCAGGTCGTGGGATGGAAGGTGAGGGCTGCAGGAAAGGGACTCACGGGGAATGATTTATGGCCTCAGTGCTCCTGGAGGCAGGCGAGAAACTAGCTTTATATGGGACTGTCATTGGGTGATTCATAGCAATAATATCTTTTATTACAGGTGAGGATAGAGTTCATCGTAATGAATCACAGGAGAAGTTCCAGTGTAATTTCCTATGGAAGATTAATCACAGGAAAGCAGGCAGGATTGTATTTAGTGTAGGGTTGTTTACTGCATGCTCGTTATTCTACAAATGTGCTCTTAATGCTGTGCATTAAAAAGGTTTTGAGTATTATCTTGGGGCTTATTTTGCCATGATGTGGGGTAGGAGGGTAGAAGGGATGGAGTTTTGCAAGCCTAAAGCTCTAGCTATCAAAATGAAATGATCCCCTTGCTGCAGGAGGAGGCTATAATTCGTCATCTGCAGCTAAGAATCTGAATTCATTTTGTTGGCACTGTGGGTATTTAATACTGTTTACATTGGGGTTGTTGTCTCAGATCAGTAGTCTTCTATCAGTGTTAGCCAATTAAATGTTATATCTTTCTTCTTTTACAAATATGGAAACTGTGCCTTGCTTTCCATCACATACAGTGACGTATGTGTGAACTTAAAATGGCCTCAATACCAGAGCTGTAAACTCCTTTGTTTCCTTTCTTTTTTTCTCTTTCTGCTTTTTTTTTTTCTTTTTTTTTTGCTTTCATTTTAGAAGTTATGTCTAAATTCTGCCATGCCCAGCTGTCAGATAGAATTTCTGTTTTGGTTTCTGCAATCTGGTAACGTAAAGTAGAATAAGACTGACACACCAGCTCCTTTATAATATCTCTCTTTCTTTCTTCTTATCCTCTAGAATCATCTACAAGGCAGCAAAATCTAGAGCTGGAAATTCAGCAAATTCAAAAATCCTTCTACTCCAATTTCTGCAATTACTGGGTTTCCTTTGCTGGTGTAAGTAATTTTATTTTGAGCACTGGTTTGTGTTTGTAAAACGTGGAAGGAAGTTCATCGCAAAAATACTACACTGCAGTATTTTCAAATGGCTTTTGTGTTTCCCTGCTTACCTGCACTAAATACTTGCAGGAATATGCACCCCTAGTTCAAATTAAGAGAAAGGCAGATGACATTATTTAAAAGAGCAAAAACAAACGAACACAGAAGATCTAAATTCAAAGTCTGTCATCTTAGAACTTTTCTAGAGTTAGAGATGTGGGGCTGCTGGGGAAAAAACATTGGATCCCTCTTTTCACTGTATTCCAGCCTGCTGGGAGATGGAGTGAGACATCAGATTCAGAGCTGTATTATTTTTATTTATGAAACAGTTGATGCTACCTTAGGGTAGGATTTCATTAGCACCGAACTCCTGATCGGAGCAGCCTGACTGTGAAATTCCACATTTTGAGGGAGAAAAACAGAGTGTTCTCCCAGCACGTTACTTTCAAGAATAAATAACTTCTAAATAGCTTCTGCCTGAAGCCACTGAGAACATTTAAATTCACCTTGGGAAGATGGATTAATGGGCAGATGACAGGAGAAGGGTCAGATATGCATAATGAATGAACCATATGTCTTTTCTTCATGGATGGGGATTCCATAGCTGTATGAAAATACAACAAACACCTTTGAACAGCACACAAACCCCTTCTAATTTAATCCTTAGATTGAGTTTGACACCCACTTTCCAAATGTGCTGATTGGGCTTCCAGTAGACAAGTACTGGAAACAGGTCCTGCAGGTGGGTGTGTGGGATGGATACTGGAGGCTGCTCTCCAGTGGTGAAATCTTTGGGAGGTTGTACACCAATGCACTCTCTGGGCTCAGTAATTAACAGAGTTCTAAGTGCTTGTCATCATCTTGAGCAGTAATAATAATAATAATAATAATGGATACGTGGCCAGAAACTGCTCATCATGGAGTGTTTCAGAGGTAGGAGATGATGTGGTTCCCTAGAGGGCCTGTTGCACCAGGAGTGTCCATCCACCCATGCTATTGCCCCATCAAACCTGGCCTTGAACACCTCCAGAGGTGAGCTCAGGCAGCATTGATTATGTCCCCATCCCTGAGCAGACACCTAAAAAGAAATGCTCAGCAGATTAATGCTGTCACATTGACAGCAGTGCACTATCTCACTTGGAGTGACCCCAAGCCTTGTCTTTTCAATAGGCAATTGTGTCCCTCATCATAATGTTTGTCATTCAGTGGATCTACGCCCTTGTCAGCCTGGGGGCAGCGGTGGTTCTGTATTTCTACATCGGCCAAGTGAGTCCAGGACTCCCCCTGGGTGAGTTATGTGTTCTTTGTATTATTAAATCTGCTTAAAAATTCATTAAGATTTAATTTCATTTGATTGTGAATTGAGAGATTATGCAGTTGGCACAAGGAAGGATTACATTTTGTTTCTTCGTTAGTTTCAATGCATTTTATATCTAGCTCTTCAATATTTGTTTCTAACTGTAGCTAACACTAGCTTGGTAGTTTGAACATTGTGCTAATTGTGATACTTTTTGTACTAGAAATGGCCAAATCAGACACTAAGAGTTAAGAAGCATTGCAGATTGCAAATGCATCATGGCAATGAGAAAAATCTGTTGTAAATGCTTTTTAATAAACTTAATTAATTGATCTAAACCCACCTGAGAAAATTTTAATGAAAATGGGAATTATGACAAGTATCTCATTAAATCTCAGCATTCAAAACTGCAAAACAAGAGAGCCTTTTGATTCCAGATCTCAACAGGTTGAATATGTCAGGAATGTAATCTGGGAAAATATTTTTAGGCAAAAGGCTTTAAAAAGGTTTGTGCATGTGATAGGCTTAAACAAGTTCAAAATTAAACAGTATAGCACATTGAGAAAGCAGCTCAGGAGAGTCTATAGCTCCTTGGCACAGGGGCAGGAGAGATTTGCATTGGTCTGCCTCTCTGAAGGGAGAGGGTGATGCATGCACCGCATGTGTCTGCTCACATACATACATATGTAGGTGCATAAGTACATTTGTGTGATAGTACATGGGTGCAAATTGTATGGATGTGCTATATTTTGTTTAGCACCTATGAAAACCTAGGTACGAGAAGACAAAAGAGCCTGAGTTCACGTGTCATTTAAACAATTCAAAGATAGCCACCTGTATTTATCTAGATGAAAAGTTATTGTAAGTAGATACCAGATTTCAGAAACCCATGCTGGGAGAAGCCAAAAATTAGTTGTTATTCAGTAACCATCAATATATCACTCACTAATCTACTACGACTGATTTCTATTTATCTGTATGGAAAAGTGGAGAAGAAATGAGATGGTTTTATGCAACCTGCTCTAGAGTAAGGTGTCCCTTTTCTTGGCAGGAGTCACGGAACTAGGTGGCAAAGAAGTCAGAAATAAACAGATTTCAGCCTATTTTTTATTTGATTGTGACTGAAAGTTATCTTGTGGCCACACTACATCAACTGCACCATGAGCTTGCGCTCCAAAGACAGAATGACCCTTCCATGTAGAGAGGCTGTGAGATGCTGGTTGAGTGATGCTTTGGATTAGGGACTAGATGAAGACCTTGGGAGTGGTAGCTTTGCCACAAGAATGCTCCAGGATTTCAACACATCCTTCCTCTTTTCTCTTGGCCTCCAGCAGCCTAAGCCAAATCCAGCAAGCTCTGCTGGGTCTCTGTTCTCCTCCCTATCCCTCACCACAAACTTCTGGGACTGCTTTTGCTGCCAGCTCCAGCACTTGTCTGCCCCTGCAATGAGCCAGTGCAGGAAATTAACTGTACAAAGAAATCCAAAAGACTTGGTGTTGATGTAATAAGCTAAACCAGTTCTCCTTGGGGTCAGCCAGGAAGGAGCAGTGAGACCACGGCCACTCTGGCTTAGGCCAGCTACACAGCTCCTTAGTCTCCCCATCCCTGCAGTGGGAATGAGCTTTGCAGTCTCAGGAAGAGAAGGTACTGCTCCCGGTATCTTTGCTTTGGCCTCAATTCTGCTGGTATTTTAATAAGCTGTCAGTCTGGGAAGGGATAGCTGCTCTCCATAGGGATGGAGAAATTTGAGTTAGTTTCTTGCTTCAAGAGCTGGAGCAAGCAGAAATACTTCAAAAGTGTTCTCACAATCACTAAATTTTTGTGTAATGAAGGCTGGTTTGGGATTTTATACAAAAATTCAATGGCAAAATGCAATTATGAGGGAATTAACAGCCTACTGACTTTCTGTGCCTTTTTTTCTGTAGGAGCAGCAGCGAATTTCAGTTTGTTCAGCTGGATTAAGTCTGTTTTGACCACCTCATGCAGGTTGGTACCGATCGCATGGCAGAGATCAAGGCACTGATCCACTAATGTGTGTAAACGTTGACTGTCTTCTTACCTGGAGCAGTTTATCTTTCCCTGGATGGAGACTCAGAGTTCTTAGTTAATAGTTATTTGCTTCGGTTAGCCCAGTGGCTGTGGTAATGGTGGAACAGGCAGTCACATTCCAGCTGGGTTGAAGTTTCAGAGAGGAAATTTGGGAGGAAACAGCAATAGCTGCAGGGGAAAATACAATAAACAAGGTCTTCAGTGAAGGAACCATTCTGTGTTGAGTTTCTGAGGGATTGCATCTGCTAACATCTTAGGGTTTTCCTTCCCAGAAGACCTCAGGGTTTTTGCATGGTTGGTTATTAACTGGTTTTGTTAATTCATTTTGATCCTATTAATTATTAATTCCATAGAGTTTGGATTCCCATGGGAGTAGTGACCATCTCTGCTGCTTTGCAATTCAGTGGGATAGGCAATTTTTAATCTGTTTGACTTCTTTCCTGTTGCAATGGGGGAACACTGTAGTGAAGACCATAAAATACAAGTGCTGTGCATTAGATGTGCAGATTTGGTGGCTTCTTTTAGATAAATGAAGGTCCAGATATTTAGGCACATTGGCACATGCCTATGCTTTCCTTCCAGCTCTTTGCCCACAGTCCCTATAACATAGCCACATGTCTTTGGTGGCAGAGGCAGCTCAAGGGACTAAGCTGAAGGCAGTGGGATCTCTCTTAGATCCCTGTGGATGTGGGTCCATGATGCAGCTAATAACAGACAAGCTGGATCTCCTGCATCACTGCCCAGCACTGTCTCTACAAGACATGGGGATCTCTGCAAGAATGGCATGAGGACACACCTGTCCAGCAGACCTCTTTTCCCATGAACAGCTTCCTTCACACAGCTACTGCTGCCTCTCATGGCAGTGTCCTAAAGCTGCAGAATTCTCTGTTAGCAGGATAAGAGCCCAAGGCAGATAAACCTCACAGAACAGGAGTGAGGGTGTCCTGAGGGAATGCTCTATGCTTTTTGTGTCTCATTTAGAAAGAGGGGTTGTTGCCCATCTCTCCCCCCTTCACAACGTCTGCTGCATTCGTAATGTGAGCCAGGGCCAGGAGTGAGGAGGTGAGAATGGGAGCAGGGTGCATGGGACTGTGCTGGAATCACTGTCAGAATTACTCATTGCACGGTGAGTCAGACCCTGCTGCATTGTATTCCAAGCACTTGACTGTCCTGTTCCACCTCGGTGTACAGCTAGATCCGTTGCCTGCAATTTAGTTCAGTGCAGCTATGATGATGGAGCATTTTTCCTGCTGGTCATCCCGTGGTGCTTCTCAGCCCTGTCTCTTGCCTATTGTCAGATGGTCCCCGTGGGAGGCTGGCTGACTTCCCAGGGAGCTGGCCGGGGATCAGAAGGGAGAAGTTAGTCTACCTCTGTTATGCTACAAGAAATTGCCTTGAAATCACTTGCACATTTCTCCTAAACTTTGTTTTCTTGAAATCCAAGCAAGACATATCAATGAATTCGAGGTAAAAAAGTCATTCTATTTAAGTTCAAGAGTGATGGAAGCAAGCATGGGTTCTTGGTACTTTCAAATTCTCAAAGGCTGGATTTGGCCCTTGACTACCTGATCTGGTGCCTGATCTAGTGATTGTATCACCCCTGCCCATGGCAGGGAGTTGGAGATGACCTTTGAGGTCCCTTCCAACCCAAGCCATTCTATGATTCTACGGAAGAGGGCCAAGTCATTGGTGTCAGTGCTTCCAATTGTGACTTGCAAGTGTGTAGTAAGAGTTTCTTAAACTTAGCCTCTGAGAACAAGAGGCTGAAGGAAAGTCTCCTCTTTTTATTTCAAAGAGGAAGAGAGTTTCCGGCCTGCGTGCTTCCCGAAGTAATTGAGATGTACACGAAAGCTTCGGAAGCTATAAGAAGGGTATTTTTCATTAGCAATGGGTCGTGCTCCTTCCTTTCCTGCACAGTGTAAAAAGTGGCAGAGCCAACATCTGGAGCAATTCCAAAGAGGAAATGTATATTTGCTAAGAAAATGTATATTTTTTGAATATTTGCTGGGGAGGGGGTGGGAGTATAGTCACTGCGTGCCTTCTAGGAAAAATGTTTCCAGATTAGCTGGAAGGGCAGCAGGAGAGATGTAACCCTTTTCAATATGCCCTGCCTGCCCCTGTTGGTGCTATTTTTGGTCTCTTCTGTTTTCATGGCTGCTAAAGGCAGACGCTGGGTGATGCAAGTGCTTCTGCTTCTGTGCCTGCAGGAGGAGTCCGTCACCGAAGGAGCAGATCGTGGTGACCCCAGCCTTTGCGACAGTGGGCATGGAGACCAGGCAGCTCACCGAGGAGAATGAGGACTTTGCCTCCAGGCACCGCTACCACCAGTCCTCCCTCATCAGCAGGGAAGAGTTCAGGAATCAGTTTCAGTAAAGTTGGAGGAAGAAAAAAAGAAATAGCAAGCTGTCATTTAAAAAAGGGCTGATGAGTGCCAATCACTGCTGACGTGCCTTGTGAAATACTTGAATGTGTATGGAAAGGATGTGATTAGTTATTTACATGCTAGAGGCTTGTTTGTTTATGCAGGCTACAACATGGCCAAGTTTCAAATCTTATCCTAAAGGAAAAAAAAAAAAAGAAACCTGCTTGTTGTGCAGGGGTTTTCTACCTCAGAGTTTCAGTGACCAAAGTCTTAGCACTTTAAGATGTTAGATGATAGGCCGGAGTCAGTGGCAAGTGCAAGAGGATTATCAAATATATTCATAACTGGAATTGAACCTGTGCCTTTATAAGCAGCAGTGCAGCATGGTGAAATCTACTGTGAAATGGTGATGTGATGCCTTAGAAGCTTTGCATAGTGGCTTCCCACATCCTTTCTGAAACAAGAGCCAGGACCTGAGAACACAGCTATCTCCAAATAGCACATCTCTTGGCTAAAAGGAGAGATGATTCAGAAGTGCCTTAACAAGATACATTTAACCTTATTTTGCTAATTCTGCTTAAAGCTCATCCTGTGCTGAGCTTTATATACGCGTAAGTAAAAGGGGGGGGTGGAGGGAGGAATCACTGCCTCTCCCTTCTTGTAATCTCTGATCACTTCAGCCATTAAATTATTTATTTCTCCTTTTGTGCAATAAAAACATCAGCATCGGGACACGTCTCACAGCACTAAATTAAGAGAACAACGAAATAACAAAGGCAGGAGCATCGGAACTGGGTGGGCTTTGAGGTCCCTTCCAGCCCAAGCCATTCTGGGATTCAGTGAGACAAGCAGCTCCTCCCATTGGGTACCGTAGTTTTGGCCAGCACTGTTGGGAAGGTTACTGTGTCTGTTGTCTCAGAGCATGTTGTGCCTGGGCTTTCTGGGCAGTTTAATTGCTGCTGTTGTATGCTGTAAGTAGAGCAACTTTTCTTCTTAGTGCTTGAGAATGAGTGTGCTGATCTTTCCTGGGGTGTTGGCGTTGACTTTGTTAATTGCAAGGGTGGAGGGAAGCCTTGCTTCAGGAATCCTGAAGGTCGGTTTGGGACTCAGCCCTGAGCATTATCTGTCCAGAACAAGTTGCAACTCAGTTAATTTCATAATGAAAAGATCCTTCTATCTTTTAAGCTGTGTGAGCTCTGTTATCATCTATAACCAACCTTCCTTTGAGTTCATGGAATTGTTTTTAAGAAATGAGGGTGTGAAAACATTTGTTTTTATGAGATACGTAGATGTAAAACCTTTTTTTTTACTGAACCTCCAGCTGTAAGTTGCTACATGTAGGTTTGACAGACTCATTTGCAAAAGGCACAGACGCATTGAAGGATAGATAGTTTATTATTTGCCTTGTGGTCTTGCCTAGATGCTCATGCTGTGTTTGTGATGCCACAGTGCCCAGGAATTAGAGTCATCTGCCTCAAAAACAGCGCAACACAAATAGAATTGAGAATGGGCAGGAGAAAATTCAAGTTTTGTTGTGATATGGGCATTAAGTGACAGCTCCTTGCTGCTTGTTGCCATTACTCTGGTTCTGTCTGAATGTCCCATTGGGATTTACTCGGAGAACCAAACTCCTTCAATCTATAGCTTTACCCAAATCCCTATACTTCTTTCCTCTCTTCATAGCTCTCTCGGTCAGCTTTGGGTTCCCTTGGGTGCTTTCACTGTGCACATTGGCCAGAAAGTCACATGCTTGGGATGGTCGCTTGCAGATAATTGTGATTCAGGAGAAGCAGCAAACAAAACACCTGAAAGAAATAATGATGCTGTGCCTGGGATGTGGCAAGGGGTTCCCTGTGGCCAGCAAGGCACTATGTTCTCAGCCCTGTGCTTCTGATTCTGGATCAGCTTCATCCAGCATACCTGCACCTGGACAGGATGTGCTGAAGCACAGTGGCCAGCATAGGGTTATCATTTAAATTAGTGGGGAAAGGAGGTTCTTAGAATTATTGCCTTTGCCTGGTGAATTCTAGAATGGGCAATTACTGCCATAAATAGGAGAAGAAAAAAATACAGTGAACCGGTAAGTATAGGAAGTTCATACAAAATGGGTGTGCAGTGAACTCAGTAATATTCCTTCTCAGAGCAGGCTGAGAAGGGTCCTGAAAAGGAGGAGTCAGAGGTTCTGAGTTGCTTCAGATGGATCGAAATAGCTGAATGTTTTTTCCCCCAAAAATACAGGGTTTATTTCTGACAGGAATCAGAAGGGAACATTTTGGACCTGGTGGTAAAACCTGCTGTGCGTTTTGCTGTGAGGGATGAAAGAAGATCACAAGACCCACATCTATCCTGACCTCCAAATGTCAAGTATCTGGAACGAGCTGCTTCCAAGGGAGGCACAAGGCAAACGTTCCCTGTATAAAGAAATCAATTGAGCACTGCTACCCCCGGAATGCAGAGAAAAATGTTCAGGTGCTAAGTGCCTTTTGGATGATTGGGATCCATTAATGGATAGCTTACAGCATCGAGAGGAGATGGGGAAGGTAATTAATTACTGGGTTAGGAACTATCTGTCCACTTCGGAAACTCGGGACTTTTAATAACAAATTCCGGGAGTAGAAACTATTCACTTTGTACCTTAATTCATCATCAGCTGAAAACTTGTCTGAGGTTTATGAGCCTGCTCCAAGCTTGGGACAGATCTGGGCTATGTTTCAAGCGAGCTGCAGGAGTTCTGTGCTGGGGCTGGGAAGGGTTCCTGGAGAACAGACCAGGAGTGACCATTGAGCACAATCCGGGTGAGGAGTTATGGAGGTGCCTCTTCTGTCAAAACTTTTGTGCTTTTCTGTGATTTCAGGACAAAACAATGCAGAACCTGGCAAATTGGGTTGTGTGCCTCCAGCCCCTTGGGCTGGAATGTGGAAAGCAAAGTAAAACAAAACCAAACAGTGTTTTTCCTCTCCTAGCATAGAGTGATGGTGGGATTCAGTTGATCAGCATATACCATCCATCATGCTTTACGTAGTTATGTTAGAGCTGGGGCTTAGGAATACTGGGGTTCCTCATGAGCTGACTTCTTCGGTGCAGGGATATCCCTTAGTGAAGTGGCAAAGGTGGGAATAAAATAACTTGGCAGGAAAATGTGGTAACTTCACCTTTTCAGCTACAAAGCCTTAGCAAATCGGTCATCTGCTGGGGAAGGGAGTGCATCTGGGGAGTACAAAAAAGCCATCGGTGTTTCCTTCCCAGGTGCTTGTGATTGAGCCACGACAGTGAGGGGAGAGTTTGGCTGTGATGGTAAATACTCCTTTGATGGCATTGACTCCCATTGTGGTGCTTTTGTCCTCTTGGTGACCACAATGGCAAGAGGATGGGTGTAACATCCCCATGGCCACCTCCTGATATGTGATGCTTTTAATGGGAATTTTGGGAAAAGGGGCATTAGCTGCCTGCCTGGGAGGGCCAATAGGAGTCTGCCATGCTGGGTTTTTAGTGGGATCCACTATGGCCACAGGGGCATGCAAGCATTTGGTCTGGCCCTGTTTTCTTCATGGCTGTGTGTTCAGTGATGTTTATTTTGTGTCTGCATGCTGCCGGGTTTGTTCTCGCTGCGCCTGTTGGGTAAAACAGTAGGAAGAATTTATTGAGGCTTTTTGGAAAAGCACTTGATACCACACTTCCTGCCTGTTGGATTTACAGCTTCAGAGGATGAGGAGTACTTATAGGAATGGGGAGCCATTTATTTCATATAAAAAGATATCTCCAAATGTTTGAACTCCTGCCCCGCATCTTCCCCCAAGGTATCGGAATACATCTCAGCTCCTCACACAAGCTTTAACTCGTGGCAGTGCATTCCTTGGCTGGGTGTTGGTTTCTCTGTCTTCTGGGTTAGGGCTCTTTCTGTGATGTGTTCCATAGGAAATAGATGGGTATGTTGACAAAGGCTGATGCAGCCTGGAGAGGTGGTGGATGCCCTGTCCCTGGAGACACCTAAGATCAGGCTGGGGGGGGCTCTGAGCACTGATAGAGCTGTAGGTGTTGCTGCTCATTGAAGGGGGATTGGACCAGATGGCCTTTATGTGTCCCTTCCAACTCCAGTAATTCTGTGATTCTGTGTCCGATGCAGCTCATTGTCATTGCAGCTGGTTGTGATTTGTTGGTTCACTTCAGAGAAACCTGGAATAGCGGGGGACAAAATATCCCCATCTCTAGGTACTAACAACTGGAAAAGCCAATGTAGTTTGCATGCTTGTGTGGGCCCATCAGTGCCACCTTTTGGGTGGAGAGAAGCCTTTGAGAGTTTGGGTTTCTCAGTGAGCTGTTTGCTTCTGCTTCTGGGGAAGGGAGAACGGGGGAGCTGGGGACTATGGACCGAACTGGCATTCTTTGTCTTTGTCTTGTGTTTGGAGGGTTGCCATTTGTTACTGTGGTTTGAAGTGCTGGATTTTGCTTGGGTGGAAGTGGCTCGTGGAAACTCAGTCTGAATCTGAACTAGCTGAGGGGGGAAAGCAAAGGGCATCTGGGCATCCCATGGGGAGGCGGGGACAGGATGGGTTGGGGTCTTGGCGGCAGTGAACTGTGGGCTGGGGGCTGCCAGCAGCGACACAGAGCAGTGCTGTGGTGTGCACTGCACACAGCATAGCCAACAGCGTGGAGTTATGAAAGGGAATTTCAGAACAATAAAGGGAAATCCTCTGCCTCCCGTACAGCCCAGCCTGGGAAATTGACCGCCGCGAGAAACTGCTGCTGGAATTTAAAGGAGAGCGGGTCCGCTTTATAACCAATAAAAGATTTGTAGTCCTTTGGCAAGGACTTGCCGCAGCTTCGGTGGGAATGGAGTATCGGGGCCACTTAACGCTCACCGCGCTCAGCCGGAAAGAAACTTTCCGGTGGAGCAGCGCTGCCCGAACCCGGCCGGGTTCCATCCGCTCCGATCCGTGGTGCAGCCCCCACCCGAGCGGGGGCACCGCGCAGCCCGAACCTCTGCTGCAACGGGCACGGAGCTGCCCGAGCGGGGAGCGGGCTCTGCTGACAATAGGGGACGGATAAAAATAGTGCGGAGGAGCGAGGGTGGGGGGACCGGGCCGGGCGGGGGGGCCGTGCCGAGCCGTGCGGGGCCGCGCCGGGTGATGTCAGGCTCGAGGAGGAGCCTCGGCCGCCTGCCCTTTTACTTTCGGGCGCCGGCACTTGGCCGCAGGCTGCCGCTGGCCGGGCCCCCCCCGCCGCCATGGGCACCCCGCGCTGCTGAGGCCGGACCGAGGCTGCCCCCTCCCCCGGGGCAGCCGCCCTCTGCCGTTCTCCTCCGTTCCCCATCGCCCCGCTCCGGGCATGTGAGCCGCTCCCTCCAGCCCCGGCAGCACGCCCCGCTCCCCGTCCCGTCCCCAGCGCCATGCCGGCAGCCTGCGCCCTGCTGCTGCTGCTGCTGCTGCTGGGGCTCGGGCTGGCCCCGCCGGCCGGGTCGCTGCCCTTCGCTCCCTCCCGGCGCCTTCCTCCTCCTCCTCCTCCGCCGCCGCAGCCGCCCCGCAGCCGCCTCGGCCGTCCCTGCTCGCCTCCCGCCGCGGGACACGACCGCCCGGGTGAGTGGGGACACGGGGAGGGACGGTGGTCGGGTCTTGCTCCACGCGTGGGCTGCCCGGCCCCGTGTATTAAGGGTGGTTCTGGTTTGCTAAGGGAACGTGCGGGGGAAGGCGTCAACGCGTTGCCGGGAGCGAGTGGGCTCGGAGGCTGCGTGGGTGCCCGCCTGCCCCTGCAGCCTCCTCGCTGCTGCACCCCCTGCCCGGCACTCCGCTCCGTGCAGCTGCTCTGGGAGCAGTCACTGGTTGGTGCTTGGCAGTGATGCTGAGCCTGCTTCCAGCACGGGCAAGCAGAGGGCAGGCTGCGTTTTGCACAGGAAAAGCAGAGCTTGCTTTGGTTGTCGCCCCATAAGCGGGTTTACTTGTTTGCCAAAGGAGGCACAGTGCGAAGCCCTGGGAGCACTGCTGCCTGAGGATGTGCTGCTGCACACCTGCCTGATGGGCACAACCAACCTCAGCTTTTAGTCTGAACCACGGCTGTTAGTCCCTGATGGGAAGAGAATGCCATGCTTTGCGGCTAAGTTTGCTCTTTTTCAAGCTATTAAACTTCAGGAAATGTGGTGAAACTGTAATGCTTGAGTTACCTTCATGTATCCGAAGTGTGATGCTGTAGGATCACACTGTCCCCAGTAACCAAGGTGTGTGGTACCAGTGGGGTGCGAGCAGTATGGGGACCACGAGGATGCAAAGAAAGAAACCTGGGGCTGTCCCACTCAGCAACATTGCTCCAGGGGCCCCTTCCAGGCCAATGCTGCTCACCTGCTCCAGGCTCAGGGAGATGGACTCTGCAACCACCTGCTCAAGTCCTCGGCTGCTGTTTGGTGAGAGTCATGCAGATCTCTTGGTGGATAGCAAAAAGTATTCCATTTCAGATTCCTATCTGCTGTCTTTTCGTGTGACCTCAATGACTCCTGAGAGCTGACGGAGGAGGAATGCGTCACCTTTGCTGGGGCCTGAAAAGATCCTTCCAACCCTCTGCCAGGAATGAGTGCAGGCATCAGGTTTGCAGCTACAGGTGGCTCATGGTTTGCATCAGCCCTGAGCCAGGAAGAACAGTAATAGCAAATGGCACAACAAATGATGCTACGTGCCAACAGCTGCCATGGGTCACTGTGAGTCACAGGTTCATGCTGTCCACTTGGGGGTCAGTGCTGGGGATGGGATCTCCTGAGCCGCTCTCAGGCCAAGCTGTAGGCACAGAAGGGACCGCTCTGGTCTGAATCCTGCCAATTCTTCCACTGCCCTAAGGAGGCCTTGTGAAAGAGCATAGGACAGAGGTGTCACTGAGCCCCTAATGCAGTCCCTATGGAGCAAGAAGTGTGTTGTTCCCATCTCACATATGGAAATAACAATGTGCTGTGCCCAGCAGGACACCAGCCTTATTGGCTCCATGAGGCTGGGAAATGAGGTCAGGAACAAACTGGGAAGGAACTGCCCGGGATGGGGTGTTCACAAGGATGTTCCTTCACACTAAAGTGGTGTTTTGCCTCCAGAAGTGCCTTGGACTTCCCATTGCACATCAGGTGGCTCTATGTAGTCACAGCAATGCAGAGAGGTGCAGGATGCTGCTTCTTTCAATGCTGGTGCTATGGGAGGGTGTGTCATTCATTCTGCAGGCTCAGAGGCCCCTGGGGCTGAGTAGGCTCAACATTGCTCCTTGAGGTTGGATGAATTAAAAAGTACACATGCATGCGCACACAAAAAAAGAAGGAAAATAGAGAAGGAAATGGAGAGGTGCCATTGTGCTGGACTTGCCTGGATTTTTCAGTTTTTCTGCTGCAAGCACCAGAGCCACTCCATATCTTTCAGGATCACAGCGTTTGGGCAGCCTTTTGCATGCTGCTTTTCCCAAGCAGCAGTCACTGCTTTAGGGTCATTCCATTTGCTGTAGTTATTTTGTGTGGCTGCAGCCCATGGTGCAGCCATCCCCTCCCCAGGGGATGCCAGTTTTGGGATGGAGAGTTTGCTTTAGAGGATTGAAGTTCCCCCCCATCCTCGCAGCCCTCCGGTGCAATGTGCTTGCTTCTTCTGTTAGGGATCCCAGTTTTAGGGTCAGAAACCTTTCCCAACTCAGCTCCCAGGCTGCAACCCCATCCAATGAGTCTGGTCACAGAATGAAGAAATAGCCTTGGGATGAAGGGACGGCCACATGCTGGCACTTGTCTCAGTACCTCTCTGTTGCTGGAGTGTAAAGAAGCTTTAAGGGCAGATTGATCCAGGGGATCAGAAGTTGCTCCAAGCAAACTTAAAGGTTGCTTGTTTTATTCCCCTGATGCTGTGTGATAGATAATCCATGGCCTGTAGCTGGTGGGCAAGCTTGTCATGAGCCCCCGGTACCCCAAACACAGGCTGTTATTTACATCCCATTGAAGATGTAGGTCACACAATGTGCTTTTCTTTTTCCTGATCAGCTGAGCATAAAAGGCAGAATCCAATTTCCAGTGGAAACAGACCTGATTACAAATTCAAATTTTCAGTTCTCTGAGCAGTTTTGCAACATTTGCATTGTAATTTGCTGTTTCCATAAATATTAGAGGTTGATTTGCTGGGATATTCATCCGGAGCAGATGCAAGAGGGCTACAAGCAGAGGCTCAGGGAGGGAATGAAGTTTATGGGTGACCGTCAGTAGAAAGTGGGGTTCTTCAGGCTGGTGAAGCGGAGGCTCAGGGGAGACATTATGGCTCTCCACAACTCCCTGAAAGGAGATTGTGGCAAAGTGGGGGTTGACCTCTTCTCTCAATTAACAGCCATAGGATGAAAGGTGATGGCCTCAAGTTGCACCAGGGGAGGTTCAGATTGGATGTTAGGAAACAAGCAGTGGCACAGGCTGCCCAGGGAGGTGGTGGAATCACCATCCGTGGAGGTGTTCAAGAACTGTGATGTGGCAGTGTGGCACATGGTCAGTGGGCACAGGTCAGTGGTTGGACTGGGGATCCTAGAAATCATTTCCCACCTTAACAATCCTATGAGTGTGGGTTTGTTGCATCTGGCCACCCTTCCCTTTTGCCTTCTTTGCCAACGCGTATGCAGAAGCAGCCATGCATTTTTAATGCCCCTGTGCTGTACCATAGCATCCTGCTGTGGCTGATGGCTCTTTGATTATGCAGAGAACTCGCGTTCATCCTTTCAGGCTGAAATCATTCGAATCAGAGGACAAGGAGAGAACTTTCCCACCCAAAAGGGAAATGATGTTGCATTACTGAGCGGCCAGCCCAAGTTATAATATAATCTTAGAAAAATGCAGTTCCCTCGAGTAAAGGAAGTTCTGTAAACTTCAGCTCCTTCAGGCTGCCCGTGGAGCTGTTGCCTGTGTTGTGGAAGTGCTGCTGTCAAAGTGGGATGCTCAAGAGAAAGCAGTAAAAGAACTAGTTCTGCTTACAGTGAGGGCCTGCGCTAGGGTCAGAGTGGTGAGGTCTGTAATGCAGGTGTTAGGATGCTGGATCCCATCCCTTCCCTACTGTTAGCTTTTTCTAAGTGCTGTGCATAGTGAGCCCATCCTGAAGAAGTGGCAGCTGGAGCAAGGTGAAACATCTGCAGGGTTTTGCTGATGGAGATGGCTGGGTTCAGAATTCCACTCGTGTGAAAGTGAGGCAGAAGGTTTGTTTTTAGGGCTGTCAGCATTTAGGCAGAGAGAAAGAGATGATAAACCCATATAAAATTCACAAGGAATAAAAATATCTTTTATTTGGTGAACCAAGTGCACAAGCCAACCCATCTCCCGTGGTGCTGGTGTCCACATCCAGTCCAGTCCTGCTGTGGCTCTGGATGAAGGCATTTGACATCACTTGTCCTCCATGCAGGAAGGTCTCTTCAGGGGGCTTAGGTGTACAAATACCTGCTCTGTCCTGATGCTGAGTCCTTTGCTAGCTGATTTTGTAGCTGGTGCTGTGAGCATTGGCTGTGGGCAATCCTGCATGGTTGCCAAAATCTGCAATGAGAGCTGCAGAAGGTTTGGCTTTCTGTCCCAAAAGGCTCAGTTAGCCCCTGGGGCTGTCATTAGAGAGGGAGAAAGGAGCTTATGGCTGTGAGGGCGTTAGGGAAATGCCCTTTTTGACTCGAAGCTGATTTAGAGGGGAGGGGCTGAGGAGTATTACTCTGCACCTACCCAAGGACATGGGTGGCTGCTGTGACACCCCATGGCAGCGCATGCACCTTTGGGACATCTGTTCACTGTGTTTTTCTGCATGCTTTGGGCATCATTTTCATTCCACTGCTACCAGGTTCTCTCTGGGATCTCCAGACTGCAGAGGAAACTCTGTAGGGGTATTTGAGTACACGAGCAGCCTCCCGTGGATCCCTGGTAGCAAAGGAGGGCTTCATTTTGCTGCTGTGTTTGCTCAGCAGCTTTCACAGCACCCTGCCTCTGCAGCCACGGGAGGAACTTGGGGGCTGCACAGCACAGTCACCCGCGTCACCGCCTGTCGGGACACTGCTGGTAACACCCTTCCTCTGGTGGAAAATCTCTGAAGCCCCGAGGAGTGGTGTGAAACATCATGCTGTGCTGGGGCTGGGGTGAATGGTGTGGGGTTGGGGTGGTGGTGGCCACATTGCTGCAGCCCAGCAGGGCTGGTGTGGGGCAGAACAGCGCTTCTGGGGTGTGTGTAAGTTGGGAGTTCAGGTGTTGGAAGGGTTTGGGCTTTGGCTCTGTAAGAGCACAAGGCGGGGCTTGGAAGGGAGCTGAAGCCATCTCCCCTCGCAGGATCACCCCAGAGATGGTTATCTACTGCATTTTCAGACATTTACTTTGGGGAGGGGTTTATCAGCATCTCTGAATAGTGGTTTGGCTGTGTCTGTGCCATTATCGGTAAGAGAACACTTTCTTATCAGGGAAACCATAGCAGCTGGTAGCTAAAGCTTCTGGGAAGAAAGACATACAAGTGATGGCCAGGTTTGTCCCTGCATAGCTGCAAGATCTCCTGAGCAGACAAGTGGAGGTGGTTTAGGAGGTAACACAAAAGGGAGGAATGCTCTGAGCTATGCCAAGTGCTGCCATGCGAATGCACGACCAGGAGTGCAAACCTTGGCAAACAAACGGCATGGTTTTGCTATCCCTGTGATCAAGGGCTGCGATTGTGGTGCACAGTCCTGCTCTTGTAACTCATCCTTTATCTCAGGGCTGGAGCTGGGCACAATTGTCTCTGTGTCTGGGGTATGAGGAGCGGGGTTTCGGTGGCTGCGGCTCACAAAGGCATCCTTAGAGAGCTCCTCACCCCTGGTACAGGCCTGGGAGAGCTCAAAGGAAAGAACATTCATCATTGTTGGATTTGGGTTCGGTTACAGGACTAATGTTAATTCTTTCGGGGACGTTATCAGCTCTTTCAGCAGATGCAGAATGGGGCTACAGGGTGAAAGCAGCAGCCAGCCCTGCAGATAAAAGCCCTTTGAAAGGGACATTTCTTAGGAGGGAAACTTGATCGGGGGGGGGGGGGGGGAGGCCGCAGAGAGTCACAGTGAAGGTATTTTCAGAGGGGTGGGTAGGGGCAGCCCCACAGGTCTTGCTTTGCCGTGGGCAAACCGGCTCTCACCACCTACAGGGCTTGGCTGCTGCACAGATCCCAAACCAGGGAATCCATGGATCTCAATGGGAGTGCAGCAATGGTGGGCAAAGGTCTGGCCTGGAGCTCTCAGCTTGGTGGCCTGGGGACCTTCCCCCCACTCCAGTCCAGTCAGCAGCCCTCTGCTCCCAGGTTGGCTGTGTGATCCTAACCCATTCCTATGCAATGAGTGAATATATTCCTCCCCTCCCAGTGCGATGCTGCTTAGAAAACCCCTCCAAAAAAATAAACCCCAAAAACCAGCACAATCCTATTTAAGCCTTAATGTGGCAACAAACCCCTGTTCCATGTTGTCCAGTCCACTTGTGTCACTGCCGTGGCTCTGGTTTAAACCAAGCTCTGTGGCTGCTGCTCTCTCCCCTACCATGGGCACAGCCCATGTGCTGGTAGAAGGACTCACATGGCTCCTACCCCCATACCATCCCAAACCGAGCAGCCCCGCTGGCATCCAGGCCAGCCCGCCAACACCAGTGTTTGGTTCTTCTTCCTTGCAAGCTCTGTTTAAGTCAAATCCAAGGCACTGAGCTGGGAGTAAATATGCTGCGTTCGGTGACTTCTGTTACACATGAGGTCAGGCAGAATGAGCTAATGCTCCCTCCTGGCCCTGAATGAAGTGCAAGGCTCAGAAAGCAAAGTGGAGTTCCGCAGTGCATGGGCTGCTCTCACTCCACCTCGGAGCAGCCCCTCTGCCCCAATGGGCCATGGACACGTGTGGGCAACTGCTGGGAGCTGGGTGCTGCTGGGAGGCTGTGTCCTCGTCGGCATTCGATGGGTAATTAATCTGGCCTTGCCAGCAGCAGGGCCACCTTCCCCTGAACTATTGTCCTTGCCAGCCCTGGGTGAGATTCATAACAATCGCAAATCCTGCAGGCAAACTCCATGGTTCCATTAATTCCTTATTTGTGTGAGGAAGGGCTGTCTTATAAGCGAACTTGTGAGCCCATAAAAGCCAGCAGCAGCCTTGTCCTGCCCTCCCAACTCTCATTCCACCTCCCCTCACAAACGCTGTGTACACTCATGGAGCTGCCGTAGCTATTTTCTTTCATTTTTTTCCTTTTTTTTTCCCCAATATTTTTTTTTTCTTTTTGCAGCCAGGATGTTTTTTCTTGCCTTTTTATTGTTCCAGTGACCTAGCAACTGCGCTGCGGTGGAGCCCTGCCAGCAGACTTCCTCCCTGTGCCGTCTGACGGTCTCCAGCAGCACTGTCCTCGGATGGGAGCAAATGCTGCAGCACAACATCGGGTCGCGTACGGCTCTGCCCACACTACTGGCTTTGCTCTGGAACGCTCCAGGGGGACCTTAAATCCCTGGAAAGAGGAGCGAGGAGTGCTGCGTGGGTGACTTTTCCTGGTGCATTGCTGTCAGGGAGCAGCCTGGAGGATTTAAAGAGGGAATGAGGTGTCTGTTCTTCTGGCTCCAGGGGGTTTTGCTGGAGTTTCTGTGTGGGTATGGAGAGCTTGTTAGAAATAGATTTGTAGTTGAAAGTGTTTTCCAAAGGCTTGACAGGGCTTCTTAAAATTCAGTTGCCAAAAACTGTGTGGAAGCCACAGCTCATGACTAGAGAGAGGCTCAGGGTGCTGCTCCAACTGTGGGTCGGTGATGTCCACCAGTGTGGATCCCAGAGACCTGTGTGTTAAGCCCAGATTATCCAAGTGGAAGAGCATGAGGTGCAGATTCCTGGGCTGGAGCTGGGACCTGGGTGGCGGGGCACTGTTTGGAACACTGTTTGGAACACCAAATGGTATGGCCCTAGGTAAGCAGGACAGCATCCTGTCATAGTGTGGTCTTTGTCCTTGGCCTGTGGAGGCGGCCCTTGGTTTGTGAGTGCTCTTTATTTCCAAGTACCCTCTCTCTGGGCTGCAGGGCACTGCTTTTAAAAGGAATTGCTGAGGTTTTTGCTTTTCTCACAGAGCCAGGGGCTCTGGAATCATGAGCATAGATTTATTAGAAAGGGTAAGAAGCAAACCCAGCCCTTATCCATCCTTGGTGGCAGCCCCGGGTGTGCAGCCCGAGCCCAGCCCCAGGGCATCTGTCCCCATGGCAGTGTGGACAGATGGACACCAGCAGACAGATGGCCACCAGCATCCCAGCTGCTGCCGCCCACACTGGGGGCCTCGAAACCCACAGGGTCTGTGGCTGGAGTGAAGCCCCGGCTGCGATGGGTTGGAGCAGTTGGTGGCCAGAGAAATTCTTCCTTCCTTCTTATTCCTCGCTGAGGAGGGGGAAAGCGGCTGTGACGCTGAAAGAATTAGCGAAAAGGGTTAAGCGCATGTGGTGAAAAACCTCTTGCATTCTTCCCGTGCTTAGTGCACACGAGGGACCTGCTCGAAGCAACATTATCGGCGTGTTTATGCTGAGCTGATCGGTCTCTGAGCATGAACATTTTTTTAAGCTCCGGTTTTCCTCCTCCCCCCGCTCCTCGAGCTGCTCCTCTCAGGGCAAGAACAAGGAAGGAAATTGAAAATCCCAGTGCGCCCTGAAAGGTCCAGATTTAGGGCTGCAGCTTTTGTTCGCACAACCCTGCTTGGCTCCTAAGCGGCCGCCGCCCATGATCCCGACATCCGCAGCCGCGCTCCCCGTGCAGCGCTGTGCCCCTGCTCCTCCTCCTCCTGCCGAGCCCACACTCCTTCCTCGGCTTTGCCTCCCGCCAGCCGGGAGTTTTCTAAGTTTAGATGACTTTTTCCCCACCCCGAGCCTCGGGCGATGCTGAGATGATGCAACTCCGCAGATGTGGGCTCTGCACTTGCAGCCACGTTGCCACCGGAGGAGGCTGCATTGCGTTGCATTCAACTCAGCACGGGATGGACCCAAGGATGTCTGTGAGATGTTGCAGTGCTGTGGTTTTTGGTGTTGTGCTGTCCCATGGCTGGGAGAACGCCTCCCAGGCTGAGCCTTCACCACCTGTCCCTGCATAGAATCATGGATGTGAGCCAACAGTGTGTTCTGAAAGCCAACCATGTCCTGGGCTGCATCAAAAGGGTAAGGGAGAGGATCCTGCCCCTCTGCTCTGTGCTGTGAGAGCTCACCTGGAGCACTGTGTCCAGAGATGGAGTCCTCAGTACAGGAGAGACGTGGATCTGTTGGAGCACATCCAGAGAAGGGCCACAGAAATGATTCCAGGGATGAAACACCTCACTATGAGGACAGGCTAAGAGCTGGGGCTGTTCAACCTGGAGAAGAGAAGGCTGTGGGGAGTGCTGAGAGCAGCCTTTCAGTATCTAAAGGGGGGCTGTGAGAAAGGAGACAGACTCTTTAGCAGGGTCTGCTGTGGTAGGATAAGGGGAAATAGTGTCAAACTAAAGGAGGAGGGATTTAGATTGGATGTAAGAAAAAGTGTTTTGTAATAGGAGTAGTGAGGCACTGGAACAGGTTGCCTTGAGAGATGGTAGACGTCCCGTCCCTGGAGACATTCAAGGTCAGGCTGCACAGGGCTCTGAGCACCTAGTAGAGCTGTAGGTGTCCCTATTCATTGCAGGGAGGTTGTACCAGATGGTCTTTAAAGGTCTCACCCAATTCAAGCACTCCTGTTAAGATCGGAAATCGTAAAGGTTGGAAAAGACCTGTAAGATCACCAAGTCCAGCCCCAGCTCGTCCTCACCATGCCCACTGACCATGTCCCTCAGTGCCACATCTCCATGCTTCTCAAACACCTCCAGGGACAGTAACTCCACCACCTCCCTGAGCAGCCTGTGCTGCCATTTCACAACACCCAGCCAACCCAAGGCCTTGGGAAATCTGCTGGAATCTGATCTGTTTGTCCTGGCCGTGCTGTAACTCAGCTCCCCAAACCAGCCGGCTTGCTATTGCTTGCAAAGAGAGCCTCTCACAGCCTAGTTCTGCCTGGTGAGCATCAGGACTAGTTTTAATGGGAAATGCACACACTGGTCCCACAAGTGGTGTGATGGCTTTGGGCTGGAAGCAAAATATTTCTCTTGATGTCTGTGTTCATCTGGAGTTTAAAGGTGGGATGTGCTTGGAACACATAGGGGTCAGTGGCTGATTTCTGTTGGTTCCCCATGTTGTATGCCAGGGTATTTGCTGGGTGTTTTGGGCCTTGTGCTGCTTGCTGTCATTTTCAGAGGGACTTCAGAGAAGTGGAAATTGCACCAGAGACTCTTGTGCTCATGGCCACCTGGCCTGCTTCTGGAAGGGCTGCAGAGCATGGGATGCGAGGGTGATCCACAGCATCATGTCTCTCCTTTATCCTGTGATGGGCACGTGGAGCCTGGGTTTTTATTTTTGCTCTCCTTTGAAGATTTATTCTTCCTCATGCACTTAAAACATGTGGGGATGCTGAATACCATTGCTTCTGCACGCAGTGGTGGGTTTTGACATTTGGCACCACTAACCAATCCAATTTACACTGGTGCGGATCCAAAACTAAATGTCATGGCTGTGTTATGATTATGCAGAACTTTCTCTAGTGCAAATGAGCTCAGAGCTTGGCCTCACACATCAGCACCGATGGGATTTTCATTTTTCTTCGCTCTTCCTTTCAGCCATCAACAGCAGCCATCAGATAAGGAGAAGCCTGGACATAGCCATGAGGACCTCCAGCTCTCTCGTGGGGGACCTGGAGCTCACCGCAGTGCTGCGTGGCACCAGGCAAGGGGCAGAGTACACTGTTCCCCCTGCCAGCACCAGCACTTTCTCCCTGCAACAAAGGGGATGCACAAATAGCAGCCCCCCTGGCCCTGGTCCCCCTCCTGGTGAGTTCTGATGTTCAGATTTCCACATGCTTCTTGCCCTGTCTCTGTTTCCATTTTTTCCTTATCACCCTTGGGTGAGATAAATGCCTTATTGGGATATGAGTGAAGAGGATGTGTTTAGTTCTTTAATTCCTTCGGTTCTCCTGGTTGAGGACTGCAGCAGGAGCATATCCCAAACCAACGCCTGCTAGCTGCTGGGTGTCCTGGCAGAGCACTCCCCACCTTGCACATTTGTAGTGGTTTGCAATAAATCCAATTTTCTCTTACTGTGCACAAATGCAGACAGATTTTGGAATGCTGACATGTTTTGGTGATGGAAACCCTCTGTTCCCAGCCATCCATCTGGCAGCATGTTCTACAATAAATGCAGGAAATGTGGGAAATGCTGCTATGACCCCATTTATTGCGTAGGGTAGCAATAGGTACACCACTATGGGTGCTCCTGCTTCAACCCCGACCTTGTCAGCAGCAAGATCAATTTCTCTATTCTCCCTTGCTTTTTGCAGCTGCTGGAAGCCAGGCAAGAGGCAGGAGGGCACTGGCTTCTCCTAGTCATCCTGTGGACACAGACAGGACATTTTCGCCAGGACCAGCTCTGTCCTCATCCTCAGCATGGCAGGCCCAAAGCGTGCTCCCCAGCACCCCTGTGCCCAGCTCCCCAGGTCAGCCCCCCTCTTCTCCCCATGCTGCCAACATCCAGACGGGTGCAAGAGGCACCACACTGCATCCTGAGGATGCTGCATGGAGTTCCACAAGCCCTGAGCTCACAGGATCACCCACCTCCAAAAACAGAGCTGAGCCTCGTTGGTCCTCAGGTTTGTGTCACAGCTTCAGAACATCTCTGGAAGCCTCTGTGTAGCTTTTGCTTTCTTGAACCAGTGCTATGTTTTGCATGTGTTTGGTAGAGCCAGGCAATTGGAATTTGGAGTGGGATGGGTGGAAAATAAACAACTTCTCATTGAAACTTTTCATTGGGTGAGTTGGGTTACTCCACCATTAGTAGGCTTTTCTATGGGGGTTTTGGTGCAATGCTTTCGTGACTTTGAGCCACAGTTCTTGCACGAGCAATAACTTGGGTGACCCTGAATGGAGGATTCATGCCTTTCCAGAAAAGCACTTTGTCCATATTGAAAACTTCCTTTGCTTAATATGCATACATGCAGTGTAAGCATCTGGGAAGAAAATGGATCCATCTGTTTATAATTTCATATACATAAATCCAGCTCTTTTATTGTGCCATAGCCGATGGAAGCAGCCACCAACCATCCAATGGCTCATCGCTGGAGAAGAGAATTAGGGGTTTCCATGCCACCAGTGACTCCATGTCCGCCACAGCCACCAGAAGCACAGGGAGGACGTTGCGGTCTCTGCCTCCCAGCACCACCCTGGTCCATCTGGGAGAGATTTCCACCTCTGGTGCCAAAACCATTGACCCTCCAGACCAGACCCTGTCTCTTGGGACACCTTTGGGAGCAGGGGCTGATGGTGGCACAGGGGCCACCGTGTCCTCTGCAAATCTGCTGCTTGCCAACACGGGCAGCGCTTCCACATGTGAGTTTTGATGGCTAGCTGTTTAAGTCAGAACATTATTTAAAGAGTCTTTATAAACAAAATACATCCTTTCTATTTTAAAGAAAGGAGGAATAATATTGAACTTGGCACATTCTCTACGTTTAAAAACATTTCACAGAAATGAAAGTATGGATAAATATTATTCTAGTTAGAAGAGGAGGATAGATTTTCTTTGAAAACCTTCAGTAGAATTTTGCAAGCTATTACTTCAGGAGTTCCTATGTGGAGATTGGTTTTTCCTTGCCCTAATGATTTCCCAGTAGTAAATATTCACACATATATTGTCTGCCGGGACAAAACCTTCCCAACTGTTTCAGTTTGTGCAGTTTTCTATTTCTTTTCTCTTTTTTTCAGCCTCTCACGGCAGTCAAGAGCCCAGGAGCATCCCAACTGCTGGGGAGATGATGCTGCACTCAGATGCATCCACTGTGCTCAGCAACATGACAGTGGAGATACTGGGTTCCGCTCCGAGCTCTGCCACCAGCCCTGACCCCACCCGCATTTCAGGGGACACTTTGTCCTCCTCGGGGGCTGGGACACATGGAGCTGACAGCTGGCAGAGAGACCTCTCTACACAGCCCCAAGAACCTTTGCTTGCCAGCTCGTTCTCTGCCTCCAGACATACATTTGCAGGTATGTAGTTGCTGTGTGGCTGAGTTGGCTTTTGCATCACTGAGTTTGCATTGTTCTCCTGTAGATAACGCCGTCAGTCGATGGTGGATGAGCGGCTGCACTGGGACTGGGGGAAGGTTGGGAGCGGTGTTCAGCTTCTGGTTGAGAAACTGAAAAATATTGGTGGCCTACTTTTGAGACTCCCCTACTGAGAAAAGCAGTCACTGTATATATATATACATAAATGTATATATATATATATATATATATATGAAGACCACCCATCACATGTGTGACTCCGTATGCATTGATCAAATCTGGTTTTCTTGTATCTCAGGTGTCAGAAGCAGCCACCAGCCAACTGACACGTCAACGACGGAGGAAGAAACCACAGCATCCTCTGCCACCAGTGCTTATATTTCAGCCATGGCCACCAGCAGTGGGGGGAGACCTCCCAGGTCTGCCACAAACAGCAATGGATGGGCAGCAGAAGTCTCTGCTTCCAGCAGTGGTGCGACCGGGACCTCAGGCACTGTCAGATCACCACCTGCCTCTTCTGTAAGAGAGACCCACGGAGTGCCTGGGTTCAGGGAGACCACAGCTTCCAGCCAGCCTGAAGCAGAGCCTTCACTGCCGCTCTCTCCCTCTCCTGCAGAAGGTCCTTCCACAGGTGAGGAGTAAAAGGAGGATGGTTACTTTATCCTACTCCACCTGCACATCTCAAAATGTATTACATATAGAACTATAAAGAAAATACTTTTAAGGAGGAGAAAGTTTGGTTTGGTGTTTTTACAGAAAAGGCACACATATGGAAAGTTTCCTTGAGCCAAGAAAAATTCACTTTCAGATCATTTCGAAATTCTTTGCCATTTCTAGTTGCTATCACTATTTCTTCGACATGGGAACTAAGCAAGTGGAGATTCGATCATGTCCCTGTGATCCCAGGGACCCAACTTCAGATCCTGTGATGTTCCCCATGGGCCATGCTGCCTTCCAAAAACCAAATCAGCTTTAGGACAGTTTGTATGTGGTCTCAGGTCCTTTGTTCTGTTCTTTGCTCCTGGACCTGGTTGTAGTGCTGAAGGAATTCAGTCCCTCTGAGCCCATTCCTTCATGACCTGTTCTCCCTGACCACTTTGATGCTCAGCGTTGTGCCCTGTCTGAGCTGAATTCCAGGCTTTTCTGGTTTGTTATGAGATGTGTTCATTCTAGCAGGATGGAGTGCCCTCAATCACTTAATGGTGAAATCAAGTGCAAGGTGTAGTAGTTCAACAGTTTCTACATAACATCACTTTTTGTGGCATCAAACTGCATCTTTTACAAGAAAATTTCTATGGGAAGGAGTCACATCTTTGGAAATTCTCTGTTTCTCTAGATTGGCATCTTCTCTTATTTTCCTCCTACACATGTGCTTGTTCTTTCTGGGTGCTACTGGCAGAAAGCTCATCTGTTATTTTATAGTTTTGCATTTGCAATTTTTTTCTTTGTCATATCTCAGCTTCTAGAAGCAGCCACATGCCATTTAGCACCCTGGCCACAGAGAAGAGAACTGATTTCCACGCCACCAGTGACTCCATGTCCACCACAGCCACCAGAAGCACAGGGAGGACGTTGCGGTCTCTGCCCGCCAGCACCACCCTGGTCCATCCGGCAGAGATTTCCACCTCTGGTGCCAAAACTATTGACCCTCCAGACCAGACCCTGTCTCCTGGGACACCTTTGGGAGCAGGGGCTGATAATGGCACTGGGGCTACTGCATCCTCCCTGGGGTCACTGCTTGCCATTTCAAGCAGTGCTTCTTCCACAGGTGAGCTCAGGCCGTCCTCGGGGACCTCATCCTGTAGGCCACCAATCTGTGTGGAGAGGGGTGAGGGAGATGTTAGAATCATTCAATCATTTCAGTTGGATAATACCTCTAAGGTCATTGAGTCCAACTGTTAATGCAGCATTGCCAAGTCTACCATTGACCCATGTCCCTAAGCACCACATCTATACACTGAGTACCTTGACAGATGGTGACTATACACTGAGTACCTTGACAGATGGTGACTCTACTACTTCTCTGGGCAGCCTATTCCAATGTTTCACAACCCTTTCAGTGGATAAATTTTTCCTAATATCCAACCTGAGCCTTTCCTGGTGAAATCTGAGGCTATTCTCTCTCAACCTGACACTTGTTCCTTGCAAGAAGAGAAAACTTCACTTCACTACAACCTCCTTTGAGGCAGGTGTAGAGAGCAATGAGGACTCCTCTGAGCCTCTTTTTCTCTAGAAGGTGCTGGGCAATGCTTTGGGGCATTGTGAAGGACCATTTCACTTTCAGCACACCAGCGGTTCCACCTCTTGTTTTTGGTGCCCTCTTCCGGGTGCAGTCCGCAGCCTTTCCCCAGATCCTTGGGTTGGAGAGGGTTGTGTCTTCTCAGACATCTTCTCAAGGTTTAAGTCTCCTCCCGCCTTATATCTGTACCCACTTTGCCAGCCTGAGGATGGAGATAGAAGAGAGTGCGCCCATCTGCTCGCACTTTAACATGTATAAATCCAATTTGTATCGTTTCCCAGCCAAAGGGGCTACAACCTCAGCCAAAGGAGGAAGGCTGCCCAACGATCCTGTCACCAGCACACCCAGCTTGGAGATGGCCACCAGCAGTGGGAACATGACCACAGAGCCCGTGGTAGACACCAGTGCAGGCAGCTCTGCTCCTTCTCCAGCTGGCACCAGCTCCCTGGATGTCGTCCTTTTGCTATCTTCTGTGGCAGAGCCAGGCAGGCAGAGAGATGTCTCACAGCATGATGCCGACCTCGGTGTGCTTCCAACAAAGCCGCTGCCTGTGTTTCCTCCTGGTGTTTCAGTGTCTTCATCCTCACCAAGTTCTTCAGGTGGGTTTTGTGGGTTTGCCATGAAGGGTTTCCCATCCAAGTTCCTATCCTTGCTTTCTGGTTTTAAGCTAGATTTTCCATTGAAATCTCCTCAGTTTTTGCAAAGGGAGCCTGAGCACTGCAGGATTGGTGAGTTATTTGCCTTTGCACTCAGGCAGAGCTTTTCCTGTCAGGATGTAGACAGTCAAGCAGCTTTTCAAGACCACACATACAGACTGTGATGGAGCAACCATTTGAACTCCACCCTCAAACCAGGGACAGAGTTCCCACCATCCAGCTCTTAATATTTCAACATTAAGTTTTGAAGCGCGTCTTTTTTTCCCCCCTGCATTTGAAAGTCTGTCTTTTTCAAAGAGTGGGAGCATTCCGAGCTCCCTGGCCACCAGCTCACACCTCTGCAGTGAGCAGGACAGAAGTGCTGACCTGCAGGATGTGCGGCTGGAGGCAGCTCTGCCTGGGCTGCTTGCCTTTCTCCCTGTTTCATCCCTTTGGGAATGGACATATTCAGATTTTGGCCCTCATTGAGGCCTCAAAATTGTTATTTATGGAATATATATATATACACATATGTCTATCTCTGCTTTGCAGTTTCAGAGGGAGGACAACAGGTTTCTGGTGTTCCTACTGAGACTACGTACGTTCTGACCATGCTCTCCACCCATGAGGAGAGGACATCTGAGGATGCAGCTAACCATGAAACGTGGAGCATAGTGGTGGGAAGCCCTACATCTCACCCAGATATGGCTAGGGAGCCCCATTCCAGTTCCATCCCATCCTCCCCAGCATGGCCTGGAGGCAGACATGTCTCCTCCAGCGATACAGCATACACAGAGACTGAGGCCACCTTTTCATCCAGGGTGTCCACCTACTTCTCTGCTGCTGAACCTTCCAGTGAGTCTTTTTGAGCTCCTCAATGGCATTTGAATTAGAACAAGACCCCCCTTCCCCTGCCCTTGGTTCTTCCATGGGGTTGAAGTTCCTCCCTCCAGCGCTGTTCAGAGCTGTTGCAGGTGTTGTGGGCAATATTTATAAGCTGTCATGATTGCTCATTGGTACTGTGTATTTGTCGTGGTCGAGCTTGTTGGTATTGTGTATCTGCAGCTATGGATGATTAACTGGAGCAGTCTCAGAAACCTGTGCTATGTCTTCTTGCTGTCATCTACTACCTAACTGGGCTGGGTTGATAACTATAAATAGCCTAAATATGCCACTGTGCCTCTAATGGTACCCTGTATATTTAAATTGTCTCCCTCCTTTGAAGTAGGCTTGGTCTGTTAAATCATTGTTTAAAGGTGATAGATATGCAAGATCTACCTTTCCTGTATTTATCTGTGTAATTTTTTTAATCTTCATTTCAAACTAGAATTACTGTATAGCTCAGGGGTGTTCTCTCATCTGAGATGGTAAAATCACATACCCAATTTTTGATCCTGTTTCAGCTGTGGGAAGCAGCCATCACTCGCTAAGCAGCTCAAGTATGGAGGAAGGGATTTCCAGCCCCCACACCGATCCTGTATATGGTTCAGCCACATTGGCTGATGGTAGAGAGGGGACACCGGTGACGATTAGCGTGCTGACTCATACCACAGAGAGCTCTGCTTACCACACCAACACCACCAGTGCTTCAGAGCCGACTCGGCTGGTGTCAGTGGAGCAGAGTGGGATGGTCAACACCTCGGTTGGCAGCGAAGGCCTCGCGACAGAGACGCTCTTCACCCATTCTTCCAAGCTACTCACTGATTCGTCTTTCCAAAACGCTCTCACAAGTAAGTTAGCATGTTCCCATGTTTTTTGTTTGTTTGTTTTTAATGTTCCCATTGTCCTGGGTTTGCTTATGTAGTATACAAAGCTCTCAGTCATTGGTACATTCAGTGCCACACATGGGTGTCCCTGGGGAGGTGTTCTCATGTGTCCAACAACAGAGGACACAAAGCCAGGCCCCACTGACATGGCAATCATTCCAGAGGTGAAGCTCAAGCTTGGGCACTAGCAGGGAAGCTCTCCTGTTTTGATGGCCATGGAAAGCTTTATTTACATCCTAACTGGTTTGTTGTGGGAAATCCTTTAAGAAGTGTTTCATGCTATGGATCAGCATGAATTATAGACTCTGTTACAGAGGATCAATTATAGAGTTGCATCAAATTTAAATTTTTTTCATATCCAATTTTTTTAATTTGTAGTGATTGTTGAAGTTATCTATACATTCTGAAATTTGTAGTATAAGATTGACTTCTCTTTTAATGCTAAGTGATCTGCATTTTTGCAGGCTGATATGCTACTCATTTAGGATTTCCTGACTGCAGAGTTTTCAATCAATGAGTTCATGATAACATGCAAATTAACGTAACACAATAATATCCTATTGATTCATGAAGTTCAGTGTGCCTAAAAGCAAACCAGCTGAAGAACAAAGATATGCTTTAGTTTGGAATGGAGAATAAGAGGGAGAAAATATGAGTTTTGTAAATTGAGAGATAAAGAAAAAGATGACTTGCTACTTAGCTTCCCACAAAATATCACAGAATGATAAGTGCTCAGTCACATTAGAAAAGCAATGCTGGAAGAAGAGTTTTTTAAGAAACCTGCATTTTTCCTGGGTGCCTTATGTCTATCAGAGTTCACCATTTTTGAACAAGCTAAGGAGTGGTAGGTAGCTCAATAGCTATCCTTGGATGATGCTCTTATTTTTTAGTATGGGCCAGTTTACAGACAGGAACATTTTATATATTTATCAAATAGTTTTAATATGATATAAAAATGCTTTCTTTTTTTTTTTTTTCTTTTTTTTTCCATCATTCTGATTTATTTTGTCCTCTTATTGCAGGCTTTCCAAGTAGCCATCAGCCAGTAAGCAGCATTGATGCAGAGAAAAAGACTTCAGTTTCTCATACAGACGGCACATACATTTCAACCATATACACCAGAGGAGGAGAAAGGACTCTCCTATCTATCTCAAACAGCAGCACCTCTGCTGACTCCTCTGAAAGTTCCACATTTTTTTCAGAAATTTCCAACCCTTCTGATTCATCGAAATCACCTGTGGCACAGGACAGGAAGAACAACATATCCAGTGATGGCAGTTTTGTTCAACCATCGACGGAGCCATTGCTGGTGCACTCTTCCAAACCATTGACTTCTGCTTCTGTAGGCAACGTACAAAACACAACTGTCTTTGATGCTGACTCCAGGTTGTTGCCCACGGGCAGATCATCTCTATCTTCATCAGTATCTTCACGCTCTTCCTCAGCATCATCGCTGCATCACTCACTCTCATCAACACCACCACCAACTTATCTGTATGCAACATCAGAGTCATCTGAGCCTCTCTCTTCCTCTGTGATGGCATCTTCAACCCCTCTGCAGGGTTTGTCATCCTCTTTGCCCACTTCCTCATTGGTTTCCCCATCTTATTCTTCAGTATCTTTATTGCCTCTGTTTTCATCACCGTCATCTATCTCACAATCCAGTGACAGTGGCCCAGCAAGCACCCCCACAGCTACAACTGCATCCAGGCGGGTGCCCTCCACAGCTGCAGTGGGTGGCAGCTCATCCCGAGAGACCACCAAGCACAGTAGCACACACCAGCCCCAAAACAACACCTCCTTCAATGTGACCAGATCTCCCCCTCTCCCCACGGAGCCCATGGAGCATCTCAGTGGCCGTGTTGTGTCCATGTCTGCTGCCACACCAGTAACAGAAATCATGTCACCAAGGAGTGCTACCTCTGAGCAAGGTAGCTCTGTGAAGGCAACATCACCACCTCTGCTTATCACAGCCAGTGATGCCCCACAGACTGAGCCTACAAATGTGCCCCTCAGTACCTTGACAAGCACAAGCCACAGTGTCATTGTCCCTGCAGTGGCACTGACCACAGTGAAACCTGTTGTACTGACAACGCCAGCCAGTCGCCAGCCAACCCTGACTGATGCTAGCACCACAAAAACGCACAGAGCTCCAACACCCACTACCACTAAACACATTTATACTACTGATGAAAGCACAAAATCTGTGGATCCCACCATAACAGTGCCTAGTAAGGTCACCAAGGAAGTCATCCCTGCTACGAGTCCTCCTATAGTCCGTCAAGCAAGCAAGACCACTGTGAGCACAACTACACTGACTTCTACCAAACTAACCACCATCCTGCCACCAAGTAGCACAGCTGGCATGAGATCGTCTCCAGCAACAGGTAATGTGTCTAACAGTGCTCAGCAGCAGGACCAGCAACAACTGGGTCTCACATGGAGGGTCTTTGAAGGGTTACGTAAGTGTATATGACAAGTCCATTGTCAGCAGGATTTGAGGATAAGAATTCTGTCTCCATACTGGTATTTTTAAGATAGAGGTTTAACAATTGTGCTGAGCTGCTGGAAAAAAAGAAGTGAACATTTTGGTGAAGGTTTCTGATGGAAATGTTAAGCTGAAATTTGGGAATTAAAAAAAAAACAAAAAAACAAAAAAAAACAAGCTGATGGCCTTCCAGGTAAGCTTAGGATGTACTTTACATTTGTCATAAAAAATAGATCAGTATCTCTCTTATGAGAAAAGGCAGCTGGCCAGCAGTCAGTATTTTCATTGGAAGTTTTTCTGCTATTATGACCTATGGTTGTTCTCTCCCCATCTCACTAAATAAATTTCTCCTTGAGGACCCATCACTTCTCCTGATAGGTTACACACCGTGGTCTTGCTGAGTGTGTTGTGATAACCAAGACTGGGAAAGGGAAGCTGAGAAATGTGCTATTCAACCATTCTGGATTTGCTTTTTAATTACCTTGTGATCCAGGAGTGTTCTTTGAATCCATAATGATACTTAGCCCAGATGGGGCTCTGAGCACCTGATGGAGCTGTAGGCATCCTTGTTCATTGCACAGGAGTTGGACCAGATGTTTCCCTGCCCAGCAGAAGGGACAGGAGGCTCTTGGGGTGCAGGAGGATGGAGGTAGCAATGTCTGATTGCAGTGCACTGCAAGGAGTCTATCAGCAAAAAGCCCCGCAGAAGAACAAGGATTTCATTTGTTCCTGCTGCCAGGCTCCTTATCTTCCCAAGTAAATGTATTGAGCTGCTTTATATGAATGGAAATCGATTCTGTTTTTAAAGTTCAGGAGCCTGACCCTAATGCCACTGTAGGATATTGTGTATACCGACTGCGTTAATCTTGGTGAAATACTGGCAGTAGTGTATATTCCACCAATAATTAGGTATTTAAAGGTTATTTCTCATCTGCTTGGTATTAATTATATCTATGGCATTATACAGAATAAATAACTTTAGGGGAGTGGATTTTTTGTCACTCGTTTCTGGCTGCTCAGGTCAGCAGCACCACTCACCCTTTTGCTGGTGCTAGGTAGCCAGGCCAGACAGCCCAGAGCACAGAGATAATCCCATGTTGTGTGTCCTAAGGCTGGGGTCAGCTGGGGCTGTCTGTGGGGCTGCATGGTTCTTCAGCCATCCATAGCTGTAGTATTGCTTATCTTTGAAAAGCACTCTGGGATTACAGGAGCAGTGCTGCAAGCAGGCTGGTTGTTAATATTAGCATGGATCAACACTGGGTCCCAAGGGCTTCGGAATGAATATTCAACAGAAAGTGTTTTGTGTTTATTCCTGTAGCTCCAGCAGAATAATTAAGAACAGGATAAGCAGTAAGTGCAAATGATGCAATGAATCATCTGATAATGCTCAGGGGGTCACAGAAGAGGAGCCAAGTTGATCTTTTTTAGCCTAGCAGTTGATGATGTTTGTTATTCTGCAACTATAGGCTGGTCTTTTTTTCTGGTTTTCTAGATGTGGATAAATGTCTTTCCAACCCTTGTCCTGCACTGGCCACCTGCAACAGCACCCGTGGCTCCTATGTCTGTCAGTGCCCTCTTGGATATGAGATGGAAAAAGGAAAGTGCAATTTAGGTAAGAAAACAAAAGCGAAAAAATGGGAAAAATGATGGAGATAATGATCTGTAATCTTTTAAAATAAATTAACCCAGGCTCAGACAAGTTCAGGAGCTTTAGTATACCTCCCAACTACTACTTTTACTGATAGCCTGACTTCAATTGGCTCAGCCGTCTGTATGGAATTAAGCAGCCGTGAAAGCCTTTGTAAGATCAAGGTCCTGTTTCCTACCTTTTGCATTTGTTGTGCAGCATAATTATTATCTGGGACTTGCATTCTGATCCCCTCCTTTCCTATTAAAAGGCTCAAATCCCAAGGACTTATAATGCCCCATTGTGAAGGGGGGATTTGTTTTGCTGGTGTTTCTTCTGACCCTTAATCAGTGAGGATTAAGGCATGGAAATTTTGCTGAGGGACATGGCTGAGGTGTCCCTGAAGGGTGTTTTGAAACATTTCTTCTTGTAGGAATGTGTCAGCTTCTAATTTAGAGAGTTGTTTTGATTATGCCTTGGACTGGGCTATGGGCAGATTATGTAAATATCGTGAAGGTGATTCCAGTCTCATTTCTACCAGAAACTGTTATATTAGAGCTGTCTGATACAAAATTTGTGGTGAAGATAGGCTCTGCAGATGGGAAAGAATGGGAAAGACTTGGAAGCTTTACGATGTTATCTGCAACTGTATTTGTTTTTCTGGTGGAACATAAAACTTGAGCTCTGAGTTCTCATTTCCACTGAGTATCTCATGACACTTAATACAAGATTTAGGAATATTATCTCTCTGAGTCTGGACGAGTTGGATTATTGCATTCTGTTGCCATGAATCAAATCTAATTCTAAGCATGGAAAAATGCATCTTTCAGGCCTCCTTTCAAACATCATTGCTCATTCTGTCCAGCAGTTTAAAAAATGAAAATGTCCTTTTTCCAGTGCTTCATCTTGACTTGGTTTGCTTTCCTTGCACTGGAGGGAGGGGAAAAAGATTTTGCTTCACCCCAAATTACTATAAATTAGCTTTGGCACCTGAAACCATCTTGCCAGTAAATTTCCCTATCTCTCTCTGTGTTAAATGAGTCAGTGTTGCTTAGTTTTGGTTTATAGAAAGGAGGCACGTATTCCAACTCACCTGTCTTATTCTCCTTTTTAGTAAGAATATTTATCGGTCAGGTTCCCCTGAAGCTTAACATCACCCACGGGAAGTATGCAGATCTCCTGCAAGTGGAGCGTGAAATCCTGGCGATGGTGAGTGTCCCTGTGGGGTGGCAGCAGCACTGCTGGGGGCCTCGTGTGTCACTCCCCTTATGGTTGTGACAGCAGCCACAGGGCTCTCTGGTCTGGATTTAGCCTTTCTAATTATTGAACCATCCAGATTGTCCAACCACCCACGCCTGGGGGCTGTCTTGGGGCTGGAGGTGCTACTGGGAGCTGTGCTGCTCCATTCCAACAACTCTTCTTCTTTTCCTTTCAGCTGAACACCTCTCTGTCGCGCTTGCCTGGATACTACCACTCCACAGTCAAAGCCACCAGGTAAGGGGCCGCGAGGCAGAGTGACGAATGGTGCCAGCCGTGTGAATACTTGGGTTGTTCAGCTAGAGGTCTACATTTTGAGTCTGACCCACCCGTGCTGTCCTTAATGAATTCAAGCCCAGCACAGCATGGGGCACTGGAAATGCCTTTGCATCCTGGCCATCCATCCCAGTCCTCCTACTGAGGACAGCCTGCTGAGCAGCCACAGATCTGCTGCCTCAGACAGCTTTCTCAGTATGTGTGCGATATCGTGTCTATGTTAAGTGTTGCTTGCACTAATAACTAGCAGGTTGCTAACATACTAACCATGAAATCAGACTGACTCATGGTACTCAGGGCTGTTTTGTTTTGTTTTCTGTTAGGGAGGCAAATGTTGTGCATGTTTCAGTGCAATCCACGTTCTCTTTAGCATCCAACGTGACTTTCTACGATGTTGTCAGCACCGTGAAAAGCTACATTCGGGCTTGCAAATCTCCTCCTGACCCTTGCCAGTTCATCTCCAGCCTGAAAGCACTCCACAGAGGTAAGCAGCACAGCAGATTTGTTTGGTTTGGGTCCTTTAAGAAAGTGGAGAGAAAGATTCTGGCATTCAGCAAAATCCTTCTGCAAGTTTCCATCTCACTTCAATAGGAATCATCTTAAAATAGAATCATAGAATCAAGAAGATTGGAAAAGACCTCTAAGATCATGTAGTTCAACTATCAGCTCGTCACCACTATGCCCACTACCCCCCGTCCCTTAGAGCCACATCTGTATGGTTCTTGGAGATGTATTATTCCACCCACGTGGCCAGAAGTTGGGATACGGTGGGATATAAAAATAGATCACTCTTTTTTTCACAAGTTTCTGGATCAAGAACCACCTCTTTCCCAAGTCTTCTGCCTGCCAAAGGTCAGAGGTGTCTGGAGAAGACTGCCATGCTGGACAGGACTTTGTCCAGGCTTTAAATATGCCATATTTGAAAGCCACACCTCACCACTGTGGACTGAATTAATTTAAATCATTTTATTGAGCTAGCTCAAAATTATATCCAGTGGTTACCTCAGGTTCAATAACTTAGAAAGAAATAAATGCTATTCATGTGTGAGTACAGATCTAAGGGAGGGGGTTGTAAAAGGGGAGCTCCAAGTGAGTGACACACATCCCATAGAAGTTCCTGCTTCTCAAATGCTTTCATTTGTTGGTTCCAGTTATTCCACCTGTAAAATACATAGGCTCGGTGGCACAATTTCCATTGTGTCACAATTGTGTGACACAATTTCCATTGTTCACTACCAGTTTTGCTGAATGCTCATGCCAATAAACCTGATTTTTAAAGGTAAAATGTTGCTTCAAAGTACCATAAATGAAAGAACCAACTCTGTTTCAAAAGTGAAGAAAATGCAGTGCTTGATATTGGAATGGAAGAAGCTCTTTTGGGCTGAGCAAAATGCTTTGCTAGATATAACCTTAAAAGTGGTTTTGTTGAACTGTCTCAGGGGGAGGATGTGTTTCTGCTTGAGCCAAAACAAATTTTTCTTTTTAATTTCCCTTTCAGCTTCCAAGCTGAAATATTTATTATTCCCCCTCTCAATTTGCTTGTACAAAAGATGGTAGATATGCATGAAATTGTGGCATATTGTGATGCTGACCATCTCAAAATGGAACAAATATTATTAAAAAAAATGAGAAAGAGAGATGAAATGAGCTGAATGGAATGCCTGGGGAAAGCAAACTTGCATGCTGGTGTGTTCAGAGAGAACTGTGCTGATGTTGGCTGCGTTTTCCCGACAGTTGGCAGCTTGTGCAAGCAGAAGGACCCCAAATGTGACAAGGAGACCTCTGAGTGCACTGACTTCGATGGGGTTGCACTCTGCCAGTGCAAAAGCGGATACTTCAAGTACAATAAAATGGACCATTCCTGCAGAGGTATTACACTTCATGCAGCTTTTTTTTTTTTTTTTTTTTTTTCCTGAGTTTGCTTAATCTTTTTGTGTCACTTGCAGTGATTGTGTATTTGTGTGCCGTGCACATCACTGTGTGTGCAAGAAGCTTGATATTATAAATAGATATCAGCAGCTCAAGTTTCTTTTAGTCAGCTAGGGGACTTTTCAGCAGATGCTGGAGGTGCAGTCTCTCTCTAGGAATAATATTATCCTTTTCTGGAGCATGCTGTGAGTCACAACGCTGCAGAAGAGGGAGAAGAGGGTTTGACCGTGCTGGGCTTCAGCTCAGTGGCACAGAGCAGAGATGACGTGCAGCTCTGCCTGTTTTGATTTTGTCTGAACTCTCGGCGAACTTCAGATAATTGCTTTAAATTCACGAGCTTATATCAATACATCTTCACTATTTTTTAAATAAGCAAGTATCTGAAAATGGTTATGAATTTATTTTTCAACTAGGTTCCTAATAGAAATTTTAAGCTTCAGGGTTATGTTATTTTTAGCTACTCCTCAGATCATGAAATTTGTTTTGCTACATCTTAAACAAGGCCTTTGTCCTTGTGCCAATAGTCAGAGTGAGTTTTATAGGATGAGAGCGTCCACTTCCTAGTTGCAATAGTTGTTGCGGGGCTTCTTAGGAAAGCCAGTTTTTTGGTTTTTTAATTATTATTATTTTTTATCCAGTTTATCAATAATAATTACAACGGTGGTTATATATTGTTTTTGGCAGTATCAGCAGGGTTGATATTAAAGTAGGAGCAGATGTTTTGTCATTTCTGAATCTGATCAGATTGGTGGATGGATGCCCTGTCCCTGGAGACACCCAAAGTCAGGCTGGATGGTGTTCTGAGCATCTAATGGAGCTGTAGGTGTCCCTGATCACTGCAGGGACATTGGACCAGATGGCTTTCGAAGGTCCTTTCCAAATCAAACGATTCAATGGTTCTATCATGCGTGTCTGGAAATAATTCATGTGCTGTGGGCTCTGGGATGGGCATCCCTGGAATGGGCATACTTGAAATGTACATCCCTAGCTCTTGGGTCATGGTCCTGCCTCTCCTCTTCTCTACTTCTCCAGGCAATACCCTTTGTATTTCCCTCCCTTCCATCAACTTGTATGTTGGAAGAAGGACTTTTTTTAGAAATATTGACTGTCTCCACCCACCCTGAGAGGCAGAGAGGGCAGCAATGGGGAGCTGAGATGACCACCAATCTTGGGGATTGACCATTCATCTTGTCCACGACCCTTGGCAAGTGGTGGTGTGAAGATAAATGCCTGAAAGGCTGTAAGGCGCTTGGATGCAATGGTTATGGAGGGCTAAGTGATGTAACACCTTTTAGACAAAGAGATGTGGTCACACCCTGCTTACCAGTCTTGTTTGCTGTGCAAAATGAGAAAAACCTATCCCCTGCTGTCAAGTCTTTATTTTCCACTGTCAGCTCCCTGCTGCCATTAGCAGTGTGGCAGTGGGTGCTACTGAGTGCACAGTGTGGTGCTCCAGCAATGTACCAGCCTGTCAGCATCATTGTCCCCATTTGGGAAAGCCAGGCCATCAGGGTTTTTAAAGTCATTTTCAAAAGCCAAGCTGTTCTGGAGCTATTCTCTTGATATTTATAGCACATAATATGCTGGGCTTTTTTAAAATCTCTGCCCTCTTATTGACTGAACAGGAACTGTGGTCTCCCAAGCATCCGACCCTCATTGTGGGTCATGCAGACGTGGAGTGCTAACTCCCATTAAGTACTTGCAAAGGGGAAACAGCCATTGTGCTGCCCCATCCGGCCTCCTATGGGAGGCTGGGGGGCAGCTGGGAGGGGAGCACCACCATGTGACCCCAAGTATTGCTCTGTTCTGTCTGCCACCTGAGGAGTGCTTGAAAATGTTCCCAGGAGGAGCGATGGGACTGCACAGGGCAGGGTGCAAGGGCAGAGGTAGGCAGGGTGATTTGATGGTGAAAAGGAGAAATGTGATAATGTAGCCTTTTCCAACCCAGAAAACATCCATCCAAAGGCTGGAATTTGACACTGGGATAATGCAGAGCAGAGAGAAGGTGAATGTTTTTAATGGCTGGGGAAATTAACTTCGTGAGCATCTGACTGAGTGTTGTGGTTGATTGTCACTGGAAATATTAAAACCAAGCTTGGATGGTTCTGTGAAATGTAGTTCCACTTCAACTATTTGATTTGAAACCCAATTCAATTTGGAATTGAATTTAGGGAAGTTCTCTGACCTGTATTATGAGGGAGAGGTCACAGTCACATTGCTCCCAGCTGGCACTGATATTGCTTGTTACTGGTGTGCTGCAAGAGCCATAAGCTCTGAGTCCAGCTAGAACACTAGTGGACTCTTCTGGTTTATTAGGATATTGCCAGCCTGTTGTAGCAGACAAAATTGCACATGCAAACTTTTTACACTGATATTCTGTGGGAAACAACGCAGGTGTGCAGTGAGTTCCCAGCTGGGCAAGAAGAGACTGTGTCATGAATTATTTTACCTGCTGCCCACCCTATGGCAGGCTGAGAGGTGAGCTGGAAGTGCACAGAGTTTTGCCTAAAACAGAGGATGATGCAGCATCAGAGCATGCAACTTCCTGCTGCACCAGTACTGTCAGCCCGGAGGCTGGTTGGGGTGAAGCTGCTGTGGGAAGCAGCAATGTGAGTACCTCTTGTGCACCACTGTGCGGTGCTCATGGCCCTTCTCTGTTGTGTTTGCAGCCTGCGAAGATGGATACAAGCTGGAAAATGAGACCTGTGTGAGGTATGGTGAGCGCTCTGCCCCCTCCTACCCCACCGTCCTTCTTAGTGCTGCTTTGGTGACCTGTTGGCACAAGCAAGCTGCTGAAACTCCCTCTTGTTTTCTGTTGTCAGTTGCCCATTTGGCTTAGGGGGATTCAACTGTGGGAACCGTAAGTACCAAGTATCAGTCATTTCATTCTGGGGAAATTTGAAACAAATGATTGCAAATAACTGTGCCTAAAGCACAGTAAGCACAAATCATTCATGTCAGGTTTTGTGTTTCTTCACTGTCTGTCAAAAATTGTTTTATTGATCAAAATATTTATTTGACAAAGTTGACGTGATATTATCTGCCAACAAGATCAGTATTTTCCTTGGAGATTTTCTTTCCATGGATGCTCTGCCAAGATAGCATGTACACACTTTTGAAGTGAGATATTCAGAGTGAATCCATGAAAGTTTGTCTGAGCTATTCTGATTTGTCAGTGCAGAGAATCAGTCCCCCTGGCACACAGGAGCCCATCCTTCCTTCAGTGAGAGATCCCCAGCTCCATTTGCCTCAGATGACAATTACAGAGGGAGGAAGGCAGGAAGCAGACAGTTAATCCACTTGCATGAGAACTGTGTTTACATGAATATTTATGGCCAAATTGCTGTCTCTAAGCAGATCTCTCTCTTTCCTGCCCCTAGCATATCAACTCATTACAGTGGTGATTGCGGCCGCGGGAGGAGGATTGCTGCTTATCATGGGCATAGCACTGATTGTCACCTGCTGCCGGTAAGTTCTCCAGCAGACTAGGTAGAAAGGAGGAGTTGGGACAACAAGAAGAATTGCTGGGCCATTGTGAAGAGGTGTTGGAGTGCATTCAAGGTCCTTCTCCAAGCACAGCTCCTGCACCTGCTCTCACCATGTGTGTCTCCCTCTCAGGCACACTCACACCTAGTTTCTGTACCAGCAGGCAGCTTTCAACTACAGGCAAGGTGTGCTGCTGAGATAGTTGTGCTTTGTGATTTATAAACCATGAAAAAGGGCTGCCTTGCAGCAACACTCTCTTCCCAACCAAGCCCCAAATCTAAGATTTCACAGCTCTCTGTTTGAAGTCAGCAGTCGGATGGATCAGTAACGTAGCACTGGTAGTAGGCACAGCATACTTTGGTGCTTTGAGTCAGGAGCAAGGCCCAGCCAGGAGATATGATGGTCACTACACCTTGCAGAACTCTGTGGGAATGGATTGGTCTTCTCATGGATCCTGGCTTTGGCAGGCCATGTGCCTTCCTGAAGAGTAATCTCTGCACTGGAGATGTTACCAAAGGACACTCCTACAACATGGGGATGATGTAAAGGCTTTCTGTGGTGTTCCAACCAGCAGCTTCCAGTTCTTCCTTCTTAGGAAGTAACATAGTGCCTAGAAGGCAGTTGGGAACTTGAGTAGCGTGGGGGCTCACATACATTTTTCTTTCTTTCTAAATATGTTTTTAAGAGACAACAGGCATAAACTGAAACAGGAGAGGATCTTATATCAGGACTAGTTATAACTTTTCACTTTCCTTCATTCTTTTCTAAACAGGAAGAATAAAAATGACATAAGTAAACTTATTTTCAAGAGTGGGGATTTCCAGATGTCACCATATGCCGAGTATCCAAAGAACCCCCGAGCACAAGAGTGGGGCAGAGAGACCATTGAGATGCAGGAGAATGGAAGCACCAAGAACTTGTTGCAGATGACAGATGTGTATTACTCGGTATCTATCCACAGCTTAAATCTTAACCTTTTGTATTTCATACAGCAAAGAAACATCCCTTTATTTTTGGAAGCATAAATCCCTTTCCTTCAAAACAAGAGAGCAAAGCAAAGGGCTGCCACAGACAGCAAGGCATTGGGAGTTCTGTGAGCTCCAGCTGTTATATGTGTCTGAATATCACAAAAAAATGTCAGTTAAAAGAAAGCTAGGAAAATGTCTAGGATCTCAAGATGGGGAGGCGTTATTCATGTGAGCGAAGATTGCAGGAGTTCACACAAATCACACTTATTGAGCTTCTGCTTTCCAGGAAAGAAAGCAGTGAGCAAAACTTTTCTTTTTTGGCTTGTATTTTAAGTTTTCCCAGAGTAATTTTACTGCTCTACACAGCATGAAGGAAAATGAGAGAAAACCACTTCCAGATAATACTCAAAGCAGGAAACAAACTGATTTTCTAGGAGCATTTCTTATAACAATAATTCTGATGATATCCTGTGTTAAGATGAATTATTTTAATGCCTGAGCTCATTAGCACAGTTCTCTTGGATTAAAAATTAACCGTACACTTAGACTGCATTTGTTGGAGTCAGGTAAACTTCTGGATGGGTAAGCTTCAAGTCTTCTATTTGGCAAGATGTCAAAACTCAGCTGCGTCAGAATACTGCCCTCCAGGAAATGCATACCTCCCACAGTACAATTAATTCTAAGTCTTAGAGATAATTAGTGATCGTGTTGTTCTTTCTATCTACTGAAACAACTGATAGGAAAGGTGGTAAAGCTGTGTTTGAAAGAGGAGTTGTCTAAGACGTGTGTGGTTGTTTTTTTCCCTACTAATACAGCCAACTGGACTGAGAAATCCAGAACTGGAAAGAAATGGACTTTATCCTCCCTACACTGGTTTGCCTGGATCTCGACATTCATGCATCTACCCTGGACAATACAATCCATCCTTCATTAGTGATGAAGCCAGAAGAAGAGACTATTTTTAGCAGAGCAGAGAGGGACTGGAAGATTGACACAGTTCTGTGGCCCTTGATCCCCAGGTACAATGTGTCCCCTGGCAGTTCAGCCCACACCAGTCTTACTCTTCCCATTTAACAGGATGGTCTTTGAACTCCATACTGAGTGTTGCTGCCCCCAGGAATGGTTACATTTGCTGAGCAGCAGAGAGGAAGAGGAGAAGGAAGTGAATGGCTCAAGGTGCACATCAGTAAAATACCCAGGTGGAAGCTCGTGTGTACTCTGGTTTTGTTCTGTGCTGCTTCTTCACTCCTTATGCTACACGGCAAGCATGGATCAGTACAGGCGGATGAACTGTGTCCAGCACTCTGTGTTGAATACCACTAGGGAGTGTTTTGTTTACAGATCTTGTTCACTGTTGACTGTGCTTGTCTTCTTGGCCGACCTTCATGCAAAGATTCACTGTGTGACTGGTTTTGGTAGGACAAGTTTGTCCACCCCATTTCTCCTTGCTGCTTTGCTTTCTGCTTCGTTTGCAACAGGAAAGCTGGCTTGTCCTCTGGGCCTGACCTTCTTACTGGTAGAAGTTCTCCAAATGGTGAGGCCCTTGCAGCAGCCTGGTGCCTGGCAATGTTGGCTGAACTCATGGGTGGATTGTCTTTGAGAAGCTGGAGAAATTAAGTCATACCACTGCAATTCAAACTGAAAGTAGGAACAGTTGGTCGTAGGTGCTGCTTTGAGAAGTTATGTACATAGGGAAGAGTGTGAGTTGCCTTTCTGTCAGCCAGCCTGGTTCGGAAGTGATGCTGCTACACATCATCACAATGCTTCTGTATAGGAGCTTAACAGGGCGTTTACTTGCAGGGATGAAAAGACCTATAAAAACATCAATGTGATGTAAAATAGCTGCTCACAAGGAAGAAAAACATAAGCTGGGAATTCACCCTGCTTCTTAGATGAAATGTAGGAAGAATAAATAATGCTGTGGTCCTGGCTAGGCAGGTGGAACATGGCATGTAGGCACTGTGTGTGGGACATAGTTTTCAGGACTTCACAGCCCACCTTGATTTCAGGGGGAACTGTGGAAGTTTTCAGTTCACTGGAAAATAAAGCTCTCCATCAGTCAGTTGCATTTAGGGCAGAGAGAAACATGATCCTTTCAATCCTAGCACAGCAAAGATCAATTACATCAAAATATTTTGCTTTCTTCTGTTCTAGTTTCAGGTGATTCAAACTGGGCAGGTTTCCTCAGCTAGGTGTGTGAATTCATGTTAGTCACTTTGGTAAAAGCTGAAGAATGTAAGTTATTACATTCCTCACTAAAGATCAGATCAAAAGCTTATTGACTTTATTCTTTCTTGAGTACGGTGTTGAAAGAGCTCTTATTAACGAAGTATATTTCCCGCTTATCTTAACTGAAAAGATAACCTCAATCATCTGGACTTTGTCCAGATACAAGGTCCCACTACAGACATTTACCATCAGAGTGATCATGCTCTTAATTCAGGATGGCTGCTTGCATGAGGGTATCAGATAGCACAGTTCCCTAGGCATTAACCCACCATCCCTGCACTGAAGGGCACGTACCATCTGACATTCCTTTCTCCCACACAGTGCTCAAAAAGGCACAGTGCCTACAGTTAAAGGTACAGTAAGGTAGCTCTGAAGCACTGAGGACTGCAAGATGTGTCTCCAAACTGCCTGACCCCTGGTGAGAAGGGCAGTTCCGAGGCTGATTTGTGGTGTGGCTGCTCCTTGAAGGCAAGCTGGGGGTAAACATGGCAATACTCATGTCCTGGAGGTGCTGGGAAGCTCCCAACCCTTCCAGCATTTTCAACAGCTGTTGTGTTCTGTTGTGTTCCCTACCAAAAGGGAGCAGCAGGTACACAAAGGGAGGGTGTGGTTTTGCAGAAACTAGATTTTTATGGATGCCAGGGGCAGTATGCTCTGCACTGATGTCATCTTATGGTCATAGTGCATGTGACTGAATCCATAATCAAATTTGCAGTCTTATCTCAAATGGGGTGGAAATGAATGGATGCTTATGCTGCTGAAGGAGCTATATTTAAGGAGCATTCTAGTTATAGTATCTGAAAGAGAGTAACAGGCAAAGCACAATAATTAACTGTTCCCAGTATTTTCAAACTGAGAAAGATGTTCTTCTCCCCATGGTTAGTAGCCAATATCTTAATTGCACAGAGTCCACTGGATGGTGTGAAGCAAGGCCTTGGCCCTGCCATGCTCTGGGGTTCTTCAAAGAGGGCATTATTGGGGTCATTCCTATGAGGGTGAACTGCCTCTTTCACCCAACACTAGCTCTGGCTGTGAGAGTGCCTAGGACAGAAGGGACTGTCTCTCCCCTGGGACAGATGAGAGCTTTGTCTCTATTACAAATGAGTGAGAAAGCTGGGACTTGGTGCTGGATCTAAATCCAGAGCACATAGATGAGCACTGGGATTTGTCCCTGTTTGCTAAAGCAGCCTAACAAAAAAGTAAGCATGTCACAGCAATGATGGTAGGATTTAACTGCATGACACTCAGACAGGAAAGAGTGTGGAGATTTGCTTATACCTACTGTGATTAATTACTTGTTTAGTTTGAAAGCTGTTAAATGTTCCTTTGTGTGCCAGGTGCAAAGAACAAAGCGTGAAATACCAAAGGACAAATGCAGATAGATTGATTCTTCTATGTAAAGAGCAACATATGGGTTATGTGAGCAAAACTTCAATCTGTGTCATTTTACAGCAAATTGCATATTGTGAGTGAACTGTGTGGGAAATGTGATAGGACTATTCCTAACTGAGATCACACAATTCATTTCATTAATGATCTTTAAAATTCTTCTTAATGAAATGAAAGGGTCTCGAGAAAGTCGGAAGGATTTTCTGAGTGAGGACTGCAAAACCTGACTTTTTTTCCAAGAGAACAAACTTTAGTGCACTGAAATTCTATCTGCCAGAGAAAGTAAATGTCAGGGAAATTATTATGAGATCAGTCCACTGCAGCTTTCTTTTAGTTCAGGGAACAAATGTGAGTCAACGTATAGCTCACAGGAGGAGCAAAAGGGTCTCTCCTGATCTGCCAGCACCTTCTATGGCTGTCCCAGGAGGAGAGGATTGAGGCAGATGCCAGTCCTAAGGTCAGTGGAGGCACTTACCTCTGCAGGATAAGCAGTGGCAGAGTTCTTAGGTTTTGTCGATCCTGTTGGATGTGAATCTCCATGTGAAATATCACTCCCTGAAGCCTGCTTTCAAATGTGGGTGCCCCTGTGTTTAGTACCTAACTCCTCCTAGGATGCCTAAGGAAATGCAACTCAGGCTGTTTAGATTGCTTTTAGCTCTCCAGATTGCAGAGGACAAGATGGAAGTAGCAGGTTTCACGCAAGGAGACTGCAAGTGGCTCAGCCAGCTGTGGGGAAAGGAGGGAAAACAACACCAACTCCACAAAGAATCTGTTTGTGCTTCTGGCTGCTGTGTAAAGCCAGGTGAGCTGTCAGCAAGGGCCCACAGGTGGTGTGTGGGAGAGCCTTTGGGGAAAAAAAAGTGCTAATTCAGCTGACGACAGGAAAGGATGTAGGAGGCATGTGCTTTGCTGCTATGGTGCTCTACCACTTGTGTTGAAAAAAGCCCCTTGCTCACAGAAATACCCCCTCAGCCGTCAGCCTGGGAGAGTGGGTCAGAGTGAACAGAGCAGAACAATGCACATGGGAGGGGTCAGTGTAAAGGAATGCTGCAGCTTTCCTGCATCCCTGTCCTGCTCCCTGCTCATCATGGCCAGCCCTCCTACGCTGCATTGGAAAACCAGTGTTCTTTTGCACACCATTGAAACCTCAAAGCACTGAATTTGGCTGTATGGGGAACTTTGCCCTCTGTGTTTATAGCACTAGGTAAAAGAACAGCAATGAATCTTGTTTTCATTGCAGCATATCCCAGAAAATTGCTCTGTTGCGGTCATTTACAGAGACACTAATAGTGATTTGCCTTCACTGCGAGCAACAGAAAAGGAGAAGAAAAAAAAACTTTCTAAAAATAGCAATGAAATGAATTTAGTGAGAGGTGTTTGCGATTGCAGAATGGTGCCAGTGTTTATACAGGTTGTTTGCTGAAGCTTGACAGAGCAGCAGTATGAGTTTGGACACTGTTGTAGCCTTGTAAAGAAAGAGCTTTCCCAGGACGTGTCTCTAATGCTGGTAAATGGCCACATCCATTCCAAATCCATCTGGGCTCCTCATTTTCTCATGGTGGCGTTTAGTTTTCTTCCTTAAATTAACAAGAATAGATGTATTTTACTTACATGTTCTTCCTTTGCTGACTATTGCTTTTCTCCTCTTTACACAAAAGGACCCAATCCAGTATCCTCTCTGGTGACTGGGATAACTCTCCCATGGATTGCAGTGCAGTATTTTAGGTCTAAATTATTTCCCTGTCAGGGTCACTTGTGTGTACATCATATGTTCCTGCACCTCTGTGTTCTGCCCATTCCTGTGATATCATTGCTGCTTTTTCACATCATATTTATTTTTCATATGTGTCCTTATTACTGTAGCAGAGCCTGTATTATGTAAGATTGAACAAACAGGTTGTTCAAGATCTGAAATGCCTTCCTGAGAAGAGAATGAATGTGAATTTCATAGGAGACGTACTGTTCAGCCGACCTGTTTCCCATAGTGTAAGATCTCCAGGGATGTAGAGTCAATTTGTGCATTCACAGTTAAGAACTACCTGTCAGTTCACATATTTGTGCTTTCAGAAATGAAACAAGATCTCCCAGTTTTGAAAGGGTTCTGTACTGTAAGGTCATGTGTGAGATAACACCTCTCCAGTGTGGTTTGTGTTTTGTGTGATAATATCCTTGTTGATGGATAACTGAGAGAGGGTGCCTGACGTTCTTCAGAAGTCATGTGTAAGTGCTAAGTCCATTGGTCTTCGTTCTAGTAAAATGCTGGAAGGGATGGGAGTCTTGCTTGGGTAATGCCACAGCAAGTGGCCCCAAATCTGCACAACCCCACATGTGGGGAATCTGGTAAAAAGTTTTCTTGAGCAGTGCCACAAAATTTGCCTGATGTGCCTGTTTTAAAAACCATCAGTACGGTTAACTTACTTTAAGGAAAGAAAACAACAACAACAAAACAGAATAAGCATGTAATTATTTCTATTAAACTCAATCATTTGTTTTAAGCCCCGTTACATTCTGCAGGATGTTCTCCTAACAGAAACCAAAATTTTATATGTAGAGTCATCACAGTTTCATTAACAGCTTTCAGAACCGTGGTAGTAATGCTCACCTTTAGCAAGGTCTCTTTCAAAAGGTGAATTTTAAGCATTAAGTTGTGCTTCCTCTACCAGCCTGCTTCATGTTCTTTGCTCGTTGTTGTGCTTCCTTCTCTGCAGCTCTGAATGTTTGCTTCCAAGTTGCTGGGGTTCTAAGGACTTTCTCCAAACCAGTATTATTTAAAGTTGTATCATATTTTCTGCCTCTACTAATTATACAGTACTGTAGTAGCAAAATATAATTTTTAAGGATTGGATTATTTTTATACCTGCATCCAATATTATTAAATCTGGCGTTCTAGTCAGTATTATAAAAAGATATAATAAAACTATGAATATCAGTATGTCTAAGCTTTTTTATTGTCTAAAGTTTTCCCTGTAAAGAGATACGTGTGCAATTTTTAGTTTGAAAAAATCTTAGAGCCTTTTGTTCTTTTAGTGGTGCTTGGTGATTGAATAACTAAAATGAAAAGCAAGAGGAAAGTCATACGTTCTGGTTAGTTATGCTAAACAGAATTGTTGTGCTTGCTTCTGTGCTGATATGTTTATTTCTGTAGTACTGAGCCACTCAAAGTTTAATTTAAGAATTTTACTCAATTTAATTTTTCATCGATCCGGAAATGCTGGAATTGGTGATAGTAGGGAAGGAAAAGCTTTAGAGAAGTTGGTGCAAGGACAGGGAGCTTGACCACAGTGAGATCCCACATCACTGATAGCCACTGGGAACCATGAAGACTATAAAGCCGAGTGTTCCTCCAAGGAGAAAACTTGGTCCCATGTATCCAGACAAACAGAGTCCTGTGAGAAGACATGATATGGAAGAGCATCCTGAGTATTGGCAGGCTTGTTAATCTGGGGCAATCATTCTATATTATGTCCCAGAGAAGTACAACACTCAGGTGTGACAGGAATTGAATGGGACCAAGGTACTCTACCAAAATCTAGGTGGGTAATCTGAAACCACCATCTGACTCTTCCAATAACCATGAAGAGGCAAGCATCTACAGAAGGTAAGATTTCCCTTTGTCTTTACACTAGTGTCACAGTGCTCTGCATAGAGTGCTCTGCATACAGCTGCATTAATGCTATCTGCAGAGAAATGGTGAGTCTAGAACACAGTTTCTTGCTGCATCCTGAAATTCAAGTCTACTTTCTGCAGTGATACAGTACAGAATTACATTATATGCTACTCCTTTTCTAGGAAGACTCCAGTGGGAAAATAAAAGGAGAGAGTAACATGGTTAATCTTGTCGAATGAAGTTCTGCTCATTTGTAAGGAAAGGCTTATTACAGTGCCACTGTTTTGTTACCAATAATAGTATTGCAAGCTGATCTGTTTTCTGTGTTGTGTTGGTATCTCTTAAGCAAAAGAACAGGTCATGTTATTGTGAGGTTGGGTAAATTTGCAGTTATGGACAAGCATGTGACTCAACAGTCCTGCCCATTTCATATTTGTTTAGTAGTGCATCTGAGATCATTGAATGCATCCATGCTGTGTGGCCTGAACCATAGAATCATTTGGGTTGGAAAAGAACCATAAGATCATCGAATCCACCCACCAACGTAACACTACTGGGTCCACCACTAAACCATGTCCATAAACGTCATAGCCACACATCTCTTAAGTACCTCTAAGGATGGTGATTCCACCACTTTCCTGCTCCAAAGCCTAACCACTCTTTCTGTGCAGAAATTCTTCCTGATATCCAATGTAAATATCCTCTGATGCAACTTGAGCCTATTTCCTTGCATTCTATCACTTGTCACCTGAGAAAAGAAACTGAAACGCACATCTCTGCAAACTCCTTTCAGGTAGCTGTAGTGAGCAGCCAGGTTTCCCCTCAGCCTCCCTCTCTCAGCTCCACTTCCCTCAGCCACTCGTCAGAAGTCTTATCTTCTAGACCAGGTTGCCTTCTAGTCCTGTCATCCTTGTTCCAGACAATAACCTTCTTGTAGTGAGGAGCCCCAAAGTGAGTCCATTGAGCTGCAGTCTCATCAGGGCTGAGGACAGAAGGACCATCCCCTTCCATGGCCCATTGCCCCACTGGTTCTGATGCAGGCTAGGTGCCATTGGCCTCTTTGGCCACCTGGACATGCTGCTGGCTCATGTTCAGCTAGTTGTCAAACAGACCCCCAGGTCATTTTCTGCCTGGCAACTTTCCAGCCACTCTGCCCCCAGCCTACACTGCATGAGGCTGTTGTGACCAAGTGCAGCACCCAGCATTTAACCTTGTTGAATGTCATATAACTGGCCTCAGCCCATGAACCCAGCCTACCCTGACCCCTCTGCAAAGCCTTCCTGCCCTCAGGCAGATCAATCCTCCTGACCAGTTTGGTGTCATCTGCAAACTTGCTGAAGGTGCACTTCATCCTCTCATCAAGGTCGGTGATAAAAATGCTAAACAAAACCTGTTCTAGTTCTGAGCCCTAGGTAACATCACCTGTGACTGGCTGCCTTCTGATTTAACTCTGTACTTTGAGTCCACCATACAGCCAGTTTTTTATCCAGCAAACAGTACAACCATCCAAGCCATGAGCAGCCAATTTCTCCAAGAGAAGCTGTGGGAAACAGCATGTCATCTTATTATAGATGGGGATCAGGTTAGTCCTGCAGGACTGTCTTTCACAAACCCATTCTGACTGGATCTGATCATCTAGCTGTCCTGTACATGCTATGTGATGGCGCTCAGGATGATCTGCTCCATGACCTTCACTGGCATCAAACTGACAGGCAGGTAATTCCTCAAGTCCTCCTTCCTGCCCATCTTGTAGGTGAGCATCATATTTGCTAAACTCTAGTCAACTGGGATCTCTCTGGTTAGACAGAACTGCTGATAGGTTATTGAAAGTGGCTTGATGAGCACTTCTGCCAACTCATTCTGTATCTTTGGTTGAATCCTGCCTGGTCCCATAGAACTCTGTGTGCTGTATGTATATTTATATATAAAAGCATTTTTAAATTGCCTTAATCTGTACCAATGAAGTTATGTTCTAGCTGAGTTTTGACCCTTCTAATTTGCTTCCTGCATTACTGCACATCTTTGCAGTCTCCTGAATTTCTTGCCTCTTCTTCCAAAGGTCATAAACTCTATTTTTCTTATGAGTTCCAGAAGAAGAAGTCTGCTCAGCTAAGCTGGTCTTCCCTGCCAGCTCATCTTTCCGCACATAGGGACAACCTGTTCCTATGCCTTTAAGATTTCACTCTTGAAAAATGTCCAACTTTTCTGGACTCTTTTAGCCTCTAGAACTACCTCCCAAGGGACTGTAACAACCAGGTTCCCATCTTGAGAACCAGTTAACAAAAGAATTTGAACTGCATATGTTTCCCCCAATTACAGGTGAGTCTGGATACGTATAATTTTGATTTAGACTTTCTGCAGGTTTGTTTGAATCTTCACCCAATTATGACACACATTTCTAAATGTTGGGGGCTGAAATTAGGTGACCTTCAAGGTCCCTTTCAATCCAAGCCATTCTATGAGTCTATGTGTGTGGTAATATTCCATGGACTAATTAAATTTACATGAGATAGCAAAATGTATAGGAATCTAGTAAGGAATAGAACTGAAAAAATATACAGGAAGAAATAATCCAGCACATGAGTAGCTATAAAAGACTTGTTCCTTCTCCAATAAACACCTTCTGATGACACAATTACCCCAGTTGTCCCATGCGTATATTCAGGTTATGGCTGGATAATGGGGCCATGACTATGTATCTTAAACCTAAAAAAGACCTTTCACCTCTGATATTGTTTTCCTGCCATAAACAAGGATCAAGACAAGTGAACAACCACTGCCTGTTACTAAACATAGCACACTTTAAAATCATTGTAATTATTGGTCAGTATTCTTGCTTGCCAAATTTGAGCTTTGACGCAGTTTGGTTTTACAGCTTCTGGAAAGTAATTTAAAAACTTCCTCAGAGAATGATTTGTCCGTGATTCTTTATGGGACATCAGAGGTGCTGTGGGAGTGCAAGTCTGTCTGCACTAGCAGTCAAATTTTGATGTCTAAATATGTCCTTAGTAATTTCCTTAATAATTCCATTAGAGGTAATGATGTTTCACTGATATTGGTTGTCCTGTTTTGATAATTCTCTGTGCTAGCTCTCCTAAATGGTCAAATCTCCGAGTCCCCCCACCCCAAATTTGCAAGCAAAGAGGCACATGTAGCCTCATCACCCCACCTCTCACCAGGACAGCCTGTTGTGACAGCTGATTTGTCAAAAAGTAGAGACAAAAAAATCTGGTAAGTGTGCAGATGTTTGTTCAGTGCCTTTCCTGGTGCTTTTTGCATGGTGAAGGTGTCACACATCCCAGAGGTGACAGAAGCAACCAAGGAAGAGTGGGAGTTAGTTCTAAAGACATGGCTAAGGGTATGCCAGCCTCTCTTGTGCACTCATTGCAGAAAACAGTCTTCATGAGCTGGACAACGTAATCAATGGCAGCTGAAGAAGTCAGTCCTCAGCCATTATCATCTACACCTGTTGACTTTCAGCCCACATTTCTGATAACACTCTGAGGAGCGGCCTGGTACTCTGTTTGCATCTTGGGGTGGCAGAGGTTTCCTGGTGAGACCAGAGCCCATCCCAGCACCCCAGGGACACTAGGCAGCCTCTGTGACTGGGTCCTGGGCCCGGTCATGGCCTCCCTAGCAGGTGCTGGGGGATGAAGCTGCTCACTCCTCATGCTGGCAGTGAGGGACCCAACCATTGTTGCTGTTTGCAAGCCACCAACGTTTCCTGGTTCAGCACAAGTTAAAAGCTGAGGACAGCCCCAGCACACAAACAGCTTGAGTAATACTTTTGATCTTGCCCTCCTGCACAGAGAGACACCTTTTGAATGCGTTATTAGCTTAGCAACAGACTGCATCTCTTGTTAGCACAGCAGGATCAGACAAAAGCAGGTGAAGAAAGGGGAGAGGTGTTTCAAAAGCATGTTGTCAATTTGCGTTTGGAAATTGTTAACAATGTGCTAGTGTTGCTGACTGTGGCATTTGCCAGGAGAGAGCAGTTCCACAGACTCCCACCAAAGTGGCAGTGTGAGGATACACCAATGGATTGCTTGCGTTTGTTGTCCATGGGTTACAATGGCAGGATAATGTGTGTGTGCTTCCCAGAAAGGCTTTCCTGGCAGCTGCAGCAGGATCTGGGGTCAGCCAGACCTTCAGAGTGGGAGAAAGTTGCTCAATGGCATCTTTTTCTGGAAAGGAGGAACTGCAACATACCATGGGCAATTTGGCGTCTATTGATTTCAAGTGTTTTATGTTTTACTGGGGCACAAGGTAGAACAAATGCACTGTTGAGCTAGAGAACTTGGGTAGATGAGGCAGCTGAAAATAAGCAGTATGGGGAGAAACAGCTACTGTCCACAGGTCTTCTTCCTCATATTGGTCTTTACATAATTATTCTGTCACACTGAGTGACATGGTTTAGTGGGCACAGTGGTGTAGGGTTGGTGGTTGGACTGGATGATCTTAATGGTCTTTTCCAACCTTAATGATTCTGTGACTTTCAGAGCTTCCTGACGCGTGATTTCAATAAGTCTCTGTAACCCATCAATTTTTCCCGAGTTGTGGCTGTGTTAGTTGCTCCATGGCCCCCTCCACTAATTCCCATTTCCAGGCCTCCTGAAGGCTCCCTGTTCCAGCCTCAATATTCCTGCTTCCAAATGTCTCCCAGGCACAAGCACAGTTACTCCTAAGAAAGGAGGGCGGTTTCCTAGGTAGTCAAATAGCTCCTGGCTGTCCTCCCTGTTCCCCCTTCTTTTGCCACACCATTTTAACTAGCCCACAACACACAAAGATGTAGGCGAATAGACCAGCTGTAATCACTCCCAAAGCACCCAAAGCCAGTGCAGTTTCATTAATGTTGAAGATGCAGGTGTTTTCTCTTGATTTTCACCCTGCTGAGCAGTAAGAGATGCTTTGGTGTAAAATTTTGCTTTAAAGTATAGAGAGCTTGGGGTCTGAGACATAGAATTTGTCTGCACTGGTAATGTATTGCAAAAAATAGAGTGTGTATATCCCAGGTACTCTGCTCTAAGTGCATCCTTAGTATGCTTTGGAATGTGTTAGCTTTTTCCTCTCCAGGAACAGACTGCACAGCACCCTCCAGCTAAATTACACCGAAAGTGTTTGCTGAGCTGGCAGGGATAGCTACTGTCCTGTCAGTTTGTGTCAATGCATTTAGCATTAATTAACTTCCTTGTGTCAACAGGTCTCAAATGTTTATAACTTACAGGAAGAATACTGCGGGTCCAGAAGTCTCCTCCCAGTTTGAGGAGGAAGGAAAAAAACAGCTTGGATCTGTTATTTGCCACTTGCCACCATGACGTCAGCTCGGGGCTGAACTCGCTACCTGTAGCTGGGACCTTAAATAAGCTGACGCTGGAAGAGAAAAGCACTTCATCTCAGGTTTAGCGAGGAGAAGCAGCAGCAGCAGAGGCAGCAATGGGACGCTGTATGTTCTTCACTGTGCTGCTTTGCCTGATGGTGAGCCTTTCAGTAGGTAAGAAACACTATCTTCTGTTTTGGGATTTGTCTGAGCAGCTATTCTATTGCAGTGAATGGATTACTCAGTGCTTTTAGAAACTGCTGAGAGTCTGAAGTCAGTGGCCACGCAGCATTCAGCACATCTAGACTTTGATTAATTAGTGATGAAAAACGTTACTGCAAGAAAACAGTTTTCCTTGTTCACGAAACAATGCAAAAGCACTGGGGCTTGTGATTAACCTAATTCAGCCTATTCCACGAGCAGTTTTCAGGACTTGCACACTAAACCCAGGTAATTCAAGCTCTATTACAGTCATCACAAAAGATGTGACTGTTCCAGCCCAGCACCCAGGAAAAGGAGTGCTGCCACTGCCCTTCCGGACAGAATCTCCTTAAACAATCAGTCTGGAAAGCAGCACTGCTTGAACTGGCTCTCAGAGCATTAATTCCCCTCCTATTGAAGCTAATTAACAAGAACTTCACCACCAGCTCGGATGGCAGAGGGTTGCCCTGTGGTCTATTCAAAGACAGAGTAGGAATCATTCCATAGGCTGCTTAATTGTTTTTCTAACACTGTAACAATTTTGGTGGTTACAGGTCAGTTTATCTGATTTTCAGTGACAGATCAAGTGTAGCAGGGGAGTTTGTAAAAGTAAAAGTAGCTGTAGGAGGAGTTTGGTGGCAACTTGAAGCTGTGAAAGGACAGGAAATCCCATTTACTTCAGGGACAATTAAACAGAGATATGACCCAAATTAAGACTTTCACTGATGCTGCCAAGATTGCATCAGATGGGGACAGATGGCAGTGAGTCTGTTACCTACTGCGAGTGAATATATATTTTTTCAGCAACATCTACAACATACTACAATCAGATTTATAAGTTATAAGCATAAAAGACTTCAAGTTTGGCAGTTGGTTGGTTTTCTGTTTGGAGAACAACAGTAAGACTGAAAGATCTTGTCCTAAAAAGTACCAAAGGCAATGGGAGCCTTCCATTGACTTGTGTAGATTTTGCCTAAGGTTATCCATGCGCAGAAACCTATCTCATTTTATGCAAACACTGTAAAAGCTTTGTATGATGTGTCCATTTGCAGAGTATTCACAAAGGCCTAGTCTGCTTGATAGCCAGATGTCTGCTATTTCATAAAATGAATCTTAAGATCTATTCCTTATGTCCATGGTAAATGCCTGAATTTATGACACATCCTGTTTCCTGGTGCAGAAGGTTGGGGCTGGGCAGATAGGGCCATTAAAGAGCCACCTTTGCTTACGTTACCTCTGCCAAGCCCAAGTGCAATTCATGTGCTCTGCAGTCACACAGATGTGATTCTTCCTGAGTCCAAAGGGTACTCCTCGAGGGCTGTTGGCCAGCCTGTACAAAGCTAAATGTTGTTGACTAAAGACATTAGTGATGTAACATTGATTTTGAGAAGGAATTTTAGAACAGTGCTCCAAACTCTTAGCCTGTGGACAGAATCATGGTTATAGCCAAAAACTCCATTACTTGACATTGACTAGGAAACAAATCTCTGCCTGCAGGACTGAGAAACCACTACTGGATTACTTTAGACCTTGCCTTTTTGATGAGCCTTTTCCAAGCTAGTATTATTGATGAGAAGAAAAAGGCTTATTAAATTTGCTTCTCTTTTGGATTTTTGAAACCTTGCAAAAGCATTTGAAGAGAGAATTTAGTGTTATTTGCAATATTGTGTTTAATATACGATCTATAAGAGTTTGCTAGTGCCAAGAGTGTTAGCCACAAGTATATGAGACTTCCAGCTCATGCTGTTCAGATTAAATTATGAATGTGACGTTAACTCAGATTAAATGCATTTATTAAGTAACAAAGACTGAAGTTAGGTCATGTGATCCAAACTGTTCATTGCTACCACAAATTTAGCAGAAATCCTGTTGTATTAGTTGCTTTCTTTACTGTCAACACAAGACAGACAAACAAGGAAGAAAAAAAATGACAAAAAAATAATGCATAATATTATTACTACATAGTAGTGCAGTCCTGGAAAAAGGATCTTCATTACACTGATGATAATTTGGCAGAATTTGCCTTATATGAACAGAAATACACTACTTTCAATATGCACCTTAATTTGTTTAAGCAGAGGAAATTGCTTTGAAAGAGTCCATAAAGAATTTTTAATGATGCTCAAGAAAGCATCTCCCACAGTTTCAAAATACCTATCTATCATGCAGTGAATGTAATATTTGTGGATTTAGGTGAGATCCAGAACAGGATCCAGAGAATGCTAGCCATCCAGAACCTGCATGGAGCAAGTGGGGGGAACATTCCTTTGGTGACACATCTGTGCTGGTAATTGAGCCAGCTATGGACACCAAGTATGAGCTTGGGGGAATGGCATGTGCTTCTGGGGAGGATGCTCAAGCCTGGGATATGGGCATGTCAGCCTGAAGAGCTATCAGTGCTATGGACAGTACAAATACAGGACTAGTCTACGATAGATCCCATACATATCCCTTCCTCATCTAATTCGAGGTTCTTGGGAACACACAGTGGATCCCCAAGGGTTTCCTTCCACACAACACTAAGCATGGCTACCAGGTCTCTTCTTTTCCCTTCCTCAGCTCCCACAACTACAACAACTGGTAGCAGTACTACCATCACTACAGTACTAACAACAGGTAAGGATGGGAAAGCCCACTGGTACACCCTTAGGAGGGTGTTACTCTGTTCCTGGCATTGCACAGAGAGAACCTGTGGTAAAAGCTTAGTGAAGAATTGCAGGCAGTTTTGCTGTGGCTCCTTGGAGCAAGGCAGCAAGGCACTGCAGGGCTGCCCAGGGCTGGTTGACTGGGCCACGCACAGGTCTGCTCCTTATCTAATCTGAGATTGCACTGAAAACAAAATGGTTCCTCAAGAGATTTCCTGTCTGCAACACAAAGTTTTGCTGCCATGTCTCTCTCCTTCTTCAGGAAACATATCTACAACAACAGTCAACACTACTGACACCGCTTCTTCATCAGCAACGCCAGGTAATTATGAAAGGTCCCTTCATCAGCCCTTTAGGAGAGGGTTACTCCTTTCTAGGAACAGGTCACAGGCAGCACTGTGTCCCCCTGCCCAGAGGGCACGTCCTCGTCAGGAACTGCAGGGAATTGTTGTGGTTCCTTGGAGCATGGTCAGGGTAGGAGTAGGGACTTGTCCTCCCTGGTCCGACCCCAAGCCATATCTTTTTTGTACGTATGTGCAGATAGAGACACAGATGCTGCCGTGCTGCTACTACAGAGTAGTGCAGGGCAGGCCATCATGGGGAGCACAATCAGGGGCTGCTGGGTGTCCTTGCCAAGTCTGGCAGCTGGTACTGGCCATGCAGAACATGATGCACTTTGAAGGGGCAGAATCTCTGCTTTGGGTAGATGTGCATGTGCTGGTGACTGAGCCAGCTACGGCCAGTGAGTGCAGCTGAGCTTGAGGAAGTGCCATGTACTTCTGGGGAACATGCTCAAGACTGGACATTGGAGGGAAGAGAGAATGGGCGAGGAAGTCTGAAGAGACATCAGCACTGTGGAGAACCTATTGGCAGACTGCCATACAGTGACATGCACGGCCACTCCGTATCAGCCCATTGCCTGCTTGCGTACCCAGTGGCTCCCCAAGATCTGTGATCCCTGCAATCCTAATTAGTGATACTACATCTCTTCTTTTCCCTTCATCAGACAGCTCATCTACAACAACTGTGGAAACGTCTACCACATCTACAACAACACCAACACCAACAGGTAAGGATGGACAGTCCCTCCAGGAGCGCTTGATGAGAACTTTTTGTTGTGTTTTTCTGAGCAAGGAGCTCCAGAACCCACAGAGGCAGTGGTGTGTTGCCCTGCCTGGGTGCAGATGCCATTTCTCTACCTCCATGGGGAAGGTGTCAGGCTCATCCATCCCACCGGATGGTAGTTATCCCATCAGCTGCCCAGTACCTCAAAGGACTGTGGTTGTTGCAGAGACTCCCATCAGTAATCCAGGGAGGAAGACGTGCTCTCTCAGGGGTAGAGCGCGTGCAGGGAATGCACCACTGCTGGGCACCCTCATCCTGCTCTGTCAGACAGCTCTGACTGCTCAGAGCTGCCAGGTCAAATGTGGGGAGCTGTTCTACAGGGAGACACACGTGTGCCATGGAGGGGGACTGATGTGGCCAGTGAGTGCAGCTGAGTGGGATGGGGAGCAGTGCCTTTGTGGGGAAGGTGCCCGAGCTCCGGGATCTGTTGAAGGGAACCCAGACCCCATTGCAGTACAGAGGCAGCCGGACCAAGGCTTCCTTTCTGGCCCACTCTACCCCACATTGATGTCCTCCTTATTGAACCCGAGGTGCTCCTGAACACACAGTTGTGCCACAAGGGTTTCCTTCCACACAACACTAAGCATGGCTACCATGTCTCTTCTTTTCCCTTCCTCAGCTCCCACAACTACAACAACTGGTAGCAGTACTACCATCACTACAGTACTAACAACAGGTAAGGATGGGAAAGCCCACTGGTACACCCTTAGGAGGGTGTTACTCTGTTCCTGGCATTGCACAGAGAGAACCTGTGGTAAAAGCTTAGTGAAGAATTGCAGGCAGTTTTGCTGTGGCTCCTTGGAGCAAGGCAGCAAGGCACTGCAGGGCTGCCCAGGGCTGGTTGACTGGGCCACGCACAGGTCTGCTCCTTATCTAATCTGAGATTGCACTGAAAACAAAATGGTTCCTCAAGAGATTTCCTGTCTGCAACACAAAGTTTTGCTGCCATGTCTCTCTCCTTCTTCAGGAAACACATCTACAACAACAGACAACACTACTGACACCGCTTCTTCATCAGCAACGCCAGGTAATTATGAAAGGTCCCTTCATCAGCCCTTTAGGAGAGGGTTACTCCTTTCTAGGAACAGGTCACAGGCAGCACTGTGTCCCCCTGCCCAGAGGGCACGTCCTCGTCAGGAACTGCAGGGAATTGTTGTGGTTCCTTGGAGCATGGTCAGGGTAGGAGTAGGGACTTGTCCTCCCTGGTCCGACCCCAAGCCATATCTTTTTTGTACGTATGTGCAGATAGAGACACAGATGCTGCCGTGCTGCTACTACAGAGTAGTGCAGGGCAGGCCATCATGGGGAGCACAATCAGGGGCTGCTGGGTGTCCTTGCCAAGTCTGGCAGCTGGTACTGGCCATGCAGAACATGATGCACTTTGAAGGGGCAGAATCTCTGCTTTGGGTAGATGTGCATGTGCTGGTGACTGAGCCAGCTACGGCCAGTGAGTGCAGCTGAGCTTGAGGAAGTGCCATGTACTTCTGGGGAACATGCTCAAGACTGGACATTGGAGGGAAGAGAGAATGGGCGAGGAAGTCTGAAGAGACATCAGCACTGTGGAGAACCTATTGGCAGACTGCCATACAGTGACATGCACGGCCACTCCGTATCAGCCCATTGCCTGCTTGCGTACCCAGTGGCTCCCCAAGATCTGTGATCCCTGCAATCCTAATTAGTGATACTACATCTCTTCTTTTCCCTTCATCAGACAGCTCATCTACAACAACTGTGGAAACGTCTACCACATCTACAACAACACCAACAGGTAAGGATGGACAGTCCCTCCAGGAGCGCTTGATGAGAACTTTTTGTTGTGTTTTTCTGAGCAAGGAGCTCCAGAACCCACAGAGGCAGTGGTGTGTTGCCCTGCCTGGGTGCAGATGCCATTTCTCTACCTCCATGGGGAAGGTGTCAGGCTCATCCATCCCACCGGATGGTAGTTATCCCATCAGCTGCCCAGTACCTCAAAGGACTGTGGTTGTTGCAGAGACTCCCATCAGTAATCCAGGGAGGAAGACGTGCTCTCTCAGGGGTAGAGCGCGTGCAGGGAATGCACCACTGCTGGGCACCCTCATCCTGCTCTGTCAGACAGCTCTGACTGCTCAGAGCTGCCAGGTCAAATGTGGGGAGCTGTTCTACAGGGAGACACACGTGTGCCATGGAGGGGGACTGATGTGGCCAGTGAGTGCAGCTGAGTGGGATGGGGAGCAGTGCCTTTGTGGGGAAGGTGCCCGAGCTCCGGGATCTGTTGAAGGGAACCCAGACCCCATTGCAGTACAGAGGCAGCCGGACCAAGGCTTCCTTTCTGGCCCACTCTACCCCACATTGATGTCCTCCTTATTGAACCCGAGGTGCTCCTGAACACACAGTTGTGCCACAAGGGTTTCCTTCCACACAACACTAAGCATGGCTACCATGTCTCTTCTTTTCCCTTCCTCAGCTCCCACAACTACAACAACTGGCAGCAGTACTACCATCACTACAGTACTAACAACAGGTAAGGATGGGAAAGCCCACTGGTACACCCTTAGGAGGGTGTTACTCTGTTCCTGGCATTGCACAGAGAGAACCTGTGGTAAAAGCTTAGTGAAGAATTGCAGGCAGTTTTGCTGTGGCTCCTTGGAGCAAGGCAGCAAGGCACTGCAGGGCTGCCCAGGGCTGGTTGACTGGGCCACGCACAGGTCTGCTCCTTATCTAATCTGAGATTGCACTGAAAACAAAATGGTTCCTCAAGAGATTTCCTGTCTGCAACACAAAGTTTTGCTGCCATGTCTCTCTCCTTCTTCAGGAAACACATCTACAACAACAGACAACACTACTGACACCGCTTCTTCATCAGCAACGCCAGGTAATTATGAAAGGTCCCTTCATCAGCCCTTTAGGAGAGGGTTACTCCTTTCTAGGAACAGGTCACAGGCAGCACTGTGTCCCCCTGCCCAGAGGGCACGTCCTCGTCAGGAACTGCAGGGAATTGTTGTGGTTCCTTGGAGCATGGTCAGGGTAGGAGTAGGGACTTGTCCTCCCTGGTCCGACCCCAAGCCATATCTTTTTTGTACGTATGTGCAGATAGAGACACAGATGCTGCCGTGCTGCTACTACAGAGTAGTGCAGGGCAGGCCATCATGGGGAGCACAATCAGGGGCTGCTGGGTGTCCTTGCCAAGTCTGGCAGCTGGTACTGGCCATGCAGAACATGATGCACTTTGAAGGGGCAGAATCTCTGCTTTGGGTAGATATGCATGTGCTGGTGACTGAGCCAGCTACGGCCAGTGAGTGCAGCTGAGCTTGAGGAAGTGCCATGTACTTCTGGGGAACATGCTCAAGACTGGACATTGGAGGGAAGAGGAATGGGCGAGGAAGTCTGAAGAGACATCAGCACTGTGGAGAACCTATTGGCAGACTGCCATACAGTGACATGCACGGCCACTCCGTATCAGCCCATTGCCTGCTTGCGTACCCAGTGGCTCCCCAAGATCTGTGATCCCTGCAATCCTAATTAGTGATACTACATCTCTTCTTTTCCCTTCATCAGACAGCTCATCTACAACAACTGTGGAAACGTCTACCACATCTACAACAACACCAACACCAACAGGTAAGGATGGACAGTCCCTCCAGGAGCGCTTGATGAGAACTTTTTGTTGTGTTTTTCTGAGCAAGGAGCTCCAGAACCCACAGAGGCAGTGGTGTGTTGCCCTGCCTGGGTGCAGATGCCATTTCTCTACCTCCATGGGGAAGGTGTCAGGCTCATCCATCCCACCGGATGGTAGTTATCCCATCAGCTGCCCAGTACCTCAAAGGACTGTGGTTGTTGCAGAGACTCCCATCAGTAATCCAGGGAGGAAGACGTGCTCTCTCAGGGGTAGAGCGCGTGCAGGGAATGCACCACTGCTGGGCACCCTCATCCTGCTCTGTCAGACAGCTCTGACTGCTCAGAGCTGCCAGGTCAAATGTGGGGAGCTGTTCTACAGGGAGACACACGTGTGCCATGGAGGGGGACTGATGTGGCCAGTGAGTGCAGCTGAGTGGGATGGGGAGCAGTGCCTTTGTGGGGAAGGTGCCCGAGCTCCGGGATCTGTTGAAGGGAACCCAGACCCCATTGCAGTACAGAGGCAGCCGGACCAAGGCTTCCTTTCTGGCCCACTCTACCCCACATTGATGTCCTCCTTATTGAACCCGAGGTGCTCCTGAACACACAGTTGTGCCACAAGGGTTTCCTTCCACACAACACTAAGCATGGCTACCATGTCTCTTCTTTTCCCTTCCTCAGCTCCCACAACTGCAACAACTGGCAGCAGTACTACCATCACTACAGTACTAACAACAGGTAAGGATGGGAAAGCCCACTGGTACACCCTTAGGAGGGTGTTACACTGTTCCTGGCATTGCACAGAGAGAACCTGTGGTAAAAGCTTAGTGAAGAATTGCAGGCAGTTTTGCTGTGGCTCCTTGGAGCAAGGCAGCAAGGCACTGCAGGGCTGCCCAGGGCTGGTTGACTGGGCCACGCACAGGTCTGCTCCTTATCTAATCTGAGATTGCACTGAAAACAAAATGGTTCCTCAAGAGATTTCCTGTCTGCAACACAAAGTTTTGCTGCCATGTCTCTCTCCTTCTTCAGGAAACACATCTACAACAACAGACAACACTACTGACACCGCTTCTTCATCAGCAACGCCAGGTAATTATGAAAGGTCCCTTCATCAGCCCTTTAGGAGAGGGTTACTCCTTTCTAGGAACAGGTCACAGGCAGCACTGTGTCCCCCTGCCCAGAGGGCACGTCCTCGTCAGGAACTGCAGGGAATTGTTGTGGTTCCTTGGAGCATGGTCAGGGTAGGAGTAGGGACTTGTCCTCCCTGGTCCGACCCCAAGCCATATCTTTTTTGTACGTATGTGCAGATAGAGACACAGATGCTGCCGTGCTGCTACTACAGAGTAGTGCAGGGCAGGCCATCATGGGGAGCACAATCAGGGGCTGCTGGGTGTCCTTGCCAAGTCTGGCAGCTGGTACTGGCCATGCAGAACATGATGCACTTTGAAGGGGCAGAATCTCTGCTTTGGGTAGATGTGCATGTGCTGGTGACTGAGCCAGCTACGGCCAGTGAGTGCAGCTGAGCTTGAGGAAGTGCCATGTACTTCTGGGGAACATGCTCAAGACTGGACATTGGAGGGAAGAGAGAATGGGCGAGGAAGTCTGAAGAGACATCAGCACTGTGGAGAACCTATTGGCAGACTGCCATACAGTGACATGCACGGCCACTCCGTATCAGCCCATTGCCTGCTTGCGTACCCAGTGGCTCCCCAAGATCTGTGATCCCTGCAATCCTAATTAGTGATACTACATCTCTTCTTTTCCCTTCATCAGACAGCTCATCTACAACAACTGTGGAAACGTCTACCACATCTACACCAACACCAACAGGTAAGGATGGACAGTCCCTCCAGGAGCGCTTGATGAGAACTTTTTGTTGTGTTTTTCTGAGCAAGGAGCTCCAGAACCCACAGAGGCAGTGGTGTGTTGCCCTGCCTGGGTGCAGATGCCATTTCTCTACCTCCATGGGGAAGGTGTCAGGCTCATCCATCCCACCGGATGGTAGTTATCCCATCAGCTGCCCAGTACCTCAAAGGACTGTGGTTGTTGCAGAGACTCCCATCAGTAATCCAGGGAGGAAGACGTGCTCTCTCAGGGGTAGAGCGCGTGCAGGGAATGCACCACTGCTGGGCACCCTCATCCTGCTCTGTCAGACAGCTCTGACTGCTCAGAGCTGCCAGGTCAAATGTGGGGAGCTGTTCTACAGGGAGACACACGTGTGCCATGGAGGGGGACTGATGTGGCCAGTGAGTGCAGCTGAGTGGGATGGGGAGCAGTGCCTTTGTGGGGAAGGTGCCCGAGCTCCGGGATCTGTTGAAGGGAACCCAGACCCCATTGCAGTACAGAGGCAGCCGGACCAAGGCTTCCTTTCTGGCCCACTCTACCCCACATTGATGTCCTCCTTATTGAACCCGAGGTGCTCCTGAACACACAGTTGTGCCACAAGGGTTTCCTTCCACACAACACTAAGCATGGCTACCATGTCTCTTCTTTTCCCTTCCTCAGCTCCCACAACTGCAACAACTGGCAGCAGTACTACCATCACTACAGTACTAACAACAGGTAAGGATGGGAAAGCCCACTGGTACACCCTTAGGTGGGTGTTACTCTGTTCCTGGCATTGCACAGAGAGAACCTGTGGTAAAAGCTTAGTGAAGAATTGCAGGCAGTTTTGCTGTGGCTCCTTGGAGCAAGGCAGCAAGGCACTGCAGGGCTGCCCAGGGCTGGTTGACTGGGCCACGCACAGGTCTGCTCCTTATCTAATCTGAGATTGCACTGAAAACAAAATGGTTCCTCAAGAGATTTCCTGTCTGCAACACAAAGTTTTGCTGCCATGTCTCTCTCCTTCTTCAGGAAACACATCTACAACAACAGACAACACTACTGACACCGCTTCTTCATCAGCAACGCCAGGTAATTATGAAAGGTCCCTTCATCAGCCCTTTAGGAGAGGGTTACTCCTTTCTAGGAACAGGTCACAGGCAGCACTGTGTCCCCCTGCCCAGAGGGCACGTCCTCGTCAGGAACTGCAGGGAATTGTTGTGGTTCCTTGGAGCATGGTCAGGGTAGGAGTAGGGACTTGTCCTCCCTGGTCCGACCCCAAGCCATATCTTTTTTGTACGTATGTGCAGATAGAGACACAGATGCTGCCGTGCTGCTACTACAGAGTAGTGCAGGGCAGGCCATCATGGGGAGCACAATCAGGGGCTGCTGGGTGTCCTTGCCAAGTCTGGCAGCTGGTACTGGCCATGCAGAACATGATGCACTTTGAAGGGGCAGAATCTCTGCTTTGGGTAGATGTGCATGTGCTGGTGACTGAGCCAGCTACGGCCAGTGAGTGCAGCTGAGCTTGAGGAAGTGCCATGTACTTCTGGGGAACATGCTCAAGACTGGACATTGGAGGGAAGAGAGAATGGGCGAGGAAGTCTGAAGAGACATCAGCACTGTGGAGAACCTATTGGCAGACTGCCATACAGTGACATGCACGGCCACTCCGTGTCAGCCCATTGCCTGCTTGCGTACCCAGTGGCTCCCCAAGATCTGTGATCCCTGCAATCCTAATTAGTGATACTACATCTCTTCTTTTCCCTTCATCAGACAGCTCATCTACAACAACTGTGGAAACGTCTACCACATCTACACCAACACCAACAGGTAAGGATGGACAGTCCCTCCAGGAGCGCTTGATGAGAACTTTTTGTTGTGTTTTTCTGAGCAAGGAGCTCCAGAACCCACAGAGGCAGTGGTGTGTTGCCCTGCCTGGGTGCAGATGCCATTTCTCTACCTCCATGGGGAAGGTGTCAGGCTCATCCATCCCACCGGATGGTAGTTATCCCATCAGCTGCCCAGTACCTCAAAGGACTGTGGTTGTTGCAGAGACTCCCATCAGTAATCCAGGGAGGAAGACGTGCTCTCTCAGGGGTAGAGCGCGTGCAGGGAATGCACCACTGCTGGGCACCCTCATCCTGCTCTGTCAGACAGCTCTGACTGCTCAGAGCTGCCAGGTCAAATGTGGGGAGCTGTTCTACAGGGAGACACACGTGTGCCATGGAGGGGGACTGATGTGGCCAGTGAGTGCAGCTGAGTGGGATGGGGAGCAGTGCCTTTGTGGGGAAGGTGCCCGAGCTCCGGGATCTGTTGAAGGGAACCCAGACCCCATTGCAGTACAGAGGCAGCCGGACCAAGGCTTCCTTTCTGGCCCACTCTACCCCACATTGATGTCCTCCTTATTGAACCCGAGGTGCTCCTGAACACACAGTTGTGCCACAAGGGTTTCCTTCCACACAACACTAAGCATGGCTACCATGTCTCTTCTTTTCCCTTCCTCAGCTCCCACAACTGCAACAACTGGCAGCAGTACTACCATCACTACAGTACTAACAACAGGTAAGGATGGGAAAGCCCACTGGTACACCCTTAGGAGGGTGTTACACTGTTCCTGGCATTGCACAGAGAGAACCTGTGGTAAAAGCTTAGTGAAGAATTGCAGGCAGTTTTGCTGTGGCTCCTTGGAGCAAGGCAGCAAGGCACTGCAGGGCTGCCCAGGGCTGGTTGACTGGGCCACGCACAGGTCTGCTCCTTATCTAATCTGAGATTGCACTGAAAACAAAATGGTTCCTCAAGAGATTTCCTGTCTGCAACACAAAGTTTTGCTGCCATGTCTCTCTCCTTCTTCAGGAAACACATCTACAACAACAGACAACACTACTGACACCGCTTCTTCATCAGCAACGCCAGGTAATTATGAAAGGTCCCTTCATCAGCCCTTTAGGAGAGGGTTACTCCTTTCTAGGAACAGGTCACAGGCAGCACTGTGTCCCCCTGCCCAGAGGGCACGTCCTCGTCAGGAACTGCAGGGAATTGTTGTGGTTCCTTGGAGCATGGTCAGGGTAGGAGTAGGGACTTGTCCTCCCTGGTCCGACCCCAAGCCATATCTTTTTTGTACGTATGTGCAGATAGAGACACAGATGCTGCCGTGCTGCTACTACAGAGTAGTGCAGGGCAGGCCATCATGGGGAGCACAATCAGGGGCTGCTGGGTGTCCTTGCCAAGTCTGGCAGCTGGTACTGGCCATGCAGAACATGATGCACTTTGAAGGGGCAGAATCTCTGCTTTGGGTAGATGTGCATGTGCTGGTGACTGAGCCAGCTACGGCCAGTGAGTGCAGCTGAGCTTGAGGAAGTGCCATGTACTTCTGGGGAACATGCTCAAGACTGGACATTGGAGGGAAGAGAGAATGGGCGAGGAAGTCTGAAGAGACATCAGCACTGTGGAGAACCTATTGGCAGACTGCCATACAGTGACATGCACGGCCACTCCGTATCAGCCCATTGCCTGCTTGCGTACCCAGTGGCTCCCCAAGATCTGTGATCCCTGCAATCCTAATTAGTGATACTACATCTCTTCTTTTCCCTTCATCAGACAGCTCATCTACAACAACTGTGGAAACGTCTACCACATCTACACCAACACCAACAGGTAAGGATGGACAGTCCCTCCAGGAGCGCTTGATGAGAACTTTTTGTTGTGTTTTTCTGAGCAAGGAGCTCCAGAACCCACAGAGGCAGTGGTGTGTTGCCCTGCCTGGGTGCAGATGCCATTTCTCTACCTCCATGGGGAAGGTGTCAGGCTCATCCATCCCACCGGATGGTAGTTATCCCATCAGCTGCCCAGTACCTCAAAGGACTGTGGTTGTTGCAGAGACTCCCATCAGTAATCCAGGGAGGAAGACGTGCTCTCTCAGGGGTAGAGCGCGTGCAGGGAATGCACCACTGCTGGGCACCCTCATCCTGCTCTGTCAGACAGCTCTGACTGCTCAGAGCTGCCAGGTCAAATGTGGGGAGCTGTTCTACAGGGAGACACACGTGTGCCATGGAGGGGGACTGATGTGGCCAGTGAGTGCAGCTGAGTGGGATGGGGAGCAGTGCCTTTGTGGGGAAGGTGCCCGAGCTCCGGGATCTGTTGAAGGGAACCCAGACCCCATTGCAGTACAGAGGCAGCCGGACCAAGGCTTCCTTTCTGGCCCACTCTACCCCACATTGATGTCCTCCTTATTGAACCCGAGGTGCTCCTGAACACACAGTTGTGCCACAAGGGTTTCCTTCCACACAACACTAAGCATGGCTACCATGTCTCTTCTTTTCCCTTTCTCAGCTCCCACAACTGCAACAACTGGCAGCAGTACTACCATCACTACAGTACTAACAACAGGTAAGGATGGGAAAGCCCACTGGTACACCCTTAGGAGGGTGTTACTCTGTTCCTGGCATTGCACAGAGAGAACCTGTGGTAAAAGCTTAGTGAAGAATTGCAGGCAGTTTTGCTGTGGCTCCTTGGAGCAAGGCAGCAAGGCACTGCAGGGCTGCCCAGGGCTGGTTGACTGGGCCACGCACAGGTCTGCTCCTTATCTAATCTGAGATTGCACTGAAAACAAAAATGGTTCCTCAAGAGATTTCCTGTCTGCAACACAAAGTTTTGCTGCCATGTCTCTCTCCTTCTTCAGGAAACACATCTACAACAACAGACAACACTACTGACACCGCTTCTTCATCAGCAACGCCAGGTAATTATGAAAGGTCCCTTCATCAGCCCTTTAGGAGAGGGTTACTCCTTTCTAGGAACAGGTCACAGGCAGCACTGTGTCCCCCTGCCCAGAGGGCACGTCCTCGTCAGGAACTGCAGGGAATTGTTGTGGTTCCTTGGAGCATGGTCAGGGTAGGAGTAGGGACTTGTCCTCCCTGGTCCGACCCCAAGCCATATCTTTTTTGTACGTATGTGCAGATAGAGACACAGATGCTGCCGTGCTGCTACTACAGAGTAGTGCAGGGCAGGCCATCATGGGGAGCACAATCAGGGGCTGCTGGGTGTCCTTGCCAAGTCTGGCAGCTGGTACTGGCCATGCAGAACATGATGCACTTTGAAGGGGCAGAATCTCTGCTTTGGGTAGATATGCATGTGCTGGTGACTGAGCCAGCTACGGCCAGTGAGTGCAGCTGAGCTTGAGGAAGTGCCATGTACTTCTGGGGAACATGCTCAAGACTGGACATTGGAGGGAAGAGGGAATGGGCGAGGAAGTCTGAAGAGACATCAGCACTGTGGAGAACCTATTGGCAGACTGCCATACAGTGACATGCACGGCCACTCCGTATCAGCCCATTGCCTGCTTGCGTACCCAGTGGCTCCCCAAGATCTGTGATCCCTGCAATCCTAATTAGTGATACTACATCTCTTCTTTTCCCTTCATCAGACAGCTCATCTACAACAACTGTGGAAACGTCTACCACATCTACACCAACACCAACAGGTAAGGATGGACAGTCCCTCCAGGAGCGCTTGATGAGAACTTTTTGTTGTGTTTTTCTGAGCAAGGAGCTCCAGAACCCACAGAGGCAGTGGTGTGTTGCCCTGCCTGGGTGCAGATGCCATTTCTCTACCTCCATGGGGAAGGTGTCAGGCTCATCCATCCCACCGGATGGTAGTTATCCCATCAGCTGCCCAGTACCTCAAAGGACTGTGGTTGTTGCAGAGACTCCCATCAGTAATCCAGGGAGGAAGACGTGCTCTCTCAGGGGTAGAGCGCGTGCAGGGAATGCACCACTGCTGGGCACCCTCATCCTGCTCTGTCAGACAGCTCTGACTGCTCAGAGCTGCCAGGTCAAATGTGGGGAGCTGTTCTACAGGGAGACACACGTGTGCCATGGAGGGGGACTGATGTGGCCAGTGAGTGCAGCTGAGTGGGATGGGGAGCAGTGCCTTTGTGGGGAAGGTGCCCGAGCTCCGGGATCTGTTGAAGGGAACCCAGACCCCATTGCAGTACAGAGGCAGCCGGACCAAGGCTTCCTTTCTGGCCCACTCTACCCCACATTGATGTCCTCCTTATTGAACCCGAGGTGCTCCTGAACACACAGTTGTGCCACAAGGGTTTCCTTCCACACAACACTAAGCATGGCTACCATGTCTCTTCTTTTCCCTTCCTCAGCTCCCACAACTACAACAACTGGCAGCAGTACTACCATCACTACAGTACTAACAACAGGTAAGGATGAGAAAGCCCACTGGTACACCCTTAGGAGGGTGTTACTCTGTTCCTGGCATTGCACAGAGAGAACCTGTGGTAAAAGCTTAGTGAAGAATTGCAGGCAGTTTTGCTGTGGCTCCTTGGAGCAAGGCAGCAAGGCACTGCAGGGCTGCCCAGGGCTGGTTGACTGGGCCACGCACAGGTCTGCTCCTTATCTAATCTGAGATTGCACTGAAAACAAAATGGTTCCTCAAGAGATTTCCTGTCTGCAACACAAAGTTTTGCTGCCATGTCTCTCTCCTTCTTCAGGAAACACATCTACAACAACAGACAACACTACTGACACCGCTTCTTCATCAGCAACGCCAGGTAATTATGAAAGGTCCCTTCATCAGCCCTTTAGGAGAGGGTTACTCCTTTCTAGGAACAGGTCACAGGCAGCACTGTGTCCCCCTGCCCAGAGGGCACGTCCTCGTCAGGAACTGCAGGGAATTGTTGTGGTTCCTTGGAGCATGGTCAGGGTAGGAGTAGGGACTTGTCCTCCCTGGTCCGACCCCAAGCCATATCTTTTTTGTACGTATGTGCAGATAGAGACACAGATGCTGCCGTGCTGCTACTACAGAGTAGTGCAGGGCAGGCCATCATGGGGAGCACAATCAGGGGCTGCTGGGTGTCCTTGCCAAGTCTGGCAGCTGGTACTGGCCATGCAGAACATGATGCACTTTGAAGGGGCAGAATCTCTGCTTTGGGTAGATATGCATGTGCTGGTGACTGAGCCAGCTACGGCCAGTGAGTGCAGCTGAGCTTGAGGAAGTGCCATGTACTTCTGGGGAACATGCTCAAGACTGGACATTGGAGGGAAGAGAGAATGGGCGAGGAAGTCTGAAGAGACATCAGCACTGTGGAGAACCTATTGGCAGACTGCCATACAGTGACATGCACGGCCACTCCGTGTCAGCCCATTGCCTGCTTGCGTACCCAGTGGCTCCCCAAGATCTGTGATCCCTGCAATCCCAATTAGTGATACTACATCTCTTCTTTTCCCTTCATCAGACAGCTCATCTACAGCAACTGTGGAAACGTCTACCACATCTACAACAACACCAACAGGTAAGGATGGACAGTCCTTCCAGGAGCTCTTGATGAAGATTTTTTTGTGTTTTTCAGAGCAAGGAGCTGTCTTTTTTGTATGTACATGCAGGTACAGCTGTAGATGCTGCTGGACTGCTTCTATACAGTTCTGTAGAGCAGGCCATCACAGGGAGCTGGCTATCCTTGCCAGCTCTGGTAACTGGTACTGGCCATGCAGTACATGATGGACTTTGAAGGGGGGGAAGTGATTGCAGCTGTGCGGAATGGGATGCTGTGCTGTTGTGGGTATGGTGCCCAAGCTCAAGGATCTGTGAAAAGGGTTCCAGTACTCCTTTCAGTAGAAAGAATGGCAGAAGGGCCATGGATAGCTCAAAGGCTGTGCAAGACTTCCCACTCAAACCCATGCCCATGTCCTCCTTATTGAATCCGAGGTGCTCCTGAACACAGTGTGGTTCCCCAAGGGTTGTAGTGAAGAAGTGCAGGGGAGTTAATGCTATGGTTCTTTGGAGCAAGGCAATGCATGTTTGCCCGTGGCTGATCTACTGGGCCACGTTGAAGTCAACTCCTTATCTAATTGAGATTGTTCTGAAAACAAAATGGTTCCTGAAGAGATTTCCAGATTTTTTGCCCATAACATGAAATAGTCCTACTATGTCCGTTTTTTTTCCTTTCATCTTGGGAAACTTTTACCACTTCTGGAACTCCAACACTGGGTAAGGATGAGTATGCTGGTGACCTGGCCCAGTTTGGCCAGCAAGTGCAACTAAGCTTGGTAGTAATGTGCTATCCCTGTGGAGTAATGCAGAAGTCCCAGGTTTTGCTGAATAGAAACCACAGAAGTGCTAGGCTGGAGTCCAGACTCAGGAGAGCTCATAGGCAGGACTGGTTTGCATGCTGCTGCATACTTATGTCCTCCTTTTCTACCATGGCCTAATGCGGCTAGTGATTGCACCTGAGCAGTGAGGAGTGCTGTTGCAGTCGCCCTTCTCAAAGCATCCTGGTAGTTTCCTTTAGAATGAGACCTATACTGTTTAATGGACTGCATCTGCTGACTATTGCAGTTCTGTACAAATTCTGACATCAACATCTTTGATCTTTGTATCAGAGGAGTTATGCAAATCCAGTCCTTGCGGAGGAAAATTGTCTACATGTGTCCCTCTGAATACCACATATACATGCCAGTGCCCGTATGAATTTTACTACTACAACAACAATTGTCACCGAGGTGAGTTGCAGGATGGTAATCTGTATTTTTAGGTATTTCGCAGATAACTCCTTTGGTGAAATTTTCTTCCTGTGTGACTTTTTCTCATGTTATAACTGAAAACAAAATCAGTCTGGGAAAGTAACTGCTGAATAATGCCTTACTTTGCAGACAGCCAATGCTACAATGACCTAGATTGTTATCTCGCAAACAAGTAGCAATCAAAGAGGTTAATGTGCAAGGAAAAGAAGCTGAGTTCCTGAGTGTCAGACATTCTGGAGATCAAAATACGTGAAAAGTGGGAAAGAAATGAAAATGCAGCCCTGATATCAGTTATTTATGGCCAAGATTTATAAAAGCCCTAGCCTCTGCAGACCTCCAAATAGCTGGCTTGATTTTTCCTCTTTCTAAACATCCATCAGAGTCCTGTTGAAACGCAACTGAGATGCTGTTGAAGAGCAAGGAGCAAATGAGGTTTCTTATGTAAATGCCAGCAGGCAGGATTTCCAAATTTACTTGTGAGCCTAAAGAAGGAGATGGATACTGAATTGCTTTTTTAAATATGGTGAACCATGTTAGCTGTTTAGTGGTTATGGCTGCAGGTTTCAAGTCTTTAATGTACGTATCTGACTTGCTAAATGCCATAACACCTCAGAGTGTTTTGTTAGCTTTGGGCCATGCTTATAGTTTAATATTATTCAATTTCGAAGTCCTGCCAGTTTGGAACAGGTTGCCCAGAGAGGTGGTAGATGCCCTGTCCTTTGAGATGTTCAAGGCCTGGTTGGACTGGGCTCTGAGCACCTCATTAAGCTGTAGGTGCTCCTGTCCACTGCAGGGAGTTTGGCCTTTAAGGGTCCCTTCCAACTCAAATGATTCTATGGTCAAGACCAGGATCCTGCTTGCTTCTCAGAGAGCCAGAATATGTGTCAAAATGTTGCTGAACTGATTGAGCAAACATTTGTTCCATAGCAGTTCCTCTGTGAACACATGAAAAACTGCAAATATTGATTTCTGCACTGTATTTCTTAATCTCTGAAGGCTGGAAAATCCTAAGGTGAAATCCAAATTACCAAATGCTTTCTAATAAATTAATATCCTATTATTATTATTGTTGTTGTTATTATTATTATTATTATATTGTTATTATTATTATTTTAATTTGCAGGGAAGGTATTCCCAGGTATCATTACACTGGCACAAACGTTGAGTAGTGACATTCGTGATGTAAATTCGGTGGAGTATGAAAAGATGTTCCAAAACTTAACACAATTTGTAAGTGACTTTATTTTTTAAACTTTAATGTTTTTCTGAATGTTGTACAGACAGAGGGGATACAAGCAGCCTCTAATGTGGAGCCTAAGGTAGTTTTACTTGATAAATCTACTTCTTTCAAAGAGTATTTCACATTGGCTTAGGCTTATTCATGATAGAGTTGAATTTTGCCCTCAGACAACTCCAGGTATGGTTCTTGTTGAAGTGATGTACCTGAGGTCAAGCAATACCTGTATTTTCAGTGCCATTTCTCTTTTGGGAAGCCCTCATATAAATTGTTCTGTATCTTTAGCAATTCCCTCTCCAGAAACCACTGGGTGAAGCAAAGTTTTCAAACTGTTTAGTTTCTGTTATCTGCTGTTAAATACCTAAGTAATAATCCTTTCTATGAGCAAAACAGTATTAATGTTTGAATTACATTAATGAAATGGATATTACACATGTTGAGCGTTCTATGATTATAGATAATTTCTTTTAAGGGTTTTCCTGGAGAAGTAGGATGAACTGTTTAACTCATACTGCTCTGTTGATATGAGGTTGTTTTCTCAAATTAAGCAAGAAGAGATGTTCACCTCTGCCAGGGAGTTGATGATATTAATTTATCTTTTATAGTTTAAACAAGCTTTTAAAAATATGATGGACTACAGGCAGACCATCATCGTGAAAGCTGAGTAAGTTTATCACTTACCAAGTGTTTTTTCCACAGCATGTGAAGTTTGTTTTGTGTGCTTCCATTTATTTAGCTGCCAGTGGATTACTTTGTCAAGGAAAAGATATGGGTTGGACTGAGTGCTGTCTGACTCCCATTAAATGAGGCCATTCATTTGGTATTTATAAAATTCCTGCCCCATTTTTTCCCTATAGATTTCTGATAGGTGTGTGTAGTGGGCTGTCTGAGACAGTTCCATAGAGGATCTTCCACTTTTAACACTACATAGAATACAGCACCGTGCCAATAACTGCACAGTTTGTCCCTGTGTTATCTGGCCCTTCAGACTTCATTGCAGACATACCATGAATTATCCTCCCCGTGTTTCAGGATGGATTCTCCAAGTCTGTCCTGGATGACACCACAGGCTGATAAGACCATGCAAAACTTAGCATCTAGTGGATGAAGTCCTCCACACTGCAGATGCTTTGAGGCTAACCGAGTATAAAAACATTAGTTTCAGCCCAACAGCACACAAAGGAGCTATGTTATTAGCATTAAATTCAACAGCTTTTACTTACATGAGTCTCTTTTACATTTGGATGTAAAAGAGGATGGCCACTAATTGATTCATGAGCAAGGATTGAACTCATTTTCAGGTGTCTTAGCAACTACCCACATTATGGGATGAGAGAAAGAAATCTGCTGTTGTCTTTGTGTGTAACTTGCTATCCATATGTGCTGCATGAGACTTTAAAATTATGCTTTCTGTACTTCTCAGTTATACAGGAGAAGATACAAGAACCAGAAGTGGTAATCCAGCGACTGTAACAGTGATGAACATCTTCACAGAAAATACAACTGAGACCGATGCTAAAGTTGGGGAAGCAATAACAAGAGCATTAACCATTTCGAGCTACGTGAGTGCGTACACAAGTACGTAATTCCTTACTGTGGAAGTAAATAATTGGTAGACACAGAGGTTCCTATCTTAAAAATTGGTAACAACACTTCTGTATGCAGTAAAGCCCATCAGAGCGTAAGTTTCATGGATTTTAAGGAGCTAAGTGTCCAAATTTAAGTGATGTTGTAGACTCAAACATCCAGTGCTGGGCTTTTTAGTCTTACCAAAGCTTTCTACCCCCTGTGTGAGCATGTGGAGAAAATTAATTATACCTAAATAAGAAATTTCATGTTGACTGTAGCTTGCTGAGCATTAAATTTCTGGAAAATAAAAACCAGACAAAGTATTCACAGACATAGATTTTACTTCTCAGAATAAGCCAATGTTTTGTTGTTGGAACAGGATGAAAATTTCCTTAGACGTTCTTCTGTAATTGACTTTATTAATTGAAATGAGCCTTTACTGATTAGCTACTCAACTAGGCAATGCTAAAACAATATCTTTCACTACAGAGAAGTGTAGTACTTGGAGAACATTTTTGTAAATGCATAGTTTTTCTCGTCTTCCTTTGTCTAACATGCTCCTGTTCTAAAGTTGCCTTCGCAAAAGGCATAGCTAATAATTAAACGAGTCCAGTTCATGGCTTCTAGCCAGAGTTTGGACTCCAAGGTGACTGTATCCACCTGAGCCACGACATTTCCTGTATCCCAAGCATGAGGGAGAATGAGAAGCACCTGACAACTCACAAAGCACCAGCACAAGCACATCCCTCCACTGTATGCCCACTGATTTTTAATATACATATATATATATATATCCACATATACATATATATATATATATATATATTTTTTTTTTTTAAGGCAAGTCAGAAAAGTATTGCTCCAAACGTGAGTCTGTGGGTAGAATTTATCTTCCTGGAGATAGGGCAGGAAGTTTTAGCAGGCTGACAAACAGTGTGTATGAAGATGTGATGGAAACAGGACCTTCATTGAAGAGCAAGGGAAAGGAAAGGATTGCTCCAGGCGACTGCAGTATTGTCCCAGAAAGGGATTTGGAAACTTTTTTCTTCAGAACTGCTAAAAAATTGGTTGATGATTTACTGAGCGAGTTCACTGCTTTTTATGAAAGGATATTACTAGTGCCCAGGTTGCTTCCTGACTGCTTCTCTTTTAAAGATACAACCCAGTGTGCTGTTTTTCCATGTGATGATGCAACCACAACATGTGAAGATGGTCCATATCCAGTATGTGTATGCAAAGCAAATTTCGCAAAGACACAGTGGGACACATATTCTTGTTCAGGTAAATGCGATGTTACTTTATCTATCCATGAAAATCTGACCTGGTCATCTTCTGTCTCTGTCTTTCTGAACTCTCAAAGGCACTGAGCTCTAAAAATCAGGGGATGTGTGTCTTATTAAGCAAACTGTAAAAACACATGCCCACATTTCATTTGGAACACATCCATAATTCTGTTCCTACAGAGCAAATCACTAAAGCTTGAGAAAATTATCACTGGAATTAGTGAGTGGATAACTATATATATGCATCATTGAACTCTTGATAAGAATTGACATCTAAGTGAAGAAAGAGTGGAATAAGCTTATGTTCTCAGCCTTCTCTGGTAGGGCGTGCTTTGGAAAAAAAGCTACCTGAGGATGCTGACAGAAGTGGAAATCTATTGCTTCACTGCAGTGATCTGTTACAGATCTGTCCCTCATTGGTTCTAGGAGTGCATTACCTTTGTTTAGGCAAATTTTTGCAGAATGATTATTTTAGGAACTGCAAATTGTTGAGTTTTTATTTGATTGCTGGTTTTCAATTTTTAAAGAGTACTATATTTATATTTTGGCAATCTTCTACACACTGAGATGTGGTCTTATTTTCTTGTTATGAAAAATAAGACTATTCACACTTCAGGTATGATGTTTTAAGAAAAAAAACTTGTTGCAAACACTCATGATAAAATCATAAAATCTGGCTACAATGAAGACCAGAGGGATGCTGTGTGGTGTGGGCCTTTGGCTCCTAACTTGTCTACATGTGATCCATTTAGATTATTTGCTGTATAGATTATGTGCTGTGATGTCAACCTGCAGGATTATTGGATTGCCAATATAAGATGCAACCCAGCAAGATTCCAGTTCTGAACTGTGAACCTGGATGTCTTGAACAAGGGCTATTTACTTCTAATTTTGTGCTTTAATATTTCAGATTCTGCTCTACATACGTATAACCCTAAAAAGGCTGTGCTGGTGCTTTGATGCACAACAAAGTTGTGTGTGCATTTACCTTGAGGAAAAAAAGAAGGGAAAAAGAGGAGAAGGGTGTGTCTGGAAATCACCCCAGATTTTATCTATGATGAGAAAATAGAAATGCTTCCAAGATGTGCTGAAGGTTGATTTTTGCAGGACTATATTCAATTCACTCTGTGTTTTTCCTTCTGATAATACAGACTGCCTGAACTGTATAGCAGAAGAAAACAAGTTCTGTGACAGAAGAAGTGACATTCCAGACTGCAAATGCATGGATAACTTTAAAAAAGAGGGTGAAAAATGTGTAAGGTGAGTATTCAGCTTTTCCCTCATGTTCCTGCGTTCTCGGTAAAGACAGAGAAGAAGAACAGCTAAAACAGGGTTACCCTCAGTCTAGAAGATCTAGACTGCAGCTAATCACCTGCAGCTGAGGTGATTAACAGGTGGGCAGATCCCCACAGTATCACAGGTTATGGTGGTTTGTCGGCATGCACCTGTAATACCCTAGAGCAAAGTCAAGGAGGACCTCACACTCATTTTATGGATACTCCATAAATATACACTATTCCTTCTGAAGTAAATGAGCCATAGAACTGCTACTCTGAAGCATACAGAAAGCAACAAGCAGTAGTGCAAGAATTGCCTTAAATCCCTGGAAAATTTCCCCTGGTACCAGTGGGGATTCTGCTCCCTGATAAGTTTCAGGCCTATGTGATTTCGTCTTGTTTTTCCCCCTGTGAGTATTGCTGGCAGCTCAGGATCAGAACAGAGCAGTGTTGTTTGCTGGTGAAGCTGAGTAGGTCACCAGCTGGGCTCTGCTCCCATGGATAGGCAGTGGCACCTCACTCCCCAGGTCTGTTAATTCGGCACTTTTTGCTGAAGTCCAGCTGCTAGTCCTGTACTTTTCACTGTGGGTTGCAGTTCCAAGTGACATAGAAATGCAGGGCTTTATTCCTTGGAGAAATGAGTCCCTCTTAACACTTTTCCAGGCTGAAAACCTGAAACTTTGAGCATGCAGCTTACAAATCATTCAGAAAAATCTCAGATTGTTTTCCTCTAAAAACAAAACAGTTTAATATTAAGATAGAATCAAAGAAGAAACCTGTGATGGCTGCACCTTGCTGATATTTCTGATAACGTGTGGATATACACTATGTTTTGTGAACCTCTGCTGAACGACATTATCTTCTTCTTTTTTTTTTTCCTCTCATGTAGGTGTCCAGTGGGCTACTCTGGAGAAAACTGTGAGAATAGTAAGTACAGCATGGAAAAATAACCAGTAATGTTTAACTTGCCCAAGATAACAAAAATGAGAAGTAGCAGCCTTGAAAAAGATCAGTAAAATTCCACTGTTGCTTGGAAGGATAATTCCTTGAATCTCCCGTTCAGACAGACAGTAGCATTTTCTCTAATGAGCTCTGCATTAAGCCAATAGCTTTTAGTAAAACACAGGGTATTTGCAAAGCTGATTCTTGTTTGTGTTTTAGCTTGCAAGCAGCGTCATATCTAGTATCCTATGCTGGTAAGATGGCCCCATCTGTGTCATCAGGAATGGTACAAGCAAACCAGACTGGATTTCCTGAGCTTTTTCCATTTACTGAGTCTATTTTACAGCTGTTCTCTGCACCTTCCATAGACTCTCTGTTGTATAAATTAGGACATCTTTCATCCCAGCTAGTGTTTACATGTGCCTAATCTCAGAGCATCTATCACAGCCAAAGGCAGATTGAAAAACAAGTATTTGTGGTTCTTTGCTTCCACAGTGACTTGGTATTGTTTAAGCAGAAAGTATATCCTCTTGCTGCCTCTTGGCAGATTCTTACACTGCTGCATCCTTAAACTAGTAAATGTTTAACATCCTTGTCTTTGCAGGTACGAGATCTTCAAGTCTTTGTTTTAAGCCTAAAAATGTTGTAGACTGGCTAATGGTATAGCACAGCACAGAGTAACTCACCAGGTGTAAATATTTGACAGAAAGGATATTGTAATCCCATGGAACATGTGTTTTCTGACAAAGCTTTGGAAATCTTCACGCCTTTTTTGTAAAGCAGATTAAAATACTAAATATGTAGAAAATCATCACCCACATTTAGGAGTCCAAACACAGATTTAAGACCCATTAGTAATAAACTCCATGAATAACCCAGACTTCCTCATGTGGCACTTGGTGTGCATTAATGTTTGCTGAGCAGTAATCAAGGATATGTTACACCTGTGTCTGGCACAACATTCTTTGGAAAAACCATGCTCCCTGTTGTCTTCTTGTATGCCCCCACTGTGATCGAATGTGCCAGACTGCTCTCCTGATCATGGCACAGTTGTTGGTTTAATGTTATGCATCTGCTGCACACATGCATTCTTTGTCCACATCGACAGCTGTACTAAGGCAGCATCAGGAACCTTGGAATGAATGTCATCTTTTTTTTCATTCTTTAATTGCAAGGGGAGAGAAACAAAACTCGGTCTTCAGTATTTGCCATGAGTTCTCAATTGGTTTTTCTTTGTTTTTTTCAGATAAAGAACTCATCCTTATAATAGTGGGCACAGTGTTTGGAGCCATTATCTTGTGTTTGGTGGCAGCAGTCTCAATTGTTTCAGTAAGGTAAGAGTATTTCTGACAACTGAATGAAAGCTCCATTGCTGCATGTTCCTAGAGAACAAAGGAGAAAATTAGAAAGAGTCAGGGTTGCAAATGTGGTTGCATGCCTAGCTGGGCAGACAAGTTCATCTAAGTCATGCAGCCAATAGGATACGCTTTCATCCATGTACTCTCCCCAGAATTATTTATTATTTTTTTGTGAATCAAACCACGCAAGCTTCAACACCTTTCCTGCCTTTCTTTTCATTGCTTTCCAGGTAAGGATTCCCAGAAGGCCTCATAGCCTTGTGGCATAGGTCGCTCATAGGAGGCATAGGTCACCAGCAGGTGCACAAGCTGGTGCTGAGCTTATGTGTGAGGTATGGGCTTGTGATTACAGGCCATTCAAATTCATAATTTGAGCTTTAAGCTTCAGCTGCAGGCAGGAAGGCAGCTTTTCTAAACTGAATGTAAAGGATGTCTTATTTCCTCCTCTCAACAGTCAATTAGGGCTAGTGGTGATCAAGGAACCTCCATCAATCAGATGGAAGAGATCAATGTTCTCCTCTGACTCTCTTTGCAGCTTATCCCCATCTGTGATAAGAGATGCCAAACTTTGCACTCTGTCACTGACAACTAGGTGTTTTACAATAGGTATGATAGAAAAATCCAGGGCATGTTTCAGAACAGGACTGGGCATTCAAAACAAGATGGAGGGAGCAACTGAATAGGTAAAGATTCCTTTCCTCTTCTATTTCCTCTTGAAGAGCCAAGCACAGTCATGATCCGGAGAAAAAGAGGTTGATAAAGCCAAGAAATTCCAACTCAAATACTTCTGAGGAGACCAGGATCTTCCCTAGGGTCCAGACCACTTCTGGCCATTCGAACCCAGGGTATCAGCCAAACAACCCTTATGAGGTGGATTCCTCAAAAAGAGGTGTCTTTGTGGAGAAAGATTTCGATGACTTGGTAAGTGTTTCACACAGGCCTACAGGAACTGTGTTCCTGAACTGTAATGCTGTGGGCTACTGATGTTGCCAGAACTAAAGCTCCATTCTTGTCCATTCTCTCTATTATAAAGATAACACACATCTCATTAATACTTTTTTAAAACCCTAGAGGTTGTTCTTGAATCATGGGAGGACGTGTGAAAGCAAAGGTTAAAAACAGTCTGGCTGCTCACAGGTTTGCTGTGTCATAGGACCACAATAGAAGCAACACAGAAACCTGATGTTCACAGAATCACAGAATGGCCAGGGTTGGAAGGGATCTCAAGGATCATGAATCTCCAACCCCCCTGCCACATGCAAGGCCACCAAGCTCCACATTTGATACTAGACCAGACTGCTCAGGGCCCCATCCAATCTGGCCTTGAACACCTCTAGGGATGGGGCATCCACAACGTCTCTGGGCAGACTGTTCCAGCACCTCACCACTCTCTCTGTAAAGAACTTAAAAGAGTTTAAATGTTTAAAAGAGAGCTTTTAAAAAGCTACCAAGAAAAAAAAAAAAAAGAACACCTATATAGTTATTTAATTGATCGGATTCACATGGATTTGGGCTTTTCCAGCTTTCCAAAGATGTTAAATTTTCACTGATGAAAGTCGGTCTGTAAAATACGTAAAATACATTTGGTTTTCCATGAGGGCTTAGAGAGAGGGTCACCATATGCTGTGTGATACTTCCTGAATTATTATGAGAAAGAAGCTTTCTGACCAAGAACAACTCTTTTTTTCCTCTAGTATGAAATATCGCGGCAGCCTGAGGGCTTTCGGATGCAACGCAGATAACTGTGTGGCCAGCAGTAGAAGGATGGATGACAACCACAACACTGGGTCAGACCAAAGAGCTTCGCAGCCTCTTACCAGCACAGTTATTTCATCAGCAGAGACAACGGAGTCCGTAGTACAAGATTCTGAAGATTTTCTAAAAGAAGACTCCTGCTTGAAGGAGAAGGGCAGTAACTCTTTGAAATAAGGGAAAATAAAAATAAAGCAGAGTGTAGGGAGAAGGAGACTTTCAAAAAGCTAAAAGTGTCCTGTGGCCATTCCTATGAACTTTCAGTGGACCAGTGTGTTGGCAAAAAAGTGAATGTAGACAAGATACCAGGATTTTAACCCAGCTGTGTTTCAGTTCTTCTGAAAGATGGTCTGTGCAATATGTGTGATGCTAAAAACATCAGCTGCCAGAGCTTTGCCTATGTTTGTTCTCACTTGCTTCAGGCAGAGGCACATCAAACAGTATCGAAACTTTTATTTGTGAGGACCTAACGTTGTTCTCTTTACTATATCAGTCTTTCTCCCTTCCTCAGCCTCCCATTATTTCCTATCTGAAAGCATTCAGTTCAGATCACTGCTGGCACCTGTTGTGAGAGACAACCCTGTCTGACCTCTTAGGTGGTCTTCCTTCCCAATACAACTCCAGAAACCATTATCTTCAAACAAGCACTGTTGTTCTCCATCTCATGCAAATACGTTGATATTACATTCTCAGTTGCTGTGAAAAGCATTGGCACTTTTTTTTCTCTTTCAATCTGTAATATTAGGTGGAATCATCTTAAATCTTTCTTTTTCATTACTTCATAATTCTATTAAAAAATCCACATTTCATGGAGCATACATGTGCATCAGCTGTTGACTGGCGTTGGCATTCCTTTATATATATATATATAGAATATAATGTCCAAAAATGTACATATATTTATAGATTATATTCATTTAAAGTATCATTTAATCTCATGTTTTATGTTTTGGGGTTTTTTTTTTTTTTTTTTTTTGCTTTTTTTTTTTTCATGTATGCAGGTTAATATTTCCTATTAAATATTATCGTTCCTCAGTATGAAGGCTTTCTTACATTGCTGCCCAGTGGTGTTATTTGCAAGTTCAAAGACTATTTTAGGCTGAAACCTGTGCAAGTTACAACTTTACAAGTAGCCTGGTGAGAAAGGGGCAGGTTTCTCTGTGTTGCTTTTCTGGGTTTTCACAGTTAACTGGCTGAGCTGCTCTCTTCTAGATGGTTGATGCTATCTTTGTCTGCAGAAGACAGGTTCTGGTGTCCTGGGCCTCTTACCACTGGCTGTGTGCATCTCAATGTGCACTACATGGCTTTTCCTCTGTGCAAGCACAGTCACAGGATTTAGCTATTTTTGACATGTTACTAAAAGGATGGTAGAAATTTGGTCTTATTTTTTTCAACTTCTCTTCTGAGTATGCTTTTTTCCTGATTTTTCATGGGGGCTTCAAGAGGGTGAGGTACTGATGAACAGATGTGATGCAGAGACAGCAAATGGCAAGCAGTCATTAAGGTCAGCATAGGCTTGACTTTGTTCAGCCAACTTCTTTTGCTTGGACACCTCCTACTTGTCCTTGGTAATCTAACAAATATCTATTTACATCAGAAGTAATGGTTCATGTACCTTGGCCTATCACTGGGACAAACTTCCCATTTCCACAGCTTAGTGCTTAGAGGATCCCTTAAAACGCCTGTGACAGGGGCCTGCTGCTCTACATGAGGTTTTACAGTGTTCTCTCTTACCCTGTTGGGAGGCAAAGCTCAACAGTAACCACAACCCAACACTGTAAAACTTTAATGAGGGTAAGATATGTAGAAATTCAGTGCCATTGATAGTAGAAGTGGCAAAATAGTCAGGTGTTTGTGACACTTAACTGCCAAGGAGTTATCATCGCTCTTGCTCAAAGCTGGTTTCTGCAGCTCGGCCAGTTCCATTAGCTTGTGCTAGGGAGGACCCATCAGGTACTGGAATGGACCTATTGCTCTTTAACATTTCAAAGGCTGAGAGAGCTATTCTGTCAGGACTTCTGTACAGAAACTGCAAGCTCTCAGATATTTCACTTTTCTTTAGCTATTACCAAAGTGTAATTCTGCTGTGAAATGTGAACATGGAAAATAGCCCTTAGTGGTGTTTTGGGACTACTGCCTGTTGCATGCAATTTTCCAGCTGCATGTCCTCCAAACCCAGCTGGGTACCGGAGAAACCCTCACCCTACAGCTTGAGAGGTGTTGTGCTGCAAGCAAGGCAAAGCCTCCAGGGAGGTCCTGGTCCCACCCTCCTGCTCTTCTGCGACATGGAGTGTCCTGTTGTTTCCCCAGAGTCTGCCACCTGCTTTTGTCCTAGACTGAGAGTGACACTGGAGAAGTTTCTTGGCACGTCTGCACAGGGAATGCTAAATAGAGGAGTCAGGGACTGTAGGCTTGTATGGAGATATTGGAGTCGCTTCGGTCATGTGTTGTGCTGACTTTATTTAGAGACACTTGGGTACGGTTAAGGGATGCAGGATAGTCAGATAGAGGCACAGTGTTGTAGATGGCTGTGGGCTGAGAGCCTGGACCTGAACAGCTGCCTTACAGGAGGATGGGATGTGATAGGATGGGGGTAGTGATGCTTGAGGCTGCAACCAGCCTTGAAAATGAGCCATAAGAACCTGTGGCCAAGCACTCCCTAGCACCCTGACTTTCACTTTAGGACAAAAGGTGATGGCCTTATGTTGCAGTAGGGGAGATCCAGTTTGGATTTTAGGAAAGATTTCTTTTCAGAAAAAGTTGTGAGGCACTGGCACAGGCTGCACAGGGAGGTGGTGAAGTCACTATTCCTGGAGGTGTTCAAGAATTGTGGAGAAGAGGCACTCAGGAACCAGGTCAGTGGGCATGGTGGGGATGATTGTATGTGAAAGGCAGCTCCTTTCAGCCTGGGAGCAGGAAGCACTTTGCATTTTTCTAATGTTCTGCTGGTGAAAAAGCACCTTGTTTACTTTATGAGGCTGGTTTTACACCGATACTGCATGTGATGATCCAGGCTACAGTCACTAGCTGGTAAGGGTGAGCAATAAAGATAAGGTGGTTCCCCAGAGCCTTGATTTTCACTCCTCTACTTTCTTTGACCTCAGCTGTTTGTTGTTTTGTGGATGAACTCTAGCATTCTTTCCACCTGAAGGAACAACAGATATTTTTTCAGCCTTTATTTCCCGTTGTGACCTACATGCCTTGTGGCCTTCCCTGTTCTTAGACTACTGCTTTTAGGGCCTAGTTTAGTTTGTTGTTGATTTTTTTTTTTAAAACTAGTTTCTGCACAAGTCTGTATGTTCAGCTTATGCTTCCCAATCCCAGATGAAGTCAATTAATTCCTCTTGGGCCCTTGGGCAAAACTGCTCTGTTTCCAAACACCAAGCACAAGGGTGAAAAAAGAATTCATCAAGTGCCTTGCGAAGGATGCTCCAACTGCTGATAAAATACTGCTCTGGAGAAAGGTTTTGCATCAGAGGGAGGTAGGCATGGAACAGCTCCCCAGGGCAGTGGGCATGGCCCAAACTGCTGGTGTTCAAAGAGCATCTGGACACCAGTCTCAGACACAGGATTTGAATTTTGGGTGGTCCTGCATGGAGCCAGGAGTTGGGCTTGATATTCTTTATAGGTCTCTTCCAACTTGGAATATTCCATGGTTCTGTTTTTGTTGCTAGAGATGCTGGGAGCTTCCCACATCCCCTATAGTCCTTGCAGTGGGTTTGCTGGATGAGCCGGCTCAGCAGAAAGTAAATAGGGAATGAAGGGAAGAGACAGTAGGAGTAAAGGAAAGTCACAGGAGTAAATAAGTAACGGGAGAAATAAGATCAAACAGAAATTGTGGTTGTTAATAAGTGACCCATACCCAGTGTCATGGTCTCAAGGGATGAAAAGATTGGGTGCAATGTCCCCAGCAGCATGGGGACATTGCACCCAATACTGAGTCATCTGTGACAGGTTCTGACAGCACTGACATGAACAGCAGCCAAACAGGTTCCAGAAGAAGTACTCAAAGAAACAGGAGATCTGAGCAAAGTAGGCAGAAAAAAAAAAAAAAAAAAAAAAGAGGAGCAAGTCCCCAGGCCCTGGGCACTGTCTCCATGGCACCCACCCAATACGGCAGGGATTTGCCAGGGAAAAAGAGATTTTTCTCCACTCTCTGTCTGATAGGACAAGAGGTGATGGCCTTCAGTTGTACCAGGGGAGGTTCAGGTTGCATATTAGGAAAAACTTCTTCTCAGGAAGAGTGGTGATGCAGTGGTAAAGGCTGCCCTGGGGGGGGTGGGGTAGGAACCTTTCCTGGATGTGTTCAAGAGCCGTGGAGATGTGGCACTAAGGGATGTGGTCTAGAGTGGGATCAGGCATGAGCTGGTGGTTGGACTGGATGATAAAATTGGTCTTTCCAACCTTAACGATTCTGTGCTTTTATGATCTGAAACATTAATACCTGTTGACATCTGGAAGGACATTTATCTCAGCAGATTTCTCAGTCTGGCCATTGCTTGAGGAAGGTGCTCTGCCTTCCTGTCTGTCAGCCCCTTGCTGGGTGTCATTGCCAACTGCTCTGTGCCCTCTGACACCACCTGGTTAAACATTAGGGAACTTCAGCCTATGCTTTAGCCATGCATAACCAGGTGTAGGTGGGAGAAAAAAAGCCTGCTGCATAAACAAGACTTTGGAATAAAGACTTTCTCCAAAATCTGCAGTCTACTGAGGCCCTTTTTCAGGCCTGATTAACCAAACTAGGGATATATTTTAAAATCCCAGGCAGGGCAGCAGGGATGGATGGACAAGCCTCCAGGCTGTTGCTTTGCTCACTCTGCAGCTTGGTGGAGTCCTTGCCACAAGATGGTGCTGGCTCTTCACAGTTGCAGGAAAGGCCACAGAAATGCAAAACGTTTAATGAGCTGTGTGAGCTGGGGCTAACCATTACCAGGCACAGCATGCTGCTGATTTTAACCCTCTCCTGCACCCCAGCCTTGGTGACCCCGATGCCCATTCCATTGATGAGCTCCTTAACCTCAGGGATGGGGACATATTTCTCAGGGTGGCCAGAGACCTCTATCACCTGTCAGATCAGTACTTTGGTCACCCCTCTATAACAAGCTATTCAGGCAGCCAGATGCCCCCCTGCCTGCCCATCTTCCCCACACTGCACCTTGTGCAGTATTATATCAAAAGTTGGATCCACTGGCACTGTTTGAAGGACTCATGTTGATGCACTTGGCTCTTCTGGGGGCATCTTGCTCTTCTAAGGGTGTGAGAATGATCTTCTCCGTATACCTCCCCCATTCCCTAACCCATCAGCTCGAGGCTTGCCCATGGAGTGCAAGAACGTGAAGACACAAGGTGATCCAGTTGAGCTTTCCCATGAGGAAGGGACACCTGGGTCCAGAATTCATCGTGCTCCTAGGTGGCAAATGAAGCGGTCAGTTGATCACTCAGCAACTAGAGGAGGGGCTTGCTTGTTGGCTGCCCCAAATATACCAAGGATGCCAAAATATAGTTTAGATAAGGAGTTAAGAGAAGGAAAACAGGCACTGAAGTGACTGCAGCTCAAGCACCAGCTGGCAGCCCTCACTTGTTGCCATGTAATCACATGGTGCACACCTCATGGGATAATCAGCAAGGGATGGTTTGAGGCACAGAGATTTATTCTGAACCGTCTTTTTATTTTTATTTTTATTTATATTCAAGAGAGGGACAAAACTCGAAAACGAGTTTTCAGGTGCCCTCCTCAGCTGCCCTGCATTTCTGCAATGTTTCCTCTCGGCAGCAGGGAGTGCTGGTGTTGCTCTTCAGTAGCAAAAGACTGAGGCTGGTCCTCAGATGGTAAATATATATATATATACATATATACATACATATATATATATATTTAAAGGAAGTAGCAGCATGAGCAGCACCATTAGCTGTAGAGCATGGTGTTTAAGAAATAACAAAATTCTTTTTTTTTTTTTTTTTTTTTTTTTTTTTGCACGTGACTGTTGCCTATTGCTGCCATCTGACAGCAATGGATGTTGTATGAATTGGAATTTGTTGTAGATTCCATGCAAAAAGCAGGAGACAACCTTTTTCCATTGCTGCAGGGAAGCCCTGCTGGGAAGGCAAAGCCCACGGTATTTGTCTGCACTCCCACCTCCATAGCATGATCAGGTCCTACCTATGGGGACCACCATTCTACTTGGAGAGGTGCAAAAAAGAGGGATCAGCTTTGGGAAACCTACAAACCTAAATGACATGGGGTTATCTAGACATGAATCAGATGCTTTTATCCACCCTTCCTGCCACATAAGGGACACATGACAATGAAAACATATCTTTAATACACCCAAAGTATCATCAATAAACCACTTTATTTGTTTTGCCTGATAACTGCGGAACCAAAGAACTGACTTGTAATTATCTCACTTGTAAGATACACTGGATTGCATCCTACTTGCACCATACTTTTAAATGCAAGCGATAAGAAAGCAAGCACAAAGATCAGGGCTTTCTAACCAGCTGTTTCCTGTCTTCCATCCAGCAGAACTGGGCGATGATACAAACCAAGTCGTGGGACTCCATGGCCCCTAAATTCTTGAAGGAAGTAGAGGTCTCAGTCCCCTGGATTGTGTAATCCCTCAATTGAATTGGCACGTTGTAAGCAGGGGAGAAAAGACATGTCTGTGTCTGAAGATCAAAGCTGATGAAGCCCTTATTTGGGTTCCCACCACAAAATTGTAGAATGACAGAATGATGTGGGTTGGAAGGCACCTCAAAGACCATTTAGTTCCAACCCCCTACTTCAGGACAAGGTTGCCAACCACCAGATAAGGCACTAGATCAGGTTGCCCAGGGCCCCATCGAACCTGGCCTTCTTTGTATGATGCCTTTGTCCTTGATAACCTTGTTAATATACCAAGTCTGTTTTCTTGGAAGCCCAACAGGAAGATGAAGGCCTTGTGTGGTTTTGCTCACAGAGGCCCTTCCGAGCAGCTACAACACCTCTTGCTCTGCACGTGAGGATGGAAGTGCAGTGCTGGCTTTGGAGAAGGGTATCAAGGTAGGCAAGGGATGAGGGACCCTCACTCTTCAGAATGAGATGAGTGCAGCTCTCTCATACTGTCCACATATATATTTGCAACTATATGTACTTGTGCGCGTTTACAGAAAGGTTGTCTTCCATCCAGAGATGGAGGATATGCAGTGGGAAATGCTGCTCTGTGTGCATCAGAGGAACGCTGCAGCTACACCAGGTGTTACTGCCCCAGGACAGCTTTGGTGAAATCCAAACCTGGTGTGGCCCAGCAGTCTGGAGGTGCTGAAGAAACCAGCAGTGCATATGAAGGCATGGGAACTGAAGATGCATGCTGATCAAACCTAAAGGTAAGATCCAGTAGATATGCTGTTCAGTTGGCATGAAGGTCTGCAAGCCACTGTTAGTAGCTGTTGCTATTAACTACCTTCGGAATCAGCCATTGGCTTGACAGCTGATTTATGATTTGTTTTAAAAGCGGGAGCAGAGTCTGCCAGCAGTCCAAACGTTGCCATAAATCCTCCATTCCCCTTAGATCTGAAGTGTCAATGTCCCATCGAGCTGGGGACAGACCCAGAGCTGGAGGGCGGGCAGAGCCCGGCTCACAGCCCTTTGCCAGATGGACGCTGTTTGTGTGGCAAAAATCCCTGAAGCAGGAAAATGCCATGTAACAGGGGGCAGTGAACTGGAGGGAATGAGTGCCAGCCCGGCAGCAAGCAGGCGCAGAGATCGGTGTGCCCGTGCTACAGATGCACGTCTGCATATGTGTGTGTGCACGTGGCTGTGTCCGGGTGTGACAGCGTGCATCACAGAACGACTTGAGTTGGAAGGGACCTTAAAGACCATCTGGTTCCAGCTGTGCACAAAGCTGCCACCCACTACATGCATGTGCCTCTGCGTGCGTGCATGCGTCTCTGCGAGCTCTGCACGGAGGTGTGCGTGCATCAACCCGAGCGTACTTGCACGCGTGTATACATTTGCACGTGGATGTCTGCACGTGCATGCGCGACACGCGCACGTGTGCACGCACATGCGAGCACGCACGTACACACTTACACCAGCGCGGCCCCTTGCACAACCACGCACACGAGCCCGTGCGATCCCACGCCGCCCCGCTCCTCTCCCCGGCTCCGGGCTCCGCCTCCCCGATCCGTACCCCGGCCCGAGCGCGGCCGAGCGGCGGCACCAGCGGCGGGCGGACCCCGGCCGCTCCCCGTCGCCCGCCCCGGGCAGCCCCAGCGCCGCCCCCGCAGCCTCCACCTCCTCCTCCTCCTCCTCCTCCGCCGCCGCCGCCGCCGCTGCCGCGGCCGCACAAAAGGCGGCGGGGAGGGAGGGAGGCCCGGCGGGAAGGGGCAGCCCCGGCCGCCCGCACCATGCCCCGCCGAGGGGGGCTGCCGGCCCCCGCCGCCGCCCGCCGGCCCCCCCCGCTCCTCCGCCTCCTCCTCCGCCTCCTCCTCCTGGCCGCCCCGCTGCAGCCCGGCAGAGGTAAGGGCCCCCGAGCCGCCGCCGCGCGTTGGGACGAGGAGTTAACTTTCTTTTGCTTTGCTTTTCTTTACTTTGCTTTGCGTTCCCCTCCTCCGGCCGGCTTCATCACCCCGCTTCCATGTCTGCCCGGTGCGTGCTCCTGCGGCGGGGCTGTGCCCGCATCCCTGTGCGGCGATCTCCATGAGAGCTCCTCCCGGTGCTGCTGCTGGCGCCGGTCCTCCGCGGGGTCCCGAGCTCCTCGAGTGCCGTTGTGCCGCTGGAATCGCATCGGGGCACCGCGGAACGGGTTGAGTTGGACCTGATCCCGTCCAACCTGGCCCTGGGCACCTCCAGGGATGGAGCATCCCCAGCATAAGTAAAGCGATTTTTTTCTGGGTGAAGCATAGAGCGTATCGCTCTTCTCCTCCCCAGCAAGCAACTGCATTCATCCCGCAGTTTGAGGAGCTGCCCGGACGGGGTTTTCTTGCAAAACAGGTTTAAAATGCGGTCTCATTGCCCGGAGCATCTTCACTAGTAAAACTGGTGTACCTTTCGTGAGGGATTCCTATCTTGTTCTGCATCACTGGTGCTCTGTATTAAAATCTCAGCAGCCCGCTGAGATGTGCTGCCTTCCCCTGCTCACTGGGGCTCCTGTGGATCTGTCTGAGGGCAGAATGGGCCCAGAGATGCTGTCTGAGCCTGCTGGGTCCTTCTCACAATGCAGTTGGGGTTTAGGAGCTGTGGCATCAGGGCAGATGTGTACATGGAGGCAGCTTGGCAGTACAGGGTGTGGATTGTCATCCTCCAGAGTAATCCCAGCTAAATCCTGAGTGGAATTTTTTGCACTGTGTCAAGTTTAGTGGAAAGGAGTGGTTTTGTTAATTGGGTGGAGGGGGCTGAGTTTCTTCTCCTTGCCCAGTGGACGAGCACAGGCATCTCCAGGTCCTTCCTTTGCCTGGTTCGCTATGATCCAGCATGAAAATCTGCACTGAACTGTGCGCTGCACTGAACTGAGTGCAGCAAAAATCATCACTGGGAAAGTGCTGCATCTTTGTGTTCTAGCTCAGAAAGCTCAGCTTGCACCCCCAGTACAGCAGCTTAATAAAGCTGAATTTTCACAACAATGCTGGAGATATTTTGGTTTTGCTCCGAAGTGGGGAAAAGACCCCCAGTAAGTGCACCTGGGAGAAATTTCCCATGGAGAGATGCACCACTGCCAGCCTTTGGTTGTGGCACCTAACGGACCGGAGGAGACCTCAGTTTTCATTCAGACATCACTGTGGCCAAGTAAACATTTTGAAATCCATCAGTCAGGAACAGAGGTAAATGCTGTCCTATTTCCAGGTGGATGGGCAGGGAAGCCTGCTGGGTAGCTGGAGTGCAACGATTGGCTTCAGAGAGGAGATTTGGAAAGGCTTTGGTCTGTGCTGGAAGCCATTGCAGCTGTAGGGCTCGGATGTGTGAGTGTTAATCTCCCTGCATGCTATAACTGCTGAACAAGCCAAGTTTTGCTTTCTGTTACATCTTTATACTTAGGGCTCTCACAGTGCCCAGGAGCTGAAACACAACTCTATGTGAACAAGGAATGAGACGCATGGGTATGCGCTAACGGTCAGCAAGAAAAAAATTAATAAGCCCCTTGTTCAGCCCACAGGAAAGCCAGCAGCCTGCCTGAATGAAAGCCATACAGCCAGCACAGCTCTGCAGCCCGCGCTGGGCTGAACCACCTGGCAGGGCACAGCCAGCCTCAGTGCAGGGCTGGGTCAAGCCATAGGGCTGGCTTTGGAGCAGGGACAGCAATGCCTGTCCTGCTCCATGCTTGGGCAGGTCCTTGCCCCAGGATGAAAACCTGCATGGTTCTGCAGCCATCAGTGAGTCCGCACTGTCTGCACGTGGCATCCTGCAGTACTTGCAGCCCTCTGAAAATAGAGGCCAGACAGTGCTCTTATTGACATCCGGGAGGGAAAAGAATAGCAAGCTCCCTGTTCACGCCCAAGGCATTTTGTGGAGAGTCTGCAGCCCCTGGGCTGAAAATCAGTTTAATTATGTATTGACAGTGGATGTTAAGAGCGGAACCCCGGGCAGCTGGGGCATCAGTGCCGTTGAAGGGCACATTCCTGGCCCCAGGCTTGGTTAAACAAACTGCTGCATTCAGAGCCCTGTGCCATTGACGTTGGGTTTAACTTGCACCATTCTGCTTTATTTTGAAATCCTCTCCCAGCCCAGATGCTGGATGTTTGCAGATGGGAATAGCTGTGTATCCAGAGCAGAAAGCATGTCCCTGGTTGGCAGCACAGAGCCCTGCTGACAGTGTGGTCATTGGACAGTCCAGCCTGGATATCTTGGGGAAGTGAATCCTGCCATAAATTAAAGCAATTTGTTGTGACAGCAGTCAACTGTGGGAATCATCAGTGGGGAAGTGGATATCTTCTAGGGCTGTGTTAAGATGGAAATGCTGGGAGGGAGCTGGGTGTGCCTAGTGTGACTTTAAATTCAGCATCTCAGGAGTTTGGGGATAGCCACCTTTGGGCCAGTGGCACAGCTATTGCATTGTCAGCATGTTATTTCCTTCTTTGATTAACCAGACATCATTGAAAAAGAGGGAAGTAATCACTAGAATCATATTTCAGTGGTTCTCAGCTGCCCCAAAAACAATTTCTGTCCTTTTCAAATATTTCTTGGGGAAGGAAAAGAAACCAAGACCTCTATACAGCATAAGAAGAGAGATTTATTCTCCACCAGCCTTTTAGTGTGTGAAGTTCTCTGCTCATGACACCAAATTTGCAGTGTATTTAGCTCAGCCCACCCCATTCTCTGTCTTTTCTTGTTGAAGGTCTCAACCTGTGCACGAGTGGAAGCGCCTCATCCTGCGAAGAGTGTCTCCTCATCCATCCCAAGTGTGCTTGGTGCTCCAAAGAGGTACGTTCCTTCTGCTCCTTCTGCTGCCTACCCCTCTGCATAGGGCACTGTCACTGCATGGGCTCTGCCCTGGCTGCCATCCCAGTACGTGCTTCATGGCCTGCAACAAAGGTAAATCCCCTCTGTGAGTCTGCTGTGTTGTTTCAGAAGATCACCAGTGCTTCTGGTGTCTGCACCTATGGCAATAGCTGTGCAGCTTACCAGCATGCTTTGCAGCAAAAATGCATTCCTTATGTTTTGGGTATCTTGTAGTCTGAAATCATCTCCTCTTGTTAAATAGAGTGGTTCAATTGGAAGAGACCTACAAAGATCATAGCATCCAACTGCCTGACTGCTGCACAGCTGCAACTCTCCAAGGAAAGCATCTTTGTGCTGCTATAGTACCACATTACCTGACAGCAGAATAGCTCCTGTGCTTTTTTTTTTCCCCAGAAGGGTGAATGATGCATAGAAGGGAAAGGGAAAGGGTGAAGCAGTAGATCTTGTTTTGAGACATCTTGTAAACAGCTGTAGGAGTTCCTGTTCCAAGCAGCTAATCTGCAGTGTGATATTGCATCCAGGAGCGCTGGCTATCACTTATGGGTACCCAATAGTTTGCCTTAAAAAAAAAAAAAATATATATATATATATATATTCAATTATTGGCATCAAAAGACAAGTTTTACAAATGCTGCCAGTGGAAATGTTGATCTGGTGGTCACTACGACTCATTGTAAGTCAGCCTGTGGCATTGGCAGCTTGACTCTTTATCTTGCAAACGGAAGAGTTCCCAAACAAAATAGTTTCCAAATGGAGTGGAGGGGTCGGGGGAGGGAAGAGAAGTGTTTACAAGGAAGTTCCGTAATCCTTCCTGACCTTTAGCCTGGAGCAGCTATTTAAAAATGCACTTCCAGGTATTTCTGGCCAAGTGCCACATGTTAAAAAGCTGCCGTCCCTGTTACAGGCTGCGAGCTGGAACTTAGTGAGCTCTTGTTCTAACTCTGCATTGTGATGCCTACGAAAGGCAGAGCTGAAATAGGATCATCTATTTAAATTACACTTGAAAGAGGAGGTGTAAAATGTAGCTGGCTATCTCCTGCGTGTGCCTTGGGACAGGGCTGTCAGGGGAAAATACCTGGCGTGTGTGTACATTGTGTGGATGTACATCCACCCGTGGGTTGTGTATGCAGGTATATTTGTGTGTGTGCACTCAAACCAGGGATGCTAATAAATCCTATTGATTAAACAGAAATTTTCTCTTTGGTGAACTGAATTCTCCCATGTTTTCCAGTGATGTGCATGCACCCTGTGCTTTGTGATGGCAGGAATTTGTGCCTGGAGGATAAGGAAGGAAAATCAAGGGATCTCCTGGAGGGAACATGTCAGTTTTCTAAGTGAAGAAAGAAAGCATAGTTTCTGCTGAATTAATGCAGGATTGAATTGATTAAAGCAAAAACCGTAGGGAATAGTCTGGGACATGTGAAGTCAGAGTTATGTATAGCCAATGCTGTTCTTGCATGAGCCAAGCAATTTGTCTTAAAACTTCCAAGCTGATGAGCATGTAATTGTCACGTTGTTGGCCTAATCTCCATTAACTCGTATCTGCTTGCATGCATAGCCTTTTGCTTGCTTATTGGTGCACAGGCCCAGCAAGCAGTGTGAGCCAATACCAAGAGCTGCAGGGTGCGATCTCTGAGCAGATGCCATTCTGCAGCACGAGCCAGTGCAGCTCGGCAATTGTCATCTCGTGGCAATTCCCTGGGGCCAGTTTTAGAAGAAATCTAAGCAGAAAATGGGTCAGGAGCAGCAGAGATAGGGAGCTGCAGAAGTGCAGAGGTGCTGCTGAAGTGAGAGCTTTTGCAGTTACTGTCAAATGGTGTTCTGCATCCCCTCGAGAGCTGGGTTATTCTTCTCAACTTTGTCCTGAAGAGGAGCATCTCCTGCCCAAAATGTGGGCTGAGGTGGCTGAAGTAGCTTTGAGGAGGTGGAAGCCCATGAAAGCCATGTCCCTTGTGTTGCTGGTGGCTCGGCTTGGTGGGACAGTCAGTGCTGTAAACACATACCCAGAGCCTTTTTCCTGGTAATGCAGGATGTGCTGCAGGGTGTGCTACTAAGGGCTGATAGATGGTGAGGAAACATCCTCCTCCTCCTCCTCCTCCAAGGCTGCATTGTGCTACCCCATCCCAGCCAGAAAATCGGGTCCCAGTTCAGAGCCCTTTGAAGTCAAGCCATCCCATGAACATCAAAAGGTTTTGGACCAGGCCTCAGGGGTGACTGGAAGTGCTTGACAAAGGCTGGCTTCTCGCTGATTTAATCGTAGAATATCCCAAGCTGGAAGGGACCTGTAAGTGTCATAGAGTCCAACTCCTTTAAGGACTAATCATGTCTGAGATAAGCTATTCCCCACGGCTGCCCTAAACCTACTGCTTTGCTGGGCGTTGTTCTTGGCTGGGAGGGACTCTGCTCTCTATTTTGTCATGCTGGAGATGATTTACACAGTCCCAGTCCTCCTCTCTCTCAGTCCATCTGTTTACATGGTGCGTTCCAAGAAATTCATGTTCACATCCATCTGATGTGCCGTCGCCTAGGCTTGGCATTGCTGCTCCATGCTGGAATGCAAACCTTGCATTTTTCAAATAGCGTTCAGACCTTGTAGTGAGGAAACGCAGAGGAAATGTGTCCAGGACCTGAAGTTGTCCTTGGGGACACTCCCGAGCTTTGACATCAGTCAGACAACCTCTGCCTCCTTGATGTTTCCTCTGTCGCTTGCTGCTCTCCAGCATTGACAGAAAGTGGGATTTATCCAACCCTGCTCTGCTTTTTTGGCTGTGTAACTGAAGGAGGGGCTGTGAGCATCTTCTTTGCATTATTTTATGTGATTTTAGTATTTGCTTTTTAGCTCCCAAGCAGAAGATGGTTGTGACTACTGTTACACTACAGAAATAAGCAGAAATTTGATTTTGAAAATTCAGTAAGCTTTGGGCAACTTGCTCCTTGTAGCCTTTTCAAAAATAAAACTAAAACCAGCATGCAAATAGGACGTGCTGGCTGCCAAAGGCTGCATTGTGAGGCCAGGCTGTTCCTGAGTGCCTGCCACACACAATGCCCCGTTGTGTGCCATGGTGGGGGCTGGCCAGGGGCTGCAGGAGGGCTGGGGGAGGCACGTGGGGAGATGTCCCTGTTCATTGCAGGGGAGGTTGGACCAGATGACCTCTAAGGGTCCCTTCCATGATACTGTGTGCTGTGGGGAGCTCTGTGTCAGCTGCCTCTCCAGTCTGCTTCTGCTGGTTTCATGTCCAGCCTGCAGCTGATTTGGTCTAACACCTCCCATCCAAGCCCTCATCCAAGTCCCTTATTCTCCAGCAGAGCTTCCCTAGACAGCCTGCCCACGTCAGAGCACTCCAGCTGTGCTCCAGCCCACAGAACTCTTGCTGCAATGGCATTTTTTCTGTGCAAGAGTCCAGGGCCCTCTTTGCAGTGGTTTGAGGTGGGGGTACCATGGTGCTGGTGCTGGGATGTGTGGTCTCACCCAGGCAAGAGGGGACGTATGTCCCTGGAACCCCCAGCCTTGTTCTCCAGCTTGCACATGGCCCTCTGGCTTCTCTTGGCAACAGTTCTGCGTCCTCTCTTTTGTCAAGCTCCTCCAAGCTCATGCACACATGGGAATATTCACCTTCTGGTCTTCTCCTTCCCCTTCCAATCTGTCTGTTCTTAACCTCCCAGGAGTTTGGCAGCACGAAGTCCGTCCCATCGCGGTGTGACTTCCTGCAGAACCTCATTGCCAACGGTTGTGCTGGCGCCATCGAGAACCCACGCAGCAGCAGCAGCGTGGTGAAGAACATCCCCTTAAGCAGCAAGGGCTCTGGGCAGAGCCACCTGGATGTCACACAGATCACCCCGCAGAAGGTCGCCCTGAGTCTTCGTCCTGGTGAGTCCCAGCAGCTCCCAGCTCCATGGTTGCATGTGGGTGGCAAGAAGTGGATCTGGGTGTAGAATCACAGAGTCATTTGAATTGGAAGAGGCTTTAAAGGTCATCTAGTCAACCTGCTCTGCCACAAGAAGGGACACCTGCTGCTAGATCAGGGTGCTCAGAGCCTGGTCCAGCCTGAGCATGCAGAGGGATGGCTGCCCTTGTGCTCACTGGCTGTACCCATGTCCTTGTGCTCACTGAAGGTGCTGGCTGCTAGGCATCAGAGCCCATCACAGCTCCATAGGTAAATTTTTTTTAAAAAGCATATCTGCTTTCTGTTGGTATGCAAAAGTGCCATTGGATCAAGGCTTGAGATGAAGATTTGAACTTGTGACTCAGAGCTTGGACCATATCCACATCCTTGTTTCATTCCCTGAGCCATCACTTTCCTTAAGTCTTTTCATTTTAAATGAAAATTAAGAGTGAAAGCCTAGATGGAGCCACGCGAGCATGCTTGTTATCAGAAGTTTTTGCGTGGTGGGGGGAGGCTTTAATGTGGGTTCAGAATTCTAGCAAACATTTGGCAGCCAATGTTTCTGAAGGGGGAAAAAATGCTCTTTATGGCAAAGTTAAGAAGCAAGTATAAAAGCATGATTCATTATAAGTAATTGGTGTGGGTTTCTAGGACTTATGTTTCTGTGACAGCTCTCATGAGCATACAGAAAAATAAGATAGGATGTTTTGCCCAAGAAAAACAGCAGTGTGAGTTGGTGCTCGTCACACCAGAGCTCTTTCAGGAACTACCAGGGCTGACGGTGGCTCCGGTGTGGCTGTGCTTTTGCAATTTGATGCTGCTAATGCAACAGGTTTGCTCCCGTCCAAAGGGAGTTGTTATTACTGTTATTACTCTGTTCCTCGAGGCAGTTGTTGTGGGAAAGGGCAGGCTCAGCATTGCCATCTTGCAGGCATGATGCCTGGTGCTCAGCACTTTCCTTTCCCCGCCCCCAGCTGTTGGGGATGCCCATGGCTCCAGCAGTGAGGTGGGATGTGGGGTCTGTCTCCCTGTGGCTTTCCTGGGGCTGTGCTGCTGGATGATGGAGCTCCTGTTCCCGCTGGGCCTCGCAGGGAGCCAGGCTGCAGTGCCAAGTTCCTATATGGGAGGAAGATGGAAAGTGGGGCTGATAACCCCTCTAGGGTGCTGCACTGCTCTTGCTTCACCTGGATGCTGTGGGTTACCATAGCTTGTGGTCTGCTGGACAAATCGTAGAGTCATAGAGAGGCTTAGGTTGGAAGGGACCTTAAAGATCATCCATTCTCAACCCCATGCCTTGGGCAGGGCTGCCAACCTCCAGGCTGCCCAGGGCATATTCCACCTGGCCTTGAGCGCCTCCAGGTGTACAGCGATGAACAGGGATGGGGCATCCACAGCTCCTATGGGCAAACAGCAAAGGCCTGCAGAAATAGGGAGTGAAGGTGAAGCTGTATTCCTTCTTCTGAATACCAACAAATGCAGGAGCCAGAGAGGGGCGGGAGTCTTGCTAGCAGCTTTCTGCTGTCCCACCTTTGCAACTGCTCCTGTGGCAGCAGGGCTTGCCCTCAAATCCCCCAGGTAACTACAGGAGGAGAAATATATCTACATGTTTTTCATATTATCTCCCATTTGTTCTGCTTTTCTTTTTTGTTTTTGTTGCAGAGCAGCACACCATTTTACTCAGGGCTGATGACTTCCCAAACACTGGGCTTTGCACCCCGAGTTTAAATCATCCATTTGTACTTGACCTTGAGAGTGAATCCTGAGGGCTGCACCCAAGACAAAAAGGAGACAATATTGATTTAATTTTGTGCATATTGTGCATAATACCAATTTTGTGCTCCAATGGGAATTATTTCTTTTTGTGCCCAGAGTGTAGGATTTCAAAGACCAACTGACACAGCAGGCGTGGTGATTGTGCTCTTCTATTCTCAGACTGTTAAGCAGAAGCAGAACGGGGCAAATTGTCAATTGTTTGCTGGTCCTACCCAGGCTGTGAGATCTGAGCATCCTGTGGCAGAAACCACATCCCCACATCACTGTGCTCTGAGTAAATTCCTGAAGGCCTTACAGTGATGTCTTCCCAGAGCAACTTTCGGATCAAGCATTTAGTTTTTATGATGTTGTTCAGCTATAAGACATGTTCTGGTATGAAAAGTAAGAATATTGTAAGAGGAACTTAAAGCAGTGAATAGATCCATGTTGTGTTGTCCATTAAATCAGCAAGCAGAAGAGGGTTTTGTGGATAATCGCGGTTGACGAATTTGTATTCTTAAATTGGCAAAAAGCAGCTTTTCCAGTTTTTCTGCTGCCTCTGTGTGACAGTATCCAGGAAACATTTCTGAATGCAGTTTTAACTTTAATGCTTCTCAATAAAAGCCCTAAAGAGAGGATGGTGGTGATGGTAGGGGGGGAAGGAAGGGGCTGGGTTATCCCTAAAGAGTCAGACTGGTATGTACACAGTGAATAATAAATTCTTTTGTACTGACATCGCCATACATTAGCAATATTTTCTGTGAGATAGTTAATTTGTGCAGTTAGGAATGAAAGAAGAGGCAGCTCTGGTATCCTGCTATTATTGCTGTTTTTTGGACTAATACATTCATTACCATCAAGAAGGGTTCAGTGGAGATCCCAAGAACTCTTTCCAGCATGGCAATTCTCATCTTAGGACCTACTCTGGAAGAACAGTATTTTTGAAATTGCCGTGTCTGGTACCACAGGCACATTTCCTTTCTTCTCAATGGGTTAAGTGGGGAAAAATGCATCTTGGGGTGGAGGTTGCACAGGGCTCAGGGGAGCAGGATCTGGCACCGTGTGGGGCTGCAGAGTGCTGGGGATGCTGCAGAGTACTGGGGATGCTGCCGTTGCCTGCTCGTGGGCTGGAAGTAAGTGGGAGCAGCTGTGCTGCTGCAAACAATGAGGAAAACAATAAAACTTTTAGGGAAATGTTTTCACGATAATAAAAAATGTGCTTTTCATTTCTGAAGTGGGAGGAAGCAAAGAGTGCTGCGGAACCTGCTGGTGCCTGAAAGTTCAGCCTGAGCTGTGAAGGGAGAGGTGGAACGGAAGGGGTGCTTTGGTCTTGAGATGGCTTTAGCCCCTGAGGGCTTGGCAAGCTGGAAAAGGGGCTGCAGAGCCAGCAGGAGATATGGGATTTTTAGCTCGAGAGTACTGGGGATTTCAGTTTGTTCCCTCTCTCAGCTATTGGCAAAGTATAAGGCAGACATTGGCCATGTCCCTTCTGGCTTGAAGTTGAGCTCATATTTATGCCAGCTCACCTTTTTCAGCACATAGACTCCTATTCTGGACACCATCTTGACCAGAAGAGCTTTGCAGAAGGACAGGTCAGGAGAGAGGCTTACTTCAGCTCTTTTTCATGTCTTCTCAGTCCAACTAAGTCCTGCCAGTTCCTTCGTTGTGTTCATCACTTTCGATGAAAGCTTCATCTCCACTTTGGTACTTCCCCATTTGACTGCAACATCCTTCTTTTCCTATTTCACTACCCTTTTTGTCCTGCTTTCTCCAGAGTGATGGTGACATGACTCTTTTCCTGGGGAGAGATCCTTCTGAAGGATGTTCCTTCTGTGTTTGTCTCAACCTGCCTTCCAGGCACAGTCCAGAGGACATCTTGCCTTCAACTCATGTTTCGTCCTGACCCTCTTCCTCCTCCTGCTCCACCTCCTTTCCTTCTTGTACAGGGCTTCCTTGCTTACCTGTTAGTCTCCTGAGGAGTAGACTTGAAAAAACTTGTTCCCCTTAACCCTCTTAGTTTGCAAGAGACCTGCCTGCTCTGCACAGTGAAAGCAAAAGTAGCACGCAGTCTAGATTTAATGTGTGCTAGGTGTTTTCTTGCAGTGCTTTTCACTGCTCTCAACTCTTGTGTGTGTGCAGGTGACAGGACCTCCTTCCGAGTTCAGGTCCGGCAAGTGGAGGACTATCCCGTGGACCTGTACTACCTGATGGATCTCTCCCTGTCCATGAACGACGACCTGGACAATATTCGTAATCTGGGGACAAAGCTGGCTGAAGAGATGCGGAAGCTCACTAGCAATTTCCGGCTGGGCTTTGGCTCTTTTGTGGACAAAAACATTTCTCCGTTCTCCTACACGGCACCGAGATACCAAAACAATCCCTGCATTGGGTAAGTAGGTGCTCCCCAAAGGGAGAAGCCCAGCGCAGGCACTAACAGTGTCTGGAGAGTCTATTTGCAGTTCTGGCTTTAGGCACCAAACCACACTTTTGAGACTGTGTAGTAATGATCTAGAGCCATTCAAAATCGAGCAATTCCTAATTTTGCAGCAGCTTTTGGGGTTGCTCTGCATCTAGAGATGTGAAACTCTTGTGCCAGGAATCTAAAGTTATTTTTAAATACCTGAAGAGGATGCAGACATTGCAAGCCTTTTTTTTTTTTTACAGGCTTTGAGAAAAGGGAGCAAGAGCCAGAAATTCCTGATTTCTGATCCTGGCTCTGAGTCATAGTTTGGCCTTGAGTAGGTCAATTAAGCTCTTCTTCTCTGCTTTACAGATAAGGAGACCAAAGCAGTGCAATTCTTTCCCAACAGAAGTGTTTGGGGGAAGTGAGATTTGGAACGGCCTGTGAGACTGATTAATGAGTATTTGTAAGGCATTCTGAAGATGTCAGGCAGTTTCCTTCATCTTTATTGCCAGGGAATGAAAGCGAACTGGCAATTGCAACAGACACAAATAATGCAGTTTGCTTTCAGTGTTATCAGGGCCTTTTTTTTTCCTTGTTAGTAGCTTTCTTAGTGTCTTTTTGTTTGACTTGTAACAGCCAGAGGATCTAGTCTGTTGAATCAAGGATTATGCCAGAGTGAAATAGGCTGATATGGAGGGTGTGCAGGCTCAGATGGATTTGGATGTTGGCATGTGAGGATGGATACAGCAATGAGTCATAGGATCATTAAGGTTGGAAAAGATCACAAAGATCACTAAGTCCAACTCCAACCCATCCATACCATGCCCACTAACCACTAACCCAGTGCCCATCTGCTCTTTTTCTGAACATCTCTGGGGATGGTGGCTCTACCATCTCCCTGGGCAGCCTGTGCCAGTGTATCACCACTCTTTATGAGGAGTGATTTTTCCTAATATCCAACCTGAAGTTGCCTCCTTGGAGAATGTCGCCTTTGACACTTCCCTTCATCCTCCTTGTCCTGCCCCTTCTTCTCCTCATCCCTTTTTGGGGTGCTCTTTACTGCTGTAAGGGCAGTAGAGTTTGCCCTTTTTTGTGAAGCATGCGAAGATACTTAGGCTGTAAGATCACATCACAGACGCCAAGCTTTATGAGTGTGCTTGCTCTAAGTTTTCTGTATGAGATGCAGATTAGAGAGAGTTTTCATCAGCTGTAAGTCTCTTGCCATCTTTTGGCATTGACCGAATATTTGGCATCTCATCACCTGTTCAGCAGACAAAATTATCCATGCACTTTTTTCATCAGTTCTATCCAGAGAGGAAAGTCAATTGGATGGTGATTTTAATACTAAAAACTCATGCTTTGGCTGTGAAGCATAGCCACAAATCTGGAACTCCTTGACTTTGGTGCCCTTGCACGTGTTTATAGTGGGATGAAAGTAGGTAAGTCAGAGGAAAGTACAAAGCTTGTTTTGGAGCATATAGAGTCCTACAGCACCCAGATGAAAGCCTTGGCTAGTGAAGGAGTACTTTCATCTGTCACTTTTTCTTCGAACACTTCCTCTTGTTCAGAGCATTCAGGTTATGCAGTATTTTCCATTTTGATCCCTTGCACGTCTAGCTTTGGGACACTGCTGTAATGGAAACCACCTGGCTGACAAACCTGGCTGGGCATGGACAAGTGGCTCTACACAGGCTGTTCACTGACAGCACAGCACTGTGTCCTGTGTTCTACACAGATCTTTCCCTGCCCCCTGAGATTTGGCATGGCCTCAGGGATGCACGCAGTCATCTCCTTAGTCCTTATTTGCTGCTACACCAAAGCTCAGCTGCCGTGCTTAGGAGGTTAGATCTGCTAGGTCCTTGTGTGGTGGTGTGTGTGGGTTTGCACAGTGGGCACATGCATGTGGCATGCAGCGTCTGGCATGGGAGGGATTAGAGCCACCAGCAGTGGTAAACTTTAACTGCTCCTTTGTTAGAAAGCATCTTAGACCCCACCCACAGTGAGTCATTTTCTGCTTTCTATCTCTGAAGATAAGAGTGACCTACTGCAAGTGCAACTCCTTTGTAAACACATTTTATTCTTAACTTTTCTCCTCCCTCTCCCCTGCCCATGCTCGCCTCCTGCCCAGACTGCAGGACTTGCTCAGCTCAGGGCTCCCAAGCACACCATGAGCACCAACCCTAAGAAGACCAAACCCACGAGGTTTGTTGTCTCCTGGCTGCTTTGCAAGGTTTCCTGGCAGCCTACTGCGTCATTTCTCCACCTTAGGGTGCTGCTCCTTCCTTGCTGCTCCAAGTTAAGCAGGAGTGATAGTGTTTGCTCATCTGCCTCGCGGGGAGAGTGGGAGGATGCATGAGTGATTAAGTAGGTGCATGCCCACTGCATTGCTGTGCTGTGGGCTCTAGTGTGGAAACTGCTGTGACTTATGGGCACAGAAACCCCACAGCCGTATGGCCCCGGTGCTTGTTGTCTCCACTTGAATGTTATATGGAAACATTCAGTCCAGATGAGATCTCTGCAAGTTTCAGCTGCTCAAAGCCAGTGCAGGGTGAAAACAGAGATGGGCTCTACAGTGTGTTTGTGGATAACTAGCCAGAAATCAGAGCATCCAAAGCATGAAGGTTTGTGGAAGGCTCAAAGACTTGGAGGCCTGTGTAATAGAGCTCGGAGCTCCTGCAGCTTGTGGCTCCTGGTGGGGTTGATGCCAACTAACCGCTCTCTTCTGCCCCTCTTGCAGGTATAAGCTGTTCCCAAGCTGCGTTCCCTCCTTTGGTTTCCGCCATCTCTTGTCCCTGACAGACAAAGTCGACCGTTTTAATGAAGAAGTGCAGAAGCAGAAGGTGTCCCGGAACAGGGATGCCCCAGAGGGTGGTTTCGATGCAATTTTGCAGGCTGCTGTGTGCAAGGTGAGTCCCACTGCCTTCTGGGTTTTTAAACCAAAGTAAAAGAGAGAAAGTTTCTTTAGCTGTGTTCTTGGATCCAGATTCAATGTCTGATTTCTTGGAAAGAACGAGTAAATTTTTCTTGCAGAAACCATGAAAATTGCATTGAGAAGTAGAGGTTTTTATGTGTTTTTATGCATGAAGAGGCATAGCAGAAATGCATCTCCCTTGCTGTCACCATTCCACACGGGACAAGCCCTCTCCCTGCAGTACACAGCTAGGTTTGCATGCTGTTCTCACTGCAAGACTCTTGCTCAAAATCCTCCTGGAGCAAGCGGTTGGGTTGCTTCATATCCCTTTGTGAGTTGGGGATGAAAACCAATACTTCTTTCAAATGTCCTCTGCTCTGGGCAGTGCAGCTGGGCTGCCCTGCTCTCCACAGACAGCCCCAGCTGCCTTTTCCCCTCTGACACACAGAATCACAGTATCACAGAATGGCCAGGGTTGGAACGGACTTCAAGGATCATGAATCTCCAACCCCCCTGCCACATGCAGGGCCACCGACCTCCCCATTTAATGCTAGACCAGGCTGCCCAGGGTCCCATCCAATCTGGCCTTGAACACTTCTAGGGACAGGGCATCCACAACCTCTCTGGGCAGCCTGTTCCAGCACCTCACCACTCTCTCTGTAAAGAACTTCCGCCTGACATCCAACCTAAATCTTCCCTCCCTCAACTTAAAGCACACAATTTGGCATTTGTCCAGCTCAGCCTTACGCAGTCCTTTTGGTAGGTTCTATTTTCTTGTGGGTGTGGATTTTGGGATAAGCATCATCCGCAGGAGCAGTGGGATGCAGACTTGTGCAACAGGATTGAGTGGGAATGCATATCTTCCTTTGTTCACGCTGGGTGCTCGACAGGACCGAGCCTGCTCTGCTGGCTCCGATGCCTCAGAGCAGCCGTCTCTCCTCTCCCAGCCTGGCACAGGTGCTGCTGGCACTAGGACAGTGCTGCTCCCAGCGCTCTGTAGGTACAGAGTTCATCGTGTGGCTGAGAGGTGGTACTATAGCAGGGAAGTCTCAGAACAGTGACTCATTTGTGTGACCCTCCGTGTGGCTCTTTGCGGTTTCTCTGTCACATTTTCCTTACTGCAGCAATGGGACAGGATTTCCTTTTAGTGCAGAAATATTGCACAGAGCATCATTTGGGCTGTGCTTCCTAAGCCCCATAACCCCTAGGGGAACTTTGTTCCCTTTGCAGGTGGTGATTTGGGGGCTGTCTGTGGCCGTGGGGTGGGTTTCCCCATTGCCACCTGTCTGCAGTACCCTGCTGCCTCTCCTGGTGTGCTCCAGCTCTTCCAGCTTTCACCCTTTAGGGCATTTCAGACCCCCTGGGCACTTAAAGGAGCCATTTGTAGCATCCCAAGGGATGGCTGTTGGCAGCCCCAGTGTCTGAGCGCCGTGTTCTCCCCTGCAAGCACAGAGGTAGGAGAAACAGTCCTTCATTTGTTGGTGAGGTGTTTTCATGCTGTAATTCATATCAAGTGTTTCTTCTGCATGAGCTGTTATAAGAGCTCTGTCATTTTTTGGCTGAGGTTTTAAACTGAGGAGTGAGAAGAGCTTGCACAGTTAATATAGACTAATAACTGGTCTGTGTTTGGCTCCTCTCCGAAAGATGGAGAGATGGTAAATGTTATTCTGGAGGCAATGAAAGAGCCAGAGACAATAAGCCTTTATGCTGATGCTAGAATGGTTAGCCAGGAATATTAATCAACTTTCTGTAATTACATTTTCCATTTGCAGTACTTTGGTTTTCTGCCATCTTGAAGTGCAGACATCGTAGAGTTTGGTGGCACATGTAAGTTGCAGATCGTATACATGGAGCTGCAGCAAGGAAGTGATGCTTAGTTGTAAAATGAAGTGTCTTTTGAACTGCTTTTGGTCAGCGCTCATTAGGCACAACATTTAGCATAAATTTAGATGCTTACTTCAGACTTGGAAACACTGATAACAATCTGGCCGCCTTTTCAATAAGGTTTGGAGGGCTGAGGTGTGGTGAGGCAGCTGTGGTGGTTCTGACAGCAGCAACTGTGGGAGCAGGGCAGGATTTATTCCTGCATGGCCCTGCAGAGACATGTCCTTACCCTCCATGCTGCCTCAGGTCAGGTCCCACCCTGCCTTTCAAACCTTCATATCCCACGGGGATTAAACCAGCACCGGCGTCAATGCAGATCACTGTTCAAAAATCACGGGCCAGTAAAAATAAATGCAAGCCTCTTTGGTTGTTTGTTTTAAGCAGAGCAGAGCACTGTGTGTCTTGTGCAGAGCGGCATTTCCCAGCGCTTTGCAGCTGCTAGAGGAGGTAGTTAGAGATGCTGCAGCCGCTCACTGCCAACCTCTTGGTTTTTCCACCCGTCTTCAGCAGCCATGCACATTTTGTAACGTGTTGGTGTTTGCTGCATTGGCTCGAAGCACTGTGCAGCTTTGGCATCAGGTTGGGACTCTCAGCTGAGATGTGCTGCCCAGATTTTTCAGCATTTCTATGTGCTTGGCTTAAGTGCGAGAATAGGGGTGAGTCTGTGTATGAAGAGGTACATAGCCTTTGGTGAGAAGGTGGTGCCAGAAGGCGGGAAAACAGGAATCATGCCTGGAGTGGCTGCATAACTGTTGTCTGAATGAAGTTTTGCTTTGTGCATAGCACACTTCTAAGCTTATAATCTGTGTTTTTTCTCTCAGTCCTTAAAGAAGTCAGCTTTGGGTACCCAAAGGAAAGTGAGTTGATGGGCTGTTGGGCGGGTGTCTGTCCGCTGGCTGAGTGGTGCAAGAAGCTGCTTGCGTTGTCAGAGCCATAATCACTTTTGGGGTTTCTGCCTTTTGTCTGGTGGGGTTGCTTCAGTGGAATGCCTTCCACTTCCCAGACCAAAAAAGCCCTTATTGCTTTCTGACCTGGATGGCAATGTGCTGCTACATGGCACACCTGTCCTGCCAATGAGGGCTTCCTCTGGTCGTACCTGCATTACATGACTCTTGAAAATGCCCTTAAAGAAAAAATTCTTCTTGCATTGGGGAAGAAAAGGAAGTAGACTCTGGAGTAGTTCTCCTGAAGCTGTATTTATCGGAAAGGTCAGCAGTCTGTGGGCTGTGACTCACATCTGCTGCTGAAAATTGTGGTGGCAATCATGATTATACTTCTGTGTGCACTGCCAGCTCACTGTCACTCCACCAGCGGTTTCTATAGGAAATGCCTGCAGCCAAGCTGCAGAAGTTTGTCAGCTGGTGTTTGAGTGTAGGATGAGGTAGGTTTCAGATGTTACTGAGTAAGCTGAGCAGTGAAATCCAGAGGAGTTGGGTGTTTTCAGATGTGGGTTGCATCTGGGTGCTCCTGGCTCCATAATCTGTGCATTGGAGGGGCACAAGCTGGAGGCCAGAGACATCCACATGTGTAGGTGGAGAGAGCTGCTGCCTGATGGCATCCAAAAATTTTCTTCTGGCACCTCTGTTTCTCTCCACTTCCATTGCAACAAACAGCTTCAGTGTGCTTTCTTAGGCACGGATCTGCTTCTTGGGCTGGTGTGGAGCCGAGGGAGCTCTGTGGGAGGGAAGCAATTAGCATCCAACTCTAGTGCGTTTCCATGCAAAAACCCTATCCCTGCAGATCTGCCCATGCACAGACAGTCATCTTGCACAGTTGGGCTGCAGGTAAGGGCCTTGCTTCCTGTGCTCAGTTCCGAAGCTGCTTTTCTGAGTGTGTTGCAAGAAAAATGCTGAGTGGGGCTGGTGCAGCTCTCATGCTGTGTGCAGCAGCGCAGCCGTTTTGCTGAGCTGAGGAAACGAGGTCAGATGAAACGCGTGCAGAGGAATTTGGCAGGTCTCCTTTGGCTATAAAAGCAGGCTGAAATTCTTATTCTTGGATCGAGGTAGAGAAGGTCTGGTGGACAGTCCACGTACCTCCTCATGCCTTTTTAAGTAACTGCATTGCAGGAGGTGCTGGGAAATGCTAGAAGGGCCCCAACATCATCTTTTCTCGCCAAATATGGGTGGACAGATGTATGGCACTCTACTAATTAGTGTTAATAAGGCCTTTTGTTCTGCCTCAGGAGAAGATTGGCTGGCGGAAGGAGGCGTCCCACCTGCTGGTCTTCACCACGGATGACGTGCCCCACATAGCTCTGGATGGGAAGCTGGGGGGGCTGGTGCAGCCCCACGATGGCCAGTGCCACCTGAATGAGGCCAATGAGTACAGCGCATCCAGCCAGCTGGTGAGTGGGCACAGGGACAGGGACAGGGTGTCAGCGGGCCCTGTGCTGCTCTGGGCTCTGTTTGCTCCTGATGAGTGTGGTTTCACTCTTTTCCTCAGACATCTCCACTCACTGAATGCACTTGTGATGCTCGAAGATGGGTTCGGAGCCCAGCAAGTTTTGTCAGGATTCACTGACAGGGAGGGAAATGTAACTTGGCACGCTGAAGTGCATCATCAACTGCGAAGTGCCCAGGGATTGTCAGGCTGTCAGCAGGGAGGCTGAGCCCACCTTGATGTGGCTGCAGCCACGAGCACAACGCGGTGCTGATCCTATTCACAGCCTTTGAGCACAACCCTAACGTAGATCTTAGTACTAAATAAACAGACCAGCCCCTTTTATTTCTCCCTTTATTTAAACTCAGTGGAGGAAACTTCTGTGGTGAATGAGCATTTGTCTGCTGCCTAATTATCACATCCTCCTGCAGAATGGTGCTTTATCCAGCAAGTCACAAGCACTAATTATGATTTTTGTTCCTGCATACACCACTCTGTAACAAGAGGTGTTTCTGGATGGTTGCCTATGGCTCCTTAGAGAACCCCCTGTCCACAGCCCATGCAATCTTGCAAGTGTTTGCATTCCAGAGTACAGCTGCTGTACTGGAGCTGTGCTGGGGAGCTGGCATGGGGATGCTGTGTCAGTGTTTATTTGAGTCTTGGAGGCTCTAAATCAGCCCTTCAGCTTGCAAGTGAGCGGGGTGCTTTTTCTGAGAGCAGCATTTCAGAAGCAGATTGGGGGCTGAAACTGGGGTTTCAAAGCTCTTGAAATGAACACTGTTTTGTTGTTTTGTTGCTTATGGATTGCTAGAACAGTATCTTCCTGCCAGCCTTTCTTTCTCTGAGTTCTGCAGAATTGAAGTTTATTATCATTTCTTCATGGCTCTACTATGCACAAGAACAGGCAATCTCAGCTCTCAGAGAAAAATCACACATCCCTGCTTAGTGCAGTTCTAGATCATGGTCATGTCTTGCATCCCTGGGGTTGGCAGTTAGGTTATTACACATGCACATTGGCTGATAGCAAAGTTGAAAGAGGAGGGAAAAAAAATTTGTTTCAGGTGTTACTGTGGCTCATGGTGTTGTCATTTCATATATTCTAATGATAGATGCAGCAGAAATATTCAGGGAGTGACAGAATTACCGGAATGTTTCTACTATTTCAGTTGTAGATGTAGTGGTTCACTTCACACTGCAGTGAAATGCCACAGGTTTTGCTGTTGGGAGAAGAGTAATGAAATTAGTCTTTGTGCTACCCATCAGTCTTTCTGTGTTGTTTTTCCCCTAGGATTATCCTTCCCTGGCACTCCTTGGGGAGAAACTGGCTGAAAACAACATCCACCTGATTTTTGCTGTTACAAAAAGCCATTATGTCCTGTACAAGGTAAGTGCTGCTGAGCAGTCCATGGGCAGGGCTTAGTGTGCCTCTTGAGAGCATCTTGGCCATGATGCCCTTAGGTCACACCAGCTTGGCACAGCTGTTACCTCTCCCTACTAGCACCTAGAGCATGGTCATTCAGTGAAAAGCACTAAAGCTGCTTACTGCAAGCAGATCTCTGTGTTAGTGAGCGTGTGCATACCTAAAATAGACCCTATCCTAATCTTGCCGCCGTGCAGCAGATGGGAGAGCAGAAACCTGTTCAGCCCTTTCCGCTGTGACTCAATCCCATTACCTAATCCAGTACGGTACCGCTGCCCAGCTGTGTTTTTCCATCTCCCTAGCCCCAACCTGAGCTGCTTTGCCATTCCCACGGCAGGAGGCTCTTCCCTGGGGCTGTCTCATGGCAGAAATGGGTGGAGGGATGTGGGGATGCAGATTGGGTTTTTGGGAAGTGCATTCTCTGCACTGAGCCAGGCAGGCAGCGAGGTGCTGGAAGTCCTCATGGGGCTGGGGGCTGAGCTCATGCTCCACACCCGCTCCCAGGGAAGCTTGACTGCCACATCGCATTGCATTGCAGCGCGTTTTCCACTTGTTGTCTTTTCAAGAACTTCACTGCCTTGATTCCTGGGACCACGGTGGAGATTTTGCACAAGGACTCCAAGAATATCATCGAGCTGATTGTCAAGGCCTACAACGTAAGTGTGTTTTAACACCACAGCTGCTGTGGTGGGAGTGCCAAGAGCTGAGCTCGCTCAGCCCTGCCTCGTGTGCTCCACCCAGGCTTGGCTGCACCACTCTGGTCCTCTCCGCAGTGGGTCGCTGCTGACGTGCTTGCATCCACCCTGGGGAGGGAAAGGAGCTGCTTGTCTTCTTTAGGATGATGCTGATGGTTGGGCTGATGTCATCTGCTTGGGCCCTTGCTGGGCTGGCAAGAAAGCAAAGCATGAGTGGAATTGCACCATAAATGCAACCTGGATTTAATAGCTGTCACAGACTACCCTACCGTAAGAGAAAATAGACCATTTCTTTGCTCTTTGATGCTTGGTGACCTGTCAGGGACATGACACGGCTTAGGAGACATCCTTGGGTTGGTCACTGTGCAACTCTATGGAGATAAGGGGAGCAGAGTGACCAGAAGCAGCTAGGTAGCGAGCTAATGGGATAGCTGTCTGAATTTGTTGGATTTCTGCTGGATCCTTATGGTTCAGCTCTGTGCTTCTGGGAGGATGTTGGGTGTGTGAGATGTGTAACTCAATGTGACCATGTATGAAAGTGTGTTGTGGAAATACGTTGCTCCACCCGTGTTCTTTTTGGCTAAACTGAAATACTGTCAGCCCTCAGGTAGGGTTGTTCATACATGCAGTGTCTGAGCTAATCTTTGCAGCCAGGGGGGCAAACAGTGCACTGCTTTCCTGAACCCATTCCCAGCAGATCTGATAATGTTCCTCTCTACAGCACTAATGGGTTTCCCATGGCAGGTGGCCTTGGAACCACTGCAGGTTCAGAATTCCCTTGTGTTCACACTGAAATGCTCCTCCTTAGGGTGTACCCCATGCTGTTACAGCTTTATTTCAGTCAGAAGTTGCTCCATCTTGTGGGCAAGGTCCTTCCTCTGAATCTCTCTGGAGTCTTCTGCTCATTTCTCAAGGTATTGCAGGCCTGGGGGCCACCAAACAGCACAGCAGCAAAACCCCTCCAGTAGTGGCTGCAGTGCTGTGGAGGTATGCTGCTTTGCAGTGCCAAGTGGCTAATAATAATTGGATTTAAATTAGGCTAATAGCATTACCCAATAAGGCTGGTAAGAAATCTTTGTGTTTGCATCAGAACGTAAGATGACCCAGGTGGGGTCATACCATGGTCCTTCTGACCTGCTATCCTGTGCTCTGTTGCCTTTGTCTTTTTTGGATACCACTCATAATGCATTGCTTCCAGCCATCAGAAGAACTAAACAAAACAACCTCATTTCACATTAATACTTATAAACAGAGTTTTCCCTTTATTTTGTTTTGGCTTAAAAAGTCTGGGTTGTGCAGTAGGGTGGACAAATGAGAAGAAGAAGAAAGGGAATAGGAGCGTACCAAAACATCGCAGATGGAGAACATCTTTCACTTTAAAATGTTTCACAAAGAAAGAGATTTTACATTTTTTTTCGCCATAGAAAACCTGGTATTTGCTATTGGCTTATCCAGAAATTCTGGCATTTCTTCTGCAGAGGAAAGTTTTTCTAACCAGTTTGTGTTGAATCAAGAAAGCAGGGCAGAGTTGCTGATTCAGTTTCAAGTGTGTTTTTTATGCCCCCTTTGTGCAGTACAAAAGGCATCGTGGGATGAATGCCAGTGGAGTGTCAGGCTCTGCACTCTTCCAACAGACTTTGCTATGGGGGAGGTGTAGATGTGCACACAAGGCTCTGACCTACAGCTTGGAGATGAAGGAAATGGTCCCTTTGTGGTTGAGAGTGTTTCCTTTTTTATTTTGTTGTATATGCATCTTTTCAGTACAGGCTTCAGTGGTCATCATGACCCTTGTAGAGTGCATAAACCATCCCCAGGTGTTCCAGTCCAATTCCAGGTATTGTTTTTTGTATTGGTGCACACATGTCCTGGCTGCCTTCTGAATACAACAGATAAGATAAAAGATAGAAGATAAGAATGCTTTGCAAAAGAAACCTGCCTGCCTGTATTAACCTGATAACTTTCTTTCTCATTGTGTTTCCAGAGCATTCGGTCCAAAGTAGAACTCACTGTCTGGGACAGCCCTGAGGACATTGGCTTGACCTTCACTGCCACCTGCCAGGATGGATTGTCCTACCCCGGGCTCAGAAAATGTGGAGATCTCAAGATAGGAGATACGGTGAGTCTGTCTCTCTGCACATCCTGGCTGCCCATCTTCCTCTGCTAGCCTCAAAACTGTGCTATGGTAGTGTAAAAAACCCACTGAGAGCAGCTCTGCCAGCTGAAGAGCTCTTCCCTCTTCATGGCAGGGTAGGTGGACTAGATGGCCTTTAAAGATCCCTTCCAGCTCAAATGATTCTGTGTTTCTGTTATTCTGTGAAGTCCGGGTGGAACTGAGCATGTTTGGCATGACCAGGAGGGCATATTGTCACCTGGCATCAGCACTGCATTGCAGGGCCAGCAGGCTCAGCCTGGCTGGGAATCCTGAGCCTTTCTCCAGGCTTTTGCTGTTTGCAAGGACTCATTAGCAGGATGATTTCCTTATTTGAGAAGAACAGCTTTAAAAACATACCAGAGCGCTAAGCACTTGGACATATAAAAATAGTTTGGAAGAATAAACAGTAGCTGAACCTTTACCCCTCCAAATAAGGGCTATGTGAAGTGTTAAAAAGGAAGGTGGCCTCAGAATTTTAGCTGACATTACTGGATTTCAGCTCAGTGGGTAGAATCAGTCCCTAAAGCTGTGCCAATCATAGGCACGTGCCCTCCTAATGTCCTCAGCAAAGTCAGATCCCCCTTGGAGCAGGAGCATTAATCTGGTGGCTGGGCCTGGGCTCTGGCCTTTGGCATGAAGACAGAGCTCACCCAGCTGTTGAGGTTTGTCCCTGCATCCCCTCCTGCTCAGCAGCTTCTATGAGCATCAGAGTCCAGCTCCTGTGAACAGCTGAGAGAGTTTCCCCAAAGAGATTGACATCAACACCGGGTCCTGAAATATTGGGGTCTCATACTGGTGGCATGTGGAAGAGAGCAGGGTGATGCCCTGAGCTTGCTTTCTGATGTAATGGCCTTTAGTTGTACCAGGGGAGGTTCAGATTGGATACTGGTAAAATCTCTTCTCAGAATGAGTAATGAGGCACTTGCACAGGCTGCCCAGGGAAGAGGTGGAGCCTGGAGGTACTCAAGAACCATGGAGATGTGGCACTGAGGGATGTGGGTAGCGGACATGGTGAGATGGGCTAGAGTTGGACTTGGTGATCTTTGTGGTCTTTTCCAACCTTAATGGTTCTATGATTCTGTCCTTCTCTGCAGTTTATGTTTGTTCCATAATTAGGGCTTTATGAGTGATGCAGGTTGGGATTTTCACAAAAGGTGCTAAATCCTTCACCTTGTAGATACCTTTGGTCCTTGTGCTGCATTGGCTAGATCTGTGCTGGTACTTGCTTTCAAGCAAATGTCATATTTTTGCTGTTATGAAAACCTGTCTGTTTGCTAGACTTTTGCCCCAGTTATTTCAGGCAGGCTGCCTCCTGCCTCACAGAAACCAGAGGTCTGTGATGAAGAACATTAACTCTCATGGGTGATGGTAATAAGCCTTGAAACTTCACTCGAATGCCTGTGGTGTGTTTTGAAATGAGCTACCCACAGAATAATGAACACTTTGGTGAGGGCTGAGATGTGGGTTCAGCAGGCAGAAGCTGCATGAGCTATGTGGGGGCATGAAGGCAGTGAGAAGAGTGGCTACGCAGTTGTGTGGAACTCCCCTAGCACAGCTCCAACACTTCCCTCTTGGTGGTTCTCCCCTTGGCGTGTGGTTTGCAGGGATCGAACACCAGCTTTGTGCCTCTGCTTGTCCTGCTTGGGTCACACGTGGCCAATATGGGGAACCAGAGTGGCGGTGAGGGGCAGAAAGGAGGTCAAAACCTTGATGGGCTACCAGGGCACTGAGGTGCCCACATGAGGTGGAGTTGGGGCAGTTCATCCGTACCTGAGAGACCATTTTAGGCTGCACACTGACTCCCCCCTCGCCCTCTCTCTCCAGGTTTCCTTTGAGGTTGCGGTGGAGGCCCGTGGCTGCCCTGCTGAAGACACCTCCCATGTCTTCACCATCAAGCCAGCCGGCTTCCGTGACACATTGGAAGTGGCCGTCACCTACAACTGCCTCTGCGGCTGCACCGGCCACGCGGAGCCGGCCAGCAGCAAGTGCAGCAGCAATGGGACCTATGCCTGCGGGCTGTGCGAGTGCGATGCCGGCTACCTGGGGGCCCGCTGCGAGTGTGAGGAGGGGGCTGGCGGGGAGACCCAGCCTGGGCTGTGCCGTGAGGTGGAGGGAAAGCCTGTCTGCAGCGGGCGGGGGGAGTGCAGCTGCAACCAGTGTGTCTGCTATGAGAGCGAGTTTGGGAACATCTACGGGCCCTTCTGTGAGTGTGACGACTTCTCCTGCGCCCGGTACAAGGGAGTTCTCTGCTCAGGTAGGTGCCGTCCCACCCCCCACCCTCTGCTTTGCCCGGACTGCAAAATTGCAGCTTTGGCATTGATTATTTGGGAGCGTGTTTGCTGATATGCAGCCTTAGTGTAGTCCTCATGAGGCCTCATCTGGAGTATTGTGTCCAGCACAAGAAAGATGTGGGGCTGTTGGAGCAAGTCCAGAGGAGGCCATGAGGATGCTCTGAGGGTTGCAGTAGTTCTCCTGCTGAGAAAGACAGGGGAAACTGGGCTTGTTCAGCCTGGAGAAGAGAAGGCTCAGAGGAGACCTCATTGTGACTTTCCTGTACTTAGGGGACCTTATAAACTAAAGGGAAAGTGACTTTTTACATGGTCTGATAGTGTGATAGGACAAGGGGGAATGACTTTAAGCTAAAAGAAGGGAGATTTAGGTTAGATGTAAGGAAGATATTTTTTACTCAGAGGTGAGGCACTGGCACAGGCTGCTCAGAACGCTGTGGGTGCCCCATCCCTAGAGGTGCTCAAGGCCAGGTGTGCAGCCTGAGCGGGTGAGTAGCAACCAGCCCATGACAGGGGGCTGGGACTGGTGGGCTTTAAGGTCCCCTCCAACCCAACCATTCTGTGAGTCTATTACAACAATCACAGGCTTGGATTCTCCCAAGCTTTTTCTTGCCTTCTTAAATTGCATTTCTCCACTTGTGCCATGTGCCCACATAGATACCATCTTTTTTTAAAGATAACACATTTGAAGCAATCCCCTGGCAAGTGAAAGGAAAGGTTGAGTTTTGGTTTGTTACTCATTAGAGAAAATCTGTATTGGAAATTCCTAAAGGGACTTTACATGCAGACTTTTCTGCCTGCTGGGAAAACAAATCATCCACTGGTCAAGATTTAGCCAGTCTGCTTTGCTTCAGCAAAGGTGGAGGAGCTATTTAGCAGTGTTTGCTAAAATGGCAATTCCTTTAATTCCTTTTCAGCCTGAGGTCATGTAATTTACCTTCCACACGTTGCCTGGATCAGCCCTAAGACATAATTCTTTCACCTGAAGCTGGGTAAAATGTTACTCTTCAAAACTTCTTTGTTTTCAAAGTGAAATACTTCCTCAAGTGAAAATCTCAGACCAAATTTCCAAAATGCTGTGCAGGTTTGCGTTAGCTCTCTTGTTGGTAGAGTAAGCTCAGAAAAGCAGCTGTTTTTCACTGTTCTCTGGAGAAGTGGAGGGATTTTTCCCCACTGTGCCTAACCTGCAGGCTTCTGAGCAAGTGCTGAGCTACCCCTGGGTAAGTGCATTTATAGAATCATAGAAATACTAAGCTTGGAGAAGACCACTAAGATCACCAAGTCCAACTCCAGCCCATCCACACCTTGCCTGCTAACCATGTCTGTCAAGTGCCACATCTCCATGGTTCTTGAACATTTCCAAAGACAGTGACTCTGCCACTCCCTGGGCCATTGGAGACTGTTGTGTTGGTAGGCAGGTTGGGGCTGTTGAGGCACTGTCTGCATATGGGAATGGCAATCCTCTGGATTTGGCAGCAACTGGAAACAGCACTGTGGCAAGTCATGTGTCTTCTGTTGCACCTAGTGGAGGGCTGCTGGTGGTGGGAAGAAGGGCAGAGCTGGTTTGGGATATGCCAGTTTTAGAGTCATTGAAAAGTGTTTGTTTTTTGTTTTTTTTATAGCTGTGAAAGAAAACAAAGTAGAGGCTGAGGCCAAGCAGCTCCAGGGATAGACTGGTGGGGTGGTTCTCACCATGCCTCCTGGTATTTTATTGTTTTGTAGCCTTTTTTTCTTCTAAATTCCAGCCTATTGAGTAAGTTTTCTCAGCCCAGGGGGCTTAGGGCTTCTCCAGCCCACCAAAAGTGTCTGAGCTTGCACAGCAGTTGGTTTGGGGTGTGCCCCAAACTGCCCCTAAAGAGCAGCAGGTCTCTGGAAGAAGTAGCTGTGGTAGATTCAGCTTTTCTGAAGAAGGAGGACAGAAGAGTTTCTGAACACTGCGCGCAGCTGTGCATCATGTTGGGAGATTCAGCACAGGGTCTGGCCTTTCCTAGACAGTTTGGATGGCTGCCATGGAGAGGCAGAGCCCTCTGCTCACTGCCTGCCTCCCTTCCTGGAGCCCGGCTCAGGAATTTGCAGATCACTGTGCATCCCCATGGCTTTTGGACCCCTTGGCTGCCTTCCAGCAAATCTGACAAATGAGGAAACATCTCAGTGCTAGTTGCATTCCTAAGGTCCTATAAAATGAGTTAGTTAGAGGGAGGAGAGGCCCTGGTGAGAACATCATGCATTGGCCACTAATGAAGCAGGACGGTTCTCTGGAGGGCACGCTTTGTTAGCTGCAGCTAAGACCTGTATTTGCAGGGGGTGTGAGTAGTACAGCAGCTCCTTTACTTCGGTGTGCCTACAGAAATTTCCTTGTCTTCACCACTGCTGACGCAAAAAGCTAACATCAGCAATAGGCTGTCAGATTTGCCACCCAAAACCACTTCTGAAAAGGGATTTAGGAAATGGCAACTCAACCAAAAACCCGTGGCTTGTTGCACAGAGACTCTATCTACATAGACCTCCAACTGCCTTGCGGAAACTGAAAAACTTCAAAAACTGCTGAGGGTGTGCAAATCTTTCATGGCCTCCATAGTTATATCTGACTGCTTCCCTTTCCTTGGTCTGCCAAATGGGGAAGAACTCTGGGTTTTTGGTCACAGTGGCATAAGGCTTTTGTTTGTTTTGCTGCAGCCTCACATTAGAAATCACACTCCTGCTTCTGCAATTTGTTCCAGGATTTCCTGGTTGCAGGCGCCACATCAGGGTTCAGCAGCTCTATCCTTGTGCTGGCTCTCATGGGAAGATGCTGCTCGGTGCCGGTGCTGCAGTTTCTGGTTGTGCAAGAGACACAGAACATGCTAGCCCCATGCTTTGAGGACAGTGCTCACGTCTACTGGCACCACTGGCATCTCTGCCTTGTGATTTCTGATGTAGCCTCTTACTGTACTAATTCCTACAGGCTGAGACACTTGGCCTGAAAGCAGACCTTTTTCCCCACTTCTGAAGTCATCATCTGTCTGCTTGCACCAGGGCTGGTGTGCCAGGGAAGGTCTCAGATGCAGGAACAGAAGGAACCCAGTAACCATTTCTTTTTTTCATCTCCGCAATCTTCATTCCTACCACACCAGCTTTTACCAGAAGCTGCTGTGTTTTATTAAGAAAGAAGTGGGCAGTACTGGGTGGCTCCAGAGGTGGAGATGGTGGCTGAGTGTGGTTGGGGAGGGGGAAAGGAACTTCCCTGTGCCTGCAGCTTTGGCTGCTTGGCTGCCGTGCTGGACCGTGCACAGCAGATGGTGAATAGCCCCAAAGGGAAAAGGATGCTCTGTGGAAGAAAAAGGGAACAGAGCTTAAACCACATCTGCTGTGTTTTCTTTTCTGCCATGTCAAGTTTTGCTATCTTTGTTGTTTTTTTATTTGGGCAATTTAAAAAAAAAATTGGGGGCTTGAGTGAAAATGCAGAATCTGAGTGCAGATGCACATCACTGCCTGAAAGTGCAGAAAGATTTCTTTTGTTGTTAGTGTTACAGGGCTGTGTCTCTTTTCTTTCCCTCTTTGCATCCTCCCCACTCTGGGCAGAGGTGGGTATTGTGTGCCCATTACTGTTTCTCAGCAACGAGCAGATGTGGTGCAAGCATCTCGAGATCTTCTGCCTGAGTGAGGAGAAAGGAAACCTCTGGTTTGTGGTGTACCTTTCCAGTCCTCGCCCATAAGCATCACTTGGTGGGAGCTCTCTGCCCATGAAATGTTTTGGCTTTGATGAGAATTTATACAGACACTGCAGACATTTTGTAATAAGCCAAACCCTACTGGAGGGCCTCCTCTGCTCTCCTCCTTTCTCTGGGTTAAGCTGCTAAGCTGGGCATGTTCCATTTGCTCTCATCACATGGCTTAGCATGAAGAAATTAGGGGTCACCAGGTCAGCTCTGTTTGCTTCCATCATGTGGAGCAGCCTGGAGAGATGTAAAGTCCAGGGCAGCAGGGCTCGGAGCTGGAGAGATTAAGAGGATTCCTTCTGCTCGTCCCTGTGCTGCTGGGCAACTGGGAAGGACTAGAAGGACATGCAAATTTGTGGTTGCCCCTGCAGGTGAGAGGGAGCATCCCTGTGAGTCTCCTGAAATCTCACTGTTTCTCCACCCTTCCCCAACCTTTCTCTTCTCCTTCCTCTCTGTATTTATTTCTTTTTAAACCTGGTTTCTGTTCCGCTCTCTGCAATGCTGTGCTGAGATGTGTGCTGTGTTCCTTCGAGTGTATGCCTTTCCCATCCTGCTCCATGCCAAAGGCAGAGAGCTGAAGACCTAAAATAGCATAAGAAACCTTGCACCCAGCTCCTGTCTTTCCCTCCTAGGAGCTCTTTTCCCTCTTGCACAAACCAAATGGTACCTCCTCCTCTCATCCTGGACTTCTCCCTTAGGTGCCAGCCCTCGGCTGGATCCTTAAGGATCTCCCCAAGGCTGTGCTCCAGCAGTGCAGGGGGATTTCCCAAGGACCATATGTGCTTGGGAAACATATGTGTCACCTATATGTGTGCTGGGCACCCGCTAAGGGGTTTTTCTGTTTCCAACCTCCTCTGTTCTGATGCTTGCAGAAGGGTTTGGGCCAGTTTTGTCAGCCCCAAACAGTCACAGCCTTGGAGAAGCCATCAGGAACTGATGGATTTGGGGTTTTGTCCTGGAAGGATTGAGCTCTGTTTCTCCAAAAGTCCCATTCCATGCACAGGAGGAAAATGCCAGCTTTGCTTACCCCTCCTTTCCCCCTGCCCAGGCCCTCAGTGCTGTTGCAGACCTCCCCAACCCTGGCAGCGATCCCTTCAAGGACTTGACCGCACAGAGTGCTGCTGTTCCAACCGCTTTTCACTTGGGGTTTCTCCTTGCCCTCGAACAGGCCTTTTGCAACCATTAATGCATGCTAATGAGGCATTAAATGCCATGGCAGAATTAAAAGAATACAGCAGTGACGCTTACTACATCTTTGTGGGAGCCAGAGCTCTGCCTGGGGTCTCTCTTAAAGCAGCAGCAAGAAGTATCATCTGATGGCACAGGCACCTGCCTGACCCCATGTGCAGGCGCAGCTGCTCCACAGACTACAAACTCCAGAAAGCCCCCAAAATATGAATGATACAGACCTGGAAAGCAAGCTATGCTGAGCGTGTGCTCCTCAAAGGGAGATAATGATGTGGGGTGGTCTTGCCTAAATGCTCTGCCTTTATGGCTGGTTCCTTTGATGCCTGGATTTGACCTTTCTGATCACACTAATTAACAGAAAGAAGTGGTTGGAAATGGATGCTGTGTTTTGGGTTGAGAAGCTAACAGTCTAAAGCAGGCAGGTGAGTGAAATTGTGTTTCTTATTGGCATGCACAGACAGCCCCTGAATTTTGCTCAGTTTAGAATACCAAACAGACCTAAGAGTGCTGCACAGCTGTGGATTCTTTCTCTTTTCCTATATCTTATTTTGAATGAAATTCTGACTTCTTTCAGCTTCTTTGGGAAGGGAGAAATCTATCCCCAAACCATGGACCTTTGGTGAACTTGCACCAGATTATGTGTTTGTATCCAAATGCGGAACTGGGCAAGGCTCCCACAGCATTGGATTCTGCAGTGAAAGAATGTCTCTTTGCTCTGGGGACCACTCCTTGTAATGAGGTCCAGCTGAAAGGACATTCAGCACATTTGTGCCTCGGTAGGCTGGGAGTTAGCCTGCTTTTCATTTTAAGGATGGGCTTGAACCATAGAATTTGACCCTAGAGTTCAGGCATTTGGGATCCTGCAGCTTTGTTTTGGAGCCAGGCTTTATTTTAAGAATAAATCTAAGGGAACTGGGTGGTTTTTTACGTGTGCTTTCTGAAATCCATCCCTGCTGACCTGCCATGCTGCTGCGGAGATGGATCAAGGAGTATGGAAGTGGGGGTGATGGATGCCCTATCCCTGGTGACACTCAGTGTCAGGCTGGATGGGGCTCTGAGCACCTGGTTGAGCTGTAGGTGTCCCTCCTCATTGCTGGGGGGTTGGACCAGATAGCTTTTAAGGGCCCCTTTCAACTCAAAGGATTCTATGATAAATGGGGGGAAGCTCCTGGCTGTGGGTCCATGGATCATCACTTGCAGCAAGGAAGCTTTGGTAATAGGAATTATCAGCTATATATCAGCTATAAATCATAATGAATTCATTCATGCTCGTAAGAGGTGAAGCTATGGATAAGCATGTACTCAGTTTGGCTGGGTTACTTCAACCCAGAGCTGTTCTGGAACCATGACACCCATCCCAGTTTCATCCCCTCAGGTCTGGCAGCCCCACATCACTCCCAGCAGCTGTAGCAGAGTTGGCAGTGGAACCTGAAAGCTCTCAGTTCCCAGCTGTGGGTCCCCCTCCAGAAAGCCACATGGGGCTGAGGAACTCATGTAAGCAAAAGTCAGGAAATTTGTGGAGCGCTGAGATTTCTTAACCAGAAAAGAAGAAAGAAAGAAAGAAAAAAAAAAAAAAAAAAAAAAAAAAAAGGCTTTATTTTAAGAAATGCAGGAAATGATACATCAAAAAGCCAAAATGGGCAGAAAATGGGCAAGGACTCATCTTGTGACTACATTTCAGTTGCACTTCTGCAAGGGAAAGAAGGAAGATGAGGGAAGGCTGGCAGGGCTCTGCAGGAAATCCGCTCTGCCCCAATTCACCAAAGTGAGCCTGCAGTTCCCAGAACCCTGAGCTCCCTGCCCAGTTCCTATTTAACCCAGAAGCTCCCAAGTGAGGGAGAAATGCGAAGGATGAAGGGGGTGAGGACTTTTGTTATTGGAATGCTGACGGTAACATGGAATTAGTGATGTGACTCATGTTGCCCAGGGCTGAAGTCACAGCTCAGGCATGGATTTCTTCTTCCAGTTTTGCTTTTATTGGTCTGCATTGCTGATGCTATTTTCAGTGGTGGAGCTGTGAGCACTGCCAGTGCGAAGGTTGAGTAAAGCATTATTTAAAGCCTCATCGATTCGTGGCCAAAACCCCTATGCTTTGAGATATAAATATCTGCTCATATTAATGCAGTGGCAGGATGCACAAGTCCATGGTGTCTTGTGTAATTAGCATACAGAAAAGCTCTTTTTCCCTATTATCTGCCTCTTAGTGCTTGGTTTGTTGTTTCAGTGCTGTGCTGTGGGTAGATGAGCATGGGCGAGTGCTCTTCTGGCACGAATGGAAGCAGTCGGTGGACACATTGCAGCTTACACAGAGACTTCAGTGCCCTTTTGCAGCAAGGACACAGGGGTGCTCCTGCAGGACAGGGGAACGTTTCCCATCCCCGCTTCATTAACTTCCCCGAGTCCTCCCTGCCCGCCAGTGCCAAGCATCTGGCAGCGCAGTGCTCATCAGCCTGCGGCTCCTTTGAGTCATGGAAAGAGATTAGTGGCAATCCAGATGATTTATTTGCTTAAACAGGCATGCGTCTTACCAGAACCCTTTCCCAAACAGAAAGTTTCCAGACTCTCCCAGCCTCTTCTGGTGTCCTTCTCCCTCCCATGCAAACTGTGCAGGACCAGAAGCTCCAATCCTGCACTCACACAACAGGCCCGGTCCGTCAGTGCCTCATGTCTGAGCTTTGGCTGCTCCCTCTGCTCTAGGCAGATATTTTTGGTGCCTTCAACTCTGGGGAATGCAAACAACATGTAGGGCAGCAAGAGCAGCGGTCAGGGCTCAGCACTCTGTGTAAGGGATGGCACTGGTGAGGCTGTGCATTGCTTGGACATGCTTGTTTATTTTAACCGGGTCCTGCTCCACCTTTCCTCTCTTGTTTTGTGGTGGTATTGTTGGTTTTTTTTCTTTTTAGAGCAGTCATGCACGTAACCAAAAATGACAATAGCAGGTGCACAGAGTTTGGGAGGTGTTACCCCTAACATTTAAAGGTTTACTGGTAAGTACATTACCAAAGCCAGAGGGAGCTTGTCATTTCCCGGCTAGATGGGGATCTTTTAAATGTCTCACATCCTCTCATTTCAAGGATGGGAACAGAAGAAAACATCTTGTTATGCTTGGAGCACATAATGAATGTATTTTGGCTTTGCAAAACTGCTCTAATAGAGACTATGCATATCCAAATGGTTAAAGGCCTTGCTGATGTCCTGCACAGTGAGTGCTGCAGGAACAGAGGGGAAGGGGTGGGCCTGGAGCACACTCTCCTCAGTAGTCCTGAGGCGGTTTTCTTCTCAAAAATGAATCTGGGAAGCAGGGTTCATCTTGGGAGTGAATTCCCATCTCCGGGTCTCTGGGTGTACTTTGAGAAGCAGATCCACTCCTGCTATGCCCTCATGAGGCATAAATGTGTCCCACCCAGCCTTCAGGCCATGCTGGATTGGAGATTCGGAGCACCGCAAATGGAGCTCTCAGTGCTTGCAGAAGTGGCTGTTCTTTCAGGCTGGTGCGGGCAGATGGTAATATCTTTGCTGCTAAAGGTCAACATGGAAATTCCCACTCTTGGCTTGTTCCCCATGGTGAACTTCTTGCACTTTAAGCCAGTGTGGCCAGGCAGAAAACACATTTCAACATGTTTTTAAATTTCAGGCTCACAACCCAAGCTTAGTCACCTTCATACAGAAAAGCTGCTCCACTGTAGAAACCAAAGCTGTTTTCTCCAAGAGGCTGTTTCTTCGTTTTTCTGGTTGCAGTGCTGGAATAGGATACAAATTTGGAAGCAATTGTTTCCCTTCCCCATCTCAGTCTGTTAGGCTCCATCCCAGCATCCCAGGTAGGATCTCTGCCCTCCTGGACTGGCCTGGCACCAACTGCTTGCAAATACTGAACCATTTCATGAGCAGCAAGACTTCTAGAGATGGATTTCTAGCAGATTTGTATCTTGCGCTGGGCTCTGCGGTGTCCAAGGGGATTGAGCTGAAAGTAATGATGCAGGGCTGCTTTTCCTAGGACAGGGAATGGCTTGCACTCCAGTCAGGACTTGGGTGGTGTGAATGCATCAGATTTAGGCAGAAGAAGTAACCTTCAGAGGTCTTATAAACACAGTCTCCTCCCTCTGGTAATGGCTGAGCATAAAGGTTGGCTCCAAAGCAAACAGTGGGAGCACAGAAGAGGCTGCTGGGATGAACAAGAAATCCACAGAGCAGAAGGTGCTGCCAGGACTTCTGGCAAGGGGCACAGCTTGATGCTTCATGGTCCCTCTGGTGTTCTCAGGACGATGGGAGAGGCAGAGCTATCAGTGGTTTAGTGCTGATGAGAAGAGCATGTATATAGTTTATATTATCTGAGCTACTTGAGGCTGTTTCCAGTGGGAAAGCTGAGCTGTAATTAGGTTGCTGATGAGCCTTGTGGAGAAATCACGGCTTCAAAAGCATCCTTGCTCCTCAGGACCAACCACAGAGGAATTCGAGCAGTGTTTCCAGTGAGCTGATGGATGCTGTTCCAAAACCAGCTGCTGGGCAGCCAGCCATGGCACTTACTGTAATTGAAAGCCTTTAAGCCTGTTGATTTTCTCAGGCTGGCCCTTAATGCCAGCTCTGCAAGGGGATGCTCTGGTAGGGGAGGACCCTCACAGAGACACCAGTGTCACACAGCACTGCTCTGGTCGTCGCTGATGCCCTTCTCACTGCTCTGTCCCCTAGGCCATGGAGAGTGTCACTGTGGGGAGTGCAAGTGCCACACAGGCTACATTGGGGACAACTGCAACTGTTCCACCGAGACCGCCGGCTGTGTCTCCAGCGATGGGCAGATGTGCAGCGGCCGCGGCAACTGCATCTGTGGGAGGTGCCAGTGCACCGAGCCTGGAGCGTTTGGAGAGACCTGCGAGAAGTGTCCCACCTGCCCAGGGGTCTGCAGCACCAAAAGGTACGCATGGGGCTTCAGGAGGGACTTCCCGATGAGGGGAGAGGGATTCTTTGGTTCCTGGGAGGTTTCTGCCCACCCAGGTAGAGAAGGTCCTAGCATCATGGCCAGCTGGGTTCGTACTGTCACCTCTCCTCTGACAGTGTTGCAGGCACTGAGTATATGCACAGAGCAACAAGTGTTGCTGTCCGTGTTCTCGTGGCCCCTTTCATTTTAGTGCTGCTCTGCTCTGTAGGCTGGCAGCCCAGATTTGCTGAGCTGAACATTTCTGGGCTCAAGTAGCTGTGAGATGTGTGATTGCAGAGGTGGAGGTGTCCTGGCCACGCTTCTGCCTTGATCTTAGACAGGAGGGATTTTGCAGTAACTGATATGCAGCTTCCTACATCCAAAGGGCAAACAGTCTCCAGACCTACAGCTATTTGCTTCTTCACTGAATCCACCTCTGAAACAAATCCATCCTTGTAATAAAAATGGTTGACTCGGAAGCTTCTCTTTCTGTACTCATTCTTTCTCTCTGTGTCTTTCTGAAGGGACTGCATTGAATGCAAGCTGTTTAACTCAGGAAGACTGGATAACCAAACCTGCCAAAAGCACTGCAAGGATGAGCTCATCACCACTGTGGATGTTCTCAGTAAGTACACAGCTGAATCATTGAATCATTAAGGTTGAAAAAAAAACACAAAGGTGATCTAGTCCAACTATCACAACTGTCAAATCATCCTTACCATGCACATTAACTATGTCCCCAAGTACCACATCTCCATGGTTCTTGAATACCTTCAGGGACACCTCCATCATCTCCCTGAGCAGCCTGTGCCACTGCATCACCACTCTTTTGGAGAAGAAATTTTTTGTAATTTCCAACCCAAACCTCCCTTCATGCAATATTAGGCCATTACCTCTCATCCTATCACTATTACTTGGGAGAAGAGGCCGACTCCTGGCATGGCATAGCCTCCTTTCTGAGAGTTGTAGAGACCCTCCTCTTCTTCAACCTGAACAATCCCATTCCCTCAGCCACTCCCCTTAAGACTGATGCTCCAGGCCCAGCAAACAGTACCCAGTAACCAGCTGCTCTCAGCAAGACCAACGCATATCAGTAAGGAAAGCCTCAGGTTTCTAAATGGTACTTAGAAAGCATAATGTATGACCCTTTATGTAGGTTGTAACTTGTATTGCTTTGAGTGTTCGTGTTAGCAACTCAATTGCTGTTGTGTTTGTATTTCTGGATTAGCTATAGTCTCAATGTTAAGCAAAACATCCTTGAATTTAAATAGCATCTTAAAATCTGGATTCAAGCAGCCGTACATAATGTTTCCTCATTGCCTTTTGGAAGGAAGCAGGTTAATTTCATGTAATGAAGTCATTTAGAAAAAAATTTGAAAGAAATAATGAGTTGTATGAATTGGGCAGACTGATTGTTGTAGACCTGAGATGCTAATTGCTGTAAGGTTAGCCATTAGTACATCCCTCTGGGCATGCATTTGCTACCTGCAGCTGTGACTCTGCTTTTCTGAGCTCACAGCTACATGAAGTCTGCCCAGGCCTGTCCAAAAGATTTGCTTCTTCACCACACCTGAGCAGGTCCAGAGCTGGTGTGTGTAAGGCCGCTGTGGCCAATGCAAAAGAGCAGGATAAAATCAGGAGACAGGAGAGATTAGATGAGCTGTGAGAGAGTGTAAAAGGACAAAATGTCTCCCAAAAAAGGCATTCTATAATCTCCCTGAGAATTCATCTAGGAAGAAGTATCCCCTGTCCTGCTCCTGGTGTCCTCTTCTGAAGGTCATTCCACACCACGTCCCTCAGCAGATACCTTTCTCCCTTCTTTTCAAGCTTCACTCTGGCAGTCCCTAGTTGCTCTTTTACAGGATAAAGGAGAGCCAAACAATGAAAGCTTAAGTCTCAGTCCTGACTTTGACCTTGTCAACAGCCCTTGGAGTTGGGGCAGAGAGGCCAGTGCTTCTGGAGCAAGCAGGGATACATGGCCATCCATGTCTGACATTTCTTGCTTCTCTTCCATAGTTTGTAGGGTATACAAGTGCTCTACCTTGCTCATCCTTTCTCTCAATTAACAACCAGCATGCTTTCCTACCTTCTCCTTTGTGAGGCTTGCTCTTGCTCTCCCCATCCTCACTGCAGCTTGCTGGGGAGTGAACCTGTCCCAGTGCACTGTGAAAGGTTACAAGACCATCTTAAATGCTTCTGAGCCACATGAAGCTCCTTTCTGATGCCTGGCTGCCCCATGTTTCTAAGGAGCCAGCACATACAGGAGATTAAATCTTAACTCTTCTGCCTGCCTATTGCATAACTCCAGAGCTAGCTTTTGTGCTGGCTGCGCCCTGGGAGGTGAGACTGGGCTGTGTTGGCCAATCCCCTGCTGCTTTCAGAGGAAAACAGCCAAATCTCTGTTTTAAGATGTGTTGAGGAATTATGCTTATTCTACTGTTGTGCTGCCGCAGTCTGATCCTGGGTGGTGCTGAGATTTGAGAGCTCAGAACTTGGAAATCTGGGCTGCAAAATATTCCTAGAGAAAGTGCACAGGGACTCACAGGCAGACCGAGCCAAATCCTCATCCTCAAGTGTTTCTGTGATGCAGCACGTGTTAGAAATCCCCGCTGAAAGGCTGAATGCTGGTATTCATCACTGGCAGAAAGAAGACACAGGTTTGCATGTCACAGCAGTGGAGCAATGAGCACTGCTGGGATGTCCCAGGTGCCTTTTGGCTATGGGCTTGAGCCACAGAACCATGGAACCATTTAGTCAGAAGACCCTTAGGAGCAGCAAATCCAACTACCAACTAACTCTACAAGTCCATGACTAAAATATGTCCCTAAGCACCACATCCACACTGCTCTTAAATATCACCAGGGATGGCAACTCTACCACTTCCCTGAGCGGCCTGTTCCAACACTGTGACACCTAGTAAAGGCCAACAAGAGTCGTCTTTAATTGCTCTATCTTTTAGCAGAATATTGGTGCAAGGCTGGGGCTGGAAGCATTAGGGCCTGAAGGAGCCAAGTTATCTGCTTGATAGCATATAGGGGCATTAGTCAAGAAACTCACAAGTGTTATCTGTATCAACCTAATTGACCTAATTAATCTCCAGCCCTGCCTTTGGTGCCACAGGTGCAGGTACAGTGGTTGTTTATGTCCTGAGGAACATAAGGGAGAAAGATAGGAAAGATAAACTGAATGGAGAAAGGGCTGGGATAGCAGTGGTCATTATTGCCATCATTTCTCAGTGTGACAGTCAGACACAGATGCTAGTGACAAGCAGAGTATTTTCCAGGTGCCAGAACCTCAGCCGTGTCTTCAAGACCAATAGGCCAAAGTGGCCCAGATGCCTTTCTTGAAAATGCTATCCCATAAAGGCAAGAAGGGCTCTGCAGGGCTGCCTGCCATGGCTGGAGGTGCTGCCCTGCAGGGGACGTTTCCTGGGGCAGTGCAGGAAGGGCTGAAGGCACACATCTGTGGGAATTAATTTATCTCCTTTCTTGCAGCCACCCCACCTCCACTTTCACGCGAAGCAAGATCAAAGTGTGCTGATGATTTCCAGGAACAGTTTTTGTTCCCTATGTTCCTCCATTCCTAGGGTGCTCACCTTGCTAATTCCCCGTTTTGCTCAGGCCATTTCCGTGTTCCACCAGCCACTCTCAGACAGAGTGCCTTGCAGCAGGACCAGGGGCAGCTGCAAAGCAAAGGTACCACGGTGGAGGCTTTTAGGCTTTTCCTAATGCTTTGCATTCTCCCTTCCCCCACATGATGCTGTTTCAGCTCTCCCCGCCGCTGGGGCTGGGCCGTAATGTGCACCATATGTAGGACAGGAAGCCCCTCGTATGGGAAGGAATGCACAGTCCCCAGCATGACACGGCTCCTGAATAGCCGGGGCTGGCTCTGATACTGGGCCTCTGGGTGGAAACGAGCCTCTCCGAAGCACCTGGCTGAGAATGAAGGTGCTTTGACGTATAGGGTGTGCTGTGCAAGTCACCAAGTTGCCCTTATTATTTCAGAAACGGATGACCCCAACGCAATCCTGTGTGCCTACCCTGTGAACAACTGCGTCATGAAGTTCACCTACTCGGAGCTTGCCAATGGGAAGTCCAACCTCACCGTCCTCAAGGAGCCAGGTTGTGCCTCCTTCATTTTCCTTGCTGACAGAATGAGAGGTGACAAGGCTGCACACAGGTGCAAAAGAACTGAGCTGATTGAACAGGGCTGAAACACAGAGCCAGGTGCTTCCAGCGTGGTTAATGAAAGGCTTCTAAGAGTGCGATGTGCACCTGAGCTGCCAGCATTACTAGCAGGTGGTTCAAGAGCTTTCTGCCAGATCAGGTTGCTGAAATTAAACATAGCCTGCTCAGGAAGCAGCAAGTATGCCATGCCCTGGTTTGGAGACAGAGCTACAGGGAGGAGAAACATGAGTTGGGAAAACCAGTGCTACTGCTCTGAAGTGAGGCTGCTAGGCATACCCCCACAAGTCCTGTGGATTTCTGCTTTTCCACTAACCAGTTCTGTTCCCAGCAGCACAGTGCCTGTGTCACAGCCCCCCCGGAACAGCTGTTTGCTGCATATTGCTTTCATCCCATGCAGAGCATGTTTCTCAGAGGAAACCCCATGTGGCATTGCAGGAAGAGCTGGCAAACACCCAGTGGGAGCTTATCATGCTTTGCTTGGGTCCTCTTGAGGACACAGGCCAGAATGGGAAGTCCCAAGGGAGGCACGTTTTATTTCATTGAGGTTGCAGCTTGCACTTAATTGAAAGACCAGTTGATTAAATTAAGCCAGTTAAGATCCCTTCCTTTATGGAGAGGACTACTGTTCTTTTTTTTTAATTCAGTCCTTGCTGCCAGTGCTAACCCCAAAGCCACTTGCTCAGCTGCGCTCCTGTCACCCTGATCTGGGATGCACCTGCCCCAGAGCTGATTTCCTTCTCCCCCTCCTTTCCAGAATGCAGCTCAGCCCCCAGTGCCGTGACCATTGTGCTGGCTGTCATTGGCAGCGTGGTGCTGATTGGCACCATCCTGCTGGGACTCTGGAAGCTGCTTGTCACCATTCACGACAGGAGGGAGTTTGACCGATTCCAGAGCGAACGCACCCGGGCGAGATATGAAATGGTGAGCACTGGGAGGCTGGGGGTGGGCCCTTGGTATTGCAGCAAACAACTGCAGTGATGGAAAACAGAGAAATGAATGTGTGTGCTGTGCTCTTGGGAACATCAGGTGGACAGGTCTATGAGAAGCATTCTGGGAAGGCTTCCTGGCCATGGGGTTGCTCAGCATTTCAGGGCATCAGATGGGACGTTGGGTAGGATCTGTCAAAGCCAAATGCATAGTTACGTGTAGAGCAGAAAGGGGAGGATGGAAGAGGCTGTCTAGAGAAGCTGTGCATGTCCCACACCCAGAGGTGCTCTGGGTTGGATGAGGCTTGGAGCAAATTGGTCTACTGGGAGGTGATCCTACCCATGGAACCAGATTTTGAGATCCCTTCACAACCAACCATTATATGACTCTGTGAGATTACACATAGCTTTGCCATGACACAGATTTTGTTCCTTACCTTTGTACTTTGTTCATTTTTCCAAAGGCATCCAATCCTCTCTACCGAAAGCCCATTTCTACGCATAATGTAGAGTTCACATTCAACAAGCTCAACAAATCTTACAACGGTACAGTTGACTGATCAGGTCTCAGCACGTGGGACCGCTGTGGACAATTGCTTGACTGTATTTGCTGCTTCTCGACTTGAAGATGGGATCTTCTTCAGGGAAGAAAATACTTTACAACAGGACTGGTCGATGACACGAGCCTGTTATTTGCACAGTAAGGAGAAAAGCAGCATGTGTGCTGTCTGATTTGGGACATGCCGATGCCATGGCAGGCTCACCAGTTGTGCTCATGGATTCTGAGCCCTGTGACTCCACAGCCCAGGTTTCTGGATCTATGAAACCTGCCAACGAAGAGAACCAAGTGCCACATTGCAGCTTTAGACATATCCCATCCCACTAGAAAGGGTGAGTAGGCCAAAATCAGGGGAAGTCATGGCATTGCAGGTTGGGAGGGGGGAATTAGCTTAAAAAGAGGAGGGTGTTGGAAGCATTTGTGTAAGAAATTAGGATACAAGAGTTCTGCAGTCTTTAGAATTTTTTTTTATATAAAAACAAAATAAAACTATTGTGCATATATGATGCTAAAGTGGAGTTTGTTGAGCTTAATGAGCCCCACACCAACAGATGGACTGACCTAAGATGCACGCTGCTGCCAGCACAGCATGTGCTGCCTTCTTTCTTTATCAGCAGTGTCTTATCAGCCCAAGCACTGCAGCCAGGAGCCACGGTGACGCTGCACAAGGTATGTTGACTTAATGCTGTGGTGTTGACTGAGGGCGGTGACTGCCAGAAGCAGTTCACGTTTGTTTGGTGTTGTTAAACAGCAGGGAGGCTGGGGGAAGCCCCAGGGACATGGGAGTTTGGTCAGAGGAAATGTTAAGCAGCAAGCACCACTCCTGGGGCTTCACAAGCAGGCATGCAGTCTGTAGGGTGGCAGCTGCCAGCACAGCGTGCCAGCCTCACAACAGCCTTTGAGGGCTGCACAGCTGAGGCTTTAACACAGAATAGAGCTGGAAGGTCCAGATAGGTTGCTGGTTGAATCTAGTGTTGTTTCCCCTCCCTGAACTGTTCCCCCGCCCCATGTTTTCCTCTGGAGCTGAGGTTTAAGTTACCCCAGATGACAGCTGCAGCATTAAACCCTCCCCAAGCTCTGCCCTGGGACTGCAGCAGAAGGCCAGAGAGAAGCCAGAGCTACTGCTTTGCTTTTTTTTTTTTTTCCCTTGTCTCTTCACCCTGAACAGACCATGCAATAGTCAGCTGAAGGAAGCTTGCCAGGGAAAAGCAAAAACAAATGGTGCTCGTTGTTTTGACTTGCTTTTCTCATTGGAAAACAGCCATGAACCCATCCTTCCGGATTTTTTTTTTATGTATTTGTTTTTGCCTCTATAAACAGCAGCTCCTACTTGCTCTGTACAAACAGCTCTCCTTCGAAAAGCTTATGGGCCCCCTCCTCCTGCCAGCAGCACTACAGGAACACAACAAACCCCACTAAAAATAGCTCAGAATGGGGATTGGTAAGAGTGCAGCAAGTTGCACACCGTCAGCATGGGATCAGGTGTTCTTAAAAAAGAACAGAACAAAAACCAAAACAGTGCTGTCTTCACACTTGATTTTTTAATTCAGAATCCAGCAAATCCTTTGGATGATCTCCAAATTGGACCAAGCAAAAGCTGCTTGAAGTAGCACGAATGTTCTGGGGTACAGAATGACGCTGAGCAGGAAGAGCAGAGCTGCCCAAGGCACACCATGACTGTGCACCACTGTTCTGCATGTGCCTCTCCCTGCAATTTCACAAGAAATAGGAAAGGTCTGAGCACAGCCAAGGGCAGCAGCAGCTGCTATGGTGGCCAGCTGGCTGCAGCAGCCAGTAATCTCATAGAAGCACAGCAGCTCTTCAGGGGAAGCTAGTGCTAACTGCGCATTTCCTACCTGGTGCTTAAGTACAAGGCCAAGCTCTACATTCAGAAAGGCTCATCTTACATAGGGCACAGGTTGTTTCTTATAGATCAGCTTTAGCTTGGTTCATTTGGTTGCCACACACAAAGCACAAAGTGACCCTGGCAAGGGAAGGGCAGCAGGAAGGAAAGTGGTGGGAAAGAAAGGAAGGGCAGCAACTTTCTGACCTTGCTTTGCCACCCGGACCAGCCAATGCTGTGAACGCGGCTCTGCTACAATTGCATCTAAAAAGGAAAGGCACAGCCCATGCCCCCTTTTCCAGTCTTTCTTTTTCAGATTATCTTTAAGCTGTGGCATTTCCCAGAACATCAGCTTGGTGCTGAGAGCACAGGCAATAGTAGTAGCTCTAGGAAGAGAAGCTTGGCTCACCATGAAGGAGTAATTTGGGTTGGGTCTCTAGATCAAGTTTGCTTTGTATTACTTCTAATATCAGAATCTTTATACAACTAGTTGATTGCTTGTTTCTAGTTTTTATCAGCTCTTCTTCCAGGTTTAGCTTCTCCATAAGATTGCACATTTAAAAAAAAAACACATAAGGAAATGATGCTTAGACTAGGAAGGTTTTACTTTACTGTATAAGCACATCCGCCTTTACCCTTGGAGCAGTTAGTGCCAAGCTCAGTCATGGGAATGGTGTATTTCAGTCAGCAGCAGTTTATTTGTGTCCCTAAATACACGCAGCCTGACCACAGCTAGCATTCCTGAATGAAAGCTAAAGCAGAAGGCAGCAGCAGATCACATGTGATGGAAAATGTCAGCTTTTGTCTGGCCAAATTGGAGTCCGGATGCCATTGCAACATCAAGTCCTCGTGTTCCTGCAGCCACAGCTGGAGGCTGCTGTACAGCCCTGGCCTGGGGGCTCACCTGCCCTCTCATCAGTGTATTTCCCTATACTGCAGGTATTTCTGGGACTGTGCATTGGGAAAGGCCAATCACAGCCTGCTTTGTACACTCCATTAGCAGTGATGCCCTCTGCATAACAGAAACGTTTCAGTTTGGATCTAAAACAATATCTGTCAGCCTTCTCCTTTCTGCACTGGCCAACTCCTCATGTCACCCTGCATTTTCACAGCCTGACCATGGACGAGCTTATGAGAAAAAGGTCAGAGCAGGACACAGGTCTGGAGCATCACAAATGAGGAGTAAGTCAGCCCAAACCCACAGACAGGATCACTGCTATTAGCCTTCAAGAATCTGCCCAAAGGGCCTGAGAGAAAGCTGAAGCTCGAGCAGGCACCAGACTGGGCTGTTATTTGTTGCAGAGTTAGATCATGGAGCTGTACTCGTTCGTCACTGTGGCACAGCCCAACTGTGACCTAACAGCTATTAGAAACAAACAGAACGCCCAGCCCTGTCTGTCTGTTCAATTACAAATCTTCCAAAACAGAACATTTCCCCAAGTTGGTGACTCCAAAACTCAGAAATGGAAACAAGCTTCCTCTGGGTTACTGCACATTCCTTTGGTCCTTACTGTTTCCTAAAAGCAATGCTTGTGGCGCCTGCTGAAAGCCCACTGAAACAGCTTTCCACATCCATTTGAGGGAAGTGATTAATTTATTTTTTCTGGAATTAGGTCTTGAATAACCGTTCATGAAATTGTTTATGGAAACAAAAGTATGAGCTGTCAACTACTGGCTGATAAAACAACATTGAAACTGTGACATTTGATCAGACCAGAGAATGAACTGCAAGACTTCCAGATTCATATATTATAATGCAAATGAGTTTTGTAAATTGTGACCTAGTTCCCATGTTAGAAGCAGTTGGGACCAACAGCAGGAACTATGCTGTGAATGCAAGCAGGGTGGGGGAAGCAAGGAAATTAATGTTCGTTCTTAATTTGAAATGGATTTTTAATCATGTTCAGGTGCCACAAAAAAGAGGCCCACAGGCTTGTTTGCTATATTCACTGTGACACAAGAAAGCATGTAGGAGGTAGGCAAATGTGGCTTTGTTTTGCTAATTGGGAATGTTTGACTGGTGTCAAATGAAGCACCAGAATACAACTTGCTATGACTGAGTGCATGGTGGAGAGTGGTGAACTGAAGCTTTCCAATTTGATGCTCAGAACTTTCACTCCAAGTATCTTAGATGGTGACTAGCTATTAGACAATGGCAATCTCTCAGTTCAGTTGCTGTTTCTTTCTCCTGATAAAGTAGCTTTTGGGGCTTTTTCAAGGTTTTAGCTGCGTAAATATCAGACGCTTTTACTTGGTGCAATTCAGCACAGTTAGTGGGAAATACCAGACTCACAGAACCCTGCTGGTGCTCCAGCAGTGACCACTCCACCCCAGGCAATGCTGAGGCAGCTGCCTACTGAATTCTACTGTGTTAAGCTGTGGTTTCAGGTGAGGGAGTAACTTGTTGAAAAGCAAGTAGATCTTCAGCTTAAGTACAGCTAGAGTTGGTATCGTCAGCGGAAACTATTAGCTATGGAAGGGGTGGGCATCGACTCCCCTGAAAAATAGAGTCTCAGCTCCATCTGGTGGGCAAAGCAGTTTTCTGCAAAGCAGTTGAAGTGAGGAAACCTGGCTTCTGCTACCTCAAGGCCATCAGGTTGTTAATGAAAAACAGTAAACAAATCCCAAAACCTCTGATCACTTTAAAGGTCTGAAACTTCTTGGAAGTCGATGCAAAATATCAGACTACTGCAGGGCAGCTCCTAAGAGCCAACACACTCACAGAGTTCAGTGGTGAAAGGTAGCCAGGATAGCCTTCGTCTTTCCTGGATGGACTTCTCCATGTTAATATGGTACCTAAGAAGAATCTTGAACCAACCGAGGAAAAACAAAACATATGCAGAGTAAATTTTAATATCCTCTCCTAAGTAACGCATTTATAAGCTCTGTAAGAGGCACTGGGGAAACACTTCCAAAGAACATGAAATGCAAAAGGATAAGGTCATTAACCTCAGCATACCCAGACAGCGAGGAAGCTTTTCAGCCACACATTTCTGAAGTCTGACTCCCAGCAGAGCACAAGGTCACAAATACAAGAAGCATACCATAGAGCCCTCAAATCCAAGCCTGTTTCTGTTCTTAGACAAGAAGCAAAAAACCTCCATTTGAACTTCAGGATAACCCTGTTCTCTTCATTTGAAAGGCTGGGAAAAGAGTTGGTTACTATTAAAGCAAAATAATTCTCACTGGATATAATTGTTCTTATTCTATGGGCTTTTTAAAAAGGGATCCAGTTTTCTCTGTGTTTTACTTCAGCATAGGAACAGCAATGGTCTACAACTGTACCACCATTCATCTGCCTTCTCCACACTTTCCTGTAAGCAATGAAAATTCAAGCCAATTTCCACCATATCTATAGTGGGTGTATTTGAGGCAATTCCACCCTTTCTAATCAAAACCTTTCATACATGGTATTTCAAAGTAACACTTCTTCATAATCCCGAGGTGTGGAAAATAATTCCCAGAAGTATTCCATAAATATTTTTCTGAAAAAGTCAAGCAACCAAAAGTTCGCCTTTGTTTCTCATTAGATCAGTCACCACTTGCACTCAGCAGCACAAAGACTTTTGTCAGAGCAGACTACAGACAGAATCCAGAGCAACGTTTACAGACACAAACAGAGCAGACTTGATTTATTTTTATAGTGCCCTGGTTCTGAAAATAAACAGTATTTCACACTGCCACAAAAAAGACAGATACAATTAAAGGAAATGGGTAGCAAAATCAATTCATTAAGTAACATAAAATTCATTTTCACTGCATGGGATCTAGACTGATAACTGTCTCTATGGAACTGGCAGACCTGAGCAATCCTGTGAGTGGGACACAAGGTCAGCATCACAGGTGAAGTTAATGAAGAACAATAAAGCATTGTTTCCACAGTCAGAGGAATTTCAGGGCTGGGAGGAGAAAGTAGCAACAACAGCCAAGCACGCATCTTAGGAGTGTTTTCATTCATCATTTTTCAGTAGAGGAAAAACTATTCAGACTAACAATTGGACATAAGATTTTGGTCTCATACATCCAAATGCTAAAAAATGCTTAAAAACAATTATGGTGTGTACAACTGCGTGGAATTAAAAATAATTTAGCCAGTAACAGATTTTTTCCAAAAGGGCGTAATGTTCTGCTGGCTGAAGTGTTTGTATACTTAAGTGGAAGTCTCACAATGAATGCAGCTCCATTTTAACTACTGCATCAGCTTTGCTTACTTACTAGGAAGGTGACCTACATACAGTCTTATGCATGAACACCCAGCCTGCTAACGTAGCTCTCCCAAGCTGCCTTCCTGTACTTCTCTGCTTCCTGAAGACGGTCTGAAGCTGACAAGATGCCACGTCCCACAATAATAATGTCTGAACCTTTTTCATTAATCACTTCCTTGGGGCTTAGGTACTTCTGCCCAAGATTATCACCTGAAACAGATAAAACATATTTTTAAGTTTGTGCAAAACTGTATCTACTAAAAACTTTCTCAGATGCTGGAACATGTACGTTATTTCAGTTCTCACCCTACAAATCCACAGCACTGACTAGAAACTGTGCCTCCAACTAATGAACCTCTACTTATTACACAGATCAATCACAGAAGCTGTGATTTTACTTCAGATTTTGTAAGAATGAAGTATTGCAGAGAAACACATCTGTCCTAGCTGGATAACTACTGGACAGACTGTTTAGGAAGCTGTGACTTCAATTCATTGATATTGCATCTATATCAGTATCAGTCATGTTACAGTTAGACTTCAGTGTTTAACTAAATGTTTTCTACCTATGAGTAGTCATACATCTAAGCTAATGCCCATCTGCAGGCATTTCACATGCTTAAGGACTGTACTTCATGGTACACACAGACCTCAGTACAAGAAGATCTAACAGAGAAGCTATGTGGGATGCTGGTTGCCATTCAGAACTCCCAGGAAACAGATCACTACATCCAGAAATACACAAGGCAGCCCGTAAGGGAAATGGCAAACACAGACTCCTTTCTCCAGATGCGAATAATCCAATCCCCTTCAGAAGTCACTTTTTCCACTGAAGCCCAAATCACTCACTGTATTTACAAACAGGCTATACATATTTCAGGGAAAGTTACCTCCAGCTTGCAGCTGTACTCCTGGAGTTAAGTGAAGAAATTCTGGTTTCTTACTAACTCTAGATCCAGATATGAATCCAAAAACAAAATCAGAGTTGTCTTCAGCCATCTGTACCTAAAAAGGAGCAATAAACTGCATCAAGTGATATATCTAAAATTAAGCTTGCCCACAATTCTGTTTCTAATTAAGCTGTGCAGGGCAGGGGTATGAAATACCAATATAAAGTCATCTAGCACTGACTCATTCTTCACTGATATTGCTGAGCTTGCAGATAGGAATGCAAAAGATACATCTGTTTCTAAGTTATATGTGAAAGTTCAGTGTATTACTTATTATAAATTCATTGCTAATGAAAAAAACATGGCCAATGGCAAACCTGGTATGTTCACTAGAATTCACAGCATGAACTCCAACATCACTAGCCTACAGATGTAACCTTCAAGTGCCACTTTGTCTCCTGAGTTTCCATAGAAAGAAAACTTATCACATAACTGGAGAGACCTCTGGGAGTGTAGATATTAGCGGCACACAAAACCTCCCATCAGAGCACTTTACAAGCTGTTAACCTTAAACAAAAGTGCCGACTTACTGCAGCTTTTGTGTATTCACCAGTTGCAAGTGACCCCTGGGAACTCATCTCAGCAATCAGAAGGCAGCCGCGCTGCAGGGGAAGGCCCACTTCCTTCAGTCCTTTCACAACTCCAGAGCCTGGAACCACATGTGCATTAACCACATCCGACCAGGATGCTATTTTGAACACACCACCTAAGAACACAGATATAAAGACCCAGGCAAAGTGAAATTAGTCATCAGAAATGCAGTAAACAAGAAGTGTGAATTAAACAAAACAAGCAGTGCAATAAACCATTCCAATTTTAAAAGGCTTTTTACTACGAAGCTTAACAGCCTTAACAGCCGAGTTTTATCAGACAAACCCGATGGCTACATAATCACAAAGGTATGGTAAGCTAAACATTCTGTCACAGGTGCAACAGTATACAAGATCATAAGGAGAATAGTATCAGAAAAGAGGAAAAAGCATTGGGCAAATGCAGTAACAAAGGAAAGCCACAAGAAGCATGCAAGCATACAATAGCAAGCTTGCCTTACAAGCCACACACACCCTTCTCCACGCAAACAACCATTCAGAAGTACTTACTGAGCACAAGCATAGATTCATAAAAAGATTTAGGCTTTGGAAAGGACCTTTGGAGGTCATGCCCCCTCAGCAGAGCTAACTCCAAAACTAGATCAGGTTGCTCAGGGCCTTGCCCCTCAAGTTTTCTTCAAGGTCAGAGGTCCCACAGTCTCTCCTGACAACTTGTTCCAGTGCTGCAGTTACACAGACTGGCAGCAAAATTATGGCACATCAAGGCTGATGATAATCACCTTCATACTGATGTTTCACTGTGTTTCCAATGTCTGCAAATTTCCTGTCTTCAAAAATCAAGAACTCGTGTTGATCTGCGAGTGCTCTCAGCTCCTTTACTACATCTTGGGTGAAATCATTCAGGATATCTATATGAGTCTTTAGGATACAAATGCTGGGGCCCAGGCTGGCAGCTAACTGCAGCAGTTCTTTGGATCCTGTGACGTCCGCAGAAAGGCACAAGTTTGTTTGCTTTTTTTCCATGAGTGTGAGAAGCCTGGCTGCGACAGGATGCACCCCAGGCAGCTCAGCACGAGCCCTGAAGCTCAGCTCTTTACAGACTCTTTTCACTGGAGTTGGACCATTCTGAGCCCCTGGCTCAAACACGTTTCCCTGAATGAAATTCTTCACCTTCTCAACCATCTCCACATCCACTTCTCCCTGCTGCTGGAGAATATCTAACATCTCAGACAACGTACACACAGAGTGTAGGTGAATTCCATGTTCTTCTAACCTGGCCTTCCCCCCCTGCTCCCTGTCCAGCAGCACTACAGCATCTGTGACTTTTAATCCTTCCTTCCGAAGAACTTCAGCAGTTTCCAGTACACTAGATCCACTTGTTACCACATCTTCAATGATCAAACATGTTTCTCCTGGATTAATGGTGCCTTCTACCAGCCGCTTGGTACCTTTAAAATAAAAGGAAAACACTCCACTAAATAAAGTACAAAAGACCTCAGAATGTACCCAGTATGTCCAGATTTTAACCTGAGATGTTAAGTAAAGACTGTATTTGTTTTGCATACGAGCATGTGCTGCAGTAAAAATGGAATTGGGCTTCAGGTTTATAAGAATTTCATACTCACTGTATGTGTGCAGAGTAGTTATGTAGTTATTACTGATTCCAGATATCACATCTCAGCCACTGCCTCATAACTCAATTCATAGTCTGTTACTTCTCCAAGGGGATAAAACACACTTCACACAACCCACTACCGAAACCAACATCTTACTGACAGCACATCTTTTAACAGTCTTTAATGAAGGTCACTACAGAAATTGAAGTTTATTATTGCTATGAACTGAAACTTCAAAACATCAAAAATATTTTTCCTGTTACGTTAAAGACGTCCTGAAAACGTCTTTCAACTAGCAAAGTTATTGAAACTCTTCAACATATTTTCTGCTTTCCACAGGCATTATTCTATGCTTAATATGCTTGTTGTTAGAACAATCTGGAGGAGTAAAGCCCCCAAATGCCTTTACCATAACCAACAATAGGCACAAGTCCATGAAAGGCCTCCCAGGGGGCAGCAACAAAGGAAGCCTGGCTTTCTAAGGAAGCAGGGAGCAGCGGGTGAACATTATGCAGCCACTGCAGTGCTCAGATCAGGGCTGCCTCACAAGTGTCAGTACAGCTTTGCAATCTGTGTGACACCGGAAACCTCGTGCCAGGCAGTTAATTGCTGTCACAATCAACTTGTCCTTCACAATAAAGAACAGTAAAAATTCTCAGGCCTAGCACACTGACTAACAAAAGAGTACCATTTAGGTTTTACAAACATCCTGTCTGTCTGAATGACGTTAGAAGAGAGCTTATCACACATGGAAATCCAGTTACCAGGGTTGGATAATACTGTACTCTTCCCCTCTACAAGCACCTTGCCCCTGCTTCAACCAAAATCAAGTAAAACTGATCGCTATGTATAGAGCTGACTGCTTCTCACCTGGCCCACTTTGCCCGCTGATTATAGGATACAAAAGTGTAAGTGGATGAGAGACAACAGAAGAATAAAGATTCCTTTTGGAGTTGATATGCAAAAAGTTGTTTGGAGGTCAAACATGGCACCAGCCTCGGCATTATCAAAAACTGCATTACAAATCTACTTCTAGAAAAGAGCAATAACCTACAGTAGTAGTGTTAAAGGAAAAAAGACACTGTGGGAACAAAGAGGAAGCCTGAGACCTTTCACACCTACTACAGCAGAAGCCCAGCTGCAGCTGGGAGAGCACGGTTGGGTTGGGACATTGTAAGAGGTATGTTTCGGGGAAATGGGACTGCTATTTGAATTGGAGTGGTAATCTTAAACTGAAACAGAGATGCATGTGACAAGACAAGAAGTAATGACATATTCATCATTTGACAGTCTTACCATAATCTTTTGCTTCCTTCCTCCGTATCAGCATTGGAATCTGATTTTCAGAGCTGATAATTGTGGCCAACGGCAAAGCCGTGTATGGAACACCACACACACAGTCATACTGGAGAGCAGCGGCTTTTGCTGTTTGGAACAGAAGATCAGCAACCTAAAAAATACGTATATTTCAGGAGTCAGAGCAAAGTGAGCACTGCTAAACAGTATCTCCACGATTCCCAAACACCTCCAGATATGGTGACTCCATCACCTCCTGGGCAGCTGTGCCACCGCATCACCACTCTTTCAGAGAAGAAATGTTTCCTAATATCCAACCTGAACTCCCAGGCACAACTTGAGGCCATCACCTCTCACCCTATGGCTGTTACCATAGCACAGGCCGACCCCCACCTCGCCACAACCTCCTCACAGGGAGCAGCAAAGAGCCGTACAGTCTCCCCTGAGCTTCCTCTTCTCCAGCCTAAACAATACCATTCCCCGGACACGCCCCATAGCCTCGATGCCCGTCTTGCAGCAATCAGCCCAGCCCACCTCCCCGACCCAAGCCCGGCACCGCGACCCCAGAACCCCCCTCAGACCCCAGAGGCCACTCGTCCAGCGCCCCCCCACCCCCACAGCACCAGGCGGAGCAGGGGGGGCCGGGAGGCCAGGCCGCGCAAATCCACGTAGACGGGCGAGGCGATGCCGCTCCGCAGCACGAAGTCTCCGAAGCGCACAGCGCCCGCCTCCAGCAGTGCCGCCGCCACGCGCCCCGCGCCGCCCGCCGCCATCTGCCCGCCCGTTGCCCGGCGCCGGGAGATGACGGAAGCGGCGACACCGTGTGTAAGTGCGCATGCGCAGAGGTACACCGCCTATTCGTGTCCTCCCAGTTCTCCAGACCGCGTTCACGCGTTCCGGGTGCAGTTCGTTCCCTCTCCCATCACCAATAACCCGCGTTGGGAAATGAGACTGAGCCGCTGTTCTCTGAACAACTGAGTTTAATCCAAAATAAATAAAGAAAATAAAGCCCAGAAACTGCATCGTTAGCACAGTCCGTTCATAGGGAGGGGGCACAGTCCGAAGCCATGTCCGTAGCGTTGGATCACGCCTGGCGTAGCAGTGTGCTCCAGGCTGCACTGTGCGCTGACATCGTTAAGGCTGTGGCATCACTTTGCGCCTTGACAACACCGTGCCATCAGCTGGGCCATCCCCCTTCCTTCTTCAGCTGGCTGTTGGAAAGCTGATGAGCATAGAGCTTTGCTCTTAGTGAACAAGGTTGAGGTGGCCACGGTCTGTGCAGAGCCACACTCACCTGTCCCACCACTCTGCCACAGCCAACACGCAGTGCTGACACAGCACAGTGCCAGACCCAGCTCGGCAGCCTGGCTTTGCATCTTTGGGAAGCACCATGTTGGATAGAACACTGCCAATGAGCCACAAAACAAACCCAGGCCCTATGCTGGACGTTTGTCTCTGGGAGTTGACATAGCCCAGGTGACCTGATGCAGCCCTCTCATTGCAAGGGCATTAAAATACAGTTATATATAGTCACATTGCACCGCGCAGTTCTGCATTCAGCCTTTGTGGCATTTGTAACAAGACCCACTGAGGGCACAGGCTTTGTCTCAGCTTCACCTTAAGTTAAAAGTAAAATTATTTTAAAGGTAAGTGTTAATGAAAATAAAGCCGTTTAAAATAAAAAGGCAATGGACTTGGAAAGCTTGGATTGCTTTAAAGAATTCTTAAAGCACTATTTAAGCCTCCAGTTTCTATCAAATGAGAACAGAAGAGAGAAAAGACATAGAAAGGCTTAAATATTCCCTTAATCAATCCAATCTTTTCCCTCTATAGGCCCACAGTGCCTGTTTTCACAGTTTGAAATGTGAATGCAGGACATAGCAAAATAAAATGATAAATAGCTCGAGATTTCCTGTGATACGTGAGAATCTGTTTGTACTGGTGCCAAGCAGAAAGAGTGTTGTTTAAAGTGTACCCACGGGCCCCATAAAAGCTGTGGGTTTTATAAACCACACTTCCATAAACATTTTCTGAAAGGCAGCACAATCACAGCACAAAGAGCCAGCTTTGACAAATGGAAAGAAGCACAAACAGTCCTGCAGTGAGGAAGTACCTGAGGCTGGAGCTAATTAAAGACACCCCTTGATGACTGCCTGGAGATGTTTCAGTTGCTAACACTCCCACTCAGGAGGAGAGTCTGGTCTCTGTCTTTGAGGCGCTACTGAATTGCTTGGAAAATTAGTTGCTGCATTACAGAGGGAAACTGAAATGGGTTCAAAAGTTTTAGCCCTCCATGAACACTCAAGCCTTCCCTCAACTTCCCCCGGGATCAGATCACACACTAAATCTTGTATGCTGTCTCTGACTCTGTGTGGGCTTACCCATCTGCCTGTGGCTCCCAGATCTTAAGGTTTGCAGCACTGAACAGTGTAACTTGCTGTGCCTGACTGCTCTAGCATCCTGGTAGAGCAAGCACAAAGAGAAGGGCCAGGTCTCCAAATGCCATGAAACTGAGCTCAGAGGTGGATCAGAAGGGCAGAGCCCTGGGAATTCACAATACTTGCAGAGTGTCTCTGTCACCTGCTGGTAGAACCAGCTTTTGCTCCTGACGATATATCACAGGCTCACGGTGCAGTTAGTTGGATGGTGAATTGAATTTGGCTCTTGCCCTGATGAGATATCTCAAGAGAGCCTCTGCTGAGTACACATGGCCAGAATAAGCCCTTTTCCTTAGGAAAAGCTTTGGTAACAACTGATATTTCCTTTTGCAGGCACAGCAGTGACACTCAGCACTGAGACAACGTACTAATATGCCAAAGGGAAAAAAGCCTGATCATCAGCTGGAAGGCTGCAGGGTTTTATGGTGCAGCAACCAGGGAGGTGTTTTCCCTTCCTGCTGCTAGAGAGAAGACTTGGCCAGCCCACGGACTGCTGATCTGTCACTGCAGACTCCCTGCATTGCTCATACTTAAGGCTGGCTCCGTCACTGTAACATCAGAGTGATGATGTTACATCTTGGCTTGCAAGAGAGAAATGTTTTAATTATGGATTTTTTATTTTTTATTTTTTTTTTTATTACAAATTAGGCTTTGGACAGAAAAATATCCTCACAAATGCTTTGGTGATGAGATGCTAACGGCAGCTGAGAGATATTTACAAGACTGGAAATGAAACAAATGACATACTTTAAACACTGAAAATGATTTTCAAGCTGTAAGCACAAGGATGGACTCACCACTTACCAACTGCACTTTGAAAGGCTCTAGATGGACTTTGGGCCAAGCAATTCTGAAGCTAGAAATGGAACAGGATCCTTTATATATATATATTTATATATATATATGATACAATATATGTATACTGAAAACCTGTGATAGAAAAAATTGTCTTCATCAATCATCACCTAGTTTACAGATACTGCAAAAATTGGACTCAGCCTTTTCTCAATGCACAGGTTTTGCAAAAGATTTCTGTACAGTGTATATAAAATGTGTTAAAAAAAAAAAACAAAAACAAACACCATCATAGTCCCGTTGTGCTTAGTCAGAAACAGCTGTATGCTCCAATGAATTCATTGCCTCAATCATAGCTCCAAAAGGTACTGCATGTTGACTTGAAGCAGTAGAAAGCCCAAGGATTAACATGGGATTTTATTCTGAGCACTATCATGTAATGAGGATGTACCTAAGCCAAGCCACCACAGAAGCTGATCCAACGGGCCTGATCTTGCAGGTGAAGTCCTCACAGAAATCATGGGAGACCTGGGCATACAGAGCACAAAAAATCCACCTGTTAACCCAGAGCAGGCATGCAGTGACTTCAGTGAGAGCTGCATTCAGCCAAGTCCTGCAATACACACAAAGGTCAGCCTAGACTTACTCCTCCACACACTATCCTACAGCTAATCTCTCGTACACTCAGAAATCAGTTCAGCAAGATCAAGAGGATTTCTGGTAAGGCTGCCTCCCAAAGATTAAGGCAACTGCAGTTTTGGTTCTTGTCTCCAGTTGGTGTTTGCTGCTGCATATTGTGGAGATGCTTCCAGAAGGTGCTCATTGAAGAGAACACCTAAGTACCTGTCACTGTTACCCTGCTTGCTTTGATCCTGAGTAACTGAGGAGGTACTGGGACCTCTGGACAGATTTGTACCTTCAAATGCCAACACTGAATACAGAAGTATGTACAGAAGCTCTGCTTTGGGCCTACTCACTCCCTGCGCCATGCCTCAGGACCAGCATGGTCCAGTGTAGTGTCCGGGGAGGTGGGCATTATGTCCCAGGGTTAAGCCTGTTCATCAGGAAACTCTTGACACCGGGGACGGGGTGCACGTCATACTGGTGTCTGCGGCGCTCAATGAAGGATGCCAAGCGAGAGGTATCCAGTGGGATTTTGGAGTAGCTGCCATTGTGTGGCTGCAGCCATGGGTGCTGTAAACAAGTGGCTGCTGTCGGCCTCCTCCTGAAGTCTTCCTGGAGGATGACGTTGATGAAATCCCTGGCGGCATGGCTCACATCAGAGAAGTACTCAGGTGGGAAGCTGAAATCGACTTTGCACACATTGATACAAGTCTCCTCTTTGCTTTCATCTAGGAAGGGTGAGACACCGCTCAACATGACATAGGTGAGGACTCCGATGCTCCAGATATCTGTGCTCAGGGACACAGGGAGGCCCTGGATAACTTCAGGGGCTGCAAATTCTGGGTTTCCAAGGAGATGGTGGACATGGTAATGGCCTGTGATTTGAACTGCATCTTCCAAATCAATGATCTTGACACGAGGAACTGGGATCCTTAAATCGATCAGCAGATTCTCTGGCTGTTGAAAAGGGAACAATGAAAATGTAATTATGCTTATTATACTTATTTTTCCCCAAAGCAATCTCTACAGATTAACAACACTGACAGATTTTTTAATTTTGAGAAAGGACTTGCATATCTCTGATAGATTCATTTAGATTACATTTGTTTTTGTGACACCTGGATGACATAGGAGTGTGTAATTTGTAGCAGAAGTGTTCGTTGTAAAGCAAACGGTAAACATTTTGCCCCCTGCCTCTCTAAATTCACATTTCCATGGATCTATCCTTTAGCTCCTCATCCTCATGCATGTTTCTGTGTATACAATGCACTACTGTTCAAACCTCTCCACTTGCTCTTGTTTTGTGTGTGTTCTGCACTGACAAAATTAATGTGTTCTGGAGCAAGATCTTAGGACAAGACATGGCTAGGTCTCAGGACAAGGCATGGCTAGATGCACTAGTAATGCATCTTCTGCTTCCTGCTCAGCAACAGAAGGTGCTTTATTTAGCATGCTTCACTCAGGAGAACTGTAAATAGGTCACAGAAAATTGGCTTCCCACTTTCTTTTTGGGAAGTATCTTATGATCAAATAAAGAATTCAGTGCGGTTTCTTTACCTAGAAGTGATGTCTATTTTTTGACAGGTCCTATAAACACAGCAGAAAATACAAACAGCCTTACCGAAAGAAACCAGAATAATATAGCGTTTTGGGACTAATGCTCACATAAGATATTGTACAAAAGGGATCTTTTCATTTTTTTCATTAGTAGCAGTCAGCAGCAGAAGACTGAAAACACTACTTCATCTGACATGCCTGGGAGCTATAGGGCTGAGAAAGACCTCTGTGGAGCTGGATTGTCCACTCTACATGACAGTTAAATCCAGCTCTCATTTTCCATTTTTAAATGCTGCTCAAGTCTTCAAATAAATTATAGATTAGCTGATACTCCTGGCAACCTGATTCAGAGCTGCAGACTGCAAAGCTTGGAGCGCTTGATCGTAACTTCAAACACTAGTTCTCTGTCTTTCCAGATCAATGGAGTGTTGGTGGGTATGGCAACACTACGCCAAATCCAGGACAGTGCAGTACCTCCTGCCACACGTACTAACAAAAGGAGGTACAAGCTGTCCTAATCTCACTGAGCATGACATTGCAGACCTCAGATATATTTCTGAACCTCTCCCTGGGTGCATTTCCCACCTCTCTCAGGCTCTGCAGCACAGTCAGCTTGCTGCTTTCCCCTCTCAGCCCTTCCCACCTCCTGCTCTCCTCCACCCTCCTCTCCCCTTGCTTCCCATGTTGTGAACCCAAGCCATGCCCTGGGGATGTATCTTATAACTCCCCTTCACTCAGGAGCTTCTGACTCTTGCCATTCTCCCTCATTAAATCCCTCTTCTAGAAAGCCCTTGAGAACAAAACAGTGAATTAAAGAAATAGTGCATCTCTGAAGGAAGAAATAGACCTTGCAAGTTACTGAGTCCTTTCTCTGGTTACCACATCTGGAGGGTAGTGCTTGTCCATTCAGCATCACCTCTGGGGGCACAGACTTGCACCTCCTTGCTGTGTGTGCAGTTGGGAACATTCTGTACCAGGACACTGAGTAATAGCATCATTTTCTTCTCTTCTTACCTTTATATCTAAATGAGCCACTCGGCAATTGTGAAGATACTGCAAGGCTTCCATTGTGTCTCTTATGTAGAAAGCTACTTTTTCCTCCATAAGTTCATCATGGTTCATTAGATAATCTAGGAGACGACCATCATCCATCCTACAAAGAAATCAAACCCCACACCTGAAAGATCACATGACATCTGCAGGAATAGCTAATATTTGACAACAAAACTGCAACGGAAACTTTGTGACCTAAAAATGGAGGAAATAAAAATGAGAGATTTGATCAGGATTTAACGATATCACAAGGTACTGCAGGGCATGGAAGTGGTATAATGATTAATCTTTGATTAGTCCTCAGTTGTCATCCCTGGCACTTAATAAATTTAGTGACAATCTCAAAGTACACTAAGTTGCTTAAGGATGGATTCAACAGACAGAGGAGATTCCTTTGAAAACAGATTCACTTAATTATTTGGATTCATCTATTCATTTATAGAGACGGTTGCATTATGCAGAAAAAAAATCACTGATGTTTCAGCTAGTGGTGTGTTCTGTGGGAAAGCTAACTCAATAAAAGTTTTCCACCTAGTTTTATTTATCTGTATAAATAAACAAGCAAAGAGTCCAAATATGCTTGATTGGATATACTGTAACAAAAAAGCAGTTTGGATTTTGGTTGCTATTTCTCCTTATAGGGACAAACATAATCCCAATACAGCTTTTTTCATCAAGAACTGTTAGAACAATGTAGGCTCCAATCCAGCTGAAGTGCATTTGCTTAGATATAGAAAGCAGACTAAACTGCCCAAATAAATCTGATGCTTTGTGACAAACTAATTGCTGATACAAATACTGAGCTTCCAGAGTAGAATGTTTTATTTCTACCTCTGAATCTTATTTACTGTAAAGAAAAGGCAATGGAAAGTCAGCAGAAAAACGGCTATTTCATTTGATGTCACAGTCAATAAGCAACAGATGACAAAGTCTTTGCCCTGCTGAAGCACAGGTGAATTTTATCCTTGGTTTTAATAGCACTGTGATTCATACCCAGATGCTTGAATTCTAGCTCCATGTACTTACAGCTCCAGAACTAGGATGTAAGAAGTAGGAGACTCATAGGTATCATGGATAGTGATGTACTGAGGATGCTGTAAGTGCTGTAACAGAGCTGCCTCATGGGCTGCTTGCTCCTTCTTCTTCATTTTTTTACTGATGAATTTTACAGCAACATCTTTCCGGGTAGCTTTGTGAACGCATTTCTTTACGATGGAGAATCGTCCCCTGGAAAAAAAGAAAAGCAGAATAATGAATGGGATCCATGAATAAATCATGCTCGTTTTTCAGTGTGATAACAGACTGATTTTCAAAGTGTTATTTGATTCAGTGCATTAACATTTCACAAGGAATCAGACTTATCTCGTTGCTCATAACCTTTTCCAGCACAGAACTGCTGTCTTTCACCCTGGGTGTTTGGATTCCTTGGGGATTAGCAAACAGGGAGAGCAAACAGAGCACTTTGTGCAGCCATGCTGATGTCCTCTAACAACATCCCTTGGGTTCAATTTGCTGCCGTTTTTACAGGTTCTGTCTTTTTGTTTCTAACCATGGATCTCCTCTCTTCAGCTGCTTGAATAATGAACCCAGACTTAACTAAGAGAAAAGCCTTGTTAAGCAATGACTAAGCAATCATTTTGTCTTGCTGATTCAGGAATACAGTAAAAAATGAGGAGCAAACAGCTGGCATGAAGGCACTTAGGAATCTCATCCAGACTGGTACTTGGTACCATTCTTGGAAGCAAGAGTACTTAACAAAGCCATGTGCTGCACTTGGCCTGTTTTTAAGATATCACTATTCTTTCCTACCTTTGCAGCCCCAGAAGCACTTATCCCTGATCTCTGGGTGAAGACCTGGCTGCCTAAACCTGCGCTGTTTGGCTGTTTGCATGTTCCTTATCAGCATCATGCAGCTCTTGCTCACTGACCAAACCACTCAGCACAGCCCATTGGAATGTGCTTTCAGTCTGTCACATGCCTAATTACTTCTGCAAACAGTTCTGAGGTTAAGCACATCCAGAACCAGCAAGCCATCCTGACTTCAAAAGCTCACATTGAGCCAGGGATGTCAGACCAGACACCAGCAGGCGCTGCTGGATCTGGGTGCCCCATCATTCTGAGGCTGGCATTCAGTCATCCATGTTCCAGATCTAATGCTCAAATCACAACTGGTCTTGGGAGACAAGACGTAGTCAGCATTTTAGCCAGTCTGTATTTCAATCGGTGCTTACTGTGTTCTTTCTAAAAGGAGCAGCAATTTTCAAGCTTACTACAAAAACTGACCTAAATTCCCCATTAAAGAACAAGTTTCAAGTCATTGTTTAGGTATTTCGCTGCAGTGATAAGCAGGGTTAATATTACCTCCCAATCTCATGCAGCTCTGCATAAGCGAGATCAAAGTTTTCCTTCCATGAAATAGTGGCACCATCAGCAGCAGAGTCTTTGGGAGAAGAAAGCACATTGAAGAAAGTGTGAAGACAAGGCAGACTGCTGTGGACTATAAACTGCATATTTAAAAGTTATGTGAGGATATGTTAATGGTTTGCCTAGAGAGCCCTGGAGGTGCTCAAGGCCAGGTGGGATGGGGCCCAGGGCAGCCTGAGCTGGTAGGTGGCCATAGCCCACGGCAGGGAGTTGGGGACTGGTGGTCTTTAAGGTCCCCTCCAACCCAACCGTTCTGTGATTCTATGATGACGATTTTATGATATTGATCAAAAACAGAAAAAATTACCACTGAGTGTCCAATTTCACAGTGCTCCACCACAACTCCATTGTGTTTGACCACCCAGGAGAAGCTGTGGCTAAGCTGACTTTAAATTTGCCCTTGAAATTTTGGGGGGCTGAAAAGGGACTACAGGGACAGTCTCAGGACACATCTGTGTGCAAATGGGAGGCCACTCACCATATTCTGGAAGCCTCACGAATTCAGATGGGTCACTGGGCAAGCTGATCCCCCAGGGGTTGCTGGCACTCACACGGAACTGATACTGGCACCCTGGGGACAGGTCTTCAATGACAAGGTAAGTGTCCAGTGTGGAGGCCACTGACTGCTGCCAGACCTGTGAGCCTGCGTTGTACAGAGGGAGGAAAGGAGAAATGATGGAGACAGAGCACACAGAGATTCTCTTCCAATGTGGTGCCCTGGGAGGTTAAAATCCACGGGGTTTTTAAAAAGCAAAGTGGAGGTAGATTTAATTTTGTTAAACCTTCTGGGGACACGGGAAGCTGCTTGTTGTCACAGCCATCTGGTGAAAGGAGGAAGGAAGGAGATGCCCCTCACTTGACTGATAGCAATGGAAAAACTGCAGGCAAGGGAAAGATGATCTATCCACAAGTCTGTCCAAGGCTGTGTGCTACCAGTGATGTCTTTGGGCAGCAAGATAATGCAGGAATAGCAGAATGACCTCCTGACAGCTCTGCTAAGAGAGAAATAATGCAAAAAAGATATGGAGGAGGTAGAAAGCAAATCCCAGGAGAAGCTGAGGAAGGGGATCCATGCAAAGTGCTTGCAGGAGATCTGATGGATATCATGAAACCTGGAGCTGCTGGATATTAATACTAATACTACAAAAAGTAATATACAAAATATACAAAAAGTTAATGAGTGTGCTTTGTCTTTTCACTGTCAGGAAACATTTATCAAAAGGGCTTGATAGATACCATGGTGGCAGAATGCAAATGATGAAAGTACACCTTAGTGGCGGGATATAGTTTAGCTTAACACACTTCACTTGCCTTAATAGCACAGAGGAATCAGAAAAGACTAATGTATGAGAAGCTGGGCTGGATGATAGAAGAGCTTGTTTTGGCCTTCTGCTTTGGGATCTGTGAGTAGTAGATAATCATACCCCAGTGCTGGCAATGATGCTCTTGGAACTCACTGTCCCACAAAGCAGAATTACTTTGTTTTCATTTTCTCAGCCAGTGAGCACGCCTCAAGGCTCTTACCTTCTTCTCTGTACTCCACAGTGTAGCCAGAAATGGTGCAATTGCCTGTACTGGATGGAGGCAGCCAGCGAAGGATCACAGAGGTGCAGCTTCTCTCCTGAGCAATGGGGCGATTTGGGGCAGCCGGAACACCTTGGGGAGAGAAAACAAGCACAGAATCCAGCATCATGTCAACCAGCCCTCGTGCTTTATCGTGAAGATCAGGTAAACGCTGTCTGCGAAGGCCAGGTAACTACCTTGCACTTTGATTGTGGCTGAGGTTGATGCCGTTCCATGTTCATTAGTTGCCACACAGGTGTAAATGCCACTGTCCTGAGGCATCACATTGCAAATCTTCAGCATGAGCTCCCCAGAGTCACTGCAGATGCAAGAAACCCACGTTACAAATTGCTAGTTTGCTTCCTAATGCTTTTTATCCCTGTTTCTCTTCTGCCTCATTACAAGGACATATGCACGCAGATCTTGTTAACTCATTTGAAGCAACACCCCCCAACCATGTGGTACCAAATGCAACACCTGCATTCATCAGGATTATGTCACTAATGAAATCTGTGAGCAGAATGGTCCCACTAGGGCCAGAAGGGCAAATCTATCTCTTGTGATCTCAATGGAGATGGGGAAGCAAGCAGAGTGTAAGAGCTGAACATTTTCTAGCTTTCCAGAGCTAGACACCGAGACCCCACATCTACAGAAAGATTTTCCCAGGCACAGCTTTTTGACTTTGGGAAGAGCTGTGTGGTGCCTCAGTAGTATGTCCAACACGAACTGGACAAGTGTCATGCAGGTGTACAAGGCAGCCCCGTGGAACAGGGTACTCAATACTTCTATGAAGCTTCAGACTCTGAAGCAAGCCATGTCCAGAAGAGTGGACATCTCACAGCAGCTGGGGAAAATAAATGTCAGTGGGATATCATTTCTTGGGAAATAATCAGCCTTTGGGCCGATCTGAGCAAATAAACAGATCTACACAATCTGGTGAGTTTGTAGCAGGTCTGCAGATAGTCAGCTCTTCAACACTCACTTTAAGGGAGTTAGCCTGAATTAAAAGATTTTGCTTGTGTAACTACTCTAGCTGTGCTGGAGACTCAGCTTAGAGCCAGTAATAAATTCTCTTAATGGCAAAACTAGACTGGTTCTTGACTGCATAAGCCACTGGAAACTGCAAAAGGAAATGGCTGCCGGTGTAACTGCATGGACGCTGCGGCGTTGGCTGGCCTGCCTGTGTTGGTTAAGGGACAGAAGAAAAACATCGTCTTCCCCCGCAGTCCGGACACAGATGCCAGCAAGATTTGTAAGGCAGACGCCAAGCTGCAAGGCCTCTCTTTGGCAGGCAGCGGCTGCACGGAAAAACAAGTGAGAGGAGAGAGAAAGCCAGTGCTGATAGTGCACAGCGAGGGACTGCACAGGCAAGAGACTGACGTAAAACAGAGCCCCATACAGAAATATCCTACATCCCAAACCCAGCCAAAGGCCTGAAGATAAGGCACTAGCGATCTACTGAGTGATGGCTAAAAAGACAATTTTAAGTGTCCTGGGGTGCTTCATGAGGCTCAATGAAGGAAGCTCTTGATTAGACATCCTTTTTTCCTTTTATATATATATATATATATTTTTTTTCTTTTTTTTTAATGTAAAAAATCTCTCTTTGCATTCATTTTTCACTTTCACGGACTTTGTGCTCCCTGGGTTCATCTCAGCCCTAGCCAGCGGTGCTGAAAACCTCACATGAAAGATTGCCTCCTGGAGACTTCCCTTTCCATTTGGCCCAAATAGCTTACATAAGCTGCAGAGAAGCATCCAGCAGCAGGCTGTTACCTGACCTGAATTCAATTCCAGAACTTTTCAGTTCGTCCTCCTGTCTGCTGTAAAGCTGGGCCAGGAACATCCAGACAAGCATCCTTCTGTCCAAGCATGGCCAGATGTGGCCTTTCCAGAAGCACATGGAGGCTCTTTGAGGAAAGGAACAGCTTAGGAAGGGCTCAGGAACACTGCACTAGTTACTACCTCAGCCTCTGAGATGAGAAAACTCCCAGCCATGTGGGTACATATCAATGAAGAATATTGAGAGCTGATGAGAGCTTTCTCTGCTCCATTCCTGTTCCTGTCAAAGGTGAGCATGGCATCAAACTCAACCATCAGAAAAGCGGAAGCAATGTTAGCCAATATTTTGAAAATATTAATTGCTTCTGACTTGCAACAGGCTCAGAGGCCTTGGCCTCCTGGGACATAGCATAACAGAAAGTTCAGCTCTGCCAACACTGCACTTAGTGGAGATGCCCTGCATCAGCTTGGAAAACTACAGAGCTACCTGAACTCTCACATTTGACCCTTTCTAGCTGACATATAGCTCAGTGATGTGGCAACACCCATGTCAGCCTCAACTAATTGCATCTCTAATAAGCTTTGTCTCCTGGCCAGTGCCATATTTGAGGGCAGCATGACCATCATTTGATGGAATCCAGGGGCAGGACCTTACCAGGATGACACCGTGTACGTGGCCGTGCTGTTATCATTGTCAAGAATGTTTTGATCTGGTCCTTTCCAGGTTATCGTTGGTTTGGGCCGGCCGCAGACTTTGCACTGCAGCATCACAGTGTCACCAAGCAGGCAGGTGATATCCACCAACGGCACAAGGAACTCTGGAGCCACTGAAGAAAAACATAGGGGAACACCTTTTAACGTACAGGAGAGGATGCTCTCCCCGTATCTCTGAAAAAATGCATTATAGGACCAATTATGGGAGCTTTTGGTAGGAGAGTAATAGGTAAGGGTTAAGTGCTGTAGATCTGAGCATCCTGGAATTGTTACTAAACATCTACCTTCAGGGAGGGAGGCAACAGAGACAGGCTGTGCTGGCTCTGAGTTCTGAAAAGACTGCAAGGCTGGGTGCAAGTGTGTGTATTGGAGGGGCAGGTTTAGGGACAGTCATCATTTCAGACTCTCTGAGCCCATCAGCAAGCAGGGACCACTTCCCCTGCCCACTGATGGAGAGCTGTCTTTGCTGTGACTGATGATGTGGCGGAAGCATGAGGCTCCCTGGTAACAGATCTCAGCTGCTGGCTCAACCCTCCGGGCAACTCAGTGCACAGCTGTCTTTAACTCACCTTCTTGAATGAAATTGGGGTTGATTATCTGAAAAATACAAAGAAATAGTACATATAAAGAAATTATTATTTTTCTGGACCATAACAAAGAGACATTTGGTTTCATGAGGTAACATGGTGAGGCTGACCCAGAACTGCAGACACGCTGACCAGTGGGTATGAACAGTCTCTAACAACTGGCAAACACAGCAAGCTCTGGTGACAACTGAGCAAGCCAGTGCACGGTTGGAAAAGAAAACAAAAGCCACATTTTTTGTAAGGCTGTAATGCATACTTTGTGTCAGCTGCATCACAGGTAGCAGGCACAGCAGTAGGGAGGTGGATTGTGCTTTCTCTTTGCTTAGGTGATGCTCAAGCCATTGACTGTTATCTACCTGGATGTGGTTTGTGCTCCGTGTGCCCAGCTCCAGACCCACCTGCAGCACCATGCACCTGGGCACCTCACCTGCGTGTTGGCCACTAACCAGCTCTGGGGAGCTCCTGCTCAGCTTCAGGAGAGAAAAAAAAGGTAAAGGGCTAAAACAAAAATACAAGCCTCTTTTCATATCAGTTCTGCAACATCCCATGGCTTATTGTGAGTAAAACGTCACTTGCATCAAAGGGCTGGTGGAAACTTTCTAATTGGTACTTAGGATTGGATGACTCAGAGTTATTTTGTCAAACCAGTTAATTGATCAAATTAGCCAAGACTTGAAAAGCCAGCATCTCACCATGGCCTACATACATCAATTACATCATGCTAATCCTGGAAGAAAAGGTGGGGGATAACAAAGACAACAGCACTAAGTTCTCACATGCAACTCTACTCTCTACTTGCAAATCTAACCATGTAATGGTGTACTATATTTTAAGTTTTAGCTTAGTTTTAGCCTCATTAGCAGGTATAAATATCAAGCAGAATAAATACCACTGTGGTTTATCTCACCTCAAATTTCTTTGTTACTATCTATTTCGGAGCAGGTTTGGAAGTTGCCAATAAAGCAGTGACCTAATTCATGGTTTGCTAAAGCTGATGGGAGTTATTGCAGTGGGCAAGAAAAGAGGCCACAAAGCAGAAGCAGTAAGCCTTCAAACATGCAGATGCATTTTCAAGATGCATGTTTATTTTGGGGAGTTAAAAACAGTTTTCCAAGGTGAGTGACTTGGGGTGACATCAAGGAGATACTGGACTACATTCAGATCTGTTTCAGCATCACAGCCCTTCTTCATAGCTACAGGATAACCTCTGGTACCAGCACTGAGACCTCAAGCTCCATTTACCCTATCAATATCAGAACACTAAGGCACAACACGGACTCGTTGCTCACACAGGGGCATTATTTTCCATGGAATCATACTTTCCATTGGCACTGAGATTCAAACATTCACTCCCAGCATCCTGGAAGGAACCCTTTCCCCCCTCCCCCCCTTTGCATCCGTAGAGAGGACTTTGAGAACTATTTCTATAGTCCTCATACAACCAGCACACTGATGGCCTCCTGTGTGCCATCCATCACCCCTGCTGTGAGCCCTTCTCCTGCAACTGTTGCTCAGTGGGGACCAGGACCCCATGAACAAAAAGAAAACACGGTGTAAGAGGGCACTGGATGAAGAAAAACATTTTTCCACCTGTGGGGAGGGAAAGGGGAGACAACACTCCTGATTAAGTTACAGCATTCACATGGCACTACAAAGGAAGAAAAAGCAGTTGCTCTGGATGGAGATATCCACCTAAAAACCATCACTTGCCACTTGTCCCTAAATGAGACCATCTATTTATCAGATTAGTAGCCCGAAGCATCAGCTCATTTGCACATAGATCTTCATTTCTGGAATACACATACATATCCTGCAGCTCTCTCCTGCCTTGCCTGCAGCATGCATTAAATTCCCTTATTATTCACTGAGTTCTGTCCTGGTAGGATTAGAGACTAGGAGAAATAAACACTCTTAAAACTTTACATTAATTTCATAGCTCTAAAGTAACCATTAGAAGATACAGCTACAGTGATATATAAATTAGATATATCTATAAATAAATAATGCTACATTTTAAATAATTTTCAAGGCACAATTGTTTAAAATAATTGCCTTACCAATGTGTTTTTTTTTCCTATTGCCATAACAATGGAATATCATAGAAGAAAAATTACTGCTCTTAGATGACACTGGAAGAGTCTTGGGGTAATATTTAGATTTCCTTTGATAAAACTTCAGCTGTTAACTGATAAAATGCTGCCTAAGGACACCCCACAGCCGTATCTCAGCTTTCACCTCCTGTAAGCTTAGACAAAATTAAGGCCTTTAGGCAAGAGGATGCCAAATGCCTCCAAAACGATCGAATGCATCACTTATTTTTTCCCCACTTTTCCTGATCTGTAAGGCTGGGCTGCCAACCAAACCCTTCATAACAAGATCCATGCTTCAGCTAAACAGCAGAGGGCATGTTTACTCCAAGGGAAGCAGCTCAGCATTCTGTAAACACTTCATGGCACTTCTTGTTCGCTGAGTTAAAATAAAATATTGACTCATTTGCTTGTGCTGGTAGCAGTCAGCAGCATACACCATTCTCCTTCTCTTAAAATAAAAAACAACACAAAACCAACAAATTAATGACTCTCAGAAAAAAGGGCTATCGGAGAATTAAACCAACTGCAATTTGTATGAAAGTCTCTCCCTGACTTGGTCAACTTTTACTGTGGGGATTTTGGAGGGATACAAGCTTCCCCTCCATACAAGAGAAATCTCTTGACAAGAAGAGCAAATAAGGATCATCCTACATGTGGGTAGGTGCCACCAAAGAGAAAAGTAACTTAAAATGAGAATGATATCTGATGAAGTAGTTTAAGAAATAAATGGCATCAGGGCTTTCAGCCTCTTTGGTGGGGAGCCATCCATCAGCATAGATGGGCTCAGCTGATTTTGAGACTGACATGAGAGATGTTGACCATGTCACACATAATCATAGGTTTCAGTTGGAAGGGATCTTTGAAGATCATCTGGTGCAGCTCCCTGCAATGAACAGGAGAACTGCGTCAAAGGCCTTACTGAAGTCCAGACAGATGACATCAAGTGACTCTTTCCTTGTCCACTGATGCAGTTACACCATCATAGAAAGTTGGTAGGTTGGTCGGGCAGGATTTGCCCATGGTGAAGCTCATGCTGCTTATCCTGTATCACCTCTCTCTCTTTCATGTGCCTTAGCTTCCAGAAGGACCTGCTCCATGGTCTTCCTTGGCACAGAGGTGAGGCTAACAGGCTGGTAGTTTCCCAGGTCAGCCTTTCCACCTCTCTTAAAAATGGGTATGGCATTGCCTTTTTACTAGCCACCAAGGACTCCACCTGAATGCCATGTCTTTTCAAATATCATTGAGAGTGGCACATGCATCCATCCTCTTCCCCATGACAGGCTCCTGCTGTGGAGCTGCTAGATGTGGGGTGTCTCTGGTTTTGAAGGCTACTGTGTGTCCCAGGCAATAAAGTTATATAGCACTCTACCATCTACCTGCAGATGAAGCAGATCACTACTTCCTCTTTGAAAAGCTGAACTGCAGTAGCAGTGCTGCCAGCAGACTTGGCACCTAATGAACCACCTGCCCTCTGTCTCAGCATCCCTGCCCTGTAAGGGCAGCGGGACAGGAGCACGGCTGCTCTGAGCAAAGAGAGAGGGCTTTATGGGACCTGCTCAGGTGGCTTGTGACCTCCCCAGCAATATCGAAACCCCACAGGGTGTTACGACACAGAGCTGTGTGACATTCATGTCAGTGTCCAGGACCCCAGCCGTGGGTGTGGAGCTGTAGGCTGATTCACAGGGGCACGCACCTTCTTCCCAGAAGAGGAACTGCCTGTTCCTGTGCAATTAGCTTATAGACGCGCAAATGGACTGTCTGATCTGCTTTAAATATAGGTTACTCCTATCCCTCACATGGCTACAGCTACTCTGTGAATGTCTGCTCCTACATTCCACGTGCCCAACAGGCCTGCTTGCACCTTCTGTTTTCTGAAACAATAGGAACTATATTTCATTTCCATTCATATTTGTTTTCATTGCATATTGATAAACTCAGAGAACAGAAACAGCCAACAAGAGATGCAGTTCCTATTCCAAATTACAACGAATGGAAAGTTCTCCAGGGCCAGCAGGTCCCTGTGTAGGCAAAAATACAGCAAGAGCATTTTAGTCCTTTGAAAACAGCCACTCAGTTCCAGCTTCCTGCTCTTACTGTGTGTTCTCCATATTTCTTTCTTTCTGTATTTTCCCATAAAACAAAACAAACTACTTCAATAACTTGGAATCTACTGAACAGATATGTTTTACAAAGAGCAAGTAAAGGTGGAAGTCAAAGGGACTTCATAGATATGACTAGCTTTCTGGCTTCTCACACAGGGAATAGACTGGAGGTAAAACGTACTGATATTTCTAAGTAATTAATATGGCTGCTTTGTATTCAGAGGTAGCTTTCTTTATTCTAGCACTGGGTGCATGTTTTCATGTATGACAGGAAGATATCAGCATGTCAGGGGTGATAGGCTATAAAGGAGGCCAGGTAACCCACCCAAGGCTACAGTAATTGTGACCAACACCTTCATGACCTGGGCAGGGCTGCGTGCACCTCTGAACAGTGGTGGTTGGGCCAGGACAGAGCTCTGCATCAGCATTCCCACAGCCCACAGAAGTGTCACAAGGCAAGCCAGGTGTGGAGTATGAAGAGCTGACTGTACGCAAACAGCTTGAGGCCATAGGTACCCTCTACTGATAATTTTAAGACATCTGAGCTTTTCCTCCTATTCAGCAAAGTCAAAACACAGAAAACCTCTGCAAAAGGAACAGTGATCCTCACCTAGCTCTGTATGTCACCTCTCTACCTATCTTAGCTGATTTTTTTTGCTCCATAGAACAATTTCCAACAACCTAAAGCTTACACAGGTTTATGCACAGTAAATGTACACTGCCTCATAACAAATAACATATGCTTCCAGTTGTTACCCGTGATTGGCAAAACGCTATTTGAAAGCACAAAGATACTCCTGAGAATAATGCAGTATCAGTGATAAGCACCATTCAGCCTCAAGCATGTTAGCTGGGTCAAAGGCTTTCCGTTAGTAAACATCCCCTTTGCAAAGATATATTTATTGACACAATTAAAATAGAAGAGAGCCTTCAGGTTAAAAGCTTAGGTGGTGCATCCCAAAACACTTTTCTATTCCTCCTCCAGGAGGAAGATCAGCTTTCTTCTGTGGGATTTTTGTAGTACAATCTGGCTAAGAGCATCCTGCAGATGTGACATCCCTGTTTGCCAATGAGACTAAGAGCATCCTGCAGATGTGACATCCCTGTTTGCCAATGACTTGCCCTACTATCTCTATCTCTACAAAATCACAAAGGTCTCATGGAATAAGCCTTGGTACAATGTACACAAGTGCTTAGTGTGGTCACTGTATAAAGAAAAGTGGGCTCTGCAACATTTTAATTGAGAAGAACCAGTTCTCATGACTTAAAGCTCCTTCTGACTCTCAATAAGGTGCATTTCAGTCACTCCACTGGAATCAGTGGCTTCACGCTGGAAAAAATAGCGTAATGCATCACAAACTGGGTCACCATAGCTGCATTAGTCTTGTCTATAATACAAGCATATTAACGCAACTCATTTTACCAAACCCTTTCAGTATCTTTAAAGAAATGCAGTTTCCCATTATTTATTGACATAATCTACTAGGCGAAAAAATCAACTTCGTCATTTCTGATCTAGACGTGGTGCAACATTTGCTCCAGTAATTCACAATGCGGGTCTGACTAGCAGCTCAGCACGTGCTGTCAAGACAAGTGTTTTTAATACAGAAAGCTACTACATTTCTTGGTAGTCAACATGCAAGCACCATCATTGCATTCAACATTGCTTCTTAGATGGGAAGCAGTGACTGTGGGCAGCCTCCAGCTCAGCAAGAACTTGTTCCTCAACTTCCTCCATTGCTGCTATCACAAAGGCAGCCCAAACTCTAGTTCACGGTCTGGTAAAACCAGAACTGGTGCTCTGTGTGACTCATATTTAATTGGCAGGTATGTCCATGAGAGATGCAGACCCACCAGCTCCCCTTTCAACAAAGGTATTTCAAAACAGGCACATGTTAATGGAAATAATAATGACAAAGATGATCGTCTCTACCTCCATGCTAGTATTGGGGTCAAGGTCATCACACTCTGACTCCTCTGAGCTGTTTGTCTCCTTGTTTGGCAGCATGAAGAGGAAGAAACAAAACAAGAGATTAGTGGAGAGATTGGTTAGACAGGGCAGAGCAGCACAGGAGCTGTGAGCATGGGAATGGGTAACAGGAAAGGAAATGTTCCACAGAAAAAACCCAACTCCAAACCAAACCAACAAAACAAGGGAAGAAAAGGCAAAGACATGCTTTGGCAAAGAAGAGGCAGTGATGCTGCAGGTTGTTCTGGCAGCACAGCAGCAGGGAAGCAGCAGAAGCACTGTGACCACCATGCAGCAGCTACTGCTGCCCTGAGACCGGCCCTGGGTGCAAGGGGCGGGTGGCCTGTAGTGGCCTTTGCACATGCTATCTCTGTTTCACTAGGCAGACGTGACAGAAAGCCTCCAGAAAGGAAAACACTTAATCACGGGCTCTCCTGGAAGGGGGTGGATCCATAGTACATGCTCAAGTGCTTTCCTGAATCTTTGGTTGTGTCAGAACCACAACAAGCGTTTGCTTGCCTCTGTTGGGAGGGAAGGCCCCCACATTAGTCCTGAGCAGGCCTCATGGTCGGGTTATAGGGACGGATCCTCTGAGTTGAAGCACAGTAGTCAGGTACCCAGAGCAGAAGATGGAGCTTAACCCCACCGTTCTCAACCTTTTCCCTACTGGGAGATCTCAGAGAGAGAGACAGACACGGACACAAATGGACACACAGACAAAACCCTCTCCTGGCAAGATCGAGTCAGCATCTCTTCCCTGTCTGATAATGTGGAAGTAAAAAGGTCATTGAGACCATCTCCCCTGAGCAAATATCTTACGCATCTCAAGGTTGAGAATCCCTTACTGTAACCTGCGGGGAAATTTTGGCCTAAGGAAAACTTGTCAGTGTCAATAAGACCATCGTTTCACCCGGTGGCTGCAGTTGCTCTGATGCAGCTGCAGACTGGGACAGATCAGAGGTAGATCAGACACTGTTTTCTCAATGTTAAGAGCAGTTATTTAACCTCATAAATAGCTTTTGTTTGTTTAATGAAGATTACTTACTTGCATGAGGGATGCCAAGAAAAAGAAAATGAAAAACAAAGGCTGCATTTTATCTTGCATGCAAAAATCCTGCTAAAACGAATACTAAAAAAAAACAAAAGCAAAAACAAAAGGAAAAAAAGATAACTGAAGTGGGGAAAAAAAACCCACCAAACCCCAAGTTGCCACTCCCTCCCTCTCTCAGGAGAGGATGCTATAAGGGGTGAAAATGATGGGAAGCAGGAGAGCGGCACACAGCTTTCAGATGGCCTTACTCACTTTAACAGAGACTTTGTTCCCCAGAATATCCTTGGATTTACGTGGCCCATTGGCTTCATTTTTGCCACTGCTCTCCTTTTCCGCCCGCTTTCTCATGCGCAGGGTATGCCATGAACATGACTTCCTGTTGTACCAAAAAACGCAGCAATCAAATGGCAAATCATAGTAGGAAGGAAGGATTTGGAAAGGGGAACCAGCATCCATGTTTGCGATTACTGCAATTCCCTAGAAGGTGAAAGCCACTGGCAATATGCCTATCTCTATTTTAGCAATGAGAGTTGAAGTTAAAAAACAAACCAAACAGTTTTGCAAAGCAGATGTTGTGCCACACTTGCTGTGTAGATGCATGGACCAGGAAAAAAAAATACCATGGTGGAAGCAGGCAACTAGAATTTGGTCATCTGGTTTCAAGATTTTGTATTGCATTGCCACAAACAGAATTTTTTTATTTTTGCTACAGGTTAAAGATCAATTTAGTCCTCAATCTTGTTGGTTAAAGCAGTCAAATGAATGCAAATAAATAAGAACTGTTTTGATAGATCACATAGTAGAGCAAATTAAAATTTTTAAGAAATTCAAGGTATCTTTCTCTACATGTTTCTCAGAACATGAATAGCTCAAAAGATAGGAGCTACATCATTAACTTTCCAAGAGATAAGTCATTCCCTAGAATGACAAGCTCTGCTATGCCTCTCAAGACCAAGAATTTCCCATTAGTATAATAATTGATTTTGCCAGTTTAGAGAGGGAGGATGTCAATCAGTCCATGCTTTTTGGCTAGCACCACAGCAGATATGATTTGCAGTACATGTTTCACCCCTCATTACTGCACCTACAACTTTACTCTTGGAAAAAAAGAAAAAAGACCATGTCACCCTTTGTAAGAGCAATGCTGTGTTGACAACAGAAATTGCATGTCAAAGCAGACACAAAAAAAAAAGAAAAAAAAAAGAAAAAAAAAAGAAAAAACACTTCTCAATATGAATTTCATTTGGTTTAAATTGTGAGCAGTTGGGGAGGATTTGGGAAGGGTTATGTTGTCCAAAGCAGAAAGCTCTCAAAACAGCAGTGTGATGAGCTGGAATCCAGGTTCAAAGCATCTGCCCACCTTTAAGTCATGCAAATTTGATTTGCATGTTTTAAGCCCAATGTTTGGCACATGTCATGTCTACAGTACCTTGATACATTTTACAAAGCAAGTTGCATGTAATCCAACGACCACCTGCGATGCCAATAAAATGCAGTATGTTAGCAAGGTAGGACTCAAAGGATGCCCCACACAGCTGATGTACCCCCAAGAATTCTGTGGCCATTTCATAAGCTTATTTTTGTTGTATTCCAGCACCTGATTGACACTGTGCAATAGCTCATTTTTAGGAAAGTAAAATTAATGTTCTCCCAACAACTGGCTGCACTGACACAAGACTAAAATGGTTCGTATTGTGTTTGTGTGGTGTTAACAGCTGGCATGGGCAGTTGTGTTTTGGCACAAGGAGCACCAACATGTCCTGCACATCCTGGCCAGTAGGTGCTGCCTGGTGTTTGGGCATTTCTGGAGGAAGTCCAAATTAGGTGCGCAGAGCAGGGGAAGTTATCCAACACTTCGAGACTGTGATACTGTCCTTTAAGATCCAGTTGAGTCAAGAGTGATTGAAGTCCTGGCTGATGGACTTCCTGACCTTCGCCTATCATGATGCCAGCACAATTGCATCTACCACATATTTTGTGTACAGTATTTGTCAACAGAAGAAACAGTTTTATTACTTATACTAATAAGTCCACGTAATGTGGCAGATTAGATGGAGCTGAAGATAACACCTGCTCCAGGTAATTTTTTACTTGTATGACTTATAGTAGAAAGTTAGTCAAACATCTTTTTGTTTCAGGGTTGTTTTAGTTCTTTGAATCTGCAAACATGATTTTAAGTGTCTTTAAGTGTCACTGCAGTGAGAAAGAGAGAAATGCAATGCATGTGCCTTTCAATTCTGGTAAGCCTTCCTGGCCCCAATTCATACATATCACAGAATTTGACTGTACAGCTGCCATGGAAAAAAAGTCTTCACTAGGAACCTGGTGCTGGGGGTGAATGGAAAGGCACATGTTTGCAGAGCTTGGTTGTAGGAGGAACTCAGGAATGGCTGTGGCACACATGCAAGAGACGTGCTGAGCAATTCCTCTGGCTTAGCGTGCCATTCATAGTAGCATTCAGTTGTATGCCTGAGATCACTGACTCGTGGGTCGAGCCACTCTTTTTTCTTGGCCAAAATATCAGCAGATTTCAAATTATTATTTTTAGTGAAACTGCCACAAAATCTTTCTTCATATTCAATTCTGTGCTTCAGGGCACTCGTGGAAGACAACAGAATTTGCAGCACACATCATGCATTACCATGTAGTTGTTCTAGTTGTTAAAAGAAATCAGTCGGTATTACTTGAAAAGAGGGTTGTACCTTCAGTATTTAATACCAAAAAACCACTTTCTTGCATTTCAGACTGACAAATTTCTAAAAATCAAGAAAGAAAAATATATATCCACACATTTGTTAAATAAGCAACAAAAAGTTATAAACAAAACAAAATAACAACAACAAAAAATCAAATAAAACCAAAACAAAAAAGGGTCAAACTAGTTCTTTTACCTCATTAAAACATGCTCATGGTGAAGATTTATTTTACATATTTAAAATAGTACATTTAAAATTAGTTACATGACAGGTACAATGATGAACATTGCGACTATCCATTATATTGCACAACCTGACTTCATCAGTATGAGTTTGTTTCTTTCTTCTTTTTTTTTAAATAGTGCAAAATACTTTATACAGGAATGTATTTGTATAGGGGTCTTGCAAACCAAAAAATATTTTACAAAAGAAACTGCGAACAGAAAAAAAAGAACAAACCAAACAAACAAACAAAAAAAAAGATACAAGCTGTACAAGAAAATTGCCATAGACAACAAAATCTCTCCTCTTAGAGAAGTGAATCTCAGTCCAACACAGGGCCTGATTATTTTTTGCCAGATGCTGTTATAACCCATATATAGATTAGTAACTTAATATAACATAAATATAAGTCCAGTCCAAGCAGGTCCATGTTGGTGTAAAATGGTGTAACACAAAATACGTCTTTAACCAACTATGGTTTTATTTCTCTCCAAAGGATAAACAAAACCCCACATAATGTAAATAAGCAGAACCCGAGCTATCCACCATGGCTGCCCGACGCTGCAGATTGACCACTCAGCTTGCTCCAATGGCACTGTAGATAAAAATCAGCAGGAACTCCCTACCATTTGGATTTATTTTTATTTTTATTTTTTTCCTCAAAAACATCCACACAGTGCTCCCAGCGAAGTCAACATGGCACTTACTTGATGCTTCCGTCGCTATTATCTGCAGTGGATTTAGTGAGGGGAGCCAAGATATTGCCAGGGATCCATCCTTCAGCAGCTGGAGAGTGGTCGTTTGCAGGCTGGTACACCAGGAACATGTTCTGCTGGTTGATAGCAAGGATCTGAACCACCTCTCCTTGATTCACACAGATCTCATCCTCCTTCAGAGCATAGTAATCTTTAATCACCACCATGGAAGAGGTTCCATTGCACCCTCCCAAATCAGTCTGTGAAAATGGACACAACAGAAACGTGGTGACAAGGTGGCAGTGAGGAACCTGCCTTTTCTGGCAGTAATCACGGCACTTCATTCAGAGCCTAACTGCACCAGGGAAGAAAATACAAATCATCTGATAGTGTTCAGGTTAGATATTAAGAAAAATTTCTTCTGAGAAGGAGTGGTGATGCAGTGGAACGGTCTGCCCAGGGAGGTGGTGAGTCACCATCCCTGGAGGTGTTCAAGAACCATGGAGATGAGGCATTGAAGAACATGGTTAGTGGGCATGGTTGGCATGGGCTGATGGCTGGACTTGGTGATTTTAGTGGTCTTTTCAAACTTACTGATTCTATGATTCTACAGTAATTTGTATGGGTAGAGAAAGATTTTAAGGATTAACACAAATCTGACAGAAACCAGTTTCCTGCTTCCTATTAGATTTCGTAGCTATTCCAGCAGCATAGTACCAAGCTGTGTTCTGGTATCTGCACAGAACCAAATGTGGAGGGAAAACCCATGAAGGCTCATGTTAGAAGCCAAAATACTACATACTTCACATTCTTAAATATAATTCTTACTGGAAGGTGGCTTTGATCAATATCAGCCAACAGCTGTGTCTAAACACTGCCAGACTGACTTTTTGGTGGCTTCTGTGAACTGTGTCCAGAGTAAGGCACACACATCTGAATTACAACCTTCATTTGGCACTCTGCGATATGAACTATTTAAACCATCAGAGTAGACCTCTTCAGGAATGGGTGGTTAATGGATATTAGGGAAGCCTGGATATTACTATTGCCAGTATTGCAAATGGAAATTCAGTTTAGCAGGTCTGCAAATACAGTACTGTGAAAAACTCTTGGGTTCAGTTCTCCAGGGGCAGGCTCTGTTTCAGCTTTCCAGCTAAAGAGCCAACTGCCTGAACACCAGAACTTCCACAGTCTGCATTCAATTTCAAACCACATTTCATATCATTGCTTCAGTCTCTTGATTGCTGTTGACTTGACAATTAGAGCTAACTTCACAGATAGTCTGTGGTATGAGAAGCGGGCAATTAGATCATGTTTTATCAGATGAGTTCAGTACCTTGCTTTGTTCATACTTGTCTCCGGGCTGTTCATACCCTGTACTGCCATTGGAGGTAGATATCTTCAGGGGTGGGAGAGATGGGTTACGGCTTGTAGCCTTCAAAGGCTTCTCAGACCCTACTGGAACAGAAGAATAGGGTCTGCTGTTGGGCTGAGCGACCCTACTAGCCTGGGGCCTCAGCACTGCTGTGCTACTTTCTTTGCGTTGGTACTCTATGGGAGACTGCAGTGCTGCAAAAGAAGACAAGAATTAGCTATACATTTCCAGTGACATTGCAAAGGGATATAGAGAGTGCATGGGGTGACTCAATCAGAACAGACACAGTAGTTGCAAAACAAACAGGCACATAAAATGCCACCCATGGAAGCACAGGGCGCATTCATGGCCAGACAGAATGCAAGCATGTTGCACTGTACTGTGCATGAACTGAAGAGTGCTCTAAAATATTTGCCATTTACAGCACACATAGCTGATTCATTGTCTTTGAAATTGCACAAATGAAACACCATAAAAATAACCTGTAATAAAAATAAATGAAAGTCTGAATAGGAGACTCACAGCGTATTTACACTAATTTTTGTTTATCATCAGGAAATACGGATCAAGACCCATAAGTCTCATCTGTATATTCCCAAGAGAGCTTGACTACTAAATTCTCTTCAAATATGATGCGTTGGAACTAGTTTCCCTATGGATTTTCTATATTAACTGATTTGGTTCAAAGAAATCACTGGAGATGATCAACAAGTGAGGAAATTTAGATGGTACAATGATATTAATCCCAGCAGCCCAAACCACTCCAGAAAACAGCCACAAGCAACACCAAACAGCTTCACAAGCCTTACAAAAGACTCTGCTTGTGAGAGTATCTTTTGTAGTCATAGATAGAGCTCACACTGGGCAAAGAAGGATAAAAACGCCAGATGGTGAAAAAATGAAGAATGTGATAAATTTGGAGGAGAAGGGACAAGGGCTAGGACTTATGTGGAATAGGAAAGAGACAGATTTACTAGGCTCAGACTCCCATCCCCAGACCTATGGGTTTGCTTTCTACATGTCATGTGGCTTCAGTGGCTGATTTATGGGCAGTTAATACTGTCTGTGTACATGCACCAGACTAAACCTACTGGAATGCAGAGAGACTCGTCTAGCAAGAGGCAGACAGGAGGACACAGTGTCACAGCATCAGCCCAGCCGGGGAACCACAACAGAAAGAATGTCTTTCCCAACAAGAGGAAAAGGAAAGACAAACAGAAAGGCTCAGTACCACACAATATGCTCCCCTTCCAGAGAAAGGCAGGGCTCGTCCAACAAGAAACCACTTAATACTAAAGAACAAGAGACTAAAACAAGTCAAGGAGGCCAGATTGCTTTTTTCCTCAAAAGGACAGATGTTTTAACAGAGACCTGTAGCAATCTGAAGGACTGCTGGCTCAAAAGCCCAAGCAGTGACTCAAGTTTATGCCACAGATATAACCCATTTCACTTGCTTACCTCAGCTGCCACTGAAAATGCTTTGGTCCTGCTGCAGACCAGCCACCAAGGAGGAGGAAGGTTAGGGACATGTTTGGCAGTGGTTTCAACAATGACATTTCACTAGAATATGCAGCAGATTAGGCTGCAAGGTCTTTAGCAATAAGACCTGAAGGAGAATGTCTCTATCTTGAAACAATTGATGCTATCCACTGCTTTTAAAGGACACTTGTCCACTTGTGGCTACTAATTCCAGTTAGCTAAGAGAGGGGTGTCTGGCTTCCCACCTCCTGTTCAACATCTGTTAATATTCTCACAGGCTCCTGGCAAAAATTAATGTCCATGTACTTGCTCTCACAGGAAAAACTCATAAAGCATGATTAAAAAGTCACAGATCAATGGCATTTTTTATATGAAGTGCATCCATCGGTGTCATACTTTCTTTACAGCTTGCTTCTTAAAAGCTAAAGGAGAGAACATTCACTATAGCCAATCATTTTGTGCACAGTCTGTTTCTTAAGCTTAGCAGCTTTTCTTATCCCAAAGAAAAATATGGAAAGCTTGAATATTACAGTGTAATTGCACCACATTTCACATGTATGAACTGAGTATGCAGATACTGTGCTTTGCACACAGTTCTTATTTATTAGGGCTTTCCTAAACAAATCAAAAAATCAGGCACAGCTTGAACAAGAATGCACAGGGAATATATTGTTATTTAGTTTATGCAGCATTGGCTCAGTGTTAGTTTAATATGATTTTAAAGACAGAAAACATCCACTTTAAAGAAACGGAAAGCTGAAGAATGTATTTAAAGATTAGTCAGCCTCATAGAGATTACACCCTAAAAGCCACTTAAATTGTTCTAGACTGGACAAGCTTGTCTAGATACAATACCATTTTCTTGGATCTTATTTATAGGTTTAAAGCAAATCCTTCAGCTTGTGTTTTAATATAAATCTACTTTTACTTCTAGCTTTAGAGATATTGAAGATTACCCTCCTAACCCATCAAATACCATGCTGGAAAACAGGCTACGTAAGGGCCGCAAAGATACTACAGTAGAAAAACTTTTGAGAAGTAAAACTGTGTTAAATTGAAATTAGAAAACCAAAACCAAAACCTATAAAAACTCCACACTGAAGAAAAGAGAAGCTTTGTTTGGATGTGAATTGAAAGAAATTCTTCAGATTTTGCAACAAAAAAACCCACAAAATAGAACACCCCAAATCAAAAACGTGAACACACTGTGCCAAGCCAAAACATTTTGATTCAAGCTAGCAAGTATCACTATAGCAATCATTTATTAAGGTTTTTTAAATATAAAATGTTTTTTTAATGTAGCTCAATTAAAAAAAAAAACACGTTTTGACATGAATAGTACAAAACAATTTTGGAGGCTTCTTCCTGCTTTGTCGCTTCCAACAACAGACAAAAAGAGCTACCAGTTTTATTTTTTCCCTCCAGTCCTGGTTTCTTATTAATTGAATTTGATTCCTCTGTATTTTAAAATCCATTTTTGCTGATCATGTGTGTGCTGTTTGTTTTTGTTTTTGTTTTTAATAAAAACAGAGATTTAATTTGAAATACAATTTCAAACCACCCCAAATATCTTCCTAAAGCAAAACTGACACTTTCAACAGGCCCTTGTTGATGCACAGCTCCTGGGGTTACCAGGAGACCTCTGCACAGTGTCACTGAGCTGGTCCCTTTTCAAAGACCAGCTGATGCCTTATGAGGCCTCTTTCACATGTACTCTGTGGACAGCACTTGACCCAGTTCTTAATGACAGGCAGACTGGGCTCTCATTTTCTCCATGGGATTTTCCATATGAACAAGAAGTTGCTGAATGTTTTTTGCCCAGAGTGACCAAAGATGCAAAGATTTTGAGTCCCACTTAGTGTTACTGTTTGGGAAAAAGTGCAAAGCCCATGTACATACCATTTAGGAAATCCCTTTGTGTGTCCAGGACCTGGTTGATGTCCTGTACCCAAGCCTGCTGAATTTCTGGATTAGCTGCCTGTAAAATGACTCTCTCAGATGTTTCTCGGCTCATTAGAGCAAACCTGCAGGGATCATTGTCCACGTTTTCTTCAATGACAAGGTAGTTCATCTGAAACAAGCCAAGGGAAGCATGTGTTACACGGAGCATGACTTAGCATTACTCAAGAATCAGAATAGAACTGTTGTGAAAAGTTCCTGAAAATAACTGAGTCCAATAACAGACTGTCAGGGCATAATCAGAAGAACTTGCCTCATCTAGATTTAGGCAGGTAAACTTCAAGCTTTGACAGACATACCAGACATCCATCTGCCTTGCTTTGAATTACAACTTCTATTTTAAGGTAACATAGACTTGACTGATGAGCTAAAAATTTACTGTAACCCATAAATAGAGTTAAACTGTTCTTATTAAGATGTTAATAAGGTCTATCATTCCTTCAATTTAAGTGAGTGTTTACATTTCTTATCCTTCATGGAAAGAAATTATCTGTCTAGTGACAGAAAATTAACATCTTAAATGGAATGGACACTGTACAAGGATATTGAAAAAAAAAAAAAAAGGAACACTGAAGCTGCAATATATCTTATTTCTAGTGGAAGGCACTGTCATCTGCATGTGTTTGTTTGACTTGACCACAGTCACAGATACTCTTCCTAGAAATCTCATGGATGGGAATTTCATCTGTAGGATAACATGTCCTTCTATGCAAGTACACTCATAACTTTGACTTCTCCTGGATAACTCATGTCTGCAACAGTAAACAAGAATAGGCTGACATAGCTTTTCTGCTCTAGTGGACAGTTCAGGATTAACGTAACAGAAGCTTGACAAGGATGTTAGTTTACAAGATGCTGTAAAAAAGAAGAAAAAAAAAAAAGTCTTGTCAAAGATAGATGGCTCTGAAGGCTATGGTCAGAACATCCCCTCTAGAAGGTCCATCTCCTGTTGCTGTATCTGTCAAAGTATAGAGAGGTCTACTCTACATCTGAATGCTGTCCAGCATTTAATCTGTGAGATGGAAGGAGCCTCTTCCCGCCCTTCTGTGGTTCCCTGTGGAGTTTGTGAGCAGGCAGGAACTGTTTTGACAGGGAGACAAGGGAAGGGGTGGACCAGGAGCTTGGAAAGTGTTCTCCCTCTTGCTCTGAGCTGCTGCTCCTCTGGCTGATAACCAAAGCAAACAAGTCAATCCTATATGACTCCAAGAAAAGAACTCATAGGTCAGAGTCCTAAGACTACTGTTGGTGTCTCAGGCAGACGCATTTGCCAAGGCTGCCCACTTAAGTATTTTGAGAGCTTGACAGGCATCCGACTGAGCAGTGTCCAAGAAGGGATGTGCTATTTCTGAAAGCCAACTACACCTCACTGCATAAAGAAAGATTCTTCTCTAATATAGGACATCACGATGAAGCTTCTGTCACTATTCAAGTGTGACAGACCTTGGATAGAGGAAAGAAATGGGACCTCTGGTGCTGGCTTGGTCCTCCTGCTGGGTGGTAGGATGTGACCAGCAGGAAAACAGCCTACATCTCTCAGGAAGTGTCTCCCAGAGAGCTGGACAACCATAATGGAAGATAGGATCAAAGCGTAACAATGGGAAAGTACAGGAGCAAAAAGCAACCAGAAGCTGAATCAAGGGCTGGGAGCAGGCTGGGAGTGCTGCAGGAATGCAGACTTCCAGCTGCAGTGGGGGAGATGCATGTGGAGCCACGGGGGATCCCACATTTGCTGTAGTTACTCAACAGGAGAATGAGTTGTTTGCCAAATGGAAGAAAAGAGGGACTAGAAAATTATCATACAGAGATTTTAAAGCAACTCAGGCAGTGGGAACAGCATTACTCTAATAAGCTGTTTAACTAGAAAAGCAACCCATGCCCTCGAGGCAAGCTAATTTTATTGACATTAGAAGAGATTTATTTTTCTCTCTTTATCTACAGTATACAATTCAGGAATTGTTTCCTGCAGATAAAAGCCTTGTTGTTACACGCACAATAAACTGAAGTAAAAATGATTCATGCTATTTCTATCTCCAAATTGAATCATGATTTAATTCAGCAGCAGGATAAAATCAAAGCTGCTCATCTAAATCAAGACTATTATTTATTTGTAAACTTTAGGTTTTTCCTTTCTAGCTTATTACTTGGCTGAAAACTCTACAGAACACTGACTTGCAAATGAATATGCTTTTCAGCAAATGCTGCAGTTTCTGTCTGCCAAGAAGATGCCTATTATCTATTACAACAGGTTATATGGTTAATATGCATTATTTTACCTGATGTTGTACATTCTCTTCTGTTTCATACTAATGAATCATTTAAAATTAAAAGCAAACACAGTGCATTCTCCCATATTTTATTTTAAATGTGCTTTGGGAAGGAAAGCAGTTCCAGACTGGTTTCTCAGCTTTGAATGGTGACAACATTCAGATGAACCAGTGACTTCGCTCTTTTCCAGCTACAGCAAAGACTGTTTTACTGAAAGAAGTGAAGCATTCAACCTCAGCTACATTCCAGAGGTGAATTCTGCCTTTCTCGAACAAACACAGAAACCCTTGGAAAAACAATAAATATGTTTTCCCTGATTACTTTTCGTTTTTACTTCTAATCCCAGCCCAGTACTCTGGAAAGATTATTTGAAAATTAAATCAATTTTTTAAAGCTTTCTTAATAGTTTATCTAGCTTTGTAATTCCTTATCTACATTTATTTCTGTGGGTATTTGTGTTTGGTTTTGAAATAGTTCTATCACGTGCATCATCCACATTTGCACCAAGATTCCCACCCCATGAGGAAGGGTATTTCCAGTAATGTCACATCCAGTGACTTACAGTTAGGCTTAAGAAGAGGGCTTTGTTTCCCCCACCTTTTACGATCATGCTTAAAAACAATTATTATACACTTACTTCTCCTAATGCAGGCTTTGTAGTAATATTTGCTAACTCAGACCTATGTGTGAAAGAAGACCTGCCCAGTAAATACAGGCACTCAGTGGTTTACTTCAAGACATTGGTCTTTAATGGCTTCTGATCTACTGTAAACTAAATGCCAATGTTTTCCATAAAATGCTGTCCACCTATGACAGGACAGAACAGTCTCACAGTACAGAAAATTGGTTAAGATCTCTCTGTGTGACAGTCAAACAGAATATGCACCTCTCACTCTATTTCTTACCTTTATGCTTTTCTTGAACATGTACCCTGGTGTTAAAGATCCTTTCCTAAGCAGCTCGCTGAAGATAACTATTTGCTCAAAGAGAAACACCCTGCGTTCCTTTGGTCGAGACTGAACTCCGGAGTCCTGCTCTGTCACGTAGAAGGTGTCCTGCTGCAGCAGTTTGCCCTGGGCTGTCAGCTTACCCTGAAGAGCAATCAAGGCACCAATGTTACAAATTCTGACCCCGTGTGGTCCCATGAAATGATCTTCTACACTTTGCAGTCCTCTCTTACCAGGTCTGACAAAGACTACATTGTTGACATTCAGTTATAACCCCCAAGTTGTAATCTGTGGGGTTGTAACTCACAAGTTCCCTCCTGGATGTGCTAGGCTTGGAGAGAACTGATAAGCTGTTAGTGCTTGGTGACCTTATAACAAACAGAACAGTCTGGTTCAATGTTTATTTTGCTCTGACAGCACAGATAAGAAATCTAATTCAGGCTTGCAGAAGCTTTTACAGATCTTGCATTTTGAAGAAACAACACCTTTATTGTTGCAAGTTTAGGATGACAGGCATATCACCTACCTCCACCTTTGAAACCTCACCAAAGTATGCAGCTCCCCACTGGAGAAGGACAATTGCTAGATAAATAGCTTGAGGTGGGGATGATTGTGGAAACAATCACAGAAAGACAAAGCACCTTTCCTACCCTGGCTATTATTAAAGCAGAACATACCTCGAAGCCTTGGAGGCGACCCAGGTTCATCATATCATTGCAACGTTTTGGTACAAGGCACATTAACTCAACTGCTTTCTGTTAAGAAGAACAAAGGTTGCATTGGTAAAGGCTCCCTAAAATAATGAACTTCAATAGTGTGATCACTGCTAGAAGGTATTCATGGCAAGGTTCTTGTGTACTTGACATTTATGGTAATGTCTAAAAGAGAACTGTGCTTTCATCTCATACTTCTGTCTTGATCTAAAGAGAAATACCACATTTGGAATATCAGCAGGACCTTCAACAATTGTCAAACACTGTGGTTTGCATTTCTCCATATAAACGGCCCTTAGATAATGCAGCACCACTGTCCAAGCCATGAAAACGTACCTCTATTTCAGAGCACTCCAGACCAGCTTTTTCACTGTACCTCAGGAAGTCCTGGAGAAAGCAGAAACGTTTGCGTTAAGGCACTTCAGAAAGAGAAAAGAGAAGATGCCAGTTTTAAAAAAGAAGCAACGCATTCATTGAGTGATTTTTCTGTGAAGGAACTTGCTGGAGATGGCAGCATGGTTCAGACATGCCTAATTTTGGCTATCACCTTGAGACACGTAGGGATGGATATTCAGAAATGCTGAGTAATTGGTATTGTGGGAAAGTCGGCAGAAGCCATAGCAGTCAGACTTGGGAAAAAAATTACCATGGATTCCACCAATTTTCAGACCAGAATATTGTGTAAATATTCAGAAGGGAGATATTCGGAAATGAAAGCTGCAGTGTTTATTAGAAGAGTATCATTCAGCAGCAAAGAATGGCTTTGTCAGCACTCTTTCCTGCATATGTTGCAGTATCAAAAGTTTGATTGTGAGTTTGCTGTGAAATTTCAGAGGCTGAAAAGTCCTATTTGAAGTTTACAGAAATATTCCAACAGAAAATAAGAAAAGTCTTCTGATTATCACCGGTTACAAACAGCTCTCACAGATGGGACCCTCCTGCTCTCTGGGTATCTTTCACAGGGCTCAACCACTGCATGCTTACATATAAACACTCTTTCTTCCTAACATGATGAAGTTACTCTTCAATTAAAACCAAGGCTGATTGAAAATAACAGTGTTCAAGATACACTGTAGTCCAAACCTCATCTTTCCACTCACCTTGAGAAGAAGCTGATATTTAGTTATTCTCTGAATGGGTTTGATCAGAAAGTCACTGATGGTCAGCCGTTGGTTTATTTCCTGTTGAACCTCCTAAAAAGTGAGGATTAAAAAACAATTGCAAACAAGCACAGAGTAAAGCAGGGAACACGATAAAACGTCTCCGCAGAGACTTACTTCTACAGAAAGCTGATCTGCTCTTAATCTTTTGTTTGCAAGAGCGAATTTCAGAGGATTTAAAAGTCTGGCATCTCCTATCTAGGCAGGGACCGGGTAAAAGTCATGACCGAGCTGGAAGATATTTAGAAGCACAAGATTCCTTCCCCCTTGGAGCTGACAGTGCTGCAAGGCCTGGAGACGGCTCTCCCCACCGCAGCAGAGATTTGCTCACAAACAAGTCCTACAGAACACGCCTCGTGCCCTTGGGTGAAACAAAACAGCTTTCTGTATTTAAACAAGCTTCTTTCACATTACTATCTAAGGTCGAGATATTATATGTGTCTAGTCCCAAAGACTTCTTGAATCAGACAAAGTTACTGGAAGTTTATGAGAGGCACCACCAGCTCCAACGACTTTAACCTCCTCTTCTGTAGATTACAGATCAAAATGTCTATGTTATTTATTTTGGACAGAATTCAGTGTAGTTGTGGCACTCTGAGGATGATAATGAGTGCTGGATTAAGTAGTTACTAGAAATTAACAACACGAGAATTTGAGACAAATGGAAGAACATTTTTCCCCACAGTGCAGACTTCAGCAGCACTCACAATATCAACATCATCTGGAGTTTGTTTTAGAAAAATCTCACAGGTTATGGCATAGTCTACTAAGACTCACAGCTGTAGATAGCAATAACGTATAATGAGCCATGCTTACCTCAAAATATGCCTCGTACTCAGCTACTATATATTCAGATCGTGGCTTGTTTTGGCAGTACACCACATACATGTGTAATCGCCGCTCCTGTGAAAGCAAGATGCACAGCACCCTGGTGAGATATCGGCTGCTGTTCTGCTTTTAAAAGCTGACAGAAAATTGCCTAGATGTTCTGCTTGGTCATCTTCATTTTTGGTTTAATCAAAAATTTGCTGACATGGGAATGTAAATCGGCAACTGGTTCTGTTCTCCACTTCTACCCCTTCAGCAAGGCAAAGGTTGCCTTGGGGGCAACCACTTAATTAAGAAATCAATTTCCCCCCAAAAATAAGAAGTCTACAAGAAGCTGATGATAATGTTTGGGGGAAATCCAGCTGCTCACTGAAGATGCATAAGTATAGGTTACTTTATATCAAGTTTCAAATGTCAAAGTATCCAGTTGCCACAAGCAGATGTTTTTGGAAAGGAGTTATCACACCCTAAATGATGAGTAGACTAAAAGATAGGTAACCAAATAAAACTTACATGTTTAATAAAAAGCTGTGCTAAACGGTCATGCTCCTGAAGACATTTTTCCAGTTCAGCCAGGAAAAAGCTGAAAGAAAGGATATCAACATTTCCAACGTTTCAGAAGACTTTTTTAGGTCGTTCCAGGAGCAAACCAGTCATTCGTCAGTAACACATCAATGCAGTTTTAGCTGTGGCATTCAATAATAAATGAAAAGAGAAGCTTGGCTTCAGCCCTCGGTGGGGGCATTTCTAAAACAGTGAACTAGAGCTCTGAAATACAGAGGTATTTTCTTGCAAACTATCCCCTCTTCTTTACTGTTACACTTACAGAAGTTCCAATGTTTTTAAACTGCCAGTGATTACCTAACTGCATTCTCCCCTGGGAACTTATAAAATAGAACTCTTCTGTGTATCTAAACATTTGTGAAAACCCAACTGACACTTTACAAGGAGTTCTCAGTTGCATGAGCAGATAGGGAGCACTGGTCAGCATGAAAGAGACACAAAAGTTTCCTCTTGAATAAACAAATCAACACAGGCATGCTCTGTCTTACACTGTTTCTCAGTATGCTACTAGTTATAAATAAAACTAAATATAACTTAGTTTAGTTATATTTATAAACACAGCCTCTATCTTGACCTGCACCTTTGGTAGGTGCCTGCCTGAATGCGTAAAAGTGACATAAACACAGTTCAACTAAATTTCAGAAACACTGTTCTTATTCTAACTGGGAGGTAAACTCTGATATCTCCATTTCCTCAATATTCCCTTTTCACCGCAGGATTTCTTTCCCAAATGCCTCCATATATTTCCCACAGTAGTCAAATGCAGAGCATACACCAGCGACAGTTTGGTCCCAGAATCTCAAAAAAGATGTACATTGAATATCTGTCCCAGCAAAATATCCCTATGGCTGCCATCAGCTACAGCTACTTCCATAACTCAGTCTTGCATGAAAGTCAAATTCATCTGCATTTTAAACAGACTTCTCGACCTAGATACGCAGAACCAAAAATAGGGACTCTATGTGTCACAGAAAACTCATATCATTACACTTAAACAATGAATGGCACTTGCAAAAATATTCTGTTGCTGACATAAACTTATTATTTCGTGAATGTTTTTCTGACATTTTTTGGTTTATGCTTGCAAGAGCTGTTGTCAGAAGCGGACCATGTGAGAGGCACCCAAGGGATGGGTGATGGCAAGGACACAGTGATTCCTTGTGAGGGATATATCCAGAGCAGAGGAAAGACAGTGAGGCAATGTCCTCAGGAAGTAGTGCCCTAAATGACCAGCTAATGTTCAATTAAAGTCAACTTAGACGTAAGGATACTGCGTACCCCAATCCTTCATGAACAAGTGGTTAGAAAGGAGCTCAAAAACGAACCAAACCAACAACTTACTCTTTGTGCCAGTCATAGATCTGGTGAATATTGCCAAACACTATCTTGTCTTTCCCTTTCATATCTTCAGAAACTCCCTTTTCTTCTATTCTCTTCATGAAGCCCTTTAGGATTAACAATCAGTGATTAGTAAAGGGTTTATATGAAGGGGGAGCATAATTACACTCATTTTGTTCAAGGAAATAAAAATTTTATGTCTTTTTTCTTTGAATATCTCTTTATTCTGAATATCTGCAATAGTATTACAAGCCTTTATTAGGTGTCACTGAAGTGACAAGTGCAATTAGAAGATAAAAATTAAACAAAAGTAGTTGATCATGCTCTTGGCTTTGCTGGTAAGAGGCAGAAGCCAGATTCTGCACAGACAAAACTCTTCTATTCATCACCATGAGTATTTTGTGGAAGCACAAAGCCATGCAGAGAGTTTAAAGAGTCACATGAATAGGATTTCTCACACCTCCTGAGAGTTTCTTTATAAGTCTTTGGAGCACTGTAGTCCTGTCAGCTCTGCCAGTGGAGCATGATGTAAACAGAAGATAACACAAAGTCCTTCAAGTTTGGAAGCTCTTGAAAACCGCTGTTAGATGGGCTGATAATTCTCCTTGGGATAGTGAATGCCAGAAGCATTCCCCAAAGCCTACTTCAATCAAGTGCCTCCAGTGCTAAGTCCTTGCTAGGAATCAAACCAGACCATGCGTGTGGGTTGTCTCTGGCAGGTGATCCCTAGTGATCAGCCAGCCTTTTGCAAGTTGAAGCTTACAAACCCGTGACTTTTTCAAAAAATGGCAAAAAACAACAACTCAAACTCTCTAACAATAATCCATTGGCCACACACACACCTCAGAACAGATCCAAACCCAACTGTTGGGAAGGCATTCAAACACAGGACCATAGTCCAGGTGGAAACTCAAGTAAAGTATGTGTTACCATTATAAAATATTAATTTGAAGTGAAGCTCACTGCACGACAGCAAGAATGGAACAAAGTAAAAGGAAGGGGCATAAATTATTCCCCACCACTGCTCTCAGGGCTGCTCTAGAGCAGGAAGTTGTTTGTCACAAGCAGGGTGGGCCAAGAAAAACCTTTGCACACTTGAGTTGAAACCTAAAATATAACATTTGTTAGATGGAAACAAAAATAGTTTCCAAAGGCATTTCTTCTTGTTTCTGTCAACATGAGAAGGGGACCATGGAAGCAAAATAAGGCAGCTTGTTTCTCGTGCTGTATTTTTTGTTTTTACCATTTTTCAGCATGCTGTTTGTTAGTGGGAAAACATTTTGCACAGCAGGGGTTGCTTCAGCTCACCTCCACAACAGTTCCCAAGTCTTTGACGTAGTCTTTTTCAGTCTGGACCAGTTCATTTAAGACAAACCTAAATTAAAATAGAACATAAATCTATTTGACCACACTCCTGGATGTTATAGTTTGCTACTCACCACGTATCACCTCCCAGCAAATATCCACCAGCATCCCAGGAAATGCAATCCAACTCACTCTTAGCTCAGTGGAATGAAAACAACAAAAAATATCACATTTCAAGCCAGAGCAGTTCCAGCTCTCTTATCTAGAGCATATCTCCTTTGTCCCCTCTTACATACCAGGTCCCCAGGCACAACAAGGTGCCTGTGTTTTGAATTACCCCTCCCTGCCCTCCTCTCCTCTGTGCAGCCCTCCTGTTGGCAGCGGGGACATTTCACAACCCATTTTGAAGCAAGGAGGAAAGGATTTCTTGCCCAGTTTTCATTTAGAAGTTTCAAATACTTGCAAAACAAATCCCCCATCCTGCCTTAACACAGAGCTTAATCTGTCAGACTCAGTAATCTGTGTGGGTGTCTGGTGATTTACGTTTATCTGATAATCCTGGATAGGCAAGTTAGCTAATGAAGATCTGATGCACACAAACAGCACTAAACTAAAAAAAAAAACACCCTCTTTTTTATGTCAAACTGCCTAATCACATCATGTTCCTTTAAGGACAATTTCAAAAGTTACAGCTTGCTGCAGACAGTTTTCCTCTCATGACGCCAATACATGAATTTGGCACATGACAAATAAACTCCATCTGTGCTTGAGCTTGCTCCGGCAGCAACAAGGCTAACAAGATAGAGGAGTGCTTTCATGTCTAATATCTCTCTCCTCACATCAATCAGCAGGTCAGCCCTCTTGAAGAGATAGGGCTAAGGGTGAACAGTGCTAAGATAAAAGGAAAAAAAAAAAAAAACCACAAGCTTGCTTTTGGCTCCAGTGCAACAGCAGCCAAGGTGTCCCCTGCTTGGATGGAGCAGAGGAGATGCTTGGACGTGCAGCAGGGAGAGGTCAAGCAGCTTCTCCTTCATGTAGGAGTGAAATCCAGCCCCCTGGGCAGAGGCCAGGGCTGACAGCGGTGATGCCAGATGCTTGTGCTCTCTGCAGCGTCTTGCCAAGCTGCGTGCCTGGGTAGTAAACACAAGCAGGGCAAAAGGCTTCTCTTTGGCAAGGCAGCAGCATGCAGCCCGGATGAGCATGGCCCATTCCTCTGACTGTAAGAGTACAGCTGGCCAAAGCCTGCTCTAAGAATGAAGGCAGGGATAGCACCCAGTGCTGCAACGATAGGTGGGCAGGTGTGAATCAAAGCTTGCTGTGTTAACCACATGTCTGCCAGGTGAACACACTAACCCTCAGCTGGCTCCCCAAACCCTCTCTGGCATTGGACTCTGAAGGTAGTCCCAGATTTCAGGTATCTAAGATGTGTGCTGCTAAAATGTTGAGTTCACTCAATTGATAACAGAGAGCAAGGCCAGGAAGGCAGTTGTGTGTTGACTGCATAACAGTAGTTAAAATGGCATTAAATACAACAAGAGTGTAGCCCTCTCACTTCTGAATAAGTTCCAGCATCTGGATATGTTAGTAACCCCACATTAAATCTGCAAGAGTAGTGGACAGCAGGTGATGGATGGCTAGACTCAATGATCTTAGAGGTCTTTTCCAATCTTAATGATTCTATGATTTTATTAGGACCACTGTCTTGCTGCTCACAGAAAAGCAGCAATCAGGGCTGATGGCTACCTAACACTGAGGCTAACTGCTGACACATGCTGCTAGAGGCAGGAAATTACTGCCCATGCCTGTGCAAAGATTCAATTGCTGTTTTGTGGGAAATGGGGGTCAAAGTTCGAATTTGGAGCTGCCTAACATGGTTACGGAATTAAACAGTGAGAGGCAGAGCACAGACAGTGGGGAGCTGGAGAGAATACAGATGCCTTGTGCTGAAAGCCACTAGCAGGTGCTCCCAAACATCCTGGCATTTCGGAAATCTGGATGGAGGCAGCCGCTAATTACATGAAACATGCTGCTGGTCCCTCTGCCAGAAGCACTGCGAGTCAGAAACATCCCCGTGCTTACAGTGCACTTACGGTGGCAAGATCTCTGCCCTACAATGCAACCTGCAGTTAGCTGTCGGTTATCTCGTGAATGAAGGGCTACCAGAAAAAAGCAAGGACTTGAAACAGCATCTGTCAGCCTGCACATGAAGGTATGCCGTAATGAGGATAAACACTGAAGGCATAAGTATTATTTCATTTGTATTTATGGAAGTGTATAAATAAGTTAAAAAAAAAACAACCCTTTTAAGCTGTCACCCTTTCTTTCCTCTCCCATCACCAGGAACACAGGAGTTTCATTTCCCATATGAAACTTACTCTTCAAAAGCATTTTCCCACCACAAATGCCTCTGAATTATGCCCCTTCCTTCACTAATGCAAAAGATCGTTATCTCATTCACAGAGTCCTCATGGGTTCTCAGCACTCTTCCTTGAGAGTCAACAATATATGCCCCTTCATGTAATGATTTTACCTCTGGCACCTCTGTAATTAACAAGTCAAACACCTCAATAATTCCATGTGTAATTGCCCAGAGGCTCCTACAGTAACATGTACTTGCTATCTGGCATAAAAGCTGTATATTTTAAAGAAGGAAAATGAGCTTCCTGGGTGCAAAATGCTTTTCTGAAGTATTTTTGCAGGCTAAGAAGAAACAGAAGCAGCAGAACACAGTTTTACTCCCAGTTCCTTCTCGCTCGCTGACTACAAAGTATTCTTTCCATGCAGCCACGTGTCCTCCTTGGGTGCATATTTTAGAAATAAGAACCAACAAGGCAACTTACATCCTGCCTCTCATTGCTTTGGCTTTTTGTTCCTCTTCAAGGTTTCTTGGGGGAGTTGAAGGTGCCATTCCTTCATTCAAGCAGCCTGTGGCATCTTTTAAGCTTCCTCGGTAAGATCCTCCTTCAAGGGTCTAAAAAAGCCCCAAAAAACGATAGAAAAAAACATTATCCTTGAACTCCAGCATCAGTGTTACCTTCTGTTTCAAGTCAATTCTGCAATCAACAGTGCAATTTAAAACCGACAGGAGCATTCAGCCATAATTTCCCATAGGACTTAGTGAGACGCAACCAAACAGGTTTTGATACAAACCCTCCTCCCCCAAACAAAGCATTAAACCAGAAAATATGTCCTTTTGCCAGAAGGCGTAAAAAGATGTTCCAGTAGCCCCGGGATGAGAAATCTCTTCCAAATTCTCTCAAAAGAACCTGAAAACATCCCAGTATCACAATCAGACCCAAGGTTAGGCTACATGTGGTCAGTCTTTCTCTGCCAAAGACTGAGTAAGAATTCCTAGCACCAAAGTAAGACACAAAGTGAAACAAACTGTTGGGTACATAGTAACATTCCACAATGATTAAAGTTTCCCCCAAATCCCTGGAAAGTAATTGCAGTTGACCCAACAGCACATATGGGAGGGAGAGAAAAAAAAAACCCTCTGAAAATACATATAACTGGGTTAATGTAATACTTCTAATTTTTTTAGTCCCTTGATGGATTAAAACTATTTTGAGTAAATTTTCTGGGAATGTCCTTCTCAGTTTCCCATGCACCAAAGAGATCTTTTGCCACTTACTCTAATACAGCACCCTCTGAACACAGACTACCCTCATGTACGAACATCTCAATCAAGGAGGATGCCAAAACCCCAGAAATGAGTCACTAGATAAAGTGGCTTGCACAGTTACCATATTTCAATGATCACTGGTTTCTTTTCTCTGTGTTGCTTTGGCCCTCTCCATCCTTCCACAACACGGAAGGAAATAAACCTTGGTAGGTGCATCACAAATCTGCTTTAATCCTGATTAATCAAGTGAAACTCCCTAAAAGCAAGCATTTAGCTTTTAGAGGTCCTGGGACATGTAGAAAAAAGAATAGCCTTTACATTAGCATTCTGAATCATATAGGGGAAAACTTAAGAGAAGCCAATATAAGAAACAGGATATTATTCCTCCTCCAACAGACATGGGACCACACATGTAGAGTGTGCAATACTGAAACAGGGTTAATAAAAGCATAGCAGATGAAGGTGGAAAGCAAGGAAACCAGAAACAGAAGGAGACTGTAAAGCCCTTCCTTAGAGCCATGTTGTTTTCACAGTGCTAAACTTACCAGCTTACTTTTGACCAACTGTTCTATTGCACTGACAAGATCCGCAGCAGTTGGGACATCAGAGGAGCTCTGCCGAGCAGCTAGCAAAGAAGAGGACTGCAAGACACCAGGTTGCAAAGGAAAAGTTAGCAGGATGAGAAGGGAATGGGAAACCAGTGGTAAGTGAAGCAGCTTCTGAGCTGGGAGAAAAATGAATGCAGAAGGGGAGCAGGAGGGTTAGAGAGTCACATGCACAGTCAAGTGAGAGAGTTTTGCTGTATCAACAAGCATAGAATTGTCAAGTCTGGCTGCACATCCCTTTGCAGCATTTCCAAGGCCAGGAACCAGGGAATGGCATCAAAGAACTGAAGTTCATTTGCAACCATCTTACAATACACTGAATGCCTGTTGGCTCCTCCTTCCACGGACATCTATGGTCTTATAGTCTCCAGAAAATTGATCTTCTTACTGCAGATGTAAGAAATTACCCCCTCCCCCATACATACATATTGAATAAATGCAATAAGTGAAAGTACGCATGGAATTACAGGGGATAAAATCATTCCTCCCCCCTTCCTTCCCCAAAGACCAATTGCAACTCCACATGAACTCCTCAGATGACACCTGCACTGCAACTTCAGTCATCCAAAAATCTGTGTTTTTTCTCTTCCCTCTCTGCTGTCAGTGAAGAGAAAATGCCCTTGTGTACTTCATCCATCCTAAGTACCTGGTGCACTCTTTGGAGATGCTGACTTATCCTCAGTGACATCAATTTCACTGCTATATTTCTGCTTGTTGGTCACAGGTATTCAATTTCAGGTATCTGATCTCTTGTAACATTTTTGGACATCTGCACTTCCAGACTGATAGCTGACAAACCCCCTGACATGCCAAGACATCATCACAGTGATGCCAAAAACCTTCTCATGCCCAGTGAAGCATGGCATCCTTGCACACTACTCAGCTTCAGCTTCAGGTTTGTGCTCTACATGGGGTGTCCTCTTAACCCATGTAGGTCTTTGTCCTAAGAAACCTCAGTCTGAAAAATAGTACTCAGATGACAGCTGCAGGAATTTGGTATTTACTGGTATTTGTTATCCCACCTGTATGTGTATTTATTCCGAACTAACTATTAGCACTGACTAAAACTCTAAACCTTTCATTAATCAGCTTTTGGCAGGCAGACACAGACTAAATATGGTTAATTCTTTAAAAAAAATCTGCATTAGAATTATGAAAAAGCTGATTCATCTCTCAGCCACTTGATAAAGGTCTTCTGCAGAGCACCCGTTTCAGCAAAGTCATCAGGCAGGTGCCAATGAGCAAGAGATCAAATAGTGCTGGGGAGTAAGTGGAAAAGTGATGGCAGGAATTAGGCAGTGGGCCGTCTCTTCCAGCAGCCCTTTGGTGAGTGACATAACCTCAGGACACAGAGAAAAGGCAAAGGAGACTAATTTCAACCAGAAGCTTCATGACAGAACAGGAAAGAGAACAGCCTGCCCCTTGTAGTCTCATCTTTCACTCAAATAATACATCTAATCAACAGTTCTAATTACAACAACAACAAAAATTACAGGTAATCAGGCTGGTAATTGAGGAATTAGGCTGGTAATGCAGGAAACTCATACAAATGGAAAGGCTCAGACAGCAGGTTTCACCTTCAATGCAACGGACACGTCTAGGATCAAAAAGGCTGAGAGCACAGATACTGAACCAACACACTGAATGTACTGCCCAACATAACCTTATTGCTGTCCAACTTTTGGGGGCACTGAGCAGCTGTTGCTCTCCCTTATTTTAAATGAAATTGCTCAATCTCTCTGAAAAGTACAGAATGGCAGGATTTTAAAGGGAGCACAGGAGCGTTTGCTGCCTAAAAATCTTTCAGGGTGAAGTAAAACACTTCTGTGATTGACAAAAGAGCCTGGTTTGTGTAGTGCACATTGAAAAGTGGCATTTCAATTCCCTATTGAGTAAATTATAAATTTGTAATATGAAGATAGGTGATCATTTTTGATTATGCGCCTCCAGCAGCAGCAAGGTATTGTCACTGTTCAAGAAAAGGACAGACGTGACACTGAGGGACATGGCTTAGTGGACATGGTGGAAATGGGTTGATGGTTGGACTAGATGATCTTAGAGGTCTTTTTCAACCTTAATGATTCTGTGATCTCTGTGATCTGTGATCACTGCTGTCTTGCACATGGGCACTGTGGATGTCCCCTCCTGCTACTGCTTCTTCCCCAACCCCACAGGCTGTACAAACAAGCAGTAACAGGACATGACCAATATCTAGGACTAAATAACACAGTTGAAGAGCTTTTGGCTTCAGAATGGCTCAGACATCGCTCATGAGGTGTTTTGGTGCCAGGGAGTTAGGGACATAAAGAGAATAGGGGAAGAAAAAGAGAACATAAAAGGGTCTCAGATGCATCTTGTTCTATTTCATCCGCTCTTTTAGGACTAAGTGAAGAAACAGGATGCCAAAATGCTCTATAAAGCTCTGACATCTGGAGAGGAAAACAGTTTAGTTCCACAAGATTGGTGCTGTCAGAAACGTTTTTACAGAACAGTGAAATGACACAGCGTGTTAAAAAACAAAAGTAGTGACCACAACAAGAGCAGGGTTTTGCTGTTTTGTCTTGTCTGGCTTTCTTTAAATAACAACCCCCCAAACATGTAGCTAAAAGCCTCAAAGAGCAAGCCAGGAGCTCTTGTGCTGGGCACGGATCCACCAGAGCAGCACACGCAGTGCTCAGAGGGCAGCAGTCTGCGCTTCCAGCTGCTTCCTTCTGGCCTCACTGCCACCATCATGTTGTAACATTTCCTGACAGATTAGCAGTGAGCCCTGAGCCCTTTCCTCCACCACTCTGCTATTCGAGTCCCACAGTTGTTTGCTCCAAACTCCTGCCTGAACCGTACCCAGAACATTCTGGGTTGTTGTGTTTGGGTTGGTTTTGTTTTTTTTTGTTTTGTTTTTTAAACGTTTTATTAATCTCCCCTATCCTTGCTTCTTGGCACGCAGTAATTACAATCAGAGGATAGAGATACAGAAGTGGCAGTGCTAAAAACAGATGCCAGCAGGAAAGCAGGAAGCAGCTAGATGGGGGGATGGATTTCTGCAAGGGAGATGCAAGCACTGGGAATGGGTAAAGAGCACACGCACAGACAGGACCTGTGCTATCTGAGAAACACTTTCATAACCAAGTTCACAGATTCTCAGCTCAAGTACAAAACAGTACACCATCTATGGCAACAAATTCCTGATGTAATGCTCTACAGACCTGAACTAACAGCTGAGAACTATGGCTGGCAACATGGCACTCAAAGACCAAGGCCCTCTGCACTCCTGAGAGAAACTTCAGGTCCCTTGGGAGCCTCTAAACTAACTAGAGCTGATACACACATAACCCAGAAATGCTGAATGATACGACTGGGTGGGATTTCCCACCTGAAAGTTTTAAAGCAATTGAGAGCTGAGGTTGTATGGTAGGACAATCACACAGAAAGGTGGGTCAGGGATGTGCAGAGCACAAGTTATCTAGCTCTTGGTAAGGGTGGTAGTTTGGATTCAGGCAGACTCTATCCATCACATGTCCTACTCCTCAGGCCCAGGCTGCCTTGAAATACCGCTGCTACTGTGACTGCCAGCCGCTAGCAATATGATTCTATGATTCTGTGATTCTATGACACTTTTAAAACCTATGTGGAGAACATGCAATCAGCCTGAGAGGAACTTCTGACCCCACACAACACAAACACACAACACCTGTCATAAAATGAGATAGCAAGGCTAAACTGCTCATCAGGCACTATTTGTAAATATAGAAAGGTATCAGGTTATGATTCACACATGGATGCCTGTTGTAAGCACACACCTAAGCCCAGATGCTGGAAGACGTCTGTGAAATGACTACGAGACAGCTTTAAGAAAATATTTAAGAACAGCAATTTGATACAGTAAGGGAGGTCTTACCATCTCATCTTGGGTTGGATCATTGTCAAAAATCTTCATAGGAGGAGGAAGAGGTGTGTGAGACTCTTCATCTGGCTCATCTTCTCCCCAACCCTTCTTGCTCTTCTAAGAAAAATGAAATAAAATTAGAGGCAAATAGGGGTTTCTTTTTATCTTTTTAGATATTTGATCCCTACCACCAGGCTTTGAGTCCACTAGCAATACTAAAACTACCTCAGTATAGCAGTAGAGAGAGATGTAGGTAATACCAAGTATCATAAAAGAGAAGCAATAAAGATGTATGGTTTTGCCTGTTAACCCTTGTGCACCAGTTTTTTCAGAAAATGTAGGTACTGTGTGAGATAAGAGCTAAGGCAGTTACATCTGTCTGCATGCTGACAGAAAAGCATTTTCTAATTTAAATGAAAACTCGATGTACAGTTTTCAAAATGTGTTGCTCTATTTGCTTTCAGTTCATAACCTCTCCATTTTCTGCCTGTGATTCCACATTCACTTTATCAGGAAAGAGCCATTCTAGGAAAGAACATGCCTGCAGAGAAACTGCAGCTACAAATACGCAGCTGGTTTAACAGAAATGTGGCTATTTCTCTGAGTGTTCTCTTTCAGTAAGGAATTACACTGCCATAGCAGGAGAAAGGTGATATGAACCTCAGCAAGGAGTGATAAAGGCTGCTAAGAAATAGCTTCATTTCTGTCCTTGGCAGATTTCCAACAGGCTATTAAAAAAAATCTCGTTAAATGATAACAATATATGCAGACTCTGAAATGTTCCCTACGTATTACATTGTTCTTTGGAAGACAGTGCTGTATGCAACACAACTTTAATCAATTTAATTTTTCATACAATTCACTGCTCCTTGTAGACCCTAAGCGAGCCACATTCGCTTAAGCATGAACCACCCACCACCAACTATCAGAGATTCTTTCCTGCAACAGACACCAACACCCACCTCATCCGCGCTGTCTCCTTGAGGAGTGGTTTCATCTCCAGTCTTTGGTGAGCCGAGGTCAAAACTCTTTCTGCCATCTCGCACCTTCTTTTGCTTCTTGATGTTGCTCTCGGCCTTCCCGCTGTTCAGCCGGCGCACGGGGCTCGTCAGCCATTTCTTCAGTGTGTTGGTCGAGCGCTTGGGGCCGGGAGAGCTCTGGATGGAGTTGAGGGATGGCTGGGGCTGTAAGTTGGCCACTGAATCGGACTTGCCCCCGTTTTCATTGGAAGAGACTGAATATGCCTCTGCAAGAAAACAGTGCACATGAGGGATTAAAACAGCCCCTCTCCTATTTCCTAGCACACATCAAACACTTGGCATTCCTCAACATGAAAATGCAAGATGCTTCGATGGAAAATTTTGTGACCTCTGAACATTGTGTAATTTTCGTTGCATGCCAGAGAGGAATATGCCATGCAACACACATCTTTTACAATCTTACACACTTTACCACAATCTGTCCTTACGAAAGGTCACAGGCAGTACAGCTACCCAGTTTTTGATGAGAGCCTGAATTTCATGGTCAGTGCTGAATTTCTCAGCTTCTTCCCACAGATTTCATTGTGAATTGCCAGAAAGAAGCTAGGCATAAAGAGCAGATTACTACAAGAGACCTGACAGCCATCAATACTTTGTCAGGTCACAGTGCCATAAATGTTTCTCAGCCTTTGCCAGACCCCAATAACATTACTGTTGGTTTGACTGCGTATTAACTTTTGAAGGTTATTTGAAGCACCTTGAAATTATCTGCTTTGTCCCTGAAAGCAATTTGTTAGAAGATTTCAAACCTTCTCTAGAACTATGAAATTGAAATGAACAATTGCAGAAGATGACAAATTGTTCAAACCAAAGGAAACACCCAAGAAGATATGAGGCAGGCTTTAAATTAAAAAGATTTTCATTATATCCTAGGCAAGAGACTCTGCTGAACCATATTCAACTGTAATTATCAATACACATGTTCAGGCCTGCACCTTGGAAATGGGACAACCTCCCTCACCCCCTGAAGCAACAGACCAAAGATGTGCCAATATCAATAAGTCTTTAGAAACAAAGCAAACAAGTTGCTGGAACATTTCTCAATTGCCCTTTAGGAACAAGTGTCCTGCTCTCACCTTCCTGAAACTGTGGCAAAAGCAACTCCCTCCCCAGGAGCAAACAGGGACCGAGATGTTTTATTTCATTCAGCTTAAGAAGAAATCACTATTTATTTATTTTTACAGAATTCAGAAATTCTGTCACACTCCCATAAAGTATGTCTCATACTGTACATCAGAAAGCAGTCATCTGACATTACTGCACATTTTTAGATGCTTATCTCTGAGTCTCCTAACCAACCCAGCAGAAAATAAAAACATGAGTTACAGCACATGAATGCAGTCTAGTGCATCCAGTCACTCTCAGTCCAACAACAAACACCACTGTGGATATTGGGTAATGCACATGCTGAGGGAGAGCTGCCCTCCCAGTGAACAGTCACCTATCCTGATTTAGAAGCCAGCAGAGATTGCAGCCTACCTTGTAAAGTGCAGTTCCAAGACGTCACAACTAGACAGCCTCAGTCAGAGGTCAAACCAATGATTTATTACGTACCTGGCATCAAAAATCATGTACTAGAACATGTGGAAATAACTGCAACCAAGTAGAGTAAGTCAAAGTCCATTTCTCAGAGAGCAGAAAATCCACTCATCTGTTTTCTGACAACGGGAGGAGTTGGAGCAAGTGTGCCTGGGAAGATGGCAGATCCCAGGAATTGCTGCTTAGATCTTTCTGGTCCACTGCTTTCAGACATTCCTCCATCAGGGCAAAACAGGAGTCTTATCTCAGAAAGGCCTGCTTTCAGCCAGCTACTGCTGATATTCTGTGAATGTGTAATAGTGTTAAATCAATGAGTGCGAGATAATATTTGTCTATGGGCAGCTTATCTTCTGTTCAGTGGGGTTCAGATAGCTCCTGGGGTGGGCTCCACGTGATGCTCAGGCAGTTTTTCAGCACACCTTGTGGCAGCACAATTCAGGCTTTCAAGATGGTGATTTTGAGCGCTTGGGCAGCTCATAGAGTGCGTGCACCTTCACCCTCCTCTCCATGCCCCCAGCCAGAAAGTCCTACTGCAACAGGAGCAGTGCTGCAGGCACGGGAAGAGAAGTGCTGAAACAGTTCAGGTTGGAGGTGGAGTCACTGTCCCTGGAGGTGTTCAAGAAATGTTGAGATCTGGTACTGAGGGACATAGTGGGCAGGGTGGGGATAGGTTGATGGTTGAACTAGATGGCCTTAGAGGTCTTTACCAAGCGTAATGATTTTCTGATCCTATTGTTTACTTCTCTGTATGCTGTCACTTTCAGGGATGTAATCTGGGGAAGGTATGTGTAACACGGACTTTGCTGGGGAGAGAGTTTAGGCAAGAGGTGGAGTGAAAAACATGGATAAGCTATCTTCCATATCTTTGTTAATTAATGTACAGAGAGGCTTTTACTACAGCCTGGAAGCAGTATAGCCCAAACTACAACCTTGATCCAAAGGCACCTTGTCAATTTACCTATTAGTAATGGAAGGGAGCTGATAGGAAGTGAAATGGAGTCTGGTCCAACCCCACCAGCCCAAGGACTGTCAGGAACTCTCCACTGCCATCCAAGAAAAGGCAGTAGTGAGGCAGAAACACTCAGGCAAGTCCCAGAGCTGGCCAACAGACTACTATCACCAATTGTAGGAATTTTGTCTGAAGTTTAACCTAGAGCCAGTAATGATCTCCAAACTGATCACCAGGCTTTCAGACCAGCAAGTGAAAAATACTGCCAGCCCAAAAGTTTCAGGAAGCTTTGGGTAGTGAGGAGAGTTACACAGCGCAACAATCCTACTTGAAGGAGGCTTGTGACTTTCCTGCTCAAGGTCATGGCAATGGTAATGGAAAAGGCTATTTACCAGGAATGGCTATTTTCCATACCCCTAGGACCAGGCACATGACCCTAGCAAATATCAAGTCTCCTTCACTCTCCCTGCCTGCTGCATGTCCAAGCTCACCACTGTAAGGGATCAGGGAGGGAGACCTGGGCTTGGTTGGCCATGCAGCAGTTCAAGGTTGGACATGGAGACTGCCCCAGCCTTGTCTTCTTTCTGGACATGAGTGTGCTCTTTAGCTGGAGGACAGGCAGGGAAACAGAATGGAAAGGACATACGTCTGCTACTCAGACACCATGAGAACCTCCAGCGTTGGGTGGCTCTGCTCAGCACCCAACACTCGTACAAAGCACTCCCACCTCATTATCTTATTCCCCGCCATGACCAAACGTGCTTTCCAAAAACACACACCTACAATCCATACACAATATTCATAACCTTTTTTTTTTTTTCTTTTCCCCCCCCCCAAAGGAATTGCCAATACAGCCATGTTCTTAAATGAGTCACACTTGTTATTTGTCATCCTTGCTGAGAATGATTTTTTTACACATAATACAGGTCAACCTGACACAGTCACAAAGGCAAGAGTGGAGCTGAAGAAAGAGCAGAGCTCCTTTAATGACAGACAGAGAAATGCAACACATGAAATCTGCCAGGAAAGACTTTTGGGATGACCTCCAAAACCCTGCTTGTGTGAGCTGCACTGCTTCCGTGACACGTACCGCTACAAACACATTTATCATGGCACGTGGTAGGAGGTGGAGATCCAAACACGGAGTGGATCAAGCAGAACACATTACTGTGTTCTTCTTGCAAAGCACTAGCACATATGTGCTCTGCAAAATGTACTGCGAGAGCTATCTGGAAGCAGACTGTGCTCAAGAAGAGCCAGAGAGCACTTCGAGTGCAATACAGCGGCTCATAGTGCAGTAATTCAGGCACCCACTGCAACAAGTGGCTGAAGGCACACCGCAGCAGGTCTGTAGGCACTGCGGGGCTGGCAGCGAGCTGCAGTGCGTGGTCATCGTGTCACTGTAGCCCTGTCTAAAAACAGACCTCTGGTGAAGCGGGATGGGTGCGGGGAGCTCAGCAGATGAGTGTGGCTAGATGGACTTCCTGGCCAACCCAGTCATTCAGTGAGGAGAAATGACAGTTTCCAAAACACCCCTAAACGAATCTCCAAGAAACTTCTGGCAATATGACTGTGGCAGATACACAGCCAGTGCAAAGAGCTTTAACATTCAGAGCTTTCACACCACCAGAGTCATGAAATGCTTGCTGTTGTTGCCACAGTGAACAGACGGCTACAAAAGCACAGCTCTTTTACTCGGAAAATGGAAGGTTCCAGCTCTGTGCGACGCTGGGTGAAAGGAAAAACAAAAATCTCACAGATGTCTCCTAGCGGTATGGCTGTATTCCCACTTGAGCCAGTAGGAATTGCTGTTGGAACTGAACACCAAGACGTTTTATTTTTACCTCCCCGTTCCCCACAGCACACAGGGGAGCAGAGGTCTGACCAGGATAACACAGCATCGGATCCATCTGCAGAACCCGAGTCTGTAACAGGGAGTGGGAAAGGCTTCTCTTTTTGATCCATACTAACCATAGACCATATACGACAGGAGGGAAGTATGCTTTGATAACCAGACGTTCACACAGAACAGGGCTATGAAGATGCATAACTATGCCCGGACACACTCCTGCTTGAGCTAAGAAGAGGTCAATCATTACATGGGACCAGAAGGTATAGGCACGGCTCCAATTCTCACCCCCGAAAAACAGCCTGAGAGAAAAGGGTTTTTTTCACAGAAGCCAGAGAAGATGAGCCAGAATGGGACCTTGGTAATTCTGTTAGCATGTGCATGTAAATCAACTTTTTTTTTTTTTTCCACAGAAATAATTCCACTCATGAATGAAAGCCAATAATGACAATCTGACCAATGAGCACATAAATTAACTCCGCTCTGCTCAGCAGAGCCCATTTCCCATATTCAGTGATTGCTGTAAAATAACATTTATGACAAAGACAGAATTGAATCAGACGTGGGTGAAAGACTGACTCGGTCCTTTCTCAAGCTACAGTTTCCTGGAAGGACAGGAATCTCTGAAGCAGAAAATCCTGGAAAGAGGGAGGTACCCAGCCTCCCCCTATGCACAAACACAGCCCCTATGTTAGTATTACGCACTAAACAAACAAGGATCATCCAAGCCATCAAAATGCACCGCCCCCTCCCCCGGCCCTGTCCAAGAGCAGCTCTTGCATCCAAGAGGCTGTAGGCTCCAGGTCACATCTCAAGGCCCCACGAAGCTTTATGAGCTCCCTGGGGCTCTATCACCTCCTGTCTGCTCCAGCACTGAAGGGGTAAAGCTCTACTCAGCAAAGATGGCCAAAGGAGCAATAAGCACTGTTTCTTTGGTCTCTTCTGTGCTTTTGTATTCAATGTCCAAAACATGCTCAGAGAAACATTTTTATTGGCACAAGTCAGGGTTACAAAACCTTGTGGCTTAGGCAGATGACAGGACAGATTCTAGTTTTAACGTTAGAGCCTATTCTGCATGTAAAATCTGGCATGGATTTGCTAAAACACAGGGAGGTCGCAATATCTGGATAATTCAAAGTCACTTTGCAGCTATTCCTCAAGTGAAAAAGCTAAACACTGCTTCATGACAAATGTAAATAATGAATCTGACAAGTTTTAATGTCAGCAGATAAACTGCCTCCTCAGGCGCCGCATCTGTACCAGATCCCAAGTGAACATGAGGAAATTTTCAGTGCCTGCATTGGACACAGATAAAGGACAACTGGCATGGAAAGCCCTTTAGATTAGAAGTGCATTTAACTTGTACAATGGAATTGCAAAACTCTCCTGAAGTTCTCCTTGGTTCCCACCTGTGCCCTGTCCTGCTTGCATCCCAGATGCCAGCAAGGGAGAAACAAGGGGATGCAGCATTGGACCCTGCTTCACCCATAGGGTAAAGACACCTTGAAATGCTGCTATCAAAATCTCAATGCAAATTTCACTCCAAGTTCAAATGTTCTCTCTGTCTTTAAAACCACCTGGAAATGAGCAGACTTGGGAAGCTTCGGCTAAATCTTCTGTTTGTATCTCAGAACATCGCATGAAGCTTCACTTTGGAAGTAATGCCCAAAAGCACAAATCAATCTGGCAGGACTCTCACAATTCCATTTATGTGGATAAAGTGACTTCAGTCCAAATTTAAAGAGAGATATGGAGTTAAATATTTCATGCAAATGTTTCTAGTCCAACAGAGAAAGAAACCTACATTGCTAAAAGCAGACGTACTTGACAAACTTTCCAGTCACTGTAATGTGAGAACTCAAATTTTGACTTTTGGGATCACTGCCAGACATGCAAACAAGACTAACTTCCAAAATTAACTGGAAAAAATAAATTAATCACACAACATTCAAAACGCAACTGTTTCTTTATTCCATAGCTAATATTTCTTGGAAATGGGCAAGAAGAGCCATTTGACAAAGATGATGTTCTGCAGAATTCCCCGTAGTCTTGCTGTGATGAAAAAAGGATGTTCCTGGGAGGATCGCAGTACCAAAGCTTCCCAGTTGTTGCTTCCAGGCAGGAGATGAAGCAGAGGAGAGCAGGCACTCACCTAGCCAGGGTGCTGGTTCATCCCAGCAATCAAGGAGCCGTGCTTGCTCCTGCCCAAGGGCGATGCAGAGCAGGATGCACCCCCTGCGGCAGCCTCTCTCTTCTCATTAACTACAGAGGGAGCCCAATAAATTACACCCTTGTCTAAATTTAGTTATTGTGAATCCCCTTCCCACATTTGAGTATGCTTCATACCAGGCCGATCTCGCAGCAGGAAATGATTAGCTGAAGTTAAGCATCTGACAATTCCCTTTAATGAGCAATAACTCATGGCAGGCCGCCATTAGCTCCAGTTGAATAGTTTTTATTTTTAGCTGGTGTTGCTCAGATGAGGCTTTCATCCAGCATGTGCTGGGAAAGCTGACATCCCAAAGTAGTCTCCAGGTCTTGGTTGTGCCAGCCGGAGCGTCAGGGCTCAAGAGCGCCAGTTCCCGGAGGTCAGAGAGAAGTCACTGCAGTTCTGGGAAAGTTTCAAAGGGTGAGAGAAAGCCCAAAGCTTGGAGAAGCAGCACAGAGGCGCATGGTCTCTAGAGACCTTGCAAGAGAAGTTCCTGAAACCCTGAGAGCGTGCAGAATGAGCAAGCCGGGCCACTGGGAGAGAAGCTGCACAAGGGTAAGGCACAGTGCTAGAGCTCTCTGCGTGGAAACATGACTTCTTTGCTGTCCAAGAGTGCTGGTAAGAAGAAGAACAGCCACAACCGTCATTCCCGCCACAGTTATGGTTTCATATGGACTTAAAGCTATTGCCAGAGGCAACTTTAGGGAAGGCACAGGGAGAAGAGGAAAAGGGGTTCTCAGACGGATACAGGGCAGGATCTTGCTTCCTGTGGATGAGCATTTAACCCAGGAGCTGCAGCAAGTGAGGGCAGGACATGTCCTTGACCTCTGAAGAGGCTCTCAGGAAAGTGTGCAGCTTGACCTGGCAGCACTCAAGTGGCAGACACGCCTGTGGTCCTCCTCATCAGGTGTCCCATCCAGAAACGTACATCCAATATAACAGCTTACAGCTATGATGAGCATCCATGATGGGAGGTTTCTTTCCATTTATGGGCCTTTCCATAAGACCCCTCATGTAAGCTGCTCTGAGCTCACGATAAGAATAACAAGAGGACATCACACACAGAGTGAACCCACTCATCTATTGGGGAGATGCTCCTAGCCAGCTCCTGCCCCCAAATACCATGAGATAGATGTGCTACTGACCAGCCTCAAGTCCTTCAAGGGACCCTCATTACCTCCCCAGGCATAGCAATGCCCTTCTAGAATACACTTTTACTGAATGAAGGAGTGTGGAAAAGCTCAGAAAAGGAGCCGTTGCTCCACGCAATAGTTTGAAGACAAACACAGTAGATCTATGTGCTCAATTTCATTCACCCATTCTCTTGGCTGGGGCTTGAACCCAGCACTCATCCTGATCCAGCCCAGCAACACATCTGCAGGGAACACACACAGGAACAGTCTTCTGGCAATGCCTCACAGCTGAGTGAGTGGATTTCTGAAGATAAGAGGCACGCATCTCACTTTAGTAAAGAAAGGGAATAAAAAGTCAAGAGTAACAAGATCCAGAAAGGGCATGCTTTTTTTTTTTTTTTTTGAACAAACCAACATTTATTTCAATTTAGTCAAACAGCTTGTTGAAGCACTTCTAAGTTCTTCTACTTTACATTTTGTATTTACACTGTCCTCATTCTGTGACAAAAATAACACCATCTCAAACCCTGAAGTTTCCAGAGTAAGTGTCACTAGCAACAAAATGAACAGGACTCCAAACACAAAGCAAAATCCTCCTTGATATATTTTGACAGGAGACTTGTGCATGTTTTAAAAAAATAAAAATAAAAAAAGTTTTAACCCTGAACCTTTAAAGAGACCTGTGTGGGATGATGAGGGGGAAAATGTCATGATTAAAGCTGAACAAGAACAGCATTTGCTGGCCTTTGCAAGTACACTGTTACTTTTAGCATAAGGAACTGTGAGATGCTTTGACACCCACACAGAAGCAGACTTCTAAACTTTGATCTAAGCAATGTTGCTCTGCTGAGAGTGCTAAGGGTACCAGAGATGGTGAACACTGCCTTTTATCCTAGTGGTGGGCACAAAAACAAAATTTATTGCACGTGGTTTCCAAGCAGCTGTTAATACAACACAAGCCTTATTCTTCTGTAAAGCGTCAGGGGTCAGCTTCATTCAGCAGCTTCCAAATTGAGCTACTGTAAGAACGTTTCCACATTTAATGAAGTCATTTCTCAGTCAAATGACATCATTGGACTGGATGATCTTAGAGGTCTTTTCCAACCTTAATAATTCTGTGATTGCTAAGGATAGCTCTGCTTTACGCTCGAAGCCAGCAGCCTCTATGCAAAGTGAGCCATTGCTGAACTTTGCAGGAGAGAGGAGGACATCTGAATGTCTTATTTATATCTCCCTACCTCAAAGGAAATCATAGCTATGTTCCCAAACAATTCCTAATGGAAACAACTGAACAGTATCTGTGACAAAATAAATTGGAATTGGAAAACAAAAAGCAAGAACAGAACCCAAAGCTTTTGGGGGTAGGAAGTAAAACTGCATGTTGAGAAAGAAGGAATTGGTCATTAAACTTTCCAGGCACACATAGGGCTCAGAAAGCACAGAAAACAAGCAGAAAAAAACAAACACAACTGTGTGCATCTTAGCGTCAGCTTCTTTTGCCAAATGCAGTAGCTTCCAACATTCAGCAGCTGTCTCTTGCTTTCTAGTGGTGTGGAGTTCTCTTTGGTACTTGGAGGCTGTCAGGAGCTCCGGGCAAAGAGAAAGTCTTTGTCCATTTACCAACCAATTCCAAAGGCGCTGATCTTGAACAACTTTACTAAGCAAGAATGATACAGATGTCTAGGAAAGGGGGCTTTTCTCTTAGTAAAGTTGTGGTAGGTGCAGTGGAAACCCAAGGCAATCTACATGCTTGTCAAATTGTGCCTAGGTAAGAACAGAGTCCTCCATGAACGTCTCTCATTTGTTCCCTCTTAAATTATTCAGGCTCTGACAGCCCCTGAAAAGAAAAGAACGGAACAAGGATAAGTCGTGAGTGGTGCAGGCGAGAGCGGACACCACGAAACCACCAAGAACAACGAGGTTGGGGTGCTGGACAACAGACACATGGCAGCCTCAGCCTCCATGGCTGCTGCTCAAAGCAGCTTCCTGCACACCCTTTTCCTCCAGAAATACCAGCGAGAAAAACAAGCTCACAGCAAAGGTACTGGTTGGGATGGATTGAGAGAAGTAATGAATGAAGTAAATGCAAACAGCGGTTGGGAAATAAAACACACAGATAAGAACTGCTGGTGTTTGCGATGCTTGGCTCTTTGAACACGGCACAGGAAAACGGCTAAGCAGCTCGGAGACTTTTAAGTGCACACTCAAGACTGTCAGACTTTGGGAAGCTTTGTATCACTCAGCTTAAGCAGGAATGGAGAACATCGCTTGCTGCCCCACGTAACAGCCCATGCGATCTGCGTCCCGGTTGCCTGCAGGACAGGGAGCAGGGCTGGAAGGAACATTCCCCACAGCACCAGTCTGCGCATTTATCATCTACTAGTGCTGAAATCGCTGCTACGCTGCATCTGCAGGAGAGATAGGGTGGGCAATCGAGCTCTCAGAGACATCTGCTGCTCAGGGCAGGAGGGGCCTGCAGCACTCTACTGAGCCCTCCAAGGCTGTGCCTTGACCCAGCTACCAGCATCCCCAGTACAGCTGCTCCTGAGGAAGTGCGTGATTCAGGTTTCTGGAGGGCCACAAGGAACATCCTATGGTTTCCCAGAACCTTCATCATTACTAAGGAGCTCCACATGGGAAAAAAAACTTTAAGTCCAGCTCAGCAGAGAGCTGCACTGCAACAGCATCACTTGGCTTCCCACTGCATTAGTGTGTAATCACAAGTAGCTGCACAACTATTCTATCAAGCAAGAAAGATTATCATTACAAACCCTCTCTTCAAAGCTACATCACTGTTGCTGAGCAGTGACTTCCTTTTAGCCACATCCTTCAAAACAACTAGGAAAAAGAAATACTTTTATTTGAATACAACAGTGAGAGTAGGCTGGTTGAGCAGCAGAGGCTCTTTGACTCTGAGAACACTTTGTCGAGTGGGGTAATCATTGAATGTAACACACAATGCCCCATCACAGGCATCCACCCACCCGATAGTTATCTATCTCCAGGATAAGTGAGTGCAGTGAATATTCAGGAAACATTAGTCTTTAGGAGTTCGTCTGCAGCTTGCTGTGCTCAAGTCCCTACTCAGTGACACACTGCCAGTTCAGATGTTACAGCACTGCTCCCAGCAGCTCCAGCCCTCCCCACACAGCCCAGGATGCTCCAGTCTGAGTGAGCTCAGTGACACTGAGACACAGCCAGGGAAGATGCTGCTGTCTGCTCAGCACCTGGCAGGGCTGTGCTCTGCTGTCAGAGAGCTGAAGTCACTGCTGGAACACTCGCAGTGCTTGCCTCCTTCCTGCCTACAGCTATGATTTTCCTTCTGCTGCCCTCCTAACGATCCCTGTTGATTAATACTTATTCTGTTTCCTAAAGAAATCTATTCAGCCTTCACATACTACAACTGAGAGCAATGTTTGAGCATCATGTTGGTCCTCAGGGTTCAAACTACAGAAAGTATAATGAATAGCAGTCTGGAGGCACTTAAATGGTATTAGCTGTGAATCATCTTTTTACACTGTACCACTCAGATACATTTGGGTCTAAAAGACATTTGCATTTCTAATTAAAACAGATTACCATTAGTAATGAAAGAATGTCTTAAATCAGAATCCTTAGGCCATAAAAGCTAATTGCACGATGCTAAAACTGGATTTCAAAAATATACATATTATACCCCCTGCAGGATTAATTAGGCAACACGTCTTCAAAAGAGTTCTCGAAAGTGTATTTATTCAGCGTGTGGTTAAATTATATGGGGTTGTGCAACCCTTCCCATAGCCTGCCTTGGAGCCAGGGCCGCGGTCTGCAGGGTGCTCAGTGTGGGCAGGGGCTGCAGCAGAACCCAGTGCAAAGGGACACATGTTGGGCTCTATACCAGGCTCATCTGCAGACTTGGCTCCCAGGCTTCAGCCCTTAATGCAGCCTGGAATATAACGTTGCACGGCTCCAAGACTTCAGAGGTGTTGAGCTGCATGAAGGCCAATGCTGGCTGCAGCACAGTGAGCCATCAAGTGTATAGGAGTACAACAGGGGCAGTCAAATAGTAACTACCAAGTCCTTACGTGACAACATGCAAAATGGGAGATATATTTGCTGTTTTCCAAAAATACCAAGAAATCAGAGTTCCCATACGGTAGAAGAGCATCCTTAGGCACTGAGAACCGCTGGGAGGTGAGGGAGTGAGAAACCAGAGCTGCACAGGACTTTCTGCAGTGTGATATTATGCACATCGCATTAGATAAAAAGCCAATGACATATATGTAAACTGAAGCGTATTTAATGGCTCTCTCCCCATCAAAGAGAAGCTGTTCTACTATTAGCTGCTGTAATCCACTTTGCAGGTTCCATTTCTTGTGTCATTAGGACTCCACCAGTGACATTTTCATATTTCATCCTAACTATCTGCAAGGAGCTCAGGTGATGTGTGCAGCTTCCACATCCTCAGTCCAACAGGGACAGCCCAGGGCAACAGCATCTGAAAGGAGATGGGATGCACTAACTGCCTTTCATCCCAGGGACCACTTGTCTTTCAGGATAATCAGCCACATCAAAGATGAACTAAAAGCAAACAGGTTGAGTTTTGGTTTGTGGTTCTACAACAGCAAGGGAGACATTTTTGGGCATATCACCTTAAGTATTTTCTAATAATTACTTACAAGTTCTCAGATCCTACTCAATCTTTTTCCGGAAAGCAGTCTGATGTACTTCTGTAGTTATTTTAGAAATATTTTTACACCATACTGCATTGTGTGATGCAACATTCGCAACTGAACCATTCCGCAATAGCAACTGACAGGCAGTGGCTTAACCAGCAGAGAGCTGGAGCTCCTCACCCAACCAAAAACCACTCCTGAAGAATCCCACTGTACTGACTGACTACTCAACAGGTTCTTCTCTTTTGAGAAGAAACCACAACTTTTTCCAAAGACCAAAATGTCTTTCACAAAGCCTGTTAACAGATGAGAAGTACACTGAAATGCAGCAGGGCTCTGCTGTGTTTGGATAGTATGGTATCAGTGATATTTTTAGACTCAAATGTTTTGAGTTTTCTAACTTCAACATGACAAATTAGTTTTCTTAACACATACAAAAGTTTTAACAAGGTGTGTGCTGAAACATAGCAGTTTGGGAAAAAAAAAACAAAAAACAAACAAACAAAAAAAACCACCACACCAAAATCCTTCTGGGGTCATGTGAAATTATTGCCCTTCTATTTCATGTCAGCATCCGTGCACTGAGTTCCTAAACAATACATCTATCTGGCTCTTACTTTATAGAAAAGCAGCATGTTAAGTCACCCACATTCCCTGAATTAAGCAGGGAGCTACCCAAGCTATATTTTTCACAATTATCTACTCTTATTTTCCTCCCTTCTCCAGGCTTTTGACAAGCTGAATAAAGCTCTATGACTTCTTGTATGTTTCTTGGCATGAATGGAAAGTTTAGGAGCTCTGCCCAAATAAAAGCAAACCCCATGTTTCTTTAAGGCTGGACGAATTTATCAAAGTTTAAAACAATGCAGCAATCTCAACAATAAGTATCCCCCCATGCACCCAGCCCCAGAGCTGTAACTGAAAGCTGATCTTGCTACTTTAATAACACGAGTTAAGATCTGAAAGTTTCTGTACGACTGTTACATCCTGTATATAACCACATCTCAAAAGATAAGGCTGGATGATCAGCCTGAAAATGGAGAGACAAAGCCAGACAATGAAGGTCTACCCCATGTCCAGAGAGCTAGACTCATCCAGCACGTGGAATTTGCAAAGACGACAAATAGCAACCAACACTTGGATTGCTTTGATCTGATTGACACTTGGTAAAGCATCCTAAATGCTGGCACTGATGTGGGGCACACCACAGTTACAGAAAGTGACTGGCAGTGAGCAGAGGAGCCCTGTGCACAACCACCCCTGTGAAAATCCCAAACCTCCTCTGCTCTTTGATGCTTCATGTGTCATGGTAATACACAGCCACAGAAAATAGACCCGAGGAAACCCATGAGCAATGTCCCGACCTTAAAACACCTTTTATGAACAGATAAGATTTAACAATACTTATAGCTAAATCATCCTAAAAAAAAGGTTACTGCTCCTCAGCACTGGATCGAACACTGTAGCAGCCAGCCGCGCTTCCAGTTCCATTTCTTGTGTTCAGAGACAGTTTATTGGCCTCAAGACTTTTGCCCAAATCCTCATAGGTCTCATTGCCACATTCAAGGGGAAGACACACACACACACACAGGTTCAGACCCATGGGTCTTCATTTACTCCAGCAGATCAGCACCGGGACTGCTGGGCACTTTGCACATGCTTAGCTCAGGACATGTAGCAGGGTGCAAGGTGGGCATTGGAAAGCACAATTCCATACTAGTTCTAGTTTTTTTTTTTTTTTTTTTTTTTTTTTTTTTTTTTTTTTTTTTTTTTTTTTCAGTAGTAGCATTCAGCTTGCCTTGCTCATCCTGCTTGCCCAGAAGAGCAGTGTTTCCATCAGCTCTATCACCTCTTTCTGCCACAACCCACTCCAGCTCCTGACTCAGCCTGCAGAGGTGGGAGAATGTGGGGCTTGGAAGAGCTGCTCCTGCCATGGACTCACTGGCTTTCTCTTAATAGAGCTGGAAGGAGACAGCAACAGCTCTCCCAAACCTCACAGAGCCGTTTTCTTGTGAACTTGCCAGGAGAAGGAGCTGAGCCCAAGGCTGGCGCCCACAAAGAGCCAGTACACTTGATCCTCCTGACTTTACTGAGATACAGCTAATGAGCAACACAGAGGCTTAACCCACAGAGTGTATTTGGAGAAGGTAACAGTTTCCTCATATTTCTCATTCAGGAAGGACCGGGAAACAAAGCAAGCTTTGGTTGACACCCTTAGCTGTACTATTGTTTTCTCCTCTGCCTCATTTTTGACAGAACTGCTTTGGCCGTGCATTCCACTGCTCTTTATGCAGTGTAACCATGGCTCACGCTGAAACACTAAATAAAATACATTCAAATTAGGAAATGTTACAGGCTTGGACATACTATTGCAGATCTCTCCCTTGCTACCATGCAGCACTAAGGTACCAGTTTCCTTAGCAAAGCTTGCAGCTTGCTCTAACACAATGTCAGCACCTTCTATAAAAAGCACCATCAGATCTCACTTTCTACCTAATGAAGAAATAACTTTCATTAAGATGCTGCTGACAGCCCTTGAAATTACGTCAGTTTGCCCAACTTCCAGTTAAGGTTCTGTTTCTGACCAGTGAGCAGAGATGCTCTAGGCTGCTGGCACAGCTCCCTTTGCTGTGTATTACAAGAAGGATAGTAAGAAATCAAGAAGGGGGAAAGAAAGCAAAGAAAGAAACAGGGCAGTAACACAAAGAATGCAGAAGGAAGAGCCAAACTCCACCCGGTGCCAGCCCTGCACGGCCATGCCACAGAGCCCTGTGCTGATGGGAGTGTGGGGCAATGGCACTGAACTCTGCCCTCAGCTCCATGGTTAAAGGTAACCAAGCTCTGACCTTGTGACAGTCGGAGTATGCAGCTGAACACTGCATGCACTGAACCTCCTCTTTCCCTGTATTCCCACATCACAGCCATTTCATCGGAGCCTCAGACAGAATCACACAGGTAACTGAGGAGATGGTGATAAAAGAAACATAGAATTATTTTAAACCGTAGATCCTGGGCTGATTTGAGAGGAAAACTAAATGACTGTCTCTAGTTATCAGAACGCCATCAGAATGTGAACCCTCTCATCAGCCTGCCTTCAAAGCCCGTTCTGCAATGCTAAGGGGCATCCCATTACACTAGGTCATTACTTTGGGTTTGTGCATTTAGGAAATACTGCAAGAGGCCTTGCTTGGCTGCTCCTGGCTGATTGAGGCCATTGGCCTGGAGGCCGTGCAAGGTTACTGCGCTTAGCTCCCCCTTTTTATGGCTGAGAACAAGTGACAGACTCTTGCTCCGAAGCACTCCTATATTAGGATTCGTATTTCTCCATACTGCAGGACAGACAAGTAGTCCTTATTTAGTTCATGTAGGGGACTATCTGGGTCAGAGGAAAACTGGTACTAAGTGTCATTCACTTTCCCTGTATGGATCCCAATAGTTGCAAAGCTGACACAATCAGAAACTCACCAAGAGAAACAGGCACAAAAGCAGGAACAAGGTCACTGCTGCTGCAAAAGACAAGAGGTGATTTATGTGATAGTTTGTCTGTCAAAATCTTTCAGAGCAATGACCAGTTACACAAAACGCACTCAGGACCACTGGTTTGTTGGATGTTGAGTTTTTTTGTTTGTTTCTTTTAATTCAGCATTGTTGTTGCTATTTAGGAGATGAAGCATCCACATCACTTCCAAACTCAACAGCACAAAAAGCACCAACCTCTGTTTGAGAGCAAGCCATAGGCTCAGCTGCTCAATTCCTCTCACCAAAAGTTTTCGTTGGCACAACGAAACCTACCTGGCTGGTGCAAAGATCAAGATACATTAGGCATCTGTCACAGGAAAAAGGAGAGGCAAAGGGAAATTCACTGATGGGGCACAGCAGGGAGAATTACTCCAAGGTGTTTCGTGTATCCAATCTTAACATAGCCAGAGGTGACCTCTCTACTACAAGGCTGAGATCAGTGAGAAGTCCTAGAGAAGACACGTCCCCCCAAAGCAAAGATGAACACTGACAACGCCAGATACACAAAGCTTCAAAGGCCAGGTTGCCACTTCAGAGCACCTCTATTGAACGGCAGAAGCTGCCACCAAGAACACACTGATGTTAGTGTCTGGAACAACCAAATCCCTCCTCAAGTACAAAGTTTGGTACTGCCTGTGCTTAGGGAGCTCTTCCACTACTGGACTGCCTTTGGTTTTCTATGACTGTAACAGGTAGCTTCTTACACTTTCTGCCCATTCGAATTTGACTACCAAGGTCACAAAAGAAAGCAAGCAACCAGTGTCACAAAACCTTTTTTGTTACTGACCCTTAAACCAGAACTGCAAACACAGTTAACATTTCAAAAGGAGAGAGAAGAGCCAGCTGTTTCCCCTCCCCCTCCACCTAGAGGCCTGGCTTTCACGGCGGCTTAGCTCTATAGACTTTCCGTTATCAGCTCCACAGAGACTACCAGGTTATGTGCCTCTTCTTACAGATGTTGCTTAGTTGGCATGAAGTAGGATGTTCTCCTCAGGCTTACAGAGATCAGCATCTCACAAAACCCGTGTTTCAGCTCTGCTCTGGCTAGCTTTGGGTCAATAACTGGGGTAGCAGTGCTTCTGCATTGCAAATGTATGCATTGTGAAATTAGTAATCCCATCTTCACCTGGGGATTCCATCATGAAGAAAAGCCTGAATTTAACGGCTTTAGTCTTTAAGAGAAACAACAACCTTAAACAAAAGATGCAAGTGCTGTTGGGGACATTGATGCTCAGCCACTAAGAGATACCACACTGATCTCCCATTAAAAAACTTGCACTATGCAGAACAAGTTCCAGAGCCGTATCAGTGTGAAGGCTGTGGGCTGGGAAGCCTTCACCCAGCCCATCTCAGCCTGGATGTTCCTAGCAAAAAACAGTCTTCCTTTTATTTTCACAAGGCACTCTCACCACCGTGCCGTTCCCACACCTCCACAAGAAGCCCTCAGTCTCAGCCCAGCGTCCCCAGCCCTTCCCAAATCATCATTCACAGATTTGTCGGCTCTGAGAAACAGATGTTACCAAAGCGCGCTGCCCTACCCGAGCCCAAGAAAGACCGGGGAAGGGAGGGGAAGCAGGGAGAAGAAATCCCATTTAAGCAAATATTTCTGCCTGCCCCGATGACCTTACAGTCCCTGGGTGTTTCCTACCAGTCACGATAACACGGATCCCGTCAACTTCAGCCTTCTCCCTCGAGACACCCCGGCCCCGCTGCGTGCTGAGGGTGCTCCGACTGCCCCGGGGGGGTCAGGCTGCCCCGGGACTGGGGTCCCGGCTGCTCCTCCACCCTTTTCCTCCACTCTCTCCCTTGGAGGGGCGACTGCCCGGGGTTCCCAATGAGCTCCCGGCCCCGACCCCGAGGACAACCACTCCTCCCCACTTCGTCCCCCCGTCCCCACCGACCTTTGCAGGAGCAGCAGCAACACTTCGCCAAGAGCCATCCTACACCGGAGCGGGCTGGATAGCCGCGCCTGCCCGCTTTCATGCTGCCTTCGGGCTGCTCATGGCAAGGAGCCACCGGCCCGCTTGGAAGAAAAAAAAAAAAAAAATAGCCTCAAAGCCAAAAAATACTGTAAAGAGAACGACGCTAAGCGGCCGAGCCGCCCGCGGAGCCGCCGCTGTCCCCTCGGAGCCCGGCGCGCACCTCCGGGGGCGGAGCGGGGCCGCCCCAGCCCTGCCCTTATGCAACGGGGCGGCGGCGGGCGGAGCGCCGGCAGCCAGGGGGGCCACGGGAGGGAGGGGTTCGGCCGCGTCCGAACCGCGGGGATGGAGAAAGGAGCTGCCCCGCAGGAAGTTTGCTGCAGCTCTGATAGGTTACCGAGGTTTTAAAAGGCTAAACTTACTTTGCTTTTTTTTTTTTTTTTTTTTTTTTTTCCCCCCAAGTCACAACTATCTTTTTTCCTCCCCGCCATTCCTTCAGCTTAAGCATCAGACAACGAAAGCCTTTTACAGCTGGCTGGAAGCATTAACCAGGATACGTGCCCAACAGCTCTCCCATCGGCTTTCTGCAGGAGGTCTGCCTGAAGCACCACAGCCCTTCTGCTCAGGGTGAGAGTCTGAGACACGGACCAACCTGACAGAGCTTTCCTTTCAGAAAGTGCCAGCCTGTCATGTTAAGGTTTCCCACCTAAAACACGGAAAACTGGAGGTGCCAAAAGTGAACCTTGCTGGAACCTTGCTTGGGCAGGATGCCTAAGTGGAAGCATCATGCATTTTACACACTTGTACTGAAAAATGAGCAAAATCAACACGCTCCCAGGCATACATGTGGGAATTGTTCTTTGACTGCAGCCCCATTGGAAGCGCTGGCAACCTCAGAACCAGCCTGGAGCATGCACCGTTTCCTTGCCCTTGAGCACCAGGCTGCTGATCAGCATGTGAGAATGAAGTGAACCTTCACTCTGCCTACGTTTGCTGTGTGTTGTGTCTTTCTTTGACTTGGGACTTTGCCTATCTAGGAGATGCATGGGCTCTGGTGCCTGCAGCAGTCAGACAATATCTCATGGGAAACAGTGGCCACAGTTTCACCACAGCAAGTGGAGAGGGAAGATGTGGATGCGGAACCTACAAGGGCCCCTCTGCCCTTCTGCACCTCTCCTTTTCCTAAAGACCTTCACTTCTCCACCTTCTGCTTCATACCATGTCTCTCTCTTTTGTATTCTGCCTTTCACACCACATCCTGCCCTCTGAGCTGCTGCCTCCCACCTTGACTCAGCCTGCTTTGAGCAAACAAAATAAAGGGGTAATGTGCTCTTTAGTGGCATCTCAGTGTGCTCCTGGTGTCCTGCCCTGTGTCTTCCTGCATGGAGATCTGGTCTACAAGGCAAGACCTGTCCTTCATGGAGGGTCTTCACAACACTAGGGACAGCAGAACCCTGCTCCTGGCTGCCTTTAAAAGTCTTCCAAAGCAAACCTTTTAGATTCCTTGTTTAAGAAACTAGAGACACCCTAAAAATAGCATTTCAGTCCCAAGACACTTGGCAGAGCTGACTGCTGCCAGGACACAGCATCCCATGTGGGTGAAGCATCCCACGAGGGCTCAGCATCCCACATCAGCATTGAGATTTCACCAACCCGAACTGGCTCCCACGAAACTGCAGATATGGGAGGTTTGAGGGGTTCAGAGGGACATCTAGTGGTAAGCCCTAACCAAACCCCGGCATTGCTTGTGGGAGACAAGTTTCTGACTTCACTCAAGGAATGTTTGAACCATCAGGCCAAAAACAGCACATCTTAAAGACATGGTGCACATGACACTGACAGCACGCAGCAATAAAACAGTGCTTAGAGGTGAAGGTTCAGTGAAAGAGTACTTATGGGCAAAGTTTGACAACCAAGTTTGTAGTCCTGTAATTGCAGCCAAACTCTAAAACCTAATTAAGGTGTAATTTCAGCTCTGAAAAAAGTGGTTTGCTTAATTACAACAGAATTGAATTCATTATTCTGGGGTGAAGCAGGCTCTCTTTTTTCTTTCCCAACACTACCAATACTGTGAAGGTTAGATCTGGAAAGCTTCTCTTTTCAAAATATATATCCATATGTGTATTTACTGATGAATATATGCTACAAATACAAAAAAAAAAAAAAAAAAAAAAAAAAAAAGAAGGAAAAAAAAGAGATGACTGAAAGATAGTTTTAATAATCACATTATATTGAGTAGCTCCTATAAAGCAGAAGAGACGTGTTGTGCCCACAGCTCAGCTGCAGCCTTGGCTGAGGATGACATGGCTGAGGGACATGATTTAGTGGTGGGTTGTTAGAGTTAGGGTTGTATGGTTAGGTTGAGGTTGGACTTGATGATCTTGAAGGTCTTTCCTAACACTAGCAATCCTATGATTCTATGACATCTGCCATCAGTGTGAGTGGGACCTGTGCTGAGCCTGCTGGGAAGCAGCAGACCACAATGGGGAAAAATAATGCTGCACAGTTCATTTGGCCTAAATGATGAGCGAGGAGGCTCTTGCTTGCAACTAGGAAGGGTCCTTAACCTCACTTCCTATGTTCACATTGTAATTTCAATGTTATTTTTGGACAGGATGCAATGATATCTGGCTGAACGGCTTCTGTGTCCCCATGTCAAGTAAAACTTTCCCACTCTCACTCTAAACTAAGCCTGAGTCTCAGGAATTCTTTGGGGAAACACCTCCTGGCACCACGCTCCTAATACAGCTGCTGTTATCTGCAGCAGAGTGACTGTGAAGATGTTCGGCTCCCAACTTGCCCCACAGGGAGCTGAGGCCATCAGCACTGCATCTGTGCAGCACAGAGGATGGAAGGGAAGTTGGGATGATGAGGCAGTGAGTTCTCTCTGCTCCTGAATATGGCTTCAGAAATTCCCCAGGATTGAGACGCTCCTGGATGAAATCTCAGAGAGTCCATAGAAGTGACTTTTGCTATGTAAGTTCTCCTAATACTTTTACCCAGTCCTCTCGTGGAAATTTTGGGGTGAAAGATGGAATGTGTTCGTCTGTACGCTGTGTTCTCTCACACCTGCATCAGGGGCTTAATTTCCCTCAGTTATAAACTGAAAGATGTACTTGAGGGAAACACAGCATAAAATACCTAGTGGTGTAATGGTTCCATCTGGGTCATTAGAAATGTGGGGAAATACACTGGCCTGGATGGCCCTTGAGATCTGTAATGCAGAACAGCAGTGACGTTTCTGCCATAGTGACAGGTGCTGCTTCTTTCCCCCATCACAAGAGAGATGAATAACATAATGGCTATTGGGAGCATCTGTCTGTTGCTTATTCAAGTCAGTCCCACATTGTGCTTGGAGGTGTAAAGTGATTTCTGCAGAAAACCAATCCCAGTGGACACCACTATTAGGGAGCAGGATGCATTATGGCTGATGTATTTTTCTAATCCAATGAAGTTTAAGTATTATTTACTCATTTCTTTTGAAAAAAACAGGGAAACAACTGTCTAACAGGAACTGAAGTCACAGATGCCAAAAGGGAAAGGGATACACAGAGTTTTAAATATGTTATTTAAATATGTGATGTAACCTGCTGAGACATACTCAGAAGTGCAAGAACATACATGAAATGTACCTTCATTAAGAAGGAGACACTAGGTGACTCCGTTCATTACCGATTCTCCCACCAAATTTCTGAATGATTTGGGGGAAAAATGACCACTTTGTGTCTTCATTTTCTCTGCAATAATGCAATAAAAAGATACTGGCAATTCATATTCACCTTAAAGTATTCTACCTTAAAGTGCTCTGAAACAGAGGTTATACATCCTACATTAAGAAGAATTTTTTTGATTTGATGTTTATTCAAATGTGTGTCAGAATATGGCTCTGACATTACTGGCTTTTAGACTTAGTATTAAAAAGCACCTCAATCAATACGTCCTGTCTGCAAATGCTATTCACAAAACCAGGTAAATGTGAACAACTGGAAGGAAGGCAGATTGGCAGAGTGAAGCAGTCCTTGCTCAACTAGCACATTTCAGTACATTATTCTTGGCTCTGGCTCCAGCTATTTTCAACAGCACTAAACATTCATTAGATTAAATCAAATGAACCATGTTCTTTAAAAATAGTCAGGACCTCGTTGTGCCAGTTGGAAAAAACAACAACTTTATTGGGTATTAAAACAGATCAAATAAATTAAAAATAAATAAATAAATGGAATCATATTCCCTCCTGGCGTAAAGGAGCACAACTCCAAGGAGAGGTTTTTGGCTCCTCAATGTAGCACAGTGGTAGGTAAAAAAAGAACATTCTCAACTAGCTAAAAGAAACAAATTAAAAGGAAATATGGACAGCCCAGCACAAACTCCATGTTAAACTGCAGTGCAGGCATATGTTCAGCAAATGTTAGAATACGTCACTCCTCATGCTTCTGCTGTAGACAACAGCATGGGAATAGTTTGTGACAACTTAGCAGAGTTGTGTAATCAACGAGCATCTTGGCCAACCAACTCTACTGGGAAGCCCTGTAGACCCATCTGCTCTGCCAAGTGCTCCAACATGAGAAGAACCTCACCTGTACACTACACAGAACCCACCTCTCCTGAACATTGTAAGTTCCCCTCACTGACAGCAACATAACTCTCATCCTAATTTACAATTCATTCTTTTCCTTTCTGCAAAGGAGGGAATGCCCAAGGCATAAAGATAATCTGCTTGGAGTCTTATCCGCCAAAGTATCTTAAAAAGCTCAACGAATAAACAGCACCAGGCAGATAGTGGTAGAGCAGACTACAGAATAAGACACATACACTCACTTTCATGCAATTCTGGTTGTTTCAAGAGAACCTGAAACATCTGGAGGTGTTCAAGAACCATGGAGATGTGGCACTGAGGGACATGGTTAGTGGGCATGGTGGGCATGGGTTGATGGTTGGACTTGGTGATCTTAAAGGTCTTTTCCAACCTTACTGATTCTATGATTCTATGAACTTAGAGTTGTCCCCAGATACTACGTAGATACATGTGGCCTTCTGCAAAGACCTGCAGGCAGGACCCTCCGGCCTGCCAGCAGAACCACCAGAGGAGTTGCAGAGTGCAACCCCTCACAAACCAGTTTACACATGGGCTCCAAAAAGTGGAGCCACATACTGCTTTACTGCCATATTGAGTTACTCATTTTCTAAAGAACGACAATGGATGGTGGATAAATCCCAAAAAAGCTCCTGATGAGAATAAAAAAACAAACAACAACCACACAAAACCTTAAGCAAAAAATAACTAAATAAAAATTTTAAGCAGCTTTTGTGTTCGTTTCCTGAAGCACTTATCTCCATTAAAGCAGAGATATATTGTTGGGAGTTACAGCAATAACCAGCAATGGAAGACACAGAGCACTAAAAGGCTGCTCTTCTGACATGTTTTGGCTCCTCTCGCACTGTGCTAGGCCTCAGTGGAGAAATCATGAGCCTATCTCAGCCATCAGGACAAACAGGAGCCTCACCCACTTGAGCATGACAAAGGTGAGTTGTTTCAGCAACTACAGACTACTGGTGTAATAGTAGTATTCCTGATCTGCCTGCCTCCACTTGCCTGAGGTTGTTCTGTTTGGATGCTGGAAACCACAACTAATTTTCTCTTCAAATGGCATTTCTCCTTCCTTGAAGAAAGTTTTTTGTTTGTTTATGTTTTTTGTTTTCTTTCATTTTGTTTCTGGTAGAAGACTACACAATCTACTGTCCTGAGATGTTTTGCAGTGAGCTAAAAGCTTTATCACCCATCCTCTCATCCAGCATCCAACACAATTATGATTCAAGGCAAACAAAAAGAAAAATTAAAAAACTGGCACACACCATTTACTAGTTTGAGAAGAACCTTTCTCTGTTTGGCCAGTCAGAAGGAATTGGATTGGAATTAAAATAAAATTCAATGTAAATATTGTAGAAGCCTTTATTTACATGGGCCAAATTATTGCATTAAGTGTATTTTCTTCTTTCCTTTGTTCTAGGATAGAAAGGGAATGTAGAAGAATTCTTACCAGGCAATGTTTAGGATGGCAGGAGTTTTGGTTTACAATACCAGATCTAAGACAAGCATAAAAGAATCCATAAAGCTGTTATTAGAACTTACGGAGGGCATAAATAACGAGGATACAGCTAACAGGCAGCATGCAGGGAGAAGAATTAAAAAAGCAAGTTTAAAGCTATTCTTTATCAGGTTTTATGGATTGACTGGCTAGAAAACAACTTTCTGCTTATATCAGTGTAGTGTACCCTCTTCCCACAGAATAGCAATGACTGTGTTTCTAGGATGTTAGCTGTCTGGCAGGTAGGATTTCTGCTGATGTCCTGTGCAGAAATGCTGCTCTGGGGGATGTCAGTGAGGGACCGTCAGTCCAGCACCAAATACTTAGAAATCCCCCTTCCTCTTGGTAACATCAGACATTACTGAAAGTGAACTCGTACACATTGGTGTTTCCAGTCACACACTGCAAGAAGGAGAAACCTGCTGTCTTTCTTCAAGAGGGACAAATACATGATGTCTTGGAGCAGTTTTTAATTCCTACATTTAGCTGAATTCTGGGTACATAACAGCTCCACATTACATGATCGTTCCATGAGCACTCTGAATCTGAGCATCAGTCGCCCTGCCAAAATCCATTGTTGCCTTTTCTGTCTCTCCCAGGTGCTGTGCCTTACCCTGTGCCAATAGAAATGTTTGTGCAGCCTCACAGTGAATGTGAGCTGCAAAAGGATCCAGGTTAAAATTAAGCTGAGATGGAGAAAAAAAAAAAAAAAAGAAAAAGGAAAAAAAAAAAAAAAAAAAAAAAAAAGCTAATTTTAACCCAGATCAGTTTCTTGATCTGCCTTGGTTCTCAAGTTGTTATGAGGAGGAATTTACTGCAAGAGCCTGAGGGTACATGAGGGATGCATCACCTGTGCTATCGCTTAGTTTCAGTGCTCCCACTCACCACAGCAGATGCTGACTGCTCGGGCAGGAATAGTGTACATGTCTGATGCTCCAAGAGATTCAGTCTCCCTATGTGAGACAAAATAAGTGCTTTTGCTCGGAGGGTTATCTTTCACTCAGCAGGGAGGAGCACCAGCCCCCAGTGCTGCTGATCTCAGGCCCATCTCCGGTGTCCCTGCATGTCCCTTTGCATGTTTTAGGATGGCTGATGAACATGCACTTTTGCAACTTTGCATGCAGAAAGACACTTCTTCGCATATAAGGAAAGGCTATAGCAGATTGAACAACGTGTAGCTCCCAGGTGAAGTCAATGTGCAAAGCAGTTCTCCTGTGATGCAGCAGCATGTCTGCATGGCACAACTACAGGAGATTTGTCTGAGCAGATGTGTGATGGCCATTGAAGACCATTGGGCTGAAAAGAGTGCCCTTCCCCTGCCATCTAAGCTTATTCACAGGTTAGAATGGCCTTCCTCAGCAGCAAGAGCACTTTGATTCCTTCACACTGCATGAAACTTAATTTGTATTTTGCAGTCAGTAGAAGGAAAAATGTTCTTATTTCACTGAGTAAGAGTCCTGCAGAGTTAATAAATTCTTCAGTGCTTTTCTGAAGAACGACATTTGGCTCTTAAAGCTGAATTCTGTTCTCTGATACCTAAATGCAATTCCCAATAATTTTCCAAGGGAATTGGGTATGTATTCCTTGGCAAAATGCAACTGTTAACTTAAAAACCTGAAGATATGTGAAATCTGCAGAAAAACTAAAGAGCTGGGTACAGTCTAAAAGGAGTGTAAGACTTAAAATATCTAAAAATACTTTCAAAATGATCTATGGGAAAGAAATATCTTGAGTGGAAAGATTTCAGTCTTCCTCCCTAATCTAGAAAATAGAATAACGCCTTTGAAATATAAACACTGGGTTCTACTATCTAACTTTTGATCTCTTTGGCTTGCAAAAGCAAAGGGCAACAAAACTGTTTAATTTAGCATCAGACAGCTAAATGCTCGTGGTGAGAAACAAGGAGCACCAGGCCCACTTCATGAATATGAGAGTCACCAGCAAACATGAGTTAGAAATTGTGTTGCTGAAGAGATAGAATCAAGGTTACTTTTTTTATAAACAAGCCTTGGATAGAGTGTTACCACTGTTTCTGTTTGCACACCTTTAGAGAGACTAGAAGCTATCCCAATCTTCACTGCAATGTGCAAGCAATTATCACCAACGGACTTTGCCTGCCTTAAAGAAAAGAAAAATGCCATTCTGGAGTTAAAGCAAAGCAGAATTTGCAAGAGGAGGCAACATCTTTTACTGAACCAATTAATATGAATGGAAAAATTACACTTGCACTTACATAAATAACTTCTGGCATCGACTATTAGATCCATCATAATGACAATAATATTAACTCTACTTTCTAGAATGTGGAATTAATCTGAACTAAGCAAAGCTGACATGAGTTTGGGATCTTCTTGCAAAATGTGTGACCTGGGAATAACTGCTCTGACAAAACGCTTGTGTAAATGACAGGAGAATCAGGCTTCTTGTGTCAGTATCAATATATCAAATCTGTGCTGAAGCAGATATACAGAAACAATTTCAATTACTTGAAATACATTATTTAATACGCAAGTGCTTTGCATTTCAGTTTGCCTAGCTCTGTCTCAGACTAGTCAGGGAAAAAGGATTTTTGCAGAGTTAGTTTACTTCAAAACACACTCGTAAAATATTTGTTTAAGATTAGCAGCGGAAGGATCAGCCCAGCAGTGTGCAGGCCTTGCAAGGTGTAAATACTGCACTGAGGAATAATCCCTTTAACTGTCTGGAAGCTGAAAGAATCAGAAAGCAATACTTTTGGGAAGTCTGAAACGAGATTTGCCCTCATCATTTATATCTGCATCACTGCGATTCTCAATAGGCTCAGCCTTTGTGTTGATGCTATAGAAGGCACATGTACACTCTGATGTTGAGTCAGTATGAGCCCAGAACCAGCAGTCTTATTTTTTCCTCCTGCTTAAATTTTAAACAGTTCAGGGCAAGAGACCAGGGAGTAGTTTACAGCACACTCAGCAAGGCAGAGAAGGGACACAATAATGAATGGTGGCTCACTGAAGCTGGTTACGCAGCAAAAAGTTTAGGCAAACAACCCAGATCCCACTCTTTCCCCACAGCCCCAGATGCATTACAGTCCTCTGTGAATCTGCTAAATTTAGTCTGGCCCCAGAGGAAACACAAGACACAAGCCATCCACATGCTCCCGTCGCTCTTGCAGCAGAGGCGGCCGATGACCTTCCTGTTGTCATTCTGGGCCAAGCGCTCCAGAAAACTCCCCCCTTCCCACTGTGCTGCATGGATCTCAAGACACACGACCAAATGCAGAGGAAACAGAACAGATTCTGCCCGAGGACCTATATTTATACCCTTCCTGTGGGCTGCTTGTTTTTCACTAGTGGGGCAGAGACGAGGAGAAATTATGGCTGCTGGCTTCAGGCGAACACAAACCTCATGTTGCAAACCGAACTCTACTCCACCCACTTGCTCGGGTGCCTGCAATGAGCTCAGGCACCACAGCTCAAAGAAACAGAAGGCATCTAGAAGGTCTCTGGGCAGCTCATAAAAAGAATCAGACACCAATTTCAGACCGTTCTCAATAGGCGTTCCCCTCTTTTGGATAACTGTATAATAGCCCAATCTGACCTCGTTTCCTGAATCTCAGTGGCACACAGCAGGAACCTGGGTCCTTTCTCAGTACAACTACTGCTCAGGCTCAATCAGTGCTTCTCATGGAGTCCCTTTCAAAGGCCCCTCTCTCTGCACTGACCCTGCTCAAGTAAGAGAAAGCAGAGCACAGATGTTTTATGAAAGGACACACGCTGGGATCACACAGAAATCTGGGGAATGGGCAGGACAACCCTTTCCACACTTATGGTCCTTCTGATGGGAGATTCCTCTGGTTTTCCCCAGGCAAATGGATGCTGCACAGCCCAGATTACTCCCAGGAAGTGGTCCTGCTTAATGAGCCAAAAGTATAGTATTTACTTAGTAGAACTATATTTGCCCTTTGTGATGTCACAACAGCTGGGACATCAATATATGAACAACAAAAATTAAAGATTCCCTTTCCAGCACATCTTTGAAGACAGGGTGGGAAAATAGGACCAGTGCACTCTCATCTGTCCATGTACACAGTCGAACTATTCCCAGGTTGTTCCCTCTCAGATGGATCATTTGCCAGGAGAAGGCTGTGCACCCCCCCCCCACCCTCAAACCTCATCTAAGAATCTAGGTCACCCACTACATTTGTGATCATGCAGCCAGGGAAGGAGCTTTGTGCATGGCCCAGCCCTTGGAAAGACAGCTGGGAAGCCAGGCAGGAGAGCAAGGAGGCCATGGAGAATTTCTGACCCCAGTCATCCCCAGAGGCTGTGGGAGGAAATGCAGTGCTGAGTCTGAGAGGGACTCGCAAGAGCTGCTTTCCCTCTATCCCTTCTCTACAGCTCCAGCTCATGATGGGAAGGCCAAGGGTGCTCAGCCTGCTGAGCATCCTACCTTAGACTGGCCAAGCCACTATCTCACCATATAACACAAATGCTGAAATAAGTAACCATACCCCCTTCCAAAAACTGCTTTGCCAAAAAGCCAACAGACATATCTACAGGAAACAAATGGCTCTTTATCCTGAGAAGGAAAATATTTGCTTTTGGACATACCCATCCCATCAGCAGCACTCAACACAGTGCTGACAGGAGCTGTGTGGCAGCAATAGACCATGGCCATCTCCGTGGCAGCGATATACCATGGCCATCTCCTCCAGCAGAGAGAAGCGCTTAACCCTCTGAAACAGGAGCGTTTCTATCTTCCTACAGACACACAGAGTTCAGTTCCTGCACTTTTGCTGATGCTTTCTCTTCTTTCCCTGCCAGCTTTTCTTGGTTTTTAGTTGGCTGACTAATTTGATTCTAAAAGCAGAATGATTTCTTATCCTGATAGGCAGCAATTCTACCCCATACTCAGTCAGAGTCTAGGATGCTGGTGCCAGTATGTTAATGAAGAGGTACAAGTGATCGATATATTACCTGCTACCAGGAAACCCAATTTTCTGAAAGCCTCCTAGCCAAATTAAGCACAGGTCCCAGAGGTGCTATAAGCTACGCATTAGAGCACTGAGCACAAGTTGCACAATAATAAAGCTGTCAGACCACTGCCAAACAGGAGTGCCAGCTCAGGTGCCCTGACCTTTATGCAATATCAGCTACTGAATTGTGTTCAGTTTAATGCTGTACTCTGCCTGTTTGCTGTACTCCCTGAGCTGCTCTTGGTACATACACAGTGACCTATGACAGGCATGGCTGAAAGAGCAGGAAAAGCAGATGGATGGCTCGCATATTCATAATATCTCATCCCATAAGCAGAATCAGGCCCAAGACACACTGATGTGTCCAAACATCTAACCCTTCTGATAGGATTTTTGTGACTTAGAAGGTGTGGATTATAGCTCTGTCTGTATTACTGCTGAATTTCCTCCCAGTTTCTCTGCCAGACCAAGTGTTGAATTCTTTGACATCCCAGATGAGCTCAGCTGACTGAGGCATTTTAAATCCCAGCTCCATTTTTTCCTTTCTCAGTACAAAATACATCACGGCCACTGTACACTGAAACTTGGGGTTAAGCTGACTGGGGATTAGGTGGATAAAGTTTTACCCCCTGTCAGAAAGGGAAGCAAAGGCAAAGTAAACAAGAAAATTTGCAGGCCTTCTCTCTTTTAAACAAACACTCCTCTGTTTAAAATAATAAAAATCCTCTGAAAAAAGCAAAGCAACTTCCTCCAAAATAGCCTTTCCTGTTTTATCATAGCATTTGTCTAAATTGTACTCCTCCAAAAAGAAAAAAAAAGAGTTCCAGGTAGAGTGCTGGAGGACTTTGGCTTTGATTAGATAACAGAGCAGCTGAAGCAATAAGTGCAATTGACTTCACTGGTACCTGATATGTTCTAAACAAATCAATACGGTTGAAGCTTAGCTTTAAATATCTAGTAATGCCATATTAAAAAAAAAAAAAAAAAAGTAAAGAAATGAAAACACCATGTCACTCTAACTCCATCAGATCATGGCTCCAACAGCCTGAATACAACCTGCCTCCATGGCTTGCAGTTGCTGAGACTCACTGTGCAGTTGTGTATTCTTGGTGTACTAATATACAGGTAAAAATTCTGGCAGAACTACAATCATAGCAATATGAATGTTCCTATTCACTCATTCTCTCAGACTTTTCTTGGTCTACCTCTTAAAAGCAACAAAATCCACATCTCATCACCCACATTGCCAGTGGTAGTTAAATACTTGCTCATTTTTTATTATTTTGGAGCTGGAATAATGGAATTATAGAATCATAGAATCACCAAGGTTGGAAAAAATCTCCAAGACCATCCAGTCCAACCTTCCACCTATCACCAATATTTCCCCACTAAACCATGTTCCTCAGTACAACATCTAAACGTTTCTTGAACACCTCCAGAGTTGGTGACTCCACCACCTCCTTGGGCAGCCCATTCCAGTGCCCAATCACTCTTTCGGAGAAGTTTTTCCTAATGTCCGACCTCAATCTCTTATGGTAGAACTGGAGGCTGTTCCCTCCAGTCCTATCATTAGTTATATCGGAAAAGAAGCTGACCTCACCACAACATCCATTCAGGTAGTTGTAGAGAGCTACAAGGTTTCCCCTGAGCCTTCTCTTCTCCAGACTAAATAATCCCAGTTCCCTCAGCTGCTCCTCATAAGGCTTGTGCTCCAGACCTCTCACAAGCTGGATAATGGAGTCCAGGAGAAAGTGTTAAGAATGGATACTTTATAGGTATCTGACTTCTTCCATGGCATGACTATGAGGTACGAGAAAGTACAGAATCCAAGGATCAAAAGATAATAGTACATATGGGAGTGAGGTATCACCAACCTTTCCAGCACCTGAGCAGCCATTGCCCACTAAGGGAGAAAGAAGCAAACTGGGGGGAAGAAGCTGTAAACACCCATGAAAGTGAAGCCAAACAGCCATTCTTGGAGAGAAGTGGAAGACATAGGAAAGAAAAAACAACAAATAACAAAACATAAAAGCAACCTGATTGAAATAGCAAAGCAGTCTGGAGTTTTCTCATCCTTCTATTTCCATTCTTTTCACAATTGCACGGAGTCACACTCATCTCTGTCTTAGAATTATTATTTTTTCCAGGTATATTGTAGTAGAGCAGTAGTCCAAAGCTGGGTCCTGACAGCATGCGGTGCTGGCCCATAGAGGGCTGCTATGTTACACCATGCTGGTTAGCTGATTTCCAGCTGCTCTACCGTAATTGAAAAGGAGTGAAAATGCAGTAAGAGCTCTCTTGATGGGATTGTTCTACATAAACCATGTCCTGAACTTGTAGCAAGGATACCATGAGGCATCAAAAGCCAGCAGGAGAGGTTCATGTGACCTCTCCTGAACAATCATAGAATGAAATTGTGACCTGAACATCCCTGTTGGAACAGTACTAGGAACAGAGGCAAGAATCTGTTTGTTTGTTTTTTTTTTAATTTAAATACTGCATATTTATGGGATTTTTAATTTAAATACCGGGAACCTGAAGATTGCTTGTTTAATGAAAACCCCAGTTTACATGCCAGTTAAATCAACTACTAACTAATAAAATGTTTCCTTTAGTTTGAAGCCTTACAAACAGTTTAATCAACTGCTCTTAATTAAGGCTTTCAAAAGCAAAAGCAATTTCTCAGCCACCACAAAAACAACTGAAGGTTTAATGTAGTGCGCTAAAACTTCTGTGTCCTCACACATCTCTCACAAGAAATCAGGAATAATTACTATAGAATACGTTTTGCAACAAAGATTGTTTAAAACACAAAAGAAAAAGTGCATGAGCCAATGCGAATCACAATTTAATACTCCACAGGAACAGGGACATAATAAACTCAGCCCAGGCTCTTTTTCCCTACTAAAATTCAAGATGTTCCTAAAAACCAAGACATGGGAAGAAACGATTATGTTTTTTTCCTATGTAGTTATTCTTCTGAGGTCTGGAGAAAAGAGACTTACAACCTCCACAAGAGCCACATTCTCTCACTGGCTCTGCATGCTAATCTATTTATTCATCTGCTCTTTCCCACAAGTAATGGTCACAGAAATGCAGGTTTCAGGTTAACTTCATTTTCATTGAATGCTCTTCTTCTCACAGGACTCTATTCATCCTTCCTCTGCTTCTTTCTTTTACAGCCTAGTCTGCAATCACCCCCACCAGCCGCAGGCTCTCTCTGGCCATGGAATCAGGTGGGTTCTCTAAATGTAGAGCCTGTCCCCTGAGCAGCACCGAAGCCACTGGTCCTCCTGCCCAAAGTCTAATGGTATCACAGCTGATGCACTCAGCCCAACAGGATCCAGCTGAGAAGTTGCTCATCCTACTAACAGACACCTTGTGAAGCCTATGTTCCCTGTACAGTTGGGAGACACCCAACCATTGCTCAATTTGCTGTTGCAAGAACTCACCACTGCCACCAAAGCCCCACTGTTAAGTGGCCATCTGTCTGTGCTTCAAGATGTTTGTGTAACATCTTAAAACAATATGTTCCTCATCTCCTGCAGAGAAATAGACCAGACACAGGCATCCCACAGGCAGGATCTAGTTTGTGGCCCTGAGTGGGGTCCCTTCGAATATCATCAGCCTAAACTTAGTCCCATAAAGCCCTACTGTTTTAACACCTTCTTTTTTCTTTGGTGATGGAGATTGCTTAAAATTTCTGTAAGAACTAGCCTTTGAATTACACTGAGACTTTGATTTTACAGCAAAAATGCTGAGTGAGTGGACAAGAGCTGTAAGAGATCAAGGTTTCATCTAAAGGTTTCATAGGCCAAGTACAAATACGGAATCACTCATTTGAAGCTAGTAGGCTGATACCAGGAATATGCCAGTGTGCTTAATGAATATTGACTAGTCATTAGGTTGCTTTCCATCCGTGCAGATTTCTCTCTTAATTTGAAATTTATAGTTTAATACCTTAGAGCTCAATTATAGAGTAAAAGAGACAGGAATAAAAGTCACAGTTTTCCTGTAATTAGCCCCATGAGACAGTTCAAACAGAGCTTCATTCCTAGTGCCACAGGTCTTTCTTTTTCCTTCCAAGGGAATGCCAGTAATGAAAAAATACATATAAATTTTCAAATACAGTAACAGAGACTGCAGAACAGTTCTTTTTATTCAGTCATCCATAAAATATTTATGTAAGGTGAATCCCAGAAACCTGTTTGCCCTTTTACAGAAGGTAACTGCAAACACTGTCAGATCACTGGAAAGCAAGAACAGGCAGGGCTCTATGGGGCTCTGAGCTGTAGTCAAGTCATGAAAAAACTAAGTGTGTATCCTCTACAGGAACACAGCCAGAAGTAGGACGGAAGGCTGGGAGACTGATCCTTGACATCTCTGCACTTTCACTGAACAACTGCATGAGAAATCTGCAAAGATACTTCATTATGAAACATAGGAAGTGTTCTATTTGGAGTTTGTTCTCTTACATTTGCACCAATTTTTTTCTTTTGTAATATTTTATGTAACTATTTTTAAAGAAATAATGTAAAAAATAAACAAATAGGAAGAGAAACAGAGCACATGTTCAGTAGTGAACTTTGATTTTGTATTTCCAATGGCTTTCATGGATAGCATTCTGTTCAGGTGCTGATGGTTCAGGTGCTTCTTTTCTCTTTCATTTTAGGGATGGTAAGTACCTTCATTGAGCCTATGTTCACAAGTCTGTTTTATGTTTATAGTTCACAGTAATTTATTTAGGACAAAACAGCAATTTATCATTTTGCACCAAGAAGATGCAACTATTTTAAAATATTTCTCAAAACTCCATATGCTTACCTCAAAGCTGACAAATTTTACCACTTACGTTTTAAGTACAGATATTTTCTATTCTTGTAGATGCAGTGTTTTTAAAACAAAGAACTATATGCAAGCAAAATCCAACATATTCCACAGCTGTATATCTTTATGTATTTGAAACAGATGTGGGAAGACTACTTGGTGTTCACATAAGTTGTGTCAGCCTTTGCCCTGTGTTGTAGAGAAAGGCCACACATTTTGGAAGTTTAGAGCAAGGGGGGCTCATAATCCAAACCATGCTGAAAGATACTGGAAACAGAGATGGACACAAGTCTGAATAGCCACGTATGATGCTAATCCTTGCAGCACCTCATGAGACTTGCAGGCTCCAGAGGCTAGTGTATTTCCCCCTTTACACTTCTCCCCTTTCTTTATTTCAAGCATCTGTTTATTCAGTTTAAACAATTTCCTGTTCTCCTAATGGAGGGACAGCTGATTAGACCCAGAAGAACCTATTTGCTGTACTGCAGCCAAAACTGTGAGCTGGACAGTTATTTTTATAATTTTTAGCAGCACTTCTGGAGATCCCATTACTGCTGAAGTTCCCTGATCCAGGTTTGGAATGTGCAGGAAGAAAATGGAGGCTCAGGGGAAGGAGATGGGAGGAAGTAAAGGCCATGAATGTGTGGCTGGACCAGCCCCAGACTGACTGCACCTGCCAGGAAGAGCATGTGGGCCAGCTCAGCAAGCTATCGGGATGACATCCCCTGCGGCCTGGCTGGGCTGTGCTCAGGCAGCCCGATGCCCACACTGCCCTGCCTCCATCCTCCTCGGGACTGCCAGCTTCCCTGTGCACCGTGCCATGTGGCCCTTCACAGTGTCCTTCAGTGTCTTAATGCCATGGCCCACACCCAGCAGACATATTCCTGTGCTTCCTGTGAGTCATGCCACGCTGGGCTCTGCCTGCTCTGCCAGACTGAATTTCGGCTTTACCTGTTTACTCACGGCTGTAATCCGCAGGGAGGTGTGGCTGCGGTTCTCAAAGCTCTGCATGGCTTTTGGAGAAGCCAGTGGCCAGGACAGGCTCCAGCTGTGGCATGTCTAAGTGACATGGACACGCTGGAGTTTGCACCTCAGGCAGTGGGGACAGTCAGCATTTCCCTCCTGTGCTTTTTAAGGCAAAATGACTCTGGGCCCTTTGCAGTGCCCTGTTTGTTCCCTGCTCCCTGCCTGCAGAGAACTGAGAGCACGATTTCAGTGCTTTTTCTCAAAACAAGCAAAATCACCAAGCTTAACTTGTCCAAACGAAGAAGGATCAAGTTCTACTTCCTCTAATGCAGAGGGAAAAAAATAAACAACTTCATAAAGCCAGTTGAGGTTGCACGTTTGAGCCAGGGTGCGGGATGTTAGGAGCCATTCCCCTTGCCCTAATTGTGACAGGAACACAGCCCTAAGAGGACATGCTTTGCCCACCCTGAATGGAGCAGGTCCCACTCCAGCAATACGGGGCACCTCCTGCATCTGGCTGCACGGATGTGATGCATGGGACACACAACACTCAGAACATGACACCAATTGAATAGGCCACAGACACCATCAGAGACAAACAATTTTTCACCAGTCAGTGCAGGTGTTTGGAGGAAAGCGCAGGTCATTTCCATGCAAATTGACATCAAGGCCCAACCTCTCAGGGTGATGCATGTTTTGTCACACTCTGATTGTAACACCTTCTTTGCCTCTTGTAATGTACCAGTACACTCACATCTCCAGTTCACCTGTCAACCTGGTGTACCAGTACTCACTGGCGGCTTGTTTGCAATCATAGGTGGGCAGTGGGGATATAGTAAAAGACCATGCATTAATGTGCACTGAGGATTCATAAAATTCATAAAATAACATGTCCACAACTTAGGGCATGCTGTGTGCATACACAGCGTTCTTTTCCCCCCTTGTTGGCTTTTTTTCCCCTCCATCTCAGCTTTTAGACACTGAAAGCAATCATTGTGTCTTATTTTTATCCTGCATTTCAACACAGTAACAACTACCACACAGCAAAAGATACAGACATACGAACACTGATTCATGGGATGGAGCTGGGCTGGTGCTGTGCTGACTCACAGAGACCCAGTAACAGAACTCACTCATGACTACACAGTCCTTTGCCCACATCGACTGCCAAAGCAGCCCAAGCAGCTTATATGATACAAAAGGGGAAATCCAAAACAATCTGAAACACCTGTCAGGCTGTTGCCTACCTTTTCCTGAAGGGAAGAAGCAATCCATCTCCACACTACTGCGGGAATGGGAAATGCAGAGAGCGCTGCTGGGGACCAGGCCTTCCTGCGGTGGGCTCCGCTCCGTGGTCCGCACCAAGCACCAGCCTGGCCTTTCACTTGGCCTCTCCAGCAACTCCACCGTCTGCCCCACCTGAATGCTCAGCTCGCTACTGTGGCCCGCCGTGAAGTCCTGGAGCACCACGGTTAGTTCACACCCTCCAGACAACTGCCCAGGTTCAAGGGAAAAAAAAAAAAATAGAGTAGAAAAAGGAGTTAGAGAGGGCAGAATGAAAGCAATCATCTTTGCATCATATTTACACTGGCAAAGGCAGGCTTTGTGCTCCTTAGAAGCCAAGTTAATCATTTCTTTTGCCAAAGTTCAACAAGTTGTGACCCTTGTTTCCTTTACTTCTTACTCATTCTGTTGGGCTTGAGTAAGAAATCAAAGCTACCCACCCCATGGCCTCTTGAATGCCACAATTTTCTAGCGGGGGGTGCCCATCATGAACCTTGCTTTTTTTCTGTCTTTAGTTTCTGGGGTGCCTTTCTAGCATGGTACTAGCCCAGCCAACAGCTTTGGCACTATGCCTCATCGCAGAACAAATCCAGCTCCCTCTTACAACACAAGCCAGACACATTCCCACATGCCACCACGCAGTGAGGATACAGCTATCACTTTTTGCAAGACAAAAAACATTGCCCTCTTCTTCCCAAACTTGTTCTAAGGTCCTTTTGGGAGATTAGGGAATCCTGATGGGGCAGATCAGAATAGCTCCTCCCACACTGTCTGATGGAAAACAGAGGTGTAAATATATAAACGTAGAGTGACTGATTATATGCTGACTTCCAGGATTTGTATCTAAGAATAAATGTATCATTTTACATCCGTACTGAGTGCTGGCAACCTGCTGCTTTCCTTCAATCTCACACCCCGCGATATGCAAGGAACAATACTGGTCTCTGTTTAACCTTGATCTCTATATAACCCAAGACTGGATAGAAGCGTTTGTGTATACAGCAGAACAAAGCAGAAAAAGTGACTGCACAGGCAGCATAGCTAACAAAGCTTGTTTTCTTACAGATTTGGATCTCAGGGTTGGATTTGCAGGTGTCTGAACAGGTGTGAGAGCACAAATCTGGATTGCTTTCTGCCTGCCCATCATTAGGGGCCCTCGTCTGGGTCCGTCTCTACGTGCTGCCTGCTTCCTGGAACATGCAGGATCCTTTGAGCTCCTTATTCCAGTATCAAATTTGATTGAATTAGCTCACTGATTCGAAAGATACTGAGCAGCAACCAAGCTGATTCAAATCCCTGTAACATCACAAACCTCACTTTCTTGGGATACAAAGCTAAAGACAGGCACATTATAAAATGTTTTTAAATAAACCACTTGCAAATCCAACTGAGCTGAGAGAATTGTTGTACAATGCCTAATAGAACTCAATGAGAAGTGGGATCTGCTCATCAGCTGGAATGGGTGAGCCCCTTAGGCGTGCAAACCCATTTCTACAGACATCACTCTTGAGCTGTACAACTTCAAAATCCCTTACTGCAGGCCAGGCAGTCTCAAATGCACACTCCCATGGGAACAGCACTCTCCCCATTCAGTGGCATTGTGGTTTGTGTGTCTCATGAGGCAGGCATGAAAGAAATCCCATTCACAATTCCAATATATACAATTACAGAAAGGGGTCAGTGGACAAGGACTGGTTCTCACCTGTCCTGTGTCTCTGGCGTAGACGAAATGCTAGATTGGGGGAAGAAGAAGGAAATAATTCTCTGAAAGATTATTTGTAAATAGAAAAAAATCAACCAAACCAAACAAACCATGGCAGCTGTTGGAGGCCATTCAGACAGCATGCTACCACTAACCCTTGCAGAAACAGCTCAGTGAACTGATGGAACATACACAAGATCAATTTGGCACACTCTGACATGCTTTCCTCGTAACACACAGCTATTGGAAGAATAAGATATTGCTATAATATTTTCTAAGGTTTCTTTGCTATGGGATAATTTGAGAATTACAAGTTTTTTTCTGATCCAATATGGGACCCGATTTGGTATGGTATATTTAAGATACAAGAAAAATCCAAGAGACAAACTGAAAACAGTGCCGTGCCCTGCACTGAAGTACCACTAGGTGTCCGTGTTTGCCATCACACCGCAAACTCTAGCTGCAAAGAATACACTCTGCTTGGCTTCAGGCAGGGGCTCGCTAGGTGCGGTGTGCTGCAGCTGGGCAAGCAGCATCAGACTCAGATAGGAGCCCTCAATCCATCGTTTCCAACCGCAAGGGCAGAGAATGTGCTGCAGTGGTCAGAACTTTTTTTTTCAGATGGCCAGGTTGATTTTTGAAAAAGAAATCATAAGGGCAGCCCACCCCAAACCTGGGGGCCTTTGCCGGCCCCTCCCCAAATAGCTGAACACCTGTGACACAGTGGATGACTCAATGAGGGTAGCACCTGTAAGCAGTACCCCAGAGGAGGCAGGTGTGCTCCATGACTTGCAGGTGCCATCTAGCCCTGAGCTCCTGTTTCTCCCTATCTCATTAAAAAAAGCTATTTAATGCGGTGAGAACTGGAAGTGATCAGCCCCTCTAGCAGCCTGTTGCCAGTTGACTGCTGGAATAGTAATGACATATGTAAAATGATTTATTTGTAGGAAAAGACACTAACTTTGTCATGAGGAATTATGCAGGAACCCTTTACAGGTGTGATTAGTTCAGGTTGCGGTCCACAGACGATTTTTAGGTGCAGACCACAAAGAACAGAAAGAAAATTTCTTCCTTTTGCAAATGACTTCACTGTGCCTATAGAAGACTGTGTGTCTTCTATACCACCACACCACAAGAACACGTACTGACCAAATTAACCCACAGCAAAGAAATCTCTCTGGAAAGACTGTATGACACTAACATCTATGCAGTTTATCAGTCATTTAGGAATAATGCAAATACACCTGCTTCTCAATGACAGAAATCCTTTCACCTATGAAGTGTTCCCCAAACTATTAATGGCTTAATTTATTTTTGGAGAGTAAATTCTCAATCTCAGAGAAGGATATCACGGTTTTCTCTCTCCTCTGAGCATGCAATAGATGGGATACTGCTTTCTCACGCGGATTGCATTTGGTTTGGAAAAAGAAAGAAAATAGAGAATGCCCTTATAGTTGTACTTCACAGGTAAATGGCTTCATATTTTAACATATTATATTCACTATTATCATTCTTGTGATAAAATCAACCATTAAAATCATTGGCTGGATACATTTAAAACTCAGACAGCAGTCTGCCTGTGTACTGTACAGCCAATCCACGAGACATTAAAATAAAAACAGTGATACAGCAGGTCTTTGCAGAGCACAAGGCGAAACTGAAAGATCTGACACTGGTACAAATGGAATGAATTACACAGAAAGCAATGGCTTGAAAATCAGTAAGAAAAGGACATGCAGAACGAAATAGCGAAATGCTAGAAAGAATCACTGAATAGAATCATAGAATCATTAAGGCAGGAAAAGATCTCTAAGATCATCTAATCCAACTGCCCGCCTGCTATCAATACTGCCCACTAACCACATTCCTCAGTGCCACATCTCCACGGTTTTTTAACACCTCTGGGGATGGTGACCCTACCACCTCCCTGGGCAGCCTGTGCCAAGGCCTGACCACTCTTTCTGAGAAAAAAATTTTCATAATATGTAACCTGAACGAAAGAAACAGGAAGGCTCCAAGCAATCCACAGCGAATGTGCGGTGTGTCCTGTGTACCACTAGCATGAGCCCCAGCCTGTTCCCATACTGCTGCCTGCCACTAGCAAACCATCTCCCATCCTCTGTGATCACTTGTGCCTGGTCTAGGAAGTGTCACTGCCCATGCAGCACATAAATGTTTTCATCAGGATGTGCCAAAACAGATCAAAACTGTGCTGCTCTATGTCACCAGTGTAGGTGGGGACCAGCCACTAAATAACTGTAAATTACCCTATTTGCTGCACAACATTGCTACCAAAACTCTGAGCATTGATGGGAACCTTCTATGTAACATACTGACACCGATAAATGAGTTTTGTCCTGACCACGCGAGATGTTTTTCTTTTGGGAGCACCCAGCTGAGTGCTTGTCAGCCTTGGGAGCGTGAAGTGCAAGCCACGAAAAGGTCCCAGACATGGACAGGTCCTGCTGGGGGGGACATCCAGGCTGCTCTGGCGATCAGCAGGCACCAGTTAGTGTAGAATGACCATGTGATGGTATTTCCTGTGTCACAGCATGTGTGCATGACCACTGCTGTATCTGTTCAATTTTCAGCTATCAAGCAGCAGCCAGAGGAAGCAAGGCTGAACACCAAAGACACATTTATCATTACAGTGCATATGGAAAAGACCTATCAGATCACAGGCTGTCCTTCCTTCTTGCTAAAACAGATGTTAACTACTACTAAATCCACTTTGGTTTAAAAGAAAGGGGGAATTAATAGCTCCCTGGTGGGGTAAGAAGGGGTTTGGAAGATGGTCTCTTGAGAAGGATGCTTTGAATACTACTTAAATGAATGAACTGCAATGGATCTCACAGTGATTCTGAAACATAAGTCCAAGCTCAGGCAGACTATGAACTGGTAATAGAGATACTGTAGTGCTTATGCTAGCATAAGTGGATAAATAGCTGCCTCCCCAACAAACGTAGCAGCATCTCAGTGGTTTTTCTCCAAGGGTACAGAACGCTGGTGTTTGTGATCTTCCCTTCTGTGACACAGTGCCATAATTAAAGTTTTAGTCTTTTTGTAATTAAGGTATTTAGTTCGTAACAGAGGCTCATAAACCACACTGTGACACAAATGTGAGGGCACATACCAAGCGGACCCAGCTATCTGTGGTGCTCATGGTAGTCCCTGGGAGCTGGGCACAGCCAGGACTTCAGTGCTGCCAGCTTCTCCATGACAGACCTGGGCAGGCACTGCTCATACCTGCCTGCCATTTGTCCACCTAAGGGCTTGTAACTGCTAAAGATGCTCTGTCAGTATGCAATGCACAACTATCCTCTCATGCAATATTAAGCTATTTAAAAAGAGATTTTAATATAAAGAATCATGCCTAGCTCCATTCTATACTAAATCATCTCATGTACTTTGTTTTTAAAATTGCTTTATAGTATCGTTTCTTTATATAGATCTCTTCTTCCTTTTTCTGCTCCTCAAATGTTTCCATTTCGTCTTCAATATATTTCCCACTCACAACCACAGAATCAGCAGTGCACTGCATCTGAAGACGAAGGCAAGAACCAGTACATTTCAGGTAGGCATGAAGTTATTTATGCCAAGCCAACATTTAATCTTCATTCAAAGAAGCAGCAACAGAGAATGAATCTATCAGGGTCAGAAGAGCTGCTGAGAGTATTTAAGTATTATAAAATATGCCAGCATCGTTGTAGAAATGCACACTCGCTGATTATTTACATATATTCAATAGAACACAGAGCTCTGCTCGTTCAAACAAAGCGTTCTGTGTAGCTCTGCTCTGCGCTCTAATATAAATTGCTAGTTTGCTGTTGCTTGTAGGCTTTCTGCCCATCTGCTTTTGGATGACAGCCAGTTTTGGATAGAAGCATTTAGTCACCATAAACAACCGATTTCAAGAGAGTGAGAGTGGCAGCGGGAGAAAGAATGGGATTTGCATCTTATCAAGAGATTACAAGAATTGAATAAGACCACTTAGGCGCCGATTCTGTCTGCACTGAAATAAACCCTGAGCTGTCACTCTAGCTGGGAGACAGGCACTAAAAAATGTATCCCTTGTAGAATTCTTTGTGAAAATTTCTGTAATTCCATAGAGATTTTCTTTTTTGCTGGTTAGGGAGAGAGACATCAAATGCAGAAGAAGCCTTTGAGGAATTCTGGTACTGGAGAATTGCTTTAGTTCACTGTGCTATAGCAGGGTCTATTTGGAGTGCGAACACCTATGTTCCTACTTGTAAAAGTGCTGCACCTCAGAGGGATGCTGAGCTGAGAGCTCTGGCACTTCTGGTGAGTGCTTCATTGCATTGGCATGGAGGTGTTTCTGCAGGGATAGAATGTGTTTCAGAAATGGCAAGCTCCTCAATAATCCACAGTGACTGGCAAAATTCCTCCAGATTGAGCTCATTTCAGAAGTTTGGTGGAGAATACTTGGCTCATCTTCTAGTCTTTCTTGGTCCTCGGGCCCCTGTACCCATCTGCACTTAAGCTGGAGATGGTGCTTCCTACCCTTTGTTCTGTCTGACCAGATGAAGAGGATTGCTCCCCGAGCTTCATGGGGAGGTTTCTTTGTATTTAAGCCTTTAGTCAGACACATGGTAGGTCTGATGGTGACAGGCTGTAGCCCTAATGTACCAGCTCTGCTCCTCTCAGCAAGGAGATAACAAGAGGCATCTGGATGCTCAGCATTCTATAAATCAAGATACAGCATGTTATTCCACAGCAGAAAGAAGAGACAGAGATGGCACTTGGGACATATAAATATGCTAACAGAAAGGAAATCTGGTGTTATGGTTTCAAACAGCACAAATCTTTTATGTCCAGCAGATTTTGCTGGAATCCCTACTAGACGACTGTATCCTGGCTGTGCTGGACTTTGGAACTCCAGCATATACTGACATGTGCAGAACAGCTTGAATGAGCTGCCTGCATTATTTCTGGAGCCTTTTTTTTCCAGAAATAAAGACTACAGCAAGCCAAAATTAAAGAGCGCATGTACCATAAAAAGTACTTTTGAAGATAAAGGAGACCAGACTCCATTTCACCCAACAAACTGAAGCACAGAATCAGTCCGTGTTTGACCTTTCAAGACACAGGTTTTCTCATTGCACTTGGCTTAAGAGAGCTGATACTGGATGTTATTCCCTTCCCTATTTGAAGCACAAAATGGAACAGATACCACTTGTGTTTCCTCAATGAAACAGCCAGTATGACTAAAACCCATCTGCAACCAGTGTTGCAGAGGATGAGAAGGGTAGAAAGCCAAGGTAAAGCCCCACCTGTCATCTCTTACAGCCACAAGATGTTCGAAACTCATCTAGGGTTAATAAAAACACAATAGTCTGAAATCAGGGAGTAATGAGTAGTTGCTGAGGTTTTTTTTTTTTCATGTTCAACTCACTCTGAGCAAAGCAGACTATTTTGACCCATGAAGTCAAAGGTTTTAGTTAACAAATAATTAATTGACTCCTAAGACCCTGCTAGCAAGTACACTGTGTAGCTGGAGAGTAGGTGAAAATGTGAATGCTCAACAAAGGAAAATGCACAAGCCTGCACTGATGCTTGGTAGCATCACAGAAAACCACAAACACTCCTCCTTCAGGGACATTAGCTCTGCAAAATGGCTAAGGCTCGGAACAGAGAAACCAAAAACACAATGAAGCATTTAAAGATTTTTGTCCAAATGGTTAAATTCAGAGAACAGATGTTTTATATAAAGTGACTTTAATTGAAAGGATAATTCAAACTATGCCTGAGCCATACGGTCCTGTAAGTCTGACTCCCCTCTGCCTTGGACAGCATGGCATCCCTTGCCTTTTCCAAGTTGTTTCCTTTTTACAGATTTAATAGCTGCTATTTTTCATCTTTATTGTGGGTCTCTAGGTCCCATTACCATAAGTCAGAGCCTTGAGCCACAAATTAACTCAAAGGTGGATTTAGATAAGTTGCTCTTACTAATTTTCAGTAGGTTTGTCAAATAGACCATGGAGGCAAAAGCAGATCTAAGATTACAGAGAATTCATCCAGAGGAATGGTGGCAGTGAGTGGTGTCTCCTTCAAAGCTGCCCTGGGAAGGCCTGGCCCTGCATGATACATCTTCATGGCCCTTTTCCCCTTGCAGACTTCATGGTGAGAGTTAATAATGCTTCTGGTCAACTGAAATCATGCTTTGAGAGTCCTGGCCCCTGGCTGGGTGAGGTGGTTGCAGTTGTCTGGCAGCAGCTGGAGAGAGGCAGGCAACCTCACAGGCTGCTTTTCCTCCCTCCCAGCCTGTTCCCTATAATGCTCTTAGTTTATGTCTCTTACATTAATGTCCTAACAGAACACTCCAGCTCAGTGTTGCCATTAATTGCCAAGTAAAAACACACAACTGCTGCTGTAAACAGGGTACAGGAATGAATGCCATATGAAGCAGTACCCACTCTGAGCAGGAGAGTTTGCAACGGCGTTGCATGCTCACGCCCTCAGTCAGTGCTTGGTTCTGTGGAAAGAAGATCTCTGAGGATGTGGTTACTTGTGTTTGAGTCCTCCCTGCTGCTCGCCTTATCCACTGCATCCACAGAGCCTTTCCAGCATTGCTGCATCATTTTCAGCCATCACGATGGGCTGCAGCTCGAGTTTGAGCAGTTAAATCTTGGGGCTTTCATTCTGCTCTCCATAATACTGCTATTTACTCGAAGTGACCTCATTTGCCAAGTGATGTAAGAGCGTGCATGATTGAGCCTGGCACGTCTAAGCAGATGTTTTCAGTGGACACAGAAACAGCATTATGAAACGAAAATATTGCCTAAAACCTGAGCAGCACAAGAGATTACAATGGCTTTTATGCAGATCAGCTTACCTAAAACTGTGTTGAAAGGGCTTTGGCTGTAGTCATGCGCTTCCCTTTTTGAACCGAAAGGCTGCTGCATGTACTGCTGCAACGTGGCTCCCAAAGGAACTGCAGCTGCAGGTTTGGAATTCTATCGGTTTTAGTCTCTTTTATAGAGTTACTGGAGTGTTCCCAGAGGACACTCCTCGTATAAAATTCTTCCCCTTTAAAGTACAATAACAAAAAGTGGTCGCACCCTTTTTCTGTTTTGTTTTGCTTTAGTTTCTAACAAGGTAATAAATTCTACTGCGTACAAGAGTTTAGATTCAAAGGGTTTGACAGTCAATCCGACTTGCTTTGTTTCAGCTGAAAGGAAATTCTCATTGACTTTGCCATTTACATTTGCTGTCTTCTCTAAATATAGATATAGAGGGGAGCCTAAAGGAACTTTGTTTTGTTCACTTATCAAAGGATTAACTGAATAATAAGGTCTACTGATAAGCACAATCCCAGCTCCTGCTTCGTTTCTTTCAGTGAAGACACATCAGACCAAATACTCCACTCTAATTCACTTTGAAGTAAGTTTAGAGTTGGAAGACTCTAAAGCAAAGAAATAAACGATAAACTTCTGGTGTGCTTTTCTTAAGTTCCATACACTCTTACTCTTTGAATCCACAGCCTGTCTTCCATACACGTGTGCATGCTATTAACATTGTATTAATTGAAACCACTTAAACTGAATAGTCAGCAAGACACTTCCTTGGCTGAATATCTTCCAGTCATAAAATTATGTTCTCTTAATAAATTCCGCTTCACTAATTCATTATTTCTTCATCTATGCTGTAAGATTCTTGGCATAAGCATCTGTTTCCTTTCATAAAACGCAAGCACATTTTGGACAAGACTGATAATGATAAATAATAAGTAAGCAATTTCCTCAATCCAAGGCAATACAGTAGCAGAACTGTCTGCCCAAACCTCATTAACCCCTATCCAACCTAAAGAAGTAACGGCTGAAATGCTCTGGTCGCCAGAATGAGTCCTAAATGGAGGGAAAACATGCTTGAACTAAGAGAATGAACTTAGACTTCCCTGCAAGAAAAATGATTTTGCTGTGGCATCACCACTTAAAATGCTGTAATTATGAACTGGTGGCTCTTTCAATGATAAATTTCCAGAAGAAAACGATGAAAGCACAATGGAAAACATCCTTCTTTCATTCTCAGAACTCACACACATGGCCTTACTGAGTAGTGACCCTATTAAGAACATGTACATAATTCATCACAGTATGCTCTGTTTCCTTCTCTCCTATCTGATTCCTCATCTTTCCCTTCAGCAAAAAAAGGGACTTTTATCACATTGCTCCATATTGTACTATAACTAACATCTGGATTGATCCCCAATGCCAATAGATGAGTGTGCCTCTCTTTATATCAAAGGTATTCATAAGATGTAGATGCATAGGAAAAAAAAAAAAAAGAATCTGAAAAGTCTAATTCATCACATGGCAACTTCATTCTAGACAACCTCATATCTCATTGGTAAGAACGACAAGGGCAAAAGGAGCATCTCCAAAATGAAATCCTACATTTTGCCATGCCTCAGTTATCCTAGTAATGGTAGTAAGACCTCTGTCAAGAATGTCTGTAAAGCCTTCTTCTCAACTTCCAACCACAAAGTGCTCAAATAATGTTAAATGATACTACGGTGACTTCAGATCACAAGAAGTAACCATTTCTGTCTGACTGTTACCTCTGAAACAGCTGGAACAGACTACGAAAAAAAAATGTAGAGGAATATTCAGCACTTTCCAAACTGAAGCCAAAGTGCTTTACAGTTCTTTGTAGGCATTCTGGAGTACTTACACATTCTCACTGTAATGACAATAATACTAATCTATATAATCCTTATTTCGCTCATAGGAAAGGCAATTTATTCTTCTTCAGAAACATAAAGATTATCACTGAGCTTTATTCTACCTCCTTGGAACTTGGCAGCCCTTTTCCATCATCCATCCCTATTAGAATGCCATGGGTTACCAACTGAACACTTACCTTAATTCCTTGGCTATTTGGAAAATTACAATCCTGGATTGCTCCGTCTTGCAAAGATTTCCACAAATTTCTGGCTACATACATTTGGTTTCTATTTGAGTAGTAACTGTCATTTACATAGCCTGCCTCCATTTTCCTTTTCTGATCACCTAATGTCATTTTATGATGTGCTTTTTCTCAACTTTAATTCCAGTGTGCAACCCAATGTAATTTGAATTATCATTCACATCACAGGCTTTTCTTCTCTTAAAACAATATGATATGAAATTTTCAATTTAATGTTTGTTTTTTTTTTTTTTTAGCGATTATCACATGTTACCGAATAGCTAAGATGTGCAAGAGTTGTGAATTCATATTTTAGCCACTGTTAGAAAAATGGCACCAGGCACTGACACACAGCAATTACTTCAATGACTGAAAGTCTACTGCAGCCACATCATCCAGGTATGTGGTTTTGATTGCTCATATGAACAGTCCAGCACAAATAAAGTGCTTTCTCCACTAAAACATGTTTCTTGTGAAAAGATCATGCTTTTAAGAAACTGTTAAAGCATTTTTTTTAATTATTAGAAATGGGAAGATAGTCATCAGAGAACTTAATGATGAGAAGAAGGGGTTTAATCTTACTTAACAATGTTGTCAGACAACAACTCCAAACACAAAAGCATCGCAGTAAAAAATTGGCAGGAAAACAGACATTTCAAAAATGGGTTACAGCTTGTAGTTGTACATCCACAGATGTGGCACGATAAATGCAAGTTTGGCTTTCCCTTTTATAGAAGTCTTTCTAGGAAGCTGCCTGAGTAAACACTAGCAAACCCTGTACTCTCAAGCAAAGCAAATACACTGGAGGAAGTTGGTGCTCCACGTTAGGGGTACAAGCCTGATCTCTACACCTTCCCAAGAGATACCCAAAGGGTTTGCAGAGCAGCACTGACTGAATGCTTCTTAACCAGGTTTCCCTGTGACCACCAGCTCCAGCAGCACCTGCTCACTGCATGAACCTACCATAGACCAGGACAACCACCCCAGGACTACACTTTCTGAGCATTTCCCCAAAGTTATTTCGAATCAGGCATGGAAAATATAAAAGCTGACATACCTTCCCCTCTGGCAGTCCAACAGGTGTGTGCTCTGCTAACTAACCCCCGTCACTGTGCCAATGCCACCTTGACGTCATTGTTACTGGGCTGACAAAAGGTTTCCATGGCAAACCAGAAAGCTGATCTGTTATCTCCCCTTTTGGAGGAAACCGAAATGCCCTCTCTCCTGTGTTCTGATAGAACCACCCATCTTTGTTTTGGCACGTAGCACAGAGGGTGCATCCAAACACTGTGATCGAGTTCAGTTGTTTGTTGTCTCTCCCCCAAATCAGAGCAGAGAGGGCCTTGATAGAAAGGGCAACAGATAAAACCAAAGGAGGACAAACTTTAAAGCGATGAATGACCAAAAAAAAAAAAAAAAAAAAAAACAAAAACAACACAATAAAGTCACTTGATTCCCCTTTTTGTTGTAATTTATTACCTCTACTAGCATGCATGGCCTGTAATAGTTAGCAGATGTCTGAAACATCTCATTTTGAACCTTGACTAAGATTAAAAAGATTTCAAAGTGTTTAAATAGCAGCTGCGGAATGAAATAAAGTTTCCTTCCTAACGTGACAGAAATGTTCATCCTAGCCTTAAACAAGGAGGACTGTTTTATACTCTGTAAATATTGAGGAAACTGAATTTCTGTGCACAGGCACCCACACATTATAAATTGTACATGCCTTTAATTTGCAGCAATTGATGTAAAATAAGCTCAGCAGAACAGGCTGGCCCAGCAGCCTGAATGCTTGGTAGGATTTTGTGACAATTTGCCCCAGGCTAACAGCTCGCTGCAGGCAGGAGATCAGCAGAGCTTGGCCATGCACAGGAGGTTAGCAAAGTCACTGGGCTAAATGTCATGATTAACATCATTACTGCTGCACCAAGGGAGAGCCTAGCAGGGCTAGAGAGCCTAGAGAGGGCTGCAGCCTGGCTGTGGAAGCAGAACTGAAATAACATAAAGGAGCGATGCAGTACGTGTAGTAACACCCATACATCCCCACCAGCCTTACTGCCATGCTGGCTCCTTGCAAAACAAAGCACATTCTCCCATGACTGAGCACTGGGGCCTGATGCAGCTTTGATTTCATGGCACGGTCCCTGTGAAGCCTCCAGGCCCACCAGTTTCCCTTCTTCTTGCTCCTATGCTGATTAAACTTCAGCCAAAGGCTAACCAATTAACTGCAACAGATGGCTGAGCCTCTGATTGAGGAAGTTAACATACAAACTGCTTGTTTAAAAACAGGTTTACATCTCAAAATGAATTACTGTTCCCTTTCAGGCTGTGTGCATTTCCTCTTTGCCTGGCAGAGGGGATAATTTCTGAGATTCTGGTGAATTTCTCACACTTGCAGGTTCTGGATGGGCACGAACAGATATCTTAGATGAAAGAGATTTTGAAGGATCTGCTGCAGTGAACAAAGATGGCTCTGGCCCTTACGCATCTGGTTTGAGTTAATATTTTTATCCCCTTAGAATACACAAGATTTTTTCCTTAAGCCCGGATTTTTACTGGTACACGTTTCTTCTGATTTTAGTAACATAAGGTTGCAATATTGTGCTCTCGAGCAGATGTGCTTTTGGAGCCCATCCCAAGGAGCACTGCTCACCTTCAGTGAAGGCAAACTCTAAACTGGCTGTGTGCTGTTGTCTTTGGGAAAGACAAAATGTCTTTCTTTGGCCTCCAGCTCACATCATTTTAAATCCTGCTGCATGAAGGCATGAAAGCTGGTTACTAGTAGTGTGGCATGTGATGCTAACGATGTCATTACTAAATGTGAAAATGCCTAATGCTTTTGAAAATATAATCAACGTATTTTATTCATTGTCCCAGAGAAGTTCACAACTCTAAGACCTTAAAACCATCACAGGACTTACAAATATACCCTTAACCACAAGCCAGTGCAAACTCTATTTCTATTAGGCAACGTGCAGCATATGCTTAACATTAGGGGCATGTGCCTAATGGGCTTATGAAACAAGGCCTGTTTTATGATTCAGCATGAGCAATTTCCAGCTCTGTATTCATCTTCTTACACCTAGGGATGTGCCTGGGATGGGAGCACTGGGCTTTCTGATGAACACAGTGCCCAGTTCCAGCACAAGAAGGACGTAGGGCTGCTGGAGTGGGTCCAGAGGAGTGCCACAAAGATGGTTGGAGGGCTAGAGCATCTCTCCTATGAAGACAGGCTGAGGAACTTGTTTAGCTTGGGAAAGAGAAGGCTCCAGGGTACAAGCTTACAAGCAGGAGGGGGAACCAACTTTTTACACAGTCTGACAGTGACAGGACCAGAAGGAATGGCTTTCAACTCTCGGAGGGGAGATATAGGTTAGATGTGAAGAAGCAATTCTTTACTCAGAGATGAGGCACTGGCACAGGCTGCCCAGAGAAGCTGTGGGTGCCCCATCCCTGGAGGTGCTCAAGACTAGGTTGGATGGGGCCCTGGGAAGCCTGAGCTGGTGGGTAGCAACCAGCCCATGGCAGGGGGTTGGCACTGGGTGGGCTCTACAGTCCCCTCCAACCCAACCACTCTGTGATTCTGTGATTCTATGATTCTTTGACAGGCTAGCATAGCTAATTAAACTCCCTAACTGTTGATCATAAAGAAAATATATGCAGGAATAATACCCAAATATGTTTTTTACTACAGATTTACACTCACTTTGCGGCTCTCAGCAGGTGCCAACAGGCGGGATGTGGAGAACGCATTGCCTGCACATATTTTTATTTAATTACCAACATTTTCAGAAATTTGCTCTGAGCAAAGTCATTAATCTTCAGTAATTTCTTTGAGCCACAGTTTTATGAGGCTGAAACCCCTCTCTGAAGTGGCGGCTGCATCGCCTGAGAGGGTTTTTTTTTCCACAAGGCAGTTGTCATGGCAACGTGCTAGGGAGGGGAGAGCACCAGCAATAATTGAGCATCAAAGAATTGGACGTGCAGGGAAAATTCAGTGCTAGATTCCATATTAGAGCCACAGGGTCTCCAAACTGCAGATTTTAAAGCTTAGGAAGACTGGATATTATTATAAGCTCTCTTGGGGATGGCTGTATTCCAGTAATGCATTATCACTGATCTGTTCCCATTATAATCCATCCATTTCACTGAAAATGACATGTTTGTGGGGCAGTGGAAAAGCAATCTGAAAGGGAACAATTGCACATCTCTGCTTTTGGGAGAGAAGAGAAAGAGGGAGGAGGAAAAAAGGTTATAATCAAAGCTATATTTCAACAGCAAGCCTGGATGTTGTAAAAATAATAATGGTCTTGGCTGGCTGCTTGTTGTGAAATAATGAACCTTCTGCACCTTTATAATATTATTGCAGGCATTCTATAGAGCACCCTAATAAAAATGGATGGCTAACTAAATGAGAAAAGGCTGCTGCGTTGTTTTATGAGACAATAATCCAGTTCCAGAACACATAAATTGTAAACCCCAAACCAACGAGTTTATACCAAGAACACAGCACAACTTTATTGATATTGTTACCAAGTTGCTCTTGTATGTGGTGCTACAGATGTGCTTTCAAAATAATTAAAATTTTAAAGTTAGCAGTGGAGCATTATACAATTATGTCTCAAGAGTGCCATGTGTCCTAAACTATTATGAACTCTCTTATAAGGAAGGTGCTTTTTTTATATTCACAGGGATTGGTTTGCCACCTAAAGATGGGAACACACAGATAGGGAAGCTAAAATAACCTCTCAGAAGGCCACTGCCTGGTACACAGATGATCTTGGTTTTAACTCCAATTCTGCATCTTCTCCAGTATTTAACTGGGATCATCTCACTCTTCTGCATCTCTGAATCTTGGAAACCTTTTCATGAGGCTGAGTAGAAGCTTTCTTTTGAACTAGTGTGCATTTGTAGAAAGATACACTCAGTTTGGATTAGGACAATTTAAGCAACACAAAAACCACCACTCTGGTGAAATCACTAGTCTCCTCAACGCTATTTTTAACTGCTGTGCTATATACATGGCTGGTAGTCTTCAATCTGCATGTATTAGAACTTTTCTTGTTTACTTATGACAAGCTTAACCAAGCTATCTGGATCAAGGAGGCAGTTCTCCTTGCTCCTATCTGCTCAGCCAACTTCAGGCATTAGCATGTACTTCTAGTTTCTCAGTTTCTTATGAATAACCAGTAGTCACATAGAGCAGAACTGGTGCAGTCAGGCACCTCATGGATTTAGGCTGTGTGGGCAGTCTCCAGCTATGCTGGAAGCTTTTCCTAAGGTTCAAGCATACATGAGGTTCCTCAACCCTGTTGATTACCCAGCAATGTATATGTCCAGAAAGGCATGTGTTCATACTACTGTATTTCTCCTAATTGCCACAACTTAGGCAACTTAGGAGAAAGTTTTTCATACAGAGGGTGGTGAACAGGTTGTCCAAGGAGGCTGTGGATGCCCCATCCCTGGAGGCATTCAAGGCCAGGCTGGATGTGGCTCTGGGCAGCCTGGTCTGGTGGTTGGCGACCCTGCACATAGCAGGGGGTTGAAACTAGATGATCATTGTGGTCCTTTTCAACCCAGACCATTCTATGATTCCATGATATGATAAATTTCTGGGCATGCTTTCCCAACCCTTATGCTGATCTCCATGAACCCCACAGAAATCATCTTTGAGATCAGGAGCTTCTGCCAACTTAGTTGAAAATTACCCAATGGGTACAAAAGTTACAAGAAGAAAGAGTATGAACAAATGTGGAAAATATGAAAGAAAACTTAGTTTCCTCAGAAAACTAAGTTAAAAACTCTCCTGTCACAGGGGAAAGGACAAATTTATTCAGGATATCTCTACAAACATGCCTGCCCTATAATAATTCTATTTATATTTCCATCTCTCAACTAGTCAGATTTCAAGCTATGTAAAACATGTTGTGTTTATTTTCTATTGTTCTGGTTTGTTCACAAAAATATCATGTGGCCCTAAACAAATGTCCACAAAAGCCTATCAGTGAGCCACTATTTCATCTATCAGCTGAACTATAACCTCATAAAAAAACACCAAGATAGTTTAATTTTATTTCCTATATATAGATGCTAGCTGGCATGACTTATATGAACCAGATTAAATACATTAACAACTCTTGTTTCATAGTTTCATTGTTATTCCTGGAATCAATATACCAGATCCACAGTTCAGTTTGATCACTGAAAATGAGATACCACAGATTTTGACAACTGAAATCTCTTCATCGCATTACAAGTGAAGTGTGATCCTCATACTGCATTCATTTTTAGGTCAGAAGATTTCTGAAAGTTTCTCAGGATCTTTTGTGTTATTTGTATCTTATGAAGGTACACAGATGCCCATTACCATCTCATTAGAAACCACATCAGTTTTGACGACTGTAACTCAGACAATTCTCTTAAGATAAGAGACTCTGCTATGAAAACTCAAACAGAAATTGGAAAGCAGATCCCTAATGGATGTGCTGGCGCAGCCTATTTGTGACACAAATCCCTTCTCCCATTCTTTCTGGACAGGGCTAAATGGTCCCATTACAGTAATACCTTTAAAAGGTGTCTTGGAAGAGAGGTCAAGGAGTACCTGTATCTGACAGGTAAATTGCACTTTAGTTTTAGCCTTGAATCCTAGAGGCTGAAAATAACTCACAGTGGACATAATCTGAAGTTGCTCAATACAAGTACACATAGGTGCATGCCTGTCTGCTTGCACACTGGAGTCAAGTTTTTTAAGGCTTCCTTTTTCTGAGAAATGCTAGAAACAGCCTCCAGAGCCCATGGGATGGGACTGTGCTACCAGCCATTGCTCAGCACAAGTCACTCAGAGTTCTCTTTATACTTTTCAGATAAGCAACTTCCACACGTGCACTAACATAGCTCTCCCTATGCTCATGAGGCAAGACAGATGATGACAGCTTATTTTATTATATCAGTTTTTGATTCAGTATTCTTTGCCTTTACAGTGACCATGCGAATGTAGAGATTTAAGGATGCTTCTTTCCCAGTCTGCTCTTAGCTGCCTCTGCAGTAATAACAAAGCATGACCATGGATGATTTGGCATTTGATTAATAGCTGTTCAGATTGCTTTGGCAGTTTTAGCATATGTTAATTGGGTTAACAAGGTACTAAGTGCTCCACCGTGTTATGAATGTGCTGTAAAATGAAAAGCTCTGCTGTCAAATGCATTCATTGCTTGTGCTTGGTGATTTGCTTGCTGTGAGCCTCCTCTCAAAGACAGTATACCAGCAGTTTCTCCTGTTCTCCCATGAAAGACATGAGCACAGCAGCACAAACCCTATCTTTAAGTGCCACCATTTGAGGCTGAATGATTCACTTTTTATTGCTCTGCCTCTTCCTTTTCCTTTATTTAAATTCTCACTCAACAATGAACTTTAAGTTGACACTGATTCCTGCTGTATTGAAGTCAATAAGATAAACCACATATTTTTGCCTGATAATGGCTTATGACAAAAAAAAATAATTCCTGTCTGCAGGTACAACCAGCTCGCACGAGCCCCAGCAACTGCACCCGCCATTGTATCCAGGCAAATCACTGGATGAAATTATACAGGGGGTGGATTTGAAGCACCTCATTGAATCACCATCAGTGAACAAAGTTCCTGGCAACAAAGAAGCTGAACCTTATGTTCTAGACACAGCAGGAAATGAAGGATAAGAAATTTTCTTTATTTCTTCAAAACAAATAGAGATGGAGTGAACGAGTGAACAACATGCAAGAGACAGCAGAATAACACCAGTAGGAGAGATCAGGTAAGGAAATGGTCACTCAGTCAAGAGCTTGTTTGCTTAATGGAAACTGAAGAGGTCTCTAAAGAAGACGACTTTTTCCAAGGAGCAGCTCTGACTGTAAACTGTAGCAACTCTTCATGCAATTAGCACTCTTCAATGGAAAAAGGAGTGACAGCAGGAAGGAAATGTTTAATCTTTGGATCTGAAAACATGACTCCTCCTAGCTTGACTAAAAGATTAGTGTTGGCTCAAAGCCAGGATCAGGCTCATAAAAGTCTCCAGTTTCCAGGGCAAAGGTTCAAAGCAATAATCTGCTTGAGGGGGGACAAAAATTCAAGTCCCACTAGTGTCAGTCTCCATGTATAGGCTTCTGTCTGGACATATAACTGGTTTTAAAAGGGGAGGTGAGAAGATACAGATGTGATTGGCAGCTGGAATTCATACAGCTCAAATGTACCCCTTCACATAACACTTTTATGTGAGTGAGATGTTCATTTGCTACACTGCAATCGACCAAAAGAGAAAGCATCCATCTTTCTGCACCAAAAAGATAACAGAGACTGGTCACACAAAGGAAAAATGCCACCTCTGCACTCGCTCCTGGAATAATTACTTGCTTTAGTACACTGCTTAGATCCTGGGGCTGGTTTTAGCCTGCCAATGCAAAAAACAAAAACAAAAAACAAAACCAACAAAAACAACTCGGCATATGGCCCACAACTTAGCTAACAAGGCACATTAGGTTTATGTCTCACTGATCTCAAAGGACAATCAATATAGGCACAGCACTGAGCTTACATTGAGCTGAATCAAGGCTCCTACTCCCTGTCTCTGCCTGCTGCTCTTCAATTATGTATACAGATCTGAACAGTTTGGCCACCTACCCCACGTGGTGAGCAGAGGATGTGCCATTCAAGCTCCACATGCAGTTGCTGCTTCCAGTGGTTTCTTCCCTCCTGCTCAGCCACCACAGCCCGTGCAGCACACAGCCAGGCTGTGCTGGGGAATGGCTGCAGCCGGGGAGTCTAACACTCCTAACCCTCTTGGCTCAAGCAGTTTAAAGGAATGCACACAATTTATTTAATCCTAAAATCCATCTTATTGTAGGAGTTAATAGTTGGGTAATGCTGTGTATAACATTCCAAACATGTCCCTATAAATAAGAAAGTATTTAAATAGAAGACTTTGCAGTAAATGTTCGGTTTCACTTCCAAGTTTCTCTTCATTAAAAAACAAACCAACGTATTAATCTTCACTGCTGCATATCTTAACAATGTGGAAAACAGATCATAAGAACTTCTGAGCACCCCAGGCTGCTTCTGCATTTTGAAAAGAAAGAAGAAATAACTTTAAATCCACTTTTAAAAGTCTTGTCCTTCCTTTGCACGTCCTCATTGCTGCAGCACATTTCATTTGTAACCTGGCACTCAGCTCCTCACAAGCTTTTTTCCCAACTCAAATACGCTTCCAGGAAAAAACAAGGTCCTTGCTATGCTTACAGATTGCTGGTTCAAACTCCACAGTGTCAAACCAAGCTTTCTTATGAACGCAAACTGCCTGGAAGAAAGGAGGACATGGCCAATGTTCCTCTCAGGCCCCTTTGGGAGCAACGGCTGGCACTCTCCAACAGACCTATTGGCAGCCCAGATTTGCTCTTCATACAGGTAAGCGCAGATCAGTGCTTGACTTCAGCTTTGTCTCAGGCAGTTAAGACAAGAAATTTCATGATGAAAAACTCCAACACAGACTTTTAAAAATCTCTCACATTTTGTTGTCTTTCAGTGGCTACATGAAACTGACTACCGCAATTGACTACTGCTTCACTTATTTATTGCCCTTTTTCCAACAAAGCAAAATAGAAAAAACTACTAGTTATCGTAGTATGGGTCACATGTTGTGACCTTCCGTCAGTTGTTCAGGATTCACAAAGCAATGTAACAAAAGAGACCCAATCTATAGCAGTTAAAGAGAAAAGCTAGAAAAGGGTTCCAACTCTTATGATGGTACTTCATATTGTTTTCCATGAGGGAAGTCATCTCCACTAACAGTGATAACAAATCACTGTGTATTGGGACACAGCGTTATAGAAATGAAAGTAGACCACTAAAATACTGCACAATAGCTTTGTCAATTATTTATCTTATTGAGTCACTTAACTTTAGCATTTACATAGGGATGGGAATCTGTAAATTTATCAAATGAAGCATTAAGAAAGGCAAAAAAAGGCCATCATTCATTAAGATTAATTTTAGCAGTTTTTCCTATCACTAAAATACCAGGCTTGTGGATGAGCTGTGGAAGTAGCCTTGTTTTAGATTTGCAACCTGGGATGTATATCCTGGCTCTCCTCTCACACAGCAATGCTGCTCTCTCTCACAATAACCACAGACTGAGCATCAGCAGATGGAAAATGAACTGTATATTTGCTTAGAAGACATCTGCTTTGGCCCAGCTTTTACTGGACTATTTTCATTCATTTATCTTTCACAACAATTAAAGTGTTTGTTCAAAGACTGGAGGGCCAGTCATGATACTACTGGACCAAAAGCCCAAACTGCCAATGGGTTCTTGAAGGGCTGGATGCAGTGTGGAACTATTTGATGCTCAGGGCCAGGTATACACCTGGTGTACAGCGAGGTGCTTTCGTTGACCCAGTGGAACAAAATTCACTCACATTTCTTCCTGGTTTTTTTCCATTTCTTCCAATGACTTATCTTTTCTGCCTTGCATCTCTGACCTTAGCAGCTGCCTACCCTGGTGCAACAGCTCTCTTCATCCCCTTACTGCCTCTTTGCAGCACCACATAATTAATTGCATTTCAGCTTCAACAATGTTATCTTTTTTGTGGGCAAGGGTTTCCAAGTGCTCATAAATAACACATGGCAATCACAGAAAGAGAAGATCATAAAGGAGCAATGTGATAACCTTGAGAAAGGGTAGGCTTTTGAAGTCATTTCTCAGTCCTGAACTTTCTCTCCCAGGAAACAAAAGACTCAAAGGCCTGGTTCATAATCCATTGTAGCTTGGTTCATAACCATGGGCACCTTGGGTGCTGCAGAGTAGCAGGGCAGGCTGCAGGCTGCCTTGGGGCACTGTCAGCACAGCAGAAGATGCATGGTGCCTAGGGGTGAAGGCAAAAGCCAGTGGCTGCACAGTGCTTTTCCCATTTTATACTGAGCAGCAGATCCAGACGGTGGTTTCTCACCCTTCTAAGGAACATTAGTTAAATTTACATGAAAATCAGCTCTCACTGCACTATCTGCAGCAAGCCAGAAAGCTGAACTTTCCCTGGATGTGTTTCAATTTACTTTCTTCTCTCCCTATAGCTTTCACATTTCTAACTGATGATTTAGCAACTCCACTTTTAAAAGAACATCACAAGCTCTTCTTAAGGAAAGTGTTCCTCCCCTTGGGTAGACCCCTTGCTGTCCTCCTCTATTGACTCCTTGAGATCACGGCAAATATCAACACTGGAAAACTTTCAGATGTTATAACGTAAGCCCGAGATCTGTGGGGCACAGCTGGTTCCCACCCTCGATTCTTCCTGCAGCCTCGGCAAGCTGAGAAGGCTAAGCACCTCAAGAGACTGTGCCCTCAAGACATGACAACAAACCCAACTGCCTCTTGTGAAAATAAATAACAACCAGCTGGCAGACAGCTTTTCTCCATGAGAGTGGAAAATACGCATGTGTGGTCCAGGCATGTTCTTTCAATAATTGTTTATTTGCAAGTACGGCCAGGAAGCAATGCTGTAGTGTCAGGAAAAATGAACCTGGGGAGAAAAGGGGCTGTAGAGTTGAGCCATACGTTTCACACCCCTCTGTTTCTCGCCCACATGCACACTGGAGGCATGTTTGATTTTGATTGTTGGTGGTATTTAAATTAATGCAAGATACAAAGAGAAAAAATAAAGTTGGTCAGAATAACAGCAGCACTGTGATTGGAAACCAAGGCATGGGGATGCTTTGGATGTCTTTCTTATCTGTAGGTTAGCAAGTTGTCCATAGCAAGGGATGCATGCAATTTGTTGAACAGATTCCTATGAGCTACTGCACACCAGCACAACTCTCCACTCTTGAATCAAAGGTGTTCTTACAAATATTGGTTGTGATCTGTTTTCCCTGACTCAAGCTCCTATGAAGACAAAGGTGGTTTGCAACACTTTCCCTTTTCCCTCTTCCCTCACAATTTTATTTCTAATATCAAACCTCATGCTGATATCAACTTTGAACTTAGATGACCTCCAGTGTTCCCTAATGTCTTTGATCAACACTAGATCAAGAACACTACAGTGTTCTGTTCTGTTGCACAGAAACCTGTTCGTAACACTAATTTCTGATCCCACACGGTGTTTTCTTCCTTTATTGACAGTTATTCTGTGTTGTCCCTGTAAGATCTTCATAGCTGGAACTCTTCCTTTCCAAGGAACTTTGTAAATTCCTTGAACAAACCTGGCACTCTACAGCTAATAAGCATTAACCATACAAAAATGATGGATTCTAGAAGGAAAAAAAATCTATGCCAACAAAAAACCCCTTACTGTTCCTCAAGAGGGATATACTTAATGTTGTACAGCCAAGTCAAACAAACATACTGTAATCATCAGAATGAAACCTCAGAAACAACTGAAAACAACAGAAGAGGACAAATAAATATGAACTCAACTTCTTGGAAGAACAGGAGGAGAATTATCAGGTTTAGATGAGGAACAACTTCTTGCTTAATGACTACAATGAATGTAGAAATTAAGTAAACAAACAAACAAAAACCCTCTCCTTTAAATAGGTTCTGAATGCTGTTTGCTCCCTTCTTTCTAAGCCTACCACTTTCTATAATCTAGTGCCTGGCCAAGAATGACTAAAGATAGCCCCAAAATACCAAGAGACACTTCCGGTTCTTCCTAAGTCCTCATTTTGGGGGACTATGTAATCTAGTCACTATAATGTATTCTATCAACAAATTTGCAAAAGTAACATGATGCTGAAACAAGAGAATTTGTTTCACATCTAGAGCAGGGCTGTTTACAAAGCGGTTCATGGACCTTTTAGATAGCAAGTCTCAGCAAGTGCCAGTGCAACATCACTAGATGTGAGTCTCAAGGCAGCCTTAGGGATCATCTCACCTGTCCTGGGCCATAGCCCAGTATTGGTACTCTATTATTATTGCAATAATTTAATGTAATTTAATTTAAAATAATGGCAATAAATCTTGTTTCTTTGAAAATTGTAGTTGTCAGGCAACAACCGGTCTCACTTTAGAGCTGAAAAACAGGACCACGTGTTGTTCAAAATCCTGTGGTTGAGAGATACCACATTCTCAGTGAATTTGGAATATCTGCTATATCTGCTAAGACAACCTTTAGCTGTGTGTCTTGTACCTATAAAGGGAATTTGTTCATCAGTGGAATCTGATTTTCATGCTGTTGAAAAGAAGGGAATGGAGATATCAAGTGGGCAGCCACAGAAATTGCCCTTAAATACTGTATCTGTTTTGAACTTCGGCATTCACAGCTACATTGCTCTCAGGAGAGACTCAGCCTGAAGCGGCCCCATACACTTCTTTTATCCGAGTGACTTATAACTTGAAATGTTAGTGATTAACTCATTTTCCACCAAAAGATGCATTAGATTGAGACAAAGACTGAAAGCAGACTGAAAGCAACTGAATGTTGGCCCTTGTCTCATAAAAGGAAAAATAAATCTATGAAAATCAAGAACAAACTTTCTTAACAAAAGGGATAGCAAGGAAATGGGTTCTTTAGCAGGGTCTGTTGTGACAGGACATGGGGAAATGGTTTAGACTAAGAGAGTGGAGATTTAGGTTGGATATAAAGAATTTTTTTACAGTAAGGGAGATGAGCCACTGGCACAGGTTGCCCAGAGAGATGGTGGATGCCCCATCCCTGGGGATGTCCAAGGTCAGGCTGCACGGGGCTCTGAGCACCTGATGCAGCTGTAGGTGTCCCTGTTCATTGAAGGGGGGTTGGACCAGATAGCCTTTAAGGGTCCCTTTCAACTCAAAGGATTATATGATAAACTTACAAAAGAATGTGCATTGTGAAAGAAACGGAGCACATTTTGTGTGTTCTGGGTGTAATTCTCAGTTATACAAAGAAGAAAATACTAAAAAAAAATCTTTGGGGAAAAAAAAAAATCTCTTCTTCATACTGTACTTCCAGGGACTTTCAGTTGGATCTCAGTATCTGAGCACCCAACTGAATCTGGATTTATATCTGTCATTATTTAAAATTGCAAATTAAAAATACAAGGGAGGTATTAAGGAAATATATGCAGGTTCTGCACTGAAGGAAACAATCCCATCAGTGCAGTCACTGTTCATACACCACTGTTCATACACCATACACGCTGGAAGGAACAGCCTTCTTTTGGGGACATAATTGCGTCCAAGTATTTTTAGAGCAGAGGTCCCACTGAAGTGCAAGGACACTTTCAGAAACATTAGCAAAGATATTTAAAATGCATGGCAAATTTCATGGATGCCTTTTATGAACTTATTTTCTGGGAAAATCAGCTAATGAGCAATATGATTCCTGTTCCCATGGACGCCACTGATGTTCCAAGTTTCCAGGTATTCATTCACTTTTGTCCATGAAATGAAACTGCAGACTGCTCCAGAGTCAGCAGGCTCTCCATAGGCAGCAACTCTCTGTAGGCAACATTTTTTTTCTTTTGTTTTCAAAGCGCATTAGAAACAATTACATTGGGATTAAAGCTTATTTAATGTTATATGATTAAAAATCTGATGCTATTCATCTCACTTTAAATGTCTTTTGAGGGGAGAAAGAAAGAATCCCCTGAAAAGCTTGTGCTTTATTTTTTCCTTTGTTTTGGCACTGCTGTATTTCCACAGCGATGAAGCCAAGGTTGATGAAAAACTCAAATCTCTGGGAAATTTCTTGCTAATGTTCAGCTACTGGATTAAAAAATGGGATCTGAAATTCATCCTGCGCCATCGTTTCAGTTGGTTGTGGGGGAAGTTGTACAGCCACTCAGTGCAAAAAGAAATGGATAAGGCTCCGCTGTGTGGTTTGGACTTAAGATAAAGTTCCCTGAGCAAACCGTGAAGTATGCACAAATTTCATGTTGTTTCAAAAGAAGCTGTTCACGTTTTTCTTTGCTTTTCAAGAGAATTCGTACACCTTTTCTAAGAAAACTTTTTGAAACAAGACAGCCTGCCTCTAGAGCTCCCTCCACCCTCTGCTCCCTGAACACTTGCTGGCAAAAACAGAAAACAAATGTCCTTATCCTCAGCAGCACTTGGACCCCTGACAGGTCACTTCTCAGAGGTAAACCTCTTGATCATCTACTTGTTACATTTAGAAATGAGTGATGGAAAAGACAGATAACACATAATTCAAGCTAGGATCAGACCTGGCTGAAAACCAAGCTGGAAAGAATTACTTTTTCCCTTGTTTTGAAACGTGGCTCCAATCCCAAATGCATTTTTTCAGAGTTCTCAGAGAAACCAAAAGGCCAAGAGCTCCAGTCTGTCTTGCGAGGTTTGTGCTGTGGGCAGTGCCATTGCTGATAGCTGTGCTAAGAGATCTGGAGAACCTGTGCTACATAAGTTAGAAATCCATAAAAAGGAGCTGTTGGCTGACTCCACATGTAGATGATGAGTGGGTAAATTCCTACAAAGCTGCAAGTCACAGTGATTGGCACCTAGACAAAAAGGCAATGCGAGATCTGTCACTCAAGTCCTCAAACCAGAGATTAAGTTATTCCAAAACAGAGCTTAGGCCAGACCCTGCAGAGCAAGATTTCAGAGGCAGCTCCCAAAGCCTAAAGAAATCTGAAGAAATTAACACCGGAGAGATGTCAGCTCCTGGCTGAACAATTTATTTCCTTGGTAAGATAAACATTTTGCTCCTACACAACACTATCTTACAAAGAATTAACAACTATAGCTAGTGAGCACTCAGGAAGGTTAATTATAGTGCCAAATTGCTTATCTCAGGACTTCTCTTTCCATCATGTCCTCCCATTTCAACAGGTGAGGGCAGCAAGAACTCAACGTGATAACAGTAACAATGCTGGGCACTGTGAGAGCAACAGAGGTGTATCCTCTGGGACCATAACTCACTCCTCTTTTCTCCATCATATCTTCACAGGAAGAGCTCACTTAACAGTCAGCAGTCATTTTCTGTTACATTAATTTTGCTCGCAGCACTGTGATTCACCAGCCACTATAATGGAGCAGCACTCCAGACAATGCACTACTGAATACAGGAATGTCACTTGCCTAGATAGGATCACTGCAGAATAACCACTATGCCTCCATAAGTGAGACCAAATCGATCCCTGCCTTTCCCCTTCAGAAACTCACAATTGCTAAATTGAACCCAATTTACTGAGAATAAAATACATGGTTCAGGGGAAGAAACCTCTGTAAGTCAATGCCCAGCCTTACCTGTCGGACAGCTCTGTATGTATCACCTTTTATTGGGCTCCAGTAAAGACAAAGATTTCTAAAGAAATACTCTGAATATTGTATTTAAGTGACTATCTGCTTTCCTACCCAACTCCATATTCTCATGATCGTGCTTTCCCTTGGCTCTGTTACAGCCAGAATTTCTATCACACCTTACCACCTCCTTCCATCAACTGCAGCATACAGCAGCCATTAACCACACTGACAGTGAAATGTGCCGCTGAGGGGCTATTTGTATTCAGTCCCACTGCTCAAGTTCTGTAAAGGCTTCAGTCCACAGCGATACCTCCATTGATCCAAGCAGTGCTGAGCGATTCTTACCCCTTGGCGTAGCCCCTCTGATGCAGCAGGAAAGCATCTCTTGCCCGGGAACCTGCTATGACTCAGTTCCAAGATGTTTTTGTTTTTTTTTTTTTTTTAAATCTGCTTGTTATGCCAGTTCCCTTGCTGAGAAACTAAGTAGAAATTAAATTGTCAGCTCAGTAAGAGTGCTCTTGTTAGCAGAATTAATTAATGTCTGCATTTGCTTTATGGTATTGTTTTAATTTCTCCACTTCTTTAATTCCCCCTCCGAAAATATGAATCTCTCTAATTTCTGTTCTACATTTGGATTATTTCTATTTGACAAAATAATTTTTTATATTGGCATATATATATATTTTTAGATGTGTTTTCCTTATGTTGGTGTTCTCATTTTAAGACTTCAACGGGATTTTTTTTAAAGGAGTATTACTATTTCACTATTTTATGGCAAATGGTTTCATTTATTTGAGATTAAATAAGAGAAGAAAGAATTTATAAACTTCCTATTCACCACATTTCACTTCTTTGCAACATGCCTGGTTAGAGAGGGATCTTTAGTTTTTCCACTTCCGATTTAGGCATGCTTACAACTTAATTCCTGAATTAATTTATTCTAGGAAGCAATGATTGACCAATTCTTATTGCAAACGTTAAAGTGGTAACTAATAAACTTAGTGATTTCCCCTATATTCTCCTTGGGAGGGACAGAAGAGAAGAGGTTTCCTTCCATACTGAATGAGAGGGCATTTCTGTTTGCTATCTTCTTATTTATTTTCAAGTCAGCACACATTAACACAAGGTGTGTTTCCTGGAACTATTGCCTATTTAGGACAGCACGGTGGTTATGGGTTGACTGTTGGACTAGAAGATCTTGGTGTTCTTTTGCACGTGTAATGACTGTATGATTTGTGACTCTACGTTGGTGTACAGCTCTACAGAACTCAAGCCCAAATGGATCAGTAGCATCAAAGAAGAGTATAGGGGATCAAGTTGCTCCTCATAACTGTATGTCTTAGAAAGGAAACTTCCGAAGTACTGAGAATGAATACCTCTAAGGGCATGCATTGTGACTCTTAGAAATGATTGATTCTTAAGGACAGAAAAGAGCCTAGATAATTGGTGCCTTAGCTTCCTTTGTAACAATGTGAAGTAATACTACCTGCATCAGATCCTAATTTCTGTTTAAGCAATGATATCAAAGGGAGAAGGCTGTTTTGCCTTGATTGGAAGCCTTTAGAGAAAAGAAAACCCACTTGTAAATGATTTGTTCTAAAAGCCTTAATTCAAAAAGCTCCCCTCATACTAATTACCTCCAATCAGAAAAACGTTTTTTCTCAGTTTTTATATAATACCACCAATGCAGAAGAGGTCAAGATCTCAGTCTCATGACTTCTGAAAGATGAACTGAATCCAGTATCTAATGGAAGAGATAAAAGTAGATCGTGTATGTTTATTTTTAGAGAGTAAAAACTTTTCAGTTCACATTTCAGTGCTTTGTTCTATATCCAAAAACAACACGGAGAAACAAGAGCAGCTCTCCTCAGCGTACTACAAAAGATGACAAAAAAGGAGCTATTAGAAGACGTATCAGTATCACCAGGACCAGCTGTTTTACAGCCAATAGATCAATGGGCTTAACAAATGAGGATGCCCTGCATGCTAACATTTTCTTTATGCAGTTCCCCACTGCTTTGAATCCAAATACAAAGATTGAAATCCTGTCTGCTGTGAGCTGAATAGGGTGAGGATTTCTCCTGAAGGAATGGTTTTTAGATAGCACATTGAAGAGGGTTTGTTGTACAGAACAAAAGCTGTCTGGTCTGCTTTTTGGAAGAAGATGAAGTTTTGCAAAGGAGGGTCCCTAGAAGCTGACATGGCTGCTCAATGGAAATTACACTTACTCTAATAGTATTTGTTATCTGCTGATCCTTTAACACCAAGTCATGTTCATGAACCAACTTTTTCCCTCTTTATAATACTTTCCCAAAAGAAAATCCAAATAATTGTTTTTCAAGCCATGAGATATTTTAGGTTACAGATTGCATACAGACAAATCCACAGCATTTTACATGTTATCTCTTTCCTTTCACAATAGTGCAGAGCTACAGATCTGGTATTTAATGAAAAAAAAAAAAATGTTAGAGCTCAGGGATAATTGCTTCATATATTTAGATAGATAGATAAAAATACAAGAAAATTAAAGATATTAAGGACTAAGACCCAGATTTAAGAAAGTACTTTGGTATTTTATTTAAAAAACAAACAAACAAACAAACAGGAGTAATTATTTAATTATTATTTTGAATAGACATGGACATTTTCTTTTAATTTGTCTCATATAATTAACTGACCACTACTTGACCAGGAAAGATGGAATATTTAAAGAGTAACTTCTAAGAGGAGCCTGCAGCCATAAATCCTGCTGAAAATTACCTTCAGTGTAAAAAAGCTGCTCTGCATTCTCATCTGTATCCTGCATGGCGTTTTGTTACAAACAATGTTTGGAAGAACTCTTGCCTGCCTAAATTCTTAATCCAAACAGACAAATAAGCAATGCAGTGTGCTCTCAGATGCAACCTGTGAGTTAATACCTCGGTGTTCCTAGTGCAAGATCACTCTACTCTCAGCCTGGCACACTGCTAGCACTGCCAGGCTCTGTCTGCGCTTGTCAGTGAGGCTCTGACCAGTTGGGTCTTGTTAAAGGTAGGAAGGAAGTTTCTTCTGGCTCCTCTGGATGGAGATCTCAGGGGCACTCAGGGCAGTCACTCAAAGCCTGATTTAGAACTTTTGGGAGTAACTCTTCTAACAAAGCTGGAGTTCAAGAGATAGGAAGACTCCTATTTGCTGAACACTTAACCTATCAGTGCTGTTATCAGAACCACACAGGTTAATTACAGTGTATGTTATAAAAACCTCTATCTGTGCTGAGAGTGAAGGCAGGATGCCTCCATGCTATTTCCATGGGAAGTACAAACACAGCTCCATCTGTCATTAACTGGGGTAACGCTATGTAGAAAACTGAGAGAACTGTCAAGTGATGTGGAAAGTTTGCTTTCCTTGGAGCAAAGGCCTGGCAATGCAGCACTCTAGGGACTGAATTCTCCACAGCTTGCTGGCACTAGCATCTATGACGGTATGAGAGGGGCTTTAGCAAGAGCTGCCTCTCTGTTGGAGGATGCTACACTAGTTGCTCAGATTCAACAAAGCATATACATTTATGTTTAAGCTTTAACTGTACACTAGAATTCGCTTCTGTTCAGTAAAAGTACATACAGACACATGAATACAAACAGCCTTAAGTCAGCAAGTGAACAGATCCATCTTAAAGTAACCAACCCTTGTGCTTATTTAGCCTTTCCCCAGTGGTAACAAATTTTTGCCTGTGTGATTTGTTTCCCAGTTTACCTCCTACGTGCCTTTGCCTTTCAATTCAGACAAGATCATTGTGTAGGAATTCCTACAACCCTTCCCAGCCTTGCATCCTGGAAGCAGCTGCTGCCATGATGGGCTGCCTTTCAAGGTAGAGCCCAATTGTCCCTGGTGTTGTTTGCACTGCAGATCTTGTCTGCAGCTACAGCACTCAGTGAGGGGTGACTTACCCAGACCTTGCCTGCTATAACTCATGCAACTGAGTCAATGGTCCTGAGGCAAACCAACAAATCTTGTGCCTAAAATTAAGCATAAGCTCAAGTAATCTCCTAAGCCAGGACCTCTTTCAGGAATGATAAATGTGAAAAACATGGAAAAGCAGGGTGAGTCCATATGGATTAAAGACATATTTATTCTGCATCAGACAAAGTATTTGCATGCATTCTGGCATCCTCTGGAGTAATACTTTTCTAATGCACATTACTAGTCAAAAACAAAGAAACAAAAAGAAGCAACAACATGGAAACATGCTTTTAAGATAAATAAGTTAAATACAACAAGTAATTTACTTGCAGTTAACTCATTTAAATCCTACTAACTCCTCTGAGTTCAGCTTTCAAAATAGCCTCTGCACAGAAAAGTGTTTGTGAACTTTCTGACCATGAACACGAATTCTGAGTTCGAGCAGATACCCTTCTATGCTGTGAAAGTGGCAGTATAATTAAAGCTCTGACAAACAGACAAATCCAAAATGATTCTGCAGAATTCATCCTTTTGCAAATTCAATATAGTTTCAAAGCAACACAGGAAGAGAATATGGATATTCTCTTATTACATTTGACAAACCTCAAAATCATATTTGAAGGAAGCCCTTACTAATAGCCCATTTACTCCAACTACCAGCTGCTAATTCAGCTAAGGCCGCAGCTGGAAGTATCAGGGTGACAAATTTGAGTCAGGCTTCCTAATGGAGGAGAATCTGGCCTTAGACCATCTGACACATGAAACAGGGACTATATACATGCCAACAGCATGCAGCATTCCAACAGAATGTCGTGTGTCTTGGGGCCATCCATATGTTCCACCATATGTCCATGAGGATGGGATCCAAAATCACAGGGTAGGTCTCCCAGACTCTCAAGTTACCAGCCAGGATCCCAATTTTGCCATATTAATTGGTGTGTAAGCACCTGTATTCCCTCCAACAAAGTAGTGATTATAGCTCAGAGGGTAAACATGGAAAATAACCATTTGCTGATTCAGAAGATGGATCCCACAAGGCAAGTTTTACTAAGGAAGACAAGGTTGCTCTGGGCTGTATTTCTTCAGAGCCAATTCAACCTCAAAGAGCTGCAGCAACAGAGACGTTACCATGTAAAACAGCAGTATTGATGAGCATCTAGAAAGAGACTGGATTTCAATAGCCTTGCCTCAGGGAACACAACTTTTGACTCAGTAAAAGACAGGTTGCTATATTATGTCTTCTATTCTGCTTTTCACTTAATGTTTTGGGAGACAATTAGCTGCAGCATATTTTCACTTTCCAGTCCTACCTTATCGCTGTCCACTGTATTCTGTGATGTCCTGGATGCAATGGAAATGGTGTCAGGTTGACTGCTTCCATCTCCTTGGCTGTCTGCGTCATCTACTCCATCTCTGCAAAAGAAATAACAAGGAAATGATTGTGCTTACTTAACGCAACACCTTGCAATGTACACAACTTTATAGGTGGATTTGGGAAGTGCTGAATCAGCGTGCCAGAGTTGACTTTGTGCTAAAATTACCTTGCTGATACAGCCCATGCTGCTGCGTAACTCCTAATTTAGAATGATGTCACCCTCAGCCATAGGGTTGGGATTAGCATGTAATCACAACCTTAGTTGCTGGAAACAGGCTGGTGGTTCCCTGCATATTTACAGCACAGAAAATGCTGGTGTTCAGAAATAGCTCTGTAATGAGGGTGTCAAGTAGCATTTTTTCCATGAATTAAATTTCTGCCTTCACCAAAACCATGCAGCAGAAGCCATGTGTGGCACAGAAGGAAGGGCCATTTCTCGTCTCACAAGAATCACTTTTTCTGGAATTTAATATTAACAAAGAAGATATCCAAACAAACGTGAATAATGACAGTGTAGAGCCTAGGTCAGGCTTTTTCTGGTGGCCTTGCTTGCTCCCTCTTCGAAAACCTCAGTAATACAGCCCACAGTAAGTAGCTGCATGATAACATTTGATGAGGAAGGGGAGATGCTCAAATTGCAAATGGCTTTTGGGAACACCAGCCTGACAACAAAAGAATAGTGCCTTTACATAATTTCTGTTTCATCTGGGATTGTCCAAAACAATTTAATATTTCCTCCCAGGCTGAAATGAATTTCATATTTCATGACAAAGCACAGATACTCCACTCTGGTAATAGAATGTCACAATGAGTTATGATTTTAGTTGTTAAACAGTTTAAAATACCAGATAGGAAAAAAAAATCTGTTAACATTCAAATCTGAAAAAGTAAATTCTACTTTGGGAAAGAAATATAATCTTAGACTCTGAAGAAGCTTTTACTGTACATTTCTCTCCAATACTTTGGAGTACTAAAGACCTTTGTATGGGTATCATGGAAAAGCTACTTTCGCCAAGACAACATAAAATAAGCAAAGATGATGAAAACTGCTTTTAACTATGGAAACTGCTTCTAACTAAGAAAATGCAAATGAATCCAGTAAAAAACCCACAAACAATACATTGCTATTGGTTGACAAATCTCTAGTGACTTCATTTTGTGTGCAGTGACTGAGGTTACCTTCTACTGTTGTTTCTCTGCTTTGCTGGTGTCTTAGGGAGCTGAATTGGCTCTTTCAGAGCTCCTTTCAAATGGATAATTCTTTCTTGGATGACTTCTCGGATATTTTTGATCCATTCCTGTTTTGTTTCAATACTTGATGCCTAAAGTTCCACAAGGCAGAAGGATAGACACTATCAAATTCCCAGTATGTCACCTCCTCTGAAGAATACTGATTGGCTGATGAAAATGCATAATTAACTTTTTCCTCTCTGCTGTATTGCTCAAACTACTGGAATACCTAGGAACCCCAGGAGAACTGAGGGTATTTTACCAGACCTACTTGGCAAGCAACAACAAAGCAGTTAAGCTCTGGATAAATATATTTAATGCTAGTAATGCAGCATGCTCTGTGAAGGGGAAATAGGTTATCAGTGCACAGCTGGGATTTCCTCAGACAAAATAACTACAACATAAATTCTTCGTTAGAAACTCACTTGACTGAAATGGCTTTCAGCTCTGGAGGGCTGAGGAAATTATTGACTGCCAGTATGCCCAGCGGCATAGGACGAAGAGAATTACACCTCCCAGTCCAACACCCTGAGATGTGCCTTGCATCAGCATGCAGCTGCTCAACCTGGATTGCTAGAGATGCTATTTCAGCAAGGCTGCAAAACTGCACTGTCTTGTTTCATACTGTGGTCTTGGAACCAAATTGCTCCTGATGCCGGCTTGACCCCACGGACATGGAAGCAATGCGAATAGGGGGAGGGGAGAAACTGACCTTCCACTTTGGGGCTCCTGAGGTCTCAACTAGCAGCTCTAAAGGCAAAAAAAACAAGTGCGAAAAGACTTACTTTTAGCACTGTTTTATTGTCTGAGGATGGTGTTCGTCCAGACCACAAGGCAAATTTACAGGGATCTCCTTCAACATGTTCAGTCACTCCCAGTTCTGAGGTCTGGTGCGGAGGAAAGATGATGAGAGATTTCATACAGGTTAAGCCTCAAGAGTTGAGAAAACTTTACACTTACAGGGGCAAGCAGGGAATGCAGGTATGGGTCAGAGGATAGAAGACACAGAAAATCATCAGGGGGTGGCAAGGAAGAGCGAATAGTTTGACTGATCCTCGTTGCATTTTCCACCCACTCATCACATCTCACTGTCCCAAACCGTTCCAGGCTCACTGCAGGCTGAGCCTCCCACTGGTCCCAGGGACAGGCCTTTCAGGTGGCATGAATATCCCCCCCAATGTGGGGATACGTATACCATCCCCCAAACTCTACCTCTACCTACAAGAAATGCAACAACTGCATTATTTCTCTTCAGCCACACCTACCAGTAACTTGTTCTTGTAAACATATTTTGTGTGTCCTGAAGAGTCTTTGATCTCCTTGCTAAACACCAAAGAGATTTCAAAGAGAAACAAATGCCTCTCACGGCCTTTCCGAATGAGTGATTTGGGATCCCACACTTGGAAGGAATCCTGAAGAATCAGCTCTCCCTGGACATCTAGATTCTCATCAAACCCTAAGTAGAGAACATAAAACACACTGGTTAACACCTAACATAGTATTAGTTCTTGGTGCCAGTAATGCTCAGAAACATCAGCGCAAGGAAGACTTGCAGTAAAAGGGTCTTTCTCTTCTTTATGCATATTCATAAAAGACATTTATGGGCACCTCCTGCCCCAGTGAAAGTATTTTTTCTGCTTCTGTTTGTCCACTGCCACGACATAATTATTCCACCAGAGGCTATTTTTCTATCACATGGTACTATTCATCTGAAAGGGACAGATTACTCAAAAGCTACACTGGAAAACCACAGTGAAAATCATCCTCACTGCATTCTGACCTACACTGGATCAATTCACACCCAAGCAATTGTAATCACCTGGACTTCCTGTGCTGCTTAGGTACCAGCACCTTCCCCTTTTTTGTTTTTTTTCTGACCCAAGCTAGGCATGAAATCGTTTTTTCTTGCCAAGAAAATGCTTTAGAGACAATAAACCATTACTGTCCTGATTGAAATGTTCAAATTTCAGAAATACTCCACATGTCAAAAAGTCCGTGAAAGGCTTAACTTTTGGGTAACTCCTTTTTTTCCCCCCTGTAATTTTGAAATGCTTTATGACAGGTTATTTTATTTATTTATTTTTAATCTTGGAGCTGAATTCACCAATTTTTTTGAACCACAAGATGTTCTGACTCAGAAAACCAGAACTTTTTCTTTCGAAATATTGAGATAGTATTTAGAAGTCATAGAAACAGTGAGGTTGGAAAAGACCTCTAAGATCATCTAGTCCAACTATTCACCAACTATTCATCTAGAAATATTGTCCACTAAATCATGTCCTCAGTGCCACATTTCCACAGTTCTTGAACATGCTCAGGAATAGTGACTCTACCACCTCTCTGGGCAGACTGTTCCAGTGCAATGTTTTAATCATTGTAATGTAATAATCATTGCAGCCACATCTACAGCTATAGAAATAGTTTCAGAGGTTTTTTTGTTTCAGTATGTAGGAAAATTTTCAGCAAGTAAATATCTATGTATATAAACATATACTACATGTATACATAAGAGCTACCTGAAAATGATGATCAGCCAACAGTACTGCTACAGTCAATCTGTGCTAACTTTCTAAACAAGGTACAAGAAGGCTTAATTCACTCCTAAAGCCCTTTTCTGCCCCAGGCACCCATCTGTACCTTCCAGCATGCTGACATGCATTGCATCATTAGCTTTCTTGGGGACACTGAGCATCACTTCCAGACCATCCTTGAGTTCCCCTTTGCCTTCCTCACAGCAGGTAAGCAGTTCCTAAGAAGCAATGCAGAACACCTGTAAGCAAACTGACCAATGGCTTTATCTCAGACCATGTTTTTGGTATGTAGACTGCAACATTGCAACCATGTCACTAACAGTGACAGAAGAAAGCTGGACTGCACCCACTGTGGATGCTTGCAAATAACGGGGATTGAATGGAAATGACTAAGAAGCAAGACAGTGAGGTGCTCTTGAAGGGAGCTCACTCAGAGGGTTTCTGGGTAGTTATCCAGCTGGGAGCAGGCCTCCAGCAGCCTCTCAGCACACTGCAGGCTGCACTACACCCAGAGTGGGTGAGCTCCTTCTGGAAGGAGGTTCTGAGGAGCAGCCCAGAGGGGCGAGGACTGAGAGCATGCATAGGCCATCCTAGGAGCTTTGGTTGTGCACTGCAGGCTTGCTGAGATACTCACAAGGCTGTGGTAAGCCTGTCATTGCAGTAACCTGGTATAAGGCACAGAGTTGTCACTGCATTTGAAGTTAACTCATTACAACTGTGAGCTGCTATGCATGACCCAATTTGGTCAGCTCACTAAGGTACCTTCAGGAGGAGTTGATATTTTGTGATCCTCTGGACAGGCTTGATTAAATAAGAAGAGATAGAGTTGGCTAGACCATGCCTTTGCTGAATTTCCTGGAAGAGATAAAAACAACAATCAGTTATGGAAAATTGTTAACCCCCAGTGAGACAGAACCACCCATAACTTCAACTCTGTATTTCTGTGTTTCTGTGCGTAGCTTTTTAACTCTCTTCCAGCTCAGATGCAGTGAGAAGTGTGGCTTCCAGAGAAGTCAGCAACAAGCTGTGGTGTCTCCGTTGGCAGGAGCACTCTGCAAGTTTAGCTGATGCTATGTTGAGCAAGCTACACAGGCTTTAATTCACATATGACTTATCTGTCAAGTCAATTGGTTTTTCTCAGCTATGAGGGCTGAAAGCAGAGTTTTAACATTCAATTAAAATGAAGAGACATGAAATTAAATTGCACAAGTTGGGTGCAGTTTAGCTGTCTAAACATAAGCATCTAGTGCCATCCAAAAGCCCTGGGGTAGCTGAAATATCCACATGGAAGCAGCAGGGCTGACAGTGCTGACAGACCTGTGGTGCTCTGAGGTGGCAGCTGGGGCCAGGACAGATCCTTATGATACTTTTGATAGCACAGAATATTTCTGAATCTCAGCCAAAATGTCTGTTTTGATCACTGTGATGTGATCGTGAACTTCTGGAGACACTGATACCCAGTGAAGTTCAGCAAAGGGCCCAGCTGCCTCCTGCAGCTGGTTCCACTTGGAAAATCCCACAAGATGCTATTGCACACATTTGGCCATCTAAAGGATGCTCTGATCCCTGGTGCCCTATAGGGGCAGGTTCTGTGCTGAAGCAGAAAAGGCCAGGATTCCCTGCCCTCTGCCAGGATGCCTCCTGATACTACGCAAACTTATCTGCAGCTAGAGGATAAATTTTAGTTTGGAAAGTTTATAGTTTATAAGCAAAGCAAGATCTGTAGGGAGGGAAAATAGCCATCTTTATCTTAGAATAAAGCTATAGAATAAACTAGGCAAGTTCTCAGAACATCCCAGCTCCAACAGCACTGTTGCTAATTCTTTTCACAGTTTCAAATGAGATACATCACTTATCTTTGCTCCTTCCCCTAATGAGCTAACCCTTGCAACAAGCCTTGCAGCCAAACTTTTTCCATGGACTTTAAGAGTTCAATCAGACTGCTGGGACTGCTTATTTTCATCTCAAACATGTCTTTATATGATGGTTTAAGCAATCTGGGAAGATTTTTAAGCAGGCTTCATGCTGAGGGGCATTATTCTAGCTAATTCTCTCTGTCAGGATGTTTTGGAAAATTCCATGTTTGGGAAAAAAAGAAAGCCATCCTGCCATTTGACCACTGCTACTCTAAGGTGAAGATCAGAAGGATTTGCCATCTGCACTACCTTAGTCACTTGGTCTGAGAGCCTAGAGGAGTTTTTTGCAATAATCTGCATTCCCTTTTTACAGAGTAGCCCTCCACAATTCCCACCAGTGAAAGGAAAATATAACCTTCTGCAAAACAGCAGATGCTAACCAATGTATACTTCTATTAAGCAACATCAGGAAGGCTTCTAGCCCATACATAGTACTAGAGTTGAAAATCTTAGCAGAAGAAACACCTTGGTACCCCTAAGGATGCTCGCTCCTCCATCACTTCACCACCATTACAAACCATTCAACAGGCTCAAGCGCCATCTCCTGGAAAATCCATTTCGGTTCAATTCTGCTTAAATCAGTAATAAGGGGGAAAAAAAAAATAAAAAAATCTCTTCTGGCTCACGTGAGCTCTCTCTGTGTTTAATTGAAACGCTCTGATCACTGGCACAGACTAAACCCAGAGGAGCTGATTCGTGTCAGCTGCCAACCACATTACAGGTTGGATCCTACTGAGAGGTTACATTTGTAAAGAGGATTTTCAGTGCTCTGGAAGAAAGACATGAAGTGTTTCTTTTTTTTCCTTTTTTCTTCTTTTTTTTTTTTTTTTTCCCTCCAGGAAAACAATTACCTAAAGCTATAAGCTAACAGATAAGCAAGGCAAAATGAATGAGGCTCCAAAAATCAGAGGGAAAGCGGTCTATAAAACCAGGATTAGAGCCTGCAAATGTTTTATTACCAGGGGTAGCACTTGTAAGGGAAACTTGTAAAGGAGACTGCTTACAATTAGCAAGCAGTGGTCTCCTTTACCAGCACAACTAAGCAAAAGTTACTCGAGTGGGTAAAATTTGTAGAACTGGTGGACAGGATCTTGTTTTGGATTTCTGGTCATAAAATATAATAGGATTTGTTTTTCATTTTAACACTATACCTGGAAGCAGAGAGTATATCTAAACCAGATCTTTAGAACTGATTTGGTCTGAAAAAATGCATGAAGGCTCCCATAAGAATGCTGGTCTCTGCTAAAAGTGCTTTGCCACATTGATGAAGATCACATGTCACACTGCAGCCCATCAGTTTTCACAGCATGTGGTATCTGCAGCAGAATGGAAAACCCAAATGCCAAGGCACCAAAAGGAATCTGTTGCTCAGATGTAAAGATAAGGTGTTTCAGCTGTGGTACGTGTGCAGAAGGAAAACGGCAATAGCTGCTTACATCAAAGAAAGTCCCTGCATGTTCCAGGATGAGCTGGCTGGAGTCAGGCTTGTTTTTGCAGTAGGTGACATACATCTGAAATTTATCTGCCTGTGAAAACAAACATCAAAGGAAAAGCAAGATAATTTTTTTTTTCTGCTCTCACAGTCTCTCATTAAGGCTCTCCAGGACAAACACAAATGATAAAACCCTAAAGCAACGTGAGAATTATGGATCAATACTTAGCAGCAGTTCATACCTTACCTGAGCAGTTCTGAGGGAATGAGGTACACCATATAACAGCTATGGGAAGTTCTTTTTTTTTAAAACACTTGTAACAGAAGGAAACCTAAACTTTAATCCAGATGAAAAATAATTTCTCAGAGCTCTGATGAGGTTCCACAGATTGTATCTGAACATCAGAAGGTCTCAAACCCCAGTCATGAAGTGTTGACTCTAACACCTATTTGCAGACAAAGCCAGCATGGAAACCCTGAGTGAGAGCTCACCCAGCTCAAGCAAGCTGAAGCCAACACTTCTGACTTCAGGCTCAGATCTGTGATGGCTGGCTCAAACTTGCCATTCCTACCTGGGTTCAGACTTTAATGGCTCAAACTTTATGTTGTGCTAAGAGTGTTTTGCATTTCATTTTCTAATTTATTTATTTTTAAGAGGAAATTAAAAGCATCTGTGTTGTTCTGCCTTAGAGCAGCTTTGCATTACTCAGTGTGGGTCTCAGGGAGAGGAGGGCAGGCAGAGGAGGATGGACTCCTCTGATTAGTATAACATTTTCTATAGCAAGTATCTAAATAACAAGACCTTGCAATTAGGCACGCAGTATTGTGTATATATCTAAAAGCACACACAGCACTGGACATGTACTGTTGCTGAGATGATGTGGTACAATCTTAAAAGTGAAGATTTTGCACAGAATTACATGTAAATGTTTCCATCTTTCATAAATATAAACTTCTTCATTGTAAATAATATTTCTGAATCAATTTCATCAGTATTTGTGCCATCTTTTGAAATCAAAAGCCCATTTGAAACCACCCAATCATGCTCACTTTTTTGGCAAATGAAAAGATTCTATAATGACTTCAAAAATTTTAATTCCCAGCTTTATAATACAAATAAAACCAGCAGTGAAAACATGAAGATGGCTGACTTGCCTGGCAAACTTCTTGAATAGAGGATGGTTTTCATACAGATAAACTACTGTAACCTCCTGTGCCCATGAAGACTCTTAGCATCAAGATTTCAAAGCCCCGTTGGAAATTTTCCTGGCAGTAGGTAATGGAATGAGAGAGTACAGTGGCTCAACAGTCTGAGACTAATTTCTGAAGGAAAATGATGATAAAATAAGATGTTCGTGCCTCTGTAAAGGTCTCAAGCATGACTAAAATTCCCTAAGGAGAGTAGATGATGATTTCTTCCTCTCAGGGCCCTTTGCAAAGGAACTAATGTCAACCCTAAATAGACATTTGGTTTGACAAAATCCTTTTAAACTGGTTGTTAAATCAGCAGATTTAGGTACTGTGCTGGTCAGTGCAGGATGAAGAACAGGTCTCCAGAAAGCCTTCACACTACTGCTCAAGAGAAGAGCTAAGGAAGCAGAGAGCTAAGGAGGAAGCAGTTCTTGTTACAGCCCTTGTCATCAAGGAATAACCTTTGCACCAATTCTCAGCTCGTTTCTGTCTGTGCCAGGGGAATTAATTTGAATAAATAAAGAAAAGCAGCTGCTTCATTACCCAGGTGACAAAGCAGTGACCCACATCCTCAGGCAGTTGCTCATATTTCTCGAGTTCTTTCAGGAAAATGCTGAAAAAAGAAGACACCAATGTCATTAGTTACAATCAAATACCCAAGAGAAGCAAAATGACCAGTGAGATCGGTGTTAATGATTGGTAGTTGTATCTTGATTACGAGGCTAATCAAGTGTGCTGCCAATGGAGAAACTGTGTCCTTGCCAAGGCGTACTTTGCTATTTGAGCACACCCGTGCCCAAACTCAACTACAGTGAAAATGTAACAATCCTTAGTAGAAGTCATTGCGTTCAGGAAGACAAACTAATATGCAAGAACCAGACAGTGAATCTTCAAAAAGATCAGTCCTTATGTGCTTCTGCACCAGAAGCGATAAAGCTTAGATGCATCCACCAAGAAGATCTCATTTCACCAACTGTAAAGCTGAAGGCCTGCTGTCTCAGAGTCCTATTCTTCTGCAAAGCACAAATACTGTGCTGTGAGATGAAAAGCACTTATAGGACTACAAAGCATTGGTGTAATACGACTTCAACATTGTTAATCAACTAAAGGCAAAGTTTAAACAAAGATGCAATTCATTTTTGTAAAAATAAACAAAGCAAGGCCTCAAACATTATTTTGCATATTTGGATCAATTACTTTGCATTCTGAAGTGCATTCTACTGCAGGCATTCACAGCAGACACCACATAGATGTCTAAGTATACACATGCCTTTAGTTTCCTTAGTCAGTAAACATCAACAAAAAATGTTAGGAAAACTTACTTGTTATGGAAGTCATATATCTCCTGAATATTGCCAAAGATGATGTGTTCTTTATTAAGGATCCCAGCGGGTATTTCTTCCACTCCACTTGTCATTTCCCAAAGGTAAGTCTGGAAGACATCAGCAAATCTTAGCTTTGAGAACAAATGCAGTGCAGAAGAATAGATATCCTTGTTTTGCTGCCAAAGGCATGGGCTGACAAGGGAACTATGCACTTTCAGATTAAACAAATAAGGTAATGTTCCAGTGTCACAAGAAGCTCTCCAGAGAAATTCAAAGTGCTAATGCTGAGTAGTTGTCTGAGACAAAGCAAAAACATGTCAATAGCACCTGTCTTTGCTGTCCAACTGATGTTGTCCAAGAACTGCAGGCAGAAACAATTGAAAGAAACTGGATTTGCCACTTCAGTAGCATTAGACACATAAAAATCTATCTGAAACTGCAGGAATGTGAAAGCTGACAGATTTCACTAAAAAAAAAAAACACACTGTCTTTTGCCCTGAATATCACAGTCTCCTTCAGAATTACCCTGTTGAAGACCTAGGTAAGGTATTTGACTGTACAAATCCAGCTCTTCCTCTTGCTCGAGGCAATCTCTAACTTGAGATGATCCAAAGTAAGAGATTTAAATTCCTAAGGAAATGCTGCATGACTGAAAAAAGCCTAGAATCCAACAAATTTCAGGTCAACGCACAAACTGCTCTTTACTGAATTCCAGGACATTGCTCTTACTCTCTGCAGAATGAGCACAGCTTTGCAATTAAAGGCACATTCAGGTGTCCCCAGAGGAGCAGACTTCAGAGGTACACATGGGGAGCACAGGGTATAATTCTGCCATGGGGTGACAGGCTCCCTCCATTCCCACTCAGCTCCCACCGCCAGCAGGACATGGCCCTGTGGTCAGGCACTAATGGTGGGTACTGTCACACCACCAATGCAAAGGATACCATGCCCTTTCTAAAAGTACTGGGCACTCTCCAGGCTGTAACTTACCTCTAAACATTCATGTAAGTCCCTGACATAAGCTTTTTCTGTCTGAAGAAGCTCAGCCATAATGAATCTGGAAAAAGAAAGTATTTCAGGCCTGCTGTACGTTACAGGCAATGTGATAAAGAGAAAACACAGCATCTTCCTGTTGTCTTTATGAATCAATGGACTTCCACTCTAAACCTTCAGCTGCTTTGCTTTGCACTATTCAATTCAACAAAATAAATATCAGTTAATACTCTAGTCCCTTGCAGGGTTATTTTTTAGACAACTTTTCTGCATAAAATTCTATTCAGTTGTATTTTTGCAAACTGAGGAGTGATTTACTGTTTACTTGCCAAACTTAAATAGCCAGTTGATTTTCAGTAATTTTTTTCCATGAAAAAAAGACTTGAGATTCCTTGACAAGTCTTGCAACTTCACTAATATGCAATTGTAAGCCACCCTGAAACATGAATTTCAGCACCAACACTGAGAGGGTTGGCAGACACAACTAATTTGAGAAGGCTACAACAATTTGGTATCCAAACCAATGGGAACTCCAGCAACCACATTTGTAGTGTCTCAAGCTGGGTGTCCCAAAGTTCAAATGCTCAATGTTTTGAAAATGTGCCATGGAAGGACCAAGTGTACCACTGCCTTCTGAAGGAGAAATGGTATACTGACTCTTTCAGAGAGATGAGAAAGTCACCCTGTTCATTTTAGCTGTCACATACAGCCAGAAAGAAATCATGACAATGAAGTATCTCAGTGACATCAAACTCTGGTCAAAGTGCTCATCTCATTCCTTTCCCTTTCTAAAAGTAACCTCTGATTAAAACCAAAAGAAAGTCAAACTGTATGTTCTGAGATTCTCTTGCCTACAAGTCACAGCTTTTGCTCTACAACTGTACACATATCTCAAGAGCTCCACAGCTAGAAGGAATTACAGGGCCAGGCTGTCATCCCATTCTGGTCATGCAGATATCACAGCATCACTTTTAGACAATGTGTCGTGGCACTCTCAGAGAGTTTTGGGACATACTCTTTCTTTCTGGCTGACTTTCTTTTTTCTTCATTGACTTCATGATTTGCATCTCGCAGCTTTACCTCCCGGTCTGAAAGACTTGCTGGAATAATATCTAGTTCGAGGTCCTTGTTATCCTAGAAGCAGTAACAGAGCAGACTTTAAGTCCATTGTAATCCTACTGTTGTGTAAAATGCATCATGGTTGTGAGATTAAACACATAAGAAGGGATAAAAGGAAGTGGTCAGTAACTGTGTAAACCAGAAACTCAACAAGGAAGGAACATTTATCTTGAGGGTGTGAGGAAATTTATTCATCTTTGATACTTTACTTTGAGGGTGACTGACCAACAGGTTTTTAAGTGTTTTTGCGGCCAGGAAATAGCATGAGGTTCTTATTTTTGTTAGTCTTGTATTGCTCTATTTCACCTAGCAGAGGTTAGAGATGAGGTTGGCGACCAATTTTTCATTCATTTAAAGGATGAGAGAATGGAAACTTACAATCAAAGCCTGGATCTAATTCAACACAATGGCATGGAAGTAATATTTATGGTTTATGCTAAAATTAATACAGACTTTTATTCAAATAATGTGTTCCCCTCTCCTTCTCAGTGGCCAGATAGTCTCCTGGAGAACAGAGCAAGCAGTTGTACAGAAATTCTCTCTCATCTCCATCTGATTCCTCCTCCTACCACCAATAAGTCACAAAAAACCTCTTTCTCATCAGAAAGAGCAGTCCTGAGGCCGACTAGATTTTAAGTGGTTCTAAAATACACATGATATCTCGCAGCACTCACTTCATGGCCTTCTCTTCCCTCTGTGACTTTCAGATCTGGTACAAAACCTCAGAAGGACATGGACTTACAGTACCTCTGTATTGATTCCAAGGGCTTTCTCCAGGGAGTAGCGGTATTTCCCCATCCTGAGAGAGAAGTCACGGTAGCGTTTGTCAACGGTGGTGACCCACTTCCTGATTTCAGCGGCGTGTATATGTCCCTTTTCTACAAAGCTGTCAGCCAGCTGGATGAGGAGCTTCACTTTTTCCTTTGTTTGCTGCCCAAAATACGGTTCTTGGTTATGTTACACTATCATTATTTCTTTTAATTCACACAGCAATCAGAAAGAACACACAATTTTATATATGTTATTAAACAGCATCTGTACTTCAGATCATGCAGAATCAGATGCTTTAAACTTTGCCCAGTAAAACATAAAAGGAATGACATTTTCATAAGGACAGATTCGTAGCTGCAGGAGATATAGAAAGTCAAATCATTTGAAACCACACGCAAACACAAAACATGCTGGAAGTTAGAGACATCTCCTCCTCATAATCAAAAGCTTTTTAGGGGTTTTGTGAGCCTTGGGGTAGAAGACAGGATGTTAAAATTACACCTCATAAAACACACCACGTTACTTTGAATCTGTACCTAGGTGGTTCTGCAGGCCTGTGCAGGCAGGTCATTAACACATTGTGCATCAGGCCAGGAAGGGAATCTGAATCACTACGCTCTGCATCAGAAACATAGTGCCAGTTGGAGCATTACAAAGTAAAAGATGCCTGAACATACATTGAGCCCCCATAATCTTCCTGAGGTCTTTTCTATTCCATTTGGGTCTGACTGCCTCGTAGTCATCATGGCCTTCCATACTGAGGAACTTTGTGCAAACCTGGCACAATGGGTAGTCATAAATTTTAGCATAGATTACAAATCTACTGAAGGTACCTGAACTCTCTGTTTAAGCCAAATGAAGTGCAAAATGCTTATAGAAGGAGTTATCAACTGTACGGACTGAACTCCAGCTGCAGTGCACAATCCTCAAAAGTGAAAGGAGAATCAGTTGGATCCCTAGAAATAGTGGTGTGATGCTCTTTGCCAGACATGAGACATGCTGTCAAGTGCTTGATGTTACCAGCAATCTGGCCACAAATGGACAAGCACATGTCAGATCCACATTTTCTTGAGTTTAGTTTTGTGTTTGAAACCTCATAGAAATGTCAGTGACAAAATAAATTAACAGGAGAATCAGAGGCCTTCCTAACAAATAAGGTAAGTAGTTAAGCAAAGCTATGTATAGAGGAGTAAAAATCTGACTTCCTGTCATACGAAAGGGTGTCTCATTCCCAAAAGCTATTACTGTATTTGCTATCCAAACATTTGTTTTGGACAGAAAGGTACTGGGATCAGGAAGGCTTTCAGTTACAGCTTACTTTGAGAATATCATCATCTGGAAGCGACTTGCATCTACCAGGTTGCACGTGGCCTTGAAAAAATGATAGGTCAGCAGTCTAAGAGTGATTTATCACAGCCCAAGGGAGCAGGACTAGATGTGTCAGTGGAAGGAACAGCCAGTAACGGTCAGTAAGGATCAAGGTATAAAACTTAATTCCAGGTTACATCATGAATAGAAATAGTTTGGATGCTCCAGGACACAATGGGATTTGTCTGATCCATACTGAATGATAATTGGAATGACTATAGATAGCTGATAGAGAAGTTCTGTTTAAGAAATGTTGCATGGTGCCTGTCTGATTAAATTAATTTCAGTCCACCGCTATTTATCTCTTTTTTTCACAAATGTGCAAACTCAGGAAAAAGGAAAGGGACAAGAAGAACATAAAGCCTGTGAATCAAACCCAAGCAAGCATGGACAGCCTAATGAGGAATTTAAGGATTACAGAAGATCAATTTCAGGACACAGCAAAATGAAACTACATGATAGTGAAGCTGTGCTCCTGCTGCAGCCTGATTTGGCAGTTTAGATCCTTATCAGTGACTGTTAATACCCCTGTGAGTTCACTGTCTGTGAATTACCTATGGTTTGAATTAATTTGTCTGAAGCAGGACCAATCACTATTCCTCTGTAAACCCCATCAGATTTCTCAGAATTGTTCCATATATTCCATCTATAATTAATAGATTCTTGGTAATGCAGCTTTGTTTTATGCTCACCCTAGAGTTTACAAACCCATTTATTTAAAGTACTTCACTGGGATAAGTGGAATAAGATAAATGATCGTCTGTGATCAGTCCAGCTGGAATTAATGAAACAAATGGTGGTTGTGATGACAGAATCACAAAGCAGTTGAGATTGGAAGGGACCTCTAGGTCCACCTGGTCCAATCCCTGCTAAGGCAGGATCATCTGGTGCAGGCTGCCCAAGACCATGTCCTGGTGACTTCTGCAGACCTCCAAGGGGAAACCACAACCTATGTGGGCAAGCTGTGCCAGTGCTCAGCCATTCTCACAACACAGAAGTGCTTCCTGATGGTTGGAAGAAATCCCCCGTGTTTCAGAGGCCCACTGCCTCTCGTTCTGCTTCTGGGCACCTCTGAAAAGAGCCTGGCTCTGTCACATTTACATCCTCCCTTCAGGCATTTATACGATATGATATGATGAGAACCCCCTGAGCCTCTCTAGGTTAAAAGGAAGAAAGAGAGAACTCAAGATGACCATGGATATAACATATCAATTAGGCACTCTACATCATTCTTGTAAAATTGTCTGAGGACAGAATTTGGCTATGTTCCATTAGGATGCTGTGCCATGTATGCAAATGGAGTTTCTCTTCATTTTAATCAGAGCAAAATGCTCCATAACCAGCACAGACCAAGGGAGGGGACAAACTTCAATTTTGTACCTGTGCCTTGCTAAAAATGAAAGGTCACGGCTGACAAAAGACATTTGTCTCTGGGCCAGGAGTTTCAGGATGAAAATACAAAATCAAGAGAATATTATCACAAAGATTTAAGGTATTAAGAGGGCCATAAACATAGGCCAATTAGATTAATGTCATTCCTTACCTTCGCAGGTACTCTGAATTCCCCATATTCCTTTAGGAGCTCCTGAGTTTCTTCTGCTGATTCCCCTGTGGAGTTGTGAGTAGAGAGGTAATATTCGCCTGTCTCTTGGATCCAGTCCAGGGCCTACGAATATCAAAAGGAAAAAGAAAAAAAAGCAAAATAAATAGTATTTATATTTCAAGAACTAATCCTCCAACAAAATAATCTGCCAAATAATGGATATCAGAACAATGAGCCATAGTTTTGTGTGTATCAAAATGCTTTCTAGGAAGATATAAAAAGAACGCAATAATTAAAGCAGATGGGAAAGGACACAAAAGGTGATGTTTCCTAGGAGAACAAGGAGTGTAGGGAATTCTATCTTCAGAAAGAAAAATCTGAAGAGAGAGAAGGCAGTGCTCTCATTCAATTAGAGCTCAATAAAATATATTTGTTCTCTTATTTATTTTCAAACAGATGAATACATCCTGAAACGATTATGGCCTAGCAAAAGTACAGAGTTTTGTTGCTGAGCTTTGGAGTTTTCTTCAATTGTTTTAAGAATGTATATTTTCCACGTATTAAAAAGGAACAGCTTTTAAATACAACTGGAGACTGCAACAGGAACCCCACAGAGGCACGACATGGACACAAGGCACATTTACACACTGCCAGCAAAGAAAGGCAGCAGGGTTTTTACCTGCTTGGCACTGCGCTCAAAGACAACGTACTGCTGGCACTGATCTAACCTCCGCTTCTTCAGGGTCCAGAAGTGAAGGACCCGGTTCTCCCTCTGCAGCAACTCACTCAGGATGGCTGTAAGGTAGAAGAACTAGATGGTTAGTGATTCTGTGAATGCATACAGAAATAAGCCATAAAAAACACGAATTTACTCACTCTGCCTGGACCACACTCTCAAGCAGAGAGCCCCTGAGAATTGCTTGTATTAAAACAAGTATTGATTCAAAGGAATTGCTTTAAGAAGCAATAATAAAAAAGGTGGTGTTGCAGGGTTATCTGGTATTGGAGGAGATGCTAGTGTGGCATCCACTAGAGGGGGCATAGGCTCACGCAGTCTGTGCAGCAGGCACGCTATTTTGTGTTAAAACAATGAGTCTGGCTCATCGATCCCCTAGAGTTACTATGAGCATTTACAGCACCTTGTAAATAATCTCTCTTCCCTGAAGCCCTTTCTGAGTACACTCATCAGTTCTCTGTATAAATAGTTCAGGCTAAATAAAGCTATTTTTGTTCTATATTGATGACTTAGCTCTAGACACATCGTAAGTGTTCTATTAAACAGGGCTTTTATTCTGAACTAAAGTGTCTACTTCAAAGATTTTCTGTGGATAGGCTCACTAAGCAAGAGAGTTACACATCTGGCTTACAACAAGACTAACATACATACTGATTTCTAAATATGCAAATACTTCCAAACAAGCCCAGTGAGGAATACTGAAGCTTATATCAAGCACATACATAGGGACTTATAGGGACTCTGAAAAAGCGTTCAGATAATCTTCCCACGATTTTCAGCTGCAGGGAATAGAAGTTCACAGCAACTACAAAAAATATTTGTAACAGTAGTAGGGGAAAAATGGACAAAAGTCAGAATAGTACTGCAAAGTTGATATTAATAGAAAGGAAGAAAAATAATATTTTCAGTAGCACCATTTTCCATCTTCTGTATGTAACTGCAGTTCTCATCCCTCCCACACATTATAATGGCTGCACTGCTATTAACCTGTCTCTTCCTGCAGCTTGTAAGCCAGCCAATAATAATAATAAAACGCTTTAGTTCTGTGGATTTGCTTTGCTCACTCTTATCAGTACCTCACAGCATTGCTAGACACAGATTAACAAATGTTTAATTTAGCAGAGAAATGGAAACACTTCAAACATCTCAGATGTATGGTTTGATTGTAAACAGTGCTCTTTTGACCAAAGGAAACTACCCACAGGTAGATGGGTATTTCCTTTATTCTGGACCAGCTTGGAACTTAGCAGAGGGAGAACCAAAGAAGACCTCTAATGTTGTCATGCACCAGTGCACCAACCTTTCACTTGCTGCTCAGGCCCCCGTGTATGGCTTGCGACTCCAGGCATGCTGACATTGTTCCTGTGGATGTACTTGAGGAATACCTCGGCGTTCCTTCGAGCCAGTGTGCAGGCCTAAGGAAAATGACCCCACCGAGAAGGGTTAGTAAAGACAAGCAAAGAAAGCAAAAGAGACTCAAGCTCTCTGCCTATTTTGCAGGGAGATGTATGTCTCTTTCACATGGAGGAGCTTCAGCTAAGAGTCAACAAACTCAGCTAAGAAACTTACAGCCTCATGAATGTATTAAAATACATGAGTCATTTTGGACTTAGCAGTTGATTTTATATCTTAAGGCAAATTAATGAGAGTAATCAAGCACCTGGTTTTAAAGAGCAAGTGCCTCCCATACATTTTCAGTCTAACCAGAGCTAACCCCTCTCTCAAAAAGAGCATTCACTACTTCCAAAAGTGCAGTCTAGAGGAACTGTTTCTTAAGTCAGACTAGTTTCATGTTGTGTATCAGTTTTAGTGGAAGGTGTGAGGCTGCCTGTCAGATGACTTATCAGTGTTGGCTCTGCTGTTCTTACAAAGCAGCACTTGGAAGGCAGGAGGAAAGCTCAGTCTCCAGCCCAGTGCTGCCTTACAGAAGCACAAAGGCTTCAGGTGTTAGCAGTTCTGCACTTATTGGCTTGGAGGACAGAATTTGAAATTCTGGATGATTTATATAAGCCAGCACCAAAATCCTGTCATTTATAATGCAATGTTGAGAACAAATGCTTTGAATCAACATAATAAATAGCATCCTCCAAGTGCAATGCAAATATCACTAATTTGTCCTGATGACATCTCTCAGAGATAAACATTGATGATAATGCTTATCACCACTATTATAACAGTGTGGAATTAGCTTAGGGCTCAGACAGAGAGCCAGTAAATGAACTGTAATTATGCCTCAGAGCTTCCTCTCAAACTCACCAACAGTGTTCTAAATTGACTACCTAATGGGGAGATTTTCTGATTTATTGTTGAACTAAGCTGAGACCTTGAGAAAAGCCTCCTTCTGCTCCAGATGCTTGCTGATCAGGGGGATAACATGGTCTATCTCAGCTGCTGGTCCAAGTTTATCTCGACCTCCACACCAGTCTTCATCACGTCTGTATTCTTGCTCCAGGCTCTCTAATACACTGCATACCTGAAACATACCCAGAGCACAGCAACTCAGTTATCCACAGTTGTAACAAGAAGAAACACAGTCAGTAAAAGTCTATGAGCCAACAAAATTTCAGACCTAAATATTTTAGACTATTGGCCACGGCATGGAGGGTAACAGGCTATGAAGCAGGCCCTGGACAGAATGATCTATTAGTTATTCTTGCCCACAGCGATCTCTACTGTTTGGGATGTAATTCATCTGGCTTAGGGGTGATAAATCCTTGTTCTTTTCTAAAGGAGAAAGGAGGGAAACTCAAAAGGTTGAACCAAGACAAGGGTCAGTCTGGCCCCAGTGGATCATTCAGAACACAATCCCCATTCCTGAAGGGTGCTTTAGGTCTGTTTAAATCCCACCAAGTCATGGAACTTAGCACCCACTTAAAGTAAAACACATGCTGGAATGCTTTCCTGAAACAATTCTGAAGCTGGAACTAATTCTGTTCAGCTGCATGTTAGCTGCTCCCTGTACAGGTTTTGTAAAGACTTATGGATAACAATAGACATTAAATCAGTGTTGTAACCCAGGTGGATGCAGGTGTTCCACCGTACAGGGCTTACAAGAGGATCTTCTATCTTGGTGCAATAATGGGAACAAGGCAAATAAACAAGTGCAGTCTGAAAGCCGTGTGCACCAGGCTTGGACAAGGCAATGCAGATCCTGAGGGCAACTCTCTGTATCCTGTGCAGACACAGGAAAAACAGCAAAAGTTTTTCTGCACATTAGGAACTTCTCTCTTCTCTTCTGGGTTAGTAAGGATCCACTCAGTTATTGCTGGGGTCCAGTTAACCATATTCACCCTTTTCTTGCTCACTCCTGCAACCTTTATATGAATATAAGTTATAATTCAGAGGATCCTACATGCTTAAGAGCATAATTTGGAAGAGACTCCAGGCTCACCTAATGCTCTCCACTATCACAGGCCATTTTCATGTAACTCCACTCATGAACACATCAAAATCCATCTTAAGACTGGGGAGCTGAGGTGAACTGATGCTTGCTGGCATGTTACAATCTGAAATCAGCTTACTGCTTGCATGCAAACCAGCCCTCACCCCCAAACCCGTAGTGGAGAGAAATGCCCCATGCCCCACGTTATTTTGGCACAGAAAAGCGATTCCATTTAATTTCTTGGCTCTTGAGAACTTTGGTACTCTGTGATCACTTTGGTTAATGAAGTTAGAGATAAACTATCTAATAGAGCTGCACCAGTTATAACAAGAGCATAGGGCTCTTGGGGAGGACAGATACGAAGAAGTTTGGCTGGTTGGGACAGACTCTCTGGCTGCTCTTCTAGCTGCATTTCTAGGTACTCAGAACTCAGGATTCAATGAATTACTGCCATGCTGTCAGGGATCAGACCGCTAAGGGTCACAGATCATGGAGCCTGAGAGAAAGTAGCAAGTTTATGAGCACTCAAGACTGAATGATCTTTGCCCCAGTCATTTGCTGAACAGACACAACTCATCAATGAACTGGTGGGCACTGCAGTATGCTTCTCTATGGCTTGGAAATAGGAAGAGAGACCAAACTGATAAATCACTGGCTCTGCATATTTTGGCCAGCACATTTGACTGTCTAAAGAACTAATGAATCCCTTAATGGTTTTCATTTCTCACAATCTTCCAACAGCTGTAATTCTTTTCAATCCTGTGTGCATTAGGGACTGTAAATCTATTTGAAACCCTTCACAGGGAAAGACATTCATTATAAGGAATGAATTAATTTTAAGCACTCTTAAAAATGCATTAAACAAACGACACCAAAAAGTGGCCCAAGGATTTTTTCCTGCATCAATGTTAAGGAAAAATTATCTCGGTCCTCAATGACATCTTTAGCTGTGTTAAAAAAAACTTTCCAAATCTGGTTGTATAATTGAGGAACCAACCGTGTGCTGGTAACAACAGAAATGTTAATGAAAGCCACTGCTTCTTTTCATAAAAGCACAGGTTCTTGCAGTGTCCACGCTAACACAGACTGCCTGGCTGCAGTAAATTACAACCAGCAAGACTAGTTGAGTATCCATGCTATGACACTAATTCTCACTACTGACTAAAGTTGCATCGGTTTATGCAATGCATAAATAATCCCAATTGTACCAGCAGCCAATTGGAATGTGTTTTGTTCATGGATGCCTGGAATGAAGTAGCGTTATGTCTGCATACAGTGGTTACTGCTGTAATTAACTGCGCTGCAGGTGGACTTAAGAGAAATCACTTCATATCTTGGCATCTTTTTTGGCATGGTGGTGTCTTACTACTAATGAATATATTGGCTATTGCTGCTCACAAAATAAATGATTGATGGCAAACATTCTCAAGGAAATGAAGATTTACATTCCTTAAAATGAACTCTGATGCCATAAGGACTTGAAACTGAAGTGGTAGGATTTCAGAAATCCTTCCCTTTGGAAAGTGAGCAATTTAGAAAACAAAAGAAAAAAAAGTAAAAAAATATATGGCTTCCATACTGTTTCAATGAAACCTTCAAGATGAAAATTACTGTATACTTCAATTTGTCTTTTTGAAACTCGATTTTGACCGGTTCAACCTTCAATTTCCCTGTGTGGATAAGCACTGTTATGCCGCTGGAGTAAATGTCATTTCAATTCATTTTGCTAATGCTGTGAGATCCACAGCCAGCAGAAGACCCTCTGCATTTGTGGTCAGAGTAGAAAACCCACATCCACCACCACTGCCATGTGGGAGTGCACTTGCATTGGTGTTTGTTGGCTGGGGGTACCTGAGAACCACACTTGCCCTAATCAGTTGACAGAAAGGTACTAGACTGTAAGCAATTGCAAACTGCTCACCTGCTCAGAGGTTTTGTAGAAGGCCACCGAGGCATTGACCAGCTTGAGCCTGTCCTCCATCTTCAGCATTAGCTGCTGCCAGTGCAGGGCCACCTTTTCAGCACATTCTCTGATGGCATCAGCATCATAATGCCCAGCCTGCAGCAGCACTTCAGCTTTCTGCTGGACCTGCAGGGCACTCTGATGTGTCTTCTGTAAGGAAGTGGCATGAAAGAGGGACTGTGCACGATGGGAGGAGAGAGAGGTTGTACAGATGTGCCAGATTTATGGTAGAAAGGTGAAGTGAGGTGTGAGCATGGAGATGTGAGAGAGTGAAACATTTCTGGTTATCTCCAGTTAACAGTTCATTTCTGCAAAGCATTTTATCTTCAGTTATTCATGTACATTTGCAACATTACTAAAACTTGGCACAAGCAAGCACTGGTTGAGATAGACTAGCTGCACTGGCCAGCCACTGCCCCTAGGACGACAGCCTGGGTGAGGATGGGAATCCTGGAGGACTCCTTTGGACGGCCCTTTGGACAGGCAGTGACTGTGCTGAACTCCCACCCCACCTGTGCTCAGTGCTGACTGCATCACACACAGGCTGTAGGCGCAAAAGCAAACCCCAGTGAGTTGTTTTTTTTTTGCCAGGCAGTCTGCTGGCATGAGCAGCAGGGCTTACAGGCAGGACTGAGTGATCTGTCCCATTCCCCAGCTTGCATTAGCATCTCTCAGTTAACCAAATGGTTACAGCTTCCTTCATAGGTTGCTGAGGGGAAAATAGCCTCCAGCCTTTTCCCAGCCCCAAGTAACTGTGTTCAGGTTTAGTCCAGTATTTGATTTTAATCTTCTGAACAGAAGCACTAAAATCTCCCAAAGTCTCCTCTGTTCTGCATCTCAGTGGTAACTGCTGCTGACAAATTCTCATGTGATACATTTATGATCTAATCCTTGAACCTTGAAAGACGCTTGAAATCATCTGGTGATACACTGGTGAATTATGCAATGTAAGGAAAGCTATAGCAAAAAAAAGGATTAATACTTGGCAGAAATATTTAGGAAGATGTTCAAGAACAACTGGTTAAATTTAATATCCAGCTGCTGTACTGATGTTAGAGTCGTAATACTTGTTTTAAATAGACTTTAAAGGATTTTAACTGAAAATCAATTCCACATCTAGCATGCCTTTAGAGGACTGTCCGCCCCATGTGCTTTGCTGATCACTTCCCCATATTGAGCTTTGAACAGTTTAAATGTTTAATCTAGTGTTTTCTCCCTCTGAAAACTTATTTTCCCCTTACAGTGCTGTAGCCTACTTCTCCGTCTGTGATCTGCATTTCCTAGCAGACCCAAGCCCTTCCCCAACAGCAGCAAGCTGTGACAACACAGCTGGAGGGTGTCTTGTTCCCCACTGCTGCCTAGCAGTGGCTACTGGGATGCAGCCAGCATGGCGTGGTACCCACCAGCTCATACAGTATTGATAGGAAACCCCTTCCTTTTCCCCTTAGAAGCTGCCACCGCTGTTCCTTCCTGACTGTGAGTGAAGCTGGATCAAAGTGGGTCATCTGGTAATATCTAAGCTCTGTATTTACTAGCTACATTATAACAAATATTGACTGCTCTGAAGTTTACCATTAGACATAAGGAGTCTTTATTTTTTGGTCATCTCTTAAAATCTCCACTATGGGAATATTATTTTCATAGCTTAAAGTTTGGTTTAGTTTTGATTTAGCTTTTCAAACCACAGAAAGGGATTTGCCAACCAATTCTTTACTTTGTAGCAATTAACAGATAGATGGGGAAGCATATACACTGTGCTAAGCAGGAACAGGAGGAAGCAGTGTGTCCTCTCACACATAACTAGAGTGAGCACACCTTGCAAATGTAAAGTGTGTTCATAATGGCAAAGGCATATGAAGTGCTGACCCAAAGTGTGAGCACTGTGGGCATGGTGATGATGGGTGGACAGTTGGACTGGACGACCTTAGAGGTATTTTCCAACCTTAATGATTCTATGATTCTGTGATTCATTGCAGTCCCTTGCTGAGGGGAGGTAATAATTTTCCACTATGTTCTCATCCAAAGTAAAGCAGCTCAGAGAAGGCACTGTTCCTCCTGCCATGTCCCTACACCATGAGTGAGAAAATTGGTTTTTGAGGGCCAGCTTGAACTGAAGATGTGCTACTCCAGGGCAAGCCATGAGCTCAGTTCAGCTCAGTTCAGCCCTTCCTATCTCATGCTTAAACTGAAAGTATTTGAGGATGGAGGAGTTTGAATGAACATCAAAAACAGAACACCAAACATTTACCAATGAGAGCATTACCCAGTATCAAAGATACTCATAAATGAAGGCTCTGAAGTGATCAGCAAATCTTGGACATGGAATGAGAATGACTCCATGAACTTCTGCCTTCAGATCGCTTTGTGAATTTTAATGTTATTACTTTTTACCAAAGAAATTATCAGAAGACGTGTGAGCGTCATTTTCAGGAATGGAGAGGCTGATATCTGACAGCAGAAAAAATAGCTCCAGATGATAAATAAATTCTCTTGTTGCATTATGATTTTAATGCAAAGTCAATTTTCTGAAGTTTTATCCCTTCCCTCCCTCAAGCAAGCCATGACTGATGCCCAAAAGATAACCCTTTGCATGCTGTTCACCTGGGAAGAAGAAACCAAATTAATTTGCTCATGTTACCTCTATGGCCAGCTGAAATTGCTCATGCTCTCGCTGGAGCTGCTCAGCCTCAGAGAGGGAGCTTGCATTGACGAGGCTTGCATTCAGCATTGATTCACCATTCCGGATCCAGCCAAGCACCTGTAAATAAAGGATGTGCTTATGCAAGGGGTGCTTCAGTGCAAAGATTTCTGTTGTTACTCATCAAACAGTGTCTCAGACCAACTAGTAAAAAAACCTATTTTGCCCAACGTTGTCTTGGCTGAATCAGTGAGCAGAAATAAATCCCAGGATAAGGACTTAGAGACAGAAATTGTTGGAAGGAAAGTTCTTACTGCAGAAGCTATTAATAAGGAATGAAATCTCTGGAAGTATTTACATATGGGTAGTCAGATGGCAAAGAATTCTCATTTCCAAGATGTGATCATAAAAAATGACTACTCCTCTATGCAAACACTTCATAGCAAAACCAAAAAACATAATCAAGGAGCTTTGAAATGAAACATAAAGATCTTTAAGGTCCCTTCCAGCCCTAGGATATGATTCCACGGTATGATTCTATGATATTTTCTAGTTTCTACCCAGAGTTATGGACTTCGCTGGGTAATGCTGCAGCTCTCTTCTGCTCCACTTGTTTGTATTTCTTTCATGCAAAAGTCAGAGCTCAGGGAGTAAGGTGAAGTTGCAGTTGGTTTCATCTAACATACACTTAAGATGCAGTGGGAGTTTCCATCTGCATTCACAGCTAGGAAGAAACTCCATGTCTTGCATTTTATATTTAGTCAAAGGGCTTTACTTCAGAGACATTCAGATTACCTGTAGGCATGAAATGCCTGCTGTTTTGACTAAAGAATCAAATTCCAAATGTATGTAATTAATCCATCAAGCTTGTATTTATTCATTTATTTAAGCAGCAACATTTTTCTGCTATTTTAAGGCATGCTTTTGAAAAATTAGTACCCAGAGTGCACATGCAAGTTCTTTGCTGTGTTGGCTCAAAGACTATTTTCTACCTGTGTGGGAGTCAAATTATTCCAATGAAGCCAGCAAGTTGTTGAATTCAATTCACAGATGCACAAGAAATCCTGACTGCCCATACACTGCCCTAACTTTAGCTAGTGATTTACAAAGCTCCAAAATCGACTTTGTTGCAATATTCTACATAGTAATTTCCCTTTTGTGCCATCATTTACACCGACTGATCTATTAAATTGTCTGTAAGAAATAGGGATTTTCTGTTTTGATTTTATCCGTACATCATGCATCACCCTACTTATAGCCATTCAGTTCCCTGTGGGGCAGGAAAATGAGTTTTCCCTAGGAGAAATAGAGAGGAACCATCAACACGTGTAGCTGACCCTGATTTGCAGGAAATTACATCTGCTCACTACAACAGTGTGGAAGATTTCATTTGTCAGCTTTCTCTCTTTCATCAGTAGGTATTATTGTTCCTGTGGGAAATGCTACAAAGATTTAGAGGAAAAGAAAACGGGTTATCATATGGCAGTCTTTCTTGGCTGGCAGTTTGTATAATCCATCTGACAAGAAGGCTAGATTATTGCCTACTTCATGGCACCAAAAGCTGAAGTTAAAAAAGATGGGTATATCTGAGAAAAACTTGATGTGAGTATGTCATAAAGCAATGCATCATTTCACATTTGATATACCGTGATATACAGTAGCTTGGGCTACTTAAACTGTAGAAAACACTGAGTTTGCACACTAAAAAAGCAGTATATTAATTAACTCAGTTTTTCCCCCAAATAATACAAACAAGGTATGCCAGGGCCCCCTGGGCAGCAGCTTCCATTTGGGCTGACTTTTTCACAACCTGCTGAAAATTTCAGCCATGTTCAAAACTCTACTGCAGTTTCTCAGAACTTTGTGATGTATTAAATAGGGAAAAAAGCCAGTTTTTCAGCATCCCTCAAATGACTGACTGCTGTCATCCTATGGGCACCCCCACCCGGAAGCAAATCTAATGCCAAAAGAATAACGGTGGGTGGATAAAAGGTGAATAAAGATTTCCAAATACACTTGTAAAGAACAACCTGGAAAATAAGTGTAGTGTGATACTGTGACAGTATCTGGGATTGTATTATGTGATGTTGAACACTTATAATAATAATAAAAAAAAAACCACAAAGATGAAAAGTGGGGTTTGGAAGCCAAACAGCTGCAAGCACAGCATAAGACAGCTTGTTCTTGAAACTGATCTCCACAACTCTGTTGTATTATCACTTCTATGTGAGCAATCCAAGCTCTTTAGTTTCTGTCGGAAATGAGTGGGATCCAAGTGAAGGGAAATCAGTCTTGGGAAGGATCTTTCTGAATAACAAAGGGTTTGTGAATCACTGGTCTATGCGACTTCCACACTAAAGCAGTTCACAAAACATCTCACTCTTAAACGTTCTTCTTTTACAGCCCCAGACTTCAACTCATTGTCCAGGCATTCAAACCTTGGGTGCGTATGATTTAAAGCAGAAACCCTCCTAAATGAAACTTAAATAGATAGAGATGGTTAAAAGACTTCGTATTTCCACGAGTTGTTATATCAAAATGCAAACACATGTACATTTAGCAGCCTTGACCAATTTTCCTATGTCAGCAGAATGTAAGCACAGCTACAGTAGGTGTCTGGTGGCAACCAAATCTCAGATGACTTGCAAGAGTGAGTGCAATTTGGTAATGAGATCACCCATCATCTCAGATGCAATAAAATGAAAGTGAAGGAAATCTGGATCAGAGTGGAGATGAATTGCAAGCCAAAATCAATATATTTCCCAATTTCACTAAATGGTTGGGAATATGACTCATCTCCAGGAAACCAAATAGATAGAGCACAGATATATTTTACCTTAGCTCTTTCCAAGGGAAACTGTAGCTGTGGTAATTTGTAGGTTAATAAACAAAGGAGTCCTTATTACTCAGCTGAACAAATACAATGATTCTTCACAATTGGCCTGCTGAAAGGTCGCACAGTAATAAAAGTTCTGATGGTCCCAAGCTGTGTTAAGAAAATACTAATTCAAGGCAGCTGTTTGTTCTCTCACAGCATTAGATATTTCAATCCTAAAACCATTTCCTTTGGTTAGATTTTGGTTTGCAGAATAGGAAAGCCCAGAAGTCTCTTGATAGTGAGGCAAGTAACATGAGGTACCTGCAGAGTGCTGCATTGCACTGCACAGCTCTATGTGCACTGCAGGGCTGACCGACCTGTCCATCATCCTGCTCAGTGGGGTCAGCTACACGTACTGCTCCTCTCTACCTTCTGTCTTCAGTTAAAAGAAGAGTTCTACTTAGTCATAAATCTACTGCACAGAACTCTAAGATTAGCTACTGAAGTAGTGTCCAAGAAACTTTGGGAACCCTTGGAAATAAGTGATATTGTGACATTAATACGGTGATTATGAATATCATAGAGAGGATCTCTTTCACGGAAGAAAGCTGCACTCTGTAGAGCTGCAGAGCCTTATGAGGACAGTCCCTAGAATTATCATAAACACAAATCAGCCACATATTCAAAATCAAAATTCAGAAGAGTTCTGTGCAAGTTCCATTTATGGTTGCAAAATATTAAATCAAAGTGAACTCTCAAAGCAAATGTGTGCAGTGATGTTGGTGCTGCCAGCTTCTAGCTTGGAAGCTGTCTAGGAGCGAAGGATGTTTTGCCAGCAATGATAAAAGCAATCCAGATAAAATGTCACTCAAAAAATCATTTTTGAAGAAGGAATAACTGTGATCGCAGTTAGGGAGCACTCAGTATATTCATTATATCCCCCCACCCCCATTTCTACTGGTAAAATGGAAACCCGAATACACCATGTGTCTGGAAAAATCTTTCTCTTCCTTCTAATGATACCAAAATCCATTACAATCCAGACATAAGCACTACACTGAAGCATAAAGTCACCTCTGGAGCAGGAAGTGTAGTGTAATACTGAAATATGAGGCACCCAAATAAAATACTGAGGGAAAATACAGGAGGCAGAACATGACCACCATCGCTGGAATGAAATCTGGAAGAAAGGGAATGTCACAGCACTAAGATGGCTAAGTAAATCCTAGCACAGAGACCACAGATCGAAGCTTTTATCTCACCCAGATAATGCTGAAGATTCCTTTAGGACAATATGTGTAGCAATAAACAAAAAGGCGAAACTACTGTAATTCTTTGCTCAGATGTCACTGCTCAGCTATCCTCTGCTCTGGGGCAATTCTCCACAAAACTTCAGCCTGGATCCCAGCTCAAATCATTTATTTCCAGAACACAGTTTGAAGCACACTGCAGTTGAGAAGCTAAGGGGTCTGCTCCATACAGAATTCCCATAACTGCTCACGAAGCCATGATGTGGAACAGAGCCCTTCTATATTTGTACAGGATCATGTTGTAATTTGTCAGCAAATCAAGTACTGCTAAGGAAAGAGGGATTAAGATCATCCACCTAAGGCTATGTGACTTGGCAGATACCGGTCTGCCAGGTATTGTAATGGCTGAAAACCTATTTAAGGACCCGAAGCACAGTTAAAAACTCTCACCTGCTTGACTTCAGCCTGTAGGTGCCGGAGCTGTAGGCACTGCTCTAACCTCTTGTGAGTTTGGTCAGCATTAAGCTCCAGCTCATGCTGTTTCTCATGAAGGAATTCCAGCAGCTCTTGAACCTGTGTTGCAAGGTCAATGTCCTTTTCACAGATCAGCTCGATGCCTACAAAAGAACAACATGCAGAGATCTTGCATTTATTTGCAATTCTAGTCATTGTACGAACTTCAAAATTATTTCCCATCTAAAACACTGATTTGCAAATCTCTCAGTAACACTTCCCTCAATGAGTTCTCTCCCAGGGAGTTTTTGGTTTTTGTTTCCCATTCTGCACCACTATATTTTCCTACACAGTTGTGGTTCTCTGCTGATGATTGCTCACCTCACTCATCAGCATCTGAATAGCAGAACACTATTGACCATAGCCTTGCCCAAACATCAAAGTTAATTTTAAAAGGCAGAAATAACCTCCCCTTGTTACATTAAACCAACGACTTATGCTTTACAAATACAAACGGAAAAGAGAAAAAAAGAAGAGGAAGAAAATAGAAAAGTGAAATAAAGTAAATTCTAGCTGCCAGATACAATGCCATGAGTGTGTGGAACTCCATAGAGGAAACATCTTTTCCATCTGGGCACTTTTCACAATCATTAGCAACAATTTAGTTAAAAATGACCCATTCATTCAGAATTACTTCACAAAGTGACATCAATACATTCCTCATGTAGCAGACAGAAAAAAATGATTTAGTACCAGAATTCCTATGCCTTGTATTTTGCATGAAAAGGGAGAACACTTGTATAACCTGGTCTGAATTTCATAGCTGAACCTCATTTGATTAGGAGGTGGAAACAGAGACCTCCTGAGGTCGCTTCCCACCTCCTGAATTTCCTGGTGGGCCTTGCGTGTGTCAGTTACATGAAATACAGTGCAGAGCATCACATCTTCCTTCTTTATCACACGAGAGTGATAGCATTGTTGGGTGCTTTACAGATGTAATGTAATTGTGAAAGCTTGGCCTGGAGGAGTTATGATGCCATCCTGTCTTACTGTAATCCCTGTAATTACAAACTAATAAAGATCTGACTCTTTCCTTATTGAGGTCAACTGGAATTTTGCCATTGGCCTCAATACAGGGAGGATCAGCGACTTAATATGAAAATAATCAGATTGCAGTAATGCTGAGAAAATACTACACTTTTTTCCAAAGCCATTTGATTTCATGGAATAATAGGACATTATACAAGAATTGTGCTAATTAGAAGCTGCTGTACAGAAGGCTGTGTATTGTTTTTAAAACTGATTTAGAAAGATGCCTTTTCTTCCCCCTTTCTCTTCCTCAGAGGCTTGTAACTTTCATTCTCTCTCATAGCGGTATCCACAGAGGACAGTACACAAAATAAGTATGACCTTATGATTGACCATATCCTCTTTTTCCTGTTTCTGGTTTTAACAGGAAGGAAAAAAAAAAAAAAAAGAAAAAAAAAAAAGCATAAAGGAATGCAAGCAATTGGCTTATTCCCCTTTCCCTGCCAAAACCAAACAGTTTCTTCATTACCAAATAAAGAGGAATGGCCCCTGGCTTCCCATTTAAGATCTGGAAATCTAATATACGCTTCCATTCTTAGGAGTGAAGTTTCTTTCAAACGCCAGACACCAAGCATTGTTACTACAATTAGCCCGCATATGGTTCTGTATCCTCAGGACATGACGGGCTTCCTGTATGCTTGACTTCACCACACCTTTCAGATATTAAATGCACCGTTTTCCTTCATGCAGACTCAGCTGGTCTGGTTTTGATTGTGCTAACTCATCAGCAGCAACCAGCAAGCTGCCTGGGATGCTATCCAAGGGGCAGCCCGCACTCCCCATGATGAATGGTCTGCCCTTTCGTGCTTGTCATGTGTCACACAGATTTATTCTGCAATGCCAGTGCACGCAGCGAGAGCACTTATTCTTCTCAAAGATTGGTTTGCAAATTGGAAACCTTTGCTTTCAGAATAATTTCATACATAAAATCTTTACATTAAGTTTTGATAGACAGGAAAGCACAGCTGACTTTTTATAAACTGAACTTGGTTGCCATTCTTTTTTTCTAACTCCTTGGCCCGTACAGCAGATATCAGTGAAGGATAACAAATTGAAACTATTTTTAAAAAAATAATTACAAAGAGTACCCACACTGACCAACATCCTGCAAGACATGCATTAGTTACAGATGAGCTATTTGCATTGTCAGATACTATTCAGCATGAGGAAGAGGTATTGCTTTTTTGACCAGTACAAAGCTCTTTTGGAGCTGCTTTGAACGTGCTTGTAGGCTGAACTGTTACCAGCCTGGAACACAACAGTACAGCATCCACTTCTTGCAGTATCTATTTTCTGTGTTATAAGTGAAATCACAAGGAAAATGAAACAGACTTCCATTCCACTTTGAAGCAATGCAATGCTAGGAAAAGATATGAATGATTTTAAGTTTGACATCCAGGACACAACAAGGCTTTGAATTTTCCACATAACAGGCAGGGACTGTGTAAATTTCCCCAGCATCAGCTTCTCATCATATTTCAGGCTTGGCTTAGAGAAGTTGCCTTAGACATAAAATGCCAGATCCGTAAGTCTTTAGTGACACCTACAGTGATGCTTATGGTGACAAGAATGCTAACAATGCGAATGTACTTTAATAACAAATTAATTGTGTGCACTCAGTCAACAATTAAAGAATATCCCGAGTTGGAAGGGACTCATATGGATCATCAAGTCCAAGAGTGTAACTACTTTTAGTACCTAGAACATGAACAACTGAGGGATGTACCACTGATGTGTACGTGTCGTCAGTGCATCTTGAGTCCGGGTATTAAATCCCTGCTGAATCGCGGTCTTAAACTCTCAGAAATGCCCAGACTGCCTCTTGACTGCCTCTTTTGGAAACATCAGAACACTTTAAATGTATCAAACTAGACACTCAACAATCATTATTCTTTTTTGAGAATTTTTGAACACATTTTCACCCACAGATCTGCTCTGATCAGGGTATCCTTTGATATCAGTACTAGAGCTGTGATCAGCCTGGAAAAACAGCAGATAGTTCCACTGAAATAGAAAGTGCTGGGTCACTAAAAGTCAGTCTTCTTGAGAATACTGTTACAGCATTCTCTTAAAGCAAACCTCTTTCCCAAATGACACCGATATTAGTGAGACATGAACACAATTTCAAAGTACTGCGGAATTGCAGGAGATGTGACGACTCCCAGATTTTCCTTGGTCCCTAACAAAACCAAACATTTATTTGCAGAGTAATTATTCTTATGATGAAAACAGGCTAATCCAAAGCAGGATCACTCACACATGCTGCACCAGTGGAAGGAATCACAGGACATAACTCTGTGCTGTATGGCATTTTGGAAACAGTGGATTTGTAGATACGCAGTGTGTACACAAATATCTGAATATCTGCACAGAGTCTGATCTGGCCCATTGTAGGACAATTGGATATGCTGCATCCAATGCACAGTATTCACATGGACTTCCAGACACTTCACGGTCTGGTAAGAATCGCTGCTCCAAGTCTGCATCACACATGCAAAAAATATGGGCAAGTATCTATAAACTTTTTCTACCTGCACAAAATTTACAAGTGAAAAAGGCATTATGCATGGAAAAACCTGGAGGTAATTCTATCTGACAGACTTGCTGGCTTAAAGACCTCCAAGCCAAACTCCAGAATGATCAAAATTAAATCAGGTTCCTGCGTGATACGTTAAAAAGAATACAGCTGAAAGAAAGTTACAGGGAAGGGAAGAAACCTCAAGCAGTTAAGAGTGAATGGTTAGGTGGGATGTCCCTACAAGCTTCTTTCTGCCTTTATCTTCTATGGTTGTAGTTGAATTTTGATGGTAGCGGTGGTGATACTGTACAATGGGAAGCAGCAATATTGATTTCCCAGAACCCCTGCAAATTTGCAGTTCCGGCAGTGAGAACAACCATCTCTCACGCACTGAACAACTGCGATACAGGACTCAGCAAGAGGGAGTAAAATTAAATGAATTTTTTATGGACTATAGCTGTCCTTTATTAAAATAAGAAACAGTAGGCTCCCAAGAGCAATCTCTCTCCCTTATTTTGCCATTCTCCCAGCATTTAGCATTCTATGCATGGCAGATCTGACCATTACCTTTGATTAACTACAGTTACTCTGCATCCCTGTGAGACTTCCACTTCCTTGCCTTTGGGAGCAATGGATTTTTATTGGGTAGGCTTTAAAGAAGGAGATCTCAGATAATCTTACAAAAACATACTAAAAGTCATTTCATTTAGTTGCTGATCTTTTGTCTGCAATCCAAAAAAAATTGTTTCTAACTTCTTCATAAACAGAGAATTACTTTTTTTTTTTTTTTTCCCTGAAGAGCAGTCCCTGATGCTCCTGAGACTGCACTGTTCTGGATGATGTTCTTTTCCTCCCATGAATTAATGCTCACATTAGAATGTTTCCAGGATGCACCAAAACTGAATAGTAACTGATGTATACAGTTTGCTACCCCAGAAAACAAAAGAGCTGAAGCACAGGACCAGACACAGTGTGGGCAGACCTCATATCATCTCACATACATGGTTCACACAATGCTTGTCTGGTTCAAAACACACGCCTGCAGCAAACCTACAGCCTCTGCTGAGTACAGCTTGCCAATCAGGTTGAATACTGCCAATTTTTTATTTTTTATTTTTTTTTAAGGTGAGTGTCTAGAAGTAAAATGTTTGCCAAAGAACAAATCCATAAAAATCTTTTTTATTTTGGAAGTGCATGTGAGGAGAGACAGAAAGGAATTGCTCTTGCTTTGCACTTTTTCCAGACATTTAAGAAGGTTTAAACACTTTGCAAATAACTTTCACTTCTGGATTTTATGCAGTGATTAATCTGAATTATGATAACTTTTTTTCCAAACACAAAATGCAAGGATACAAAAATCCTGATTCATAGAATGCCTTAGAAATAGGATCCTACTGCTAAGAAGAGTAGATGAACCAGACAGACTCCCTATCAACATGAATCAAGTCTGTCACTTAAGTGCACATGCCAAAAGCTTTTTGCATCCAAGTGGTTAGCTTTAACTTCCAAGTGCACATTGAAAAGGAAAATTCCAGTATGGTTTATCATGTTCCCTTTTTATACACAAAATAATTCCAATTAGAGCTGGCTGGAAACAAGAATTCAATTTTGTGATAAATTTCAAGGCTCTCATATCTGAATTCTCTCCCATAGGGCTTTTGGTTAACTAGCTTCTCTTTTCTCCACCTCTCTCTCTCACTCCACCTTTTTCTCTTCCTTGCCATCTATACTGGAATAGATCACAAACTCTACTGGCCTGCAGCTGCATAAAACTTTCTGAATGAAACTTAAATTTCAGCTTTACTACCATACTGAATTTCCGTTTCAAAGGAACAGCGATTTCTGATGTGTGATCCTGACTCAAAGAATTTTCCAAAATCACAGAGCGGTTCTGGTTGTGGAGAAAAGCTATACAACAGACTGAATTCTGTTAAAAGTTGATGTGCTTTGTACGTACTGGCATATTTGTTTAGGTTGTTGGTGGTGTTTCTTTCCCTTTTGTTTTGTTCCTTCTCATACAAAATAGAAAACAAATTGTTCCACTCACCTGAAGCCTGGACCTCCATAATGTATTGGTGTAAATCTTGCCCTTGCTGGATGACTTCAAAAGTCATGTTGTTCATGGCCAACTTCCTCTCAGTGTGACGCTGCAAACGTTGCTCAGCCAGAGTAAGGTCCTCGGTATTGAAATCATTCATTTGTCTCAGCAGATCCTCATTCCAGGCATCTAACTCTGCTGTAACCTTCACGGACACAAGATAGATGCTATATTCAATCAAGACCAACGAAAAATCTTGCTTTCAAACCATGCATTAATAACTGAAGTACTTCAAACTGTGACTGTGATCCAGAAACCCTAGAACCACAGCCTCAATACTCTGGATTCTGCCCATTAATGGTTACAGTCCTCATTTTGCCTAGCCGAGGATCCATGCGAAGATTATCAGTCCAACAAGAAATGTGACAAATTCTTTTTCCCTTGCACAGTCAACAGGGCACTGTAAAGGAAGACACACTGTACTCATATGGATGGTGATATAAATGATTCTGAATAATTCACATTTAAATGAAGAAACAGTAGTAACAGAATTGCAAAAATACTGTGACACCTCTGTCCTCATAATCTCACAACGCCCTAGATCTTTCTTAAAACATTCTGCATCACTCCGTATGTTAGTACTGCAGATGGAAATATTTATCATTAATAACATTTATTCCTTTTCTTCATAGAATTTAAATTATAAGCTGCTTCCATTAAGCTCTAAAACATGGAGAATGAATACATTTGCAGGATTATTACTGATATAATACACTGTGAACAGTATCTACCTGTTGTTAACAGAGATCACAAGACCTAACGTTTTATTATGAAATCCGTGAGTTAATCCCCACAGTAGTCCTATGTTGTTCTTCCAAGGGTCTTTCTGCTAGCTTGAGAAGGAATAGGCCCTGTATAAATTTGTTTTGTAGATCTCAAAGATTTCACACTGGGGAATGAATATAAATAACAGACTTCTACAGATGGGCAAAGCACAGCACAGAAACATCGCTCTTGAGGGCTGGGTGAATCACCAGGAGCATCACAAAGGGGACCTAGCTCTTGCCAAAGACCTATATTACCTGCAAATAACTCATGGGAAAGTGCAAAATATTTTGCAGCTTTCTCTGCATCTTAATTCAAACAGGCAGTCTGGACTCTAGCAGTCCATTACTGTATTTTCTGTTTCACATTTTAAGTCACAGTTACTCAACCAATACTGAAGTCCTACTCTATTTTTGCCTGTTCAATTAACACAATTAACCTACCCAAACAGCCCAGTCTCCTTCATACCAGAATCTGCTATTGCAGACAAAAAGAAGGAATGTGCTGGTGGCAACAAATCAGGACAAGGAGAGTGGAAATAAATCATATACGCCTGAATTCTGATTCATAGGTCAACTTGTCAAAGCTAGATGGAGGAAAGCTAAACCCAGATATTTAGACTCACATTTTGGTATGTTACAATATAGTGATGGTTCTCTGTTTCTCATAAAAGTGCTCTTCAGTGCTTGTGTGCAGTGAGATGCTTAGTTTCCTCAGTAGCCAACGTTCAACATTTTTCATTTGGTTTTCTTTTCCACAAAGCATAACAACAAATGCAGTGCAGGCACTGGAAGGGAACCCAAAAGGACCGGCTCTCAGCCCTTCTCTATTATTAGCATGAATAGGAGAGCACAGCTTTGCATTAGAAGGGAAAATGTATGCACAGGTTTTCAGTTCTTTTTTGAGAGAAGCAAAAAAGCAGATTTACTGAACCAAGAACCTGGGACCTCAGCTGCAAGGTGAAAGGAAGAGTGTGAACATCCTGAGGAGTTTCTTTTTTTCTTCAGCTGTTTCCCACCACCCATTCCACTCAATTAACTCTAAATAATAACTACCTCTACAGTCCCTTTGGCCCCATTCCTGACTCCAACAGCCTCTGATTCATTTACATGCTATAGCTGGAGTCCCTGAACTGTGGGAGCTTCTTGGCAGATTCAACAGTTCTGGAGAAATGGTTGGAGTAGATGCTGGAGAAGGGTTTTACTCAACGTATTTATATTAGAGAAATATACTTGACTAATTGCAATCAAAACTGAATGACAGAATAACAGAATGGCTTGGGTTGGAAGGGACCTCAAGGATCATTGAGTTCCAACCCCCTGCCATGCGCAGGGTTGCCAACCAATTTTTCCTAATATGCAACCTGAAGTAATGATAGTAGAAGAGATTGAAACAGTCAAAGAATGTGTTATATTAGTTTGCTCTTACAGCCATGCTACAATACGGGGATTCTGATCAAAAACTGATCTGTGTATGTTTATGGACATCATCTTCAGGCCAGGAAAGCACAAGTATTTTGGAGGGCCAAACTACTAGGAACATTGAGGATGGACATACAAGGGAATCAACAGATGGTCCCATCCACATCTTCAAGTATGCTGAGACCAAGCAGCCCAGTGCAAGTGCCTGGGTTAAATCTCTCTGCTCTGATGCCATTTCTTTTAGCAAGCTTTTCCATGTGCTGTGAAAGGGACACTGAGCAGCACTGCTTTTATTCTCCTGTTCAAATTGGTGGTTCCAATTAAGCAGGAAAGGACAGCACTGGCAATCAGGACACAAGCTGATACACTTCTGGGGATACAACACCAGATCCAAAGGCTTCATGTCTTCTTGTCATGGCCAGAAACTGGGGCTGAGATTGCATCTGAGTGTCTCCAGGGAGACACTCAACAGGGATTCCTGGTCCAGTGCCAGTCCCCACAGGGACAAGGAGCACAGGCAGTGACAGTGGGCAGAAGGGAGGAAAGAGGGAAGTCAGCTCCAAGTGGGAGCTGAGGAAAGAATGATAATTATCCCATGTGCTGGGTTAGGGGAAGAGAGGAAGGAGTCAGACACAGCAAGAGGTGGAACATCACCAAGTTCCTCAGGCGAAGCTTTTGTACAGGAAGGTTGGGTACATTGCTCTGAATAACCAAGACAAACAGATGGCTGGAAGGGAATCTAAAGCGCACAAAGGCAAAGAAGCAACAGCAGAGCTGTGATAACAACCCAGGTTTCCTGAATCCCAATCTGGTGCCCTATCCCAGAGACCGTGATGCTTTGCAGATCTCATTAAGACACTTCCTTTCCTGCCTGTGCAGCCAGTGCCTCACAATTCCAGCAGTTTCTGTATTTCAAAGTGGATCACTTGGAAATGGTCCCAGTCTGAATTTGAGTACCCATTAGTTTGACTGGGATATAGGGAAAAATGATTTGTTTTTCTTTAAGAAGGGGCAGTAATTAGGCAGTTCAGTTAACTACACATGTATATTTTTCAAGTCTAAAAAAGGACCCTGGATGCTCTCACAGAAGGGGTCAGGCATTGACATCTACGGTGAAAATTAATACAGTTTCATCTGATATATTCCCATCTTGTAAATTGTGGTAAGAGCCAATTATATCAAACCAATGTCAGGTATTGTCTCAGAAATGAGGCTCCCTTGGCCTTGAACATGTTTAATTCCCTTTTGACCCAGAATCGCTGATTTGAGTTTATTCTGTTCATCTACTGGATTTTTGGTGGGAAGAAATGATAGTGCTTCTTATGTTTATTCCTTTTTCTTCACAGTGTTTGTGATTCTAAACAGACCTCAGCATCCTTCACATGGCCTGGAAGAATAAGAACCCTACTAAGAGAGAAGCTCTGAGCTCTGCTCAAATGTGGGATGAGAGAGAAGTAGTACCAAGGCAGAAGGGTCACAAGGGCAGCAACAGTGGAATTGAACAGGCCTGCATTAGTAAAAGCAGCAGATTGATCTCAGATTTAGCAGATGTATCCAAGTACTCGCACTGCTCCAAGGAAATCTGCACACACACTTCTCACTGTCAAACACATTCTGGAAGGAATCATACTCCTTCCTTGCAGGTTGTAAGGTTGGTGGCCAAAAAACAGGTTCAAAGTACTAAAGGAAGATCAGGTAACCTGAGTGTTAATGAGAGGGAAAGGCACAACAAAGCTATATATTGACAGTGAGCCTAGAAAGCACAATCCATCTTCATTTGCAATAGATGCTCCTGCCATCATGATAATGGGAGAGAGAAATGATGCAGGTAACAAATCTAAGCTAGTATTTAGTGAGCTACCCAATATATCCATATTAGAGCAGCAGGAACTGCACAAAAGTTTCCATCAGCATGTGAGCAAATACTGGGCTTGTGCTGAGTTCCACTATCACAAGACTATAACAGATATACAGACTACATCAGCCAGGTCTGTCTTTCCTGCAGAGACAGCAACCACAGTCTACAGTCTAGACCACATACTCTGGGACAGACATCCTCCTAAAACAGCAACTTAATATACCCAAAATCCCACTACTACAACATCACTGCTTTTGCTGCTTCCTGGATTTACCCTGTTGCAACAACGGCAGATAACATGACTGTGGGGAGAGAGACATTTTCATTTTCAGTGCTGGATAGAGAGTAAAGCTATGGAGAAGTGGGAGGCAGGTTAAACAGAACAGCAGTAATGATAGCAGAAGCTGCCTTGCCATTACATTCCTACAATACAGCGTGCTTGTGGATTAAGCCAGAGTCCATCCAAGCTAATGCAGCTGCTGTGCAGGCAATTGTACGTATGTATTGTATTGTATGTAGTATTTCATAACTAAACCTTATCTATTTCTTCATGTTGCTGCTGAAATTTTCTACAAAATGGTGGTGCTGAGCCTTTAACGCTGCTTGCTTGGCGTGAATTCAGTGTTTAGCACCTAAAGTCATCCAGCTTAGTGCAAACCAGAAATTTTTGTTTGCCAATTGAAGAAGGTGGAGAAGGAAATGAGGGATCAAATGTGAGAAAATAAATGTTATATGGTGAACAAATCATATAGGAGCTGATATTTTGGAGTATGGGCTGGGAAAGGTATGAGGAGGAGGAAAAGAAAGTTCTACCTTTGGAGCAATTGCTATCAACACAAAGAGAGCAGGCTTGCTAGAGGAATCTGCAAAAGAGTAAAGATGGTTGGAAAAGACAAGTAAATGTAGAAAGCAGGTTGCAAGAGAACTGATGGTGTAAGTAGGAGGAGGAGCAAAGGTGAGAAGAGTGGGTAGAGCATTGGGATGAGGCAAGATGGGAAGAACTGTCACATAGGCTCAGGGCGGATCTCAGAATTGAGGAAGGGGAATATCCACCTCTCTCCAAGAACAAAAATGTTGGGAGCCATACATTTGGCATAAGGAGAGAGTGAAGGTGAATGAGAGGGAAGGGAATCCAGAGAGGGAAAAAAATGAAAGAAAAAAAAAGGTAACTTTGCCTCCTGGACCCTAAGGCGAATGTCTGTGAGTGCAGAAAGAAAGAGGTTATAATGAAATAATGGAGTAGAGGAGACCAGATCTCTAAGGCACATACCATAGTCTGGGTACCAGCCTTGCTAGGAGCGACAGCATTCAGCTCTGCTTTGGAGTTCAGAACAAGGTGGAAGAGCAGAAGACTGGATATGACAGTATAAGTGGGTCTATGAGCAAACTAAAGCTGCAGGTTTATGGTAGAGGAGATGTAGGTAGGAAAAGGGCGAATGAAGCTGTCACTTCTACACATCACTCATGCAGAAAGTTTGCTGTTCCTCCTCCTCAGGTCTTGGTTTGGGTTGATGCTGTACATTGTGACAATACTGTCACCCATTCCTTCTGACATGTGGCAGAGATACCACGCTTAGTTGGGACCTGAGCTGCTGGAGAGTAAAGAGGCTGTCACAGCAATGATTCCGCTCCAGTGCTTTTGGTTCCTGAATCCTCAAGATATCAAAAGAAGCAGGAAGAAAAGGTACCCAGGACAGCTTAGTGCCTTACCTTCCTTAAAATGAAGTGATGTGCAGTTTTAAACCTATGCATATAAAAAAGAAAAAAATAACCTCAGTGCGAGTCATTATAGGATTTCAGTTTATGAACAGAAAGATCTGAAAATTTTTCTTACCATTCCTTTTCTTACAAGTGTATCTCAAGATCCCTGCAGCTCTTATTTCTAATAAAGAAGTTCACTTCTGAGTGCCAGCTATAAGTCAGTGAGGGGCTATAAAGCATCTTGTACCTCCAACCAGGCAGCTAATTCACTTGAAAGATTCTGCTAATGTTATAAATCTGCAATAGAGGCTCAAGTGAGTTGTAAATATCAGCGAATCAAACTACTGTCTGCAAGCTGGCTCCTGCTCCTTTCTAAATTCACGCTCAGGGATGGATGTGAAAAGCCAGAAGAGCCAGCAAGTGAACTCAAGGCTGAAAAATTTAATTAGCAGGTGAAATTGAGCCAAAGAGATAGGATGGTGGAAAATTAGTAAACCAACAGGTGAAAATTCTAGTGATTGTAGTGCTTTTTGAAAGATTAAAAGCATATCAGGTCAAATTTATATTGTATAGCAGGAACACCCAGAACCCCTCCAGGACTATGTTTGGCCCAGAAAGTACACTGCTATACCACTACAGGAGACTGGCTCTGCCTAGCACTACACAGATCCATTATAGGAAATGGAACATGCAAAAGGAAGGAGCTGGGCAGATCCTGGGGAGGAAGGAGAGAAGTTTTCTTGGAGGTAATCAACAATTGTGGCCAGACAGGTATGGGCTGAGATCATTCCTGTTCTCAGTTTGAGTTTTACAGTGGCCTGTAGGTGAATTTGATCATCTCTGTACAAAAGATATAAAGAAAACATATGCTGAAAGCTGTGGTCTATGCTCCGGATGGCATTCATTGTGTTAGGGGCTGCAACTCAGTGCATTTTACCATTCACTTCTTTTGCAGCTATCCAGCACTTCCCTAATGATTAGCATCATTCAAGTTATGGTTAATAAGCCTTCAAACGACTATTTTTTGAAGGATGGGACAAAGAATACTTTACAGATTTTAGTGAGGCTATATTTCTGGGATACGACTGTGCTCCATATACATGATGTGCTCAGTGTGGTGCCAGCAGTACTGCTGAAGCCTGCCAGCTATTGTCCCTCGGGTCTTACACCCTACTTCCTCGCAATGGATCAGCTACCACATTCACACTGCATGAAATCTCCTGAGTTACTTGGTTGGCTGCACAAACTCAGCTGTGGTATACATCACACAGAAAGTCCAATCATATAATCTTAATGATCCCGTCTTGTCTTGAAATGTGCAATGACTTGGTAAAGGAATAAAACATATCAGGCATCAAAGTTAGATACGTTTCCTAAATAAAGAATAGGTTGTCACTTTCTGGTTTTAAAACCTAAGGCAGAATACCCTCCCACAGGGATAGCAGGGCCCTCTCATATTTCTGTTATGCTGGTTTCCAGGTGTTGTCATAGTTAGGATTTCATACTTTAACCCAAGAACCTAGAGTGTAAATATCAGTCAATATAATGAGATTAAGGCAAAAATGAAAAGGCAGCACATGCTATGTGTCTGTGGGTTCGTATCCAAATTCATATCTGCCAAACCTGCCTTGACTCGAGTATAACACAAAAGCTGCCTGGGCGACTCAGAAGTCCTTAGAAGTCCTAACTGAACGCAGCTGGTCTTCTCTATGAAAGGCAGGTGGCTTCTCTTTACATAAAATACTTTTCCTGAAGACAAAATGAAACAATTGTTGGCAGATTTCACTGAAGTACAGAGAAAGTCGATGATGCTTAAGTAGATGGAAGTGCGTGTTGCTGATGAAGTACCTTTAATCCTGCAGTTTGTCTGGAATCCAAACCTCTGTCAGGAAGAAAAGATTACAGAAAGGCTCATAACCCAGGGCAGCTACAAAGCAGATTGGTACGGTGCAAGTCTAGGAAGGGGTGCCAAAGGAAAGGGTTATGTGGTCCATGGCATGGACTTCAATATCTGGGGAGATCATTATGAGCAGGAAAGTCTCCAAAGAACAAATGGTATTCAGACACAGTTTAAATAAAAAAATATAAAGGCCAAGCACTCTGTTGCCATTTGTGACTTTGAAAGTTTCCCTAAGTTTGTATTATCAATTAAAGAGAGAGGTTAGTAGGGCAAATGAATGCAAGAAAACATTTGGTACAAAAACTGGATGGAAAGAGACAATATTGGATGCAAATATTCTGAGACTGAATTTTAACTTGTAGCCATCCCTTAGCCTGCTAGAAGGAGATGGACTCCCAGTTGCACCCCTCTGGCTTCCATCAGAGAGAAGCAAGATTTTGCTCTCACCAGGGTTCCCAGGGAGGGGTTCTCATCAGGAGGACTTCCCAAGAGCTCAAGAAACTGAGAACTAAGGGTGAGAATACACGAGAAGAGGAGAAATAGGAAACACTTTGATTAATAGACAGAAGCAGCACAGAGAACAAAAGCATTCAGATTTGGGAGAAGGAGAGAAGAAAGTGAAGCAGCTGTTCCAAAATCACCTGCTTCTGGTTTGCTATCAGACCAAGATCTGCTGGCTAATTTTCAGAAACCCAGTGAAGTTTCCATTTCAAAACCCAAGTCAAACAAGAACTTTGTTTTGAAAGCACAACCCACGTAAGCAAAACACTGTGTGCAACACAGACAGCCAGGCTGGAAGATCCTGGATCAAAAATTGAACCTCCTTAATTGAACTCTTCTTAAAAAAGGATGCTGATAACTAAGACCCTCTGATAGCTAAGCATGCTGAGAAGAACCTCCACTACAACAGCACTGTGCTTTGGGCCCACTTTTTGCAGATGGCTTGTGTGAGCGCAGGAAGGAGAGAGATTAGCACGCTTGCAGCAGGTAAGAGAGACTTTGTTAGGGATATGTTCAATATGGCACCCACCGCACTCTGGACAGATGGAAGGGGGCTTAGCTAGACTAGAAAAGGAGAAACTCATTTGAGAATCATACTGCTACACACTATTTCACTGTTCTTAATCTATGCTGGATCTAGGCTATTATAGAAAATTAAAACCTAAATACATTTCCAGTCACAGCTCAAGCTACTTGCCTTTAGTAGAAAAGGTATTTAACTTCCTGATTTAAATTTCATCATCTTTTTCTCTTACAAGCTTAGAATACTCAACCACCAGAAACACTATCTGCTTTTTAATTATGGGGATGAAAACATCTTTTTGCTTCTTAGCAAAGCATGAGGTAATTTTCTTAATGTTGATAAGTTTCTCATTGACTTGGAATCTTTATTATATGGCTGAGGTAACTGACAGCAATCCACTTTCTTTGGATTGGTACTGAGTCAATTTGAGACAATTCAGCTATTTGAAATGCACAGCATAAATGTATCATTTAATATATTATTTCAAATTATGTTTTTTATTATCTACTAAACTGCTTTTGTTGTTTCAGCAATAAATGTATTCATAAAATTTAAGATACTGACATGATATTTTTCTCTCCATGTTCAGTTACAAGTTTAAAAATTACTTTAAAATAAAAATATTTCTCCACTCAGAAGAGAGAGTTTTCTAACAAAAATCATCTGCCTGTAAACTCCCTATGAAACATGTTCTCAGATTTCCTTGTAACATTAATCCTGCAGAGGGAATTCAGATGTCCTGTTGATAAAAAATAGCAGACAATGACAACTAAGTGATGATTTTTTTCAAGTCCTTTCTAACCAACCTGATTTGAGAAGATTCCGAAGTGCATTTCCAGTTTTAAACATCTTTATATACCATTTGTATGCCATTATATACCACTACATACCACTGACACTCCGAAGTAATTCTGCTACCCATGTCCCTTATCTTCAGCTGCCCCATCAGTAAAGGAATCCATGATGGCATAGGTCTTAGCAATCGTTGGTTGAAAGACCAATGTACAAAGGAAAAGGAATTGAAAACAGAGATTCTGTCTTTTTAAAAAATCTTTACATAAAGTCAGCATAATTCTTGTTGCACACCTGGAATTTGCAGTGAAACACAGACAGACTGGTATCTTATGAATGACTCATAATTCACACAGGTTCTCCATACACACCTATATATTTCTGGGTGTCCAGAAGCACTGTTTTTCATGTTTTGCTTTATTTTTGAAAACATAGGTGCTGTTTATAGCTTTGTACACATATACATTCACATATAATTCATATCTTTAGAATCAAAATCTTAATCATTCACCATTTGCCACTCTATTGTATCAACATATTACCATTTAAATACAGGTGATACTAGATATTGCAGCTGTTGAGCTGTCAGTGTAGCAGTCTTAGGGCAACAAATGCACACACAGTAATATAAGCTGATCTGAAGTGAACACATTTATAGATATACACACGTACTCACAAGGGATGCAGTCTCCCGCTATCAGGAAGTCTGTATACAACTATTGAGTAAAACAGTGTTGATTGATTAAACTATTCTAATTTACATTAATAACAAGCACTGTACAACAGCTTTCACCTAACTTAGCACTCACAAGAGGAAAGCTCAGCTACTCCCTGATTTATATCTCTCACATTCAATTATAGATCAAAACACCTAAAATTCCCTCTTCCCAGCCCTTTATTCCACTGTAATTCATCATGCCATATCTTAAAATAAACACTTAGAAAGTGTAACACAGCGTATGAAGGCTCCCATTAATTATCAGTATCCACCATGAGACTGCCTACAGATCTGCAAGATTTCCTTCAGGAATATCTCATCATAAAGCATTTAAAGTGCCCCAAGAGCTAAAAAGAGACCAGTGGTGTAGGTAGGAGGAACGCACCCCATAAATGCTGAGCACTTCTACTGGTATCCTACCAGCAGAAGTTTACACAGACTCCCTTTCCCTTGCTCTCCTTGCTCTCGCAGCCAGCTCTTACCTCAATGGTGTACTGCTCAAAAATCCGAAGCTGAAGAAAGATATCTAGCTTAATCTTCCTCTCATGGAAGAGCTCTTCCATCTGTACCTGGGCCTCGTCTAGCTGCTGAAGTACAGATTCAATGTGGCTGATGGAGCTGTTGTGTGGGGTCTTATTGTTGGAAACGGCGGAGTCCCTGTGACAAGGCAGAGAGCATGGTTAAAGCTGAGCTTCAAGGCAGGCAAAAGAGCAAGAAGTACATACTTGTGATCCTGCATGCCACTGAGAAGTGAGCCCAAGCACAAAGGGCTGAGGCAAGAGAAGGTGTATGCAACATTCCTCTCTTCTACTCTTGAATTGTGTGGCTCCTGAGCTCTGCAAATAGCTTGAACAAGGGGATTGTCCTTTCTTGTGTTGGGACACTGTGACCTCACATACTTGTGAGGAGTTGGAGGGGCAGAGAGGGGGGAGAATGGCACATCCACCTCAACAGCTCGCTTAAGGAGCCTGGCTGGCAATCCCATTCAGTCCCAGAGAGAGTGACCTACTCCAGCCTACACTCACTCTGCCCAGAGGCACCAAGCTGAGCTGTATCGAGCCCCCTGGACCCTTAAGTGTTAATTTTGTGCATTTGCTTCAGTTAGCTTAATAGAATCAGAATTACCAGCATCTTAGACTAAGGAGATAGGGCTGCCTTGATTTCCTCTGGGTTACTTTGCGTTGCAATAGACTTAGAATACAGAGCAAAAACTCCATGGTACAATGGTGTCCTTCATTTGTATTTCCACTTAGGTAAGGAAAACGAGCGTGCCTATGAGAGGTCAGACAGTGCTCCAAGTACCCCCCATAAATAGGGAAGAGAAGGGAGCAAGCCCTTTAACTGGTGGGTTGAGTATCAAGGGACAGTTCGCTGTACCTGATATGCATCCTTGAATGTACCACTGAAGGTCCCCCAACATTAACAAGTACCAGAAAGTGAAGTCTGAAGCCAGCAAAAGTTCATCAAAACCAAGATTGAGATGCAATAAATTTCTCCGTTCAACCTGCTCAAAATCATGTGATGGCACCTGCATATTTAAACCAAACCACCTAAAAGCCCCATGAGATACCCTACCAGTGCACAGGTCTTTCCAACAGTGTAATAGGATGGAGTGGATATGGCAGCAGACCTTATCATCACCACTTATCATCAGTCTAAATTTCTGCCATAGTGGTGAACTTGGGACAAATCCACCAGCACATGCTGTGTTTAAACTGTACAGGGAACAATATTGGAGGCCAAGCCAATGATCAGGTGATGCTTCCAGGTCACTATGTTGTCCAATGGAGCCCAAATGCAGCTGGCGTTGCAAACTGAAAGTACCCATGAAGTCTGCCCATTGTCAAACAGTGTTAGTGTTCATAATTTTTTAAGTTTCTATTTCCCCTTTCTGGGTTAGATTTTCCTTCTATAAACACCTAGCAAAATGAATAATTGTCTCCAGAAATTGCACAAAATGATTGCGCTTTGCTCTTTTCTCTTTGCACATTACTATCTTGTAGTGTCAGATCAAAACAACACGCAATCAACTTAAACTTAATTGAACATTGTCAGCAAGAGTAATTGAGAAAAAGAACAAGCATTTGCCTGAACATCTGAAGCCTAAGAATATAATTAAAAATGCAGAATGCTAATAACTTCCTAGTTATTTGCTCTACTTGCTTCTGCTCCTCTTTCTCAAATGCTTTCTACTTGATACAATGAAGATCAGATGTTCCAATATTATTCTGAAGCATGAACTTGCAACTCCTCTTGCCTATAAGGGAATATTACACCAGTGTTACTGTCCTTAGATCTTGCAGTCTCTGCCCCACTCTGTCAGTCTTGTGTTTTCACATCCTTGGTGACCACAGAGTCTCTTTCTGCCTCCACCTTTGAGCTGTACATAGAAGGGATGGATGAAGATAACAAGAAGAGATTTTAAAACTGCAGCTTCATGCGAGGCCACATTCAATCATGTTTTGCTTACTCCAGTCAGCACCTGTCTTCTATAAAAGGACAAGAAGTAAGCTTTCATTCAAATGCAGAATTATTACTATTCATATAATATCTAAATGACTCAATGAATTATTCAAGGATGGCAGATATTAGATCTCATATGGGATCTAAACACACACTTGGTTTTATAAATTCTTTTTCCTCAAGTATTTTACTCTTCAAACCAAACCACACTTGCATTTCAGTGGCTGATGCAATACAAAAAAATGAGATGTAATAATCTGGTATTTTTCCATAATCTCCTCAGATAAGGTCTTGAGATCCCTATATAGTCCTGTTTGAGAAAGACTTCCTTCTGGAAAAAGAAATTTCTGAGATCGGATGCTTCCATCACAAGATTTGTTGTTCTGACTGGTAATAAGAAATCCTTGGAAAAAATTTATGAAAGATATTCAGTATTCTTTGAAAGGATATAAATTAGGGTTCAAAATGCAGGGAAATTATTGGAAAAAAAAATACAAAATAAACTTTGGGTAACATACAATCAGGGTTTGTTAATTGCTGTTGAGTTTGTTCAGAAGGAACACTGTGCTCCTGAAATCACTTTGAGCACTTTAACTGGGAGAAAGCTCAGTGAAATGTAGCCATTATCAAAATCCCATATGCTGGGCTACTGAAGGTTCCTGTTCATTCACATTTCACTAGGGCAAGTCACTGTCTTTTGCAGATGTGCAGAACTATTGCCCTCAGCAGCACTTCTGGAAATGCAGTTCAGAAGATCTTTGTGTTGACTTCTGAGAATGGTGCTCATCTCAGAACAATAATAAAGAGTGAGAAAAGTGGTTTCACATTATCTACAGTGATACGAGTGCTGCATTTCATTTTCTTCATTGTTGTAGTGTTTGCAATCTCCAACAGCTCTTCTTCACAGCAGATACTGCATGACCCACACACTGAAATGCAATGCTGTGTTAAGGGAAGACTGCAGCAATTCCAATTTTTTCTCCTTTGTCTTATCTGTGCATTCTTTACTTTTGCCAACAGCCATAAAAACTGAGAGGGAACGTGCATAGGTGGTTTCATCTTTTCTCATGTCGTTCTGTTTCACTCCTTGAATGAACCCAGAAACACATTGGAGGCTGTGCTGTTAAATGCTTGGATCAGAGACCATCTTGACTGGTCAGCTCTGCAGATTGCTGTATGCATGCAGGACTTCCTGATTTCTGACAGCAGTTGTATGTTTCCCTCTGTCTTTGGCCTTAACTCGATCAGAAGTAGAGAAGCATTCTGCACAAAGATGTTTTTCCTGCTTCACCTTGCTCACTGCTCAGAGTACAAGCCAGATCCCAACAACATCATTTCCTGGCTAAATACTTAAGTCTCAAAACCTGTGTTGACATTCCACAATGTTTAAGCATGATACCAGTTCCAAAAAAGTCTCAAAACTGAGACCATTCTTGCTTTTCAATGACTGAAGCTAAAAACTTTAACACTGAAATAGGTGATCTCAGACATACCCTATTCACCTCTTCACTTGCATGATCTTGCAGCCACTACAGTAGCCTTTCTCCAACAAATGCTGTTCATACTGATGCTCTGCTGACTTCCCAGCCCCAGACATTACCCTGATCATTGCAGAACTCCACATTCTGCTTTCCCTTTGACTCAGGTGCTGGCAAAAACCTTTAGGCCAATCTGACAGGCAAGACCAGGACTCCTTCAATACAGGCACTTTCTGCAATCCCAAAACTCCACCTGATGGTCTTTATACAGGGTCCTTTTCATGGTCTTCTCCACATGTGTTCATGCTGGAATGTTATACCAATAGGTGGGAGAAGCAACAAGAGAATATTTTCGTTCAATATTTCACCACCATTGCTATGATCTCTTAGAGGTGCCTTAAACTTTGCAAGAAAGCCATGCATATCTTTGGTTAACCTGGTACGGGCAGCCATATGTATGTTCTCTTTAGCCCCCTCCATCTGGCAGCATATTAAGTAAGCATATTTCCTTCCTACTATTTCATCAGCAAAGATGCATGGATCTTTGCATCTCGTTCTTCCCCTGATCCTTTCTTTCCAACCCTGGTCTCAGGAAACAAAACAACTCTTTTTTTTTCCTATTCTGCTCCATGACATTCAGCAAGATGAAGCATTTACACAGTCTGTTTCTCCTTGTGGAGACTATGGGGGAAAGCTCAGACCATGGTTGTAGTAGAAGACCCAACAGCTCCTGCAGGGCTCTTAAGGGTGGAGCTCCACCAGCTCATTTCATTACCCAGGTAATATAGGCAACTCTGGCTTTTCCTGTCACGGCTCTGCACTTCTTGTGTTAAATCTAAAGGCATCAGTCTGGGGAAGCCAAGATGTGAGATTGACAGCCATGGGTCAAATGCATAAGACTCATTGCATTTGGTGCAGGACATTTGTTCTGTACGTACACAGAGTATAGACATCATGTAGAGGTAGACGAGGGCAATCTATGACAATATAAAGATCTTAAGAACAAAAGATTTCATGGCTTGGGGCTCTGAAATGTCATTAGAGGCAGGAAAACTCCACTGCTGCTAATGAACTTAGAGCCATAAAAAATCACTATAAATGAGAACAAGCGAGCAAGCCCTCAGAAATACAAGTTGGGGTAGGCTTCCTATGCTCCCTGCAAACATGAGTTCTACTACATATTCAGACTGAGAAAGCAAAAAGCTCCAACTGTCCTAAACCAGTCACTTCGTGTATTTCAAATCAGGTAAAACAAGCTGCTTTAATTCATAATGCAAGCAGAACTGCCAGAAAGGACCCTCCCTGACAGTATGAACAAACCCCACATGGACAAAGATAAACAGAAGGGTGCTGCATGCAAAATGAGAGAGAGAATACTGTTAGACATGCACGTGTTTTATTTAGAGGAATACACTTCTCTTAAACCAGGACTAACCATATAAATCACAAGGCCCCGGCTCACAGCCATTTAACAATCTTCCATAAATATCCACTAAAAACATTCACCTGAAACGCATTTGTTTCAATTCACTTTGCTGTGCCTATAAATAATCTCCCTGTCAAGCAGCAGCCCACGCTGATGCACAGACTACTCTAATCAGTCCACACAAATCACTCAGTGCAATTTCAATACATTACTTAAAGAAATTAAGAATAATAAATAAGCAAGGAATGAATAAACTCTCCTATTAATCCTAAACCTACATTTCCCCATTTATGCACATCTAAACCATAGCATATGGCAGATTTCTCACCACCTGTCCTCCAGGTGGGTGCTTACCTGAGCTGTTGGATTAGATCTTCCCCTTCCTTAATAACATTGAGGGTAGCATCCAAGGTGGCTGTTTGCTGCTGCTGAAACTGCTTGATAAGCTCCTGAACCGCATCCACAGAGTCAGCACAGACATCCTCTAAGAGCTCCTTCTGCAGATCTTCCATCCATGTCCACAGCTGGGAAGGAGGGGAGGGAAATATAAATCAGAGAGGGATTGAGATTTAACCCTCTAATTCCAGATCAGAAAGCATTAACTAGGGCTGCATATTTCACAAGGAAACCGATCAGAAGTTTTCTAAGATAAAAAGATTAATAGATTCTATTTGGTGCAAACCCATTTTAAGCAATGAAGTAAATTAAATATAATATCAGGGTGTGGTTTTTTTCCCCCAAAAATGAATACGTGACTCAGTCCTGTGTGTGACAAACTAATGCTATTCTTCTTATTAACTCTTTACACAAGTAATAAATTACAGCATCCTACAGCTGTAATAGCCTAACCCTTTCAGGAGCTGTGTGCCATCAGCTCCTGTTAATTTCACATTCAATTGCCTGAACAGAAGCCTGTTGCAGGACTAAGACCTAAAATATTTGTTATGTCTGCACGGTACTGACTAAAGTATAGCTGTACTTGCTCAGCAGTGCCTTCCCAGGCACAAGGATATGTATTCTGTTTTATTTTGTTTTCTCTTCCCTTCCCCTCCAAATGTAGCTCCGACTCTGCTCTTTGAGTTTTGGAAAGCCAAGGCATAGAAGACAGCAATTTCACCCACGCAGATCCGTTCATTCTAAATAGCCTTGACTACCAATTTCAAAACAACAACAAAAAATCATTTGAGTAAGTGCTTAGCTGAGAATTTCCAGCCAGCTGTTCATCAGAGATGGGGGCAGCGGCAGGCAAGCCCCAGCCTCCTGTTGGCTGTGAAGCCTCAAAGTGAGCGGAGGTTTCCCCTTTAAGCTTGCTCTGAAAATGAGTGTAAAATTGCACCAACTGAGCAGGCAATCTGCCAGCAAATCCTAATGACTCCACCAGAGTGACTATTTTCTGTGCCATGCCTGCCCCATTAACCCACATTCTGCTGGTACATTCTGCACGGTAGCTGGGAAGCACGGGAGCAGGACCCAGCATCGCTGCCCTGGGAAATGTCAAGGGACGTGGTGCTGCCAATCCGAGGAGCAGCAAAGCAATTTGCCTCCAAGGGAGTGAGAGGTACACATGGAACAGACGACAGACGTTGTGTGGGGGTGGCAAAGGAGCTGGTAAAAATGTCTCTGTTCAGAACGAGATGCACTGGATCCCCATCCTACGGGATTTCTTCTGAGACAGCGAATTCTGCGTGTCCACATAAAATGGGAGGAGGAGTGAGATGCTCTGAGCCCAGCTGGCCAGGCTTCTCCCAACAAGGGCCAAACCTAAGGCTATCACCACAGTCTAAAGCAAAATAATCAACATCAGAACCTGTTCCAGCACTGCTGGTGGTATCAGAAAATAGTGAGTCTGGTTCCCCATGCTCTGTCCCATCTCTGCTCACAAATCCATGCTGGACAGCCTCACACCACTTCCAAAAACATGTTTCAAAACACTCACTTAATTAATTTGAAAGCTTTTCAGTTACCTTATCAGCTTTGAGTATTCTGGGTGAACCCTTCTGTTTATAGTCGTATAATCATAATTGCTACACTACTGCTAGCCTAAAATGGAATGTCTTTCCTCAGTTTATTTACATATTTTCACTTTCTCAGAGGAAAGGCATGATATAAAAAGGCAAATATTAATACAAGAAGCAAATACAGTTAGGCAGTCAGGCTTGTGTAATAGGTGAAAGAGTGAAAGCACATTGAAAGAACCAAAAGGAGAGCTTTTCCATTTGTGAGTTCCAGGTGCTGAGGTCTGGGAAGGCACCAGAAAAAAAAATGCATTAAAGCCTTTATCTCTGAGTCACATTCAGAATCATCCCGGCCTCGAGCTGATCCCTGCTTCCACTCAAACAGCAGGGACAGCTGGACTATAACAGGCGAGGAGCAGGTTTGGGGGAATATTAATTTTCTCTGCTTATCAGATCTTCAAGTAATAGAGCACTCTGTACATACAGAAGTGAAAAATGGCCGTGTGTATAAATCATTCTGTTTTGAAAAGCCACTCATTTTTTTAATTTCTTGCTGCTCTTCATCTTTTTTTTTTTTTTTTTCCCCCCACTTAAGATAACAAAATAAAGCTCAAGGAATTTCCACAACTGAAAGAGAAATCAAGAACTTGCTCCACTCTGGGCAATGCGCAGATCTCTTGAAACAACCACACTGAAGGCAGCAGGGAAGAACTTTCCCAGCCCCCCACTAGGACTTCAGAGGAAAACCCTTTTTTGAAAGCATCTCCAGGACCTCCAGCACCAGCCAAAAGGATTTGGACTTTGAAGATCCTATGTCACGTTTTGAGTATGCTTCTGCCTCAAAGCAGTTTTGGAACACTTAATAACTGCACTGTACTCACCTGGAACTGAAACACTTATGAATGTTAGAGAGTGCTTGAATATAGGAACTCATATTAATTTCAGATGTTCCCATAAATGACCTCAGATTGTAAGGATTTGCATAATAAAAGCTATCAGAATCTAGGTCATCCTTGACTCAGAGGCCTTTAATCCTTTAGACTCCACCAATCCCTGGAAAATCCTAATACAAAGAATCAGCCAATATTAATAAGATTAGGAAGATCTTTCAGGAACAATTTACAATAGGAATCTGATGCAAAAACCTCCCATGTTATATGCTGTAACTGACAGCACCTGAAATAAATTATCACCAAACCCATTTGTGAATGCCACAGAACGAGAAGATGAACTCCATGTTACCGCAGCACCAAAGTCAGAAGAGCTGTTAATCATGAATCAGAAATCACATCCTGGCTTGTTTCTGTTGGTCACAGCTCAGAAAATCAGTCCCTTCTAGTGCTTAGTGTTTAATTCCAATGCAACTATTGCTATTATTTTTTTAAATCCTCACCATTAAAACCCCAAATTATCAGACACCCTCTCCTAAACAGCTTAGATTGAATGTGGAGTTCACATTTGTGTTGAAAATTGATACATGATGCAGGACAACTCTTATGTCATACTCACAAAATCTGACTTTTCCTCTTTACCACTTTCCTCCTTCATTCTTTACATGAGCAGAATTTGTAAGCACCTGCCCATTCCCATACATGTTCCAACTTACTCCTATTCACTCAATTCTGTAAAGGATGTGTGTGTAGGTGCATGCAAACATTTCAAATACCAACACAGCATTTCCACATTCTGCTGTTAGTGACTTTTACTAAGCTTGACAGTAATGCACATGTCCAGTACAGATCATTTCTGAATTGTATTGCTTGACACATCCAAAGACATAGAATCTTGCAAAACAATGAAGAAAAACTCAAAGATGTATTATATTTTTCAAATTGATTTGTGCTTTGGTATGGCTAATTGGATTCAGAAATACTAATGTATTAATAGTAGACCCCGAATTAAGTTCAGCAGAGAGATCCAGCCACATATTTGACTCATACAAAGTTAGTCTACAAACTTTATACTTGTCAGCTACACTACGGTAAATATCTAATGATCATGCTGAGGGGACTCCAGAATGGAGGCTTTATTTACCGGGGTAACCATGGCTTTAAACAAGAAAAACAGTTCTCTTATTACTAGGCCTCTGGAAGAGTGAATGCCCCCTCTTTCGAGGAAGCTTTTGGGGAAGCATCTGGCACTCCTCTTATGCACTGTAGCAACTTCTTTGTCTTCCTTGGCATGAGACATGGGCAGTTTCCCTCCACCCAAGAGACAATACAGCTCTTTATTCTCAGCTATTTTGTCTGATGCAATACCCTTCATTTTACTCAAGTACTTAATGAGACCACTTACTGGAGGTTTGAAGGACATCTGTGCCTGCTACCTAGAAATTAATGCTTCTGATTTAGAGCAAGGGACCACTTAAAGTAAAAAAAATCTGAAACCTAGAGAGATTGCTGAAAAAATCTCGCCTGCATGTTTGGAATAACTATTAAGCATCTAGTGTTTGTATGCTGCTATTTGCAAATGCCACTGATGAGTTTTAATCCCCTCCCGAAACAATTTACAAACACTGCATAACGAGAAAAACAAAGAAACGGTCCATTCAACCCATGAGAACTACCAGTGTGCAACATTTTTGCTACTTCTTCCAAACAAGGGTGTTAATGGAAACATGCAGCTCTGCAGAGTATATGTTTTACTCTTTTACGCCATCAGAGGAGTGCCATGTGTTGCAGAGCATGTCACAAAAGGAAGCCAACTCAATAAAGTGAATGTTCATCATGGGAACCACAGGTAGAGCAGAACTGGAAAGAATTCTGTGAAATATTGGACTCCCTTTCCCCATCTGATTTGCACTGCTGCCATTCCATGCCTCCACACGAGTGTGCACAGATCCAAGGGCATGTTGAGAAAAATAAAACTGAGTTCTTCCAGAGAGAGATGTCTATCAGTGCTATTTTCCTCTCCTTTTAAGTGAGGCTTCTATAAAGCCATTCTGAGCAGTGACATCCAGACTCACTGTCCCTGGTGGTTTTCAAGAAAAGGGCAGATATGGCACTGAGGGACATGGTTTAGTGGGTATGGTGGGGATGAGTTGATGGTTGGACTAGATGATCTTAGTGGTCTTTTATCACCTTAATGATTCTATGAACTTTTTTTACCTTGATTTCTCCCCACCAACATGGTGGAGATAATAAAACTTTCCAACGTAACTGATTTTCAGTTACAGTTGATAATTACTTACACTTAGCATCCAGGGCTGCTGAAATTGAAGGAAGTGATGGTTGATATAAATTGAGAGCGTACTTCAACAACATTTTCTTAAGTCACAAGGGCACATGCAACATCTGATGGGAATGTCAATGGAAACAAATAAAACAACACATGTAATGATGAGCTGTAATGTGACCACATGCCTCTAGTCAGGTGTCACATGATGGCAGCACACCTAATAGAATGTGACAAGAAGGGATATGACCAGACGCTACGTATGAAATACTGCAGTATGTGACTTCCATGGAACAGCTGATGAGAAACCCTGCTGCAAGACATAATGTCAGATACCACCAAGCTGGTTGGGAAGAAACGGTGAGTAGAAAGAAAGGGAATGTTCTGTGAAGAAAAAAAAAATCTGATATTTTTCTAACTTCTTTCTGGCTTTTTCCCCTCATCCTCGCCAATTTCTTGACATTCATTCTTCGCTTGACTGCATCTGGTACTTCTGTATGCTAGCACTTTTTAATTAGTAACCTTGCCTATGGCAAAAGGATTTGCAATGCCTAAACATCTGATCCTTTTTCCAAGTCCTGCATGGACCAGATTGATATAGCACAAAATAATCTCCTCTCAAGGGAAACACAATTTGGGTAGCTATGCTTGTATCAGGGAGTGTGTAGATCTTCAGCCCAAGGTCATGTAAATGTAGTTCACGGCCTATTTGCTCTAGGAGAGGAGTCTATTTATTACAGAAGAATCAGCTGTACATGTTCTATGCTTCTACAGCCATCATGAATTGCAAAATCACGTTCACCTTCTAGTATAATTTTAGTATGTTACTTGTAATTATGAATCTGGATGTAATTAGCTGCAATAATTGTACAAAGCAAATCAAATTTTGCACATCATCACATTGATACATGCGTGGAGAAGTTCTTCCTACATCAAAAGATTTATTCAGATTTACATCCATGTAATACAGTATAATTTGGTGCAGGAGGAGCTTTCCATAGCTGAAAACTATGCTCTGCAAATTCAGCAGAATACTTAAACAAATACATGTACCATTAGGTTTTCCTCTAAATTTATCTCAAATGGGAGTTGTACTACATCTTCCCTTTGTGCTTTTTCTCACTGTATGACTTGCAGATTTAGCCCTGATTGGAGCCCTTTGTGCAACTTCTTTCTCTACGCTCTAGGAACCTAAGAAATAAATCATTTGTGACAATTCTGAATCATTCTGCAACTTGCTAAGAATTAAACAAACTGCGTGACCTTTTTCTAATCAAACAGACCTACTGAATCCATCAGCCTGTAACACTACATCAACATTAACCATTTAAAACTAGTTCTATAGACTCCATTGCACACATACACATAAGGGGCAACAGAACATGTTTTGAGTGATGAGTGAATTATAGGAGTGTCTCTGTAAGGCTTTGATGAAGAGTACCCAACACACAAATTGTCAGAGGCACTGGCTGCTCACTCAGTTGCCTTCGTATCCAGCAGCAAAAGCTGGAAGCCCACATGATGGAACTGGGAGAAGCCTGTCTTCCGCAACATAAGGCAATCAGGAAAATACACTAAATAAAACTATAAAAAAGATTTTTAATGAGATTATGCCCTTGCTATCGAATGCCTGTATAAAATGCCCTTCTATCTGCTGCATGAATCACTGCTACCTGGAGAGCGAGGCATACAGACTGAAGCCACAGAAAAGCATATGCAAGGATTCTCCAAAGCAGATATTTGATTCATGTGAAGCAATCAGTTAAAATATTGGTGACTGGCCTGAAAAATATGGATGTCAACATGCAACTGAAGTGCAGACTGTCTTGGTGGATAACAGGTTGGCCCTGAGCTGTGGCCAAGGCCAATGGTATCCAGGGGTGCATTAAGAAGAGTGCGGCCAGCAGGTTGTCGGAGGTGATCCTTCCCTTCTGTTCTGCCCTGGTGAGGTGCTCCTCAGTTCAAGAAAGACAGGGATCTCCTAGAGGGAGGAGGCCTAGAGCGGAAGGCCACAAAGACAACTGGGGGACTGGAGCATCTCCCTTAGGAAGAAAGACCTGCGGCTGTTCAGCCTGGAAAAGATAATGTTGATGGGGAATCTCATAAATGCTTATAAATATTCAGAGGGTAGGAGTCAAACAGATGGGGACAAGCTCTTTTCAGTGGTATGTGATGATACAACAAGGGGCAACAGGTACAAACTGGAACATAGGAAGTTCTACACGAACATGGGGAAAAACTGATGTAGTGTAAGGATGACAGAGCACTGGAACAGGCTGCCGAGAGAGGTTGTGGAGTCCCCCCTGGAGATATTCAAGACCTGGCTGGATGCTTTCCTGTGTAATCTACTGTAGGAAACCTGCTTTAGAAGGGGGTTGGACTGGATGTTCTCCAGAGGTCTCTTCCAACTTCTCTTCCATGTGTCTGCTTGAGCTCTGCTGCAGGTTGGGCTTCCTAAATTTGGTCCATGTGGCTGCATTTGCAAGCATTTAATTCTCATTACCTTGATTGTACCTCACAACTTTTCTAAAGGAAGAAGATCACAGATGGCAGATTTTTATTCAATAGTGATTTGGCTGTGCTCCAAACTCCTCTGCTTGAGAGCACAATGTGCTGCCAGGATACCACAGCTCTCTCCATTCTTAGCTTCATAATCCTGCATGAAGAAACCTGGCTTCTGGACAAGAAATGGACAGGAAAGAGGGGCACCCTGCACCACCCCAGCTATCCTGGTTCTTTGAACTCAGCTCTGCTAGCACTACAGACAAGATTTAACCCTGCAGAGAAACCACCCATGAAGCAACGACTGGTGAGTGCATTTTGGTCCAAGTCACAGACTGTGCTCTGGAGCTGGGAGAGGAATTTGCTCCTACTTCTTGCTTCATGGCAATTGACTGGTAATAACCCAGAGTCAACTTTTATAGTTCATACAAAAATGTTTTTTATTATACTAGCAGAGCCCTCTCTATAGCCCCAATTATCAGAATCATAATGGCAGGCTGGCAGCTACAAGAACACATCTATCTTCTCTGAGGGATCTGTCTTCCAGGCCAAGGACAACACATGTACATAGATGTTACCAGGATGTGACCAAACTTCACTGATTCACCTCCCAGCTCCTAAGATGTATAAATTTAAGGTTTGATATTTCTCAGCCCTGCAATAAGAGGAGGAACAGATATTTTCACAGTCTGCTTTTGTATGCTGCTTTGGAAATCTCAGCTAGGATTTTCATCCAATTGAAGGAATAAAATGTGCAGCTTTTCAACAAGATGTGTTCTTCATTCTAACTGCGAAAAATGCTGGGATGTGAGATGCCCAATCTATGTATATCATATATGCAGAGTGCGAGTTTGGGTCATTTTAGCATTTTATGCTTTCATTGTTTTAAAATCTGGCCCTAACATAAGAAAAGCACCAAAATCACTGACCAGGAGGGCAGTTAAAGAATGAAGTACATAAGGCAAATACTTTGTAGAAGACATGCTCAGAATGACACCTTTTCAGAGCTTCTAGAAGTTGCCAGCAAGTGGAACTGCTAAACTTATTATCCTCTTCATAACAAGTCTGCATTATCTGATGGGCAATTGTTCTGAAATGTCAGTATTAGCACTTAAAGTCAAACAACCAATTATTAAGTTCAGTAACATTAACCGTGAATCCTGGGTCAATGTACAATGAATGTCAGGATTATACAATGTACTCCAGATCCACTGTCACATTTGCTCCATGATTAACTTTGATTCATTCTGTCAACTCTTCCAACCAGAGTCAATAGCTGCCCAGTGAGCTTCCTGCTTCCTGACACGACACAAGAGCCAAGCCCAGTCAAAATTAGTGACCTGCACTAAAATAATCTCCTAATCATGATATACAACCAAAGCAGAGAGAATTTAATTTCACAGTCCTTGGTTATCAAGTAAAATTAGGTTCACAGTGCTTGCAGTAACTCCCACAACTCACTTGAGGAGCCCCATTGACATCTGTGGGGGTGACCAAGGTGACCTGTTGAACACAAATAATACAGGTCTACATAGGATGCTGCTGGATACTTTTTTGTCCAGACATTTCTTCTCAGTTTCTCATGGACTTATCAGACAAGCTGTTCAGAGTGAAACTTTCCACACCAGGTATCTGCTTTAGGCTGAACTTGATGAATTTTGAGGTCAAAGATCCAGAATGAGAGGAAGGCGTAAGAAAGAGTAATTTTGCCTGTGTTGAATAGGTGTCTTGTTTCTGCTTGCATGAGATGCTCCAGGCACTTAATGCTTCTAACCAAGGGTTTGAAATGTTGTAGGGTTGTGCTTGATGTCAAGAACAAGTATTATGTCATCCCTGTGAAAATCTGCCCAAATTTGGTCACTTAAAACACCCTTGCCAAATTCCAGTTGGAACATGTTTAGTAAGAACCTGCTAAGAGTTTGGCAGTTCAACTTTTTCAAGATGAAGTATTTTCTGATTGTGCTTATCTCCCCATAGTGGGTGAACCAGGTAGTACTGGCAGGCTCCACCTGGAACTGCAAGCACTGAGCTCCTCTCCTACTGCTCCTCTAGCCTACCAAGGGTCAGCATTGCACAGGACCTGAATCTGCCTCTCCTTCTGCTGCTAGCCGCTGTCTTGCAGGACTCCAGGTACAAAGTTGGAACACGAAATCCACTGAAAAATGAGAATTTTAGAGGTAGTAAGATGTGCTTTTCACACCCTGAAGAGCTATGAGGGTTTCACAGGACTGCTTTGTAGTTCAGGTGAGACTCATGTTCTATAAATTGATCTAAATCAAAATGCTGACAATGTCCTTTCATGTCTACATTTTTATATGTGGAATGGTAATGCATCCCTCAGAACTGTAAGTATAAAGCTGTGAGACCAATGTAAAACACTAAGATTCAGAAAAAGAATTACAAGATGTCTTTATTTGCATTGTGATTCAGGGTGTGGTCTTATCACATCTGCACATTTTTCTCCAGGAGACTCAAAAACTATTCTCTGGAACATCAAGTATCCCGCCACTAATTGATTCAGATCTGAAATAAGAACCTGAATTCAATCACCCTTAATCCTGAGAGATGTGACTCAGGTACAAGTCTGTTGAATACATTTATCCCACTGACAATAATTTATAACTTTACCCTGCCATACTGATAATTGGATTTGATTCCCAAGGTAGCAAGTTTCTGCTCACACTGTCACGAATGCCTTGGCCCAAAAAAGAAAGAAAATATCGACTATAAACTAAGAGAGCATAATGAGTGCTGCAGGACAGTGGGACATGACATCTCTTATAAAAATGACAATATGAAGTTTATATCACTCATAAGTTATGATACTAACAGTTACTAAGGGGACAGCTCTAAATTTGTGTCACTAAAATGTTTTTGCCATATCAGAAAATCATCATTTCAGCCTACTGCATGTATTCATGTAGTGAGGCCAATTAAAAAAAAACCCAAACAATCAAAACCATCCTGAATTATTGGTATGCTTAATTGATAGTCATTTTCATATTCCTTCAGCTGAATGTCATTGCTTAGCATGAAGAGTCCTCTCTTATGATGCTTTGACATGAAATGAGAGTGATTCAAATCTGTTGGGGGTACAAAAATATCCCCACAATTCTAATTTTAATTGCTCATGGGGTGTCTGGATTTAAATTTAACTCAGTGCTATGTATTGCCCTGAAGAAATTATAGCAAGAAAGATTTCAGAAAGAAACATTCATTTGGTAAGAGAGCTTTTCAGAAACAGGAAAAGCTGAAAGTTTCTCAGATTCTTGGAATGCTGGTTGTCACATGTGGAGATGCAGAGTAGTGGGGAAAGTGTGAGAAGCTCACAGTCCATGCACTCAGCCACATCTGGGAACCACTGCGTCACAAGTGAAATTCATCTGTGCTGGGAAGACATGTTTGCTGCAGGAAGATATTTAGAATATTTCTGTAAAGACCACGCCAGTAAGAATGATTTTTTCTACTTAACTCTCCCTTTCACCAGCTCTGTCTCAGTAGATTAATATATCAAGAAATAATGAGTATTTGGGAAACGTAGATGAAAAATACAGCCAGTCTGTAGTTTCTTGCATTTTTGCCAAAAAACACTAAACCAACTGTTTATTAATTTCCAAGGACATAAGAGAAACAGTTGCAAATCATTTAAGGAATGGTTTTCTTTAAGAATTACAAATGTTGAAATGAATAATGATGGTTATTATTAAGTAATTAATAACGCCTTGTTGAATAATACCAAATGTCAGGTGTTAAACATACTAGCATGCCAACCAAACTGCTCTCTCCTTGCCTCAGGACACTCCCAGGTGAAGGGTTTAGATGGGCAGAGTTCAGTGCAATATCAGGCCCAGTGCTGCAGGTCAGAGGGCAAGGTTAATCAGGGAGGTATGTGTTGGCACTCCAACTGGAATGCCTCCTGGTAAAACAGCAGCGATGGATCTCAGATGTTCCTCTATTTTACTGCTGCAGCAAAAGCATTTCTTGCCTTGACATCTGCTGGAATTTAAATCTGACTTCAAACCATTCCTTTCAACTATAAACTGCTGTTGACTCAAAGGGAATTTCGCTTGATGAATTCTACTTTTAAAACTGGAGTCTAATGCTATCTAAAATGTTACCTAATACAGTGGATTTATTTTTATGCAGTTTCAAAAAACGAGCATGGATGGCACAGATCTGGCCTGTACAAGTGAATAAAGCTAGAACCTGCACCCTGTCCAGCCCAGCCCTGCAGGCTCGGAGTTCTCACCATGGCTGAGCACATCTCCTAGTCAGAGCCCAGGGAGAAATAAAAGAGCTCAACTCGTGTGAAACAGAAAAAGAATATAATACTATCAGAGGCAGGGTGGAAAAGGAAGGATGTTTGTATTCCTTAATTTTTAAGGAATTCTATTACCTGCTTTTCATGTTGAAGAATGACAATGACATTGGTTAAATTGCCATTTTACAATGTACATGAAGGTCCAAGCAAGGCCAAGTAATGAGTCATTTTTACAACAGCAAATCTATTGCAAAAAGACAAGCACAGATCCAAATATGCTCTAAGACTCTCTTGTAACGGTTTGCCCTTTTTGCCAGGTCTCTCCATCAGCCTTCAATGACTTCACTTTGTGGGGATTCCCAGAGCTGGCAGACAAATACTAAAACCACAGCAATCTCCTCACTTATTATTTTTGGCTGAGATATTGGACTGTGTGACTCTCACCAATGCTCTCAAGATACAGAAATGTATCACTGAAGGAGGCAGGTAGTGACACACAATGAAAAATGGTGAATATGCCAAACGCCGGAGTGTTTGGCCTCCCCATGAGTGGAAGTAACACAGGGGTGAAGATGTGAAAACTTCTCTTCTCTTGCAGAGCTACTGTGCCTCTTCCCACACTGGAGGAGCTGCTAGAAAGCGCAATAATTTTTGCAGCCTCTTTGCACCAACAGCTGTTATCTGGCCAGGTGAATGTAGACCTTTGAGTCCAGCCTGACTTTGCTCATGTCCCACTTTTATGCCACAGCTTGCCCATCTGTCTCTCTGTAGTGAAAGAGCTTAGGCACTCAGAGGAATCTGTTCACTCCAGAACTCTCTAAATGACTGCAGATACTTACTGGGCTTTCCAAAGATGCATCACAGTGTCCATCTGTCCAATGGGTGAATGACAATGAGGCAGAGATTTAGGGCTCACTCTCAGTACCTAGTAAACAGCGCTGATGCTGTTACAAAAGACTGGATTTTTTACCAGTTTAAAAAATGTTGGCATTTTTATACATCTGCACTTTTATATACCAGAACGGGGCTCACTGAAACGAAGTGAGTGAGGCTGACTAGTTCCATTCTTGTTGAAGAACAGCAGAGGTGAGTGTACTGCACCGCAATCCAAAACCATATAGAGAAGCTCTACTTCCTAAACCCACAATAGGCAACTCAGTACCAGTAATCATCAGAAGAAATTTAAATGATAGAAAACATTACATTAATAGCTTCCAGGAGTCATGTCTACTTTGGTGTTACTAGTCACCAGCTGCATAGGTGAAGCAAGGTTAATCACAGTAGGAAACTGTTATGAAATAATTTGACTGAGGAAATAACTAATTAAGTTTCCCCTGTGGCAAACCAGTGTAGCTGTAAGTGTGTGAACTACCTGGGAAACAGTAGCACTATTCACAAGCTTAAGGTAACTAGGTTTTTTTTGTTTTGTTTTGTTGGTTTTTTTTTTGTACATAACAGAAGCAGAACAACCATTCTAAGATGAAAATGTATACCTTCATGTATCAATAGCTATAATAGGCATAGTGCTGCTTTCTCCCCCTCCACCAATCTATCACCACCAAACCATCATGTTTATACACTGTTTTTGTTCTTAAGGATCATAGAACACTTAATTGGTATGACTTTGCTGAGCAGAAGTGCTGAATGTGTTAATGATGAACGCTCATCTCGACAAGAACAAGGAAAAGAAGCACTCCCAAATATATCCATTCTAATGACACTGGTCATTCTAATGACACTGGTCAATAGTAGGGTATATTTGGGAGTGCTTCTAAAATTGGTCATTAGAATGACAAAAGACATTGATATTAATGACACTGGTCATTAGAATGGGTATATATGGACTGGACACTTTTAAGATATTATTCAAAACACACACAAGGAACACATGTGCATACACCCTCTATTTAAGGGTGCTCCCCAAGACACTGAAGCTGGCAGCATGCAACTCATTTGAAACTTGTAAATCAACAAACAAAGGGTAAAGCTTTCAGATTCTAAGAGCATCTTTCTGAGTTAATGTACTGCTGCAAACAGATGCTACAGGGCATGAAAACAACCATTCTAACTAATTCCATCTCAGCAGAAAGCCTGTCTTTAAAAGTCACTCATCACTGAATGGCCTTTGGTCTGCAGAAAAAATGTGAAGTATGCTTTAATTACATCCCCAGTGGTCTCCCATCTGACAGCCTGTCCACTGTATCTCTGGTGAGACAGCCTTATCTCTGGGTATTTTTCAGTTACACTAAACTGCATTTATTCAGGTCCTCACTGATTCACTGTATTAATATGTGGTAGTTTGCTCTTTACCCGTAATTTTGAAAAGTGAAATCTGTCTCATTAAAAAATGTAAGACTTCCAGTAACACTTAATAATAATGGCTACATTAATTAACATTACATTTAAAAGGAGTCTCTCTACGGATACCTATCACACTATGAGCATGTGTGCAGTGTGAACATCAACTGATGTTCCTATAAGCAAATTTCTGCTTTGTAACAATACATTCTATTGTGAATTAAGCACCATTTGATTCGTTTGTTATTCTGTCTCTTTATTTTAGTGTATACTAAAATAAATAATATATACTGTTCATATTTTCTCATTCACATCCTGTTTTCTGTTTAAAACAGCTAATCATATGCATCAGGCAAACCACTGAAAGTCTGGCATGACGAAGACACCTTTTCTCTCACCTGGGTTTTTAGTTTGTGCCCAGAGTCAGCCTCCTGAAGCACAGTACAAAACACAGAAAAATTCCCTCATGCACATCTTACCTCTTTGGTGTGGGTATGGAAGGAGACTGACATGTCCAAGAGAAGCTTCCTCTGTTCCACCCTCCGGACGAAGTCCTGAATCCGTACTTCCAGATGCCGGGCTGCTTTATAGATCTCTTCAGGGTCACATTCCCCAGTCTGAGCCAACTGCTCTGCAGCCTCTAAAAGCTTGTCTGCATTGGTGTATGTATTCTACCAGAAAACAAAGCAAGAAACAGAGTATGAGTAATACAACTGTGGCAAGTAAACCTCTTACTTTCAAAGGCACGAGAGCAAGTGATTACTAGAGCTTTAAAACAATAGGAGTAATTCCTACTGGCGTTGACATCTGCGGAAGGAGAACGTATAAAGCCATGGAGACTAATCCTTGAGTAGGCCTGAAATAATTTCTTGTTTGAAACACACCACTCCAGCCCAGTCCTTTCAGGCACAGCAGCAGGACCGTGCACTTGTTTATTTCCAAGTCCCCTGGAATTTCTCAATGATAATGTAACAAAGCAAGGGGATCATATCCCCAGAAGCCAACAGTGCCTCATGTGACACTTGGCTACAAGCTCCATGCCAAGGTCTCCCAACAGCTATCAATTACAGCATGAAATCATCTTAGCCAGAGATATCTCAGTCTCAAAAAGCATTTGCCTCTCAGCAGCTTTCATGAGATAACTTGCAAGACTTCCTTCATGTTCCTTCTATGTTTTTCCACTTGTCTGTTGTTCTGCGTCATATCTTTAAATGGAGTAAGTCTCTTTGATTACCCTGCAGCTACACATGTGCAATGCTCAGATTGCTTTGTGGGACATCATTTTCAGTCTGCCTGAGCCATGTATCTGCCCTCTATTACATAAGAATTTGAACACTTCACCATTCTCAATAGGTTTACCTCATAGCCACTGCCTTTAAAATACGAGACCTTTCACCCCTAATTTACAGAGTGAAATGAAGAATCCAGAAACCATGTGATGTACCCAAGACATGCTAGACTGGAGGAAGAAGTGAATTCTATTGCATCAAACATAGCTCAGCTTTAAAATTATCTAATCAACCCCTCCCTCCCTCTTTCATGCTTGCAGAAAACAACACTGAATACATCCAAGCATCTCATAAATAACAGCAGAAGCATAACAAGAGTGCAGATCATCTTCTCCATAGCCAGGTGTTAAACATAGCCAGTTCTTGCTGTCACCAAAAAGCTTTCTTCACACAAATTGAGGCTAATAGCTCTGTGGTGGTTAATACTTAATAAGGAGAGACAAATATATCAGCTTAAGGGAGTTTCCAGTGCTGGGTGGGATCTTCAGCAGTGCTCAGCCTTGCCCTCCGACTGCTCCCATTGGGAATTTTAATCTCCCTTTCTATAGAAACAGAATTTTAGCGCTTTCCTTTTTGAAATCCCACTGAGAATTCTCCTCAATTTAAAAATGCATTAACTTAAATTTATACTTAAAATAAATTTCAGAACTGTGGACACACATGTACTTCTGAGCATTAAAGGAACAATGTCAAACATAAAGGCCATAAATCAAGTCCTGTTGTTCTTACTGGGATAACACCTTGCTGTAGTCAATAGCTGTTACTCGAGAAAATATTGAATACAAAAATGGAATGCTGGCCTCCAAGAGTTTAATGGGGAAAAATATTTCCAGTTATAAAAAGCAGAAAGAAAACAGCTCGTTCACTGTTCATTTTCCCAGTTTCTGAGGGCTGACTATAAATACATGGTATTTGCATTTCTCCTTTTGGACTGTGAAGAACATATTCTAGACAGTTTTGTTACCAACAGTAAATTTTTATTCCCTCGCTTTTAGGTCACTGCTATAATGGGTAGGTTGTTAACAGTGGCAAAACTTTATTGTTTTAATAACCATTTTTGGAAACCTCTTCAGCTGAGAATTTGTAAAAAAATTTCCATTTACTATAATCTGAGTTAGGGTCCAGTTTCACTTAACAGCATCCTTTTTGAATGATCCTCTTCCAGTAATATTTGGAGCAAATGCCAAAACTTGCACTATTTGTCAAAGTCTACTCTACTTTTGGCTTTTTCACACATTACCACTGCAACAGCTTAAATATCAGTTCAGTTCCTTAGGGAGAAGGCTCTCTCTCGCTTTTCTGCATAACATTTAGTTTTCTTTTAAACAAATTCACTCTCTTACGGCACAGATTTGAGAGACAAACATCTCTGTGGAAGCGCCGTACCAATCGATGATACCAGTAGCTCCTTTCCAACTCAGAACATTCTATGATTCTATGACAACCTTTCTGTATTTATCTAGCACCTACCACACTTATTTTAAACTCAGCTGAAAACTACTGAGACTTTACTGACTCCAACGTGTGAGTTGAAGTGTGGTGAGTTCACTAATATAATGATCCTAATATAAGCATCCTGGATGGTGAAAAGGGTGGAGGCAGAGCCCTCAGTTTTTGGGAAAAATGAAGACAGTGCAGATTAGCCTCGAGGCTCTGGCCACGATACACAGACACGAAATGATGCAGTGGTCCTGCAGTAGTTCCTTTGTATCACACAATGTTCTCCAAAGGCAAAGGGCATTTTCTACCAGGAAGCCAGCTGGATGTGGATGGAGATGCATATGTGTTCCCCAGGGAACTGCCAGGCATTGTTTACACATGGCAATGCATCTGCAAAGCATTCGTACCTAATTTTGACCAAAATTATTACAGCCAGGAACACTCCTGTAGTGGACAAGAACTCTCAACACAGCATATTTGGAGTTTGGTGGAATCTTAGCCCACCTTCTTTCCTGCGTTTGTCCACTGGGTTCCCAACTAAGTCTCTGGATTTAAAAAACAGGTGCGGCTCACTATAGAAAAAGCACTAATGACTTCATCCCTGCCCCTTCAGAAGGAAGGGTTGGTGCTGAGAGATTTCCAGCTCAGTGATGCAGATTCAAGAGGCTTAAATACACTTCAGATAAACAACCACAGCTGGGAGTTAACCACAGTTGCCTTGACCTCCTGAGCTTGATGTACTCATGAAAGGACTGTCATCTACTGTCAGATGAGATATAAAGATGGAACATGCCAAATAAGCTAGAGGTTAGTTATGTGGTAAAAGCGTGCTCTGTTTTTGTTTGTTCTGCTCATTTGCTTCAAGTGCACATAAATCATATCAGAAGTTGTTACGCATATCAAACATTTTAATATACATCTGTTTCTCTACAAGAGCTGTATTAAAACTACATTGAACTTGAGAGCTTCATCCTAGTTGGTAGAATAATTCTGCACTGCTTGCCTGCTTCCTGCTCTCATATTTACGTCCTGAGCTCCCTGTGTTGCTAGACCTTCAAGTTTCAGAATGGAAACAGTTATAGTATGTGATTTTGGTATTCATTTTAGGTAGAACTGAAGGCTTTAATCTCTCTTCTGTTTCTTGCAAATAAAAAACACAACACTGGGAAAGAAACACACTATCAAAACCCCATCACAATCCTGACCACAATTCAGAGGTGCTTGCCAGCCTCCAGTTCATTTACTTACGATGGAAAAGGAGATAAAAATGGTGACGGGCTCAAAACAAAGTTCTGGAGACATTATATCTCTGGTGCACATAGGAGAGCAAGTTGCACTCTGACCCACAGAAACCACAGCATGATTCACACTCACAAAATGATCATTATGGACCTGACTCTGCATTTCTTCTTTATCCTTATAAGCTATTGTTATTCTTAATTATTAAGTTCAGTCACTGCTATCAGATTCTCTGCTCAGACCACTTTGTTAAAAGTTGCTCCAGTTTTCTGTTTTGGTTAAAGGATGTCAGAGATAGGCTTTTGTTGGGGAATGAGATCTTTAGTAATTTGATATTTAAAACCTGAACCGAGTGATCCCTGTGAAGCATTCCTTTGATAAATAAATCTGGGGTTTAGAGAAGCATCCATCTTTGTCAAAATCCCTCCTCCCTCAAGAGGGCAAAGGCTAAGTGCATACGGTGATCTAATGTAGGATGTGATTTTGTTCAGTTTGAGTTTCACGTAATCAAATAAAATCCAATGTTCTTCCTTGTCTTCTATTGCTCTAATTCAAAACAGAATTACCAGGAACCACATTGCAGAAATTAAAGGCAGAATATCTCTCTGGCTCGTTTGACCACTTGCTTTATTGGTACAGGGCTGTTTCCTACTGTACACTAGAATGGATACTGTAGACTTTTTTTTCAAAACCACCCAGATTAATGAGGTTTCCATCACCAACTTTAGCAGACTGGTCTTGCCTTAAACATGACAACTGATCTCAATCTTCTTTTATTATAACTCTACCCCAGTTCTCCTTGCACTGTCCTTCCTGAACTCTGAGTTCTTTAAGTACTAGAGCCAGTCATATTTTCTTTGGATAAACACTTCAGACCATCTCTACCTTTAAATAAGTGAATATCAATTAAGTGTTTTTAAACAGTTTACCAAACGAGTGCCTCAGTTGAGTTTATGAATGCAAGCATGTACAAATTTGTGTCCAGATATCAACATCTTTACAATTTTAACAAAATTACTTCTATTCACAGAACTGCAGCCTAATTGCCAACATACTCGAGACTGCCTAGAAAGCCACCTACACTTCACTACAGCATAGAAACCCCCCACCTCCATCTTTGCAGCTTGTTGCAAAATCCTTCTGCAATCACGCTGTGCAATCAAGGAGATTTGACACTACTTTAAATGATTTTTCTTCAAACGTTTTCAGGCTGAGCACCTGTACCTGCTGATCCATTGTTACTTTTCACACTGATATTAGAAGGTAGCTCCTATCAGGAACTATTACAGATCTGGGAAAAGTGAAGTTTGCTTCCATTTTAGATGGCTAGGAGGCCAAATCTAATACCACATTGATGCTAATTACTACTTTACTCGTCCAGTAGTTCTTTTCCTCTTAGAGATTATCTAAGCGTAAGGGGTTTTTCAGCATGAATGAGAAAGAACCTGTTCCCAGGAAGCAATGAGGTAAACATCACACACCATCCTCACTAACTATCATCAAGAACCAGATACTTTTCCTTGTATTATTATTTTTTATTTATTATTTTCCCTCAAGGTACACATACAAACTGAGACGAATTTGCTACTTGAATTCAAAATAATGATATTGACACTTTACATCAAATAATGCAACATAGATAGAAGGTCTAAAAACTACCTAACACCTTTACACAATACATAGCAAATGACACTGTAAACTAGTTCTGGGGTCAGACATGAAAACAAATAAGTTTTAAGGCCAAAACACAAAAATATCTGATATTATTTAGCATTATGCAGCACATGAGGGTACCAGTAGAACAGTATTATTACTGCAAAATGACTTAATTGAGTAATTAGGGGAGTATATGAATGAGAGCTGCTGAAGTGATTATAAAGTAACGGAGGCTTTGAAGCAGGCTCAGCAGAGGTGAGAAAAGCATTTTTTTTTTGCACAGATGAGAAGAAAGCTGAAGAAGACAAACCATCAGCAGCAAAATGCAGTGTTTTAAAAACTATTCTGATGATAAACATCATCAGTAAACCCAAATGGTCCATAGCAAAGCCCCATTACTTCTATGTGATAGCAGCAAAAAGGAAAAGAGAGTGGAGAAAAGACATGTGTGGCACTCACAGGTGAGCAGCAAGCTGGGAGAGTACAGGATTGTTTTCCATCCCAGCAGCTCAGCTCATGCCTCTTCTGAGCCCTGCAGACATGAGCGCAATCACGACAGCTTAATCAAGTCCTGCCAGTCTTCTGAGTTGAAATAACTTCAGGCATTCTGGGTTTAATATCATGTTCACCATTTGGAGATTTGAAAGAAACAGCGACGACAGTATTAAATGGCTTTAGACTGTCAGCAGCAGTGGGAAAAGTCAGTACCAAATACAACTGGCAGCGCTGCTGTCATGAAAACAGAGGCGGAACAAAGCTTTGAGGGGACATGAATTCAGTAAACTGCCTGGCTTTGTTTCCAGCACCTTGGTTTTTATGAAACCTGCTTTAAATAAGATACCAAGGCATCTCCTCCCCCAGAGCCAGTGCCCATGTCTCAGCTGTGCCCCTCTTTCCACTGATGTAGAAATCGGTTGTAACATCTTTTCTGAAGCACACCTTGGGCAACGTGGGCTTGTTTACAGAACACAATAATGTTTAACATGAGAAAATACAGCAAAACTTTGTCTTGAATTCTCCAGAGCTTTCAGCTTACAAGTTCCTAAAGAGCCAAATGTAGAGACCAGGCAGGCTAGACACAGCACAGTCTTATACAAGCATCACCTAACAACTCTATTTTTTTGTTTTACTTTTATCTTTAATTTTATCTTTACTTTATGTTAGTAAGTGACAAACATATTACTACATGCAACACAGGCCACTGCGAAAAGGCAGAAGCATTCATCACAGGACCTGATGCTTTGTGACAAACTCTATTTTCCATAAGTTAAAAGCTACCTCTGAAAAGCAAACTGATGAAAACTGAGGAAAAACATGCAGAAGGATGTGCCACAGCCTTTCTACAGGGTCACTGCACTGCTGCTGCCTCAGGAGGGATGCAGAGATCTAATTAAAGTTTTGCTGCTGCTCCTTTGTAACACAGGTTGTCTCCTGGCAGGCTATGCTGCATCAGTGGGAGAGGAGTGGGGGATGCTCTGAGGGAGGGCACCACACCCCATGGTGCTGCTGAGCTGGTGCTACATGCCAGCACTGCCTGTATGCTCCCTAGACCCAGAAAGAAGCAGGGAGTCCATTGATGCTCCCCTGGGTCCTCTCTGCTTTGCCCAGGTAAATCTGGCTTGTAGCAAAGATTCATTTAAAAATTGGTCTTTCAACCCATAGGAAACCTCACACTTTGGTACTTTGCCTGCTGGAGACAGAGCTCGACGAAAAGAAAATGTCAGCATACTGTTTTGTTGACAATTTGGACATTTCCATTTGGTACAAGGGGAAGGTTCCCTGCGAGCAGGACTGGTAACACAGCACCTACCCAACACTCAGATAACCTCAGTCCCCCTTCCCTGCTCTCTCGGGCTCAGCTGATTTGATGGCAAATGGTCCTCTACTATCTACAAGAACAAGGCAGCCTCCCCAGATTCAATTACCTGAAGAACTTTTAACTTCATCTTTGTGTTCCGGCTCAGCATCCTTAGGAGTAGGTCAGAGGGATGGTCCCTCTGGATTCAGAATTTCACATCAACATTAATTCAGCTCTCCCTCATGGTTTACACATTTGAATTTGTTTCAAGTGAGTAGAAACCGTTCTCTGAATCTTAGCAGATTTATAAGCCTATTTTTCACCAGTCTCATTTCCATGACGCAGATTGTCCGTACAGCTTACCCATCAAATTACTTCTTCAGAGGTGCTATGAGAGCAAAATGGACTTTTGTCTTCCCTAAAACTTTCAAAGATGAAAAACTTTTCTAACAAGCAGCTAGTGTTTGTAATGAGGGAAAGTAGAAGCAGCTTTCAATCTCTTGGAGAAAATAAACTTTCTTTTTTCCACTTAGACATTCATACATTCATACACTTTGGAATAATTTCAGTCAGGACTAACATCTTTCATGCTCATAAGAAGGAATTCATAGGGGGTGCATTTAAAAAATATGTTCTACTGAATGAAATTCAATTCAGGTTATCTATAATCAGAACAGAGATTTAGAAATAGAGCATTTTTGATTTCTGACTATTTGCAGGCCACACACGATTCGAGCTAAATATATTTTAATAATGATTTACAGTGAGAGATTTGGTGTAGAGCTATATCCCCACCAGAAATCTCAATGCTATAAAATTGTATTGATTTCTGGTATGTAGCAGATCTCCAGGAACACTGCAGCCATATGAGATATTGCCTCTGTAGTCAACATCTGCCATTTATTTCTACTATTAAAAATTCGGCCAAATCCTGAAATCTTTCTAGTGAATTCTTTATTTAATGTTGCCAAACCGTTCCCTCTACCCATCCAATCCCCCTTCCTCTAAAAATCAAGCCCCCACACCATGAGATGGGCCATGATACAAGACAAAAAAAATAGAGAACGCCTTTTGATCTTTGTCTGCCTTTCTGGAGCCCCAGCCTGCCAGACCCCAAGGAGCAGGACTTGGGCACCCACTCCCATCCTGGATGCCAAGCAGGGCCAAGCAGCATCTCTCCCCTCCCCTCACCATTCCCAGTCCCTCATAATCTCCTTATTTCATGTCCATGTCCTAGCACACAAATCGGATTCTGCTCTGTGCTCTGATATGCCATCTCTTGTCCCACATTTACATGCTGCTGTAAGAAAACTGAATTTGCAATGGTTAAATGACCCAGTGACCCAGTTACCAGCTGCAGAGGGGAGCACACACACCCTGAGCTGACTGACATTTCTACACTGGCATGGCCGCACAGCCCGGATTGTGCTGGGGGATTCCTCCTCTCCTGCTGGCAGTCATGGCATCACAGAATCGTTTGAGTGAAAAGGGACCCTTAAAGGCCACCTGGACCAACCCCCCTGCAATGAAAAGGGACACCTACAGCTCTATCAGTGCACAGAGCCCTATCCAGCCTGATCTTGGGCATCTCCAGGGATGGGGCAACCACCACCTGTTCCTGTGCTTCACTAAAATTGTAAGAAATGAAATTGTACAAGACCTCTCCCCCCTCATAGTATCTATTTCTAAGTTAATACGGTGAGCACTGCACTCCACTTTGGTTTGTGGGCACTGACAAACCCAAATTCTGGTCCTGGCCATGGGAAAAACAGCCACCAAAAAGCTGTCAGGTTGACACATGTAACACGATGGCTGCACTTTCAGTTCCCTGATAGGAATGAGTCACAAACAGCCTTTTATTCTGTGCAGGCTAATATCACATCGGGGGAGGCAAAAACAGGCTGTGTTCTCCCTTCTCTGCTTAGCTCCAAATCATACTCATGTCACGAGGAGTTACCTATGCTGCCTAGAAAAAACAACCTTGATGCACTGAACAAAACACTTTAATAAAGCAGGCTGCTTGCTGATAGAGCGTGCACTCATTGTTCTGCAGCACACACTCATTTCTATTGTGTCAGCTGCATGCTAATGCAGGCAACCACGTTAGGCAGACACGTGTGCACATCCACTGACAGGTCAGGCACACCTCCCGTCTCCATTCCTCTGGCTTTTTACAAATTCTGCAATTTTTCTCTCCCAGCCGAGCTCCATTTGAAATGCAGTGACACAACAAGTTTGATTCTGCTTGCTTTTCTCGTGTCAATCTCAAAGTTTCCTCCCTTCCTCAGCAAAGGCTGAGACACGAGAGGAACCTGGGCTTTTGCATGTGGCTGTGCTCTGAAGCAGGCGAAGCAAAGATGTCCAAATGTCTCAAACCATATGTCATTTTCATAGTGACACAAGCCAGACCTTTCTTGGGGCTTGGCTATGCAATGCCTGACCTTGAAGGAGGGAAATATTACTGACTCAATTACATGCACTGAACCAACAAGTGAATTATTTATATACACATTAGGATTTTTGCCCCTGTTCACACACGTTATTCGAAAGGCCTCTGTAAATCCACTAACATCACCTTACTCACATACAGGAGAAACTATGATTTGAACTTCATTGCAGGACAACAAATTTTAAAAATAGGTTTATTTGCAACAAAATGTTGGTAAAATACTGAGATAAAACATTTGGAATGGTCCCATAATGCAAGTGTTGTTTTTAGACAATTCAAATGCTTGATATCATAGAATCACAGAATCATAGAATGTTCTGGGTTGAAAAGGACCACAATGATCATCTAGTTTCAACCCTCTGATATGTGCAGAGTCGCCAACCATCAGACCAGGTTGCTCAGAGCCACATCCAGCCTGGCCTTGAATGCCTGCTGGGATGGGCCATCCACAACCTCCTTCAGCAACCTGTTCCAGTGCTTCACCACCCTCTGTATGAAAAACTTCCTCCTAATATCTAACCTAAACCTCCCCTGTCTTAGTTTAAAACCATTCTCCCCTTGTCACTATCCACCCTTGTAAACAGTCTTTCCCCCTCCTGTGCCTCCTTCAAGTATTGGAAGGGTGAGGTCTCCCTGAAGCCTTCTCTTCTCCAAGCTAAATAAACCCAGTTCCCTCAACCATTCCTCACAGGAGAGGCGCTTCAGCCTTCTGATATGAGGAATAAGGGGACATCAAGGATTTAATAAGTAACACTAGGTGGTACGAGCCCATTAATACTGCCAAATTCTTTTGTAAGCATGGCTCTGAAGGATTTGTGGCTTTGGGGAGTTGTACAATAAGCTCCTTTTAGCACAAAAGGTACAATAGGAGACAATGCAGCTGATGCTGCCCAGGGAGGTGGTGGAGTCACCATTTCAAGAAACATGTAGACGTGGTGCATAGTGAAACGGTGTAGGGGGCAGTTTCTCTGAAACTTGCAATGTGACATTGCTCTATATCTTGTGATCCATCAGTCCTGGTTAGTCTCTTTCCAGAATATTTGTACAGTGATAACGAACACCTATTACCTGACCTTAACAATTACCTTGCTTTGTTACTGAATTCAAATCTCTTTGATATTGACTTGACCTAAATGAAATTTCCTGTACCAAATACCTGCAAAGCATCATGCTTGTGGTGAGCCTCAGCTGCTGTGGTTAATGCAATGTTGTTCTCCCTAAGACACAACTGGCTGGCCCACAGGGCCACCTTGAATCCCCATCACTATTAATGGCTGCAAGAAATGAATCTGAGAGTACTAGTCCACCTTTATTATCATCGAGACTTGGACATTGCTGCAATTAATCTTCCTGAATCAATAGGTAGAGTTTGATAGCCCACTGGGCTGCCAATAAGAAGGGCACATGGAAAAATTGTCAGAGGGGATCCAGAGCCTTCAGATGGCACTGGTTTTCACCAGCACACACAGTTCAGTCAGATAATTAAGTGTGTGCACTTCAGAGAAATTTTCACCAGCAGACAGCTTTTGTTTCAGCTGTATGCTTATTCAGTTGAAACATCAGTAAAACATTGAATGTATCTTTACTTTCTATGTTGTATACTGCATCACTGTTTATTTTTTCCATTATTACCTGAACAAACAAATTCCAGAGTTCTTCAGGAAATGTTGGCTTTCTTTTCTGATTCCAAATGAGACGAACTCAAATCCTCAGAACTCCCTACAGAACTGAAATTTAATTTTCTAGAATTTCTAGAACTAAAAAAGACATGTTTCTTAAATAGCTTCATTGTTCTGCCAGTCTGCCATGGGAACAGCAGCTTGCCTTTATAGGCAAATGAAAGGAACCTATTTTAAAGACACAAGAATAAACCTACCCAAATAAATCAGCCATAGAAAGTTAGCTCCTGGCAACTGTCAAAAACAGATTACTACCAGTTCTTGAGATTTTGCAGGCTGTTTAAGGAAAAGATCCACTTGTCAGGTGATCTCTGAGGAGAAGAAATAAGAAAGGAAGTCATCTGTAGCTTGAGGAGCAATGCATTGCGATCCAAATTATGAGCCAAGCCATACTAAACATAGCTCTCAAACGACTGCCAGGAAGGTCTCTGAGCCACTACAAGGTTCTCTAAAAACAGTTCCCCCATTACTAGACTGCAAAGTGCCAGCGGCCACCCATTCAATTGCACTATCCTAGTCCTGAGTCACCAGGACCTGCTAGGCTTTGTGCAGAAAGTTACTCTATTGCTTCCACGGTGAACTATCTGCCTCTCTGACTATGCTGGTGAAAGTTTTGAGATCATACCATTTGAGTCCTCACCCAGATAACCCCCACAGACAACCCATATTGAAACCCAGGCCAGCTAGAAGACACTGCAAGTTCTGGAGCCCAGCACTGCTGCTCCACAGCACGCACTGCGGTGTCATCTGCTGTGAGCAGGCATTTTTCCCTCTTTGCTGAAATGAATATATTTGCATAAATGGAGCAAACAGGAAGCTGTACGTTACAGCTTCAGAACTTGCTAATGACTTTGCAAAGGATGAACAAGTTATATATGGGGCTGACTTTTAGTTGCCTGTCTCAGTGTTTTGCTTCTTAGCACAACATTTGGCACTATTGAAACCACAGTTCCAGTGCTAACTTTAAACACAGTTCTTACCAAATTTGTCTGCTTTCTCCCTGTCCCAGTCTAATATTTGATTCTACAATTTATTTTGATCACCCAACATAGAGAGAGAAACCCAATATGCCTGGTGAGGTATTCCACCCAACAACCAGGTAGGTCACAAAATTAAAAAGAAAAAAAGTGAAAATAATAAAAAAACCACTCCGGGACAATGCTTCCTAAGTGCTCATTATCAGCCTGGGCTCCTAATTTATGCCTAGCTGGTTTACATTAGTACTGAACTTCATGCCAAACTTTAGAACAATGACAACCAACAGAGCTGGAATTTGTAAGGGAAAGCACTAGGTTTTTATCCTGAAGGCCAAACAAGTAGCTGTTTGCAATTCAGGGTTGGCCTGACTATTCCATTACCTCACTTGGTTTTGAAGCAGTTTGAGAAAAACTACATTCAGCTGTGAGATCACAGAATATGATTTTTTTCTTACCTGCAATGAATATTCTTACTGAACCCACTGGATATTTCACATGACGAGCAATATAACCATACTTTTCCAACATGCTTACACTTAGGGGTCTTTTTATCTCCAAGAGTTTTTAGAAACTCTGAACTAACAGCATCTTATGAACAGTTCAGTGGAGGAAGGGAAGACTCTAGACAGGAACACCAGAGCACATATTGCTTCTCAGATGAAGAATATTCCTCATTTCCTTGGAGGTGATCAGGGCTGGGCTGGATGGAGCTCTGGGCGACCTGATTGGTGGGTGGCAATCCTGCCCATAGCATGGGGCTGGAGCTCAGTGATCTTTAAGGTCCTTTCCAACCCAAGCCATTCTATGATTCTGTAGTTTTGATTTCCAGTAGAGGATATGGACCCCTGGCTTTCAGTGTATTCTCTCAAATCCTTCCCTTCTAGGAAATACATTTATCTCCCCAAGAATAGAAGAGCTGATTCTTAAAGGAACTATACATATTTACATGAGATCATCTTTGATGGTTCAAAACTTGTTTCCAGGTGTTTAATTATCATCCAAAGATTCTCTTGGAGGAAGGCAGGCACAGCTGCCTATCCAAGAACAGGTATGTACCTAAACTGAAGCTGTTTTAGCAGTGAGGCCAGAGCCAAGAGTTGCCTCTGGTCACACAGACCAGATAAGCTCCATGCACTTTGATGCCCAGCCCAGCCTTCAGTTTACTTTCTCACAGTGTTTCATAATGAGGACAGCTTCATACATTTCAAACTGTGGCTACTCAGAATAAGTGCTTTGTCACGCACACAGCTGCAGAATTTACCTTCTAAACATCAATGTCTTTGGTTTGCTGTGAAAAATAAATCAACTACTGCATGCAACATGCACACAGGTACTAAATATAAAACCCCATTAGCAGAGCTGAGGGCTTTTATGATGCACAGTGAGTGCCATCTGCAGGCTGCAGCACGTAGTGGTGGGCCTCCTGCTGCAGAATGCACGATGAACTGCTCTATTGAAAAGCTGATAAATGCAGAAGGACTACAGAACCCTTTGCTGAGAAGCATTCAAATCCTAAAGTGCTCAGACTGGAAGCAGAGCATAGGGGTAACTGGAGCTGTTTCCCCATTGGCTTTCCACATTCTCTGCCTGCAAAAATGCAGCGATGCCCTCAGTGAGCAGAGATGAGGCCACCGTAACCTGTGGTTGCTGGGAATGCCAGGAGGGAGAACGGTCTGCGGCCTCTCTTTCGCATACAGAGAAAGGGAGAAGGGTTTCCAACACATAGAACTCAACTCAGTAGCGCTGAAGTGTTGAGGGATTTGGGGGTGCACTCTGTTAACATAATTTTTCCACTGGAAAGCACACTGGGTGAAAGGAATGAATAAGGGAAAGCTAGAGAGGCTAAAATGAAATTATGTTTGGATTTACAACCATAATTGGGCAAAGTACATCCATCTGATTTGCATAAAGCAATCCTAGACAAGCTGTAATTGCAGGAAGGGCAGTGTTTCTTTGGTTGCTATTCTGATACCCTCCTCATCAGCAATCAGTTTCCCTGTGCTGGAGGCACAGTGCCCACACACCTGGTATGGTCAGGGTACAACCCAAGAACAGCATCAGCACTGACAAAGAAGCACTCACAGGTATAAATATACAGGACACAAACCTGCCTCCCAGCAGCTCCAGCTTTCTAATCCAAATACAAACCTTCCCCATCTGTGCCTGCCATGTAGAACAAACAGAGTAAAGAAATTGCCAGAGTGTTGCCTAAGCAGCAGTTCTGACAGAAGGGGACCCCACATTATATTTCCTATTGCCCACAGTGAATTGCTCTAAAATCACTGACATTTTCCAAGCACAGCTTCTCTGTGCAGGAAGGTGATCTATTTGGGCCATGCCTGATTGGATCATTACATCCAGATTTATAAATCTGTGAAGATTCTAATCAGACAGAGGGAATATGTTCCACCTCTCCATCTCGTGCCTTGGAAGGTCAGTCAATCAGTGCATTTCTCAGCACAGCAATCCCAGATACACTTCTCCTCCTTGCACGTAGCATTCAAAAACATGAACTTTTTGCCCACAGTTGCAAATATCACGAAAACTCACGAAAATTGCTTCTAGTGTGACCTTTGCAAATGCCTTTCTCAAACAGTGGGAGATAAGAGTAAATATATTGGAGCCAAAAGAAGGTAGTTGTTGGAGGATAAATTTGTACTGTACGGTTGTTTTTTTTTGGTCAGAGAACTGCCAGAAGCAAGAACGCTTGTATTGGCAGTCTCACCAGGTATGTCAGAGTTACACTCTTTTAAAAACCACCTGTTTTCATTATCACTAGCAGACAGTAATTAACATTCAAATGAGGGGAATGTGCAAAATCTTCAGTCTTTTGTTTGAGGATCTTAGCACCTGTGCTTTGTTACTTGGCTCTATCAGGAATAAATGATGCCAGCTATCTACCCTAGCTAGGGCAAAGGTATTTGCTATCTGAAGGAAAAAAAAGTATAATTATACTGAAATTAAAATAAACTAATAGCATAGCAGCTGTAAAGAGCTAAGCATGAGAAGGAAGGGAATTGGGAAGAATAAAAACTGGTCACAGTCAGAGTTGGGAGATCTTTTTCCCAACCACAAAATCGACCTCCCTAGCAGCTTCTGCTGTAGAACCCCAGGTGTGATAAATTTATGACCTTCCCTCTTACCCTTGCTATTATTCTTTTGAAAGCAAAGAGTATTATATTCTCAAGTCCTTGACCTAGGATATAGCCTGACATTCCTTTCACTTCCCCCCTGCTCATGTCCCCATGTCCATTTGCCAGCACCACATTCCAGTGTCACACTGCAGACAGGCTTCATAAATTAGCAACGGCAATCTGGTGGTGCGAATGCATGGGAGGAAGGGCCTGGGAACTATTTCAATCAAAACTGGGGAAAGGTAGCCGAGCTTGACTTCTGCCAGTTATTTTTAATTAGCAAGTATCATAAATTTCATACTCAGAGCACAGAACTGCTTACAATTGTCCAAGCAGAGCAACAAGATGCTTTGTAAGAGTAAAAGTGAGATGATCACAGAAGTGAAGAAATCAAATTCAGAGGAACTTAAAAGGGATTCTACACTCCTGCAATTTTTCTCTCTCTCCATTCTCCTCTGAAACACCCTCCTCCATTGGAACCCATGGACTCACATCCAGTGAACTGCATTTGTATATCCTTTACTCCACTCAGAACTTGGCTATACAAAGTGAATGGAAATATATCTAAAGTTATTAACAAGCAAACTATCTAAAATATTTTAGAAGAAGGATTAACAGGAGGGAATCAGAAAACTTCCAGGTGGAGCAATTCCTTTCTGGCTTACCCAATACCTACACACAGACGGATCTCTAAATAACATCAACCGGTGGAGCAAGCCTTTATTCAGCTTTTTCTGATGTGTTCTCATCATCAAGACCACTTATTCTTCTGCCTTGCCTCACCTGTTCTTCATTTGTTTCCTACATGTCCAGTGAGGTACTACTCCAGGAGGAGGAAAAAAAGGAAAAAAAAAAAAGAGCAAACTAATCCAGTAATGTGAGACAGAGCTGGAGCTGCAATGCTAATACATCATAGAGGAGGGAGATTCTGAGAACATTAATACCACAAAGGACACTAGACCACCTAGTTTCAGTTCCTGCATATTATTAGACCTTCTTTTTTATTCAGTTATCCTTAGCATTGGATCTAATAACAGCTATCTAACTCACATCCTCTGGAAAGGCACCTAATGTTGATTTCAGGCTGAAACTTCCCACTAACTCACATTTTTGGATGACCCCTTTAAGTACGTGGTTTGCAACCTCCAGATGAATGCACATTTTAATAAATTTGAAAAAAGCAACTCTAGAAATTCAAATCTATTGTCAGGAGGCTGAAAGTCAGGAGGCCCCAGGACATTTTAGAGATCTGTCAATCTAGAACTGCTGCTTTCAGACTGTATGATTTGTCAATGGTATGCAATGATGTCTCACTGCAGCTGAAAGATGTGCAAGCCAAGGAATGAGTATCCTATTGATAATTGAATATCTAATTAAAAGAAGAATGTTGGCAAACTGAATGGATTCAAAGAAATGGTTAACAAAGGAGTGTTTAATAAGAACACATTAGCAAATTTAAATATGCTTAACTTGGCTAAGGGGGCACTTAAGGGAGGCATGCTAACATTCAACAGATATTTCAGGGCTGTTATTTCATCTCCTTCCTTGGCATTTACCTCCTTAAGGGAAATAAACAAGACGTAGGGGATATACATCGTGGTTTTATATATATGTATGTATATATAAATTGAATATAGGGAGAGGAAAAATAATAATAATCTTGCCAGTAGCTGCTGTCAGACAGTGAAATAGCTTCCCTTGGAGTGCAGTAAAAGAGCTATGTCCCTGCTGCTGGAACATCTAAAACTAAACTAGGCTAACACATGGGAAAGTTACCACGGAAAAACAAAACTGGAATCTAATAAATTTTTGTCTTATGCCATAGTGAACTATGTAAGCAAAAACCTGCCTGAGTGCACCAGGAAGGCAAAGCATTTACCCTATGTAAAGCAGAGCTTATCAATCAGAATTTTATCTGAAATATCCAATACAGAGGTACCTTCACTGGAGACCAATTTCTCACAGATATTGCTTCAGCCTAAGACAAAAAGTGTAACATGATCTGATCGGGAGAGCTGAGAATGGATAATGGCTCGTCATAAGACAAAGGAAAAAAAAAAAAAGGGAAAGAAGAAAAAAGGAATAAACAAAAGAAGAAGCAGCTAATCAGTCCGTGGAAGAACTTATCAAGGTCCCCCTTTCATTTCATTCTGTAAGTAAAGACTGGATGTATGTTTAAACATCAGCTATGAGCATGTTTCAAGAAGGAGTAATGGGAAGGAATTTTGCCTCCATGCCAAAATATAATAATAACTGTAACATAATAATTCTGTACTACTAATAATAACTACCTGTAATGATTGCCTTTCTAATTCTGAAGCAAATAAAAAAACCTCCTACATGACACACTGTACTTGCACAGACCTACTGCAATGATTTTCCAGTGCGAACTCCTGCTGCTATTGACCATGCTCTCACAATGTGCATACAAACCTTCAGAGCTATGACACTGGATCCTGGTCAGCTCCAGATGTTTGAAGACAGCGGCATGAATTTACAAAGCTCCCAAAATACCAGTAGTTGTTCTTTTTTTTTTTTCCCCCCAATGTATTTCAGACTCTTACCTGTGCTACCTCTTCAAAGTCATCGTGTCTTTTCTGCAGCGCGCGTGCTCTGTGCAGAGACTTCCCCACTCCCGTGTGTTTACTCAGAAAGGCTTCTCCATGATTTTCAATCCAGTCCAGTACCTGCCAAAAGAGAAGAACATCCAATTACCTGTAATGTCTTGGCAGCACAGAGCAACCCTTGGGGTGAGGACGAGGCAGCTGCAGAGACACTGCCTTATGTTTGCTGGGGTTAAGCACACGGAGATCTGTCAGTGTCCCTTATGACCAAATAGAAGATAAATTTTCATAGATGTTGCTGGTAAATTAGGATTATTGGATCCTTGCTATTCAATTTGTTTTGAAGTGTAGTTTAGCTATTGGAGCCTGACAGGTATTAAATATTTACATTCCCATAAATGAATTTTGGGGAATGAGAGTCAGAAATCTAGAATCTTCTACATGAGCATCCTCCTCTTATAAGCTCCTTGTATAACCTGAAAACAGTGGCAGCTGATTTCACACAAATAGCAGATTCCAACAGGAGACACCTCGAATGAGTCCAAAAGCATGATGGAGGGATCAATTGAAATTGATTTTGATTTGGGGAGAAAATATCGGAGTAACCAGAAAGAAAAGGTTAAGAATCCTTCACTGCACGCCATAAAACATAGAATGCACCTTTCAAACTTTACCACGTTTTCAGCTCCAAATGTAACTGAACCCTATAGAAAAGTGGCAAATCTGATATATGGAAGTTAAAGAAGATTTTCTTTTAAAAATAGATTAACCATATGAGTGTCATCCACTTGGAGCTCCTTCTCACAATGACATTGGCATAATTCTGCTATTACAGCCGTCAACATTCAGATTAAATCTGCTCAGGGTCTGCTACAAGCTGCATCACCTCAAAAATTGAGCTTGGTGCTATCACCTTGGGGAATTATAGAATATGATCTCCACTTTTTCACTCTCCTCGTCATACACAGAGAATAACGGTACTAGAAAGAGCTGAAAGAGCTTTTCTGCAATATGTTCTTGACCAGAAATGTGTATGTTACTTGTAATAACAGTAATTATTGGAGGTTAGCCTTCTAGCATTTGTGTTGTTAAAAGTCTGCAAATAATTCCATTAACATTTTCTTTCCTCTTAATTTATCAATTAAAAAAGGAACCAGATCAAAACACAATTTTGAAAAAAAATCTCCTAATGAGGGCTCATTTTCTAAATATGACTTTAAAAATTGCAAATGGCTTTAATTTAAATGATGCTTGATATGAAGCTAGTTTGCAGAACGTATGCTTTCCATTCATTAATATTTGATAGCCACTCACTGTAATTCTACAGCAAATTATTCTAAAAACTTCTTAATGTTCATAGCATTTAAATACTGATCACACAACAGTTAAATGTTCATCCCAACCAATGTTACATCGTGTTGTTTTAGTCACTGTGAGATGACTGTTGACATAGATTGCTGCTTTTATTTTACAGAGAGATGTTCCAGTACATACTACAATTCAAAACAAGAAATACAACATGTGATGCTCACTCCAAACAAAGATGAAAACAAAAGCAATGAATCTAGACCAGAGTTCTGCTCCAAATATGGGTGTTCTATCTCAACAAAAACAAACAATCAGAAGAGCTAGCACATTAACCCACAGAGAGTACATCTCTGTTTCAGCTCTCATCCAGGAACACGCTGTCTCATGTTGCATTTGGGCAGCTATCTCTTGCAGCCTGATATAGAAGGACACCATCTGGTGATGCACCAAATCCTTCCTGTAACGTGAAGGCTGCCCTCTGAAGGCTTCTGTGCAAGTATTGATTAGGTTTGCAAATCATTTAGCTTATGAGATTAGATACAAGACACCCCTTTGAGGTGATAAAATCATACATCCACATCATAAATCAGCGGTAGGTGGGGAGACAAGATAAAAATCTATGAATTGTCTACTAATGACACTGCCTGTAACAAGCTATTTGATCACCTCCTTCCTACGCCATTCCTCTAAGTGCCGTGTTTCAGATTTCCAGCCTCTACCTGCTCTTAAAAAAATTCCAATTCTAACTGCTCCATAAACTCTACCTCTGCCACAATTCCCACAAGAAAGCAAACTGTGATTTTGTAAAGAATAACTCAACAGCATTTTCCATGGCTCTGAAACCCATAATAGCATATTTGATCACCCTAGTCTTCAGTGCATGATAGCCCTAACAAACCATTCTTCAGCATTAAAGCATTTGCCATCTATCTACTAAGCTCACAATAATTTGCAAACATGGGGAAATATTACATCTATGCTTCCATCACATGAGGCACAGAAAGTTTGCATTAAATTAAGAGCTGAGATACAGAATAACAGGCAAAGCAACAGCAGGAACATAAATCAGGTACAAGAATAAGACAGGTACAGCAGCCCTTAATTCCCAGTATAAACAATGAGAAATGTTGACCAATTAGTTTACAGCAAATGTAGAAACAACTCTGAAAGGTCATAATTAAACCTGGAATCATCAGAAACAGTAAACATCTACTTGTCAGTGGATTTGGAGGCATTCTTCCTAGCCCCAAAGAAAGGAACTGTTTTTAGAAGTAGAATAACTGTGCAATAATTCAAGGTGAATGTTAACAATTTAATTGAAAGCAAGGACCATATCACTTATTGAACTGCCAAAAATTAATGTCTTGAGATACAGTTAGTTATTGAAGTTACAGTGGTTCAGTTCAAATAATTTAGTTACTCCTTAAAAACAGCTTGAAGAAGCAGTTAAAAATTCAGTTGAGCGTTTTCCAAATTACATCTACAAATTTCACAACTGTCCTTTATTGCTAAGCTATTTCATTCTTAAAACATCTAGAAAATTGTTAATTTGCTGAAGTTACAGTACTGTGCTCCAGATAGGTCCATCATCAGAGGTGTTTCTTGAATACTGCAACTCCAGCATATACCAACTTTCTTCCCAGTATGCATTTCCTGCTGCACTTCAACTACTCTGAAAGCTGCTCAGGGCAGAGGTCAGGCCCTCTTTCCTGCTTTGTAGCTCCTAGCAGAGCAAAGCCAGATCTTGCATGACTGCAGGACACACTTCCCGTGCAGGAGAGCATTTTCCAATCCAGGCTGCAGTCCATTAGATAATACTATTTAATGAAAACATACTAGTTACAAGTCCAAGACACAACTCCAAGCAGGCTGCCAGAATCACTTAGGAAACTTTATAACTTACAGATATTTTCTTACAGGATTGGAGGACAATACAATATTTCAACTCCCACCATGGCAGATTCCCATCCCATGCTTTACTGACCCAATTGCTCTTGGTGAGTGGACTGGGGTAGTTTCTGCTTTTCTCCTGCTACTCCAGGCAGTCCCTGAATTGCCCATGGGAATAAATAAGTTACTCTGTTTCCTCTGTTGTGCCAAGAAAATAAGCAGCAAACCTAGGTCACTCAGAAAATTAAAGCCTAGCACAATTACAGCAGGCTGACTGTGCTAGCTGGAGAAAGAATAGCTGTGTCTCTTTATGAATAATCGGTGTAACTGAAAAAAGAGTGGTAATTCAGATAGGTTTCATCTGAGCACAGCACTGGAAGCTCACACTTATAAGAGGAACACTTCCAGAGGTCTCTCCATACTCCATTTTGCTGATGATCAGACTCTTGCCAATGGGAATTCTAAGACCCATGGCACACCTAAACTGGCAAAGTAAATACTACCCAGGTGAGGTCATGGAAAAGTTACTTGAGAGTCCACTTGCAGGGGATGATGGCATCTTCATGGGACAGTGTAGGAAAACATGAGAAGAAAGAAGGAAAGATGATTTTAAAGAAAGAAGGTTGAAGAAGCAATCAGGCAATAATTAAGCAAAGTTCTGGGATGATAATTGCTCTTCCTCTAGGCTAATTTGTATGATGGGAATATGGTGAGATGATTGCGTTAGTGCAGTTAAGGTCAATTCTTTTAATAGCTTAAAAGGCTAATTTGATTTTTAAATAAAAAAAATGAGATGGGCACTATTTTATAGGGCAGATTGTTCAATGCAGCTCTTTGAAAATGCAACCTCTTCCCATAGGTATCTTTCTTAACCAGTAAATGTGAAAAATAAGGAGCATCTCATAACTTTATTTGGCTTTAATTTAAAAACTCCTTGGAATCCAGTTTTTTTTCTCAGTGATAGGACAAGTGATAGGACTTATGGTTCAAAGTTGCACCAGGAGGGATTTATACAGAATATTAGGAAGATTTTCTTCATGGAGAGGGTGATCATGATCACACAAGGAAGTGGACATGACACTATGGGATATGATTTAGTGATAGGACTCAGTAGATCCCATTTATGGTTATGGACTTGATGATCTTGAAGGTGTTTTCCAACCCAGATGATTCCATAACACCTCCCCAGCAAGATGTTATGCTCTGCTCACATTTTGCATCAAAACAACATGTAAGGAGTTCACTACTTTAAGGAACCATGTTGGTTATTGAAGTTAGCTAAAAACCTGTATTTCTACATTCTTGTAAATTAGCAACAATAAATGAAAATGAAATGAGAAAGACTTGGAGAAGAACACACAGATTTGCTCAAATATACCTGCCCTGCTCCTACAGGAAGGAGGTGAAAAACTTCAGCTGGTGATTAAATCTCCATTGAATAAGATGCAGTATGTTGTAGCAGCAGTGATGGGGCACCTCAAATTCCGCATTTGACCCAAGCCCCTTTTGAACAGTTTAATTGCTCCTAAGTGAGATGACCCACTGAAGAAGTGCCTTGGCTGAGAGAATGATTAATCTTCACTACTTTAAGTCCCACTGTTGTTGCCATAGTGAGTCAAATTGGGTTACCACGAAAACCAAAAATAAATGATACCATTATCCACTTACGAGTCAGATTTTGATCTCACCTAAAATGGTACCAATTTGGTGTAACTCAGAGTGTTAGATTAAATCCTTCGTAGCAAGTTTGCAATAAATTCCAGAACAATTCCAATGATGTATACCCCATTTATCCCACCCTATTTCAAATAAGTGCATAAGTATTGCTCAACTTTAAACACTTATGCCTTAAACATGTCAGTGAAAGGAAGACAAACAGTATCAAGTTACCTCACTTTATTGCTTGCTCTTGAGTTACTGTGGGCTAGAGTTCTGGTGCGATACTAGGAAACCATATAGCACTTCAAAACCCATGTTTTTATAGTATCTCCACCATTTCCACTCAAGAATCCAACCTCATCTTTTTCCTTTTCTGTCGCTATTATTATGAACAATTCTGTAGCATATAGCCATATAGCACTGCATATGCATGGAGCATATGACTCAAAATATGTGTGTTCTCAGGATACTTAAAATCTATTCCCTTCTTGAGAGGTAAAAGGAAAGGGCCTCCAAGTGATAAAGCATTCACTTGCTGGGGAGACCATTGCATTTCTGGGTGGAGGCAATAGCCACCGTGTGACTGCCAACTTCCATCCACTGCAATCATGTCTGTTTGCAGATAACATCGTTCAACAAATGCCAGCATGGGCAGCCCAAGCTCTGGACTCCTACCAGGCCCTCAAGGAGAATTTTGTGACAGTAAGAGCACCAGCAAAGAAAGAGCAAACACTGAGAATCAGAAAAAAAAAAAGTAAAAAATAGAAAAATCTCCCCAGCCCACAACAACTCATGGAGACTTAATATACTTTAATCCTCTTTAATGACTAAAATGCACTCCAAGTCTGATTTCAATTAAAACACAGTTTCTCTGTTGTATTCTAAATCATAGCTGAAAATAGATTTCTTTTCCCTCCTATCCCTGGCCCTGTCACAGCAGGGTAATGTCAAGCAAAGGTCTAGCTGAGAAAATACACCAAAATACAAAGGAACTTATCCTCTGGCTTTTCCTGCCATTATTAATAGTTCATAATAGAACCCAAAACAAAAGTCAGCCTTTCTCATTTGTGGTTTTTACACCCTAATTAAAAGAGAGAGCTTTTTTTTTTTTTTCACTTCTTTCTTCATTATAGTGTAACATTGGTGATACAGTATTTTTAAAAATGTTATTTTTAAGAAACAGTATAAAGTTCAATCATATCTTATCTTTAAACCAAAATAATCATCTTTGGCTCCCACAACATAACTTCTAACTTTAGACATATCTGTATCTGACCCTAAGATGCAGGTCTTACTCCCACCATAATCCCCAGCAAAATTTTAGATATCTTCACTGAACATAAAGACCCAGTTCGTAAGAGGTGTTAAGCAGGGTCTAATTACATGTCTAGCAGAATTGGAGCCTCCAGACACACACTGGAATACCATGTTCCATGTCCCATTTATGAATAAATTTAGTTCATATGACAGCCTGTTACTCCATAAGCAAATGTGGATGAGTGCACTCTTAATGTGTAGATATAGCTCTGCTAATGTAGTTTTGTTGCAGTGGAGGGGAGCTGTACCTTACTCTCTCCACTCTTTTTGGCTAATCGTGTTGAATTATGTGAGAGCTTCCATAAATAAGCAAAAAGCAACAAGGATTTCATATCAAAAGTAGACTGGAATTCAAGAGATTTGGTTCAGTGCCCAGCACTGCAGTTCAGCAAATGACTCAACTTCCCTGCCTCCATCCTCATTTGTAAGATGACATTAACCACACTTGCAGTCAAAACAAGCAAGGCTGACAGAGAAAGCGTTTGGAGTGAAAGCTGCCTTTATTTTAAGTTTCTGCAGGCTCTAGCAGTATGTGGCTCTAAATCTGGTTGGGATTCTAGGGACCTATTCCAATACTTGAACATACTAAAATATCACAAATAATAAACAACATAATGGCTGCCATGCACAATAAGCAGACAGTCAATTTAAAACCAGAGCTTTAAAATAAGCTAAAAATTGCTCCAAATTCACTGTAGCATAAATGCCTAATTGCTAAGCATGCATCTAGAAAATGTGAAAGACCATAGCTTGACCTGTTTATATGTCTGTAGCTAATTCATCTTTACAGACTAACCTGGCCAGCTAATTAGCTTATTCTGTATTTAATTCAGCTCAGACAGTCATACACATTATCTCTGTCAGACTGCCTTGAAACCTAATTGGTTCATCCCACTACTGAACAAACCAAACAATCTGAGGCTTGGGGGTTTTGTTTATTTTTTGAAGAGAAGGTGTAATGGAGTTGACAGAGCTACAGTGGTTCATGTGCACTTAGGACAATTACGTATTTTGATACTTCTCCAGTCTTTCCTCAAGGAAAGTCTCAAAATGCTGCAATAAACAACCTTCCCTGAAGTCACAGCATGGCTTAGGTTGGAAAGGACCTTAAAGATCATTTAGTTCCAGCTCCCTGCCATGGACATGGTTTCCAAACACCAGATCACACTGCCCAGTCACCCAGAGGTTTGTCACCTCCATTTTACCTTTCCTTTTCACCACAGCTCTGTGTGGTAAATCTGTACTCCCTCATGCTTGGGTCTCTTTCAAAATCCAGAAAACGCATGCAGCTGCTGTTAAGTATTATTTTTTTAAACACTGTCTGTTTTTCCCCTTTAACTGTAGTTATTCCAAATACCACCACATAATTAAAGAGGTCTTTAAAAAAAAAAGAAAGCCACACAGTCCCTTTTACCCTTGGAGGGAAAAGCAACCTTACAGACCTATCAGTACTTCTCTGCTGCACAGAGCAACTAAATTAAGAAGGAGAATTAAATGCAGAGCCAATTACAACATTTAAAAAAATTTACTCTATTCCCTTGATTCCAGTCGGCCAAAACAAAGAAGTCCCCATGAAATCAGATTGTAGGTGTTTTTATGAGCTTCCTGGACTTTATGTGGAACGTTCACCTCTGTACAATTTCTCATTTTAAAAACAAAAATCTAACCCCCTGTGGTTAAAAAAATATATATACCAGTTTTCCAAAAGCAAGACATCCATGTTCTGCTCTTTATAGTGGTGGCAACCTTGCACAGCACAGCTGATACTACTGAATGCACCTGAGTAAATTATACAGCTGCTGAATGTGGGATCGCAAATGCAAAAGATACAGAAAGGTGCCAGAAAGTTCTCAGTATGCAACAGCACACAGATAAAGTCTTCTCCAGGCTCCCCACTGCTTCCAGAACCTAAAGATACCCCATGTTCACAAGCCCATCAGGAAACAGCACTATAGGAGCTGGTCAGTCAAGGCAATCCCTGCAGCATGATTCCTTGTTCCCCAACCACTTTTGCACTGGGAAATTCTATGAGAAAAGTAACTCTCCATGGCGACCCTCTTCTTAGCAGCTCCTAATGTAAAAGCATGTAAAAGCATGCAAAAGGAGTTCATCGTGAAAGGGTTCAAAAGTTGATAAGGTAAGTGATGATATCCTAAATATGTTTCGTGGTGCAACGGCCTGAGCACCAACAAGACTACTCTTAACTTTTCTAACAGTCTAGTTATTTGCTGCGTCATGTCCTAGCTTGCAATGGTGTTTTTCTTTTTTTATCCCTTCTTCACCCCAAAGAGCCTTTGCATTAGTGTAGAACTATACAACAACCATAAATACTCTCACCTGCTCCCATGGACAAGCATGGCTGCTCACTTTAGGAGGTAAGCAGGGTCCCAACACAGCTGCTCCAGCTTCAGTGGATATTCACAGTTATATTTCACAGGCTTACATTGCAAAAATAACTGTTACTGCTTTCTAGAGATGACCATTATGTATTTGTACACTTCACTCAAAGCTTTTCACATCTATAACCATACTTGGCTGGTTTAAAACTGATGAGTATTTGGAGAAGTGAGAATGCAGTGTGTTCTGGGGGTTGAACTCAGACGGCCTTGGAGGTCCCTTCCAATCCAAGCCATTCTATGATATGATTCTATGATATAATTTGTGTACTCTAAGCAGAGGAGACAGTTGATCCTAGCCCTAATAATTAAGGAGGTGCAGTGTCTATCACGTGTCTTTTGGGAACTGCACATTCAATTCAGGGGTCTGGCAGAGCTGGCTGGGTGTAGACTGGGCATTCTGAGAGGAGTACTTGCTCACTTCTGGTCACCAGTTGAGGTCACGCAGCCTTCACTAAATGTGGTCACCTACACAGTGAGCACACCAAAAGGGAGTGGAAATACACGTGCTTCTCTTACCCTGAGGAAGGTCTTTGTTCAACTTAACATAGCTTTCCTTTGGTAAAGTTCCCATTCATCAAATGCATCCCCCTTATCTTTCATTTTCTTGATTAAATGTTTTATTTGATAAAATTTGGCAACTGCCTCTCTAAAAACATTCCAAGTAAGAGAACAATAGACAGACAAATGAAGAACTAATGTTTCTTCCTCGATGCCTGGCTTGTTGCTAATGTTCCCAGAACTTTTTTTTAAGGAAATCTAAAAAGAAAAAAAATCATCAGGTTAAAAAAAAAAAATACCCGTTGTATTCTTTAAATGCTGAACTTCTTTTAGAGCTAGTTTTCAAAGCTGCGTGTGGGTGGAGAGGCTATAAATAACGACATATGTGCATGTTCCTTCTGTGCAAGACACAGAAAATGTGCTCTGCATCAGCATAGAACGCTGCTGCTGTGCTCTGCGTGAGGCTCCTCAAGGCTGGTGCAATGATGTGGGTGTTGCTCTTTGTAAGTCTTTTCTCCAGCGCTTGGAAAACACACATGGCACTTTGCTGTGGCACGATGAATTTGTAATACAACTAATCAGATGCCAGTCTCCTATCAAGGGTATTGTACAGAAATATTTTCTTAGCCCAGAGAAAAAGTTTTGGTTGTTGCTGTCTCTAGCACTCATTGGAACACCAACTCTTCTCCTGAATCTTCTCTCAATGGCTAATGCACTTTCCCCAGGCATCAATGCTTTACTCCACATTTATCCTCTCAGACCAATTTCACAGGACATGACAACCAGGTCAGGCAGATCTGGGCCAAACTACAGCCTTAAGTCTGGTCTGTTTGCTTAGATGCAGTCAGAGCTTTGTGAAAGAATAACCCCAGATAGGCAGAGCCAGGCACTCCCCAAAGGAGAGGCCTCTAGAGGAATCTCAGTCATGAGAGGGCATAGGAGATCTCACCAAGAGATTTTTCAAGACAGAAATTCCTATTAGAGAAGCTCTGCTGCCAGTCTCTACAGCTCGTAAGTGCCAACAGACAAAACACCATCCTGATATCAGAAACCTTTTACATTTTGAGTTCATAGTGCTTAGATGATGTCGTGACCAGGTACACCAGGGACTTCCTTAAACCCTCAATTATTTCACATCTCATAGTACCTCTGCATCTGACCTCACTGGTATCAAACCCACAGAAAATCAGCATTTGCAGCCCTGATAGTAAGTTGAGACACCTGCAGAAGCCAGCTGATTTGGAATTTTGATAGGAAACTCTGATTTATACCTACCTGGTGTTGGCAGAAATCATTAATAACAGCTATCATTACAGCTGATTGCTCAGTTTGCCTCACTGTGGGGGAAAGCATCCAATTCTGAAGAGAAACGTTTGCAATTGAAAGAGTAATGCTTCATGTCTTGTGAAGTATCTTTACATATACTTGCTTCATTGATTGTTTTTCTTGGTGAGACTGAAATGTAAGAGGTCCCCCAGAAGTACATAGGAGGGACCAAAGAAGTGTTGTGAATTCTTCAGAAAAGTATACTGACCTTAATGTTGTAAACAGAGCTCGGTTGGTTTTAACTCTGCCAGTGACAGCTATGCCTACAGGCTTTGAGAGAGGAAACAAAACAGAACTGATAGAGTATAGATAAAGACTCAAAAATCAGGACTGCTATCCACACTTCCATCCCTGCTCTTTTTATGGCCCCTTTCATTGCCTCTGTTCCCTTGTTTGTGAAACAGAGAAAGAAATCCACTGATGTAAAATACTTCATCAGACTGAGATAATGACACAATTACTGCTGCCACTAACAATTCAGTGGAAGCCTCTAAAAGCTCAAGAGAACAAAACAAACCCTGAATGCATTTTCTACGCATTTTTCAGCTGCAGCTGTAACCAGAGCATTAATGTTAGTGTAGGCATAAGCATAACAGTATAATGGTAAGCAGGTAGGCATCTACCTTGAGTAACAGCTCATCTACTCAACAGAATAGAAGCAAACTACATGGCTGGCTTCTAATTTCAGTGCTCTGGGTCACCGTTTGGAACTGCTATTGCTCTTCTACAGAGAAATTACTCTACTAATTTGGACATGAACTAAGAGAGCACTATCTACATCCTGATAGCATCAACCCAACTAAACTGTTCCTAGTTTAAATAAGATGTCTAAAGGCAATTAACAATTTGAAAGGACTGATAAAGCAAGGATGAGCTTTACAACAGAGCAGTCTTTAATGCAAGCACTATGCTCCAGGCTCAATGGTGACACTCCTCACTGCAGAGTATCTGTTTCACCATGGGGAAAAAATCTGATTGACCACAATACTGAATGAAGCACTGCTTTAGATTACTGTTGGGAACAAATGATTTAATCACCTTCATTTAACAAGTCTTACAATCACAGCACACAGCAAGACAATTTTAGTAAGGGAAAAACTTTAGCACGGGCAAAGGGATTTCGGTATGTAGTAACAGAAAAGTTCGACAGGTGGTACAGCACTGTAGAACTCTCAAATACCCCTGACCTGGTCAGAGCTCCTTGAGCCCCCTGAGCATCATGCCAGGGGGCTCTGGCCTGATTTGAGACTACAGCCAAATATGAAAGTGCAAACCCATGAGGGAGAAGGAAATATCGGAGGACAAGGATGAAAGAGAGTGCCCTGTAGGCCAAGAGTGGCTGTTCTTCATCCTGGCAGTTCCCAGCTACCAGGGGCACAAAAGACAGAGGAGAACTGAAACAAAAAGCCCAGGCTGTTTGCACGGCTGTGTAACCTACCCATAACCATATGGCTGATTTCTTCTACAGGTCAAAGCAAAAATGGATCTCCCAAAGGTTTTGAAGGGTGAAGGGCCAGTGACCTTACAGATGGATCAAAGGAGGCCATCGATAAGACAATGAGGAGCTGTTTGTGGGGAGGCAAACAAATGGATGCTGTGTCCTCTGTCTCCTTACAGATGGGTTGAGATGATGTAAAAATAAATTGGGGCATACGCACTATCAGGACTGTACTTAGTCCTTTCATCAAGGAGCAACCTTGAGCTGCTCAAGAGAGAAGAGAAGCCACATAAAGGACTCCAGGAATGAGACTCGTAGGCAGTGTGAAGGACAGTGACAAATTCCTTGACAGCACCTTTTCATAATGAAAAATTCACTTTCCCTACAACTGAGGTTTTCTGTGAAAAATCTTATTTTTTCTTACATCTTTTTTCTCCTAGCTTTATGACTCCCAGCATATGGCATCTGATAACCTGACCTTCCTACTCTTCTGCATTCCTGGCAACTCACGCACTGCGAAAAACCTGAGGCAGCAAGCAAGCACGAGCAATCCCCCAAATACAGTTTTGATTTTTTTAGAGTTACTTTTTGCTGTAGGGAAAAGAAAAAAAAAGTTTGTTTTGTGATTTTTTTCTTCTAAGTTTTCATCCTGATTTGGGAAGGAAACTATCTCAAGGTCAAAATGTTTGTGTGTGACTAAAGCCAAAAATAAAAGTAATTTTCTCCATCCCTCAACACATATCCCATCCAAAAACTCAAAAGGCAGGAAAGAAGAAACAAGTAAAGAACTATCAGAGCAAAGGGAGGAGAAATATAAAAGACCCGCGGACAGGCCTGAAATATGTTTGTTTTACATGATTCCACATTTGAAGGACATTTTTCTTAAAAGGGAATCATAGCGTAACATAAAAGAATGCTTACAGTTGTAATAGTATGCAGGCATTTGGGTCAATAGCTCTGTCTAAAAGTGCCTGGGGGTCACCCAGCCTAGGCAATGGCTTCCAGAACTGCAATCCAAAGATCACAACTTCAAAAAACAAACAAGAGGTTTTGTTTTAAGAGTTCTCTGTGAGGAATATGAAACAAAAGAAGTTGCTTAAAAGCCTCCTGCGAGGTAAAACATTGTGTTCTGTCTTAAATAGTACACAACCTGTCTTCCAAGGACAGAAATACCAGAGCCTTCCAGTTCTGGTAGGTAGTTAGGCAGGGAAGCTGCTGAAACAAGGCACAGCAATGTTGTCAGGGATGGTTCATCCTGGGTAAGAGGAGGATTGTGAGAGACTTTATCATTCTTTACAGAGCCCCGAAGGAGACCGTGGTGAGGTGGAAGTCTCCCAGGTAACAGCAATAGGATGAAATGGCCTTAAGTTGTGCCAGGGAGGTTCAGGATGGATATTAAGAAAAATCTCTTCTCAGAAGGAGTGGTGATACACTGGCACAGACTGCCTAGGGAGATGGTGGAGTCGCCATCCCTGGAGGTTTTCAAGAAAAGGGTGGATGTGGCACTGAGGGAGACAGTGTAGAGTAGTCATAGGCATGGGCTGATGGCTGGACTACATGAACTTACGTAGTCTTTCCAACCTACGATCACTGATTCTACAGACCAGAGAGGCTAACAGGGCAAAGAGCTCTGAGCACAGCTGTATGAGGCAGAGCAAGGGGAAGCAGTTTGCACCATGGGTAGGGTAGAGCTGCTGGAAGGAGTGCGATGGAAGTAGCAGGAATGACTAAGCTGGAGAGGAGCAGCTAGCAGAAACAGGTCCTGAGCCAGATCTGCTCAGCCTACATCGGGCCTTGCTACCCAGTAATTCTTCATAATCTCAAATCATGAGCACAGTTCATCGCCAGAGGCAGAAAGTAACTAGCTGGCTGAACAGCTGCTCCTGTGGGAAAACACAGTTAAGGTTATGCTTTAGGAACCACCTATCATTACTCTCTTTCTTGTCTGGCTGTTTTTTTTGGTTTTTTTTTAAACTCACAAATGAAAATACCTTTTGTTGGCCATCAGTCAAAAGCAATATGAAAGAGGATTGATCACTTTGAGTGACAGGCTGGATCATGAAAGAGATGAGAGACCACGTGAAGAGGTAACTGGGAGGGAAGAACACAGGAAACAAACGGAGTAGAAAAGAATGCCCATTTTAGACTCCTAAACCAATGCCCAAAATAGCATATTTATTTCTTAGCATAACAGACCCTTGTTTCATTTTTATTTCATTTTTACATAGTCCAAATAAATCTTGTAAGAGAATCTCATAAGGGGTAAACCTAGAGTAGCAATGACTTTGAAGATTTAGAAAAGGGATTTGTGAATCAGACATCCTGACATGAGGAGCTCTAGCCATGAAGCTTTCAGTGACCTTTGGCAAGTTGCTTAACGTCAACCTTTGAGAAGACCCATAATCCTGAGATGAAAGAAACCACAGTAAGCAAGAAGTACTACTGTTATTGTTACTCCTTAAAGATGCAGGGGAAAAAGCCTCTTGCATTCCAGCTTACATTTATTCAGAGGCCTTATTTTTCTCTCTGTCCTGAGTGACAATATCCAGAGATCTTATTTTTCTCTGTGTCCTTAGTGACTATTTCTCATTCTAGGAAAAAAACAAGTATATTTCTGGAGAAAATTCTCTTTCCATTTTTTTCACCACTGCAGCCTTACTATTTTTGCGGGCCTAATCAGTAACAGACAAGTCTGATTTTTTCTCCTCTTCTGCTATGAGAATGAAAGCCAACAATGCCTTTCAAAAACAATAAACCAAACATTGTATTTTCAGGGATGCTGACACGCAAACAATCCTAAGATAGAAATAAACAAAGAGGATACACTATATAAGGAGGACAATTCTGCTTAAGAGTAAACCCAGCAAATTTTAGCACTGGGACTGACTTCTCAAATTTGCTGCAGAGCAACTCCTGGATCAGAAAGGCACTGAGATGCCTAGAATGTTGGCAGGAGGTGCTCAGAACCATACAGAATTGGGCTCTTGCATCCTAATCCATGTCACCCAACATCAGGCAGTACATTGAAGGACGGTCTGAGCAGCCTACTTTCTCATTATTTTCCCTGACAGTGACAGTATGAGAGGGAATTATCCAACATACAGTTCAGATCCTAGACAGACTGAGTCATTCCCTGAAGATGCCAGTGTCTCTCCACTACTATAAAAGGAGACTGTGCATTAGGCTCCTGACTTGTATAATTCAGTTTCAATCTTGAAGACAAGCAAGATAAATTCAGACAACAGATAGTTGCCTCTACCTCCAAAGAATCGAGTGTATCATTCTATCACCTTTTCCTCTTCTGCATACAACAAATGTCATCCTCTTCATTCCCTGCGAGACAGATTCAAAGCCTGCAGGAATCAGTAGGATTTCCAAGAGTTTTTAGAAGTCCTTCCCAGAGGTTCCTAAACTCTCAGTAAGAATCCAAACATCTCCAGTTGAGAAAGCAGCAAAACACACCCATCTATAACAGTCAGGTCTTGAAGGAGAGACAGTACCCCAAACAAGAAAAACACCTTTTGGAGCACAAGGGCTTTTTTTCCCCCCCAGTTCCTCTTCTCACTTCGGTAGGTTCAGAGATCAAGCTGGCTGGTTCAGATTTCTTCAGATCCCATTTCCCAAGACAGCTGTGGAGCTCATCAAAGCGTTCCTCCACTGCTCTTACATCAATGCTAAGTAAACTTCAGTTAGTAACTGAAGCTGGCCCCTGAAGTTTGATATCCCTAGCACTGCTGCTCTGCGTGGAAATTAAAAAGTGATCATTATTATTTTTTAATCAGTGACTCTTTGAAAGCACAAAGAACAATTGTCTGCTCAGCTTAATAACTATACAGAAGAGGAAAGATAAAAGGTTGATTCCAGATAATTTCAAGTTACACTTTAAATCAAATTATGCAGAGGATACAGCACTGTTAATCAACAAGCCTTAAGGAATTTCCTGAATAAATATCATTAAATGAAAATATAATAATTTAAACCTATAGTTCTTTGTGAAGACTTTTGGCAGAAGAAGTACAAGATAATAATGATCTATATTTAAAAAGGATTGTCAGAAGTTCAGAACAGAACTCTCTCTCCCCCATGTGACTTTGAAGTATTTAAAGTGATTAACTTCTTAGGCTGATAGCCTGAGACATCTTCAAGGTGTTCTTACACCAGACACTGATCAGTGGTTAAAGTGGCTAAGTCTGACTAGCAGGGCAGAAACACAAACCCTTGTGTTAATTAAATGGCTGTGTCATTATTAATTAATTTTGTACTGTGTGCATGATACTAATCAGCACAAACATAACACCATTTTATTTTCAAATCACTGTTAATGCTAGGTGCCTGTCAATCCTCTTCAGAAGATGAGTGGGGCCACAAATCCCATCCCTGCTTAGATCTGAGCTCCTAGTGACTGAAAAGGTGACAATTCCTTTAGCAGGATTAAAAAACTGAATGAAAATTGCTCTAAAGAAGCAGTTGCCAAGATGCTTTGTTGCATGGTCTGCGACAAAAAGGAGGTGGAAACAAACAAACAAACATCCTTTCATTTCAGTCTTCTGTCCTTTATTGCACCAATAATAAACCAGGCTAGCACTTAGTGAGAGGCTGTTAGGGACATAATGTGGGTTTGTAAACATGTGCAGGTCCCACTAAGTTAGCCCTTTAGACACTCATAGGCTGAAGCTTTACTGTCACCTATCAGAACTCCGTGGTGAAATCTTTATATAATTATCCAGGTGTGGACACCCTGGCCTTAACCGTTGCTGGAATGACAGGTTTATTCAGCATAAAAGCAGAGATATTTGTTCCCTCAGTTATGGATAAACAATTGTTTTCTCTCCTGTTATTTCCCCATTGAGATAAGGTTGCCAAGTAATTTTACCACTATTGGCTCCTGAGTTCCTTAATCATTAATATCATGAGACAACACAACTAGAGTTAAAACCTCTACTCACTACCAAGTACCTTTTCAACCGTAAGGGAAGTAATGGAAGGGCCCACGTACCTTCCACACTCTGAGAAAGTACACCAGTAATACTTCGACAACTTAAACATAAGTACATTTCACTATCTGATAAATTTACCAAAGGTGCTGTGAAAATCATCTGGAATGCTTTTAATTTTAATGTTTTAATTACTTATCTGGCGGTGGTAGCTATTATTTGTGAGCTAAATCCACTCAGATGGCACACAGATCATGTGTATTTCTGCAGAATCCTGTGGCTGAAATCATGTGGTCAAAAATATAATATGGACTTGATTATAATATTCTTTCTTCTTTGTTATTTTTTGCAAATAAATCTCTTGTTTTACAAGACCCAGTGAAGGCACTTACTGTAAACAAAACATGAAAGGAGATATATAGTCTGATTTCTTCTGCCTTTGAAAGAAACTATGACTAGATGGAAAACTACAGAATTTTGGAAAACTCTCCATTCCATTTTGAAGTAATCAAAACAACCAAGTGTATTCGTGCATGTGTGGGAGATGCACAGAGCTAATCCTCTACAATCTTGTGTGAAAGCTAAATGAATCATGAACTCCCTCAAATATCCTAGCATTCTTCTGTAAATGGACTACACAGATCACATGGATCACATGAATTGTTCACCGTTCTGATAGCGTATGGAGGCAGATAGATGTTGGCAGGACATTTTTCTCCATACAACTGATGTCAGGATCAGAACACGATCTGGTTTCTCAGCCAGTAAAAGCCAGACACAAGTTAAAGTGCTTGGATACAAAGAGAGACAGCCTTTCCTCTGCAATACTTTGCAGTCTCCTACAGCAATGGCAGCTGGTATATGTAATGATATCAGAGTGGCCACATGGCCTTTTTATCCATCACCAGAGGCAGATAACCACACAAGGAAACAAAAACGATGTTCATTAATGTCTCTGGGCACAAAGCCAACAGGACACAGATCCACAAATTTAGAGAAACCCAGGTGAACTTGACACTGGCATAGATAGCATGACCTTTTTTTAATAACAAAAAGGATTTGAGTCATCACTACGGCTGGCATGGCAAAAGTCCTAGCTTTCTCAGTAAATAGCTCCCATTTGCCAGTAGGGGTTCACTAGTGACTGATACCTTGTGGTTTGCCACTGGTGTTCAGTGGGCAAAAGCAGGCTGTTCCATTTTTCCAGCCCAGACAACTCAAGGCATTGTAAAAAGCCAAAAAACTTCACCAGTGCAGATGGAACTTCTACATCCACCTATTTTCCAGTTCCTCCTTTACAGGCAGCAATCACAACCAAAGCAAAGCAAGAAGGAGGCAGCATCAGCAGTGGCCCTGGGAGAACTGTGTGAATCTGTAGAGAAAAAAGCTGGTTGTGTCAGGCTGAGTGTCAGTGTGCATGCCTGGATGAATGAGTGGGTGCAAAGACTGAGAATTTACATGAGAAGGAATGAAGCCTGCAGAACGAGAGCTGAAGTTTGGCTTTTCTTCCACCAAGGTGCTTTAAAATTCCAAGTTCAAGGCATGCACAGACCATTTCAACAACGTATCTGATGGGTATCCATTTTCCTTTTACTTTTATAGGTATGCTTCAGGCTTTACAGCATCATTTGGGTCACAGAATCACAGAATGGCTAGGGTTGGAAGGGACCTCAAGGATCATGAATCTCCAACACCCTGCCACATGCAGGGCCACCAACCTCCACATTTAATAATAGACCAGGTTGCCCAGGGCCCCATCCAATCTGGCCTTGAACACCTCCAGGATGGGGCATCCACAACCTCTTTGGGCAGCCTGTTCCAGCACCTCACCACTCTCTCTGTAAAGAACTTCCTCCCGACATCCAACCTAAATCTTCCCTCCCTCAACTTAAAAAACCATTTCCCCTTGTCCTGCTGTTATCTACCCTTTCAAAGAGTTGGTTTCCCTCCTGTTTGTAGGCTCCCTTTAGGTACTGAGAGGCTGCAATCAGGTCACCCCGCAGCCTTCTTTTCTCCAGGCTGAACAAGCCCAGCTCCCTCAGCCTGTCTTCGTAAGGGAGGTGCTCCAGTCCCGATCATCTTTGTGGCTCTCCTCTGGACCCTCTCCAACAGCTCTGTCTTTCTTATAGTGGGGGCTCCAGACCTGGACACAGTACTCCAGATGCGGCCTCAACAAGAGCAGAGTAGAGAGGGACAATCACCTCCCTGTCCCTGCTGGCCACTCCTCTTCTGATGGAGCCCAGGATACCATTTGCTTTCTGAGTTGCAAGAGTACACTGCTGCCTCATGTTAGTTTTTCATCCAATGGGACCCTCAGGTCCTTCTCTGCAGGGCTGCTCTCAAGGACTGCTCTTTCCAGTCTGTATGGATGCCTGGGATTCCTCTGGCCCAAATGTAAAACCTTGCACTTTGCTGTGTTGAACCTCATTAGGTTCACCCGGGCCCATCTTTCAAGTCTGTTGAGGTCCTTCTGAATGACATCCCTTCCTTCCACCGTGTCAACTGCACCACTCAGCTTGGTGTCGTCAGCAAACTTGCTGAGGGTGCACTCAATTCTGTCGTCTATGTCATTGATAAAGATGTTAAAGAGCACCAGTCCCAAGACAGACCCCTGGGAGATGCCGGTCATTACTGGCCTCCACCTGGACATAGAACCATTGATGACCACCCCCTGTCTGCGGCCTTTCAACCAATTTCTTATCCATCAAATCCACACCCCTCCAATTTGGAGATAAAGGTGTGGTGGGGGACCATGTCAAAGACTTTGCTCAAGTCCAAGTAAATGACATCGGAAATGATCCTTTCGCAGGGTCAGTCTATGAAGTGACAGAATTCAGACAAAATTCTTGCCCATATTAAACCAAGAGGATAAGACAAGGCTATGGGGGTGAAGAACAATGTTATAAACTTACTCCAGCTATTTCTAAGGCTGCTCGGTAACATCTGCTGTTCATGAGAGCAAAGGGAACATATTAAAAATGGAAAGATGAAGATGGGGAAAAATCAGAAAACAGGGGGGAGGGAGGCAAAATTGGAGATGGTGTGAGAATAATTCCAATTTTCAACAGGAATTGAAATGGTGTAAATATGCTGGTAAGTATCCCGCAATTACAACACCAGAGAGTGACAAAAAGGAAGAGCTGCCATAAATGCGCAAAAAAAAAAGTAACAATTTCAGAATAACAGTATGGATGTCAACGGGACTTTTTCTCTCCCTTGCAGGGCAATCTCAGCACCTCCTCCCACTGCTGTGCTTGAGAGATCAAAGAGAGCAGCTCATCCCTATCTGAAATCGTAGAGAACTTCTAAAAAGCAACTGAAGCAATGAAGTATCTTACACACTTGGCAGTCTCACATATTTTATAATGATCCCAAATACTTCTGGTGTTAAAAGAGTTGCTAGTTAGTTAATACCTGCGTAGAGCCTCTTAACTGCTCACAAATTATCTCCTCTCTCTGTTGTGTGAATGGTGCTCTGTTTCCTATGAATGCTGAAATGAAGTTTCACTCCATTTCTTTACTTTTCATCTTTAAAATGCTATATATTTACAACTCATTTTTCTTAGCATACCATTATTTGCCTTCACTCGAGTAAATTGATGTCATATATTAAAATACAGATTTAATAGCAAATCCTCAAAAATGTTACTAAGCACTACGTAACACCATCAGACATTTTATGGCATAACATTTATATTTGTATCATAACTTGGCAATCCTCTGTGTTTATTTAAACTTTCTTTTTTTTTCTTTTTTTTTTTCCTACAGCACAACTTCTGTTTTGATTATGAAATGGCTGCAAGGTCGCCTGACTTTCTATCTCAGAATACAAATAACTTTTCTCTTTTAATTTATATCTTTCAGTACTTTGTCCAATTCAAACTTAAATCAAAGTAGACTATTTCCTCGTTGGTAGGAAACTATCCCAGATCACTGCTATGACCTGCCAGTAATGCATACAGTGCGTACTCTGCTCTTGTGAATGGCATTAAAGACACTGAGAATGAAGCGGTGGAGCCACCATCCCTGTATGTGTTCAGGAACCATGGAGATGTAGCACTGAAGGACACAGGTTGGGATTGGACAAGATGATCTTAGTGCTCCTTTCCAACCTTATTGATGCTATGATCCTAAGTGAACAAATCCCATTTAACACAGCTTAACCCTTAAATTCAGCCTAAAAGAGACACACTCGACCTACATAAAGCTTTCATCCAGCTAGCCAGTAGCAAGATCTCTCTATGAAAACCTGATAAAGTTGCAGTGTGATAGCATGCTTAATTTTGAGCTGGGTGGAGAGGGAAGAGGATCATCTTTCTAAAAGAATCTGCACTGTATCATTACTGGTCTAGAAGACAGCAAACTAACAAACCCAGGTCTCTCCTGTCAGGATTTGTTCTCCCACATCCTCTTTGTAGATTTGAATTCAGAAGAAGCTAGACATCTTTAGGTTACTAAATTTTGACAAGGCAGCAAATGATTATGGATAAGTGTTACTTATGGCTAGTGACCACTTGCTAATTGACAGCTACACCTGCAAGCTGATGGGTAATTTAAAAAGTAAGCATAATAGAAATTGCACATAAGAAGTGATTACTGAAAAACAAACAAAGAAAGGCCAACATACTCAGAGATATCTTCCTCCTCCTCATGGAATCTCCACTTCATATTTCTGTTCAGCTAATAATTTCATTTATGAGTTACAAAGCATTTATCTTGAATAGTACAGCTGTTCGGTGAATAGAATGATTCATCTCTACTTTCTAAGCAGGATGAAGAGATTTAAGTGTGTGTTGGGACAGAAACATGTCTGTCATCAAGTTGTTGCTTCCTAGATAACTACACATTAAAAGAAAAATTTGGAAAGACTGTTGCCAACAGAACTGACACAGAGAGTGATGCTGTCTTAAGTAACTGTACTTCACTGACATTTACTACCTGCTTCTCTCCTTTCAAAAAAAAAAAAAAAAGTTGCATTACAAACAGAAGACATCATTCCTTTTGAAACCAGTGACAAAGACTCACTGCCCTGCATAAGTGGGAATTTAAAGTCCCAAGTGGATTTCTTGAGTGAACTGCATAAGCATTTCTACACATTTCAAAAGATGTAAGAGAAGAAGTTTGGATGGAATGATTGAACAGAATTATAAATCACCCTAGGAGACGAAGAACACCTAAGCTAATAAGGATTCCTATCGACATTATACATTATAATCGGAAAAAATGTAAAGATATCAGAATTCACAATACCTTGTTCTTAGATATTTTAACCCCAGAAATGTATTAAAAAATACTTGAAAGATCATATAGTTTGTAGAGAGTATTCTAGTTGAATTCCAGTTATGTGCTCTACTTAATATATGGCTTATGAATTTCATTACCACAAAGCATTTGCTGATACATAATGAAAGTGAAGTTGCTTTAATTAAGCATCTGTTACATAAAATCTCAGTCTAAATTATATATACAGCATGAATATTGGTGTGGTTTTATAGGGAAAGACTGAGCAAGTAGAAGTTCTGCAAGCTTCAAGACTACCAAATAAATGGTCACACATTTGCAAGGGGTATCTGCAGACACAGATCTGCCTGTTCTGGTGCACTTCAGCCATAGTCACAAACGTGTGTTACATACAAGTTGCCTGTCTCTCCTCCTTGCTGGTTCTTGTCTATTCTGCATACAACAGCCCTGTTGCTCTGTCTCTCCCTTGTGTTTCACTGGGAGGAAGGCAAAGACATAAGGAACCCCAGGGACATTAGAATGCTCCATAAACACAATTAGAGTGTTCAGCCTCTTCATTTAAAGCAAGTACCATATTGCTATCAACATCTGTTTCAGGCTGTACAGGGGCCCATAAACAAACCACACCTTTCTGAACCAGCAGAGTCCTGTAGCATCTGTTGACTGTGTTTGCATATTTAGCAGCTACAACAATGGCATCTCCTACGTACTGCTGTGTGTAATCAGATGGCTTCCTTTGCGAGACAAATGTTATTTACCTGCAGCCTGAGTTCTTAGAGGTGAGCCTGTATGGTATGAGCTGTTACTGTGTTGTGGGCTCTGTACATTCAGGGGGTACAGCTCATTTAGGCCTACTAGTTAATAGCACAGGCACCTGCCCTGCATAAATGGTAATAATGCAAAGATCATCCAAACACCACCACTGTAAGATCTGTATCAGTACTCCTTCCACACAGGAAGATGAAACACACTGCAGTTCAATTGCTTTCTACACTTGAAATCCTTATTCTTCTATTAAACACTGTTTTCTAAGGAACAGTAAAGCACCTGCAGCCAACTGCTCACTTGTGAAAAATTAACCACTGAAAATAGTGTCACATACCTGTAGGGAATGGACTGATCAATAATCAGCAGACTGACTGATGGTTTCTAATGTGAAACTGAGAGGTGCATCAGTATTTTAGCATAGACAGAGCAATGTGTATAATCCAGCTAGTAGCAATACCCTCCAGATAAGTCACCAAACTGCCTTTACAGCTGCAAAGAAAGGATCATTCTTTATCTCCTTTAGTAACAGCTTTACCTGTTGAACATCCTGCTGGAAAACGCAGAGCTGCAGCCTTTGGTGCAGCCGGACCTTTCGGTGCTGCCAGATGCTCTCCAGGCGCCGCTGGTGATGCAGGACCTCATGTACCACGTCCAGTACCTGGTGCACAGCTTTGGAGTAGTTTGCAGTAGCAGTGAGGGATTCTGAATTCCCAGGGCTCAAGGGACGCTGTAGGACATCCAGCAAGGCTTTTCCATCCTGGCTCACCTGAGTGAAGAAACAAGTCTCCTTCACCGAGCTGAAGATTCAAGAGCTGAGAACGAACAACCTCACTGATTTTTTTCTTTTCTTTCCTCGTGTCTCTTCCTTATTTTAGCCAAAAAAGAAGAAAGCCCTCATTACATCTCTATTTGACTTGTACTTGCACATGCAACGCTGCCTTCGCTTCCTCATGGGCCTGCTGTGTCACTCAGCAGCAGCACACGTACCGCTCTGCTGGGACGGCACAGACACAGCAATCCCAAACGATGTTACGTTCTGACACATGGGCACTGAGAATTCCTGACATGCACCAGGTGATGACAGGTGGCATTTGCAGTAGGGGCCTATTTATATGAGAAGGTGGCATTTTAAGAAAACCACAGATGGCAGAGTCATTCATATTCTGTATGATAAGGGAAAGTCCTTTCATCCTAGGATTACTAAGTAGGAATATACCTTCTGAGGTGTGACATTCCAATTCTGTATTTCATTCCGTGGCAGTGAAATGAGGATAGGATGGTTGACTCTACTGTTCCCCAGAAGCGCTCAGAGGCATCTGTAGCCTCCAGTTTCAATGGGCTACAAAGCCTGGAGGCAAATGTCCTCTGCACACGTGCAATCTTTTTTTGTGCGTACTGAAAAACAGTTGCAGATGCAAAGGCATTCGGGCATTAAAAAAATAGAATGCTAGATTTTGTTTAATGCCAGAATATACTCATACAAAAAAAAAAAACACACTATCCTAACAAAAACATCTTAAAAAGTGTATACTTGCATAGTTCTCTAAAAAATGCCGCCTTGAAATGTTTTTGAGCTATGGATTGCAAACTTGAAATATTTTGCTCAACAGAAACATTTGATAATGACACTACTGGAATCCCTCTCTTTTCTCAGCCCACTCTCCTCCTTTCCCTCAGAAACAAACTGCAGAGAAATGATGAGGTTTCCTGGGAACGTGTTTTTATTTCTACGCAATCACAGCCACCAACTCTGCTAGAGAATGGTTTGAAGGATGCTTTCAATCCAGTTTGGATATTGAAGTTCATTAGTGAAGTTCAAACATGTCGCAAGGATTTTCAGGTCTCATTTATCTTCATATTATAGTTGCTCAGTCAAATGTAGCAAATGCGCATGAATCCCAAATCTGAGTCTTTTGGCAAGCCATGCTGCATCCCAGGCTGTTAGAGTAGTAGATGTGCGGTGCAATTGCAAAAAAAATGAAGAGAGCCTCTGAGAATTATACTGGCAGAACTGGGAGTCAATTCTCAACACATTAAGGGGGGGGCTTAGGCAGTGACTATTAGGTGGGATCCTTGGAGATTTTTTTTTAAATATTCAAGATAATTTGGAATTAGATCAGGAACAAATGGAGAGCCTGCAGGGAGAGGCTTTCCATTCTCAGATTTGGTTGCAGCCAAAAAGCAGCTGGAGCAATCTGCACAGGCTGAAGCCTGCTGGGGTCACAGAGGGAGCAGTCACAGCCACAGCAGTGCACAGTGGGAATACGGGGGGTGGATTTTAGCAGGGAACACTGAGGCACAGGTGTTTCCTTGGCAACCCAGTGGAGGTGGCAATGGCTGCTAGGCAGGAAGCAGCAGCATCTAGGCAGGGAAGGAGGCATGGCAGGCTGCATCCTATTTTATCTGTGAGAAGATAATTAGCAACAATCCAGTCACTGGGAATAGGGAATCAAGGCCATGCGCACATGTGTGAGCAGCTTATTAGACCTGAAACTCATTCTTTCCACTGACTAACTTCACTGTATGAATTCACTACAGGCCTGATCCCACCATTTGGGTTTTCAGTTGGTCTGAATCTATCCCATCAAGTATTTGGTCCTGTTGTCTGTCTGAAGAGCCTCAGAGATTACCAGTTAAGATTTTTCCCTGACAGATAACCTTGCAGTCATTGTCTGCACAGCCAGAGATAAATGCCAGATATCAAGTGCCCAAGTTGTTCTGCTAATAATCATTAACATATAGGAGAGGCAATTAGAAATATTCTCTGGCTCTATAGCCTACAAGCTTGTCCTGTCACACTGAAGGCAATCTACAAGCATATGCCAAGCAGCATAGTGATAGACAACCAGTGATGCTCAATATTTCCAAATATTTCATACATATTCCAGGACTTCATATCTTCTACATTTTACAGAAAGGAAGGGAACAGCTTCACAAATGGAGGAGCTATCTCTGCTTTTCTAGCTACTTTGACCTTCCCCTTTGTTTTGCAAAAAATATATCACATCTCTTTTCACGTGAATATTCTGGATTTTTCAAGGACTGTGCAAGGTCAAAGAATCTTGGGTCATAAAGAACACAGTTCAGTCGCATTTACATCTCACATACAACACATTTTTAAGAGGTATAGCAAAAGTTTTAAACTTAATGGACCCGCACTCAGCCTAACTTGCAGTCCCTGTGATCTCTAAGTGACAGTGTTGTACCTGTCAAAGGAAATTTGACCATTTTTCCCCCCCTTATTTTTAATAGTACAGAAATGCTGCTGTTCAGCTACAAGAGATACTGGTGGAGCAATATAAACAGTCTGGCTTGAGACATTTATGGAACCTCCTCCTGTGTCAGAAGAAGCTCCCAAATGCATACTGCTGATGTGTGCCTCTTCCCTTAAGCACAGTTCTACCAAAAGTAAAAGCAAGAGCATCACTTCATTTTCAGAAGGAAGGCCTGTTCTGCCAGCAGCCCCACTTGGTATTAGCAGCAAGAAGAAGGAATTGCTTGGCTGTGGGTTGCACATCAAGCCTACGATCTCTGCTTTCAATGTTTCCGAGCTTCACTCATAGTCAATAAAGGAAGGAGGCAAATAATTACAGCTACAACCATGGTAAAAAGAAAAATAAAGTTTCCCTAAGATTCTTTGGGCATCTCTTCTTACATCCCTGCAAAATATCTAAAATGTTTCCTTGTACTCTATAACAGGACAGAAAAGGCCTGTATATCCAGATTTAAAGGTTTATTCCAATGAATATCCATTATATTACAAATATCTTACTATTACAGAAATAGAAAGAGATTTTCAATGACGCTGTAGGAAAAGAAAGTGAAAGCTACAATTTTCATCCCACCACAAAGAGATCCTATGAAAGAAACATTAATTCTATAGGCAAGAGACATTGTCTAGATCTGAGAAATGAGCACATGGATAGGAGGTAGGGCTCTAAAGTCTAATCCAAGCTTTTCAGCTCTCTACGTAACCACGGGCAAAGGAATGAACATTTCGGAAATAACAGACTGTAACCTTTCTGCCAGTTCTACAGAATGCCTAAAAACGTGCTTAGAGAAATAATGTAGAAATGTTTTAAACAGCTGTGTGTGTGACAATTTATAGCTTTCTGAGGAAGCATCAGCAAAAGCAATATGCATATTAAAGGACGCTTTTGTAATGTATTTTAAATAATTTTCATTTCACAAAAGCTACGACTGAGGCTGCTAAACTAATGCTAGTTTAAACATTACTTTTTAAGAGAGATTTTCAAGTGCAGAGAACCTTAGTTTCTGACTAGACATGTGCATAAAGATTCACAGTTCCAACCAGAGGCCAATAGGAACATTCTCCATTTGCTCACACAACCTCCTGCTCCTGAGAAACCCAAGTATTGTATTAGAAATTGCACTTCATGACTGCAACCCAGAATTGTTTTTTCTCATGACTAACACCCAAATCATTCGTGCTGTTTAGTAAACAAAGCATTACTATTCAACATCACTTACATTCTTCATCTTTTCTATATAGGGTTTGTCTTTAAGTTTGTCGTGGTGGTCCCCTGCAAGCAGACTCCAGGGAGTCCCCAGACTGGGAGTAGATAGTCCTGACTTCTTTGAAAGAGTTGCAATAACGGAAAGCAAACCTACTTTTTTTTTTTTCTCCTCAGAAAAGCTGACTTCCCAAACATAGTCAAGTATCTGTTTGCATTTAGCAGACACGTTCTCCTCTGGGAAGCACATACCTCTGTGTAGGCCTGTGTTACTTGTTCATACAGAGACTGATGATGATGGATGGCCAGCTCTAGATCTTGCATTTCTGAGGGGAGGCCTCCTTCGCTGCACATTTTACACCAGGCATCCACACCTGAAAGGAACTGAAACAATTACAGAAACAATGAGCAACAGTGACAGAGAACATCACCACAACAGCTTTAGAAAACTGAGCAGAATGCCACTTAGAAAAACTAGAATACCACCGACAACTCCAGCATGAACTGAGGAGAATGTAACAGTCAAAAAGAGGTCCTTTTGAATGCATTGGAAAAGTGTATTCCTGTTACCTCCTGAAGAGTATCTCTATCCAAAAGAAAATATATATATATATATATTTTATATATATATATATATATATATTTTATATTAATATATATATATATTTATATATAATATATATATATATTTTTAATTATATATATATATTTTTATATATATATATATATATATTTTTTATATATAATATATATATTTTTTTTAATTAAAAACAAATGCTTCTTTAACCAGGGTCAGAAAACATCCATTCTAAGAGTCTTTGCATATAGAGCAGGGAGCCTGCAATGTTTGGAAAAAAAACATCAATGTGAAGCACAGGAGGATCCAGCTGTATTTGCCATCATTTCAGTCGTCAAACTTGGTCACTCACCTGTACTTAACTCTAATTTGGGCAATAGAAAACTCCCATTAAAATCAATACTGACATTCATTTCAGTGAAAAGCAGACAGTCTCTATTCAAGCAGCTCCCAGCTCAGGGCCAGCTCAGTGGGATTGCTAATAGGATACCAAGGCTTTAACCTCCAGGTCATACATTTGGTCCTGGACCAGGTCAGCAGTGATCAGATACTATTACCATCTGATGGCTGTTAAGCAGCCAATTCAAAATGAGCTCCTGGTCTCAGTCCAGTTCCTGGTGGGCAGAGATCCACAAAAAGGGAGGAAAAAAAGGCACTGCCACTGCAATTGATATGGTTTAGCACCTTGGTTGGAAGCCTTAACAGAGAGCCAGAAACCGAAAAGGCTTGGGGAGTAGAGGGATGGAAAAAAAAAATTTCCACTCTTAAAGGCCTCCAAAGCAGTGCTGATGCTCTTTAGCAGAACAAACTGGGGAAGGTCTCCCAGGTTCTGCCTATTCTGTAAAAGAGGGGTGGAATTTGCCTCCAAGGTTCCTCTCTTTCTCCTTTAAGCAGGGTCTACTCCAATGACATAGTCGCTACCATGCTCATATTTAGTCTGTACTAACTGCCTGATGCCACCTCATTATTACTCATTAATATTTTCTCTTCCTCCATCTTTTTGATAAACCAGCCTGCCATACTTCAGGGCTACAAATAAAAAAAAAAAGAACAGTGATTATAAAACAGATGCAGTGCCCTGTAGGATGAACTTGTAACACCACAACACTAAAACACAATCACAGCTTTACCAGCTCCTCAAGTGCTCACCTGTGGCTTCTTCATAAAGCACTCCTCATAGAGTGAGGGGCTGTGAGATTCAAAGTAAAGAGTTTCAATTCCAGTTGAGTATCAGCGTCCTTTTTTATTAGCACTGTAATGCTACTCACTATGCCACTGTGTAAACAAGACTATAAAGTGTTTGCATTGTAAATACAGAGATTCAACGACAAAGATAACACCCTAAACATTCCTGTCTACGAGTTACAAATCTAACAGTGAGAACTATGCTTCCTAGGAGACTGGAGGCAAGGACACCAGGTCCTCTTGTGTTAATCTGACTTCTGATCTGTCACATCTCTACAGACAAAATTCCCAAACAGTTCTCCATAAAGCTGAAGTTGCCTTATTTTTTGCTGAGCTAGTGGAACTCGCATCATTTCCTAGTCAGTTTTAAGGGTATGGAGCTGAGGCCAATCCCTTCTGGGGCTGTTACACGAACCTCTCAGCTGACACAGTGAACAAAGGACCTCTACACCTTACAGACCAGTGTTCCTGCTGCCAGAATCACACAGTTACAGCTCTTATCTGAACAGCTGAATTCTATCCATTTTTGTACAAGCTCTTACAGTTTTGTTACTCCTATGCTGCCATATCCGCAGAGCACGCTTTGCACAGTAGGTGGGAGACATCTCAAGAAGATTTTAAGCACCTAGCTGCATCACTGCCTGGCTGTCTCACATCTACCCTTCTTCTGTACATCTATTGGACACAGGCAATGTCGCATCAATAACTACATCAGCAATTCCACTCCTACCACAAACAGGAGCAGCTGATGTCCTCTCTTTTAAGAAGCTGTAAGAAACACAGCCTGTTGGTGTGTGGAGTTCACGTAGGGAGAGTAAGCTATGTTTTAAGGACTTCTGACAAGTATTACTTCATACCACCAGACTATCAATCTGGGTATTTTGTATTTAAAAAAAAAAAAAAGAAAAAAAAAAGCAGCTATGTCAATATTTATTACTTGTAACTTACTCTAGCAGAGCCAAGCAACTTTATTTTGTGTAACTCTTCATGCTAGAAACATATTCATGTGACAAAATCATTGCTTGAGTTAAAAAAAGACACATTTAAAGTTATGACTGTGAGGTTGGAACAGGAGCAAGGACCAATATAATTGAAGTTAATTGCTTAAATTTCCAGTTAGCCCATAGACTGGAATAGCTCCTTTTGGGAGCATAAAAACTGAAATGACAGACTCCAATAATTGCACATATGTTTCAGGATCTGAAGAAAGATTAAGAAAAATCTCTCCTAAAAATAAAATCTTTTCTTGTGCCCCTCATTTAACCAGAAAGTAACTTCAAGGTAACAGCACACACTTACTACTGGCTCATAACCTATCCACCAATTCACAAATGCTGTATTAGGCCTACCACTAGTGGATTCTTAAACTACTTCTCACTAGCTCTGCTCCATGATTCCTATTCTGGATCACACAGAAGCTCTAGAATGCAGCTCTGACATTTTGTAGCCTATGTTCATTTATGTTTTTTTGCACAGTCCTTGCTTACTGCTTGGGTCTATGCATGAAAACTCCAGGTTAAGCAGGATGGGTTCCCAAGTCCCAGAGAAATTATAAAAACAGACTCTGGTCTGTCTTCGTCATCCTGAAGTGGATGCAGAAGAGCTGTATGAATGATGGAAAGAGAAATGAAACTGTTCTTAGGCCTCAGTGGCCTAAAATATCTATTGATACATACGTGTATAATTATATTTTGGCTTGTTGGGTGTTTTTTGTTTGTTTTTTAAGGGATGCAGGGTATGAGACTAACTACATATTTCCTGATATTGTTTCTGAAATTTCCTTTCCCTATATAATGCTAAAGTTATCCTTGCATTTAAAGATGTCAACTGTCTTATCCTTTGCTTCTTTACCTCAGATTTCCTCTCTTTTTCACTTCCTTTGCTCAAACAGCAGAGCGCTCAGAGGCAATCAAGGCAGAGATGAGCACAGTAGTCTCTTGGCTAGGGAGGAAGGTAATACAAATGGCCACGGGTCAGTTTTCAGAGAATCACCATAAATATCTAGTGCACGCACTCAGCACGTACTCCTTTAAACAGTAATTCTGCTTGTGCACTTCTGAGGATAGACTCTGACCCAGAATTAATTGGTTTAGATCTCTCAGCTGATTGAAGATATTAATTTGTTCGTTCTGACAGGATCTGTAGAGTGAGCACCTTATTAATAATTCAGCACACAATCAGAGATTAGAGCCAAGAAAGGGAGGACACCTGGTATGTCTGCTTCCCCCACTGGCAGTCAGTGGGCCAGAACCTCCTCTGGTGTAACTCAGCACAGTTCTCTCAAAATTCACACTGAGATAAGGCATGTTATCCTGTATTCCCTTGCAACTTAGAATAGCCTCAGGTATACCTAAATATATACAAGCAGATTCTATTTTGCACCAGAATCTCATGCTAGCATGAGAGAAGAAGAAAAAAAGATAGATTTGTAGCAGGCAATGTTAAGGGACATTTGGACACTTAAATACCCTGAGTTGTACCTTCACCTGGACACAGAAAGTGTTTGGGATTTAGTTTACCAGTTTTTGATCAAGCACACATGCTGAAAGAATCTTGGCAGGAGGCTAAGTTGGCAAGATTAATCTTTTCTTTCCTTCCTTTCTCTCCCTTCTTTTTCTGCCCCATTTTCTTTGTCATTTTCTTGATAATGTTTAGGTACATTTAAAATATGTTTGAAAAAATTAAGGAAGACACATGCATTCACTAGAACATACAGACAGAGAAGGAGGAAAAGAAAGAAACAAACCAAGCTTTGGTACAGGAACTCATTCAGCCAAGTTCAATTCAACATGCCACATGTATCTGCTACGAGAGCCAGGAAAGCAATGTGATTCTGAGGCATGTGAAGACAGATGTGAGGTTCAATTCCCAGCACAGTTGACTCAGCCTTTCATCCTTCCAAGACAGACAAATTGTATTCTGTGCAGTGTGCTGTGTGGGGTCTTTAGGAAGAGACCTTGAAAAACAAGTTATTTCCTGCTCAGCTTGCATATTATGAGATCGGAGAACTTTTCATAAATCTCTGTCCCAAGCCAACAATTCCCTTGCGGGCTGTGGCGTACCAGAGGCTGAAAGATTATGATCCTACTAGACTTGCTTCCTGTTGGCATCATAGGGAACTTCAATCAGTAGGAAGCACTGAATAAAGAGATGGGAGCAGCTTATCGTGCTGGAGAAGGAAAGAATCTGCATAGCAGACTGGTATGAGGCACGCTGTGGGAAAACTGGTTGGATCCGCATTGAGACTTCCATTACCAACAGAACAAAGGGAGCAAAATCAAGATTTTATCCGCAGCAGGGGAAGCTGTGGGTTTATCTACATCTTTGCTTCAGAGATTTAGACCTTAATTATTGTAAAATGAGGAAGCCCTGATTTTAATTATAAAACAAAAAACCAAAAACACAAAAAAACACCACAACCCTTGGTGATGCCAAATAATAAGGGATCACACTGGGAATGAATGCTCAATAGATCACAGGCTGAGTTATAAACCAAATTCCAAACACTTCACTTTTTATACTATACGGAGGTCAAATGATTAAGTTATTAGAGAGCAAGTCATCGGTTTATACTACCACAGTAACTAGAGCAAGACCAACAATTCAGTCCTGGCTAATAGACACACTGACTCCCACTTCTCTTTTTTTCCATCAGTCTGAGCCTGCAGCCTTCAGCACTCATCTCTCACTGAATTGTCTCTTATTGAAAGAAGGAGTGACTGCCGTTCAGAATTAGCAAATTCTCCTGTCTGCTTAATAATGAGAGACTTGCCTCCGTCAGGCAGCACAGACCTCTGTTCCTTTTATAGAAGTGCCAAGAGAGGACTGTTTTTTTCAGACCCAGCCATTCAACTGCACAGAGGAAAAAAAAAAAAAAAGAGCCAAAGCTGAAAGTGACATTAGTCTAGTCTTTTTCAAGTTAAGACTGAGGTAAAATATCCACTTTGACAGCATTCAAAGAGAAAGATGACAAAAAACCTCACCTCTAACTGACAGGCTGTTCAGTGCAGCTATTTGTTTGATTGTCTTTCATCCTATAAAATACCCTGGCAACTCCTCATAAATTGCAAATAAGATTGACACTTCAGAAAAACATGGGATTGCTCATAAAAAAACAAGTAACAAACCAAACAATAACTAATTCTTTCATAAATCTTTAACCGTTCTGTCTCTGCATATAGACTGGATATATTTTTTTTTATTTTTATGAACATACAGTGACTGACAAAGATCAATACAAAGTCTGCACCCAAACTTCACAGTGCCCACTGTACAGAGGTGAAAGTACTTGGACTAGTCATCTTACTAGGATATCTGGCCCATCAGTGCCTATGCTTATGTGAGCACATACATCATTAGGTGCCTGGTAGGGTGAGTAATTGCTCCATGTTATGGCATGTTGTCAGTAAGAAACAAATAATAAGGAAAGTCTTTACTGTTCGAGCAAAACATTTTCATACATGTACTCTGGCTATTACAGTTGGAAAGAGTAGTGTGGTGGAAAGATGATACAAGAGTGAAATGGCAAAAGGGACAAACAGGGAAAGAATGCTCACTCATCTCCAGAGATCTAGGCTCGCAGGGAAAAGTTCACAAGGAAGGGTTCTCCAACCAGAGATCCTTACCCAGTGACAGTAAGCCCTTAAGTGAGGTCTAAGAGAGGTGCAATCACTCTTGACCCCTCTGAGTCACACAGCTGAATTGCCTTCACCTGTGCTCCCAGCACTGAGCCGGTCCTTTCCCCAGGTGCTCAATCAGTGGTTCAGGCTGTGACTCAAAAGTTCCCATATACTGACCCATGAGGCATGATTTCTGGCTTAAAAGTAATCTGCCAGTTGAAATGCAAGCAGTATATAAATATCAAGCACAGCCGCTTTGCAGCTTTAAAAAAAAAAAAACTATCTGGAAAAAACAAGTGCACAACAGCACTGAGAAAAGCTCCCAAAGCCATGTTTTTAAATGGGAAATGAACACAATCAGCATGTGAATGAGAACTGAACCATCACTGATAGGTGGAGCTGTTTTTAAATCTGTTCACTGATTTTAAATCTGTCACAGTCACGAAATTATGAAACAATTCTGAGGCAGCGGGTGCTGCATTTCAGCAGTGGTGACAGTGATGTGGAATACAAGCCATGTTATGGACAGCCACGCACAACCGTCACACTATGAAATGAAGGGTGGCTCAATCAGCTCATCTGCATGACTTGGTGGTTTATGACCACAAAACTACATACGAAGCTGAATATCAGCTTCAATGCATTAGAAATGGCAACGTTGAAAGATCGCACAATTTGTACCAGGTGGTTCACACAGAAACAGAAAGAACACTGTATGAAAATTTGTTAAAACTTATTGAATCAATATAGGCTGAATGTGATAGTTTCCTGGATTACATCATTACCAGTGATGAGATGTGGTATCACCACTAGGAGCCAGAGTCAAAATGGCAGTCCACAGAGCAATGACGTGAATTCCCCGTTGAACAGAAAATTCAAAGCACAGTCCTCAGCAGGGAAAGTGATATGCACTGTCTATTGGGATAAGGGAGGAATGGTCCTTCAAGATTTCCTCAAATCCAGGACAAATCTTCAATTCTGACAGCTACATTGTGACATTGACTAAGCTAAAGGCTCAAAATTCCAGGGTCAGGCCAGAGAAGATGACAAACTTTCTCTTGCAACACAATACTGCCAGGACCCATATCATTTAGGAGGTTGTGGAACACACTGCCTATCTTGGCTGGACTGTCGTACCACACACACCATGCAGTCCTGATTTGGCACCTTTTGAATTCCATCTGTTCAAGTCAATGAAATATGGACTGCATGGGTAACATTTTCCTAGCAATGACATTATTATAGCAGCTGTGAAAAAGTGGATCACCTCTGCTGGTGCAAATTTTTACAAGCATGGCATGCAGGCTCTTGTTCATTGCTGGTGAAAAGACATAGCTAACAGTAGTGACTAAGTTAAAATGCAGTGCTTTGTTGCTGAGAATTTGCTCTAACAAATATCATTATTGTGCTCTTTGTTTCTATTGTAGTTTCCATGGAAATAAATAGGAAGTATTACTTACAGAACAATCCACATACATATGAATGTTGATACTTGTTTTCCTGATCATGATATTCCTGCCTTTATCCACAACACTGATAGAAAACTAGGCAACAGAAACAAGGCAGCACATTATGGCATAAGTGCATTTCAGTTATCATTAGATTCTCTCTCCTCACTAAAGCCTAAAAAATATTTCCTTATCCACTCAAGCAACACATGCTAATTTCTGTGGGGGGGATATGTTGCTTTTTGTGTTTGAAACTGCTCCAGTAAGAGCAAGTTTAACTGCAAATAAGCCAAACACCACCAGGTAGTAACTGCAGCATCACTGTTACCAAGTCGCCAGTAGATCACTTTGCCAGTCACAAAAGTAGCTCACCTGTTCAGCTTTCTGGTGAAAGACAGCAGACATGGCTAAGATGGTGCTGCGTTCATCCAGAGCTGCAGCAAAACTTTTCCACTCTTGATCCAGCTGTGTAGAAATTTGTTTAATTTGCTGGGAAGCGTAATGGCCTGCCTCAGACAGCCTGGATGCAACAGACATGATCCGATTGATGTTGACATAGGCGTTCTGAAAATTAGAAAGCACAGATAAATAAAGAGCAGGAAGAACCATGATCATCCTCTGCCTTCATTACAAATTCCAGACACCACCAGTTGGAGCAAAGCTGAGCAGTTCACTGAGAGTAATCAACCATCCCTTTAAATATGCACAAATAGCAGGCATACTACCTTCCACGCTAAAAATGCATCCCATAGGAATTTTTTTGCATATCTATGCCATTATCTACCACTTAGTTATTTCTCCTCTTCTTCTGTTTGTTTGTTTCTCTATGTATTTAAATAAAATCAATTGCCATTCATTAGCTATTTACTCATCTGTTAGGGTTTACACATTGCTTCTGATATTTCTATCAAATTACTTCACATTTCTCAAAGCTAAGTCCACATATTTATAAAGGAAATGTTTGCTTTCCATCCTTTGAGAACTCTGACAATCCTTTATAGACATGCAGCGTCAACAAACGGAAAAGTCTTAGAGAATTTAAAAGAGCCCATAAAGATATTCTATAGAAAAATGAGTTTCCATGGAAATGACCATCTTGCTCAAAATTTTCATTTGGCTAGATGTAGTCAGATCAATTTTAAAGAAAGACTACTTTTTTCCCCTGTATGGTTAGAAGAAAACTGATCAAAATTGCTCTGAAATTTTACATATACTTAAAAAAAATATATATATATTGTGATTTGATTACAGCTGGTGGTCAAACATCCAAACACCTCTAACTGCAACTTTAAAAAACATTTAAGCCTTTCTCTCGGAAAGCCTTTATGACTGATCCTGAGCCAAGACAACTTCACAATATATCAGGTCAGTTACTGTGGTGAAAAACAGTGTAGCAACAGTACAGATGCATAAGCCTGGATGAGTTGTACCAACACAAGACACGGGAAATTGTCACTTTTGAAGAGAAAGAAAAGTTGAAATCAGTAAGTTTTGATTACATGTAAAAAATAGTAGGTTTCCTCTTTTTTTTCTATTTTCCCTCCTGCAGAATTATCTTGGGTACTGCAATATTGCAATGCAGTGGGCATCATCCAATAGGAGAAAAAGAACTGTGAATTCCTCAGTTCTCTGCAGCTACAGTATATAGATGCACCAACTGACTAGAAAAAGGTAGAGGTAAGCTTAGTTGAAATACAGCAGATGTTCCTAGTCTATTTTTCAAGTTAGGGAGATTTCTATATCCTTATGTCTGTTTGCTATATGTTTACACAGAGATGAAGATTTTCACTGAGGAAATTTCATTTTCCTAGAGAAGGCTTTTTAATGGCAGAGTACCAACCTGTGCTGTAGCCAACCCACCAACTCCATCGCTCTTCCAACAGAATGCAAGGAGAAGTGTGGGTGTCACCTATTCACACCTCTGTTCTCAGTGCACCAAGTGGAACTGGCTCAGGAAACAGAGGATCCAAAGTTTCCTCTGTTGCTTCCTGAGTGATAAATGGATCCAAGTGCAGATTCAGATGTGATGTGCTCTTCTGTACAGTTCCAATTGGTAGTGCCATGTGGTAGTGCCATAGTGTCTCCTACTCTGTGACATAGGTACCCCCTTTCATCCAATGTCTCTCACATCTCAGTGATTCAGTGACACTGAAGTGGGGCTTGGACACACAGTATTAGTCCAAGGCCTCAAAGAAACCCAAGGTTTGACTAAAAATCTCAAATAGCACATTCTATCGGACATTTTGTTTCTTATTTCAGTACACTGTCACCATTACTGGGAAAAAATGTGGTCAAGATTGTGAAGGAGATTTGGATTGCTGTTGCGAGTTGAAACAAAATCCAATATGGATTCAAAGCACTCAAGAATTTAGTTTTGGGAGAAAAACAACAAAAAACATTTAACAGACCACAATCCACAAAAACTGCAAGACACTTATTTTCCCATCATGGAGTAGAGTAAAATTGTAAGCAAGTTGCTTTCATCTTTATCTGCCAATGTATAATGTTCCAAGTAAAATGGAACAAAAAAAAAAAAAACAACACCCAAAATGCCAAAATTTAACTGTCACATTTCACACAGTTAAAACTTCATTTCCTTCTGGTTTGTTCATCTCTGAAAACTGAATGAATGGGGAGTTTCTGTATTACAGTTGCATGGATCTTTTGATCCTAAAAGAGAGCAAATTAAATAGAGCAACTAATGTCTGTGACTTTATTTTTCCTTTAGGACGGAAAAATCCACAACTAGCAGGTTCATAGAGAGCTTTACTTTAAATATAACCTAAGTCCAAGCTCTTTTTTTTTTTCCTCCTCCCTGGTATTTTTCTTCATAGAAGAGAATTGCCTCCAAAGAGTACTGCAAGAGATTACTGATTTATGGCTACACAGAAGTACAGTAGGTAAACGATGAGAAAACAATATATTAATGTCTAGAAGCAAGGGCAAAAGCACTACAGTTGACATTCTGTTGTATCGAAATTGGGGGACAACCAAGTTTTGGCTAATCTTTTCTTTATCATTGAGAAAACATTATTTTACAGTTACTTGCAGTTTCCAAAAACAGTCACTATCTTAAAATTTAATTTTTCCTTCACTTCTTTCATCTGTGAAATTTAGGGCAACAAAGGGGACTTTTTGCTCCTAAAGAACATTTGACAAAAACAACAACAACAACAACAACAAAAAGATTCCTTCACATGTGCATCAGTAGCATAATATGCACGAGTATTTCTCACGTGCAATGCCTTTCAAGTGTAAAACACCTAATTTTGTCCACCACGTCTTGGTCCACTCCTGGCCTTGATTCTTATAATTAATGTCTAAAACATAGCTGTTCCTTCCAGTGTTTTTATCATCACTCAAGTCCCTAACACTTGTTAGGATGACAGCCTTTGCCAATAAGCACAGACAGTAGTGGTGATTTAGTTGTGGAATGATCTCCCACAGGGAAACGAAGCACTAATTCAGACCTGATCATCTAAAGGGTATGCTGAGAGACCTTCCCTCTAAATTAAGCCCTCCAACTCTAGTTGGAATGATGCTTTCTTCTATTACGCATACATAGAGAACACCTTGCACTCTGGAAAGAAAAATGAGCAGTAAGAAACATTAAATTTGCAAGAAACTTGCTGTGTTCATCTCCTTTCCTAGAGAAATGGCTGGCATACTGCGATGGCAGAGTGAACATGGGGAATTGCAGATTAATTGAAGGCAAAATTTGATTGTTGAGAAAGAAAAAGAAAGCTCACACCACGAGTTTAGAAACCATCTGTGAAGTGAACCTAACACATAAATCCAAAGCAGAATGTTTCAGTGATAAAATAATCTCATGAGATATCTTTAAGACCTTTCAGTTTCTATAAGAAGACCAATTACATTTCGCATGTTGCAGAATAACATTGGATGGCATTTTAGCTCAGCCTACACACAAAAATATATTGTTCTTTTAATACCAATGATGAGATTTATTTTTTTTTCCAAAAGACCTCATTAGCCTTTACAAAATAATTGTAATTTGTATGAAATATACTGTGACTTCCTTAAGATGATATACATCTCCATCTAGCGTTAGACAACTAACTCCCTGACAGCCAGATGGGCAGCACTGCCAACACTGAGCAGCTCTATATTTATGTATGCTCCATGGAAAGTGATAATTCACTCTTTAAGGAGGTTAACAGATCCAGGCATAAAACAGTCCTGGCAAAGGAAATATGAGCAACCTCAGTTAGAACAAGTGATATGTATGCCATCTATCCAAGTACAGAGCTATGATCAGAGTGGTAAGAGAAAAGCTCCGGTGCTTCAGTGTAACTCAATCAAATTGACTAGATTAATGAGATTCTTCACAAAATAGCGAAGCCAAATATTCATCTTCATGAGAAGAAGTATTGCTTCAGTACAAATATTATACAGCTGAGATAAAGACTAACATAATTTATCTTGAAACTGAAGTGAAAACAAGCATTGCCTTGAATTACAGGAAGAATATCTATGGACTTTATTTGAAAGAAAAATACCACACTACAGTTTATTACCTCAAATATACGACTTTTCCACATTCCACATGCCATATTGTTCACTTAAAAGGAAGAATTATTATTGGTTAGAGTAAAACTGTTTTTCCATAAGGGAGCTTTGGTCACAGAATGCCTGTAAGGGTCTATAAGGAAGAGCACGTGACAGAGGACATGACCAAATAAACACCAGAGGAACTGAGAAAAGCATTGTAACTCCTGTTAGTTATGACAGGCCTAAAGAACATTAGGCTTCAGCAGAAAGAAAAGCAAAATACCTTACAGATCCAGGATCTGATCCAACTTCTGCTAAAGTCTGTACATTTTTTCCCCTACAAAACATGTAGCCATCCTAATCTACATGCTCCTCTTCTAGTCTTCTCTTGAGACTGATTTTAATATATTGAGGAAAAAAAGCCAAAACAAAAACAAAAACATCACACAATCCAAAATCTCACACTCAATAAGAGTGTTTTAAGATCTTGTTATTCAAATTCATGATAGCTAACTTATTTGCAATCTAACAGTTGCTGAGACTGACATGTCTGCTTAGAAAAGATCCAGCGAAATTATAAAGCAAATTCCTACCAAAGCTACAATCATACAGCAAATCTCCAGAAAAAAACTGAATTTTGCAATCTACTTTACTCAAAAGACTTGGAAACTAAAAGGCTCACATTTAAAAAGATGCTGTGCCATTTAACCACATTTAAAATGCCATTATTCTTGAACCAATCTCCACATCTTGGGTCTTGAGCATAGTAGCTAAATATTTGAGTATGGTAATTAGCATGAGAAAGCTCAAAGGTTCATCAGGTATGAATGTTTGTGTCTATTAAAACCCACTGACTCTTAATTTTTCAGACTTGGGTGGATCATCTTATCACATCTGGGATGTCAAAGAGGTCGAGGGATACAACTACCTGTGTTACCATTTATAGTAATGGAACAGGAAAGGATTTCTGGCATTTTCTCTTTGCAGAAAGGAAGAGAATGAGAAATAATTACAAATGCAAATGAACATATGCTTAGTATTAAATTCTCCAAAGCTATAGTTTTCTATCTTACATATTCTGCATTGTTATTTAATCCTAATCCTTAAATTAACAAGTATTTATCAGTGGGTAATTTAATGCAAGAAGATTCCATATGCGTGAAAGCAGTGTACACAAACACATCAGGAGCAGAGCTTTTAGAAACAGACGCTGCAAGGCAAAGATCTGCACACTTTAGAGTGACCAAAGTGTCTCTTAATGCCCTATAAGTATCATTAAATAGGTACATACACACTAGTCATTATCTGACAGTCTCTAGCAGAGATCAAACAGTGGCACAGCAACTGAACCAACAAAGACAGTTGCATGAAAATTCTGTAGTAGCAATTGCATGACTATGTATTTGTAACATCACTGACACTAATTTCCTTTTAGAAAGCTGTGTATGGTAAAAAAAAAAAATAAAAATCCTGCCTTAAAAAATTTCAGCTACCCGTGGTCATTCTTTCCTAAAGATTTCTTGGTCATCAGAAAGATTCTCCTTTCTTCCAGTGTTGTTATGCATCAGACAGACCTGATACCTATTTTCAGCCTCACTTCCCCATCAAAGTACGGCTCATATTGCTGTGTAGGCTTGGGGCATATAAAATCCTACCATTATCCTCCAGAATCACCACCCAACTTTCTCTGTATTTGCTTTGCTCAAGTAAGTCTCAGTCCCAAGTTTGTCGTTGACCATGGCAGGCTCCTGTCTTGAACTACCACAAAAGCTTCATCCTTACTACATTTTGTCTTCCTATATGCTCACAAAGCTCCCACGCATGCCAAGAGACACAGCTACTGTCTGTCACAGGAGCTGAGCCGTGGCCAGGAAAGGGCTGCTTTAATTTCAATCTCTTCTTGCTCTTCCTGCATTCTTTGCCTCAGGATGACTAGTATGCAGCCCAACACCCTTATGCAGCAAACTGATGTTTTCTGCATGCTAACATACTCATGTTCACAATGCTGATCCTTGGGGATAACAAGAGTTGCTCTGTTTTTTGTTGTGTGTGGTTTTTTGTTTGTTTGTTTGTTTTTTAAGCAAGTAATTTAAAAACCAGTATCACTGTTGACAGCAGAACTACACTGATGTGAGAACAGCAGCTCCAGGTTAGTTCAAGTAGCTGCAGCTTAAGATCATTACCCAGACTGATATAGTCACTCTCATGTCCACTATTCCAGATGCAAGATGTCCAGCCTTCAGCAAGACAGCAGCCCTCTTTAAAGCCACAAGCCAATGCCACCATGCCATAAAACCCCATTCACCTGCCAGGCTGTGCAACCTGGGAATTGAAATCCCCTCTGGAAAGGCCACTGGGCAGACACATCATTGACATACAGGCCATTCAGCAAGGGGTTCTTGCACACACTCATATGTTTCAGCCCAGTTAATTAGTCCAGAATGGAGTGTCATCCCTCACTTAACTTTAGAGGGTGAAAGTTGAATGTGTCCAGTACTGATGCCCTTCCACATAAATGTTATGCGTGTTAGAGATGAAGAAGACAATCTTCTTTGCAGTATCACTCACGCTAACCACATGAAACCCCACATGATTAAACATTTATGCAGTTTACATCAGAGATGGAGCAAAATGGGAGGTATGACACCGTCCCACTATTCCCCATGACAGAAAAGATTTTTGGGCAGCTCTATGATATAGAAGTCAGGCAGTGATGAGAGGGCACTGCTAGGAGCCAGGGCCACTGAGAGGTCCCTACGCTCAGCAGGTTCCCAAGGATCTTTGCAAATGTCTCACTTTCTGGCATTTTTCGTTCCCAAAAGTTCACTTGGAGCCTGACAGAAGAATGGAGAAAATTTGTTTTTCTTCCATTAGGTGGCACCCTCCCTGTCATTCATTAATTTTCTATTAACATTAATAATATCTTTCCAAGTTTAATTGCCAGTTATTTTTAGAAAATAATGCCAGGCAGCACTACAAAAGGATAGAGGAAGGTCTTTCAGCTTGACTCTTCTGACAATGCTTTCTGAAGGATTACGACTGAGTTTATATCTATCATAATCCAAATGACTTTTAATGTATTAACCTCCAGGACAAACTTTTTTGTTAAGACTCTGCAAACAGCAGTGCTATACGGAAGCCATGCTATTCTGCATTTTGCTGGATGGCAATGTGATGGCAAGCTTACAAAGTGCCCAGAGCCTAATTTTTCAGTGCTCATTTCAATTATAATCACAATAAATATATTAATAGACGTAAACATTTCTCACAGGGTTTAGTGAGGAACAGACAGGTGGAAGTGGTGAGTGAAATTTAGGTCAGAGAATTTAATTACCTGAGCAGAAATGTAGTCAGAGGAAAAGGGTTAGCACACTTTTATGAAAGGAGTGGGCAGTTTAACAACATTGGTGGACAGGATCTCTTTTTCACAGTTCAGAGAACACCTTATCCTTTGGTAGCATAGTCAGGTGTGACTCTCTAGTGATGTAAACCACAAATTTAAACACCAATCCTCACCTTTGAGGCTTCATCCCCAGTGCAACTATAGTCAGACCATGCACAGTATGAAGCAGTTGGATGAGTCAGGATGAGCTTTTGTGTAGTGACAGCATTTGAAGAGGGCTTATCTCTGCATTGTATGATTGAAGCAGGATGCCTGTGTTCATTTTTGTAACCCACCACAACAATCAAAACATCAATACACTTTGTCCAGGATAAATGCTTTATGCAAGGTAAGAATAAGAAAGAGAGCAAAGAACTTTTCAATGGATAATTATACCTTTTTTTTCTTTTTTAAATAGTAACAATTAAAAAAAAATCCTACAGTAAAGTAAATGGAATTGAACGAACTGATTAACTATTGAAAAAGCCAAAAATCTCACTGTGGCCACAAGTGACAGCTTGATTAGTGTCTTTTTCAAGGTTTTGAGAAGTACCTTACCAGGGTGTGGAAGAAAAAGCGTAAATTATTCAAGGACCACACACAGATATCATTAATAACTAGTCAAAGAAATGTCACAAGCTTAGAAAATAATGGTATTTGCTCTCCAAAATGTAAACAAATGTCAAAAGACATGCTGATCTTTAGGAAATAATCATATCAGTATCTGGGTGGACAGAGCAAAACTGCTTCCCAGAAAGAGGGCTGCTGCCACAGCCCAGCCTGACTTTTCTCCACTTCTGATGGGTTCCTTGCACTTTGAAATGGAGGCAGCCTCACACACTCACCTCAATCACTCACACAGACCCATTAGATCTCAGTGTGCCCCCAAACTCACCATTGAATTCATGGCAAAGTGATTGTGCTGCGTCTGCAGGTCAAGGGCATGTTGGTAGCTCACGCCGATCTCCGTGTGACTCTGCAGGAACAATTCTTTGTTGTGGCTGATCCAGTCAAACATCTAGAAGTATTGACACAGGACAGAAAAAAAAAGTATTAGAGAGGATGAAAAAAATTTTAGACTGTGCAGAATATAAAACCTCACAGTTCTGAGACAGATTTATATGTAACATGGACAAAAAAACCTCAGCTACTCATCTATATTGCTTCATAGAATCATAAAGGTTGAAAAAGACCTGTAAGATCATCTAGACAAATTGTCAGCTCATCTCTACTCTGCCCACTAACCATGTCCTGCAGTGCCACATCTACGTGTTTCTTGAACATCTCCAGAGATGGTTTCTCCATCACCTCCCTGGCCTGCCTGCATTACCATTCTTTCTGAGAGGAAAATTTTCCTAGTATTTAACATGAATGTCACCTGGTGCAATTTGAGGCCATCACCTCTCATTCTATCACTGTTACCTGGGGCCAAACCCCACCTCACTACAGTCTCCTTTCAGAGTTGTAGAGGGACGAGGCCTCCTCCATGTCTCCTCTTCCCCAGACTGAACAATCCAAGTACCCTGAACCACTCCTCATGAGACTTCTGCTCCAGATCCCTCACTAGCTTTGTTGCTCTTCTCTGGATATGCTCCAGCAAGTCAATACCTTTGTGGTGTGAGTGATCCCTAACCAAACAATACTCAAGATGTGGCCCCACCACTGCCAAGTACAGAGGGGTGATCACCTCTCTGCTCCTGCTGGCTGCACTATTGCTAATATAAGTCAGGATGCTGCTGACCTTCTTGGCCACCTGGGCACACAGCTGGCTCACGTTCAGCTGGCTAATTAACAACCACAGATACTTTTCCACCACACAGCCTTCCAGCCAGTCTGCCCCAAGCCTGCAGCATTACATGGGGTTGCTACGACAAAAGTGCAGGGCACAGCACTTAGTCTTGTTGAACCTCATACAGCTGGCCTCAGTCCATTGATTTAGCCTGTCCAGATCCCTCTGTAGAGCTTTCCTATAGCCTGGCAGATCCACATTTCCTCACAGCTTGGTGTCATCTGAAAACGTACTGAGGTTGCACTCAATCCCCTCATCCAGATCATCAATAAAGATATTAAACAGGGAGCCAACTTAATTATTCCCAGCACTGAGCTTTACAACATCACAACACTCCTTAACATTGAGGACCACCCCACTGCCTCCCCTTCCTTGCCTATCCCTTCAGAAATGTTCCTTATCAAGATAAGCTTCTCAAGCAACGGCCACATATGAACAAAGTTGTCATCATATGAACAAAATGATAGGTCAGGAAACATAATTCATAAAGCATGTTCCTCAGTAAACCGATGCAGGAGTCTTTTCCTATACATAATAGTAATTTAATATATAAAAAGATGGCAGCAGAGGGATCCAAATCAGAGGTTGCTTCATTTACCAAGGCTCTTAACAGTTCATAAAGAACCTTAAATCCAGAAATGGACCAAAAATGTAATAAATAATATTGATGGGATTTTCTCACCCCATTTTCTTTAGTCTATACATAAAATTTTCCAAATGTTGTATCCAAATAGCAAGTTGACTTCCTACTCTTATATTTCCTAGATCTTTCCAGTTCTAGTGCCAAAAAGCACTCTATCTTCCACTTATTATTTTTGGGATGAAGAGGAAAAAATGTATTTTATTAATATCTATAAAGAGTACACATTTCAAATTCTTCCACTTCCAAATGTACTTCCAAGCAAAATGGATAGTTCAGTACTTCAGACAGAAATATGTTGAATAAAGCTGATGAAACTCATCCCTTATTTTGTAGCACTTCAATGTAACACTTCTGTCACTTGCATGTTCATTAGTTATAAGTTGTCACAAGTCAGCTTGGAGACGGTGTGTTTGTGCTTTGGCTTCTTCTGAGTTGAGATTAAACATTTTCCAAGTAGGAACCTTTCATTATATATGCCTTACTATAGCTGTGCAGGCATTATAATCTTTAACAAACATTTTCTGTTACAAAATCCCTTCAAACTTCACTCATGTTGCCTCCATCTCCATTCCAGAAAACTGGTGACATGTCCATTGATAAGAACTCTGTCACGGTTAAAAAACAAACAAACAAAAACCTCCCACTGCTTACTAATTCATTAAAATTCGTTAACATAGAGGCAGTGGAGGTCTGGCCAATACAGTATCAGATGTTAAAGAAAGCGTATTCAGGTGAAAAGGTAAGAGATACATTTTTTTAAGCAGCCATCAAAGGATCAGTCAAGATCTTTGTTATAACATCATTGCATTCTCCAGTCAGTCGCTGTTTTTTCCTTCAGCACTGAAGAACAGATTTTGACCTCTGACAGCTGAAGAGCACTGCTCTGGCACTGCACATTGCAATAGCTTCTCAGGGTCCATTATCTTTTCCCTAAAGAAAAGGTGATCCCAAGAACAGAGAAAAGGCCTGCATGGGTCACCTTAGACTCCTGCAATAAACTCAGCATTTTGCGCTCAGTGCTTGATTCAGCACAGCAGTGTATTGCTCTGTGCAGGAGATTTGCAGCAATAATACTGATTATCACCTTCATTAGGAAGAAAATAAACATTGCAAGCACTCCAGCACCACTGGACACACTGCAGTGACATGGTACCAAAAATCTGTCACTTATGCCTGACTTCTTAAACTTTCATTTATGAAAATACACTTGAAACTACAGAGTCTACACAATCTCAAATTTCACATTGATGAGTTTTCTTAAAGAACAAATTTGATTCAAGTTACAATGATGCAAGATCAAACCAATATCTCAGTTTTTCCATTTTCTGATTTGTACCAATGGAGATGATAAAAAATAAAGCCTACCACCCTTTTTTTCCTGATAGCATAAATAAGATTTTATGTAAGGATGAGTTCAGCAGTTTCAAGTATTACTGCCAATTAGACAGAATGAAACAACCCACTATAACCTGAAGAGCTACCTAAAACAAGAAGAACTGTGCTGCTAAGGAATTTATGTCCGAACAAGACTTTACATCTCTATTTAGAAACAAGCACAGACCTTTTGTAAGCAGATATGCGTTCAATCTGAATATTTCTAAATGTTTTTAACAATCTAAAGATGTACAGGAAGAAGGAAATTGGCAGCAATCCACTAAAAACAAACAGTAAATCTAGTATTTTATGCTTAGTGAGGCCAAATTGGGAACTTTTCAGAACAAGTAATTTAAACTAAGTATCTATTATTCTGCGGATAAGAAGCATTTCCTCCATCTAATCTATACATATATTACTGGATGAGAATATAGGTTATTTTAAACCATGCCTCTGTCCCTTAAAGTGCAATAATAGATTATAAAGGAAAAAAACAACAAAATTTAAAAGATGATTAATCATTTTGTCTAGTTTAGTCAACTGAAATATACACGAGCAGTTGAAAAAATAACCTTCATGAATTTTGAGCAATGCACAAAGATCATAGAATCATTAAGGTTGGAAGAGACCATGAAAACTATCAAGACCAGCCATCAACCCGTCCCCACCATGGCCACTGACCACATCCCTCAGTGTCACATCTCCACAGTCCACCTCCAGGGATGGTGACTCCATCACCTCCCTGGGCAGCCTGTACCAATGCATTACCAAAGATCCTATTGCATTAGGTAATATGCATTACCTATCAAAAGGATACGTTTTTAAAACTTCTATTCATGGACAGCAGCGGATTTTGGAAGAGTCTTCAGTTTAGACCTTGAATCTTTCTATCATATTCTTCAAAGAAAAAAAAAAAACAAACACTTTGGTTTCAGCCAGCCTATGTCTATAGCAAACTATCCCCCATCAGTGTTGTCTGGAGTCTCTCCCTTTAATTGCTGCAAACTTCTCTGACTTGAAAACTCAGAGAGCAAAAGTTGCTTCATGTGGTCTAAAGCAGGAGGAAAACCAAGCAGATAACCAGAAATGAGTGCAGAAAAAGGGCAGATTCATAACAGTCTAAAGTAAGGTTAATGATTCTTTGCTCAGTAAAAACACTGAATAATAAGCAGTCTCCATCATCACTCTTACTTTAAGCACTAGCTATGGCTTTGCAAAACTGCATGCACATCTACCTTATGGAATACATCACTATCTTAAATACCCAAATAATTTCAAGATAAACTGGCACCTCTGCATGGCTTAGGCCAGTGCTGTGTGGAAATACTAGTCTGCTGCCCAAAACCAGAACAGCCTGGGCACGGTACTACTTTGATTTGTCTGTTGCTTTTGTTGCCAGGGTTTGTTCAGAGACTTCTCAAGCATTTCTGTTTAATGCTCACCGAATTGTAGACATTTTTCAAGTACCTTGAAGAATGGTTCAGGTTTTCTTTATTGTCCATCTATAGCAACAAGAAAAACTTTGTTCTTTCCCTCTCCTAATCAAAGATGCACAGGAATAAGTACCACACAGGAATAAGTACCACACAGTCCCACAGACCGCAGGATTTACTTAACAAACATGGGATTTAAATAAGTAAATAACGAGGTTGTTTGCTTGTGAGATCTAACAATTGTGTTTTCAAACTTTTCTCTTCAACCACAAAGTCTATAAAAGGACCAAAATAAAATGAGTTTCTCATGATAATAAAGTTGGAAGCTGAGGCTCACTGAATATACCAGATGCTGTGTGACTCGCAGTGAAATTATGAGAGCTGCTTATGTGTGGCTGGTGGGTTCAATAGAAAGGCCTGACAACATTGTCTGACCTGCCCATATTACCAGCAATATTTCCTGAAAGCTTTCTAGTTAAACTTGTTTTCCACATGAAAAACATTGATGCTTCCTGTGTTCCTGAAATGAGTTGGTCAGTTTGCTTAATTAAAGCACAGCATTAAGAATGTGAGTGTGGCAAAGACCCAACACTTGCTGTTTTACTCAATTCTGCAAAGATTGCTCTAGTATCAAGGGCCTAACTGACTCCTGGAAAAATGTTCAACATCCTTTGATAAGTTAGTTTCCTTGTCAAAAGAATGCATTTTTAATGCAGTAAACAGCAGAATCCAGAGAATGTGCCCTGAGAGATCAGTTTAGACCAGACACGGTGTCTCAGCTACCTGATGTTTTCCATGTCATTATAATGTTGCTAAAGAGCATTATAAACAACGGATTTCAATCTATTCATTTAAAAAGGGTTCTTACAACCTAGCCAATTGATCATTATGAAATTAATAAATCTTTAGTTATTCTTTTGACCAGGCTCTGAGCATTTGATCCAGCTGTAGGTGCCCCTGTTCCTTGCAGGGGAGTTGGACTAGATGGCTTATAAAGGTCCCTTCCAACTCAAACAATTTTATGACTTGCTTCCTAGTTGGAGCAGTACAGATTGCCAGCAAGCTAATTCTTCTCTTAGGTCTGCTAATCATTTCTACAGTCATGAATTCACACTAAACAGAAACACAGGATCACTTAAGACTTGCATACCAGCAGTACTCAATGTCTCCCCACTTGGCACTTCTCTGCACTGCTGTAGATAACCTGGAGACCCATTAAGCTGTTGGAGTTTCCCAGTGACTGCGTAGCTGAGAGCAGAACTTAAGCACACTTAAAACAGAAGATAAACTTCTGTGTGATTATCTCTTGCAATCCCTATCTCTAACAGTACATAAAGGAAAGAGAATGCATATGCTGACAAACATTAAGTGCTAAAAAGAATACCACCCTACATTTAACTCAATTATTAGAGAGTCAGAAGAGCCAAGAATGGTCCAGAGGGTTGTTTACTAAGGCTTTACTAAAGCCTCTACCCCAACCGTCATTAATGATTATACATGCACCAGTAAGTATTACACATAGTCTCGGGGCCACTTCTTTGAGAGCTAGGATACCAGATTCTATCTCTAGCTTCAGTTGTGCTGGCAACAATGAATTCTTATCCTCACATTTTGTCATCAGGTTGATGAGTTGCTAGAAAATCCAGGTTAAGGGTTAGACCAAACAGCAGGTCTCCAGCTGGTCAAGAGTAAGTCCTATGGAGAAAGAAGGGGACCACATACTTTCCCTAGATTTGTAACATCTGGCAGGCTAGTGAGAGCAGTGTAAGAACAGCTGTTTGGGAACAGAGAAGAAACACACGAATACAGAACAGCATGTCTGCAGATTGTGCGCTGTCCTGCCCTACCTCCTATAAAATGAGATTTATTATATTTCAAATAATAACCTCTGCTCTCCAGCTTTTGACAGAGCTCACTGAGGAACATGGAAAAAAAAATGAGCGAAGCACCCCACCTCAGCTCCCCCTGTAAGAAAGAGAATCAGAAACATTCTGCCTTCATTACTGAGCTCTTTGAATGCTCTCAGACTCAAGAGCAGTTCATACATGTTTGTTTTTACGTCAACGTTGTCCTTTAAATTAAAAAATTCTCTTCCTACAGATTAAACCTTTTCCATTGTGAACAAGGAAGGGAAGTATTCTTCCCTATTTTTCTTCACTTTAAGTAAACAAATCCCACTCTTTTAGCCTTTCCTCAGAAGATACACACCTTCTCACAGCATTTGTTCTCGCTGATGGCCATCTTGTGATGCAAGGTAAGGTACTAATAGGATGTTAATTTTTTCCAATGGAAATAGTCCAGTTGGTGCCATCTAGGCTTACTTGTGCAGTGCTTCTGACCTCAGTTTTAGAAAAGAACATCAACAGCTACTGAACTAACATCACTGTTTCCTGCAGTGCCTGGCTTTTATTCTTGGTCACCTCCTGCAGAAGTGTTGTCAAAGAACAACTCAACAACTTGAGAACAACTCAAGCTATGTTCCAAATCAGAAGAGCAAATTCAAAACTGCTCAGAAAGAAATACAAGCAGAGTCTAATAAACTCCAGTCAGTCTCACATATAAAGCAACAGGCATAAAGATATTCTCACACTATGCTTCCATATGCTGCTAACAAAGAAAAAAACATGTCACTAATCTTAAAAAAATAAAAATAAAAGTGCCTGTATTTGAGTAAAGGACAGATTAATTACATGCCACGCAAAAAAACCCAAACAAACAAAAACAAATAACATACTCCACTATAACAGTGCTTTTTGATCTCTTTCCAGTTTGTAAACACTGTAAAGTTTTTCAAGGCAAATGCTTAGCAAATCAATATCTGTGAGCAATAAGCCCACTTTATTGAATACGATCTACTGAGAAATTTCATATCCAAGTGAGAAACTACTGTAGATTAGACTGCACTGGTTATTAGAGAAACATCCATATGTGAGCTCATATGTGAATTTTGGATTTTCAAAATTACTCAGCCAGTATTAAATCGACTAATCTACAACAGAAAGTGGAAAGTTCCATTCCAAGGCCATTTAAGGCTAAGCAAGTTCATTTTCATATGCTTCCACAACATAAACAAAGAAATAACACACATAGAAAGCAGTGACTGCCAGAACCACTGTCTTGAGTTTACAAAGTTTCCAACTGCAGGGTCTATGGTTATATCATTAAGTGAATCCACATCAACGCAACTGAAGATAAATCAAGTCATATCCCTCATATCCTTTCCAATTGAATTTAACCAGCATTCGAACAAAAAAAAAGAGTACCGTGCAACATATGTCTGATATGTACACAACCTATAATGATGCAGAGAAAGATAGTCCTGTAAAGATTCACATCAGCTACCCTGATAAAAGATAAGCAATCAAAAGTATTCCTTATTGATTCCAAAGAAGGATCTTAAGTTCTGTTAGAACAGGCCTCCTGTACATCTGGAAAAGGCTAAGAATCATGCAACATGAGAGGAGATGTTAGTCTTCCACTGTAAAAGAGACAGCACTGTAGCAAACCACCCCCTTTATCTGGAAGACAGGTAAAGCTGAGATGAAATAGGAGTCCTGGCTAATGGGCAGGGTTTGGGAAGGCCCAGATGAAGCTGATTAAGGCCATTAATGACCATTAGCAATGCAAGGCTGCTGAGAAGAGGGGCTAATAAAAGAATGGGCCATTCCTTAGCAGGGCTGTGCTGGCCCAGAGTAATTTTTGGAGAATTTCTGATGAAACTCTTGATGAAAGCTACTTCAACAAACAACCAAAAAAATTCCATCAATGAAATTTCTATTAAAAAAAAAAAAGTCTTGATTAAATCAAAATGCCTGATGGTTTAAAATAGCACTCAGCATACTTCTAAGTGCTCTGCTAAATCAGGGCCTAAATGCAAAGTTGTGTTTGTCTCTTGTTTACAGGCAGTGAAGGACAAGCCAATATTTCCACCACATCTTTTTTTTTCACGTGTGTTCGGAACGGTGACAGCCAGGGCAAACCGGTATCCTGCCAATGGGGCCAATTTACAGTAGATGAGGATTCAGACCTACAGCTGTATTTGTGTAACCTCAACGCTGCACAGTTTTTCCATTATGAATATCTGTATATGTGATTCATAGAGTACAGTAAGCTTAAGTACGGCACATTGAATTATTCCAGACAATAGGCACAACTGTCATCCCACTAGAAAATTAGTGAGATACGTGATGTGACAAATGGCATTGTACTAATGGCAGAGCACCATTTCTAACACACTCATGATGAGTTTTCCTACCAAATACCAGCAAAAGAGATATGCGTTTTTCTCCTGACAGATACCAAGCCACAGTCATGCACAAACTAAGGCAAGAGATTCCTATAACGCTGACTAGAGAAGCAATAATTTTATTGCTGAAGATGGGAGAAAATTGCAGATCTGAATACGTAAATATGACTAATCTGGGTGTATATCATGCATCCATGTGTTTGCATCGCTTTTTAGAACTATCGTGCCTTTCCATTACATTAAGAGGCACCAAATGCTCAGGCAATCTAGGAAAGAATTTTCTGTTCCTTAGAATAGAAACTACCTAGGTGCAAATTAATGCACAGGCAGGATAGGAAATGTAATATCAAAAGAGAAAAATAAACTCAGATGAACAGAAAAAAAAAAACAATACGAATTATGAAGAGATCAGAGTGGGTCCCCCAGATGAGGAAACCTTCCTATCAATGTTCCACATCTGGGAAATACTTAGTAAACATAACTCAGGTGAAAAAGCTGTATGAGTTGAGTGACTTTATAGGCTCTTGTTCTATTCCCTGCATCGTGTGTGACATTCCTGTGACTCCAAATAGCTGCCTCTACAGCCAGAGCAGCCAGACAGATGTTCAGTGCTTTGCATCAGAAGCATGGCATTTCCCTTACAGAAATACCTATGTCTAAGGCCCATAGATACAGCTGTGGGATAATCATGTGTTTAACTTCCAACAAGTCATGAAACGCTGGGGATGCAGCTGGCACCTCTGTACAGGGTATAGGGGTTTCTAACAGCCGTGCTTGCCTGTGCCCATGTGTGGCTGTGCAGCAGGGTGGGAGGAGGAGGCTGTGAGATGTCCCCAGATGGGAAAACCACCACACAGCAGAGCCCAATCATCTCATCAAAATGTCAGCCACAGAAACACTTGGATACAGCACCAGGGAAAGAAAATGGCAGCTGTTGATGGCTGGAGATACTCTCTGTAGGGCATCTCTATGGCATGGGGACAGGGACACACCTAAAGGACCATGGGTGACCTGTGCTGGGGCAGGAACACAGCAGGAAAATGTTAAAAATCAAAGTGTAGCTCTATCAGTGGCAGAAAGAAACTTGTGCAGACATTATCACTGACCTCCTCAGCTGCCTGTCACATCACCACAAGTATTTTGATGATATATTATAAACCATGACAAACAGGCTGCCCAGGGAGGTGGTGGAATCACCAAACAGGGAGGTATTCAAGAAATGTGGAGATGTGGCACTGATGGATGTGGTTAGTGGGCATAGTGGGGTTGGGCTGGGAGTTGGACTTGATGATCTTCCAACATTAATGATTCTAAAAGCAGGGGAAATTGATAGTGTTTGTCTGCCTGTATTCTACTTTGGCCTATTGACACAATTACTGAGATCAAACATTTGTGTTGATTACCAATAAAGTAAGCAAAATTTCTCAAGTTGAGATTGTTTTGCTTGCAATGTCTTTTTAGTGCCTGTGTAAGAAGAAAGCACCCAGCATTGGGATGCCAAGTGATATGGAGTAGTCTTGCAATACAAGACAACATTTCTGAATTCATTTCCATAATGTATATGTTTACAAGAAGAAAATCCAGAGCAACCTGGTTTAAAATGACACTGACACTTCTGAAAACTATCCACAGATCATGGTCCTGCTTTCACCTCTTCAGTCATCACTAGCTCCTGAGGATGCAGCCTCTTGACTGCACACCCACCACCATATGTTCCCTACAAATAGACATGGTGGCTAACGTATGATATACTTTCAAAGATCCCAAGTTCTGCCACGCATGGACCATTTAAAGCATTTTATCCAGGCCAGAAAGACATTCATTTAATAATAATCACATATGAACATCTAAAAGATGCTTCACAGTAGTCTGTTAACCTCATGCACAGTGTAATTGCATTATTTCCTGACAGTTAGGCTCTTAGCACCTAACCTTCTTGAGATTCAAAGCAGTAAATAAAAAACCTGCTTTCTTTTTTTTTTTGTCCTATATATGTTGACTTCCTCTCTTTTTTCTATATGCATAGGCTTCCTTGCCCTTTAAAGCATTAGGGTTTTCTTGCCTTCCTTAGTTAAAAAAGAACTATAATATAATATAGTTATAATATCCTGCATTTGTACTTAAAAATGAGTTTTAAGTCTGTATTCAGATGCCAAAACTCTTTCTCTTGCCATACTGATTAGTGGAGCATTCCTGTGCCTCCTAGTGGAGCCAAGTTAGAGAAGCTGAAACTGCCTCAAAATGCTCTATATCAAAATTGGCAAGAGAAATTAAAGAGGAAATTTGTGCAAATGCAAAAGAAAATTCTATCAGAACATGCTGCCTCCAATTATTTTTGGATCCATTCTAATGCTCATGGAGGAAGCAAGAGGAATAGCAACTGCATATCCAATGTCAGCAGCAGGAAACTACAAATAGTACAGCACACCATGTTCCAGTTCCAGCAGCAGCAGCTTCAGAACTGTTTCCTTACAGTGAGGCACGGACACACAGCGAGGTGATTGCTGCCAGAGTTAGGAAACAAAGCAGGAACTACGCCATCACTCGGCTAATGTTCTGCTCTCTTGTTCTGAAAGGTCACAGTCGTGCTGGATGATCCACTACAAGTTGGATAGTAAGTGCTATAGACTGCTATAATTGTGTTATAGGGTGCACTTAGCATAAAGGAAGTACGCAGGCCTTCCTCATCCCCTAGCTGTGCAGTGGAGACGATGAGTTGTTACTGTTTTTATATTCTCGTCAAAAAGATCAGGTTCATTTCCAAGTGCCTTGATGGCAGCATATTCAGCTCCCCACAAAGAAAAAGATAATAATAATAACATGGATTTCATGGCACAAGGCAGGATGAATTAACACAAAAGGATGGAAAGCACTGAAATATCTGTTTTACACATCAGATCAGGACTCCCACTTTAGGACAACGCTCTGGTGTGAGAGGGGGGAAGGCAGTTAACACCTGTGGTTTGTAATTCCCTGTTTTTTGCTTTGAACCTTGCATTCCTTGTACTTTCATTGTGCTCCAAAGCTGATCCAGCTCAACAGTAGTCAGTCTCTCGCAGATGATTGCCCCTCTTAATGGGCAGCTGTCTTTATCTAAAAAATCAGCACCACAAATGCCTTCAGAACATTCTTATGCTCTTTGCTTGTGGAGGCTGAACTCGATCCAGTCGTGAAACTGCTATGGAATGAAGGTTCCATCCTCTGATCTGTCAAACCAGCAACAGACTCACTGCAGCAGAAGCAGAAATATCCATATCAGGCTCCAAAAGGTGTACTGTCCCTTCCTCCACAAGGAAGGAAATGATGGTTGCAACATTCACCATTAGAACCACTTCCACTGGGAAGACTGCTGATGAATATTCATCTAATTACCTCTACTGCTCCGCTCAGCAGGCAAGGCAATCCCACATCTCCTCAAACCAGATGGCAAAAACGGGTTGGTAGCTACTTTCAGTTGTAGGAGCCACACGGTGCAGTTGGTGTGTTCTTGTGAATTCATTCTGTTGTTATTAGCTTTGTCCCCAGACTTTCTACTGGTGGATGGAAGGGCAGAAAAGCAAATGTTCATTGTGCAATTGGTGTACAGAGGAAGACCCCCTGCATCCTTTCCTGATAGAAAAGAAAATAGCAGGATTGCGGCTTGACACTGTGAAAGAGCTGGAAGCTACTTTGGAACATAGCTAATAAAGAAGACATTTTGATTTTACAATCCAATTAGCATAAATGAGCTCTGTATGCGCTTTGAGGGGAGTTAAAAACTTCTATAATGATGTCCTGATCTTGCAAAATCTGTTCTTTCCTACAGATATCAAGGACAGGATCTTATTAAGCGTGACCAGCACTGGTCAAAGTAATGAACAGTTCCCACAGAGCCCAACATGATTACTTCCCACTCTGGCAACTCTTCTCTTTAGATTGGGGGCAACAAATTGAGGATGGCATCAGCAACCTGCCAGAAGTCTACTTCATATTAAACAGAGCAGATGTCAGCTAGCTACATCTTTAATTCAGAGCCATAGCCTGCAAGGATTGCAAGTCCCAGCATGCAGGTTTCTGAAAGGAGACGTACAGGATACACAGGATTCATCTATCTTTTATAAATGAAGGTCTCCAAAAATAATTTATCCCGAAGAGATATTTCCCCACAGTTCCCTAACAATTCCTTCATCGTGTCCATGACTTGGTGAGGGTGACTGCAGATTATATACAGCTTAGCTGCACCCTCAGAGCCTGCTACAGTGGAAGATGTTGATCCCACTCCAAAATCCTTTTAGCACATGACATCTGTGCTCACAGCATCACAGTGACTATCAACACACACTCTGTGTGCAACCACCCCTTGTTATTTTTCTGTTTCTTTAAAAAAAAAAAAAAGTCTGAAATCAGGCAAACCCAATGGTTTGGGTTATCCATGAGCCTAAGCCCTATTCTGATGTTCAGAAAAAAACAACAACAAACAACAACTACCCAGAAAAGATATATTCAGAACATCATGCTGCTTATTCAGCTGCATCAGAGCACCTAATGTTGGCTTATCCAAGACAGACAGCACTGAAGCACTTCAAGACAGAGCAGGAGAGGTACTCAGTAGCAAGAATTCAATTATTTTAAAATGCAAAACAGACAAACAAAAAAACCAACACACAAAAAAAACCAAAAAAACAGAATGATAGAGGATACATTTGAATAAGCACACTGAAAATTAATGAAAAACTTCTGTCACGAGAGCTATGGCTGCTTACTTTCAATGCTCACCTGTTGTATTAGAGCCAACCTAAAATGAGTGATATATATGATTAAAGTTGGCATAGGTTAATTTTGGGGAACACAAAATTTTAAGAACAGATATACAGGATCTCCCTTTGATATCAATTTCCTGTGTTGGTCCTTTGTCCTTGATGTTATTAGAAATATTTTACATAAAACATCATAAATGAAGTAGCATATTCACAGTACTAAACTAAAGCAATTCAAAGCATGTGTAGATATATATCTGTATTAAGCAGGAATGCTCCCATAGCTTTACATTTGCAAGGCCATTTTTTCAACTGAAAAGCTGCATTTCTTTGCTGTAAACACCCAACACCGTAGACATATTCAGTATGTTTCCGTGCTAGGTTCAGCAAAAATGTGCATTTAACTATTGCTTGTGCACCCAGCTCAGTCTCATGTTTGTACATCATCCATATAATTAATCTTTCAGTGTTTTAGGATTTGATATTGCAAGATAGCGTCTGCCAGTTCAACAATTTAGGGAGCTATCTGCACCTATTTTCTGTGTGCAGCCTGATATTATTAATTCTGTCAGAGCAAATACTTTGTGTTGAACATGGGACTTGTTCTCTCCGTTGTCATTTTCATTTCAGAGTGAGTTTAAATACAAAGGATGGCACAAGAATAACAAAAATGATGGTAAATCCTCAACAATCTTCTAAGCAAATGGCAGATTATTTGGACTGAAAGTTGACTTTCTATCCCTACACTGACATCCTAAGCCTGATTGTACGAAAGACAAGAAAAGTCATCCAGTAAGAATTTCTATACTATAAATGGTACCATATGCCAAGGGAAACTTCAGGTTATAGAATAAAGGTGTTTGTTGTTGTTTTTTTTTTTTTTAACCAGCAGTACAAGAAAGTAGACACTAGATACAGAAACAAGGCTCTGGGAGAGAACAGACACTATGTGCTCTGTGCAAGAGTACATATGTAAGAAAAAAGGTAGAGAAAAAGAAGATAAGCAATTTAAAATACGTTACGTTACTGCTAAATGTTGCAATTAAGCAATGTCTGTTCATATTGACAACTATTCCTTTTCAGGTCCATAAGCACAGAAATCTATATATTTCTTCTGAGGCTTATAAATAAAACCTGTTGTATCATGAACATGTTCAAGATCTGTTTTTCTTCCATGAGGAGTATTATAAGTGCAGGCAAATCAGGGTGCCCATAGTGTTGCAAATGTGCACTTACATAACTGGAATATTGCAAAGGGCATCAGCACAGGCAGCTGGAAGTAGGGTCTCACTTCTGTAAGTGGGTGGCAAAGCTGCCAATCCAGACATCAGCAAGGATGGTGCCAGAGACAGCAGCTAGAAAAACTGGCTACACAGATTCCAGAGTAGTTCAAAAGCACGTGGCTCATGCAAATGGGGCTCTAAGAACACACATTTTCTGTATAGCTAACAGCAGAACTCTTAGAGAGACCATGAGGGTCTTCCATTAATGCCAAAGGAAGATAAGACTGCCTGTGCTTTACATGACTGGGCCTCTGCTTCCTTAGCAGACACCACAAGAAGATCTCAAAATGCTATCAGGTCAGTGGATGCAAATAAAATTAGCCTGAAACTGAGTGGCTACACCTGATGAATAGGGAAACAACTGCTTTGGGCTGAAAGGACTACGAATCAACTACTCAAGCCCTTTTGATCTCTGAGAATTCTTTATATGGAGCTATATGTAAGGTATTTCATTTGTGTTTAGCTTGATCACTCTTCTAACAAAGCTCCCTGTAAACACATGCATCTTTACAAACACAGACCTCAGGTTTGTGCCTCTCTGAGGCAGCATCTGTACCTCAAGCCACCATCCTTTGTACAAGCATTCAGGATGGGCTAAGAACGAAAGTAGCATGCACCAATGAGCGTGACATAGACTCTCAGTCAAGTGTTTCTGCAGAAGACACTAAGCTTATCAACTCCTTTTATTAAGGAAGTCTTAGGGAGCTTGCCTCAGGTCTAACAACACCCCCCGTGTTCAAAATCTCCTGGAAAGCTCCTTACTGTGATGCTCACTTACTGCGCTGTTGTGATAACCATGGTATAAGCACTTAGATGGAAAATCCAGGGCACGCTGAGTTCTGTACGCCAGCACGGTGTTCATGTAACTTCAGTGAAATCTAAATCCTACACAAAAATCCATTGCTAATCCATGCTTATTATACCAGCATGATTATTACTGTTAACAGTTAAATACCGTTCATTCAATAACAAATCCTTTCCCATTGAAACAGCACAGGGGCATATATACTTCTCCTTGGTGTGAAAAGCTAAGGACATGCTCTCGTTATTATCCTGATTCTGATTTTTTCCCCTCCTAATACGCCTCAGCCCTAATTACCCACCTCCCAGAACTCACTTTGCATTAATTTCACATGGCAGCTCCCTCCGACAGCTTCTCAGTACCTTCCTCATTGGTTTCCCACTCTCACTCCCTGGGACACATCTCCTTTCCAGTAATTTCTAAACCACCATTCCACACAAAATCTTTGAGGTAATTGTGTATAAGGCATGTAGAAGAGATCAAAGAAAGCAAGTGCTTCCAGCAGTGAGATGAGAGGTGAAATGGTCCTTCACTGAGTGGATTTTATGTCAGTTCAAGTAGTCTGTCCCAGGTGCTGTGCCTTTTTGCATTATACAAATCCATAAGAGTTAATGTGACATAGTATAAATAGGAAAGTTCTGCCATCTACTTCTGGATCAGTTTAGAGTGTTTTGACACAGCTCAAGAAGGAAAAGAAGAGATGAAAGGCTACAAGGAGGAGGTGAAAATACTGCTGATCTTTCTAATCTTTCTAATTCTGCTCTTCCATAAAGTCAGCTAAGACACATTTTTTAGAAATATTTCCCCAAATAGAGTCACTTGACTAAAGGAGCAGTAACAATTCCTCTGCTTAATGGACTGTAATAAAATAAACTGCATCCTATTAGCTAGAAGGATCATATCATCAGATTTGTAATGCATTTTATTACAGAATATGCAGCATCATAATTTTGGAGAGCAGTATAAACGGAAGTAATGTTTGAAACAGTTAATGTCGATATGTGTCATGCAGTCACAAATACACTCCTCGAAAGCAGCAAAATAGCCATGTTGCTTTCTTACTACCACCTTTCTTTACCCAACCCAATGGATAGTTTATACATTTTGCATTCTGTTTTTCCATCAAAATTATCCTGCATCTTTTTAGACAACAAGCAGCTTATTGAGCTTTCATTCTTTCTGAGAAACGTAAACTTTTAGTAGATGCATTAGTCCAATAATGGTGTAAGCATGGTTCAGATACTCAGATCAGATATTCATTGGATAGTCTCTCTCATTGGCTTCACCATGGAACTAGAGGTTCTCTGTATTTTTCTAGAATCTGTATGGTGTTAAGTTTGACTTTGAACCAGGAACTTTACATAGTACTTCAGATTAACTGCAAATGAATATCCTGCTAAGCGGTATTTCCTCCTTCAGGAACCGAATGCCCCATTATTTATTTGACTGCATGGAGACTAAGTCGAATAGAGACAATCTGGTAGAGCAGCTCTTACTAGTTCCCTTATTTAAGCAGACCAGTCAGAGAGAAAGCCTTGAAGCAACACTGCACTTGAGGAATTTTATCACATTCTAATCACTCTGATACTCACTAAAAACTTCCCATTCTCCCATGTTGGTCACAAATTCTGCAAAATGGGTGCAACAGCCGTGGTGCAACAGGCAGGGCTCTTCAAAGGAAGATTTAGTATGGATGAGGCAGAAGGTTTTGAGTGCAAGGCTGCTGCTTTGCTGCCCACTGAAGACTTGATGTGGCCAGTGGTTTGCCACTAGACTTTCCACAAAGCTGGTCCTATCCAAACAAAATGTTTCTCTCACCACAAGCTTCCAGTGAAATTCACTCATTGCATTTTCCACCCCCATTGCCATTCTTTTGGAGTCTGTTCCATGGATTCTGTGGGAAGGCAGGAAGGAGAAGAGGAGATGAGGTACACATGACCATGCAGGATCTCCTCTGGCTCTCGTTAGAGGCTGACCGTGATCAGAAAGAACAGCCTGCTCTTTCTTTGCTGTAGTGTTACAGGTTTGCCATAGAGATCCTAGGTTCAGTCCAGCTGATAACAATGTTGCACATATTTAATGTGGACAACACTGATTACATCATGATAACTGTTTTTCATTCACATACATGCAGGGGTAGTAAAATTGATATGGAACAAACCCAAAATGATGGGGAAATTCCTACAAAAGTAAATTTGGGTGCCAGTTACAAATGATTTCCAGAAGGGATGGAAAGCCCAGAATGTAGGGATATTTTTTTTTGTCTTTTTTTTTGGTATTTATTCAAGCACAAAACATGTGGACTGTTGCCTGAATTCTTCTCCCTGTCCAAATTTCAACCAACAATTAACATTTCTAGGATAGTTACAATAGTTGGATCTACGTTCATTGTGGTTTTTTGTTTTATACAGTAATCAGTTTGGACTGGACTACATTTATTCATATTACTGATTGCTAAAATATTTTCCCTGTTACCCAGTAAAAACACAGTGAAGGCTCAGTTCTAGTTTCAAAATTATGTACATATATATGTATATACATATATTAGTTGGTGAGGAATGAACTTGTTGAGCAGTGAGGGTTGGAGCTGCACTCGCAGCTGAAATGTGTTATTTATCAGCAGATCTTCACAGTCAGCACTGCACAGCATGTGAACTTCCTTGCACCACTCTGCCAAAGCTCCCCATGGCTGACCTGCTTGCTGGCTTGAGCTTCAGGGAGCTCCCAGCCTCCAGCTGGTGATTCCATTTCTGTGCTGCCTGTGCCTGTGGCGGAACCCAGCTTTGCCTTTCCTTCTGCCCCAGCACAAGATAAGAAAATGCCAAAGGTCTCTCTCTCCCACTGGTTTGAGAGGGAGAAGCCTGGAGTGTGACTGCTGCTGCCCTCTCCTTTTATTTACTGATAGACCTTCTGTAAGCTGTAATACTTGTAGTTTGAATAATCCATTTGTCCAGCCACTGTCATTTATAAAAGTTCCTACAGAGAGACGTTATGGAGAAAAAAAAAGTGAACTGATTTGCTGTGGACATCGTGGTTTAAGAAGGATCCTACATGAACATGCTGTGTGTTTTTCCATCTTGTGCTCCCTCCTCCCCCTTTATTTTTTTCCATCTTATTTTTAAGAATTTTTCAGGCAATGAGGACAGCTGAAATTTTTAAAATCAGAGGTGTCCAGAAAATGGAAAGCTCTTGTCCATTTTCACCTATATTGGGACTGGTTTCCTAAAATAACACCCAGTGAGTATACAGGATATTTTAAAAGGCCCTAAAACCTTATTTATATTCAGAATTTTATGTTGGAGTTTGAGCTTTTATGGAGTATTAGAGTTGTCATTTGATTAGCACTAAATGACATATCCAGGCTGAAGGGTGAGAGCTGCGCCTCTCCCCAGGAGACAAAGACCTCCTGGCTCTGTAACCACACTGAACAGTAGAGAGTAGAGTTCAAGTGAGAAAATGGAGGTACCAGGAAACTTTAAAATTCAATGCGGACAGACTGTGGTGGATATTTAGATTATAAAAGTGGAGACAGCTCTCAGTCTGGATTTTGCTCTGAACTTTTTATGAGACGTGTACTTTCCAGTCTCAAATGGTCAGACTACTTCAAAGAGATCTGCGAAAGGAGAACAAGTACATTCATATTTTACCTTCCTAACAGTCTACCTATGTGAAATGAAAAGTAGAAGGGTCTGCAGCTTTCTCTGCAAGAACGTTAGGGTGAATTTCACAAACTGGAAAGATTAAAAATACTGATTTAGAGTATAAAGCAACAGCAAAAGACAAGGAAAGATAAGGTGAGCTATTAAGAAAGGCCAAAGTAATAGTATATTTAGTTATGAGAGGCAGGTGAATGAGAGGTATCTAGAAGACCAAAATGTCAGTTTTGTCAATTGGGAATTGCTCGAGACACCCAGTATGAAGTAGGCAGGAATCATGTTCTCACTGCTTCTGTCCTCACCTCAGAAGTCTCACCTACCTTCTGACTTGCCTAAACCTTACACATAACCTCCCAGTAAGACATGCAACGAACGCAGCTATCACTCTGCTCAGGCTTGTATCACACCATCCTTCCAGGAGACAGAAAGGAAAAAATATTTTGGAAACTTCAACAACATAGAGTGATGCCGGGCAACAAGAACTTCATGAAAACAGTTTCAATCCAAGAGCTTTCAGCTGAGAAGGTTAATAATATCAGCAAGAAATCATCATTAGAAGAATAAAAACTTCGTTAATAAGTACTCGTCAGCTGAAAAATCCCAAAGAAATTGAAAATCCAAGCTGACTGAACTACAGCCACTACTGGGAAGGACAGTATAGTTGTCAGCAATCTGCTTACAGCAAGTCATGTGCAAGGGAAAGGGAGAGGAAAAAGAAATTGTAGCATTTTGAAGAAAAACTGCTATTATGCTTTCTTGAGTGGTACTACAGTGATTCTGATTTTAGAGAGTCTCATCTGAATTCAAGGTTTTCCCAATAAGAGGATTGATTACACAATGATGGAGCCTTTGCAGCCACAGAATCCCTTAGAGATATTCAGTAGATGCTTTGAAAACCAGTGACCTGTGCCTTTTTCTGTGCTACTAGGATTGTATTTGCTTCCACAATGTCTTATCCCTGACATTTAAAAATAATACTAATCTGCAGTTAATATTAATATTAATTGATTAAACAGATCATACTCTACAGAATGCCCCATCAGATGATATCTGCATTTCTTTTGCTGTTCCTCCTGGGCCCGGACAGACACAACAATAAAATGACAGACTCATCCATTAAATGAAGATGTAGAGACTGGGGCTTGTGATGGATGTACAGACTAGATAAACAAGAGTCCAAGAGCTCAATACCTTCTACTAAGAATACCCTAGTTCTGTGGCCTAGAATTTCAAATGTGAAGCGAGGACTTCTCTCAAACCACCTAATGAGATGCCAAGTACTTCTGTGTTAAGAAGGAGAGACTGCCAAGATTCCAGCATGACATAGTTTTCTAAAATAAATTCACTGAAACTGGTACCTGCAAATGCTTCCAGCGGCAAAGAGCAGATGAACAGTGGCAGTAAGACTGCTTTATTGTGCACTGCTGAAATTTGAAGGGGTTATTGTGTATGAAACCTTGTTAGGGAACTCTGTTTTTCATCCAGTCTTTCCAACAAATGAGACAAAATTCTATGTTTTGCTTGTAGAGAACTTCTCTATCTGCTACAGCTTCCCAAATGAGTATCTCCTAAGGAGAGAGGGGATGGGGAGGTAGCTGCAGCAATACAGCACACGTGCTGAACTATGGCTTCCTAAAGCCATGTTATTCACCAGTGGTTCTGCTCTATGTTCTTTTGTGTCCCGTATTTCATTTTGCAACCAACTATGTGCTTTCCAGGCTGATACACCACATTACAAATGTCTAAGAATTACAAAGTCACATTGCAATCTCTATGGAATAATTTAATGTTAAATAGTTTTCAAGAAAGGTCTTATGATGATGAACAGAAATCCTGGCCACTGATTCAGTGTCAGGTATGAACTGAAATGCCATCCTTATGTGCTGTTTAATGCAAAACAGCCACAGTGAGTTTTGAACCCTATCATCATTTCAGAACGCTTTCTCTTGGTCTGTTTATACGTTCAATGCAAACACATTCTCAGATCTCCTGCTGCAGGAACTAAGTGGCCATGTCCTTGGTACTCAGTTCCATTGGTAAAGATTTTACCAGTTGCAACCTAGGAAAGGGAAACTGAACATGTAGTTTGGGATAACAATTAGGAGGATTTAAATGACAAATTTCCTACAGACTCACAAGAAGTGCAAACAATAATCATAATGAATCAAACCTTAAAATCATTCTTCATTAGGCGCTGTAACGTAGGTAAATATATTCACAAATTTAGTAACAGAAACTTAAAAAATACCGATTCTTGTACTGATGTGTACAAAATTTACCCACTGTGACAAAAAAAAAAAGCAGATTAATTTTCATCAGAAGTGATATAGACAGGTTATTTGTGGATGTCATTACGCATGCTACATCCAACAATTAGTTCAGTCAATTTGGTTTATGAGTCATACGAAGTACATCTGCTGGCAACATGAGATTTACACCCGTGATCAATACCTCATGTGGCTAATTATAGAAAAAATGGTCACAGTGCCGTTGTGATAGTTTAGGTAAAAATAAAAAGGAAAAGCACATTCCCTACCTTCTCAGCATCTTGCTCAAAAAGTCGGAGTTGAAAGCACTGGTCTAGTTTCAATTTGCGGACGTGCCACATCTGATGTAAGTGTTGCCGGGTAGAATGCAGCTTGTCCAAAAGGCTGGTAATCTTTGGCACAAGACTTTGAAAATCCGCACTTCCAGGAATGCAGTTCCTACCAGAAAAACCATCACTGCACCTTATGCATTGTAGTAACCTCTGACCCTCACGGTCCAGTTCTTCCACAGGAGCTTTAATCACTTTTTTCTTAAGCTGTGTGTGCTCATCAATCAGCCTCCTGGAGCCCTCAACGTCAACTGGAAACTCCTTCCTAGCCAACATTTCCTGGAGGTCCTCCAGCCTTGATAATAAATGGATGGCACTGTTGAAAAACTCTTCCAAGGAGACACGTAGCTCTATCCATTCATCGTGGTTGTAATCCAAGGATCCTTCAAACTCATCTGTCAGTTGTGATGGATCTACAAGTTTTGCCAGGCCTTCAACAGATACCATACTTGTCTAAGGAAGAGAAAACGACAGCATCTGAATTAGTGACTGTGACCAGAAATAATGGTGTAGCCCACAAATAGCATGAGAGGATTATTTTCCTCATCAATACATAATTGCAACAACATTGCAAAAGATGCTGAGGACTCTGTTTAACTTTGGAGAATGAACGGATTGCAAATGTTCCCATTAATTACACTGATTGTTTTTATTTATTCAAAGATGTGGTATTTACTGCAGTAATGCCTGTCCTTTTAAACCAGTCTGTGTCAAAAATATATCACAGGAATACTTCTGTCATAGATTAACTCAGTTGAATACTGCTGATTTCTTACCATCTCTGTTGAGTATGTGGCTGTGATTGTTTATAAAACAGGTAAATGGTATTAAATGGTTCTGTGGCTTATGTTGCATTCAGGCTAGCGGCTGTACTGCAGCGAACATTTTAGGCACTTAAATTAAAGTAGGTATTGTGAACTGCCAAAATACACAATATGCTGGCTTTTTTTTTCTCTTCCAGATCATTCCAGTTCGCTTTTGCCACAGGCAGAGCTCTTTCACATTAGTAATTTCTAATTCAATTAAGCCAAAATCAATGCAAAAGTGAAATGTCACTGAAGTATTAACAATTAGAATTTATTGCTAATAGAAAGAATGGCTCATGAATCCATGAATCATACACAATCAATGAGAGATGGTTTTAATTCATTTAGACTCAGTAATCAGAGATAAAGAAATGCAATGGGTGCCTGGAAAACAGCTTTCAGTTTAAGGACCTAACAACTGATGTTTGCTCCCACTTACTTTGGACAAATTACAATTTTTTTTTCTGAAATATGAGCATAAAGTTTCGAATGTTATTATATATCTTCTGTGCTGTCATTTAACACCCAAGGTGGTAGCCCTTAAAGAACTGCCATTCATACATAGAACTGTATTCACCAGTGGCTGCACATCTACTCCCACAAAATCAGGCCTCTAAGGAATGTCAGAGTTTGTGCTCTTCAGAGGCGGATGCACCCAATAATCACAGAAATCTTGTAAATGTCATCTGTAAAGAAAAATACGTAATGTCTGTCCATTATCCTGAACTATGTCCAAAAGAACAGACTTCCCACTGGTTTTAAGTTAATAATAGGCTTTTCTTCCAATTTTTATCCATCTGAAACTATCAGGCATTCTGCAGTGTATTAAGATGGGAATTCTATTGAATACATGCTCAGCAGAAATATTATTTGGGAAAAAGCTTTCAATGTTCTTTGGTTTGGTGAAGAGGGAGGAGCCAAACTGTGGAAAAGTAAACACACAGCTTCAGAGGGAACTCAAAATTCTAAACCTCCAGACACTAACTCCTTGAAAAGAATTAAGCTTAGATTTTAACTGCCTGACAAGAAAGTATTTCTCTGTGGCCAGTACCTGGGCATTCCCCCTGCAGTTCTTCAAGCTAATGCAAGCATTGCTCTTATCGTGCTGAGAATCTGGCATGACAATATAGCAAAAAGGCTTTTCATTAGGAGATTTCTGTAGCAAATTTCTTCACTCAGATTTGTTTCTCTGAGGAGATTCTCATGAAAACAATCTTAGTTAGGCAGGTAAGTGGTAAGACAAAGTAAAAGTAACTCAGGGATCACCCATTTTTCTTCTAAAATTCACTTTAAAAAGCACTGCCCACTATTAAAGCCTTTGGCAGGAGAAATAAAAGAATCTTGAATGCACCCCTGGATTAATGCTAACTAAGCAGCCCAACCCATTCCTCAAAATGGCAGGGCATTCTGGAATCTGCATAGGTGAACCAAACCTTGTCCTTTTTTCCTATTATTCTGGGTCTGATGAACTGCAGGGCATGTTTCTCTCTCCAGACTGTAACACAGAATCATTCTGCCAGAGGTTCACATACAATGTCCAGATCGTTAGCCTCCACCATGGCCATATTCTGTCCTGGCACAGGCATAATGGTTCCATTAAGCACAGAAGCAGAAGTTGGCTAAAAAACAGACACTGGCAACTGTTTAGTTTTGTAGATGGGGTGATTCAACAGAGACTTCCATTGCCTTCCACTGCACTCACCTCCTGCTGAGTACCTTGTGTTTGATCAGAGCTGTGGGAAAGCACTAGGATTGTGAAAAGAGGGTGCATGTGTGCTGCCCCACACAAATCAAATAAATGTGAGTCATATTAACCTGTGATGCTTATTTGGTATTCACAGTACTTATGCAGAGAGGAAGAGCTGCCCCAGGGCTTACTGATAAGCAATAGCAACCACAGGAACCCTTTAAAACAGAAGCTCATGGATAATGGAGGCTGTATTGCAGTGGATCTACAGGACTGAGCTTCAGAGCTGCACATTCAGAGTCTGAGTAAGAGAGACAAATATAAACTTGTTTATCAGCAAAATAAAAAAACAATGATTAATTAGTGGCTGGGCATGATTGATATATAAGCACTTCACATGCCTGAGCTTTGCTTTTCTTTGGGTAAGAAGCTGAAGTTCCCAGAATGCTAAAAAGCACTAAGAGAATATAGCTGGTTTGTCTTCATCAATGGCAAAGTGAGTAAAAATCTCTTTAATTATGCAGTGTTGTATATTGGTTACCTATCAGAGAGCCTGCCTGAGGCAACTTATCATTAACAAGAATTGTTTTTGTTAGCCCTGAACTGTAAATCTCAATTAAACTAAAGTGGTGACAATATATGGACAAATTTGATCTCAATGTCTTTTATTAAAAGAGCTATTAACTGAAGTTGCACTGAGGTCAGCTAACAAACTCACACCCATACATTACCAACTAGAGAACTTTGTCTTCGCTATTTTGATTCATTTGGTGCTTGTTTGTTTGGAGCTTTTTGTTTGTTTATTGTTTGTTTTTCCTAAAATAAATACAGAAAAGGCTAAATGCAACACCATCAGAAATAAAACTCACAGAAAAACCCTCACCAATGTGACCCATGGATGTGAACATCACCAAAATGAAACAAGCACCCCACTCTACAAGTGTGCTCAGAAGGCAACCTGGTGCCAGGGCATGCACCTTTGGGATGCAGTCCTCAGAGATCATCTTTTCTCTCAAGGACAGGGCTTGAGAAATCTCTTCCCTGAAGAACATTTTTTATGAGGAATAATGCTTTGCCATACATCCCTCACGTGGCTCTCACCTCAAAGATGAACTTGGAACTGCCAAAGTTTGTCTTCTGCTTCTGCCAGAAATTATCAGGTTTTATAATCAGGGCAACATGAATCTCAGCAGGGAAGGCTTCTTGAAGAGTCTTTAGGAGAGGCTTGATCAAATCCCATTTTGATCCCCGCATATCAATAATAACAGTGAATCCTCGTTTACAGACATCTTCGCTGTAGGAATAAAAGCATGTCAAAATAATTAATACTGAGGGCAGTCACACTGAGGTTTAACTTATCTTACTACCATTCAGTGCTGCAGAGCAAAGGAAGGGATGATATACTTCAAAATAAAATGCAAAAGTATACAGCATTGAGGTTATATCAATTTTAAGAGTTTTGCCATAATTAATCTACACGAAGTGTATACATTTTAATCTCACATTTCCTAAGAACAGGCAATTCAAATTTCCACTGAAATCACCTGTAGTTTCACACAATCCAAATCAGAATCAAATCTATCTATATAGTACCTGAATATATATGTGTACAACAGATTCTGCTTTCAATCTGTTGAATTTAATTCACAATCAAAGCCAGCAAGCAGGATCCTGTGCCTTAACATTGCTGACTGCTCATATATTTGGGTGCTTTCATTTTTAGAGGCCCCACTATGGGCTTTTTAAAAATGTGCAATTTCCAGAAAAGTGCTTGCCAATCATTCTGTGAAAGGAAGGTCCTTGTGACTCACTATGTGCACTGCTAAAATTGAGGCCCTTTTCCCCTCCTGATCGATCTTCCAAATGTTGCTGGGCTTTTTATGTCTGCAGCCTTAATTTTCTGCCAGCCTGTGCTCCTCGCTTCTCAAACATTAAAGATGGCTGTCTAGCCTCATCCTTAGCAATGTGTATGGAACAAGAGCACCACAGCACCAGCTTGCCACATGCCTTCCCTTTTTATTCACAAGAGAAGAGAAAAGATAAAAGAACATGTTGGTTCAAGTCAAATCTGGGCAGCTTTCTGAACAGCTTTTCCAGGGACGTAGTACTGCTTCTCAGAAAAAGGGGTATGGCTCAAAAGCGTCATCCTCCATCTGCAGCATCCAAACATTAGATCAGAACTGACAAGTGTTGACTCCTCTGACTGCCCAGCCAATACACCTGCTATGGATGGCACTGAGCTCAGAGAGCCAAGGTGTCTCCTGTGGGCCCTGGGCAATTGCATAAAACACGAAGTCTCAACCCCCACTAATATTATTGGGATGTTAATGACTAAAAGTCATTGCCAAAGCACTAAAAATGACAGCATGGCCTAATTGCTGATCACAATTCAGTCACAATGCAGCCATAACAAGAAGATGCTGAAAGAATTGTAGAAAGAAGAAAGGACGATATAAACCAAAGAAGAGAAACATGGCAGAACGTGAATCTATTTTCTATAATGGATGTAACAGGGAGGTACAGAACAAGAGATTCTCTTTAGCACATGAATACAGCACACTTGGCCTTTCTGCAGACTGGCCATCATTACAAATAGCTTCATAAAGGTATATGTAGACATAAAGGCTTATGTGAGATAATTAAAAATAGCAAGTGTTGATATGGATATCACAAGAGAGAATCCAAAATACACTGAAGACAGATATTATTAAGCATGCTTATAACGCAGAATCATAATATTCTGTTTAGACTCTATATGAAGACTCTCAGTGCACACACACATATTTTCACTATATTCTACTCTCTGAATCCTTAAACATTTTCTGCTGGTATGATCTAGATCACATGTATCTCACTAAAACAACTCTGTAAAGCTTTCTAAGTCAAAGATGGAGTACTTTTCATAGGAGGCACACTAGATTAACATCTATAACTTAAAAATGAAAGCCCTTGGTGAGCTCACTGAGATGTAAAAACGTTTCTGCACTGACTGCCCCACAGCAAAGGGTTTTTTGCCATGTTAAGGGAAGTCCCTAAATTCTGCAGCCTCCATTCAGTGCCAGGAGCAAGCAGTCACAGCCAGTGAGCTTGGTCCTCCACCTTATTGGCGCACTCAGGGCATGTTACATGCAACACTCTGTGCAACGAAACACAAGGCAGACCAGGCATCTCCGAACACTGTTAGGAATACAGATCTTTTTATTCTCCTTTTACCTAGTGCTGAAAGGTCAGACATCTGATCCTGCCATAACTAATGCCAAAAAATGCTGTCAAAGAAGCTTTGTTGGTGTTGCTACTACCTCTTGCCCTTTGGAACTACAGTGGAGACAAAGAACCAAATCAGAAAGGACCTGAATAGGGGTTCTGTGTTGTTTTTTTCTTGCAGAGCTTTATGGGGTCTTCAGCAACTTCTGCCAATTCACTGAACCTTGTTATACTGAATGACTGATTTTTCTTCAAACATTTGACACAGAGATCTAGTAGCCAAACAAAGAAGAAGAAGATAAGTGTTTAAGTATTTATTTAGATAGTAAGCTCCTTAGGGCAGAAATCATCTACCATGGTGTGTTTTTCTAAGGAGTTTGCCTCCAGGTACCTACACAGACTTCAGCTGCTTAGCATTAATTTGAAAAAAAATATGTTTTGAGAAACTATACATGGAAATCCAAATAATTCCACAAAATATTTAAAAACAATTTGCAAAAGTACAACTGAATGTGGATGTGAAAGGCTTACACAAATGTGGGGACATCTTGTAGTTTAAAAAAACATACATTGAAAATGACAATATTTGAGTCGTAGTATCCCAATACCGACAGCCATTGACAGGGCTCTAAAACAAGCCTCATTTGTAGACAACAAAACACCCATAAATTCTGGAGAGTCAGGGTAATCTGTGAGCATTTGTCATCCTTGACAGTCAGTCATTTTTCATCAGTTACCTCAATATGTAGAGGAAATGACCTTAGGTTCCTTTTGAATAGTCTCGCCATGCTTATTAAATTTACTGTTTAAAAGCAACAACTGAAACCCTCCCCAGTTTAGCAATTGATCGGGAAAAGCATCAGCAGCAATCAAACTTCCTTCGTACTGTCCAAGCAAGCCTTCCTTATCCCCAATTCTCAGGAGGCTGCAGCAATCCACATATCTATTAGGCACAAGCAATCATTTCAGGACGGCAATTAATGTTGATTGTGGTGCTTAATTTTTTCCGGTATCGATATTTGACCAGAAACTGGAGAAAATGCTCAGATCAAGGTATTTGGACAATCCATCAGCCCTTTGACTGCGCTCATCTGGACTTGATTTGCAGCAATGAGCACAAAATATCTGATAAGTGATGAGTCATTTCAATTGCTACACTGCTTTTAAACAAAGACTGAGACTACCTTCCAAGTTTACTAAAAATATCTGGGAATATTTGTAAAAACAATACTTATGATACGTTTGTTGGTGTTTTTTTGTGCTTTTTTTTTTTTTTTTAACTTTTTAAAAGAATAAATCCAAAACTCAGAAGTAGATGTGATAATTTTGTCAAAATAAACCCCTCTATTTTGGTTTCTAGGGTGCTTTCACAAGGTTATTTTCTCAAGTTTCCTCTTTAATTCAGGCACATTCTAAATTGTGTTTTCTTTGGCAAGAGCTGGCTTGCTGGGTACCAAACAATATTGAGCACTTCATGCTTTCTGATTAATCTTTGAAAAAACTACCATTGATTATATGTATTTTTCATCCTTGCAATTTGGCCAAAGCTTCTGGCATTTAGAAGCTTCAGCACTTGATTAGCTGAAATAACACAGTATCTCCATTCCCATTTTGCAGTGACGAGTTAATGAAAAAGCAACACATTTAGCACGCCTGTTGGGCCACTGAAACCACAGATCTGACATATATGGCATCTCATTCAGAATATGATTTGTTAACAGTGAGAGTGAGATCTCCTTCAAGGAGGGTCAGTGTAACCTTGTCAGGAGACACTCTCAGCATTACAAGTAGCTCGACGAGCATCAATTTGTAAGTACAAAATCTGCAGGAGCTTAATTATTTTGAGATCACCATTCCGTTGACAAATGTGGCTGTAATCAGTCAATTGATTCACTAGCTGAGGGTGGAAAAGCGAGAGGAAGAGGAGAAAAATTAGTATGTGACAGCCTCTCCGAGGCCTCATCTCATACTGAGATTAAACTAACTCTCCTGGCTAGTTTCAGTATGCCGAGGATCACTTCAGTAATGAAAGTGTTAACATGTTTTTATCTACTGCAACTGTTTATCCATCTTGTCTGCGGTTTGTTTACACAGCTTGAAAATGAAACTGGCTGGGGACGTTTGTAATCAGTGTCACTTACTGGCTGTAATTGTTTGGTTCTTCACTACCAAGTTGAGCCTGAAGATCGTCTTGCCAACAGAAATAGTTATCTGCTTTGTTAATATGCTTTCCAGTGAATTTGGAGGACAGATAGTCCTTTCTTATAGACTTATTTATGAAGCACTCTTGAACCCACATTATTTATTAAAATATCGGACATTTAATACTTCTCAAAAAATTGTATCATGCTCATCATTCCAATTAGCATTCTAGTTATCATTCCAATTAGTTCCTGAACGCTCACACTGCCACCAGTGGTGTCCCACATCCCCCAGTGGCTGTGGCTGTCGGGAGTGCTGGAGCAGTCCATCTGCACACAGATCCCAGGACGCCTGCTGATCCTCACATCCTCTTACATGCTGGTGCATCAACCAGCAGTGGGGAAAGGCACATCCTAAGAGCACCACTACTCTGGAATAACAATTCCAGGAAAGCTCCGACCAGAGAAGTTCAGCTACCCAGAAGTCTGTAGGTAGACAGGCTTCAGCCTAAATTTTTCCTTTTATGTTTTCTTACTTGGTTTCACAATGCTTTTTTTGTAACTAGAAGAGAAATATTTATCCAGCCCCCATTTCCAATCAATCCTTTGTTCCTTGCTGCGACCTAAATTTGTTTCTTCTCTTGCAGCTTCAAAAAGGAAATACTCATTCTCTTTTTCAAAAAAAGCAGTTTCACATTGGCTGGAGCTGGGTATAAAGCAGAATCGCAGAGAAATTTCAGTGACATCTTGTAAAGAGACTTGGAGCCGGTGAGGCCCAGTCAGAGACAAAGCTCCTGTCTCTGGTTTCCAGCCATTGCTCTTAGGGGACATGAGATGTGACTGCAAATGGCACTAGAATGCAGATGCCTGGGCTGCACAATGTCCACATTCAACCCCTAGTTTTGGACACTTGTCAACAGGAGGGAATAGAAAAACAGAAGAAAAATATTCTGGCAGAAGTTTACTGGTGCCAGAAAGGGTTTTTCTGCTATTCTCAAGCAAGTAGCTTGAGCGTGACATGCTGGTATTTTGTTTTTTCCTTCTAAGAGAACAGTTCTGAAGTCAGAATGATTCTTCTGTATAATGTTGTAAGCTGGGAAGCACTCAGACACACCTTGACGCAAGAAAACCTTTTTCCAATATTTAACCATGTTCATGTAAGATCCAGAGTCTCTACTAGAGGTGCAGGTCCTCTGCCAGGATAATCTGTCAGGATTCAGCAGGGTCACCCTGTGTTGTTTCCTATCTAGGCAGAAATGAAAAATGTACATCTCTGTGGTCACAGACTGGACCAGATCTCTGCAGGCATTCATCTTCTTATTTAATTGAGCAAATAAATATTATTTTAGAAGTTTTCCATCTTTATTCAAATAGCAAAGATACAAAACACAGCTGTGTCCAAGAATGCATGATTGCAGCTATTAAAGACAAAGCTGGAGGATGAATATTACGATTTTTCACATTCCTATTAACTTTCTGCTGGTTAATGATGCCTGCATACAAACCCATTTTTGTACAAACCCCCTTCCCCTTTTGTTGTTGCATGTCTACTACATTTGGATCAATATTTGGCAGGCCTTCCATGAAACAGCTGCTGAGATAAATATGAAATTAATCAAGGCTTTGGTTTTGTTGATGCTGGGCTACATCTAAAGATTTGTTACTACAACAAAGAAATATTCAGACAGTAAGTACCACTCAGCTCTCTCTTGAGCCTTTTGAAGTCTTATATTTGGGTTATCAGAAACAAAACGAAAAATGATTTACTAAATGAAAATGATATGTTATTTGCTGGAAAAAAAATATTATAGTTGCACTGAAATATAAATATACCATTTTTTAAAAGGTTTGGGCAAACAGATCTATTGAAGAATATATTTGGAGATTCAAATTCATTGGACTCCAGGTGAGAAATAAATATGTGGTTATCTTGGTACAGCCAAATGAGTCAGATTTAATTTAATTAAAAAAAAAAAAAAAAGCCAACAACTTTATGCTTGTATTTTAAGTACTTGCATAGTTAAGGTAAGGAGACCATAAAGTCCATTTCATGCGCAGCCACTAGAACATTTAGTCCACAACACTGCCAGATTTTTATATAAAGTAAAGTATACTCGAACTGGGTGATGACTGCTCAGGGCTCTTCAACTTAAGTTCCTGATTTATCATTTCAAGACATCAGTTACTTAAAAAGTAAGTTAACGGAGAGCAGCAGCAGCTTCAGGAATTTGTCACCACAGTAAAACATAGTTACCTCAGAATGGAAAGTATCCAGATTGCAAATGCATACATTTCATTGAAACACGTGGAAGGCAGAGTTATCCACAGTGGAAAGACCTCTTATAGTACAAACAAACCTGCAAGCGTGTTTGATTCATGTGTATTATGTTCAAAGAATGATTAATGTAGATTTAGGCAACAGACAGCAGCACCTGGTGAAATCCAATATATGTCCATAGGCAGACACCGTGGCAAGTTCTGTACTGAAGTCAGCAGGTATAAGCACTCTGGGAATAACATACTTGATCCAGGGCTAAATTGAGCTCTCAGATGAGTATAGGGAAAAATGCTCTTCAAAGACACTAAAATCACTGTCTCTAAGTAGTATTGACATTTCTTGCAGTAAAACACTCATCAGACATCATATGCTGTACCCGGCACTACGAGAGAGCAATGTGCATCCATGTAGTGAAGAGCTGTGACTGAAGTAAGGAATGAGGGTGAAGTGAGAAAATACACTTTGATCCAAAATAAGATGTTTTGTTAAGGTTGTATGTTCTCATGAAAGTGTGGTTAAAATGTATAACAGGGTTTTTTTATATTCTGCTTGGGCCTTTTCAGGTGAAACGTCTTTATTTTTCATTTTGTTCCACAGCATCCAAACAGACCTTAAATAGAAAAAAGCAGAATTTCCTCAAAACAAAATATCTTTGTCAATCAAATATTTTGGAGGTATTTTTTGTTGAGAAATTTCTGATGCTTTGGGATTTTTTTTTCTCTTTTAAAACCTGCAGTTCCAAAGAGCAGACACATTCTTCTACAAGTAAGTATCTATTTGCAGAGTTCAGCCCACGAGTTGCCTAGCAGAAGTGACACTGCCATTGTTGGAGGGTTATAGGATTTTGGCCAGAATCCATGTACCTGTTTTATTTAAGGGCACGTGCTGAATTTAGGTGCATCCCTTAGGAGGAAAGGTTGAATATTAGAACCCACAAACTCTGTGGTCCCTGCAATGAGTCTGTTTTGCTAGTACAGTATGTGAGAATTTGAGTTCTTTCTGGAAACATATGGTTAAAAGTTGATGTCTCCATTTTCCCCAGGTTGCACAATGGGGAGTTACCATGACCAATAAATCTAGTGGCACTCATTTCTTTCGAGCTCCACCCGCATACAAACAAAGCAAATCTTTGTAGTCACAATGATTTATACCAAAATAGTTCACTTATCAGATAGATACTTCCTGCTGTGCCAGACTGGGTGAGGATTGGGTGCGTGGGGTATTACATGCAGAAGGGTTTGCTCTGAGACTGCAGAATCAACCTTTGTGAAAAGCTATGCTTGTAAAATCAAAATGTGTGCACTTCTCTACACAGCAGACTTTACACATTCTTTCCAATAACGACTACAATGACACAGAGAAAAAAAAGTCAATTTTGCAGAGCTCTCAAGAGACAGTGGATACTGATATGTTATTTACAGCCCAATTTCAAACCATCTAGCTCAGGTCTGATTTTTTTCTGAGTTTCTTAGCAAGAAGGACTAAGCCTTGCTAATGAAGCTACTTGACATGAGGCATCATTTATTACTTGAGTGGTGACATAAATAGATCAAAATGATGCTAACTGAGCACAATCAAGTAGATAGCTCAGTATTTCAAAAGGAGTAGGACACCCAAAAGACACTGTTGGCCCCCACAATGAGAAAGCTGCATCCAAAAATCTTTTGGAAAGTGCAGAAGAATCCAGCAGCTGAATAACAAAGCCAAAAATTAGCAGTGTGTCTTGGCAATGTGTTTTACAGGCCTCGCCTGAATTTCTGAGCTAACAGTCTGTCATCTTCCCAAGTGCACATGAGGTATCTTGTTCATTTATCAGGCCTCATTGTAGGATGCCATGTGCCACAGATACCTGTGTGCTTTCCCCAAAATTTTACAGTCCATTGTGATAAGGCACTTTCTCATCCTGATGGGAACTCCCATGTTGACATCACAGCAGCATAGTTTCAAGGCTGCTCCATGCAGACTTCTATCAAAATCTCCTTATTATCCTGAATTTCCACCATAACCTCTAATCATTTCTGTTCTCCATCAACATCTCTTCCTATCAGTCACCCCTAATTGGAAAAACCCTGAACAACTGTTTCATCAGCTAAGCAGGTTCAGATAAATGTTCTGAAAAGTAATTGCTCCATTTTAGCTGCATGCCCACTATTAAGCTATATTGCTTCTCAGTCAAAAGCAGAATAAAAATCCACAGGCAAATCCATCAACAAGTGCCACATGTAAATGTGCATCATCCTACTCATGTCAAAAACTGCATAACCATGTGGTGACTTTCCTGCTTCCAGACCTGAAAATTATATTGACAAATTAATGTATGCCAGGTTAGGAATGATGGGAGTCTACTAGTCATAAAACTCTTTACTGTAGATATCAGTCAGCCCATGAAAATAAAAATCACCGTGTAGATTCATGGAGCACTGCACCTGCAGATATTTGTCCTAGTATTGACTGGCTCGCTTGGTCTGGAAGAGATGCATCAAAGGTGTCACAAGCCACTTTTCCCCACCAGCCTAATGGTTTCCCTATCTGTACGTTAAGCCAATGCAATATAACACTGTGTGTAAGAATGGGCCTAAAATATCAGGTTTCTGTAGCAAGACGCACAGCCATTGTCACAGCCTCAGGGTAACAAGTGTTAAGAAAAAGCAGAAAGCATTTCACAGCCACTCCACAAGACTGTAGCTGATGCTCACAAGGGACGCAACACTCACTACAAGAAAAGCCTGCCTAGTGTAACTCTAAGACATTAAGAAAAGACAAAGAACTACAGGTAGCTTCCTTACAGTTATCAATTCACTGTTCATTCCTTTTTAATATCCAGCTAGAGCACTGCAGTCCTGGACAAGGGTCCTAGTTTGGGGTTGACTGCCACCCACTAGTGTCTCTATGTTGTAGCTCAACTCTGCCTTAGCTTTTTCAGCTGTAAAATGCGTCTTACAATATTTTTTCCTTACTGAGAAAAATGAATTATCCTGTTGAATAATATTTATGATATTTTCAGACACAGATAGGATAAATAATTGCAGAATTATAAGCTGAAAATAGTCAGGGTTGCTTCATGGTTAATTCACAGAAGCTTCAGAGAGAGCACTTAATAATCTAAGCATGTGCTGATTTGTCCATGCTGGGCTATATTCTCCATTACACGTGTGCTGATTTTACAGGGGGCATTTATTACTTTATACATACGCTTATCTAATTGCACTGAATACACATGCTTTATTAAACTCATAAATGAGCACGTTTATGAGTCTATGTGAAAGTAGAGCCCTTCATATTTTATTTATAAAGTGAGACAATAGAACTGCATTGACATAGAACATCCATTTAATTCAGAGGATTTAGGGTTGTCCCACAGATTTTGCTATTTTTGCCAGAATCAAAGCTTTTGGTTTTTTAATTAGATTTCCAGCCCATCTGCTTGCAAAGATAGCCTTGACAATATAAACCAATGCACATTTGTCTTGCTGAGTCTGCAGCAAGTGGAAAGAAACAATGAGCCTAGAACAGTGAACTTGTCTCCTCTATCTTATTGGGGTATTAAATAAAAAGCCAGTTCTGACTGCCTAAATATCAGGATTTTTAACTATTTCCTTGCTGTTCGTTTTGCCACCTAACCTGTGGATAAAATGTTTGTCAAAGCCCTAAATTCACATAACCTCATGTCCATTTTGATGACTGTGCTGTACAACTCAGGTTGTCAATCAGGACAAGACAGGTATCTGACCAAATCTATGAGATTTCAATTATAATAAGGAATTTCTTATCTTTTGTCAATGTGTGGGTTAAAAGCACTGATCACAGCACAATCAGACAACTTGTACTAGAAGCGTAGAGTGGGAAAGTTTGCAACCTCACAATTATTTTATTGATATAGAACCCACAGGAGCAATAGCCTAATAAATAGTTTTAAACGCTTTATGTTATAACTAAGGAAAACAGATTAAAAGATGTCTGTTGCTATGGCACGCTTTACTAACAGCATACAAAACAAAGCTCACACAGACTCAGTCTTTTCCTACCACTTGAAAGTAATAAGAATATTACACTGGGCGCCTAAAAGAATGACACTGCCAACTCAAAGCACATTAAAATCACCCACAAAGTTCACAACTCTTAAAATAACTGACTATTCCTACGTTTTCTGTAATTACAGATTCTTAACTTACTGTTGCAGTGCTCCTTGATGTTATCTATCTTAAAATCACTGATGATGCGTTTTTGTCAGTCAAGCAAGCTTACATTGGTTACTGATGTCAGAAAATAAAGAGGTGAGATTGACATGGAGTTTCTGGCAGTGGGTGCTGCCTGTGCTATCACAGTGTGAGGATGCTGCATGGATGCAGCCATATCCTGGTGCTGTGTTTTTAAAGGATGGCAATGCGCAGTGACTGCGCTTCTTTAATCTTATGGACTGTCTGATAAAAATATCTTCCATCTGGTTCCTGTTTTTATAGCTGTTCCTCACAATATAAGGAGCTTGATTAAGCAATTATGATGGTGCACGAAGCACATGCTTACACTTGTTGGATAGAGATAGAGATACGTGTACACTTGACTGATTTGCTGGGGGAGGATCGCAAGCCTTAAACAAGAACTAGGAAAGGACGTGTGAAGCAGCAGCCTGCAGGCCAGGCAGGCCTTTTCCTGCTTCATTTGACCTCTTGCATCTCTTTCCAAGGTTACTGTAGTGAATTAAGACGTTGATATCCGCCTTTCATTTGTGAGTAACAGCAGATACAGTGAATGCACATTTCCACCTTAATGATTTCCTTCTTAAGTCCCTGATGATTTACATAATGCATAAATGTCTTTGTTCTGTAATAAGATGTTCTTTGAAGTCAGAGAGTTATGGAAAAGTCTTATGGAATAGCTCCATAGACAGAGTAGTATTCTGCTGTAGTCTTCTGTTTTGAAATAAATTTCTTGATTGAGTCTGTTTGCAGAACAGATGTATATTTCCAGTACATTCAGACTCTGCTGAAGTCATCTGTAGCCTGGAAGAATCCACAGATGACACCCTACCATTTTCACAGAAGGCATCTATAAATTAGGAAGAACCAACAGCTTGACAAATCAATTCAGATCACTGATAAAATGACCAGATAGATATATTAACTTGTTTCCAATGACTTTAAATACACCAAAAACGTCTTGTTATTTCATACTTTGCTATTCATTCTACCCCATTTAACTAATACAGTTTATCATCAGCTTTGTTAGAACTTGACCAACATTTGCATCTACCTGATATAAAACATAAGTTCCCCATCAATTAATTTTCAGACTGGAAGAACAAACCTACTTTATAACAGTATTGCCATAACCGGTTACACCATCTTTGGTCCTGAAAGATCTTAAAGAGTTTTGCCATGGTTAATTAGATGTTAAATTAACCAGTTTCTAATATGATGCTTTAAAGTATTTCACGCAACAACAAAAGCAGAAGGAACTGCTTTTTTATGTTGGATTTAGACAAAGAACAAAAAACACCGCAGAATATCTTTGACAATTTCCTTTGAAATGGAACTTAATTCCTGGCCAAGAAAATGAGAAAAAGAAGAAGAAAAGCAAGGACTATTGTGCCAAAAAATGTTCACAGGTGCAGGAATTAGACATTAACAGAATCTCTAATTACACATCTGATTTTTGGCATTTTTTCATGGCAGCATGAACATAGTTGAAAATCTTTTGTGCATGTATGTCTTCCCCCCCCCCCCAAAAAAAAAAAAAAAAGGCAAGAATGTGTTTTCTTTTGTTAAAACCAATTGTAAGTCAATTACATCTTAGTGGGCAAAGCGAGCACTATGCTGTCAGCATGGACTTCATCTTCTGGAAACCTGGCTTGACACCAATTTTATAAGTACAAGAAAGGAGATGAAGACAACTTTGCACTAGTACTGCATCTGATGCATTTATTTGATTTATATTGCTCCACTTTCTATACCTTAGTGAAGCATGTCTACTTTAATTTGCCAGTGCCAAGGGAATACAGAAAGCACGTATTTTAAAAAGAGAAAAATTAGCATTCCATTCACTAAGAGAAGCATTTCCAGGCCTGGTGTCAAAGTTTGAGCAGGTACAACCCCAAGTAGCCTCTTTTTGAAAGGTATTGAGTTGATTTTACCTAATGAAAATGTGTGCCTTACTCTTATAATTGGTAGTGCCCAACAAGTCATCAGAAAAGTGTTACCAATACTAATATAACACAGATGCAATTTAACAGTCCATAAAACTACAGAGATGAAGCTTTCTATAGAATTCATTCCTAAATGAAAACCCCAGGAAAAGTTTTCAGCTGATCCTATTTTCCTGTCACCTACCATACACCATCTGACACCGCAAAATGGCTGGGGAGGCTGTTATGGAACATAAGAAACTGAGATTTCCAGTAAGCCTGGTAAGTGTGAGGTGATATAGCAACCGGGGTCTGCCCTGAGAAGAAAGCTAGCCTAAGGAAAGAGCATGTACTGCCAGTGTATTTGATTCCTAGTCTAACAGTTCATTAACAAAGCAGAACTTCCAGACATTCTTCCTATGGGTAAGGTTGTTCATTTCTTTCCTACATACCTGCTCTTTAATTGGATGTTGGAATGGACTTGCAGCTCCTTCCCACAAGTCTCCAGTGGGAAGCAAAATCTAAACTAATCTGTGATCCCAGAGATGTTTGCTTCTCCAGCTGCAGTTTCTGAACTAAATTACAAATGTTGTAAAAACAGGAAAATGGAGAAATAAGGAGACATAACCACAAAATTGGATGTGATTAATCACTTCTGGAAGAAGTCAATTCTGTCTTGACAATGGAGTTAAAAAGAAGTCTTCAAGCAAAAGTACATACTGTGCATTTGATTAAAACTTAGACTAACAGATCATTAACAAGGCAGCATTTCCAGCCATTTTTTCTATGTTGAAGATCATCCATTAGCTTATCAGGTACTTGCTTTTCATTTAGATTTTGTTTTGGAATTACTGTTCTTCTCCTGGACTCACTGAATGGCAAAATGGTACATTTATAATGAGGAGCTTTTATCAAGTGCTTGTTCTAAGGACAGATGACATGGTATATGGCCAATTTCTTATGCAGTGCTCCCAGTGCAGTAATGGGAATGGCAGCTTTTAAGAGCTTTTTCCCCAGAAATGAGAAGTCTTATCAGTGTTTACTATACATGGATCTATATTTTAGACTCATGTAGCGTAACTATGATAAAAAAAAATCTGTCTTCAAGGAGTGAAAATATTAGCTAATTCAGTTTCTAAAACTTTGTGAAGTTCCTACTTCATGGACTGATACATTCAAGGCTATGCAGTTAAGACGAGAGAAGATAACTTGAACCCAGAATTAAACTCAGGAAACTCTGGCTGTATCTTTCCCGTGAAGTTCCAGGATGGCACCTACATCAGTGCAAATGTAACCTAAATGAGCGGCCTAAATCAAACCTGAGGATTCCATCTGATTACCTTCTACAAAGATCACAAAAGACATAAGCAGAGCTGCTAAAACATACCATCTTTAGTTGGTGGTCTAAGTGGAGCTGCTAAGGCAACTGAAAAATAAATACAATTTTAGTCTCAATTTAGGACTGGCACACAGTATAAAAACAGTGGAAGGGAAAAGTGACATTGCAGAGGACTTTGATCTCTGTCAAATGCTGAATCAAATAAGATGGAAATAGAAAAGACCTATTTAATCATCATAGGTGGGGATGTTGTTCATGAATCTACAGTTCATGTAAGCATAGTTTAAGGAATATTTGAAAGTATGGAATGAAAAATTCTCCATCCACTATTACCAATGGTAAGACACTGGATACCTTTTCCATGTGACATACAAAAGGTAAGTAGATAAAATATGTACAGTAAGCCCACCTAGAGTTCTCCAAGGGTAAAGTCTTTTTTTCCTTGTGGGACATGATGTTTGTCCATGGAGCTGCTTAATCACAGAATGGTTTGGGTTGGAAAGGACCTTGAAAGACTATCTAGTTCCAACACTCCTGCTGTGGCAGGGACATCTTCAACTAGATTTGGTTGCTCAAAGCCCCATCCAACCTGGCCTTTAACACTTAATGAATACATTCAACAGCTCTTCAGTGTTCATTCTCGACATGAAACAAAGTATTGAAAATTATTTTGCCTATCATTCTTCAGGACCACAGAAGCCATGACCTTGTTTGGCAGAACATTAATAATTTGAACTGGAGTTCCAAAGTAACACAGCCTAATGTATTTATTGTCCCAGATGAGGGCTGTTCATTACGAATATTGCTCAAAAATGAATGCTCATCTAGTCACAGGCATGCTTTACTATGTCATGTAGGGATTACTGCTGATTGGTTGAATTTAATGCATTGAAATCAGTGGCTCTGCTTCAGGATTAGTTTGATTCAATGTATATTTTAAAATGCCATGAAATTCCTGCTAAGTGTCCCAAGAATCACATTATTAATGGTATGCCAACATATTTTTCATTTGTATTCCTTACATGAACACATTTAATATCTTCTTGGCTCCTTGGCCTTGGTTAGGACTAGTTGAGGTAAAAAGGCTGATACTTAGTGGTCAAAGGTTTTTAATGAGTAGATCTTTCAAACTGAATTTCAAAGTAATATTTATTTGATCCCCAATGACAACATCAATAGCAGAAGCATCTGGCCAGCCAGATGCTCAAATAAATAAATTAAAACTGAAGCTTACTAACCCTTTTATTAAAAGACTAAGAGATTATCTTCTTGTACTCCCATGGGAAACGGAGTAAAAGAGGAGAGCTGCATCATATTCATATCATATACACCATGAAGTAGTGCACAGAAAATGAATGTGAAAGCAGCCTAAATTTGCCTAGCGATGAATTGCTGCTGCTAACTTTCAGAGAGATGCACTTACTCTACACAGTCAATGCTTCGCTTCAATCTCTACTCAACGACTTTAACAGAAAGGATCATCCAGAGAAGATGTCTCTTGCAAATACTACACTGGCCCTTTAGTAGGATCCTATTTTCCTTTGCTTTCATTGCAGTAGGGACATGGGGCTACGTGGAAGAGCAAGGAAGTGTGAGAGGCTTCTATGAATGCAGCTGCAGGAGAAGGGAAAGTTGTTCTGGTGGTTTGGCTTCTTGTAGAAAAGTACCATAAAGGAACCTGCTAAAATTACATCATTGGAAAATTCTCCGGAGGCTAATGTTGGACATAAAATAAAGCCCCGTGTACACACACAGGGAAACCAATGCTTTCTTCCTAATAGTAGAAAAGTACACTGTGGTAAATATTGCAGACCAGACAATATGTGCTGAGCCAAAAGCAGGTTTGAATTACACTTCTCCACCTTTTTGGGGGCATGGGGAGAACTTTCTAGAATTATTTTTCTCACGTATGGTTTTAGTCTGGAATAAAGTATTTCTCTTTTTCTTTTTTCTTTCTTTTTCTTTATTTTTCGATCAAAGAAGCCTAGTGGCCTCACACCACATAGTTACAATTATATTTTGCTGCATACAGTGTTACAGAATCCATAGGGAGCTCCAGAGCAGTGCCAGGATCCACAAGGAAAACATTAAACTCGGCAGACTGACTGGTTAAGAGCACCTTGTGGAAAAGGAGAAGAAACCACTGATGAGATTTACAACTGCCTACCAAACTCTTGGATACTGACTCCCTTTGGAAACAGCAAAGCAATGAACATCTCAGCCTCTCAGACAAATTTTGCCAGTCTCAACCCATACTTTCCATGCTGTAAGAGCATCAGCCTGCTCAATGCCACATGCTACCGTGAACCAGTCGCTGTTCTATTTTAGTATGATCTGATTTTCTAAGACCTTTCAGGAGCAATGAAACTGCCAAGCCTTTGGTGGCAGCTTGAGCACTGACTCTCTAATGACAAATAATTTCCCTCTTCTAGACTCTTGGGTTCTCGAGATATCCTCTCTACCTCTATTCTCTAAAAAAGGGTGAAATCCTAATTTGTGTCCACCTTTCCTTCTCAGTGAACACTAATTAGGTCTCTTTTCCTTGACCCAGCACTCTAATCTCATTAAGCTTGTAAGAATTTAATTTTCCTGAAACTCTTCTCTGACAGATTTGCTTTAGACAGTGACTGATAGACAGCATGTTTGCATAAGCGTTGCATCATTTGGAGACAAAACTAAAAATACATTCCTGAAAGCACATCGTCAGTCCTCCTCAAAAGCTGTGCATTAGGGAATTCAGGTATTGAGCAGCATCCACAACACCTCCATCCATCCCGTGAGGATAAAGACAAGGCAGTCTGGCTTTGCTTCTCTGTCTCCCATTTTTTGCACAGAGTTGCATCAATTCTCCATGGGACTTTGGAAGAACTTCCCATTGATGTTAAAACATCTTTGACAATATTCCTGTTACAAAGCAGACTTCAAAGCACACTGGTGGTTTTCCTGCTCCTAAAGACATCCATGAAGAGGATGGCATAAAAGACTTCAAAATTATAATAATTTCTGAGAGTGAAAAGGATGTAGCACGTACTGGAGTTACTGATGAGGAACACAAGCACCCATGCTGGAATGAGACAAAAACATTTTATAGTCTCTGTAAAAGCCGTAGGAAAGAGATCACTGAAAAGAAAAGTTAGGATTGGCTGAACTGCTGCATATTCTGCTGACAGCTTCACCAGGGAACCACAGGGAAGGGAACTGGTGCAGCTCTACTGCCAGCGTGTCGCTCCCACAAAAGGTCTCTGTCTGCTAATTTTAGCATTTCTGAATTACTGCTCGCATTGGCGCAGAGCTGCCTTCTTCATGGAGTCTCCAGGTCTCTTTGCCTGCACCTCTCTGAGTGCTACAGAGCCACAGAAGCCCTTGAGGAGTACAAAACGGCCTTAAATCAGCACTAGTGTGGGGAAGGGACAGCGCATGAAGCGTGCTGCAAGTATCCCAAACTGCTTGTCAGCTGTTGAAGAAGATGATGGAGAAAATTATGCTCTACCTAAAATTACAGTGGGCTGTGGTGGCCACCAGCTTCTTCAGCAGTGAGTTATATCCCAGTTTACAAGGGGTTTTCTCGCTTGTCTCCATCACCTCTGCTCCCTCCTCTAGGCAGCAAACGCCAATATGATCAACATGCAAAAGCCATTTAGCAAAGAGAAACAATGCTGATCTAATCCCCAGATCGAGGGCTTGGATGGAGCTCAAAAAGCAGAGCAAGGCAGCACAGCTCTACGTGAGGCAGCTCAGGGCTGAGATTGGGCTGAGACTCTGCTAGTGTCACTGGGTCATAGTGGCTCCAGGCTCTGGGGCTGGAAGCACCTCAGGGTGCACAGGTAGGGCAGCACCTGCCACAGACAGAGCAGTGAAAAGTTTTGTCTGCACCTGGATTGGGTTCAGACAGTTCAAAGGAAATGCACTGCTTCAAATGTGCTCTCACTCATGGGGTTGTACACGGTGAGGGGACTTTTCTGAGAGAGTGAAGTCAGGTGTGGTGATGCTGTGGAGCTGCAGCCCAGGGGCTTCCCATTTCTTGCTCAATGATCACAGGAAGATGGGGGCAGAGGAGAAGGGCTTGCTGCTGTCCTGGCTGCTTTGAATGTTTGAATATACTGACTACACGGAGGGCCAGACCAATAGCACCAAAAGGCAGTGGACCCAAACAGACCCAAAAGATGCTTCCTTTGCCATTTGGGAGGAGCACAGTCAAACAGCAACCTTTTATTGCATGGGATTTGCTCCCCTTGGAGCCTGATCCACTGACTCTGCTAAGGAAGGCATGACTGAGCTCCCACTGAGCTGGAAAAGCAGCACGGCGCCGGGAGAAGGAGTTTCTCTTCCAGACTCGTGCATTTCTTTGTGTGTTAAACATAGCCAGCAGGGCTAACCTCTGCAATCCAAAAATCTTCAAATCAGCAAGCTGCTAAAGAATCTTTATGTTGGAGATATCAGACAAACCAGAAAGAACTCTATGCCTTTGGAATCTCAGCAGGTGCCTGCATGGTTGGCAGTAAGAGAGAAGAGGACACCCCCCTCCCTGCTGTAAAAAAGAACAATTGCCTTGGAAATAAATCAGAAACAATAAATGATATTATCTGTTTCCAATTGCAGGTTTATAGTAAAAAATTAAGCAGATGATGAAAACACAATGGCAAGTTGAAATCCTACTTTCTCTTTATGTGGTAACAAATAATTTCAATTATTTACTGAAATACAATTAATAAAAAACAAAATGGGGCTAGCTACTATATAAAAATACAGAAATGTTGGAGACTTTAGTGTGAAAAAAGTAATAGGTTTTAAGATCTTCAAAATTTGTGGAGTATTTTCTGTGTTCATTAAGATATTTGGTGGTATCTGGTATTTTTTTTATTTTTATTTTTTACCAATAAAAGATCCAGACTTGAAATAGCATTGACTTATTTTTTAAAAAATTTCAGTCTCTGAATTTATGTTCTAAAACGATGCAATAGAATCTCCATGGGTTTGTCTCAATATTGACATTATGTTACTCTTATTAGCCTTTATTTCACAAGACATTTCCATCAGAAGGATAAGAGATGCTTCTGCTAGACCAAACGGAATGTATTGGATGATCTCTGGTACAAGCGATAAGCAGAGCTCAGCTTGCCCTGCCTTTTATTAATCTTCAGAAGAAAAATTCTATGTGAGCTGTGCAATTCACAGTACATTACCTACAAAGCTCAGCATTGTGCTATTTGAGTTGTTCATCACAAAACCAGTCTGAAAACACTTGTACAGCTACACAGCTGGAAGGCAGAGCTATTCTCAGCAGCAAACAGAACTAGAGCTGCTGTGAGAGTCGTCCTAAATCCCACAAAAGGCAGAGTAATAGAGGACATTTGCTTGAGATTCAGAGCTTTGCTAGATCAGTCCTTTTGCTATCCAGAAACCAGCAGCAGGAAATGAAGGCAGGAAAAAACTTGGAAATTGATATGGAAAGTCCCCATTTACCCTAGATTTGGACAAAACACTGTCAGAAGAGAGCTCAAGAGGCTATTATCCCTCCACTGAAAAACAGGAGCAACAATACTTGGGTCATTCCCCATATTCCTTCCAACAGGGGCTCCAGAGTTGGAGATGCTACAGGAACATGCTGCATGCTTCATTTTTTCTATCTGTGATTTTAACTCATTTATTTTTGCCCCATTTGCTCAGTTTTGCATGTTGGATTATTATCACATAACTCTCTTCCTCTTTTTTAAGTTGACTGATGCTGTTGTTGCTCCCTCTGCATTTCTAAAAAGTCCACATTTTCTGCTAGCTTTTGGTTACAGGCTGGAACTGTACAGACTTACTGCAGAACATTGGCATCAGTTACATCATTCAGATATCTAGGAACAAAATGTTGCATGCAGTCCTCATCAGGTCATTAGCACAGCTGGTAGGAGATCAGAGAACCTCTTTGGAGAACTGATTTACAACCAGAGGCAAAGAAGTAACTTGGTGCTGAATGTGTAACTTGGTCCTTATGTGATCAGTAAGTGGGTATGGGTACAAAACAGTGATACAGTCCGAAGCCCTTCCAAAGAGCATGAGATGAGGCTGCTGGTCACTTCCACAGAAGCTTTTCAGTCACTAGCAGATAGTGATAAGTAACAGCATCACATACCTGTGCCATGTACAATGGAAACTGGATTTGAATTGGCTATCAAGTGGTGAAAAGCTTTTAAATCCACTAGCATTCAAGTCAGCTATATACTCCTAATGAGCTTCTTTCTCCAAAATGCTTACCTTTTTTAAAAAAATCAAATTATGTCTGAAGCAAATATTAAACCTTCATTAGCCTGATTAGCTTCAGTTCATTTGTTAATGTGGTATTTTGATGCAACTGTACAGTGGAATAATTATCTCATACATGGCACCAGATATTTAGTTACCCAAATTATTATGAAGTCCTTGTTGTTATTTTTAAAACACATGAATATGTTTGTAGATCCACTACAGCTTCCAGCAAAAACAATCCTCAGAAGCTTCTTTTGTGCTAGGATCATGTCAATGAAAGTAGAGCTGTAGGGTTTAATTCCTATCAGTGAACAAAATGAGTTTCATACTACTCCTGGCCAGAGGAGCTAATACACACAGTACCACAGGTCATCAGAGAAGAGCTTAAAGTAAATCCAATACCATTGAGTATTGCCATATTTTGCCAACCCGTGTTGCTCTTTCAATTTTAAAAAGCCCTAATCACTAAACTCATTTTTAGCAGCACTTCCGTTGTTCTACTGATCCTAGTACCTTTAATCCGGCTCAGGCAGCTCTCAGAAGCTGCTCAAATATGTGGGGCTGCCTCTTGGAAACACTTTGCTACTATTACGAGTCCTGGATGTCCCCCAGAACTGAGAAATGTTTGAGCTGGTTTTAAACAGAGGACAAATAAAAGTGGATGTCTTTAAAAACACAGGCCTCTGAGGCATCTTGGGTTTCCCCCTCTGCGTAGGGCTCAAAAGACTGCTTATCTTGGCTCCGAAACAGATTGATGTGTTCAGCTGGAAGATTCACTGTAGCTGACAAAGAACATTTCCTTCATCGTATTGCTTTGCCACGCAGGGAGATAACTCAAACTAATAATATTCTGTCTCCTTGTTATCCTCCTATAGCCTGTGCATAACTTAATTCTTAATTCCAAAGGGCTCACAGCAGACTGGTCTGGTGCTAGTTTCATTTACACACATATAAATCAAAACTCACTCTACAGGAATAGATGGTTCTACTATCCTTAAGACATAAAATCCTCAGCAAGGCCAGAAAATTTCCCCTTACTGAACCAGCTCAGCTCCCCTGATCATAAACATGATGTTATCCTAGATTCAGTCAAGCCCTACAAATTTCTAAACATTGCATCCCATTTAAATTTGCATGTAAATGGGAGCTATCCTGATTCGCAAGATATACGACTTTGCTTATCTAGAAAGCATTTGTGAAAACATGAAACAAGCTAAAAACAGCAGAACAGTAGGAACCTGCCATCCATGGCAATTATCTTCACTTCTAATGAAAAGCATCTTAGTTTCTTAGTAACTAATTGTACTGCAGCAGTTTGGAGAAAAAGGACCTTCCAGTATGCCTACAAGAATCAGTGTACAGCTGCTAACCAGCCAGCCTCTCACCTCCCCCTCCTCATACCCAGGAGCACCAGATCGGGATCAGAAGTTCCTAGACATGAAGCCTTACCCCCACACAGCAGACCTCAGCTGGGTGAGAAACCCCACTGACTTCAGGCACCCGCCTGACCGCCGCTCCGAGCGCAATGAAAGCACTCACTATTCTGCTCTAACTCAAACACACACTGCTGCTTTCAGAAAACTCACATTATTATTCTGTTTCTGAAGAAGGAATTATGGAAAGCTGAATCAGAAACTTTGAGAGCTGCTAGCGAGACCCAGGTTTTACTTACCCTAATCTATCATCATGTTTCATCACCAATCTCATGCCTGTGCCCAGCTTCCAGCAATGTGCCACCTCTGCCCCTCCATTAAGATATAAAACCGGGGTTAAGTGACAGATAGTATCAATGTGGAGAGCAATCTGTCTCACTCAAAAACCACCGCAGTGGGAATAAAGAAAGGGTTATTATACAGGTGTCAATAAGATAAATTACAGCCCCTCTTTTTTTTTTTCATTTCATGAAAGAGAATTTCTAGTTTTTCACCTATCAGAGAATCTCTCCGCCTTTCAGCACTCTAAACATTAGAGTAGTTTCTCCCGACATCAAACCCAGAGTCTCAGCTAATGGAACTGCTTGTTCGGTAGATGACGGATGCAGCTATTCATTACAGCAGTCATCTTGGAATAGATAGGACCTGGGAGCCAGTGATATGAATTCAGGCTGTTCCTTGCATTTATTTTTTTCCAAAAAGTAAATAAGTTTGAAAGCTCTGCTGGTTGCCCTTGCTACAATGAGCAAAATGTTTAGGGAAAAATGAGTTTTCAGTGTTTTACACACCGCCCAGGTTACATAGTGCTATGTGCCAAACCTTGAAGGTCATGATCATTTTTTCCTCCCACCACAGTAAGTTCAGCTGCAACACCATGCATAACAGGACCAGAATGAACCTAAAGAGGTCACCTGCTGGTTCATTACTTCTTCCTAACATTTATGCCCATGCCAAATGTTTGCATATGGAGTTGAGGAGCTTTTTAAGAAGAGGTGAGATGGCTTACTCCAGTTCTTAACAGTGAGGCAACCAAAGGCAGCAAAAGGTACCTCTTCAGTTGTGTGAACAGGGAACAGAATGAATACATCTTTCTGTTACTGCCACCTCCATTGTAGGAAAAGCAATTAACAGAAAAGTTTGACATGGTAGAAGATCATTTTAGCTACACAATTGCTTACAACACCCATCTCTGAGGGAAAACAGACATCTTCATATCTTTCTACTTGCAGCAATGCAAAAGATGGTAAGATGTGAGGGAGCAGTTTCATTACTGGAGCAGCTGGAGGGGCACTGCCAACCCCTGGGACACACAGTCAGGGAGTAACCTACTGCTCTCCCAACCTCACAGGATGTCTGTAATCTCCTTACAATGTGGCTGCAAATAGAGCTGCACAGAGGAAAAGAGAAGGAACAGGAAAATTAGAAAGAAAAATCAAATCAGTAAAAGCTTGATGAGCAAAAGTCCAATGCAGCAAGAAATGCATTGCCTGTGGCCTTGAAGTCCTGTCAGCAGGAGATGATACTGGCAGAGCTGGTAAATGTGCCTTCTTTTGCCCCAAAGTCTCTGCTGCCCACTGCAAGCCCTCATTTCTCTTCTGTACCAATTTTCTCTGCACATAAAGTGTTTAAGGAACTGAGTGCACTTCTTAGTCACCTCTTGATATCCAGATACAATCAGCCCCTCCCATTTCAGAGCGTGACTTTTCACTCTTTGCCATAACGTAAACATTATTGAATGGGCTGTATTCCAGGATGAAAAAGGAGGAATTCCTGAGGGTGCATCATTGCAAATCTGAGGAGCCCTTCTCAGCTCCACATTCACCCTGGGGTACCCCTCACCTAGTGTGATGATTACTGGGTGAGGATATTGGACAGGCTTTAAAATAGGGAAAGGATTTTGGACTGTGCACAGCTTGTACTCTCTGAGGCATTAAACATTGGCTCAGAAACACCTACCAGGGCACTGAGTCCTACAAACTGTCTCCTAAAGCATGCAAAGATAAATATGCACTGGCAATAGAACTGTATTCCAGCATCCCTGGGAAAGAGATGGAGACCTGTTGAAGAGCCATGGGCACTAACGTAGAGAAAGGCGCTTTCTAGCAGAGCTGGCCTGCATGCAGAGCCATCTGAAGCGATTCTTTTTGCAAATTGCCCCTTCAGTCCACCCACTTTCCTTCTCAAGCTTGGAGAAAACTCAGGAAAGTGTCAGAGCCTGCAAGCACTCCTCCCTTTCCCATCCTCCAGGAGAGCTGCACAGAAACACTGGAAATGAGAGTGTCGCCTCACTGCTGCTGTGAGCTGGCTTTCTGAGCCTGAAGGCCAAGTTTGGGAGCACTGCCTCTGCTTTCGGGGACTTTGTACCACCGCCTGCATGATAAAATCCACTAGAGTAAATGCAGGAGGAGGAAGGGAGCACTCTGTCCCAAGAACTGAAGGTACTGAAGGTTAATACTTGGAAATCAGCAACTGCCAAGAACAAGTTCCCCACCCATCCATCCACACTGAGCTTTGAAGTGTTTTCTTTCTAGCTTTACCTTGGCACGCTGGCCAAATAAGTCACAAGTTTCCGAAGGTCTTCCTGTCTTATTCTGTCATGATTGCTGCGGGCTGGGAAGGTCAAGACAGGACCACCTCGTTTATCACGGCCACCTGTGGAAAATAAAGGGTTGTTAGAAAATCAGGCAGGAAGCATACGTCAAAAAAACTATGTGCACTGAATTGATAAACATAAATTAAGGCACATTCAAGAGCCTGTGCGCTCTTTGTAGCTTTCAGGCTTGCCTAATTGAGGAAGATATGCTTGCATTTGCTGGATCTCCAAAGGAAAGGGAAAAGGAAAAAAACAACAACAAAGAAAATTATTACTAGCATTTCTTCTGCCTTTCGCCTAATCTCATCAATCCAATCCAATGCCTCTCCAGCCAGGCAGTGCTACAAAATGCTCCTGTGTGGCTAGTTTGAGGCTGGCCAACAGCAAGAAAGTGAAAGTAGTTAAGTAGTTCTCACTGTTACCCATGGGCTGCATCTGTCATTGGCAGGCATTTTGTAAAGTCCCACCAGTTGGATGCAGCATACCCGTCATGTTTATGCAGTCAGACATGCTAATCTATCTGGCAATTCATTAAAAACTGAAGTTCTGATTAGAAGTTCATGCCTACTATGCTTTCCATTTAGAATGTTGGCAATTTGAATTATGTTTTTATTTTTTTTCCCCTGTGACTTTCCTATCTTAAAATCCACTCCTTCAAAACAGTGTCCGGCACTTAATGCTGTACAGAAATTCTTAGAACAGCCACAAAGGAGTGGCTCTACCCTGAAATATATAATCAGAAACACAGCGGTGAATACAACCTATTCTATAGCACCCTGTTTTATTCTCTGCTGTGAATAAAGTTAAATAAGCTTGAAATTGAAATCTGGTTCCTCATTCAGTGTTTAGTTATTCCTTCATGTATTATCATATGATTTTTTCAGGAACTGTGTGCTGTCAGATGTGTGTTAGCATCATTTTCTAGGAAAAAAAGTCATAGCAAAATTACAGTTCAGAAAGCTGAGACAGAACTTCTAGGATCCTGCAAACAAGCTGTAAAAATGCAGATCAATTTGCACTTTTCAACTGAACGTTAAATCTCTTTAAGGGAAATAGCACTTCTGAGAAAGGGAAATCACATGCTTCCTCTGAAACAAATTATCTGGCCAAAAAGAAGGAAAAGCTCTGCAAGGACTCATGCATGTTGTGTTCCCTCATATAGGGCACAGGACTCAGGCACTCCTTGGGGCTGTGGCTGCTGGAGGGCTCCTAAGCACCACAATTTGGTAGGAAGAGCCCTAGGAGGCTTTGCTGTCGGAATAGGATTGGAAAGAAAGAAAACATACCTTGGAAAAGCACTATCCTAGCTCATCAGAGGATGAAGAATAGCTCTGAAGAGAATTTAGATTAGAATCAAAGAGGTGCCTCACACTGCAGGATTTCCTGCAGGTGGACATCAAACTGATGAGATACATGAACATACCTTGAGGCACAGTTTTTCTACCTGATTACAAGGCAGAGGTTACTTGTAGATGCAGTTCCCAGCTGACAGCAGAGTGCCATCCATTTTACTCTGAGACTGTCTATTCTGTTGATGCCATGATAGGTACAAGCTCACCTTCGAGCAAAATGTGTCTCTCTATATGACCCAAGTCACACAGAAGCATATATATGTATATTTTGAGTTCCCCTGCAGCCAGCGGTACGTATGGAGTACAAAACCTGTCCTGTCTAAACTCTGCTGATAGTATATGCCCAATGTTTGCCTTTGGCTCACAGTGGGCAGTGTCCTGGTCCTCTGAATGACTCCTGAAAGGCCTCTTACTCCTTCCACTCCTGCCCAAATAGGGCTCTTGCTCTCAGAGTCCCAGTGCCTCTGCTGAAACGAACACACTACGAGGGCTAGAAGGATTCAGGGGAATTCACTCTCATCCTGGCTGTCCTATCCCTCTGCCAGAGAGATGAAGATGGGGGAATAATGTAACAAGGATGTGATTTACGAAGAAATAACCTCATTTTTATTTTCAGGCCTACGTACGTGCCTTAAAAAATCCTTATTTTAAGCACATGCTCCCTTTGTTGGATTATTTCACACACCATAACAATGCCAAAACCATTATATCATGCACGATGTGACCAACAGAAAAGCAAGGCAGCCTATGGAATGGCAAACCAATATAGAAACCGATGTTGGTGGGAAAGATTTTTTTGCAACACGAGAAGCTTTTCAAGGTTTTGAAAACTTTCCCATCATATCAAGATGTAACCAAGGCTTTCAAAAGTTTCCAGATATTCACTGAAGCGGAGACGTGAACTTGAATCGCATCCCAGAAGAACATGCTGCCCACTGCTTAGTCAGGCTCCCCCCTCCTCCTCCAGTCCCGATAATTTAAATATTTCCACAAAGTGAAAAAGTGCTAAGAGACAAGATGAAGGAGACAATCCAGCTCAGAGTTCTAATCCACTCCTAGGATATCAAGTACCCAAAAAGGGTTGCCATCTTCCCACAGCCCTGACCACTACGATGCTGCCTGTTTACCTCAATTTGGTCGTGATCAAAAATTGGGTTTGGGTTCAGGGACTGATTTCCCAACCGTATTTCCACCGCAGTGAGTTCTAAAAAAAAAAATCTGAATTTTGGAAGTTTAGTCAGAAAATTATTTATATTTCTGCTAACAGTAGTGCAAGGACTGTCAGCTGCAGAAAGGGAAACAGAGGTCAAAATATTTCTGCGCTGTCTTTGCTTCAGGATAAAACTTCTCCTCTGCCAGTTCAGCTGAACTGCCCCTTGGGGAGCAGGATAAATACAGCTCTAGAGTCAGGAGTTACCAGGACAAACTGGAGAAAATGGGTTAATTCTCTTTGGAGGAGGAAGGTTTCATAGTGACCCAGTTGGAGTTTTCTGGATGGTGGAAAGATGAATAATTGCCTGAACTGAATCCTTACTCTCCTATAGCAAGGCTAAACAAGGAGACAGGAGGCAAACCTCAAGAAATCTGAGGTTTAGGAACAAATGTTTTTCATTTGTGATAAAAATTACTGCTCTACGCTTTGAGTAGTAGGATGAAATTATTCTTACAAGTGCATCGCACATTAAAATCCTTCACTTGTTTCCAATTAGTCATGAGCAATCCCTAATTTTTATGAATGCTTGCATTATTTACAACTTTTTGAAGAGCCTGCATGAAGCAATGTCAGGTTTCTTCCAGAGTACAGTGTGTTTAATTCACTCGAGGGCCTGTAGAGTTCAGCAACTGCGGCTGCTCTTTTAAATACTAATAACCGTTGGCTTTTCTGTGGTGCTTTAAAACTGCAAACCTCAGCCTTACCAAAGAGTAAATGGGATATTTACACCACCTAATGTAAAAGAACCATTGAAAGTAGAAATTCTTTTTGCATTGGCTCTACAGAGGGTCCAACATCTCATACATAGCTGTCCTCTTCTGTATCATTATCTCCTTTTTAACTGAGAGTAATAGTAAAGAGCAGAGAGGGAAGAAATTCACCCCAGATCTCAAAGCAAGGCATCTGAAGAACCAGGAGTAGAAAAGAGGTTTTCTGAACCTTCCACTGTATTAGGGTTTTGCTGTACTTAAGCTAAAAATACTAAACTAAAACCCTTGTAGAAACTGTCTTTTCTTGCAAGCAACCCACTCACAGAGGCTAATCTTGCTTCAACTCAGCCTTGATTTGCACACTGATTTTACATGCACAGCCTCAAGAAATGGAGGGGAGTGAAGAAGCTCAATTGCTGTAATCAATATGTCCCATCTTCTGCCTCCCACTGGGCTCACAGACATGGGATGCAATAATCAAACATGTCATTATGTTTGCTAATTACAGTTATTAAATGCTAAAACAAACAGCTGATAATTTCTAATTGTTTTTCAAGGTGGGCTTTCATGGAGTTTGTTCTGATTTAGAGAGACAAACAGATGGCCTAGTTATTAGTGCTCTGGAAAAAGGAGTCTGAAAAACACATGTTCATCAGGGCAAAAAGTGCACTGAAAACAAATATTTAGCCATATATGTCTTGCATTCCTACTACAAAATCCTTTGTTGACTGCGTTGCCCAGTCTTTCCACCTCTCTTTCTTCTAGCTTGTATAGAAATAATTCCTAAATCCAGTATCTGGTCCCCAAAGTAGAATCACTTATTTTTTCTCCACAATACTACAGGATATACTCCAGTGATGTCATAAGGCATCATGATGAACACTACTTCTACATATTAAAAGAAAACATTAAAGAAAATGCAGAAAATCTGAGAACTGGGGTAATATAACAGACAACAAAAAACTCGGGCAGTTCTCAGTGACATACTGGAGACCACTTTTCTGGTCAAACCTTCAGCTCAGAGGGAAGGGTTTCCAAACACAAGACTCCTGCCCTAGCAGCTGTCTGATATTTCTCACTTCAGTGGTGAGCCAAAATGCTTCTACCCATGGTGGCTCATGAAACTGACCTCAAGAAAGGAAAGGTACTGACCAACCCAAATTTACTAATGTGCACTGTGGGTATGGGCCTTTCCAAGTCCTGTGAAACATCCATACCCAATAGCACACAAAAAAAGTAAAATTCCAGCTCTGTAGAATCCTTTTTGGGAACAGAATACATATGCTCTCTTTAATGCAGACTTCCTGTGCACAACAGATAAGGACTTTATAGAGCTCTGTTGTAAAGCCTCATCACTCTGCTTCTATCAACCATTCCACCTTGATGATCTTCTGATTGTGTTTAACTATATTTAAGGTTACTCAAACTCTTTGCTTCCTTTTGCAAATAAGCTCTTTATAAGCAGAAATTCACAAGAATTAACCAGAAAGACAAATACCCACACAAGTAAAGGCTCCCAAGGACCTTGACTAAGATCCTACAACATATCAGCAATGGAGACAGAAGTAGAACACAGCACCTCTGGCATATATTCAGGTGTCTGCTGCAGTTCAAATGGATGTGCTGTTTCATCTGACCCCTGCAGATCATATGCTGATCAATCTTGGTGCCGCAGACTCTACTGGGCCCATAAGTGACTTTCCAGAGAAACAGAAATACTCCTCAAAAGTTATTTCTGTCCAAAATATGGTGAAAAAATGAATGACAATGAAGGGAACGAGGAGACAGAGCAAGCTCAGCTGATGCCAGGCGGCTCTATAAAATGACAAACAATATGCTCTGGACTTCTAAATCTAATTTACAGACTTCCTATGAAGGAAAGTATCAAGGAATTGATATCCAGTCTTAAAATAATATTTATTTTCCTTTCTCTACCATAGCTGAGCTCTGAGAGAGTGTTTGCTACCAGACCTGTGAACAGAGCTCTGTGGTAAAACTTTTCCAGCATCAAGAGGCACTAATTTATTCTAAGGGTTTATATAGGATTAGCTGTATGACCACACCCAAATTCAGTTGATTTCAAAGCATATGATTATAGTGCAATAGTGAAGGAAATGTAACCTCCCACAACAAATCCACCCTGCAAATTAACACAGCTGCAAAGCAGTCACCAGGATCTGATCCACTGGCATGTTCCTCTTTGCAGCATCCTATATCCCAGTATCAAGTGCATGAACCAAATCCCAATAGCAAACATCTGCAACATTACATTAATGACTGAAGAAACAAGGCTGTGCGTTCCCATCAGATCTTTTGGCAGAACAGATCAGAGAAGTGGCTGGAGATGGGATGCTCAGCACAGCCATTGGATGAGCCCCTTTCTCACCTCCTGGATTTGTTCCACTGCAATGGAAAACACAGGTGCATGAATTTGAAGAGACTTGTTTTGACTTGTAGTGTACTTTTTCTTATTAATACAAGTATTTTGAGATACTTCTTTCACTTTAAATGATTACTTGCCAACAAACTACTAGGAAAATTGAATTCATTTCCCACTGAGGAAATTATTGCCCCAGTAAAACAAAATGAAGGGCAAGTGAGACGCGTTACAGTAAAGGAAGAGCTTCTTTGTGTGGAAGACAAAGCTTCCAAAGGAGCTTACTTCTTCCCCTGGAAGATGTGGATTTACTGTGAAGTATCTGGGGAGTGGAGAACCACCCTGTTCAACGCAGTCCCTTACCTATGCAAATATTGATTCCTTTCAACACCCACACAAAGTAGTTCTAAGATTTTGTCCCCTCTATCACAGATGTGTTAAAGAATATCTGTATTGATTTAAAAAAGCAATGTAGAATCAAAATAAAATAAACTCCAAATCTGCCCCAAAAATACCCCACTGCAAAACCTCTTCCTCCTATATAGAAAGACAAGGAACAAAAGAACCCACAGCCACATCAGTCACACTGCTGACAGCAGCACATCATGAGCATCATTTTAGTGTAAAGCAAGAAGCAAAGACAGGCTGCATTCACTCTGATCATAAAATATTTGTCTTCCTGATTTGAGGTGAGGACAGAAACACAGCAGTGGCAAAGTTTCTGATGTTACATCAGCAAATTGAATAATTTAATGAATGGATTCAACACAAATGACTGCTCAGGTTTGCCACGTCACAGCAGAGAAGTCCTCAGCAGCTACAGTCAAGTAGAGGCTCCTGCAAGCTAATGGAAGTTCGGGGGAAAGTTCAAGATATCAGGCTTAATAATTGCTGTGAGGAAGACTTTTTCCTCTCTGTCTTAAGGAAGAAATTTGACCTACAGTTGGAAAACAGCATCAGACAAAAATGTTTCTGAAATGGCACATTTCAGAAGAGTATTTCCACCTCAATTAGCCCATATTTTCCTACAAAGAGATATATTAAAAAACAGCCATTTTCTAAGACAGAGGGGATACCCAGTTGTGAATTTCAGTGCTTCTTGTACATTAAAACTGATTCCTAAGGGAAAAATAAAAAAAAAAAACAACCACCAAGACAAACACAAAATAACACCGTAAGCCTATGAACCAAAGTACTTTAACAGAAACAAGAATGTTTTCAGAGGAGATGAGTCTTATCAGTGGGATACAAGTGCACACCCTACTGCAAAATTACAAAACCTTTTGGTTGTTATCATATTAATTATCTCAGATGCTACAGTTGTCTCCCTGTTTCCTTGTGTTGATTTATAGACTCCCAAGTTGCATTTCTACATAAGGACATCTCTTACCTGCCTGTGTAAATGAAGAACAGACCTTTGCTGTGAAACATATGGAGCTCACTGTGTCTTTTGGGAGTAGAAAGCCCTGTGAGCTGGAACAGGATGGGATGTATACAGATCTTCTCGCTTCATGGGCTTAGTTCCTTCCTCTTATTGTTATTTCAAAAGTCCTTATCACTAATTTAAAAGCTAAACCCACATGACTGGATGCGGGGGCCCACGTGCTTTGTTCAAGGACGTGGTCAGGAGCCCAGTGTGTCTGGATTGCGCTCATACTGTTATTTACATCCCATAAGTTCTTCTGGGCCTTTTCAGATAAATATTGTGATTGGGTTGATTTTCTGTCTATTTTTGTAAGGGATTTGAACTGTTTTGTGTCTTCACAAGGCAACAATCTCTACTTTCACCCATGCTATCAGGAAGCACAGAAAGGAGAAATATCCCTGCTGGAAGGAGATGGTGGTGGATCTTGGTGAGTCAGGACAATAAGAGCTCACAATGACTAAACGCTTTCCACAGAAATCACTTCATGTAGTCCATTGCTATGGTTAAGACTTATGGAAAAAATAATTGCAACTAATTCCGCATACTAGCAATGTGTTAGCTGTGCATCATCACAAATCAGAACTTCCACGGAACTTTTTGTTTTCTTCTCTAATCTTAGGATCCTGATGATGATAACTATACAGTCCCCATAGGTAAAGGCTCTCCTCTGTCCTCACAAATGACCTAAGATCTTAAAAAGCAAAGGAAACAAAACCAACCTAAACAAACATGCAGCCTCAGATCTCATAAAAAGACATGGAAAGTTTACAGTCTAAACTTCCTCATTTTCTTTTTCAAAGAAATATCTGCATCAATGCAGCAGCAAATTTTAGATGAAAGGATGATGAATTAAAACCACAAGGAGAATTCAACAGTCAAGCAATGTTATGTATTTCTAATAGCATATTTCCTCTTTTTGGAATTTCCCTTGATTTCAAACTATGTTAGGGAATGGTATAAACAAGAAGATGTTTTTTTCTAACAAAATATAGAAGAATTGTTGATGTTTCATTTGAAATTTCAACTCCAGAGGAAGAGGAGAACAGAAACTAATAAAATTTGAATCAAAACTACCTGTGCAAACACAAAATGTTTACATCATTCAAAATTTAAATATTTTGGTTCATTCCATTCCCAATACAAATTCCAGTGTCCACATATCATGACTGGGGACCTCCTGAACCTGGATCTGAACTCTTCCAACACCCAGAGGGCCTCAGGATCACATTTCTGGCACTAAGTGACCTGTTGTGACTTGAGACATGTGGTTTTTGAGAGGGTCACTGTCTCCCCTTCTAACAGTCTTTACCTCAGAGTAAACTTTTCCCAGACTCCAGTCTCAGAAATAAAATAATCTCTAAGCTTTTATTTTGGATTCATCCTGCCAGCCTAAATTTAGCAAAACCTAATTGCAAAGTTGTCCTTTCATCTGATCTGTTTGCACTGAACTTTTCCCTTGGAAGAACCTTTTGGGAAATCTCTGTTTTCCCTTCAGGCTCAGACGTCACTGTGCCCCTGTCACCAAATCACCAAATTATTACACCCTTCTGCCTTTTGCTGCTGATTCTTCCATGCTCACCCACTCTATCAGAAAGTGCTGGGAGAGATCCTGCAAAACTCTTCTGGGTGGGATGTAAGGAAAAGGCAAATAGTTTCAGCATGTCCCCCTGCATTAATGAACTAAAAATCTTTTCACAGCTTGAGTGTATGAGAAGCTCCAACACAGTAACATGTTCCCCTCCCTCTCCTGAGGGTCTCATTCACTTCCTTCTATGCTGCACTGACAACAGAAAATCTCCTAAGAATACGATCAAGCAGCTGAACAGCATCCCAAGTTTAACCTTCCTTCCAAAGCAGCATCTGTGTTTCCCAGGAAAGGCTGAAACCACAGCTTCCAAAATATCACTTTCACCACCTCTCACTGAAAAAATCCACCAAAATAATCTACAACCTGTTTTCTTTCCTTTCTTCTGTGCTCATCTCCTCCTCAGAATATAAAAATCAGCCTTTGGCTTGTAGCTGGCTCCCTAATGGTTCCCAAAGCCATTCCATTGCCGGAAGCGACACAGTGAACCACACAGGCAAAGCCAAGACTTTATCAGGGTTTAGGCAACAAGCAGGTGGCCAAAGCCTCCTCCTGCCTCTGGCTTAATCTGCTGCAACAAGGCCAGTGATGGAAATGATCAGACTGTGATGGCTGGGATGTACTGTGACTGCTCAGGCTCTTTTTTTGCTTATTAGAGCTGGAATGGGATTTTCAGGTGCTATTTAGATATACAGGCATATGAACTTCGCTTGAGTTCAGTCCAGCAGGGTCACTGGAAGAAATCAAGAACCAGTTCCAGGAAGAAAACTGCACCATTATCCATCCCTAAATCCTCCCTCGGTGCAGTGATGCTTATGCAAAGCTCTGTGCCTGCCACTGGCTGAGCCAGCAAGGAGAAAGCACCAGCACTGAGCCCCAGGCATAATTCAGGCTGGGGTGAATCTGTGCCCAGCTAGTTAGAGTTGTATTTCAATTTGTAATTTAAGTGCACTTTTGCAAGCTTGAGAGTGGCCCTGAGGTTGCACAGTGGTGTAGGCAGGTGACCCTCCTGCTCTCCTCATATTCTGTATGGTTAAAGTATGGGGTGTGCACAAAGCTGAAATAGAGCAGTGCAGCTGTGCCATCCTGAGCTCATTTGTTCTCTGCCACTTCAGGGCTGAAAAGACAAGGTGGTGAGTTAGAGTAGATGAGAAAAGAAAGAAAAAAAAAACCAACAAAAACATGCAACTGAGACATTCAGCAGAATGCTTTGTGTGCTGATAAATTTTGCTGGTGTAAGGACAAGATGAATTCCTTGACAACTTCACTGTTTTCTTATCGTTAAAATTAACTGTAGTGTAAAACTCTGAAGAAGACTCAATAAAACTGCTTTTCCTCCAGGAAGTCTGACAGCAAATGCAATGTGCTCGCAGACTCTGTGCTAACTACAGCTGGGAGATATATATATATTTTTTTACAAAGTTCAGCAATTTGATTTTTCTTTAGTTTTTGGCAAACTTTCTGTGATGTGCTCAAAGCATATTCTAGGAAGTTATTCCATTTTAATTAAAAATAACCTAGCCATCAGCTGAAGCACTCCAATTCTTGTCTTCATCTGCTTCCACCAGCACAGGGAAAGTTGGAGCAGCTAAACTCTGTGCTGGAGGGTGATGCTGGGGCTATTGTAATACACCAGAGCCTCAGCACATTCCATCTTCAAAGGCCCCAGATACCTGTTGCTCATAACCATTGCATTTGGATACCTTGGAGAGCAGTGGAAATGCTGGGGCTGTTGTCTATTGAGCTGGGCCAGGAACAGGTATATTTTGAGCATGGTGAGTCTATGAGGACCTGCACTGCTGCAGATCATGGTGAGAAAACCCTGGGGTGTGTTGGCACAGCTCGTTCAACACTCCTCCACACATGCAAGGCAAGTATTGACCAGAACAGCATGTAATGAGTTGATGGGTTGATGTGAGATGCCCTGGCTCTGAGATGAACTCAGGCACCATAAGGGAAGGGGCTACATAAACAATACAAACAAGCTGTTGTTATTAAATATTCCATCTGAAGCCATCCTCTCTTTTGCCTCCTTAGAGCACCCAGTTCAGCTTCATGTCACAAGCAGATCTTCAGGTACACTGTTTTTATGATGACATTCCTCTCTTTGGAGCAGTGAAAGCAAACAGGGCAGAGCAGGCTAACTGCTTGATGCTAACTTTCTTCTTGCATTAGGCAAGATCACCAAAAGCTGATTGGATGGCTTGCCCTTCGCAAAAATGCTGGCACTGGAAATACTCACTTTTTATAATGCAGTTTGAATGACTTCATGCAAGTTTGCAATTGGTTCACGTGTTCTCTTCCCCTACGTGAATATAGCATCTACTGCAAGCAGACTGGGATAGCAAGACAAACAATGGTGATTCACAGACCCTGAACTCAGGCTGGGTCCCTGACCTGAACCATCCTGAGTCCCGAAACAGCCCAGGTCTGGGTTGGAGCTGAAAAGCTGTCTTTTATGCCTCCTGTCCTGCCCATTTACCTTTTTCTCAGAATATGAAAAAAACCACCATGGGCCAATTTCCTGCTCTTGTTACTGGGTAGCCCTGTTCTGCATATAGCCCTTATTTTTTTTAGCAGAAGAGCTAATTTAAGTACTGGCATCCAAACATGAACCATATGGTACACAAACAAATTTGTGTACCATAAGGACCAGCATGCAGCAGGCATTGCTTGTGCTGGGATAGAGGGAACCGGGAAGGATGTGCTCACCTGATACAAAGGCCACTTTCTCCTTTAGTATAGGAAGGACATCAGCAGCTTTTAAGCCATCATTTCGGAATGAGCCTGCAAAAGAGGAAGACAAGAAGGGCAGATTAGATGAAAGCATCTATTTTCTCCAAGTTTCATGGACAGCACATGTTTCTTAAAGCGAGTCTGGAAAAGTCTATAATTTACATAAAAGCACAGAGAGCTAGACCCTTACGGCTGATAAATTAATATCATTAGCATCAAAAGAGATTTGCTTGTGAAATCAAAATTCCGGCAGTCAATTCATCTCACTTCATCAAATTCGAGAATTTCACTACTTCAAAAGTTCTGAAAGGTTAATAAAACGGAGTGAGATATAAAAAAGAGGAGAAATCAATGTAAATGCTTTTGAGTGGGCTTTGGAACACAGTCCTAAGAGAATTTTTAAGGAGAATTTTTTGTCAGAAAAGCCCTTAGAATTTTAGTTGCTGAATTCTTTGTGTTCTAGAAAGCAAGACTTTGTACACTCTGTATTAAAGAAATGAGACTTTGCTGTTAACTTATCCTACTACACTGAGGGCTCAGTATACAACTTAAAGCACTCTCCTACCTCTGTATATCTCACAGAGGCAATATACATGGAAACCAGGAGAAAGCTTTATGGTTTTAAAAGATGATCACATCCAGAGCTGCAGACAGACAGCTTGCTGCTAACAGCCCCAGTGCCCTGGCTGTGTGCAGGAGAGGCGAGGACAGACACCAGTGGGGATGGTGCCACCAGCTGACATTTTCAGCTTTCTCAGTATTCCCCAGGACAGGTGAAAATGGTAAAAGTAAAGGAATTGGAAAACAGAGCCCTCCTTCCAGCCAGCAGAACTTCCCTCAGGATGAGGGGTTACATTCCCAAAGAACCACATCTGAAGCAATGCCCTGGCTCTGGGCAGTGTACGCATTCACTCGAGCAGCAGCTCCAGAACTCAGACTGATCTATGGTCACTGCCTCTGACATGACTCCAGCTCCTGAAAAAAGCCACACGTTGGCAGCTCTATCTCAGAGCATGCTGTTAGGCTTTCCAGTAAGGACTGGAAGAAGAGATATATGAACAGGAAAACCAATGCTGTAATGAGGGCTACAAAAGCAATGGTCTCCAGCATCCATCTCCAGGAGGGCTCAGAACAGCAACAATGCATTACCCAGTACATAAGTTATTACAAACATATCCCTAATAATGCTCAGTTTCATCCTAACCCCCAGCTGTTTCTAATACAGTTGTTTTGTTTACTTGCGTGCTGGATCTGAAGCCATGTCTGCATAGCACCACCTAATTTTTCCACAGAGCTCTGGATATTCAGCCACCTAGCCAGTTCATTCCTGGACACTGATGAAGGCCATACTTTGCATCCTGCCTGACACTGCTCTCCTGCCCTTACAAGGCTCAAGTCCCTCCGCAGTAGATGAACAGAGAAGGACAGATGGATGATGGAAGGGCAGGTTGGACATCTGCCACTTCATCCATGCATTGGTTTGCTGGTTCACCATTGTCATAATCATGAGTGTATGCAACAGTGTCCTTCCTGCTCTTTCACCTGCAAGTCTAACTGTGCTCTGTAAAGAAGCTTGAGCATTGCAATCGCTTCTTTACCAGAAGAGAATCAGAGTGCAGAGAGCACAGTGCCACAATTCAGCCAACCCACAGCATTTCACATCTTTGCCACATCCTGGCTTAGCATGCTGTCCCCACACAAGAAGAAAGCACACCAAGCCTGCAGGAGTAGCTGTCAGAAGAATGTATTCTTGGAAACTTGGAAACACTGAAAAATTTAAGTGCATGCTCAGCACGGCTGAGTCATTTTTCAGGGCAGATCAATGTTGCAAATGCACAGCTCGTCTCCTAGCAGGGATTCCCTGTGCAGCAAAAGCATCTCACAGTTTTAGGTGAGATGCTGTAATGAGAAGCCAGCTGGGCAAGATGGGAAGCTTAAGGCACGTTTCCACATTAAATGCAGCAAACCAATAAAAGAAAATCTTTCTTTTTTTCCCTGCACAAATGCCCCAGATGCCCAGGGAACTTGCTGCTGCAGGACATGCAGGTCAGCAGCTCAAAGGGCTTCCCCAGTGGGCCACAGATCTGCAAACAGCAAACATCTCCAGGGAATGTAAAGATTAAGAAAACAAACAAGAGTTTTGGAAAGAATATAAGCCTTCAGTCTTTGGAGTGAAAGCCAAATGCTAACTCCTGGAGTGAAATATAAATTATCCCTGGAAGGAGCCTCACAGGATTTAGGATTTTTTTCTCTATTTCTTTCTCTAAGCAGAGGTCAGTAGCCTCTGTTGGAGATACTGTCTTGGGCTACATAGACCCTTGGTCTGATCCAGAGTTGCTCTTCCCAGAAAAGCTTTAACTCTGATCTGAAAAAATGCAATGTGCTTTTGGCTTCATATAAAGATCAGCTGCTGGAAATATGGAAATACTTTCTATACTGAAAAACGTATGCGTAGGCTAGAAGAAGGCCTCCTGTCAGAGCACTGCATGGGGCTTAATCACTTGGCTCCTGTTGCCTTCAGCGGGAGTTGTTCGTCCCAAGTCCCATGCAACGTTTCACGAAAGCCCACATTCTTATAGTTCTCAGAACAGATTTGACTATTTAAAAATTTTGGCATGCAGTTTCTTTAACCAAACAACACTGAACTCCTTAGGCTAAACTCACCCCTTGAGGAGCTCCACTGGAGTCCAAGAGGCAACACAGTAGGATTAATCCGGTCCACATTGATTCTTTCTTCTTCCCTTAATAAAGGCCTCTCCTATATGTCTCTTTTTTCTTTTATTTTTTCTCAAATTTTATCTCCTGGGTTTATCACAGTCTATTTGCCTTCCTACCTCTCTTTTTCCTCCTCCAAACCTCAGTGGACTTAATTTTTTGTTTGAAGTACAGTAGCTTCTTGCCTTTCTACAATGTGCAAACAGAAGGGATGCGAGCAGAGAAAGGCAGAACAAAGGAGACTTTATTATTCCCATTGTAGTCTTTGCAAATGGAGACAGAGAGAATTGACTTGTCCGGTGTCAGACACAAAGTTTGTGCAGAGCTCAACCCTCATTTCCCCAATGCTTCCCCAGTGCTTTGTTCACACAACTATCCCTTTGTTTCCTGGCAGAATATCATCCTCCTTTTTCCTTGTCTTAATACTTTTTGCTTCCTTCTCCGGTCTTTCTCTCTCCATTATTCTTTCTTTCTGCTTTTCTGCTTCAAATATTTACCTTTTTTTTCATATGTGCTAAGCTCTCTTTAACCCCTACCTTCTCTTCTATCATGCTATTGTCTGTCCCCACAGGGCTGTGAGCCTTCCTAGCTGGGTCTCCCTAAGCTCCCACACAGGGGCTTAGCTGAGGGCTGCTAGGTCCTTAGCCACTGGGATTTTGCTTGCTGAGGCTCATTGGTTCAGAGGCAGCGAGGCCACGGCATGGCACAGCATTCTGCTGAATAGAGCAACATGTGCTCCAGACTTGTATTTTAGCACCATCTGGCAGAGATAAATGGGCCTGGACACTCTGCATCTGCCGACAGCTCTTCTGTGGGTGACAGCCTGATCCTTGATGCGAAGAAAGAACATTTCAGTGCCCTGAGCTCCCCAGGAGCCTGCCAGGCTCCCTTGCCTTCCTTCCCCACTGCAGGTAGCAGAAAGATTTGACTTCCCAGAGGAAGGAGTGTGCGAACTGGATTGAACTGAATCTAAAGAAAATTGCTAGAAAGAAAGCAATGTTAATTTGTAAAAATCATTAACAACTATTGTAGATCATTCCAGACCTATAAACTTCACCAACAAAGGTCATTATTCTCCTTATTAACTAATAAACAGTAATACCTGGCCTCACAGGAAGCATTTACTTCCTGGGACTGCAGGTCAGACTAGACAATCCTCCTTCATCTGGGCAGATTATCAAAAGCTAACAGAGACACTGTAGTTATTACCAGTGGAAGCATGGCTGGCATTGTCTGTGCTCTTCATCCCATGCAGAGCCAAATCTAGAGCTCACTTTCAGCTCTGCAATGGAAATACCAACAATCCCTAGGACCTTCGTAGACTTTTTAAGGCTCTCTTGCTATATAACTGAAGAGCCATGCAGCAATTGAGCTTGTGCTTAGTTAAGTCTACTTATTTCTGCATGTGTGACTGTACATAAATGCAGCACAGTAGACAGAAAGGTGTGGAAAGCGCCTAATAGGAATGTTATTGAGGATCCAACCATAAAATCTGATCTCCAGTACTCCTCTTAGGGTTGTGTGGAGTAAATGTTTCATGCCCCCACTGTGCAGACTGACACAGACCCATGCCATAATTTTGCATTCCAGGTAACCTCCTGACAAGTTGCAAGAACCATGGAAACCAAATAGATGGCCTCCATAGAAGACTCACAGTGTTACACCAGGTGCCAAACACTTTATCACAGCTGAGAGGAAAGTTATATTCAATGTATTGCTGCATTTACTCTAAAAGGAAAAGATGAATGCTGTTTTTATATGTAATATGCAGGCTCAGTCCAAGACTAATATTATTTTCTCCATGTTTTCTTATTCTGTCCTTCCTTCTGTTAATTACACACTGCCACTGCTTGCTAGAACATCCTTCTGGTCACAGCCGTTGGACAGTGATGCTTTGAGCCTTCTCTGCTTCCAAGCTTTGCCAGTGCTTGTCACAGTTCCAGCAGCTTTTCTACCCCCTGTACATCAGCAAGTCAGTCCCTCTGATTTCCCGCTGCTTGAAAGCTCGCACAAGGAGAGCTGCTTCGAGCAAAGTTCCCTTCCCTGCCTCCAACAGCGTGAGAGTCAGGGCTGGGTTTCAAGGGAGATTGCTAATTGCTGAGATTGTTATTCCTTCCACGAGGTACTTGGCAGCACCAAGCCTCCCAGCACAGCCTTTGAATGTCCACACATTTGAACAGTAGCCTCAGCTTGAAAGCACGCCAAAGAATAGGCAAAGCTTCAATAAAGGTACAGTTCCTTGAAGCAAACATGCAAGTTCATTAGTGTCTGTGCACGTGGTCTCTAATAAGCAGAATTCAGTATCCGAAACCTAAAACACCACAGCCTGTGCAACCTGCCTAAGCCAAGAGCCTTCTCATACATGGCACAAAATTGTTCAAAACATCAGAAGGATATCAAATTAATGCACAGCCTGTGGCAGAGGCTGAGTTTCATCTCCATCCACAGGAGATTTTATTCATTTCACTTTAAACAAACACTAATAGAGATGCTAAGGGAACTCAGTGACCGTGAGTCAATCTCGTATGCATTTCCTTTTTATTTTCATCAGGACCTGGGGATCAGGCTGAGATCTTTCAGTTCCTAGCCTTAGAAAATAATTAGACATTATAGGTAGCCCTGCGGATAGCACATCTGACTGCTAGTCAAAAGGCTTGGCTCTATTTGTACTTCTGCTCCTAAATTGCTTTGTGATCCTGAACAAGCTGTTTTAACTGTGCTAGCTCTTGGTTTTCACATCTACAGAAGGGTGATAATGACTGCTCACATTAGTAAAGCACAGTCATGTCCAGAGGCCTCAAAAATACCTTAAAAACATGAATTAATTTTACCTCACAAAACCTTTTTGCGGCAGGGAATTGTTCCAGTCTGCTTTTATAAATAGGCAAAATGAGGCACCAGTAATAGGAAATGCTCTGGTGAACGCAGAAAGGACTTTTTGGGGAGGAAAGGGAGATGTTAAGAGAATTGGAAAAGATTAGGTTATCCAACGCTAAATTTTGTATCTTATTTCTTAGCACATGAAGAACAAATCTGCTCTCCAAGAGGAAAATGATCATATTCAGCACCTTGAGCTTTTAGTTATTAAGGATCTTCCTGCAGGTTGTGGTATGCTCCAGTAACCACCCAGATGCAACAGTCTTTTACAGCCTCAATAAAGAGCTATGGGCCATTTGTAATCTGAAGTAGCATTAAAAGCGTGGCCATGGTTTCTACCCAAGCCTAGTGAGTATGAATATTTTCTTTTCATTTCACTCCCCTCTCAATTACAATTGGATTCCTTACGGAAACATTCCTCAGAATTTTATAATCCAATAAAAAGTTTAAACCCGCACACAGATTCCTGGAGGAAGGATGCAAGTCCTCCATGAAATTTTAGAGGCTGGGTACACAGGGTCTCATCCTCTATTAAATTCTGGAGGTCAGAACAATTTCCTTTAGCTAGTGCTGGTTTAGTTGACAGGCTGTTCCCAAAAAGCTGCAGCAGAGCATCAGCTAGCACCTGTAACCTGTCATCTGTCCCCCCAAAAGCCTTGCTCTCGGGTCCTGGCTGTCCCCAGCTGCCAGCAACTTCTCAGGGAAAAAACAATAAAATATCTAATTATGTACAACATTCAGGAGGCATTTTGCTGAAACGCCAGCCATACAAAGGGACCATATGCCAGTGCCTCAAGTGTGCTTTGCAAACATCTGCCTCTCAGGGGAATTTCATGTCAGACCGAAAGAAAGCAACTTTAATTAGAGGCCAATTGAGATCCTTGTCCCAAAGCCTGTGACTTCCCTAAAAAATGAAATAAATAAATAAATAAAAAACAACAAAAAACAACCCAAAGCAATTACATTTGCCCCATGCTTAAAAACAATCTGTATGTTTTCTCTTCAAATACAGAGCACTGTCTTTAATTTTGCTTGCAGGGTTCTGCGTTCCCCATGCAAACACACACACAGGCTGATAAAGTGCCCACTGCCTACAGCAAGGAACCCTGCTCAGGAGGAACAGTTGTGTCTTGTGCAAGTGTCAAGGGGGACTTTGAACTGGTCATTGCAGCTCATCCAACACTCACAAGCTAACACCTCACTACTAATCAGGCTTGCTTCTTTCTCACCTGCCTTCAAATCCCATCTGATCAGATAGATGCCTTTCCTTGGTCCTTCTTTCTCTCTTTCTGCTAGAGCTGATGATACAGCTACAGTGTCTTTCTGTAAAGCTGATTTAAAAAGAAGAAAGAAAGAACAAAATAAAAACCAAAACCTGAAACTCATAGAGGAGCTTTCTCCTCCCACACAGTTAGGGATAAATCAAGATCCATGCCCTGAGCCCATGAGAAAGGGCACCCTGCTCTTTTGTCCCTCTTGCACTTTCCCCAGCCTTTCTCCTCTAGAAATCCACACCACCAGCAGTGCCTGTGGTCACCCGCTCACATGACTGCCTGGGCATGATGAAGCATCAAGCCACAAAGCTCCCCTGAGGGACTCCCTGGCAGCACCCAAACTCTGAACAAAACTGCAGCAAACATTTCGCAGGCACCAGCAGGAAGGACGGGGCAAGGCACTCACACAGCTAAATAATTCATCCACCTCTCTTACGTACGCTGACATTTTTGACACACATTAAACATTAATGGAAAATGTTTCACGGACGGCTGAGTCCTGTCAGTGGATGCTCCATCTTCTGCCTTCCCACCTGCCCCCCGTTCCCTGGCGTGGCACAGAGGGTGGAGTGGTGCCTACCTGGGGCACTGCCCCTGCAGATGGTGGCCGGCTGAGAGGCTGGGCTCACCCAACACTAACCCTGCTGGCTGCTAAATGAACCAGACCGACGGTTTCTTAATTAGCGGAGTTGAGGTTCCGCGAAGCATTTCAGAAAGCAAACTGCCTCCCTGATTTCTACGGGCTTCCCAGACATGTTTACATTGACTTGCTATTTTTTCTTTTTCTGTTTAATCTAACGTTCGCCTGCTTGTGTTTTCAGTTGCTCCCTACTGCCAGTAAGGCCTCATCTGCCCAAATTTCTTTAGCACGCTACCATAAATGTTTAAAGCCCCAGAACTTACACTTGACATTTCTGTGGTAAGAACCTGCAACGCTAATCGTAATACTGACTGGAAAAGGATCACCAATGGGTTGAAAATGCAGCTTTCCTTTAGTTTTGTTCCAGCTAACGATACATATAAAGAGATGATTAGGATTAAAGCCTCACAAACTGTCTGGATCTCTTCCTGGACAAGCAGTCCTTAAATTGACTGAAAATAGTACTCAGCAGAAGGCAGAGTTACACAGGGCCACAAAGCAGCCTTCAACGACAAAGGATACACAGAAAACTCATCTCACATATCCTATTAGACTGTGAGACTGGATGTTACTAAAAGTATATTTTCCATCCTAAACATACTTCTCTTCATGGAAGGGGCTAAAATATTTCTAACACTATTATTCTCTAAACTTAACTGGTTTCTTTTCACTAAGAGAAAGCTCGGAGCTGCCCAAATAACTAGTTACAGGGTAAGGAGGTCTGACTGATCTCCAGAAGGTGCAAGCTGCGGCTCCATCAATGCCCAACACCTGGAGTCAAATGACCATCTATTACATCCTTAAAACACAGGGAAATAATTTGGGGCCTCTCTTTCCAACCCACCCCCAGGTTGCAAATGCAAAAGCCATAGACCTGACATTGTCTTTTTTTTCTTTTCTTTTCTTTTCCAGCAAAGCTGAGCAAAGGGCTATAATTAAGGAATGATTTTTTTTAACTTTGCAGATTGCAATATATATATATTTTTTTCCCACACACATCTTCTTATAAAGTGATTTTACTGGTTAGTGTCTCCCCTGATTCCAGTTTCACTCAACAGCACACTATGCAAAAACTAGCAATTCCAGGCAGAAGGAAACCGCCCCATGCCAAGAGTTGGCAGTACTGCATAAAGCTCATTAGTAAGGCCTCCTAAAGGTAGTGAAATTGTACATTGATTACAGATTTGATCTACTGCAGCTACCAGGACCTTGAGTACAACACTGAGCAGTAGATCAGCTGGTTTTAGCCCAGCTACATCAACAAAAAGACATTCATTACCTTTGGTAGGTTAGAGATGAGGTGGAAAGACAGTTCCTTCTTCACCCTCCAATTGCAGGTGAGATTTTCACTCCTCCTTTTAATCCATTTTTGTATTTTTCCCCATTGAGTCTTTCACCCTGCATGCACATCTTGTGCAGTGTCCCTACTCTCCAGCAAAACCATGCACCCACAAGCACCTTCTCATACTTTAGATCTAGATTTGCTGATAAAAGGACAGATGTTTCTAGTCTAAAACTTAGTCTAGGCTTTTCCATGAAAATTTCCTGCAAACTCCATCTCGGCTGCTGGAAAAACTTGTCCATTATGTTTGTTGTTCAATAACACTTAGGCTCTACCACAATAATACGGCTTTGAGTAAATGACAAGTCGCAGTAAGAAATCAATTAAACTTTAGGAACAATTACAAAACAAAAATGACAAATTAACTACACAAACAAAAACAAAAAATACAGTCACTTTTTTTTTTACCCACTTCCAAAGCAAAGGCAGAATGAAAGATGGGCTGGAGAAAACAGATTCATCATGCTTTGGCTTCATTATTATAATAATTAATTTATATTAGCAAGTGCACATTAAGAAGATGCATTTCCACCCCTCTGCCACAACCAGCTGGTGCAACATGCGTATGTCATTCACAGGAAACAGTAATTGTGCTGATGTCCCTCTCCATCCATCTGATGTCTGCATCCTGCCCTGACTGCAGCTTTGGTTTAAGGCCCAGTCAGCATCACTGATACAGGGCTGCACCAACACGTCATGGAGAAAAGTACCTCATGTGGCCAAAGCCAACTGTGGTTGGAGACAACTGAACATGCAGTGGCATCTCCCTTATTTCATAGCAGCTGACCAATGGCAGAGCATACATATTTTGAATGGAGATATTAGATGAAACATTTATAATGACTATTTATAAGCCTGTGTTGGAAAAGGAGCTAGGTATGGCTTTCCATCCAGAGAGATATTCCATGGATATGCTGAGAAAATTCTCATGAGCCCACAAATCTGTTTCATATCTTATCCAGTTGATCCCACTACAGGATTTGGACTAGTCCTCACCAATGGGGTCTGGGGATATTGCTTGAGACTGAGAGGGCTAGGAAAATATCCTCTTGGCAATAACTGCATAAATTTTGGGATCTAGTGAAAAATGCAGCCTTTGCAAATACATCTATTCTCTGCCACTTTCTTGGAAAACCCTATGAAATGCAGCAATATCCATTTATAGCAAGGGGTATATTAACTCCAGAAAGTCAAGATACGTGAGACTCACTACTAATAAAAGCTTCAGGGCAAAGTATTAATGACATGTTGGTGAATAAAAAAATGCATATTGAAATATTACGAAAGAAATTTACCATGCAGGAGAAAAGATATAAAGTACAATTTTCCAAGTGGTATACTGGCCTTAGTTATGTAGACAAACAACCTTCTCATTGCCATGAACCACTTCTTTGGAAGTGTTTTGTGAACTCATACACAGAGAACAAACCAAAGAGATAAATACTCTCTTCTTCCCCTTCACTGAAGGGCTACAGTACTGAGCACACTGCTGCTATAGCATTACTGACAATTAAGGATGTGTCACCATGAGCAGTATCTCTGTCTGCACATATCTAATCCACCCATTACCATCATCCTCGGTCACCATAACATGATCACGCACAGAAATCCTACATTATGGGAACAAATATCCATTGAAGCTAAAATGGCAAGTCAGCTGAGCACATAAATTGCCCAGATTCTACCCGAGGACAAGAATAATTATGTTTCCAAATCCACTTTAAAACCCTCGCTAAAGAATACTTTCTGAAGAGGTCAAGCCCTGATGACAGCTAATACTTACAAATGAATCTTTGTTACTGCCCAAATACAAAGAGCTGTTTTAACGTGTCATCTCAGAAGAATGTCTTCTCCAGGAGCGAGACTGCCCACATTTGTATAGATCATTGCTAAGTGTTCGGGAAGTCATATGACTCTGTGGCTTTCAAAGACTGCGCTTTGATGTCCAACAGACAGATGTCAGCACACAAAAAAAAACAAAAAGGAAAAAAAATGTCCAAGCTCTGCACAGCCAGCATTGATGGACAAAACAGCACTGAGCTCCTATGCAAAAACCAAATAAGCAATAGCATCCAAGGTCCCTCCTCTCCACTTTGCTTCCTATTTTTTCTTTTCTTTTCTTTTTTTTCTTTTCTTTTTCTTTTTCTTTTTTTTTTTCAATCATGAAGCTAGAGAAGTGCCAGTAAGGCAAGGTGCCCTAGACCACAGAAAACTGCACAGCGTGACAATGCAACCATTTGCACTACGCCAGCTCAGGAGCTCCATATCCAGCAAAACAGCCTACTTGAAGCTGTAACATCACTTCGTACATCGTGTCAATTGTTGAGGAGCAGTGTGTTGTAGCTCACACTGCCACTGTCACTGCTGCTCCACGGATAAACAGAAGGCTTCTTTCATCAGTGTTTTCAACACAGCACTTTTCACAAGCACTGCTATTCAGTTATAATGATTGTTTTGTTAAGTGTGGTTCTAGTCTGAAAACTGACTCCATAAAAATGGGATCATGGAGTTAATGTTTATTGCAGCTCAATGATTTCCAGATCAAATGCAGTCAGTTTACAAGTAAAAAACATGTTTGGTTTGTTTTTCCAACTATCAGGTCTACAAACCCATGCTGGGATCTAGAAGTTAAGTTGTCATCTTTTCAGTTTATACAATTGAAGAAAAAAAAAAGAAAAAAGTGTTCTGCTCGCCCACTCCTGGAGCTGCTATATATCTCCAGAAAAAACAGAGATTATACGGAACAAAAATGAAGCCAGTATTTTCAAACCCACTTATCTAATTCTGTGCCTTAGAGCCCCAGAAAGGTAATCTGATTTTAAAAGGTACTTCAAGGGCAACTTGGAGTGACAAGACTTAAGTAGCACTTAAAATCTTACTGCATATTTAGGTAGCTAAATAGAACGTATCTAACTTTAGGCACCCATTTTTCAAAACTGCTCCCCTTAATTTAGTCAGCAAATTAATCAGATCTGCATGTGATTACACAGAGACAGCAGATCATTTCAGTAGGAAGGTGCTATTTTTATACGGACACTTGTCAGAGCAGAATTGCATGTTAAACCAAAATTTATGAGTCCACAAGCTTAGTGTACATTAACTATTTGACAGCTGCAAATTACTGCATTAGACACAGCCAGCTTGTGTACACAGGCATGTGCATATATGTAAGTGTATTCCTCAGCTGTCTGCAAAAAATCAGCATCGCAAGGGTTAGCAACTTTCTCTCAAGGTAACGACAACAAGACATGACGTGAGGAAATCAAACCCTATAGCCTGTAAGGATATAGAGAAGGTATGTTTTATTGGACCTTTATGGGGCCCTTCTCACCTTTCAGTTATAACCATGTACATGAGCCTCATGCACATGAGAGAAACAAGCTGTCTGAGGGGCATAGGAACTCCAGACTTGCTATGGATTGAGTTCTCACAGCATTCTTACAGCGCTCTTTGTTGTGTCCCCTGCAAAACCTCCACTTTTCAGGCATGCCTTTGCCTCTTCCCATTTTCTCTCACAAGAGTGCCAGCTGTTGTTAGTTGCCATGCACATTTTCTGAGTGCAAACCAAGGCACTGTTTGCCCCTGTTATCCAGTTGCCATGAAGCATGCCCACAGCGCAGCAGTGTCAGAGCTGATCACCCTGCAGGGTCTGGGCTTCACCTCCTCCTTCATCACATCTTTGGGAGTTAATGGGAAAGTCTGATGGCAACCAAAGAGATAATGCAAAAGAGCTTACAGGAAAAGTGGGCTGAAAATAAAGGCTGGGAACACGGCCAGCATTTACAGATGTACTGAGTTAACAAGTTCAGAGGAACTTTCCAAAATATTAGCTAGCTTTACATACCCGGCCTTTCCATGCTGGCTCCACAAGCTGGAGGTGCCTCCTTGCAGGGGCAGCACTGCCAGGCCATCCCTGCACAGTGTTACTCTGGCTCAGCCCCATCTCCATTCCCCTCCAACAAGGACAAGCAAGTGGGTTTAATTAAATCCCAATGGTATCATTTTTAGCTAAGCATAAATGCACTGATTTGGGAAGTATGGTGCCTGAAGGAGTGCTGTGATCAATGTAACATCAGGCCAATTATAGCTGTTACAGTGCTGAGAGATGTATTTCTGTTCCCTGGCTCTCTTTTTGTTTTCAGGTATAAAACAAAGGAAAGTGCAGCAGCAAATACTAAGTGTGCTGAGGATGTTTGCTCCCAAGGAGCTCCTTCCAACATGGAACCAGTTCCTGCCAGGCAGTTACCCATCCTTTCCCATTCCAGCCCCAGCCAAGGTCTCATCCACAATGTTGAAATCTGCCGGGAGATTTTAGAAACCTTTTAGATGAGGTTGTTGCTCCAGCAAACAAGCCACAGCTGACTTGCCTTCATAAACAGTCACGGGGACTCTGTAATGAATACAGTGAGAAGGTACGGGGGTACTTGTGGCTCACTCCGTCCTCCGGATGATATTTTCCCAGCATGTAGTCACAGCTCGTGCTGTTTGACTCATCCTCATCTGAGAATGCAAACAGTTCCCAACTGGAAATACAGCATTTCTGTTTGTGGGCTTAAAGTTCCATTTCTCTCGCGATGTTTCAAGCCCAGCTGGGTTCTGGGGAGCCAGGAGACATTCTGTGCTGGGGGAAAGAGGCTGAGTATGCCTTCTGTGTGCTTGTCAGAGGGGGAGATGGACCTTGGCAGCAGACCCTGATGCAGGAGCTGAAGGAGCTGCCCACAATGCAGATTTGGCTGATGTCTGGGCCAAGTTGCCCTGAAAAACGAACTCTGGAAAAGCTAATCCTTGTACTCCGCTGCAGGGAAGGATGATGTTTCAAGCCCTGACCTCACAGCAATGAGCCCTGAACAATCTTCACTTACCTCCAGATTTTGCTGGCTATAGGAAAAGTTCTGTTTTAAAACCAAATCATGCAGTTACCCAGCAAGGGATGGTAGACAAGAAAATGCTTTGGGCTGAAGCTAAAATGGATCCCTCCCAAATACTACTGGTTTTAGACTTTGGATTAAATCCTGACCTAAGTCATGCTAGTGTAGACATGAGCACCTCTCTGCAATTTTCAGAGAACTGTAGCTATATCTGAACAAAATCATGCTTCATTTCCACACTTCTTTATTATTTCCCTCACTGTTTCTCTTAAAATTATTTTAATTCCTTTTTAGAAGGAATCAGTCTGCATGTGTGCTAGCGCACAGGGCAGCATACCATTACTGACTCAGAATTGAATGCTTGCTACTGGATTTCCAAGGAAAATACTGTTACACTGTAGTTTGAGAAAACTCAGACGTCTGAAGGCTGAAGGAGGATTTCGTGGGAAGCTGTAATTATTCCAGACAACCAGCAGAAATTCAGAAAATTCAGGGCTGAGTTAAATGTAAAAGCAAACCAAGATGGCAAAGGTATGGAAATCAGTGACAATACAGACCAACAAAATTGCAGGCAGCCTTCAGAGACACGAGGAAATCAGTGGAAAGCTGATTGGGTGGTGTGCAGCGCCATGGATAGCTGCAGATTAAATTGATATTGAAAGCCTATTCCATTTTTTATCTTTCTCTTATTAAATTATTTTAGGATGAGAAAAAGGAGGGCATAAATCTCTCTGCTAAGAGCAGCATGCAGGTATATACCACATTAAAGTGGCAATAAAGACATCATGGACAATCCCTGGGCTCAAAGCCTCAAGATATCTTGTGCAAACTCTGCTTATAAATTAATTTAGTCCAGAATATAGCTACTGCTGTATTCATAAGGGCAGAATGTTTCTAACCTTCCAATTTCCTGTTCTTCAGCAAAAATAAAAGAGAGATGGTGGAGATCCCCAAACTCATGCAGGTCCCAACTCCTTTTTTGGCTCATATGAGAGAGCTCTCCAGAAATTAGCACAGATCCCACGCTTGCAATCTATTTCTTGGAAGGAAGTAGCATTGTCACTCTTGGTGTACCCTCTCCTATGCCTATGAATGAAGTGGCCCTTGTCACAGCAAAGCTAATAAAAACTGCAGGTGGCCCAGGATGTGATGCCTTCCCCCAGCTCCATGCAGCTCTGCTCAGGGTCTTGCAGTTCCAGCTCCGATCTCCAGGAAGCTCTGACATTTCCTTTGATGGTCTCGAGATAAGGAAGGGTAACAGTTACTTGGGTTAGCCTGAAACATTTGCTTCTGAATCCTGGCCATGGACATACGGTGTGATCAAACACAAATCATCTGCTCTTCCTGCATCTCGGTTCACCCATCTGCTGAGGACAGCAGCATTTCCTTACCTCCCTAGAGCAGCCCCAGTGCCTGGAAGCACCATCTTGTCTTTACTGGCCAAGAAAATTTCATACCATCAGTGCTAAGTGGGAGTTTTCTCTGCACAGTTTGCTCAAAGAAAAATGAAGAGCCAGAAAGAAAAGATGTAAAGCTGTTCTTAAAAGAAAACACGTCCATCTTTAGAAACTGAGAAAATATTCAAGTCCCACTCAGTTAGCACTGCTGCAAACCAAGTCTTGAGCAATTAACTTCGTGACTGCTTGAACTCTGATGGGTGCAGCCTAACTCACTATCAGATCAGCTGGTGGGAGGGACATCTCAGCACATCATGGTTATAGAGAGCCCTGCTGGCCTACTTTGACCCAGTGAAGACCTTTGGGTGTACTCACCATCCACTTCCAATTTTTCAATTAAAAGTGTGGGAAATACTGAATGCAGAAGGAAAACCTGCTCGTCTGGTCATCCACACACACCCTTAAGCAGGAATGTTCGTTTCCCACAGCAACTGCTCACAGAGAATGATGCACTTTGGGAAAAGAGTGTGGGTGAAGGAAGAGCGGCATGGGAAAGCATTTGTGAGGTCGTCCCTTGGGTTATCACAGGCTCATGATAAGCCCCTCACCCTTCATTGCTTCCCCTGACAAAACCCAGGACTGAATCAGCCATTGGCTTATCCTCCCCTCTGCAGACATTTGCAGGCATTTTCACCAAACACTTTAAAACGGTGTTTGTCTAGGGAGTCTGTTTACAAATCCTTCAATTTGTGAGCTTACAAACATTTCATTAGATGCAAAATTCCCACCAAACGCAGTCAACACGCTTCAGAAGTGAGGAGGGGTTTCATGCATGGCCTGCATGGTGGAAGGAGCATTTCAGCACAGAGTGGGAGTCAGCCCACATCTATTCCCCTTAAGCCTTTCCTGCATTTGACAGTGATTGCACACTGCAGTAATAACAAGCAGTAATAGCTCTGAAAGTCAACAGATTTGAGAATAAAACATGGAACCAAATATTTAATCATCTGGCTACTGGGACATGGTTTAGTGGACATGGTGATGATGGGATCATGGTTGGCCTTGATGATCTTAGTGTTCTTATCCAACCTTAACAATTCCATGATTTTATAATATAATTTCTCTGTCTACAAGCTTGCAAGCTGCCAACACAGTTGCAAAAAGGAGTTGCACTGTGTGTGGGACAGCAAGCACAGGATTTTGTGTGTAATATCTTTTTACGTTCAAGAACACTTTGTTACCGAAACTATCACCTTCAGCCCTTATGACATCTGTCCCAGTTCTCCGTGGGATTTTCAGTGAAAAGAACGTCGTCCTCAATAGGAAAACCCGCACACTGAAATCTTGAGTGCTTAGTTGTTGGTCTCTGCTCTGGTGAGATGCTGAGGTGAAGCAAAACTAACATCAAATCACCTCTCATATTTGAGGTGCTTGTCCCATACGGCTGTGTATAAGGTGTTGAGCAGGGCATGGAGAGGAAGCTGGTGACTACCAGTGTATGATGTGCAGTTAAAAGTCTCCCACTGCCACACAGTCAAAGAGCCATGTTTAGGCCAAATCCAGTATTCCTAAAGAGGAGATATATTGTACTATAGCTTCCAGTTCTGGGAACATTAGGTTTGATGGAGTCTGTGATTTTAAATGAGATCAGCTAACCAATAATGTGTCTGAGGAAATTCATGCTGAAAATAGGGAAAAAAATGGCAACGGGCAGCAAAGAAATGTTACATAAATATATTAATAACTAGATGATGTTTGTCTTTCATCCTACCTTCCTGTGAGAGAAACTAGGTCCCACAGAGAAGTTGTGCTAGCTGTTTGTCCAATCTGTTCCTCCAGATACAACAAACAGCCAAGATCTCAAATATGTCTCCACCACAGCAGGTCCTGGACACATGTTTCTCTGGCATGAGAGGGCTGAATTTCAAGACTTGTTTGATGCCAAGACATGGATTTTCTTGTGAGGAGACTTGTGCTGAAAGCCAGTCAGCAAGTCATAAAGGGACGTGCTCATCTCCGAGATGTATCTGTTTATAGAAAGTTTCTGCTAGAGAACTTGAGTCATCTGGGCAATTATGCATATCATTTTTTTCAGGCTGCATTCTTTTTTATTCAAGCCACAGTTACACATTATTGCTTGAAAACAGGCTAATGAAGGTACTGTACATTCTTCAATCTGAAATTTATAGAAATTTAATGGAATATATAGGACTAAAAGAACAAGATTGCATGATAGCTCAGAAATCAAAGGCTTTTCCATCTACAAGCACTGTGGAGAGAAAGTAGTTAATCAGTGAAATGGAGAACGAGTCAAAAAAAAAAAAAAAAAAAGAGAAAGTGAGAAAGAAAAGCTCACATGTGTTTTAAAAAAATACTATCATCCTAAATTGAATGCTTAAAAGCCAAAAGAAGAGAGATTTAATGTGGCACAAGTTAAAAGAATTACATTTTAATTTGTATTTCTTCTTATTCTGTCATCTAAATAGTCAATAATCTGTGGCAGATAAAACTGTAGGATGGTAATTGGAAACAGTGACCAGTCCCATGACAGGAAACAAATTCTTATCAATGGCTTTTGCAGAGCTCAGTCAAACAGTTGGGAAATGGGTAATCTTGGAAATTCATACATGAGATTTCAATCTTAAAGAAGGATATAGCAAATACACTAATCTGTAATGAGTCCACACTGTTTTTTTGTTTTGTTTTACATAAAGATAACCCATGAATAGGAAAACCAGCCTTAGTTTGGATTTCTCTTAGTTTGGATTTCTCCATATTCCTGGTAATAGCATTTAGAAGAAAACTCATATAGTTCGCTTGGCAAACTGAGACAGACACCAGCTTCCAAGCAACAATAACAGAGATTTTCTAGCATCTCACAAGCTGAGCTAAAGACAATAACAGAACATTATATAACGTGACAGAAAGCCATTTTCAGCACAATCCATTAGAGCAGCCGAATCATTCAATTCTGCAAACTGCATTGATCACTCAACATTAATTGGGGCAAATTATGATATAATTTATGACCTTTATCCTTCATAATTACTTATAAAAGGAAATTGTGAGGAACTAGCAATTGGGATGTTGGGAAAAATCTTCAGAATAACTTTTGAACAGGAGTATCCTTTCTTTTTCTTTCCCTTTCTCTCTGCTTAGGAACATACCAGTAAATTATCTGTCATTTACCTGGATCATCGTGATCAGCTGAGCCCCAATCTCAAAATGAAAATTCAAAGCACGCTTTCTCTAGTTGCACGGAGAGGATCTTTGTCCTTACCTGCATTACAGACACAGGGCCCGTACCTCTCCTTTTTCAGAAGGATTATTTGAACCTTTAATGAACTTCAGATATATTTGCAAACAAGACCAAAAGTTTCTGCTTATCTTATATGCACGGAAGAGAAAATTCAACTTAGATTCAAAAGGAAATTACAAAGAAAAAGAAAACCTCCAGCACTGTAACTTCATAACCAATTATTTATTCCACAGCCCATTATTACTTGCATATTCTCAATCCTCTTCAGTTAAATGCCTGGTACTATTTTAAAGGCTATAAGTCAGTGCAGATGAGAAAGACATACACCCAAGCCATATTTTTTTTACTTCGGGCTAACTTGTTCAAGTTATTTACTCCTTTCTTGAATGCAAAACAGACCTGACTGATCCATTTTTCCATGGTGATCTGAAGACAGGGGGTGGGGTTGAAAAACGTGCTGATATTTGGCAATAAAACCTCATCAAACTTTTCCAGGCAAAATAATATTAAAATCTGAATATTATCAACGTATGCAATTTCTAGCCCAAGCTGAAAATTCAGCTTGTACCATTCACATTGTACCATTTTACTCCTGTCACGCATTCCTATCTTAATGTATGTGTTGAAGAAAAAAGCTAAAGGAGTTGATGTGAATAAAAAGGGTTTTGGTTCCTACCCCCACCTTCTTGTTTACCAAGTAGCAAATCTTGTCTGAATTTCTCTATGGCACACAAAGATAACTAGCAGCTAAATAAGATGCTGCAAGCAAACATATCATTACTAGGCTGATAGTACACTCCATGCATGTAACGCCCACTGAAAAAGATGGGAAAGCTTGACATAGAGTGATTACAGACTCAGGCCTAGGTGGTAGTATGGAGTGCATAAATCAGGAATTTGGCTCATCTTTTATATTTTTGAAGACAACGTGTCTTTAAACATAAATGAAGCAAGCTATAAACCAATGATAGGCTCATGTTATATGGCTGAATTCTCAGAGAAGAATGCAAAATCATGTATGTATGCAAAAGGGAAAGATGCCTTTCCAATTCTGTTAGTGCAGCATGGATAGGCAGGGAAGGACTGGGGGGACATCATATGACAAAGTGTCCAAACAGTAGTGAGGTGTACAGATAATTAAGCAGCTACAGCTATAAAATTCTAAAGATCAGCAGAGCCATTGCCCAGCTCCTATGCATGAAAAGTGCCCTTCTAGCCTCAGCTGAACCAACCAATAGTGCCAGTGGCAGATGTAGCTACAAGAACAACTCTGCAACTTGGAAAGGTCTCCTTGAGCCTGTCTGCTCTCTGCAGGAGGCTAGATCTGGAATGGAAATATTTGGGATAGTGAATAAGCACAACCTAAGCTACAGCAGCTCAAAATGGCCCATGCTACTGCCACATAACTTCTGGATGAAGATGCTTCTTGCTCTGTCCCCTTAGTTTCCCCTCACCAGTACTAGACATACAGGCTTGGTAGAGAGAGCTGAGCGAGGAGGGGTTGTGTTAGGTGGCCCCATGGACATGTTTCCATGTGTTACAAGAGAGGCACCATGTTCCTTAGCCAAGAAATAATAAGCATCTTTTCCTCTGCTGTATTTCTCATTTATCAGGTGTTCCTACGACTAAGGATGAATCTTTTTGTTCTTGCTTATAGCAGCACACCAAAACTAACAAAAAGCACTATTTATTTTATTTATATTTTGTGGCTGTTTTGAAGGATCACAGATGCTTCTGATAATATAGCAGGCTTTTTAAAGGGCTGTCCATTTGAGGACCCTAGTTTCTTAATGACTGCTGAAGGCCTCTTTTAGGGTAGAGATTTCAAGATGACAAGTGATGAGCATGCTCTAAAACCAGCCTCTTGTTAGGAGTCTCCAATAGGGTGGATGAAATTACACCCTCAAAACTTCTGCTCCCACTGGCAAAATCTCAGCCCCAGAATTACATCACACACAGCCCTTTGCATCTTATTCCCTTTGCATGTTCCTCCCGCTCCCACTAAAGTGAATAGGTGTTTTTCTCAGTGCTGCAAGCAGGTCATGTTTCCATTAAAATCAATCTTTCAGCACACTTAGGAAGTTCAAACAAGACTTTGGCTGTAAATCTGAGAGTTTTATCCAGACAGTGATGTTAGCTGTTTCTGTCTGTAGGAAATGCTGCAGATTGACCTAACAGTTTCTCTACACAGAAGTTTTACTCCTGTGTGAGTCTGAAAAGTGATGGGCGGAAAAAATGTTCATTGTTATTAAAAAGGAAAGTCAGCTCCCAAAATAAGATATATCACGCTCCATCATTTCTCTGCCAAACATTCCCATGTACTTAATGACTCCGCTAGGAAAAGAGATTAAAGAGAATAGTATAGATCGGATTATCGAATGACAAACTCTTTCAACTTGTAATTTGGAAAGCACAGAGTTCTGGAATCCCACCCCACATTTCAACAACTGGAGTACCAGATGCAGCCAGGGCTCTCTGAGCCTACCATTAGCAAGAAGCAGGCTTTACAGTGTGATGGTAGTTTTCTTTCAATGTTGAGCAAACTGGAGGGGAGTTTTGGTATTAGCCCCAAACAGCAAACAGCACAGCTGAGCAGAACACAGGGACAGAACAGGGCAGATTTGTCCCTTTCACTTACTCTGCTGAATGGACCATCAGCAGTTCAGTCTGTGTATCATGAATGTTAAAGTACTGGTTCACAATGGAGTTCTCAATAGCCCTGCTGTGGTACCAGGCAGCCTCTTAATTCCCTCTACTGCAAGAGGAACACAGCATTACCAAACAAAAACAAAAACAAAAACGGAAAAAAAAACTTCACCATCCCAAACCTCACTCATCCTCTGTCCCTTTACGTTTAATAATGACTCTGCTCTCCATTTCTGCCTCTTTCTGCAGTGCTGAATATACACCTGGGACCTGCTCAGCCTCATGTCAGCACTGTCCACTTTATCCCAGTCCTGCACTAGGGAATAGAATCCCTTTGGGTGGCTCTTCACGGAAATTTCTTTAGTAGATTCTTATTCTCTACCACCTTACCAACTTTTCAGATCTCTGAATAATTTGTTCACACAATATTGCTTCCTTCACCATTAGAAGCCATAAATCAAAACAGAAGCGCTGCAAGATCTTAAATTCTTGGAATCGATTACTTTTTGCTTGTTGCTTTGTAAATAATCCATGCAACAAGTAGCAGGGAGTCACAACTACTCTTTTTAACAAAGGTTGAAAGAATCTGAGTTCAACCCAAATCTGTGCCAAAAAAGAACATTTTTTCCCTATTAGTTTAAAAACAGAACAGCTACCCCAACCTTGGCTTGTTTTCTGCATGCAACCACAGGGCTGCTGTTACAGATCTGTGATCAGTACTGGGTGCCCATACGACAAGCTCCTTCTCTCCATGCCCCATCCCAGCCTCTGGCATCCCTCAGCCACAGGACAGTGGTTCAAGAAGGGCTCGCAGCTGGCCAGCTGACGTATCCCTGGGTCCAGGTATCTCCTGCCCACTTTGCTGTTTGTCCCCACAGATCAGCACAGGGGAATGATGCCATGAAAAGGGAAACCACCATTATGAGCCTGGCTTGTTCAATATGTCAAGAGAAAATTATCATAGGGTGGGTAGGTGCTGAATGAGGGAGCAGAGAAATGATGCTGAGCAAGAGAAATGTTTGCTGTCACCTGAGCTGTTTTTCCTTTTCTTACGGCCCAAATCCTCTTTTGCCATTCAATTACTCCCATGAGAGCTTCACACTGATGGGTTCAGAGTAGTGGCATGGCCTATGGAGCTAAAGATTAAAAAATCCTCTATCAGCTTTACTCAAGAAATAAGAGAACTGGCCAGCACATTGTTATCTGCTAATAGCAGCACCATCCTGGATCATCTCTATGATCTTCTTGTTCAGAAATTCTGCCTCTAATTCAAGGACTAATGCTCACTCTTCATCACTGCACCTCACAAACCTTCCCCCCTGATTTTGGATCCTCCCTAAAACCTGAAGCCATGAGTTCAAAGGAGGGACACAAACACTCAGAGGATGTCTAATTACCAGCAGCCCTTGGAAGCTGTTTGATAATAGCGAGTGCTCTGCAGAGGGATCAACACCTCCCGAGTCTCTAAAGCATGCAGTTCCACCCCTCAGAAGAACACCTGAAAGCTAAAAGCAATCGCCTGTGTGCTACAGGTGACTTAAGTGAAAACAAACTCACACCCAACAATTATAGCAATGCAGTGAAGCCACCACAGCCAGCAAATGCCAGAGGTGAGGCTCAGAGCTATGCTGAAATAGCTTTTTTTTTTATCATGGCTTTCATTCTGAAAGCAAAAATATGCTTCTTGCAGAACAAATCAGCAGCAATTATTTTGGTTTTCTCCCATATCTCTGAGAGGAAAACAGTAAAGACCTGCAAGTAACCAGAAATTTGTAAGTCACATCAGGTTGATGATGGCTGTTATTCTGAGTTGCTTTACAGATGTTAGAATTAATTACTACAGAATTTCCTTTCATTAAGAAGAGATTTTTTTTATAGCTAGATTTCACCAGCTACAAATAACAGACATTGCTTATAGCACCAAGATGGCTTTTAAGGGCTTTCATCACTTCAGAGCATTGGATTTTGTAACCACTTCTACAAATCTGCAGAATTTATGGCTGAAGTGTGTTTGAATAATGTGATCCCAGGTTCCAAGAAGCGGGATCCTAAATAATCCAGAGCTAATCAAGGGCTCACACAAATGCTGGAATGACAAGTCTTTTTTTACAGAGCTTCTGTGAGTGCAATCAGAGTCAAGTTATCATCCAGCTCTGTTCCCAAGAGCTAACACACTGGAAGTAAACAGTCAGGTTTGTAGACCCTGTAAGAGGATGTTAGCAGAGCTTTGGTAATGATCTGTATTCTGTTAACAAAGATTATATGCATGCACACAAGCTTCAAAAGGCCAACAAGCATGTTAACAAATGGTTCTAGCTGATCTGTGAAAACTGGGCAATTAGTGCAACTTTTCCCGTTAATAGTCCTTAGATAACAAACAGCTCATGACAGAACCCTGAAAACAATTAGGGTCCTTAACGCAGGAGGCCTTACTGACATTTACATCGTGAAGTCATGTAGTGCTCTGGTATGATCTGGGAAGTTTATGCTAGAAAATACATATGCTCATGCATGTTTTAAACCTGCTCATTAGAGACCATCAGAAATGCCATTTAAATGCAAAATTCCTTTGAGTACAATTGTAAAAGAAGTCACGCGTTTCCTTCTGGTGATGTATAACACCACAGTTCACTGGAGTTGTCCACTTAAAAGAAGAGAAAAAGAGTGAGACAGGAAGGAAAAAAGACAAACCCTTATCCCCTGCTAGAAAGTCAGAGATCTGTGCTGCCAATAGATGGGATGCGATTCCCATTGCATTTTCAGCCTCCTGCTCAATTTACTTATGATTGAAGGGGTGGTATTGCACCTCTAGCTCTGCAAATCCTGTTCCAAAAGGAATTGTTAACAGAGTTGTTTTTATTCTAATTTTGAAAGACAACAAAGTCAGTAATGTCAAATTTTCAGTGAAAACAGGATTTCTGAGTGTGATGCTTTAGTGGGCATTTACAATCATAATGTTGAAACAACTGAAATACCTGGAAAAATTAAATAGCAACTCATGATTTAGGAAAAAAATAAATTGATGGAGGAACCTGCATTAGATGCAGGATTAAAATGCACAGGGGAAATAAACTGGAAAACCTTGCTCAATTTTTGTTCATCACAGGTCATCAAACTAAAATGAGAAAAGCAAATTTACAGTGCACTACTAACGGAAGTTACAGAATACAAAGTGGTCTCAGGCTGCTCCCATAGCAGTTTGGAAAAATATGCATTTTTAAAAGGACTGCTTCTTTTGGCAAATTCAGAAGAGTATGGTAAAGGACAGACCACACACATGCCTTCTGGACAGTCAATAACTGGACACAATTTTTCTCTGACTTCATGATATAAATCAATATGTAGTTGCAAATAGAAGTCATAATTCAGTAATACTTCTTCACTCCAAGAGGTTATTTAAGTCTGTGCTTAAAAAACACTGAAGGCAATGTAATGCAAGGACATGATCATAGTCTTTTCTCAGCCAGAAGTCCCCTGTCATGTGAGGAGAAAGAGAAAATCCCAACCCATAGGAGCGCTGAGAAGTCTTTCAAAGGGTACAAAATACTAAGCTACAGCTTGAACAAGAAACACAAAGAGTTTGTTGTCAAGGCTTGAAAAATACATTTGCTCCATTTGCTAGGGGTGACCACATGGCTTTGGTTGGTACCAGCCCATCACAAAGCCATCACACACTTGCACACATTTTGCATTCCAACTTTGAAAAAAACGTTAGAAACCAGAAGGCCAAGTCAGAAATATCTAAACTGATACAAGAATTTTTTCCATCCCTTTTTTTTCCTTTCTGCTATGCAATAAGCCCTGAAACAACTCCACTGACTTGCACAGTCTGGTTTTGTCAGAAGCTATCTCCTATAATCATAAAATCTCCTTAGTATGAATTAGAGATGACTTGGTCAACTTTTTGTTCACATTTACTCCCTTATAACACAATACTTGCTTGAGAAAAACCTGCCCATTTCACAGCTGCTTTCTCCAGATCCAAAATGGAGGAAGCATCAGTCACACACCAGGTGCATCATGTCAGAGTTAGTCATCCAAAAGAGTCTGTGTACCTAAACAGTAGATATATCCACTTGGAAATCCTTGAGCACTAATAATTGCATTGTACATAATGTGCTGGCCAAGAAAAACACTTTGATTTAAATAGTGAGTAACAATCTAACAGCAGAATTTCCTCTTTTTCCAGTAAGCAGCTCTTGTACCACCTTACTTTTGGCTTTGCTTGCCCAAGACCTGAAGTATTACGTGTATGCTTGAAAACGAAAGGCACTTGCCCACTCCTTCTCGCATGCATCCCAATAAAATTTCTAATGCTACAAACCACCCTGACTTCCCTTTTAATAGCAGTCAGCAGAGAATCAGCCTCCGTAAACCTTTCACTTGCCCCAGCAGCAAAAATGATGTTTTCAGGAGATGTTCCACCCAATTCTTAAGATGAGAAAGATGGATTCCTTCAAACCAAGCTGCTTCCGCCCAGGGCAGGGTGCAGGCGGGAGACGAGTGTGAAGCCACGCAGGGAAAACACACACATGACCAGTATTTGACTGCAGGGACCTACAATCTGGCAGTTGGAGACATCCAGGTTTTTTTTTAACCTTTTGTTCATTGTTTTAGTAATTTTATCTCTTGATGACAGATGAGGCGGATATTGCTAGGAAACTAAATGATTTCTTTGAGTCAGTGTTCTGCAGGGAGGATGAGGGAAACATGCCAGAAATGGAGAGAAATTTCCCGGGGGCAGAAAATGAAAAATTAATGAAATGCTAAGCAACACCAGAGTATGTCAAGTGAAAGAAAAAAAAGGGATAAGAACAATTCAAATCAGACAGTGCTCTGAAGGGCTCGGCAGGTCAGAAGTGACAGCCTGGAGAAGAACCTGTGTGGCTAAAGCCCTTAACACACCATGAGGAGCAAAACAAATGGGGCAAATTCATGCTCAGGACACAGAGGTGGGAACACTCAGCTAAGCCTGACCTTAGCACCAGCAAAAGTTACCGGCAGTAACTTGAACCAAGAGCGACACAGATTTACAGGAGGGATATCAAGGCAGACAGACCTCTATTATTTTTTTTTTTCCTGCAGACAGAACCAGGATGAATAAGCCAATCTCACTGACTAATCTTTCAGCAGGCAACATGAGAGCTAATGGAGAGAGTGTGCAATTTACAAAGCAATTTATGAGGAAAGGAAAAAAGTAACAAACATGAGCTTATTTTCCTTATCATACACACGGCTGTGGTGACGCCTGCCCATTGACATCTGGCTATCGAAAGGCTGAACGTCAGCACCAAACCCACATTTGCTGCTCTGCTCAGCAGCACTTAACAGCTCCAGATCCTGGTCTCCAACCTCATCACAGCCTGGAGCTGCCAAACCAGCTCTGCACACAGATCCCACAGCGGCCTCTGGATGCTTGGGTTTGTGATGTGAATTCTGGTTTGGAAACAGCTCGCTTTCAGCAGGGGATAGAAGGAGAAGGCCATGGATTTGGGTTTAAACTCAAACAGGCACTGAGGCATATGGCTGTGCCTCTCTGGGATGGGGCTGTTCTCTTAGATTAGTGAGCGATTCTTCAGCTAGCTAATAATAACGCAAGGAAAGACCAGATGCAGAGACATGAAGAAACAAGAAAATAGGTCACTCTTCTGATACTAGGATAGAAAAGGGATAATGCTAGAAAACAAGTAGCCATAGGTTATACCTTGGTGGTGGTTCAGAATGTTAACCAAGAAAGCATCACTGGTAACAGGAAAAGAAAAAAAAAAAAAAAGAAAGAAAGAAAGAAAAAAAAGCTAATGATGGAGAACAGATAGCACATAATTTATAAAGGGAAGAAAGAGGACCGTATTCCAGAGACTGGTAAACTTACAGGAGACAGTGGTGGCCTCCAGTTTCCCCTTTTAAAGGGTTAATTTTCCAATGTGAGCTCTTGCCAAAAAGCCACATGTCGATCACAGCATGTCTGCTGGTATCAGCTCCCCTACCACAACAGCCAGCAGTTCTGCCATACAGAGACAGGGCAAGGGGAACTGTCAGATGGAAGGAGAGGTGCCAAGGCTCCGTGATGGAAGGCGATAGACAGGTCTCACACTTCTATACCAACTGTTTCAAAGCCTGATTTTTCAATCACTTTTAATCATTTCTTCTGGATTCAAAATAAATGTGGACAGATGACATGATACTCAGACAAAACCCGACTCTCCCAGTGGGAAGAGGAATATTCCTGAGGTTAGCAGGAACTCAACTTTTAAAGCCAAAGAAAGTAACTTTTTTTTTTTTCTGTATGCAGCCATTATATTTCCTTTCTGTGCATCTCCTCCTTCCTGTGAAAGAAAAACACTCATGACTAAGTGAGATCCAATGTATATATTTATGTATATATATGAAGTGTAATGCTGGAAGAATCCTGCTGCCAGAAACCCCGGATGCCTTGGGACTGAAGCTGTGCTGAAATCAACCAAGGCCTCTCATTCATGATTTCTGTGAGCATCTTCCAAAACTTGGCAGAGATGCACACTCAACCTCTCCTGTAGCTGTGACACAACCTGTGGATTTTAAGTCAGGAATGGTATAACACGAGAAACAGTCACATTTCTTAGTTTGTTAGGAACTGATGAGCAGACTTTTACCCAAAGACAGCATTTCAACAGTTCAGTGAGAATGAGCGTGCCATAAGTGGCTGTCTACATACAGGATAGGGGAAAAGTTTTGCTTGCCAAGACCCAAGGGGGAAAAAAGCAGAGGGATAGCTGGTGCCTGTCAAAGGTGGTAGGCAGAAAAAGAGTGAGATAGAAATCTGGATGCCAAATTTTGACCTCAGGTACATCTGCACTGGCTTGCAAGGGCCTGAACTTGGAAGGGGATTTGTGCAGGCACAGCCAGAACTTTTACTGCCTTTATCACAGCCTCAGGTTTCAAAGCACTGGTACAATGGTACAATGGTGAGCAATGAAATTACAGCCTGGATTTGCTCTTGGATCTACAACTGTTTATCTGAATTTTTGGCAGCTCTTCTCCATGAGCTAAGGTTTTCATTGGGATCTTTGTTTGGTATCGGTTGGATCCTCAGCAGCTGCAGTCAGATGCTGTAATTTCACATTGCTTCAGGTAAACCTGGGGAGCTGTTATGATTTATCCCAGTTATGGATCTGGCCCAGAGTACAAGAGGGATCACATCATGTGGGAAGCAGCTTTTGTGGGGAGAAAGGCTGTGGAGCCACTGAGTCTGCCATCTGGCCCTGCAGCACCAGGGGTTGCAAGAGGGAGAGGAGGGGAACTGCCCGCTGGGCTGCTACCTGCCTGTGCAATGATACACTGGATGCCTGTGACCCCTGTGCACTCCAGAGTATGTCTGCCCACTGGATAATGATTTTCTACATTATGGCATCCAATGCATGTAGATCAGTGACATTATCAAGATACACTCTCTAGCACAAGTAAGATTTAAATAAAACTCAGCACTTTGCAGATGAAAATCTGCTTAAAAGGAGAAAAAAAGAGCCTTTTTGCTTTTCTGTAATATTCAACGTGAAGAGTTGACCAGAGAAGGCTATGAGCTGCTCAGGAAGCAGCATGAGAGGCAGAGACTAACTTCAAGGTATCTTGCATAAGACTGGCTTGAATGGACATCATCACAGCTCTCACATTCACTGAGCTGCTCTCCCAGCTTCTCCCTTTGTCCCATTCTTTCGCTTTCCCAAGGTGCACCATTCAGACACGTTACAGGGAGTGCTCTACAGCCAGTTAAGGCAGCAGATGTGCCGCAGCAAAGAGGGTATTTGTAGGATGCTCAGGGCCAGCTCCTGAGACAAGGATGAGAGAGGAAAGGATGTGTAGGTGCCAGGCTCTCAGGGCAAGAACACCTCCACAATCTGTGGCTCAGCCCAGCCCCTTGCATCCAAGAAGTGAGGAGCGCCCACTATACCAGTTTCATTGGCATGGGGAGGAGGGGTGCAACCCACAGTGGTTTGCCCCCATACCCTTTTTCTGCACTTTCAGATTGAGCATTTCATCATCTCATGATGCATCCAGGCCTCTGCGTGGTCCTAATTTCCCTCACAGAGCAACGCTTGGGAAAATCCTCTGAAGAACATCAGCTAGAGGCTGGTTGAGCAGTAAGGGAAACCCAAAAGCAAACCCCGACACAGCTGTCTTGCTTGCAGGCCTCCCCATCCCATCAGACACAGTTGAAGTAGTTTATTTTTGATAAGCAGGTGTGTGTGTGACAGGCTATCACTGAAATAGTATTTCAGCTTGTCAGAGCATCTTCTCGAAAGAAGATCTCGATATTACAAGGTTAAGACAATCTGAATGTAAAGCTGAGCCACAACATAAAAGCCATGATATCTGTCAAAGTCATCAACAGCCTTGTCGGTGGGATTTAGCAGTGGAACTCCCAGCCCAGAGCCTGTCAGCTCCATCTCCTGCAGCAGATAACGCATTTAGCAGCAGAAATCTATCGCACGAGACAAAAAATTTAATTGACCACAGAAACAAACTTTGGATTTTAGCTTCTCCTTTTTTAATTAGTGATGAACAGGTAATAAAGACGAAAAAAGAAAGCTGTCTGAAACAACTGAAAAAAAGATTAACCCATGTAATTCTGAGTTAGATGAGGAGCTTTTCCTCCTGAAGGACTGCAAGTCCTGACCTGCAGGACTTTCACAACTGCATGCATTTCCTAACACAAGTATGTTTCAAACTTTCTATGGAGAAATAGCTGAACGTGAAAGCCATTCATTAAAATCACTGCAGTATGGAACAGACCTCTCACAGTCTATGTATAGAAGTTTTCACGGCGTTGCCACCATCACTAGAATAGTATGGACAGAGAAAGAAAGCACTAAAACTGAGGAATGTCAAAGGTGCAAAATTCATGCAGAGCTCACTCCCGAGTAGCTGTGTTTGCTGCTGTTTTCCCAATCTGAGAGTGGGTGAGCAGCAAAGAAGTTAGGTCTGATGTGAGGTCACAGGGATGCAGAGTAGGCTGCTGTTGCATCACGAGCCACCAGGCTTAGCTGAGGGCATACAGCCACAGCGATCTGCAGAGCTGAGTCTAAATCCCCCTCCCCACCACTGAAGTCACTGTAATCTCTTTGTCATTCCCTGAAAACATGAAGACATATTTCATGTCATTTCAAGATGCACACCAGTTCCTGCAGGAACCAGCATCCTGCATCACCACCCCGATGTCCATGCACACTACTCCCAGAGCTCCTGCATTGCTACCATCAAAGGAGTATTCAACCGTTCTGAAGGAGCTAACTTAAAAATTAGCCCTTTAAACCTACATCAGTTGGGTTGGATTAAAAAGGAGAGCCTTGACTCTCGGCAGTAAGCCTGAAATCACAAGCTCTGTGGCAGCACACTGGAAATGCTGAGCAGCAGGGATAAGGAGGGCATGTGACACCTAACAGATGTCAGGTTTTATGTTGTTGTTGTTGTTGTTTTTTTTTAAGTCCTCCAAGTCTAGACAGCAGGTCTGACATCCTCCCACCTGGGGACACAGCTGCTTGACAAGGCTGGTGGAAGCGAGCTCTGTCAGATTCCCTGGAGGGAAGCAGCCCTTGGGGAAAAGCCTGTGTCCTCGCTCTGTGCTGGTGACACCCCACTGCAGGCAGCAGGACACCGAGGCAAGGGGAGAGTCGGTCTGTGGCACCACTTAAAAGGAACTTCAGTGAAACCAGCTCCAAATACAGACATATAGCAGCACAGGACAAGTGCTTGCTCCAGCGCCATGATGCTGGCAGCGAGGCACCTCCTGCACCAGCTGCCCAAAGCAGGAGTCCATGGGTGAGCGAAGGGAGAAATCATGCTGCAAGCCTCCCTCACCACTCAGTCTCTGAGATATTTGAAATACTGTCCTAAAATTCTTTGTTCTTCAGCATTTGCAGGTCACCTCTCTGATAAACTAGTTTGCAGCTCAACTTCTAATGCCGAGGGAGGCACTGACATGCTCTGGGCTGAGTGCCCCAGATCTCTGCCAGCACCCCTAGCTCTGCAAGCAGCAACACAAGCCTTGGGCCCTCAGCCAAGCGGCAGCCAAGAAAGTGAAGGTGCTTAAGAGAAGTGGGTCAGCCACCCAAAGCTGCTGGCTGGTGTTGTCAGAAGGCCGTTGTTATTTATACAGCACCTCAGGGGACTTTGGAGACTCAAAGACAAATAAATCATGACAAAGACCCTTCCTGTAATGCACAGCTCAAACGCTCAGGGATGCTAAATGCCTCCTGTGAGGTGCTAAGTGCCATCAATTCCCACTGACTTTAATGGACAGAAGGATGCTCAACACCTTGAATGACAGCACTTTCAAATTGCACTCTGATCTCCAGCAATGCATCTATACCCAGTTTTAACATAATTAAGTTGCAAATAATAAACATACCACAGGACATACTCTGCAAGGGACGGACAGAGGATAGGATGGTCTTTATTTTCACCTCCAGCTTCTACAGAGATGTTTTGGGAAGACATGGGCAGCTGGGAAAGGCTGAACAGAAAAGTGGTCTCATATGAGTGCAGTGAGATGTAAGTGAAAGCATCACAACCAAAGGTGACCTCTGGAGCAGGACACCTTGCTGTCCAAAGCTGGTCTGTTTTGTTTTGTTTTTAGCATTTGCATTACAACTGCTTAATAAATGCTAGCTGTGTCCTTAGTGATAGTGAACCATCTTCAGAACAGAAACATCTTTCCAAACAGGCAAAGGATCCAGGCTGAGGAAATGCAGGGGTGTCCTAGATCTTCAGAATTCAAACCTGATTCAATTCCTGCCTTTGAGCTCAAAATTTAATTAATTTTCCTTTCTTTATAAAGATTTAGTTTTATTCTCCCTGAATCTGTCTGCAAAGTGTTTGGATTTTCTTTGTCTTTTTTTTTTTTTCTTTAATCTTTATATCTCCAGGTAATTTAAGCTGTTTCCCCCATGTAATCCTTTGCTCAGGGCATCGCTACAGTTCCATAAAATTTCTACAGAGAGATAGATAGGTCAATCCTTACAATAAAGTTTATTGTGCAGGGATTGTAACACTTAAACACAGATAGTTCAGTGTAATAGCTATGTGGTCTATTTACTACTAGCACTTATGGCTAATAGTAAAGGTTATTTGTGTTTTGTGATTTTTTTTGTTCTGTTTTTATTTTACCCCAAATTAACTATATTTACATAGAGACAGGAACAAATTATGATGCTCTTCTATAAAATGGTACAGAAGCTGGGGGCAGGACTCGCTCCCTGCTCCCGGCTATAACTCCCCCAGCACATCACACACACTGTACACACTGCTCAGTTCTATCATCAGCTGCAGGTGGGACTTTCACACCCAAGTGCACAGCTCTAAAAAGGGACAGGATGACTCTAATTTACGTCTACAGTTCCAAAAATAAATCCCAAAGTACAACAACAACTTCTAGCTCCAGAGACAGTAATATAAATATAGGTGGTGTCCTGAAAATAAACTTCTCTCTGGATGGATAGAGATGTAAAGAGTCAGAAGGGAGGTTGGAGCTTATTTACAGACTGGTGTGAAACAGCAGAAGGCTTTCCAGCCTTGTCATCCTCTGCCTCCCAAAGGAACCATTTTAATGTCATTTGTGGGATTTTGTTCCAATGGGGGAAAATAATCTATCAAAGACGTGCACTAACTCCACTCTAAAATGCCAGTTGGCTTTATGGGGTAATAATAAACATATTCATATTAAATTTTATTCCTGCAAAAGACGAACAGCAGCAGCACATATAAGAAAAACTGCTCTGACTTAAGTTCAGCATTTTCTCAATTCACTGACAAAACCAGACTTCCTTTCCATCTTGCGTTTTATATAAGGCTAGACTCAAATGAGGACTGCATTCTGCAGGTGTATTTTTGCTTCCTGCATAATTAAGGCATTCCCATTTGTGTGCCAGCCACTGAAAAGGAGCAGCCAGACTGATTACTCGCACTTCTGACTGCTTCTTTGTGGCTGCAAATCAAAGATAGAGAGAATATTCTGATTTGCACCTTAAATTCATTTAGAAGGTTCAAAACCAAAAGAAAGGCTTAGGGCTTCAAAAGCCATACCCAGCGTGTGCTGCATTAACCACCAGCTCTTCCATGCAATAATCTCAAATTGCTTTGCCTATCCAGCATAGATCAAATTCAGGTTTCTGTTTGTAGCTTGTTAAAGCAAACTCCTAGTCACCAGCTCAGAGAAAGCAGCAAGAGCACCATTTAGAAACTCATCCAGATAATGAGGGGGAAAAAAAAATCAAAGAAGATAGCCTGTCTTATAACTAGTTTTTAGGGCATTTGCAAAAATCAAGAGAGTTGTGAAAGACAGGCAGAGAAAACTGAGCATGTGTTTATAGGTATATGTGTATATATACACACACGTGTTCAGTATATATACATGTGTTTACATAAGTTCTATTTATATACACACACATTCCTATATGTACACATGTATGTATGTAAGTATGCACGGTATGAACATGTCAGATTACCAGCCTATATAAAAGAAATGCAACACTGTGAGGAGCTAAGAAAATTTGTGGAACTGCTGTTATGTGGAAGGAGCTCAAGTAAGCAGTTCTTCGAGGAACCAGTCCCTTTTCAGCTGATGCCATCTGCATCTGTGAAATAATGGTCCTTCTTTGGGACACAGTCTTGCTATGTGCTTTTCTGGCTCCCTGGATGGCAGTGAATCTTGATGCTGTGTGTCCCATAGCAGGCTGTATCAACAGCATGACTCTTTTCATCTGCCAGTTGGCTCAGATGTTAAGAGTGATAGAGCTGACAGAGTTGGCATTGCCCTTCCCATTATATCACCTTCTAAATTCCAAGTCTCAAATGTACTTTCCCATAACGTTTCTGCAGAGAATGGAAAATCATCCCAATTTTATAATAGATTTGCTCCTGCTATGTACCTGAATACACAACCTTATTCTACATCTGTTCCTCAGCATGCAAGAAGCAGTTGAGGAGCAAAGAGCTTTTTGTCGCCTAAATGCCTTTGTATACCTGCAGAGTATATACATCAGGTGCTCCAACACCTGTGCAAAATGGCCATTGGTCTTAGAAGGACTGAAATCATAAAGTTTATATCTAATAGCACATGAATTTCTTTCTGTTATATACAGTAATAATATTCTATAATGAAGGCAGTTGTCCGCATGATGTGCCCTTCTAAATAACTCAGTTTAAATTTCTATGAACAGGCATAATATATCCCATCTCCCACTCCACAGTATTATTCCTTTGTCCTTAATATGCTTTCTAGCAATTTTTATTTGGAAATAAAAATGCTTGTGAAGCATCATCTCATTTAATTAGGCCCTGAGGAAGGCAGATATGGCTCGAGCGCTGGCAGATAGTCATATGTCTTCCAAATAAAAACTGCTTGCAGATATAGGAAAGCTGTTTAAGTGGCTTTGGCAAGACACACGAGATAATGTTTACACTTCTCTGTACACAGATCTGTCCTTAGATGTATTTAGGATTTTTTTCAAGCCTACGAGATCTGCTATCAATTTGGATACTCAGTGGCCCCCTCTGCTACTAAGTAGGTTTGAAAAATACCCTAAAATTCTTCAGACCATAAAGTAAGGCTGTGGGAGGTGGAAGTATAGGGAGATTTACTGTTGTGTTCCCACCATATTGACTCAACATGTCCAGGACCCTTCTGGATGATGCCATTTGTTTGTGCTGTGCAAAAGCACTCACTCAGCACCTACAAGGAGATTCAAACCAGAGACTGGGGACTCATGTGGTTGCATTATAAAGTATGCATCTTTCAGCAATGAGCAGCAGAGGTTTCCCCCAAATATACAAGGCTATGCTCAGGCACCTAAACAAGCAAATACACAGACTGTGCTGGTGAGGCTGTCCCAAAGGCACTGTTGCAGGCTCACCAACATCCAAATAACTGTCAGCATCTGTAACCATGGGTTGGATGCTCCATTTTTAAATGGAAAAAGAAGGAAATGATTGCAGAGTATCCATCTACAGAGATGGATTCCCTTCTCAGCTTAAACCAATGCTGAGAGCTGAAAAAGTTCAAATGTTAGCTTACCCTGATCACAGACCTCTACAAAAGGGAGAAAGTGCTGACGAACAAGCTATTTCCTATTCTCCTATCTTGCAGGTGGCAATAGAATATGCTTTCAAACCTCCAGCTAGCAGCTATACTCATTTTTGAACCTAAACAGCTCTGCAATGGATTATCTCAGTCAAGATTTTCTGAAAAAGAAACAAATCAGAAAATGTAAAAAGACACAAAGGTCAATAAATTCTTTTTTGGAGTATCCATCAAGTTACATTTACAGTCATCAGAAGGTTGTATTTCTTCAAGAGCACTGCAAACTGAAGCATTTTGTGCCGTGATGTATGAGAAGCAGCAAGGATGTTACAGACAAGCCTTAGACTGGAGAACAGTGCTGCACCTCAGGCCATCCAGAGAAAGGGGACAATGAATCCTCTTTCAATCCCTTTTACAACTCTTCACACATCAGACTAAATCTGACTGATGAGATTGCCAGGAGCAACATCTTGTAAATCACAGCTGCTGTCCAGCTTTTCAACACCCTCAGCAAGAGAGCCTGCACATCCACCTGGGCACCAGCCAGCTACGCCACTACGCCACTGTCCTCAGTGACTGTTTAAATTTTGGTAGCTGTACCACAAGACAGGAAAAGGCATAAACCTCATGAATCAAATAGTCTAACTCTGAATGGTTGGGTCACTTTTAAGATATCCCTACAAGAATGAGACAGCAAGACCCCAAGACGTCATCTGGTCCATACTGCCCTCACACGTTTATCTTCAAATAAAACTAACAGACAGCTACGGTTTTCACTTAAAAATCCACATGAAAATAGCTCTAGTTTCAGAAATATTGTCCAAAACGAGCAGTCTTATCCATTCCATTTTCTTTTCTAAAAGAAAGAATTCTCTCAACTTCAACACAGAAAAGTCACATCAACATGAACGTGGAAATGCTGAAGTCAGCATTTAAATACTGCACTGTAACTAGCCAAAAAATGAGAAGTAATGACGCAAAACCATCTCCAAAAACAAAGTATGAAAACTATAGCAAACACCTTCATTGCGACTGTTGACTAGAAAAATCAGTTTTCAGTGAGGTATATTTCCATCCTTCCACAGTCAGCTTATCTTGCTTGACTTTCACAAGATTGTATCCAAGTTTGGCTTCTGGTCATTTCTATTTAAATTGCAGTAATGGAATTTTAAAGAAAAAATTGGAACAGCACTTGGATTCCTAATCATGTCAACATTCAAGACTCCCTGTGTTGCAATGAGTGTCTTTAGTGTTCTCTGGTTTCTGTGTCAATTGCAGGCATTCAGCATGACACAAGAAATGTTTCATAATATTATTGCCTTGAAACATTACTCTTCAAAGCCCCAGTGCAGTACGAGGCATGGGTGGAGCTCATCCTAAAGACATTACAAAGAGATACAAGAACATAACTTGGCTCCACTGAACCTCCTCTAAACCCAAATTGGGCTGTATATTACATAGCATGATCTCTGCTACTGCAACATGCAGTGGCAGAAGAACGCAGCGGCAGACAGAATACAGCAGAGTAGCAGGACAGAGGATAGAAGAGTCCCTGACTTTGTGCCTGGAAAGAGGTGAGGAGTGAGGCTCTGGGGCGTATGGCACTCCTGGATTTGCGCAGCTGCACGAACCCTCTTAGAAGGGTAGACAAGGAACACAGTCCAAGCAAAATAAAGACAATTTCCAGGATCTCCAACAATTTCCAGGATCTCCAACATCTAAGCCCAAGGAGGAAAATCCCTGCATTTAAGTTAAGTGTGAAAATGCAAAAATACAAGTCTATTCTGCCATTTGTGGCCCTCCTCTGGCCATGCTCCAACAGCTCCATGTCTCTCCGGTACTGAGAACCCCACATCTGAACACAGTGAAGTGAGGCCACACCAGTGCAGAGCAGAGGGGCAGGATCACTTCCCTTTACCTGCTGGCCACACTGCTTTTGATGCAGCCCAGAATATTGTTGGCTTTCTGGGCTGCAAGGGCACATTGCCATAATGCATGAGAGCACACGATATCTGAATATCCAAGCATCATTTAAAAATTGAATACTTCTGAGTATATCAACCACGTGCTAAATAAGCCTGGATTGTTTGTGTTCCTCCAAAAAGAACACCATATTTGCCCTCATATTTTCATTTAAAGAAATATAATCTTAAAAAATTTGCTGTAGCCTTTGATCTCCAGTCATCAGTACAAAAGCCACTTGGAGTACAGCTCCGACTTAATTAGCTTACTCCTTTTTATACATGACCTCAGTCACACTCTAATTAATCCATTTATAGTTAAAAATCTATCAGGCAAATCCCATACTTCATTCTTAAGACAAGTTCAGAAATGGATCTACTCCTCCTCCTAATTTGTTGCGCTGCTGGCAACACCCACTCCTCCTTTGGACAGTCCCCCATTCCCACCAAAGGGAAAAATTACACCTCAGAGGAGAAACTAAACCCAGAGCACCCGGAAAAGGGGCTTCTCAGCACACAGAATAAAAAGGAAAATATCAGCCTTGTTTTGTAAGAAAAAGAGAACTATGAAAAGCTGAACCCCACCTCCAGTACTATATAGAGCCGTGGCTGCACGTTACACTGAGAGCTGTCAAGAGACTTAATTAGGGTACAAAATCCAGCGATTTAAGAATTCTCTCTTCTTAGAACATTCTTAGGGATTTGCTCAGAATTAGAAAATGGTTTAAACATTAAAGGTTTTTTTTTTTTTTTCTCCCTTTAATGAAATCAGCTACATAGTGGAAAATAAGACTTTATTTATCTAAATATCACATGAAGAACTGAATAATTTAATAACCTCTCTCAGCTAAATCCAACCCAACATGTTCATATTTAGTGGTTTTTCTTTTGCATGTAAAATCCTTATTTTCTATTTGAATTCCAAAACATAAACAATTCTTAGCTTTACAAACTTAAAAGATAATTAATTAGAATTTTGTTTTTAAAATTGACTGTAATCCTTGCTAACGATAAAAAACTCTCTCAGTTTATACTTATATTTAACTCTGAAATCATAGGAAGGTTAATTGCTTAGGCTAAATCTCTTAATGAATATTCATAGACCTACAAATGCAGGAAGTTTCCCTCTTTTTCTTTTTAAACTTTCACCTCAGGTGAAATGTTATGTACCATTCTACAATTCTTGTCTATTTTAGACCAGAAATAACTCTTGCCATGTTATTAAAAAACACCTGATTGGTCACTGTGGGTCACAGAACACCTCAGCTGTACATTCAGTCAAATTCAGCACTATGGAAAATATAGAATTTCAACTTTTGGAAAGTAATTATCAAGTATTGAGCAGCTTAAAATATAAGCACATCCACATCTTTTTGATACTACTTTATCTATCACCAGGGCTGAATTCTGTACCCCTTGCAAAATCTCATTGTCTCAATGGAAGATGCCTTGCAAAATCTCATTGTCTCAACGGAAGATGCCTTTAGATTAGTTTTATTTACTTCAGTAAAGTCAGTGCAATTCGTTTACTCAACAGTAAGAAAAAAGACTGAGTTAAATAAATAAAAAAAAAATTAGGAAGATTTTTTTCCCTTCCTGTTATGTGGAAAAGAAATAGCTGTAGAAAGCCGGTATGTAATCACTCAGGACATGTTGACCAACAATAATCTGTGTAGCTTATTGTTCAGAAATAATATTAAGACCATTTTAAAATATTGACATTGTTGGGTTGGTAAAGAAAAATCAAAATTTAAAAAAATCTCTTGCATTCAGTACAGTTAGCTTTCCTTAACTAATACCAAGCTAATTTTGCAGAGCAGGTTTTTATTTCCAATTTGCATTCATAGCCAACTTGTTATAAAACATGAATGAAAAGTAGGGGAAAAAAAAAAGAAAGTTGTTCACTATTTTCTAAATGGTAAAAAAGCCTATGAACTTTGAAGGCACGTTTGTGTATAGAGTATCCTCCTGACGGCAAAACCTGACAGATTTGGTATAAATTACGTACTTCGGCAAATCATCATGTTTATTAAATAATGTGAAGCCAAGCCTCATGTCTAAGAAAGATCAAAAGTAAAACATGAAAACCGAAGCCATTCCTCATGCTAATTACACAGACTAGGTGCACTCACTGGTATGATGGCATCAGGGACTCATCCGCCCTATTTGGTGCACCTCCAATCCCTGCATAATTCTGTGTCCACACATGATCTCAACAAATGGAAAACTTGTGCACAGCTGCTGGCATGAATTCTGCTCACCAGTCATCCTTTCTTAGCAGGAAAACACATGCTCAGGGTAATATTTATTAAAGCCCTCTAATGGTGTGGCCTATTTGTGTGTTTCCACTTCAAACCATTGTTGCTTCACAAGAGTATGATGTGAAATAAATCAGCTTCCCATTTGCAGTATCTGCTTCCTTATTGTAACATATGGCTGTGTGTTGCAGAAAAATGAGAGAGAGGAGGCTTCTGCTTCAAGTAGCTTCCCCCTTCCAGCTTCAGCTTGCACAGAGAGTGGAAGGAGCTGAGGGCTGTGATCCCGCTGCTTACAAGTCAAAGATGCTCCCTGATTAAATTAACGTGGGAGAAGAAAAAATGAGCGAGTAGGTTGTAAAGATGAACTGCACAGAAAGCAGTAAATCTCTACAGTGCTTGGGAATACACTTATTTGTTTGCTATTTTCCAGCCATCACTGACACTTTGGAGCATTCTCAACTCTTTGGTTCTCACCAAGCCTTTGCTTTGGGCAATGTAAGGGAAGTTCTTACTTGAAGAAAACATCTAAAAATATAGGATACATCATCCTCTAGGAGCATCTATCTCTTAATTAACTACACAGGGATTCCCTTTTAGAGCAGATGTAGGTGTTAAGGCTGTAAGCTTCTGAAATAGCATCAGTCCCCACTCAATGCCCTTTAAGAGAGTTGAGCTGCTTTGGTTTCTTTGAGTTTCCTCCACCTGAAGTTTTACCATTTACGACATGTTTAGATCCAACAGCAAAACACATGCTGATTTATAGAGTGAGTAATTCAGAAAACAGCACAGGTTCCCACCTATGGCACAAAGGATCATTTTCAACAGCTTAGGCAAATCAAGTGTGACAATAACCATTTGAAAGCACTTGAGAGGCTTGAAACTCCTCGGCTGGCTAACATAAACCACTAAATCATGGGTATGTAGCACAGAGCAGACATCCGAGTGCACCATATATTGCTTGACAGCACCGTCTCCAGTGCAGCAATGAGCTTCCCAGCAACCTCGCATTCCTGGGTTTGTCTGTATGCTCCAAAGCCAGGTGTCCAGAGGTGTCTGTTAGCTTATGGGATGAGGGTCTGGGCACATACCAGAGGACCCTCGTTGGGCAGCTGGCTGCATCAGCTAGGAGCCTGATGACCTAACACATCTCAAGGACAAAACGATTTCTAAAGACAATACACGCAGAGGAGGAGAAGGAAAGATACGTGATCCTATTTATACCAGGAGCAAACTGCAGTGCCAGGGAGATGAAAAGCTGGGAATGAAACCATCTCGATACAGCATAATCAAAGAATTATAGAATAATCAAGTGTTCAAGTAAAGGGCTGTCTTTGTTTCCAAAACAAAAGGTGAAAAAAAGGAAAACTTTAATAAATGTTTTCCTTAAAAAGAAAAAAAATTATATGTAAAAGTATGAAGAGTGAGAACACGGGTTTGTGTAGCAAGTAGCACAGTATTGGCACATAGATCTTTAAGAGATGGATGTTCTTGGGATACAGGTAAGGAGCTGACACTTCCCCAGCACTAGTAGAGTGCAATCTCAGGATGAACTGAAAATGAGACCATGTTATCAATAGATCACCACCAATCCTAGGTTCTGTTAGTATTTTCATAGCTTTTCATTTTCATCAGGCCTACTTCAGTACCCTGGCCTCAGTGCAAATTAAAATTAGAATTAACATAAAGCCAAACGTCTCCAAACAGATACACAGCTTTTGTTAGAAAGGCGATGAATCCAGTTCCCTTTCCTGCAAACAATTACACAGTAAGCAGTCTAATTTTCTACAGATGACTTAATAAGGCTGCATATGTGTAAGAAATTACCCACAGACGTATTTGCAGTACAAAGGCCATGGTTAGATCTTAGCTGCAGGGTCTTCCAACAACCCAATTATCATTGTTGAGAGCAATAAAAACAATGCTACGAATTCATCATTAGATCTAACATTTTCTAATTGTGCTTTGGTAGTTACACCTGGTGATAATATTCTTAATGATGGAGCATCCTTTTGGAGGACAATTTCCTGCACTACATGGTGGTGGTCTGTGTCCAGGCAAGAGTGTCCTTGATGTGATGGGGACACCAGGCATACCTCTGTCATGGCAGTGGGAGTAGTGCTTGTAGGGGAAGATGCTATATCCTGGTAATACACCCAAAGGCACAGTGAGCACAGATATTTGGCAGGAGCCAGTCAGGGCAGTAGCCTGACAACACTACAGGCTACCTAGGATTGTAATGGGATGTTTCCAGGAGCAACTACAGCACTACCATTCTTACCTTTCCTCACTGGCTGCTCTGAGCAGATATCTTTATACTTTTTGAAGGTTGAGCACTTTTTATCTGCTGTAGCCCTTCATACTTTAGGACAGGTGAGCTGTAACACTTTCCAACTCTCCTACATATTTTTTACCCAAATCCAGACTGTGGCTTGCATGGAAGTGTACTCTCTCACTATCAATAAGAGCATGAGAAACAGGAATTTTTATCAATGACTGTCAAGCATATGTTTTTCGCTTCCACCACCATGGGATCAGCATGACACAAACTGAAGACAAGATGGCCCTAGGTGGGCTTGCATGAGGCTGAGCCTGGAAACTGTTCCCTTGAAGTCCCAAGGAGCACAGATCCTGCAGATACCCAGGGGCAGCATAAGGAATACATGGCCCAGAGAGCTTCAAAGACTTCGAAAGGAAACAGCTGGTGTTTCAAACTCCCCTGCGTGTTTGTGAAAAGCTGCATGGAGCATGTAAAAGGAAAGGAAGTATTTGTCCTTTTCAAACAAAAGAAAAAATTAGTTAACATATTGGAAGATGTGACAACATATGGGAAAGAAAAAAGAATTAATCTTACAAAATGCATTGCTTTACAATTTTTTCATTTAAGTGCCGAATATTCCTAGGGCTCTTACAATAGACTAGGGATCAGGAAGGCTCTGTGCTCTGATCAGATATCAAGCAAAGAGCTAGGGAATGGAATGGTGGCCAGGATCTTGCACACACCTGTACAGCAAAGGAGAACTAAGCTCACTCAAAATCTGGTGAAACCCCATATAGGAGACAGTAGAGGTATGAGAAGTGCTGCAATACAATTATACTGAAAATACCTAGAGAAACTGGAACTAGAAGAGACCAGTTGAATAATTAACAAGAGAAAACATGCATAAATTGAAAAGTTTTTCTGTTATGTCAAACAAATAGATTTCCTGGCTCAGAACCTCACACTGTGGTCAAAATAATTATCAGTGAGCAAAGTAGAATCTATGGTCTGTTAAAGGGACCAGAAGAAACCTCTAAGGGACTATTACCAGCTCAGGGTCAGACCTTGTTAACCCTAGCTACAACAAGAGGGCTGTATGCTGCAAGCCAGATCTGAATTTAGCTTTCCATCTACTGCTTGTTTACATAAGCAGATTACACAGAGCCTGTTTCTGCTTCCCGACACCCTCACTGATCACTCCACACCACCATGGGAAAATTCTAATAAAATAAGCTTGCTCTTCTGCATCAGTCCTGCACTTTTGATCCCAGCAGATCAGTCGAAGCCCAGCTCCAATATCTTGTTCAGATAACCCCAATCTCTCCATCCACCTTGCAGGACACATCAGGGGAAGTTTGGGTTCCCAGAGCCTTCAGCAGCTGGGGAGCAGCCAGTCCTTCCTGCTTCCTTGCGAAGCTACAGCAGATGGCTAGCCCATGATATGGCCATTTCTGGGATCTCATACTCTCAGGTTGCACTTGATGAGTACATTCAACACAGGATAGAAGTTAATTGCTGTTGAATAAATGGTGCCAGGCACGAATTAGGCTTGGACTCAGTAGCTCTTCCTTAAACAATTCACAAACAGGGCAGCACAGGTCATGCACCATTTCCCATAAGCAATCGGCACACAGACACACTGCTTTGGAGGCTAACCCAAGGGCATCTTCACAGATGGGGGCTGTCCACACCAGGTACCTGCACTGTTGGAGTCCCTACAGCCCAGCTGGGATGAAGCAGAGGGGACAGGGAGAATGAAATAAGGAGAACTTACAGGTAGAAACCAAATCCGCACATAAGCATCCCTCAGGCTCTATTGGTAGGGAGCTCCAGCTCACTGCATTGCTATGGGAAAAAGCAGTGCATCCCCTTATGTGCTATGCAAACTGTGACTCAGGGTAATGCACAGGCAAGCCAAGCCAATCCATCTGCCACTGCCAAGCACTTCCAAGGCTGCTGCAGCCACTGGGGATCTGTCACAGCTGTGCTTTGGAAAACACAACAAACAGCAGAGTATTCCTGTGCACGCCAGCCCAGGAAGCACACCAAGAGCAAGCCAGGCAAGTTGGGATGGCTCAAACTGGAGGATTTAATTAGAGCCCCAAATTGTCTGAAGGCTTTAGAGTTTTATTCCTACTTACTTGTAAATTTACTGCTTTTATTCAAAAGGAAAATTCACGATCTCAAATGTCAAGAAGTTGTGTTCAATTTCCTCCAGACATTTTGACCTTCTCAACGTGAAGGAAGTAACCCTTAAATAGCCAAAGAAGCAAGGCTGCAGAGAATATATACATTAAAGGGCTCCTGTACATCAGTCAGGACAAATCCTCATGCTGGGGACCTTTCATCCATCGCAGAACCAGGAGATATCTTCTCACCTCAATGGATGAGTGTAGAACAAATACTGATATTTTTTCAAAGAATTTACAATCAGCAGAGAATCACCTGTTCAGTAAGTTCACTTTAGATTCCAATATGGAAACTCTTATTTAAATTATCTTTTTAATTCACTATATAAAAATAGGACCCTGGTCCTCAGTCCTTCCCTTGACAGTGAATCAGCATATCTCATGCAGCCAAATGGGACTGGACTGTAGCACGAGGCAATAAGAAGCATCTTGACACTGAGGGTAAATTTTGGACAGTTAGAGATTTTCAGCTAAAATTTCCAGAAGTAAATCAATCACTGACTTTCATTTTGAGCATCAATGAAGATGTCATCTGACAAGCTGGAAGAGAGACTGTATTCATTAAAGATTCCTTCCGTTTCTGACAAGTAAGGAAGAGACAGGAGATTTCACCATATGGGGATTTCACCATATTATTTTTAGAAACAGAACTAATAACAAAAAAAAAAAAAAAAGAAAAAGAAAAACTCATCTGTCATGTCAGTTAGGAGTACATCCTGAAAGCAATGAGGGAAATGCATTGCAATTTTATCTAGAAGTGCACTGGCTCGGCAGCACCTAGCAGAGCACTCCTTCTGCATTGGTCTGGTGTAAATCCAGTCTGTGAATGTTACTATCCACATGCAGTACCTAGCTGCCATGAAACAATCCCTACCCACCCACAGGCTTTAGAAGGATCAGGTGCCCACACGCTAAAAGCTATTATTGCAACCAACATCTCTGCTGGCTGTTCCAAAGATGACTGAGGAAGCAAATATGCACAGGCAAAGTGTATCTTATACTCCGTTTGCTCACAACAGGAGCATCTAAGGAAACTGCTGTGTCTCAAAATGCTGGTAATTTTGGAAAGTCTACCAACGTACCTTGAGAAGGAACATGAAACTGCAGACTTCAGATGCCAACAACTTCCAGTAACTCACTTCCAAATTATTTGGGGATTTCCACAGAGATTGCACAAATTTCTCTAGTCAGTATTGTGCAAAGAGTTCTTTCAGCAGTTGCCATTACCTTTTCATGCTCAGATAAACCAACTATTCGGGCTTCCTTGATGGTAGAGAAGCACAGGTTGTGCTGTGTGGGAATAGGATCTTAATGTTAAGAAAAGTCACTTCTTTCTGTTACGGCAGCATTGCTGCTGCTGCTGCAGAACAGAGAAAGGGAAGTCAAACAACTCCTGCAAGAGATCTGCAACATTGATCTGTGTTGTTTTTCATCTATTGCAAGAGATCAGTGAGATAAGAGTGAAAGAAAGATGGTCCTCACTGGCATTAAGTTCTACAAGCATCCTGCCACCGCTTCAGCCAGCTTTCACATTTCATAGCATTACAAAGTTTAAATGCCATCAGATAGATCTGTCTGGCAGTAAATTCAGCCAAAGGCAACTTCTTAAAAAGCCATCATTATGTAAGGGTGTGCTTGCTCATTATAATGAAGGATGGAAAATAGAGTATGCGTCAGATAGTGTAATTTGGAATTGATTTCCTATTGGGACACATTTTACAAAGGCTATTCTGCACCATGGCTTTACCATGGTCTAACAGCTAAGACTGTTTTCTCTCTTTTGTTCTGTATCATCTTTTAGCCCAGTTCACTATTTCAAGTCAATGCCTTCATTGTCACTGCACATCAAAAGCAAAGCAAGCAAGGAGTACTGTTCCTATCCTGTAAGCTCTCCATCATACTTTCAAACGTCCTTAAACTGAAAAAGCACATCACTCATTTTATTTTGCTACTCATCAAAGAAGATCTGGTTGCTAACTTGTGAAACATGACAGCTCCTGGTCTGATCCTGCCAGGAGATCCAGCATCTCAGTTCCCACTGACGCACTGCTTCCTGCAGGAACTGGACTGCACAGGATCAGCCCCTCCTAGAGACTCAGTGCTGTTAAGGTTCTGTTTTGAAAGATGTACATTAGCCTTGTCACAACACCATCCATTCTTCAGTTGAATTTCTCTTACCTACTTCAAATCTGAATTACTTTTGTATAGATGCCACTAGTTAGGTCTTGATATCCCCCAAATTCATTTACTGGTCTTTATACCCTCTCTTTCTCCCAAAAAAACCCCACTTTGCTACTAGCAATGCCTGGCACTCTTGTCTGAAAACAAAGATGCAAGGAGTGTGGATGGAAACTGCACTTCTTACCTTTGATGTTCTGTTGGGTGACGCCCTTGACATGTCTGTTACATACCTATATCCCTTCACAGGCTTGTCAAGTTGGTGTGACATACCCACAGCCATGCTCACACCCACATAAGAAGTTATCTTCAGTCAGTGTTAAAAGGAAAAAAAAAAACAAAATCAGAAGACTGCCATCCCGAAGGAAATAAAATGCAATCCTCTGCCTACAGTGAGCCACTGCAATAAGGTGACCTGCCATAATATCACATTATGACCACTATGACCTGCAGCAAAAAGCAAATAGCTGATGGGGTAGAGCAGCCATGGGTGGCTCAGAGCCCTCTTTGCTCACTCCAGATTCTGACATCCTGGGGTGGAAAAGACACAGACAACAATTCAGTGTCAATCTCTCCAACATTACAGCTTTTTCTCCAGCCTGCCCTATGGGCTGTGGCTACACTGAAGAATGTCAAGTGCACAGTCAGGCTCTCCTTACTAGATCCATGCCCATTACATGCTCTTGAATCATATCATACGATAGAATCGTATCATAGAATGGCCTGGGTTGAAAAGGACCTCAAAGATAATTTAGTTTCAACTTCCCTGCCATTGACAGGGTCACGACTAGACCAGGCTGCCCAGAGCCACATCCAGCCTGGCCTCCTGTCCAGCACACTCCATACCCTTCCTGCAGGACCCTGGGAGGCAACTGGGCTTCTGGGCACTACTGGGGCAGGAGTGGCGAGTTCAGACACTGACTTGTGCTTCACATACCATAAAGAAGCTGCAATTCCCCATCTTCAAAACTTGCAGAAGTCATTAAAAGATTAACAAGTAAATGCCGGGGGTCCAATGAAATTGGACTTTCTACTATTTCTGTTTTTAGAAATCACAATAGAACTATTATTCTTTCTGTTCTGCAAAATGGAAAGCTCACAAACTCAGCGTTTTGACTGGAGCAGCTCAGAAAACAAAGCAGCTTGACAGCCATACAAAGCCCGTTGGGGTTCAGCTCTTGAAATCCTGCCCTATGCTTGAGCTACAGCACCATACTTGGTTCTCTTTGTCTTCCCAAAATAGCAGCTAGCAGGGCTGGGAAGAATCAGCTCCCAACTAAATCTCATGCAAATTGGAACCACACAAAGGAGGCTGTTAAACCGGAATGGACAACAGCGGCTCCCGGACCTGAATGACATTTCAAAGGAGAACGACATTAATTAAAAATGGTTCTCAATTCATCTATGTTTCTTTCCACTGTGCTTTGTTACTTTTATCACTGAAACATTGACACTCCTGACCCATTCGGGAGTGTAGTTTTATTCATCGAGACACGTGCATAATTAAGTTATAAAAAAATAATAATAAAATAGTTTTATCACCAACATAAAACAAATTAGGTTTTGTCCATAGTTTCAATTTGTCCACTAATGATATTTAAGCATATTTGAAATTAAGCAGCACAGATGTTAATCAAATAGGAGTTCTGCAGTACCTCTCCATGAGTAATGCTACGTGACATAATTAAAATTTCACATTTATGTAACACTTTCCATCTCCAAGGGATCCCAGAACCTATTAGCGAGTACAGCATAACAGACATATTTTGTAACATTTTGCCTTCCTGTGACAACTTCCTTCCGCAGACTTCAAATCTTCTCACAAACACTCATTGAGCCTTCAGTGCCCCATGAAGAAGCCGAGGGCATGCGGCCCCACGGCCAGGTGAACACTGGGCTTCAGGGTGACTGGTACAGCCGGCCCTGATTCAGCAAAGATTTCTAATTAATAAAGAAGCTAATCATATGCCTAAGTGCTCTTTAATAGATGTATGCACAGCCACAAGCATCTGGCTGGATGTGGTTAACTGGGAGCCAAGTAAAGTAGTGCGGAGAGAAGGAGAGCGTGTTCACTTCTACCCTTTGAAAACAGCTCCTCCCTGTCCTATATTTATCATAATTACTTGAGGTTAGACATGAAATAAGCTAATAAATGATTTTATTCTTGTTTTATGTGTGGTGATATTGACTGAATACCTCAGACTGATTGCTGGTTTTTTTTTCCGTTTCCTTAATCACGGTGCCTTTAATAACTCTTGCAACTAAGTTGTCTTTCCCTGCGTACTTTCAAGTTTTCCAGCTGACAAATTTTCCAGCTGACATTTTCTAGAAGAGAGTGCACATTAAATTAAGGGTTGTTCTCCAAAATGTTCTGTGCTGAGCGCCCTTACCAAGCAGCACTCAGCGTAATGGAGAGACACAGCAATGGAGAAGCTCCCACCCCTGTGCTCCCTAATGGATGCAACAGGTCCTTCCCAATCTGGGAGCTCACTGCACCAAACGAAGCTTACCACACATAGTTTACACACACAGCAACCTTCCTCTTGGCCATACGGAGAAACTGGTGAAATACAATTGCCTTTGATGTATTAAAACCTTCTGTATTGGTACTAATGATTTTGCTTAGAACAGTACGAGTTTGTGTATACGCATATTTTTCTGTGAACACAAGACATTTTTCACACAGATTGCTCATAACAACACCAAAATGATTCCACGCTCTCTTCTAAAGCCTGAAAATCATACTGATTTGCAGATAACAGTAGCCATTAAATTTCTCTTTCTGGGGCATTAACACAACAACTGTACTGATTTCACCATCATGTTGCAGAGAGCACAGAGGATCCTGTCTAAGGCTTTAGCTAGAATACACTTTTCTTTGTTTCTTCTGTATTAGCACTATAAGATCATATTAAGAGGTCTAGGACATTATAAGAGACTGAAAAATCATTATACTTGTCTTTTAAGAAAATGAGAGCAGAGCCTGGGAAGAAATGACCAATGAAGTCCATAAATATCCATCAAGCTCCAAGCTGAGAACTGAAACACACCCTCCCTCCTCTCTAGGCTCCATTCTGACAGCAAGCCATGTTATGAAGTATTTATGATTATTTCACCATAAGGTTGTTGGTTGTTTTTTTTTCCTTTTTTTTTAACAAAAGATGGAAGTCTGTGGTTAGTTCTTCAACCACAATGAGACTTAGCTGAATTTCAGAAGAGGAACAATGATATTCTGAATTTATACCGCCTATTATTAAGCGCTGCTTTCCAGTTTTGTTTAAATGCCAGTTACCAGGATTCAATTTACCCCCTCCGATGGGGATGTCTGGCATCATTCTGAGATTAATAACTGCAATATATTATGTTAATTGGGCACTAATAAGCTGCACAGTGCTTTTGCTTCCAAACACGAATGGAAATGTCATTTCTTAAACAGAGCGCAGTAATCACCTGTCTGTACCTGCACCTCATTTCTGAATCCAAGAATATGAGGCAGCAGCAAAGATTTGCTGTGGATTACAGAGAATGTAAGGAAAACCCGAAAGAGATTTGATTAACACACTTCTTTGAAACTCAAACCTGTTTTGGGAAACAAGGAAATCCCCCATGAAGAGTGCATTTCATCGAGCTGGCCTCCCATCAGCAGTCTCCAATGTAATGAACTTTAAGACTGTTGTCCCACGTATCATCGATCTTAAAGATGAGGAGTCTCCAGCAGTGAATTTCTCTTCTGTTTAACTCTCAATAGGACTGTATTTCATGCAATTAATGTCAGATGCTGCTTGTGCATTTTGATCATTTCATTTATTTACAGCACAAGAAATGATCACAGCCACAAATCCAAGGCATGCTTTGCACTTTAATTGTGGCAGCAAGCCTGCAAGGCTTTATAGGCTTGAGAAGACTCTCAGGGATGAAAGATGATTATACTAGTTACCCTAATTAATGTTTTGTTATTAGTTATGCTAAGGAAAATAACTTTTACAGATGAACAAGAATGTCTGAAATCAATGTCCTATGTCTGAAAGAGAAGAACGTATTCAGTTAAAGTCATTTATATCAGTATACATCTTAAGCCTAACATCTACGGTCACAGCCACCATATATTTCTCATTTTGGCAGAAAAAAGTAAATACAAAAGCTTTTCAGGGCTTACTTTGAACCTCTGCAACTGAACCAAACCAAACAAACAGATAAACCAATCTTCATCACTTACACAAATTCCAAATGCACTGACTTGTTTCGAAGTCATTCCAGATGTACATCAGGAAGAAAGTCTAAAGGACCAGATGTGTCACATTCACTTATCACACTGACAACCTTTACAAAATGCCATCAATTTATGGGCAAGTAGCCCAGCAGAAGAGCTGAATGCTTTACACTGATATTTCTAACTTTGTTAAAAGATTAGAAGGACTTTGGTGAGTGCCTGCCTTTCTCAGCTGCCTGATGATTAACACCACTGTATATGACTCTAATTAAAACTATACCAGTCCTTGATGCAAACCTAACATGTCCACTCCCAGTGACAGGCATGCTACCAGCTCATACCAGCATTAAGCAAGCAGGCAAAAGCCTCCTTTTTCCATCACTGACATAAATATTACAGAGGGCCTACCAGCAGATCTATGAAGTCACATTTTCATCCCTCTCTTACATCTACTGCCATTCACCTGGAGATCAGAAATTTCTGCACTCGTTCTACATCTAATATTCCTGTGTGGGATTTCCAGGACAGAAATCTATCAGGAGGTTCTGGATGTGCCAAATCTCCTGTTATGTGTTTCCACTTTTGAGGTATGGCAGCTCCAGCCCTGCCTCAGTAGTAACTTTATCTTGCTTCAAGGCGGAGTGGCAGGTAGGACAGCAATTAACCCACAATCAAAGCACTCTCATTAACTTCACACTGAAGTTAATAACATGCTTAAAAGCTTTGCTGAACTAAGTTTGTAATGATCATCCCAATGTAAATACAGAAGCTTCACAGCTCATGTGAAGGGGAACCAGGTGCTAACTGAGAAGCACATCAAAAATTTCCCCCAAATCTTCCGTTACTGCAGTAAAGCAGTGTATACTCAATATTTGAGTAAAGTCAGGGTGTTTTCTCCTGAGCTGGGCTGCATGGCAGCATCTTGTTTGCAGGAATCTATGTTCTCTAATGCATAAATGTAGCTGCTCATTCTTTGCTATACCTGTAGTGCTGCAAGCATGATGCATCCTCATTTACAGATCATGCCCAATCATTAACACTTCTTATCTTGTAGCCAGATATCAAAGACACGAGCTGCCAGGAAAATAATCTGATTTATTATATACCACATTCATTTAGATATCACCACTGAGCTGAAAAACCACAGGGGGGAAGTAATTCGATTTAGTAAGTAGCAGAGCTTCTAACTGATGATGTAGACACGTTTTTTTCAACACTCCCCATAGAATGTGGCAGAAAAATTAAATAACAAAACTGTTCGCCCTCACTAGGCACAAAAATAAATAAAACAAGATCAACATTTCACCCAATGCATGAAATTAAATACGTGCTTGTTGGCATGTGCTATGAGGGCGTCACTCAGGAGAGCATTTCAATGCATATGCTTGTATTTAATGAGTTATACAAGACTTAAGAGCAGGTTTAACATCAAGTATATGTGTCTGTGCTTCACTGCATAGGGGAGGTGCAGAAAACTGAGAGCTGGGGAGCTATAGCATCCCGGAGGCACTGGGCTCAGAAGAAAGCCAAGCATGCCTTGCTCCTGTGGAGCTGCTTGGCACTTTTCATGGCTGTTCTCCCATCTGTTTCATGGGTGAGACATACATTATTGCACTTTGGTCATTCTTGCCAAACACAGCTTACTGCAGCTATGTGGTGGCTCTCCTGCTACAAGGAAGAACAGCTGATACCTCATCTCAGAATAACTCTTACCGTTTTAAATCAAGTTGACTAACATACATAAATCCCCTTTTTATTCACACCTGTGGACAGGTTAACAGATGTTTTTGACATCCAGGCTGTAACTGTAAATGATGAGACAGACTAAACTCGGTCTGGAGGTGCACGCGAGGCAAGAGAGGAGCTGCCTCCATCCTGCACTGCTCCCCAGCACAAAACACCTGTACCACTCGCTGTGGTCACAAGGAGGAGGGGGATGACACCTGAACCCAGAGCCCCAGGAGGATGAGGAGTCACAAAGGACAGTCCCTGACTCCCTCAGGCTCATTCCTGTCTGTGATTAGAGCACACACAAAAAAAATGGTGTTCAGGCTTCAGTTTCAGCCTTGAAATTAACTGAAAAATTAAAAGTTTTTCAAAATATAAGTAAAACATGATTATTTCAGTCTTCTGTCTTGTCAGCTTCTACTCTCAGCAGTGAAAACCAACCAGTTACAGCATCAGTTGGACACAGGAGAGAAGCACCTGCCTCTTGCCTCCAATGGAAGCATCTCTTTGTGCCTCTTGATTTTTTTCACATCAGTTACATTTGTAAGTTAATTTTGTGCTACTAAAAGATGTTTGATGCAGACAGCCAGAGGAAAAAGCCCCCAGCCAGGCACCAGAAGGACAGGCCGCCAGGACGAGCATCTTCAAAAGCAGCTATTATTCACAGGCCAGTGATGAAGAGGCAAGGAGATTTCTCATTAAGGGGTAGAGAGAGTGGGACCACTGCTGTCCTTCCGCACATGGCACTGGGCAGCACTGAATGAGACAATGCTCACTCATTAGAGAGCAGGGTGACAAACACGTCTGTCATCCTTCTGTTACTATTTCCAAATGAACTCTATTAATTAATTTTTTTTCTGTGCAACAAAAATGGCAAGGAAGAGGTTGGAACACTAAATGAGAATAAAAATAAAACATCGCTCCTCTTTCTCCAACTCAAATCTCAACACTGTTTGCTTTCAAATGAAAAGGATTTTCAAAACATTAGCTTAGTGGAAGAACATCACCAAGTGTTTTTCTCCATGGCTGCTTCCTTTGAACAGTCACACCCACTCTTCTCACAGCAACCAAGTACAATAAAGGCAAAGCAATACACTTTCCTAATAAAGGGATTGCTGACATGCTTCCATAATTTCAATTAATTATGGGCACTTCAAAAAATACTAGTTTTAACTTAATTGCTGTTAAAGTTTAAAGGAAAAGCTATGTTATGCACTTTGGATATAACAGGATATGAGCAGAATATTTCTATTAAGACTCAACATTTTTGAGGAAATCTGACAGGTAATAAAAACAATTTTATAAATGAAAATTTCTCTTTTGTCTCCTGGCTGATTCTTTAAAATCCAATAGGATTTGTTAGCAGTTCTGTGTGTGTTCTCACAACCACACAGATTTCTAGCAGCTTTCTATTCTTCATATTTTTTCTGCAATCTCCAGTAGATTAAACAAGCAAAAGACAGCCATAAATGATACTAAGGCAGATTTACGATAAATCTTAAAAAATGATTGGATCCATTTCACTGCTGCTTTATCATTTTTATGTTAATGATTTGATGATTGCATCCAGCAAAACCAAATCAAATGTGTTTTTTTTTCCTTTTGAATCACAGTATGAGTGAACTCCAGTGCATGAAAGAAACGTTCTCTAGAATATTTTCCAAACTTTCTGTTATTTCTTATTGATGTATTAAAAAGAATCTTACCAACAGGAGTGATGCCTTCTCAATCAAATACAAACCTAAGGAGTTTGCCAGAGAACACTGCATGTTCTATGCGTAGTGATAAGACAAGACCCCTTCTTGGATGAGGGTTTCAATGTACCATGCCCTGTATGAAGCCCAGTATAAAACAATACTGAATGCTTCAATGAATCTTGCAAGTTTGTATGTAGTTGGATGAAACTTCATCTCAGGGCAGAAACTGAGTGGCCTCATCTTCAAAAGAGGTCTTGCTGCCACCTTTCTAACGAAGATCACCAAAAAAAATTCATCTCTGCTCTGAAGCTCATGTTCAGAGTCAACAGTCTCATCACTGCTGACACTAATTTCGCCTTGGGCTTTGCTCCCTGTAGCATCAAACTCTTTAGCAGCCTGATACTCTTGAAACATAGTTAGCTAGAATTATCTTCCATCAGGGTACAATATGGTCAGTATCGTACAGTAAGAGAAAGAATGTTTTTTACCATTTTGTCCCAGATCTCTTATAATGGTCACTGAATACATTCTTAGAAGACTCCTACTTAGAGGCTCTAAGTTGCCTCTGAAAACTCCAGTGAGTTTATACAGATCACCTAAGTTGCAGATTTAGGTCTTCAGATCCAATTACTAAATCTGGGATGTGAATATTCCATTGTAGAGATTGAGTTTCAAAGGTCCTGCCTTGCATTGTAGAAGTTTACCCAGGTGACTCCATCAAATAAATCAGGAAAAGCAGACAGTGTTTACATGGGCACATCTAAACTATAGTGTCTGGGAAATTTTCCCAGCTCCCACTCTGGATGTATATTCTGGCCACATCCCAACTCCACATCAGGGCAAGTGCTAAGTCCCACTGTCTCCCCTCCAGGGCCTGGTTTTAATGGGAGGAAAACCTTGGTTACTCAGGAAACACTGAGTTATGGTTTGTTCTAACACACTGGGTGATGGTCAGGACTGTGGGGCACAGCCAAAGTGTTTTGGCACTAATTACATAATTTGGGACTTCAGACTCATGGAATGCTGAAAAAACTCAGCACCAAGGAAGCTCCTAAAGGTTTCTGATGACTCACTTATTCTGCAACCTCATCTTCTAGAGTGCATGTTGTTATTATTATTTTAATTATCAAATACCATTCACCCTTATTTAAGGACTAGACTTTCCAGGTCTGGTGGAGGCTTCAGCTCCTCTTCTTTCCACTCATAAGCTCCCAGGTAGTGGCAGAGAGTAGCCCCATCCTGCACTAGGAAAAACCTAACAGTCCTTTTGTTTCTCATGCTTGAGAGATGCAACTGGTGCCAAAGTGCCTGACTTGCAGAGGAAATGGACCATAACAAGTCCCTAGCGCTGCCCATTAGGAGGTCAGCCATCTGTCTCACCCACCGTTCAATATCTTCCTGGCAACTGATGCCCCCAGCCATAGTGTATCTGGCAATAAGCAAAGCATCCTGCTAGCAGCCTACCTACAGCCTGATGCTCATTCATGAAAGCTTTCCTGTACATAAACTTAATGGATAAAGCAATCAATACAAATAATATGAGACCTTGTCCATCTTTTCTCCTTCACTACGTAAGGTCTGAATCTTAGGGTTTTGTCTGAACTGTTCTCTGGATTCAGAATAACTGAAGACAGTGTGGATATTTATTATCCGCTTCAACACTTCTAACAACTGTGGGGAACTTCTTCAATCTGCTTTACCACCAAACAAAAAGAATCACCCTGGTGAGAGCTGTTGTGGTGCCTCTGAGAACAGTATGGAAGTTCCTCCCTATCAGGGAGACACTGATCAAGAATTCAAAGTTCTAGTAAGGTTCTCATCAGGCTTTCATGACACCAGTAACAGGAGCTGAAAGCCAGGCTTTTGTTGTTGGAGGTTCTGGGTTGTTTTCATCTACCTGTTGCAGAGAGGTGCAGAGTGTTCACAGTTATTCATGCTATAAAGCACTGTCTCCCATGCTTTATTTCACCATGAATACATTTCCTACAGAGGAAAAATGGTGAAAAGATGAGATGAGCTATAGAAACCCATGGATAACGGTTTCTCAAATACCTGTAAGAGCACCACCAGAAGTGTATGTTATCAAGGACTGCTTTTTTTTTTTTTTCGCACCCTGCTCTGTAAGCACCCAGGATATCATCAAAATCTGGGACAAATGCTAATAAACCATTTTATATTTTTTCACACAAGAGATTCTTACTCCAAAGCTTTCAGCTTGCAACGTATATCAACACCGCAAACACTGGGAGACACTGAATAGTTCAATTTTCCATCCCTCGAAAACCAGAACATTTACAGGACCCTACAAGGTGTAGGAGCCCAGGGAGATGCTGGCAGCCAGATGGACCGAGGCAACCCTATGTCCTCAGCTACTCTGCTGCCCTCCGCTTGCTCTTTGGTGAGCTATTTCACTCCTGCATGGCTCAATTAGCCCTAAAAGCTTTTGTTTGTCACCTCCATTTAGGCTGAAAGTTTTTCAAGACAGAAACCACTTCTGACAGAATGATGCTCCAGTCTCAAGCACAACCACAATAACAAAAATAACAGAGACACGTTTGCCTGGTATGATATATGCTTCTCTGTATTTTAAAGCTTTTCTTCGCTAGGGCTTAGACACTGGTTAGAAATTACATGCAGAATAGCTGTGAAAATCTTTTAAAAATACCTGCTGTAGTGGGGGATTTCCCTCTCCCAAGGCAATCTCCACCCAAACCTTGCAGTACACTGGGGCAATCAAAGTGCCGGCAGCCATATCACATGGAAAAGGTGAGTGTTCCAATCTGCCTGATTTACAAGACACTAACTGCCTTGGGAAGCAGTAATGACTTCCCACAGAGGTCACCACAGACACCGTTTATCAGTCTGCTTTGAGCAAATCCCATTAATAAACAGGCGGCTGCAATGTTTATTAAGAAAACCAGGAGCCACGTGATAGAGCTGGAACATTGCCACTTTGGTTCCATTGGACAGCACATAAAACAATGGGAACTCAACAAGGCAGGTATTCCTGAGAATATTAACTGCAGAAAATAGACAGAAGTGTACACAGAGAGATGGGCACAGCTTGTGTGCTTTGCACGTTCCCATGTGACACGCTTTATACTTATCTTTCCCTACGTTGGTCTTTGAGCCCAACCTCCTTATCTTCTTCTCTTTGTCCATCTAACACATAAGAAAGATTTATAGCATGTTACACAGGGTGAATCTGTGAAAAGCAGTTACCGTGGCAACCCAGTGTTTCTTTTCTGTGTAAACTTGAAGTACTGAAGTGGAGGAAGGCCAGAACACCACATCAGTTTCAAAGTTGCTCTTTGTTCCTTTAAAGTAATCAAAACATTTTACTACACCATCAAGAAAACGTATTAAATAAGTCTTCTAAAATCTTTTAAGAAAACACAGCCCTCATGGTCAGCCATTGCCAAGCACCTGGGGGGCCCACCGCAGGAGCTGTTTGCTGCACCTCAAACACATTATTGGAGAAGAAGCATCTGCAGAGATGTCCCAGCCACGTGCGCACATGAAGTAGTGTGTGAAAGTGCAGTAGGTGAGTATTACCGGTTGCTATTGCAGTATTAAGATATTTGCAGTCACTCCTATGCGTTCTTCCACTGATTCCCAATCCTTGACCCCTAAAGATGAGTCATAGGTGTATTTGCTAAATGTACAGAAAAAAGGCTCAATTCCAGCAAATCAGCACTATGTCTTTGCCCTACTGTTTATCACAAACTATTTCCCTGTACCTAGCCCCCACAGCCATCTCCATGCTGCTCTTCAGTTGTTTATTCCCCAGCAAACTGCTTTTTAATTTAGGGTGCCCTCCTGTTCACACTGACCAGCAGACACCCTGGAATCAGACTACTCACTGCAAACATTGAGCCTCTTCACGCCTGTAATGATCGATGGGCTCCACAAAAAGACAAGGTGAGATGAATTGGGAAAATATTTCTGCCTAGGGCGTGCAGGATTTGTGGCTCACATACTGCACCAAGCCTAACAGGTCCAACACAAATAAACAGATGTGCACCAAGGTGGCCTAAACATCTGCTAGGACCATTTGTCTGGGCCTTTTGATACAGAACATTTCTAGAAAGAAAAAGAAATCTAGGAGGAAAAAAGTGTGTTTCCAAGGAAAATCAGATAAAACAGTAGGCTTAAAACCTCAGCAAATTCAATTTTTTTTTCATATGGGTTACACTGGCATAAAAGATCTTCTCCACATGGTGTGTTACTCATCTCTGAGCATGGTTACTCAAATGAATCATTTTGGATGGGAAACTGGGCTGCTTCAGTGGCCTTCAGCAACATGTCCCTCACACCTCTGTTCCTCCATGAAGCATTACTACAGAGCAAGTGCTCTGTGCCAACTCCAACTGTGAGTGAAGCAACTGGGACAGGCCCAGGCAGCCATCCCAATGGCTGCCCAGTCTTCTGTGGCTTTTACTTTTTGCTACCATGGTGTGTTCATTTTCCACATGGCCAAAGCCTGAACTGATGACCACTGCTGCCCAGCTCCCATATCCTCACTTTCCCACCAGGACACCAGAGCAGCTCCCAGGCGCACTGCACTTGTCCTGAACTCCCTTCCAATTAAATCACTAAGTCTTTTCTTTTTATTAACAAGGGCTGCATTTCCTGTGTTGCTAATAGTGTGGAAACGCAATCTGTTACACAATATTAAAAACACATTTTCCAAGCAGAGTGGGGTGGAAAGAGAGAGAAAGAGGTGATAGGACACAAGCACGTCTCACTGAAGACTGCTGAGCCTCAGAAAGTCATCGACAAACATGAGGGCATGACCAATCAAGTAAAGAAACAGTGGGTTTGGGGCTGCTATTTAAATTAGGTAGATATAGCAAATACACAATTTACTATGTCAGCTGAAAAGTCACTATTTTTTCATCTTCTGAAGTGCTCCAGATGTGATGCCCTGTAGCGTTTTGTGTATGTACTGGAACCAAAGCTCAGGTGCTTGTTTCTCCAGTTATACTACTGGTCCCAGTGAACCTGTGGTAACTCAGAATAATTGAGCGAAGGCCCTCTGCTGTCCTCACTAACAATGGTATCAGAGCAGAACTGTTCCTTTTTATTGCGGAACTCCGCTTTAATTTTATTTAGGGAGGCAGTATGATCTCATAAGCAAGGCATCAGGAGCTCTGGGTTGTGTTCTCCTCCATACCATGTGATCACAGGCAAGCCATGCAACTGTTCCGCATTGTTTTTTTTTTTGTTTGTTTGTTTGTTTTTTGTTTTAATCACATGCCACATGCTGGAAATGATCTTTATTAACTGCCTCAGAGTGTTCTGTGATCAATGAATGATAAACCCTAAAGAAACGCTAAGTGTTACCAATGAAGTATGTGATTTTTATGTGATTAGAATGATATAAATCAGAGCTAACCCCACTGTCACCAACGTAATGCAAAATCAAGCCTCAAGGTAGCCTGAATTGCTAGTTAAGTTCCCGGGAACAACATATGACCCAGTGAAAGCACAGTTTTGTACTCAGCACGCAAATGATGTAATGGTATAATAGAATTTGACGTGGAAGACGAAGTGCAACAGCACAAAAAAGTGAGTTCATCTTATTTTGTTCATATTGTGTCAATTTCCTTTCCTTTTATGATCATGTTCTCTCACAGTCATATTTTACTCCTTTCTGTTCTGGCTAAGCTTTGTCTTGGCCTTATGGCCTCCCCTTCCCTCCCCTTTCCAAATTCATGCTGTGCGTGAAATTGTTGTCTACAAGTCTCACTCATTTAGGGTAAGATTTACTTTTTTTGGCCTGGTGCTGTACTCTATTGTAGGCTGTCGGTCCTAAGGCAGGGAGATTTAGCATGTGTTTTATAACATATTTCAACCCTTAGTTCATGTTTTTACTCTTTGCTATTTCTTTTATTATTTATTTTTTTTTTACAGAATTTCATCAGCAGCACAGGATTGGTACCTAGGTGCTAAAAAGAGCTAGTTCAACAGCTCAGGTTAGTACATGTAAATGATAATCCTCCATTGGTTTTGTTCCTTTTAAGTGTGAGTAATATGAGAGAGCCAGAAACTAATGAGCACTGTTGGCTCTACCTTGAATCTAACTTCATCCTTAGAGTAGCATCACCCTATCTATTATTAGTATCAAAACTCCTGGCATTGTAGTGCCTTGGTGCTCTAAGCACTTAAATTACAAAGATAATAAAGAAAACGGGTAGAAACATTTTTCTATTGACATTTACTAGCCTCAGACACTCAAAGTAAGTCCACCAGAAGAAATGCCTGTTGCTATGCATAAATCTCACAACTCTAAGGGAAATTGGTTCTAACAACAAAGGAAAATTCAACACTTGGAACCAATACTGTCCATAAGGTTAGATGCACCTCTAAGCTTCCACTGACTGGTAGGCACCCAGCTCCTCCATAGGAGATGAGGTACTGAAATGGAGGAAAGATTACAGAATGCCGTTGCCTTTTTGGCCACGATAAAAAAAACTGGGGTGCATTAAAAAGAGTGTGTCCAGCAGGAGAGGGAGCTGATCCTCCCCCTCTACTCTGCCCTGGTAAGGCCTCATCTGGAGTACTGTGTCCAGTTCTGGGCTCCCCAGTACAAAAAAGACAGGGATCTCTTGGAAAGAGTCCAGCGGAGGGCCACAAAGATAGGGAAGGGCCTGGAGCATCTCCCCTATGAAGAAAGGCTAAGTGAACTGGGTCTGTTTAGCCTTGAGAAAAGAAGACTGAGAGGGGACCTGATCCAGGTTTATAAATATCTGAGGTGTGGCGGCCATAGTGGTGAGGCCAGTCTCTTTTCAGTGGTACGTGGAGACAGGACGAGGGGAAACGGACATAAGCTGCAGCACAGGAAGTTTCGCACGAATGTGCGTAAGAACTTCTTCACGGTGAGGGTGACGGAGCACTGGAACAGGCTGCCCAGGGAGGTTGTGGAGTCTCCTTCTCTGGAGATATTCAAGCCTTGCCTGGACGCCTACCTGTGCGACCTGGTGTAGGGAACCCACTTTGGCAGGGGGGTTGGTCTCGATGATCTCTAGAGGTCCCTTCCAACCCCTACAATTCTGTGATTCTGTGATACTGTCCCTGGAGGTCTTCAAGAAAAGGGAGATGTAGTACTTAGGCACGCAGTTAGTAACGATGGTGATGATGTGGTCAATGGCTGCATTAGATGATCACAGTGGACTTTTCCAACCTTAATAATTCTATGATTAGGTGAAAGAAATTGCAGTTCTGACTAGCAGTGATGTGTGAATATTTACAGCCAAGCTAACTGCTGCAAACATGGAGGAAATTGTTATTATTAGAAATACAGCTACAATGGGGGACTCCAAATTCAGATCTTTACTGCTGTCAAATGAAAACACTTCTTGAAAGCTATGTCTTTCTCTTAAAAAATTACAGGGTAGATACTATAATATCTATAAATGAGCTCAGTTTTATTCTGTTTCCTTTTAAACGCTGTAGAGCTTTGTGGGATTGATGACAGCTTTTCTCATCTTTCTGGGGAGGGAAAAATAATTGAGAGCTACAACACAGACATGTCTCCCATAAGTAGTAACCTCAAAAAGATTGGTGGGATGTAATCTCTGCAAGGGAACTGCCAGGTCCATAGTGGGATTCAGCACAAACTCTACAAGCCAGAGCAGTGTGAAATGCATTAATACGGTCATCTTAGAGGGGAAAAAAAAAAAAAAGAAAGAAAACAACCAGGTCTTTTACTCTTGAGTGTGTATCTTACTTGCTGCCAGCCTAAACGCAAGAGAGATTGAAATACCCTTTCAGTGAAAGGGAGTTTAAAATCTCACTGGTTTTCTATTTTGGGTAGCAAGTTAATTCACCGAGATGGAAGAAATGAGCTTCTAGAAGGCTTTGCTTATGTAGCTAGGTAAGCACCAGGGACAATGAATATAAAATACTTGAAAATATTGCAAGGGAAGTTGTTCTGCTTGGTTTTGAAAGAGAATCAAAAGCATTTCCATGTTGTCATTGCCAAGTCAAATTTGGCCTATAACAAAAAATCAAACTCTTAATAAAACCAGAAAGTGTAGGTATGTTCCCATAACCAAAAATGATCGAGCTGTTACAGCTCAGCAATTTACTGCCCATCCACCGAGGTGCAATAACTACATATGCACTTTAAGCCCACTTCAATTCTGAAATAAAATACATTTGCTGGAAACGTGCTTCAGGGGATCTCTGCAGCTGCTTCACGGGGATTTAAACCCACCACGTTAGTGGCTGGGGTAAGCTGAGAGCACACTAACAGTAGATTAGCTTGTTTTGCCTGATAAACTAGAATTTGTTAAGCCGCAGCTATTTGACTGCTTCCAACCATGCAAATTCACCGTTACTCTGTTAGCTGAAAGACCAGGTGCTCACTGTGACACCAGCTCAAATAATTAAATTGCTACTGGTTCAGAAAGAAACAGTCAAGACTGACAGTCATAGATAGTCTCAAAACCTTTGAGATAGCCACCCTTCGGGATATGTAGCATAATCAGACATTGATGCTAGCAGAAGTATAGGATCGTGTCAATCATCATTATTTATTTATTTTTTTAAACACATGTATCTGAAAATTTGAGTCAAAGCATGTTTCTACATATATTTTCAGAAATTATTGGTTCACTTTGTGGGGTTTCTTAATGCCCCTATATGCAAATCTACATGCTAATAATTTTCAAATCATTCCTTGGAATATTATACATATGATAAATAATTAATTCCTTGCACTGACGTTACAAGTTGAACACTTTTCTTTTCCTACCATATTATTACAAGGCTTGAACGTTAGGATGTAGACTAAAGTAATTAATTATATTTGGTCATTTTTGGCCATAGCTCCCGCAAGAATAAATTTGCCACAGTAAAAATGCAAGAAGGTGACAAAGAGCTTGAAGAACTCATTCATTCAGCATTATTGACAGCAGCAGCATATTACTCTTTCTGTCTACACGGAGAAAGGGCTCCCAACAGACTTCAGAAAACTTTCTTGTGGTTTCAAAGCAGGTAGGTGGAAAAGCCTGAAAAAATGGATGTCTCATCCAGTGTCCAACACCAGGAATCTGAAGGATAATAATTAACCCATTCACTATATTTAACAGGCATCTGAACCATAATCAAGACTGTTCCAATGAAATCCCAGTGATAAAGCTAGGAGTAGGTGAGAGAAGCCCATTACACTTACAGGGGTGAAAGACATGGGACGGGTGGTTTCTCTCCCAGTGAACACCCGGGAGGTCTGACAGCTAAGTTCTGTCATTTGGAGAAACTTGCTCCCATGGGATTAGGACAGGCTGAACAGCCCGAGACAACTTCCCAAATCTCTTGTGCCGATGGTATCTCAGGGGCCCACCAACATTCAGCTGCCTCTATAACCAGAGTACCGAACTGCTGATTTCTCTTCCAACTCTTTTCAATCCAGTGAGCTAGAGCTATGCTCATAGTGTTTTTCCCATCACTGTTAATTTTCAGATTATCCAACTGCATTTTGATCAAGACAGAGAGAAGAAACTAATAATATAGCGCAGCACTTAGGAACACTAATTGCAAATTACTCTTAAATAATACATCAGTCCTCTCTTAATTATGGCATCTTTCACTCTCCCCAGAAAAGTATAGCATCTGCTAATGCATTTTTGTAATTATTAGTATGAAGTTGCAGAGAAAGGGCAGAGAAGTGGCTCCCTTCTATCTTGACCTGCTCTCAGCGCAAGTTTCCCTGAATGTCCATGAAGTATTTTTTTTCTCCTTTCTGGTTTAAGAATTCATTTTTAAGATATATTTCTCAAACCAAGGCTTCCTCTATGTGATCAGCTCACTCACTACACACCCCTTTCTGAAGAAAAATGTAGAGTAAGAACCTAGGTGCATGAATATATGACTAAATCATGTATTTTTCATTCATTTCCAAAGGCTTTCAAGGCTGGAACAACTTAAAGTTCATCTTTCTATCACCTTAGTAGAGCATTACTGTACCAAAATCCTTGCTACCATTTTCTCCATCTAATTTGCCTTTTTCCTCAGAACTTGTACAACACATTGAAAGATGATGAGGAATAACTAATCTGTGTGCATCCCTGGTTCTACACACACCCATTGCCAGAGATTCAAAAGGGATTTGTGACTGAGCTCTTTAATTTCCTTGTGTGAAATATAAGATGGTCATGACAAATACTCAGCAGTGGCATTGAAAGCAAGGAACATGGCATATTAGATTCTGCACCCAGAGCAAATGACCACCTTTGAAAAATATTGTGGAAAACCATCATCTAAGCGCTTCTCATGACGGTCAGTGGCAAAGCTGGAACCTCAGCTCAGCTCTTCTTGACCCCTGGATTTAAGCCTGCTTCTAATACATGTAATTTGAATTTTTAAATAAGTTGTGAAATTGGCAACTAGAGCTGTTGAATCTATTCTGTTGCTTAATGTTTCCATCAGGCTCCAATAAATAACGCTTACTGCATAGACCTGAAATGCAGATTAAGGTGCAGCGCAGCTTCCAGACCCACTGCTACCTTTAGGCAGCACAGTGGAGCTCCAGGACCTCCAGGAGGCTGTAATTAGCTGGTCAGCTCCCTCACCGATAGCCCCACGAGTGTCACTAGGAATCCCAATGAGACACCCTCCTCACTCCAGCCAGCTAATCACTTATCTTTCTCTGACAGGTGCAAGCTTGAGGTTATCACTCTGAGCGAACAGTTTTCTTTACCTTGGGGAAACCAACAATTGATAATTAAAAGAAAGTAAAATAAAACCTTAAACCGTGGTGAAAATTAGCATAGGTCTTCAAAGGGATTTTTCAGTCTGTGCTTCACAGGATATGAATCCTGTGGCTGACAAAGCCTAAGATGGGCTTTTAGGTTTTCAGATGTTCTGGCCTGTAAATCTCCTTGCTGGAGCATAATCTAGAGCTGAAAAAAGGTTAATTTCAATTTGCACAGGATGTCACGTTCTTTTCTTTTGAGTTCTTCTTTGGACTGAAAGCCTATTCAGATTTTGCTGGAAAACAGTGGAATCAAAAAGCCCACAGCAAGGTAGAAAAGGTGAGGGGGTTGATGGAGAACTTTCTCCTTTTCAGAAGTAATCAGGGTTACATTTGTTCCCAAATTTTTCCTTCAGAAAACATCCCTGAGACCAGTGTGCTACCACAAAGCGTTTCAGCTTCAATACACAGCACGTTTGCTGAAAACAGACTCTGTCACAGTTTCTGTGACAGAACTTGTAGCCCCAGCAAAGCCACTGTTTCCCACCATCCCCAAATTTTCCTGTCACTAGCAGAGGGAGCCTGGCTGTGCATTTCCTCAGAGAATTCAAAATAGAAGACAGGCCTAATGGTTCAAACGTCAAATGTAATTAATAGAAAATCTGACAGATTTTCAACATGCTGCTACCTGCCTGGGAATATAAAGCAGTTCTGTCTGACAGTCAGCTAAAGCAGTGGGACCCCTGCTTGGCTTTGGGGTATCGCCTGGAAGACTTTAACCCAATGTTTGCCACAGAACAGCACTGCACAGCTCACATGGTCTTGACCAAAACACAGGGCACCCACATCAGTCTCTAATGACTCAAGTGAAAATCTCACCACTTTGCCCAGCAGTGCTGTGTGTGATCCCCTACAAGGCTTTTCATCTCAGCAGTGCCCATCCCATTTCTGGCTATTTTCCCTGGCAGTGCTGTAGATCCAAGTATTAACAATCAGGCTATTAGCTGGTACTGCTCAACTGCATTCATGGCTGTTTCCACTGGATTTCCAATTGTTCCAGATAATGATTTTAACAGTGACAGTCCCAGCCTGGGGTCTATTAACCCCACAGTACCCAGGCAGGTAAAAATAAACTATTTTCCTCTCTTCTCAGACTGGTAACAGTTGAAGTGTTAAGAGCATACTGTGGGCAATGCTCTTTTTGACAGCATTTGGCACAATTACACTTTATTAATTCGGAGCTGTTATTTTATGGCTTCATTTTTTTCTGCCAGTTTTATTTTCTGAAGAGTGGAAAAAACATGAAGGAACAACAGGCTGAGTGGAGCTGAGCAGATGGAGAACAAGTAGCTCTTACTCCCTCCATCACTGTTGAAAGCAGAAGTATTCCACCTTGCAGGGGCTCTTCGCCAAAAAGAGGAAAAAAAAAAACATTTCAGTGGTTAACAGGGCATTTGAACCATTACTGACAGAGATGCTTCTCTACAATACTGCTCCAAGAGTCATAGCTGTGATCAGAACAGGGACATCAGCAGCACTATAAATGATAGTAATGAACTGCATCTTCTGGAGACCCAAGTATCAAGCCAAACCAGCTCTTTTCAGCAGGACAAGACCTGCTCTCCCCCAGATATTAAGCACACAGACAAACACACAAGCAGGCCTTGTGACTAAACCCTGCATGGGCAAACAATCGTCCAATTAAAGGATCAAGCAAGCTTATGCAAGCAAAAAAATGAAGACCTGTTCATACGGGAAGTGTCTCAGGGAAGCTGTGCTTCCATCCAAGTTCAGCAAGGAGAGTGAATCAGTAGTTCAAAGCAGATGAGCCACAAGAGACTGTAAAACACACGTCCCTTTGAAATGGTCCAAAGGAGGAAATGTGCTTCTGCTAATATGACATGTCTTTAGTCCACAACTAGAGGGGCTAAGCTGAAGAAGCCTTGTCACAATGGGCATAATTACGGCATTTTATACCTATAGGTCCTAGTGGAAAACCTCATATAGAAAGTCCCCCCAGCAAGCAGTAGGAGACAGGAAACACAGGGAGCAGTAACCACTGTGGAGCCAACCCCTTTACATGCTACAGAAAGGGGATGGCAAACTCAACAGGCCCTCACCCGCCACCTCCCTAAACGCTGAGCAGCAGCAAGTGGAACACAGTGCAGGATCCTGCCCTGGGGAATGTTGTTTTTCACGCTGCTCTTCAGCTGAATGCACAAAGTGCTCACATGCCACAGTAATGAGCGCAGGATAGAAATGCCTCCAGAGGTAGATTAGATTAGAGAGAGTCAAACAAAAATGCCGTGGCTGAAGGGATAATCAGAGCTCCCCTCTGAAAGGGAAAGGGCAAGTCTCGGCACTTCTCTCTGTCAAATTGTATCTAAAAATAAGAGTGAGGAGCCAGGTTCAGGTCTGGCCGCATGACAAGCTGTAAATTACGGCACTGAGGGTCTGGTTTGTCTAGTGCAGCCACAGAGCTGAGCTGCTGACGGCATAGTTACATTCATGATTTTGCTCTGGAGTCCTCCAGCATGGGCAGCGCTCAGGCCCTGACCAAGATGCCAGGTCAGTGCACATTACTACTCTCCATTTCAGAGCCCAACTTTGACTCTTTCCTGGGGAAAGTCAACTTCTCCTCTTTTCTAACACAGCTTCCAGCAGCATGGGGCAGCACAGAGTCAGTAAGTTTCACTCAGAGCTCACTATCCCATGATTTAAAATTCCACCCCCTCTTATACTTCCACTCTAGTATTACCTAGGGAGGCAGAACCCAAACTGCCCGTTCATCTGAAGCTAAGAAACTTGTTTTATCTCCCTTCAAATGGATTGTAGCAAACATTTTTTCCTATCTATGTAAGAGCACAAGAAAATCAATGTTACAGCTAATACACCCTTTCATGGGACCAGAGTAATCAGTAGTAGATATCTGTGCTGCAAAATAATACTTGGCAAACTCACAGTGCTTTAGGGTCAGCAGAGAGATGTCATTCCTTCCTATATAAAATCATTAACACTGACGCCATGGCTATGCTACTCATAATGCTGGGTAAATATCCCAGGAAGATTAATAATATTTTCATTGAACTCTCTATTTAAAGGAATATAGAAGCACCATTTCATCCCTAAGCCGATAATAGGGTCCACGTGTGAAAACAATAAAATAATAAATGCGACATGAATAAGCTTTCAACGGAAAAAGCTTTACCCGAGGAAAAGTTTCTACATCAAAGCAGGCAGATAATCCGACAATATTTTCTTCTACAAAACAGGATAAAGTTACTTAATGATTTAAACAAGATATTGTATTATAATTTTTATTAGCCCCTAGGGAGCTACAGTTAAGCTGCAGGGGAAATTTGCCCCCTTTATCCTGGTAGGAAATCTAAGTTAATTGTTAATTTTTCTGTTTTGCATGATCACAGCCAAAAATGTAAACACTTCATTTTCAACAATCACAACTGCAAACATTAATGGGTTATAAAAGCAGAAAGGAGATAAAGCATGCAAAGATAAGACCAGACTTCCAAGTCAACAAGAATAGGAGGCTCTTGCTTTGGATCTCTATTGGGCAGTACCAGCTACTCCACAACACTTATTGACACTTATGTCAGTAATAGAGATATGAGTGGTAGAGATATTGCCATTTTAATAACTGTTGAATTCACTGTTATTAAGTCACAAATGAAGAAACCAATGACAAAATTAATTATAAATCTGCTACCATTTTGAAAAAAGTTCTCAGAAAGTTTCCTTTTACACTTGCTCACTCTGCTAATCCTTACCACAGTTAGTGCTGCATTCAGCACGATACCAGTATGCATGGCAGCTGAAGATAACCTGGCCTTGAAGTTTAGCTCTTCATCCACCTGAGCTTTTCAGGTCTCCCAGACAGTATAACTTAACGTCTCCAGTTTGAATATACATCAAGAAGAAGATGATAATAGTGATTAACAAGACCAGAAATTGGCCTGTTAGGACTTAACCATATTTACGGAACGAACACACTGCTGTGTAATCCCTTCAACACTAGAAAGATCTTGGTGGTTCTTTAAGCATCAGTGTTACAGCCTTCTATTGGCTCTTTGCATATATGTGATCTTGGTCATAATTACATGCATATGTTAGATATTATTTATGATGCAATGAACAGAGATTTCTGTTTAGTGACTGCTGCGCCATATTTTTGCTGCATAAAGTACAGATATACTTTGCCAATCAAAATCTAATATTTGAAATCCCTATGGTAAAATATGCTTCATTTTCCTTTTTATCCTTCTAAAGCATTTTCTTTTTCCACAGTGCTTGAAATTCCTTCTTCTGCTTCTTTTTCTTTCCTGACTGCCTAATCTCTTGATCCTGCTGCTTATAGTATACTTATCACTAATGTATCTGAGTAGTGAGGGAGCCAGGAAACTTACTGAAGCGTTAAATAGTTCTGCTTCGGAGCTCAGCATGCCCATGGTTCAAGTAGGGGCCCTTTGCACAGTGTTCACTTTCTCTCACAACACTGCAGGTTTCACCCCTTCCCCTGGAGCAGTAGGGTGAGAGCACTCAGCAGGAAGTGCAGAGAAGTTTTCAGCAACTGGTGTGGAAGTGGCATAAGATGATTTTTTATGAGCAGCACATCAGAAAAGTGGCTGTGTATGCTCTTTGTGTTTGGGCCATTTGCCTCATTACTGAGTGAGAGACCAAACTGGTACATTGGGCATGGATCAGAACATCTCCTCGGCAAGATGTTGACTACATGTCATTGTTTTAGACTCATATTATAAATATTAATTATAGTTAAAAGAATGCTGTATTGCTACAAAGCCAGTGGACAACTGGGAACTACATACAAGAGAGAGCTAAGGCACCAGGCAACAGTAACATCACCAGGTATCACAGAGTTGGACAAAGAAGAAGCAACAGCCCTAAGATACACAAAACAAAAAAAGAAATGTAGTTTGTCTTGCATCAGCACAAATCAGGTGCTCACAACACCCTACTTTCACCCTACTTTCTCTAGTAGACATCTTGGGGACAGCCCAGTCTTCTGAAACACTTATTTTGAAAGTCTCTGTGGTCTAATAACAATACAGAGATGCATTGCTTTATATCACTAATGCTGTTCATAGCACAGCTAACCTATAAAACCAGAACCAGCCTACTGAAGAAATACTTGAGACTGGAAAATTTATTACATTTGCTCCTAGAGTAAAGATGGTGAGGAAGGCAGGTCCATAGGTGAACTACTGGTTCTATGACAAGCGAAGTTTATATCGCTCCAGGAATCATCTCAGATATCTAGCCATACTAGCCAAAATGACTCACTTATCTTAATAAATATTGTATCATAATTCAGAACAAGAAATAAAAAGTTTGTACATGAGATTTATGTTTCACTTTCTGATCCAAGTTATAAACGGTATGATTAAATATTTATTCTATCTACTTAGGTTAAGAATTACAACAATCCATCTGTAGATATCTATTTAGAAACTCTTAAGAAATATTAATACACCAGAAACGCATTATCAACCTTCCAGTTTTAAAACTCATTTTTTCTTTCTTACTAAAAAAAAAAAAACAAACAAAAAAACCATTAATATAATTTATTCCTTTCACCAATGGGCTACTGTTGCTGATGGGCTAAATCAAGAGAGATTTCCATAGAGAGAGAATGTGACACTCTTCTCAGACTTCTCAAATACCTCCAAATGCAGAAGTTCAGTAGAGTGAACATTAAAGTAGTAGTTTTGGAAGGTCGCAGGTGAGCTCTGCTGATTCACAGCGTTCTTTGACACATTTCAAGGTTGAGAATTAATTATTCAACAAATGATACTTCATCTCTCTGATATGTCAGTTAACAACATATTCTTTCTGCTAGAGGGAATGATCATAATAGCTTGGCTTTTCTCATATTGAATCAGCCCAAAAGCACACATTATTTTCTTGGGAAGACAAAGAAAACAACATTTACATGAAAACAGGCCTGAATATTTAAAAATGGCAGGTGATTGAGAGACATTTAAGAAATCTTGCTCTTAAAATTGTTTATGCTCAAGTTATGCACTCCACTGTCGTGAGTCATATCATAAAACAGAAGCCACGAGTGATGATTGGATGGGTTTATTGTTGGTAGCTGACAACTATGTGTAAGCAGAGCCGAGCATGAGGAGCTCTATTGTCAACTCTAGTGCTTGATTCACTAGGTTGATTCACTAGGTTATGTTGTTCTCATCTGCATTTTTCTTCCTCTTTGTTAATTAAGGTGCATCTTCCTCAGGTAAGTGTGGTGAAGCTGAGAGACAAAAGCTGCAAATATATTCCAGTGCGTGAGCTGCTTACTAATTAATGTGGTAAAAAATCATGACTATGGATATTTTTGTTTAGAAACACGTTGAAAAGCACGTGAAAAAGATTCAAATCTCACTTCTGCTGGTTTGACAGAGAAAATATTATATTAGATTCAAAAACAAGTGTGTTGTGATTCTTTGTCTTTGCTAAAAGCCATCAGTAGGCCTTACTCAGATGTTAAGAGTGTAACAAAGAGTTATTACATTGTGGGGGGAAAAAAAAAAAAAAAATCAACAATCTCTTATTGCTTTTTACTACAGTTTCTATCAGCAAGCTGGTGAAGAGCATCACTCCTAATACTTGTAATTCAAATGCAAATTCACAAGCTAAACCCTTCTTTCCAGGAATGCCAAGTGGACACAAAGTGAATGAGATTTATCTTGCTTGTAATTTTCCTCCGTTATTTCCTAGTGAGAGGCAATATAATTCTCCAGGTCAGGTATCAGTATCACAAAGTGAACTGATCTGGGGAGAACACATCAGTAAAGATGCTATGAGCCCTCCCCAGCGCTGAAACACTCGGATTCCAGCTCCAGAGACATCCATCCTATGGAACCTTAAATAAGTTATCTTACCCCAACTGCTTTTTGTTTTCATCGTAAGACATACATAATAAAACAAAAAGACTGAGTCAAAAAGTGCTTTTAAATGCATCCTTAGAAATGTTTATGCTTAAAAGTACAAAGTCCACAAACTGGTATCAATCAATCACTTATCAACCCCTCTAATGTTGTTACTTAAGGATCTGTAGGAGTATTCAAAGCAGCATAGAAGCATATGTTCTGAAGCAAGAAAACACCATTACAAGAACAGGAATTTAGTTAGACTTGTCACTTCATACAAGCTGCACAAACTTCCAGTCATTTCTTGAGAAATGGAGCTACTGTGGTCACATTAGATCATTCACTTCAAAAAGATCTTTAATCTTTATTGTAATATTCCAAGTAATTTAAAACTTCCCACATCCCCTGGTAAACTACTGCAATTACTATAATGACTGCTAAAATGTTATCAGCCTTTTCTGTTCCAACATATCTGACCAGCTTCCAGATAGAGGATCCTATTAATTAAACAATGCTTTAATATAGTATATCTACCTTTAAGTATTCACAGACTATTTTTGAGCTGTTTTTTCTCCGCAAGTCTTAAGGGTCAGTACAGCTATGGTCTGGTGATGCTGCCTAGAAGCACTTGAAGCTTCTTCTTACATGCTTACAGATGTGAGACCATGGTTGATTTTGCCTGGCACAGCAGAGTACTGCCTGTGGAGGGCATTCTGGCACAACTCCATTGCATTGATGATAGGGCACGAATTACCCTAATCTGCTTGCCAGTACTTTATGGCATCTGTGTTTGTGTCCAAACAAACCTTTCTGCAAGCTAATCCTGGTGATGCAGCTCTAACAACCTTGTTCTCACCAGAGAGAAGTTGTTCTGAGAGAAGTCCCAGTGGTTCTCCAGCCTGTTTCAGGCCACCCATCAAAATCCACTCTTCAGAAATGCCTGGCTGTATAATCCAGACACCCTTTTCCCCTACTTCTCTGGTTCAGTGTTTGATCAAGAAAAGAAGCTAAGAAAGTAACAGATCTTTATTTTACAGAAAATATACTCACATACCTCTCTCTTTTAATTCATTGTGTCAAATGAATCCCAAATTTGGCTGCTCCTGAAAGCTGGCAAAACCGTAATTTTTCAGCTGCATATTTTCAATAGCTCCACGCATCGGTGTTCCTAATGTACCATTGATTTACACTGCATTGATTAAAAGGAAGAGTGAGTGGAGGATGTCAGTACAGAGGAAATAGGACCCTCAAATTCTTCTTCTCAGGTAAACTGTGATAGTAAGACACAATCAGGACACCCCTCCTGTTGTTAGCTGTGAGCAGAACAGCCAAAATACTGAATGTGTCCAAGCGAACACTGTCACCCCAGAATGTGCAATCACTTGGACAAGGAATGGACAAAGCACATTATCCTAAAGAACTAGGACTGTGTAGGATTTACCGGTTTTCTCTTGATTGCTCTCTCAGCTGTGAATTATGCAAGAGCCTGTGCAGAGTACCAAGATTCCTGCATTACTATGGGAACACAGCATTCAGCAGCCCACTTTCATGCAACACCAAAATTGAAAGGTGCCAACCAAATACCTGAGCAAAGCAAGGTTTTTGAAGCCAACGTGGTATTAGTGTATCATAAGAACAGAAGGATATTCTCGTTGAAGAGTTTGAGAATGCTCCAGATGGTAGACTTGCTGCTGACCTCCTGCCTACCCGTCAACAGAAAGTTTCAAGAAAAGGCAAAACCCTAGCATTAGAAAAAGATAAACAGAAACTCCTACCTACCTTCAGAATAACACAAATATGGGTCACTCAAATGTGGCTGAATATCTGTGATTCATATCCAGCTAACTAGTGCCTGACATTTGAATCCTTTCTGCCCTGATATTACCCTTTTTCAAACCTTCAGGATAGGCAAACAGACAGCATCCAGATGACCGTCTTCTACTTCAGGGCTGAGGTTGGGTGGCATTCCTGTTCAAAGAGCTGGATATTTCCTCTCTTCTTTCATTCACATACTCAAATATCAGAAGCAAAATAAGAGTTTATTTCCCATAAGCGGTTGGCACAAATTTTATGTAGTCTGGACCAATAAACAAAGACAGTTGCATGGGATTTGGCTTTTCTTAGGCAAGGATATTACTGAGATTCAGTGGGTTTACTTCTGGTTTATTGGGCTATCCCATTTTAATAAGCCAGTTCTTAGGCAAACATATTTGTCTGTCAAGTGGTAAGATGAGGCATGAAAATTAAGTTGCAACAGAGTTGAATTCAGCAGGAGAGGAATTAATTACTTCTCTTTGAACAAAAGAAAAGGCAAAAAAGAATCTTCCAAGCATATTTCTGGGATCATCCTGAATCTATCAAGTTACTACTCAGCCAAAAAACACTGAAGGGGAAGGCAAATGATTGACTGGATGACAATTAAAAGCATTGTAGAGCAGCTCTCACTGAAATTTAGGGGTTGGTTTTGTTATGTTCCCAGCAGTGGTAGGAGCTACAAGGATCCAGGGAGCATAGGAGTACCAGCCACGGCTCCAGCCTTTGCTGAGGAACCCTGACAAGAGCAACAGGGAAGACACCATCCCTTCATCTGACAGAGACAGCAGAGATTAACAGAAACAGGCTCAAAAATAAAAAAAAAAAATAATAATAATTAAAAAAAAAGCATGGTTTGGAAACTGGTTTTCTCCTCATGTACCAAAAAGCTGTTTAGAAATCTCTGTTACTGGTGAAAAAATGTAGCCCAAATACACCAAATATATGTCACACGCTGGTGCTGGCAAAACACTGCTTTATAGCTTACGTAGTTCTTTGTATCAGTCATGTTTTTACGGAAAAAACATTTCCTATCTCCCCTCAGTCTTCACTCTTATTGAAAAATAAACAAGCCACCCCTTTCAGCATCAACGAGATCCTCATATGTAGCCTTACAATTTTCTGGCCATCCTAGTAATTTTTCTTTGCACCTTTCTTGAACACAGATGCCCCAGTTTCTCTTTCAATTTCATTAATAACATCTTACACTGAGGCTGGAAGTACTGCATTTTACTTCATGTTTATAAATTACTCATTAAATCATAATAATTCCTTAAGCTCTGGTAATGCCATCATGTGTTTCAGCTCTTCTTTGAAGAGCTCTGGAAATGATGAGCACAATGCACAAGCGCTGGACAGGACAGGAGAAAATAGAAACAGATCACAGTAATGTTAAAACTGGGTGTTTAAACAGCAAAAAACAAATACAACAATACAACCCATAATAATACTGATCTTTATAAAGAGTAAGCGGATAGATTGCATGCACAAATACATGAAATGATAGTGATTTATGTTTTTTAAACAAAGAGAATAAGTATTTCAATTAAACTTGTAGGGGAGGGAACATGTGGCTTTATATTCAAGGCCTCATTTTAACCAGGGAAAATTACTGAGTGCTGTATGAGGCAGCATTCAGCTTCTTTCCTCTCCTTGAGCAGGGCTCCTGGCTTGCCTTGGGAAAGCCAACCCTGGTAGGACGCCTTTCTGACATCTCTCCCCTGACCAGCTGTGGGTGTATTTACTGACATTAAGCAGCATGAGATCTGCTCAAGGAAGCAGAGCCCTATGTGAAAAGGTTGCACTGCAAAAAGAAGAAAAGTCTTTAAAGGAAAAACTATTCAGCATGCAGCTCCATGCTGAACTTTCATTTTAAATATAAGCATTCTTAAATCCAGAACGCTCATCTACTTTGTACAGTAATTTTTCCTTCCTTGGCTGTATTTCTGCATGGTTTAAATTTTGATATGAACTTCTACAGGAAAAGAAATCCTAGCAATTATAACCCTAGCAATTACGTAGCCCCTTTATTAGACAGCAGAAGATGAATTGTTCCCAGTGACAAAAGCACTCTGCCCTGAAAGAAGTAGGAGAATGAATTCCCATCAGGCAAAGATGATGAACCCCTTTCCAGGTAATAGAAAACTAAAAACAATGTCAGGCAGCATCTGTGGGGGGCAAGAGGGGGGAGGAAAGAAGAAAGAAAGCAGCAAGACTCAAAGGTCTTACAGCCTAGCCAACAATGCCAACATTGAAAAGCATAATCAGCTAGTTAGAAAAACCATAAACTACAAAGTCCAACATCAGTTCAGGCAGATGAATGTAAAAGTTAATACAGAATGCAACTGATAAAGATGAATATGATGGCATATTTCAAAGGCTGAAATATCTTGTCAAGCAAACATGGCTTCACTCTGTAATGAGGTTGCAGGTTGTCAAAATCTTTTTTTATTGATATGCACTTATCTTTTTATAAGGTGCTTGATTTAGGGTGGTATGACACTCTGACTAAAAATTAGCGTGATAGAGTACCAAGAAAGCATGCATTGAATGAATTCAGAACTGGCTAACTGACAGAACTCAAAAATATTTGTCAGTGAGGAATCACCCAGAGGTTACAATGGGTTCTTCAACCATTCTTGTTATTTTAGAAACTCTGAATGCATTCATCAGTGCATAGAAGATAGAAGCAATTTTGCTACTAACATAATGCCTGACTGACACAGTCAAGGGACGTAGTAGGCAGTGATGAAGGCAGAGTAGTCTTATACAGCAGCAACCTACCCTGCTTAGGAATCCATTTAGAAACAGAGGACTACAAAAGGAGAAGAACAAGACAATGTTAGATTATGTTATGTTAGATTATAATCATCATTGCAAAAGTGATGTTGAAATTTTGGAAGCAATGCATAAAACGGCCATCAACAACAACAAAAAAATCCAGGTATAGAAAAATATCTTATAATGAGACAACCTTAGTTAACAGAATTTACAACAACAACAACAAAAAAAGATATCTGACTCTTTTACAAGATATGACTCAGCCATATAATAAAAAACTCTTCAGATAGGAAAGAGTAAAGAAAGAGTTTGACTGGCCATGGGATTGTTATCTTTGTATCAAATGGGATTTTGTTCTAGGAAAAAAAAAAGGCAAATTGATCTGCTAAGGTTCAGACCTTTAATGACCCTAGCTCAGTAATGTATATTCCTTTAAAAAGTTGTACAATCAATGTGAAAGTCAATAGATGCATCCTGACATACAGTCTCATACTTAGTTCAATATACAGCAGCAGTGCTCAACTATGTGATCTTCTGCACTAGGACAGAAATAACTCGTCAGTTCTTTACTGGGAATTTGGTGCATCAAAAATGCACCTGGGTCTGGAACTTTTACCTGGGCAGCACCCTATTGGACTGTAGATAGTGTAAACTCAACAGTTTTAAACTAATCAATCTGAGAGACAAAGAGGGGAAAAAAGAGGAATGGAGTTAATATTTGCAGACAGGGATATTCACAGAAAAAATGCTAAAATAGATGAAAGAAATATGCTTTCAAATTAATGATTTTTTCCACTTGGATACCAAGTGCTCGTTGTCTTTGCTTGGATAGAATTAGTAATTTCACATTACAAACAGGACAAGAGGGTGACCAAGGAGGTAGGATGCACTCTTCTTAGGCCCCTCTGTGCCTTAATTACCTGTTGCAACTAACATGCATTACAAGCCCTAGAAATATATGCAAAAGTGTTATGAGGAACGGCTGAGGGAGCTGGGATTGTTCTGTCTGGAGAAGAGGAGGCTCAGGGGGGACATTATCGCTCTCTACAACTACCTGAAAGGAGGTTGTAGTGGGGTGGTTGGTATCAGCCTCTTCTCCCATGTAACTAGGAATAGGATGAGAGGGAATGGCCTCAAGTTGCACCAGAAGTGATCCAGGTTGGACATTAGGAAATACTGCTACTTTGAAAGAGTGATCAGGCACTGGAACAGACTGCCCAGGGAGGTGGTGGAGTCACGATCCTTGAAGATGTTCAAATGCTGTACTAAGGGATGTGGTTTAGTGGGGAAATGATGGTGACAGGTGGACAATTGGACTGGATGATCTTGAAGGTCTTTTCCAACCTTGATGATTCTATGTGTATATGCAAAAAGTACACCATGGTATCTCAGATGGACCACAGGGACAGTTCACAGGTCTGTTCCACATTATCTTCAATTAATATTGTGTGTAGCTTAATAGCTTTTTTGTGCATTTATTGCACAAGAATAACAGAGGGCAACGCAGCTGCGTGCTCAGTATCCCTCAATGACTCATGTGTCATGAAGTCTATAGTCCAATCCCAAGACGTGATTGAGGCTTCCCTGAGAGCTGGTCCCCATTGCACCCTGACCATGCATCCCAACCCCAGAACTGCCAGACTGTAAGGCTGCAAAAACCAGACCTCCTGGCTGCTGTCTAGAGCTTCTCGCAACAAGCCCCAAATGACACTTTGTATATACACATAGCTGAAAAATCTGCACACATTTAAGCTGCTAAGTACTATATATGTTGTTACACCAAATATTCAGTGACCTCTTGCTGAATGCATTTTAATTGAAGTAATTATTCACTCAACTCCAGCTGTTAAAACTCTATCCTGATAGGTCTGAAAGCAAATGGGTTTTCAGATTCATTACTCTAGTTACAGAAAGTACCTAAAGATTGATATGCAGCTGGGATGAGACTTCCCAAGCCTATCTGATTTTCATGACTTCTCTCAACCATTTATAAGTTTTTGTTTTTGTTTTTTTTTAATGTTCTTATCAATGAGTTCCTGTTAGCTAGTAGTATTGATGAAAAACATAATAAGGTAAAGCATTACAGTTTGTTGATTTCCGTTGGGTATTTCCAAACATTTTAACATTCTTCTGTTCTCATCAAAGTATAAACTGAATTTAAACTTCCAAAGTAAAATGTGTTTTTTTGAGTTTCCTTGTCAAGAGTTTCTTTCTGATCAATGTAATTATGTTAGAAGCTTGATTTTATCAGAGAAATTGGGAAAGCTTCCATTGATTTGACACAGAAAGATTTCATCCTGACCTTAAGACTCTCTTGGTATTTGTGCTTCTGCCTAGATATGATGCTACAGAAGAGCATTTTAGCCTTTCTGACCTCCGAAAGGGTCTTTTAAGCTTTGCAACAACTTTGTGTTTGAGCTTGCTAGCTCAAGCTTCCTGTGGAATAAAATAAGTTGTAAGTATCCAAGTTTTGTAATACTGCCCTTCTCATTTTGCAGAACAAGACAGTCTCCAGAAGCATCCCAGATGAATGAGAACATCACAGTCATAGTATAGACAAGTGGATCTTGATGATACAAAGGCTAAATGTAACTTATCTAGATAAAGCATAATGGTATTGCCATAAGCAGGACAAATAGCAAAACTTCCTGCTCTTTTTCAAGATTGTCCAAGAGTGTAAAAAATTGCCCAAGCAGTCGAAGCAAGTCAAGGTCAGAATCAGGAAAAGAAACAGATTTAATGCTTCCCAGCCGTACATTCTAATTAAATACAATCAACACTAGAATTAACAATGCTCCATTTCTTATGGGCTTGTCTATTGTGGAGGGGTTCCCTGGGGTGTATGACACATTTTGATCCAAAGCTTTCTCTACAGCTCAAGCTTTCAAGAACCACCCTTTACAATAGGATTTCTCCACAGTCTAATAATATAACTCAGTTCATATTCAGCCTTTCCCCTTCAGGCTTCAAAAATTACGATTGGAAGAGCTGGCAATCTCTCTCCACCACCACAATGACATGGGTCCTTCAGAAACAGGACTAAGAAACAAACTGGATGTGTTCAATCGCTTACCAATGAATTTTTCAAAACCTTTTCTAAATCTCCTGCTCTATACAGAGATGTCAATTTTGCACATCCCAGGTATTTCTAAACATGCCAAAAGTTTATCTGAGCTGAATATGCCTTTGCGAATAGCTAAGTGGGACTATATAAACAATTGAAAATTAAGGCTTTAAGAAGATTTTTGTCTAGCAATTTATATCAGATCCATCACTAGGAATGATGGTGTTAAAATTCTTGACAGTGTTTGGTAGTCTAGTAACAACAGAAGAATTAAAAGATCTGTTTAGTTATTCAGCCAGGACTCCTAATGTTGTTTACAACACAGAGGGGCTTATGTATACATTAATTACTTCCAATTTAAAAAATTCAAACCCATGATACAGCAGGAAAGATTTATAATATAAAAGCCAAGGCAAAAAGACTGTTAAGGAGAAGGCAGAAAATTAATTACAAAGACTTACCCGGTTAATAACAGCTTTGCACATAATACTATCATGGTTATTTCCAAAAGTTAAAGCTGAAAAGTGGTAATTATTAGGGAGATCTCAGCTCTGCTGATTTTGTTAGACCTCTGGCAATTGCACTCTTACAGGTTAATAAAAGGAGCAAATTACTCAGTTTCACATTATAAATAAAAATCTGACATTTTTAATGCACATGAACTCCTTTAGCAGAGTCTATGTCACGAAGTGAACTTTCTTGCTAAGAGAAACACCCCAAAACGGCTCTGCAAGGTGCTGACTCCACCTTGATTAACCAATTGTTAACCTTTTTGTTAAGACTCTAGAACATCTGTTAAAGATACCAACTCTTGAATGGTCTCTATAAGCACCAGGAAGAATTCTGAAGATTATTTCCCCTTTGGCAACAAATATTAGTAATGATTCATGAAAGAAAATGGATACATGAAGTGAGCTCTAAGTGGGGTAGAATAAATAGGTTTGTCTAAATAAACATTAACTAGTATCACATGGATGATGCAGGTAGAAAGAGATGGTACAAGAGAAGAGAAAAAAGAGAAGATTTCATGAATCAGTTGTGTAATCAACAGTCTGAAAATCATCACCAAAATAGGCCACTTTCTGCTTTGAGACTTCTTCAGTTCAGCCTTTCTCCTCTCAGAATAAGATGTCCAGAGGCATCACTGAGGTTCCCAAAAGTGTTAATCCCATCAGTCCACTTACTGTGGGTTGAGCATGTATCAGCTCTGCTTTAACTTCATGTGCCTCAGGACATACCCAGCTACCACTGCTCCCAAATAACCCTACCTCTCTACTTCATTTTCTATGGCCACTACCAAAACAGTCCAGCTGTCCCCTTACCCAGACATTGGCACAGAGAATTGTCGTTCTGTATTTATTCTGACCTCTCCAAAAGGCTTGTTTCTTATCCAAAATCAGAATATACTTTTCATGTACATATGTACATTTTCTACTGGGCTGTTGCATTCTCTTAGGCTGTACTGGGTACATACTTCGTTTATCCATTTCCTAGGCTGTAAAGTCTCTGAGAAAGAGATCATTTTAATATATGCAGCACATCAAGCACTGTGAATGTTACAAACACTTGACAAATACACAGCAACATCCATACACTCAGACAATCCAAACAGAAGAACCAAGATGGAAACATTGCTTCTAACAAGCAACTGAGAAAGAGTAGAGCAGAGCACTGAATTTCTCACACTCTATCCCATGTATCTCCAAGCTTACTTTGGCAGAAAACTATTACTTTTTAGGTGTACTCTTCTGGCACTCTCAGGTTTTAAATGAATACAAAATGAGTGAAAAATATCCCACACTGAAAAAGTATGTGGCACTGTACTGAGATGTCAAATTTTAAGAGCCATGTTGTCAACAGAATTAGACATAAATCTAAAGGTATCTTGTCTCAGAGACAGTATGATATTTCCACAGGGCAAGAATTAAAACATATAAATCTATTCTAAACATTCAGTTCACCTCTTTAATTTCAAGAGTCCAGATTACCCAAAACAAAGAAATTCTGCAAGATCTGTTTTGTGTACACCAGTGGAAGCAACACATCTGTTAATGCCAAGAGGTTGAGTTAAGCACATTCAGAACAGATTTGCTGCACAGTGTTAGTGGCACTGAACCTGAAAGCAATCGTTGGAGAAGGAATTTATTCTTGTGCTAACCCCAAGCAAGAGTCACCATCCAGCCAATTTAACATCAACAGTGGTAATTTCAACAATATGATATTTAACCACAATCCAAAATGGTCTGAAAGCAACACAGTATCAGCATTTGAAAGAATGCATACCCAGCAACATCTGAAGATGGAGGAAAGATTCATGGCCACAATGACTTTTTCCATGGGGTTGCATACACAGATTTTGCTTGAAATTTCTTAATTGAGGTTGCAACAGAGTATATTGATGAGTGAACTTAAATATCATTTCAGTTGGCAGCAAATTCCATCGTCAGAAAATAGTAATGAAGGAAAACCTTGCAGCTCCAGGGAGCACACAGATGCAATGCTACACCACAACCTGTATATATGTCAATATATACCCTCCAGCTCTATACAGATTTTACAGTGGTGAACTTCTAATGACATCAAAGGAGTGCACAAGGTCCACAGATTAAGCTTTGTTCTCCGGTAATTCTTCCACTTGCTCCTCCTGCAAATTCCCTTTCTCCAGAGACAAATTCCATTTGGTTCCCACTCCCGTGTATGTTTCCATCAAAGAGGATATTTTCTTTTGCAGTTGTAGCCCCTTAAGTATGTCCTGCTCAGGAAAGGCCAAATCACAGCCCCCGAAAAAAAGTTTTTTTCTAAGAAACCCTTTGGCCTTGGAAACTTTCTTGTGGCTTTTGGGAAAAGCCAAATATCACAGAATCACAGAATGGCCAGGGTTGGAACGGACCTCAAGGATCATCAAGCTCCAACACCCGGCCACATGCAGGGCCACCAACTTCCACATTCAATACTGGAGCAGGCTGCCCATGGCCCCATCCAACCTGTCCTTGAACACCTATAGGGACGGGGCATCAAAACAGTTCAAACTATTCAAATTTTGACTCCAATCAACAATGCTTTTATGAGACTTTCCTTGTGAAACCAAACCTCTTGTCAATGTATTTATTGTGCCTTATTAGGCTAAATGATTACATTGCTCTGCACATCCCCCAAAATCAAGTTAGCTTTACTATGACTCTCAGTGGCAGAAGACTGCAATCATTAAGGTAAAGAAGCAGACATAAGCCAATAGAAACGTCTGTTTCTATACAGCCACAGCCAATAAAGAATGATATGAAACTGTTCCACTGAATAGATGGATAATAACAAAAGTCACACCCTGAAATAAAATAGAACCACTACTTTTGCAACTTCTTTTATAGCCACTTCCTTCTCAATTAGCAAGGATGAAATAAAAAAGACTCAGAAAAAAAAAGAAAAATAACACAGAAAAACACCCTAAAAATTGCACTTAAAGAGATTATTGTTCTGATTTGACATTGCAGTCCACATGCTCTTAAAAAGTCTAAATATTCTCCTCATCAAACCATTGGTGAAACAGTGTACTTCATATCTGAAATTTTCTTCTTGAAGTTCATTGTACTTTGGGAAAGGATATTCTCAAGATGCCCCAGACAAATGAAACCTAAGAATTCCTGCTGATAGCTCCCTGACTAATTGCCATCATCGTATCCAGCAAACCAGCAGGACTTTCTCTCAGTGTCAGCATCCAATCCTCCTTCAGATATCAGTAAAATAACAAAATTTTGCTGCCGAAGGAAACACTTATCTTCTTATTAGCCGCTCTGTACTACCTGTGGATAAGTTGAATTGTTTAAAGTATTAAATGAAATAGTAGCCACATGTTCTTACAAAGGATCAGGTGAACCTTAGAGCATTAGGAGAGAAAATAATACCTAATCAATGCCTCTGTGAAATGTCTCTTGTTCCCTTATCAGTTGTAAGAAAACAAATGTACTTGTACAGATAGATCACAGACTCCAAGCCTCCAGAAGCTCCTGATTGTGACTTTAAGTATTTTCATCTGTCAGCACAGTTGCTTTGATTTAGCATTATCTTACCCACGATTACACAAATGAAATGTCCCTAAATCTCATTCAAACAAGCAAAGTTGTTATCTGATAAGCCACTCTAAGCAAACCAACTAAGGGAAAATGTATCACAACAAATAAAGAAGTTGACCACTAGCTGCAGGTTTTGAATAACTTCAGATTCTTCTTTCCTTAATCAATTAGCCTTTATCCATCTCTACCTCTTATGTATGAATCTAAAGTGTTGCTGTACTGCAGACTGCACAGTTCTTAGCACTCTGATCATTGGGTCCTTTCTTCAAATTTTCCTTTTTCTTTCACTCTCACACATATACACATGCAGCATTGAAGTTTACCATAACTGATCCTGTGACAAGAAAACATCCTTCATTTTTATCGCAGATTATAGTTGAAATGCACCAAGAAAGCTCGCTCTTCTGATGGATAGCTTGAGTAAAACAAACAAATCTCATAACTGAACATTAACGTGAGCTGTCACAAAGAAACATTTTAACTTTAAAAAAAAAATCCTGCCTTCTTTGCAGTTACCAGCAAATAGACATATATTTGGGCATTGAGAAATGAACAACTGGAAGTAAACTTGACTGTGAGACAATTTCAATAACACAATCTGTAGACAGGAGGGAGCACACTTCAACATAGTCATGAATAGTTTAGATTAGTTGAGTGAGATCATACACTCCACAAACAGAAAGTGATGAAACTGATAACCTACCAAAACAAATCTGGATAGTTATTGAACTCACCCCAGCTACAGCTCATCAGGTTTACATTTCCACAGTGCAAATCAGACAGCTTAGGCACCAAAACAGCTAAGGCTGGGTATGCTCAAGATTCAACATTAGCTACCTTCCTCTGAGCAATGAGCCTATAGGGAACCCTACCCTTCAGCAGTGAGACTGCTTTGATATCACATTGACTCAATTTTCTCAGCAACCCACTGCAGCACAACTGAAGGCTTTCCACACATGAGCACCATTGGGAAGTGTTGGTCTTTTCGAATAGCCCATGTGGAACTGAGCCCTATCTCTACATGCTACAAGTTGTTTGGTAAAAAGGAGTAAAATGCAAGCTGAGTTTAACTTATGCCTCTATAGATAGTTGTATTTTTTTTTTAATTATTTTTGCAGAAGTTTAAAATGCTAAGGAATAGATCTAAAATATACGTCTGTATCAAGGCCACTGTACCCAAATGTCTTGTAAACTCAAGTTTTCCATGTTTCTCCTAGTTCTGGAAAGAAAATTGGTGGATATATTGCCTTGTTTGGATGGAATTCCAAGATTACTTTTGACAGGCACCTGGGAGGCCTCCGTGCAATATATGCATATAAAAGACTGGAAAGGAGCCCTGCCATTAAAACTTTGTAGCTTTCTCACTTATCTATGAACAGAATGGAAAGAATGAAGACACCCGTTGCAAAGCTTGTCTCAGAAGCCACATTAAGATTGAGTTACGGTCCCAGGAAGGTGCATGTTTCTTTTTTAAGTATTCTTATCTTTGCAGAAGGTAAAAACAAGTCATTTCTAAAACAGAACTTATGGTAATCTTGTTGAAAGGCTGACTTCTTCAGCTCTGGCAGGCTCCAAATATCTTGTCTCTCTTTAGAAAAAGACAGAAGTCGTCAATGAACCAAATCAAAATCCTTTCCTACCTTCCAAGTAAGTGTTTCTAATTGAGCCTTTACTGTTAGTGGTGAGGATGTCTTCTTAGTTACGTGAAATCCTTATTCCAAAAAGCCATTCAACATACTTTTGGTGAGATGAAGGCCACAGAATCTGTCCCTATCACTGAGACATTAAATCCACTATTAAGAGCACAATTTCAGTTAAGAAACTGTAGAGTACAGATTTCAAGAGTTGTAGAAACAATCCATCTTAGCCAGAGCTTCCAGATTTTCTTGAAGAACTCTGGGCTGAAACGGCACTCTGAGTACTTTCAGAGAACCAATCATTACTGATGATTTAGAAACTGCAGAGAAAAACTGGGATTTAGTGAAGTGAATTAGGCCTTGTGCAGCCAATCTCATGGTCATGTTGCCAGTGAAAGCTGAGATTGGTAAGGATTTCACTGGACAGTAGAAAGAGTCCTTCATTTATAATTAGGATAGCATGGCAGATGTAGGAAAATTGTAGGAAGTGAGAATTTTTAGTTCAGATCTGAAGTTTAAATATAGTTGTCTGTTCTCCCAATCCCAGAGCAGATATGTGCCCTGGAAACTGAGGCATTAATTCATCATTTGACAATGACATATATAAAGAACGTGAATTAATACAACTGGTCATTATTTAGTAAACAGACTAGCTGTGAACATACTGCTCAGGAATGCTGAACTACACTCGTGCAAGGTGGTGTGGAACCCAGCCAACCTTGGCAAGATCTGGCTACTGAGACTGTGTGAACTTGTGAAGTGTTTCACAGGTTTCACAGGGGTCTAAAATTCTTGAGGAGCCAGCTGGCTGGCAATGAAAAGTCAGCACAGACTCACCGTGCACAGTATCAATACTACATATGGTAATACCAATTTTCCTTTGTTTTACTACACACCTGACTGAGCAAAGGCTCAGAGGGATTCCTCCCTTAGTATTTTGAAAGAATCGATGCACTTGTCCTCTGGGAGCAATGAACTGAGAGGAAACTTGGTGCAAACCTGTGCTTTACAGCACCAAAAGGAGGGGTAAGGAGGAAAGGCAGAGGAGCAGCTGCACGATTCAAACACATTTATCTAGGCAAATTCTTTTCTTATAACCCTAACTAGTTCAATACTTAGCACTCTGAGTTTTCCCAGCCATGACTGTGGTTCATCTTGTCTTAAAGAGGCAGAAAAGCATCCAAGGTAATGAGCTGGTAGCAGTCTTGTGCTCTTCTCTGTGCAAACCAGCTTTGGACATGCAGATGCAGTTTGCCACATCAGCACCTGTTCTTAAGTTCCAGACTAACTGCATTTTCATTTTGATAGACACAGAGGTATGGCATTTTCACATCTTACTTATCATTTACTCTCATGAGCAGCAGCTTGGAAGTACAACCCACTTTGTGTCCTCTCACCCCAGTTCCACCTTCGTTTGTTTCACTTGTACTCACTAACACTTCCTTTCAGTTCTTTCATTTGACACTATATATTTGGCCTGAGGATTGCACAGCTAGCTTGTCCCAAGTTTTCTTTTCCCACAGGCAAAATAAAATGTTACTTATAATTTAAACCAACAAAGACTGTAAAAGAGATATATGGATTTAGGAACTAAGAAGTAATAATAAAAAGAAGGTCATTGCTTATTTCTTTAAGCAAACTACATGAAGAAAATTAGTGTTTCATTTTTCCTTTGAAATTATTAATGATTAAAAACAATGATCTCAGGCTACTAGAAACAAAGAAAAGCACTGAGAATTTATTATAAAAGGACAAAAGTATGCTGCAAATAGATTTAAGGGAGAACAAATACTAGTTGGTCAAACTTCAAATTACTTCAGTGGGCTCAGAAGTTAGCCTTCACCAAACACTGGAGCAGGGAAGGCTGGGCTCTCACCAGGCTCGTTATCCTGCCCTCCCAGAAACACTAAGTACACCAAGCCAGAAACTATGCCAAAGTGAGTTCATAAGAGGAAAAGCTTTTCCTACTATAGGTGAACAAGATGAATTGAATAAGATAAAACTGATTTGGTTTTGGGGCGGAAGCCAAAGTACATTGAAATGGGAGAAAGCTGAACTCAAAGGATGAAAGCTTTGTAGAAAGCTTAAAAAATCTCTTTGGAGTATATTTTATTGTTATCCATGTTAGCATCATTTTAACTAGGTCTAGAGCAGACAGATCCTCCAGATTGCACTGAGATAGCAGCCTGAGGGCAGCGCTCTATCACCCAAAGATTTCAAGAGCATCTAATCCGGAGAAAAAGCTGGGATGGCTCCCAACCACCTCAACAACCTCAACAACCAGCACTTGCTCCTTGTGCCTTGAGGAGCAAAAAGCAGAAAAGCAGACAAAGCCTTGATTTGCACCATGTATAATAAAAATAAAGATTCACTTTGAGATCCTTTCTGTATGTTCTCCCTCTGAGCAAAAGGCAGCGTGGCTCTGAGTAAAAGGAAAGTACAAGGTGGGCAAAAATGTTTTTTTTTGCTCAATGTGATTGTGCTCCAGGGCCAGGAGGAATAGCCCATTGATATTGTAGGCACATGTTTAGAGATTCCAACAAAAACTTCAGCCTGAGACTTAGATAAGATGGACTTCATGCTCTTAAGTCAAATATTCAAGAAGATGCATTGCGACAGGCATGAGAAATTTGAATCCATTGGCATCCATTGGTATTTACAAAACTTCACTGTTAACACCAGAACTGCAACACAAACAGGCAGCTTACCTTGAACTATTTCAGCATCCAGTTCTACCTTTCACATACACAGTTTCTTCTGCATCCGAGAGGGTCAGACCCTTATAATTAAACTCCCTGCAACCAGCCCTGGGTGATGCCCCTCAGTATCATCCCAGACAACACTACTCTTGACAAGAAGAACAGCCCCATCCCTGCTCTCGTGTCAAGGCTGCTCCCAGTTCAAATGTTCAGGCTCTGGTGGGCTGGCTGAGGCAGTGTTTAGAGTTCAGCACTAAGGCTGAAAACTTACACAACACTTTATGCTGTCAAAGCAAAATGTGATCGTTCCAAACTGTGCACTGACATTAGTAAAAATATCAATTAAGGCCAAAAATGCACTTTTACACTGAGCTGCTTGGATTAGATTGTAACCAGCTAAAGGATAAGGAACACTCCTTGTTTATCTTAGTCACATTTTAAAACCCCGGCCTTCGTATTATTCTCCCCCTCTGCAGCCATTTCAAGTGAGAGTAGCAATTTCCCAGTGGCTTCAAATGGATTTTTCTGCCAACACATTTCCTTCTTCTGTTCTAATTTTTTCCTTCTCTTATTTTTATAACTTTCAGGCAAATATTAAAAATTCACACTTCCCTCAAAAATAGAGAAACAAAGCATAAAGTGTTCAATGTGCAACAACAAAGAACGTATGTGACAGTTTGCAACCCAGCACCAAACAAACGCTTATTTGTCTTCATTGGAGGTCAGTGGGGCAAATCGATGGGAATTATTTGTAATTACAGGTTGGTGAGATACCATTGTGATAGTTGTGCAGTCCTTTAATGACGCATTTTGCTCTAATTTGGCCCTGGAGATCTTACAAGAAATTGAAAGCGCTCAGAGCTCTGCAAGTTCCCAGAATGCCTGTTTGAACGTGCTCAAATAAGCCACAGACTAATTTGTTTTCAAACTCCAAAATTTTATCTCAATAAAAATCTGTGAAATATTACTGCATGCGATTAAGTTACGATGGGTGCATTGTGTTGAATGATCATCAGCAAGTCCCACTTGTATCTCATCTGGAAGCACATATATTACACATAAAACAATGTAAAACTTCAGTTCTCTGTTACCTTTCATTATAACACAAAACAGATTGTATTACTCCTGATTTTACTGCAAGCATCCCAAAACTTCCCTTTAAACTTGCTTATCAATGTACAACTTTATAAGGAAAGATCCCAGCAGTTTAAAGTCCAGAACACAACTACAAAATGCAAGCAAATGCAGACTGTTTGCAAAGCTCATTTTTAAAGCATTAATGAACACAATCAAAAATTTGTGAAAGTCTGAGGTTCACAAAACTGCACAAGGCTTCCTACAAACCACATTTATTAAATAATCTCTATCATATGTAAGAAAAAGTTAAACCTTGTACAGCTAAACAACCTTGTGTTTAGTGATATCAACTGACAGGAAGATGAGAATTCAATTTAGATATATTTACAACTGTAAGCATAGAACAATGGTATTTTTGAAGTTTTCCATTTTTGGACATCTGATTCTGTACGGTTGGTTTTATTCTGCTACCCAGATACTACTGATGCTTATCAGGTTTAGGCTTAACCAAATTTACTGCCTGAAGGCATTTGCAATACTTCCCTAGGAAAAAGCTTCGACCATGTCGAGTCCAAAATACAGATTTAGATTTTGAATTCCTTCAAAGTTCAGTTTAGTTGCCCTCTGTCACATATGTGTGTCAAAACATACATTTCTACATATACTAAATATCAAGTTGAGGATTTTTGTTCATGTTCTCCCTTACAAATCACTGACCAGAAAAAGTGTTTCTACTTTCTTCTTTCTGAAAGATGAGTTTTTAGGCCTGTTTAGGAATTTCAGTGACAATGAGTAATGAAAATAAGACAGAAGCACATGGTTACACTCTAAGAATACCTGCCTCAGTGAGAGTTGGAAGTCTGGACTTCTCCATGCTATCAGGTTACTTATTTCATTTAGAAGTTACCTTTATCAGAGAAAACACCACAATCAATCTGGAATCAACTGCTAGATCCAGGCAGAGCATCTTCTTACAGAAAGGAAATAAACTTTCTTCTGCTGCCAGCCAACACCCTGCAGCAGGCACTAGGAGAACACCACCAGCTTGGGACAGGGAAACATCATGATTCCCATGCCTCTTTAAAAACAGTTCTGTGGCCAGAGCAACAGCCTCCATGTATATACAGACTTCAGAATAGCCGAGCTCTTGGCAGACGCGATCTAGCTGAGTGGCTGTGCGTGTGGCTGTTACCATCAAGAACGGCTCTGCACCTGTAACTCCACCAGGATCTGATGTTACTTTTACCGCGGACTGACTGTTTAATATATTAGTCATTACACACATCTCTGACAGTTCCTTTTTGTATACAAAAAACAACAACAACAACAAAAACAAACAATATCCATAAAACAAAGAACAACAACACATTTAAATCCCATGGCACGGACCTTAAGACCTTGCACAACATCCTGGGTGAAATGTGCTGCCTACCACTGAGATACTGCTTGAAAACAAAGGGCTACTCCTCTGCTGCAGGTCTGGGAGACTTAATGATGCAAAATTTAAAACAATGAGAGAAAAAAAAAAAAAAGTATCTCCTCTAGTCTCCTCTATTATGTTCATAGTCTGGAAATTCACAAATGCAGACATCGCCTCTACAGCTTCATCTAATCAAGGAGAGGTTAGCTACTGAGCCTGTAATTTAATCTTTAATGAGTAAAATAGCGGAGGGTATCCCCTATATATCCATATCAATTTAAAACTATACATCTGAACTCAGTTACAGCCAGGCCACACTGGTTCAGTTTCCTCCCCAAATCAAAACTTTTCCTGAATAAGGCTTTTTGCCTATAATAGGTACCCAAACGCCTTTAATTAAAGACATAAAACAGGAGAAAAAAAAAATTCATGAAAAATCTTTAATAGCTGAAAAAGGCAAACAATCTAATTTTGTAATCAACTGCTTTAAATCAGTCCTCCAATGTCATGGGGAGGAAAAGAGAACTACACAAGAAACAACAGATTTCCCCGCACCACGGTGCAGCCCTGATGCCTCTCAAAAGATTTTTCTTAGAGACTTAACTCTGTCTTGTAGCAACTGACTCTGTTAGTTCTACATAGCCAGCTGAAAATGTGCTCAACATTATAGTATTGCAAAGAGAGTCTTTTAAAGGCCTGTGATCATTAAAGTTAAAAGTCTGATGAGTAATGCTGTTCTGTCTAAAGTATATGTTGTTCCCTTTGCCTCCTTCCTGCTTTATTTTGAGACTGATATACTTAATATAGTTTTTAAAAATATGGAGATTATTATCCAATCTAAGAGATTTAATTTAGCATTTATATGGGTTTAAAATGCATGCCAACACTTTCCTTCATTTCAGTGCTTTGGCAAGTGTTCACTATTCACAATTCCAAAGGCTGCAGACACACGTCTGATCATTCTAGGATATTTACAGTTGTAGCCAATAAAGAAAGTGCTGAATTTAATTAAAATTTTAATTGCTTTCTGAGACAGCCAGAACCCAGGATTGTGTGAAATTATGACTGGCTCCTTTAAATGATCGTGGGTGTGGATTGCCAGAAGCATCACTGTGCATCACTTCCTAATGGGTGGGTATAAATAAATGCTAAATCGTCGCTCCCAATAACATCAGTGGCAGTTTGGTAATTCAGCTCAACTGTAAACAACTTTGTTTCAAGTGAGGAGCAGAATATGGACCAGACAAGGGGGAGAATAAATAAATAAATAAAATCATTAACAAACTGTTTTACAAGCCATCCCTGCCGTTAGGAAACCATTTTCCAGCACTGCAAATACCAATATATATTTTATAGCCAATCTTCAGGCAGGGTGGGACCTTTCAGGGCACTGGAAGCTGAGCACAGTCACTTCTGTGTCACCAGTTCAAGCAACATTTGGGTCCTCTGGGAGAAAATGGCCTTTGCTGCCTGAAGGCTGTACTGTAGCATTCATATTCTCCTGACATTCCACATCACCGTCCTTTTTGCTCACACTCAGGAGTCAACACCTGCGTTTTCCACATGTGCCCACCCTGGTGACATGAAAATCTCCTGTCTTTCTGCAGCCACTCCATGAGGTCCTTCAGCAGCAGCAAGCAGAGCCATGGCTTGGGGCCAGCGAATCACCCATCCCAGGGGGCCACCAGCAACCATCCCCAGGCCCAGCCAGGAGCCACAGGCAGACTGGACAAGTGTTAGTGGTCCTCAACCAGCTCTTCTGGGCATATGTGCATGCCATAAGATCACTGTCCTGTACTGGGGTTGTGGGTCCTGCACATAGAGCCTTCCCACATGGGGCCAGACACTCCACTGCTATGTGCAGGACAGCTCCATGCACAAATAAATGACTTCAGCTTTCAGGGCTCTCACAGCAATAAACTGCCATTTAGCAACATAAATCACTCAGATATCCCACAGGTGATGGCAGCTCCAGAGCAGGCAGCTGTTATGGGCTATGCCTCAGCATCACCTTCTAAGAAATGGGAAAGCAACACTGCGTACCTAGTCAGGGACATCGCATGGGCACTGGTGACCAGCCCCGCCATGCCCCAAGTACTGAGAAGGACCTTCCCTCCATGAGGCAAACAAGAATAACCAATTTCTTCTTATAGACCTCCTTCAAATCATACAGTTTACATATTTAAACAAATTATGTCATTCTACAAGATTCTATTGAGACTTGGTTCCTTAGTGTTGTTCCTGCTTGTATCTTGGAAGACAACAGCAACTTGGATGTATCATTAGTATTTTGTGACAATTAGACAAAACATTACAAGGCCTCTTTGTACAAAACATTTTCAGGTTCATCAAACACAACTGTGTGGGCCATGTCAAGAAACAGCCTTTTTATGTGGTTCTTTATGGCATGGGAGCTGTTAGCTCATCTATAAATGCTTACCAAAGTATAATTTGCCTCTGTGCTGAAATGTAAATATATTCAGTCCCATCTCTGGACAGGCAACATGTAAAACAGGCAAGATATAATCTCCTAACCATCAGCTAATAATAATGTTTACTTATTGGGAGCTTTCTGTCTCAAAGATGCTTACATAGAGCCAAAAGCTGCTTTATGAAACGACCTGCCAGATATTAGTACTGACAGGGTGTGGTAGGTGTGATTACGCGGCTATTCCAGGCAAGGGAAAGTGTTGCCCAAGGGCTCCAGGAATGGGCTGTTATCATTCACGGTGGCTGGTGATGACAGTACCACCCACATTTCTAAACGATTGAAACCTCCCAATTCCTTCAAATACTGAAAACCTTCTCCACTCCTCTAAAGCACCTTAAAGTTGTTTGGCCACATTTCCCAAAGACTCATCTGTTACTCAATACTGAGTGCCTGCTCAAGCCCCACCTTGTTTCAGGTGAATCATGCAGAAATTCACACTAAGCCTGTTGACTTGTTGTAATCTACTTTGAGCACCCATATGAAGAGATCTACATGTTTACAAGCTGTTTATTCCCTGGTGGAAATATTGAAAACCCCACTGTACTGATAGAAACAGCTCATGATGCAACATGAGAAGACCCGTGCCAGGAACAATGCTTCCTCAGGAACTGGAGGTTTCCCACAAAGTAAGAATAAAGCACAAATGATTATTGCACCCTCTCACAGAGAAGCCCTTCTCTATCCGGTCCATTTACTCCAGTCAACATTTATTATCTCAGTCCCCTGAGTATTACAGCCAATGCAAAAGGTTGTTGCCTGAAGTTATATCGCCTTAGTGATACTATGTGGGGTGAAACGCAAAAGAATGAGCCACACACATCCTATTAAAAAAAAAGAAAAAAGAAAAAACACACACGGATTTGAACCACTTCTCTATGACAAATTTTTTACACCTATACAACTCCACCAGTGTCCAAATGTTATTTCTACCAGAGACCATCCACAGTTGTGGAACATACTGGCGAAAATGAATCCTAGAAGCCAAGTGTATCTAGATGCTCAAATGAAGTAACAGACTACAAAAAGGCTCTGTGCTGGACTTCAGTTTTTAAGATATTGGGTATATGCCAGCGAGCAGTCTTTGCAAGTAGCTCTGCAGTGCTAACGTTACCACCCTCTCCTACCAGGAACCTTTACAGTACTGTCTGATTCTCATGTATTTACTTATTTATTTAAAAGCATCATCATAATCAAAGAATCATAGAATGGCCTGGGTTGAAAAAGACCACAATGATATCTAATTTCAAACCCCCCTGCTACATGCAAGGTTGCCGACCACCAGGCCAGGCTGCCCAGAGCCACATCCAGCCTGGCCTTGAATGCCTCCAGGGATGGGGCATAATCAATCTAAAGAAGGAGGGAAACGGGACTGATGAAGAAAGAAGGTCTGTCTAATGCTTGTAAGGACTGAACAGTTATTCTCAAGCTCAAAATGTATTACATTCCATATAATTTTCCATTTATTACCAAGGTCTGTAGTTATATTCCCCATGCAGTTAAATCCCCTTTAGCCCGAGTGATGTTGATGAGTTTACACAAGTTTAACCAAAAACAGGATTTTTTCCCCTCTGATAATATCTTTACTCAAATGGCAGAACGGAGCTCTCTGCCCAAAGCTGGGAGACCCCTGGGGAGCAGTGCTGTATACCCAGTTCCCGTTCCGCCCGCTAAACTTGGTTGATTTTAATGATTACTTCATGGGCGGAACATACTGTACATTGGCCACGGGAATCCAGGAAAAAGACCACAGAGGCAAACATTGCTCTCCATTTTCAAATCAAATAGGATATACATCAAATCAATATTGTATTGCTGTGTTCCAGAGAATTTAAATTAGCTTTCATCAAAAGCTGTTCAGCTGCACGGGGCACGTAATAAAATCCATGCTAAGTGACTGATTATCTACCATGCAGACCTCAAACTTTGAAGTATTAAATTGAAAACTCCTTAATTGCACTTACCTACTATTCAAACTCTCAGCACTGTAACACAAAGAGAATCTGTGGGAGATCCCCTCAATCAATTCATTCATCAGATTTTCAGAGTGTTTGCTGTGGTTTTGTATATTGCTTTGACAATTAGATGAATTTTACACTTCTAAAATATCAGTGCACACTTGCACTCAAATGCGAGTCCTAAGTAATTCAAGGAGAATCTTTCTGTTTAATTCAATAGACTTTCAGAACAACCATGAAGGCCAACAATTTCAAGCTGTGTTAGTTAGGTATCTGTTTTCCTCCTGTGTTTTCATGGAATATAGCTAAGTACCTTTTTTACCTCTGTAACATTTTTTGGAGAGTTCGCTTAATTGTCTTTGTGTATGAATGAACTTACAAATGAGGTATTTACATGTGTCAGATTAAAAATACAGCACTATGCATACCATACTTTTGTGCATTCCCCAGGATGAATTCACGACCCAGCAGCATAGTGAGTATCTCTAGGGGGCTAGATATGATTTCTGCTCTTTCGTGGTCAGGCTTCCCTATAAAAACCATTGGCAGATTTAGCAGTCAGAGAGGTTGAGGCAAGCTGACAATGAGGATGTTTGAAAATTCCTTCTCTGTATCCTAGAAGTGCTTAACATGACAGCTTGAAAAGCAGTAAGATTTGCAGTGCATTTTGACACTTCTTGCCATAAAGAGATTTTCCGAATACTCTGGGACAGTTCCAGTACTATTTTTCAGTCATGTCCATCCACTACCATCCATTTCTGACTATAAATGATAGGTGGCTGCTATTTTATTTGTATTGAAAACATTTTAGTTTCTGCCTTAAATATTTTTTCATAGTTTCCTCAAGTTCCCTTAATTTAACCTTAGTAATGCCACGTAACTTTGTCAAAAAAGCAAACAAATTTGGCAGATCATATAATATCATCCAACTCCACTATAGAGGACTACTGGCAACAAGGAGATAATTGCAGTTTACATTAATAGACATATTTTAACCAGTAAATAAATTTTTCCAGGCTTCCTAATTTATTTGGAAGCTGTATCACATTGAAATTGAAGCTCTATGTGATGAACTATATAGATGAACTATAAAGATGAACTTTTAAATACATCCTCATGTTTTCAGAGTTAATGCACAATAGCATTATGTCAACACCAATGCCAAGCAAATATATACTTCGCTATTATATCAGAAATATGTAAATGATGACAAGATGGCATTAATTCTTTCATCATTTCAGCTGAAGCTACACTGTGGTGCTTCTAAGGCATAATTTAGATTAGTTAATTTCATTGGCTACATCTCCTTCAAGAAAACAATTTGAAAGAAAATGAAAAGAGATAATCTCACAAATCATTAAGTGCCATATGTTTCTTTCAATTTCCCGAAGAACTGGAAACTGATTCAATCCTGTTACATGGAAAAAGATGCACAAGTTAAATGTCCTACAGAAATTTGGTGCCATTGGTTCTAGCTGTACATTCTGCTAAGGCTGCAAAAGTTTCCCCACTGCTTCTGGTATTCCTGTATTCCAAGACCAAAACATATGTTTTCCATCCACACAAGCTTAGATGTAAAGAACTATGGCTATGGTCAGCCACAAGCCTTAAGAATAGAAGTCCTTCCTAAAGGTAGAACTCTTAGAATATTATAGCTGCAGTTCAGGGCATACACAACAGAAAAATTACCTGCTTCACAGCTCCACACAAATTAATAATTACTTCTACCATGTAATATTCATCTTAAACAACAGCAGCATTTAGTATTTAAAAGCATTTTGAAGATGATAAAATGGTAAATTGATCACACCAATCCATTAAAGAAAACACAGTTCAGACTGGCATTTAGATTAGACTCATGGTAAGTTAAAACAATGGAGCACCAAGGTTTTGGATAGCATGAGTTGTCTAACCAGTGATGAGGAGGAGCTGGAGAACTTCAACATAATTCAAAGGGAAACACTGCTTCTTGTATGACAGTATCCCAAAAGAAATGAGGTCAGAACAGCTTTTTTTTTTTTTTTTTTCAAATAAAAATGACAAAACATTGTAGTTGATATCATTTTGTTGTCTGATTATTATATCACATATTATTGTTTGCTCTTCAGAAACAACTATATGCAGTAATAAGATGCAGGGTCTATTGAGGTAAAATTGAATACACACTCTGTTTTGCAAACCTGAACTCTGAATAGGCAAAAAAAAAAAAAAAAAGGATAAATGAAATGTGAAGCAGAACATGGAGCTGAAGCATACACAGTTTAAGAGACTTGCCCACTGTCTAACAGGACGTTTATAGTAAGGACAATAACTAAACACAGATTTTCTGTCACATTGTATAAACACATTACCACTCTTGCTCCATAATCCTACTCCTCTACTTCAACTGACAAATTAACCTAAAGCTTGCGCCAAGTAACAACAGCTGGAGAAAAATACTGGTCCCCAGTTACTACAAAACCCTGTGTCACAAATCTGACAAATAAGTGGTTTATTCGTCAATATGTCAACATCTCTTGTTTATTCTCTCTTCTTCCTGATATTTAACATCTCCTAAATTGTACGCAGAGACTGCTTCTGTTCTTTAACATTATTTGCATCCAATACTGCTTATTCAAACAGTGTTTTTAGTTAACATGCAATTTGGATAAGAGTAGCATTCCAAATCCAGCATTTATCTTGATTATTTTAAACTAACTATACCCACAAGCTCTAAAATACCACTTTGGAAACTGCTCTGGGCACAAGATAATAAGAGATCACTAATTAACTAGGAAGTTTTACAAGACGATCTGATTTAGGCCCTGATTCAGCAAACAAATGACGTTAAGTATGAGTAACCCTGTGGAAAACATGTGAAGTAGTCACATAAATCACACAACATTAAGTGCATGCTGAAAGCACCTTGCTGAAATTGGGCCTAATTGAAAAGTCTCGTGTTCTCTTTAATGGCGTGTGCTTCAAGTGCCTGGTGTGCTGTGGTTTCCTCTCCTCCATCAGGGTAAACGGGCTGAGCGCAAGGCCAAGAGCCAGGAATTCTTGCTTCCTTAATCTTGTTTTGAAGCTGTCTGCGTTTTGGACAAGTCAACTGACATGACTGCATCCCCAAATTATCACTTGAAAAATGTGTAAGAAATTTCTACTCAGCAACTTCCTCTACAAAACCATGGTTAGGAGAAATGATTTTTTGACAAGTCCAGTTGATTTCCTAGTGAAGTCTTCTAATATAGTTTTAACAGATTTTCTGCTGTTCATAATTGACTTTCCAAAGCCATGTACATTGTGCATGCATTCCTTTTTCTGTTGTTTTTTGGTTTTGTGGTTTCTTTTTTTGTTGTGTTCCGTTTTGTTTTTCAAGTTAACAAAAGTCATTTAAGGATCTCAAGGATCCGCTGACATCCAGAGGAACAGTAACTGAGAAGAATCTTTTCCATTGCCAAAATCCTGCACAAGAGACTGATGAGGCCATGACCCAAGGCAGCACTGCCTGGGAGCATCATCTTCTCACTTCACCTCCATCAAGTCACCAAAGTTTACTACGCCTTACAAAATTAAGAGAATAGAAATACGAAAGCCAACGGGGCCCTAGGGAGCCCTAACATGGAATTTCAGTGTAAGTGGTTCTGTCATAGCTGAGTAGCTCTTGCTGATTCTGCTCATCCCACTGATTTTAATAGAAATGCTTAGGTATTGGTTTAACTGGACTCTACAGGACATATGGTACAGTGGGAAAGATCAAGCAGAGAATAGAGAACAAGTAAAACTCATGACATGGATTTCTCTCTGTATATACCTCGGTTCTCGACACAGTCTGCTGGTAAGGCTATCACTGAGAATTTTAATGTAAGAGTGAGGAAGAAGTAAAAACAGATGAGGAAGAGATTGTTAACGAAGGACCTGATGTAAAGGATAAAGGTCAGAAGAAAAAAGCAACAACAAAGAAACAACAAAAACAGACAGAAAAAAAACACATTATCTTTTTCTTACACAAATGAAAAATACAACTGCTGTTCATGGAAGCCCATGGTGCAAACTGTATGCCAAAAGGAAGGGAACTTTGAGCCAAGTGAGGGCCAGCATGGAAAAGGCAAGTGTTGCTCCTCCTAACCTGAGCCAGCGCCCTATTAAGTACTTTCCTGTCCAGACAAGGACATACATAAATCATACAAGTCTCTATCACTCCTAATAATAGACATAATTCCTTATGTGACCAGTGGCAGTGGGTCTAATGATAAGCATGTTTAGAAAATGGGAGAATTTCATCACAGCCTTTGAAACAAGACATCACTTTCTTCTAATCCACAGCAGACATTTTCAAACTCTTTCTCATACAAATAAGAGTTCAGATGTTGCAATTTTTCAGTGTATTCTTCCCTTGAAAACAATCTCTGAATGATAATGAATGATAACCGCTTTTACTTTTATTGCCAGAGAACACATTCCCACTACTACAGGTGGAAGAAAGATTTTAATTAACTTCCTAGGAGAATATTATTTAAAAGGGGAAGACTGCTCACACAAAAATAACCTGTATGTTACAGTTTAACTGGAGCTTTGTGGGGACCTAGCACTCACAGAGGAGAGGAGGGAGAAGGAGAGTGCAGGTTGCCCTCCCATCGCTGCCTTGAATTTATTCTGAATTCAGAAATCTGTCAGCTCAGTGTCTCATCCAGAGACAGTGGGAACACAGGAGTCTGTGAGCTCCTCTATGTGAAGGCAGCCGGGTGAAAAGATTCTGCCCGATCACCATACTTAGGGTCTGTTGTATTCCCTGAACAAACTGCAATTTCACTCATGACTAAAGAAAGCAGGTAGAGCCATGCAAATGTAAGCAGCTCCGTAATGGCTGCATCTGTTTTAATTTTTTAGTGGCTTGTCAAATAATGATTGTTATTAAAACAAAGTATATTTTGTCACAGCTGCTTGCAACAAAGCATAATTGGCTGCACAATTACCGGGCCATGGCTGAGCAGGCGCAGGAAGCACAGTGGTAAAGCTGGGTCTGTCTGGCCAATGGGCTCAGCACCCCAAACCCTGCTCACTCTGGGGAAAGCCCAAGTCCAGTGATGCCAGAGGAGACTTGGGAACATGCTCTATCTACAATTTCCTAAAGCATCAAAAATCAGGAGCTGCCACTGGCATCGCCTTGGTCCTAAAAGGAAGGAAGGGCAAAGCTGTGACACCCTGAGCTACTCTTCAGTCCCAGAACAACTTCTTATTCAAGTAAAGCTTTCTTTGCTCATCTGGCTTTCAAGTAATGATAGCAAGACCTGTTCTCCAGTATAAAGGTCCACACAGTCTGCAAGCAGTCTACATAAAGTCAGTATTTCTTAGACAAACATGTATCCATCTGAAAGTTTCTCATTACGTCAGTGAATCAGACCCAAAACTAACATTTATCAGAAAAGTGCTTAAAAAGAAATCTCCTGTATTTTTAATTCAGCAGGACTTGTCCTCTTTTAAAAACAATTTTAATTATATTTAGGTTTTGATTTAATTTCCACAAGGTGCATATGATATCCTTCTTCATTTAGACTCTGTCAGTGGAAGCATTTCATTACGTGATAAAAATCCCCACAAGCCTGTCAGGCCTCAGGGTAGAAGTGACTGGAATGACATCTGTGGATTTTTAGCTGGAGAATTTAATGTGTATGAGCTGCAACCCCATCCCTTGTGGCAAGCATCCTGCAGGAGGAGATGGCACAGCAGTATCACAACAGAACGAGGAAAGGAAAGTTGGGGATGAGAGGCGGCCAAGCTTACCATGAATTTCATAGAGGCATAGAAAATCCCAAAGTAAAATCACACTGAGCTTAATGAGAAAAGGAAGAGTGACCGTCTGGTACATCTGATAGGATTGCATACAGAAGTCAGTAATTCACAGGAATTTACAGGTTCGGATAAACTGCTACGCAGTTTTTCCAGCATAAGCTGCTTCAGGAAAAATGGCTGAGGCAATTGCACTAAAACATGAAGATTCTGCCTGTGGGTGCACGGTACTAACAAGGGATAGGTAGGCTATATTCTCCGCCTTAAGATATACATATTCAAACGTGCAAAAACACCTCCTTCACTCTACACTGATACTGCATTTGAGTGGGATTATTCAGCATCCAAATTATACGCTCAACAAGATCACCTCCATTTTGATAATTGCCTTATGAATGCATAACATGGCAGCGTGGGGATTTGTATTCCCAGGAACGTCTGCTATCAGGCATCAATCGTTCGTCTGCTGAGGATGTGGTGCACCAGTTGATAAGGATGAGCACTCAGCACGCTTGCAAAATAAGCAGCAAGAATCTTATTCTCCCAGGTTTCACTGGGCTCTTGTACTGTACAGCCTGGTCCAGAGGTTAAAATATAATGATTTTTTAAAGTATTGTAAATTTTTTACTTAAGGCTTGCACAAACTACTTCTCTCCATAAGGTGCACAAGAAGCCAGAATCTGGCATCCTTAAAAGTGTGAGACCTCAGTTACTCATCACTCCCTTAACCTCAGATACTCTGGTAATTGCTGTGACTCAGCCACGCACTTCCAGTAAGCACTCTGCACAGGGGCTGATATATCCTCTCTGCTCTTTTCCAAAATAGCAGCCACTTGAGTGGGAGCAGTGCTGATGCACACATGGTTGTCCCAGGAGAGATGAGGGTGGAGGGCCTGGAAGCTGAGTGCCAGAAGAAAACGTGTTGCACCAAGGAAGGGGAACATGAAGGAGGGGAAGTTCTAGAGGTGTCTGTCTTTCAGAGTCACCATAATAATTATCAGGTATAGGAACATGAGTGGTAAAACTCGTGCATGCAGGCATACTGTATACAGGCAATGGCCTTGCACACTCATGGGTGATGGTAGGTGCAGCTATTCCAGTGGTCAGGAATGCATTTTTGGAGACATCTCCCAGTTGTTCCTATTTACTTCACTTTCATTTGTGCTGCACAGAGGACTTGGTGGTATCCAAAGTGCTTCTTTGTGGACAACACTCAAATGATTGGTGCACCTCCACCACAAATGCATGATCTGAGCATCTGTGCCGAAAGTGCAAACACCAGCTCCTCCACAACAACCAGCTCACAGTGCAGATCCACTCCTTGCACAATGCCAGTTACCATACACACTGCACCAGTTGGGATTCCTCATCACATCTGAGCAGCCTGATTCCAAAACCAAAAACATTTTCCCTTCCATCACACTCATTTTTTCAAAGCTCCAATCTGAACTATTCTCTATCTTTTAGCTATAGATTGGGAAGTACTGAGCAAAATGACCGGTCAGATGGGTGCTTTCCTTCAGCTATATAAAGAGGAAATACAGATCTTATCTGGTACTCTCGACATGTAATTCTATTCTAGGAATTACAGGCCCAGCCAGGAAATGCCTGTTGTCACCACATTGCACCCTGTGGCTACTAAACATGCAGCAGTGTGAACAACTAGGCATGGGTCTCTACCATCCCAAGACACTGCTCTCAGCTTTCAGAAAGTTAAGCATTTCTTCTTTCATTGTTGTTGGTTTTATTTTACCATACAGGTACAACAAATTTACAACAGATTAATTAGAATTCTTCCCACATGTTGCTACAAAAACAACAGTATGTCATGTAGACACAAAACTACCACAGGAATTGTTGCATTCACAGGCTTACACAGCCTCGAGGGAATTTTGTTGCTGTGCATTTTGCTGCCTCTCTCTGAGAGAAGGCTGCACAATTTGAGATGTTTTTCTCATGGTCTTGTTGCCAGCCCAGGTAAGAGCTGTTCTTCCAAACAATCTTAGCCTTCTTAAAACTGGAGCTTTTTCACTGCAGAACCCAAACTTTTGGCTTCTGTGAGACCCGACCTGTTTGGCACGTTCTCCCCAACAGCAATGTGCCTTCAATTCACACTCCTAAAGACTATACATGTGGACCTGATTTGCAGCTTTTCTGCAACTCCACTTCTGAATCTGGTCCATTTACTTGGTGGAAAAGGCCAAGACTATTACTGCAGGTAACCCCGACTCAGAGCTGCAAAGCAGCACACAACGATAAGCAAGTAGGAGCAATTACAGTCAAGAACCCAGATATGGAGCACATAAAACCAGCACTTTGCCAAACTGCTTAGGCCAAAAATCCTTCAGCAGATACCTTATGAATAACCTTTTAGAAATCATAATTTGAAAACCATTGGATAGTTCAGCGACCAAAAGTTAACATCACTTAAAGCTCAAACCATGTGGGTATTCTTTTTTTCCTGTAAACAAGCAGGGCCATATTCTGTTCTCGTTTACAGCCATAAAGGATCGCTGCTCTCAGCAAACATCCATCCAAGACTTACATTCACAAAAAAAAAAAAAAAAAAAAAGCAGAAAAAACTGAGTTTTGTGATATTTCTGTGGCTGAAGCCTTTGTTCTGGACACAAAGAAGGAGTCCCGATACTACTTCAGCTGTCTTAGGATAGCATGGAAACACAACAGCAGTTTTCTTATGTCCCAGACTACTGTCACAATAGCAAGGATGGCTGAATCAGAGTTAGAAAGTGGAGAGGGCAGCTGGTTTGCAGATGAAAATGGAGATAAATCACCCTGCAGATGAGAGGGAGCACAGCAGCCAGTAAATTTCCACTTTCTTGTGCTGTATCTCTTCTTTCAATTCTCAGTTACTCAAAATCCCATCTGAAATCTAACAGCAAGTATATACTACAGATTGAAGCTGGAGAGAATAAAAAAGAGAACAAGCGAATTGCAACATTCAGAAAATGAAGGCATCTCAATCACTTAAATTAGAATTACAAGAAATGCATTAAATTGGCACTGGGCCACCTGGAACAAGCTGAATTAGCTGAATTGCAAAAATGTTAATTATTCAGTTTTGCTTTCTATTTTGCCCGAAGTTTGCAAACACTAACCTCCCTGTTTACACAGAAAAAAAAAAAAAAAAAAATGTATCAGAGAGAGGCCAGAAGGGAACATGAAGAGGTCCAGAGCTCTTAAGAAAGACAGAAGGAACCATGGTTATCATGAGAGAAAGCTATGAAAAGACACTTTTTTTTAATGAAAAGTGTGTTCAAACAGGTATTTAGAAAGACAGCTTCAAAACTGGAGACTCCTGCTCACGTTTCTACAAAAGAGCAAACGTACCAGAGAACATCAGATACCCGACGGCATCAGTGATGTGACAAGTCTGAACCACAGCTGAAGGATCTCAGGAGGCTTTTAATCAATACACATTTCCTTTAGAATATCCCTGTAATTCATTTTGCACTGGTGGTAGCAAACGGTTCAAACATGGAAAGGGTCATTTTGGGTAACTACAAAGGATAGTCTCCATTACCCACAAGTTTGAGAATATCCATTACAGATATCCTTCAAACTTGGTAGTGAGCCATATTTAATAGCTTGGGGTTTTTCTGTTGGTTTGTTTTTTTTTTAAAAAAAGTGAAAAACAAGAAAATTTGAAACAGATTCTGCAAGTAATGAAACAAAGTTGATGAGTTAAAATTTCATTCTGTGGCTGAATGCTGGCATCACAAATATGTGGGGGGGGGGGCTCAGGGCCCTGTGTCTGTCCCAGGCATTTGGCAAAAAGCAGCTATTTGTTCCTGCTGCCACATGTTGCTTTTGTGTTCATGGCATTTAAATGTTTCCTGTTCCTGCCCATGCGTTTACCATTTTCTGAATGAAAATCTGACACAAAGATTTTTAAGAAGCAAATGGTTACCTTAGGCACTTCAGTCCGATGCACCAGCTAGTGACAAGAGCTAGAAGATCCTGAGTTATACATTGCTCCTTCTAGCACCTGAATCTCAAGTTAAATGTATCCAACAGCAGATAAGTTTGACTACAGACTGGAATAAAAACATCAGGGATAATTTTGGACTGAACTGCATCCTATCATCTCTACTATGATATATCCATAATCTGCTTTTCCCCTAAGTATGCCTTAGACCCAGTAAAGATCTAATGGTATTTTACTGAATTTTGCAGCTCTGGTGACTCTGAGCTTAATCAACCTTTGCTCTTCTGGATTTTCCAGATTGCAAAATAAATTAGACAGTGTGTACACATCTGGTGCCCTTCGCTGTATCAAAAAAAACTGCCCAAACACATACCACACATCAGCTATATGCTAGTCACCACAGATGCATTTGAATCTATGTTGGTAGCAAAGAGTTTGGGCTTTAAGAACTGGAGGGCAATGCTACAACCTTGTCGCCCTTTTGGGATTAGACTTTGATTGCATCTTAGGGATTCATCACTGGCTTTTTTTCTTTGTTTGTTTTTTTTATCATTGGGCAACCTGTTTCAGTGCTTCACCACCCAAGGAGGCTGTGGATGCCCCATCCCTGGAGGCATTCAAGGCCAGGCTGGATGTGGCTCTGAGCAGCCTGGTATGGTGGTTGGCAAACCTGCACATAGCAGAGGGGTTGAAACTAGATGATCAATGTGGCCCTTTTCAACCACCAGAACATTCTATGATTCTATGATCGCCAGTCATAGAAGATCTGCAGTATTTATGGACATTGTTTGTGTGGGAATATAATAGATACCCTCGAGCAGATAAATACATGCTTCCCACCATCTGATCAGTAGGAAAGCAACAGATGACAGATAGTTTTAAAAAAGCTGTGCATAGACTTTATAAACCAAGCCTAACAGCGAATCTGAAGGTAAAATCTGCAGTGAAAAATTGTGTCACTCTACAAATGAGTACAATAAAGCCAGAAGAGTGAAAGACTTCCAGCCAGCCCTGCAGCAACACTACACGCTTGTTTTTTCCACTATAGAGCCAGAATATCTTTATCCAAATATTTTTGTTTCCCTCATCTAGATTTTAACTCCTGCAGAATAAAACTGTTGCCATCAACATTAAAAGATCCCTTGACTGCTGACCTGATTTTTTTTTTTTTTGTCCCCTAGAAAACAACCGATTAAATGGGATGCACAGGAAACTACTTGCTTTTCCCCAGCGGTGACAAAAATAGCTTCTCTGAGCAAGCACATCAAAAATAAACACAAGCTGCTCCAGTAAAAGAGAAAGTTTGATTTCATAACTCTTCCTTTTGCAAGGAAGCCTTTTGAAGAGAATATTAGGTTAGGCAGGCCTGTAGACAAAGCAGGGGAAGTTCCATGGCAGCCGCACAATAAATGGCAGCACGATTAACATGAGGTCACCACCTCCGTGTCGCTGATCCTTTGTGTGCTTTGAGCCTGGTGTGCTCCGAGCTGCCAGCAGCTGTTCAAGGGCAACACATGGCAAAAGAGAAAAGCAGCAGCCAGCAAGGGGTTAAAAAACACTGATCTGGGATTGTTGGGCTATTTTGTGCTGTCAACAGAACCCCTTTAACTTGTTATTATCTTGCTACTACCTCCTCCAGACCTGCCCAAGAACACAGCAGGGTAGCACAGGTCTCTGAAATCAATGCAAATGTGCCAGGTGCTTTCCTTTGCAGTATAAAATAGCTGCCCCTTTCCCCCATTTAATTCTAAATTGTCATCTGTTCCAAGAACATTTGTCAGAAATCCATTATCCAGACTTGTTCAAAAATGCTATCAGCTCAGCACCCAGATTATCTGTTATGTTTTTCCGACTTGAGATTCTACTGAGATTTCTATTAAGAAAAAAAAGCATATCTGTAAAACCCCACAACCTTGAATTCCCCTGCTCAGAATAGCTCCACACACTACTTCACACCCCAATAACAAGTGTATCTCAAACATGAGATGTGTCATAAACCCTCACAGTCTTTCTTAAGCAACAAAAACAAACATTCCTAAGTCTCATGGCTTTTCTCAAGGCACTGACAATATATTATTTCCGAATATAAACCGTTCTCCAAGTCCAAACATCGCATATAATAAAAGATACTACTTTTTTTTTTTTTTTGGATCATCTTCTGGCTTGTTGCCAAAAAGCATAAAGCTATTTTCTCTCTCAGGAGCTCTCATTTATTCCTGAGGAGCAGTGTTCACTAGATGGAGCTGATAAATAATTCAAAAGTGAAACATTATTACAAATAGGAAAGTGTCTATTCAAAAAACAGGAAGAGCAGGGGAGAGGAAGAAGTTGTGCTGGAAATTAATTCTTTGGGATGTTGCAGTACCACTGCATAAGGTAGAACAGCTTCCTTCATAGTTCATTGCTGCATCTTCATTGGAGTTTAGTGAGGCTTATGCTAAGGGGCTCAGTATATAGGAGTGATGTGAAAAGTAAAGCTGCACAGATTTCCCTAATTGCTAAAGCCAGGTCAGCACCCAAGTTAGGGATGTTATTTTATACCGATACAGTTATAAACACACTGCACCACTGGAAGCCCTACACTGGACATCTCTGTACAGCTGCAGCACTCATGCAGGTAGACTTTGTGCTAGGAGCTGCCTTTTCTGTGCAAAGCACCTTTAACTGCACAGACTGTAGTTAAGTTAGGGAGTGAGTCACCGCTTCATTCAGTAGCATGGTTGCCATTTCCAGTAACACAGCTCCTCCGCAGACAAGGCATCAGCAAACCACTGTGGGTATCTAACAAAACCCAGAGTTGATGCTGCTTGGAGGAGTCCATAATCACCAAAATGCTACGGACTGAGGTCCCCATTGCACTGCACACAGTGCCAACATCAAGCACAGCTAGCAAAGAGATTTCTGCAGGCTTGAGACTAAACAGAATGTTAAGGAAAAAAAAGAAAAAACATAACTATACCCCTGCATTCAACAGACGTAAAAACCATTTTGTTTTCTATTACAATTTTGTCTCAGTCTGGTAAAATTTGTTTTACAGCCAGGCCTGGCACTCATTCTCCCTGCCTCTCCCATGCACAGGACAAGGAGAGGTTCAAGGCTTTGGAGCTCCTCATTCATTCACAGCTTTCCAAATAAGCCTGCCATTAACTCCCCTTTTCTCTCCCTTCAGTCACACATAAAAGCTGCACAGCCATTAGTAACTATTAACCAAGCTTAATCAAATACTGTAGCCGAGTTTGAATGTTGCTATTCAGTTTGGGATGTTTAAACGTAATTACAGGCAGCAAGACTTTTTGACATGACAAATATTTTTTAATAACATTACCAGAATTGTTAGTTCTGTTTTCTCTGTGAAAGCAAACAGAGTAATTCCAGCTGGAAAGTTAACATTTATCCTTGCAGTAGGCTAAAAAAGACTCTGGCAGCCATTTAGCAGAGAAAACTGCTTCCACTAACCAAGGGGCGATGGGGCTTCCAGGGAGACTCTCCTAAGCCAGCTTGTCTATGATCCAGAATAGGGAATCACTGCAAAACTTCACATACCAATATCTCATGCCCTTTTTCCATTGTTCGTTCTTATTTTCTTTTTTAATTCCTGATTCTTTCAAAATACCCCTCTTCTCACATACACCCTTTGAACCACACCAGGTTGAGTCCTGATGAAATTATTTTATCTTTAAAAAGGGAAACACTGCAATACTCAGCGAGGGAAACAATGAGATGATAACGTAACGCTGAGCACAGAGGGATTGGAAGGGGGAAGGTGATGTTAAAAACCTCTGCGATCAGAGCTGACAACAATAGATTTTTGTTCACTTACGCTCATTGTTTAAATTGTGTTCTACTGCAAGGAGTCTGGGCGCCTTTCAAATGTAAATATTTTACAAGAGAATACCATATGGGAGACACAGCTGTTTGTTTTTATTAGAAAAAAAATCCTTTCATTTCACAAAGATATTTAAAAAAAAAAAAGCCCTACTCATGGTTATATGCCAACACTTGAATTATCTTAATTCAAATTAATCCCTAAGTAGTTGCAGGAAGCGTTTGAAGTTGGGTTTTTGCAGTTGTTAAGTGCTTAAATAAGTTGTAATGAAAATCAAAATGCAAGATGTTTATACACTGGTATTTTCTCATGCTTTATTAAAAAACCCAACACATTGACTCTTAGTACTACAGGTGACGTTCAAAGTTCAACAAGGTATCCAAATAGGTACATAACATCAACTATGAGGACTAATTAAATTTAGGCCAGCATTCCGTCTTCCCAAGCAGAGAGCAGAATCAGGCAACCCAAGCTGCTTCAGACAGATGGCCACGTTATTTTGATAGGTTATGTCCATCTCAAACTTCCTGTGGGATGCTGTAAGTCACTTCCAGACTAGACTGAAGGTAGCATATGGTGGAGATTGGTTTAAAATTACATCCTTCAGTATAGCTGACACTCATGGGTCAAGACTGAAAGTTCCTCTCCCAAATGAAAGAGGCTTTGGTGCAGCCCCTGCAGGACAGCACATAATGCAGGACGCAGTTTGCCCTATGTTTACATAAGGCAAATCCCCCTGCTGTTCAACTGCACTTCCAGAAGGTGTCTGGGACTGAATTTTCTACCTGATGTGAGCAACGCACTCCTGCAGCACTACCACAGCATGCACTTTTCTGAAGGAAAAACCCTTCTCAGGGCAAGGTTGAAACCCAGAGTCTCTCACTCAGCACTCCTCCCGTCCTCATGTTCCCAGTGGCACAAACCAGTTATGTCACACTCCGCACAAAGCAAACAAAACACACCTCCCTAACACAGCATCCTACCAAAAAGTGCCTGCAGATATTTTCTGAGGCAAGTGACTGTAGCTGAGCCTTTCCGTCACACCCTCATATCACCTAGTCGCACCACAAGCACAGATGCCAAATATGAATTTACACTGTCAAGAAGTAATGCACAAATGTTGTAGCCTGAACAGCCATTCCACATGAGGGCATGACTTTTATAAGTGAGTTTGGCTTGAAATTCAGTGATGAGATCCAACAGATAAGAAGGTTAAAAAATAAAAATGGTAAGGACAAGATTTCCCCGGACAATATGCAGCAGAGGGGTTACTGACATCTAAATGCATGCTGCAGGCAAGAGCTGACTTTCTGACACTGTGCCCCAAACCATGTTGTTCTTATAATAAAATCATTCAGGCATCAGTTGTGAGGTGGAAGACTACACCAAAATAGTACTCCCCACACAGTATCTTTTTCATTTGCATCACTTACTGCTGGGCATCTGAAAAGAAAGGACAGCTTATGTAAGGGCCTTACCCAGGTCTGGGAATGTTTTTCGTTTCTCCTTTGACACAAAAATCTTTATTCTATAAAGGGAAAGGCAGTATTTTTTTCAAAGCTGGACTGTACAAATTCAGACATTTCCTCTTTCTGGTCCAAGCATTTTGTAAGAGCAGTTATCACTTTGGCTCCATGTTCAGGCTGAGAAGCACAAATAGTCTCATTGATGTTAGTTAAAAAAAAAAAAAAAAAACAAAAAAACCCTGATATCTATGTAAGGGGGAATTCTCTAGAACAACTTCTTTTGATGGGGGAGACATTGCAAGCCCTGTTTCCCTGCCTGCATGTAACAGCACCCACCCGTTTTTTGGGCATCACTGCTCTGTTGCACTGGTACCAAAATATGCACCAGTCTTTAGGAGGCACCCAATGGCACAGCAAGTTAACTGGGAGCTAATACAAGTGACACCTCAGAGCACAGGAGAGGTTCAAACAATAACTAAAGAGAAACACTCAAGCAGCTGCTTTTTGGGTATCAGCCTACCTCAGTGAACACATTTAATTAGTGGTTCCCCTAAAGGCATAACCCTGTATGCTAACTGCATCTCACTGCTATCTGAAAGATTACATTAAAAGTGTTTATTCAGGTTGAAAAATATCGATGGAGATTTGCTGAGATTTCTTGATTCATTTTCTTCCCAAGCCCTCCTCGTCAAAGTGAAATTTCAGTTATGTGTGCAGGATTTAAAGTGTGAGAATAGCTCCTGTGTCCTGCTAAGGGAGGAATCAGCTGAATACACACAGCTCACTAAGGAAAGCAGTACATCATCCTTTGAGTTTTCTTCTTCCACACAAAAGTCACCTGTTGACCAAAATCTCCCAATCCTGCCATAGACTCACCATGAGGCTTAAAATGCTTCAGAGCAACGCAGAGACAGCATGAGCATCATCTGCCAGCTTTTAGGGCTTTATAACACAATCTTTCTTCATCATAACTTGTATGCCTTAGATATTAAGAAGCTCCACTGAGCAGCTGAGGGTTACCTTATGTTGCAGAGATGAATGAGCAGTCCTCACATATGGGGACCTTGAACTTGCCATAGCAGCAGCACAGCTGTGTATGACAGCACGATCCCTACCTCACTGCTGTCTGTGGGTTTTGGATAGGACTCCTTCCCTGCCAAATTCAGCTATTTGTTACAGTACCTGTGAGAAACATTTGGTGAGCAACGAGAAGTTATAGTTCAGATTCACATTAACAATAATGATAAAATGATCCCAATAAATTTTCAGTGTAATTGCTTCAAAAATCAGGAGAGGAAAAACTGTTACCACAAATCCAAGTTTTTCATAGGCAATTGCCTGTCTGTGTCTGTATGCCTATTTGTATGCAACAAGCAAAGGCACTATTCCAAAAAAAAAAAAAAAAAAAAAAAAAAAAAAAAAAGGAAAGAAAAATACCTTTTGCATTAGCAATAAATTTGCTACAAAAGAGTTTCAGTAAGTCATTAATAATAGTATATTCCCCACTTAGGACTCAAGTGCCATCAAATAAAAATAAGCTGCTGTTGCCAGTTGGAAAACAAACTCCATATGCGTCTGTAGGAGTAACAACAGCACCAGTGTTCAGGTGTAAGGTTTTAATTTTGGCAAGGAAAGATCTATCCGTTCTGGAGGTACCTAATCAGCAGGAGCACAGCCCAGAGCATTGTCTTCACTCCCATCAGGCCAAATTGAGAAGATCGGATGACTAAACTGTAGCCGTTGATGTAGCAAAACACAGACTTCAAACAGCATTCTGACACGTCGCTCATTAAGAGCTTACACACAATTGTTACCAAAATACTCAGGGGGACACAGTGCTCATTCCATAACCTGAACCTCCACAACGCCCTTCATGTACACTCTCTGACTTGTTAAGTTTTGACACAAAAGCCATAGAAACTAATGAAAATCTAAATATTCTGATGAACCTGGACCTTCAAATCTTACCAATTTCAGTAGAGACATAGGAGCTTAAATAAATTTTCAAATTTGGATGACGTACTGTCCTGAGGTTCCCGTTGCCCATGACCTGAGAAAAACTTTAGATTCTTTGAGCCTTTTGATATCACCAAATGATAAATACAATGATCATAATTATAATCAAAATCAAAAATCAAAATATTTTCTTGATCTCATTAGCTCATTTGTGATTGATCTGAAATAGCAGGAATGCAACAGCACTAAAACCATCAAGGACAGGGAAAAGTCAAGTCAATGCTTCACAATACAGCAAGAACATGGGGAATATATTATGCTAACATATGACACATTTTTGTCAGAGGCAGAGCATATTTCATACAAATGACAGAAAGAAGTGAGGCTGGAAAGAGCATTTCCCGGGTGTGCAATATTTTTTGGGTTAGTTCAAACTACAGCTGAGCTAGCAAGAGAAAGAGAGGCCATGAGGCAGCTTCTCATAATGCAGTGTAGTACCAAGTCTTCCCTTACTGACAACTAAGAAAAGCATAAAGACTTTCTTCCAAATTTCCTCAATGACTTTAAAAATAAAATACTTAAATGACAGGTTTACAGATTCCCTCTATTTAATCACAGTAAATATCACCGAAGTACCAGGCAAGATACACAAAAAGGTAGAATCACTTGAGCTTCTTTCTCTAAGTTTGTTTTTAGTTTCACATGTTGCACAGTATTAACCTTCTCCCGCCCAGGTGATGCTATGATTAAATGATCTATGATGTCCAATGTAAGACTACCTCTCCTTCCCATCTAACACCTCAAGGACAGGAGTGGTGATAATCCAGGGAGACCAGTGGAGCCAGAAGCCACTTGTCTTTCCTGCCATGCAGCCAGATGTGTGCCCACTACCTCCTGAAATACCACTTGATCAGAACATATATGCAACAGTAATCACCAGGACACTACCATTATACTATGAACACACTCTGCTCACTTAGATATAACATGAGTGGGAGCCTGATTTGGGCAATGCAGCTATAATGATGCCAATTTATAATATTTCCTTGGTACTCCCAGTCATTTGTAAAGTTCTTAGGGAAAATAATCCACAGTATAAAGTAAAAGATCTGCACAGAGATATGCTTTTGCCTATAGCAATATGTACTTTGACAGATTTGGTTTACTGGCAATAGCTTCATATTCAAATTTTGATTGATAATTTGTCATGTTTTCTTCTTCACAAGGTAATAAGAACACATATAATTCAGTCTTGGCAGCTAATCACTCAACAAATCATACCAATAGCCAAGAACAAACGAGGAATACCAAGTCAATTAATCTAATCCATTACAAGAAGCAAGAGGGAGCTGTTATGCAGAATAGTTTTTACAATAACTTTGGAGCAGAAGTAAGGACTTTTGACTCCCATCGAGAGGCACCTGTGATGAAGAACTGGTATTTCCAAGAGTTCACCACACCACACGCACACAGCTCCACCAAAATAACAGAAATCCTTGATCAGAAGTACAAATTTGGAAAGCAATTCAAAAAGCCCCAGAGAGAGACAGCATAAACTTTCTCATTAAAGGAACAGATACTGGACTTGTTCAATTCTAAAAGAGAAGAAAGAGACCTCATCTTCAAATTAACTTCATCCACAACGTAACAAAGTGCTGAGCATTGGAGCACCAGGTGTAATGAACCTATCAGACAGCATTAAGTTAGAACAACGGCTCAGATATCAATAAGCCTCTTACAGGAATTTGGTCAAATCCAGACTTACATGACACTTTGGGAAATCCAGTAATACAGGATCATTTTCCTTCTAATCAAGATCAAAGAATCTGATTTTTTTTTTCTTCTCTTACACACACAAAAAAAAGTAAATACATTGATCTTGTATAAAATGGCTCAACTGTATCAACTTGTAGACAGCCCAGAAGCTTAGTGACCGTGTGTGCCAAGCCAAGCCTGAATAATGATCCTTGTATGCAGCTCCCGAGGCCAAGAGCACTCAGGAGGCAACAGGAGCAGCTTATTTCAGAAAAGGGTACATCTCATTGTTCAATAAGAGCCTGCTTTGGCCCTGATCCTATGATTTAGGAGTTAGAAACTAGGCGATAAGGCATAGAACTAATGAGATTTGAAGACTTATTTCAGTCCTACACCATGCACAGCTCTTCTGGCCCTCATTTCCCCTGCTCTGGGTCTCGCAGGGAAAACACTACAGTGCTACACCTTCTGGAAACAAACCAACCCTGCTCCGTGCCAAGATGGGAGCACCTCTGACACTGGGAGACACCCTTTCAGCTGCTGTAGAACAGCAAAACTCCACTGACTGCAATGGAACTGCACATATTCTGGGGAGCAGAGCAGCTAGCTAAATTGCCTGGACACTCCAGCAGTGGGCATGCATATGTGTAAAGCAGAGCCAAAGCCTTGCATGAGCATAAGCAACAAACATCCTCATTTCCATTTATGTCAATGGGGGCTACAGAGATTCGGTATGTCTGAAACCAGGCATGTCTTAACAACATATCCATATATGGATTTAAATGGATGTCTTTTTAGGATGCTGTATTGAAATATCAGCCTCTTTTCCTCATAACTGTTAGCACCCGAAAACTCATTTAGATTGAACAAAAATATTTATCTTTTTTTTCATTCTTACAGCAACGTAACATCAAAGGCATCAAACAGAGTAAAATCAAGTGTTAACAGTGAAAATGGAGGCTCTAAAATTATATTTAGTAACTAAACAACGTTGATGTAAATAAATGAGCAGACTTGACTGAAAGTAATTCAACCAGCACTCTCTGTGCTTTTGCTGGTCTATAAAGAAGAACGTGTGGATATTGTGATGAAATTCAGCTTGAAGTCATTAGTTTTCCAAACAAAGACATACCCTGATGTTGTTCTGAAAGTTGTAAATTAGGAGATGGAAAGAATTCCAGACTTTCAGATTCCATCACATATTTTCACGGTCAAGAAGAAAGTTTTGTTATCCTCCTCAGAGAGCTGTTGTGTCTTTAGGAACAGTCTTTCTTTTGTTCACCATTCCTGTTTTCCTACACCGTGTCATTCAGCCCTGTACGACAGGTCTGTATGGCTTGAACAGATATTAAGATGGCAAGATACTGAGATTAAAAGTAGCCACAAGCTTCACTTCAGGTTGGAAGTTCAATTTTTTTTTTCTTTTGGTTCATACATTATCAGTAATAGTACAATTCCTTTCAGGTCCAGCACTGTGTAAATCTGTTACTCGTGAATTATGCCTCCTGTGTCATCTGGCCAACCCTATTTCCTTCTTTGAGGTTGTATAAGTGTCACTAGGAGTATTATCTGAAGACAGTGAGTTTGTAGATTTGAAGACAAGGAGTTTTTACAGGAGGCTTTGCAAGACATATACAGATAACAGTAGTTTTGATACTCTATAAACTAGGAAAGGTTTCAGCATTTTTGTCACAGGTGTGATGCGTTTGCAGAGCAGAGTAACATGCTGCAAGACCTAACTTCAATGGTGCACAGTGAGCAGCTCTCTAAAGACTTGTTTATATCATTTCTTTTCAAATAACTGTATTTTAGTCACTGGTCTGCCATGTCTGGAGAACAGGAAACAGGAAAGCAGAGACTAAAAGCAGCACAAAGCAGGTGTTTCAATGCCCACATATTTTTGCTTGTGCACTGTCAGTCACAGGCACTGAGGCCTTCACTCCAGCTGACAGAGCTGCACCAGTGCAAGAGTTTCCTGTCAATGCAATTAAACCAGGGCAACTGTGCTGGTGGAGCTGTGGCCGCAGCATTTATAAGGAGAAGGATAAAACTGCTTGTCAGATTTATTCTAGTCTTTACAGGTTGGGATGAGCACAGTTGTGTTGGTAGAGGTGCATCTGCACAAGAGCCTTTGGGCAGAGGAGCTGTGCTGGACGCAGTGACTTGGCGGTGATAATCGTATGACAGAGAGGCTACAACTGGTCTGCAGAGTGACTGAAAGCAGCGCATCAGAAAAATGCACGTCAACCTGCACTGACTTTCTGAGCGATGAGCTGTCACCTGCAGGACCAGCTTGTCCTCAGGCTCTGGTAGTGGAAACGATGGCACTACAAGTAAACATGAGTGGCCCAGACCTGGTCCCTGGGAATTCAGTGCCAGACTTCCCAGGGATCTTGATGGAAACTGAAGTTGGCATGAAGTGCTGCAAGTCATTTAATGATCTTACAATGACAGTACTCTGAGCAAATCAATATTAAGGCTGACATTCATTTTATAAATTGAATCAAAGATTAAATTCCTTTGTCTTGCAGGAAATCCCTGCCTTACAAAACACCACAAGAAGAAATAACTCAAAGGCACCTTATAATCAGCTGCATCTATTCTAGAACCACCATGACTGAAATGCATTAGTCACATGTTTACTACGGACTTATTGGCTCATTTCTTATTATATAATAGTGACTTATTTTAAATGTCTCCTTGGCTGCAAAATCTGTGCTTGCAGTGCTTAGATTTAGGTAAACTACGACTAAGCTGCTAGTACATACTCTCTACCCTTGCACAACTCCCAAGGGGAGGAGGACCTGTCTGGAATTGTATAAACCTAAAAAGATACTTTGGCTGTCTACAGTCGACAGTTTTGCCCTAACTGTTGTAGAGGTCAGGACGGGAGAAAAGAACAGCATGTTCCAGCCTAGAGAGCAGGCATGAAGGACATCAAACCCCTCCTTAATTGTACTTAGATTAAAACAGATGATATTGGGAGTGTCCTAAACACCCGTAGTCACTCCGCTGATGCTAGGAAATCATATGATGTGTCAGGGTGGAATGCTAATTTTAAATCAACTTATGATGGAACACTTTTAGAATGGGATTGTGTCTAGTGGGTTTGACACAGGGCTACAAAAAGCCATGAAGTTGTGGATAGAGGTGCCCAGCACTGTACCCCTTTGGAGAATTGTTTACCCATTCATAGCTCTTATGTCCAAAAGGGCAGTGGAATTCACTATGTCTGGTAGTAAAAGTGAATTCATTAGCCATCTAGTTCTTCCCTTCATTATCTTGCAAGTCTGATTTCACTATCACTAAAAGCTACAAACAACGTTTGTCTATTCAGTTGGGCCTCAGGATATCAAAATACTTTGCCCAGTGTTAGAAGAAACACTTCATATATATACATACACATACACACAATAGAATTATATTAAAAATAAGCTGGACCATACTCACAACTCTCTAATTTAGAGCTAGCTCTACACAACTCTTCCTGATCCCACTCACTTCTAATAACACTCATTTCATTCATCTTTGTTCCCATAAGCTCCCCCCCCCCCATGCATTATTGGTTACTCTGTATTCCTTATTTCCTCAGGTCTATTTCTAAGACTACCTGTCAGCTACATTGTCAGATGATTCAGGAGACTTCAGTGTTGTGACTTACTAGAAATTGATGAGGGTTAAAATAACTTCTGCTATTAAAAGCACAGCCAAAAAGAGAGAACATTTTTCTCTGGAGGAAATCCATTTGGATACATTCACTCCTAGAAGCCCAAAACAGCTTGATCCAGGACCTGCTAAAAAGAAGCATAATTTCTACTTATAGCAGGATGAAGCAACTTTTCCCTTGGAGATTACATCACTTACACTGGATGTTATGTTTTCCACTCTGATCTCTTTAGTAAAGACCAAATGTAGGAGAAACATAGGAGAAACATATTGCTCACTGAAAAGCTGCATAAAGAACGGCTGCAAAACAGGGAGAGAAATACCAAAGGAAACAGAAATCAGTGTAATCAACTATTCCCCGATTTACCTTCACACAACCAGGTCTCAGTGAAAAAGTGGTCTTCAGTATGGGAAGGACAAAAGTGATAACATTTTCCTTTGAATATTAACTGTTAAAAAATCTTCACAAACCAACCCTGAAGACAAAACAACTCCAGCATGAAACAAACAACTAGCTGAAACCCAACACTAACATTACAAAACATTTATTTTAGTTTATAGCATGTGCATAGAAATAGAACACAACTCAAGCACCACTGTGAGGCAAAAAGAAGGTTGCACAAAATAGCATTCAAAAAAAAAAAAAATCAGGAAATGCCAGAATTAAGGTTGCCCAGGCAACCTTAATTTTACCCCCCGTGCATATGCATTTTACAGCACAGTCTTTAAATACAGCATAGCATTCCATTTCTCAAATTGTATCACATATAGAAGAAACCTCCCAACAGCAATACCAACTTGCCGTGTGCTGCAGTTGGTGACATTTGCTACAGGGAAGAGGTGAACTCGTTTGCAATTTTTCTTACTTCAAAAGTGAATTAATTTCACTAACTTGGAAAATGAATTTTCAACCGTTTGTAAGTAGAAAATTTTCATCCTGGTTTAACATCTGGTACCAACATATTTCTATATCTATACACGCGCACACCTGTGTGGGCAGTGCAAACTCTGCTCACAACTGCAACTTCTCGTTCTGCTGTTCTGAAAAGATGAGATGAATTAATTAAAGCAAACACAGAACTTGTTAGATTTACTGGATTCTTCTCTCTCACAGGTGAAATGTGGCCCAGGAAATAAACCAGCCCCTGGGAAACAACAGAAAACCCCTTCCAAAAGGAGCTGTGGGTATGAGGCCACTACAGACAAATAAATATGATTTCAGGAATGGAAGTAAGAAACTTCACAGTAGCTTCAAGAAACTAAGAAACCTTTACTAATAATGAACCAAATGAGAGCATACACTGCCTCCTCTCCAGCATAGGCTGACAAATAAAGAAGCCCAAAGAGCTCCCACCTTAAAAACATCTAATACCAATGATAACAATGTCTCGTCTGGATGAGGAGCTGCAAGATATGGTTTAGTAGCTTGTGGTAGCTGTGGTAATGAGAAGACGGTTGGATTAGGTGATCTTATAGGTTGTTTCCAACCTTGTGATTCTATGATTCTACGAATGCATTTTGTTTCCATCTTGCTTCCCTCCTGTTTTAACAAGGATCTTTGGCATTTCTGAAAAGCCAATAAGAAAAGCTTATTTGTGTTTATCTTATTGAGACTCCAACCACACAGCACATTGATCCAGTGAGTATCAAGACAACTTTCCTGAGAAGCAAATGATTGATCACAGACAAATGGCCTGCGTGGCTTCTATCCACCATGATAATAGGCATTGCAATTCCCCCATGAGGTAAGAGCCTGGCCACTCTGCGGCTGCCCTCAGATAGCAGTGGACACACAGCGTTCCAGCTGCAATCAACTTCAAAACCCCCCCAGTCTAAAGAAATAGATCCAAAATTAGTCCAGCACAGAACAGAGGTGTGTATTTCAGAGTACTGAACCTGCACAGCAGAGACTTGGCTTCGCTCTGCAATCTGCCTGCTTCTCCAAGCAAGCCGTGTCCCTTCTGTGCACCCCATGCCCCCTGCCAGATTTCCCCCTCTCCCAGCTTACACCAGGGGCTCTTTGGGGCAGGTTTCTCCTCCAAGTACTCACTGATGTCAACGCACAGCACAGTAAAATCCTAATCTCAGCTGGGGTCTCTAGGTATCCTTGGAATGCAAATAATAAGTAGTAAACTAGCAGTGAGAAAAATAGCAACCAACTCTGATTTGTGCAAAATAATCCACAGCTTGGATTGTCACAACTTGTGACAGATTCTTTCCTACACACATTAAGTTGATGGCAAAATTCCATAAGTCCCAACAGGATCAGAACAGCCTGTATATACTGAAAACTTTCAAAAGGCAAAGAGCATCTAGTTTGAATGACATACAATATTTCAGCTCCTATGGAAATTTCAAGTTCTCATTAAGTGTGTGATGCAGTCAGTCCCGAGTCACAAGTTTCATCCATTTCTGAGCACAGAGGATCCTTGGGGACACAGGCACCTCAGAAGCACTGGATGCTTTACAAGAAGCTTCAGTGACCCAGCCAATAATACTTACAACAAAAATAATATTTTCCATTCTCACATATTGTTAAGTTGTAAACTGTTCCTTAGATACCTGGACACAGAGTTTATGAGAAACACATGTAAAATTCTGACAAGCAAACCTTGTTTATACCTTTATACAGAATAACTACTGAAAGGACCAATTTTCAGATGTCTGTTGGGACCTGTCAAGTATGCAGCATGCCAAAAGCCATCTTCGAGCTATGCATTTCAGACGCTGTCTGCTTTCCCTGTGATACATGCCACCCCCTGAAAATTCTTTTGCTTTTTTTCCCAGGACAGATAACACACTAATGGTTGACTTCAAATGTCACCAGTAACTCAGTAAGAACTCACTGAGTCTTCACAGTAAAAGGAAGGAAAATTCTCATGTTCAAGAGAATTCCTCATAGAATTACACTGTCTGGTTTAAATCATGAGTGGGTGAGCAATGCATCTGTGAGACGTTGTGCTGAGATGTGATAAAGACCGTTCTCAGCTCAGAGGACACAAGACCCAATAAGTTGCTCTACATTTTGAGATCAGCCAGAGGACTCTCTCGCGTCCTCCTTGGGGGAGTCATAACATTTCTATTTTCACTCCTGTCACCAAAATAAGGAACAGCCAACACAGCAAGGACTGTCTGTCCCTAAAACTGTAATTCCTAAACACTTAATACAAGTGATTCAGTTTTAACCAGCTGTAGGGTTGGAGTTGTGATTTTCTTTTTATCCTCTGTGTTTCAACATGACAGCATACGAAAGGATCTCAGCCACAGCTATGGTGACTGTGTACTAATAACATGACTCCATCCCTCTCTTACCAAGGAGTGGACAGGACAAATAAATGGGTACTTGCTTTCAATTATTTTTCCTTCCATCTCTACTGTCTCACAACACCCTTCTGTTAACTCAACCTTTATTACTTTTCAGCATAGTAGAAGAATCGCATTCAAAATTGTTTTTGTGCCTCTTGTAGCAACGCCTCAGTGTTATTAAGCTGTTTTATACGAACTCTAAGATGACAGAAAACTGGTGTGCCCCGTTTAGATACACATACTCCTTGAAAATATACCAGAGAAATACTCCTTTCAGCTCTGTGCTGTTATGCAGTTTTAATCCCCAGAGCAATAAATTTGGCTCTAATATATCACTCAGTACCTTGACTGATAAAAAATGGATTCACTGTAGATTAGCAGTGCTGTAATGGAATAAAATCTGCTGCTACAGAGACTGGGTTTATTCAGTAAGTAATCTCTGGCTTCTGAAGTTCACCAAAATGCATCCCCTTATCTAAAATGAGACCAAAATGACAGTGAGAGTTTCATTTCCAGTCTTTACATCTCTCTTCCTTCTAGCTACAGCTTCCTAAGAATTGTGTCGCAGACAAAGGCAACCACTGAAGAAGTGCCAGAAAATTTACATTTTGGGCAACCCAGTCACTCTAAAATTATTATCAGAAGAGTACCTTTGTATTGTGCCATTTTAGAGGATCTAATACACCATCATTTAGTCCTGTGCACCACACAGTATTACTGTCTAGCCCCTACATAAGCAGTCTTGGCATTCCCTGCATTTCTAGAGAAACTGTTCCTCCGTTTACAAGTTGCATTTATTTATTTATTAGGGTGAAGGTAAGAAAAATCCTGAGAACATAACTGTTTCTGAAAGAACAGAGTTGTGCAAATTTCTTTTGTTGAAAGTAGACAATGTTTTCAGCATGAAACAAGTAGCCTAACATCCCTACTGAATTTAGGATACAATTAGGTGGTCTCGTACATCTGATAAATACACTGTGAAGATTTCAGTGCCCCTCGCAAGCTGGGTCTAACTCAGCAGCTGTAAAAGCAAGTACCTAACAATTGCATTGAACAAACTGTGCTCTGAATATCTTTGAATTACAAAATTGAAGCTGATAACAAACTGGAAATTAATTTTCTCATACAGGAAAAGAGCAGAAGACCATGCTTTTAAAATTACTCACAAGTACAAGGGTGAACAAGTAACATCATCCATCACACTTGGTTCAAAGGATAAATCTGAAAACGGAGCTGAGAATTTCAGCTCTATTAAGAGATTTTGAAAAACCTTTTGTCTACCAGCTCTATAGACATGAGATGCTCTTCAGTGATGAACAAACATCCTCTGAACACATCACTGATAGAGATATGCCCTGGATACACTAACCTAGAAGGAAACAAAGAAAAGAGAGGAGAATCCCAGAAGTCCCTCTTGATAACAAGTTGTAAGCTTGAGAAGTCAGAATACTCCTTTCCCATCATGGAGAGATTGATGAAGATAAAGGTATTAAGTAACTATTTCACCACAGGTCAGGATCTCAAGGAGTTCTGGCTTTTTCAGAGAAGAAAGGCAAGTAAGCTCATGGAGGAGTCTGGGCAGCGCACTTACATTAATAGGCAGGATGAAGGTTTGGTGCTGAAAAACCTGGTTTTCTTAACTGCCCGGCAGACTCTCATAAGAGTAGCTATTATTTCTGAAGTATTTCTGTTCTTCTCCTGGAAATCTAACAAAGTAGGCTCAGGCTGTTGTTACCTGCACCACTGTATCAAGTACAAGAAAGCATCTTACTGGAAACATCCACATATCTGGCAATTTTGGCAGCCTATATTGCCTTTAAGTCTGATTTCCATCAATGCAAACAGCTTCTCCAACCATCTCTCTCCCAGAGTCTGTCTGAAGTTGCCACACGAGTGACGGAGAAGTTATTTCACCTAACACAGCCAGAAGCTTCCTGCTTTCTTGGGGCAACAGGAGGTGGAAGCCTAAGGGTCCCAGATCTACCCAGTTTCTCACTGCTTTCTTGGATGCAATCCAACCCATTAACTGGCCAGACATCCCTCCACAGCTCCATCTGGAGCTCTGCGGAAGCTTTTCCCTGTCCTCCTTTACTACTAACTGAAACAGTACCAAATACACAGTACAAAAAACTCAAGCAAGTTTTGGATCCCAGGCTCTACATTATATTAAAAGAGGCTGCAGTAAGAGAAAGGAGGTCTTGCAGTTAAACATCAGAAAATTGGATCCATTTCTGTTCCCCCAACATTGTCAAATCCTTGTATTTCATCCACCTCTTCATGCTCCAGCGCCATCTGTAAAACAGAGATGCTAATAATCCCTCACGTCTCACAGCTGTTCTATGAATTAACTCACTAGGGCTTAGCAGTGTTTCAGTACCAGTGACAGAAGCTAACAGGACATACATGACATCTTTTCTTTGTCAGGTTATTAATTACTGCACATATTCTCCAGGTCTTTGCAAATCAGGATGTTTTAAGGCTAAATGAAAAAATGAGAGCAAATAACCTTTCCCTGCCTACACATCATCCATCTCTCATGTTCTTGGATATAACAAAACTCCTAATCAATATATAATTTTGCCCTTGTTTTAATGTGTTGCTATATTACAGGCTACCTATTGCTGAATGTGAGCATGTCTACTCATGGACTGGTGTTAAACAGCACTGAAATGCAAGATGATGCCAGCCCAAAGCTGCCATCTTTCAGTTGCACTGAATAAGCCTGCATGTGTTGAGCGCATGTTTAAATTACATATTTCACTCAGCTTCCTAAGGAGGAGACAGCAAGAATTTTATAACCATAGCAGATCTTGAAAATTAAAGCAGTCATGGTAGATTTTGCAGAACTCTTTTTTTTTTTTTTTTTCCATGGAATAACCAAGAATTTCATAAAATTTGTTTTAGACTAAACAGAGTTCCCTCTCACTGTCTGGGCTGCACCTCCTTCTGTTGGGATTTAAGGAACACATTAAACAAATACCTAGATGGGAAGCATCCAAGGAATAGTTAACTGCTAAGAGAAAGGGATTTGGGATGGTCCTCTTCCTTCTGGGTCAGGAATAACTAGAGCTGGGAAGAAAACGGCTGTTGCCTAATGCAACATTTCAGCATTTAAAAACCTGGTATTTTTCCAAAAGAAAAATGGGGCCCTAGCAATTTGGCAGCCTGCTGCTCAGCACAGATTCCACACAGTGCCAGGATGCTCAGCCCCATGGCACAATCCACGCCTGGCTACCCCAGCCCCACGCACCCTCCTGGAAAGGCATCACAAACCCCACAGCAGCTCGCACAGCTGGCTGGCTCTGCAGTGGGGATGCTGGAAAAGGTCCAGCTTCTGCCACAATTTCAAGCAAAGTCAAACCATGTCAGCAAAACATACAGCTCCTTGCAAAGCAGGAAATCCAATTAAATAAATTTATCTTATCAACTTTAATGTAAATCTGACAGTTTGCTATGGTGTGGGGCAAAGTGAGATTTCAAGTGAACTCAAGTAAAATTGGGTTTGTGACCACATGTGGGTTCCTTGCAGCTTTTGCAAGAATATCCTTTGCAGTCCAGTTTGAGTCATGCTCCGTTTCACAAAAGTGATGATTGGGGATTCAAGAAATTGGAAATAAAAAACTAAAAGCAAAGGCCATAGTACACCGATAAAAACAAAATAACTACTCGGAGTTCACTATTCCTATTTCTCTCACCTCAGTCAGGTTGCATCCCGACTCACTGCCCCGCTGGGGCTGAGCTCTCCTTCCCTAGCAGGCAATTCTACCTCAGGCACAGGCAATGGAAACTCAGGGAGGAATGAAAAGATTGAGACCAGGAGCTTTAGCATCTCCATCGCAGGATGCAAAAGCTACTTCTCTCACCAGGCTACCCACACGGACACCACATTAAATCCCCCACAACACACACAGCTAAACAACATCCACATGGCACTAGGGAGAGGCAGAGAAACCTCACTGTACGTGCAGACTGTAATTTGGAGAAAACGTACAGATACAAGGGTGTAGAACTCCGATATATCAGACAAACATGCATTTGAATGAGCCTGCAGTATTGTTGCTACACTACAGCTTTCAATCTCTGCTAGAACAGCAATGAAAAAAGGGACCAGGCGACTACAAGAAAGGGATTTTTGGTGTTTGGAACAGACCTGGCTGGCTCAATAAATCACTGCTGTTGCTGTTCCTCTCTGCTGCAGAATGATCTAACCTAACTAAAAGCAATGGCAAAATTCCCATCGACTTCATCACTGGAAGGAGGATTACTGAAAACCACAGCACTGGAGGTGTCAGGAGCCCTGATTCTAACTAACATTTTAATAAATTACCCAGGCCTTGCTGCTTGCCTTTTTTTATGGGTGTTAACCCTTTACAACACTGATATTTTAACCAGTTATGATTTGTACCACAAAGAACAAACTGAGGCAGAAAAAAGTTGAGACATCATTTAACACTCGCCAGATCTGCATATGTAAATCTATGTTCCTCATTACCCTGCTTAGAGAAAACATTTTCCCTTCTGAAAATCCCTCTGCTCTAGGCTGCATGTCTGAGGCATGAAGTGAACTGCTGTATCACAGCACCTGATCACTGAGCTAAGCAATAACAGCAACCATGGACAGCAAGTCACAGAAAATTGACCTTCTGTTGCTACCACAGCCTTATTTGGTGTGGAAGCTCAAACATGCCATCATTAATGAATCAGACCAGAAGTATTTCTGTCTCTTGGCTTGTTCAGTACAGAAAAACCTCCTGCACATTTATACTGCTTGAGCACCCAGCATAACACCACAGACTGCTCATATGCCCTGTCTACATGGTGGGCTTAAGGATGCTCCAGCTGCCCACCACTGGAGGCTGTTCTGCACCTCATACACCCTAAAGCTTTAGCCAATATCTTGGCTGCCCACGTTAAATTCCTAGTTCACATTCTTATATGAGTAACTGCAATTGGAAAAGCTGTGTTATCACTCTTTTCCAAAACACAGTCTTGATTCATATACAAGTCCAAAAGGTACTTATGTGTCTAATATTAGTAACTGTGATTTGAATCTTTTAGTCTAGGCTCCATAAGGCATCTGGTAATAAAACTCTTTTCCATCATAATGAGGTAGAAAAAGCTTTTACACATTGCTTACAAATCACAGTATTTGGTGCCTATAAAAGCTAGTTTCCTTTGGGTACTCAGCAGGGCTGTTGGGTTGTTCTGTTGGTTTTGTTTTATGGACTGGGGATGCATAGTGCATTTGTTACTAACGGCTCATGGCTATACAGCAAAGTCACCCATGCACATACACTTCAGCAGCCTACTGAACAAAGCAACGAGGTTTGATGCGTTACCTAAAAGCATTCAGATGTCAACAATTCTTGTTGGTCTGAAGGAAAGAGAATGGATAACCATAAGTGCTACAATAACTAAGGGAACACTCCAGCTAAAGCAAACTTCAAAACGTCTCACGTGAAGCTCAACTGGTCCTAATTTGCAGATACAGATACCAGAAGTTGTTCAATGTATTTCAATATCAGATTTTAAACAGCAAACCTCAACAACTTCAGAAATGACCATTAAAAAAAAAAGTTACCAATTTCTTCCTGAACTACCAAAAAATACAAATAATATAACAAGCAAATAGTACATACATTCCATTTCTAGTTCCTCTAAGCATAAAATATTCCTGCTAAGGAATTCCTTCACTAAAATACAACACCAAATACTACTGAAACACAACGGAAAGCACAGAGTAGCAAAACCCTGGGATACAGCAAGTGAAGACTTACTCAAATGCAATGGCCGTAGGCACAGAAATAAAAGGAAGAATCTACTTACCCTCAGAAGGCCTCAGGTACACAGGGATCTCCAGAGAGATACCCTTACCTCCACTGCCAACCCTTAAATGAGGTCTGGGAAGAGGTGCATCCTGGCTCCTCCTCTTCTAGTCATTCAGGAGCATTGCATGCACCTGAGTCCCCCTGGGTTGGCCCTGCCTTCCCACCAGGTGCTCAATCACTGCTTCAAGCTGTGACTTAGCATTTCCACTTGATTACCAAGGTGATCCTGAAGCTTACGTTCCCTTTTTGGAACATCTACCTCGAGGCAAAATAGATGGGTCAGATTTTTGGAGGGCTGAGTATCTGTATGGAGACACGCACTTTACTTCAGATCTGTATATAGGCAGAGCAGCTTTTCTGTCATTTTGGTGAAATATAGAGAGATACATAAAAGAAAGTGCAGTACATCATGTGACCCTGACAAAACTCACTAAGACCAAGGCATACCAACCTGCACATGAAAGTCATGCCAGCGTAGATGGAACTGTTATCATTACAGCTTTTTAAGCAAACCATCCAAGCCTGTGAGATGGACCACAATCTTCTGATGCTTTAAGCCATGACCAGGTCAATGTTCTCTCTATCGTTCTGGTCACATCAATGTGACAAGTCAGCAAGACACAAGGATGTCTGATTTGTTTTTTTTTATTTTAAGTGGAAAACTAAAGTGCCTTCAGTAAGTATGATTTCTACACAAAATCCTCTGCATGTCATGTCTGCCTATTCCAGACAGCCGTTCTTCCAGAGCACAACATCCAGAATTTGTCTTAATACTTTATGTTCGCACCACAGAAAGGGCACCCTCACACAGAATCACAGAATGGCCAGAGTTGGAAGGGACCTCAAGGATCACGAAAATCCAACCCCCCTGCCACATGCAGGACCACCAACCTCCACATTTAATACTAGACCAGGCTGCCCAGGGCCCCATCCTATCTGGTCTTGGACACCTCTAGGAATGGGGCATCCACAACCTCTCTGGGAAGCCTGTTCCAGCACTTCACCACTCTCATAGTAAAGAACTTAACACCCTTCAAGGGTAAGGGTGGTATCTGCTTTGCTTTTGCATCATGCTGCCCACACAGGACTTTGTGTACAGCTGTCTGAATCCCAAAAACACACAAGAAGCACCGAGAAGTGTAACATAATCTGTTCTGAAAACAGGAAGTCCAAAAGACAAGGTAAAAAGCTGGAGCCATCCAAATAGGAGCAAGTCTGAATGACACCCAAACCAGTAGCAGAGTACCAGCTTTCCTAGATTCATTTATTTTTCTAGAGCTGGACAGTAAATTGGACATGGAGAGGAAAAAAAGAAAAAAAAGCTCACTAAATTTCTGAAAACATATTTTCCACAAAGGAAGTAATACATTTTGGAATCATTTGTAAGACTTTTAAACACAGATTCACTGTAACATCCAAGTGTCACATGAATGATATTTTACTAAAGAAATACAATAAGAGGGAGACAAAATTACATAATGAATGGACTTTTTTTTCCTTTTAATTCTTCATAGTTTACCTTACAGACAAAAATTCCTCCAGATTTACCAGAAAAGAGCATTATCCTTTTAGACATCCTAAATTACGTTCAGCAGACAAATTATGGGCATGCAGACCTACTGTGCAAGGTACAGAAGAGCAGAACAACTCTGAACTTCATTTTACTCCCTGGTTTGCTTAAGGCAAGAACTTCTGGTGTGAGCAATCATACCTACAGCCTCACTATGTAAATACTAACCAAAACGAAGAGATGCTACAACATGGACTAGCCCCATTTTGACAGCTGCTGAAGGGAAGACAACAAATGCACACGTGAGAACAATTTAAATGAAGTTGCAGTAACCCCATTGTAGATGAGCACTGCTCACGGTGTCCCACAAGAGAGCTGGCATGCTGTCCCTAGAGGTTGTGATAATCACTGCCTTGTGCCTTGTCTCCTTCCTCTCATTTAGATGAGCCTTATTTTTTTTAATCATTTGGGAAAACAACACCAGGTGTTTTAATCACCAGGGAAAACATTTCAAACTCACACCCATAGGAAAATTAGGCTCTATTTACTTGTTAAATTTTCTTTATTTCTGCTTAAGTTTTGCAATCTACAAAAAATTTTTAAAAAAACAACAAATAGCTTCATCTCACCTAAACTACAATGAAACATGACAGCAAATCTGTCAGTCTCATAACCCAACTCCACATGTATCTGTCTTTCCTTGCCATAAACTTCTGCTCGAGCAGCAGGAATATGGCAGCTGAACATTGCTGGCATATTTGCAATATTAAAGCTCTCTGGAGTAGCTTGATGAAGGGATAAAAGATCCGTATCCATTTGTGAAACAAAGCAAGGGACATAAATCCCAAAGTGTCTCAATGGCTAGCAGCACTTTGCACATTTTGTGAATAAAAAGTTCAGGAGAAGAGGAAGGAACAGTTTGCAAACCAGCAAATAGCTAGAAAATGGACTGCAGCTATGTGGTAAGATGCTGCTTCTCCCATTCACGTTATATATAATATTTTTCAATGGGGGCAGGCTTTTTTCTCTTTTCTTTCCTTTTTTTTTTTTTTTTTTTTTAAATTACTCATTCCCAACGTTGAGCCCAGGACCCCTTTGACTCTCAAAGTACCAGACTCTCAAATTAAAAAACAGAGAAAACATGCACAAAAGGATTCAGGGAATTAACTACTGTTAGCGAGACTCTTGCTTTTCCTTCCACTTTTCAGATATACTGCTCACATATTGCATTCATAGAGGCAGCAGTAGATCCAAATACCTTTGAGCCTTTCTACAGTTCCTGAAACTACCCTATATTCACTGGTGGCGCATGTCCCCAAAGCCGCCTTTCTCCCACACTGCCAAATCTTTACCCTTTGCGTATGCTATTTAGGATATCAGTTCCCCACGTGCCTTTGCTGCTTCAACTTTTAAACCTAGCCCAGTGTGTCTACATTGCCCTTGCCTTTTAAAATATTTATTATTACAAACGATATAACTGCAGGCTTGTAAATGTAATATCGTGCTGAGCTACTTTTACCATAAAATGACTGTTAGAGACACAGAAGGACAAACAGAAGGCTCGTTGCATCAGGGAGGCTATCTGCCCACACACTAGGTGGTGGGCTGCCTGGGGAAACTGCTGCAGGCAGTCCCAAGCAGATTACAGGACCTCTATGCATCCAGTGCCAAAGGTGCAGAGTCCCTGGAAAGCAACAAGCCAACGGGCTTCACTGCATGGTGCTCTCAGAAGAAGGGCAATAATAGTCTGCAGGTAAAGGTCTTCTCCTTGATTTGCTCCAGGTGACCAGGAGCATACAGCAAGCTTTAGAAAGACACACACATACCTCTGGCCTGTCAGGACTCAAACAAAAATAAGACAAATCTGTATTAAAGTGCATCATTATTCAACAAGTGAAGGCATTAACATGCAGACAAGTAGGAGTGAGAGAGAAGTAGCAACTCCATGAGAGAGCACATCAATCACTTTGGCACTAAGAGGTGATAGCTCCATTAACTCTGGAACAGACAGCTCAAAGGCTTGCTTGTTTTCTTTTTAATACATATCAGCCTTGTTTGGAACTTAAATATTAAGGTCTTGATAAATTTACTGGTGAGGAATGCAGAATGGTTTTTATAGGAGATACTTAGCCAACTAATTGGAGGGGGAGGGCTGACTAAGACATGTCCAACAAAACTTTCTTCTTACTAAGAAATAAGGCTTATGACTCAGCAAAATAACCAAACAGATAACATAACTAGTCCTGAAAAAGAAAAAATCTTGCTTTTTTTGCTCAGAGAATATAAACCACTCATCCACTAAATTCCTATTCTAACTTTCTGGAGAACATTCAAACAAAACTTTCAGCACTTAGTTTTTGACCAAATTCATAAAATCATCCATTTTTCTTTCTATTTTTAAAGAATGCTGAAGAGGTTTTCCTGAAGCCATCAACAAACATGGATGCTTTTCCTGTTACCACCAAAATGTTCAGGATGAGCTGATGAGGAGACCATCACAGCACTAGGATGCAAAGGTAGCGTGAAAATAAGCGTAAGAATTGGTAAGTGAAACAGCATGAATACCATGAAATTGGACTGAAATTCTACAAATAAAAGACAGTTGTTGCAGAAAAGCAATGTTTAAGGTTGAAGGTAGCCAGTTCCAACTTAAACCACAAGTCCTGGCCTCTGGGCAGGTACACAATTTGAAGGAGATGAGGCAGCACTCCGAATGCCAAGTACTCCCATGAAACACAATCAAATCATAGGAAAAAGCATCTGGGTTGCAGCTTTTCCAGTGTTTTTTTTTTTTTTTTTTTTTTTTTTTTTTGGTGCCTATCAAGCTTGTTTCCAGAAGTGCAAATAAATCATTCATGCACAGAGGTTTTCAAAATGCTGAAGACAGCCTGTAGACTGTATATAGATTGTCTCTGCATAAAAACACACACCAAGTAGGAACACCAGGTCTGTGAGCACACACTGAGAAGGCAAGAGAAAACGGGGATCTGCCAAATGCAGTCAGCTGAAACTGGATTCTGCTCCAGCACCACTCAGCCACACCAGCACCTGAACCATGGTGCAGGATCCCCACATCTCATATCCACAGGTGGGCACTACCCCACAGGTATGCACAGATAGGATCAGCTCCCTTGGGCAGGACGGGCTGTAGTGTTGTACTACAACCATGCATGAGGCTGTGTGCACAAGGGAGCATGCTTCAAGAATGAATCAATTTATTTCTCCCCATATGAATAATGCTTATTGACAAAATCACTGGGTTTAAATGGCTACAACAAAATTAAAAGCAACACAAACAAGCTGACTGGCTGAGATGAAAGACATTGTATTTCTTCTGTGAAGGACAAGCATGTAATGCAGTCAGTGACCCAGAAAAACATGCTGCAACATCTAGGTCTGTTCATTACAAGTACTGTGAAGTGAACTGAAAGAAGAGAGAGGTCGAGTCTTTGCCTCAGCCAGGGAAACACTGAGCCACAGTGTGAATGCATTTGGAAATAAACACCCATGTGGGAAAGTCACTTCTCTGGCTGTTATCATCAGCTTCAGAGCTAAACAACGTGAAGCTGTCACACGCCATCACCAACACCTGCAACATGCACCAGGTGCAACTATTCAGGGCAAAGTGGGCAGCAACTTTCAGGGAGCATGCAGACTGATGAAACCTCATTGTGGAGCATGGACACGACATGTGTAGCCACTGCCTACAGTTCCCTGATGGAGAAGGATATAAAGGATATACCCATGCTCTCTGTGGGCCTAACTCTGTTCCCATGCACACCAATGTTAAATCAGAGTAATCGAATCTCAGCACAGCAGAAGACAGTGTGATCCCTGCCAAGACCGGTGGCAAACAGAAACATTTACAAACTTGTCCATGATAGCTTTACAGGGAATTTTAGACTATCAGCTGTGCACTTAAATCTTGAGTGCTTACATTCAGATTCTGCAGAAAGCCTAATTGTATCTGCCCCTTATCAGCATGTTTAGAGGGCTGTGAAAACACACAGGGCATATCTTATGTCAAGACCACATGTGTTACTTGCTCATAAACACCTGGAAAATTCTTCTGTTAGCCAGAAAATAATACCTAACAGGGTCCCTTATGGTAACCGGAAGCAAGTGCAGTTTGGGAAAACCTTGAAGTTGCTCTAAATTTTCTGTAGGGGAAAAAGCAGCCACTACCTAGTTAGGCAGGAACACATCTACAATCTCATTTATTACGCACAGCATCAGACTGCAAACTGATAAGTCAACACCAAGCCTGGGAAAAATCAGCTTCATTTCTAGCCTTTTGAGTAATTCATTATTTCCTGTAAAACAAGACTATTGTCCAAACGTGGGCAGGCAGCTGAGCTCACCCACAGGTGAAGTTGCTCACCCTTGTTCAAGGCCTGTTCTGGCTGCAACAGAGCTGCATTTCCACCCCCCTCCAATCTGTCTCTTCGACTGCAGGCAGGCGCTCCCTAACCCGGTTGTGTCAAAATGATCCAGGTTGGCTTACTATTTAAAAGCATGGAAGGCTTTCTTTAACCCAGATCATTCTGACTGATTTGGGTTAGAGAAGGACTGCACGTGTGGCTGCGTCTGTAGACACTGACCCCGCAGCAGTGGGGATAGGGCGCAGGCATTCTGGCCTGGCTCGGGCTCAAAGCCTTTGAACTTGGCTCAGCTGCAAGCCAAGCAGCACATCTGGCCCCAGCTGTAGATACTGTTTGGGGAAAAATGGCATATGAGGTTGTCACAGATGAACTATGTACTGTAAAAAGTATGATTCATGGGAAACACCACTCAGCTTTCATTCCATTAGTACAAGAAGAAAAGATACTAGTGCTAATGACCTTCATTCTCAAACCAAATTATTCATTTCAGGGTAACTAGGTTTGGGTTGTTAATACTACACAGCCATATACAGATAACATTTTGCTTATGGAAGAGAAGCTTTGCAGCTCTTTCGGTGTTCTTCCATTTTAAGATTCATCCTTCTGGAGCTGGAGCAACTGAAACAAATGAATGCTTAACTATAGCTCAAGAGGTGACTGAAGCTGTGCTGCTATGAGATGTTACCTGTTATCTGTAGGGTACCAAGGAAGTCTAGTTCCTTCTCTCCCCCTGCACTGACCAACTGTCTTGCATATCAGAGCTCCTTCCAGACTACGTAGGCACAGATCACTAAGGGATCCACGCAAACACAATCTGCAAGTCACGGTGTGAGGGAACAGTTTTGAACTCATCTTTTGTTTCCCTGCAAAATGAAGTCAGACCCATGTCCAGGATCACAATCAAGTCTGCCACAAGTAGTGAGGCTCTGATAATCTTTTCCCCAAGCTTTTCACCTGGGCACACCTGACACCATCCTGCTCCAGAAATCTCTGCTAGGATTGATGTGTGATCCAGATTGTATCTTCCTGCTGGGTAACATCACCATAAAACGGGTAATGATATTTCCTTGTTTCACAGAAGGTTGGTTAGACTGAATACATTTGGCTTGTAAAATTCTTCCAGATCCAGAGGTGAAAGATTATCTTTAGGTGCAAAGTGCTAAGTGATAGTTTTAATTTAAGAATAAAGGAACTAGCAATCCAAAATTTGTCTGGGGATATTTTGAAGGATTAGACTCCTCAGATCCATTCAAGGGGAAAAAATAAAAATAAAAATTGTTGAGCATATACTTCGGAATAAAAGCACTTGTCTGACATACTGCCAAAACCATTTTATCTCTATAAGCAATCCTTAAACAATACAGAATGCGTTCACTGCTTTCATTACTGAATTACTTTTTAAAAGTTCAGCAGGTAATTACAGTTCCAAATATCTTAAACTAGTTTGGCAACAGTGAGATTTCTTAATGGATTTGCTGTCCAAGAACTTCAGAGGAAAAAAGCAAACTGGTTGGATACTAAATATACGTCCTAAAATAACATGGACTCAATTTACACAAAGAAGCTGGCTTTAAAAATGGGAAAACATTTGAAATGAAGAGTAAAGCTCTGCCCAGGAGAGGTTCCATGATGTTCAAGCTTCAGCTCGTATTCAAAACCATAGGGCAAAAAGTGCTGAGAATTTTTCAATGACACTCTGTCAGCCTAAATGCATTCCTATTGAACTCAAGGGCTGTTAATTTCAATGGAAAACTAATTAGGACAAAGCTGTCCCATATATTTTGTACTGTTAACATATTCTCATTACAACTGGAGGGCTCAAAAACATTTTTCCAAGACAAAAAAAAAAAAAAAAAACAACAAAAAAAAACAACCCTTTGTTGATTACTTTCCCAACTCAATTCAGCTGGAGCACTGACAAGAACGAGCCTATGCCTGTCCCACACCCCAGGTCCCCTGCATTTAACCAGCACCGCGGGGCAGGCAGAGTGCAGAGCAGTGCAGAGCCCAGGCAGCTGCCAGCTCCAGAGGTCTAATGAGGACTCTTGCCCTGCCTCCATCAATAGCTTTCGGCAAAGCATTTTCTGCCTCAGTTCCTCACATTTATAAAGTGGAGATGATGACAGTGTTCTGTGTTAATAACCATTGTATGCATTGCTTTAAGTGTTATTATTGTATAGTGCTTTTCATCCACAGCCAATTACCCAATTCTCATAGGGAAACTGAGGCATGGAGTGATGCTAATTGCCTAATGTCACCCAGCAGGCCACAGCAGAATTAGGATGTCCATCTCTAGAATTCTGCATTATCCACTAAACTTATCTACAACCTTGATACCACAAGGTGAAAATTGGCTGGCTGTTTGTCCAGCACTATCAGACAATAGGACTCGTGCTTTCTCCTGCTAGTATTGCTATTCATATCCTATCCTGTTGCTGTTGTTCCTGCAGAGAAAGCACAGTGTTAGATTTGTAAAATCACATTATATGGGAAGGCACTGTGATGACAATCACAGGATTATGGTCTCACTGCAGGCACCAGCAGCAGGAGAAACTGGTGATGATGTGGGCTGCTCACAGGCTAACACAGATAGTTTTAATGAAAACAAGAGGAGCACAAACAACAGGACCGTGGGCTTTGCTTTTCACAAAAGCAATCTTTTCTTCTAGGATTACTCCAATGCAAAAATCCTCTTTCTGCAATGACTCAGTTATCACAGCAAGGGGATAACTGATATTTAAGAACAAGAAAAACTGAAGAACCTACACTTCTGACATAGAAAATATGAGATGCATAGAATAGAAAACCTAATAAAAGATGGTAGTCTTTCACATAAGAATCCTTTATTCAAATTATGGCTCCTACTCATAAAGGCACAACCATTTCATCTCACAGGCATGCAACACTCATTCTTTTATCACAAGCTTACTACCAAAGCATTTTCATCACAACAACATTCCCACTTGTAAATACAACTCCAGGATGCATTTCCACTTTATTATGAAATGTTGGTGACTGCATGTAGTGCCATTAGAAATACCAACAGAGCTGTCCCAGCAGATAAAGCAAACCAGACTATGCCTAAGAGAGAGCCACAGAAAAGTTACAGACGCAGAATCTCAAGAGCTCCCAACAGAAAAGTTGGTGTGCCATCATTTGCTTTGTATGAGTGCTGCACACTAACAAGGAGAAGAAAGCTGAAATATGGGGAAGACTTGTTTGCTACAGCTTGGGTCCAGTCAGCATCAGAACAAGCACCCATTGATTTGGGATATTAAAGAAAACCAGAGTATATCTTTCCCTTTCTTTGCACACAACAGGTGTACCCTTTAAGTCTCTTATCAAGCAGTGGAAATAGGAAAACTGCCTGGCCAACACGTAGTGTTTTACAGCTTATAAATTTCTTTAATGACAATAACATCATTTTACAGTCCCTTTCACTCTGCAGGACTACAACGCACTTTGCCATCTTAAACAATGAACTGTGACACGTGGGACCCACATGTAGCTGGACAGGAAAAGCTGGAGATATAAGAAGGCTTCCCCTAGGCATCCAGGCTGCAGCGTGATGCAGGCAGCGTGTGCAGGCAAGCCTGTGTGTTCCCAGACTGCTTTGGCAGCAGGATGCCTGAACACGGTGTCTGCAGATGCTGCCCCTGACACAGAGCTTTCAGAGGCTATAGATGTTTTACTTTGCCTAAAGCAAGAATCACAGAATAGCCAGGGTTGGAAGGGACCTCAAGGATCATGAATCTCCAACCCCCCTGCCACATGCAGGGCCACCAACCTCCACATTTAATACTAGACCAGGCTGCCCAGGGCCCCATCCAATCTGGCCCTGAACCCCTCCAGGGATGGAGCATCCACAACCTCTTTGGGCAGCCTGTTCCACCACCTCACCACTCTCTCTGTGAAGAACTTCCCCCTGACATCCAACCTAAATCTTCCCTCCCTCAACTTAAAACCATTTCCCCTTGTTCACTGCTGTTACCTACCCTTTCAAAGAGTTGATTCCCCTTCTGTTTATAGGCTCCCTTTAGGTACTGAAAGGCTGCAATGAGGTCACCCTGCAGCCTTCTTTTCTCCAGGCTGAACAAGCTCAGCTCCCTCAACCTGTCTTCGTAGGGGGAAATGCTCCAGTAGTGCAGAGTCACTAGAGATGCTAAGAACAAGCATATTCATCTTGAAGCCCCATGGAAGAATCACAAGAATGAATTACCTCTCAGTACTAAAATGCATCAGTTTAGACAAACAAATTCAGCAAACACTTATTGATGGACAGCAATGTTAGAAGGTATAATTTTAGAAAAGAAATGCAGAAAAGCAATAAATTGATGTATTTATCCCAAAGCATATAGTTAGAAGAATACAGTTATCCCATACAGTATACTTATCTAGTCAGAATATTAGGAACAAAGGCCTCCTTTCCAAAAATTGCTTGAGTTAAAGGGGATGTTCCTTAGTTGCTCCAATTGCTTCAAAACTTTAAAATTCGAGGTTTAACTTCAAACAATATGCAGTTTCAATATCTAGGTATATCTTTGGCGCTTAAACATGTATGTGCCAATGACATATCCAGCAACATCAACGCTGAAGAAACCCTGACAGTTTCCATCTAAATATCCATTTGCAGAGTCTCTGCAGGACACTACTGTATGATAAACACTCCCATGACAAACCTTCAGCTTTCCAATTAAGATATTTATTTATCTGTATGTAAAAGTGTGACACTGAAACAAACAAACAAACAAAAACACTTCTATGAACATTAACACTTCCTAATTCAAAGCAATACATTACAGCTTTCCCATTTGTTTCTGGAAGGAGAATAAACTCAAATTACTTCAGCATAGTGGAAATATTGTGTAGAATTATACAATACACACATTGAGACAGTGTCAAGAGACTGAATATGAGGCTTATATTTACTCCTATATGTTGAATGCCTGTGACAAGATAAAACCAGGGCCAATTGCCCACCAGAGTGCTTCTATAGAGCTCCTGCATGCTCTGATGTTAAGAGGAACTGCACAAGGATGAGTCCAGACTAGATGTAAGGAACCAATGCCACAACAGTTTGTGGCTTTCCAAATCAAGATTGTTCATCATCATTTGGTGTAATAGAGATACGTGGTTTTGTAATGCATGTTTTAAAGTCTTACGTAGTACCTACATCTGTAAGTCAATGGCAGAATTAAGGGTGAAACTTACATAAATCTCTGCACAAACTCTTTAACCTAACTCTATGCAGGGTTTTAAATCACTTTTTACAGATAGTCAAAATAAAAAACGTAATGGCATTTCATAAAAGGAAACAGCCACAACTCCAGACTCCCACCACTTGAAGGGAAACAGGACAGCCAAGAAACTGGAATATTACAAACAGTTTTGCTCTTTCCAGCAGCAGACCTGAAACTCCCTCCACCACCAAGACAGCAAAGAAGCAGGACTGAAGAGGAAGAGAATAATTTGTTACTGCCTGATAAGTGATTGATATGCTATCCCTACCAAGCCAGGCAAAGATGGAGCCTCAGAGCCAGATCCGTTCAGGAAGCAGCCAGGATTGCAGTGGTTAGATGGCCAGGAGGGACAGTCCTGTGGGCTCAGCACAACACGTGTGTGCCCAAGACCAGTTCAAATCAGGTCACAAAATCCAATTCATGAAAATAATCTTTTAAAAATAGATCACTACAGTTGGCTAACTCAGAAACCTAAGTGCTTCAGGCTGCTGTCTGAGCTACTCTTCACAGGGTGCCCGTACACCAAAAAGAAAAGTAATGACTGGAAAAGCTTTAATCCAGTTCCTGGAACAGCTCTCATCCTAGAGAAAATACATACATAGATTGTAAGGGCAAAAAAAAGGGAGGCAGGAGAGGAGATCCTTTTAGAAGTCATTAGCTGCAGCTGTTAGCATTGCTGCACAGTAGACCAAAAAAAAAAAAAAAAAGAGCTTAGTCCTGCTTTGTTCATGTGTGCACTTCATGTGCCTGCTAGTTAGGCACACCAATTCTGTGCTATCCTATTAATACCAGGATTTTCACTTTAATCTATATAATGTTTCTGTCCTGTCCATTTGAAATTCAGCTACTCTGTGTGCACACAGGGGTCACTGCACCCCAGGAGCAGGAAATGAGGCAAAGGGCTGATAGACTCTCACCTTTCCCTCCCACCCCCCCTTAAGTACTTTTGCTCAGTTCAACAGGAGAGGCTCATCTGGATTTGGGACTTTCAGAGCCAGGTATGCTCTTTCCTTTATCTTCCAGATATATACGAAAGGAAAGCTTTTGCTGGGGAGCTGCTGCAAGTAAAACAAATGAGAGCTGCACTCCAGACTGGAGGGCAATGCAGGGGCAACAGTATTTACTTGTGGAGGAGGAGGGCTCCCCCAGCAATCCCTGCAGCCCACGAACCATGGTTACTGTCTGTCCATACCTTGCACAGTCTCTTTCCCTAAATATAAGAAATGCTAAGGTAATTTCCAAAGAGGAAGTTTTCCTTTCTGCTATATATTCCCCTTGGATATGCAATATGACTTTATTTCTTGCCAGTCTGAAATTTACTCTTTGGAGTAGTGCTTATTCACATCTCTTTGTAATTCTCATTCACACCTCACCCAGGGAATGTTGCTGCTGCACACAGGTAGTAACTACAATCCAGTTCTGAGTTCCTCAGAAGACCACAGGTATTTATTCCACTCTGAGAAACTCCACATTAAACAAACTGCTCCATTTGGAAAAGCAGCATGTAGCTTCTACATTCACTAGCTGTATACCAAGAGGAAAAAGTATAAGGAAAAATGAGACCAAGGAAAGGAAATCACATACTATGTTTATAGCTCCATTAAAGTGTGCTGTGTGGAACCAGCCAGGAGGCACCTCTCCGTACCTCCAAGTAACCAGTGCACCCATGGGAGACGTCCACAGCACAAACCTCGGGGCAGAGCACTTGGACCTGTAGCAAAAGAGAACCTGGCACTCGTAAAAGACCAAAAAAAGCAGGATCAGAGCTCTGAATGGTTCCTGACAGCATTCACTTCAAGAAGAGATCTCTGTAAAATATGGAATATATTACCAACCTGGCTGGAAAGCAAAGCATTTTTAGGTAGGTGGAACTTTTTAATAGCATGTCATTAAATCACTCTTACATTTAGCATTTAATAGATGTAACTTTCACAGCAGCACACTCATTATGAAAAAAAGCACAAGGGACTGTACCAAATAGCAAGCAGAATGGACCCTGCACCCAAGTGCCTCATTTTTTTTTAAGCATTTGGATACCATGGTGATGAGAAACATCATCTGAATGCCTTAACGCATGAAATTAGAAATTTTCTTACTCTGCTACCAGTCCTCTGGTAGCATCCTCACCTGAGTCTGTCAGCTGAGCACAGGTCAGAATTTCCACCTGCGTAAATTACCGCAGCTTCTCTGCTGTTGCTGGCATCGGGCCATTTTTTGGACCAGATGTGGGTCTGACCTATGTATACTTAGAGAGTCAGTGTAATAAATATCTTAAAGCCATTTGACCGGCTAGTGTGGACACAGCAAAGGTGTGTTAATCCCATTTCCAAGACTAAGAGCAAACTGTACAACCTGTCTGAAGTAGGTCACCTGCATCCATATATAGGTGCCCACATCAAGTGGTTTAAGGAGAGCTGAGTGTTTGCACACCAAGCTGATGTCACTGTCACTTTAGCCGTGACTTTTGACAGTCCCAAGGTACAAAGGTATTGGTGTGCTTTTCCTGGCCCGTGACCCAGCAATGCAAGTTAAAGTCAAGCAGAGTTGTCAGGATGTGCTCCGTGAGCAGAATGTTAAGTTCACACACACAAAAGAAAGTGCACAAAGCCCACATAACTTCAAGAAGACCTCTTGCTACACTTTTGTGCCTGATTATCCCTCTTTCACAAATGGGTTTGATAAGACTTCCCCATTCTACACAAACACTGTCACTATCCAAGCGTTCTGAAATGTTTTACTAAATCTGTTTGCTAAGTCTGTACAATTATCTCTATTATCTGTGCTCTACTGCTACCTGTCACCAAGGAATGGTGAGGACAGCTCAGGCAGGCAATGTAACTGGTAATTGCTGGTCACCCTGCACATCTCCAGAACTGTTTGATTTCCTAGGCAGAAGGTGTGGGAAGCTGTCATTTAAACACCTAAGTGGGAACCCACCAGCCTCTGGTTTTGAACTACTGCACGTGACAAGCAGAAGTCTCAGGAAAAAACACTGCAATGGAGCTGAAGCTGAATCAAGCACTGAAACCAATTCCAATCACAGCAAGCAGGGCCAAGCCGACAGTTACATCTTACTGCACAGCTCAGTGATGTAGACAAGCAGGTTTTTTTTCTGTTTTTTAAATCTTTTCCCATGATAAGGACTTGTAGACTGAGAAGCACTGTTACAGATTTTCATTACCACGCAGATCGGTTTTAATTGATCTGAACCCATCAGGTTTTTCCTCTGCTCAGTTTTAGCACCAGAGGTGTTTTAAACCAGCATCAGCAACTTCCTCCAGGCCCCTAAATAGTGAAAGACCATTTCTTTAGGAAATTGATAAATAACCTGCAGAAGCAGACAGATAACAGAGCAGCAGGAACCTGTGAGAGATAGCTACCCTATTTCACACCCCAGCTAACTTTCAAGCAGGATTGAGCTGAACTGGAGCAAGCTGCTAACCAGAGGATCACACACCATGGATCTGAGTCCTTGAAGCTCACAAGATCATTACTATTCACCCGGCAGGCCTGACTGGCTCCTTCGTACTAAATTTATCTGAATGCCTCAGACTGACTCTATTAGCATCACTCCTGAACTCTGCTTCAGCACAGAAAAGCAGAGCAGGAAAGTTAAATTGCTGTGAACACAGTGGCAGTCAGATCCAAGGAGACTGGCTCTTCATGACATTTTTCTGTGAACAAGAGGCATTAAATGTGAAGCAGGAGGATTTGGGCTCAGTGTCTCTACTTCATAGGCAAATCTCTGCAGCATCAAAGCAAGGCAGGCATTGGGTACAATCACAATTGAAAGACTGCAGTGTGACAATAAAGTCTTAGATGGTGAGGGGAATCTCCTGCTGGAGAAAACCCTGCTGGTTTTCCTATGTTGTGCAGTACCTCATATGGCCACCTTCCTTATTGTGAGCATGGCACGTGCGCAGGCACGGCTTGTTACTTCCTTTAGTTATGCATGCTGCCAGAATCTGATGATATTTTCCTGACATCAGAAATCCTACCTTGAGCTTTCCACCCTGAGAACTACATCCAGCTCTAATCAAACCTCTTATTGTCTCATTTCTGTGATTTCCTTTGGCTCCTGACCTTCCCCACACTGACATCACCGTTTCCCTTTCACATAGGATGCAAGCTGTGGCTGCTTTCCCAGCAAAGTGCCTTCCAGCTCTGCTCTGAAGCACTCTGCTGGAAAACCTCGTTGCTTTCTTCCATGTATTTCAGGCTTCCCTACAGTTTTCTCATTTCTCCCCCCCATCTCCCCACCCCTTATTGCATTGCTCTCAGCCATTCCCTGTGGTCCATGTCCAGTGTCAAATTCCCTGATGCCGCCACGGGCTTGTCCTTCAGACACACTTAAAAGCAGAGCAAAGTGAAAGACAGTCTTTGGTTAAATGAATTCCCAATCCACTCCACAGCTTCTATTCTAAGTACTTCATGGCAGAGACCATCTTTTTGTTCACATAGCATCCGTTTCAGAAGGAACTAATCAGCAACCGAGACAATAACAGAAATAAACATCAGTAGAGAACCATCATAACATGATGACAATATTATAGGGCCCAAAAGAGACTAGTCCTATAGAAAGATTCAGTACTACAATTCTTCCAGTGGTCTCCTGGCCCTGGAGCCTCAGGAGCTGTACAGACTGACAGGTTCAGCCCTAAAGGGCCTGCTGAAGCCAGCAACAACCAACTGAAACTCTGCATCTGGAATTTCCACTAAACCTGTCCTGTGGGAAAAGACAGTAGTAAACAGTGGAAGAGAAACACAGTCCAGACGTTTCCACAGAAAGTAAATCTGCTACCACAGAGTACTGCATATTTCTTGTTAGCTATTATTTTTAACCTCTTGCAGATTTATTTTTACTACAATTTAAATGTATCTGTTATATGCCATAACATTAGTATTACGAGGCATGGTAAAATACTGAAATATCCTAGGCACTTGATGGTATTTTACAAAACAGGGTGTTAAAGCCAGTGAGGACTGCAGATCACCACAGCAGCCACCAAAGCAATGACCTTGTTACAGCTTTGTTTCCTAATGAACAACAGAAAAATTACCCAAAATTATGGAATTAGTCCCAAAGCTGTTGTGTGTATCCTTGTCATTAAATTAGGAGTGAGAAAAAGGAATTACTTACATCCAAATGGATGATGATCTGTACTGCTACCAGGCTGTAGGTAGGCATGAGTCTTCAGCTCCCATAGCCCCCACAGACCTCATGCCAAGAGGACATTTAACATGAAAGCTACCTGGGATTGACACATACCTTGAGGACTTCCATTCCATTTTTTATTAAGCTGTTTAAAACAAGTGAAAGTTTGTCAGAATAAGTGTCTCAGGATTTGCCTGTACAGTATGTTCTCTATTAAGTCTAATATAACACATTTCAATACATAAATTATGTCGTCATTAATCAACTTTTCAGTGATGCAGAACTGGTGGTTTATTCACAACCAGGCAAACTACTGCTGAGTTTCTTTCCATCCTTTCGAAAAACGCTACCGCAAAGCTTTGTTTTCAGCTTGGATGCTGTTTGGCACAACAGTTTGATGTTTACTTAAAAGATCAGTGAAAAACATGCGCAGCTAATTTTCCTAAGTGCCATGCCAGTGTCTCTGGGGGCTGTGTGTTTGCCCACCTTCTCATACAGTAATATGATTTGCCCCCAGCTAATAAAGCATGCCTCATCTTCGCTAAGGCAAAGAGGTTAGTTAGTGTCCGCCTTCTTAAACATTCAGATGATAAAGAGCATTTTAAAAATACGTGCATACATATATACATTATATATATATATATATATACACACACATACACACAGACATATATATGTATTATTTTTTAACCATGTGAGATATAAGCTGATAATCCCTGCAGACCTCCTTTTTCTTCCTCATTGCCCTGTGGTTTATCATGTCCAATTAGCCATCTGCCATGCCTGCCCTGCCACACAAAGCGGCCACTCTCCTCCCCGCAGCCCAGCAGCAGGCCATTGTCCTGACTGATAGACAAGCAGACACCATTGTCCCCATCAGCCACTGGCTCCCAACATGGACTGCTGGTAGCAGTGAGAGCACATAGGTACACTCTGGAAGCCAGGAACTACGTCAGCAGAACCAATATCATCAGGGAGCCTTCAGAAGGCTCTTTTCGCAGCATATATTCTAATTTCAGGTAATAAACCAGTCAAAGCCAACTCCCACTCCTCATACCCCACTGCAGCAGGATATGCTGCCTTTGCTGCCTTACCCAGCGCTCACCTTTCAAAGGAAGGTTCATAATCCCAAGGAGAATGCAACATCTTTGAGTGAAATCTTCCCTTTTAATGATTTTTATTTTGAAGATAAAGCATATCTTCTACCACTTCAGCAGAGCTTATCACACACACAAAGAAGAGTTTAAAAAACCTGAAAGCTCAAGTAAGTCTACACGGGTACCATTTACACAACAAGGTTAATTTAATTTCTCTCCCAAACAACATTCACTCACCCTTTTTCCCAAGGCCACTTCACTTAGAGAAATGACCAGAGCAGCTGGCCTGCCAGTCACTGAGATCTTAAATTGAAGATCATTTCCTCTCATTATTCTCAGCAAAGCATGATGTGACCTTACACTAAAAACTACAGTCTGCCTTATTATGGTAGTTTTGTTCCATCAGTGAAACTGCAGTGCTGGTTCATATAGTTAAGGTTACAAAAAGGAATTTCATTTTCAGTCTTAGAGACAATTTGTTGCCCTGAAGTGGGAACACGACAAATTACAGCCGTGTACCTCAGTCATTGTACTGTGTAATATTTGAAGACAATCCTAGGTTTTAGTTACAAGGCTACACAATGTTGATAAGAGAGAAAGAACGCCAGAAATACAATTTATTCTAGGCAGCAGTTAATGAAAGTAAGCAAATAAAAATGAACATTTCTATCTAAAAGCAGAAACAGAATTAGCTCCTAAGCCTTTGATTAGGAAACAGGAATTATTTAACCTTCAATTTTTTACATGGTATTTCACACCCCAGTATAGAACAAACACAATTTGAATATATCAGTTTTACTCTTAAGTGTATCATTCAAAATATAATAAATGAGAAGTGACTGAAATTGATGTTATTCCTCAGTAGTCACACACGTAACTTTTACAATGACTTACAGCAGAGAAAGTCCTTCTCCTGAGTTCAAACACTAGGCTCATTCTGAACCAGATCTGAAATACAATATTTTGCTGAAATATTACTCCATCCTCAGCCCAAAACGCAGTGAACCCTATTTCAACAAGCTGCAACCCACACCTTGCACAGGTGACTGACTTGAACCTAATTTTATGACTGCTGCTGCAGTGCCAGGGCCAAGTTCTGTTTTCTGGCTACACCAGTGAAAATTCCCAAACAATTCCTCTGAAGTCCTCTGGATCTGTGTGACAGTAGCACAGTCTGTCTAAGATCTGAGTGGAAAAAAGAGATTCACGATATTATGATTTTTCTTTTACAGCCCTCTGCATTGTAGGGTTCTCCAGTCAGACAATTCTATTGGGCTTCTGTTTGCCTTCTCTCTTCATACCATCTTTCTTTTGCAACACATATATCATAATATTCACTGTTATTCTTGCCAGAGTTGCTATGCAAAACTCCCCAAATGCCGCAGGTCTTTCAGTTAAACATAGGGCATGTGTGCCACACAAGCCTGTAAAACAGGGGTTGTTTATCCAGAGAAATAATAAAAGCAGAACAGCAATCCAAATCAAACAAAAGCACAAATACCTCTAAGTTGTTTCATGACTTACTTTAGGTTTCAGTCGTAAAATGTACAGCACTATGGGTTTATAAGGCCTAATACTCCATAAGCATTTTCTTTGATGCAACTATGAAGTACTTAAAAATACCGCTGAGTACAGCACGGCACATGTCACCATGGAGCAATAAAGCAGCTCTACATCCATAACCAAACTTCCTAGGGACCATAAGGTCACAGCAGCTGGAACAACAAAATACTTCATCCTGAGCCTTCCAGAAGCCCAGAACACCTGTCTAGCTGCAGGGGTCCCAGAGGGCTCTTAACATGGAGAGGTGTGCTTGAAGAGGGGGAATCCACAAAAAAAAAAAATAATAAATCCAAGTTTCTTCAAATTCAGCGCTCGTGATTTCTTATTATGAGACTTGACACAACATGGGGGTTGCCACAGAGGGGAGCAGCAATAGTTACATTTTCCTCTTTGATAGAAAGACTTTGGGATAGCACTTTGCTTCTTTTGGAGCTTTGCCTAAAGTCAGGTGAAAGCAGTGGGCCCTCCTCCACTCAGTAACACCTGCAGGTGCCACATCAAATGTACCCGCAGCACCTGTGAACTTTACTGGTGTCTGTGCTCCAGTCTTACTTGCACTACTGTACCTGCTTTGAGAGTCAAGGGCTGTGAGGCTCACTATTTCCCAGCTCCGAACAGAAGCAAGGTATAACGAGCCTTTTCCTCTGGAAGCAACTCCATTCAATAATTAACATCAAACAGAACAAATATCTTTCTGCTGGACTATAACACAGTGCACTCTCAGCCACAAGCAGCACATCACAAATTACTATCAGGTGGCAACCCTAATACCTTGTTCATAAACATGAGCAAGGAGGAAGGGAGGAGAGTGAAGAAACACTTCTCTGAACACCTTTTCTGAATTAAATCCCTGATTTAAATCACTCCCTTCTAGGATCAGACAACAGAAATCCTTCCCTATTTGTCACAAAGCCCCCCAGGTCAGCAGATTCTGCTCCATTTGTGATCAGAACCTGCAGGGCCAGGGGGGAAGACAATAGCTGCTCCTGCCAGGACCCATTGATTCGCTCACATCTCCTTTGCTGCATCTACACTCAAAATCCCTGCCAGTTCCTGGGGTAGCAGAGCTCCCTAGGAGCCCCGTGGAGCAGCAGGGCAGAGCCATACAGCCCAACATGCTGACAGGGATTTGGGAGGACCTGGGTCCACACATGAAATGACACAACTGTCTTCTTGCCCACATCAGTCACAAGAAAAAAAAAAAAAAGAAAATAAGGAAAAAAAGGAACAAACCTCATATTCCTGATGGGGTCAGAGGTCAGAGCCTCCAGAGAGCAGTGGGGATTTTAATTAACAGCATCACCTTCAAGAATATTGGAGTTTTCCAAATGGTGAGTACAACTTGACTCTACATCAGAGCATCCTTAATCAACGCACATCACCAGACCTCATGAATTATAAAGTATCAAGGTAAGGAAGCCATGAGTCACCAAACACTTCACCCCAATGACAACTAGACTGCATCAATTCATCTGCTCTGTGAGGAGACACTTGATTCCATCAACCTCGAGGAACACTTCTGTGCAGACATCACTTCAAGCACATCTCTTGATCACACAGCCTGGATTGTGCCAATCATTTTTAAGTTACGTAGTAGTGGAGTTACCAGTTACTTGTGCGCAAATGAACAATGCTGGTGGAAGGCTGAAAACAAATGGAATAATTCATTGCAGTCAAAGGAGATGGAGTAGTATCAATTTTCAGCTCACCCACAGGAAGTATCAATGACAGATTGGGCATCTTCACATCAGATGTAATCAATGTTATACTGAAGTGCCAGAAAAAGTAATTTAGAAAACGGTACTGCTAGCAGACAGTAAATATTGATGATTAACCCTTCAGTAATCAGTAGCTCGCTAAGCTGTTCTGACAATGACCTCTATAAATCTTTAATATATTGGAAAAGGATTTTCTTATATGCTGGACCTCTGCTTCCAAACCACACTGCAGAAATTTCTGCAGCTTAAGCACAAATACAAAGCTTTCCCCCTGTGTCTATAACCAAAGAATGTCAGCCATTTGTACAGATACAGAGAGACCTACTTTATGTTTGAAACAACAGGTATTTGGATTCAGTTTTGTGCAATGTGAAATTCTCAGTCACATTTAATATAGACAGCTGAGAGCTCTAGAGAACTTGCTCATATTTCATTATCTGTCACCAAAATAGACATAAGAAACTTAATAAGATATACCTAGGCACAGATTTAGTTTCTTACTCAAACATGAGCTCAAACAGAAGCGATAGACTCAGTGCAGAAATTGCTGCTTTGATCCAGCAGCCTCTGTTATCCTGGAAATCTGAGCTGGAGGTTGCAATCCTCATTTCTGCCCTTAAGTTCCCTCTGCCTGGTGAAATGTATCCCAGTTACATGGGAGCAATTCTCTAAAAGACAGAATTGCTCTTTGCATATATATGCAATGGTAAAAATTAGACTAGTCCTTTGTGTCTCTAGGAATGTTTAACTGCGTTTCAGCATCAACCACACAGGTGTTAAATCCATGTTTTTCTCGAAGTCATTCCTAGCTCTCACCCATACATGCCCCAGAACAGATCTGCCTTTATTATCCTGTGTTAATTCCCTCACTTTTATGTTCCACATACAGTTCAGAGACATGCTGTTTCAATTGTTAGAATCACTAAGGGACCAAGGGACCTCTCTGTCCAGTTTTGGGTGCTGCTGGTGCAACACTTGAGCACAGTGCCATTCCCAGCAGCAGCCCTGCTGGTCCCAGTGAGCAGCAATTGATCCTCCTGGTTCCAGCACAGACTGTCTGCTTGCTAAAAGCCACCAAGTGAGATATTAGTCTATTGGAGTCCATTTTTTCACTGAAAGCAATGAGTACATGCTTTGCCGTGTATTAGCAGTGAATTCAGGAAGAGTTTATGCATACTACTATAAAGCGTAGCTGTTTCACCAGCATAAACATAAACCACATAGGTTCGTATTTTATTTGCTGTGGATGACTAAGGGCACAAAAGACACCATGGTTATGCTTGACAAATCCAGAATACAAGTCAGCACAAAAGAAGAAAAAGAAAAAAGCTCACACGGAATGAAAAAGACTGTTGAGCTTATGCAAGTCTTTGCAGCTATGACAAACCAGACTCCATCTCCCTCCCAGTCCTTGTTCAGTCACTGATGGGGAAAAGAGGAACAGAAGAATCAGCAGCATCTGTCTGCAGCTTTCCTCTGAAGCCCCTCAGTGGCTGATCTCCTGCCACCCAGGGAGACCAACCCCAGCTCCAGCAGCCTCCAGAAGCAAACAGTTCACAAACAGTGCAGAAAACCAACATTTAAATTTCATGAGCCACGCCTACTATCATTTGCTTTCTCCCCATTTCACAGTGGGTTGCTTGGTTATTGTAACAGCTGACAACCAAAATGCGTTACTAAGATTTTGCCATGTCACCTTTTGCATGCAAAATGCTACGTTAGCAGTACAGAAACAAGAATTCTGTGAGCTCCTTCACCAAAGCTTTTCAAATTAGACGGGCTAACCAACAAGAACAGTTTATACATACATGCTTTGGCACAAGGACTTGGCATCCTCTCCAAACCTCTATTTCTGTGGTTTTGTTTCCTCCAGAAACATCAGGAGACCAAAGCAGGCAGCAGCATATCTGTGGATCTACAGGTGAAATTGTGGTGGAGAAGGCAGAGTGGAAGAAATGCCTCGTCACACAATTCTCTGTGCCTATTCCTCTTTTCAGAAATGCTTTTTTCATACAAGCTAGACAGACCTGGCTCTCTCCAAATTCAATTCTGTTAACATGCTTATGCTGAGGAGGCAGTGTCACAGGGAAATGAATTAACTTGGAGGAAAAAGGGGAGAAAAGGTGAGGAGATCCTTAAGCGGCACGTTTCTAAAAAGAAAATCACTGCAATTTTTCTTTTGTTTGCTGTGTTTTATGGTTTTCTAAAATAAGTCTTTAGTTGCCCACAAATGCTGATGTGGAGACTTGGGAAATGAGCTTGTAACCAGGTAAGCTATCAACAGGCAAATACCCTATGACTTAATGGCTTGTGGATCACAAGATACATACAGCCAGACCTGGTTACAGCTATCCCCTACATCAAAGGCTTTTCACACAAATGGGATGCAGGGAGTTGCTGCAGCATTTGGGATTTAACTACTTTAAAGTTTTGGTGATTACATAATTGTTCGGGTCGTGGTTTTTGTTTTTTTGGAACTGGATCTCAAATCACTCTGTAGCTAATGAGCAGGTAGATGGAAGAAAACAGCTGAAAAGCAAAGTCTTGAGAAACAGCTGTGCCAATAAGTGTCAGCCTTCACCCCCAAGGGTCAATCCCCTTATGAAACAAGGGCTTAATCCTTTACAATTTTTAATTAAAAATCTACCAAGAATCCTGTAATACTTTCTCGAGATTCTGATTCTGTCGGGGGAGTGCTGACCACAAGTTGTTTCAGTAGAGATGTTGATCCTGTGTAAATCCGTGTTTCAAAGCTGAGGGCTACCACACCACGAGTGAGTGATGCAGCACGTCCCCATCGCCCAGAGCATTTAACTAATCGCTGCATCACTAACGAAGGCCCCCTCCCCGCTCCGCCGCAGCCCAGCGACCCTTCTGCTCCACTTCAGCATCCTCTGAAAGCGGAGGGCGGAACGCACTCTCACATATCCTTGAAACGTTTGGCGAGCTCAGCATCCCCGGGGAGCAACGGGCGAGCGCTGCCCGAGGCTCCCTCGCCCCGGTCATCCACCCGAGGGCGGCAGGAGGAACCCGAGCCGTGCCGGGCAGACAGCCGGCTCCGCGTTCCCGAACCGGCCGGTTCCCGGGTGGCTGCCACTGCTCGAGGCTAAGCCCAGCCAGCGCAGCCTCCCCCGGGGCTCCGTTCCGCGGCTCGCTTCGAGCATCCCCGCGGAGCTTTTGTGCCTGCCGGGGGCGGGAGCCCAGCCGGTCCCCTCCCGCCCTGGCCAGTGGTGGGAGGGCAGCCCCGTGCGGCGGCTCCGCAGTAGCAGCATCCTCCCGGGGGCGGGAGAGGGCCCGGGCAAGCCGAGCCGAGAGGTCTGCGGCGGACAAAGCAAAAAGAAGGGCGGGGAACCCCCCTCCCATCAACCCCCCGAGGCTCCGTAGCCGCCGGTGCCCGCACCGCCGCCAGCCCGCATCCCGCGGCAGAGGCAGGGCCCGGCGCTGCCCCGGCCCCTTCCTCCCCCGCGGCTCCCCTACCTGTTCGGAAGAAAGCATCCACCTCCGAGTCGGGGACAGCGCCTTCCTCCGCCGCCCCTTCGGTGGGATTCATGGTTGGGGGAGAGGAGGCGGCGAGCCCGGCGGCTGGTAATATCCAGTGAGTTAGGGAGGAGGAGAGCCGAGACAGAGAGAAAAAGAGGGAGGGAGGGAAAAGAAAAGGGAGGGAGGGATGGAGGCGCGTTTAGCAGCGAGCCCAGCCGAGCGCCGCCCGGCTCATCATCCCTTCCGCGCTGCCTGCGGGGCGGCTGCCCCGGGGCTGGGCTGGGCTGAGCTGCGCTGCCCGCAGGCTGCGCTACGCTGGGCTGGGCTGCCCGGGGCGGGGTGCCGAGCCCCGCCGCCGCCGGCCCCCTCCCCTCCGCCCGCTATTGTTCCGCTCCGTGCCCCCCCCGCCGCCGCCGCCGCGCTGCCCCTCGCCGCGCTGCCAGCCCGGCCCGGCCCCCGGCAGCCGCCCCCGCCGCTTCCCTACCGGCGCTTCCTGAGCCGGGCCGGGCGCGGATCCCGCAGGGGCAGCCTCTCCGCGGGGCGCGGTCGCTCCGCGCAGCAGCGCGCACCGGGCGGGCTGGGGCGGGCACAGGTGCGGGCTGGGACTCCCCAGATGGAGCCTTGTTTTGTTGTTGTTGTTGTAGCCTGTCACTGTGCGCTCCGCAGCCATATGTCTGTGCATCACGCTGCCATGTCTCCCATCGGATGAATAACCGCGGGGTACAGCATTGGGCTGTCAGCTGGGCAGGTACTCGGGGACTCAAAGTAATCGCTAGGATGGCTATAGGGAAACTCTCCCTTTATTTTTTTTCCCCTCCCTCCTTACTCTTCACGGACTGGGGGCACAATGGCTTTAGAAACGATCAGTGAAACTGCACGCTGCTGCAGGTACACCTCTGTGTTTTACTCTTTACAGTCCCAGAGGGCTGTAGGGTAGAGAGCAAAAAAGGAGTTTGAAGAAGCACGATCCTGCTCCCAGCTCAGACATTGATTCAGCTATTTAAATGATTCTATTTCTCTGCAGTAACTCCAGTATTTGTGATTTGGGACAACAATTGTTGTCTCAGAAGGAGCACTATGAGGAATGCCTGTTTGCACTCCATTAGCAGCTGTGTTAAATATTATTCCCTAAGCCTAGCTATCAAGATTTCAAGCACAGATAGAAAGACAGGTATTTGCCATTTGGGCACTTTCCTTTCTTCTCCCATCCACCTATTTGAAGTCTCACCAGTTTCTCATTCCCCAGCAATCATGTAACAGGATCAAAACCTGCAGCCTGCTTAGTGAGCAGTGCTGCTGTTCCACCAATTCAAAGCACCACTGTAAAGCAGAGGTTTACTTGCACACCCCACAGGTCATCTGTTACCTCTGCCACAAGTAAGAGGGAGCAGCTGGTGGAGCTGGCACCCCCTGGGATGTGTTCCACTTAAATAACCCATCTTTGCTGCAAAACACTGTCTTCTGTCTGAAGGCAAAGAGTCCCTTAGCCAGCAGGTCCCAACGTCCCCAAAACCCTCCTATCCCCATAGGGATTTTGCCCAGTAGCCACCCCTTTGTCAGTGATGTTTAAGGGAACTCTGCAGGTGACTGGGAAGAAGCAATCTGTGCACAAAGACAAAACATCTCTGGGTCACCCCAGAGGGACTGGCTGGAATGCAGCACAAAAGCTATGTGTCAGGCTGGTGTGTCTCCAGACAAAAAAAAAAAAAAAAATACTCGTAATAGGAAAAATCTCAGAATCAACTGGCTGTGAGTGACACTGCTTGGATCAGATCTCCCCCTGTCTGCAGGTTAGAAGCTGAGGCTGGCAGAGTATCCCAGAGAATTTCAGACTATGGGTTTCCTTCATCTCATCTCTTCCCAATAGAGGGTAGTAGAAGGCTGGGTTTGGATGTATGCCCACTGATGCATTGTACTTGATAAAAGGGCCAAAACTTTCCCTAGAGAAACAAGTATTGAAATGGCATTGACCAGGCAGGCTGAGCACAGGCCTCCCAGTCGCATCTTCTCTGGCCTTACTACTGGAATTGAAACAGAACTGAAAAGCAGATTTGTACTGCAAGCTTGGGGGATGCAGAAACAGGAGCAAGCACCCTATAGTGATCTAGCATATAGTTTCCCTCTGGTTGCTTTATTCCTCCCCTGACCTACTGCCCATTTCCCAAGCCAAACTCCAGCTGCTTTTAAGCACAGCTTTTTACCTTTTTAGACTTAGATAAAAAGGGTCATTTCACACCTAGCTGCAGGAAACATCAACACGATCCATTTTTCAAGCACCAGACTTCTACAGTGAGCACTCACCCTTTCTTCCACACCACACTGCAGAAAAGCCTTATCTCAAGGTCTAAACAAACAGCATCATTTTAAGTCCCATCTCAAGACCCCAGTACCAAATATTCACAACACGTGGCCTTGTCCCCAAACTCTTAATGCTGACAGATGCATAAGCATGAGCTACAATCTTGGTAGCTGGGAGGAACTTTTTGGTACTATGTAGTGGGGTTTAGAGTCGAGGCATTCCTCCTCCAGGAGCATCCTTAGCATCTAGACAGGAGTTACCCACAGCAGGGAAGGTTTGGCATCATCCAGCAAAGCGAATTAATGATATAAATGACAGAAAAATTTATATTCCCCGTTCATTATGAACCATGCAGGCATGACCTGTAATGTCAACTGAATAAATTGTAGAGGCTGCAAAAAATATCCTTGTCTGCATAACCCACAACCAAACACATTAGAAAATGTTGAGGGATGAAGAGCAGTTTGTTTAATTGATCTGCCATCCTGATAACTACACAGATTCCTTGTTAATGATTAAACCAGTTACAGCACTTATATTTAACCATACAATTTTGTTTCTGCAAACAGTTTGTTGTTTTTTGTTTTTTTTTTTCTTCATAGAGAATAACTGAACAAGAATGATCCCAGTTCTCTCACATGCTTTGAAACAGGAATTTCTACTTTATAAAGAATAAATAGGTTGCAGTGTTCGGGTTTTTTGTATCCAGTTTCACTAAAGCACATCAGGACCAAGCCATACATTTTCTATTGCTATCTTCTGTAGAAGGCACAGCATGTTTGTACTTCTATGCTTGCAGCTCCACTGGCCAGAATAGCCCTGCACTATATATTCACTGTTTTCGGAGCATTACCACTGAAGCAACAGTGCTGCATCCACGCTTTGCGCACACCTTTTGTAGCACATGGCAACGCAGCACGGGGAGCACACATACCTGTAAGTTTTGGTGCAAACCCAGGCATCAAGTGAGGTACTATTTTCATTAACATTGTGAGCAGAGTGAGGCTGTCACTGTAAAATATTATCAACAACCAGGAGCCATCATGACTTCAAGTCTCAGCAGCACGTTCATGATTTTTGTTATTCAAAGAAGCTGTTAAATATAGAATGAAATTCTTTCTGCAGTGTATACTTCGCTGTTTAGATACAATGCTGAAGGCACCTCCAGTTTCCTTGCAATTTGAAACAAAAGAACAAACTACCCTGTAAAGTTACATAAGCCAAAACTTACAACTTCCATTAAGAGATACTGCTTTAATCTTTTGCATAGCTCTGCTTGAGAAATATCTCAACCCACACTGAACAACAAGTTTACTAGGTAAGAATCTTCTTATTTGTGATGACCCTTGAAGCTGCTCAAATAGCAGAAACTGTCACAAAGGCATTTGGTTTAAATCCTCTACTAGCGTCAAGTTTTGCAACAGGACAACTATAGATGGTACCTAAGATAAAGCAGGGTTAGCTAGATCCCACAAGCAAGTTAACTACAGGATAGGAGGGGGAAGTATTTGAGCAAGAAATCAATGAAATTCATTTTTCCAAGACATTGGATCCAAGGGAGAAGAAATATGTTCGAAGTCTGTAGGACAGCTGCACTACTGGGAACAGCAGCACCAAGAGAAAGCACATGCAGCGTGGGTGTCCCACACAAAGGATTGGTCAAATAGTGCTTTACACAGTACATGTGTTCTCATTCCAGAATTCCTGTTCAGAAAGAGACAGGAGAAAAGCTATCCTGCCAGGCTCAACAGACAAGCTGCAGTCTACAAGATGCTGCAGAGACTGTTAGATGTGCAGAAAGTCTCTCCCTTTCAGTATCCCAGCACTGTATAAATACAAAGTGTTAATGGGTAGGATCAAAGAGAAACCTGAACAGCAGAGTAGGAAAATGTAAGTCTTAAAAGCACCGAAGGCTGCCTCATTAATAAGTTATTTGCAGCCACATACTGGGGTATGTGAGAAAAATTTCTCACACCCAGAGACCTGTTCAGCCCTGTGTTTTGGTATTAGAGTTGAAATTACTATGCTCCTAAATTGGGCTGATCTGGGGTTGGAGGGGGGGGAAGTTCCCATTCATATTCCAGTCTGTCAGGAATATTGCGAGGGAAAATTCACAAGCACTCAGAAGCGCAGTGTGCAGAGAAGCCTGTAGGGCAGCACGGAGGATCAGGAGGCATGCTTCATATGTTCAGACTCAAGCACCCACATATATGCCAAAGATTATTTCTGTGCACACAGGGGTTGGCTTTGCAGCACCCACAGACACATTTATACCTGTCAGTTAGCTTGACCCTTTGCTCTGATGTGGAACAGCTGTACGAGCAAGAATAGAGCAAGCTCTAATCCCACACCAAAGTGCTTGTCCCAGCATCATCCCTGCTACTGTTATCCTCCAGAACAGAATTGGGAACGTCTATGGAGTTGTCACCTAATCTCCCACTTCCAGACACCACCAGTTTCCCTGAGCTTGCGCAGAAAGCAGAACATTAATCACTCCTCTCCAGAAACACTATCCCATCTAGAACAGTGATGGCAATTAGTAAGATAATTTTAGCTTATATAATAGCTTTAGCACTGTGGCAATGCAAAGGTTTGCCGATATTAGCAGACAAACAAACGTGCTTCTTCCATAAAGCACAAAAGTGCACTTGCCTCTCTGGCCATAAATGCTTAAGCTGAATGCAGAGCAACAGAACAACTGATGTGTCTGAGAAGTGTGCCGGTCTTCCTCTGAGTTTCCAGATAGGAATCTGGAAAGAGTTAGCAGTGACTAAATAGCTTTTTCCCCCCCCCCAGTAGCTTTTTTGTTACAGTTGGTAAATGAATTGCTTGTTTTTATTAACTACTGCAAAAAAAAAAAAATCTAATTACATAGGTGGTACCCTTCAACCATTTGCTACAGAAGGACAGACAAGAGAAGCTTGCATTGGCCAGGTCTATGCTCTGTTTTTATGTAAACAAAGAACTTCAGTCTTCAGCACTGTTAAGCTGGTACATTTTGTTCTAACTAAATTTCCTGCAAACTTTTAATCTCAACTTTGCAGTTTGGTCAGATTCTTAATGACACCAATAAGTACTTATTTACCAGGAGCTTCTAAACTCCTTGCAACCTCCTAGGCAAGCTCTGCCCATTGCAAAAAGAGTTACAGAGCTAGACCAGAAAAAGGAAGTATTAAATATTGCAGTGTTTTAGGGAGAATTTTAAATGCACATAGCAGCTATTCAGAAAACCAATTTTAAGGTGAAGCATGTATTAAAATTAAACAGTGACTACTTCTTTATTACCACAAGCATTCATTTCAGAGCATTTGTAGGATACTAATTTCACACATGGCTGGACATAAATACTAACCTGCTTCCCATTTCACCAGTACAAATTAGTGTGAGAAAGAAAAGTTTCTCCGTTGTTGTGCATACAAAAACTCAAACAATGTGAGCTCAGTTTAGTTTCTATTAAAAGTTAGAAAATAAATGATGGAATCTGAGACTGGATCTATGATTTTGTTATGGTTTTAGATTTAAGATTTGGATTCTCATAAGGAGCCCTAATAAACCTATACTTCATCGGCTAAAACACTAAAAGTATCCTTACAACATCAAATAATTTATAACTTTCCATTGAATCAGGTGGTGTCATCACTGACATCCTATTAAAATCCCATGGTCTAGCTTATTACAAACTGCACTATAAAGCCCTCATACATCTTGCCAGCAATCTGTACAGACCCTCCATCAGGAGGGGTTATCCTGCTCAGCACTATGCAGTGTCTATATAGCTGAACAATTACTTGGTGACATTCCCAACACCAGGCTGCACCCAGACAGGAATGCCTTCTCCTGAATTGCACAAATAAGTAAGGCTACTAATCAAATGAGAGCTTGTTTTGTGTTATTTTTTAAAGATGAACATCACAGTATCGGTAATGTTTTAAATTTAGATGAGTCTTATCTACAGAGGGCCGTGTGAGTAACTGTCACAAGATATCCCTCAGTTATAACTTCTTTTTTTAAACAATTAACTTACTGAAAGCTGCAATTAGTAAATTACTGAGGCCCACTGATGCACTGGACTTATTCCACTTTTTACATCCACTACTCCAAGCACTCGCTTGTTTTTTTTCACTGAATCTCACGGGCAGTAATAACACTTCCTGACACCAGGAGCAGGGGTCAGTTATTCAGCATCTCCCTGCTTTCTAATAACTACTTTTCTGCAGAGAGCCCTAAGAGTTTTGCTAAGCGGAACTCTTATTCTGCCACTTTCCCCAAATCTCTTTGCAGCATGGCTTAAAGCTACGACTGGAGAGTTTCCAGGTGTTTTCCTTCATTAGCTGTCCTTTTGGCTTTTGCTTTTTTGCCCATTAGCAGGTCTCCTTTCCCTGCTGCCTATAAACAGAAGGTCACAAGGATGTGGAGCAGCTCCAGCTTCCTCTCGTACTGCTTGCTACCAGGCAAGTGCAAAGGAGGGAAGGTGTGTGGATACTGGGAGCACAAAAGAAGTGCATGCAACTGCAACCAAAGACTAATTAACAAGTAAAATGGAAGATTTATCCAATCAGGCACATCCTCATGCTTCCCAGCCTCCCACTCCATTCACAACAAACACATACCTTACTCTTCACTGATTCTCACACAGCTCAGAGCCTGGCTTAGCTCTGGAACCCAAACATAGGTCTCTGCTGCCACCACATCTTGTCTGGGTTACCCTGCACTCCCATACATTAAAAGTCAAGGATGGATTTTCATGATTCACAGAGAGGCCTCAGCAGACAGACAGACAGGAATGATGAATGTTTATGCTATAACTGGCAATTCCAGATGAGCTTTGTTCCAGTTCTGCCAACTGCAGATACGAGTGTTTTTCACCTTAGAAGAGATGCCTCAGTGATAAAAGATTCAAGCAGGGCACTCATTACCACAAAGAGGCCCAAAATCCTTTGTATAATTTGGAGTTTCCATCTAAATTGCCACTCTATATTTTCAGTTCCACTATCAATGGGACTAAGAGTCAGACAGAAGTACAGGTCTGGTGTTTTTAGATTTAGAAGGATAAAACAAAGATCCTCATAGGAAGTCCCAGATGATGTTACTTCAAAGAACGTGCAAGGCAGTATCTGAATGTATTATTTTCAAAACAGCACTGTTCCTAGCCATGGTGGGTCTTCCTCCAAGAGGGAGCTCCGTTACATGACAAAAGATACTGCTTTCTGCAATAGAAGAGCTCTCCTCAGAGTAGGTATTCCTGCAGCCCAGCCTGTCAGACTGATACAAGCTGGTATCAAAATTACCTCCAGAAAAGCTGAGCTATAAATTCTTAAGGACCACACAAGATTCTGAGCATCTTTGAAAACATAATGCCTCGCAGCTGTTGAAGCTGGAGTACTCCATTCCTTCAAAGGGTAAACCTTCAGTGGTCATCTGGATCTGTTTAGAAGCACTGATATCTGCTAAAAAGGAAGCTCACTATGGCTGATACCATGAATCTAGCAGCTTCAACCACTGTACAAAAGTACCAACCATTTGCCTCTATTTGGCTATGTAATGTCAGCTCTTCCCTGTGCTCTGGTGAACATCTGGAAAAGACCAAATGTGCACTAGACTATTTTAACAAACTTTATTTCACAGACATCTCTAGACAGCTCATGATCAAGAGGTGCAGAGAGCCCAAGCCAGAGGCCATGGGCCACCTGGATACTGAAATCCAGCATCTTTGGACCAGTTCTCATTGGTCCTGGAAGAACATGTTTTTAACTTGCCAAAAGACCAGCAGATCTACTGTATAACACATACAGACATTTACTAAGGTCTTCATATGCATAATTCTCTCAGTGATTAGACAAGACGTAACTTGTTTCACCAGGACTTCATTTCTCGAGTAGAGCTGTGTGGGCAGTAGTAGGGAGCTCAGGATTCCAAACGAATAACCAGAAAGAGAAAGCTGGGGAACCTCTGTTGTTTCAGTGCAAGGTAAAATTGGGCTAATATCAGTTTTTAACATCTAATAAATTTGCTGTAACACACAGTTTTGGCAAGAGTGACTGAAACATTTCTGCCAGAAGTAGGGAGAAAGAATTCAGAATGTGCTGCTTTCAAAACGTGACATTTAGACCCTCTATTTGAAAATGATGTTTTTTGCTTCAGAAAGAAGTGGGTTTTTTGTTGTTTTTTTTGTGTGTGTTTTTTTTAAACAAATAGATGGTTGTTAAAGACAAGCCAAGCATCCTGAAAGTGAAACAAACAGAGTGCCTGTGCAGTTGTTGCTATTGAAAATACTCTAAACCTGTGTCCATGCAGCACACGCCCAGCAATATTCACCCTTGTACACCAAAGAAAAAACTTTTACTCCAGAGCCAAAACCAGATCAACAAATACATATTATGTAGAAACAAATATTGAGAGTAAGGAACCTTAGTTTCATTTTCAAGGTTTCTTTGTGCGATGAAATATGACCTTTCAGAGAACAATTACCCCACTAAATAATAATTAACCTATCTGCAACAGGGCAGTAGTATATTCTTACCTACAGGGAAAGCCTAAATTCATTATGGTTCTGTGATATATTTTTAGTTCTTCAGCTTAATGACACAATGCTTCAGGGTGAATTTTGCTCCTGTGAGGAGTCTTGGCTAATCCTTTGCACAGAGGTGAATTCCACATTCATATTTATGAAGAGTCAAAGTTATAGTGCAGTATTTTGATGCCCAAGAGGCACACGCTCCCCCCTTCCAGCTTCTGGTTACTGCTCCTAGCCAGCACTGCAGGTATTACCTCTGGGGGCACAGTCACATTTGTCCCAATTTGATCACAAGAGTGACACCCAAAAAAGCAGCCAAACCTGCACCAAGTCTAATGTTCTGCAAGTAGTAAATATCTGATGGTGAGCCTCTGCAGGGCAAAGCTTTCATCTCAAAGATAAATATCATCAGCTGTTCTAAAACGCAATGGCATAACATCATAATGAATTTAAGATTCAAATGTTGATACCGTAAACATCCTCTGTTGCCTAGGAAAACAGTGCTAAACATTCCAGCCATTATTATAATTCAGGCATTTGAAACCCATGAATTCATATTTATTTCCGTATAATAGCATTTTAATCCTTTCATTTTAATCTCTTATCAAGGCCAGCCTTCCTGCTCTCTTTACATACATGTATATAAACAGAAACTTTGGTGTTGATTATTCTCCAGTCAAAGTAAAGGATAGTTTCACACACTTTTTCTAATGCAAAGGAACCAAATTATAACAGATTTTGGCAACAAAGATGGCAATGAAGACAAGATCTCTACTAAACAATTTTCCCAGTGGCTATACTTTTCTCTAAGTTACTAAAAAGGTTTTCTCTTTAGAGAAAACTCTCTCTCTCTGACCAGCACAACTCATTACCCATTTAGATTGTGAAAATGGTACTAATCTTAGGAAGTTTAGTCAGGAGCAGTTTCTCTTATTTAAATTAAATGCAACATTTGTTGCATTTTAGTAGCTTCAGGAAGATGCACTGTGCAGAAGTTCAGTCCCCCACCCATTATTAATATGCTCCAGGTTCTTGCTGCTTTCTTCTGCATCACATATTAGACCTTGCACTACCCATAACAGCAAGTCTTTTCATTTGAGAAGTTGCAGCTAATTCAGAATTCATCATTGCATGTGAGCAACAATTTTCCCCCCCAATGCATTTTCATGATTTTCATATGTTTATCATCCAGCTTTATTAAATCCTTCCAGATATTCGTCCAGTCTACGGCTTCTTGCTTAGTTTCATCACCTCATCGTTCAATTCATCTTCTAGGTCATTGTGAAGAGCACTGAAAGGTATATACACTACAAAGTGCTTATTCTTACTACTGAATTGGCTTTTGCTGTGATGCATTTAGTGGTGGAAGAAACAAAACTCCAAAAGCATTAGAAAAAAAGGAATATACTCCAACACAGCTCCCTGAAGGAAAGGAAAGCTAGCTGGCTTTTCAACCTTGCCAGGGGCACAAAGCTCTCTCCCCCCCCCCCTCAGGCTCATAACACTTTCTGTGGTTTATGGTATGCTAACAAAACAGCACACTTAAAATAGAGCTTGATGCTTCCAAACCTTCCGGTGCGTGGGAGCTGAGTTCCCCACTGCATCAGCACTGCCTGTGCTTCAGTCCTCATTGGACCTTGGAAGAGAAGCATGAGGCTGACACTGCGTGCTTACATCTCTTCCTCCTTGCTGGGAGCTCCTGCCATCTCCTGTGAGCCTGGGTAGAGAAACAAGAGACGGAAGAGAGGAGGGAAAGGAACCATCACTATGCTGGAACTAGGCCAAGAGCCCAGTGAAATTAGGCATTCCAGTGCCATTACAACTTTGTAGAAGGGCCAAAGCCCCTGAAAACCACTTTTAAAAATTCCCTAATTAAATGATTGTATCTGCTGCACCTTGTCAAGGCTCCTTGCTATGCTGCAACTCTGTAGCAGTGTGGGTGGACATTTTTAGACACTAACATCAGGCAGAGGAGCTACTGACTCAGATCTGCTGTGAACTTTCAACTAACAGAACTCCACAGTCTCCCTCTGGGGGGGAGGGGGGAAAAGGGTTGTCTGCAGCCTCCAAGGAATTTATGGACAAAATGGTTTCAGAAACCTCCAGCTAAGGCTGCTCAACAGACATAGCTCTCTGGCCACCATCCCTACACACACACATGCACACATGCCTTCAGAGCACCACTAGAAGTTGCATAGAAATCAACAGAAAGACAGATGAAGCTCCAGGACAGTCGATTCTTCACTCATTTTGGAAGTACCTCAGCTACAGCAAAATTGCCATTTACTTTCTTCCAGATTTCAGGCAGAGAAGAACCACAGAATTTGACTCATTTGCAGATTGATTCTTTAGAGCAAAACCTTGTTTCCCTGTGATTGGCAATTTTCTACCTATATTTTAGAAGCCCCACTTTCCCACCATCTTCTTTACTATCTTAAGAAAAAAATATCTAAACTAAAAGAGCAGTTGGGGTTTGACCAAACAACTCTGTGCCACAGCTGTCAGTAGTCATGACAGGTTCGATGATCCTGAAGGTCTCTTCCAGTCCTGTGCTCTTCTATGCCTTCCAGATACACTGACTGCAGGGTAGCACTGGTGAAGGTCAGTGTACTGAAAATGAACACAAAGGGCTGGAGCTTTTTGCCCTCAAGATATTCTGCTACTTGTATGATTTCAAATATTACCTTATCTTCATATTTAAAGACTTTGGATGATTTTAATATACAAGAGTGACTGCGTGTATTCACATATTCACAAGTTCTTACATATGCACTGCAGTCTCTGGTTTTTGTAACAATTCTGCTCTGGATTTGTAAGATTTGTAAGATGACCGCAGGCTATTCACAGATTTGTGAATCTTTTGTACTCCTGTGAAGTGGTTATAGTGATACTTATCTGCCTCAAAGGAACAGCAAAGATCCTCGTTTCAGTTTATAAAGATGCTCAAAGATTGGTACGGAGGAGAGTTAACTGGTTCATAGGTTACAAACTCTCTAGTCACCTTCTGGGTTAAAAATAGCTTCATTTTTCAGTTCTTTTTGAGCTTACACAGAAATAGACAATTACTTATGGCAAGGTAGGAACTGGGCTGAAATTAGCTGAAATTACTAATTAGCATGGAAGCATTTATTAGGAACTACCACGCTTTGGAGATATACAAACAAACTTCAGTACAATCTCATCAAATGAGACAGTATGGACTACATGCATCTATCATGTCTTCTTTTGGTGTATTACTGTAACACTAATTACTTCAAGACTTTATGATGTAATTATAACAACATTATGGAGACAAAACAGTGTTTCCATAGTTGTATCACCAGGATGTTGTAATGGCAGAATGAGACAAGTTAGGGCTCAGGTATGGGGATAATGCTGGATTGTCAAAGTGAACTGAAGGGACACTGCTGTGAATCGTTGATGAGCAACCCTTAGCAAGAAAATGGAAGTGACACCAATATGATGGCACAATAGCCACATTAAATAAAACAAAATCAATGATATTCTATTTAAATAACACCAGGAATGGGAGCCATTTACACAGGTCTGATTTGGCTTTTAAAATGAGTCAGGTACAATAAATGACAATGTGTTGACAGTTCCATCATTCACTGAGCTGTGTGAGCCTGTTTTGTTTCCTCTAATCACCTTCCAAAGAAATTATGAGCTAAATTTCTTGTAAGGAGAGTGATTTCATGAAGGCAGCACTCTGGAGATCAAAATTTCTTCATTGTCTGCAACCACCAGAGAAAAGCTCTATTCCTATATTTTTTGTCTGGAATGTCTCATGTTTACAGTGCTAGAGCCTGCACTAGGATCAGAACCTTACCCTGCCGTGTACTTTCTAGACCATACTGCACACAAAGCCTGGTTTGAAAGAGTTTGCAGCTCAAACAGCAGAACTCACTGGGAAATTTCAGTCTCACTATTACATTTTAAGGAAAAACTACTATCCAAAATTCAAAGGCTCCCCTTAAGAAAACTACAAGTTCGCCTATTTTTTATTTTTCTTTTCAGTTTTATGGTGGAAAAATTCCTTTGTAATTCTCAGGCCATTTTCTAACAATTCTCCTGCCATTTAAGAGCTAGTCTCTCAGCCTGAACTACCTCCCAGGATGTCACATCTCTACCCTAAATAAGCCACCACAGTGTGTTGCAGGACCCACGGTCTATTTAGAAATCCCAGCCCACTGAGGAGAAATACCCTTCCTGTAATTCCCTGAAGTAAAGACGGTGCAGAAATTGCAACTCAGACCAGCATTTAGATAGATTTCTGGAGAACAGAAGCATTTCAACTGATCACCCAAAGAACTGATGAAAACAGGTTGCCCAGTAATAGCACTGATTTTTTTTTAACCTGCAGTTAAATCCACTGAAGGAAAGCTGATGTGGATCACTGTACGTCACAGCATACTGAGCAGAAATCTTCAGATACTTCCTGGATTAAGATGCCTTCTCCCAAACAATTTCCTACTTGTTCTGCCCACTGCTTAAGGCTCATGTGGCTGAACAAAGGGATGCTGAGCTGCTGTCACCTCTCAGTCCCATTTGTGTGTACAGAGGATTCAGCATTTGCACACTGCAACCCCACAATTTCCATAGCAACACCAGGAGGGTTTGTTAGCCACAGGTAGCACACACAAAAGGTTCTAACCCCTTCAAGCTTTTAAAAGAAAGCGCCAAATAGGCTAATTATATTGTAAAGCTCTTAATAACAGCATAATTCTTAAGGTTTCACTTAAAAGAAGAAATCTCTTGCAGGCATGAACTGTATTACTGCACAGCTTGTCCAGCTGTATTTTAAGACAGATTCCTAAGCAAAACTTTCTGCTTGTTATAAAAGTATTATTTTAATAATTGACATGAATCATTAGAAAAACTACAACAGAAGAGTCCACGTTATTCCGTCCAGATAATTGTTTTTCTATATATCTGCTACATAAAACTGTAACACTGAGAGAAACAGAGCAGACATGGTGCTATTGCTCCCTCTACTGAAATGTTCATTATTTCTTATTACAAGTGATGCGCTTCAAGTCATTACAAATAATTCAACTAATCAAAAAAATCATGTTTTCAGAGTGATGTAACCAAATGACTGTGTTCCCTAGCAAGGAAGTGGAAAAAAGGTCCAATTAAATAAGATACTTTTTCTGTTTTAAATCAAGTTTTCTCTAAGTGTTAATTCTAGCTGTAGTCATAGATGAGCATTAGATGGAGAGCTGCATCCATCTGAAAAAAACAAACATGAGCAAAACTTTCTGCTGCTGATCACTCTCTTTTTCTGGAGGCATAGGGTATGAAAGAGGTAGAAAATAAGAGAGGCAATGAGTATGCAGCGAGGTATTCTGCATTCTGAACAGCCTCCCACTGCAAACATGAGCACCAAGAATCCCAGAGAATTAATCAGGGAGAGTAGAAAGCAAACAAGAAGGTGATTCATGAGGGGATTCACAGAGCTGAACTCTACGTGCATGGGAAAGCAGCTTGCTGAATAACACATAGCTCCCTGTACCAGAACACCTTATTTCTCAGCCCAGGAACAAACAAATGCTCCTTGCTGCTGTGCTTATAGAAGTCTTCAAAAAAAAAAAAAACCTCTGATCCTCTGGCAAAATTATGTTCAGCCTCTGTCTTTATCCAAACCACCTAAAAATAGATTGCTATTGAGCAGCAGACGAGAGGGGAGTTGCTTCAGCACCAAATTGCTAAATCGCTCTCCTCAGAGGCTTTGTCCCTCTGCACGTAGAGATTTGTAATCTAAAAAAAAAAAAGTCTCTCCTTCACCTTTTCTGCAGTGTTACAGTGATGGAGAAGGAAAATGCAGCTGCTCAGCTTTTACTGCAAAGTTCCTGCTGGGAGGCAGTTTGAAGCTGACTTCCTCTTTTGGTCCCTCCGAGCCTCACAGACCTGGCAGCACCTGGTGGGCAGCAGCTCAGGCAGGGGCACCGAAACGCACAGAGTGCAGGATGCTCCCACATCTCCACATTTCTTTTTTTTTTTTTTTTAAGTATGTAACTTTAGAGTTAATCGCCCTTTTATTCTTTCTCCAAAATATTTCTTTACAGGAAGAAAAGAGATAACTTTCATTTTCTGCTAATTTTAATTACACGGGATCAAGTTCTGTGGCTGATTTGTTTTAACATGCTCTTCACTCCTTATTTCACATAAGGCTGTACTTCTTGTTTTAACATCAAGAGAAAAATCCTCACCAGTTTCAGTGAGCTAAGGATTAGATAGCTGTGCTCTGCAGCCTTTAAGAACCTGAAATTGTGACAGTATTTTAACATACAGATCTTTTTTTCTTTTGTGCAAGAAAGCACACATCAGGCACTTTGGCAAGTGTGTTTCAATCGTCTTATTCACGCCATGCTCTGCTGCTCAAGCAAGCATATGGCTCATTGTGTTTGAAGTCCCATAAATCTGCATTAGTTTAAAATATATGAATGTGAATCATTAGCCTAAGACTTCAGAGCTAGTAAAAGAGCACACAAGTTAAATATCCCTTCCAAGCTTTTCAGAACACAATATGAAACACCATTACTGCATATTTAAAGTACACCACTGACTGCTCTCCAAGCAACTTTTTCCAGGGATAAAGACTTATTTTGAAGTTCAAATTTTTTTTTTTTTTAAAAACAAACCATCTCAGATAAATAGCCTGTGAAGATTAGATCCACAAAACAGCAGCTTCATCACTTGAATCTAATTAAAACCATTTGTCAGAAACATACTTTAAAATTCAATGGGACCTGTACAGCCAGCCTGGAGTTCAAGCTATAATTATCCTGCCCTGGGTATAATTAGAATCAGGGTATTAATGAGCATAGACAATTATATTTTTTCCTCCACATGGGTTTTTCATTTCAGATGAAGAAGGAATTACATCACTGAAGAAGGTAAAAAGCAAAATAAAAAGAAAAGCTGTGTGTTTCAGACCACACTGAAGTGAAAAGCATCCACCAACCAATACATTGGGTTTTTTTGTGTATGAAAGACTTGGCAAAGTTTGGAAATACTTCAAAAACCTGTTACTTCTAAACTATCAGAGATACTTAGGACTCAGGTGCACTTGTTTTTTTAGCAAGGATTATTGTGTTAAATTAGCCATGAAATTTCAGATGTTTAACCACCAACTGAATTAACAACAGCCATTTAATCCCAGTAAAAGGAAAACATTAAAACACAAGGAGGAAACAAAAAATCCTTCTTTTCATGCATCTTCTTTCAATTTCAGTTATCCTGTATTTAAATGAAGGGAAAAAAATGAAAGAGTAATGCTGAAGTGCTTTTCCATTACCTTAATGCTCCTTGTGCCTTAGACCTTGCAGCTGTTCCAGCCCTTGCTCTACATTTGGTTACAGGGAACAGAGCAGACAAAATTGAACTCTTACTAAAACCACTCAGTGTATTTTTCCAACTCACTGGACATTTCACCAACAGCAGGTTAAAGGTGAACTAGCAACAGGCTATAACACAAAGATAATGAGCAGAACCAAATAGGATAAAAGGCAAAGATCCTACAACTTGACTCACATTGCTATCACAAAACAAGCTAACAAAAAAAGCCACACCAACAACCCCACCACCACCAAACACCAAGGGAAGATCTGTAAAGACAAAGAGCATCTTCTACTAGTTCATCAGGTGTAATTGGGGAAAAAAAAAAACAGACATTGTTTCAAGTGCACAAACCTCCATACCTTCAGGCCATCGCAGTTTACCTCTATGCCAATATCTCCCTGTTTTCTATGAAGTCCCATTCTCCAAAGCCTGAGCAGCTACTGAACAACATTCCTTGAGGGCAAATGTAGAACTCCTCAAATCATTGTCCAAAGTGGATGAGATTTAAATTTTATAATTAACAGAAGGGTAAACATTAACACCTTGCAAATGGAATGACTGCAGAACATTTCCTTAATAACATCTTGCTCTACCCTGCTGGGGAAGGAAAGAAAGTCCTGCCTTAGCTGCAGAACTCCCACGTGGAAAATAGGCAAGAAAGAACTATACTGAGCAAAATGCAGGAAACTAGGGAAACCTAAACTTCAGAAGGACAATGGAAGAAACCCAACATCTTTGCTTACATGGTTCTCAGTTCCAGATTGCTGGCTGAAAAGGTAAAAAGGGCATAACTACAAAGATTGTTGTATTCTAAAGCAGGGAGCTGACAACACACATCCTATGTACTAGCTGTCACAGAAGGTATGCAGAGCCAGTGAACAAGGTTGCAGACTTAAGCCCTGATCACAAAGTGACAGCACCAAAGGGATGCCTGTAAGCAATGGGCCTATAGAGCACTTCCATGTGACTGCCAGAAAAGCCAGATGATTGTAAGTGAAGAAACACTGAGTGCCAAGGTGGAGTTGACCAGCACTCTCTGAAACCTCAAGGAACTCCCTACATAAAGTAAATTCTACCAACCCCCTCCTGAAATCTTCCAGGGAAACCCTCACTAACACTCTCCAGCTAGGGCAGAAGGGAGCCAGGAACCTTGGCTCTGCTATGCTCAGCTGGCACATGCATACCTCTACATTTTAGAAGAGCTTCCTACAGCACACAGTAACCCACCATAACATATGACAAACTTCCACATCCTTTTTCCTAATGCTGTTTAATCTATTTCAAAGTTCTTGTGCATGCATGCATCTATACAGTAGACGCCTACATTTGAGTGAAACAAATGGTTAGCAGAGTCAAGCACATAAAGGGGTCAAAAGGAGAAAATTAACAAGCTCTTCACTAGGCAAAGTTCTCTGTTGAAATGCTCACCAGTTATAAATTGCTAGAGTAGTCTCTGGTGGGATGTATCACCTCCTGGGCATACAAGTCCTCCCACTTTACTGCCCATGTTTACCATTGAAATAGCATGAGGATTTTTAACAGTAAAAGCAGAAAGGCTATTATTTCCATCTCCCTTGCAGGATGCACGATTCTCCATCAGCGTTCTCCACCTTAATCAGTTTCCTTTTAGGTATCTCTAGGTCTCCCCTGAAGCACATACTGCTGACATTCCATTGCACAGGGCTATGTTCAAAGTTGAGTCACACCATTAGAAGAAAGTGGAAGTACTGAAGGATACGCTTTGAAAATTTAACATTAACACTGACTTTTTTCACGCTGCCTCTGAGGCCTTCCTGCAGACTGCATGCCAGACAGTTTATTCCATCCAATTTTTAAATATCTGGGGACTGAGGCTGATTTCAGTAACTCTCCACTAATACATCATCCCTTACCTATTTCCCCCATTAGTAGACAAAACACTGGGTGGGAGGAAGAGGGGTTAACTGGAGGTCTGCTGCCATTCACATTAATGACACTAAAACTGCAATTATTAATGCTGTTGTTCAGCCCATTGAAAGCATGCTGGTTCTAAAGTAATGTTGATTTAGTGAACAGAGAATTTTAAAAAAAAATTCTCTTGGTACCCTCTTTTATCTGCAGTGAAACCATTGTGCCTATGCATCTTTTTTTGGATTTCCTATTTTCATTACAGAAATTAGAGGGAGAAGCACAGTTTGTTCTGTCATGTTCTTGGCTTGGACCAAACATAGAACAGGTAATAGAAACCTTGACATTTGTTGAGACAAAACAAGAGAAAAAAATCACAGATAAATGTCACACAGTAAAGAATGCAGAAATACCTGCAGAAGTTATTATTAAAATGATAAATACAGAATAAGAAAACTTGTGTGGAAAGTGATTTTACTTATCACATTCAGCATAAATGTCCAAGAAAGTCAGGAAATTACACACTCCACTGTAGGATCCCATGTGAAGAGCCCAAATCCCTTCACTAACTACAGAGTAAGACTGCAACAAAAATTGACACAAAGAAAAAGCTAGTAAAAAATCACCAATTCTCTCCAATTCCTGCCCGATCACCTTGAGATCATGAGCTGAGCTCTGCTACTAAGCTGAGTCCTTTAAAAGCAGGATCACTTTTATCAGCAGTTGCTTGTGTATTTTTTTATTGTGACTAAGTTGTTTGAAAGAAACATGCTCAAGTATTGCATTTTAGACAAGAGGTCCAGCAGAGCAGCAAAGAACCTTAAACCAAACAGCTGTGCTAATTGTTTCAGCCAACTTTCTGAAGAGCTTCAGTTGAACACAATATTGAACAGCATATTCTTCTTGCACCACTGTGAAAGGACTTCCAGCACCTCTCACAGAACAGCTGAAGTCAAAGCTATTATTGTTTTCACGCTTTCACTGTCACTGCCTTAATACAAATGACAATACAATTCTCCATTTAGCAACCACTTTTCTTTGTTCTTCTCTGCTGTTTCCTCCACAAGTTGTTTTACTATCATTTTTTTAATTTAGTTCCTTTTAGTTTCCAACTGTGCACCATTAAAACTCCTCCATTCTAGTATTCTCCCTAGATGCTGAAAATTATGTTCTTTCTTCTAGTACTTGGCTTCCTACCCTTTGATCCCTTTTTGCCTTCCTAGTAAGCCATCTGACCCTCTCATACTTTCCCCACATCTTTTCTTCATTCACCTCCTACTTTCTCAGCTGCTTTCATCTTCACACTCTAGGTTCCCAGTTTCTCTTCACAAGAGAAATGCACATCTTTTCCTAGAGCCTGATAATGCCTACAAGTCAAACACATCTTTAATCTTACTTCTGATTTTAGGTATGGATTCTATTTAAATTAGGCTTTCCACTTTACAGTATACTGACACAGCAGCATCAGAGCTCAAGTTATATGGCGAAGGTTTGAAGGAATTGAAAGGAATTAAGAGCCAAAGCAAAATACTTAAGATATTTTGCAGCGTGATTAGCTAAAACCATGTAAAAATAGAGATATAGATGTATATGTGATCATAGAAAGGTATGTAGATGGATATAAACAATAACACAGCTATACACAGCATCACCACCTTCCATTACACACTGCTCTGCAATATGTAATACCACAAACAAACAAATCTGAAAACAGAAGATTATCCAACTGGCAGTTTTCAGTTGGTAGGCTGGGGACTGATAAAGGTGCACAACAGGAGAAGACTTAAGGAATCCAATGCTTGCCAATAGCCTTTGTTACACAGCCCATGCATGGGAGAGATGTGCTCAGCTTAAAGGTTTAGCAGTGCAGGCTGCCCAAACCTCTTGGTCCAGTCCCACAGAGGAGCCAAAGAGCAGAAGAGAAATTTACCTTGCTCACTTATTTTCAAATTTCTGAGTGGGACAGAAAAGAAGCAGCTGAAAAACTTTTCCTACAGCAGATTAGATTCTCAAAGCTTGTGCTTCCCTCAATCTACTGGCAGCAAAAGACTTACAAGACTCTCCTGTTGTGCTTAAAGATTCCCCCGTCACTAAATTCCAGTTTTCTCAGTTAAAACACAAGAAATCATGATAAAAATAGGCAAATTGACTTTACCAAAACCACAGCAAGGAGAGGAGAAAAATCTCTAACGATTCTAGTGAAGAAAATATAGCTGTGTTGCCATCTTTCCTGCATCAATCTTACCCCTGTTTAACCTCCTCTCTGGAATTGCGTGAAGACAGCTGCCTGTGCGAGATCACTGGCTCAGCATGTGTACTTTGCACGTGGTCTCAAGATGCTCAATGCAGCAAGGATTCCACACAAGGCAGCACACAAACCCTTCCTCAGGGCACTGATTGCACTCTTGGACAGCACAAAGCTTACACAAAGGCTTAGACATACATGAGAAGTGCTTTTGCTATCCATCAAGCAACAAGCCCCTCTAGGGTAACTGCAGCAGCACATCTAACCTGCTGAAGCCCTGGGGATGTACCCCAGAAAATCCCAGTTGCTGGGCTGTGTCACAGCACAGCCTCAGTTAGTTTGCATGCTCCACATTCCTCACTGTCTGAGCCACGCTCTGAGCACTGCTTTCATGTACTTTCTTGCTCACACTAGATGTCTGAAGTCAAGACACTGGTCTCAGGAAGATTATTTGCTCAGCAGCATTTAAAACAGGCTATTTTCTGGTGGAGTAGAAGTTCTGCTGGCAATTTTTTTGTTATTAAATTACTAATCATGAATCTGATTGCTATAAAACCCAGTCAACAGCAGCTTGGATGTACATCACAATCACCCTTAAGATACATGACTGAAGTGCCACACTGAAGAAATTATTCATGCTTGCACTTAATCTGGAGAAATCATGGGAGAAACTCTGTGAGGGAGAAATACAGACAGGAGCGAGCTCCACAAAGAGCAGGAGATGGGGGAAACTTAAAGGCAGCGAGCAGCTGTGGATACAAGGTGGGCGAACAAAACTGGCATGAAGAAGCATATTCTCATTTTATCCACAGCTCATCCACTAAACGTCTGTCCATCAGCTCCTGACAACCTTCTTGATATTGTCCCCCCTGCTTGTGTTTTACATCAAATGTTTCCAGAGCTGTGCGACAGAGTGATCAGCTCACCTTACCAGCACATGGATTAAAGATGGAAGACAAGTAGGAGCAGACTAGAGGAGGAAGGAATGCTAAGCAGTCTTCCTAATGCCAGCAGCATGCTTTCATGTCCACAGAAACTTGCTGTCTGCTTACTTCCATTAGCAGTGGCTACCATGCAACAGCACACTCTCTAAGAGACAATTCCTTTGCACACTCACTGCTGTTAAGCTTTTGTTCATGTCAACACTACTGTGCTATCATAAATCAAGATCTCATGTTTCTATATAAGGTTCCTATTAAATAAGGTCCACAAGCTATTCTACATAACAATAAACTCTCATAATGAATAAGAGAGAAAGATTAATAATAAAAATCACATGATTTGATCAACCCCCGGTAAAACTTTTTAATTGAATATTCTCAAGGAATATGCATCTGTTTGCACCTTCTCAGATTAATTCATTATCCATAAGCAGCTGAGCTTTGTTTCTGCTCTCAGTAACCCACAGAAAAGAAACAAAATTACTCACTGAATCACCCATATTCAATTGCACTTGCATCCTCTCAACATTGGAATAAATGCTATTAAGCTTCCATAATAGTTTGGCCAATACTTACAGATTGTTGTTTTTTTTTTTTCTTTCTTTCACCCAGGTATAACGCTGTATCACAAAATGCCTTAAAGGAAAAACAGAATGAAAAATGATGTTTTTGCCATCATATTCCACCTTATTGCAGCACATTTAAAATTTAAAGTTACCTGCCTGTTAAGATCAATTTAGACAATAATAAGCTGAAAAATAATGATATGCATATAGATATAAATGAATTTGTATATGCAGCTAAGGGGAGTGTTTTCAGAAGACACTTAAACGGTTTCTGAGAATCCTAAAGGAATGTGTGGAAGTCCAGCAATAGCTGCTCATTTCCCAGGTACCATGTGAAGCCAACAAAGACAACAAATCTAATTTTCTGGCTTTAATTGATACTAAGGTCCTGTGTCACCACCAAGTTGAGAATAAAGTCCCCCTGCTCATGGTTTACAAGTGTTAGATCCTGTTAATGTAACATCCCTCCCTTCCAATAGAGAACTCCAAGGAACCTCCAACAGGAACAACTCAGCAGAATTTAACTTTTTTGTTCCTCCCACAGGTTTTCCTCCAAGGCAGCATAATCCAACCCTTAGTAATTAAGATGCCCATTCTCTTCCCAGCATATTCAAGTACAAAACCCTACTCTGACATCAATAGGAAAGTAATATTATTAGCATTGATTAGTTAGTAACAAATCTCTCTGGAATACGCGAAGGCTAATCACAGCTCGAAACAGTGAAATACATGAATGCTTATCTGAACATGAGAACTCAGCAAGCCTGCAACCAGCTTTATACAGATTTCAGCTAGCTAAGTTTGTGCAACCAGATGGAAAGCACAGCAATAACAGCAGAGTAGCAAGATCCCAAGCTACAACAACTGAAGACCTGCTTAAAGACAACAGCCACAGAAATGAAGAAAAGAACCTACCTACCTTCAGAAGGCTTAAGGAGCAAAGAGACATCCAGCAAGACACCCTCATCTCCACTGCCAACCCTTAAATGAGGTCTGGGAAGGAGTGAATCCTGGCTCCACCCCTTCTGGTCAATCAGTGCATTGCTTGCACCTGAGCTTCTCTGGGTTGGCCCTGCCTTCCCACCAGGTGCTCAATCACTGCTTCAAGCTGTGACTTAACATTTCCACTGCAGGTCATATAACCAGGATAGTTTGGTGAATGGCTATTTAGCAACGTTATTTAGCTTCTGACATCTATGAGGATAAAGAGTTTCTTGTATATTTACATTGTTTGATTTCCATAAGCAGCAGGCTACCTCCCTTACACTTTCTGGCCTTCAAAAATATGTCAAAATGGGATTTCAAATGAAAGCACAAGGAAAGGAGAAAAAATTGTATACAGAAATAAAATAGCCATTTCTACCTAATTTGTAGACTGAAGTTATGTAAGGAAGCATTGTTAGCTTCTGCTGGAAGTTATTTAGGATACATCTAAGGCATCGGTCTCCCTTAAACCTAAAGGAAGGCTATGGGAATGATAACATTCTGATGCAAAAGTTTTTGAGCTTTTCTCTCATATAATAATTGCAAAAATGTACAGTATTTCCCTTTCTCATATTAGTACATTATTACTGACTACATCACTTCTTTGTTAGATCTCTAGTTTAGTTTCTATCTCTGTCAATATATTTCTACCTGTCATGTTAAAGAATCATAGAATCCTAGAACTCTTTGAGTAGGAAGAGATCCTTGAAGGTCATCTCCGCTGGTCTGAGAACAAAGGTGGAAATGAAGCTATGGATAAGTAATAGCTCTAGAAACTAAGAGAACAAAAGGGAGAAAATAAAGTATGGTGACATTTTCTGAAGCCAATCCACTGCAGCAACAACTCTACACTGGAATATCCAAGCAGTATACCATATGCAGTATACTTCAGAAGACTTACAAAGTCTTCTGATGAAACTTAGCTATCGTAATAAGTGCTAACACTGACTCAAATGAAAATTGAAATGTCTGTGTTATTTTTTTGCTGATGAATAGAAGAAAGGGAAAGTACTTGTACCATAAGTTGAGTCACAGCCTGAACCACTGATTGAGCAGCTGGGGAAAGGACCTGGTCAGCCCTGGGAGCACAGGTGAAGGCAATTGATGTGTGCAACTGGAAGGGGAGGAGCCTGGCTGCACCCTTCTTAGACCTCATTTAAGGGTTGACTGCCACTAGGGGAGGATTTCTGATTGGAAACCCCTCCCTTGTGGAGTCTTTCCTGCAAGCCTAGCTCTTTGGAGGCAGGTGAGCACCTTTACTTTTCTTTTGTTTTCTTGTGAAATAGTCTCCTATTTGTGCTGGTCTCTTTGTTGTTATGCTCCTGTATTGTCCTTTCACTGTGTTAATCTTTCTGATTGTAATAGTACTTTACATGAGAAGTGGGTAGAATCAGCTATATGTGGGCAAATAAAAGGGTATAGATTCTAACCCACAGACCTAGAAGGTAAAACCTAGATTAAAAACTCTCTTAATATATTTTAACGTATTTGGCTAATCTTGTGGAGAAATGACCCCTATTCAGATAGGGAGCATTCAAGTTTTTACAGTGAGTCAGGAATCAAGAGCAGTTCATACAACTCAATGAATAACTGAACAGCTCATCATGTTGCAGGAAATGTTTTGAGGACTACTGTGAAACACAAGTTCAACAACAGTTAAAAACACTGTGCTGGGAAGTATAAACAGTGGTATTGTTTATAGCCAACTGATATAACCCCTCTGCTGTTTTCAAGATTGGTGAGGTCTTTGCTGATGTGTTTTGTCCAGTTTTGGGCAACATATTTCAGGAAAGATCAGCTTGAAGACTTGGTGGGAGTTACTGAAACGTTGTGAAACACAACACACCAGGAAGGTCTAAGGTAAAGCTAAGAAGTCAGTCTTCAGGCTGGGGTGAAGAGAGACAGTGGCCAAGTAGGGCAAGGTTTGGGTGGATCAGGAGGCCAACATGCTATGGCATCCCTAGGAAGGGGCTCCAGGTTAAGCTGAGAAAGGTGGTCTTGGCCTCTGGGAAGACCAGGGTAGTTCAGGCCACCAGGCTGTGGCAGATAGAATACCCTATGGAAATGATGGACTTCTTCAAATGAAGGTTATTCTAACTTTTACCAGGAAAGGCAAAGGCACCACAGATCCAGCGTGAGAGCGAAAGGAGAGACCTCAGCTTTCCTTCTTTATTTTAACTTCTTAAGGTTGATGCCATAGGTCTTAATTATTTTACATCTCTTGTGACCTACGGTGATTCCTCCAGTAAACCAGACACCAAGAAGAGATGCTTTGGCCAGAATGGAAAATATCACACCACAGATAGTAAAGGTCCATCATCAAAGAGCAGGAAATATGTTCCCTACTGCTGGGTCACATATATGAGGGATTATCAATTTACATCTATAGGCTTTCAATTATATTTATTACTCGTCATTATTTTTCCAATAACTACTTTTTCAGTTTAGATAATCTTCCTTCACCTTTATGTCCATACTCAATGCAGTTAATATAAATATAGTAGGTATATGAATACTATTGAATTACCTGTTTCTATGTAGTTGAAAGTAGATTATTTCTTCAGCTGTGCTTCCTTTGGGCCTGAAGAATGATAGTTTTCATACTCTGATTGCTCACTGAAGCCAGACCACTGTAACCAAAGAAATACTATGCATAAATGTCTAACAGGTTTAAAATTATACTTAGGCCACACGTCTATGAAATTAACATCCTTCCAGATGTTCAGAAGGCATCGTTTCCTGCACACACACTGTTAATTTTACCTATGCTTTTTATAACTTTTAAAATCACTATTTGCTTCCATCTTTCCACATTTTCCTCATGAAACACTTTTGCTATAATATTTCTTAACTGCACTCACCTGTGTGCTTCAGGCATCCATTCAACCTAATATCACCAATGCTTCCTATATATCCAGCTCCTTATCAGCACAGTGCACTTGAAAATAAAACAAAATGCCAGTCAAGTCCAGTTCAAGTATTTGGGTCTAATTTAGGATTACATAAAGTGTTTATTTCCCAGAAGACTTATTTGCAAGTATAATTAATATTGGACATTTTTTACTGAATTGGCTGGAGTTTTTAGCACTGGTGTGTAATCAAATCAGAGTGGTAAATTTGTTTATACTTTACACTGATTTGGATGAAGATGTTGTGTTGTGATTTTTGAGCTAATGTTGGTGTTGAAATAGGAGACTTAGTAATGAGGAGTTTTGATAGTATCATTGACTAATCCAAGCACTGCTTCTTGTCAGAAGGAAACTTTTTTTTTTAAATGTGTAGCAGGTTACTCATCTTTCTGGTTTCCAGACAGTTCACAACAGATTAAACACTGGGAAAGGCAGGTGGAGAATCACTGACACAAGTTGTAGCCTCACCTAATGACTTGCTAAAGATGTTTCTGCAGTGCCCTGCCTTAGCTGTAAGGAGAAACCTATTAGAGTTCCTTTGCTTCCAGCATCACTCAGCACATGACTAGAAATATCCTGGCTCTGTGTTGCTAGTTCTTATCCATGCTGATTTTGTATAGTTAAAGGACTACAGCAAACTTGTGTCACAGGAAACAAGTCAGTGTCTTTTCACCATTACCTCATATTCAGGCAATCAAAGAAAACCAAGAATGAGAGAAATAAGGTACCATATGTTTTCAGTTCATGTTTCCCTGACTAAGGAAACCAACTGGCAGCTAGTGGTTTTGGACATAATGGCCATTGATAGTCTGTATGGGAAGAAGATAGCAGACTTTACCCAGCTACATCAAAGTACTATGTAAGCAATGTGACAGTATTTGCTGGACAGGTAACATTTCATTATGGAATCAGGAAGGGACCTAAATATTCCTCCCAGCACTAAATGCTTTGCTACCTGGGTTCTCTTGGCCACACCACAGAGAAAAGAAAGCGGGCTTGTGATTTCTCTATTAACGATGGGAGAGAACAGAGTTGCTGAGCTGCTGTGATTAGGTGTAAACTGGTTAATTCACATCTCAGGAAGGTCCTCTGATTACTATGTTCATGCATATTCTTTCACTAATAAAGCATTCGAACACGCCTGTAAATCCACGTTTCGATAGGGAGTCTGTGAAATGCCGCCATTCCCTGCTCTCGTGGCGCCACCTGGCGGCCGGCACGAGCCATGCACCCGAGCTCGAGCCCGGCGCGACACGCGCTCTGCTTGGGCTGCTGCTCGTTCCCAAGGCATCGCAACCAAAACGCGATGAGTGCTTCTGCGGAACGCGCAGCCTACGGCTCTTCTGTATGGCAGCTTTGAAGCAGTACGATGAAATGAAAGCATCCCCGATTAACACTGATGGAAGACTCGCTTGGTTGGTTGTTCTAAAACCTGCTTTGAAATCGTACAATTACAGTCTCAATAACATCCTGCTTGAACTTCTCATCGCATTTATACCAAACTATACAATTCTCTACTAGGCTCTTGCTTTCTCTCACAGCGCTTCTATTGTGACTGAGGCACTTCTTGCAACGCTGAGCAACGAAATGCTCAGTTCCAGCAGTGCGCTCTCAGCAACGCATTCACTGCCATTGCTGCCCCGCGGTTGTCTGTAACGCCCTTCACTGCTCGCATTCAGTGAGAAACCACCCCAAGAAAAAACACCAACGTTTCTTGTTAAGTGTCTTTTGGAGCCCTTCTAATCTTTCCTCAGATTTCTAAGGAGGCTTTGCACCAGCTAAGAGCACAGGACAGGTGTTTCTGGCCTGCAGGCGGTTCCTTGCTACCGGCCCACTTACTTCGGTGCCCCGAAGGCTCGCGGGACGCGGATTGCGGGCAGATTTACGACCCGTCCCTTACCACGCTGTTCCCTCAGGGCGGGATACACACCCGCAGACCCCTTTTTCGCCGTGTTTTGTGGGTGCAGAGCCTCCGCCCCGCGGGACCCGCAGCTCCGAGCTCCCTAGAGGAGCAGACATCGCGCTACGACCGGACCGGGCACGAGCCGAGGCACGCGTCGCACCACGCGCGTGCAGAGCAGAGCGGAACCCCCGTGTCCTGATCTCTCCTCCGATTGGTTCCCATCCTCCACCAATCCCGGTGAAGTGCCGGGAGGGGCGGGGGTTAACGGCAGCCCCGCCCCCATCCCAACGGCCGGCAGCCGGGCGGGCGGCGGATTGGCGCGTGGGGGCCGTGGCTCCTCCCCCGCGGCGGCGGCGGCGGCGGCGCGGCTCGGGGCAGCCATGGCCATGGGAAGGGCGGGCGCGGCGCGGCCCTGCAAGGTGCGTGCGGGGCGGCGGGCTGCGGCGCGGCGCTGGGGGCCGGCTGAGCCTCCGGGGGCGGTGGGGGGCTCGCTGGGAGCGGAGTTAGGCTGCGGTCCTGCAGCCTCACCTCCGCTGGCTGCGTCTCAATGAGGAGCTTTCCATCCCCCCTGAAAGCAGTGGGTGAAAACGGTGCATAACGCGAAAGTGAGAGGGTGTTCCTGTGTTTCTGTCACCAGCAGGCGCTGTCTTCTGGAAGGCTGACGGGAGCAGCAAAGCAAAGCAACGGAAGGAAACAGTAAGGCTCGAGTCGCGGCTGCTGAACAAGTAGCTTTGGAATTATTTTTTGAAGTAGTATGAACAGTGAATTTGACCTTTTTTTAGGCCTGGCTTAAGAAAAGGATGTCATGCTGATGTGGAGGATGCATACTGTCTCTATTCCACTGATTCTGACGATCAGGTAATTTCCCTGGCTTCTTAACGCAGTCACATCTGTTATCTAGAGAGAATGGAGGCTGCAATAGAATCACAGAACCCTTAGAGCTGGAATTCTCAGAAGTCCCCACTCAGGGCCATCCAGTCCAACTGTCCTGCGGTGAACAGGGACACCACAGCTACATCAGGTTGCCCAGGGCCCGATCCAGCCTCACCTTGGAAGTCTCCAGGGACGAGGCATCAACCAAAACACCAGGCAACCTGCTCCAGTGCCTCACCGCCCCCACTGCAAAAGACTTTTTCCTTATATCCAACCTAAATCTACCCTGCAACAATTGAAGGAAAAACATGCTAACTTAGATACTGCTGGACGTAGTCTAGAAGAAACTCCCTCAGAGCCACTGAGTATTTATACAGAACACTGTGGATGCTTGCAAATTGTCTCAGCAGTAAGTTTGGCTCTGACAACTTATTAGGGCATAGAATGTGTTGTGTGAACACACCTATGCTGTTTGTACTGCCAGAAGTGTAACCACATTAGTTATGCTTTGTGACATAAAAAGTAAGTTGTATGAAAGCAATGCTGCAGCAGTGCTTTATGTGTAGTGCTGAATCGAGTATTTCCAAACTTAAAAATGTACTGTAGGTAATAGTTTAACTGTAAGTGGAAACAATTAAAACAAACGTACGTGCAGTTACCAACAAATAAAATCAAACGAATGGGCACACATGCAACAATGCAATTTAAGCTTTCTGCAGAAATTCTGTTTGTAAATTTTCATGTGATTGCAAAGTGATACATTGGAAACTAAACGTTTTTACCTATGATCAATTTTTTATTATTTTTAAGATAGCAGAGTGGGGAACAGCTCCCTCTGAAAGGGCTCTGTTTTATTGAAAGAAAGCAGTGATGCTCATTTTCTGACTGAGGTATTCTGTATGCAGGTTAATACTATTCATAATGGACTTGACCGCTGTGCAGCTTTACTGAAGAATATCCTAGAAAATGAAGCTACAGGTTGTAACTATTGAGAATTTAAGTTACGTTTTTAGTTTTTGTAGGGCTTTTGTGATTTGTTTTGTTGACCAGCTTTTGTTTTGAATACAGTGGGAAAGGAGACTATCCATAAACAACCAGGGAAAACAACATCTGTTAAAATTACTTCCAAACCTTTCCTAACCAAAGCAAATACTCTGAAGAAGAAAGGATTGAAGAAAAGCATTACTGCTCCCCACATCCGAAAAGAAATTGGTAAGCAGATTTCCTCAGGCTTCCTTTTTTCTCAAGCAATATTGAGCTGCTTTATTGTGTAGATTCAGGAGACAGAACAAAGCACTCAGCTGAAGTTCTCTTTCTTTAGTGCCAATATCAGCTAAGAAAAATCTTTCATCTACCACACCATCTACTGAGAAAGAGCTTCCCAGTGCAGTACAGCACCAGCTGGTTCGACCAACTCATGTGCCTTGCAGCCAGCAGCCTCCTGTCATACGTGAGAAATTGTGTGAGCATGTGCCAACCCAGATGGCTCTGATAACTGGCCAACCATCACAGAGCAATAATGAAATTCCTACTGTGACTTCGTTTCCTACCTCAGATCACGGTTAGTGGGATTATCAATGTAGGAATTGCTGTTGTACTCCAAGTTTTGCCCCAGGTTGCCCTAATCTGTGACAGCATTGTTTTCTTTTAGGATATCAAAATGTTATGGATTTTAATTACCAATTATGTGTCTCCACAGCAGACCTGTCCCTGCAGCATGCAGCTCATCCCTTATCTGCTCAGGCCGTAAGTAAAGGTTTGATTTAGATTATTAATGAGCATTTTAAAATAGCACTATTTATTTATTTATACACTGATTTCTAAGGATTTTATTGAGTTTATGTAATTCCTTCATTATGAAAAATCTCAGCATATTTCAACCTATACTGATAAAAGGTGATGAAAAATTACTGCAGTTCAAAATGTTATATACATGGATACCAAAGAGTAAAATGGGAGGTGTTTCAAATGGCTTTTTCTTTATGGGGAATTCTATAATGGACAGGAAGCATGAAAGATGTAGGAAATTACTCATTACTGTTCAGAATTATTTTATCAGTAATGTACATAAGAATTTCTGACCAACTCCTCATTAAAGAAATTATATCTCACATGCAGCTTTTCCCCTACTTAGGATCTAATTAATTATGTCTTCAGATACTGAGTAGTATCTTAGAGCCACATTTTAAAATCTGTGTGTATTTCAGGGCATAAAATAAAACTAATGGAGAGTACCAGCATCCACCTTGGGAAATGTGGTAATGGGCTTGCACTTTGGAACTGGAAGGCCGTAGAGTTATCTTCCACCTGTAGGCAGTCCATGTGTAATTAGTGCTATCCTTGACTTTTTAGAAATACATCAGTTTAAAATATTGAGACATAATTGTGTTCTTTTTATTTTTTCTCTGTTCTGATTTGGTTTCAAAGGATGAATAGTTAGAAAAAAAGAAAAAGCAACAGCTGCTGAGTTTTTTTTCTTACACAACAGAGAATAAACTGCTTTAATATTATCAGAAATGTTTAAGATCAAATGTAAATCATGTTAATTTTCTGTTTAAAATGAATCTTCTTTATGCAGGGTGTTCCCATAGACAGTGGCAATGAATGTGTGCCACAGATGGGAGAAACCGTGGTTTTCCCCATGGTTTCTGCTGCTCCCACTCCTGCACAAATGCAGGCTGCCAGTTCTCTTCCTGGAGTGATGCGTTATGTAGCACCAGGTGCATCAAGTAACTCTGCAGTGCCTTCATTCACCCCGTTGTCTTCTGGCAGAGAGATGACCCCAAGGCAGGAGCAACAGAGTAAAGAAGCAGACTTGATAAGGTGCATAAAAGCTCACCTGACCCTGTTACAAACACGTGAAATGGCAAATGGCAGGACTGAACAGAAGCTCTGTCGTTGTCTGACAGCAAGTAACGTCTCAAGTAATGATGAGGATGCTTCTGAAGAACACAGTGAGGATGCGGTCAGCGAAGGTGAATTGAATGTGCTTGATGTGGCCTCAGCAAGAGATGCAAACAGCCAGCAAAGCTGTGTGAAGAAAGGTCTAAAACCTAGACAAGAAAGTGCAGATAAAGCAGCCCATAAAGTAAAGATGGTAAAATGTCTTTTGGGAGAACTCCGAGCACTGATAACAGACCAAGGTAAAAACATTTGCATTGTGCATTATAGTGATTATATAAAATAATGTAAGAGTTGCACTACGTGAGCATGTGCTTCAGTTTCTGGAATGTATGTTGTCTTGGAGTGGTGTTCCACAACTTCAATCACTTCCTGCTTCTCTGTGGGGAAGTATGAGGTTACATTTTGGGTTATTGTAACATTATAACAGCAGGGATAGAAACAGTTCTCATTTCGTATAGGATGTTTTCCCCTGTCAAAGGGAGCAGAGTGGACAGGTTATACAACAGCAATCCTACCAGGGTTGGTCTGAGAGGCGTTGGGTGGTGGTGTATCAAGATCCTGAAGCATAGCTTTCATAGTCAAGTTCTAAAGTTTTAAATAAATAAATGTAGTTGGTCAGTTTTGAATTCTTTTTTTTTTTTTGAAGTTTGATTTAGAAGAAAATGAGATACTATGGCATCACTTTGACCGTTCTATTACAGGTGTTTCTTTTTCCCCCCACCTCTTGCAGATGATTCAGAAATGTTAAGGTTAATGAATGAAATAGAAGACTGCATATCATTGCTGCCAGCTGTAGTGGGAAGTACAAACATACAGACTGAGATAGCTTTAGCTTTACAGCCTCTCAGAAGTGAAAATGCCCAGCTGCGTAGGTTAGTAACTTTATTTACTGCAAAAAATGCCTAAAAGATCTTTGGTCTGTTCTAAATTGCACGTTCTAGCATTGTTGTGGTGTAATTGTTGTGCCCCTTTCTATTTTGTCTGTTGTAGTATTAATATGTTACAAAACATGCTGATAAGGCTGTATTATGTTAATTGATGCATAGATGCTGAAAGAAAATATTTTAGTACATCAGTTACATCAAGATTGAGGCTTTGTTTAGGTGGTGTTGGCATGTCGTTCTGTCTGAAGACTACAGTATTAACAGTATTTGATATTGAAGGAAGATTGAAATTCAACCAAAAAAATAAAATTAAATAAAATTAAATAAAGCTTCTTCATATTTGTAAAATGTTCTGTGATATTATACACTTAGTTAATTTAAAGTACATTGGTTTTGAATTTATTCTGAACTTTCTGAATACGCTATTTTTCACAATTCACTTTTAGGAAACTAAGAATCTTAAACCAGCAACTCAGGGAACAAGAGAGGAATGAGAAGACATCTGGACAGAGCTGCAACTATGAATGTAAAGTACTAGTAGAGAATGATGGTTGTTGGGGAATTTTTGTTAAGAATTTGTTTAAATTAATACAGACATACATAGATATGATTAATAGCAACAATATGTATTCTGGCCTTTAGTGGCAACTGAGCTAAGTGCTGAGGATCTAATTGTGTGACTATGTTTGCATGGGTTGTTTTACTTGTGCTCCGTGGATGCTGAAACTCGGAGTTTCAGCTCCAGAGCAGATTATTTTTCTTTGTGTCTGTCCTGCAATGGGGATGACAGATAACTAGAAAAACTAAGAAGGAAGTTTATGTTTTATCTCTCTTCCTCAAAAGACTCCTTATTTTATCTGTGAGCTGTAGTCAGGTTACCAAGATTCTTTAAGAAAGGTAATTCAATGTAGAAATCCAAACTGTAGCACACAACACGCTTAAAGTTGTATGTTTACTTCTGTTAGTGGCTTCTTTGCAGTCCTTGAATGTGATGCTCCACACTCAGCTGAAAGAATCACTGAAAGGCCTTGAGTCACTGCAGGCGAAAAATGAAGAGCTACTGAAAATAATAGAAAGTCAAAAGGAAGAAAATAAGCATCTTGCAAAAGATATTCAAGAGAAAGAAAAGGAACTGCTTGAAAGCAAACAACAATATGATATTCATTCCACCAAGGTCAAGATTGGTACGTGTTTTAGATTTGTTTACTCTTAGCATTTTTAAACTTGGGTAATTAGCTAAATTCTTCTTGGCTTTTTAGAAGTGGAGGAGGCACTAGCAAATGTGAAGAGCCTTCAGTTTAAGCTGGAAGCTTCTGAGAAGGAAAATAAGATTTTGGGCATAACGTTACGTCAGCGTGATGCAGAAGTTAACAGACTGCGTGAGTTAACCAGGTACTGATGGTGAAGTGTTATTTTTGCTTCTTGGCATTTTAATTTTCCGTACTTCAAATTATTGTTATCTTTAGTCCTACACCAGTATCTTCATGGTAGGAGGTCACGTAGGCTGAAACCTCTCTTTGTCCATACTTTTGCTATTGTAGTGCTATAATTCTATTAAAACAGATCTGTCGTGCTCCATGACATTAGTTCCATTTTAAAGTAAAAGGCTACCTGAAGTAACTTGGGTGAAGTCTTAACACCTGTTGCAGGCTGCCTGTAAGGAGCTGCATGGGGAATGCATGGATCTGAGTACTAACTGATATTTCCCAAGCAGCTTTAGAATTAGGAAACTAACTTTTGACATGAATGAAGGAGGGATTGTTCTTTTCCTTTATGCTGCCTTATGCTGGTTCAGAAAAGTCTTTAATTAGAAGAATTTGCAAAAAGATCTGTCTTCAGAGCAAACTCTTTCTGTGAGATGGAGCAGTCACTTACTTAATTTTGCATGCCCTTGGATTGGATTATGCCCAGATTTTAATTATCAGTGAGAGTGGGAGAATTTCTATCACTGAAATAAGGCTGTTGTTACTCAGATTTATTTTTTTTTTTGAGCTACTGCTGTGCACTTTATTTTATCACTGTGTTCTATAAATCTGGTGACAAGCTTGGAGGTTCACAGAGCTTTCCACACACGAAGGAGTGCATACAGAAAATTGTCTTGGACATAACATGCAGAGAGGCTGAACAAGTTTTCTGTCTTGGCAAGAGTTGATGCTAATTGGAATGACAGGATGTTTTTATTCATCATTTCAGATTCCTTAGTAGAAGTTCAGATTATTATGCCTTTCTGTGGTTATTAAATACTGACCACCAGATGGTAGTATAACAATGTCTTATTATGTGTTTATATATATATGCTGTATAATGTGCACCCACACACACACACACACACACACACACACACACCCATATAAAAGCATTACATGTTTATTTTTTTGTACTAGAAAGTGAGAATAATTGATTCTTTTATTTTTTCTTAAGAAACAGTGGGAGAAATGACTTGGAAAAACTTTGAGTAATGTCAGTGAGATGCACAAGACACGTTTTTCTGAGCTGAAGAATGAATTGGAAGAAATTTAGATCGGTTCACATCTCTGTTATTATTTTATGATACTCTATATAGAAAGAGAACTGCAACTTTGCTGTAGTCAGATAAATCTAATGTGTTTTTTTTTTTTTTTTTTTATATTTACAAGTTCTTGAAAAATTTGCCAAAACTATAGTTGATCTGATATTTTCTCTTAACAGAACCTTGCAGGGCAGTATGGCCAAGCTTCTGTCAGACCTCACAGCAGACAACAGTAGACCCACATCTGAAAAAGGTCTCTCGAAGTCTCTCTTGGATAACCACGAGAAACAGATGCAGCCTGATCCATGTCCTGGGAATACTTCAGTAATGACTTACCTTAAAAAGTTAGAAATGGATCATGTTTTCATAGATGCTGAGCTTCAGTTCTCAAATAAAGATGGAGAGTTACAAATGCTAAATCAAGCCTATGAAAAGTTTGCTGATGAGGGAACTAAAATAAACAATATATTCTCAGAAGAACGGGCATCAGCATCCAGAGTATTACCAACCTTACTGAGGCAAGATGCAGAAACAGCTAGTGATTCTGGGACTTTAATAGATGAACAAAACAAGTTGGATGAGACTGTTTATATTCCATTGACTAGCAGTGCTTCTAAAAAACAGCTTGTCTCTGAGAGAACTAATGCTCTACCTCTTTTGAGAGGAGCTTGTAAGATGTTGGACTACAGCTGTGAGCTCTCAAACTCCGTGCAACAGAATAGAAGTGAAGTGTCAAAGGATCCAACTATTCTGGATACATTTAGTGCTGGGTACAGCATGAAAAAGGCTATGGAAAACACACTTGAAATTACAGGGGATAAAGTGAAGTCGGGAGACAAAGTCCAAATGAGGCCGAAAGACACTTTGAGTGGAGCTGCAAAAGACTTCCCAGACAAACCAGGGCAACTTCAGCCTCACGTTCCAATGCTATTTCAGAAAGAGAGATCTCAGAAAAAAGGCGGTGAAGGAGGTGATGTCAGTTTTATTTCTTTTGATGATGTATCAGGGAAATCTGAATGGAGTGTATCTTCTTTCTCAACATTTACTTCTCGAGATGAAGAGGACTTTAAGAATGGCTTAGCAGCATTGGATGCCAATATAGCTAGGTTACAAAGAACTCTGCAAAATAGCATTATGAAACAGCAAGTGTGAGGAAACAAATTAGGATGTGCTTGCTCAGATAATTAAAATTTTTCTGAGGTGTATTAGTATGGTACTGATAGTATTTGTATTTTTTGTGTAAATGGAGCTCCTATTTGTTTTAATTATGAATGGGATTTGTTCCTCAAGTCATGGTGCTGCTTCCCTTGATGTGTGCAACTTCAAATAGTTATAAATTCCTTTTTAAAACTGATGACCTAATTTTATACTCTTTAACTGCAAAGTTTATTCTTAGCACAGCGTTTGATAACTCTTGATGAAACTGTTGTGCTTTTGGCAATGTTTTTTCTATTAAATGATAAACTACACTTGATGAGATTGTGTGTTTTTTAAAAGTAGTAAGGGCAACACTGAGAGATGCACTTGAAGTCAGTTGCAGATGTGATAAATCTAAGATAACTTTGATTTAATTATAACATGTATAAAATTAATTTTGTAGTTTTTTTACCTTGATTTTGACCTTTTCAGAAATTAATTCCTTTTTCTAGTTTACTATCAAGGTGAGCAAACACTAGTGTCAACATCAAAGAAATGGATGGGCAGAACTTCTTTTTTAGCTGCATTGCTTCTTGAGCCAGACTGGGTTTGGATTCAGTATAATCCAATAATTAAGAAGTGGGAATTTAAACCGTCCTTAAATGATAAAGTCTTCTGCCTTGACTAAGTAAGCTCTTAGAAGTTTGTTGGTTGTTTTTTTCTTTAAAGAGGAACTTGGAGGCAGGAGGCTGATTATTAAATTTCCTTCCCTAAAGGGGTGGTAATATACATGGGTGAGAAGCTCTGCAGGTAAATGCTAGGGAAGAGCAAGCTACAGAGCAGCTGTACAGGAACATGTGGAGTTGAAAATGATAGGTCAGGATCATGCTGTTCAAAGAATAAAGAAATGCAGCCACCACCACATGGGATTTGTAGTATATAGTAGATCCTGTAAAATACATGTAGTAGTCCTTTTCTACTTGCCATTAGAAGACTAAGTTTTCAGTTTTGAGAACTGTACTTGAAAGAAAAATAAATGGAGAGTCTGTATGAGGACAGGAAAGGAACCATCAGCATTCTGTTCTGCTCTACAGTTCTGTTTTATGTTGTATTTTCCTTAAGAGGAACTTAATATTGGAATATAAACACAAAACACCCTGATGCTGTGAAACAGAAGCATTAACAGGTTTCGGTTAACAGAGAAGATAGAAATTGGAAATTATTTGAAGCTGGCAAACATGTATGGCTAGCAAAGTGCTGGAATAGACAGTCTGAGTAACTCGGAAATTCCGTAGTGGTTGAGGTGTTGAACATCTGTCAGATGTGAATGCAGAGTTTGGAGTGGGTCATGCAGTTCAGCTCCTGCAGGAGTTGGATTCAAATCTGTTCTCCTTGGTAGGACTTTCTAGATCTCAGTGTCAAGAATATGGATCAGGGAGGGTTTCAAGTTAGGGAGAGGTCGTGTCATTGCTACTTTTCTGTGGCTCTTGCACACTTAGCAGCACTCAAGTATTGTATTTCATGACTGATGGTTTTTCAGGGAAAGCATCTTTGGAAATGTAACAGCAGCAAAAAGACCTGAAATTAAGACTTCTTTTTCTGCAGCATAGGGTTGTTTATTTTTTCCTAGAAAAAATTACTGTGCTTCATGGTGCTGGCCATTCGGGACACAGGTATCAAGTCCAGCACTTCTAAGTTTTTATCCATAGTTGAATGAACAGACTTTAAATTAGAGCTCTGTCCGTATGTTGTGCTGTGTTGCAGTCCTGAGATTATTTTAGTTACTGTTAAGTGAGCAATAAAAAGGTATGAAGACAACACATACTAGGGAAAATGCCAACTGGCACTCCAGCTTTGAAAAAGAAAAGTTAGACTAAATAGTGACTTCAGTGATTTAGAATGCTTTTAAGGCTTGGCCTGGACTTCTTGGTATTCTCCCCACCTCTTGAGCTCAGATTCAAAATAAGGCTGATGGTGTGGAAGCGAACACATTTCAACTAAATATTTACAAGCAGCTTCACAGAAACAGCAAAGCAAGATTTAAACAGTGATTATAGCATGTATTAAAGAGAAGCTGCAATAAATTCTTGTTTTTAAAAGGACAAAGGCTGTCAGAAGAAAGGTGACAGAAGGTGGCAAACTATTAATTACTCAGTCAGTTCTCTTGCAGTTAGGACTGTTACTCTGAAGGAGGATACTTACAATCTGCGTAGAATACCTGGTGTGAAGATGACTGAGCACGTTGTCCTTACTTTGAAAAAGAAGTGAACAAAAATCCTCTCAATGGGAGAAGATGTAATATTATCTTATTTGTGTCCCTCACATCCTTACAAAGCATGTTCCATCAAAGCAAAGTACTGCACAACGTATTTTTATGATAACGATGTGAGCAGATCTGTAGTGTGCTCAAGGAGGAGAAACTGAGAAGAAATAGAAGGGAAGATTATTTTTTAATATAGTTCTTTGATTTGTATTCTGATGTGTCAGTCAGAACAATAAAAACTTTAAATAAATGTCCACACATGGGAAATTTTATTAGTTGGCAGCACTGTGGAAGCAAAGCAAGTGATGTCAGCTATGTGAGTCCTTAAAAGGTGAGAAAGTTCGAGAGAAAATTGATAACACCTCCTACAAGTTCATTCTTTTAATGATTTGTATATAATAATACTTTCTCCAAATTAAATAAATCCAAGAATTTACACACTATAGCAGCATTTTGACCACTTAAGTTTGCATAGTCTGAGAAGTACAATTAAGATCCCATGTAACCGAGTAGAGGGGATTATCTTCCCTGGTGAAAACAGCTTAGTAGCTATTTCTTCTCATTCCCATAATAACAAAGTAGAAATCACTGTGAATTAAAGGCATCACCTTTGTTAACACCAATTCTTAAAACATGGAAGCAGCTTGTGCTGTAGTACATGTTGCTGCTCTTCAGCAGTTGAGTGCTTGTCATGACATGAATTGGGATTTATTAAGATTCAGCTGTGTTGCAAGGAAGCAGAGCTCAGGTCTGCGTCTGTTACAAGCCTAGATGCATTCCTGTCCACACTACTTTGAAGAACTTGAAGTCTGATGCAGCTGGTTGTATTGCCTAGCTGGATTCCAACCAAGCACTCTTTTCCCACCATCACCAGTTATGCTTGCTGTCAACGGCTGATGCTTGCTAAAAACTGTGACTTTCTATTTGAAAGCAGGACTGAGTTTTTGCCTCTGCAAATCCACCATTCCAGCCAACTGTTCCAAGAAGAGCAACGTAATCTTCTGCTGGCTTCAATTTTTGAACACAACGTGTCACAGAGAGACACTCCTGACAGAGGATTCCAAGTGTGTTTGACACACAGTCCCAGCTTCAGTTTGGTTCCAGGCTTTGTTAAGAGTACTTTTGGATAAATTGGAAGAGACAAAGAGTAAAGTAACAACTGGACTGCTCTGTCAACTATGCAAATTATCTCTGTGTTACACATGAAATTTTGCTTGAAGATTTATTGTCTAACTAGAAAAGCATAGACCTCCCTCAGAGCCGAAGCATCACACAAAGCACAACAAGCTGTGATATTTCAGGTTTTCTAGCCAGGAGACAATGCTGAATGAGCCAGGCTGGTGGTACCCCATACAGCTCCCATGTAGCAGGGGGACTTCAGACAGAGCCAGCACCCCTGTGTCTGAAGGTCTGCTCCTCCACGGCCACTGTTCTATTGGGGTTAAACGGTAAATCCTCACTCCAATTTGCAGGCAGGAGTAGCTTTAATGTTCTTTGTGTTTTCGCTGTAGGTCTTTTCATCTGTTATTGCAATGTAGGTGAGGGAAGGTGCCTTGCTTTGTAAGGAGCACACATCTTTAGCTGTTGGCAGTCCTCTGAGATTGTTGTCAGCAGTTCTCAGAAGGTTGCCTGGTAGATGATGGTGCAGCGGTAGATGCAGGAGAGCGGTATTTAATATCAAATTGCCACAGTGCAGATGCAGGCTAGTCCATCCACATTGCCATGTATTGCTTTTCCTTCCGAAAGTTAGCAGAAATGCCATGCTTACATTGTGATCTTTATAGTAATGAAATGATATGTAAATGAGATGGTGTCAGCTATGAATTTTAAATTTACACAGATGCTGCATTCATACTTAAATGCATCTTCAGGGAATGTTTCCGCATGCTGTTTGAAGAACAAACATCAGCTGAACTGAAAACCAAATATTCTGCTTATCAGGACAAGAAGAGAGTATTATCCCATAGGTTCTCCAGCCGTGCCCTCAGTATTTGGTTCTGGCCACATGCAAGACCACAGTCTTCATGCACAGCCCTACCACAGTTCCCAACCACAGTTCCCAGCCATGAGGTGCACAAGTAAAACAAGTTCGCCAGTGCTGAGACATGTTGAAAATCTCCTTTTTGCACCTTTGATAACATCTGTTACTGATGTTACGCTATGCCCAAAGACCGTGTAAAAATTGAAAAAGAACAGTTTAAGCTATAGCCAGGGAGCAATGGCTGTCTGTGCTGAAGCTAACATTATGTGGTTTATATGCCCTTAAAGCATTTGCATGTCTAAAGACTACTAAGAAGCAGTATTTCTTTTAAGACTCCTGGTTTTATTTAGGCCCATTATGAATTCTGGCTACTTCCCCGCTGCAATGATACAGCCAAAACATATATTTTCTTACTGCCTCTCCCAGATTCTATTCTGTATTTAGAAGTTAGGAGTGATGGTTTTGGACTTGCAGTTATGATATTAAGCTAAGTGTAAAATATTTTTTTTGGCATGAGGTAGAATAAAATAGCTTTAATACCAGTTTCAGGTTCTCTTTATTCCTTAGGGAGTACCAGTTCTCTTTCACAGTGAATCTCAGAGCGAAGGTCATCCCAACATCACCCTTGCTGTAGCACATGCTGCCGAAGAAACACAAGCAGAGCAGGGCCAGGACCTCTGCTCTTCCTCCAGGACTTCAGAATTCTTGCTCCATGCAGATGTTTCCATATATTCCCACAGCCTTTGTCCGCATTCCCTCCCATCCTACAGAGGTGCAGAAGTTCACCACAATATCACCATAATATCAATCTCCCTTCAGTGCTTTTGTTTTTTAAGGCTAAGTTTGTGTTTTTGTGCAAAGAACTTCTCACCATGGCACATTAACATCTTCCACTGGCTCCCATACCAGGGCTTGAGATTTAAGGGTTGCAGACTTCCACCTTCCCTCTGTAGCATCAAGCACATGGGAATGCTGCTTTCAATTCCAGCTTTTAAATTCTCTGCGAGAGAGCAGAAGATCTTCCTATTCATCATGAGGCTGAGATTTAGATGATCACTGTCACAGCAGCCATTGACTAAGGAATAACCTCATATCAGATTTTAATATGAGCTCTATCAATAGTACTTGCTATTTTTGTTTGAAAAGGCCTTCCATCGTCACTCATTGCAATTTGCTTGATGTGTCATATCCCCAGCAAGCACAGATGTTCATCTGCTTGACCTTCTGAGCTGAATTCTTCCCAAGAGCACTCCTGAAGAAAGCCACTTTTTTCTTGGCCATCAGATAGCCCAGATCCACTGTGGCACCCAAACCTGCTCCCAGAGCTTGACGTGAGACCTCAGAGTGCAGAATAGAGCGGACAGCCCCTTCTGTCACACAGTGGCAGTGCTGGGCCTGGTATCCCCAGAGCACCATCCCCTGAGAAAGCACTGCTCAGAGCACCCTCAGGACCTCTCCTAGCAGCTGCTGTGGCAACAAGAGAAGGGAACGACGTGAGCCTGTGAAGATCTTTGGACATCCCAGTGCAGGCTGTCTGGGCCTTGTACAGAAGAGCTTCTATTCTTGGTGCTACTCAGGAAATATTCAAGGGAGTGTGTAATTGTTTATGCTCAGATTCTTTTATCAACACTTAATTAATTGCAGTCACAACACATGTTCACCATCAATATTTTAGATTACAGAGATGGCTTTAAAATCTACCCTGTCAGTCTTCTCAGAAACTTCCATGAAAGGTTCCAGAAGTGGTAGGAGGTATTCCTATACTTGCACTACCAGATCCTTCTAGCACAAGGGTCCTTGACTATGATATGACATGGCTTCTGCTTTTCATGCTTGTGACAGAACAAAGGGACCGTTTCTAAAATTTATCTGATGCTGATTTTATTTTCTTCCTTTGTAAACAGCTCTGGGCATTAAAAAAAAAAAAAAAATCATTTTACCCAGCTACAACAAAAGCTGTTGTCATCCACCCAGCTGCAGAAAGTGGTTACTTTGGGCTTGGCCACATCTTCCAAACACACTGTTTCATCAGTCGTTTGATCCAGCAGAAGAAGCCACAGTGAGAAACATTTTGCATCTACGATCAAGAACCCACTCTAAAAGCCAAGAAATACTCCCCCAACAGCTTCTTCACCTGGATCCCCTTTACTGAAGTAACGGAGCAGCAGATCCTTCACCTTTTAAATAGGAATACACTCAGTTCAATTCAAATCTACCAATGGTACAGAGACCTAGGAGGAGTGCAAATGAAAGTTATTTTACACTGCCTGGATTTTGTTGCAAAACCAGTCAGTACTCCAAAAACTAGCAAAAAAGCACCAGTCCTTTTGAAGATTACATTACAGGCTTGCAAGAAGATTCATTACTTGGGTCACAAGGCTTGATCATTCTCAGCCTATGTCCTAGACAGTCTGGCTGTACAGCACGCCTAGTCATTAAAGTTTTCATGTCTGTGGTTTTGCAGAATCTTAGTTTCCAAAGGAGTTATTCTGACATTTTAAGGGGACATTGACTAGTTCTGGTTGTTCCCATCCAATTCTTGCAAATATTGGCAATCAAATCAATATTATAATTCATGCATTCCTTCTGTGCACTGTTGTACTTATGGTTGACCAAATCTGGCAACATCATTCCACTAACACTCAGAAGATTGCTGTAGATTTCTTCATCTAATCTGTGTGGCTTTATGCTCATATATAAAAGCCCTTCCCCTTCCTTCCTGCCATAATTCTCTCCTTGCAAATATCATATTGGACATGGTTCTGCTCTCATATTCCTTCTAATGCAGCCCTTATTGGAATGAGACACTTCCTTGGTTACCCACTACAGGAAACAAATTCTTACCATAATGGCATCTGAATGTTTGTGGTAGTTTATTATAAATCATGGCTCTGACTTCCAGGGACACTGTATTTCCAAGCCAAGTTCCCCAAAGAATGCTCATAAAAGCTAGTGTGCTTGAGATTAGCTGAAGTGTCTGGGCTCCAAGCCTGTGAAGGCACTCCACATCTCCATTTTAGAGTCTGGACCCATATTTCTCAGTTTATTCAGAGGTTGCATTATTTAATAGAGAAGCTAGTAGCTGAAGGGGTGCTCTATCTAAGCTTTCAGTTATTCTTGTTCTTCCTATTGCATCCATAATTGATAATAAATCACAGCATCCTTACACTTCAATCCCAATGTATTTACTTAAAGCTACCGTTGATTCAGGGAATATTAGGACTACATATTGTAACTGCTGAGTCATAGCCTGAACCACTGATTAAGCACCTGGCGAAAGGACCCAGTCAGCCCTGGGAGCACAGGTGAAGGCAATTGATGTGTGTGACTGGAAGGGGTGGAGCCTGGCTGCACCTCTCTTAGACCTCATTTAAGGGCTGACTGCCACTGAGGAAGGTTCTCTTTCTGGACATCCCTCCTTGGCAAACCTTTCCTTTGTGGATCTGGAATCTTTTGATGGAGGTGAGCAATCTTATTCCTTTTTATAGTATCTTTCTATTGTGTTCATCCTTCTGTCATCACACCTTTGTTGTAATGCCTTCCCCATTGTATTGGTCTGTTCAGTTGCTATATACTGCTAGAGGGATATTCTGAGTAGGATATCTCAGAAAAGATAAGAGGAAAGATTTAATTCTTCAGTCTGTTTTGAGGGCAGTAAATATTTTATCTACAGACTATTGATGATCACCATATCAAAGTCTGTGTGTGTTCTCCTGGTTAATATGCTGTGGTGTTTTTCCATTGCTACATCTCTTAAGCTGTTTCTTATATGAGAAAACTTCCCCATATGCTGGGAAGTTTAATGCAAATAAACAAAGATTCCCCTTTTCCACATTCATCACCCAAACATGTTCCATTTTGACTGGCAAATGCCAGTGCAGCTGTATGATCTCATCAGTTAACCCTCAGGAACAGCCCCTGACAATGTCATATTACTTGCACTCAGGAGTTCCTTCCATATTCCCAAATAAACTAGTCTGAACAAGGAATTATCATTAAACCTCTTGTTAAGCTCTGTTTTTCTGCAGAATTTCTCATAAGAATTGTTTAGTTCAAAGCATGATTTGTTTGATAGTGGGACTCTGACCCCTATTTTTTTCTACAGCATTTCACAAATTTGTAGGCAGTCATGCTTTGCTAGTTCTACTACTAACAGAGATGCTTGAATCTTGTTCACTGATTTTATTTTTGGCATGGTTATGTTTCTGAGAAAGACAAGTTTCTTAAAATACACCCTAGACAACTGCAGATGGTGTGAGTTCATGGATAATGGTTCTGGTATCTTGAGACATTGCCTTGTACAGCTGGAGCTGCCCTGGAAAGGTCCTTCTCTTGCACTGCTGAGCTCTGCTGTTGGTCTTGCTGTTTGCACCATTACCTTTTGCATGAAATTTTCCTGAATTTCTCAAAGTACAAAATCATTAAGGTTGGAGAAGACCGCTAGTCCAACTGGTGACCCATCATCTCCATTGCCTGATAAACCATGTCACATGATGGCAACATATAAGACATACATGTAGTTAATACTTCCCGTGTTATATGGCTTTTGAAGCTTTGTAGCTTTCCTGGCATTATTTTGCTCATCCGAAAGGTCGTTTGAGCATGAATACATGCTCTAAAGATTGTAAGGTCAGATCATAATTCCTATCTTATTAGATATGCCTATTCCTTCATCGTGCAAGGGCATGGGCCCATCTTATTAAAAGTATAATAAATGACTGAAAAACTTCTCAGTTTGAGACTGAAAACAGATAAGTGAAAACAGAGGGGAAAAATTCAGATGAGTAAGGGAGACACTGTCATCTTAGTTCCTGCACAGTCACCAGTACTGGGCACCAGGCTGGTTAGATAGTCTGTCCAGTTTCAGGATTGTTGAGTCCTTCAAAGACCAAAGGAAGAACTTTGCAGCTAGGTGTCATCAGAATTTATAGTCTACTGATTTTAGGCTTCTGCACTGTAACTTTATTTTTGAACAGTCATTGCTAGAATGCACTTGTTTGCTGTTCAAGCGTGTCTGGTCCTAGAAAGGATTCCAGTTAGCTCCAGCAGGCATGAGGTATGCTGTTTCTGTGGAAACATCAAATCTAATTAAAACAGTAATGCAGATACAGTGCCCTTGGGTACTTGCAGCATCTGGGATGCTGGGAGATAGGATAATTTCCCCTCAATCTGTAAAGGTCATTTTGAGGACTGGTGGCATTGTCTTCCAAGACACAGAGAAACAGAAAGTTAGTGCTGCTAGCAAGACCAGAGAGTCGAGAGAGAACCAGTGACACCAGGAATCACTACATGGTCATCACCTAACACTATTTAAGTAGTCATGGTTAATGACTGTCCTATTAGGCAGAGTTCATCCAAATTGCTGAGCAACTGAACCTCTTTCCTCGTGGGTCAGATTCCAGCCCCTACCCAATTTCCTCTGCTATGCTTTACGAGTGTCAGCTCCAGAGACGTAAATGGAATAGCTTTGCTCCTTCCAAATATTTTTTTAATGTTGAATTTGGCTTCTACTTCACCACTGCTGTATTTACTGTGTTTAAGAAAACTGTCACTATGCAACTTGTGGTGTATTCTGAACTGCAAGTTTTTATTTTGTATACATTTACTGTATAACAAAGCTGGGGAAGTTCTTAATGTCCAAACAGGTAGCTAGTAGGGTTTGGAACGCTAAGATGCTTCATTCAGATTTATTGAAGCCAAATGGGTTCTGGACTGGATTTGATGCCTCGCATAAAGAGAATATGTAAAGTGGAAACAGGCTTTTGCATAGCTACAGAGCCTGAAGTCTCAGGTAAAGGCATGTTAACTACAGACCATCAGTTACCAGTTCTCAATACAGAATGAAAGCGTCTGAGGGGGGAGGGTTGTGTCTTTGACCATTTTTTTTATTTGTCCAATTGTTATTTTTAACCTAACATTACATTTGCCTTAAAGAGACTAGATAATTACAACCCATAGCTCAATGAATAAACTAATTTGCATACTCAGGTCTTTGGACATTTAGCTAATTATTTTGAAATCTTGAAAAGAAGCTAGTGCATTGGAAAAACTGTTGAAGGTTTTACTGCAAGATTTGTTGCAAATCTTTCAGCACTTAAGTGCCTCAACTGATGAATAGGAGTCTGATCTGAGCTGAAGTCTCCAACTTACTGTTAAATAATTAAGGCCATTTTTCTGTGAGGTCATCATGATTAATCATACTGGTATGAGGCTTGAAGATAGCTAACAAGACTGTTTCAGAAGATGAGGAACACATAGAGAAAAACACTGTCAATCTTCTAGTCCTACTACTAAGAGGAGATGTGTAAGCAATTATTGTTAGAATTTCCATTTAAAGCAGGGAAACTGACACACAGATGCTCCAGATTAAATTACATTTACATGAACACGCAAAGGAATTGAAAATGTTGCTTGAGCAACATGGATGTGGTTTAAAAAAAAAAGGTTTGACTTGTTTACACTGATTTCCAATTTTCAGCTCACCTGGTGGACATGTATTACTAAAGAACTCATGCTCCAGGATAAAAGCAAGACATACAACATATAAAGAGATCAAATAGCTTCAGTTCAGTATCAAACTCTAGCAACAGAATACGTAGGTGCAGAGTTTGTTTCTGTCATTTATTTTGGGGGATGATTTTGTGGTATCTATTTGTGGTTTCTAAGCCAACAAGTAGAAAGCCCCTCTCCTTTTCATTAAAAGGTAAAAATAGAGCTGTATTTTTAATGCCTACAAAAGCTTTGGGAATTGGCAAGTTTGAAGATCTTGTATTTGCATATGAGAATGTGCATTCCTCTTCTGTATTTAGCATCCCTAACTAGAGCTTGCAGGCATTCATTAAGGCTGTTCATTCAGTGTGAGAAGGGGGACCGTGAGGGTGCTAAATGAGTGCTGCCAGTCAGCAAGTACTCTGAGCAATAATCTGATACAGGAATAATTAAGATGTAAAATAAATGCTTCTTGATTTAAAAACAGACAACAACAAATCCACTGCATAAAACTATCACGGTACCTTTCAAGAAACATGGGTAGACCTTTATGTGTAAAAACAGATAATGGAATACTTAATTTTATTTCTTATGAAATCACAGAATTATACAATGTTGGAAGGGATCTTAAAGATGATTGAGCTCCATTGGCTGGTTGCCCTCATCCAACCTGATCTTGAACACATCCAGGGATGGGGAACCACAGCTTCTCTGTGCAACCTGTGCTGACTGAGCATACTGATAAGCCAAATAATACCCTAATTCATCTGATTTCACACCTTTAACATTTCCTCATTGAAGGCCTTTATGCATTCATCTACATGGCAGACATTGTGCAACACTCCAATAGAAACGTCCATCTTGATGGGATGACACCAAAAGACCAGGAGTGTAACCAACTTGGTGCTAATACATATCTTAAATTTTGGGAAAAGCTTAAAAATAGCATTCATTGGAAAAATCTGTGTGCTAAAACGTTTCTGTTCTGATCCTTTATTTCTGCAGTTCACCAAAACCATGTCAGTCTTTGAGCTGTCACAGCCATCCATCTTCAAATACCTCAAGCTCATTCAAAGCAATTGTTTTTGAAAATAATAATCCGAGTTGACATCTGCATTGCGATGGCATCTTGGTCTCTGTTGAAGGTCAGCAAGGCAAACCAGCAGCCGGCCCTTCTCCAGCTTTCTGCTGAAGGACCAAAAGCTGCTTTAATGTTAAAGACAGTCACACTCAGACACGTTTTTAAATGTATGCATGGAGGCAAAAAAAAAAATGCAGCCAAAATATTATTTTGGAAAGACTTGAATATTTTGTTAATTCTTACGTGGAATAACAGAGCATTAGTCAGTTTTCTGTAGCAGAAGCACTTTCACCAGAAATTAAATCCACAGAGTGCTTTCACCAGAGCTGAATTCCAGCTCCTCCAGCACTGGATATCTTAATGAGTGCCAGGTACAAAATACCTACCCACAGCTGCCTTCCTTCCCTGCTAACAGCTTGTGTTGGAACAGCATCAAAGCTGGCTGTGAGCACAGCAAATGTATGCACCTGCATAGGGTAATTACTGGAGCTTGTGCCAGGATGTATCAGCTTCAGTGCTCTTGTGAAAAAAAGAGTATGAATTAACTCACAGCATTCAACTTGTTATGGCTTTCTCACTGCATAACCAGCTTTATGAGCGCTAATAAAGCAATATTCATCTTTGTTCCTTTTTTATTTCTGATGATGGAGTCCTTCAGTCATGACATCAGAGTGTGCCTCAAAGTCTCCCCTTTCTCTGATTTTTTTTCACCTGGTTTAGGAGGCTGATTTTCCAGTCCCATAAGACAGTTTAGGGATCTCTTTTAAAAAATCAAAATGGATTTGAGAATCAGTGCTATGTGAACTGGATTTCCATCTTATGGAAATTAAATTGTAGACACTCCTGATTTGGGTCAATATTGTCCTATGCTGGAATAAACCTGGAAACATAGAAATGGAAAAGCTGCTCCTTCTGTAACAATTCTGTCCTCCAAACCACTTAAAATTCTTTTTATTGTGAAGCTACAATTTCTTTTCTGTGAAAATGGAGTAAAGATAAAAATAAATTTGAGCTCTTACATGCTGCCTGCTTTGTCTAGACTGTGAGCAATGAGAACCAGACACCATCTGAAATGCTGACTTTGTTAAGGAAATGAGGCTTCTATGATCCTGGTATCTGCCTGCATCCTCTTGATGACTTTTTGGACTCTATGTCTTATTCAAGCTTATGTGAAAATTAGGGGAAAAGGAGTTAATTAAGCTGCTACAAGGTGCATGAAAGGTAACAGCTGGATAGAGAAGAGAGAGCTTTGAGTGCTCTAAAGGACTGCTTAAAGAATGCACGTATGCTCTGAGATCAAAGCACCATACAGGCAAGGCATCTTACAAATCTCTTGCCCCCCCCCAAAAGTAAAGAGTCTGAAATTGCAATTGGTTGAGAGAGGTGGATAAGCAACAAGCCATGCTCTGTTCATCTGGTGCCTGAGGTATCAGTCTGCTCTCCTGCCAAACAGCAGCAGCACATCCCATGATGCTGCAGCTCAACAGTGATCGTGTTGTCCTGATGTTGGCTCAGGCTCAGCTGCAGTGGCCAAGACTGGCAGTGCTGGCACAGCTCTGTGCAGATGCCAAGCTGCATGAATGCTGTCTGCAAACAGTGCTGCGTACTTGCTTGTATTTGGCTGCCTCAAACATATGAACTATGAGATCATGAAGGTGTCCTGACAAGAGTGGTGCTTCAGATCAGAGGTGACCCCAATTCCCAATGTTTCCATAGGGTGCAAAGAAAAGAGATGCCAGCTTTGATGACTGGATTTTCTGCTGCAGAAAAGACAAATGATTTGTCAGCAGCCCCTTTACCTCCCATGTGCAAAAGAAAAGAACAGAAGAGGTTCTGAGGCTGTAACTCCTGGTGATACTGAGTTAGAGGAGTGGTGGTGTGACAGTGCAAACAGATGGTGTACTCTATGCAGAGCATGTGGGATGAGAACAGGGGGACCGACAGAGGAAATCAGTTGCATTTTTTTCTTGTCACTCTGGCCTGTCACTCACTTTCTTGCTGAGTTTCACCCTGTTTTCAGCACAAAATTTCAAGGGTATGGAAGGCATTCTGTGCTCAGCCCAAGGGTGAACATGTGGAGAGAAGGCAGCAGCTTCCTTCCTGCTTAGGGAAGATTTAGACTGGATAAAATGGAACGGTTTTTTACAGCAAGGGTAATGAAGCACTGACACAGGTTGTCCCAGGGAGTGGGGGTTGCTCTGTTCCTGGAGATACTCAAGGTCAGGCTGGAAGGGGCACCTGATTGAGATGTAGGCATCTCTGTTCACTGCAGAGGCATTGGACCAGATGGCCTTTAGGGGTCCCTTCCAACTGAAATGATTCTATGACTCTACTTCTCAGAGCCCTACTCCTGCTCTAGCAGAGAAGGGAGCCTGAGCTCTGAGTGCCAGGAGCGCGCATTCAATTGCGCCTTTACTGCCATCCCAGGCTGACAGGCACTTCAAGCACCTCATTAACCCAAAGAGAGACGTTTCCCAGGTGCCATGCTTAAAATGTGCCAATTAAAATTTCAACTGCTCGCAGTATAATAATAACTGTCACACAGTGAGCTCTGATCCACATTATTTTCCCACCAGCTGATGCTCGCTGATTCTTTGTCAGCCAGCCGCTGATTGGGAAGCTGTCTAGACGATAAATTATCTTATTTAGGGTTGAGCTAATTCACGCTGTATCCCTAATGAAACCGAAGCTCACCTTCGTGATGCTGACCTAACCCTACCCTAAAGCGTTCCGTGGAGGCAGCGCGGTGCAGCAGCCGGCAGAGGGCGGCGTGGGAGCGGTGCGGTCATAAGCGGAGCCCTGGGCTGCCCTGGGGCTGCTGCTGGGGAATGTCCCGATCTCGGGCCGAGTTCTGAAAGGGGAGTTTCTCAGGTGTGCTGGCCAAGTTGCCTGCTGTAGAGATCTTACTGTTATAGATCCGCTTTCTCAGTAGGTATAAGGTGCTGACAGTGGAATGATGCATAGATTAGTCGTGTGCATATTGAGAGCTGCTGTGGTTGTGTAATTTACTTGCTGTATTACAGTGTCAGTGTAGGAATGGGAATTGTCAGGTGTGGTGCTTGGTGCTGCACCCTGACCCCAAGGGTTTCTTAGCTCTCCCTGGGGGGGGAAAGGAAGGAGGGATGTTGTAAGGAGCAAAGCTTAAGCCAGCACAAATTACTCTTCAGTTTCCATTGCTTCTAAGTTGTAGCAGACAGACAACACCCCAAATCTGTTTTAAAATAATAAAAACAAATCTCACCACCATGGGATGCACTAGGATCAGGAAAATGGTATGTCTTATAAGGGTTGAGTATGACCACACACACCAACAACCCTGAGTCTTCAAAATCAGCACAATGAAGACTGAAAGGCATCAACAATCCCATCTCACAGCTGCAATCATCTGCTTAGAGAAGCCAGGTAGGGACTTGCTGTTGAGCAGCCACATTGCTCTGGGAGCAGCAGGCAGCACTGTGGAGCTGCCTGCCTCACTCTTTGCAGTGCCATACAGGGACACTCTATGTCCTATGGTATCCCTGCACAAAGACTTGTATCTGGAGCATCACTCCAGAGGCTGTGAGGGAAGCAAATCATAACATAGCATCGTCAGGTTTCAAAGGAATCACAGATCTGTTTCCCAATTGGCAACATGTCCCCTGTGCTGACTGAACTTCTTGTCCTGCACAGTAAGTTCAAGCGAACTCTAGATTCAAATGAAGAGAAGCAGGGATCAAACTACTCTCTGTTTCTTTGCTTTTCATTATTACTATTCCTCATTTCAAGTAACCAAAAAACTACTGCATCCCCACCCACGTGCCAAAGGTTTTAAACAGCTTCTTGTTTCCCTGTGAGCAAAGGGAGGCCCTCACGTTTGATTCTTGCAGTTTTTTTGTCCTCCCTCAGCCCAGGCAGGTTAAAATGTGTATGAGTAAAATATGCAAATGTGTAACATACAAATGCTTCTGAGAAGGTTGTGTTTAGAAAAGCAAGGCTCCGGGATGGAGTGCGGCCTTCCAACCTGCTCTTTGGGTTTGCGATCTCCTCGTGCCTATGTGCTCACTGGCCACGTGCTCTTAAATGCTGTGGTGGGAAGAGAAGTGGGTTTGAAGCAAATATAAAATGCTCATTGTCTCGTGTAATTCTTGGTATGTTGACAGAGCAGTAATGAAAGGCTGCTTCAGCTGACCAGTTGAAATATAGATGCAGGATGTGCATGTGGTAAGGAGATCTGCATTCAATTACCATCTCACCACAGACTTCTGCAGACAAGACAATTCTTCTGCGCCTCAGTTCCTTAATTCTGAAACAATGATGCTCCTTTGTCTGCCCTGTCTACTTAGCTGAGATGCTTCCTAAGGCAGTGATGGTCTGATGGTCTCTTAGAATGTTTTATGTTTTATCAGTAAACAGAAAGGAGCTCCGATTATCTGAGTGCTACTGGAATTCTGTTGCTCCTAATCAGAAGAAGTGGTTAATTAGTCATTTGTTATCTTTAAGTTTCATTTTTGTGCTCTTTATCTAATCCTGGCAAAAAATGCTTTATTCTGGATAATAGCGTTGCATGGTATTTTTTGAAAACTATGCTACGTGTTGTCTTCTATTTCTCCTTAAACACACTGCATTGAAATCCAAGAATGTCAGCAATGGCAGTCCAAATTCCCATACTAGAGCATGCAGGCAATTTTTTCTCATACCAGATGGTTCTGCTATAAGAAAACACCTAAGATCACCTCTACAGAGCTGTTTCACTGCCAGTTAGCCCCTGGTGCATAAGGATGGGCTGGTGTTTTCAGATTACAGTTGAGATGCCAGAGTGTTACTCACCTAGGTGAATTTTAATGCAGTCCCTTTGCATGTGTGTTATTCACATTAAAACTATCTCTTTGGCACAGAAGCCACTTGAGCTGACTTAAAACTATTTGACCAGATAACAAGGAGACGCAACAGACACTGGAAGCACTTCCAACTTGGGATATTTAATTAGACCTTATGACTGAAAATTCTTATGAGCATCAGAAGATCAACATTCCAACATATTCCTGCTTGTGTTTGTTGAATATTCCCTTTTTTGGTCCTAGATGTGAGCATTTGGAAAAATGCTAAACTAATACAACCCACTTGACTTTGCTGGCACATGTTACAAAAGGAGAAAAAAAATGTAGAAGCCACTGAAAACTAAATGGTTCTCGCCTTGGAGAAAAACAAACTCCAAGCCAATGCAACAGACAGGCTGGAAGCCTTCCATGGCTTTAAAAGAAAAAGTCTCTATTGAAGACCCTTTTATTCAAAGGAAGCAAAGGAGTTTTGTGAAAAGAGGAACCAAGTACACTTAACACTGTGTAAAACACGCTTCTTTCAGAGAAGCCAGCTTTATCTTTAAGTCCTAGCTGGTTAATCTCTTCAAATTCATTTTTAGCTTAAAGTCTCAGAAATCTGACACACCACAGGGACTTAAGGTTTTCAGTCTAGATGGAATTTGCTGACAACACTTTCAGCTAGTGCACTGATATAACAGGATTGGTTTCTCTTGTTATATTTAGTAAGAATAAATCTTTTCTCTCGCAGAGAAAAAGAGGGGAAGGGGAACAAGTAAAGAAAGCATTTGTTTCTCTCCCCCTAGATCTCTGTATGGTATCATGAGGCACACGTGCCATATAAGACTGATGTGCAGACACAGACATTTTGCAAGTGTCTGGGAAATCCTGGGGGAAGTGTTCCCCTCCAAAAGCTGCAGATTTTCTACAGCGAAGCTTTAGCTATAAATCCAGAAGCCTAGGTGCATTTAGAGTGGAACTGGGGCTGGTTTCCAAAATGCAGTGGTGAGCTATTTGCACGGAACTGCTGTGGGTGGCTGGCAATCCCAAATCTGTGCTGGAGCATGGTCAGACATGCAGCGTTTCTAGACAACACCAACATCCTCTTGCATTTCCTCTGTTTGGGTGTTGGATGATAATTGCAAGAGGATTTCCTGGTAAAAACTTCTAATTTGCAAATATTGTGTTACTCTTCTATAACTACTGAAGTTACCTAATCTGAGCTTTGTTAAATAGCAACCTTATTGCCTTAAATTGGGCAATCTGAAAAAAAAGTAAAAAATACTGTACCTCTGTAATCATGCTATAGCCATGTAGCCATTAACATTGCCACATTCTTTAGACTAGAAATTGAGATTAGAGACTGAAGGCTGTAATAACAGTAAATTACACTCTGCAGCTAGCTTGGCCGTTCTCTGTATGGAATGGGCACTAACTCAGCTGTGTAATGGATGCTCTCTGGTTCTGGACCATTACTTGTGCAAAGCATAAGTCAGCTCTGGTAGAAATCACTACTGAGCATACTTGCTGACCTTTCTCCAGCCTCCAATTCATCTCAGAACCTCCCCAACAATTTGAACTCACTTTGGCTGCAGTAAGAGCTTCAGGAAAAAGAAGCTGTAGTCTTTCAGGTACATCCAGTTGCTGTCTGTATCCATTCTATGAGGAAAAGGGCCAAATTAACTGTGTGAGTGGCAGTGCTGTCTTCCTTGTGACTGCCTTTATATTGATCTATGCATTTATAGCATCAGTCTAGCCTCAGCCAATACCTGCTCCTGAATTCATTTTTGCATAACACACAGCAACCACAGTATGTATCTCTTGACTTGCATGAATAGCAGTATTCCTGTATTAATAGCTTTAACTCAGCAATAGTCAGAAGTAGTTAATGTTTTTAATGCTTTTGGTTCATGAAGGTGGAATTTATCTGCCACCACCAGTGGCTTAAAAAAACGATGGTGGAGAATTTTTGCAGATGTTTGGCCTGCTCGTTTGAACAGAACTACCAGTTTGTAACACAAGTTCTACATTTCAGCTTCTACTGAAATCAGTGAAACTGCCAGCTCTTCCTTCTTTATGCCCTTGCTTATACATTATTCTGACCTCTAAATACAAGGCACTAAAACATCTGCTGAGTTTCCAAATCTGTAATTTTCCCCAGCGGCCAAAATGCTTACAGCCCTGTTGACTTCTTCCAGCAAACTGGAAAGCAGACAGAATCAAGTACCCATATATTTTACCAGATAGGCATAAACTGCCTTTGTGGTGTTTTGCTGATGGATCAAATTCATTTTCCTGCTTCTAAGCTGAGCCAACCAGCACTGGTCTAAATGTCATATGCTGGTGTTAGTGCTACACTGCGATTGGTCTGGTTGGCCTGACCTCTTGGCTTTCTCTCTCCTAGCTGCTCTGTCTCTGTATTTGGGGCATGGAGCTGAAAGGTTTGAAATGCTTTCTATGTACATGGTCAGCAAAGACATAAGCAGGATAGAATCACTGAATCACTGGAGTTGGTAGGGCCCTTTAAGGTCACCTGGTCCAACCAGGCGATGAACGGGGACATGAACAGCTAGAGGGTGGAGGTAGGTAATTGAGTCTGCCTGCAGATTTGGGAAGATATTGCTGTGTCTCGCTTCTAGAAGATAATCTTTTACTCTCAAGCAGCTGGAAGCTGTGTTGCTCTTTAAAATGATGCTCACACCCTGCAGAAATAGAGAAAAGAGAGAATTGGCTCTGGGAAATGGATGAATGTGTTCCTTCCCAATGAAGTTACTTCCTCAGCATCTTCAATCCTGACAGTTTATCTGTTCAGTAAGAGATCATATCAAGAATAGCCGTTACACTTAATTTCTGAAGCAGAAGTTTGAGCAAGAGGCATGAATAAAGCTGTGACTGCACTTAGGCCCCTTCTGAAGTTGCTGAAAGGAGCCTAAAAGAATTAACAGAACGATTGCAAGCAACAATCAGAAAGAAAGCAAAGGCAAAAGGAAGGAGAGGTTATCTCTTCTCCCTACTCACCTGATGATCATCTGAGCCTACAGTTCAGCTTCAGTAACTCACTTTTCCAAACACTTCAGCTGGTTAACTTCATCCTGCATTTACTTCCTGTGCCTTGCCCTACAGAAGTTCTATAAGCTCTCTGAGAGTTTTGCTGCTTACAATCCTGGCTTGTGAGCTACAGAAATCTAAATGTAGGTCAAGATGAGTTGAAATCTTTTAAATGTAACCAGCCCTGCTTCCTAAACATGTCCCTGGAGCAGCTGCATGAGAAATGTTTACAATTAAAAAACAAAACAAGGCAAAACCTCAGGCAGCTGAGGATGTACAGGATAATTCTAGCCAGCAGCATTCATTAAATGTCATATCTAAACATTCATTATTACGGGGTTGATCTGAGTTAGGATTAGAACCTATAAAAGTGGCTCTGTTGAATTCCCATTCTGTAGCTCCTGGAATGCATGTTGTGAAGCTGAAGGCACCATTGAAGATGCTGGAGAGTTGCTGTGTCTGGATATCAAGTATTATCCGATACTGGTTTTCAGTAGGATGAAATGCCGCCCAATTCCCTTCTTTATCAAACTAACAAAATAACAGAAAGGAAGGAAAACAAAACAAAACAAAAAAAACCAACACAGAAATATGTGAGCTCTGCTGAGAATGAGTCAATCCCTGAAACCCAGCAGGGGCACTGGCTGCTCTTCTTACGGAGCTCAGTGGCTTTCATCCCAATTCAAGAGTCTCCTACTCCTCCCTCCCAGCTGAAGGCAGATGTGGGTTCACTGGCAACACTGGGTCTTGTTCTCTGTGAGTGTTTAAAGCCTGAGCAATCATTTTAAATTGAAAGCAGAGGTGGTGATGCTGTTACAAGATTGTCTAGAGCAGCAATTCCCAAATTGTAAGACACGAGCACATTTACAGGAAAGAGTTTTCATGAAGCTTGGGCTAGAAATCTGCAGAGAAAAGCAGGAATATGGTGCAGAGCAGCATCTTGTCAGAGCACACACTTAAAAATGCTCAAAAGGAAACTTTCCCAAAAGATGTTGGCAGTACAGATTTCGGTCAGCTGTGATGTGGAAAAGTCAAAGCAAGAACATGTGAGGCTCTGCAAGGTTATAGTAGAGGTTCATGCTCTTTACTCCTTCTAGTACTAAGTAGTCATTATCTGCAGAAAGAAAATGATTTTGTAACATGCTTCTTTCTTTTAGCAGCTCATGTGACTATGGCTGTGTGGCCACTGGAGTTTGTGCATTTGTGTTACCATTTGCCACAGAGAACTGAACATAGGCAGTTGTGTACTTCAGCAGGGATCAGGGAAGTTTGTGCATTTGGGATGTGCGTGCATTTTCACTGCACTAAAGGGAAACATCTGTACAGTGTGAGATATGCCACTACCAAGCAGTGAGGAGGAAAAAAAAGACTTGGACTAGCAGTCTGGCTGTGTGTCATTAGTACACTGGGTAATTAGAACCTTTGGAAATAAAGTCACTTTTATTTAAGTCTCCTTTCAGTGATCCAGTTTTGAAAAATGTATTTTTTGAAATAGACTCCCAGAGCCTTTATAATGGTGAACATATCTTATATTCTCAACAGATGATCAAGTTAAGGGCATTAGGAGTAAGAAAATCATCACTGCAAGCAGACAGCTTCCTCACGACAAGGCAGCAGCAATTCTTATTCATTCAGCTTCTACTCTACCTGGAAGAGTCAAAAGGGACAGCTGTGGCTTTTTGTAGATTCATATGGCAGAGGCTCTCACTTTGCAGAGGTTGTGCTCAGCAAGACAATGATGCACCAGGAGAAAGCAGCATCTTGTGCTGCCTGTTGCTGGTGTTGCAAGACACATACATCCTCTGTCACTGGCTGAAAAAATCACCCCAGGATTCACTGAGACACTGAGGTCTCTGTGAATACTAAGCTCCTGTCATTGCGGCTTTGCTGGGGCTTGCTTATCTTGTCCACGTTTCTGCAAAATGTCTGCTGGTTGGTGGAAATGGAGTAGGGAGGAAGAATTAGAACCTGTGGTTTGCTCCATTGCCCCTAGAGGCATTTCTGAGCCTGGGGAGGAGGCAAGTCCTCTGCAGACAGTGCCTTCCCCTTTCCTTTGCAGTTCGGAACCACACTGATGGTGCCTAGCAACGTTGTAGTGGCAGCCCAGAAGAACGTGAGAAAACAGAAAGGAGAGGTTTTATCCCTGGAACCTGGGCTTTTTGTATGTCCATCTTTGTGAGTTTATATTGCCTGGCTGTAAGTTCATTTTAGATGATTTTTTTTTTTTTTAAAGTGTGTACAGAAAAACTTTTAAAATACTACAATAAAAAGGCTTTAAGTTTTCCATGCTCCTGATTTTCCAGTCCCTCCTCTTCAAGGTCTCTTGTTACAAACCAGCAGTTCCAAAGCCTTGGTATGGAAGAGGTTTCAGTTTGTCCCCATCTCTCATTTGTTCTTTTTCCTAGACTACTTTAGCACTTAACACAATTAATGGTAACAGGTTTATCAAACTAAATCCCCTGGGTCTGGACATCCCAGGGCAGTCCATCAGCCTGAGTCAGGCCCTGGGATGAGGTGGGGGAGGCAGAGTCTTCCCACTGCAGGGATGGGGCAGTGGGTGATGGGCTGCACAGAACCCTCCACATTCCATCCACATCCATAAGTTCGCACCTGCAAACACACCTCTTAGGTCCCATTCAGCCCTTCATACCCATAGGAGCAGACCCCCTACGCGTGCCATACGCTCATCCCTCTACAGCTCCCCACCGGTGCTCCGGGCTTCCCTCCGGCGGGGAAGGGAAGGAGTTAAAGGGAACGACGGAACCGCAGCCGGTATCGCCGCCGGGCACCGCTTCCCTCCCGCGGGCTCCGGATTTCCTCCGGTAGCAGCAGGTGGGGAGCGAGGAGAGAGCCGCCGGTGCTCCCGGTGCGGCGCCGCCGGGGGAAGCCCGAGGTGCGGGGGGTGCTGAGCATCCCAGTGAGAAAGCCGCCCGGGGGTGGAGGAGGCGGGGAAGGAGGAGGAGAACCTGCCGCTCCGGAGGGACGGGGCTGCGGGCACATGCCGGGCTTGGAGAGTCGGAGGCGGGAGTTCCCTGCAGCTCTTTCGGACCCGCTGCCGAACCGTCCCCTGCGGGAGCGTCCGCGGGGCTGCGGAGAGGAGAGGCGCTCACCTCCGGCTCCGCTCCCGGAGCGCGCTGAGTCGAGAGCGAGCGGACAGCGGGGTGAGTACTTGGGAGTGCTTTTCGTCTCTTACGCGTGACTTGTTGCAGTTTTTTAACGTTGCTCCGTGGGCAGATAGGAAAGGACTGCTAAGAACGGGCGTTTCTAGGCGAGGTTGCGAAGGACGGCTATTGGGCTTGAATTTAGAGCCTTTCAAAGACGAGCGTGGCAATTCCTTGGCTGAGCATCCAGGTCTGGTGGCTTAGACCAAATGCGTTGTTGTTTTAAACTTCTGCTGTTCGCAGAGTAGTTGGCGCCGTGTCACACAGCTCACTCGGTGTGTCGGCTAAGAGTAAAGGCTGGTTGGCACCGCTGAAATGTAACACGTAAGGATGAGAGGAGATACGTGCTTAAAATCATTAACTTGGGGGGGTGGGAGGTAAAACCACTTCTCTGCACGCTGCTTTCATGCGTTGGAGCAATGTGCTTTTGGGGATTGCTTTGCCTTAAAAATAAAGTAAATGCTTTGCCATGTAATCTTCTTTCCTGTCTGTGCACATCTGGACACTGGGCTGGCACTGTTCCCCGCGCCCCGGGAGGGAGTGACATGGCAGGGGCTGGGGGTCAGGGACAGACAGGCACAATCTTTCCCTTCCCTTGCTGCTTAAGGACGCTTTTGAACCCTAGCCCAACTTTCTGCAGAGCAAGTCCATGAGGATACTTCCCCAGAGCTGGGAGGCAGAATCTAATGTGTTTTGAATCCTCGGTTATGCTTTCTACAAAGGGAATGGCTGAAAGGATAAATGCAAATAGCTGAACCACACATCCTACCTCTGAGTGCTGAGCCCTGTGCAAGGCACTGCACGGCACACAGAAGGTGTGTTCCCTGTTAAGACTTTCCAGAATGATGCCCTCACTCCCAGGAGTGCTGGAAATGCCATTTCTGTCAGTGAAGCTCTTAGAGAACAAGTCACTCCTCTCGCATTTTAAATCCCAAACAGAGGAACTATCTCCCTCCCCCTATTTCCTTCACACGTCTTTATTTTTTCCTAATGACTTGCACTATTATTTGCCAAATATGGCATATGTCTTCCTGTGCAACTTCGCTTTGCTGAAATGTGCCTGTATGTAGGCTCTAAGAGTGCAGTTTAGGAGCCTTCTGTTTGTAAACCAGATTTATATTTACTAATAACTGTCAATTGGCACAAATAGTTCATTTTTGCCTGGCGTATATCCATAGCGTTTCTGGTTCTTCATGATGCAATTCTTGCATAGTGACACAGGATGGGAGCTATCTGCACTATAGTTTTGTTACATAGTGCTCACTGTAACACATTTTCATATCTAGACTGCTCTCATCCTTAGCACTTTGCATTGCAGCCCTACAGGACAAGTGCTTTAACTTCAGCAGTAATTAGGGTGACTTTGTCAGTTGGAGGAGGAGCAGCAGAATCAGCAGCATATACCGTGTGCGTGTGATATGTTAATAGTATTTAACCTCAGAGAGACATGAAGAGAAAGAAAACACCTGCTTTGACATCCATCTCATCTAGGACTTGGTATAAATGTGGGAGGCTCACACTAGTTAATATCACTGACCCAATTTTATTGGTCTTGTAGGAAAATCTTAAAAGATTGCTGCAAAGGAAGTTAGAAACCTGATACTCTGCTGTTGCAAGCATCTCTGTAACTTCAATTGCTTTGCTACGTGGTGCAAAGGAGGATGAAGGAAATAAATCAGTGAAGCTCTTTTGGTTTGCTTGTGTAACGCTGAAAGTGAGTTTATTAAGTCTGAAATAAGCAATGATTACATATTGTCTTTGGCTTAAGTTAAACTTCAGAGTGATTTTTCACTGTTTTTTCATCTGTTATTCTGTTCTGCCTACCTCCTCCTTTAAGATCCTTAGCACTTTCTCTGGGCAATGGTCCTATTTTTACAGTCAATCAAAATTGATAGCAATATCCTTATGCAGGCCAAACACACTGTATTAAACTGCAAACCAACAGTTACAAATTACTTTCAGAACCCTCCTAAAACAAAATGCAGTTGTAAATAGAGTTTAGAGCAGCTCCAAATGCTGTGCCTTGAAGCTGTGGATGTCTAAATCTGGAAAGTCTATTTGGGAGCTTTCTCTGGGACAGCTACGGAGGGAGTTGGCTGAAGTTTCTGGTTAGACCTCTGGAGAACTGGGAGCCCCAGTATGTGGTTGTTGGACTCCCCTACAGAGGCTGGGTTCAGACCTGAACATAGTCTGGAAGAGATCTTGGACCATTTCATCCCGATTTGGCAAAAAGTCTTATCTCTTTCATAAAAGCATGTCAAATTCATACTAAAACATGCTAGAGTCATTTGATTTTGCCCTACTTAGAGATTTACTCAATAGTTTCCCATGACTGTACTCCACAGGTATGAGTTAGGAGTTTGTTAACAAAGGTAATAATTCTTCTATGGCTGATTAATATCCTCTGCTGTCTTTGCAGCTATACTATTCATTCCTACCCTGAAAGCAGGCTGTTCTTTCTCTGATTGTTCTAGCAAGGTGTTGCTACACCTGCTGCAGCAGACATTGCTTCTTATTTTTTATTTATTTACAATCCATTTCACTACAGTGGCATCCAGTGATGCAGACGGGATCTTAGCAAGTATTGTACAGCTGTCTTAATCCCTCTCACTGATTGAAAAATGGCCATGATGTACATTAGGATTACATGTGCTTTTCAGACTTTAGCAGTGCATGACAGAGAAGAGATATGATTATGGTTCTCTATAGTGTTGAAGAGGATTCATTGGTGAAACCAGATAGATCCAGGCAGGACGCACTCTAGACTTCTTTATTTAAAGCTGTCCCTCTGATAAATATCTGTATTGTCTGTGATGGCAGTATGGATTTTGATAAAGTCTGGCTCTTTTCTGAGCAGTTGTAATGGGTCTGTTGAACGTGCTACAGCAAGGTCTTTACTCTACTAATGTCCACATTAAGCTTCTCTCCAAACAGAAGAGTGTTCTAATTGCCAAGCTAACATGTCATTTGGCTCTGTGAACAAGCTACCGAACACTAACTTATGAATGGAAACTTGAAAGGATCACTTGCAACCTGCTACATGAAAGAAATACCAAAATGAGATGAAAACGCCCCTGAATCTCTGTGGTTGCTGTTGCTGCTGTTAAAAGGACTGGGAACAGAAAGCTGATTAGAATGCCACTTTAATTTTCCTGGGAGTTAACTAATTTCATAAATGTTTTTTTTCCTCCTAAGTTTCAGCAGCTGCTCCCTATGTAAAAGCTAGAAATAGTTCTTCAGTAGGAATGAAAGGAGAATTGAGCTCTATACAAATGAGGAGATTAGAGCTCCATGAGGCATATACCCCTTTAATGCTGCTTGAAACTAAACACACTAGAATAATCTTAATGCTCGCCTCTGGTGAGCAGAAATTCTAAGAAAAAAAAAAAAATTTCTTTAGTGACTTATTAACAAAGGCTTTTCAGGTTTACTGGGATTTATCATGTGAGCCTAATCTACCTTTTGTTCATCCAGTGGCAGGCTTTAAAATTTAAAAGGGTCTGCAGAAACTCCTCCCCCAAACTCTGTATTTAATTAAAGAGGTTCTGTGCATTATTTACCTTCAAGTCTTCTATTTATGTGGGAACAATGAGTTGAGGTTAATATATTGTAAAATATTTGTGAATGCTGCATTATAAGCGTATTATAAGAGACAGGGAAAATAAATAGAAACTTTGGCTCTAACTTTGTTTGCAAGTTTGCTTTGACATACAGGGATTCATTTGGAATGTCTGAAAACAAGGCCACTCCTACATAAACACTAAAAATAAATACAGGTGTCAACTCCACAACAAATTTCCCTTCTTCTGTAGGTGATTAGTGAGCCTGGATGCAGGTTGTTCTTTATTTGCTGCTATGGGAGCTCTCCAGAGTCATGGATGTGCAGATTAGGCTTTGAACATATTGGTTTTTTATATATTTTTCTTGGGTAGCTCAGCAAGGACTGTTAGCTGTAGTTCTCTCACTATTTCCTCAGTTCCTCCTCCCCCACTCCATTCATTGCTGTAGCTGTGAGCATCGAGTTGCAGATAAAACGACTTCTGAGAGAGCAACGGGATGCAGCTCTTGCCAAAGGCAATTAAGTGCTTAGGATTACAGTGTGCTTTACAAAGTGTGTTCTTGCTGAATCCCTTTCCTCTTCTGCTTGCTGGTACAAAGCAGTTTCTTGGCACTTATCTTTGTTATAATGAGTTGAGCATTGCTGAATTTCATTACAGTGTGTCAGCTCTCTCAATCAGTCCAGCGAGCTTCAGTGTCTTGTTCCGAGGACTGTCATGCTGGTGATTCTTTGCTGAGAGTCAGCTTGACCTCATCACCTCTGCTGTAATTGGATTAAATTTACTCACTTGCCAAAAACACTTCCAGTTTATGGCATATTTATTCTTTAGCCTGAATTACTGTTTGTATGGACAACATTCCTCATGCTAAAGGTATTTTTAGGGCCAGTGTGATGCAGCTGATGTGCTACAGGATTCAGAATCCTCACAGAGGGAGATTCTCAGTTATTTGCTTCACCTAGGAAGGATTTAAACAGTAGAAGATACAGCTCGTGGGAGAAAGAAGAGAAGCTGAAATGCTGAGATACCACAGGTGGTGCGAAGTCATGGCCTCCTGGTTGAGGGAAGCATATGATACTGCACAAGGTTTCAGCACATCCACTACTATTAATTTATAATTGTAGCACAATAGATCAAGATTGTTACTCTGAATTGTCCTTCTACTGCTCTCTCCGGTATTTTCAGCTGTCTTGCAAGTTGCAGAGAAACAGTAGATATCTGATATTTGAAGAGAAGGGTGTGACCAGAATGACACAAACTGTGTAGTGGAGGTCAGTCTGACCACAAGACTTGTGGCTTCATCCCCAAGGATGTAGTGTCTTCTGTGTAACCCAGCTTCCAGTGGGAAAAACAGGCAAGTAACAAAAATTACTATCCTCATCATAAACCTCCCAAAAATATTAAGGGATGAGTCCATAATGAGGGGACCAAGGACTGAGCAAGTTGCAAATGCTCTCATAAATAAGATCAGGATTTGTGTGTCTGGCAAGAGGCACATGTTGGTGCTTGGTCTGGCCGAGTCCCTTTCTTAAATATCCCAAACTGTGAAAGGATCCCCATTTTGTGTTTGCTGTTGTTATCTGCCCAACAGTATTGCAAGTTTTCTGTTTCTGTTTCAACAATTAGTTTTCTCATTTGATCAAGAAGTTGCGTTTTATTTCAAGGTGACACTGCTCTCTTATGTGCTATTAATTGATGAGTACACATGATGCAAAACATTAGCAGATAGATAAACAACATGGGACAGGGATATGAGGTTTCCCATTTCTACAAAGTGACAGTCACAGTTTCATTAACTGCATTAATACATAAATGTGCTGCACAAAACATAACAGGATGCCTAACTTCAGTAACACACTATAAAAGGAATGTAGTTGTGTAATCATGTTTTCTGCACTGTTTACTCTCGTGAAGTTGGTCTTTTCGTAATTAAAAAAGTATGTAATTCCATGAATTCCTTGCAATGATGTAAGTGGTTTGTTAAATACTGGAGTAAAGGTGTTTTTTTTCTTTTATTTCACGTATTTGGAATTAGTGCAATATTAAAAAAGAAAAATCACTGATCATATCTCTCGAACATTAATTAACAGCCTGCCTGTGAGGAGAACAAATGAGAAGGCATGTTCTGGAAGTAATCACAAAGTGCAGGTCAGGGACGTGCTGTCTGTATGGCCTTATACTACTGATTGTGTCAAGAAGACAGAACAGGAGTGATTGGCAAACTGTTTAAAACATACAGGAGAGAGAAACTTGAAGGAGTGAAGAAAAAAAAAAAAAAGGACTTGCTTTACTTACATTATCTCCTCTGGATCCTTTTTAAGGTCATAAGCTTCCTGTTCCTCTTGTAGAAGACCAGGAATATATTATGTAAATAATTCAGTAATTCTCATCTAAACATGTTGCTAGATCTCGACATCACTAATTCAAATCCAGCCAGCTCTGGGGGTGAGAAACCCTTTGTCTCTGATTTGTGCAGTCTAAGTTTAGTTGTCGGTTATATCACTGGGATCTGCTTGCGTACATGCTGCCTTCCTTGAAGCACTGCTGTTCTGGCTGCGGTGGCTCTGGGGGTGTATCTCCTGCAGGGGCTGTGTGACCATAGCCGAAGGAGCCCTGGCTTTGAAATGTAGCAGCTGGTGAAGGGATGTCTCACCCCCAGCCGCAGTGCGGTGCAATCCCTCTGACCTCAATAGAGCTGCAGTATTCACAGTTTTCAGTAAGGTGGGGGTGAGACTGGGCCTATCTTCTTTTAACTGGTCTATTTAGCAGCTCTTTTCCATATGCAGTCTCCATGCCAGTGACAGGAGCTTCCTGGAACTGACAGGAGACACAAAAGGCTCTCTTCTCTAAATCACTGGACCTTAAGGATATTGAAAGGATGTTACAACAAGCCTCATAATAAACCATTGTCAGGCTCTCTCTGAGGGTGCCTGCGGTGGTATCATACCTCTGAGTCTTTCAGAGGGGGTGTGATGACCCCACATGGCAGAAAATAGAAAAGTAATGGTTTGGGTGGCTCTGAGGAATGTTGTGGCATTACTTGAAGCCAGCTGGAGGCAGATGCTGCTGACTGAACTCATATCATTAAGAGGCAAGCAAACAGCCAACCACGCATCAGGCAGTTTTCAGGAAGAGATCCTGGCTTGTGTGTCTGTGCATGCCTGGGTGCATCTTTCTCACAGACAGGGGAGTGGTGAAAGATGCTTTGTTTCTTCTTCATTTTCCTTTCTTATTCCTACTCATTTGCCTCTTCCTCTTCAGTGCAGAAATGTTTCATGTTGCTGTGAAAATATCTGCCCTCATGAGCAAATCGAAGACATTTGAATGGAGGAGGGCTGCTGGTTTTTGATGTCCACGCGCTGTTTTCCCAAGGGAGCCACAGGATTTGTGTTCTGCCATTCCCTCAGCACTGGTCGGGAACGTGCATGAACAGTGTGTTGCTTTCTTAATGGCGAATTCTTTGCAAGCCACCTCTGGATTGCCAGCAGGGAATTATACATTTTATCTGTTATTATTTGCCCATTGATACAGTGTAAAGCGCTGCAAAGGGCTGGAGATTCCGTGCCCTCTGTGGATGACCGCTGCCTGACCACCCTTGCACTGGCAGCCATTTTGGCGCCACAGTTGCGCTCTGGTGTTGCTTTTCCTCACTGGCCCACTGGCACCAGAGCCCGCCAGAACCATCCAGAAGCTTCTTGGCCTTTGCCCTGCCACATCCCCAGTAAGAGCTGTGTGTGAGAGAGGCAAATAAAAGGTGGCCATGAGTTCCACTGAGGGAAACCCCACGAGCTGAAGGGGAGGTGAGGAGGCATGAACTGGTCGGGCCCTGCTGACATGGCTGGCCTGGACTGGGTGCAGAAGCAGATGCCATTTTGCCTCCGCTGCAACAGGTTAGAGTTTTGTTGCAACTAATGGGGAGTTTTGCTCAAGTCATGAGCTGAAATCAACCTGGGCTACTCACTGATAAATTAATACTTGAAATGTTTCTAACTTAGTTGAAGTATTGCTCCTTTATTTTACCTCAGCTTTTGCCAGTATCTAGTTCATTGCAGGTGATCAGTAAGCCATCCAGTCCTCTCAGGCTGTTTAGCTCTTATCTGCAATTCGGGAGTTATATTCCCTCTCCAAGGCATTTCTGATTGATAGCTGGGGACTTTGAAGTATGGAGAACAAATTGGCAGTCCTAGTTATCCTGAGCAGAATGGGAGCTCATTTCCTTACTGAACAACTCTGACTTCCAGAAAATGAGGCTGTACATGTTAACAACTCATGTTGTGTCTCCACAGCAAGGACAGAAAGCCAGGAATGTTCAAATCATTAACCAGGTAAAATAACGTGGACCTTTCACCTTTCTCTATGTGGGATCTTGACCTTAGACTTAATGCCGTATCTTCTAACTGCATTCTCTTCATCACTCTATCCTTTCTGCTTTGTCTGAAATGGCAGAAGAAAACATAAGTATATGAATAAGTGTCAGTAATTGACAATTCTCCATTATGTTGTACTCTCTAGGAACATTTTTCTGCTCTTTCTCAAAACAATATTCCTCAGATTTATTTATACATGTATTTTTGTCTAATTAACTCTATATAACTTGCTTGAAAACTCAGGTAACTTGCTTTGAAATTGGTGTGATTGTTCATTAGTTTGTGGGCTTTCTGCAGAATCCTATGTGTATGGGAGGTACTATATTAGAGATGGATGGTGTAGAGAACTGTAGTAACATACTACTTCTTGCCAAATTATAGTGGAGAAAAATGCTGATGGTGGTTCATATCCCTTCATGCTTGTTATCTGTTTTGTGGTGAATGCATTCTCTATGTAGCTTTTCAGTGTTTGTTCCTTTCTAGCTGGTTTTATTACAAGCATAAGGTTTTGAAACAGAATGTATCAAGACCAGACACAAGAGGTATCTTTGTTAAACCTTCCTAATATTTGACCAATGTAGTACATAGAGATTTTTTTCCCCAAGGATCAAACAAAAATATTTTCTTTTAAAACTGTAGGAGTTAAAGATAATGAGGAAATACATTGAACCTAAAAACAAAGGCTTTATTGTCTTGAAGACAAGCTTGCTGTAATTGCACTTCTTGTGAGGTTTTTCTTCCCTCTGTCCTTATGTTTCACTTACAAGACAGGAAATACAGCTTTACTGATTAAATTTTTTTACAAGGCATAAATAACTTACTGCCTCAAAGATGGTATTCATTTCAGGATGAATATAAAAAGAATGTGTCTGTGATTAATTAAAAATTAAATTAAGATGTTTTACCTGAGTAAGTACAACTTTTTGTAGATGTCTGTACTGTGTGTACAGACATAAAAGGTGCGTTTATGCAAAGGGCATTGAAATAAATGCTCTGGCACTTCAATCAAGTCCAATTTGTTTTATTTCCCATTCTTTGTGGTTCTTGCCTGTTCCTGTCCCACTATTTGCCATGAGAGGTAATGTATAAGCCTGTTTTCTATCTACTTGCTGCTTTGCTAGGATTATAATACAGATAAAATAATAAAATGGATTCAGAAGCTGCGTAGTCTGGGTTGTACCACTCATACACACACACATACGCACACATTTGTGTGTGCGTGTGTGTGTGTATATATGTGTATATATATATATACAGCATTGTTTATGGATAATTATCATTAAATTCAAAGAGACAGGGATCAGCATGTTGGAAGAGAGCAGATATCTAGCATTATACTTCTGTGTTAAGCCATGCAATATTTTCTGGTTTGGTTCTCACAGTAGCTAGAGGCCAAATTCTTAAGCCCCGATGAAAACTGACCATTGCTCATCCTCAAGATGAGGTGCTGCATAGGAGCAATGTTGAGTCTACCCAAAAGATGAATAACATTAAAACTGACTCAGTGTTTCAGTTAGCCCAGCATTGTGTCTGAGAAGTTAGTGGGAGATTCTTAAAACAGCTACCTCTTAAATTCAACTTTCCTCTCTAACTCTTCAGTTCCCACAGTTCTTGTGTTAAGAATACTGGAGGATACGTACTCATTTAGTCCTTTAACTATCCATTTATGGACCTGTTGTCCAGGAGACTGTTTAATCCCTTTTGAAACATTCACAGGTTCCTGTGAAAATAAGTTCCAGAAGCATGTAACCTACTGTGTTAACAAGTATTTTCTATCTAAATGGGTTTACTGCAAACTTAGTAAGTACAGCCTCATTTTAGTATTGTGAGATTTGGCAAATTACTGTTCTGCTTTCAGCAGTTCATGTGTTTGTTTTATGCCTAGCCATATCTACCCTCAGCTTTCTCCTCCTCCAAAGTGAAGATTACTGGCCTTTTTAGTGTCTCTGTGTAAAGTATTAGCTCTGTTCCTACTGCTCACCTTTTCCAGTTCTCCTCTAATATCACAATGTCTTTCTTTGTATGTGGAGAGCAGGTGAGTACTTAAGCTGTGAGAGCACTCAGATTGTGCATAATGGCATAAAGATGCTATCCACCTTGCTCTCTGCCCTTGTGATGATAACCCTATGCTTTGGCCTTTTTTTTCTCTTTTTTTTTTTTCACTTCTGCTGAAGACCAAGCCAATGACTTTAGAGAACAGCAAGAGGTGTCTACATCTTCTGAGCAGGAGCAGTCAAAGCTGATACTGTTTAGATGAATTATCAGAAACTTATCTACACTAAAGCCTACCTGCAAACTTTTTGCCCAGTCAGTTAATTTTGAACATTGATAAAGATGCTGAATAACACCAGCCCCTGATCTCAGAGTTTCCGCTGATTCCTCCGTTAAGTCTGTTAAATTCTATTCTTTGCTTTCTTATTCTTTCTAAAGTGTTCACCCTTCCTATGAATGAGGTTGGACTCACCAGCATGTAGTTCCCGGGTCCACTCCACCGAGCTTCCTGTACTTGGGAGTTACACAGGCAGGACCCTGAGTCTTCCAGCACAGAGGCACTCAGTGATGCTGTCTTGCACACCTCAGCTAGTGGTTCTGCAAGTTCACATTGGAGTTTTTTCAGAACATGTGTGAATGTTGTACTGTCTTGGTGACTTATTAACATCTAAGTTCCTTATTTGTTCTAGCATTTCCTGAATTTATTTTGGATTGACATATCTCCTCAGCCTGGCTTTCTGTGAAGAGTGTAGTGGCTGTGGAAATATCCCCAAAGATTTCAGTTGTGAAGACTGAAGTGAAGAATTCACTCTGCTTCTCCACTACAGCTTTATCATCCCCATCTGCCCTTGTACACATTTACTATCCTGAGTCTCCACCAGCTTCCTAGCCAGTTTCCTGGTGCTGATGTATTTAAAAATCTGTTTACTAGAACTGTGATCTCCCTTTGCAGGGATTTTTTTTTTTTTTTCTTAACCTTCTTAATTTCCTGCTTACATTAGACTTGCCATGTTTTATGGTCTTCCCTGTTTTTACGGAAGTGATCCATTTTCCAAGAGATGAGCCCTGCCCTGAAGTACTGTCATAACTCTCCCTGAAGTTCTCACTTTTTAGACTGCTCCTTTTCAGTAATTTTTTTCTTGCTTGCTACGTTATAGTTTAGTTCAATTTCTTAAAGTAGACTATCTGACTGCTAGTTTGGTGATCGGCACCATTCACTGTATGCCCTAGCAGGTGATCTTTATAGCTTTCTGTGCTTCAGATTGTTTCAGATCCTCAGAAGTGTCTTTTCCACTGGAGGACTGTATATGCTTCTAAAACGTTGACTGATACTATATTATCAATCAAGTGGGCAAAGAATGAGTATTTCTGTACGTTCTTTTGTTGGTGATAGATGACAGCTATTAGCGTTGAAATACAGCGGAAGTAATCTTTTAAACTTGAGAGGCACGGAGAAGTTTTGGGAACCAATGAAACTACATATATTTCCTTTTGCATATACACAGTGATGATTAAGTCTTCATATTTATACACATTGTGGCCCAGGTTTTCATAAAATTAAAAACTCCTGCTCTTACAACATCCAGGAAGAGGATAACCCTGTTCTGTAAATTTTTCAGACAGAGAAAAAATGTGAAGGAGGATATTTTGAGTTTATATGAGAGGATTCTGTTGACACGTTTACAAGAGCTGAAGTGTGTTTATATTAACTTCTGTGCAGTTAACTGGAAGATCGTCCTTCTTCCATAAAGCATGTGCATGCATTTCAAGGAGCCATACAGAAAAAGTTTATTCTCTACAGATGCACTTTGAAGAGCTACTCTCACTGGTGCATTCCAGCACTGCAAGATGTGCAAACAAATTATTGTTGATTAATACTGCTTAGCAAGTTACAGCTAATATTAACCCATAACACTTAGGCAGATGAATAGTCTAGTACTGCATTCTCTTTGCACTGGATGTGTTTTTTCTGGACCACATCCAGTCCTGTGCTATTTCAGTCACTTTGTATTCTATAAATAGTCTCACCTAAATCTGCAGAGCTTGTCTGTTTGAGCCTTTACTTAACCCATGTGTGCTGGACTAATTTTCCTTCCAATCTAGCTGTATGTCTCTGCTGAAGGCCTTGGATTGAAGCCTACTCCATGCCTACCTGCACCAGAATGCGTCTGGAAACGTGTGTGCTGTCCCTGTGTGAGCCTGGGGCATTGATGTGTTGAGATGACTGCTGATGAGGTGCAGGAGTTTCACATCACGTGAGCAACTAAATAACGAAGAAGAGTTGTGTACTTTAGAAGTTACTTGGGGGAAAAAAAAAATGAAACTATCCAGAGCAATTTCTTCATTAAAGCAGACTGGAATCACATCTGTGGTGAAAACCTGCATTGTTTCATTGAAATATGTGCAAGGGAAATGACGTTAAGTGAAACAGTTGTTTATCATAAGGAGGAACTGGATTTCATGACATAGAAGACTTCTTGCAGTTCTGTATCTGGTGAATCCATTCTTATGAATGATGTCTCATCTATTGAAATTTCAGTGGTTGTCCGGCTCTTTTGTAATCATTGGCTTCTGTGGAGTTTTTTTGCTTATGCATTTCTTAGTGCTAGGCTTCAGAAGGATTTTGCTTGTTATTTAGACAGCACTTTTTATTTTATAATCAGACTGATGTGTTTATGTGGCTAACTTGGCCAAACTTCATTAGTCTGGTATTTAGGCTGTTTTCCACAACTTGTTCATTTACATTTTTTTCTATCTGTAAGCTACCTTCCTTTATGCGGATTACTTGCAGGATTTCTGCTAGAATGTTTTTCCAATGCTATGGTCGAATACACAGTTCTTGTTACTTTCATCACTAGATTTCAAAACACATTACAGAGAAGTGTCAGAGAGGAAAGAGCTCAAAAGGATTTAAGGCCTGAAAATAAAGGCAAGCTAGGGGAATCTTTTGAGTCTCTGGCTGAATGCAAAATTCTTTTACTCTAGCTAAAACTGATTTAGGAGTTCATGTATAAATTTACCTCTGTGAGAGGTACACCTGTAAGAGGCATTATGTTTAATAGGCTTAGACTAAATTTACCTTATTGTGATGAGGGGGTGGGACAAGCAGACACATCAATTTAAAATGCTAGCCTACACACATGAATGTTCAACTTTTAACAAAATCTGAGGTTCTTACCTTTAAAATGTATGCTTCATACACAGAATTTCTTCAACTAGTATAGTTGCAATGTGGAACATACTTTTCAGTCAGTTTTTGAGCTTAGTTCTCTGTGAATCTCTAAATTTTGCCCTGGACTTGCAATAATATTAATTCTGTCAGGTTAATTGGATTAATTAGCATAAAAATGTAATTAATAATAAAAATTTAATTTTTTTTTCCACAAGAGAAGATTCAACGTAAAAATGATTTTCAGAGTTAAAACTCTGACTCCTTATTATCTATAGCTCTTCCACCTCATTTGCAGAGCAGGAAGACATTAGGAGCTCACACACTGAGCATGAAGCTATTACTAGTTACAATTTGAAGTTTGTACCTTGGAAAATAGATAAGATTTTTAAATCACTCTTGAAACCCTTTACATGGATTCCCTGTTCCTTACCCCTTCCATATAACAAGTTATTCCCTCTTCTTCATCCTCAAGTGCGAGAACATAAATGTGCTTTATAGAAAAAACAGTTCTGCAAAGTTTTCTCCTTATAGGAGACAGAAAGACCTCTGGAAACTGAAAGAAATGAACTCGCTAGGAAAATACGAAGCTTTAGTGAACTGTTTGACAAATATTGTATCTCGACTTCAGAAAACAAAAGCAGACCTAAGGTTCAGTGTCAGGATGTGATGCAGTTATTTGAACACTTCTGGTTAACTTCATTTCACAACAAGGACTGACTGTTCCCTTTTGCATTCTACAGTTACGTAGTACAGAGATTAGCTCTGAGTTGTGTTACTCCAGCTGCTGTGCAAACACTGAGGAAGACCTTGTCGTTACTCCCCAAAAGTTTTGCCCGAGATAATGAACAGCTTCCTTCCAGTGTGGTGATTTTTTCTTTTTTCTTTTAAATTTTTTAGTGTAGAAATGTACTGAGCTGATAAAAATTGCATCTTCATAATTTCTTTGCTTCTTTACTCTAGGGGCATTTGCTGCCATACTCTGACTCCTTGCTTTTCGGGAGCCAGAGTCATTTATTGGTCTTATAACGTGCTAACTTCTACTGTTAAAACATATCCTCGACAAAACACCTGCTATTTATTTGAGAGAAGGGACCAAAATGATATGCAGTCACACACAACACTTTTTTATTCCCCTCTGATTTGTTACTTTTAGAAGAAAAAGAACACTCCAATTTCTGCACCATGTTTCCAGACCCTGAATTTTGGCATGCCTTTCTTCAAGATAACTTTAAATCCTGGAATTAATAGTCTCTCCCTCTGCCTTGTGTGATAAGAAACCTTATAACCATCATAAAATTAACTTTGTTGTTGCTGTTATCATAAATATATATGTAATTATATATATTTTTAATATATATATTATTTTCAATTTACTGATTACTTTCATGGCCCATTTAATTATCAAACAATTTCAATGCCTTTTTTAAGGGATTATCTGGGATAACTCCAGTCTCAAGGCAGAATCTTGTGCTCTTTCTGGCTCGTGTGTGAGGGGACTTTTTGCTTCAATGAGGCAGTGACATTTTCCATTATGTGTGTGTGCGTCAAATAAACTGGAAGGCCTTGCTTGCATTTTGAATTTCTCTAAATTGCTAAATTTTGACCCAGACTCTGGAAGAAAAATTCTAATCCTGGATGTTTTCTAAAGGAAAAATGGGAAGAAAACAAAGGAGAGGAAGAACTAACTAGGCCCCGGGGATTGATCTTGACTGCGCCTTCTTACCACAGCCTCCTTTCCAGGTCTCAATGATGCTGGCAGTTATTGAACCGTGATTGGATTAGTGCATTGGAGGGATGCCTATAGGTTGTGGTCGTGATATTGTTTCCAGCTGGTTTCCTGGCAGGCAGATTGGCAACAAGTTGTCATCTTTGCGGCTGTGAGGGGGAATAGTATGGATTTCTCTCTATTTTTATGGAGCTTGTCTCAGCAAATAAATACCAGTCAGTGGGTCAGTCTCTCTGAAAAACAGTAGCCTTGTGGTAAGCTGAATTCTGTAGATTTATTGGAGTCTATAGAGTAATACAGTAAAAGGATATGATATTTATATTGCTACCAGAGACTTAAAAGCTCTATAATACCTGCTTCTCCTTCAGTCAGCAGGGAGCTGTCTTTTGAAGCTACACGTATCCAGTGCATGTGGAATCTATAGGATAATCTCAGACATGTTTCTTAGGGCAAATACTGGATTTCACAGGACTTAATTCAGAGATTTGAGTCGGTCAATGCACAGCTGTTAGAAATTGTTCAGACATAAGTGTTCAGAAAATGTCTTTCTATATTTTGTGCTTCACTTAGCTAGCAAATATTAGTTTCGATATAGGTGTGAGAGAGCTGAATTTAATTGCTTACAGTATGCAGTGGGTCAGAATGAATGACAGAACGTCTGACCTTTCTTCCTAAAATTTTTGTCACCAGTATAGTGTCCTATCAGCTTTTTTGTGTTGCTAAGAAATTGCTTCTTTTTAGAGACAGCACTGTTTTGTTTGTATGATGGCTGCATGTACAGCTGGTTCCATTTAAGTCATGAGGCTGAAGTGGTTTGTGAAGCAGCTTCTTATTTATATTGTTAAAGCACAGATTAACCTCTAATTTCCTCTTCCTAAAAAAGGAGACTTTTTTCACATACCAATATATATAGTGAAGACTTGTTGGGCAGAAGAATGAGATGGAAGATTGGGAATGTCACAATTCACTTCCTTCTTTGGATATGAGTTCTTTCACTCCTAGAATATTGCTGCCATTCTATGAAGGGAGAGAAGGATTCGGTGGGAAGTCCCTATCCTAAAACACTGAAAATTAGCTTACAGGTTTTTTTTGGTTTTGTTTTGGTTTGTTTTTTGCTTTTTTTTGTTTGTTTTTGGTGGGATTTGCAGGCTGTGCTGCTTGACTGTCACTAATTCATTTCAAAATTAGTTTAAGTATACCTAGATGAATTGTATTCTGTGCAAAAAAGTGTCCACATGTTTGATGCATTGTAACATATATGGAGTAAGATGGAAAATTCCTTAGATATTTTTGCCTTTCCACCTTCATTGCATTATTATTTCACACTCTGTACACATAAATATTTGATCCTACCTAAGAACACATTTGGGTACAATTGCTTTCCTCCTTTCTTATCTGTTGATCTCTTGATGAGAGAAAGATGAAGATGGAATGAAATGACACATTTTTCTGACCATGGGACCAAGTGTGCCCCTCATGGTTTGCACAGAAAGCGTTTTATTGAAAGGTGAATTCTGTAGCTTGGAAAGGGTACTGCACACGTTTTAACATATGAGCTAGGGAGACCATTGCACTGTTGGATTTTTAGCACTAGAAGAGAAGGAGATGATAAACTGCTACAGGACAAGAAGTCTTGTCTAGTGTTTCAAACTTTAATAACAGTTTTTGTTGTAAGGAAGCTCTGAAATTGCAGTGGTTCAGAGCCAGACCATGCTATAAATCCATGATGTTAGAGAGAACTTGCTCGTAATGTTTTCTGAGGCTGAGATTTCTAAGAGAAAATGTGGTTCTTATTGCAATGTGCCTCCTCATTCCAAGACAACTGGCAGCTGGTTCTACTACGTTCTTGTGCCAATAAGGCTTTAATTCTGTTTTTCTCTTAATCACCAAATTAATTTTCTTCTAGCCCATGAAACTGAGACTTCCATTTAGGCACAGATTTAATGGTGGGTTTAAATTTGATATGTCCTTTAGGTTGATAGTGTGGACTGTAGCAGTAAGAGGTCAATGGTTGTGGAAATGCTCCACGTAACTACTTCACCTAATTTCAATTTGTGCCTTGTCCTTCCTCAGCTTCATTACTGAGTCCTACCTGCTTCCATCTACAGCCAAGCTAGTAAAAATGCTGTAGGAATTTGAAATGATACATACCAGACACAACAGGAGAAAGCCAACTAATTGTGCCATGGTTCTAAACCAACTAAATCTGTAATGTGTGATTTGTGACTGGGGTGCATCTGGCCAAATGTTCCCATGCCGTAATTAATGACAACTCTCTGGTGAGCAGTCTCTAGTGGAAGGATCACTAAAGCTTTCTGTGAGAAAGCTCTCAAGGAAAACAGTGTTCCAAGTTCATTTCACCACTTCACTTGTCTTCCGAGGACCAACAGCAGCCTGAAGAGTACAGAAGCAACAAAGTTTTTCTCTCCATACTAATTCTACTTTGTAATCCAAACTAGAGCAAATATATATCAGTGTCATTGGCTAGTGTCTTCCACAGGAGAAAAAATGTCTTGGAAATAGATTAATTATTATAGATGTTTAGATAGGGGAAGAGAGCATCTTGGCTTAGTTTTCTTAAACCAAGGAATTCTGAAATAGCTATTCATGTTCCTGGCTTAATTCTTGAAGCTGTGGGCAGAGGGAGGAAGGGAAGCTTATTCAGTGAAGTGAGTCTGGAGGCAGATTGCTCAGATCTGCCCTCAGAAGTATAAGCAACTTCCAGTAATTTCAGAGGAAAACATACAACATAATGAAAGGATAACATGATGCACAGAGGTATATCTTATTCTAGTCCTGTTGTTGCATGGAATGAGACCCAGTGGTGCAAGACCACCTGTCTAGTATTTTTTTTCAGTAGCTTTGTCATACAACCTCTTCGTACTTTGGTCTTTAAATGGAGTTAATCTTTCTGTGGTTAGAAGTTGCTTTTTTTGCCATACACATGAGAATTCTTTTGATTTCTAACCTTAATACATTCACTGTTTATTTTGTACCTGATTTTTGTGTGTCTGGTTATCTCAGCCTTTTGCTGCTTAGAATTGTTTTACGTATTTTTGTTTGTTTGTTTGCAATCTATGAAAACTATGTGGGACTAAAGTGGAGCTAAAATCCATCTGTGAGTAGTAGGAAAGAAATACGAGTGAAAAACAAAATGAAGCAGTAGTATACTTACACAGCCAAGTTAATCATGTTTAGCTGCAAGAATGTACATTTGGATGTAGGACAGCCTCAGTCCCAAGGCACACCTGAACTGCTTGCTCTGCTTCTTTGCCGTCTGAGCAAAAGGAGATTGAAGGCACCGATAGCCTTATGTGTAAGGCTCCTGGAAGTGCCCTATCCAGCAAATAATGGTCTGGGGCAAGAAACTAAGTTGGCATGCTAGGATTTCATTTTATATCCCAACTTTTAAGTCTTTGAAAGTTAGCAGTGTGTTTATTATTTATGATGACAAGAAATAATAATGTGGAGTAGTGTAGTGGAAATGCTGAGTCACAAGCTTGAAGCAGTGATTGAGCACCTGATGAGAAGTCAGGGCCAACCTAGGGGAGCTCAGGTGCATGCAATGCTGCTGAATGGCTGGAAGGGGAGGAGCCAGGATCCATTCTTTCCAGAGTTCATTTAAGGGTCGGCAGTGGAGGTGAGGATATCTTGGTGGAGATTCTTGTGTACCTGAGTCCTTCCAAAGGTGAGCAACTTCTTTCCCTTATTTCTGTACCTGTGGCTGTGGCATTTGAGTAAATCCTTTGCTGTCATTGCTGTGCTTTCCAGTAGTAGCTGCCAGAGATGATTTATGAAGAATAATTAATTTGAGAATGTAAGGGATTGGAGAAAAAGCAAAACACTCTATTTTATGCTGAATCTGGTAGTTCCTAAAAATAAATAATAGGAAAACGCACATCTGTGTACTAGGGATGAAATTCTGAACAAATCTATTTTCCTGTCTCTACCTTTCCTGCCTTGTGTAGGCAGCATTAGTCAGAAATACCTACTTTCTCTTGGATGTTAGTGGAATTTAACATGTAAAAATCTGAGGAGCTCTTGAAAAACGTGTTTTCTTTTACTGTTGCTTTTGCCATGGCTCTCTGGGGAAGCAGTGTTGTATTTAGGATTAGCAAGCTTACCTGTTCTGCCATATTTCTCTTGGATTTGGGCTGAAACAGAACTGCAAGTTCCTGATCAGTGTGGAAATGGGGAAGAAGGCTGCTATCTCATGGTCAGATGTATGGAAATAGATGTGAACTTGATTACCTTTTTGGATTGAAGGATTTGAAGCATGTCTAAGATTTGTTTATGTATATGGGCCTTTCCTTGGCTATATCTCAAACTTGTTTCTCAGCAAGCTAAAATAAGTTATGTAAGGATTTGGAAGAATATCCCTTAGAATTGATTATATCTGCCTGTCATGTTTTGCACCTCACAGAAATTAGTAGGTGCTGTGATAAAAGCTTGGGAAGTTAGGTTTACAGTAGTGGCAGCACAAAAGAAATGAAGTGGTTTGTTGCAAAATTTTGAAGAGCTCTCTTTTTCTGTGCTGAATAGGAACTGAAACCTGGTGAGAATTGCTTGTGAGTTGTGCTGCTCCATCAGCTTGTTTAATGGAAGTCCAGAAGTAACATAGTTAAAAGAAACAGAGAAATTTTTGTGCTTTCTTCCTGGTTTACTTTTTAAAGCATCAATATATATCCAGTTGATTTGTACCACTGGAAGTCAAATGAAGGTTTTAATTATTTCTTCACTGTGAAGCTTGTTTGGATAGTTGATCACTAATTGCCTTGATATTTATACCGAATCTCTGATAGCCACAGTGAGGGTGACATCATGTCCCAAGCCAATCTTCTGCTTCCTCAGCCAATTCAGAAAACCAAAGGTAGCAAGCTAATAAAATAAAACTGTTTTATAACTCCCATACAAGCTGATAAGCTTCTTCCTCCTCCACAGACTTACGTAGGATGTCTCTACTAACCTTTTTTTAAACTGCGATATTATGAAAACTCTCAGGCCAAATAATGTTTCGCTTGTATCTATTTAGGTGGAATATTATAGCAAGTGCTTTGGTTACTACTACAGAGGCTATAGCAATTTCTTAGTTTACAGAAGCACTACTATGCCTCTTGTCTAGTACTACAGAGCTGAGTGCAGTAAGGGCAAACCTGAGTTTGTCTTCCTTCATTTAAATAAAGTGACACTGAAGCTTCACAGTTCCCCTTTTGTTCTCTGCTTTCCAAAAGTATTCTAATATTTGGAATTTGTAAACACAAGATATTGGGATTCTGTGTGCATCTGGAAAAGATAAACTATTGGTATTACAGAGATGTAACCCTTGATACTTTCAACCTAAGAATTCTCCCGAGAGATCTTACAGGCACATCTGATGTAGATGCAGACAGATTCCTAGCAGCTAAAAGCAAAATGGAAATGTTGCTGTTGAATGAGCTGAATTTTCATTGATTAATATGTCACTAGGAGGGACAAGAGGCAAAAATATATTATAGAGTCTAGCAATAAATACAGCCATAATGTTTTGTGCTACAAACTGTAGAGATGAGACAGACAAAACATGTCAGTTGGCATTAGTAGGGGAGAGAACCTTTTACAGGAGATGGGGTAATATATTAAAAAAAAAATACATATTAAAAACTAAAAAAAAAATCCAAACCCAAACACCCCAAACCTTGAATTAGTTGAGGTTCAGTGAATGGCTTTGTTGAAAACTCAAAAAAAGAATCTTAACAGAAGAGTCCTGATAACTTGCAGGTCATCACAGACCTGTTTCCATAGTGACATTGTTAAAACAGAGGCTTAAAGGAACACGAGTACCATTGCAGTCAAACTCCATAGAGTTACCATAGACTAAGTCCATAGAGTTAGAGAGATACGAGTCTTCCAGCAGGGATGTTGGCCATTGTTTGCTTAGTGTTTTTCCCCAGTCGATAGATTTGGAGGAAAAAAAGTGGTGGGGAAAACAAGAGCTTAGACAAATAACTGGCTTGACAGACTATTTCCTTCTGGCTCCTGCTTTCTGCATTTTCTATACCCTTTCCACTCATTTTCAATTTGATTGTTGAAGGTGTTAAAAATTGCATTCAACTGTTTTTGGAAAATAAATAAAAAGAACAACCTCCGATGCATACACTTGCCTACACTGAAGCAAACACAACTTTATCCTAGCTTGGGATTCAAATATGTGCATTCCTTCATGTCTGTCTTCACTCTCCTTTGATAAGAAGATGTAACTGAACCATCTGCTTGCAAGTGGACTTGGTGTGAGTGTGGCACGATACGTTTATTTATCCATATTGCCTGATGTTCTGATCATTCTACGTCCGTTGGGAAACTCTCTAAGCATCACATTTTTTCATTACTGATGCTTTTCTTTGTTGAGAAGCAGGGCTATGCTCTTGGTAGAAAAAAACCTACTTCATGTTACAAATATTCTGGTGTTCTTCCTTTCCTCCTTCTTCTCTACGCCATTCTGCAGACTTTTCTCTGTTAAGTCTACTCTAAAAATAAGCACAAAGCCTTAAGTTATAGCTCTATTGTACATATTTCAAGATTAAAAACATACCAGTCATGTCTTTGTCTAAATTATGATACATTTTCTTAAAAACATTTCCTTATTTAAATAAAACTGTAGCAGTTCTTGGATCTGCTCGAGGGTTGCTTTTTTTTTTTTTTTTTTTTTTTTTTTTTTTTTTTTTTTTTTTGCATAGGCCGAGTAATGTAACCTATTAAGAAGAGAAAATTATGTATAAAGAGGGATTGGCTAAAAAAACTTTGTTACTTTAGAAGGTTAAGTGCAAAGGAGACTGAGGCTGTATGGAAATGCTGTGTGTTTGTGTGTGTGTGTTTTTGTTCGTTTGTTCTTTACAGCAGCCAGGTTTGGTCTTCCTGTTTTAGTCTTGAGCAGCTTCTTGTTTTGGACAGGTAGCTGTTGCTTATCACTATTGTGACTGTAAGTATTTGAAACCATTTGAAGTCATTGGAGTTGCACCCGATCTGGATCTGATTGCTAACCTGTTTCTATCTAAGAACACGAGTAGTTTGAAGTGTAAACTTTATTTACTCATTGAATCCATTTACCTTTAGAGTTAGAGGGAATTGCCTAGGGAAGCTTTTGGCTACAGTTAAGTGAACGAATTATTTATTTTTTCCCAGAAATTGAGTAGTTGGCTCAAAGCTTCATCTTTAAACTGACTTGAATGTATGTTACATGATATTAATCTTCTGTATGTTGATGCAAGATCTGCTTTTTAAAGAAAATTATATCCCAACAGTGTTCAGATGCAGAGAGAAGAAAAACATAATTGTGAAAGTGCAGTGTCTTGACATAAACTAACTTTAAACACACTATTCTAGTTAGGCTTTGTTTTGGTTAATGAAACAGAGTGGTAAAAATGTCCTGTAAATGTATAAATTTGAGTATCTAAAAGAAGTGACGATGACAATGAACTTGGAAAACAATTAATTTCAAAATAGGTGTTTCTGTAGAGTATTCTGCTTCTGTTTTGTAATGGGAGCTTTCACACATTTTTGTGCTTTACCTTTCTTTCAATTATAGCCTTTCTGAATGGCAAAAGAACAGACAAAACTTATTAAAATATTTCCCCTTCTCACCCCCATCTTAGGAGAAAGAACACATGCCCTGACATAGAGGACTGGAACACACAGGCACTAAAGCAAAAGTTTTTGTTTGTTTAAACAGTGGTTTGATATTGGTACATCTTTGCCAGAGTTAACACTGAAGAACTACTAAATTATGAGCTTTCTTATGCATCCAAAGGAGCCTGCATTGCTTTTGTTTTCTCTGTTTGCTGAAGATGAGAAAATGACTTAAAGTCATACTGTGAGGGAAAACTATTAAATACAATGAATAATCTTGCATAGGAAGTGTCCCACTGTGAAATCTGACACCAGTGTTTTCTTTTCTTTTGTGTGGGGAGTATATTTATGTCCTCCCCTCCCATCCTAAGCTGCCCTTCTACTTCCAAGTGATGTGAAAAAAGTTGTTGCCAAAGAATAGCTACATGAAATATTGATAAATGTGGGAATCACTTTCTTAGAACAGAGGCAAATTAGAAGGCAGCTGGTTTCCATCTCTTCCGTTAACTTCAGAGATTGAAGCACTGAGACTACTGATTTATGTCCCCATATCATGCTCTTGAAGAAGAGAAAATTCAAGAGTGCTGGAAATGAGGATCAAGCACACAACATTTCTTTAGACTTCTTTTTATTAAGGATTGACTTTTAAGAAATGGAGGGAATGGTTTTTGCAGCTCTGTATCCCTGTTCTGTCAGATATCATGAGTGCTGGGGATGATATGAGACTAATTTGTGGTGTGCTTTATTCCTAATACATTTTTCCACTCAAAACCCTTTTTTTTTTTTTTAAAAAAAAAAAAAAAAAGCAAAATGGATGTTCTCCTATGTTCATAATATGAGGAGAACCTGTGGTGCTAAGCATGATGTTGTGTTAATTCTAGATTGGTCATAGATGTGTTTTAGCAGTAAGTACAACTGAGGATTCAATGATTCACATACAGTATGTTAATGGAGAGCATAACTTAAATTCTTAAGTAGGATATGTAATCTTGGCACTACTATAGTTGGTTCTTTCAAACATCTGCTCAGGAGTGACCAGAAGATACACTTAAGAATGGAATAGAACAGAAATACTCTTCCTGGCATTATCAGAATTCATGTCTGTGGCTCAGACCATAATTCCAAAGAGCATGCTAGAACCGCAAAGGATTCAGGGGTGAGCAGAAAAATCAGAAGTATGGAATGATATCCATAGGACCAGAGCGTAAAACTGGAATTCTTTACCCTAAAAAGATTTCGGTCAGGCTGAGGATATCATAAATGCAGAGATCTGTATGGAGAAGATAAACAGGGAGTAGTAACTCGTAGCCTCACTTGAATAAAGAAAAGGAAGAAATCAGGAGAACTCAGGCAATAAGTTTAAAATGAAAGTCGTTTTTTATTTAATTATTTTAATGCAAGGCATGTGCAATTGATTGTGTAACTCACCACAATAAAATGTCATGAAGGCCAAGATGGGTTCAGGAGAAGGTTAAATTCATGGAGGTTGAACTCAGGGACTGTGTAATACGATGGTCTGGCTTCTTAAGTCCGTAAACCGCTGATTGCCAGAAGGATGTATTTAGGAAAGAATTGCTGTAAGATTACTCTGGCTTTGTGTTCTTTCCCAAGGAATATGCTACTGATGGTCACTGGAGATAGGATATGCATGAGAATGAGATATTGGGGCATTTTTATGACTTTCTTTTCACATTCAGTTCTATATTTTTCTGCAACCTATGTATGCTTGTTTCCTCACTCTTTGTCTTGGAAGCCTTTGCTTTATATCAGCTTCTATTTATTGAAGTTATTCACAGTTGTTATCTAGATAACTTAGCTGTTGTTTCCTAACTGAGGAATTTCCTTATTTCCTAATTGAAACTTCTTTTCAGCCCCTAGCCTTCCTGTTTGTCTGTTCTTGGTTATAATTATTTCTCCCTTGAAATAATGGGTGGGGGATATTTCCTACCTCTGTCAAAGAAAGGATGGAAGCGTGGCACTCTGCTTCATGCTTGTGAGTTGCTGAGGGAAGAGATACTGTAAGCTGGTTTGTTCTATTAATCTCCTTTGAAAATGGAGACAGACAAATGTATTTCACATGGGTAAAATGTATGTGGGATTTTGTTGTTAAGGATTTTTCTTGTTTAATCCTCCAACTGTGCTGTAAGAGAAGCTGAGGCCAGTGCCAGCGTCAGAGTGCTGTGTGAGCCAAGGCAGCAAAGCTCACATTGGTTCCTTAACCTCTGCAGAGGTGCGTTCAGAAAATGTGTATATTTTTGCTGCTATCCCAGACACTGGGAGTGAGAACTTGGAATTTTCCCGCTGCAATCAATAGGAAACCAGCAAGTACTGAGGAATGAGAATTGCTTTCCTTTCTGGTAACAGGCCCACTACTTATTTCTGTGATTTATGCAGTATTCCAGCTTTCACGCTCCTCCAGGGCTGCGGAGGTGACTACTTTCTTCTCCAGCAATGCATATTAAAATATAGTTTGCATACAGTGTAAATGTACACAACCCTAGGCCTGCCATCCATCTTCAGGGAGCAGTGGAGGTTTTGATGCCTTTCTAAGAATAGTGTCATGTTGAAAAAGCTGTCCAGAGGGAAAATAGCCATGCCTTAAACACGGTACTTTTAAAGAAGCTTGCTTCACTTACTTAAAAAGAACTAGCTAAACGTCGGGGGTTAGATAAATACAGCAGTAATATTCTGTTTTCCATGACCAAAAGATTTCAAACTAAGTCTCAAGCTGTTGTAGTTGCAAAGAAAACTTTTGAAGTGTGACCGCATCATAGCAGTGCAGCCATGGCCACCTGAGCTGGCAGGCAGCCTGCAACAACAAGCCTTGAGGTGTGAATTCCTCTCATTCATTCAATGGATGGTTAATTCAAATGGCATTGATACAACTTGAAAGGTGAAACTTAACTGTTTCACTGTGCATCAGATCAGTTAAAAAATGGGCGGGCATATAATGAAGGTGAGTTGTACTGCGTTGGGCAGTCTTCTGACAGCACAGGGAGAGATAAAGAAACACTTGGCTTCTGGGGATCTGTGCAGCACAAGTCTACTCAGTTAAAAATAATATTACTTATAGCAGAGCAGTGGTAAACAATGGAAAGCATGAAGAGAATAAAGAGAGAAAAATAGACTTTAGTGATAACATTTCAACCGGAGTTAGTCACACACTTGCATACTGGCAGTGTCATGCTCACTGAACTTTTCTATGCCCTTAGTATGTGTAAATGTTTACATGCTCCCTGGAATTAAGAATGGTGCCTATCTAGGCTGAGAGGGATGAGATCAAGTATGCTTCCTACCTGATAGGTAGGTTTTTTTTGAGATAGGGAAGTGTACCCTGTATTTTGTTACTGACATAAGTAAATTTGTATTTCTCATTTAGCATAAAAAGATTAGTTTGGAGACATGAGTACTGAAGTTATAGTTCTCCAGCTCTGGAAAACTGACATGTTTTTAAAAGCAGCTCTGCGTTCATCTGAGTTAGGGAACATGCAAGAAATTTACAGTATGAGCTTTTATTTTAAGGAAGTTCCAGCTGATTGAATAACCATCTTGAGAGGCTGAGATACAGCTGAAAATCTCCTTTTTTCCTTTGTCCATATAAAAAAGACTTAATTGTTCCAATTATTAATATTTTCAAGTTGTTCCACAACTTGAATCATAGAATATCCCGAGTTGGGAGGACCCATAAAGATCATCTAGTCCAGTTCCTGAAGTAAAAGGATTTCAGAGTAATAGTTTGGAAAGAGGACCTCAATCCTCAAAGCTCTGCAGTCTGGATTTAAGTGCTAATAAAGTAGAAAAGTAAATGTAAAGTGTTCCAAGACATCTGTTGTGGCTAGATTATCCAGGAACATCTCTTGGATTAGTGTGGAAGTCAGTTCTGTAGAAGCCAGGAGCTGATAAACCTTGGAAACTGTTATTAATAAGGGAATACTAATTTTAATGTTTATAGTTATAGCAAAGCTCTCTCAGGCTGTCCTCTCCTTACAGAAGCTTCTTAAAGCAGATTCTTCTGGACCGTTTGGACATTGATACAGTATATTTTTGCCAAGGAGCTTGGGAGTTCAAATAGCAGAGCTAATCTAGAATACCTCTGGTGAACGACTTGATCTTAGTTCACTTCACTGGCCTCAAACATGTCTGCAGTTACCCCAGTAGGCTTGAATCATTTCAGGGTTTAAACTGTTCTGGGTGCCCATTGCTCTAAGCACTGATCTTTAAAAATTATGCCGCAGGCTTTTCCATCCTGACTCAGTGGGTTTGTTAACACATCCTGCTTTTTGTTTAGAAACTCTAAAAAAACAATGACAAAGGTACTGCAGTTTTCCTCTTCTGTGTTAGAGCTATCTTAAATCTCCCTAGTTTCATTCTCTTCCTTCAGTCTTAACTTTCCCTGGTGTATGGTGTACTTTCCAAAGTAAGGGGCCAAATGCTGTGAAACTTGTTGGAAAGGTTTAAAGTCTTTGACGTGCTCTATGTTCCACATGTTCCTGCTTTCCTTAGGCTCTTTACAATTGGTACTTCATTCAGTCTTTCCCTTCCAATAGAATCCCTCCTAGATCTTTTTCCATTATGCTGTTCTTGAAGACTTCTGGTCCTGTTGCCACCAACTCCTAATCTGGTTTGTTTTCATGACTTGTAACTGTTATTAAATTTTTTAAAGGTGTGCATTATATCCCAAAGTCTCCATTCATTTTCCAGTATTTCCAGCCAGTATCTGCCCGGTGCAGTGTCTACTACTGCCCTAATTTATCCTGCTGATGTACTAGCAACGCTATGAATCCCTCCTCAATCAGGACTGCGCTTAAAAGCTGAGTGTAACAATTCACATATAAAGCTGTAATACCTGAAAAGCAGCTTGGGACAAAGAGGGCACATGAGTGAGTCAGATAGTAGTGCCAGTGTTCTTGGAGGCTTTACTGTCTCCCCAATGAGACAAGTCCAGAGATTGGCTTTGTTTCCCTAAGGCTGAATTCAGCCAAGATCATTCCTATCCAGCCTCTTAAGTGTCTTGAAAACACTGAAATGAATTGCTTTAAGCCCTAATATGTAATTTCTATTACGGAATAGGATGCATTCATTGCCAGCGTGGTACTGGTGCTGAAAGTGGATTACATTAGCCTTTTGTTTGAAATCAATTGAGTTTACAACTCCACTTCAAAGTCTTTAGAGATTTAAAATAGAGTCAAAAAAAACTGTTTAACAAGTCAATGCTACCCTGGGAGCTGCATTGTTCTATCTTTAGTTGTGAGAAGGAAAGACTTCATTTTCCTGTACTTTCACTTCACCCAGGGTGAGTGTTGTAAAACAAAAGCATCCTATTCAGTTTTGCCTTACCACTGATTTGCTAGGATTTACCTATGTACAGATGTCTCTTTATGTAATGGATTGTAACTCCTCCAGTGCTACAGAGTGCTCTCATTTGAAAGACTGTTTTATTGTTAAATCACGCTGTCTTTTTATGTTATTTCATTTTTCAAATCTTTAGGTATGATGAAGAATCCCTTAAAATGTGTTATGGAGGAGTGAAGACTTTTAGACTTCACGCAGTAATTTCTTTTTCCCGTTGCATAAAGGGCAGCACATACTCCAAGTGATTGCAGGAAAGCAAAGGCAGTAGTTTAAAGAGTGGATGCTACCCTACTGTTTAAAATTCATACATTTATCAATCGTGATGCAAGTTCCAGAAGAATCAACAAACCGGGAAATCTTAGCTTAAACACGACTAACTTCTTCTGAGGTAGGGAGCTGCTTTCCATGAAGTAAGGGCTTCTCTTTTAACCTTTGCACAATGGAAAGGCATTTGTCAATGTAAGCAGGCAGAAGGGGAAGCAGAGAATGAGTGGGTGAGTACTATTGTTTTACTAAACGTCTTTGCTCCTTCATTTATGTCTCAAGCAGCGAGGAAGCTAAAGCAGGCAACAAGGTGCCTCTTACCTTAGTAAAAGTCTGCATCAGTCTTGGTCTGCTTTTTACCCCTTCCTTGGTCTGTGTTGCTCCAACTCAGGAGTAAAATTTTCTTCTTTTTCAAGGGCTACTGACCCAAGAACAAGCACAAGTGAAATGTCAGCTGTGAAAATGAAAAACACATCTGACTGACTTTCAGGACTGAGGAATTTGAATTTCTAGTTTGAGAAGTGTAGGCACTGAGGGTAGTTCTAGAGCCCGTCAAAAATATGATAGATGACAAAAAACAATACACACTCAAATCAGGCTTGATGCGTTGAGCATGTAGGTTTTTTTCTGTAGCTCTGCCCACAGTAGGAAACTCCAAGTCCTGGATTTTCCCTGCCTCTTTCAAGGACAGGAGAAAGGGGAAACACAGATGCGTATAGTCATACTACATAAGGAGTTTTTAAGCACACACTTCCCTATGTGTGGAGCTAAGGATCATACCAGGTGCAAGCATCAGGTGGAATCTGAATCATTGTCCTGTTCTCCCCCCCACCCCCAGTATCTGAATGTCTGCGTTCTGACTTGAGGCTGATTTTTTGTACCTTCTATCTTTGATTGGAACAAACCTCTGCAGAGTGACCTATATTTTCCTATGAAATGCTCTAGCTATGCCAAAGGAACTGTTTTCTTGAATTGCTTTGCCAGAAAAGTCTTCATTGACTCTCACACCATCCCCTCGATATGCTCCCTTTTTAGGGGAATGCAAATAAACTTCTGTTTTCCAGTTCTTACAGGTGGTATCCCTGACACCTAAGGCAAGGCTCTTTGTGCAAATTGAAACAAAGTTATACTTGCCTGCTGGTATGAAACACTAAAACTTTGGACTGCCTGTAATGTTTGCTGCCCTGAGCTTCCTTTTTCATATGATGAGTGCACAAAGCGTGAGTGATGGGTCGGAGTAGGTCTTGGGGTGTGTGTGTGTGTAATGAATAAGGCAGTGTGCCTCCCTCTGCAACTGCTGCTTCAATAAAGTATCCACAAGAATTTCCATCAATTGCTTTGCAGTACTGCCAAAGACAAAGTAGTTTAATAACAAGTGAGAAAAGCTCGAATTGGTTTTTGTACTCTGAATCTTTATCTAATGATTTCAACATCTCTGCATTTTAGGGTGCGTAGGTTTGAGGGTAAGACTGGAAGTTGTGAGCAAGCAATACGTGCATTTGCTTTTCATGAAGACCTGTGCAAGGGAAAGAGGAGGAAAGGAAGGAAGGAAAAAAAAAATAAATCCAGGCCTTTTGCTTAGAAGAACTTGCTAATATCACAGAATGGCTTTGAATGAGTAACAACTGGTATTTACAAACAGTTTTATTTGTTGGAGTGCAATTTGCATCCTTACACAATCTCCTCATTATGAACTGGTTTCCCTGTGCTGGGTACAGAAGATGCATCAATGTTTAAGCTGCCAAGCACTGTGGTTTTTCAGAAGGAAGAAAAAGACTTAATGCTATTTATTCAACTCAGCCAGAGATCTACTGTTTATAATCTAAAATATCATTAAATGTGTTTTCAATTACCTTGTGCATATTTTTAAAGAATTAAATTTCCATCAAAGGATTTTGTGAGCTGTTTGATCTCACTGTGTCTGAAGGGCCCAATCTCACTAGAGATAATTTTGTCTGAACTTATATGGTACAATTGTAACAAATGTGCCTTTTGAGTTTATGTGTACTTAAGAGAAATCAGTCTTTTTATTAGTGAGACATGAGGATAGTGGGGGAGATAATTTCCAGCTTTAGCTGTGAAATGAGTAGTCGAAGACTGGACTTGCAAAGGGACTGTTGTTCTTTGTGCTGTATGTCTGATTTAAGCTTTTGTTTTCCCACTGTGTTAATCTGGATATAGTATTCCATTTTCCAGATCTCTTTAAGTGTGAGGCAGGGCCCCACCCTACTGTGAGAATCTGGGAACAAAAGATGTAGTACTTTCTGTTGCACTGAGAAAAGACTGTTTGTGATGCCATTGTACTAGGCCTGTACCAGCACAATGATTCTTTGATCTGTGTATTGAAATTCATTATAAAGATAAAAGAAAGAGAAAAATGTTTGTATCCAGAAATAGCATTAGACGTTTGAATTCCTGCTATATGACAGTTCTGTCTGCTAGATCATGTTGCCTTTCCAGCCTCAGATTCAAAACAGTGCAATGACAGAATTCAGCTTTCTGTTGCACCTAAATGGAAACTGCATTGCTTAAGTTATTAAATCAAGGAAAACTGTTGAAAATGCACATTTTTATCTTGCTGTATGCGTACCTCTTACACAAAGGCACACCTGGAAAAAAAATTAGCGTAGGTTTCAGGAGTGTTAATTGGTCCAGTGGATTAACATGCTATTTTAGCTTTGAACTGGCCTGGATGTCTGTAGGATATTGTACTGCCCTGATTAGGCTTATGGTAATGTTAGAGCACCTTTCTCATTCTATTAAAGGAGCTGTTATGTCTGCTTAACCAACACAGGTATTTAGAAATCCATTGCAGTCGAGCATGCATCATGGTTTTTGATCTCTTTTCTTGTCATGCTCTATTGCTAAGGACTCCTGATATGAAAGTTGCATTTTTCTTGCACATTTTGCCTCTTTCTGGCATTTATTGCCCACCTAAAAACTGGATCTTTTTTGGATTCAAATGAGGATTGGTATCTTTTACTATTTTTGTCTACCAATTTGAAATCATCTTTCAGAATGCTAATTTTATCTGTATTTAACTAATTAATGAAAGTAACTACTACACAGAATTAAAGCGGAATTAAATTGGGAACGCTTGATTATTTGTTTGTGTGGTGGATTTGATCAGTCTTTTGCTAACACGGTAATTTTTAATTAGGAAATGCCTGTGATAACACAAGATGTCAGGTGGGAAATAAGAAGCAGAAGGTGAAACCTTATAAAGAGCTTTTCTGTGGAGATATCACCCATCCTAAGGAGAAGGGAAGAGAAAGCCAGACACTATACAGCAACAGCAGCTGGATCTAAAGAGAAAGGGGCCTATTTTTCCAAAGTTTCTAGCTAACGATAATACAGGCAGTAATGAGATACAGAATTGCTTTCCATCTTACTCTGCCAATTTAGCTCCAACAAAGATGCCAAAAAAGTTCCCACTTATGAGCTTTTCAGTAGAAAACAGCTCTAGTGAAGTCCTTGCTCTTTTTTTTTTTTTACTGCAATTTTCTGATTTATGATATTTGCTACCTGACTGTCATTAGGATGAAGCAATGGAAGATTTGGGTAAATATCATGTATGGAAAATCATTCCTTAAATCATTCACTGTCTGTTTCTTAGTATTTCTAGATGGGAAAGCAGCAACATCTCTAGGGATGTTTTTTCTATCAGTTGGACTAATGTGATTAACAGTCTAAATGCTCCAAGTAAATCCATCACTGGCATCAGTTGCATTAAAGGTGAGCTTTCTTTGCTTATGAGTATCCCAGTAAAAACCCAGTGTCTGCTTCTGAGAGCCAGTGGATCAAGTTGAACACTTATTTTTATCCCCACTGAGTTTTGGATTAGTGTTCTTGTACAACAAGTACAGAAACATTACCCTCTTGTGAGCTTTGTGTCGACTGAAATGTTTTGGGAAACTCCCTTGTATCAGAAGCACCTCGACTGCAGTATGCCATGTTCTGTTCCTAGGTGAGTGGTTAACTGTAAAGACTTGCTGACACCACACAAGCTTCAGTAGGGCAGAGTTACTTTCCTTTTTGTTTTCCTTGTTTCTATAGTTTTGTGTGGAGACTTTTGTTTGTTTTTCTGCACCAATAATGTAAGGAGAGCAGACTTATAACGTGCTTATCTGGATCTTATCACAAAGCAGACTTATGCTAATACAGTCACTTGTTAGACCACAAACATGGGAGCAGAGTGTGGGTCATATAAGATAGGAGAAAGCACAAAGCATGACAAGAATAGCTTTGGAAAGGTTTGGGGGCTAGTACTGGACAAACAAAGAAATAAGGGTGACACTGTAGACAAGAGGTTTGATTACTGAGAAGTAGAGGAGGAAAAAACCCATCAAGGAGAAGCAGAGGGGAGGCGTTACTTTTCAGGGGCTATTATACACTTGCTATATCCAATATTAGCAGGCACACTTTATGAAAGAGTCTGAAACTGGAAAGGATTCAGGAAAGAGATAAAAGAGTGAGTCATTGTCTGGAAAAAAGCCTTGAAACCAGAGACGAAAAAAGCTGGTGCATGTAGCTTTTCAAAAGGTTAAAACTTGACTTTAACTGGTTATAATTGTGCCTATCTGGATAAGAGGTGACTCATGGTACAACTGGAGGTTTGAAGCTGAAGAAGAGCTTAATTGCTATTAGATCTGAGATGCTAAAATACGAACAACCTTTAAAATAATAATAATTTGCCTTTAAAGCCACCTTAGAGTGTCTGGATATCTTCTCTAAGAGACCTTAAATAAGTGGAGAAATTCTTCTATGATTTCTTTGGGCAGCATCCCACAAAGCTCATACAAAATTGATTGGAATAATCTCTTTGACTTTGAACTCAGTAAAATTTCTCAGTTGTCAGTTTGACTTCAATTCAGTCTTCCAGCTTGTGGTCCTGTTTATAGTCTATCTTAAGACCTATTAGGAAGATAATTAGTGTTGTCTTATTTTTGGAGGACAGATATCTGTTAAAAAGCTTCCTTATAACTGGTGCCAGTGGAAAGCCTCTTGAGAGCCTGCTTGACTTTCAGAGCTCTTCATTGTTGCCATATTGCTTTAACTTCTGAGTTACAGCTGGCTGTCTTCCTATAAATTGGGTCGAGGACTCAAAGACCAAACAAAGACTTAAATCTCTGTTTGTTTGTATAGTAAAGCTAGGACAGATAAATTAGGGTAAGGCTTGAGCGTGCAGCACGTGAACAGGACACACACTTTTGTGCTCTAATGCTGCTTCTGTGGTTTTTGAGAACTCACTTTGGCCAAAAAATGTTATTAGTGAGTGAGCACGCTCAAGGGTGTGATTTGTGGCAGTAGAAGCAAGCAAAGCTCACGTTTGTGTATGAAATAGAGGAAATTTAATGAAAATTCAAGCTTTAATGAAGGTGATTTGGGTTGTTTAGGCCACTGTGACTTAAAAAAAAAAAAGAAAAAAGAGAAACTATTTTGATTAAAGAGAGCCACAATGAGCAGCTGGGTAGTGTTACTATTTGGTGTATCAGCCACAGGCAGGCCTGCTGTCTCCTTCTGTGAGGGCTATGGAGAAATCTGGCAGCCTTTGAGAATGTCTCACTTCTCAGCTCATACACGAAGTCAAATAAAGGAGAAATAAATTCACTTCATCATCAGTCTGTCTGAGGAGTCAGCTACTGATAGTGAAAACACATAATATTGCACAAATACAACAGAGTCATTTGAAATCTCCTATAGAGAGTTGCCACTGTACCAGTTAAAGATAAGTCTATCCAGTATCCGATTAGAATGTATTGATCTGAGTTTCAGAGAAAAAGCTGAAAAGCAATCAAGCTTTATTAAGCTAAATTTTCAAGACTATCAGCATGCTATTTCCACTGCCGAGGGAAAAATTGGCCTGTGCTAGCACAGGTGAGAAATGCTTTTCTCTATGTTCTGCCAGTCTCCGCACTTCCCTCTTGTAGATTTTATGGATGTCTCTTGGAAATACTAAGAGGGAAGAAGTCATGGAATATGTCCAATGGCACAACAGTGGGCAGGTTGACTTGTTAGAGGTTATTTTGTACAACTGACGGCTCAAAAAAATGAACCCCAGAGTAGTGTGTTGATACCTGCATCATTCTCTATAAAAATTTTTCAATTCTCAGCTTCAAAGAGGGCACTGCAGAAGTTACATTTAATATAGATGCCAGTATCCCAAAGATGAGTCATGAATTGTAGTCATTAATCATGATTATTGGGTGGACTATCAAGACCCTGTGTGACTTCTCTGACAAACAAACTGTGTGCTGTCTTGCAAACTTCAGACATGATAGCTACACAAATGAACTCTATTTCAGTGTCTTTTTTTTTGTTTGTTTGTTTTCTCCAATGATAGAAATTTCTATCTTGTGGTACGCTACTTCCTGGGCCAGCAGATATATCTGCAGGCACTTCATAAATATGAATTTAGAATGAGTAGGTTTCATACTGGGATTTCATTGTAGTAGTTAAACAATAGCCACCATGAAGTAATTTGGAACTCCTCTTGCCTGAGCCAGCATGTAGATCTGGAAATCTACAAAGCAGTTCTTATCTGGGAAAAATGAGATAAATTTTGCTGTGTACCATGTGTTCTTAAGTCAGTTGTACTAAGAGTCTGAAGATCAATCAGCAAAGATTAGGCTGATTATTGCAACTTTCTTTAGGCAGCCTTCTATTTCTAATAAATGGCAACACCTCCTATGTATGTCAGTAACACGTTCTCCTGCTGCCTGTTTAAACAATTGCGATTTCAGTTATATACCCATAATATCATCATTATTAAGACAGATCAGTGAATATTTCTCTTCACATTACATTCCACTGCTTCCCATAGCTGTGTGAGCTGTGACCCCTGTACGCAGCTAGGGAAGCTTTGGGGAAAGCTGCAGGTGTTTTGTTACTCCTGTAATGCCTCATGTAGGGGACTGGACGAAAGTTCAGTGTATTTTATGATTGGACTTTGCTTCCCCTCTCATCTCCCTGCAAAGATCCTTCAAGTGCAAAAAACCAATAGTGACTTCCTTTCAGAGGCTATGTTCAAGAACCTATACTTTTTCAAACAGCTGATGTAGTCATTGCAATCCTTCCAGTCCCCTCTTGTGAATGTCTGCATCTTGAGTGGATTCAGAAATACCTGAGGCATTTTAGATAAGCAAGACTATCATATGAAGTCTACAGAAAGAGAAGCAATGAACCACATAGGGGTATTAAACATGAAAAGTATAGATTAAAACATTTTTGTAACCTTATCAGCTTTCAAAATACTGCAAGGTTTGAGGTTCTTTCTCTTCCTCTTTCAACTAAAAGTTACACCTACTTTTAGTTAAATGTATGTCGTTGATTGCATTTTTGATTACTGCATTTTCCAGTGTTTGTGTGTGTGTCTGGATCTCTAAACAACATCTGTACAAAACTCTTGAAGGCAAGTAGCCCTGTTTCCATAAATTAATTTATTCAGTACAGTGTGGATCTTCAGCCTTTTAAAGGGCAGTGAATTAATCTTGCAAGGAATTTCCATTTTCCCCATTATTGGGTGATGTCATTGCAGGCATAAAGAAAGAAAACGAATATAGCTGGAGCAGCCAAAATTCACAGGAGCAGAAGATGTTAATTTTTTTTTTGTTTGGATTAGAAGTTCATTTCAGACTAGTATATTTTTCCAGCATTTAAAGCCACTAGGTTTTTATTTAGTATGTTTTTACCAAGTTTTGGTATTAGTGAGAAGTCAAGAGCTGGCAAGAACTGGTCGTAATCAGGTATTGCTTAATCTGTTCTCGCTGCCTGTAGATGCTGCAGTACTTCCACTACAGAGCCAACCCACTGAAAATCCCCGCAGGACCAAGTGCAGAGATTTTGAATCTTCCACAACTGGAAAATCCTGATCTCTTTGTGATTTCCTAAGTCCAATTTGCAATATAGTGACAAAACTGCTTTTTCAGCATGAAACAAAATAGTAGTTATACTGAGTGAGGGTAAATCAAAGTGATTCCATTGGTATTCTGAAGAAACTTCAGTGTTCTTTATCTCCTTTTCTGTCTCTACCTAGTAGAAATATATAATGCACTAAGAATGTTCTTTAGCTCAGTCAATGGCTTCTCATGATTTTTAAGGCTGAAGTTGCTTTGGTATAGAGCTGTCAACAGAGATAATTTTATTTTTTTTTTAACACCGTGCTGTGGGGATGTAGATGTATATACCTAAAAGAAGTATTGCACTAAAAATGAGAAAGTCATGGGATCATCTCCTACTTACAGGATCGTTATAGGCCCAGACTGAAGTCAACAAATTCTGCTACTGTCTTAAAATGACTTTGATCACTCTCATACAAGGAGCAGCCTCAAACCACCGGGGATTATCTCTGTTTAGAAACTGTTCTCTTGTTAGTTTATTTTACACGTTAGTAGGCTTTGTCTTTTTGGATTGATAAGGGCATCTGACAGTTATTTTACTGACATGTAAGGCGTGACTCTAATGGACCTCTCGGACTCAGGTCACTTGATTCTTCCGTGCAGCAGGTGTAGTAGCACTGTAGGAGAGTGGTTAAATCACAGGCAGCACTTGAATCTACAGAAAGTAGAAGTTAATATACATAGCATGGCGGAAATCTGGCAAAAAAAAGAGCCCAGAAAAATCCTTTTCTCATCTCTGGGAGATCTATGAGGTACCACAGGAGCTACCCAAATAAAATTGGAAAAGTTATCATCAGTGCTTTTTTTTTTTTTTTTTTTTTTTTTAAAGTCAGTGGCAGAAGGGCAAAGAGAACTTGAACAAAAACAAATCATGTGTGCCCTGTCCCTGGAGGTGCTCAGAGTCAGGTTGGATAGAATCTTGGGCAGCTTGATCTGGTGAGTGGGAACCCTGCTTGTGGCAGGGAGTGGAACTTGGAAGATCTTTATGGTCCCTTTCAGCCCAAGCCGTTTCTGTGATCCTATGTCAAGTGCTCTTGGCAAATAAGCACCTGCCTACTCAATAGATCTTCCCCTGGCCTCTTCAAAATCTTATCTGCTAATTTTCACTTGCTGTGAAAGCACTTAATGTGTTTTGGCTCTCTTATCCCTTCAAACTCATGGTAAGAGGAACTCTGTTAGCTATCACAAGTGGTGCTTTATATAAATGTATACAAATGTATACAAAATGTTTGTAAAGAAGATGGGTAGATGTGAAATTAGCACTTTTTCATAACAGCCTCTTGAAGATTTGAGGCTGGTGCGTGAAAATTCAGTGTGCCTGTAGTTTCCATCCTCTGTTCGATGTGAGAAGAGATAGCCCTACTGCTCCCTGACATCTGTTAGCATCCTGCGCTGTCCTGAGGCAATGGAGTATTGCTGAGTGTTGATATTTCCATTATTCCCTTCTCGCTTCCAAACCCCTTTGATCATTGGATCCACATGGTAGAATGCAAGTGGAATTAATATCACTTTGAGCCTTCAGGCTAGTTCAATTTAGCACGTCTCTTCCTTCATATGTATTTAATATAAGAGCCTCCTGTTGAACTGAAAACAAATACGCTGCATTTGTCTGCTTAATTCATTTTACAAGCTTCTAAGATTCAGTGCTGCTGTTACCCAGCTAACATATGTAAAAAAAAAAAAATAAAAAATATCCTAGCAGAAGGGTAGATTCATTTTCCTGTGGCTTTATATGACACAGGAGCAAAGCAGTCATTTGCTGAATCAGACCAGTAGATTTTCAGCTGAAAGACAATTACTGTGACTAGAGCAGCAAGAATATCTGCAGCTTCACGCATACAGACTCAGCATGGATCTGTTTTACCCTGTTTCTTCTTGATGTGGGTTTGCATTAAGCTTGGATTTCAAATGCAGACAAAGGCCACTTCTGGAAGGAAAAGCTTGCTGTGACTAGGGATGGCAATGGTAACTGAGATGTTTGTCAGCCTCAGGAAATTAGTTTAAGTTTTAGACTTACAAGAAACACTTCCAAATGGGGCAATTTTATTCTTAATTCAAGTTTGTTCTAATAATTTCTAATTGTGATATCAAAAACCTGTGGAAATTGTTTAACCACAAGTGTTTTGCCAGATCTCTTTCCGTACATAGCACCAATAAACCCAGAACAGTGTCTGATTTTCAGGCAAAGGAGCCTCTTTGTAGAAAACAGTTAATAATTGTTACAGATATTTCATGGGCTGAGGTAACAGTGCTGGGAAAAGCTGCTCTTGTCTGTTAGTCTGTTATGCTAACAAATCAATTCTTGTTTGGAATTCTACTGCATTTTCTCATTTGTACTTGCTGTTATTCCCTAGCAAAAACTTTAAAATAGAAAACTGAGCAGCAGTGAATCTTCTGAATGTCTTTTTTTTTTTTTTTTTTTCCCTCCATTCCTCAACAAGGGAATTTGTTTTGGCTTTGTGTTCACGATGGTATGAGTGTATTAAAATTGCTGATGACCTGCTGGTTATAGTGTAATGTTATCTTCTAGGGTCCTGGAAAAGCCTCATTGTCACTTGTTACATGAATTATTCTGATTTTTATTTTTTGCTGTAGAACCAAACATAAGCAGAAATGCTAGCTCTGATCACTTGGATTGAAATACCATTAAAAAAAATCCTGCTCTTGATTTTGATCTTTAAGTTAATGACAAAACACAAAGCTGCAACGGGCACCTTGTGACGACCTACCTAATTTCTGTAACCTTTTATGTACATCCTTGTACAATCTTATCCTTACATACAATATTTTATAGACATCCTCTATTTCTGAATGCCTACATATAAACTGTTGTCATTCCTGGTCATACAAAGTTAACACGAATGGCACATATGGTGCAAATAATAAAGTTGATTAGAAACTAAAGACTCAAGCCCTACTGTTTTGCTGCAGGGCTTTGATCCAGAGTTTTCAAATGCATTTAAAAATAAAAGGTCATAACCATCTCAAATGTAAGTAGCATTTTTGCACTAATCAGGGGATGTATTAAGAGAATGGCAGAGAAGAAAATCACAATCTGAGAGGGAATCAGGATCAGAAACACAATCTGGCAGCTTGGACCCCGTCCTCTATTCATATTACTCCAACTTCTGTGGAATTTACTCTATTAAGGATTATCTATTAAAGCAAATGAAAAAGATGCTTCAAAATTATCTCTTCTATTTGAAAACAGGACTGTGCTATTTAACCTGAAGAAAACTCTTGCTAGCTGCTCTGTCTGCCGTTTCAGATAACTTAGCTCTTCTAAATAAGAGGCTGTTGCCCCAGAGGCAGAAATCCTTTGTCCTGTGCCCTATCAAGGCAGATTCTGGGAAGCTGCTTTTTCCTTCCAGATAAGAAATAGAATAAATAATGCTAGGTCAACTGTGATTGCAGATCTCACAGAACAGTAGCACGTAGTTTATGATTAATGGGTTTACACTGAGCTGCCAAAACTCTTACAGAAGGTTGTTCTACCAGATCCCTAGTCAATGTATGCTGATTCACTTCTGTGACACTGTGAAAATAAACTAGCTATAAAGTTATATTCATACCTTAAGAGATTCTTCTACCTTATGAAAACATGATAATAGCAATTAAAAAAACAAACAAACAAAAAAAAAACAAAAAAAACCCCACAACAACCCAACAATATTTACCTGTGCTTACCCACTCTCCGTACTTTACCTTCAATTTTAAATATGCTAGTGCATATTTAAACTGCAAGCTCAGCATTTTGGTCATGAGTAGTGGTATCTGTAGGATATATCTCTGTACTGATAAAACAACGCCTCCCAAACAAACAAGCAAACAATCCTCCCTTACCACACCCTCAAAAAAGGAACTCAAATAATGTTAAAAAAAAAAAAAAAAAACTACCCCAAAAACCAAACAAAACATCTCCTTCATAACGCAGGAGATAGATTTTTCAACGAAGTCCAATAGACTCAATTCTGTTATAAGGTGGTGCTACACAAAAAGATCTTCTTGTGTTGCAGACTCTGGAGGTAGTAATTAAGATTGAGATATGCTGAGACTTGTCAAAATATTGTCCTGTTTATCTGGAGTTTAGTGATGCATGTATCTAGTCTGTATATTCATCTGGTCTTTTCAATTACCTTATCTTTATCTCTTCTTCACAGTTAGATTCTTCAGAAACTATACTTGATACTAAAAATAAATTAATTCCTCCTACTGACTACTTTAATTCATTTTTTTTTCCCCTAGAAACAATTGAGTCCTTAGGAGTTTGATTTCTTTAAGTGTTTGTGCTTACAAAGTTCTTCCAGCAATCAATCACTTTGCATGTGATTTTGGAGGTATCCTTTAGAACTCAAGCCTAAGCATTCCAAGATCAGCGGACACGGATATGTATCACATGAGGTGCAAATATTCCAGGCATTTCCTCAGCAAGACCAATGAACTTTATGTTCATTGGTTTATGTACCTTTGCAGTTTTCAGTGCTCTGATTTCTACTCTCTGTTTACTGGTTCTGGTTATGAATTTCCTTTTAACTGTTTTGTATTAGAAATGACTGCCTGACTTTTAAAAACTTCCAAAGAAAATGAAATAATCTTGTACAACTGATAAAACTGTTATTTCATAGAATTGTGCCTATACTTCATCTTCCCAGTAGGTCCACTGGAATAAGCAGTTTTCTGTCCTTTCCTCATTTAGTGCTGGTTTCTAGACTGGAGGGGGTTTCTGAAAGGGGATTTCTGTGTTTTGTGAGAACTCTGATTCCAATGTGATGCTGTCTGTGATGGTTTCTTAGGGCAATTTTCTGGTTGTTCCTGATACAGGAAAACAGTCTGTGTTTATGGGGAAAAGCAGTGTGGGTTTTATTGATAGTTTCTTAGTCATCTTTCAAAGAATTTTCTAAATCTTGGGAACTTTTATAAACCCATTAGTACTAATCAAAGCTCACATTTCCCTCTCCTTTTTATTTTGTTATTTCCAGGTTAATGAAGAACTTCTTGTTCCCAGATACCTAAAGCTGAGGCATACAGTTATTTTCAAGATGTCCTTATTTTGCAGGCTTAGTCATTTTTTAATTGATAAATGATCCTCTAAGGCACATCTGGTTTAGAGCTTCTCTGTGAAGTTTAAAAGCACGTCCAGTTCTAAAACGCTCTTTGGAAACTGCAGTGCCCATAAGGAAGAGCTTGCCTTGGGCCGGGCCCCCTTCAGATGCCATGAGGACGCTGGCACCCTTTTTACTGACTTAGCTGAAACTGAAGTGAGACAATATTGTTTTGTCTATTACTCACCCGGATAAACTACTTCTGGAATGATGTGTGACCAGGAACAGAACACAAACTGGCTCAGTTCTGCCTTCTGGTCTCCTTTGCTGATATTGATTGTCAGAATTAACCTGATGAAGAGAGATCAAATCTCCATCTTGGTTAGGGCTTCGATGTGCTACTTTATTATGTGTATCTCAATGTGGTGGTTAGGAAGCTACTTTAAGGGAAACAAAGGGATGTTTCTCTTAATCTATTTTTAAAGAAGAAATCCCTTCAGGAAAAGGGAATTGAAAGTGGTAGAGAAATCTTGAATTTTTTTGTACATACAGGATATATACCAAAAAGATCATGTAGTAAGTATCAGTGACTTTTGAAAACTGTTCATTTTTCACGTCATCTTTGAAAAATCTGCTTAAATGCTATATCTTTAAAAAGCGAGAATGCGTTTCTCTGTTACTAATATCAATATTTCACAGTTTTATTCACATCTGTGTAAACACTTGGATAGCTGGCATCTTTCTGATCTGCTTGCTTTCAGTATGGACTTTCAGAGTAGTTGTTGGCATATTACATAAAGGAAAATTGCCCTAGACTGGCAACTAGACAAAATATGTGAGTAACTTCTGTGGATGGGAGGAGCATGGAATAGAAAACAGTTTGCAACATCAAAGCTTAAAAAGAAATAAGGGGAAAGAATGATTCTTCAACAACCTGACTTTGTGCATGAAAGTCTGTCAAAATAAGTTTGTATGAATCTCAGTCACTCTTGGATTATTTGTCTGTTCTTAGGAGGGGAAAGAGAATCTAAGAAGGTGTCATGAAATTCAACAATAGAACATTATTAACTCTCAGCCATACTGCCTGTTTAGTTGAAAATTGATAGGCCTTTAGCAATCCTCATCATATATTCTTTTTTCTTCTTCTCTGTGACTGGACTCTTCTCCCAACCCAGCTTCCCTGCATCCTTAGACTTGTCTCCTGTGATTTTTTTTCCATTTTATTCCTGTGTTTATTTTGTTTTTATTTTCTTAAATTTCAGATCTTCCATTTCTTCACAGTTCTCTCCTTGCCAGATATAATTTTTTGCCTGGCAGTGGCACAAAACAATATTTACCTTCCATCATTCACTGCCAGTAGGTCAGTTACTCCCAGTATGATAGACCAGCTGATGTGACAGATGGAAACAAGCATCTGTTGAATATCTTCACCAGAACATTGTAGTGTTAAACCTTGTTTAGGCCTTTTAGAGGGAATAGGACAACCTGTGCATTGTAACCATGATTTAAAAGATTTTAAAAGAAAGATTTTATTATTCATTCCACTTCTTTTTCCTTCTGATAGAGTAAAATTTGATATATTCATTGAGCTCTTCTGTTCATAGCAGCCCCACAGAATTGTGAAGGGGCTTCAAACCACTGTTTCACATATGAATCTTCTTCCATGGATGATTTTAAGATGATAAATTCAAGAGTGTGCACTGTGTGCGTTTGTGGAATCCAAGCTGAATAAATCTGTTGTAATTCATGTAACATTTTGTACCTGACAAGCTTACAAATAGAAATAAGTGACCCAAATATGTAAAAAGAGCTTTTTTAAGTAGTAAGGTGTTTGAATGTAATGAATCAAACTTCTTTATATTTCAAATAGGAAGTATCTTTAAAGGCACCAATATCTTTGCCTGCATATCTGACTCTGCATCCTCAAAAAAAAAAAAAAAAAAAAGCTGCATTTGCTTGTTATCAGAACTGGACATTTAGCTGAGATTTGCAAACTGTCGTTTAAGTAAGATTAAATCAAATTCCTTCTGTCTGCCTTCTTGTAAGCCTTGCAATGTTAATGATTTATGTGTCGGTACTGTTGTGGTTTTCATAAGCTGATTTTTTCAAGTTGTCTTGCTAGCCTAGACCCAGCGTGTGAAAGTCTTATGTTATATTCCAATTTTAATATCAATTGTCAGCTGAATCATAGAGTCATGGGATTGGAAGGGACTTTAGAAGTCCATTTAGTCTTTCCCATGTCCAAGGCCAAATCAACTGTGTATGCTGTTCTCATCATATATTTGTATGGCTTCCAGAAGTGAAGACTTCACAGACTCTTTGAGCAATCTTTTTCAGGTCTTTTTCAATTCTTACTTAAACTTCTTGCTTAACGTCTAAATTAAATCTCTCCTGGTGTAATTAACAGCTTATGACTTCTCATCATATTTCCCATTTTCCACTGAGAATTTATTTTTCTTCATTTTCTTTGCTGAAAGCTGTTAAGTGTTTTGATACAGTTGCCACTTTAACTTTTCTACTTAGTGGGATTCATTTTGAGGGATTTCTCCATGCAGGAATTTATACAAATTTTTGTTTGCTCTTTTCAAAACTTCCTTATCTGGTTCAGGCTTTGACTTCAGCATACAGTGCTGGATGTGAAACCTTAGCTCTTAGAAGAGTGGCTTTGGTGTTATGAGCTGGTCTTGTTTGGTTATATTATTTCTAAAATGTTTTTGACAGAAGTAAATGAGAAAAGAAAGAATGTGTTTAGGGGTTCACATTTCATCATCTAAAGACTGCTTTCTGTTTTTCATAATCTCTGGTACAGCTTTCTTTGGAAGGCACTCTCTAAGCTTCCACTCCTTTTCTTTCTATGGATAGAGATAGGGAAAAGATCACTGGAATCTGTCCTGTGCCTGATAGTTAATGTGGGGATGAAGATGATGTGGACCTACCAGACGTTCATTTTCTCTAGTACATCACTGTATCTTTAAGTTGTGTGAGCTATCAAACACGTAGAAGTATTTCTCTGCAGTCTGAAGTGCACTTATCAGTCCTGTAACTGGCTGACTTTCTGGAGCATTTTGCAGCAGTAAGTTCTGTGTGAAACTTAGATTATTTTATGAAATAAAGCCAACTATCTCTTTGCTAATTTAAAAAAAAAAAAAAAAAGCCTTTATATAACCCACCTCATGTCTTGGTTTTAATTTTTTCAGCAAGGCAGTTTTTATTTGCTTTGCAGTGCCAAATATATTGTCAAGGTCTGATGTGTAAAAAATGATTGTTGGAGAATGCTGGCAGTTTCCAGAAAAAAATAAACTTGTGGGAGATATGGGCCAGGTTTTATGCTGACAATTAATGGGACTTCATAGAAGGTAGAACAGAGTCTGGCTTCGTGCAGAGTATCTCAGCATGAAGAACCAGTGGCTCTTTCAAACAGAGAAACTAATTCCTTTAGTATTAAGTATTTGCAGCATAATTTGAAGCTTAGTGCTGTTTATTCACAGCCCAGTCTATGTTTGGCTGAAATCAACAGATTTTTTTCCAATGCTACCCTGGCGTTCGCACACCTCAGCCAGTAGAGTGCACGTGTTCATTTTCCCAAACGGTGTAGAATTTGGCAGACTTGGGTCTCCTCTTTTCTCCTCTTTCTCCTCTTTCTCCTCTTTCTCCTCTTTCTCCTCTTTCTCCTCTTTCTCCTCTTTCTCCTCTTTCTCCTCTTTCTCCTCTTTCTCCTCTTTCTCCTCTTTCTCCTCTTTCTCCTCTTTCTCCTCTTTCTCCTCTTTCTCCTCTTTCTCCTCTTTCTCCTCTTTCTCCTCTTTCTCCTCTTTCTCCTCTTTCTCCTCTTTCTCCTCTTTCTCCTCTTTCTCCTCTTTCTCCTCTTTCTCCTCTTTCTCCTTTTAAGTTCTGAGTATATCTGAAACTAAATCAAAAAGCAAAATGTAGAGGCTAAACATTCTGTGTTCTATGAACCGCAAATCTACCATGACTCACCTTTCATGCAACTTTATGACCCTACTAGCTTGGAAATGGACAACAGCCATTTACCACCTGCAGCAATCACCATATAAGAAACTTAATGTTATAGTTACTCTTTAAAATGTGCCGCCAAAAAGAAGTTAGTTTAAAAAAAAAAACAAAAAACACCAAAAAACTCCACTACAAACTGCTGATTTAGTGTAATGTTCTACCACCATTAAGAAGTTGCAGAAGCATGACTTTTTTCTATAAATCTTCTTTTAACTTAATCAGGAGAAAGGAATCTTAGCTTCCTTTATGTTGCATATCTTGAAATGTTGCTGAAAGTACCTCAAAATATTTGCTTCCCAAATTCTGACCCACTGCTGTTATATTATTAGGCAAGTCAATAACCTCTTGACTTCTGTCTTTTTTTTCCTCTAACTAGCTGCTATTCAGGCCCTAAAGAACTTGCTCCATGCTAACTTTATCTGAAATTAAACTTGTTAGCTTTCCTGGAAACCTTGCTGAACTGCTCACTCAAATAAATAGGAAAATTCCTATTTCCAAAATACCTTCCAAAATAAATAGGAAGTCTTTTTCATTCTTAAGAAAAGAATGTTTTATGTATTCAGTTCTTCAAGTCTGAACATCTTTACTTTTTTTTACCACTATAGTTTTTAATTCTTTGTGGGTACCTTTGTAGACATATTAAGTCATTCTTCTAGGCAAGCAGTGGAGAGAGTTTTTGTTCTCTTTAGGGTGTCATAGACTATTTGAAACATACTGCTGACTCTCAACTCGGCTGTTTGTAAAAATGCCTCCATAAAACTGTAATATTTGCTGTGGTTCCCCTTACGTCCCAGGACCTTTAGTGCCAGTCCCTGTCCTGGTGCATTACTCTACTCTTTGGACCCCTTGCCCGCTCCACTTTCAAGTGAGGTTGTTTCTCATTTGCCGTTGTCTCCTCTCAGGTTTGTCTTTGTGGGTAGATGGGCAAGAAGGAGTTACCTCTCTGCATGACAAACTGGCTTTAGTCCCAGCTCTGAAATGGCTACAGTTGTTTCAAGTTTTCAGAAAGTGATGACATTCTGCAGGTGTATATAATGAACTTGGGAGTGAGTTGACTTTTCTCCCTGAAAGGCCAACTCGTATAGTAGGCCAGCAATTGTGGAGTAGAGACTAAACATCTGAAGAACAGCTTGAAGACTGAAGACAAAATGTTCTTAAACAGACTCTCAATGGATTCACAAGCTCTACGCTACTTGAAGAGTGAAAGGAGATTTTTCTTAAATTCTAAGTAGAGTGCCATGTTCCCCAGAGAGGACGATCTCAGTTTTGCCCTTACCTCTGCCCTGAAGGTGTGGTCATTAGAGGTACACTGAGGATTCATGGACTGCCAGTCTGACCAGTGGTCTCTTTTGTTACAAGTGGATGAAAATGTCACCAGCAGTCAATGATGAAATTTAAATTTGCTGTTTTACTTAACCTTCCCAAGACTAAGATGTTTGGGTTTGGTAAATACTGAGTATTAAAAATGATCCAGTAGAACTTTATTTTGACCTGCTGCTTAGTGCACTGAAAACCTTTCTTTATGTCTTACCTTTTTTTTTCCTTTTCTTTTAATGTTGTTCATAAACTACAACTGTAGCGGGTTTTGAAGTCGGATTGAATTACCTTCTCCAACGTGTTTCTGTAAGAAACCTTTATGGAATCAGCAAAAACAAGCCCAGCTTGCATCCCGTTTGCCATCTGTGTTTCCCTCTGGCTTCAATTTTCTGCTATAAAATAATTCTTAGATATGGATGCTGTACTGAACCTGCCTGATGTATGTCATATTTAGTTACTCATATTTTTTCCAAGATAACAGCTGCAAAGAAATCGTGTTTCTTGTTTTACTGCTCCGTAATCTGATGTTTCAAATTAAACATGCAAGGTTTTTGAGTCTTAAAATGTATTGCATTCTTCTAAATTGCATGTCCAACTACTTTGTAATGGACATCTTTTTTTCCTTAAATTTTAATACTCGGTGGTTACGGAATAATTGAATAATGTAGCGTATCTGTTTATAATCAAGATAAATATATGCTAGTAAAGGAATTAATCTATTTCCCTCTTCACATGGTTTTCTGTAGAATTCTTCGTTCCTGAAATACTCTCTGCAGCTACTTTAATATATCAATAAACCATTAAGGTGTGATTGTGCAAAAGCAGATACCATGGCTCTTGTTAGATATGGTCTGTTGCAGCAACATGATCACTGAGAGTAGGTGAGGTTGGGTTATCTGTATCTCAATGGGCCTGGGATGTTTCAGTACCCTAAATGGCACTGTTAATTGAGGAAAACTGGGGAATGGTTACAACTGGCATTGTCTGCAAGAAATGCACATCCTTGCTAGCAATTTCTCTGCTAAGCAGTGCAAGCTGAAGGTTAGGGGAGGGCATGATTTTTCTTCTTCGTTGATAAAAACACGCAAGTGTTTTCTTTTTTCTCACATGGCATATATAAATAAAGGTGGTTGACAATCATAATTCTCATGCTCTAATAAACCTATATGCAAGTAAATATCAATATTGTATTGAATTATTCTCTTACACAGAGAAATGAAATTCTTCACTCATGGTAATCCTACCATGGGAAACATTTCAGTGTACAGCCCATGCCACAACTGGCATGCAAATAAAAAAACTCTAAATTTATTGATTAGACAGGTCTAATTTTAACTCTGATCTTGTAAAAGTAGTTCAGTGCTTTGTGTCATATAAACCATTACTGTTTCTGAAATGCAATGTAGGGACTGCAATAGTATTTTGTTAAAATGAACACCTTTAACAGTTTGAGACTGCTCTGTCGTTTTTCCCATGTGCAAGCAAGAGTCTTGCTTGATGCAAAAGCTCATTGCTGATGTGCTGAGTGTGAAATTCAAGATACTGTAATAATAGGATCTGAAGAACTTGCTTACTTCTGGGGAAGTCTTTCACATAATGGTCCCAAATTAAATTGTAATTTAGCACAGAATTTTCTTGCTGTCACTTCAGATAGTCAAAGCTTTTGCACAAATCACAAGTTGGCCTGTAATTCCCAGGAATTGTGCAGGACAGTTATGTAAATGCTCTTTGTGGGAACATACCCCAGGATTTTACATGCATGACGTTGCCTCAACTTAAGCTTGCAAAATTTTTGGATCACAGAGTAGCATGAGAAGATTTGGCATCTCATCTCATTCCTACTGATGTGTCTAATAGCTGCTATTAAATTTTATTGGAAAAATGTTGATTGGACGCTTAGGGGTCTGGGTTGAAAACACCTTGGATGTTTTTTGATGAAACGACTTTTCTAGAGGCTAGCTAGGTAGAGAATCAGTGAGAACAAGATGGTCATTGATGGATGAGGCAATGGAGGAAGGAACACTAGTCAAGTCAGATCTGATACAAGGACAGGCTGCCTACAGTGTGGCTACAGTTAGCAGGGTTGCAAGTTCTTTGCTTCCTGTTCCCACTTCAACCTCCTCTTCTCTGCTAAATCCACAAATGACTTTGTCACTTGAGTTGCTAATTCCCTGTGGTTTATCATTCTCCCTGCATGCTGTTTCTTTGGTACTGGTAGCTGACAAGAGGCAGGATGCTTCCTTGTGTGGTCTGGTAAGGTAAGAGTGAAAAGATAGTCACAAATGATATGGCTGCAATAAACCATTTCTGTAATTCTGTGGAGAGTGTGTTCAGATTTGTGTAAATGTATGGTAACCACATGTTAGTCCTTGTGGTAAAGAAAGAAGCTGTAGCAGAGGAAAAGAGGTGTGTGAAAAGAGGAAGCTGTCAAGTCAGTTCTGAAATATTGAATGTTTTGAAGCATAATGGATGGCATTTAGTCCCTAGAAAAACTGTTAACTTCAGTGATCTATGTATGGGAATCAAATTTACCTAGTGTTTCAAAATGCATACTTTTTTTTGGAAAAACCACTACACTGGAGAGGGAAAAAGAAGCGTGCTATCCATGTTTCTGGAATTTCATAGCGTTTTTCTGCCTTTTTTTAAATCTATACTGTCTATATGGTCCTGTGACTGTAGCCTAACTCCCATCCTCTATTGTAGTTATACTACAGCACTTCTCTGTGGTAAGGAAGTACAATAATCTCCACTTCACCAATAGGGAACCGTGGCAAAAGAGAAGCTTAATGACTTGCCTGAGGTCATGCAGGCAGCCCCATCAGCGAGCAGGGAATTCAGCCAGGATCCCAAATAGCAGACAAATGCTCCAGCCTCTTGACTGGCCTTTTGCTCCTGTATTTAGAGAGCTCAAAAGATTCTGTCCAGATTTCAGAGATGGTTCAGAGATTATTGAGGGCAGGCTGGCTAAAATAACAGAATATCTGGACCGAGTAAAAATGAGCTACTTAGGTGGAGAGTTGCAATATCAGGAAGACTCAAAGCTCTGCTTTTCTCTCACTTGTGTGCACTCACTCTCTCTTACACACATGCCCTCTCTGAAGCTCATTTTTTTTCTGTGTCAGAGGAAGAACACGTTAAAAGGAAATCAGTATAATTAAATGATTATGAAGGAAGCTGATGGTAAGTGTTTACTTATATAAAAGAAGTGGATGAGAAAAAAGATGAGATGGAATTCTCAGAGTTTGTTTTGGGTTTTATTTTTTGATCTGAGTGACAAATGTGTACTGAGTGACAAATTTGTTCCCCGTAAAAAATGCTTGAAACACGTTAGTCTGCTTTGGTATTACAAAGATTAGAGGGCACACTGTGAGAATTTGTATGGATTTATGTGCTTTTTAGAAAGGATTAAGAATAAAAAACATCCAGATTAGAAATGCTGTCTAACCACATCACTGCCCACCCAGCCAACACTTGCATGAAAGTTTTCTTTTATGTTTAATGCCACAATGTTTTTATTGCAACTTCTGTTACACTTGGTTTTGTTTTAAGACCATAGTCTAGGTGTGCACAGCATGTGAAATGAAATGTTATGAAACATCTTTGAAATCTTATTCAGCAGCAAACTGAAAAAAACACTTTATGGATAAGATCATTCTAGAAAACTCCTTATATTAAAAAAAAAAAAAAAAAATAAAAAGATGTGTCAGATGTGTTCCATAGCTTTTAAGTGTCTGCATTTTTTCCTGTCTATTGAATTTAAGCTGGAATAAGATTTGTTCTTCAGAACGCTGTTTTCTTAAAGTATTTGGATATGCTAGTTCTATATTAACACCAGGCTGCACATGCATTTATTTATCTCTTTGGGAAAATAATTGTAAAACATCCTCTAAACTGAAAAAAGACTTCCTAATTATTTAGTAGAAGCATCTTCATCATAGACAGCTAATTAGAGTCAGACTGCTAAATGTGGATGATTAGAGGCTTATGTTGCTGGAAAACTGCTTGTGCTCATTTGAGCTAATATTCTTTGGTAAATTCAATTTTATTTAAACACTATTTAGAAAAAAAACACAACTCCATGCAAGATGTCCTTAAGGGAAAGACTAGCTGTTACTTTATTTTATACGTTACAGTGTCATTATAGCATTAGGCTTCAAGTTGTTGACAGCTTTTGCCCTGTTGGTTACCAAAACGCAATAGAAATGTAACCTGACCATACCAATGACTATGTTAGTTGTTTAGGACCTGATTACTTTCCTTCTACTTCCCCCACAGCTCACCTTACTTCCTTCAATCTGTCTATCTGTTTGTCCTCTGGAGTTCTGTGGTTCCCTCACTTCAGAACAAATCACCATCTGTTGCTTTGATAAGGTGTTTCTCGAGATTGACATTCTCTATATTTACTGAGCATGTCAGGTGTGTTGTATGGAATCACTGTGTTCTCAGAGTGGATTTTCAGAAACATACATGGTAATGTATCCTATCAGAAATGAACTTTATGTTCGTAACTTGTCCAGTCAATTTTGAAAAATGCTTTTCTTGGTCACTTTACTCAACAAAAAGTTGGAACTTTTGAGCAAGAGTTTCAAGGGATAACTCCTGGAATTGGCTCTGCTGTTAGCTACAGAAGTTGCAAATGCAGAGATCTAAGAGCCTGCTTTGCAAGGTTAGTTTGATTTTGTGTGACATAGTGCAGGACTCAGAGGAACTACTATTTTTTCCTGGATAAGCTAGATTTTTACACTTTAAAATTATATTAGAGTTTTGGTTGTTGTTTGTTTTCTATTGGGGAGTATAAGGTATATAGTAGAACAGTCATATCTGAAGTAGTGAGTGTGATGAGATTTCTTAAATGACATTTATGTAGCATAAAATTTGGTGCTATTTTACTAGTGTACGTGCTGTAGAAGTATTTGTAGTGAAGTGGAGGCTTGAAATTTCAGCAGAAGTATCTATTATGTACTAGCAATACTTTGGAGAGAGATACCAGATATTTCTTACGATCTTGAAAGCACGGTATGAAAAATCAGATTTTCCACATTCCCACTCGCAACTTAACTCCAGTGCAAACAGAGGTCTCTTTATTTCATAAGACTTACTTAACACTGGCTCTTCTTCTGAGACTTACTGATATTGGTGTACTGCAGGCCAGGAAAATCAAAGTCACATTGCAAAAATATTCTCCTGAAATAAGTTATTACAATTTAACACAGTTGTAAAGGATGACTTCTTGGTTAAGGAGCTGGCCTGGGACTTGAGAGTTCAAACTGAGTTCAGTTCAAGGCTGTGATGCTGTAACAACTGTAATGCACACAATCTTCGTGGGTTTCGGTTCCCCACCCAGAAAGTAACACTTGTTACTTCAGGCTGAAGGCTCTTAGCAGTGTATATGTATGTAACGTACGTGTGTATATATATTTATATATATATATATATATAAATTTTCCTCTGTTCTGATTCTTAGCTGCAACTGTAAATAATTCATCCTCATAAGTTCTTTATGTTTCTCTTCTACAGTCCACATCATGGGGGATGTGAAACTGGTGACATCTACTCGAGTATCCAAAACCTCCCTGACACTCAGCCCCTCGGTTCCTGCTGAAGCACCAGCATTTACTCTTCCTCCTCGGAATATCCGAGTGCAACTGGGAGCCACAGCAAGATTTGAGGGGAAGGTAAGAAACAGAGATGGTGAAACGCTTCTCCATTTTGTTTCTGTCTTTTCCTGAGGCTGCCTAGTAGTCTGCACAGCTAGTGAAATTGCCTCTCCAATATGGAATCTTTATTCAAAAAGACTACACCAGTGTTTCCATTCCTGCAGAGGTAACAGGTCTGTTTCTGAGTAGAGGAGAGTGTTACATAGCTTGATTGTGTGCTGATTGTAACCTAGATAGGTGTACCAGGGACCAAATTAAGTATCAGTGGAAAACAGCCCCAAGAGCTGTCTCCTATGGTGTATTGATCTCCCTGCTTCCCAAAGCTGTTGTTGGCAAAGCTTCATGTGTAACAAAAAACTAATGTTTTACAGTATGTGCTTCCTGCTAATTACACTAGGAATTGATACAGAGAGTTGTGATGTTTTTGTAATTGCGTCATCACCTGCTAATCTGAAAGGAAAAGGAGCATCTTCCTTAACTAAAAAGGATTGAAGGAGTTGGGGTGCATGGATCCCAGGTTCTCTCCTTCCCCTCACAAGGGCATTAAATTGTCCTTACTTGCTGCATCTACATTTTTTTCATTCTTCAGTCCTGCTATGAGCTCTTGTTACGTTTATCCTCTTCTCCCTTAACCCAAATTTTTCTCCTGGAGTCAGTAGTTTTCTGTCTCAGCCCACTCAGCTTCCTCCTGTCCATGCTCTGATTGCATGCTGACAGCTATATCATCAGACTGAATGCGGTTCTGTTCTTTGAAGTGGTGGGATTTCTCTGACAGAGGCAGGAAACTACAACTTCACTGTAACAAAAGCAAGGACTAGAAAGAATTTGGGAAATTTATAACTTCTGAACCTAACATAAACAAAGGGCCAATAGAGGGCATCTGATATTTATCTTATTTATTTATGCAAGAGCAGGCTGGGAACTGGGATTTTTCAACAAGTACTGGATTATATTAGGTTTAAGTTCAAAATGATATTTTTTTCTCAGAGTTATCATCATTTTGAGATGATACTCAGAAAACTTCTCTGTGTGTATGACATATTCCAGCCCCAATGAACATCCCCTTTCTTACCGTTTTTTCATTATTTCACCTTGCTTAGTTGCAAACAGCAGAGAAATGACAACATGCTGCTACTTTATTTATGTGACACTGATGCACGATACTACGCTGTGACTGGTTCTTCCAGACAGAACTGCAAGTGGCAATACCAGTACGTGGAATGAATGTTAAAGCGTGTGATGTTGCTAAATTTTAGCTTTTACATTTCTTATGTTTTCTATTTAAATGCTCAAGTAAAATATTTTCAATTTTGGTGCTATCTGCAGAATGTTATTAGTTAAATTAAAGCAACACTAAAAACTAGTTACCCACAAGTTACTGTGCAATCACTGCTTTGAGGTTTTTTTTTCAGGGTAATCTGTAGCTTGTTTTTTATTTTTCTGTAGCCTGGACAAAATACGCAAATTCAGTACTAACTAAACAAAGATTTAAGTTCCTTGAAGAATTAAGCTTTTATTGAGTTTCTGGATTGAACCTCCCTGATGACAGAAATGTAATTTAGATTTCATTTTGGTATATGAGTATGGTTGAATCCTTTAATCTTCTGTCCCTCAGAGTGCACAGATGATAACACACTGGCTGCGTGCATGTCGGACTGTTGATTTAAACCTTTATAGCTCAAAATGCTTTGTAAGTGCTAGACCTTAAGATCAGAGCTTTGTTGAAATACATGTGGGATCTTCAGTTAGTTTGTGGTGAATAGGCTGCCTCCACAGATTGGCAAACCGGGATGCATAATTATAGCCACTGTCTTTGGCACTTCAGCCTCTTGCCTTGCAGAGTATTGTCTGGTATTTACTTACTGCAGTTTCATTTTGCCTCTATGAGCAGATGCAGCTGAGAAGTAGCAGCATGTGACACAGCCGTAGACATAAAAACAGCCAATATCTATTATTGTGCATTAATTCCAAATTCTCTGGAATCAACTCTTGTCGGAGGCCAAGATACAAACTTGCAATTTGAGGGGGAGGGAGAACAATCTATACTATAATAGTTGGAAGTGGAGTGTAATGTAACACTGCATGTTCTCCTTATTAACATGTGCTGGAAAAATAAGATTCTAATGATCATACTGCCTACTGAAATTCAGTTTACGTGCTCTGTTGTTTATAATGTAATGTACTTGGAGGGCTTGTGTTTAGTTCTGTTGCAACTGTTGGATTCAAATGAATATCTTCCTTGTGCTCCTTGTCTGGTAACATGGACAGGGTTGGGTGAAAATGTGACAGCATAGTTTGGAAGGACGCTGTCACTCACTAGCTGTAGTCCTACGAGATAGCAGCCTCAGTGGTTATATCATTTGGGTCCATGTTTAGCTGTTGTGTACAATGTAACTTCATAGCAACATTCCAAAGATTCAGAAGGACAGAATTTATTACAATTTAGCAATAGAGAGAGCTACTGAACATACTTGAATTCTTCTATCCTGGAAAATAAGCTACAGATGTTATGATGGATTGTTACTGATACTTTGCTTTATCACACAGTATAAATATTGAACTAAGGCTAAACGAAAGTAAAAAGTTTTAAATATGGCTAGACAGGAGATTTTCTTCAAAGAGTTCCTCTGTAGTGGAATCTATCTTTACAGAAAAAAATATTATGAGAATCCAAGACAGGATATAAATCTGATATTGTGATGATCCTGTGCTCTCATTAAGTGGACAAGGGAGAGAGAACCCTAAAGTGAAGATTCTTGCTTTTCTTTCTTACAGACAAATTCTGTGAAATGCCAACTGAAGACCAAAGAGAGAGCAGAAATTGAGAAATAGTCTATAGATGTAGGAAATTGCAGGTGGAAAGGATCTGGAGATAGCATTAATCTCAGTTTTTTTTATGTTTCTCTCATTACCACTCTGTTTTTCTTGCTAAATTCTCAGCAAGTTTAACTATATTTGACTGCAGACTTCAATTTCTCAGTGTGACCTCAGGGCAGAAAGTTAGCTCATCATTTTCAAGTGTGTATGAACATTATTTTGGTCTGGAACTCAAATGGAGGTGTGGAACCACTTATGGTAAGACAAGGTTATCTTCTCCAGGCACTCTTCTAGCCTCTTCTACATGGACATCTAAGTTGCTCACATAATTTTGCTGAACTTAAATAGCAATAGAATGGCTATGCCAAAACATAACATGAGCATTTTTTGCTCTTTGCTGTAACGTCACTGAGTGTCAAGCAGTAAAAAATGGCAAGTCAACCATTACTTTTCAAAAAACTTGTCCCTACCCAGAGTGATATTAACGTCTGTATTTGATTGCTGCTGGCAGTTAACCTGCTTTGTCTGTATGTTTGTATAATTCTTGAGGGTAATATTGATGATCATTAATTTTATAAGCCTAAGAAATACTTGTGCTACAGCTCTGTCTGAGAGGAACAGCCAAATGTGCTACAGATCATGGTCTGACTGCCTAGGGGTCAGGAAAGAATTCAGGTCCTTGGATGCATGGTTGGAAGCAGTGCAGTACGTATTGATTTTTGCTTCATGTGAACCATCATACATGGTCCATTGCCAGAACCAAGATATCAAGCTACTAAATCTAGTCTGCTATTCTAATCTGAAGGGCTGGATTTCATGTAAAAACATTTACTGACAGATGTAGTTCAGAGTTTATGTAGATGTTGTGGCATTTTGGATCAGAGTTTGATACCCACTGAGTAATTATTATCCTGCTCTTCCCATTTTATCCACCTTCAAATAAGGGAACTGGATGGTAAATTTTAAGGCAAGCCAGGTTCACGTCAAATCCTTCCCTTATGTAATATGCTTTCTGATTTTCCTTCTACTATCCTGCTGCAACACTGGATCTGTGTCTGTTTATTCAAATCTCAGTTAAGTCCAGTGATGTGTGTGAACTTGCCAACTTCTGAGTGACTTTTGTTGCTGCTGGTTATACTGGTACCCTGTGAAGCATGGTGCCTGAGCAAATTTGCCAAGATCAGGCAGAGAGAAGCAAGAAGCAATGGGGAGACTGACAATGATTCTGCCACCTGTGCTGGGATCAATCACATTTTTTTAAATAAAATTCTGCTTTTCCTATGTAGGAAAATAAAATAGTCATTAATAGACAACAAGCGCAATGTATTCCAAACCTCTGCAGAAGGCCACATGTGGAGAAGGTTTATAATCAAAGCATGTCATTACTCACTGCTGGTTTTTTTTGAGTTCATACTCACTCTAGCTCTAGACTCCAAGTTAAAAAAAATATTCTGCTTTTGACATGTTATTTGGCTCTGTTCACTCATGGATGCAGTTTGAAGTTTGGAAACCTACAGGGCAAAACCAGACAGCATACGTTTTTACATGTAACATCTGGACTGCCTAGTATCTAAGTGCATGCTGAAACAAATAAGATCTGTGAATTGTGTACAGTTCATGAACAGATGACCAGTCCAGAATAAGGGCTTTGATTGTCCACATAGGTTGAATTTATTTTAGGAAACTTGATAGGCAGGTTATTGCCTGCCAGTAACAGCTAAATCATTTGATTACATTAGATGGAAGGTTCTCTAATTCTGTATGATACAGGCAGGAATATGACTAGCTATCACAGTGATCAATTTTCCAAAGACTGCTTCTGCTTTTATGTACTGAATGTAGTATTAGAGATAATTCATGGAATCCAGGCCTCCAATCTGCAGTGAATCTACCTCCAACTGATGTGCTGAAGGCCTGCTACAATTCAGGCAGAGTCAGGAGGTCAGAGATGGTCATTCTTCTTGACTGATAAATGAGAGATCTGACATCTGAGCTCTCCTTCTCACATTGAGAATGTGTTGCAGTGATTCTCTAGAAGTGATCTAAGCTCTTACACCTTTCTTCTTCACAGAGCTTATAGCACTATGCATGACTGCATGAGTCTGAGCACCTGGAAATGTTCCATTAAAAAAACAAAAACAAACAAACAAAAAAAAACCAACCAACATTAAAAGCATTTCTTGTTAGGCTTTCTGGTGATGATAATAGCCTTAGTTTCTGTAAATCAGTGTGTTATTGTAAACTTGTGGGCAGACAGAACAAAGTAATACTTGTTCTTCTGAAAATACTTTGCTTAAAGCTGCTACAAATCCCAAGATTCCAAGTCAACTCTGCATGTCTTTATTGCTTTATAGAGATCTTTATAATTCATGTGTAGAATGAGGTGAAATGGAAAAATACATTTTTATCAGTATTTCTGAATTTGCATTGCCTTTCTGTACCTTTTCACTATACTTCAGTAAATGTTACTCTGTGGAATATATTATTCACTATGAGCAGAATAACTGAGCTTAGTAAACTGCCAATTAGAAACTGTGTTGTATGCCCACACTTAGCATATACAGTAACTTTTCGTCTGAAGATGACAACAATTTGCGCATATGGCCCAAAGAAAACAGGACATAAAGAATAACAAATGAATTAGTTCTTGTAGTCACTTGACTGTTGGTGACAGAATTCATCTAGCTCTCTTCTTTCTTGATTCATGATTACTAGCTTATCATGGTAATTTGCCTCTAGCTGTGCAGTAGAATCTCAGATTGTACTGTGTGGCTTAGGAGGCTGCCATTCTTTCCATGTGCCTCATAAAACAAAAGTAACCTTATCATTATGATGAATGTAGTATTTGCTTTGTTTTTGCAGGGCCTTAGAGTATTAGTGTGATGCATTATATTTCATAAGCATGATTTAAAAAAAATTACAAAAGCCTCCTCCTCTTAGTTTTATCTGGCATCTTGTATCTGAAATCTAACCACTTTGTCACGTTCCCATACTCATCAAACAATGAATTAAGAATTTCCATTTCTGAGAACACTCTGGAACAACTTAAATACACTTTAGCTTCATTCTTCTGCTTATACAAGGTTAGTGTTCTTTGATAAAAGAATACCTCAGCAGTTTGACTCTGCAGGTAGACAATTCAATATTTCATAACAAAATGATGTTAAAAGCCAGTGCTCTGGAAGAAGTAGTATGGTGAAATCTTGGGAATACAAATTAAAGTACTAAATGATAATTATCTTTTCTTAATTCATGGTACGACTTAAGCAGCCTAATTCAACTGGAAACTTACTATAGGATTGCTGACAGCAACAGATACATAGGCCAGTTTAGAGCTGGGCCCTTCTCTGATGACATTCATAGCTTAAAACAGCAGAGAAAATAGTTGCTGCTCTCTGTGATGTGTGGAGTACTGAGGCACAGTGAGATTTACTTGTTTGTAGATTACACAGAAGTACATGCCTGGATTCAAAACTGAACTGTGTGTTTCAGAAGTTCATTGCCCATCCAGTTCCTTAGATGTGATCCTGTCCTTCTTGGAGGTAAATTTCTTTTCCAAAATCAGAAGCTATTTAAGGTTTCTAATTAAGTGCACATACCACCAATATCTAGGTGACTGTATTTGGATTAAGAGCATCACTTAATGAAATCAGAATAGCAGAATTAGGTCCTCATTGCCTAGACACAAAAACTAGGTTGTTTTCATGTTATGGTATGCTAGTGGACACAATTGTAGACATGGATTTATCTGCTCTGTGGACTACTACACACAGGTTTAATGGAAAGCATTATGATGGATTTGTTCAAATCTCAACAGGAATGCCAGCGACTGCAGTTAAGTGGGGCTCTATTGAAAGCATATGCAGAGTAAGCACTTTTTTTCACAACTTAAACAAATATAGCTTTTTTTTGAGTGCACGTGTATGTGCCTCTTACCAAGATCACAGAAATTTTAGTTTTGAGAGAAAACATTAAAAAGCAGAGGCAAGCCCTCAAAATTTCTCTTGAACTCAGCAGGTCTATAATTATTTATCCTGAACTGTTGAGCTAGAAATTCATAGCCGCTTTGGTTTAGGTTTGGTATTTCTTTTAGTTTTTTGAAGGTTTTTTGAAGATCTCTCTTACACAGTTGAACCTCAACCATTGACTGTTATTATATACGCTTTAGTTTGTATGTTGTGCTGCATGAGTTATCTCTGCTAAACTGTGATTAAGATGTGCATACGCTACACTTGGAAAGATTAGGTTTTGTAGATGTTCGCTGCTAGTTACTAAGGAGCACTTTGCCATGGACTTCTGTATGGATGTCTTCATTACTTAATGCATAGCATTAAGTGTCTTGTAACAGAATAAACACTACAAAGATAAATGCTAGATGTCTATGTTATCTAAAGTATTCAGATCTTAACAATCCAAACTTGCATTTTATATCAATTTGTCATCGCATCAGTTCTACTTTTTAATGAAGTGTAAAACAAATGACATTTCATGCCCAATCTGGTTGTCAGCTCTGCAAAGTAGTATTAACAATGAAGCCGTATATATAACTGAGTAGAATATTTATAGCCTCTCCAAACCACTGCCTCTGCCAGCAGCATTCATCGCTATCAGCAAACAGATTTTAAGTGAACATGCAACTGTGCAGTCAACTCAGCAACAAAGCCCAGTTTTAGCATTTCCTGTGGCTACTGACATGCTGCTAAATGGCAAGAAATAAATCTTGCATGGCTGGAAATTGATATAGCAGGGACACGTTTATTCAGAGGCAAAACTTTTAGCCAGCACACCACACTACAGATGTGGATTACTGCCGTTAGTTACGAACTTCAGAGCACCAAACGTTTTTGCAATAGCTGTGTGTTTTGGGTTCAGTGAGCACTTTTTTCTTTATGTTTCTTCTTATTAATTTTCCACAGTAGATCACAACGTGTATGCTCATGTAAATCTATATAGATTCAATGCTTGCAGATTGCATCATGTATTGATATTGCTCACGGGGGAAGACCATCTAAAAGCTAGGAAAGTAGGAAGATACACTGGCTATCTTGGTCAGTGGCATAGCTCCCACGAGAGGGCTAGGCTGCCTCTATTTCACAATGCATAGAATTAGTTCACATCATAAGATTGAAACATATTGGTAAGAAAAAAAAACAATCTTTCAGAAATAATAATAATCAATGGAAAAAATAGTTTTGCATGTGTTATTACAGTGAATGAAGAATGTTGCCTTGAGGAAAGGCAAAAATGTTCTCTGCTTCTTGTTTTAAAAAAAAATGGCTGCCACGTCAAAACCCAAATATTATTGTCGAGTGGGTCATTGTTCTCTGCAAATAAATAATGCAGTTTAGTTTTTGTTTTGTTGTTTTGTTTTGGTTTTATGTGTGATATAACCTGAGTTTTTTGACCAGATCATGTTACACACACAAGCTGTGGCTTGGAGTAGCTGGATTCTGTGATCAGCGAGATAAAACAGCTTAATATTTGCAGTTTTCCTTCAAAGTGGAGACTTTTGCATATGGCAGAGTAAAATTTCATACTGTTTGTGTCAGAGGGCTTCCCAGTGGATGCGCTCCATCTAAGCAATCTTTGTCTGAATTTTTGAATAGTTACCGAGTGAAGAATTCATAATTGAAAGTAAAGAAGTTTATCAGATGTTATAAAGGCTGAAGTTTTTCTGATGTGAAGATGGGAGATAGTTTTCCAACACTTTTTTTTTTTTCTTGTTAAAATTCACTCTTTGAGCCTTTATTCTGATTCTGCAAATGCAGTAAATCAGGCTGTGCTTTTAAAGTGGAAATGAATGAACTGCTCCTGTTCTGATAGTGCTCACAGCATAGTGAAGTTCTGCTGTTTCCTGAAGCAGAGGTTGCTACTGCTTAGAAATTAACTCTGGCCCTATTGGGAAACTTCTGAAATGCTTCTAAACTTGTTGACGTGGACTTATGTCAGCTGCCTCATTTAGTAATACTTGATAGATATCTTGATTCAGAATCACCAAAAATGGGGAGGAAGAGAAGGATAGGGAACAAGAGCATGCTTTAGGAACATACTGGGTATGTGGAACAATTAGCACAAGCTTATTTCCATTCTGCAAACACTGTGGTTTCCCTTTGAACTTATTTACGCGCTTATTGCATAATCCTAAATGACCCATAACCAGGCACACAGATCAGCCATTTCTTTGCATTTGGGGCATTTCAAACTATTCAGCACCTCTTAAACTTGTAAACATTTTGCAAGGCCTTGACACCAGTTCATCTGTGAGAAGAAAGCTTCCTCTTAGCATTTATTTTTGTCTTTAAGGAGAGACTCAGAAGCAGAGAAAGCTTTCATTAAAATTTATAAGAATTTGACCCAAAGAAGGATGTAAAGTTTATCTTCCCTATTTTGTGCTTTGAATTCTTTTTTGACCCATTCTGCAGACTATTCTGTTCAGCAGAGCTACATGGAAGTATTGAAGTTACTGAGAGCCGACCAAATCACGTCTTCCTATGTTGCTTACATTCTCCTGTGGTGTTGAGTTAATTTTCTCTTATTTGTAACATTCTTTTGCATGTTTCTCATTTTGCTGCATAAACCTTTCCTGCAAAGACCTGTGTGTATGCTCTTTACTCAATACTGTGAACTTTGATACCTCTACACCAACACATTAATGGAGGTTGATGGGCTCCTCTCATTATTGGAAGATCATATGCCCTCCTGCAAATTCAGTAGTTCTATTAATTGCTGAAATATCAATTTTGTTAGTAAGGAGAAAACAAGGTTTGATTTGATGTAATGTTATTTAATACAGAAAGCTTCTAGTGTGAGTTTGGCAAAGTCTGTGAGTGTCTCCCCGTCTCAGATTCTCAGCTACAAAGTTAGAGGAACACTTTCCTACGCAACAGCCATGTATTTTGGAACTGACGTTGTCTTCAGTTTGTTGTATGTAACTCAGTACGTAACACACCGCACCCTCCTTGTGATGAAGTATCAGAATTTCACCCCTTGTTAGCTTTGTGTGCTACTCCAACAAGATGTACAACTGTAAGAAATTAGGAGGGACTCGGGATGGTATGTGGTGTGTAAGTGGGTGGTGATGATGGAAATAGCCTATGCTTTCCTCTTGTCTTTATCAAATCTTTGTGACATTTGACTACATTGGAATTGTCAACCCCTTTTTTTTTCAGGGGAAAATTCGGACAGTGTCTAAAGACAGATATGAAAAGGGACAGATATTTACTCTGCTTATAATTGCATATTAAGTTCAGAAATCTTGCATTTACAGACAAAAAGTTCCAGGGGAACTATATGGGCGTTTGGCATAAAATTCTCTTCATGCTTTTAATAGCTATAGATCATGGCTAACTGGCTGTCTACAACATGGGGAAGTAGAAAGGCAGATGTTGCTTATGGTAAAATGATTAATTATTAAAGCTTCATTAATATAGCACTGTCAGTCTGGAATTGCAACACCTGAGTTAAATTGCCCCCTACTCGTGTAACAGAGGTTTACAGTCTCAAGACCACTAAATTGACATAATAGATACATGTATATAGAACAAATGTCATCTTTGAGACTGAATGGCTTCCACTCATGTCTACTTATCAAAAAGTGCAGAGGCCACCTTCATAGTGTTCCCTACTTCATCACAGTAATATTTTGGGTTATCTGGGGACTGCATAAAGAGCCCTTTAACACTGATACTTTAAACTCAGTAAAATTAGACTCACTTTTTAAATGAATTAAAAGTTAATTTAAGAAAAGCACCTATGCATGTGGTTAATTTCAAAAGATGTAAGTAAGGCTTATGCATATATTTAAGTACTGGGACTGATGTCCAAACTTGGAAATTAAATAAACTCAAAGCAGTTTCACACCAGTGCAGATCTGAAATTCCTCTTGGAGTTTTTCAGAAAAAAATCAGCACAGATAGACTTGTTATGTTACCTGGGAAAGAAATACACCTTGAGTACTTCACCCACTCTGAGAACTCATCATACTGAATTACACAAAACAAAAATGGTTAAATGTAGAAGACTGAAGGCAATACTATCTGCAGCTGCTGTCTGCATTTCAGTTAGCAGACCATGTCTTCTATGCATAGCTCATAAATTCTTCCCCTGATGGAAGTGCCATGAATGCTGATTCCCCTGAAGATCTGTGCCTGGTGTGCGGTGTTCAACGCCTTTATAATCTGCAAAAAGAGGTTGAATGGTGAGATGACAAAGATTGCAGATAATTTAGAACTACTGAAGATAGTCAAAAGGAAAATTGGTGGGAAGATATCTGCAAAAGAATTTATTCTGCCTAGACTATAAAACACGAATGCCACTTGGCACTGATGGATACAAAACAGTAAAATAATACATGCGTAGTTCAATTTTTATTAGTTATTACCCCTGGAAAGAAAGATCTTATTCTGAAAAACTTTCTTGAATAATCAGGTCAAGGTGGTGAAAATAACAAATTCTGTTTTAAGATGGATCTTCTTTGTGGATCTTCATTCTTACTGAGACAATTAGAAATTGAGGGCTGTGCCAGTAGTTCCTTAGACCTGGATAGAAATGTTTCCCCTAATTATATAAGTTGTATGTTTGTAATGTCAACAAATTGGTTTATGATCTGAACTGAACTGAAAACATGCTTCCAGCCTCTACATCAATCCAAATACAGCATTATAGGTCTAATGAAGCAAGACCTGATTTCAACAGAAATTAATCAAAAGTTTTCATAAAAAAAAATTTTGTGCAAGTTAAGCATTTTCCTACAGAGTTCTAGATGGTCAGTATTGGTGTCAGGGATGTAATAAGCACAGAAGCATGGCAGAAAGTTACTCTTCCATGTGATCAAATCATTACATGCTTTCTAGGATGGATGAATGGACTCTTTGCCAAGGTGCTGCTGAAACCCTTGCAGATTGCCAGATAGTAAAATGGAATTCTAAGGAAGGATCTCTTGCACAAAAATTGAGAAAGAATCTCTGAACTCTTTACTCTCCCCTAGCTTCTGTCTTATCTGAATTCTGTGACTGTGCTCTGTGATCTACAGGTTAGATGCAGGGTTCGTAATCAGAACACTGCACATAGACATAGGTCTATGATATTGTGGAGGTTTTAGTGAACTTCTAGAAGGAGTTGGTGCAGCAGTTAAAAGGAACTAGAAGCATTCAGCACTTTTTAAGTCAATGTTTTAAGTCAATAAAACATAAAAGCTACACATTACCTAGTATCCACAGTTTTTTCTAGGATTATGTAGAAGTAAGCATGACATGGCACACCAACCATTACATTGCCAAAGCAATGATTTTAAAGGAACAGCTTTTAAATAAGTAGGAAGAGAGTTACTAAATCTCTTTTTACTTCTGGGCCTCCTTATCTTCCTCAGATAATATCTCCTGATTTCTCATCAGGGCAAAAGGGACAATGGCAAAGCTTGCAGTCTTACTGATGCTCCAGTAGTATATTATCTTTTCACTCAAGGCTGATAGAATGAGTTTTCCTTTACTCACAAAGATAGCGTTAGCAATATCAAGGAGACCAGTTGTACAGAGGTTTTCTTTTCATGGCCTTGAAGTGGAATCAAGCAAAATGCATATGGTTTGAAGTTTGAGAAAGGAGTTTAATGTAACTATGCATGGTCTGATATTGCCTAAAACCAGAATGCAATGAGTGCTAGGGATAGGTGCCAGCAGAATGAGTTGTCACATTTGATGGTACTTATCAGATGTTTTATTCTTTCTATTTTTGATTCATTTTTATTAGTCATAGTACTAGGATTGGTTTTGCTGCTTTTTTTTTTTTTTCTTCTGTTTTTTGCAAGACAACAGTTTGTTTGAATGCTCGCATTGTCATTTTTCTCTCCTTGCTTCACACCATTTGGGAGAAGAACCAGAGAATTACACACACCAGTTGTGAAGACTGATGTCTTCAGAATAGTGTTCCAGTAAAGGTTATGGCCAAAGGACTAATTTATGAGGACTGTATGCATATAGAACGAGAAAACTAAACACCAGATGTAGCGTACCAGAGTTCAGCACTTGAAAAAACCATACACAAAGTTTACAGAAAGAGTATTATTATTTCTTATGGGTTCTACGGATAGTGCTTTGAAGTGAGCTATGTTTAGTCTTAGTGATGTATTTCAGTTTTGCTTTTAATGAGGCAATTGTAGATTCTAGACTGCTCATTTGAGGAGATAAGAGATAGCTACAAAACAAATATCTTACTAAATTCCCAAATATTCAGTATTTTCATATTTAATCTTGCCAGGCAGGTTCTCTGTTTTAGAACAAAGTTTTTTTTTTTGTTGTTTTTTTTTTTGTTTTGTTTTTTAAATGGATAAACTATCTTCAGATAGAGTTTGTGTGTGTTTAATCTCTCAGAAAGAACTTGACAGTGTATCATATCCACTTTCCTTTATCAAGAACATCTGCTTCTCATTTGTTAAAGCAAACTGCAGTTAGAACCTGGCAGAAGTACTTTTATAAGACCTGCAAAAAAGCTACACTGGCCAGAACCATATTTTTCACCTGCACTAACCAAAATAATAACAAAAATATATCACCTTGTATGGGTCACATTCACTGCAATCTCCACTGATTTGTAGTACTTTTCTCCTAGAATTGACATTAATATTTCACATGAGTATAAACTCATACAACTCATACAAAAATAGCTTTTTTTCTTATTGCAGAGCAAGCTGGACAGAGCATTTACTACTGTAGCATCCTCTGCTCTCAAGTACTCAATTCAGTTCACAAGTCTTTTGATCAAGGTCCAGAAATATTTGGCTCTTGCTGAAGGTAGAGGACACTGGCTAGAGCCTAATGACTCTGGGAAGCACACTTTTTTGGGGGAAAGATTTAGGATGTCTTTTGTGGGATAAGCCACATCCACAGAACGACTGTTGCTGCCTAGATTGAAACCCTTGGGGCTGAAGGAGGGCCCTGGATTGCCTTTAACTGTATGACTTTTAGACGAGACCATCTACTATATAGCTTGCAATAAAGGGAATAATTTTCATTTTCTGGTACCTAAACATTAGCAGAAGAGGTATGCAATACAGTCTGTATCTGTATTTCAAGTGTCAGTGCTAGAAATTGTTTATTGCATTATTTGAAGGGAAATTACTTGAATATAATTACTTTTACAGAATTTGTCATGCTGCTTAATCACATTTCTTCTCCTGTTTTCTTGATACAGTACGATGGATTTAAGGTTTGCAAAGGTACAAGTGCATTATTCCCAGCTTATAATGGCTGTTTGCCAGACCTTCTCTTCTGTGTCAAGCTTTTGCTTGCAGGCTGCAGAATAAAGGTCAAAGTTGGTCAGATATTCTAAATGGTTTTTTGCATCTCACTCTCGAGTCTCCTCCTGCTGTGATGTCTAATGCTCTCTCCAAAGCACACTCTTTGGAAAAGGTCAATTGTAACTGGAGGCAAGCATAAGTGAGGCAATCTTCTTTTTATCCCTTAGTAAGTTCTGATCTCGGTGGGTCTTTTCTTGAGCTGTAGTTTCTAGAAAAAAAAAAGGTTTACATTTGAAGGCAGGTATAGGACAGAGGATAGGCTGCAAACCCTTTTCAAAAAGTTACTTCACTCTGTTGCATTCTTTAATGTTAAGACAAGATAAGGCAGCCAAATAAGCAAGAAAACTTCTGTTCCTCTAAAGAAGTTCACTCCTGTTAAAGTGAACATCATCTACCGACCCACTGGCCACTTTCTCTTAGTGTTCTTTGACCAAAGTTGTTTGTGGAAATCTTTTTTTTTTCATGTAGGAGGAATGAATTGATCAGTAGAAAGACCCAGAAAGCCAGATGAAATGAGTTAAAACATGGTAAACATGATGGCTCAAAGTTGATACCAATATAAACACAGAAAGAAGGAATTTAGCTTAACTTGATTACACTTCAACCATTTGTTGTGAATTCAATTAGAATTTAATATACATGATCTTATAGGCATGGTTTCTTTCAGCCCTGTTTCTCACTAGTGTTCAATTAATTCATTTTTCCTCGAGGCAGAGTCAACTTCACACCCCCCATTCCTGATAGATGTTTTTCAAACTGCCATATGGACTCACAGTGATGACAGCCTTTCAGTGGTAAAAGCACATTTGTGTCTTTCAAAGATAAATTCAAAATCAATCGCTCTTTAGATGAACTGAAATCACCCAAATACAACCAATCTTCTTATTCAGTGATTTAATAGTTTACTTACCGTGATTTTAATTTTGGATTTTGTGGAAGTAATGGGCAAAGGCAGGCTATAGATAAAGCAGCAGAACTGAACACTGTGTGCTGACAGATTCTGGATGTTTTAAAATTCTGATTTCATGGGGGAACAATGGCCTTCTGAGAAGACTTTTAGTGGTTAGTGGAATTCATACTGCAGCATATGAAGTCATCTTTATGAGAGGAGTTATTTTGAATAGCAATTTCATGACAGTTGTATCACTGCCAGTTTTTCTTGGTACAGCTTTTGATGTGCCTGTCTATACATGATGTAATTAGGGACAATTTCTTCCTGCTCTTTTTGTTTGTGTGTTGCTGTAACCTTGAGTAGAAACAAATGACATTTATCAAGCCCTTAACATCAAGAACGGAATGCTTCAGCCAGTATAATGAATGATATACTTGAATATGCCATGTACAGTTTGCCAACATTTCCAAGAAACTTAAGGTGCTATAGTCAAAGGGAGTAACAACAATGTTATGCAGCCCGTCAATAGTTCACAGCTGCTTGTGCTTTGGATTTTTGCTATTTGTGGCTGATTCTTTTTGCAGATTCTGGATTTGCATTCATTGTTAATCTCTCTGAAAGCAGTGACAGTTATCACAAAGTAGGATATGAATGGGAGTTAAAAGCATGATCCAAAAGAGCTCATCAGATTACCCAAAGCTGCTACAGTTAAATAGGCAAACCTATGCCTTTTGGAATTGATATATAAGCAGCTGTTTTACGGAGCATAGATGCAAGGCCAAGTTTTAGAAAAAGCTTTCCTTTACTTTGGAACAGACAGGGAAACACCTCCCCTATGCGGACAGGCTGAATGTGCTGGGGCTGTTCAGCCTGGAGAAGAGGGACTCCAGGAAGATCTGATGGAGGACTTTCAGTATTTTAAAGGAGATGATAAGAAAGAAGGGGACAGACTCTTTAGCAGGTGCTACTGTGACAGGACAAGGGGAAATGGTTTCAAACTAGAAGAGGGGAGATTCTGGATATAAGGAAGAAGTTTTTTACAATAAGGGTGGTGAGGCACTGGCACAGGTTGACCAAAGAAGTGGTGGATGCCCTGTACTTGGGGACATCCAAGGTCAGGCTGGATGGGGCTCTGAGCACCTGATCAAGCCATGGGTGTTCATATTCTTTGCAGTGGAGTTGGATCAGATGGCCTTCACAGGTCCCTTCATCTCAATCAATCATATGATTCTTTGATTTAAAAGGGTTTCTGAATATCTTTGGCCTTAGATGTCACTGAATGCCTTTAGGTTTGTGACAACAGTGACTAATTTTCAGCAGAAGATTTTTGAATAATTTTGTCCTTTAGTGAATAGCTTCAATAGACTTGTTGGACAACTTCTCCTTGTTTCTTTTCTTTGGGAACACCATTCCTTTTCATTAGCATTTCCCCAAACCTTGCTGCAGAGCTGAATCTTAACTTTTGAAGTTTCACAGGCAACAGCTTCTTTCTCAGCTCTATTCACTTACCATGTTGATGTGTGAAGCAGGAGATTTGTTTTACCTTGACTTATCTAGTCCACTTCTCCAAGACTGTGAACAATTGATGAGTCCCAACGAAAACTCAGATCTCACAGTGTATATACTCCTTGCAGTCAATTTTCCACTTGTTAGTGTTGTTTAGCAGGTAAAGAAAAGCCACAGCCTCAATGGGACTGGCAGTGCTCAGACAGGCCATGCTGTAAATAAAGGTTATAGCCTTCTGCTGCTGGGCATTAAATAAGCAGATAAATTTCTCTTCACTGTGGATTTATTCAAGGCAGATGTTTTTAGTGAGTTCTGGAGAGGCTGGGGAGGAATATAAAACCTGCTGCAGTTCTGGAACTGATCCATTAGAATAAAAACCTAGTAACCAGTGGTATATTTAAGGATCCCTGACACTTTTATGGCAAGACTAGGTATTTCAGAGAGGGCTGGCTCAGTTTGAAACACATTCCAAACCAAAACCTGAAATAAATTCTTGCAACAGAGCAATTCACAAAACTCCTACTTGCCCCTTATTTCAATTTTGACTAAAATGAAACAAACAAAACAAAATCAACCAAGATTGGGAATGGAATGATGCAACTTTCTGAAAGGAAATGGTGTGCTGATTGCCTAGACAAATAGAAAATTGTTTCTATTTTTCTGGGTGGCATTTCCTCAGCATAGAATTGTGGATAAACAAATAATACAGGTATAACAAGTATGAAATAGACACACATGGAAGAAATGGAAAAATACTTAATGTATGCTTAGCTATTTAATACTGGAAAAGCATGTATAATTGTCTACCTGAATTTGAGGGGCTGGGTAAGAATGGCTTCATGTGGTCCAAGAAGGAATTAAGAATATGACAAAAGAATAAGGAAAATAAAAGTAAGATGATTCCTACTGCTACAACCCCAGTAGTTCTCTTGGAAGTATTCAAAGGCTTATTTGAAGCTTAATGGAACAATACATTTTAAAAAACACCACAAAGAATGATTGAAAATTTGATGTTTTGTAAAGTATAAATGACGGGTAGAAACTCCCTCCTAAGACATTCTCTGGTTTTGGATAAGTCACTTAATCCAAAATGAGAAGATAGGCAGAAGGGCATTGACAATACTATGATAAGAAATGGTTTTGTGGTACAAATCACATTTTTTACCAGTGAGCACATCATCAACTCTCAAGAACTACACCATCAAAAAACAAACAAACAAAAAATTGACGTTCCACTAACTTCTTTTTGTGAAAATTAGACATACTGAGAAAGACCTCCATCCTGAGAGCCTGCCCTCTCATTAAGCGTTAAACCAATTCTGGAGTAGTGGTAGGGGGCACAGCTGAGTAGGAACTGCTGTTTTTTGGAAAGCAGAAAAAAACATGGCCACAAAGAGCTTTTCAAGATGCTAGGGTAGTTGATCCACAATGCATTCAGCATAGAACATGGCTCTTGCTGAGGTAAAAAAAGACTTGGAGAGAACTTAAGAAGTGGAAAATTTATTCAGCAGATTCATTAATGTTCTCTCTCCATATCTTAAGAAATGTCAGGAAGAAGTGGCCACAGCATCACTGGCAACATTAATTTTTCTGAACCGATATCTAAGGAATTAAAGGAAAGAGACAAATTTCTGACAACTATAGCTTAAGCTCAGACAGATGAGAAGCCCAGACGTAGTAAGGTGGAAAGGAAAGGTTTTGAAGGAAAAGAACCTAAGAATGGGTAAGGCTGTTTGGCTAAGAATTGTAATCTGGAGAATAAGTATGCAGTCAGAGGAAAGCAGAGCTGAATAAGTGATTTGAAGGTGAGAGGAGTCTGCAAGGAGGAATTTGGACAAGGCACAATCAAGTTATCTTCAAATCAAGACAGATAATCAATATTTTGCCCACCTGGAATTTGAAGGGACTTCCTGTTCAGTTGCCAGGGTTTTACAATATAGTTCAATATGCAGTATTGCCACTTGCCTAGTGAGCAAACTCAGACCTGATGATTGCTTACCCGAGTTCACCTTGATCCACTCAGTTATTTCATGCCATTTAGGCAAAGGATCAAAGAGTCAGAAGATGGCATGCTAACATATCAGAGTAGGGGAATAGGAAAGAAGTGGGGAAAACTGTAATCAGAGGTTGTTATGACAACAGGGAAGTGTGCTAGCAGTTAACACATACTAAACCAACCTTCAAAGCGGATGGCACATCTCATAAAACAGAGGAAGAAACTTTGCCTGAGGAGATAATTCATTGATGGAAACTGGTATATGTCTGGTTTTTCCATCCTTTCATGAAAAAGACAGATTCTCGGCAGGTTTCAGCAGCCTAACTGAAATCAATAACTCAGTTCTCAGTTACTCAGAATCTGTCTGCAAATCTGAAGGTATCGCTAATGCCGTAGCAGGCAAGGATATATTAATATGGTTGCTGTATAATGAGCATAGGGTTGCTTTGTTTTCTTGAAATCTGTTCTTTGGGCAACCAGTAGACCACAAAGCTCCTTAAGTATAGCAGCATGTTTTTGTGAACATATCTAGGTCTTTATTGTTCACCTGCCACCACCACATGAGAATTACCCTTAATGACGCTATCTCAAATGGCAACCCCTTGTCTTCTGTTTTTAAAGACAGCTTCTGCTTTTTCAAGACAGAAAGTGGCATGTACCTGTACCTCTTGCCTGTAAATTGGCTGGAGCCACTACATCTCAGCACGTATGAAAACTAGATAGCTCCATACAGATTTACAATATAAGCCTAATCCTTAGCAGCCATGCTAGAAGTGTTTGTATACATACCTTGCAGTCTTGAATATTTAGAGATATACAATAGCACTTCTGCCCTTTGACTCTCTGAACAATGAAAACACATGCACCAGGATTTTTCATAAGCTTCTGCAGGCAAACCATTCTAGTGGGAAACTTTTGCATAGGCATCTATCTGTTTCTCTAGTCTTATGATTTTAACAGTTTGACTTAGCCAAAAGTTTCTTCATTTCATTATGTTCTGCCATTTGGCTTGTGAGGAGCATGTGTTTAACAGCTCCTGTGTCAAGAACTTTCCACTGTATTGCTAAATGTCCAACATTTCTTCCTAATACCATCATCTGTTTGCCTTCATTCTCCACTCTTTCTCACATCGTTCCAGGTCAGAGGCTACCCTGAGCCACAGATCACATGGTACAGAAATGGACATCCTCTCCCAGAAGGAGACCATTATGTTGTGGACCACAGCATTCGGGGGATATTCAGCTTGGTAGTCAAAGGTGTGCAGGAAGGTGATAGTGGTAAATACACCTGTGAGGCTGCAAATGATGGTGGGGTTCGTCAAGTGACTGTGGAATTGACTGTGGAAGGTAAGACAATACTTTAACTGCCACTGTGATAATAATAGAGTTTAACTAAATGAATAGGTTTTGTTAAAACACCCATCCAGTTAAGATCATAACAGTACATACAGTTTTCTCATTGCTGCGAGAGTAGCACTCTTCTCTGGTAGAGGAGAAATCCCTTTTTCATAGCTGTAAGTCTAACAAGGGTTCAGGGTGTGGGGCATCTAAATTTTAATATTTCCATTTCTGGATGCTAGATTTAATGCCTTCTTTCCCCCAAACCTTATGATCAATTAACTATGAATGGGATATTAATTTAGGTCATTCATAGAAATCTCATTTAAATCCAATCTAATATTTTGAAAAATTATGCAAAGACTTCAATTAAATTGATGAAACTTTTAGGATCTGTGATATGGTTATGTACTATAGCATATTGTATGGCTAAATGTTAATATACATTCCAGTGAGGAAACACATGGTTACTAAGAATGACATTTATGTATTTTTTTTCTGTACTTTGTTGAAGTCCAGTTCTACAAATTAAGATTTAATATTTGACACAGTGCTGCCTATTAGAAACACAAGAAGCAGATGAAGGCACTTACTTTTGCCACAGATATTCATATTTACTGTGAGCAAATTACAGATTGCCTGAGAAAAACATTTGCTAACAGAATGTGGGTTTTTAGGTTTTTTTGTTTGGTTCGTTTTTGTTTGTTTGTTTGTTTGTTTTGTTTCTTTTTCTGGTAGATATTGTTAAAACAGAAATTTTATCCCAACAGAGTATTAGAAATAATCTAATAGCTATAAAGGACATCTTCCTTTGGAAGTTTGGCCACCATTTTGAGGCAGCCTGAAAGTTGTTTCAGAGGCTTTCCTAAAAGAAACAGACAACTTCTACCAGACTTCATTTTTCCTCTACAAGAGGAGGACTGCTTAGTTTACATGTTCAGCTTATGAGGTTCAAGGCTTGAACAATTTTTCTTACTCCAAGCTACATTCTTTCTGTTCCTCCTTTCCTAGTCCAAGTGTTATAGTGGTATTGACAACCTTTCTACTCCTACATCTGAACTACTTGTTATTTTAACTGTTGAGTACTATTTCCTTCCTGGCTTTGTTTATGGACAGGTCTGCTTTGCAGGGAGGTTGGACTCGATGATCTCTAGAAGTCCCTCCCAGCACCTACAAGAGACCCTACAGCTCTGTGATTCTGTGATTCTTACTCAGGCTTTACAATGATCCAATACTCTTTTGCATCTCTTTTGGAGGTTATCCATACTGTTGGCTGATTGCTCAAGTTCACATGGCAGAGGAGTCATCTTTGCCTGCAAAGTTAACATTTTCTCTTGCGCAGTAAGAGCTATGGGGATCTTGGAGCTTCACAGCATATCAAACAAGCACACTGAGGCAACATGTTCTTGGAGTTCTGCTTGTATGCTTCCCTTTGCTGAGTTGAACGCCTGGTTGCAATTGCATACTTAATGTTACATGGAAACAGCTAAGATCAAGCCCAGGAATTTTTAAGAGAACATCTGCATATTAAATAGTTGCAAACTGCCATATTTAAAATGTAAAGAGTGACATAAAGCCAAGGAATAATGGAAATCAACTGTGCTTCTTTTCTCTTAGCTGTTCAGTCCTACTGGAAATCTGCTAAATATCAAAGCGTCTCAGGTCACAACTTTGCATTGAATTCCTGAAGCACAGTAAAAATTGACAGCAGGCCTGAAACAATCAGCACTTGGTATATTCTGAGTAAAAATCTCTTACACACATCCTTGGAGTACATACTGAATCATGCATACGTCTCACACAATATTTATTGCCTTCTGTTTTTAAAAAAAATGTGTAAAATCATTTTATTCCCTAGTTTAAAGATATCTGAGAGACAACTTCTGTGTAGGTGGAGTTTTTTTAAACATGTTTTTATATCAGGTGTTCTGACATGGGCTTTGGTGCTGTTCAAAAACAATTCCATGGTAGTACCCAATGACTGAACTTATCAGAATTTAAGAATTAAAGTGGTCTTTATCCCTTCATAAAGAGATCTATAACCCCTCTATGCATTAGGATGGCAAGGCATAGGGGTTTTGTTTGTTTTCAGCAAAGAATTCTACATGAGACTGACTGTTACCTGAAAATATGAGTGATGCTTTCTAGTTTTTCTATCCTACCGTTCTATCTGAAAGTCGCTGTAAATTCTTAGGAAGTGCTGGCATAAGTTTCTTTCTTCACAGCTGTCAGAGCTGTTTGTTTCAAGCTGCCACTTTGGATCTATCTCAGGCCACTATCCATTTTTTTCTGTGCCAGATCTGCCAGGAATGCTGTGTGCAGTAGATGGCGCTGAGCTTACATGATTTCATATACACATATCCCTGTTGCTAACACCAGTAAGTAGGATGAACTTCAGAGCTTCAAAAAGAATGGCTTTTTTTTTTTTTTTTTTTTTTTTTTGTTATTTTTTTGAAAAGGTGTTCATCAGAGCAACAACCAAAATAACAAAAACAGGCAAGCAAAGCAAGACCTCCTTCAGAGTCTAAAATATATATATATTTGCTATCTAATTAGTATTAGTGCTGTAGAAATTACACACTGTCATTCATTCAAAAATATTTTTGTATGAATAGTCAACAGTGTAGTTACCACTGAGGTCAAAGGCTAGATGGTAACTCCGCTAAAACCTGTTTTTGAAATTGGAGAGCCTAATTTCAGGCTTTAGATGACATAACCTCACACTGCAGGTGTTGCATTCCTCCTTCATTTTTGAAACCTGGAGAAATGCATGCTTTACATAATCTAGTAGCTGTAATTCCTAATGGTCTTGTCAAAAATTCTTACTTCCTATTTTCCTGTCTTGTGCTCACAGGAAACTCCTTGAAGAAATACAGCCTACCATCCAGTGCCAAAACCCCTGGGTAAGAAGTCCAAGGGCTTTGATATTGTTTAACAGATGCATGGATGTATTTTGGTGGGTAAACAAGTAAAATGACTCTTTCTAAAGGATATGCACTTTTCCTTTCAAGTGCTTCCTGCATCTTGTCCTTAGCTTTGATTCAGTCTGAGAGCCAGACTGAGGGTTGGATTCTTGTCTAGGTCTCAACAGTTCCTCACTGGAAATGTATCCCCAATGCTTTTTGCCTGTTCAAGAATGAGGGAAATGGAGGAAAGAAAAGCCTGGTAGTTAATGACTCAGTTTTGCACAGCATGATGTTGGAATAGAGTAACTGGTTGGCATATTTGCTCACATTATCGAGATGAGAATAGCAGGAATGCATGTGCTCACAGAGGAAAGACGAGGTTAACTTCATCAGTTCAAAGTTCTTAGCTCCTTTGGAGCTGAGTGTCAACTACAGAAACAATCTGAACACAAACAGATAATTGTGAAGTCAAGTGCGCTAAGTCCAACCCTCCATTTAACCCAAGCAGAATAGATACTATGGGAACTGCTCTGTCAGTAAAATGTTTGAGGCTACCAGGAAGGCATAAGTAGCTTGATACAACTACTGCTCCTTCATTCTGACAGGAATTGTTATGGCTGAAAACAGAACCTCCTGCTGGTGTCTGTGGTGCAGTTTTGCACTCTCCTATCTTTGCTCTCTGATATTCCAGAAGCCTTACCTGCATCTTCCACAACCTGACAGGCATCTTTTAAAAATCAGAAAAAATACTGCTTTTAGAATGATTAGAAAGAAATAAAATCAACTGAAACCAGCATTCTCTCATATGTAATTTAAATATTATATAGTAGCCTGGAAGAAAGACATATTCTGGTTTGGTGTAGCCCGATGCCAGGTTGATTAAGAGATCTGCAATGATTTAGTCAGGTACACAGAAGAGCCTTCTTTCAACTGTACCTTAGAGGTAGCTTGAGAAGGACAACATTAAAAGCTATCTGGTATTTAGTTCTATGATTGTTTCCCATTTTCGCATATTACAGTCTTCTCTCCCAAGTTTTTACTGATCCTCCTGTCCACTTAAATCCTTTCATCATGGTCTTGTTTCTTATTTAGAACCTTGAGTTGCCTATATGGTAACCATCATGTCTTGGCAGCACCTTGGCAATGCGGTCTCTTTTAGTATGTGACACCTGGTAGAAATGGTGAGATACTGACAGCTTACTTGCATATGGTAAAAGGCCATCTGGAAATGAAGATCTTGAAAGTGGTTCAGTTTGATTGAAATTAAAGGTTAAAAAAAAGGAAAAAATTACTGATTACCATCTGTTAATGTGTGTCTGTTGTACCACGGCTTTAGAGCAAAGAATGTGGAGTGTTCCCTTTCACATTAACATACCTGAAGTTGCAAATTTCTTTTTCTTGCTGTGTTACTGTTTGATGTTTGAAGTTTTATGGCTATCTAACAGAGGGTTTTGGATTGCAGTCACTCTTGTCATTCTAGTTTCATTCCACATGTGGTTTCCCAGATGTGCCATCCATTTAAATAGAGCTGGATTTTACACTTAAAAGACATTCACTGTTATTTGGATGGGTTTATGTGCCGTTTCCATGTTTGCTTTAGCAGGATATGTCAAAAATGTTGCCAAAAGAAATTGATGATTTATATTCAGAAATTGCACTGAATGCTAAAACAAACTATGTGATAGAGAACTGTGAACATTGAACAAGTATGCACAAATAATCTATTGGGGGACAATTAAGAAACAGAAAAGAGGGAAAACTAAATGTATGTAGTGTTTTTTTTTCATTTAGTTTGTCCAGCTCTTCTTATAAGGAATTCATATCCTCAAGATCTGTCCTATGAGTTATGTGTATGCTGGATGAGGGTGTGTGGCACTGTGCTGTTTAGCTGCATGAGGAGTCAAGAGTAGTTATTACTGCATTTCTTCCATTGGCAAAAAAAAATAAAAATAAAAAAGTAGTGTATAGCTGAAAATCTTCTACTCTAAAATGCTTCCTGAAGTGTGCTTTAACAACAACAACTTCTAGTTGTTATTCTTTAAAATCAGGATGTCAATTGCCTTTTTAGGGGAAGACTTAGTGTTCCACCTGTGGAGCTTAGGCCAAGCATCTGGGGAGAGAGTCCACCAAAGTTTGCTACAAAACCGAATAGAGTTGTTGTGCGTGAAGGCCAAACAGGCAAATTCTCATGTAAAATAACAGGACGACCTCAGCCTCAAGTAACTTGGTCTAAGGTATGATTTCCCAATAAATTAATGTTTTCTTTCTATTCTAAAGTTCTGTTACTTGGTGAAATGCATTTGCTACTGGAATATGACAAAACAATGGCAAGAATTTACGTACAACAAGGAGAACCATATTCTTTATCATTTTCATACTGAATAAATCCAAAAAAGATAATAGTATACCTTCTTAGTATAAAATAACCATAAAAATAGCAAGTACAAGATGAACTTACCCAAAGACCTTGCTGTCTAGATAAGAGAAATAGAGAAAGAATGAGAAATAAGAACATAGGCATCTCTGTTTTATAGAGAAGATCTGCAGGGATTTAATGCTTTAGCTGTGGCCACAGAGGAGTCTCTGACAGCTTTGAAAATTACAACTGTATTTTCCAAGTTCTATGTCAGTTCCTCAATCATAAACTGCCTTTTCTGTTTCATTTATATTGGGTAAGTTAACGTGTACATTAAAATTAGGAAGCTATCTGCAAAGAAACAAAATTGACTTGAAAAGAAAAAGAAAACAGTTTAGAAACTAAAAGATATGACTTTATTTTGGCATGCATGATTGTTTTTTGCAAATTTAGAAAAAATAAAAATCTAAGGCAAGTGAACTGATTCAGTTTGACTTCTGCTAAAACAGTGGTAAAAGAGAGGAGACAGAACAAGAGACCTCAGCTGTCAACTCATTTTAATGCTGGACCTGCATTAAAATGGGAAACTGTGAGCATATAGAACAAAAATAAAAATAATCAATATTTAAAATTCATTTGACTAATAAATGACACTGAAGATTTAAGTCCTACTGCCCCCTTTGGGCATATACAAGATCTGCAATCACTTTTCTGTCAGTAATGAGAGAGTTTCTAAGTTATTATTAAATATTTCACTGATTAGGCTTTCTTTCTTTCTTTTCTTTCTTTCTTTCTTTCTTTCTTTCTTTCTTTCTTTCTTTCTTTCTTTCTTTCTTTCTTTCTTTCTTTCTTTCTTTCTTTCTTTCTTTCTTTCTTTCTTTCTTTCTTTCTTTCTTTCTTTCTTTCTTTCTTTCTTTTTCTTTCTTTCTTTCCTTCTTTCTTTCCTTCTTTCTTTCTTTCCTTCCTTCTTTCCTTCTTTCTTTCTTTCCTTCCTTCTTTCCTTCCTTCCTTCCTTCCTTCTTCTTCTTTCTTTCTTTCTTTCTTTCTTTCTTTCTTTCTTTCTTTCTTTCTTTCTTTCTTTCTTTCTTTCTTTCTTTCTTTCTTTCTTTCTTTCTTTTGAAACTTTCATTCATTCATTCATAACTTTCTTTAATTTAGAAGAACACACATTTTGATTGCTCTATCGGCATCCTGCTCCCATTCAGCCTTCAACTGTCTGATCATATCTTGTGATATTTGCAGGGTGATATTCATTTGCAGCAAAATGAGCGTTTCAACATGTTTGAGAAAACAGGAATCCACTACCTGGAAATCCAAAATGTTCAACTTGCTGATGCAGGAATTTACACATGCATGGTGGTAAATAGTGCTGGGAAGGCATCTGTGTCTGCAGAGCTCACAGTTCAAGGTACAGTAAAGACAGTAAGGACAGAGCAAATGACAGACAAATGAATCATTGTTACTCCTTTAAAAAAAATCTTTGTTTATTCAAGATGAGCATTTACTTTTCCTTGTCAAAGGACACTGTGATAGCTTGGAGCATACTATAGCTGAAAATGCTGTGTTGGTTCAGTGGGAAGAAACAATCAAAATGCTTGTTTGTAATAACTTTAAAATCAACTTCCCATTTTTACTGTAGTTTTGACCTTCATATCTTTTGAACATAAATTTTAATTTCAGCCAATCAAAATTTTGCATTTGTAATTCTGGACAGTAATTAATTTGTTATTTGTTGAGTATTGACACTGGGTGCATATTTATCTTTTGGGAAACAAAATTGTGTTTGCGAAACAGGGAAAATATTGCATTTGAATTTTTGGTTCACATCAGTGCTATCACTCTATAAGATATCAATATAAATAACAATAAGATTTGCATTTGGGATCCTCAGAATTACTACTGGCCTTTATCAACTAAAGCTCTATGTTTTATCTGTATATTGCAACCTGATGAGGCCATTGTAGAGACCCTCTACAGCTTGCCTGTTCTACTGATATTTTATAGAAAAAAGGGCCATTAAGTACACTAAGCCATTTTTTAAAAAACATGGAACTGGATCCTTACTGGCTCTCCCTGAAGTGGGTGGCTTTTTGTTGTATAATGGGCACATCTGCTATTAGAGATGACGCAGAACTGGGGTCACAAAGTTGTCTGTGGTATATGTTTGCTTCAGATGCTGACCACAACTATGAATAATGCACGCATTCTTTCTGGGATTAGTGCAGGTCAGTAAAAAGGGCACTCTCTTGCAATGAACTTGACTAATTGGATGATTTCAGTTACCTAGTCACTATATATAATACCTAATTCTTTCATTATTGATTAAATCAAGTAGTAGGAATTGCTGCAAAATGCGAGCAGACAGTCAAGTAGCTCAGAAGTACTGAATTTACTTTTTAAACTATGCAATCTCATGTATAATCTTACATAGTGGTATGCATGGTATTTTATATGTAAGTTATATATTCTTTTCTTCTTTTCTTCTTAATTCCAGGTCCAGATAAGACTGACACCCATGCTCAGCCAATATGGTATGTTTTTACTGGGATTCTTTCCCAGCATATACTGGGGTTCTTTCTCAGCAGTAATTTCAACATTTATTGCATGAGCCTTCCTCATACAGATAAATCTCTCTGGGCCAGTCTATTTGGAAGTTAGAAAATGTGTACTTGGAATGAGATAGTGCCAATTTCAAGTCTTCTGGTAATATGAAATAGTTGGTGGAATTGATGGCTAAACTCTGAAATACAGAGTGCTGGTCTGGTTCAGCTAAGCAAAGTTTAGATGGCTTTATGCTCACAGCTTCCATATAGTCAGATATTTATATATTATGAAGAAAAACTATGTGTGGACACCCACATATATTCGCACATAATTGGTATATATGCTCTGTTCTAACTAGCAAATCATTTATTTATTTACTTAACTTTTGAGTCAAAAACCTACACATTGAGTGCTGAGCAGGTTCTTCCTTGCTGTCATAAGCAAAACACACTATGGCCGTGGCCTTCGATGTTGTCTGAAAACTAATTACAAAAGAAAGGGTAAAGTAGTAAGAAACAAGCAAATCAACATTTTAGGACTTAGTCAAGATTATTAATATTAAAATAGTTTCTTAAAAATCATAGTAATTTATACAATTACTTCTCCTCATAGATAGAAAATGCAGAAATGGAATGCTCTAATCTGACTGTATAACACGCTTTAAGCCTTCAGGGCCGTTGATTTATATTCTCTAGGGTGTTAAATCTGTCCTTGCATGCCCTCGATGAAATTTCACAAGTACACATTTACATTGTCCTGACTTCATGTCCATTGCAAAATAGATCTGAAAATGCCATGTTATCTTGTTTCAAGGTTTGTGTGATTTTTAGGAACATGCTTTCAAATAAATTTAGTGCAAATATAACTGTTTTTCTGCAGCCAGAATTCCCTATGTAGTGTGGGTTCTCCAGAGTATTTTTGTCTGCTCCATCATTTACTCATGTATATGGGGTTGCTGAATCATGGCCTGAACCTCTGATTGATCACCTGAGGCAAGCAATGAGTCAGCCACAGGAGCACAGGTGAAGGCAAATCACCTGTGCTGCAGGAAGGGGTGGAGCCTGGCTCCACCTCTCCTAGACCCATTTAAGAGCTGACTACCAGTGGGGAAGGATCTCTCTGGAGATCTGCTCCATTGGAGTTCATCTCGTGAGCCCAGGACTGGGTGAGTGACTTTCTCTGATTACTCCAATATAAATTATATTAGCCAAGCTCCTGGATATATATATACGCCATCTGTAAACCCATTGATTATACACTCATGGATGAAGGATATTTTGTAAAATAAATATCTTAGAGTAGTAAAATAAAAATCTTAGTGTTGTAACAGTAAATCTCATGTGCATTAAGTTTCTAGTACAATTAACTCTAAGTGAAGAAAGTACCATAATAAATATCCTGAATCTCCCTGGGAAAAAGACAGTGACATATAGTAAAGCAGATCTGGATTAGAAATGGCTTTTAGTATTTCAAATATGTTCCAATTCTGCCTTGGAAATATATTTATGCTTTTGGAAGTGTGAGACAGACACAGCACTTGGGTAACAACTTAGTGGTCAAGGGATGTCAACTTCAATTTATGATATTTAAATTCAAGTCCCTAATTATTCAGTAATATTGTGCCTCAATTTCAGAGCAGCAAATCCACCGTAACTGTGAGAAACTCTTACTAATGAAGCCATAACTGATATTTTTACATCCAATCAATTTATTTTTTGATAACAAACTAATTTTTGACCCCTGTTGCTCCCCTAGACTTCTGTCAAATTTACTGATTAGTCCCCTTTTGAAACCACCTAATTTACAAGACTATAACTAGAAACAGTAAATTCACTGCCTAATTAACATTTCAATTTCTCCTTAAGGAACTATTTTATGTAGTGTTTTAAGCTATAAATACACATGGCCTGAAGTAATGCTACTACATACTTTAATAACATTAAGAACATTGTAGAGTCTTAAGTAATTTTTCTCTAGCAGCGCAGGCAAGGTTAACATCTGCTCGCATACAACCTGGTACAACCTGAACAGAGGATTTGTAATCAGGAATTTCTCAGTTCAGACAATATTTGATCACTAATCATATTTAATTAACAATTTCATTTTACCTCTTCTACCGTTTTTAATCTGTCTGAAGAAGAGTAGCACATTTGCTACTAAAGGCTGATCAGTTCAGTTTTCTTCTCAGGGTTTGGACATTTATATCACTTTTTATAATAACTAGTATTTATAATAACTAGTCATGTATCTGTAAACTTATCATCTTCCTTCAGCATGCCTCCAAAACCAACAATGCTTGCTACTAAAGCTATTGAAAACTCAGATTTCAAACAGGCAACTAGCAATGGGATTGCTAAAGAGCTAAAATCTAGCAGCACTGAACTCATGGTTGAAACCAAAGACAGGGTATCAGCAAAGAAAGAGACCTTTTACATCTCCAGAGAAGCCAAAGATGTTAAGCAGGGACAGAACCAAGAAGCCAATGTAGCACCTCTTCAAGAATCTAGAGGAACCAAGGCGCCTCAGGTCTTACAGAAAACTTCAAGCACCATCACACTACAAGCTGTCAAAGTGCAACCAGAACCAAAGGCAGAACCCCAGACTACTTTCATCAGGCAGGCTGAAGACAGGAAAAGGACTGTGCAGCCCCTGATGACAACTCAAGAAAATCCATCTCTGACTGGACAAGCAAGTCCAAGGAGTAGAGAAGCAGAAAACAGAGCTGGAGCCCGGAAGACTGTAAAGGAGGAAAAAAGAGAGCCTTTGGGAATCCCTCCCCAGTTTGAGAGCTGCCCACAGAACCTGGAAGCATCAGAAGGACAGGAGATTAAATTCAAGAGCAAAGGTAAAGGGTGAAAGTTATTAGAGCCCCAGAGTTAGTCAGGTTCCCCTTCTGTGTGGTAAAGCACTTCCTCCTCTGCAAGTTGCCCTCCTCCTAAAGGATTTTGGAAATAAATAATGAATTTCATGTTTCCACAGTACTCAATGAAATTTTCAAATAATTCCATACAGTAGCATCCATGCCTTCTCTGATGTTTCCTTAGATGTAATCAATGCCACTATTTCTGGAGAGTAGTTTAAGGACTTCTTATACGAGGGTGCAAGAGACTCTTCTACCCTTGTATGCTCTCCATGGAAAAGGTCTTCTGCAGTGTATTATACATCTCTTTTGCTGATATTCCTGCCCTCGCTTACTGTATGGACCTTCCTTCCAGGCTGAGACACTGTTACAGCGGATGAAATGTTTTGAGTTGAGAAGGAATATCAGCAAGGTGAAAGTCCTTGAAAGTCCTGCTTGCTGAAGAGAAATCGGGGTTGGTGTGGGTGACCTTTTCTGGCAGCCATTCCTCTCCTCTTACCCATTATAGCTACTGCCTCCCTGAGCACTGCTAGAACCAGTCTGGCTTTCCAGACTTCTGATACAAGAAAAGCAGACAGTAAAGATATATATCGCTGTTTTGCTTTTCTGCTTCTGAAAGTTTACTGTTTTAGAATGCTGTCTCCTCTCTCTGTATCTGAACTTTAGCTGGGAAAAACTATATTACAAGAAGGGAGGCTCCACAACCTCTCTGAGCAACCTGTACCAGTATTCAGCCAGCCTCCCAATAAGGAAATGTTTCTCTGTATTCAAACAAATCCTTCTCTGTTTCAATTTGTTCCCATACTCTCTTGCCCTATAACTGAACACCACTGAAAAGTGCCTGGCTCTATTTTCTTTGCACTCTCTTTTCACATATCTGTATATACTGATAGCCTTCTTGTATCCAGTCTGTAGATTCCCATAATGAGCAACCACAATAACAATTTCAGTGATAGGTACTATGGTCTGTGAAGTATTGCTAGGTATTCAGAAAAATCAACTTAGCAGGAGAGGAAGGAATGGTGGTGGTGATGGTTTTTCTTTAATATCCATTTTTGTGTATAGGTGTGTGTGACTTGTTAGAGGAACAATTTTCACATAGAAAAGCTTGTGGATTTTTTCAGTTACCAAACATTTGTTATTTTAAAGCTGGAGTGGCTGAAACGTTTTGGAGGATCAGAAATATCAAACTGTCCTTTTCTGAAGATAGTTCAGTATATCACTTATACTCATTGAAGTTTCTATAATTGTGTAAATTATACCTATTGAAGTACCTTGAATTACACTAAGGAGAATACTTGTTTAAACACAAATCAAATACCTGATTGTCTAGTTTCAGGGAAACCAAAACCAGATGTGGAGTGGTTCAAGGAGGGTGCACCTATTAAAACTGGAGAAGGTGTTCAAATTTATGAAGAAGATGGAACTCATTGCTTATGGTTAAAGAAAGCCTGCCTGGGGGACAGTGGATCTTACAGCTGTGCAGCTTTCAACCCCAGAGGCCAAACTTCCACCAGCTGGTTTTTAACCGTCAAAAGTAAGTGTGCGTGAGCCCATCTTCACTTTGAAAATTGTGGCTGGGTTTTTCCTATCTTGTCAGATGTTGGTCAGTGCTAAACTCTTACTTGAATTTCTCAATGCAGATAAATTTTGATTTCTAGTTTTGTCACTAATGTGACAAATAGCTGGCAAACCATTTCCTACATCAGTTTCCTTTCTGATCTGTTTCTGTTGTTTGTGTAACTAAAACCATCTCATCAAATGCTTTGAACATAGGGAGGACTGTTCCCACTAGCGTTTTACATTAGTGCTTGTATTTGATACAAGTTGCCAAAGATTTTGTTGTTGTTCTGCATGTAGTTCTCTCAGAGTTACTTAGCATTTCTATAAGACACTGCATATCTGAAATGTTTTGTGAGTACAGACTGATCCTGTGCAATAAACCAAGAAGAAAAAAAGTGAAGGAATGAGAATTGCATGCTGCCAAATTCAAGTACAGCTTCCAGCAGCAAATAATTTTGAGCTTGAAAGCACCGTCTTACTGGCTGTTGAAATATTTGTTGTCCTCTTAGGAAATCCTGTCCTAAATTCTAATATTTTTCACCTACTTTTAGGTTTTTGTCTGGAACTATGATCATGTTTATGCAATGTTTCTCTGTTTATTGTGCCTGAGTTTAAATTAGCATATCCAAAATACTCCCACTTTCTGTCTCGTGAGACATCTGTAAGCAGCATCCTTAAGTCACCCTTTTTCACTGCCAAACAGGGAAAACTGGGAAAGTTCTGGGAGAAAACACGTGAAGAGAATTATTCTTCATATTCCTTGCACTGAGCTCTCAGTCAATGTGTTGCATATCCCCTCTTGTGATTGACTGCAATAGGTGGACTTTTATTTTTCCTGGTTGACATGGATTTATTCTATTACCTCAGCCATGTCACCTAAGTGTGCCTAGAAAACATTATGGAGTGGTAAAAGTAATTTTGTCAATTTGGGCTAAATAAACTATTTTCATTGTGGTTTTAAAGGGTCTAAAGTTGAAGAGGTCGCTCCATGCTTTTCCAGTGTCTTGAAAGGATGCACTGTGAGTGAAGGGCAAGACTTTGTGCTGCAGTGCTGTGTAGGAGGTGTACCTGTGCCTGAGATTACATGGCTTCTCAATGGTAAGGAATCTTCTGTTATGCAATACATACATGGACCCATTTACATTCTGTCTCAAATGTCGCTCTGATCAGGACATAGCATGGCTGTGAATACTGGACTATTAACTCATTATAAGGTAGTACACTAGAAAATCTATTTATATGCACATAATATGAAGAAGGGATAGGTTTTAAGAGTACCTTTCTGTTTTACTGCAGTTTTCTAGTATGTCTAGGAGGGGCTTTAGTGAAAATGTTGTATGCTTATGAGTTTCCTGGGTTATGTTAAATGCAGTTTTTTGCTGCAACAAAGTCTGTGTTGCTATTAAAAGCTGAATTACTGTATGCTGAATCCCATGATATGCTACTCCTTTGTTATGAACCTCTGCTCTGAGGGTAGTGGGTTGTCACCATGATCCTGCAGGAAAAAAAATACATTATAAGCAAACTAAGTGCCTTAATACTCCTTAAGGCTGTAGAGAAATGCCTGATTTCACCTGTCATTCACCTGACCAGGTCATAATTAGTTTTACTATCTATATGCCCAAGATATTAAAATCACAGCTTTTCTCATTCCTTGTCTGCTAGAAGGATTTTCCTTGAGACTCCAATGCTGCACAGGAATGCTTATCAAAAGACAATTAAAAAAATAAGATATTTTTTAATTTCAGGCTCTCCTCCCATGCTGTAATTAAATAACTGAACATGGAAGCTTCCTTAGTGGTCCCCTCTTAGTATGTTCTCAAACATCTGTGTTCTGCTTAGATTCCAAATAATTTCAGGTACTCACAGATTACATGATTTGACTACGGACTCGTTCTGTTCGGAGTCATATCTATTAAACACTCAACAGATTTTATTCTTCTTAACCCTTGATCACTTCTGTTACTCCTGAAGCACAACTGATTTTTTGCAAACTCTCCCTATCTTTTAATGTGTGATTTAAAGACAAAGAAGGGCATGCTTCACCATAAAGCTATTTCCTCCAGAATTGTTTTAAAATGAATTATTTGTAAATGATCTCTGTTTTTCTTAAACTGCTTAGAGTAAATGGAATAACTCAAAAGGGTGGCATGGCAAATGACCTTGAGATCGGTATGTTCCCACAGCCTGGCCTGTTCTCCTTCCCAACAGCTCTACATCTAGAATAGAAAGGCCACTGCTTTATTTACAACATGAAACATATGTGAATGAAAGCTCTGATATTCTCCCATTGGAAATCATTTGTTTCTTTGTCTACTCAGCAGTTCCTCCTTTGCAGACTGCAGTAGAATCCTCAACTCAAGAATTGTGTCTTGCAGCACAGAAAGAGCAACTCCTACCAAAAGGGTCATCTATTTCAGTTTTGTGTTCCAAGGGTACCCCATGCACATACACAATTCCTTTCATCATGAGTGATGTAGTAACAGCTAGTTGTCTTCCATATCACACAGAGCATATTCATGTCTCAAATGGCATTCAAGCTCCAAGAGCAGGCACACATCTCCATTGATGTAGCTTTACCAACTAGAAAACCATTGTCTCCTGGAAAAAATATAGCCTAGAGATCATTAAGTACAGGTTCCTGTAGGTCTTCAGTATGCATCGTGCCATCCTGCCATTCTTCAGTACATTTTTTTTATGCTTTGACCTCAGCTGAGCCTGCACCTAGTCAGGTATAACCATATTTGTACTGTTTCCAAGCTTCCAACTGCAATCAGATCAATATCACAAGGAAGCATAAGCAGTTTTTCCCAAATCATTGGATTTCAAACCATGGAAGGTTCTGTAGGTGAAAGCCAGTGCATTAACTCTGTTCTTAAATCAAAAGGCAGTAATGACTCTGAGGTACAGAAGTACAATAGGCTATCATAATAATAAAAATTAGGGACATCGTGTATTTTTCTAAAGATGGATGCATACTTCTTTCGTTCTAGAAACCTAGAATATATCACTATACGTTAATGCTTTTCTGTCTTGCACGTGATTGTCATACATAACATTTTATATACAATTTCAATACAAATTTGAATGGATTATAGACAGTAGTTTAATGCTGATAGTTCCATGTACCTACCTAGGATCATTATTTTACATAACTATCAAATTAGCTGCTGTGATCTCCATTTGAATGCAAAGATATTCATTCTACTGGCTAACTACATATACAAACTGCTCGTATTAATATCCACAGTAGTAGATACTACTATTTTAGCAGCTGTGGCTGCATGCAAATATAAAACATTTTCCAAGCCACTGTGTAGACTGACTTCTCTTTTGGGTTAACCAAAACAAAAGCTGTGCATTGTCATTAATTACTTCTTACTATCTGTGTGGACAAGGATTTGCTTCCATATTCACCCAAACTGCAGAAATAAGAGCTTGGCTGAACTGTGGATTATTTTCTATTATATGATTTAAAGCTGTTTTCCAACTCTTAAAAGACAGTTCTTTTGTCCTGTTGCTCTAATTCTACTTTTTAATTTAAGTTGTTCTCAAAGAATTTTTACTGATTTACTGGCAAATTCCCTGAAAGCAAGCTTCTTTTGTTGTAGTACCTCACCAAGCCATTGTAAATTTATTCACATTCTCTGCGTGGTAGTACTTTGGTACACAACTTCAATTTACTTTAGCCTCTTGAAATATTTTTAGTAACCTCTTTTTAATTTGCAGGAATAAAGCCTGTATCACAGTATTTCAAATGTCTTCCTTTCCGTAGTGCTTTCCTTTCTCTTTTTCCAGTTGAACATCTTTCTGCTGAATTTAAAAACAATAGGACCACAACTTTAACAGAACAATTCTCCGAGTAGTGTTTTGTTTTAGAATAGCTTTATGATCTTCCCAGAAAGCTTTTAATAAATGAGCTGGGGGAAATTTTCCCTTCTTTTGGCATAACATGCCACACAAGTAAGGTATTTTTGTTATTGTTTCTGCTGCCAAACTGTCATGGAGATTAGACTGTTCTGCTTCTAGAGGAGGGAACATTTCACTACTGGGAGAATTGTTTTTATTAGATCAAACTATAAGTACAATGGACATAACTTATAATATTGCTGTAGGTTATTCCTCAGGGCAGATATATTATTATTATTTTCCAGGGTCTCAGGAAAAGACAAAATACTGAACAATGGTTAAAAAAAAAAAAGTTACTGTTCTGTTGAGTTGCAGTGAGAAAGGATATATACCCCTGGACAAATTTTTATATTTTCATTTGGGGACGTATTGAAGGAGAACATTTTCTTTTTCCACAAAGAACACTTATCCTATTTTTGTGCTTTTTTTTTTGTTTATGATGATGCATCTTTTATCCCTTAGTTTATTTCTGACCTGGTTATCATCATAATATCATTAGGCACCGTTCAGAGTAACAATCCCAGGCAGCGTTCCCATCATGTTAAGTACTCTACATTCAGACCATAAAGGCAGTCAAGCACCACATGCTCTCTTACAGAAAGCTTTCTCTGCTAAGACCTAAGCTCTGCATTTACGTATTTCAATGCTAATGTTATTCTTTTATGCAAAAATACATATTTTGACTTAAGACTTACAACAGTCTGTTCAGTTGAATGAAAGGGAGCTCGAGGGAACTAGTAATACAAATATGATCTATGAAAGAATGTTTATTCTAAAATTGAAGCTTTATGGGCAGTTGATTAAATGTTCAACACAGTTTTTCATGAGTAGACCATTTGCTAACTTAAGTAACTTCTAAGGCAAGTAAGACAAAAAAATCATTTAGAAGAAATCATATGAATTATATATTATTTTTCAAATATTGGATCAAGTTCATGGTGTATATGTATTTCAGAATAAAATTTCATAAGCAGAAAGTGCATAGGTAATAACTGCCTCTAAATATTTTTAGTGCTGAAAATCAGAAATAAGAGAAAAATCTGGGCTATCGTTTAATTTATCCTTCTGATACTGCAGAACTGGTTCTGAGAATCCCCAGAGTTTCTTGTCCTGATTTTTTTTTTTTAAAGTCACTTTAGCAATGAAGTTAATTTTTAACCTTCCTTTTGATTATGATTTCCCAAGTGATAGATGTCTGTTTCACCCTCTTTTCAGATGATGCTAGTTTCTCTTTCCAGCATGGTGTTCGTGAGCAGATATCAGGCCCTCTTAAGCATAGCATACCAATGATGAGTCAGTAATGGAAAGTATTTAATATGGAGAAAACAGATTGCAGAAGCATTTCAGAAAGGCTGAGATTGATGACTGTTTCTGAAACAACAGCAAGGCAACTTTAACCAGTCTACATTAACATCTAAGCATTTTCCATTCCAGTTTACAGAACCAGTTTCTCAAAATGTACTTCTTAATAGCTATGTCACTGTCGACCAGACTGTACCTGTCTGCTACCAGACTGTATATGCTCCAATGTAGATTAACTGTGTGGTAAATCAATCTCTTGGCTCCATCACAGATCTTTTTGCCTCTCTTGGAATGTCTTTTGTTGCAAAGTATGTGATTTAAGGAACTTCAAGTGTTTCATCACACCCAGCAGATTTTGTACATTGGGGCAGCAATGCCAATATCTTGTTTCAGGCAAAGTCCAATATATAGGCAATGTTTGAGCAAACACACAAGACATCTCTTACCTGTCTGAAAGATAATCTATTCAGAATTCAAAGGTAAACCTGAGAGCAGCATTTGGCTCTGCACTCTAATATATAGATTGCTGTTAAGCATCCAGATTTCAGAGGAAATGAGAAGTGCTTTTCAAGCTTACAATTGATGCATTAGGATAATTCTCTTCCTATCTGTCTGTAGAACAACCAATTCAGTATGCCCATTCCACTTTCGAAGCTGGAGTTGCAAAATTGACTGTCCAAGATGCCTTGCCAGAAGATGATGGCATTTATACATGTCTGGCTGAAAACACCACAGGACGGGCATCATGCAGTGCTCAGGTCACAGTCAAAGGTGAGTATCTCAGCCTGCTGTAACTACTGCAGTGATGACAGCCATACTGATAGAATCTAGTGGATAAATTGTACAGTTGTTACAGTTACAGCATTATGCTCTTTGTTCTTATAATGTCATCTGGTATTCATTTTGGTGGTTATTTCATGGCTGCACATGATCAGACTTCACCTCCCACTAGATTCAGGACTAGATTTGGTATTTGTCATCTGCAAGTTATTTTATTCTCAAAGTTATAATACTTTGTCACTGCCTCTGCAACATACTGATGAGTGACAGTCGCCATGGGAATTATTTAATTTGTCTAGGACAAATAATACCTGCCCCAAGTCAGTGCAGGCAGTTAGGTGAGAAAAGTACTCTAGGATACCAAGATTCAGCACTTCAGTAATATACCTGCCCCTATTTAGTTTATATGAATCCACTTAAAACACCAGGCAAGCTTAAAATGAAAACAGAGCAACTCTGGTTAATCTATGAGTTAAATTCCTGATTACAAAATTGGAAATGCAGTACCTACTCTACCCTCCTTCCACCCCCTCCCCCCAAAAAAAGGACACAAAGTAAGAAAATATTGACTTAAAATAAGTTTGAACCTAATCTCTTCTCAAAGCTGCTGCTTATAATTTCTCCAAAGCATTTCATCTGGATTAGCTAAGATAAATCAAGAGATCCATCTCAAGGGAGCAGTCATTGATATGGGACCTGCTGATTCTTCACTGAGACACAGAATCCAAAAAGACAGCCCCTCTCTTACTAAGCAAATCAGAATTATTTTACGTACAATGCTAACATGGGAGCACAAGTCACCTATTTTTTCCTGAGAGTTCTACAGTCTGAGCTACTTCAAGCTACTTAGTCACTGTTGCACTGATTTGAATCCCTCCTGTACTTCAGCTAGTCCAGGGCTCAAAAGCTGCATTGTTGCAATTACTCTGCAGTGGAGAGCTCATTCCTCCATTTCGCATCCCACTTTGTTTTCTTAGAGTCATGGAGCGTGCAGGGAAAAACACAAAACTGAGAACGCTCATGACAGGCTGTACATTACAGCTCTAGTTCTTCACTTCCTCCCTAAAACTCATTATGTTCCTGTTGTCATGAGGATTACAGTAACTTTCCCCAAGACTCAGAGTGATGTGGATTTACCAGACAGAAGTAGTAAATTTAAGATCTTGATTTCCGAATCTCTTTTCTTTTACTTCCATCAGATCCCATACCAAATACTTACTGTCTTGAGGCTTCTTCAAGATCTTCAATGCTGCAGCTAAGGCTTCTCTAAACGCTTGGCTTTTGCAGAGATTACAGCAGGAAATCAGTGTATGTACAGAGAGAGAACTTCATAAATCCTCTCCTGACCAGACACCGATTTTTGGGATAAAGTCCATACAAATTGTTTCTGAATTGTAACTCATCTCTTCCTTTTCATCTCCCACATTATTTAAAGTTTTCAGGTTTCATGCAGTGCTGTTTGTTCATTCATGGCTAGAGAAATTCTCTATAGAGAAATACCTGAAATCTATTTGTATTTACTGTAAGACAGAATTAATCATCTTGCTATAGTATCTGAGCCTTGTCAGAAGCCTGAATCTTTAACTTGCTGCTCTGGTGCTTGGACACCTCACTGACTCTGTCTGGGACTGCATTTCACTTCATATTGCTGTTTTTGGCTTCGATGTTTTAATTCAGCATCTCGTGGTGGGGCAGAACTTCTACCTAGAGTGATTTGTCTGTTGGACAGCAAAGCACAGTATGTTTATTCAAAAGCAAGAAGCTCCACCTTCTAAATTAAAGTAAGCACAAAGATAACTCAGAAAAGTCCAATCCTGACTGGAAGGATAGTCAGTAATGGTTTTTTAAAGGGGAAAAAATAAGGAAGTCTCATGTTTGAATGATAGGGCGTTAACATACTTATATCTGCTAAGATTTTACAGGTATTCTCTGGCTCTATTTTATGTTCTTTCTGATCTTTCCTGCTTTCTTTGTCCTTCAAAAGATGTGTTACTTTGTTTTTGTCAGAGGAAAGCCGTGGAATCATTATAGGAAACAACATCTTGAAGACCATATTTATTTCCTATGAAGGAAATAAGGGAAAGGCCTATAAAGAGCTACTCCTCCAAGCCCTACTAAAGATAGGGAGATTTTTTTTTTCCAGTACTTCATTATGCTTTGCATCTAGCTCTGTACTGTGGCAAAACGTTCCTTCTAAGTCATCAGTCTTGGATTAATTTTGCCTCCCTATTATTAAGCAGTACAAATTCTGCCTAGTGCCCAGCAAGATCAGTCATTCCGTGGTTTTCTATGAAAAAACCTCAAGGCAATTAATTTTTGCCGTGGAGTTTTGGAATCTTGTTGGAAAAATCTCGCCCTTCATATGGATGGGGCATAGTGGTAGGTGTCCCTGCCTACAGCAGGGGGGTTGGAACTAGATAATCTTAAATATTTCTTCCAACCCAAACTATTCCATTATTCTATATAAGAAATGTTCTGGTCTTAAAAATTAAGCATATTCAAGCTAATCATTCAACTGAAGATCACTTAAGTAAAAGCAGGCTGACTGAATTGGCATAGGTCCATTAGGTAGTCTGAAGAAAGTGAGTTAATCAAAGTGAAGCTAATTCTGATCTCGTGAAACACTAAGCAGACTAAATTGAATCTTGACACCTTCTCTCTGATCGTGTTTTCTTAAAGCTGAGATACAGGTTAGAGATGAACTCTTGAGAGTGAACCTAGCAGATAAAATGCTAGATTAATCAGTCTAATGCAAAAATAAATAAATAAATGCTGAGATGTGAGAAACTATCCAGATTACTCAAATGCTTAGTGACAGACCTCCCTGTTCCTGAAGCACTATCTTTTGGCACTCTATAAATGTTAGATTTTTTTTTTTCCATTTAAATCTAGACATCAGTTTCCATACATAGAAAAAATGGAGTTTAGGAAGCTGTGGGGCTGATGTGCGAGTTTTTCTGTAAGCTTCTAAATAGTATGTGAGTGACTGAGTTGTCACTGTTATTATATGTGCAAAGTAGGCAATAGTGTTGTTGTTCCCATTTAATATTACATTCTTCCTATTGTTTGGTGATATCAAATTAAGCACACAATTGTCTAAATACACCGTGCAGCTCATTTAAAAAAAAGCCAGATCTTTAAAAGGCAGATGCAGAGTACATTCAGATCACCTGAAATGTATTGACAGTGATTATACACTGATGGGGAAACTGAGGTTGAATATTAATATTAATCAACTTTTTGCCAAGGTGTTTTAACTTTTAAATTAGTGGGGATTGTTTTTTGTTTTATGAAGAGGAAACTGTGAAGGGGAGGTTGATTGACTTGAACCTACATAGAATGAGTCAGTACTAATAACAGTACTAATAATTGGTGTAATTGGAAGTGAGGTCAGTTCCAAGGGATAGTAGCTGTTCTTCAGATCTGCCTCACACCTGAGATAAGCATTCTGATATGTTCTTGTCTCTATCAGTTAACTAATCATTGACAGGGGACAACAGCGAGATCCATCTCTAGCAAAGGTGTTATAAACGCCAATATCTGGGTGTGCAACACAAGATTACAAAGGTGAGGGAGATCAGGAAGCGAGATGGGGCATATGATGGATTTCATCTACTACTGTGCTGTGATGAATTAATATCATCTGTAGGAAGCTTTTGTTCTTTTGCAAACAGACTCTGCAAGTAAAATAAGCAGTTATTTCCTTTTTCCAACATATAAAGATGAAGCGCTTGTTACCTGAGGGCTGACTAATAGGAGTGTGTTCTTCTGTCTTGTACTTCTGCACTACTGCAGAATATCTGATCTACTGAAGCTCTTCGTTCATCATGTGGACTTCCCAAGCTTCCCTCTTCTAGACAGCAGCATCTCTGGTTTCAAGAGGGAGGGCACAAAGCCTGGGTGATAGCAGCAGCACAGACTTGGAGCCACGGTAATCCTGGGGGCTCTAGTGCTCTGCAGCTTCCCAGACCTGTTTTGCTGGTGCTAGTCTTTTGTACACTGTTGTCTTGAATACAGGCCTAGCACTGCCTCCCTCAGTGAACAAACACTATTAAGCAAATACTGTTGTTTCTGCTCATTGCCTCTTGACCTCATTTCTCCCTCCCTGACAGTAGTTCACTTTCCTGGTTTCACATCTGTTCCCCTTTCTCCCTAATTGCTTTCTGTTTACACATTTATTTTTTCTTATAGTGCAGCTTCCCCAGCATGAGTGTCTATGTTAGGAAGCTTGTAGCCCTTGTAATCTGATTACTGTAGTCATTCATTGAGCACTGGACAAGCAGATTAGAGTCACCTGGAAGCCTGTCAGAGTCTCTGCTCTAGTAACCAGTTTACCCAAGCAGTGAAGGGAGGGAGATGCTTTCTGGGAAAACAGTTTGTTTTGCTCCTGTCACTCCTCTATTAGGTGTAAGTGGAACTATACAATACAACCAGCTGAAAGAAAGGCTATCAGGTAGGTATCTTTTCTTCCACTGGTGAGAGACTCTTTCTTTAAATCATGGGTTGTTTTCCTTTCTATCTCATAATGACCTCTTGTAGACATTAATCGTTTTAAGAAGGTAATCACTGCAATAAACAACCTCTCTTTGAATCCTTATATGAGAGGCAACAGTTGTGTTTCTCTGAGATATACTTCTGTCTGAGGTAAGTGAAGTGTGATGTCCAACTTGTCTCGAGTGATGAAATAGTTGTGATAGCTTTTCAAAGCCAATATTTGTTTGAAATAATTTGCAATACTTGAAGTGTAGCATAAATATAAAGAACTATAAAGTCTTTCCAAAATATACAAGTCTAATCTTGTTAAATGTCCAAAAGATATTCCGGACTAATAGCCTGGTAGAACTGCTTGGCTATGATTAAGAATTGTTTCAGAGTTCTATGAAAATTAGGCATTTTTTATTTTTTTGTTACTTTGTTGAAAGGTGAGAGGTAAGCTGTCACAAGCAGAGCTAATATTAACTATCAAAGAAAGTCTGTCCCAGTGCCTCCAAGAGCGTCCCAAAGTTCTTGGTCCAGTGCTTTGCATGGGTCAACAACAGCTGTAATCCTCATAAAACTGAGCTTCTTTTTTTAATAAATTGCCTTCTTTCAGCAACTCAGACTCAAACATGAAACACAATACTAGCTAGAGAACAAAAATGAGGGACAAAAGCAAAACATGTAGAAGATTTTAATGATTTAGGATTTGTGCCACCAATATAAGTGGTGTTCTCTAAAGACTACTTCTTGATATAAACCATTTCCAGTAAAAAAAGAACAAATTTGGATGCAAATAAGGGATGAGTACTTGCAGAATGAGTTGAAGGACTGGAGTTGCTTTTTTTTTTTTAAATGCAAAACAAAGCTGAGATGCTGAGAGAAAAAATGTCTAATTTAAAAAGAAGAAAATCATCAACAACAGGACAACCCCCTTCATTTGGTGGTGTTTTCAACTGTGGTTGTGACTATTAAGCCATTGTAGACCAGAATGACAGAAAACAGATGTTTTTTATAACACTCTTTGGAATGGCCTTGCAATGGCCAAGGAGCAAATTGTCCAACTTCGGGTTGCCAAATTGTGTAATATTCTATCTTCAGCTGATAAGTGGTAGTCTTCAAAATACATACAAAACCTATTAACTGAATATGTGCCTGAGTAATTTTGAAAGCATGGACATGATGCTATCCTAAAGAATGTTTCCAAGAGCAGCTGATATGGATTAATTGCAATGGGTTTACCTAGAGAGGAAAGGACTGCAGGGTCTTTCACTACTTCATTAGTGGCATCCTCAGGGACACTTGCATTTTCTGTGACTGCTTGTTCCTTGTGCTTCTGTTGTGCTTCTATTGCATTTCTGCTCACGGAAAGCCTGTGGTTTTTTTTCCAATCAAAATGATATCTCGGATCAAGGTGCATTGCAATGAATGTTACATTCTATGTATGCAGCCACAGAGAAATCATGCATGCAAAGGTGAAATTCTGTCTCAGCAGTATGCGTATTTTCACCGCTGGGTGGTTCTGGGATACACAAAGTAATTTTCTGAAGCTGTCCATGTCAAACTAGTTTACAAGAGTGCTATATTAGTGCAGGTATTGGAGTGCATTTCTAGAGGCTAACTAACGTTGGGGAATTTGCTAGCAGTGGGCCAACTGAACTGCTGTATAAATGCATTTCATAGATATACAGACTCTCAGGCCTTCCATGGATTTTCTCTCTATGGCAGTGACAAAAGAGCCCTCACTCAATATAAATAACTCACAGGCAGTGTTAGTCATTAGTAAGGCAGATGGCTCTGAAGGCAAAAGCAAACAGCACTTTGGCTGCAAAAACTTCCAATGAGACTGTCGCCAAGAGATTTGGTCTGTTGACTCTGAAGAGATCTGCAGTGAACTCAGCAGGCAGCTTTGTGTCTTTGTCCTTTGCAGTCTAAATTGAGACTTTTGATCATGTTTCTCCCAAATCGTTGGTTTTACTGATATTGGCAGTCTTTTGGTTGTGGGATTTCTAGAGTGGCATCTCTTTGAAATGCTGCAGTTGAAACTGAATAGACAAAGTAGAAGTTAAAAATGCTGAATACCTGGATAAGTAACATACAGAGGAAAAGAATCAGAGAAGAAGAGCATATATGCACTGCAGCATAGGCTGTATTACTGTCCTGCAGAGTGCAGTAAATAGGTTCCCAGATTGGATAAAGTGGAATTCAGCTTTCTTTGTATAACCTTCAACCTGGCTAGTATAAGGATGGGGTTAATAATATTTCTGTGTAATGCAGAGCACGACATCTAAACTATTATCATAAAGCATCTCCCAAGCATATTTAAACCTTGCCTTTTATGCACAAAACTAGATTATAACTGCAGAAATAATTTATGGGAGATAGATGTGTAAAAAAAAAACAATGCTAGGTCACTGATCGTCTAATTCTTGTGACTGAAGCATGCAAAACAGCATACTCACCTGAGATCTTTAATAAAGCAGAAACATCTCTGCATGTCTCGCATGTACAGACGTCACATTTTTTTCATTCCAGTGTATATCGAGTCTGCAGTTCTTGGGAAAATGGCAGAGAATATTTTGACGCTATCGCTTTAAGCCTGAGACAGATGAGATGTGTGTCATAATATCAATTTTCTGCCTTAACAACTCAAAAAAAAGTAACAGATTTTATAGCATTGTTAGTGTGAGATCTAGTAACAGCCAGATTTATTTACACTGAAAATATCTGGGGAAGTGAAACTCTTTTCAAAAAGTGTAATTCAGCTTGCCAGGCTGCTTTACAACTCTGGCTATACATGTATGTGTGAATCTGAATCTTGCTTTGAGAGTTTTTTGTCGAATCTACTATTCTCTCTGAGTCCACTCACATGGAGAGCTTTTTGAGTTAAGCAATCTCCCCAGCTCAGTCGACAGATTAGCCTCTGAGCCAAAATTACACTTAAACACCATAAATGGTAAATGTTGCTGAGACAGTCCTTTCACACAGCTACGACTAGGCATTATTTGGCAGCTAACCATATGATCTGGCAAGCAGATTCCTCGTGTATAATTAAATCTCTCATAAGACTAAACAGTGTGTTTGCAGTGTTCTGAACATAAGGCATCTAGCTCTCTATTCTTTGTGTGTCCCTGACCTGTAACCAGTTGTAGCCATGATCTTGTGCAGCTGAGTTGTTGCGTTGATGATGTATATGTTCAGTGCTGTAGCTGACTGTGCTTGAGCAAAGGACTGGGCCAGATGGTCTCCAGAGATCCCTTCTGACCTCAATGTTTGTGTGATTCTGTGCACTGCTGAGCATGCTGAAGTCCTGATATCTCAACGGGAGATGTCAGCATTCTGCAGCTCACATTTAAAAGTCTTTGGAAACTCTGGGCAGGCAAACAAGCAAGAAAATTCATTAGAATAGACAATGTGTGTAAAATATTAGTTGTTTTAGCTAGAGCCAAGCCTTCAGAAATCTTCTTGAAGTTTGTATCCTGATATGAGTATTTGTTGCATTTTAGTTTCAGTAGCAAATCTGGGAATTAAAGTGCCAAAGAGCAGTTATTTATTCATTTTTTTCCTTCTGTATGCACTAATTTATCTCTTTCTCTTACCTTAGAAAGTAAATGGTTGTATACTTGCTGTTAAACTGGTAAATGTGTACAGTACAATTGATTTGTAGTGGGCTAGTTTCAGTGCAACGTGAATATTCCACTGACTTTTTCTTTTATATATACACCTTCAACACAATAGCTCATCTCTGCTTATCCTTTTACAACATAAATGTTTATAGTTGTATTCAAGCATCAAGTTCTAATTCATGTCTAGGTTCTAAAAAATTCAAGTGTATTTTGGCTTGAGCCCACAGCTAACATTAACACTAGTCTTGCAATAATTTTCAGTCTGCAGATGTACGGAGGTTAAGTTGATATAAGGCACTCTTTAAATCCCAGGTTAAGAAAAGTCGAAGAGGAAATCATTTTTTTCATCTTAAATTTATATGAGTATGGGTTAATAGATAAACAAATATTTGATATTATGGTGGTGGGTAGATTCATTTTGCTGTCTATTACATAAACACAGGAGAGCAGAATAATTGATGAATGGAAAGTTTTGTATCCTTACCATTGCCTTCCAAATATTCTAAGAATCTTTATAAGAAACGGGAAGGATTTTAATTCTACTAAATCTCTGTGGATTCGATGCTCAAAATAGCTTTTTAAAACATAATTTGATTGCTTATTAGAGTGTTTTTCTAATAAAAAATGAACCCTTAGGAATAAGTCAATACTGAGGAAAACGCCTAAATTAAAATTGCATTATAGAAAATATACATGGATATATATAGGTTATCCTTTTCATACCTTTCTTATTTCTGATCTCCCAGGCTAAGCTCTTTGAAGTGGCAAATGTGGAGTGACCTGTTTGTTTTTAACTGAACTGTGCATTTTATCATTTGCTATTTCCCAAAAGTCATGCGTATCAAAGCCTGAGGAAAGGCAAAAAAGAAACAAACAAAAAAACACTGTGGTGTGGGCTTTTAAATCTATCATCTTGTGTAATGCCATATCAAATGACTGTTGAATTGATAAGACCTCACAGTTCTTCAGAGACTGCCACAGCTGAGCTTATACATTATGCCAGACTACAGCTCTGTGCAGAGCTGTGAAACTTACTGAGTTCATAATTTTAGTAGAGCCTTTGAGAATTCAGTGGTCTATGACAAGCTTTTGAGAAAATCACAGTATCTTCTGCATTATCTTGGCTGATTTGACTTGCATGAAACCAACAACTATGATCAAAAAATTGTAACTGTTTTTATAAGGTACTGCAAAATGCACTAGTTGCGCAATCTGAAAACAAGATATTGAAATAGGCGTATGTTTTATCAAGCCCACCTTGTGTAGTGCTTTCTGATGTGCTTCATAAATTGCTTAGACATGACCATGTACCTCAGCAGCAGAAGTGGACTGGGGAAAAGAACAGGAGGAAAACAATGAACAGGTCAGGGTAGATATTTTTTTAGTTACTATGACAGTATTGCTATGTGTTAAGTATTACATTCTTTCTTTTCATTCTTAAAGTTAAACCTACTCCTAATTGGAAGCAATAAGAAGTAAGAGTGGTGGGGAAGATGTTAAATGACTGTAGGTGATTAAGGTGTGTTAACATAATAGGAAGATATCAGATCTCCTTTATTTTGTATCCAGTTGATTAAGCTTGAAGATTGGAAGATATGTAAAAAAATCATGCCCTTGATGCCAATGCCACTTTTCTTTATGTTCCAGATTTTCTTTCTGGTGCCACAGTGTTAAAAATGAGGGTGTTTCTTTCTCAACCAGAAACATAGTGGTTGGTAGTATCTGAAGGCTCTGTGCTGTGTTCTTTTTCTTTCTCCTCCCTGATTTGGGCTCTGCAGCCAGTTGTCACTGAAGATCATGGGAAGTTGAAACCACATCAGAGTTTGTGTGGTGAAAGGGAACTTGAAGGAATGACAGAAAGAAAGCTCTAGTACTATCCTCTTATTATGCGCTGCTTTTCTACAAGCATTTACGAGCTTCGAAATTTGAATATAGTTAAGATCCAGACTGTGTAAGTTGGTCTCTACATTATTGCATCAGTGCCTTCTGAGAAAATGCGATGATTTTTTTTACCAAGACTAAATAAAACTAAATAATTAAACTAGCTCTGATGTCAGTAAATCAGGTTTTTGATTGTTGTTTTTTTTTTTTTTTTTTTCCCCCCACCAAACCTAGAAGTCTACAACATTGGATTTTAAGTGAAGAAAGAATTATTACATGGAATAAGCCCCTATGATTTTTCAGTGAACATATAGTGATAATATATGAAACTTAAATTTTTCTAGTTGTTGCTGCTTAAAAAGTGATAGACAGTTTTGGTCATATTCTACCTAAGTTGATCAGTAGCCTATGTTTATTCTACCAACAATGTACACTATTGAACAGAAGCATAAAATCGGAGATCTGCAATTAAAAAGTCTTCTAAAAGTAGTAACAGATTGCTTGTTTTGAAGAAAGTCTGTTCAGGTTGCCATGGAGTCGGTCCTTCTAGCCATGTATTTATTGTGTCCTGGATGCCAAGCATTTGAAAAGAAATACGGGTTGTCTTAACCATGACTAAGCTCTAATTTCTCATATGATGCTGATTTGAATTAGAAATAATTTATAATTGCTTAGACATTTTTGAGCTTTTATATGCAGAAGATTGCATATCTGTTGCTAGAGAAATGCCTTCAATATCCCCATGCTGCAAAGTATGCCAACAAAAGAAAAGGACACAATTTTTAATAAGTTTTGAGAAATCATGTACTACTGCAAGAACTGTACTAAATCAAACTGCACGCATACATTGGCATAGAATAAGTTTATAAGGATAGGAAAGTCTGCAGAAAGGCTGTGACGTACAAAGTTGCCTTTGTTCTGGAACCTCAATGTCTTGTAGTGAGGAGCTCAAAACTGAACATGGTTCTGAAGGTGCCATCTCACTAGAGTGAGTACAGGGGGCTGTTCACTTCCCTAGTCCTGCTATACTATTTCTTATACAAGCCAGGATGTCATTTGCCTCCTTGGCCATCTGGGCAGATTGTTGGCTCATGTTCATTAGACTGTCAAATAACACCCTCAGATTCTTTTATGCCACTCAGTTTTCCAGCTACTCTGTCCCAAGACTGTAGCATTGCATGGGGTTCTTGTACCAAAGTGCAGGATTCAGCACTTGGTCTTAACCAAACTTCATACAATTGGCCTCAGCCCATCAATCCAACCCATGTAGAGCTTTCCTATTCTCAAGCAGATAAACACTTCCTCCCAACTTGGTATCATCTGCAAACTTACTGAGAGTGCACTCAATCTCCTTGTCCAGATCATCAATACAAATATTAAAAAGGACTTACTCCAATACCAACACCTGAGGAACACCACGACTGGCTACCAGCTGGATTTAATTCCATTCACCACCACTCTCTTCTTCCTTTTTCACCTTTTATTGATTTCTGCTTCTTCTGCTAGGTCTTTTTCTGTCTGAGGTGCAAAGGGATTCTCTGCAAGGCATTGAATTAGTGAAGGAATACATGCTGATACTGCTTAGTCCAACACTTGCATGTAGCATTTTCCCTGAGTAAATAGTACAAAATATAGTATAAAATATGCTGTTTATTAGTGCAGATGGATTTGACCCAACTTCATGGCTACTTTCTGTGTAGTCTTAGTCTCTTATAAGCAGATGCTATTGGAAGCCCTAAGACTGATCAATTTATTTTTATGGTAAATTGAGTATTTCAGAGCACTAAGTCCATAAAACTGAGCTGAGTGGGTCTCAGTCACGTCCCATATTTCCATTCTCACATGTATCAATGTCTTGCTGCTTAGTGCCAGGAAAAGATCTAAGATGTAAGCCAACGAGACAAGATTTTGGCTAGAAATAGCTTTACTACAGAAGAGGGAGAACTTCCTCTCATGCAGCTTCCAAATTTACATAGAGCTCAAATAGCCCTGGGACAAACTTAAATTTTGGCTTCCAGGAGGTTCAGTGGAACCAGTAAGGTTTTCAGCTTATTATAATCACCATAATTTTATGAATGGCTGTTTTTTTTCCCAGTCTGGCACTTTGTGTTACTGTAATACTCTTTTGGATGGCCTTGATATACATTTGAATATTTTGAAGGTAAGAATAATCAAAATGAAGTTATTTTTATGTATGGAAAGAAAGTATGGTTGGCATTTTAGAGGCAAGACGTAAGTCTGAACTCAAGCTAAACAAAACAAAAAGTGTATCCAAGTGACCAATAAATATTTATGGCTTCCTACATTTGGTCATGATCACTACTTCAGCTCTAGAAGTGTCTTTCCTGGTCTAGTGTACAATACAAGACACAGTTAAATGACCTTCCTTCATAATATGACGTAGAGACTATTGCAGATACTGGAAATGTAGAACAGCTAGATTTTATTTTTAGGAGTGACTAACTTAACTCCAGCACTAATAGTTTGATTGTATAGCTCAATTAAAAAACCTCTGTAATCCAACAGTTTGTTTTGTGATATATGTTGATAACTTCAGGTTTCAGCCTTCTCCATAATCAATTGGTTGGCTAAGTGTAATACAGGAAAGGATCATGGTGAACTTTTCGACTATGCTCTTACCTATTTCATACTGACCGTCTAATTGACCAAATGGTTTTTAATTTCATACAGAGTAGAAAATTCTGTATTCCCGTGAGTTTAAACTTTTAACTCATCAATCATGAGAATAGCAACTTGTTACTTATTTTAAGATTTATAAGAATTTAGCACTGGTTAAAAGCATTGCATTGTTGGTACAAGTTGTTGGGATTTTTTTTTTTGTACTTGAGCACATGTACTTGGGAGAAATGACTAAAAATCTGCATGATGCTCTGCCATAGATGTTAACAATGAGGTAGGGAGGTCTCCAGAAGGTCCCATTTCTTACCATTTTATTTGGATTACTGATAGAAGAAAACATCTGTATTGGGGGGGATTCAGTGAAGCTACCCTCTGAGAGCTGGAACAAGATGACTGACTTCAAATCAGTTTGAACTTAAGGACAAAGCTTGTAATGAAAATTCCACTAAGAAACCCCTCTTGTTCTCCTCTTGACTTCACAGAAAAGAAGAGCAGCAAGAAGGCAGAAAGTGCACAGGCTGTCAAATTAAACAAGACTTTTGCACCCATCTTCCTTAAAGGGCTGACTGACCTCAAAGTAATGGATGGAAGTCAAGTGATAATGACTGTGGAAGTATCAGGTGTGTAGCTATAGAACATCATTATTTAAACAATTTCAGTCTAGCTGCTCTTTTTGCCATTATCCTTTCCTTCTAGCAAGTGCTGCGTTTGAAAGTATTTCAAGGAACAAGTTTTTAAAAAGTGAAAAATAATATTATCTAGTTTATTGTTCAGGCTGGATGAATGTTGTTCAGTGTTAATGTGTTCAGACCTGTGCAAATCTTCCTTTACTAGAATAATAATTTTCAGGTCATTATCAAGTCCTGTTACTGAACTACAACTAAATCTCAGAGGACATGTAATAACCTTTGTTTTGAACTGAACAAGATTGAATTCCTGTTAGCTGGGGTAGAATTAATGCTGCAGAAGAAAGCAGTCCTGGTATGAACTTTGGTAATAGAAACCCTTGACAGCTCACACTGTGGTAACTGGAAATCACTTCCCCTCCTTATTATATACTTCCTTCTATTATTCAATTATATTTTAACTCTGATAGTACAGAATTAGAACTGTTCCATGCTGCACAGCATGAACAGAGTTAGTGAAATTTCTGAAAGTTTTGAAAATGACATTGCAGAGTCAGGAGGCAAAAAACAAATGAATTTCATCATTTTCTTAATCAGAGTTAGGGGGGAGGTGTGTTATGTCTCTGACTTTTGTTCTTTCCTATTTTTCAGCTAACCCATGTCCTGAAATTATCTGGCTGCACAATGGCAAAGAAATCCAGGAGACAGAAGATTTTCACTTTGAGAAGAAAGGCAATGAATACAGTCTGTATATCCAGGAAGTATTTCCTGAAGACACAGGCAAATACACCTGTGAAGCCTGGAATGAATTAGGAGAAACGCAAACACAGGCTACGCTGACAGTGCAAGGTAAGTAAAGTTCTTCTCCACCACAGGGAATGCTAAAAGGAAATCACTGTAATGTGCTTGGAGGAGTGCCTATTTAAAGCAGATGAGTGTTTATAAGGTCTATTTTGAAGGGTGCTAGGAGTTTTCAATCCATGCATCTGAATTAAAAAGGATATTGAGCAGAAGTAAGTTCAAGAAAATGATTTCACTCTGGAACATTATGTAACTATTTCAAAAATGCATTCCTGAAACCTATTCCTGGGGACAGTGCAAAACTTCTGCTAAGTGCAGCTTCAGATGATAATTATGAGGCTTACTTAGCTATGGACTTATTGTAAACCATTTAATGATGTTTTTTTTTTCTTTTGGTTTTGTTTTTTGTCTAATTAAAGTACTGTCTATTTGGAAAAGCTGTCTAGGAGCCAGGTATCTCCACTTTAACACTAGTATTGTAACAGTAGCTAATGAGGAACACGTGATTTCTGCAATTTGAGAAGTGGATACACAAAATATGGCTTTGAATCTCCATGTATGATATAAATCCCACAGCAGAAACACTGAAGTACTTACAGATCTTCTGTGATTTTGGGTATTCATTACCTTCATAACCCTAGAGTTTGCCTAATCTTGCTGTAAGCCAACTATTTTCCTATAGTCATTACTTATACTTTCACTATTTTTAGCATAAAGGATCTTAACTCCAACATTGCAAAGAGCTCTGCCTCAAGGGGTGGGCCTGTGCAATGTTGTTACTGTCTTCCCTGAGCTCTAGCCTTTAGGGTCAGTGTTTTGAGTTAAATGCAGTTTTATGTAATTGTTAATGATTTATTACATGATCTCTGAACTAAACAGCAGTCATAGTACTGTCAGTTGCCCTTAAAGCTATTCCTACCCATATTCTCTAACGACAAATCTTCAGGATTCCTTTTAGGGCAGCTTTAAAGTCCTTTTGTTTTGTCCTTAATATACTATATCGAGCAAGTAAAGTGCCAAGTAAATGATTAATTTTAGTACCAACGTTAAGTGACTTCCAAAATTAAAGCCTGGGTTATTTTCAGATTAAAAATTTATACCCCGAGCGTTCAAAACAACTTTGCTTTGTTTGCTTCGCCTGAAATTAGTTTATTAGTTACTTTCAAGCTTGGCATGTTCTCCTGATTTGTAAACTCTGTTTGTAAACTGCAGAACCTCAAGATGGCATTCAGCCCTGGTTCATTAGCAAACCGAGATCAGTGACAGCAGCTGCTGGGCAAAATGTCCTCATATCTTGTGCCATTGCTGGAGATCCTTTCCCCACCGTTCACTGGTTTAAAGATGGGCAAGAAATAACACCAGGAACAGGCTGCGAAATCCTGCAAAATGAAGATATCTTCACACTGATCTTGAGGAATGTACAGTCTCGTCATGCAGGGCAATATGAAATTCAGCTCAGGTATGTTTACTGTGAAAAGAGTTTGTTCCCTTGGAATAATTAGTTATATTTACCCTAAAGCTGCAATTTCTGCCTGAGCCAAACAATTCCCTTCTATTTCCACCAAATGATAAAGTACTAATGGAACTGAATATTGTGGAATGATTAAAAGATCTAATCAAACATAAAGAGGAAATACAAGAAGAGTCAGACAAAAGTGTACAGTTTTTTTGGGGATCTTGAAAAAATAAAGCTTTGTTGCAGCAATGTGAGAATCAGTTTGGGTCTCTAGCAGGAGAAACTATACTTCTATTTGAGTCATTTTTGGGGGGTCATTTTTATCATTTCTCTGGATATTTGTAAGCATGCCACGTGATTCATCAATAATTGCTGGTTGGCTTTCTTTCTTTCCTCCCCTCAGTATCACTTAGGATATGTTCTTGCTTTGCCTTTTGGTGCATAACAAACTAGTAAGTCTGACTTCTGAGGGAGCTGTCATGCTAACCTCAGCTGGTCCTGGCATTAAACTTACACAGACCTCTCATTCCTCTATACTTGCATTTTTCATCTAATTATCCTGATAGTGTTCCATTGGGCCTATATTTGCTTGTGCCTTCAAGAATGGTCTTGCATAAACATCTATATTAAAAAAAAAATACCAACAACAAGAAAATAACAACAAAAAATAGTTTCATGCACAGCTGTAATTTCTCTGTTGAAATTTGAGCATGCCTGCAAAATGCCAACCCATATAGTTTAGGAACAAGAAATCAGTCAGAGTCTCCATGAAACCATCACAATTGAAATGGAAAGAAAAATCCGTTTTTAATTCAGAAAATCACAGGCATCTTTTTCTTCTTCTCTGCATTGCATCCTTCCAGTGATACCAGCATTAAGATCCTTTTATCCCAATGCACTTCTTTCAATCTCTATATATGTCTTAAGTGCAAAAGCAAGCAAAGAAATTGGAAGTACTGGGCTGAGACTGAGTTTATTGAGCAAAGCCTTCATCTTTGTAATAGTAGAGTCAGCACAAGGCCTCAGAAAAGCTCCTGTAGTTTCTGAGGAAAATCATCTGCTTCGTTAGCGTTTGTCTTCTTAGAAGCTGAGTATTTCTCTTCTCACCATCTGCCATAAAAGTTTGGTTAGTATCGATTAACCTTATTTAGAGATTTTGAAACTGTTTAAAATTCATCTTATTAATCACTAGTATCTCAAATACTCATCAGTTCAGGTTATATATAAAGCAGTTGTAAATTACCTTTCATTACACCATAGTAAATATAGTTCTATCTTTGTGTAGCACAGAGTTTGCAAACCTTGTTCTCTGCTCTTAACACATTGTCTACTTTCAGAAAAGGAAGCCACAGCTTCTACCCATTCCATTCTCCCACTCAGTGTTGCAAAATGCAAATAAAATAACTAGTGTTTCAGCTATAAGCACCCTCAAGAAAGTAAATCAGTGGATTCACATTAAAGCCAATAAAGCTGCTTTGTATTACATCCACTAAATTTGTGATCCAGTAGATTAGTTGCTTTCATTAGGATGAAAACTTCAGTGGGCTCTAAAGTATATTTCTCTTGAACTAACTCACAAAAGAGTTGCAAAAATTCATGCTGAAGCTTTACAGGTATCTGTACTGAAGCACCAGCTATAGCCAGTGATCAACTTATTTATCATTGTCAGTTCAATCTTTAAAGATGTAATTTGCTCTGCGATACTCATTTCACACTTGATAGGCCAGTTGGAATTCCCAGCATGTCCCCATGCTGTAATTAGCAGTGCGTTTTTTTCCTCTTCTTCCAGAGTGATTCCTAGGAATACATGAACAATAAGTCTCATCTAAGGTTCATTTAATTGAAAATATTTGAGTAGATTCTGCCAAGAAACTAATATTTCAAGATATTTTGAACATAAAAGCCATTCCAGGGAAAACTGATCCTACAATAGGACAGGGAGCTATTTTTAAAATTGCTTCAGGCTTTGCAGCTGGGACTCTTTGTTTTTGTTTTGGCTTTTTTTGTGTGTGTGTGTGTGTGTGTGTGTTGTTGTTTTTCTTTGTCTTGTTCTGTTTTGTTTTGTTTTCTTCGATCATGTGCATGAGCATTATACAGAACAATCCTGCACAATTCAACACTTTCAGACAAATGTTTGCAGCATAACTACTAAGCTTAGCTTTTATCCATGTCTTATATTATTCCACAACAGAACCACTGAGGTTTGTCTTTGTCTAGGGTTTTGTTGATAAAATCCCAACACAGAGAACCTCATGTTCCAGAAGTAATGTTGTTGCCAAGACTCAAAACAGCAGAGACCTGAAAGACTTAAAGTAGTGCTTGTATACTTCAAAACTCTACTTATTTTCCTAACTTTCCCTGTACATCTTGCCTCACTTACATTATGAAACTGAGTAAATGAAAAAATATTTACAAAGCTTCCAGAAATATTCTTGATTGAATTTTCATTTAAATCATCCCGGTCCTTAATTTTTCTTAGCTTGTTTCTCTTTTTCCATCTTGTGATCTCCAAGTTGTTTAGTGTTAGTAACTTCACTTTTTTAGACTCTGCAACTGAATTCACAGGAAAAAAAAATATGTTGTTCCTTCTCCTAAAATCAGAAACTAAACTCCTTTTGGTTTCACTGGAAGCAGGATTCGACCTGAGGAGATCACACGATGAGTCAGACACAAACTCAAGATTTGTATTCAGTAACTTCAGCCAACCTCTGCCATTTCTTCTTGCTGTTAAAGATTTTATTTTTACACTGTACTGATCCCTATTTCATTTTCTAAAACAAAAGAGAGCAATGGAAATCCATCTGAAAAGGTGATTGAACTAATTGCTATTACAAAAGCAACTTTTTGCTGCATTTGTGTTAATGATGTTACCTACTACATGACTCCACTGCAAGTTGCAACTGAGTTCAATTATAACTTAGTCACACAAACACAACCATATCTAGGAATGTATTCCCATGTGCTATTTAAAAACACATCAGACAATACATTTATGGGAAACTAACAGAAAGATACTCCTAGGTCTGTGTTTTAAACTTTAGGGCAAATCTGATTTGAAGGTGTTCTAATCTAGCAAGACCTTTTTGAAAGAACAGAGTTGGGGAAAAAAAGCTGCCTCTTTCCTTCCTCTCACCAGTTCACATAATTTTTGTCCATGCCCAGGAAATACTTTCAGCAACAAAAATTGTTTTTGTTTTCAAAAATCCAGGAGTTTGCAAGCTTAAACTGGGAAGCACAAAAGTGTTTTCATGTACAAAAGATATCTCCAGTCTTCAATCAATTTAAAGGAGTACATCAGAAGTTTTTAATAGTATTTGAGGGAAGCAGTGCCTAGAGGAGTTAAAATTTGCTTTTGGCATCTCCTGCGTTAAGTGGAGAAGAGCTGTTTGGGACTAGAAGAATGATATAAAGCTGTGGGAGGAAGTGTGCAGAGGGGGTAGGGGGAGTGTTTTAATGAATTCTTTAATGGGAGCCCTTTTCAAAAGGCATCCATGGTATTCCTCTGCAAAAGGAAGAATAAGTACTCAGCACCATATATGGTGACACTTTTATGTTTTTTAATATAAACATGCCCAGGCTGGAGCAATCCATGTAGATGGGATTTGCTGATTGGTTGTGCTGTGGGGGAGGGAAGGAAATGAGACCCTGCTTTTAATATCTTAACATTAGGAAACTTAAGAGCTTGGGCTTGAATAAATAAACAATAGGCTGAGTCGGAAAAATTTTCAACTTTGCAAAATAGCCCCCTCCTCTGCCTCAATTTTGTGTTTGTTTTCCTTTAGCATGTTTGTCTTCAGCTGTTTCATTCTGTAAATTGCTTTGATTTTTCTTCAGAGAGTATGCTGTTCCCAGCGTAGACAGCAACAGATCGGGAAAAGATATTTGAGATAGCTTGGCTCTGAGTAAAATGAGACCAAATTCACTCAGTCAACCACTACAATGCTACACTGGCTTTGAGCTGTTTTTGTCACTAAGCTGAGGAAACGTACAGTTTTGGAGGGAGAAACCTCAGCTTTTGTGATTTTGCTTAAACATTTTAGGAACCAAGTTGGAGAATGCAGCTGCCAGGTGTCTCTGATGCTGCGAGAGAGTTCAGCTTCCAGAGCAGAAATGCTCAGAGAGTGAGTATTTTTCCCAGGACTTGCATGGGTGGGTTCTATTTTTTGCTCCGTTAATTCTCTGCCCTTACAGACCCAGGCTGGCTGCTGTTCAACCTAATCCCCAAATGTGACCCAACAAATTGTTTTCATCATACAGGCTAAGCACATTTTACCAAGCCAGAGTAGAGAAGATCTTTTTTGTTTGTGCCCTTATATGGCTCCTGAAGTCATCATTGATGCAATAAACTAATGGAGTGTGCTCCTCTAATCAACCTCCCCTTCTATAAACACATTTTGTTCCTGCACTGAGATTGTTCTCTGACATTTTTAAACCAGCCCCTTTCCTGGCTGTCTCTTTCCTTTCTTTTTCAATCATAGTGGGAGGGAATCAGCCAGCTCTGGAGAGCGAAGAGATGGTGGAAATCATGGTGCACTAACATTTGATAGAACAAGTGGCTTCAAAAAGAGCAGCGGTGAAACCAGAGCAGCTGAGGAAGAGCAGGAAGACGTCCGAGGTGTACTGAAGAGGCGAGTGGAAACTCGGGAACATACAGAGGAGAGCCTGAGGCAGCAGGAAGCTGAACAGCTTGATTTCCGTGACATTTTAGGCAAGAAAGTCAGCACCAAAAGTTTTTCTGAGGAGGATCTGAAAGAAATCCCAGCCGAGCAAATGGACTTCCGAGCAAACCTGCAGCGGCAGGTCAAACCCAAGACCTTGTCAGAGGAAGAAAGGAAAGTTCATGCTCCTCAGCAGGTGGACTTCCGCTCTGTGCTGGCCAAGAAAGGCACCCCAAAAACCCCACTGCCAGAGAAGGTGCCACCTCCTAAACCAGCCGTTACAGATTTCAGATCTGTGCTGGGCGCAAAGAAGAAGCCCCCTGCAGAGAATGGCAGCGCTAGCACCCCAGCACCAAATGCCCGTGCTGGTTCTGAAGCACAGAATGCCACCCCCAATTCTGAAGCCCCTGCTCCCAAACCACTAGTGAAAAAAGAAGAGAAGAATGACAGGAAATGTGAACATGGGTGTGCAGTGGTGGATGGAGGAATAATTGGGAAAAAAGCTGAAAACAAACCAGCAGCAAGCAAACCAACACCACCACAAAGCAAAGGAACAGCACCATCCTTTACAGAGAAGCTTCAGGATGCTAAAGTAGCAGATGGTGAAAAATTGGTCTTACAGTGTCGAATTTCTTCTGATCCCCCTGCAACTGTCACCTGGACTCTAGACAACAAAGTCATCAAATCATCCAAGTCCATTGTCATCTCCCAAGAAGGTAAATTAATTGAATTACAAGCCAGCTGGGTGGCACTCTGTTATATCTGACTCATGATTAATAATATTTAGCTTGTTAAAGGTAACGCAATACTTTATTTAAGTCCTGTGCCAGTAACTGACTCCAGATGCAACTTTTATGTTATTTCACTGAAGTATATAAGGAACAGTATTGTTTGACGTTTCTTACAGATTCTCCTTTAACAGTCTGCAGATGTAATTTTTATAAAGTTGTACTTCTTGCATTTCTAAATGCTGGTTAGAGTGTTAACACTGTTTAAGATGCTGGTACATTACATTTATTTTTGATAAACTTTAAAGATTTAGAATGCTGGAAACAAAATAATATTATTGCTGTTTCACAAATCGTGATTTAATTCTTTGGTATATTTCATATTTTAGGCTTTTATTGCATTAAGAAGTGAAGAGAAATTGTGTTAGAAGGAAGTTACTACATCTTTGAATTATATACTCTACATCAGATTTGAGAGTTGATTTCCAATGTATTTAATGCCCCTTCAGAGGGCATTAAATATATGCTTTTGTTGTCTTTATAGACACTCAAGTACTTGTCCATCATTGGCACTTTTAATTAATTTCAGGACAGTAGAGAATTTGGTAGAAGTCCTCAGAGAATACTTACTGTTGTCAAATTGAGCCATTTTTTATATGCCACATTCTGGATAACCAAACTCATTAGATTGTTTCCGTATGAAATTTAATATTGTATCTAGACAAAATATATTTTCCTTGGGACAAAAATAGGAAGGATTACTGAGAGTACAGAAAATTTTCATTACTTCATATTTTTTTCGTAAAACACATAGCAAATTATATGGAGACTAACATTGTCCGGTGCATTATATTAACAAAGTTCACACTTAAAATAAGAATCATAGTTTGACATGGGGATCTACACTCAAAATTGTGAATCATTCATTTAATCCAGAGTATTTTCAATACTATTAAATGAGAATCAAATGAACATGCACAGTGGTTTACCACTCAGTGAACCAAGCACTGAAGCATGAGGAGTTCTTTAAGTGGATACAGACAGAAAAAATATTATATTTAATAGAAGAAAACATAATAATACCATCTGAGTATAATATTAAGGAGATAAACTAAGAAGATGGGGAGAAGGAAATGATAACAGGTGCACTGTGTCTGTACATGTCTAAAGTAGTGTGAGAATTCTGTTTGTAAGCACATGACTGTTTTCACAAGAGAGGACCTACAGGAATAGGGATAATCTCATCTGTATGAGAAGAAATTGAGTGGAGGAAACACCAGCCTTGCGAAAATTACTGACAGGATCAGGAGGGTGGGAAACTACATTTTCATTACCCTTACATGGGAAAAAGTACAAATAGCAAGATTTCAAGAGTTTTCTTGGAGCTGTTCAAAATGAAATTATGTATCTCAAAGATCACATCTCCTCTCAGAGTACACAAGACAGCATCTCTGCCAGAAGGATTCCAGTTGCTAGTTTATAAAGGATCAATTTATCCCATGAGCCATGGGAGAGCCTCTTGGAGTGTCAAACCTTTGGTATTGAGGTAATGCAGAAAGTTGTTTTCTTGACTGAGAGAAGCTGAGTAATTGACTGTTGCAATCCCAAAGCTCATATTTGCTTTATGAAATGGTACTATGGTCGACCAGAGAGGTTACAGATTCTCCCTCCTTGGAGGTATTCAGAAGTTGTCTAGACATGATTCTGGACAACCTCCTAGCTGGCTCTGCTTGTGCAGGGGGTTGGACTAGAAAATACCCTGAAGGGAGGTCCAGAAAACATCCGCTTGCTTGGTCTGGGTATGTGGCATGTTCCACCTAGTTGTCTAGACTGGGTGACTCTCTTGATTTATATAACATCACAGAGCTGGCACTTTGTCAGGATGTCCCACCTCAGCATGTTTTCCACTGAGGTGAAGAGTGAAGGTCACCACTGGATGAGGAACTCATTATTTCAGGACAGTTTTTTTTGCAGGGAACTTCCCAGCGAAGAAACTGTCCTTATGGCTTACCTGCATTATTATGCTACTACCATATGTAATTAAATAGATATGCATGATACTTAAAGTAAGTTTCAATTTAATAGAAGTTGATTTTCTCTTTTCCTATAATTAGGAGCATGAAAGCAGTTGAATGAACTAGGGAGGAGAGGGAATAATTAGAACTACAGATTAGGATTGTGAAATAACAACTTCAGGATGAGTATCAGGAAGTATAGCTTGATAGAGAAACTCTCCATACGGATTAGTGTCACAGGAAGTATTTGGAGGAGCTTTAAACAGAGAGAGCAATAATAAAACTGGATGTAGTGCACAGCAACCCAGTGCCAGTATTCTGTCTTTTGCCCAAAGGCAGGTTGGTCAGGCCTGCAGGTGTTACATCCTGCAGCAACAATGCCTTTGGCCAACCCTGGAGCAGCATTTAATGGGCTCAGCAGATAATCCTCTGCAGCATCCTCAGCTGAAAGAGGGTTGAGTCTCTGGAGAAAGAAGGAAATTTAGAGCAAATGGACCTAGCTGAAATTAATGGTCTTAAATCATCCAAAGCAATTTTTTTTCTTCTGTATGATCTCAGTCCTCTTGTGTTCCACACCAAAATCCATCGTGAAAGTGGGAATGTGTGTGTTCTCAGCTATTTCAACTTTTTTTTTTTTTTTTTTTTTTTGTGCTGTGCTGCTGTGATGTTTCATGGTCACTACTAGCTCTCGTATATGGAAAATGGCATATGTATATTTTCCAGAGGAGTAACATAGATGAATCACAAAATCACAGAATGGCCAGGGTTGGAACAGATCTCAAGGATCATGAATCTCAACCCCCCCGCCACATGAAGTCTGTGTAGTCAGTTTAGTTATTTCCTGGTAACAAATATATTGTAGATATAAATGCATAAAATTTGGTTTCAGAAACACTTGATAAAACAAGTGACATATTTGGCCAAGAAGAACAGACTTAAAAATGTGCTTCTGTGTAACAAGATAACTGGATAGGCAAGCTAACTACACCATTTATGTGCTAACTTTCCCTGGCACTTAATTCCTATCTGATACTAAGGCCATTTACCTGTTAAAAACACTCCTTTTCACATCTCTGGACTTGAATAGGCTGACACTAAAATCCTCCTCCAAGGCAGTTTAGCCATTGGTGAGTAAGAAAAGCGGGGGATGTTGGCCCACTTCTTTGCCATCAGAACCCAAAATTCAAATACTGGGCTTAGAATAATCACTGATTGTTAAGGTTTTCAGTGAGTTAAAAAAAAAATGCATTCTGCTCCAAAAAAGTCTCATCTTCAAGCATCCTGTGTAGCATATGTTTTGTAATATAGTAATTAATCTAGAGTTTGCAATGTACTCAGTATTCCAGGATAAAATTTACACTAGAATTAGAAATCAGAATCTAGGCAGCACAATACTGAATGTTACAATCACAACATATCAAAGGACAATCTCAGTCCTTACATTTTGCATTTTTGTTATAAATACTTGCTCATTTCCCTTCCGAATAATGTAAATCAGTACTTTTCAGTTCATTAGTTACCCCATTTCTTCTAATAATTCCCCAATTAGTATTGTAGTAACTGTAGGCTGGTTGCCATGGAGTGATTTGTTGCTTAAAGTATCTTCTTTTATGAAGAAGTTGAGCTCTTGCACCATTTTTCTTTCACCAACTTGTCTAAGATGGTAGGAATTAAGTAAGATGATTTTATATTTTTCTTCTTTTAAATATTTGTTGGAGTGCTTATTCACTTTCTGGGATAAGCACTAATGTTATTGTTGGTGGGTGTTTTTGCCTGTGAAATCTCAAAATAAATGGTAACAAACAAAAGAGCATGCTCATAACTTGGAGCTTCATGCATATATATGGGCAGGTTAGATGGTGTATGGTTAAGTGGTAGTTGTTTTTAATATGAGAGAATGTCTTTGTATGAGGCTATGGGGAGGTTTTTTTATTTGAAAAAAAAAAAAAGATTTTAAGAAGGCTGTAGCAAACACTACGTTGGAGTTAGACTTATAAGGACAGAGCAGAACAACAAACTTCCTCACACGGTGAACTCCTTAGAGCAGAATCCATTTTGTTTTAGATTTGCATAGTACTTGCCAGAGTAGTGTCCTGTGCTAGTGTCCTCATGTGACTTTTGGATAGGAAAATCTGGATTGAAATTTTTTACATGGTTAAAAAACTGGTTTAGAACACAAAAGGGAAAGGGCTTTGGGAGCTGACATTCTTTCTAGACTAGAGACTTGAGATGAACAATTGAATATAAGTGCAAACTAGCAAACTTTCCATTTTGCTGAGTCATCTTGCTATGCTTTTTTGGCTTTGTATCACATGACTGTATAAATTAAGGAAAAACTACTTAATATAGGCATGGGTGGCAGTAGCACTGTAGCTTAGAGAATGCCCAATTTGTACTGCTTTGTGTTAGGCCCTGCAATTTTTAATTTCTCAGTGTCTTGGCAGCATAAAGAGTCGGTAATCCTGTTAGCAGTAATGCCTTAACAACTTTCCCGTGACTTAATATATCTCTTGTCTTCCTATCAGTTGCTCTTGTCTATGTCATTCTAACATGACTTTTTGGATGTTTTAATTAGTGTTGAACAAGAATTTGGTGTGCAATTAACACATTTCTATGTACTGCTGAAAGTAGTTGGAATCTGCAGCTTAAAAGGCTTCTTCATAAAGTTTATGTCTAGGGCAATTGTCTGAGCATCAGTTCTGACGTAGCTCCGTGTTTGTCACGTGCCACAATATTTCTTTCTGTACTCTGATTTTTTTCTGAAGCTTCCTTCTTTCAGGAAGACATATAGTGTAGAATGAAATATAGCAGAAGAGATGAATTGGCTATAATGTCTGGCAATTTACTGCAATGGATACTTATTCTAAGTGTTTTGGTTTTAGATCTAAAAACAAAGAAATGTCTGTTTGCATATTTGAATGTATGTGTTTTCTGGTTCCAGATATTGGTTTTGTTTCTTTGTTAGGCTAAAGAGCCCATTTATGCTTGATATAATGGCTTTGATTCTGTAATAAAGACACTTCTGCCAATTCTCTTTTATTTTTCTGAGACTTGATGAGTTAAGCTCCTATTAACTTTCTCCCAGTAATGCACTTTGTCTGGAACTTAGTGGGGTTTTGTTTGGTGATTTTGTGTTGGTTTGTACTGTGTTTTGATTTGTTATTGTCTTAATGCTCCTCTTCATTGTTGTGTGTTGGTTTATTGCCCTATGAAAGAAACAGGTAGCAAAACCATATTTCAGCATCAGTGATAGAGGTCATCTTCCTACTGCTGTATTTGCTGGAGATAACTGGTCCTCTTTCTACTGCATAGTGGAGCTCATATTTGTTACTTCTGTGTTAAACCTTTAAATATCCTGAAAATAGAGCATCCCTTGTTTCTTATCATTTCAGTGTCGTAAGCTGTATTTCTTGTCATTTCACTGTCTTAAACCCCATTTCCTTTGAGTAAATAGGACTCAGATTGAAAATTATCTTGTCTGTGAGGTGTGCTCTATTTTCTCTTTCTCTTTCCATTTCCTTTTGACATCTGAATGCTTTTCAACATTTAATGTAGATATAACTGTACATCACAGATTAAAATATTGAATAGCTTTGGTCCTACAGTCTGGTCACAGAGGAAGTCCACCAAAAAGTGATGATCTCCTATTGTCAGCTTTCTCCAGGTTCATTATTTTGGCAACTCTAACTCTACCTGCACCTGCAGGTAGTGCATTAATGTGTACATTAAGAGTGTGTCCAGCAGATTGAGGGAGGTGATCTTTCCCCTCTACTCTGCCTTGGTGAGACCACATCTGGAGTACTGTGTACAGTTCTGGGCTCCCCAGTTCAAAAGAGACAGGGAACTTCTAGAGAGAGTCCAGTGGAGGGTCACAAAGATGATTAGGGACCTGGAGCATCTCCCTTTTGGGGAAAGGCTGAGCGACCTGGGACAAAAGTGGTATCTTTTCAATGCTTGTAAGTGTCTAATGAATGGGAATCAAATGGATGGGGCAGGCTCTTTTCAATAGTCTTTAGCAACGGGGCAAGGGACAATAAGCACAAATTCGAATACAGGAAGTTATGTACAAACATGAGGAAAAACTTCCTTACTTTGAGAGTTTGTTTGGAGCACTGGAACAGGTTGCACAAGAGGTGGTGGAGTCTCCTTCTCTGGAGATATTCAAAACTGACTTGGACACTTTCTTGTGTGACCTACTGTAGGGAACCTGCTTTACCAGGGGTGGATTGGACTAGATGATCTCCAGAGGTCCCTTACAGCCCCTACAATTCTGTGATTCTGTGAATGCTTTTAATGTATTAAAATAGTACTAATTACTAGCGGAAACATGAGATAACGCATATTTTAGTAATGACTAATTACCTTTACACAGATATACTTTGCAGTTAAGTGTGCAGTCTCATGAATAACAAAAATAGGTTTTTCACATAGTTTGAACTCTATCACTTAGCGATAATTATATTTAACCCTTTTTCTTCTCTGAAACTCTGGTGAGTTTTTTTTATTACTTTGCCTGCTGTCATTCTGATTGTAGTCAGTCCTTTCCAGGTAAATCCACTTGTCCTTTTTAAGCATGACTGGGAGCCGCAGCACATATTTGCACTTTCCTGCACAGTTAGTGCAGGATTTATTAGAAAGTTAATTTATTAGAAAATTTTAAAAAATCCAATTCATTACAAAATTAACACCAGTGAACCGAAGAGTTCTTCAATAAATTTATTGTGACTCTTAGACATAATTTATTATTGCCTAGTGTTTAATAATATTACTAAACACTCTATAGTCCTCTTTGTCCCATGTGAGAAGGTCAAAGTAACTTCAGTTTGTATTAGAGACAGGAGTCAGGAGTTAAGCTATGAAGATGCCAGAGCAGGGAATTAGATGCAGGAACTGTTTTTTGTTGGTTTGTATATTTGTTTTATCTCTGAAGTTCATTTTCTGCAGAGTATCATGGAAAGAATGTAGAAGTCTAGAGATATTTTAAACTGATTTGTACTATTTCTGAGCAAGTCAGAAAATCCTTTAATAGCTCAGAATGCAAGGGGAAGGCTTTAGGTATATAAACCAGAGCCTCCAGTAAATTGTAAGCTTCTGTGGCTGCTAAGGTCTATCTAGAGCTTCATCAGTTCTGTCAACTGGAAGATCCAAACTCTAACCCCACAGTTTTTGATAGTGTTTTAAAGTCTGTCTGTGAACTGATTCCTAGAAGAAAAAAATAAAAAGTAGAGGGATACTGGGACAAAACTGATTGCAAATTCTTTTAGTTGACTGGAATTTGTGAAGTGCCAGCATTCAGAATTCCAACTGGAATAACCTTTGAGTTTTCTTACAGTTGTGAGAAAATATGCTCATTTCAAGTCATAAGGAGTTTTTTCAGAGGAAATACCAAATATTTAATGGAAAGACATTTGTCCCTCTAGCCTCAGGAATCCTGCTCTAGATCATGGAACATTGGACTTCTGGGGAGTTTCCTATCCTTATTAGATCTCATCAAGTTTTGCCAATTTGTTGCTTTTATTTTTTGTTGTTAGTGGTGGTGCGTTTTTGGTTGGTTGCTTGGATTGTTTGTTCATTTGTTTTATTGTAGTTTTCTAAGAAAAGATTTCTACAGCCAGTTCTGTTCTCTCTCCTTGTTCCCCTGTCCCAGACTGGGTACCTCTTTGGATCTTTGGCCAATTTCACACTGTTTGGGTAGTTCATAGCTTCACAAATGCTAGTAGCTAAATAAAGAATAACCCAAATGATCTCCCCTCTACTGAGAGCAGAATGCAACCATTACATCCAGCGGTAGAAACATGCCCAGGAGTCCCAATGTACTTTGCATGTGCTGTTCCCAGGTGATTGCTGGGGAGTATGCTGATGTGAAGGGAAACAGGATACAGGTTATTGCTGTAGGGATGTTGAAGTCAGGAGACAAAGGCAGCCCTTGAAAAATCAGGTTTCTCCTATTCACTAAATGACAGTTCAAATTGAAGACAAATAAATATTCTTTTGCAGTGGGCAGGACTGAAATTATTTCGTAAGGACTCTCTTTTTAGTGGAGTAAGCCAAATGCAGCTTTGATCAGACCTTGCTACCTGGCCTGGCCAATACTGGGTTCTAAAAGCACAGCTAACAGAGTGCTGAATGCACATAGCAAGTAAAGGATCATCATAAGAAAATCTCAAAATTCTAGATTTTACTATAATAGTGGAGAATGACTTATTGTTAGGCTGGAAACTTTCTGTTGTGTTTCTGCATCAGGAATTGTTTCTTGTAAGACATTAACTTATATAGCTGCAGCATGCTGTATGGACAGCAGTGTAACAATATGAATGCATATAGGTGAGATCTCCGTCACACGTCATTGCTTCACAGTCTCTTTTTCACAGTTTTTTGGCAAGAGCATTTTTGGGTTATAATATATGAACTTTTCTAAGCATATCATATAGATTTATGCATATTCTTAGACTATAAGTTATCATTCATTTCCCCTCCGATTTTCTCTAAGCAGAAGAGCCACCTGAATTTATATTTGCTAGATGCCTGAAAGAATATTTTTCTAATGGCTCTCCTCCATTTGGAACAGAGCTGTAGCTCGTGACATTTTTGGCTCAGCCTAACTCATGAAGATGAGCTGACTCAGGGAAGGCACATGGCTTTTCTCTTCACGCTGTGGTTGGCTGAACACAGCCCCTGTGAGTGAGGGGTCAGTGCTCCTGAGAGTTTTCACATTGTTTCTCAGGGGGAAAATTGGCATTATTTAGAGCTTCTTGATTTTGTGGAGAATGAGGAGGAGGGAAACATTCAATTTTTTTCCAACCCATATGTGTGGCAAAGCAAATTTATGGAGAACGCTTTGAAAATTTTTTAAAAGATTTGCTTTGAATTATATTATCCAGCTTTACAATGAGGAAAAGTCTGAGTACCAAAAGCATAATTGCCACATCAGAGCTGCAATCTAGTCTCCAAGAGCAGCCATTAAGCTCCCAATGTTTTTCTAATGCCATTTCCCTCATTGCAAGTGATAGAGGTGATATGGAGCCTGAGATCAGGCACTCTGGAAAGTAGAAGGTAGCCTCCAGTTAATGTAGGAAGAAAGATGGAAAATGACAACAAATACTGGGAAATTTCCCTATGTCTCCAGACTCTTAGAAAAGGTCTAAGAAAGATAATCTTTACACTCCATCCATCAGTTAGGAGAGCTGAGAAAAGTAAATGGAGAAAAAAGAGAAGGGACTACTGTGGCTGAAATAAATGGAGAGTGGAGGCATTGTGGGCAAGAGAACAACATTGTCGGAAGTGCACAATGTCTCAGGCTGTGTTTAGGGCACAGGTCAGGCTTTCCAGTAAGGAAGGAGAAAGAAAGACAACTTAATGAGGAATATTTGGAAGCTAAAAGTGTTTTAAGTGAGGTTTTCCTTGGGAAGCAAAGCACATAGTTGTTTCAAGTAATGCAAGTGAACGTAGGGAATTAGGTGAACCACAGTTCTCTTTCCTTGTCCCCAACCAGTGGGAACATCTTCTGTTTTGGTTCACAGAGTTTTATTTTTTAAGAGGAAATGTATTTCCCTTGGGTCATACCAGACTCCTTTTGGTAACTACTGAGCTTATGTCGCATCCTGTTTCTGCATACCCATTGAAGTCAGACATTGCTTTTTAGTTTCAAATGGAATGAATTTGTTGCAATGACAAATTTGATTGCTGATTTTATGTTGGACTTTTTAACAAATCTTTACAAAATCAGATGATCATTCTTTGATGGATTCAGGTGACAAAATCACTCTCAGTTCCATTTTTAAACTTGGCCAGCAAGCTAACATTCTACTTTCAAACATGGATGCTTATGAGAGTGCTAGAGATAAGACTGAATCAAAATATTACAGACAGACAGTTTATGGGCATCCTCTTCTTTAGATATTTGCACTGCTAGCATTTTTTGAGAAATGAAAAAGGGAGGAGTCCTTTTCCCTACTGTAAGACAAAGAACATTAGCAGAGATTCTGCTCTGAATCTTCTCTACCGTTATCCGTTAGCCTCTTCAGGGCTGCAGTGACAGCTTTGAGAATTTTGGGGAACAGTGATGTGTATCCATGTGGTTTTATTTTATTTCAGCATTAATAAAGTTCTGACTCTGGTGTTAAATTATTAAGGTCAACACATCTTTTTCTATCAGTTAATATCAACTGTAGGAAAGGATTGGTTCGTTTCATGCATTCTGTTCATTTTGTGGACTGCATCATGATGTCTCTCTTACTGGTTTCTCTTTCCTTTGTATTAGGGACACTGTGTTCACTAATCATTGAGAAGGTCATGCCTGAAGATAGGGGAGAATACAAATGCATAGCAGAGAATGCAGCAGGAAAAGCAGAATGTGTTTGCAAAGTGCTTGTGGAAGGTAAGTAGTTTCCTGGATACAGAAAAATCCTCTTTAATTTCATCCTTCCTTCCCTTACTTTCCCAGTACCAGCCCTTATGAACCACATACACAAAAAGTATCTCTGCCCACTTCTTCTCTCAACTTTTCAGTCTGTACAGAAATTGAGTGTGTTCCATAAAGGAGCACGAGCAGAGACAATACAGGCCCAAGGACTCTGTTTGCTTTATGGAATAATCAATATTCTCCTGCTGCTCTCTGTATTTCACAAGGATTGTAGAGCTGGACTTGATTCTGAGCTATACGCATTCTTTAAAAGCATATAAGAATTCAGAGTGGAAGCCTGGCTACTATTCTATCTCAAATCTACTACATATGGCTTCTTAATTCTTTGCATTGACTTTCAGTCCTTTGTTTTTTCTAGTAAAAGGGAGGAAATATAAATTAATTAGCACTCTTGTATGCCAAGTCTTAGAAGATGGATAATTTGCTAGCAGGAGAATGCCACTGGATAGTTCATGTCCATGACTGGCAGAGGGGAAGGATAGCAGTTATTTTTAAGTTAGAATTGTGATCTAAAACAACAATTCATATTGCTCCTTTCTACTCAATCTGCTGTCAGCTTCCCAGATGATGATTTTTAGATTCCAGAAATAATCTTTAATTTCATTATATCCATTTTGTTCCCATGGGCTCAAATTATGTCTGAGGAATATTTGACTTCAATAATTAAAATAGTTATGGGACAAATCTGTAAAATCTTAAGTGTCTGGACTCAGACCTAGCACAGCCTTCTTCTCTTAATTGTTTGGTGGGAGATTCAAAATTTTGAACAGCTATCTCCTGTACAAATAATTTGAAAGGTGAATATTTGAAAGCTATAAGATGATAGAGCTATTGCTGCAGTCATAATCCTGAATTGGGATCTTTCTTCTGAAGAGAAACATTGGGATCAAGCAATCTAACAAGTGATGCTCATTAGAATTTGTTACCTGAAATGCACTGTGTGGGATAACCTTCGTGAAAAACATTTGCATCTTCTACTTATGTGTCTATATTGTATGGGAACATACAGGGGAAATGCTGATTTTCAAAGCGTGCTAGTCTATAGATTTTGTATAAATAATGGAATAGAAGAACGACATGAAAGAGATTCTTTAGGGTGAAATAATGCTTCAAAAATGCCTTGGCTTCCCTATTTCCCTGCCATGTCTAAAGCAATTTTATGCAAATTATGCTTTGTTATGTTGAGTCAAAATGGGCCCACTAGCTTTGATGGTGCCTCTTTTTTAGTTGTTCTCTCAGGCTCTCAGTGCAACTGCTCCCATACAGAGATTCTCCCTGTCTGCTCCCTCTTCATTTAGGAATGTGACATTCTTCAGCAAGTTTGTGCAGAAAATCTTGCTTGAAAAAAATAAAGGCCAGTAATTTCCTCTAACCCTGCAGAAATATAAAAACAGACAGCTCTTTCATTATTGTTTTTTAAATAGAACTTGTATTTTATTATTTGTTTTGATTGTAGATACCTCATCCACAAAGGCTGCAAAGCTTGCTGAGAAAAAGACCAAGAAGCCTAAGACCACACTTCCCCCTGTGCTGTCAGCAGAAAGCAGTAAGTGACAGAGATCTTAATTACTTTCTTCTTACTGGAAACAAACGAGTGCTTTGGGATTCCATAGTCATACCCTTCTGTTTGCAGGCATAATATAAGGAGCTTGTTCTGTTCCTTTAACCCCTGCACATAAGGCTTATGAAGTGTGTTTTTGTCTTGTGGGGATTAGAAGTAAGAGCTAAAACCATGAGTTCAGATCTAGCCCACTCAGTTCTCAGTTTTTTATAATGATGCAATAAACTTATGACACAGATTTCTTTTTGGCTGCCTACCAAAGAGCAGAGAAATGCTCAAGTGGTTTGCCTGAAGTCATGTTGTATCCAGTGTAGACAGTATATTGTCTTACCATTGGTAGGTAAGGTATCTTTGCTGAATCATCTTGTAACGTGATCTTTTTTTTAATAAGAAATTTCTACTACTGCTTTTGATATGAAGTGCTCATAGTATACAAATGTCTATCTCAGATGTCAATGTGAGTTCCTAAAAAAGACATAAAGACAGGATTCTAATGGAAAATGAAATATTTAATCCTGCTGTGTCCTCCTCTCAAAAGAAAAGAAAAACAAAAGTTTATAATGTGATTTTCCAGCATGGAGCATTTTCTGCTTTTTTTAGCAGCAGTCAGGATTCAGTGCAGTTTTATATTTGCTGATGATCACAGGTAATAACTGTGCTTCTGGAATTGTTGTCTTATGTATAGCTATGCCCTGGGTTAAGCTATTTCTTAGTTGCTTGCTGAGCATTACAACTTTTCCCTTCTACATGTCATTTAGGAGTGTGTGAAAGGTCATACCAACATGCTCCAAACATGCTCCACCTCTGTACCTGAGCTTGAAATGCTGTTAATTAAGTACGACCTTTTTTTTTTTTTTTCTTAGACATGAAAGGAAGTTTAAAGCCATTCAAAGCTCCACAGGATAGTGTTTTGAATAGTGTTTTGTATGCACATACATTTCACAGAATCCCAGAAAGGTTGAGGTTGGAAGGGACCTCTGGGTCCATTTGGTCCAACTCCTGCTCAAGCAGGGACACCCAGAGCAGAGTGCCCAGGGCCATGCCTGGGGGCTTTTGAAGCTCTCCAAGGAGGAGACTTCACAACATCTCTGGGCAACCTGTGTCAGTGCTCCATCATATGCACAACACAGAAGTACTTCCTGATGGTCAGAGGGAACTTGTTTTCCAGTTTGTGCCCCTTGCCTCTTGTCCAGCCCCTGTGCACCACCGATAAGAGCCTGGCTTCGTCTTCTTTGCGCCTTCCTGTCAGCTATTTATAGACAAACTGATAAAATCTCAATCAGCCACTCCCCACAGTTTCTTCTCATCCTCCCAGCAATGTTATCAGTTACAGCTTCCCTGGGAGAACGTGTGAGTAGGAATTAAATCTAAGTACAGGAATACATGCCCTAATCCACATCCTAGTAGAATCACTGCTTGTCTTGCTGTGGATGAAAATTGGATAGGAGGAGTAAAACAGAAGTTTGTAATTCTGGATTTAGTAATAAATGGGAAATAAATGGGAAGATTGAAATAACGGTGACTGTTGTTCTTAAGAATTCCCTTTTTTTCAAAATGCCTTTAAAGCATCTTTCCTGTTGCACTGAAAACATCAAGGTAACCAGAGAGAATGTTGGCCTTCGCAAGAATTTTTAGAAAACTTAAAAATAAAAAATAAAAAAGATGCATATTTAATTTTAAAAGGATTTGCTTGCAGAGATTCCATGGGTATTTTCTAATAGCTCATCCTCAGCCTCTGGAAGACTGCCTGAAATGAGTAAAATATACAAAACTGATCCAGTACACTTCATATTTTCAGTATGAACTGAAATCCCTTTCAGATGTTGAGAAGTTCCTTATCTGAAAGAGAGTAGGCATAACAATTCAGTTATTTGTACATCTTTGCCAGTTCTTTCCAAAAGAAATCGCAACCTAGTAAGCAGATAAATTTTTACTAACTTTGTTGCCACATCAACTCATTCACGAGTCCTAGTGGCAAGGGGAAGGAATTACATGGAAGAAATAGCAAGGAAAGATATCCTAGCAATGCCACTGAATAAATTCTGTATTTTGAGTAACTTTTTCAGTTCTAAACCTCCCACCTGTTTCTTTGAATAGATTTTGGAGAAATAAAGACATTACATAGCAGAGATTAAATAGACTGAGAATGTTTAGTTTTAAAAGATATTACTGAAAAGGAATATGATAAAATCTATAAAATAATGAACAGCACTGATCTCCTGTGCCAGGCATGGAAAAGAGCAAGAAATGCCATTTCTGGTTGAATTCAGAAATGACATGCCATTAAATTTAGGGTACACTTCATAAATCTATAAATGGTTTACTTTATTTATTCTTCCTGGATTTATAAGACTGAATTCTATGAAGTCACAGCAGTATATACTGTACGGGTATAGAAACCGTATACACTATGTCATCTTAAGAAATCCTTCTCAGGAAAAATATTCCACATTGTCTATTTTCTATAAGAAAGTAGAAGTCAAATTTCATATGGTGAGCATCTATGTCAACATTTCCTCCTTTTGGATAACTTATAAGAGATTCCAAAATTTTTGCCCTGGTAGGAATCTTCAGGAAATCTTATGGAACTTTTAGTTCCTGATAATGAAGGTCAATATGCTTCTCTTTCTGAAAGAGAATGAATGTTATTGGCTTATTAATTTGTAGACATTTTCTCACTGTGAGAATTGTTGCTACCTCATTGACTGTACTATAATAGGAAGAAACTGCATCCCAGCAATTGCTACCAAGAAAAGAATTGGTTTTGATGCTTCAAAAAATAACTGTCCCTTAGGAAAGTCTAAGCCATTGAATCAAAATGTTTGGAGAGAAATGCCCATTATTTTTTGAAGATCTAATTCATAGCACTACTCCCAGTACATAGTAAGAGGTGGCAAAGGCCACTTATCATAATCAGTGATATGAAAACCTAACAGGAAATCCTGGATTCCAGAGTAACAAACTTGTTAAACCTGCCGTTCTCATACCCAAAGCACATGCTTGAAGGGTGGTCCCAGCACACATTTTCATTGCACAAGCGTAAATTTTTCTGATCAGTTAAAAATAAAGTTACATCAAAGAAGTAATACCTCCAAGTGAAGGGGCCCTAGATGCATTATTTAGCAGTATTTGGGATCTTGCTGATATAAATCTTTTATATCAGCCACTGCATAAAATCTGTTTGCTTTCATGTCAGACATTTTTGGTGAAGCAATAACGCACACTTTTGGTTTAGTAATAATGCATTCTCCTGCTGACAGTTGTTAATAAAATGTCATCAGTGACACTGTCCAGATTGAATCCTCGGGAAGGACTGCTCTGTTATCTACCAGATCTGATTTTTCAGCACTGTCAGTACTTAATTCAGGCTGAACAATGGCATTTCTGGAAAAGAACATCATAAATATAAATATGCTGGACAGGACTCTGTCGTATTACGAATTCATGTGGAATTGGGGATGGGGTAGGTTCTAAGCATTTTAATTACCATGGAAAAATTGTGTGTCAGTGACCCAAGTGATTACCACACTATTCTGTTATCTGCTTTTCAATAAACAATCTTGTCAGAGGATCCAAATCTGCAAACATTATTGTAAGAAAATGGCACATTAAATATTTAAGCTTGATGAATTTTTGATTGATTTCTGTTCTTTCAATATAATATGAGAAATGGCACTGAGGAATATAAGGTGTTTTAAAATTTTACTATCATGTCAGATTGTTTTCTCCTTAGTGTAAAACTTGCCTACTTCTAAGAGAAGAACTATGTTGCTTAGGAAGCAACTAATCAGGTCAGAGAAATTCTCTTAATTGCAGAAATAAGACTCAGCTGTGGAGCAGATGTGTTCTGGCAACTGTGCTACTGCTGCCCTCTTTGGTCCCTAGAACCTTCTGAGATGCATTTAGGGTTCAATGAGACTATTCAAACCAGTTTTCTCAGCCCTTTTCTTTATCATAAAGTCCTTGGTACTCCTGCAAGAAACAAGAAGTTCTCTACACAGTGAATACAAAGTATCTAGATCTCTATTTAGTGTGTTGGAGCAGTATGAATTTCACTGCCAGAGAAGTCTCTAGCTGAACTTTTTCAAAGAAAAGTCAATCTCTTTTTCTAAGGGAATCTGAATCCTCTTCTTTTAGTGTACGTAAATAAGATTATCACAAGCTGTTATTAAGTCCTAGATACAATTTATCTGAAAGTTTGAATAATAAGAAGTGGTGAATGCATTTCTCAGATTAGGATCCGAGGGTGAATAACTGTGGCACAAGTCCTCACAACAAAGCTACGTGAAACAACAATGCAGTGGTAACTGTGAAGTTTGGTTGCCTTCCTATGTGAAAAGAAAATTCAGCAACTGTGCTTAGGAAGACAGCAATTGGAGAAACACTAATTTGTTGTTCTCCACGAAGCCCAGTCCAGTACTGCTGGCCCAGAACGCATTTTGATTCTCTGTTACTTTATAGCTCACGCCACTCTGACATTTTCTGAGTTAATATTGGCACAGAACAGTATTTTCCATGTGTTTTTCATACGGTCTATCCTACATAGCTGTATGTTGAGCGAAGAAGACAGAAATGTTTACTGATTGTCTTATGCAGAGAAAAATGAGGATAGTTTTTGCAACATGGCCTTGAACTGAGGAGGTGACACACACCATCAATTCCCAGTTATGTCACTGATGACTAATTGCAGATCTGTGGCATGTCATAGAAATACTGACCAAAGTTTCTTTTCTAAAAGAAGGGGCTACGTCCACTGACTTAATTCAGGTTCAAAGGCACAGAACATCTAACTTGTCCCACTAAAATAATTCAGAGCTCCTGAATGTCCAAATGCCCTTACAGTCTTTTTCCTTCCTAGCAGACTGGATAGCAGGCTAGTGACCTAGTCTAGGCTGTTGGTTGTACACAACTGTGCACAGCCTTTTAGCATCTACTGCTAGATGTCCTTGACCAATATGAGAAATACCAAAAATGGAATCTATATTCAAGACACTAACATTCTCTTGCTCCCATCAAAACTTTCAGTTGAACTCACACATCTTTGATAGTAAGCACTGTTTGATGTTGGACCTCTTCTGTACTTTAACTGCAGAAACTTCTCAAGCACTTTGCTGACAAACTGCAATGGAATTGTTTCTTCCTCTAGCTGAGCTGTTCTAAATACTAAGTAACTTTGAGAGTACTACTGTGCATTGCTGAAGCTCTGAGTGTGCTAGTTCTCTTTTGACTGAAATGCAAGAGTGAATATTTCTTGGATTATTTTTTCTCATGGAGGAGGCTAGATTTTTTTTCAGTTAGAGGACTGTCTGTGTGTTTTAGAAACTAAATTTGGGATGCTGCAACAAAATGTTGATTGTTTCTAGTGAGAAAAATGAAAGCCATTAAAAACTGCTGAAACATGCAAACTGAAAAAAAGTGACTTGTATGGCATTTAGTTCTTCAACTTCCTCATGTCATCAAATTCAATTTCATTTAAGAGTTTCTATTTCATTGTATTTAGATATTAAATGTTTATTTGGAAACAGAACTAGTAATTTGCTTCTTGAGAAGCAATCAAATGAAATTAAGCTTTCAAACCATGTCGTTTTCAGGCTACTGGTCCTGGTACATTGTCAGTGTTGATTTTCTCTGTGGCAATTAGTATAGGTTCATGAATGCATTAATAAGTTGGTAAGTAATTATGTGTTTTGTTTTAGTGCAATTTTAGCCATCATCTTTCTCTTATCTCAGCTTATCTGTTCTCAGTAATACCTGTAATAAGTTTTTGTACCAACAAGGAAGTTGGCGAGAGAAGCAAGAATAGAATGGAATAAGTCAGTGCCTTAACTGTGAGGATTTTATTCTTCTGTGCTTCTAAGTCTCAGTCACTTCATGCCTTCTAGCACCAGAAATGGTTAGAGACAAAACCTGTTTCCTTTGTATCATACTCTGATGTCTGGTCAAGAAGAGGTTACACCGTCTTTCTCCTTATGTTTAACAGAGTTAGGTGTTTACTGTGCTTATTTACTAGCAGAAAGCCATCAATACAGAAGATGTGCACATAACTGTAGACTTGTCACTAAAGGAAAACAGAAATTATGGACTGGTAGGAAATGCTATCTTGAGTACTGCTGTTTTTTCAGACTGTAACAGAGTTCTACTTCATGCTTTATGAAAGCAAGTTGTACAGAGAGCCATTTCAGGGGAGGGCTATGCTTATTTTTAGTAAAATTCCAAAAAAGGAAAACAAAAAAGAAAGAGGCTTCCGAACATATCTGCTCTCACGAATTCAACATCAGGGCAAAGAACTTCACAACCAAATGTCCCACAGCTATCGGCCTGTATGGAATCTTTCCCTTTTTTAGTGTATGTGCCCCCAGACACAAGCTCTCTAAGAGGCAAACCTGGCTATAAAGTTATGTAAATACCAGCCTTGTGATGTTTACATTAAGTCGTTTCTAGAAGGCAGATTCGTTTAAGGAGGGAATATTATGTCCTTTTTTTTTTTTTCCAGGCTGGTTTTCAGCTTCAGCCTGTTTCAATGTAAATATCAAAAGAGAGAAAAGGTATTTTTTGCTGAAAAAGCAGCAGAAGCAGACTTACACTAACATTTCCAAGAGGCTCAAATATTTTAATGAAAACAATCATTTGACCTCGTCAACTTTGATTAATCTTATTAGATTTTTTCACTGTCTCCAGCAGCTTTTGAAACAAAAGCTGCTTTCAAAAAGATGCATGAGATGAGCTGCGATTCTTAAGGATGGTCTAAGAACAGTAAAGTGTGCGTCATCTGCCAAAAAAGTCAGCTTCAAGGATGCAGAGACGTATCCTTCTACTCATTCCCTGCCACACTGCCCCTGCCTTGCATTTCTGCTCAGCGCTGTTTGTGTCTGCAAAACAGGATATTCAGCCAGACCTTCAGCAACCCTTTGCAGTCTGCATGGTTTGATGAAATCCAGTGACAGTCTGTATATCCTCAGCTAAGTGAATGTTATGTCCTCATCGGTAAAAACTAAAAATTAAAACAGTCTTGTATTTTCATGTAAAAAGCAGTGCCTTAATTGATTGGTGGGTGAGGAACTGGGAGTGGCTGATGATAGACTGGGGAAAGTTAGAGGAGTATCTGAGTATATAGACACTCATTCTGTGTATGTACTGCAAAGGCAGCAAATGACAGTGTCAGCCAAGTGAAAAAAATTCTTGAGATATTAAGAGTTAGAGTGAAACATGAGAATTTGGAGAATGAGATCACCCCACCAGCACTTGCCTGATACTTACAACAACCGAGTGAATATCATGCTAGTTTAAGGAAAGTGATTTTTCTCCTATTTGTCTGCAGTGACATTTCTGAAAAGTAGCTGTTGTATCTACAAACCAAGATGGCATTTACTTCTTCCTCATCACTGGTGTTCTTTGTTCATATCAGGCTTAATGAACTGTGGAATTAATCAAATTCATGTCATTACTTTAACTACTATTAGAAGTCATTATAACTCTTATAACCCAGCAGCTATTTCTCCCTAAGTTTAGAGAAGAGGAGAGAATCTGATATCAAATGCAGCACCAAAAAATTATGTAGTATTAAATTAAATAACTGAGTTATTTTGCATAAGATTGTGCATCCGATGCATAACTAATAGCATATTTTCACTAATGGCGATGTTTAACAGCAGACAATAGGCCAGATTCTGCAGCCCTTCCAAGTGGCACCTGATCACAGAAGTAGTTTCATCTACATAACTCTGACTACAGTTTGAAATAAATGAGTTTCAGCTCCAGGTGTGAAAATGCAATGACAAAGAGGAAAGCTGTTTCAGAAACACCACTTTTTGCTTTTATTCACAGAATTTGAATAGGAAAGAGAAGCTGGAAATATTTTTGCTGTCACTAGAATAGCCAGGGAACATCTCAGTCCGTTGATGACCCATCAAATAATGAGTCCCTTTAACAAACAGTAGGGCTCTTTGAATGCCTCTGTTTAAAAAGAGTTAAGCCCACATGGTAGACATGGTCCTGTTATGGCAGGATAAAATCTACAAAGGTCTTAATCAAAACCTTTAATTAGTGCTGTTGAGCTGTCATTGATGAAAGGCCTCCTTGAGAGATATCCAATTCTTTTTTTGATTCAGCCATTAGCACTGCAAGAATATCCTAGCTCTTCATGATTGTATCTCATCTGCTTTGAACAAAAACAATATAGGCAGAGCACATAGAAGCTAAGTATACAAAGAGAGAAAATAGCTATGCAATAGAATAGATTCTAAGAAGAAAGTGAGAACAACTTCATTGTATAATGAAATATTCTGCAGAATGAACTGAACAAACACTGGTGTTGACTGGTAAACCATTATTTTTTTATTAAAACATTTGGTCTTTTAATAACCTATAGTAAATCAGTTGTGACTTTAAAAATTAAATAAATATTCACACAACTGCCCATGGCTCGATCTGTAACATCAGATCCCCACAGTGAATTCACATCTCATGGCTCCTTGTTCTCAGGACACATTGCCTGGATATCATGCATATCATGCACAGCTAGTAGCAAAGGAGGTTGAAGTAAAAATCTCTGTTGGTTTGGTGGGAGGGTTGTGAGGTTTTGTTTGTTTGTGGGGGGTTTTTTTGTTTGTTTTTTTTTGCTGCTCAGTGTCTTCTGAATTCAAAATATCTTTAACAATGAACCAAGTCAAACCTTTTGAGATTGTTATGGCTGTCACTATGCACATATAGAGATGTTGCCCGATATTCAAAAGCACATGGCAGATACTGCCTCTACTGCAGAAAATAACATCTTAGTAGCCAGACTGGTTCAATCAAGCTGCCTACCTGAGCACAAGAAAAGAAGAAATATCCTCTCAGAGCAGAGGCACCTAATCTAAGCGTCTTTGACAGTCTTTTAGTGGGTAAAAAGAGAGTGCTTCACAAGGAATTATTTCCTCCATTTCTGGAATTCAGTGGTTTGAAGGCATTCCATTCCGTTACATTTAATGGCCAGCGCTAGATGTAACTCTTATGAATTTGTCCTTTTGAACCTCTTTATGTTTCTGTCATGCACAACATTACTTGTCTGTGAACATAACATGCATGCCACATTTAAAACCACTTCTGTTTCTTTTTTAGCTGCTTCCTCATAGTTCAAGTAGCCTCTAAATACCTTCTTTTTCTTTTTTCTGAGAAATAATAAGTAGTCATTTTCTACCTATTTTTATTCTCAGTGGTTTTTCTACTTACCATTCACAATTTTCTAGAACATTGTCTTCTCAATATGTAGGTACATAGATGTCAAATGTTGGGGCATATGACTCTTTCATTGGGAATATTAACAAAAGTTGTCCCTACCTAAGGAAGAAGATGTGGCAGAGGAACCGATATGAGTATTTACTGCCAGTACATGTCTCTTTGCTAACTCACACGGGGCATAAGAAGTAGCATGTGGTATTCACTGTATAACTTTAACTGAGCTCATAGAGCATTGATGATGCTAGAAATTTTAGCAGAAGTTCAGTATGAAGTGGATCTTTGACCGGTGTCTTCACCCCTGTTAAGCTGCTATGAGAAATGGAGTATGATGGAGAATGGGATATGTGTAGCAGATGACTTTGACTCTTTTAAAAAGTTCTAGTTTCAGCTGTGAATATTCTGAGAATCATTCAGAATAATAGTGTTTTTTTAAGTATTTTAATTCCATTAGTTTAATATGCTGCAAGAACATAATAGATTTCCAAGTACAAACAAAGCATCACTATGAATGTAAGCTTCACAGTTAATCTACTTCCTTCCAAAACTCAAAACTTTTAATTAACTTTTTTTTTTTAATATAATTAGGTGAAGCAACAGTGAAGAAGAAACCAGCTCCAAAGACTCCTCCAAAAGCAGGTAATCATTTGCATGTATCATCCTGTAGGAATTAATAATAAACCATTACAGTTTTAATCATCGGTCAATGCACTCCTAAGTACAATTGTTTACCTGCTGAATTTATTGTGCATATGTGATTAAATGGTGGGTATTATGTTCTGTGAGGAGAAAAATGGAAAGCCAAGCCTGTTTTACAAGCTTGTTCACAAAGTTACATTTGGCTAAAATTTAAATCATGAGCATACAAAAATAATTCCTGTTATTGAATACACTACAGCAAAATTCTATAGCTTGTCAGCACTGTAACTCCAATCCTTCTGAATATCCACAACACAGCTTAGCCTTCAGTTAAAAGGTTTTTCTATGTATCACAGGATGCGAAACCTGCATAAGCACATACCACTGAGAAGCTGAAAAATCAAAGATGATTTCCTTCTGTGCCTATGTAATAGATGTCCCACATGAAGCTCACCTGGCCACTGAACACAGATGGTCAAAGGCAGCTACCAAGTTTTAGATTTTCTGAGTGCTGTTATTATGAAGCAAGTTTGCAGACTCTGCCAGCATATGCAAACTGAGATGAGGCTAGAAGGGACCTCTTTTCAAAAATGCAAAGTGAAGGAGAATCCTACAGCACATTAAATGAACTGTTTGTTTGGAACTGGTGAACAGTTTTAGCAGCTTTGGCCTTTGTATTTCTGTTTGTTGGTCTTGTATGAGCAAAATGCTAATGTGTACATTGCTATTGCTTCTCTACAGTGGAATGAATAATGTTTACAATGTTGTTTCATTGCATACAACAGGTGTGTGCCAATCCTTGTTTCAGATGTGGCTCTGAAACTGTTGAGCTGAGAGAGAAATGTGTTTTGAATTTTAAGAAAAACAGAAAGTATAGTAACATAAAGGGATTGCTGGTGTTTTTTTGTTTTTATCAGCTACTCCCCCTCAGATTACTCAGTTCCCAGAAGACAGAAAAGTCCGTGCTGGTGAATCAGTGGAATTGTTTGCCAAAGTGGTAGGAACAGCACCCATAACTTGCACCTGGATGAAATTCCGTAAGCAGGTAACTTGTTTTCTGGTCTCTTTAACAACTGGGGAAAAAAAAATAGAGCTGGACAGGAACTCCATCAAGCCATTGATGGAGAATCCATTTCTTTTCTCCAGGACCTGGCAGTGTTCATGTCATTCCTGACATATTTTTCTCACTGTTGCTGAAAACATTACAATGATGGAGATTTCACACCCTTCATTGACAACCTATTTGCAGTGCTTAAACATCCACAGTGTTAGATGTCTTTTTCCTCACAACAAACCTAAATATTTCTTGTTACAGTTAATACTCATTGCTGCTTGTTCTGCCTCTATAAAAAAATGACTGTTTCTTTGAGAAAATCCTTGGAGCATGTAATTAAATTATAGGTGATGCAAAGAATATGGTACCTGAAATGTATTTGTCACAGGAAATACTTTTTTCCTTTAGAAGCAATCTTTTCTTCGTTGATGCTCAGTCTAAAGCAATGACAGAGGGCAAAAGGTGGTGTAAAAATCTTGAATAAAATATCTTGAAACACAAATGTCACATACGAGGCAAATCAGCAGTTGTGCTCCTCTCATCCCCTGGGCTTGAATTCTTTCTACTTGAATTACTTCTCTTGAATTACATTGCACGTGTCCATAAAGGCAGCTTATAAAAAGAGTTTCTTTAATGAATAATTAAAACACTTGAAACCAAACAATGCAATATGCAAGTGCTGTGTTAGGATAGAGCAAATATAAATATATCCTGTAGCTGCTATTGTGTTTATTTTATTCTGAACTAACTATCCACTCTATAGAACATAAACAAAAACAGCTCCTCCTACAAGGAAGTTTAGACTGTAAATTCAGATGGGTCAGCATTAAATTGAAAGAGTTCAAAACAGTCTGCTAGTCCAAAAGGTCCATCTTTGCTAACCTCAAATAACCTCTTACTTTAGGAGAAAAAATATGGTCTAGGTTCTTGGGTTTTTCTTCCTGAATTCCTGAATTTCCTTCAAATTCTTTAGTGTAAAGATTGAAGATTAAAAAAGATTTACTTGTTTCTGCAGTAACAGCCCTCAAGTAATATTTAACTCCCTATTTTGCTGAGCTCTGTCTTGGCACAGCAATGCAGTGTGTCCCTCATAGGTTTCTGATATATTCTGATATTTCTGTATTCATCACCAAATATAACAATCTTATTTACATAGATTTTGAGTTCATTTTTATATTAAAAATCTAAATGAAAGTAGAGACCAGCACTTCATCATACCCATAGCAGCTTCATAGTGTGTGATTTTTTTCATTTCTAAAATGATGGTTAAAATAATCAGCTTTATACCTGCTTAATTATTTTCTATGAGACAATCTAAAGATTTGCAAAATTGTACATTACAATGAGATTTTTTTTCAGGAATATCGAGATGAAAAGGGATTGATATAGAAAAGAAAAAGCATCATAAACAGTGTAGGAGGATAAGTGAGGGCAGCAGTATTTCACTTTTTTAATTAAATTGGGAACCAACTACTATGTATTTTGCTGCATAATTATTTTAATTTCTTTTTCACATATATTTCATCACATGTTTTTTTTTCTCCTGGATTTCTTCTATTTCTATACATGCAGATGATTTTGACTCTGTTCCATTTCCATTTGTAACAGTGAAAGTCACTGTCGTGTTCTTACAGTCTTCCTGGGGACTATCTGTAGTTGTTTGAGCAAAGCCAGTGAGTGGTTAATTCTGATTTCAGCCCTTCCACTGTGTAGTGCAGTAAGCAGAAGGGATTCATCCCCTCTGTGCTCCTTCCTCACATTCCCTCAGGTTCAAAAATGCCACAGTGGCTTCCTACAGGTGTAATCTGGATGAATATATTGGCTGAAACAAAGGAAATGTCACCTTGGGATGACCCATATAATTGTATGTGACAGCAATCTAGTGGAGTGATGCTGGAGCCACATCAGCTAAAACAGAGACAGCTTCTGAAAGCCTCTTCTATTAGCAGATAATGAATTGTTTTACCCCACCAGTTGTTGGAGATTCTTAACCTAGCCAGTGTATTATTTTATTTCTCTTACTCATTAACTATTTCTAATGAAGCAAAACATTACAAACCAGTGTAGAATCTCAGAAGATCATGGGGAAAAGAAAAACTTTCAGAGTAATTTAAACTGTAATCCTACATAATCCCATTTAGTTATTTTCTATTCCAATTACTGTAGGAACCATTTTCACAGGTTACTTCTGGGCATATAGCAATGTGGATGTCTCATCTCAGCTTAGGAGAAAGCAGAGCAAGTCCTCTCTTAGCCCTGTAATTTCTGATTCTCTGAATATATGTGACAAGATACGCCAAACTAAATAGCCTTCATTTTTATTGAAATTCTGAGAATAGTTGGAAGAGTCTCTTATCTAAGAAGGAAGTGGTAGGAGAAGGGCATTGACATTATGTTGTCTGCTTCATAAGAACACAGGGTACAGCTTCCATAATTGCAGTGTAGCATTATGAGTTTTAAATAATCTTTCATGTCTCCAGTTAATACTGGTTAAAATCTAAGTCTCCTTGGCCATTTATGCTATGATAGCTTTGTTTCAATTAAAAGCTAGTTCTTAATATGCCTGTGGTATTTAGCTGAGATTTCAGGTTTTGCCGGTCCAGAAAATAAATATGCCTTATGATAGCTAATCTGCAGTTTGTACTTCTCTCTGCACAGCTGTACCATTATATCTCCATTTCAGGCAACATCATCTTCAATTGTTCAGAACCATGAGACTGTTACTGTGATTTATGTTGAACTACAGAACAAGGCTCGTTGAGATGAGAGGGTAAAAGTCACAGCTATGGATGATTTACACATTTGGAATGGCAAATGAATTAGAATGATGAGGGCTGAACCCTTGTGCCACTGTGATCTCTGTGAGATATGTGAGACCAAATTTTTTTTGCGTGGTTATTACACAGTGTGCATTTTAAACCTGTAGAAGAGATGGTAGAAAGCAAAGCCCCTGCTCTTTAGTGGAGTCCCACAAGCATCAACGCTCCTTATTTCTGTTGCAGGAACAGAGCTATTGTAACATTCCACTGCATTTCTAGATGATTTGAGTAGACTGCATTATTTACCAGCTGAACATACTCACTGCTTGGATAGAGTTATCTGCAGATGACCATCATTATACTAACCTTGTGTTTTATGTACTTTGAGCTCTTACAAGTATGAAGATAAAGAAATTCCTCCTATGAGATCTTTTTTTTTCTTTTTGAACTTGGCAGATTCAAGAAAATGAATATATCAAAATTGAGAATGCTGAAAACAGCAGCAAGCTAACAATATCATCGACAAAGCAGGAACACTGTGGATGTTACACGCTAGTTGTAGAAAACAAACTTGGCAGCAGACAAGCACAAGTCAACCTTACAGTTGTTGGTGAGTCTGTAATAATGATATAGAGTTATTCTAGACATTGCTCTGTATTTGTTTCATACTGTACATGATGATATGCAAAAAAATAAACAAATAAATAAAACCATCAGATAAGTTAAGAAGAATTAAGCCAAAAAAAACCCCAATTCTTTAAAAAAACATCAGATGTTTGCCAGACTGCAAATTTTAGAAGTGCTGGTTTAGGAAGGACTGAGATGGCTTCTTTTAAACTGGAAACTTGAAAACATCCCGCTGCTTGGAGGAGGGAGGTCTTGTCCTTGTAATTGCAATTCCTACCTTTGTCCACTTGTTTTATAGGGGCAGAAAGCGATGAGTAGAGACAGTCTGTTTTGAATATAAAGCCGTTTATATTTGGATGTCTGTATCACACGTGTATTCTTAAATATGCATATAAGCTATGAGAGAGTGAGAGCATTTTAAAATTTCAAAAAGCCATATCAGATGACAGCTTTAGAGCATCAAGTTTGTTGTAGTGGACTGTGGACAGCTACAGATAATTTTAGACTGGCAAACAGTTTCAGTATGTTTGGAGATTTAACTGCTGCCCTGGTGAGTATCAGAGAAATCTAGGCTGTGATACTGAGTTTTGCAACGGGCAATGAATCCATCTTGACATGGATACACAGCAAATGATTCCCATGCAAATCTAAGAAATTTCTACAAGCAGAGATTGAGATCTGGTTAAAACATCAGTCTGCTTCCTTCTGTTCATAGGCTCTGTTCTTTGTGGCCTGCAGAGGTGTCTTGACATGAGGACCCCTCCCCTTGGGGAGGGAAGAGCCCAGGCATTTGGACAAATTCTAATTCAAATAGCAAGTCTTCATCCTACTACATAGTCATAACTGCATTGACTCTGCTGTCTTAACAGATTGTGGGCTAGTGAGTAAGCAAGCAATGTGTGCATAATGCCAAAGGTAAAAATCTGACTCCAATGAAATCCATGGCAAAATACCAAAATACTAATCCAAGTTGGACTGGAAATTTATTCCTGCAATCCAGTGCAATGGACAATGTGCAAAGTTTAATGAGTAGAATCACACTTTCAGTTACAACAACCACTGTGTAAGAGAGAATGTTTTCAGTTGCACACTATTGAGTATATTTTCAGCACAGGCCACCTGATTATTTAATTTCTTTTGCCCAATCTCCAGCACTGGGTGCAGCTAAAAATAACAATAAATGAGTATAAATATCACGTAGATGCCAGTAACATGCCATAGAACAGAAGTAAGCATTTTTACTTGATATATACATAAATCATATCACTCCTTCCAATAGTAGGTTGTACATGTCAGAGGTATAGCTAGGTTAAAAATAAACACCATGAAGGATTGGTCCTCAAATAACCATCGTATATATTATTCTGGATACAGCTTTTGTGATCTAAGTCCCAACACAACTGACTAGCAGCCAGAGGTATGGCAGGAGATCATTTGCTCTTCACATTTCCCTTTTTATTGCTCCTTCCTGGGCAGCTGCTACAGGCTGCTAAATGTAGGAGATTATTGGGCAAGATGGATTTTTTTCTAGCTGAATTGGTCCAACAGTTCCTATGATCTTGTCATTAAGTGAACCTTGCCTCGTCATTATATCAGTCACTGTTTTATATCCGTTGGAGTTAATTGGTTTGAAAGTCTTTGAATTCTATAACCTTATAAAGCTTCATCTCAGCCTCCTGCTTTGCTTTTCCATAAGTGAGAAAAGTGCCAGAGAACAGTGGGATTCACAGAGATGCTTTTAGGAGAGTTGAGTGAAGAATCCTTACAATGTGTTCAAGTTTGACATGTATTTTGGCTGATGACAAGAATGAATTCCCTTTTGTAAAATTGCCAAGCTCTTCAGTGAGATGTCTCACTGATGTCAGCACTACCAGAAGCATGATAAGGGCTCCTAGTTTGCTCTATATGCATTTTAAGGCCATATTCTTTAATCAGGGTACCCCAAAATGTGAGGAAGGGTGGTAAAAATGTCTCCCTTCTAGGGGGTAGGTTTGAATCTCACTACTGAGAGAAATCCTTCACACTGTTTGCACTTTGAAATGATGGCAAGTGTTGTCTTTTCCCCAAAGTTCTAGTCAGAATGGGGAATCTGTACTTCTCTAAGTATGCAAAACGTGAGAACTCTTAGTATAGCAAAGCTTATCCTTGTTTCTGAATTTTCACCTGTCTGTACTCTCTGCTCTGTTCAAAGTACAGGAAGTAACTTGCCCTCGCTCCCACATTCTTAACATGGAGAAGGCCCTACTGCCACAGAGTAGATTTCATCTGCAAGCTTAACTAATCTAGGCAGCGATTCTGACACTCAGAGTTTGAGGAGTGTATGATGGGAAAAGAAGCACTTGAAAGAATCCCAACTTTGTTCTAAGGATTTTTTTAAATTTTTATTTATTTTTTATTCTTGCGATTATAATTAATATCTATGAGCTCATGGATCAAACCAGTTATCCATATCTATGTATCAAACCACTTATCCATTAAACTCAGCCTCCAGAGTAAGCTGCTTGCAATCCACACAACAGATGCACAAATATTTAGTTAAGTTAGAGGATTGGCAGTGTGGGGTGATGATGAGCCACAGGGACAGAGTTTGAGCTTACCATCGATTCAGTGTGTAACTTTGTCCCTGTATAAGCACTAATAATACTGAGAGACCTGAAGTAGAAGACATCTAAGTTGCCCTTAAAGAACAGACTGTTCTCAAAATGCCCGTGTTGAGTTTTTCTCTACTGTCAAAATTAGCTCTCTCAATTAAGCAATTCCATTAGTTGAAACCTCTCTAGGGGGATTTTTGCAGCATGTTTCTGCTCCAAATCCAAATCCTGATGTGGAACTGAGCTAATGATTCACAGCAGACACTGTCTCAGATTAAAGCAGACTTCTGCTGCCAAAGCTATATTAAGTGAGCCAATGATGTGCAGAATGTACAATAGGACTGATTTAAGAAAGGCAGAGCTCTCTATGGCGATAGCAGGGAATATTCATTCCTTTCATGCCATTTACTGGCTGTATCTGGGTAAATATATCAAACTGATGTTTCTGAACATTTTAGATGTGTGACAGGAATGCCTCAGTCTGCAACCATTTTTGAAAAATAAATTTGGTCTTCATATTAGCTGAAGCTGGGTAGTGTGACAAAGAGTCAAAAGAATAATAGTATTTAATGAGGAGAATTTGTCAAGGAGAATAAGTGGTCTATTTGGCAGCTATGCTGTAAACTGCTTGCATGATTCTGGGCAAAATGCTTAATGTTTCCATGTCTGATATACAGGGATATCGAAGTGTTTGGTGAATACTTTTGGTATTGGTGAAGATTTTTCATACAGAACTAAAAGCACAAGTATTGTCTACCTGCGGCATAAATTTAATCAACTAAGTATTTTAAGTCCTTTAAATTTGTACTATTTCAGTTGTAGAGTTGTATAAAAATTATGGTGGTGATCAGTGAGCTGTATGACAGATACATGGAAAAGAATAAGAGCAATATCTTTATAATCTGAAAAGCTCAAAGATAATTGTTCTGGTATATTTATTAAGCTAAGCAGTTGTGTACACAATGTACACTCTGTGTCCTCATGCACTGTTTGAACAGCAATAAGCCAAGAACTTAAGTACACTTATATATAAGCACGTTCCATACAGATGTGCAAGCAGTATAATATGACTTTATTAATACATGATGCTCTGTGTGATGCTGTGATTTCCTGCTTGAATGAGGATGGAGAAATTGCATTCTGTGGCAAAACTTACTTCCGTGCCTTTAGCAAAATATATGTGAGCAGTCTCCCAAGCAAAAATGAAAACATTAACTTGAGAATTTGCATGAGAATAAGATTAACACTAACTCCAGTAGTCAGTGAACATAGTGGTAGACTTACTAATTATTATATGAAGGACTTAGTTCTGATCCAGCAAGGAATATAGCTGTACTCGCATTAGTTCTTTGCCCTTAAATTCTATTGTAAGGAAATGTAGTAGCATAATCATCAGTTAACAGTGGCACTATCAGCATTTCTGTGAGTGGCTGAGAGGTCTGGCTTGGGGCTAGCTGCTCAGTGAGTGAATCCAGTAGTGTCAGAAACAGTGTGTTCCTGTCTGGCAAAACAAGCACAGGCATTGATGAAGCAAGCATAGAAACTTCAACAGAAAACAAGGCAGCTCCAAAGCACTGACATGGCTGCTTCTGAAACTTTTTTCAGCCTCTTTTGAGGAGCACCAGATTATATCTTGCAGCAGCCATGTGATTCCCTGTTTATATCTAGGGTCCAAGAATGCAATGAATTTCCTAACAGTATGTGGGTGGATTTGACCTCTAACCTTTCACCTTTTAAATTCCTTTGGATTGCTGGAGGATTTTTGTCTTCAGTTTTCTGTTTAAAGGGCAATTAGACTGACAGTTAAGGAAGAGATATTTTACTCTGGTGATGGTTTTGTTTCTGTTGTTGTTGTTCAGGAGTGTTGTAACTCTCACTGTCAAGTCTCCCCTCTAATGCTTGGTGGCCCAATTCTGCAGCCACATCCAAACTAAATTATGACTGCAAGATTAGATCATATAGAGGACAAACAGCTTATGCTGCCTTATCCATCAGTGCTGGTACACTGATCCCTTTGTTCTCTGAAGGCCCATCTAGTTTCAATGTCATTTCTGCTAGGAGAAATTCCAACAGAACAATCTATTTAGTTTTTTTCCTCATACTTATCTTCTACTTGTTCTTTCCCAGTAAAGTAAAGGAAATGTCATGGAAAAGGAAATATTCTCAAACTTTCTGTATTTTACCTGCTGTTAAATGCTAGGAATGCCTTAGTTCAATCAAGGAATGATTGATTCATCATGACTCCAGTTCTGCACATGAAATCAGTGTTCCTAGGACCTAAACTCACACTGCAAAGATTTGAAATCAGCTTACAGTCTCACCAAGGCAAGTCTTAAAACTCACCTTGCTTTTCTCCAGGCAGGTATCAGAGCTCTCATTCAACCAGTTAGCAAACCAGTTGCCCAATGTGTAGCACATGAGTAATCTGAATAGCTTGTTGACTCAGGGGCGTAGCAGATGGTTTAGAAAATGGGCTCCTGAGAATGCATTAGATATATTTGTTTGTACCATTGGGCCCATAGCAGAAGGAGATGTTCTTGTGCTGAGGGCATATGCGTAGGACTGCTGAGATCTGGTTTCATTCCCAGCTCCATTCTCCTGTATGTCCTTGGGCAAGGTCATTGCACTCCTGCATGCCTTAATCACCCTGCTGGCAAATTGGGAAAAAACGACACAAAGCAGTGCTGCAGGCCTTCTGTGTTCATGAGCACATTATCCACAGGTCTTAAAAATGCAGTGTTTAAATAACAGCTAGAGCTGTAGGGAAGGGCCCCAGTTCATGAAGGCTAGCACAAGTCTCCTGTATGCATTAAAAGGGAGAGGAGAATTTCAAACTCTGACAAAGCTGTAGCTGTGGAAATCCCCTGAGCTAAGGGACCTTGTCCATGAGGTCATTGGCTCCCGCTGCAGAGGCTGCTTCAGTAGGAGAAAATTTCCTCTTCCCTTGTGTTGTTTTGTGGGAGAATGCAGGAATTCTTTTCTAGTTTATGTCAAACCTGTGGTGCAGTAACATCCAGCAGGATATTACTGTGTAATATAGGATAGAAAGGGGTAACAATCTCTCTACTTATAGCAGTTCCCTCCTTTGGAAAAAAAAAATCTGCAGGGCATAGTTTTCCGAGCACAGCTGAGAAGTCTGCCATGACCCAAGCTCTGTCAGCAATAATGCAGAGTTCAGTTATGGCCTTTTATGGTTTCGCTTTTCTCCTGCTGATGAATTTCAAATGAAGGCTCTGCCAGTGCTGTCGGCATGGACAGTGTTCAACTGGCTTTTGCAGCATATTAAATACCTTCTCTGGCACAAACATCTTGTGGAATGGAATTAAATTGTTTCTTTCTGTCTATTCTTTATCTGACAGACAACTATCACAATAGCTAATAATAGTATTATACAGTAATACGATAACTGGGTTTAGAAAGAAACCAAACCAATTTTGAGAACAGATAAAGAAAACTACTTCAGAGACATTGCTTTGGTGCTGGCTCTGTCAGTAAAAGAAACATTAATCTTTTCAGGGACTGCAGTTATACTGTTTTGCATTTCCAGAGGTTTTCTACTGCAACAGCTTAAGAGAGCAGCAGAGCCCTGTGAGCTCCTAATACGCAGCAAACCCTGGAGCTCAGCTTGGGCTTGGGCTGACCCTCACATCAAACAGCAGTCTGTCACCATTTCCCTGCACTTTGAGTTAGATAAGGAGAACACTGCCTTTTTTGGTCTCCTGGAGTGGTGCTTGTGTTCTGCAGGCTCTGTAAACTGAGCAATGTTGAGAAGTCAGTAAGAATCTGGGTAGCACAGTTTCACGTTATTCACGTTATGCGGGTGCACTTTATGAGCTGGGGTTTGCCACCTACACAGGAAGAGAGAAAGTTCCTTAGGAGGAGGAATTTGGGTTTGTAGACCACTAAAAAAGACAAGAACTTCGAGCTGAGTTTGGTTCTATGATAAACGTTGTGCATGCATATGCTTTATGCTTATCAGTGTATACAAATAAAAAATAATTAAACGTTACTGCAGAATATATATTGAAACTCATTTACCAAAGTATTTCTGAGAATCTGAGGAAGGAGTGCAGCAGAATTCAATCTGGGAGTAGATAAGGGCTTGTTTCAATCCCAGCGTGTTCTTAAATGTTGCTTATACATTTCATGTGAGGCCAGCTCGTGACTTTACCTTCTACCCGAGGAAAGTGTGTCACAGAGAATAAAGTGAATCTGACCTCCTCACTTCCCCTTCTTGCTCTGGAGTAGTGGTAATTTATGTCTCCTTTGGCTGCAAAGTAGCTTCTTTTCTAATCTGTGCATAGCTATTGGAGCACAGATGGAGGAGAGCAGATGACCTCTTTCACATCACCTCCACTCTCCTCTTACTTTCCCGTGCACAGCATATAGCACACAGGAACTGCTACTTCCATCTTCCCTGCAGTGTTAGTCACTGTGACTGTATGCAGTTTCCATGCAGCTGTGCAGAACTGTCCCTTGGCAGGTTGGAGGCCAAATTAGCTGATTAGCCTTCTCCTTTGCTTGCAGCTGGCCTTTGTGAGCCAGTTCAGGGCAACCCTGCTGGTAACCCTAAAGAGATTACCTGCGGAGCTTTGTGCCTGAGACACACTTAACGTGTAGCTGTCCAACCCCCAGCTTACCTTGTTCACTTTTGCAGTTATTCTATTAGGCAAATAAGGTGAACACATATCCTAGTAAAAGAAGTGTAAGTTCTGTCCACTACAAATGAAGGTGGAGTTTTTAAGGTTCAACAGTACTTTGGGTACAGCCAATTTTATGGACACCATCCAGAATACTATAAATCATAGCTAAGTCTTTGTTTTGATGTTATATGCATGATGCAAACTGGCCAAGACTGGATGTCCCTGGTTTTGCATAGAGATAAGATATCTGATAGAGAACATACATTTTTTCTTTTGCTGCAAACAATAGTGAAGCTGAATTTAGATACTGATGTTTTAAATCAATAGCTCCCCCTACTAATATTTCCTATGGAAGCATTCACAAGGAGCAGTATATTTTTCAATGCACTTACTGTTTCTAGTTCACATTTTGACCTGAAGCTATGGTTTAATACAGAATAGCAAGAACAAAATTGTAGTCTAATGAAGTCTACATAAAGTTCTTGTAATATAAGCCTAAGTGTGATGTATATGAGTGTAAAAGACGGCACATGAAACAAGTGAAATACTGAAGATGGGCACCTCAAGGACATGAATGGTGCAATAGACACCAAAACAGAAGGACAAAATAGGGAACTCCACACCCCATCTCACTGGATATTTTTGTTGGAAGCAGTTAATTGTGCTGATAGATATTTCATATTCCAGAAGGGAATGTAGTTTGGCAAAATATCCTAGCTTTCAATACAGACAGATGAATAAAGGGTAACCTTTAAAATCCCCGTGGAATAAACTACTGAGAAACAAAACAGACACATGGAGAGACCATCTGCAAATTCTCTGAATGTGAAGAGCTGTGGAATACCATCCAGTCTGATATAAAATAATTTTAACAACGTTAAAATGCTATATATACATCTGTCATATTAAGAAAGAGCAAAGATTAGGCTTTCTTGTTTATGATCTCCCATAGCAGCTACTAACTCCATATGCATACATTGAGCAGATCTGCAAGCAGCAGCACATGGTAGGTTTCAAATCAAAAGTGCATCTTTCTGGCTTGAGCAAGTCCAGCCAGGGTTCCAGGTTCACTCATTCAAAAGTCAAAAATCACTTATTTTTCTTCTGGGGGAAAAAAAAAAAATACTGCAGTAGAAATATTCTCAATAATATATCAATAATATATCAATATTCTCAATAATATATCAATAATAATTGAGAAATATTGGCAGATATTAAATTAAAGTTATGTAGCATTTTCTTGACAACTGACATCCCCTTGGCCATGAATGTTTTCTTCTCAGTGCTCACATGCCTAAGCCTTGCTTTTGCAAACTATGCTGACAAAATGTGTTGCCATTATCCAGGTGAGTGGAAATGGAAAAAGAGACCACCAAGGTAACTGTGCCTTAGGATACTGATATCAGAGAATCATAGAATGGCTTGGGTAGGAAGGGACCTCAAGGATCATCAAGCTCAAACACCCCTGCCACAGGCAGGGCTGCCAATCTCCATATCTAAAACTAGACCTAATTCATTAGACATATCTAATACTAAATATGGATTCAGTGTAGAGCTGTAGTCAGAAGCTATCAAATGTATGAATCTCTATAACCTAGCCTTATCTCTTAAAACAGGTCTTACTATTGCAACAAGCTACTTCTTTTTTTTTTTTTTTTCTTTAAAAGATACCCTTATTGCCCTCATTCAGCTGTGTGCATGGCAGATGTCAGAGAACCTGTGCTACTTTGACAAATCCAAACAGATATCTTTGGTGTGTGATACACTACTGATGTAGGTTTTTCTTCAAAGTGTTTGCCCTTGCTACCAGGAACTGCACTGTTCTGTTTGGATTTAGGATAAGTCAGCTGTTAACCAAGTTCTTAAATCTGCATTCTGTGATGATGCAATTGTGATTCTATAGAAGGAAAATATGACATACAGCCAAATATTCTTCTGAGCAGATTTTCAAGAGGACATAGGCAATATTGTTCCCTGCAAGGTCTTTATGGTTAATAATTTGTAGCGACAAACAGTTGACTGTCATGTGTATCACGCAAGCAGTTCTCCAGAGCCTGATGCAGTACTGTAAAAGGATGGTATAGTGAATGTGAGCACTGAACTTCTTGCCGCTCTGAGGAGGCTGGGGCAGAACTTTTCCACAGAATAGGGCTGCTTCTCTTCAGGCATCAGGAGACTGTGATTCTCTCCTAGTCCTCTATAAATTTGTGCTTGTCAGTAGTCCTTTATATTTTGCCAGAGTGAGGCCAGTAAAATGTGACAACTAAGCAGGGCAATAAGCCATTCCAGAGGTTAAGGACATCATGTCTCTATTTTGTTTAAGAAATGATGTACATATAATAATGACTCTTAGTGGAACAGTGTTTTACATGTTGCCAAAATTAGTGCAGATAACCTCTGCTCCGGCCATCAATCTCTCTTGCACATGGGCATTGTCATGTTGAAGCCATCTACAAAACCTTGGTGCTCATATCTCTTCTTACCTCTGAGTGTTTTCTCTCATACTTAAAAATTCTATTTATACATCTCCTACTATATAAGCTGTGGAGGAAGGTGGATATTCAGTGACAACTGACTTCAGCTGACTTTTGCAGGGAAATTATTGGTCTATAGAACTCTGTGGAAAGACGGTGGCCCTGTTCCAGACAGTGGAATGATGTTTAACTGTCTTGATCAGATTAGACTATCTTATTTTCCTTCTCTGTGAGCAAAACCACAGGAGTCAGAGAGGTCTTTCAGTCCCAGAACCAAAGGCATGATTGTGGCAAACTGTGGCCACTTCTGTCTGCTCAGTCATTTTCCCAAGAATGACAATTTCAGTATGGAGAGATAATTGATATAGTCCACCGCGATAATGTTTTGATCAAAGTGTGCATCAATTTCACCAGTATTTTGATGTTTTTACTGCTAAGAAAATTAGCTGTATTTTTTGGCTGGTTTGGCAGCTCTGCCTCTCGTAAGGAAAATGTAATAATGTCCATTGGCAGTTATACCAGCAAAAGGGAATGATATTTTATCAGTCAGCATCCATTGCAACTGCTATTTGTAGCATAACACTATCTTTTTATTTTTATCTTCTGTCATTTTATCCCATCCCATGATTTTTCATTCAGCCTTAGTCCACTAGTTCACCCAGATCAACATCATCATTATTTTGTAGGTTTTGCTAGATTACTTCTGAGAGGATTATTGCCAGAGAAGATATTTTGTTCCCCTTAAGTCTTTCAAAGTGCTTAACTTCCATCACCCTTGTTTTAATGAGTTATTTTTTTAAGAAGTTGGCTTTTTTTTTTTTTTTTTGCCTTAGGAGAAAATTCATTTCAATAAATAGTTAATGATTAAACTTTATTTTGAACATGTTGTATAATTTCAAGATTTTTGTATTGTCACACTCCTGCATAGCTGGTTGCTCATCTGCACACCAAGTTCTAGTGATATTGGCTCTACGCATGCAAATAAGGAATCTATGAATAAGTCTCTAAGTTAGGAAAAGTTTGAAGTTTTTGTGTTCCGCCTCCCCAGCAGTTTCGAAAGTGTACATGATCTGAAAGTCTCAATATTTAAATAATGCAGTGTAAATTGAATTTCTTTCCAACAAAAAGCACACTGAGCTTCTAAAATCTGCTCACAGGCAAAGAAGTTCAATAAATTATTCGCAGACATCATCCTTCAAGATCTGTGAGGGAGATTTTCTTTCCATACATGAGAGCATATCTGTGATTGGTTTTAGTCTCAGTAGTTCCTGTAATGATAGCTGTGAAGAGCATTAGGCTTCAGCATGGCTTAGCTAGACTCCCAGGGACTGAACAGCCCACGCTGAGGCCCAAATGGGATTGGCATCTATTTGCTTGTTCAGGTTTCTCTGTTTGCTTGTGTTGCAGCTGTTTTCTTACTCTAATACAAACATGTGAAGCAGAGAAATTACATGGAAGGGCCACTAATCCCCTACAGAAGACCTGCCTCTTACACGTACAATTGCAGCTAACATGCTCTGTGTGTATGTTTTTACAGATAAACCAGACCCGCCTGCTGGAACACCTTGTGCATCAGACATACGGAGTTCCTCCCTCACTCTTTCATGGTACGGCTCCTCTTATGATGGTGGAAGCGCGGTGCAGTCCTACACTGTGGAGATCTGGAACTCAGTGGATAACAAATGGACAGACCTCACTACCTGCCGCAGCACGTCCTTCAACGTGCAGGACCTGCAGGTTGACCGGGAGTACAAATTCCGAGTGCGAGCTGCTAACGTGTACGGCATCAGCGAGCCCAGTCAGGAATCTGAGGTGGTAAAAGTTGGAGAGAAACAGGAAGGTTAGTTTTAAAGAGAACTTCTAAGAAATTTGCTTTGGGAAAAAGCAAGCTTGCTTGCTGTTAGCCAAGCGCTGAATACACAGCAGAAATGGAGTGTCTCGTACCTAGGTGTAGTTCCCATGCTTCAGATGCCAGCATGGTAGAGCACCTCTGTCCTGTTGCTCCTAAAACTCTTGATTTTGTGAATTCAACACCTGTATCCTACTTAGCATGTTGAGTTTGCAAGGTTGTGTGGGTGCTAAAAATATTTTTGATTCCACTTAGATAGACATGTAAAAATACTATTTAGTATCTCTTGACTCTTACTGTTTGCTTATCTTCTTCTCAAAGGACTAATGGGAAGAGCTGGTGCATTTTAGAAATTACTCTGAAACTTGTACAAATATTTTGAACACACATAAAAAAATCAACATTATTTTTGACAAAATAGATGATGTATGTAGATTTCTGTGCAAATCCACAACTACCTACTGTGCAAGAATCACATTTATATTCCTACCACTCCGAAAATCCAGAACTGGGTACCAAAATGATGTTTTTTTTTCCATACTTCCAGTCTTTAAGGAGTGGTCTACGTGTTGTATCTCTCCTTTCTTACTTGTGTATGCAGAGCACTGGAGTTCTGAGTGTCTCAGATAATCCTTGTGATGGTATCTTCCATTGCCACAGAAAGGCAAAATGATAGCAAGGTGGTGCAGCACCAAAAAGCTCTGTAAGCCTCTTAATAGGCACTTCTAAACAAAATAAATTTGTGTTCCTCTTTGAGTGCTGACTTGGATGCTTTCTGAGAAATTACTTTCCTCTATTAAAAAGATTGAGAATCTGATGTAAATCAGGATGCAGATTCTCTGCAAAGAGGGAAAAATACCATTAAAAGTAGCAATAAAATTGAAAGAAAGTGAGATATTATTAACGCTTCATAATAAATTTCCCTGTGTTTGAATGACCTCTTTCTTTAGTTGCAGGGCAAACATCTTTTAGAGTTGGGGAAGTGACTTTTCCTGAGGGCAAGCTATATGTGTACTGGACCAAAGCAAACAAGCTATTTTTTAAGACCAACAGTTTTTATACATAGATTTAATACAAAGAGCCTATAGAGTGTACAAATTATTGTGATAAATATTTTTAATAGCAAAATGTTTCTTTGGGTGAGAAGAAATTGCATTTTGTTTGCAGGAGGGTGGGTTGTCTTTGTGTTCTCAATTCCAGAGCTTCTTATTTTCTGTTCTTGATGCTGCAGCTAGCATGAAGAAAGGACAAGTCATATAGAGCATGATTTTTTGAGTGCATGAGTATAGCTTTAATTAGAGGCAGTGGAAAATGCGTGTGTTCAGCAACTCTGAAAGTCAGGACATTAAATTGTCATCTATGTAAACACTTAGCTGAGTAACAGGGGATTTTCCATTACTGTCAGAAAGAGTGATTACTAATTTTCACACTGAGGTGGCTGGTACATATCAACAATTCCAACAAAATCCTACTGAAGAAATGTGTGGGTAACTCTTCACTGTTAATTTCAAGAAAGCAGCTTTGAAATAAGGTTGTAAGTCAGAACATATTAAAGTAGACATTGCTATGTTTGAGGAAAACTTGGTGCCATTGGGAAAGTTTCTAGCACAGCTACTCAGAGCTTACCAAGCTCAGATATATTCTATTTATTTAATTTAGTCTTCCACTGGTGGACCAAAATGTTTCCAGTTCATGTCTTCAATATCATGTCGCTCCAGAACAGGGAACTGACTTCTTTGTCTGTCTAATCACTATTTGGCAGACGCTAACAGCTGGCAGTAAGGTTGGGATCAGCTCCCTTATGCAGCCCTTAAAAGGGGAGGAAAATGTGATGTGCTTTCTGCAAGTGTGGTTTCTAGCTGAGGAAGATCTGAGGACAGCTACCCATGCATGGGGAGGGCTTGCTTCCCTCCCTGCTCTTCTGGTAAATGACTGCAAAGGAGCTACTCTGTGCTGGGACATACAAGGGGTTGCAAATCCTGCAAAAAGAGAGGAGGGCTTTAGGAACACATTGTAGACCTGACTGACTGCCACCAAAATACAGATGCAGCTTTATATGTTGGATAGGTGATGCCCATCTCAGACCAGTTGTCTGTGCTCCCTTCACCCTGTCTTTCTGTTGTTTTCTTGTCACCTACTGCACCTAGCTCTATATTCTAAAGTCCATGATGGCATACAGGGTATCACATTAATGTTTCATAACATAAATTAGTTGACACAGTGGGAATAAATCACTTGGTTGGGCTTGCACTCTACAATGAAAAACTGCAGCTTAGAAAATTACAGGGAGAGTTGTTCAGGTTTCTGGAACTGTCTTTGCAGTTGCTCAAATTGCTGGTCATAGCCACAGTTCTTAGGAACAAGTCCAAGCAGTGTAAGTAATATATAACAGCATTCCAGCAATGGCCCTTTACTTCATTCTTGCAGGCAACATAAGAAATAACACAAAAACCTACTGACAGTTCAAGTACATGAGAATTAAAAATAAAAATTGGGACACTCAGGCCAGCTTTCACTGTCTTGTGTCATTGAGCTTGCTAACATCTCTGCCTGCCTTTGGGTCCTGCAGAACAGAGTCTCCATTTGGCTATCATCAATTTCAAAGTTCAGTCATGCTCAGGAAGGTGCACGCTCTCCAAATTTTCTAGTTGTCTTGAGTCTGAAAAATGTGTCTGGAGCTCTGCAGGAAATCATTCTATGTATGAACGTGCTTTGCTCTTGGTCTTGCAATGACAAAATTGCTTTGAAAAGCCAGAAGAGGATTTGTCATCAAATCAGAAGTGTAGTTTTCAATTTTAATACATTTATTTTCTATTTCACTAAGGCATTCCTAAAGCAATTTATTAGGTGACTGTGAATTGATTCAGAATGCTCATGTTTCTAGTAGGGAAGTAAAAAGCCAAGCACTGCAAAACACATGAACTTTATTTATCAAGAAACAATGACTAGATTCTGACTGTGTAACTAACAGAAATGAAGAAGTGGCGAAGCAATTTTCATTATGAAGTTAATTCCCTGATTGTTTTTGATGCTTAGCCATAGAGTTTACCAGTTACGCATGTTACTGTGAATAACATGGCCGTTATTTTTAAGTACCATATCCTATTTAACAAGCTATTCATGTCTTTATTCTCTTCACAGAAGAACTTAAAGAGGAGGAAGCAGAGCTATCTGACGATGGTAAGAATTTCATATTTTTATCAGAACAAATGAAAAGCTGTAATTTTAATTCATGTTTTATGGAGGTTTTAATCATGGTCTTTAATCCTTGTTTGTAGAAGGGAAAGAAACAGAGGTCAATTATCGAACAGTTACTATCAACACTGAACAGAAGGTTTCAGATGTCTATAATATTGAAGAAAGACTGGGATCGTAAGTACTTTATTGTGCCTTTAAAGACACCTTGTTTTCCAAGCTACCAGGCAATTATAAAGATCAGGCGCTCCCACTTTGACAGTGTCTTGTACTCCTAGCACTCCAGCAAGGCTCCTCTATTGCTGTAAAAATAGATTCTAATATATGCCAACCTCCAATACATAAAGACCCTTTATTCCTATTAATTGATATTTTTAAATAGACATTACATGCATTTCTGGCAAGGAAAATGGGGCCCACGTATGAATAAAATGAGAGGATTCGTTCATTGTTCAGTGCTCTGAAGTATAGCTGAGAAAAAAAGAACACACTGTGCACTTGCATTTCCATTATACCCATTAGTGGTAACAAGATTATCCTGCCCACAGGCTAGGATCTCTGCTGACAGTGGTCATAATCCCAACAGCATTAATAGAATAGCTCTGTGAAGGTCAGTGATTAGCCTGGCTGTGTTTCTCAATGCTCAAACTCGTGGTTATGTGAATTGCATGCCATGGTAATCTTTGAGCAATTTGTGTTGCTGGTCGCGCTAAAGGCCAAGGATGGTCTATGCTTCACTTAACAGATCTGTCACTTCTAATTGTTAAGTGTATCACACAGGTGCAATTGTACTTATGCAACAAAGTGAATCAAAAGTACTTGAGACCCTTACATTCAAATTCTAATTTCACCTACATCTTGAAACTTCATGTCATAGCTGAGGTGTTTCCTCTCTGCTGCCCTGCAGAGATGTGTGACCAATAGAAAAAGATGTGCAGAAGAACTAGAGTCACGTGAATGAAAGCCTGGTTTTAAGCATCCATTTTTTGAAATTTCTTGTATGAAAGAATTGTATAACTGGAGCCTTTCTAAATATGGTACTCATCAAAATTTCTTGTAGGTTATTTTCCATAAAATCAGTATGGAAGAGTTCTTGATATGGCAGTATTTTTTTATTTCAGACGGATGTGGTTCCACAGGAATATTTTGTAAAATGTTACTGGTCATGGTGGACAATACATTGTGAAAACATTTTATGGAAATAGATATATGTTTTCAGGGGGAAATTTGGACAAGTCTTTAGGCTTGTTGAAAAGAAGACTGGAAAAGTGTGGGCAGGAAAATTTTTCAAAGCATATTCTGCAAAGGAAAAAGAAAACATAAGGGATGAAATCAGCATCATGAACTGTCTACATCACCCAAAGCTCGTGCAATGTGTAGATGCCTTTGAAGAAAAAGCCAACATCGTTATGGTCTTGGAAATGTAAGTATAAAGCAGATCGTACTAACAAAGTTAGTAACATTGAAATTAATTATGCATACAAAAGTAGCAACATATCTAGACATGGGAGACTGTCAAAAGTGAGTTTTCAGACCTCAGAAGCTTTTTTGATCATTTATTTAAAACGTTTAAACTGTGTAAGTAACTCCACAAAAACAGTGAAGATGCATTGCAGCCTTTATTGAGTTTGGTTTTGGTCTGGTGTGTGTGGTGCTTTTCTGCAGCTCGCTCTTCTATTGCCAGCTTAGGAGAGAAGAGAAGAAAAATTAACTGTAATTCAGTCTCACATTTAGAACGAAAAGAGGCTTAAGGAGTAGAAAGATATCTTTCTTTAGGCAGTTCTAAACAGGTATTGAAGAAGTTTATGTCAATTTCACAAATTTCACCGACCAGTTGTCTCTTACAATGAACTGAATATTAGTTCATAACAGACTGTTAGAGGGGAAAAATATGCTTGAAAATGCAAAATTCAGAGCTATACAAAATAGTTGGGTTTACATGAAAAATTCATTTAGGCAAATTTATAGTACCAAGAGACATTGGGAGTACTTTAGTCTTCATATCTGATTTTGAAATTTTTAAGATATCTTAAGGGTTTTGTCTGATGTGTTTTTTCTGCAACAGCATAAATACTGATTGTAAAACATTTATTTATAACAGAGCACCATCCAAAAAATGTCCACAGATAAGCACAATGCTGTAGGGCTTCTCAATGGGGTGGGACTTAGGGGTGTGAGGACAGCAGACACTTTTTTCTTCAGGAAAAGTGAAAGCTGAGAACATGTTCATGCAGCAGAATTCATTGTAAGAACCTGCATGGTGTGGGGTGGAAAGTAAAGGTCAGACTTCAGAAACACAAAGAATGAGCATGCACGACCAGCGTGATGTTTGCATCATGCATAGCACACCTGCTTAGTGTGAATCCCATACTTGTGGCAGTAGCAGCTGGAAAGAAAATGAAATCCTGATCTGCGTGGATGTGTTTTTCCAAAAAGTTACATCAGCCACTGTATGCTTCTACAGGCAGACAGCTGCACATCCACGTGCTGTCTGCTGCAAGGAGAAGCAGGTTCCTTGCTGTCTAGGGCTGCTGAACAAGATATAAATTGTTAGGAGCAAAAGAGACTTTATCTGTATTTGCTTCCTTGGCACTTGCCTCAATGATGTAAAAGCTGCTATTGCACTGGCGTATTTCAGAGGCTGAAAGTCCGTTATACAACCTTAGTACTTGTGTGCAAGACAGTGCTTTTATTTTTAGATTCAGCTGAACGGGCTGATGATGGTAAGAGAAGGGAGCCCTACTTAGCTTGGAACTGGGAGCTGGCAGGCCTAATGGAAAACAAGGAAATGTATAAAGAGGTTTGAATTGCATATGGCTTTACACTCCATTAGTTCCCCTCTGGCAACAAAAGGAGGTTATAATAAAAAAAATACAAAAATACCAATGTAAGCTAGTTTTGCTGACCAGGCTAATTATGATGAGATTTTAGTTTGGGATGGATGGCTACAGTGGTTTTTGAAGCCCCCACATGGAAATTTCCATAGTGTTACGTTTATAATAAATTTAGATTTTTTTGATGACTCATTTTAAGTCAACTATTACAGTAAATGAAATCAATCAATTCTTCTCTGAAAACCCTCCTATCTACTGTCTGCTGGAGCTCATGTGCAATCTCAGGCATTTCCTTGTTATAAATAAAAAAAGTACTTCTTCCAAAATAAGTGTTTCAGTGGAAAACAAACATGAGAAACCAGTAGCATGTGGTAAATGGCATTCAGCACTGGGAGCTGAGTGCATTCAAGTGCCTTTTTTGCATACTTCAGATAGTTTATTTTGATATGGATAATAAGATTATTGTGTTGAAAATCAAAATTATTAAAGCAAAATCGCAGCCGTAACCTTTGTGTGTCTCCACTTACTTGGTGTGATTAAAGCTGGCTCAAGGTCGTTGTTTCAACGAGAGATGTATTAAATTGTAGTGAGTATTTGCCTGGGCAGTTCCAAAATAGATTCTTCTCGCTGTTCCTCCATGACAAAATCTTACTTATAAAATCAAACACTTCTAAATGTGTGTTCTGTACCTCTGTAGGGAAGAGTATTTTCCTCACACCGACCTGATCAGACACTTAGATCCTGATGCTGCTTTGTGTGTGCAGGACCTCATCTGCTTTGGTTCAGTTCAGCTTCCTAACCCATGAAAAATTAAACTGGATTTCAATCAGGACATAAATGGAAAAACATATATTCTGTTCACGCACTTGAAGTTTAATGTAATGATGTTACCACAGTGTGTAGAGGTTCTAAGGGAAAAGCCGTGTGCAGATGCATTAACTGTAACTCATTTCCAAATAATATGATAAAGTGACACTTGAGGCAATGGCACAACTTCTAGAAAATTTTCACTTTAGGGAACCGAAAAGTATGACAGCTTTCTGTTAAAAAGAAGTGATCGTTATTCATGTTAGCAGTCAAAAAGGAATCTTTACTTTTTTAGTGTCAGGATAGTTATTGTGCGGAATTGCGGAGTGCTCCAGTTATCAGAATTTTGCAAGCAGATGTTTTCACAAACACCTCATGTTACAAATGTGCTGTAATCCAATGTAACCCTGTGTTTGTGAAGCATATGCTGTTCTTTTTATTTCCATATTAGTAGGAAACTGCAGTGGCATTTCTGATTATATATCTTCTAAAATATTATAGCCAAAGTAACACATGTGTCCAGAACTCCAGATGTTTCAATTTCAGATTAGGACATAAGTATGTATCTGACAATCTGCAAACACTGCAAAGCCATTTTTGACTTATGTGTTTTCTTTCTGTAACTGAAACATGGAATTACATTTGGCAATAAGCATGAATGCTGCAAAATATTAAGCCATATAAAGACCAGTTTCAACTAGAACTGATTTCTAATAGCAAAGCTGCTCTGCAGCATTTGCTCCATTCTGTGTGGGTCATTTATCTTCACAGAAAAAAAAGTATTTCCCATCTTTGGACATGAGCAGATGATGAACCAGTTGAGTGATTACTCAGAATCAAAAGAAACAAAAATAAAAAAAATTGCCCTTGCATTTTGTTTCACTAAATCTGGGTGAAATGTGCCACTTCCGTTCCACAAACAGTTCTGAGTTTCTCCCCTGTGAAGACCTCTTATTTAACGTCTTAAATGAGCATAAAAATGGAATAGGCTTACAAGGAGTGTTACGATGGCTGGAAATACCTGCACTGAAAGAGCTGTGGGATATATCCTTGCCCTGTCATAGCTAAGGGGAAATTCCCACTGAGCTCACCTGGGTCAGTGATTTACCCTTTGAGCTTTGCATTCCAGTTAACCATATCATTTGAATTCTTCCCTCTTCAGATATTCTTTGGCACCCTCAGTCTCTCTTCTTCCCAAACACCTTTTTGTTAATCACTAGAAGTTTTGTTTTCCTTTTCTGCAACCCATCCTATACTTTGAGATCACACTCTTGATTCATACTTTTTTCTCTTCATATCCTATACTGTAGTTCACTTTATTTCTAAAAGATATTATCTGCACTTGTGTAGAAATGGAGCATGGGGTGGGAGCAGTGAGAAGCATGAGTTTGGAGTATGGGATGGTATTACAAGCAGTAATTATGTAATAATTATGTCAGTTGGGTGGCAACCACTTTGAACGCACCTTAGGGCGTGGTGCAAGAGGCTGCATGCTAGAGGCAAGATGTAAACCCAGCTATCTCCTTGCTGGCTGGGACAACAATGTGGCTGTTTCACAGTCCTGACCTGGGAAAAAAGACTTCAGAATAGCAAAATCTATTATCTTATGCTATACACGAGAGGTGAGTCTTCCTATGTGACACTTGTGTGTTCAGATAATGCTATGAAAAAAATATGGATTGCGTCCTGAAGGAACTACTGTAAGCTTGAATTATTTGCATTTGTGTGAAGGAAATGAAAAGGCTACAGAAGTCCTTTTTTTTTTTTTTTTTTTGTCTTTCCTAGGGTTTCAGGAGGAGAACTCTTTGAACGAATCATTGATGAAGACTTTGAACTGACAGAGAGAGAATGCATTAAATATATGAGGCAGATTTCAGAAGGAGTTGAGTACATCCATAAGCAGGGTATTGTCCATTTGGATTTGAAGCCAGAAAATATTATGTGCGTCAACAAGACTGGTACAAGTATCAAACTCATTGACTTTGGACTTGCAAGAAGATTAGGTAATAACTTTTCTGTCTACTTCAGTATGGCATGGGGAAAGGGTAGGAAAAGGAGTAATTTAATATTATATCAATATTATATTCTTCTGTATAAAAGAGTAAACAGACATTTTTCATATAAGTAAGAATTGCTTTAGGAAAAAAATATAAAAAGGGAAAATAAGATGTTCCAGAGAGAGACTGGAGCTCCTCATCTTCAAAAGGAGTTGGTAGTGAAGTGTTTTCAAAGCAGCTATTTGCTTCTGTGGCCAAGAGTATAACTGTAGGTTACATGGTGAAATATATAGTAGTACTAAAATGAACAGATATTTACATTTACTCTAGGAAACTGTAAAACAGTTTCTGACTATAAGTAATAGAATGAAACCTAAATCCCATGAATGTTACAAATACTTGAGACTTTTTTAACAGCAGACTTTAAAGTGATGCTCTCAAAGACTTCTGAATATGGACAGTTGCATTCAATTTACACTTCACCATTAGTGTTACAACTTCCCATCCTAACCAGCAGCACATTGTTGTTCATGTTAAATATGTGAGGAATTCCACAAAAAGCTGTGTTTAAGTTGGGCTCAAAATGATTAATAAAATGTCACTATTTAAAAATAGCATAACAAAATTGAAAAAAAAAAAGAAAAAAAAAAAAAAGAAAAAAGGCCCATTTGACAATCCTCTTCTCTTCCAAAGCTGTTTTTAGCAGCTTCTTATCATTCGTTCAGGAGTGAGTTTTTCAACATGATCTGCAATTTGAAAGCGCAAGGCCTCGGAGGGTTCCTCCATCACTGTCACCTCAGCTCTAGAAAGCTAAAATACTTGATGGTCTTAGATTTTCCAACCTTGGTGATTCTGTGATTCTATGAATTGTGAATTGAGATTTCTCACTCATTTGCCATTCATTCGATTCAGACAATTCACATGCATTGCTGCTCTCTAAACGAGGAGGCCCACAGACAGATTCTTAGTAGTAACTTCCTTTCTTTCCCTCTTCAGTCAAAATTATATTTAGTGCTTATTATAAAACAGAACAGTTATTATTGTAACAGTAGAGTTTGAAATTACAGCCTTCTGTTTTTTGTTGTCTGCCTACCTGCTGCTCATCCCAGTTCTTTTGAGAATTAAAAATAATAGACGACTACGTGCCCAAGAACGTATTTTTCTAAAACAAACCAAAAATGGTGCATTGAATGAATACAAGAGACAAATCTACTCATCAGATTTTCGGGTGATGGAATTCCAAAAGGGCATTACATGAATCTCTGTCACATGGGCACTGTGAATTCCGAACATAGGTGTTTATTCCATTCATTGAAATAGAGCAGTGCCACTTCTCTTCCTTCATCAGCGCGGAGCCCATGGTTTTCTGGGAGCACAAGCTGGGTCTTGCTCTTGTTAGGGAAGCAGGAGAACTGTTATCTGTCGGTAAGAGTTTTGTTATCAGACATGTGAAAGATTTCATCTGCAGATATTCCAGCTGTCAGCATGGAGAGCTATGCTTACAGTACTGCTGAAGTGAGCAGGTTTCATCAACAAGAGATATGCTTGTAGCCACAGAAGGCGTTTTTATAGAAACTTCTTCAGCTACTTTAATAATGTAAAACCATAGTTAAACTCACATTTAGCAAGAGGAAGACCCTATTGTCAGCAGTCTGTTCACATCCATTAACCTTTAACATTTTTCTGGTAATGTAGTGGCATTATTGTATGCTGCATGGCAGACCCTGGTTGGTGAGCTGCTATAATTATGTCCCATATAGCAAATCTCTAACCTAGCTATAATTTTTTGTTTGTTTGTTTAAAATATAGAAGCTTGAGACTTATGAGCACTGAACCTGATTTTGATTTTACAATACTGTATGTTCATCTGGCTTAATATGTTACTATTTCTTGCAAAGTTACATTTGAAGGTACTTGCTGTTTCTTTCATAGCCTGCCATCCTGGACATCCTGGGGCGCATGGTTAGGAAGAGAGAAGCACCCTGCTGTTCCGTGCCCCCAAATCAAAAGCAATGTGTTCATCACTGAGATGTTTGTCACATTTGGCTCACATATTCTTCAAAAGCAGAAAACAATGTTGCCATCTCATTTACTCAAAAAGTGCTAAAATCAATTTTTTTGGAGTGACCTCTTTTTGCCACCTGTGCTACATGGTGCACTGACAGCACATTCCTTCACTTATGTTCCTTCAAGCTTTGTGATTTTGGAATTGACTGTCCAATTCACTTTGGTCTGACAGACGTGGGATTAGGAGCCCTTGTACTCCAGCCATAGCCCCGAGGCAGCAGGCAGCACTCAGCCAAGGGACTGCCAAAGGGAACAGTGACCGATTTTCCATTTCAGCTTCTGAGATTTATTTATAATTTTTTGTAACTAATGCAAGCAAATGGATTTAAATATTCCATGTTTCTTTCAGTTCTAAAGAAATTAGGATCAGCTCCTTCTGCTGTTGTTTTCTGCAGCTAATTAGTTCTCTTCTACTGTCAGGAAATACCAAACTGCAGTGGGATATTTTCCTGACCTTTTTTGGTGTGCTGAGGAACACATGTAGAAAATTGTTCAAGATAAACTTCTTGAGTAAAAGAGAATGGTTTTTGAGTACTGTAAAGATTTTTTTATTAATCAGCTGATGATATACTGTGTCGGGAGCCTGTCAACTTTCTGTCTGAACTAAATGATATCCAAACACAGATCCTACTTGTGTACCAGGGTCATAAACATCTGGGTAAAGAACTGACATATTATTGCCTTGAAAAGGTCTTTTTTCTTTTTTTCTTTTTTTTTCTTTTATATGCACAAAATGCTGTATCAGTTCTTTCACATTGTATGCTTGCACTCATATGCCACATTTTCAAAAAACATTTATCTGATCCGTGGGCAGCACATTTAGTACACCAGCCTTCTGCATACACGCTGGCTCGTGGTAGTTTACACAGTGCACAGAAAAGCTTCCAAACTTGGATGTGAAACATCTTAGCCTGAGATTCAGACGATTGTGATGAAGTTTTTAGAAAAATGGGTGCTTTGTGACAAATTTTGGTACTTTTTCGTAAGTACTATTGTAAGTACGTGTGGATGCTGACCTTAGAAAGAAAGCAGTGATGAAAACAGTATCTCAGGCTTCCTGTTTGGGCTTGGAAGGGCAATCTCTCGTTGACAATATAGAGAGAACATGGGCCTTGTTCTTAGCTAAATCAGATTAGGTTGAGTACAGAACAAAAGGATCTGCCTTAAAAAGCTATTTTGAAGGCCAGTCAGACAGCTGGTAGGAAGGGTCTCAGTGTTGGTGAACTTGCATGCAGGGACTGCATTTCCTGGGACTGCACCCAGGCTTCCTTCTCACTGTTTCCATCTCAGAAATGACCTGCCTCTGTAGATAGAGGCTTCTTAAAGCAGAGGTAGCATGTGAAAATGAGGTTTGCACAATGAATTTTCTATCATCAGAGCATTTACAATGGGGAACTGGTGCAACTGTGAATAATTCACTGTAGTTGTGCTTAAATTTGCTGCAGGTGTGCTGATTAATCTGTAGGGAAATCATTAACCCCTAAATACCCTTCAATTTTCATTTTGTGTGTTGGGAATTTACATAACTTGAAAAAGTAGCAGCTTGTTTGTATGATTATGTTGAAAAGTGTGGTAATGGGAATTCTGGTCAACAAAAACTTCTCTCATGATTCAGAATTGTGGACAAGTAGCTTTTAGGGTAGTCTTCTCAAAACTTTGACCTGTGATTTATTTGGTGGGGGTTTTTTTCAAGCTTTTCTCTTGATGGCCAAGCTGCAAATCTCTGTACGTGTGGATACCTGAGCAGGTGCAGGACTGGAATCTGTTACATCTGTCTTTCTTCCCATACATATCTGCTTTGTGTAGTTGTTAATCTCTTTGGGAAAGAATGGTTCCTCTCTCTGTCATTGTACAGTGCCTCATCCAGATGCTCCTCTTGCACAAAAGATAAATGCAACATAATGGATCTCACTTAAGGCTGATTATTCAAGTACATGTGCAGACTGGACATGAGTTTGTCAACTCAAGTCAACTCAAGCTTGTCTCAAGTCAGAAACAATTTATTTCCTGACATTTTTCCACTTCTAGAAAACATTTTTTTTTAATTGAAAGTGATTTTTTTCCCAACCCCTACTCTATTCTTTTCAGCTTCCTTCCTGCCCCATGCTTGCTTATTCTTTTCTTCTTCTTCCCATCTTATTTGAAATGAGCATCAATGAAAAACTGCTGCTTCAGTTAAAAGATGTGCAACCCAACACTGATTCTATTTCCTGTTTGAACTATAAAAATATGTTGTAATAAAATAATTATTCCCTATTATAATGTTTCTGCCATAACATGCAGATCCCTAAGCTTTAAAAAATTTTAGATAATTTGTTAAAACCCTTTTCTGACCCTGGAATCCTGAAATCCTCTTGTGAAACTGTGTGAACTCTTTGCAACACAACCTCCTTATTCTGTGTCTTGCACAGTGTTGTATGTTAGAGGGTGCTTAATATATAGTTCCTTTTTTTTGTAATTATTATTTATGTTCCAGCTAAGAAAATAGAAGCTCACTCATGATTTAATTTTTCTGATTAGAATTGTTAACAATACCACAAACAGATGTGCAAAAACTGTTTTTTTCCTGTTCCTGGAGAATAACAGTTTTTAAAAATTCAAATGCAGCAATTAATGGTTTTCTCTTTCATCCTTCACAGAAAGTGCAGGTTCTCTCAAAGTTCTCTTTGGGACACCTGAGTTTGTGGCTCCAGAAGTTATAAACTATGAACCTATTGGATACGAAACAGATATGTGGAGTATAGGAGTCATTTGCTACATCCTGTGAGTATCTTCAATATTCTTGATCTAAATCCCAACATTTTCTGAACATATGAAATTTCCACCAGCTTATGAGTGTTCTCCACATTTCAGGCCTTTTATATTATATTTAAAAGCTCCAGCATAGTTAATAAAATATCTTTGATCTCTGAAGCAGTGAACTGCAGAATTAGCAGTTCTAGAAATTTAACCATTTAGTGTTATACATCTTACATCACAAACCAACCACATTTCTCATTTGAAAGCCAATGTGATCATATTTAATTATTAATTTCAAACTATTTTTCCTTTCCAGCTGTTTAAGTAACGTTTGGGCATGTACTTGTAACTGATCGTCTCATTTTTTTATTCTCAAGAGAGAAAATTTTTGTGTAATTCTGAGGTCTTGCTATTCAGATTACATCTCCCACGGGACAGACTAAAATATCCCAACATTACTGTATCTGTTCACAGTGCATTTTGATTTATTATTAAGTGCAAACCACTGAACAAATTCATTTTAAAAGCAGCATGGATCAACCTCATGGACATATTTTAAAGAACAGTTGGCTGCAGCTCCTGGTTACACACTGTGGTACTCGGTGCAGTCTTTATGTTAACAACATGTGATTATGCACTTCAGTGGGTTTAGAGAAATGTCTGTGGAAATAACACCTCCCAGGTCTCATGCCTAGAACAGCAATCAATCTTCTTCCTACTGTGACTTTGCAAATGTGATGCTACATAAATGAATGAGATGAAACTCAGTTTGGAGTGGTTGTTTTTCCCTCACTGCAGTTTCAATAGCAAGTAAGTAGAAGATCTTCTTTTCACTTGTTTTCTTACCAGGCTTCTGTCAGTAACTTGCTTTCTTTTCTGGAAGAACCCTCTTCTCCTTGCCTAGCCTCATCCCTGACACCTGGTGACGTGGAGGTTTTCCCCTCACCTCTGCTCAGTCTTACTTGTCAGCCTATTCTTGTTCCCATGCCCTCCTCATTTCCAGACTAAGCAACATCATTTTCTTCTTTGTCCTATGCAAAAGCTACTGCATTATCTCTCTTACTCCCAGCCAAGACTGAATACTTCTGTTATCTTCTGTTTCATATGTGAAGTGTGCTATACTCTTCAAGGTCACTTTGCTCTGCCAGTTTGTTTACAGGACCTTCATTTTCCATTTAGTACCACATTTTTTTTCTGGATCTTGAAAGCTCATTTAGATCATTCCGTAGTTCAAATAATTTAGACCACACAAGCTGTACTCAGAAGACAAATCCATTTATTTCTCTAACTTCTGAGGTCTCCTGTGTTACTGAGTACTGGAAGAGCAGTGTGGAGATCTCAAACTGCCTGTGCAGCAATGAAAAAATCACCAGTGAAATCGATGCTGCATTGCCCTCTAGAGGCCTTTTACACGTTAAGAAACAAACTATTCAAATAAGACACACATATTTGAGGTTTCTAACCGAAGCATATGATGAGTTTTTGTGTGCTTGAAATATAAGCAGGCTGTTTCTTTTGAGAAATGTCAGGCATGCGTGGCAAAAGTTGGCAATGGCAGTTGTGTGTGTTCCCAAGGCAAACCAAGCCAGGGCTTCTGCTCCCATACAGTACACACCGGTCGTGTCGTCAACATCACAGGGCAAAGGGAACAGGTGAAACAACTGTGAAATGTCTTGCCAAAGATCAGTCTGCTGGCAGGGGCAGAAATTCTCCTTCCCAGTTCCTTTGTGCCACCAGAAGTGAAGAAATTTGTATGCTGGTGGGACTGGGGAGGTGTTGCATCTGATCTGATATGCCTTGTGAAATACTTCACGAAATAACTTGTTTGTAAAGATGTCTTTAAGCTCATTTAAATCTTCACGAGGGTAAACTTACATTACCAAAATGCAATGAAAATCTCTTTTTTCATGCGTAAACTATTGTCACAATAATGATTAGCAATACTAATCAGCATTTGTCTTTCTTGCCATAAGAACAAAGTAATAGCGGTTGGGGAGAGCTGTGAGGAGCTGAGTCATCACTTGGACTTTCCCTCCCCACCCGGAGGTCTGGCTCCCAGTCTGTCTTCACTTCCTTAAAGCCCAGCTATTTTTGCAGTCTTTCAACTCTGAGCCATTATCCAAAAGGGACCATCACATCATCATTACAGAATGCAAATAAAAGTCATTGAGAATTGAATCTCTCATTAACTGTAACTCTGCTTTCCTGTTTTGATTGTATGCTCAGAACTGCCAAATCTCATGTATGAAGAGTAAGACTCACTCACTTGGTGCCTGCCTCCCGTACCATCACTGTGCTTGTACCTCAGCATTTGCAGCCTCTCTTGCTGATGTGGTGAGTCAGATCACGAAAGAAGAGTTGAGCACTCCAGTGGCACTGGACATAAGCACACGGCTGCTCCAGACAGCTGATGGCCCAGAGCTGCTGTGTCCAACACATGCTTTAAGTGAAGTTGTAGGGAACGCTGCGAGACTTGACAGCATCTCTTTCATGGTAGGATTTGGGACAGTTGAGAGGCCTGCAACCTGCCTAGAGAGAAACATGCTTCCAGTATGCCCTGCACAACCAACAAACAGCCCAGGTGCAGCAGAGCTTAAGAGCTACTTAAAAGATCTCTGTGGGTGAAGGGTCTTCCCTACAGAATAATTATTAGGTGGGATGTTTCCTCAAGTAAGAAACAGAGTGAAGTCATTTCTCCAAAACCCTTCAGGTAAGCCCCTCTCCTGCCACACAGACAGAAGTACAGGTATTGCACTCTGCTGCATATCTCCCTTACAGCATGATTTACTTAATTCCATCCTACAGCTCACGAGTATCCTTTCCACATTTCTAAGCTACAAACCAAATCCTTTTAATCTTTTTAGATAACTGATTCAGTCCCATCTCTTCATCACTCTCCATTCTTCCTTAAATTTCCCTGTTTGTATTCTCCACCTCAGGCTTTTTATCTTCCACTTTTATCTTGCTCTCTGTCCTGTTCTGCATCACAGTTCTGTTCCACATACTTAAGTTGATCTATTGCCTTTGAAGTAACAGGCCACAAATATTATAGCTTGTGTATATCATCTCCATTTATGTCTATTTCAGAGTTTCTTTTTGCGTTTGCTGTAACCTTTATCTAATGAAGGTTAAAACCTCCTGAATTCTTTCCAGCTCTTTCTGTCCAATTTAGTCCAGGCAGAAATATTTGTTTGTGACTTTTCTATTTCCAGTTCTTTCCAGTGATCCATTTGGATAGCCAGTGCTTCTAATATTTATTAATCTGAAACAATTTCTAAATTTTATTTTTTTCTAACCAGATTTCAGCCAAAGATCTCAGCTTTGTATTTACACTGACAGAAGATAGCACTTTCCCTTCCACCTTGGAATCTAACCAATACAAGTTCATTGTCTGCCTAGTGATACATACCCTGATCCTTCAGACATCCCCTTTCATTTTCATTTATTGTCTTATTCATCGCTTCTCCTTTTCCTCCCTCGTTCAGCAGTTAGGTCACTTGAAAGGCCTTTAGCATCCTTCATCTTTTGAGTGTGCATACTCAGGACTTCGATGCCTTCGCTGTCTTGCACTTGGCTCTATACTATATTAAAAATTTAAGCCTTGTTAATATAAAGATAAGAGAGCATTCTTTTTTCTTCAACACAGCAAGCTAAGAGGCCTTTAATGTCAAGACTAATGCTCAAAAGAAAATGAGTTATTTGGTCAGCAGCACTGGCAAAGTGTGATTCCACATTAATCCACTGAGCATGTAAAACAAGGATGAGAGCAGAATACTGGCATGGCTTCAGCAATGAGCTGTGTTCCTTTACGTGGGCATCAGTTGTCCGTTTCTTCCTTGCAATCACCAGTGTAGGAGTGAGTCAGCCCTCCTCTAAGGAAGAGGTTGTTTTGTACAGTGGATACACATCACCAACAAATGAATCTATTGTAAGCTTTACTTGTAAAAGCATTCAACTACTCCGTGATCTCCAGGGTGCAGCCATTATCACCTCTGCCTAAATGGGCTTACGTGACACAACCTCTTCTTGCAGAGTAATGCTCAGAGTCCCATTTTATGAGACATGCAGCAATCCCATCTTTCCTGGCTTGGTGATGGTTCTGGTACAAAGGCTTCCAAGTGAAAAACTGTGATCTTTATTACATAGGCACTAAGACTGGTGACCATATTGGACCCTTTTGATCTTGACATATCTATATGTGCAGTCAGAGTTTCATTAGAACAGGCCAATAAACATTGAGGATTGTCTTGAGAATAAAATATCTTTCTTCTTTATTTAGAAGTGGAAACCGTGAAAGACTTTCTAAACAAATGGTTCCAACATGCCAGGAAGATGCCTGCTTAAGTAGCTGGAAAAATGTTTTCAGTAAACATCTTGCTTCTTGTCTAATAGTAGCCTCACAGTGTAAGCTCAGTATTAATTTTCTGGAGAGGTAGCTCATCTTTATCACTTAGCTTCAGCATTCCAAAAGGAAATTGTTTCCATAATCTGTCAAAAGAGTTACTTGGCCATTATTACTTTAAATGGCTATTAAGAAACGAACAACCAAGACTTAGGTCAGTGAGATCTGTGATAAAGAAAAGAATTTCTGAGTATAACCTGTCTAAGTTTCTGGGCTGATTTTTCTTTTGCTTTCTGACTATACACAAAGATCCAGTTCTCCTTACAAGTATTCTCATGACAAAGCAACTGATTCACAATGTGAAACTGTGGTGGACTGACAAGGTTATTTTCAGCTTATAATTTGCAACAGCACATTCAGAAATGCAAAAATATGTTCAGTGAAGCCTTTGAAGGGACACTGTTACAGCGGTGTTTGGAAATGGCAGATTAATGGGTACCAGTCAGATAATTAAACAAATGCATGGAGTGGTTTGATCCTATGAAAGCAAATAAGATTATAGCAGATAATCCTGTTGTGCAATTCTTCTTCTTCTTCAAAAAAATAATAATAAAATAAAACCAACCAAAGCAACCCAGCTATTTTTTACCACTCTAATCTCCTCCTATTTATCCCTCATCTGTCAAAAGCCATGTGTGACATGCAGTCCCTTTGCCCAGAAAGCTACATGTCTCTCCAAACCCTGCACCTGCAATATCAGTGTGGAGCAATGGGCACTATCTGTAACAGTCCCTGCAGCATGGGAGTGATCTCTCAATAAGCAGCTTTAATCTCTGGACGTGGGCCAAACTATTATTACAGCACAAGAGCTGCATAATACTATTTGTGGTAATACTATGCAAAGGTCACATTTGCTATCCTTTGACAAAGTGTTGAAGGGAAATTGGATTGTTTTTGCTCTGGCTACCCAAGTGTTTCCTCTGGAAGTGTAACAGCATGAAGAGCATCTCCAAAACTGACAGTGAATTAAATAAATATTTCACAGAGTTTTTTTGTTAGTATAAAATGTGAGCCTTCTGGTAAGTCACTGAATTGGTTGAGAGATTACTGTGCTTAGTACATAGTCACAAAAGAGACAACTTAGAAATCAGATTTGTAAGCCAAAACCTAGAATGGTGATACAGATGAGAGCTTTTCACCTTCTAAAACATTACAGAGAGAGAGAATATTTGTTGTTAATAGGAAAATGCTTAAATATTGTAGTGGGGGTAGGTGTAAGACTCTGCAGGAGGGCTTTGTGGATTCTAGGAAGGAGTTTTTGCATCAGCAACGCACCTGGCCACGGCTGCTGATGTGCGTGAGGGCAGAGCAGAGTCCCTCATTCTGTGATGGCTGCACCAGCTCTGCAGTGCTGTCAGGTATAACACGTGTCTCTTCCAGTAAACTGTGTCAAATTCAGAGAACAGTTACAGTAAAGTAGGTTGTTTTATTGGAGTATTTTTGTATGTGTTAATTAACCTTTCCGCTTTCTGCAAGTCGTGCCTATGATATGTGCATAAATTTATGCACATATACAGTTATAAAGGCAGGCTTCACTGTTGAATTTGCACCCTACATACTGAAAAATAAGACAGCAGATGCCTTCTGATCTGATTTACCTTCTGCCTGAGAAGAAAGCGACCTTTTATCTTCATCTCATGTATTATTACTAGTAAATTTCTGAAGTATACGTGCAGGATTCTGCACTCTGCTGCACTGCACACAACTTCCAGAAATGGTAAAAGATTTCATATCTGCCCTGCCTGCGACTTCAAAGAATGCATCTTTCTGCTTGGCTTAGGGAAGTAAAATCCATAGGAAAAAAATCTGAATGAGATTTTGAATGTAATTAGTAACAAAAGAGTAGCAAAACAGCTTAGCAGGGCATTATACTAATATTATTCATCTAGTGGCTCACTTTATTTGTTCCCAATCTCCTTTCTTACCAATCTCTTCTGTAGTATTCAGAAGCATCACAATATTTTTCCATATAATATTTCCAGAACCCTAATAATTTCCACTTAATTTTCCAAATTAAAAAAAGTACTACTATTGAAATGTATCTGATTGTTTAAGAGAATGGTTAACATGACTGCACAGAGGGAGGAAATAAAGTCCATAAAATGTGACTGAGAATAGGTTATCAGGTAGATTGCATGCCAGGATGGAGACTGGACAACTGTCCAACTTGCAGTTTCAAGGAATAAACCAACCTTTCGTCTGAACATGTTCACTAACAGGCTGATCTAGACAGATATGAGAAGAATCTGGCTGCACAAAGGTACAGTATAATGAACGACACAGCTCAGCTACAGAAACATATACTGCAGAAATGAGACCATGATGTTCTGTAATTGCCTTTCACTTGCTGTTTATCAGTTATACTGAGTTAAAAGCCTGGAAAGCTCAACTTATGCTATAAAAGAGTATGATTTCCATTTCAAGCACCATCATGACTGATTGAGAACGTAAAGACCAAACTACTTCTGGATGCATCTGCATAGCTTTACAGCCTGCTGTGAAGTAGGACTGTTTTATCTGGCAATATAACTCGGGGAGAGAGAGGTGTGTGATTTTGTTTACAAAGTAGTCTTGGGAATTTCATTATTTCATGCTGCACCTTTCTTCCCAGACTCTCTCTACAGAAGTAAATGGAATAAAATGTACAAAACACTTGGTTTGATGGTAAAGGTAGGAAAAGCACTATGAATGCACACACGCACACAAAAGCTATCCAGCTGCCTTTGATGTGAAGATGGCAATATTATTTATGCAGAACGACACAAGTCATTTCAGTCTCCATTTTCACCTAGTTCTGCTTCACTCCTCAGAAGTCTTGGGAAGTGAGAAAGAAAGAGCAAAATCATTCCTCTCAGCTTTGCAGTAAAAAATCAGGTCTCTTCCCCATACCTGTATCCCCAACTGTAGTTAACTTTGAGTCTTTTTTTTTCTTTTTTTTTTATAGTAAGCTTTGACTGACAAAGATCTGCAGGACATAGGGGATGTCACACACTATATAATTCCGTTTGCAATCTGACGCTGTTTGCCTTGTGTCCGTCTGTTCTACCCCAGGGTCAGCGGGCTTTCTCCCTTCATGGGAGACAACGACAACGAGACCCTGGCCAATGTCACCTCGGCCACGTGGGACTTTGACGATGAGGCTTTTGATGAAATCTCTGATGATGCCAAGGACTTTATCAGCAATCTACTGAAGAAAGATATGAAGTAAAGCAGTTGGACTCGATACACTTTCTATGTTTGCATTTAGCCAAACTTGCCAGTCTTGTTTCCCCTGCTGCAAACTGCCGCATCGCCGCAGGCACCTCTGGCAATACTTTATAAGGAGCTCTGCGTGCCCTTCTCCTGCGTGCAGCTGGCGTTTATTTCACAGTGCAGGGGCTGAATGGAGTGCTTACTTTTAATCACCCGCACTGTCTGCTTTTGCTTTCCCTCAGGCTGGGTGCGTCCTGAGGCTCTGTGTGCCCACTGTGCCTTTGCTGCAGTGTGGCCATCACATAAGAACTACAGATTGCTGCATCAGTATTCTGCCTTGATCTGAATGGGCTGCAGTTTTGCTGGGTCTATTTCCTTCTGTGGCTTTTTGAATGTGGTGCCTCTAAACACAGTTATACACTAAATACAGTATAAATCTAGCAGTTGGGCAAGACAAAAAAAATAGAGTGGGAAACCCTGCTTACAGCAGACTGAACAAAGCAAGAAAGCCTTCTTCTTGCAATGAGTTTCAATGGGATTGAGAGAGAGCAGAGGGTTATGGGGTGTGCATGCGCAGGGAAGCAACAGAGTCACTGTCCCTGGAGATGTCCATGAACTGTGGAGATGGAGCAATGAGGGACGTGGTCAGTGGGCATGGTGGGGTGGGCTGGTAGTTGGACTGGATGATCTTAGAGACCTTTTCAAACCTTTATGATTCTGTAATCACAAAGTGGAGAATGGGTGTGGTGCAACCAGAGATTTGGACACTGCTGTTTTGTTACATGCTTGGTGCTGTATGGAAGGGAGGTTATTAAGTGGTGGAAATGGGGAAAATTCTAGAAGTGAGGGAGAGATCTGGGATAGGATTCTGCAGGCATGAAGTAGCTGGATCATCGCCACTGTAGCTCTGTTGTATGTGCTCCGTGCCTAAAACATATGGCTTTTCATGCTCTGTTTTACAATGTTTTAGTCACACTTGAAAATGCACAGCTCTCTCTCTCTCTCTCAAAAAAAAAAAAAGAAATCCAGAAATTGAGAAAGTGAGCTTGAGAAGTAAGCATGGCTGGGAAAGCAGTGCCATGTGATCTGCGCTGCTAAATTTAGGAAAAGAAAGATCAGCTTTGAGAAAAGAGAGGGAAATAATGTTAAAGCAGCTGTCATTAATGGCAACACTGACTGGTCTTTTTATATAAAAACAGGAGTCGCTTAAATTGTACTCAATGTCTTCAGCACCCATGGCTGCAAAAAGACACCAAAAACATGGAAGCCAAAAAACTTTCCAAAGATAGGATGAAGAAATATATGGCCAGAAGAAAATGGCAGGTAATGAAGAGGATGTACCAGTGGGCTTGTTATCCTAATAAGTCTCTGTATTTCTAATGTCTGTGATTCCAAGAAATAAGTCGTGCCAGGCAGTTTCTGCACGGGAAACTCCCATGTGGGCAGTGCGTGAGTGCAGCACGGCGGTGCGGGTGTTCAGGGGTGAGCAGGAGGAGGCTGTGCCCTGCATGTAATGTGACTGCTTCACTGCTACAGACAGATGAGTCCAAGCATAGATTTGCCTCTTCTGGGGCTCTGACTCCTTCCTCCCTGCACTGCTGAGGGGTTTTTGTTATCTTTAACAAACCTGAACTCTCCCAGGCCAGTAGTTCCTGTCCTGTAGAGGCACTCAGCTTCTCATAGGACTGTCACAATGGTTCAGTAATTTTATTTCACGTCTTTTTTTCTCCATATCTTCTTGTTTCTTAATGCTGGAACTGTTACACTCAGTCCATCTGTACCATTCTGATAGTTAGAGTAGCTGAGACATAAAATCCTGGATCCAGCTTTTTAGTAGCCTACAGAATACTCATTTATGTTAAATCAACCTTGTGTTTCCCCTTAGGTTCTATTTTACGTGTTTCTTAGGAGATCATGCAAGCTGTACAAAACACACGTGTCCATACTACGGGCATTGCGGTTTGAGTGTATTTTAGTACCCTGGCAGTAGATTCTTGAGCCTGTCAGAGGTCTGCTTCCATCATGCAGATGGTACTTTCTCATTCGTTTCATATTAGCTGCTTATTCATTCTGATGAAACTCAGTCCAGCCCATAAGGCTATCGAGAAACCCATCCACCACCAGAGCTAAGCTGCAGTTAAACAGTGCATAGCTTTCTTGCTGGCTCCCCTCTTGCACAGCGCTTCTTATCCTCAGCTAACAGAGACATTCATTTAGGTATGAGTTCATCAGGGGAAGTTTATATCTGCAACTAAATTTGGTAATTCAGACCAGCCTGCTCTGTCTCTCCTAAAACATCAGAGCTATATATAAGCAGTTTGTCCAACAATTCCAGCGCGGTTTGCAGAGATCCCAGCTAATTTGTACGAAGCACCATTGTCACAGAAAATCACATGCCTTTTGGATTGGATTGATCAGAAGCCTTTTGTGTTATGTCTTAGAAAACAGGCCATGCTGTCCGAGCAATAGGAAGACTGTCATCCATGGCAATGATTTCTGGTATGAGTGGGAGGAAGGCCTCTGGGAGCTCGCCTACCAGCCCGATAAACGCAGACAAAGTAGAGAATGAAGGTAAGGAACTTCGCTGCAATTCATTTTTACCTCTTCAGGAATCTTAGGAAAACTCGTAGCAAAACGCTAGAAGAGACTGATTGTTGAGTTGGTTATTTCTGCACTCTGTCTCTGTTATTATCTTTCTCTTTTTCTTTTAAAGAAATCTATCAAAAAGTCATTATTCTCATATTCTGATACTCTAAATGCCCCAGTCTAAGTAGTGGAAGCAAACTGTTCTCTTTTTAAAGGCAAAGAATTAAGGCAGATTTTTCAGCTGCACGCTGTGTCAGTTTGGGAATGCATGTTTATACAAAACTTGCAGTGATGTATGAGCTCCTCATGAGAGCGAGCAAGCAGTGAAGCATTAACACTTGCTGTGACCAAGAGCTGTACGATGGGTAAACCATGCTACTCAGATAGAAGTTTTTAAATAAAATGTCCGCATTATTCCCCTAAATCCCCTAAATTAGAAGTGTGGATTTGTGGTGCATTTCAATCAAAAGTGCAGATGTTTGATACTTCTGAAGATCCAGCAAGTCATTTTGACATACCCATATAGACTGATCCGAGCTGAAGCAGTTTTCCCCTCAGACCAGCAGAAGTCTGGTTTTGATTACAAACAAATTCAAGGAAAAATTAAAGATTATTCATAGCACAGTGGCCTGCATGTTGATTTCATTCTATTTATGGTCTGAATATTTGTGCTGCTGTGACAGACTGGCACACAGCTATGCAGCTCACGTCCTCTCTGTCCCATCAGCTCCAAAGAATTAAGCGAAATGAAATAAAAAGCAGCTTTCATTACCACCTGGTTAAAAATAAATGAAATGCATTTTTTGAGAATATCCCCTAAAAAATTGTAAAACAATTAACAATATTTTCACTCTCCTCCAGATGCCTTCCTTGAAGAAGTGGCTGAAGAAAAGCCCCACGTAAAGCCATATTTTACTAAAACAATCCTTGACATGGAGGTTGTGGAAGGAAGTGCTGCTAGGTTTGACTGCAAAATCGAAGGTACGGTGAATAAGCATTATCTCTTTCTTTCCTTCCCTGCCACCTTTCTGCATCGTGCTGTAACCTAGCTCTTTTCTTTCTTTCTTTCTTTCTTTTTTTCATTGTTGTGTTGGTATCATTTTTCTTTACCAATATCTGCATGTCACAGCATGGATATGTTGCAGAAACAGAACTTTGGAGCAGCATGGGCTTGTTCTGTGCTTGCCATAGAACAGCAGCCTGCTAGAGTCACTGAGTGAGTCACTAATTCAGAATACCAAGTGGGAACAGCAAGATGATTTTTGAGGGTGGAAGCAATAAAAACAAGATGCAGTGTAATACCACAGGTTGCAAAAGTATACTCATAAAGACTGCAAAGACTGCTTACCAGAAACTAAGAATAAAAAGGAATCATTGTCTAAAATGACTGATGGGTCTCAGGTGCCCTCAAAATGACTTGAAATCGTGCATGCATTGTGGTAAAGGTAAAGAAATTCCCTAACTACATTTGCAGAAGTAGTAATGATAATATCACTGTGCTGGTTGCAAAAGTCACATCTAGAAAATACTGTGTGATTTTATTTTGTTTAACTTGCAAGATCAAGAAAGAAAATTCAGCCTGGAATATGCAGATAGAGTAAGTTTCTGAGTAGTCACTGAAGGAGCTTAGCTTGGCCAGCCCTCGCAGTCTGAAGGCAGATACTGTGAGCATTTCTACTGCAATGAGATTGAGGTTTCTATGTCACAGCTGTCAATGAAAACTGGAGATTAGGAAGAGAAGAGCCGTTAAAACAAAATGGATACTGTTAGTACCATACTGCATGTGTAAAAAGTTAGACAATATCTAACCTTAAAATTAGGTTCAGAAACTGCCTCACTGACCTTCTGCTTGTTTGTTTCTGTGCTCCTAATCTCTTTCACTGCCTGTGTTTCCTACCTCACAGCGGAGATGTGAGGATGGATTATTCTTGCTGATGGATACTCAGCGTGAGGGGTATGTGCCTAAGTACTGCATGGAATAAATAGATGGATGTACATGGCCCGCGGTCCAAACTTTCCAGTGCATCACTGTAACGTCTGCTGTATACTGGGGATTCTGGCCCTTTATTTCTGTTTGGTGGAAAGCCACCCTCCCATCACAGTGCAGAACTTGGCTGAGACAGCCTTCAGTTTGTTACTGCAGCCAAGAGTACTGTATAAGGGATTGTTCTCCTGCATGGACTGTACAGCCCTGTTCTGGCTGCTGGAGTACAGCAGAGCCATTTGCTTCACAAAAGGCTTGGAAACTCCTGTAGAGCTGCATAACTGAAACACTTTTCTTAGACTCCCTTGCTTAACCTAACAAAGGGAAGTAGGAAGCAGGAGTGCCAGGTTCACCTTACAGGACAGGCTGGAGTGTAAGGCTCAGACTGGGAGGAGGAAAGTTCAGACCTGCCGAAACAAAGCAGCCTGAGAAGGATAACGAATTGCAGTTGTAGCCCCAAACACCGTCCCCTCAAAATGCTAAACAGTGGTCAGCATTGGGAACTGCAGGTTCCACAGAAGCTGTAGCACAAGGTAAGCTTCAAATACACTGTTACGAGTCCCATCCCGCCTGATGACCAAGACATATGAAAAGCTTGCTCCAGTCACTTTAAAAGCAGTTGTAAGTGGTATCTAGTTTGTACCTCACAGCTAGCTTCCATTTTTGCTCTTCATGATAAGGTTGTTTCAGGCAAATGTAAAGAAAAAAGACCTCAGGTCATTTGCATTTATTTTACATAAAACTCAATGAAATATTTCTGTACCACCACGTCCATACACAGATGTGGAATCGGAGTTGAAAGTAGTGACGGATGAGTTAATACTCATTTATTGCAATTGCTGGTCTCTCTCCGCTATTGCAGGCTATCCTGACCCTGAGGTAATGTGGTTCAAAGATGATCAGCCTGTCAAGGAGTCCCGTCACTTCCAGATAGATTATGATGAGGAAGGGAACTGTTCTTTGACTATTTCTGAAGTATGTGGGGACGATGATGCCAAATACACCTGCAAAGCTGTTAACAGCCTTGGGGAAGCCACGTGCACCGCAGAACTCCTTGTGGAAACAATGGATAAAGAGAAAGAAGAGGGAGAAGGAGAAGAAGATGAAGAGGAGGAAGAAGAATGAAACAAGGCTCAAAGAGAAAAAAAAAATATATTTAAAGACTCTCCTTATAAGGCTCAGAAAACCAAGTTAACAAAAGCACCTTGTGTGATACATAGGTCTTTGAGGGGTTGTTTTTTCAGCATGATCAGTTGATACCTGTTTGCTTTATGTACGGGCATTAATTGAAATCAGCAGGCAATTTAAGTTACTAGCATTTAAGCAAGTCATCGAGTAAGTTGACCAGTCTATCTTTAAAATTAGAACGTATGGAAATAAGTCTACAATTATATTCTGAGCTTCTTAAAGAAAAGGTCTGTTTACTGAGCTCATTGCTCTATACCATCATTTTCTCAGCCAAAACTGCAGCTAAGTGGGCTCCCTAAGGTCTACTTTACAAGGAATCATTTGCCAGACGTGCAGTGAATCGCTCCAGTCCAAAGAAACTGCTCCCAGAGCAGCGTCTCCTATAAGGGAAGGTCTGATACAGCCAGTGTTGCAATTTTTAAGTTGCCACGGTTCATTTCTCATCTGGTTTAAACATCGTTTCATTGTCTTAACTTCAAAGATACCTACTGCCCTGCTGTTGGTGCAGCTCTAATGCTGGCTAAGCTGAAATATCAGTGGGCTTTGCTACGGTACTCCTGGTGCTTAACCATGATGGTACCCTGTCAGCTTTCCCTTATAGAACCTGGCACGTCAGGGCGCTTACAGACGCCTGCTTAAGAAACAGACTGAAAGCACAAAGACAGAATATCTTCTGTTTTGTTTTGGTGATTTTCTTTTTTTCTTTTTTCTTTTTTTTTTTTCTTTTTTCTTTTTTTTTTTTTCTGGTCAGTTTAATAATGACCTAATGGTTTATATATATGCTGCTCTGAGAAATAGGTTATTGCACCGTCAGTGAATGGCTCTGACGTGCAGGCGTGTGAATGGAATCCCAGGTTAGTTAAAATTTTACTTGCATTTATTTGGCAATTGCAAAACAGATTTCAACTGATGATAAGCTGGAAACTCCCGCAGATTTTTTGGAGTAGCCAAAAAGATAGTAGTCTGGATTACAAACTCCTTTATACTTAGCAGTTTCCAAAGAATCTTAACGTATATAGGACCTATTTGTACCCTATGAGCTTGACTGTCTTGTTTTTGTCTAGAACCTGCACCAGTAAGGCTGTTGCCTTTTAAAAAAATGCAGAAAAAAAAAAGAAACGAAAAACCCCAAAGCCCAGGCTTTCTTTCAGAAATGGTTAACGCACTCAAGACTTAATAACTTTGCTTTCCTTTCACAGTATTGGCACCTTTTATTTTTTGTTGTTGTTGCTGTTCAGAGGTAATATCAGAGGCTGTAAGGTGATATGCATAATCCAAAAGCAGCATGTCTTTCTTACATTTATGTATCATTCCAAAAGTGATTCTTTTCCACGTTGTGTGTAAAGTGCAACAATTTCAAAGTTTACCTCTTCAAAAGAATACCTTAAGTCCTCACAGTTAAGTAGGCAGTGTACTTTATTACAGGTGTGTACAATATCAGCCTTAGGTTGTTTGATATTACCGAGTTGTGTACGTGTTTCATATGATTTGCTCTTCTGCATTCAAAGCTCAACTAATGTGGATGACACAGTGGTTTTTAATTGCTTTACTCTTTGTTGCTAAGTTCAGATTGCCAGCATGTCTTTTCCTTTTCAATTGATAAAGAACTCTTGTTATACTAAACACAGTATTGCCACGATTCCTTATACAGAAAAGTTTTTAATCTGATTTAGAACATACAGAGCTTTTCTCACGTTTTTAAATGTTTTAGGCAACAATGGGGTGTATTTTGTACCTTAATAAAAATATGCTAATGTTTTCCCTGTTTGTTAAACCATCAGAATTGCAAAGATGAGAACGCTACGGCTGTAGTTACTCACAGTTCCTAAATAAATAATACCACAAAGCACACTACTTGTATGCTCTATTGCAGGCGTTACTGTGTTCACATCGCTTAAGGAAACCGACAGCAGCGGTCTTTTCCTATCCTGTCCTCACACCTGCCTGGCACAGAAATGGGTGAGGTGACAACAGTGAAACTTGGTCAGTCTTTGCAGTGCTGCTGCACTCACCCTGTTTTGTGAGTGCAGCAGGAGGCTGCTGTGCCCAAGCGCCATCAGGTGCAGCATGGGGCTGGTACTACTTACAGGTCTCCAGCCTTACTGCGTATCTCACAGTGACTGCAAACATGAATGGGATGGGGCACCACTGCAGCTCTGCTCTTCTCTTACAGTTAAGAATTCCTTATGATGGGGAAATGTATAGTTCAGGAAGTCTGCAGGAGCAAAAAAAAAAAAAAAAGAGGAGAAAAATTGAAAAGTCAAAAACTAGACACATATTCATACCAATGTTCCTAGAAATTGTAAAGATAACAGCATTCAGCATGTTTATTTGTGCTGCTCTTATGCTGACTTCTTTTAACATGCAGTTCGAGGCAGCATGGACCAGGCAGAACCACACAGAAACTCCCTAAAGCAAAGATTGTGAAACACCTGCTTGTAGCAATATGTTTCTTGAGCAAACCTTCAGCCCTTGAAACAGTCATCTTCGCAAAATGGGCTCCACCACCACCTTGAGAATGTACTTTATTCACTGACTGCTGATTTCCATTTGGATAGGCACATTTGTAAAGCAGCAAAAGATACAGCTTTGATCGCTTAGGACGTGGGCATGGCAAGATCTGCAGGTACATATGCTGGGTAGGTAATAAAGCCTGTAAACTCCACACTGGTGGCACTGCACAGATGTCCAATTCCCTCTCCTTCTTTAACAGTCCTACAGGCTATAAACTGCCTCCTTTTCTCTAAGCATGTACTGAGCTTACCATCCTTCTGTAGCCTCCTGTTAACATCCCTTCTTCAGTCTGCATGAAACCACAAACTTCAGAAATGGTCTGATACATAATGGTGTGACACAGTACCTAATTCAGCTTTAAGCAATTCATTCCAACTTGTATTTAACCTTTTGTTGTCGTTGTTGTTGTCAATTTGAAGAACAGGAGAAAGGCTATTTTATCTCAACAGAAGTTATCTTGATGTTTTTACAACCCTAATTTTGCCAGCTATCCCAATTGGTCTCATAAAAGGTGTTACCTCTTCCTATAACCCTCGTCCAGCTCGTAAAATGTTTGCAGAGAAGCCACACTTTGGGTGTGGTAGGGTTGAAACCCCCAGAAGCAGAGGTTATGCAAGATGCTGCACAGGTTGGATCGCTTCATTCTTTTTGTTTTCCTTTTGTACAAAATTCAGTCTTATTAAGCAGCATTGGAGATTTGGGACTGGCTGGTTTTCACTAGTTGAGTTTCTGGATTTGCAGAAACCTAATTGACCTAATTAGAGTCCTGTCGGTAATGAGCACCCAGCGCACACAGCGGGTGGGTGAGGAGACACCTGCAAGTTCCATGCAAGGCACACAGATTCCTGCAGTGCTTCTGTTTGCTCGGGCACTGACCGGCACGGGCTGTCACAGCTCTCTCCTCTGTAGTGCCAAGCTTTGATAACACAGAATTTTTGCAGTTGTATCTATGAATAATAAGCGAGCCGCTTGTCTAGCATTTCTGGGAATACTTCTTGGGAAGGCTGAGAACACGGTGCTAACAAATCCCTGTCCGAAAACTCTCACAAACCATTCTGGAAACAAAACCCACTGATTTCTCTGATGAATTCGCCGCCCTACTTCATCCTGCGGGGCACTATTTCTAACCTCTGTTTTAAAGCGCAAAGGAAAAGGCAGCTCTCAGCCCCCACCCCGCGCCTCTGATCCCGCTCGGCCCTCCTCCAAGATGGCGGCGGCGGCTCCGCGCACGGCGCCGGGAAGGCCCCGCCCCTCGCTCCCGCCGTGCGCCGAGAGCGGGCGGAGGCCGCGGGAGCGCCGCAACATGGCGGCGGCGGGCAGCGGCGGCAGCCGGGCGGACAACGGCTACGGTGGGCAGCAGCCGCGGCGGAGGAAGGGCCCGGGAGCCCTGGCCACGGCCTACCTCGTCATTTACAACGTGGTGATGACGGCGGGGTAAGGAGCCGGGCGGGGGGCCGTCCCGGCGCGGAGAGAAGTCCCGCCGCCTCGCGCGCCGCTCTGCGGAGCAACGTCCCGTAGCGCGTGCCGGGAGGCCGCAGCGCCGGCGGGTTCTCGTGGGTGCGGGCTGCTCCACTCCGGAACGGGCGCGCACCTTGTCCGGCCCTGCTCCCGGCTGGAGCCGCGCACGCCGCCGCCTCCTCCTCCTCGCCCCGCGCCGTGGGCCCGGCCGTTCTCGGCAGAGATGCGCCCTGTCGCGGGGAATGTGTCAATAGCGGCAAAGAAGGGCGAATCTCCGGTGCCCGGCGTTCCCCCGGCCCTCCTTGCTGCGGCCGCGGGGCGATGCTGCTGGCGGCGTGCAGCGCCGCGCGCGGCAGAGGGAGCGGAGCGGGACGGAGTGCGTTCGGCGCTGCGATGGCAGCGACGGCCGGCAAACGGGACTTCGTCGCTACGTTTTTAAGAGGCTGTAGAGTATCGGCGTTACTTGGATGACAGTGAAATCAACTTTTGAAAGATGGAGGCGGTTCGGGTGGGAGGAGAGAAGAGCCTTAAAAGGGGCGAGCCGGCACTGCTGGGTGAGGGCTGCGGGCCGGGAGCCGGGCCTGGCTGCTCCGGGAGCTGCGTGCAGAACCGACGTAGGCGAGATGTGCCGGGATGAGGCTGGTGCATCCCGCAGCCTGCAGCTCACCGCTGCCAGCTCGTGCTGCTCCGGCTTCTGAAGCCGTCGCGCTCCTTCGGAGCAAAGGTGACTGCGGGGCAGAGCGCTGTGCTCACCCAGCAGGCTTGTGGCTGTGCAACGGCACTGCTGGGATTTGTGGCTCCATGTGATGTGCTCTTAGAGGGAGAGAGGTAATTGTCTACTAGTCTGATGTGATTTAATCTCTTTTCTCCTCCCCATCACCCAGAAATATTAAATTACCTGAACAATAAAGCACAGCCTTAACAATTGAACCTCTCTGGATACTTCTCTGAACTGAACACGCTTACCTGTCTGTTGGCATACAGATACTTGACTTACCAGTATTAAAAAATCTCGCAAATCTGAGATAAAACCTTGCAGTAGGAATGGAAAGGTTTTTTCAGCATCGTGACCTTTTATCGTGGCAGGAGAGCACCTGATTGTAGCAAACTAACACTTCCTCGGGAGAAAAAAATGGAAACAAATCCAGGTGTTGGAAACCAGAATGAAGCGGCATAAATCTGCGTTGGCTCCCTGCTGTCACATAATAAGGTTGTTTTCCAGGAGTCGGTTGCAGAAGCTCCCTTCTCCCTGTGAAATCTGTGCACAGGTGATGGCAGTAGTTGCTAATTGTCCCTGTGTCAGTTGGAACACTCAGGTTCAGCTTCCCGCACTGCATTGTGTTGGAAGAGAACCATGAAATGAAAGCACAGACATCTCTGAGATGAGCAGAGGATGAAGTGGTGCTGTAAAACACACAGTAGCTTTGCCTTCAGTTGAATGCTGTTGTCCTGTTACCACATGAAGCAGAGCTCCTGTGCCCAGCCTGGCACCTGATCTCATTCTGGAGGCGTAGCTGCAGAATAGAGATTATTTCCTAAAACCCACAGCTGACTGAAATCTCTGAGTGCTGGGGGTGGGCTCTCGCTGTTGGTTAGTGTGCATAAGTTGGATAAGTTGCTTAAAACGTGATGATGTCTCTTATTTGTAGATGAGTGCCCTAACTGACTGTACTTGTGGGCAGAAGTAACTGACAGTGATACAAACAATGAATTTCAAAAGGATTTCACTCAGTGAAATCAATCTTAATGCAGCAGCTTTACAATTTGCCAGTTGATGTTGTCAGTGCTGAGCAAGGAGCGCTCTGGGTTAGGAGTTTTGCTGTCCACAGCTGCAGTGAGCAGTTGCTGGGAGTCACAGTGCACTCTCCCCTTTGCAGGCTCCATGTTCTCTTTTTGCATTAACGAAGCAGTACTTTGGTGAAGTTGGCACACTTTTAAGCTAAGCTAAGGAATTAAACTAAGGTCCTGAACACGATGTTTGCTTGTCAGGTCTGAGCATCTGAAAGCATTAATTGTGTATGCCATATTCATTTTCCTTAATTTGGGGCAATCGGAGAGTATGAGAAGTCTGGCTTAAAGTTCACGTGTGGCAGTTATTGAATGAAATGCAGCTGTTGTATCAGGTAGATGCTGGTCAGAGAAGTCTGAATAAATGAGCTCCTAGCTTTGCTTCCATGAGGACTGGGGCTTCTTCTTGCCTTCTAAACTTCTCTCCAAGCTTCTTTCTTAGTTGGTGTTATTGTGTTCACCCACTTCTGTTCTATTTTTCCTTGTCATTGGAAGTGGAGAACTATGTAAGAAACACAGAAGCGGGCTAGAGGTGCTAAGAGCTTCAGTCCCAAACGGGAACATCTTTTACTGTTGTGCAGACTGCTGCTTTGGTGTGTGCGAACAGCAGTTCTGCTGGGGAGGATGGAGGAGGTGAGCAAGGCGAGTACCTCAGGTGAGAGCAGATGTCTGCAGGCACAAACAGGAACCCGAATCTTGTGCAACCTGACAAGTTGCTCAATTTAGTGACATTTCTTAACAGGCAGGGAAGATCAGAGGAACACGACAGTGACAGCCTGCTGTGAGCTGTTGCTCTAAAGAAGGAGCATTCAGTGCTGCAAGGGAGAGTCTTTAATGCTGTAGTGCTTCTGCACTGAGTCCAAATACCACATTCATCTGATTCTTTATCAGTGGGAATTACTTGGCAAATGATTGTTTTGGTTGCACGAGACAACTTTAGCTGAAACAACTTCGTACTATGAGAAAAAAGAGCTTGTTCCTCACTCCCCATCTCTTCCCCACTCTGACTTCTCTTTGGTGCTCGCCTTCTGAGAAGTCCAGGCAGAAATGGAATAGCTGGTTGTTGTTGTACTAACATACATTAATACAAACACAAGCCTGGATGTCAGAGTTGCTTATTACTGAAAAATCTGCACTTCAAGGTGCATTTCATGTAACTCAGCATAATATTTGGGAGAATATTTGTATACACTTTGTAATATCTAAAGTAATGTGGTACTTACAAGCATCTAAAGTGCTGTAAATTACCAGGAAATGTGAAGAAATTCCTTTCCAAAACCACAGCTGCAATTTTCTTTTTCAAAGGCTAAAAGGCTGTTGTGGACTTTCTGTCTGCAGATACTTCCAGTGAGGTGCACCAATGTTAGCAGAGACACACAGGGGCTCAGGACTACCTCTGTAACAGCACTTCTGGCTTTGGAAGGAGGTGGAAATGAGGTGGGCTGGTATCCCGAGTAGGTCAGGGCAGCCAGAAGGAGATCCAGGCAGTGAAAAGCCAGGAACTGCCAGTAAGGATTTTCAGGTTTACTTCCTAAATTAGCTGAGGAGGGCTAGCAGGTCACGTTCTTCATAATGAAGTTGAAGGCCCAGTTGTCTTGCAGTTACTTATTTATGACTCTCCCATAAAGTACATCTTGGAAATGAATGGATGGTCTGTCATAAAGCCTAAGGGTCTACTTGGAACTGAAACATTATGGTTGCTTTCTGATTCTTGCTTGCTTATGTCATAGTTCTTTAAATCATAGTATAGTGAGAGACATTTGACTCACAGTAAATGGTTTTCTGCTTAAGCTAAACAAAATGTGATGCCAATCTTGTTTAAAATTTCATGAGTACCTTCCATAACTAAAATACAGCTCACTGAAAAGTAAATCTAGGTATTAAAGATACAGTCATCATGTTGATGCTGCAGGATGTTTAAAAAAAAAAACATCAACGTAGTATTTAATAGATTTGCAGAGAATCCAGCTATTGAATGTTTTGTGTGTTGCACTCCAAAGTTGCAGAAGGTAGGCAAAAAGTTGGTGTATTTCAACACAGTTCTGTATCTGCTGCTTTGCCATGTATTGAGAGAAGTGTCAAGGGTTTCTTTGTATTTATGCTCTACTTATGCCTCCTTATCTTAGACGTTGTTCCTCTCTTTCAGGTGGCTTGTGATTGCCGTTGGGTTAGTTCGAGCATACCTGGCCAAAGGTAGCTACCATAGCCTTTACTACTCCATAGAAAAGCCCCTGAAATTCTTCCAAACTGGAGCTTTGCTAGAGGTACGTGTAGTGGTCTTCCTCAAAACACTCATCAGTGTTTTGTTTAGCAGAAACAAAGCAGCCTTTGAACAGTTCTTTCTGGGTGCCTGCTTTTTCATTAGCATTTGTAAGGTAACTTGGAGGTAAATGTAATTCTACAAGTACAGCACACAAATGCTGAATGTATTGCCTTTTAGCAAGCAGTGAAGGAGCTTTTGGTCTGCTATTTATCTGCTAATTATCTTGGGTAGCAGAGCTGAACAGTTGGCTTAATATTTGAAATACCAATATGGAATCTAAAGCTCTTATGGTAGAATTAGACATTGTTTCTGAATTGCTTCATTTGAAATGTTAGTAATTTCAGTTTCTCTTTTTGTTCTAGATTCTGCACTGTGCCTTTGGTAAGCTTGCAAACCTTCAGTTTTATTCTTTTTGTAGAAAACAGCAATTTTAGCAGTGGTTCAGCATTATATTATGCTCTGTGAATTTTCAGGTCTAAATCCTACACAACTTTTTAATGTTTGCTTGAAGTATATTCATTTTTTTTTTTTTTACTGAATATTTGACAAGTTAAATCACAGAAAAGAAAATAACACATAACAGGTTTTCACTTGATGTTACTTGACATTCTATTTTTTTATCTACATCCTTCCAATGTTACAACTCTTAAAGCAGCTTACAAATGCTTTATAGGAGGTCACGACTCTCCATTCTCTCCATCCTATAATCTTCTGTACCAAGCTGTCTTTTCTCAAACATTGTTTCTAGCTGCAAATAACTTAAAACCCAATAAAAACGACATTCCAGGCACTTGAGCTTTGCCTACGCTGTAGCACATAGGCTCGTGCTGTATAACTGGGTAGAGGGAAATCACTCTTTATCACAAATTCAGTTATGCTTTAATGGAACTATCTGTGAGACTGAGAATTACCGAAGACTTGAGTTGACAATTCTTGTTAACCTAACGCTGTGAGCTTGTTAGCTTGGTAGCAGGAGTGTAGTTGTGTGTCAGTGGCCTGGGGTTAGGCAGCAATATCGTGGGGCAGTCAGCCTGAAGAGCCTCGTGTCTGAAGGAAAGGTTGCATCTTGTCTGGTTAGTCGTCATCAGTAGTGAGCATTTTCACCTTAGCATCTGGATTCTTTCTTTGTAGGACAGAGAGCATGGAAATCTCAGCATGATCAAAGATGCAGTGCTTTAGGAGGGAGCAGTGCTTTAGGAGGGAGCAGTGCTTTAGGAGGGAGCAGTGCTTTAGGAGGGAGGAGTGCTTTCCTGTGCCTTTGCTTAGCTCTGATTTCTCTGAACAACTGTCTGCTCAAAAAGACAGTCTTATGTTCAGGTACTTGGTATTGTGGTTTTAAATACAAATGCCTGAGCTCCTGTGTGATTGTTTGCTAGCTACTGTTTGAAGAGTAAGGTAGCATTAAAGTTTCCTAAAGGTGCATCTACAAAGCTGCTTTTTTTCTTTTTTGCTCATAAATCCTCAACATACTAGAGGGTCCTTCAGGACCTGTAAGCTCATACTGACTTTTTGTGCAAAAGACTTTTCTGAGTAATTAAATGCGGTTCCTTAAAATCATATTCATAAATTTGTCAGCAGAGGGCAGCGTAATTCTGTGTTTGATGTATTTCTTGCCTTCCTCGATGGTTCGGTCACTCTGAAGTTTGTTGCCTTGTAAAGGGCAGCCTGTAGATTGTGCCCAGATCATACCGAGATGTGAACGGTCAGATGTTCTTCAAATTAATGCAAAACCTTCTTAGAGTAGATGTTGATGTAGAGGTAGCTACAATTTAGGTGAAGGAAAACCAACTGGAATTGTTGGTTTTTTTAAAAAAGGATGCTCAGATGAGTTTTCTCTACCCAGTAAATGGTCGATCCTCTCCAGAGCTTCACTTCTTCTCTTCCATCTTGGAAGTGATGCTTTTAACGTAAATAAATCAGTTATTTCCTAATGAAGACTTATAGTCAGTTTGTTTCAATTTACTGTAATGAGTATACAGGTTTTTGTGAGCACTCCTGTTAGGTTAACCAAGCAGAAAATAGCTGTGTGCATTCTTTTTTAATGTTGGGCATTCCAACACAGAACTTAACAGTCAGGGTCTGAATATACAGCCATTGTAATCATTCAGAAAAACAGAGGTAAGAACTGTTAAGGCTAATAGGACTGTCACAAACAGGAATGTGTCATAGAGTTACCTGTGCTGCCAGTGTGGTCCTTCTAATTCTATTTTATTTTATTAAATCTCAATTGCTGTTTTTTGTTGTTGTTCTTAACCTGAACAGTCCGTAGTTGCTTTAAAAATATTATTTTTGATGGATTTGGAAATCCTGTTTAACAGGTGGCAAAGCAGGATAAGTTAAACATCAGAACCCTAGGCCAAAAAACTTGCAAATAAAATGTTCTTTTACAGTTCCAAAGCTATAATGCTAAAACACTGGAGCACCAATGCCTTACTGTTTTCTTAAACGAAACTTGTTTGCAGATGACTCGTAAGGGTATAAAAATTCCCTTGGATTATTTTTTCCATGCTCCTTACAATATATCTCTACACAAGTGGATGGCAGGAGACGTGGTCCTGTGTTCCAGGTGCCTGCAGAACTGCTTCTCAGTAACCCCCAGATAAGCTGGTTGTGTTTGCGTTAGCCTGCTCTGTTAGGAGGGGTATAAGAGCTCCACCTTTAAGCCGTGATGCGTACAGCCTGTTCTCAACGGGGAACTTCCTAGGAAAGAGGGAGAACTCGTCAGAGCTGGAGGATTTTCTGTGGAAGGTGGGAGGCTTAGTGCAGCACGTGGCAGAGGTCTGAGCAAGGCTTACTGCTTGGTTCTGGGCTGGGGAGCCCTCTGTCTGCCAAGAGCTGCTCTGGCATGCACACTGTTAGGTGACAGATGTTTTGAAAATGCCAAGTTGAAAATTGTCTGTTGGGTACCTTTTTAGAACAATTAGTAAATAATTAGGGGTGACTAGAGTTTACATAAATTGTAGCTAGTGAGTCACTGAATTTGATCTCATGTTTTTGGCTTAGATTGACATTGTCTTGGCCAAAACAAAACAACCTTGTTTGTCTTATTGTGACATAATCTTGGTTGGTTCCTAGTCAGTTTTTTTTGTAGATGAGGGTTTTTTATTTGCTGCTCTGGGGGGGAACACTCAGCAAAACATCTCTATTGCTTTTACCTTTTGAATCATAGTAACAAAGATTATGTTGTATGTTTATTTTAATGAATCAGATTGTATTTGAGAGATTGTGTCCCAAAGGCTGTCTCATTCAGCTGTGTTGTGTACTGAGCAATGTGCAGACTTTTATTTGCATTTTGATTTACAAAGTCTTGGTCAGGAGAGTGTGTAGTATTGGGCTGTATGAATTCACCATGGGACAGGCTTCATACTCAAATTTAAAAAAGAATAATGATTTCCTTACAAAAACTTTGAGTAAGTGGACTTTGACTTAGCTGTGCTTTATTTCCCCGCCCTCATTCCAGTGGTCAGGGATATTTACTAATTGCAAAATATCTTCCAGGCATTGTTCCCTCTTCTGTTGTTCTGACTGCTTTCCAAGTGATGTCAAGGGTTTTCCTGACCTGGGCAGTAACACATAGTGTAAAAGAGGTAAGTTATGCTACAAAATAGATTACAATAACTAATGACCCATGCTGAAAAGCATTTGTTGATTGCTGACTTGTTTTCCTGCAAATGTCTTCTGTTGTTACACAACGTGTGGAATGGAGTTTTCATGGATCAAAGGAATAAGATTATAACATTATTTATTTTTTTTCTTGAAAATCAGATAGATCAAAGTTTGAATCTCTCCCAGCTTTTGTAGTCTTTACTGGAAGCTGAAGAGATCCCAGTGTGCCATCTGGACCCCAGGTTTTGGGACAGCATCCTGGAATTGATCTTGCTGGAGCAATAGCAAAATGTCTTCACTGTCTCTTCTGTACATGATTTACTTGCTGTTCCACAGCATATGGAAACTCCTACTCAAATGTTTGTTCATGGCAATTCTTACATGTTTTCCGTGATCTCTTTTCCAGGATAATCTTCCCTCTGTCTTTTGTCAATCTTTCTTGCATTCAAGTGTAGGTTTGGGTTTCTGGTTGTTTCACATTGCTTACCATACTAAATATCACTGTACTTTTCACTAATGTCTGCAGAATCTTCTGGAAGCAATCATTTGAAAATTATTCCCAGTGGATGGCTATTTTAATATGTGAACATGCCTTAACTGATACAGATCCTGCTGACTGACTTCACATCACATAAATACTTTGTGGTAGTTCACATATGCTGCATCTATGCTGTTAGTGTAGCCAGGTGATCTTTTTGTCTCCTTAAGGAAAGAAATTAGTCTTGATTCACAGTCAGCATGGCTGACTGAAAGACAGACATCTAGTGTTGTCACGCGTGCCTATGAAAGATACTTTGTGGCTTGACATGGAGAATGTCCTAAGGAGTTTGTCTCCTTGTCAAGTAGGGAAGCTGCTTTCTCTTCCTTACTCCAGCACCTGTTACCAAAAAGTCCATTTGTATGCAGAGGAATGTAAGTCTCTATAGATCCTAATAATTAACTTCCCTGTGATGTTATAGTGGTTGTCCATGTGGAACCTTAGTTTTGTGCGACTTGAAGTGAACGAGTGTTATTTTTCTCAAGAGACTCAAAATCATGTAAATATTTATGTTCTGGCAGATTTTATTTTTGGTGCTTATAGAAGTGTTCCATTCTCTGCAGCTCGGTGGAGAGAAATGCTAGATAAGTCTGCAAACTGATTGTGGATTGGGCTTTTTTAAATTTATGCCCACATTTTCACTGGGAAAAAAGCAACAGTGAAACGAGAGCATATACAAGAAAGTTTAGGCCAACATTCAGTTTTTAACAAGGATCGTTCCAATAATATTGCACGTGGTTTTTTTCCCTCATGCTTGTGTGATTGGTTAAAATCTAGAGAGAGACTGTCTTACGTGTTCCTTTTTTTAAATGTCTCCGAAAGTAGGCATAAGAATGATAAAGAGTCCTGTGATGAGCTTTTCACCTCTGACTTTAGAAGTATTAAGTCAAATGAAGAGGTGATGTTTTTTCCCCCATCAGTCTGTCTTCACCCTAAGCAGAGAGCCTGCAGTCTCGCCTGAGGAGCTGTATTTCAAATGTCACAAGTGTTCTACTCTTTCTAAAGGGCTGCCTGCACAAGTGAGCTCCATGATGAAGTCCAGGATTAAATTCTCACACAGCTTATGGAACTTGTAAGCTATGCAGTTGCATGATGAGGTTCTCGTAAAATAAAACTCAGTTTTCCTCCTTTAACTTTTTGAGTGAGAGCTGTTCAATATCTTGCTTTTTCAGACTGTTTCATATCTAATGAGGTTAAAAGAAGAAAAATCTGTCTCGCATCCCTTCTTTCTGCCCAAACATATTTCGAGATACTTGATGTGATTTGAAGCATGCTTCTTGCCACTAACACGTTTGTGCTTTTTGTTGAATTTAGTACTGATGTGTTGTTAAATTCAGTATTTATTATAGATGTTAAAGCATGGCAAATGTTACAGCACCGCACACTTCTTGGAGTAGTGATTAGATTTCCCTTTATCTCCCCAACATAATTAGCTGTTAGTGTAGTGGAGAAGGGCCTGGTGTGTAATATAGCGCCAGTACTTTGGAAAAAAGCATTTTGTCATTGTATTGGAAAGGAATTGGTTTGGTGAATTTTACTGTTTCCTCTGCGAAAGAGAGAAGAGAATGAGGAGTGAAGGGCTGAAAGAAAGAGAGGAAAACAAGTTGCCTTTCAGTTCAAAGTTGTCTTTTTGAATTTATGTGAACAGTAAGATCATCTGGTGCCATCACAGAAGGCCTTTGTGGAGTTCAGTGTTGCACCTGGTTCTGACAGCTAATTAGAAAAGGTGCTAGCTGTGACTTAAAGATGGTGTTACAAAGGTAGCATTGTATATATTTGGAGGAACGTTTCTAGAATACAATCAAAAAGCACAGTGTGAGGAAGACATGTACAGCTTATTGAGCAGATAATTAAGACTGCAGCATCTGCAAACTTGCCATCTTTCATCGATAGTAAAGGATACTTACACTTAAGATTGAAGAGCATTTTAATTTAAATAAGAAGCACAAGCTGGGAAGTTCTGAGCACCAAATTGGTGAGCGTAGCTGACATGCCTAATTTATCACTGCTTTACATGTGTGTAAAGTTTGAGTAATTCTGTACAACACAAATGTCAGTCAGGCCCTTTATACATCCTATGAGGCTGCAGTGTTTTTTAACTGATATACCACCAAACCCAAGCTGTGGACTCTGGAGAGAGGTGTGTTTCAGCATCTCTGTTGCACAGTGCTGCTGTTTTTATCTTTCTATTTTATGATGTATTTAGCTGAAATTATCACTAAACTGTTTGTCAGACTGTTACTCTTAATTCTCTCGCTTTCTCCATATTTCTAGGTTTATGATATCTTATACCTTTCAAATCTTGTGTGTAACTTTTCTGCATAAGAAGAACAGTAAAAGCATCTTAGGCTTTATTTTATTGATTCCCAATTCTGAATCTCAGTTTTGCACCTTAGAAGGCTATAAATTCTCTTGTATTTCAGGACTGTTTGTTACATGCAGTCACGATGGCAAGCTAAGATATGTTCAAGGCCCCTTGAATGATAAATGGAAACACATGCTAAAAATTATACCCGTGGTAAAATTCACCCTAATTAAGGGATTTGGACAAATAAGTTGTATATAAAGTGTAAAATGTGCTTTGACTTTTTCTAACACCACCTTCAAAGACAGGAATGAAAAGGTAGAGGAAGAAAAATTGGGTTCTGAGGGCAGCACTGGGATTTGTGGTTTAAAAAGGGTCTGCTGTTTATTGGCTGTATTATCCTCTTTACATAGAGGCTGGAAGAGAAATGATGCAAATACAGCATTAGCAGTGCCTAAATAAATAAGGCTCTTGGGGGACTGTTTTGTAAATCAGTTCCCAGGAGTTTGATAATGTACATCTCAAACATCTTTATCTAAAGTATTTAGAAATTGTCAGTCCTCAAAGAGAAGCTCTAATAGTGACAGTTTTTCAACAGATCCATTAATGTGTAAGAAATATACTTTTTAATTGTGAGCTGTGGTTAAAATGTGTTGATAAAGTGCACAAGTTGCTCCTCATTAGAAAAGTGTTTGAAAAGTTCACAGGTCACTCTTATACAGAACAACTACCAGTTCCTCTGTCTTTAAGTAGGGACACAAACTGTAAGACAGTCCGTAATTCCCTGTTAAGTGACCCTTTTGTTTTTGATGGTGTGAGCTGTTTCAGTCATTTCCAAGCATGGTTCCAATACTAAGGTCAATGGAAAAGACCAGACTTGAGAAAGCAGTGTTACAAGTCCTGCAATCATCTGGCAGCTACAATTTCAGTTCTGTCTCCTTCTATGTGCATCAGTCACTGTTGGTCTAACAGTTTCTTGCTTGGTTCTTCTTGTGCTTCTTCAAGCTACAAATTTTCATTTGTTGGTTTTACTGACTTCCATAGTTAGGAAAAGAAGTGGAGTTTTAAAGCACAAATTGAAGTCTGTGAAGTTTAGCTTACTCACTGAGCTGCTCGTCAGATCAGGACGAGAAGATGCAGCTCTGGAGTGCTTGTGAGGCATGTTGCTCCTTGGGAACACCATCATCTGTGAAGTGATGCTGACTTCCAGGTTGAGAACTAAGTTGTCTTTTTGAAGCAGACCACAAGCAGAGTTAGGATCCTTTTCTAGTTACTCAAGTAGTGTGGAAAAATAAATTTGGTTTCTTCTCTGAAAGTCTTCAAATAGGTTTTGGATATTGTTCTTTTATGGTCCTGTATGGTAGACTAATATATAAGGAAATTATCAGTTTCAAGTGGAAAAGGATGAGGTATGTTTGATGCAAAATGCAATGAGAGTGACTTTAATTGTTCCACACAGCAGAACATAGAATAACAGTAATTGTACTTCACAGGATTTCCAGCATTTTTATACAATTCTACTTGGATTCTGTGGTCTCTGTAACAAAGGGATTTTTTAATGAGTAATCCTTGTGAACTTTTTTGTACACGAGTATATGATCAGTCCCTTCCTATTAAAAGGTTTCTGCTCGCCCATATATTCTCTTGTTCCTTTGTTTGTACATGTACTCTGCCCAAGATGAATAGGGTGTACCACCCACACCTACTGACTTCCTTTTCCCTTTTTTCGAGAGTTGGAGGAAAAAAAGTAAATGCAGCTCCTTGTAGTTGAGCTCTTTTTGTTCCCACGGTCTACAGAATTTGGGCTGAAGGTACTCAGACAGCTGAGAATTCACATCGTGCTTCTGTTGGGTGGGGAGGGTGCTGCATAAAAAGTTGTGTTCACTCTCTGGAGTTTATTGTGCAGGTATGTGACCCTATATAATTCCTCATATCTGCTATCCATCTGAAACTCATAATAATGCTCCCAAATCTAATGGTTCATTTTAAAATACATGCTTTTGAAGGTTAATCTTCAAAACATGAGGGGAGTAGGAACTGTTTTCCTTACTTGCATTTGCAGTTCAAGCTCTAAGGGGGGTAAAGCTGTGAAACAAAGTGGTGCCTTGAGCGTAACAGTAACGTTTAAAGGAACAATGTTGCATGCAGTAAGCTGGGGAAGGGGCATGGAAGGATGCAGCAGGTAGTTGTCAAGTTTATCTGAAGTGAGGCAACTTGAGCTGCTGGCTCTCTGCTCTGAGCCCGTGTCCTGCTGATTGCTGCCTTGCTGCTGCTCGCAATTTAGAGCCAGTTTCTCACTTGAAGGGCGTGAGAAAAACAGGTTTCCTTTTAGTCAAGAAATAGTGCTGGGTAGGATTGGAGTGTAAAATCTAAACCAGATCTTGAGTGCTAGCATCCTGTGCTCATCCTGTGCTAGAAAGAAATCACAGGACTGAAGCAGAACTTGGTACTGTACAGGAGTGGAAAAATTACAAGCTGTTCTCAGTATCTGATCAGCAAAGCTATTCTTAAGCCAACTAGAAAAATATGGAGCATGACAAGAGATTTTTTTGCTGTCGTTACTAATGTTGCTTTTAAGCTTTTTCCTAGAGTCTGTTTTCTAAACTGATGCAGTAAAGCAGCCCATGGAAATTACTTTCTTTGGGGTATTTAAGTCTGGTGAATAATTAGTAACACTTGTGTTCTGTATTTAAGCTTTTGCTTCTTCCTTGCAGGTACAAACTGAAGACAGTGTCCTGTTGTTTGTAGTGGCCTGGACAATCACAGAGATAATCCGTTACTCTTTTTACACCTTTAGCTTGTTAAACCATCTCCCTTATCTCATTAAATGGGCCAGGTAGGTGGCAATTTAAAAATAAAGATAAAAAAAAAAATAGCCTTGAAGCACTGTTTTGATGTGGCTATTTCTCTTGTAACATAGTTGCAGCAGAGCAAGTTACATTCCCAGGGTAATTGTTCTGTTAGTGAAAGTGACTTCCTAGCTTCCTTCCAACAGATTTCTGGATTAAGAACGTACTAAATGTTAGCTGAAAGTACTTTATCAGAACTCAGTACTATTTACAAAGTGATTATGGTAAGTAAACTAATATTTACCAGTAACCATTGAATCTGAGGGTTGTGCCTGAAACAGTAGAGGTCGTTAATTAATACTGACTGGCCCTATTTTAATAATGTGTTCTCAACTAAGGAGTTTGGATGTCAAAGTAATGAGGCATGGAGGTGGGGGAATTGTTTTAAAGTTACCGTTCAGATTCTCAAAGATTGTCCTTAAATAATTCAGAAGTGGTTGTTGATGTCAGTATTTTGTCTGGCATTGATGTTCATACACTGCCATGCTCAAATCAAATTGAAGTTAAGGCTTTAGAAGTTGAATATCCATAGTGGTACTTAAGTTCTTTTTCACAACTTTTAATCCTGTTCTTAAATGTTTTGTTCCAGGTACACTTTGTTTATAATATTGTATCCAATGGGAGTCTCTGGTGAATTACTCACAATATATGCTGCATTACCCTTCGTCAGGCAGTCTGGCTTGTATTCCATTAGTTTACCTAATAAGTACAACTTTTCTTTTGACTATTACACATTCCTGATCCTGGTTATGATCTCTTACATTCCACGTAAGTACAAGTTTGTTAGTTCTTTAATATTAAAAGCAGTATCAGGAAAAGCTAACAAGTGTGGGATTAGCATATATACGAATAATTTTGCAAAATTCATTTTGGATATTTTTTAAAGAGGAAAGTCAGAGTTAAAACAGAGTTAAAAGCAGGAGTTGCTTTCTAGTAATGCTTGTAATATAGCAATATGTGTTTTTTCTCTTACATTTGATACATAAAATAACCGTAGTACTTAGCAAACATTGACATCTTCATTTTGTTGCCATTTACAGACTTTCAGGAGAACAAGGTTTAAAGCAGTTTCTTAAAATATGGTTCAGGAATAAGAATGTTGCTTTTGCTGTAATGGCTGGGGAGGCATTTCTGTTGAATTAACTTGAGTTGATACTGTCTTTGGTGAATGTTTTTACAGGTAAAGGTTGGCTTTGTTGCTTAGTGATTAAGAGCATGTAGATCTTCAGCCAATTTAGATGTGCAAATCAAAGTTTAATGTGCAAAATAATGCAGTGGCACTGCTGCTAGCTATCTCTGTAGCTGTGTTTATATGAACCTTGTTGCTTATGCTGAGTGCCAAATCATATTCTAAGATTTAAATTTCAGTATTGTGGCTGTCTGTAAGCACTTATTCTTTCTGTGAACTATTTTGGACATCAAAATTCATAACTTTTTCCTGCTGTTTCTAAGAATTCTTTTTATATATGTGTAGCTATTTGTCTTCATTCTCCAAAAACACTGATATTACTAACTCCAAGGAGCCAGAACAATAACTTTTGTTCCTCCTCTAATAAACACAAATATTAATTACTTCTTATGAGATTGTTTGATCACAACTGACAGACCACATGCGAGGGAAGCCACCTGAACTCAAATAATTTTAGCCCTGTTTTTCCATTAAAATTGCAGTCTCAGATATTTTGTAATTCGTTATCCTTTGCTGGTTGTGTAACTTGAATTCAGTCTTTTTTTTTTTTTTTTAATTATTGTGAATTGGTTTCTTACTGAAGTCTGAGAACTGACTGCATGGACTTGAGAAGTCTTAGGTACCTTTTCACAGGCAGATATTCCTCTGTTGTTCCAGAGATGCAAGCAAAGCTGCAGTCATTGCAGTTATTCTTAAAAGCAAACTGTGCAGGAAGCTTGTTTTCTGAACCCACTGAAGGCCTTAAAAATTTTGGGAAAGTTAACATCATGAAGAAAGCAAGTTTTAAATCCAGTGTTAAAAATTAAGATTAATGTTCTTCATAGTTGCATCTTACCATTTATCTGGCTTTAAATATCAAATTTAGTTCTTGCCTGTCAAACAGACTTCTTGCAAGAAAAGATATCATTAAGTTCTTTGTATATAATAGATACCAATTATTTAAACTTCAAACAGAAACCACATGGCTCTGTATACTTCTTCGTTTCTGGGCAGATGTATTCACCACTTAACACTGAGGGAGTTAAATGAATTGAAGGGCAGGATTGGAGGAGATAGTCAAGATATTTAATTCTGGGAAAGGAAACCAAGGGAGAAAATGAGAAAATGCTAACCTTAAAAAAAAAAAAAAGAATGAACTAAGTAGTCTTTGGTTGTCTCACACTCATGGGGCAAACACTAGGCAAGTGTAACTGATGTCATCTATGTTGATATTGACCTTGTTTTATTTTGGCATTGTTCACAAAGATGGAAGCTTTTGCTGTTTTGCATCCCCTAGTTCATTCTTCTGCAAACACGGAGTGTGATGTCACCTTAGAAATAGGAGGAAAAAAGCTTTGCAGGAGGATAGAGATGCAAGAGGCACCAGTTTGTATAAAGTTTTTTTAGATCCTGAAAAAGAGACACTACAATCATAAGATATGAAACAAATCTGTGAATTTCATTCTTTCCGATGACTTCCATTTCTCATGGTGCTTTATTTTTCCTCCCCTCTAAGCAGTTTATTTTTGTTGTATGCATGCTGTTCGAGAAACTTTGTCATTCTTCTTGTATGAGCAAAGTTAATTATGAAATAATGTATTTTGCCTTTAATTAAAAATGGCATAGTTCTAAGAAAAATTAAATAATACCTGAAGTCTAAGGGCAGTGTTGCTTGTTTTTAGCCAGTAGATGATTTGAACAGTGTGGAAAAGCAGATTTTCTTTTAAGAGAATCACTGATCTTGAGTATCTGAGTGTTTTACACCAACACAGAAGCCTGACTTCTTCCTTTGTCTGTTTTCTCTTCAGTCTTTCCCCAGCTGTATTTTCACATGCTACATCAGAGGCGAAAGGTGCTTTCCCACACTGAGGAGCACAAGAAGTCGGAGTAATTTCAATTCTTTCAGAACTTTTCAAACATCGAAATGCTGCAGATTTTCAATACCCAGCATATTTATAATAAATATACCAAGATAAAACTGTCAGAGGTAAAAGACCAATAATTAGCAAGAATAACCAATAAATCTGATTTCACTGAAATTCCACAATGTAAAACATTCAAATTATTTTCAGCTTGCAGTGCTTCAGAAAACTTCTAAACTCTATCTGGCTTGGCAGGTAGTCTTTTACTTTTCATTATTAAATGTTGTGCTAAATGGTTTTCATTTTTGTTATTAAATGCCTGAAGGTTACAGTATGAATGATGAAATTGTACACACCAAATGCCTGAATTGGGATTGTGTCACTGACACCTCTTTTTTTTTTTTTTTTTTTTTTTTTTTTGAAGTGCTTGACTGCATGCCAGAAACTGTATGTATTGCTGTGGAAGCAAACAATATGCTCTGGAATGCTTTAGGATTTTGTCAGAGACTCCAGTGGAGAATGGAATCCGGGCAGTGTTTGAATTCAGAAGGGTAGATTGTGTATTTAAAAGGTGGTGGAAACGAGAACAGGAAAGCAATTATGGGAAATAAGGGGAACGTGGTTCATTAGGAATTGAAGCAGTAGGGTGTCTGAGTAGAGAGCGTTCTTTGAAGATTTTGTTTAAGCTGATTACTCAAATGTTAATGTTAATTCAGAGGCTATAATGCTTATCTGAAACATTAAAACTCCTTGAAGTACTGCAGCCCTGGATGCTTTTTTAAATATTGAAGAAATAAAAAATACTAACTGTAATATTTCTTGTGATATCAGTAATTAATCTGAAGAATATAGGGAGGCGAGTCACCACAAAACAGGTGCAGCTTCTCCATTTTTGACTTTAGATGATCATCTCTAGTCATTGTCCACTATTTCAGTGGTACTCATCTTTTAGTGTTAAGAACTATTTGGTCTACTGTGGAATCACCTGAGGACATGTTCTTCAACATGACTTTTCTAAACTGATTAATGTATATCACTCTAGAACATCCAAACAGGCAGTTCTAGGCACTCAGCTTCTGAAAAAACCCTTGTAAAAACTAAATAACAAGTACATTTTTGAAAGCAGATTATCTCATGTGTTACTTGCTGCTTTTACAGATTGGACTAGCTTTCCCTTATCTGCTCTTTTGAAACAGCAGAAGAGTGTGGAAAGATAGATTTTCCAAGGTGCTTGCTCAGGTTTCTCAGGCTAAACCTGCCCTCGGGAAGGTGAAGCAGCAAATGAAAGGACTGAGCCACGTGGTGAAGCAGAATCCACTACTGCTGTGTGAGCAGAGCCCAAAATATGAGCAAAAATGTTTACTGGGGAGAGGGCAGTAAATAGAAGGCACGTAGGGACCAGCGGAACGAACAGACAGACATCTAATCAAAGGCAAAAGGAAATGTAGCTAATGGTCACTGCTGTATCACATATTGAAAGTTGAATAGTACTGTCCTTGCCCCTTTGGAGCTACTAGGCAACAAGACAAGGGTATCTCTGACTTCTCTCTTGTAACATCATGATTTGCTGCATAAATAAGGTGTGACTGTTTAATGCCCACCAGCACCTACCTCCCCCTGGGCACAATCCGTATCTGTGTCCCAATTACTTGCGTGTGACACCTTGACTTAAGTTCTCCTTAAACATAGGGCAATAAATACTAAGTGCAATGCTTCTTTGTTCTAGCACTGATGCAGAGCCACATTTACAATTACTCTTTGTTTTCACATTTGTCAGAGCTATATTAAATTAAAAAAAAACACAAAATCCTGCAATTTTCAGTCATTCCTTTTGATTCCATCAAAACGTCTGGCTGGACATTCCTGGCACTCAGTAACATGTGACAACTTTCCTGTTCAAAACAAATCTGACTATTAGATGCTGGAAGAGGATAAGAGACAGTAATGATCTTTGCTTCTATTTTGAACCTTTTGTAGACAGTTGTAGGCTGTAAGCAAAAATACTGTGGCAACATTTAACCTCAGATGGGTTCTGCATTCAAAGATGAAACAATTCAAATTCATTTCTCTATTAGCCTGTGTATTTCTTTGCTCTGGTTGTCTGAGAAATGTTGCATTATACTGAACTCATTGTTTAGAACTTCCACATCTGAACAAAACATCTCCTTTTGCTTGTTCATGCTATCAAAGATGTTTATGACAGCATTTCTGAAGAATGTCATCTGAAAAATGTGATTTCATGATAGATTCTGCTTATTGGATGATGTGGGTACTCAGCTCCTTCATTTTTTCTTGTATTTAGGCACAGTCAAGCCGAGATTGGATTCAAGTTTGTAGTTCCAATTTCCAGGGAAAAAATGGTAGCAGTGTAATATTGCTCTATGAAACAAACTCATAGCTCTATTGATGAGAAAGATGTAGTTACAGATCTGTATTAGATAGCATGAGCAATACAGAGAAGCAGAGAGAACTGCTGATATGGAAGAGGCTTGTACAACCAGCCTCCTTGCTGAGTAAGCTTTATTATGAAATATTTGATTGAAATTATTAATTTGCCTTTAGCTTTTTGAGAAAGAGTTCATTTTTCTTCTAAAAGAAAAAGCTGAACTATGAAACATTTAGTGCCTGCTCATGTCGGGCTTCCTTGGAAATCACTGGAAGGTGATCCTGAGTACAAACTGTCTTGCAATTCCCTAATACTGTTAGGGTTTTCCCTAGCACTGACTTTGGACACATGTGTTTTTTGCCGTCTTAATAAGCAAATTTCCCCTCTTCAGTTACTGAAGCTGTAATGCAGTATGTGAATTTTATAATAAAAGCTTTGGTTAGTACTCTTTGTCACACATCTACAAGTTTGGTTTTTTTCCTCCCCCACAAACTATTTACTTGGCTTGCATGTTTTCTATCAGCATCACCAAACTGCTGCAGCAGATGTTTTCTGCTTGGTTGTCTTTGTGTTACGTGCACTGGTTCAGTTGATGGTACTTTATGTTCTACCATGCCAGCTTTGACCAAGTTAGTCGTTGCCCTCTAAAAGACCAAGGTTCTTACCAATGTTGAGCTTACAACTGGAATTGTAGAAATGTTCATAGTGTAAATTACAGTACGATGCAGACTACAGTGCAGGTAAATTGTAATTTTTCACAATGCAATGTTTCTATCCAACTTTTTTTATTTACCAGTAGCAAGGTTGGCGTTTGTGTAGACCAATCTGCAGTGTCATTTAAAAACCTATCTTTCATCTTAAAATTTTCATGAGTATACATCAAATCGTGTGCTTTGATGTATATTTGTCGGTGAAATTTTGGGGAAAACTATATACAGTCATTTTTGTATTTTTTTCTATGTTGTGAAGAATAAAGTTGTAATTTTATAAGTCTGATTCACTAAGATTATTATAAGTTAAATGTATTTTTTGTATATTTAGGAATCTGGTATTACGTGGAGCTCTGAAAGATTAAGCATAAAATTTTATGCATGTTTGGAAGATATTTCTACTTGACAATGCGGTGAAATGGTTTGTATGCTAAAATACTAGTCTGTGTTGTTGCCTTGTGAAACTGATTCTGTGCTCTCTGCCTGGATTTGGCCTACTGACCAGTGATACTAATTGCTATAATCCAAATAAAAGAATTCCAAACAAAATATGCTGTATTGGTACTTTTTAAGGAATATAAGCAGTTACTTAGTAAATGTGAATTAGGGCTGTGTTTTTACTCATCTGATGTAAGGCTGTACCTTGCAATTCCCAAGTTTCTGGGGCATACCTCACTTCTGGAGCTCAAATGAAAGTCACGGCAGATGCTTAATGCTGTTACAAGGGCTCACTTCCAAAAGAAGTATTCATAACAACATGTTCACTGGCTGTATGAACATTCCAACTTGCAGCTTCCTGAAGGATCCTCGCTAGAACGGCAGCTCTTTGTTCTTCTGTTACCCGCACTCTAGATGGTGATGCTTTTCTACAAAAACAAAATCTTTTGAGTATTATTAAGATAGTTGAATGCTTAAATAATGCAGCAGAATATTTCAGAGTTCATTTACTAAATATAGTACGTCTGCTACCACAGCAACGTTCTTAGCATTTTTAACACTTCCTGAGAGAGATTTAAATGCTGTGTCTAGATGCCATTAATGCTCATAAATAACAAGTTATAATCCTCTAATAGGAACTGAGCAGCAGTTGCAGAGTGCATGCTATTATTCTAGGCATATGCTTGTCATAAGATTACACAACTACAATGATTTTTTTGTTTTACTGCAGAAGGGATGAAATAATGTTGTCATAACCAGCATCAGCACGTAGCCTACACATGATTGCTGGGCCTCTGCAATTAAAAGCTACTTTGAAATGTTACGCTGTGAAGAGTGGTGCTCCATTTCTGTCTTAGAATAACTATGACTAGTTACATGTTTCTTCTTTGCAGTCTGAAAGCAGCCTGTGTGGAAACAATTTTAGCTACCTAGGGCAACATTAAGAAGTCTGAAAAAGTAAGGATTCTGTGCTTCTAAGTAAGTTAAGCTCTTGCTAGTATTTAAGGCTTATCTTAAATAAATCATAGGCAGTTGCTGACATAAGACCCATGGAAGGATCTGCACTGGTGTGTTGGTGTAAAATACAAAGGAGTGAATATGTGTGATTTCTTTGGAATGGAGTGAGCATTTCTGGAGAGTTGGGGTTGATTGACAGGCTTGAGGCACTTGATTGTTTGGACATTCCATTCAATATCTAACTGTTTTTAAGCTCTGCTTCCTAAACTAACACACTTCCATACTTCTAGATGTCTTCTGACAAGTGTGGTGAGAGAATTAATAAGGCTTCTGTGGTGGTTCCTGAAGGCTTCCCTGAAGCAGTTGCAATTAAAAATCTGAATAGAAAATTTAAAGTGTTTCTAATCTTATTGGTCACTCTTTTCCAAAATAATGCTTTCTTTTGCAGGTATAAAAGATTCTAAAGTCTTTTTCATGTTTTCCCAAATTAACTTGGCATTGCCAGTCATGTGCTTTTCTCTCTGATATATTGATAATGTGCTAATGTTAGGAAAAAAGATGTTACAGACAGTATTATCCCTACATTTTCTATTCTTATGTAGATGCATATTATTTCAATCCACTATAAAAAGAAAATTAACATTTTAAAACACTTCCATGTCTAGTTATACTTGCCAAGGCAAAAACTCTAAGGTGTCATGATAAACTGTGAATTCAGTCTAGTTTGTACATAAAAATGTGATGTTACCTGGTACTACATAAGGATGTTTATAATATGAAATTCATTATCAGAATCCTTTGCAGTGGCTTATTTTTTGCAGAATTGTGAATCCTGAGCTGCATTTTCTCCTGTCTTTTGACTCACTGCTTCAGACAGTCTGCACAGACTATTGCAAATCATCTAGCTGCTATTTAGACACTGTTAAAATACATATACATCACTTACTCTGACCCTATGTTAAACTGTTAACACTGACAGTTTTCTAGTTTGATCACCTGAACTTGTGGAATTGTGCTGGCTGTGTAATCTGAACTGTGAGCCTACAAAAAAAAATATCCATTGGAGGATGATATAGGAAGTGAAGGGCTTTCCATTCAGCTAAATAAAAGATTACTTTATGAAAAAAGTTGGCTGTTTAGTTAAAGGTAAAATACAAACACTTACTGAATAAAAACAATGATGCTGAATGCTGGTCTTCTCTGCTAGATGATATTCTTAATACATAGATGAGCTGGAAGAAGAGGAGAGGTGCAGGAGTATACTGAGCTACTGAATTCCTGGAAAAACATTTTGGAACTTCAAAACCTCAAACTTGTCCTTTTTTTTTCTTCGGTATCCAGTAGTCTTTAATTAACAAAAAAAGGTAGAATGACAGCTTTAAATGGAAGTGCTGATACGTTTTTTTCCTTGTGTGCTGCTGACACGAAGTCCCTTTCATTCCACACTGAATGTTTATTGCTTGTTTGTGATGGTGGGGATGGCACACATGGCTTAGGTGTGCTGTTTTAGTGCACTGTTCCTGTGTATAAAGTATTTTCAGGAAAGCTTCTAGGCTGGCTATTAATTGTGTTTCCCTACTCAGCTTTTCAGTGCAATTTAAATTGTTCTAGGTTTTATTCCTCTAATGTTTCAAACCTTAGTATATTGCTTTTCAGAAGCAGTGGGGGCTGAATGGGATAAATGTTCACACATTTCCTTAGCTGAATAAAAGAAGTAGTTGAAACCAATTTCATCCTCTCCAGAGGATGCATTTGTAAAAGCTATTTAGTTTCTCATTGCTCTTCATAGCATGGGAAGGTGCTGTTTCAGTAGAACAAAGAATGCAGAACAGTATATGGGACAGAACACTGTCAATGCATACAGGAAGCATCGAGTTCATTTGAGAGGAAAACATTTTTCGTTCTCATGCTGCTGTAATGATTTTACAATTACAGTGTGCTGCTGCTTTGCTATAGGAGGTTGTGGATGCCCCATCCCTGGAGGCATTCAAGGCCAGGCTGGATGTGGCTCTGGGCAGCCTGGTCTGGTGGTTGGCAACTCTGGACATAGGAGGGGGTTGAAACTTGATGATCATTGTGGTCCTTTTCAACCCAGGCCATTCTTTGATGATTCTATATGTGCTTACCTTGCTAGACAGTAAGAATTGTTGCAAAATAAGTTGAGAGAATAAAGTGCTTTAAGTGTTCTGAAGTTAGCAAATAAACAGCAAAAATAAGTACTTTTTTAAAAAAGCTTTTTTGCATCACAAGAAAATGGCTGGGAAATTGAAAGTAAGATACCACTGGTTCATTTACTTAGTAAGTACTGGAAATTAACACTTATGATATTGTCCAAGCCCTACCAGAAAAAAACTGCAATCTGAATGTAGTTGCTTTATTCTTCTGAAAGCACTGTCAAATCAAAGGATGTGGAAAACTGTTCTGCTCTTAACAGGTGCAAATAAACGTGAGGCAGACATGAGCATTTAAGGGCCAAGAGTGCTCGGGGTTCCTGGTGACATGTGACTGCCGGTCACAGCTTGCCAGATTTTGCAGAACTAAATTGCTGATAGGAAGATGTAAAAATTGATATATACCATGGATGTAAATCATATGATTTAGTTATTCTCAGTTCTAAGTTTCAAACCAGTACTTGTTTGCATAATAAATGACCACTGGCGTCCTAGTACATGTATTTGAATAATAAAAGCACTGTGCAATGTAGTGTTATCTGCCCATTGCACAATTGGGAAACTTATAGCAACTTGTGAATATAATAGTTTCTTTGTATATTATTTTTCAAAGCCTGGCTTCATGATGAAAACAGTAGGCAATCATTCATTTTTCTCGTGCGTTTACCGGAACATTACCAGCCACATTTGAAAGAATGGTGGAAGCCTCAGAGAAATTTCTGCAGCTTGTATGTGCTTTTGTGCAGACCAGCCATTGCATGTGCTCATCCCATGTCTGAGTAAATGAGGAGGGGAGCACAACGTTCAGGTGAAAACATTTGAAACTAGGTTTTGTTGGTCACCTTTTGTGCAGAATAATGCTCTTCTATCCACCTTCTTTTTTCGAACCCTCACCTAACGAAGGGAATTGGTTTCTCACGTAGCTAAGACAACATCAGTCCACTTCTTTCACTGTATGAAGCTGAGGAGTCTTGAAACAAGTGGTAAGTCTGATTGGCAAAAATGCAACTGGCCCCTGCTTGTCAGGTGTACTGAAGCTAGCCTTTCTGGCAGTGGAAGCTGGTGTGTGGCTGGTGTTTTGCTTACTGCCATTTTAAGTATGGGTGACCTTGAATATTGGTGTCCGTTTGTGTTTGTGCTGCAGATAAGTTTTATAAGTGAAACTTAATACCAAGCGTCACTATAGCCTGTGCAAATGTACTTGATAAACCAGCCAAAAATTGTATAGCTGGTGCCAAAAATGTAACTGTTGAACTCTGAGCTGTAAACAGGCAGCATATAGGACAACTGTTTCAGCCATGGTAACGTTCTTCTGATGTTATCTGCAGGGGAGCTTGCAAGTCTAAAGCAAGGCTATTTTTAATAATTCTTCTTGCAATCTTTTTGAAGAAATGGAATCCTCAACTACTTTTTCCTTTGTGTTGGGCTTACATAAAATCCCTGCAGATGATCACGAATTCTATGCATGAAGGTGAATTTCACAATCCCGTGTTGTGTGTGTGTGTCCCAGATCTAACTTAATCTAAGCAGCATAGAAATGCAAATATTTTTAGTTCTGTATTTGGGGTTAAATACTGTGGATGCTACTAAAGAAAAAGCTGATAAATCCAATTCAGTAAGCACCTTGATCTGACAGGCTTTTATGTGACCCTAGGAAACCTGAGTCAGTAATGAATCAGGCTGTTTTGGTCTTGTTTTTTAATTTTTTTTAATGACTGTGTTTTTATATTTTCATAATTTTCTGCTCACTTTTGGCTCTATTCCTTGTGAATCATCAGATTATGGGGTGGAGAGGGAAAGCAGAGACTATGTAATAGCAGCTTGTTCAATTTCAGTATTTCATGTCTCTGGGTTGGGTTCTCTTATTAGGTTTCAGAAGGCTATTTCGGAGTGCGCAGAGATAGTCAGTGAGAGGACCAAGAACATGTCTTACAATGGCTTTACTAATTTAGGGAGCATAGCTATTTTAGAATTTTGGTTTTAATACTTGCGTGAATCATGAAGGCAGCAGAGAGTGAAATATGTGACTGACATGTGTTCTGAGGCCACTATGTAGATGTTATTCCTGTTGTGTGTAAATCAAGCAAATGAAGAATGCTGATGTTTGTCTACTGCGCCTGTTGTAACAGTAATAAAATAAAATGTTTGTATACAGATTTGAGGCTATGTGTGAAATGTGTAAATTGTTCATGTGTTGAAGAACTTCAGGTCTGTGCTTCACTTATCTTCGTGACTGTACTTGTAGGTTCTCTCACATATTCCCTGATGGATCTTGTGGAGAACTGTTTCTACTGTAGAAACAGTGTGCCAGCATTCTCTATATCTTCTGTATAGCTTATATGGAGAAGCACTTGCTGAAGGAAGGAGGGGCTTCTATTTTGATCCAGAATTTGATTAAATTGTGACTGACATAACACAATTTCCCTCCCATCCTTCCCCCACCTACCCTACCCATCAAAAACAAACAGAAGAATAACGCTTTCGTGATTGGGTGAGCAGCATTTGAGAAGACTCTACTAGAAGAGAAGGTGGAAGTTGCTTCGTTTGGGCATTGCAGTGTGAACAGGACAAGTAAATGTTTTCATTTCACAGATTAGAACACAGAGACCACTTGTATGGACTGAGGTCATAGCTGGGACAGAACTGAGCTGTGCAGATACAGATACCTGTCTGGAGTCATTAGAATGGCCAAGTCACCAGAGGAAAGGGTAACAGTTCTGTGTGTGTCATTTATTTGTTAACAGAGAGTGTATTAACTGTCTGAAACTTCTTTTAAGGATCGTTAGGCATTTTTGAAAGATGTTTTTTCCATCCAAGGCATGTTATTTTGCTTTTACGTGTGACTGATGAACATGCAATTGTGTCAAAATTGCACACGCACTCATCTCGTTTTCTTAGTGCCCAAACTTTCATGAACTCTATGGATGGCTGTCTGTGGCGTTCATTATCTGCCACTGATCATCATAATTACCTTCCTCCAAGCCCTGCTTTATCGACGCGGTCACAGCCGGCTCGAGGCTGGGACAGTCCTTCAGGCTTTACCTTCCTCTGCCTCTCAGCGGCGCGGCCCGCGGTGCTGCCTCCGTTTCTCACGCTTTTCCACCTCCTGGTCCGGGTACCGCCACGCCCAAGCCGCCCCTCAGGCAGCGCCTCAAGGGCGGGACCGAGGGCCGCGCCGAAGCGGTTAACGGCCGCTCTGCGGCGGCACGGCCCCCGCCCGCCCTCCGGCCGCACCGATTGGCCGGCGGGCCGGCGGCGGCGCCCAATGGCGGCGGGCAGCGGCGAGGGGCGCGCCAATGGAGGCCGGCGGGGGGCGGGGGCGGGGGCCGGCGCGGCCGGCGCCCGGTTGAATGGGGAGTACAAAGAGGCGCGAGCCGGGGCGGGCCGCTGCTGTCCCTGCCAGAGGCGCGCGGAGCTGCTTTGCCCGCAGTCCCGCGCTCCGCTCCGCTCCGCTCGTCCGAGAGGCGCCGCCTTTTTGCCTTTTTTTTTTTTTTTTTCCCTTTCTCTCCGCTCGCTTCTCCCGTTCTCCGGTGTCCCTGGAAGAGGCGCTTCAGCCGCCCGCAGGCGCACAGCGGCGGCGGCCGTGTGCATGAGCGGCGCGGCTGCCGCCCGCCGTGCCGTATCGCCGGGGCTCCGCCGCCGCTGGGAGGCGAGGCGAGAGCCCGGCCCGCCCCGGGCGGCCCCCCCGCCGCGCCCAGGGCCCCCCCTGCAGGGGATGCTCCCTCCTCCGCCGGCCGCCGCGGCCCTGCGAGCCTGAGCCTCCGCGCCCTCCCCGCCGCCGCCCGGCCCGCGGGGCGGCCGCTGCCGCCGCCCGCCCCGTGCCCGGCCCCGAGCGGCGGGTGCGGGCCGGAGCGGCGCGCTGCGATGCGGCTCCCCCGCTGCGCCCGGAGCCCCTGCGGCCGCCGCGGTGCGGCTGAGGGCGCGCGGCCGTGAGGCGGGGGCGGCCCGGCGGCCCCTCAGGCGGCGCCGCGTTCGCTCGGGGGGTGTCGAAGCTCCGGGGCCGGCCGTGGCCGCCACGCTGCCCTGAGAGGACGCCCCGGCTCCGGGGGAAGCTTCGGGGGCGCTTGCGGGTTTTGGCTATATATATATCTTTTTTTTAAATTTTTGTGTTTTTAATTATTATTATTACTTTTTAATTCCCGAGCTCTTTCCCCATTGCGTTTTGGGGTTTTGCCCGTTGCGGCCAAGAGCCCCCCTGCCCCCACCCGACGTCCCCTTCCCGCAGGGCATGTCCCGATCCAACAGCGTCAGCCCCCCGGGCTTCGGCGGCCCCGCGCCCTGGGCGGCCACCGAGCAACACCGCTCGGCCTGGGGTGAGGCGGAGGCACGGGCCAATGGCTACTCCTACCCGCCTCCCAACAGGTCCTCGGGCAAGAAGGCCTCCCGCATGGCGAGCAGGTGGCGGAGTGAGGAAGACTACGAGCCCCAGGCGAGCCGGAGCCGCGGGGAGAGCGGCTGCAAGATGATGATGAGCTTTAGGTCCAAATCCGCTTGGCAGGAGCGCGGTGACGAAAGCCGACGTCACCGGTCCCGCCACCAGCCCGGCGGTGATTCCCCCGCTGCCCTCAACAATGCCAGCCCCCGGGAGCAGGGGGAGGTACGGCCCCGCTCGGTGGAGTTGGGGCTGGAGGAGAAGCGCATCAAGGCCAAGATCGAGGAGCTGGACGAGGAGGACGGGGACGAGGGGGACTCCGAGGTGGCCTTCTCCATGGGCAGCTGTTGCAGCAGCCTGCTGCAGATCTTCAGGTCCAAGAAGTTCCAGTCGGAGAAACTGGAGCGCCTCTATCAGCGCTACTTCTTCCGACTCAACCAGAGCAGTCTCACCATGCTCATGGCCGTGCTGGTGCTGGTCTGTGTGGTCATGCTGATCTTCCACGCCGTACACGGCCACTACGAGGTGTCCTACGTCGTGGTGCTCTCCCTGGCCATCCTGCTGATGGTGGTGCTGTGCATGGTTTGTAACCGCAACGACTTCCATCAGGACCACATGTGGCTGGCGTGCTACTCCGTCATCCTAGTGATCCTGGCTGTGCAGGTGGTAGGGGTTCTGCTGGTCTGGCCCAGGAGCGCCTCGGAGGGCATCTGGTGGACCGTCTTCTTCATCTACAGCATCTACACGTTACTGCCGGTGCGGATGAGGGCTGCAGTTATCAGTGGGGTGGTGCTGTCCGCCATCCACCTGGCCGTCTCTCTCAAGATCAACGCAGAGGATAAGTTTCTCCTCAAGCAGGTAGGCAAACCCCTGGCCTCTTTGTATGTGTGTGGTGGCCCCAGTCTTCCCTGGACGAGCTGAGTAGGTGGCTTTGTTGGGCCATCACCTGGCGCTGGATGGGTTGGTGTCCTCCAGCCTCAAACCTGGGCTGTCTGATGCTGCCTGATGGTAGCCCTTACTTTAATGTTTTCTCATTTCTGGATTTAATTAAGGGTCTTAGAATGTTTAGGAAACCCGCCTGAAGGGTTTCGAGTGACTGCGTGGTTGCTGGCTGGCCCTGCCAGTGCCCTTCAGCTGTGTTTAATGTCAACAGCTGTGCACTAAGCACACCTGTGGAATGGTGTCCTGTGGGCTGCCGCTATGTGCAGAATATTGTGTGGTCTGTATAGGTTCAAGGCTGTCCTTGTGAGGAGTGCTGGGGTCTGAATGGTTTTGGTACAGGGCTTCCAGAGCGTGCCCCATGGAAGTGCTGGGTGAGGTTTGGGTTTAGCAGGAAGGTGTTTGCTCTGGAAATAGCGATGGTGGAGAAGCCCAGCATTTGTGTACAGCTAGCAGAAAAGTAAAGAAGTATAAATGCAGGTCATTAGCTGTGTTATCATGTTAAACTGGAGCAGCTTGGTTTGCAGGAACAATAAGCATTTTATTGAATGCGTTGCAGTGCAGTTTTTAATTACCATTATCTGTACAAACAAAAGCAATGCAAGGTGCTGCTTTCCTTTTGGAAGTACAGCAAACAGATGTGGGGGTCCTGTGCTCAGCACCATGGGGACCTCAGAGCAGCTACTGGGAACATCGCAGTGTGACAGTCACCATGCCTCTGAGGGGCAGAGGTCTGGGTGAGGAGCATGGCCACAGCCTGGGCACCCGTGTATTTGCTGCTATCAGGTGCTAGGCTGCCTGCTGACCTGTGGCATCGTGCAAACACAGCCTTGTGCCTGCCTTCGTCTGACCTCGAAGCTGCTTTGAAGCTCTGTAATGTCAGGAACGTTTCTAGGGCTTTTTTTTTTTTTTTTTTTTCCCCCTTTAAATAAAACTCCAGCATGCTCAGGCTGTCGCAATCTGCCTTACAAAATATCCCATCAAGTTATTTCATTTTTCCTCCCCTCCTATTCTTCTTTCTGCCCCTTTCCCCCCCCAGCTAAGCCTGTTGGACAGTTTCTGGCTTTGTTCTTAGCTTCTTACAGATATTTTTATAAACTGCACATGGCGTATTTTTCTTATGCTTGATATAAATGGCTTTTTGTGCATTTCCAGCAGAGCATACGCTGCAAATGAGACAGTGACTGTTTTTTTTTTTTTTTTTTGCTGGACTTGGAAAAGTTTGCTAATGGACTCAGCTCCTCCTTGTGGGGCTCTGGTCCTTCAAAGCTGTAACTTTATACTGAGGCTTCTCATGTTGAGTTCAGCGTGTTGGATGGAGACTGTTCCTACATATGAAGGCAAAACTCATCATGATTAAAGCCAAAAGTCTTAATCTGTTAATTTTTGAGGGTACTTGAAATATTATGTTGGAAAGTGTTGATGATAGCATCTTAATTGCAAGGAGACTATATGTGATCATCTCTCTCTGGAGAATTTGGGGCAATGGCAGCTCAGGATCATTGGGCTTTACTGCAGTTTCAGAAAAAGGGTTCAGTTGATGAAAAATGTCTTAGGAGTCCTCTCACTCTGATTTCAAAGACATATCTCTTCACATTGTGGTTCTTTACACCAAACGCCCTCTCTATCTTGCTGTGGTCTCCCTGGTCCTGCTGAATTTGCAGGGCTGTACGAGGCCAAGCATCAGATTCTCCACACATTTGCGTCTGAGCGTGTGCTGCTATCTCTGGCTGCCGTAGGGCTGTGAGCTGCTATCTCCAGCTGATAGAGAAATCTGTTCTGCAGAGTGCAGTGCCTCAGCACCCAGCAGGCCTTCCCCGCTGGGGCTGCCTCTGGTTGCTATGGAGATCTGCTGCGCTCCGCTCTGCCCCACTGGGCACCTCGGCCCCACTGTCCCCTCCGACTCACATGGGTGAAGGTGGATGGAGGGCTGATAGAATTGGAAGGAGAGGGTTAAGTTGTTGCTGGTGGCTGCAGTCCGACGGTCACATCAGCCTGGGTTCTGTGGGGCAGGTGTGGGGACGAAGGCATCTGTGAGGACGTGACCAGATGGTTCTATATCCACAGCAATGGCAGAAGGGCTTTTTGGGATGTGTATCCCCCAATCCCTTTGTGTCACAGCATTTTAACCATTGTACTTGAGCGGGTTCTTTACAGGGGCCTTTTTTTCTTTTGATCTTCTCCTAGTTGTTTCCAAGCAAGGACAAATCGTGCGTTCCTGCTGTGACCCACCCCAATTCTGGGCTGAGTGACTCTTGCATAGACTCCTGAGCACTTTTTACCAGGCTCCGGAGCCTCATAAACCTTGCTGTTTCTCTTGAGAAAAAGGGTGAAGTCCTTGGTTGTTGGTCCCTTTTAGGAGAAAGGCAACTTTTTTATTCCCTTTGTGAGAATGCACAATTTGCTGTCTTGCTCCTTGTCTCTTTGTCACCAGTTCTGGACAGGCTTCTTTACAGCACAGCCCTCCTCATCCCTTGGCTCAGGAAGGGGTTAAGGCTCTTTGCTATTTCAGCTTGGTGAGGTGGTGGGAATAAAGGTGGCTGTGGTCGTTGCTTCCTAGCTGAGCTGCTTTCTTAATAATTTTGGGGTCACTGGACTCTGTCTAGGTACAGGCAGTGGTCTGGACGTCTTGAATTGATGTTTAATTGGAACAGAAATGCTAATTAGTGGGAATTATTGCATTATGTTCAAAAGTTATTCCATGGTGAGGGAGGGAACCAGTAGAAATTGAGTGCTTGAGAATTTACTCACAATCAGAGGTTGCTGATAGAAGAGTGTAGTCCTCTAACACGTACATTCTTCCAACTACAAATCATGATCACTTAAAGTTTTCTTGTGTGTACCTATGTCCAGTTCCAGGGGTTGGTTTGGGGTTTATCAGGGAGAGAATGACTGCATTTACCTTCAGGTTTGTTTGAGATATATTCCATGCTCCTGAAGAAAGAAGTCACCTAACTGTTTACAGATGCATGGGAGGGATCTTGCTGTGCATGGGTTGCAGATGCTTTGCTGAAGTCATGTGAGTGGCCCAACTGCCCTCAGAGCAGCAGGTCTTGTGTAAGCCGCTGGCATTTCTGTGTGAGTGGGGGCTAAGGGACGGGCAGTTTCACAATGGGGTTTACTGGGCTGTGAATCAGTGTTGAGAAGAGATGGGGATGGTGCGTGGGAGAGGCGGGGGACCAGGAGTGAGGGATAAGAATGCAATATACAGACATCAAACGAACCTGTGGACTGAGGTTAGATTTACTCCGGCTTTCCCATCCAAACCTGTTCCATTGTAACTGTCTGAGGTTCCTTGTTCAAGAGTACAGTTAAGGCTTTGTAGTTTATTAACTCAGTGTGAGTGGGTGACTGTTAAGGTACCACAAAAACAGAAGGCTGGGAAAAGATGTATACAGTTTTTTTTTTAATTTGTTATTGTGTGATTTTTTTTTTTTTTTTTTTTTTGGTCTTGTGTCTATAACCTGAAAGAGAAGCTGAACATCTCAGATCTTTTCCCTGCCCAAATACCATTGCAAACCTCCTGCAAAGAGTTTCTAATAGCACGGCTGTCAGCAGCTGCCCCAGCACACGCTTGTGTTCTTGGCACTCTGTTTCCAGGCTCCTCATGTCGAGCTCCCTGTTGCCGTCCCTGCACCTTCGTCATAACAACATTACATGAGTACTCCTCATTCCTCACTTCTGAGATCTGTGCGTTGGCCTTTCTCCCTGTCAGTCCAAGTTAATGATATGTGATGGATCTGCAGCTGCACGGTGCCTCTCTCCAAAGTGCAGTGTTTTGATTTAACCGTTTCTGTGTTGGTCCAAAAGCATGTGTATTCTTTTTCCTTTCTCTAAATAAACTGTCACTTCAGCAGGGCTAAAAACAGCTTCTTACTGTAATAGGATATTGACTTGTGTCTTGTGGGTATCTTCTAGCATCTCGTAAAGATGCTTTTTAGATGCAATTTAAATGACATTGTATGAGAAGCTTGCTGTGTAGCAGGAGAAATAGTACTGCATGTTCCATCTGGGCTGCAGCATGCTTAAGATAAGTAGGTGATGACTGATTTTGAGACTAACAGATTCTCAGAAGTGCGTTACCAACTCACTGCATTGCCCTTTCATTGTCTTCTGGTGGCATTTATTTACAGAGGAGAGATGTGCTACCTGAAGAGCAAGTGGATCTGTTTGTTTGAATGGTTGTATGCTGCCTGTTTGACATTTGAGTAATGTTCATTTGGGATGTGATTTTACAGCACTTCGTAGCGTCCTGTTCTGCATAAGCATTGCTGCTGGGGGAGCTGCTCGTGCAGCCAGATTTGCTCCAGCAGTGCTGACAGCTGAACAGCTGAGCTGTAGTTTGAACTTTGTAAAAACTGACCATTTGAGGAGAGGAAAAAATGGCAGCCCGAAACATCCAGTAGCTGTTGCATTGATAATAGCCTTCCCAAGTGTAATGATCTAACAGAGGTAATTAATTTAATCCCTAAGGTATTGTATATCAATTAGTCCTTAGAAGCAATATTGCCTGTGTCTCTAGGGAATGAATGCACTGCTTGAGGTTTATAAAGGCGTATCTGTTTTTCTTATCTGTGAAATTACCCTGTGGTCCTGCCACCTCTTATCTTCTTCTCTCACTTCTCCACCCCCGCCCTTCCCACCACTCTGAATTTTTGGTATTTTGCTGCAGTGTGATGCCCACAGCTTGGACAAATGTGTGTCCCAGTCCTACAGCAGTTATTGACTTGTCCTCACTGGATGCCTTGGTGCAACCACGGCCCTTATCCTCTGCTGCAGACCTGTGTCCCAGGGCAGGACCTCTTATTTACATGCTCTTTTGTTACTGACCGCATTCAAATGATTTAAAACCTGAATTGCAGTGGAAACAAAATGCTGATGAGTCTCGTGCTAACGACTCACTGGAACTGGCTGTGCCTTCCCAAGCCCAGACTGGCTGCAAGCATTCCCCAAATGCCCTTTTGCTGCATGTTCACCACTGCTGGCTGTGCTGCTGGCTGGGATGTGAACTTTGGGCACCAGGCTGTTTCAATGCATTCAACTTGTGTTTGATTAGCTAATCTTTCAGTCATGCACCACAGCTCCCTCTGAATCTCGTAAGAAAATTGAAACAATTGCTAACTTTTGGGGCATTTCAGTAGTGGGAACAGCTACGGTCTTTTGGGAATAGCTGCTTTTGTGTTTTCATTCTGTTAATGGGTATTACTCCTGTATTCTCACCAAACCAAAAGGCCTTCCCTTCTGTCCTGGCACGAGATGCAATGAGAAAAAAAACCTCTAGCAGCAGCTGAAACACCAAGAGGTAACAATTGCAATTATTCCAACAGCAACTTCCAAGTATGTGGTAAAGCAGTCCACTCTGTAGCTGTGAGTGACTTCTGAGAACCTCTGCTTTGAGAAATTCCTGTCCTTTTTTTTTTTTTCTTATGTTTTCCTTTCTTTTCTTTTTCTTTTTTTTTTTTTTTTCCTCTGCAGGTGGGTGCGGTTCAGAAAAAATACCTGCTTTTGTTTGGGGAGGTGGAGGACAGGGCTCCAAGTTCTGCACCCCTTGGGCAAGCTTTGTCTTCCCATCTGCTTTATACTATAGCGTTTACCTGGCACCTTGCACAGGCAGTATGTGCCCAAAAATGCAGTGCAGGAGGAGCTGGAGCTCAGCGGCCTCCCCCCAGCCTTACAAACACTTCAGCACTGCGTGGCTGTTTCAGGGCCCAGAGGGGTAGGATAGTGACAACACGTGTGTGTGTGTGTGAGGAATGCAAAAATTCACAGCTTCTGGGAAGTGGGTGGAGTTCCTGTATAACTGAGTGACTTTTTTCATCTCCTGTGAGTCCTGGGTTTTGATGTGGGATGCAGCCAGCGTTAGTGCCTGTACTCCTTCTGAAGTCTAGCCTAGCGATCTTGGCTACTGATATCTTGCATCCAGGGGATGCTCTTTCTTCTTTTTGTTTTTTTTTTTTTTAATTGATGATACTTTAAGAAAAATCTTTTTTCTCTTCACCCAAGATGTATCCTGCTGCTGCCAGAAGTTTAAATGGATCCATTATTATGAAGTCCTTAGGCTAGGTAAAAACCCAAGGGGAAATGCCATGCGAATGAAAAACACAACCCCAAAGATATTAAAAAAGATAATCTAGTTGTGAGGGGGTGTGAGAAAGAGACAAGAATTTTAATATTTGTCTCCTGAACTCCAGGATGTTCTCTCTTTATCGTGGAAAAGCTTGAGGTTTCTATCACTTAATAAGATCACACATAAAATAGCTGTTAGGCCAAGACAAGAGTCAAAATGCTTTTTAGCACCTGCAACTGGACCACTCCCAAGAAAATCTGTGCTTGATGCTTTATAATGTTGATGAGTCTTGCCAGCCTCACTGCTGGCGGGCAGAAGAATGGCATGGTTGGTTGGATCCCTTTAGCTAATCTGGTTCTTCTGCAGTTTGATGAGTTTTCAGGTGAAATATGGAACATTCTCTTCTTTTCATGAAAGGTTTTACACACCTGTGGAATACCCATAAAAGTTCTTACTATGAATTGGGACTTTATGGTATTGCAGTGCTTTGCTATTGTTCTCCCTCTTCCTGGGAAACTTTGCTTTTGGGGAGTTGAGCTGGGGATTAAAGCTGCTATTTTAACATACGTATTTAACATATAAATATAACATACACATTCCACTGGTATCAGAGTGCATCTTTGTAGACAGTAAACAAAGGACTGTGCTGATGCAACAGGGCAGGAATATAAATGAAAAAAGTTGTTGGTTCTGTTCCTCCCCCTCTGCCCCCCCCCCCCCCCTCAGATATTAGAAATTGATCTCTCAAAGCAGCAGCTTAAGCAAATTGTTTATTCCTTAAATATGTTTGCAGCTTGTATAAGATATTCTGTCTTACTTCATAGTCAAAAGAAAAGACTGTGACATTGCTTGCAAGAATCTGTCATAAAGTATTTCTAACGCAGATGGTTCCCTGGCTGCGTTTTCCCCTTCAAAAAAGCCACGGCTCCTTTCCTTTATTCCCTTCCATAGACTAAATGTTACAAGCACTGATCCCTGTGTACCTCAGGCTCTGGAAACAGAATTCTTAGAGCTAGTGCTGTGGTGAGGGACTATTCAAATCAGTATTTCTAAAAGCAGTAGTTTGCCAGTCAGCCCACAGATGACAGCACTCAGACATGCCTGCTGAGTGATGAATTCTTTCCATTTGTTGGGAGGTACCCAAAAGCAGCTTTGTCTGTATTCTTCCTTAATGTATAGGGATGTACTCACACAAGTGGATGAACCAAGGAAAACGTTATTAATGAAGATGCTTCCAACTGAATGGGATTTCTTATTTTTAGGCAAGCTGTTACCTGTAATCTCGTAGAAGAAATGCAGCAATGCTGCATGGTACCAGCAAAGGAAGATGCTATGCACTGTAGTGGGGGACTGTAATTGCAGTGTCACTCTAGCTCGTTAAGGATAACTGCAGTCTTTAAAACCGTTAAACCAGAGGGAGGTTACCAGTGTGGGAAGAGCTGTTCTGCAGAGAGCGTGCTGGATCGTAAGGCCAGGAGGAGTGCTGAGGTTGCTGACGCAGTTCAGTGAACCGTTCCCTTGCACTTAGTGATGGCTTCTGCTCGTGGCAGGTAAAACAAGCTGAAATGCTGAATGGATGGTGTTTGTCAGCTGAAAAAGGAACTGGCATTGATCTCTGACCTGGTGGTGAACCGAACCAGTGCTTCCGCCACATCTGTGAGACAGGTCTATAACACACTGTGATGGAATGTGCTGGGGATGTTTTCCTACCTAAGGTAGCATCGCCTGCTTAAAGCATAAAACACAGTCATGTTAGTTTATGAAGGGGCTCTGACATCGGGCCCAGATTTCATACTCAGTAATTGCATTTTTACCTTTGTAGCTGTTGTTGAACACAGTGTTTTCTCTGCTCCATTTCTATCCTGGTGTCTTTGACAGAACATGATAGCACCATGAGGTAGCTGCTGTGTGTATGTGGGTTTTACTACCATAGCTGAGACATTTTCAAGGCTGGTGGGAGGCCAGAAAAAAATTGTGTGAGTAGAATTCAGGCTTGTTATCTTCTCAGTCACGTTAATGTGCTGGAGCAAGCACCCTCCCACTGCTCTGATAGATACACTGACAACTTTTGAAAGTTACAAAACTGGAAATGATGTGATTGAAGGATGCCTCTGGAGGCCAGCAGTATGTTTGTACAGCACCTGGCACACTAGCTTGAATAAGGGGATCCTCAATAAGCTTGGCATTAAGCTTCTTTCATGGGTGACTTCCCTCAGCTGTTGGGATAGGTTAGGTGCCCTTGGTTTGCTTCATTCCTGACCCGTTAGCACTTCAGAGCTGCTCCACGGGCTCTTAAAAGCTCGTACTTTTTGCAACCACGCTCAAAATGCCTGTGAACAAATGCTTAAGAAAGTATATCCTGAAAATATTTTCATTTCTCTTTAGATAAGTTTGGAGACTGCAATTTATTTTTCCTTCTTAACGTGTGTGGATAATGAGTGTCTGGCTGTGGACAAAACTTTTGTGTCATAACTAAATAATGATGTCCAGGAAAAGTAATCACAGGTGGATTAGGTAAGCCACAAAAAAAAACAAAAAACCAACAACTCAACACTATATAGAAGCTGTTGTCCACAGCTGAAATCACCTTATTTTACTACTGCAAATGCTAATGGACCCAGTTAATTTAATTCATTTCCAGAGGGAATGCAAACTAAATAAAGTCATGCTTGTTTAGAAAAGTGTGCGCACAGGTTTAAGTAATCTTCAATCTTTGTTGATGAACTTTTCTGAGCAGACAAATGTTTACCATAGTACTGTAGCTTGTGTGAGATAGGAGCGTTTATATTATTAATGTAGGAAGCAGCATATATGGGCAGTGCACTATTAAAACAGAGAGTTTCATCCTCTGTGCTATGTGCTTGCCCCTTGGTATAGGCTGGGCTGTCTGTGACAGGGACAGTCAAGAGAGGAGCTCATCTGTCAGGCACAGAGCTACATCTCAGGAACATCTCAGGAGCCTGGGCAGGAGCAGCTCCCTGACACTTAACCTTAATAGCCAGTCTTCCTACTTCACCCTTTTATTCCCTGTTGCACACAGATCTAATAGGAATCCTACCTCTGTCCAAACCATACCCTCAGTCCTTGTTGCCTTGTCTAGTTTGTATTTAGAACCACAAGAAATGAATGGAATCTAAATGTGTCCTACCAATCACCAAAAATACCTTTTTCCCTCTGGCTGCTTGGGAAGTGCCTTTAACTCCCCTCAGGGCCCTCCTGTTTGAAGGGACAGCTGGTGCAGAACAATAGAGACTGATTTGCAGCGATCAGCCTTCAGCTTTCTGAAAGGTATCTGTCCTACAGCAGTGCACACCTTACAGAGGGGTACCCTTGGGAGATGTTTGCTATGCTTCCAGTCCCTCAGCCCAGCCTGACTCCTCTACAAGTCCCTAGAAAACGTTGAGAAGAAATTCTGTCGCAGCTTATTGGTGTGAGGTGTGCTTTCCTCTTCTCCACTCACATGGTGGGGTTTTGGGTTTGCAGAATTTTGGTTGCATGTCCTTCAGGAGCAGTATGTGCCAAGGAGACGCCGTAACTGATGTGTTTTTCCCTCACCCTGGGGTCAGCCCAGCTCAGCAGAAGTTGGTTTCCTCTACTTATTTGGATCAAAACAGTCTGGGAGGTGCACATGCGCACCTGAACTGGCAGCTGGGCATCATCTTGTGAGAAAACAGTGTCAAGGAGACAGGAGCAAACACAGATGTAGCTAAGGACAACATCCTGATGAGGACATACACTGCTATGAGGGAAGAACGTAAACCCTCTGTTTCCAGAGAACCCTTAAAATAACAAGAGAATAGCCAGGGCACTGCCCCAGTTCCCTCCATTTTGCTTTCGTACAAGTGGAGAGTGTGGTTGAGAGCATGACCCAACCGGTATTATTTTGGAAGCTTCATCTACTGCATGGGATTAGAGGTAGTGCCTACTCCCTTACACTTCATGTGAGGGCAGTTAGTGCACGTGCATGGCAATTAGTGCTGCAAATGAAGTCTACACTGGTGTATTCTGCCTCTTTAATGGCTTGCTTTCCTCTGCCAGCAGAGCAGCCAGGCAGTCTCAAAGGAACCTGCTGCCTTCTGATACTTAATTTGCTTCAGGCTTACCTTGGCATCTGCCTCTTTCTTCTGCTGCCCAGCCTGGCCCACCTGCCTGTTCCTTCTACCTGCGCTGCAGAGAAACACTGCACTTCTAGAAAATCAGGCCGTGACTTGCACAGCGTGCTGAAGTTCTCCAGCACTGTCTCTCCATGCTGTGCTTTATCTTTCTCCATTTCTGACCTGTTCTCTGCAGAACGTTGGGGTGATTTCTGATGAACTGGAAGTGGCATCACCTGGCAGGCAGGCAGGCACGCATGTGGGAAGCTGCAGACCCAGTCTTCTCTTTTTCATTGAGGTGCTGTGTTGACAAGGACCTTACATTACCTGTGGTACACAGCATGACCATATGTGACTGTCTGGAGTGCATGTATTCTGCAGTATTGTCAGAGAGTGTATCAACTCCTTATGTAAGGAGCTGCATCATTCTAAAATGTGTCTAAGCTGGAACATTAACTGTTCCAAAGGATTTTTAAAACAAGTGAATGGGAAAAGGTATTGCAAAGCAGATGTGCAGCAGAGGACTCCCAGTTAGAGAAAAAGCTAGAGGTTAAAACACCAGGAGAGACCTCTGGAGACACTGGCAGCAGGAGGGAAATGTGGAAGGTGCAGGAGGAGTGCGTTAATTTGTTTTGTTGTAGACCGACTTGTATGGCTTCCCTTATTGCAGTAGAGCACTTTACAACATGGACCACCAAGTTTGTTTTTTGACTGCCTGACATGCACTATCTGCACAGTGACCCTTTGTATGCCTGTTAGTAGGATTGCTCTGGGCAGGAGTATGGAGTAACCAGCTTTACTCTAAGTGGATGTGGTAGGCAAGAAGTTCAGCGCTGCTCCTTTCAAGAGAAAAATTACCTTAGAGGACCTCTCCCCTGTGGATGGCTCAGGGCTAATGGTGTTACTTGGGAGCATTTTCTTGTGCTCCACTGATCTTGGAGACAGCTCAACTGTAGGCCAGTTTTTCCCTTGTTCTAAGCAGAATTTGCTTGCACAGAGCAACAAGCAGGCTGGTGCTCTCTAGGTAGTGTGGGTGAAGTGCTGTTTTGCCGAGGAAGTAGGGAGGTTTTTATTTAGCTAGTGTTAGTATGCAGGTGTTTCCTAACTCTTTCGTCCTGAGAACTTACACCATTTTTTTTGCTGGCAGTTTCTCAGACAGAAACATGCATCAAGCCGTGATTTTGTGCCATCAGCATCACTGGTCATGGTGATTAAAGGTTGAGGAGTTCACAAGGGTATGCCTTCAGTGCAGGCTTCCAAATCCTGACAAGCAGCTGCCTGGGCTTCTGGCAACTTTTGTGAGGAAAGGGAACTGGCAGACAGAAACTGTATGGAGACAGGACTGCACATCCCTGCTCTATGAAGTGGTGAACATATGGAACAGACCGTCGTTTAGGAGGTCTTGGGGGTGGAATATTAACAGTAGTGAAAACAATGCTGCAGGAGCACATGCATCCACCCTAGCACTTTGCATGTGTGTCGTCATGGAATTTCCAAAGAGGGCCCTAAACAAAACAGCATTATAGAAGAACAATAAAGCATTGTCAGCAGGAGCCAAGAAAGCTGGGCTGGCACCTCTTTCCATAACTGGAACCTAAACTGGTTCTTGTTCACAGTTTCTGGAGTTGTAGCATGCACAGCTGTATGTTAACTTCTGACTTAAATGGTTTTATGAAACTGCTGTGGAAAATGGTGATGGAGCTTTGTTGGATTACACTAGCTTGAGATCAGTGCTTGCACTTAGAATTTGTTTAATGTTGATGGTTTTAGGGAAATTAGCTTTTTTTTTTTTCCAGATCAGTGTAACTGATTCCCAGAAGGGAAAAGTGCATGGATCAGAGAAATTCTGTTTGAACAATGGTGTTCATTAGAGTTTCATTGCTTTGAATTTGGGAGGTTGTATTTCATCCCTGTTTCATGACTGTGTGTCTGATTTCAGGCTTTGCTGAGGTTTGCAGAACTCCTCTGAAAGCTGGGGTGCTCGAGGTACATAACGAGCAGTGACCTGGTCCTCCTGGATGAGCGTCTGAATCATTGTGAGGACAAGTGAATGTGGGTTTTCATATATGTGAAGCATCTAATGCTTGTCACAGTGAACCTACGGAATACCTTGCCTTTCCAGTCTTAATATCCAGGAAGGGGGCATGGTCTGAAGAAGGGTTCATTTTGGATCAGTTAACCTACCCAGCAGTACCCAAAAGCACTCCTAGGCAGAGCCTAAGCACTTTACATGAGTATACCTCAGGCATCCAATATTTGAATTAGGTGTATGCTCCCAGTGGGTCTTCTAAATGTAGGCATCTAAAAACATCCCAAAATGCATTTTTTATTAACTAAGTGGTGCAACAACCTCCTCTTGCCTCAAGTCACTTTTACAGAATAAATAATATGCTTTTGGGTTTCTGTATTTACCATTGTTCTGCCAAACTACTGGAGGAAGCAACACTTGAATAGGCATAAGCTGCCTGACAGAACTGCAGCAGGCTGATTGGTGATGTGATCAGCAGTAGAAATTAGTGTGGTAGAGCAGTGACAATTCTCCCAGCACTGTTGTTGGCCAGGAAAAGCTGGGATATTCTGTGGGATTGGTGGAGTTGGTCTGCAGGACTTGGGGAGGTCAGACTGAAAACAGAGAGCATGTGTGCAATGAGAGCAGGGGAGGATGTTAGGGTCTTGTGGGCTGGAGGGGAGTGATGGGATCAGCAGGCTGGGAATAAACAGTGGGATGGAGCACGGAGATGAATAGAGACAGCTATGAGACATCACTTGAGGTTTTGGGTTTTTGTTTTTTTTTTTTTTTCAGTGTAAATTTGTTCCTGTTCGTTTGAAAGCAATGATTGCTTTCTTTATAATGGAGGCCAGACCAATCACTTCTTAAATTTTCTTCTCTCTTGAACAAAGAAAACATTACAAAGAACTTGCAATTAAAATGAATTGTGAAGTGTTATCTGGTGCCTGCTGAGCAAAATATCGTGAGCTGGCTGAATTAGTAATCGGTAGGATGCAGTGAAGCACAGAGCTTAGGCTGTGCAAAGAGATGGGGCACCAAAATGCACCAAGTATGCCCAAGCACTGCTGCTGCCTTGGCAGTGGAAATATGGCAGCAGGCAAGCGAGTAATGGCCGCTCAAAATTCACTGAAGGAGGCTTCAAAGAAGAGGCTGCAGGGAAGAGAGGGCAAAGGGCTGGAAGAAGGAAAGGCAGATTCTGAAGATGAAACCTAGAATGTCTTGCCTTGCATCTTATATTGGGAATAACGCTTTACAGAAGTTTTCTGGCATGCACGTGTTTTTCTCTATTTCACATACAGCTTCTCCATAACAAACAACACTCAGCTGGGACTGACAATAGAAAAATTGTAGGAAACTTTTACCAAACAGCTCGCTGGTAGGTCTGCCTCCTGTTTTGTTCTTGAGTTTTTCTGTTTTAAAGGAACCATCTGCTGTGTAACTGTAAACAATGCAGACTTTGCGAGCAAGCTTTACTTTTGGAAGGTCAGCATCCATCTAAGACAAACTGCTGGCAGGCTCACATGCCCTGCCTCTGTGTTGCCACCGCCTCCACCCCTTCCAGGCTCTTAGCTTTTGGAATTGGCAAAGCTAACTCTGTAGGTCACAAACTTCCCACAGCATGGTGATGGCTGGCATCTGACAGAGCCATGGATAGAAGATGCTGCTGTGTCGTGTTGTCCTATGGGATAGTTGGCATGGATCAGGCTTTACAGCTGAATGGATGCACTTCATTTTCTTTTTGAAGGATGTTCTATAGGGTCTATTCACCAGGTCTTTGTCAGGCAAAGCAGGGCATGGTGCTGAGTCCGTCTTCTCTCTGTGCACCTTGCTTGGTGGCATAGGTCAGCAGTTAAATGACGAAGTGGTTTTCAGAGGGGCTGGGGTCTTTTATTTGAGCATATCTTAGCACTGGAGGTCTTGTGCTGTTGCATAGGGTAGGCTTGACACAGCTTTCTTATACTTTTATTGAAGGCATGTTTTACCTATTTGGGCTTTTTCCAAAAGGAAAAGGAAGATACAGACTGCCAGAGCTTGACAGAGGGAAATAGAGAGGTGCTGAGGACTGAAGGGGCATGAAATCTTTGTTCATTGACGCAGGGAACTCAGGGGGGTTAGCTGGAGGAAGCACTGATTACAGATATGCTGTACCAGATGCGATTTCTGCTCAGCAGAAGATAAATCTTCTAGTCTGCATAGCCTGGCACAGCATTTGCTGTGGCAGCACAAGTATTTTTTTGGCATGTTGACACCTAAATCTGGGAACTGGCAGGATGTGAAATTACCTAGGGAAAGGGGAGGAGGATGCTTGTAAACAGTGCAAGGGAAGGCAGTACATGTAGCAGGCTGATTTGTGCTTGTGTGGGTGAAATTGTGGGTCGAGTTCAGCATGGGTGAGACTGGCCAGAGCACAGATCTTGAAAGGATTACTTCTGGTTTAATGCATCCAGCCAACAGGCCCTGACCCAGACGTCACTGGAGGAAAAGAGGAGAAAGCAGTCAGCACATCCGCTGTTAGCAGAGTGGCCGGGTCACAGGGCTGGGAGCCCAGGGCCGCAAGTCACCGTGTGTGTCTTTAATCCCTTGTCTTTAGCAACTCATTTTAACTTATCAATCTCATCTTTGTTAAACTGATGAGGAAATTAATGCATGTTTATAGAGACCACGCCACGTGTGATATGAGGAGCAGCGAGTTAATGTTTAGCAACGTTCTTCTGAAGATGAGGAGTGGTAGACAGGTCCTGTTCTGACTGTCTCAAGGTTAGCCTTGATAAAAAAAAATGCTGTTTTAGATAATTTTTCTGCCACTGCTATTGCATTAAGCCTAAAATATAGCTGCACATTCATCCACTGCCCAGCTGATTCTGTATAGCATTACAAGAGCATGCTGAGTAGAGGTGTATATCCTTACAAGCTGGAGAGATGTACGTCAGGTGAATAAAGCCAGGAGAAAGCTGACCTAAAAAGCATGCAGAGCTCAGTGACTCAGATGGCAACGTGCCCCAGAGGAAACTTTCAACAAGGGTGATTCATTAGCAGTCAAACACTCCTTTTTGTTTTCCTGCCCTGCTATATTTACATTTTGAAATGGTGCACATCTCATTGCTAGCTAAAGTGTTCTTCCAAATGGGAAAAAGGAAGATGCTGTGTTTAATGTTTGATAGGCCATGTGGCTTGGGCTACAAAGCTTCATTCAGTGGGATTCTGGTATATAGTCTGTACCAATAGCATCAGGGTTGTTTGGGTTGTGATTTAGACAGGCCTGGAACTCTCTTAAGGCACAGGTTGTTGTCTTGTTTGCACAAAAGGGAGAACCCTCGAATTTGGCAGATAATCCATGTGAATTTCAGAGTGTGCTGAGGCATCGTTATACCTGCAGGTCCTTCTACACCCAGAAATCCCTCTGAAACCAAGAGTACATACATACGAACCACACCAACTGCTGTGACCCATGCTGTGACTGGGAGAGCTGCTGTCCCCTACAGCAGCAGTGAGTCCCTGCTTTCTGTGTGGTGCTCCTGGCTGTGTGCTGGGTCGTGCTTGCAAGGCTCCTGCTGCTACTGTGTGAATAAGAAGAGGTTTCCTGCATCAGTGTTGTGCTAGCAACAGCTATCCAGCTTCTGATTCAGTTAAACCCAAGCATGATGTGGGCAGGCTGGTGGCTGTGATTTACAGGGCTCTGCAGGAGTAGAAAGCCTGTTGTCTATCAACACATTGTCCAGGCAGCACAACAGGGCAAGGTAAGCACTGGAAAAGCAAGGTCAAAGAGCTGACAATACCATATTGTATTGCGTGACCCTGGACAAGTGGTTTACATGCCTTGCTTCTGCTATTCTGTGTGAAACCAGAGTAGTGCTTGCTTTTATTAAAAGAAATGCTTTATGGTCTGTGGGTGGGAAGCATTCGTTTGAGTTCGAAGTATTTCTGTTGTAGAAAGAATTAGTCTCATTTGCCATAGTTTCCTGTTCCCAGGCCTGTTTTTCATGGAGATCACGGGTTCCTTTTGAAGATGGAAATCTCTTTGTAGGTGTTCTGACTTTCATTCATCGTGATCCATCTGGAAATGTGTTTTGGAATGATCCATTTTGTTTGTGGCTTAGCTGGCTTTGCATTCTCTAAATAGCAGAGAATGGTTTGGGCTTTTTAATGGGATATATGGCCGCTCTGGCTTGGTTCCAGCTCAGGTTGGGAAGGACTGAAAGGAATTACCCTTAGGTCTGTGAGGCAGACCTGTAAGGCACTAGCAGAACACTGGGTATCTAGTAGCAGAAAGCAGACCAAGCTCTTAGTTACAAGCAGCCTATGTTGTATGATTTGGTGGGCTCGGGCTGCTCCCCAAAAGCTGCAAAGTACCTTTTTTGTGGAGGGTCCCAGCAGGCAGCACTGCCTGGTAGCAGCACCCAGTTGCTGCTGGCTCCTCATAAGCGGTCTCTCCTGCTCCACACTGCTGCAGTGGGCTGCCCGCTCTCTGGACATCATTTTCTCACTCTCTCCAGTCCCTGCCCTTTCTCCGAATTCACGAGCTGCTGCCCAGTCTGCCAGGCTGTATGGGAACAGCACGTGTACCTGCCAGGTGAGCCAGCACCTCTTCTTTGTAGGCAATGTGGTGCCTACAAGAATGGCAAGAATTTCAGCCTGTTAAGCCACAAACTCTCTTAAAGTTGTTGGGGTGTATTTTTTTTTTTTTTTTTTTACTCTTCAATGGGACAGGTCCTGATATTATAATTAACCTGCCCCTACCTCCCAGCTAGCTTTCCGTTGAGTGTCTGCGTTTTCAGATTCCGCCTGTCTGCGGTCCAGCCCCAAGATAGTTAAATGTAATAAATAAATAATGATAAAAATAGTCTCTGAGGACTTGGCAGGCAGCAGGCCAAGGAATCTGGGCAGGCTGCCAGCAGCTCTTCCACTGGAAATCTAAAGTTAACTCAGACGATGGGCTCACATCGCTCTGTTCAGATTGCCTTATGGAAAAGTCCCTTTTCCTCTGCATCTCAGTGCTAGGAGAAGTGGACGTCAGGGTTTTGCTACGTGAGAAGTCCAGGGTGACTGCAGCACGAGGCTTGTTGGAGTGCGAAGGCCACAGTGCCCACACTGCTGGAGCAGGGCTGGAGCAGCAGCACGGACAAGGCCCAGCTGTGCTTCTGCTGGGTTGTGTGGGCTGATGTCAGGGCAGAGGAGTCAGCTTTGGGTGCTGGCATGCGCAGGGCCGGCTGCTTGCGCTCTGCGACCTGCTAGGGTTGTGTCCCAGCCCAATCCCATCTCAGGGTACAAGCTGTCACCACGTGTATTTATATCCCCCTTTTCCTATCATGCTGTATAGCCACGGTGTAGCGTTCTGGGAGCTGGAAGAGATCGACCCACACCCAAGGCAGGCAGTTACCACTATCAGGATTATCTGGGAAATTATGTATCCTGGAAAATGTGTGCCCTCTGGTGAGGAGCAGCCTGCCAGCAGGTGGGAAGGTTTAGTTAGAGAGCTGGGATTCCCCTTTAAGGAGAAACAAGGGCCCAGGAGAGTGAAGCTTTCCAAACGTGTGCAGTGATCAGTACAGCTCCTGCAAGCGCACCCAGCACAGAGAAGTCGAAAGTGCAAACACAAACCTGTGCCTTCTCGCCCTGCCCTGTTCCCCAAACCAGCCCTGTTTCACTCAAACTGCTTGGTATCTCTTTTAAACCTTCCAAAAGGGTCAGGCTTACTTTTCTGTAGGCATGTTCCTGTAAGAGCAGCCACAGGAGGAACTGGTAGCAACCAGGTTTAACACTGGCTCCCTCAAGCTTTAAAACTCCTAAGTGTGGGATAATCAAACATCCCCAGATCAGCACACGCCTGCAGCATGGAAATTCCAGCAAAGGCTGGTTTTGGGCACGGTACCTTTGTTTTGCAGGCGAGGCTGGGCACGGTGTCTATTTTTCTCCTCACTTTTTCATCTGTATTAATAATGTGTGACCTCGAGAACTGGCAAGGTAACAAAGATAAATGTGCTTTTCAGATTTGGCATGGTGCAGGCCAGTCCCTGTGGATGCATCTGTAGGTGGACTTACCTGGAGCAGCTGGGAGTATGGAATAAGCAGTTGACAGCAGGTGATGGAGATAACTGAAATGCTTCTAGCCCCAGTCCCAGGGACAGTCTCCATTGGAGTAACTAGTGAGGGGAAATCTCTTTGAACGTGTGAGATCTCTGCTGTGTGTTGGGCCATCTGAAGATGCACAGTGGTGAAGGGGGAAGCTACCACACACTGACCCTCCAGTCCAGGGCTTTGGGGTGCAGGATCAGGGTTTTCACAGCCATCATATGCTTCAGGGACTAGAGCACCGCCATGGAAGATCTGTGACTCAGTATAGGCTAGAATTACAGTTCTCTTTTATTGTAATTTTTTTTTTTTTTTTCCCCCTAATCATACTCTTAAAAGCCTGCTAGGCATGTTTTTATCGATCTGTTCACTTTTTTTTTTTTTATAAGCCTGCCAGTGGAGGAGGCTAAAGTGAACTCTAGTGAAACTTCAGGGTTTGGTCTTTCTGAGGCAAGAGAGTCAAATTAGAGCAACCCTAAAGAATCAGCAACTGAAGATGTGCATGGGGAGAGACCCGTAAGCAACGGGTAGCTGGAATGCCTGTGCTGTCAGCTACTGAATTTAGGGAGGGCATTTTCTACTGGAAGTGCATCAGTCCTGCAAAATGCAATAGCTTTAGATGCATCTCTGGAGCTGCTCTACTTGTGAACTCCATATCCCTCTGCAGAGTGTAAAAAAGCAAGCGTTGTTTTTCTTTTTGTAAATACTTCTCTAGAGGGTGATCCCTTTTGTTCTGATGCTTGAGAGTCTGCACTCTCTTTTCCCCTGGTACCACATGCACCTGCTGCATCCATCCAAAAGTGAGCCCTCCTTTGGGACAGTGGTGGAGCAAATTGCTGCTTTCTAGCTGGAGCAAGACTGTGCAGCTGAGAGCTCATAGTGTGTCTCATCTCAGGGTGAATCTGTCCAAGGTGAAAATCTCTTCTTACCCTGTAGTGCTGTTAGACTGACATGTCTGATTCATCGTGGAAATAAGTTCTGTAACTGTGGTTGTGACCTGTGACCCCAGACAGTGGGAAGGTGGTGGATTCCCTTTGCTTCAGGGGCTGTCCTAAAGGAAATACTTAAATACAAATTCTCAAAAGACTGAATTACTTTTTGTAGCTGGCTTTTAGTGCTGTGCTGAAACAGCTTGCTCTGATATTAATCTGGACATAGAGCAACCCTGCATTAAGACACTTGGTTCATTTCTGCTAGTTAATAGTTAAGCACTTGAGCCTTGTTGCAGTGGCTGCTTCACTTAGTAGTTCATTGACTTCAGAGGGTCTTGGATAATGCTCTTAGTGCACACTTACAGTTTCTATTACCTGCATAGCTGCACCAAAATGATTTGTATTGGTGTGGGAGGAAGGGCTAGATGGCTTTGTACTTGAACATAAAGTAGTTATAGAAGTAGGAAGTCACAGAGATAGTTTTGCTGATTCAGTGAAGCCTATCTAGCCTATGAGAGCTTTGAATAAAGTACCCATATGTACCTGCATCCCAGGAAGGGCTGGACAGGAGCCCTGCTGGGTCAGCACGCGGGGTGCAATGTGAGATCAGCAGTCTGTCAAGCAGAAGACAAAGCAGGCAAACTAATTACATCTTGGCAAAAAAATGTAATTAGGAAAGAAAGGCCATTACTTAGATGGCTGAGTGCCTCTGCCCCTGCCGAGTATCCCAGCCCTCTTGACTGGCTCCGTGGAGATCCCACTGCGGTGGGCATCTTTGCGCTTGGGCCCCTGGTGGAGCCCACACGAGTGTTCTCTCATCAGCAGGAGACATCTGCAAGAGGATCAAAAGGAAGAAACTTGTTGTGGCTTTGGCTCCATGAGCCTTGTGAAAGTGTAGCACAGACCAGAGAGAAGGCCAACTATTCCCTGGGGTACTCCCAGCAAAACCAGTGCCACTTGGGGTGTCTTCCTCTTTAATGAGCCATGGTGACCAACTTCAACCAACAACCGCTGACCGTACTGTCGTGGCAGATCCCATCTTGTTTTCTTGGTGGCAATGCCACCGCTTGCTCTCTTGATTCAGTTTGCTTTTTGCTTTGTGTCTTTGCTGTTTTTCCCATCTCTCCCTCTAAGAGACCAGTCGGTTCTTTTGGCTTGTCTCTTTGCCAAGGTATTGCTGCATACATGGAGGAGGGAGTGCCTTTGCTGTGTCTCATTGCTATTTTGTTGTTGCTTCCTGTAGCTCTTTTTCCCTTTAACCAGATGGCTCTGGTTGGGAGACGTCACTTTCTCTACTTTGTGTCAATTTTCTTTGATCGTCTTTCTTGCCCCAGTGTGTTTTCCTGATACCTCTAGCCTCCCTGTTTTTTCATTACTGGATTTGCCCCTGTAGGCCATTAGAAGGCAGGTGCAGTCTGTTGGAGATGATTCTGGAGGTTTTATTTGAATACTTGTGGTTTAATACCTGCCAGGAGGAGCTGTGGTTTGCAGTGGGATAGGGCCGTGGGAGACCTTAGTTCTCTTGCTGGCTGTCATTAAGTCGTTGGGTTTATACTGAGATCCCCATCTGTAAGAGAAGGAAACTTGTAAAACATTTTTCTACAAGTGAGAAGTGTTGAGTTGTGCTATGCTTAGGATAAGAGTCCCATTTTCTCTTTTGGCACTTTGGCAGTGGTGGTTATTTAGCTTAGAAAATAATGAATTTTAAAGAACATAAAATGTTGGCATCTTATAAAAGGCACTTAGAAAGTTTTAGCATCGACTGCTGCATACCAGGACATCTATTTTTCAGTCAGCTACATTGTACTAATGAATTAATATCTGAAAGTCAATGGGAACCTCTAAACATGTGCTTGAAAGCTGCAATTAAAACTGTTTACTTTTCATTAACTTGTTTAGATTTCACAAGTCACGTGAAACATAAAAGTGTGTCAAGAGAGCAGTACTTTCAGATATGGAGAAATGTTTGAATGTTTAAAAAATAAGAGTCTTTTAAAATATTTATGTTGAGGTAAACAAAAAATATTCTTTTAATCTGTTGCATCTTTCTCTGTGTGTCAAGTTTGCTTTTGCTTTGCATTGGATTTGACTGTTTTTACTCCAAAATTATTGCTTTTTGCCTCTCTGTTAAATATTTCCTTCTTCAGATTATCTTCACATTGTGAGAGAAGTTGCAAAGCCTACACTCAATGTGAGCATGCTGTGCTGTGTTTCCTTCTCATATCAGAACCCACGGCAGAAGCTCGTGGTGGTATCAGTGCAGTTTTTGGTGTACATATATCAAAGGGATCAGAGAAAAAATCTTCTGTGTGAATGGCCTGAGTGTATGGCATACAGGCAGATGTTGGGCTATTTGTTAAAGAACTCTGAAGCTGATAATCTTGCAGAAAGGGCAGTGCTGGAGATCTCGCTCTCTTGAGCCAGTATGCATCTTGGAGGGCTTAGTTAGTAAACATCAGTGGAATTATTTCTGACTTATGCTGATGCATTATGCAAATGTGATTCAGTCCTCTCTTGAAGTCATTAGGAATCTTTGCATTGCCTTTGCAGGAAATTGGGCTACCCTGCAGAGCAGAATATTTCCTGTTGAAATTTCCCACTCTTCACTCTTTCTGAGGTTCGTTAGTTTTCCCGAAGGAGCGATACGCTGGAATGGAGATGGAAATTTGGAGCTCTGCTGAATACCATAAGTGCCATTTCCCAATTTAGAGTCCTGTATTTGGCTCTGATTCGTATTGGTTGCACATGGATGTAAGTCTACCTTAATTTTCCTTTCCATAACAATCTCTGCCGAAATATGTCGACCTTTGGGACCTTCACCTAAAACTACCTATTTAATAAGGGCTTCTTCAGAAGAATGGAACAACTTCAATGAGAAGCAAAATACTGTCTATACAGCTTGAACTTACAGGCTTTGGATAGTACCTAGTTCATCTTGTTGCCTCTATGATATAACTGACAAATGCATTTGTTGTGGTTTGTGGTATTTTATTCACTGCAATTCTTATCCATGGTTTTAAGAACAATTTAAACCCCAAATATGTGAAATAAATGGGGAAATATTGGAATAATAGAGCTATTATGTATGGAAGGCTCTCTGTTAAATATCGGAATCTGTCCCAAAAGCAAGATATTTTAATGCAATTACATTTCTGTGTACCAAATGCTGATGGGAAAAAGAATGATAAGAATGAAAGAAGGTGGGAGCTGTTCTGATGTCTATAAATTAAATAAAATGAAAGGCCTGGCTGCTTAAGTGTTCGTGTTTGCTCCCCAGAGTGGAATCAGAAGCCCAGATTTAGGCATTTGGGCTCCTCGTACGAAGTAAGTTGCAGTCTGATGCAGACAAGCAATTACATGCTGAAAAGCTTGTGCAGCTTTATTAAATACCTAATTAAGAGGTGCACTTAGGCTATTGTTCCAGAGCACAGCATTCCTCCTGAACCAGGCACCAATATGTGCTCTTCAAAGCATAGTCAGGGAGAAGGCGATAGCAGCCCTGTGGAATGGCTTGAGACAATGACTTTCCATCTTTTTTTTTTTTCAGCTCTTGAACTCAAGAGAAGCCCTTCCTTCCAAGGAAATGATGGAAGGAGTTTAAACCTACTCACTGCAGGCTTGCATTTTTTTGGTGTATTTTCCATAGCTCACCAAAGCAAGGCTGTCAAAGAGCCAGAGCAATGTCCGGTTTCTTAAAATTCCAAATCTCCCTTGCAGTGACTATTTCCAAATCTTTCAATGCAGTTCCTTGTTTGTGCAAATAGTTTGTTCCCGGCACTTCTCCTCACACTCAGGTTGCTGTTTGGGTACCTCAAGATGCTGGGGGATCCAGCTGGGTTCTTGTCAGCCTCAGCTGTTGGAGATGAGCCCAACAGAACTCCTGCTTTAAACAATTCATGTTTGCATCTTTTTCTAATTCTACCACTTAGGACAAACTCTGGAATGGATTCACTGAACTCCATGAACTCTCTGAGATAAATATTTTTAAACTTCCTCTGCTGGAGGAGGAGGAGTTCCTAAATATTATAGTTGGCAAACTGCTTTTCTCCTGACAGCAGGATTAGGTGTGAATTTTCTGCGAGTACCTCCGTGCAAACAGTTTGAGAAGTTTCATTTTGTTCTTTTAAATATTTGAAGTTAGATATGAAATGTGCATATCCATCTTAAATAGAAGTGCTAAGAATATTGAGGGAGTCTGTGGTCACAGAAAGAAGATAAAGCAATCTACATACACAAATCATTTAGATGTTGCTTTTGTCGGTGGGACTTGTTAGGCTTGGATTTCACCTGGGATTTTTAGCAGTTAAATATTTATTTTGAAGTACGATGATGGTTTATATCAACGTGGCTCTTGGCTCGTATTCTGCTGTGCAACACTATGTTGTGCCTTTTACAGGGAGGCTTGTGTTTTAAATGTACTCATCCGTGCTAGGGAATTTGCAGTGCTTTTCATGAGAGTGGTAGAAGTAGATGGATGCACAGCGTTTGGATGTTAACAGAGCTTTTATTCCAAGCTATTGACTTTTCAGTTGTTTTTGTTTCAGGAGCGTGTGCATGACCCTGTGTTACATTTAAACCTTTGGTGACTCTCTCATGTGATGAGAGAAGAGATCAATGAAGCTGCCGGAAAACTGTTTGTCATGCCCTTGGGTTGAGAACCAGTGCAGAGGCACTGCACATCTCAGTGTTGGTAGGCACCATTTTCTTAAAAGTTCCATTTGCTATCAGGAAAAGGGCTGCTGGACACTTAAAAAGCAGCTGAAAGTTTCTTCTAACTGTGCTGGTTGTGTTTGAGTGGTCATTGAGATACTGGGAGATTGGAAAGTATCAGACATAACGCTTGTCTTTTGAAAAAATAGCAGAGGGGGTGGGCTGGAAACAGGGTGAAGTGTTGGGGAATTCTAGATCCATCAAGCTTCACTTCAGTTCCTGGAAAATTCTGAAAGAAATAATAGCACAGTGTGCAAGCAGCTGGGACATAACAGAGAGATGAATAACAGCCAAAATGGCTTTGTGGAGGACAAATGGCATCCAACCAATTCTCTTCTGTAACAACAGTAAGAGGAATGATAATGTCATTGGTAATAATAATAACGTCCTGCATCTCGTAGGTTGGCTTTTGATGCTGTCTCATATGACAATCTCAGAAGCACGCTGCATCAAGATTGTGTTTCCCTGTGGGGTCAAGCATGAGAGAGAAAATGCTTGTAGATTGTAGTGAGGTTATGAAGGATTTACTGTCAAATGAAAAGATGCTTTGTGTGAGGTTTTGGAGATGTTTTTTTTTTTTCCTGGGTCTGCTTCTACTTGATGTTTAGCAGAGGAGATATGGCGTTTAAATGTGTAGATGACAAAACCCCAGGAAGAAGCGGAAGCGTGTCGGTGCTGGTGGTAACAGAGCAAGCCTCTGAGAACAGGAATGAGCATTTCCTCTGGCTTTTATCTATAGGGTTGGATTGCAGTCACCGCAACCGGTTGTGGTCTCTGATGAATCTCTGTTGATTTTGTCCCAGGAACGAAGTAGAGATTTGAAGCAGAGGCTAGGCAGACCTGCTTTCCGTCAGGAAGCAAGAGGTGACCTGGAGGTATCCAAGCTCTTCGTTCACCCTGCTCCTTCCCTGCTTTGTGCCCCCACACCAGCACGTGGCTGACCCATTGGTCTTCCCATCGAATGACAAAGGCACATTAAACAAACTGTCCTTACAGATGTATGATTACATAACTGTAATAGGCACTTCAGACACACATCTGGCTCTTTACTTTCAATTTTTTTTTAATTTTTTTTTTTGTTGTTTTATTAAACAGTTGGAGTTTTCTTTTCATCTACAGCTGGTCTGGACAATGTGCCTTAATTAAACCGTTCTAAGCATCATGGCATGGGCTGCCTGAAACAATTTGTAGTTACTGACAGTCACCCTTTCTGACAGTTTGATCCTCAGAGCCATAACTTCAGTGGTGACAGAAGAAACCAGTCAAATGACATGTATTTCTTCACACCTTTTATGACAAGCTAGAAATAACTCTTTGACATGCTGACTTAATATTTGTCATTTTTCTTCAGCAGTTGGGGGAAGCATGGACAACAAATACAGATGGATAAATTAATTTTGCTCTGATTGTCTCCATTCTAATTAGCATATTTGAAACAAGATGATTAGAGAAATGCAACACAACACAGCTTTCTCAGGCATTCTTAAAGGATGCTCTTGGGATTCACAAGACCAGCTTACAGAGCTGGAGGACATTTAAAGTACATAATTTTAATATGAATAGTTTTATGCTATTTTTGGTCTGGCTTCTGAAGGAAATGAAGCTTAAACAGTCTTTCTCCCTTCCTTCCTCCCTCACCATAACTTTCAAATTTGTCAGTTTCAACCAAACACAGGGAGGTATAGGAGCAGTTTCAGAGGAAATTTCGTGAGCTTATGCAGGCGAAGGACAAGATATGCCAGGTAGCACAGACAGATGACAGCACTGCAAGATGCTGAGCTGTGTGGTGAGTTGTGTTTATCTGGGCTCCATCTCAGCCGTTCTCATTAAAGAGTGCTTGAGCCATTGTTATACTTCTCAACCTTTGTAATCAAGCTTCTGTTGTTTCTATGGAGTTTAATGTTGAAAATTGAGTAGGTCAGGAGCAGCTCTGCTCCTGTGGTAAAAGTTCTATGCATAGGCATATTGCCCTGTACGGTGATTCCCCAACTGTGATGGCGCTCCCAGTTTTGCTGTTGGCACAGTGGTGTTCCCATAGACAATCTGCTAATAAAGTCTGCTTTGCTGATCAAATGACTTTTGAAGAAGCTTCTATGAAATCATTGGAGATATTTCTGCGTGGATCACCTTTTCACTCAGTGCTTAGATCTGCTTTGTTTTTTGTTGTTGTTTTCTTGTTGTTGTTCAAGAAGTTTGAGGACGGGGTTCTGTAGGTAATTTAGAGGTATTTCTGTGAACCCATGACGTACAATGCCATGCTATCGTGCTAAAATTGTTCCCATTTCTTCTTCATGCAATCTTCTTTTTGCCTTACGGCTTTTTGTACACCTCAGAACGAGGTATATTGGAAACAGCTGTAATAAAAAATTGGGACATATTGGATCAGCACTGAGTGTAAGCTGTTCCAGTGGAGCAGAGAAGTCTGCAGGTGGTAGCAGCTAAACTGAAATTGTGAACATTTGCTGCACCTGCTAATCATCCCTGAGGTTACGTGGTGCTGTCAGCCTAGGAAGGTCCTGCAGTTGCTGACCGGGCTGAGTTCGTGTTGATAGAGGAGACCTCTGTGTTTTTGCCCAGCTCCAGTGCAGGTCACGTTCTGGAGCTCAGGTCTGGTGGGTCTTCCATGCTTTGCAACTGTCCCCAGACCTGTGAAGCTTTCCTTTTCAAGCCAGTAGACTTGGTTGGATGGGTTTTACCTCCGGGACAGGACCACTAGATGGGGGGCAGAAGGCCACGGTGGGGGTGTGGTTTCCTTCCCTCCACGCTTGGCCAACCCAATGAACACATAATTTACTTTGTCTGTGCACCACAATCTTCAGATCCCAGACAGAGGGTGGGGTGAAATATGCAAAGGAGTGTAGGAGACAGCAGGATGCCTTGACGTTCTTTACAATATGCAATTTTGGGTGGCTGAATGTTTTGCAATTGCTTACATAGCAGTAAGCTTCAACTTTGCCTCCTGTAGTTGTTCCAACCAGATTAGTTACAGCTGAAACTTTGTTTCTCTTCTGATGGCCTGTGGGTTTGGGCAACATTTTAGCAGAAATCACACAGCTTGACAGTAATGAAACCAAGCTGATCATAACGAGATCCTGAAAGCTGTGGACCCTGACTTTCTTGATAGAGGGGGGAAAGCAGGGCATTCGTGAAGTAGGGAAAAAGCTTAATATCTGAACCAAAAAAGAGTTTAAAGCAAATCTGCATTTAAGGATAAAGAAGGGAATGACTGAGATAAAGGAGAAAAAAAAGTTTTTCTTCCCCAAAATTTGTATTGTTCCTCTAGCTATTTAAATATGGAATTTGGGGTATCTTTCACTTGACTGAGAACTGATACCTTTTAAGCCTGGAATATGTAATTCTCTTTTAAGCCTGGGTGCAGTGTATTCATTCACCTACTGGATAATATGTAAACCGAGAGGATATGCGTTGCAAAGTTTAATCTCTGTTTACAAAGCAAAGAAAAACAAATGCCACTTTCTGGGGACAAGCAGAAAGATGAGCTAGCACTGTCCCTGCGAATCTACATGGAAATGTATTAAAGCAGCAAAGCTTGATAACTCATGCTGCTGCTGTCCTAATGATGCTGTCTTGGCACTCCAACTTTTTCAATCTTCCAGTCAGTGATAGAGCTGGAAATAGTCCATTTATCTCTGGTTTCAATTGCCAGAGGTATTAGTGGCTGGTAGCTTCCCTTATTAAGATTTCTAAAATATGTTAAGTTAGTGGAATCTGTAGTGCTAGCCACACCAGTTAATCTAGTGCTTTCGTGTATTTATCTTACTTAGCATGTTTTCATAGAACCATAAAATCATTTGAATTGGACTAGGTTGCCTTTAAAGGTCCCTTCTAACTCCCCTGCAGTGAACAGGGACACCTACAGCTCAATCGGGTGCTCAGAGCCTGATCCAGCCTGACCATGAATGTCTCCAGGGACTGAGCAATCTGTGCCAGTGCTTTACTACTATTACCATAAAAGAAACAAAGAAACCCAACTTTTATCTCATATCCTATCTATATCGATCTATCTTGTTTTTGTTTAAAACCTTTTCTCCTTATCTTATCACAGTAGATGCTGCTAAAGAGTCTGTCTTCTTTCTTATGGCTCCCTTCTAGATACTGGAAGGCTGCTCTCAGGTCTCCCCAAAGCCTTCTCTTCTCCAGGCTGAACAGCCCCAGCTCTCAGCCTGTCCTCACAGTGAGGAGTTCCATCCCTGGGATCATTTCTGTGGCCCTCCTCCGGCCACACTCCAACATCTCTGTGTCTCTCCTGTACTGAGGACTCCATTTCTGGACGCAGTGCTCCAGGTGAGCTCTCACAGCAGAGTGGCAGGATCCCCTCCCTCGCCCTGCTGGCCACACTGCTTTCAATGCAGCCCAGGACACGGTTGGCTTTCTGGACTGCAAGGGTGCATTGCTGGCTCATGTCCAGCTGCCGTCCACCAGTACCCCCAGGTTATTTTCAGCAGGGCATCTCATACCTCAGGCTTGTCAACCACACCATATAGCTTGGTGTTCTCCTGAATGTTTCTTTGTTTTCCAAGGCACTCAGATCTCTCACATGCGAACAAAATTTCCACCTCATAGATTTTCGCTTTGGAAATGAATTTAGTCAGTGAATACTGTTCCTTTCAGGATGATGAATTTTCAGATGCATTTAGCTCTCATTTTTTCCTTTGTATAGGGAACCTGGATATACTTTCAGAGATCCCACGAACAGTATTAGTAGGAGTAAGATATAAGCCTTCATGTGTGAGTAGTAATCCTTATGGTTCAGCTCCATACGAGACCCTTCTGAAGCAGCAGTTTTGTTCCTTTAGCAGCAGCTGTCTTTCAAGGTGGAGTGTAAATCCCACCGGATAGAAAAGGATTTTTCAGGATTTGTAACTCATTCTAGGGGTTGAGTTTCTTTGAATGGAGTTGGTGAGACCCATCTTCAAAGGCACGGATATGTTTTGCTTTTGAGGGTTCAGTTATTAGAAAAGTCATTGTTACTTGATTTTGGATCCTAAAGAGAAATCTGAAAGAGAAAACAAGGTGCCTGAAAACACCTCGTTGAGGATCTATAGCTTTATCCAAAGTGAGATCAACCAGCAAATAGCACCTTGCTAAATATCACTGATTCTGACTAAATCTTACCCATGGCATTTTGACTTGTAAGACAGAGGCTGTTCATGAGTCAGGCAAGCTGGAAAAAAACCTCCGCTTTTGAAATAGATCTGATCATAAGATCTAATTAGGGCAGGTCATTTCTTTGGCTTTCTTAATTTCAGTGTATGACTGGGTTGTATTTCCTAATAATCTGTCATTTTGAAAGGATCAGGAATGTAGTAAATGGGACTTCTGAGCTGCCAGCATAGAAAACATGCAGTAGTGCGGAGATATGGCTTTTATTTATGAGGGCTACTCCAAAAGTAATGCCTCCTATTTCATTATGTTGGTCCACAGTGTTAGAGGCAGATGTTGATGGCAGCCATAGTCAAGGCTGAACTTTCCCACCAATATTCTGTTCATTTCGTTGCTGCGTGACAGGTGGCAGCAGAGGGGCAGTGTGACAAAATGATGTTTGAGATGGAAGTGTGTATGAAGCAAAGGTGTGTCACTGAATTCCTCCATATGGAAAAAATGGCATCCACTGACATTCATACATGCTTTTTGAACGTTTCTGGAGGCCAAAGAATGGATATGAGCATACTAAGGATGTGAAACACAAGCCACGTTCAGAACAGCCATGCACAGCTGTCACACCATGAAATTAAGTGCTTAGTCAGTGTTTTGTAGCTGAGAGTTTACTTTATCAAACAGTGTTATTGTGCTCTTTGTATCTGTTGCAATTTCTATGGAAATAAAGAGGAGTCATTACTTCTGGAGTGACCCACTTATGTGGGTGCTTACATTGCCATTTGAAATCCAGAATCCTTGCTGCAAGGTCAGTGAAAATGTAACTGATGAATGTTGTTATCCTTAAGTGTTCCCAGCTCTTCCATTTGTTTTTAGCTTTGATGGTAGCTTCAGCAAACTCTGCCTATATAATGATTCTTTGCAGTAAAAGCAGCTGAAGGGCATGTGTGTCTCTCATACAGAGTGTCGTGGAAATCCTACAGTTAGTTATAAACCCCCCAGCTATTTAAAGGGCTTGATTCTTTGTTTGGTTGCAGATCAAAGTCAGCTTATTTTGCGTCCGCTTTGTTTAAAATTGTAGAATTAATTGGTAATGCAAGACTTCAGCTAAAGACTCTTCACTCTTTTGTGGATGCTCAGCTGTTTCACGTCTCTTAAGGAATTCCATGCCATGTGCTCCAGCTGAGGACAGAACAACTTCCACGGCCAGCTAAGCAATGCTCTTTTTTCCAAGGTCTCTTCTAATATCTTCCTGATAGCAGCACTTTCTCTCCACTTGAGAGGGAGAGGTCACAATGGTGGAAACGGTGTGTGTTTGTTCTCTAGTTCCTAAGCTGTGCTGTTCTGTCACTGCTGTTGTATCCTCTGACAAGACGTTGCCAAGCCACTTTGTCATCACCTCTGCATCTTGACAGAACGCAGGAGCTGTCCCAGATAAACAGGGAAGTACATCCTTCCAGCGAAACCTGAGTGGCTTCAGCCAGTGCTGCGTTGGAGCAGGCCTGACATTTTCTGGCCATCTTTGGAAACAGGATGCTTCAACAGTGCTCTGCTGCAGGAGTAGATATGCCTCTTTTGCTAGAAAACAAATGTTTCATTTTGGTAAAAGCAGAGCTCAGTGCTGATGGCATAATCAGTAATGAATCTTTGTAATGAGTCCACGCTGTTTCTGTGTGTGAAGCCTCCAATACTGCATTGTGCTGCATTCTGAAAGACACATCCTAAACAGAAACTGTCTGCTGAGGCTAGTAAACTAAATTCAGTCAATACAGTTTTGCATTGCATTATGAGTATAGTCACTCTAATTGCAGGAGGAGAAGGAAGAACAATGAGTGAATATAACAAACTACTGCCATCATTATCTTCTGTTCTCATCCCTGTGCTAGAGCCCATTACGTTAATGCAAATAGTAAGAGTCTCCTTTAATGCTCTTATCAGTCTGTGTGCAGTTCCTATGCCCTGAGAACTCCCAGCAGTCCATTGCAGTGCACTGTGTTTGTGCATCTTATCACACAGTGAAGTCATGGTATCTTTTCCAGCTCCCCCTTTCATGCACTTACACTAGTAAAATATATCCATTTTACATGCATATGGATTCTGAGATTTCTCTGGTTTCTGGTGGCTTAAAGCTCTGTAAAAATAGTATTTCATAAACTTTTGCTGATATCTGAACAAGGAGAACACTGTTGAGATGCTGTTTCCATCCTACACACGCCGTACTGCTCTACTCATGCTCTAGGTGATTTTTGTGCTCTCTTAGTTGTTCAGACATGCTGCTGCCTTATGTACAGATGTCAGTCTCAGAGCTAAAAGGTGCTTTTAATGGCACATTTGTTCTCAGAGGTTGCTTTTGCTGAGCAGCTGTGGCAAGATGCGACACAAGTCATCAGTGCTTACCCCAAGCCTTATTTGTCTCCTTGGTTCTGCTGCTGCTGGCAAGGGAAGAGCTGGCTCTTAGGTAGGGCAGAGATGCTAAAAAGTTTAAAGAAAACCGAGGTTGTTTTTCACAGACCAATTCTATTCAACGTCAGAATATTTGAGACGACCATTTTGCATCACTTACACAGAAATCTTTCTCTTGAAAGCTTGTCAGAATTCAACATCCAGTTGACTCAGGCTTCTAAAATTGTTTCAGAAGGTTTTAAAGAGATGATCAAATACAAAGGTTTGTACTGGCAAAACCATGAGATAAATACAAATTGAAGCAGGGGGCACAGGAGAAAATAGTATTCAGTAATGCTTTTCAGTGTTTTTATCTTGTCATTTTGTTAACTGATGTAAATATCCATGGCAATGCAGAAGAATGGAGAGATCTGCCTTTAAAAAATGAAGACGACTCACCGCATGCTGGTTTTTTGCCATCATTCATCAGAACTGCATGCTTCAGTATTGTTTTTTTAATAATCTGTGCAATTACATTAACAACATCCCTTGAGAGGGAGTGGGTGAGCCTCGATTGATCTCCAGGATTGTAGGAAATGAAACCTTGCACCTGGATCTCCTGCTTCCAGGAGAGTATTTTAAACATGGGGCTGTGCTGTTATGTTTTGATTTTATTTATTTTTTTTTCCTCCCATAATGTTTACATTCCTGACCTTGCTGGGGAACGCAGACTTCATGCAGACCAGCCTCGCAGTGCAGTGTGCTGGCCTGGAAGGGGAGGAGGGTGCTTTAACTGAGTGGGACATATTATATTTTTCTGGCTCAATACTCTAAATTGTTAATTAAGGGTGAGCAGGGACAGCGTGACTTCCTCCCCACTTGGCACACATGCCAGAAAGCCTTGAGGTTGAATGCTGCTCAGTCAGGTGTTTCTCCAGCTAGGGCCCTGTGCTCTGGGCCTCAGCTACGTGGAAACATCCCTTGCTCAGCCCAGCACCTGCATGCTAGGGGAACCTGGGCACACTTGTGTGCCAAACATTTTCTGTTAGTGTATGGGATGTAGGAGTCACAGAGGTGACTCTGTGGTTTGGGCTTCTAGGTACAAGTTGACATGTGAGTGAGAGCAGAGTACTGAGGTATGTGGTCTGAACAGAGGCTCTGTCAGTTCTCCCCCACTGAATGCTTTAGCACCTTGCTTTGTGTGCTCAGGGAGAAAGCTGCTTTGTCAGAGCTGAGAGTCCTCCCTGGCGATGGCGTGGGTGGTGTGAGCTAATGACTAAGTGTTGCCGTAGTGGGAAGACACCTGCCTGGTGGATGGCATGGAAACCCAGGCTTCACATTTCAGAACAGCCTCTGGCTGTGGACCCATCGCTGGTCTCAAAATCACCTTGGTGAAAAGGAGATTGTTTTCATTGTGACGTTTCTCCACTTGAGAAACGACACTTGGTTGTCTCCCACATCTCTAGGTGTCTGAAGTGGGTCACACTCCTTCCATAGACTATCCATGCATACTGTGAGTTACCTGTTCTTGGTGGCTGCAGTGCAGGTTGCCCTTGGCTTGTATATGACTTCTCTGTTAGCAGATAAGCAGATGAATTAGTCTTACAAACTGTTTTGCTGGCTGAAGAAATGAGGTTTGTGCAGGTATTTGTTTTCTTTGAGTGGGTGAAAACTTCACTGGCAAAGCTCTGCAATTCTTTGTTAAAACTAGGGAATAATTCAGCAACAGCCAAATGTCTGTGCTTCCTGACAATATGATTGGCTGAGGAAGAACTTATCTTCAGGGAGAGTTGATTTACATGTGAATTGTTATTTCTGTCCAAAAATAAAAACCTGCATAATTAATTGGTGCTGTTTTTTGTGTCAGAAAGGTGTCCTTTACCTTCCCAATAAATGTCATCAAATGAAGTATTGAGACAGTATCTTGGATAACTCTAGCTTGTTAGGTAGGTGGAATTCAACTCTGAGGAGTACAGTCTAATCTCTGATAAGAAGGAATCTGAAATTACAAGGGAGAAACAACAAGAAAGCAGTGCTGTTTTGCCCAACAAGTGGAAGATTGTTCTTCTCCTGCTAGACTCTGCTCTCTGGGAGTGTAAAGAGGCCACCACAAAGCTGCCTTGTGCTGGGCAGTTGGTAGAGGTCTCTTCCCTCAGCAGATGTGTGTGTGTGTGTGTGTTGTAGAGCTGGAAAAGGCAAGTTGCTTAGCATGTAAATAACTTGACTAGAAGTAGAGTGGGATTTTAAAGCTTTGTCTTCTGCCATTGGTTTTATCTAAGACTTGACTTTTTAGTTCATAAAAAGATGCTTGGGGTGTTCAGCTTAATTATCTGCCCGCCAAAGTTACTATCTTTCTGTATGTTGGTAATTTAGATGACTTGTTGTGGATACTAAAGAAAGTAAATTAAATTATTCTGCAAAACTGCCTCCCTTATAAAAAAAGTTATATGTATGATTCAGAGCTCTACATGATACTAAGAACAAGTGACTTAGGAAGGGCTTGGGAAGTAACTCCTTTCTTCTGGGTTAAAATGTGTTTGACTGCCTTAAAACGATGTTGGTTCATCTTGATGTTAAGAAGAATCACTCTGCAGAGAAGAGAGTGGATGTTTGGCATTGCAAAGGCATTTTGATCTTTTCCTGTCCTTTCATAGCTCCTGGAACTGTGTGTGCAGGCGAGCAACAACAGTTGGCAATATCTCTGTGTATTTTATTTTTACCTTCTCCTTTTGTGTATGGTGCATTGTCATATATGGCAACCACATCATTGAGGAGCACACTGTATTACTTCTGTGCAGGAAAAATAGTTTTAAAAAAACTCTTGTACCATCCAGTTAGATCAGTTCAACAGGCAACATTAATTTCTTAGGTTCTTTAGCAACATTTCAATGTTGGTTTATCTCTATGCTAACTGTGTACAAAATCAAGTGACATCTGCTATCCTTTCTTCCCTCTGTGTTGCTCTGCCCTTACATAAAACAACATGAAAAAGGGATTCTGTGCAATTCTTAGAGACTTCTGCTTGAGGCAGCGAAGGACAAATACTTCCTGCTTTTTGAATTTCCCTGGTATTTTATGTTGTGAAATGGAACTTCGAATGGATTTTCTTCTATGCCGTCACTAAGCTGAGTATTCATTTTGTAATGTGTTGGGTTTTAGCCTTGTTTCCATAGGAAACAGGCATACATGATGAAGCTCTTTCTACATGTTTTTTCCTTCCCTCTTCTTTTCTCCTCCCTTTTGTAACCTGTTGGCCAATCACAGCCCGATTTTACAAACTGGCATAGGTCTCAAGAGTGACAGCATTACTGCAGGTGAATTTCTTCCTCTGGATACTAGAGATCTACCCAATGCAGAGCCCTGAGATGTGGTCCCAGCTGTGGGAAGAGCTTTGCTCAAAGCTTGTGCTTTGAGCTTGTGTCACAGAGCCCAAGATGCAGATTCGCAGGAAACATGACTTCTGTAATTTCTGTACTCAGGGAATACTGCAACATATTGCTGCTCGTAGCTGAGCCTTACATTCAGGGGCATTTCTGTGCAGCACTCTTATAAGATGAGGGTGCCCTGTTGGAGACTGGGCTGAAAGCCACTGCTGACTCCAAGGCTGGGGTCTCAGATGGCCTCCTGGGTCTGCTTGTGCTGTGTCTGTTTCACTCAAACAAACACATAAATCTTCCTTCAGCTGTTCTCGCTGTTAACAGTCTGTAATTCTTGTTCTGACATCTTTATCCTTTGGAAACAAGAGAGAGAGCCAATCCGTTTTTCAAAGCAGAAGCAATTCTGGTCAGACTCCCGGGCTTTACAGCCTCATTTCCATGATGCAGAGCCTCCAAGTCATGTCTTCTGGTCTTTTTTTCTGCTGCTTGTCTTTTGGTATTTTAAATAATTCCTGCAATAGTAACGTTGTCACCAAGCCATGCTGCCCTGAAGTATGAGACATTTGCCTGAAAAAGCAAAAGCTGAAAAAAGCTGTGGGATATTTTCTCCACCTTTTTCCTCTAAATAGTCTGTATCTGCTGAATCGTAAGTAGCTGGCGAGATGCTTTCCCTGTACTGTGCTTCAGGCCTAAAATGCTGTATGAACCTAAGACTTTATGAAGAAAAAGCTGAAGTTGGTCACAGTATCTGATCAGAGTTTCCGTTTTATCAGCACTGCTGGCGCAATGGTGTGATAGCAAATCTGTAACCAGTGATCAGTGCCTACCGAGTACAGGATAGCCAAAGCTTTAGCTAACAGTGCTGTTCAGACTTATTGTCACCCAACTTTATTTCTTCCCCCCTCCTCCCTTTGTGTTTGGTTTGCTGTCATCACTGTGACATCTGAAAAGGGCACAGATATAAGACTTTCCTGCAGTGGTCTGTGGCCAGTCTGAAAGAGCCTTTACTTCTGTGGTGAGGAGAAGAAAGCAGCAGCATCCTTCAGTTAATGAAATTCTACTTCTCCTCTTTGCTTCGTTTTGATCTCCACGTACAGCTGCTTCACCCTCACATCCTTTCCATGTTCATCAGTCCATTTTCTGCTCCTTCTCCACACTGACCAGTTTCCTTACATGCTAGTTGTGTGATTTGGACAGCTGCCTCAGGATGCCCTGCCAGGATGGGATTAAGCAGCCTCTGTAGGAATTTAAGCTTTAGTGATAGAAGAGCTTGAATTTTGAAGGAGCTTCTCTCTGCCTGGACATGGCTGACCACAGCCAAATCCATTACATCCCTTTTTTTTTTTTCTTTTTTTTTTTTTTTCTTTTTTTTCTTTTAAGATTCTTTTGTGGCACAAGCAGCAGCAGGAGAAAGAAGGGCCAAGAACCCTTGACAGTGCCCCAAGAAGAGCTGTAAGGTGGGACCTCTGCACAGCACAGCCCCAGTGACACCTTGCCAGCTGCCAGCACTTCTTCATAGTTGCTGTCCTCTTCTGGCACACATGCAGGCTTTATTTTCCCTAAGGTTCAGCATCACTCTTCAGCTGCTACAAGCTCCGGCCTCAGAAAGCAGTACCTAGCTTACTGCAGCAGGAGGATCCACCCAATTGTACTATTTAACCGTAAAAAAAAATTTTAAATGCAGTCTTCTGATGTTGGATGAGCTGGGTATTTTTCTCTAAAGGTTTTTAATTACTGTTACCTCTTGAAGTTTCAATGGGGAACCTGTTTTATGTAACAATTTGATTAAGTTTTCAAAGAGAAGGTCACGATTTACTTAAAATGTCAACACCTGAATTCCCCTGACATTTTACTTTAGTTTTTGATAAGTATTGCTCCGTGTTTCAGCTTTCAGGGATCTGTTCTTTTAATTACAGTGTCACTGTGGCTGGCTCTCAGCCAGCTTTGGCAACTTCAAAAGAGTCATTAAGAGCATCCTAAAGATAATACAATTTGAGATAATTTAATAGCAATGCTGTATAGAATTTTTATTGCCTAAGGTTTAGGAGTAGCATATTATTTGCCAGCTGCAAAGTCACTGCAGCATAGCTTGTTCTGAATGGTTGATAATGAAAGGAAGATGAGCCACATCACTGCATACTTAGCTTTTTGTGTGGATATGTGCAGTTTATGCAGTATCTTTAATGCTACATTTGATGATCTAGATGATATTAAATGTCCCTCCCAACCCAAACTATTCTATGATTTTGATCATCACTTCTTGAGCCAGCTAGTTTTTCCTGGTTCGGTTATATCCCATTGCCATAAGAAAAGACTTGTACAACATGAGCAAAAAAACTTTATTCTAGACCCTGACCTGGGTCTAGAAACCTGGACTTTCTCTTCATATAAAGCTGGTGTACGTTATTTTGTGTCTTGGTATGGATTTTAGAAGTTGTTCTTCCCATAGGATGTTGATGAACGCCATGGTTTTCCCCTTCAAAACCATGAGATTTCTCCATCTTAGCTTCTGGGAGGTGCTGTGGGCCATGTATAGCAGTTGATTATGGAAAGCAAGAAGGGGGTTTATAATCCATAAAATGAGGAATATGTAGAAACCCTCATCATTTCTTACTGTTAAAGTGGAATCAAGCATTTATGGGACAGAGAGCTGTACTTTGCTCTGGGGCTGCTGGTGAAGGAGCAGTAGAGCTCTGTGCAGAAGGAAGCAGGTATCTCAAGGCAAAGCAGGCAGGTTTTCCTGCGTGTGCCAGCATTCAGCCTGGTGCAGCAGCCCTCTCCTCCACAGGGAAGGGGATGTGCCTGAGGATGATAACAGCTTGTTTGCATATCCATGAAGAATGGCTTGTATTGAATGAGTGCGTATGACTGGGTGCGAAAGCCCTGCAAACATTAATTTGTAGTTTTAGTTTTACCTGGTATGTGATACTTTTGTGGCTCCTCCGACTGATTCTTGCTTAAGCTGGGATGCATACTGATGAATTACAGGATCCTTATGAACAATATTCAGTCTTAATTAAAGTGAGCCCTAAATAATACAGTTAATAAAACAGTTAATTACTGTTGTCCTTAGTAAGCCATTACACGTTTGTGGTAAAAAGGTGCCTTATGTTTCCAGCTCAAATGTTCCAGTGATCAGGATTTGAGGAACAAGACAAGTTTTGCTTTCATCTGCATGACTAAGAGTGTTGTGGCATCAGTTCTTTTTCTGTGTATGAATAATTGCCTCCCCATCTTGCTTTCAGTGAGCTGCATAAATGAATAGCTTAAGGTCTGTTCAGGACCAGACCATTCTAATAATTTTTCTTTGAAACCATTTCAGATTTTCAGTCTTTTTTCTCCACGTCAATGCACATGGGGCACTTCTCATGGTAGAGATCCTCATAACAGAGGGTAGAATGCTACACATCCAGGACAATTCATATAATTTGTATTTATTATTTTTAATTTTAATACGTTTAATTCCATGTTCACCACGCTTGTAGAAGATGTCACCTGCCTTGTTGGTTCAGCATACAAATGGGAGTAATGTTTTTGCTTCTGCTGACTGCAGGTTTCTAGACAGTACATGCCTTCTCATCATGATAAAGACTTGTTCAATGGGAGCTCTTGCAGCTTGGAGACAATGCTTTATTTGCTAACCAGCATTATCTGCAGGTACTTGTGGAAGATCTTGATTCACAGATGGGTCAGGACAGCTCATACCAAGGCACAGCACTGACCTTGGTGATCTTGAATTTATGGAACTGCTTAACAGTAAGTCTGTATAGAGTTGTGAGTCTTGCCTTATGAAAAACCTACCTGTACATACCCAGCATTAGAGTATTGAGTACTAAAAAGCCTTTTAGTTCTGGTTTCCAGCATAACAGCATAATTACACAGCTTGGAAAACCTGTTATATTTATTTATTGGTAGATTTCTATTTCTTCTCTCTTCTCTCAGTTGAGCAGTGGTCATTTGACCTGTGATCTTTATCAAGTATGGAAATGTGGGCGTAATTTCATTTCCAAATGGACTCAGAAGAGAGTTTCCACCCACCCAGAAGTGACATCAAGTGCTTTTATTGGCCTTTGAGTTGCCTGAACTCACAACCCACAAGTATTCCTTGAAACAAAAAGAAAGCCAAACACCCCCAATGCCTAACTAAGTGATTGGAGAAATTGAAGGTGTTTTGTGCTTCTCCTCCCCATCTCTGTCCTCTCCTTAAGTGAAGGAACTACTTATCCCGCAGGTAAATTTCAGGCTTTTAAAAATCTCTGTGGGGTAATAAGAGGCAGTGCTGCCTTTTATGTGTGAAAATAACACAGCAAACAATTGATTCTAAATTAAAGTTTGAAGGAATGAGTCAAACCCTCGTAGAAAAATAGCATGTGGCTGAAAATGCTTCTTTTGTAACAAGGGGATGTCAAAATTCAGAGTTCTGAGTCAACGAAATTGTCACAGGGTCAACAAAAAAGTGCCGGACAAATGTGATGCCTTCCTGCTTCCTTATCTTGCTTCCATTGGAGATGTGTTTTTAACAACAAAGCATCATCTCCCTCCCTAATGCATCTATTTCTCCAAAAATAAGTTTATATTTGCCCAGGGAAGTGGTAAAGTCACTGTCCCTGGAGGTGTTCAAAAGACATGTAGATGTGGCACTGAGGTCAATAGTTAATGGGTATGGTGGGAATGGCCTGATGGTTGATCCTAGAGGTCTTTTCCAAACTTAATGACGTATGATATTTCATTCTAAGCAATCTTCCAGGCTGTGTAACAGGAATTCATTTCCTAAACTGTGAATATAAATTTTAAAGATGGCAATGTTGAGGCAGGAATCACAAATCAGTTGCTTATCCTGGAAACCAGGAGAAAGGTGTCCTATATTGTGATGAGGCAGGTAGGATGTTGAACAGATGGGAACTGGCAATGCATTTTTTTTTTTTATCAGTTCTGCAAGGGAAGATTAAATCCTAGTTTTATGGGTGAGAGGAGAAGTGGCATAGACAAATGAAGGTTATGTTTGAGATCTATCTTGTGCTGTTAAAAATGTGTAGCTTCCACTATTTCAACACTTGTTACTCCCAGGTTTTAATTGCCTAAAAAACTTCAGAAATTTTGGCAGTTTTTACTGTTCAGAAATTGAACCTCTCTATGAATAAGTTAATCTTGATCCTTTTGTCCATAATGGTTTTACTCTTTGCAGTCAAAGTAGTTGCTTAGAAATACATTTGTTACAGTGACTCTTGGTTTTCTGGCAGCAAAATACAGCCACCAGGACAGCTCCTGGGCAGTTACAGAGGTGGCTTCACTGCACCCAGAGCTGCACAGCAGGCAGAGGATGTGGGTCCTTTGATCCTACGGAATTTCACTACATCTCTGAGCTGTCTCTGTTGCACTTTCTGTACTCAAAAGCATCAGCATGAGAAATATGTTCCTCTGGGAAGAAGAAAAATGAACTTTCTGGCACAGAAATAGCATGCCTTTTGCTGCAAAATTTCTCTGCTCTGGATTTGGAGATTAAACTAAATGTCCTTATAACTGGAAATAAAAATATGAACCAGTTCTTGCAGTATTTTTTAGATGTAAAAATGCTCATTTTATGGTCACACTTGTATTCATTTTCTCATGAAACATGGAAGCCTTTTCAGTGGCCTTCTGGTCAGCTCAGCTGTTGCACTCTCTGCTCAATGACACACTCCTTGTATTGAAGGAAGAGAGGTGTGCAGGGGGGGCAGACAGGGATGGGGAGTTGTTGCAGTCCCTGCATCCTGATGGCACCCAAAATACATTCAGTCATGGCTGTGTATTCAGTGATGGATTTTTTCCCCCCACCCTTTATGCAGGTGCCAGTGATTTGAAGTACCTACATCAGTATACTGTTGTGTTTCCTTTGCTCAGATTGCACAGAGGAGGAAGCATCTGCAGGACTGGACCTTGACATCAGACTTACAGAGATGTCAAGGACACTGCAACACCCTTGAGCCAATTTGTGAAAGCATTTGCTTTACCAAAGTTCAAGCAGCTGAAAAAAAAAGCCAAATGGTAGGAAAGGAGTAGGCTGTGTCCTGATGAATAATAAAACTGCTTTTCTACTCTTTTTTTCTTTTGAGTGAAGTATACTGTTGCTTGCCAGGAAAGTTCTTCCAAATGACAATGGGAAGGAGAGTGGTACAATTATGAGCAATGTTTGTGCGACACATCATTGCTGCTTTGTTTGTATTTATGAATGTTTCTTTCAGGTGGCAGTAGGACTTAAATTACTCAAATAACTAGTATCTTTAAGCTATAGTGCTTGTGTTGCTAGTAATTTTGTTTATCAGCAGAGCATGGTTATGTCTTGATTTATTGCTTTAAAACAAGTTGTATGCTGGCAGTGGTGAAAGGTACTGTACATACTTGCCAAGGTCCCCTAAATTATGAGTGTCATAAAACAAATCTCTTTGGTTGCCGAGAGAAATAATTGGAAAATGAAAAGGTCAAAATTATGGTATGAAAAGCACTTAACTTATTTTAATAGGTTTTGTGTGCTTTGGTGAACAGTCGTTCTGTTATTTGCTCTTAGGCCATAAAATAGAACTGGTCCTGTTTGCGAACAATTCTCTGTAATCTTAGAGTAGCTGGTGTATCCCTTATTTTTTATTGTGTAAGGCTTTAAGTGATGCCTTAAGATGGGAGAAGGATGGATAGGAAGAGAAAGGCCCTCCACTGAATGAACATGGAATTGCATGTTGGATTGTATATGTGCTGCGCCAGCGCATGTATCTCAGTTAAGATCTGTGCTGTCCTTTCAAATGCTTCCCTGTTCTAAGTTTTCTGCAGTGTCATCCTAAGCAAGGTAGCTTTTAAAGAACGGATTTGTTAACATGCATTTAGCTCCTATTGTTTCTATTCCAAAGTTTACAAAATGGAGTGGTTTTGCAAGAAAGCCCAGACGTGATTGAGGACTGTGCAATGAGATTTTTGGCTTGCAGTAGAGCTATTCCCACAGGACAAGTCTCAGCTGAGTGCAGAAGCACTGCAAGGCTTCTTGTGCTCATCAGTAGCGTGTTCTGCTGGAGGCTGCACTTCTGAGGAAAGAAGGTTTACAAGACCAAACTTTTAACTACTATGCCAGAGTGGATGTCAGAGTGCTCCTCTTGCCAATGACACTGAACTCATGGAGTCAATTGGATTTGCTTACGAGTGACTTAGGGTGCAGTTACTATCAGACTAAACATAAGCAGCCTCCAAATGCCAATGGTTCTTCTGGCCAGTGAGCTGATGCTGTATGTGTGCATACACTACTGCAGGGATGCAGTTAGAATATGTGATACAGAAAAATGTAAAATAAGATCTGTGAAGATCTCTGGTTTGTTCTGCTGCATGTTTGCTTGCCATTGTTCCTTGCTCTTTCCTGTCTTCACCAGGTTTATAGGATGGTCTGGATGTTGAAGGCTGTTTCTAGAGCAGTAAAGCAAAACAAATATTCATTGTCCTCTTTCTTTCAGCAAATCCAGTCTTTCATGCATGGTCAGTCTTAACTGATAGCTTCTTGCAGAATCAAAGCCAGTTTGTAGCGTGAAGTGGCCTGAAGGGAAGAAGAGTTGAGTTCTTTTGACTGGGGCTGTTGAAAAATCAAATAACAAACTCCTATGCCTGTACTTCAAATGGAGGTGCTGGGTTTCCATTTAGTATCTCATACATGCTGCTGTAAATTGGACGTGTGTGTTCCAAGTGCTAATGGGGAACCAAAAAGGACTGAATAGTTTCCGGGAGCCTCCTTGGCATGTGTAGGCATGTGTAAGCACGTGCCAGCATGTGAAGCTGTACTGGGCTATTTTTAACAAAATGAGACCGGGAATTTGTTATCAGAGAGATCAGAACACACAGTGATTGAACTTTGGTAAGGGAAGATGCAAAGGAATACCCTATTGCACTAGACAAGTTGTATGTTTTTAGTGGCCTTTATGTTGCTATGACAGAGATTAGAAGCAATAGATGCACATGCTTTTTCCTTTTAAATACATAATATGTAAGATACAGAGAATCAAAAAGAATTACTCAGCTTCTTCTACAGACTTTTCTTTCATTATGAAATTCACCTGTTCTACAGAAATCTTTGAACAATGTGCAGATACAGAGGAGATCTTATAGCAGACTCCTCTGTCTTGCTGGACAATTTAATCAGTGCTGCAAGGCTTTTGTAGTCCTTGCTTTGTCTTGTTGTTCGTAGGTTTTGTTTTTTTTTTTCCCAATGTCTCATTGGGTTTATATCTGCCACTTTTTACCTGGGGAAATTATCTCAAAAGCTGTTTCTAACATTGTGTTTACAAAGGCTCCCTTGGAAGCACAAGTATGTTGGCAGTGAGAAAACAAGCCCCAAACACAGCTCTATCTAGAAACATGCCAGAGCTGAGATTCTGCCAGCACACAGACCCACTGGATTTATTGCTTAAGAAGGAAGAATCCTGAACAGGAACAAACATCCAAGGAGTGGACTGGCACGTTATTGCCAAAGTCGTGTGGTATAAATTCAGTAGATTTATCTTCTCAGCTGCAATTCTGGACTTTGTGATTGAACTCTGTCCTCTTTTGAAATGCTATCCTTCGAAACTGATGAGAAAAACCCTCTGTCCCTACAGGCTTCCTTTCTTGCTGCCATTTTTTTCATTAGGAATCTCTCCTGGCTTTGCCACCAAGAAAGCTACGTGGATTTTTTTTCTTGAGTACTTCCTTGTGTGGTGTTAATCTATGTCTGTAGTTTTGGGAGTGTAGCTGAGCTAACTGAACCTGTGTGGGTGAGACAGAGCACTGAGGAATTCACTACAGAACTGTCATATGTTCAGATAATCCTGACTGTGCCCCAGACTGAAGTCTTTATAGCTTAAACAGTGTGGCTGTGTAGGGAGGAGCGGGTTTCCTAAGCTTTGATAAAAATAATTTTTCTTCCTGGGTGTCCAAACTCCTTTTGAAAGGAACTTTTCTCATTTTCATAGGAAGAAAGTGTGAAATTGTTAATGTTTTTATCAATGAAGAGAGCACACAATGTTGATGGAGCACCGTGAGACTGAGTGTGATCTTCCAGGGTTGGAGGAATCTCTGCTGGTGGTAGGTCTGCCACTGAGCCCTCTGCCATTTTGGACATGTTGCTGGAAAATCTTTACCTTTTTTTTGCTTATTTATATAGTGAGTTCCTCTGGCCCTGAATGATCTCCTTGTGATGATATATTAGGTAAGAAACGTTCCTGATGTTGGTTCTGTCTCTAAGTGAGAACATAATATTGGTATTTAGGTAGGATTCACAGGTAGCTGAAAGAAAGCAACTTTAGAGGGGCAGTGTTTGTGTTTATGGAAGTGTTCTTCAAATACTCATTTTTCTATTTTTGACCCTGCTCTTCTCCTGCTTGGACTTGCCTTTGACCTAAAGAGAGAGGAATAGAATTAGGCTAAAGGGGAGTGAATTTACAAACACTGCTTTTTTTCAGGACAGAAAGAACCCCAGTCGTTCATCTTATGCCTAGAAGACAGTGCTGCAATGACCTATTGACATCATGGCATCCTTTTTTCTCCCTTTAATTTTCTCTCTCTTCCCCACTCTTCTAACTCAAATTCAGAGAAATATTCACCAGATGACTGGAGAAAAAGAAAAAAGTGCTTTAAAGAAAGAAGCAAGTAGTACTTGGCAATGCTAATTACATCCCTCTCCTAATAGTAGTAGCATTAAGGATGTCGCTTCTGTAAAAGCCATCTCCCTGTCAGTTTTAAGTGTTCTTCTCCCTGTGGCAAAAGATAGAGTGCTTAACTGTACTCAATATTCAGTTATTTTTGTTGCAAACTCACTGCCTGGCTTACAGCAGGTGAAAGTACAAGTGCAGTATGTTACAGCATGCACCTTGTGTCTGGTGGATATGATAGGAGAGCAAACGGGTAATCCTTGGGATTCCTGAATGCTTGTGTGCCTGGACATGGCGGAGGTGGTTGGGAAGAAGTACCTGCTGCTTTGGAAATTGCAGTTTCTCCACGCCATTTGAAGCAAAAATGAAGTGGAACAGGATCCTTTTTAGGGCATGTATGATAATCTGTTTTCTGATACGATTTTGCCAGCATTGCACAATTATCAGTTGCAGCTATACAAAGCTTTTTCCAGTCCTTGGCAGTTGTTGTTGTAATTTATACTAATGACTTTTTCCTAATGCTTGTGACATGTGTTGGACGGAGCCCTCTGGCAGCTGAAGCAAATTCCATTGACTCAGCAAGGTGGGCACATGGAGGGGCAAGGAACCCATCTGCAGGTACTGGGGACACCACAGGAGATAACCTGGACCAGCAGTGATTGGACCTGCAGCTTTGGACTCTTTGGTCCTTGTCCAGTCTTGCTAATGAGAATGCTGGGCTTTTTCAGGGACAGGCGGGCCAGCAGAGCAGTGCAGGAGGCTGGCTCTCCAAGTGGTCCTGCAGCCCATCTGCATGGGGCACTTCCAATGCGTAAGCTAGCCATAACTCACTTGATATCTGTTCTCCATGTTGTGGGGTCATTTTCTTATAGAGAAACAGGTAGGATAAACACACTTGAAGGAAAGTGCAAGACACTGTTTTGTATTAAGTCTGCTGCCAGCGGCAATACAAGCCTATCCATGTCTCCTGACAAAGTGCAGTCTCTCATGAGTTTAACTCATTTAAAGAACATACTGTGCTGTGCAAGCCATTAAAGGTTTCCATGGAAATCTCATAATGCAAATGACATTTGGTACCTTTAAAAGTTTTTTTTTAAAGTTTTCTTGATAACCCAAGCCTATGAAATCTCAAGACTGGAAATGCAAGGAGAAAAAGTTAAAATCTGGGATTATCAGACCTTCTGTACTCTCTGGATTGTTCGTTTACAACGATGTGCGCTTCTAATAACTTCGCTATATTCAACCAGAGCCTCATTTAATAGAGCTCTGCTCATGTCAGGGGAGCTCAGCCAAACTCATCCTTTGTGAGTTTTGAGTTAGTCTGTGATAAAAGCATCCTTCTCAGTGGCCTCTGCTGGGGCTTCCGGCCAATGTCCTGCTGTGCTATTTCATCCACTGCTTGAATGAGTTATTGATCCAGGGTTACGTGGTGTGATTGTGCTCTGCTCGGCCTCTATAATGGGAGCCGGGCACCCTGTGCTGGGAACGAGGGAAGTCCCAGGGCAGCCTTGGAAATGCTGATTCAAACCTTGCCGTGGCCCTGAACATATCCGGCTAGTTAGAGAGCTGTGGCTTCCAGCAAGCTTAGTGAAAGCTCTTTGATTACAGCAAATTGTGAATATTAAAAAACATGGTTTTGTAAAGAAAATGTAGCTATTAAGGATTTATCTGCTTCTGTAACATCTTTAACAAGTTTTGGTACTCTTCTATCTGGGTAAGATAAATTAGGCTGGCAACCTCTTTTTTCTTTTTCTTTTTTTTCTTTTTTTGTTATATTTTGATTTTTCTGTTGTTGTAAAGGAACCATCCTCTGTAGAGGTAGTTCCGAATGTGTGAAGTTTCAATTAAAGAGGTCTATTTCAGGACCTTACAAGTGGAATGAAGATGATGATTCCCACGATGAATGTGTTAACAAAGTGTTTTGAAACAGAAATTTCCGTGGAAATAGAAACAAGGTTCTCATTTCAGGTAAATATTTTATTTTGTGCTTAAAAAGAAAGCTTTTAGGCTGATCCCTCAGCTGCTGTCATTTGAAAGTAAATTTACATTAGCGAGCTTCAACTTTAGCAAGTACTGAAGCATCCTGTTGTTACTTTGATCCCTGTTGCTGACTTACCTCTCCTCCATGAGCCATATTTCCATAGGTCATAGAACTATGAAGGTTGGAAAAGACCATTATGATCATCTAGTCCAACCATCAACCCATCACCACCATGCACAGATACCAAGCTCCAACTTACTGCAGAAGGCACAGTTGTTATTTTGCAATCCTGCAGTGTGCAGTAAGATCATAGCCTGGCTAGCGGCTTCCCTGCAAGATGCAGATTTTATATGCAGATGGTATTAAGATCCCTGAAAATTAGGCCATAAAACATCTGGCTAAATGCATTATTCAGACATGGTCTCTTACATATTGTAAGATGTGTCTTAGTCTATCTTATGACATAATGCTTTTCCATCTGATTTGTGGCAGAGTGTTTCTAGTGGAAGTTCGTGTGGGCTGCGTGATGGGTAGCTCTGCTGACGGCAGGAGTGAAGGCAATCAGATGTACTATGCATTGCGCAGGAACAGCAGATGATAATTCAGACACCCGTCCTAAAAACTGACCAGCTGTTTGCATCAGCAGTGGCGTAACACCACCTCGTGCTGATAAAGTGTGGGAACAAACAGTGCGCTGCCATGGAAAGTGCTGGAGGGACGGGGAAAAACGTTGCTGGGTTTAGTCTGTGGGGCAGTAGGAATGAATATAGTGACAAAGCAGTTAATTTTGCTCAGAGAGCTATCAAAATAACAGAGGCGGAAGGAGCAGTTTGGCCTCGCTGGGCAGATGTTTCATTTGCCATGCGATGAAGGCGCTGCCTGGCTGGTGCTTTGTCAGAAGGAATGGACACCAGGTCTGCTTGGAGCTGATGAGCTATTGGAAGCTTCTTCAGCACAGACTCCGTTCTGAGCGCATGTTTAACTTCACAAGGCAGAGCTATAAGGAAGTACATTAACATGCAGGAGAATACGCTTCTCAGAGTAATGCTTCATTATTTTTACCTTATGAAGGGTTCCAGAAAATGCTTAGGAAAAATGAACTTTGTCAAACTTATGCAGTCCAGAGTAGAGTGGTTAGCCTCAAAGAAAATGAGCTTAAAACCGCCCTGTTCCTCACTGCATTTAAGAGGTGCTCGATTGTAGCTATGACTATGTCCATTTTAAAGAAGAATGAAAGTGGAGGGCAGAAGACAGTCATAGAAACACAGCATACTCTTGTGCAGGACCTTTTCCTGATATCCAACTTGAACCTTCCTGGTAGGGATGGATTTGAGCTCCTGCAAGCAGAAGATAGTGGATTAGAATCTATTCCAGCCTTTTGCATGGCCTACTGTTGAAGCCAACTGTTCAAAATATTGGATGGAAATGTATTGATAGGAATGATTTTTCAAGCTGGGATTTAACATTGCTATTCCCATTGTACTGTAGCATTTGTCCTGCATGAAAATAAACAGACCTCTCCAGATTTCACAGGTTTTACAAGCCTACCAGCTATTGCAGTGCAGATTAATCTTTATCTTGATCTCTGATACCTTGAAGCAATTATTTTTTTTTTTTACTTCTGTGAAGACAATACCTATGTTGGTGGCCTACCTATCTGACTAGGACTTAATGTGAGTGAGGCCTGCATTTTGGGTATACGTTGGTTGTTGGATTGAGTTGGATCATTTGTGGAGAACTACTTACAGTGTTTGTTTGGGAGTGAAATTTTTACATTTCAGAGATAACCTGCAAGTCATACAATGTACAAACTCTGAGGTTCTCAGAAGTAATTTACTAGTTCCTCACTCCTTTTGCTCCCTGTCCAATTTATGCCTTAATGCATTCAAATATTAGGAATATAATGCCGCTTGTCAGTTTGAATGAGAAAGCAAAATTACCACCTTCAGGATGTCAGGTAGTTCCACCGCTGAAACTTCTTATGATTTCCCATGGGTCCATGATTTTAAAAGGATTCTTCAAAGTGCTTTCATTTCTTAATTGATCCTCGCTGCTAAGGTCAAACATCATCAATCTGTTTTGATATCAAAAGAACTTCTGACGGCTTACTGCATCCCTTTATCTTTCTCATCAGAAATGTCCTTTTCTCTCTCTGGAGACGTATGTGACTTCTGAAGATGAAAGCTGTGGTCTTTTTGTTGTTTAGAAAATGATGTTTGATATCTTTGAGAAATCAATTTAACTTTCAATGAGTTGCTGCTCCCAGTAATCTGGTTAGCCATTTTTATGTGGGCAAACTACTGCAGCTACATGTTGCATGTAAATGAATTAAAATTCAGTTTGATATCAGGGCATACTTCACTTTCAAGCTTTCCTGAATGATTTTCTGTTCTGCTGGATGATCTCTAGACAAGAAAAATGTTATTGTTAAAAATCATTCACTTCATTTAGAAAAGTTATTTGGAGTGGACACTGAGCTCAATTCCTAATCCAAATTAAATCTCTTTTTTTCAAGCCTTCAGCTGGTTGAGCTAGCAAAAGTTCATGGACAAAAATCTGTAAGTCTGAAGTTGCTTGGGGACAGTAACAGCTTTGGATAGGTGAACTTCATGAGCACATGGAAGCCTTGTTAAAGGCTCAGAACTGTCAGTGTTCTGCTCCTTGCTCCTCCTGGCCATAGGAGAGCAGCGCTGGTGTTTGAGGGGTTTGTTGGCACCTCTCTCCCAGGAAAAACCCAGCAGCCAGGGTTATAACCAGAGGAACCTCAGTAACAGTTTAATACATCCAAGTGTGCCCATTCCAGATGCCTGTCTCTACTTAGTCATAGCCTTTTTGGTGTAATTTTTTTGGTCTTATTTTGCTGAATGTGTAACTTCCAGGTTCTGCGGGCAGCTAGGATTGGCTTGGGGGACTTGGAGTGGGCTTCAAGGTGCTCCAATTCTGGTTGAATCAGAATAAGAATGTCTGACTCAACAGGCCTAAGATTTTCTGGGACTGGTTTTGCTATTTCTGTTCTTAACCGTATTAACAGTAGATCTTGTTAAGTGTATGCTTGCTCATGTTACATTTGCGTGTACTTTGCCAGATTTGCTTAGACAGGTGTAACTGTGTTCCCTGATGCACATGAATTATAATAGTTTGTATGTTCGTGTTTTCCTTTGAGTATCAGACTAAAAGAGCCTGAGCACTCTGCATTGTGTTTGTAAGTGCCGTTTTGCCAGCTGTTTCAGAGGAAATCATTGCCCTTTGACACTACTCCAATCTCAAACTGCTGCAAAGAGCTGTAAATGCCCTAATTCCCTTTGTGGTTGCAGCAGGATCTCTCCAGCATAAAACCTTCAGAGGGCAATGACTTTGTTGTACATCTAGAGTCCATAACGCAGTATGGCATCTGAACTCTGCTGTAGGCCATTAGACATCTTTGCAGGTTTGCCATAATTTGGAAAAGCTCGAAGGTCTGAACACAAGCAGGAGTGTCAACAGCTGATAAAAAGTCCCTTTGGTTTATCCTGTCCTTAAACTCTGATTTCTGAGCCTTTCCTCTTGATGGATGTGGAGTGATATCCTGCTCTTATTTAATTCCCAGAATAAAGTATAATGCTGCAAAATGCCATCAATTTCTGTACAAAATGGTTGTGAAAGCCTTGTCTGTGATAGCAGAGTGCATCCTTGCGTACAGGAAAGGTGAAAGGAGTTCATAGTGTGTTAGCAGGTTTAAAATGACTTGTATGACATGTTACATTTTAATTAATGTAGTGATCACATTCAGTATTGGGGACAGATTCAAATCCTGTCTTTGGTGGAACTTCAAATCTAAACAGTGGCTTGGGAACTTTGGAGCCTCAGATGGATTTTCTCCAGTGAGAGCCTGTGACAATGATGCTCAATAATAATTAAAGGATAATGTTAGAGATCCACAGCTAATCTTTTCAAGATGATGTTTTTCTTCATGCTCTGTGAGCAGTTTGAATAGCAATTCGTTTCTCCCTTTCAGAAATTATTTTTATTAGCGTTTCCAGATATACAATGCAGGAGACTGTAAATATCACAGGATACCAGTCTAGCTGTGACTCTATGCAGACTAAAATTACCATTAGCAGCAATCAGCAAAAAGATAATAAAGGGAAGCAGAGCAGCGTTGCATATTCTCATGGGGGTAAGATATTGAGAGATGCTACAGCCTCTGCTAGACGCAGTGCTCATCACCAGTGCTGTTGTGCTGCTCATGCAGGTTCCTCCTGAAATGTTGAGGACAGGGCTGGTGACATTTCTCATTGGCTGGTGAGATTTCTCATTGCAACAATAAACTATAAGAGAGGCACTGGAACAGGTTAAAGAAGCTGTGGGTTCTCCATCCCTGTGGGTGCTCTAGGCCAGATTGGATGAAGCCTTGGGCCACCTGATCTGGTGGGTGGCAATCAGCCCACAGCAGCAGGTTGGAACAGGTTAAGGTCCATTCCAGCTCAATCATTTTTTAATTCTATGAAGGTGACTCAAGTTAGTTCTTGAGGGGAAAAAAAAAAAAAAAAAAAAAAAAGACTAGTTTCTAAAAGTAATTTTATTTTCTGTTTTATATTCTAAAAGGGGCATTGCACTTTAAAGCTATGCCTCATTCCAAAATAAAGGCTTTGTGTAGATAAACCTTCCAGGGAAGAATAACCCTGGAAATGCTGAAATTGGGATAAGCAAAAAGGTCACATGAAAGCTGGGAAAGCAAAAGGAACAGACTGAGACAGCAGTCCCTGGCACGAGATGCCCAATGCTTAGTGGAGCATATATTGTACTGTTCCCTTACTATTTTGTACTACAGTGTCTCTCAAGCATCCTGTAATATGATGATGAGAGAAAGGCATCACAGTCGATAGCACAATTACATCTCAGCCTGTGATGAGTAATGATGGGTAATATGGGCTTACATTGTGCTGGTTAGGGGCCTTGTCATGGATGCACAACAAGTACTTTCTTTTCAATTTGCACTTGAATAGTCTTATGTTCTTGGTGTAGTGGATAAACTCTTTCTGAATATGGAGTAAAACAAATGTTGGCAAAGCATACGTAAAAGGGAACTTGAGGAATGTTTTCCAGGTCATCTGTTTACTGCTGAATGGTTACTGCAGCTCTCTAGACTCTACTCAAAGACCTTATTCACTGAAGGGCAGCCTCATCATTGCTTAGTTTGTGGTTTTATTTCTGTATTCTGACTGTACCTGTCACTCAGACGCTCACCTCTACTCCCACTCCCAATCACAGACCAAGATTGCATTGCAAACAGCCACGCTAAAATTACAGTTCATCATAACTGTATGCGGGTGATTTGCATTAATGATGCAGTTGTCTGTGACTGGATGTTCCTGTGCATGTGTGTTCCCGGAGGGGATTTGCATTTGGATGCCAGCCACATGGTCCCGTGGTCCTTTGGGGTTGTACCCAACTAATGAGAGGCACACAAGCAGCTGGACCTGCATCCTTTCAACTCACCATGTACAGCTGGAAACCCAGTGTCAAACTGCCAACATCATTCCTTAACCCCAGTGAAGAGCCAGGGATTTCAGGGAATAACTGGGGTTTATGTAGGGTGTGCTCAGATGGTAGATGGTGGTAGGGTCAAACCCAAAGATGCATTGTAGAGAGGTTCTAAAACTATAATGTTATGGAGATGGGGCTTTCCGCTCACACTTACATGTTCATAGGTTCAGAGAAGGCTGTCACTGGCTCAGAATATTACTTTCTATCATTAGCCAGAGCTTAAAGAGAAACATCTTTGTAGTTTTCTTAGGTTGTGTCTTGTTCTTCTGTGCTCGAGAGCCGTGCCATAGTACTGATATTACAACTACAACACGGGACATGGGACGGATAGGGCTCTCTGCTAGGGAATAGAAACACTTCACTTGAATGAAGTAGTCCTCGAAGGTTGTTTGCATGGCTTCTTTGCATTGAATTGACCTCTCCTTATTAGTGAAATTCTGTTAAAGTTAATTCCCCTTCTTCTCAGATGAAGGTGGCTATGAAAACAGACTGTGCAGAAAAGGACCTGGCCCTTTTCATGCTCGTTAGATGCTACGTGATGCCTGCAGAACAACATATAATTTAATCAGAGGAAAAGGGTGTATTGAGAGTAACTTCCCAATGTATTTCTAAGATATTCGTGTGTCTCCAGATGGAAATATCAGCTGTTTTGTGTAAAGCTCAGTGATCTTAGCTCATCACATGTACTTGAGGGGTATGCTATCATTTATAAATATGCTTTGAGAAAGCAAGAAAAATACAGAACTTGAAGAGTTGAGATGGGTAACTGCAAGAAAAGCATGGGAAAATACCCATTAAAAAGTTGTGTTTTGGGGTCTGGGTTGCCACAAAACAAAACAGAATTTGGAAACTACTTCAGGGTTGGTTGTTTTTTTTTTTTTTTTTTGTATCATGGAACTTTCAGTGAACTCAGTAAGCGTTTGTTCTGAAGTTGCCTTCAGAAGTGCAGACGAGCTGGCTTTGCTGGCATGTGCCAAGTGGTTGTGCAGCTACAGCACAGGCACTTCGCTCCCTCATTGCTCCCACAACATAATGCAAAATTGGGAGAGCATGTTTTTTTCTTTGCAGTCAGTCTAGGGGTTATGAAGTGTCCAGCAGCATGGAGGCAGTTCGTAGACGTTGAGTGTCTTTGTCCCTGTGGATGTGGCATTATCCCAGGGAGTGGTACAGGCTGGAGCTTTTCCATGCTCCCCATGGCTTTCTGCTGTGTGTGTGGCAGTACCTGCCAACTGCTTTAGCAGTTCTGTTAAACAAACACTCCCTTGCTGTATCCTGCGTGGGCTGCGCCGGTGCTTTTTTAGCTGAGCAGTCCCTTTGCAAAACTGTCCTCATTCACTGCTCAGCACTTCTCACTCTTGGAGGAAACACCTGTCACTGAATTGTATGTCTAAGCAGATGCTTAGTTTTTCATTGGAGTAAATACTAACTTAATCCCTATTTCAGACCACTCCTTATGCAGAATAATTTAGGGTTAATATTATTTGCTTGATTTGAGAATGAAGCAGTTGTTAAAGTTAGGGTGAATAATTCATTTTTCAGCGTTCTTCTGAAGGGTAGATAGTAATGCTGTGAAGCTGCAGCTGATGTTACCAGAACAAATTGCCCCTTGGCATGCTGAAAAATTAACTCAATTTGCAGCATGGGTGAAGATGAAATCTCTCTGGCTAAAGCTGTGTTTAAATCACCAATGAGATAATTGTGTCTTGGCCTTCCAATGTCCTTATGCAGCACAGCTGTGACGGCTCTTCCATACAGCTCTAACAACTTCCAAGCAATTGTTTGTGCTTGTTTTTCTGGGTTTCACTGACTTTTATCTGGTAATAATATAAAAAATGAACAATGTGAGATATGCATACATAACATGTCACCCAAGCCACAAGATAGGCAAAGCAAAATCAATGTATGCTATCTATTCCCAGACAGAACTTTGGGAGAACTGGTGCAAGTCCTTTTTCCATGCAGGATGAGTATCTGTTGTGGGTGCAACTGCTTTTGAATGCAGTAATCTTAGGGGAGGTCCTATCTTCTGGTTTAAATTACCTTGCATGAGAAAATGAAGTATTTACATAGGCAAATTAGGTTCAGTTCAGTATGATGTTAGAAATTAAGCCTTTGTGCCTTTGTCAACATAACGTTGAATAGGAGGCTTTATTTTTTTTTCTGTTTAAATCAGTTGCAGGACTTCACAGTGCTACTCCTGCATTTGAGCTGAGCTTCCTAAGCAAACATATTATCCACCAAAACAATGTCTTTGTGTTTCTAATAGAATTGTGGCAAACACATCTTTTTTGTTCCCTTGCTTGTGCGTGACTTGTGTAGAAGATGATGATACAAAGCCAAGTGTGGCTTTCATTTTCTAAAATCCAGCCACACACAGAGCTGCAGGAAGATCCTGGAGGTGCCTGCCGCTCTGTATGTCCCTTTGCCTTCCTGCTGTCCTTCTCTGTTTGGGGGGAAGGGGCAGCAGAGGTTCAGCGCCCCGTGCCCTTGAGCCCCATGGCATGGTGCCACCATGCCAGATATGTTCTGCCAAGTGAGCTGAGTCACTGATGGTCCCAAGGTGGGAAGCAGAATGGGCGATGCAATTGTAGGATCAAAGAAAGCTGTTCTGTACGCATAATATAGTCGAATCCTCCAACTTGCCAAGTAAAGAATGCTTTCTACACTCTGTATACCTTCAAATGTACCTGGGGTCCTGTTATTTGGTGCTTGCAGGCTATATTTGTGGAAAGAGTTCTGTGGCATGTCATGCATTTGCATCTATGAAGTGTTACTAATCTAAGGTTATCTAAGCTCTGAGAAGCTGTGATGCATTAAGATACTCTTAAATACTCTAAATCTCCACATGGTGCGACTACATAGTAGCTCACAGTCGTATGCACCTAATTAAATGCTGATTTGTCTTCTGCCTAAGTAGGAAGGTAAAACTGAGCAGAAACCATTAGTGAATTTCTCAAGCTTAAAAAGATGGTGAAAATGAAGCTTTTGAAGTGGAGCTGTTGGTCTGATCCACAAATTTATTCAGCTTTATCTAAGAAAAACAGCGTGAGAGATCTCAGTAAATTGCATTTTCTGTTTTGTTTTTAAGTGGTATCTTTACCTCTAAATTCACCTGAATCTTTGGAAAATGATCTGGGTGTCTGAAGCTAATAATAATAAAGCAATCATTCTGTCAACTTCACAAAAATAAAAAAAAATAAAAAAGAAAATAAGAAAGAGCATTTTGGGGTAGAATTCTCATTTTGATTACTGGATACATCACTTTCAAAAAAGAGGAATCTTTGATTCTTGATTCTCTGTACGTAATTGAGTGACTGGATGGCAAAGGAACTGGAAAAGTAGAGGAGAGTGGACTTGGAAAAGGGTTGTTCCTGTCATTTTTATTACCGGAGGAACTAACACAAGGCTGGAGCTTTATATGAGTGGACATACCACAAGTAAGTGGCAGAACTGAAAGTGTCGTGCATTTGAGTGTCCTGATTGCTACTCTCTCTTTCCTTTGCATAAGAAGGAAATGCCTACCTATACCTGGTACTCTGATCAGAATTTGCCTTCGTGCCTGTGTCAAGTCCTATAACAAATCTAGTATTTAGGCTTGTTTCTCCTTCATTTGGTGCTATGGTAACTCTCCTGTCTACTCTCAACCATGGTGTATTGCCAATCATGTATACAAAACTGAGTTTTGTAATGGTGTTGATGGGTTGTAGTCTCACTGCACTATTTAGTGACTGTAGATTAGAAAGAGAATGAGAACTCTGTGGTTATATCTTGCATGAGGTGTTCTTCATTAAGTGCAGATACCTGTTGACTGCAATTGTGGGAAAATCAAATTTCTAAGACTTCAAATGCTGTTTCTGAGATTTGCTGTTTGGTGGCATATTTGTATAGATTGATTCTCATGCTTTTCAGTTCCTAACTGTGGGAAATACCAAATTTTCTAAATTTCAGTCTGATGGTCCACCCAAGCACTAGAACTTACCTAATAAATAATGATGAAATGCATTACTGATGGAACAGAAATGAGTTGCTGGACAGATTTCTTGGCTGTATATCAGATCTCTTCTTTGACCCTGAGTGCACCCATAAAGTAGGCATAATTGCTCCATGCCCATCAAATGGCTATCTCACAAGGCTAATTAATGTTGTTAATGTGCACTGAGGCCTGGAGATAAAAGTGGTCACAGATTGATGACGCTAATACTGACATCAGTTTATTAATACAGGAATCTTCCCTCAGTTGCTGCTCTCCTTGTTGTCTAAGATCAGACTATTTCTCACTTAATAAGTTGCACGTTTGCAGGCCTGGAGATTGATGGTTGGTCTGCTATAAATCACTACAATTATCGATACTAAATAATTATTTTCGGTAAGGATTCCCTGAAGAGTTTTCTCTTCATGCACTTAATTTCAGTCTGGCACAATGTAAAACTTTCATTGTGAGGAACAACTGGAAGTATGGGCCATCTCTTCTTCCCTCACCAAATGGCTTAATGCAATGTGTGATGGACACTCCTCGATAAACTGTGCCACAGATAACCTCTTCTTCCCCACAGCATGCTTCTGAGCTATCAGGTGAAGCATCCATGTTTCCAAGTAGGATTTGATGTGTGTTTGAAGCAGAAGATTGTGTGAATTTAAAAACTTTATTGATTTTTCCTTTAATACTTGACTGTCAGAGGAGAGTTGCTACTCCCAGATGCAATAAACTTGCTCGAGTGGTCTAGGGAATCAAAAATGATTCATGTTCTTATGATGATGGTCAGGCAGGAAAGTGTCTGGCTTTTTCGCAAGAGAAGGTGGGAATGTGTAAGAAGTCCTATCCAGCTGCACTTCCTTAGCTAGCATTTTAAACCCTTGGTTTCTTCTGGAGAAGCTGTGATTAGTGTCCATAAGCTAAAATCAGATGGTTAAAATACAAACCATTTTCTAAGAGACTTTGCCTCATATTGTGCACAGCTTTCGTTCTGTTGTATTTCTGCCTCTCCAGCCAGCAGCACAAGAGTTGAGCTATTCAAAGTGCTGCATTTTCCATGGTTCCCTTTGGCAGTCTGGTCAGGTCTGTGCTTGCATTATTCCTGCTTCAGGGGGATGGCCAGGGGCTCAGATCTGAAGGCTGATGTATGTCAGTGGTGCCAAAACAAGCAAGCAAACAACCCCCCCAAAACCCACAAACCCCAAATGCTGCAGTAATTTATGTAGCAGGATGATGGGCTCTGGCAGCTCCCATCTGTGGCTGGGAGATTGAAAGGGATCAGCAGGCAACATTTAATTCTGGACAAGCAAATTCTGCTGACAAATGGTAACGAAGCTAAAGTTAAATGTAAAGCAGAATCCGAGAACAGTGGCAAGAGGCAGCAGAAGCACTGTCACACTGGGAACAGTAAATCTTTCTGATACCCTCAAGGGACCTGAACTAATTCTCCAGGTCCCTGAGATGGACTACCAGAGGAAGAGCTGAAGTAAAAGAAGGCAGCCTGTCTTGCACGAGCAGAAGTCAACTGCTCTCAGTCTATGGATGTGTGTATGTGTGTGTGTGTGTGTGCTTTTACACCTGTGTGTGCACTCATTAGAGGAAAGAAAAGGTGAAGTGTTCAAAGCCACAAAGAATTGCTTCAGGGTGCTGGAGTGAACTCATCCTGGTGGCTGGGAGACTGCAGAACTGCAGGAAGATGTGTTCCCATGGTAACCAAAAGCTGTTTTACCCAGAGCCGGAGCAGAAGCTGTGCCTTTCCTACAGGCCCTTCCAACAACTTCTGTATCCAATATTAAGGGTTCAATGAAGCAGAATTGTATTGATCTAGACTTGAGGATTGTTCAGCAAGAGGAGGAAGGATTATCTGATATCTGTTGGCTATGATAATGCTGCTGGAAACCACACAGCACTCCGTGAGAATTGGGGTTTTTAGCAATTAGAACTGTATTACAGCACGACAGTTGGCTGTGCAGCTGATGCTTTTCTGTTTGTTTGCTTGGAGTGTGAAACAACAACTCAGTCTGTGTGTTGTTTGAGCCTGGGAACTTAGCACCATGCCCTTTACCTGCTATTACGTTATGCTTTCAATATTTAAATGAGTAAAGTAATATTTTGCAGTACGCACAACTAATGTTTCAGAACCTGAACATCAGAGGTAATAAGAATTAGATGCTATGTTTTGAGGAGACTGGGACTCCAACTGTGAGAAGTGAGGCCTCTGAAAATGAGCACTATACCACTGTCATGGTAAGTGTGAGAAATCAACCTTCTCCCTGTAGGAAAAGCTATAGGTAAGCCTTCTTCTGGAGGCTGGAAGCTTCATGCAGGTAACTTCCATGTGAAAGAGAAATATTCTGTTTAGACGAGTAACTTGGCATGGGGAAACATGGGATTCTCATCCCTTTTGTCAGAACTACCCATTTTCAGTTAAAATGGCTGTTTGTTTCTACCGTTTTCTTGTCATCGCCTCTCATTGGGAGACAATGTGCTGACCAGGTGCCCCAAAATGATTCCTTTCCCACCACCAAAACACTGTGCTGCATATGGTGACATCTGGCAGTCATTTAAGAGTGTTGAGCTGCAGTTTGCTGTGAAGAAATTCAAGATAAGGAATGAAGATGAAAACCCTTTCCTGTTAAAGCTGTAGACAGAGTAGGATTTGCATCACTGAGGGGTAAATGCATAGAATACAACATTGATCAGGAACATCTTTGCAAGGACTCCTCTGGCATCTTTGCTCATGAAGGAACATCTGAGTATGTTCATTCCGTCCTCTGTTTCCCTTCTACGTTCATCTCTCTCCATTGCTGCTGAGAGCACATATATATATATATATATACTTCCAGTATTATGGTGATAAAGATAAGTTTCAAGTTAATATCTTGTGTTATATCTTATTTTAGGGGCTTGCATTATTAATCCACCATGCTTTGTAGAGCATAGAACAGGGCCCTAGTTATCTCTCTTGGAAGAAGTGACTGAGGGAAGTGGAGTGAATACTGAAAACTTATAAAGCTGTAAAAGGTTTAGTGCAAAATGCTCTCATTTCAGATCTGTCCACCTACCTGAATCTCATCTTTCCTGATTTTTTTTCAAAATGCAGAGGAGGAACAAATCTCACTTTGATGAAATTTCTTCATCTTGTTCCTTAACCAGTTGAATAACTCGCTATACTAAAACTATGCTAGGGAAATATTAAAGCAGAAACAGAAGAGCTCAAAAAATTGACAGTGATCTATGCAGCCTGGTGTATATGCATTTCTGTATAGCCTTGAATTATTAAGTATTATTTTAGTAATTGATTTTCTACTTTACACTGCCCTTAGAGAAACTTGCAAGAATGAAAACATTAATTTGTATTTTTGAAGCAATCTAGTACATCTGTACTGGCTTTTATGAGGTGATTCTGCCCTTCTACAGACCTGCTGATCTGTATCAATTCAGCAGTTGACTTAGTTTATAGTGATAAACGTGAGAGAGGATGGGACCTTCCATAGCTTTTATAAATTTATTTCCCTCCCCAACTAATGACCTTTGCACATTTAACCAGATATTTTTCATGCACGTTTAAACAGAGAAGCATTATTATACTGTCTTGTAAAGATTTTTGTCAAGGACATAAACTTACAAGCAGCAATAGATTAAGCCATGTGTCTTCTAAATCATGTAGAAATTCTCAGCCCTAAAGACAAAAAATATGAAGTATACCTAGTTAGTTTAAATAATTTAAATATAATTGCTGCTTGTACTATTTCTGGAAATTTCTGGTCACCCCTTCTCATTATAGGAGAGAAAGTAAAGTTGGGTTTTAATAAGCATCGGATCCTCAAAGACAAATCAGTTAATTTTTAGAAGAGCATCAAAACAACTCTACTGGGTTGGAGCAAAGATCCTCCTGGTCTCATATCCTGACTCTGACCATAGTTCAGTTCTTCACGCTCTTTTTGTAAGGCATCTGGTGTTGGTCAGTGTAGAGCAGGATCAGCAGCATCGCTTCCCAGCGTCTGGCAGTCAACCACTTGGGTATTTCTTGAGCCAGAGGTTGTATCTGCATCCTTGTCCTTAATAGTCCTTGATGGACTTTTCTCTAATTGCTTTTATTTTAATCCATTTATGCTTTTGGCTTAAAAAACATCCTGTGGTGATGAGTTTTACAGCTTAATAATGTACTGTATAATAATAGTTAAAAAAAAAAATTGCCTCCTCTTTTTTAAAACTGTCTGATCACTTAATTTTGTGCCCCCTATTTCTTGTTTTGTGAGAAGAATTCTTCCTATTCACTGTCTTTGCTATTCGTGATTTCTGACTGTAATCCCATTCCTCTCTGCCATCACCTCTCTTGCAGGCTAAAACATCATCCTCCAGATAATCTCTCCTTGTAAATAAGCAATTTTTTACTTCTATTATTTACGTCTTCCTTCTCCTCGATTTTTTCTAATGCTCCCAAATCCATTTTAAAACTGTGTGTAGAACTGAAGATGTGGGCAAAACTTCAGGTTATTCAGAGACCGATTGTGTTTTCTATTCCTTTTGTAATCATCCCTGACATTGTTTTTCCCTTTTACTATTCATGAGCGTTCAACTTGCTACTGAGAACTGTTTTGTGGTTCCAAGACTTCTTTCCTAAGCAATAATGGATAATTTAGACCACACGACTGCGTATGCACAAACTCAGTGGGTTTCATCCATGTACAGCCTGTTGCCTTTATTGACACTGTATTTCCCAGTGACTTTCTATCTTTCTGCTGTTTATTGCATTTATGCTTTCATAGTGGGTAGAACTGAGCAAATAATTTATCTGAAGGATTTTTGCCTTGGTTGTTGCTTCTTTCAAGTAAATCACAATTTCTTCAAGTTCAGATTGTGTTGGTGCTTTATGAAGAAAAGTTGAGAGATAAGAAGAAGAAATGAGACACTAGTTTAAGCAAAGAACCACAGTGATCTGTTCATACATTTCCAGGTGCTCAAGCTATCCTGGACTTCTTAGCCCTGCACTCCTGCAAATGTGTCTGTACCCACAGAGAGGACAAATGACTGTCTGCAATGCTTTAATGTCTCAGTGGTAAGGATTACAACTAACAATGGATTAAAAAATTCAAAGCTTATGTATATGGCATATATGGGGCCATTTGGCCATAACTTGGCCATGTCAATGCCAACGATAAAAAGATAAAATGTGGATGGAGGCCTCTTTATGCTGCCCTTCATAAAGCAGATGCAGGAAATGCCAAAGGGCCAGAAAAGCAATCTGTAAGTAGGACAAAGGATGCAGTGAGGGACCTTCTTCCCTTGAGCTCGTGAGTTGTGTCCCTGTGCCCAGGCAGGGCTGTGCTCTAGGTCTTTGCTGTTCTTCAGTTGCTTTTTCTTTTAAAGCCAACCATGCAAAACTAAATACAAAGGTGAAAATCCATTTTTCTGGCATCTTAAGTGCTGACACTGTAGTATTTCTGAAAATTGAAAACTTGTGTTCTTTGATTCTATTTGATGGAAAATGTAAAGGCTGAATAACTCAGTAAAAAAAAAAAATAAATCCAAATAATCTATTTTCTCTGAAGCATTGGCTTTCCAGGCAGTGCAACAGCAACTAAATTTGGTTCCTGAGCAGCTTGCATGACCATTAGGTATTTAGTATTGAGTAAATATTAGCTTTCATGGTCTGGTGGGTTTGTGTCACTGTGTGTGATTATCGTTTTTTATTAAGAGTTATCTTTAAACATCTGTGTGATAAATAACTGCAGTGTTATGTCAACTTGTATCTGTCATGTGAGCTGACACCCAACCAGAAAGGCATGCTTTCTTCTGTGGCAAATGCGCCTGGTTTTGATGTTTTTTCTTCTCCAGAGAAACAAGCAGACCCTTGTGCTCAGCGGTTCTGTGTTTATTGTCCTTCTGTTTCTGCACACCAAAGCGTGAAAGTGGAGGGAGTGTCTTTAAAGTTATTGTTGCTATCTGGAAATTTATTTTTTCATTTGTCCCTGATATTTTCTAGAAATAAAAGTTTAGATGGGAGGAGAGGGTATAGGAGGATGACTGCAGAAGGGCTTGCTTGGGGACCAGAGGTAAAGCTGATGAATGCAGAACTAAGCCTGAAACAGCCAGAGTGGAGAACAGGGAAAAAGTCAGTAAATACAGAAGAAGAAATATCTGGCAGAGATCCTTCCCTTCTACCTACCTTTTGTCATAACCAGAGCATTTACTGAAGATAAATTTAGAATCTCTGAATCTAGGTATTGTATGATCTTCTGTGTGTGTGTGTGTGTGTGTGTGTGTGTGTGTGTGTGTGTGTGTGTGTGTGAGAGAGAGAGAGAGAGAGAGAGAGAGAAAGAAAGCTGGCATTGGAAAAAAATGGGAATGCTTTCATTTTCCGGTTTTGAATGGCAAAAGGAGGAAAGGAAGGGCACATTTAGGCATGGCTGCGTGCAGAAACAGTTTGCTGAATCCAAAAGCCTTTGATAGCCTATTAGCCAGCTAATCTCTTGTGGATATAACTTGTATTGATCTCATTAATGGATTTCTAACAGTGAAACTTCCCAGCTGCAGATGGCTTATGTACAAATGGAGAATATACAAGAGAGATTCTGCCTTGTTGGCTATATTCCATTGTACTTTAATATGTTGTTATATATAAACATAGGTGAATTTTTTTTTTAATCTGGTAACCATTGAAGAACAAAACTGAACCTGATCAAGTGTGAAGAGGAAATTTACTTACCTAGCAATGCTCTCTTAGATTATTTCTAAAAGTTTAAAATAAATTTGAGAAACTTTTCAAGTCTACATTTATAAGGGATGGCACAACTAGTTTGTATTTTAGTCTGGTAAATATTCAGTATGCCATTTTGGTGTCACGATAATGTGAAAAGGAAAAGCATATATTGAGAACAATTGCAAGAAAAAATATCAGCATCATGTTGTACTTGAACACGTCTGTAAATAGATGCTGAATCATATCAACCACCTCTGAAAAGAAATGCGACCACTTGCTTAGAGTGAATTGCACTGCTGTGCAGCAGCTCAGGTCAGGGCTGACAACTCTCCAGTGTGTGCACTGCTCTGCCATTGGCAGCACCTGTAGGTTTTCCAGGGACCAGCTATAAATCACTATCAAGGATGGGTCCACTCCCCCAAGCCTCCTGTCCTGCACCTGCTTTGCTGTGGGTGTGCTCCGGGAAAGCTTCCTATCTGCCAGCAGAGCACTGGCTGCAGACTTGAAGTGGAGATTTCCTTGCTGTTGCACCGCAAGACCAAAAGCTTTCCACTCTAAAACCCAGTAGATATGTATTTCTTAGAAGTTCTTCATCTTTTGTTGAATCTGATTGCGAGGCCGAGAGTTAATTTTGTATGTGGCACTGACCATCACATATTTCCTCCTAGTGAAAATAAGTTAGGAAGTTGAGATAAATAGTGTAACTTCAAAAAATAAAAATTAGATTAAGTATGCTTTCAGTGGTTGGTACAACCCTGCCCACAGCAGGGATGGAACAAGATGCTATTTAAGGTCCCCACCAACACCAGCCATTTTATGATTTGATGTTCCTGATTATGTTTATGGAAATACTGAACACGCTTTAGTATCTGGTCCAGACTAGATTGATAACTCATCATTTTCCTCACATTAAGAAGAAAGTCTCTGACAACATCAGAGTTAAAAAGTGGATATTCTTCCTTGAGGACAGTATGGAACAGAAAGAGAAAAAGCATCTGTAAGAGATGCTGAAGGAGAGCCTTCAGCTGTGCAGGAGGTTGCATTGGATCCAAGGACAGCTGCTCCTGGTTCACGTATTGCACACATTTCTGTGCATTATTGTAACTCAGTGTAGAGAAGTGTCACCAGGGCAGCACAGTTGGTCACTGAAGATTAAAGTTAACAAGATGAACTGTGACTGCATTACGGTGTGAAAGTGAGTAACGGTTGGTTACTTCAGTTCTAACCGCAGACTTGTAGGGGATATTTCTGCCCATGTGAATTATGTGAAATCATCCATAAGGCTGACAATTATTAGTAGCAGACCTAATTGGAATGTCATGGGAGCAACGGAAATTTTTGCAAAAGAGGCTGAGCAGTTTTGTCATTTGTACGCCAGTAAAATGCTTGCAGTTTGAGGATCCAAGACTGCATATGTTTAAAAGCTAGTGAAGTTCTGGTAGCATTGCTATATTTCCATAAATAGCTTGTGAATCCCTGAAGCTTCACTTTTGAGGTTTTCCAGTGCATCTGCGTACTACTGGAAACAAATCAGTGCAGTACTTTGTACATAGCCATAGCTATGATATGATTCTATACTGTCATATATTTGTATATAGCACGTTTGTACATAGCAGCCCTTCAGTATCTAAAGGGTAAGAAAGAAGGGGACAGACTGTTCAGCAGGGTTTTTGATAGGGCATGGGGAAATGGTTTCAAACTAGAAGAGGGAAGATTTAGATTGGATGTAATTAATTAATTAATTTTTTACAATAAGGATGATGAGGCTCTGGCCCAGAGAGGGAGCGGATGCCTTCCTTGTTCCTGGGGACATCCAAGGTCAGGCTGCATGGGGCTCTGAGCACCTGATGGAGCTGTAGGTGTCCCTGTTCACTGCAGGGGGGTTGGACCAGATGGCCTTTAAGAGTCCTTTCCAACTCAAATGATTCTGTGGTACTGTGTATGCAATGTGTATGTAGCAGGACTGGTGGTTGGGACTCAGCTGGCCCCTGAGGCTTCTTCATGCTCTTTTCCTGAGAAGAGTTGGCATGAGTGAGAAGGATGTGATCCTATGTGGGTATGGAACAGAACAGAGGAGACTCTGGAGATGGTGAAAGCAGAACTTGAAATCCGCCATGCCTCCTAGGTTGGGAGATATTGCTGGTTTGAATTTTATCTTTAAGAGAGGGAGGGGAGAGTAGATTCTTTCTATAAAGGGGGAAGCAAAAAAAAAAAAAAAAAAAAAAAAAAAAAAGCAAACACCTTTATGCTGCTTGTTTTCTCTGTCAGACACACTCTGGGACCTGTTTCCCTCTGATCTGGGCCGGGTCAGGGAGAACATAGCCTCTGTGTTGCTGAGAAGTTGGAGATGTATTTGCCTTCCTCTGTAGCAGTGTGTGGGATGGGCGTAACCAGGGCAGCTCCTGGAGTTTCTCCTCCTGCCTAGCACTCTTTCCTTTAAGTAGATCTTACAAACTAGGAAAAACTTTGACAAGTGCTTCTGTTTATGTTTGGCATTTTCCAGCCTGGTTTTCTGAGGAAACGAGGCTGCGTGATCACACTGTCTGTGAATTTGGCCTGCTCCCTCACCAAGATGGATTTGAACTGGCTCACTGGTTTCCACCAAATTTGGCAAGGGAAATGAGGTCTCAAAAGTTACAAAGTTCCCAGAAGTTGCATAAAGCGACTGGGTAGAGGAAAGCAACCCAAATTCATGTTGTACTGAAGGGAAGGCAGGTGAAACTGAGGCTGGAGGCGGCAGTTGCTGCCCAGCCCAGAGGTGGTAGCCCAGTGGTGACATCCCATGTCACTGCTGTGAGCTACCTCTCAAAAGTCCATCCTTGCCACATGCTTAGCTTTGTACAAGGCTTTTAAGGAGCTGAGTTTGCTGAAAGTCAGCCTTTGGCACTAAGCTCAGGTGAGACACAGTCTTGTGACAGTTGGGAGACGGGGAGAAGCAAAGCTTGGGCTCCCGCCTGGCCAACCTTGGCTCCTCGCTTCCAGTCACAGATCCGTTCATGTAACCCAAACCTTCAGAGTGAGAAACGCAGGAGAGTGGAAGAAAGTGCCCCAATCTAGCCAAGCTCTAATCATCCCCATGTCCCCAGGATAACAGTCCCAGCTCGGGCAGTGAAGTACCTGTGTCACCTAGCTACCAGCAGCAATAAGGGCAGTGTTATGACAATAACCCTGGTACACAACACTTCTTTACCACTAACTTCTGCTGAGCGTTGATGAAATGCAGTTGTATCCTTGCTGCTAATCTGTTCCCATAACATCTGCTAGAAGATAAAATATTATTCCCTGGGACACGAGACAGTCGCGTGAAAGGCCTGTTTGCCTTGCAGCTTCCAGCAGAGCACATGTAAATCCTCATCAGGTGTTCCTGAAAAGCTGAACACAACACCTTTGTTGCCTGTGGTTCCCTTGGCATCCTCTGGGGGAAGGCAGCTGTGTCACAAGAAACACTGTAGGGAAGTAGAAGCAGGACAAGGTTGTGAGCAGCATGGGTCTCCGGAGCAGGAGAAAGCTGTGTATACAGGAGGTGGTTTTTGACTGCCAATTTCAGAAATAGCCAGGATTCTGAGCAGCTGCTTTCCACCAAATTCTCTCCGCATTGTGAAAACCTGGCAGTTGTTTCAAACAAAAGTGATGGAAGGCATTTGTGACCAGTGCTTTAAGTGGACTTAACTTTTTCAAACTTCAGGGAAGAAAATATTTTGCTAATCCAATTGCTATGTAGTGCTAGCCAGGGAGAAATGTCTGTTCTTCTGTGTGCTTTTTTTTTTTTTTTTTTTCCCCCCCAAAAGTAAGCAATATATCTCGTGAGTGAAGTGCATAACTGAAAATATCTTCATCTATGATGAGGTTGTAGCAACACTGAAAAATTTTTCCTTAGTCTTGGTGAACGCACAGCAATCTTCCAGAAACAATCCTTTATTTTGGAAACACAAAGTAAAACAACTGTTACTGCTGAATCCTTACAGCTATTGAGCATCTGCATCTCCCAGTGATGTCACCTGAAGGTTAAGTTACAGCACTCTGAGCTGACAGATCTGGGGAAACGATGATGAATTCTACTCCGGGGCATGCTTCTTTATATTCAGCTGCAAAATAGGAATTATGTTTACCTAAACTTTGAAAGGTTAGACGTGTAAAGTGTTTGGACTTGATGAGAAAAAGCATTTTTGAACATCTTGATATAAATCCAATTTTTTTCAGAGACTATGATTGACAGCAGGGTAAATCTGGCTTTACGTAGTCTAATATTTTGATACTCTAGTATCAAAACCCCCATGGTAATGCAGATAAGGTAGCTGGATCATATACTGCCTGTCCAAGGAGGGTCAATGTGGGCTAACTTTGTCAGGCAAAGTTCCTAGAATGACTGCTGAGGGGCCTCAGCACGTGGACCTATGGCAATGTCTGTGCAGTCCCACCCTGAGATGTATGAAAGCATTTCTAAACTTCTCTGAAGGTTTGTGTTGGTTTTTTTTTGTTTTTTTTCTTTAGCACAGATTTTACAACATGAAATAGCCTGGAGGTGCCACGTGGATGGCATCTATCCTCAGTGAAAGGAACTTCATTTCACGAGTAGCATTTCTTTCTTTAATGTCTAACATCCCCTCAAACAACTGCAGTTAGGTATATTGTGTGAGAATTGTGTAAAAATTGTAAAAATTTGCTAGTTCAAGAAACTGTAGTATGCATTCAGTTCTTGGGAGGCACATCTTCAAGATAATGCAATAGCACAGATAAAATAGCAGTAGCTGTGTGTAGGAGCTGCTGTGAATGTCTATTGCAGGAACTGGGCACTTTGCTGGCTTTTCTTCGACAGACATTCACTTTTCTGCATGTATTAATTTCAGGTTTCTGTTACACTATTTTCTAAGGTGCATACATACACTTAACCCATTTTCCCTTCAGCCATGTGATGTACTGTAGAGTTTTCTCGGGACTTCTCTTTCAGGGCAGCTATAGGACTATACAGTGCCACTGATAGCAATGGGAGTTCTCTGAGCATCTGCTGTATTTGTAATAACTGTCAAGTAGTGTGGTAAAAACCCGGGATGCATCTGAAATGATCTAGAATGAGATACAGATCTCAAGTCAGCCTATAATTCAATTTTTCTGTCATTTCATTGTATTTCACAGTAACAAGAGACAGAAGAGAGGGAACACAAAGCAGATTTACACGTAGCTTGATGTTCTATCTGCATTTGCAATAAAAGCATGCTAAACTTGGCTCACAGTGTGTATTCACTATGTTGTAGCTGTGTGGCTTCATAAAAGAATATTTACAATAACTGGTTAGCGTTAAAATTTCCAAAGCCTCAGTCATCTGGAATATGTTCATCTTTCCACATTAGTGATCCTGAAGTTAAATTTCCCATAAGATTTTTGTTTCTCTGCCTTCCTGGTTTTATGAGCAGCAAACCAGCTATTGGAGGGTTGGTTTCAATTGCTCACTCCAAAATACCTTTTCATCAGCCTTGTGATCTCACAGCAGTCCTTGCTGAGCCACTTTCACCGTATCACTAGATTGTGTTACTCCAAGATTTTAATGTGCACAGCTAGTATAAACTTTATAGCATTTGAGATCTTCCCCACCACCACTGTAGGGCTTTTCTTTAGCTATTATTAGGAATATTTACTAGCCTTGGGCAGAGCAAAGGCAGATGCCTGACTCCAGCAAGTAGTGCAGATGGGAACCAGTGGTTCCAGAAATATCTTTTTTTGTTTTATTTTATACAAAGTAATATATAAAAATATATTCACTGTGGTGATATTCTTATTTTGGCAAGGAAAGAAAAGCCTCACTTTAGAGTCCATCCACCAAAGGGTATGTTAGTAAACTTTGTTGTCCAGCTGACCAGATAGACATTCCCATTTCATTGCATCATCTGCCTCCGCTGGGAATGGCAAGCTGCTAAAAGCTGAAAGGACATTACCTTCTCAACACTATGCCTCCTAAATTTTAAGAGCTGAGTTTAAGCATAGACTTTTCTGACTTCCTAGCTCTATTTCTGTAGGTGGCTGCAAGTTCACTTCAAGGCAGGGATATACTGAGAGGCCTGCAGAAGCTCCAAGGAATATAACAGGCGAGCTCTGGTTATCTGATGCACAGTACTTTATTCTTGCAGGTTAATTTCCTGCATCTATCTCTAGTAGTAATTTGCCTTGATTTTGATCCTAGCTGTTGGTTATTTTGTGGCAAATCACCATATTTTAGCACTGCACTAGTTAGTTTTGTTTGTCTTTGCCCATAGTGTGAGAGTCTTATAAGACACTCCTTGCTTCTGTGGCTGTCAGCTACAAGAGCTGTTCTGCGTGTGGAGGATGGACTGTAGGAATCCTCAATAGACAAGGCTTGCAGCAAATGAACAAAGGCTTTTTTGGAGCATATTTTGCAAGTCATTTCTCTCTGGCAAAGTGAAATTTTGTTCAGTTGTTTAAAGGCCACCCCCGTTGTGGCAGAGAAATTGCTGGTAGCAGTTGTGGGTGCCAGATATCGTCGTGTTCTCCACAGAATATATGTTGCCTCCGTGGTGCTCAGGCAAAGGAAACCTTTTTCCAGCTCTAGCATTTAAAATGTGAGTGTGTATGAGGTGCTGACTGGAAATGCTCCCTTGAGAAAGAACTTTGGGTTCATGTAGGCAATCCATGGCTAATGTGGGTAAAGCTTTGTTTTTCCAAATGAGATACGTTGCGCTGTTATGACCTGTGTCATTTCAGGGACTGAGAGCAGTGTTCATGATGGTTGGTGTAGCTCTGTAGGCTGTTTTCTCAGCCTAATGAATGAAGAGGGAGGGAAATAGGCTTCTCTGGGGGCAACTCAGAGCACCTACAGCAAAATTCAGGTTTGAACAACTGTCCAAAATTGTGTATTCTTCTGAATACTTTTGCAATCTTATTTTACCTTTTCCAAAAGATTCAGAAGCTGAGAGATTAGCAGCAACTTGGTTACAGTCCTTGCTTTTTGCTGATTTGTTCTTTTTGTTATTTTTTCACCTCCTAACACCATCTCAGTTTTGTTCTTGAGGCCCTAAGAAGTCACAATATGTAATGTAGCCCGGAGAGGGACTTCAGAAAACTATCTAGCTTCATTTTTTATGTCTCTTTCCCCTTTTCTCTAGCACAACTAAATATCCTGAGGCTATTCCTGATAATTCTTCAGTTCTTGAGCATCTTTAATGGGAACAGTTCCACAAGTATCCCTGGCACATGTTTCTATCCTTAATTGTTCTTACCTATTCCCTAGCATCTGACCTAAGCCAGCTCACTGTCTTTTCCCCTATAAATATGGAGAACAATTAATTGCTGTCTTTTTGAATATCACTATTGTTTCTGAAGAGCCATCACACCCAGAACATTTTCCTTTTTTTCTAAACTAATCCAGATCTTTCACTCTACAATTCTGGTAGTTACTCCCCGTGCCTTTGCTTTTTAGAGAGAGTTGCAACGTTTTACTTTCCCATTTTTCTGAGTCATTGATGTTCAGTGTCACTTCTCAAAGACAACTGGCAGTGATTCAAAGGTTTGGGATTTTTGGTTGGATTCATTATTGGAGTTAATTAGAACTTCTGGTTTGACTACATTTAATCCACCTTATATTTTTTAGTTGCTTCTTTCCTTATTCTAGTCTGTGTTTTTACCTCATTCATAGAATGATGGGAAGTTTCTGGCCATAGCTAACATGTGGTGTGGAGATGTGGAACCATGAAAGCATGGATTACTTGAATTTCTCTTTGTCATCAATTATTTTCTTCATTATTAAGCAGTAGATCTGTACCTTCCTTCTGATATACTTAGAGAATATCCTCTTTCCACCTTCCATGTCCCTTGGTACTCGTGATGCTCTTTTTGTGATGTAGGTTCTGATTTTGTCACGGGAGAGCGTTGCTGTTATTTTATATTGATTCTTAGCCAAAAGTAGTAGTTATTTCCACATTGGATTTTCAAAACTTGTGTTTTTTAAACTGCTCTGAGGGTAGTGGTGGGGAGGCCACAGTGGAGCCTCTGGAAACCATTCCTGGTGCACATCACAGCCCATTCCATCCAAAGAATTATTTAAAGCATACTGGCTGCTTTATAAACCCTTGAGTAAAACCTGGACAGTACGGCTTCTCCTGAGCTGTCCCAACTCAGAAGGCAGCCAGTGTTTATGAGCTGCTCTAGCTAAGACGTTTACCTAAAGGAGGTGCTAAGTGATGTTTAAAATATTAGCTCAAACCCTTCCTAAACACACCTCGCCTGGTTTGTTTAGACAAGACTGGCCAATATCTCCTTCTGCTGGAAATGATTAGTCACAACCCAGGAAAACATTTCTCATAAATTCCACTTGGATCCCCAAACCTCAGTGCAGAGCAGGTGGATGGTGCTCACAAGTACTTCTCAGTCTTCCCGTGTCAGTTTGGTGGGTTTTGCATCAATAGGAGCAATGCTTGCTCGCTGCTGGTCTGCCTGCACCTCCGAGCTTATTCAGGGCCTTCACTGTGTCCCCCTACATCAAACACCTTTGGTTAAATTTTTCTTTTTTAAAATCTTCATCTTCAGTAAATTTGCCCTGTTAGGTAAGCTTTATCATACTGCAGGACCTCGATTGAACGTTTGTCAGATATTGAATGGAGCTGTCCATTGCCAGCTGGATGGAGCTGGGTCAGTGGGGAATGCCTCTCTGCATCGGGGTGGCTTGGTTTTCATTTCGAGTAGGAGCGAAACCTGAAATGAAATTCTCTTGCAATTGTAAAGCATTATGCTGTGTTCTTTGAGCAGAGAATGGGCCTGGGATGCCAGCTACCTGAATTCTTGTTTCTGGGATTGCTGTTGGCCTGCATCACTACAGGCGATGGGACAGGAGGAGAAACTGCTGATACCAAAGTTGATTGAGATTTTCTCAAGTCTGCAGATAGTTAAGACCTTACCACCTTTTAGCATACTCCTGCAAGGCTTAATCTTTTTGTTGATAACAACAGAAATGTATTTTTTGAAGGAGCAGAGGAAGCGTTTCCCTACCCCCTACCCTCCCAGCTTACATAGATGTGTTTGTGAGGTGCTGATGAGAATCTTTTAATAATTTTCCGAGCATCCTAAGTCACATCAAATCCAAATGCCTCTGTCATTTTTTCTGCAGCTGCCTCAGTGGCATTGTGCTTTCTTTTCATCCAGCTTTCAGCAAGAGCATTGTGCAAGAGTATGTAAATATCTTTACAGGGAGGGTAGCATAAACTGCACACACGGTACCGTTTAGGCTCTGAGACAGATGGTACGAGTGTAGTTACAATGAAAACAATTCCTTTAACACGAGTGGGGGGAATGTTTCACATCTTTTGGCTTGCGGGGAAGCTCCAGCAGGACCTGGGCCTGGGATCACTGGCTGTTCTGGCTGAAAATTGCATTCTGCAGTTTCAGTTAGCTTGACTGCACTCATGTTTCCCACCTTGACAAGGGTGCAGGATGAAGAGGTAATGTTGGCTTGGCTGCTTTTCATTCAAATCTCTCCCTAATTTTTTGGCTTCCAAAACACACTTTTATTTACCCTTCCCCAAATGAGAACATAGGAACCAATCCACCATTGTTTTGAGGGCTTCAGATCCTCAGTTATTCAGTTACAGTGCTACACAACACTCTGCAGATGCAAGTTGCCTTATGCCTTCTACTTGCACAGTGAGCACAGAGAACTCCCTTTTGAGCTGCCATCAGAGATTACGAAATTGGACTCCCTGCTGCCATGAGATGGGCTTTGTCCTGTCGCAGAATCATTAAGGTTGGAAAAGACCACTATGATCATCTAGTCCAACCATCATCATCCAGTCCTCTCCATCCCTGTTTCATTCCCTCCCACTGTTTTCTTGCTCTGTGGCACTGTATTTAAAATACGGGCTTGGCAATGGAGAAATAGCTGGGGCAAGAGCAAAAACAGGGCATGCACGTAGTGATAGTTTAGGTAAAATTGTACTCAACCTTATGTTCAGCATAAGGTCTATCCCTGGCAGGGTTCCTCTGCTGCCCAGTTTTGCTTTGCACGAGCTCCCTGCAGCATGGCTCTGGGCTGCAGCTCCCCTGCTGCCATCCTGCCTCGGCTGCACGAGAGCACATGTCCTGGCTCCCCAGCTGCTGCCTTGCCGGAGTCCCTGGATGATAGCTATGCAGAAATATGCGTGACAGATGAGTCCTTACTCAGTCTAGCAACTGTTGCTAGGGGAGGATGTGACATTTAGTGCTAGTACAGAGGGTCAATTGGATAAGAGCCCTAAGGATAATTTCTATAATATGGGGTTCGGTGATTCGGAGTGAGGGAGAGAGCTGTAAGAATTATGCAGCCACAACTAATCTGGTTGGGGTGGTTTTTGTGTTTTTTTTTTTAAACCTTGCCTCAGAGAGCTTGCGGTTTCACCAGGACAGATGTTACCACCTTCAGATATTAAAGACATGCTTAATCTCTATGGAGACATTTGCTTCACCTAATGAAATGAGCTGCAGCAATCAATTTCATTCTGCGCCTATTGATCATGTCTGTTTTAGGGAGACAAATACAAGACAACCTTAATTAAGAGGATCTATCTCTTCCTTAGCGGTGCTTTCCAGCAGGAAGCTTTCACATCTCATATTGTATTTTTTGATAGAAAATCTCCCTTCTATTTGAATTTAAAGATTAAATTGAAATCAGAAGCTTGTATTTCTATTCCTTGTGCTGATTTTAAAGGAACAAAATGCTCTGTATTTTTTTAAGTGCTTAATTCAATTTATTTAGATTTATTATCTCTCAGGAATTGGAAAATCAATAACTTCAGCTGCTGGGTGCACTGTTTATTTATATGCATTTTAAGGCCGCAAATGTGGATGACATCTGTCTCTTTGGAATTGAGTGGCTTCCTTGTAAATAAATGAAGAGCAAAGGATTATTTTTTCTTTAGCATTTAGTTTGAGGATTGGTTTCTTTCTCTCTCTTCCTGGCCATATTCCACTTAGAATATATAAACTAGTCTGCCTTCCGCACAGCCCTCAAAGACAGGAGATTCAGGATGTCAAAGAGCACCATCAGTGTTTCTGAGGGTGGTCTAACCCAAAAGGGGTCCTATTTGTTTCATAAGATGTTTGGATCAGGTTGCCTTGAGAAGCTCTGGGTGTCCCATCCCTGGAGGTGCTCAAGGCTGGGTTGAATGGGGCCCTGGACAGCCTGAGCTGATGGGGGCCAACCAGCCCATGGCAGGGGGTTGGAATGAGATGGGCTGTAAGGAGGTCCCTTTCAACCTAAGACATTCTGTGATTCTATGACCACTGGTGCAGAACATGCTGCTTTTGTGTCTGAGCTCTAAACATGAGTTAAAATATCATTGTATCTATATGTGCCAGTGCTGCATGCGGGCTCTGGAAGGCATTTGCAGGAAGGCAGACGGTTTGCGGCTGGCGCATAGCAGTGCTGCACGTGGTGTGGTGAGGAGCAGCTCATTCAGCGAGAGCACTAGCATGAAAATAGTTAGCCAGTGCCATTAGATTGCTCATAACTAATCGTAGTAGTACTGCAGGCAATGACTGTGCAAAACACTGCATCAGCACGGAGAGATTCCTGTCAGCTGTCAGTAGCGCTTAGCATGCGCTGTGCTTCCCCATCAGCTCGAGGCATGTGTCATCCTCTGAGGGAGGAGAGGGTCATTCTGCTGCACTGAACGACAAACTTGGGCACAGAGGAGAAGACGCATCCACTCTCAGCATAAAGCAAAACCAGGAAGCAAACAAGAGAAACCTTGTCCTGGGTCCCTTGTGCCTCCACATGTAGAACAAGGAGTGCTTTGTGTGAGCTGATAGCCCAACACTGATGAGCTTTCTCCTCGCTTTGTTGCAAGCTGGGGAAGCTGGGCATGGCACAGATAGCCAGAGCATCCGTGCCCCACGGATACAGCACATCAGCAGGGTTTGTTGCTCCTGGCTCCTCTGGGGCACCGAGCTGTTTGTTGGAGGCACTGGATGCAATGAGGTTCTGCGTGGGCAGCCCTAATTCCAGTGCAGCTCTGTAGGAGCAGCACTTTGACTGAGTAGTCTGAGTTGAAAACTCCTTGCAGCACAGCGTGCCTTGCTGACATCCTGTCTTCACAAAGCGTTAGGGCTCCTCCTGAAACCTGTGTGGCATCTTCCACTCCTGGACTGGAACTCCTGGAGTTTTGCTCCAGGTGCTTCTCAAGTCGGGATCAAAAAGATATATATATTTTTTACCTCTGATCTGGAGTTAGCCAAAGTCGTTTCCTTTTATGGGAAAGCTATGTATGGCAGCTGGGGGAAAATGGGTCTTTAGCGCATTACTATAAACAAAGGGAGGCGTTTGATTCTTCAGCCTTTAAACCTCCACCTCTGTAAAGCTGATATCTCTGATTTTGGAGAGTAATGATTGAAATAAGTACATGTAGGAAACGCCTGCTCAAAGCGGTTCAGTTGTTTATACTGAGATGACACTGAGAACTTTTTTACGAGCAGAGATGCACTAACGTAAGCTTATTTTTATTTCTATGAAGTCCAATAAAATAAGCAATTTCAATCTATTGATATTTTCCTCCTCCTTTCTAGAACATGAGCTTGATATCGTTTGACTTTCTTAGACATTTTTTGCCCCTATAAGGAAGTTCAGCATCTCCTAGCAGTATGCTTTGCTTTGTTTTAATTCTCTGCTGGGTCTCTGGGTGAAGTTTGGTGCCCTTTAGATGCTGCTCAAAATTCAACACACCAGTTTATTTATTTGTAGGAAAACAGTTGTTGCTGGATGTCTGCTGCTTGTGGTTCATGCTGGAGTTAATACTGTTGCACTGCTCAGCCTGAATTAGTAATAAATACAGCTTGACCTCTGTGACTTTGAGAGATGGGACCTTGCTGGGACCTTACTGTGAGTGATATGAAATATTACCTGGAGATCTGCATTGGATTTGTAAGTCCTGTGACAACGGATATTGCAAAGCCAGCAAGAGGTTGCCTATAATTCAGCATTCTTAATTTTCTGACTGTTATTTTTCTACTCAGACATTTGCTTGTCACGAAAAGCAAACTTTAATGATTCATTAGTTTAATCATTCAGCCAGTTATTGTCGGTGCAGTTTGGGCTAGAGCTTAAAGGGTCTCAGCTGAAGCCCATGCAGTGGTCTTGGACAACTGGGCTGCATGGAATTGAGCTCTCCAGAGCACAGATTTTGAGGGAAAGATCTCTTCAGGGTTTTTCTGATGAACCAAGAGATCATCTCTGGCTCTGCTGGGGAGACAGGAGGCCATTGTCCTTCTCCATCCCCTCCGTCTTCCAGCTCATAATCACAGTTCAAGTAAACCAAACAAAAAAAGCCATGATTCATACACGAAGGCTTTGGAGAGATGTGTTTTACAGCTGAAGAGAGTGTTTTATATCCTTTGAAATATTGGTGCTTTTGTAGTTTTCTGTCTGGTATTTTTCTGTTTGAAAGCTTGTCAGTCATACCAGTAGTTAAATGACTTTGAAAGGCCAGTTACCATCTCCAGGAGTTTGTGTGTTGAGTTTTGTTTTTCTTGCCCCTAGGAATGCTTTTTCGACCATCAGACTTGTTAGGTTTTCTTTCACTTCGAGTCCCTTTAAATACAAGACCAGTATATTCCAAAACAGATTGAAAAATGAGATCTCTGGCACACATGGATAAGGCAAGGTGGATTTATTCGCTTAATTGTATAACAGATGATGTTAGACTTGGTTAAGTACCCACTTAGATTATTGCTTTCAGCCTACCTGGATTTCCCCTAGAATTTTGCTTAGAGGTGATGCTCTTTGCTTCCTCCTCTCTTATTCTCTGCAGAGCGGAGCTGTCTTAGCCTTTTCCAGCATGTTTGTCTAACAGCACTGGCTTTACTGAGTGTGTACTGTATCTGAGGACTGAGAGAGCAATTTCTGTACTGCTATCTCTGCAGAGCTTTTGGGATAAAGGCATTCTGCTGTTGTGAAATGTTTTCTTCTTTTATTACTGCAGTGATAACATCTTGCAATCCTTTTTCAGTAGCAGGATTACACCCAAGAGGCAAAGGGTTCATGCTTTAGCAGCACTACAAATTAACATTGGTCTTCTATTCATCTTTAAAGCACGGAAGTAGCATCCCTATTTGATAAACAGATGAATTGGAGGCAGGATTAAAATTTCTTTTGAAGGGTCATCAGAAAAACTATTGCAGTGCCTCAACCCAGAAGACAGTCTGTCATTGTATCTATTCATTCCAAAGGGCAGAAAGCCTCTTCTTAAAATAATAAGGCTTGTTACTGTAATACTCACCCAAGCTGTTAAGGATTCACTGCTAATTGCAACAAGCTTGTTATGTGGATGCAACAAACTTACCTTTCCATCTTGAAGCAGAGGGATCTGCTGGCTGGTACCACAGGAGAAAAAGACTTTCTCCTTATCAAAAAAAAGCATTAAATCTTTCTGCTGTTCACTTGCATTATACAGCACAGAAAAACTTGGAATTCATGGAAAAAGTGTGTTTTGTGTGCAGCTGAGTATCCAGCACTGAGATAAGTGGTGAGTATTTAATAATTTTGAGGTTGGTGGCCAAACATGTTACGATATCCCTTAGTATGCACTGATAAAGTAAAATGGACAAAGTCATTTGACATGTGAATGAAGATGTTTTTACAACTTCAGCTTCCTGACTTGATGTTTAACAACTGAATGAGAGTGGCATGTGATTCTCATAGTATTGCATTGATTTTTAACCACAGGTTTACTTAAATGGTAATGATTCAGCATTCTGTTTGAGGAGACTTAGCAGAGAGACTTTGTTCATTGAGGAAAAATGCAAGTAAGTGGGCATTTTCAGGGCATCTCCATAGCATTGTTTCTGGAAACAAAGCATAGGAAGCAGCGTATGATATTAAATCTACCGACTGTTTGACAGTAACCAGTCCCAGGTATTTCAGAGGTTGTTTTACAGGATGCAGAAGAAAGCAGTTAATCTGCTTTAAGCCAATAGCTGAGAGGTTGATGTCAACTCCCAAGTTTTAGACATGTTCTGCTGCTTATTAGGGACTGGATGTACTTTTGTCAGTCACCTTCTTATTTAAGGGATTCCAGTCTTTCAATATCATTTCCTGAGAAACGCTTCTCCCCTCGTGCTGTTTGTAATTGTCATCTGTTTCTGAGTCCTTTTTAGTTCTTCAGCACCTTCTAATGGTGAGGATACTTTGGGATGCAGTCTTCTAGATGGACTGTAGAATCACTGAGGTTGGAAGAGACCACTAAAATCACCTAGTCCAACTGTCAACCCATCAACACCATGCCCACTAAACGTGTCCCATGACGGTGAAGCAATGATTTGTAGAAGCTTTTGCTACAACTTTATGGAAAAGGAAAAGAAGCGCATGTCAGTTAGATGGGTTTCTTTACCCATAGTTCTGTCCTTAAACCCTGCTGCTATGAAGTTCCCATTTCAGATGTTCTGTGATTAAATACAAGTATCCCAGGGAGGCAGAGTCCTGTCAGAACACAAATTGCAGGATGGAGATTGCTTTAAGCAGATAAATGACTTTTGGCCTATGAAGATTTGGTGTCTGAATAAATTACATCTTAGAGCTGAACAAAACCAGTGCTATAAATGATGTAGTTGGAAGATGAGCATATTTTTCACTGTAATGTGAAACTGACATGAAAAACATGAAAAACAGCCCAAACATTTAAACTAATGAAGTCATTCTTATTTTCCATGTGTGTCTTATTGTTTCACATCTGTTATGTTTGTGTAATTGACTTTTGTAGTAACTCCATAATACAAGCAAATTGTCACCAATAAAGCAGATGGAATGAAATTCCTTTTGAATAATGTAATTAAGAAAATGAGCACAACATAGGAAGGAGCTCGTAAGTTGCTCTCTCTCATAAAGGAGGATCTCCTCATCCATGCCAACCTCTGTTGGCAAAGCGTGCGGGTGCTTTTTCTCTTCTTAAGCATTGGATTGTTCTGCTTGGCTTTTCTTTTGATTTTGTTTTAAAAAGCCCTGTGCGGATAATGATGTTCAAAATTACTGCTATCTCACTGAAATTGGTGGGAGTTTTGGCCTCTTTGAGAACACTGCTGAATCCCGTAGTTATACATGCAAGTGTGCATTTTCCTCTTAATTAGGAAATAAGTGTTTCTAATAAATAAAATAATTTGAGAATTTACTCAGTCTATTTCATTTTTCTTGCATAAGCCAACTGAAATGCATAATCCTCAGACATGCTAATTGATGCACCATATTTAAAAGAAACTGTGCCATTTAAAAAGTCGTGCTCGTAAGATAATAATTAAAACAGCAAGTTGGAAGGATTAAATATCTGCTCGAGTCATTCTTGACCTGTCTAAATTATTATGTAACATCTCTGGAGCTTGAGATTTCCCAGTTTCCCTAGGCAATCTATTTCAGTGCTTAATTATCTTCACCTTTAGAAAGTTGTGTTTGGTAAAACACAAACTGATGATGATAATCAGCTTTTTTTTATTTACAATTAAATTCTTATTCTGGCTTTCAGTGACATGAAGAAAAGGTGATTTCCCTTACATTTTTTTGCAGTAACCCTTAGATACTGAAGAATATATTATTATGTTCCTCTTGCTTCCCTTAATGAAGTAATCTTAGTACTTATTACGGGGTATTTTTTCTATACCAGAATAAAGAGCTGGAAGGGAGGAAAGCTTGTAAAAATTGTAGCAACGATGTTGTTTACCACTTGTGCTTTATTAGTTCTGAATTGAATATTAATAATTATAAATAACTGTCTCACGGGGTCTCATACTAATGTGGTTTTGCCATGCTTTCGGTAGTGATCTTTGAATTGTTTTCAACACATTTTTAATGCTTGGCCTAAAAAATCTGGATCTTGATTTTGTTGCACATCAGAATACTTTTGCAATACCATTTGTAGTATCTCAGTATCTCTGAGGTTCTTGAGAGCTGGAGTTTATGAACCCAGAAGGCACCTGTGAAGAGCCTGAATTGACTTCACTGAATTGAAAGGGATGATAGAAACTTAAGATCAACTATAAAACTTCCTACCAGTACTGCTATTGAAGAGATGTGGAAAGTCCATTTCCATCCTTCTGCTAAGTTGGATCTCTCTATTTTTGTGACCATCTTCTGACATCTAGCATATTTCAGTCCCCAGCTTAACTTATGCAACCATTATCATTTTACACAAGCCTGCAAACCATTGAATACTGCATCGTATGTCACTGTCCATGCAAGGGATAGGTTGAAGAAGTCCTTATAGTTTACTTCAGTTGAACATCAGGGCATCGCTGGCCTGAGGAATTGCCATGCAGGCAAATACATTCTTTCTTTATATTGTCTGGAGAATTAAGTAATCAGGTTCAGGTGATGTTCATAGGATCCAAAGCTCATAAAGGAATAGTTAGATTACGTGCCGTCAGCCGTGTGTTCTGTGTAACTGAAATGTCTTAGGTAAGTTATTTTTATAACTTGCCTAAGAAATATAAATGTCAGTTACAGTTCTAATCTTTTTATGGTTTTATAGCTCAAATTGCTGAAGATAATCCTGAGTGTCATCATTTCTGTGATGAGATGAGTTAATTTGACGTGATGTAGACAAAAATGGCACTATTTGTACAGAAAGCAGAACCAGAACTGGTCTTTTCTGTGTGTAATGCCAACAAAGAGAAGAAATATGTGCCATGGCCATAAAATACTGAAAAATGTAAAGGTTTTATAAATAGTTGTTGCATGTTTTCCTGGTAAAAATGTGCATGCATCTTCACATTTTTAGTGATAATATCTGACAAGATGTCAGCAGGGACTGGAATTTCAGTGATATGATAGTTTTCTTCTTTGTTGCTTCCTTGCATACTGAAGGTAAAGGGAGAGTCCCCAACAGCTTAATTTCCCCATCTGCCTCTCGTTACTCTTTCCCAGTAGGGTCAGTGTGGAAGAGCTGAGAAGTGTTGATCTGGTAAAATAATTGGGCTGTGCATCATTTCTTAATCCTTACGTTGGCATTGATCAGCCTTAAGGAATTGTTTTGTTTCCCCACCTATCTTAGGCTGTTATCAAACACATCCAAGTCTACTCTGACTCTTTTGGCCTTGAGACATTAAGTGTTAATGAATTCAGTAGAAAGACACTTGAGCTAACTGGATACAGTCAGTTTGAATGTTACTCACTAATGAACTCCTTAGAATGGGCATTAGTGCAACCTAATAAACTCACTGCATCTTCAACTGGAGTTATTAAGAATTGCAGGGCTTTGAACTATGCAATGCAAGCATATACTGTCTTGAGACAGCAATAGTTCTGTGTTCTTATACTGTCATATGGACTTGTTTACTGTCTCACAGATGCCTTAAAAGAAGAATCAGCAACTTGGAATTTCTGCATTCTGGCACTGCTGGAGTAAAATATTAACATAATGAGATCTTGAATGCACTGAGATATACTGCCTTTGGGTCTGCATGATAACCAGTCTATCTTTAGTGAAAGGTATTTCCATAACCAGCACACTACTTTTTCACAGTAGCTTATAATCAGTTCCATTATCTTCTTTTGTGACTTCCTATGTATATTTACTGTGAAATGTCACACCCACAGTACTTCAGTTTGAAGCAGAAAAATTGCATAGAAAAAATAGATTAACAATAAAATGGAAAATGAAATGGAGATGTGAAGGCATTCCTTTAGAATTTAATTAATTCCTTCTTCTGTAAAAAATCCCTCAGTGTAAAACTATTTTGGCACCTCTAAACTAATGTTCTTAATGAATAATTCTGCAAAGTGAAATTCATATTGGTAAGTATGGAACTTTCATGTTCTAAACCAAAAGCCACCAAAAAAGGCTTTTCCATCTTGCCTTCAGGATGCATCCTGCAATAAGTCATGTGAAAAGTATTGAAATAAGAGAGATTATGTTCTAGATTAGGAACAGAATTTGAAACTGAAGTGGACACATGTTCAGTCTTCATAGCATTGCTTATTTTCCAAGTTCTGCACTATGGTAAAGCTACTGGTAAAGCAGTGCAAGAAAAAGGTGCTGAGATCATCTTTCATCTGAGACCAAAACAGTGATCAAGATCTAAGCTTCCTGGTGAAAAGCTGAAGGACTGAAGGGTTTCCTTGTTTCTTAGGAGACGTGCAGCTCTGGGATGTGTACAGAGTGCTCTGTGGTTATGAACCAGTCTCAGAAGCCAAAGTAATGTGTTGTACTGTCATTTTGTAAGGCAAAAGCTTTCAGAATCAGGCAGTCCGGTGTAATTTGAAATATGCTACCACTTAGGCAGCAGAGCAAAGGCAGACAAGCACCTGCAGTCCTTATTGCTGAACCCAGCTCTGAAATAAAAATCTTTGGAGTATAAAGGAAGATTTACTAGGGAAAAAAAAATTAACTGATGGGTGAATTTGGAAGAAATGAGAAAAATAACATGGCTAAAATATCGTCTCATCCACAGGAGGAGTAGCAGATGTCACTGGTATTGTGGTGAGAATTTGAAGAGTGTGTTCACTTTAGTCCGTGCTGCCATGCAGTGAAGTGGTATGGACTAGGGCTATGGGCACACATAGTACTGGGACACCCAAAGCTGATACTGGGGAAGAAGGAGGATAAATGGAATCCAAACTTCTCACTTTGTTGTGAAATAGCATGTGGGAGAATGTGGGTGGAAACCCTAATTGTAGGATTACTTTAACTATAATGCTAAGAAACAGGAAATAATATTTAGGCATGCTTTCCTTAATTTACAAAGTAAGTGAATAATTGGGACTTCAGTGGTGGGAAAAAGGAAGGGAGGGCTGCTCTGTATACTGCCTTAGTTTTTTGTCCCCAGCGCAGTTCAATACCTGAGGTCAGTATCTGAAAGAATTGTGGAAGTAAGTTCAGCAGAATTTATTTTTCAGTGAAGAAATACTATGAAGTAATACTAAGAATACTATGTTTTAGCCACTCAAGGATAATCTAACCCAGCTTAGTCCCTCACCAGACATGCATCCATACTAGGATCCTGCTCATCACCAGTCCTTCCCATAGGATAGGCTTTGTCAGGGAAAAGAGGTGGTCGAATGCTTACCGTTAGGCTTTAGATCTGGGCAACTACTGAGAGCTTGAGTGAAGTTTCCAGAACCAGAGGCACAAGGCCAATTGATATATTGTATTGCAAACTTCATTGTTTCATTGCTCTCTATTTCTCTAAAGCTATTTGTGAGACTACTCACTGTCATTATTAATCGTCTTCTCTCTCTCTGAGTCACTGCTATTGCTAATTGTCGGATTACTTTGACCATAATGCCACGAAAAAGGAAATAAAGGTTTAGAAATACTTTTTTTTTTTTTTTTTTTTTTCCAAAGTGAGGGACTTCATTATTTCGTGTGATGGACCCTGGGTAATGTGCATGTAATTGAGATAATGGGATGAAGGAGTGGTAGCAGAAGTTGGAAATTATGGGCAATTGTACAGGTTAATGAAGAAGATGGAAGAGGTGAATGGATGTGGTGGCACGTGAAATGAATGTTGTCGCAAGCTGTGCACAGAAGAAAGAGTAACAAGACTGATTTGTGTGTGCTACAGGATTTTAAATTAACATCTATCATTTGTGGGTGGAAAAAAATATTTTGGGGAATAAAAATATTTATTCCCACAGCTTTCACTGTGAGAAGCTGAATGAACATGCCTGCTCAGTGCGTGATGGTGATCCAATAGAACATATGTCAGGACTGCGAGGAAAAGGACAGCAAATACTTCCCATTATTATAAGTAGGCATTTTCTGTCACTCCTATTTCTGCTGCATCTCTATGTCAGCAAGTGGTGAAACTGAGCAAAATAATGTTTGCTGTAGGTTGTGCCTTTTTTCTTAATATATATATAGGAAAAAATTATGCATCAGACCATTAGTTATGGAATTATGGTGAGTGGTGGAAGTTAGGAAGAGACTTCCTTCTGAATGCAGTTTATCAACTAATTTAGGTCTGATGAGTTTTTTTCAGCTTCTGCTCCATCAGTTACCATCCATTACCAATTACAGGATACTGAATGCAGTAATGGTTGGTCAGATTTGCATTGATTTTTGTATTGATTATCTAGTAACACAGCTTTATAATGCTTCTGCTACAAGTATATTCATATCTGATACAACACAAAATCAATCTACTTTTTGTTGGTGTACAATTCTGCATCAGCTTTACCTCGCAATATGTGAGTGAAGATCTAGGTACTGTGTGCAACCCCTGGTTTTGCAGGAGAGTGCCAGTGAACACTGGGACTTCAGGGGTTGCTTTGATAGAGCTCTGTTGGAAAGGAGAGGGGCTGACAAAGCATCATTGTGGGCCAATTTCTGCATTGCATTGCAACAGCTGTGACTTCTATGAATACATTTTTAACTTAATTCTGACCCTGTTGACATTACAGGCAAATTCCCACCAGCTTCAGCAGACAAATGTTAAGTCTCGTATCTACTGCTAATCAATACTGAGGGAGACAGCTATGTAAGGAATATATTGATGGAGAGAGGAGAGAATCCTGCCATTTTTCCTCAGCTAATAGTAAATAAAGTGAACATAAAGAGGGAAGGCTGCTAAGGCAGAGGTTGTGTGATGTGGAATTGTGAAGTAATAGTCATAGATGCTGGACAAACTTGGATTTTAAAGAGCAATCTAAACAAAGAAAATCAAGTACTGCACGTGTTCTTTAGGCAAGAGTGAAAAACGATGTGGGTTGCATTCAGTGGTCTGCGAACTGCTGCAAATGCTTTTGGCCCATTTACATCAGTGCAAACACTGAAGACCCTAACAATTCTAGGGAGAGAAACTGGCAACAAGATCAGAAGCCAATTAAGATAACTTGGTAATGGAAATACAGCGACTTTAGGGCATTTTTGTTGGTAAGATAACAGCAGACAATGGGTGTAATAGCGCAATAGTAACTGATGTGAAACAATCTTATCCCCACAAACTGTGTGTTTGTGTTGGGTGCAGACTGAGATAACTACTGACTCGTTCCATACAGACCTTATTTTCCTGTTATGCTGTAAGTGTGCAGCCAGGGATCTGGACCTTAATGCACGGAGGGCTGTGCAAACTCACAAACAATTTTATCTGGCCCGTCAGAAGATAAGGGATGAGTGCAAAGTAGTGTTAATGTTGTATTTGTTCTGGTGTTCTGAACATGCCTTCGAGAAGCACTGAATTAATGTGTCAGATTTTTCTGATTTAAAGGTTTTAGTGGGAACTCGTGGAACTGAGAGAAATTGTGCTTCAAAACTGAGAATACAGCTGATTTCCATAAAAGGTTAGATATAGAAATAGGACTTGGCTGAAGGTCCCTTCAGGCTCATTTTATATCGTCCTGCATTATACGGATTGGAACTTGGGCAGAGAGATAAGAACTTTAACTCTGAAATAAGTCAGCCCTTTTATTTGTGCAGTGCTTAGTCGAGACATAGATTACCTGAAACTCCCATGGATTGTGGGGTTCCAGCAGGAACAAAATACTCCACATGACATCACATAGAAAAATAAGATTAGATTAAAATAACATGGAGTTCCTTCCTGAGATTTGCTTACAAGCTTTGCTACTAACTCTTCATGCAAATTCCCACTGAAATAATCCAAGCTCGCATTGCATTGAGCAGAGCAAAATCTCTCAAACAAAGTAGTAAATGATGTGAAAATCAGCTGTGGTTTTTCTAAGCTACATCAGGAAAAAAAATGGTTCCTCAAGGAGAGATGAAACATGGTGTAGCTTCATGATACAGTCTGTTTGTAAAGATTGCTTGCTGCCCTCCGGCAGAGTAACTCCCTTGTACGCAGATCTTTCCTTGAGGAGTGATAGTTAAAAGGCATGTCTCGTTTCCATTTTGGTAGAAATAGAGCTCATCTTGCCGTGATGCTTCACCTTCTAGTTTTAATTTTTTCTCCTTAAAAAGCAAGGCATGTTGCTAATTCACTGGTACCTCTGCTTTTCTATGGGGTCGGCCTTTCTTCACCTTCTCCATTGGACTGCACTTCTTTCTCCTGATGCCAGCAGCAGCCTGCCACCCTTTCTCTTTGGGCTTTATGTCTTCTATAGCCATGAAAGTTTTAATTTCATGTGTCATGCAGCTTGCTGTGAAGCTGCCTACTTGATTTGAGATAACTCTCTCTTTTTGATACTCGTCTCCTTCCTCCATTTCTATCTCTGGATTTTTTGTTTGATTCCAGTATTTGCTTCTGCCATTCTCCCAGCCTTCCTCAGTACTGATGTTTCATCAAGTTTTCACTTCTGTTTTTGGGGATAGATTTATGTGGAGTAAATGTTGACCATATTTTGACAGGTTGGCACAATTTATTTTGTGTGTAAACATGATTATGATAATCTCTGTCCAGTTTTAAGCCAGTGTTCAGAGCCTAAGGGGCTCTAAATGAAAGTGAGTCACGGTGATCTATTGTATGTAAACAGAATAGGAGCTTGATTGATTTCCAAGATCAGTTAACATGACCTGATTGGAATGGGTTGCTATGGGAGAAGGAAGGTGATAACAAAAGTAACCAGTTAGTTTCAGAGCGTGGTGGCTATCACAGATTCTCATCACATATAGAGTAAAATGTTCAGTAGAGTATTTTTAAACCTTACCTTCATCATGTGATAATGTAAACATTTGCTGGAGTTCTGGCTCGGCTGCACGAGAAGCAATATTTGCTAGAGAAAGGGGAGTGAGGGCAGGGTCAGACCAGCTGTTCCTTGGCACACCGCAGTCAAGATGGGGCTGATGTGCCCGCGAGCCTACCCGTCCACTCTTGTTTTTCCTTTCAGATGAATGATCTCCAAGGCAGCCAGGTTTCTGAGGTCTCTCAGCAGGGGACGTAGGGCTTTTTGTGTGTGATGTTTTATGCTTGCCTTGGAAAAGGTTGGCTTTGCGTGCCTTCGCTCTCATTTTGGCGAGGTCCCTAGAATAGAAATGTATCCAGTAAACATTTAATCCCAGGGATGCTGCCAAAAGATTCCATGCTTTGTATTGCTTTGAGGTTCAGTGTTGAATCAATTTTGACTATTTCTTAGAACTGACCTTGCAGAGGCAGAAAAAACTGTGTCAGAGCTATACTCAAGGTGAGCTGACAGCCAGCAATGTTTAAGGGCACAGCACAGGCATGCTGCTGGGACCCTCATATTTCCTGAGAGGACACCAGACTGGTGAGAGCTGAGCACAGTGGCTCAGCTCCCCATGAGGTTCTGGGCTGGGTTGTAGCAAGTGGGGCTTTAAGGTGTTGCACACTTCAACTTTCTCCATTGCACTGTGTCATTGAACTACCCACCTAATTGCAGCACTTCTGTTCTTATTTTGCCTGCCTCAGCGTATTTACATAGATAAAAATAGAACATGGGAAGAGCAGCTGCCAAAGCCTGGTTTAAGTTTAAGACCACCTAGGAATGGAATAAAGGTGAGTAGCTGTTTTGCCTCGGGACAGTGCTGCTGAACAGCATGGGAGGGAGAGAAGGGGAGAAAAGGTGAAAGGAGTACTGTGAGGAGATACAGAGTAGTGCAGCTGTCACATCAAATGTAAGCAATACTGCATGCTCAAATGGAGGGAAAGGAGCCGAGGAATGCTGAAATAGGCAAATAGTGGTACATTACATCACAAGGAGTTTTAATGAATGCATTGTATTAAGAGGATGGAACAGGTCTGAAGAATATCTGAGAATTCAGACTCACCAAAGTGAAGGTCTGGGTACTCTCCTAGTTGTTTTTTGGTGGTGATTTCAGTTGACAGATAGAAATCTTGGACTTCTTGTTTTGCAATTGTGTCCTCTTTCTTAGAGGTAGGGTCTTACCAGTTGACAGCTGTTGAGTCATGTTAGATTTAATTTCAGCTCCGCACTTAGCCTTTATGGGTTGGAAATGACAGAAGAGGAGAAGAAGCGCATGAGTCAGCCCTGCAGTGACTAAGCTGCCAGAGTGGTGTAGCCCAGGAAGATGCATGCAACCCTGGGCTGCATTCAGCAAAGGGCTCGCAGTGCTGGGAGTGCTACGTGCAATTTTTGTTACCCAGCTTTGGGAATGAATTGTTTGACTGTGGACTTGTAAGAGGACTTCCTGGGTTAGCAAAGAAGCAGAGAGCCTGTCTTACACAGGGAAATTAAAAGAAAGTAGATTCTCCTTACTTAATAACAACAAAAAAAACCCCAAAATACTGAATATTTTGAAATATTGTGGTATACTCTCTTTCGCATTTGTGAACTAACTGAGAAGGGGAAAAAGCTGAGTTAAACGGGTGGGCATCATTCATACCGAAAACCCTGGCTGTGAGTCAATTCAAGTGAAGATTAGAATCACAGACTGGCTTGGGTTGGAAGGGTCTTCAAAGATCATTTAGTTTCAGCCTCCCTTGGAGAATGTTTCAACCTCTTCAAACGATACTATTTTAGAATACCTTGTGCTGGCCCTTCCTCAAATATCTGCCTTTAAGCTTGGTTCCTCAGTCGCAAGGAGAAATGCATACCTGTGTTTGTCCCTAGTGTCACCCAGCTGGGCAGAGATCCCTTTGTACAGAGTGCACATCCGAGTATGGCTCAGGCTGCTTCACTCATGCTTATTGGCTGCACAAACAAATTCATCATCTGTCAGCATCACAACAGCATGCTTGCCTGCACTCTTACTCAGCGTATTTAGGACTCTTCTAGCTTTAGAACAAGCTTTTCAATTAGCATTTGCAACTAAATCCAAGTCCAACTTGAATTATTTAAATGCAGAGCCTTTGCTTCCATGTGCCTGTCAATGTGAGCGTTACCCCAGCTCGCACAGCACCCAGCAGGAGCTGCTAGTTTGATGCATAGTACTTATGATCACTGAGAGATCTGCATAGTGGAGAAGAAAAAAGATAATTAGATTTGAGAGTTGCTTACATAAATCTGTGGCAGCTTACCTGCAACGCCGTACTCCTGGTTTTATTCCCTCACCGCTTGAGTGGCAGGATGGTTGTAGCTTCAGTGTATCAGACCACTCCAAAGGGGATACACTGTCCACGAAAAAAGTACTACTGCATGGACTGCTGGCAGCAGAGCTCTTTCCTCCTACCCCTTTCCTTCCATTATCATCCTTCTGATTTCATACGTTGATGTTTAAAAAAAACCCTGAAAACCCTTAGTCAATTGAAGTCTAATAATATATGCAGTCAGTGCTGCAGCTTTCTTTTTTTTTTTTTTTCCCCTCAATATGTCTTTTTAGTGCTGTTTTAGGTCAGCGTGTGTCATTTTACACCTGTCCAACCTTTTGTAAGGCTTTGCTGGGGTTGTACAAGGACAAGCGTGGGTGGAACAATGTGTTTAAAATCTTGTATGGCTGTTGACAATGTGTGAGAAGGGAAGAGCCCTCTGCTTCCCAGACCCCAAATTAAGCCTGCGGGGCTGACAGCAAAGTAATTCTTGTAATGGTACATGGAACTAATTTGTTATGAAATCAGAGAAGCAATAAATTTGGAAAAAGCTCATTCCAAGTTTAGAGTAGTCTAGAGGGAAATTACACTGTGAGCTCTGTGTTGTGCTGCTTGCCGTCTGGTACACTTGGGTTGTGGTTGGGTACGTGGGCCCATCCCCTCACGTCTCCCATTCCCTCATCTGAGGGCACGCTCGTTTCTCCACTACAACTTAAACCAAGAGAGTAATGTAGGGGTTTTCCCATCAGGGCTCCCAGGTGTGCTGCTCATTCACAGCCTGGAGCTGCTGGTTAGCGTGGAATTGCTGTGACCTTTAGAGCATGGGAGGCCCAGCTGTTCAGCCCCTGACGTTTCTTGTCCCTGCTGCTCAGGGCGGCCTGCTCTGGGCCAGCTGCTAGTTGACAAGAAGAGCTCCCAGCCTTGGCCAAAGGGAACAAAGCTACATTTGCAAGATGTCTTGCAGGCAGATGTGAGCCCATCCGAGCATGCTCGCTGTTGGTGGACCGCACTCCAGGGCCAAAAGCTCTGTGCAGGAGGGCTCACTGCTATCTTTGAGGTTCCAGTGCTCACCAACACCCCGTAGACATGCTCAGAACAGACAGAATGCGCTTTATGGCTGCGCAGCCCTGAACCAAGTGGGCAGATGAAGAGAAATGAAATGGGTTTCAGGCTCATGAGAGAGTTTGGGCTCATGGCAGGGCAGATTTTGTGTGACCTCTGAACAGTAACAGCCCTACGGCAAAGACCGGGCCTTGCCAGTGTTTGTGTTCTTAGAATCGCTCATGCCAAGCTTTTTCTGTGCAGGCACCAGCCAGGAAGTGCTGGTCAAATACAGCGTTTCTGTGCTCTTCTATTCATCAGGGCACACAGATTTATTCAGCTCTATCATTGTTTCTGAACTAACGACCAGAAAGAAACAGAGGTCCTGCAGATACCGTAGGCTATGGGAAACTGCAGCCATGCTGAGATAACATAGTTGGTACCAGTATGTCCTGCTCTCATGCTTTCTGAATTACTTTGGCTAAAATAAACAAACAAAACAAGAAAGCTCTGCTGGCCTGGAAACCCTTAGGCACACTTTCCTATTTTGTGTTGAAAATTTTGAAGAAAAACACATTGCCTGCTTGTCATTTTCCCTATTTCTTGTTAGAAATTGCTTAATATAAACAGCAAAACAGGTTTTCTTCATTGTCTTAAGAAAATAAGTCTCTGGAGAAGACACAGCTGACCTGTGAGGAGGAGGCAGTGCTTCAGATTGCCATTAGTGGTTGACCTTCATGGTCATGCAGGGACTGGGACTGAAGGGATTCAACAACTTCGAGGGCTTAATGACAGATAATAAGAAATAACTGTTCGTTATGCTGGTGCAAGTGCATTGACTTTATTTCTTAGAAATTATGAGTTTACTCTAACTGAACTCCCACTTAAGGAACTGGGATAGTGTTTGCCCAAGGGAAGGGACTGCAGAATTAAATCATGAAGAGTAATTGTGCTGTGTATGCTGTACCTTCCAACAGCCCTTCAAATCTGCCACTGGCATGCTGTGCTGTTTATAATAAATTGTTATTAAACTATACTCCTTAGGACCAGGACTGGAGCCTCGTTGTGCTATGTGCTAGGAAGCTGCACTGTAAGAAACTGTAAATTGTCCTCTGAGCAGCCTGATTAAATGAAAAAAGAATACACAACCAAGCCCTGGCACATGGTGATACTAAAGTGGATAGCTGTAGGTTGTGTAGTAGGTCTGGTGCAGAGGTGGAAACTGAGCTAAGATCCCTGTGCTGTCACTATGCACTTAAAAAAATATCTTTTATTTTTGTTCTTCTCACTTGATAGCTTCCATTTATTCCTTCAGCTCTTGTCCAGGGAATGGTGTAGATGTGCGTACAAATGTGGCTGGATTACGTCCCTCAAGACTGCTTGTTCTCTATCCTCTGCTATCGCTATTAACATAACTAAAAGATTACAGATGACTGGATATTACGCTGGCTGGAATGCCAAGCATCCTTGAGTCTGTTTCTTTTGAAGTTAAGCTTTTGTGGATAGCATCTGCGTTTATGCAAGATACTTTCATATGCAGAGTTGCCTTCATTCCATTTTGACCTATGGAATAGCTAGGGCTGCTTTGAAGGCTTGAGCCAGCCCATCCAGTTTGCTCCTCAGTTTCTTTCTTCTCCCTATGTTCCCATCTTCTTGATGGAGAACTGGAAAGGACAGAGGGGCTCTTGCCTTCATTGTTCCATGTCTACAAAGATCTAGACCCACCAGCCAAGGTAGTTCAGCATGGCTGAGTTGTTTTTAAGTATAAAATAAATCCTAAAATGTAACTTTTCTGTTTGTGCCTGGTGGGAACACTGCAATAAATTAAAAGCTCAGGAATGCCTTGTTCATGTACAGTCTGTACCAGGACATATCAGCATAAGCAAAGAATTAATCTATCATCCAAGTACATAGTAGCCATGAGGCTCAATCTCTTTTTTGGTGATTTATTTTTTTTTTTCTTTCCTGTCTTCTCTGTTCCCTCAACCCTTCATTTGCTGTGTTTGAGGGGCAGCCTGGACCTTGGTCTATGGCTTCAGGTCAGGAGAGGTTTTCTTGAGGCTACATGAGGGACCAGGGTAATCCACCCAATGTCTGCAGCTGAATGCAGGGAGAAGCCACAGCCTGTGCCTTGCAGTCCCCGAGCCTGTGTGTGTGCTGTGGATGCAGAAGATTGGTGCCTCTTGAAATTGATGTGCAAAGCCTCGGATTGAAGCCCGTGGACTTAGTGGTCTGTGGCAATAGCACATTGGAGAAGGTACTTTAAAAGGGGTTACACTCGTTTTCTGCAAGTGCTGAACTTGATGAGGAGCTGAGCCTGGTACCAGGAACTGTGGAAAAGGAGAGACAGGGCCGTGTTTTGGTGGGATGAGATAGTTCAAACTGGCATGTATTGGTGGTATTTGTAAGGTCATGTCTTGCAAACGTGGGCTCTGGGCATTCACTCAGCCAACAGCTTTTGCCATACGTGCGGGCATTCAGGCAACCATGTTGGAAACTGCTCCGTATCTTATTTTTCTTCCTTCTTTTTAATGTTGTAATTCATCTGAGGGAGAATCACAACAGAACTTGAGACCTCAAAATCCCTGTGACTGCAGGAGTCAGCACTTAGAGGCAGCTTTGCCTCTGGTCACGGCATCAGGTTCCTTTTGAAGCCTTTGAAGTCATCAGTGCTGTAGGGGAGAGAGTGTTGTGTTGTTTCTTTAAAAAGAAACATGCTTCAGTTATATTTGCAGCTGAGTTTTTAATGGCTGAGAATTAAAGCGTGTTTTATTTGGCCTTTGTTTTTAGTGCATTTTTTTCCCCCTTAGGGGGACTCAAAGCTGAGGCACAGCTTGAAACACAGCGGGCTGCAGCACAACGACTTAGCCTTCGTCAGCCTGGTCCTCGTTGCCCTGCTCACACCTTGGGCTCCCAGCCTCCCCAGTTCACTGGCTGGGCACCTCTACATGTGCTGTGCCTCTGCTCGCATGGCAACAAGTGGTTTGTGGCTGCCTTTGTGGGTTGGAGTGAACTGAAGTAAACTTTGAGCGTTGGCCCTGGAGACCATCATTTCTAATCAGCTCCTATTAAATTACTATGAATCTGATAAAGAGAAAGAAGCTCAGTTTAAAAAGGCGCAGATAGGCACTTAATGTGATTTAACGTTCATCTGAATAGTTTAGCTGCTTATCTGCACATCTGGCCTAAATACTTGTGCAAATCTGACCTGCACTGAATTTTAACCATATTGGCACTAGAAGGAGAAGAGGTAGGTGGTGCAGTTAATAGGTTGCAGCTTGTTTCCCAGTTGTTCCTGGGACCATCAGCCTTCCTGCTCAGTACAGCCAAAGATACCCAGAGAGCAATGGCAGTGGCCAGCAAAGTGCTCTACAAGGCAAGTACATAGAATCATCATAGAATCATTTGAGATGGAAGGGATCCTCAAACGCCTTTTCAACTCCCCAGCAATAATCAGGGACATCTACAGCTCTATCAAGTGCTCAGCGCCCGTCCAGACTGACCTTGAGTGTCTCTGAGGATAGGGCATCCACCACCGCTCTGAGCAGCCTGTGCTAGTGCCTCACCACCCCTATTGTAAAAAACTTCTTCCATTTACCCATTCTACAATCTATCCGATGGCTTTCATTGTTAAGAACTTCAAATGATCAAGAATATTTTGCTTGGTTTTTCCTCTATGGCTTTTCTTGTGGAGATGAAGACATGGTGGGTGGTTTTTTTTAAAGCATTGCACAGTGTGGTACTTGAGAAATTGTATGCAAATCCTGACTTTGCCTTTGGTTTCTTCTGTGACCTTGGAGTAATTCTTTGATCACTCTTTATATAAGAGACACGAGGATAATATCTCTCATTTGCAAGGGTGTTAAAACAATTAGTCTGTAAGTACTTGAGGGGCAATGGAGAAGTAAGTATCGTCAAACCAAACTTATGCCATGTTGTCATCACATTTGTATACTGCTGTGAAGAAGGAAGCTTCAAACCAAAAGATTTTTCTTATCTCTCTTAAAATTCTAACAATTCATGTCTGCCATCTGTTAGTACAGCATCACTATCAGCTCCTTGCACAGGGAGCCTGTGTGGGATGGTGTCCTTGGAGTAGTTGGGTCTGGGCTAGGTTTTGCTAGTTTTTTAATAGTCAAGGCACAGGTGGGAAAGCTTGCAACACGGATTTTGTCTGAATATTCCCATGCTTTCTGCATGTGTTTTACTTCAGCCTTTTCACCTGTCTGTCAATTTTCCCTCTGAACAAGCGCAGTAGGGAGTAGTAGAACATTTCTGCTCTGTAAGGTATTTCCCATCCCTCCCCTTGCTTTCTGTGCCTGGGAAGATAGTGGCCTGCAGCGGATTCCCTGCAGCATCTGCGTTATTGCATACACATGCTTGTGACACTTCAATAGTAGCTGTCAGATAACATTAACGTATTGCTGCTACAAATAAATCAGCAGGGCTACAAGTGAAGAAGTGAGCGAATGAGGAAGGACAGTCTCATCCACCGCTATCAGACAAGTGTTGTCTGCTCACTTCACTGCTGAAATTGCTGGCTATATAAAGATGTGCTTAGAGCGTTAGCCAAACCTCAGCCAGAAGCATTCCTTCCTGTGAATACCCAGAGAGCTTCGTGTATCAGTTATTGAAAGTGTGGGCAATAAGCCTTCTGAGATACCCCTGAAGACCCTCCCTTTTTTAACTCCTAAGGGCTGACCTCTTTTTGTGAGGTATGGACAGAAGGAGTGATCTCATGAGAAAGATATACTGTGTTTGGGGGTACTGAGGGCATCACTGCGGCAGCGGAGTCCCAAATCTCAGGGTTTCTATCAGATGATTTAGCATGGTTGTGTGGCAGAAGATAGTTAAAGGCTGTAAAGTACGGGCAGTGACTTTCTGCTGTGGCTGAATGTGCAGGCAGACCCTGCAGCTCAAAACCCCTGGCCAGCTTCCAGACCCTTTTTCCAGGAGAGCTGTAGCTAGTTGAGCTCGCCACCAGAAATCACCGTCTGAGGGTAAACACAGTTAAACTGAAATTCCTCCCACAGTTACAGCCCCAATTATTTATCAGTGTCCTGCCACATACAGGTATCTGTTTTATGGCTCTCCTTACACCTTGGAAAGGTCTGTTAACTTGATACTGCTTATAAAAGGAGCTTTTATCCGCTAGTGCAGATGTTTCCAAACTCGTGAGTGCAAATTGCCCCTGGAATATTACCCTCCTACTGCTTGTAGAGATCCTGGAAGTATTTCTTGCATTTGAATGCCCTATGAGAAAACCAGCCACTGTTAAGTTGCTTACAGCTTGAGTTGCAGTACGCTTCATGCACTGACTCTTCAGACACTGCAGTCACATTGGTAATAGAAGTTTGGCATTTGATAGCTGACATAATGGGACTGGAAAATTACCGTGCTGGTTCTCCTTTAATGCTTGTTGACATAGCTTTATTAGGTTGTGATAGACTACAAGGAAATATAGACTGTATACTTAACCTATAACAGACCACTGCCTGGTGCCTGAAAAGCATTCAAGTGTCACTTTGAATGACTCGGTGATTCAGAAGAGTCCTTTACAAGCCTAGAAGCTCAGAAAGTTTCAATACATTAACAAAAAAAAAAAGGAGAGAGAAAACTTCTTGCAGAAACAGTTGCTTTTAATGTGTGAAGGTGGAAAATTATTTCTTGTGGATACAGTTGTGGAAAGTAGCATCAAGTGCTTTTTTTTTTTCATTTAAACATGATTGTCGTGTTCTTAAAATTCTCTTTGTGACAAGTCTTTTGTGTTTCCTTAAACTGGTGAAGGGTTTATTATGCTGAATTTGACAGGTTAATGATCGAGTAGGGAATCGCATAACTCTTGTTAGTGCAGTTTCTGATGGCACTAAATTAACTCTATCCTTTCTAAAACCTGAGATTAAATCTCAAGTTTGGTTGTAGGGGAGAGATTGTAGTGGATAAATACCAGAAAACCTGTGTAAGAGCAATACTTACTGATTCCCTACTGAAATGTTGCATAGCAGAAGAGACATAAATCCTCATGCTGATGATTGTGAGTAAATGCCCAACTCATGGGATTTTGAAGGAGTGTTGAGTAGGGATAGATTATTTTAGTGATAGATTGGCTTAGGAGGATCTTTCTCTGAAGTGTCAGAGTTTTGCCTGTCAGATGTAAAGATGCGTGGTGGTTTGTAAGACTGAGCCTGTTCAAAGTGAACTGCCACCCCTTCATTTGGTCATTAGCTTCCACTGTTATGCAGTGGTTCAAATGGAAATGTCTGTTATTTGGGTAGCATCATGAGGGAAGCAGTATCAACAGCAATACTGACGCACCATTGCTAATAATAAGGATGATACAAAAAAATTGATAAAGCAGTAATCAAAATAAAGGCAAGTGCTTTGGCTGGCATTGGTCTAGATTGTGCTTGTGATTTTGAGTGCTGAAGACCTCACAGCCTGTTTTCAGGCTTTGTGCTCTGGGTATGTATTTTAATAACATTTTTTTTCTGCTCAAGCAGAGCAAAGCTAGGAGAACAAGCTGTTCTTCTGGAATCCTGTAGTTCATTTATTCCCAGTAGATTCCAGTGGGAAATAAAATCAACAGCCTCTCCACTTCTGAACACTGACCCTCGCTGTGTTTGCTAATACCTCTCAGTGTCTGTCTCCATCAAAACTCGGGATGTAATTGCTAGACCAGAACATATGCAGGAGAACAAGAACTGAGTTTTCTGAGATTCAAAAAAGTACATTAATTACTTTTGCGTGCTCGAAGACTGCACTTTACTTTAGGTGCAGCTCATTTGTTTAAACAGCTTTTAAAAATCAAACTTTTTTATAGAGATAGTTTAAGCTTCTAAAAACACATCATCAAAGCGTCTTATTGAACCCGTGACAGCTATACACCTGAAAGTCTTTGAGTGTGTGGGCACAGATGCCAAAAATTGATTTCCCTCTGGGGCCAGGGGAGAAAAGAAATTTTTTTAATCTCCTGGTTGAATTTGCATTTGACTTTCCTAACACTTCATGCTGCTTAAATGGATTAGTGACTGAGTCTTGCAGCACAGGAGATGGAGAGAATTTCCAATGTGCATACTTTAAAAATGCACAGAATGATTTTAATTCAGCTGTGGCTGAGCGATTAAAAGTGGGTTCTGTTACACACAGCTAGAAGTGGAGGTAACAGCCAAATGACCGAAGGGAAAGGTTGATTTATCAACATGAAAATGGAAAGGGACATTGTCTAATATTAACTGATGAACGGAAGGTCTTCTAGAAGCGCTAAAATTGTGACTGAACCTTAATCCTAGAGGTCTGGACTGTAACTCCATTTTCTGTAGGCCTTGCCAAATTAAGAAGAACTCAAACTGTACTTAGGTAGGCAGAAAAGAAGGCAACTGGGAGGGGAGGGCTACAGATCAGAGCAGGATGAGCTATAATGGAAATATATGAAAAAAAGTTATTTTCAGAAACATGATGGTTTCTTCAAAAGATAAAACCTGTATATAGAGTTGTCACATCCATCTTTCCCCTATTACCATATTCTGCAAACAGAAGGTTGTAGGCCCCTTGATTCTAATAAATAGCTAGACTGAATTTCTGCAAAGTACTCCATTACTCAGAAATGAGCAATATCTTTTCAATTCACTGGCTATTTAAAACAAAGCAAATAAAAAAACAGCAACAAAAAACCAATCCGCCCTCCAATTCTGTCTGCTTTCCTATATAGACAGAAGTAAAATACAATTTAAAGGAAAAACAAAGTTTCGGTGATTAATAAATTCTATTCTGTGTGAATAAAGTACTTGTGATGGTATCAATATTTTATGAGTCTTACCAAAACTGCTTGACTTCATGAGGTGGAAAAGAGAGAAAATTAATCAAACGTTTGTTGGTTCTCTGAAGACCCACATACCCATCATGCTGTGGAGATGGATGACAGCACATGCAGGTAACACATCTGTTCATTACGGACTGTTTGGGGGTAGAGCTTCTCTTGCTCTGCTAAAGTAGAGTGCTCCTGGTTAAAAAATACTGTCGACGTGCCCTTGATATGTATTGAGGACACTGGTACAGCCAGTAGCCTGGAACTATAGTCCCTTTGCCTAAATACTTGCTCACAAAAGAGTAAATTTCCATTCTGTCCGTCGCCTTACTGTGCCTTCTTGTGTTGCATCCTCTATCAAATAGTCAAGCGTTTGGCATAAAAACATGAAACCAAATAGTTTAGAGGGACCAAAGCTATTTAATTGCCTAGTGCTTTCTGTAGACGGATTATATGAGTTATGCCAAGGAACACTGGAGTACACAAATAGAAACCGAACATACCTAGATAAGGAAACGTGTGGTCTGGAGCCCCCAGTACAAGAAAGATAGAGAGCTGTTGGAGAAGGTCCAGAGGAGAGCCACAAAGATGATCAGGGGACTGGAGCACCTCCCCTACGAAGACAGGCTGAGGGAGCTGGGCTTGTTCAGCCTGGAGAAAAGAAGGCTGTGGAGTGACCTGATTGCAGCCTTTCAGTACCTAAAGGGAGCCTACAAACAGGAGGGGAAACAACTCTTGGAAAGGGTTGATAAGAGCAGGGAACAAGGGGAAACGGTTTTATGTTGAGGGAGGGAAGATTTAGGTTGAATGTCAGGGGGAAGTTCTGTACAGAGAGAGTGGTGAGGTGCTGGAACAGGCTGCCCAGAGAGCTTGTGGATGCCCTGTCCCTGGAGGTGTTCAAGGCCAGGTTGGATGGGGCCCTGGGCAGCCTGGTCTAGTATTAAATGGGGAGGTTGGTGGCCTTGCCTGTGTCAGGGGAGTTGGAGCTTCGTGGTCCTTGAGGGTCCCTTCCAACCCTGGCCATTTTGTGATTCTGTGTAACCTATGTTCTTTCTTAATTGTGAGATGGTTGTTCAATACAGATGTTAAAGGCCAAGTCGCCAAAAAGAGCCTTGATTGAACATGTGCTGGGTGAAATTTAACTGTGGTCGGAATGAGGCATTTCTGCAGAACTGGGGATAAAAATGGGATGTCATGGCATAGGATTGTTCACCTCCCCTGAGGGACTGTTGTTATTAAGATGACTTTCCATGTAGGGAATCTTTGATGGCTTCCAGACCCTTTGCAGATAGGTATACTTGAGCACATTTTCCATCCATGTTCAGACAGAAGACCAGTGATTTTCTCCCTAAAGCTGTTGCTGCTGGGTGCATCTTTTGGCCCTTTGATACTGGAGCTGATGCTTTGTAGTCAAACTGAGAACAGCAGTAGAGCTGAGAAGGCAAGCTTGCAAGAAAGCGTTTCATGATCAACCAACTTCTTCACTATCCAGCATCATCTACATGGACTTCCACTTCTAGAGATATTTTATGATATATACAATTGTGAACTTGGGACTCTTGAATTAAAAAGAGGAATGAAAGCTCAGCCAATATTGTATTTCTGATTCCACTGTTTTAAATCTCAAATTCCCTTCCTTAATTCCTGTGGGTAGATAACTTCTGGAATTTAATTTCCTGTTGTTTAGAACTGATGTGTGCATAGTTTGATGTAATCATGATTAGATTTTAGCATCTGACCCATATGCAGTGGGAGGAAACACTGGGAAGGTAAATACTCTCCTTGGAGTCCACATTCTGGATATTCACTTGTATAAAGTAGATATTGATGGACCAGTAAAACTTAGCACTGATTTTTTCTACTAGTTTCTGTCTGAAAGCAGCACAGCTTGTTCTGAACTAATTAAACAGCCATTTGTTGGAGAGATCTGTTTGGTGCCAGTAATCAGATGTATCAATATTACTCTGTAAAAATGGTATTTTAAGGACAAACTGAAGCTGTGAAGTTGGGCACTCATGCTAGGAGACGCAGCATATTTCTTACTGAGAATTGATTTTAAACATAAAAATTAGCCTGTGAGCTGATGGACATTATTCAGCATTTAGGCGTCCTCTGCAACATTGATTCTGTTGTCTTGGTTAAGGCAGTTCCAGGACAAAGAGTTGAATGTCTGTGTGTTCTCCAGCAAGGTGTGGCGACAGAGGAGCATTGTGTTCTTTGGAGACCTGCTGTTTGAAGGGGCTGTGAACCTAGTTTGTGACTGAGCACAAGTGGATATTGCATGAAAACAGCAGTGGTTTGATTTCAGGTCCTATATGAAAAAAATGTATAGTCGTTGCAGGAAAAGTGCAAATATTTGTGCTTCTTTTTCCATACCTTTCCACACCTGACTTTCACCATCCATTCACTTGTTCTTCTGTTTACTTATTTTAGCAGTGCTGCAGCAGGAAGCATATTAGGATGTGTTTGGGCCTTCTGTATTGCAGATGATGTATCAGTTATCTTTGCAATCTATCAAGGACCACCTGCTTTGCCTTTGAAGGGATATCTCATGTTTGCTTACTATTGATGATCATAAAGCACTAAGAAGTGTTTGATGAGCAAAGATCTTGGAGATTAATTCCACATCGTTTTCTCTAGTTCTATCTGTCTTAAGTTGATAGAGTTAACTGATAAGAATAGAGAACTGGCTCCAATACCTTTATCCTATCAGGAGCTACTTAGTCACTCCCTATGGGATTTAAGCCGACAAGTGTATGGCATTACAGTAGCACAGCAAAGAATCAATTTATGATTTCAAGCTACAGTCACGGTACTGATCGCACACTAAAATATTTTTGCACTATCTTGTAATATTTTTTTTTCAAATTATCATAATCTTTTAATAAATTCTTTGTTTTTATATGCCTCTCATTTCTCAGACACGAAGGCAATAACTGCACCTCATTTTCTGTAAATAGGAAAACCTCTCTCAGCTATTTTATTCCTTTTAAAGCAATTATTTGCTCGGTAATCTTCTATATTTGAAGCATTTTTCATAAAATCATTTTGTTTTCAAGTATACTAGTAAATCTCCAAATGACACAAGTGATGATTTGTGAAAGGTTTACCAGGCAAGGCTAACTGCATAGGTGCTGTGTTCTTAGAAATGAAAAATATTAATGCAAAACCATGTCTAAATATCTATGCTGTGGTGCAACAGATGACGATGACAGGGAAAGGAGATTGCAAACTAATTTGCTCATGATCATTATTGTGCACTTCAGGAAAAGGAAGGGTCTCTTTGGGATATATTAAGAAAGGTATTGTATGTAATATGAAACAAGCAAGTATGGCAATTAGATGCCATTTAAACTTCAATCCTATTGTTATATCATTTTTGTATACTGTATTTAACAGGTGAGCAGCGAATGAACTACATAGTCAGTGGGATTTCTTCAGTTCTCTGCTGTCATGCTGTCATGTTACAAAATATTCTGAAATTATAAAAAAAGTCTTTTCTATTTTTTTTTTTTCTATTTCTTTCTCAGATTAGGTTACTTTAAATCTTCCTAATTCACTTTTCTTTTCAAAGTCCATTTATGTGGTGTGCAGTATCCTCTTGGGGAGGTCAGTATGACATTAGGTCTATTTTAAGTTCACCTCAGAAAACTTTTTCAGCTGCATAATCCCTGGTAATAATCTTTGGGAAAATAAAAACACAAGTTCAAATACAGATTCAGAATTTTCCACTAGCTAGAAATTTGGATTTCTTTTCTTCATATTCTGCCCAATTATCAACAGACACAGTTTATTAATTTTGTCCAAATTCAAAGACTTTTCCAACTTGTGCATCTCCATCACAATGTGGTTGGTTTGTTTGTTTCAGTTAAGCATTTGAATTTTTATAATGTCATAATACCAATATTTTCGCTATATTCTTCTCAAAGGACAGCAAGAAAAGAAGGTTTACAATCTTAACAAAAATAACCTCTGGCTACAGCATATCTCAGTTCAAGAATCCAGCTGCTTGCCATTTTGTAATGCTTAAGGACATCAGTGATACACTCTTGTGGTATGGGACTTGGAGGATGTATTCAGTACGTATGCTTTGAAACTACACCTTGAAATTTTTTTCTTCAGATATCACAAAACAATTTAAAGTGTGTCTTGCACTGTGAAAAGCACATCTAGTAGCAAAGGAACCACGTTGTTGGAGCTATCAGAAAATAATGAGGGTTATTTTGACTTATTTAGGAATATTCATTTGATTCTGGAATTGCGAGGTTGTATGTTTTGAGCAAAATGACAGGGGGCATGAGAAGAAAATCCATACTCATGAGTGTTACAGTACAAAGAAGGCCGAATAAAAGACAGTGAGAGTGAAGTGGTGCAAGTCTAAAGGCAGATGGAAGAGGGGCTGGATGTAATGAGATAACGGCCAGCTAAATTGTGTTGTGTGATTTGTATTGCAAACAGGGCTAGTTGTAACCAGTGCTGTTAGATTGTCACGCATTTCTTTATAAGCTATTCTGAAGAGTCTTTTGGAGCTTCTCCCTAAAATCTGTTGTATAACTGTAGACCTTTGAAGTACACTATGACAAAGCTGAAGGTCAAGGAATGTGCCTTCAAGCTGTCCATTGCGCTCAATTAAAATTTGGTTAAGAATTTGCCTGCTAATAGTTTGCTGCAGTGCTGAATGTCAGTCTGTTCAAAGATCAGCAAGCTCAACTGCTCATGCAGCCTGACTGTAAGATACAGCAATGAATCTCAACTTCTGTGTTTCACTCTCTCCAATTTTCTGTTTCTTCCACACAAACAAGCAAAAACAACCAGATTCACCATCACCCTGAAAATATGAACTCAAGTGCCTGGGAAATAATGGTTTTTGTATTTTACAGACCATATTTAGGGTGCTCTTTTTTTTCCTGCTGAGTAGCTGGTGAATGTTCTGTATTTTCTGAGATAAATAAGACTTTCATGTAACTAGATAAATATTTTTGTTTTCCTACTGACTGGGATGGTGCTTAAATGACTGTGGCAGATAAAGGGTGATGCACTACCCATGTCTGAGTACAGGGATCCCAGGGACATTTCCAGAATCACTAAGAAATGGATGTATGAGTATTTTTTCTCATAGCCATTGGAAGCAGCCATAGATCTTGCAAAAGATACTTCTCTGTGAATTGTGTTTGCTGACAGCTTGCAGGCTGATTGGCAAGGCAGATCACCCTTTGCCAGGAGGATGGAGGGGACAAGCAGTAGCACTTGGAGATGACTGAAGAACTGGGATGTCAAAGGATGGGCTGCATCCTTTGGTGGATATGTTGTAGGAAAGAACCATGTACACACTGATCCAAACAAAAAAAAAAGTGTGTTCCCAGTATGGGTCAAACTGATTGTCAGATACGAGTCATGCACAGTAAGCACAGGTACTTTCATCCACTTCTGGGACCTCATAGAGATGTTATGAATATTTGAAGTCCTATCCGAAGAGCTTTTCTTTCACTAAGACTGTATTTGGTTGCTCAAGCCTTTGCCATGTAGATACCTCTATTGCTTGGAAATAAACACCCATCATATGAAAACTGTCCCTTGTTTGTAGCGTATTTAAGTGTGAAGATGCATAGAAACTTGGTTGCCTCAGAGATTATGGGAGGATGGATGGTAGGACCTGAAATCTCCTTCCCTGTGATGTTGTTCCTCGTGCAAGGCAACACTTCTTCCCTACTGGAACGTGCCACCAAGCAGAGGGTCTTTGCTGGCATCATGGCAGAGTTCCAGGGAAACTAAGCCACAGAAATACCCCTATTAGCAGGTGCAGACCAAGGTTTGGTCAGGACAGTATATTCTTTTCCTTGATAACCAAAGAATTTGTTTTTTAAAGGCAGCAATGAATAAGTAGAATTTATCAGTTTGATGTATAAATGTTTCCTCTTGAGCTGCTTACTAAAAATACATCTGTTTGTAATATTTTGTTCTTTAATTGGGATTAAAATTTTTAGTTATAAAAACAAATCATAAATACAGTCCTTTATGTTTCTGTATTGTGTGTGGCAATGAGAGCATCGGTAGGAAGGAGTCTGTGGCAGGTTTGCAGTTACAGCAGCCAGTAAATGAATGGAAATCTTGTTGAATAGTGTGAGATTAAAACTAAGAAAGCAGCAACAGACATTTTGCTTTCATCTGAGAGAATGGAAAACCATCAAAATCTTAATTTTTTATTCTTTATGAGGTGTGTAATGTATCAAGATTTTACCTGTGGGCATGCATATAAAAGGTGATTTAGGTATTATTTTTTTATTCTAAAGGAAGACTGAATGTATGTGAGGCAAGATAATTGTTTGTAATTCCCCTGGGAGAAGAAGAGCATCCCATAGTGGGGTGAAAAGGTGAGATGGTCACAGAAATGTACAGGAAGGATGGCTGCAGTGTCGTGTTTTTATTGACTTGAATTATTGAGCAGAGATATTCTTAAGTGGCATGTAGGTTCTTTCAGTGTTCTTAGGCACGGTACCACTAATTTGCTCTCAAGAAGTAACTTCATGCTGGATATAAACTCAAGTTGAAAGGCTGAAGTAGACAACTTCTACTGCTTACCAGCTTTCCAAATAGAAAAAAAAAATATGCAAAAAAAGGTGTTGGGAATATTTCTACAAATAATTTTTTGTTGTTCTCAACCCTGAGTAGATTTTCTTCAACTGAGAGCATCGCTCTTTAATAAATTCTGCTACTTTGGGGATCATTAAGTTGCCTTATGTCTTGGGGAAGCGTTCAGATTTTCTGAGCTGGCTTCTGTAGTGCTGCTTATGCGTAAAGTCTGCTTAGAGAAGTCTGGAGATGGTGGCCATGGTCTGTTTTCTGTTCTGCTTAAGATCCAAGTGAGTGCTTGCTGCACAGATGTACCAGAACACAGGGAGGGCATCACATAGCAACTTGGGCAGATTTGTTCCAAGACTCCAGCGTTTTATCTTTTCTTATTGCTGTTATTTCAAGAACTTGGTAAAAATATTTAGCACTTTTAAAATAAGAAGAACTCCTAATTTCTTTACTAGTTCTTTACTGGCCAAACATGAGAGGAGGACCACATGACGGTTTAATTATCTCTCTAACGTAATCTACAGGTTTTCTCTTTCTTAATACTCTGCTGGTTGTAGATTTGGGAAACAAAAGATGTTGTTGTATATACAGCCTCAAATGCGTGAGTAATTTGATCTTGGAGCCAGCTGATGTTGTCTTTCGTTTTAATTTTCATTGTGCCTTTGGCTCTGTAGCTGCTTCTTTTTTTTCTTTTTCTGAGATATTAGAATATAAAGAAGCAATACAGGGTTATTAAGTTGCTTAGTGCTTTAAAATAGCATCATAACAGTTGTTTTTTTTTTTCCTGTAATATTTGTTTCTTATTTTTTGAACTTTAGAATTTATCCATTCTTCATTCTGAATTGCACACACAGATGCTATAAAAATAACCAGAGCTTTTGTATGCCATCACATTTCTGTTCTTATGTTCTGTTACAGGTAAGAATTAAAGATTTTATAACCTTTTTTTTTTGTGTGTGTGCATGGTTAAAAAAGAAACTCTCAAAAGTAAATGTAATTCCAGTGTCTGCTCCTATCATTAATAAGTGATCCAATTTGTCAACTCAGTACACAACCACCGTAAAAAGCAATCTAGAAGCTGAGTTGCTATCTGTTTTTAATCTAGCTCTTGTACCAATAATTGATTGAACATCAGATTTCCTATTACATAAGTACTGTGAGAGCTGGCAAGCAGAGGCAGGGCAGAGAGAAACTCCAGAAAGATGGGATACACAGTTCTTTCCCTCTCGGTAGTTTGCTGTGACTTTTTGGTCCCCATGAAAGGTGCTTTCCTTCTCCCTTGTGACAGTTTTACTGCCTCGTGGTAGAAGTTTAAAACATGTTTGCAAAGTGGGACTTTGCGACAATGTCAAAATATTTTGATGTAAATGAAAAATAAGCTATCAGAGAATGACCTAGTGCTGTGATCTCAGAAAAGAAATAACTCAGAACCTCTGCAAGAGAACTTAATCAAGGCAGGGTAACTTGGTGGAAAAGAAAGGAAAAAGGAAAGGAGTAAAAAGTTATGATTATTACAAGAAGCTGTATTATTCAAAGAAGTTTGCCCCGTGTTTTCATGGTAGTAATCAGTCTTGTTAAAACTGGCAGAGGAAAGGAAGTAACAAAATTTGTCTTGGTGCCATCTCTCCTAAGTATGCTGTCTCTTAATTACATATTGAATGGTAGCTGGTGTTTGAAGAATAACAGAATAGAAAGATAGTAAGGAGAAACATAGCAATATTGATTCAAGCTGATATTTCTTTCTGCTGGAAGGCTCTCGCTGATCACTGAACCATCAGGGTTCCTCCTCAGCCTTTTCTGAAATGCCCAAGATGTTAATTTTGTAACAACAAAGCCAGGCCAGATTTAGCTCTCAATTTTGATTTTGTAATACCAGGTTTTCATAAGTCCAAGAACATGTGTAACTGAACTGTTTCCATTTCTCCTTTCTTTTTTTTTTTTTTTTTCTTCTGTGAAGGAAAAATATTGAAAGCAGTTTCCTGCAAGAGGTTCAACAAAAGCATTGCAGTGCTCCAGGTGCGAGATAAATCAAAGTGACAAGAAATGGTCTTGTCTGTTCTGTTCTCAGAGATTGACCAATCTGTAATTTCAGTGGAAGGAAGAAGTCACGCCGGTTTTTTGAAGAGACCTCCTACTGCATAGCTTTTTGTTAGGTGCTGAATTGCCTTTAAACTCCCCTTCCTCAGTAACATCAGAATAATAGCACTTCTCTGCCACACGCAGATGCTGTAGGAGTAAACATACCAGTTTATGAAACATTCAAATGCGATTTTACTGCAGGCTGATTTAATAGCTTATCTAGGAGTTATACGCAAGTGAAATAGTCTTTTATAAACTATTATTTTCCAAAATTAGAAGGGCAGGAATCTTCTCAGACTGTAGCTAGGCAGGGGAAGGAATTCAACTCTAAAATAGACAACTGTATTTTCCCATTGCCTTGAACAGCTCTTCAATGCAGATTGTCTGAAGTAGTTGCAATGTCTTTCTACTTTTCAGGCAGTGGAGCTTAGAGATTCAGTTTTTTAACATCTACATCATCTCTTTCCTCCTGGGACTGAAGCTGGTTACCATAGCAAAATGGTGAGGAAGCCGATAAGCTAGTGGTACCATTTGGCAAACGGGGTACAGATTCATTTTATTAAGACAACAGACTATGAAAAAACAATGAGGTTAGATATTTTCTTTTTCTGCTTTAACATGGTATAAAATACTTGTGAAGAAAATGTTTGTGAATGCATACTGAATAAAATGATCTTGCCTACAAAACAAGCGTTGCTGCAGACAGTAGGAGCTTCAGTTTTACATCTCTGCAGATCTTTGGTGCTCTTAACATTACACTCTAATTTCCCTCCCTATGGTTCAGAGTGCTGCAAAGATGCCATACAGCTTCTATTCACAGAATATGTACAGGTGTCTATTTCTTTCCACTTTAAAATGATGCTGCAGTGTAGGTTTTAGACAAAACATGGTCATCTGAGTTTGTCTTCTAAATTAGTTTGCAAAGTCCCTTGGGTTTGTGTAGAATGATATCGGTGAGAGCTTAAAAGTCAAGTTGCTTTGTTGGTTTGCACACCTTATGAATAATGTCGTGTTTGATAGTGTTTTTTACTCTGCATTGGCTGAGTTGATCTTTGTGCACAGTCACATGCCTTGAGTTGTGCTTCTTGGCTTCTAAGTGTTACTTCAGGGCAATGATGTTTCCACGGTTGTTCCTGCTGGGGGCTGTTTGTTGACACTGAGGTCTACCCATGGAAAGCTTGTTGTCAGGTCTGAGGTGTCTCCTGTTCTTGGTGTAAGAGTTGAGTCGCTGTTTTGGGAAGTTTGCTTTGGGGTTGCATTAATTGTAAGTGAAATGAGGCCTTGGTTTCTTGGGGTTAAAATAGAAAGCTGAGTATTTACAATCCTAGAATCCTTAGAGTTGGAAGGAACCTTTAAAGGTCAGGTAGTCCAACTCTTCTGCAATGGATAGAGACGACGCAGCTAGATCAAGTTGCCCACGGCCTGAATGTCTCCAGGAGCAGGGCATCCACATCTCTGGGCAACCTGTTCCAGTGCCTCACCACCCTCACTGTAAAAGATTTCTTCCTTATATCTAACCTAAATATATGCTGTCATTCTATCGCAACAAATCGTGCTAAAGAGTCTGTCCCCTTTTTCCCTATAGCTCCCCTTTAGATATTGAAAGGCCACTATCAGGTCACCTTGAAGCCTTGTCTTCTACAGGCTGACGATTTCCTGAAAATACTGATAATAACCATCTTGAACTTGTAGAAGTGTTGTTCACAGACTGATAGTAATGCGGCCATGAAGCAGGAATCTGAGTAACTCCCCGGAAAGTCCTTTTTCTGTTCCATTTTTAAGCTGTTTCTTCATGAAAATGAACACCAGTGTTTTTTATACTTGGAGAGGGATTTTTCATCCTTAAGATCCAGCCTTTCTGCTCATTATCAGCAAAAAAAAAAAAACACTATAAAATGCCTATTGAATGCAGTAGTGGGTTAGCTGGCAGCTGGCTGATGTCTGATCAGCTTCAAGAAGAGATGCAGGACATTGGACCTGTCAGGATCCAGCCAGCCTTAGAAAGAGCTGAGTGAGAATGTAATAGCAAGGGTTTGTAAATGTGTGAATTTAGGATCATGTTCATGTGTATGAACTGTGCCTTAGCCCTATCTCTGTCCTATGTGAGGACACTTAGGATGAAGGGAGCAATCTGCAGGGGATGAGAAAGACTTTCCTCCTTGAAAACCAGTTGTCTGCAGACAGATCTAACTGGTGTTGATGATAACCACCCACGGGTATCTGTAACTTGCAAGTCGTTGTATTTTAGTATAGTACACAAGCGTGGGAACTTTCTGCAGGGACGCAGCCCAAAATGCAGCAGGATACCGGAGCTTTGTGTGTTGCCATCTACTGGCAGCCATCCTCAGAGAGAAGTCCCTCAGCTGGTTGTAGTTCAACGTATTGCTTAATTTGGAGCTGAAAGACCAATTTTTCCTGCCTAAAGCCTGTTTCAGGTCAGAGTTGTTAATAAAACAGTTTCCGATGTCTTCATCGCTTGCATGCAGTCAAGATGTTTGAGTAATCCCAGCGGACTTTCTATTGCTCTTTGGGATGCTGGTGGGTGATAAGGGAGAGCTTCTCTCCTCCCTGGTCTGGGGACTCCTGAGCACCCACTGCTGGCTTGGGGCCTGAACGATGCCCATAAGGGTGCTGCCTTTTGGAGCCTGATCCTGTGTTTTCAGTGAAGGGACTGCTCTGGAAATTATTAGTAACAAAGGCAAAGGGTGTATTTGAACTACATTTGGTCTATAGGGAATAGAATCAAGGTCTCTGTTTTAATTTAAGAGTCCTGTAAGTCTGACAGTCTTTCCCCACTAGAAGAGATGAGAGGTGTTTTGAGTAAGTGTCCTCATAGAGAGATACAGTACAGTTTGTGCAGCTCTCCAGAAGTTATATTTTGACCTCTGTCAGGGGAAAATATTTATATGATACTGTCAGAAGTAGTTTTGAACATTATACACGAACCAAATGCTAGCAGTGGACATGTTTTATTTTTTCCTTTTTATTAAAAAATGGTTAGGAAATAAGAGTTGCGACACTAGTTTGCAGCAAAAGTTATGTGACTGCTTTATTACAAAACATAATCCATGTGGAAGCAGAGGAGTGATGTTGCTTTTCCTTTATACATGTCCAGTCCAAATATATGACAGACTTAATAACCTTTTCTGTAGCCATGTTCATAGAAATGTAGAAAATGTAATTTTTTTTTAACCTACTAACATAAATTTTTGAGATGAAGTACATAAAGAAAGGATTGCTCTTAAACTCTGTGAATACCAGCATTTTCCCTTCACTATTTTAAGCACTGTTTCAAAATAGCAGTTATATATATGTTTGGCATGTTTTCAAGCCAGATATGTAAGTACGCAAATATGGAAATATTTGTGTTCCTCTGTCTGCATGAGGCTTAGCTGACTCTTAGCTGACAGATGCACAATGCACAATGGTGCATTTTTAGGTGCATTTTTGTCACAGTAGTTCCAAGGTTTGGATGACCAAAAGTAGGACTATAGCATTGCTAGTAGATAACTTTTTTTTTTAATTATTATTTTATTTTATTTTATTTTACCAGGGAAGTAATACACAATGCTAAGAACATATATTTGAGGCCATATATAGAAGGTTTATATTTGAAACCTAGAGAAGTGAAATAAATTGGAATTAAGAGCTTAAGATTTACCCATGGCTTGGATCAAAGAGGTGTGGAATGGGCTGAGTTCTGGCTGCTGCTTTGTTACTGATGGCAGGTTTCCAAAGTGTAATCAAGTATTTTTCTCTTTGTTTTTTTTTCCCCTTTTGTTGCAGCTGGTCTCCAATGTTCTCATCTTCTCCTGTACAAACATTGTAGGCGTGTGTACCCACTACCCAGCAGAGGTGTCCCAAAGACAGGCTTTCCAGGAGACCAGGGAATGCATACAAGCCAGGCTGCATTCTCAAAGGGAAAACCAGCAGCAGGTAAGAACAACAGTGGGAAATAAAAAATGGAACTGCTGAAATGCAATTAGCATGCAAATTGTTCCCTTAGGATTGCATTTGTAGGCCTCTTGCTTTATGACTGATATAAGCAAGAGGAGGCAGATAGGAAAGGGCAGGATTTTTAAAGGCTTGAAAGAGAACTCAGGGAGTATTCCCCAATACACTGAAGAATTTGTCCGCAGACATCAACAAAAATCCTGTGGTCTGTGCTCTGTGGATGAAAATCACATAGTATGCAGATAGTTTGCATGGCTTTTTTGTATCCATTGGAGCCTCCATGTGTTGGATTTACATGCAGCAAACAGGTCTTAGATGGGCCCTCTTTGTGAGGCTGAAGTGTCGCATGCTTCTCAGCAAAGCCACAACCAACAGGAAAGGTGGGTTGTAGAAAAAAATGTAGAAATTTCCCCATAGAACATATTGTCCCTTGATTCCTCCAAAGAGGGTCCGCTTCCTACCTTATTCAAAGTTTACTTTCTGTTTTTATACCTCTGCACACCACATAGGCCTCAAGTGAACTGTATTTAACTGAGAAGTGAGATTCATCGAGATTCATCACCAACTCCTATGTTCATTTGCTATGAAAAGGTCCATGGCCAGCAAACAGCCTTGTCAGGGGTGCTGACCATGTCTGCTCCTTTTGGACCAGCGTGGATGTTCCTAATACACATCTCTACCCTGCAGTACATTTGTACTTCTCATAGTAGTCTGTCGAGTCCAACTTGAGATGAATCATGAAATGGGGCTTCCATCCCTTGGGAGACATCTTGGAGCTTGGTTGTGGGCTTGGGAAAGAGATCAAGAGAATGAATCAAATGAATCAAGGATCTTTGCATTTCTTTGGCAACATGGCCTAATTTTCCCTCATGTCTCAGCCCATCTGCATCTTTGGGTCTGTTTTTGGCAGCGTTTTATGAGCTTCCTCTGGCTAGACATAGTAGCTGTTTAACCTTACTGTTGAATAGCATGTACATGTGCTTTATTTTGAGAATATATATATGAAAACCACATTCACGATCAAAGCTTCTTTTTCCTTTGTAACAAATGTAGTTTCAGAAAGATGAAACAAGTGGACTCCTTTGGCACCTCGAGATGGAGGAAAGGATTAGCCTAAGGGAATAGCCATTTTATTTATTGATTACAGCTCTGTCCTCCCTGCTGAGAAGGCTGCCTTTGCAGCATGTCTCAAATGCATGTGCCATTCTGGGGGTAGAAGCTTCTGTGTCAGAAATAATTCACAAAAGAAAAGCCTTGAGAAATGCTGTAGCTTTAGGCCTTTTTTCTTCCCTGCCCCCAGAAGGTGCTATACCATGCAGAAGAAAGCCAGAACATCAAAAAAACACAGGCCAAAGTCAGTCACTTAGACGTGCCCTCCGGAACTTCCAGCAGGAGCTGTGGATCCTGGCAGCTGGGGACTCCTAATAACATTACTTGCTGCCACAGCTTGCCCTGACATTGATTTCCAGGTTCAGTTCAGATGCTTTTCCATGCATGATGCATTGAGGTAATCTTAAGGTGACAGTAGATGCAAATAAATGTCAGTTCAGCCCGCATCTGCGAGAGCTGGGCTCCAAACAGGTGCAGAGGGAAAAGGGAATGGCACTGCCTGGTGCTGTTACACTCATTTGCCTGTTTCAGAAGACCTGATGATGCACACTGTGTGTGCTGTTCTCTATTAGAGGCAGGCATATTATCTCTATGAAAGGGCTGTATATTTTTCCTCATTAAGTTTCTGCCAGCACCCAAAATTAGAAATAAAAATCAGGGTGTCCAATCCAAGATAGACACTCCTAATGCTTTCATGATAGCCTAGGACAGAGCTGTAACTCTCTTCCTTGCCCAGAATAAAATAATCTTGGATTAAAAAAAAAAAAACGCCCTTAATAATCTGTAAATACTTCAGATTTTAGTAAAAAAGTGGTTGTCAGAAGCACACGGTTCTAGCATCACTTGACTTTCACGTGTGGGAAATCATTCTTCTTTTCATCTCTGCATCGCTTAACGTGTGATGAATAGTCAGTGTTGCTAAACCTGAGGACAAATGGTCAGACATGAAACACTAAATATTTGTTGATGCCTTGAGGTCATCTTGGGGGAGTGCAGAATACATAGTTAAAATTCCTCTGTAGTATAGAGTCATTGTGCAGATGTGTGTGTTCTAGGTATACACCCACATATACATATATCCACGTGTGCTTATGTAAATAGAGTAGATCTGTATTGTACTCTTTCATCTGTGCCTATTCTAGAGACTGCTTCTCCTCAGTATGCATTTGTTTAATGTATAATTCAGTAGAACTATACTGGAATCATATTCTGAAGTGAGAATTATATATGAATTTGCTCTTGTTTTTGTTATCAGGTCAGACTGATGCCTTGTTATGCAGCAGTCCCAGCCATCTCACTTGTGCCTAAGTGATTCTACAGTGAGGGCTGCACTACATTTCAGTCATAATACCAACATGCAAATTGTACTCCAGTGAAGACTTTAATTTCATCTCTCCATTTGAAATAAAGGCCTGTTTTCAAGGTCTTTATGATGGCCTGTGCTTTACTAAAGCACTTGTAACAGCCTCCTCTTGGTAGTTTCAGAGGTTAATTTCAGTGATCCTGATGCTCACAGCATAGGGAATGAAGGTAATGTCCAGCTCTGTCATGCAGCTCAGTCTCCTAATTAGTTCCTATGTGGAAGATAGCTCCTGTTGCATGCAGTCGTTTCATTTGTTAAGTTTTATTCTCACTTAGTCATAGTTCAGAGAGGTGTTAGTTTCCTAGAGATCCTGAATATGTTGAAAACATTGGTGGTTTTATCTGGCAAGTGCCTGTGGTGTCAGGAAGAGCACGGCTGGGGGTTCTCCTACAAAAGTTAGCCAGAAATGTGTGAAAAATTCCTTGGAGCATTAGTGGAGAAATTCACTCCCCCGAACATGTCCCTGTTTTGCAAGCAATTAAAAAAAAAAATCATCCCACTCTGCTGCACCCACAGGGAATGTTCCAAGCTGGGGTGCCCCTGAACTTTCCAGTGAGCTCCGAGTTATTTAAAGGATGCACATGTAGAGTAGCAGCTTTCACACATTTGAGGGATGCCAATTATCATATGCAAATGACAGCAACATGTAACACTAGTTACTCTGGTAAACATTCAAAATGTGTTGTGCTTTTGCACTCGAGGAGTATGCTAATAGCTGACAGAAGCCTGAGGACACGTGCATGATTCATCATCTTTTATACATATATATATAAAATTTGATGTGTGAATGCTAGCACATGCTGTATGCTAATGAAGGTGAGAGTGCTTTACAAAAAAGTATCTTGTCAGGACTGCTGCAGTTTGGAGCTGGGGAAGCAGACATCCCTCTAACGTATCTTCTCCTGTGTTATTACTACTTCCTCAGGGGTTGGAGGTGAGAATCAGTCTCTTTAAGATACATGTTGAAATGGGAAAATGTAAGTTCTGGGCAGTGCTGCAGCCTATAATACGTCTCAGTGCATGCTGAGCACATACCCGGCACATTCACCTCCTTTTGGTTCCCTCAAACTTTCTCTCCCTCCCTAGAGGAAGAAATTAATGAGGAACTTTCAGGGAAAAAAACAACAAACAACAACAACAACAAAAACTAGAAATTAGAAACCAGAAACTAGGATGTGTTTATAACTGAAGTGCAGGCAAGAGGTTTGGTGACGTGAATAATTAGTGCAGGAATGCTGACCCTTCTGAGTCAGGGCTGCAGCTTGAGCCCTACTGTTCCCTGTGTTGTTGAGAATTAATGAGCTGTTAGATAGGGTTAGGCACCTTCGTTTATTCTACGTGGTCTCTGTAATCAGGAAGGAAGGCCATTTTTCTTCCCTCTGCTCACTGCAGGGAAATAAAATAATAAAGGAGAGTGCGGTGTGAGATTTTGGGATTTTTCAGCTGTTCCAGAGTACTGCCTGCCAGTTGGGCTGTGCTGGAGCTGGGACAGATGCCCATCACCTTCTCCAGCCATGGCTAAAACCCTCCTGTTCAGGAGCAGGGTGTGAGTGGGAATCAAATTGAATACAGAGAGTAAATGCTATGGGCAGAATTAATCAGGTGAGATCCCTGAAATACACAAACACATCCCTAGGGTGCTTATTACCCGCAGGTGTAAATTCCACAGCTTTTACATAAAATTGCCACCAAATTTAGAATACTAGCAAGTGCTGGCTTTTGTGTGAGTTTTTAGGAAAGTTACCAGAAAGTCATGGTTTTGTCATGGAACTAATTTTTGCCTAGCATACAAAACTATATCTGGAACAGCTCATAAAATGGTATTATGAAAGTCACACTAAAACTATTATCAGTAAATAAAAATGCAGTTTGGTTGTTCTGAGTGAGGGTTGTTCTGAGGAGAGCAGTGAAATGCTGATGACAAAAGGTGATTACTGGAAGCACTCTTGTGGGGGAGTCAGTGGTTGTAAGGGTCTTAATTCAACTGGGCACTAATAGTGGTTTTAAGTGTAGAGCTGTAGCACTGTATTGCATAGCTGGCCTAACTTCTCATGCTCATTTTATTGGGGCATTCCAATTAACTTGTTACTTGCTAAGAATAGGTTTGTACCTGCATGGGGAACGTGCTCAGATGATTAGGTAGGGGAAGGAGGGATTTTAAATGGTGCCTGAGGGTGTTGAGGTGAGAGTCCTGGATGGTATGGGAAAGGGGACTTCATGGTGGCGTGGAGAGACTGTGTGGAAGGTCAGGTTGTGTCATGTAGCAGGGTCCTTCTAGGAATGTGCAAGTGCAATTTCTGAATTGTGTGGATCTTTCATTTGCAAGAACTGGCAACTGTTAATCACAATGCCCAATGCAGCTGGGATGAAAAATAATAATATCCACACTAAAAGCATTGAATTCTTGTTTTAGGGTCAGGATAGAATTGCAGATAGCTTAATAGGGGATCAGTTGCTGGGTTTATGGATATGGTTCTGCTTGGTTGTACTTGTCACCCCCAATGTGGTGACTTCATTCCACCCCAGTGCGGAGCAAAGTGTGTTTGTTAACTGGGCAGCAGGTGCTTTAATTGCTTCATCTGTCTGACTCCACAGGAGCGTCTCCTGCTCTCTGTACTTCCTCGACATGTTGCCATGGAGATGAAAGCTGACATTAATGCCAAGCAGGAAGATATGATGTTTCATAAGATCTACATCCAGAAGCATGACAATGTCAGGTAAGAAGAGCAGGCTGTCTCTCAGCTGCTGGGGAGGATGGACTCTCCCAAAGATTGGCACCTATGGCCCAGGGATGAAGATGACAGCAGCAAATAATCCAAAATAAGTGTAAAAGCAGTTTGGAGTGTCACCAGTTGACTCTGTAAGTTTGTTTACAGGACAACATAAGGATTGCCACGTGTCTTCAACATCTTCCTTTGAGAAGCAGCTTTAACTAAACTTAGCTTTTTTTTTTTTTTTTTTTTTTTTTTTTTTCCCCGGGACTGTGTCTCAATGGCTTTGAGAAAGTGGATTATTTGAATTTGGTTATTTTTTCAGCAGAAACAAACACCCTTCTGATAAGTCATGAAGGGATGCAAGTTAAAGATGGGTACCATCCTCTGTGGGATGAATTGCAAAGCCCAGCTAGGGTTCAAGTCCCTTGGAGCAGTCCTTGCCTGCCTGTAATTTCAAGCAGGATGTCAATTTCTGACAGACCTTGGCACCTGCTCAGCCATCAGCCAGCCACACAGTGCTCTGTCTTGGCTTACGTGGATGAGCAGAAGAGCTTCTGCATGTCACCAGGTTCCCTCTGTCCACTCCCCAAGGTGGAGGGATTGAAGTTGTAATGTAGTTGCTGGATATCTTTATGGGCTGTAGTTAAAAGTTTAACCTAATCTTAACACATTTTACCTCTGCTATTGTAGTCTCTTTGGGAATGACTTCTGTGTCTGTCAGGCCAGATCCTGACACTGTCACAGCTCTGTAAGTACTTCTTCTGAGACATGGGGCTGGGAACAGGCAGCTTTCCTCCTTGCTCTGTCCATCACCCCTATAAGTGGCTTTCTTGTAAACTGCTTGTGTACTCTACTCTCCTATATAGCTTAAGTATGTTGATTAATTATATTTTCTGATACTTAGTAGAAGTGGATTTTTTGCATCTTTTATTTACTGCGCTTGCATAAACTCCATTAGATGATGCAGTGAAATCAAATTAAAATTCTGAAGATTTTGGAGGCTACAGCAAGTTGACATTTCCTGTGGGGTGGAGTGGAAAAGTAACAGACAAATGGAAAATTGAGAGAAGGTTGCTTGCTGTGGAATCTCGTATGAAACTCTCTGAAATTGAGGCAAGTCTGCACTGGCTTGGATCAACTTCAGTTTGGCCTTTCGTCATTTTGGTTGTGGCAGGGCAAACTTGTAAAGGTCCACTAGGAATACTGAAGGCAAGAATGTCATCAGCTGTTAAATACTTGTAATGGTTTTCTATTGAGCATTTAAGAATATAATTATGATAATAAAGGTGAGGGGAATAGCTTTCCCAGAGTGACCACAGTGGAGTAGGTGGCAGTAAAAGATGTTTTCTGTCTTCATATCCAGTTTTTTCCATTATTACCATTAGCTTGCTCCAGTAGGTGTGTAAATTTCTTATGATAGATGGCATTTGTGAATCTTTGTAATGGAGAAATTACTTCTTTGCAGTACTCAAAGGTTAGCTTGACATTCAAATTGAATGCAAGTCACTGGATATGACATGAGACTGACCAGTATGGTATTCTATTTGTTCACATTTGTTTCCGTATATCATTATTTGCAGATCTAAGTCATTCAGCACAGTTAAATCCTAGTAAAGATTATTATCTGTTTAGGATGATGCTTCCTTGAAATTTTGTTTTAATTATATTGCTAAATAAGCAAAAACAAATTCATAATAAATTAACAAATGCGAATCAAGCTCAGTATTCAACAGACACATTTTTTTTTCCTACTTTCTCTCTTTCATTTTGCCAGGTAACAGCTTCATGTAGTTTTTACCCACATGTACTGAGAGCAAAGAGGAGGTAACTTAGGAACATCTCATCTTCATACGCTTTTGGGAAATGAATAACTATGTATGAATAGAGAAAAAGGAAACATGAGTTGGTACAAATGACTCATTTCACACTAGGAGTTCAGTATAGAGCCTTTGCTCTTGCCTGGGTGCTCTGAAACCACCCCTGGTGGAAATTAGTGAATGGTTTTGAAGCATTTACGTGCACCTGGAAACACAGTGGTGGCAGGGGGTAGTGCCTCGACAATGTGGATTAATGAATTGGCTGAAGAAAAGCAAGTGCACACATTGCTTATGGGTAAATGCTCCAGGGGAGGCTTTTGACATTAGAACACTGCAAGTAATTTTGTTTTGTTTTTGTCACTGTTCAAAAATGTCATAAGATCTGAGTTTTTATGAGCTAGAGGTTATTGTGTCAAGGCAATTGAGAGGCCTGTGAAGGGTGCTGTGCCCAGCCATTGAATCTGGCTTCCTGTTGCTGATTTACGAGCAGAAACATTTCCTCCACAGTTTGCAGAGGTGGGAAGGTCTGTGTGTATGTGTGCAGAGACACGTGTTTCCCTCCACCAGCGACCATAGGCAATTATTCTCTTTTCTCACTCTCCCAGATTAGTTGGAAAAGCAGACTGTCAATGAAAGATGAGGCACAGGCATGGGTTTCTCAGGGAACTTGTGGCTGCCCCATCACTGGAGGTATTCAGGGCCAGGTTGCATGGGGTCCTGGGCAGCCTGAGCTGGTACCTGACTTAGTGGTTGGCAACCTTGCTTGGGGTAGAGGGTTGAAACTAGATTGCCTTTGAGGTTCCTTCCAACCCAAGCAGCATTGTGATTCTGTGGAAGTAAAATGAATGGGAACTTTTGTTCACTGTTAAGATTACTGTCGTAATGCCTTGACCATTCTACTGGCTCTTCAAGTTGCTCACAGATTTCCCCATCAGCATGGAGGCGCAGCTCCAGAGGCCGAAGAGCAGAGCCCTGCTCCTGCTTTGGGATTTTGAGTGGGAGAATGGGTTTGCAACATTCTGTGTCAAAGAAGATTAAATATTCTAGTTTTTAGGAATGATTGGGCCTAGGCACTTGGAACCACCTCTAATTTCAATTAAAAAACAAACCCAAATCACTCTACCAGCAGAAAATTTTATGCTAAAATTACATGAAATTGCTGTGTGTTTTTGCTTAATTTCTATTTTAAAATGTGGAGTCCTTAAATGTCCAGTTCTGCTGTAGTATTTTTGGTTTGTGATATTGCAAAACGTACATTTTTCTTTTCCTTGGAAAAAAAAAAAAGAACACACAAAAAACACAACCCAACATCAAACAGTGTAGAAAGATCTTTCCCAGCTGCCCGGAGTGGGCCTGTAAAACACAGTCATGATCCTTTAATAATGGCATTTCTGCCACAATATTGCTTACTGTGTTACATTTATCTCAGCAGTTAGTTTATCTCTGTGAGGGAAAAGGTGATGTTTTCATGTCTCTCTGACCTGAATGGATAAAAGCAAACCTTTTTAGAACCTTATCAGGACTTCCTGTGAATGAGTTCATAATCTCCTGCTTATTGTTATGGAAAGTAAAATTCAGAGACTAATTTATCCACAATGAAAATATAATTTCCTGTCATTTTTTTTTGGCAGCAAAGTTTGTTTCAAGATTATGTTCTTCTGAAGAAATTAGGATGATGATGGAACTAAAATGAAGGTTTGGGGTTAATATTCTCTTTTGAGATGCAAATGAACAAAACCTTTGAACAGGGAATGAAACCATTCCCCATCCTGATGCATTGAATGAGAATTAACTTTGACAAACAGAGAACCGTAGAGCGTGACGTGACCTTTCACACATATGTGTGTTAAATATAAAGTCTATTGTCAAATGAAATCAGGAAAGGAGTTCCCGAGACCATGCAAGTAATTCTGGGCAAACAACAAGGTGAATTATGTAAGTAAAGCAGTTTACTTTATCATGAATGAGATTAGGTCTGATAGACAAACCCTAAAATACTCATAGATAATACTGTTTACTGAAATGCTTCCTAGGCGGAATTTAAAATGTTTTATATTGACTATTTATAGTATTTCTCTGCAGAGATAGTGGCTTTAATGTTATCTAGGTTTGGCCAAATATAGTAATCTCTATGCTGTGAAAGGAGACTTAAAGTCCTCTGTGAAGGGATAAAGGTTGGCTTTGTCATTGGAATTCCTTTGATGAACTGTTTTAAGAAGTTTATTTTAGGACCAACATCCAAGCATGTTGAAAGTGACAGTTTCCTCTTTTAGATCCTTTGCATAATTCTTGTGAATCATGTACTCAACAACATTAACTTGATCTCAGAGTTTTCTAAGCATTTTGAGAACTTGAACTAAACTACTCACAGAAATGAAACAGTCTGTTCACTTTTGGCTTTGTAAATGAAAACCGTTTTTAACTAGTTGTCCCCACTGACAGTAGTTTTCTGATCTACTAACATTCTAATAATGAAAATGTCTCCTTAAAAATGACTAAACAGTTGCACTTTGGCTGAGTGTCAGAGCATTCAATCCAGCCATGAGAATTTAAACTCTTCACCTTATGGGCGTTGCGGTGCTTAATTAGTTGCTTACAAAGGGCATCAAACTCTTGGATTGCAAGTTGCTATCTAATTGTGTGTTATGTTTTCAAGAATTTCAACTTAAAAAAAAAACAATTTTCTCCTTTTTTGCACTGTTCCTGTACACAGGATGTCCAGTCTTAATATTTCTTGGAGTTAAAAGAGTTATCAGTATGAATAGCAGTGCAAGGCTGGGCTCTGTGCAGCTCATAGGAGAGCTCCCAGAACATAGCTGTAATGGGATGTACTAGTTGAAAGCAGTGCACTGCTTAATGGTGTATTCTGGTTGGTGAGTATAGGCATGGGGCTTCTTCCAATTTGCTAACAGCAAAATGTCTTCTGAGATGCTAAATTTATGCATTTATAATGAGACATATTCTCTCCAGTCTGGGTCAGACAATAGATTGTCTTTTGGGGACAGTTTTGCCAATTGGCTGGTTTTCTTCAAGAGTTCATCTGGCTTCTGTTTTTGTGCTTTTTTATCATGAGAGGTTATTGAAGCTAAGCAGAAACCAGTTTAATTTTACCATCTTCAATAAATAAAACTATATTAAGGGAATGTAGAAATTTGTGGATGTTCTTCTCTGGATTTTTTCAAAAATTTCCCAAATAATTTCTTGTATTGTTCAAAGCTTTAATTTCTGTGGAAAGTCATGTTGCTAGGGAAAGGCAGCACCAGGAACTCTTATAATAGAGTCATGGAATGGCTTAGGTTGGAAAGGACTCTGAAGATCATCTAGTTACAACCATCTGCCGTGAACTGGTTGCCACCCACCAGCTCAGGCTGCCCAGGGCCCCATCCAACCTGGCCTTGAGCACCTCCAGGGATGGGGGACCATCCCTGCCCCCTTTGGGCAGCCTCACAACTCTGTAAGTTAAGATTTTTTTCCTAACATCTAACCTAAATATCTCCTCTTTTAGTGCAAATCAATTCCCTATTGTCTTATCACTATCAGCCTGTGTCGGTTTCTCTCCTGCTTGTAAGCTCCCCTCAAGTACTGGAAGGCTGCCATTAAGACTTCCCAGATCCTTCTCTTCTCCAAGCTAAACAAGCCCAACTCCCTCAGCCTGTATTCATTTAGGGGAGTTCCACCTCTTTGATCACCTTTGTAGCCCTCTTCTGGACTTGCTCTGGCAGCTCCACAGCTTTCCTGATTTGGAGGCCTGAAATGCATTCATGTGTGGGTTGATTGGTTCCTTCTATCAAGTTAACAAGACCTCTACCTGCTTTTCTTCATTCCAGGCCTATGCTCACATGCAGCAGTAGGTTATTTTTGGAGGTAGAGGAGGAGAACTGTGTGGGTTTCATGTGGGTGAAGGTGTCCTCCGCATTAAATTGCCATAATTCTGGTTCTGGTTGTAGGCTGAGAAAAGTGAGTAGGAGGGAAGTGATCAGCCTTTCCCCAAGTGGCAGCAGTGAGTTTTACTTTTTCAGGAACTCTTCTTTCCTTGTCAGGAGCAAGCTTCAGGGTACTTCACCTGTGTCTGTCTAGGGGTAATATTAGTTTTTTAGTTTTCCAGAAAATTTATCTGTTTTTTTTTTTTTAAAGATTGTGATTTTTAGGAAACGGCTAAGCAGGTTTCACCCATGGGTGATGGTTAATTACTTCGTGCTTATTGCTAATTTCTTGGCTCTACCTAAAATATTTGTTGTTTTTGAGAGGGAAATCAGTGTCTTTTAGAGAAAAGCATTTAAGCTGAATCCAATTTATAAAGGAATTTGGGGTTTTTTTGTAGCCTTTATTATGTCTGAGCTTGATATTGAAGCTATGCAGTAAGTTTAGATGCTGATACTTTATGATGCACTTCAGCTAAATGTCACTCTCTTTTCAGAACATGTCAGTGCTTCAATCTTGAGAATTTTAATTTATAGAATAGAGCAGGTTTATATATCTATTGATTCTGCCTATTTGCACGTATGCTCAGCACCCTCTCAGAAGAACAAACACATACTAACTTGTTTAAGCATTCATCTGACTGTCTGCAGGTTTTTCTCTTTGAACTGGGAATACTCTGTGATCTTGGTCTCTGCTGGGAACTCCTGGTGCCTTCTGGGGTATAAGAGAGTCTTGTACCCTCCATAGAACAAAATAGATAAATAACAGTTTGCAGGGCGCCCTGCTGGTTGCATTGCTTAAACACATGTGTTGTAATAAAGACAACAGCCCAAAAGTGCAGCATGCCAGGTGACTGCAGATCTGCAGCCACCAGCAAGCCATCAGCAATTAGGAAGAGCCTGTGATGTATAATTCACACCCAAAGGTCTGTGAAGTTCACAGGGTGATGGATTGAAGAGTGTTAGTGTTAGATGTTTTAATGATGAAATGCTCGAATAGTAATTTGGAAAGAATAATGAAGGTGCCTGCAGAAGTTTACAGAGCAGAATTTTAGCTCATCAAGGTTATTTGGTTTCTCTTTTTTCTTCAGTAGTAATAGAAATAATTAAAAAAAAATCAAATCTCACTTCTGATTGGCTTGATTGATAGTAAAGGCAATTGCATTAAATGCATAGTTTAAAAAAAATATATTAAGCTAATTACTTTCAGTCTTCTACAGTAACCTTAAGGGAGCGAAAAAAAAAAGTTATTTCTGATCAGAACTTTATAAAGTCTTACTTGTGAAAACTTGGTTAACTTTCACTTAATCAATTACTTTGTCATGTAGTTAACATGCAAAGTGGTTTTAAGAACATTGAGCTTATATAATAACATTTGAAGAGGTTCTTGTTAAAATCATCCTACCTTTTTGCTTCCTCCATAGACTATAATGACTGAAAATCAAAATCAGTTAAACTTTCTTATTCTGTAATGCACTGAACTTGGCAAAACTATTTAAAGCACTAATTTACAGAAGCTGTAGAACAGGGACACAGTATTTGGTGGGGATGGATTAACTTGTCTTACACTGTATTTAAATCCCTCAACAACAATTGCTAATATGTGCATCTGTTCTCACTGATGTATATATAACTTATACACTGGATAAATGATAAAGAAGAGCCAAACCTGAAACCAATTAGTGGAGTCTGGTGTCCTGTGATTCGAATTAGAGCTTTGCTCCCTTAAAGCTATGTCCTCCAATTGCTGAAAATCATAGTGTATTTTTAAAACTTTTTTCATTAATTTTGCTTGAAAATGAGAGGTTAAAAAAGCTGGAAACAGGCTGGCACTGGCTGTGTAGGAACTAGTCGAGGAACAGGTTGCTTCAGAGACCTGAGCAAAAATAGGAAGCAACCAGAGGACTGCACAGAACAGCAAAGGAGGAAAAAGACTAGAGATTAAATGAATGTCAGCATGCACACCATTGGCAGAATATTGGCTTTGTGAAATGATGGAAATGCTCTTTATAGAAATTGGGGACTTTTCTGTGTCCACTTGTGTTTCTGGTACAAAGACCTAAAAATATACACAGGGAATTAAAAGGTAGGAATAAAGATTTCTAAGAGCAGGTAAATTGTGAAAAATTGAAGATTTGCAAATAGTTTTCATGGATCGCAGAGAAATACGCGTGTTAGTTCTTCTCAATCAGTGATCTGTTTTTAAAAGACAACAAAAAAAGATGATGATGTGTATTTTCTTCCCTTTTACTGTGGCCAGCAGAAACCTTTGATGTTGCTGTATGTGTGTTTGGGGGATACCTGAGGCTCTGAAAGACACCGACAAATTCTAAGGATGTTGGCAATAACCATCTTCCTCTTTGAGCCAGAGTCCTAGATGAATCCTTTAAATATATAGAAGGGTGATGAGAGTTTGAAACTGGCTTCGTCTGCCTCAGTCGTATAGAGCTGACCCCCAAGCCCTTGCACAGTGACTGCTCATGCTGGATGGTCCATCATCTGTGTGACTTTCAGCAAAATATTCTCACCTAGCCTTGTGTGGCCGAGAATATCATAGCACATGTCTGGTGACACAGATGAATGACTTTGTTCTCTTGCAAGATCATCCAGAAATCCCTTTCTCCCTCTTTAGCTGCTGGAATTACAACTTGCCCTCCCACATGAAGGGGAAGGTGTGAGGCAGCTGGGAATTTTCTCTGAATAGAGATGCTGACAGTTTGTTAATCCACCAAGACAGCTCACTTGGTTTTTGTTGTTATTGTTTTGAGTGGGACTGTTTTTAGCTTCATGGAGAATTCTTACAGATTCTGATAATACACTGACACCATTTCACACTCGTCAGAGGGAATCTGTTGCTAATAGGATGTTACTGGGACAACTCTCCTTCTGACAACCACTTGATTTCAGTTGTCTCCAGGGTCTGGCAGACCCATACATCAATGAATGCAGCAGCAAGTTGGAGAGAGGCTTTGTAATGCCCTGGAGCATGAAAGAGATGAGAGATGTACGTGTTGTGCTGGTGGGGTATTCATGTAGTGGTGAGGTAAAAATTACAGAGAAGCCCAAAAAGCCTTGGAAAACAAATACAGCAATTGTTAGCAATGGCTGGAGGACAGGAGATGAAAGAATGGAGAAGAGCCTCATACTGATTCAGACAGTGGATTGCTATAGCAGTTCTGGTGGAGAGCCTCCAGCCTGGGGAGTGTGCACACCAAGGTGCTGCTGCTTTCTGCAAGGGGTGCTTCCGAAGAATGAGCTAGCAAGAATCAGTTTGTACAACAGAGCAAACAAAGCTTTGGCTTCTGCTCAGGTGAACTTGAGCACTTCTAGTTAGTGATCAGACTTCAGCAGGAGCCAAATGCTGATCCATACAAGTATAATTATTCTCTTTCATTTGGAGTCTTTTCTTCTGGGTTATATTCAAAACTACTGTAAACTCGTTTATAGGATTTATTTTATTTCCAGGCAAGAGAAAAAGGCTTTTTGAGTTAATGGTTCTACTTTGTTTTAATTAAAAAGGAGAAAGAAACCATGTCTCCTGTACATTTCTTTCTTAAGAATCCTCCCTGATGTAGAGCAGCAGCCCCCAAGTTGCAGTTTTAGGATGACAGGTCCAGTGCAGGACAAGTTTGTATTAGAGAATATCAAGAGTAAGTGATATTCTCTTTGGAAGACACAAGTGTTCGTTCTTATTTTCAGCTGCAAACAGGATAAAATTTTGTTACAGAAATCAGAAGCGATTACAAATTTCTTACAAAGCCTGAAATTGCAGCTGTGACTTTCCTGCTGAGCTCCTTTTCCTTGGAAGTATATAATGGGGAACAGAATAAACCAAAAACGATGTATTCTCTGAAAGTCTATAAAGAACTGGAATAAAAAAAAGGAAAATAGTGCTGGAGGACAACTGTGCAGAACTGACGCTGTGGGAATTCTGTGGGGATCTGGGATTCTGAGATCAGCATAGGAAGGTGACAGCATTTGCTCCCCCATTGCAAAATGACATGTGATGAGAATCATCCCAGCTACACTTCTGTAATACAGAAGCCCAGATAGCACCAACTTTGTAAGCATGTATTAGATCACTGTATGTTACTTAGATATATGCCCTCATTGCTTAAAGCGATTTTTTTGCACTTCATGTCTTCTAAGTTATTTTTTTTCTGCAGATTCAAGGTTCGTTTTTAGTGGAAAATCATAAAAGCTGCATTTTGTTGGTCTGTCTTGAATCCCACTGTCCTGTGTCACAGGGAGCACCAAAATCAGCAGGGCAGAGCGTGGTGCCGCCTGCCTCTGCCTCTAATTATTCTGAGTGTTTTATATTATAATGAGCAGCTGCAGCACAAGGTCCTGAGGACACCCCCATTCCCAATCCAAAATAGCCTGTTGTCCAGCTCACGCTACATTCAGACAGGGAGAAAATCAGAGCCATGTTTTCTCATTTCTTGCAGGCAGGAGGGTTGTGACAATTTCCTCCCTCCATTTATTTCTTCATAGCAGGTTTTTGCAGAATGTTGAGGAACGCAGGCTGCAAGTTGCTGCGTGTCCTCTGTTCCTTAAAGATGTGCCTGGCTGATGTGGGGTTTTAGCTGGCTGCAGTATGGGCTACCAGCAAAAATTTGGCAAGAGCTGCCTTGCCGGCAGCGCAGATGTGGTGGGGATGTTCCTAAATGTGGGGGCACGCATCCTTTTTGCTGTAGTTGCTGACTTTGCCTGAGCCCCAGCTGAATTTCTTAGTAGAAAATAAAAAGGAAAGGAAGACAACAGTAAACTGTGCTGTAAGATGCTATCATGAGGCTCAAACTTAAGCAAAAATTGATCGGTGGGGTTTTGCAGCCCCCCTGATCCTTCATTAACCACAGGAGTATGAAGCGAGAAGGGAGGACCAGAACCCAGTGTGATCCTGGGGGTCGTTTGCTTTCACATTTGACCATTGTTAAGTTTTGTCTATTCTGTTTGTGAGGGCTCTGTTGACCGGCTGCTGTCAGCAGGATTTTTTTTCAGTTGCATAAGGACTGGGAAAACAGTCTCTGTCTGACTCTGTCACAGTGAATGGCTTTTAAGTTAAGCCGTGGCTGCAGTTATTGTGCTCTAGCTGTGACACTATAAATAAAGTTATTAACAGCAATATGTAAATGGGTTTCTATTTTTGTCCCCTGTATTGTTTGCAAAATCTAGGGCAGTTATTCAGTAAGAATCATCTGCTGTTTAGCACTGAGCATTTGATGCTGTGTGGGCTGCTGCTTTTTTTTTTTTTTTTTTTTTCCCCTCCCTTTCTTTCTTTGCACTAGCTTTTAGAATCCAGCCCCTTTACAAGTTTGTTTATTGTGGTACATAAGAAATAGAGTAGCTGTGCTAAGCATTTTCAGGCTTCCAGAGAGTGACTCGGTACTTAAGAATAGAGAATCATCTCTTGATATCTGAACTATCGGAGCATTAAAAACAGCTCCAACAACATCAAATACACCACAGCTGCTGTTTGCCTTCATGTGCATCTTGCAAATTCCAGTTTCTTCAGAAATCCGTGTTTCCTTCCACTCCCTTCCCATGGCTTAGCTAGACCAGGTGAGTGAGGAGTGCTGCAGGAGGGCATGGAAGTGTTGTTGTCCAAACACTGCCCTACTGTCATGGCTACTCCTGTCTGGAAGGGCAAATTACACTAATCCAAGGCATCTGTTTAGAAACTTGAATGCATCTGTGCTAGGGACAGCAGCTGTATTGCTGTGATGGTTAGCAGATACACTGCCCAACACATTTCTAGCATGGGTAAGGCATCAGTGGCTGAGGGCATGCTCTGGTTCAGTGCTTCACATAAGACAATTTGAACAAAATTCCTCCTGTTCTATGCACGTATTTAGACTCATAGAATCATGTAAGTTGGAAGGTACCCTTAAAGGCCATCTGGTCCAACTCCCCTGAAATGAACAGGTTCACCTAGAGCTCCATCAGATGCTCAGAGTCCCATCTAGCACGTCCTTAGATGTCTCCAGGAACAGGACATCCATTACCTCTCTGGGTAACCTGTGCCAGTGCCTCACCACCCTTACTGTGAAAAACTTCTTCCTTATATCCAATCTCAGTCTTTCCTCCTTTCATATGAAATCATTTCCCCATATCCTATAGCAGCAGACCCTGCTAAAGAGTCTGTCCCCTTCTTCCATGTAGCCCCTCATTTAGAAACTGAAGGACTGGCCTTCCCCACATCCCTTGCAGAGGAAGCCCAACGTGCTTGTCCTGTGCCTCCTCGCAGTTTCAGTGACAGCCATGTTGGCTTGCAGGCAGGCGCCTGGTTTTGCATAGATGTAAGAAGAACTGACTCAGTAACTTTCCTCTGATTTTTATGGTCTGGGATGCATCACCATAAATATTTTTTAAACTGCCCCTACGGTGGCTTCCTATGCTATAGAAAAGATCTGGTCACAGTCTATTGATTTTATTGGTATTAGTTCAGTGGTAAACTAATAACTGTTTACAGGAAATATTTGGAGATGGTATTTTGTGAATATTGCAAGTTGGAAGCGAATGGCTTAGTGAAATATCTTAATGCATTAACAGAGAAATGAAATTTTCCAATGGAAAATGCGAGAGAAAAGCCATTTCCTTATATGCATATCTATTATTCCAGTGATGGCAATTATAGTAATTCTCTTGAAATCAAGTTAAAATTACATGCCTGCTTCATTATGAGAAGAAACCACTGATTGCAAAAATCAGAGGAGATTTTACTGAAAGTTATAAAGAAAGACTTGCACATGCAGTGGGCAGCAATGCCTCACCACGCTGCCTGCTGCAGCATCTCCAGGGGGCTTCATGCAGATGTTCCCAGGATTCACAAGGCCAGGATTCACATTCCTGCTTTGCCGTTGTGTGATTTTGAGCCTCTTTTTGCATCTTCTTTATATGCTGTGCTGCTGTCTTGGTGTGGCATTGCTTTCATTGTGCCAATGAGTGAATATAAAGATTTGTGAGGTGCTTCCACACATGCTCATAGATTTGCATTTGTTTTCTCTGACCGTACAGCCTTCCTCCTAAGAGCCTTTGAAGCTTCTCTCACACACACACCTTTATTGCGAATATTGCTACTGGTTGTAATATGTCGCATCTTGTGAGCTATGGCTTTCTTTAATATTTCCTCATTTTATCCATTACTTAATGCTGGTTTGTTTGAGTACTTCATATTGAAAATATAGTGGTCTGCTGTATTTTACAAAGAAGGAAATATGAGGCAGAAGACAGCTAAGTGGACACGTGGTCAAATGAAGGGCTGGTGAAGATGAGACTCAGGGGGTCTTGACAGCTTGTACCTTGACCAGCATAACGAAACAGAAGTGCTGTAAATGCTTTATGATATTACACATCATTACGTTTATAACTTGAATGCCATAAAGTAGATTTAATGCTACTTAGTATGCATGAAATATCACATTTATGCAAAGTATCTTGAATATGAGGTTGATTAGCGAGTGAAGAGGTGTGTGGAATTTAATATTCCTTGTTTGAGGATGATTTTTGCATAGAAACATGCAAATTAGTGAGCTCACCTATGCTGCCTGCCTCCTAAGAGGGAGTGTTTTTACTGCTGATATTGATTGTACAGGCTGTCATTCTATTTACATTGCTCCTCCATGGTAGCTGGAGTTTTCTATGTCACCAGAAGGAAATGCAGGATTATGGCAGCTAAGTGTCATCAATCAGTTGCAGTGTATTAGTGAATTACGTCTTAAAAAGAAAACAAAAGCCTTACATTTAAATTGTAGGCCCCATAAAGTTGGGAGAAATTTGCTTGTGACTTGAGCATATCTATTCATTAATTGTTCTTATTGGGTAAGCAATATTAATGTAGTGCACAATAACCAGATAACAGGTTCAATTTCCTGCAGGTTTTTTCCTTTTCATTTAATGCTGAAATTACAGCCAATCTCTCTTCTCACTGAACGCAGCATGTGCTTTGTTATTGAATTTGTTATCAGGTTTGTTTATTAATTAATTAATTAATTAATTGAGCTCAATAGATGGGCTGTACCATTCTCTTTGGTCAACCATTTCATTGTTCAGAGCGCACAACAAAGAATCACGTCTTAACTTTAAACTTCAGTGTTGCATTGATGTTTCCCACTAAAGTGGCCATCAGGAAGCACTCGTGGTAAAATGTCTCTGTATACCTTGGGTTTCTCTTTACATTTTCTCCGTGTCATTTTAAAAACACAACTGCTGTATTACATTTAAAAATATGAAAGTGAGGAGACAGCAAGTCTGCGAGTCTGTTGACTGTTCCAGACAGGCTGTAGGACTTGTGTTGCTTTGGAACAACAATTAGTGTTCCCAACAAATGGCCACTTCAGTGCTATTGATCTCGTAAGCTCCCAAACACTCATGGTATCTGCCAGTACAGAAAGCCACATCACTTGTCCGTCTTCAGCTTATACTTGAAATATTTTGAGTATTTTTGTATAGCCTGCTCCCTTTTAAAAGAAGTTTGAAAAGAAGCAGACAGCTACAGGGAAGGTGTAGTTGCTTGTTATGTTGTAAGTTATAGCATTTACAAGGGCTGCTCTGAAAGTAATACTTTCTGTTTTATGATGATGGCCCACAACATCAGAGACGGGTGTTGGAGGTATGGCAGTATAGGTTGAACCTTCCCACCAATGTTTCATTCCATGTTGTTGCTGTATGACAGACAGCAGCAGAGGGGCAGTCTGACAAAATGGTGTCCAACATGGAACTGCCCTTGAAGCAAAAGCATGGAACTGAATTCCTCAATGTGGAAAAAACTACATTGACATTCATCAGTGCTTGCTGAACGTCTATGGAGACCAAACAGTGGTTGTGAGCACTGTGAGGTGGTGGGTGTTGAAACACTGTGAAACAGTGGGTTACTTCTGCTGGTGAAGATTTCTATGAGCACAATATGCAGGCTCTTGTTCATTGCTGGCTAAACTGTATGGCTAATCGTGGTAGCTATGTTGAAAAATAGTGTTTTGTAGTTGAGAATTTGCTCTATCACATAGTGTTATTGTGCTCTTTGTATCTCTTGTAGTTTCCATGGAAGTAAATAGGAGGCATTACTTTCAGAATGACTCAGGTAGATGCTAATGCAGTGTTTTCACCATGTCCTCACTATTCAGATGAAAAAATGAAGAGGCACCAATTAACAGAACTTGCAGGACAAATAAATCACCAAAGACCAGGATGCTGAGGAAGCTAGTGGAGGGAATGAAGAAGTAAGGTTAGGTTGAAATTACCTCTGCTTGCAGAATTATTGCAGCTTTTCAAATAGGGAATGAAAAAGTGTTATTACTTGACTAAATATCCATAGCAGGGAAAAACTGAAAGCTATTTGAACAGATATGAAGAGCTCATTCTTTCAACAGTAAAGACAAGGAACCAAGCAATCTATAACAGAAAGCATCCCAAACTATGATTCTGTACAACTCATCAATCTGTCCCCTATTCATGACCCAGTATTTCATACGCATGTGAAACTGTTAATTTTCCATGCCAAAATGTATAATTCCATTGCCTTCTCTGACAACTGACTGACTGGTTACTGGCACACTGCCTGTAGTGTGCTTTATTTAAGTTGAGTTGTTTCTTTTTCCTATTGCACTGCTTCTGTGTCACTGGTCACTCTTGCAAGCAGTCCCCTCAGAGGAGGGCAGGCAGGAATAGCACCTGACTCCTGCAGCTGCAGTGGTAATGGATAGTCCCTTCTTGTAGGGCTCTCTTAGTTTTGACTGTCATCTTGGTTTTTGTTTTTTTGATGTCAAAATCCTGCCAAAAAAACAAACAAACAAAAAAAAAAACAACATTGCTCTAAAGCCAGAGAACAGATTGCAAGAGCACTCACAGCAAAAAATATGAAAAAACAGAAAATAGCATGACTTCTCCTTTTTCTTCTATATGCAGTTCTGATCTTTTGGCTGTCTTGGGGGGCAGATGAATCTGAGATGTATTTTGGTGTGGACCGGGTCCAGCTCCAGTGTGGACAGAGCTGCCAGCTGTTTTGCACTGGTCAGGCAGGCCTGGGTGAGTCTGGGCTCGCTCTGAGCCTAGGAGATGTGGTCAGAGTCAGCCAGATCTGAAGTGGGGCTAATGTGCTCTCCGCGTTGTTATTTATTCAGCTATTGAGTAGATAAGGCTACTTTGCACTACGTATATCCTTAGGCTTCGCTTTCCTAAACTTCCTCAGAGCTGGAATAGATTTGACGTCCTTTTCACATAGGAGTTTCTTCTCATCCTCACTGATCAGCAGTATAAGATTCATTCCCATCAACCCCTTCTCAGATACATGTAAAAGGTCTGAAGTTTTTCCTTCTTAATAGCTCAAAGTCTCATTTGGGCAGCTAGTATTTTGGGTTTTTTTATTTTCAGCAGACAGCAGCATGTAATTTGGCTTGTGATAATGTAGTAATAAAATTCCTTCCATTCATCTCAAAATTATCTGTAATGCACTCCACCTATAGTTAGGCTTGGTAGCCACTGTGTATCTTTTTTAGTTTTGCCTTCCCCAAATGGTTTTTCTTCCCAAAAGGCTATTTATGACTTTTGTTCCCAGTGAAGAATCAGTCTGGTTAAATATAGCCTGCTGAAATAGGAAAATCTATTTAACTTGAGATTTTTAGAGGGAGACAGACAGTAACAGGGTTTTTTTTTGTTTGCTTTTTTTTTTTTTTTTTTTTTTTTGTATTTAAAATTAAAAATGAGTACTGAAACTGCTTAGCTATGAGTAACTTCTGATAACTGAGATTGATGCTCATAACTGTAGGCTGCAAACCTGTGAAGGTCATCGAAAAACTTTTCCCTGTGTGACTGGTGCTATCTTCCTCTTAATTTCTTTTTATTTCCTGCATTGGCAGTGAAGGGCAGATCACAAGCATTGAGATGAGGAACACCAACCGTGGTGGAAAGTGCAGTGCCATTTTTCTCAGCGTCTCTTGGGAGTGCTAGGAGAGGTAGATGCTCTCAGATGACAGTTCCCAGAAGCACACTGCTAAGCTGACGCTGCTAAATCCACAAACACTGATAGTTTGTGCCGGTTATATCCACCTCCCATCTGTGTTCCCCAGGCAGCTCTGACCTCCACTCTCTCATCTGTGAACAAACATGGGAAAATCAAGTAAACATAGGGTTCTGGAGTTGATATCTTTGCAAATGAGCTTTGCTGTCGTTGTTCAGGAGCTCTGTGGATGGCGGTCTGCACATTGCCACCGATGTCTCCAGAGCCATCTGGTCTACTGCTTTGATATCAGTTCTTACACTGCCATCAGCTTCAGTTCTTATGGTACTGCAGAGTGAACTTGAACAAGGAGTGTGGTTTTGATTTACATTTGTGGCTACTCTGGAAGAGGTACGAAGGCTTTCTGCGTTTACTCTTAAGAAAATGGTGAAAAGACCCACAGTTTTCTGGACTTTTGTTTTTGTAGGGTGTTGTTTTGTGTGTGTGTGTGTGTGTATTTCATCCTGTTTTGCTTCTTTCTTTCTCTCAAGTTTTACTTTGCTTATCGCATTATCATAGCATTCATGTATGTATGTGCCTTCTCACCCTCTTCAGCAAGTAGAGCTAGCATGGTTGTGCCCATAATGGAGCAGTCCAGCTGATCAATGCATCACAGAAGTGCTACAGCTCAACTAGAACAGGCAATTTCCAATAGGAAATGGATCTTCTGTGAAATGACCATAAAAGTTCAGGAAAGAGAGAGATTATCTTTTTACTGCTGTTTTGTGGTGGGTTTTTGTTTTTCCCATGACTGAAAAAAAGGAAAGAAATATTTTAACCTCTGTTCTGTCTGACTTCCTGCTGTTCTGGAGAATATATTTTGTATTGCTAAGGCTAAGACCTTAGCCTGTCTTGTAGACATCCCTTGAGAGTTACGACTGACGTTGTTGAGACCTGAGTTGATCTGGAAGCAGCAAGCAGCCTTTGCCAGACCCATCTCTGGGCTGTCCCTCAGTTAAGTGAGCTATGTGGGCCACTTCCATCTCTTTAGGTGGGTCTTGTTGCTCTTGCTCAAATCAGGTCTGCCTGGCTGTGATCACTCCATATGAGCCTCTGCTCCATTTCATTTGTTCTTTTGTTACTGCTGCTGTTTAACACTGGAGGGAAGTGTATCACGATGTTTTCTCACTTTCCAGAAGCTGAAATCTTTCATGTGTATAGGATGGTAGAAGAGAGCACACAGAGATCCTCCATGCCATGCCATCCCCAAAAGGGGTATCAGTAGAAGAGTGATGCCATGTCTACCCTGGGTACTCCTAGATGAATTTAGCACTACATTTATGATGCTGTAAAGCAGGTTTGGGGCTTACTGCGCTGGCAGAGAGCTGACTTAAATAAATGTCCAAGTATGAAAATTGACTCATTTATCAAACTGCTCAAGGAATGCTGCCCTATGGAGATACTCAAAAACTTCCTGGACACAGTCCTGGGCAATTGGCTGTAGGTGGCCCTGCTTGAGCAGGGGTTGGACCAAAGGATCTCCAGAGGTCCTTTCCAACCTCAGTCATTCTGTGATTCATTTGCTATTACAGGGCTCAAACCAACTCTTCAACTGAGAGTTTTGTCATCTTCATTTCAATCCATCCTTCTTTCTCCTTCCTTGTTGTAACATCACTTAACAACTGGCAACATCAATAGTAGTGTGGTGTTGTAAAATAACAGCAGCACATTTGAGACATTATCCTTGCCACTTAGCCTGGTGAATTCACTAACATGCTGTGTCTACAGCAAATGACTTTCTCTTGTTATACCTTTACTCATGAGTGCAAATTAGTGAGCTTGTATTTAATGAGTGATTATTATTTTATTTTGGTGCATTAACTTTTCCTTCTCTTTTTAGGTACCCTTCATTACAGTAAAATACCATGGCTTTGCTTCACGTATAGTCAGATGCACTTCACTGTTTTTATAAGTCATTAAAGCTTACCAAGTCTGGGGTTTTGTTGTTTCCCATGCAGTGCCTGTGGTGTTCGGTTTCCAGTAACACATGGTGTTTATATTCATGACTGGCATTACCGTTGTGATGGTGATAGGGTTTGTGTTTCTTGCCTTGCTTGATTTATGTTGTGGCTGGCGTACATGGCACGCACATGTCTCAAAATAGAACACAACTGTTTTTTTGTTTTTTTTTTTTACATTAGAAACACTGATGATTTAATTTAGCATTTTGAACAATCCTGCATTTGCAATGAAACCTGGCTGTGTTTATCCCTCCTTTGATAACTATTAGCTTCAGACATTTAAAGCTGCACTTCAGAATCACTCTGCGTAGGTGTCTGTGGATTTGAAAAATCCCATGTGGTTTTCCTACTTCCCACTTTTTGCTTAGCTCTTCCTACCCTTAGGTTCTTTGCTTTCTGGCAAGATCTCTCTCCTTTCCCACATTTTTGCTAAGAACTCTCTCCTTTGCCATCCAGAAGATGCTGCAATGCTTCTGCTTTGGGGGGTGCTAGCTGTGCAGCCAATGAAGGTTGCCTGAATTACAGGAGCTAGTTTTAAATGGTCTACAGTGGCTGTACCTGAGATGCAATGGGATGGTGCTGGGCATGGACAGCCCCAGAAACTGGGCTGATCCCAATTGCAGGCCTCTGTGGGCCCTGCGTCATGGAGCAGCACCACCGGCCAGACGGGTTCCCACTGCAGGCTCTGAGCAGCGGGGATGGCGACACGATCTGGAAGCTTCTCAAGCTCCTCCTCATCTCTCTTCTCCACCAGTGTCACAAGCCACATAGGGCAACAGCCACAAAGCTCAGCTTGCCTTGTACAGCTATGAAGTCTTGAGTCAGTCCTTGCTGGAAATAGGAGCTGAAATAGGAACTTAGGAAAGTATTCACCTCTACCCTATAATACAATCTGTGGTACTTTTCAACCTAAATTAAACAGAAATAATTTTTGAAAAGCCTATTAAAATCAATGTTAACTCCCCTTTTCTTGCCCTGCCTTCCCAGAACTATTTTTTGGTTGCTTTTTTTTTTTTTTTTGAGGCCATACCCTGGTTAGTGCTGGGCAGAACCCAAATCAGATGATAACTGAAGTCAGAGATGAAGTGGAAAATATATCAAGAGCTCTGAAGCCATTACAACACTTTAATTACTTGTGAAACTGGCTTTTCCACACAATAATACCCTTCCAAAAGGGACTGGGACCCTCTGCTGATAATAGTTGCTGAAGCCCAGACTGCAGATTGTGTGGTCAATCTCTTCCAGTCAGCTTCATGTAATACTACTTCTAAACCACTCACTTATCTCACATTATTTTATAACTGTAGGAATTATGTCATTTGACCTTCTGCTGACCACTGTCATTTACCCAAATTTTGGCACAAGGAAGGCTTATTACTGGCACTATGCTCCCACCAGCAAGGAAGTGCCTTGACCTCTGAAGACTGACAAATAGTCGGTTTAAGTTGTGTCCTTCATTACAATCATCCATCAGCAGCAACAGTCTTCTCATTACTAGGGGTAGTCTGAAATGAAAATCTGAACTGAGCTGTGGGAAGAGACCCAGGGGTAGGGGAAAAGCTCTGTACTGAAGGCTTGTGATCTCAGTACAATGAACTTGCAGGAGTGGGAGATGTTCCTGCAGCCTCACAGTGTGTTGCACGTTCAAGGAGACTTTACAGGCTCCTTTTTAAAGAAAAGTTCTGGCTAAACACAGATCACTGCCCTCTCCTTTCTGTGTCTTGAGGAGGTTTTCTGTCTCCTGCAGCCTTTGTGCTGCAAAATGGACAATGAGATCCCAAGTAGCATCTTCTGATGGCTCAGTTGCTTAGACAGGTGCTTGCAGAGGTCTTAATCTGTTTCTAATCTGCAGTGCTTAGCTGCTGCTGCTGTGTTACTCAGTTAGTAGACGTGGAAGAGGACACCATGCTTAGTCAGATAGATGCCTTTTTGTTAACCACAAAGTGCAAAGTCATGTGAACGGATTACTTAATATGTAACCAATTCTAAGTAGGTTTTCATATAAACAGCAAAACTCACATGCTGGATAGAGCTCTTTCCCTTATTGCTTAACATCATGTCCATGTTGAAGACTCTGAGGAGACCGGAAGCATCTAAAAAAGAACTCAATCATTCCTTTACTTTAGATAAACCAAATATATTTTTCCTTGACTTCCGTCTCCAAAATGATCAAGCTGACTCTGTTAAAATTATTTGATGCACTCCTCTTTCCTCAAACAAAACACTCACCCAGAGAAGCTGGGGTGAAGATGGGATAAATGTTGGCTTTCTAACAGAGGCATCAAACAAAATTAACTTTCAAATACTGCTTTTGGCTCATGCACTTAATGCATTTTCGAGTCCCATCTTGCAACTTTTCAAGGCTTTGTTATCATAATAAACCCATTTGTAATTGTTTATAATTGCAGTTTTCAAGAACTTGGCCAGAGTGCTGCATGTGGGGCTGCAGCTGTCCTTGGAAGTGCAAGACTATAGGGTCAATCCAAAGGAGTAGCTGCTGAATTCAAACAAGAATCAATTTATTGGTCGCCTGCAGAAGGTTGGAAGTTTCAGAAAATGTTGTAATCAGGTAGTTTAAATTTAAAAGGCCATGAATCTGTGCTTAGATTGGCTCCATAGGTCTCCACTGGTTGCTTCGTTTACCTAGTTTGAAAATATTGCTGCAGTTTTAACCTCTGGGAACATCTGATGCATTTATCTGGCACAATAGTAATGGTGAAAGGAGGGATTAGCCTTCAGTCATTTATCCATGTTTATTAGGGCACTACAGTGGCAGTGATTTTCTGAATGGGGCATGGGGAGGTGGCTCAGGGTATCCTTGTGTAGAGTTTTCAGATATACCCAATGTCACATTGCACCGTTTGCTCTGTGCTTCTCCTATTTTAACACATGCATCTGTAATAACACACACATGCACAAAAGCAGAGTGTGAACCTGTCCTCAAGTGAAGAATTTGCTACTTTCCCTATGCTGGAACAGGAACAAATCCACATCCCTCTGAATGAATGGGTTTGCATTGATTTTACGCATTTTATATATTTTGTCTTTCATGTGTGACACATAGTCCACTCTTGAAAACTTAGCAGTCATCTTACAGAAGCATTACGTAGATTTTCAGCTTGCAACAAGATACATTTTGTTTCTGCCACTGAAGCTGGATGAATTTCCTAATTCTACATTGCATAAGAAAACATACTTAAGTTGCTTAGAGAGCAATATAGACATCTTGAAGATTTCAGTAGGTTTCAAGTGTATTTCTTTGGGAAGTTTGCTTCTATTTGTAAATATGTGAAACACTGATAAATTTTGTGTATATTTTGTCAAGTGTTTTTAAAAATGGCAAAGTATATTTTCATTCAGACATCCCTGTGTTCCTCTTTTGTATTTTTCTTGTACAATTTAACCTCAGTCTGACCACCAAATAAATATTCAATGCACTATGGTTGGTGATTTATTGGAGTTGAAATGTAGAAAAAGAGCATGAGAAGCATGCCAGAATTAAATTTTGGGATTTTTGCAGAAAAGGCTTCTGAAAATGTTTTGGCTTTTTTGTCTTTGCTTCTTGTCTGAAGACATTACCATGAAATCACAGTTTCTGCAATTGCTGAAAACACATCAGAATTTTATTTTACAAAGAAGAAACAATTTTGAAGTGCTTGTTATTTACATTTTTAATTTCTCTTTTCATTCAAATACAGTTTGCAGCTTCAAAGAAGAAATCAGCTATTGTTAAAAATTCTAATACAATAATATGTGACTTATGAGTTTTATGTTTGTATCATTATGCATGCATATATAAATGCTGTCTAAGATCTGTATAGACAGAATCTGGTGCTTGTTTTGCTAAACAGTTTCAAATGCAGCATGATGGCTTTGATTGCAAATCAGTGTTTTTAGTGTTGTAATTGTCTCTGAGACAGAATAATTTCTGAGGTTCTGTGTATTATAGGGACTTTATGTTGTGGCTGCACTTTGGGGGGGGTGGGGCAGAGGTGTGTGGTTTTCCTACAATGGAGTTGAGAATTAGGCAATGTTATTGAGCTGACATGCAGGAATGTGAAGAAAACGGTAAGTGGGCTACACTGCCCTGGCCGTTGTGTAAGAAAGCCTGGCTGTTAATAATGGTTGGTAGCTTTATCCAGCACCTCTGGTTCCCAACATACTGTACATTTTCTGTCACAAAGCAGAAGTGGGAGAAAGAAAGGCTGTGGGTTTTCAGCCCTTTCTAAACTCTGTAGAGGTTGCTCCTTTAGGGCTGGGACACCCCTGTTTCACATGTCTACCCAACCCAGGACTTCTACCCCAGAGCTTACACAAATATCAGCAACAAATTTATGACACTTTCATTTTTTTTTTTTTTCTCTTTTTTTCCCAAGCATCCTCTTTGCAGACATAGAGGGTTTCACAAGTCTGGCCTCCCAGTGCACTGCTCAGGAGCTGGTCATGACGCTGAACGAGCTCTTTGCCAGATTTGATAAGCTAGCAGCTGTAAGTTTTCTTTTATAATTCTGATATATTTTTTTTCCTGTTGCAAGAATGACATACTGTGCTGGTTCACTGGATTTCTGTAAATATTCTCTGCCCTAAAAGGCAAGCTATTGCAAGCATGCATATAAGCTGAATGCTTCTCTCTCCTTTATTATTATTATTTTTTTAGGAGAACCACTGTTTACGTATCAAGATCCTGGGTGATTGCTATTACTGTGTGTCTGGGTTGCCAGAAGCAAGAGCTGACCATGCACACTGCTGTGTTGAAATGGGAATGGATATGATAGAGGCCATCTCGTAAGTAACACACTCCCCATGAAGAATTTCAGAACAAATAGCAAGGAGGTTCACTTCCAGTTAGGTATTCCATGCATTGCAGCAAGATAACCAAGCCAGGGAATTGATGGCAGTAGAGACCAACTGGAATAAGATAACAAAATGCAGTGAAGGTTTCACAGCAGAAAAACAGATGCTTGAATCTGTTACAGCCATGTGGAGATCAGAGCTCCATCTCCTGATGACAATGGCAAAGGTTACTATCGCTGGTGGAAGTCTCATTCCCAAAGGATTCCAGTGAATAACAGAAATGTGAAATCAAAGGATTAATAATAACTTTATTAAATTTCAATCACTCTGTACTTACCTGTCTTACCAGCTTTTTCTCATGGTATAATTTGTCTGCTAAGGTCTGTATATTTCTAGTTAAGCTTCTTCATGTGTTCTGATACCAAGTAGGTCAGATTCAGCACTTTCTGACTTCAGACAAATTATCGAGGAAACCAACAAGGTTTGTCTGACACAGAGACATATCCATGATGCTTTTTACTTTATTTCTACTTACATCTCCATTTTAGGATTTTTCTTTTAAATTTTTGTTCTCTATTTGTCCAGACCACCACTGTCTTTGGGAAGTAACAAACATGAGACCCCTATCTAGTATTACTTGGAGGATCACAGACAATATTGAATAATGATTACTTCAGATGTAAGCTCTCACATGCCAGTACTTTCAGCATGTGGGGAGATGAGATCTGTTTGGTCATCATGAGTGCATGCAAGTTTAGGCACAAAGTTCATTCAGCTTTGAATGGTAACTGAGCAGACCTCGATATCTACACCATCCTTGCTACCCAAAGAATCTGCATATTTTTCCTTTCTCTTCTATTTTTTTCTTTGTGAAAGCATTTTCTAAAATATCCGCAGTACTAGCAGAGATATCTCTATGCAGTACTCTTCTCATTTTCCTCAGTAAGTAGATTGAGATTTCACTTAATCTTGGGAAAGACTAGAGGTATGTAGTCTGAGCTTGATACAGTACATCCTTATAATTTGGATTTCTGCAAGGATGCAAATAGACACCCACAATTCTTAGCATCATTTTCTCAACACAAATGCATAGTTTGAAGAGCACTGTTTTCAACTAGGAGAGCCTATTCAAAAAGCAGTAGGCAGCAGCATTTCCTTGTTTTGCATACAATGTATGTTGTCAAGACCTACTAGCTCTTATCTGGTCTAAACTCTTATTACTTTGCACTAGCCTCCTTTTGGGCTTTGTATGCAAGATGCAAAATAAAAAGAGTTGTAAGTAACTAGTTTTCAGTAGTCCTTGGAAGGGTGCTATTTATTCCACATGAAGTACAGTTAAGTGGCAGGTGACAAAGTGCCTTGTCAAACACAAGAAGGTTCTTACTGAACCAACCCTATGAAGAAAATTCTGTGTACATTAACCAGAAAAGTCTCACTTTCTGCAATAGTTGACTTGATGAAATCCATTGACATTGACACATAACCCCCACAAGGCTGAGTAACACTTCAGATGTCTAGACTTCATTGATTAGCTACACCCCACCTCTCCTTGAAATAAACCGAGCTTGACTGCTTGATGCAAGTGCACTTGATGCTTGTTTAAAAATAGCTCTTCAGCAGCCTTTGAAACTGGTTTCCCACTTGCTGTGGAATGAATGTGTTTAACAGTGTTATCTTTTAATAAGTCTGGAAGGTGTTGCTGGTTTCCTTCCCCCTGCTTTCCCCTCCTCCACCTACCCTAAGGATCATAAGAGGTTTCACAATTCAGGTAACAAATATCTACTGAACATTAAACTGCGGGGTTCACCAGCACTAGGACCTGCTTGTAGGCCTATTTCATCAGTACACAACAAGAGCAGATCAGAAATTCATTGTATTCCTGGAATAAATCTAAAAAGTGAAAAGATAACAAAAGCAATTCCTTTTGTTTATGAAGGGTAACAAAGCTTATTTGCTTAGTGCAGAGTCTGATGAAAGTCACCTTCTCATCCATGACCATACTGGGAGAAGTACCCTTGTCCTGTGTCAACAGCATGGCTTAGCACAGGGTGCAGTGGGCTTTGTGGCTGTCATGCAGTGTGTTCCTCCTCCCTCCCCAGTACTGCATACATATTACAGCTGCTGTTGTCCTTGTAAAACTTATGGCTGCAGCTGCATTTTCATTACTCCAGTTCTGAATTCTTTCCAAAGTGATGTAGTTCCAGCTCTTTCAGTGGTACCTTATCTGTATGGAGATTCCCTTCACATCTAGGGAATCTCAGCAACTTGTTTGTGAACTTGTTTGTTATTTTTATTAAAACAGTGTATTTCAGTTTAGCAAATAGATAATAAAATATCAGAAGATAGAGATTGTAAGGAGAATGGTATTGTAAGTGTAGGGTAGGAGCTGTTTCAAAGAGAAATGTCTTGAACATCCTCTTAAGGGGTGCATTACACTGTAAGGAGTGAATTAGAATCCAGAACTGGTCTATCTTTAATCATCATTTTCATCAATAGATAAAGTTAAATATTAGCTCTGTGTTGATGTTAGGAAATTGGGAGGACTTATGTGTCCAAGATGGTATAAGGAGTAGTAAGACCCTGAAGACCAGAGAGACTGAAATCTGGTAGGTACCAAGTATGACTTCACGCTGCAACATGCTAACAGCTCAAAGGAAAGGACTGTCCTGTGTGATGTGGGTGATTTTCCCCATGGAACATGGGCATTCTGGAAATGGTGCAATTGACCAGCAGTAATGAGAAGCAGAATTGTTCTGATGGCTTCATCAAGACTCTCCCCTACCCACATTCCTGAATATATGTTTCATGTGAAAAATCTTGAAGTTAACTTTTGCCCTAAAAGGGCAAAACCCACAAAGTATTCCAGCAGTCATTTGGGGAGTAAACAGAGCATCCAAGACCTCATTAAAATCAGAACTTGAGTATTCGTAGCAGCCTGTTTGGAGTAACTGCAATAGATGTGGTTCTCTGGTTTTGCTGCTCTGACTGTAGCTCTAAGACCCATTCAAGCTTTCCAGTGCCAATAGGGTATTTCACACACATATCATGTTTCATCTGTGGAACAGTTGGTGCATGGTGCCATACAGACAAATTAAGATCTCTGAAATCGTTTCCTTTTTCTCTCTGAAACATGCTATTAGTCTTAATGAGTCTAAGTGCTGGCAGGTTATGTCCAACTTTGGTATGGAAATCGGAGACCAATGCTTTACTCCTTTCACTGTTCCCAAAGATTTTTTTCATGATTTTTCAACTTGGCTGTGAGTTCAGAGGACATGGATTTACTCCAAGGGGTCCTCTAATCTTATTAGTGCTCTGCTTGATCAAATACAGTGCAGTCTATCTGGTTTTGTTTTGTTGTCCTGTGGATGAGCAGCACTGTGTGTGTGCATGAATAATATATAGGTCAGTATAGATGTTTGTGTTCTGGGTGCAAGCCTCTGCCACTGACTGCAGTTCTTAGTGATGTCTCTTTTCCTATATCTTTTTTCAGATTAGTCCGGGAGGTGACAGGAGTAAATGTCAACATGAGAGTTGGAATCCACAGCGGGAGAGTTCACTGCGGGGTCTTGGGCCTTAGGAAGTGGCAGTTCGATGTGTGGTCGAATGATGTTACATTAGCCAACCACATGGAAGCAGGGGGCAAAGCTGGGTAAGTTGCTTCGTCAAAGCCATCATGGTCACCTGGGTGTTGTTTTTGTGTCTGACACTTCTCAGAGAGGTGTGGAAATGGGGGAAAGAGGTTTTGACAGTCTGTATACCTGCTGTAAAATTAGCTGTGGTTATAGTTTTCTAAACATACGCAGACGTTAGCAAGGTTATTCAGCTGTCTATATACATGTGTTAGGTTACAGAAAGTCTACAAATTCCCAAGATAGGCATATCCTTCTCTGGTAAGAATTGAATTCCTTCTCTATGAAACAAAGCTGATAGCTACAGTGGAAAAGAACAGGTCTGTGTGAACATTGGCAGAGCTGGCTATGGTTCCAAAGAATGTGGCTGTATGTCAACGACACCTGCTGGAGAGCATTCCATTTGTTGCTGGATGTTATGAGAAGAGTTGTTTCAGTCTTGCTTTCTGTTCTGAAAATCTCCTTTGAGAGAGCAGTATGTTTTTGTTTCACAACTGTTTGCACCATCTGAAGTCTGACTTGCTGCTACTCTGTCCCTGGAAGATACTTGCTCAAAACAACTTTCCATGTCTGTTTAAACAACTTTCCTCTGTGTTGGAAGAATGTGCAAGACTATGATACTCAATGGATTACCTCTACAGGGCACTCTTGTACCAGTGACTAAAGGGATGCAACAAAAAAAGTAATGTGCTACAATATGTATTACATATGCCCATTGAATAGACTTTAAAGGGTCTGTATGTGCCAAAAATATATATCTGCTAGAGTGATCAAGGCATTGGATCTAAGGATGTGCTTATAAATGAATGTGTAACATGCTTCTCACCTTAGAATTTGTCTCCTGCCCTGCTTCCTCTAAAACAGACAGAACTTCTGATACACATCTGTAAGTGGCATGGCTAAATAAGTTGGGGTTTTTTTGCTGGTTTGATACAGGACATGTAGCCTGTTGCTGACAGGAACTGACTTATAGACAGATGATAATTTCTCAAGCGTACAAAACTGTCTTATCTTTTGTCTCCTGTAAGACGCATCCACATAACGAAAGCAACCCTGAACTATCTCAATGGAGACTACGAGGTGGAGCTGGGCTTTGGAGGGGAACGCAATGCTTATCTGAAAGAGCACAGCATCGAGACCTTCTTGATTGTACGATGCAGCCAGAAACGGGTAAGGTCATGAAAACAAATGCAAGTTTCAGATACTTTTAACAACTAGGTGGTCTCCAACACATCCAAGTAGAGCGAACACTAGCTATTTTAGATGTACTCTGTTGACAATCTGACCTTCAGTGGCAAAAATTCCGATTTCGCTCTCTTCTTCCTGAACTTCTGCATGTGTAGAATGGAGTCTAGCCAGCTTCTGCAAAGGTTTCTCCATCAAGTACTTTCTAGTTCTATCAAAATATATCCTGGGTTATTTTAAAAATCATTTTTAAGGATTGTTTTCATATAGATTTGCTCTTTTTTTTTTTTTCCCCCCTATTAAATTTGATACTTGTGCAAGTTCTTAAAGCAACAGATAAAAACAAGTATGTTTTTGTCCACTGGCTCACTGTATTGCCACAAACATAATGTTTAGAGCAATTCTTATCATGACTTTTCAGCCTTTGCTTTTGAAGATGGGAAAATCTGACCCCCTATAATGATGAATGACACTGTGACAGTGGAATGAGATCATAGCTATTGCTATGACACAGATCAAACTGCACAAAATAATGCTATTAAGGCACTGCTTGTTTGAACTTGCATCAAATCACACTCAAATGGACTTCAGCCAATATATAGATTTTTATGACATGACATAAATTAGGTTGATATTAACACTAGTTTGTATTTTTTAAACAATGGTAAACTGTAGTACTAGAAAAAAAACATTTTTGATCACCTAAATAAGCTAAATAAGGCAATGACAAAGGGAACATTTCCCATACCCTGTGTTTCTTCTGTTTGCACGGCTTTCAATCTGTTCTGCTGGTTATGCCACTAGATGAAGAAGAATACCCGCTTAAAATCTTGTCCCTTCCAGGGTATAACTTATGTCAGGTTTTGCTAAGAATGTTTTTTGATGGATGCTAGAATATTGTCCCTTGGTTTCTGGTTTCTGCAAGGTGATGAAGATATTCTAACATATGCTTTGATCAGTCTGCCAAGTTGCCTTCCCTTCTTAACAACTTCTTGCAGAGTGAAAGGTGTTGTCCACGTGTAGTAGATGAGTCTGCTCTTAACCTTGAGATGACCTTATTAGTTCAAGTAGTGCAAGTTCATGCTTGAAGGCTCCATATTAAAACCCTGCTGTTACTTCAGGTGTGATCAGGTACATCTGCACCATACCTCACAATTCTGATGTCCTTTCAGAAAGCACAAACTACTTAGCTGCAATTGGCATTGCGAGACTTCTTTCCGCTTAAACGCTGTGTCTTTCTGAAACATTGGCCTTTTGAAGGTAGTATCTCTCATGATTGGTCTCTGGATTTGCTTGAGCCTAAATTCTGAACAGCTCTCACACCTGCACATTCTGATATGATCAGTCATTGGGGAATACTGTTATTGAGTTTAGATGGATATTAATATCTTAAGGCAGCAATGCATGGGGCAGTTTTGTTGTTTTTTTTTTGCATATAGATCATCAAATTTAATTTCCTAATTCTGTCTCTTCTGTGTTGTGAGAAAACTCCATTGAAAAGCTGAATGAATGCACACAATTATAATATTTGAAGAAATGAATCAAAGAATATTAAAAAAGGGAGGAGAGGGGGGAGAAGAAATGCAGTTTAATTAAAGGTTTGTTCTAGAGGATCTAACAGTGAGGATGGTTTATTCTGTGTCAAGAGTAGATGCATAGGTGACTCACTTAGCTGCCTGAGCTATACCCCAGCTCACACAGGCCCCCTGGAATTGCCTGAATACCTTGTCCATCGGTCCCATGGTCATCCAAACCCAACAACCTCACGAGTTCCAGTGAATGCATGTCATGTCAGCATTTACTGTCAGACCTTTTCTGCTTATTGTTGCCATGGGGAGTCATAACTTCAAACTTCCTGTCTTTTATTGTTCACTTTACGTTTTCAGCCATTAAATTAATTCATTGTGTTAATGCCATTTGTTTGGTACAGAGTAAACTGGAGGAACATTTATGCAGTATTTTCTGTTCCAGGAATCAGAATTCCTTCTTTGAAAATAGCATTTTTTCTTCTTAAGAATGCTGTTAACTGGAATATGTTTAGTTGTTTTGGAGAAAAAAAATATGGCTAGATTTTGATTACTTCAACTTTTTTCTGTAGCTGAAAATGTAGTCCTTGTTTTCCTTCTGATAGACATAAGAATTTCTACTGAAAGAATAAACTGCAAAACCTTAGAAATACTGTCAAATACTACTGAAAACTGAAGGTTTCTCTTTCCTCATCAATAAAGATCTGCTTTCACCTTTCTGTTTGCACTGTCCCATGCTATTGATATTCTTGTGGATAAACACTTCCCTGTGAAAAAAAGCAGTGTCTTAGAACTGCTTTTCAGATAGCCCAAAGCAGGAGTGACTTGAGCAGATAAAAGGTTTTGATTGCTGTTTCCAATTTATTTTTTGACCCCTGAAGACTGCCACTCACTGCTGGACTCCAAGTGGAGACCAGTTTCTTAATGTATGTAAGAAAGGCACAGTTTATTAAACTATGTAAGAAATGCAAAGATAAGTATAAACTATAATGTAGACAGAAAAATGTAACTAGAAAGAATTTCTTGAGCCATCAAATCTACCTCAGTGCTACTTGGGCAATATGCATACATCACACAATTCTTGCAGACAGCAGTTGTATCCTCTCTGTCCCTCTCAACCTTTTCAATCCCAAGACAAACTCTTCTAATCTCTTCTTGCAATGAAGAAGAGAATCCCAGGTTCTCACAACAAACTGTTTTCCCAGTCAGCATAGAAAACCATTACCTCTTGCACAGCTGTGTTACCTCCGAGTCTCATAGTTGTTCTGTGATGGATGGATGTAATTCCTGGTAAAGAAGTGACATTTTTTACTGTAATCTCTAAAGGAATGATTCTGGGTTTTGTAGATTGGAATATCCCATTTCTGCTATGTCAGCTCTCAAATGTCCAGTGCTATTTAATATTCTTTTGCCCTTATCAGTCAAATATTGCCACCACTTCTCTCTTTACAAAGCTCAACAATGCTGCACTTGCTGCCTGATTTGGTAAGGAAACTATTTTTTAAATATGCCCCAAGACTAATCACTGACCAATTCTCTCAGTGACTTTCATCCAGCCTAATTTATCTTCCCTTAAAGTCATCTCTTGCTTTTTCACCATAAGCCAGCTCTTCTCCCAGCTTCTAGTTCCCCCACAGCCTTATCCTCAGTCCCCAGCACAGCACTCTCTCAAATGCTCTACGGAAAAAAAAGCAAGTCCAGGGACAGTTAATGTATTTTTTCTGTTTAGAAAAGCTTGGATGCTCTCATGGCTGTTAATCCAAGCCAGCATTTATTGCTCTACAGTTCAGTGTCATGATCCCTGACTAAATAGTTATTAAAAGTATCTCTTACCAGAACTGAAATTGAATTTGGCAGTTTTGCAGAGATCTGGGATGGAGGTCGTCCTTCTGCATTCAGCACATTACATTTTAAGTTTTGCTTCCAATTTCTGTCATGTTTTCTGTTTATAACCCTACCCTTATGATCCCTGTTCCTTTTTGCCTCGACTGCGGCTGTACTGATTATCTGAAAAGAGAAACAGTTTGTTCCTTCGGTTCTGGAATGATGTAGATTTTTGAATATCTGTTTTCCTAGGGCTATATAGGGTGATTTATATAGAGTGAGTTCTACCCTAATTCACTATTCTTCTCTTATTTGTTTGAATATATATTTCTGTTGAACTTAGTACCTTCGCATGAAATGAATACAGGAAATCTCATTGCCCTTCCTCTTTTACTGGCTTTGCTTGTTCATTCTTTATCTGGAAAATCACTGTTTCCAGATACACAGAGAATTATTAGTTAAAGTTGCTAAGACTGTTATGCAGATCATTACTGGTTCCCAAACTTAGCCCCAAGGCATTGTAATGAACTCCTTGCATTACCCAGTGTGACTTCTTCATCCTTCAGCAGAATGATTTTGGTTTATTCGTGTTATACTTCTAGATTTACTGCGCAGACTGTGGCACTCCTAGCACATGGCTCTGTACCTCAGCTCTTGGCTTTTGTATCTGCCTTCCTTTTATTCAAAACCTCTGTCCTGGTCATTACTGCTATTTCAGCACATCCCTGCTATTCTTAGAGTATTGAATTTAATTATAGCAGTATCCAGTAGTGAGAGTTTAGTGGACATGGTGATGATGGGCTGGCGGTTGGACTGGGTGATTTTAGTGTTCTTTTCTGACCTTAATGATTCTGTGGAACCAAGTCCTTATTTTGCCTGAGCTTCTGGTGTTCGGGTAGGAACACATCACTTAGTGGTTATGGCCAACTTTTGCTTTTCTTTGAGGTCAGGTGCCACAGTAGTTGATCTGCAGAACCAGCACATCAGTTCTAGTCACTGATAGAGTCTTTACTCTCAGAAGGGTGCAGAAGTATGTGCTTGGTGGAGTGGGAAATGGGTCTAAATTTAAGGTGAATAAGATTTTAACAGCACATTAGGTTCGCAGTTAGTTTTATAGCCCTCAAAGAATGCCAGAAGACTGGGGAAATGCTTTGCTTTGAACACAGGTGGAAACAAAACATGACTGTCAACAGATGAGCAATACTGCTGACTAAACACTGCACTGACTGCTCAAAGGCAGCCAACTGAAAAAATGTTTATTTACTTCTAAGGCCTTTCAGTCACAGTAAATATGGGCGTTTCTTTTAACAATAGCAGGTACACAACAGTTTCAGAAAGAATTGTTGATGATGGCCTTGAAACAGCTCAACAAAACTTTGGCTGTAACTCCTAGAAAAACAATTCCCATTCTTTTCCAAATAGTGTCCTGGAACTGCATCCAGCTGAAGAAACAAAATGGTCATTTAAATGCTGAGCATGTGACTCTTCTAAAACACCATCAATCTAATGTGTTGATTCCTCGATTTAACAAATTTAATCACGACTCTGTGGGTTGCTACTCCTGTAGATTTATGAACCCAGTGTTTAGACCATGTATTACTGCAAGAAACACCATTCATACCAGTGGGATTTCAAGACGATTTAAGGCAGAATAGGTAGCTGACTGAGAAATGCTCGATCCCTTCTCAGCATCATTGTTTTGTTGTACTGATAGTGATTGCATAAATTGGAAAATCTGATCATACGCTAAAGAAGTAACAGGCATGCTTAATGCAACTGATAATTGTAAGAAAACCCCAGCTATTTCTGCAGTTCTGCTGTAGTATTACTGTAGCTTAGTGTGTGGGAACTGGTGGTGGGAACGCAACAAAACCTCTGGGAATACAATTTTAAAGGCTCTTCGTGAGTTCGGATTTGAAAAGTTCCCACATCTTCTGAAGTGCAGCCACTTTAAATCTGAAAAACACATTGCTGTCAGAAACCTTTGCACCTGCTCTGTTGTTGGTAGTACCTGTGATGAGTAGGACTAAAAGGTGTCTTCTGTTCCTTCTTTTTATTCTTCCTTCCTGCTTCGTTATGCCTTAGGGAGCACTGTGTGCAAGGTATGCTCATGCTGCCATTAGGCAGGAGGAAGCAGTGTAGGGATCCTCATAAATTTCCAAACCAAAGCTGTGATCCTACTTGTTCTTCATTTTTAGACCTTGTTATTCTCATCAGACACTGAATATGCTACTTTTCAGAAAATAAATTACATCTACTTTAAAAAATGTAGTGTTCAAATAAATGCTTTTTGAGTAAGTATTGATGTTAATGGCAAAGTCCTACTGTCCAAGATAACAGAGTAGCACAGCATGTAACATTGGAAAACAGAAAATCCACAATTTATTTATATATGTGTTTTAATGTGATTGGAAATACTGCTGAAACACAGCTCACAATCCAACATAAACCTTCTAAAAGGGGTGGGGAAATACCCCCACAGAGTGCACGTGGCCAGGGATAATTTATGGTGCCTGACCTCTCTCAGAAGTATGTATTTACCAATTTGTCCCAACCTTACCTCAATGCAGATGTGCCAGTATGCATGTACGAGGTCTTTATTCCCTTCACATTAATCAGGTGATTGGCATGAAGTAAAAGTAGTGCTGCAGAGTTACCCTGCACTGGAAGCAGGTGGGAGGATCACTCACTGGCTGGTAGGGCTTAGCATATCTGATTGCATTTGGGACTTTAAGGCTTTTCTCAAATTTTAAGCAAATTGACCAAGTTGTGGGGAAAAACTGCTCCATGTATCTTTTCATCATCTGTTGATGTAAAGGTATTTGCAATGTAAGCCAAATAGCTTTGCTTTATAGGTCCCCAGCCTAGTTTTTGATTGCTTCAGGTTGAAAACCCTTCACTAAACTGCAATAAAATAGACTGACAGTGTCACTTTTATTAGTGACAACAATGTATATCTGCTTGTAGAAAATGGAACTACATTTTCTACAAGTTTTCTGGCATCACGTTTTATAAAACAAGAAGCACAACTGTGAAAAAAATCCATACATGAAAAAAGAAACCACAAAAAGTGCTGCAAATGTTTGCAAGCACTACAAAGTGCGATGACTTCTAAAAACCAAAACCTCAAACCAACTCAGATCTGCACATCGGCGTTGCATCACGCTCGTGTATTTTTAGCACTTAAAGTGCTGCTCCCCTGGAGGTGATCCAGTGGCCCTGTTAGGATTGCTCATGTGAAGTTCCCTGGTGCCAAGCGGTGGAGTTTCCAGCGCTCGCAGCTGAGGTGGCAGTGAGTCCAACATGGGGATGGAGGCAGCTGCAGCTCTGGGGGCAGGAGGTGTGGGAGCACACGTCCCACTGGTGAAGCTGGTGTTTCCTTTGGGACAAGCTTGCAGGGCCACCTGCCCTAAATGCTTGGTGCCCTCATGGTGAGCATGCCATCTCATGGGAAATGTTGTAGGAGTTGTCTCTTCTTTGCAAGAAAAGAGAGGATGATTTCCCATACTTGACAATCAGATGGTTTTCCCCAGCACTGTGTTTAAACATTCTTTTTGCTTTCTTTTGGGAAAAAAAAAAAGAAAAGCAAATTTAAGGCAGCATAACATTTGACATTTAACTCTCTGGTTTCCATGGAAATAACACCAGGTATATTGCAAACTCTTGGCAGGTACAAGTTACAGTGAGTAGCAAGGAACCAAAATAAACAGATAAGGAAAGTGGATTCCAGGCAAAAACAGATGCTGATCAAATTGTCATTCAAGACAAACAAAAATTCTAAGTTTAAAACAACTGGTTCTTTTTTTTTAATGTTGTCCAGATGCCTGAATACTGTCTGCAACCCAAAATTAACAATTTCATCTAATTGTTTTGGTAAACACATGTAAGCAGCAATTCTCTTGAAATTGGTTTCCTCTCCCAAGTAATACGCAGGCAGGTTTTAGCTGTTTGTTATCCAAGCCCTACAGAGTTTGTCTTTAAGTAAGGTAAGATAATCACTGCACTTTCATGCTCTTGCAGTTGGTTTTGAGCTTTAACGAAACCTTTCAGACCTACAGTGTACAAGATTTGCAGTATGCTTCCAGTACAACCAAGATTCAAAACCATCTCTGGTAGCAAACACAAAGACTTTGTCCAAACTTCAGGGAATTTGGTGCCAATGGCAATATTTGCAGCTAGCATTAGGGCAGAGGAGACCATTTTTTTGTCCTGTTGCCTTTTGCTAGCAGCTACGCAGTTCAGTTGATTGTAAGATTTATATGCTTGCCTGGCTGGGAAGATGTTCTGTTCCTTCAAGTATGGAAAATGCCATGCTTGTACCTACTGAAAAAGGTGTTGGCTATTCACACACACCTCTCTCATTTGTCTTTCAGAAAGATGAGAAAGCCACGATAGCCAAGATGAACCGGCAGCGCACCAACTCCATCAGCCACAACCCGCCGCACTGGGGTGTCGACCGGCCCTTTTACAACCACCTAGGAGCTCACCAGGTCTCCAAGGAGATGAAGAGAATGGTAATGCCTTGCATTGTGGCCATTAATGTCTTTTTTTCCTGATACAGCATTATATATCCCTCCGTGCTTCGTCTAAAGGTTTTTGCAGTCCTGAGGGCATCTTCCAAATGTGGGTAGTAAATTGTTTTTTTGACTACAGAAGTAGTAATAAATAGTACATCTGGAGGTAGTGATGGTGAGGTGAGGCACAAGGGTGTTTGGAAGGAGAAGGGAGCCTGAATGGCAGAAAAAGGGCTCTTTGGTCTGACTTGTCTGAAAACTCATCCAAGCTGGTGGAGAGGCTGTGATCAGCTACAAAAATGGCTCAGTAGTGCAAGCATTCAAATGGCAAGTGGCACACATTTCTGTTAGCTTATAACAGACCAACACTTTCAGGGGATTCTCACTTGCATTATACAGACAGGTGCTGCTCACCTCTGAGCTACCTGCCCATGTATGCTCGTGGGTACCCAGGAATCACACCACTCTATTTAACACTCAAGAATACATTATAAAGGAACATGGATTAATTGGTCTAAGGTAGCAGGCATCTTCGTTTCATAAATTATATTCTTCATTACTTCTAAATTAAAATGAAGAATGGCCAGTTACCAACACAATTGGGCCGAGAATAATTTTGTGGTTTATTTTACACAGAGATTTTATCTTTGTTTTCTGCAATGAAGATTAAGAAAAGAGTTTCTATTTTAAAGACTGTTATTAATAATAAAAATAGTTAGCACCTATTTAGTAATTTGCATGCGTATGCAAATTGCTCTATGATCTTATTATTCTTTAGATGAAGTTTTAAACAAATGAATTCCTTCTAATATTCTGTACGTGAATGTAATTTAGGACAAAATTAAAATGTATTTACCTGGGTTACGCATGGGTATATCTGTCAGATTGATTATGTCAAAGCTGTTTGAGGACTGCAAATCACATTCTGTTAGTCATACATGATATTCAGCTGCTTATCCAGCTCAAAACTCACTGATTGAGTGCTGGGATTTTTTGTATTCCCTCTTGTTCACTTGGGTGTGACCGTAAGAGCCCTTCTGCAATGAGTTTATCATGCTGTCTTGATCCTTCGTACGCAGTCAAAAGTGTGTATTTGTTGCCTGAAGTCAAAGTTTTGTTGCAGGTCACCAAAGCTTCGGAGAAATTTTTAACACGGGGATCACCTTCACAGCTTAAAATTTTTGGCGTAGCTACAGGCAAATGCATATGGTGTTTTATAATGGGAAATGCTGGCACATTTATTAATAGTTGGTGCTAATATTATTCAATCATAATATTATTTTACAGTGCTAAACTGTATTTCTTAATCTCCATAGTAATGTTTCTTTCATTTCTCAGATATTCTAATAAGGGTTTCTGACATAAGCGTACAGATCTGTGGAACAGTGTGTTTTTTAATGTGGGCTTTTCAATAGGGCGTGCTCAATAGGCACGACATTATTAGAAGAGCTAATCACACTAGCATATAATTATAATTATAAGTTTCTTTGAATAGCTTGTAAGGAGTTCTTGCATCCTCCTGTTCAGAAACAAGGTATAAGCATGCCAAACAGTATCATGCTTCTTGGTGTTAATTACAGTTTGCCATGTCTAGCTGGTTGTTTCATTGGAAAAAACATAATTATTTATTGAAATATCAAGCTGAGTCCTACAAACATCACTGTCTTGAGCTAGTAGGAGGAAAGGATTCTTTTCTTTTTTCCTTTTTTTTTATCTTCAACCTTTCCTTGTAATGATATTTACCTCTTTATAGATTCAGCTGCTTAGAAAATCTTCTCCACTCGATCTGTTTCTGTGCTGCCTCCTGTAGCAAGCTCTCTTTTGAGAGGCTGATGTCTGTGTTTCATGTGCCATGCTATTTTCTGAAAGCCAGGTTAAACATCTTTCAGATATAACGTTACTTATTTTTTACTAGGCTTTATGTTGTTCTTGGGGAATCAATTTTTTTTTTAAATCATTATTAACAGTACTTCCCTCTGCTGTATCTCTGAGGTGCTTTAGTCTGAACAAAAACATGCTGCCTTCTGTGGACTGGAACCATCTTAATGTCTGCTAGATGGACATCTTATTGATCAGATCGTAAAATCAATTCCTTGCGTTAGCTTCTGATCTAACTACGCATTGCTTTGCATCACCTATCTTTGCACAGTACTTCATTTGTATGCCACCTCTGATGCCGTGTTACTTTAAGCTACGTGTGCTTAAAGGCACGCACAGTGCACACAGTCTGCATGCTGCCTGCTTAGAAATACAAAGTGCAGACAGACAAAAGGGGGGCAGATCTACAAAGGCTTTTTCAGCACTCCTCTGGGATGACATGCCATTGATCTCGGTAAGCTGCACCAGCTTTCAAAGCTCCTCAAGATGTGCTCTTTGTTCACGTCACCCACCTTTCCCCAGCCCTCCTGTATGTAATTATCTGTAGTCTTTTCTCTGCAGGCAGTGCCGCTTTGCTTGTTAAAACCTGAAGTCCCTTAGCCCTGTAATGTCAAAACAGGTGTTTGTAACAGGGATCACAAGCTAGCACTCTGCCTGGAGCAGGGTGATGTTGCAATGATGTGCAGTTTCCTTACATATAGATATCACAGAATCACAGAATGGCTAGGGTTGGAAGGGATCTCAAGGATCATGAATCTCCAACACCCTGCCACATGCAGGGCCACCAACCTCCACATTTAATAATAGACCAGGTTGCCCAGGGCCCCATCCAACCTGGCCTTGAACATCTCCAGGGATGGGGCATCCACGTCCTCTTTGGGCAGCCTGTTCCAGCACCTCACCACTCTCTCTGTAAAGAACTTCCCCCTGACATTCAATCTAAATCTTCCCTCCCTCAACTTAAAACCATTTCCCCTTGTCCTGCTGTTATCTACCCTTTCAAAGAGTTGGTTTCCCTCCTGTTTGTAGGCTCCCTTTAGGTACTGAAAGGCTGCAATGAGGTCACCCCGCAGCCTTCTTTTCTCCAGGCTGAACAAGTCCAGCTCCCTCAGCCTGTCTTCGTAAGGGAGGTGCTCCAGTCCCCTGATCATCTTTGTGGCTCTCCTCTGGACCTTCTCCAACAGCTCTGTCTTTCTTGTACTGGGGGCTCCAGACCTGGACACAGTAATCCAGATGGGGCCTCACAAGAGCAGAGTAGAGAGGGACAATCACCTCCCTGTCCCTGCTGGCTACCCCTCTTTTGATGGAGCCCAGGATACCATTTGCTTTCCGAGTTGCAAGAGCACACTGCTGGCTCATGTTAAGTTTTTCATCCATCAGGACCCCCAGGTCCTTCTCTGCAGGGCTGCTCTCAAGGACTGCTCCTTCCAGTCTGAATGGATGCCGGGGATTCCTCCGGCCCAAGTGCAAAACCTTGCACTTTGCTGTGTTGAATCTCATTAGGTTCACCCAGGCCCATCCTTCAAGTCTGTTGAGGTCCCTCTGAATGACATCCCTTCCTTCCACCGTGTCAACCGTACCACTCAGCTTGGTGTCGTCAGCAAACTTGCTGAGAAACCTGCAAGCTCAGTGAGGCCAGAAACCTCACATAGAGTAGAAGGGCAAAAGCACAGTTGATCTAGCTATAAATACATTTGTATGTTGGGTAATATGGATTGTTATAGGGGACATACATTTTAGACACAGGACTTAGAACTCATTGCATTATGACAACCGTATTTTCAGGAAAAACAGAGACCGTTTTTTGCAGCACTACATAGACTTCCCCAAAAGATAATATTAAAGTTCCCTGAATAGCATTTTTGTGAGGGATCTGTTTTATTTAAAAGTAAACAAAATTATTTTGGCTTTCTTTCTTGCCTTTGAACGCTGGCTCAGGCAAGCCGTCTGTACTCTGAGGATTTATTAGTAGTAGTCCTGGATGAGACAGATTCATATCAAAGGCAGCTGCAGGCTTCTTCCTTTCCTCCTCCTTCTGTCACAGCATTTCAGTGCTGCCATGTGTGGGCATGGGGGCACAGCATCACATCCAGGTAGAGGTGCAGCAGGGCTGGTGGGGCAGCACCCGGCCATCAGCTTGTGTTGTGGTTGGAGCTTAGCCTTGGTTGGGCCCAGCTGCCTTCAGCTGTTCCCCCAGGCACATGGGAGTTTATCCAGGCACTTGTAGACTCATATAAATAACACAAAATCCCAAACACGTGTCCATGCAGCAACAGTCTAAAACATTCTGGAATTATTCCCCTAGTCCTACCCTAGCTTAGCTATGCATGAGGCAGCTGGGGTCACAATGGTGCCAACCCCTCCCACCCTGCCCTGAGTCTCTGCTCTGTTCGTGGTGCACGTGGAGGAGCAGAGCTCCCACAGTCCCCTACACCAGCCTGGTGTTCCCCACTGTTTCTTTGGTCTGTTTTTTAATTGCAAAAGAATAAAAAACAAACTGACTTCAAAGCATCTGAGAACACAGGTGTATTTATAGCTAGAAAAATATTTATACACTGAGAAAGACTTTGCTTTTCCCAGTACAGATATGAGATTGTTTCTATAAATATTGATGAATTTTAGACTTCTGGAAATAATGCTTGTGCATCAGTTCTCATCAGCAAAACAAAACTATGGAAAAAAGGAAGAAAAAAAAAAAAGATTGTAGTAGATTCTACAGTGAAAGAACTTCACTGTAATCAACAACTAAAAAGCAAACACTGATACCTTCCAACATGGCAGGGCTGTTCTAGATGACAAATGATTCTATTCAGTGTTAGTTAGCTGGAAAACATGTCCAGTTTGGGATTACAATCCTTTAGGAGAAAGTGGATGAACTGGAGATAGTCCAGTGGAGAGAATTACAAATGAGGAGAGTTTCAGCAGTATGACCTGTGAGGAAGGGCTGAGACATTAGGTTTGTTTAGTCTAGAGAGGAGGACATTGAGTAAGAACAAAGTCTTCAGATATATGAAGGCTTGTAAGGACAGGGTATCACGGTAAATTGTTCCCCATGTCTGCAAAGAGCAGGTTGAAAAATAGTCATCTTAATTTGCTGCTGGGAAGATCCAAAAAAAAAGCTTGTAGATACAAGGATTGGGCTATGTAAGGAGCTTGTAGAACTCCTGCTGTTCCTGAAAACATTTTGTTTGTTTCCCTCAGGGCTTTTCAGTCTGGAGGGTCATCTTAAAACATTTTACAAATATAGAAGCAATACTCTTAAAAAAAAAAAAAATCCGTATTAGGAGAATTTATAGAGCATAAAGAATAGAAAATATCTTTAAATGTTTTATGAAGTTTCCAGTCTAAGCTATGCTAAACTTTGAGGCATCTCTCTCTCTTTGGATAAAAGCCAGTCATACCCACGTTTCTGGCAGGTGTCTCAGCCCTTGCATAAAAATCTGAAAGGGTAGAAATCTCACAGCTGTGAAAAATTTCATAGGTTGCCTGGAAATGCTATGGGTGCCCATTACTGGGGGCACTCAAGGCCAAGTTGAGTGGGGCCCTGGGCAGCCTGATCTGATGCGCAGCAATCAGCCCATGGCATGGAGGTTGGAGCTAGATGATCTTTATGGTCCATTCCAACCAAAGCCATTTTATGATTCTATTTTGCACTGGCTTTCATGGGCAGGTAGTTCAGTGTCTTCCACTGATACCATTGGGAAGATTCACACTGGGAACAGGTACATCTGAGTCCCTGTAACCCAACAAGAGCAGAATGGCTAATGTGATTCCTGAGCCTGGTTGTAGGTGTTGGGCAGATTTCCTTTTATTTTTTCAGCTGCTGGAATGATCTAACATCAGGAAGTTTAGGAACAGAAAGAGGAAACCCTGAAGATCTGCAATGCTGATTTCGGACTGAGTGTGTTTCTGCCATGAGCCTGCATGAGAGCAATGAAGCATTTAATCTGCAGTGAAATTGCGTATGACCTCAGTGTTAGTTATGAAGTAAACCAGAAGTGAAATTGAATAGGGTTTATACACGTGTGGGAAACATGACTGCATGCAGATGTTAAAAATGTGAAGCGAGGTTAAAAAAAAGCATCCTGGGAATGTCTGGGGCAGTAAAGAACAAGTCCTTATTCAAGTGGCAGTGCCCGATGCCTTGTGGCACTACTGCTCCATGCAGTCTGCTGTTTGATACTGTTCGGTGTTTGCTTTCTAACGAAACATCACTCATCCACAAGCCTAGTCTTTCAACCATAAAATATAATTCTTTGTTCTATTTGCCCTATCTTAAACCAAGCATTTCTCTGTGTGTTGCATCACAAATACAATTTGCTTCTACTCTTTGTTGTCCCCAGCTTACCCTTACAATAGATTTTCTTGTTACTTGGAAATGAAAATTAGGGAACAGGTGCATCGAAGGAATGAATGCTGTAGCTGGTTCTGTGCCAGCTACAGTGATTAGAGTAGTAGAATCATTAAGGTTGGAAAAGACCTCTGAGATTATCTAATCCAACTGTCATCAGAAGTGATTAAAAATATAAAAGTCAGTGGGCAAGTTTTCTTCGATCAGTAGTGCAGCCTCTTCAAAGAGAATCAGGATTTTCTCCATGAATGAGGCACAGAGGGTTTAACGTCCTTCTAAAAGTTTTTGTTTAGCATGAGGTCACCATTATCCTCTTTTCCAGCAATCACTTGCTAAATCTGATAATAGCAACATTAACGTCAACAGAGCTGGACAAGGACACCCAATGGAGAATTTGTCCCACTACATCTTTGCTGCCATTGTAGTATTCAGAATCCCCCAAATTCCCATAATCAAGTAGGGAGAAACTTTCAGGCAATCCATTCTGCTGTAACCCCGAGGCACTGCTACAGACCTGGGAGGAAATTGCTAACCTGGTCTGGGTTTTCTGAAGCCAATTTGTTTGACAAAACAGCAAGTTTTGTCAGCTTTGGTGCTTCTGAAAAGAGGATTTGTCTGATTCAAATGTTCTGTGTGATCTCACATAAATGAGTGGGAGCCATATTAAGCACTGTACATTGCTCAAGTTGTTGGAGGTTTTGTACAGTTTTGTGTCTGCAAACTTAAATTTCATTCCAGTTGATCAGGGCTTGCAGTCAACCTTGATTAAATTTTTAAAAGACAAATAAGAGCAACAGCTGATCTACAGCAGCTTGTGTGAAGTCTAATTAGAGTTTAGTATTTGCAGGGAAGTCCTGCACTGATTATTTTTCAACCATCACATGCTTTTCTTGAGTAAACTGTAGTCATACAGGTAAAGGCAGATTGGATCAAGACACTACTAAAAAAGTCATACAGTCTTTTTGCAGGATTAAACTAAGCCTACAGACATAAAGATGCCTGTTTCTCTTTATGCAAGAAGCACCTCCTCTGATATTAGTGGCAGCTCAGCACACATTGACATCAGAGGTGAAGCTGTGGCACTCACCAGAACCATTTTTAGAGACAGTGGGTGACTAATTAAGGGAGGTCGCATTTGGATTCAGTGTCTGCATCTGTCTACGTCTGTGCATCCGTTTAGTTCAACAGTAATTTCTGTAGAAGTGTGTTGTTTATCATCACTTAGATTGTAGAGATGAAAGGACAGAGATAAAGGAGCCAGGAACCAGTTCAGAGTATTTCTACCACTACCTGTTAATGGGTCTTTTCTGTTATGTGAGCTGTGGTGACTGCTCACAAGTGAGGCACAGAATCACGTACTGTTTCACTTGCAGATGTGGCTTTGACATGTAGAAATTTGGATTCAGAGTTCAGAAAACTGGAAAGTGTGAGCAACCTGCCCTTCCTCTGGAAGTGAGTTCCAAGCCAGAAATGAATTAAAATTAAGGTGGGAAAGCTATTTCAAAAGCAACAGCATATGTTCTACATAGTATAAATCTGATGAGCCAAATAAATCCTTGGTTTTGGTCTGGTCCAGTCTGACAGAGGCCACGTAACAAGTCGTTTTCAGCAGAACAAAGTAGAGTGCTTCACCAGCTGTGAGCGGTACAGAGGAATGAAAGTCTATTTTATTAAGTGGGATGGGATGCAGAAAGGGAGCACTTCAGCTTTCCTTTTCAGAACTCGTTAGTCTGTGTTCCAGCTATAGCAGACACGCTGGTCTGATCTGTTTCGTAAACTAATTTTGTGCCAGTTTGTTGTTCTACACTTAGATTCTTGTTAAATACCCTTTCTACCAGACTGTGTATTTGTGTGCCTGTACTTTCTGGAGTCTGGTATAGAAATTACATTATTTCTATCTCGAGTGCTTGAAAGTCCTTCAGTCCTGTTTCTGCTCTTATACCTAATAGCATCTGCCTTCCTAGCCTTGTCTGAGAGACCACAGAGACAAAGGCAGAATGTAACACAGTACTGAAAACCTGATAAATGGAGGTGAATAATTAGTTTTGTGGTGGAGCCATAGCAGGTTTGTTTTTAACTCCATCCACTTTCTGCCATGTATGTCTTCATAATCTCTGTTACTGTGGAACATCTTTGCAAGTTGGCGTGAGCCCTTACAAGCCTCACTTTGTCATCTTGATTCGTAAGTCCGCAGTACTTTAGATTTCATGTAAGTCCCATTCATTTGGGTCTTTGTGCTAGACACGAGCAAAGGGCAAGCAAAATTAGCTTCCCTGACATTTTTGCCCTCGCAATCTTTACTGGAGTTGGCAGCAAAGCTTTTAAGGTGGAATCTGTGCATTCTAAGCACGTTGTCATTAAAAAGGTCACAGAGCTCATCAGCTCCTCTATTATCTTGTTTTTGGAGCTAGATGAAAAGCTAAAAGGGTGTAAAGTCTACTCCACTTTTCTTTGCATATTTACAATATGTTAATAATTACAGCTAATGTTCTCAAAGTTAGAAGTATTATTTCTAATGGTTCTTGATTCAAAGCATTATGGTGTAGCAGTCAGCTTGTCACAGCTTTGACAAACTCTTTATCATTCTATTTAAGGAATCCGTATTAATCTTCAAAGAAAAGAGCTTAGTTAATTTAGAAGTCACGAAGAGAGGCAGCAGTCACATGAGCTTTTAGTGCAATAGATTTCCATAAAATATCCCTCATACAATTGTAAGCTTTTGGGACAGATTCAGTAATATCACATTCCCTCTTTTTTTTTCTCCTGCACGTCAGTTCCCACAGAGGATGGTCATTAAAAGTAAGTGCTTGTAAATTCAGAGCCACCTGACCTGCCATAATACATGGTTGTTTTTTTTTTAAGAATCCCATCTAGAAAAGAAAAAGAGCAAGGCAGTTCATCAGTGGGTACTATTGCCTGTAAGGGAGCTGATACAGCTACATTTGGGTTAATGTTCCTCAATTTGGAGAGAGAACTTTCTTAGTCTCAAGGCAATTTTTAAATGCTTTTACCTTTTCATTTGCAGGCTGATGGCAGAATAATGCAGTCTCCTGGGGGAAAGGGAAAAATCCCAGTATCAGGGATATTAAAATAGTTCCTCAATAAGAATTTGATGAGGTCCTTTAGCACTGACCAGTTTCATGCCTTGGGTTTCCTTCTAGAGAAAAAGAATTTTTACTGTAACAAGGGCTGCTCCGTCATCGTGGTTATGGAGCTATTCCTGAATTTCTGTGAATTCATTTCTGTCTGATTCCTGTAGCCATCACCACTTTTGCCATTTTCATTCCTGCTGACATTTCCCAGACTTTTCTTTAAGCCATTGGTACTGCTTCAGCTTGTTGGGCATAAGTCCATGAGCAATCAAGAGGGGATTTATATACTCTACTCCAGGAATTGGCATCTTCTCTTCCTACCCTCTTATTCACTCTTTCCTAAATGGTGGGCACATGCTTTTTATCAGCTATTTTGTCTGGGTACTCAGATCTCTGTGTATGTGTGTGCAGAAATGCCAATCTTGGTGTACCTTTGAGGAGCTAAAGCTGCTCCATACCGAGACAGGCTGGGTACTGCACTGCCCAGCACAGCTACCCAGCCTCTTGCAGCATGGACAGAAGAGATCAGGGCTGCTTGCAGCAGCAACGCTCATTATCTCACTTCCTGTTGAGCTCCTTCAACTGAAGGTGTTGGTGCACACGTGATGGGACTCCATGCAGAGATCCCTGAGCTCATCTCAGTAGAGGTGAACAGGGGAGGAGAGCTGGCCTCAGTGTCTGTGTTGCTTTGCATGCTGTGAGGAAATTGTGATTTGTGGTCATTTGTCTCCTAGGCCATGAGTGTGTTAGTCCTTAGGAGTGAAGCCAAACCTCTGTAGCTCAGATTCCTACAAGACCTATGTTGAGCCAAGGGACTTTAATTGGAGGAAAGCATCCAAGACATCATGAAATAAAACTGTTTGCTAGCAGTGGAAAAGAAAAAAGACCAGTGTGCTCAAGCTTTGTGCAAGGGGAAGGAAATAATTTAAGTGACCATTTTCAAATGATTCTAATGGACCAAGCATGCCCACAAAGTGGGAGGAATTGAAAACACATTAGACAGAGCCCAGGGGGAAATTTCCTTCCCAACCTGAAGAGGGTGAGCAGCATGACACTGTGCACACGATCATCTCCCTGCTTAAAAGTATTCTTGGCATGCAATTGAGAGGCTGAAGCTTTAGTGAATAGGGGAAGAAATCTCTGGTCACAGACAAATCTCTGAGACGTATATTGTCTGAATCCTAGCAAAGTGTTTCAATGCAAAGGAGAAAGATCTCCTGTTATATGCTATCGGTTTCTAAGAAGCTATGGGTTTTTTTGTTGGGGTTTTTTTTTTGGTTTGGACTTTTTTTTTTTCCCTAAAATAACCTTGCAGACCTCTCTCCATAACAATTCCATTTTTGGAAATTCTGCTTGAAGAATCTTTCTCACGAAATGGGAACATTTGAAGTGAATCATTTGATTTGCTTAACTCAGAGAGGTTCCTACTACATTTAATTGTAAGCTGATTCTCTCTAATTAGAGTTCAAGTCACTCTTAAATATTTAGATATTGTTAGATGAGGATTCGGGAAAGAACATAGAATAATCATTTCCTTTTTTGCTTTACCTGAAATAGGCTTTTTGTGAGGTTTTAATTTTGTTTGAGCTGCCAACACGAATAACTTGTAGGGCTTCAAGTACAATCTAGTATTTTAAAATGAAGAACTAAATCAATTAATTCTGTATTATTTTAGAGACTTTATTTACAATGTTTTTGCTGAGGGAAAAAGGGAGGGGAGAATCTAGTTCTGTGTAGCTGAAGTGTTCACCCTGGTCAATGACAGCTAAACATGCAGCTCACTTTTTTTTTCATGCTTAAAGTATTGTGGCTTTTACTGAGGATATGTTTGCTGAGATTTTCTTGTAAATTGACCGGTTGGCTTGTATTCCCAAACATGCACACCTGGAAGGCAGGAGTCTGAAATCTGTGTTTGGTTTCAGGACATCAGTAGGATGAATGGTTTCTCAGCAGTCCATGAAAATCAGACCATTTTAGGAGACGCTCCAGTTGCAGTCAGTCATCCATTTCCCACGTGGATAAGCTAGAAAATGTGAACTTGATGTCTATCTAATAAGCAAGTACTGTCTGTTTTCACATCAGTTCTCTCCCCCTCATTTGTTGGCTGGTAGCTATCCATCTTCAGCTGATTTTCTTATTTTTTCCAGCCTAACTGGCTATGACACCAGACAAATTACTAAGTATTTTGTCTCCATGATTAATCAGTGAGCTTTCATTCTTGGCACTGAGTTGTAGCATTGCTTAGAGGATAAATAAATAAATCAGATATTCCTGACAACTGTAGAATGATTAAGAAAAAAAAAAAAAAAAAAACAAAAAACCACACAACAAGAAGCTGAATGATCCCTTCAGCACTGTTTAATGTGAAATGAAAAGTACATGTTTTGTTTGGCTTGGACAAGTGCACATGTTAACACTGAATCAACATTACTGTTTCCTTCTTCCCACTGCACTTGAATCCACTGGTGGTTAGTACATGGCACTGAGAGCTTTCCTTCATCTGGATTTCAGATGGCTTAAGTTGGAGTTGCAGTTTCTATTTTGAGGTGTGGTTTTACTTTGAAATGAAGGGTATAAAAATGGACATAGCTCTCTGTGAATCACAGTCCTGCCTATTGACCTGAGGGACCAGGGCCTCTTTTTTCCACTTGCTGAGTTGGTGTCATCCAGGGTCACTGTGTTGGTTTTGCTTCTGCCCATTGCTGTAACACTACATTGCTAACTCATCACAAGGGCAAAATCTGTTCTCCTTTAGAATCTGGTCCGTGTTCTTGTTGCTGATGGTGACACACAACACAGCTGTGCGAAAACTGTTGCCCAGAGGCTTTTCCTTGTAGTCATGCAGCATCAGGCAGGCCTCTGTTTGCTCCCCCAACCTGGGAGCAGCTGCAGGTCCAGCAGCTGGAACATCTTCATGTGCTCTGAGTGGTTTTGGCCTGAGGTCTCTGGGAGGAAAACAAAAGCAATGTTGCATATCTCCCAGCTACATTTCTCTTATGTTTTGGAACACAGGGTACAAACCCTGTGCCTGTGACCCTGCTTGTCAAGTATACAACTTCTCTTAACTTCAGTTAAAGTCAAGCCAAGATTTCAGAGGAGAGATTTTGTTTCATCCCATGCAAAATGTCCTTTTTCATGGTATTTGGTCTGTTAGGTATGGTAATGCTAAACATATAGAAGTGTGCCTCCATACGTTTTTCTCTGAGGCTTTCTAGCCGCTTAGGCTATGGTGACCATGAATACACACTCGCTCAGTTCAGGTGGCCCCAAAGGAATTGTGAACAATTTGGCTATTACACAAATTATAATTTCTGCAGTCTTATTCAAGAAAACACATTTTTTTGTGTGTGCATGCAGTGAGAGGAGATGGCAGGAGACTTTTATGGGGTTCCTGCTGAAAAAATGTAAAGCAAAATGCATTGGGCTCCCTTAGTCAAGACCCAGCTTAAATAAAGAGGTACAGCTGTGCTGAATTAATTATGTGGTTGTCCCATGTTAGCAGTCAGAGTTTTGAATCTCAAGTAATATGTGCCAGCAGTCAGCTGAAGCATTTCTCTTATCTCCATTTCCATAAATTTATACCTGAAGGCATGTGTTTTTCTAAAACTGTTCTGTCTGCCCGATGACACAGCAGCACAAACATTGCCGTGGGTTGGTAAGGCTCTCCATCCGCACCTAGCAGTGAATGCTCCGAAAACTCCTCTGTAGTGTTGTTCTCTGCATGCTTTGAGTTCTTAAGATTTGCCTGTTTCCTAACCCTTGTGTCCTTTTCCTTTCTTACAGGGTTTTGAGGACCCCAAGGACAAGTAAGCAAATTTTCTTCTGTCATATGCTGTTACGTTTGTGGGTTTTGTGTTGTTGGTTGTTTTTTTCTTCTCATAGTAAAAAATGACAAAAATTAGTGCCCAGCAGCCAAGAATAGTGCCTGGACCCCCCGGTGACTTCTCCTGTAGGGACAGCCAGTCTAAGGACATGGGGTTGACTGATGTGCAATCAGAGCTGCCACTGTCTCAAAACATTTATTGATTTGTCTGGATCTAACTGGCATTTGGAATTAAAACATTTTGCTGCTCTTTCCCACCCCACCCCACCCAGTGTTATTCAGTATTTGCTGTCTTGATGATATCCCAAGAACAAAGTCATCATTAAAAGTGTGTCTAGCAGTGTTGAACATTTCTAATAAGAAGAAATTATGTACGTCTAAATGACATATATAGTTCCCGAGTGCTTCTTATATATGTACTTCTAATTACTACATAGTACTAATTTCTACATGCAAAAATAAACTCAGAAATGACAATTCATTTTAAAAGGTGAATTCATAATTTCATGTGCTGAAATGCAAACACGCTAGAGCAGCATTTTGATCTATTTCATATCTAACAATTTTTTTTAATGGCAAAAATAATGATAAAACATGAGTGGTATTTGGTGGTAAAAAAATCTCTTTTGGAGGAAGAAAAAAAAGTATAGTCCCTTTCTCACTTCCACAGCTGGACATTACTAGAAAATTTCTTGTAGTGAAGGTGTCTATAAGTATTTCTTATTCAGAACTACTGAATGGCATTAATTGTAAGCTTGCTCAGGGCAAAACAGGTGGCAGTAGAGGAGACTGATGCCTGAAACGTGTTGCTATTGCTCTTTATCACATTTCACAGGCTGCCAATAAGGGCTTGGCAGATCTGTGTGTGCTGGGGCAGCTGAATGCTTCTGTGGGCCCTAAATAATGTGCCGTTAGGGAAATTCATGTTATGATGGCTGAGCACTGAGTACAACTCCCTAGAAGTAAAGGAATGTGGTAAGATTGGACATGACAGTACTTGGAATCTTCTTCTCCTCCTCTTGCTCTTCACTGCAAACTCTGTTTTAATAACATTTACCTCTGTGCACCATGAGATGTTTCACTGTGGTGCAGGGTATCTGGAGAGAGTCTTGAGTCCATGGCTGCTGTGTACTCAACTGATACTGGATATATTTTGGAGGGAAAAGATCTAACAGATTGCAACAAAATAATTGTGAGGAATACAGAAATTTTTAAGTATTCTTCATGAAATAGGGTCTGTCCTTACGTTTCACATAAGAGAACATAAATTCTCCTGCCTTGGTGCTGGGCTATGGATGAGTCAGTCAGTGAGTGAGGAATGGTTCCTCCACAGGTGGGTACTCCAAGGACGGTCATGTCTCTCCTCCATCCTGCAGTTTGAAAAGGTTACTTGAGCTGCTAAGTGCTGGCAAGAATTACTCTGTATTTACTAGTGCTGATTCAGCGTGCCCCTTTCTTACTATACAGATTGCAGGCTTTTTTCACTCCTGCTCCACACAAAAAAAAAAATATCTCCTAATTGCCTTAGATTCTCTTGATCCAGCAATCTGTTTAATTCAGGGATAAAGATGTGGCTAAAAAAAAAAAATAAACCACCTCTGCCAGGAAATGTTCATGGCATTGATGGCATTGTTTAAATTAGACACCAAGCACTCAGTTCAGTGCTTTCACATGCAAAAGCACAGCTCGTTCCCAGGAGGAAAGATGAGGCACCATGAATCTCTTAGAACGAGACCTGACACATGCCTGAGTGAAGATGTAGTCATTGAACCTAGGCATGAAGCATTTACAGTTATGGCATATATGTAGTTCTGGCAGTGGTCACGCTCTCACACTCTTCGTTTGCAGGAAGTAACTGAATAAGCAGAATGTTTTTGGATTATTCTGAAGCGAACTTCTCTGGGTCAATTGCTAGCTTTCACATGCACAAGCGGAGTGCAAAAGCTGCTCCCAGCTCTGTTCGTGTTGTTCCTGTCCCTTGTAACAGTTTTCTTTTGGCTGCATTTTGTACAGATCTCAACAGCACTTTTAAGAGGTGTTTCTGAAAGTTTCGTGGGGGCCTGAAAGCCCTGCTTTTCCCCCACACACTATCAATATATGAATACACATTTCCACATATGAATTTCATTACTCCATGGCAGTAGCTCAGCTCTGATTTAGGAGCACTGCCTTCAGGGCTCTCCATAGCACAAGAACATTTGCTCTTTTAACTTAGAACTAATGCAGATGTACCCAGACTTGCTGTACAGTAATGAATAGGGGTACAACAGGCAAGGATGCAGAGCAGCCACCCCAGCAGCAGAGTATGTGCAGGTGATCAGGCTTCCCTGCTGTCTGCTCGAGTGTGGCTACCTTGCAATGAACATCCCTGCAAGGTCACCTAAAAACTGCAGAAATATGTCTACATAAGCTGCAACCACAGAAGTTGTGGTATGAGAAATGCCCTCCGCAGTACAATGACCTGTTATAGAACTGGAGACAGCCGTGACCAAAGCCTATGCTGATTTTGCTTCTCTCTTCGCATCCTCCTGAATGTTGCTGTTCAGCTGGAGGTTGAAATGTGACTGAGGTTCACGAAGATGCTGAGCCGACTCATTTGCTCCAGTTCTGCAGGAAAATGTATTGCCTCTCTCATACGTGGTATGAAATGACTAAATGTGAACGACCCACGTGTGTAAATAACTCGCAGGATCTTGGAAGACATTGTGTAAATACAAACCATAATGATTTCCTTACTCTTTTTTATGGGTCCAGAAGACAGACTTGTGAGGACAGAGTGAAAAATAAGCAGCCACTTGTTGATTGCTTAAGCAGATGTGCTTCCTCCAAGGGAGCATCTAGAAATAAATCGAATTTCCTGTCCTTCTAGGGACAAAACTTCGTTATAGTTTCAAAGAGGAATACATGACTGTCAAGGAACTAAATAACTACAGGCCAAAAATCAAAACAGCTCTTTTTCTCCAACCCTACTGAACTATTGATTGGGTGAAGCAGTAATGAGACACCGAGGCAAGGTGGACAAGCTGCCATTGCCACATGGCCATGAAGGGACACCAACATGTTGGAGCGTCCTGGCTGGCCAGGGGCAGGAGGGGTGGCAACGAGCCCATAAGACTGGTCTGCCTTTCTCTTGGTGAGAGGTACATGGCAGAGCAGGGGTGCCTCTAAGATCCTGCCATGTCCAGCAAAAAGCCCTTCCTTTGAGAAGGGGCCTTTAACCTTGAGCATAGCATCATGTTCTGGTTTGTAGGCCGCGCTGAGCAGCCTCTGCTCACAGCACAACCCTGCCAGTAAGCCCAGCAGCAGCCTTGAGCATTGTGCCCTGTCCTGCAGTGCAAATGAAACCCAGAACAGAAAGCACTGCAGCTTCCCATCCTGCTGGTCAGAGCCTGGGACTTTTTTCCAGAGTGCCAAAGGTGAAGGTCACTCAACATGAGCTGGAAGCTGCATTCCCACCGTGGGATTTGCACGCAGAAATAGCTGTCCACTGGAATATACCCCTGTGCAACTTCTATGTCCTTGGCAATCATGTAAACAGAACAGAAAAACAGCACTTCAGAATGAGCTTTTAATTTCTGCCCATGGCTAGTTTTAAGGCAGACCATTAAAGTGGCATCAGCAAGTGACTAAATTTTAAGAAGCAACAAGAGATTTTTGGGAGATGCTTCAGGTTTCCTGACTGCATAATTGCCTCAAGGCAATTAATTTTTTGGTGTTTTTTTTTTTTAATATTTTTTGAAAGCCATAGATGAGCACCAGAAACAAAATGGCGACAAAGATTATAAGCAATCTTAAAATCTTCTTCCACATATTTGGAAAGCAGAATCTAACTTATCATGGGGAGGGTTTTTTGCTACCTTCTTCCTAGCTCAAGTGAACTAAGTATCTTGTAAACAGGAAATATTGTCTGCTTCTCTTACTCGTAAAAACTGCATGAGGGAAGCAGTGGGGTGTCAGACCACATTTTTTCCCCACATTTGTTTTAGTCAATGGTTTGTTCTGTAAACAATTTTTTTCTCAATAATGGAGAATTGTTCAAGTTCTGAAATTTTTGCAGACATCATTAATGTTGGGAAAGATCTCTATCATCATCTACAGTCCAACCATCCACTTAGCACCAATATTGCCCACTGAACCATGTCTTCAGGTACTACATCTATCCTTTCCATTAACACCTCCTGGGGACAATGACTCCACCACTTCCCTGGACAACCTGTTCCAATGCCAACTACTCTTTCTGCAAAGAAATTTTTCCTTATATCCAACCTGAAATACCCAACATCATTATAGACACAATTATAGCAAAGCAGTGAATATGGCTGGTTACATAGATCATTGATAGTAGAGCAAGGAAGACTAAGTCTGAGGTCTGGTGGAGGGAAACTACAGCCTAGTTGTGAGGATGAAACACAGTAAAGAGACTCCAAAGCAAGAAAGGTCCTTGATGGAGGTCGTTTAGAAAAAAAAAGGCAAATAAATGAAATCCTTTCACTGGCAGGCTGTCAGTGAGCAGTACAGCTGGTCTAATTTTCCTCTCAGCTCATAATCCGTTTTCCAGCTCAAAGTTGTCATAAGCAAAATGCCATTAACCCACAGTTTGTTATAGAGTCAGATGATAATGTGGTTAAGAGGAGGCAATTATCTTATCCTCTTACGTTCCTTTTTTTTTTTTTTCCTTTTTTTTTCCCACATCCTCAGGAATACACAGGAAAGTATGAACCCAGAAGATGAAGTGGATGAGTTTCTGGGCCGGGCCATTGATGCCAGAAGTATTGACCGATTACGCTCTGAGCACGTGCGCAAGTTTCTCTTAACATTCAGGGAGCCTGACCTGGAGAAAAAGGTAATGTCTTGCCACCTAGGGAGCCATAAGTGCTACTAAGGTTCATTAGTCTTTCTTTGGGAACCCATTTTAAGCAACAGGTAGAGTTCTCACTCACACAGATCTGGGAGAGGAGAGTAGCAGACCCAAGAGTCCTGAATAGCTGATAATGTTCAGATATCTTTGTGCTGTGAGGCAAAGATCTTTTCAATTTCTCTGTCTATTAAATAGAGACAAAATCTTCTCTGGACTGTAACATTAAGTCCAGTTAAATCCAGTTACTATTAAGGGTACCACGTGAGATACAGTTTTTAATTGCCCAAAGAAATTCCACGTCATATTTTTCCTTTTTTTTTTTTTTTTTTTCATCCAAGCACAGATCCTTGGGATACTTGAGCAGTTTCCATGTTAAGCTCACCATTTAATGGATAAGGTTTCAGAAATTAAGTTGGCACTATTTATTTCGTTTTATGTAGAAATACTCTTTCAATGACAAGAATTGCAGCCTACTGTGAAAACAGACTTTTGCAGGATTTATAGCTATTCAGTGAATCTGTGTGGGATCAAGTAAAAGCACAAGCATGTAATTTACCCTCACTCCTTCTCTTCAATTTTATAGCTGAAAACTGCTAAGGAAATTAGCAGTTCACCTGTTCTCAGCACCTTTCATTTCATGGTTCAAACATTGAGACTGTTTGTACTGAGAACCATGCTTCAAGCTAAATAAAGCATCTTTGGGAATCGGATGCAGCTCCCATGTGACTGATATGTTGACAAGTAGTTGGAATGAGTGACTGTGTGAAAACCACAGCATCCTCGCACTATTGTTAGAGTGAGCCAAGCTGTCTGCGCAAAAAACCCCAAGGTTTTCTCATTAGCAACATTCATCCTTGTTGGAGGAAGCTTCCCATGAAAGAAGTTCATGTCTCATGATAGTGACCTATTATCCTGGTCCCTCATATCCTCATTTCTGTTCCTTTGATGTAAGGACCAGGCTTTGAACCCTCTTTCCATCCAGCTGTATTGATTTGTTCCCTGGTCTTTGGAACATTGTAAGGGTTTGAACCCTTACAGTTTGCCCAGGGACCAGGAGAGTTTGTAGTCTTGGTCTTTTTTTACTGACAGTTCTTTCCAAGAACCTAAATGGAAGCCAAGAAACAAGTGTTTGTTGGTTGGGTGAAGGCAGCAGCCAATTTTTCCACTAATGTAACACTTTGCTTTTTTTGCAGTACTCCAAGCAGGTGGATGACAGATTCGGAGCCTATGTGGCTTGTGCCTCCCTAGTCTTCCTCTTCATCTGCTTTGTTCAGATCATAATTGTGCCGCAGTGAGTATCGTATCTTATCACCCCTTTGCTTCTATCTGCTCCCCCCCCCAATATTCTGGCCTACATTTCTTTGTTGTTTTTTTTTCTTGAGAAGTCAGAGCACCAAGGGGAAAAGAAAGTCCTTAAATAATTCATTCTTGAGTCATGTGCGATGCTTATTGTTTCCACTCATTTCTAGTGCATATTAAACATCCTCACTGGCATGTGAGTCTTTCATTTTTGCCCGCACGATTTCTCTTACCGTTTACCTCCACCTTACAAAATTTGATTTGGCACATTTATAAGGCCGTGGAAAAACAAATATCACCAAGCTGGAAGCTCACTGTGCCTATTGAGGCATAGTGTGCATTCACAGCATGAGTTTGGTCCGTCCCCTTATCTAGATGCAATAGAACAGAGAGGTGAAAAACCCATCACAGTCTCACTGCTTGGAGTGCTGAGGTTTTAGGGTCTGCTTTACAGGTGAGGTTTAACCTCTTGTGCATTTGTTCTTCTGGATTCAGAGCAGTCATGCAAGAAGAAGAAAAGTACAAAAGGCTACACATGCCTAAGCTTTGATAGCTTACCCGGGGTTTAAGGGATGCAGTCATTTCTTTCCCCAGGCAAGAGAGGGACTGAAGTGGAATAAGCTCCTCTGGGCTGTGGCGCACAGAGCTTTTGAACCACTGCAGTGTGTTTCTGCATCTGAAAGGAACAGTGTAACTCCCTGGATCTTTTCCAGCAGTGAGCTCTGCAGACATGGTATTTCTTCTCAAAGAGTTCATGAAAAAATCCTTGAAATTAAAACATGTTGGTATTTCCTGTGCTCTCATTTAGTAACAATAATATATCATTCACTGAACACTGCTGTGTTGGAAATAAATTTACAGTTAGTCATTTTTAATCTGAAGAACAAGATCTCAGAAGCTCTAACAATGCTCCAAATTCATCTTCATTACAAGAAGACAAAAAATTTTTATAGAGAGTTCCAGTGCTATTGTTTGTCATTACAACTGCTTCTACGTCTGTTCACACTGCACTTCTTTTCAGAGTAGAGATTGGTTTGTACCATTCAGAGGAGATGTTTGGAAGGTCATAGAAATAGTGCGTGTTGTTTGAGGTCATTCGCTCTCCCAGGCAAGAGGACGTTCACTTCTGCTCACAGAAGTATCAGATCAGTGAAATAACATCAGTGCAAATGCATTATGTAAATAGACAGATCCGCTTTGGGAAACTAGAGGTTCAAAACTGAAATCAGATAGATCCAAGCAATTACCACACTGTAGCTAATGGCCAAAATATTCTTAGAGAGCTTGGCCTCGCTTACTAATGGCTGACACTTTGAATCTGCTGGCTGGATATTACCCCTTTGAGCTCTCACATGCAAAGGCTCTCTACAAGACTTTGTGGTTCTCATCAAACTCTCTAAGCAGCCACTAAGCTATCTCCATAAAACCCCATTCAACACTGAAATGACAACTTGACACTTTCTGATCTGCACCAACCATATGGCTGACTCTTTCGTATTGCAGGAGCCAATCCCTTATGGCAGTGTGGTATAAATGTCACACTGCTCCGTCCCCTTCCACATGACCTGGAAGGGGGTGGTTAGCACTTCTGGTAAGTTTTTAAGCATCCTTAGGTAGCCTGATCTGTCTGAAAGATAATTTGATTTGAATTAAAATAAAATTTCATGGTTTAAATGCGTATCAGATGCATTTTCCCACTACTTTAGGGTTGTTTTTTACCATATTTCAATTGCATAACTTTGGTCTTATGTTGAAGGTAACAATTAAACTGCAACCAAAACCACAGGTGTGTATGTGTCACCATCAGAGCTTCATCAAAGACACAGTGTGGAATTTGAGTCTGACACTAGAGACAAAATGACAATGGTGACTTGTGATGATTAAGAGGAATCGCTTTAATGAATTTCACAAAGGTTCAAACAGTGAATTAGCAAGTACAATTATCCTAATAGTCATGAGAGAACACAGAGACCAGCTGGCTTTGGTGTGGTTAGCCTTAATGTCATGTTGCAAGAGTACTTCCTTTAAATTATGAATAAGGCAAACTCCTGGGAGGGGGCCTGTCCTTTCATACTGAGACCAATCACTACAAAATTGTTGTCGAATATCTCCATGATCAAAACACATAAAAAATACATAGTACAAAGTTAGCCCTGAGGTCCTGTTTGTACTTCGAAGTTGAGAGGAACAGGGAAAGCAGAGGAATGTCTCAAGCTGACCAGGCTAGAGCTGTTACCCCATCCTTGTGCCATGGTTGCTCCTGTTCCACACACAGGACAAAGCTCAGACGTGGCAGGGCTGTCCCCACTGAGCTTTTCCCTTGTGTGTTTCCTCAGAAAAGCACCAGGTTTCCCAGCACTACCTGGGACACAGATAAAAGGGTTTCATCAGCTTAACATAAAATGTGCCTTCCCTGTGGATTTCACATGCACTCAACAGCACTGCTGGGTCTCCTTCCTGGGGTCTCCAGCCTGCAGCCAGCAGGGCTGACCCTCTGTAATAAATTGTTCCATCACCTCTTCAAGCACAGGAGATATTTCTCAGTCCCTGTGCTGTCACCTCAGCAGGAAGGTGATTGCTATAAAAGATGCAGCATTCTCTGCAGCCTATGTGACTAATTCAAACATGGCAGCCTATCTGTTGGTATTCAAGGCACCTTGCATCTCCTACTGCTATCCTAATTGGAAAGCCTGTGCGGTGCGTCATAGCTTGTACAAATGTCATAGTCTAGAGATCATAGCTGTAGCTTTCTATATCGTATGCATTAAAAATAAATCTCTTTGCTTTCAGCTCTACATTTATGCTGGGTTTTTACCTGACCTGTTTTCTGATCTTGACCACGGTGGTGTTCGTTTCCATCATTTACTCCTGTGTAAAGGTAAGCAGTGTGTTTTCTTTGTAGAGTCCTTTGCTGAAGCTAACTGGATCAGTAACTTGTTTCTTCAGCTAACAGAGCATGTTTTGTTAGCCATCCTGTCCACACTGTGAGATAAGGGTTACAGAAAAAGCTTTGATAAGACAGAATGAACAGCAAACAGATGTTAGGGTTGGCATCTCTTTAGCTCAGCAAGCAGTAATCACTCTGTGGATCTGCATGTCTATTAAGTCCTCACTCTCTCTGCAGGCACTCTCATATTGATATAAGAAGATCACATTTCCCAATGTGGAACAAAACACTGATCACTCGTTTCCTCCTTGCAAACTTCCTGCAGAGCAGCCTGTGCACCGTCCCCTGCTGCATATGCGTGTTTGGGTAGGCAGATAATCAGAAGTGAAATATCATCAAGGAAAAATGTCCTGGGGGGAAGTAAAAGCCATAAACATATATAACTTTATCAGCCATTCTCAGATGAGTATATAGAGCTCATTCTTGCAACTGTTTCTGATAAGCAGAGAAATTTGTTGTGTGAAATCTGAAGTCATACTAATTATTCTTGGCGTTTCATGGTAAAATGGCAGTCAGTGCTTTGGAAGGGTGATAGGCTCTTCTTTTTCACTCAAAGGTATTTGTATTAAACTGCTGATGCTAGTTGGCTTTATGTGCTGTTTTGGGGGTCTTTCCATTCTAGCAGGATCTGAACATGGAAATCATACAGATTCAGGCACCTCAATCCAAGCTGAGCTTTGTTACTCAGAACTTAGCAGAAAATAACTTAGGAGCATTAATTTTTCTGCAGAAGACAGTTAGGTAATGGATTATGTCAGGCAGATGATTTAACTCCCTTTTGTTATCTTCCCTTTTCCATTTTCAACAGCTGAAGGTGGGAGCTCGACAGACTTGCATCTTTCACCTCTTTTTGGTTTTTGAAAGCTAGATCTGCAGAATCAAGCTTTGCCTCTTGTTTAATAAGAGCTTATGAACTGTTCTCAATGAAAGCCTTAGATTAAATTTGAATTTAACAACTCATGGGACTTCCCTTGGGCTCATGAGATTTCTAAAGGGAGTCAAGCGCAGTGTCTCATTGGTCCTGCTTGTTCACCAGCAATGAGATGTGTAAGTCAGAGATAACAGTGCTATGGGATGATTTGTGTCCCTTGAGCTGAGAAGTGGTACACTCAGAACTCTGAAGGATTCAAGCTCATTGACTTGCCACCACGTGAATTTCAAAGAACGTGGCTGTTTGTCACCCACTGGCTTTTACAAGCTTTGGTATGGATGGCAATACTCACTTCTTCTGACAAATTCAAAGGTTTTGGTTTTAGTTTGGGGACTTTTTGATTTCTTCATTATTACTGATCTGAATTAATGATAAATTTAAAAGGCACATGGCATTCTTCAATCCTTCTGACCCTGAAAGGATGTTCGGTCTTGCTTTCTTTGCCTTGACCTTCCAAGCTCCTGTAAAGGAGGTCTGTTTGTTGGTGCCTGCAACCAAGTGAATTCAAACAAACATCAGAATTTAATGGGATTTTATGAAATATTTCCAAAAGTGTGTTTTCAGCATTCTGCTCCAGACCCACAATGTAATTACGTTTAACATTCAATGTGACCATTGTGTTGCATGTACAAATTGCAAATCCTGAAAACAGAGCCTTCTGGCTCCAGTAGCTTTTTGATTACCCCTTTTTATTGCCTCAGCTTACATCTGATTATGAGATGACTTGTTTAGGGACAGGTATTTCCTGCATTTCCTGTATGGTTGGCTTGTCAGCTACCTGTCTGATGCTTCTGTCATTAAAGATTTTGGTGTTTCGGGTCAGAATTTTTTAATCAACATATTTAGCTAGCACTTGGTTAAGGGGTATTATTTTATTACTATGTTGCATGTTGCTTCATGAAGCCTTTTTACCAACACGCAAAAGTGAGGAAGGCAGTTTTACAGACCCTTTGGAGTAAATTTTAAGACACAGAGATGTCAGCACTATTTGTTTCGTTTCACACTTGGATGTGGGATAGGAAGGCATGTATTTTACATACCAGTGGTTAATTCCACACAAAGTTGGAAAGCAGGTGTTCACCCCAGGATACCAGTGTAAGCATAACTTCTGCCTGTTTGCTGTACCGTTACATGATAAGTGTCTCTTTTCCTTCCTTCCCTGTTTTGGCCTCTCCATCTCTGGCTTTGACAGTGGCCAGCAGGCTCTTTCAGGACAACTTGATCATGTTTTATTTTCTTTTGCTGTCACTATTATCTTCTACTATAAAATTCTCTACGGACTATGAGTCGATCCTGGACCTGCCAACACAGCGAGTCTGACTTTCCAAGTTCCTTCTGCTGCAATAAACAAGAGAGTTCCAGTTCTTCACTTTGATACTCTGTGAAGACTTGGCCACCGTGAGATTGTGTTCCCTCCCAGTAGAGTCTAAGGTCATGAGAACCATGGTCTCTTCACAAATACTCCACTGTCAGACATCTGTTTTGCTACTAACTTACCAAGTTTGTGTTTCTTCTTAAAATCCTTAACTCCTGATATCTAAACTGCTGCATGAAATTCAACTTCTTGCATGTTCCTCGGAGCACATATGGCAAAAAGTTCAAGTTAGCCCTTACTCTCAAAAAAGAGGATTTTGAGACTGCACCTTGGATAGGTACAGTTTGCATGCTTGTTTCCCTGCCTCTTGAGACTGGGCTAGAAGCTCCTTTTTATTTAATTTTTTTCCTTCTCAGGCTAAGAAAGAAGTACCTCTGAAAATTGTACTTTTTTATAGACTAATAAATCTCTGTGAAATAAGTTACATAAATGGACTCACAACATCAAGTTGCCTGGAGATATTGTCTTTCACTCCAGAATCATCTTAACGTACTTCAAAATGTCTCAAAGGTTTTTATTACAAATCGAAAACTCAGAACTTAAAGACTTCCAATTTTCTTGTCATCTCACAACACAGCAGCAATTATCTAAGTGGTTTTCCATGTCCACAGCATATCTTAAGAAGATAGAAAGGAGAAATATTACCTTCCTGTCTGCAATCAGCTGTTGCTGCAGAATACAGTTTTTATTTATTGTATTTTATTTTGCCTTATTTTTGTCATGCAAATGAATGGATGATGTGGTTCATTTTCAGTATAGCACTATATTTATTGCTTTGTTCCATTAGGACTTTCGCCTGGAACTGAGTGCCCTACTTTCCTCTTCTGTGTTCTGTGTCCACATTCACAGTGGGCATAGTGGTGATGGGTTGACAGTTGGACCGGATGATCTTAGTGATCTTTTCCAACCTTAATGATTCTGTGATTTGGCACCTGCATGCTTTTGGAGACTCTTGAGGGACCTTACATCTTCCAGCAGCGCTTACGCATTTCTGTGAAGAATGAACTGGAATTGACTTTATCCCATTGGGATTATTTTTCTTGACACAGGTATTTTAAGAGAGCTAACAAGCAGTCTCAAGCTTGTGTGGCAACCCAAGTGTGAATCCAGGCTGCCCAAGTCACAGAGTTAGATCCTTCAGCCCAGTTTCTCAGGATATGCACGTACACTCTTGGAGGTGCCCTTTCATTGGGCCCTCCCATGTTCTGTCCTTCATTTAGGCATGATTTGAGGTATTAAGAGCAGCAGAGGGTGCTGGACAATACAAAGCAGTGGGCTAACTACCAACAGTGAGCAGATTTTCACTGTACCATAACATCTTGATTGTTCTGCTTCTCTTATAAGGACAGAAGGGATTTTAGTTTGTTAGAGCTATCCACTTTTCTTTCTTTCTTTCTTTCTTTCTTTCTTTTTGGGAGTTGTTATATCCTTGACTTGTGGCTACTTTTATGGAAGGAACATTGCTGGAGCAGAGCTGACCTGCCAGAGCTGGGACAGGTCCCCCGTTTCTACCACAGAGGTCTTCCAAACCTCAAGCATTACTGGTCACTGTGACTGCCCCTATAAAATGAGAGGTTACACATGTGCAGTGTTCCTGAAGGCTGTTCCTCAGGCAGAGGCCGCTCAGATGTGAAGCACAGCTGTGCTGCTGTGCTCTCCATTGCAGTCCTAACCTCCTATGGCTTCTGGCATTTGTTAGCTCCTCAGGACTTTTTCCAGCTGCATTTGTTTACTGACCTAAGGTTTTCCCTATTTTGTAAAGTAAGGAGAACCAAGATTAATACAAAAAAGAAACCTAAAATCCAACATGTTGTCATTAAACTTCAAGTGTCTTTCATTGATAGCTTTGCTTGATATCTCAGGCTTGGTTCAAAGTCAGGCTTTTTTTGGGATCGCTGGCAGCAGAGGCTTGAGCCAAGATTCACAGCAAAGCATTCCTAAGCATTACTTAGTGCCTGATTTGCCAAAGATTACAGAAAGCGACCACCTGAGCCCGGGGATTGTATAAGCTTTCCATGGATTTCAGTCCATTTTCATCCAGTGCAAATTGGTCAGTACCCCAAACAGACGTTGGCCCTCTCCTCCCTCCTGGAGGAAACTCTGTGTTGGCCTCTCTTTTCCTCCTGTGAAAGTCACCAACAAATCAGTGCTTCAGTTGCTTCGTCATTACATTGTAGGGTTGCTGCGTGGGAAGCTATGCACTGACAAATCGTTGCATCTCTAAAGATGTAAGAGTGAAGGATAAAAGGGAAAAGCAGGACTTTTAATAGAAACATTAGTCATAGTTAAATTGCAGTGCCATGTCGCTGTGCCGCTAGCTTCTTTGTGTCTCTAAAAATACCTTCTGGTGGCTTGGTTATTCATGCAGCGTGTGGGTATGGGGAGTTGGATTCTGGAAAACTTTGGCAGTCCTCAGCAGAGTCCCTGGAGCAGCGGCCAGGAGGGGACAGGCACTGCAGGGCTGTGCTCCCCAGTCACAGGGTGATGGAGGATCCGCTGTGCCCATCTCTTGCTGAGATCCTGAGCATGCTCTGGATTGGTGGTGTTGAGAAAAGACAATGGGAAGAGAAAGGCTTTGTTTCAGTGTCTCTGGTCTTGCACTATGCAGTGTAAGGAGGTCTGGTTGATACTGAGATTGTTTCTTTCTAGGATGCAATGCAGCACCTGGAAACCAAGAGTGCTGCAGGTGTATGGTTAAAAGGCAATTAGAAGAAATCTTCCAGCTTTGATAACAGCAAATCTCTGGGATGGGCTGTTTAGGGAAGCGCAGGGATTGCCTTTAGCAGAGGTTATTTTTAGCCCCCTGTGTGTGCTGCAGACGAGCCAAGGCCAGCTGGTTTCTGCATCCAGGGTGGAACAGAGCACAGGGCTGGCCAGGCTTTTTAACTGTGTTGCTGAAATGGCACCACAAAGTGCTGCAATATTGCTTCTTGATCAAAGGGATGTAACACTTTTCTTCTTTCCTCTCTTTTTTTTTTTTTTTTTAATTTCATTTCTGCTTTTTTAAAAGTTGGATCCAACGATTTAAAAGCTCCAGCTCCTTGTTATTTCAATTACAGGCTTGTGGTTTGCTTCTCCCAGCAGGATGAGGGCAGCCCTGTGAACAGTGCTATCACAGCTCACAAACTGAGATCAGGCAGAATGTTCCCCATTGGGAAGGAATAAGCAAATTCCACCACAAGTCCATCATGTTCCTGTCTGCCTTTGTCCCAGAGCTGTCATCCCATCAGCCGTTCTCTGACCCCTGTGCAGCATCCACACAGACACCGCGCTGAAGGATGTGGGCAGCTCAAATGCAAGTTGCAATTTGTAAAATAAGCAATGATTTCATATATTTATTTAGTCTTTTTTTTTTTTTTTTTTTCTCCCACATCCAGCTTTTCCCAGCACCACTCCAGACTCTTTCTAAGAAGATTGTACAGTCCAGGACCAATAGTACCTTAGTTGGAGTCTTTGCCATTATCCTGGTTTTCCTCTCTGCCTTTGTCAACATGGTACGTGCATCAATTCCCTCAGCCCACTAAGTTCTTTATGGTTCTTATTGACTCACTGCAGCAGCGTGACCCTTACAACCACTGGCTTTAATGTAATCCTGCCTAATGCTCACAGTATCTGAGGTCAGTCCCCTTTTGCTTTTCAGGCACAGAGAGGAAACAGGAGGCAGACAGCTGCATGCTCATAGCCTGTTGTGTGCCTAGCGCTCACTTCGGCCTGTGTTCTTTCCTGATTCTGTACAAGTCCACCCAGTCTGACACTTATCCCAGCACGAAGGGCCAGCACGAGGCCCGTGCATCATTTAACTCCCACAGCAGTGAGTGGCACTGAAGTGGTGCATGGGCTTTGCTCTGGCCGTCTGCACAGTGCCAAGTCTTGCTCCGAGTGTAGTTATCGCTTACCAGGGGCTGTAAAGACTTTGCTTTAAGTTGCACTGTTGGGACCGGGCTGGTTTTGCTTTGCATGCAACCACCTTTGCTGATTTCAGGCTTGGAGGGAGACTGGCTATTCTCTAGGACCCTGCAGGTGCTGTTTTCTCACTTGTACAAATGGCTTCAAGGCTGCAAGTATTTAAAAGAACCACTTTAATATTCTATCCCCTACATATATCTACTTCAATTTTTAAGAAAGGGAGAAAACTAGAGATGGCCCTGAGACTTGGAAGTAGCTCCAGAGGCTCCTTATGGCTCTCTGCTTTCAGTTACAGCCTCAGCTGAGGCAGTGCTTACTGGTATACACAGTAAAACACAGCCTGGTGATTTAATTTTGTACATTGCTTAATTCCCTTGCTGGAGCCATTTTCAAGGGCTTCTTTAATTGTTACAAACTATTTGCTTTTTTCTTCCTTGTCTGAGCCTTTCAGTTTAATCCCATCTTTTTCTTCAGTTCATGTGCAGCACTGTGGATCTTGCCAGCTGCATGGCTGCAGAATACAACATCACTCCTGACCGGGTGGACATATGCCTTATCAGCAACCTGACTTCCAACTACAGCCTGGGCACGTTGCAGGGATTCTGTGACAGTCCTTTGCCCAACTGCAACTTTCCAGAGGTACTGCTTGAAATAAATGGGTTGCATTTGTTTGATCTGAGAAGGGGGAGTAAAAGTGTGCAATAGATCTCAATGATTCAGAGGAAAGGAGTTTGCTCCTGGGTGATCTTATAGGGCCAACACAAACTCAGGTGTCTGAAGTTGTTGTCGTGAATCCACATTCATGTTTAAGTTCCCTCAGGGCTGATCATTGGAAAGCTTTTATTATTGTTTCTAATGGCAAAAGGCAAATACCTTTTACACAGAGGTAGAATACTTTTCCAGGAAAATCACCTTTTTGCTTAGCTATTCAAAATCTTTACATGAGTTTTTAGGTCACAACCCTAAGGATTTGGGATTTTTTGTCATGGTCATCTAGGTTATTGGGGATCTTTCAGATTTATGGCTGATTTATAACCATACAGACATCCAAGATACTACTGATATCCCTGGTGTCGTACTGAACAGGTTTCCATTTAACCTAATGGAAATGTTGTCACAGTCTGATTCAGTGAGGTTTTTCAGACTAGCACGACATTGACTTTCAACCCTGCAAAAGCCCTTAGTGTGTCCCAGAAAGACCCAGTAGCAAAATCTGGCACGATGGAGAACTGAAAACAGTCTGTGCCCATCAGAAGGTGGGGAGGAGTGATGATGGCTCAGGACAGGGATGTTTCTAAGCAATGGGGAGTAGCCCTTGTGCACAGAGAGGATGCTGTCACCACTTTGAGCTTCTGCTGCTCAGTGGGCTAAGGAGGGGGAGACCCTGCCCTGTGCTCTGCAGGGTGGATGTTGGATCTGGTGCTGCTGGTTGCCTATTGCTCCCAGTGTGCTTTCAGGATGTTGTGGGATCCTACCCTTCAGCCGCAAGGAACATCCACACATTTCTAGAAGCTGCGGAGGCAATTAACAAGCTGTAAAGTGATTTTCTCAAATAGAATATCAGCAATAAACTATCAGTAAATAAGCTCAGAACATAAGCATATTTGTCCTTCAAGTAAGGCTTGCTTTTAACCTTTTTCAAAAGGATGGATTGTCTCAGACCTCTGATACAGTCTGGTACACTCTGACTGCACAGAGAGAAGCTTAAAGTCTCACAGATTTGATACCTGGAAAGTGATGAGATGGATAACATGCCTCTCTTGGTTTTATATCTATACCAACTTTCCCAGGAGCTATACACTGAGTTCACAACCTGCAACCACATTTGAAAGCACTGGCATGCTAAACTCTCAGCTGTCATAATGGCAGAAGTTTGTGCCTAGTGACTGCTAAAGCAAAGCATGGCAGGAGGCTCTGCTCCCACACATCCACACGTGTTGTTCCTGCAACATCTGGTAGAAACAGTGATCAGAGTGTTGGTAGGAGTGTGTCCAGCCTGTATCTTGCCAGAGGATCAGTGTGTCACATCAGCAGGGTAATGACTTCCAGTTGGCCTCAAGTGGATGTGTAAGTCACGACAGTGTGAATTCTTAATACCCTTGGTTTCGTGTAATGTGCAAATACTTGACTTCAAGACCAGAATTTTAGTTTAAAACAGGAAATATTCCAGCATAATTGGTTGATGCTTTCTGCTAATTTAACAGCTATGTCCAGGGTGAGCCTGCACAAACTTCTGGGTCTACAGCTGTGAGCCTTGTGCCTCTGGAGTGTAAAACAAATAGTGTTCAAAGCAGAACAATGTATTTGTCCTCAGTTCAGATTTAACATTTAAATCCCCTCTAATGTTGGAGGATCCCACAAGTAGAACCCAGTTTACATGTTCATTTGACTCAAACACATGACTCCCAATCCCTTTCTTATCCCTCTGTTCAGTTTCCTTTGTTTTCAAATTTGATTTATCCTGCTGACATTCATTTTTCTTCTGTTTTTTTTTTTTCCCTTTTTGTCTTTATACAGTACTTTACCTACAGTGTCTTATTGAGTCTCCTGGCCTGCTCTGTGTTCCTTCAGATCAGCTGTATTGGAAAACTGATCCTTATGTTAATCATTGAATTTATATATGTTCTCATTGTGGAAGTGCCAGGGGTGAACCTTTTTGACAATGCAGATCTCCTGGTTACAGCTAACACCTAGTAAGTGCCTTTCACTTCTGAAATCTTCACCTAATTTCTTTCAGCCAGTGACTCCAGCGTAGCATTGGATGGGAGTAGCAAGGCCATGGTGAAAGCAAGGGAAGTGCATGGTGTCAGGGCAGGCATGGCTGTAAATTAAAGCCACTTAAACTCTTCAGAGTTGGGGATCACAGTTCTCTTTAAGAACTTTTAAATCTGGGGTTTGACTAATGAACTGCCTATTAATAACAAAATATAACTGCAATCAGAGTGGATCTGTGTTATTTTTCTTCCTGAAATGGGGAGCAGTTAGTCATTCTCACTTCTTCTGATAATACACTCTCAATATAGAAATGTCTTTTCTCAAAAAGAAAAACATCTCCAGCAAATTTGAGGTGGCTCAGGGATGTGATAATGAACCACGGCAATATTTACACATCTGGTGTGTCACAGCCAGGTGGGGTTGTGTACGGAACTGCTGATCACAGCCTGAACCTCTGATTGATCACCTGAGGCAAGCAGTGAGTCAGCCGTGTGAGCATAGGTGAAGGCAATTCACCTGTGCTACCAGAAGGGGTGGAGCCTGGCTCCACCTCTCCTAGATCCCATTTAAGTGCTGACTGACACTGAGGAAGGATCGCTTTCTGGATATGGCTCCTTGTGGAGTTTGCAGTGAGCCTACAATGCTGGTGAGCATTCCTATTTCTTTTGATTATCTTTCCATCGCGATAATCTTACTAAGCCTAACCTTTGTGCACCTATTGATTGTACAGGTGGCATCATGTGGTGTTTGATATTTGGCTAGGGATCTCCTTACAGCTGCTATTGGCCATATGTTTGCGTCACCTTGGTCTCACCACAACACCCCCAGCTGTGGGACCTGGACTAGTGGCAAAAAGCAAGGTGTCTTTTTGCTACAAAAGGTAGTTTGTCTTCACCAGGTTTCATAATAATCACGGTTCCAACCTCCATCCAATGACAGGATTGCCCCTCTCCTGAAGGGCATGTCAGGGAGCTAATTGAGGCATATTCATAAACTTGTCCTCCTCCACAGCTTTGGAGTTGGATTGTTTTGTTACCTACTTGTTTTGATTGCTTCCCCTTGTGGACAACAGTTGTGCTTGAGTGTGGGTAGAACATGAAGTCATGACTTAAATGACAGCAAAGGATATTTGCATAGGCACTGAGAAGCTCTCTAATGGTAAAGATCTGGTAAGGACAGAGAGAATTGAAGAGGAAAAGTTTCCAACACTGATGGTTTAAAGGACAGTTTAGGTAAATTACCAGTCAAGGATTATAGCTATGGTTGCTTCAGTCTTGAGACAGGAGGGTCACTGAGAATATGTCTGTGGTCCTATGGTGTTTTGTATGCTTAAAAAGCAGCTTGTGTAATTGCTCAAATTTCTTGATACTCATTCAACCCCACAAGCTGGATGTGCCTGGTTACTTCTGTTCTCTGCATAAATATCCTATGATTTTTTTACCATTTCTGCATAGCCCTTAATTGATGGAAGTGTGACTTTTACATCCATTGGCAGTAATCGCTTAAATTATTTTATTAATTCATACACATAAAATCATATAGGAAATCCCTTGGAGCTTTCTGTGAGGGTATGGGAGAATGAGGTTTTCCCTCACTTCTTTTTGCAGATGATGTGTAGTCCAACAGTGGAAGCTCTTTCACGTTTTCTAACTGAATTCAAGAAACAAAAGCTTTTTATATCCCAAATATCATTTAATTCTTGTAAGTCAAGCACTAAGTGAAATTAGAGCACTTAGAAGTATAATTTACGTCATTCCACAATCAAAATGTCAGTAATAAAGTGGAGAAGGTTAGCAGGTTTTCCCAGAAATAACTTTGTGTGGTGCTGTATTATCTCTCATTAAATTGCATTTGTTTTGTGCTGAGAGCCCAAGGCCAGCTATTTAGTGCCCCAAAGCCTGGCAGTCCCTTCGTGCATTTGGGGAGTGGGAGCTCAGCGTGTGACAAATGGTTCAGAGATGGACCTTAATGTCCAGTTGGTTATTGTTTTTTTTTTTTAAAAAAAAGCAACCATGACCTAATGTACTTTAATTGGATGCCCGTTGTAGCTCCATAATTACTGTCTGTTCTGTAGCCGTTATTGGGCTCTGACTAATTAGAAGTGATGCAGATGTCACTTCACACTTCTGTATACAAACCAGCCAGCATGAAAGCAACTGAAAAGCTGACTGTAGTATGTTGGGATTTGCTCATCCTGACTGCAGTGCCACAGCAGCAAGGTGACACGTGAAGTACAACGGGATTCACAGAACTACTGTTTATTGCCTTACCTTTTTGCTATGCAGGAGATTAAAATAATGCCTTGGATTTCAAGATGCAATGGGCCAGTGTGAGCTCGTTTGCTGCATTCTGTAGTCAGTGTTACTGCTGAGGATTTTAAAGCAAGCATAACACCCACAGTGAGCTGCAGGCCCAGCACAGAGGGTCAGATCTACCACAGCCTGGTCATAAGACTGAGAGATAATAAGAGCAGGCAGTCATCCCTGACCAGGCAGTGATTTAGGGGAGCTGAAGAGCCATGCTGCATGCACCAGGCATCTCTAGCTCCAACTGGATCCATCCTGCAGTGTAGGAGCTGGCCCCAAAGCTTTGTCCCCAGCCAGACACAACCTGGGCTTCATTTTGTGGCCAGGGCTGGAGCTGGCCAAGGGAAAACATCTGTGCAAGGCAGCACGGGTTGCAGAATCCATGTCAGAAGGAATCGTATGCTCAGAGCTGTTAAATTATCTTTAACAAACAAGATTAGAGAGTAGCTTTTATTTTTTTAATTTTATGCCCAGTTAGGCTCCCTCAGTGTTTTCAGTTCTGATCATTTCTAGCTCTGTGTAGCATGAGCAAGCTGCAGACTGACACACCTGCCCAAATGTGAGATTCTCAGCTAGAGCTATATCCCATTAGTAGCCTGCAAATCTCTGAGTGCATCAATGTCACTATAGTCAGGACAAGCAAATCCAGTGCTTGCTTGCTTTCCATATAAACAGTATTTTAAAAGATACATATATTGATTCTCAGCTACCTAATGCTCTACCCACACTTGAGAAGAAACCAGCAGCATTAGAGCAATCAATCAGTCAGGAACTCAGCCAGCTGCTACCTACCAGAAAGCTCTTCTCCATCCTCTCACTGTAAGAAAAGCTCGCCCTCCATCTTCAGCAGCTCTGCTTCATAGGAGCCCTTTGCATGCCAAGTGCAGTGAGCAGTAACAGCAACCTGCATCGGGCTTTTCTTGGTGCTCCCAAGTACGTGTAGCTGAGCACAGCACAGGAGATGAGCACCTTGCAGAAGTGAGTAGTGATGGGTAAAGGGGCTAGGCTTGTCTCCGTGTTAGAATGCATGGGGAAGAAGGTAACTATCTCTCATGAGCCGTTCACCCAAAGCTTCTTTAAATCAGTTTTTAATGCCTGACCTAATGAAGCAGTGACAGATGCACAAGCGTTTGCTAAATATCCCACACTGACATTAAAATCCCAAATGATTCTCTGACTCTGAAGGCTCCTTAGATGTTTTAACCATGTTAACCACGTGGCACGGTCACAGACAAGGTCCTTTTTTCTCCCCTCATCTTTCTGTTGCTGACTGCTTTAAAAGGGCTACAGCCCCGCTCAGCGTCAGCAGTGCCACACTGCAGAGGTTCTGTTGCATTATGTGCAGAGGGGCGGCTGCTGGAGGCAGCAAAGCACTCCACTAACCATGTCTGTGTTGTTGTTTTTTTTTTTTTCCCCAGCATGTCAACAAATTCAACGCTACCATGGTGAGTCACTTTGGCATTACGTATTTGTATGTATGGGTTTTATCAGTAGGAATTTTCTGTTCCCGAGGCGCAGTATCAGCACATTGACTTCTCAGCAGCGCCTGGTACTTGTATGTGCACTGCTGTGTTCTGGGGCAACGCAGTACAAATGCCCTAAATGCACTGAGTAGTGCCCTTTTATCTCAACTGATGCTCCCTGAGCACCCTTCTCCCTGTGAGAACTTGCTTTACAGAGCACCTCATAGATCATACTTGGAGTTACAAACTAAAGCTTTTATCAAAATGTTTTCATGCTGTATAACGTTGGTATTCAAACCGTTTTTATTTGCTGGCTTGCCAGAAGGGTAGGAAATGTATGCTAATGTTCTTTTCAGCTATCAGAATTTCTATAAAACAAAGACATTTAGAAGTTGCTAATTAGGAAAGCAATAAGTGTAGAACAGCTCTAGACTTTGGAAGCTGGTGAACGCAGTGCAAGAGACACAGTCAATACAGTCTGAAGAGGTGTCAGCATTTTGGTTTTGCCAAGTGTAGCAGTGGCTGAGCATGTATGGCTGCTCTCTTAAAAATGACTTTTAGGTTGATGTTAACCCTTGTTAGGAAGTTGGATTGCATTTCTAATTTCAAGGTCCTGCTTTAGAAACCAGCACCTGTAGTCCAAAGTCCTGAGGTTTTTTTCAGGTATCGCTTTCCTTTGACCAATGTGGGTTTCAAGGGAAAGAAAAATGCCATTTCTTCAGAGCTTGGTTAATCCTGAAGTGAGAACTGGGGTGTGTGGCTGAGTTGTGTCCCTTCACACTGAGAATAACCTGGCAGTCCTGCTCCTTGTTGGCCACAGCTCTCCAGCAATGACACGAGTTGCACTGAAGATCGTCACCCCTGTCATCATTACCGTCTTCGTCCTGGCACTGTACTTGCATGCCCAGCAAGTGGAATCCACTGCAAGGCTTGACTTCCTCTGGAAACTCCAGGTTAGTGGGTATCACTGTGTTGGAGGAATACTGGAGTCTTTGGGGTTAGTATGAAACTGCTGAGTTATTCATAAGTTTCAGAGTGTTATAAAATGCCTTTGAATTTAAGCTGAATCTGACATATAACTGGGCATATTAGTCATGTTCATTTCTTCTTTTGTACTTCGCCTTCTGAGTGCTTTTTATCCTGGTCATTTACTTTAACCCTCTGTTTCCTCGTAAATGCACTTGGGATGGTCCCTGCCATAGGAGATCATAGATCTGAAGATCCAGGCTAACAAACTCGGGCACCTGAGCATGTCACTGTTGCAGGAACCTGTAATAAAACATCTGTAAATATAAGCAGCTCTTACTCACTGCTGATTTGTTTCCCATACTTCAGCTTCAGTTTGTTGTGTTCAGGAATGTGAAAGGTTCACAGCTGGATTTTCATTCACTGTCGTCTTAAGCAGTTGAAGTGGCTCAGTATCCAGGCTCCATTAGCCACTAGGCAGCGGTGTTGGGTAACCAACATCCTACAGGCAGTGCCTTGCTTTGCTCCCATCCCTGGGTTTGTTGTTAGTATTTTTACTCTGTGTGCCCATCAGTGATATTAGGGTCCTTTGTGATTCTCAAGCAAGCAGAACGCATCTCAGCTCTGCCCATGGCTCACAGCTGGAGGAACACAGGTCTCCTATAGATTATTTTTACCTTCTGGATAGTTAGAACATCATTCTAATAACAGGCTTCACTGATTTTTAGTAGGGATCACTGTGGAAGAAGCAATTAAAGCTCCTTAGGAAGCAGATCAACAAACATTGTTATCCTCACTTATAAATGTTAAAATAACAGAAGAGATGAGCCGACTTGGCTGTTCCAAGTCTGAGCATACTGTTTCTCCAGGCAGAGCCAAATGTTTTCCTTGTTTTGTCTGGACATATCTTCTAAAACATCCTTCTTTGCTTAACTCCATTTCCAGTTTCAAACATCTTGTTTTAGAAACCAGAAAAGATGTGAAGTGGTCTGCAGCTCCTGTTTGTTCCTTTGCCAGCATGTGGCAGAGGGATGTTGGAACAGTAATCCCTTCTACGTAATGGCTGATACGGATGGCTGTGCTGTGTTAGTCCATGATGGAGTGCAAAAGTGCCAGGAGACTTGCTCTCTTTTTGACTCCAGCTCTCCAGCAGTGGCAAAAGTCATCGGGGGAAAAAAAATAATAATAATTAAAAGAAAACCTGTTTCAAAGGGCTTTGCAGTGTTAGGAGAATTTTGACTGGTGCCCCAGGATGGCTCTGGGGCACCCATAAGCTGAACTGCTCAGTGTGTCCCCTCAACTTGTTGTGCATTCTGCAGTTATTGCCTGCCCCTGCTTTTGTCCACTGATCTTTCCCCAGAAATTTTCAAAATAGCAAAAAGTAAAACAAGGGGTAAAATATTGCTGCTTATATTGGGTTAAAAGAGGAGAGAGAAGCAAACACCTCTATGTTTTTACCTACAAACTTGAAACAATGACTTGAGGTAATGTTTAGTACTGAGCAAATCTGCAAAGACAAGAGCTATTGAATCCTTCTGAAAGTTCTGGTTCCAGTCTCAAATCCATATCAGTTAAAACAAAAACAAAGCAGCCCATTCTCCTCATGGTCCCCTTTGCCCAGATGTTCCCCTTCTGCCACCGGAGCCACGGGCTTTACGGGCTGGTGATAAATCCTCTTCAGCCTGTCAGTCCAATGGGCTCCATTTTAAGTGTATGTTATGACCATCATTGTACCCCATAAACCTTGTGGAAAAGGAAGGACCATGTACTCAGCTAGGCAAAAAGCCCTTTGGCTTTTATATACACGTGCACACAGACACGCAGTCTTCCTCTGCAAAACGTGATCCTGCATTGCTCATCTCTGCCCTCCTTTCCCATTCCCCCCTTTCTGCTATTTCTGTCCTCCCTGCAAGCTCGTGCTCAGCTTTTTTCTTTCCTTCAGAGCAGTTACCAAAAGATACGTGTGTCACTCTCACCCTCCTAAACTAGGCCACTGAAGAGAAAGAAGAAATGGAGGAGCTGCAGGCCTATAACAGACGCCTCCTCCACAACATTTTGCCGAAGGATGTGGCAGCCCATTTCTTGGCTCAGGAGCGGCGAAATGATGAACTGTACTACCAGTCCTGTGAGTGTGTGGCTGTCATGTTCGCCTCCATAAGCAACTTCTCTGAGTTTTATGTGGAACTGGAGGCCAACAATGAGGGGGTGGAGTGTCTGAGGCTGCTCAATGAGATCATTGCCGATTTTGATGAGGTAAGTCACAGAAAATTTGTGTTGCTAAAGAAAACTGAGCGATGAGTTCATTTATTTGGGCTTTGCTGAGCTTATGAAGGAAGGTGGCTTACTGAATCCTCGTGTCATGTTTCGTTTCTCCTCACTCCAGAAGTCTTTAATTCTTTTTCTTTCAGATGAAAATCCCTCTCCTTCCCTTGTCCATCCTCAGAATGATTAATCCCCTTTCCTTCTGTAATTTGAGTAATGGAGACTCTGTACAGCACTTTGTAGTGCTTGTACCAAGGCAAGATACTCGGCAAGGACATGCCAGCATGTATGCATTTGACAAGCTTAACCAGTTCCCTTGCAATTCTCTTGTGTAACAGATAATAAGTGAAGACCAATTTCGGCAGCTGGAGAAGATCAAAACCATTGGCAGTACATATATGGCTGCGTCAGGCCTCAACGACTCCACTTATGACAAGGAAGGGAAGACTCATATCAAAGCTCTGGCTGATTTTGCCATGAGATTAATGGACCAAATGAAATACATTAATGAACACTCATTCAACAACTTCCAGATGAAGATAGGTAATGTTACTGTTTATGGGATTAAGTATTGGTAGCTGTCATTCTGAGCTGGGGATCCTGCAGAGAGAAAACAACACAGACATTACCTTAGCTGTGCAGGGACGTTGATTGTTCTGTACCCAGTGACAGGAAAATAATAGTCTGCCTGCCTCAGCCTCTGTGAAATGTCAGAGCAGTCCAGTTAAAGCTGAGATGTTATTACCAAAGCTCCCTGGAGAACCAGGAGCGATTGAGCAACAGTCCTCTGTGCACAGAATCTGTTATCACAGCATGGTCACACAGGGTGGTTCTGCTTGGGCTCACTGCACTTGTGATGTGCTCTCCTGCCCACATTCCCAGTGGTGCCATTCAACAGTTGGTACTGGACAATAAAAGAGACGAGAAAAGAGATTAAAGAGTGAGGATGTCCAGTGTTGAGTTTACTCAGGAGGCTTTCAGGCTGCCACGGTGCCCATCTTGCAACTGCCCAGCATCACAGTAGCTGGGTACAGATGCCCAGTGCTTGGCAGCTGCATGGCAAATAACCCTTATCCCATTGTCTGGCACTGGAAAATAGCTGTGGATTGAGCAGCTGATCAAAGAAGCCAACTTTTCTTTACAATGTCTTTTCCTGCGTGAAAAATAACTTGCCTCAAGCTTCATACATGATGCATTTCTCCCCTGCTTCTAGGCCTCAATATTGGTCCTGTTGTAGCTGGGGTGATAGGGGCACGTAAGCCCCAGTATGACATATGGGGAAACACGGTGAATGTAGCCAGCAGAATGGACAGCACAGGGGTGCCCGACAGAATTCAGGTAAGGCACTCGCTGGAAAACTCATTTATACTGCCTGTGTCACTTACGGTTTTTGAAACTTAATCAGAATTGGAATTTTTATTCATTTACGTCGTATATTTGCTTACACAGCACTGAGAGAAAAGCAAACTGGGGAATGCCAGCAGTAGCATCAAGTTATGCCTTTTAATTTTGACCAATGTAACAGTGGATTAAACACTTGCAAAGTAGTTCCGAATGGAAGCGTTGAGCTGAGTTTCCTTCCAGCTGTGATGCCTGCCCACCCGTGCTGATGGCTGTGCTGTGGGACTGCACACAAGTGCGGGCTGTTTGATTTTGCGAGGACTTGAGTCACAAATGTATTTCTGTCTGTCACTTCTCTGTTTGCTGTGCTTCCCCTGTTGTGAGGCCAGCAAGGAGCCAGGCATTACTGGAATGGGAGTAACAACTTGGAGAGTGAGGGCAGTTAAATTGGTTAATGGAAAGCTGTAATCCAGGCATCTCCTTGGAGCTCAGGCAGTGACATTCCCAGTGATTCATTTCACTGTCCTGCTTTTGCTGATCCAATGCCCACGCTTATAGGTTGTCGTTCCCTAGGAAAATACTGAAGAGATGTAAAAAATAATTACAGTAACTGATGTGAAATCCGAGAGGGGAAGCCATGCTGTCTCTTTCCAACTCAGCTGTCAGATAACCGGATCAGTATTTATTCAACACCAGTTAAACTGTCCCACAAGACAGTCCCCAAACAATTTTTGTTCAAGTTAATCAAAACAACACAGCAACATTACAGCAATAGGAAGGCAGGCATGGAAATATTAGAAGCTACCTGAAGAGGGATGAGAAAATACAAAGTAAGAAAGGGTTTGCCATTGAGCAGATAGGAATTAATTAACAGGAATTTACTGCTGTTTTTGTGGTGCTTGTTTGATTAAAAAAGTTCATGTTCACGTGAGGAGTTAATGTTTATGTGATGTTCACGTGATGGGTCTGTCGGTGGGGCTAAAAACCTCAAGTGCTTTGAGTCAGATCTCAAAATCTTGAGGTTTGGTTAGTTGAGGTGCTTGATAGCATTTTGCAAATTATGCTTTGAGCCCTAGTTGGTAACTGAGAGCAGCAAAATACCTAAAAGTTATGTCGTGGAAAATGCAGCTCTCTCCAACTCGTGTACCTTCATTTTATTCATTTATGTCATCCACACGGCTTCTGTAGCTGCTCAGTTTCTAAAGGCTGTGTTTGTTCTGCAACTTTTGATGTCAAATCTCTCAGTGACTGATACGAGAGTCAACTTAGAAACAGAATGATCCTACTTTAACGTTACCTGTTGTTCACCTGAAAAGCAAATGAACAGACTGTGTGGAAAGCATGACAGGCATACGTTAACTCTCACTTATTCCGCAGGTTACCACAGACATGTACCAGGTTTTAGCAGCCAACAACTATCAGCTGGAATACCGAGGGGTCATTAAGGTTAAAGGCAAAGGAGAAATGACCACCTACTTCCTAAATGAAGGGCCTCCAATTAGTTAGCACCAACTGCAGCATCGCTCAAAGATGGAATCTGCATTACAGAAGATTGTGACTCGGAGAAGAATCACTTTTTGGCAGCGAATCTAAAACGCAAAGCAGTTGAAATTTCACACAGTGACTCTAGGGCTGGTATCAGCAAACTCTTTGGCCACCTGTTCCCAAAGGCAATGGAGAGAAACCACCTGGGATTTGCTCCTGGCTGAGTGCTAAACCGACCAAAGATGTGTACTACAGCATTTACAGATAAGATGTGAATTTGGAGTTTTTACAAAGGCTGCTACTGCAGGATGATCTAAGAAGCTATTTAAGTATTTATTGACGCAACACAACATTTACTTGGTTGAAGGAATGTATGATTCACTACAAAGCATTATTTTGGAATGGATTTGCACTCCCATAACGTTTCCATCCCATACTGCCAGCTATTTGAAGTGTACCACTGTGCTTTTATTAGCTGTTTTGAATGGGCTTTCAAAATTGACACCCACTGTTGCAGCACACAAAAAGGCCTTTTAGAATGGCATCGTTAATGTTTTAGCGTGAAAAGACGTTTTAGCCCTGGCCTTCTTTTCTCTCTTCTTTTACATGGCTCAATGACTGCTCTTCTGAGCGGGGCTGGCACATCTACCGACGGGGAAGATCGAGCTCAAGAAAGAAGGTTCGACAAACATATTTATTACAAAGTCTTCTGTGCTCATCCTTGGTATATATCAGTTTACATGGGAAAGACTAGATGTAAACAAGAGACGCTTTGTGGGAGAGAACTCCCCTGAAATTTGTTGTGGGTTTTTTTTGTTTGTTTTGGTTTTTTTTTTTTTGTATTTTTTATTTTGTAATATTGAAAACATGGAGATCTAACAAATACCAAATTCTATATTTTGTAAATTATATATAAATTAGAAGGCAGGCTGTCCACACCAAGGTGTGTTGGGAGGTGTATATAACCTGTTAGACTTTTGTGTAATTTTTTGTGCATAATACTCTGAACACAGACTTGGCAGTTTTCAGATTATCACTATACAATCAAACAACAGGTGAGGTTCTGGGCTGAATCAGATGCATTTTAAAAGGAAAATCCAGAAAAATCTGCAATCCCAAAGAAGAGGAAAAAAAAAACCAACCCAACAGGGTACGAAAGTTCAATGCAGCATTCACACAGAGGGTGGCATCTTAACAAATGGAAACAGGACTTATTTTATGAGCTTTAGCTAATGAGACAGTATCTGTCAAGCATGTTAAAAAGCTCTGAGCAAATCTTCTAATTAACTGTAACAGGAACTCTTATGAGGGAAAAAAAGTTGAACTTTTATTCGGGGGAAAAAAAGCAGTTTTCAGAGATGGATGGATAGAATCTGATGATATGAGAATCGTCTGATATTGTAACTGCCATTTGACATTACAAAGAACTATGTACTGCAGCTTAGAGTTGACTTTCCTGTAGTAAGCACTTATTTAAACTGTCACATTTTCCATTTTCAGGAGTTATTTAGCTGATCTTCAAAAAGAGGCTTTGATGGCAATGTATGTATGAGATGAGTGACCTTAAAATACAGTGCCATTGATATTGTGTCTGACATCTTTATCACTAGCGGGGGTTTATGAACAGTTCACTGATACCATTTATGTACCTTTTCTAGCTACAAAAGAAAAATCCCTTGATATTTTATTAAAGAAAAGAAAAGATTTTAAAAAGTTATATTTTTTATATTCTAGGAGGGATGAGTTTTGATATTGAATTTGGCTAGCACTAAAAGTGGCTCCAATCTTTTGACGTTTAATAAAGTTTTTTTCCACTCTTCTCAGGGCAGAATTATTGTAGTACTAACAGCTTAATGGTTGCACTGTGGTGGTAATTTATTTTTTCCTACTTGACAACAAGAATAAGTAAAAATCCATGGGTCTACCTTAATTAAGTTGCCATATTGCTAAGCATAACCCTAGCATTAAGCCATTTAAGTGCGAGCTTAAATGGCATTGCCCCTTTCCTTCCCCTTGGAAACATCTCTGAAAAGTATAGTATATTGACTTCTGTAAAACTGCCAAGTCTGCCCTTGTACTATACTTTTGCTCCTTAACATCTCTCCTGATTCGCAGAATGCTTACATTGCATCACACCATTATGCATTTCTTTCCCCCCCCTTTGATCCCCTCACTCAGCTCCATTACCTCCGTGCCATACACTCATTTTTAGGTTTGCTTTGTGCTTTATGAACATCTGCAGTCGTCTTAACTTTTGATTCATCTTAGGAGGTTGTGTTGTCAATGAAATTTCAAGTCCCCCGTATCTCTAGCTGTGATTGTTGACAGTGTGTCATGATCATTTCAAGGGGTATTCACACACTCTACTCTGGATCTTGCAAAAATGGAGACAGTTATGATTTCCCATGGAAATTGAAATCTATTTAAGTAATTTAACTATATTAAACACTGTTTCACTGTAAAGCGTGTCTGTTTTATTTTAGATGCAGCTGGCTAGTGAAGAGATTGGATGGCACAGAGCAGCAGTCAGTTCTCAACTATGGAGGGATGATGGGGCCACACCAGTACTGTACTGTGACCCACTTCAAGCTCTCCCAGTCCCTGCCTGCACAGGGAGCAGCCCAACTCCCCTCTAGTGCACGGATGCTGTACACACTTACCTTGAGTTGGTAGTCCTGGGACAGCTGACACATCCTCACAGCAGCACTATGAATAGCTGACTTAAAAAAAAAAAAAAAAAAAGTGTATTTTAAGTAGATCAGTTTCCAAAGCATTCCATAGCTGTATACTACGCTACCTCACAAAGACACCTTAAAGAAGGCAGCCACTTGGGCAATGCAGCCCCTGTCAGTTTTCTAGGTTAAAGTTGCTGCTGGATTGCTCCACTAAGTGCCACACTTATCTACACCAATCCCCAGAAGCCTGAGCTGTAACTGGGAAACAAAAGGCTCCATCTTCACACTGATTTTTTTTCAGTTCATATGTCTTCATAGGTCTTTATATAGGCAGGTAAAAATGGAATGATTTACTTCAAATCTGTTCCTTGTTAGGTGGGATTTCATATATGTACTGAGACTAAAACTGCATTAAGAAGAAGGGATAAAGTTCTTAAATGACAGGCTTAAAAACCAGCCTCAGAAAGGTGCTGGGGGAGTTGCTTCATATTTTGTGTGTCTCCCTACATAATCATAAAGCAGCATCTCAGGACATTACCTGACAGAAGTCACTTTTGGGGCTAGCTGGACAAGAGTATTCCCAAAGGGAGGAAAAACAGTTTTGTGCCCTCTCATGTAAGTTGAGGATTGTTGCCCACACTCTCTGTTTTCCCTCAGTTTTTTATTTTCCATCCAAAAACCATTTTGACGAATGCTGGCTGCACTATGTCTGCCTGTGCAGAATGAAATGGTACCTGTAGGAGGCACTGCATTTGTTACAGGTGTCCTGCACTGCCAGCACACCTGGACCCCATCTTCCTACATTACATTACTTATGAATAAGTTGCAGCCAAAAACACTGCCTAGAGGGAAATATTTGCTGTCCACTGACCTTACTGACTGTCTCTGAAGAGAGTCATTTCTAGTTTGAACTTACGGGGGGAAGGGGAGCTTTCAAAATTGTCTTAGGATGTCTGCCAGCTAACCCAAAAGCAATGTTCCAATTGAGGGGAGTCAGAGAGCTCACTTGGGATGCAGTTTGACAGGATTAATGTAGCTGACTGAAGCTAAACCAATCCAGAACAAATGAAAACAAACAAACACAAGCAAAAACTCACCTCAGGTTCCATTCTCTTGATCTTCTGTCAGGAGCTTTTCAATGGAAGAAGCTGGAGTGCAGTGAAAGCAGCAGCATTGGGCAGTCAGCAGGCAGGCAGTTTGCTATAAGAAGCAGAGGTTTGCTGTTATTTTCCCGTCCCTGTGCACCTCTCTGTCCCCATTTTGCTCAAAAGAGCTGCACAACACGGTGGGGAGAGTGTGTGCCTCGTGTCAGGCCTGTCCTGCCCAGGATCAGCATGGACACAGAAGGCTGCACCACCAGCAGCTGGCCCTACATCTTTTTGAGCACACGGTTTCAGATCCAAACATCTATTGCCATCTACTGGAAACAAACGTGCAGCTTCAGCTGGACAGCACAGGCACATTATCCCAAATCAGTCATTCCTAGGTCCTTCAGTAAAGAAATGATTGATATATTGAAGAAGCCATACTGAATGTTAAGTAACCACAATATCTGCAAAGGAAACCATTTTCTGTCATCTTAGAGATCTCTGCTAGCTTTGAAATATTTAAAAATCAGTCCAAGTAACACATAAATACATTCCATGATGGAAAGCTGCCTTCATTCTATCATCCCTCACTAGATACATTGCTTACACGAGAGAGTCAGAGCCTGTTTATGTGATTTGGGCCCAAAATACTGAATGTAAGAGACCAGACCACCAAGAGCAAGCTCAGACACTGAAGAAAAGCACATAAGGAAAAATGAATTAAACTTCTAGAAGCTCAAACAGGGCACTCTGGGGTAATCAAACCTCACACACTGTAAAAATCAGTCAAGCGTTGGGTGATTCTTTACTGCAAGTGAGCTCAGATCGTGACACTTTGTTCAAAACCAAAACACAAACAAACAAAATGATACCGAGGCTGCTGGATGTACCCATTCCAACCTCAGAGAGGACAAATGCCATAAACGCAGCATGAGGTGGGCTCTGCTTCTGCTAGATGCCACAGAAAAGCCAAGCAACAGTGAATGGCTGGCACAACTCAAAGCAAAACAAACCACATTGCTCCAGAGAGTATTCATCTTTCATTAATCCATCCTCACAAGTCCAACTCTGACATCTGCAGCTACTAGCAGGGAAGCACCCACTATTTCTTCACTAACTCTGGATTGTTCCAAGCAGACAGGAAGCCCTGGGAATTAGCAGCCAACTTTCACCTCTAAGCTGCTCTCGCTTATCTTGCATTTCATCTTACGCAACATTTCAGCACATCCTGACATTACAGTCAAGCTAAAATAATATCCTCAAAAGCCACATTTTTAGCACGTAGTAATAATCAAGTGATGAAAAGTCAGACTACCAAACACGCATCATTGAATTTTCCTTGAGAAATTGTTTTTTTAATCAGTGCCATAAAAACAAGCAAACAAAAACCCAACTGTCCTCTGCTACGCAACAGTTGCATTCATTCACTGCATCTGCTAATCATCCACTACTTTAATGACAGCAGAACTGGAACAAAATTATGCCACCACACGCTGTAGCAAAGGAAGTTTTCATTCCTTAAGGAAGGAATTCCTTAAGAAACAGCAGGAAGGGGTCACAGAGAAAACAAGATTATCTGCTGACATATAAACCAAAGACATGATGCAACAGAGAAGTCCTCATATGCACAACAGAAGAAGCCAAAAACAAAGCAGTATTTTGGGTGTTCATGAGAACTTCCCTACCAACCAACTAGGGTTGAAAAGGCAGCAGGACTGCTCTGGACTTTATGAGCAAGATTAAGCCTGGTTTCTTTCTCAGGTTTACATAGTTTTCTTGACTAAAATGACTTTTTAAAGAACTAAATAAAATATCCAGCTCTCTTAGTGATAATCTGACTCTAAACAGCCTACTGAAACACGCACCATTTTGGAATGAAGTGTGACACCTTAGAGCACAGTAAAGCTCTGCCAGTCTCCAAATCCAACTGCACAATACATTCAAAAAAAAAAAAAACTATTTCAGTGAATTTTTACATTACTACAAATCAAACATTAAAAATCTCTCAACTTGCATCTCATGAAACAGCACAGATAGCTGCCATCTAATTACCAAATATAGAAGCAATCTAACTGATCATAGAAATCACAGAAACTGAAAGTGGTACAACACTGCTGCTACTGTATTTTGTAAATGCTAGATGTTTCCAGGTCTATTCCACAAACTTCAGGAATACCTCTGAATACCTCAAGGATGGCCCTCTTGAACACAAGAGGTTCTATCACAGCATAAAAATACATAAAGCCACAAAAACGAACAACATTCCAATTTGGTTTTTCATTTATGTTCATCAGACTGATTTATTATCTTCCTGTTTATCTCATCAATCCCCCATTTGTAAAGGTATATAAAAAGAACAATAGCTCTTTTTACTCTTTTTACTTTTTACTCACCCACTGGTCCGTTTCCTTTCAACCTCTCCACAGCTCAGAGGAAGTGCACTGAAGTCCTGGGTTAAGTGGCAGAACTCTTCAGACCATTCCTGAAACAAAACCCTGTCCACACAGACCACTTTCCAAGGATAACCGAAAGGAAACCATCAGTGACAAAACATACAAGTGTTTATAGCACTAGATGGAGGGCCACAGGTGCCAAAGAGCTGATCTCAAGAAACAAAGAGTTTCCAGGTTATGTTTTAATCAAGAAAACACTCACGCGAATGTCAACGTGTAACAAAACATTCCAAAATTTAGTAGGTTACATATTCCAAATCTAGTTTGCTAATATGCAACAGCATTTTTAACATTAACTTAGCCTATTCTCTACTGCCTCACAAAGGCAAAACTGATTTTGGAAGTGAAGAGCTTGCATGATATGCAGGACACATACTCTATATGTTCCTTCCATTGACATACACTTGAGCAAAGCTTTTCTCATGCCCCCAAATTCCCCCAAATGAGTCTCCCATCAACATATATTTTACTACACGATATGACCCACTTCTCTCCTCTAGTTCTGTATTCATCTGTGTCCTCAGCTGTTCCTTTAAAAGAAAAGTTTTTTTAACCAGCAAGTGAAAAATGTCCGCAGGCATCTTACATTGCTTTATTAAAAAAAAGGAACAAAACCAAAAAGCGCCATCCAGCCAGCTCCTTCTTTTGGAGAACAGCTTTACATTCCTGAGAGTGAATATCTGTTGGAACAAGACTGCCTCTAAATGTTCCAGGACTTGTCAGACATTGTAATCTGGGGACTTCCCCTGCGGTCGTCGCAGTCGAATCTGCAACGTCGAAAACGCTCCCACAGTCACATGAAAGAAGAGCTGCCACAGGTTGCGCAGTTCATACAGGTACATGTTACACAGGCAGATTAACCCAAAAGTCAGGAAGGATTTGGCATTCCTCCAGCCTGTGTAATATACGAACAGGTAACACTGTCAGGAGAAAAAAAAACGGTATTACTGCACAGAAAACAGCTTCCAATAAAGAAATGCCTCTAGCTATTAATGAATTACCAGAAAATATCCCGCAAACAAGTCGAACTGAAAACATGTAACACCAGTGTTAACTTAGCTCTTGCTAAAGTAAAGTGGATGTTCCTGGCAATCTCCAGTCAAAAACACGCTTTGTTCTGCTTCAGAAGAAACAAGACCCAGCGTTACGTCCTTTTCAGAGGAAAAACTGGGAAAGACATGGAAAATCTCTAAAAGGACAGAACTGTGCCACAGTCTTTTGTGAGCGTTATCTTCACTTCTGCTACTGTTCTGCCTACTTCATTTCCACAAAAAGAGAAAAAAAAAAGAAAAGAAAAGAAAAAAGTTTGTCTCATCTGCACTTGAGCCATTTCCATCTGTCAAAGACAGTTCTTGCTGGGCTGCAAGGAAAATACCATCATCACTTAGGTTTAATTTTTAATCGAAATTTCTTCCCACAGAGCAAATAATGACGTTCACACCAATATTTAACCAAATTCATCACCAGATTATCTAAGTATGTTCTTGGTTATTTATTTGCTGCGTTTTATCTATGCCAGGGAAATTCTATTTCATTCTTTTACTTATTTATGTTCCTCAAAAAATGCCAAAGCATTTTACACTTGCAGCCGAACAATATAATTTACTGGGGTTACTTTATGGAAAACCTACAGACATGAAATGTAAGCACAAAATATGAGACAGGAAAACACAGTGGAAAGTGACTGAAAGATTTTAAAAGGAAAGAGATGCATGAGAACATATGAAGTGGGAGAAAATCTTGGGTGCAGTGCCTATGTATTAATATATATACTCAAATCCTTGCGAAGGAAAGAAATGCTAGATACACTTAAGCTAAGAAACTTGTACTTGAAGTAAACAAAAAAGTCTCAAGTGATGGAGATTATAACAGATAAGCTACACCAGATCTCTTAATCAACTACCTGGAAAAACATGTCAGCAGAGAGAAGATGTATGTATGAATCTACTGTGCAACGTTTTTGATCAATGCATTAAAATACAGAAATTATTTTTATAATGATTCTATCCAAGTAGCTGTGACATTTAGGAAAATACGTTTTTCTAAAATTCTATGACTCTATGTTGACACTTATGCATGACTGAGTGATGTGTCTCAATTTTAGTGAATTAGGCAAGCACCAGAACACACCTGGTACAAACAGGCTGCTGTTCCAAGAAAAAATGCAATAACATAGCTGAAATCTTCACCTTCATTCTGTGAAAATAAAGCAAAAAGCAATGTTTTACAATGTTTAAATGAAATACCAGATTGCACCTATGGCAGTTCTTCAATGTATGTTAAGACAGCCTTACACAGACATTTATACAGATTCCTGTATAAGCTAAATCAAAGCTGGCACTGGACATTCTCCAGATGCCTCTGAAAATTCAAGTCTAAACACTGTTAACAGCCTTTAAAATCAGCTTTGCCCAACTCTACTCTCCTGCAGCTTCCAAGAATGGGAAACAAGGTAAAAGAGAAGGACACAAACTGGCCACTAGGGTGTGGTAAAATGCTACACAGAGAACAATGCAGGCAACTCCACATTAATGCCACAAGAACAAACAAAACAAGCTTATCAGACAGATTATTAGAAAATTTTGTTTTCTTGAAGGAAAAGATGGGAAAAAAAAATACCTGACATGTACAGATGTTTCCACTCTGTGTTTAAAAAACAAAAACAACAACAAACAACAAAAATGTGCAGGTCTGTACATAAAGGCCAGGCTGGATGGGGCTGTGAGCAACGTGGTCCAGAGGAAGCTGCCCCTGCCTACAGCAGGGGGGTGGAACTATATGATCTTAAAGGTGCCTTCCAACCCAAACCATTCTATGATAAAACTGACCTACATACATAATGCAGTATTCTCCTAAACCACGAGCAAATCTTTGCCTCACAGCATATTTGCTGAAGCACAGGTTGTAACAGAGTTTGGCTAATATCCAGAACAAATGCTGGGTCAAAAATCCCACCCATGTGCCAAGAAGGCCCCACAGCACGGGGCACTTTCATTCTTCTTGCTCAACTCTTGCTGAGACCTCCAAGATTACTGTTTCATTAAGTCTTTACATATAACTATTTAAATAACCAGAATAAAGGTTTGAGCAGAGTTCACATAAGCAAATAAATGTGGTGGGGGTGCGAGGTACTTTTTTTGTACATTTTTGTTTGGAAACAAGAAATCAATCAGCAGTTTCCCTTGCATCAATCCTTTCAGAACACCAAGAACAATAAGTAACCTAACATTTATGAAAAATAAACAAAAACACAGAAAGGTTTCTAAAAAAGGATTTTACAAAATGGCTTTCCAGATCTCTGCATCACAGAACTTCAAAAAAAAAAAAAAAAAAGGCCAGATTTTCACAGCTGTCCATCATTTCCTCACAAATATTTTTTTCATAGTATCTATTAAAGTGATTCATATCCTGGTATAAATTTAGAACACTGTGTTCACATACCCACCGCTACCAAAGTATCTACAGAGAGCGTTGGTCACTCACCAACTTCAACAATACTACTTCTGTATTTCCCAACATTAATGAACATTGCACCACTCTCAGAAAGGATACACAGCTTATAAACAATGTAAGTGTCACAAATAACAATCTGACCTCACAACCAAATATTTGTGAAAATAAAGCTGGCAAGACTTACTTCACATAGCAAGCACATTCAGAGATGACAGCATGATTACTGCGACGCACAACTCTCACATTCATAAACATGCTACAATACCTGTAGAAGACTTTCTATGGCATGAAAGCCACGAATTAAATTCAATGCTCCACACAAGAGACTAAGTACAAATGAGACAATCCCGGGCAGAGTCACAGGTTCCAGACGTTGGTGAGGAGCTGCAAAAAGACAAAAAGAAAAACTCAGTCAAAGTGGTATATTAAAAAAAATATAGTAAAATATTAATCTAATTTTTCAGTGTCTTCTAGTTCAGGAGGCTGCTGAAACAAACTACAAAATGCATTTTTTTTTTTTTAAGAAGAGGAAACGTTTTAAGATTTGAAGGAAAACATATTTTCCTTCAATTAATCTAAGAGCAACTTGTCTCACTATATTTAGTCTTTAACTCTTGTACATTCAACTCACTCAGTAAGGTCCTGAAAGCTGCTTAAACATGCCAGGAAATCAATGGCAAATGATGCACTTGCTAGTAAAATTTGCCCACAATTAATAGCCAGGTAATAGGTCACACACTTAGGAGCTCCTCTCACAATCTTCGTTTTTCTTTAACACTAATGTATTAGCAGAACTATCAAGACTTATTTAGCTGCCTGCTGAACTGGAACACTCTGAGGCAGAGCCTATTACTCTCCTCTACCTTAAAAAAATGCAGCCAGGGAGTACTATCAAAGGCAGAAACAGAAGAGTTCTGAAACTACAGCTCATTACCAACCTCAAAACCTCATACAGGCCTTCCACACAGTGTTTAGAAGTACATTAAAATTAAAATACTCTTTCTTTTGGGCTTATCAACATCACAAGTATGTAACAGTTGTGTATGTTTGCACTGACTGTCTCTTTCCATAATTAATAACAGAAAGCAAATATGAAGAAGTGATGCAAAACTCTTAGCAACACAGGGAAAACAAAAGGACTGCTGAACCATGCTTAAATCACTCTGTTGGAACCACCCAAGTGTAAAGATGTGAAGAATGAGGTTAATGAGCCGCAGCACTAATAGAGAGAGTGGGCTGTCAATCCTGGCTGTGCACTCAGAACACATCCAGTTTATGAAGTTGCAGAAACTAAACAAAAAAAATGACCAAAGCGATGTCACACTGATGAGCACTAACTAGGGAATAAAAGCAGCTCTCCAGTGAACTCTAACAACTCACACACAGCTCTCCACGCTGGTGTAACCAGGTTACTGTAAAGCAGCATGTATTAAAGTGTTTAAAATTGCCTCTTTGGAATCATGTGGAGGAAAAGTAAACAGTGCTGTCAGTTAAACAAGAGAGACTCTGAAGAAGCATGAAATCATAATTTTTCCTTCTTATTAAAACAAACAAATAAACCTAAAAACTTTAAAGGGCACTGCTACTGATGTCCAGAAGCTCTCCTGGGCTTACTAAATCTCAGTTTCACTATCAAAGGAAAAAAAAGTCATTTAAATACAATAAAATAAAGACAGAACGATAAGAATGAAGGAGTATTGGATAAGACAGGGCAAAGGTTAGCTGTCCTCAACTCAGTTCATCTACAGATCTTACAAGGATCATAACAGCTGTATCAAAAACTCTCTTCAGCAAGCCAAGGATCAAAGAAATCAGAAATTCTGAACTAAAACTTTGAAGTTTAGATAACAATTCAGGAAATTTACAAGACATAAGATACTGCATTACTTGTAAGAACATTTATTAAAAAAAAAAAATTAAAATGGGTACACCATCAGGCAAAAAGGAATTTTGATCCAAGAACTGTTCCTCTGTTGGAAAAAAAAAAAAGAAAAAAAGCTCAGAAAATAGTCCATCTATCCGAACCAAATAAATACCTAAAATTTCACATATCAGCACATTGTCACCCTATTTCTAATTCCTGTCAACACCTACATATACGTTTGAAACAAAATCCTACCCATAATCTGCACTTCCTGCTTCTCTGATGCATAGCTTAGCCCTGTTACTCACTGCACACAACTTTCAGTACAGGAAATGACTGCTTTGGTCAACTACTTAGCAGTAAGAGGCTAAAACACTACAGCTTGGATACACACCCAACTCCAGGTAGAAGAAAGTAACAGATAATGGTTTATCAGCACAACCAAAACACATTAAATTCTCCCATGCCATGCGACAACACTTGTGCCTGACTTCCTACCCAACTCATTTATTGTACTTAGTTCATTTGTAGCGTGCCATATTTTTAACAGGACAGCATAAGTAGAAGTTACACTACACAGAGCACATCTTCTTGTGAGATGCATGAGTTTCAATAGGGCCAAGTGCTGGGTCCTGCGTTTTGGTCCCAACAACCCTACAGGCTTGGGGAGGAGTGGTTGGAAAGCTGCCTGATACAAAGGGACCTTGGTGTCTGATGGACAGTCAGCTGAATATGAGCCAGCAGTGTGCCCAGGTGGCCAAGAAGGCCAATGGCATCCTGGCTTGTATCTGGAATGGTGTGGTGAGCAGGACTAGGGAAGTCATACTGCCCTGTACTCTGCACTGGTGAGGCCTCACCTCGAGCACCACGTTCAGTTTTGGGCACCTCAGTACAGAAAGGACACTGAGATGCCTTGGAGCAGGTCCAAAGAAGGGCAACAAGGCTTGTGAAGGGCTTGGAGAATATGCCCTATGAGGAGAGACTGAAGGAACTGGGGCTGCTCAGTCTGGGGAAAAGGACCTTACTGCTCTCTTCCAATATCTAAAAGGTGCTTACAGCAAGAGCGGGGCTGGTCTCTTCTCACTGGTGACAGGACAAGGAAAACGGCCTCAAGTTGCACCAGGGTAAGTTTAGGTTGGATATTGGGAAACGCTTCTTTACAGAAAGGGTTGTTAAGCACTGGAATAAGCTCCCCAGGGAGGTGATTGCGTCACCATCCCTGGATGTGTTTAAAAGCTGTTTGGATGTGGTGCTAAGGGACATGATTTAGCAGAGGTTGTTAGTTAGGGTAGTATGGTTAGGTCATGGTTGGACTCGATGATCTTTAAGGTCTTTTCCAACCTGAGTGATTCTATGATTCTATGCTGTCCTTAGAGCAAAAGGGAAATTCTGAAGTCCAGTGAACAGACCGTGTAGCAAACATCCAGAGAAGGCTCTTTTCAAGGAGGGAGAGAATTTACAACAATTGTGAAGTATTATGAAGGTGTCAGCAGACGTGCTCAAAAGTCACATTCAAGACACTATTACTCAGTAGCATCTAAAATTGGAAGAGCTGAAGGAAGAGGAAAGTGCAAACCTTGCATAATGTACAGCCCTTTGATGGCAAGTTTCTACAGCAGTTCAAGGATGAAAACAGATAACAGAACAGAGAGATGCACGGAATTCAGAGGAGGAACAATGTTAAAAGTAACCAAAAGGGGGAAAAGAACCAGAAACCAAGACAGAATAAAAGAGGACAACAGAACAGCTTCCGTGCAGACAAGCTGTGGGAAGGTGGGGAAAAGATAAATCAGATGATCATCTGCCACATCATAGACAGTTTAAATGTACAGCCAACACTGATGCAGGCAGCAATAAATTAATGCTTATTGTTTATAATTCTTCCAGTTACAAACTGATTCAGAGCACTCAACATAAGAAATCTTAGCATAAGTTTCAGCCCAGTTGAAAACCGCATCATGCCATATTTACTTCCTACATTAGGTCAACTGAAGCTTAAAAAAAAAAATTAAAGACTGCTTAAGTGAATAGTACAAAATGACTATTACTGACATCACACATAAAGCACTTATTTCAGATAGAACTTCTTTTAGCACAGCTCGTAGGAAGTACCTGTGACTGTGAAATTCCAAAGCATCCACATCCCACTGGGCAAAAATAATCAAGATTGTGATATATTATAGAATGTGGGAAAAAAAAACAAAAAAAAACCCAATCATCTTGTTAAGTGCTGTTTTTCATTTGCTTATTTTCATGTAGATTTTTTCCTTCGATAAGTTGTTCATTGAATAGGCCCATATCTCTATTCATATCAAGAATGCCCTGAAAAGATGAACACTTAGAGCTGAGAACAAAATAGATATCTAAGCTAAAGCATAAAATTGTCATAATATAACATGTATTTTAAGAACGCCGTAGTGAAAAACCTTTTATTTTCCTGAAGAAAAGAACCAACATTTTGGGAATGCCCCAACTCCGGATGCATTCAAGGCCAGGCTGGATGTGGCTCTGGGCAGCCTGGTCTGGTGGTTGGCAACCCTGCACATAGCAGGGGCTTGAAACTGGATGAGCATCGTGGTCTTTTTCAACCCAGCCACTCTATGATTCCATGAAACATTAAAATAAAGACAACTCTCTATCTTTGTCATTTAAAGATGCAAATAGAGAAGCTTAAAACTTACCTGCAGATATCTTACCGGTACCCTTATATTCTGCTGCAGATAAATGTGCAAACCCATTAGCTGAACCAAGTTCTGACAGGGAAATTTGATAAGGCGGCCTCAGTTTGATTTCTGTCTGCATGTCAGCAAGATTCATCTTTGTTGATAAAGAACGCGTGTTGTTGTATCTCTGTTTGGTCCTCTGAATGAAATTATCTGTGTAAAATGTAAAAGTTATATCCTGGTGGACTTCTGTTTATAAAGTAATCCAAAACCATGCAGCTTTATGCTCTACACACATCCCAAATTTGAATAGATGGTTTAAAATGCCTGCATTTTTCTTGGCACATTCCAATACTATTTCGGTTTTGTGACTAATATATCATGTGCTATTTAATTCTGCAGGAAAAAAAATGAATCTCTAGAAAGCTAATTACTTTATCATAGTGAATAAACTCAAGACTTTTCACTGCATGATACTGAAAGAATTGCTAATACAATGGATTTACTGCACTTATTCCAGCTTTTCTGCTAAGTTAAATATCCTTTGGAGAAAATTAACTGCTGAATTCAAGTATAAACTTGGGTATGAGATGTGCCTGCAAAATATGCAGGCAGAGAAAAACAATACCACATTGTACCAACATAAAGACTGTAATAGACCTATATTCAAACTCGACAATTAGTAAAATGAAAGCATAAAATAATTTTAAGGAAATCTTTATAGACAAACATCATACAAATACTGTTACTAATAGACTGACTGAACTACAGAGAAATTAGCTAAATGGAGCATTTACTCAATATTAGTAAGATATTGATATATATTATAACTTCCTCTAAAACTGCAGGGTTTTTTTGCTCTGGTGCATTTATAAGAATACTTAAAATAACACACAGCTTACAGTATTAAAGCAACAGATATTAATAGAATCCATAAGAGCTGCAACCAGGTTTATATGAGATTAGTTGTATCTGGAGCTTGCGTGACAGCAGATTAAATGCCTATCATAAGACAAATAAAAATACCTCCTTTTCGTGCACTGAATCAAAACTGCAGCATAGCTACAAGCCAACAAGAAAATGCAATCTTTTACTTGAGAAATGTATGAAGCTCAGTGCCTTTACGGGTTGGGAATGCTAACAGGTACAAAGTCATCAGCTCCATATATGATTAACTAGGAGAAGCTGAAGTCTGATTTGGTCAAACAAGTTATGAGCCAAAATCTACCTGAATGTCTGCATAAAATTCTAGTAGCCCAATTTAAAGCCAAGAGTTGTTTTCTTTCGAACGGATCCTAATGGGTGTTACATCAGACTCCAAATCCACCTGAAGCACAGCTACAAGCTACCTTGGATGTTTCTGTTTTGTGTATATTAAGTTGCACATCTATTTAAATAAGCATTTGAGTCAGTGTGAGAATGAGCACGAAAAGAAATCAGATCCTTACCAAACTCTATAAAACAGTATGGTCTGACAGCAGTATTTGTCTTCATCATATTGTAGGTAGTGATGAACTCTTTCTGAAGCTCATCCAGGAAGCAGAAAGCCAAAACACTGGGATAGTTTTCAGTGCACAACATCATGTAACTTACTCCCAGAGAACTGATAAAGCTGTAATTGAGACAACAAAACCAGAATTTCAAATGTCTTTCTAGGTAATAGGCTAGCTTCACTAGTTTGATCTCATATTCCACAATCAGAAAATCAAAAAACTGGGATAACAAAGGAACTAATGCTTAATGAAAAGTCTACTCCATTCTAGAAGAAAATAAATTCAGTTTTAGTCAATGTTTTTACACGTGTACACTATGTGTGTATGTGTATATACATATGCACACATCCACTCATCCACGGATGAGATAATCAAGTTTTGGGATTATTATGTAGTTTTTAAATCTGCTGTAGACTAAAAAAGAGAAAACAAATAAGAAATAGTTGAACTGCAATGACAAAAGACAAATGTGATTATTTTTATGTGAAAAGCAACTTTGAAATTAACAAAAATGCTTCTAGTACATCAAAAACTTTGAAATTAGATGTTATAAATTTTGAGCTAGAACTTCTACTGAAGCATAAGCAGGCTTCAAATCTTTCTACTATTTCTCAATTTGTAACTTTTGATATACAAATACAGCCAAGTACTATTCTTATTAGTGACCTGACTAAGGGAATGGCCTCAAGTTGTACCAGGGGAGATTCAGGTTGGATGTTAAGAAAAATTTCTTGACCAAACAAGTGGTCAGGTGCTGGAATGGGCTGCCCAAGGAGGTGGTGGATTCACCGTCCCTGGAGGTGTTCATGAAACTTTTGGATGTGGTACTAAGGGACACGGTTTAGTGGGGGAATACTGGTGGTAGGTGGACAGTTGGACTGGATGAGCTGGGAAGTCTTTTCCAACCTTGGTGATTCTATGATTATTCTGAATAACCATTTCTACTGACAAGCACTAACTTTACAGACAAAGGATGCGACGTGTGACAAAAGATGTTACATATATAAAAGAGAAGCCTTACTTTATGTTGTACTGTCCAGTTTTCAGAGTACATCTATCAGGAAGCTGAGAAAGTTTCTTTGAGAGCATTTTAAAGTATTTTCTACATTCTTGCACTCCCGTGCTTTGATCATAATCGGTGGATGCAGACAGTGGGAGTCCATCCCTCACACGGACCACAGAGGCAGATAAAATCATAGACATTGCCAACAGTTAACAACAACCTAAAGCAAAACACAAAATGAACTCAGAATCAAAACTGAGGTCCAACTGAAAACAAAGGAGTTAATTAAAGGAGTGATTAATCAAACTGTCCAAACTTTGTGTTGGTCTCAAGCTTAAAACAGAACAGGGGGATAATGTGCAGCTACAACTCAGACTGAACCTCTAAGTGAAGAGGACCTATTATTCCACCTAAAACACAAAGCAGCAGTAAATAGAATGTCCATTTTCAATTTATTATTTTTTTTAAATCAGAATTGCCATAAATCCTCTCCCAGAGATATCTATGGAGGGGGATACACTATTACTCAGCCTTAGCACTGCTGTAATCGCTTTCAAGCTGAGAATTTGATTATTATTTTTTCAAATGAGAGAAAAACGATATCACAAACAACAGCTGGATAGGAAAAGTGTGTTCTATAAACATATATCAGACAGAAAACATATCCAGGTCTTTACAGCAACAGTGTTGATACGCTTTCGTGAAACTGTTGCTGAGTGCTTGCCTTGACAAATAGAGATGATATCAAATAATAAAAATCAAGGAATAAAACAGCAAGGAAGGTAATCCAGCCCTCCCAAATCACAGCAGAATTTCTTAAACATAATGCATCTTCCTTCTTATCTGGGTCTTGCTTTTACATCTGTGAAACACGTCTGTCAGTAACATGGAAACACCGGGCAGGCTGAGAAGGTGCTTGCAAAGCCTGTGTGCTTTTCCAGTATTGAATTTTCAAATGTAACAATTAAAGCTTTGGGGAATCCAGACACTTAAAGAACAAAAAAACTGTGTACTTAAACATTTCCCACACAAAAGGAGTAAAATTCTAGCAGGCAATTAACACTATCAACTGTATAAACACCCATTCCGCAGACAGTCTTTCAGGAGAGATGACAAGTTTAAAACTTTCAAGTTCTTCAAACCTCACGTTAAATCAAAACATGCAGAACTTTATCAAGACAAGCTTTATGCAGATTTTTTAAAGAAAGATTACTCTGACAAGTGGGCGAACTGCTAGAATCAATCTGAAGCCAAAAGCAAACACTTCCTTGTCAACTCCTAACACTGCTCTGCTGACTCCTACCATTTGCTACACCTATCACTTCAGAAATTAGGAAAAAAGTGGGTTTTGCCTCCCTCAGACGATGCTACTGAAGTTCCATATAGTCATAAACTGAAACAGAAAACAGATTTCTGAATACAACTGAAATATGCTTTAGTGTGCAATACTGACGTGTTTATAGCACCTTTCAAACCACGACACTAACAGTGCTTTGTGAGCCCTAGCAGCTCAAGGACTGGATTCGGAAAACCCAGGAATCCAAATTCTCCTCAATTAGCACTGCCTCTTCATAAAAGAAAATAAATGAAACAGCTGGTTTTCCCCTGAATTCTAATCTCTCCACTTTCCCACTCCACAAAGGTTATAAATAAGGATACTTACTGAGTACTAATAAATACTGAGGTTGTTCATGTATATTTACTGCTGAGAAAGACACGTGTGCTAATATAAACACGAAGATTTATTGTAATTTCCAACTTAAGAAGCTCAGCCTCATCAGCAAACTTCAGCCTGTTTTGAGATGCTGCAAGTTAGCTATGCACTGAACTTGGAACAGCAGCAGAAGCCACCACTGTCTGTAGTCTACTGAGAGCCTCTGAGCTCTATAAGGTATGCTTGTCATTTCACCATTTCATCACAGAATTCATCACTGTACAAAGTGCTTTGATCAAGAGGATGTACAAACAAAAAAATAAAAGCAACCAGGAAACAACTTCAGGACTTCCCAGAGTTAATTTAACCTGCAGTTCTAGAAATTTTTCTTTATGTGTGTTGAAATTAATGTATATGCTTCCAGCAGGACAATTCATATGGTAAACAAATGGCTCTTGTATCCTTAACTATACTGCTAGCCACATGCCCATGGCAGCAGCTCCATAGCATGACAAAACTTCAGAGGAGCTTTAAATTGCAATGGTTCTCACATAATTATAATTTGGGACCTAATTCTGAAAGGGACTTCTGCAAGCTATATCAATACGAACATAAGAACTATAGTGGGATAGCAAGGTTTAAAATTCCCCTCATTAACTTACTTGCACAAAATGTAATTTCATGGATCTGCATTTCCTCTGATGAAGCCAATAACTCCATTAGCAGCTAAAGTGAAAACAGGAACGTATCTCCATGTCCCATCCTAGGAAAAGGCAGTGAGTATGATGGCACTGCAGGAGGAGCTCAGAATCCTGTTGCCAGCTCTCGGAAGGAAAAATATTATTCTGTTCACTGAAATGCTCTTGATCGTTACAGCTCATCTTGTGCCATCTGATGAGAACAATCAGAAAAAAATAATGAATGCATTTACTGGCTAACAACGTTCTTAAGCTCTTTTTATGAGGGCACACTGGTTGGAAAGGCCTGAACACACGGGTACTCAAGTAACAGGAATATTAAAACGTTTCAGTGTTCCTTACCGGAAGCTGAAGAAGTCCCATTACTTCAGCCATTTGGGAACAAATACATTGCCAGCTGTACAGTACATTACTAACACAGAATAACATCGCCTTGCCTGAATCCTACCATACACTTCACATATTAAATTCAATTAATTTATTATTTCCTCTGATTGGAAAATTTAGGAACAACACGACCACAGCTGTATTTCCAGAGCATTCAGGCTCTCAGTATTCAGGCTAACAAGAGCTGTTACACACTCAAGGATGAAGAAAGTACCACTAACAACAGAATGTATGTGTGGGCACAATAATGAACCCATTAGAGGTATTCTTTCCATTTAGATGTCTATCTTAAATAAACATTTGCATAAATCTAGAACGAAAACAGTTACATTCCTCAGGACTCCTACTTAGAGAAATTAGTCTGTTACAGAAGATAAGCCAACACTGCAACCTGCCAGTTCTCTCCATGTACTATAAAATAACACAGGGAAAAAACTGTGTTTGTCTTAATATCAACAGTTAATCAGCATCCACTGTCATCATTCTGAAAACCCATCCAGTGAAAAGATCTATTTTTTTCTCAGCTTCCTGAACTTGGAACAGCAGCAGAAGCCACAGCTTTCAGCACATTCAGAAAGCTACCTGAAAATGAAGTCAATAAAAGAAATACCACACTGTTGCACAATCACATGTACAGCACCTATACTATAACACAACATTCAGCCTCACCTGAGAACATTTTTTAAAAGTTTATTAAACCTTCGAAAAGAAACAAATGACTTCACGCAGCCCTCAAGACAACAGATTCAGAGAAGGCATCAGGCAGTAATGCAACACAAAGGAAGGAGATTGAGAAAAGAGCATTAGTAATATGGGACTGGTTTCAGAAGTTTAAGTGTCTTTTTTAAACTCATCTTCAAGAATGCAGATATTACTTCATCATTACTTCAAATTCCATAGGCTTTCCTCCAAAAAATAAAAAAATAAAAAAAAAATCAAAGATTCATAGAATGGCTTGGGTTGGAAGGGACCTCAAGGACCATCAACCTCCAATCCCCCTGCTGCAGGCAGGGCTGTCAACCTCCACTTTTAATACTAGATAATAATAATCTATGTCCTCGGACCGCACTCACACCACAAATGGTCCATAAACCCACCACAGGTATGGGGAAACGGGAGGGATGGGGTTTGCTATCCTGTTCTATGTAAGCCCCGAGGGCAGTGCCAGGTATTGGGCTCAGAGTAACACAGATGGTTCTTCACGGGACGCGCAGTCAGCCCGTGAGATTGCTTGTCACAGGATGCTGTCGACTCCCAGATGTCAAGCAAACTCAAGAAACAACTTGAAAAGCTCCCAAAGAAACTACGTGGGGAGAAACTAGCTTGGGGAGATCCTGAACCCCGGGAGCCAACAGGGAGAGCTCATTACAGCAACATCCCGCTGTGCTCGCGCTACTCACACCGTTCCCTGCACGCACCTGCCGGCACGTCTTCACCGAGTTCCTTCCGGCTGACACCGCCGTGCGGGTTCAGGGAAGAGCAAAGCCCGGCGCTGTGCAGGAGCGCAGCCCGCCCGTTCCTGCGCCGTTCACCGCACGCCGGCCTCCGCCGCTTTGACACGTGGCCCCAGGCCCGTCCCTTCTGCCGGATGATGAAAAACGCAACCTGCCTTACTTTTATGCCACATTCAACCATCATCCCGTTCACTTCTGTTATGCAGGCACTCAGCCCCAAGAGCCTAGAATGCGGCAACGCTCCCAAGCACCCCGGTATAGCCGTTCCCAGCACACACTGGACAGCAAGGCCCAACCGGACACCTCGCGCACAGGCCCAGAGCCCACCGGGCCGGCGGGCGGCCCCATCCCCCCGCCTCTCGCCCTCCCTCAGACCTGCAGGCGGCGGGCGGGCCGCGTCGCCACGGCAACGGCCGCGGGAAGCCTCACCAGAACGGAGCGCGACGCGCCGCCACCCCAACACCGCCACGGCGGCCGCGGAGCACTGTGGGGACCGGCCACGTCCGCCGGCGCACCAGCGCCATCACGTGACGCGGAAGCTGCCTCGCCATTGCTCCGCGGGTGGCGGGGGGGGGGGGGGGGGGGGGGGGCTGGGGTGTCGCCATGGCGACGCGCCGAGGTTGGGACGGGCCTACCGCCATGGCGGGGTTGCTTGCCTATTCCTTTGGCTCGGGTTCCTTTCAAAATAAATGAGCTTTGTAACCGTGCTTTTTGGGTTTCGCTGTGTGATAACTTTTTAATTGTTCGACCGGTTTCCACCGAGTTCAGTAGAAGTGCGAAGGACTTGGTGTGTGCTTACCTTCACATAGGTGTTCTCCTGTTAGGCTGCCAGACCATAATTTCGCCCATTCCCGGAGAAATCAACAGCATGCTCTGAATGACAATAGAAAGATGAAACTTGGTGAATGTCGCTACTAACACCAAATAGAGATGTGTACATTAAAGCTCTCTTTACCAATAGTAGAATAAGAAAGGACAGACTCCAGCAGGCTCTGTTGTGACAGGGCACAGGGAAACGGTTTCAACCTAAAAGGAGGGCAGGTTTAGGTTGGATATCAGGCAGTTTTTCATGATATAGGTGGTGAGAGATTGGCACAGGTTGCCCACAGGAGGGTGGATGCCCTGTTCCTGGGAATGTCCAAGGTCAGGCTGCACGGGGCTTTGAGCACCTGATGGAGCTGCAGGTGTCCCTGTTCACTGCAGGGGAGTTGGGCCAGATGGCCTTTAAAAGTCTGTTCCAACTCAATTCTATGGTTCTATGATTCTGTGTATAATTTTCTCCCTGTTTCTCCTCGTTACCGTTTCCTTGTCATATCACGCAGTTTTATTCAGTCAGCTCAGCTCTCAAAGGCAAGCAGTCCATTTCTTTGCTAACACCTTCAATTTCTTTGATTTTTACTCATTCTGTACAAGTGCTTGCTGCACCGTGTAGTGCTGGCTGTGTGACTCATGCTCTGGTCACACTCAGCGTCTCAGCAGCAAGGTGACCAGGAGAACAGCACCAAAATGCCTCAGCACTTTCCAAATCCAAGTCTGCCTTCTCTAAGCATCCCCTACTGATATAATAAGACACCCTGGGAACCTCAAGTGCCAACATACTGATGGCACAGCCTTGAGACAGTGCCTGGCAGTGGTAAGATGGTTCCTGTGCAGCCCCTTGAGCTAATGATTGTTGTGGCCTGTCAGGAAGAAACGCTGTCCCTGCTGCCTTTTGTAGAGCTGAGCGTGGAACATCTCAATCCTGACCTGATGACAGTGTACGTTAGAAAGATAATGCACTAATCTCAATAATTTCCAGAGCGCCCTTATCCTCTACAAACAGAGTGCGCAGCATTACAGGCTGCTACGCAATTTAACAGCATGCGATAGCATCTATATAACGCTGAGAAGTAGTGATTACTTAATTAGAGGCTGCCTAAAGGTCTGTGATAAGTGCACACGTGTGTCATTTTAATTTTTCTCATTCTTGTGAGCTGTTTATCTTTCAGCCCTAAAAATTCTCCTGACCATTTGTAAATGTTTTGAAGGCAAAAAGATAAGCGTTTTGCATTTATATAAACAGAACTTCAAAAATTATATACGGGTCTATTAGTTAAGACTCACACATCCCTAAGGGAAAAAAAAAAAAAAAAAAAAGGTAATATTCTTTATTTTTAGACGAGCATGGCCCTGGGAGCTTAACAAACTGCACAAGGTCACTGAGGGAGGCAGAAATAAAGTTACAGCTCCAGCACTCCCAGCTCTCATGGTGAACTTAAATTGTACCCGTTATTCAAGAATGTGCATAGCTAATGAGCCAGATACATTTAATATATCTTTTTTTCTCGTCCCATTGGTTCCCCTAAGACAATGAAGCAGTAAAACATTGTTAGAGGGGCACCACACAGGGAATAAATTAGGGAAAGCTGCAGCGACAGATAAAAGTGAGATTTGTAGAAGTAAATCCCATCAGTGCAAAGGCAAACCAAGGGAAGAATGTAGATGTTTGGAAAGGAGGAGAGAGAAAGAGATCAGGAGGAGTGCACAGGTGGGTACGGACAGCACCAGAAGTTGAAGAGGACTGGTGCCAAGTATGGTGCATGGATACAGCAAAATAATGAAGCCATTCGACTGGTGAATGTGTCATCAGCCAGCAGGAGAAAAACCAACACCAGAGATGAGTTTGAATGGTTTTTAGCTCAAAGAAGTTGCTCACTGGAGAAGCTGGTTATTGCTTTTGCTGCTCCACAGCGGGTGCAGAATAAGCCAGATCTCTAATCCACTTTGCAACCCATTTTTATGGGCTAACGTGTTACTATCTTCCTTAGGTTTCCATGATTTAGACTCATCAAACCTTTCATTGTTTTCTTAAACTTCCGTTTACCAAACATCCCTATAATTCTGTTGCTCCCTCTTCTGGACTTTGTCAGCTTCTTCTATATTCTTAACATTTGGTGCTTGTAACTGGAGGCACCCAGGCTGGGGATTTAGCTGGAAACCAGACTAATAATCCAACGCTGTGCTTCCCATTTCTTTTACAATAATGCCAGTTCCCATGAAAATACACACATATTGAATCAGTGCCTATCAGTTTGTGTTCAGTGCAGCCCATCCTCATCACCAGTGCTTAAAAATATGAATCAGACCCCTGACACCACAGTGCAGGCTAGGAGCTCATGATATTCTAACAGCTCTGTGCTCTAAAAAAGATTTGCATCTGATTTGAAAGGTTTTGGACAAGATCATCACAAGAGCTAAGGTTATCTTAGTTTGAATGACTAATAGGAAGTTAGGAAAATTAACACTAGAGACATTGCTTTCCTTGCTGATGAAGTCTTCTCACTAACAGAAGTGTGAGCAAGGTCATAAAAACCATCAGCAGAATATCCATTTTTTTTGCTTCTGTTTTAAATACTCCTTTGCTGATTCAAACCTAAAGGCCTGTGCTGGCCAAAGAGTTTCTTTCATGCAACAATAGCGTTCAATTCTTGAGGGCTTTACACCTCATAATGTCACAATGAAGTATCTCAAAGCTAATAAATGCAGATGTTAGAACAAAACAGCATTATCCCAATGGTTCTTGTTGCAGCAGGCCCCAGCATGATCTCCTGCATAAAGAACGTTGTATTGCTGAAAAGCAATCTTCGTGCTGCATCTCAATTAGTTTGAAAAGCGGCATGTTGTTAATGCATTTTTATTTACAGCATTTATTTTATCAGCGTTTTGGGCTTATGGAAATAACACGACTGCGCTTTTCTGATGCTCCTGTCCCAAGCCATCCCTACAGTGGCAGTCTCTCCTTGGGGGTTTTCTGCTTACTTTATTCCCTGGAGAAGAAGCTGTTCTGGAAAGCGGCAGGAATATACTCCTAGTACACATAATCCCTTTAGTTCCCTGCATGACTGTAACTGAACACATTAGCACACTTTGTTTGTATTTAAATATTTTCATATGAGGGAAAGTCATTCCAAGCTGATCACTTCATGAGGCCAAAAATTTCATTAAGCGCCACTTAAAGAATTACAATAAATAAGAAAATTATTATTTGCTAGTAAAGTTTTGCCATAAACGCTCCAGTTCATATTCAAGGAGCCCTTGGTCCCTAAAGAAATTAGTTTTTATGATAATAGCCACAACAAACTTACTTGAGCAGGAAACAAACGCATGGCTTTGCAATCCACAGTTAGGATGTTCTATTTGAAATTTAATTCAGAAGGACAGAAAGATTTCTTAGGACTGGAGGGATTAGTAAGTACTGCAATTTCTGATGTAAGATAGAGGTGATAGTTCATGGTAATAGAAACTCACTAAGACACAGGAATACACTATGCCATAGGCCCAGCAGGAACTTCTAGGTTGTCAAATCCAGTCTCCAGTTACTGCAGGCAGCTGTATCAAATAATCTATGTAATACATTTTCTGAGCTAAAACCAGGTATGTTTTTGTCTTTATAATTTTTACACCCTCACTAGTTAGGTAAATGAAAAACACCAAATTGATAGCCCAAGTTGTTCATGGCAATTGATTCTCGCTTGTTCTCATGCCCCCTTTGTTTTAGTATTTCCCCTACCAGTGTATTAATAAAGAGCAATCAGTTCTCACCTCAGCCTTCTGCTGCTGAATGAGCAGTCACTTGCATGCCCTAAGAGGTCCTTCAGTCTCCTGTCATCTCAGCAGTTCTTTTCTGTGCTGATTTCAGTAAGAATCCAGCTTTAACATGATCAGGATCACATATTGTCACAAAGTTTTGTTGGGGTCCTATACAGGGCCGTTTATACTCCCTTTCTTTACTGCTAGTGTTCCTCCTACTGCACTGTAGGGTTTCAGTAGCCCTTTCGGTCCACTGGGACAAAGACAAATCCTTCTGTGCCATTGCTGTTTCCTGCAGGAGTTGTTCTGCTGTCACCTTCCTCGCCAAGGACACTGGGTTCTTGCTGTGTGGCATTCTGAATGTTCCCTGCACCAATGATGCTTCTTAGCCACGTGACTTCAAGACATTTTAATTATCAGGCGCCTCTGTTTTCCACCTAGGTCATTAAGGAAATATTAAATAATAATCAATCCTAAGACTGACTTGTTAGGAACTTCAGATGACTCCCTTCTGATGTGCCTCAGCTTCTCCTAGCACGCTGCCTGCCTTTCAGCTTCTCTATAAATCTCAGACTTCCCCAGGTAGGAGATATAATTTTACACATGGCTCCTAATCAGCTGCTTTATTGAAGTCCAGACACAGATTTTCCTTCCTTGTCTAGCTAAATAATTACTGTATCAGAGGAAGCTATTGAGTTAGTCTGGCATTATCTAGCCTTAGTAAATACCAATTCAGTTTTATTGTTTTCCATTGACTGTCGTGACTTCTCCATTTCTCTCCCTCCACATTATTTCCTAAAGCCTGGCATAAAGCCTTGATATACACAAAGCAAATGCATTGTGCCTTCCAAATGAAACCCATGTTTTATTCGTCTTCAGTATGGATTATTTATTTACATCAATAATGCATTTTTGACTTTGCAGGTAGAGCTGAGCAGTGATGCTAAGCACACTGGATGCCTTGCTGTATTCACTGGCAGAAGCACACATGCATCCTTTCTACTTTATTACTCTAAATATTTAGAACTGTTACTTCTAGTAACACTCCTAAAAAGGATCGGAATATAAATGGAGGGGGCTGTGCCAATGGGACACAGCCTCACATGGAACAGAGCCTTTTCCTAACAGGTTTGTTGTGAAACATGATTTATGTTGCAGAATATCGGAGAACAAAGCGTGCAGTAACGTGACTTGTAAGGTGATGACAGGTATAAGGCGTGAAAGAAATACACGTTTTGGAGAACAGAGAAGAGTGGGGGAGGATTTGGCCCAGAGGTACTGGATGATTGTTCCAGATTGAGATAAATTACACATGGTATTGTTGTCTTTGTGCTTCATTTTTATTTTTAATTATGCTGTGTGCAGTACCCAAATTGAAAGAAGAGCTGGTAAGGAACTAAATCGAGACTTGAATTTCAAGTCCAGCACTGACCCACAGACTGTATGTCCTTGGGCAAAATGCTTTTTCCTTTTTTTTCCTCTCACTGCCTCATCTGTAAAACACAGATAACACCACTTCTTTTTTTCCCAACCTGACTATTTACATAATAAAAGCCTTTCCATGCATGACAGTCTCATATATTTGTACAGCATCTAGCATAATGAGGACCTAGATCTTGAGACTACAATGCAAACAATACACAGCAATTAAGATTATACATCTATCCAAAATAAACCTAGTGCACCTAATACTGTGGTACCTCACTGAAAAGAGATGACTTCATTACACGGTGAACTCTACCTCTGCTGCTTCTGTAGTCCCCCTTTTTGTTCTGTTCTCTCACCTAAGGGAGGCTGTGGCAGCGAGGTAGATTTTAGGAAAGAAAGGAGTCGTGCTATTATCCTTGTGCTATCTCCTGCAGGTGATGGGCTCCTATGTCCTAAGGGATCAGCCAGAAGTGAGCAGCACCATGTAAATTAGAGGCTCTGTATTTCTGCACCAGCTCTCCAATGAACAAGTCCTCCTCCCTTGTGCCAGGGAATATCTACCTTGAAGGCAGCTCCTTCCAGTCTGGAAAGGAAGAACTGTCCTCAGCCCAAGTTGTCTTCTCCATACTGTCCCCGAGGTCACATCCCCTCTGCAGGCCAGCCCAAGCACAAGTTGGGTGCTCTCGCTACGGTAAGCAGATTCCAGGCTGGTTAAGAGGTCTTGCTACATTCTGGAGATGCAATAGGCAACGCTGGACCTGATTGCCCTGTTCTATGCTCAGGGAGGAGGGAACATAAGCAAACTCCTCCTCACCAGCAACCTGGAGATTATAGGATGATGTAGGTCATTACAACAGTCCACATTTTCCTAGGAAATGTTATCCTGTATGCAGCAGTTTATGCTCAGCTTGGAGAAAGCTGGCTTCCAGCAATAGAGCTGCTGGAAAGAGAGAATAAAGCTGGCAGTCATGATGTCTGATGGAACAGAAATGCAGTGTGAAGAGAAGGAGCACTCAGCCTCACGCAGCTGTGAGGAAGGGCTGTTGCTAGCCAGCCACTGAAAAATTCACCAAAAAGATGTTCTGAGATTTTGCCTTATTTCACTCCTGCCCCCACTCATCCCAGAAGCCCCAAACCAGCTCACAGCTCTCACAGCCACCTGCACAGCCTGCAGAACCCCTGCTTTCAGGACATGGGAAGTTCTGTCCCCATAGCCTGTGTTGGATGGGGACTTGGGCAGCCTGATCTAGTGGCTGGCAACTCTACCCACAGCAGGGGAGTTGGAACAAGATGATCTTTAAGGTACCCTCCAACCAAAGCCATTCTGTATCATTCTATATACGCATATGATTTATATGGCAGAAGATGGAGCCCAAATCTTGCTCTGGTCAGAGATCCAGCTGGTGCCACAATTTCCCCCATATTAATAGAGGAACGTGAGTGGGGTCTGCCTGGCTGCCCCATGCCAGAAGGTCCAGGCCTCTGAGCTGGGTTAGCTCTGCAGGTTCTCAGCAAGAAAAGAAATAAAATCATGCATAAATGAGCTTTTCAGGCCAATTTTCTTGTTTTGTTCTGGATTAACCCACTGTCTGCAGCAGTGAGCCAGCTTCTCTCTGTGCAGGTATGATGATTTTGTAGTGCCCTTCCTGCATCGATAGGAACACTACAGCACCAACTGTGTAACTGGCTGCTCAGTCTTCTTTCCCCTTTCTCTTCCTAAGTTTGTCACCAACAAAAAAGGACAAGAAAAGTGATGGTGACTACGTCATTAATAATGCAGCGTTAGCAATTAATTAATTTGGCTTCATGGGCTGTGCAAGGAAGGCTGCATCGATTCGGCTGTTGTTGTTTTATGGGAATTGAGACCAGCTATCAGGTGTCTGTTACAAACGTTAGGCACAAAATTAAACACCTACACACGCTAAAGGACCATCACAGCAGCAGAAAGAATTATTAATATTGCAAGGAAATAATATGACACAGCAGAGGAATGACAAATGCTCCAGATAGATCCAGAGCTCCAATCTAATGCATGGGTTAAGGTCCTTTTTTTGCAAGTAAAGCCTCGACTGCTGTACATTTCCTCCTTCTCCATCATTGAACTCTGCACATATTTGGCATTTAGAGTGTGACAGATTTACACATTTGCTACCAAATGAGCTGCAAGAGCTAATCAGCTCACGCAGAATTGCTCTTATTAATGAAGAAGGCTCTTCTGCATGCCTGCAATGTAGACACCCACTTAAGTGGGGCATCAGAGACTCATTTGAAAAGATTTTGTTCGTGTAGGAGCTTTTTTCCTGTGATGAATGCTTGAAAGGAATCGTGTTGTAAAGAGGGAGGGAGCAGTATCTGCCACATGTGACTAACTGGTGCTCATTACTGAGTGATTCAAGAGCAGTAGGAAGGATAAATTATCAGTGTCCGAAAGCTAATGGGAATAATTAGCACTGTGATGCTTTCTGATCCAGGGCATGGGATGCAGTCCGGTGCCAGCTCAAGTTATGGCAAATAAGTTTATGCATTTTAATACATTGGCTAAACATGGTCCTGTGAAAAAAAACATGCAGCCATGGTTTCCCTTTTGATAAAGGAATTTGAGAATAGGTTTCATGATTGCTGAAAAAATAATCAATTTTTTGGTTTATTTGTGATTCAATTTTCCTAAGTACATCACTTGTGAATTTTCAAAAGGAACATATAGAGTTGCAATCAAAAATTTGATCATGTCTCTTTACCATACTTTCATAAGTCCTCTCTTACTGGAGAGAAACATCCCTCGCTTCACAATCAGACCTTATTCATGTCATCACTTTTTGGCAGTACATACATTTGTGAACAACTGATTTTGAGAATGAAGCATGGGAAGAATAAAATTTCATCAAAAATCTCTGATGAACACGTGAGAGCTCATTGAGAACTGTAACTACTGCCACTGAACAAGCCCGATGCATTAGTTACACAAAAAAAAGTTCACAAATAATACTAATTTTACATTTTCTGCGTAAGAAATTGCAACCATTGACATCTATCGATGCTTGCTGAAAGTTTTCTGGAGATCGAACAGTGGATGTGAGCACACGGAGGTGGTGGCTGATGTGTTTCAGCAGTGGTGACAGCAGCAGTGGGTCACCTCTGCTGGTGCAGATTGTTATGAGCACAGCATACAGGCTCTTGTTCATCACTGGTGAAAATGCAGAGCTGATGGTGATCACTATGTGGAAAAAATAGTGTTTTGTAGCTGAGAATTTGCTCTATGAAATAATGTTACTGTGCTCTTTGTATCAGTTGTAGTTTCCATGGAAATAATCAGAAGGCATTAAGTTTGGAGCAACCTTTGTAGATGCAGCTCTAGACACCCAACGTGGATCAGGCAAGCCAGAAGGTTGGACACCCATGGGCTAGCATTAGGGCAATGAATCCCTTTCTAGAAACACCCAGGTACTCTCTTTTCTCAGCCAGTAAATAAAAGCAGAATGCACAGAGAAAACACAGCATCTTCTCATAACAAGCCACAAAAAATAATAACAGGGAGTTTAGATTTCCAGTCAGTTCTGTACACAACTGCCTCAGCCAAAGGGCTGCACCCCTGGGGCTCAGCTCTGCTGCTTCCAGCAAAGCACCAAGCATTCACTGATACTGGGCTGCCAAAGGCAAAGGAACGCCAGCACTTGGCCCCAGTGCTCAGCACCTGCTGATAAATCTCGTTTTCCCCATTTCCAGAATGCACTCCTGCAGATCCCAGTGTAACATTACAGACCCAATCACACTGAAGTAAGCCTATTAAATTGAGATGCACGTGGACAACAATCCCTGCTCTGCTGAGCATCGTTCTGAGCGAATGGCTTGCTTCACAGTTTGTAAAATGCAGTTGGCAGGGGTTGAGTATTATTCTAGGAAATCCAGAAAAGCAACATTTCTTTCTCTTAACATAACACTATCAAGAATATGGAGAGCAATTTTGCTTTTTATTTTTAAAAGGAAAATAGACTCGTAGACTGAGTCACTCAGTCTTGACTTTTCCTCTGAAAAGCAGTTAACTTTTAAAAAAAGTAAAACCATCCAGGAAGCAATCCCATCTGACAGGAGGTTTCCTTGGAAGCACTCACTTAGAGCTTACTCATACGGGAGTTGCATCTCCTTTTTTACTCCCAAATTAAATATTGTAAGAACATACACTGTTTAATCTCTCTTTAAAAAACAAAAAACAAAAAACAAAAAAAAAAATATCATTATCAATCCATCTTACTGGATGGCTGCTAAGAGACATTTAAGCCAGCAAAATGTGAGGGCCTAATTTGGGCTGAGTGGAAGTTTAGGAAATTCCCAAGGCTGTTTTACACAACTGCATCTGGTTATAAGGGCATTAGCGGTCAACGGGACTATCAGATCCAGAATGCAATTCTACAGAAGGGAGAAGGAGGAAATGAAGATCTGCTACGTTGTTTTTCTTTGAATCACAGAATCATTAAGGTTGGGAAAGACCATGAAGATCATTCAGTCCAACCACCAACCCATCCTCACCATGCCCTCTATGTTCCTCAGTGCCACATCTCCACCACTTCCCTGGGCAGTCTGTTCTTCATTCCGATCGGAAAACAAGTCCGTTCTAGTCCCATCTGGAGAAGTTACTCTAGTTTAAAGAAATAAGGATATTTATTGGGTCAGAGATGGATGGACAACCCCTTAGAAGAAGAGACCAAAGCATTACTGGGGTTGCAGTGGGCAACAATACAACCACGTGCCCAGAGTTGGGACACCAATCTGACTTGCACACGTCTACATATTCATACATTTTAGATTTGTCTCACTCCCTTTCCACTCTCTTGTGGGATGAAAGTAATCCAACATCTCAGGCTCTTTCATTAGATAGGAAAACCCCTTCCTATGCAGCTGCTACCAGTCTGCATAAATATCTGCTCCTGCTGCCTATAATTTCTTGGTCTAACAACAGGACTAGCACAGACCAGTGGGCTATTGTATCTTGTTCAAACCACTGCTGAGGAATGAAGCCATGCACACCCCTTGTTCAAAACCTCTGCTGGTGTACAGGTTTTACTCTTCCACAACAAGATTCAATCTGTTTAGGATTAACTGTGTAGCAGATGTCAAGCATCTCAGAAGGGCTGAAAGACCAAACTCATCCGGAACAGAACACTCTGATTCACTCCAAACCATTTGTTATCAGCAAGTTTCTTGCTGATAAATGATTCATGATTTGAAACATCAGATTACCCATTTTGAACCATGGCAGAAATTCCTATATGATTACAAATGCTGAGGTCATGCCTCTCCCAGGACTGGCTGGTAAGTCTGAGCATGTTGGACCAGTTGGTCACTTCATACAAAATAAGAGTTCTTACATATTAGATACTTCTGATTCACAGTTCATGTAAAAATAATCAATTTCAACTTAATTTGATTGACACAAATATAAACAAACTGGCTCCATTAGCAAATACAGATACTAACTTTTGCTTTACTGGAGACATCAGAATCATAACACTATAACTGACTGTAAACCTGGTTTTACTAACAGAATGACCTTGGAAGTAAAGTTCCCAGCTCAAGACACACAGTAGCTCACAGTAACTAAGGCTAACGTCAGCCATTTGATGTAACTGTTTGTGGTGTTCAAAACTAGATTTAAAAAAAAATAGTAATAAAAATTCAGACTGTAAACCAGATGAATCACAACCTCATAACAGAAGGTAAATTATTCTCAAATATTTTACATTTGTGCATTAACACATGATTAGCCAAGAAAAAAAATGAAAGCCCAAGGCCAAGAAGTAACTGACAAAAGATTGAAGGGAAGAACGAGAATCCTTAATTTAAATTTTATTATGGTGTAACCAGCTGTAAGGAATTATGGGTCTGAAGCACAGTGTGCAATTGTCCTATCCTAAACATTTACTAAAGCCTGCAATTCAGAACGATGCTGACAAGTGATGTCACCATTGGCAAGCAAAGATTTATTTTCTTCCCTTCAAAAGAAGTCCACATTTCTCAGCAATTAGCACAAACACAGGCACAGCCTACAAGCAGTACTGGAGACTATTTGCCTTCCTTAGTGCCAGCTGCTTTGACTCTGAGATCAAAAACATTGCAGGAAGTTCTGCACTATCGTTCTCAGTTGTCTGCCGGTAAGCAAAGAAATTCCTGTTTCAAATCCAACGGCATCAGTACACATTACTTGTTAAGTACAGGGTGGAACACATGCTGCCAAGCACGAGGCTGGCATGGAGAAAACTATCATGACTTTATGCAAAAGCACTGAACGCAACATGAAGCATCTTGCTAACAGGAAAGAAAAAAAAAACAGTAAAACTCTTAATAAATTAAGCTCCTTTCACCCTAGGATATTAGGAATGACCGGACAGTCGACTAAGTGAAGAGACTGAAGGTGCTTAAAAAGAGAAAATACTTGGCACAGCTCCACCACTTTTAAATTTAAGTCACAGTTAACAAACTGGCTACCATACAAGGCCATCAGGCTACTGGTATTCCAGATTACTCTCTACTGTCTGCAGCAGCCTAACGAGTGCCAACCGCACAGGGCCATTCACTGGGTGAGAGAAAAGACAAAAACAGATCCAGAATGGAGGTGAATTGCCATGCACCTCCTGGGCAGCACAGTGATGTGCTGTTCATTAACAGCGCCTTCAAACATTCGAAACAGAAAATGAAACAGGCAGACTGAGGAGCAAGAGGAAGATGACAGAGTTGAGGCGTGTTGCTTCATTGCAAAAAGCTGTTTGGTCTGCTGTTGAGTGTGAAGGTGGATGGATGCAGATCCTGGCAAAGCCAGACACTACGCCATCCCCAGCACAGAGCGGGCACCCATCCTGCAGATAACTACTCCACCACTGCCTGTGGTTGTTCTCTTGGACAACCCAACACAGAAGAATCTGAACGAGGCTGATCAACAGTAAAAGTAACTTTCTTTTTTCAGATTTATTTGTAGTGAATCATAACTTCCTGCCTCTCTTGCTCCCCTCCTGTGAAAGGCATAAGTACCTCCAGAAAATGTCTTTAAAAAAAAAAAAAAAAAAAGCAGGTGTTAACATGTCAACTGCTGCTAATCCAGCTTTTACAGGGATGATTTTGTCTAACAGATTGCGTATGCAACTCCTTCAAGAGCAGAAAGAAACTCTCCAACATACAAATGTGGATCAACTTTTGGAATGTAAACATTAATGTATATAATTACTGCATTATCAGAAGTAGTATGCATTTATCAAAACATTTAAATGTAACATTTTCCAACGAATGTTTCAGATGGCCCAGTCAAAACTTGAAGGGAGGCTGTATACCCTACAAGGGTAACTGTAAATCCCATAAGGTCATTGCTCCTACCATAACGTACAGAGGCATTTGTCAATACTGATGTCAAAAAGGAGGGCTTAGTTTAATTTTACCCATGCTTTGTAGGTTTTTGATACTTGAGTCAATTAAATCAATACATCCTATAGAGGTATATAAACAGTCCTGGTAGAGAGATTGAAATGAAATCAACAGATCTGGAATGGCCAACGATAATGTCTTCATTAACTCAAACACCTTATCTATCCCTGAGCACCTTAATATTGTTTCTCACCAAAGAACATGTAAGTATTCCAAAAGAATGTAAAACTACATTTGAATAATCTGTGTCCTGCAAGTCCCACTTTCCTTCACTGTTTTTTTGTTTTTTTTTTAAAGCATCATCCCCTCCCTACCCCCCATTGTTTTGTTAAACATGTACTGCAATACCTTTAAAAAAAAATCACCTTATCAAACACCTACAGACACACTATAGACTACAAAAATATTGCATAGGAGTGTCAGTGGGCATAGTCTCACAACATGAGAGAAAATGCTAAGTTTTTCTTTAAAACATTATGGCAACATTCTAAATTTTTTTTCCTTTTAAAAATCAAGTGGTTTCACTTTATTTCAAAATTGTACAAAATGGCCATGGCTGTTTATAAAAAAAAGTCTCTGTCTTGAGAACGTGTGAAGTCTCAGGTGCATTAACAAAAGACCTGGAACCATTCACAGTGCAGCGGAAAGCTTCTTTTGAGGCAGACATTACAATTCATCCTTCTTCTTTCCTACTCTCTCATGGTCTCTTTCTCTAAGGGCTCGCATGAAAGTGGTGAATCCAGCCTCCTGTTTTAGAAGAAAAAAATATATGGGTCATATATATATAATTTTTGAACAAATCCACAACCAGAACTGCATGCCAAGAACACTTTTAGCTTCTGTGTCCAACAGCCAATGGAAGCTGGCACATTATCAACTAAGGAACGGTTATTGCTTCTGCGTTGCTCCATCATGCAGTACTCTGGCCCTGTGCTGCTCCGCTAAAAGGCAAGGAGAAATATCCAGAGATTCCACAGTTCACCATTTTCCACAAGAAACTGTGAAGAGATGGGGCACAGAAAGACCCTAGCACTCACAGAAGGTTGAAAACTGCCCCCAAAAATGTCACATATGCCTTTTTGCTGAAACTGCTCAAAGAATGCTCCTGCCTTACTTGTAAGCTATTTGTGCCATTCTGAAATCTGTATGTGGATTGTTTGTTGCCTATACACATATTTGTCACCACTCCTCATCCCATAATAGTTTTGCTAATGACTTCTCTCTTCCTCCACATAACCAGATGAAAGGAATCATAGTTTTTCAAAATATTATGAAAATTAGTCAAAATTTTAAATCTGGATGCCTAGACATCAACCTTTGTATTTCAACAACTATGTCAAGACTGTTTTTCTAAAACTGTCGAGTGCCTTCTTTTGGAAGGTACAAGGTAGTTGGCCAAGGTAGTTCAAAAGGTGCCATCGTACTCATGAGAAGTCCCTTACAGAACAATGCTTTGTTGCTGAAACAGATGTGTGAACAGAGCTGGAAGCTCCACGGAAGGCACTGCGCAAAGCACTGCCATCACTGGAGATAACAAAACTTAATTGATGCTGCAGAAGCGAAAGACCATGGGGCTGAGAGATGGAAAGGGAACACAGCTGTCAGCAGCAGAGAACGTGATGTACTTGTTTGGTAATTTAATTTTAGCCAATAAATATTTGGCTGCATGCAGAGTATTAGTCAGTCTACTTTCTGGCACTGGGATAATCATCTCCCAACTGCTGTGGTCTCAGAGCACTCCTCCTTTCATCAGCCACCTCTTTTCACATATCATTTCTTTAAGCAGGGGTTAGAAATATGAAGATTGCAGCTGAAATTGTACTTAATTGTTGGTTACTGCACCCAACTTTACTTTACAGACTGGAAGGAGCAGTCCTTGAGAGCAGCCCTGCAGAGAAGGACCTGGGGGTCTTGATGGATGAAAAGCTTAACATGAGCCAGCAGTGTGCTCTTGTAACTCGGAAAGCAAATGGTATCCTGGGCTCCATCAAAAGAGGGGTGGCCAGCAGGGACAGGGAGGTGATTGTCCCTCTCTACTCTGCTCTTGTGAGGCCCTATCTGGAGTACTGTGTCCAGGTCTGGAGCTCCCACTACAAGAAAGACAGAGCTGTTGGAGAAGGTCCAGAGGAGAGCCACAAAGATGATCAGGGGACTGGAGCACCTCCCTTACGAAGACAGGCTGAGGGAGCTGGACTTGTTCAGCCTGGAGAAAAGAAGGCTGCAGGGTGACCTCATTGCAGCCTTTCAGTACCTAAAGGGAGCCTACAAACAGGAGGGGAATCAACTCTTTGAAAGGGTAGATAACAGCAGGACAAGGGGAAATGGTTTTAAGTTGAGGGAGGGAAGATTTAGGTTGGACGTCAGGAGGAAGTTCTTTACAGAGAGAGTGGTGAGGTGCTGGAACAAGCTGACCAGAGAAGTTGTGGATGCCCCCATCCTTGGAAGTGTTCAAGGCCAGATTGGATGGGGCCCTGGGCAACCTGGTCTATTATTAAATGTGGAGGTTGGTGGCCCTGCATGTGGCAGGGGGGTTGGAGATTTGTGATCCTTGAGGTCCCTTCCAACCCTGGCCATTCTGTGATTCTGTGATTTAAGAAAAGATCCCCAATCTGAACTTAACACAGTATCCATAACAAGGTCTGGATCAGCTCCTCAAACTGGCAGTTACTGTGGTCCTAATGCTGGAGAAAACTGGGAGGCCAAGCTCCATGAAGGCTTCCCTAAGATCCTGACTGAGAAAGAACCTCAGAACCTGGCTTTTTTTTTTTTTTAATCATGCTCCTCTGTAATTTGGCATGCTGTAACAGCACCAATGACTTTCACAAAGGGCTCTTGACTGGATAGCCTGAAGACCCCAGGTTCTTTTCTTGTAGACCTTAGCTTTCTCTCAGCAATCAATCACTGCTGAGAAGTAACCTCTTTCCACATGCTTATGACAAAGAATACACAAATAAGTACATCAGTTCCTTATTTTCAGGCATTTTACAGAACACGTTATGCCATTTCTGCTCACTATATTCATAGCGTATAATTAGATGGCCACAGCAGGACAAAAGGATGAAACTTCAGCCCACTGGCTAGATGGCACAGTTGGTCTATCCATCCTGAGCCACACAATTGAGTCTGACCCAGTGAGAATGAGACATTTAGTTTCCCCTGGTCTCTGATGGACAGCTTTGTCCCTGCTGTGAAAACAATGGTCTGTTTGGCAGCCTAGTAGAACTGAAGCATGTTTACAGTATATGGATGAACTGGCTCCAGAAGTGACAGGAGCAAGATCTGTATCTTCTGGCATTTCTGCACCTAACAGCAGCCCTTGTAATACATCCTCCACTTTCTCTAACTGCAAACTGACTTCAGATTACAGCTTAAAAAATTAAATATGTAACAAAGCATTACCAAATCTTCTTTTTCCTCTCCTCATATTCCTAAAATAAACCAAATATTTTTGTAATGCAGAAACACACAGTGGTGCGGTATGCAGTGATTCATCTGTGAGTGTCAGTAACAGAAGCAGTTATACATTCTTTCAGTATGATAAAAAATTTACCACACAGCATTTATTCTTTTGCAAGGCAGGCAGAGAACTTCTTCCCTTTATCAGGCGATGACTCTGCTTTTACTCACCCCTCTCTCTCCAGTATATTTTTCCACAAATTTCCCGTAGTTGTAATAGTTGAAGGTGGGGTAGCCATCAACTCCCTCCTGCTTGCACAGGTCATGATTCTGATCTTTGGCACAGTCCACCGCAGCGTAGGCGATCTGCAATGCAAGAGATCAGCATGAGGCAGCAGAATACCAAGCAAGACTCTGTGGTCAGGATGCTGCTGCAGCTTATACATACTGTAGGGAGAGACTCATGTCTTCTGCCAAGAGCACAGCAGAGGAGTGCTGTCCAGGAGTCCCGTCCATTGAGCAGTGCCAGGAGGGAAGCAGGCTGCTTGTGCACAGCTTGCCTGCCTTCATCTGTTGGTTTTTTTTTTCCATGTTTTCTTTTTTTGTCTATCCTTTAAGGCAGGGGCTGTATGTAGGCACCGTCATTAGCAAAATGGGCTTTAATTCCTTCTGAAGCCTCTAGATGCTACTGTCACATAAACAACTGAGCAGGATGCAGCCTGCCTGCTCAGCAGGGAATACAAGGAAGTGCGGCCCCAGAGCACCAGCTCAAGCTAACTCCAGTTTGGAGCATTTGACATTTGGAACCCAAACCTGTGAAGTACTGAGAAAGGGCTGCACTTAACATTCCTGATGTTAAACCAAAATGCAGTTCACAGGCTGTAATGCAAAGCAGTAGAGCCCTTTGCTGCCATTTCACACCAACCAGTGTGCGCCAGCTCTGGCTCTGAGCACTGGCTGCTTGCTTTCACAACCCCATTACGTGCTTTGCTGAAGAGTAAACAGGTTTAAGCACAAGCTGTGTCAAAAAACTACAAACTAGAAGAATAATTTTTGCAGTCGTGGGTTATGATGTATCAAGTGCTAATTTCATAGCAGACATCTTCTCTTCAGATTTCCACTACAGGTGCCTCCTTCAAACAATGTGACCAAATACCTTGTGCTTGCGTGACTCTGAGCTGCAGCTGAACTGTTTTTCCATAATTAAAAGATCACTTAATATACCACAATGCCCTCCAGTCTCATGGTGACGCTGTCCAAAGACCCCATCTCATTAACCTAACAGCAATTAAAGAGAATGGAAAAGCCAACTTCATTAACCTGCTTGTTTTGTTTTGGCTTTCAAAGCCTGATGAAACAATGCTCAGTGGGCTCACACTGGGGTCTACCTTCAGATGGAAAACACACGAAAGGTATATAATCATACCTTAAATATTTGGTTCGCTTTCCTGTTTAGAACATTTGTAAGGCTATTACACAGAGAGGGCTCTTGACAGGTGTTACAAACAGGGATGATCACAATTCTTTTTTTTTTTCCTTATGAACAGAAAGACTCCTGTTTCTTAAGAGCCAGTTATACAAAAGGGCAGGAATAATAGACTGTGAAGAGGATCATCCAAGTATTTGTGCCTTCTTAACCTTAGCAGTCAGCCAAAATTTAGAGCCCTGTTGGCTACCTCTCTGTATAAGAAAGCTCACAACGCAGACAAACATTTATGTGATGTCACAATATTCATTTACAAAAAGTCCTGGCTCCCCAAAAGTAGGACGAATAAGTAAGACTGCTTTTCTTTCCCCCTCAACTTCTCTAATGCCACACAGGGAGAGATTAGAATCAGAAAGAGGGGAGGGTAAATGTGAAGTCATCCAGATCTTACTAGTCGAACTGAGGCATAGAGCTGTCACGACTGATGAGCCACCTGTTCTTAGACAAAGCCTTGGAGATTAGGAAAACTAGTTCTTAGAATGCTGCCAGGGAGAGAAGCCTTTTATCTGCACCTCCTTGGAATCATCTAGGCTAGCTTTGGCTGGAGCAAAGAACCCCTTTACTTTACAAAAGGCTTTTATGAGAAGAGATCTCAGCGAGAAGGTTTGGTAAAGGAATGCACTAGGAGTGCACTAAGCATTCATTGCTCAATATCGTTACTTGATGCCTCTAATCAGATGACTGAAGGGCTACAATCATAGTAACAGAGGATCACAGAACCACTAAGGTTGGCAAAGACCATCCAGTCCAACCCCAACCCATCCCCACTAACATCAGTGTCACATCCACAGCGTTCCTAACACCTCCAGGGACAGTGACTCCACCACCTCTCTGGACAGCCTGTGTCAATGCACCACCAAGTGGTGTGGTCATGCTGGCCCCTCCAAATCAGGTATTTTGTTTTCCCATGTTTTCAGGAGGAACTGTGAACAGCTCAAACTGTGTCTACCAACAGCAATTGCATTAACTGTATGCATTTACTCCATTCCCCTCCTAAGTTTCAATATGTAAGTGCCTGAAATACAGCTCTCTCCTCTATAAGGTGCTCCACCCGCGCATTTGTCATGCAGTGAAGTAAGGCAAAAAGATCCCAGCCTAAACATGACTGCAGTGGCCATGCTACCCTAGCAGGCCTAACAGCAAGGGACATGTGCACCTAGAGCAGCATTTAGAGAACACATTTGTGGACTGCTGTACTCTGAAGCAGTCCTGACACAAGCTCCCACATGGCCCCATGGACTCACTGCCACTCTACAAACGTCACTTTGAGCCCAACTCTTCAGAGCATACACTCAGTTATTCTTAAAGCCAGGGAGAGAAGAGAAATGGTAATTTTCAGAAGGAATGTAACTCACGCAGACCTGTGCAAAATTTCACAGAGAGACATCTAGTTCCCAAGATTCCATCCTGGGGCCGGATTTCAAATGCCTGCTGCCAACAGCAGTTGAGTATGGGTACTTAGGAAAGCTTGAATGATTACTTTAGAGTGTAAACGTGAAGGCAGCTCAAATATAGAGGCTGCTACCATCTCTGTGCACTCATTACCATAGTATCACATTCCTAATTGCCTTGCCTGCCTCACAGTGGAAGATCAAATATAGTGCACTGCAACAAGAGAAAAGTAACACTGGAATATACCGGTAGCAAACCCACAGTCTTTGACTGAAGACTGATTCTACTCTCAATTCCATCAACTCCAGACAACTGAACTCCACAATATAATCAGAATTTCAGCAGACGGAATCGATACCCCTTTGTTTCATTCTGACAATGTTTTTATGCACTATAAATATTCAGCTCAATTTCTGACAGCAGTTTTCAGCTCACCACCACAGGGAAACGTCACAGCAGCCCTCCAAAGGAAGGTTTTTGTGTGAGTCCTGGCTCAAGCGAGCAGCCACAAGTTGCAGGAAGGTTTTGCCTTCATTCTCAATCTTATCAAAGATCAGCTTTTGTGTTATCATAGAAAGAAACTGAGTCAGAAAAAACAAGCGCAGAAAAATTTCTACCAACATTTCGTTCTCAGGTGAGAGACTTCTGGGGAACACCGTTCTCAGAAACAATGTTCAAATTTAACTATGAGCAGCCAGTCTTCATTTAAGTTCACTGGAAAGCATGGGTTAGCAAAACCCATATGCGTCACCTTGTAAAAAGATCTGTATTTAACCAGAAATTTCAGACATTTGACATAAGACATCCCAGATACATACCCCGGAGCCAAGACACTTGGCATCATCCCTCATGAATTATGTGCACACGTATCATCATGAAGAGGAAAAAAATGTGAAAAATCTGTGATCTTCCTCACCAGGAAGAGCTGGTGTAAGACTCAGGTGTGTCTGTAAATGTTCATTATGAAAAAAAAGAATGCAGCATAACAGCTTTCAGAAGACAAGATTGATTTTATGGATTTTACAGAGTTTTTGACCGGGGGATCTAAAATTTAATTTCTTGAGCGTTTCTAGCTTTCCTATAACCAGAGGGAGAAATCCACTAAAAAAAAAAAACATTTTGAAATATATAAACAAGAACAACCCTGCTTTATGTGCAGCACGCACAAAACTCCATGGGGTTATGGATTCCCCATAAACCAAAGCTGCCCCGCCTTAAATATTGACAACACGTCATCATACAAAAGTTCTCCCTCCAGAGGCAGTGCTGCCCAGGTTTATCACTATCCTGTTCAGTAACTGTGGTAGGAACAGAATAGTCAATGAATGAGAAGAAAGCCAATCAAAAGACTTCTGTGCCTGAGGAAATTCCCTACAATATGTCCAGTCTTCCTGATGTTATTGGTGGTTCCTCACAGCTACTATGCAGCTTATAACAATAATTAATAACACCAGCTTAGCGTAAACAACAACAGTAATATCAGGTTAGTATGAATTTCTCCTTTGTTCCATAGCTGGTAAAGTTTAGTATGATTCTAGCAACAGCTAGAAAATACATTTATCTTAAAAGATAAGTCCCACGGCAACATTTTATGGGCTTACCAAACAAACAGAAACCGAACTGTACTCACAAGCTGAACTCTGTGCTGCATTTGAATGTGAGCAATGCACATCCAGCTCTAAAGAGCACTTTAAAAAGGGAAATGAGCATAGCACACTGTTCACATGAAGTGCTCTGATCAGGAGTGTCGAGCTGTTGTAAACATCAGAACTTTCCAGTGAGATGCTTAAACAGAAGTGGAGTTATGCTAAAAGTGTGACCATTGATCTCCACATGCCTCAAATGTAACAATCACAGAATCATTAAGGGACGATGCACTTCTTGTTGCTTTTCCCCGTGCAAGTATTAGAAGGTAGAAGTAGTATTTGCAGTATCATCTAATCATACATCAGCAGCCACAGTTCCCTCCCAAAAGGATTATGGAAGCAACTTTTTCTTGTAGGGGGATCTTGCAGTTAAGGAACAAAATTATAGCTAGTGGTTCAAGCAGATGTGTTGAAAATTGAAAGTGGGATCCCTTCACCTCCCAGTAACTCCTTTCTATTTTTAAACCCTTTTCATTTTAACTGTTTGTCTACCAGTTGCTATACAATGATACAGTAAAAATATCCTGCAATCACAGTCTCCCTCCTGCTAAAATATGCACTGCCATACACTGCTTTATTGATTCAAGGAATAAATCTCTGCTGGAGCTAATATTGACTCTTGTTATGAAAATGGAAGTGAATAACTGAATATTGATTTGTGGAAGGAATGATATATAAGCTAAAAAAAATTAAAATAAATCTAAAATTGCAACATGGAGAAGAATGCTACTAAGCAATAGCCTGAAAGTATAGTCAATTCCATGACACTTACTTGATTATGAGAGAAAAAAGTCTGTTGTTGCCAAATGTCTTAAAAGCACCTAAGAGCAAGACAGATGCACACTCTTCTCTACGATTACTCCACAGTTTCTATTTATGTTACCTGCTCTGGATCCTAACAGTTATGAACTAGCCTGCTAAAGTGTGTTGAGATTCAGCTACTGTCTTCAATGCAAATGGCCTCATGAATGGATGATTCATTATTACATGTCCTGATGTACCACAACAGCATTACCATGGCTGCAATTCATCAGCTGTTCTCAAAGCAGGCCTACTTGCAAAGGAAAGATCCATTAGAAGTCACCAAGATGTACAGTGCTAACATCACCATCTTTAATGAGCCTAATTAAAAAGAAATTCAACACATTCTTTTTAAGCAACGGGAGAGCAAATTCTTGGCCAAATTCAAATATTTAACACATTTGGATAACTCTAGACAGTACAGTTAAACAAACTGCTCAGAGAAGCTGTGGGTGCCCCATCCCTGGAGAAGTTAAAGGTTGGGTTGGATGGGTGCTGGGCAGCCTCATCTGGTAGGGGACAACCAGCCCACAGCAGGGAATTGGACCTCAGTAATCTTCAAGGTCCCTTCCAACCCAAGCCATTCTGTGGTTCTATACATTGTTTTCATGGTTATCATCACATTCAAAACAGGCCCACAAAGTCAATGCACAATACATGTGGGAACTCACCAGTCTCACTGTAACTTGCAGCTGCTGGGGCACCAGCTCAGCCCAGGAGCTGCAGTCCTTCCAGCAATCTCTGCTACTGTGGTTTCAAGACAAACCCATTTGCAGTGCTCTGATCCGGGTCAATGCATTTATACATGAACTGTCTTCTCTGGAACTGGAGAAGACTGCCCAAGCAACAGCCTCTTTGGAGGGTTACAGAGATTTGTTACTGAAAGGGCTTGAAGAGTCAATAGCTTTCCTTCAGCTAATCCGAACTGGAGCATTTCAAATCAATTCCTTCAAACTGCCAAAAGGCAGAATGCAGATTTTTTTAAGATTTAGCTGGTGCCCTTTCAAGAGTCTCCAGAGCAGTTAGTGCACATCTTCCATCTGTTCTGCAAAGCAACAACCCTCACATGTGTATCTTCTGTTTTTGGTCGCTGCCAAAACTCCGGCTGCGAAACAGAGGCCAAAGGCTTTCCTCTAGCAGCTGTATGCAAAGGCCACAGCCCCCTAAGGCAAGAACATTCCACATGGTTATTTTTCTTCTTTCTTTTTAAGTAACTGAAAGCAACATGCTAGCTGCCTCACTGGACCAGGCTGTCCTACATCTGCTCTTCCTGACACTGAATGCCTTCAGGCCCACAAAGCCATGCAGGCAGCCTGAGCTCTGCAAGAGCCCTCCCTGGTTACATGCAGGGCTGTGCTCTTAGGCCAGCACCCAGGCGCCCTGCTTTCCACCAGCAGTGATGTTGCCACCAAACTGACACATAAAGCCAACGTTCCAAGCACAGCGTTTCTGAACTCTGACTCCAGCAGTGTGGATGATCTAAAAGCACACAGTGCCACATGCATCCCTATGGGGGATGCTGCACCAAAATCACCCTGTTACTGCCAATACCAAGAGCCAGAGACAGGTTCTAGCAGCTTCAAGTTCTATTCTTCTTTAAAATTCCTATGTAAACACATAAAATCTCCCAGAGGGCACCTGTTAAGATACCATTTCCAACCATTCGCAGCTGGAATGTTTTCATTTTTCTTTGGCTTCTGCAGAATTAAATGTTTAATTAAAGGACCACCCCTGCTGGAAAGAAGATATGGTTTAAATGCTACTCCTGTAAAGTGAAAAAATCTCCCTCCGGGGAAAAAAAAGAAAAGACAGAAGCCAGAACTACAGACTCAAAAGTAATACGCTTAGTAATTCTTCTATGTTTCTGGGGGAAAAAGCACTTCTCTTTAAGCATTATTTTTAGAGAAGTTTCAAACCCCACAGAAGCACGAATTAGCGAAATGTTCAGGCTCAGCCAGCCTGAAACATGGGGATTTGCCCAGTATGGCTTGTGGGAACAGTTGGGCACCTTTAAGTTTTAAGTAGACTTGTTTTCTTTCCCACAAGGGCAACTACTGGAAGCAAGAAACCTTGTCAGGTTATGGCTGTACACAATTCAACAGTGTTCCCCAGATAATCAATCCCTGGCACTTTCCTAAGTCACTAGGGTGGAATAACATCATTTTCCCTAACTGCACACACCTCCCCAAAATTACACCAGTCCTCTTATTCCCTACTGGCCCTCCCGTTCCAACTTATTACATTTTGTTCTTCTCTACTTCAGCCTTACACTGAAATCAAGAACTGCAACTGCCAACCACAGCTTTGCTCTGAGCCCTCTCATAACCTGCAGTCCAAGCCAAAAGCTTCACAAACTTGCATTTACCACCACTATGTCCAATAGCGTCCAATAAACCGTGCTATGATTCACATTGGTTGCTAATACATCCTGGGGCTCTGATAAACAAGCTTCACATTGTGTGGGATATTTGCTTCATCTCCTCCGGGTGAAATTTTAATGAATTTAGGAAGAAACTACAGGAAGGTGGGAAAACAAGGATACGTTCTTAGTGATCTCAGGAAGAAACGAGAAACCAAAAGGCACTGATTTACAGTAGTAAGAGAATGAGAGCTGCATGACTCTTAATCTTCCATGTGCAACCTGGGCATGAGGGTGTAAGTGAGGGACTGTTGATTTGATGCATTTGGTGCTAGAGGAATGATTTCTTTCTTGACAATCTGTAGCTTTTGTGAGCTACAGAAAAAAAAAAAAAACAAACACAGGGAAGAGAAAAAAGCACACAAATTCATCCCTTGTGGCAGCAGGCAGACTCACAGGGGTGTAACTGTTTTAAAATTACCTCTTCATTTCCCTACTGAATTAAACCTTTTCCCTGCCACAGCCAAACGCAGAGCCACAGTAGCATTAGAAGAGATCAGAATGAAATACGGTTCACAGAGATAATAAGCATGTTTCTAAGCAGTTATCTGCTTAAGCCAGTGGCTCAGGTTGTTGTTGTTTTTTTTAATCCCAGACACACATGCCCTCAGTTAAAATGGCTCAGCTGATGCAGGGAAATAAAATGCTGCGCTTTGGCCATCAGATGAACCTTCAAGGCAGAAGTATGAAGGCCCTTAAGAAGGGCATAACATCCCAGACTCAAGCCAGCCAACCAACAGGAATGTAATGTATTTATGCAAGCAAGAGTTAGTTATACAACGGAGGTTCTCAAGCCCGTCACAAAACTTGTGGTTTATGCCTGACAAAAGTTGAAGGGGAATGTAGAAAGTGTGAATTATCTTTTATAAATCTTTCACTGAGAAACAATGTGTCTCGCTTCATAGAAATAAACTCTTGCACAAAGGATTGAACAGAAAATAAAACAAATAAAAGAAAACAAAGAAGCTATTAAAAGTGTAAATCAGCTTGACCCAAAAGATACAACCCTTCAGATGCATATACACGTCCATTAGTTCAAGGGCAATTTTACGTGCAAGCCTACCACCTCGATATCGATAAGTAAAGCCTGCAAAGCGCAGATGGAAAGTTCTTAAATATCCCCAAAATGATCAACAACAAATTAGTTACCTTTCGATCTTCTTTAAAGACTTCGGCAGCAGTTGTAAAATGTGGAATGGCATTTTTACAGTGAGGGCACCCTGTTTGGCATGAGCAGAAAAGAACACAAACGTTAGTTGTAATTAAGATACTACGACAAACTCAAGACATGTAGGTGAATTAGAGGAATAACTGTATTAAAAATAATTCTAGATGAGACTTCTCCAGCTGTGGGAGGAATAGAGCAGGACTAGGCATCTGCAAACCATGTGTTCCAGCTACATGAACTCAAGCACGTGTTTAAAATCCTGCAAGCAATATAAGCATATACTTACATTTAAGTCCCCATTTAGGTATCAGGGGCCAGTCCCCATAGCCAGTCACTTAAGAGCACTGAACCATCACTAGTCACAAACAGACAAACCATTTCCGTGCTCTGTACTTCCTCGTGGGTATTACCACATAGGCTGTAACTGCTGTTGCCACAGATACAACTGCATTTGGAGACAGGAATAAAGATAGTTCTGTGGTGAACAGGAGGAGGCTGGAATTTAGAAAGGAAGTTGTTGGAACAAAAACTGTCTTAAAAACCATGAGGAGCATTTGGATGTGTTTGGGAATTGCCTGTGCTAGAGCCAAGGCACTGCGATCACAAGGGAGAGGAAGAGCAAGTCCAACAGGCAACACATCCTCACGTACAGGGAAGAGTTCAGTCCTGGGTTAGGATGACTGTTGCTGGCCTTCCTGACTCTCCTCCCACTTATCACAAAATGGGCAACCCCAGAAAGGTTTTACAGACAGCAAGCAAGAACTCCAAAGCTCTGTGAGGGAGCCTGCCTGACACCTGCAGGTACCATACAGTGCTGAACAAAGGGCCACTTTGTCCCTTCCTGTACAGTAAATATGCAGTAAATGTACTCAAACATTTCAAAAGAAAATACATACATGAAACAGGAACAGCTCTCTCGATTCAGCATTCAGATTTGATGTTCTTAACTCAAATGTGAGGCTTACTGTTTGATTAATCTGAACTGCTCTCAAAATATCAATACACAGGAAAACTTTGAAAAACAGAGTGCCCGCATCTCTGAAACCTCCCTCCCAAGTAGATCCAAAGCAAACTCAGGACACTTCTTCTGCTCAGATGCAGGAACAAAAGGAAAGGATGCACTTCCATCAAGCCCACATAACTCTATGAAGGCACAAGAGTTCATCCTGGTATTATTTCTGGGTAAGAACAGATGAGTTGTTCACAAGCTCCTATTATAGCTTATGCTACTGCTGTTCGTCTTTGTAAAACACTGGTAAAGAAGTGGCTGTGCTAATTTTAATTCAGAATTGAACAAATTCCCTCTTAGGCTCAAAGCTACTTCCTCAAACTGCACTTGTTCTTTGGGGTGAGAAGAAACAGTACCTGTACATGAACTCTGCGCATCCCTTTTCACAAAGGAAAAGCTTCATACACCTTTGATGTTGACCAAAATACAATTTCATTACTTATACACACTGCTTTGAATTTTATTTTTTCTTTAGAATGGGATTTCAAAAGCACCGCAATGACACACATGTATGAATGCCACTGAGAGTCTATGCAGTGCCTAATAGCACCAAGAAGTCAAATGGACATTTCCTGGGAAACTGAGCCGCTTCTCCAAATCCACCTTACTGATCTCAAACTCTATGCAATATAATGGCAGCCTATCCTGACAGCAGCTGTATTCCCAGCTGGAGCCCGCACGTCCTCCACAGCCTGCCAAATATTAACTTTGTTGAGCAGTTCAGCATCTGTCAGGGAGAAACTGGTCAAGAAAGAAAAGGAGGAGGAGGCTACTGCTCCAGGCTGCCAGCACTGCTCCCATCCCAAAAGTCCATGTCAGCAACCCATCTTCTCTCTCACCATTTGCCTGTTCTGTCTGCCTAACACTGAAAAGCCTTTGGGTCAAGTCTGTCTCCTGACACATCTTTGCTTATGGCCTCTACTGTGAGATGAACTCCACAGTTAGCCTGTTAACACTGCTCTACAGAAATAACTCAGAACTGGCAACAACATCCAAAAGCAATTTTAGAGGGGAAAAAAAAAAACACAACAAGAAAAATCAGACCACTCTAAAACTGGAATGCTTGCTCTACTCTACATGTTCGTACACTACAGTTTATTGGAAAGCATGGTGTCCAACTGCTACACCTAAACATAATGGCTCCAAAATTCTGAAACTTTTCAGGTCCCTATTTCTGCTCACCATCTTCAGCTTGAAATTTAAATTTCACCAAACACCAGCTTTCAAATTCTCAATTATCAAGAAGACATCTCAAGAAAAATGCAAGACTTCACATTGTCCTGCTTTACGATTCATCAGCAACACAGTTCCCACCTTGCATTTGCTGGACCTGGAAGGATGGGGCATTTGGTACGGATTTGCTTTAAGCTCCTTCTCAAGTAGCAGCAGGTCAGAGCTCTCCATGAGCTACACTCTCCAACAGAATCAGAACAACCTGAATGGGAGATCGTGTGCTGACGGTTCAGAGAAGTGTCAGCAGATGCATGTTTGTAAGGCCAAAAGGGAGCATCCAATTATCCACATCATTACAGTATTTTGGAAATAGTAGGCAAGAGTAAACATGCTATGAGGTTATGCTCAATAGCAGCACATGAAGATGATCACAGAATCACGAAGGTTAGAAAAGACCATTAAGGTCACCTAGCCCAACCACTGACCCATTCCCACTGACCACATCCCTCAGTGCCACACCTCCATGGTTCTTGAACGCCTTCAGGGACAGTGACCCCACCACTCCCCTGGACAGCCTGTTGGGTAAATGACTGTCACATAACTCAAAACACCTGGAAAACTAACTTGTACTCACAATGTTCATTTTCTACTTTTCTGTGACCTGTTCATCTTCCTAATCTAATACCGACTGATAAGAAGCTTACCTTCAAGCTCCATGCCTCCCCTCCCTTCTCTCTTGGCCTACCATCCTTTCTTTACTGCACTGTGCTTGCAAAACTAAAACACAACCATATGGCTTTTGGCAGAGATAACTCTGAGTCCAGTAGGTATTTTGTTAGCCTTGGACATCCATCCGCGTAACAGATGTGAACGCTGTGCTGAATTCCCAAGGAGCTTCACAGAGTCACCGAAAAAAGGGGGAAGGAGTGTATCATATGGAATAGCAGAACTTCATCTGTTACAATTTAGAAGGATTGCCAAATGTAGCAAACACTTGGAAGTCACCCAACCCAGTCATTCTATTTAAGGCACACATGCCAAAAAAATAAAAGCAGAGGTTGATGTCTTCATTTTGACAGACGGAAAACTTGTTCTCCCCATTCCCTCTTCACACCCACCATCACACATTTATTTTTAAGTGTTAACACTACCTTCCAGATTTGAAAGTGGAAAGAAAGAAAATGTACTGAGCACTGTACACGAGGGACAGGAAAGCATGTGGACTCCTAGGAAAGGATTTTCCAAATAGGCTGCCACTAAAGGAAAATAAACTGGTGGCATCTGAAGGTATGAGTAAGGTGTCAAGAATCAAAATGTCCTACATCTTCTCAGCCGTATTTATAGAACATTAAGTTTCATTTTAGTTGATCAATCTGGGGCCTTTTGAAGAAGCACATGCTTCCTAGAAGGCCAGGAGGTGGATTTTCAATTGAACATCATTGAAAGTAGCACATCTGGGGCAGAGACCTCTAACACACACGCAGGTCTTTACTTTGCCCGTTTTCTGTCTTTGTTGCTACGTTATTAACAAATCTTAACAGGGTTAGCAACAAATAGGAGCAGTAATTTCCTGTGTGATTTGATAAATCCATAAGAAATCTGCTGCGGAAAAATCCTGACTTTCCACAGGATCCCAGCATTGGCACTCAAAACCTCTATAACCACTTCCGAAAATGGTGAGCTAACTGCATTTCCTAATGCAGACACACTTGCATCACCTGGCAGGAAAACAAGAAAGCTCAAAATCTAATGCACATGCAGCAACATGTGTTAGGGCCGCCCTCTGTTCCTGGCCTGTGAACGATACAACCTTGATAGATCTGTGGTCAGATCATCTCACATCTCCACGCTCAAAATCTAGTACTACAGAAGCTCTTCCATGCAGCACAGAGGTACCTGTTGTGCCTAACCACTGCAACCTGCCAGGACACCAAGACTGCCTGCTTATGCCATAGGCCCATGAATTCACATGAGAACATCTGCAGCAGAGAGGCCCTAAGATCTCCTTGTCTTTGCACTACAACATTAAAAGTCTTATGCAAACTCACATTAGACTTTTTTTTTTTTTTTTTTTTTACTTCATTATTCATGCCATAAAGTCGGTTTGGGCTGGGAAGGTAAATTGCAGTACAGTCACAGGGGGCACAGATACATAGCTGACCTTGAAAACCAGATTCTCAACAGATACATCACATGGAAAATACAGTTTCTGTGGGTAAAAATTCAAGAGGAATGGCTGATGAACAGGAGATGAGTGAAAGCAAGGAGGCAAACAGGTTTTATACAGACCTATGACAACTGAGGGGATGGAGAAATGGTCAGATTAAGTCTTCCCTAATTAGCATGAGGCATTTAAAGGAAAGCTCGTGTTTTCTGAGGGGAAGAGGGAGAGATGAAGTGATGGAAAATATATGACCCAGCTTATTTTGTGCAGACTGAGTTTACCAACAGCAGGAACAGCTGTGTGGTGCAGTATAGCTGGGGCATCTTTGAGGAAAAAATGAGTGATCTGGGTTTGGTCTGAGGCCACAAAGGAGCTGAAGAGGCCAACACATGCAAGATTCATCCTCACAGAAACACAGGTTTGAGGACTCTGAAGAAATAAAGAACAGATTTGAGCTGGATGCAGTTTCCAACACTGTGCCACAAAAAATTTGTATGTATGATGTAAAACCAAAATATTGCATGGGAAATAGCAGAATTTATTAAGTGCTCATGATAGCTTGCCAACTACTTTTTTTTTTTTTTTAAATAAAAAGCAGACTGGGGAAAAACAATATAAAGTGATTTGTCAGCTAAGGTAAGAAACAAGTGAAACTGATATTAAAAAAAAGCGCACACCACCCCAGAAACACAAGTAATCAAGCATACGTTGTGGTGGTAAAATCAATAAAGCCATAGAAATAATATCCTGTATGCACAACTGTAACATTCCCCATAATTGTATGGTCCTATGGGACATAGATGGGATGTAAAATTTAAAAGCAATTGAGCGATCAAGTGAATAACCCACATATCATTATTAGATTCCAACAGTATTTCTTGTCAGGAAGGGTTTCTCTTTTTATCCAAGTTAACTGCTTAATGATGACAAAGTCAAAAGAAAAACTGAAAGATTCTTAAAAGCTCCAATGTACAAAGGTATTAGGACCAGATAACAATTACAAAGATGCCTCCTGAGAGGTGTGTGATTGTAGATGCCCCTTGTTGGACAATAGTTATCTTATTAAATTTAAAATAAAGTTGTGTGAAATGTTCAGAATTGCCTAAAGGAATCAAGCCCTGTTTGCATAAGACACAGGTTTCTACTTGCTAAAATATGAAATAGTCCTTTAAGTTACTTCATGCTTTGTTTAATTTGAAACTACAAAGCCCAGTGATATAACATAACCTCTCTACAGCTGAACAGTACAAGGTTAATTCAGTTCCCTTAGAAGAGTAGAAGCTGTATTAGCATAGCACATAGAAGAAAGGTGAAGCTGTTTTTAATGAATATAAATCAAAAGCTAACAATTTGTACAAAATAGATAAAGGAAGCAAATGGACATCAAAGCAGTATCTACAGTCAGCAGAAGTAATAATGATTTTTTAAGCATATAAGGGCTTTAAATGTGTTAGAAGCAGAAGAAATCCAAATAATACCAGAAATAGCTTTGAAAGAAAATGGAGTTGTCAGAAGCAACTTCACTGAATGTATAAATGAAACTATTAAGTAGGTGTGGAGAGGGTCACTATGCTGGCACCTGCAGTGCTGCTTGCAGTTCTGGGTCCACAACTCAAAAATATATTCTAAATGGAGGGGATTCAGAAGACCCACAGGGAAACCAAAAGGATGGGGAGGTACTTTTCATTGCAAACCGAGTCAAAAAGCTCAAGTGTGTTAGTAGCCACAGTCCAAAGACAAAGAAATGACAGAAATCAGGAAACCAGTCTAGTTTTCACTTACACAAGCAACTCAGAACCCTCCAGAGCTCCCTGGGAACTTTAGCTGGTCAACTTCAGACAAAAAACACTTGTGTTCCTCATCATTAGCGATTCTGAATTTGAAAGGGAATGTTTTTCTACAAGAGATGCTGGCATACAAGCCGCAGCTGCTGGAGGCAATGGGCTTTTGCTGTTCTTGCACTTGAAGGACACGTGCTGACTCCAATCAGAGCATCCCACTGTGGCTCTGCCAGAACACATCAGGCACCCCGACGTCAGACAGTATGATCCTACACTTTTTGTCCCCTGTTAACAAACAACGTGTAACTTCATCAATGCTGTGTGCACGCTTTCAGTACCCTGCACCTAATAAAATGTGGTAAGTCATAAAGCTGGGTGCATACATTTTACATGAGAGTTTTCAAAGACAGTTTAAACACACGTACATTTTCATGTTGCAGACTGTTTCCTCCTCAAACAGAAGAACTTTCAACCATCAGCACTTTCAGAGCACAGCACTGACCAGCTCCTTGCAGGATGTCTCCAATCCCAGTGATGTGAGACCATACCACGTGTGCTGTCTGTGCTCAGCTCTTTGCAGGAAGGGCTCTGCTCCCCCACTGGCTCTCCACTTCTTTTACTGCTTCTCAATGGGTGATCTCAAATGTGTTAACCCGTTAACCAGGATCAATTAATTACGCATCAAATTGCCCTAAGAGAGACAGATGCAATTATCATTCTCCGTCATTACAACCAAGGTTAAATGGAGTCAGGAAGAGGTTAAGTGACTCTCTGGGTCCCCAGCCCTGTGTGACAGGCTGCAAGGGGTTGACTCCATTCATGCTGCTGCAAAAGCATCTGGGCCTCAGAGGGCTCAGGAAGCAAAGTGCAGAGCAGGGAATGGCTTTCAGATTCCTCATCACTGCTCAAAATAATCACTGACTAAATAACAGGGGTAGATGATGCCCTCTGCTATTGCTGTTCAAATGACTGCAATTCTAAGTGAGAGAAAGCAGAACAGTGCACAGCTATCAAAGCAAAGCCAGGAGCTTGTACATTGCAGTGCAAAGCAAAGTGTTTCCATTTCAAGAGTTTCCAGGTGATTATTCAGAATTAAAACTTGGGTCAATCAAGGAAAGACAGGCCGTGGGCAGTCATTGCATAGATAAGAGCCAAAAACAGATATACTGCTTAAACCAACACAATTCGTGCAGCTACACAAGTCATTGAAACCACGGGCAGATCTGAGAAACATGCCTGCAGATGTTACTGAAAGATTAATATGCTTCTTTTCTACCAGTGGAGAACTGGAGGCTCTTCTAATTGAAATATCTGGAATCAAAGCTCATTTTATGACATGTCCTGACACACAGCATAATTGTATTTCCAAGACACAAGGTATTAATAATTGAGAGGGATTTGTCCTTTGATTCAGTAAAGGTCATGAGGTTTTCATTTAAGCACTGGGTCAACCAGTGCTTGCTTCACTCCTAACAATGACAGGCAGCCTGATACCAATTTCTCAACATATTAGTGTATTTTTGTTGTTCTTGTCCTGTTTTTTCCAACCTATTCGAACTCTTATTTTGTCAGAATTAAAAAGACTTTCTATTATGCACTAAGCTTTGAGGGAAAGTTTTACAGGATTTAAAAATGGTTGACTCCCCTTTAGGGTTCCAGATTGATGAGATCTCTTAAAAGGCTATTTTCAAATCTATTTCTTATGATTTTCTGAGACAAAAAGGGTTTTATGAGAAAGAGGAAATGTACATAAAGGCGAGAGCTGGGAATTCCTGAGCTGTAATCCAGGCTCTGTTGTCCATGCTCATCACAGCATTCTCAGACTAAGTGCTTTACCAAGGCACTTGCTCTCCGCAAACTGTGTTACCTTTAGTTCTGTAGCACTTTTGGGTATACAGAGGAGAACAGGGATACATAAACTAAATCCCTAGAAACCCACAGCACTAGAAATGAACAGTTAGAGTCACCCTGCTAAAGTTAGGTTTAATACCCCAGCTCCAGGCCATCTTACTGTAAGCACTCATCACAGCTATGTGCAGCCAATGAAATGCATTCTAAACTTGTGAGTTCAGAGCAATTAAAAATGTGCTGTGCTAATTAATAGCCTTGGCACAGACCCTGGGGATAAGAGCAGCTCTGAGAGCCTGACTGCAGGCACCATTCTACATCCTCACCCTTTACCAAAACCAGCTTGCTAATGTGCTTTGTGGCATCAGCACAAATGCACTTTGCCGATACAGGCCTGCAGCAGGAGCACTGCTAATGCAAGAGAAGACTGCTACTGTGAAGCCAACACTGCAGTTCTGCAGTGCCCACACAGGATCTGCAGCCTCGTTATCAGAGGGCCCAGACCTGGCTGCTGCCTCAGCCAACACTCAGAAAATCCTCCCTGCACGGGTCTTTGCCTTGAAATGGGCTTTTTTTTTTTTTTTCTATTCAGCATGTTTTTAGTCATTTTTGATAGCTTAAACTTCATTTACAATCGTGCACATTTTGTTCAGACTCCTCGATACAGCCTCCTAATGAGAACCTAACAAGTTGTGCTTGACAATGATGGGAAAACACTCGGTGAGAGCCATGCGGAGGACGTCTCAGGGCACTGAACTCATCTGCGCTGCTCTGCTTGACGCATATGGACTTTGTTAACTCAGATACTGCATGTTTCTGCTAGCTGTGCCTCCTTCATGCACAATCACTCAGCCAGCTCTGCCCAAAGCTTCCTGCACAGAGATACAGAGCAGCCAACTTTGTCCAGCTTCCTTCAGTGAAGGGAGAAAAAGGATCCACCGCTGATTTCTTAAGAGCAGCTTTCTGAAAGCAGCTCAGGTTGCAGAAGCATGCTGGCAGGGCTGGGGAGCAGACAGGAGCTGACTGTTAGCATGAATAGCAAAAACCCACCAATACCTGCTCTGTGCTTGGGGCAACCAGAGCATGGACTCCCAGCTCAGTGCTTTCTGCCACGCATTTCCTCAACACAAAACTTGGATGGAAGAAACTGCAAAATTTTTCTTTGCGGAAAGACAGAGGAGCACACCGGGATACAGAACCAGAACAGCAGGGTGACCTGTGACTAAAATTAATGCAAGTTTGCTGCAGCCCTCAACCTTTTATGTGCTGCTGATGAGATGCACAGGGGTAGCAGCCCTGATTTACAGTCAGAACCAAAAACCTCACTCTGATCCAATTTCTGGCTGCTCGGTAGCCAGGGGACAACCCATCAGAAGTGATGATGTGTCACTGTCAGATTCCTGTTTGGCTGGGAAGCCAAAGAACATTTCTGCTGTATACCAAAACAATACCTAGGTGCCATCTCCCAGTAACAACTTAGAACAAGGCCATCCCAAACCCCTCCTTGATTCCACCAAAATTAAGTGCCCTCGTTCACATCTTTCAGTCCTAAAGGAAAAAGCTTAGGAAAAAAAAGAAGTGAGGGAAGAGGCAAGGAGGCTGATATGTCTTAATTGCATATCCATTCGTCACCGCACAGCCACTAACTCAATACAAAGATACCTCATTAAAATCACCCTCAGTAAGGTTTATTTCTGGGTGTTCTCCATGTAACCCCTGTGGGTCAGGCTTCACCGGAGAGTAACCTTTTCCAGCTGACAAAAATAATCTCCAGCAAAGGGAAAGTTTCACTGCTGAACAGAGAAGCAAACCGGAAATCAGCTCCCAGCAAAGTATTTATTAAAAAAAATTCACTTGGTGAACCCTGTTGAGTCCTGCAAATTGAGGCCATTTGACAAGTTAATAGCACTGGCAACTGCTGCCCTTGCAAACCATAAAAAGAGAGCATTTCATTCCTATTATTTCTCACTGCCGCCAACATTTTGTTGTTGTTTAAGAACACCTACTTTGTGTTTTTACAAAAATTGGGAATAGAATGAATTTGCTCAGCATCAAGTCCTTCCCCTTAAAAGTAACTGATCTAAGAAAATTAAGCAGCAACTCCTCATCATTTAAGTCTCTTAGTGATGCTTTATTATATGCAACTCCAGGCTCTGACAGTTAATTCATTTTTAGTCTCTGTGGAAGCAGCAATCTCAACCACAAAACAACATGAATACGTTTTCATAAGTTGGTCTCTAATTCTTAAAGCTACCAATGTGTTTGTGTACAAGAACTAAGGTGAGAGGTGTGTGTAACGAGCCTCTGCTATTTACAGATAATCAGAACTATACAGAAAGACAAAAATAAAGCAAAAAATCCCAAACCAACATTTTCTCCCCAAAAAACTCCAAACCAACCACCAAACTACCCCTTTGTTGTACCCACTAGAGCTCATCTACATCCTTTTTGTGCTGGGGAGCCCAGAACTAGACACAACATTCCAGTACTGCCTCATTACTGCTGAGCAAAGGAGGTGAATCAGCTGCTGCGACCTTGTGGTGAAGTTCTGCCTAAGGTGTTCTGGATTGCATATCTATGGGTTCTGTGTCCCCAGCTCTGAACCATTTCTACAAGTGTAGAAAATACCTAACCTAAGCTTGGGTGGTCCTGTGTGGAGCTATGAATTGGATACAGCAACAGTCACGCGTCCCTTCCAACTCTGGAGATTCTATGATTTCTGAAGGAGCATCACCCAAGAAAAGCTAACAACTTGATGATCACATCACCAAACTACAACAGCAGAAAGGAGCATTAAATCCCAGGGAAGGGCACGAAGCAAGAGAGAACCACGTGAAGTTTACTTAGAGAATGTTGATGGCCATCAATTTGGCATGGGGCTTTGCATGTGCTTGAAAAGAAATTCCACGTAGGACTGCAAAGGCTTTTCCAGACAGAAGTCTGGGTCAGATTCAAAGTACCTTCCTGAAGAAAATCCAGATGTTCCTATTTCACTGAAAAATGCACACATTCCTTCATTCAGCCTTCAAGCTTCAATCACTTTTTTTTTTCCCCACTTAATTCAGCTTGAGTCATGCAGCAAAACCATCTCCAACTGAGAAGACACTTTATTTACTGGAGCTTCATTGCCCTTTGCGATTCTGACAACTAATCAACAACCAACTGGTTCTGTTTTGCACAGTTTCCAGTGCTACAGTAGGAGGAGGTTAAAATTTAATGCATTGGCAAAGTCAAATCTCAATTATCCAGGGTAACGGAGTGGAGAGAGCTCACAAAGTAAGAAATGCAGATAAAACACATTCAGATAAGCTGTATGAACAAAAAGTGAGGATAAAAGAAAAAAGAAAAAGTCATCCTAGATGAAAAGTGATCCCAAACACTCCTCTCCCATTTTCTGGATTATGTCAACCAGATACGCTCCAGGAAACCTGGAGTAGCCAATGGAATCCAGTACTCCAAGGGCTGGCCTATAGAAATAGCACAGAGACAGATCCCACAAGTCCTCTCAAAACATTTCTTGAATGCTCGTGCAACAGTATTACTGCTTATGAATGCTCCTTAAACCCCTCTGCTAGTCCCTAGGTCACAGTACATACTTGTGGCACCGTGCTTCACTTCAGCATATTGTATCATTCCCTTCCTTTTATTTTAGGGATTTTGAACCTGATAAGGGGAGATGTAGTGACAGTTAAACCTTAGGCCCACAAGAGTCCACTGGAAGGCTGGGCCAGGTACTATGCAGCACAGATGCTAGCAGCCTGCCCCAGGTGCTGGCCCTTAGCACCACGAACAAGGATCAGTTTTCACTATGGTGTACCCAGAGGACAGCAGGACAAAGATGAGGTCCCAGGCACTAACTGGGACAAGCAGCAGTAGTTTTCTGCAACTGGCACCTCTGTCCCCAGTTAGCAATAAGAAGCTGCTCTTACAGCTGCTTCCTGCCCTTAATGAGTTATTACAGTGCACTGAAATGCCACTAGGGAGCAATGGGAATGTGAAATCATGGACATCATTTTCTGCGAGTGTCAAGTCCACAAAAGCAGATTTTTATCTGGCGCTTTCAGGAGTTTTGATTCACATTCTCAGTCCTTAAAATATTCCACAGGCACCAGGGATAAACTTTTTACTTTACTCCATCACCCTGAAAATAGGTGTTGAGTTCCCCCTCTTTTCTGTGTGGATGCAGCACTCCTCTCTTCTGGAGCTAAATCACTGTGAAGCACTGTTCAGTACCATTAAAGCATCATTCAGCTCAGTCCAAAGTTATCTGCATTGCAGCAGATTGATGGTTCTTCTATAAATACTAAATAATTTGGACTGGAAAGCACAAAAAAGCCAGATCATTTTTATTTGGATGTAAGATATATATCAATGGCTTTTGCCTAAAGGTCTGTCACTCCAGCTGAAAGCTTTACAGAGCTTTCTGACAAAGGTCAGAATACTCAACATTCTGTTTTAAATTCTAATAGATGAGAGATACATTTCTTAGTATAAATATTTATATATAAACATACTTTATATATGCATGTATACACACACCCCTAGTCTTAAAATATCTCAGCATATGTGTAAGTGTAACAAATACTGTCAGAGTCACAAGTGAATGGAGTAACATACTGTGAGTCTGCAGTGACCTGAGATGTGGGTCTGAATAGAAAAAGAAAATTACTTGATATAAAGAGGGGCTGGCAATTTTAGCAGTGCTCCTTCTGCACTGAAATAAGCAAGTTAAGACTAATTGGCAATGTAAGCTCCAAGAGGTCTTGAGTTTGAGAAGATGGTAAACAAAAAGTAATCTATCAAATTTAGCACATTATCACTGTAGAAAACCAGAAAAATAGAATGGTTTGTACTGTTCTGTTACACTAATAAATATTTCACAGAAAACAGATTTAAAATATTCATTGGCTACTTTTCCCTGCAACCAACAAAGAGCAGGCTTGTTGCGCTCAATTTGTGTGCATGCTGTATACTCTGCAAAAAGGTGCTTCCACATTTACAAAGAGCACATCTGCCACAACAGAAGCCATGCATGACCCACCTACTGACAACAGTAATGTTGCCTGATGAGTCGTGAGAAGTCCAGAAGTGGTTTCAGTTAATACCAACCTGTCTTGCACACAGGTAACCTCACATAGCACTGTAACCGTGCAGTGCAAGAACGCATCAGGTTGGTTCTTCAAGGCAACCCTTCAATCTTCCATCATGCAAACCTTGCTTTTACAGCCCTTTCACACGACAGAGACAGGCTAACCTTTGCTCAGCACCACCTGCAAACAGTGAGAGCTGCCTTGTCCTTTCAACCCTGACAGCTCCATACTTACTGCACTCAGTGCCTTTGCTTTAAACACACCCTTGAAGATGACAAAACTTAAGTGCCTCAAAGTGATGCAGCTAAAAAACGAAAAACTTTCCCCAGGAAGCTGAGAGAGCAACCCCTAAAATTCATTATTTCACATGCAAGCATTTGATTACCAAGTTGCACTTACTCTAAGCTGGTTGAGATCCATGAATCAGGAGCACAAGGGCAATTTTCAGCCAATAACTGGAAGGAACTGGAGTTGAGATGGGAGGGAGTAAGTCCCTTTCCCTTTTCTTTTACAACCTTCCAGAAACCTTCTTTCTGAATTGCACCCCTCCTATCTCTCCACAAGCACATTCAGCAGGGCTCCTGAGGAGCCGCAAACCACTTATGTCTAATTCTCTAAAAGAAAAGCAAAAAAAGGAGCTGCCTGATTAAGCATCAAGGAACTGTTTTTCTGTCTTTTTTTTTCCCCCTTTCATTCTGAAAAACACGTTCAGTTTTACAGAACCACATTGACAACTGCTTATCTCAAAGGTTATCTGTGACCAGCAGGGCTACCTATCTGATAGGGAACAATTTCTCACATACTGGGAGGCTAATTCACTGTGCTATAAAAGCAAATTAATACTACTTAATACTGAGTGCCAGAACTATCTTCTCTCTTTGGAGAACTTCACCAAAATTAAGCACCTGTACTGAGTCTGCCTGCCTCTGAAACAACAGAGGAAACTAGAAGAGGTGATTCTGCTAGCTGCAGTAATACAACAGGAACCACAGGCATATCCAGAGATAAGCAGATATCTCGAAATGGCATGTACCTCCAGAAGCCATCTAATATGAAGGGAAAGGGTAAAAGTGTGGCATTTTCTTGTTTTCTTCTCATTCACCTAACTTATAAAGAGCTTGATTCAAAACTTTACTAGAAATATTCTTAAAAGCTTTAAAAAGAAAGCATGTGTGTGATGCATGGAAAACAATCCTGAAAGGTGAAGCTATGCCAATATTCTGAGTTGAAATTTAGATGTAGAATTATTATGGACAAAATTTATTCCATCAAAATTTGCTTTCTTCCTCTGGGGGGTGATTCCTCCTACACTACTGTATCAATTTCACTGCTGAAGTGCTGCACTAATAGTCCAGGCTTTCTGTGCCCATTGTCCTACTATAAAAGATCACATTTTGTTATGTGGACCATAAAATGCTCAGAGGAAAATAAATTTGTTTCTTTTTATTCCCCTGCCTGCTTTGGTGCCTGCATTAACACAGTAACTCTTTAAACAAATGCTGCATACTGTTTTGTTTCCAATTTATAAAGACACATAAGATAGTGCCCCAAGCAGTTATATTCAGAATCAGTTCTTTACTCTTACAAAGCCTGAGGACAGGAGAGGAATTAATTTGCCATTTCATAAGCTGTAGGGCTTATAAAACTCAATCACATGCAGAAGTGTGTACTCACACGGTGCGTAGAACATGACAAGGGTGTGCTTCTTCTTCTTCAAGGACTCCCTGAAGTCTTCTCCAGCAAGATGGATAACACTGCTCTGTTTTTCTTCCCATGCAGGCTCAGGTGGAGGTGGTGCCTCAGGACTAGAAAAAGAAAAGAAGTGAAATCAGTTTGAAAATGTTTCTGGAAACACGTGAACAGGCATCACATCCTGGTCACAGCTACCCTGAGGAAAACAAGGCAAAACAATCCATTAGGGTGTCTGTGCATTAAGAAAACATGCTCAATATTTCCAACATGAAGTAACAAGAAGATGCTTATTATTTTCTGTAACTCAATAAAAATAAAATTTATGTGATCTTATTGAAGCATATGAATAGGTACGCAGAACAAAGATCTTCTATATTATATCCAACATCTGGCTGGGAAGAACATTGCTTCTAATATCACTGTGGGCATGAATTGAGAACAGCAAGCAGATGGAATCAAAAGGCAACCAATATAGGACAGCATCTTCCATTCAAACTTCCTTTTTGTTCTCTTTATTGCCATCACGCAAACTTCTATAAAGAATTTCATGACCCTCTCTTGAATTCAGATATTAAAGCCAGGATGCAATAATCAGTATCATTCCACTTGGAAGGCTGGGGGTGACTGAACTGGAATATTTTACCTTGATAAAGAGAATGTCATGTTTCAATTATGACTGCACATACTGACTAGATCAGAGCAATCCTGCATATCTAGAGCACCTCTAACAAAACTTCTGCTATTCACCAGCTCACACACTTTTCTCAGACTCATTAAATTCTTTCCTGCTGTATTCTTAAACAGTGATTACTTACATAAAATCATCAGAATGGAGCCACGGTATGAAGACCTTCATATGTCGCCTTGGTAATAAATTAGCTTTTCAGACTTTCCTGTCACTTTGAATGACACATTAAGTTGTATCAGGTGCATAAAAACTAAGTGGAGAAAAATCTCAATTTCTAAAGTTTTTCTCAAGGTCACTTGATGGACATCCATTGTATTTCCATCGGTATTGATTTGCCAGCTGCTAGCAACAGAATTAGGCCAGCTGATCTGAGCTTTCACATGAACACTTTTGGTGTGAGCTATCATCGATTACAGTTACAGTTAGAGGTGCGAGTTCATCTCACACAGGCCTCCCCATGCTGATCAGAAATAAGCTACGCAAATACTGCTAACAACATAGTGTGGCAGCACAGACTACAAGCCCAACAAAGACTGGGAAATGGAGCTGAAACCCATGCTGTCCCAGCCAGACCACTAAACAGGACAGGTTTCCACAATTTTATCTGTAGCCTGTACCCCACATGCATCCCTATTTCTACCAACTCCAGAGGAGCTATAACAATTTGATCCCACATCAGCAGATAAGGATGTTATTGTACTGCACCTCTCATTGGGAAAGCATCTAGCAGTTAGACTAGGAGACAAGGAGGCTGTATTGCCCCTGTGTGAACTGGTAGATAAAAGTATTCCATCAACACAGCTAGATCTTGGAGGGATGAACACCCTCTTCCTCAGAGCTTATTCACCTGCCAATATGAACAGGCAGCATCAACCCAAGTACTTAATACAACAAAAACCACATCATGTTCAAAATCCTCCAACAAATCGGTGAAGCTAGGCCAGTGATTTAACATCCACCATTGACACAGCAGCCTGTGTAAGCAAGAAGGCCAAGAGTACCGTCTGTGAATGCACAGTGTAGATAAAACTGCTCAACACACAACAAAGATGCTGCCAGGCTAAACCTGTTACCTGATCTGAAGCACTCAGATACAAACACCCTCCCTGATCAAATATGAGTCGGAAAAATTAAAATTAAACTCCTCATACCATCTCCACTTAATGATTAAATGATTTTAAAGCTTCACAAGACACAGATGTTTTCCACTGAGTGTGGAAACACTTTATACTGCAGTGCTTAAATAAGCACATTTTATTCTAAAATATTTTGAGATTGTATGAATAACTTTCTTCTTTGAAATGAAATTATTTTCAACATACATCAACTCATGCATATTTTAGCACATCACTCGAGGAAAGCAGGGAGGTGCAGACAGGTGGGCGCTGCTTCTGTTGGTCTGGCTTTCCCTCAGCCCCATGCAGCGGGCAGTGCAGGCATTGGCTCTGAAAAGCTGGAAGGAGAAAAGTGCAACTACAGAGCTTCAGTTACTTAGTGAAGTCTGCTGCTCGGTATAAAGAGGGAACAACAAATATTCTGTTTATTTTCAGAGCCACTGCTATTCCTTCTCTGGAGAGAGGCTTAGCGTACATTTGAAAAATATTTACTTGGGGAAAGAATTACCAGGACAACTATGAATAGCCCCGCAGCAAATAAAGGATTTGGTGTATTAGAGATCACAATTAACATACATGTTTGCATGGCTTTGAATACTGGAATTCAATTTGCTTCTGTTAGCAAGGGATTTAAGCAGCTGATGAAGCCAGATTTAAGATTTGCTCCCTCAGAAAAACAGACTTCAGGAGACAGTAGGCAGAACTTACTTTTGCAGCCAATCAATGATCTTCTTTTTCGTTCTGAGGTGTGGCAGAGTGTATTTCTCTTCTCCATCCTTAAAGTACTTCACAGTAGGAAACCCTGAGATGTGGTATCTTTCTGCCAGTGCTTTGTTGACGGTAGCATCTACTGCTGCAAGGACACCTGGGCTCTACAACAGAACAAACAGTTATAAATCAAAGGAAAGCACACACACACCCCTTCGGCAAGAAACAGTGGACTTGAGGGCAATTAATTACTGAATCTAGCTACCTTGCTTTCTCAGGTTCTCAGTGTAGATATACAGAAAGGCACAGGCCTGATGCAAAGCCAGGAAGGGACATCTTATGGACTAAATGTAACCAGTGTATTATTACTCATTCTCTTTCCCCTTTCTGGGAAGAAAGAGGAAATCTTTCTGACAAGATTTCCTATAGACAATTCTTTCTGTAGTGCTTAAGAGCTGCTCCAAGAAAGGGCATTTCCTCCCACAAGTCCATTTCTCCCAACAAAAATAAATTGTTGAAGACACGTTTGAAGGCAAATTGATCTCTTCCTGACTTGTGGGTAACTTTACATGGATGACCTTGACAATCATGGGAGAACAGACATTTGTTGGATGTGACTGATTGCTCTTCGTTCTGCACATCTCCCTGTCCTCCAACAGTGACTCCAGATGTCTACAATGGAGATGTTTGAAGTTTGGGGATGAATCCTATTTCTGCATGGAGTACGCAGAACAAGACTGGATCAATACCACTAATACTTATACTATCAAGACTCTCCTCTCCAGCTATGCTGATGGAGCACTTAAGATGACACTAATGGAGTGATGCAACCATAAAAGCAGGATGTATGAAAGAGAGATCAACCCCCCCTGTTTTTTTTCCAAATCTAATTCATAAATAAAAGTCTGTTTCTTCACATTCAATGCCTTTAAATAAAGCAAAAAAAATCCTTTTTGGATTTGATCATATTATGTACAAGCCCTGCAGCAGAATACATAAACGTTTTTCGATTTTGTTTTCGTTCAAGACAGAATGTTCTTTCTAAGACTTTGGCAGGCCTCATGCATTAGCGATGAGACTGTACTTTGGAAGCACATTTTGAAGGGTCCTGTGGGAGGATGAGAACAGCTGAATTTTTTGTAGGGAGAAAAGTCACTTTTATTAGTCCACTTATTTATTACTGATTATTTGAAGGATATAATAAAGGAAATCAGCTTACATCACTGCCTGCATGGAGAAACTCTGCAGCCTTCTCATATTCTGGCTTCATTTTCTTACAGTGCCCACACCCTGCCAAAAAAAAAAAAAAGATCCAATGAATGTGTACACGCCATGGTTATTAGCTGACCCATCCAGCCATTACCACAATCCAAGCCCATGTGCTAGGGCGGTAGAGAACTACTACATTTCAGCATGCATTTTGCTTTATTAGTAAAGGCCTACTATGATTTAGGATGTTTACAAAGCAGTCACAACAATTTGAACAAAGAATTTAACCTTCTTAAAAACAATTTCGGAAACTCCACAGATTCACACTCAGACCACTTCCCTCTCTCAAGCTCTATTCACAGATGCTCAAACCCATCACTTCTAGCACACTCTTGGGCATGGCATGAGCTCACCTATTTTAGTTTCCAAATCCAAACCAAAAAGAAACAATACAGGCTCTCACATGACTTCCTGACTTTAAGCAGAGGCTTATGCTAGCACAGCTTAATAGAGTTGTGTAATTTGAACTAAACTGCATTGATAATAAGCCACACTTTACACTGGTGTGGTGTGTCCCTCTAGCAAGGATTTGCACTGATTTAATCACGTCAGCATAATTACACCACCACATATGTTCTCAACATAAGTAGGGCCTATAAAACCAAGATAATGGTGCTTCCTTGCTCGTGCAAGTTCTCCAGAGAGATCTGTCTCTCTGGAGCTGACATAATAATAAAGTAAAAAGAATGAATGAATGAGAAAAACAGATTTAAAGTAAACTATCTGGGTGCAAATTAAAATGCTTTCACCTGGTACAGCTGCTTCCAGGCAAACTGAGCTCTTTGGGACCAGGTGAGAGTCCTGTGGTGACATAGGCATGCTGAGACTTGAGGGGGAAGCAGCAGGATCGATGCACAGTCTTGATGCATCGACTGCAGATGCAGAGCTACTATCAGGTGCACTGCACGACCCTTCAGTCACGCTGTTGCTGGCCCTGGCAGAATGCAACCCCTGCAAGACCTCACCATGTTGCAGCACAGCCTGCTTCTCTTTCTTCAGCTGTTATTGTAGGAACAGGCACTTGAAAGTTAAGACTTTGCTGAGCCTCTGAAAGTTGTAACAGCAAATACAGCTAGAAATCTGTTTCAGAATGGCTTCAGCAACAGCAGCTCCTGAGGCATGCAGGTAAAAAGGGATGGGGTTATTTTTACACCACTGTCTAAAAGAGAATCAAGCCAGGATTGAATCTTCATGTCACTCTGATTTCCATAATGAGATGCCTGACAACAACCAGACACAAACCTGACAAAGATTTGGAGGTGAATTTGGGAAGAGGCTGAAAAAGGCAGAGGAAGAGTTACTGCTTCAGCACTGCTCGTCTTGGGTAAGAGCACAAAAGAGGCTGGCAAAATGATTTATTTGCCACCCACAGACAACTTGCAGGCATATGGCTTTCTGGAATGGGCTGACAGCTCCCTTTGACACCTGCCTGAATTGATTTATTTCTCCCTTGAAGAGCAGGGAACTTTATCCATTTAGTGCTCTTCTTCACTTTAAGTAAGGGGCAGCTCGAATCACAGCTCACATACCTGGGAACTTCACTGAATTAGCTCATATCATTTGTTTGGGGAAAAAAAGAAAAGATTTTTCTGCAGAGGTAAGTTCACCTTGACAGGTGTTACACTGTGTTAGCTAAAGCCTGACCAAATAGTGCTCTAGATAGTGGATCCACACATCATCTATGTCATATTCCATAGTTATAAATACTAGATCTGACCAACTAAAAGCATCAAACAACTTCAATTTTCACATACCTATGCAGAGAAAAAAAGGAACTGAGCTACGGATACTTTGCCCAGGTATATATAAAAAAAACAAACAATCCAAAGCATATGAAATTTGTGTAAATAAAATTTTGGATAAATATATTCATACTATGAAGTTTCAGCATTCTGGGTTCTTTCACAAACATCACAAAGATACAGCACTACAGACTGAGAAACACAGAACTGTTCGAGTTAGAAGGAAGCTTCAAAGGCTATTTAGTTCAACGTCCCTGCCATGGACAGGGACACCTACAGGGACAACAGCTCCATCAGGGCATTCAGAGCTAGCTCACTCACACTTAACATAAAGGGAAGGCAGGTTCAGGTCTTTAAAGGCATTTAAATGCAAGCTGAAGTCCTCAAATCTTTATCATGCAATGCCTGTCCTAGCCCTGGCAGAGGACAGTACGATATGCCAGTCTGGGGAAAAAAAAAACCTGAATATGGGACAAGAAATCTTAAGAGCTTCTCCCACGACAAATGATGTTTATCTGGCCATCTTTATAAGAATTTTGCTATTGCGTGCCACAGCCTGTTTCCATCTACCAGGGCAGAGGGTGGAGAGACAAGCCAGAAGTCAGATCCACACACCGCAAACCCATTCATCTCTCCTACAATTATTTATCCTACCTTTCAATAGTCCTGCGAGGATTGCCATTAAATTCAAGGCCAATGAAAAAGTCATTTAAATGAATACCAAGGTCACCACCTCTCCTGTGACTGCCACATTAGGTTCTTCAGCAGCAGCTGTATCCCCCTGCACTAAGCTTCTCCAGTTCTAGAAATTTTCTGTTAAGAAAATGAATGGGAAAACAATAACAACCCCACAGGCTCAGCCCAGATGTTTTAATGTGCTGCATAAAGCCTCATTCTGCTCCCACAGAAGAAAAGGACAGATTCCCTCCGTCCTGTGGCTAAGTGCCTGGTTCTGCAGGTGGGCTGTAGGGCCTGGGCACCTCGGATCTCCTCCAAGTACATCATGTAGCTCAATGTACACAGAGATCCAGGGTCCAAGGTACTCAAATGGCAAAGAACATGCAGTGTAAGTCTAAAGGGAGAGTGTTACAAGACAAGGAGGTAAAGCTTACAAAAATCAGTGCTAGGATTTCTGGTACAAGATAGGCTCTTGTTAACTGGCTAAAAGATGCTTAAATGAAGTGAGAATTCTGTTTTCCCCGTTTATTTATAATCTATCTTCATGTTTGTCACATAGTTTGGCAGATAAACAGCTCCTTCCTTCAGTGCAGCTGTCACAGCTCACCTGCACCCCTACAACAAAGGCCATTGTGGGTTCCTCCGTTCAAAGAGGGCACCTCCCTCTAGAACTCTGCTACAGGACAGCACTCAGCTAGCACTCTGTCCCTTCCAGATCGTGATCATACTCCTGCAAAGAGGGATGGCCAAGCATGGACAGAGTGATGCTGACATGTGACACACTGATGATGGGAAATGCATCAAGCAATTTCTTTCCCAAGTATCTGTATTCACTTTTGGCAGCCTGTTTGGCATTGCTGCAGACACCACTCAGAGCGCATTTGCTGCAAACTCTTACAGAAGGAAATAACAAACACTCCCATTGCTATCACCCAGTTTTGCCTGCAGAGGACAGGCAGAAAAGCAGCCAAGCATCCTCAGCTAAGCTCCCACGTGCTATCTTAGTGCTGGCTCCAGAACATAAAATTGTTTCTCTGTTATTCGTTGTTTCCTTCTTTCAGGTTATTACAGTTATACAATTAAACACTAGATTTTGGTAAAATCCTTGCATTTTAACACAACACTGACTGAGGATCAGAAGTGTACGTGACAAGCAAGAGATAAAGGCCAACATCCAGGTGACTGGGGATAAGGAATTTCTGGCATGGAGAACCCTAAAGACTAATTAAATTGCAAATAAAGATTTTAAAGAATCATTAAATTTCTGCTATCGACAGACTGCCTGGGTGCTGTTATCATGTCCCAGCTATTATCACACCATGCCATCTCCATACACATTTATAGCTGCATACCAAAATATTTCCATCAACCTGATGAGAAAATAAATTTGAAGCACAAAATATGCCCTGCTCTCAGCAACTGAGGCAATAGCAGTTCAGGCCACATTCACAGACTTACCAACAATTTCAAGAAAAAGATAATCTAAAAAAATTCAGTTACACCTTTATTCTTCTAAGCATTTAACACAAGGAAACCTTGTGGTGTCTCTATTCTTAATCCCAGAGGAACAGTCACCTCTCAACGCCACAGAATAGCCAGCCTTGCCTTACAAGTGCCCTGCTTTATGTTTGAACCCATATGATTAGAATCATTAAGGCTGTAAAATGATATAGATGATATAGGATCATCTATAGTCCAACCATCAGCCCATCACCACCATGTCCAATAAACACTTCCCACTTGTGCATATTAAAATGGGAGCATGCATGTGGTGGGGAAGTGCTAATAATCCTGGGGAACACAGCAAGGAATACAGAAGCCCCATCCCTCTCATTACCTATGTGAGAACACAAATGGATTCTCTTCTGCCACAAGCACCTTTACCAGGCACAGATTTCTTAAGCAGAATATAACAGAGTTACTCTCTGGTTTGATGCGAGACAGCTTGCAGTTCTTCTACCACTGTCAGAGAGCACAAGAACAACAGCTGCAGATTCCCTTGCATAATTTAGCTGTCTGCATTGCAGACATCCGGTGGGAAATCATCCACAAATTTGGCAGGGAGGGTTCAAACAATGATGGAAGCTTTTTCTCCCCCATAATCACAGGTACGCGTTTCAAGATGGGTTGGATCCATGTTCACTTAACAGTTGCAACAGTCCACGAAGCCTGGCTGCTTTTGACCCAGGCTATGAGAACACGGAGGAGCTAGGAAGATGGAAGCATAAGGAAGTGCTTCAGTGTTTTGGGACAGTGCTGTGTCCCACATGCAGAGCTGCTGGTACTAAGGCAAACATCAGCCCTGCCTGAATCACCACCAAGGGATTCTTATGGACACAGTGAAACTCCTAGGAGAGCATGGGAACTACCTGACCCTGCCTGTACAAAAGGATGCACACAGAGCCAGCCAAGCCTCTACTTCTCTGTATTTGATCACCTTGGCTATAGAGGTGAAAGCATTTAAGATCCAATTTTTGATCATCTTTTATCCAAGCTGGCAGAATTATTTTCCTCAGCCTCATTGAAACAGCTCAGCAGATTTGCTCTAGAGAGTTAAAGTGCAAGATAGTAAGGTTTATTCCTCCAAAAAGACAATCAGATCACCGCATTATATAAGGCAAATCACATTAAGTGACAACCGAGTTCACCAAGCATACCCTCCAGGAGCCCCATCTGTGCCCAAGCCACCCCCAGTCCCAGCAGAAGGGCTATCTGCAGCCTGCAGCACACCTGGCAGAGGTAAGCTTGGGGCAGAGGAGGAAGTAACACTGTACAATCTCACACACAGGGACCGAGGGAATATAATTCTTACAACCTCCTGCATAACGCATACCTCCACTGTGGAGCACGTGTTCTTCTGATGTAAAGACTCAGGGGAGAGGGTGGATATTCTTTTTAAGGCAAACTTCAGCCACAGGCTGCTACCTCTCAATGGCCTGTAAGAATTGGAGCAGAGGAAGATCTCTGCTCCATCTCACCCTCAGAGTTGTTTCTTTGTGTTTAACCCTACAAGGATCCTCAGGGAAGCTGGGCTCCTGGAGTTTTGGAAAAAATATACTCCTGTCTTCCATAGCACCAAGACATGCACAGCAAAGCCCTCTAGCTAATCACTCTCTTTATTCAACATGAACTAACAAAAAAAAATATTTTTGTTCCTCATTTCCACTCCAGATCTGGCTTCAGCTTCCAGCTGTTGGAGATTACACAGCACTTACACAGGCTCTTAGCCAAAGCTATATAGTGCAATCAGTAGGAGTCAGTGTTGGGAGACAATGGTGCCTCCTACCATCCCCTTGGGAGGGAAAAGAAGGTGGATCAGCTGGCATCAGGAGATAGGAATTACACTTCCTACACGAGCTGAGAGGAACATGGCCTTGTGAGTAGGTGTTGAAAATTAATCTCATATTGCAATGTGAAAGAAAGACAACAGCACAGCTGCCTGAAGGTGAAATTATTGAGAATTTATGAAAAGTACCACCAGAAGGATTCCTTCTCAGTTACAATATGTTTATTCAATTTCCAAAAAATATCCCCCCTTCTCCATTCCAAGATGATCAACAAAATTTTACTCTAGGGAGAGAAGTTGCAAGGCTCACACCCCCACGCCATTAAGGAAGATTTTATTTTCAACTTAGCCATGAAAACACTAAAGAGCTGAGGTTAGACAGAACAGTGGTGACTGCCCAGCTCAGGAAAATAGTAGCAAATAAGCACAATTAGCGGATGCAATCAGCATTAAAAACAAAAACAGCAAAATGGATGCAAAATTGAAATCTCCATAGGAAATAATATCCCAACACACTGAAGATTGAAGGGTGTAAAGGTTTAAAGCAGTGGTCAACGTAAGCTGTTACAGAAGTTACCTATACAAGGCAAGTATCAGGAAGAGATACTGTATACAACATGCACTTTCTGTCCAGAATGAGAGCAAAAACAGTTACCGTGCTGAGATGCATTGACACAGTGAATGTAGCAGTGCTGTGCTGGAATGCTCACTAACCACAAGTGGTCAGGGCCCAGAAGATGCCTTCATCATCAGCCCCAGTATCAAAGCAATGGGTTCATTTATTAACAACTCACTCAAAGATGGCAACACTTGCTGACTCACAAGCTGAAAGGGCACAAGGAAATGACAGGCAAGAAATCTTTCACTGCAAGTTCCTCTGTCCATTATCCACCCTGTAAAGTTAGCTCCTGCTCTGTCTTCCATAAGATAAAAAGAATTGAAGTCATTAAGTATTTAGGAAGATAAATTTGATAATGAAAACTTTGCTGGTAAAGATTGAAGTGGCAGAAATATTTGTAAGGCCCTTTCCAAATGAGAACTCCGCACAATATATTAAGCTCATCCAGGCAAGGAAATTAATTTATTTCAGAAGAAATAAACCTGGTGGCTTAATTCTTATAACTAATTCTTACTGTTAACTGGTCATTAGAGGCAAGCAAAGTAAACCTATAAAAATAAATTATGCCTCACACCTATTAGAACTCAATGTAAGAGCATTGACAGCTTATGAGTACACTGGGGTCAAGTTTGCAGGACAGTTAGCTAACCCACACACACAAAGAAGGACCTTCTCTGGACACAAAGACCAGCTGAAATTACTAAAGCCTTTTAAAAGGTCACTCTGACAAGAAGCACTCCCAGAGAAGGAGAGAACAAGGTGAGACACCCAGCCCCACTTAAACCATTAGGACTTCTTAGTCCTGCAGAAAGGAAGGAAATGGGACAGCAAATCCCCAAGGAAACTAAATGTTCCTGTCACAACACCTGACATATGTTTACAGGAAGATCTTTTCTTGATTGGAATGGCCTTCATAAATGCCTTCCTCAACAGAGAAAATAATTGCTCCATATCAGACACAAATGTTTAGCAATCAAAGGAACTAAACTTTTACATCTCCAGGCCAAGACTATCATTTTCTATCACTGGATCATCCTCTTTATGACTTTACCCTGCTCAAAGAGCAAAACTGCTTCAAAAAGAATGTTCTTATACAAACAGCATGCTGCAATATCAAAAGTCTGACACAGAAGAGAAAAAGGAGTCTGTCATTACCATCCTCGCCCTTTTCATTAGATATCTTATCAAGTTTTACTGCACAACCTAGTTACTAGGATTTTTATGTTCTCCATACTCCTATTTATATTAAGTGCCACTAAAAGTCATATTGATTTTTTTATGTTTAAGCCCCAAGAAATGTAGGTGGGATGGTCATTAAGAAAAAAAATCCATGTCAGGTTCTTCATTTTATCAATTTGCAGCATTTTCAAGAACTCATGTTTAAGCGTGCTCCTAAAAATCTCCACTGAAAATCATTGCTGTAATTACTTTAATGAGGCAGGTCACTGCACTGAACTACTTGCACTCTCCAAGATTTCTTTTGGTGATATTCACATACACAGAAGCACTACACATCAAGCACCATCCTACCGTAGACTTGTATGCTTTAAATATGGATGAACTTGGTGTGAGTGTCCTAGTCCTCAATATTCTGAAACCAGCATCACTCAGAAGTTGACTTCACTGGAAACAGATTCAGGAGCCACGAATTTACCTCTTTTCTATGAAGAATGTATCTGTTAATGGAGCCTGCCAGCTGAGTGCATACATTCAATGAACAGAAAGTTGGCACAATTTACCCTTACCCAGGGAATGTGTTTATTATATATGCCATTAAAAATGCATTAAAGCAGCATTAAAAGGTAACACCTACAGGATTGCAATGAGTCAGGAAACATTACACTGAAACTGAAGATGATCTCTTCACCTCAGCATCCAGACTTTCAGAAGAGCAACATTCATCATCCCAGTGCCCCAGCACAATTCCATCTTCCAGTGACTAGGGCACTCAACCTCTCCCCAGCCCACCCTGACATCCGCACTGCTTCACCACCAAACTGAACACGGCTATGACCAACTAATGGTCCATAATGCTAACAAGAAAGTCTGTCCTGTCTGAAAGTTTCTTTAATTACTCTAAGAACGAAGAGAATATTTCCTCTAGGAGGAGCAGGAGCAAGCCCATAGCACATACCTTGACACACGCAGATCTTCTGGATCATCCCACAGACAAGCACAGCTTTATCAGTTGGATATGGCTTCTGTTAAACTCACGGCTTGCCTTACACTCTATGGGCCTCTTATAATCCTTTCAGACTACAGCAACATAGCACAGAACTGCTTGCCTTCATTTCCTTCTGATTACAGCACTAGAGAATAACCAACACAATTCTATTCACAGCCCTGCCCGTACAGAAAGTCCAATTTAAAAAGCAGAGCTCATACACAAGGTTGGGTTGTCAAAGTTTATAAAGACACTTCAGGAAACTAAACCAGCTTCCTGACCAAAGTCTACATCCTGGTAAGCTTTTGACTCCCAGCCCCGTGCCATTCCCAGGGGTAAACCACGTTCTGAAGACTCCTCAACTTCTGCTTCACAACAAGCCCATCACACAAAGCTGTATTCATAACTACAGACCTGGAAACAACAATAGAGCTGCGGAGAGATACTGTTGTAGACCCTACTTTTGCTGCTCATGGGGAACCACCTACGAATCTAACCAATGGAAACTGCCAACATTTTGTCTTAGAAGTCACTCCTATGTCAGATACAGCCACGTCAAATAAAAAATAGAAGATATTTCCCTCCGTTCCACATTCAGTGCTGTTATTTGCATAACCCACATGTCTTTAACCTCTGCTGGTACGACTGCAATGGTTTACATTTAGAAAAATAAACATCTTTGAATTATGAATTAGCATGGAAAAACTTGAGAAGATCATATTTACTTATTTATTACAAGCTGCCAATGCTATGCTGCTGCTGACCTGTGCTCAAAGAGCTTTTTCTTTTATTATTATTTTTTTTTTAGGCTACACAATAAATTAATTCCTCAGCCTTTTCAACTTGTGGTCTCCAAAATTGGCCAATAGCTGCACCAATTAGCACTAGCTGCACTGGTAGCTTGCTTTCATGGAGACCTTTCATAAGGAACCAGTGCGGGTCTGAAAGGGAGACTTATTTATTTATAGTTGTAAAACCCAATTTTTTTCAAAAAGCAGGCTTGATTTTGTGTGCACGTTTTGGTTTTTGCTTTACTTTAAATATAAAATGAGCAATAGACTCCCATGATCTAATCTCACCACACGCAGCAGGAAGAAAGAAACCCACTGACACCAATGACAGTGCTCTGTCACAGAGAGATCCAAGTCCGCTGTTCGGTTTGAAGCTGGAGGCCGTCATCTTGTACTGGGCTAATTGGTTGGCATTCTTAGTAATGAGTCCCCAAAGTAGCTTAAAACCTTGGAGTTTAATGTATGGGAAGCAGGAGGGAAAGGAAGGAGGGTGTGAATAGTTGTTTTTCCAAATCTAAATTGATAAAACAGCTTCCAGCACAATTAAAAATAGGCACAGCTGAATAGTTGGCTTTGGAGAACACTAACTGTGTAATTTATCAGGCTGGTTTACAAAAGGAGAGAAAATATCTAAGGACAGAAAAGGAATTTCTCAGACGTTTCAACAACACATCAAAACTGTAGTGCTTTTTATCAAGATTTATTCTTCCCTCCCTTGTACTAGGAGGGAGCAATAAGAGGTAACGCCATGGCTGCATCTCCAAAGCTGTTTCCAAGAACAAATTAAGGAGCAAAGAAAAAATAAGCTGTGTGTTCCTTGCCTGCCTTCCTTATCAAGGAAAGAAAACAGCGTCAGCTTCAATATCCCACGAGCCACGTTCTTCATAACCTTACACTCTGCAGCTATAACTTATATAATGCCTAGGAAGTAGTCCTATAAGGAAAACTGGGCGAAAGACAGGCTTTACACGAATTTAAGCTCCCATACAAGGAAGAAATACTGCAGAAAAAATACTGTAAGTGTTTAATTCTTTAAAATGTCAATGCATACTCACAGTAAGGCCAAACTGCCTTTTCTCCTCTCCTTTACCCCTGGCACTAGTATCAAACCACAGATGTAATGGCAAATAGCGTGTGAGAGGGAGTAAGAGCAACCATGGGAGGCCGCAAACCATCACCCAACAAGAGCTGCTGGTTACTGGGATCTGCACTCACTGAACGTCCCCAGGGAGGCTGCAGCTTCTGGTGACATCAGGACATGGTTCCACAGCAGGTGTCCTGAACACATACGCTTTAAAACATTAGTGGTCATTTGTACTAATAAAACACAATGAAAAGTAACTCTCTAGCATGAAGAGCAGACACCTTTAAAACCCACTGCTGAATTGGATTTAATTTCAATGCAAGACTTTAAACACCTTTCAGTAGCATTTGAATCAATTTATAAGCAACTTAGTTGGGGTTGTTTTGTGCAAGATTCAGTTCTTGGGTTGGGGCACAAAGATGGAAAAAATATGGAACAGAAAATTATTATTATTTTTCTTTTATTTGACAAAAACCAGTCTGAAAGACTGCAAGCTGCACTAATTTGGCAAATATTTTGGGCAGTGTTATTTTGAAAATAGCATTTGACTCAGCAGTTTGATGGGGACAACTGAAAATAAACAGGGCTCTTCTGCACTGAAGTGGTTCAGGAACATTTTAAGTCCCAGCGAGTCCCTGTGTCACTAAGCATTCAGAAACATTTGACTGGCAGCATCGCTTAAATTTGGAGACACTCAGCACCCAGCTGTCGTCTCAGGCAGCTAAATAAATTGATCAGCATATAGCATGGATATCAAGAGGCACAGACAGACACAGAGTTCTTATTTTCACTGCTATCCGAAAGCTATGATGAGCTGCCTTTATTGATGCTGTGATGCAGCTGTAGTACACCTTTCTTTGCTGTGATGCATATTCTTTTAGAGACTGAACTGTTACTACTGAATAAGACCAATCCAAGCAACAACTCCAAAACCTCCAGGGCAAAGGGCCATTTATTTGCTCTCCATCTGTAGAGCGCTACATCATAGATTTCAGTTCATAACCAAATTCCCTTCTGTGACCAGCAGCAACACAGAAAACCCACTTGGAATGTCTGCAATATCAGTCACCTTCATCAACAGTTACGCATGACATGAGCGGCAACACTGAATGAACTCGCAGGATGTCTGGATGTACCTAAGATAATCATATGCTTACCACCAGCATTTATAAGATTTCAACATAATTCTCAAGGAGGAAGGAACACAATGCTTGGCTGCTCTTCTGCAGTGACTGAGGAAAAGTACCTTCAGACTCTTGGCTGCTTGAGTTGCTGCTGACCTTTGCTAAATGCTCAGCTTTGCTGAACATCCTCTTAAAATCTATTCAAAGGAGTTTCAGAAGGTTAAAAGTCCTACTGTGCCCCAGTGACCTGCAAAATGAAAGTAGGACAAACTCATCCCACCCATGATTCTCACGGCCTGCAGCAGCTACCCAAAGCAGCACATCTTCTGTTTGGTGGTTGTGCTACATCACTGCAGGAAAGGTGTAGGGCCTCTGAGAGCAAGAGGTGCAAGCTGCATTCTACAAACATTCCTGATACGTTTAACTCACACATGGCTGCTCTAGCTGAACTTGGTTAAACACCAGGTCTCACTTCACATAATGCTGCAACACTTCTAATTGGGCTACTGAGCACAATTGATTGTGAATCATTATAGCATGGTCCTCAGGAGTGATCACTAGAAGGCACAGGCATGGAAACCCAATTGGTCGCATTCATCACAGCACCTAATTCTGCAGTTCACAGCTATTTACTATAAATACGTTTGGTTCAAGTGTACCTTCAGCATTTGCAGCTTCCACTTTCCCCACACGCCTCTTAACATTACAGTGTATTAATGTGCTGGCTATCTGACTATGAAATTGTAATTAAAGCATCACTGAAGTAATTCTGCCTCTAGTAAAGAGCTTCTCCCAAACACAGGATTTATAGCATGTTAAACAAGTCCGTGTGTATCCTGCATGGGGGCATAGCAAAGTCCTTGCTAACAATGAAATGCCTTTGTTTAGTCTTAGTTATAAAGAAATATATCCCAAATTCTGGGCCTATCTTATATGTGTTTCAATTTTTTTTTTAATTAAGTCAAATCTTTTAGAAAAAACTCTCACGTCCTCAGCCACAAAACTTAAAAGTACAACATCCTCCATTTGCATTGCTTTTTCTTTTGTCCTAGAGTAATTTATCTCCTATTATTCCCAAGGTGACTCCATTAACAAAATTAAGAAGTGCTCTGAGGTCTTTTAATCACAGTAAATCACGTTAATAACTATTTATGATGGCTGTCTGTCATTAATTAGTTTGTAAGCCTTGCACCCTCTGCTGAGGTTGCCCACAAGGATTGTTCCAATCACAGACCATTTACACATTTACAAGGTGGATCCTGCACATAGACACTATCGCTTCAATGAAAATAAAACGCATTGAGTTATTTACGCCCTAAAAATCCAAGTTTCATTTATAATTGAGTTTTCTGGTAAGTAACATTCTTTAGTTCAATTCTGAGCAGCTGGAACATGTTGTCAGGAGACTGCAACAGTCCCACTCAGCAATTAATACAGCACTTGCCAAAGTACTGCTGCACCTTAGCACAGAATGCTCAGCTGGACGTGCTCCTCCTCCCCAAATGGGTCACATCACCCCTAAAACTGTGTCATGTGTACTATAGAGGATATTAACAAAATAAACATAAAAACTGAGCAGAGCTCTGTTTGGATTTAAAACCAACTTGAATTTACTACAAAATTAGATCATAGCTGCAGGTATTCATTTATTTTTAATCTGGCTTCCTAAAGGAATAAGGTTTACAGGACCAACTTTCGAATTCTTTCCTCCTCTCTGCCTCCTCCTAAATAGATTATTGAACTCCTTCGCCACTTTACAAACTCAGAAAAACAACAGTGCTTTCAAATAGTAATAAATCCCCATAAAAATCTGCAGCTAAACAAAGAACACTTATCCTTTGTGCACAGAGGGAAAGAAGAGAAGCTCAGTCGTTACATTCCTGCCTGGCAGCAGCTGCTCTGCCAGCCCAGAGGAGCAGCAGCCGGCACTGTCTCTTGCACACTGGGGTGTGCAGAAAGCTGGGGAAGGAAGGATTTGGGTAACGAAGGGGAACCTCCAAGCAAAGCATGCCTCATCGGTTCTGCTACTTGTGCTTTGGTTTTCAGACCAGGCATTAATCTCCAGACCTGCCTTCATTATTACAAACAATCCAATGAACACGGCGACAAAACAGCAGTCACCTGCTTCCGTGGATCAAACTGCCAGACATTTCATCAGGCAGAGGAAATTTGTTATGCTGTTTTCCAAGCGAGTCTTACGAGCAGACCTTCAAAAGAGGATTTAGGTGCTAACTCCCGCTGACTTGAAGGGAAGCAGGATTTTAGCCTTAGTGCCAAGACCCTCCGTTGTTTGGCTGTGAGCACGCAGCCCACCTCCAGAGTGCTAACCTTCCAGTTTTTGCCTGAAAAAATGATCACCTCATCCAAGTGCAACTGGCAGCACCAGCAGCCAGAGGAGACAGAAGTCGTGTTCACCTGGTGTAGGGAACATGCTTTGGCAGGGGGGTTAGACTCCATGATCTCTAAAGGTCCCTTCCAACCCCTATGATTCTGTACCATCCCACACAGCAGATCTGAGTCTGAACTTTCAGCTAAAGATACAAAGAACTGGTAGAACCAGCTACGCAGTTGTAACAAGTTGCATGGTTAGCAAGCAAACAGATGAATGCAATCCTCCACATTAACCCAGAGGATACAAGATACAGGAGAACAACATGGCTGGAACAGCTTGGAGGGCAGTACTTTAGGGCTACCTGTTGCATTTTGCACCAGAAAAATTAGCCTCATTCATTCTCAGCCAAACAGCCATTAAGATCACTATCAGCTCTGCATCAGTTTTCAAAAGACTTTCTGAACTTACATAACTTACAGACATCCTTCAGCACAAAACATAATGAGCATCACCCTCTACATTACCAGAGAATGAACTGTGGCTGCAAACAAGGACTTACGAGCTCACAGATCTCAAGTAGCTCAAACAACCAGAGCTTTGCCTTGAAAGCAAGTAACACAGAAGACAAGCTGAAAATCAGGGATACAAAAAATAGGGATAATCTTACAAAACAATGATTGTTCTAACTACCGCAGCTTTATGACACTCCTGAATTATGATAGACTCAGCCTACAAAATACCTCTTCCAGCAGCACATCTCTGCCCTAAACTTGAAATCAGCAACTTTACAAACGTCATGCCTTGTGTGCTTAAGAATCATGACAAACAAGAAATGCCTGGACTTTGATTTTATGGCTCTGTGAAACCTACACAACAAATTATCATTGATTTTGTTTGCAAGCATTTGGATCAGAGTGCAGAATAGAAAAAGCAAACTCACATGGTGCATGGAACATCACTAGGACAGATGAATGATCTTTTATGAACTTGTCGAAGTCCTCATCGGTCAGGTGATAAACTACATTTTCCTCATCTGCCCAGGGAATCTCCGGAGCCTGTGGCTGAGGTGCCTGCGGGCTACAAGACAAATAGACACAGCTGAAAAGCAGCTCGTTGATGCTAAGTAGGAATTTTAGCAAGTCTGACTGCAAGGAACTACCTTTGTGCAAATGGTCACAGAGGTCTGACACAGTAACCCTACTGAGCAGCTTCCATAATTGCTCCCATTCAGAAGTGATAAATGCCAAAACTCAGAATTGAAGGAGAGAGGAAAAACTCCACAAGCATCTGACAAGGACAGATCAGAAATGGAAGGGGACAGAACGAAGAGATAACCAGACTGCTTGGTTATTACATTATAAAAATCAGATGCATTTTTCTATTACTCTTTCAGCCTTCTCAGCAGGAGACTCCCTTTCTCACAGCACTCACACTTAGCAGATCACAGGAGTCACTGCAAATGAAAGAGAAAAGCAGTGTGCAGAAACAGCCAATCTAATCAGTCACCTTGAATACCGACAGCATAACCAGGGCCAGCAGAGAAAGGAGGAGCTGCAATGCTGGAACCAAGAGCAATATTCACTTGGGCATTAACCCAGGAAATCATGGTTTTACCCTGAACAACCCTGTGACCTGGGAAAGCATCCTTCTGTCCTCTCCTGACAGTGCCCTCATGGGTCTAATTCAGCAAAGCTACTCAGACTGCATGCTTAATCTAAAAGGTAAGTGACATGTTGCACCGACTCCCCTATGATCGTGCATGAGCTTAACCATCTTTCATGGCTGGGAGCCAGGGAGACTGCTCAAAGACACGCTGGTAAATCTGGAAACTGAACCTCAGATCCTCTGATCAGTCAAGTTCAGTCCACTGAACAATTGCTTTTTTCCTATTATCAAGGCACATTATTAAGAGAATTTGGCAGATGTGAACTAAACTGTGTGAACTGACATTTTATTTATTTAAGCACTGTTCACATGAAGTACACCCAAGCACAGGAACATTTGAAGCCAAACTTTAAAGCTACTCTATCCTTGCCAGGTACAGTAATGAGTTCCAAATATCCCACAGAATTCCCCAAATTCTTTGGCAAAGTACAGGTCTGGCTGTTGCCCCATTCCTTGTGAACACACATTTACTATTTTTGATTAAAATGAATTATTGTGTTATCTGTCTGGAACAAGGAGTGGCAAACAGATGATAACTCATTTATTCTGCCTTGCTCATTACCAGGCTGAAAGCCTAGTTTGATAAAAAAAGCAATAGAGAGATGTACAAATTCAGATGGCAAGTGTTGTTGATGTAAGCAATCTGTCTGATCCAAGAATATTAAGCAATGCATGCAAAACTGCACATCTCTGATGCTGCCTGTAGGATCAACAAACCAAGAAACAAACATCAAAGGTGACCAAGCAGCTCAAAGAGAAAAAGAAGTAGGTTACCATCCACAAGAGTCTGTAACAAAATGGCCACAGCATAGGTAGGGCTGCGATGAGTAAGGGGCCGTGTCACAAAGTTTACTAGAGCATCACTGCCAAGCCTCTAAGAGACAGAAATAATCCACAGGTAGAAAAATGAAGGCTTCCAGAAAATATCATGACATGATTTATTTGGAAAGAGAGTTGGTTTGAGTTGGCTGAGTATGATGAACATGGACACACTGGCCACAAAGTGCCATGAAAGCTGTGTTCAGCAGAGCCTGGCATGACCTATTTCAGTAAGGAATCAGTAAAGCAGGGCAAGGATGTTTATTCAAATGGCCCAATTTAAAATGCTGTGCATGCTAATAAGCCTACACAGGAGCTGGTAAGAGGCACCTCAAGGCCTGGAGGAGACAACAACCAAAATCTAAAATGTCATTTAAAACTGAGAAGGCACAGCCAACGCCTGAAGTCCAAAAATAGGATGACAGAAGTCTGGAAGAGTTATCAAGAGCTAATTGAATTAAGTACAGAGGACAAGTTCTTGATTTAATTGAGTAGTTAGTGCTAAGGAAAGACCCAAGAGAAGTACATAAAAACAGCAAGAAAACTAAGCAGCTATTGAAAGCAGCAAGAAATTGTCTGGCTTCACTACCATCCAAACTGATACAGCGGTATGAGAGAGATTAAAAAAGAAATGTGGCATGTACAAGATAGCATCTCCCATATTAATAATGCTGTGTTGGAGTAAGTGTGTGATGGTTTCTCTCCATGCCTCATAAGAACATCTGAAACTCCACAAGATAGTAGTCTGTGCCTATTAGGAAGATTAAGGGGGGGGTTAAGGACCTCTAGGCTGATGCATTAAGACGCTTCAACTTAAGAAAGTACCTTCAAAATAACAAAAAAGGCACCAGAGCCCTTCAAACTGGTAGAGCTCTTGCTCTGAGAGTGCATGAAAAACATCCTTTGTACAGTTTAAACAATTCTAACCTTTGTTGTTCCACTCTGCAGCCCTATACTCCAAATCAGCACAGATCAATTGCTTTCAGAATTTAACCCTAAACATTTACAGGGCAAAACAGACAAAGGGGAGACAGAAGAAAACAGTCTCACTTCTGCAGTGTTTAACTAGTGTCCATAGAAGATAGGTCATCTCACACAGCACAGTGTCTGCTGGATTCCCTTTTGAGAACACATGGATAAGGGCACCTGCATGCACAGTATGAATACAAGTTGGTTTTCCTTGCCGTGGACACTCTGGCAGCACTGTGCTCCTGCTGCTCAGCACACCTGCTTGACTGGTCAGCAGCTCCTACAAGAGCCTCTTCCTGAGGTCAGCAGCTTCATCTTGGCAGCAGCCTCAATGCTCCAACGTCACCACTTGAGAATCATCCAAAGCGACACAGCATGGGAAACCCAGAACTACGCCTGACAGCCAGGGAGTTTGGAGACTAAATATTAGATTCTGAGTTTGGTCTCGTTGCATGGCTATGCATACAGCCCTCTACTCGTTTCACTGTAGTTGTGTTCTCAGAAAAGGGAGCCAGCGTTCCTAACTCAGAAGTGAGGAGATTGCTCAAGACATCAATACTACAGGAAGTGACAACAGTAATGATATTAAACTCTAGCTCGAGGTATCTGGTGAGAATTTTAGTATTATACTATCCTGAAATACAAAGGATACGTCTTCTGCAGCAACCTAAACACAATCTCTGGCTTTCTTAAAGTCCTTGCCATACCACTTGAGCAGTTATACTGTGGATTCCCCAGAGTAATACAGCATTATGCATGTAGCAGATTTACCCTGCACACAGTTTTAATTACAACATTAACTACTAACAAAATTTAAGTATGCATAATTTCCCAGTGTAGCTTCTTTAAAAGTCGTATTTATTATACAAAATAGGGGCAAGAAGGCTATTGATCAGATAATCTTTGGGGAAACTAATAAGCACGCACTGAACACTAAGTGAGGACAAACAGCTGCCTTTACCTCTGGACTGCTGGAATATCAGCCAAAGCCCACAGTGGCTTGTTAGCAAAGATTATCATTGGAAAGAGCTTGCAGCTGTTCTGCTTTGCTTTTGCTGTGCTCACTTGCTGTCACAACACCGATAGAAAAGCACTTAATATTACACGGATTATCTGGATATTATGCGGACAAGAGAAAAGCCCACCCCAGACATCTAATGTTTCAAATGTGGTAGCCAAGAGATAACCACATCCTCACAGAACTAAAAAGCATAATACAGTACAGGTGATGAAGTCACATCCTTGCTCCATGGGCTCATCATCTCCTGAGCACTGCTGGAGTTGCCATCCTGGTTATTTATATCTGAAAGACTGAATGAACTAAATGAAGCTTACAGACCACACCTAAATCTCTCTATCATCCACGGGGCAACACTCGCCTTCAAAGATTGTACCTCCTGATGCTAACAGGAACACTGCTGTCACCACATTTGTGGGTCCCCAACTCTGAACCACCAACTACCACTGCTGAAGACCCTGGGCTACCCAGAATGACTCATACACCCCCAGCACAGTCCCACTGGTGCAGTAAAACATGTCTATTGTAAGCCACTTTTCTTAAGCTATATTATCACAATGGCTTGCAGCATTTTCCACATTTTCACTTCCTCATACTAGCTTAATTTTAACAGCATTTCCTTGGCTGCAAGAAACAAGGGAGAACCTTCATAACTCTACAAAACCTGAGAGCTGGAGCTGGCTGCTAAAGGCAGTCGTCTATCACTAGACGAGCTCTGCTCCCTCCAGCTGCTCCACCAGCTTCAATGATGTGCTGATTTGCACCATCTGAATACCAACTATTTAGAAAAAGGCGTACATAAACACACTTGTTCTGTCTCCCTCTCTCAAATTCTATTCCCACATGCTCATTCAGCCCCCCGAATATTTACAACTGCAAATAGCTGCCTTTAGGCAGAAGAAGATGCTTTCAACATCGCTCAAGTCACAACAGGAAACACAGACTTTGTGAAAATGACTAGTGATTCAGGGTGCCTTGATCTGCTGCTTGTTTCTGCAAGATACTCTAAAGGCTCTAACTGAAGGCTGAAGTAGCAACGAAAACTGCACACTTGGCACATACATTTTTTATAAAACAACTAAAGTCAGACCTTTTATGAGACATTAAGTTCAGGCACCCAAGATCACTGGAAATTTAAGTTGGCGTTTTTAATGAGGACAAGATCTGTGCATTTGCATTGATTTTGGTCCACAGTTAGTCTCCAATTACAGATGAAATGCACTTGTAAAATGCAAGGCATGCAAGCTGAAAAACAAACATTAGGCAATCTCTCTGTGCTAGTTTAGCCAGTCTCAGCAGGGTAGTTTTGTTTGCTCTTTTGAGCAGAGGGAATGAGGGAGAGATGGCTGATCCCAAACCATTACATTTTGTAAATAATGAAAAGTACATAAAAGGTAAAGTGCATGAAGTTCAGTGCCTTACTTTTTCAGCCACTCTGCTATATCTGCCGCAGTAGCACCATAGTTCTCAAAATGGAACAGGAACTTTCCTTTCCTATTAAAGCAACAAAACAAGGTTTAGTCCTTGCCTTGAAGATAAGAACATGCAATTATAGCTGAGTGTATGATTTCCAAAAGAGTAGCAAAATATAACTGACTCAAAATAGCAGATTGTAGGATATCCACGGACATTGTATTCTTCCTTTATCCTTTCAAATTCAGCAGAGTAAACGTTCATTCCTGCAAGAACCTGAAAAAACAGAACACAATTATATTGATTCCTATAATGCAGTAGTAACATCATGAAGCAAAACCAAGCAAGCTCTAGGCAGATTCTGATTTAAGTCATATTGCTGTAAAACTAGAGGGACTTCATAAAGGCAATGGAGTGTTTCCAATTTTGACCAAGGGAAGACAGAGCAATATTTGAGCCTAGTCCATAGAAAACACACACCATTCATCTTGTCACCTATTCATTTCTCTTGCAGAATCTCCATTTCCTTGTATTCACCCACTAACGGAATCACCAAAAAGAAATTCTCTCAATCTCACTACTTGTGCTCTCCCTATGCATTTGTATTTTAAGCTACAATTCTAACTAGATCTTTTTCCTCTTCTGCAAGTACACAGCTTGGTTCATATCCAAACATTAACCAGGACACAAGTTCCACCACACTTCTTTGGTTTCCACTCCAGCAACAATTTTACAATCTCAGCTCATGTCCAGATGTACCTGACCAAGTACTGGCTTTATCCCAGTTTAAAACTGTGCTTAATGAACGACGGGGGGGGGGGGGGGGGGGGGAGGAAATAGGTATTCAGTGTAAAAGTAAAACATGGCATTTTAAATACATTAACTGCCTGACTGGTAGGGTGCAGTGACAGTTGAAATAGTCTTGTCTTACAGATACTTGAAGGTGGGTACAGAAGCAGAGCAACTTTACAGACAGTGAAACACAGAGTCTCTCTTCCCTTTCTTCAGGATCTGTTCCAATCTACCCTCCAACCCAGCAGTCCATCCCAAGCTCCAGGCTCAGGGTTCCTGTGCCCTATCCAACTGCCTTTCAGATTTTTGACCTGAAAAATCTGAGGATGGCACTAATTCTGATTTTCCGTGGGTGTGAGTTTCACATGAGGCTGTTCTGCAGCCAACCTCCAGCCAGCCAGTTGCTGAGATACAACCTCAAGATTAGCTTAGGTTTAATGGCACTGACAGCTTAAATCATTTCAGCAGCAGGGCTTTAATCCAAACTCCTCCTCCTCCATCCCCCTCCAAAAACAGGATTTTCTCCTTCCAGCTGAAATATCACATCAGAATTTAATACCAGGTTCCTGATGCAGCAAACTGAATAGACCAACCAAATGTGCTCAGAGCCAGCATGAAATAAATCTTACAGAACACAATCCCTGCTTGAAGGTCAACCTTTTCCAAGAGTGTGCTGGGAAGTCAGAAGAAGATACTGTTTTCTCTCACCTATCCTGAGAAAGGTGAAAGGAAAGTTAACTGAGAGGAGTACAGAAATAGGATCTATTCTGGCTGGTCCAGTCTCTTTGAATTTTCCTTGTAATTCTAAAAATCAGATTGACTTAATTCATTTCAGATACCAAGAATCAATTCTCCCTTTCCCTTACCCTATATGCCACCTCTTGAGGACAGGTAAATTCAACAGGACCAACTGAACTGCATCCAGCCAGACTGGTGACTGAGAAGAGACAAGAACCTGGATTCATACTGGTGTTCATATATCATATGAAGCATAACTGGACAGAAGCCCATTACAATGGGATTCATTTTTAATGACAAAAGTTACTGCTTTACCTGGCCTATAATCACATAATTACGTACCACTAAGACTGGCAGGGGCCATGAGCACACTTTCTACCCAAATTCTGGATCCTCCCTCTATACTTAAGTTTCTCCTGCTTAGATGTTTAGCTAATTTGCTTTTAGCAAATGACTATAAGACTAACTGTAATTGAAGTTTATTACCTCTTGCAACGTCCACAGCAAACAGAGGATCAGTTTATTCCTTTCATCTCTGCAGTGACATTTGACATATTTCAACACTTCATCTGCTTCCAAACAAGCTATAATCTAAATCCATAGCTGGTCATATCTTATGGGACTCTGACTATTCCTGTTCTCCTGCAACATTCACACATTGCTTAAAACTCCTTTCAATAGGGTTGCTTCAGATTTCAGCTTCACAGCACTAGGAAGGCTGCAAGGGTGATGAGTTTAATGAACACATTAACCAAAGCTGATTTTGACTTCTAAAGTAAGGGTAGGAGCTTCTAAAGTCTCCAGTTTTTACAAAAAAAGAACCAGAGGAAAGCACTTAAGCACACACTCAAGCACCTCTTTACTGGGTAAAGCCTTCTGGTGCACTCAAAGTCAACAGAAATTAAGCAGATGAAGTTCTTTGCTACCCACCAGTTCCTGCTTGCATTTGGGCCATAGCACGCCAGCAACAGACACTCACCAGAGCCCACCTGCCACAAATCATGGGAATCTTTTGTGCCAAGAATATAATATGTCATCTTCACCTCACGTAGAGCTGCTCTTTTCCAATGCAGAAAGAAACTGCAAACTCTAAGCGTAATACTGAATGTGCCACTCAGCTTTCCTTTCAGCAACAGCACTGGAACATAAAAGGACTAGTCCCAAAAGAATCTAACAACCAACAACAGATACAGTTCACCTTTTCATTTTTAGGACCTATGAAATAGGCAACAAGTTATTTCATTTTCCTGCTATCTAGTGGTAATAATCACTTTTAAGCCTGGCACATTCTGACAGCTAATGACAGGTCTGATTAAAAGGCCAAAACTTCATTCCATCCAAACCAATCATAAACTTTCCAGCAATGTCTGTTCTGGAGGTCAATGCTGCTTTCAGGCAATGCATAGCCAGTTTACGATGGGTACAGCACAGTAGATTTTAGAAGTGACAGAATCTGTACACATCCCACTCAGAAATCTAATTAGGTCAGATTTAGATGAACGGATACATGTGAAAGACACTGGAGGCAGTGGCATAACCCTGATCCTGCACTGAAACCACCTGAAAGCCAAAAGCACCTCTAACCTGTGCAGCACCTCTGAGCTGGGCAGGATTAGCCTAGAACTATAGAAACTATTTCTGAGAGAGGAAGAAAAAAGTAGAAGAGATCTTGCGTTTAAGTTCTCTGACTTGTATTTAATGAAAACAGAATGATATGTGGACAAGGCAAAGGATAATTCCAGAATGATACAGTGTTTTGCAGCATGCCTCCTTTCTGACATTATCTGTGTAGGTGTTCATGCTTCTAATTCCTGTCCACCCACACCTCATGATGGACCTGCCATGCAGGACGGGAGCACCATTCCACAGAAAGCAGCACACCCTCCTCCAAGGAGAGAGGGAATTTCAATGCTGCCTGGCTAGATAGAAGCATGCTAGAAAATATATCCTAAATAAATCTGAACAACTCCCACTGCTTTTAGCCCTAAGCAAGCAAGGATTTAAAGAAAACACTTGAAAAACAACTAGCTGGGAGAAGGTGGGGAAGTGTGAGCACTCTCAGTGCTTGAGAGATGTGCTGACCTGAGCCTCCCTAGCAATGCACTGTGGTGCTTCATTTCTTCCCCATCATATGCTGCCTCTCCTAAGGAAACCTGAAAACTCTTACAGGAACTGGTTCAATGGGTAGGATCAGAACAGATCCAGCCTGACCTATGGAATTTATTATAAGCCTATTTCTGTGCCACTCCAGTATTAGGGGTATTACACAAATTATGCACAAAGCATAAGATCTTGACTTGACAAGCATCTTCAACTTGCTTAGCAGTCAATATGACTTATTAGTACCAGGTAACTAAGTTATTGTTATTGCTGTAACATGATTTTATTAGGATCAAATTTTGTTTTCATTTCAGCCCAGTATAAATTGTTTGTTAACAAAGCTATAGTAAAACTAACTATTAATGCTTAAGCTCACTTGCTAGGAGAACAATCAAGCTAACAAAGGGTAATACCCATGCCATGACACTGACTCTCCACTGAAAAAGTTGATTAATTATTATTATAAAGACATCCATCCTGAAGTCCTCTATGAAACATCAAACTGAAAAGCTAACCAAATCCAATACGGCAAACATTTACTCATCTTACCAAAACAAGCTGAGGAAGCCCACAGACTAACCAGTTAGGAGCAGATCAACTACAGAATGTCAGAACCCATTTTTCCCTGCAGAAGTCACACCAGATAGAAATGGCAAGTGAGTTAACACCTCATTCTTCAAAATTTTAATACGAATTAAAAAAAAAAAAAAAAAAAAAAGAGAATCCTGAGTGGTTCTGGAATAACATCATTCATTTCTGGCTTTACTTTGGCCCAATTAAAAATTCCCCACTTCAATAAATATTTGTGGTTTTAAATCCTAAAAAAAAAAAAAAAAAAAAAAAAAAAAAAAAAAAAGCATCTAAAAGGGCTTTTCGTATTTCATATAAATTTTATCTTCTCACTTACATATTTACCCTTCAGTTCTGTGGCTGCCTGCTGAAAAGACGGCATCATTCTCTTACAAACACCACACCCTGATTAAAGAAAAAAAGAAATTATGTAAGCAATATGTCAACAACCCCATTCAGATTCTTCTACAGGACCTACATTCTAAAGCATGTTAAACTACACATTTTTTATTTTAAAAAAAATATTTTTTTTAAATCCGTACTTTTTTCCACTAATTATTAGATTTTTATTTTCTAAGAACATTGCTTCTTGTTATATGCTATATGTTACATGAAAGTTTTTCACATTACTCATTTCTCATCCTTGTTTTGGAATGAGCAACACCATCTATATTTTCAGGCTTGAAGCTGAAACCACACTGGAATGCAGGCTGAAAGATGTTTTACTCATCAAGTCAAATGAAAAGCTTCATGCATTTTGAACGGGCATTCTAGTGACCAGGAAAGTTAGAATTAGTCTTTTATCAGTGGGGAGGAGGGGGGAAGGGAAAAAAATAAAAATAATAATAAAAAAAAATCAGGATATACTTCAGATACACCTCAGTTTTAAAAGTCTTTGCAACTGATTTAAGACACTTCATAAACACATTAAACAGACTTCAAAAGTTAAGTTGTGCTCTGTTAACAGAGATGATAACTGGGGAGAAGCAACAGCCCTTATAAGATGCAAGAACTTTATGTGCTGGGGAAGAGAAACAGTGAGTAAGGAAGGAAGACAAGCTGGAGTACACTAAGAGCTTTTTGATGACGCTCTTGAGCACTAAGCAGATTAGCAATAAATCACCTTGTAAGCAGCAGGTTTCACCCTTGCCAAGTAAAATATGCACACGCACACTGGGAACTGAGGGAGGGGAGAGAGCATGAAACAAAGCAAGCTGCAGCCATGCACTTCAGGCACTTATTGTAGAGACTCTTGGTCCACCACAGGACAGATGTCAACTCTTTCTTCCTGGTGAAGAGAGAATGGTTTTGAAAATAACTTTCATAAAAGAAGATTTTGCAGCCCCTGGTTTAGGATCACACCAGCGTGCCTGGAAAGAACATCCTTTAATCAGAGGAAAGAGCTCATTTCTGTGGTCTTTTCACCTTTGATCTCTTTGCTCCAGTTGCCAATGAGGTTGTTAAATTAGTGCTGGTTCAAGCAATGATTTCTTGGTTGGCAAGGACCACTCATTTGAGGTATACTGAAGTCTCAACTTCATCCAAACCACTGGACAGGCATCAAAAGATATAAGCCATTAACACCATCTTTTGAATCCTCTGTTTCTGCTTTCTTTAACAACCTCAGGCTACAAATTTCCCCTAACTACATATCTCTCTCCCTTGGGAACCTCTCCCTGGACTCCCCTCTCCAGTTCAGGCACGTGTCAGCCTCCTCCCCCAGACTTCACTCATGCTCCTTCTGCTGCCTCGGGCTCCCTGATCCCAAACCTACCTCAGAGCAACCTGTCCTGACCATGCATTTTCACGCTACACTGTTCAGGACTCTGATAAGCCATGTGGGCATACCTCAAGGGTAACTTCAAAAAACTCATTTCTCATCTGTTATTTTCTCTTGTATTCTGAGTGAAAAGTGTTTGCTTGCTTTTTTAATTGAACACATACTAGTTTTTCCACTAGGTAACATCTCCATTTTTAAAGTCTTGTTTTCAATGACATTTTAAACAGCTCATTTTTGTTGCCAAAAGCAGACTGTCTTTTGCAGGATTCTTCTTTGGCAGAGTTAGCTCTAAGTAAATCTGAATGCCTGTAAGTATATCTAATTTTTCATATTTAGTGCTGTCTGACTTATATTAAAGTCAGAAAGTAGAGTGAATGGGCTTCAAATGGCAGGTAATAATATCTTCTGAGGAAAAGGCTTGCCTTTGCTCTGAGTTGTTTCACTCAGATCAAGCATTCCTGAAATATTAAAGAAACTACATTTAAGTTTGCAGTCACTTTCATCTCCCTCCGCACTAGCATGTAATCAAAGAATCCATTTCCTGAATCTGCCACAATGGATTTCCAACAAAGCTTGCAATGAAGCTGAAAAAATGAGGCAGCTGTCTTCCTCATGCCTTCCCAGACAAAGACTCCGATGTCCTCTCCTACCAAAGACCCCCTTGGCTCACCCCTTGCACATAAGGAAAAGCAGAACTCCCTTTAGCAATCACCTTGGATTTGCTGCCGCCAGGTACAAACAGTAACACTACAAGACAGCAATCCACAGCTCCAGCTCCCCAAAGCGAGTGCTTTAATGCAACTGCTGGACGTATTCTGCCTGTAGTAAGCAGAGCGAGAGTAAGGAAAGAAAAACTGGATAAGAGTCAAGTCAGAAGGTCTCATGTATTAAATAAAAGATGAGGGAGTTAAGAATCGTGAAATCAGAGGGGGGAAAAACCTTACAAGTAGGCTTCCTTCACAGCAGTTCAGAAAGCAGCAAAGGTATTACAGCACTGCAGACTAGCAGGTGTTTTGCCACTTCAAAGACCAGAAACTGGAAGGAGGAGGGTTTCTGGGGGAACGGTTCAAAGAGAACCAAAGGCTAGATAAGGCACATTTAAGGCAGAGACTCAGTCGTGGAAAACAATTATTCACGATACAGGTAAACTGCGCCGGTGCTGTGCAGCAAAGCGCCTGCCATGAGGCGAGGCACAGGCAGAGCGGGCCTGTGGTCCCCTGCTGACACGGCCAGGGCAGGCTGCAGGCGTGCTACAGAGCGTGAAGGCCCTGTGCTGCTGCTAATTTAATTAAAGAAAAAACACCCTCTTACTGATGCATTATGCTAAGTCTTGGGACATTCTGGCCGTCTTGGAGGTACTCTCAGGAGACTAAAAAAGGTAGGATGGCGTTTCAGTCAATAATTACCAGAGAAAATACACTCAAACACTAGATATTGCTGCCATGGGGCACTCATTTTAGAAGAGAAACAACTAATGAAATGCTAGCAATGCCTTGCATGAATTTCATGATCAGGACAGCACTGGGAGGCTTTTCCAGCTTAAGGCACACATTCACGCCTTTCTCATGGCTGCCCTTCTTTCCAGCTGAGCAACAGCTCCAGCACAGCAGTATTTTGTTCTAAAGAGCTGGAAAGCCTCTAACACACCTGTCACCAGTTGTAAATCTGCAAAAGCTGAATAAGCAGCCAATGCAATGACAAGCTCGGAGCAGTGCAGTGACAATGTCACAAAAGAAACAGAGCAACCCCAATGATTCTTCTCTTTCCTTCCTGCCACCCTACCAACGAACCCCATATTCAAGATACTCCTGCTGGGGACAATTGAAACATCCAGTAGAAAAAAAAATTGAACATGGAGTAGAAAAAGTATTCCTGCTCTTGATTATTCCCACTACCTGCAGAATAAATGGAGTTACTGAGAACAAATAGAGCTTCTTTCTATTCCAGGGGCTACTCTAGAGAGCTTTTGTTTGTGTATAACTGCTTGTTTTATGCTGCAGCCCAAAGTGCAAAAGTAAAAAGCACGTGGAATATTCATCTGCATTTCCAGCTCCATATAGACCAGAGGGCTAGACCCTCTCAGAAAGTAGTATTAACACATGAGCTCAGCATATCACACTTCTGTCTACTATCATACATATTTAGGAAGGACAACAAGTAAAAAACTTACATGAACTAGATGCTCAACACAAGACTGAGACAAAGGGAAAAAACACTGTCAGCCTAGGATGCAGCAGAGGAACGAGGGGAAAACTGAACACAAACAGGCAAACACCACATGGATTTCAATGATGACGACAGTATAAGATGGTGTCAGTGAAACACAAGCGAGGCTTCCAGTCAGACTTGAACATTTCTCAGTGAAGTTGACAGCAAGATGTGCTACATTACTTACATGGGGCATAGAACATCATCAGAAGGGGTCTGTCTTCCTTCTTCAGAAGCCTTCGTAATTCCTAGCGAACGAACCAAACAAACAAAGTACAGGCCTACATAAACATACACTTTTGTTAAACTTTAAAAAGTCAACATTTTAGTAGAATTTATTCTCTTTTATTTGGGGGAAATGAAGAGGTCATACTTCCAAACAAACAAGACTCAAGTTTCTTCTGCCTGCTGAACTTTAAGTTGAAAGGAGATGACAGAACATCTTATAGACTCAAATATTTCTAAATAGCTAAGACCAGCATTTTTGGAGTCCAGATGTGAAAGTTGTACTGTTTCATCCATTCTCAACTCAGAATCTGCAACCTAACGAAAAAAAACATATTCCAATTCAATAAGTTGGACTCAGTAATAAACAAAGTTTTCAATTCCACACTACGAAATAGAATAGGCCATAAGAATAGATTTTTTACTACCAGCATGGTAGAAAAAAACAGATCAAGTTTTCAAATTGAACACAATCCTTGGAAGACTTATAATAGAGTACAGAAGGTAAACATTAAAAATTAATCTTCCTACAAAAACAGAATGTCAAAATAACTGTTTCTAATATTAAAAATGAAAGCTAGATAATTGAAAAGGCCCTTTACAAAATACCAGCTAGTGCCCAATCAATTAAAGTTTTAAAAATCAATAGACTAGAAAACTAATACAAAAGACCAAGCTGATAATATTAGAGAGAATATCATGAGTAGCTCTCTGGTGGTGCTAGCTTATTAAGGTACTTTCATCTTATTTACAGCTTTTCCACTTGCCACTGCAGATGGTTACTGTACAAGGTTAAATCACTCAAGACCCAAATTCTGCTCCTACGTGCTCCAGACTTCCTGAAAAGACCTCAGGCACATGAGAGAATCTAAGCTTTAATGACAACCTGCAGTTTTAAGAATAACATTTTTATCTCTTACCTGCATCCTGCAGCAACTGCATCTTGCAAACTGCTACACTTTGAGACAAACATGTCCCTTCTATTACAGCATCCATAATGACTTGATGCTTGCTATGTAGTTCACAGACTAACACCATGACCACACACAGGGTAGAGGAAAGAAGGAAGGAAGCAGGAGACCTTGCTCTATCATAATCCACAAATTTTGTTATGTCCCTTTAACAACTGTGTACTGTAGAATTTCCTTCCAAAGGAAATAACTGTGCTTCGTTAAGAGTTTATACAAACATGCACACTCCCCACATCCCACACAATTACAAAACACACAGAACATCTCTTCAGTTGTCATACCTTTTCACTGTCAACATGCACAATGTCTTTGGCTTCAGGATCTTCCTCCCACAATGGAGCGCCTTCTGGATCTTTGAGAAAGGCCACAATAGACTGTAGGAAACAGGAAAAACAGCTTTTAAAGCAAAACAAATGAGAACCTGAACTCAAACTCAAATCCATACTGTCATGTGAATCCCACGCAATAAACACTTTTGCTTTTCCATTTTTACACGTTTGCTATAATGAAATTGAACACAAATCTCTTGTTGCAGAATTAAGTGATGCGCTGGTGCTTAACTTCCTTACAAATGATATACTCACTTAATGGTGCCCATTTCTATTACAAAACTGGGGAAAGTTGTGTGGAGGTGGACCAACACATAGTCAACAGCTTCAAGGATCCTTCAGAGAGCTGTTTCAGTGGTAGTAGATCTGCAATATTTCCACAGCTGGTCCCTGGCTTAGCAGGAAAGATTTCTCTATGTAGAGGTTACGTTCCATGCCCTTAACTGGATCTGTATAACCTTTAGATCCAGAAGTACCAGCTGTAGGGCACACTGATACTCACATAGCAAAAGCAATGAATTCCAAACTTATAGATGAGACTAAGCTTTTGGTCAATGGGAAAATAATCTACCAACAGTCTCCCCTATGATCCATTCAACTAGAAACTGCATTTAATGGATTTTTAAGGAGTATAACAAAGAAACATAGTAAGAGAAGCCAGAAATGTGAAGCACTTTGATTCTGCAGCTCCGATATTTGATAAGCTGAGTATATATGCACACTGTACTTGACTGATGTGCTTATTCCCTTAATCACAAAAATACTTCCTACTGGTTCAAATCTCAGACTGAACCTGAGGAAAACTTCAGTCCTCTGAAGTCAATGAGAGGCTGGCTCTCCACAGATTTCGGCAGAGCATCACTGCCCGAAGTTTCCAGCTATGTGTGAAGGTGTTGGTTTCATCACTTATCCCCAGGTGTCTGTGCTATAGAAAACACAACACCTGGATTTTTATGATCACTTACAGCTCAGATTGACCTTGTTTTCTTTCTCTGTGGCACTCTGTCCACTTGCAGGCATGCATCCACTCCCAGACAAGAACTTTGCTGTCAATAACACAGCGAGGTCCAAGAGGAAGGTGCTGATCTGGTGACAACAACAGGACCCGAGGGACACAGCTCCACGCCATTCAGGTTTGTAACCCACCTTCTCAAGAGCAGGTTATCAGTACACCTGGTGACACATGCCACTGAAACAGACTCAAGAGACAGTTCTGCCATCTTTCTGTCTTTGGTAGGTTTGCACTTGTACAACACTCCAACAGCTTATCAACAGATAGTAGAGTTCAGCTCATCTTCCTGCATCTCAGCTGGTACGACAAGACTTGGGAGGATTCACAGCTTACAGCATTATTGCATTAATGACTGTCTACTCGCCCAGCTAACATTAAAGAGATTTGTCTTATAGTAAGAGGCAGCATTTATTAGTCACTAGACAACAACCAAAGCACTTAATGTACCCAGTAAGAAGATCTAAGGGGTGAGTAGCTGTTTTGGGACCACAAACACTTTACGTAGAATAAATTTGTTTTAATGTGGCATTAGCAGAGAAATGAGCTATCAAGAAGAAGTCTGAGTAACAGTGCAGTTACAGCTGTAAAAAGCTCTAAAACTACAGGCATCAGCATCCCAAACAATGCTGTAAGAAAACTTAATAACATATAGAGAAAGGAGAGGGCAGGAAGACCAAACCAGGAAGATATTCCAACCTTAGGAACACTGCATCAATTCTGCTTGCCCTTGGTCTGCACAGACCTCAAATGTACGCTGCTGGGGAAGAGAGAGGGGTCAGCATTTTAAACAGCTAATGAGTGCAATTGACTGCTAGTTTCAAGAATTCCTGTGTGCCAAGTTCAATGATGTAGAAACAGATGTGGTTAGAGAATGAGGGATTAAAGAGATTTAATTCTTGCAGCTTCTCCCTCTCAGCCAAGAAAGAAAAAATTAGATGTGTAATGTCTTCTGGCATGAGCAGGCAGCGCGGTGCCTCACACTCATTACTCCGCTCTGTGAAGAGCGTTTCTTGTGCGCTTTTAAACAGCAAAGAAAAATCCCCACAAACAAACCACAGTACTATCTAATTGCAGAAAAACAGTGGTCCCTGGGTGCTGAGTTCGAGACCTGAGCAAGGTCCAGGACACAGCACAGCAGCTCCCATGCTGCAGAACCAGCTCCACTCTTGCCTTGCCGTGATGGGGTCAGGACATGCTTTGATATCCGGCTTTGCAACCCCGGCAGGCCCACATTGGGCTGTTACCCACTGCCTGAGCCCCTGCAACAGCTCTGAACATCAAATACCAATTCAGTAGAACACAGGATGTGGCTGTGTCCAGTAGATGTTGCCAAAATCAAGCCAGTTTTAATAGTAGAATAGCTGGCTATCATTTATGGGTTTTAACCCGAAAAAAATAAATATGGAAACACATCATGCACTTTTTGCTCCTTTCAAGTATAGCATCTCTACTGCATTAATAAGGAAACTTTCCTTAATTACACACACACGTCCTACAAGAGCAAACTTGAAAAGGATACAGACTTTAGAGCTGGTCTAATTTACTGGGTTAGTCCATTCCCTTGGCCAGTAGGTTTACACTTGAAAGAATTTTCTCCATTTTAGAAAGACAGTAAAATTCTCCCTGTATTTTACCCTCCAGAAAAGGTTTCAGAGAATAATAAACACAGCCTGGATACTGGCCTTATGGCAGTATGGCAATTAGGATATGATGTGGTTAAAGTAACCAGTTAAAATCAAAAAGTGATCTAACCTCGGACATCCAACAGCAGATCACTACAGATACCCGGCAGAAAAACTATGCCATTTTTATCTTGCGTACTCAGTTTCTGGAAAAAAGTATTGGAGTTTATTGGCTCTGTACCAGCTGTCGTATTTGTACCTCTGTGCTTGCTATCAATGGATATATACTTTGACTATCTAATGCCGATTTTAAGACTTAAATTCTTAGCTTTCACAACATATGGCTATATGTACCATAACTTTTTTTTAAAACATTGCAGAGTTGTTAGAAATCAGCTGCCTCAAAATGTCACCGCTTGCACCAACATTTCAAGAAAAAGCAGGTAATTGTACCATTCCTAAAGCTACTCACAGTTACACGTACATCGATCACAATCCCCCTCCCACTGTCTTTTTCCCAAGCTCCCCCAAAGATACTCAAGGCACTGATACTTCTGACCCAGTGTTATTGCCCTTCTATGGTACCTTGGTATGTGCCACTCACTGTGGCCACCAAGAATTACATACTTGATGCAAGACAATGAACTCAGATGGTGGAGTAACATCTCCTGTTCCACTCTCTGTTCCTTTACTAATCATTTGACTTTTTCACTCTTGCTAAGCCAGTATTTTCAGGGCAACCACATCCGGGCAACTAATTCAAATCCTATTACAACAACCTGCTGATACTTCAGCATAGTTGGAGTTGTGTCCCTCTATCCCTCTTGTATTTGTTATCCCACAAGTTCTTGCTTTCCTACTGACAAGCCACTGGTATTGTGAGCCTTCTCAACTCTTTAAAGAGATTTTTTTTTTTTTTTTAAACTATTCTTAAAAATTTTTCATGATCAAACTTAATTCTCTTGCCATCCATCTTCTTTATCAGACTCTCCAACAGCTCAGATCCTAACCAAGGTCTCAGCAGCAGGGGTTCTGACTACTGACATCTCCTCACTGCAGGGCACTGTGCTATCTTTCATTCCTCATTTTTCTAAGAGTTAACCCACAAGGACCCTTCTAATTACGTAAGGATTTAGTCACTTGAAAAAATGAAAAGCTTTTCTTAAAAGCCTAAGTACGCTATCAGCTGGATCAGCCCTATCTATGAAACTGCTGATTACTTCAGAAGAATCCTTTTACAGTAATGAAGCACTTCCTCCTCAGAATTGCGTCCACTATTCTCCAAAACATCACACAAATATTAATGTCTACAGAATGCCTGGAAGAAGATCCCAGTTTTATTGCCACACACTTGCTGAATGACATGAAACAAGTCCTTTAATGTCTGTTCCTCATTCTGCCCACTTGTCCATAAAATGGGTATGAAACTCAGTGTAATGATATCCCCTCTGCTGCTTGCTGTTTCTAGCGTACTAAGAGACTTCTCACAAACGCAGCAAAAGGTAAGAAAGAAGGGCCATTGCCTGAATACAAGAAGGCATGGAGAAGTGGTGCAGAGGGAGAAATACAAACAGTATTCACACAGCCATGAGCAGCAGAACAAATAAACAATCAGCTGAGTTCTTTGACCACTGCCCGGATCAGCTGAGTTCTTTGACCACTGCCCGGCTCTGATGCGCTGCCCAATCTGTAAATCATTAGCAGTTCTTTCAGAGAGGTTGTTAATTTAAGAAGGAGTAGAGATTGTGGAAGACAGGAGCTTCAGAACCTGTTCTGTCCAAACTAAACTCACACATCCCGTGTGTGTCTATGGGGTCACTCTAGACATGCTTTCTCCTCACCAGCCAGAAAGAAACACCTAAAGGTAGGAGGGAAGGGGAAAAATATATCACAAAATGGCAACTAAAAGAATAAATGCTGTTCCTGTTCTGCTATGATCACATCTCAGCTGGAACAGTCCCTGGGGCTCCGCAGGTGCATTCCAGTTCATCCTCTCTGTAAGGAAGAGTCACAGCACTAATTCCTGGTTGCAGTGTTGTATGGAGAGCAGGAAAGACGTTTTAACGAGTATTCAAACCACCCACATCTAGGCAACTAATCAGTCTACTTCACCCCACCACCCACCAGGAGGAAAAAATAAAAATAAAAAGCATCAGGTGCATTTCCTCACTAAGTACACAAGGAGCCTGAGGCATTTGCTGACAGGGCTGGCTTATCCAACCCAGGCAGCATTTTTGCTGCAGGAGAGGTGAAGATGCACAGTTCTGTTCTTCTCACTTCATGTGAATCCTGCTGAATGGATGATTCAAGTCATAGTTTATTTCCAAGACAAGCCTCTTCATCATCTACCCCACAACAACTCTGGCTGTGGAAGGAAGGTAACAGAGGAAGCATGCTTAGAAGTGGGCACTCTGACAGAATAGAGTTCACAGAACACTGCACACAGACTTTCCTCCATCCCAGTCCAAATCCTTGAACAAGGCAGAGGAAAGATGTAAATCTAATTCTGACAGCCTGGATTGACTCATCAAGCTTCAGTGACTGTGCAGAGCCCAAGTTTGCTGAAGAAGAGAAAGAAAAACAAATTGCCACCAGAACTGGGTGGAAGTTATTTCTGGAAGCCAAATCATCACGTGCCCCACATGAGGATACTCCCAGCACCTCACTGGGGATTTGCTGAGGAAGGCTGCTCACTTTCACCTTGCTTACTGTGCTTTCAGTCTGTCATTCCCTCAATCAGTCAAATTTCATATCTTTCCCACTGTGCTCACAGAACACTGCTTCCGGCTGCTTTGTCTCAAGATTCGGAGAAAACGGGAAGTCATTTCATCCCCCTTGCGCTCTGGGCACATCCATAGAAACTGCAGTTCCATGATCAAAGAGCAGGCCACTCAACTCCTGGAAATTTATAAACGCAAGGCCTAAAAACCTCAGAGAAATTTCCATAAAAAAAAATTCAGTATCAGCTAATACTTTCAGTCATATTGCCATCAATAGGACCTGGTAATGAAAATAAGAAAATCCCTATTTGTAACCAGCTTGGAAGCGAACTCCCAATTTATATGACTGTTTAACATGGGTTCAATCTTGTTAATACACAGCTTTTCTGGATCTGTGGTTGGCAGATGCATGCATCCACAAAAGCCCTTAGGTCATTCTGACAGCTGCTTATGAAGATTAACCACCCTCCCTTTCATGCCTTCAGCGTGAAAAAATATCAACACCTGTGTTTAACCCACAAATCTCTCTCCCATACCTAAACCAAATAATAATCAAATATTTAAATTTACCTTCAAGGTGACAGCTCTGTTATATTCAGTATGAAATGCACCATCCCTGTAGAACAAGGAGTGGGTAACAGTGTTAACTTACAGTAGCATTGCTGGAAATCACACAGCTCCCTCACTTCTAACTAACCAGAGTAAAATTATCCTGCCAAAGCCACAGAACCCAGTAGAATTTACACCACAGCAATTTAAGCAGGGGAGGAAAAGGGAAAACTGAGGATAAAGGCAGGGTGCAAAACAGCGTGTCATGCAAACAGGTCTCTCCTCTCTGAAGCTTTAACAATCAAATTTAATTTAATAAAATTTTAATAAAAATAAGGCATGATCTTTGGAGATGCAGCTGCTTGGTATCTCTTACATTTTACAGTACTCCCACTCTATTATTCTCAGGAAGAAGATATCTTGCTATCTCATTCCATTTTCCTCTCTCCAAGTACTTTACAAAGTACTATCTCAAGTTAGAAGAGGAGCAGAGTGGTGAAGCCAACTGTCCAAGACACATGCCAGTAGGCAAGTGACAGAAAAAGCAAGAGATACAAATCTCAGCCATCAGCCCTGTGCATTGGGTAGTTTTAGTCTATTGGGCACCTCTCCCACAAGCCCAGATCATGTACTCTCTTCAACAGCACAATAAATTTATCTTAACTTCTGTTACAACACATGCTTCTAAACTGAAGAAACAGCAAGCAACTTCACATGTCAGAGGGCATAGTAGAAATAACTTCTCATGCTGCAGCAAAATGAAGCTGTAAGGAAAACAAATGGTCCTAACAGGGGCATCAACAATTAGGAACTACAAATCCCAGCCCAGCACTCACTTATAATGGAGTAATTCCACTCCTTTCTCCTTTGAATTAGGATCTACTTTCATCTTCTTGCATAATTTTCGGCTCTCAGTGTCACTGCAAAAAACACATATTGGAAGAAAAACAGTTACAAGAGAAAGAAATCAAATGCATTCAGTTCTGAGAACTCATTGCTCTGCTTCCTCAAAAGCATTAGTAGTACCTAATGGTTATTTAGAAGCAGCTCAGCCAAGTTTTGGGGAAAAGACAATTAAATTCCTCAGTTTGCCTGGCAAGACACAGTGGACTGTGTTAAATCCCCATTCCGATGTCATGCTCCAACCAGCAGAAAATGAGACCATCCTAGCATGTCTAAGTACCTCAGCTGACATTCTATTCAAGGGGTTAACATAAAATTTAGGAAGTCAACATTTAAGATGACGATATTCTTAATACACTGATGATCAAATACCACTATTTATGAAAAGATTCAAAGACAAAAGCTGACTTGCTTTTCGTATCTGGCAGAAGATACCACGAAGATATCTTGGTTTTATCTCCATGCCCAGATCACACGTGGCTAGCTTTAAAAAGTTCCAAATTTTGGAGCAACCCCGTACGAGAAGTGTGTCCTGGAGCCACAACAGGCAGGCAGAGGGAAGGTGGGGGTTTTCAAACTGGAAAAAAAGAAAGAGTTCACTTTGTGTTTCTGGCACAACCCAGATTAGGCTAAAGAAAAAGACCGTGGGAGCAAACTGTGCCTTTGGTGAGGCAGGCAGGGGAAGGGTCTGTGCTGACTAACTGCTGTCCTCAACAACACAGGAGTGCAGCTGCTAAGTCTGCTTCAAGCTGCAGTGGATATGAAGCCAGGCACAGACCTGGGGAGATGTGTGAAACAGTGAACTACAAAGAGAAGTGGATGATCCACTGATGAGACTATCCTTTGCATCGACAAACTGCAAGATTAAAAACCTTGGGAAATTTGTTCCCAGCAGAGGACAACTTGTACTTTTTGTGCAGATAAATCAATTTAGAAAATGAAAACACTGGAAACCCATCAAGTTTAAACCAATTAGGGACACATTAGAGAGCCCAAGATACAAGGGCTCCACCAAATGAAGGGCTGCTGGCAGCACTGGTTCTAATTCCCCCAATGTTCTCCAGCTGCCTTGGAACAACAAAGAAGTTTGCAAAGTGCTGCAAATGAGAGCCGGCCTTTGTGGAAATCTCCACAATGATTATCTTTAGATGGAAATGAGAAAGGCTATAATATGGACACGTGCACCAACAGCAGAACATTACAATGAAATGAGTATTTTAAGGAACTAATGAAGCACGTAACCACTTTACCAGTAAGAAGTGCCTGTAAGCTCTGCTGTCGAGAAGCAAACTTCTGTAAGAGTATTACTGAACATGTCTGTTCTCCATTGTCAGATTATAGCTAAAGCAACACCACAAACATATCTCTGTCCTACCAAACCAAGTTACAATCCCAATAGCCTGGATTTATAGTCTTGCCGAAGAAGTCTGCAACAACATCAAGTCCAGGAGCCAGAAGCTCCCTGCCTTCACTCACCTGCAGTCCTCCAGCAGTCCCAGAGACTAAAACTAGGGGGTTCAAGAGTCAACAAACATCAGGAGGCAGCACAGCTTCTGACCACCCTCGCATCTTATCCAGACAAGATCAAGGTGCATGGAGAAGACCTCGTGGAACTGCTGGAGTTAACTGCTTGGCAATCAGCTCATGTCAGTCCACAGTAAGGCCAGTTAACATTTCTAAATACTGTTCTAAACACTCCCAGAAGTTTCCAGGACATAGGTGCATTTACGGCCACCTCAGCTTTGTCGAGAGGAACGTTAGAAGGTGGTTGCAGGGAACAAATGCAATGCTGAACACCTGGCTTCGGCAACAGGTTCTGTCAAACCCTGAGACAAGCAGAGGACCAAAACCGGTGCAGAAACAATTCTGCTGCCAGTTCTGCCATCAATTCAGGCAACTTCAAATTGGAGAGAAACAGGGAAATTTTCTTCATGTATCAGTTAAGAGATTGAAAGGCTTACTCATCTCAAAACAGTTTTGCAAGGTTTGTCATTGGAAAAGCTACAAAATATTACTACCGAGACGCACTCATAAGCAAACCACTAGCAACTCCTCGCACCCTAGTTCCTACCAATTCTCTTCCTGCTTGCATGAGTTTCTATTAAAAAAGGAAAGATAAGAACAACTGTTTCACTGGAAGGACCAGACTCTGAGCCCACTCTGCTCTCAGAATTGCTCCGTTTGTAGAGATCCATGTAGCTGCTTCAATGCACATCCATTATCACAGGAAGGCAAGCAGCAGTTTGCTCCAGTCTTTCTCTGGCTATGCATTGGTCTGATTGTCTGCACCAGTGCATTGGGAATTCAGTTTGTTTATGCAATCTATGTGCACTGATGCAAGGGATGGATGAGGAGCAAACTCCCAGAATAGGAGATTTCTAAATATGAATCAACAATTTTTTTATGCATCAGTGCAGATTTCTGCCCATGCCAGACCCACCAATTCAGATGTTGTATTAACGTTTCTTTGGAAAAAAAAAAAAAAAAAAAGATGTGCAGAAATGGCAGAGATGGATGCATTTTTTTTTCTTCTGCTTTTGCTTACAGCCAGACAAAAAAAAAACCTGTAAAGAGCAACTCTGTACTGACAGCACTTGGTAATGACCATTATCCTTAATGAGAGTAAATATCAACACAGATGCAGCCTCTGCTCTGAGATTTGTCTCCTTTGGATCTCAGCCAACAGCCTCTCTCTGAAGATGAGCTCCTCAGCTCTCACATGGGAGAAGGTAATGAGGACTCCAGTTCTTACAATTTAATTACACCACTTGAAGAGGCAGAGCAAGAGTTTGTTTCAAGGGCTGGAAATGGAAGGTAGGGGTGGAACATCAGCCCTCTGCCATCCCAGGCAAGGCACTCCAGACAAGGTACCAGGTTCAGGAAATGTTAGCTTGAGGATGGGTCCGTGATGGTGCTACCAGCAGCCATCTTTAGCTGCCTCGTGACAGAGCAATTTGGGCCCCACAGATCCCACCCGTGCTACTGCTGAAGGGGTCCAACTTCATTCTGTTTCACCCTATATGCAGTACAGCAAATGGGATATGGTCAAATCTCAAGTGGGGCAGCAGTACGGTACCCTTCATCTCCTACAAACACAATCCACATACTCCCCACTCCTACAGAATCAGCCTGGAGCTGCAAAACACTCCTTTGCTGGAGAAGCAAAGGCATGGCAACTTGTTCAAAAGAACAATAAAATAAAGGGTCTAAGTTGACCTACCTAAGCAAGGAGTCTGAATGACAAGGACAGCACGCATCACAGGAACACCTCACCCTTCCCAAGCACATTGCAGCCTCCTCGGCTTTTCTGTCATTTGGGGTTGTGACGGAGTTGGCAGAAAGCCCCAAAAGCAGCACTCCCTGCAAACCTCTGGAGTCTCCTGTCAGCGTTAGTGTGCATGAGTGATCACTTTGCACAGGCAGCCATCTGCTGCCGGGCTGGGATGAGGCCGAGGGGCTTGCAACAGAGTTCTGACCACCTCTGGATCACAATCAGCAAAGCCAGCACCTGAGAGGGACACGCTCCCACTGGTGCTGCTCAAGAACAGGGTGTGATGCTCTGCCCGCAGGTGGGGAGCTGGAGGCTCAAAGCCAGGAGGATGGGGACATGGTGAGAACCTGGTGACAGGAGCTTACCCAGAGAAAAGGCCTTGCCACACTGCAGCAAAAGAATTCAGAAAGGGAGTGAACAGAGGCCTAAACAAGACAGGAAGAATGCAAAAATACGGTACAGGAACTGGGCTGCATATGTCCACAATGATTTCTAAATATAAAACAGGTCCAATCTGGGTGGAACTTGACTAAGAGACAGTGCCCAATCCCTACTCACAGGAAATTCAGGTATTGTCCTGGCAGGTTCAGAAGGCAGCAGGGTAAAGCCAAGCACCTGCAGCACCATTCCTTCCCACAAGCACCAACAAGGTCTTCTTCAGCTGCCCACATGCTCCCTTTATTGTGGTATGCTGACCACCAGGCTCTAACCAAGGTAAGAGACCGACCCTACAGCCACATCAGCCTGTGGGCAGGGAGAAGCTGGAACAACTGTCAGATCCTCGCTCAGAAAATGCCAAAGCTGCCCTCAGGAAAAGCTCATGCCTGCTGTTGCCAACTAGCAGCACTGAGTGCATGTGCTGTGTGTGGCCACATTATCTCAGTGGTGCTGGCATTCACAACACCTTGAAGTACAGCCTGGACCAAACCTTCTGATTTAAGTGAAGCGAGTAATAAACAACACCATGGCAGCATTGATTTAAGTACCAAGGTCGTAGTATTTGTTCACACAGAAACTATCTTGCTTTCCTATCAGCATAACACATAACCACATGAACCACAGATCTCTCAGACTGTAAACAGATTTTATCTGCACATCTCCAAAAAAGGGCTCAGCAAAGCACATAAGCCATGCTTCAGCATCTCTTACATTCCAGATGCACCTGCAGACCAGCAGGATGGAGACTGCATTGTACTGTCCCAGCAGCTGAGGACAGTACAGGATGAAACTAGACAAATAAGGAGAAGGTACAAGCACTGAGATCAGGGTGTTCTGCCCACAGAATAAGCCTTCCCATGCTGGAAAAAAGCTTTGGAAGGCATCAGTGAAAGCTGCCATCAGGTTAGCAGTGTGCTCTCTCATTATTGCCTCTATTGTTTAATTGCTTTCATTCTCTTATGGTGAAAGCCATCACACAGAGCACAGCTCCAGTTTTATCTTCAGGGACCTGCAATTTCAGAGCAGCCCTCAGAAATGAATTATCACAAAGGGCTTCCAGCCCAATGCACAGCCTTTGCAGTGCCCTCAGGCTATCCTCCCACCCTCTCCAGACAACAGACTGACGAACATCCTGAGAAAGCAGGGAGCTGAGACCCTGCCAAACAACTCACTGAGCTTGTGACCCAAAAAAGCATGATGCCAGAAATTTCCACAAGCCACATGATCAACTGAAACCAGATAGACCCCTCAAACCCCATTCTTCTCAGGCTGTGGGTGCTGCCTCTGTACCACCTCTTTTCCCAGTCTGGAAGCTACTGCAACCCCTGCTGCTCACAGCACATCCCACTTGTGAGGCTCCTCCTGTTTTCTAATGATCCCAGATGACTTTGCTGTGTCACTCTCAAGACAGATCTGAAATAGGAGAATAAAAGGGAAAAAAAAATTCACTTCTCAATCCATCAGCCTCGCTTGCAAAAGCACTTCTCTAAAGAGCTGTACTAAGCAGCCTCTGGATGGTAATGGCTCACATCTACTCAAACAGAAAGTACATCTGCACCTCTCGGAGCAGACAGGCACTTCGATGCTATGCTCAAGGGTAGGGCTTAGGAAGTGGCAGATGAACAAAACAGGAACAGGACCCAGGAGAGATGGATGCAGAAGAAATAAGCATAGGAAGCTTAAAATACAGGATTCGTCTTTGAAAACAAAGCAATGCTTTGTCACTGCTCTAGATCTTATATGAAAATAAACTTACAAAGAATTGACAATAGCAACAGGTTTCCATAGCAGGGAACAAATGAGCTGCTTGAACAAGGCAGTGGATGAAAAGCCTGAATCTTTTAAGGGTTAGGGGAGCAGAAAGGGAAAGCACACTGATGGAAAGACTCAAGGATTAAGACTAGCAGACTGATGGGACAGGCTCTAATCTGAATTTAAAGTCTGTTTTTTTTTTTTCTCCCCAAAGCACAGCAAAAAACCACTGTGTGGATCAGAGTGCGATCTTCAGAGCCTCCTGATGCAATAACTCCTCTAAAAGTGCCAGGAATGCAAGTAGAAAAATGCTGGCACTGTGGAGATCCAGCATCAGCAGGCATCCAATGAAAATGGCTCTCTGTGCCCATCAGTCAATTAGAGAGACCAGAAATCTATAGGAATTAGATTAAAAAGAAAGACTTTCCCAAAATTCAAACCCATCAGATTAATCCTCACTAGAAGTAAGAGCTAAGGCAAAGAGCAGAAAGAAGCCTAAGACCAAGAGGTGACAGGTATCACCAAACAAAACTAATTAAGGAAATTAGCATGGACAACCAGCTGTGGACATTGCTCAGTTGCTGACCATTTATTTTGCTTTTCAATGGCATTGTTCCTTGACGTGTTGGAGTCACTGTCCCTGGAGGGGGGTTCAAGAAATGTGCAGATGTGGCACTGAGGGACATGGTTAGTGGGCAAGGTGAGGATGACATGATGGTTGGACTCAATGATCTTAGTGGTCTTGTCCAACCTTATTGATTCTATGACTCTACAAGCTCCAGCCCTACTGAAAGGGAGTAATGAATGGTACTGTCCAGGGGAATACGAATTAGTAAGAGGCACTGGGCAGTATCCACACCTGCACAGAAAAGGTGCAAAGGAGCTACCGAAGAATCTTCTAGAAATGCAGAACACTTGAACTTCTTTTCTGAAGAGAGACATTTTCCTCAGTCACATCCAGACCTCCCCTAACCCTCACCAGGCAGGTGCAGAGGGGTACCTCTGGCATGGGACATAAGTACTAACACTACCTTGGAATGCAGACCAAGTAGCAGCACACAAAGGCAGGTTCTGGATGCCTCTCCACAGGCACACAGAAGCCACAGTACACTGTGCTCCTCTGCAGTCTCTCTTAAATCTCCAGTACAATGAGCTTGGAGAGTATGTAGAGGATTTTTTTTTTTTTTTAAACAAAGCAGCAACTTCAGGAAAACTGAGGTAACTTATCATTACCTCTCAGCTCATTCACTCTTCCTTTCACTCTGAAAAACAGCAATGTTAAAGATTCCCAGTTAACGAGTAACTGGAGGCAAACCACAAACCACTGGCACACATGGCTGAAGTTTTGGTACAGAACCAGGCTTCTATACACAGCACTACAGTGAATTTTAGCTAGTCACTGTGCTTCTGAATTAGCGCAATGCACCAGACCAAGCAGGTTTACTATGTTAGAAGCCAAGAGTTTACCTTAAAGGAGATTTTTTGAGAATAGAACAGCACTTCCTGCACAGTCACTCTGTCTGTAAAATAAAAAGATCTGAAGGAGCAGTGGCTTTAATCTCACAGACAGGTTATGAAAAGGACAGGAGGAAGGCACTGGAAATCTATGCTGCAAATGCCCAGTTTGCCATAAGTATCATAGCCCTGTAAGGACTACACTGTCAGCATAACCACACTTGCAAATAGTTCCTTACAGATACATGGCATACCTATCCTGGATCTGCTGCAAACAGACCTTTGAGGCAGCAGGAGGAAAAGGCAGAACACAGGCACTGCAACCTGCTTGGATGGAAGCAGCTGCACCACTGCAAGCACACTCCTCCCTTCTTTCCACTTCCCTCCCCATCAAACCTGGTCATTTTTATTTGTGATCTCAAAGCTTTCCATCAGCTTTAACATTCGAGTACAGGAAGGAAGATGAGCAGACTTACTCTTAAATAAATCCTATTTCTGATTGGCTTTATGGGCGAGAATGTAGAAGCTAAAGAGCAAAACAACACTTAATGCTACTTTCATCAGTAGCCTTATTTCTGAAATTCCTCTCTCCTATTCCAATGACTGCATACAGGTAAAGCCTTTCCTGTATCAAAGCTTTGGGAAATTGGAAACTGGGGAAGGAAGATTTCATTTAAAACTTGAAATTTGGAGGCATCCCAGCAAAAAAAAAAAAAAAAAAAAAAAAAAAAAAAAACCACACACCACATAGTAGATTGAGTGTTTCCTGAACCAGAAGATGTTTATATACACAGATTTGAAGAGGCTGCCTTCCCATCCCAATCTGAGGAGCAAACGCTGAAGAAAATACTTCATCTTTATGATAGGTGTTAAATAGTCAGTGGGGAAAGACTACAAGAATGACATAGGGCACAAAAGCAGGAAAGTGGGATTCCAAGCAACCAAAAATCAGGCAGGCATTTTAGCCAGATGGCACTTATTCTTTCCATTAGGCTGATGTACTAATGCCAAGCATGGGCACCGTGGCAGCAGATGAGAATCACGCAGTTTTTTGTTTGTATTTGGGACCTGCTGGAAGGGGAGCCATGCAATTAAGCAGGGAATATCTACTCCGAGCCAAAGAAATAAGTACTTTTTTGAGTCCTAATCTACACAGCTTGGTGGGAATTACTGCTAAAATCAAACAGATCTTAGGAATCACAAGACAGGACTGAGACTTTGCTTCAGAGACACACAGCGAAAATGTTATCTTTCATTCAAGCACTAAGCTCTTCTCATCATGTTCACACAAGCACAACATTCTGTCCCTTTACTATGAGAGTGGAAGTTCTTTATTACGAAAGTGGTGAGGTGCTGGAACAGGCTGCCCACAGAGGTTGTGGATGCCCCATCCCTGGAGGCATTCAAGGCCAGATTGGATTGGGTCCTGGGCAACCTGGTCTGGTATTAAATGGAGAGGTTGGTGGCCCTGCCTGTGGCAGGGGGGCTGAAGATTCATGATTCTTGAGGTCCTTTCTGACTCGGGTCATTCTGTGATTCTGTGCCTTCTACTTATTACCTCAGAGATTTGCTAGCAGGAGTTTCTATTTCATGCAGAATTCCTTCTACTGTCAGAACTCCTGCTGGTTCGCTAGTAAAAATAATTCAATAAATAATCCAGCCCACTGCTTGGTTTTACATCTACCAAATAGCATCTGAATGCACTGAACAAGCAACACTTATTTGTGTTGCTGTAGCATTTTCCAAAAGTCTCTAAACTCTTTACAAACATTGACTAATGAATCAGGCAATATTTATTTAACTGCCTGGCAAACACAGATACAACTCTTTTTAACAGCAGGAATGAACAGCAGTAACTCAGTGGCCAACTTGAGAACCACTGCTCTCCAGAAGACCAATCCATCTCTTGAGTTCCAGCTTCTGTCCCAGCCTGCAGACCCAAGCAAGCCAAAATACAAGCTGCATGTACTATTGAGATTTAACAATGAATAGTGATTTCCATCAGAGCAGTAGTATGTTTTTGGTCCCATAAAATAAGGGAGGAGGGGGGATTACAAGGAAAACAAAGAATAAACCCAAACCCATAGCCAGTAAAGAATAAGACTGCTGTTGTCACTGCCACAGGGAGCAGACACAAAGCACAGCTCTGAACGGCACAACAGCCTTGCCAGTGCTTGTTTGCTATCAGATCCAAGTCTGCTGCAGTCGGATGTGTAGAATAAAGCCAAAGTTCCCTGCTAAACGTTACTGCCAAACTAGCCATTGCTTGTCAATATTTGTGAAACAAATCGAGCTTGTGTTATAAATATCCCTGCATCTGTGTGCTGTTTGTTTCAGTATGAAGGGTTGCAAATAAGCCTCACAGCATACTTGTTCTAGGAAAATGGCCTGAGAGCTTCTGGCAGTGCTCAGCTGTTCCCAGTGCCTACAAACAGCCCTCTGTGACCAGTGACAGACAGAACTCCTTCATCCTCACATTATTATTGCAGTAGTTTGCAGCCACCTGTATCAGAAAAAAGAAAGCCATAAGGAAAAAAAAAAATAAATCAAGGAAAATAGAAGTTTTAAAGTCATCTCAGTGCTAAGAGATTGATTTCAGAGTGCTTGTAGGTCTAACACGTAAATCAACCATAAAACTTGGTCAGGCTCAAGCACAAGGTCCCTCGTGTGCACAAAGGCATCATCTGTCACATGCCAGCCCGCCAGCTCCATGGGACAGGCTCCAGGTGAGGACACATCTCTGCAGGAGGCAAGGACAGAAGAAAAGTCTCTGATAAAAACCCAGCCACAGCTGGACAGGCCATCTATTTTTTCCAGGCTCTTCCCATCTGAGTGATCCAAAGATACACTGCTCAACCCTCCAAGAGAGAGCTGCATCTACTGTCACGTTCACTGTACCCAGTTCACAGGCTAGTCCTCAACAAGAGGAAATAAGGTTGGGATACTATAAAGCACATTTTGGCAATGTATGAGTCTATTCTTACACCTTAGAAGCTCTTACAGCATGAGCATTAACAGGCTGCCTCACTGTCAGGGAACAACTCACCTTTCCTTAAGGACAGGAAGCTCCTCTTAGTAGCTCCCCATCCTGGCGAGACAGGAGGCACAAGGACCAAGCTACTTATAAAATATATTTAAAGTCTCCTCCCGGAATGCTTTAATACATCAAGTCACTTCCTTAAAGATTGTTTTAGATGAGAACATTTTTAAAGAAAGAAAGGGGAAGGCATATCACAGTTTGAGTAAACTAGTTGATTTTACAGAAAAAATGAGCAATGCATTACCCTCCCCATCACCATCACTTACAAGCTCAGGAACATAGACTGAACTGTTAAGTGCCAACACTTTCTGGATTTCAGATGGAAGCCTTCCACATTGAATCTTTCCTTCCTAAACCCAGAACTGAAGTAAATCCTGGTGACTTATTGCAAGCTATCAGTTATTGCTTAGTTGCATTACAGCAGCATTTTCAAGGGCCAAACGGCCTCATCATTCAGCAGCTGTACACACGCATGCCACATGCACACACAGAATAAGAACCTCACAGCACAGAGGTGGCCTGTAACAAAGAGGAAACAGTCACAAACACAGCTGATAAGAAACTAAAGCCAAGAACCTGGTTCAGTACCCTATTCACTAGTGCTCATTACCAACACCAGTAAGTTGTCTAGTGGCACTTTCGTTAGAAAAGGAGCCTGGTCTTCAGAGATCTGCCAGGTCTCTGTGCGACTTTCTCCTCTTTAGTGTCAAGGCACTATTTGCTGGCTATTTGGCAGGTGGAAACAGGTGCAAACTATAATTCACCAGCAACTCAGCCTGGGTCACTACCTGATGGATGGAGACCAAAATCATCTTTAAAAGGAGTGATATGATTTGCAGAGACAACAGATTTGTGCACAGTGTACAATTTGGTCGTTCCACAGCAATCCACCCAAACACAAAGGAAGCCAGCAAGCTGTTCCTCTGCAGATCACGGAAGGAAATTTGCCACCTGTAGGCAAAGCTGCAGAAGCAGAGAGACTCTATGCTACATAAACTAAAGCCACAGGTAACATGTTATTGGGCTGACCCACACCAGAGGCTTTCAGATCTGCAAACCACAAAGCACAACCTACAAGCACAGGGGAAGCTCTTTAGAAGAAAGCACATTTTCCTGAGAAACAGAAATGAGTGGGCACTTCAAAATCAACCAGCACTATCGCACATGCAACATCTGCTGTCCAAGCAGAACTGTGCTGCCCTCCAGCTGAGGTGTAACGTGGGATTCTTCCTCACCCTGCTTGTGGGAAAGCTGCAGCAGTGTTTCCAAGCTATGTGGCCCCCATGACAGGCAATGCCATAGCTGAGGTCTCCAGCTTTGGGCTGGAAACACATTGTCACAGAAGTGACAAACAGCTGTAGGGGAAAAACAATCCCCCACCAACTGCACAAAGGAAGAACAAAGGTGGTGAGATGCAGGCTCCCTGTGGTTATACAGAAACTGTACAGAGAGATGTAAATTCAGCTACAGGCAACAAGTTTCAGAGCTACCAAAAGAGCTAAGTCAGCAACACAAGCCAAAAGGGAGTGGGGGCGAAGGGGGAATGAAAAACAGCAAATCACATACCCACAGTCTATCCAGCTTATAGTACCTCGTCCTTTCACCTCCTGGGCCACATTAGACAGTAACCTGAGTGAGCTTTCTGCAGCAGCAGCTGGAAGAAACAACAACAACAACAAAAAAAAAACAGTCACCAACAGCATTATTACTCCACAGAGAAGAATACAATGGTGCATTCCTTTTTTCTGAAGCACTGGAACTTCTTCTCTAATCTGAAGAGACTGCTAAGAGAGGGATCAGCAAAATCTTCTGTAAACCAGAAGAAATGCTGGCTACAGCTGCAGCAGGTGGCTCCTTCCCATCTCACTCCCCCTGAACATTCAAACTCATACCTCCATGCATTCCTCGACCAATATCTATAGAGCAACACCGTGTTCTCTTCTGCAAACCAGTTTCTCTCCAACAACACTTTTTTTCCCATGGCTCGGCACAAACTGGTTAGCAAGCTACTGCTTGCTAATTAGAGCATTTAATTAAGAACTTCCATCAGCTGTAAGGGCAAGTCATTCAGCATCTCTTCCTGCCTCAGTCCCACTCCTGTAATACTTACCAAATAGCAGGCTGTTATTCTCACATTAACCATGGGAGACAGCCAAAACAGTGGCCAGGGGAAGCTCAAAACTATGAGCAGAAAGCACCCAGAAAAGCTTCTTTCAAGAACTGGCTGCACACTCAAGTGAGATTTTTAATAATGGCCATGCCATGTGTGAAGTTTCTGCAAAATATTTCCATTGCAAAGCACTCTTATAAATGGAAGAAAAGAGAAGAAAAATGGAATGAGCACTCAAAGAAAAAAAGAGACTCAAATACCAACTCCCCAAACAGTCTCTAATGGAGACTGTTCCCTGCCTCAATAAACAAAATATAGAAATCCTTGAACTACTTTACCTTTTGCTGTTCCACAACTAGATCACTGGAGCATAAAATACATGGAGTATAAGAGTGGGTATACTGGGTTAGATCAAATGTCTACATAAACCAATAACTTGTCTCCAAGAGTGAGGAAAGCGAAGGCCTATGACCAGAGATAAAGCCAGCAGGTAGTGATAATTCCGTTTCCTTCAAGTAATTTCTAGTTTTTAGAAAATTTTATCCCAAGGCTCCTGAGGTAGAAGCAGCTTCCTTGTATTCAACAGCCTCTGCGGGCCTCGATGCCATCAGAGCCTCCAGCCCACTCCTGTTGGCTCAAGAAAATCCTACCCCAATGGATTCAAGGGGGAATTCTTCCTGCACTCGTAGCACAACAGCTCAACAAGCTCCCTTTAAAGAGGGCAAATGAACATAAGCATTTGGGACTGGACAGACTCCTCCCATAACTCTCACTAGTTGGGCAGCTGTGGCAGGACATCCAGCTGGTAGGATAAACTAGATGTCCCCTCTAAGTGAGGATATTTCCTGAAACCAACACATTTTCTGCATGAGATAGCAATGCTCATCTAGTCATGCTCCACCGAGAAGCAAAGCCTTGTTTCAGCAGCATGACTGGTTGCTGGCCAATGGCTCATCACAGCTAGAGGGTATGTATGTGGGATTAAAGTTTCCTATCTCTGTATTCTCATCTTCACTTCCCCTCCCTTTTTTCTTAACTGGGTGACAGTTATGCAACAGCTTTCTAATTGTGCAAGGATCACTGTGCGAGGGAGAAACATTAATCCCACTGCCAGCTCTGCATGAGGTGCTTCAGACTGCTAAAACCTACCAATTAAATAATAAAAACACAAGAAAGAAATCTCCACAACACACTTTTTGAACAATGCCCATAGGGCAACATTTATTTGATGAATGTCAGAGCCAAAGTGCTCTGGTTGTGCTACTAAAAAAAAAAAAAAAAAAAAAAATCAAAGCAACCACCACTTAAAGTATTAAGCGTAAAAAGAAAATTTTCCCTTTAAAAAGCTGAATAATACAGATATCTTTTTTTTTTCTTAATTTAAAGCATTCCTTTCAAAAATCACTGTTCAAAACTCTTTTCTGACTTTCACTTTGAACCTGTTACTGAAAAACCATTTGTCCACGTTTTAGTCCTCAGAATTTTCCACTAGAACAAAACGCAAATACTTCAACAAAACTTGTCACGTCTGTCATTTTAACTGTCACAGAATAAGCCCATCTATAGGAAACAAAGTTAACTGTCCCAACATCCACACATTTTTGTCTGCAAAATTCTGATACTGGGAGTTGGGTCAGGTCCCCACATACAGCTCTGGTTTGCTATGCTTTAAACCGAGAGCGATCCTCCTGATGTCACTGTCTATGTCTAAGTTAAAACCTTTGCAACAGGCAAGAAAGGGAGGATGCAATCCCCAAGCAAAACAACCTTGTACCACTTGTCCAAGAGGAAAGTAAAGGAAGCAACAACAAAATAACAATACACCCAAACAGTACGAAGAAAATCAACTCAGCAATGGGTTTTCCTTCCTGCCCTCCAATGTCTTGCATGGGCACAACAGCATCCTGAAGTTGCGCACAGAGCTTCAAGATTGCTTCTTCATTTTTTATGGTGCCACAAATAAATAGCACACAAAAAGACATCAAAACAAATGAGGTGACAAAGGTAAAGAAGGAGCAGCACACAGCAAAAGAAAGAGCAAATCGACAGATATAAGCAAGAGTGAACAACGAGGGAAGCCTGAATGAGAGAGAAGACAGCAGAGATTCAAGGGGACAGGTGGCATGATGTGAAGTGAGCCATTTTCTCCCTCTTACACAAGCAGCTCATTTATTTCTATATTTTGTTCATTAGAGTTGAAAGACAACCGTGGGACATCCAAAGCTGTCAAAAGCAAAGACAGGCTGATTTCAGAACTATAACTATTCATTAAGCCTTTCAGTGCCACCAGCAAATCGAAACTCGCCAACTACTGCGATAAGCACACCAGCAAGCTCTGACTGATAGCTTTTATGAGCAGCCATTTTTTGGACACAAAGCCAGAAGGTACATTTTCACCAGTGACAGAGCAATTAGAAGATCAAATTAAGAAACCCCTTCTATCTTGAGACATCAGGAGTCTCTGCAATAGAACAAAGGACACCACTCCTAAAGAAGCCCTTGTACTGCACCTTGCAGTCACATAAGGTAACACAGAGCAAACAGCGAGGACAAAGAGCTCGGTCATTTGCGTAGAACACATGGATATCCACAAACACACCCATGCTATTGGGCTGAAAGACCTGGGTCATTCAGGAGGAAAGAAACTCACCAGATTTGGAATACAGCACTAGTACGTTGTTTCGTGTCCTGAGAAGCTTCTTAAAATCCTTGTGGTCACTTATTTTTTCTATGAGAGGAGACAATTTCAATGAGTACCCAAACGCCAGCAGGAATGCCTACAGAAAAAAAAAAGCCAGAAACATTAGGAATAGTTTCCACACTGAGAAATAAAACACAAACTTTTGAACACAAGGCTTTTGAAATTGCCTTGATCTGTTTCACAATCTTGAGATGTACTGCCATAAATAAACTATTGTGTTGATGTGACCAGCAAAACAAATGAACAAAAGAAGTCATAACCATGATTTACTGAAACCGGACCAATACTGCTCCCAGTAAGCAATCTTAGGTGGAAAGATGAGGTACATTTAACATCCAGAAATATGTTTACAGCTAAGAAGTCATCGCCTTTAGAAGTTTCTTCCTTTAATTAGATAAAAATTCCTATGTAAATTTAATATATCGTAACAAGAGATGCGACAAAATACCGCTTTGAAAGCCCTCTTGCCCCGGTTCTCTGAATCCCCTGAAAACCCAGTGGAACATGTCCCTACCCTGCAGAAGGCAGCAAGAGCCATGCAGTTAAATAACTAACCTAAGCTGGCACAGAGCAGATGAAGGAAACAAAGACAGAATTTCTAAGCAACTGTGTCTGCATGAAGAGGCACAGCTCCCTCCCAACCACCCCTCTCCAGGGGATGAGGGCTCAGCTCCCCACCAGCCACACCACATCCCAGTGCCTTTCCACAAGATTGGGCTTGGCTTCCACCAACCATGCATCCACTGTCCTCACAGGCACGTCTCTTGGTCTCTCCGCATCCAGGCAAAGAAATCACTTCTTTTGTGGCATCTTCTAGCCTACTTAAAATCACAGCTGCTCCACAGTAGAATTTGTCTTTTAGTCTGCCATAAAGTAAAACTAGCAAAACACGGCCATAACCTTGCTGGAGCCTCCAGTGCTCGTTTGTGCTGCAATAATCTTCAATAATAATAATAATAATCTTATCCATAAGGCTACGCCGCCTCCCTTCTGCACAGTAATGAATTCATACTAATGGAATGATTATGGGAAGCTTAGCTGGAGAAATTATCTAGTTCATATTCACCTTACAGTAAAACCTTAACACTTAATTGCTGGGCTAAAAGCTTTCATTCATTTGCCAAACACACACAAGATGTTCCGCATCTCCTTAATTACAGGACTAATTTTGATCAGGTCTCATTCCAGCTGGGTTGTAAAACTTAGGTCCAGGGTGGATGGGAAGAAGCAGGGCTGTGTTCCTCACACCCCACGTGCTACAGATTGCAGCATTCAAAACAAGGCACTCAGCCAACTCAACTCAGAGGATGCAGCCCCAGGCATTGTTTCATTACAAAGTCAGTCATCTGCTAACACCATGTCAACCAGGCACCTATGAAACACAGTCTGAAAGAACCAGAAGCTTCCTCCACATGTAGAGCAAGGAGGTACATGGAAACAGCTGAATTGGAAGGGCTGCCATCCTCAAAGCAACCTCAGGACATGCTTAGGAAAAGCTGCTAGAAGATACACCTGCAATGTACAATGCAAAAGTACAACAGGCGGCACAGGCTTAGGGCAAACAGGTCAACCCACTGCATAGCACTGCTCCATCAAATCCCAATGCTTTATGTCATCTGACACACTCACTTCTCCAGACCCAGCTGTCCAGAGCTCAACCTTTCTCCTTCAGGCTGATGAACGTGAACCACTTGTGTATTTTGTGAAGTAAATACACAGTGCTGCCAATCAATGCTGACAAACACAGTTGTGCAAGGCGAGGTGACACAGGCATTCAAATTCCTGCTTAAAACTCATTGCAGTCAGGAGCTGTACAGGAAGGATTAATCTAACATGGCTTTATGAGCACATCTCTTTAATCCTAAATATTTTTTAAACACTTTCCCCACAACCTCACGCAATCATTCAAGTATCCTACTGTTTTATTTCTATCTTCAGTTACAGGAGGCTAAACTCAACCTGCACTGAAAGCGGGGGAAAAGCAAAACTGTAGCCTGTTCCCTTGGTTTAGAAACCTGCAGTTAAGTCAGGAGAAGTAGGTCTGAACTCACTGCTGATAAGAAAGAATTGGAATTAAAAAAAAAAAAAAAAAAACACACAAAAGCCACTTTCAATATGACACCACACGGTATCACGAACTTTGCTTAAAGCATCTGTAGAGTTCCACTCATAGCTTGAATGCACATGTATCTCACGTCTCTTCCAGATGGAAAGGCTGTTTAGGCCATTTCAGAAGGTTTTTTTGCTGTTGTTATAATGGCAGAGCTATAAACCTTTTGAAAAATTGGATTCTGGAAACAGTGACAGCTCTAACTACTGAGAGAAAGCATGCCGTACTGGTGGAACTGCAGCACTTCAAGGGAAAAGCACAACACGTTGCGAAGACGCACTGTTATCTCACCCCATTTCTCCCTGGGTACCACAGCAACGCTCACATTGCTGTGGTCTGACTGCAGCACCCCTCTCTGATGCTCCAGCTTGGAACAGAAAAACACCACATAGAAGCACGTCTATCAGCCCCATTCAATAAATCATCATTTCCCTTTAATTAAGATTAACGTTCTAGCCTTTTTTTGTCATAAAACCCAATCTGATCTGAGCCAGTAGCAACAGCAGGACAGCAGTGCCCCGGCTGCCACCTCAGGCAGCAGCACAGCACCAGGAGGTTATCGGCTGCACCGAGGAGTTCACGCCTTCCAACCAGCGTTTGCATCGCGCTGTGTTTGCAAAACGATAAGAATTCAGTAGTTCTGTGCTCTCTGGCTTTCTCCTGCAGAAATGAATGAGGGTACACTGCTTTTTCTTTAAATCTAGGGCACGAGAGGAGATGAGCTCCTATTAAAAAAAGATGTCATGGAAGATGCCCGTTCCTCCTGGGCAGGAGGTTGCTTCCAGATGCATCACACCAATAGAGAAACAAGCTAAAGCCGCTTGTCACTTAAGCATCCTTAAGCTTTAAAATCTGTTCACAACCACTGCGGATCAGCTAAGGAAGACTCCAAACGTTTTACCTAAAAGGTGAATGAGAAGCTGCTTCCCTCGGCAGCCTTCAAAGCAGAAGGCATACAAGGACCACACCAACGCCTGCACCATCCCTCTTTCAGAGGGCTCTGCTGATGAGGAACTGCAGTAAAACCGGGGGATGGTCTGTTCTATTTCATGCTGTGTTTGCACACTGCCCAGCAGAACAGGTCCTCCCAAGGTTGCTCTGCAAGCTGCACCTGATATGGCCATCACCTCCACAGCCTAAGGTGCAGGGGACTTTGGTGAAGACCTTCAGAAAAAGCATACATAACACAGACCGCAAAATGCAAACCTGGAGCACTTCTCATCTGCGTAGCTTCCCCAGCTCATGAGCTGAATTGGAATTTATTTTCACAGTGCTGCTCTGTGTAGGTTGCACGTCACTCACAGGATCGCAGAGTCTGATCTGAGATGCATCACGGATTCTCAGGTAAAACACAGGTGAACCAAATCCCTCAAGACAGCCAATTCAAACCTGCTGGGAGATGCTGCTGTTTGAATACAAGGTACAAAACACGTGCTCTGCCTCTGCTCTTCCAAATCAAAGCCCGTATTTAAATACATAATCTTGCAAGCTAGGTGGAAGGAGTCAGAAAGGTTTAATTTTCCCTTTTCTTCCCCCGCTCCCCAGCAATTCCTGGCAGAGCTGCCGAGCACATGCATGTGTTACCAACAGCCAGGCATTCCACAGCCCCACTGTTAGAGCTGCACCTGAGTCTTGAGAAACCCAGAGGCAAGAGAGCTACAGGCGGATAACTATTTGCTAATTATACAGCCAGGAGTGACGCTATTGAAAACATGGTCATCACTCAGGCCATGTTTTCTGCAAATCACGAAGGACCTGAGAAAGCAGAGTTTACTCCCCGAGTTGTTACTCTTCTCTGAATCTCATTTCAGAATGAAAAATGGGAATATTTTTTAAGCCGACACAAGAACACATTTTCATATTTTACATTTATTATTCAAATTAAAAGGAATAAACGTTCCATTCCCACAGAACCTCAACTTTAATTCTCACCTCAATTCACAATTTGCTGCCCACAAAAACTGCACAACAGCACGGACTCCTGCTATGGACAAGCAGCATGGCTGGAGAAGTTTATATCAAGGACAACAGAAACAGTTTTAAAAACAAGAAAATACAAATCCAAGTCCAATAAGGAGGAACCATCAGAGGAGCAAAAGTGCAAAACTGACAGAAAAAACTATTTCCTATTCTCTCATTTCCAGTTCAAGAGCATGAAATATGCATTTCCCTGGACACAAATTATGCTTAAAAAATACAAAGGGATACGTGGCTGAAACACTGCTTAAGTGCCTGAATCCATATGTCAACATGCAATTTTTATGCGTGCACTAACACTTGCATGTATAATTAGGGAGACAATTTGCACACCATTCATCAGGAATAGCATGGGTGATGTGAACCGTGCTGATTGCAGCGCAACTGCTGCTCGGCAGGAACACAGCCACAATTCCAAATGCCTGTCCTCCAGCAACATATTGACTTTGAGTTCTGTCTTAGCTTAATCACCCACTGATGTCATTTTCATTTTGGGACAACAGTGTTCAACCCACTGCAAATATGGTCAAAGAGTGACCCTGTGCATATGAAACAGATTGTGTCTGACAAGGCATTTTATGGGAATTTAGCTGAAGACCAAACCTGCCTCGGAATTTCAAGCAGCAGTGCAGATCACAGAATTTAATTTCATAATTGATTTCTTTCAGAGGGGAGTAGTTCACATTCTAAAAAGATGTCTTGCCTGATACATTAAAGTGAGGAAGGAAAAAAAAAAAAAAAAAGCAACAAATCCCAATAACAAGACCAGACTTCACTTTTCCTTTCCTGCTCAGTCCCCAAAACAAACCCGCAGCAAAGCACGCACTTTGCTCCAGAATGGAGCTTGAAGGAATATCTCTATGCTGTGGGATGCTGCTCTGTGAGCCTGCAGACAAGCCAGGGGCACAGGCAGGTCCCAGGGTGCAGCACTGCATCAGCCACCTCCAGGTGAGAGAAGGAGGGGCACAGACACGGTGCTCCCTTCCCCCCAATTTGTTCTAGCTTAAAAATACAAGATGTTCAAATCCAAAGCTCTCTTGTTTACAAGAATCACTGTTTGACTGCAGATGTTTTATCTTCCTTTTTCATCATACCAGCCACTCTTGACCTTGTGCAATAATTGCTTGCTTTTCACTCAAGTCCTCCCTCTGCTGCTATTTACATTCAGGGCTGTGCTGCTTTGATCACTGAGCCATTTGTAACAAACGTCTTCCACGATAGATAGTGAGATGCAGGACAGTCCCCTGTTTTCATTCATGATTACTATCCAAAATAGCTGCAGAAATGTTCTAATCAAATTAGATGAGCGGAAACAGGGTTATCTCTGTTACCCAAAGGTACCTGGAGTCCCTGCTAAGCACTGGCACACCATGGAGAGGTGGTGGATGCCCTGTCCCTGGAGACACTCAAGGTAGGTCTGGATGGGGCTCTGAGCACCTGATGGAGCTGTAGGGGTCCCTGCTCCTTGCTGGGGAGTAGGACTAGATGGTCTTTAAAGGTCTCTTCCAGTTCAAGCAATTGGGGATTTGAGCATCTGATCTAAGGGAGGTGTCCCTGCCTATAGCAGGGGGTTGGAACTAGATGACCTTAAGGGTCTCATCCAACCAAATCATTCTATGATTTATTATTCGAAGGAAGGGGAAAAGAATGGGTAATGAGCTACAAGGAATAATGCATTCTAATCCTGTATATAATCCAGACCAATTAATTCTCACCTCAAATCATGCAAGGAATAAAATACTAAAAACAAAAGAACTGTGAGCACTTCACTGCGATGGGTCATATATGAAAGAAGCAAGTGTCCCATCCTCTTCTGTTCACCAAGGAAGGCAAATCACAATCCTAACAGAATAGCTTCATATTCTTTAAACTTAGCCTGAAAAATGCAACAAATAAAGCATTCAACTTGATGCAGCACTAGCTATGTTCACTTTCCAAATATAGAAGACAGCGAAAATACCATGGCGACGTCAAGATTTGCCTAGTCTCTACTGTTCATATTGTTCTTAAACACTGGGTTTTAAGGAACAGAAGCTACAGGCATAATAGCCTGTACTAAAGGTGGTTCCAAAGCTCTGCGTAGCCAATTAATTGTATGGTTTATCACAGGTTTTCAAATGCTTAGTGAGGGAAAAAAAAAGGCAACTATTTGCTAATTAACAATTGACTGTAATAGGGTCAATTACTAATGCTGACAAAGAACTTTCTCCTTATTAGGGACGTGCAGCTCGCTCTCTCCAAGTCAAGCATCACTGCAAAACAAGCTGCTGGTGAAGAAACGTGTCAGATGCTGCTTCTCAACACACACATTGGAATAGCTTCAGAAACTCATGGCATGAGAAGAGCATGGCCCACACAACCCCCCCCAATAAAAACTGGGTTTGAAGAAGTTTAAGGAACTAAAACCCAGCACAAGCAGCATGTAGGGGAGGCTATAAAAAGGAAGACAAAACCACTATTAATGGGACTTACGAAAAAGAGGGGGCAAAAAAAAAAAAAAAGACATCTGAAAATCCTTAGCACTTCATACAGCTATCACTATCTTCAAAGCACTGCACAAATATTAACTAATTAATCCTCACATTTTTCTGCCAGGTGAGAAGCAAATAAGCTTAAGTTCTACAGCAGGAGCAGGATTCATGGAGAAAAGCAGAGCTCTGTGAGAGGCAAAGCAGAGGCAGTGCCAATGATCCCAGAGCAGCTCACAGTGTCCTGAGTGCTGGAAGTGAAAAGGGAGAGACAGGTTGACTGCAATCACCCCAGAAACAACAAAGAAAGGTCTCATTACTCCTATTTTACTGAAATCATAGAATCAGTAAGGTTGGGAAAGATACTAAAATCATCAAGTTCAATTGCCAGCCCATCCCCACCATGCCCACTGATCATGTCCCTCAGTGCCACATCTACGCACTTCTTGGAACACCTCCGGGGTCAGTGACTCCACTACTTCAAGGAACAACAACAACACTGAAAAGCAAATATAAATTGTCAATAACAGAGCAACATCCACAGCTGATTGCCTGTGGTGTTATGAGCGAATTCTGGGCAGAATCATCACTCCTGGTGATCACACCACACTTGTGGCAATGTCCCAGCTCTTCTAAAGGGAATTTCAGCTCAAATACCATTACATTCAACATATCATTCCTTAAGGCCTGCACACCTGCCAGAGGGCCACACTGAAGAGTTGCCTGCAACAGGAAGCCCACCCAGCCCCCACCAGCCAGGATCCAGGAACCCGTGTCCCTACCCAGCACTGTACAGCAGTGACATTATCAGGGACTTGATGATTCCAGGAGATGGAAGCCCAAAATGTTCAAAGCCTTTCCCTGTAGCACAGCATTCAAGCAGCACCAGGTCAAGCAGCCTCGTGCTTCCTGAAAGCGTAAGCTGGCCAAGCTCTCTTGACTCAGTTTCCCTGTCACTAAACCAACAGGTGGAGGATTAACCAATCTTTGCCACACTGTTCCAAGATAACACTTGTGTTTGCAGGGCAAACATGTGCTGGGTGTGTCATCCTGCTGGGCCCTGTTTGGGAAGGGACAGCACCTGAACCCCCCATTGGCAATTTCGCTCTATTGGTAAACTCCCTTCCCGAGCCTCCAACAGTAAGTCTGGTCCTTCAAGCACAGGGTCTGGCCAACCGCTCACTCAACCCAATGGGGAAGTATCCAAACCACAGCTTCCCTCCAACTCCAGCTCATTAGAGAAATAAATCAGAGATCAGCACAGCACCTCCCTTGAGCGTGCACCATGAACATGCAATGATGCAGGAGATCACCAAGCATCTTCCGTAAGAAGATCCCAAAGCATTCTGTCCACCCAGCTCGCAGCTTTCCTTGCACAAACACAGGAAGTCCCACAGAGATAAGGATTTCAATGCACGGAAGCTGCCTCCAGTTTGGGGTTCTGCCCCTATTTTTCAGAAGCCCTAAGCATGCACCTGGGATCACAGCTCGAGCTGCACATCTGGCGCTCTGCATTTCCAGAAGGAAAAAAAAACAACAAAAACATAAATCACATTCAGGTACATAAAGAACCGTGTCAACCCAAACTGTAAACATCACGCAAGGCATGGCCATGAGGAGACAATGCTCTCATTACCCTCTGCCCCCAGCCAGCTGTGTTGCTTTAACTCTGCACACTGAGAACATCTCCGTCAAGCAGCCCCACTGGCTTTGCAAACATGGGCTCAAGCAAAACCCAAAGGCAGGTTTTGCAATGTCACAGCTGTAGGCTGCTTTTAATCCCAGCATACAGTGAGTTACATATTTCAAGATGAAAAATCACACCTTCAAGTGCAAGAGAATGCAAATTGGAAGAAATAATTTAAAGTACTTGTACACGGCAAAGGGGAAGGAATTAGCTGAATCAACAGCTCGATGGAGACATCTGCTCAGCATGCAGCATCACAGCACAAATAAAACGCCAGGGCAAATTAAGAAGGGGAAGAGAGAATAATGTGGATAAATGACAATGGCATCAGATAATGCCACTGACAACGGCAGCTCACTCCACTCAGTTCAAAGGCAACAGGTCTGCAACAGGAAAGGTGCAAAGAAGGGCAACTAGAAGGGCTGGAAACAACACATCCACCTGCAGAAAGGCTTCTTTTGTCAGGAGGAAAAGTAGCTTCTAACGTACAAAGAGATCTCACAGAAAAATACCTGCATTAACACAGAACAAACGTTACAGTGGGAGAAGTCCCGCAGCCTCAGCCGGCAGAATACAAATAACCCTCCACGCTCACCGCTTTAGAAGGAAGGGAAATCCAGCCCCGGACCACAGCACACGCTTAATGCCCGAGCACGCTGCCCCGGGTCTCGCAAAGAGCCGCGTGTACGGAAGAGGCGCCCGAGGCGGGGAAGCCTCACGGCCACGTCCGGCACTCGGGGGAGCTCAGCCCCCAGCTCCGCTCCATCCCAGGACCCGAACCACGGCAGGAGCAATGCCAGCCTCCTCACGAAGCTCGGCGGTGCGGACGCTGCCGGGCCGTGCGGTGCCACCTCGGCCACGGCCACGCGTCCGCACTCGGTGTGTTCGAACCAGGTCAGCGCTTCCAGAACGCGCGGATCTCAGATCCGGCGCGCAAAAGAAAATTAATGTAATTGGGCATTAATTATTAACTTCATTTGTCTAGGAAGAACTATAGTTCACGTCAACCAAGTTGAAGGCGCCTTTCAAAGCGTTCAGCCGTGCCGGCAGCCACTCGCCGACCCGCGGCCAGGGGAGCAGCGCCGGACCCGACCCGCAGCCGGGGCTCCGCGCCGGGACCGCCCCACCGCCCCGCAGCAGGAGCGGGGCTGCTGTACAGCTCAGGCAGGGCGGGACGAGAGGGGCTCCTCTCTTTTCTATTTTTTTTTCTTTCTTTTTCTTTTCTTTTTTTTTTTTTTATTAAGAGAAACGCGGGGCAGCAGGGCTGGGGAACACCTGAGAGAAAAGCCGCCCCGGCCGTTTGCCCTCCTCACCCCGCAAAGACCCGGCCAGGCGGCGGCACCGCCGCGCCCAGCCCCGGGCCCCGTCCCGCTCCCAACTTCGCCCAACTCCGCCGGCCGCGCCCCGGGGCTGGGACGCGAGGACGTCCCGCGGTCACCCCATCGCTCCCTCGGTCCGGTCGCCTCTACTCACCGTTAGCCCGAGCAGCAGCAGCGGGAACCGTCCGCGGCACCGCGCAGCCCCCACGCGCTGCCCCGGCACAGCCATCGCCGAGCACAGCGCTGCGGGCTGCGGCTGCCGCTGCCACGTCTGGCGGCGCACGCGCGCTCCGTCGCTCCCGCCCGGCCGCGCGGGGCATGCCGGGAGTTGTAGTCCGCCTCGCCGCCCCCGGGCGGGCTGCGGGAGTGCGCCCGGACAGCGGCCGCCATGCCGTGGGGGGTTGTGCCGTGAGCCTGCGCCTCACTCTCAGCGTGTGCTGACTTACAGTCATAGAATCATCGAGGTTGGAAAAGACCTCTAAGATCATGCAGTCTGTCAACCTGTCCCCACTGCACACATTCCTCAGTGTCTCATCCACATGGCTTTTCAGCACCTCCAGGGACAGTGACTCCACCACCTCCCTGTGTTCCAACACAACACCACTCTTTCAGAGAAGAAATGTTCCCTAGTACCCAACCTGACTCTCCTCTGGCATAACTCCAGGCCGTTCCCTCTCATCCCATCACTGTTATCTGGGAGCAGAGACCAACTCCACCTCACCACAACCTCCTTTCAGGGAGTTGTAGAGAGCCATAAGGTCGGCTCTGAGCTCCCTCCAGTCCGAACAATGCCAGTTTCCCCTCCCTCTCCCCATAGGACCGTGCTCCAGACCCTTCACAGGTCTGCGCCCTTCTCTGGACACACTCCAGGACCTCAAAATCTTTCTTGTGGTGAGGTGCCCAGAACTGAACACTGCATTCAAGCTGTGCCCTGACCAATGCAGTATTGCTGATACAAGCCAGGATGCCATTGGCCCTCTTGGCCACCTGGGCACACAGCTGGCTCATGTTCAGCTGGCTGTTAATTAACACCCACTTTTTCACCAGGCAGCTTTCCAGCCACTCTGTCCCAAGCTTGTAGCGTTACACGGGGTTATTGTGATCAAAGTGCAGGACCTGGCACCTGGTCTTGTTGAATCTCACACAACTGGCCTCAGCCCATCGATCAAGCCTGTTCAGATCCCTCCATGTAGCCTTTGCTTCTGGCAAAGGGGTTGACGTGCTTTTGTCATACTCTTTAGAAATAACTGCTAGTTTTAGGTCTAGGGTGTGAGGTGAGGAAAGTGAGATGGGAGTTAATTGGGAGAGTAGCTTAGGAAGTGGGACTCTTAGGAAGTGACTGCTCTCTAGCCAGTTCATACATGCAAATGTTAAACCCTAAAGAAGAGCCCTGCAACTCTCCAATGCCAGACAGCAAGCAGTCAGACCACTGAATCTGCATCCACTCACCCTGATCTGGATCAACGTCTGCAGCCCCCAACAACAGGTCACTGTGTGCCTGGGCTGGTCACATGCCACATGCCCACTGCATCTGTTGGCATCCCAGCCCTCCTGCTGTCCATCGCAGCCTGGTGGGACCCAATCTCCTGCCCAGTGCTGCATGGAGCTCTTCCTCACTGCAGCAACATCAAAGGGAAATCAAAGGTGTCTGTTGCAGTCTGATCCTGGCGGCTGGCTGTCACTTGAGCATTGTGCCACGAGGATAGCTTCAAGGGAGCAATTTGTAGATCCATGCAGCTGACTGATCACTTCAAGCAGCGATCATGAAAACTGAATGCCACTGACATTAACAAGTCCCTCGGTGGAGATGTAATTTTTGCAAAGCAGAAATGCACACAGAGAAAGTTTATACTTTTGTGACATCTTTTGCAGTTGAATCTGTGTGCGCTGTCCTTGGTCACAGCTGGATAACCTTCAGCAAGTCATTTCATGGAGCTGTGCCCTGCTTCCCACTTGCAGAAGGTCTGGGTTGGCCAACCGCAGACAGAGCTGGCAATCCTCAGCCTCACTGTAATGCACTGCTGAGTATAGGCGAACAGCCCTGGAACCGTCAGGAGTTTATGATGAGGAAGGGTGGGAAGCCAGAGAGAGTCCAAGGAAGGAAAGGTGTAAGTAAGTGTAATTTTGCAGTGGAAGGACTTAAGACAAAACATGCATTGCATCAGATGCCTGTACGTGTACTGCTGCTTTTTGCCTGTAGTCTCTGCTGACTGTACTGGTGTTTCTGGCACTGTGCTCCTCACTGCCAAAGCTGGTGCATTCCTAGCTGAAATAACAGCCTACCAACAGCAGGCCACGGATCCCAAACTGCAGTCCATTTCAAACAAACCCTCCAGGAAGAGGTCCCCTCTTCCAGATGCTGCTCACCTTCAGATCACCAGCCCAGAGCTGAAAGGCTTCTGCAAACCACTATGCTGACAGCCAGACCTCTAATCTCAGCTGGATACCCAGGTCCTCAAAGGCTGTTTGAATCCTCCTGTGACTCTCATGTGAAGAAAACTGATAGATCTGACGCTTCACATCACGGTTACCAGTACCAGACAATGCTAAAGTAACCCCAGGGTAGTGGCTTTTCTGTGCTGCATCATCACCCTGCAGGATGCACTGCCCTTGTGGCAGGAAAGAATAAAACTCTGGGTCATCGTTGTTTTGTTGCAGGGTGCTTTTTTGTCATAATGGCAAGAGGAAATGATCTGAGGAAGAAAGTAAAAGAAAGACAAAAGTCAAGGAAGATAAGCTACTTGAAAGTGGACTTCTGAAAGATTACACAGAAAAATTCCACTTTGGGAAGCTACAATTCTTGTATACAGAAGAATATTAAAAGGGTACTCTTGTGACAACTACAGTTTCTTTCTTTCAGTTCAGCTCGATAATTTATATTGACATGACATGCATTGCCTAAACTTAAAAGACAAAATCATTGAGCATCTGTCTTAGGTCAAAATAATATATCACGTATCAGCTCTGAACTGGGCTTTACGCAGTAGCAACCACTTAATCAGTCCAGTCATGCATCACTAATGAACTCATTACAGCAGTATCTGAGTGCACCACTATCCAGTCCCAAGTTTTACACTGTATCTATTTAGCATTAACATCTGCTTGCTTCTCCATGCTTTTAATATTTGTATATGGTACCTCAAGACGCTGTCAAAGCATCCATTAATTCACCACTGAGAAGCAAGAAAGCATTACTGCCCTTGGATTATAGATCAGAAAACAGTAGTGGAGAGATTATATGATTTGCCCAAGGCTATAAAACCAGACACTTTCAGATGAGGTTCATTTCCAAAAGTCTGCACTGGGACTGCTAATCCTTAGTTGTCTGTCTATATTCAAATGCCTGTTTTACCAAGAATTAAATACAAAATGGGCTGACACTAAGTATGTCTGCATCAAATCACACCTTCCATATTTTCTCTATGTTTCTGCTTTATTTGACAAGGTTTATTCTTTGTTCTCCTTTTAACCTGAGCAAATCTTTGGCAGCCTCAAAGTAAAGGTAAAATGAGTCACAAAAAATGACAGCCAAACAGACAGGAAAGGACACGAGCACTTTGCAAGCCAAACTGAATCCAGGGGCAACCCAGTGGTTTACACCAGGACCCTAAATTGCATAGCAGGATTCCCTCACTTCCTTAACTGCATCAAGGTCTCCTCCTTCCTTCCAGCGCCATCTCTTTCTTCCTTAGTTCAGCCCCAGCCAACTGATTGTAATCTTTGGGCTTATCTCTTCTAAATTTTGTGACATCTGTGTCATGGCACTGATTGCATCAGCTGAACATGCGAGCTGGTTGCCATCAACAGATTGATGGTATCAAAGCCCTGGGCTCCTCCTGACCTTTCCTACAGCTCTTCTGCACATGATGGAAAGGAAAAGAGACAGGACCTGCCCCTGTAGGATTTTACATGGGAGTGGTCTCAGAGAAGAGGCACAGCTGCACACTGCTTTTCTCCAGCAGACGTCTGTCAGAGGGGAGAGCCTGAAGGCAGCTTTCCACTCCTGCTGCCTCCTCAGCATCTGGTAGCAGGGCTGCGGATGAAGCGTATCCACACACTTCAGCTAACAAGTTATACAAAAGATCCTTAGCACGCCAAAAAGGGAAAAAAAAAAGGGGGACAGGAAGGTGCAGCTGTTATGTAGAGGATTGTTTCTTAGACTGAACATTCCAGTTTCTTACTTTTGCATAAATCCTTTTGAATGCTGTTTTGTTAATGGTGAAAATGCATTGTGAGTCTCTAGGGACTGCAATCTGTAATTCTGCTGTAACATATCTGTGCTTTTCACCTGATTTGCTCTCTGCAGTGAATGGGAATGGCATGAAGGCAGATCAGGACGAGGTTTGGCTTGTAGGCTTTGTGAACAGCATCCTCGGTGCTCTGCAAGGATGCTGTATGCAGCCATGTCACTCACTGTTTTCATTTTCTGCATCATATCCCTTTACATCTCTGAGGTCTTGAAGGACTGTGCACTTTTTGTATAGACCTCACACAGCACAAAGAAGAAATACACACATGCTGTGTGCTTTCATGGGAATTTTACTTTTGTACTATATTGTTGTTGTTTCCTTCAGTCTAGAATCAAAGTACTTTTGGGCCACAGGTAGACAGATGCTCTTTATATACGAGGAAAAAAAACAGTAGGTACTGCAGGAGTCAGTTAAAAGTAGAGTACAGATATTTTCCAAACTTTTCTTCCTGGGAATTTTCCATTACATTTTTTTATTGCTTTCTTTAGGTGTGCCCCTTTACATTTAAGAGGTCCTACTGTTAAGAACACTGTCGTTTCTTTCACTGAATCTCCAAAGCTGGATATAATGTGTTCCCGAGTACCATAAAAACCTTCTGCAGCATGGGCACCTTGCTGGCTGGTAGTAGATAATTTATGTCTCTCAGTTACCTGCTGAGAGAGTAGTTTAAACAAGATTAAAACAACCATTGGAGTCTAGCTGTTATGCAGTGGCTACAGCACTCCAGCATGTTTCCAAACTGCTGCCATCGAGACAGCTTTCTAGGGATTTGCAGAAGCTTTGTATAACACTCACAAGCTGTTTTACCTTGAATGCATCATCAGGAAAGGGTTGAACAGCGAGCTTGTGAGGAGGGCAGAGATCTGAATCTGAAATCAGTGTGCAGGTAAACCAGAGGTTTCATGCCTGAGGATTTGCATTTCATAAGATCTAGCACATCTCTACCTCTAAAACAGAAATAGGTGGGTTAGTGGAGTTCAGGTAACACCCCTTGGATTGTGATGGTACCTGCGTGCCCTAATAACAAAGCCCAGCTGGTTATTTTCAAACACTATTGGTCTCTATTGTGCTGGCAAAGTATTTGTCTTTACTGCAGGATTTCACATACCCAGACTAACTCTGTTGCCCTGCTCAGGGGTAGCCTCCCACCAACAGTAGCAATGAGATGGGGTTTCTTGTATAAGTAGAGCTATTATGCCTCTAGTCTGGGTTCACAAAATATCATGCATATGAAGGACTAAATATAAAGGTAGGACTGTAAAAATATGAGCAAAATATTGTTTGGTGTAAAGCAGTGTTGGCGCTACTGGCCTCAGTCTTCAGTAGATCTGCATCCATCTATGGTAGTTGAGCATCTGTCTCTATATTGAATCCAAAAATGCATTAGCATTCAGCCGTCAGCATATATGCAGACAATGTTCTACTAAAGTATTTTTCATATATCTATCCTGTGAGAATATATCCAATATATGCAATACATACATATTCAGTACTTTTCTCTCTCTGTATGTAAATAGATAATTTTATATCTACTTTTTACGCACATGCACACATATATGTGGTATATATTAAAGTAAGCAGATCCTTTGTCGCAATTCATATGATTATATATAAATATGGTCATCATCCAGTCAATATCAGTTTTCTTTCCTCCATTTTTTCAGCTTTTCTGGTATTTGTGTGCTTAAAGTACTGCCTGTGTAGGCTCAAATAAATGTATGACTGCAGTCACTACTTACTGTGTGCAGTAATGCAGACTTTAATGAGAGGATATTTCTTTCTGAAAGACCTTGTCTTTGCAAGGACCTCTTCTCACACTCATATGAAAAGAGATGTGTTCTGATGAAGTTAGAATAAAAAAAACATAACGATCAAATCCTTTGGCTTTCTGCAGATGTGCAGTCAGGGTAGCAATTTAGCAATTCAGTGAGGAATTTACTGGGTCCTTGGGATTTTTTCTCTCTAAACCTCTTTCCTTCCTGCTTATTTCAGTAACCTATCTTTAAGTAGAGACACACTGCTGAGAATGCTCCACGTAAAAAAAGATTGTAGAAGATGCAGGGAAGCGAGTGGGAATAAGGCCTTGATCCTAAAGTCTTTGAAGGTAATGGATTGACTTCAGCAGGCTTTGGCTCAAGCCCTAGCTGTCAGAAAGAAAAGTCAGTAAAGGAAGCAGGAAAAATAGTTCAGAAACAACATGGAAACAAAGGAGGCAGAAGTAATAAATACTGAATACAAAAGGAAGAAATCATGAAAAGAAGGAGTGCCGATGACAGAGAGGCAGAGAAGAGCAGTAGTGGACACCACTGAAATGTCAATAGGTGAGGGTAAGAAGAAGGAACAATAAGGAGCTCATGAAAAAGGCTGTGCAGGAAGCTGGTGTGCTCCTGTGTTTTCAGCTGGTCATCCACATAGCACAACTCTGACTCCGCCAGTGACTAGGTGTCAGAGAACTACACAGTCTTGTCTCCCCACTGCAGGAAGGATGAGATCATTTAGGGTGTGTTTTTCTTACCACCACAACGCTGTGTGGTGGGCTAAGAGCAGGACTTAGGAGACAAGCTCTATTTCAGAGCTCTGTCTGGCAACCATTAATAGACCTGTGAAAGTATTATTTTTCTCATTTTCTCCTCTTGAAATATGCATAAGCCTGGTGACAGGAGGTTACTCGGCTGCTGTTTGTGAGGTAGGGAGATTTGCAGACAACTTCTGCTGTGAGCCCCCATGGTAGGGTCTGTGCTGAGAATGGTCATTCCTCCTATAAAGGATCACAGTAAGGTTTAGTTGTTCTTCCAGCTCTTCCTTTAAGAATCCTTTGATTCATTAAGATAATTACCAACAACTCTGTTTGCTTCTTGGCACCACAACCCAATAATGAAGTTCTTGCAGCACTGTAACAACTGAGCAGTAACTCTGCCAACCAGGTAAATTCCATCCTACACTTTTATTGTCAAGGGCATCCACGTACCTGCTTTTTTCAAAAAGCTGCACCAGTTGGATTTTGCTGAAGCTGAATTATGACTTTCTCCTCCTGGGTTTCAGCCAGAGACACTGGATTGTAGTAGGGCCCCAGGACAGCCAGACAAATGTCCAGAGAGGGATGGAGATCTGCAGGTGACATCTCTCCACCCATCACATCTCTGTGCCTTAGAAGACAATCTTTTTTTTCACTTCTTCTTCAGAATAGCCTCTTATTCTCTTCTCTCCTGGGCCATCTTTCCCTGCAATATCCATTTCCCAACTACATTTCTTTGGTGTCCTTTTACATAATTTTTCCACTTCATCCCTCCAAAGAAAGATTTAGATTAAAAAGGGCCTTTTGCTGCTGTCACCTTGTTCACTGTCTATACGCATAATATTCACTGCTCCATCTTGTGTGTTGCTACTCAGCACATAAAGTCTCAGAGCTAAAGACCGTCTCTTCCTCTGTTTCTCAAGGAACTACTTAATAGGTCAGTTGTTAGGCACGTGCAGTAAACATCATAAATAATAACGATTCTGAGTTTCTTCAGCAATGATTTTCTCATCGATCTTGGTTTTAATTCCTGTGTACTCTGGCTCCAAGAGCTATGTATACATAAAAATAGACACAAGTGGCTTTAGAAACCAAGAGTTTTCCAGCAGCCTGCAGAGTTATCGTGCGGTGAGTGGACCCTGTAAACACATTAAGTACTGACAGGTATCTGATACAGCCTATCAGATTATTTCAGGTATGTTTCTCTTCATAAAATTAAACTTTTTTGGCAGAGAAATACTATTCTGGGCATCTGGGTCAAGTTTGATTATTTTAGAAAACTTCTGCCAGAATTATTCAGCCATCTCTAAGCATTAGGCTTATTTGATGGGGTACCTTAGAAATTCCTGGCCACCTTTTGTCCTAAAGGCTCGAATTTCCTCCTCTCTTGAAGGAGGTATCTGGCCTTCATGGCAGAGTCATTTCCAGTCCCTGCAAAGACCTAACCAATTTTCCCAAAGTAAATTCAGATTAAAAAAGCAAGTGCCTGGATTTGCAGGGCTGCAGTCTGCACAGCTCCAAGAGCTCAGCCTTGCAGCTGCACAGATCAGCAGAGCTGCTTCCCCATCCTGTGCCACAAGCATCAGCCATTTGCTAAGGGAAGATTGAGAGCTCATGAGCTGAGAAATGCCCCAGGATCAGATGAGAACTGGAGTGAGACTGAGAGAGACCAAGGTTGAGCAAGGAAATGCAACCAGGAACCTAATTTGAAAACTTAAGAAATCACGCACACACACAAACTCTATGTTCAGAGGGAACAAAATATCTCCCTCAAAACTGGGAAATGCTAGAATAAGGATACCTGAAAAACTATATTTTCCTTTTTGAACATGGTTTGTGAGATGGAGTTTTTAATTACATAATTGCATATTATTATTATTATTTTTTCCCCACAGACTCCCTAACTTGTTTGTTGCAGTTGTTGGGAGACATATAACTGGAAGGAAGAAGATAATCTTATTGTCAGTGCAATATGACATCTATAACATCAGGCAAACTGCTTAATTTTTTTTTTCTGCAAATTAATTCTAAATTTTGGTATTTTAGTTTGTGGGTACTCACCTTAGCATCTGGTCAGCTTTGCAGCAATGCTGAGCACTCATAAGAGAAAGTGAATTCAGTAGGATCAGTGCAGTGAATGCCTGAACTATGTACAGCTGACTGCTCTGAAATAGGTCTTAGGCAGTCAAATAGTACATTCAAAATAGGGGACTGAACCTTATATTGCCTTGTTTCTTTTCCCTATTTATGAAGTGAAAGGGAATGCTCTTTTGTCCTACTGTATATTGAGAAAAGCTTATCAACGGGCATGAAGCACTCAGGCTCTGTCAGGGTAAGTTATACGCAAAAGACCTTATGACGAATGTAGCTCCCGTCAAAGCAAAGTCTGAGTAGCATACAGTAAGGAGGAAAGAGTGTATGCAAGAAGGAAGATAAATCAAAATACGAAGACTTGCACATGTACTGAGCACCATCTATCCTGTGTGCTAAAGGAGAAGGGAACTGTGGAAAAAAACTGTGTTCAGATATTAACAGATGCCTACATTAAGAAAGCAGACTTGGAGGAAATGAACAGTGACAAGATAAGAAGGTGCTCAAAAGCGTTCTGTAGAAATGTGTTAAGGACCTGTAAAATTGAGATAATTATACTTTTCCTTGCTAGTGAAGTGCCCTGAGAACTGCTCATGAAATCTGCTACAAGACTTAATGAATTATTATTTTCACAGGAGCAGTAAGATCTTATGGAGTGGCTCTAGGATAGCTGAAAGGATGGATCTGAAGATGACTGCAGTCAGTGGGAAGTTAGTTAATTTCAGGGGGAGCTAGAGAAAAATCCATGAGCTACCAAATCCAGTTTCATTTTATGAAGTAATTTTGTGTCATGAACTGTGGACCCTAGAGACAAAACTACGGATTTGAGGTTATTAGGGTGACATAAACCAGGATCTGGACTAGGTTTATTTTTTAAACAAGTTGCTTCTTGGCAGCAACCCAGAAAATGAAAACAATATGCGTAGAAAAATAAGAGGAAGGATTGCACGGAAATAAAACAGCAGTTGAAACTAGATCTGTACAGACAGAGGAGTCAGTGCAATATAAGACAGGGACTGAACTGAGGCTCTAATAAAGGCATTGTCCAGCTGAACTAGTAAAAAGCAGTAGAATGAGGGCTAGTGGAGGCTGACAGGGTCACCTCAAGCTCATTTCCCTGCATGCGCCCTAGAAGGAACACTGTAGAAATGGCCACTTTTTTCCTTCTGTCAATTATACAGCAGAAAATCTGAGCATCTGCTGAGGGCTCTTGTCCATGACAAGCAAAAAATGGTTGCATTAAAAGCACAAGCCAGTACAGTGAATGTGACCAAAGAAATACAGGCTGACAGTGAAAAATGCAGCAGATTTGAAGTGTGCCATAGCTCTCTAAGTTTATGAAAGCAGTACATCTAAGCAGCTAGCATGGAAAGCAATAATAGGGCACGTGTCTGAGGAGTTACTGTGGACAGGCAAAAAATACAAGGTTCTAAGCATCCTTTAGAAATAGAGCGTTACCACTGCAATGACAGAAACATAACCAGACTCCCTGCTTTTAGCCAAATTCCCAGATCCTGATCTGAGCTTTCAACAAGACACACTGGTCCCAGTGCTGCCAAGAAGCCTCTCATTGGCGTGAGATCTCCCAAGTGTGAGCTCCCTTTGCTCAAGAGTTTTCATGAGCCCCTTGCCTCTCTAAGGAAGAAAGCAATGTGTCTAGTACTATGCCAACCAGAGATAATTGGGCTGTAGCTACTCTGGGTAGGTGAGGATTTGAGAGACCCAGAAGAGGAATGCAGATATTTTCCTGAATTACTTACACCTAAAGCATGCTCTGAGGAGAACGTGAGAAACACTGGATTCAGTTAATTTGACTAAATGAAGAATTATCAAACACTTATGTTCTCCTAGTAAACTTCCCAAGATGATAGCTATGAGCTCTTGTGTTCTGTTGAGTCTCTTTGGAAGAATCCTCTTCATTACAGAGCATCTGGCACTGCAGCATTCTGATCTGATCAGCTGTATATTGCCAGTGCATTGCAGCTTCATTACAGCAATACGGATTTGCCATTCCCTCTTGATTCAATCTTGAGATGGTCAAAAAAGACAGAAGTGGAAACGTTCAACTACGTGCAATCCATGAATTCTTCCTTACCACAAATCTCTTGGGTTTGTGCTTTTCTCCTGTCACATAATTATCTGGTTGGTTGCGTGCTCATAAATGTCAAACATTTAAGAGGGAATGGATTTATTTTAATATTGTCTGTTTAGAGTAAGAATTTAAGGACAGGGACCTTTTCCTTACTGGTGTATAGACATAATTTCTTCATAAGGAACATGGATATATTCAGATTGCATAAATCAAAACACTCGGACATCTGTGCCACGAAAGAGACACTATGACTTATGCAAAGGAAAAGTATGACTCCCAGATCTGCTGGAATTAAAACCCCGTGACTGTAATTAAACTATGTTGCTTATATGTTGTTTTAATACTTAAGCACTGCAGTACATGTTAAAGTGTGAGCAAGATTGCAAAATTAGATTGAGCAAAATAAGTTAAATTTTCTGTAATGTTGACTTACGAGCCTTAGTCAAAGCTTGTTATGGGGAAAAAACACGGGAGACTTCTGACATGGCTTTGCTATTTTAATTGTATTTATACACTGTAATAAAATGTCCTTTAAAATTTTCTTGTTTTTATGGTCTTTCTCTTATCATAATGGCTACACATGAATTTACTGGACAATTTTACTACAGTATCTATTTGTTTAGTAATGGAATTTTGACAGATGTATTTGTGAACATAAATATCAGATTTGTTCATCCCCATTACTAATAGCACAAAGTGTTCAAACTGAGACGATCCAAAATCCCATTTGACCTTTTCCTTTGGATGAGTTGCCTAGTTCTTGCGCTTTTCCAAGCACGTGAGGAAAACAATTTCCTTCCTTTGGAGTTATTTTATGTTTTGTGTAGTAAGCAATGTGGAGGAAATAAAAGTTCTTTGTTTACAAATAACAGAGTCCCATCCAAGTGTTAACAACTGTTATTATTAATTATTTACATTGTGGTGGCTCTGCAGAGACATCATCCAGAGCATAGCTCTATTATGGTAGCTCTATGCAAGCACAGATGAAAAAGATTATTGTTGCTATTCCTTATGGCATGTACACTCTGTTGCCCAAGGTAACAGTGATTTGTTTACAAAAGGCAGCAAAAGGGCTTGGATTAATCCAAACAAAAAGCCTAATTGTACTACTAAAACCATTTGTGATAAGAAAGAAGGAAACAAAACTAGAACAGAATGTGCTAGATTAACCTCCCATCTGTTTACTGTTAAAATAATAGAGGGATCAGCTATTCCACACTTCAGAAGGGCCATTAAACAAAAAGACTGAAGAGGAATCAAGACAGTCGTGAAAGGCAATATGCTAAGGGGAGTGAGGCTTTTTTTTTTATGGTTGCTTCCTACAACATCTTCCCTGTGCTAAAATACACCAATGCCCTACCAGCGTTTTCACTCTCCTGAGCACAAAAAGAGCAGACCGGAATGGAGAAGAAGATCCAGTTAACCCATTACTCATTACTTTTGCCAGCTTTGTCTATAACCTGGGCAAGCACTGAGCTCCCCTTGCTGCTCTTCCTTCCGGATCTTTTTCTTTTCCATCTGTTTCTTTTCTACCTTTTTAACTTTTCTTTTTTAAGTGTTTTTCTCAGTTGGCCAAGATCACAGACCCTGTTGCTATGACTTTAAATAGATGGAACTCAATGCACTCAAAATCCCAAACCCTATTTAACCTTTTAGTACTGGTCATGGACACACTTTTGATTCATTTATCTCATCAAATTTAATATAATGCAAATGGAGGGAGCTTACAGTCGAGAAGCATTATATTAATCTAACATTATAAAGAAGATATTCTAATTTTGGACCCAGAGCTACTTGAAAGCTTTTCAGTTATTATTAAAATCAGCATCAGTAGGTGTTAGATCCCCCCCGAGGATCTCAGTTTCAGAGACTGATGCAGGAAGCCTGTGGCATATCAGGATACCAAAGTCTGTAAAACTACAGGCCAGCATACTAATTACTGGATCACTTTCTTTTCTCCTATCCTATTGCCGTTTCCAGAAGATTTGATTCATTATTGTCGCTTCATTTTCAGTAGTATGCCAGCTTCCTGGGCAACCAACACAACATACCGGTTCCTCTGAATTCTCCAGAAGCAACAGTCCCCCACAGAATCCCTCTCCCTTGCAGTGCTTATTTAAAGCACAGATTTGTATGGCCGGAGAGCAGCCAGGCATGGTTTTTGGTTTTTCTCTTTGCTCTCTAAATGATACTTAACCTACTGTTCCAGAATCTAGAGAAGACTGTTTGCTCCTCTGGACTTTTTCTGAGAAAAAATTATTTCCTTTCTCTCTAAGAGAGTCTTTTCCATTAAGCTTTAGGAGAAGCATTCTCTGCTAGAATGCATGATCATGGTCATAAATGATTCTCAGCACTGCAACTCATGTATGAGAATTAGAGGGAGCAGCCCTTGTCATTTAATCTGATCCACAGGGGACTGAGAAAGAGAAGCAGGCAGCATCAGCGCCTGCTCCTGTTGTCAAAAGCAAATCTGACAAAAAAATAAATAAAAAAAATAAAAAAACAGTGGAGATCTAGTCTGTGCAATGGAGAACTGAGCTTTTGACAGAACTGTTTTAATTAAAAATGCTTCTGCTTGATGGTACTAGTTTTCTGCGTAAAATTGAAGCTGAAACAGTAATCATAACCTTAGCTATTGTAATGTTGTAACAATGCTGAGGTCTTCCAAACCATGCTGCCATTGATTTACACTCCTCTTCCTCTGGGTCCATTGTGGCTGAGTTACTGCCCTGACACACCAATTCCCTGTACAAACTAAGGGAAGGAGAAGTGCACGTTGATCTATTTACTCGTGATGGGGAATCCAACCCATAATGCAGGATACTGCTTTGCTACATCTGCACTACATTTCCCAGGCAGCAGCGCAGCCATGTTTGGGAATCAAAATATTTTCCTTTTTCGCTGCTATTTCAGGCTATTCTACCTCCCAAAGTCACCTCAACTGCCAATCTTCCAAGTAGTTCTAACCAAGAATCTTCAAGGAGAGAATGAAGTGACAGAAGGGGGACCTAGTTAAGGACAGAAAGGAAACCTAGACTTCCAACGTTTGCATGCCATCATCTTCTAATGAGTTTATTTTCTATTATGTGAGGCACTTAGGCAGATTCTTAAAAGAAAAAAAAAAAAAGTTGTTAATAATGATCAATCTACATTTACTCTGCACATAACTGCAGAGGTTATGATGCATGGCATAATTGCGATGCACTGAATGTTTCCCTTTTATGGCTGCAGAGGATGCAATAGGCTGTTACTCACTTCTAGGTAAGGGAGCTCTTCCTTCAGTTTAGGTGTCAGGAATTCGTGCTTCTGCTGCTGAGATTTTCAGTCTTGATTGTGACTGGCAGCTGTAGACAGCTACATTTAATTATTTTACAATCAACACTGGTTTGTCACATTCTCCTTTCGAAACGACTCCAGTGTACCTGACAACAATACTATATCAGACAAACCAAAGATATTCTTGGAAAGGAAGGAGTTTTCCTGAACGCTTTTCATTCGAGGAAGGATTTATGACATGCTTTATGTGGCCATATTTCTTTGTTTCATTTCTCTTTCCCCAAAAGATCACAAAGAAATAGAAAAGACTCGAGGTTAGACCTGGCATCATTCCCACACCAGTCTCTCCCTTAGTCAATGATTAATTATTTATCTGTTCTCCTGAGAAAGAAAATCGACGCGCAAACAAAACCAGGATGTATTATGTGTATTTACAAGCAAGGGAAACACAGCAAAGATAAAGGAAAGAATTGTAAATTTGAAATATGCTTGCAGATAAGATACTAAGGGTAAAGTGAAATTTCATGAATGTATTCAAGTACATTGGCCCAAATCCGTGCCAGCTATTAATCCACAGCTCATGGAACGGTTTGTTTCACTGTTACTTATAAACAGAACAAAACCCAACTCCAGAGCAGTTACAGTGGGCAGACAGTCTCCACACAGAGCACCGTGTACTGGATTAGACTGAGAAAAACACGTTGAATCAGATAGCTGCCACCAGAGAGAAAGGATGAGTTTGTACCTACAACTTTAGTGCACAGCTGAGGAGGGACTGACTGTGAAAATCAACTCCTCTCCCTGCTTCTGCTCCATAAGCCTAGTCTTACCTTTTTTTTTTTTTTTTTCATCGTGAACACCTTCAGGGAAGACATGTTTTGCCATCATTCATGAATGTAAAGATTCAGGGTTTGTTCAGTGATGTGAATGTGAGGCTGTCCAGATTTGGCACGATTTTCAACAGTTTTCAAAGATACTTTAAGCAGTGTTTCCAGGAAAAAAACTGAGTCTATCAAGAGTTTAACCTGAGATTTAAAGCAGAAAAAAATGTATACACGACAAATTATGGCACTGCCCTCTTAAGCTACCGTTAGTGAGAATACTAATCTTAATAGATTGCTGAGTTGATAATATATGACAATTCCTATACTCTGCTGAGACCAGTCATGAAAAACAGCAGTGCATGAAGGTCACGTGGTTTCAGTTTTACAAGAGCTACGGCATTGGAGCTGCTGAGTAGTGAGAACGTATCTGACCTGAGCATCTTTCAATCAGTGAGGTTCCACCTTTAAGAAAAAAGGAGCAGCTGACATAAATGTTATTACTTCCACAAATTAATTAAGGTTTCTTGCTCTTTTGTCTGCCACATACCCTTTCATTCTTTTTCTCTCCTGCCCTTTCTTTTAATCTTGCTTGCATAGGAGACAGGAATCCTCCATCACTTCAGCATTCACTTGTACATATGAACCCAGTGCAGTGCTCGACCTTTCTGATGACATGCAAAATCACCTCAGAATGTACAAGAGCACAGCAAACAACTAGCAGGGAATGGAATCCCATGACAACTCACATATGAGTTTAGGCAAAATCCATACAAGCATTACAGTATGTGAACATGGTAAGAGAGATGCCAATTGTACCAACTGGCCCGATGCCTTCCCAGCCTAAACAGCAAAAAGTGCTTCCTCAGAGTACTTCTGACCTCAAGGAGCTCCTGGGGAGCCTTGAGGAGAAGGTTGCCTTAGTTGTGTCTTAGATGCTTTCCCTCTAAGCACACATCTGTGTGAAAAATGGTAAAGATACAACCTGGTAATAACACCTTTCTAACTAGCACAATGCCCAAACGCTTAGGAGATATTGACGTTGCTGTGTCTACCACTGAAATGCAGCCATTTCAGGGCTGTAAAGCAGCAACTGCTGCACAATCCACTACCAAACAGTCTGAACTTTGCTTGTGAATACTACTGTCTCCTGCTGAAATCACACAGCATGTGTAACCAGTAATGTGTGGACTCAGTGATTCTCAAACACCTTCCTGCCACAGTTTGTGCCTCAGACCTTTCCTGGATTCTCTCTGCCCTTTCAGTGCTCCAAGCCTTTTCTCACTATTTTTCCAACATGCACTGTGGCTGCCAGAAAATTTATTGAGCAAAATTAGACTGACACTAGAAAGCATTGGGCTTCCTTTATCTGCTCTACTGCACCTCATCATTCAGCTTTCTCTCACCAGAATATTGGGACTCGCACTTGTTACTGTGCACACAGACATGTAACTTTCTCTTCAGGTCGCTCTGCATGTTGGTGCTTTGCATTTCTTTGTTGCCCTTTTGTTTGCTCACAACTGGCTTCATGGCAGAGACATACCTGACAGAGAAAGACATCAAAGAAGGATGCTTATTTTACAGTCTGGCTGGTTTTAAATAACCAAACAAATAAAAAAGGCATTTGGAAATTTTAAATGAATCTCGTCCTGAACTCCTAGCTGCAGCAAGACATCACAGCTCCGAGGTGGACAGGTGTTTGGATGCTGTGGCAGCAGTGGCATTGGTGGGTTATGGCTCAAGAATTGCTGTGTTTGCAGGCAGCAGAATTGGTGACCTGGGAAGCAAGCTGCTGATTGCTTAAAGGCCATGTAAAGATCTTGTCTTGCTTCTTCTCATATTAAGAAGATTTAGTGTCAGATTATGGGTGAAAATCTGGATTAAAGTGAACCTGAATTTTTGTAAAATGAGGACCTTTTGCTGCACTTCATAGGTAACTGTCAGAGAATGTGATTATTCAGCCCAGCTTTCAAGCACTCCTGAAAATGGAGACCTGAATGCAAATTCTATCATTGTTATTCAGGCTCATCATCTGAGCACCTTTGAATAACTCTAAGTGGCTATAATGCAAGATGTGCAGTGAGGTAGAGGATGTGTGTTTCAGAACAGATCGCTGTAGCTTTATGAACTCTCGGTGTCATCATTTGTATCAGTGTGGCACCAATCACCAAGGCTTGTTTTGAATCCTACAATGAATTATTGGTATTTTAGGCTGCACAATCTTTTCCTTTGTTATGTCAGGTGCAAATGATGGTTTGAAGTGAGTACTACTGCTTTTGCTCAGCATCTCATATGTTTGCTTACCTGATGCAGTGTTTTTTGGAGGCAAACAGTGAGAGCTCTTGAGTCAGAGCTTATAAATGCATCAGCAGGTAAACCTACAAACAGTAAAGGATAAAGTTCCTGAGAGAGGTCAGCAGGGGGATGCAGGGCTGTTGGAAAAGGGCCAGATGAGAGTCATGAAGGCGATCAGAGGGCTGGAGCACCTCTCCTATGAAGGCATGTTGAGGGAATTGGGCTTCTTTCTCTTGGAGATGAGAAGGCTGTGGGGATAGCTCGCTGTGGCTTTCCAGTACTTGAGGGGAGCTTACAGACTGGAGGGGGGATTGACTTGTCGTGTGGTCTGCTGGTGACAGGAGAAGGGAGGGTGGCCTTAAACTAAAAGGGGAAGGTTAGGTTAGAGGTGAGGAAGAAATTCTTCACTCAGAGAGCAGTGAGGTGCTGGCACAGGCTGCCCAGAGAGGCTGTGGGTGCCCCATCTCTGGAGGCATTCGAGAACAGGCTGAATGGGGCCTTGGGCAGCTTGATCTGGTGTCTGACTTAGTGGTCATCAACTCTGCTTATGAAAGAAGTGTTGGAAAGTCGCCTCCACCCTCAGCCATTCCATGATTCTATGAGAGGCATTTATATCTTAGTCTGGCTGCTCATATATCGGTTTCAATCAGATTGTTCAGTGGTTGTTGTATTTCAAACCAAGCCTCTTAAAGGACCAAATACATTTATTCATGAGAATGAATGCTTTTAGCCCACACTGACACTAGAGAAACTGGTGGCTAACTTTGCTATTTAATCAAGCTGAGGCAGACAGACATTTAATATTGGAGTTCTTGTTTTTTTTACTCCCTGTGGAAAAATCAAAACTGTCTATATAGTGATATTCAAGTAAAAGTGCCCAAGTCATGAGTACATTTAAGCACGTGCTTAAACTTAAGCACATGCTTGAATACCACTGCTGTTCCTTGACCTTAAATGGGACTTGGTTCAAGGATGAATTGATATTTATGTTCCTTGAACACCTAAGATAGGCTTGCTCATGATTTTTTTGCTTTGCTGGATCAGGGTTTATAACTCCACAAGTTGATTTTTATACTAGTCTAGTATTTCAAGTGCATATATAAAAATAAACCTAATCTTCTTCAATATTCCATGTCTCTGATCTCATGACATCCAGAACAGAAACCACTGATCTTTTCAGTAATCTGACTTACAAATGTTGTTTTAGAAGGCACCAGCAGCGAATCACACCTTCAGTTGGAATACCTACATTACTGCATCTCTGTTGCATGTGACTAGCTTGGAAAATGAAGTTAAACTTGAACAAGAAAAGTAATTTAATACATGATTTAGAACTTTAACCACCTTACTACAAATTAATCTGCATGCCTGCAGACCTTTACTTGTATAAGCAACTCAATATGATTTGACGAGGAAGGAATTATTAGTGAGATTTGGCCTGCCAACTGTAGAAATGATTGTACTGTAGATCAGTGATAATATTTACATGAAATGTGGCACTTCCATTCAGTTTTTCTGACTTTTTTCTCCTGTAGCATTGCTGAATTTTTCATCTTTCAGGACAAATAGAAGAGAATCAAACTTCTCTTGCATCAATCTGAGTATAATATATAGTCAAATAATTGATCACACTTGTCCTGGTTACCTACTAAAAGAAATCACAGCTGAGATCTAGATAGGCCACTATTCTAAAAAAACAATTCTGTTGACCTCTAACAGAGTTTCAAACAACTTCATGACTGATGGATGAGTTGCAATGCTTAGTATTTTATGGAACTGGATCTTATATTGTAGATTCACACACACACACACAAAAAAAAAAAAAAAGATTAGAAAATATATAGAGGCCTCTAGTCCAAGCTCCCTTTCAAAACAGGGCTAGATGCAAAATCAGACTGGGCTGCTAAGGACCTTGCTCAGTTTTAATAATGAACAAGGGTGGAGATTGAGCAATCCTGGAATCAGTGATGTGTTAGTCCCACTGATACAAATTTCTTCTGTATTTCCAAACAGTATTTCCCTCGTTGCAGCTTGTTGTTGCTTCTTGTCCTTTTGCTATGCATATCTGAGAAAAATTAGGCTTTATCTTCCTATAAGATTATGATAGTGTAATTACACACCCTGTTGGCCTTCTCTTCTCCAGGCTAACCAAACCCAGTGGCCCCAGCTTCATAGTGTACAGCAGGTGCTCCAGTCTTCTAATTGGCTTCTCTGGAGACTTTCCAGTTTGTCAGTAGCTCTTGATCTACGGGCCCTGGGGTCCAATGAGGTCACTTGCTCAGCCCCATCCTGGAGTGTTGCATGGGCTGCTTCTGACTTTATTGCATGTTTTTTTGCATCTGCCTTTGTTGAACTTGACATGGTTCTGTCTAACCCACTCCTCCAGTTGATTGGTGTCATTCTGAATGGAAACCCTGCCCTCCATTGTACCATTCCTCCGGTCTGGGGGTCACTTGATGGGGGTGCATTCAGCTTTAGCATCCACAGCCATATGGTGTAACAGTAAGATAACATATTGACTTAGTCAGCGAGAGATAATTTTCTGCTTTTCTGGCAGTAATAAAATTCCTAATGATTGTTGACCAGAATTCATGGAATACATCTGGCTGCTAGACTAGGCTGAATATACAACACAATTTGCAGTACAAGTTATGGTAGTTAGAAAAATAAGTAGTAATAGTGTTGATTATACATATTTATATTTAAAGGCATTTCTGATGGCTAACTCTGAATTGAAAAGAAATATAAGATGGAAAATCAGTAATATATAAATAGATATGTAGAGAAAGTGGTTGCAATTATCTAAGAAGAGGGATTATATTGGCATACTGGTAAAGTTCAATACCTTACCCTGCCTGCTCCAGCCACCCTGATCCGCATTGTGTGTCTTTAGAATTCACTGTGCAGCTCCTGTCTGCTTTGCTGTCATGCCTTACGTTTGAGATGCTACTATGTGTTGTGATGGTCATACTGAAGGAAGAATGTGATGTTCTGTGGAAGACGTGGTAAGGTTTCTATCTGCTGAAAATGCAAAGCAGAAAGCCTCTCAGTGCGCTAGCCCACTCTGCTGCAATCATTTTTCTTTATTGACATCCCTGGCTGTGGCTGTGAAGGGAAGCAGACAATCTCAGCTGGGAAGCAGTGCAGAGCACAGCCTTATGTGATGGCGTTCTTAGCTTTCTGCTAATGTAATGCTTGTGGTATCCCACGATATCTTTGCTGAGGCATTGCAAGAAAAAGGTGGCTATCTTTCCCAACCTCTTTAGATTAGAGCGGGCCACACCCTGCAGTAACATCCAGCTCAATCTCCTCCTACCAATGACAAAATAACAATGAATATTCATATTGCATGTATTACCAGTTACTAGGTCCAAGATTCCCATTCACCACAAGACTGCTTCCACCACTGCTCCATTCATGTAGAAAGGAAGAAGCCACCTTGCCTCCATGAATTGGGTAGTGAAGATGTCAGAGAGGGCTCTTGGTGGGAGACCCCCCATCTCTCTGTACTTCAAAGAAGGTTTCACTAATGTGAGCCATCTGGTGCCTTGCCATGTCATGAAGGGTACGTTTCAGCTCAGGAGGGACCAGAGTTACAACATGCAAATGTGAACAGCACAGGCAGAGCTGCTGGGATTAGAGTTACATCTCAGGTTTACTGTTGAGAGTTGTCTGAACCCATGAAGTTGCACTTACCAGCCTAAGAACTTGAAATTACAGAATCCTATGGGTCTCTCTGTGTCAATTCCAGTGGGCACACTTCTTCGGAGAGGAAAGCCTTTGTTATTTGGTCACAAACACCACAGGTGAAGACAGAATGCAGCTCCTTTCCTAAGCCCTCATTTTAAATATCTGTCTGAAGATCTACAAAACTACAAGACTTGAATTTTTAACTAACTGCCCTCTGCCTAAAAAAAAATAATTTCACTTTCAGAAACGGTTCATATGTTGAATGAGAAGAATAAAAAGTTGTTTTTTTTAAAAAATAGGTTTTCTTGCTCCTGACCTTTTAGTTTAAACAGCCCTGCAGCCAACGTGGGTGAGATTTTAAAGTCAATTGGTTTTGATTATAAGCAATTGAATATCACACACTGAGTAGGTACAGTATGGATTTTAGTTAAGTTCATTAAAAGCACGCAGGTATGGAAGGACACTGTATTAATGGAGTGCTTGGAGCACCTTAAGTTTTCAGAATGGCTTTCCAGATCATGAGTTCCAAATACTACAGGAGAATTACAATCTGCTGAATGGATATTCAGTTTTACCAGTATGTCCATATTGCCAATACATTGAGAGCTGTATTTGCCAAAAGTGACACTGAAAATTTCTTTCTCAAGATACTGCTCATTACATAAACAGGTGAAAGAAGGGAAACTAATACCTTCAAAGCCTACTCATATTCAGATCCAGATTTTTCAGTAGAGAACATCTCGTAGGGTGCAGCAGTTTGTCGTATAAGTGCTCTTCTGTAAACACAGATGTTTAAATGAAAATTAGGATATAGCAAAATCTGTCAAAGGTAGAGGAATGATGAGTATTGAGCTCATCATAAAGCTAAATTACCTAATATTGGGTATGAAGACAGTGGGTATGCTGGGAGAAGCCCTGAATTCACTTTTTATTCAAATCCAGACCTTGTATGGAGTGTTCACTAAGACATCTTATGTGCCAAACAACACCTCCCCAGATTAAGGCGTAATTGTAATTGCAATGGTTCTATACTCCCCAACAACAGAAAAAAATCCCACTTGTATTTACCACAGAAGTTTTCAGTCCCTTAGATAACATATCTTGGAACACAATAACACAATAACAGTGTAGAGCAGTAGGCTTCACACTTCCAGTCTCAAGGCAGAAGTAACTTCTAATAAGCACAACCTGTGGCCTCAGGCCTTGAATTACAGGAAGTTACAGTTTCTGATGTAGTGTCATACCTCTTAATGGCATGTTTAAAACTAATTTTTCACTGTTCCTTTTATTTGCCAACAAATAGGTGACTGCTAGGCACTGTATATCCTACCACAATGTGGTTGCTCACTGGGCAGTGACAAGAGCCTCAGGTTAACATTCCCTCCCTTCTGCTGTATCGTGTAGTTAACTCAACCTTTATGTTTCATCAGTCTTTTTCTGCAGACAGGGACCTTTCTGCCTTCATGAGCCTCAGTGGGAATACTTGGGCCTGTGTCTGTTAACTGTGATGACATTTACTGACCTCGTCATGTCAAGAGACAGGAAAATTGGCAATTAACAGGACCTGTCTTCAGGGGAAGAAACAAATGTATATCACTTGTCTGTAGGCAGCACAGGCTTCAGATGTAGTTCTCTGAAAATAAAGCAGTTGTCCCAATTTAAGCTCCCCAAAGAAGTGAAATACAGTCGCTGTGGCAATAGTGTCAAGTCATCCCTCTGTATTATTCCATTTGTTCCATCACAGCCTATTCTCTCCAGGGAGCTCATTTGTATTCTCTTGCTTTCAGGTCATCTGACTCTCCCTTTGTGTCACGGATTTAACTTTGTCTTCTCTTTAGTATAAATTAAAATGTTACCGTTGCCATCAGCCTGAGGCCGGAAACCACAACTGTGACTACTGAGCAACCTATTTTAAATTCCAGCACAAAAAGCCCTGTGCCTAAATATTTTATGGCTAAAGGCCATTTGGCTTCAGATCTAGATCTAAATATTCAGAATGATGTTTACTATCACTAGCACAGCCTGCCATTTCTTTGGAGTATTTGCTGATATTGTATTTAGAAGTGTGTTTTTTTTTCCCTTTTGAGAAAACACCGAGAAGGGCAGCCTGGGCTGCACTTCAATCAGTCACTGGCATCAGCATAAAGTTGTAAAGGACATTTTGCTGCATGTTTAGAATGCTTTCCCCGTGGAAACCCTTCTCTTCCCCTAGCAGCGCTACGGGGAATTAAGAACTCACAGCCGGCTATTGAAGTGGATACCTGAACATACGTACTCTCCATTTAAGCATCATTTTCAAAGGTCGCCACTGGCATATGTTCCTTCCCCTTCCCTCGCTCCATGTGAGACGCTCTGGCCATCTGCAGCAAAACTGCTTTTCTAATTGCGCTGCTCCCTCTGCAGAACAACGGTCCTGAGCTCGGGCGGGGGGGGATGCTGTCGTCTCGTCGCCCGAGTCGATGCTGTGCTCCAGATCTCCCCCCGAATCCAGTAACGCTTATCTGCACACCCAGAGCAGCTCGGTCCGAGCAGGTCTGTGCAGCTGCTGCTGCCAGAACAGATTGATTGATTTTTTTTTTTTTTTCCCCTGTGCAAACGCAGATAGCACAGCCTGCTCCGGCCAAACGAGAAAACACAGCCGCAGCTCAGGGTATTGCTGTGGATGACCCGTCTCGTAGAAAGGTTGGGCCTGCTGTATCCCTGCCATACAGATCTCCATCCCAGCCGCTCACGCTCAGCAGTGCCTCAGCGCTCCCGCCCGCATCGCCGCACCGGGAGGCAGCAGCAGCACCTAGCGGTACCAGCAAGCAGCACCGAGCGGCACCAGCAGCACCGAGCGGCACCAGCACTCCCTGCCGCCGCTCCGCTTCGCAGCTGGGAAACAGTTCCATACACACCGCTCCTCGGGCAATCCCCTCATTTTCCTATCTTTTTCGAAGCATGTGAACGGCAGTGCTTTGCATCGCGAGCCTTCTGCTAAAGGGAGCTGAGTGATTCCCTTGTTTGGCCAGGGATTTCAGGGAGGTCCCCCTGTGTGTTGGAGTTACGGTATAGGGACACGAGCGGCCCAAGGAATTACTGCAGCACTTCAATTCAGGTTGGATGTCAGGAAAAATTTCTTCTCCAGAAGAGTGGTGATGCACTGGATGGGCTGCCTGGGGATGTGGTGGAGGCACCATCCCTGGAGGTGCACAAGAAAGGGTTAGATGTTGCACTAAGGGATGTGGTTTAGTGGGGAAATACTGGTGGTAGGTGGATGGTTGGACTGGATGATGTGGGATGATCCAACCCTGGTGATTCCGAGATTCTAGGATTTCTTTATAACTTTATCTGTGGGACTCTGAGCAATGCATGCCTGTGGAGCTGTGGTTCAGCATGCTGCTCTATCCCCGAGGCCTTGGGAACCAAACTGCCTTCTCTACAGCACAGCTGAGAAACAAAGCCAGCAGTGCCCCACCACAGCTTGCCCCACCACAGATCTGTGCTGTGTCCTCCCAACACCCAGCCTGCCTGACATCAGCATTTAACATTTAAGTTATTAAACTGAAAAATATCATCCTGCTCACTGGGAAAGCAGAGGGACTTGAAAGTTATTTACCATTCACATGGTGATTTAACACAGTACCCCAAGAAGATGCTGTGACAACGAATCAGGATTTTTCTGTAGGTCTCCAGAAGAGATGGGGATGCAAAAAGAGTGGTAAATGAGACGCTGCTGTGCATGGGGCAGTTTGCTCTGCAGCTCCCAGCTCTGCCTGACCCAAGCCTTATCCAAGGGTGGGAGTTCTGAGCAGAACACACAGCCATGTCACGTTTTATTTGTTCTCATTGCCTGTCCTCAACTTTCCAGTGTCAGTTTTAAAGTGGAAATCAGATTGCAAACGCTATACATATAAATAATGTATTGACTATTTCATGCGAGCTGTACCAAAAAGGTGTTACTGCATGAAAGGATGTAGTGATACAGTTGCCTGATTAAGGGAGAACTGAGAAATTAAGAAGAATAGGTAAGTAATTATGTATTGTCTAATGATCATCTCTATGCTGTTACTTCTCTGAGACGTGAATTGTGAAACACCCAGGGCTGCTGCAATTGGCAGTCTCAGGATTGATAAGCCACCGTACAATGTCACTGTTTTTATATAGCTATAACAGACTGTCAACGTCAATGACTGGATCAGTTCACAGGAGGAAAAAAGAAAACAAACAATCCCAGCCTCATTATGTACGTGCACATCCATATGCAGTGGTATCAATGCGGGCCATTCTACCGGAGGATCCAGCAGATAAATAACCGAGGCTCTTATCTCGCAATTTTTAAATGTCGCTAACGCAGCCCGGCTGTATTTTTATCCTCTTACCGCCAGGCTGCCTGTGCATCGCCACACATCCCGCTTAGCTGTCAGCTCCCCGCCGCCGGCTTAAAGGAGCGGAGCGGCACCGCGGAGCCCCAGCAGCCCCCGGCCCCCCGCGGAGCCCCGCCATACCCCTGCCCTCCGCTACCCGGCGGCTTGCCGCCCACCGGCTGCGCTCCTGCGAGGCAAAACTTCTCTGTCATACACCCCCACTCCCCTCCGCCTTCTCCGGCTTCACTTCTGTCCCTTTCGCCCTTTCACTGAGCACGGAGGTGCTGGCGGAGAGCCCGGGGCTCGCTTCGGGGTCCGCTCGGCGCGGCGATGGCTGCGCTCCGTGCTCGCCCCGATGCCCCCCGCTCTCATCCCGACCCCGGCCCTGCTCTTCCCGCAGGGTGGGCTCTCCTTACGACCACCGCTCCGCCGCCGGCTCTCCCCTCGCTCTCCGTGGATCCTCTCCCCGCCTTCCCCACGCAGGCAGTCCCCGGCGCTGTCTCCCCCCGCACCCTAGAGGCAGGGGCCCGGAGGTCGAGCTCCGCGGCTCACCCTCCCCCCACAACCTCCCGGTCCGGCTGCGAGCTGCGGGGAGGGCGACCCGCCCGCGAAGAAATGCCCTGTTGAACTTTGAATACATTAGTTGACATCAGTGCGAGTTGGGGCTGCCAGCCCCTAGCTCCCTCCTCCTTCCCTACCTCCTCCTCCTCCTCCTCCGCCTCCTCCTCCTCCTCCCCCCCTCCCGGTCTCTGATGGAAAGAGTTGAAGCCGCGCCGATAGGAGCAGCCGGGAAGAGGCAGCGGAGCGCAGGGCAGGACTTGGGTCCCAACTCCGGCCGCGCCGCGGGGACGCTGCCCGCAGCCGCTCGCATGGCCCGGGGCAGCGCACCCTAAGCGCCGGGCTGGGGCGAGCCGCCGCTCCGCTCCGCTCCCCGCTCTCCTCCCGCTGCAGCCGGAGCGCGATGCGCCCGTGAGCCCCGCACCGGAGCCGCCGGAGAGCCCGTAAGCGCAGCGCGACGGAGGGACCGGGGGAGGGCGGCGGGGAGGGGGCGGCGCAAACTTGGAGGCTCGGCGGGAAGCCCCCCCTGCGGCCCGGGGTGCGGAGAGGTCGGGGCACCCCGCGGAGCGCCGTCCTCCTGCCCCGTCCTTCTGCCCCGGGAGTGGGCAGTCGGGGCGCTCCGGGAGCTGCTGGTGCGGTCCGGGCGGGCAGGATGGGGAGGGAACGAGCCGGGAGGCGGCGGAGGTGATTTCTTCGTTCTTTCTCTCCTCCTCACCTTCCAGCTCTCCCGTAACCCGCCGAGCGGGGCTGAGGCGAGAGGGAAGCCGGAGAGCTTAGGCGCAGGGATACTAATGCTTGTTGTGTTCGTTTTTCTTCATTTTTTCCTTTTTTTTTTTTTTTTTCTTTCCCGGATGGTAATTTGTCTTTGTGGTAGGGGTGGCCCATTAAATTTCAGCTCACGTCCTGATGGAGATCAAAAGCGAAGGGGAGAGGGAAGCAGAGAGCCTTGTGCGGCTCCGTAGCTCCGTGCATTGTTAGAAACTTACGGGGAGGGGGGGATTCCCGAAGCAACCTTTGCGGCTGCGGCCCCGACGCCCACACCAAAAGTTGGAGATGTGCATTTTCCAACGCTGCCATCTGCTCGGCGCTGCTGCCCGGGAGCATGCTTGCTGTTACGCCTCAGAGGAAACAAACAAAAGGTGTGCTGCCAAGTCGGGCTGAACCTGTCTGTTCATGGGCTTAGGTGGAGCGTATTAGGGAGTATCTGTGTCCTAAGGGTTCAGTGTTCTCTCTTGGCTCAGGTTGGACTCTCTCGTCCTTAAAAAAGGTCTCCAAATGTGGTAGATGCCAGTCCCGGTTTGCTTTTTTGGTTTGTTTGTTTCTTTTTCATCCTCAAACTATTTCTGCGTGGATATATCGGTTTGGGATCATAGTAAAGTTTCCTTTTTTTGTTGGGCGAGCGTTCCCTCTCATTACAGAAAATACTTCTTCCAAATTACAGTGTGAGCAGCACGAGGTCAGCTCTCCGCCTCCGGACGGGTTCAGAGATGGGCTGAGACCCCGCACTGACTGCACTGCGAGCAAAATACAAAGCAGTAAAGCTAAAAGTTAGGACAAGCTTCGGTTCTCCCTGCTGCCTGGGATCAGCGGAGATGCAGACTGAGTGCAGGCAAAGAGTGAGAGGAGCTTGTTCCAGCTACACACACAGCAAAGCGCTCCTCGATTATATGTATGATTTGTGAGCGCCCAAGGGAGAAAACTGGTCATAAACTGCAGAGAAGGCAGTGGGAAAAGGAATATTTAAGCATATCACTCCGGATTTTTAAATAGAGGTTTCCTTTTTAAATAGCTGCTTGAATCATCCCAGTCTCCTTTTCATTTTTCTCTCCCTTTTGAACTACAACTTTTATTTCTGTTCAGATCATGTGGAATGCCAAGCTGGCTCTGCACAAGGCGAGCTGCAGTGTGGGATCTCTGCATTTCATGTTGTGCCTTTTCCATTGTCAACACAGTGGAGACGATTTCTCCTTTTATTTTTTTTTCTCCTCTCCCGCTATTTTGCCTTCTTTCCTCCAAGACATTAAGTTTTTGTCCTCCCCTGTCAGCAACACGTTAATCCTGAAGTCATGGGGTGAGGGGGTAGGGGGGGAGGGGCGCAACCGGGTCACACAGACTTAAAGAGAGGGCATGGGGATGGAGTTACCTGGAATCCATAGAGCCTGAGAGAAACTCAGTGCAGGTGGTGCCGTGGAATTTCAGCTGCTTTGCAGTGGGATGAAGCAAGTGCCCAAGCAAAACGGCATCGGTGGTGCGGTGAGGTTGCTATTTATTCTCCAGACAGAAAGCTGGAGTGGGGGAGCGTGCATCCTGAGCTTACTGCCATTGCTTTTCTCTACCTGAGCTTGGAGTCAGCTGGAGAAGTCCGGCTGGGCTCAGGCCTTGCTGGGGTGTGTTCCTGCAGAGCGTTCTGTGTCGTCTTCAATGTGACTCGGAGGATGCGTTTCTATTTTAGCCAGGTTTGATAACCGTGTGAGCAGCCACACTAGGGTTAAGTGAGACCGTCTGCGTGAGTCTGTTTTCCTGAAAACAAACACGACGTTGAAAGTTTCTGTGGAAGTCTGGGCTGTTGCTTCGCTGTTTGGCAAAAGGGGGCAGCAACTAACAGTGCCACAAAGAAATCTGCCGCTCTGCTTTCATGTCGGTGTCTGCTATTGCCGGGGGCTGCGAACTCGGGATGCTTGGAGCCCTTATCCAGGTGATTCCTCATAGAGACAGCAGCCAAGTTAGCTGACTGTGAAAGTGAAGAGGGAGCAAAGCTGTCGTGGTTTCAGTCCGGGGCTGCATCAGTTCCCCACGCTGGTGTGACCGGCGTGGAATCTAAGGCCAGCACTGCATGATTTTAGAGCTACTCCAGTTCTCCTTATGTAGGCTGATAGCAGTGACCTTCACCTCTCACCACACTGGTTTTAGGGAGAGTGCGATGGGACCCCAGGTTTGGATTGCTGTTCTTATAAATGCTCTCCAAGGAATTGTCAGCACTGCTTTTCGTAGGAAGAAAAATGAACGTCTTTGTTTCCTAAATTTAACTTTGTTTGAGAACTCGTTTGTTTCCAGCCTAGAGAAACATATTGATCTGGCTTATAAAATATTGCTTGTAGGATGCATTTAAAAGCCTTTTCACCTTTTATTTATCTGTCTGCCTGGAATCATTACATTAACGCTTCCTAGTTGATTTCTGAGTGAGAGCCATGGGTGATTTTGCAGAGGGTCTCACCGGGTGCTGCCTCTTCTGAGCACAGGCTGCTCAGACCCTTCATGATGTGGGAATGCAGCCTGGTCCCACCAATACGGAGGTGCTGAGGGATGTGGCACTGTGACCACGTCCTGTTATTGGTGTATAGCACCTGGATCTGCAGCCTGAATGTAAGCCCCGTGTGCAGTCTGCAGTAGATTTGCCTTGCTGCGCAGCGTGCCCGACTTCTAGTGTAGAGCTGGAAAAGGGAAATGCAATCTTATGCAGGTAGTGGTGGAGGCGATTCAGACCGATTCTCTAGGGGGTGGAATTCGTTGTTGTTCGCTGTGCAGCAGCTGAGATTGCAAAGTACCTCTTAAGTGATGGACTTACTTTTTAGAGACTGAATCCTTTGAGGCTGAACTGCCACTATTTAGGTTGCATCTTTGTTATTTAGCCCAGGACACAAACAGTGGAGAATTACAGTGCTATCCCCGCTGTGCCTTCAAATAGGCTGTGTTCGAATATGAGTGCTGTTGACTTTGAGAATCAAATAACAGTTCTTTGTTACTGCCTGCCTTTTTTCTCTTTAAGGAGAGAAAAAACAACTTGCTGATGAGTGTGTCAGCCAGGCTTATTGTAAGTCATTGTTTCTCTTCCTTTTGCATTGTGGACTACTGACTCTTCCCACATACCCATCTCTGCCCATGGTTGCAATTTTCATGAGTTTCAATGGCAGCTGTCTGCATACAGCACAGGACTTCACAGGTATTTGGGCTTGTGAGCACAGTGCCTTGCTTTCTGGAGGTTATTATTCAAACCCAGTTAGTCTCCACATTTATTTCACCACGGTTCTCGTTGTCATCCAGCAAATACTCCGTAACAGCCATTATCCCCTACCCCAGGCTCACATGGTGTGAGCAAAGTGCAGCAGAGCTTTGAAGGCTCTGCTGTGACTCAGTATGCAAGGTCTCCTTGACTACAGTGCTTTGGCTCCCAAAGTTACCTACCAGAAAGAACTGAATTTTAAGGCCCATCCAGAATAGCTCCAAGTGATTTTCTGCTGGGAAGTGCATGAGTGGTGTTACCGTGGAATACTTTGGATATCTGCTGTCAGATATGTATCTACGTGCATATCTACATATGTTTTGTTTTGTTTCAGAATATAATAAGTCTGGCCAGTAATTTGCATGTGAAGGATGTTACCAAGTTACAGCATATGACTCTGAATAGGTGATGGAGCTATTCATGTGCTGATAATTAAGCATACACCCAAACACTGTGTTGGCTATGGACTGGTGTGCCCTATTTACTTTCTAGTAAGCTTTGAATGAGATCGTAAGTAAACATGCTGATTGCTAGTCTTAATCCTCAGATCAGTTGTGAACATGTTGGGAGCTTCTAAGTCATCTGTGTAATTTCATTGCTTTTCTGTAAGGAGTCATTTGTGGAAAGAGCACAGGATATTTTCTTCCCATAAGCTGCTTTGAAGGGACTTGTGCTCGTAAGGTGCTGTGTGTTCATGACCAGATCCTGACTAATACAAACCTGCTTTGTGCAACAGACGAAGTGCTTATGGACTTGGTAGTCTCACTCTATAATGCACTCTTTATTGGGCCGTTGCTAGAAGCCATGCCATGTAAGTTGCTCAGTGCCAGTTTCAAGGTTTGACTTTACTCATTGTACAGGAGGATGTGACCACCTGGGACAACCTGCGGAGCAGCACAGGAACCATTCTTGGCCAAGTGCTGCGCTGCACTCAAGGGCTCAACCATTACTTCAAACCTGGGAGGCAGCCTCAGCAATTGGGAATAGCATGCGAGGATGCTGCAAAGTGAATCCTCCAGCAGCCTCGTGTCCCACTGCTGAGTGTGCTCAGACTGTGAGCTGAAACGCTGTCTCAATCCTGCACAACAGCCAGGCTAAGTCCTGCTTAGATGATCTATGAGCAATTCTCAGTTTAAGGGTTTGGGGCTTCCAAAGTTTGCATACTTTGCAGATTGCTCGTGCCAGTCTTCAAAAACTGTTAGCTTTTAAGACAAGCAGATGGTTTTAGCAAAATATATTTGCTGGCACCTGGAACAGGTGGATCTAGAATCAATTTATGCAGTGTGATTTTATCCACACCCTTTTTGGAATCATTTTGTACCCTGGAGCCACCTAAGATGCTTATTATATACCCAATAGGGAGCTGCTTCTGTCTGACTACATAGGATTTTACACATCTTTTATAGCTAATGCCTGGATTGAAATGCAAAATTTAGTATGGGAGTGCATGTGAATTTGGAAACTCTCTGGAGAAAATGTGGGTGCGTGTATCAGTGAATGAATTGTGTCCTCCATAGACAGAGAGGGCTGTTTTCAGTGGTAACGAATGTCCTGTGTTCGGCGTTTGTCATTTTAAAAGTAGTATTTTTCATTCCAAGTGCAAGCCTCGTACAGGCTACTGATGTAAAGTAAAAATGGGGAAAAGAACCCTTTAACTGCATTTGAATGGGCAACAATGAAAATTTCTGACTTGCTACAAAGATAGGGATCAGATCAGTGGTTCCAAAAAACGGCTGTGGCAGCTCTGAGCAGTTGCACAAGAAGGGGAAGATGCTGTCTGTCCTCCTGAGGGCAGGAAACAATCTGGACGAGGCCACGGTGACATCCTCATCCTATTACAGAGCTGGGCCATGAATCACTACCTGGCTTGTAGTGATTGCATGAGGGTTCTGAGTGGATGCTGGGGCTGTCTGCATTGATTGGGGTGGGAGTGGGAATGGAGTTTGGAAGTGCTTTGGGGCCAGCATCGTGCTGGAGGAGGATGCTGACTGCGGAGTGCCTGCTGTACAGCTCTCATTGCTTTGCTGTGCTTCCCGGCCATGTGGAAGTCGGTTGGCCTGCAGCTTCAGCTAAAGGTTGCTTATTTATCTCCCGCAATGCTGGTTTACAAGAGATCAAAGATTAGTGGGGGAGAAGACGGCAAGAAAGGAAAGGGTAGGAAGTTCACTCTGGTTAATTCAGTTTGACAGGATAATACGGTAAATTCAAGAACGTAGAGAGAGACGCATTTTGGAGCCTGTCCTTATAATGAATGCAGGAAAGAAAGAATTGGCGAGGTCTCAAAAGTTTGCCGGAGTGATTACAGATCCCCCCGCTCTGCCTCACGTTCCTTTCTCTGCTCTCTCTTCCTGACTGAAGCCAGTTGTCTGCCAGAAGGAGATTTTCAAACACATGGTTTGGACAGGGCAATCAGTCCGTATTTATAAATCACTTAATATTTCACTCTCTGACCTTTCTGGGGTCCGCTCCACATCTGAAGGGCATTTTCATTAAAAATACAAAGCTGAGGTTTGGATTCTGCATGTGTCCACGGTGTTTCTCCAGTCTAAGAGCGCTCAGCTTTTATTGGTAATTGCAGCTAGTAACCACCTACTTAAAATTAAGGACAGCAGGGCTTGTGGTAGAATGAAACAGTGTAGAGAGACATACTTTATTTAAAATGAGAAAAATAGTACTATGCACTGTGAATTGGGCTCTGAGATGCTGTTTCTGTGCTGATGGGGAATGATGTCAAGTAACACGTAATACAAATGTTGAGGATGATTAAGTGATACAAGAGTACAGCTTACCCAGAATTCTGTTTTGTCAGCCATGCTAGGCAGTCCAATGTAACAACGGGCAAGGAGGTGTTTCTGTGGGAGGACCTGAGGGCGAAGTATGGCCTGGAGAATGTGGTGTTCATCTGTGAAAGATATCGTGCAGCATAATGATGAAGATAGGCGCCAGGTAGGATTGCCTGTGACTGGAATCAGTAGGAATTGGACTTTGACATATGTGAGAAGTCTGGTGTTACGTGACATGCTCAAGGTCATAGAGTGAGTTAGTGACAGAGGTAAGATTGCAACCCCTGGAAGAACTCATTCACCTACTTAATTCCACATGTGTAGTTAAATCCTCTGAATTAAATGCTTCATCTGAATGCTTTCCTGGATTGGAGCTCCAGACTTGTGCCTTACAAGCCCGTGTGTTTGTCTCCTTGCTAAGCACTGCCAGCAGGTAACTCCATCCTCCAGATGTGTTACTCACCTGAGATGTTCCAGTTAGTGTGACAGAAGAGAAAATAATACCCTGATCTCAGGAGCACAATTGGTCCCAATGTTGTGAAGACGAGATGGTGTCATCCCTCTATTTTGTACTTTTTTATACAAACGTGCAAGTGCATCTATATAGATTGAATTAAAACAAAAGCAAGTAATTAACGTCTTTAAAATTTTACATTTTTCCCCTTTCACCAACAGAAACTGTCCCCAAGAGAGTAATTTGCTACATATCTTCTGTATTTGTCTAGGGCTGTACGTAAGGAATACAAAACATGGCATTGCTAATGCTATGTGTTCCCTCTAATGGCTCTTTGAAATATTAAAACAGCTTATATTTGGAATGAGTTTCGCACACCTCCTTCTCTGCAGTTGCTTTGCAAATCCAGGCTTCGCTGCTTTGCTTCAGCAAATTATGAGTTTATTATACTCCCAGAATGCTAATAGCACTTCGTTTTCTCCCTAAATTTCTTCTTCATATTTATGTATTGATTCTTCATTTGAGCACACTTTTGCAGATAATGACGATACTACTGAGGATAGCTTGCGTGAGTTAATTGTAAGAATGCCATCCCTCTCTGCCAAGAGCCTCTCTGTAAAGTTCATAAGCTAAGGCATCCAAAATGCTAATGTAGCGAATATGACTGGATAAGCTTACTCCAAATGTTATATTTCATTCTTATTTTTGTAAAAACCAAGTGTATTGGAGTTGACAAATCTTAATTTGATTTTTCATTGAAACCTCACTGGCAAATTTGCAGATGCCATGCTTTAGGTAAGCAGTTGTTCTGATGGTCACTTGCTCTTTACTCAGTTGAATCACACATTAACTGTGAGTGAACATCTGTGAACCAGAAGTTTTAGTGTTTCGCCCCTTAGCTTACATTTCACATTCGGTTCCAGAGATTCTCCCCCATCTCAGTCCCTCATCCCACAGTGTTGGGTGATAATGCCAGGAAAGTGCTTTCAGTTGGTTTATATCTTCCCTGAGGCCACAGAACTTCCTTGAGCTGATTCACGTTCAAGCTGGTCATCTGTTCTTAACGAGAAACCAGTTTCAGTTTAAATCTTTCTGTTGGAAGAGAACATCCTGAAATTCCTGTTTAAGTGTTAAAGTTACAGCAGCCCTAGTGGTTATATTGCCTCTTGCTTTCTCACTTGCTTCTTGGCCATGCTATGCTCTCATCTGGAGAGCAGAGCATTCTTTTTCCTTGCTGTGGAAATACTTGTGAACTGCAATCAAGTCAGCTCTTAATTTCTCTGTGATATTTCAATATTATACTGGATTCCTCTGTGGTTTTTCAATCCTTATGTCAGCCTGATGGCTCTTCTCTGAACACTTCCTGAGGATGTTACTGGCCGAAGAAGACAGAATGATGCTGACAGATGCAGGAGCTGGGGAGAACCGGAATGGCAGAGCAGAGCTGAGCAGATAGCAGGAGAGAAGGGCTATATGGCAGATAAGTTGGAAGGCAGAAAAAGGAGTCACAGTGGCACAAGAATCTCCTGGCATGAGGAGCCCAGTTTAATATATGCCTGGGGAAGAACTGGAGTAGCTGTAGCATTGAAAGACAACAGCATGTTTTTGCTGGCTGGGAGCTGGGTAAGGACTGCAGCAGTGGTAATGCTTGTAAATCAGAGCAGCGTATTCTGTCAGAGCTGCTCTCTGTGGGTAAATTTCAAAACATCTGTCTGCACTTTGCTTGGGCATAACCAGGTTCTTTCTGCTCGGTTTGAAGTTCTGGTGAAGTTGCCACTCTCTTCCTCCAAGCGTATGATCTGATCCTGCAGAATCAAACTGATTTTGCAATCTGTACACAGGCAAAATGTTTCTTGTTTCAGTGAAATAACTGTAATGAGAATTTATTGGCCTAAGTTCTCAATTGCTAACACAAGGCAAGTGCTCTGAATCTATTCCACAAGTTATAGCCATGTAGAGCTGGGCTGCACTAACCTTAACCGTGATACTTGTGATCTGAGAGGACTAGAACCTTCCCATAAGTAACATGATTTCTGTTTTTAGCTTGGAGAGATGTTATCATTTAATGAAAACCCTTTGTTTTCTGGCAGCCTACTTGGCTATTCATTTACAAAGCTCTCACAGGACCTGGACATCCATGAAAAGTGCAAGAGCTTAATTCTGCTCACAGATACAGTAGTGCAGCCTTATTGAAGAGCTGCAGTTGTGCTTGAATGATGACTGATAGCACGAGTCCAGAAAACTGATGATAAATTTGTACCTATGGGAAAGAACTGCAAAGGGAGCATGCTGGTCCAGAGACACACTCCAAAATTAGGTGTGCAACATTGTGCTGCAAAACCCAGAGCCAAGGAAAGCATTTCCAGTTTTAATTAAAACAAAATCCAAAACAACAGGATCTCTGTTTCCATCAGTGTTTAACCTTCCCAAATGTTTGAGCATGAAATGCAGAGGTAATTGGTTAGAAACCTGAGAAAAATAATGAGGCTTTTTTTTTTCTTTCCCCATTCTCAAGCTGATTCAGCTTAGAAAGGAAAAAAAAAAAAAAGAAACCTCAGAAGATTTTATGTGGGCTGAGTCACTCCACATATAGACCAAATGAGCTACAGAAGTGCTTCAGTGAAGTTATCGTGTGGCCCTGAGCCAGTGGGATTATTTACATGGCAGACTTCTACCTGGTAAAATCAGGGGCTTAAATAAATTGTATAAAGAATTGGAAATAATCTGATGTCTGCAGTTCTAATGGCCTGAGTTATTTGCAGAAGAGATAACGCCCTGATCCTGCCCCAAGGGACATCAGTAGCAAAAATTCCATTTGCGTAAGTTAAAACTGGATCTTTCTCTCTTTCTTCCTTTCTTCCTTTCTTCCTTTCTTCCTTTCTTCCTTTCTTCTTTTCTTCCTTTCTTCCTCTCCCCAAAAAAATAAGTACATGTCTTGCAGTTCTTATCCAAGGACAATTTGCTTTAAATTGGCATACCTCCTAAGTCAGGACTGCATGAGTTAGCCCCAGGTTTTCAACCAGACAGTACCTCTTTAAAATGCAATGGTATAATTTAGGTATCTCTTATTTGTTTTGAATAGCAGGGATAACATGCCTGTCAGTTACAGAGACTTGACAGAAATGATTAAAAGGCAGAAGATCAGGAAAAAGGCATGCTTATCACAGCCAACCCTCCTCGATGAAAACGTAAGTGGCGTATTTGCAATTGAGGTGTAACTGAAAGCATTTTTGAAAATGCACTTTGTAGACTGCATTGAAATGGTGTTTTCTATTATGACCAGTTTCTGGAACAGATTATCATGATTGTAGGAAGCACTTCAAAGCAGATTGGTGTAGGAAGATCTTTCCCCGAAAACTTTGGCTTCTTTGTAAGACAGAAAGCTACAAATGTGTCTGCAATCTGTCTTGTTTCAGCTACAACAGCATTTATTTGATAAAAGTGGGCTGCTATTAATTTCCAAGATGCTACAAAGACTTCGCAACCCCCTTGGTTTCACAGGGGTTCCAAAGGCCGTGTTTCCCTTCTCCCATATCATTCTAAATTTCTTTTTTCATGTTTTTAAAGACTGAGACTTAAACGCTATAATGAAATGCTGAACTGCATCTGATAAGCAGTCAGATAATAATTTAAAATACTGGTGGCCAAACTTCCATAGAACAGGTCCTGATGCATCACCTGACCCATCCCCTGAGCTGACACAGGATCAACTCCACCTCCACCATGCAGATGAGCGAAGTTCAGGTGAACTCAGCATTGACAGGAACTGGAGAATGCCATCAGATATACTTCAGTGTATTTGTTTTTGAACTCCTACCAACAAGGCAAGCTACATGCCATTTTGCCAAGACTCCCACCAAAAACTTTGTTTCTAGGCTAAATTCTGTATCATAGGGAACTGAAGTCTTCTGTATACTTGCAAACACAGAACAAACAGGAAAAGCCCAATTTCTGGTTGGCATGAAAGCAGGTGCTATAATACACTGAAGTATGTTGGCATGACTGCAAATAATTCTTGTTGTTCAAGGATATTGGGAAGGGAGGAAGCTCACACAGAAAATGAAAGAGAGCAGTAATGAGAAGGATTAAAAGCAACTCCTGTGTCTTATCCCCAAGATGTGATAGCACACACAGTGGAACAAGAAGAAGAAACTTTCCAAAGTGTTATTTTGCACTTCATCAAGCTGCCACGCAACAAGCCCATCGCATAGCCCTTCGTGTGCTTCCCAAACACACACCTCCTTCCACTAGAGAAGAAGCCGTAGCACAGAGTTAAGTCACTTACTTTGGTTCATCGAGGGCGGCAGCAAATGAGAGTCCTGCAGTCACAGCTGCTCCGTCTTGTTTGACTGCAGAACACGATGAATTATTTATGCAAAAGTAGAAAGGCCTTGAAATGGTTCCTTTTCTTTTGTAGAAATTATTTTTTCCTATAAACGAAGGCTGAATGATGTGCTGATGGGTTTCTTATGAATGCATACCATAAATGTTAAACAAGGTATTTTTTTTTTTAATCTACAACATCATCAGATGAACAATTCTGACACTTTAGTTTGCCATCAAAATATTGCGTTGTTTTCCATGTTCTCTTTCAACAAGTAAAGCAACCCTCTGTGTGCTGCCATCCATAGAAGTGCCCTCTGTGTGCTACAGCCCATGGATTCAGCTTGAAGTTGCTGCCTTGGTGTTTGAAGCCTGTGGTGGAAATGCTGAGTCATGGCCTGAAGCAGTGATTGAGCACCTGTGGGAAGGCAGGGCAACCCAGGGGAGCTCAGGTGTGTGCAATTCTCCTGACTGACTGGAAGGGGAGGAGCCAGGATCCATCCCTTCCCAGAGCTTATTTAAGGGTTGGCAGTGGAGGTGAGGGTATCTTGGTGGAGATCCTTGTGTACCTCAGGCCTTCTGAAGGTAAGCAGCTTTTTTTTTTTTTTTTTTTTTTTTTTTTTTTTTCCCCTTCATTTTTGTGCCTAAGGCTGTTGCATTTGAGCAAATCCTCACTCACTGGAGGCTGGAACCTTGCTACTCTGCTGTCATTGCTGCACTTTCTATTGCGTTGCAAAGGCTCAAAAGGAACTTTTCTTTACTTATTTGATGCTTGTTGTCCTCCGTGGGCTGAGAGTCTGTCTCATTTAATAAGGAAAATAGCTGCCAGAAATTGAAATCTTCCTCATAGCTGATGTTGTAGGTAGGTTTCCTCCTTGCTTTTCTGTAGCCACACCGTGTCTGATGTTCACTGCATCACATGAGGATGGAGAGCTGAGTGTGCTTCTGCACGGCCACCTCTGGTGTTAGCCCTGTGAGGACTCTCTTTGGCCTTTTTTTAAACCTGTTTGTCTTCAATCGCACATCCTGTCATCTGTTAGAAATCTGCTTTACCCTCTGCTCAGGGTGATTCATTTCTTTCTTGTTCTGTTACTGAGCTCTGTAACGTTTGTTTTAGTCTAAAGTACAATTTATCTACGTGTGCTACCTTATGCAAAGGACTGGTTCTGTTTTTCTTTCTAAGGAAGTACAGGTCACTGTTAAACAAGCTTCTAAAGCAGATAACACTCTGAGCCCTTTCTTACCCTTTCTTTTCTCCAACATAGAAAATTATTAACCAGGCACCTCTCTTGCCTGTATTTTTAGTGAGCATAAGTTAATCTCCTTAATATGTAGTACGCTCCTTGCATCTACACATAATTAAATCATATTTGTTCTTGGAAACTATTCATTCAAGTGTAAACCTGCTTCCTGAGTAAATATTCCTTTAATTAGTAGAACAAATAGATTGTGGAGTTGTGGGATTTGGAGATGATTGTCATAGCATTCCTTTCCCTGATGTCTGCCTCAGATCTGCAAGTGCAAAAGTGTGCTAAATGCAGTCAGGGAACGCAGCAGTGTGCTTCTTGCAGTTTGAAAATAAATGCTCCTTGTGACTATTTTACACCTACAGAACCCTTCATTTGAGGATTACAAAGTGCTTCACCATGCTGTGTGGGTATTATTTATTTCCCTTTTACAGAAAGGTGAAGCGAAACAGAATGATTAGGGCCAATTTTCTACATCCCCACATCGTATTAAGAGGCGTAGATGTACTAAGACATATATGGTTGTGCACTACTCCTGCAGAACAGCTGAGAACATGGCTTTTCATATAGGCTAATGAGGTACAGCTTCCATTTTTGGATGCCTGCTTGGGCACATCTGGTCCCAGGGGTCCCAAAAGCAGCTGGTGGGGACTGAGCGCCAAAGGCTCTAGGCACCGCCTGCCTCTCCAGCAAGGCATCTCATTTCTGGATTTGTCTGCTGGTGTTCAGTGGCTTGGGGCTGGGCTGTGCAGATAGTGGTAAAGCTGAATGAAGAGTGCAGCCTTCCTGCTGCCTGGCTTGCTGTGCCAGGGCAGAATGATTATTCACAAATGCAGATCTTTGTCTTTGTTGTATGGCTTACCTAGGAGGCTGGAAGCTCAATCTGAACAAGTGCAGTAGGAAAGACATGCATGTGGCCATAGCATTCCAGCATTTGCTTCTGGGTAAGTGTGTATGTGGGTGTCATTTCTCAGGATTTTTTTATGTTGTGACTATATAGGAGTAAATCTTGAGAAGTTATGGGAGAAATGTTTCCTGTAGGAGTAGTGTTTGAGAGTCGTCAATGTTTCCTGACTGCAGGTATGAGTTTCTGATAGGAGAGGAAAGATTTTGAGCTCTGACTTGCTCCTGCTGAGTTAATTAGCCTGTGTTTAAATAATTTCCATTCCTGAGCTAGAGTTGCAAGTGTGAGAAAGAGAGAGGTAAGAGACCACAGCTAAATGAGCCCCTTATTAACGATGCAGGTAAACGAGCTTTGTAAATGGCTGTCTTGAGACTAAGCAGGAGAGTGTGTCTGCCAGTGGAATACTGTTTGGGTGTATCCTTAAAGGAAGGGGTTTGCTCTGGAGTCAGCAGCTAAAACATCCCTTCTTTGAGTGCAGTGTGCCACGAGTACTGTGCTTCTGCCTGGCTCTACTTCAGGAGTGCGGTGCATAGAATTGGATGGAGGGGACTTAGGAATGCTGGAGCTGATGGATGCTGTCTGATCCCACAGGAACGGGGACAGCTTTTTGTGTCTACTTGTCTTTAGATGGCTGTAATTCTCAAAAGCATCTCCATTCATGCACATACTGATTCACAAGAATCTTCTCTTCTTACGGTTCCTTTTTTAAAAATTCAATGGAGCTATTAGATGTAGCTGAACCTGATCAGATAGTGGGCTGTAAAAGAATGAATATGTTTTTAAGTAACATCTTTAGCAGCAAACAGGCTTAGAGATTTGTTTTCTCTCTCTACATATTTACTCTAGCTCTGATAGCTCAAGGGCTCCTCCTTCATTGCTCCAAAGGTTTTTTTTTAAAAGCATGAGCTTCAGCTGACCAAGTAAGTGCCACTTGCTGGATGTCTGTAGTGCGAATACATCCTCTACCTCATCAGCTAGCTCAGGTGTGCCTACCTGTGCTGGTGCTTTGTATCCTGCCTGCTAAGTAATAAATATAGAGTGCTTTCATGTGGTTTGTGTAATCCTCTTAACTGCTAGAAAATGTACGTGCTGTGTTACATAGCACGTACTTGCTTGGGAGTTAGCAGGAAATACCTATTGCCACTTGGATTTGCATCCCATATGGCTGGCCAATAATTTCATCTTTGTAGGCAAGTTCTAACTTTCTCAGAGGTCAGATGGTGCAGGGATAGGAAGTTTAAACGGCTCCAAGAGGATGTCTGATGAGAGCTCTCTGCCTCCACTTTCCACTGAATGAGTACAAGGGAATATATGTAATCTGTTTTGTTTGCTGAGATCAGAAGTTCTGCTGGGATAAGAAAGCTCTTCATAGATTTGAATAGCACCTCACGCCAGGCACTGCACTTTGTGTGGAACCTCTACCTCTCTCTGTAATGCAAGCAGGAGTGGGAATCCATCTGAAATACATATGCCCTGTGGTCTGAATGTTTTGGCTTTTCTTTCATATAGTGATCTCTCCAGATCTTTGAGGTATTTAGTGGAAATTGTTTCAGCATGAATGTAGTATCTGAGCAGTGCGTGTGTTTTTTGTAGTGTGGGAGCTGAAGCAGTACAGTGCAGCTGGAGCCTTGGTGTTTTGCTGTGCTGTAGCAGGTAGAATTGATTTTACAGTTAGGTGAGACTGATTTCAAATGTACCTTTACTGAATTTATTGGCATCTACAACTACTGGTGTTAAGAGGTTAAATGGTAGGTATGTTCAGCTGTATGCAGTCCAAAAATTTGTTTAGAGATTCAAAACAGTGGAGTCTCCTGAGAATGGTCCTTTCTCTTGACAAAATGTCTGCATATGGAAATCAAGCCTTGATGGAAGTGTTTAAGATCACTGGGCACTCTGATTGTTGAGCTTTTCTGTGCCCCTTGTGGATATTTGTCTAAAAGTGAATTGAAGGAAGGACAGGATGGGCTTTTGAACTGAACATAGATTAAACACTTAGAGCATCCCTGAAACATCTGGGAATGACCTAGATAGCATAGGGTTCTGGTACAGGCTTGGTGTGTGAATGTGGGCATGTTCTGTAAATGCTTTGTTCTTCATTACTCAACTCCTCACAAAGCAAACAGTGCATCACAGCAATGTGAGGCTTTGGTCTCTGGGATTTGTAAAGCACTGGGAAAGCTGAGTCTGGGCCAGCTTCAGAACTGCAAGTATTACTATTGCTTGGAGTCAAGTAATCCTGCATAAATGTCACCTGCTTTGGTCCATGTTATCAGTTAGAAAAGGATGTGAATTGAGTAAGAGATGTGTGCTGTGATTGCTTAAATGGAAACCTGGGAATTGGTAAGTTTTAACTTCTAAACTCATCCCTGCCAGCAGCTTGCTCTTTGCCTTGGGCAAACAATGGGAAATCAGTGTCAGGTTCCTCAGCTGAAGTAATAATGCATAAGAAAAAGAAAAAAAAAAAGGCTGTCTTCTAGAGTTGTTGTGAGAATTGATCAGAAATTATTTTAAAATATTGCCTGAAAAGTGCTATTTAAATAGTTTCCTATCCCTGCATACTAACTGCATGCATAAGGAAAAAAACCAACAGACTGAAGCATAACTCCTGTTTGGCGATTTCCGTTTGAAAGAATGGATTATTTCATCAGAACAACAGAAAGGACAGATGTGTGTTATTAAAAACAAGATGTTCTTGTTCGAGCTGGCAGCAGCATATCTGAAACCCACCCTGCTGGAGCTGCGCTTGCAGAAAAACTGGATTCCCACCAGTTAGCTGCTACTAACTCTTCCCCTTCATTCTCCAAATTACTTGCAGAACAGCTGGCATTAGCCACTCTTATTTCCTTTGATGCAAGAAGTTTGCATTTCCCATTCTTAGATTCCTCCACACCTGTGCTCCCAGTAACAGGCAGTGAGTCACTTGACACTGTGTCTGGTGTTGGCTCTGCTCCTAGTGACATGTGCCAGCCTGGTTGGGAGGGAGAGGGGGGACAGGAAAAAAAAAAAAAAACATAGGCCCTAAAGGCATGATAAGTTGAATTATTTCCCTTCAGCCCTTCCCTTCCCCGACTGGAAATCCAGTTTGCGTACAGAGTTCATGAACTGGAAATAAGCTGCTGACTCTGTGGCTGCTGTTGGCTGGGATCCTTCAAACCTCAGCATTCAGCTCTGGTGCATTAAGGGTTGCACACTAGTTTTAATTGTTGAGCTTCCTTTCAGGACTAAGAAATTACAAAAGAGTTGCCAAGGCTCTCTTGTCAGTGGTCCATGTTCCTGTGATACACTAGCTAACTTGACTTTGAAGTGGGCTGCAAATGAGGATGTTCTCCATTCTCTCCTCTACAAGTGCACATTGCAAGGGTCTAACTGCTGCTGCAGTTCCCATCAGCTTGAGTAGCTGGCACCAGCTGTAATGTGAACTAAAATAGCAAGAGCAAACTGTCTTTAGAACTGCCCCTCTAAAAGTTGCTCACGAAGTGACTGTTTGTTCCTTCTGAATTTAAAGCCTATGGACTGGCTATGAGCCTTCTGTTATGGACCTCATCCAAAGACCACTGACATAAGAGTGTCTTAAAATTCCTTCCCTCAGATTTGGATCAGGCTTCTTTTAAAGATACTTGTCTTCAAATCTGAACCATGTATTCTCGAGAGTAGCGTACCTCTTTCAACAGTTTTTTGTTTCACTTCTCGCATTTTGCATGACTTGTGCTCTTAAAGCAGCTTGGTTTTTGTTCCTGCATCAGACGTGGATCACTACCAAGACTGTATTTTAACAGAAGGTGGAATATATCAATGTTGTACAACTGAAGCTAGAGCCAATAGCGTCTTTTACCTTCAAACTAGTGACTCTATCAAAGCCAATATTTTTTTCAGCTGAATGAGGACTGTGCATCTGTTGCAGTACAGCTGGAATACACATCATTGAAGGGCAGGGTGCCCTCTCCAGAGATTGGTGCTATTGCTTTACATGCCATCCACCTGTGCTGGACCGTTTTCACTTGGCTGCACTGAACTGTGGTCATGGTTGAAAGTAAGCAGATTTGTTATTTAATACTTCTGGCAGCCTTACAAGGAGATGTAGTGAAAAATCTAGAGCATGCTTGGTTGGCATCCTGCTCCCGTCAGGAAGGGCTCATGTAAGTACTAGTCCCTGAACTCATCTGTTTCTGCAGGGGGACTAGCACTTGGCGGGAGAAGGGCCTCAAGGGTGTTGCTATTTCTTGACAGCACCCTGCAAAGGATAACTGGGTACCACTGCAGTCTTCTGGCCTTGGCTGCTGTCTTTGGCAAGGGGGGTGATTCAGCATTCTGCATCCTGCAGTTCCTGATGCAGGGAAATGCTGCTGTGTTAGGTTCTTCAGGTTCTCCTTAAAGGTCATGGACCTGACCTGCTTATGTGTGGGAGGGAAGGTCTCTTCTGTTTCTCTGTCAGAAATCCTCCCAAAAACAAAAGCAAGCTTTGGCTGTACTGCTTTTCTTGAAGGCTAGTAAACTATTTGATAGCTGGGCTGGGGATGGACTGAGCTCCAGCCTTTGTCATGCAGTTTGCCCTGTAAGCTCTGTTCCTTTCTCAGCTCCCATCTGTGCTGTCAGAAGGGCAAGCTCCTTTCTGCCCCCAGTTCCACTGTGGCTGTCCCTGCCTTGTCCCCAGTCTGCGATGCTCAGATGTGTGGCTCTGCTTTCATCCTCACAGCCGTGCCCACTTGCATTTAACCAGCAAAGCTCTGCAGCCATCCCATGGGCTGCTAAGGCTAGGGAGGAACCGAGGAGTTTCCTGCCATTCCAACCCTGAGCTGAAGCACTCTAATGACATATTCAACCGCATGCTAACAGTAGCTGTTGATGAAGCCAAGAATGTGTCTCTTCGTGCCACTCGAACGCTTTACCGAGGGCGAGGGCACGATTAGTCATTCAGCAGGCAAACATCTGGTGTTCCGCGTGCCCTGCGGCGATTCCTACTTAGCTCAGACAGGCCTGTGAGGCCTGCTAAGAAAGCAGCACCATAAACTTTGGATTGGCTACAGTTAGCCTGTGTGTTTTTTGGGGGATAAAAACATGCTCACTCATCTGTTTGTGTTTTTTTTAATGTTGTTATAGCAGGATATGGATTGCTCACAGTGCTCCTGAGTTCTACTTATGGGGAGCATGTGCTGTTCAGTTTTCTTGAGTGAGCAGTGCCCAGGGCATTAAACTTGGCCCAGGATTTTAGTTCTGAGGTGTGTTTTCCTTTCTGGAGTAAATAACACTGCTGCCCATGCCTGGGCCTGGAGATGAGTGGACAAACACATCTCTCTTTAATGATGTGTGCTAGATGAAAGGAAAGAAACAGGATTTTTCTAACCAATTAACTCTGTTCTTTAAGGCAGAATGTGATCAGAAAACCAGAGATGCCCTTATGCAAATCTCTACCCCTTTCCTCCCCCCACTCATCTTCTCTACTGGATCCTAGAGTCACCCTGTGACCAAGGGCAACTCCTGGCTGATGGTTTAAACCTTGATATTCTTTTTGTTTCTCTTTCCTGCACTTGTCTCCTTCATCATGGGCAATTCTTCTGGGCTACAGAGCTCTAGAATGACGATTTGTTTCCCACATGTGCTGAAATGTCATCTTCCAAATGCTTTTCCTTGATGGACACTTGCAATAGATGCCTTCTTCCCTTAGCAATTCCCTTTGGCAAATTTGATGTCCTGTCTGAACCTAAAACTACTCATGGTGTCTTTCCCTTATCTCAAATAGATAGATTCAAGCAATATGGACATGCATTAGGCTCCTAGGGTTTTGGAGTTTGGAGCCTGAGTTGGAAAGTGTGATATGGCTTCCAGCTGCCAACAGTGTACATAGACAGAGCCCTGAACTGTCCCAGCAGATCTTAATCACAGCCTGTTTTCTTCATCTAGGCGTAACTTTCGAGCAAACTCATTCTCAGAGAAACACAGCCACCCTCTGCATCAAACTGCTCCACTGTTTTGCAGAGTGCAAGCAGAAGTTCTTGTTGAAGTGACCCTCACCATTGGTTAGAAAGTACAACCTCAGGTGAAAAGATTTCAGTGGATGGCACTTCAGTAATGGGAAGGTGATAGGTACAGCTTATAGTACAGGGAGAACTTATGCTCTCTGTCCATCATGTAACATTTTTATGGAGACTAGTAAGCAGATAGTGGAGGGCCTGTTGGCCTTTTGACACAAAGAAGAATTATCAGTAAATCATAAGCCAATTAAAGTTGGAAAAGAGCTGACAGTCTCTTCAGTTCATCCCTTGCTGATGTGAGACTGTTCCCTACAGTGTATTTTCTCCTGTTGGCATTAAATGATGGAACATCTATTGCTTCCTTGGGGAAAAGTACACATTCACCATTAATGAACTCTGTCGAACACTTAGCCTAAACCTCCTTTAGTTTCCTTCTCTTTCTCCTAACTAACTCTGCTGAGATTTTTACAGCTTTTGAATATTTGTAGATAGCACTCTTGTTACCATATGCCATATCAGTGTGAAGTTTTTTTTCCTTACAAACTCATGTTGGTGTTACATCAAGTTTCACTCTGGAGGTTTACATCTTCCAGTGTCAGTAATTAAAACTCAACACGGGAATGCTGAAACTCCAGTGCACAGCACTTTGATAAAACCACTTTTGTATACTCAGGGAAAAAAAACTGTGGTTCTGCATGTGTTTGACAGTGCGGCACCAGGGTCATGGGGCAAGATGAGTCCATGAAGCAGGAGGCCACTAATCCTTTTTTTAAGAGAATGTTAACAACTGTTCTTGTAGAGACCAAAGTAGGAAAAGTCAGGATAGCTTCTGAGTGGAAGCTTGTGTGTGAGCTCAGTCTTCCTAATGTCTGCAGTGCTTGGATATGCTTCACATGCATGTGAGCTCAGCATCAGGCAGGTGAGAAAGGTAGAGATTGCTTTTCCTAAATTGCGTATGGGTGTTTTTGGTGAGCAGTGCAAATGTAGATGAGATATCATTCATCCTAGCTGTGAGTTACAGTTAACAACTTTTGTAAAGGCTATTGTAATGGATTTTAGAAAGCCATCAGAAACCAAATGCTAATCACTACTGTGTCACTGGTCCTTTATCCTTAAAATAGGCTCATCAATCCCCACATCCTAGGGGAGACTTTGGTTGCAACAGGTTTGATATCTGGACAGAAAGCCAAAGGCTTTCAGAGGAAACACCTCCTTTTCAGACTCTCCTTGCCATCATTCAGTTTGATGATTAGACTACAATTTTCTTTTATTTCAGCTCAACGACCAAGCAGCAATCTGGACTTACACATCACCCTGTGTCATATATTTTATAACTCACTGTAAATTAAAAATTATCCTTTTTGGAAGTCTGAAATTTTACCAGTGACTGAAGATCCAGAGAATCCATTTAGAGAAAAAATACTAGTAAAAATAAGAGAGGATAAAAAGCATCACTGGCTGTGTCTTTTGGTGTAAATCACATTCATTTCATAAAAGTCTTGAACACATCCCTTAAACTTTAATACCTGAATTTCAAGCCCAGCAGTCAGTGGATCTTTTAGCACCAGCCAGAGAGTACTCATAGTTGGCAGGCAGATGGTCCTTTCCCCTCTTTTACATTCTTTTAACGCACTAACACTGCCAGTTGGGTGTTTGAAAGCCTCATTAATTTTCCTCGCTGTTTGGCAATAAGACCTTGCTTGTTCCTTGCTCTCTTCCATTACTGAAATCTGTGCAGTTTTTGCATTGCTCCTACCTGTTGCTTTGATGTGAGTCTGGGTTATTTGCCTTGCTGTGGAGCCAAATGGTGGAGATGTGAATGGGTGTAGAAATGTGCTGGGGTGTGATGTCAAAAACAGGTTTGGTTAGAATATGGAGAGGAGAAACTTGATGTGTGGGTGCGTTGAGTACAAGGAGGGAATTAAAAAAGAGCAAGGAAAAACGTAATAAATTCATGACATCGTTGATATTAAATCTAGTGAAATCAGAGGAGACTGTAGATTTCTGTAGTTTAACTTTCTGTATTTTGATGCTGTTAGAGCAACCAGTAATGTTTCTTATACTCTTCAAAAGAAGCCTTGGGGTTCTGTGATGTTTCTGAAAATATTTTTGCATAACTTTTTTCTCACAAGACGAATACTTTGTAGAGCAGCTCTGCTTTATACAGTGAACCTACAGAAATGGCAGCATGGAGCTGCACGTTGAGTGGTTTCAAATGGCTCTGTATTTCATTATCCATGTTACAGGATGGATTTTTTGACTGCCTGCCCTGCAAACACATTTTGAGACAGGTGTGTTAAAAATGCATGTGTCCTTGGTTACCCAGAGAGAGCAGAGGTGCTTTGTAGCTCTGAGTTAAGTTAAATGAATAGAGGCTGTATTATTCATCAAGACAAAATCATTTTCTAAATCAAAAAAAAAGAAACTGTCTTGTCTGCAAATCATTTATCTGGCCTTGATTTTCCTGAGGGCATTGAGTAGATGTCAAGTTTAAAAAAGAGAATGAAACTTATTTTTTTTTGTTGTGGGATCAACAAAAGTAAATTGCCAGCAGAACCGCTTTTGATCAAATAAGTGTCTGCTGCTGAAATTGACTGCACTGCTTGCACAGCATGATGTTACAGCATGCATCTGCTCTCCAGTCAGTTAGCATTGCTTCGCCCTTTTCCTTTTGGTGCCTGGCAAATTGAGAACGATGGATGGGTGAGAGTTTTTGTCTTTCTTGTGTGGATTTTTCCAAGGTGAAGGGTGTGCTGATGGATCATCAGTAGCTGTATCTGTCAGGATGGATTGCAGAGAAACCACTGCCACTAGGAGTTCATGGTAACAGAACCTCTGCTGCTGGCATGGAAAAGTCGTGTTGTGTCACAGCTTAAAAAGGCCGTGACTGCAGATCTTGACCCAAGGCTTGACTGTCTGGGTTCCCACAAGTTCAGAATAGTCAGCTAGGACCAGAACTTCAGAACTCAGAGTGTTAATGGTGATTTATGTGCTAAGTTCCTCTGCCAAAGGGTAGACCGTTGCTGGAATTGTTATTTTTAAGGTAAGGTATAATTTTGATATCCTAACTGTATTACTGTGGTCAGTACCCATCCATGTCATACCTCAGGTCTTTTTGCTTTCCAGCCCTAAGTCTTGGACAGATTGCAAATTGGAGCAATTTATATTCTTGCTGCCATGGTGAATTACATGGGAGAATAAATCTCCAGAGAAAAATGTGTTGGTTGGGCTTCTGTGTGAGTAGGCACTAACTGAGACTGAGGGAGCCACAGGAGGGGGAGGGTGGAAATAACAGAGGGAATACAGCAACTGACTCTGCTGGGCAAGAAGGTCTGTGGAGAAATAAGAGTTAAAATTGAGTTTTGAGAATATGAATCCATATTCACTTTTGACCTATTGACCAACTTCTTTCTCCAAAACTAACCTCAGTCTTCTATCAAGTAAACTTGCCAACCTTCTGGTAAAGACAAAGGAAAAAAGATATTTTTCCCTAGAAATTCAGCAAATTCCCTTTAATCCTTGAAGCCAATGCTACTGTTACTGTTCTTTTTCTTTTTCCACTGATTCTTTCCTACCATAGTGATAGGTAGCAAGATAAAACCAGATCCAATATTTAGTTTCCTCTTCTGGAGCAAGAGCTCCAGTTGTTCCTTGTATTCTTCTAGATGTCTGATTTGTGTCTGAACATAATTTTCTCTAGCATTGCAATCAATTATGGCATTCCTTATCTTCTCTCCTGAAAGATCTATATGGTATGCAGCTCAACAGGTACTCTTTTCCACCCCAGACAGGACTTTGTTTCTGCAGTATGGTATGGCTCCTAAGGATAGTTTACAGGATACTTCATTGCTCTCAGTTCAAGATAATTCTACCAGTGAATAGTACAAATCTTGCCTCCTTCGTGAATGTCTGGCTTATTTTTCTTTCTTTCCTGCCAGTTTTCTTACTCTTTTGTAAACTGTTTTAGTTGACACCTGGATGCTTGCAATAGCATTTTGTCTGGTTATTTTCTTTCCTTTGCTGTACAGCAGAATTTAATTGAAAACTGAATGAAATATACATGAACATGAAGCAGTGATTACTCAGCCCTGCTTATGTTAATTCACAAATGTAATTTAACAATTTAAAACAAATCTTAGCTTCACTCAGTAGTTTTAGAGCATCGATCACTAAACTAATTAGGGCTTTCTAAGTGCGTCACACAAATTGTGCGTTACACTCCCAAATATATATCCCGTATAGAATTTGTAGGTGTCAGGAAAGTCTCACTGCTGCAGCTGCCTGCAATATGCTGGTGTGACTACACACATTGTGGGAGCACAGCCTGAGCAGTTAGTCTTGAGTGGCTGATCATGGTGCAGTGGAAGCTGCCTTAAACTGACCCACTGAAGTTGAGCTAGAGTAAAATGGTACCATCCTGCCTGCTCAACCCCCAAATTTGGCTGGAGTTTAAGTCAGCTGCCTCACTGGTCATTGCAAGAAGACAAGGGGCACTCAAAGTCAACTGCTGCATTCAGCTGTTTACTCTAAAGGGTAAGAGGGAGATGCAGAACTGTGATCCAATCTCTGCTTCTTGCTCTTGAAAGCAGCTGTGCTGTGCAGTCCTTACTGAATCTGGAAGGACCCATCTTTAAAGCAACTCGGTGTCCTATCCTGCTGTTCTCACTGGAGAACTGTTTAATAAACTGTTTCTCAATCAGAAACATTTTCTGAGGTGCATTGTAATTCTGTTCAGAGATAGATGATGCAACTTCTTTTTCTGAATGAACACTTTATTTTAACCTAAACAGCTCTTTTACAGCTGATATATTTACAGTCGGTAATCATCTCCACTCTCAGCTTTGGCTCAACAATCCAAGCTCATGAGATTCATAAAATGCCTGATAGCACATGTAGCTTTCCTCCAAACATGCACGAGCTGCTATTCCTCTTCTCTAGGTCCGGGTAGAATTGCTATGCACAGCACCATAAGTGCTTTTTCACCTCTGCTGAAATGTGTTTCAATATGCACTGTGGTTTCATTTGTTCTTTTAGTAACTATGCCCTGTTAATGGTCCAGGTGATTCCGAATCCAATTAGAAATGCTGGCCTGTATCTTTACCTTGCTAGCCAGTGATAGCCACAGTATTCTTGATGGCTTTTAAGTACGTGATCTTGCACTTAGCATTACTGAACTTTCTTCATTGCACAGGATATCTGTTCCCTTTTGTATCACGAATATTTTTGAACTCTGAGTCAGTACTGCCTTTATTAGAACATGTCTGTGAGTGTAAAGTGTTGGGAGATATTGAAGTAGGGCTGTGTGTGCACCACATCAGCAGAGTTTGGGTTTTGATGAAGCCCCAGAAGCTGGAAAGTTTTCTTTTAGCTCAGGGTAGCAGGTCATACGTCTAACTTTGAATGTCTTTAGTTGAATTCCCCAACATATGCGTCACATTTATTTCCACAGTGCTGCAAGGTCCTGTGCTGTGCTATTTCAGGGCATGTGCTTCAAGGTTCTCAGCATTTGTTAGGATAAAGCTCTCCTGCTCAGGACAGCTTTTCAACCAACATCTCATAAAATATGTCTCTAGGTGTGCCTATGCAGAACAGCAGCCTCAATCACTTTCTGTCTGACCACAATATGGATGCAATCTGCATGTAGGATGCAGAGGCCAGCTGTCATGCCATCAAAGAAACTGGAGCAGGGCTCATTTACTTCAGAGCAGTGGGTCTCCCCATGGATAAAATGTATGTCTGCTTGGACCTCCTTACAGAAACAGGATTTCACACAATATTAACTGACCCGAGCCTTCTCATCAAGGCATGGATTGGAAGTTCCTTTATTGGCAAAAACAGAAGCCGGTCAAATTCTGCATCAGAATGAGCTCACGGGATCCACTGACCTGCTCCAGGGGATGGGCTGGCCCTGTTAATTCCGCCTTGATGACAGCAGTTGTGCTGCTGATCTACACAATCGGATTGTGTTTTGGCTTTGGAGGGCCTCTGGGGAATCTCACGTGATCTGCTCTGTGAAATTAATTTGATAATGCACCACATTGTTTTTCCTGAGCCCAATCATTCATTCCCTGCTGAAGCTGAGGCACTCGGGTTGGATTCATCACGTTTAGAAAGCAGCTACAGTTTTCCATTTACAGGATGTCAAAATCCCTGTGTGGTCTCTTAGAAAAACACAAAGCGCAAAGCTGTGTGCTACTGGAGGTTGGCTGGGGGTTCTGCCACTGAGGGGCATGCTGTCATCCCTCTGGCTGGGAGCAGTGCTGTCCAGAATTGTTACCTATGAGAAACTGACATCAAATTTCCTTTGGGTGAGCCCATGGGTGCTAATTCATGAGGTGACTGATGCTATCCCTTCTGGTGAAACACAGTTCCAGTAGATTCATGGGGAAAGGCCCCTGCAGCCTCCCAGCATCTTGTCCACTGGGCCAGCCCTGACCTCTGTGTAGGGTCATCAGTATAGCTGCCCACACCTACCCTAGGCTCACCTTGGCCTGGTGTGGTTTAACATCTGTCAGTGCTTCTGCTCAGGCCTTTTCTTTATTCACAGGTTTAGAGCTGGCTGTAAAGTTGTGCTCTATTCTGGCATATGGCATACAGAATCTCCCCACCCTGTGTCACTGGAGTGGATTTGAGTAAAAGATTATCACATGCATCCTTATGTACATACAGAGAATCTATTCTTATCACAGAATCATTAAGTTTGGAAAAGACCTCTAAGATCATCTAGTCAGTCATCCACCTACCACCAATACTGCCCACTAACCACATCCCTCAGTCCCTCAGTGCCACGTATCCACTGTTCTTGAATACCTCCAGTGGGCAGCTTGTGCCAGTGTCTGACCACTCTATTGTAGAAGCTGTTCTTCCTAATATCCAACCTGAACCTCTTCTGGTCACTCCAGCTTAAGGTCACTCCATCCTGTCCTATGCTTGAGAATTACTCATCACAGTTTTGTATGGCCATCGTGTTGGTGACCAACTATGTAGCACAGACACAGTACAGAGCTGTCACAGCCTGAGTGAATGGCAGTGTTCTGTAAACAGAGGGGCTTGAATGAGTCCCTTGTGCAGGCTCTCATGCCAGTGTGCATTTACGCATTACAGCTAGAACTTCCTCTGTGATATGCCTTTGCTTTTTTTTTTTTTTTGCAGTATAGTGTAGAGAGTGTAATCTCTTTATGGACAACAATAAAATCAGCCTTACAGCTGTTTGTAGAATAAAAAGCATCTGCAGTATTTGCTAAGAGGAACCTGCTGGGGGGGGTTCAAGCAGAATGCAATCTGTGCAGCTCCGCAGGGCCTGTCAGCCATAAAGGGAGTGCCAGGAAGGGGATGCTGCACACAACTCTGTTCTGTACGGCTGCAGCAGATCACATGCAGATGATGAGATTTAGGTGGGGGGACGTATCAGTATATTTATCTATTTTGCAAGCGAAGAGCAAAGATGGTCATGCTCATGCCTTTTAAACAGCTATACCGATTTAGGTTGGTACTGTCTCTCAGTTGTTCATTATCTGCTGCTCAGCTGACTGATCATGTAAGTATTCCTAATTTGTTTCAGTACAGGGTAAAATAGTTCATCTAATGAAGCTTTTAATTAAGTTAATAGCAGAAGGGATGGTCAGATTTTACAGCACCATTGTTTTCAGAATCAAGCAGGACAATGGCTGAAATATTTGCAATAGCCTATGAAGGAGCAGAGGTAGAAATGATAGTTCAGTTCTTATCTTTAAGATATGCCTTACTTGATATCCTTGGGCCATGCTGATTGTAAAACACTTTCTCGGTTGCTTTCTCCCTTCCTTTGAAATACAAAAGTCTGGAAAATAGAGCTAAATAAAAGTGGAAAAACATTCTCGTGCAGCCTTACTGGAAACTAAAGCTTTTCTGCAATTCCTGGATTTAGATTCTGACTTAACAATACTCACGTTCCTTATAACAGCAGTGTTTATGTGGCTGATGAAGGAAGAATGCCAGTGTTCACAGATTTAGGCTAGAGCTCCTGCACAGATTTATCCAGTGCTTTGCCTTTTTTAGCTCCTAATGTCCTGGGAAGCATATGCTCGCGGTCCTGTGAGCAGTAAGCCCTTGCCTGTATTTTTGTAATGGAAATATCACAGCCCATCTGCTTTTCCAATTGCAGAGCTGTCCTGGTTGGTATCTCGCTGGCAGACCAGCTGCAGTAAGCACCACACAGATACACATTTAGCATTAATTTCATGTATGTTGTGCAACCTAGTGTATTTTCACGCACTCCTTTGATAACCTTTAATTTTCAACCCTTCTTGGATAGGGGTAAATCAGGCCCTGAGAGCATGCTGACTCTGCTTTTGAAGGCTCTGAGCTTCAGAGGAAACTAATGGAAACTGTGGGTGCTCAAGACCTCTCAAAGCTAAGCCACAGGTTGTGCAGTATTTGCTCAAACCAGGTTAGTACATCACTGCAAATGGTTCCACATCCTTCCAAGCAATCCCAAAGGGAGTACGGCACTCCAAGCCCATACTGGGCTTCCTCCAAACTGGGTCCTGGGGAAGGAGAAGCCCCCCAGGGCTGCTCTGATGCTAGGTTCAGTACCAGATGGGTGGGGTTGCTTTATGGTCAGCATTTATCTCATTTTGAATCAGAAACTTTTATCCTTGATAATTTTATCTTTAATCAATTTCCCTTTCCAGCTCTGTCTTCCTTATTGTCTTTCCTCTGCACTCCTGGAATGATTTTCAGTTAGCTGCCGAAATGAAAATAAGTGGAATTGCTTGTAGGAGTCTTCTCTGTAAAGGAAAGCTTGATATTATTCTAAATGTTGGGTGAATAACATTCTATACTTGAACTTTGGAAGAACTTTCTGATGCTTACCGTGTCATAGAGCTATATTTGTTAAAACATTCAGCAGCATTTTTCATGGCCTCTGGTTTTTACTGCTGCACTCTCTGTATGTCCTTTACTGAATCCCTGCTCATTTTGGTACCCGAGCACAACTGGGGTTTGATGCATTACAGTATTATAGATTTGTATTTCTGCTGCCTATTAAATACGCACTCTAGTTCAACCTGAAATTATGACCAAAATGCAGGAATTACAGGTGGTTTTCTGGACCTAGAGTAATTCAGGAGCTCATAATGGCTTAATCTGGCTGTAAAACATAATAATCTGTTGAAACCTTTGCAAGTACTTTACTGCAAGGTACAAAATATTATAAATAGAGTGAAGAGCCATCATTAGAAAGAGAGGGAGAAAATAGTCCAGCTTGCCTAGCCTAGCAAAACTGAGGTGGGAAAGGGTTGTGAGTATCCATAAATCTGTCACAGGAGTTAATACCAGGGGAGGAGAAGAACAATTTCAGCTAAAGGATTAGAATGGTAGAGGAGTAGGTACGCATGCATTGGTTGTAAGTCAGTCCCATCTGGAAACAATAGTGTTCCTGAGCAGGCTCTGAGCACCCTGATCTAGCTGTAGATGTCCCTGCTCATTGGAGAGTTGGACCAGATGGCCTTTAAATATCTCTTCCAACTCATACAATGCTGTGATTCCGATTCTATGATTGGGGAAGTGGGGAGCAGGTTTCTGTAACAACTTCTGAATGGCAGAATATATTCAGCATGGATCACGGTTATTTATGAAAAGGATCAATGATGTGGTTGTGTGTGAGAGCAAGAGACTGGATGGCCTGGTAGAGTTCATTAAAAGAGCACAAACAGCCCAACTTCTGTTACAGGCATTTAAGGACCCAATTCAAATCAGTGTCAACAAGCCCCAGACATGTTACCTTTCAGATAGTCCCATGTTTTACCCCATTGCATGTATTTTCCTGACTTTGTAGAGGATGAACTTTGGATGTTATATGTGAGCTTTTACCTTGTATAAAGTGAAACTTAACATTCCCATGATGGCCAGCAGATGGTTGGAAAGGAAGTAGGTTCCCCTGCTTGTCACTACTCTATTTAGACCTGACTGGGTATAATAAATCTCTCGAGTTATCTTCCATATGCAGTATTCTATGTCTTACGAATCCCTTGAGTGAAGTTTAATGAGAAAGCAAGGTCACAGAACAGTAAGAGAAAATTGCCATGTTCCAGCTATGAAGACAAAAAGATTGATCCAGTCAATAGCTATTCAAGTCAGAGGAAACCTTTACATTGATTTCAGTGGAAACTGGATCAGAGCCTTAGTGAGTAAATTACTGTCTGGTCTCGGCACTCTGTATGTCTGGTATCATGATATAACAGATTATATCTGGAAGGACATTTTACTTTTACTCTGTGTTATAAGGCAGAAGAAATAAAAGAAAAAATGTTCCCAGTTGGAGATTCTCCACAATGCAAAGGTCATTAATTTTTATCTTGAGCTGTGAAATGTAATTCAGAATTCCATAGAAAATGCAGATTGGCATTTCTGATCTCTTCTTTAGGAACAATCACTTTCCTTCTCAAGAAAGAGCAGCTAATCACTTTTCTTTGACTGGTATGGCAAACTCTGTGCATTGGCAGTTTCAATCAATTGCAGAATTTACTTCCTGGTGGTTTAAACCAAAAGGATCCATTCTGAAATGTTGTCTCCTAAGCCCAAGGCTGTGGGCAAGTTTCAGGTTTACAGATGAGTTACCCTACCAGGCGAATGGCTATCTCAGCTGTCACATTATTCTTGTTATTGTAGCCAAAAAAGCTGAGTCCAGAGCAATATCCAGAGAAGTATTGTTATAGCTGCCCTAAATTATCAGTGCGCTCTTAACTAGTCATAGCATATGCGCAAAGCCTGAAGACCTGTTATCATCTCAGTTTTCAAGATGATGACCTGCAGGACTGAGCAGAAAGCAGACGCAGAGTTAGACCCAAACTTGGACTGTCTCTATTGCAGCATTTAATTGTACATTAAATCCTTCAGGTCACTGAGCTGCATATTAGATGTTCAACTTACTCTAACCTCAGAGGGATCCTAAGTCATCTGAGTTCCATGTGTGGAAAAAACTGCATTTCTTGGAAAAGCTGCCTTTCCCCTTGTTGGCCCTGAACATTTTTAGGATATGGTGCACGGTGCATTTTGGGGGCTGCCAGTTGCAATTGCTTTTTCACCTCTTGTGTTGTCAGACAACGGAACAAAGCCAAGCAAAAGTAAAAAATGGAAAACCACATGGCAAGTGAAACCATATTGCAATCTGAACCATTTTAGGAATGCTGGTTTATTTTCTGTTTTTGCAGAGAAGACCATCCCTGTTTCTTCTGCTATTTAAATTGAACGGCCGTGTCTTTGGAGACAGGACCCCCTCTAGTTAAAGTACTGTCTGGTGTGCTAGCACTTTGTTTCAGGGCCATCCACAGAGAGTAATTGAATCTGACTGTTGTGTTTGCCTTTGCAAACAGACACCTCCTGCGTCCGCTCCGGTAGCACTGCAAAGCCTCCACTTAGTATGCACGTGCTGCAATGGCAGCTTAGCTCGCCATCCCCAGCGTGGCATGTATGTGTATCTGGATGCATTTGCACGCACTTACATTGAGCTTTGCTGGCAGTTACATTTTGCACCATCACTGTGGGCTTTTCGGGGCAGAGAAACAGCACTGAGGCTGAGGGAAAGGGAATCTCATAGCAGGTGGTTGCTAAGTGATTAACCATTGTTAAGTTGGGGATGGAACAATTTGCAGTGGCTATTTAAGATAATATTTGGACCAGCAACGAGTGTGGGCTGCACTGGTCATGCTTGTACAGGCTGGGCATCTGCACAGAACCCTCTTAGTCCTGAGAGCCATCTGCTGTCCTTTTGTGCTGTTCAGGAGCCCCTGTTGTGAGGCAGCAGGACCTGCCCCATGTGCACCACAGCATGGATGTGTGCTTCTCTGGGGGCTTCAGAGCTTTTTCTGCCCTGTGAGTCAGTGTATTGGGCTTATCCCCGTGCTGATTTTGGGAGTGTGCAAGTGCCAAAGTTTAGCACACGTACTCTCTTATTCCTCAGAAATCTGGAGGATGTTCCCACGGTTCTGCTGCTTCCCATTTTTCACCCTCCTGAGACAGTTCAGAAAATACAGAGCTGTCTTCGCTGTTTTCACTGTGTTCTCTCCAGCTTGTAAGTGTCAAATCTGTGTTCCCATGTTCTTTTTGGGCTCTCACTGTGCTGGGGTTGCTGCCCTTGTAGATCTGCTGCATAATGGTAGTGTGAATGCTCCCTGCTGTTCTAGTGCAGATGAACAGTATATACTGTTAACAACTCCAGTGAAGTGCCCTTCCTACCTCTCCATTTGTTGTTGATGTTTGGCTTTGCTGGTTTCATTGTTTGTCTGCTCTGACCTCCTAATTCCTCTTCTGGAAAGCAGTGTCTCTGGAAGCAGTTTATTTCCCTTTCAGGACATCCCTCTCTCTAGATGAATGATCCCCTTACTACACTAAACAATAATTGAATGGAACCAGCTTATGAAGCAATCTGAAGCATGTTGTACAATTGCCTGCACTGTAAGGACAAACTGAATGCATCCCTGCTTCAAGGCAGTTCCTATTTCTTGATATTCCTTTCCTAGGTTCCTTTTTTCAGCTGTGGTCCCAGTCTGTTCCTCAAAAACTGAGAAGATCAAACTCATGAAGTTAATATGCATGGACCTAAGTGTTGTTATTCTAAGTGAGGGCCTCACCCCATGTTTTAGGGTCCTCTTTGGCATACCTTAGCTCTGCAGACATTCTCTCTTGTCAGTCTGTCAAATGTCACTTGTCGCACAGATCAGCTCTGGGCCATTGCATTCAGACAGCTCACAATGGGAGGAGAGCAGAGCAGAAATATTGTGGTGATCGGAGTGCACCTTTGAGATGGCTGAACCAAACTGTCAGGAGGAGGAGACCTGCTGAGTGTGCAGTTTGAGAGGTGGCTGCTGGCTTGTGCCTCTGTATCAACTGGTTTAGCTCTAAACTCCCTAGCTCCAGTGTGTCTCTGGCATTTTCAGCAGTGTCACAGCAGTGCTGGTGCAGTAAGAAGTTCTTTAGGAGCTAGGAATGAATACTTTCTGTTTCCCTAACCTATTATTGGGAATATCTGGTAGAGATAACTCCCAGGAGCCTGGCTGTTAATGTGACCAGAACTGGAGCAGAGAGGGCACATTTGCAAGTCAATTCCTGAATTCCACATGCACGTTTCAGCACTGTGGTGGAAACAGGTAGCATCCTGGAGGTTTTTTCTTCTTCCCCTGTAGAATCAAACATACAGGATATTAAAGGCATCAGATCAGAAATGCACTCGGCACATTCAAAAATACTAGTGCAGCAGCTAGAGGGAGTTGACCACAACAGCTTTCTGAAGGACAAGTGTAGCTGAGGACATTTGGCAATGGTGTGGGACTTGAGAGCTGGGGCCCTATTTCTGGCTCTGCTATCAGCTTTTCCTGTACACAGTTCCTCTGTTTGTAAATACAGGCACTTATCTCCTTCAAGAGGGCTTTAAAATCTGTTGAAGAAAGTCATGGGAGAGCTGTAGGAATGAAGAACCTGCTGGCAGCTGGAAAGATCTGTAAATTTTAACTTTTGTATTGATATCTAAGCATGCTTCCATCCTGGTCTTTCCACGGCACTAGGAGGCCACAGTTAGTGTGGGGCTTTGCTCTCAGCAGTGGATGCTGCTCAGGTGCATGGTGCAGCTCAGAGCCAGTGCTGAGCTGATGGCAGAGTGCTGCAGGCAGATAGACCTCGTGCTTTGCTGCAGTGAGTGGGACACTGCTGCTACAGCTGCAGGGTAGCTCCTTCACTACAGAGAGGAGGCAACAAGTCACCAACTTAGTAATGGGGGATCTGGGAGGTGAGCAGGCAAGCTCATGCTTTTGTCCAGTTTGTACACAACTGGATTTCAGCTTCTGGTTTCACTTAAGAAAAACTCAGCTCGCCTTGCCTGCCCTTTTGCTTCCATTTAAAACCCAAACTGTGTTTTAAGACTCTGTTTGCCTTCAGAAACCTGTTTCTGACTGTTTTCATTTCATTTTTTTTGAATAACTAGTTTAACCCGGTAAGACTTACCATGGATTTTCTTAAGGGAAGAAATGGATTCTGCAATTTCAAGCCAATAATGATCTGTTCGTGTGTGACATGAAAGAAAGAAATCGAAGGAGTTTTTTTTGACAAGGAGCAGACATCTGTAAAGTAATATTTTCTAAGCCAGCTGTGGAGAGATTTAGTTTTCTGGTGTTTCCAATGAAGACGTGCATAACTTGTTGCTGTTCAGCAATTTCTGGTCACTTAATTGCATGTCTTTAGCATCCAGTAATGAGCTGGTGAGCCCACTGCTAGTCCTGCCAGGGAAAAGTTTAGGAGCCTGCAGAACATGCTTTGCACATCACACGTGATGTTTTGGTCCATTAAGGCATCTCTCCTCACCTCATAAGGCGTGGTCAATGTGTGTATACGGATGGATTGTGGTGCATGAGTGGGATGCAGCGCATCTCCTTGGGAGAACATAGCAGTGTGAATATCAGCTGTTTGCTAACAGTCTGCTTCCGTGAGCTTAAAATACTCTGCCCGTTGATGGCCTGAAACAGAGAAGCTGACAGTGTAGGATGGGTAGGAGAAGAGCTGTGTGTGCCTGTGGGGATGGTATGGAGCCCTACGTAAGTGAGAGAGAAATGCACTGCTGGAACACTGGGAATGTTGCACGTTGTTGGAGGGAGACGCCCACGGGAAGGCAGATGTCTTCAGTTCTCATCTCTGGAGTCTGAGGAGGATTGTGGGGAAATCCACATTTGCCTCAGCGTTGTACATGTGCTTGGAAATACTTTCTGACTGTGAGCACTCTGTGCTAGCAATAATTTAGGCCCCAATCCAATACACACAGAAGCTAATGGGTGTCTTTCTGTTAACTTCTTTTTAATAGAGCAGGCCCATAAAGAGAAGACAAGCGTATTTTTAAGAGCCTGCTAATCTGTGGAGCATGTGTTACTTTGAATGAAATCCCCTAGCACACTGTGAATGGAAGATTTCCAAAAAAAAAAAAAAAAGGTAAATATCCATTTGTGGAAGCGAGGAAACTGTAAAGGCTGAGAAAGGGAAGGTCAGCTGCATTCCAGCCAAAGACTGAAGATCGAAGATCTTTCTTGGTCATGAACATGCTTTTCCATGAGTGGGAGTTCTGAAGATGCTTCAATATTGATTATATAGATGATAAATGATGAGCAAACCCCAAAGCTCCTTATTGTGCCTCAGAATAGACCTCATGAGTGTGAGGAGGGAAGGGGCCAACTTCCTCCTTCCATGGACAATCTAACACAATTTTTGTCTCGAATATGTATTCAAAATGTTTTAGTTCCAGGGATGTTTTTTGGTAGAATTGCTATGTTGCATGTTTCCATAACTTTGTTTCATACTTATTTTTTTATTTTTAAAGCCATAATGGCTTATGAACATCTAGTTTATTAAGCCACAGAACATGAAATTTCATCTACTAATTCCTATATTAAATCCAATAATGTATGAGAGTATACTGGAACATACCTATAGGAAGAAATTCAGAGTACGCAAAAAGATGGACAACCTATGACACCCTAGGCTGAAATCCTAGGTAAAGAGAATAAAGTGAGAAGTCTGCTGCTTTCCAGTTTGTTTGTCTGATTTCACCTTCTAGCACTTTGATCTTGTTATACCATTGTCTGCCGGATTAAAGAACTGCCTAGGATCAGATATTGTGTAGGTACTTACAGGCTGTGATCAAATCTTCTCTTAACCTGCTCTTTGATAAGCTAACAAGATTGAATTCTCTAAATCTCCCACAGAAAAGCATGTTTTCCAGACCATGGAGCATTCTTGGCTATTTGTTTGATAGTGTTGTGCCAGTGTGAAATTGGAGGTGTCCAGCAGTGAATCGAGCTCTGTTGCTTTATTTACTTTGTAGAAGCTCTTGTTCTTTGAAAAATATTAGGCTTTAAGTATGTTCTAAAATGTGACCAGCTCTGTATTTCTGCCAAAGAAAAGCAGACAGTAGTCTAGAAGCATCTCCTCTGCTTGTGTAAACCCTCAGCTGGAATTGTTTGTACTCTGCTAAATGTTTCTTTAGCACTTCAGAGGCAGCAATGGTGAAGTGATGCTTACTGATTCCCAAACAGTGCTTGGGGAGCTGCTGAAAAACAGAAAATGTGGTTGGAACCGATGTGATATTGATGGCCATACCACATTTTTGTTTGGTAGGCAACTGAATCACCTGCCTTCATGATTTTGTAGCTGAAATCAGAAGGCAGTCCTCCATACACTCTATAGGCAATTAGAGTACCTGAACAGTGTCATCTCCTCAGAGGCTGTACCTGCTCAATCCAGTCACCAGTTTTCTGTGGCCACTGCATTTCCTGTAAGGAAACAGTACAGTAATATTGTGTTCTAACATTTAGGAGTTGTTCTTCCGTGCGTTGTCTACTGGACCTATCTCATGAAAGACCCCTTCACCTGGTGTCTGCCTCTGACAGCAGTACATAGAGAATTCACCTGTCAGAAGATATCCAGGGCAGATATCTTCCATCATAATGTTATCATCATAATTTTAATCTATATTCTTTGATCACATCACCACCAGGAGACAACCCCAAACTTCCTAGCTCATGCTAGGTTTGTATTTAGGAATGCAGATACGTCCAGTCCATGCAGATGAAAATTTTAGTTCCCTTTTGTTTAAACTGAGTGCCATTCACTGTGGGGTTTGGAATCGTATGCGTTCTGATGGAGGAGAGGGGTTTATGACTTGTGCTTTGGCCAGAGAAAAATAGTATGTGTGCTGCTGAGTTTAAGTGGAAAGTGCCTTCTGAAAGGAGGTTTGGAGCCTTTATCTTCCTCAAAAAAGTCAAACTACTGTGTATAAGACTGTGCTTGTGATTTCTTGCTTGTAAAAAGGAATACATTTACTGATATCAGAGAAGTTACACCAGATTGACAACCAAGTGAGTGACTGCAAATATTAGCAGTGAACTAGCTTTTGTACTGAGCTGCTCACAGTGGCTGATCTTGCAGTGCTCTCGGGGACTGCCGAAGTCCATGGGAGCTGCAGGCACTCAGGTGCTGGAACTTAACTTACGGAGCATTACGGAGAGTTCAGTATAGTCCTTATGGTGGAGTGCTATTGTCTGTGCTAAAAGAGGTTTCAGTTCTCTGCCTGCAGGCAGGAGCCTGCGTAGAACCACGTGTGGACGAATGCTGTCAAAATCCAGCTTTTGCAATTAGTATAAGGATAGCTGAAGGTGCATTGATCCTGAATGAAGAACGTTTGTTTGTGGCTGCAGAGGCAGCTCGTGTGCAGGATTCACTGGGGTTGGCACTGTGAGGGCTGCTCAGCCAAAACACATGAACTTCAGGCTCCTTTGCTCCACTTGCATCTGCTTATATTTCAGATAAGTCACCAGCAGATTGATGTTTATTGCAGAATGCGATCTGAAAATCAATATTCCCTTGTCTGCCTTCACCATTGTGCTCCATTGCTCTTTGTGGTCTTATGTTATTAAAATTACATCAGGTGTGTAGCTGGGTCGTAGGATTCAGTAGCTGGGACACAGATAACACTTGGATTATTGGGTCGGACGTATTTATTATCCATTCAGAGAGAGTGAATATCTGATGTGAATTTCTGGATGTGTCTGAATCGATCTGTAAGCTGAGAGCATCTTCATTCCGCTGGCTGCAGGGATAGCCAGGCGTCTGGCTCCGCTTACCTTTCCTTGAGTGTGTGCTTCACTGGAGCGTAATGAGCGTGGTATTGGAAATGGCTCATGTATGTGCGATGAGGGGCAAGGACTGATGGAATCCAGCAGCCACAGATTCCTGCGCAAAGGAAGAGGGGAAATGGGTGTTTCTTGATCTGTTGTATGTGCTGTGTGGGATTAGTTCTTGGCTTTGGGGTCAGATGTTTCTTGACTGCTGAGCTCAGACCCAGGGAGGGGGATGTGTGAACAGAAGGTCTCAGCTGTGACAGTGCTCATGCAGTGCCTTGTTGGGTTCCGTGGGCTTTAAGGGAAGCAGGCTGCACTGACTTGGCACAGTGGTTATGTTGCTCCCAAGTGCCAAACAGACATGGTTATGCTGCTCACAAGGCTCAGCCTGGCTTGTTGGGAGCTGCCTTGGGTGTCTGCCCAGCCACGCACTGCAGACACCTACCCTGGGGATGGAGACAGGTTTCAGTAGCCTTGCCCTTGTGTGGTGCAGAGAAGGAATTAACCAAACCACTGTCATGGCACGTGGTTGGGCTTGCACAGAGGAGCTGAAGCCAGGACAAGTGATCTGGCTTCACTTGGAAGATGTGTTCTTGAGAAGTATGTTTGCATGTGATGGACCAGAACTTGGGGCCAGCATATACCCTCTGCCCCTTTGCTCCTTGCAGTCCGCAGTTCACAGGCAGATTGCTGCAGGTTTTGTTTGGAGAGTCTGCAGGTGAGCGTATGACATTCAGTCGTCTTCCTCCTCCCAGGAGCCAGTCTTTCCTTACAGACAGATGAAGGATTGGCTGCACCTCTGCCTCTGCACCCGGGTGCCTGCAAGGTGCAGAGGGGAGATTCCTTCCAAGAAAGCAGATGTGCTCAGCCAGCAGCTGCTGAGCTTTCCAATCAGGAACTGGATCTCGTAGGCATAAAGTGTTGAACTCAGGTTCATCTGAAGTCTTGAGAATGTTTTACAAAGCTGTATGCGTATGACTCAATAAACCAGCTTGCACCTGGCCAGCCCTTGCAGCTGTACATCAAAGGGATGTGCAAATGGCAGAGGGCAGGAGGGAGCTGGGAGACTTCTTTTTAGATTGTTATCTGGGAGATAGTGTTGGGCTCAGCAAGTGTGTTGCTTCCAAGGTTATAGATAAACATTTATTTTCTTGGTGTTGTCATAAATATCTTCTGGCTCCTGAGTCTGATTTGTCAGATTTTCTTTGGATCTTTGTGCTCTTTGTCATACGCTTATCTGGCTCTTCTCTAGAAAGGTCCAGTTTACTGCAGCAGCTCATTTCATCTTGGTCTGTTTGTCAGGAGGGGCCTTCGGAAGGATCTTGTTTGGACAGAGCTGTCTCAGCCAGCTGGGATCAATTTGTCAATTCAATTCCAAAACTCTATCTGCTGGGACTTTGTGGTCCTTCACATGCTTCCTTTCAGATTTTGCTTCCTTTCTGGTCAGTCCCACCCTTAGGAATGTATACAAATTGTTACTGATTCTTTCTGTCTCTGATAGTTCATCCAAGTTCTCCTCCAAGCCAGCTTGGTAAGAACACCATGCCCAGTGTCACCAGCTCTACTTGTCTCAGCACAGCTGCCAGTATTCCTACACTGGCATTGCTCACAGCACTCGGAGAAGCTCAGGCTACTGCCTTCCTGTCTGCAGACACTCACAATGCTGAGAAGAGAAGGCTCACAGAGGCCTGAGTATTGCGAACAGAGTAAGAAAGTTGGCAACAACAACCCAAGTTATGTTAGTGTGCCATGCACCTGAATGGATTTTCTATAAGCAGTAGTACCTAAATTCATTTTAATTTACCATGGTTCTGGATTATGTTTTTGCAGAGTCTCAATTTTCTTCTTTTTCTGACTCCAAATTCCCAAAGCAAAGGGAACACCTGGAGTGGAAGATACTGAAGATGTTGAAGATTTAGGCTCTAAAATTATAGGATATCTATTTTTCCCAGCATAGGGCTCATCAGCAGCTACACATCCAGATATTTCATCTGAAAGTATTAACATATAACATGGATTTTCAGCTCTATTTTCAGTGCAAATATATTACAAAACATTGAAATTTAGTAAAGCTCTATATTCCCCACTATAGGATAGTTAAACCTATAACAGTAGTTTCTACAGGATTTGATAAAGGAAGGATCCTATTAGCTATTGAGCTTTAAAATCCAGTAGGACTTCTTCCTGTAAGATCAGCTGAGAAGATGTAATATAGATTCAGAGTATTAGCACAGACTTTAGCCTAGGGGTAACACTGTTCCCTGCTAGGATACAGGGCCTTCGCTGTACTCTCACTAATATTTGTAACATACCCTTTAGCCTCAGCTTGAGTCTATGCTTTCCCAATCAACAAACCTGTCTGTTTGAGACTTATTTGATGGGGCAGTTGATGTGTCCTGCTGTGGAAATGCTGTGCAGTACTCAAGGGTCATTTAAAGTCCAGACTGCCCAAGTCCTCTCCTTAAGCCCCCTTGAAGCAGGGGAGGGGGGGAAGATTGGAAGAAAACCCTCTGAAGAGGAGCCTTGCACTGAGTAAGCAATTTGGATGAGATTGTTATGCAGCCACATGTAGCCGTGGGAAGAGATGACCACACAAGGTTAATTGCATCTACCGAATGTTTCCAGATTTAAAGAAAGAAGAAAAATGCTAAATCCCTCACATTTTCTTTATGTTGTCTACTAAGCTCATCGGTAAGCTTTTTAAATGAATACACAGCTCTGTGGCTTTCTTCAGAGACAGGTGTGACTGCACAGGACAGGGCACCTACAGGTAAAGATGGGAGGAGGGCAATGGCCACCAGGCTGAGATGGAGCTTGCAGTGCTGGCACAGCTGGAGCTGACACGTGGCTGGGGCTGGTGAGAACAGCAGAGTGCTGGGGTGTCCTACAGCTGCAGCCCCATGGCCCTGAGCTCCAGGAGGATTTTCTTGTGAACAGTGAGCACTCAGTTCTGGCACGTATGTTCTCAGCTCACTGAGCACTGGGGAGATGGCTCAGACCACACAAAGCTTTTCAGCTTTTTCTCAAAGCTGACTGCGCTGCATCTGTGCTGACTCAGTGTAGTGAGGTGTCCCTCTCCTATTTTTATTACCTCTTTTTTTGTTGTTGTTGGTTACAATCTTCCAGCTTCGCATTACTTCGGATAGCAGAGCACGGATGTTTTTATGTGTGATTTGTTTCTTCTGCGTAGCCAGGTGATAACACACCTTACAATTGGCACCATTACACCAATAAAAATAGCAATTAACCTGCTACCCCTGTCTGAGGTTGACAAAACAAGGAAGAAAGTTGCATACAAATCCAGTTGCTGCCCAACTAAATGGGATCTTTTTGTCTTTCTTAGAAATGAGAAACTTTCAAAGGCAATTCACTAAGATAGAAAGAAAACTACCTGTGGAGAAGGCTCATACCAAGCATTTTGATAGCATCGATATTGATTCTATCATTCTATTATATTACTTTTATTGATGTAAGTCTTTTGTTACGTAGACTAAACATATAAAACCTGGATTGAATTGCTGAGCTTTTGACTCCTTGAGTTCAGCAGCACAGATGTGGGTCTCCATACTTCTCACTGAAGATGAGTTTTGGGAGTCCTCTGGTTGTACACACTCGGTAGGAAGGGAGGTGAGAGAATCGGAGCCAGTCCTTGTGTAGGAGTGCAGCTCAGGATGTGAGTTGGCAACAGGTAATGTCTGCAGAGATGTAAATTGTGGGTTGAATTGGCTCATTTGGGATTGCCAGTGGGACAGAAAGCCTCACCTATCAGCAGTATGCAACCACAGCCTCAGGCACATTGTAGTTTTGCCAAATCCAGTGTAGGAAATGTTGTTTGAACAGTCCTAGTCTTAAAGAAAGGTTCTTAAGGTTGGCAGATAGTGACTCAGAAGAAGGAGTTGTTGAGGCACTGTCAGTAGTCCCACAGGAGAGACATTAAATGAAGTTTCTGACATTTGCAATCATTAATTATCACTTGGTATTCTTCAGAAGTGATGAGGTGCCAGTTCCTTTTTGCATGGTTATTTCCTGGCTGATACAACTGAATAAGAAGTGATGTAGGATATTCTTATCCGTGCCATTAAGCAGCAACTCTGTGCATTAAGCAGTGGCCACAGTGATCTGTAGCCACAACCTTCCTAAAATTCATCCCTTTTTCTTACACGAAGCCTAAATAAATTCATTGTAGAATTGTGGCTAGAGTGTGTAAGACACCACTGTATCCCTCCCAAGAAGAAAAGTACCATAGAAATTTGAGATTAGGATTTTAAAACCCCCTCCAGGCCTGGACGCCTGCCTTAAACTCTATCTGAAAATAAGCAGAAGTGCCAGACGCTGCCTTTTGCCCTCTGTTGGCCCCTTCAGAGCAGATTAGGAACAAATGTGGAACTTACCAGCTGGTTTAAGCACTCCGGTGAACTTAAAAGCAAACATGCTGATAGAAAAAAATCAACAGGCTTTTCATCCAGTTTTAACTCTCTCTGACTTGCCAGCAACAATGGAAATGTAATATGTATTTCTTTCTTCATCCTGTTATTATGATTCTTTGTGATGTCTCTATAGTTAGTAAAAATCAGAGTGATGGGGTGGTAGAGGAGAACTATTGACGTACTGTTAGAGGAGATTAGCATTTTTTCTCATTGCTATTTCCTCCGATGAAAGAAAACACATTCCTCTTCTGATGATGTTGTGACTTTTGTCATGCTCTGCTTCTGAGTGTGTTTGTTAATTGGCACTCTTGGATCAGTCTGTCTGTCAAAACTCCTGTAGCACCTGGATGCGTAACGTAACAAAACACTCTCAATATTTGAAAGGAATTCAGATTTTAATATCAGATTCTATAAATAATGTCTCTTTGTTGATGCAAGATTGATGTGATACGACTTAATTATAAAAATGAAAAGTCTTCTGTGCATTTGCTGTCTGCTACTTAAGCTCCAGTTCCCAAATCGAGACAGCTTAGGCCCATGAATAACTTCCATGGAAGTCAGTGACCCCTAGCTATATGCTTAATTTCGAGCATGTGCTTTTTAAATGCTACAGAAAATCAGTCCCCGCTTTCCTTAAAATTCATCAGGCTCTCCTTATGGACTTTATTGGTGCTCTTGTTTCTGTGGATTTGGGAATGCAGCTAGGAACGGGGATGGTCTATTTGGTTTCCATAAAATTGCTTTGGCCACAGTCCCACAGCCTGATCCAGAAGAGTGCAAAGTATTGTCATAGGAACTGAGGTTTCCTGTATGCTGTGCGAATTTGTAATCCTTCTTTACTCGTAGAAAGCTTAACTTACATCCAAGAACAAATGATCATGCAACCAAGTTCACAGAGAAGTTCATTCACAGCGAAGGAAAGGATCTCTATGAGCATTTTCAGCTTCCCAAATTATGCTGTCTTTTCTAATATGTTGTTTACCCTGTTAGTGGTTTTGTGGGTTGCGAGCCATGCCCAGGTATCTTTTTTAATAATAATGACTGTGAGTAATTCAACACAGAACCTCAACTGAAGCCCACTGGGGTCAGTTAAAAGGTCCTCTCTGACCATAGTTTGGATCATGCCTTTGTTTACTGCTTGAATCAAATGCCTCCTGAAGTAGGAGCTGGGTTTGGAATAAAATAACCATTGTGCTGGACATAGGCGTGGGCTTGGAGTTGTTTTCCTGCGAGGTGCAGGTGCGTGCATGTTGGAACGAGAAGTATTCCACATTCAGACAGTTGCATACACAATATGGGAAGGCTGGAGAAGCACGTGGCTGAGCATAGAAATGAAGGATAAAGTGCTTTCCTTGGCCTGGTGAGACTGAACACACAGACAGAAATACACACAGACAAAATGAGCCCTTTCATGCGGGCACCCTGACTTGCTGATGTGCTGCCTGCATACCAAGCACAGCAGCCACTGAGCAGTGCTCTGACCCCTGGGAGGTCAGGCGGCATGAATCCAAGCACCTGGAGTCTGTGTTCTTCTGCACAGTGATATTCCACAGCTGCATGAATTTGCTGCTGACCTGTACCTGTCTGTAAATTAAAATTTAAGCCCCTTCTCATCATCTCTCCTCTCTGGTACAAAAAGACTGTGACGTGATACCAGCAGTTTGCATTGGGTACTGGGCTGTCAGCGTAATGTGCTTTGCTCAGGTGTGAATGGCTTTGGGGGACTAGATATGGGCGCATTTCCTTTAGCATTCCTGTTGCTGTGGTCCCTGCTGGGGCCCATTCTGCAGGTTACTGCAGCGGCACCCAGGAAGCAGCAATCCCTTTGCCAGATCGAGGGCCTGACTCTGATTTCATGTCCTCTGTGGCAGAGTAAATGGGCTGAAGTCAACAGAGCTGTGCTGGACTGGGAGAGGAGTGAACACTGAGTGTGATGGATCTTTCTGCTGAAGGTACTTTTATGGCTCCCAGGGCTGTGATGTTTGAATGCCTCACGAACTTTAAGACGACTCCAGTGAGACAGGGAAGCAGCATCTTCCCTCTTAACAGCTGGGGAGCTGAGCTTCAGGAAGATAAAGTACCTTGGCCAAGGTCGCTCGGGAAGTGTGTGACAGAGCAGGGGCTGCCAAAGAACATCTTGCCAGATCTCAAGGTGCTGTGTGTGGATGGCGGGCCAGCTTTCCTCCTAGCATGGGGTGAATGGGGCTGCCCTTGCTTTCTGCTCACCAACTGGCTGTGCAAGCACCAGAGATGCCTGGAATAGGGTGGTGGGTACCTGCTTCCCAGCTGCATGGGTCACTGCACCACTGGGCTGCTCATCACCAGGGTCTGCACAGTAACACCTTCCCCTCTCACACTTGTATTATTTAGGGTGACTAATCATAATAACAAATTGATTAAGGTTAACTGGATAAAGTCATCTAAGTCATATTTACTGCTAAACTAACTGCCCAGGGAGGTGAATTAATGATCTTTACAGAAACCTTTTATGGTTATTTGGCCACAAGGTGCGATCTGGTTTGATCTTTTATGCAACATAAATCAGTTTAATGGTTAAATCTGTACAGCTAGCTGTTGAATTTAAATGAGGGCTTTTTAAATGAAGTATGATGCTTTTCCGCACACAGAGGGACATTGAGCAGGTGTATATTGCAATTAAATGGGAAAACTTACAATTAGATAATGTTAAGTTTGTGACACTGGCTGACAGAAGTCTGGAGATTCATGGTGAAGGTCCATGATCAATCATTAATTCACAGCATTGCAGAAGGAGTAAAAATGCAAATGATCTCTGCTGAGGTCACGGTAGTGTGGGAGCACGATGTGGGTCATGCAGTGCATGGCTGACACCAGCTCATTTCAGCAGCCCTGGATGCAATGCTCCGTTGTACCACAGATAGAAATGTGCTGGGCTTAGAAGGCAGCTCTTGGCCTGTCCTGTATTTCTGCTTCTTTTGGCAATACTCAGACTCTGACAGACATCAGGAGCTCGTTACTGTAGGCAGTGGTATCTCTCCCAAGAGCTTCCTGATGAAATGGTGAGTGCAGTTTGGGAGATAAAAGCTGACAAACCTGTGCTGATGTATCCAAGGCTAACAGACCAGATCTGGAATGAAACCAGCCCTGCCAATCCACAGCCTCTTGTCCTGCCACATGACTACACTGGGTCTCCTGTGAGCCCTGTCTCTGCCCAGGGATGGAAAAATGGACCAGCAACCAGATAGGATGGCTTAGTCATGTTCTCCTTCCCAGTTGATTTGCTTAACTTGAGAGCAGCGCGTTAGACACACCTATTTGCCTAGGTGTTTCCTGAAGAAAGAAGTGATTGGGATGTTGACTGAGCACTGGGAAAAGGTTTTTTGTAGTTAAGAAGGAAGATAGAGGAGTGAAAAGCTTCTGTTTGGTTGGCTTCTTTCCTAAGTGCTCCTTAGGAAAGTGTTAATATTTTACTGATAATATTTTAGAAAAGGCAAAGAACCTGGGACAGGTGGGTGAAGGGATTTGTGGACATTCAGGGAAGGATTGGATCAGGGATCCTGAGGCACATTTTCACACTAAAATCAAAGCTGTTGATGGGACACAGTCCTCCCAGGCTTGTTTCCTTGTGCAGCAGAAAGTAGTTGGCTGATTTTTTTCTAGTGCCACTGGGTGATGGATCTGAAATGCTAGATGATGTTGTTGAGGCCCTCAGCCTGTTTGAGCTCCCTGGGTGCCCAAGACCAGCACAGAGACTTACTCACAGCAGTGACCTGGCACCTGAGGGTGCCATCCAGGACAAGCCTTGGCTCTGGAGGCCTGTGGGCTGTCTGTGTGCTTTCTGCTCATCTCCTATCATGGAAAACAAATGTATTAAGGCAGAGCTCTGAGTAAGTATCGTTCTTAAGAGTGGCTGTGTTAGAGTTAAACTTGCTTGCAGCGGAAGTTAGACATTCTCTGCTTAAGACCCATTGGTTTGCAGGATCAGAGCACTTGTGGGCACTTCTTGAGTTATGGCTTTTCAGTGCTGCCAGCTACTTGGTTTTGTTCTTCTCCTGCGATATACCTGTGCTAGAGTTCTGTCCCAGCAAAGCCAGTAACAATTTTTTTAACATTCATAGTAAACATCTACAATTTCAAACCTTTTTGAACACTAATGGCTAATGGAAGCATCATCAACCAAGAAACAATGTTTTAATCTTTTTCATTTTTAACTTTTTACAAAAGCCATCTGAGTGTTCTAAAAAATGCAACTCGTTTAACAGTTAAAGGAAAATTCCATGCATTTCTTTCTCTCTTCTTCTTCTGGCCAAAACTGTGATTGATGAAGATTTAATTCTTTTATTTTTCTTTTTAACTGGCTCAAATCACAAAAGAGCAAGAAAAGGAAATTAGCTTCTTTCCTACCAGCCTGCTTCTGCTGTGAATTTGCAGTAGTGGAAATCGGGTCTGTTTGGATTCTAATGCTTTTACCTTTTGTTTATTACCTTTTTGCACAGAAGAAAATAGAACATGAAAAAAAAAAAAAAAAAGATTTTTAGAGCCATAAAAACTGAGCAGGAGGGGTTCAAAGTAGTGCCTGAAACTACTTCAGACAGCGTCTCTTTGTACCACATTAAAATGCAAGTTGGTGTTGTTGCATAAAGTCTCCCACCACTTTGGTGAGGTAAGTAAATATTATGATCCTATTTAACATATGCCTCAAGCCACATAAAAAGCCAAACTGAGACTTGGCATACTTGGATGTAAATCATTAAAATTGCATCTCCTTAAATGAAGGCTGAATTCAGTCCAAAGAGGGAATGTTAGGACTGGAATTAGACTCGATCCTCAGCCCCGCCTCCTGCACACCAAACTGTGATTTAGTAACATAGCAGCATGTAGAAATCTAGATGAATGACTTTGATGGTATTTCAAATTTTCACTGCCTTAATCATTTCCCAGATTTACATGAAATCTCTTTCGTTCTCTTGTGCTTAGAATTGTATAATGGATGGTGACCATTCCTGGCTTACACCTGGAGCTGTGGTGTTCTATGGGGCTTGGTAAAACTGAATTGGAAAACTTGCTCAGTTTCAAGCTCCATCTGTATGATGAGCAGCATAGGATTTCCACAGATGTGTACAGAGGGGCTTGGACCCATGCACAGATTGGTAGTGAAGTTTTTGAAGCGTGAAGCAGGGATGTTGGGGTGTACTCAGAAAGTGGCTTTGTTTGGAAACAGTCAAATTTCCAGACTATTACAGTAGACTTGTCCATGTGTCTCTGATCACTGCTTTGTGTCCAAGAAGCATCTAAATGTGGCAGCCCAGCTCTGTGAGCAGAGAGTGTCCCTTTTCTGAAACACCACCCTGACAAAAGCCTCTAGGAGTGCAGATGTCAGTCCCTGTGCTGATTTTATGACTATGATTTTCTTGATTTGATATTTCAAGTCTGATTCTATGAGTTTGGTCCATTCTGCTGGAGGACAGATGTAGCCATAAATCATCACAGCCTCCCAAATGAGAAGGTCAAAAACATCTTCTGCCTTTTGTCCACCTGCTCAAGGAGGAAAGCAGGAGGTAAGGATTGCCTGGGGACTCTCTTTCAAAGTACATGCAGAGTCTCAGCAGTTAGCTGCTTTGGTTGTGCTTTTGGATGTACCCTGAAGAGCTGTCCAATTAGGAAGGACTTGGAGCAGGACTGTGCTTCAGGGCCCAGTAGGAGAGTTTGTGGTTGTGCCCAGAGTTTCTGTGTTGATGTACTGCAGATGGGGACTGTGCTCAGTGACGAAGCAGTGCCACATCATCTGCGTGGGGTCACAAGTCACATACACTGATAGGGTATGTGCATGTTTTGTGCCTAGATAGCAGGGTAATTTCAAATCAGTAGAAGGGCACAGTAAGAGGTTGTAGTTAACAGGGCTGACAGATCCTTCTGTGGCTGCACTGTGAAGATGGGGGTGGTGCTAGGTCACCCTTACGTGCTGATGTACTGCTGAGACGTGGTGGGGCGGTCAGGAACTCATTGCAGGACACTTAAGCTAGAAGAGAGCTCTCATGGTGCCAAGTTTACCAGATAGATAATGTGGAGGATAGAGGGAAGAGAAAACAAACAACAACAATAAATCAGGACCTCGTGCTTCTGTGTGAGTGCCTCCATGCTCTTCTGCAGGGCACTGTGCTTGGGAGCAAATCACAAGCAGAGAGCCCATGGGGGGCCAGTGTGTGACAGAGCTGGCATCGCTTCTGTCATAGCTTCCATTGGCAATGTCTCTGCAGTGACTGAGCCCGAGTGCTGTGATTTACAGGGGAAGAGACTATGTTAAATAAAAGTTTCATAAGGAATAATTTACCCCCAGCTGTGTGCAATAGTGCTGCTGTAATTTCGTCAAGGCGTTTCACCAACACCAGAAATGCCGGTGGGAAGACTCAGTCTCCGGTTAATCCCTTGGGTGCAGCCCACATACCCCCATTACTGCAGCCCCAAGCGAGGCACAGACCCATGGCCCCGGGGAGCAATGCAGGCTCGTGTTCTCCCCATGCGGTTGTAGCTGCAGGGAGCTCGTCACCCATCCCTACGTAGCCTGAGCCTGTTGCCTCCTCTTTGATGCTCTCTACAAAACCTGCTCTGTGGCTCCTGAGGTGCAGCAGGCAGCCGAGGGCACAGGCGCAGAGCTGGAGCTGTGTCAGCCCTGGCCTCACTCCCTTGCTGGGCCCCACGGGCTCAGAGCGGCTGTGGCTGTGGACACGCAGCAGTGGGCCCCATGTTGACATCAGAAATGAGAGAGCAGTGCCGGGGGACGTAAAGGGGAGTGAGGGAAGGGCCTGTTATGTGATTTCAGAGAGCCCTCTGGCAGCGTGGCCGTGGGAGGCTGCCATGTACAATAAGGAAATGATTTGTCTGGGTCTGGGAACAACTCAGTGTGTAAAGCTCTTCTCTCTGACCTCTTCCCCAAGCCCCCAGCGCGGTGCTGCTGGAGGTTGCTGGTGAGAACGCTGAGCAGGCGAATGCTTTGAGTGTGCTTGGAGCAGAGGTCAGGCTGCGCTCCCATTGCAGGGCAGGGACCATGTGGAGCTGCCTTTCACCTTTGCCCCACGGATTTTGCTCTGCTTGGAGACACTTTAACCAGGTGAAGCTTCTCCTCCCCAGCTGCCCGCCTCTGGGTCTGCCTATGGAGGCTGTTGTTCAGGCAGGGAGATCAGTTTGAGCTGCCTTGAGCTCACTCTGGACACCGGAATTGGACTGTGTTTGTTTCCCAGGTGCTCTGGGAGTTCCTCCTGTCCAACACTGTGAGCCTCTGACTCACACAAATGATTACAAATCTGCTGCTGTGGGGGGCTGAGCGGTGCTGCAGGCTCCCGGGCTCTCCCAGCAGTGCTGTGTGCATTTCCATTCAGCGTTCTCTGTGTGCAGAGGGGAAGAGGAGAAGGCAACAGCCAAGTGAGCTCAGTGCCTCTGAGTTTGCAAATGCTGACTTTTAAAATAACAGCCACCCATGTGTTCTTCTCTGCCTCCTAATATGCGCCCCAACAATTTTTTTCTGCTTTTTTCATGGATGGGTTTTATTAATCTCTTGGGGATGGGATTCTCCCTGTCTGCCTGCTTTCTGCAGGCAGTTATAGCAGTGTAATATGGCCATGGGCAGATTGAGATGGGCAGGAATGGCTGGGCAGCCTATGGGGACTCCAGGTCCCTCTCTGCTGCCATGTCACATGGGGACAGAGCAGCTGTACAGTTCCCTTCCATGGCTGTGCAGCTGTCCCACAGCCAACCCTGCTCCTTTCCTTTGCATTAGTGGAGTATTGAGGTGGCCAAGATTCCTGACCCTACAAGTTCTGGGCTGCATAAACTCTCCATGTGGCTGAAGGCCATTGAATACATACTGCATCTCTTGGGGAGCTGGAAGGGGAACCAAGAGTATTTCGTAGAGGAGAGAAGAGACAATCTGTAAATCAGCAGCCTTTCTGCTGCCAGATGAGGCTGGACTGGGCATGCAGGAGGGTTTCAGGATAAGAAGTTAACGATGGCCTCCCCAGCCCTTCTCAGCTCACTTTTCCTATGGAAACATACTTGCTGCTTTCCTGGTAATGCAACTAGCTTAGTGTGGATCTGCTCTTAGACTAAAGAACAGCTAAAAACCTACTGCTAGGCACTGTAGACTTGATGATGTCGTGGTGCAAAGCCAAGGCCAACGTTAGCTCTTAGTGAGGCTGATGCTCAGCAGCAGGAGGTGTCAGAAGTTCAAACCAATGCTTGGATTTGTGAATTCACCTCCAACTGTGCTGCTTTCCAGGTCGTTCAGTGATATCAGCACAGACCATAAGCACAATAGCTCCTTTCCCTGTTATTAGATGATATTTATTAGTAGATATCTAGTTTTCTGTACTGTTCCTGGCGGAGACATTTTGGCCAGGAGCGGTTTCCAATCTGGCACGCACAACGAGAGTATTATAGGAAGGGAGAGAAGTCAAGATCCATTAGGAAATGTTTTTATTCTCCTTCTTTTGCTGGTTTGAGAATAACTCCCAAACAGGATATATCAGCCAGGAATGGAATTATCCCAAGTTGCCTTCTCATATGTATTAGCCAGTAACAAGTTCATTCTACAGTTCTTTTTCTTTTTTTTGATTTTGGTGGGAATGTGGGGAAAAACAAGCTGGGCTGGGGGTTCCTACTTGGGCTGAGAATTCACCAGGCTGACACTGGCCAGGACCTTCTGCTCTGTGGGTGCGCATGTAATGACTTCTGGAAACATCTCGTCCTACCTCCTTATTTCCAGAGACCAGCTCTGACATGTGCAGTGTTTTTGTCACAAGTTTTGCCTCTTAGCAGCTACAGTTGGCTATCACAATTCTAGATGTTCTTGTTACCTATTTAAATGCATAACTTCACGTCGTCTCATCCCTGTAATTTCTGATGTGAGTGCGTTGCAGACTCTTGAAACCAGTACAGGGTGTAAAATGGGGGCTGTGGAGAAAATATGTGGCTAGCTCAGTCCCATATTCCTTGCTCTGCTGTTGACTTCTGCTGTGTAGAACAAGTCACGTAACCTTTCTGTGTCTCGGTTCTTTTCTGTATAATGAGGACAAATATTAATTTGTTTCCTAGTGACAGAGGGAGGTTGTGCTCACTGGCAAAGTGCTCTGGTAATCACAGGTGCTCTGTTGGTGCCATATATTGTTATCCTGCTGTCTGGATGATCAACATTCCTGTTGTCTAGCCACTCAGCACTCAGGCTGTGGGTATGGCTGAATAGGAGATGGCTGAGAAATGGGAGGTTGTGTGACTGATGCTGGATGTGGCACCCAGCTCATTGAACACCTTGCATTTCATCTGTAGTCTCTGTCTGATAACTTTCTTTCAGCATTTTGTCTTTTCAATCTTCTTTCCCAGTCCCTCTCTCCTATACTGGAAAATTGAGTTTGGCCCTTCTAAATCATCCTGTAAAAGGGAGCAGAGCAAAGGCTCCTTAAGATGCAGCAACATTAAGAAAACATCCCCACAAGCCTTTCCTTCCTCTTTTCATTTTTAAATATGCATTTTTAGATTACTTGTGTAGAACATTTGCTGTGCTGCAAGCACCTGTTGGTGTGTTTGTGTTGAGAAGCCCAGGTCTTTGCCACAAGGACAGCTGTGCAACCACAAAGGAAATGCTTTATTTTCCTCCTTCTAAGAGCCTTATAGAAGATAATCTTCACAACAACCCCGGGAATTGGGGTCTTGCATAGATGGGAGAATGCCATGCGGTCACTTATCCGAGGTGGCTGGAGGAAATCAAAAGCAGAACCTGGTCTGGGATTGTTGTGTTAGTGCCTGCAGGCACATTCTTGGGAAGTCTTCAGCAGGGTGGTGCTGCTGCCCCTGTGTGTGCACAATGCTCATCAGCTGCTGCGTGCAATGGGAATTGCTGCGGGGCACAGACAGCTAACAGATTGCATACGGTAAGAGCAGGACTGAGGCATGGCTTTGAGAGAAGCATGGATTTATTATGATGCATGGTATGTATTATGATACATGACACAGAGGATACAGTTTGTGAAATGTCCCTCTACGTTCAGTAAAAAATCAATTACTTTTATTCAGGATTCCTGCTTGAAAAGCTATGTATTTGCAAGCAGACAAACAGCATGTAAGTAAACAGCTCTAACACAGTCAGCAAACCATTTTTCCTCACACTCCAGTATTTTTATGAGGCTTTGTACGAGATGGGAGTCCCTATGGATCATTTTGAGAACTGATTAGTCATGGTGTGTCCATGATGTCCTCAATGGGCCCAATGCCTCTCAATGGGATGATCTGTGCCCCAGCCAGCATGCCATGCTCTCACCCAGCACCACTGGCCTCTTTTCTTCTCTGCCTTGGGGATACAGGTGTATTTTGAGCATGGCAGTGCTGCCATTGAGAAAGCATCCTCCTTCCTCTGTCACTGCGTTGCTGCAGTGTGCTGCTCTGAGCTGGCTGAGCAGCAGTGGTCCCAAGCTGATGGTTTGAAGGTGAGAAGGAGAATCTACTGCCTGCTGCATAGTTTGAGTTTTGTTGTTGAGGGTGTGTGGACTTTCATAGAATCATACAATCATTAAGGTTAGAAAAGACCACTAAGATCGTCCATTCCAACCATCACCACTATACCCAGTAACCATGTCCTGCAGTGCCACGTCTGCACATTACATGAACACCTCCAAGGATTTTGGGATATGTTACTTGGTGTGGAAACCATTCAGAGTGTGCGTGCCCTGAATGAATGACGTGGGTTAGTATTTTCTAAGCACAAATGAGACGAAGCACAAAGATGAAGATGTGATGTAGAACACGAATACCAGAAAGTTTGGATGCTTGGTTTTCACAGCTTGAGCCAGTATCTGCAGAACATAAAGGGCGAGCTGTTCTAGCAGTAGCCTGAGTAGGTGCTATGAACGCTAATGATCCAAAAAGCTCACTTTTAGCTTACGTGAGAATCGTATCCAATGTTTTCATGCCTGTTAACTTTGCAGACAGCAGGTTTCCTACACAAGGCAGAGATCCAGGCAGCCACATGAAAAGTTACTGAAAATGCACGTAGTGTCTGACTGGAGCTGTGGTCTGCAATGGAAGTTAGACAAGGTGAGGCTATAAAGGCTGGTAATTGTGCACCGGAGATGGTTGTGATTGCTTGTGAATGTGGAGCTGTTGTCAGGAATGCAGAGGATAAAGCAAAGCCTATTTGAGAGCTCTCATCTCAAACTTGTGGCTAAGTGAAGGCAGGGAATGACTGGAGGATGCTGTTGTCATCCGTGCATTTTCACCTCTGGGATCTGTAGAAACTTGGGATTTTGTGCTGCCTTTGGCATGGTTTTGCTGCCCTTCGCCGAATTTCATTAATCAGCAGCCAGGGGTTATGTGAAGGGTATGGTGTCTACCAAATGGGAATTCAAAGGCCAAAGGGAGAGGTTTCAGTAACGTTTGCTTAAAGGCACTTGGAAGATTTTAATTTTGCCTCCTGAAACGTAATTGCTATCCTTCAGCTACGTTCAGTGCCATTAGAGCTTCATGTAGTAACAGCAATCCATGGGACTGCCTTGCTGCGGCAGGAAAGTTCTGCAGCAACTCAGCTCTCAATTTTGGTCTGGTTTTTAGCACCCTGGAATTTGATGCCATCACTTTATCAAAGGGAAAATGTCTCCAGTTATATCTTGCTATAAACAGATGCTTTACAGACTCAAATAAGTACAATTTGTAGACAGAACTAGGAGAGCAATTTACTCATTGAAAGCATCTAGATTCACCAAATTTCTGAGACCTGGCTAAACTGGCAGATTTTACTTCTGCTTCCCACAAAAGCACCCTTGAGCAGAGTGTCCCTTCTGAGGGATTCCTCTCATTTTGTTGCTGCCGCAAGGCTCTGCCTGCCTGCTCCTACTGTGCTTCAATGTCTCTTGGGCAGCGCTAGTGCTGCACCTCACACGCAGCTGTGTGTGCACAAAAAGCTGTAATTATGGCACATTAAATGAAGCAGTATGTAGAGTGTGGGTAAGCACTGGGATATTTTTAGCTTTGTTGGCCTTGTCATGGCCCTCGCTGTATTTCTCTGGGAAACTTGCTGAGTAGCATCATTTAGCTTGTCCCACATAACTCTGGGCTCTTGGAAAGACAGAGTTTCCTGCCAGACTTGAGAGCTCTGGGATTGCTGCTTTCCCATTGGGAATGTGCCCATTTTAGCATATAAGACCTCATGCCTTATTAATTTTGATGAGTATTTGGGGTGGAAATGCAATCTCAGGACTAGGCATTGTGTCCTGTGAGGGGTGGGGAGAAAATGCAAAAATTGTGAGTTTGAGTGGTTTGCACAGAGAGAGCGGGAGGTCCTGCTGTGAGTTTGGGGTTTGTGGGGGGACAGCAGGAGGTTTGGAGGAGCAATGCAAGGCCAGATAGGATAAAGGGGGAGATGCGGTTATGGAGGCAAGCCCAAAAGGGCAGAGACAGTGCACCTGCATCCCATGGCAGCATCAGCATTGCTGCTTCCAAACCAACTTTGGGCTGAAAAATGAGAACTGATGAACCTGGGGCCTGAGGCATGGCTGTCAGGGACTCTGTTTCACAGCAGAATTAGCAGAGGGGATGAGAACCTCCAGCTCATGCATAAAGCCTGCCATCATAGCAGTGAGGAGAAAGGCTGAAAGCTGAGCTCTGGCTGAAGCTGCTGCTCTGAGACCCACAGCTTTATAAAGATGAGGAAGTTAGGAGAGACTGCATAAAATCACCATGTTCTACTGTATTACCTAAGAAATGAAATAATTAGCTTATACTACAATTCAAAGACAAGGAGAAGCACTTTTATTAGCTGAGAAAACAGATGTGAAGTTGAAGCTTTCCATGCAGCAGCATAAAATGGCTGGGAGCAGGGCTGGGAGCAGGACACTTCTTCCATGTCTCAGCACAGAGGAGGGAAGAAGAGAGCATCTTCAATGCAGAATTCTTCCACCTCTGGGCAGTTACATTAAGGAGAGTTCCTGGAGTCATTTGCTTTCTACAGGCGTTATACTCGCTTAGAAAAAGAAGACCTTCATATATTTTAATTTAATTGATCACTTTTAAAATTGCTAAAGCTGACCAGTGAATTTAAGAGTGAGATTTTTCAGAGAAAAACTGCTGGTCCCAGACTTAACGAAGACTTAGATTAATCACAGTCTTCTGTGCAATAGGAGGCATTTGAGAATCCATCAAGTTCATGGGAAAGTGATCTTGGAAGAGCAACAAATAAATGCGGTGACCTTTTGACTCCACTAGCCCCGGAGCTGTGGTAAGTTTGCAGTCAGGCACTCGGTTCCAGACAGGAATTTTCATTGCTGCAGTGATGTAAATCACTGTGTGGAGGAGGCCTCACCGGCCCTGTCTGTGCGGAGACATTTTCAAAGCTTCAGTTCCCTGCGGGTGCCCCCGGCAGAAGTGACAGTGTAAATGGGAGCCAGTTATAGATCTGCTCAGGAAGCTTGAAATACCAGCATCTTAAACTGTGCTAGTTAATGCAGTACCTACCAGAAATGCCAGACCTATCACTGCTGCTGTCCGTCCCGACAATATGGGATGGGTTTGTCCCCGAGGCAGTCAGCAATGGGACACAGAGTGCTGTGGGGTGCCATTCCTACACATATCTCTTCCGCACTTGAAAGAAGCTGAATTAATGATGGGAAGTCAGATAGCTCTTAGGAAAATCATTGTTCTTCCTGAGTATTAATTTAACGATCCTTAGAAACAAATGCTTTTTAATCCTTATGTTAGGGGAAGGGAGCAATGAAATTGGCTGGTTTGGTTTTTCTTGCTTTGATTTTTTTGTAGACTAGACAGAGCTGTGTCTACTCTAGTTTGGACACTCGTGTCTCAAGTTTTATTTACAGTTAAGCTGCAATCATTGAACCAAGTGTCATATTGCTAGGCTGGTTTTCAGACCTTGTGAGATCAGGCCTTGAGAGGTCTGAATTGACTTACAGAGCTGAGAAACTGGAGAAGTGGATAAAGGTTCTTTCTATTCTGACTTATGTATTTTGTAGGGATGGAGGCTAACTATGTGTGGTTCAAAGAGTCAGTCTTCTGTTTTTAGTTCTAAATGAGCAATGGGAGAAGTTAAGCCTGGTTTCCTACATATTCATGTCTTGAGGTTGGCTATGAACCCTCGATACAGTTAGATGTTATTTATAAGGCTATTACTTGGTTTAGCATGAGTTCACATTTCAGTCTTTCTTGGAGCTGCTGAATCTCTCTCCTGTCCAGAGTTTGTGTTTAGGATGTTAGAAAGATCCTATTTATCCCTGAAGCTACCACCTTTTCCTGGTCTGGATTAAAGCTGGTCCTCAAGTTCCCCAATTATTAGGAGGAAGAGGCAGACAGACCACAGGTTATGTCTCATTTCCTTGGGAACCAGGAGCACCAGTTGGTTTTGTGTAACTATAGGAACTAACACTGTGACAAAATGACTAGATAGTACAAGACTTGAGATACAATCAAGAGTTGAAAATGATGGTTTCTCCTGATCAGTCATTATGTGCAAAGAAATAAAGAGTATGAATACCACTGAGGCTGCTTGAAGAGATGATATGGGCTGGCTGGATGTTGTTTTGTTCTGCTTGATTGCCTTCCTCACTGGTTGAGCTCAGCGTGGTGTGTCTGCAGCATCACGTGGGGAGAGCAAGAGAAGTTTGTGCTCCATGCATTCATTGCAGGTTGTCCATGGAGAATACAGCTAATACAGCTGTTCTCAGCATCATTGCTCCTGCTGGGGGGGTCTTCTGCACAGTGGGCTCCCTGCAGTCACTCACTAGTATGGCTGTAAGAGCTGAAGTCTATAGGGGATGCTTTGCCTGTGGCTTTGTGGTCTGTGTGAGCTCTGCCCTTATCTTCAGCAAGAGAAAAAGCACATCATCAGGCTCAAATCCTCTAAGATGAGACCTTTTCCTCTAATGCTGGCAAAATCAGACCTGCTAAAAGCAGAGTCCTGCCCTCATCATGCCTAAAAGGCTGTTATGGAGCAGTGCACATGGCTCAGCTGTTGAGTGGTAGAAACGTCTGGAAAGAGATTGCTGCTGCTGCTCTTCCTTTTGCAGAAGCAGAGCTGCAGGTGCAAGGAAGGCTCTGCTGTGCTGGCTGCCACAGCATCCCCTCCTTCCTCAGCACATCTGCATGATTTGAACCTGTGAAATGCCCGAGAAGCAACAGCTTTAAACTCACTTCTCTGAAATACTTTGTTTCTTTCTTCATCCTGCTCCCATCTGCTCTTTTCTTGTGTTACTATTCCTTTTGTGATGATAAAGGCCCCCATATTCAACCGTGGATACTCTTTCCCTTCAGACATGCATTAAAAAATACAAATGGCATTCAGTGTAAATCAGAGTAAGATTCTGCTTTTTTTCCCCATCCTTTTCATGCTCCAGACATTGATATAATGCAGGGGAAGGCAGTGATTCTTATTTAATTGCCATTCTTAAAGACAGATGCCTTCGGCATGTGTGAAATGGGAAGGAGTGGTCAGCGTGGCAACGTGCGAATGACTAATCCTGGACTCAGAACCGATTGCTCATGTGCTCAGACAAAGCCAGAAACGTGCCCCCATCTTTCCCCCTCCATGCACGCTGATCCACAGGCTCACCAAGTGCGCAGCAGCTGCGGAACAGCCTGGTTCCAGGAACGCTGACGACAACAGCGATGCTGCTCCACCACCAGCTGGGAGATGTTCCCCTCCTCGGCCGGAGCTATCACTCAGCACGCAGAGCAGAGAGATCTCTCAGCTGAGAGCTGTGCCAGGGACTTTCTTGTACAGTACACAGCAGAGCTGGCCCTGCACGAGGACCCAATGCTCGCTGTTCAGAGCAGTGCAGCAGATAGAACCTCTCTTGGGCAGAGCTGAAGGGACTGAGCTGCCTGATCCACATGCTGTTCTTTCTGATAGGCAAACATTCCTTCATCCATTTGTCTGACTGTTTTGTGTTTTGTTTTGTTTTTTTAACTCTTAAAAAAAACTCCTTAAATTTCAGTTGCTGGAAAAATATTTAACTTCCCTAAGATTGCATCATGGATTTGAGCCTGATTTGTGGAGGCTTTGAGACCAGACGGATTTATTACTGACAGTGAGTTCCTTTTCAGATAAATTCTCCTTTTCAGAAAACATTTTTCCTAAAGAGTTTCACAGCTGATTATGGACACAAATAACTCATCAGAAAGAGTTAATGATGCTCGGTGCTTGGCAAGACCTGAATTATGATCCTGTTAATGCTGCGGCACTGCGTGCTTCCAGCTGTGTTGCAGTGGCACACAGACCCCAGCAGCTGTTGCATAGCTCATCAAATAGCTGTTGAGCATCATCCCTGATTTGTCATAAACCCAAAGGTTCCTCTGGGGAAGGAATGTTCTCACCTGCCACAGCCCAGCTATGCGACAGCAGTGCTCCAGAACTGTCATTCTCACCAGGGCAGTGTGTGTTTGGGTCCCTTTCCCTTCTTACTTTATTATTTCATAGCCTTTCCGTACCTAAAGGGAGCCTACAAACAGGAGGAGAGTCAACTCTTTACAAGGGTAGATAATGGCAGGACAAGGGGAAATGGTTTTAAGTTGAATGAGGGAAGATTTAGGCTGGATATCAGGGGGAAGTTCTTTACCAAGAATGGTGAGGTGCTGGAACAGTCTTCCCAGAGAGGTTGTGGATGCCCCATCCCTAGAGGTGTTCAAGGCCAGGTTGGATGGGGCCCTGGGCAGCCAGGTCTAGTTTTAGATATGGAGGTTGGTAGCTCTGCCTGTGGCAGGGGGTTGGAACTTGATCCTTGAGATCCCTTCCAACCCAAGCCAATCTATGATTCTATGATTTTGCCTTTTTCAGGAGAAATATGCCCAGATTATTCATAGCTTTACACTTCTAAGTGGCTTGTCTGAAAATGTGATCTGGTGCATGCTTGAGGGCTACCTACTTTCATTTCTTTCTAACCAGTTGAGTTTATATTTAAAAAAAAATGCCTAACTATACCAACAGACATAGAATGACTTTTTAAAAGGGCTCCAGTAGCTTAGCCCTATAGGCAGGAATGGAGTCTGAACTGCAGGCTGTGGGATGGACAGAAGCTGTGTTCTGTGTAGGGCTGTAGGATTTGCTTTCATTCTGATTAGAAACTTCAGAGCTGGAAAGGAAATTCTGAGGGGAAAAAAGCATCGTTTGGTGTTCACAAAAAGGCTTTGTTTCAAGAAATATTTACTTTCAGATGCATAATACAGAAAAAGCTGAAGAAAACCTTATTTCAGAATATTTAATGCCTCTTGAAGTTTTCCATGTCTGGTTTTGCCATTGTCCAAACTTTACCTATTTCCTTCCTTTCTTCCCTTTCAAGACATAATTTCAGCAGAACTGATAAAACTTCCCAAACTGTTTTTGTTCAGGGAAAAGAACTGCCAGAAGGTGTTTGATCACTTCAGTCCTGGTGCTGTAGAAAGCCCTCTCGAGGTGCTTACATGCTCCCAGTGTCACCACGGCTGGGCTGCAACGTCCCAGTGTCTGTGTTCTATAAATACCCTGGGAAGATAGAGAGCACAGAAAGCAAACAGAGCACTTTAGTGGTGAGGACTTTTCTATCGGCCCGCTGGGTTTGTGCAAGTTGTCGCCATGACTGTTTGTCACAAGCAGGCTGCAAACAATTGCTTTCAGCTGCTTGAGATAAAATGGGCAGAGGTGGAGGCTTTGTGTTGGCTCCAAGCAGAGGGAAACTTTCAGGCCAGAAGTGTTCTTTCTGCTGCCAGCCCCCAAGAGGCTTTTTGGCCTGGAAGCTCATGCGTAACAGCTTATGTATCAGCCCAATAAAAGGCACAGGGGATCCACCTTGTCTCGCTATCAGTCTGTCATCAAAAGTGCTGCTGCTGCTGATGGTGGCTCATACTTGATTTGTACACATGACCTATCCGGCCAGGAAAGCTGTATGTCTCAGTGCTGTCCTCTGCCTCTTGTTATAAAGTTTTGTGTGTTATCAACGTGAGCTGTCCTGTAGTGTTACTCAATTTAAATATTGAAAACAAATGTTCTATTCCTCTGCCTTGGGGCTAGGAGAGATTATTTCAGCTTTTTCAGCATATATGAATCTGCATCTGTTAGAGGTCTCTTGTATAACGAGCCTGGCATACGAACTCCGTTTGCAAATTAATCTAAGAAATGCTAAAATTGGCACCTAGTTCCACAACCACCTATAGTGATTATGTGTCCAACGGTATAAATACTGCATTGCTCCGGAATGGCAGTGCTTTAAACTCGGCTGCTTGGGTCAATGTCCTTCTGTCTTCTCATTGTTTACATCTCCGTGTTTCAGTGTCACCAGGATACGTTATTACGACCCTGGGATACAAGCAGCCCATTGCTGAGGGTTTTTTTAGTAACTTGGCAACGTTATCTAAAGCAAAGCAGACTCTTGAAAATTGGGACATACTGCAGTACAGTATGGGGACAACGAAAAGTATTTGTGGTACAGAATATTTCTCACACTCTTGAAATCTGTAATATCAATCTTAATCAAAAAAGGAGTGGCCAAAGCATAGAAAAATTTTCTTTTTCTGTTTAATGTTTCTGATAAAATGGGTATTTTCCAAAACATCCTTGGAAATGGCATAAGAATTTGACACAGTAACCTTAACAAGGCTTATAGTGCTGTTTGTAAATAGGTGTTTAGGGAGATATAAAATTGTAGATCATTGGCCTGATAAGCCACAGTATCATTTTCAGAGCTATTTAGGTGGGTTGGCTGAATGACTGTTCAGAATCACTACAGCAGGAAAAATTTGCAAGAGAACTGTATTGATTTGAGGTGCAGAGAAGGCATTTCCATGCAGAATAGATGGGCTGCCACATTTATCTGTATTCTGAACCGGCAGAATTTGCCCAAGGGATGCCCTGTAGTCCTGGTGTGAAGCGGTGTGAAGATGCAGGTGCAGCTCTTGGGTTCACCTCCTCTTTGCTGGGTCCCAAATGGGCACATGCGATGGACCCTACTGAGTGCCCTCATTCCCAGCCCTGGGCTTCTCCAGAGTGTGGCTCAAATGACAAACTGCATCTCTAGTATGTGGAGAAGGCAGGTGGAAAACAGGAAAGTTCAGGACACCTTGCTGGGAGTTGCAGAAAAATGACAGGAATTTCCCAAATCTGATATTCAAGACGGTGATGAGCCATTTATGATGAAGTGCCTCAACGTATCCAGATCGTTTTGAACATTTTGTTTCTTCTAGCCAATGTCAAGATCCTTCTGTATCCTGCAGTCTGGAGCTCATTAAGTGCATGACACATGGGAAAGTGTGTTTGCTTCTTAACGCTGTAAGAGTGGGGAAAACGAGCTCTTAAGCCCATTTGGTGTCAGACACCTCTGCATCCCGAATTCAATCCATTTTGCATACATGTACTTGGATGTTTGTAAATACATCTGGCTGTGTCTAGGTGTGGATCGGAAAGCCAGGCTCTGTGCAAAAGCCTCCCTTTGTCGGCACTGCCTGAGGGTAAAAGAAGAACGTTTGCAAAGTGCAGCGCTCCCTCCGGCTGTCAGGCCTGAGAGATGGAAGTGCCCCGTGCTGCCAATGTTACAAACGGTATTGCTCCGGAGGGAGGTATTGAAGGATGCAGTGCATTGAGGAGTAGGTTGTTGTCTGCTTCAAAGTGAGAAGCGAATCAATAATTTGTTAGCCTGTTAGCTGATGGCTTGTCCGAGTGCCAGCTCCGGTGCCCTCCAGGAGGAGCTGCCAAAGTGACCGAGGGAGCAGAGCAGAGCGAATCCTGAAAGTCATTTTCCTCAAACACATACGTGGAAACCTTCAGAGCCTCTCGGTAAGGACAAATCATTGTAGGCTTAATTCTTGTCTGAGCAAAATTTCTTCTAAAGGCAGTAGGTCTATGCTGGAGTCTTGTACCTCAGTGGGGCTAGGGCTTGGGGGGCAGATGGGGGTTTCAGGACAGGGTGAGAACTGGGGAGATGCTTTCTGCTGTCTTCCAGCTGCTTGCCCCATCTACTGTTGCAACAAACCCCATAAGAAGTCCTTGTCCTTGCTTTACAAATTATGGGATGCCAGTAGTGTCTTCAATAGAGATTTCTCCTGCCTGCCATTTTTTCCTCCCTCTTCTTCTTTGCAAGTCCAAATGTGTCTCCTTTGTAATGGACTCAGCCTTTATTACCCAAAGATCATGCCTCTTTATTAACCTTCAAATAAGGCTCCACCAGCTGTGGGAAAACTGTTCTGCAGGGCATGTGGTGTGAGTCACTGCGGGTGTCACGGCTCTTCAAAATCCTGGTTTTCATTTGCTTTGAAGCTTTTTCTTTTTGGTAAAGAGATGAAAATCTTTTCTGCTTTCTGCTGAGTGACTTATAAACAGCCTGTGTAAATTTGGCTCTAGAAATTACAACCAGAAAAATATATAGACTGTTGCATTGTTTTTATGAATCCCAGTTTGCTATACAGGGGAGATTCCATTATAAACTTTCATTAAAAATAAAGGAGGAACACTAAAAATTCTCCTGCAGATTCAGGGAAAGTAAAACTCCATCAAACCAGCTAACACTGAGCTATCTTATGCTTTATTCCCTGTTGTTTATCTGAGGCACATTTCTTACAGTCAGTAGATTTCCACCTCTGGCAGTTTATACCTCCAGGAGTTTAAGAGCCTTTGACTAATTAAGACCAGAGAGATTTTCACCCCACTGCCACAGCCCCACTGATGGGATCCTGCCCAAGTGCTTTGCTCTCAGGGGTCCTATGAGGACAAAATTAAAAATAACTGACTAACTAATTAAATAAGCATCTGGTACATAAGCATACCTCTATTTAGATGCTCAGATCATCTCTAGAGACAACTGTAGAAGTTTGGTTAGAAAAAGCCATAGGTAAAAGCTGCCTCAGAGGGCATATGTATAGCAACTAGGTCTTGTAGGTGGGCTCCTGCCCGCATTATCGGCTGTTGGCAAAGTAATTGTGGAAGAAGTCTAGGTGGTTTAACATCGTGGGTGCATAAGTGTGTGTGTTTGTGCGAGCATGCAGAAGGGCCTGTGAGCGATGCTGGTGCTTAAACTGATCAGACAAGTTTTATTGCTTCTGCCCATTGGTGCTGTCTTGAAATACGGGAGCTGATCCTCAGCAACGTAGCTCAGGGATGGCTTCCCAAATGGCTGTCGGACCCTGGTTTCCGCACTCATTTGCTTCCTTGATTCACTTCAAAATCTGCTCCCTTCAGCATTTATTGCTTTTGCTTAACCAGAGGCATTGAAAAATACATTGTTACTCTAGGCTTTTCTATAACACAAGGTGGTTTGGAGTCTGGATCCAGAGAAAAACAAAAAGGGAAAAAGTAACGCAAGGAAGCAGTTGTATCAAAATTACTTACGAAAAATGAGAAACTGTATGCATATGGAACAGTAGATCCAAGTCAAACAAATATACCAATGAAGGGAGGAGGAGCTTGATTGAAACCCAGGGCTCCACTAACCGTACTGGTGATGAGCAGTGCTTTGCTCCAATTCACTGCAGCTTGTGGCAGGCTCAGCAAGGCTCACACATCCCTCAGTCCATCCCAGCATGGCAACATGATTCAGTGCCTGCTACATCCCTGTGGGCCTGCAGTCCTGCTCTAGTGGGACTTGGGACAGCACTGAGATTCCATGGCTTTTTGTGATGGGTAATCCATGTTTGTGGTGCTGCAGGGGACACTCTCTGAGCTTTCAGCAAGCACACCCTGCGTGTGGGAGATGTGGAATGAAAGTAGCCAGCCTTGTTCCTGGAAGTTAACAAAATATCTTTTCTCTTTGTGTGATGCCTTTGAGGATAGCAATGTCAGTGCCAGTGGATGGAACAAAACCAGAGGAATTACAGATCTATTACTGTGTTTTTTGTAAGATCCCTCCTGTAGTGTTGTGTACCAACATCGTGCTGTTAAATTCAGAAGGTGATCTCTGAAGGGAGATAACCACATTAAAGATAGACAAGTAAGGATGGACTTAGCCACCTTCCTCTAACAATGTGTTTAATGGCAAGATGATCATTAAGTGCCAGGGAAAGTAGAAGGCACATTGTGCAAGTAGTAACAGAGAACAACAAACACAATTTAATAAAGGGCAAATTCCAGCTGAAAATGAGGCTAAACTGTCAGATGGTTAAGGGCAGGCAGAAAGGGAAGTAATTTGCTTAATGAGGTAGTTCTGACAAACTAGATAGAAATACTTCAGTTTTTGAACCCAGCAAGTGTGGCATTGCGTCTTCCCTGCACAATATGGTGGTTTTCACCAGCAGTGCTCTGTCAGCCTTGGCTGTTGTAACCATTAGCTGCATTAATAAACCATATTGGAATGAAGGTACTACAATAGCATCATTACATGTGGAGGATCCTTCTTTCATCTCTAGGAGTGAAGAAGAAAATTAGTTTTTCTGTGGCTTCACAACAAGAAACAAGAAGTCGTGTGCTGTGGTTGTGCCGGGGGAGATTTAAAGGCCACAGGGGGGATGTACAGGGAGATTTCCCTATGGCACGGGACTTAGGTACCTCACTGTTCTGTCACAGAGACAGCTGGGCTTCCCCATAGCATCTCCTCAGAACCCAGCCCTGTGTTCCACCCCAGCTGCTGCCTTGGAGCAGAGCTGGCCTGAAGGCTGTTGGTGGTGCAGTGGTTGATCTTAATTAACCACCTCCAGGGCTCTCTGCTGCAAATGTGCTCATGCTCTCCTGCCTGCAACAGCACTTCATTAGGAGCACAGCTGCAAACAGCCCTGCGTCTGCACTGCTGCGAAGGCTTTATCAAAAACCCGGCTTCAAGCTCAGAAAAGTGGACCAAACGTATTGCCACGTGAACTTAGGGAGCCATGCTGGTGTCTCAATCAGTGGGTCTAATATAATGAAGAAAATCAAATAACAAAAATATTAATCTCTTTGTGTCATAAATATGCAGCTAATGTTCCTTGCCATATTTTAAATACGCTGACAGGCATCGTGCAGCTAATTAATGAGGTTTCCTAGGGATCCCAATTAACAGCTAATGGTCGCCAACCACAACATCGGAAAATAGAAATGTGGGCATCTTGTGCATGGAAATGGTTTGTGTTGTCCAGCATATTTGATGATCACTAGAGTAATAGAATTCTCATAAGGATTTGAGCTTCTCAAAAGTAAATGCAGTTTCTCCAGGACCTTGATAGTGATCAGGAAGTGAACGTAAAACTGTGATCTCATGTAATTTGGAAAGTTAATATACTAATCTGATTGGCAGAGCTTGCTAGGGACCTCACTGTACACACTGAAAAGGGAGAAAAATCTTAGGGCTTGGGTGTGTCAATAGCAATAGAAGTGCAGAAGACAGTAGATTCTATTCCATAAATCATCAGAGATAAAATGGGTGGTGTCTGGTGTCCCAAAGAGAAATAAAGTGGTGTTGCTCTTTTTGAGGAAAATAGGTCAGCCTACATACAAGCATTGGTTGTTACATGCTGCAGTAGATATATGTTGGAGACCTGGTTGGAAAATTAATTTATTCCTCTCAAAACATTGCCTTTAAAGAAGTCTTTCCTCGTGCTTTGAGGTTTTCTTGGGGAAGAGAAAAAAGGAAATTACCAGTTTCCCACTACCAGCAACTTTCAGATGGAAGCCTGATTTCCGGTCAGGTTTTTTTCTGCAGCATAAACACATGAACTCTTGGTGGTACCTTTCAGCTGAGATCTGTAAGACAAATGCTAGAGGCTGTGGTTATGTCAGGCAGTGAGGAGATTTAAACTTCAGGCTTTTAGGCTGGGACATCAGGTTACTCCTTAGGTTTCAGATGCTGGGTTGGTTTTCCCTAGTAGAGCTCATTTTTATCCCTGTGTGAAATGGCAGAAGCTTTGGGGGATGGGGAAAATTCCTTGTGCTAAGCTTTGAGCTTGTTTCCAGTATCTTGACTCCTTTAACTGGGTGTCAGTGGCCTTTTTTGGTTAGATACCATGGGCTAATTCCCATCTCTGCTCTGGGACTGGAGCTGAGCTGAGCAGTTCATCACTGAGGGAAAATAAGTCTTTCTTTATAACTGTTTCTCTTCATTTTATCTCGGCTTGTCAGAGTCTGGCAGATTCTCCATCCTTTATGCCACTCCTCAGCAGCTTTCTTTGCAGAGTGGTCATTAGCTCTGCATATGGGGTGGCCTGGAGGGATTCATTGCTTCCTTAAAGTTCCCTCCACTCTTTCATGGGTTTTCTTTCAATTTTATATTCTTTTAGGCTGAAAAAAGCCAGATTCTGCTCTGAATCTGGTCGTTACTTGATGTATTTTTGATGCTTCTAATCCCTACCGGACTGGGCTGACCTGCTGTGGTACTGTAACGGTGCCCACATGTTTGTTCTGAAAAACATTTATAGCGTTGGCATTTGTATCTCATTTTGTTACGTTTACTTATACTGTTTAAAACAATTTGTGGAGATTTACAATTGCTTGTTTTGTAATGCAGCCACGAAGAATTAAGGAAGGCTTTAGAAGTAATCTCTCTTTCTCTCCAGCCAAAGAAGCACTGTCATTTTGTCATCTATCAAGTGATGTAGGGTCAGAGTTTGCCTTCTCTCAAGGTGCACTTGATAGGTATATGTAAGTGCCTCATTTCAGTCATTCACGAAGGAATTCAGCACTTTGATTTTCAAATGTGGTGCCAGACATGCAGAGAGAACAGTGTAGCATAGCTGCAGTGCACCTATGGGAACGATATTTGCAGAAAAAATGACTGAGAAAGACTTAGAAATCAATTGCAATTAGAACTGTAACTGGCTTGATACTGGAGACGGATAACTGCTAGCTTTTGATATTTGCTAGCTAGGCAGAAACTCAGAAAATTGCATTTTCTGAGAGCAGAGATACGGAGGAAAGATGGCTTTATGCTTAAGTCTCTATGCTGGGACTCACAAATCGACTTCCCTTCCTTTCCTGACTGCCTCGCAGGATGCCTCTGTAGTCTTGGGGATGATTACAAACTTTTTACCATATGTTTATGCTGCGTCTGGTGATCTGAAGCCTCATTTTAGTTGGCGTTCATGAAATTCTAGCCTACCAAATAATATTTACTCATTAGTCTCCTCCAGAAAGTAAACAAACCCTCTTTGGAAAAACTAAACTGAGTCACGTTTACACTGAACAGGGATTGTGTGTCTGAGTCAATGATGGATGATAAGTGAGGCCTTCGGAGATGATGACTATATCAGACTGGATGCTCAGCCCAGGCTTGGGATCATTTAGGTTGCTTTGAAAAATGCTGGGGGAGGGAGAAGGGGAGAGATGCTGACCGTGAAGGGCTGTTTTCCCAAATTGTTAGTCCCATAACTCAGGGGAGAGGAAGGACCTGACAGAAATAGCAAGAGCCTTACTCAAAGAGGGCTCATCAGGCACGTTTCTTTATTAATGAAGGAAAAAAAATAAAAAAGGCTTTTTCTTCTTCTTTTCTTTTTTTTTTTTTTTAATAGATAAATCATCCAGAAACAAGTTTATGAGAAAAATAAAAGGAAGAAGGCCAAGGAGGCATGCCAGAGAAGGGAGCCTGCAGAGTCCAAGGGGTTCAGAGAAGGCTGCAGTGGGACTGCCTCTGAGAGGGAGAGTTTACATCCTGACAGGTTTACCTTCTGGGATTCTGAGCTTGGATTGCTGCTGGAACATTTGTCCTGGACCAGGCCTCTGGGCTGGTGAGTTAGCGATGGAGTGACACATGTCTCTTGTGCTGAAATGTGATGTTTTCAGGTTGATTACTGTGAGGAGTTTTGGTCTCTGATCATTGTTTCTCCTGCTCCAGTGAGGACAGGATGTGTCAAGCAAATAAAGCACAAATCTGGGAGCTGGAAGACTTGGTCTGTTTCTGAGGCTGCCACGACTTATTTGTGGTTTTTGACGAGGCAAAGAAGTGCAGATGTTAGATGAAGGGTTTTCCAAATTGCTCAGGGCTCTCTTAACTGTGCCGTTATGGGACTTGATGAGTCCCACTCTTTCTTCTGACTTTGTTGGGAGCTGAGATCTATTATTTCAGCCTGTGGAAAAGGTTGGTGTCTGCAATCATTTGGATATGAACAATGCGTGCCTGCTGCAGTGCAGAGAGATGATGCAACTTTTGCAGATGCGGTTTAGTGGGAAGGGAAGTGCAGTGTAGCTAACAAGTGGGTCAAAGTCAGGCCCTGGTTATAGCAGTTCAAACCGAGAATAATGCTGTTGGTGCATTTAGCCAGAATTCATTTTACACCAGTACCTACATGTGGCAATCACTCGTACAGGTACGTGTGATTGCAGTATGGGCAAGGGAATGGTGAACAGAACTCAATTAGTCTGCTCCTGGAATATATCCCACAGTAAGTAATAGCATTGCAAGGGGTTAGCTTTGCAATATCACTTTTCCACTACAGCAACACAAGAATGTTACATTTACTGTTTGTGCCCAATTTGTGCTGTCTGAATCTAGGAAAAGTGCCCACTTAGCAGAATTTGGAGCTTCTGTTCGGAACAAAGCAAAGGATTTTTTGTTTTCTTTATGGAAAATGTTTTTGTTTTCTTTTTTCATATTACAATGTATTTATTATTTTATTTTAATAGATGAATAAAATTTTCCTCTATGGTTTTGTAGAACTATAGACCCAGCAAAGAACTTTCCAGAACAATCAATCTGGTCCTATTATAGTGATTCATTTCCCTTTGGGCAATCTCACAAAGGTGTATGGGTTGTTCCAGGGAAATGGCAGCATTGGTCCTGCTGGCAGCTCCCAGCCCATGTCCTCTGTCAAAGAAGAGGCGTGGAGGAGGCTGCAGAAGCATGTCCTTTTTGGAGGAGCAGTGGGCATTTTCTTTGAAGATATCTGCATTTACCTCCTGTCTCCCCTTAAACTCTTTTCACATTAATATTCATATCTTCAATGCTAATGAGAGCGATGACTATATGCTAAAAAGATTCTGCCCCTTCAGATTTCTCTTGCAATAGCCAAATACAGAAGAAGTGATGAACTAAAGCTCCCTGTGAGTCTTTGACTCATCCAATCACCCCAATTAATCAGTGTTAAAGAGAAGTGTGTGTGACCACCCAGGGCACACTCTGCCTGGCTCCACAACTTAGGTTGCTTTGTCTCAGTGTTGCAGTGTGTACATGGTGTGAGATTATGCCCTGTCCTCAAGTGCCCGCCACACTTACACAGTGTAGTCAAACCAAAGGCAGGGTGAGCGTCAGCTATGAAAGAAAAGAATTCCTAAGTAGCTGTAGGTTTAGGGGAAGCCTATTAGGATCAAATTTTTACCTTTGGTATAAATCTAACGAGGGGAAAATTGTATGTAGGTGCACACTAGTTGAAAGTAGAGTGCGAACCTAGGAAAACTGTTTCAAACTAAGGGGAAATGGTTTCAAACTAAAGGAGAGGAGATATAGACTGAATGGATGTAAGAAAATAGTTTCTTGCAATAAGGGAGGTGAGGCACTGGGACAGGCTGCCCTGAGAGGTGGTAGATGCCCAGTTCCTGGGAACATCCAAGGTCAGGCTGGACGGAGTTATGAGCACCTGATCAAGCTGTAGGTGTCCCTGTTCACTGTAGGGGAGCTGGACCAAATGGCCTTTAAAGATCCCTTCCAGATTAAATGAAGATTTATTAGGAAAATGGCAAACAATGGGCAGTAACTCCTAAGGGGGAGCAGCCCATAGGTTGGGGTTCTCCTTTTACCCAGCTGTGCTGCTGACCTGCTGTAAATCCTTCCCAATTTCTCTCCTTCTCTGGAGGTGTGGCCTTGCTGTTGTGGAGAAAGAGCAAAGGTTCCTTTCAGCTGTGCCACCAGAGCACAGTCTGAGCCAGGCTAATGAGCACAGGTGCTGGCTGCAGGGAGCAGCAGTGCTGGGGTTGCTCTGGCAAGCATTTTGTTTAAGAGAAGAATGGATCCTTGAAGCATTTGATCAACAATCTGGGTTTTGTATGCCCCTGTTTCTGCATTAAGCACACTTAATGATGTAGGGATTTTCTGTGCCTTTCTCTCTTTTGTTTATCTCATGTTCTCATCAACAAGAGCTTTGTTTTAGATCACGATAAGGCCTTTTAACTATAATTTTGCTGGAAATGGTCATAAGAAAATCTTTTTTTTTTCTTTTAAATAGTAGCCCATTCTCACTTTCTGAGCTATCTTGACTTTTTTTTAATGAATTTCCATACGGGCTATGCCTTGTAAAAAGATTATCTCCATTTATTCTTTTTATAAAGTTTTCAGAAGGGAAGGCACTGTCCCAATGCACAGAAGCAATTTTTCTTTTCAGTGGATCCTGTGACTCAAATCTAAACCTTTGCTCTCCGAGGAACACTTTTCAAATGTTTACTTACTGCTTGATTCCTGATAGGCAGTCTGGAAAAAAATCAGATGAGGTGTTGCTCCTGAAAGTTATACTGCTTTATATTGTTTGAAAGGCAGAGATTGAGCTGATTTGTCTAGCAGCTTGCCTTTTCTCAGCTGGGGGAAAGAGTTCCTTTGTAGCTCAGGCTTTTATCAACAGTCCAGTAAAAGTGTTTTATATATGTACATAAAAAAAATACAACATTCATATAAAGACTTTCATCTTGAAGGCTCCAGAGTAGTTGACAAATTTGCCAAATAATTTGTCTTTTCTCAGAAGTTATCTCTTGCTCCAGCACAGAAGCATAGGTATTTCTGTGTTGTGTAAAACCATTCTTGCTACTAATAACTCATTAAAGTCACCCTCAGAGCTGTAATGCACGGATTACAAAATTTTAAACTAAGAACTTTAGAAACTTTTTCCTAATCATGTAAGAGGATTTATTAAACATGAAGCTGTTTTCTTGGTACAATGAGGCCACGGGGGCACTGGAGCACGAGGTGTGCTGAGGGGAGCCTTGTCGTGGAGGAAAAAGACCAGTAATACAATAATGAAGACAAAAGCAGTCTTGGAGCCATCCGCTTTGGTTGGGTGCTTAGTGACAAATCCCTGTCCTGCAGCACAGCTGGAACAGATTGTTGTCTGTGGGTGAAAACACACCCATGAGGGATGCTCTGCTACCTGCCCAAGCCCATCCAGTGCAGATTGCCCTTTACCTTGCTGGTGACCCCAGGACCTCTGTTTTCATCTGAGCCTCATGTATGAGCAGCATTTGCCTCTTCTGAAAGGGCACTGCTGTGGCATATCCCACCTGCGTGCTCTGTGCACACTGTAGGATCCTCGTGGCTGCTGAACCTCCTTCTTGTGCAAAGCGCTGCCTACCTCATGAGCAAACACGTTGCAAGGTGACGGAGGGTTTCGTGATGGGACCCATAGCATAAGCGTGTTAATGGAGTCAAGTGCTCTTTATTGGCTCTGGGGTATTTCACTGCACCCTTGGCGTGCTCGTGCTTCCTGTATGAAACTTGGCTGAAGGAATCGGAGCTGCAAGACATCATCCCGAATTCCAGCTGGGATGTGTAACTTGGCTACGCGGCGCTCTCCCCTCTTTGCCCCCCTCAGCCACTTCCCATGTTAAATAGTTTCTCAGGACTCAAAGGGAAAGGGGGAGATAATCTCCAGGCCAATCACTCTGATAAGTAGGAAAAATGTGTAAATAAATGAGCCACGATTAATAGTATGACATTGTCTCTTGACTCACTTCTCTGGCAGTTGTGGCTTGCTGGGATGGCAGTCCTTGTCTGTTGTCGGGGGCTGGGATGCAGAGAGTGAGCACTGAGGGTGGGATTTGTTTAACACATATTTCCTTATTGGAGAAAAAAAAAAAAGTGTGATTTATTTTCTTTTGCTGCAGCCTGCTCACAATTTTCAGTTTACATTAATAGCTGTGGGAAGAGCAACTCTTAATGCCATATACTTTGGCTATTAACAGTGTCTGGTTTGACAGTACATCCCTCTTAAATTTTTTTTATTCCCCTGTGATCATAAAATATGTATCAGTCTTCCTTTGTAATCTCCTTCAGTGTGTCCAGCTAGCTAATGTGCATCTCTTTCCCTTTAGGATTTGATTTTTCTAACGCTATATACTTAACAAGAAGAAACAAACTGACTTCTTCAATTCTATTTTATTTTTAATCAGAAGCTTGTTTGAATTCATATTTGATGGAGTTGTTTCTCCCGGAGCCCCTAGCAACTTCCTCCCCAAAATGTTTGCTTCACTGATATTTTAATTGCTGTAATAATCAGCATTCTGAATAAGAGGTCTTTCCCCTAGCTCAGTAAATCCATGCAGGCTGGGTAAAGCATGTCTGTGATTTATGTGCAGATAAACAGCTTTGGATCCCATCCAATCACTTCATCAGTTTTAATTCGGCTGCCTAATCAGTAGCAAACAGGAGGGCTGTTTTTTGTTGGTTTTTTTTTTGCTTTGTTTTGCTCTGAGCAGGGTGGGGGTGCTAACGGAGAGCTTGGCGCCTTCCCCAGAACGGCACTGATCCTCCCCGTTTCTCATCATGTCAGTGTCAAAGTCAGTGCTAACTTTCTGAAGGAGTGGATGAGAAGGGACGGGATGCCAAGACCTGCCTTTAGGCTTTCGCTGGTATCTAAGGAACCGCACAGATATGCGGTCTGAAAAACAAGCCTGTACTTATCTCATGTTTTATAAAGGACATCCCTTGGATGCCTGAGAAACGTGGAAAGCCTCGGATGGAAGCAGATTTTATTTCCTGTCTGTGTTCAGGAGCTGACACCTTCAAAACTACTGGAAGCACTGCAACAGGATACCCAAGGAGGTTGTGGATGCCCCGTCCCTGGATGCATTCAGTGCCAGGCTGGATGTGGCTCTGGGCAGCCTGGTCTAAGTGGTTGTCGACTCTGCACATAGTGGAGGGCTGGAAACTAGGTGATCATTGTGGTCCTTTTCAACCCAGGCCGTTCTATGATTCTATGAAAACTGATTTCACAGCAATCCTGCTGCTGGTGTTCCCCACAAGGCCTGGTGACTTTGGTGGGGCTGGGAGGTGCCAGGTGCCTGCAAGGTGTGGGGCAGCACCAAGGGATGAGGGTCGTTCTCTTGCATCCCCACTGCTTTATGTCCTTCTGGGCAGACCGCAGCAACCTGCTCCTCACTGGCCCAGTGCAGCAGGGTGGGATGGGGCAGTGTATACTCATTCCTGCTCTTTTCTTCTTCCTTCTTGCCTTCCAGCTCTGTGGGATGGATGCTCAGTGATGGAGTACTGGGGCTTTGGGAACAAATGCTGCACGTGTAGTTCTGCAAGAGAACTGCCCCTCCTGCAGCTCCCCCAGTGGGCAGGTGTCCAGTGCCACCTTTGCAGATCCAGCCTATGTGCTGCTGTGACACATGGACCATGTGTTATCTGCCTGCCCCAAAGCTGAAGCTCTTCTAAGTTGGGGCCAAAGTTTCTGACCCTGTTTTTATTTATCCTGAGCCAAGCAAATACCTATTAATGGTAAAATGCTGCACCACTTACATTATCATCTGTTGGTGCCATGTGTCCAGAGGTGAAATATTCCCTGATTCGTAAGCAGGCTCTGCAGGATTACAGAGAGTAACCCCATTTTGGTCACTAGATCTAGGGCAAGCAATACCATCTGCAATAATAAAGCTTACCTAAAGAGCTTAGCATGGTTTGACCAGTAAACCAGGGCTACGGTCCCTGAGCTCTGTTGGCTCTTCTGGCTGCCCTCCATCTCTACAGACAGTTGTTCCCTGCTGCTTCCCTTATAGTGGGAGGCAGCAGGAGATGCCAGCAGCTGCTGCTCTTCTGGGCCCATTTCTTCCTGCACCGTAGCAGCCTTTGCTTGTAAGCAAGCAGCAAGCTTGGGAGAGCTATGCCAGGCTGGTGGCTGCCACTGCAGCATTCAGGAGACTGGTTTCTTGGGAAGGAGAAGACAGGCATTGCTGCTGTACCTTCAGGGTGGTTTACATCGCTACACAAAAGACCCAACAGCTTTCTTTTTTTTTCTTTTTTTTTTTTTCTTTCCCATTTGAAGTTAAACTCTTACAGCTCCATTTTTCACTATTACTAAGAACATAAGGAAAATCCCAACATGAGCTGCTAAATTCAAATTTTCTTGGCTCAGCCTTAATTTGTTGCACACACCCATAGCTGTAGGGGTTTTAAATAGAATTTTGAATCATCATGAAATTCGGAGAATTAGGCTGGGCTGGAGGGAAGGGCAGCAGGCTGGGTTTGGGGCAGTGTGGGATCAATTTGCAGATGTGCACATCCCGAGGGACCTTGGGCGAGGTGTTTCATCCATCTGCTGCGTAGTGGTTTCTTTTAATTTGCAAAAAGGCCATAACAACTCCCTGCCTTGGATTTGAACCGTTACTGGAGAGAAGAGATGCAGCTTCTGGGGTGGCTCTAGTACAGCATCAGTCTGATGCTTGAAGGCTTGTAGGGAAGGACAATGAGCACTTCACCCTCTTCCTCTGCAGGATCTTATCTTGTTCTCCTTTTCTTATCATACTTCTTCTCAATGTCAGCACTGCAGAGGGACTTCTAGAACTGGGATTTCCCTGCTTTACACCGAATGCAGTTGGCAGGTCTGATTCTTTTAACCTGAGCAGGAGCTGTGAGCACCCCATTAAAATTAATGTAAGAGGAACTTCCAGAGTGCCAGAAGATGAAGACGATCCCATCTGCCTACCTGCTGCTTTAATGGAGAGATAGGAATGGCTTCATGCTGTAACTTGAGAGGTAACTTGACAAGTAATTTGAGGAGAATGCTCAGTTTCTTGCAGATCAAAGAGTGAGTTTAGGGAACTCTCTGTTCTCTGGCCAGAAGGGAGTGTGAGACCAGAAATCCTGCGGGTGACCAAACTCAAGAGTTGCTGCTGTCTGGTGGTTTGCTTTTTAGAAGAGACCACAGATCTCAGAGGTTTGAGCTCACAGATGCATTGTATTTTCCTGCAAACTGATATTATGTGTTCTGAGTTGCCACCTGGGCTACCTCTAAAGCATTTCCACTGCTGTCATTTTAAAGAACAGGAGAAAATCAGTAATAAAGGCTAAGTCCTTTTGTGAGGTGATCTGGTATCCCAAGGCATTCCAACAGTTTCCCACCTTTGGAGTTCAGCCCTGGCAGAAGCTATGGGAACTTTCTCATCCTCAGCCATCTCCTGGGTTTGCTTCTATAGGGGAAAACTAGGAGAGGGAAAGAAATGTGAGGATGCATACCTGTGTCGCAGTCCTAAAACACTGCAGGAAGGTGCAATGGGAGCAAATTAAGAAAAGGTGATAAATGAGGCTTCATGTAGAAAACAATTGCTGCAGCCCTCCCAGTGAACTGGGACAGAGGACAGGTTCCTCTGTTACTGCAGCTTGCATTTTTCAGATGATGCTACAATTATTGTGACTTTTCTTTTTCTTCTTCCTTTTTCCTTTCTGCAAGGCTCACACTAAATTAGAACCCATTGCTCAGGTGAGCTTTGGAGGAGTGGTGCTGGGCCTGTCCATGGCCTGTCCCTGAGCACAGCACTTTAACCCCAGGAGCCCCTGGCGTGGTGCAGGGTTCTGGCACATCACATCAGTTTCCCCAGGAAAACCCCTTTGTCTTTTCAGTGCCTCTGTTCCTTGTCTTGTGCAGTAGAGCTAACAGCATGCACTCCTTCTCAGGAGCACGATACAGATAAACCCATCTGGTTCAGGAATGCTCAGGCATCGCTCTGATGGAAGCCATGTAAATAATAAGATAAATGATTTCAGCAAGATCGGCTGTTGAGCATAATAGGTAGCGGGGTCAGAGCCTGTTCGCAGTGAATCATTTCTTACTGGCTGAGTAGGATTCGTGCTCACAAACCATCGTGCAGAAGTATCCCCTGGTTTTTGCTGTCTCTGTCTTTTCCCTGCCTACACATTCAGCTCCTTGATCTCTTGCCTGGAAGTTCTAGGGACAAGAAATAGCCACGTCTGAGGGCTGTACGGAGCTTAGCATCAAGACTTCAGCCACTGGGTAAGCTTTGGGTGCTGCAAGAATGAAAAGAGAACTTATTAAGGTAGAATCAAGGGTTTTATACAGGACAGGTGGGTGAAAATGAAGAAAATAGCCTTCGCAATGTGTCTGGAGCAGGTGTGTTCATTTTGTGCGTTGCTATGGTGTTAAAGGGCAGGGCTATTGCTCACAGCTGGCATGCTAACTGTATGCCCCCTGGGGCTTGCTGTAGGACCCAGGGCAAATGGTGTGGGCTTCAGCTGGCTGCAGCACCTGGGATGATTTGTATGGTTTAAATAGGGCTTTACTAATCCTTAACTGACTTTGTTGGGGAGCAGTTCTGTAGCAGAATGAAGTATGTAATAAACTCAGGCAGAGGTGAGTGAAGAGGTAGGGAGATGGGTGGTGTAGGTGGTCATCTCCTCATGCAGAATGTTGTTGTGGGGAAGATGGTGTGTGCTTTCCTTTCTCACTGGTTCAAATCTCTTGCTTGAAAGCTGGGATGAGAGCAATTCCTTGTCTCTCCCAGGAGGATTAAGTGGTCAGGAGTGTGCAGGCAAGGTTTCACAATTTGTAAGTTAGAATGAGCATGTTAAAATATTTATTGGTGCTACAAACATTTGCTGCTAGCAAATCTGTGGAAAGGAAATGTGAAACAAAGAATTGCAGATGAAGCAAGTTTTGAAGCAGACTTCAGATGAGCATTAAGGACAATTTTTATACTACTTTGTGATTAAGTTTAAATAATATGTTTGTTATGCTTTGTTTCCAAAATAATATCTAATTTCAATCTCAAATAATCTCCATCAGATGGAAGATGTACTTTGAAATAACCACTGATGACTCTTTTCCTGATGTTTCCACAGGTTACTAAGGATTTTCCCTGGTGCTTGACTTCAAATATGACACTTCAGTAATGCAGAGGCTGTAAGTATGTAATATAATGTTTGCAACCCTTTGACTGCTGTGTTCATGCTCTTTCCAGATCTTTTTAGGCCTTGCTAGTCTCTACCTTGTGATAAGCTTGCAAGGAAGCAAATAGAAGATGATATGGTTCTAAAATAGGGAGTGTCATTTTAGACACTTTGCTTTATCAGGTTAACGTCTTGTTTAAGAGCTGCTATAACGGTTGTTTAATCTGCAGGAAGAAAGCCCAAGACATCTGTCAGTATTGCTGGAAATGCCACAAGTAGAGAAAAATAAAAAGACCTCATTAGGGTAGATGAGCAGTGAATAAAATGCAATGATACATTACTAAAAGCTGGCATGGAGTTGGTTCCCAGGCACAGAACAAAGACCAAGAACCTTATTTTGCTTGTCATAGCACTAATTAAAAAGGCCTACAAGAAGCTGAATGATTAAAACAGAGGGGCTGCTGCCCTAATCATGTACTTGTTGGCCTTCGGTCAGTTGGTGTCAGAGTTGGGTATCTGGCAGGTCTTACCACAGAGGGAAGCTTTTGTGCAATTCTGGGCTTGAATTCCTGGATGATTGAAAAAGATGCAATTTCATTTTCTTCCTCAACTGTTTCCATCTATTCTTTAGGTGAATTTGTGAGCTGTTCATTTTAGTAGCACTTCTCTGAATCCTGCATTGTTTTTCCTAATCAGTTCTCTCAGATTTGCTCAATCTCCATTTAATTCAGTCAGCTACTCAACATCCAAACCATTTGTAATAAAGAGAGTGCTAATTTTTCCTTTTATTTCAATTGTAGTCAATGGCTTTCGGCAGGTGTTATCATATAACTCAATCACCAGTCATTGGAATTTGTAATTTAATCAATAGTGGAGGCCATTTTCCCTTAAGTAGATCAAAAGAGAAAGCCCAAGGAAAATTCATGCTAAAAGGAGAGTGAATAACAAAACAAAATGATAGAAACTGTGGTTTGCACTTCATAGCTGCATGCCTTGGTGTTGTATCTGCCTGGAAAGTGGCAAGAGAAAGAAATACCACTGTTTTAGAGTTAATGAATGTAATGAAGGCACCTGTGAACTCATCTTGCAAAACCTGGAGGGGAAATTATTCATATGACCTAAGTTGGTAAGACAACGACCTTGAAACAACCCCACTGGGCTGAGTGGTGTTAGCAACTCTGTGCATGAGCAATAATGTTGACACTGAGTTTGGTTTAAGAGGGGCACCAAGAGATGAAACTCTGTTAGGCCAGATCCTCCAGCCTTTTTGTTCTTCTCTTTCTGGCATTGTGATGTCTTTAGGCAATGGCAGAAGAGGATGTAGCCATGGCAGCAAGCCACTTTTGATGTCATCCCTGCATGGTTTAGGGTTTTGATGCATGGGGATTTGCCTGGCACAGTAGAAGTTGGCTGTGGCCAGTGCACCTATTCTGTGACTATCCTTCACTTTTGCTTCCAGTGTTTCTGCTACCCTGCAGGAGGGGTGGCACTGACAGGATGAGGGAATGGCTCTTCATTACCAGTAATGGGAGCTCTCTTGATTTCACATACTGGCACATTTAAGAGGTGTAGTTTTCAGTAGAACATCTCTGCCTGTTCTGCTGCTGTCTTGAATGTTGTTCCAAGATAGAAGGCTTATTTCTCTCTCAGCCTCTGGAAGGCAGAATGCCTTTCTCAAATTGTCAAGAAGCATTGAGCAATGCCCTGCCAGAGAAGCACCTGTGCTTGGTCACAGCTGGGAGTTTGTCCTTGGCTCCCTGGACTTCAGAGAGATTGCCTGGTGCATCTCAGGCCTCTGAAGAGTCACTCTTGGCTTTGATAATAAATAGCTTCTTGGTGTTGTAGTCTTGACTTGGCAAGGTCCACAACAACTGAAGATGAAAGGTATCAAAATTACTCATCCAGAAAATGCTTAAAATTACTATAAATCATTTGGCCCCTAAGGGAAATCAAATGCTGTTTTGTTTGTGTCTGCTCCAAAGCTGCACTGCCAGCGCTGTAGCCATGTTTACTGCAAAAGAAATGTTGAGTTGGCCATTGGAACGTGCATCTTCAATTTGTAATTGAAGCAGGAACACCAGTAAAGAACAGCTTCAGGATACAGAAATTGGGGAAATTTTAACATGTGGTGTGTGGCATTGTCTTGAAGATTTTAGTACTTTCCTTGAGTGCTACTCTAGATTGAATTAACAGGTACTCAGGGAGTCTTCAGGTGCTTGTTTTCAACTCAGATTGCTAAACTTTTCCTGTGGTAAGCATTTAATTTCCTAAGACAATAAGGCAATCAACTGATGAACTCTAGGGTGAATCATCTTAAAAAAAAAAAAAAAAAAGACCACCTTACACTCTGAGGCGGAAGCAATCACTTAATTGCAGTAAGAGTCTTGTTTCAGGTATTGTTAAACGTGGAACATTATGAATTGAAGAGCTCGTGGATAAATGTGGCAACAAAATGGTTTGGTTCTCATTTCTCAGCAATTCTATCTTGATGCAGCCTGCTGAACTCAAATGCCATTCCTGTTCTGAGCAGCTGTACCAAAAGGAGAAGTTTTGGACAAGAAAAGTGTGAAGCATGCCAATCGCACAGCTACGAAATCTACAAAACTGCAACTAGCCAACAGGAAGCTGTCTTAGGAGCCCTTAGAAACTGCCATAGGAGCCTGGTGTTGGCTAGTATGAGCTATATTGTTAACTATATTGGTCCATCCTTTTTCATTAACCTACATATAGCGCTGAAAGATTACCAAACATGCTCCATATGATTGCTTATGTACCTGGTTCCTTCTGGTGCACACCAAAAAATGCCATCAAAGTCAGTGCAGTTCTGCCCACTGAGTTTGGCCACATGAGAGCAGAGTTTTTCCCTTTGTGTAGCTTAGTGTGCTGTGTTTGGAGACTGACTTCTTGGAGCAACCAGGCTTTGGCTGGCCAAAGCAACCAGTGTTCTGCCTACCTAGGCAGGCTGGGGAACCCAACTGTAAGAAGTGAAAAGCTTCTGATGAGGACTGAGGATGAAAGCTTTTTTTCAGGATTGATTTGGCACTCAAGCTCATTCTTTGCTGAATTAAGTGATGGCACATGGAGACTGCCCCTCTGTCCTTCCCACGATGACTTGCCCTTTTCACCTTTATAAGGAGTGATACTTTGCACAAATCTCTCCTGCAAAGCAGAATAACTAAGTGGTGAGAATAATGCATGTATGTAGGTAGTATAGTATATCCAAAATATTTACATATGTGGCCTTTTTCTTTTTTTTTTTTTTCCCCCCCCTTCTAATATCCTTTGCTTTTAAACTGCTAACACATCTCAAAATCCTTGGCTTTTTTTTTTTTAGTGTCCTGCTCCTGGCACCAAACCACCTGTTGTAGTGATTCCAAACTGGTTAGGAATTTGGAGGGGAGGAAAAAAAGAAAAAAAGAAGATAGCAGGCACTTTCAGCTCATCTTTTAGAGGACACTGAGTTTCATTTGCACTGAATTCAACAGGCTGCAGAAGGAGGGGGTGTCATTTAGCTATTAAAGATTTTTGTTTTCCTGATCATTGTGAAGTAGCATCATTAACACAGGCAAATTACCATGCTTCACTGTGCTGTGTCCATGGTACATTAGAGGCCCGTTCCTGTTGGAAAAGCAGGGTCTGTTCTTCTGTGAAATGAGGGGCCCATTGGCAGTTCTTTGGCAAGTTAGACAGAGGGGCTATTTAACAAGGAGGAGAGTGGTCTAATAAGGGGGAAGAAATTGAACGTGACAAGTGCAGGGAGAGATAGCAGAAGGCTGATTTATAAATCAGTGTAATTGGGCCAAAACTTTCATCAGTTTTCACAGAGCTGGGGAAGAAGAGGGCTGCAGTTTCGAGGGAAATGAGTGCTGTGATTTTTCCGAAGTGCATTTTTAGAAAAGTCAAGCACTCCATTTCATTTCTCTTATGCGTAGCAAGTGCTGTGCATCAGACTAATGGAAACTGGTTTGCATTGCTTAATTTTCTTCCTTGAAAGGCTGTATTGGTTTTTGGTGCAGGAATTGAGCTTTGCTTGAATATATCTGGATTTTACTAATAGGTTTTAGTTTAATAAGATGAAACCAATTAACCAGAAAAGTCATTGCCAATGGATTTTACAGGTACATAAAAATATATTGCTTTTTCTTGAAACATTTCATCACCCTCAGAAATGTTGCCTTTTCTTTCCTTTGCCACTGGTGGAAAGCGCTGCGATGAATTTATCCCCTTGTGCCTTTTTCTGTGCATACTCAGACTGTGCGCATGTGTGTATACATTTGCTGATTTTGCTCTCACTTTGCCCCTGGTGCTGCTCAGAGTGGTTTGCTTGTGGCCTGAGCAAAACCAGAGCTTGCAAGCTATGAAGAGGTGATCTTAAAAAGTTGCTTAAAGTGGCACAGGGCCCAAGGACTAGTGAGAAATGTCTCAAAAGCAGATGTTAACGTAACTGGAAGAATGTGTGGAGCAGCAGAATTGCTGAGGAAGGCAGTAGGGCCTAGGTGTTTCCCCGGTGCTACTGGAAATCTCTCCTGGGGGTTCCCGAACGGCTCTTTGTTGTGGTGGCTTTGCATTGAGAGCAAGAGTGGGGATGAGGCAAGCCCTCCTGCAGCTGCATGGAGGCCTGTGGAAATGAGGTCTGGTCTCTGCCTGCCTTTGTTTGGGTGGTATTGCTCATTTAATTACCTCTAAGAACATTTACCTGCATCCTTAGTAATTAAATTGGAGAGAATTTTGTGTGAGACCCCTCCAGTCTCCTCTACCCCTACATTTCCACTGACTTTGCCTCGGGAGCACTGGGGACACAAGACATGGGCGCGTGCTGAGAAATGATGGGATTTCTCTTTCCATTACTTCAACCTTCTCTGCTCCCTCATACCTTCCGCAATTAAAGCAGGAGGAGCTATTAACTTTTGGGAGCATATGGGGTGTAACCCAGGCAGGCACTGCCTGGGGATGACACGTTTTTCCCTGCTTCCATCAGATATGTGTGAATTGAGGCATGAAGATTCTGCTTTGGTCCTTGTAAAGTAAGCTTGGCTTCTTTACTTTAGTGATGACTAAAACATGGTACTTTAGGGTAAAAAAAGGGTGTATGTCCAAGTACATGGTATATGACGCAAAATTAGCTCTTACAAACAGGCATCTCTGTTCACACAAGCTTTCCCAATCCTTCTAAAAAACATCTGCATCATCTGAAAGAATAATAAACACTGATTTTCGGTAATATGATCAGCTTTAATTCTTGTACTCTGCAAGCAGTGGGAGCGCCCTTCAGGGCAGTGCCCTTTTGCATCCCTGCTTCCATTTAGTGGTGCTTCTCACACTCTAAAAATAAGTGTAGGCATTTTACCAGCAGGCTGACATCATTATTAGTGCTCTGTATATTTACCATATCAACTTATGATCAAGTTGAAGGAAGTGATGAAGTGGATGACTTTAAAAGAGAGAACCCTTCCAGTGGGATGTGAGCCTCAATGCAAACCAAAGGGTTGCTTCAGATCCTACTGCATTGGTGGGAATCCATTCCTAGCCAAGTTAGGCTAGTGCTCCGCTTTCCAAAACCTCAGCAGCCTGACACCTCCTTCCAGTACCTGTTGTGTGAGCAGTGTCAGTTGGTTTGCACCCAAGCTCTTTCTCCACTTTTTTAATTCTCACCTTTTTGACTTTTATTGGATTCCTAGGCCAGGAAGGTCATTAAAATGACCTTGTTCTTTCACATAAACATTCAAACAAGTGGTACCAACACCAAATGACTGCTTTGTGGTCTCCAGTTTTGTCCTGCATTTGTTTTAAAGCTTCCCAGGAACCCTTGGCTACTTTGCACAAACTGTTAACTTGAGGGCAATAATTTTGTCTGGGTTTTGTCACAGAAATTCAATTAAGGAGGATTATGAACGCAGTTGTAGGCCTGTTTCATTTACAGTTGCAAATGAAACCCAGGCCACACACTGATCGTTTATATAGGAAAGGAGAGATGCTGTGTAGCTGTGAGAGGCTGAAGCCAGAGTTACCTGCGTGTTCCATTGTGTGGCTTCGCTTATTGCAGAGCGGAGGGGAGGGAGATTTCAGAATGAATAAAGAAGTGATGGAGAGGTAAGGAAGAAATCACCAAGGGGAAAACTACCCCCACTGCGGTTCCCTAGGAGGCACGCTTCCCGTTTGCACATAATAAACTCCACAGGGAATTTCTTCCTCCTTAGAAATTGTATTCCAAAGAGTAAGAGGGAGTCCTCCTTTAGTAATTTATTTATGGCTCACAAAGAGCGATATTCTGTTCTCCTGGCCTTGGTTTGGCTCCAAGTTCCAGAGCCACCAGGGGCAAGGCATATGGTGTGATGTGTTCTTTTTTTTTTTTTTTTTTTTTTTTTGTTATTTCTGGGCCACACAAGCTAACTTTTTTTTTATTCCTTTCTTTTTCTCTTTTTGAACTTTTCTGGAGGCAGCCACATTCCCCAGGTAGGGGAAGGGAAAGGCAGGATGGGAGCTGAGGACATTTGCCAAACTGGAGCAAAATGGGAGCATGGCCCTAGTGGAAGTAGTACATTTGTGGTTAATGAAAGAAGGAGGGATTTTATTTGTTTTGTGAGATGCCTCTTTTGTTATTAAGGGCAAAATAAAGGCTCAACTTTTTAGCTGCTCTCAAATTCTCAGATGTTCTCTGATGAAATGTCTGTGTTTGTAAAGTAGCAATTATCTGAGCTCTGCTTTGCAGTAAGGAACTTTGGAATTACTTTGCACTGCTCCAGAGATAGGTGAAGGGCACGTAGTCATCTCATCCTTCTATGGCTTTGTCCCATGCCTTTGGGCTCTGCCCTCCATCCTTTTGGCAGGGAAGCCCCTGCAGGTCTCCATAGGAAGTTGTGTGTCTGGAGATGCTGTGTACAGACCCAGCTCTCATCTACTAAGTTTTGTTTGTAAGGACTTCTAACCATTTTGCAGATTGGGAAAAGGAGCATTCCAGTTGAAATGCAGCCCCAGCTGAGGCGAGAACAGGAGCAGCCCCAGTAACAGTTCCCTGCCCTGTATATCCGAGCAATTCTCTGCTAGAGAGGCTGGAGTGTCTGCCAAGCATCCACACATTGCCTTTGATTAAAGCTCTCCTCAAGCACACTCAATTTAACAACTCCTTTTCCTCTTTTTTTTCTTGCTTTCTTCCTGATCCTGCAATTCCAGGAAGGGTTTTACTGTCCTTACTGGGGTTTCAACTATGTGCCCAAGAGGCTTACTGGATTCTTCACCAGATCAGGGAAAATAAGCTCTTTTGTTTTTAGCTTTAGATCAGATACTGTTTCCATATGCCTCTCTGTATACAGCCTTCACACTGCTGAAGTCTGAAACAGAAGCAGGCAACTTATTAACTCCTTAAATCTCCAGCAAAATTCACTGGAAGTGGTGCAGCGGAGAGTGAATAATATCTACCTTTGCTCCACAGCCAGTGTAGTTCATCCCACAATGGGGGTTGGTGCAGCTTTCTGTTTTTCTGTTGTTTTGAGTCAGACCAAACTTGGGATAGCTGGGGCTGGGATAACCACTTTTGTCAGTCCCGGCTTCATTCAGGCATAACCTGGACAAAAAAAATGAAAGTCCATATGTAAAGGATAGTCTACAAGGCCCTTGCCTTTTGGGCATATTTTTTGTAGAAGTTGGGACGCCTTTATACAGCATCTTCAGCATCTTTCAGTCCAATTGAGCATGACTTTAGAGCTAGTATTACAACCAAATTGATTTGAGTTTTATGAATAACCTTGCAAAAGTTGGTGGGTTCATAATGGCACAAAAAGAGTATGGGGGGGAAAAAAAAGGACAAGGATCAGAATTTTGCCTAACTATAAGATCACTTTATTACAGCTGTTTCGGGTAATCTATCCTAATGTGTTTTGGTGTATAGTCAGGGGAGGAGATAAGTGTTCCCAGTGGCTCACCAGGTGGGGTTCATGTGGGCAATGCAGCTGACCCTTGGCAGTGCTGATCTCATCCCACTGAGATGCTGAGTGCCTTGCTGCCTTGCCTAGCCAAGCATGCAGGTGAATAAAGTAGGGTGAGATGAATCTCTGCCTACGTTTCAATCACATGTTTTATATATGTTAAAGCGTATAAAAATAGTCCTTTCTTAGCATCTTCCAATCTGTAGATAGTGGAGTTAGAGCCTTAGCCAGCATAAATGAGCTGAAGTTTAGTGCTGAAGGGCTGATTTTATGGAATAAGTTTCCTCTTTGCTCTAGTTCAAGGGGAATCAGATCTCCATAGAGTTTTTAAGGGGTTGTAACAATAGTACCCCTAAACTCAGTACCAAAGCCTCTGCCATGGGGCTGAAAGGCTGTGCACTGTGTAAGGTACATGCAATTTGATGTGATGCTTCACGTTCTGCATAAATTGATTTAGGTTTATAACATCTGGCAGCACTGCCCTCTCAAACTGTAGCAGAGAAATAATTCATTCAAAACTGCTCTGATGGAGAGTGAAATGGTGTTCACCAGCCTAGTTTAAAAATCAGATTGGAGGCTTTCCCTCCTGTGGCTGCTAACTGGTTTAGCACAAGCAATGCACACACACAGTAGCCATTTCAGCAGTTTCCCTGGAACTTGCTGTACATTTTTAATTCTTTTCTTTCTTTCATTCTTTTTTTTTCTTTTTTTCTCAAAACAAGCTTTGTTTACACAAGAAAAAAATGTGTTACTGAATCATAAAGCTAGATAAAGTATGTGTTGGACTGAGGGCCTTTTCAACCAAATAATGACTTTATCTGCTTATAATGGAAGAATTGAAAGAGGTGTGGGAAAGAAAGACTGGAACACACTCGGGAGCCTGTGTTTCAGTAACGGTGAGGAGTTCTGACCATTAATACGGGAATTAACAACCCTCCAAAGCCGCCTCATTTGAGCAGCTGCAGTAGGAACTGGCAGTGCAGAATGCACAGACTAATTCTCTTTCAGATCAGCTAAAATTAAACATTTGTTACAGCTTTATGTACGTACGCTCTCAGCAGGGGCCGTTTTCCTTCCCTTTAGGCAAACTCAGAAGAGGAAGTACATTTAACAGCCTCGAACCACCCAATCTGTGTGCCATATGTATGTGCCACCGAGCCGTGCTGGGCTGTCAGTGCTCAGGCTGGCTCTGAGAAGTGGGATCGAGGCGAGCTGCTAGCATTGGTGTCGTTATAGGCGCTGGAGCAGAATTGCTAACGTTGATCAGAAGGAAAAGGTTTGAAATCATAAGTAAACAGGGAAGCTCCATCATGCATTTCCACAGATGATGAAAGGCTGATGGTGGCAGCCTGCTTATCAAATAACTAGACTTATTGAAGTAGTCTGTGCTCTCATTAAATAGTTTGCTTTTTATGTTTTCATTTTATTTCATCGGAAGGTGTCTGGGTTGGTTTTTATTTTTTTTTTCCCAAGCCTGCTATTACTGCCATGGCAAACTGGCTAATTTAGATCATTTCTGCTGTTAGTGCTTAAAAGCAGCATGGAGTGCAATGTAGTGGGACCTAGCGCAAAGCCAATTCCTGACATGAAATCTGAGCTTCCTGGAAAATAAATTATAAAATCAATGTAATAATAATAAGTTTGTTCCTTGCAAGATGATACTGCTCATGTTTGTGTGACTCCACGCTTCCTTTAGCATAAGCCTAGTGCCGTCAGCTATGCACAGAGAACAGGGTAGGGTCGATCATTTTAATCACTAGAGAGAAGTAAAATGTAAAAACAAAAATGTTGCTACGTGATATGACATCCTTGTGCTGAAGGGATTGTTCCTTTCATGGCTCAGCAAGGCACCGTATTCGGTGTTTTTGTTCCCAGGGGAACAAGCTTTCTTCCTTCTCTGAAAAAGTTTGGAAAACAAGAAGTGAAATATTAATAATTGAAAATGTGAGTTGCGGTAATGCCATTTGCATAAGGAATTTTTCTTGACCATGGAGAATACTCACAGCTGGATGGAGAACGGATCACCAGAGGAATTGTTGGAGCTGATGGGTTTAAAGGCTACCTGGCATCAAATGTGTTTCTTAAGGCAATCTTAATGGGACTCCCATGATGACCATGCTTTGTTTGTAACCTGTCCGTTTGCCTGGAGGACATGTGGTGCTACCAGAGGGATGAGTTCCCCCAGCACTGTGTGAGGTGGTGCCAATTAGATTTGAGTGGGGAGGGAGGCTTTATTAAGAAAGGATGCAGACAGAAATCCTTCCTCCAAAGCATTTACTTTAGAGTTTAACAGTCCCAGTGACCTTCACTGAGAAAGTCCTTCCCCAGTCACATTTCAGCAGAGAACTCCATGCAGATCGTTTGTCTGCTGCAGCAGGAGTTAAGGCATACTAGACTCTGAGATCTCCATGTAGAGTGTCAGGAATTATGGTGTTCTTTTGTTAGGACTTTTTGGGGCTTTGTTTGCTAAGCTGTGTGTTTGTGCTGCACAGCCATCCTTCCTTGCTGTTTTGAATGCTAGCAGTATGAAGATATTACTCATAAAGTGTGCATGCTGTTACGATTCCCGACTTTAACTCTTAGCGTATTTATAGGCTTCATTTCCATTTTTTGTGGTCTCATTAATGGAGCAGCAATAATAAATTGAAATGTTAATGGGGGATCATTTCACCAACAGCAGAAGGTATTAATGAACTTGGTAAGATATTTGAAAGGAAAATAGCTTTTTAGTAGTGTAATTTTTTTTTAACCACAGCCCCTGATTGTCTCCTTCCAAACATGTGCAACTGCATTGGTTTGGAAAGAATAAAAGTAATGTCATGTGGACTTTTCTAAAATCAGCTTCCTGGATGTTTTGTGTGGGAGGTGGACCATCTGCAGGAATTCCAGTGGGCGCAGCCTTGCTCAGAGTCCAACCATGAGCAGACTTAGCTGTCATCATGTGGATAATGATAGAAACCCTGCAAGCACCTTTTGTCCATGGGAGTTAATAACCTTCATTAACATGATGGGAAAGAGTGGTCCTCCTTGTATGAAGTGGGCTATTCACATCCTGTTATGAAGTGCTTCGAGATAAAACTTCAGATATGATCTTGTTGGAAGTCAAATTCCTCAACAAGTTAAGAGAATTGTGCCTTACAGTCACAGATTTGTGGAAGGACCCTAGGAAGTCCCTTAACTGTGCTGTATTTCACTTCTCCCTCTGGTGAATTGCTGGGCTTTGATTTAATGCAACTCAGATTTGCCAGGTTTGGTCAGTTAATATCTGTGGAGAGTTCAGTATCTTTTGAGGGAGAAATGTGGCACTATATCCACAACTGTTCTTGATGCTTTGTCTTGTTGTTCTCTGCACTGGAGTTATTCACAGCTATAAAAACATGTTTAGAAGCTGAAGGATAATGTTTGTAACAAAATTACATTAAATTTATTACATTGAATTTGTGTTCTGGTCTCTGATACAAAGAACCCGTTCGAGTCTTCTGCTTCTTAGATCCAGACAGTTTGTTACCAACGAATTTTCATCTCTCTGAGAGTGTACATGAAGGCTTTTTAGATTTTGCTCACCGAGAAATGCAGTAGAAGCTTTGAAGTGGATTGGGAAAGAACTTTTGTCCCATTCCTCTTCTCTCTTTTTGTCAAACAAGGAGTTTAATGGTCTAGAGTGGGTCAAGAATTCAGTTTGAACTGGTTGTTGTTTCCCATAAGAGAGATTCATGCTTAAATGTGTCATTCAAGCTAATCGTAATCAGGAGTCTACTGACCTAGAAACTCAGTGCAGTCTTGTGAGTACAAGTATGTACAGTTTGAGAAAATGGAAAAAGTATATTTTCAAAGGGGAGGCACAATCAGTCTAGTTCTCTCCTCTCTTGTAGATGCCGTTAGTTTGGAAATGACTTCTACGCAGTTGCTGCCTTGCTTCCATGCAGGAAAACTGCACAAGAATGAGGTCCCAGAGCAAAGTATGGGATGAACAGGCTCATGGAATGAAGAAAAAATGCTGGTGCAGGGAGGTTTGAAGCAGACAAAAAGGGAAAAGAAAAAAAGGGAACATATCTGTCTAGTCTTATTGGTAACTAATCAGAAAACTGAAGTATTTTAGTACTTTTTTTTTTTTTCCTCTTGGTTAGAGCTTAACAAAATGAGTGGGAGACTTTCCACTGAGGTGTGTGAGTTTTGGGCAGGGACACCTGATGCTTACTCCTCCTTTCTCACTACAACACATTGCAAAGTGCCCGGGGCAGGTAGAGATATTTTCAGTAGCCAGGGCACTGATAAAGCAAATTTAATCTGCTGTTGCTGTAATGACTCTTCAGCATGTAGAGAGGTAAACAGTTGCTTTGGGTAATGTGGCATGGATGTGGTATATGGCCCAAGCAGGGGGTTATGCTTTCAATAAGGTGCCATTTTTTTTATGGACAAGTGACTTTTAAACACTTATCCCAATTTGCTGCATCTTTCTCTTGTAAGCTTCTCACTCTTTGCCTTAAGTTCCATTAGGCTTCATTTCCCCTTTTTTTTTTTTATGTCATTAAAGCTCCACGCGTGCAGATTTGGTTCAGGGATGGAGGTGGAGCACAGCTGGTGGAGGGGGGAGAAGGAGGGAGCAGATCTTTCTAAAGCAGCTAAACTTGAAGCCAGAAAAGATACCGCATTTATAATGTTCCCATTCTTCTCTACACTTAACAAGAAAAATGATTGTGTGTGTGACGTGAATATTCAGCACTGAGCTTTGGTAGCTGACCGCTCTCTTTTCACAGCCATCCAACCGCGCACACATTCCTGGGGGATTACATCACTGCCAGGCTCCTCAATGTGTGGGATACGCCGAGCTGACCAACTGCAGGGCTCCCTTCTGCTGGCTGTAGGCTCGTTTTAGGCAATGACCTTTCAAACCACAAATCTAATCCCTCTCCCCCCCCCCCCCCCCCCCCCCCCCAAAAAAAAATTTTTTTTTCATCTGCTCGCTAAATGGAAGGGAGTGGAAATAGGGTAGAGTCAGTAGGTTACGCGTAGAAATTCCTCTGCAAGCTTTCCACTCATCTTTGGCTCTAAACACTCAACAAGTTTCCAGCCAGAGAGTTTGTCCCCCTCCATTTCTCTCTCTTGTTTTTTGTGTCCTTCCCTTGTTTCGCATATTCTGACACGCTGTTTACTTCAGCCTGCAGCTCCCACTGCTTTGTGTGCTTTTTCCTCATCTTACAATGGCACAAATAAATCACAGGAAAATTTGCATTTGATGGGAATTTTTAGGTGATACTAAGTTTTATGGGCAGATTATAATGTATGCAAGTTGGCTTAATTAAAAAGAATTTTAATTTGTGACACAAAAGTCGTATTCAGAGCAAATCTATTTTGTTCTTTCATCTCTTTTGTCATGGATCATGCCAGTGAATGTGAACACTGGAGGATGACAGGTCTCAGGAAGCATCATCTCCCTTGTACCAAAATATCTGCTAATGCCAACTAGAGCAAATCAGCATCCTTGCAGCCCCAGCAGTTAATTTATTCTAGAAGATTTTGAACAGCAGGACTGCACAGTTCAAGCCCATGGCCCCAGCATATTGCAGCACCCTCTAGCTTGCTCCGCTGGTAACTCATCTCCCTCTGAATGAGAGATGAAGTTTGGCACAAGAATTTTGATCAGGTGCAAGTGAATCAAAACTTGTCCAGTGTCTCAGTGTCCTGAAAGACCACATACATTGTAAGTGGCTTCCTTTCCCTCCCAGCCCTGTTGGATTTGCCTTTGGCGAGTGCAGTTTGGCAATGCCTTTCTTGGCAGGAGCTGTCCCAGCTCAGGTACGGAGGGCTCAGTAGGATTTCTTCCTTTTGGACTATTTCTCTGAAACAAGAACGGCATATTACAGCTTGAGATTGTCACACCAATGAATGCTAGTAAAGCAGGTGCTGCTCCCCAAAGTGCTTGAAGCATGGATGAAAGTATTGGTTTCAATTTATTTCCTAGGCTGAAAATTTCCATGCTCACAGCTCCTTTTGCTGATGTTTTCCATGCAAAGGGCCTGCGTGCCCCTGAGACTGGTACCACATCTGCTCCTCTGTGAAGACAAAGATAAACTGGTTCATGGTGCGTTGTTATTTCGCTTGCTCTTCAGCATAAGAACAAGCAATAAGAATGTATTTAAGATGTTAATGAAATTAATGAAAGCCAGATCTCGAAAACAGCTGAGATTGTTGACTGTCTCAGGCAGATTTGTACTTCATTTTAATTACAGATGAGCCAGAACCAAAACCCTGATTAGAATTGCTCCAGATTTTGGATCTGCATTTCTCAGCTTTGCAGTTTGGACCAGTTTCCAGTGTTTAATTTTTCTCCTCTTCTGTTTTTCCTTCTGGTTTTACTCCAGGTGTTCTAATGTTTTTGGTTTGTCTCAAAGAAGGACTGGTCTCAGTGGAGGGCAGGTGAGCTGCTTCCACAAGTCCCACCAGGGTGTAATTTGGGAGCAGAAGATGCTGATAGTTGCAGGTATGATGTTTGGGTTTAATAAGCATTTCTGTGACATCTACCCAGGCAGGTTGCTGCACTTAGTGGCATTTTGGTAGCTCAGTGGAATAGGGAAGTCCTCTATTGGTGTCAAATGTCGTTCTCACTGTCCTGAGTTCTTGACCAGTCCTGCAGCTGCAAATCTGATTGATGATTCATTACCATCATGCCTTCTTCTGTAACACTAGGAGATGCCATCAGTGGTGTTGGGTTCTCAGTTTGTGCCTGTATCATTTCCATCTCAGAATTTTTACCTTGATGAGAAAGGAAAATCTCTTTGAGATAGTGTGTTAATAACGGAAAAACTCCTGTTCAGTCAGAGGGCAGTGAGGCACTGGCTCAGGCTGCCCAGAGAAGCTGTGGATGCTTTGTCCCTGGAAGTGCTCAAGGTCAAGTTAGGTGGGGCCTTGGGCAGCCTGAGCTGGTGAGGGGCAACCAGCCCATGGCAGTGGCGTTGGAGTGCAATGATCTTTAAGGTCCCTTTCAGCCCAAGGCATTCTATGATATCACCTGGATATATGGGAACCTAGACCCTGAGCCTGGGAAGAGATAATGGTCTGAACAGTCCAGTTGGGCATCTTGGCAAGAGGTACCTGGAAAAGGTTGGCTTATTATGTTGTACTCAGACCCCAGGAACAGTATTACTTTGGGATATAGGTACTGTGCTCTGCATTTTTAGGGTAGATCGAGAAAAGCACCTGATTGCAATGGCTTTAGAAATAGCGATAAAGAAGTGAGAGGAAAAAATAATTTACATTAAATGCTACACTGCTTCATTTACACAATATAATAAAAAGCAAATTTTGTGATTCAAGTAAGGATTGAAGATTATTAAATTAAGCTTTAAAGACTTTATAAATGAAAGGCTTTTAATAAGTGATGATCATGGATGATAATGCTCTCGAAAACAAAGAGGATCTTTATTAAGCTTGACACATTTGTTCTCTACTCACCCACTTCCCTGCTACTTGGACCCTGGATGCTGATGAGACAGTACTCCAGCTGGGAACCACATGGTAATGCACCACTGTCAACTGCTGGCAGGGCCCTGAGAACAGGATATAGTTGACAGATGGGCTAGATGATCTTAGTGGTCATTTCTAACCTTAATGGTCCTATGATTCTATGATATTTTGGGAAGATTCCTTCTGATCAGAGCAGGGTGCCTAAAACAAAGGGGATTTAGCATCCTAAATTATTCAAGACTGATGAAGTTTCCAGCCTTCCAGAGGTGGCTTGCAGTGATGGATGAATTGATTCTTGTACAGATGTAGTAATCAAGACACTTTTAAACATCTTTAACATGAAAGGCACAATATAAATATGAAATATTTTGTGCCATGCAAATGCTCAAATCTGAAATACGCATGATGTGCCCCAGTAATATAGACAGCACTTAAGATTGTTAAATTAAACTATTAAAGCCTATAGAAAAAAAACAGAGATGACAGAGTGCAAATTAAATCTGAATTATTGTTAACTTGCTGTGCCAGTAGTTTTCAAACACATTCATATTAACCTAGAAGAGAGCAGGGGGAGTGGAACGACATTCATACCTCCTAATTGGAGTCATTATCTGTGCTTGGTCATCAGCTGCCCACAAGGACACTGCAGGGACAGCAGTGACACAGGGCAGAAGAGTATGCATGTGGACCACAAGGGATGCACAAGGATGCAGTGGATGTCCTGACACCTTCCTGATTTAAAGCTAGGACCTGGCTGGGTAGTTGCTTTGTTAGACAGATAGTTTTTAAAGGTGATAAATGGCTGCAGGCTCTTTTCTGTGCAACTGTGCTTGCAAGTGATGCTGGTATCCCAGGGACGTGCTGGCCCTGCCTGCCCTCATCTGGCCTGTGCTAGCATCTTGGGTTCAGTGGGGGGCCTTGCTGGACCAGTGGCTCAGAATAATTCCTGCTGTGGAATAGAATATCAGATAGAAAGAGAGATTTTTAGGTCATCTCTATGATTTTCCTGAAAAAAAAAAAAAAAAAAAAAAAATGGAAATACGTTCTCAGATGCTTTGTCTGATTCATTTACATCCAGTTGCAAGTGATGAAATTTTCACAGCTTCCTCTGGAAGTTTATCCCTGTCCCATTCTCTAATGAACACCCCACAGTGCATTTTTAAAATAAGATTTCTCCTTTGTTTTCTTCATTTCATTTCTTGTGATGGTATCTCCACGTACCTCCAGAACATCCCTTTTCATCCTTAATCTTTACTTGTGCTAAGTGCTTGCAGGCATGTGGGTATCTGTTTATTGTGCGTCAATCTTGTGCCAATCCATCAGTTTTCCTTTTAGAGCATTTTTTGACAGCAGAAAGTGATTAATTTTCCATGCAGATGCAACCTTTAATCTGCGGCAAAGGAAACAAACTTCCCCCACTCCTTTGCTGATTGAATCTGGAAATGAATGAATGGTACCTGACTCAAATGTGTTTCTAAATAGTTTTCATTAAATATAATCGGTCACTGTTGGTCCTCAGAAGTGTCTTGAAGATTGGCCTATGTATGTATGCAGTACTAAAGTCAGAGTGAGCTCAGTGATAGATATTCATCCAACATCTTAATCTGCTCAGCAGTATTAAATGGATTTTCCTAATGTCCCCGCAAAGCAGGGAAATAATGTAACTCTTGAGTAGGAGTATTAAAACGAAGAGGATAAATGTGATGTCCAAAGCAATGCTGAGCAGCTCCTGAATTGTATCTTTGTACAAGTTGTCCTGCTGTTTGTCATCATCAACTGATGCCATTACAGCCATGGAAAACTTGCAATATGGGTAAGGATGACACAATTTGGCAAAACTGGAGGAAATATCTCCATCTTACCTATATATGCTTAGGTAGAATAAGGTCTGCCAGCTGCTCATCACTAGTGCCCAAACTAGGGCTAAACATGAGCCTCAGCTCTGTTTTGTGTTGGCTTTGTATTTGCTTGTTAGTTGTTTGGGCTCCTGTACAAATGATTCTGTCCTTGAGTCCATCCCTCGCTATGCTGCTACAATACATTTCCTGCTTTGATAAGTGGCTGAGTCCATGGGAATCTTAACTCAGGTATGCAAGTCATTCTACATAATGCTGTATAGTAAAAATGCTTCTGATTTTATATACGTATACTCAAGTTCTAATGGATAGAGGTCTGTGTTCCTCCCTAGGCTTGCGGTAGAAAGTCTTTTGAATTTCCCTGCTGTAAAACCAGAGGGTAACTAACAGGGTATATAATGTTATTTTAAGGCAAGGCCTTCTGCTGACCGTTTGTCTGTGGCTGTCACTTCTGCATAGATTTGAATGGATGACCAAGGAGAATCTGAATCATCCACTCATGCAAATGAAACCATTTCAATAATATGAGGGCTACTTTTCCTGATCCATGGTAATTGATGAGGCTCATTATGTGTTAATATCACTTCTTTTTTTTTTTAATCTTACATGTAGTTCGCTATATAGTGTTTCAATGTGAAGGTATAATTAAGATTCAGATGGCAATTTCATTCTAGACTGCTCTCTCCAGTTGCTTAAATAAAAATTAGCGCTTAGGATGATATTTTCTCTAAGGGCAGAAAAAAATATTCTTTTTGATACTTCAGATATAAACCCATTCAACCATTGCTGAGTATTCTAATTGTGAAAAATTGCAGACCACTCCCCCTTACAGGCAGGCATTGCCCTCTTCCCCTTCTGAAGGTCCTATGCTCAGCGCAGCAGCCAGGGTTCAGTTCCCAAGTGCACAAAACCTGGGACTTCTGTTACAGCTGTGACCAGCCATCAGTTCTTCCACCCATACATGGATGTTTATTGTCAGTGTGCGTGGTGCTGAGCCAGCCACTGCCCAATCTGCACCACCAGGGTGTTGGTGCATACATCCTTATGTGAACCTATGTGACATATCATTGACATTTTGCCAGATTTATTGTACCGACTCATAGGTCGGTACAATACGGTACATACGGGCCTAGGATGGGCAAAAAGTCTTGGCAGCAAGAGCAGGAAAGGCATGTGTGAGTGTCAGTGTGCTTGCATAGGATTGCTTTGCATTAGTTCTCCCCCTTCCCTAGGTGCTGGTGGACTTTGGGGCTTGGTGGCTGCTCACCAATGCCCATGCATGGTACCTTACAGTGGGGATGGAGCTCTGGGATACAGTGCATGAAACAAACAAGATGTTTCTGTAGTATGATGTGAGGACAGACAAATGTAGATGCACGTTAGAGCACTCAGGTGTGACTGCTGACATGGGCAAGAGGAGGGGTATAAGGGAGGTTCAGTGCTTTTGTAAAGCAGGTAAAATAGTCGCTGCTCAGGCAGCAGGAATTTCTGAAGTGATTAGCATATCTCTGTGATTCAGTTTTCCTGGCTATAACTTGGAGGAGATCTTTCCTAGTGACAGTGACAATGACTGCATTTCAGTGATGCTGTGCTGAGGGACAACTGGAGCGCTTCAGAGAGACAGCATTCTGTCTGACAGCTGCTTTAAGGATGGGACAAGGAATGCAAAGATCTGGCTTGGCTTTGCACCAAAGCAGGATGTGTCTTTCAGAGAGGAATGTATGACAGTGGTGAAGTTTTGAAGAACTGCAAGTGGTGGGGCTTGGTTTCAATGCAACATCTTTGCCTTACACAACAGCAGGAATATTGGTTGCCTGTCCATGTAGGTAGCTGAAATGGAAGTGTGCTGTCTCTGTGCCATGTGTTGTACTATAATGTACATTTTGGAACCGGGCCTGCTTTTAATGAATTGTACCTTTTCCTCAAATGCTTCCTGTCTGAATAATGAATTCTATCCCAAAAATGAACAACCGTCACAGCAGCTGTCAGTGAATTTTTGCATGTTCTCAGCAAAGACCCTCTGAGGAATTTCTTTATTAAACAGCCCAGCCTATCAAAAGTGTCTTTTCTTGCCAAAAAGGGCAAAGAACACAGAGAACCGCATGTGTGTTTGGTGAAATTCTGTTGCACTGTAACAAGCCCAGGTCTCCACTGCAACCAGAGTCAAAATGATGCTCCGCAGATGTGAGCGCGAAACCTTTATCATCTGTACTGTGAAGCTTTCAAGGCATGCCAGTACCTGCAATGCTGCTGCCCCATGAGCTGGGCTGGCCGTTTGTGGGCCATCGCGTGCACTGAGGCTGCCCACACTGGCCAAATTTGGGAGGGATGGTAGTGTTGTTTCAGTCTTCAATGTGTGCCAGGCAGAGTTTCGGGAGAAAATATTTGGTTGTAAGAGAACAGGTAAGACTTGTCCCCAGGTGTGTTTCCAACTTTTGGTGATTGAGTAGAACAGACCAGGGCTTTCCAGCTTGGAAGAGATACATGGCCCAAGATGACACATTGTGGAGCTTCAGCAGGCAGGATGGAGCTGAAAGCAGTTGGGGGGGAGGAAATAAGAGAAAAGCTGTGTCTTCAGTGAACACACCTAATCTTAGAGTCATAGAATGGCTTTGATTGGGAAGACCATCGAGTTCCAACCCTCCACCATGGGCTGGTTGTCAACTACCAAATCAGGATGTCCAGGGCCCCTTACAGCCAGGCCTTGAGCATATTGCCTCCCAGCCAGCACCCACAACTTCTCTGGGCAGCCTGTGCCATTACCTCACCATGTCACATCAAGTCATGTCTTTCCTTGCTGTGTTATTTTATGACCAAATCTAAAGGAGCACTGGTTATAGATGGCTGTTGTTGGGGGAAAACAAGAGAAGATGGAGTGGGATATCGTGGAGGATCTGGCCTAGAAAAGGTCAATGACAAAGCCCGAAAGACAAAGTGTGAGAAAAACAGAAGGAAGGGCAGAATTGCATTCTTGCAAAGAAGGCAGTAAAATGATCTGATTCAGATCAGAGGGTGACAGCAAAGAAACACTGTGTCTGAGAGGCAGATGAACTGATCACAGGAATTAAGAGTGTTCATTTCAGTGGCAGCATGAAAATGTGCTACCTGCTTTTATTCCATCTCAGCCTGATTTGGGCCATTTTTATTCTGAGTCACTGCCGGAGGGTGTCCTTTAATGCTGCCCTCTTGTACAGAATTCAGGAGCAGGGCTCTTCTCTGGATCTAAGTCTTTATATTATGTTATGTCTCTCCTAGGGAGTGGAATTGATTCCCAATAAAGCAGCTGGTTGATTTTTAAGCTTTCAGCTCCTGCCTGGTTGTCTGGTACCTTGGTTTCCCACTTGGTGGGTAGCTCTCCCTACCACCCAGCACGTGGATGGCCACTCGACTGCACCCCTTCTCCAAGGATATGAAAGCTAATGATGAATCTTGCATCTCCTTTTCCTTCTGTGGATTTGATTTTTATTCACTTTGTCCTGTCTGTCAGGCCTGGATGAGCGGAGAAGGGAGTCACTGAAATTCTTTCATCACAGAACCCAAATGCACTCGACTTCACTCTACCTTATTCCCCTGAGTAAATGTAGCACTTCTTCAAACTGCTGCATTTTCTGTATGCGTGGTTTTTTTCTTCTGTCATAGGCTTTTATTCTTCTTGCCTTGGCTAACTGCTTTTGGTGCTGGAGATCCACATCCTTGAGGCATTTCCTATTTTAGTGAATATGTTTGGCAGTATTAAACATCAAAGCGTGATCCAGACCAACAGCACAATGCATACTTTGATATTTCTCATTTATCCTTGATTAATGCTCACCCACTCAAGCCAGCCAGTTTCCAAGTTAGAACATTTTTTTTTTGTGTGTCTGCCTCAGACCAACTCAAATTCTTCTTTTATGTAGAGGGAAAAATGTGTTTTCCTCCTGCTTTTCAGAGGCATTCAGTAGCAATACAGAGGCAGGTTTGGAAGCTGGCTGATAACTGTGCTCATCATATGCAGGGCTGAGCAGGACAGAGCCTATTCCCCAGAGCTACTTAAGTTGTGCAATGCTGGGTGTGGTGGTTCTTTGTGAGTGAGGCAAATACCATGCAGATGAAAAAGTGAGCGTGGCTGCGTCTGGTATCCACTGCTGTTATTTAATGGTTTTTAGTGTTGGATGCTTTAAGGAAGTTAAAGAGAGTGCAATGTGGCATGAAGAAGCTCTTCTGATGCCCATTGGAGCAGGTTGCTGCCCTGTAGTGGGACAAAGAAGCTGAGGTAATGGCATGTTGCTCATGGCTGGTGTGAGAAGTGAGTTGTCAGAGGAGGAGGCACACGTTGCTGCTTTGGCTTGGCCAAGCATGGTGTCAGGGGAGGTCACTGTGAATGGAAGTGGAAGAGTGGAAATTCTCCATTTTCGTTACATTTAGCACATACAATCCATGCAGTCTAGTCTTTTCCTTTAATTGGATAAATTAAGGAAATGATTTGTGCAATTCCGTGGGCAAATATTACAATAATGCACGTCTTAATTTGCTCAGAATTAAAATAGCTTTGTTATTGAGCTCTTACGGTCTATCATGAAGCAGTGAAGATCTGTGAGCCTCTGAGTTACCGCAGAGCCTGAATGAAGAATAGGTGTGCTTTTTTTCCTTGCTACTTAACTAACCTAGTTCTGCTTTCGTTGTGCTGCTTTTACTTATGTGTGTGGCTGGGACTTTGTTCTTTATCCCTGCATACTTCAGCCAGCAGAGCGATCACTCAGTTTGATCTAATAAAGGAGATGGGGGGCCACTCGGCTTCCTGTAGTTTCATGAACCACCACCTACTGAACAGAGAAGTAACACAGAATTCATACAGGTGTCCTGGCTAGAAGACTTCAGCATGTAGGATGTCAGCATCGGTCTGAAATATCTGCCTGGAGAGCATCATGCAAGCGCTGCCAGCCCTGACATCACCTATGAGGGAGACCGCTCTGTGTCCGTTCTGGCAGGTGGCTCCTGGAAGCGAAGCAAGATTTCATTCTACTGTGCAAAACTTTATTAAAAGGAGCTTATGCACTCAGTCAGGGTGTTACTTGCTTGTCTGGCAGGAGGTGGGGAGCTCCTGGCTGGGTTTATAGTGCAGGAGGAAAAGATGCAGCCTCCACAGCTGGTGTTTTGGAGAGGACATTTACTGAAGGGAGCCTGCATGAGCTGCAGTAGTTATGCGTGTGCATAGAGTTATCATAGAATCACAGAATGGCTTGGGGTGGAAGGGACCTTACAGCCCACCCAGCTCCAATCCCTGCTGTGGCCTGGTTGCCCCCTGCCAGCTTAGGCTGCCCAGGGCCCCATCCCACCCAGCCTTGAGCACCTCCAGGGATGGGGCACCCACAGCTCTTTGGGCAGAATCCTCCAGCACCTCACTGCCCTCTGAGTAAAGAATTTCCTCCTAACATCTAATCTAAATCTCCTTTCTTTTAGTTTAAAACTATTCCCCCTTGTCCTATTGCTGTCAGACAGCATAAAAAGTTGCTCCCCCTCCTGATTATAAGCCCCTTTTAAGCAATGGGAAGCAACAGTGAGATCTATCCAGAGCCTTCTCTGGGATGTTTTCATCCAGCACTACCAGTAGTGTCGTGGGGCAGGATAGCAAGTCATTAAGCACCTCTGCCAGTGATGCAGTGGCCAATTTCACAGTCGTGCTGTGGGGACAAAGCTGTCACTGCCCAGGCAACCTCACCTGCAGGCTGAATCTTTTTCTGTTGTGTTCAAAGCTTCAGTGCCGCTCCTGTGTGTGGACCCAGAGTGCTCCCCAATAGAAAACTCTGTTAATGTTTGTTGCTCTCTTTGCTTAGCTTCTGTGCTCTGATTTTCCAGCAGCTTTGGGGGACCTGCATTAGTAGAGCTGCAGTTTTTTCACCACTCTTCGAAGAAAACAGCAGATCTTTCTTTGCTCCACAATACTGTGCTGTTGAATTGATCTTGGACCTCTGATTTACCCTGATATCCTCTTTTATGCTGAAATCAGACTCTTAATGTTGCTTGTGCACTCTTTCTGCTGTTGAAAATCCTAAGCCGTTTTAACATTTCATCTGCTGTCTTTTGTCCATTGAACAGAAATAACGAAGGAAGATAGAGTATTAAAGAAAAATACCAATGAGAAGCAGAATGAAAACTGATTGATGAGACACAATGCAGTTAAGCAACAGATGTTAAGCACTGTGAAGTGATCATCTTATTATGTTCTTCTAAAGGCTCATTTCCCCCAACCCTCAGACAGAGCAATGCAGGTGTGTGTGTACTGCAAGTTAGTGCAAAATGGAAGCAAAACATTGGCATGTAGACTTAGAAGGAGCTTTTCAGTTAGACAGTGTGGGATAGATGCCAGCCTGATCTGGTCTATTCCTGCAGTTGTGTCTAACCTCTCAGCCTTTTAAACAGGGGAAAAAAAATACAGCTCTAAGTAGCTGTGAGGTTTCAATTACATTTGTGCCCTAGAGGGACACAGCAGTGACCTGGTGCTGATGGATTTATGAGTATGTTATCTGAAAAGAAGGCGGGTTTAAAAACAATTGGTGCAACTCATGCTTAGTTATTACACTAAACGACTTCCCTTGGCTTGGACATCTTTATTTTTCTCTGCTCAGCAGGCTCAGGTAGTCTGGGGTATTCCTACCACTGATAATGAAGATTATTTTCTCATTGTTGTTCCAGAAATCTAAATCACAATTAAAGTCATTTGAGACATTAAAAACAACACAGCAATATTTGAAGCAGCAGCATGGTGAGAAGCCTTTTCCTTCAGATGGTGTTTTTAAAAGCTGAGGAGCTTATTTTCTCTGCCTGGACTATGCAGGAGGGATTTCAAAAATAGAAGGAAGACTTGGGGTTTTTTGAAGGCCTTTACTCAACCCTTAGAATAGGCATGTTTCACTGATGCATTGTCTAGTCTACATTATATCTGGAAGAGCTTGGTTTATTTAGCTGGAAGCCATAGATTATTTTTGAAAGTTATGAATTGCTTTCCTTATTGCTCTGGAGCTTTTTATTCACATTTGGGGCTAATCATTATCAAACAAAGAATTAAATATTGACGAGAAATAATGAAAGCAGCTTAAATGGGCTGAAAAATATACAGTTGTCATGAGTGTGAAAGTGTTCAAACTAAATAATAATATTTCAACATTATCTAGCACGTCACAAACCTACATGTGTACATTCCAGCACAAAGCAACTGCCGTGTGTAACAGCATCAGTCTTACAGATGTATTCACCATTAACCTATGTGTGAAGACTACTAAGCAGTTTTTAATTAACTTATGTCAAACGTTGCATGGCAGTACATCAACAAGAACTTACAAGAAGAACAAATCTTCATTCAGCTCAGATCAATATGTGTACATAATTCATTACATCTGTACAGAAATCTCCTACTGAGACACCTTAACTTGGACCGACGAGGCTCTGCAGGCAGCAGGTGCCTATTTTAATAATTATTTCAGGAGCAGGGATGAATAGGCACACACCCTCTGATGCTTTTGCACATTGCAGTACTTAATAGTACCTATATGTCATCTATCTGCTTGCATTAAGTTGTGTAAACTTCCTCTGGCAGAGTTAGAAGCTCAACCAGGTTCTCCAGCTGTGTTAGCCCCAGTTAACTTTCTCTGGTATGTTGTAATGGTGTGATGGAAGTGTCTGGCACAGACTTGGGCATTGAATTCATTTCAAAGTGTCTCCTTCAGCAGCACGGATCCAGAGCAGGGATCCCAGGGTAGATGAGCCCTGAAATGTGAGGAGCTCCTTCTCTGAGTGCATGAGACTGCAAGACATGGTTGGACTGCTCAGGAAAAGGTGGTATTGACTGTTCATACAATACTATCTTTGTATTCCAATAAAAACTCAATTTTGGGAAGAAAAGAGCCCCAATGCCATTCAGTGCCTAACAAACTCAATAGCATTCTATCTGGGTTGCTGCCAGTTTGTTGTGGCTGTTGCCTTTTTTTTTTTTTCTAGTGGAGGATGAAGTGGTTGAGTCTGTGACAGCACAGATATCCCCATGCACCACTACTCAAGTCCTTGCCACAGGCTGGATGCCAGTACTTAGTAAGTGAAGGTCCCTGCACTTGTGAGCCAAGAATCTGATGCCTAGAGCAAGTGAGTACAGAGATCCATGCATGGTTATTTTTTGACGAAAGCTCACCAGCAGTGCTGAAGCAAGAGGAGAGGAAATGTGAAGAAATCAGGGCACCATGGCAGACAATTATGCAGGCTTTATCTCCTAGTTGCACAGACAGTAGTTTGACATAGCCAGCAACTTTCCCTCATAGCAAAATTTTCTTCTTAGCAGTCAGTGCATGGATCAGTCATGAACATGACGTCTGCTTTAATAATTGCCCTTATTCCTACTGCCTGTCAGGTGGTCCCTAAGGTATAAGGACAAGAAAGTTTAAATGTGCAAATGTCCAATAGCAAGTGGCTCTTTCAAAACTCGCTGCCTTGATAGAGCTGTGCAGTAAGAGCATGTCCAGTCCATTTTCTCTAGCTGTCTCCACTGCCAATTAAATAAAACAAACCAGCTTGGGACAAAAGGAAGCATGTAACTTGCCCATCTCTGCAGACCCCATTAGTAGTCTCATGCTACTGTGGTGCTAAGGCAGTGCATTATTTACCTTGTGAAGAGAAGGATGTGAAGTAGAGGATTTTTCACTTCATGGTGTGGTGGTTTCTATAAGAAACCTGTATGACTTCCCTGTGACTGCCTGGTTAGTGGCAACAGCACATTTTACCCAGAGTGTTTGGCACACAGGGGTTTTATTTTGTGCTTTCCTGTCTGACAGATGGTTTTTGGTTGGAGTAGGGGTGGAAATTCCCCACAGTAGTTGCAGGGAGACTTGGCCACATCCACTGGCATTAATTATAATAATTGTCCTTTGTAATTAGCTGTGTGCCAGAGCTGAAGGCATGGCGTCACGTCTCTGCTGACTCCTCTGATTGCTGGGTCCTTCTGCAGGATGCTCTCTCACCACTGGGAAGCAGATTGTTTGGGCTAGAATTAGAGAGTTGTAGGTAGGCAGCAGCTGCTCTTGGGCTTTTTTTTATATGCTGGTTGGATGTGTGAGATCAAATTGGGTCTGTTCATTTAGCAGCCTGTTCAGTGGAGGAGGAAGAGCAACAAGAGCCGCTGTAGCTGGTAGCATCCTGATCTGGGGACAGCACTGAAGTGTATCGATGGCTGTAAGTGATCAGTGATTGCTTCACTGCAGACATAGGGAACAGCTCTATGTGTACTCACTTCTGCAGAGAACCCCCTGCTTGTTGCCTCACTGTGTGCTGTATCAGCCTATGCAAGAGGCTCCTGGTTTGACCTGAACTTGGTGTAAGCTTTTTCTCAGCAAATACAAGGCTACTGAAGTTATGCAGGAATTTTGTGCTTTGTAATTTAAACCTGGGGCTGGCTGCACTGCCAAGACCCTTGTATTTAAATTGTAAGCCTATGTACCAAAAGCAGGGCTTTCATCTGAGCCCTGCTCACTGATGGTACAGTACCCAGCCATACATGCTTCTTTGGTAGAGTCCCATGCTTTCTGCATAAGCATACAGGTAATCTGTAGCATAGATACCTTTCCTACAAGGATTTAACATCAGTGTGAAAAGGGGCACACAGGGTACCTCTTGTGAATCATAGAATAAGTAGAATCACGGCTGTGTTTGGAAGGGATCTCAGAGATCATCTTGTTCCAACCACTTGCCAAGGGCAGGATTGCCAGCCACTAAATCAGGCAAATCAGGTTGGCCCCATCCAACCTGGCCTTGAATGCCTCAGGAATGGAGCACCTGCAGCCTCTCTGGGCAGTTTGTGCCAGTGTCTCACCACCTTCTCAGAGAATTTCCCCCAACATCTAATCTAAATATCCACTCTTTCAGTTTAAAACCATTTCCCTTTGTCATATCACTATCTATCCATGTAATAGAAGTGATAATCTCCACTAGGAAGTGTGAGTGTTGCAGGTGGGTTACTGTGGCTGAGCTAATACCAACTGTGTGATTAACTCAACTTTTGAACTTAATCTTTCACACCACATGCAGCCACACCAGGTTGCAAAGGGCAGAACCACGCTGCAGTTCCTCCATCGGCGGACTTGTAGCATCCTTCATATCCACACCACATCTTGTGACTCTTGGGCTGAGTTACAAGGGTGCAGATCTGGCTCCTGCAATACTGTTTGGAAATTGGTATCTCATGTTCAGGCTATGGCATCAGTGCAGTATTGAAATTTAAATCCAATTTGTGTCAAGCAGCCCTGACAAAGTAGATACGGCAGCAAGCTGTAGTGAGCGAGCAGGTAACTGGCCACACTGAGCTTTGAGATGGGTGTTTTCCAGAGCTGCTGTGCAGTATTTTAGGAGCTGTGGATGATAACACAACGCGATTCTCAAAGGAGAACAAAGATATTCCACTTTATCTGGAGAAGGAGTGCAAAGTGGCTGTGAAACCTGAACTGTGAAAAGAAATCTGTGCTGCTCATGTTCAGCTGCATCTTTTAGGAATGACAATAAAATCACAGTTTCTTTTACTTTTTGGCTCTATGTCAAGCCAAGCCTTACACCAGGGATGAATCTGACCCTTTGCTCTGCTCAGCCTGGGGATGTGGGAGCAGAAGGGTACAGCTTACCCTGGCGCCTGACCCAAAACTTGCAGAGAAAGTGAGAAAATCTGCATTTCCCTCCTGCATCAAGTGCATCTAATGACTTCAGCTCGAGATATTGTATTACATTACCGAAGCTAAACTCTATAGGAGCAGGTGGTTCTGTGATGTTATTTCACCTCCCTAGTCTGTTGGCAAATCTGTCATCTTAATGTCAAGTGAGAATGAATGTTGGTGGCTGCAGACTAGGGGATTTTTGGAAGCGCGGAGTTACTAGTGGTAATGGTTGTTAGTGCTGAAGGTGGGTTTATCACTTTCTAAACTGCAGGGGATTTGGCTGTGTCCAACCAGAGAGGGCTGCTTCTGCAGGCTTGACTCGACGAGAAGTCACAGATCAGAGCAGGAAATCCTTACTTGTTGCCTGTCTGCATTATGCATAGTCTAAACCTGCTTCAAATTGAAAAGAGAAATTTGAATAGAAAGAAAATCCATATCCAGTGTTCTCAGCACTCAAGGAAAAAATAAAAACAAGGGAAAGAATCTGCATCTCAATCTCTCGTTGAGCTAAAGGAGATGTACTAAATTTGCAGAATGGCTGCAGCAAGTTGTGAATAATGTATGAAAGGGAAAAATTTCTTCCCAGTGCATGGAGAGAATGCAAACAGCTGTGCTGGTTGCTGTGTGCTGGTTGCAGACACCCGCATCACTGGGGACACATGAAGAAGAGCACAGCAAATCCAGAGTTCCCGAGTTTCCCCTCCTGCTCTGGCACCAGCCCTTAGAACGGAGTTTTAAATGACTTTTATTGCTTATAATTAATTTTTGGTTCTTTTCTTTTCTCCTCTATTGGGCAACTGGCCAGTTAGAGTGAGGGAGAGGGAATGAGAAACATACACAAAGAGGCCAAATAAGGGAGTGTGAGTCTAAAAACATTATAGCTAATGTTGCTGTTTTTTTTTTTGTTTTGTTTTGTTTTTTGTTTTTTGACATGATGTATTTACTGTTGATCAGAGAGAAATAAATTAGCCTGGCAAAGACCAATGTCTTCTAGTGCTACCAACCAAACCTTGATTCCTATTACCTCTTCCCACCACTGCTTAACCTGTGCTGGTATCACTATTAGAACCAGGTCGTCAGAGGTCAGACCCTAGAAAGTGCTTTGATCTGGATTGCTCCTTGTCGGAAAATGAGACTTGTTACAAGTTGTGAGGCAGCTTTATGGTGGTGGTTAAGGCTTAAGGCTGGAAGGACATTTTACCCTAAAAGGTCACCAGTTTTTTTTTCAGGTTATTCAAACTCTTGTCTTTGGAAGAAAAGAGGAAGGATGACAAGCTCATTATTTACTTAGTTTTCATATGAATTCATCTTTAAATCCTCCACTCTGAATTCAAACAGATGAGCGAATGGCAAAACACAGCTCGAAGAGCTGTCTCTCATTGCCAGGGGAGCCTTTTGTCTGGTGCAAAGAAGAAAACACAGACAATTAGTCATTTTTTATGCTTTCAAAGCATTGGTTGGATGTTGCCAAACTGTGTTTTTGGGGACGGATCTCATCTACTCCAGTTATCTTTCACTCCGGTTTATGATGTTTCTAGGGCAACTGATAGCCTGGTTGGGAGCTGGCACCCAGCGCCTTCTCAGCATCCCTAACTATTCCTTTCCCTTGAGCTCTCACAGATCTGCATTGCTCTATTTCTAACATCACAACAGCAAAACGTTACCTACCATTATTTCTGAGCACAGGTAAATGATTTCTTCTCTTGGATATTGCAAGGCTGACAGCTGGAAAGGCTTCAGCTGTCTCCTCTGTCAAGTTACTTCACAGGCCAGGGGTCTCGGCCAAGAATATTTCTTGTAACTTTCTTGAATTTTGCCGGAGTAACATTAGCTTCGATGTTCTGGAAAAATATAGCTGGCTCAGCCTGGGAGCTGGGCTTCTCATCTGCGGGACAGAGAGGTGAAGAGAAAGGCAGCGGAAGGAAAGAGATGGGGCTGCAGGGGGGGAATAACTGCAGCCTGCCCATGAAATTGCGGCTGTCAAAGGCTCTGAATCTCAGAAAGCCGATACGGAACAATTTGTATTGGTAGGACCTGGTCTTAGAAGGAGAGAGCTGGTTTCCTGTCTGAGGGCAATGGGAGCCTTTGCTCTCCCAGCCCACAGCCTGGGGGGAATTCAGTGGGAAGCTGTGATTGCAGGAGCTCATTGAAATGTGTTTGTTCTGGGGGTCAGGAGCACCATTCACCATGCTACATGCAATAAATAAATAATCAGATTAGTCTGAAATGCCAGATTCTGGGGAATAATGTGTAGACATGCTATGATAATTAAAGATGTTCAACGCCAAAACCAAGTCGCTATTCTTAAAACATTTCCTTGTGAAACATGATCATTTTATCACCCCCTGTAAGATGTATGGACAGTGGCAGAGAGCTGCCAGGAGCTGGGCACGGTCACAACAAATGACATGGAGCTGCACTGATTTATTCACAGAGACCCTCCCCTGTACATCAATTCTGTGTCCCAGTGGTGTCTGAAAGCTCTTTGACAGCACTTTTAGTACGCGCCTTGTGCGTTTGAAAGGCATCTCGCATGTTGGTGGCAGCTCTTTGGGAAGCACTTTTCTCATTGCCCATTGTTACTGCTCTTCCTGCGCTGCGGGCTGTGCAGAGGCTGATCAGCATTGATCATTCAGACCTACTCCCGGGTTCCAGGCCAAAACGCAACAAAAGGGTGTTCTGGCTCCTCAGCTAGCCAAGGGCAAATGGGCACCGTGCTTTTCACCAGACCTCTCTGTGAGGTGGTAAAGGGGCAAAGGAATGCTGAGTGAGCTGTTGTAAAGAAGTGATAAAGTTACTTTTAATGCTGGTGCTTACAGCTGGAGCCTGTTGGCTAACACCAGCTGCCCCGGCCACTACTGCTCCCTGCTTCCTCGATGAGTGTCCGGTGTAAGAATGGCATGAATAGGGTTTTTTATTTATTAGCTGTGCTAATGTGGCACATAGGAACTGCGTTACGCTAGGCATAGTACAAACACATTTATTTAAACTTGTGTGAAAATTACTAATGAGAAAAGATGGCTGGCCAAAGCTCGAGGCGTTCTGACACCTCTGAATAAAACAATGACATCCCAACAGTGTTTAAAGTGATGATTCCAGCAGAAACTCGGCCAGCTGCTTCCAGAAACTCCTACAGAATACCATTAGCCTTCTCTAAATAGTCTATAAAACAGAAGACTTGACAAATGCTAGTAGATGGTCTCTATCCTGAAGCGTTTAGAGTCCAAAGCCTCCATGCTTCAGATAAGTGTCTGCTTATGTGATGGTGTCCAGTGAGAAGATGATGTTACTTGTCATCTTTAAAATTATGCTTATCCTTGGATGGTCAGGACGGAAATCAAAGGAAGAAAAGAAAACTCCTATTTGCTTGAAAAGAAAGAAAAGCTGAAGACTTAAAGGGAAAGGACTTGCCTGAGGCCGTGTAAAATGTCAGTGGCAGAGTCCAGAATGGAAGCCAGATGTTCTGAGTCTGGGACAATAGGTTTTAACAGGGAGATGTTTTCCTTAAAAGTCTTTTTTCACCTTCCTTTTGATTTATCTTTTGGTTCTCATTTTATTTTCAAATTTTTAATGGATATCTAAAGAATGCCATGGGGAGTTTCAAATGAGGATAATACACAGCAGAATCCAAGCTTTGGGACGTTCGCTTGTGTTCTGATTTACTGTGAGCAAGAAGAGCTTTCTGATTCTAATTCTTAGGTAGGAGCCTCAAAGATTGCGAGAGCCTATAAATATTTGCTTTATTTGCAGCGAAGAGTACAGGAAGTTCTGAGTTAGCCTAATTTCGGCTTCAATATAGGCTATTTATGTACTACCTCCTGGGACCACCTCTGATTACTGAAAGAGTGACCTTATTGGAAACCAACAAGTAGGTCTGCAGTTAATTATAAAGGATTCAGAGCTCACTGCAGAGCCCTAACAAAGGTATTTTTGTAGATGATGTTACGTGTTTTTATTTAACGGCTCAAATTAGGAGAGCTAAAACAGATGGCGTGCTTGTTACCACTCTCTGAGAACACCTATAGAAAGACACTGATAATAACCGAGAGGCCAAGATGAATAGGTCAGGAGTAGTGGCAAAGATCAGGCTGTCTGGGCTCACTAATTAACATCTGAAAGCAATAATGAACTGGTCAGCGGGGTCAGGAACAGGTGACGGTGTGTGGAGGGGGAGAAAGGGTTTTTTGTTTGTCTTCTGCATTTGGAAGAAGTTTTTTAAACATCTTTGCCTCTTTTTTAACTTTATGGTAATAGCAGCGATTTAATCTAATCTAAATGTGGTCTTCGGAGAAAAACTGCCCTAGGACTTTTCCAAAATAATTTCCTGGAGGAAAGAAGAATCTCTCTGAGTAAAGTTCAGAGCAACGTCTGAAGAGAGAAATGTAGAAAACTGACTTATGGGACAGCAAGTTTATACACGGGAAGATGCTCCTCTGGGGCATTATAGAAAATGATTATACCAGATTTCATTCATCAAGGCAAAGTAAGCTAAATCAGATACAAGGCGAAGCCCTTAGGAGGGGGAGGAACGTATTCAATTTAGTGAGGCAACTGCGATAGTAATTAAAGCCCAGATGGAAACCTTTGAATGTGTCTGGCGTCTGCGGAACCGCTGCGTTTTTTCTGTTAACTTGACATTATAAAAGGAGCACCCAAAGAATAAAGAGATGGTGTTTGAAATTTCATCAGTCAAGTGCTGTCCCGAATTTGATTTATTGTAAACAATCTTCAAAAATTGGTTTGGATGTATATGATAGAGGCAAGGGCTTTTCTCAAGTGGTAATTCACAAGGAGGGAAACTGTACATTATTTGTAGATTTGTCTTTGCTGAAATGCAGTCAGGATTAATCGCACCATTTGCCAGCTTTGACTGTGAACCTCTTGTACTTCGGACATATGGATGGAATTTAATTCTGCTGTTATAAACTCTGAGGCAGAGTGCTGCGCTGTTTACTTTATGAGAAGATATACTGCAAAATTTCAGTCGAAAAAGAAACAACCCCCGACATAGACATTAAAACAATTAATGTAAAAAGCAAGAATCAAAAAGAGAAACATCTTCCTACTTCTTTTCCTCTCACATACAAGCCAACAGCAAATTGTGATCTTGCAAAGAAACAGTCTTTAAAGGTTAGAGAAGTGTAAGTGGTTATTTGGCATGGCTGCTGAATGAGGGGCTGGCCCTGCCCCTGCTGCCCTTGTGGGGACCCTGCAGTGTCCTCTGCTTGGGTTCGGGTCAGTGCTGGTCTCTGCTCAGGGCGCACAGCTCAGCCCCACATCCTCCTCGCATATATGAGAAGCACTTCTTGCTTCACCATGTGCTGCAGCATTCCTCTTCAGATGTGCTCAAGTACTTTTTTCCCACATCATCTGTGAACACAAATCTAGGGGCTTCTTCAAAAGTCTGTTACTCCCGAGCAGACATGTTTATGGGCAATTTTGTGATGTTAGAGTTGCAGGCAAAACTATTGTTAAGCATGTGTAATTAGTGGCAATATTAATGGTCTTTAATGATACTAAATCCAGGCAGTCGTGTTTTCATTACCTCTGTGCTGATAATGGCTCACATCCTTTTACTAAATCCAGTTGCCAAAATCCTTATGGTGTTTTTAACTCAAAAAAGGATGCCCATGTGAGCATATCTCCCTCACATATGCAGACAGTTTTCATTAGAAATATGTTTTGCACTCAAGTATGTTTGCTTCTTTTACAGTCTGTATTCTGAAATAGCAACAAAACCCCCCAATTCTTAAAAATACAAAGCTTTCTTTTAATTGAGATATTTTTTGGAGAGCACTGCTTTCATCTTACTGATCCCAGCTGAAGTTTGCAAGTGGCCCATGGACAGGAACCCAAAACTCAGGTCTCAGAACTCTAAACTCTGAGTTTAGACAGATTAAATTAAGCTTCAGATTAATTGTTTTAATCTTCTTGTACCTCCACTTATAATATTTGAGGGTACAACAAGGGTCTGTGTGTATGGAAAGTGATTTTTACGTGAGATAGATTGGGTCATGGTGGCACTGCACACCCAATGGATTTCCCATCAGCTTCTCATTTCTCCTGGAACTTTCCTTAAAGCCAAACAAATTGCAATTAAAAAAAAATACTTCTTTATTCCCTAAAACCAATATCCTGTTAAGTTTATAAGACTACTGGCTATATTTATGGCCCTTACACTCCGTTAGGGGGACCATGCCGCTTTTGTCTGCAGCTTCACTGCCGCCACGGGGGCAAGGTCTGAGCCGTGCATCAGTGTACATTGGAGGGGACCTGAAAGATTTATAATGGGAAAACGCTGACAGTTTGGTAATTTATTGCCACGCTAATGGGCAGCACTGTAGTTCCTGACAGCTCCAAGTCTTTGTTCTCTGGGATAGTTGGTTTCTAATCCACTTGCTTTGCTGGATTCCCTCCTCTCTCTGATGAATGGGTCTAGGTTGGTGAAACTATATTGCTGGATTTTCCTTTGCTGTTTTTATAGCTTTTCACATGGGCTTCCTGTTCTTGAAATTTGCCAGGTATTTCAGGAACTTCACAGTTCAAACAAGTTGCTTTTTGCCCTCGTTACTCTTGTGCTCCCGGCCCCATTGATGTGCACATGGGTGCTCTGGTGGCATTGGCATCTCTGGCACGTTGTTGTGTCCAGGACTGTGTGTGGACACTCAGTAATGCCTATGCCTATCTTATTTGGGGAGAATGCTGCTGCGAATCTGCATAAGAGTCTTGCACAAAAAGTGCTTTATCTTGCTGAGTTACTGAGTCAGTTTAGGGTATTCTATTGACAAATGCTTTCAGAGAAATTGTGCATGGTAAATTAATGAAGGCCAGCAGAGGTATTATGGTGGGTGAATGCACATGCCATTAGAGTCAATGGCTGGCTGAAAAAAGTTAACGGTCATTAAGCGACTGTTAAAAAGGCTGGTGGACACAGATTTATTCTGTTTCAGGGCTTGAGCTGGGCAGAGCTCACTCTGTGCCATTGGGGCCCAGGACAGCTTGGTTTTGTGTTCCCTATTCCTGTGCTGCTGCTTCTGCCCCAGCCGATGGACCAGAGCCTACAAGAGCCACCAGTGAGCAGGTAAAGCCCTGCACCCCCCATCCTCACATGGGGAGTGCCTAGGGATGTGGAATGGCATAGAGCCTCTGCACAACTCCAGTGGGTGTGAAACGGAGCACTAGGCTCCGACGAAAGGTTGTCCAACCCTGTGCCATTACTGGCAATTCATCTGGGAATTTGACATATAGAAAATGTAGGAGATGTGGCGTTGTTCCTAAAGGGGTACACAAGAAACGGGTGGATGTGGCACTGAGTGACAAGGTTTAGTGGGCATAGGTGATGAGTTGATGGATGGACTTAAATGATCTTAGTGGTCTTATCCAATCTTAATGATTCTACGATTCTATTTCCTGGGCACCTGTATAACCTGGGCTGTGTCCTTCTCTGTGAGTGCTGTCAATTCTTTTTATCCTACATTATACTTTGAATGCAGTGATTCTGACTGAAATAAAATGCATGGAGAAAATTAATGATTTGATATCTTCCTGCTGCTGTCAAAGGAAATATAAAAGAGTCTTTGATCTGGGGGTTTTAGAAAAGTGAGCTGGACCAGATACTGATACTTACTTACTGACCTAAGTAAGTGATAAAGCGACTGTGTCGAAGTTTAATTAGTCTTGATCAAGATACGTTTTTAAGATTTAGAACCAGTGGCCTTTTGAAGAAGAAAGGCTTTGGGTTGTCATTTATGCTGCAACGTGTCCTTTTATCATACTTTGTATGTCTCCAGCAGGAACAGGTTTTATTTTAGTGGAAAAGAGAAATGGCTCATTTGATGGAGATTAGCACGGACAAGCTTACTAATGTTTGAAGACAACTTCTCCGTCTTACCTTTTTCTCTATTTCATATCCCGCAGAGATTACCTCAGCCTGCTGTTGTTAGTCACTGTTATTTATATAAAGATATGTAATGCGTTTGTGCTTGAGGGGTCGTCTGTAGCGGGGTATGCAATTTCAGAGTGTGGAGACTGGCAGAAATTACGGTGAAGAATTGCTTCCCAGTGACAGCTTCATCCTGCTAGTAATATGTCATTGCGTGTGACTTTCAATTAATCACGCAATAACAAAACATTGCGTCTGGCGACAATGGTGCACCCATTAATATTGAGAAGTCTTGGCTTTATGAACACAAGTGCTGTCGCGGTCCCCTGCCCACTTGTGCACTTTAATCAGCAAATCTCAGTGCAGAGGGAACATTTCTTCTTCCTCTCTTCCCACCACCCTTCTATTAAGCTGCAATCCATAACGTCTCGCGTCGCCGTAATGGTCTGATGGTGTGCGGTGTTAAATGATGGCAGGAATTTGACTTTGTCTCACTCTGCCTTGACCTTGGTGTCTTCTGAGTTCCCCTCCCTCTGTTTTCAGAGAGAGAGGGAGTTGGGGCTGGGAGAGAAAATAAAAGAGTGACAGAGTGGACTTTGGAGATATTTCACAGGAGGTTTAATGTTGCTCTTGGAGGAAATGAGGAAGATAAAAGGTAAGAGAGAGACCATTACTGGAAGACAGAAAGTACAGATCTGCAGATTTGCAGGAGGAGAGGCAGAACTGGCTCCACAGGCTGAGGGCTATTGTGTGCTGGACCTCATTGGTAGGCACAGTGGAAACCTCGCAGTAATTCTTCCTCTTGCTCAGTCTCCCATTTATAATACAGTTGCTCAGTAATGTATCATCTTAAGTAAAATTCCCAAATCTCACTGTGCTTTACAGCTGTATCTATATCCTGAACGGAAACATTAAGAAACACTTGTGCTTTGTGCTTGGGCTACAAAGATAGAAGGTCGCCTTGGTGTTCCAGCCACAAGTGTGAGTCCCTGTCATTGTACCCAGCCAACTTCAGGGGTACAGTCCATGGAAAGCCATGGGCTTTTTTCTGTGGTTCTTTTTGGATCAGTATTGAGGTTTTACACCTTACATGACACAAATTAGAAGCCAGTTAGTAATAGCATCAGTGGTTTTCTTTTCCCCCTAAGAGGGTGATGGATTTAATTTTTAAGAAGTGCTTGGCTGGACAGTGTTGGCAGAGTCTCCTGAGCTGTCTGAAAACTGGTATAGAGAAGAGCATCGGTGCATTATGTGAAGCAGGAAACTCACTTTTGTATCTCTTCCCATGTATTAATGCTGCCTGTGAATTTTAGACACATTGGACCAGTTGCCTTGAAAAGAACAATCTGGAAGAGGCACTTGAGTTCGCTGTGGTTTCTGACAGTGGTGTATTGGGTGCATTAGAGTACTCTCACTGTGTAAACAAAAAGTAAAAATCTTAGGGATTCTGAGGAATAACAGTGAGGTCAGCAGTCCTTGGCTTGCTGAATCTCCCCATTGTCCCTGCATTATCAGCCAGACAACAAAAGCAGAGTTAAATGAGGGTTTATCTCACACATGGTTAATCTGGGATAAGAGATGTATTACACCTGCACCATCTGAGGTTCTCATTCCCTCTGCAATGCAATTTCTGCCAGTTGGTGAGGGTAGTGTTTTGGGTTCTTTAATTAATGCTGCCCCACTTATCCTGCTGATTATCAGTGAATCTGACAAGATGCTGAACTTGCTCAACTATATGAAATAAAAGCAGTTCTTCTTGTGTAGATTTGAGGGGCATTTGGGGTCACAAAAGGTGACTCTTCTGGTGATCAGATTGGGTCCCGTCACTGGCAGATGTAAAACAGCACAGCTTCATTAAAGCCACTTACTACCAGGCTGTCCATTCGCTTCAAGCCTTTACACCCAGGAAAGGAGTCTGGTGCGTGTGCAAGCATCCTAAAGCACACGGAAGAGACTCCAAGAAGGAGAATACTTAATCAATTTCTCATTCCCAAATTATTTTTCCAGAATCCCCACAGTATGGTGTTTGAGTAACAGAATAATTTCCTAGCTATTAAGTGCCTGAAAATCAGCAGTAATTAACTTAGTGCAAATTCTTCCCTTCCTCTCCCTCCTCTTTGCTCAAAAACAAACAAACAAACCCCTTTCCTCAGCAGAGGAGATGTGATGGAAGCAGTGTCTTCTGCCTTAGTGAAGTCGTGTACAGACTACATTTTTTTCCCCCTTTCAGTGCTGTGAATAACATAATTGCTTTGTTATCCCTCAGGGGATTTGTAATATTAACATTGGTTAATGACATTAATTCAAGTTTTTACCATTAATAAAATGGCATTGCTTAAAATTAAGCATTACATTTCAATTAGTAGTCCATCGAAGACTTTAATAGTCTGGAGCATTAAAGTGATTTTTTTTTAATTTCTTATTAATTTTTTATTGTATCATGCTAATTTCCAAAGAGTGATTGAAAGCCAAGCTGATCCAACCAACGACCCTATCTGCCATGTTTCTTAAGGGAACTTCTTTCTTTTATGACATTATGCAAAAAGGTCACATTTCCACAAAGCAGGAATCTGTTTCCGTCACCTCCTGAATTCATTACCATCCTTTTTACTTTTTAACATGAGGCACATGATATACAGGCACCCCAGGTGGACATGTTTAAATTAATCTAGTAATAATTGATTCAGAAGAGATTTGGAGGACAGAATTTGCATAAAAGCCATAATGAGAGCAAATCCTCCAAGGCCAGACTGAACAGCTAAGTCCCTGAATAACTTACATCTTCTAAACTAATTTGGTTATATATGCAATGCGAAGGTGTGGGGGCTGGAACTCCATGTGATTGGAATTCATTACAAATAATTCATCTCTGGAAAGCCTGGCCTCTGAGTGCATTAAAACGATATCAGCCCCCGAATGTGTGCTGAGACCCTGCCTCCTGGAAGATGACAGTGAGATTTCTGTCTTGCTTGGCTTTTATAAAGCATTTCAGAGGAGCAGGACACTGCTCTGAAGCCAAGGCATGCCATCAGCAGGCTACATCAGGGCTGAGGTTTTGGCTGGACATTTGGATTTGCCAAAAACCTGAGCATGGGGATTGTGTCAGATATTTATCCCTTCCTTTCCAGCATGGAGCTGCTTTTCTGGATTATAGATCATAGGATTTGAATGAAATCCTGCATCGTCTTGGAATCTGAGAATTTAGGGGAAGGGACATTCCCATACAGGTTTGGGACCATGCTGTAGGCTATTTAGGCAATGTAAATCTGTGGGCAGTGAAAATAAGGGTTCCAGTTCATTAAAGGAAGACAGCCAGAAGTGCCACTGCCATGTTTCACATTCTCTTGCCTAAATATCATTCTGAGAAAAGCCCTAAAAGTATCTCGCCATGACTCCATGTAGTAATTCCTGTGCTAGAGAGCTCAGCTTAGCAGGTAACATAGTGCCACACTCTTGGTACCACAAAATTTGAACAGAGGTTTGGATTTGGGGTATATTGACCACTTGATTGCCTTCTGGCCAAAGGTTTCCATATGATAACCAGTGCTGTGCAGTGCCAAGAAGATGCTGCAGCATAATATATTGTTCTCTCCAAGCAGTCTGAAACTTGGACCCAGCAGTGTAGAATGCTATATGCTTCTCCTCCTGGATTTATAATTAAGCTGTATGTCTGTGTTATGTGGCAAGGTTTGGCCTTAGAGCCAGCACCGGGGTCTTGAAAGTGTAAAAACAAAGCTTTAGGGGAAATGTCTTGTGGCTGACTGTCAGGAAAGACATTGGTTTGTTGGTGTGATGATTATATGGCTTGCATTTTGTCTGCTGTAGACCCAAATCCTGAGATCACTTCAGATCAAAGGGGAAATCAGATTTTCTTTTTTTAAATTTTATCTTCTTAGTGTTTTCCCAAAAAGATCAGCATCTCCAGACTGTGCAATATCAGAGTGCCAGCATTAGAGTGACACTGGCTGGTCATGGTGGTAGGAGCTGTGGCTCTACTACTTTGCAAATGTGCAAGAGGCAACTTGAAGAAAAGCTGCTGTGTTTCCACAGCTTAAGGCATAAGTCTGTGGTCTCAATTACCAAATCTCAAGACAGACAGAGGCCTTACAGCCAGTGGGCTATTTGCAGTAAGAGTGATGCTGGATGTACTGCACTTACATCACTGATCTGCATGTCAGCAGCATGTCTGGCATCTTGGATTTACAGCAGCCATGCAGAGGACTACATCACATGTTGAGCAACAACAGAAGTGCCAGAACCACCAAAATACCTCTGCTTGGGCAGTCCCACAGTGCCCAGTGCAGGGGCAGTCTTCCAGGACCACTGTTGGAGTCTTCTGGATAACGTGAAAGTGTACCACCAGGGAAATAAATGTGTGCAAGCATTTGTTGCCAAATCTGACCTTTGGATAAATAGAGGACTTCAGACTCCCAGGCACCTTTTCACAAGTGCTAAATTCATTTCCCAGACAAACCCTCACAAAACCCCTCATGTCTTTTTATTATGTGTAGCTAGTCAAAGAAAGATGTAGAGCCCTTTGAGGAGGGCATCTGGAAGCTGCTGGGGATAGACTCAATGTGTGGTCAGGTTCACACCACTCACAGGACCGAGTGTCAGCAGAACAGGTATTTATTAATGCCCACCAGTTTTGGCCACATCCCAGCAGCGCAGTGTATTTTGCTCTGTTACACAGGCTTTTATTGTTGATTCAGCTCTATCTAATGGGGGCTTTTTCTATGAGATTCCAGTTCTTAAGGGCCTCCTTCAAAGGTGAAGATTTGTTTGGGTTGCAGGAGCCTGCAGCTGGTGACCGTGCTGTAAACGTAGCAGCATATTGAGTTAAACTGATTTCTCCTCTGCAAAGAGTGAACTGGATAATTTAGATAGATCTGGGTAACAGAAATGTTACAACGAAGTGACCTGTGCTGTGAGATCTTGATTGTTTTGTTCCTGACATAAAACCCTCTGTGATGCTGGCGTGGATGTGGAAGGAGCTGGGGAGCACCCAGCAGTGAGCACAGAGCTTCAGCTTGTGCTTTGCCTCAGGAGAGCCTGCACGCCTTGCTCCTACCCTGCTGCTGGCCTCTGGGCTGGTGTAAAACCCTGGGGTTATGCAGGGAAGCGTGAGGTGATGATGGGCGGAGAGGGCATGGAGGGGCACAGGGATGAAGGACCAAGGCCTTGCTGCCCTGTGCCAGCCCATCACAGCCGCACTGCCAAGCTGTCGTGCTTTGTAATGTTTTTATTTATTTCCTTTATTCTCCCAGTGCTTTTTTGGAATACTTTAGCTTTCACTTCTTTTCACTGTTCTTCTCCTCTCTGGTCTCCATTCTAATAAAATCATAACAGCGCCAATGACAAAAGATCCTGAATGGAAGAATTAATGCTTTTTCAGGAGGTTCCTTTTTTAGCCTTTTTTAAAGGCATCTCTTTTCTTTAAAATGAAAGATGAAGCATTTTCTTTTATCCTTAAACTTTACTGTCACGTTTTATTAAGTCAAAATGATAGTTACAGTCAGAGGAAAGCAGGATATGGATTCCTGGTACAGCCATTTTTAAAGTGTGCTTTGTTTTAAAGCCTTGAAGATTGATTGAAGGTATTTTTCTTTTAGACGTGGAGCTTTAGTCAAAGGGGGCCTGATCTGAGTTACCCTCTGTAAATCAGGATTAGCTCCTATGAAATCAATGGAGTTGCAATGATACAGTGCAGGATGAGTTGGAATAGGCTCGTGCCCCAGGAGGGATGGCAGGGGATGCCCCAAATGCTGTGCTAGAGCAAGGGGTGAAGTCCCTACTAAGCTGCCACAAAAGGTACCAGGGGAGAAATGGGATATCTGTGCTCAAAGAGATGCTGGGGCTACCATTTCAGCCCAAGCAATGCCCCCAAGAGTAGCAGCTCTTGTCCCATCCAGTGCCACTGTGCCAGAGGCACGTGAGCCTAAGGAGCCTGATGGAGGAGATGAGAGGATGGTGGCAGGAGTCATGATCTATGAAATGCCTCTCTGTGGAGTCCAAATGTGCTGACCTTTGTGGCAAAGGGCCGAAAGGATTCTCTGTATGTGGTAGGAGAAGGCAGAGAAGGGCCCCAACATGGCTTGGGGCTGCCAGGCTCTCAGTGGGGAGATGGCAGAAAGGCTTGGGCACACAATTTATTGGACATTTTCATTAGTATTTTTTTTTGAATGTATCTGCATTTTGGAGGGAGGCAGTAGCTAAGGTAGTAAAGATAAATCAAAGATGAGCAAATAAAGAATTGAAGTGATGTGTCCTGCCTGGGATTTGAGTTTAACCAGGGATTTCAGCTCTTGTCTCTCATCTGTACTGAAACCTTGACAGCTGATTTCTCAGACCTTAAGCCATTTTGAGCAGAGAGACTTTAATAAGAGCAGCTCTTTTTATAATATTTAAACTGTATCTAAAGGGCTTAGGGCTAGGACAAGTTCCAGCAGGGAGGCTGGGATGTGGTTGGGATGTGGCTGTACAGGGCTGATCCTGAGCACCTCCCCACCATCCCTCTCAGTGAACATCTGCAGCTGGGACAAAATGGAGGCTCGAGTCCGGCCATCCCCAGCAGAATTCAAGCATTTACACTTCTAGTCAGCTGCCAGACCCTCACAGTTAACTACCAGAGAGTTCTCTTGGCCTACAGCTGCTCTCCATGGGCACACAGCACTTGTTTGTCTGGGAGTATGGCGTTTTTTGGAAATAAAAGTGCAGCAGCTGGAAATAGCAACGACTTAGGTAGGGACTCTCTTAAAATATTGGAAAGAAAATGACCAAGGCAGGTTGGGAAGGGATGGATTGGAGGAGTAACTGCTTGTGATGCTATCCACTATCTGAGCTGGTGCTCTGAGCTCTGGTTTCTTTTGCCTTTGACCAAGCTGGTATTTACCTGCTGATTCGTTGATCACAGACACCAGTCCAGGACTGAACATAGCACAGATTTCATTTAATAGATTTGGTGGTTGCAATTGGATGAAAGAGATAGCTGACATAGGGTAGGATATGGGTTTTTTATATTGTTTCTTTCTTATCTTTCTTTGGTCGTATATTTCCACTTCATATCAACTTTTGATTTTCAAGCACACTTTGGATTTCCTTGTGACAACAAGGAAAAAGGAGATGGAACTTTACCCTAAATACTGGTTACAGCTTTCTAAGGAACGCTGAAGTCTCTTGGACTGTGGTAAAATCTCCCAGGGAAAGTGGCAGAAATCCAGCTACTTGGCACATTTTACGACTAGTCCAGACAAAACACTAGTAAATGTACTCTGCTTTGGCACAGAATAATCTGTGGGATGTTATGAAGCTCTCTTGTATGAAACTTATTGTTTCATGACTCTGTTGAGTGTGAACCTTGGATTTACTCATCTGCTGCTTCTGGACCACACGGGGCCTTAGAGGAGTATTGGAGGGCTGTGGAAGAGCTCTGCTTTGTGTCCTCAAGCACTCTTATCTAATTTGTAAGATTTTTTGTTCACCTGACTTGAGGTCATTTTTTTGGATGGTTAGCACATGAAAGCAGCCATATTGACTCAGATAAAGTCTGCCTAGCCTAGTACCTTATTTCTGGGCTTAGATAATCACAGCTGGACTGGGAGGAGTACAGCATGCATAAAGTGAGATTTCTGTGCCTGTCTCTTCCAGTTCCCAGCAAGGATCTCTGACATGAAATCCTTTTGCTTCTTTTGCATTTCTCACAACAGCCATCTCCTATCAAAGGGAAATTTGGCTTTGTCTCTGCTGGAACTTTCTGTGGATCTGAGAGCTATACAAATGCATCTCCCTGGGGTCCACAGCTGTGTGCTGTATTTAATTTCTGGATCTATACTGAAAAAAAATTGTCATTTAAACCAATGGCTGAAAATATAATCTGGTGCTCCATCATCAGTAACTTCCATTATAGTGTGACTTGAGTAACTTCTCCATCATCTGAGATGCCACAGTGCCCATTTATGTATGCCTTGCAGTATGCTTGTGCTTAATGACTGAACACTCTTCTGGCTTTGGCTTTGAATGATTTCAGGTCTCTGACTTCTGCCGGTCCTGTTTTTAATGTAACATCATATATGCTGTGTTAAAAAACAAACAAACAAAAAAAGATCTGGAGCTCTATAGTGAAACACTAGAAATTCCACTGGAGAAACGGAAGGGGATTTTATACAGCCTTACATAAAATCTGTACATAGGGTGAAAAAAAATGGTGTGAAATGCTGTAATCTCTCACTCTTGCCAGTAAGGAAAGTAAGGAAACCAAATCTCTGTAATGTCCCCAGCTTCTGAATGCCAACGTTATTTTCAGTCAGTGGTACATTGCGACTGCTGAGGACATGCATAATGGATGCACTTCTATATGCCTGTGTTTAAAATCACAGAGAATACACTTAAGAATAAAACAGGATCCATCTTTCAAACCTGCTGTCTCCCACTGCTGCTGTGCAGTCTGTTGTTGCTCCCATGATGCCCAAAGACTTTCAGGAACTTCTCCCAGCTCCTTGATGTCACAGCATGGTCCCATGTGTTGGAGTTTGGCCTTGCCATGAGCCTGCCATTGCTTATCAGTGTCTTATGTTATTGGACTCCAGTCTGAGTGCTTCAGCTCACTGGAGGGGGTGGGGGAATGCTAACAAAACCAGAGAGGCACTGGGCACTGCAGGAGCTGACTGTTGTGTTACCTTTAGGAATCACGGCACCCACTGGAATTGAAAATCTCATTATATGTGAATTAAATCAGAATCAGCTTTATCAGTAGATAAGATTCAATGATAGAAGGCTTCATTTGTTTGAAAACATGTGTTTGCATTAATTGAACAGAGTTACGTAGGAAGAAAACAATGTGCACAACGGGAAGATTAAATTTGGCAATGCAGATTTTCTTAAGCTGCTTCAGCATCTTGGGGAGTGGTGGCAGGAGCTAATTAATCCTCCATCCCCTGCCTCAGGCCTGGTAGCCCCAGGGAGCATAAAGAGCTGTACCTGTTGTGCTCCTGTTGTTACCAACTGCTCAGGTAGGAGAGGCAGGGCTTGCCCTTCTACCTGAGAGAAGAGCTCCTCCTCCTCAGCTGTGCCTTAGCTCATGTGGCTGTGGCATCCTGTGGTAACACAGGCAATTGACTCATTTCTCACCCTTCTCCCCATTAAGCTCTTTTAATTTTTATGTTACGCCTTAATTAGCACTTTCCTGGCAACACCTTTAAATTGGCTTTTCTTGTTTCAAGACATCTAAAACAGCAGTGGTAAAATGTGTAAACCTCCTGTTAGAACAGTATTAATTGCACATGTTGGCCTACCCAGAGCGATCTCTTGAGTGCAACACAATATTTAAATACTCCTCCTGTGAAGTGAAAGAGTGAGGAGTCCACGCTGGGGCACATTTACACCTGGAGCACTGGTGATGTCTTGTTGTCAGTGTTGCCCACTGCGCAGTGGGTACTGTATAAGGGCATGTGCCCCAAAGCTACACAGAGATATCTAGAAAGCTGTGCGCTACATCTCCCTTTGAAGCTAGAAGCTCAAATATAGTCGTAAATTGGGTCGTTTGTTTTTTAAATGCTGTTTTGTGGGTTATTTTCATGTGTACTTACCACAAGCGGGGTTGGGATGAAAGGGGAATTCCATCCTCCCCCTACTTGTGCTACAAACTTTGGATAAACATTAATCTTTCTGAAAGTGGAATTATTTGTATTTCAGGTATCCTCCCTGGGCCCACCTTGGAAGCTAGATCTGCAACTGCCCTTCAGTCATGGTTGTTTCAAGATTAAAGGCCATTTCCCTGTCATTGCCAAGCCTTTTTCTTCTTGCTTTTCATCTCTCAGCATCACAGAATGTACCTGAATACTCTGAAGCTGAACATCAGCAGTGTGTCAGGAAAGAACACCCCACAATTGCTTTTGAAGGTAAGAGCTTCTGTTTCTGTTTCAAGTTCCAGTAGGATGATTCATTTTGAAGTCCTTCCTGGTGTTGTTATGGAGAAGGGTTTAGTCTGTGTTGTTTTTCTTACACCTGCTATCCACAGGTCAGTGCAAGTGGCCCGGTGAATTGCATTCACTTTGAAGCTCTGCAGGGTTTTCCCTCTGAGGTTTCATAGCAGTCACTTTGGGCATTCTGGGACTACTGGTCTAAGAACCTCTCCTTCCAGTTCTGCTACAGTCTCCCTGAGATCTTGTGCTACATTGAAACTGTGTTTCATGTGTTTATATACCTCTTACAGCTGGCTGGAACTACAGAGGTAATAAGTGAAAAGCGATAGAGAGTTTGGACATAACTGAATGCAGGAGAAGTAAACTGCTTTAAAATTGCACCACATGGCTGCCATCTTGTTTGTTGACTTTTTGGGGAATGTATCTATTACCTCAGCCAGTAGTTTTTCTGTCTTTCACTTAGACACTTAGCTTGACAAGATGCAAGAAGAGGCATTTGTGGAAGGCCCGTCCTTGGACACTTGGAAGGCTGGGTTGAATGGGCTCTGAGCACCTGATCAAGCTGTAGATGTTTCTGTTTATTGCAGAGGAGTTGGACCAGATAGCCTTTAAGGGTCCACTGCAACTGAAAAGATTCTATGGTTCTACAGTACTGAGATTTATTACTTCAGCATCCTGCCATGCCACACAAAAATGTGGCCAATCTTTTTACTGTTCCTTTGAAAGACTGGGTTACCCTTGTTCTTATCCAGATGGATTTTCCATGAGTGCATATGTACCCCTGTGCTACTGTCTGTCTGCATACCTACATGGCACTTAGCCCACGATGCTGCTGTTGCTGCTGTTTCTGCATTCACCGCAGCCTTAAGCTCACCACCAGCTTCTGAATCTCCTTGCTAAAAGTGGTTTCTTCCTAAATGTTGAAGTATTGATCTGGGTTCCCATTTAAGGCCCTGCCATGCATCTCTTGTTACATTCTTGCTAAAGGCAATTAAGTACGTTGCAATGTGTCTCTGGTTAGGTTCTTTGCTAAAGGTAATTTAGCGGTGGTTTCGTGACCTTTGAGATAGGGTTTCCAGGAAGAAAGTAGTCAAAGGCTTCTTTGCTGACTTTTCTGGGTTCTTCTAGAGAGTCTTACCCTTCTTTAGAGAGGAGGAAATGACTGTCTCTTCATTTGGAAAGTGCGAGAGGTTTCTTGTCTGTTTCCCATTATCTGTGTTTTAAAAGTTTAAATGGATTAAAGTAAATTAGCAAAATCTTTAAGCCTACATGATATGGCACTGACTCTAACCTTGCTCAAGTAGAATGGGTAAATACACCTTTATTTTAATTGCCAAGTTAGTCTGGCTGTCAGTTTAACTGGGGACGGTAAAGGAGAAATCCTTGCAGCTAAAAACATGTTGGAACTCAGTTGGATATTTAAATAGATCATACAATAATGAAGATGTTTTAGATACAGAAAGAAGGAAAAGTGTTCTCTTCCTGTTAGCCAGGAGCACCAAACTTTGAGTCTACTGAGGGTATGTCTGTGGGATCCAGCACTCAGACAAACTATTCTGCAGGGAACATGGGAGCCCTGATTCTTGATTTTGAGGATAGGTGGGCATTTTTGGCAGTCAACATGAGTACTTCTCTGCAGGAATGATGGCTACACTTGAGATCTGCCAATTTGCTTTGTTTTAATCAGGCATGAATTTTGAAGTTTGCACTGCAAAGTGAGATGGGGACTGGGAAAAGGCTGTGAGCTGAATGATTTTTCCTAGCTGACCACATAGAGGCTGTGAGGGTAGGCCAGGCATTTGTGCTGCTGTGTTGTCCTGGGTGTTTGTGCAGCACCAAGCTACTGTAATGCTGCTCCGGTTTCCCTGGGGCTCAACATATGGTTTCACCAGCAGTAATAACATACCCAGTTTGGAATTTTCATAATTAGATTGTTCTACTCTGTGCTTATAGGAAATCCTGTTGAAGTTTGATTTCTCTTGTTAGATCAATAACGAAATGATCTTTTACTTCCCAGGAGTCTGTTGATGGTGTCTTATTATCTGTTTGTGAATCGGTAGCTACATGAAGGATCTTGCATGCTTGTTTGTTTTTCAGTGAGCTGAGAAATTAGTAAAACAAGTCATATATATTCTTAGTGTGTCCTTTTATATTTATTGGTGCATGCACACATGCATACAAGTCCTCCTTAACTAAGCAGTACATCATCACAGCTCAGCTCCACTATAGGCCACTCTGGGAAGTCTAAAACCAGAGAAAATGTTTCGTGTTTCTTTCAGTTATGATTTTTTTTTTTTTTTCCAGTCTTTGTGTGTATCTTTCAAGAAGAGATGCTGCATTTGCAACTGGGCTATGCCCTTGCCATACCAACAAGTTTCTCAACAGTATCATTATTATACAGCTGCCTCTTAGACAGAAAACTATGTTATTCATTAAATTGTTATTCATTAAAGACATTTGGAGCTCCTTTGTAACATGCCCCTTGGGAAAGCCAGGAACACTGTCTGCCATGGCAGTGCTGTATAAGATCTGTTATTTCAAGAGGCCAGAGCCATGACTGACGTGTGCTTATATGTCTGTAATGGATGGAGAGTTTGGTTTCAGCTTGTTTACCAAGGAAGTGCTCAAAAGTCTGCAAACTCATCTGTGTTATATGAATCACTTGGATGTTCACAGCTTAACTGGAAAGTTGCAGACAGGTTTTCACTTGCAGTTTCTCTCATTATTTCTTTCTCTTTAGTTTTATCCATTAGATCACTGTGCCCAGGAGAACTGTGGTAGACTTTCCATGTCCTTCTCTATTCTGTCTGGCAGCGCTTTCTGCCCTGGGTCATGGCAGTTTGTATAAGCTGAAACTACATCATTTGTGTTCCTCTGCTTTAATAACTGCAGCTTTTCTTTGTCCCCAGAAGATCTTATGCTGAAGCACAGGAGAGAGGTAGACCTGGTTGAGTAGCTTATATCCCAAATCTTCTCAGAACAGCAAATCTCAGCTTTGCAGACTGTATCATCATGGCTGGTGTGAGTTCTGGGCATACAGCATCCGACCGTTGTCTGGTCCTCAGTGTCTGCTAAATGCAGGCAAGTTACTCTGTCTGTGGCCCCAGATTTTTAAAGTGAATTAGTATGAGAGCGTTTAAATCTAGGATTTTACTTCAGACTAATTATTGCCTTTTATCAGATGAATGTGATTTGGGTTGCTTGAATGTAGCTTGCTATATATTTTCTCAATATTTTCTTTCTTTGAACAACATTTTATTGAAATGTGGCCAGTCTCAAATTCTGAGATCTGTGGGGAGCAGTTAAGTATTTGCTTGTTGCATTGAAAGCAAAAGCTGTTTAAAGCTTGTGGGCTGAAGGATAATAAGAAATGATTTATTTCTTTTGAAGGTTCCTGACATTTTACTGAACGCCCCCACCATTTTTCATTTGGCCACTAATACGTTGTTCCCTTTACCGTACACTGATGGGGAAAAAAAGCACATTAGCATCCGTCAGCTCCACAAGTCAGCTCGGAGAGCCCCCTAGGAAATTCTGATAAAGATTTACACTTTTCTTGAACAAGTGAGATTTTGAAAATCCAACCCAAATCTTTAGTTAACAATGGTTGGGATTGTGGGAAGTGTGAGAGGTATACCAGGCTAAACATTAAAGAGAAGGCAAAATACATTATGGGAGAACTGACTTCTAGCTCATAGCCCTGCCGCCCTTGAATCTCCACACGAGGAATCCAAATGTAACAGACGATGGAGTGTTAACTCGTGACTGGTAGCATCCTGTGCATAAAATTGAGATGCTGCGGAATATTTGACCTTCCGAGCAGTTTGGTTTAGATTTTGTTTCCATTAAGGAAGCCTTGTGGTGATTTCCTTTTTAATCTTGAAAAATGAAGCTATGGCAAATGAAGCTGATATTTTCTTTCTTAGGGTTGATATAGAATTTGTTTGAAAATTATGACTAATAAAGCCATAAATATACAGTGGTTAGGGAATTAATTTGCTCTCAGGCCGAACTTCCAAAAATTACACCTAACAGCTGTCAATATATTTTTCATTCTGTAAGAATAATTATAACAGTAATAATACTAGTTCTTTGACATTTCCCCATTAGTGATGTCCAGGTACCTCACAAACCAATGCAATGAGATTTGATTGAAGAAATGATTCATTGTGCTGTTCCTTGAGGCCTTAAGGAGGGGAGGGGTCTTGGAAGTGCCCTTCATTCACAAGATGCTTTAGACAGAGTGAATTGCTGGCAATCAGGAGAGAAAAGGAAGATGCTTCAGGAGGCAGGGTGTGCTCAGGTACACAGGTCACCAAAGGAGGATAACGTAGACCAAAGCCATGAAAATCCCTGCTCAGCAGCAGAGCAGCTTATTTATGTTTTCCAGAGGTAGCGCTGGTGCAATGGAGGCTGGCAGCAGCATGGGCTTGGTCCTTCCTCTGGCCCAGTGGCTGGCTCCTTTCAGATCCCAGATGGCAATACTTTGGTGAAAGGAAACAGTGTGAGAAGAGAAGCAAAGTGCTTTTATTCTTCAGTGCAAACAAAAACATTACAGAGACCTGATTCTCACTTTGAGTTTACTTTGCATGATTTCGTAACCGAGTAAATCTGAGCGTCAGTGGCATGGCAGTCCTCGTTTATTTAGCGTATCTGCTTCTGGTGAGTGCTAATATATCATGTTCTCCTAAAACCTTCCATTCAAGGATGTGATTATGTTTTAATAAAGTTCAGTTTAGTACTAGCACTCCCGTAGAAGTATTCTTGTTTAATCATGCAGGGCTTGCCCTGGAAAATCAAGAGTAGTCCCAGCTCGGTCAAGCACTTAATATGTGTTTACCTTGAAGTCAATGTGCTTGTGGAACTGGAACCAAGTGTGTGCTTATGTGCAGGGGAATGCTGCAGTCAAGGTGCACGAAACTGACATATCAAGGCTGTGAATATAAACCCTAGTATATAATTTTGTTTCCAGCAAGTTCTACTACCACAGGTCCAACTGATCAACTTGTTCTTCTAAGATGGCTGAATCAAGTGGTTCAGAAACCAGTGTGTTCCTCGGCTTAATATAGGAGCAACTGGATGAAAGTCTCTGTCTGTAATGCACAGCAGACTAAGCTAGAAGTTTTTCTGATCATTTCTGGCTTTGGGAGATGCAGATAAAATCCTGAAGAACTCCTGTGCTTTGGCTTAAAACTCCACTTTTTCATATATCACCCATCCTTTCATTTTACTAGCACTGGGCAATCCTGACAATGTTTTTAATGGAAGTGCTTGAGCTGCAAAATTCAGATTTGTATTTTATGTGAGGGGATTGTTCTGTTTTACAGCATATTAATAAAAGAGGTGGAGGTCACTGTCGATCTCTGGTCTTTGATAATCCTGTGCTATTATTAGCCAGCTTCCAACTTAAAAACATTGATGGTTATGAGAAGAGGTTCATTTTGAAACTCTTAAAGGATTTTGTAGCCTCAGCTCTGATTCATAGGTGTCATCAATTCATGATGGGGCCTTTATCCACAGGAAACTGTAGTCCTCATAGGTTCGACTAGCTAAACAGTACAAATTCCATGTTTGACGCAGATTTTGCTACTCAGCCTCTGGTGAGCTGGCAAAGAGGTCAGCTTCTACTTCAGGATGTTCATCAAAATCATACCCATCTTCTTCAGTGGCAGATCTGAGGACCTATGAATGAAACTCAAGGGGAGTTCAGTCATATTTTCCCTGCTTTCTTTCAGTATCCTGCGTTCTCACCATGAAAACAATTGCGTTGAATCTTGCACCATCTCTGTTGGCACAGGTGTCTGGTGCAGACATATAACTGTAAGGATAGTGGAAAAAAAAAAGTCTGCCGCCAGTTGTGGAATAGATGGTTTGAACAATGACAAAGGAGTGCTTTTTTTCCATCAGACCGTAATGGCTGTAGGAGCCAAGATGCAGCCCGCTCCTGTCTGAAAAGAGGGATTATACCGATCAGGATGTCATAGGAAGGTGCAAGTGATGCATGAGCGCTCACCTTATCGTTCTGAGCGAGGGAGATTGCGTGACAGCTGCAGGGCTTGTCTCAGTATACAATGGATCACGATACTTTAACACTCTGCGACATCCTAAGCAAACAAGAGAGCTCTGGGTGAGCTGGCAGTGGGGCTGCACATGGCCCTGATTAGTTTGATTTCACAAGGTGTGGTGGGACGCAGCACAGCGTTTGTCCTTGTCGACAGCCTGCTGAGGGAAGTTAGTTCCATCCCTTCCATGCAGTCCTGTGCTGTGCAGACTTTGGTCCTGATGACCTCAGACATGGCAACTCCCAACTCACAGCCACACATCCATATTCTCCATTCTTGCAGCACTGTGGCATCTCCTCTTTGTCTGTTGGCTTGCCATGTTTGCAGTGAGCAGCCATCCCTGGTGGGGGGGTCTCTGATACTGTACGGTAGCTGGGATTTGTGTTCTTGTGCAGCTCTGAGGAACAGGGATCATGTTGAAGGAGAAAGAGTCTCTTTCATGTTCCATGACTTCTTTCCCAATCCTCCAGCCTTGGAGTGGGGACTCACCAAGTGCTGTTTGGCTCTCCCCTGGGGTAGTTCTTGACTGAACTTCTGTCTGCCCTTCACTATGAGTGAATAGGTCAGAGGAACCCAAGTAAAAGAGAGAATGGTGCAAAACTGGCCTCTATGGAGCAGAAATGTGGAAGAACTGTAAAATGTGAAGAAGCAGGAATGTAATTCTCAGTTCTTTAAACTCCCTCCTTGGGAGACCAGCAGGGTAGCATAACAGCTCACCGTCCCTTACTGAGAGTGAGCATTAGTTCATGCTTATTATCTGTTGTTTTCTTTATTTGGGGTTGAATCCCTGCGTTCTTTTTGACAGACTGGTGTGTTTTGCCAGCTGCTCCACATTAATAATAAAAAAGTAAATAAACAAACAGTCATAATTGTATTTTTGCAAAAATCAGGTTTGGACTAAGTTCTTTTTTCTCCATATTGAAACAATTAACTACACTTGTTTTGAAGAAATGATCAAAATTTAGGGAACAAACAAATGCTTGGTATGTATTAGCAACAGTGCATCCTGCACATTGTATGCCTTACAGATAATGAAGCATGGATGGACTGGTTTAACTATTTGAAGACCTGAGACACTAAATGGTTTCATGATTTGCCCAAGACAGAGAGGACTCCAAAGTTAGCATTGTTGGGCACTTGGAGCCTTGCCTGCATCTGTAGATGACATTTCTCTCTTAGGATGGAAGCTCAGCAAGGTCAGTTCATGGAGGAAATGTATGAGAAGCATAAAATCATCTATACTTGACATAATTTTAAATGGTAACAATTTGGTTGCTATGATTACTATGATTCTTGTGGCTATGTGGACATGTGACTTGGGTCTTCAGTTCATGTTTCCCTTCCGGATGGCAAGAGCAAAGCCTTTTTTCCAACTCCTTCCTTTTCTCAGAATTTGAGAGACAGAATTCTTTTTTCCCTCTTGATACCAAGAGAGAAAAAGCCTAACTCTTTTTTCTTCTAGTCATTTCCTATCCATGTGCTCTTGGACAGCTTGGAGAGGGCAACCCTTGTGTTTCTTCAGTCTCATTGAAAGGAAAAGGTTATCTGTAGCCATCTATTATGGTGACACTCATACGGCTGGTGGGTTAGCTGATCCTTATTTCTCTCATCTTGGAAAGAATTCTGTAGGTGGCCAACACTAAAGTAATTGAGTGAGTGGGCAAGAAATGAGATAGAAATATGACTGGAAGGTGAAGGCTGGTAAAAAAGAAAGCAGGAGTAGGAGGGGTAGTTAGCTTGGGTAAGATGGCAAACTGGGTAAAACAATTGGATTTAGATACTGAGGGAAGAGAGGGGGAAACTGCTGAGTTGGGCATGGTGTAGGGTTGGCCTACTTTGTAGAATGGATATACTATGCCAGCAGCTTTCTAAGTCCTCATAACTGTGAACAGAGATCAGAGATTCAGGAAGGCAATGAAGCTAGATATTGCAGCGGTTGGGATTAGGGCATATTTAGCGTACAATTAAAGGTTTCAACAGCTCAGGTTAACAAATGAGAGAATACCAGTAATGAGGTGGAGGTGGTGATGGGAAGACAAGACAGCAGGGTGATATGCATGTATAGGAGGATTTTTGGGGTAAAGCCAGCTAGAGTTTTCTGGCCTCCTGAGTAAAGTTGAGCTCTGAGTGCTGACACATTTGTTTGCTTAGCTCTGCCTGCAGATCAAAAGATTTCTCTTTCCCCTGACAATTTTGCTGAATTGTGGGGTGTTTTTGTGTTGTGGAGGCTTTTTTTTAACATCTCAGCAGGGAATAGGAGTGAAACATTTTCAAAGACTATTGCACTAACCTGTGGTGTGACCTACAACAGAGAGCTAAAATTTAAAATGAGGTTGATGTTAAAATATGATTCATTGTTGGTCTAATGAAGATAACACTGTAAGTTGACAGTTACTTTTATGGATCCTTGGAAGCATCCACACTTGCTGTGTTTCAGAAACCACGTGGTAGCATGCGCAGTCATTAGCCATCTGATCTTTGGTTGCAGCCTTGCTTGCTTTGTTCCTTGTGGATTCTGATCAGTAACCCTTATGGAAAGGGTACTCTGATATCACTCTTAGCAGGCAACCGTCTGCATCAAATGCTCTGAATACTGAGGATAAATGATGCAGAGGATGGTCTAACATTGCAGGCCTTGGTAGGTGAACGGATTTAAAATGATAGGTTAAATTCTGACAAGAGGTCATTTCATCAGTGTATACCAAAAGGACAGCCTGTGACTTTATGTCACAAAGTGATTTACATCTGTTGGTCATTTGTTGGGATTCAGTGCTGAGAGTCCTGAGAGTCCTCCAGGCTAGTGGATGGATTGGACAAGATTTCAGTGATTGAGCACTTGCAAACTGGAGGATCTGCCAGTTGGTGAATGTTTGCCCTGTGCCAAAACCAAGCAAGCTAAAAGGAGAGATGATTGTACAGTTAGAGAATTCATCACTGTCATTTGGGCCTCTCCGTGAATACTGGCACGCACAGGAGTTAAACAAGCCATGAAGTAGTAAGCTGGATTAAGAGAACTTTTAAGAGACCATCTTGAGGCAATAAGGGAAGCACTCAATGTGTGATCGAGTTAATGCTGCACAGAAATAAGTCCATATAGCTGCAGAACAGGTATTTACTTATGCCCATTGAGTTTGGCAGGCCCTCAGTGCTCTGTGAGTGCTCCACCCCATTATATGAACCTGTACCTGCTGAATCAGCTTATTTTTCAGGGGCATTACTCAAAGCCCCCGAAAAATAAGCTGATTCAGCAAGTTGTATTTTCTGGAATGTAGTCTCTGGGTCTTCCTTTTTGTTTAAATTCCTTATCTTCCTCCCTTAAGGTCTCTTTATGATCCTTGAAGCTTTTCTGTGCGATCCTCCCCTTTTGGCAGGAGATTGGTGTTATTACATTGTAGCATAACCAGTGACTATAGCCAGCACTGATCAGAAGGAGCTATTGCAGAATAACTCCAGGTGTGGACCTTCTTAATACGTGACAACACTGTTGCTCTAAAAACAAAAAGGACTCATGCAGACATGCCTGAATTTGCTTGCAACTCTCCAGCTTTGGTGTAGATTAATGACTTCGCAGCTGGTGGTGTGGATTCACATTGGGCTGCAAGCTCTGCCCAAAACATAGGAGAAAGATATGGATGAGTAATTTAAGTTGAGCTTTTTGCTCTTGCAGCCTCACTGGTAATCAAAGATAGCACAATTAGGAACGTGGGTAGTTTGTTTATGTGGATATATCCTTATTTTGCAGGAAGAATCCTTGATCTTCTAGGCAATCATGCAGAGAATTATTCCAGAAGAGAAGTTCTTGAGTAGTAATGTGGTTAGCTGTGCTCCATGCACCTAGCAATAACTTTGCAATTCAAGGCACAAACATTTCACCTCTCTGCTCACATGGTGTGTGTTGGATGCATACAGCCTGCTGAAGAAGGGAACTGTGAGCAGCCTCCAGTGGGATGAAGAAACGACTCCAGTCCTTCAGATAAGGAAATGTCAGCTCAGTGTTTACATACTTCTTCCCAGCAAAACACACAGGATGAGGGTGAGGTGGGGAGCAGCTGGTTTTGAGGAGATGAAGACTCAAGTATTACCAGGTTTACCACGTCTTCAGAAGCTGATCCAAAACTCATCAAGCTCAGTGGAAGACTGCCAATGACTAGAAGAGCCTTTGCATCAGACCCTTAGAGCTAGCTCTCGCAATTTGGCACGCTGGCATTTGTGCAGCTGGCTAATCCCTGTTGTGCTCCTGTACTCTCAGGAACCTGTTGCACAGCAGCATGTCAGCTGGACACAGGGACCACTACCCCAAATGGCACAGGGCCTATTTTCTCTTTGTCTTAGGCATGCCTGAAAGCCTGAACACAGCTGTGTACGCCAGTGAACGTTTCCTGTGAAGCTCTGTGCTCTCTGCAGCTGGACACCTGAACCACCTTGAGCTGCTCTGGGTGGTGGTGGAGGCTATTAAACTGCTGTTTGTTGTCCTAATGTGGAGGAAGTGAGATCACGGATCTTTAACCCCTTGGAAATGATCAGAGATGAGGAGCACAAAGGAGGCCTTGATGAACACTTTGCCCCAAAGCTATGTGGTTCCTCACTTTCCGGCTCCTGCTGCCGACATGCAAAGCCAGGGCCTTGGGTTTTAATTTTTCATACTGCTTTTAAACAGATACTTTTGCAAATGTAAACATGCCCCAGCACTGAAGGTTTCTAGCCAAATTAAAGAGTCAGCACTGGAAAAATCAGCCGTCTGAAAAAGGTCAAGTACAACAAACTCTGGAGTTCATTGGGTCCATATGTGTAAACTTCAGCTAATATGGAATAGGCCCAGGGCAGCACTTACCTTGCATAACAGAGCTTGTTTCACAATGAAAGGCTACAACTGTCCCTAGGGATGCCTGTGGTCTGAGCAGTAGATTTGAATGTGCCAAATAAAAAAAGACCCGTGTCCTGGCTACATTTCCATTTCACTTTATCCCTTCCCTCTAACAGGAAGAAAGAAGGTTGGGAAGGAAAAAGTGCCATTTGGCATTAATTTTGACAACTCGCATTTAGACATTCTTAGCTGGGACCATGCTGGGTTTAATCATCTCCAACTATACGCCTATAAAAGCTTAATTTTGCTATGAGGATGCATGCCTTGAAGCCTTTAATTTAATAACCAGGAAGGGTTTCTTTATAAGTTGTACCACCTGCAGTAGTAATAGAAATCAAGACACTGCCTGTTATTTCTTGGTCTTGACTGACATTTCAGCCAACATGGAAAGATTCAAGCCACCTACTGCTTTAATTTTTTTTTTAATTATTTTTACCTGTAATTTGTCAGAGCTTGCCATTAAATAGAAGATCTGATGGGTTTGCCTCTGTGAAGTGAGGAGCTTTTGCTTAGAGCAGCAGATGAAGAAATATTCTTCCTACCGCTGCACTGTGTGTTAGCTAGTAGGAGAAAGTTGGTAGGAGAGAAGGTAAAATGACAAGAGAAATTACGACCTAAAAGCAGGATTCTTAAAAAGTATCACTGTTATACAGTAATCCTGCAGTCCCACCCCCATCAGCCAAGAAAAATGCCAGGAGATCCACATCACGTCAGCCAGCTAACCTGCCTGAAAGGTGTTATTACTGCTGGTTCTGCTGCTTGGCTCAGAAGTGTCTCAACAGCTAAAGGGCTACAAGAAAAGAAGACAGAGCCCCATTAGTTAGGAGAATGCAAGAGGTGAAACTGCAGAGCCTCCTCAGTGCCAGTACGTCACTGTGGGTCCCAGAGGAGTGTGGGAGGTGGGGATGCTTGAAGGTTAGGTAGGCTGAGTTATTCTTTAACTCATGCCTTTTCAACAAAGAGCAGATGAGGTACACGTCTTCCATGTGGCTATATGGTGGGACAGGAATGCTGGGAAGGGCTGGAAACTTCCAGCTCCTGGTGATGGGGTTTTCAGATTGTATGGGTGAAAGTCCCAGCAGGGCTCTCTCAGGTGGAGCATAGAGACAAGCCTGGTGCTCAACCCCATTTCACTAGGACTCAGGAAGGGTGAGGAAATGTGATGTTCAGGATAGAACCAGAAGTTCCATGGCAAGGTTCTGACCTGGAAAGCAATGCAGGACAAGTAGAGCAAAGAGAAGGGACTTTTACATGTGTTTTGTTAAGGTTTTGGTAACTGAAAGACTTGATTAGCTGTCATCCATCCCTAGAAAGAGAAGGGATTTAAGATTGCTCAACAAATATTCCTATGTCAGAAGTTTCAAACTGTTAGATGTCTGTAATGCTACAGAGCATGCCAAGGCACCAAAAGCTTTACAAACACCATGGTTCCTTGTCAGTATCATCATTTCAGTCCGGGGAGAGGAGAACTAACTCTTACATCAACATGTTCAAACCTGCCTGCCTTCAATGAGCCTTCTTATTTCCGGGGATATAAATTGACAAGGTGGCATGTTTGTTCAGAAATCTTTCGACCTGCTCTGGACATCACTGCTGTTGTTTGTCCTGGTTACTGGCCTGTCTCTTGATGTCCTATTGGCATGAGACCAGAAGATTTTGCCTTTCGTGTTCAAAGCTTTGAGTCTTATGGATCTTCAGCATCCAGCCCTTGAATGAGGCAGGGTTAATTGTCAGCAGGTCACAGAGGGATTCTGATATGATTTGGTCTCTTTTGTGCCCTGCTCCCTCAGATATTTGGTATTCTCCCTGTATTTAACAGCCAGAGTATAACAGTTAGGACTAAGAGAAGCCCTCAGAGTATATCTAGGTGGCTTTCAGGAGAGAGGGATAAAGTGATAGGGATCCCAGGTGTTAGCTAAAGTGAAACCTGGCACAGAACCTAAAGCCTTTCATTGGAGCAGCCAGGTCTCAAATCACTCACACTCTATCCTGGTGTTCAGTCAGGTGAGCCTACCTTCTCTTTTTGGAGAGGAGCTGCTTTCCTTTGCCTGGCAGAGAAGGCAGGGCAGTAGATGTGTCACAGCAGGCAGCCTGGTCCCTGTACACCACTTAGCCTCATCAGTGGCCGTGACTTGCCAGGTTCAGCAGAAGTAGAACAACCTGCCATTGTCTCCAGAGCCACTGCTCGTGCTCCGTCTTGGATGTGAAAATAAGTGCTGAGACAGCCCTGTGTTTATGTACATGTATTGCACATTCTTTCGAGAATGAGAATAAATAGCAACCCTTTAAATAGATTATTAATTAGCCTTCCCCTGAGAGATAACTCGGTAGGAAATCCATTAGCAGATGTCTGGGTGAACTCGCTGCTTCTAGAGCAGTCTTATTGTGTTCTGCTTTCTCCTTTTCCTTGCAGATCTGAAGCCCTGGGTGTCCAATTTCACCTATCCAGGTGTGCATGATTTTTCTCAGCTCGCCCTGGATGCCAACAGGAACCAGCTCATTGTGGGAGCAAGGTAAAGAAAATCTTTTAATTAGACCAGGGTTGATGCCCAAGCTCTTTCCTTTTGGGTTCTGACTTTGGAGGTGAGTGTGTTTCCAGCTTATGTGGCCAGTCTCCCCCTTCAAAGAGAAAGCTGTAATTTATGTAGAGGGATTTAGTCTCCTAATATAATTGCAAAGAAGAGAAAATTACTAGAATTAAAAAAGAAAAAGATGCAATCAAAATGACTGGTTAATGAAGCAGAATGCTGGCTTCTCCCTCAGTATCATTAACGTTAGGAGAGTTGTAGTGAATTATTCTGCACTATCACTCTGCCAGCAGGGAATTTGGCTTTTTTTGGTGTGTTTGCTGTAGGCAAACTCTCTATCTGTACTAGGTTCATCTACACACCTTTGCATAAACTGTAGTGAGACTTTGGCAGCATATACGATTGCTTTCTTGTCTTTTAGAATTCACTCCACAACCTGTTTGCTTCGTCTTGCTGACGTAGCCAAATCCCCACCTAATGCATTTTGGTGCAGCGTTGTTGTTCTGGCCCATTGTATATAATTAGCATATATATCCTTTTATTTTTAAACATTATCTTTATTTAGGATGCTATAAGAGAGGCGTAGAAACACAAACACGGTGCGAGCACAGGCAAGCTCTAACAAATTTAGAGCTGCATTTGTACCGGGGAAAAAGAACTATGGTTCAGTGAAATAATATACGTCAGGAGTGGCTGAATCATGAGCCCCCACAGCAACTATTCTTTATTGCATAATAAACAGATAAGACAGCCTCGAAAGAAAGGACTAAGCATGATCTAACAACAAATCAGCCCCCACCAGCAGTATAATGCTTAGAAGCAGATAGCATTATGGTGGCAGGCTGTGCTATGGGAGAAATGGAGGCAAAGACTGCTGTCAGCCCAGGCTGTTCAGCACCAGTGAGCAGGGAGGGGGAAGGGGCTGGGACAAGACAAAGGTGTGTTAGTGGAATGGCATTGCATTGGGGACAGTCATGGCCAGTGCCTTCTGCCAGGCGTTGTACAAACAGAGGCTCCTCTCTGAGGGATGCATGGTTTACATCATTCAGCAGGACAGCAGGTGTCCCATTGCTGTTGCTGACATGCCTCGCCCCTGCTAAATCCTTGGCACATAGCCTGGAGGGAGGCTCTGTCTCCACAAGGGTTTGTATGAGAGTGGCTAGACGTGAGGCTACAGCATCATTATAAGCAGGAGAATGACAGTAAATTTGGTTTCCTGCTGGAAGTACTATATAGTGCAATATATTACTTCAGGCAGAAGCGGTGACAAGTATTTATAGAATTTGCTTGGAGAAGTCAGTTTTCACTCGGTGCGACCAAGCCTGACTAGGAGACTGAAAGTTTTGATGGAGCCACATGGTTCTGTTGAACAATTATTGATAGAATTAATCATAGAATCATTTGAATTGGAAGGCCATCTGATCCAAGTCCTGTGCAATGAGCAGAGACCCCTATAGCTCCATCAGGTGCTCAGAGCCCCATCCAGCCTGCCCTTGGATGTCCCCAAGAACAGGGCATCTACCACCTCTCTAGGCAACCTGTGCCAGTGCCTCACCACCCTCATTGTAAAAATCTTCTTCCTTATATCTAGTCTAAACCTCCCCTCTTTTAGTTTGAAACCATTTCTCATTGTCATATCACAACAAACCCTGATAAAGAGCCTGTCTCCTTTCATATAGCCCCCCTTCCACATGCAGTTTCCCAGGGTGTGTTTTTGGGCTGGATACAGACATGGTGTGAGGAAGGTGGAAAGCCCTGATTCCTTTCCCTCCTTGCCATTTCATTCCCATTCTACATGGGGCAATGGGGAGAGATGCACAAATGTGGGGTGCAGACGGAGTCTTTGTCCTGCACAGCACCGTGGGTCCTCAGGGTCAGTGGAGCTCCCAGAGCTGTGCCAGAGAAGTGGGAATGGGAAGTCGTGGCTTTTTTGTTCCCTCCCTGATAAATCCCCACCTTGTTCTGGACTATTTTTAGGGGTGATTTTTTTTCAGTCATTAGTTGCTCGTGCACCATCTGCCTGAATTTGCAAATGAAACAATACCTCAAAGAGATAGGAGCTGTCTCTATCCATCTCTACAGGGTGTAATTTATGAAACCTAAATTTAAATGTTAACCATGTTTAAATGTGCTGCCGCAGATCATATAAGTAGTAACACCAGCTATTCTGGGGTTGTGGAAGGAGTTTGGGATCAGAGCAGAGTTTATAAGTGCTCCCACTTCTCAATTTCCTGGTTAACATCATTCTCTTAGACGATGGCATTATAAATTATTTCAGACCAGTTCTTTCTGTCTCTATTTAAAAGCCGTATGACCTCACCACATCATATCTTCGCTTAGTTCATCCTGCGGTTCAAAGCCTTGTGGAAAATGTTTCCTAGAAGAAAAGAAGATCCCGGGGCTCACCGGGATTTTGGTTTCAGGAATTGGACACAGCGTGACCAAAACTGTAAGAGGTATTGAGGGCACGCTGTGTAGACAGGAAGCTGGAATAACACGAGCCTCAGATTTTTAAGCTTTATCCTTATCTAAGAGCCCTCCCCGAGTGAGTGGTGGTGTCTGAGCACTAACCAGAGGAGTCTGATAACTCCACTGCACCAAGCACCTGCCAAGTCAAAATCCCAGAAACAAAAGAATTAGTTTCAAAAGCCCACCATGGTTCCTAAGCAACGTATTTACTTGTCACATCATTTGTAAAATCCAAACACTTGCAAGTGAGGATGTGAATGGTTTAGAGCACTGTAAATCTCACACTGCCTGTATTAGGAGCCGCATTTCACTAAGTATAAAAACACACGTTTCAAAAATTCATAACCTTCATTTTGACTCATGTTTTTTTTTGTTTTGTTTGTTTTTTTTGTTTAAAACACAGCATGAGTATTCTAATGTACTCTTTTTCTTCTGTGAATGAGTGACTGTTTTGAAATATTTGCTGCTTATTTCAGCTCTTGAGCTCACGTGATTACTATTTGAACCTATTTTAATGAGAGGAAAAACAATTTTCTAGACCTCATTATTACTGAGAAAAAACTTGAAAATATGATCTGAACAGCTCAAAAAAGCAAGACACATAAATCCTTCTCCTCTCCCCCATCCCAATAAAAAAACTGATGGTTTTTGGAGCCTGAATCCTGCTTTTTCTGTGTGAGCTATCTGCACTGCCACTTTGTCCAATTGTCCTGCTTTTTTTTGCTAAACACTTTCTTCTTTTCATCAGGAGTAAGCCTCGAATTTTTCAGACCTGAGAGACCTTCCAAGTCAAAGCCAATAAAGGAGCTGAAATGGAAACTGATTGCAGCCTTGACTATGTAGAAACTTCCATTCCTCCCTAATGGCGCAATCAGGAATGCTTATTGTCTTTACTTTCAATCTTTTTCCCATTATTAGATTTCAAATTTAACTCAGCTGTACAGCATTCCTAGCGAGTAGTTTGCTTTTATTAACAGAAGGTCTACTTGCTCTACCAAAACATCTGAAATCAGAGATTAATGGTGAGGAAATGGGTGGCAGTTTCTCTCAGATTAGTGTCATGTAATGAGCAATAGTTTTGAATTATAGACACAAGTTGTATATGCCGCCACGGCAGAGGAGGCACAGAAGAGATTATTTTGGTACCAGAACAAAGGCTGGGAGACTGGGACACTGCTCTCTTGTCATCAGTACAGCTGGTGAATGGACTGGGAAGAACAGCCTAAATGAGCTGTGATATAAAAAATGATTTAACAAAGGAGATAGCTGAATTTCCTAACTCGATGGGCAAGTGAAAGAGACCTGTGTTAAAAAAATGGTGACGTGAAAAATACAACTGTTTGAACTGAGGGTGTCTCTGTGCTACATCTGAAGGTCAGATCTAAATGCTGTTAGTAGACATGGAGAGTAACAACCTGCCTGGGCAGCAGAATGGCTGTGAACCCTCCACCTGTGCTGGCAGGGATGCTGGAGGTGATGGTGGTGGAGCAGGAGGAAGCCTTCATCCCAATCCTGCAGCATGTCCCAGCTCAGTGCTCCAGCGCACTCTGTTGCCTTTATCCCCCTGTTCTTCTCTGCCATGTCCATATTAGAGGCAGGCCCCACAGTCATGACTTCATATGAATTTTAGAGAATTGTAGAACTGTTAAGGCTGGAAAAAACCCTAAGATCATCCAGTTCAACCATGCACCCACCACCAGTATTGCTCACTAACCCATGTCCCTAAGTTACATATTTCCATGGTTCTTTAATACATTCAGGGACAGAGACTCCATCACCTCCCTGGGCAGCCTGTGCCAGCATCCAAGCAGTGCTCTGCTCTCTCACCTGTGCCGTAGGCAGAGTGTTCTAACCCAACACTTGTTACTGGCTGGGCAGATAGAAGAGCCAATCACCAGATGTTGATATGAAAGACCCTGCTTGGAGTCAAGCCAAAAAACTGTTCTTCACAAAAACTCCCTGGCGAGGAGTACACAAAAGGTTTAAAGGAGGATGGTTGAGATACCATGTGACAATCTGGTACAACAGCGGGCTGAAGGAAAACAGCTTGGACAACAGGAGGACAGTACCCAAACAAATGGCTATACAGAGAGTGGTTGGGAAACCCTGAAGGGAACATTTGACTTCTCCCAGAAGGAAGCTGTGGGGGTGTCAGCTCGGGGCAGCAGCCTGCTGGGGCTGTGGATGTGTGATGCATGGCAATGAGAGGCAACCGTTTGCAGCCTGTGGAGGTGTTGCTGTAGAAATCCAGCCAGAAAGCACTGTGACCAGAAGTCCATATAGTTCGGCCTGCCAAGAGGACTGTCAGCTCCACCAGGAAATGGGAAGGGATCATCTCGCATGGCAGTTGCACAGGAAACTGAAGCACAGGGGCCCTTGTCACAAATGGCCATCACCATGAAGGGCCTGGAGGTAGAGGGTAAACACTGAGAGGGTAGAGTGAGCAAACACTGTCTAGGGACTCAGAACTGTCAGGTGAAATGCACATCATTCTGGCCTGCCAGACTTTTCTGCTCTGGAGGTAGAGCTACCAAGCTGCTTGTGATGCAAATCTGGATGCTTTGGCGTAGGGTGATTTTTGTACTTGATTTAGAGCTGAACTGAATATGCCTGTTAACGGCAAGTAGATAGTAGCAAGAAAGCAGACGTGGGTAGTTTGGGGAGCACAAAAGGTGCTATGTGAAATTAAGAAGCTTGCTACAGATCAGGTCAAAAGATTTTCCTCTAGAAAAGCGGAGCAGGTATTGAAGGATCACTTTTGTCTTCGAGCAGGCTGCCTTAGCTGGAGCAAAGCCTGGGTGCACTCCTTCCTAGCTTCTTGCTCTTGACTTCATGAGCACAAAAGCTTCTCTGCATCATACAGGCTTAGGAGCTGAAGACTGAAGGGAGGGACTGATGTCCAGAAAAAGTTGCTTCAAGTTGCAGCTTGCAGAAATATGGTAAAATGTAAATATAATCTTGGATCCCCAACCAGCAGGTTTTGCATCCTGAGTTTATTGAAACTCTCTGGCATGTGATAGATTAGTCCATCAGACACTAGGTTTCATGCAGATTTCTGGCTGAACGCAGGCTCCTTCCTGCCTACTTGGCAGAAAGCTCAAGAGCACTGCAGTAAAACCCTCAAAACCTGTGTTGCTCAGAAAATATCACTCTTACCCTTGGGCACCTTCAATCCTGTCCTGATCTGGGCTGCCACCAACCCTGAAGAGAACAAGTCTTGGCAGATGGTGCTGCCTGGGCAAAAAGCATTCTGCAAACAAGGAAGTTCAGTGGCAAACTTTGGGGCAGAGTGGATTTGAAGCTTTAGAGAATCAGTATCGGGTCTAAATTTAATTAAATACAGCACTTTCTATTGCCAAATGATCAGGACCTTGTAATGTTGAGACACGTGGATTTGTAGTAAATCTGAAAGGTGTGCTTTGCTGCACCCAGCACAACTACTGCAGAAAGACTGTGCTTTTTGAAGGTACCAGCCAAAGTCAGCACAATGTTAAAGGTCTCTGCACTATTCTGCACGGCTAGCATGGGCATGGCCAAAGTTTTCTTATTAACTCACAAAAAATCTGTGGCAAAGGTGGAGTTTGCTCCCTTTGCTGTTGTGTTTCTGCCTGGTAGTAGCAAGTACCTGGCACTTGTCCTTAGCCTTGCATCCCCAGGGAAGGCATAAGTCTTTCACAATGCTTGTGAAAGCCTGTGAGTTCTGCACACCTGTATGGGGACAGTGTGACTTCAGCTCACTCTGAAGTCTCATATAACATGAAGAGAATAACTTGCAAACAAATTAACATGGGTCACAATCACATGAGCATAACCAAAAGTAAATAGAACCCTGGCTTGTCCTGATACCTACCATGTATGACATGCCATTCCTCACTGACTACAGTTTGACTGAATGCTTTTCTAAGATGAAGTGGCTGAGATGAGTTACTGCCATGTTGATGGCTCACATTAGTGTCACGCCAGCTTTACCCCCTTCTAAGTCACGTTTGGCTGAGAAATTACCTTGCTGGTTGAGGTATTAATGAGGACGTGAGCCAGCAAAGAGCATGATAATGTTTTTGATTATATCCAGATTGTAGCAGGGTAGCTGAAAGGGATGATGTGAAGAAACCGGAAAAAAACAGCAAATATCATCCTTTCTCACTGTGATTCTTCCAATCAGACAAAAAGCTGCATCCTTGTGGGGAGGGAGAGGGGGGGAAATGGAGGGAGAATCACTCTCTGAAAATAACAAAAACTTCCAAAGGAACATTGATATTTTTTAAAGAAATTGCCTGACCTGCGTGAGAAAGAATACAGTGAAGGTGAGAAACTTGTGATTAGACATTACAGCTAGTTAAATCCATAATTGGAGGTGCACAGTTTCTTTACGCAGGGAACAAAAATGTGATCTAAAATGCAGGAGATTTTCCTCTCTGATATCATGCCAGCTCAGCCCTTGTGTCAGTGTGAAGGGGTGAAGCCCCACAGGGATTCATGGCTTTTATAGGATTTGCTATCCTTTGCTGGTCTGCAAGGAGTCTGAATTTGCTACTCTCCAAAGATGTGCTGTCCCTGGCTAAGTTCTTTACAGAGAGAGTGGTGAGGTGCTGGAATGGGCTGCCCAGAGAGGTTGTGGATGCCCCGTCTCTAGGTGTTCAAGGCCAGATTGGATGGGGTCCTGGGCAGCCTGGTCTAGCATTAAATGGGGAGGTTGATGGCCCTGCATGTGGTGGGGGGTTGGAGATTCATGATCCTTGAGGTCCCTTCCAACCCTGGCCATTCTGTGATTCTGTGATTCTGTGGCTTACCCCTTGGGAAAGAGGGAAAAGGTATAGACTGGAAAAGGATGGAAGGAGAATTCTTGTTGTTCATGGGATTCTAAGAAATTTGTAACCTGGTCCAAATTTTGTTTAAAGTGTAACTTTTTTTCTTAGCTAAAATTTGTACTTTTGTGGAGAACAGAATGTGAACTTTAATTTATTCCAAATAAATACATCAAATAAAATGCTGCACTGCAGCACTGTCAGGTAGCTATGTCTGGCTACTGCACAGAATAAGGTGCAGCTGCAAGAGAGCAAAGACACAGCTTTGCCCTGAGTGTGTACCTGGAGAAGAGGCGATGGTTTTTCACATAAGCTGCAAGGCCATAACTTTTGCTTCTGGACATGAACTGACCAAAATGCAGGCTTGACATGAAAAATATCTTGTGTTACAGATAAAAGGAAAATTTGTGTTAGCCTATCACAAAAGCAGAAACCCATGAAAGACCCACTTGCTTTACTAACACATCGAGAATACTTAACTTTCAATATTGTGTTTGAGAGAGTGGGATGCAGACAAGCATAAGGTCAGGATATTTTGGCAAAAGTCTTAGAAGCTTGGAGATAATGTATTTTACAGCATCACGCGTTGAGATTGCAGAGCATTTTCCTTTGGCATTGCTGAAAACGTTGTCTTTTGTTCTGATTAAGGTGATCTGTCAGTTTAATATGGCAGGGCTCACCACAGTGACTTGCATTTTGCTTTATATCCAGATGTTTAGGTGCTGAAGCCTACTGCTCAGTGCCACTTCAAAGATATAAAAAACAGCAAGGAGAATCGTAGAATAGAATCATAGAATTATTAAGGTTGGAAAAGACCTCTAAGATCATCCAGTCCAACCATCCACCTACCACCAATATTTCCCCACTAAACCATCTCCCTTAGTACAGCCTCTAAACGTTTTTCGAATGCCTCCAGGGACAGTGACTCCACTACCCTCTTGAGTAGCCTGTACCAATGCCTCACCACTCTTTTGGAGAATAAATTTTTCCTAATGTACAATCCGAACGTCCCCTGGTGCAATTTGAGGCCATCATTTCTTGTCCTATCATTGTTATCTAGAGAAAAGGCCAACCCCCACCTCACCACAACCTCCTTTTATGGAAATGCAGAGAGCCATAAGGTTTCCCCTGAGCCTTCTGTCCTGGGAAGTCCTGAGAAAGGACTGGTTTGCAATAACTGAATCTCACCAGTCAATTCTATGCATATTTCCTTTCAAGTTTTGTTGAACTTGAGGAACTTTGAGGAAAACATGACAGAACTGAATGGGTTTGTCAGCCCAAGACAACAAGTGGGGGGCCACCGGGGACATTTAGCAATATTCAGTGCAGCAGAAGAAGAGGAATTTCACAGTTTGGCTTAAGAAAACACAACTAAAGCCATGGGCAAATAGGAGATGAAGGGTCCCCACACAGCTCGAGGCATCAGAAGGTGCTGTCAGTGCTCTGTGACTCTGCCAGCTGGATGGGAGAGGCACAGAAGAACTGACAGTCATATGTCAAGAGAGACTCGAGGTGGGATAAAATGTGATGATTGGAGAGGTGGACTCCAGTGACAATCCAGAAGCAGTGTCTGGGACCCTGGCTTAATTTGGAAGCTGCTTAGAATGATACACTGCTTGTATAAGGAACATCTTTTAAGAGGATGCTGCTCTAACTCTGGCTGGATTTATCACAGAGAAATGCTGCTTTGGGAAAAGCACTTGCTCATACACCAACTACATCATATTACTGTGTGCCATTTAGTATGGTTCTCTGTTGAACATCTATTGATTTTTAAGAAAGAATGATTTAACAGACAAGTTTTTCTTCAATAGAAATGAAATTACTGGTGAATAGGAATCTAGCCTGTAAGGGAGATGCTGGCTCACCACCTTTTCTCTAGCAGGTGCATGTCAGGCCTTTCAAAAGAATCACTGGAGGAGCATTTGCAAAGGGATCATCCCATTGCACTCCAGAGCAAGCACGTAATTAACTCCTTCTGAGAGCAAAGGCTGGTATTGTCTTTCAGGAGCAGAGTTTCTTGGAATGGTTGGCTGGTTCAGAGATGTGGATAACCATCTGAAAAGGCCACAGCTGGGCCTGCGTGGAGGCACTGTGCATTAATCTAGCATGAGATTTGGTAGGCTAGAGCCCTGGGGTCTGCACTCGATTCTATCACTGCCTTGCTGTGTGCTTTGAAGAAGGGTGTTTAACCTTTCTCTGGCTCATTCTGTTCATTAGTGTAAGGGGGCAATGATACTAACCCGCTCCTGGGGAGTCGTGAAGCATGACTAAGCTGTGTTCGCCATGCACTGTGGAAATACAAAGTATGTCTAAGTCCTCCAGGAGCAAAGATAGGAAGAGCTGACATGAGCTGCTGGCTCCTTGCCCAAGGCCCAGCCCCAGAACATGACTTCTAGGGGTGCTGGGAGGGAGCACGAGATTTTTCCCATGCATAATTCCGTGTCTTGTTTAGCATTGCCCAAAGGACTCTGCTCTGTTAATTATCTTATTATCCATGCTGTGACAGTTGTAAGTCCCTCTTGCAGACATGGCACCTAATTGCAGCATGAGGGCAAGAAATAACTGCCCAGAGCACCTCAAGTGTACTTGAAGTCTCCAGTATCCTACCTGGGCTGTGCTGGATGCCTGTTTTGTGCAACAATAAACCCAAAGGCCATAACAACTCTTCACGTAGTCATCTTCAGCTTACCCTAACTGTATTTTTAACATGATCAAAATATCAGCTGCTGTTGGCTTCATTTCTACTAGCAGGTGTGTGTACAAAGAGGGGGCTTGAGGTAGCCTGAAGGAGGGTGGGGGAAGTTCCTCACATCTGCTGTAAAGTGCAATGTGCAAGTGGGTACACGTACCTCTTGGAGGTTCAGATCAGCTGAGATAAGGCAGCGAGTTGTTGGCATCTTGTGTGCACATCGAAGTCCCAAGAGGTCCTGGCTGTGGCCAGCATCAGGGGTCCTGTGGCTGCTAAGGTACTGTCTGGGGTTGTTTTGAAGCACAGAAGGGTTATCTTATCTTGTGTGTGTGGAGGGAGCAGAGATGGGAAATGTGAACAAAACTTTCACATTTTAATAAAAATAGCAATCAGGTGCTAGAGTGACCTTTCATTTACACCTGTTCAGTCCATTGGCTCTGAACTTGGAGAAGTTCCTTTCAGTCTCCCACAGTAGAACTGAAAAGCATGCTTGTTTTTACTTAGAAGGAAGCTTCTTTGAAACAGGCAGATGCAGTGCTTGAAAAGAGGGCTCTGCTCAGAGCTGGAAATAAGTCCGTTCATGTCTTCTGTCTGAAACACATTGCCACCCTTACAGTTTCAGAACTCCTTAGGGGGAGGGTCTCAGCTTTTACTCAACTGCTCCTGTTGTGCAGCTTCCCACTGGAAAAGCCTGGTTTGTCTTGCAGTCCTGTTGCTCAGTGACATTGCAGACAAAGACCATTTCCCATTGCAAACAAAGTTGTTTCTAACCCAGAGGATGAGTGAACAAGTGAATGGGCATAATGTTAAAAGTTCATCCACAAGGTGCCTTGACTATGTGAAATTAACACTTAGTAATGACTTTGACTTGGGAATATCATGGCAAGTGGATTTAAGTGGATATATTCTTCCACCCTTTCTTAAAGTACATCTCAGCTGCTCTCCTGCTGCCGTAGTACTTATACTTCATGGTACCAAGCACTGTGAGTGCTTAATCAGGTAACAAGGCAGCCAAATATAAGTTAGGAAGCCAATTAAAAAATACTTTCTTCTACAGGATTTTTACTGAGGCTTGGCTCTGTCCATAGGCAGATCAGTGGAGAAGACACTGTTCAGAAAGTAAAACACTTCTGTTTGCACCCAATTTCCATGAGTGTAAATGGTTCTTCAGCACACACTTAAATTCTATTCCCCAGGGTGGAGGCAAGTTATTCTACCAAGCCAGGCACAGAATAATGGACCAGGAGACCAGCTCCTGCTTGAGCTGCTCTGTGATGCTGGCTGAGTTGCTTACGCTTTGCTTTCAGTGTAAAGGAAATTATGTCTCTATTTTTTTTTTACTTTTCTATATGTTCAGGTGGCAAATTCTTCAAGGCTGGGTTGCATAGATTAGGAAGATCTTTACATCAGATAACTTCGTGTACCTGAGCTGGGGGCTAATACCGCAATAAGGAGTGACAGAAGAGCCATCCTGATGGTGTTTCATTTGGCTTCTGCTGGTGACTTCATTGCCAGAGGAGCCACCATCAACCACTCTGTGTGAGGCAGCAAAATCTCAGTCTGCTCTGAGAATTTGGGGTATTACTGATTAACATGGGTGTTTTCAGAAATGTGCTGATGTTATGAGTATTTGTGTGTAATAGTTAATAGTAGAAGTAATCAGCAGTTTGAGGTACCTTACAATGTGTATAATATTGTTTATCCCAAAATATTTAGAAGAGAATATTCAGAAGAGCGTGGTCTCTTGCTCTAGAGAACAAAAGTGGCTGAAATGCAGCCAAGACAGGGATGAAAGAGAGCTTTTGTTGTAATACCATAGAGTGAAAGTGCAAGATCTTTAGGATAGAAAGAGAGTAAAAGGGTTGTCCTATCCCTCCAAGTTTGTGCACCAGCTTTTTATATGGGAGAAAGAGGTTATTAGAACAGCTGGTTGCACCAAGCCATTGCTCTTCTGGCCTAGTTCAGGAGGGCTTAATTTGAGAGAGAAAGCAGTTAGTCAACATTTACTTACAAGAAAAAATGTGAGGGGGAAAAAAATAAAAAAGACCAAGAAAGCAACCCATCTATTCATGCAGAGTGAGATCTCAGTGTTCTCATGTATTTCTTAATCCTACTCTTCCAGCTGCTTTAAATTATAGTTTAGCAAGGTATTAAACAGACATAACTTCAAATATGAACAGGAAAAAAGGCACAAATGGGGCAATTCTGGGTACAATAAACCATGCTTGTCATTCACAGTCCTCATTCATTCTTGGACCGAAATTGCAGTTAGGATGCAATTCATAAAAATGGTACTGTCTTATTCAGCAAATCTTTCCCTTGGCTTTTAACTCAAGGTATAGCTTTACAGGTTGAATAGGGTTAAAAGAACTTTTTTTTTTTTTTTAAATTAAGGTTTAGTTGTTTCTAGCAGGGCAGGTCAGCTGATGGCTCCGGTAGCCTGGTCTGCCTAATGGTGTTCATATTACTGCTGATGAGATGTGGAAAGGATCAAACAAATGAAAAGAAACTGCCAGTGGCTCTTCAGACACCAGGTAAAGCAAACTGATGAAAAATTAAGGGAAACCCTCCTTTCTGTAAGAAAGCTGAAAGGTCATGCTTAGAGAGTTGAGGTTATTGTGAAGTTTTTGGAAGCTCCTTGTGCTACATTAGTACTGTGCTCCTGCCTGGTTTACATCTCAGACACCTGAGTGATCTCAGCACTAATGATTTGTTCAGGTGCTACTCAGCAGTAACTGAGAGGACAGAGATTGGCTTTACTTAAATGGATACTAATTCCTCTCTGCATCTGTTTTGGCTGAGTGCAAGGAAAAACGTGTCCTTTAGTTCTGTCTATTCATTAAATATATTTTGGTTGAATTTTCTTTGTGGTGCTATTGGTGGAAAAAAGAAACCCACCTAATATTAAAATTTATTACTCAGTCAAACTGTCTAGCATTTTACAAGACTGAAACAGGGAGCTGAAGTCTGCTACGTAAGTCTTCTAAAATCAATGCATTTAAATAGCATGCTTAACAACAGGGTAGCAACTTCAAGTCCCTGGTTATGAGAACTTTCTCCTTAGGGTGTTGTAACACTGGAGGCCAGTGACATGCTAAACTTCTCCAGGTGAAGGCTTATTCCATGACAAGTCATGTCCGGGAAGTGCATTAATATTTTGGTGAGCATTTGCTTCTCTAAGCAAGTCAAGTCAGATCAGCCACTGGATGAGAATTTTCCTCCATTTTAAGACTTTAACTATATGTTAAAGTACTTGGTTCCTCTGCCCTGCTAGGTGCACTTGGAGGTTGTATTATTTAAATCTGTAGCTGATGCTAAAGAGTTAATAATAAATTAACTGGGAAAGCGTGCAGTCCTTAGAGACAGAGTATAGTTTCAGTATATGAAAGAACTCTCAGGTGATAGGACTAGGAGAGAAGATGGAAGTTTTGTGTGTGTGTTTCTCTGCATACTTACAAGAGGTGTGATAATTACTGATAAGTTTTGTTCAGATATTGCTAATAGATTTCATTCTTCTCTGGGGAAACATTCCCATTATAGAGTAGAGCAGAGATGATGCAAATCAGGTCTGCATTGTCTGAAGCTCTGGCATCAAGAGTTTCACTTCCAAAGTCTTTCATCGTCCTTGTTCTCACCCTTCTTTATGGACAGTTTGCAGTGTTTGAGATCCTTTGATTTATTTATAGACAAAATATACAGGAAACTCTATAATTATGATTTCCATAATATAGAAGTGAGAGGTAACAGGAGAAGGCAAAATTTCTCAAGCCTTCTAGTGATCGTTTTGACCCCATATGAATTTCTTGTGTGTGGAAGTTTGAATAACTTTCTTTACTTAGGCAGAATGTGCTGACTACACTCTAAACAAGGCTCTTCAAAAGAGTCCTTAGGATCATTTTGTCACTATAGGAGCTTTGATTTCGCTGGCATAAGACTGAAACTTGCATTTCTATTATGTGAGGGAATGCCTGTAGATGAGAGCTTCTAAACTGGGTGAAGCTCTACCATCAAAGATGTACTTTCTATTGTTTAAATAAAGCATAACATGGTTCACCTGGTATAATATAAATATGTCTTCTCTGGGAGATTGTGGTGACAGAGATGTTGGAAAAGGATCAAGTTCATCAGACCCCCTGACAGATGGAATGCAAAAATATGAACTTAGCTATGGCCAACAGCCTCAAGCACACAATCAAGTCCATATGGCTTAATATATGCCAGGTGATTGCTGGTAACTGCATTGTCTTACCAAGCAAAAATGTGAACTAAATGTGTTAACTAAGCCTCTTCTGTAGATTTTTATGTAAATGTGCATTCCCTCCTATTTGTGATGGATATGAACACACAGAGGGAGGGCTGCAGGAGCTCAGCTGATGTGTGATATCTCACACTACAGTGACTTCTGTCAGGAATTCCCTTGCTTTGCCTTTAGACATGTGATGAGAGGCAGATTGGGAGTTACTCTAGTCACTGCCTTGATTTCCCTGCTGGTTTTCTGTGAAAAGAGATGCTGCTGAGAAACATCTTTCCTTTTTTCCTCCTTTTCTACAAAGTTCGTTTGCAAGGATGGATTTTGGGGGAATGTTCTACAAGAGTCATCTCTGTTGCAGCTGGCATCTGTCCAACCCTAGTTTTCTCAGTATGCAGAAAAAGCCATGAGTACAGCCCATATTGGCTTCAACCAAAGCATTCCAAGGGTGTGGAAACAGTCCCTGTGTTGTTGGGATTACAACATGGGCCTCCATTACAATGTTTGGAGTATTTTACTCCAGACCTGCTCAGAGCTTTGCTACAAGAATCATTAGGATACAGACGAACAAGTAGCATATAAGTATTTTTCATGTTCTGTGTAGAGGAATCCAACAAGAACTCTTTATTCATAGAAATGGATAACTAAAAACTATGGCTTGATTTTATAACTTTTCCCTTTCTTCTTTTGGTATCCTAACAATTTGTATTTTTTTCTGTTTGCTCATGTAGGAACTACCTCTTCAGACTTAGTCTACACAACGTTTCTCTTATTCAGGTATGTTCATTGTTTTGTCTTTTCCTTTATTTGACTTACTAATGAATTTTCTCTAGTATTTGTGCATTTTCTGAAGGTTGTGGAGTGTAAATTTGCCCAGAGTGGTGGAGCAGGGACAAGTCAAAGTGAGAACATAATGCATATTTCCACTCCAACAATAATGCTGGGGGGAAAGGCTCTTCTACACTTGCCCATTTGGACAGCACTTCCTGCTCTTGATTCTTGAGTGTTTGGGCGGTAAGGGGATGTGCCAAAAATATGGCACCTTAAAGGAACAAAGCATGTAGTGTAACATACAGGCTTAAACAGTACAAGGAATAAAATCCTTGGCTTTCATTAGAGGAGGTGTCAACAACACAGGAAAAGCATTTACTGTTCTTGTCTATCCCCATTTTTAGCTTTTGTTGGCCCTCATTGAACATGGACTGCTGAGAAGCTGTGTTTTGTTGAATGTGTTACTAAAACCAAAACTGGACTTGCAAGCATTCAGCAGGCAAAATGTGTTGCAAAATATATGTTAAGCATGACAGAGTGGAGGCAAAGCAGCTGAAGTTTGAAGGGATTTGTTAATACTCAGCAGCGTTAGGACTTTCCTCTCACTGCACTGAATCTGGAATTGAAAGATGCTGGAAAATTTTTTGATGAAAACTCCAACTGCTTATCTTTAAATGAATACCTGTGTTCTGGAAGGAATATTTCCCATATTCTACAGTTGTTAGTGCACCAAAGATGTATTCACCATTTTTCAGACAGATGGAAAGGTCTTCTTTCTCTGCATGGCTTTATAAAGAAGCCATTGGGCTAATATTTTCAGCCTTTCTTCTGTGCAAAAGCCTTTTGCTGTTAGTAGGGGGTACAAGTATAGATGGAGAGAAGAAAAGATGTTTAATGGTTGTAAAATGCATTGAATCTTCCTTTAAATGGAAAACAAAGTCCAGAGTTACCAATGACAATAATAAAGAGTTAGAGAAGCTGATACTCCCATTTGGCAGGAGTTTCCCTTTGCAGAGCTGTATTAGCATGGCTGGAAGGATTCCAGCGATCATACAGGAGAGGGAAGTCTCTAGTTACGTGAGGTGCTATACCTTCTGCAATGCCTGTGATCACACTGCACCATGCAATCTCTTGTGCTTGTCAGATACGGGATTCTTTTCCATGAAAATCTACTGTGAATTTCCTTTATGCACTTCTGAAGCCAGGCTTGGCTTGAGCTCTTCTCAGTGCACCAAGTTTCCTTTCCTACCCAGCAAAAAATGGGAAGTCTCCTTCTATGGCACTGGAGGATGCTGTGGGACCTCCGGGTTAACATAATGAGCTTAGTTTGCTCCTGCTTTCTGGGTGTATCCGGTCACTTTGCCAAGACTTTTTGCATGACAAAGAGAGCATGGAATTATGTTGACACACGTGTTGGGAATGATGGAAGTGATTGTTTCCCAACCTAATGGTTGCCTAAGTAGCTGCTTGGCTCGCATCCACAAAGCACATGATGCAGCTTAGAAGCACCCCCTCCCACCTTCCCTTCGCCGTGTATCATTTTAAAGTTCAGATCAGAAAGCAAGACAAAAAATGCAAGGAATCTGTAGTGAGATCTATGGAGGGCAAGAACACAGTTTAAGAAGTAGTCACAATGCTAATTTGGGTTGGTTTTTATCTCCTCTTTGTTTGTAGCTAAAATACAGCGTGGATCTTGTCAGACTTGATCAGGGAGTAGAGTTTCTTCTTTAGGCTGTGGTCTGATGTATTTCTGCTCTTGGGACTTCAGTGGTGCTAAATCAAGGTGCAGAATTTTGTTGGCAGATATCTGCTCACTTGTACTTCTGTGGGATGGAGTGGGATGTCTCCATATACAGCAGATGATGCTGGCTGTGGGGCAAAGCCTGGCAGCAGGAGGGATGTACTCTGCAGCAACATGGGGTAAAGTTTAAAGGTAGTTTCCACCAAGTGCTCTCCTGCAACCTGCTGTATCCCTAGGCTTTACCATCTCTGTGGGGAAAAGGCAAGGGCATATTGCAGCCCCGCAGCAGCCCTGCAAAAAAGAGGAGGCCAGAGTACTCCCATGAAGTAGATGGCTCCCAACCAGCTTTTCAGCAAGGCTGGCAACAATATCTTGCTGGAGCAAAATCCCCTTGCCAGTGTCTGCTTACATAGCAAATTCAGTACTTCTGTCTCTCATTCTGTAATGGGTAGATTTACTAGCTTGCTCTGCTTAATGCGTGCTTTTCCTGACAGAAATCTTTTCTTTAACAAGAAAATGAATATTTCCTGCCATTAAGCAAGCTATAAAGTTTTTCATCACAATATTATTTTATTCATTGCTTTTCAATGGGAATAAATTCTTCTTTGGGGGGGATTATGATCTCCTTTATGTCTATTGTATATTGCAAGACCAGTGTTAACTGTGTAGTTACTCTCTGATTTTAGAAAGGTTTTGAGTTCCCAGTCTTTAAAAGGCTGCTTTTTCCTTCAACCTGTTGAATGACTGTGGGTAGCTTTCATTTAAACCCAGTGCAAAATCCATGAAATGAGCAAGAGCTCTCCATCAAGTTCAAGGATCTTTTTGTGAAAGCACCACTCCTGGAAATACATTTTAGTTTCAGAAGCTAAAGTTCTGGAATTACTTTTCAATCCAGATTGGACTGCCACTAATAAGAATGTAGCTTTGTGATCTCTACAGAGAAGAATATTCTACAGTACCACGGAGCCTTTCCCTGGAGCTGGGGTAGGAAGTTATTGTCTTGGAACTGCAGTGGAACAGTTTTTCACTCAAAGGGTGGTGATGTACTGGAACAAATTACCCAGAGAGGCTGTGGATGCCCCATCCCTGGAGGCATTCGAGGCCAGGCTAGATGTGGCTCTGGGCAGCCTGGTCTGGTCGTTGGTGACCATGCACATAGCAGGGGGATTGAAACTAGATGATCATTGTGGTCCTTTTCAACCCAGGCCATTCTATGATTCTACCCAAAAGGTGAAATTTAGCATTCTGTGGGCAAGTTACTGAAAAAGAGCTGTGTAAAAAAGATTACCCTATAGAACGAGTGTTATTAGTGGGTAGGGGAGAAGAGAGATAAATTTTAGGATATGTCAGCTTTTGGCGTATGTTATATTTTCATGAAGGAATTGTTTCTTTTCTTTTCTTAGTTCCCAGCTCTTTCTTTTTGATTCCTTCTCCTGAACCAAATGCTTTGTCCCTGTTACTCTGCTGTGTGGCAAAGCTCGGTCCCAACTTGGATATTCTGTTTGTGCTGCTGACGTTGCATCGCAGAGAACTGTAGCACTGAGCTTTTGCTTGGGAGCTGGTGATGGAATGAAGTAGAACTAGTTCATTTTGTGCTCTGCAGAACAATTTTCTGGGATTCTCCCTCCTCTCTTTGTTTCTGAAATGTGTTTCAAAAATTCTATTCTGTGTCTGAGAAACCTTTTACCAAACGAGTGTCAGTTGCAGGAGAAAATTTGATGGTAGTTATTTTTTTTTGTGAGAAGGAAGTTTGGCTGAATGTCAACATCCAGAAGAAAACTGGGGCCAAGGTATTTTGGGGATCATTTGAGATTTTGTTTGTCTCAGCCTTTCTTGCCAACACTCAGATACATTTTTTAGAGAATTTCTGAAAATCAGCATCTTACCGTGCCCCAGGCAGCGTATCCAAAAAGTACCTGTTAAGTTTGGAGAGTTTGGCACATAGCATACAATTCCTGCAGCAATAAAGAAACAAAGTTCTAAAATGGATGCCACTCTTAATCTTTTAGCAACTCTGTTAAACAAAATCCATGTAAAGTTTCATCGCCATCTTTCAACTCCCCTTCTGTATGCTTTATAAGCTGTAAATATTAGACGTTTTATGGAATGCATTTTTAAAATGATGTGCACTTGGAGCATATGCTGTTTAATTTATGTATGGGCCTGAAACAAGGTTAGCTCCTAATCTGCAGCTTTTGCAGCGAGGCCATAGAAAATTCTGCTTTCAGCTGGAGTTTGCGTGTTGTAATTAATAGAGTGGGTGGAAGGGTCATTTTAAAAACATAATCCTTTGAACAACTTTCTTAAAAAGCACAGTGCTGATTAGGACTTCTAAGCAAGGAATGCTACTCTCTGGTGTGTGTTAAAAGCAGGCTGCTTGGCAGGCAATTCATAAATCTCAGCAAGGTGCCTACCCCCAATCCCTCCCATTTTACCTGGGATCTAGAGCTCTCAATAGAACCGAGTGGGAAATGACTTTTCCATTTCCAAAAACTTTTGGAGACGCCAACGTATTTTGTACTGTGATAAAAACAAGACTTGTTGACATCTCTGAAATCTGAAAGAGAAGGAGGTAGACACATGCTTACTTGGGATACAAATATTCTGAGTCAGGTTATTTTCTGAGGGAACTAGAAAGAGGATTTGAATTGGCATTGCTCTCATCTCAAATGATTAACTTTGTTTGGGACATATTTTTTTCTTTTCCTTTAAGTCTGCATCTAAAAATTTTCATCTGGACCCAAGGGTCCCTTTTGGACTCTCTTCTAATAGAAACTGTTAGGATTTCATATAATGTTGTCATTCAAATTATTTCTTTTAATGGGAGATCTTTAACGAAAAAGTTTCTGGCCAGCCCTGTGAAGCTTGTATGCCAACAAATTATGTTTAATAAGGTTAATAGCATTGAAAATACTTCATGACTACCCAGTCCCTTTCTTAAAAATAAACCATATTTCAACAGAATATGGAAGAATCAACAAGTGCACCTGTTGGAAAACTAAGTGGAAGTCAGTTTATTTCATCTGAAAATCTCAACACTGGAATTTCAGGATTAAAGCATGTTTTAATTAGCAATCTAATTTTTCATTCTCATGAGTGAGGACTAAGACCAGAAGAGAGCATTTTACATGTCATATGGCAGTAACTCTGAATGTGGGAGGGTTACCATAGGGTTATGTGCTGCTCTGTAGCAGCAGAGCTGTTAGCATCTACATCGATGGCCCAACTGCTAACCATTAGGATGTTAAAAAGATCTCCAAATTAATTTGACAGCACAATCATTCCTGTGGGTGCTGCCCTGCATGTATCCAGTCACAAGGGCAGTCCCACTGAAAGCACAAAGCTTAAACCCAAGCTCAAAGTTAGCAACATGGCAAAGCAGCAGTAGGTCTGAAGGTCTGATCTGAAGCTTACTGAAGTCGACTTCATTCTGTTGATATCATGGGGCTTTGCAATGGATATTTAAAAAAAATAATAATAAAACGACAAACAACTTACAATAGGAATGAAATATTTCTTTATGGTCCTGTAGCAGATGAACTGCAGCTATATATCCAGGGCATTTACCCCAGTTTTATTTCTCTCGTTCTAAGAAGCAGAAACCTCCCTGCTATGAAAAGGAGGCTCCCAAGCTGAATAGCTGCTCTTGAAGTCACACTTCTCTCCCTGCTATTCCCCAGGGAACCTTTAACTCTGTGGCATAATCACTGGTAAATCATCAGTACCCATCAACAACATGTAGTTTAGTAATAACAAAACTTGCCTTTCAGTCCTAAATATGTCACATAGCAACAAATGGAATGGGTTTTGTATTTTGCACTTTGAATCAAACAAACCAACCATTAAATGCATTATTTTCTACTTATTTAGGGCTCAGTAGTGCCACATTTATGTGTGCTGATGAGAAACTGTGCTGATGAGTGTTCTGCAAGCGTATAAAAGTGTGAGGAGAGGTGGCAGGGTTTTACTTAGGGTTTCTCTGTGCAGTTGAATAAAATATGATAAACAACACCAACAGGGAGCTGTGAGAAATATAGTTTACAGTACAAATCGTCTCTTGAGTAATCTTTCCTGGTGAAAATACTTCACTAGGTATTTTAAAGGATTCAGAACACATTCACAGAATCCTGGCACTCATCAGAAATGATGAGAAATGATGGATAAATCCTACATCCCCAGGAGATCTTGGGTAGGCACCGTCCAGATGGGCTTGCAGGGCCTGATTCACACTGCTGCTTCCTCTGCCCTTGTATCCACGCACTGTTTGTTCCCTTGTGAAAAAGGACTCTAGGGCTTCTTCGTAAAGCATTGGAAATTTTGTCAATAGAAAGAGGGAAATGTATTTCAGATTTACTTGCAAGCACATCCTTGAGTCAGAGGCGTTTCCATTTTTTGAAATATCCTTTCAAAAATCAAGAGGAAAGCGTGCGTTGATATGAGAGTGCAAACCTGTTAGTGCTCAAAAGCAGGCCTCAGTTTGCTGAAGGTATTTATCTGTTCAATCTAGTTGAAGAGCCAAGATTATTATCCAATTTAAAATCCAGTTTGGGAAGCAATTTTGGGAAAGAGTGAGACTACTTTGTGTAGCTTGATGTATCACCTGAGAGGAGATCCATTTTGAGATGTTCAGAAATAAACTTCACTTTCCACAAGACATTTCTTTAAAAAACAGTTTATTATTTGTTTCTTGCAGATTCACTGATACTTCTTTGAATTATAGGGTACATACTTCTAGATAAAACATTCATTTCTTTATTTCTAGCCCAATACAGTTCCCTCATTTAAAAACATAATCAAAACCTCTACCAGAGCAGATGCAGTCTTTAATATGTGGCTCATAGCTGAGTTATGATTGTCACATATTTTATCAGTATGCTACATTTTTTATTAGCAGATTAACATATAAATCTATTCATAAATCACCTTCTAAAGCTGCACCTAAAACCTCTCACTCTCAGCCTAGAGGTTTAAAGCTATTCTGTAATAAAGCTTATATTGGCTGAACAAACTTTCCGGCATATTCAGCTTTTTTAGTCTTACGGTCTCAGATTCCCAAAACAAATCTACTCCCCAGACACACCCCTCCTTAAAATGACAGATCAAGAGCTAGACTGCAGTTTTCAGGTGTTGTGTTCCTTTCCCAGATCTATCTAGGAAGAAATTTCTACCTGGAGTGAGAGATGGGTGATGAAAACCAGGAGTTGACCATGTCTGAGGGCTGTGCTTCATCCTCCAAGGACACTCCTCTCTAGCTCCTCACTGCAGAGAACCATGATCTCTAGACTGCTCTGACATGAGCCACCAGGGACTGGTTCTGTCCCGGTGTTACTCAGCAGATGAAATTCAGTGAGCAGAGGAAACTATCACTTGTCACACTCCGTGATGTCAAGTGATTTTTGAACACAGCATCCCCTCTGTCTGAGAGAACACAACTCAGGAGTCCGTTTATATCCAGCAAAGCTTTTAAGCCCATGTTTAGCTTTAAATAAATGCCTATTTTCCTCTGAGAACTGTCGAAGTTAAGAACATGTTGCATGCTCCACTGAGGGAGCATAATTTCAGTATGTGCATTAATAGATTTGCTAAACTGGCTCAGAGTGAACTGCCTGGTTGTGGCCAACATAATTGCTCTTTAAAGTCAGTATTTAGGCATTAGGAAGGTCTCATACATATATATATTTACATATGTTTGTACTCATATGCATGTATATGTATGCATGAGAGTCGTACAAATGGGGTTGTATGGCATGTAGAGGAGCTGCAGAAGATATAGCTGTTTGCATTCATACTTGGCGTTGAGCTGAACAGCTTGTTTGGAGGCAGGGAAGGCTCACAAGGTGCAGGTGATGTGGTTGTCAGCTGTGGGTTGTCACCTGGATTTATGTTAGTTGTCATTACCTCCTTCCTTGCCTCAACTCACCTAAATGCCAAAGTTATTGCAGGAGTTTTGGTCTTTGTCAGCAAATATTACATGCGGGATTCAGAAACTGAGAATTTAATTAGCTGCTGAAGTCACTTACTGATAACAGTGGCATATTGGGCTTTTTATTTGATAAAACCCTGTCAGGCATTTTATGTGTAAGAAATGAAGACTAATGTTCTTATTCCTTGCAACTTACAGTCAGAACCGTTGATCATACCTTATATAGAAAAGTAAAAGAAGGAAAATGAAAAACAAACAAACAAACAAAACTACAGACTTCTCACTTCTTGCCACCAGTGTTGCTTCTGTGTCTTTACCAAATGTATTTCAGCTCATCTATTTGCCCTTTTTTTTCCCTTTTTTTTTTCTCCCCACTGTGGGCTGCTTCTCCCTTTGGTGCCCAGGAGTCTCTCGAAGAGTTTGTGTGGCTCTTTGGTACCTGCCCTGTCCATGTCTTCATCCACTGCTATGATATAGCCAGCCCTGGGGCTGGTCCTGCAGGCTAATCAGCTCCTGTGGGCTATGCCTTAATGAAATCTCAGCCTAAGAGCAGTGGATGTGGTAGTAGAGATCTGTTGAGTTTCACATGCTGACTCGCACCTCGCAGTCAGCTCCAATTCTGCGTCTTTGTAGAGCTGCACATGGCTCATAGACTGCAAAACAGCAATTTTTTCATTACCTTTTATTTTTTCAAGACAATGCAAGGAAATATCTACATTTTATACTCAAAGCAGAGCTTAAGAGAGATTTAAATGATTCATGTCCCTTGAGCTGGCTCTCTGCACAGGATTAAGTTTGACCCTGATAGCATCCAGTCATTTATAAAGAGAGCGTTAAAAAATCACCATTTATTGATTTGCACCTCTCTTAAAGGACCCATGGATGACCTCATACGTTTCCTTCAAAACCAGCCATTGACATCTAAGGAAAAAAAAAGAATTATTTTATGGTAAATACATTTCATGTCAGTGCATGTGTTTTTTTTTTCTCCTGGATAAATAATCCCACTTTCTCTGTTAGTAACAGTTTAGCTGATGTCTGTTTTACAGCTTCTTTTAAACGTTAATGGTTTTGAATGAGTAATGTAGTGGGGATTATTGGAGCCTGGAGCTATGCAGTGGAGTCACTTACATGGACTGCGCAGCTGTTACCATAAAACCAGAGCTGGGGAGCAGAGACAGGAATGGTTTGCTCATCACTCCTACAAGATGCAAGTCAAGTCTGGTGCAGTACAGCTTCCCTCAGCCCTTTGACGACCTCAGAGAACTTTAGCCTTGAAGGCTTCACCTGCCTTCCCTGGGCTGAGCTCAAGGAAGCACCACCCATGTGCTAAGAGAACAGATGAGTAAGCAGGCACCAACTTGACTGTGCCAAAGTCCTCCCAACACATTGGAAAGTGAAAGTTCACATGCTTCAAAAGCCGCTTGGACACTGGCCTGTGTAACCTGCTCTTGGTGGCCCTGCTTTGAGCAGGCTTGGGCCAGATAGGCTCAGAGTTGCCTTCCCACCTCAGCCATTCTGGTATTCTGTCAGGCAGTAGTTGCTGTGATTTGGCTGCTAATGTGTTGTCAGTGAGACAGAAAAGTTAAGTTGTGCCAAAAAAGAGGGGGGGGGGAGGTGAGGAAATCTGGCTGTGGGGTACGAGAGAGTAGCTGAGTGCCACCACAGCTTGAATGGTCCACAGGAACAACATACTGTCAAGTATTCTACTGCCACTGAAATACTTCATCTAAAAGTTACCACCCTGTAATTATATCTATCCGGTATGTTTTTATTGGTAGCTTGACCAAGTGGAGACTATTTTTTTCTGAAACAGGGGAGACCAAGCATGGGGAGTCAATGGAAGGAGATCTGCAGAAAAATTGAGCATTTCTGTCCACTCACTATAAGGAGAATCTAGATAGCATAGACTAAACAACTCACTTTTGGACAGCTATGGTGAGGTGAGGTGGTTTCCAGCCACCTCCTGTCTGTGTTTTTCTTTCTCCACACCTGAAGCAGAAATGATGATGCTTGTCCTCTTAAAGTTCTTTGAAATACACAGCTTTTTGTTTAACACCTAAGTATTATGCACAGTGATATGCATATGCAAATGTAGTGAATTTGTCTTGATTGTGAGTCTGAAAAGTTGTTATATTCTGTGTCATGGTATGTGTAATATTAAGCAGCTGTTATCTTCACCTTTGCTTTCAGTATAAGAAATTATCCAACTTAAGAGTGTCTCCACAAATTTTTCACTATATTTTTGTAAACTTCTTAAAGGAAACTCTTTTAATGTAAAAAATTGAATTGTTGGGCTGTGGAACTTACCCCTTCAGATAAAAATACTTAAAATATAAACAATTCTATAAACTTGTTTTAAAATAAGAGATCAGCTTGGAAAGAACAGGGAGGAGGGGGATTAGTAAAGATATTTTTCCATTTGAAATACTTTTGACAGAAAATTGGATCAAGTTCAGTACATTACTTTAATTATTAGTTAACCATTTCAGAGAGAAGACGAGGCATGGCTTTCAGTTTTTGAATGTTTTATTTCCTTGTAAGTAAAGACGAAGGAATAATAGGGCTGCAGCCATTTGAATAGGCTCCAGAGTAGCTCAAAGAGAAAAGATAGAAGCTTTCTTCTGAATGACAAAAAAAGTTCTGAAATTAGCTTGGGAGTATTAAGAGATAAACTGCAGTTGCCTAAGAAGAGATGGTTTTGATGCATGGGACAGAAAAGAATGATCAATGGTTCATGAATATACTAGTGGTAAACACAGTGACAGGAGAAAAAAATGTCTGTGGCTAATGTAATTGTTACAAATTTAGTAGCTTTTGCTATGAAATCAGTTGCTCAAGATTTAAGATCAAGGCAAAAAAAACCTTTTTTTCAAAACACGTAAATGTAAAAACATTGAAAACTACCAAAAAGGAGTCTGACAGAACAGGTACAAAGAAGTATGCTGCATTATACCTGTTGGGGAATCATTTGGTATTCCTCAACTTAATTATAAACATAATTATATTCTCAAGGCTCATTTGTAGAATGCTTGACCTTGGTAGAGGTCAGATACAGACGTGGTAGAAGTGAAGAAAGGAAAGACAGGTGGCAGAGGGAACGTGACGGCAAGGCTTGAAGTGAAGAAAATTGGAAATAAATCCTGGTTTGGCAGGAGAGTGCAAACTGGAGAGCAGAGTGGAGGAGCTGGGAGGGAGGGATAAAATACACTGCATCAAGAGTCTTCTTTGCAGGAGAAGGAGCAAGTAAATTCCTTGTTGAGATGAAGCTTGGCAGAGCTCACTACAGCATCAGGTGCTGACGTCTGGTGTTGGAGAAGAGGAGGCAAAAGCAAGGCAAACTGTGACAGACCAAGCAGGGAATCTGAAGGCATCTGTTCCCAAGCCGTTGGAGGAGGCTAGGTAGATTGATGCTACACACAGCAGTTGTGCTCTGGCCACTTACAGGAGCAGCAGGTGGGAACTGCTTTTAGCCCAGTGTGGAAGGGGCTAGAAATACCTAGAATTTTAATGGTGGGATGGGAGAGGGGTGGAGAGCCATCATCCCTACGTTCTGTGCTCCCATTCTACGGCAATAGATGAAACTTGGGAATTATCTTCTAGACTCTTGATAAATCAATCCCATAGCTTTTATTCAAATTGGTTTCCTAGAGAAGTATTTGATTTTATATTGATGAAGTGTGGAATTCAAGTGCTGCATGTACTATTAGTGATACAATGGTATTTGGAATGTGAAGCTTTTGATGTAGATGTAAACAAAAACAGAGTTTCAGGTCCTGTCAGACTTGCCATTTCCCCATTGATCACTGAAAGGATTGCTACATCTCATGGAGGTAAAGTTATAGATTACTGTAGCTTGCTTGGAGCCTTCCAGTGTATTTAGGATTGGATGGATTTTGGCTTCAAAATTAATTGGAATTGCTGAGTAGTAGAGGAGTTGGGAGAAATGTGTGGGGAATTCAACACTGTTGGTTCTTCACTTTCTTTGTACTTAAGTGTTCTGTGCTGATAGAGCACAGATGGTCTTAGATTAAGGAAAAAACATGCCAGAACTGCAGGCTAGGCTCAGACTGGGAGTTAAGCTTGACATGAAATAAGCAGAAGGCTGTAATTAGCTTATCAAGAGCATTAGGCACCTGGTGGAGGAAAGCAGGTTTGTAATGCACAGTGTAGATGGAGAACAATAAAAAAGATACTGAAATCTGTTTTGTGAAGCATGGGGGACTTTTCATCACTGGCTTCCTCTCCCAGCCCAGTCTGGCAATGTCTGAAAGGCTCCTACTTATTCTTGGTTATTACTGATTTATCAAAAGTGATATTTTCTGACAGGCTGTGATTGTGAGCACCAAACCTCACAGAAGCCAGAAAGTCAAAAGGTCAAAATCTAAGTGTGTTGTCAAAACCTTTGCTGGAAAGTTCACACCACACTTGCCTGTGTACCTTGTATGATCCCTGACTGCAAGTATCGGTCATCTCACTGCTTTCTTCTGTTCTTTCTGCCTGGTTTTTGCAGCTGCCTGATGTCTTTCACACTTACCTGAGGGTTGAGGCTCAGTAGGGCAAGGATTGCCAGTTAACCACAAGCAGAAATGCTTAGGGAGTGCAGTTGAGTTTTCTGTGTGCTACCAGTGTGCATGTCAATATCCTGCCATCTAGGAGCAGTAGTGTAGATCCTTTCTCCAGATATGCAGAAGAAATGGAAATTCAGATATGTCTGCTGAATTGAATAAAGTACAAACACTCCCTCTATATTTTTTTTAGCTGAGGATTTAGAATTTGTTTTCTCCATATTCTTGAAGTTCAGAATCTATTGTTTGAAATAGAGAAGAGCAGGATGGAAAGTTTGTTTTCTCTTCTGATCCTCGCGCGACTCAGGCTCAGGTGGGACCTCTTTTCTCTGTACCTTGCAAAACTGTCCCAGTCTCTCTGGCTTGCATGAAACTGGCCCTGGCTAATTAAAGTAATCACAACACTTTCCTTTGGTCTTAATGCATCTTTCACTTAATTAAAGATTTCCAGTGCCTTTTTTTCTCCCACTTTCGGTTGCACTACAGCAAGCTTAAGTGCACAACCAGAAAAGAATGTTGATAGGATAAGCTGAATCACATGCACATTTTATTTGTTTAATTGCACACTGCCCCCTTTTTTCAGGCCAAGACAGGACTCAACCTGTGCTCAACCTCTTATACGATTTTAATGAGAATATATTGCAATGTTTGTTATGTGAAAGAGTATTAGACCTCCCCTAATGCAATAGATGTGATTATCTAAAGAAAATCCAGAGGCACAGAACAGTGAAAATGGTATTCCTTAGTTCTTCATTAGTCTCTTAAATACTGCACAGTGTGCTGATTTTGATTCCTGAATCTCAGCATAATTCTGGGGAAAATCAGATCCAGCTGGGTCATTTCCTCAAACTTATTTTTCTCCTACTCAAAGCTGAGGAGTAAATGCTGAACAAGTATATTCAGTGACAAGATGTTCAGTAACCTGGAGAGGAATAAAGAATGCAAGACTTCCCAACTTATTTGAGAAAGCTGATAATGCAGATAGGTTTCATTTCTGCTTTAAATGATTATGTTTTTTATTAGAAGCATATATAGGGAGATTACCTCTCATAGTTGAACTCTTAATGTGGATGTATGAAAATGCACTTTGTTGACTGTACAGGATTTGTCCAGTCTGTCTCAGAAGCAGAAAAAAATAAGAGCTTGTGTATTGGAGAACCCTTAACATCTCTACATAGCAGTGAGCCTCAAAGAGACACAATGGTAAGGAAATCCAGAGCAGAAAAATGAAGGAGAATAAGATTGCCTTGCTTGATGGAGAAGCACAAAGAAGGCTATAGCCATGGTAAATTGATTTTGTACTGAATATGGGCTGGTCCATTGGAAGGGTTTTTGAACCCTGTATTCCAGAAATCATTGTGCAAAACATTAAGAGGGGTCTGCTTAGAAGTCTTGTCACATCCATCAGTGGAGCCCACAAAAAGGAAGGAGGGATTTAGTTCTGAATGGCGACTCTGCCAAAGAACATAAAGGGGTGGGGATGGACATCTTTTGGCAGTAGAGGGGCCTCAAAGGAAGAATTGCCTTCATTTTACCGAGGGCGACCATTGCTGTGACTCTGTTCGTTTGCTGGTTTCTTAGAAATATCTTCTACCTTGTTGGTGGCTACTGAAAGGAAAAAAAATAGAAAAAATAGAAAAGCCTATTTACAGAATAGTGCTGGAGATGTAAGAAGGAGTGCTGTGTAGTGCCCACCTGGCCAGTCCAACCACACCTGCATGTGCATTGGCTGTATATATACTCCTGACTTGTGCTTGTCTGTGGTGGAATTTTCCTTTAAATGTTTTTGTCTGAGTATATTGTTAACTTCTTTATTTAGTTATTTTATTGATTTATCTTGTAATCTTATGTCTTCGTATTCTCCAGTATATTTAGTAAATGTTTGTTGTCATAAGTGATAAACTGAATGTGACATAGCAAGAAACCAAATTCCACTGTGAATGTTAATTACTCAGTATACTAAAAGTCTTGTCTCAGTTTCTGTATGCTTTTGATCTCCAGTAATAGGAAACAATGTAAGCCATCCTTCCCTAACATCCTCTGTGCTGCTCTCCAGTTCTGAGTGTTGTCATTCATTTTAGACTGGCCACAGATGAGAGCTTTTAGGTCTTTTTTTCCACTTTCCATGCCAAATGTCCCAATTAATTAAGACTGTCTGCTTGCATTTGACCCTATCCATAATTTTGCATGCTTAAAGGTAAAAGTAATATCCAATGGATTAAGTTTTCAAAAGAGAAGGTGAGTATTCCCATGCTGTACTTGCAATACATCACTGCCATGTTAAGCACCTTCAAGCAATGTGAAGTAGATCATCAGCAAAATGAAATCATTGCCACAGACTGACATTTTTCTTTACATGGAATGATAAAATATAAACAACTAGATAGATAGTGGAAACAGAAATCCAGTGCCATTTTTATCTCTGTTCTCCATAGCTGTATCTTTCTTGATAAGATCTTGGCATGTTCATCTAACATTGTTACATAAATATGTAGTTGTCAGCATAAGCTCAGCACACAGCCACAGCAGAGCATGTATTTCTTCTTTCTTTACTGCTATGGACAGTACTGCTATCTAATCTGTTGCTAAAACCTGTAATCAGGGCATCATTCCTTGCTTCCTTGAGCCTTTTGGTCTAGGTGTAGCATCTTTTAACTCACACTGTTAGCAACTGGTGTCACTAGGTCACCAGTGTCTTTGCACCTTATGCTGATTCCCCTTTCTTTAGACTGTATCCTTGGTGTGCTGTTTTAATGTTTGTATTAAATTAACGGGCATTTCACAGGTCTGCTTATCACTTCCTATAAGAGGCTAACCTCACTTTGAATTAGCTCATGAAGCCAGCGTCTCTCCTCCCCTCGGTTACATGTCTTCTCATCTTGCTTTCTCCCAAGTGTTCCCTTTGTGTCTAGGAAGAATCTCATCCTTGATAAATGAAATGGTTACAAAAACCTCAAATCTTTCCCTGTTGTGTGGTCATGCTCCATTGTCTCTCCTGTCCACTTTTGTGCACTGTTGTCCACTGCTGCGTAATGCCTCTCATTATGCTTATAACACATTTTGGCAAGATTATGCTGTAGCTATACACAGGCTAACACAGGGAGTCCTGAGCTTCGATGGAGGCTTAGGCACTTACCAACTACTCTGAAAACTGCAAATGTAGATGGCAAATCTAAAAAAATCTCAAAGTCTCCTCTGGGGAGGGATTCAGCATTCAGTTACAAATGTTTTAAACTAGGGTTGCTGAAACTATGCTTAAAGCACCGGAGTCAATCCGCTTGCTTCAAACATGAGTTTGAATGTGACTGTACCTTCCCAGGGTTGAGATGGCTGCTCTGTTATAAGCTGTCCTTTGTACACTAATATTCACAAAAGGCTGCAAACAGCAGGTTGAAACCTGGATGTGACTGTATTTGTTGTTTATCTTGCAAAATATATTTCCATTTTAGTACTTGGTATGAAATGTTTACTGGAACTTCAGGCAGTTTTCTTTCATTATAAATACTTGTATAGTGCTTTCCATCTGAGTGAGCTGTAGAAACCATGATCTGTTAAGCCTCATACAATACTCCTTCTAGATAAGGAAATGCACAGTCCAGAGTTGTAAATTCCTTCCTGACGCTGCAGAGGGAGGGGAGGCTGAATTTATGGCCCTGACACTGTTTAATGGAATCCCCTGCAGTACAAGCGGAAGTTGGAGGCACCAAAGATCAGTTTTGGTTTTGTGTGTCAGACTATGGCCTTCCCTGAGATGTCAGAGAAAAGATGACTGGATGCATGACATGGTGCTCATCTCTGCACCCGCTGTCTGTACAGCACTGATTCAGTGGGTGCACACTGTGATATTAGTGAAAAAATGCTATCAAGAACTCATTTTGTGCTACACAGGGAAGTTTTAGTTCCTAAGAAAGCAAAGTTTGGTGCTCAACTCTGCCTTTGACAAGCTCAGTGGCTTTTCCTAGCCAGCTGACCTCTGTGCTTGTGATTTTCCCCTCCTCCCATGTGCCTGTGTTGTCTGTTTAGCTTGTAAGTGCTGTCAGATAGAAATTCTTTCCCACAGCATGCCTGTATATTGCCTAGAAATATAAGGTCACCATCTCAGTCCATGCCTCTACGTGCTCCTGTAACACAAGTGAATAAGAAAGGATTGTGAAGCTGGGAGAGGGAAATTGGTAGCGTTAGCCATTCAAGAGCTCAAAGCAACTGACAGTGTTCCCTCTCCATGGCCTTAGGTGCAGGGATAGGATAGCAAGAGGCTAGCTTTTGCTTATAGAGAAGAGATCCAATTCAGAGATTAAAGTGACCAAAACTGGAACTGCTTGTACATGCTTGTGCATGTTTGCCAGCCTCCATCTTGTGAGTGTGCCATTTCGAGGCCAGCCCAGCCCTCCAGCAGCACATGCAGCCAGGCCTGCTTGTCAGCGTGCATGACGGGCACTTTGTTTACATGAAACTTACAGCTTGAGTTTTACTGCATCCCGAAGGCTCTCAGATCACTTAAGGAAAATCAATTAATAATTTGATAAAACACAAAACAATTCCCTTCATCCACATTCTTCCCCCCCCCCTCCAAATAAATTGACCGAATCCTGCGATCATCCCTCACACCTGTCACAGCACACAGCAGTGCCTTGCAATGTGCATAGTGCAGAACTACTTAGTGACGCTTGCCATTATGTCCTTTTGGTATTAGCTATTTGTTTCTCAGACATGTTTATCACAGTTTTAATAAATTACCTGTGTTGGAACTTCAGAAGGGGTCTCCAGGGTATCAAGCTCCTGTGCTCCGTTATTAAGAAGTTGGATTTCAGCAAGTTATTGTTTGTAGAGCACTGTAAATGTGCCTTGTCCTTGAGAGACAAAAGACAATGCTTCAAAAAGGAGTTTAGCTGTCCACTTGTAGACTAAGGCAGCAAGTCTTTATGGGGAAGTTCTAGAGGTTTAATAGGACAGAAGTAAATAGGATGATGGAAATATGTTTGCAATATTCTTCATAGAAACCTCAGTTAAACAAGAGCCTTTTCATGGATTTTCTGGACACAGTCGTTAGAACTGTTTTCCAGAGAATGTTTTCTTCTTGGTGCTAGAAGATCTAATTCTTAGCAGTTTCTTTTAAATGCTGTAGAATTTGCCTGGGAAAGGGCAGATTTACACTGGCACTGTCCTGTGTGGAGATTGCAAGGTACATAGAAACATAGAAATAAACTTACTAAATGCTTTTGTCATTATCAACAAGAAATCTGTGGGTTGTATTTTAGAGGTATAGTGTGTGTTCATCAGTATAGATGAAAAGGATGAGGTTAGCAACAAGTAGGGCAATAAAGTGGTCCTGGAGTGGCCACAGCCTAAAGAACTCAGCCTGAATCCTAATTTAGCAAAGTTCTTAAGTATGTGATTAATTAAACTGATCAAGTAGGATATGTAATTAAATATGTGCTTTACATCCACTGAATTTGGCAATATTAAATGCAGCGTAGAAACATGGTCCCTCCATGATCCTCTCTCTCCAGATTTGGAGAAGTTTCCACATCTTGCTATGGGATGATCTGGTCAAAAACAATTTCTAAATGGAAATGAGAAACTCAGGAACTGAAGGCTAGTAGAGTATAAGGACTACAGGAGCTGCTTTTGAAGCAAGGTTGTTTTTATTTTTTCCTTTTTTTTTATTATTTTCTTTTTTTTCCAGAGGTACATTTCTGTGAACATAGTAGTGCCTTGTACAGTTACTGGAAAGAAAGATGGAAATAAATACAAGGAGAAAGAAATGGTTCTGCCAGCTCTGATCTCCAGTACGCAATAACTGTCATCTCACAGCACCTCTTACCCTTCTCCTTCATGGATAGCTCAGCAAAGAGTGATGTGACTAGCAGGCTCTGCCCACGGTGCCCTGCACAGCACAAGCAGAGAGCTGAAATCACCTCTTGCTCCTCAGGCAGATTGAAGAGCCTCCTGTGTGCGCTGCAGGGGGATGATAGAAATGGGAGCTCCTGCTGCCTGCAGTCCCCGTAGGCTGCAGCTGGGACTTTGGCATTTGCTGATGCTAGCAGGAACCTGAGGAACTCACCACCTTGTAAAAAATGCTAGGCTTCTCACAGCTCCTGCTTTTCTGCAGTAATCCTGTACTTGTTTGTTCATCTCCTTCCAAGCATACACAATGTGTATGTTTGTATTACACTTTTTTCCCCCAGTAATAGGAGAGAATAGCATGATTCTGGGTCTGACCTCAGGCATGCAAGGCTGCCAGAAGCTTGTACAGAACACTTACTTAGTGGAAGTGAGGTTGATAACAGATGGATAGGTTTGTATTAAGGGAGTTTAGAAATTAAGAATGGGTTTAATTTGCCCAGTAAATATAGAAGTAACCTATTCTAATCCAGACTTCAGTTTCTAGTTTTAAAGCAGAGATCTGGAGCTGCTTTTACACAAGAAATAACCTAGCAATCTGTCTTGTGCAAGTACAGTGCAGGGATTAGTGTATGCTTAATCTATTAAATTCATATGTGGTGCTTTAAATAATTATAAATTGCTGGCCTGAACATAAAAGCTGGTCCATAGAAGTCAAGGAGATTTTCACATCAGCATTTGAGAATGCACATAACTATTGATAACAGGATTTGCTAATGACAGACAGGTACTTTGGATGCCAACACTGGGATATGCAGGTAATTAAATAAATGTATCTAGAAAGCTTCTCTCAGCAGTGTGTGCTGAATAACTGATTTGACAGCACATGATGAGCTAGAATTTCTAGATTACTGTTGATCTTCAGTCTGAACTGGGAGCAAACTGTGATGCTTATAATTAGAAGAGACATTAACTCTTTCTTTCTTTGCTTCACTGTGGCATTTGAATGCTTAGATATGCACTGAGCTTTAGCCACTGTTGCCCATTTCTGTTAATTTTCTTACTGGCCAGTGTTAGACCATATACACGTGGTAATGTGACTCTCCTTCACTCTCCTTTTTTGGAAAATCAGCCTGCATAGAGCTCAAGTCCATGCAACTATACTGAATGGAAGGCACATTAATTACATTTTCAGTTCAGGGACAAAGTTGCTATGTGCACAGATGGCTGGGCAGTCCTGCTCAGGGTTTACATTGCTCTTGTCTTACACAACAGCTGCAGCCCTGAGCTGGTTGTTTCATTCACATGTCATGTGAATCCAGTGTTCTTCCATTCTGCACTTGGGCCCTGTGATTGTAAATGAGGTCCTCAAAGTAGCTGGGAGCACTGTAAGAAGCTGCATTTCTTTTGGAAGAATGTGTTCACTTGGTTGCTTAAGCATGAGACAGGCAGGAAGCAGCTAGGAGAAAGTGCATACTAACCTGCACTTGTATGTAGTCTTGCTGCCAGCTTTGTCATGTATTCATCTAGGCTCTGTTTTCCATGACCTATGCTGTGAATTTTATTTTTTGCTGAATGTGTCCAGAGTTTTCCACTCTACTGCTTTGGATGGGCAGGAGGTACAAAAATAATTCCAGATAACATTTCTGTAGCTGGGAAATTTAAATGGCCCAGGCCATGAGAAAATGAATCATAAATTCAGGATAATGACACAGCTGGGTGACCAAAGGTGCACAGTGGTTACATCTTGTACATCAGCCGTACAGAGGCAGCTTTCATCAGCAAGAAGAAATAGTGTTCATTTGGTTTATTGAGGAAGATGAGGAAAGGAGGGGAAGGCAGTGAAGTCAGTGTGCAAAAAGCTGGCTACTGAGAAGCATTAAGGTTAGGTAAGAAGGGAAAGGAACAAAGCATCCCTTAGAGCACTTGGTCATGTGCGAGTGTAAGCAGGTATCTGCATCACTAGGTGCACACAGGTGTACTCCAGATGAGATATCTTTCTGAAGGTATCTCTGGTAAATGACCAGAATGTAGTTTAATTTAGAGGCAAAATGAATCTCAGGGAGAGGAAGTAAATGTAATTTGCAAAGGAGAGGGTTGAACAAATGAGTGAGATGCAGGAAGCAAAACACCAGCATTACACTGGGAGTTTGCACAGAAAAGCTCAGGATGACAGAGATGACATATTCTGATCTGAAAAGGCATCTGATCAATCAAATAAAGAAACCAAGCCAGGCTAGAAAGCTTATGTGAAGGAGTCTGCGCAGGTCCTCTCACCAGGTCCAATCCAAAGGCCATGGCTACAGTTGTGTGGGCAGTCTGGCAGAAGGATTTGTCTAGGCATTAGGTCAGCTGGCTGGTGCACGTTCATACCCTGAAGTACAATTATTTAAACACATATTTGCTGCTTGGCCTTGCAATTATATTTTTATTATTGACATGATGTTCTGCTTTGCGGGATCATACATATTTTCTTTGAGTCACTAGAGGTCACTGAAGTCACTGAGCCCTCAACTAGTTTCTCCCTGCCCCACCAAAGATGTGTGAGATTTGTAAAATATGCTCTGAATTGCCATATTGCTTAATTATCTTCCTAGCTCTAATGAAGTGCACCCTGACTAATGGTGCAGTCACAAACAACATGTTCCCATAATTTGGGCTATCACCAAGAACTTCTGTTATCACTAAGACTCATCAAGGTGGTGCTTCAGAAGGCTGAAGGGCACTGTTGCCTAATAAAATAAAATGTTTTGGCACCAAAAACATAGCTGGAGGGGATCAGTGCTCTGACATGAGCAATGTTTACAATGTGCCTCAGAGCTCTGCGTGCAGGTGTCTGGCAAGAAGAGCAAAGTGTCCCCTAGGAGGCCAGATTCGTCTCTGTAGCTTTACTACAGTTCCAGAAGACCCAGAGTATTTGCAGAGAAGCAGCATTGATTTCTGTAGTAACCAACAATTTTTGTTTTCATTTTGCCCTGTCAAGCACTGCCAAGTTAAAAATGAGCTGTATAATGGTGAGTGCTCTGTCCCTGTTTTTGAAATGGAAAGAGAAGTCACCTAATATGGTATCTCTTTTCTGGAATTGTTTTGTATATTAAGCTCCTGAAAAATTGATCTGAGATCCAAAACCACAGTGGATAGAGGAGAACACGAGCCAGAATTGGGACCAGAGATCAAAACGCCAATGTGCAGTTGTTTCACAGATGTCAAAGGTTCCTGGCAGTCACCAGTCAAAATTCCTTGCTCTTCTGTCATGGCTTATCAAAGTGAGCTTTCCCATCTGATGACATATCCTCTCTCAGGATATGACCAAATGATCCTTTTCAGTAAGAACTTATTTCAGTTCTGACAAAAACACTTTTCAGGCGTAAGCTTTTGGCCTTCAGAGCCAGTTGGACTGCAGTGCTTGGGAGATATTTCCCAAGAGACTCCCGGAGAAAAATCTCTACTCTTCTCCCATCAGATCTTTGCATGGTATTACCCCAAGCCAAATGGAATGGGATGCTCAGCTAATGAACAAGACACCATTTTTTGGAAAGTGGAACGAGTATCCCTTTTCCAAATGTTGTATGTGAATGCATTTCCTGGGTGGTAGTATTTCTTGTGGTTATGAACAAATGTCTTCGTGGAACCGAGTTTTTGGAGTTGATTCATTCTTAAGTACTCTCTTGTATTTCTCCTGTAAAAAGTAGGATTAATCGTGTGTCAAGGGGACAATTTCTAAGGAAGCCCAGTATTAAAAATAAATAAATAAATCTTGGCTATAGTGAGAAAGTTCAAGAAGAGTTCAGATCTGGGCCAAACTTTGAAGCTATTTACTATGTTGGTAATGGATTGGAGGGTGTTGGGGGGAAAGAAGAAGTCCTGACTCTTTTAGAGGAGCTTCAGATCTGTATCTGAACTTTGAAAGCATGGCCTCTTCCTATGAAACAGAGCTATATTTTTTGTATGCAGAATAATGTATTATGTATAGTACAGACGCTTATATGTATTTTCACCTCCAGCTAACAATAGCTGCTTGAATTTGTTAGGACAATTTTTAAAAAATACTGAAGATATGAAAGTTGTAGAGGGCATAGAATGATTGCATCTATTTCTGAATTTCTTTAAATCTGAAAGTTCTGACACACCTTTGCTGGACTTTCCTTGTGAAGGTGTTAGTCAAGGTTGGCCAGGGAATCCCACCAGCTCATGGTTGAGGTCTTGCAGTCCCCAGTCAGTAGTGCCCTCAGCAGTTTACTCCACATCAGGATCTGACTACACTTCTATGGCACCACAAATCACTATCCAACTTTTCCTCGCTTCTTGTCTCTCTGGGTTTTGTCCATCAGCTCTCAATTCTCATTTGATCCAGCTTACTTCACTGCAGGATTACTTCAAAGGTGATATCTTGAAGGTAAATTTAAGGAGTCCACCATATCTGTACAGGACTACTTGGTTTTGCCATAGAGAAAGTTTTCATTTTGGTGATGAAAGCTGGTGTTAGGTCTTAGATGTTTTGAGAAGGGGTGAGAGCTTATGGGACTTGACTCTTGGACCTTCCAGTTGAATGGTAGTCAGAAGTTGTATTTACATGTAAATCAAAGCCTTACCCCTGTTAACATTCCAGTTGCTTCTACTTCTGGACATTTCATCTTTTTGTCATTTGTGTGCACAGTGAGCACAGTGGGAGTGAGATGCATGTTTACTGTCATCACACTGCTTATAAAATGGGCTGTATAAATTAGCTGGAGATACTTGCTTTTGTGCTGGGAGTCTCCAGATTTGGTGGTTTGTGGCAATGTCGTGTGACCTGTGCATTTTGGTTTCTCAGGCAACAGCATGGGGTTCAGATGAAGACACCAGGAGGTCCTGTCAAAGTAAAGGGAAAACAGAGGTAAGTTTTGCTTTGCTACAGAGATAGTGCGAGTAAATTTATTTATATTATTCCATTAGAAATCCACACAGGAAGCATCTGACACCAGCATGAGTTTGTAAATCTTCAATACTTAGCACCCCAAGTGCATTAGCACCATAGAGCAACCATTTCAAAGGCCCCTTATCCAAGTTATTAGACTTGCTCTACATGAAATGTAAAGGTAACTTCACTTCTGGAGAGGACACAATTTATGACATATCAAGGAGAAGAATGGGGGCAAGTCCAGGGTAATATCTTGAAAAGGGTCTGAGCCTGATCAGACTGGCTTAGTTTCAGTACTCAGCAGTGAGCTGCTGACATTTGGCCACATGGATCTGTATTGGATATTTGTTTGCTATTAGAACTCACCTTTGTACAATTCACTTGAAAGTGAGAATTGAATCTGCTTCAACACTGCGGTTCACTTCATGTGGAATATCACAGAACTCTTTAGGATGCTGGTGCTGTCTGCTAAATTGTGGCTCAAAGCTAGAATTTTGCCCATACCACACAAAATGTGGAGTTTGCAGGCATTTCTGACCAAGTCTTCTATCACATTTCTGAGAAACTAAGACAAAACTATGTATATAAAAGGAGAAAATACGGTGATTTTTTAAATCTGCTGTTGATACTGTTCAGGCCTCAACTGAGAATGTCCTGTTGTCATGAATATGACACCATAAAGAGCTTTATGTCCAAATCAAATGAGCTGGACAAAGAATGAGAGTATAAGCATCATCATCTTTGCTATAGACTTGGACAGTCAAGCAGAGGGCAATTGTGTAGCTTGCCCAAAATATGGAGTTCTGCCAAGTCCAGTTCAGTTGTTCAAATGCAGGATTATATGATCTTTCATTGTCTGCATTTTTTTTTTTTTAAATAAGAAACTTAATGTGATTAGTGTATTAGCCTGTATATACATGAAAATACTGGCTTGAATTGTGCAAGATGGGCAACAAAGAGGTTCATGTAATTGTGGAAAAAAGGAGTATGTTTATCCCAGAATGTCTTTCTGAGTTTTGTATAAGGTCTACATTATGTAGGAAAACACCATGGAAAAGAAATAGGTTATGTTAGGAAAACACTGAAAGAAGACAGAATTAAAAACTCCAAAACTCAAGACAGAAGGAATTTTTGGTCTTTGTACTTTAAAATGTATATTCTTACGAAAGGGTTTTGCTCTTTTTCCCATTGTAAAAGTTTTTGAGACTCAGATTGTATTCCATTGTTCCTGAAGAATTTGAATGTATAACCCAGAATTATTTTGTCATTCCCCAGATAAAAACCTTATGAGACTGCATGCACTTGACTGAACAAATTCTAGGATAATTTCAATTTATTATTTTTACTGTCATGCCGGAAGAAAGCAGTGATCTGAGCATCTTTACTGCTACTGCCTCTGCACACTGTAAAGACTTTGCCAAATATTTCTTGAAGATGAGGCCTGAAACAGCTGAGTTTATGCTGGTTGTGATCCAGAGCTTGAAACTGTTTGGTTGGTGCAGGGACCTGGGGTGTGCAGATCTGAGGAAAAATAATTAATCAGGTTGTTAGACACTTCTTGACATACAATTAATGGCTAATGAAAAAAAAAAAAAAAAGGCAGAAGGATTCTGCAGCAGTTAAGTAAACTCAGATGTCTCAAGTCTGTACCTACTCTAGTCTGTATGTCCATGGTCAAGTCCCTCTTGGAGAGTCTACACATTCACTGCTCACTATGCTGTAGAGAGATGACTTAGTGCTAGCTCCAGAGCTAATTAGCTGGTGATGAGCTCTACTGTAGCTGAGAAGTCCAGCTCTGACCCAGTATCTTTGCTCTTGGCTGGTTAAATGCATCAAATGAGGGCAGCACTAATGTGTTTCTATTTATGCTTTGCGATGGTGGTACAAGAGGAGGAGTTCTTTTAGCCTCAGCTCTGCTTTGTCAAAAAGTGACTAATGGCAGTTTTCTACCTACCGCAGATGATTTGATGATAAATATACTAAGGATTGTCAGGTACTTAGATATGTGGTGATAAAGGCTAGAAATAACGAGGACCTTCGGCTTCTATGTTAATTCACAGTGTAGTTTGGATAAGTTATATGACTGGTTCATTTTCTTTGCCCATTTAATAAAGTAGGTGTTTTAAGGTGAAGTTTTCAAAGCTACCTAGTGTATTAAAATGCCTTTCCCTTATGCCTGTTGGGTATCTAAATCAAATTCTTCCCACTGCTTAGAAAATCTCTTCCTGAAATGCCTAGAGCTTTACCATAAGTAAAATAAGAAGTGCAAGAGTAAAAGCCACAAAGTACGTATCACAGAAATATAATTACTGATTATCACTCCACATTTTAATACCTATTGGCTAAAGAAAATGGAGATGAGACAGCTGGTTTCCAGATTTAAGTCTAAAAGGTACTATTTGGTCTTTTCTTTATATAGTTCTGACCAAAGATTTCAACCAGTTATTCCAGCACTGAGCTCACTAACTTGTGTTTGGCTACTGTACCTTCCTGAGGAAGGCAGAAAGTTGTGACCATAAGGTCTGAAGCGAGTGGATGACTGCACGGTTTGCTGGCTTGTTGGAATGACCAGTCGCATTCTCTGTTAACAGCATGTGCTTTATTTCCTCTTTGAATCTGGCCTCAAGTTTTGAGTGGCTTTCTCATTTTGGTAACGTAAAAAGCTGAGTTCTCCAAGTCTTTCCCTAAGTCATTTTTCCACTACCCTTGAATATTTTTTGTGTCTGCTTTCTGCACACTCCAATTTTTACCTGTATTCTCTTGTCAGTCTCTAATGCCTGAATGTGATTAAAATAGTCTTTCTCCTCTTTTTCTCTCTTCTCTTATACCCAGCAGTTTCATAAGCTCTTCTGTCGTAGGAGATCATGCAGAATTGTCTAGTCACTGTGACCACTAAATACTTTTCCCAATTGCTCATTTGGGGCAGTAATGTCCAAGGCTGTACACAGAATTCTTTTGTTCCTTGATCTTCAATTTATATCTTTTTAAAAAAGTATTTTATTTGGGGCCAGTTCACCAACTAACATACATCCCTGCTTTGGCCTCATTGGTAATTGCTATTTTCCTAATCCTTGGGTTATCCACAAATGTTGGCTTAAAAAGAATGTTGATTCTGGACTAGTGTCTTGCCATCTGGGTCCTTCCACGAATAGCAGGTCTGTGAATAATTTCTCACTGGAGGACTTTTCTTCAGTCCAATAATTTACAGATTTCCATCCATTAATGTATATGTTCTTGAACCTGATTTTAAAAATTGCTCTCAACTATATGTTGTGGTATTAAAATATTTTACTTCAGAAAAATCTTTTTCATTTATGTTGCTATTTTTATGAACCAAAGCTTGTGATTTCCTCAAAGAATTGCATATACATTGTTTGCCACGTCTCTGGAGATCCATGCTGGCTTCCACTCATAATTATTCCTGTTTTTGCAGCTTTTATAAAATACATTCTGATCAGCACCTTAAAGTTCTCCCCTGGAAACCATCCACCATACTGAGAGATACTGCAAAGAACAAAATCAATGTTATGCTGCCTTTCTTCCTGTCTTCCAAGTGCTATCACCCAGAGGTTGTAGTTAAAATGAGCGATGGATAGAGTGCAAAGGGAAGAAGTGTCACTAGATCAAAACGTATTTGATTTCATTAGGAGTTACTCTACTTCTAGTTTGTAATTAGCTTGTTTGTGCATAGCAGTCCCTATTTGCCACATCCAAGGAATTTTGCCTGACATAGAAAATTGTGGCTTTCTAAACAAGAGCCCTTTTTCATGTTTAAGAATAGAATAATTTGTTAGTTTCCCAAAAGCTGCACACCGCCATACCACAGAATTGTAGGGTTTGGAAGGGACCTCTGAATATTATCTGGCCCAGAACGGGGGCCAAAACGTCAAAGGGAACCATTCATGAAAATGACAGAGATCCAGCACGTACATGCTGATCTAAGAAGTCTGTAGCAAGGAGAAAGATGATGCACAAGTAACATTTCTGGTGTAAGAAAAAGCCAAGAGAAATGTATGATAGGGCATCCAGCTATGTTTATCCCAGACTGGTTGTCTCCCTTTTCTTGTATGATGTCCTGATACAAGAAGTTCTTATGATTCACACTAGGGTGCAGGGAATCCTAACCCAAGTCTTCAGAGCACCTAAATGGGTTTAGTGCAGAAGTTGCTAGGGTAATGGAAGAATCTGGTATTTCAGGCCTACAAATGGTTCTGTGATGAAGAGGATATGCTCCCTAGTTATCTAATGTAGCCAGGAATCTCCATGCCACTTATAAATAACAGGCATCCAGACATAACAGATGTCATATAAATCCACAGGTAAATACTTGTAGTTGAGAGGCAGTCACATGGATGTTTTTTTCCCTTTCTAACTGTTCCAAGAAATCTGAAACTACATTCCTAATACTTCTGCTAAGCATTCAGTTCTGTAGCCCCAGAGTTTGATTCAAAGTCCATTAAAGAAAACTTAGCGGGAAAATCACTAGCAATGCTCTTTGGTATCCATTGTGTTCAAAGGAGAAAGACGGCTTGGTCAGGGTCTTGGGTTAAGCTGATTAATAAAATTGGTTACCCAAAGAAATAAACACAGATATCTAAAAACGTTTTAATAACTGTTTGAACAAATTAGATGTGATTATTTTTAAAAAAATTGGATGAATTGCAACAAATAAGTGTTTGCCACACTCTAAAATGTGATTGCAGGGGTAACACAGAGTACTGCAGGCTCATTCTCTGAACTGCAGTATATCTAGCTTTATAATAAAAGGAATTTTGGATGGCTGGTGTAGCTAGTAAGTCATCTTAATGTGCCAGAGCATCTAGTGGTTGAAGAACAGGAAGGCCAGTGCAGTGGGACCTGGTGATTCAGTGGAGAGACTGAACTCTTCCCACTGCACTGCAGAAATCAGGAGTAATCAAGCATCCAACAGAGCAGGAGCCCTCTCTGGATACAGCTGTCCACACATTGTTGCCTGAAAGCTTTTGTCTACCTGTGGTGACTCTATATAGGTGTTGGGCAGACCTAGCTATGCAAGAGTAATGTGCAGGACAACTTGCATCAGTAGAGAAACATCCTCCCATCATGGTAACAACTCCTGAAACAAGAATTCCCCTTTTTGCAATGTATGGATTTTTTTTATGGTGGTGTTGATGTAGCCAACAGGAGCTGAATGTAAAAGAGGAGCAAGTTTTGCAAGAAGTAACCCGTTGTCCCTGCTGATGTAGCTGGAAAGAACAGGCAGGCTTTGGGTCATTGTTGAACAGATTTCTATAAGTTTTTGATAAAACTTGCTGTTTCTACTCTTGATGTCCTTATTCTCCATATACACCCCCATCTACCTGTTTTATCTTGCTATGTTCTGGCCTCAGTGAACTCCTGGCAGAGAGTTCTACGGATTAATTGCACGTTGTGTGAAACTATTTTCATTATTTTGTAGCTCTGTCAGAAGGTCGTAACTGTGTCTTTGCCAAGTTTCATCCCATTTCTCCTCTTATCGACTCTGACCTAACCCCAAAATAAATTTCTCTATTCTGAAGAGTTTGTGCTTCTTTACTGAGGACAACAGACTGTCTGAAACAGCTGTTTTCCTGATAGAGCATGTAACTGTGTTTTTAATTTATGATTAAAATGTATTGATTAGTTTGTGATGAAATAGTGTTAGCCTAGAAAAAGAATCAAAAACGAGATCTCTGAAAACAGCTTGAGTGTTTTTTTCAAAGTAAAGGCCAATTAAAGCAGTATATATGACTCTTGAAGAAAAATATATCTGTATGACAAGATTAAGGGCTTATAACATTTTGGAATCCTGTGTTCAGAGATGACAGATGAAACATCTCAAGAAGCAACTACAGCTGTTTGGTTTTTTTTGTACATCCTGAAAACATCATCTTGACTTTTACCTCAGACTGAAGCCAGCAGGAGTTCAGCCCCTCCATTTGCCAATCTGTCCACACAAATGAAGAGAGTAGCACTCTTGGTTCTTGGGTTAGAAATGTGCTTTCAAAGCAGCCTGACATCTGTATTGCTGAAAAGGGGCTTGATCCTATCCACAGTAGTGGACACTATGGCATCCACCGGCAGACACAGATAGAGCTAAATGTTGCAAAAATGAAAGAAATGAGAACAGGCTTAAAGTGAAGAGGGGCGTGAGGAGCTTCAGTAGAGTTTATTCTTTTACAAACAGTGAGACATATACCCGGTAGGGCTGAGCATTATAACTCATGTGCTCTTTCTAGGTAAACAAGGGTCTTTCGGCTAGGAGAAAGTGATTTTTGCTCAGTCTAAGGCCTTATCTACAAGAAGGGACCAGTACCAGTACCAGTACCAATTCTAAAGGAGTGAGAACCTTACAATCAGTAATACGTAATTCTGAAGAAAATTAGAGATGTGCTTAATGCTCTGGCAGTGAGCCACAGGTTTTTATCAGCTCTGCCATATATTTAATGATAATCCCAAGTAATATAACTGGGTTATTCTCATTAACCACATAAATATTGAGTCTTCCCCCTTTATTTAAGTCCTTAATCTCATGATCCCAATAATATCTTCTGGTGATGAGCTCTGCAATCTGATCATACACAAATTGAACTGTCTACTTCATAATGTGAGAGCAGGATCCAAATACTGTTTTGTCTGGAAAGAGCAGGGATTCAAGTTTGCCAGGTTTTCCAGCTATGTTAAAGTCCATCTGAATTTTGCTTCCTGCATACTGAGTTTTCCAGCCATGTGAAAGAAACTGCACTAAATAGCTCTTATTTTCTGTAAGTGTTTATGAAATAATTTTACTAACCATTTGCCTCAACTACAGATTATTGTAGGGAGCAGCATGGTGGATGACTTATCAGAGCAAATCCAGGCTGGCTTGAAGAACACAGAGAAAAACCCGTTCCTTTCTAGTTATTTTGAGAACAGGATAGAAAGGGGATCTAATATAGATTTCACCGACAGTGAAAAATCACACAAGCTGGAATATTTAAGTGGTACAGCTTCTTCTTTGCTTTTCTTGGAGTTTTTCATAGACTGATGTGATTGGTAGTGGGTACAGCAATAAGAAGTACTGGATGAGCATAGTATTCCTCTTAAAGCCAGGCAGATTAGAGAGACAGGGTCTGGTAGTTAAATCTTTGTTGCTGTTTTGCCGGATCTTCTCTCATTCAGTGTGTCACCATGGCAAACCCTGTAGCACCTCTGTGTTTCAATTCCTGGAGCCAAGAGAACAGGGAAGATAATGGACATCCATTTCAGTATATTACTTAATGATGTACAAATTGCTTTGAGACCATTGGATGAAAAGTGCATGTTATCTTTGCTTTTCCTTTAAAAGTGCGGCATGCTTTCACCACCATTAGTAAGGCAAGTCCAGGGAAAAAACCTACTCAGAGCCTGGACAGTTAAGTCATAGGAATAATTGTGGTTGGATATGGCCCGCACCTAGGAGCATTATTATCTAAAGAGAGTAGAAAGCACCTACTAGGCACCCCAGTTCCTGCTTTTTACAGCCAGTGACATAATCATTGTGTCTGGTGCATTCAGCTCCCTGAAAAGTATCAGCTGTGTCAAACGTTTCCAATCTAATACCTCATCCGTACTGACTGTGCTCTTTTGCACTTTGCTAGCACAGTTGGGAATAGGCTGGAAGTCACAGATGAAATATTTTGATGAAGATTCAGACAGCAGCAGACATATTTGCTCAGTATGGTTTCTCTTCTGTTTCAGTAAATGACCTCTGCTTTTGACTGAATGGGTACAAATAAAACCACGCTTAATTAGGCTAAAATAAGAATCTTACCAGCATCTAGCATCCTTACTGACCTGGGCTACTGTGTCTTGGAGCAATATGTGCAGCAGTAGACTCCAGAAAAACATCCAGCAAGGTCTCAGAGAGAAATTCTTGTTTTTATGTACTAGCTTCTCAGCTGGGAACATTTCTGTGGAAAATAAAGCTTGTTAATCAGTAATATAGGTCTGTGCAAAGAAGAAAATTCTGCAAATTAGGATTTTAGATTTCTGCCAGACAGAGTTTTATTTAGGCACATATTGAAGTATCTATGCAGGAAAGGATGCAGCAGTGTAAATGGTGTTAGCTGGTTTAGGGCAGATGCTGTGTTCAGACTCTGCACAAAGCAGAAAAAGGTGGCAGCAGAGGGGAGCAGGTAGATTTTCTCTGACTGTGTGAAGTTTGGGTACAGAGCTGCATTTTGAAATAGGTGCTAAATCAATCACACCCTGAAAATAAAACTTGGTGGGGAGAGAAACCAATACCTTTTTACATAGCATTTTCTCAGTGATTTCTGGTCCTTCACAGTTAAATACATAGTGTTTCTAATATTATGTGGGAATGGATAGCTGCACTTTGCTGAAACAGGAATGCTGGATTGCCCCTATTATGAATTGTCCTGTTACTGGCTTCCAGGTATTAAGTGTTGTATCCCCAAAGCCAAGCTGAGACATTGGTGGCAGTTTCCGTACTGTGATCTCTGCCTTGACCAGGCTGGCTACAGTCTTCTCATTCCAATGCAAGCCCCAGTCATTTGTCCGTGGCTGATGCTAGTGGGTTTCCTCTAAATGCTGTCCTTCAGCAAGTTGATTTCCATACACCAAATGAAAGAAGATAGAAGTTAATCCAGCTAAGTAAGCCTCTTCCTTTCCAGAAGATGCAGAGTTTTTTTACACTGCTAACTCTTGCAGATGAAGTCTTCAGGGAAATGCTCAGCAGCGTGGAGTGTTGCGAGACAGGGGAGCTCACGGAATGAATGCTGCTTACAGAAGAAGTGGTGTCTGCAGCTGTAGGCTCAGCTCAGTGGCAAATTATGATCTATGGAAGGCGGGAAGCAAAGCAGCTGGGATAACTCAGCCTACGTTGTTTTTTTAACAACTTTCTTCTTTTCCCAGGTAGCAGCAATAGATAAGAGATAATGGCCTTATGGATATTAAGAAAATTTTTTTTCTCTGAAAGAATGGTGAAGCAGCGGCACAGGCTGCACAGGGAGGTCCCTGGAGGGGGACCTCCTCCCTGTCAAGAACTGTGGAGATGTGGCACTGAGGGACATAATGAGCACTGTAGGGATGGGTTGGGGTCAGAATGGATGCTCTTCGTGGTCTTTCCACTTAATGATTCTTAATGATTCTGTGAAATGGTTTCTTAATATCCATAAGTTGCAAGGAGGGGATTTGCCATTTCTCTCTTCCTGTCCTGAAAGGAAAACTCCTTCCACCAGGGAAAATCCTGAGCATAGGTGCTTATTTTGAAAGGAAATGACAGGCTGTCCAAGCACAAGATTATCTTGATCAGACCTAAATTGAAGAGAAATTTCTGAAGCTTGTGTCTGGATATTGTCAAAGCCGGGAAAAACAGGGCAGAAATATGAAAAGAGGGAAGATTCCTCCTCCAGTCTAAGCAGAGCACAGAAAGAGCCAGTTGTGTAGCTAACACAGAGTCAGCCTGATAAATAAAATCCTAACCAGAAACTATTTGTGCAGAGCTATGATTAGAGAGGTAAGGAGCAATTTTGGCTTGCTTGCTGACACTGCTGGCTCCTTGCAGTGGAACGCTACTGCAGAGCTTGATGTAACAAATGTTGGTCCAAGTTAGCACTAGGGAAGGTGCATTCCAGCTGTAATGCAGGTACTTTTTTAAAGTAATAAAGAACCCTGCAGTCTCCCTTTCAAAATTCATTTGTCTTTGTCTTGTGTCCCTACAGGAAGAGTGCCAGAACTATGTCCGAGTGCTGATTGTTTATGGCAAGAAGGTTTTTACCTGTGGCACCAATGCCTTTTCACCAGTGTGTTCCAGTCGTCAGGTCTGTTTTGCCTCTTGTGGTAATGGAGGGGGCTGTATACATGTGCTGGGGATAGCCAATCATTGACAGTGTATCACAGGAGCAGAGAATATGTTTCGAATCCAGTTGATCTGATATTGTTCTGATTTTGGTCTTTGGGACCCTTTGGGTTGCTTTAGCAGTGGGTATATCCACAGGTGGGGAGCAAAAAACTGTTGTGGACCAGCTAGATCTAGACAAGGTACTGCTTGTGTAGGCCTTGAGTATACTCCTGCAAATTGGGAATATAGACAGGCTTAGTTGTGAGTGCCTCCTGCCCTAAATACTTATATGTTTCATTCAAAATAAATGGCACAACTCCCCTTGGCTTCAAGGAAGGTGGGAGTGGGTCCAGGGTAACATTAACGTTCATATTTTTTTAATGCCAGCATACATTCGGAAGGTGTCTGTGGAAGATTAAAAACCTGTGCTAGCAAGAGGAGCACCTAATTGCCCTGAGTGGGTTGGGCTCTGTAGTCTTTATTGGCAGAGGAATCACCCTTCTTACAGAGCAGTAGGATCAATGAGGCTTAGACACAACTTCTTACAGTGGCAAACAGTGTATGCAAAGATCAATTTACAGTCATTGCTGGCATTACTGTCTTCTAGCTGCTTGTTTTTTACAACTGGGGCTTTGCTTGTAGGTACTCATGGACAAACAGAATTGTCTGTACCATTACAAAAGCCAACTGCTCTTTACATTGTCTCTTCTCTTGTTTTAAATACAGGTAGGAAATCTTAGCAAAATCATTGACAGAATTAATGGAGTGGCTCGGTGCCCGTATGACCCCCGGCATAACTCAACAGCTGTGATTACATCACGAGGAGAACTCTATGCTGCAACTGTAATTGATTTCTCTGGACGGGATCCTGCTATTTACCGCAGCCTTGGAAATGTTCCCCCACTCAGGACAGCACAGTACAACTCCAAATGGCTCAATGGTAAAGTCATGTGGGTCGTATATGAGCAGGAGGTGTGTTAAAGTCAACTTGGCAGACTTGTAAATCTTTCCCTCCGTTTTAATGCTGGAATCCAGAGTTACAATGGGGATGGACTTCTGGTGCAATAGACAGTGCAGCTGAGAAGGTGTTTAAAAATAGCCTGGAAGCTGATATCAAGTATGGAAAGTGGGTCTTACAGGCTACTTAATATAGTTATGAGACTGTCTTCTAAGATGACCAAAGACATCCTTTTAACAAGAAAATCCCTCAAGTATTTGAAGATCCAATTTACATAAAGCCTCATACTGTTGACCTAACTCTGCAGTTTATTGAACACTTCTACTGACTCAGCTGAAAATGGTTGGTTGCAGGCAAGATCAGTCTGAAAATGAGAAATTTCACAGCAAGTTATATTCCATGTAAACCCATGCTGTTGTGGATTTATAGTTATTAAAAGCATGTGTTACCCCAGTGTGATAATACCGTGCATTAAGCAAGCTATAGAATTACAACTGGTAGTTCCTGCACTGAGCTGATATCTTCTGACTGAACATATTGGCAGAACAGACTTTTGGTCTAGCTATGTTGACCAGATATTCAGAATGTTCCTGTTGGATTCCAGAACCTTTTGATCAAGGGCACAAACAGTAGGACATAGTGAGATTAATGAGACTGCACTAGGTATCTGCAGACATTCATATATGAAGTCAGCATGAAGAGTAGAAGTCATAACAGGATGTCATCGGGCAAGACTGAACTAGGACTAAGAAACAGTATAACTCATATACACTCATTAGAAGTACATGCCTATTGTCATGCACAAATTAGGATTTCAGAAGGAAGTCTCATTGGAACTGGGGAGTTTAAAGATGGACAAACAGAAACTGAGTTTCTAGGCTGTTGTTGGAAAAGCTAGTGTGGATTTATGAGTTTGTGCAGTGTTGGTGACTATGGAGTAATTTCATCCTCTTTTATCCACTTTTCAACAAGAAACAGAAAACTTGAAGATGATTCAGAGAAGAGCATGGAGTGATTTGAAGCTTGGGAAGTCTGCCTCACAGAGAGAGACTTAAGAAGCTCAATATATTTATCTTTCTGGAAAGGAGATAAAAGGTGTTTTGCTCATGATATGGAAGTATTTACATCAGGAGATCTCCGGCAGGATGAAGTTCTTTAATCTAGCAGACAAGTCATGACAAGAGCCTGTCATTGAGAAATAAAACCAGATAATGTCAAACAGAAGAAGTTCAGGCTTCAGCTGGGGCAATCTTTAGTCATTTGAACAAGTCACCAAGGAAAGCAAAAAGTGATAGATGTGACTTTGCCATGTGACTTTGTCCTGTAAGATCAGATTTTCTTTGAAAGCCATGAAATAATTCACCTGCTAGTTGTAGGATCCAGTGGTGGACTTGCAGGCTGTAATTCTCTGGTTTGTTAGACAGGTCAGACTGGTGATCACAAGAATCCTTTAAGGTTCATGGTTTGTTTGTAAATTTGGTCAGAGATGCTTTGCAATGCATTCCCCTTTCTACCTTATTCTACCTCCAAAAGCTGCCTTGTAGCACCATCAGCCTGATTTCTTCTCTCTCTGCCAGACTTCATTCTCCTATCATTCCTGGACTGCAGCATTAAGAGAATTCAGTACTTTTCTTTTTCTTTCTTCCTTTGTTCATTTCTCAGAAATGAACATCACTAAAGCACCCTGTAAAACCAACTGGATTTTGTTGTTGTTGTTTTTTAGTCAGATATTATTCACTGGCCAATCTTTTCTCTTTGCCAAAGAAACTGTTGGGATGAAAGACTGAACACTTTTAAAGCTTTGCTAAATGCCCAAAGTATTTCCTGCAAACCAATGCCAGGTTCTTTTCAATTCTTGTGAAAATAATACAAATAATTGCAGAAGAAAAAAGAATTAAGGAGAGCTTGCTTTGATACTGTCAGTTTGTGTCTTGGTTTTGTTTTATGGACATAAGATAATCTTTTGTGCTTGAAACTGGAAAGGCTTCATGATAAAAGCCAGATGTGACTGTGCTGGGAAAATAGGTTTCAGTGCAGCAGCTTGGGGAATTGAGCGGATGCAAAAAGCATATTTAACACTCCATAAGGTGCAGTTCAGAAAAGAATAGGTAAAGGAACCCAATGGAAAAGCTGTATGTTATAAAATGACTGTAGGTAAGGAGAGTAGTGCATAGACAAAGTCCTTTCACTCATGTCAGTAGCAGCTTTGCCAGTGAAGTGGGGAAGTGATGGGCTCTTTCCCAGATCTGAAAAATGGAGCTAGAGCTGTACCCCCATATATCATTATTTTCATCTACTGTTTTCATGTCTGCTGCTGACTTTGAACTCCCTCTGGTTGCAGCTTTGACAGCCTGCATAGAGAGAGCTGGTTGTAATGCATTGGGCAAGTTGAGCATGGATTGATTTCTGACCTGTATAAATCGCTTCACATTTGTTTTTCAGAACCTAACTTTATTGCTGCCTATGACATCGGTTTGTTCACCTACTTCTTTTTTCGAGAGAATGCGGTAGAACACGACTGTGGGAAAACAGTATATTCTCGTGTGGCCAGGGTCTGCAAAAATGACATTGGAGGGAGGTTTTTGCTGGAGGACACATGGACAACTTTCATGAAGGCCAGGCTGAACTGCTCCCGTGCTGGAGAAATCCCTTTCTATTATAATGAATTGCAAAGCACCTTCTACCTTCCTGAGCAAGACCTGATCTATGGTGTCTTCACCACTAATGTGTAAGTTGCACTGCTTTTACTGTCCTTCTTCTATGCTCAGCAGTCTGAAACTGACATTATCCTGATTTCTTGGACAATCTGAGCAACGATTTTTGAAAGATCCTTTGGTGACAAAGGAATAGGTAGGTTTGTATTATCCATCATGGCAACGTGCTTTAGGACAGTGTTTTCAGTACTGTCCTTCTTCTATGCTCAGCAGTCTGAAACTGCTCATGTTTGTCTGGGGTCCCTAAAAGTTGACTACATTTCTAGATTACCTAATTTTATATAAGCTTGAGCTGTAACAGACTTCTGACTTTCTGTTACTTAGTTTGGAGAGCTGATCTGAAAAAGACCCAGGAGAAAAATGAATTTATTTTCAGCCAGACTTACTGCCTGGATGATCTGACACTATTGTGTGAACATCAGGGCTGGCCCTAGAAAAGGACAGATATATTCACTTAGAGAGAAGGGTTAAAAGGAGAAGAAGGAGGCAAATGGCATCACAATAGCCTGTACTGAAATCAGCATTAACTGCTGCTAAACAATACATTATATATGCAAGGTCATGCAGGCTACACAGCTTTTCACGTTTCTAAGTGGGTCTGTACCTCTGCTACAAACAGTCTCCGGACCACAAATCAAAAGCAGCATTAGAACTCCAAGGGGAAGGAATGATTTCTGAAACTTCATAATCACCTTTTCTTGGCTTGATATTGAAAAAAACTTGTAATTGGAATGATTTAGTGTAGCTGGGAAGGCAGAAAGGAGAAGTTAATTAAAAAATATATTAAAAAACTCATAATGTATTTTTTTAAGACAGAAAAACTGAAATAACTTTTTCTCTAAAGCCCAGGGCTAGGATGATAAGTTTCAGGCTATAACCAGCCTGTGTGGTATTGAGTTTCAATAATACATGTTCTCTAGGGGGGGTGTTACCCTGATGTGTAAACTAGAAAGTGGAAATCTGAGTTAGTTACTCCACCTGACAACCACTCAAAATGCCTTTCTCATGCTGGGTAGCCAACTTCTTTGGGGCTGTTTTTGCTATGGAGTACTGTTCAATAGTAAGGAGGATATGCACCCGTGGATATGAATAAAGATATGAAGCCTGTTTTAACTGCAGAACTAGTATATGTACTTTCTGCTGTGAGAGTGAACAGAGCCAAAATGATATTCCCTGTTTGTAAATGCCAAGTAGTATGTAAGTGTTTGGGCACCCTCATTCACCTTCCATGTTTGGCTTCTACACTTCTGTTGCCAACACCAGCCAAAAACAAACCTTTGGAAAAGCAGCTAGAAAAAGTTTTTGGAGTCTTCCTTCTTGAACAGTTTCAAAAGCCACTTAGGTATGGTCCTGGGCAACCTGCTCTGGGTGTCCCTTTTTGTGCTACAGCTAGATGAGATGGATCAGAGGTGAAAAAATATACATAGTTGAGCACTGGACCTTGACTGTGGACTTTAGAGAATATCTGTTCTGATTTTGAGCTTTTCCCCTCCCAAAAAACATTTAAAGGCTGCTAGTGAAACTTCCCGAATGTGAAAAGGAAAGCTGGCAACTGCTGTGGCTGATGAAGATGATTTTTTAAATATCAAAGAGGACTTTTATGATGGCCAAAATGGTAATTTGTCCATTCATCCAGCCAACAACGGAAATGGAAAATGAGAATAAAATTATTAATAAATGTATTATATTAATCAAAATGATATAGATTTTGAGTAAAACAGGATACATGGCCTAGCTCTGGTTGGAACAGTTCTCTTGTGTTGTTTCTGTCTCCAATTTGGCTAAAACATGAGACGTAGTGTTACCCCTGTCTCCTCTGGATTTCAATTAAGTCACTCTTCTCACGTTATGGGTGTATGTTCCCTCCGGTATCTTCTGAGGACAGTATAATATGTAACATTTGTGTAATAGAAGAGATGAGTTATTGATAATAGCTGAAGTTAGATCAAGTAGCTTTCTGGGTCTACAACATGATGTTCTTTTGAGAGTTCAAAGAGAAAATGTTCCAATTTGTCATCCGACTAGAGAAATAATGGTAATTATTCTTTTAACTTCCACTGGGACTGATATCATGCTGCATGAGTGCTGCATACCAAAGAGGGTTTGTGCGTACTCTAGTGTGAGTACCTTTATAATGGAATACTGATGCACCTAAAAACTATTACTTTTTTTTTTTTTAAAAAGGTGTTTTTATTTTGAAAGTTTCATGTTTAATGCAGTTAGGGTCATCATAACAAAAGGCAATTAGTCTGTATTGTATTTAGTTGTGGTAACACCCACATAAGGATTTATTGCTTCATTTTATGTTATATCGAGCTAAATCAGTGCAAAAATAATTTTGAGGAAGTTGCTGATGAGATATTTCAGAAACTTTTAATACAGTTTTTCTGTAAGCTAATGGAGACCATGTTAAAACTTCCTTGAACTAAGCCAGCTAGTTAGTGCCAGGGTGCAGGAGATGGAATAAAGGAGGCTGTGTCATGCCAGGGGCCTGCTGCCCGAACTGATGCCTCTGGTTGGAGACTGGGCTCTGACTTTTCGTAGGGAGGGATGGGAAATATGCCAGGCCACAGATAGCATTATTTCATCAAAAATGTTCCTTTCTCCTCTTCAGCAAAGGGAATGGAATACACTGTGGATTCTTTAGCAGGGTCCTGAAAAGATCCTTTTTTAAAATTAAAAAAAAAAAAAAAAAAAGTGTTTTTGTTAGACTAGCAAGGTTTTATTCCTTCTTTTCCTTTTTCATTTTCCATCTCATTCTCTTTTTTTTCTCCCATGTGCCTCCAGGCATTTACTTGTCATCCATCATTAGCTTTGTCTTAAGAGCTGCCGTCTGCAAGCATGCACTGCGTCAGTGGTGTGCAGACAAAAGTGGAGAAAGGTTCGCCTGGCGTTGCTTTGACATGTTCAAAGGGAGCTACTCCATCACTCCGGGGATAGAAGGGCAGGGGCAGGAGCGGGGAATGGGAAGGCAAAGTGAAAAGTTCCTCCTGACATTGTATGGCTGTGAGGAAATATGCTGTGAAAGAATCTGGCTTTCTGCTTTCCTGCCTGGGACTGTGAAGCAAGGCTTTTTTTTTTTTTTTTTTCTGTGAGAAAGTGTAATTATTGGTTTAGTTAAAAAAAAAATTGTTCTTTTCAGAGAATTCAAATTGCTTTAATTAGCAGCAAGATACATACAGCGGCACGGGTTATTTAAAAGGCACTGTGACGAGTCAGTCTTCTGTGCTAGCTTTATTTTAGCTTTATTTTGATATCTTTCTCTCTAAATGTTATTCTTTTTATTTAAAAAAAAAAAAAAAGAGCTGTCAGCAGGTTTGGAATTTCATGTTATCACTCAACAAATGCCATCTTCATCAGGGAGGTGTACGCCAATCCTGTGGGGGCACAAAGCACTGAGCCTGCTCAGGTCCACAAAGGAATGGCTGAGATGGGCCAAACCAAAAAAACACAGCAGATCTGTGTACAAGTCTGCATGGGCAGCATCACCTTCCTAAAAACAATTCCCTGTCAAAAAGTCCTTCCTGCAGCGACATTTCTTTCGCTGCGTTTCCTTGGCTGGTGTGTGCATGGTGAGCAGCCTGCCCCGCCAGATGCTGTGCCCAGCTGGGAACAGAGAGCAGTGAGCAGTGCAGAGGCTTGCACATATTAGCAAGACATTTGTGCCTGCTGAGCTACTGTAACCACCAGCTTGGTGTGCGCTGTCGTTCCCTCCCTCTGCCTGCATGTGTGCATGCGTGTGTGTGCTTATATATACAGTATATACAAATAGTAGGGGGCGTATTTTATAGCTGGAGCTGGTAGAAACAGGCTTTCACCTTGAGAAACACCAAGAGATTAAAAATTACGTTGTTTGTAATCAATCAAGATAGATGAGGTGTTAAAAAAAATAAAAATAAAGCTGGACACAAATAACCCATGCAAATTAAACTGTATTCTCCTTTCATGTCAGGACTGCTTCTGTGGCCCTTAAATCATAGGCACTTTAAAACCAAGCTTAACATTCATTCTCAAAATTGTCATGCGATTCATTTGCATTTTACAATTTATTTATTTATTTTTACTCCCCATGAGATTGGTGTCACTGTACGTCTACCTAGCAATTTACATGTATTTTATTTGAGTGGAGTTTGATGTCTGTTATGATGAAAATGTCAGTGTTCTAATGATTAAATTGATTTTTTTTTCTCTCCTTTTCCAGAAACAGCATAGCTGCCTCAGCAGTGTGTGCCTTCAATCTCAGTGCCATTACTCAGGCATTTAATGGTCCTTTCCGTTACCAAGAGAACCCAAGATCAGCCTGGCTGCCGACAGCAAACCCCATCCCAAATTTCCAGGTATTGCTGCCGCCCTTTGTTTTGCTCTAGCGCTTTTTACATTCTGTCATCCCATTGGGTTAACTTGTATGGGGCTTCTTTTTCCAGGTAGACCCATGGTGCAGATAAATGATGTTTCTCCACCTTTCTGAGTATTTTAGTCTGTGGAACTCCTTGCTGCATCTTATTGAGACTATAGGATTAGTGGAAAATTTGAGTCTTTACACAGATAAGAATGTTCAAAGCTTTTATAAGAATGAAGAACTTTAAATATTTGTGGGCCAGAGGTGTTCTTCTAGGTAAAAAATTTTCTTCAGGATATACCACTGAAATCTCCCCTCTGAAAGCCATTGAAAACCACTTTCTGACACTACTGATAATGGCCTACGGCAGGAACAGCATCAGCCTCCATCACGAATCTTAGAACGGCTTGGGTTGGAAGGGAGACCTCAAAGATCATGTAGTTCCAACCCCCTGCCACAGGCAGGGTTGCTACTAACCACTAAATCTGACACCAGGGCAGGCTGTCCAAGGCCCCGTCCAAACTGGCCATGAACACTTCCAGGGATGGGGCATCCACAACTTCTCAGGGCAGCACCTCACCACCCAAACAGGCCCAAATTCTGATGCAACAGGGCAAATCCATCCTTCTTACTCTCTTGTTTTTGTTACATGTCACACTGACATGTGAACACTGAGCACATGGTCCTCACAGGGGACATGCAGGCATATCCCCACCAAAGCTTCAGATTTTTTGAGGGTAGAAAGCCGAAGCTGACAAACTACAATGGAGACAACCTGTGTTTTTAAACAAGAAAGGTAATCAACTGTGTAAGGATGTGATGAATTTTTCATCACTTAATAGGACCCTAAAGGCAGTGTTTCAGTGTGAGATGGATGTCTTCCCAAGACACGGGAGCTCAGCCAGAAGTTACTGACACATTGCAAAAGCGACTGGTGGAAGAGGCTACATAATGATGGTCACAGAGATTCCTTTTAGCCTTAAAAATGTTTGATTTTATGATGAGCAATTTTCCAGAGTTATGAGTTAAGGCCAATTTGAAATGTATAGAACAGACTTATGCCTAGATTCTGTCAGTGCAACACAAAGTATGCATTTGACAGCCCCCACAATTCTGAGTCCTCTGAAGTGAGAGCCCATTTTACAGCTCAATCCCTTCCCACCTGGAGTATTCTGGAAAGGACAGGCTCGTCCTTCTGTCCTTGGTTCTGCACAGTGAATATTTCCATCCCAATTGTGTGAATCTGGTTCTGCCTTATAATGGCAGAGGTGCTGAGGCTGCCTGCAAGTGCCATCTGCCTTCAAGCTGGTGATGTCAGGGGCCTTCCAAAATGGATTCTGCAGTCAGTTGAAATCACTGCAGGAGTTGAGGGGAGGCAAGTCTGCCCCCATGTTACTCCTGAGGCACCCTCTGAATTCCCCCACAGCACCTGAGAGAGGGCCTCTCCCTGTACAAGATGGGACACGCTCAGGCTCTTATTCACATTTTTTGGAATTTAAAGGGAAATGTTAAGGTTAAATGAGAATCAAGGACTTTCTTCTGTCCCTTACTGGGCTAACCCTGGAGAAATAGAAAAGGGCTTTGGAAAGCATTTCCATGTAGTGAAAAGTATCAGATAAAATGTGGAGTGCAAAGATTGCAGCAGCAAGATGAAAGAAAAGAGTCAGGGGAAAATAAGGAAAAGAAAAGATGATATGTGGCAGACAAAAGGAAGATTGCAGAAGAGATTAAGATGTTTTTTAAGTACAGGAGGAACAAGAGGTCAGTGAAGGGTCTTTAGGAGATGACAAGGGTAATTTAGTGACAGAAGAGGCAGATATTGTGAAAAAATTAAATTAATTTTTTTGCTTCAGTGTTCACAAAGGAGGATGAAGGAAAGATGCCAATTTTTTTTTTTTATTCTGAGAGGAAGGAGAAGGATATAGAGGATCAGGGCAGTGCAGATAATCAGGAAATTAGAACAAAACAAAATAAAACCAAACCAGAGGGATGCTGTGTCAGCATACAGGCTGCCAATAGCCCAAAAGGATTATCTGTGACTTGATGAGAATAGAAAACAAAACCAACAATGACATTCCTGCCATTGGGACTCCTCCTTCAGTGATGCTCTAGAAAGGAAAGAGAGTGGGGAGAAAAGCATCCATAAAAAGACAGCAGTGTAAACCAGAAGGAGTACAAGAGACAGCAGAAAAGATATAACTGAAAAACTTTCAGAACTTGTGATGAAGCAGCAGAGAAATAAAAAGACCTCTGGAAATAATAACAACATAACTAGCTCTGAAATATTGGTGGTGGATTTTTACAGAATCCAAGCTCTGTACTACACCAACAAATGTGTTTGTTGCAGAAATTAGTTCTTAAAGGCTTGACAATTGCAGGACTCAGTATACCAGCTGTGGGATCTGATTACACTGATTGTGTACATGTGAGCTAAATTCCTGTGAGCTGGTAGGAGGAGCTCTACATGGTGCACCTTTGAAAGGTTGCCGTGCTGCTGTGTTGCTTTGATGAATATTGAGAGTATGCATATGGGAAAGTTGTACACTGTAGCTGGAGTGCAGTAGATCAACATCCTAATTTGCAGAATAATAGCTTCCCTTCCAAAGAAAGCAGAAACACCTGGACCAAAATGAAGAAAGAGAATATTTTTTTATGAGAGGTAGGCCTTGAGCTGGTGTTCAAAAGACACAAGATAAACTCTTTTCTTCCCCTCTGTTCTGTATGGACCTGAGTTCTATCTCCGTTAATGCTGGAGGATGGATTCACCAAGGTCAATCCGTGCTGCCAATAAAGGTGAAAGAGGGAGGGGGCACTTAGTGGCTTACCTGCTTGGATTAAGGTGAAGCTGGAGGGGTCTGTTCAGAAGAAAGAACGTGAGAAAAGCAGTGTGGTGAGTTAGATTCTTTGATGCAAAACCAACCAGTTTTTCAGGTTTTTTAACCTCCAGGTTTTGCGCATTATACAGACTGAGATGCCAGATAGAGTCTGAAGATTATTTGAAATGCTTCAAGGATTTATTGCCACAAAACCTTTGTTTATACCGCTAACTTTAAATCTCTCTTTCTATAACTAGCTTTGATTCTTTTTTTCCCTCCTCAGTTTGTTAATAGCTTTTTCCCTTTGGTATGCTGGCTCCAAGTTACCTCAAAAGAATGAAACACCACATTGCTGGTCTGCAGGCCAGTTGGGAGGAACTTTTTAATAAAAGTGAGCTACAGGCCAAAGCCAGCCATAACCCATGCCAAGGAACTGATGGTGGGACCCTCACACAGGCCCACCTCCCCAAGAAATCATCAGGGCATGGCTGGTTAAAATTGGGCATTTCTGGGTCTGGTCTCAGCCTACTGAAAGCAAACATAGGTGCTGAAGTTCCATCTTCCATGTTTAGTGTGGGACACTGAGTGATGACAGCCCGAATGAGAACCTGACAGAGAGAGTCCTGCAGGACGCGCAGCGCTTGTTCCTGATGAACGACGTGGTGCAGCCGGTCACTGTAGATCCGTATGTGACTCAGGACAGCATTCGATTCTCTAAACTAGTGGTTGATATTGTTCAGGGGAAGGATACTCTCTACCACGTGATGTATATTGGAACAGGTAAGAATACTAGAGGTTAAGGCCTCCACTTGCTTAAAGACTTAGGAGCCCTGGGAGCCAGATAGTGATACAGTAGTCATTCAACATCATTTTGGCACGTTTCATGGAAGTTAGTTTGCCGGAATAAATTAAAAGCATGATGGAGGACTTGAGGCAGATTCCCAAGTGAAGGGGCCATAAATCTACAGTGTGTTTGAAAACAGTAACATTTTTCTTCCTTTTACAAAAACATGTTTCAACTAATCACAGTAATACATGGCAATGGGGAAAAGCAGAGGTCACCAAAATGTTCTGTGGTTTTGTGCACGTAAGTTGCCTCTCTGCACTATGATGTACTCATCTCTAATAAGCAGTAATAATTTTTAACTTCCAGGCGTGCCTGAAGTTTCTCTATGCAATTCCACATGCCTACTGGGATGTGAGTCCTTGTGCTTTCAGGAACAATCATTCAGTGAAATGTGATGTAGATGGGGAAGCTGAGGCAGTGTTTTCATGCATAGTGGTAGTATTAAATATATAATTTGAGTTTCTTAATTTCTGCTGCCATCCTCTAATTAGCAGGATGCTCTGCCTCTTCTGAAAAGCACAGGTATCTTGGTTAAATAAAAGGTGCAGAAGAAGGGTAAAGTTATTAATACTTGTCTTAACCCATATTCATACTAATGACAGAGGTTAAATTAAGTAGTTTGATTAATCAGAGCATATGGCCACCCTCATGGGTACAATGTTGTTATCCTCTATAGCAGAAGCTTTGACTTTAGAATAAGACGGATTGCATCCGTGTTAGTTTAATCTCAGATCAGAATGCAGAGTCACTGCCTTATTCTCATGTTACCACCTTCCCAGGCTGCTTTATGTAACTTTTACCTTCACTTGCTTCAAAAGTGATCATCTTTGATGTCTTCTAGTAACATGCTCACTGTAGGAGCCTCCCTGGACATTGATTATGATGAGAAGATTGTAGTTAAATGGAAATATGACATTGTTCTGCTATTTTGATATTTTAAATTGATATTTTAAGCTAGAAAGCTGAGGTTATTTCTGTCTCATATCACTTCTATGGAAAAGCCTTCTGCCATAACATAAGTTTCTTATTCATTTGATTTCTTGCCCTGATTGGTGGTGACTGAAGGCAAAGCTGTGCTGGACCTGAAATGTTTAAAATAAACAAATTCTTAAGGAGAAACAGCCCTGCTCCAAGGTAGCACTGGACACAAAACCAATCCTGAGAAAAACCAAAGCCTAAAACTAAAACCTGGGCCTCAGTCTTGTTCCACACTTAAGGTTCTATTAAGCAAAGGGAGAAAAAAAAAAAAAAAGGCTTTGCATTGCAGCCAACCCCGCTGGTGTAAATTGCTGAACTTTGGCACCAATACAGAAATGATCTGGATGGAAAGATTGAAGTTGGAAAACAATTGGGACTGACAGACCTCTTTTGCTGTTTTAATGAAAAATAGTGTGGTTACCCCTTTTTCCCATCATAAATCTCTCACAGTTTTTCAGATCTTCAGATTGTTTAGCTGAGAGCACTGTGAGCAGAAGCATATATGTTTCTGCATATGCACTGCCGATGCTGTAACATCCCCTTGTCAAGCTAGCAGGATAGCTTCTTCCAGGAAGAGGATCAATTAGACTCGTGACCCATGCAATCATTATGGAGGCCTCTGGGATTTCCAGCAGGGCGGTTGCATCTGTTGTCATTTGTCATGACATCAAATTGTGCCGATCTGCTCCATAAACCAAAAGAAAAATAGACTTTGAGGCACCAGAAATGATCCCTGTTATCTCAGGTCACCTTCCTTACAACTCACTGGTAACAGGACCAAGCTCTTTTCTGCCTCGGTGCTCCAAGTGGGAATTATTTCCAGGTACTCACTCTTCAGATGGCTCAAGTCCTTTTGGTTTCTGTAATGTCTGAGAGCTTCCTAGAATTGTAACCATGGAGCCGGGGCATTCTATACCATGGGCAGCAAGTATGTTCAAATTAGAAAATGACACAAAGCTAGGGTTAAAGCCACTGCGTAGCATTAGTATTTTGATCTTTAGGTAGGTGTGACACGAAGCCAATGTCTCCCAAGATTTACTTGTGCCTTGTTTCTTGTTCCGCTAGAGTATGGCACCATCTTGAAGGCCCTTTCTACCACTAACAGGAGCCTGAGGAGTTGTTATTTAGAGGAAATGCAGATCCTCCCTGATGGACAACGGGAAGCAATCAAGAGTCTCCAAATCCTGCACAGCGACAGGTCGCTCTTCGTGGGCTTAAATAACGGAGTGCTGAAAATTCCTCTGGAGAGATGCTCCATGTACAGAACAGAAGGGTAAGCAAATTTATAGTGCTGATAGATTCCACTTCAGCTTAAAAAGAAAAGCACCAGGGAAACATATTCCAGCCTGATTCAGTATAGAATGCTTTTTTTCATTCCTGAAAGACAAAAGACACTGTTGAAAGTGCATCTCCTGATAATACATTGATGACAGGAGCAATGAGAATAAGCAATATATATTTTTTGAAAATATTAATTAGTCTTCATCAGAAATTGTGTGTTTACCAAGGAAGGACTTGCATTTTTTACTTTTTTAAGAGAAATTTAACATTTCAGTGTTTATTAGCTCCATGTGTTTTGCTGGCTGTGTGGCTGCAGGTTTCTGGTTGCAGCCAGCCTATCCTTGCTTATCTGAGTGATCACCTCTCAAAGTCTGATGAGGCAGGGCTGTGTTACGTGGTTCCTTGTTATTGCTTTTGGAACCCAATAGCTCATTTCAACTAAGTGTGACACCTCCTACACCTAGATGGATTCTGTGTCTTGATTGCATCTATTTAAGGGAATAGAAAAAATATATATTTTTTAAATTATCAGCCCTGGCTCCAGAGCAGATCTCCACCCAGAAATGAGTGCAGGAGGCATTTGGAAATGAATAGTAGCCCTTCTTTCTAGCAGGTGAACCAGTGTGAAACCAACTGATTGTGTGTGTACATCTCTAAAAACATTCCTTCCTCTCCTCATTTGCCTCTGCTTTGCTTTTCTTGATGAGAGTTTTCTCTGAATCTGATGTCCTCTGTGCTAGACAAGAGGAAGGAATTTGTTAGCACCATCTAAATGGACTCCCTCTTTCACAGCCTGGTGCAAGATGTCCCTGTTCTCTTGCCAAAAATCTAATACAGAAAATGTCACAATAATTTTATTTTCAACAAGTAGAGTTTATCTATCAGCTTGTACTAAATTAATGTCTGTCTCAGTGTAAAAATAATGGCTTTTTCTATTTTTGCTGAGCCTCTTTAATTATCTCTTTAGAAAACGTAACTTGGACATTACTGCAAGTTAAACTCAGAAGTGTTTAATGTGTAAAGGTTTAACTGCTTATACAGAGAGGCTGACACCAAAGTTCTCTTTAGTAAGAGAAAGAATCACAGCTGGAAAATGCCATCTCGTTCTTAGCTTTTAAAAGCAGAGATTTAAAAAGGTAGAACATAACAGCTGTCTTCTCCAGCCTGTCCTGGAGAGTTTCAGTTTGGGAATATTTATGTGTGTATACATATATGTGATCCAGTTTCAAGACAAATGAGTTCTTCCTTTTCTTTCTTTTCCTAATCTTGAGTTCAACTTTCCGGTAATTTATAGATCGTGTCCCAGTTTCAGCCTGTATAAGTACATTGTATGACAGTTCCATTAAAGCTCAAATGGTGGAGGTTTGCTCAACTGCCTATAAAAGGAACAAGCAGGAAAAAAAAACACAGCAGTGGCTGGGGGATAGGAGCACCATCTACCTAAGGCCTGAGGTCCTCAGCATCCTCCCCTGGTAGTATAACTTTAGTCTAGACTGATTAGCGTCGTACTTCTAGGCAATGTAAGCCAGTTATTGGGCTATAGCAAAGCACGTGAGATGCAGACTTCAGGCAGCAATGTGGGTTGTGTACGTTTGGCAATGTGGGAGGTCAGAATTTGCTGAATTCCGGTGCTGACCAGTTCATGTACTTATGGAGACTGTGATGGATCCTTTGCTCCGTGGCTGAGTCTTGTGGAGGGAGTGTGCACTAGGAAAAAAGAAGGGAAAAAGAAGGAAGATTAGAAAATCAAGGAAGGCTGAAGGCTGCTATTAATTTATTTTAAAGGTTGTTTGTGATATCGTTATAAATTACAAGCTAAGTTTTTTCTTCAGGAAATTATTCAACTGCCTTTTTTTTTCAACTGGAAATCTTGGAAACCATTTTCCTCTTAGCACCCTGGCAATGCAGGTGATAAGTCAACTTGGTCTCTTTTGTATTTCTTTCAATGCCGAACTGTATTGAGAGGGATGTTTTAATTTCCTCCAGTGCATTCCACCTGGCACTTCTCCTGGGCTGTGATTTATTGCTTATTGTTGTGTCTATACTTAATACATGCCAATATACAGCCACCATAGGAAGAAGGGCTCTCACCCCACCACAGCCCCCGTTACTTTTTCGTCATGCTGTGACTTCTTGACTGGCCTCCATGAAAAGCTCTGGTTTCAGCAGTATTTAGCATCTAATCATTTTGATAGGGGCTCAGGAAGCTTTGAGGTGAGGGAGAACTTGTGCCTCCCAGGCAGGAATACCACAACGCTGTTTATTTTCTTTGGCTCTGCCTCATGTTATCAGGAAACTTTGCAGCCTTTTACACCCTGGGGGCTGATGTGGGCTCCCGATTGCTGACTTAGAGCTCTTACCTTCACCTTGCCTTCTCCCTGGAACAGGCAATCATGTATGGAGGGAACATTGATTCTAGCATTGATCCCTCCAGCGCTCCTTGTTGCTGTGCTGCTGTAAACCCTGTGGCTTGTTACCAAGGCTCAGAGATGCAGCAGAGGTAAAAGCAGCAGCAAAGGGAAGAGGTGGAAAGGGAAAAGGGTTTCTGCCATCTCCTTTACTGTTTGTTTATTGACACGGCACCAATTTAATCTCTTAAATGGTGACCAGTAGCTCAGCCCCAAGTCTTGATGTAGTTCGTTGACCCAATATATTTCTGGGTGTCTGAGCAGTGCTTTGTGTGTGCCCACTGACCTGTCTCAATCTGTCTTTTCAGAACAGTGAGTCTTAGCAGCAGGGCGACAGGAAGACATCTGTAATGTCAGCTGCCCAAATTTACAGGCTGGACTTGGCTGCAGGGACCTTGCTTGTATGTGTGTTTTCCTATTGTGCTTCAGTGCTGCTGTTCTCAATCTTGCTGGAGAGCATTAGGAAGATGTCCAAAGCGAGCTCTACAAGCCCTTTGAACATGTAGTGTTGTGAAGGCTGCTTTGCTGGGTGGTAGCTTGGCTGTGCTTGCTGCTGGATTTTTGCATGGCTTTGAAATCTTTGTAACCTCCCTGCAATTTTCAAATGAGCATGGTTTTTTTTTTTATCTCAAGTTGCCCCCAAGCTTTGGGGATGGATACTTGGAGAGCCAGCATCACAGCTTTATTACTGACACCACCATATCTCAGCATCTCACCACGTTTTGTTATCACACCTGGTTGTGTGTTACCTCAAGACAACCTAATGGCAATGGAAATGCTTCTACTTCTGAGGCTATACAAAGAGACTTATTCTCTTGTGTGCTACTGTGACAGTCTTGTTTGAACTCTGCCTGCTTTTCTGACCCTGTTGCAGGGTTTGCTGTTGAGTGATGCTGAGCCTTTGCCCTCGTACTTGGCCTAAATTCTATTGCACATCCCCTCCGGCCATGGTGCTTAATGCAAAGCTAGCAGAAATGACTCAGCTGACAAGTACTCTTATTTGCTGACTTGAGATCTTGTGAGAAACAGAACTCACCTCTAAATAGCTCTGGGCCAGTGATCAGACAACTGAGTACACATAGGTGAGTAATTCCTGCAGTGGCTCCAGGGATTTTGGGGAAGAAAAGGGTCAACAGCCACGGTAACAAAGCAGAACTTTTTACCCTCTGTCTCCCATTTGTGCCCGCTTCTCCAAAGTGCAGAACTGGAATTTCCCAGTCTCTGCACCATCCCCATATCATCATTTAAGAGGTCCGATAAATCACCTGGGGCGTTGTTTTGATGTTTAATGTTGTTGCTATTTTCTTTTTTTTTTTTTCCTCCTTGTATGATAGGAAATCCTCTGTAACAAAGGAACGAAACATTTCAATTTAGGGCTGCAAGAACAAACTTTAAAAAAATTAGTGGATTTCAGAAGTGAAGGAGACTTAACTGGATGACCAGCACAGACTGTTAGGCGATCTAAAAACTTCCAATGTTGGGGGAAAGAGTCAATTGAATACGGGCTGGAAATCCACTGTCCTCTGCATCAGAACGACAGTTGTTCCTCCAAGGACAAACAAGGAATGATTGTTGGGTAAAAAGCACAGAGAGAAAATGGTGAAAGTGGTAGGGAAGGAACAAGGGAAGACTGTTGTTTGGTGGAGCCCAGCACCAGCATATCATTGAGGCTGATGTTTCATTGTTCACCTAAGACTTTGAAAATCCATCCCCTTCCTCTGAGCTGAGGCTGTCGAAAGTCTGGCCCAGATTTTGTTTTGAAAATGTTCTCCTTGAGAGTTTTTAAAAATATCCAGAACATTGAATATCCTTTTAAAAATAGAGGCAGGAGGAAAGGTAGGGGCCTATGAGAATGTTGTTACGAAACTAATTCATCAATTTCCATCTGCTTTGGCTAATTTGGCCTCTTGAATATTAAGGAAATTGGCTAATTATTGTACCGCCAATAATTCTGCAAAGCTTTGGAAGACTTCATAAGGCATGAAGGAGAGCACCCCCCATTTTTTGTTATCTCCAGTATCCAGTAATATCTCAGAATAAATCACGGAACATCTGTTTTGGCATTCTGGTTGCATTTAAGTAAATAGCAAGACTCCCACTGACAGAGAGTGAAGACATCAAACAGAACCATGATCACTAAAGCTCTTGGAAAGAATAAAGTTTGGTAGATGAAATGGATTTGTGTTCTTTAAATAGAAGTGCAAAATTATACCATTTTCTCTATCCCGAAAACACATTTGCATCTGCTGTAGCAGGCAATTACTCCCATTTTCTTTAATGTAGCTGCTTATATATGTAAAGTTAAGCACATCCATACTCTTTGCAGGATATGGACCTTTAGATTCAGGGGGATGGTGCAGGTCTAAGAAGTCTGAATTCCAGAGAGCAGTTGGAGAGTTTCGTTTGAACAGTCTGAGGAAAGGATATGAGTATGTGTGCCTGAAATTGGGAAAAAGGGGGGGAAAGGTAAGTAATATAGTGAGCAGGGGCATGTTCCCAGTAAGATGCCAAAGAGATTGGTTTTCAGTTTCATCTTATTTGACATTATCTTTAATGGCATGGAAGAAGAAAATAGCATACTTTGTAGATGGCATTTAAGTACGAGGGAATCACAAATAGCAGTGAGGAGAGAAATGCAGTGTGGTTCCAGGAGGGAGAGCAGCACGAAGCTGCTTGAGGAATAAGTCTGTGCTGAGATTGCTGGTGCTTGCATTACTGAAACAGAGAGGGCACGGGATGAAAGAGTGGAAAGGGCTCTGCTCAGAACCAAATGAATTATTATGGTTGTTCCCATTCCTATTAAACGCACAAACTGCCAGCAAGCTTTACATTCATTTTAACCTGTCTGCACACTTTTCAGGCTCCCACTTTTAAGCTCTGAACTATTGAGATGGCCCCAAGTGAATGGTTCTGTGGCAGAAGGAATCTTTAGCGGTAGATGGAGACTGGGGCTGTACAACTGCTACAACAGATGAAGGTCACTCCAGAAATTGCGAGTAAAGTCAGCTAATTTCAGGGCTTCTGTCTTCTTACTATCCTGACTAGGTTGCAGATTTGTTCTGGGGAGCTTTGGAGCTGCTGAGAGGGAGGAAAAATCTGAGAGGTTGAATGTGCTGAGGGTTTTTGTTTGCTCCTTACTTTTAAAGCATCCTGCTTGTGTGATTTGCTCACGAGATCAGGGGTGGTTTAGGCTGTGGATCCTTTTACCTCTAGCAGGCTGGCTTGGGGCCAAATCAGATCAGTGATGTCTCTAAGTCATTACCATCTAATACCTGCTAGGTGGGCTATGTGAAATTAGTTTCAACACAATGGCGACTGACAGGAAAGCAGGTAGTTTTCTCGGAATACATAATGTTAAGATGACATTGATTCTACTGTTATACAAACAAGATTAATAACTGAAGCTTCCAGCAAGCCCCAGGGCAGATATCTGTTGCATCTGTCAATTCTTGCAATTTGCTGCTATTAGGTCATAAGATTTGTATTCTAGGTAGCGGTCACATCCAGCGGCATGGCTCCTGATGTCTCCAGCCTTACTGCTGCCGTGTCTGCTTTGCCTCATGTCTCATGCTTCCAGTCTGCATTTACAGTGTGAGGCATTGTAAATGTTACTACCCATTGCCTATATTGCTACAGATGCTTCATCAACTTTTTATTAGGAGATGTACTGTTCTACTTGTTTGAGGAGGAGGAAGCATCTGAACCCAGGGCAGATTTGTTTTTGCTGTTGTTGTAAGCATGAAATATTAAATACATATAAGTGCATAAAATATGTATGGATTGTAGAAAAACATATCACTGTACTTCTGTCTGGTGTCTTCTACGTGTCAGTATGCCAAAATACTACAGATGTATGGGAACACTCCAGTCTGAGGAGGGGTAGGGCTGAATTTCAGGAATATCCATTTACTTAAGTGATGTTGTCATTTTTAAAAAAATTTTAAAAAAGTGGAGTTGATGTTATTTGGCAGTGTTTTTATAGATACATGGGAAAACACAACTGAGACTATATTGGCTGGGTCATTTTGCCTCTTACGTAGAGCTGAAATAGTTCTGCATTGGGCAAGAGATGTTAGATCCTGAGCATCGTGGTAGGTGGCCTAATATTTCTTCGCCTTTTCCAACATTAATCTACAAGCACTCTATCTAGTTGAATCTGCATCTTGTTGAGCAGAAATTCCAGAGCATAACAAAATCCAACTTTCACAACAGAGCTGCTTGAATATGGATTATTTTGTGCAGCCTGGGTGATAACTGTAGACTGTTTTAAGGTTTCTTCATCATCGCATACATTTCTTTTTAAATGTTCTGTCTTTGCAGTTTTCTTTTCCTTCCTAAGTTGCCATTTTAACATTATTTACATTCTTAAATCATCAGCATCTTCCAGAGACTACGTAAAGCAAAAATGCAGAAGCAGAGTACATCTTAATCTGACAGCTCCTTCAGACACTGACTGACACAGGGCAGAGAGAGGGAATAACAGTTGAGTGCACTGATTTGGCCAAGTTGCCTTTCTTCTTCCCTCTGCCTTTTGCCATATGGCAGCCCTGGGGGGCATGTTTTCTTAAGGCTCAGAAGCCTGCTGAGATAGGAAATGGTTGTGCTTTGCAATCCAGACAAACATGCCCCACACTCAGGAGTTCCTTCTGGCGATTCCTTTCATTATGACTTTAATAGTAACTGAATTTTCTTGTTGGGTGACTGATCCTATCACTGGTAGTCAGTGGTCCTCTGTACTTGTGTTTCTGTTAGAGGTCAGTTTTGTTTGGCACAGTGACAAGAGTTTCTCACTGTGTTTATGGAGCAACACTTACTCATTTTTTTTAATAACCTGCTTCATTGATGTAAACGTAAATCCAGATTTAATCAGAACTTTTCTCGGGATGGCATTAATCTTCATATTTGAATAAATGCAATGTTGTTTTATTTTACTGCTTTAAAAACAAAAATAAACACCTATCCAATAAAGAAGTCAGTGTAGCTAAAAGATGATGGAATGGGATGTCAGAAGGTAAGAAATAGAATCGTTTGTTGTGTAAATTGTACAAGGCCATAATCTATAAACCACAATCGATTAAAGAGATATTGAAAATGGTAGGGCAGGAGGTGGAACTAGCAAGTCAAGGTCCCTGATGAGGAAAAGAAAATGAGGTGAAACTGCCCATGAAAATCCCTGGTCTGGGCATTATTACTTTTCAGTTACATGTGTTTGGTTCATAAATGAACTTCAGTTCTAGAGGTTGTTTTATACCAAGGTTTTAATCTATGCATTCAAAACAAATCATGTGCAGAGCACCAGTCACTGATGCTAAGCATGTGTGGGTGATAAATTACATGTGTACGCAACACAAAAACATTTCAGTTTCTCTGCCTCTTTGTCCGATGTCAAATGCTGAAGTAGCAAACCTTAGTTCTTTAACTGATCGTCAGCTGCAGCCCTCACAGTGGTGGTACCTGTGAGCTCTTCCTGAGCAGTGTCCCATTCCACAGATAATTGCTTATGTAGTGTGTGTTACTCGTCTTGAACTAAGGGCACTAGCATCTGGCACAGAATACTGCTGCATTCACCAGCTGAGAAATGAGGCTGCTGCTTGACCACTGCCTCACTAAAGCAGCTCAGTTCCACTTGGCTTCTTTCCTCAGTGGGGGAAGATAATGGATTTGTACAGATCAGTAATTCATCTCTGCAGTTTGAATTTTTAAAGGTATCAAAATTAGAGGGATTGTTTGAAGGTCTGGTGCTTTTTCCTCCTTCTTAATCTTATTTTCTTAAGCCACGAACATCCTTTTGATTCTTATTCTTCTCTTTTCATGCCATCTGGGCTTAAGGAAGATAGAAGTCCGCTCTCCCTTGCACAGACTATTGAGGTTGTCAGTAATTATGATTTGGTTGGCTGGAAGCTAATATGATTATTTGTTTAGTTCATCCCCTCCACATGTTGATAGCAATGGGACAGTAAGCTAACCTTGTCAGGAAATGCCTGTCTACAAACACAGCCACATGCCAGCAACTAACAGCCAGAGCTAATACTCACGTATTGCTTGCAAAGTGCTGTTTTCTCAGAGATACCTGCTCAAAGAGTGGAACAAACCAATGTGAAATTCTTAGAAGTCAAAAAATAGTGAGAAAGACATAAACGCAAAGAGGGGAAAAAAAAGTTGGAGATCGAGCACATCCTGAAAGATGAGAAGAGCACAATCTTTTAGTGTGAGTGCTCTGGATGATGTCTTCTTGTTTTTTGGTATGAACAAGCTTGTTTGCTGTCTTCCGTCTGGTAGTAAGAATAGGAAGAGGCTCCAGTAATTCTTTCTTTCCTTTGGTCTGCTGAAGACTAATCTCTTGGGTCTGGTTCTATTGATTTGATGATCCATTTATTACACAGTCTAAAGCTTTTTAGCTCACAGGGTAGAACAACCAAAAGTTATCCAGACCCAAAGCAAATGAAAGTGGGAATGAGAAACTTTAGAACTACAGGCTTTTAAGCTTTAATGAAGATTTTGAAAGAAGATGTAATTCAGGCTACTAAAAAGTCTTCAAATCCTTGTGTTATTTAAAATATGAGAATGCTGCTGTCACTTTGCAATGTACCTTGGAACAGTTGTTCTTTTTAGGAAGCAGGTGCGCTCACTGATCCATCATTATTGTATTCTTTAGACAAATCCAGCCCCCTTGAAGAGGACTGCTGCAGCAGTGTCACACATCTGGAGGTGGAGAGCAGAGGTGTGGTTAGGACACAGAACAGGGCTGAGCAGGGGTGTGAGAAAGGGAGATACTTTCAGTAAAAACCTTGGTGCTAGGAGGACTTCTGCTTTAGGTCACTGACTGCTTTATCTATGATCCATTCATATTTTAGGAGGGATGAGTTCACACGGACCACAGTACTGGGGCCAACCCCTTAACTGCACATGAAGGGCCTATGCCTCTCAGGTACCTCCTAGTTCCCTACAGCTGCCTTTGGATTCTGTTCATCTTTCTTTCCCTTTTCCTTTTCCCTGTTCTAAGGATTGCGAGTATGGATGGAGATATTTACATGGCCCCATTGCCTTAGATATGTCTCCAAGTAGCCCCTAAGGCACAGGGAAGCAAAAAAGTGCTAAGATCTCCTTTTCCACATCATGAGCCTGTGACTCTGCTGAGGAGATGTTAGAATACACTACAAGCGGAAGCCTTTTTACAGCGAATGTTGTTAATGAAGGCTCAGCAAGCCAGGCTTCAGAAGCGCTGTAAAAACTCTTCTGAGTCATAGCTAGGAGTTTCCATTGACTTCAGAGCACTTTGGATACTGTTCCAATTGTAGAGTCTTAATCCTTTGTGTTATCCCAGATGACTGCTGTAAAAATGATTGCAATAGCCAACAACAGGGAGCCTTACAGCTCCCAGACAGCAGGCAGCAGGTGAGCTCTTATGAGTAAGATCTTATTTTCATGCAAATGTCTTCAGTAAGTGAGAATAAGAAACCAGAGAAAAAATAGCTTGAATAGGAGACACAAATGGAATTGTTTTTCAATTGAGCATTTTTAGTGTATGCCATTATGCCTCAGATAAGACATTTACTGCAAGGCAATGAATTAAAGTGAATCGTTATTGATAGAAATGCTCTGTCATAATAAATCCAACCTCTTAGATATCCATCAAGAGGTATTCTCCTGAGTCCTCACTGAATGTACTACAGTCAGGAGATGGTCAGAGATAAACTGGGGGCATGAACCAGGTGGTATCATCAACATCTCACTTCCATAGACATCCCACTTTTTGGGATTTCATTACATAAGTCATTATCATTAATATAACCAGTGTTAACTCACCACGCTTGGGTTGTCTTTTGGGATAATGGATTCCCTCTACCTGTGTAAATAATGATGGGAAGTGATACTGTGTCATGAGGCCCTCAAGGCATTCGTAGCCTGTCACTGAATAGTCACTGAGTGCAGTTTTCACTGCTGTGTGTATGCTGTGAAATTCTGGCCCCACTGAGCCAATGGCCAAAGTCCCACTGACTCTGAAACATCAGAATTTCATTATGGCGTGTTAACTTCCTTCTATCTTATTTCACAGTATTTACATAGTGCCTTGCATGGCCTTGGTTCCCCAGGCCCGCGTGAGACTTTTCGGCAGTATCATAATATGAAATGAGATTTACACATAAACATTTCAATTTATTTTGTGTTCTGCACATGGGGAAATGCTATGATATCTTTCCATTTTCCACACCACAGTGCCCGATTTGCTAAGAATGACAACACATTTCTGAAGCATTTTGATCTGTGCATTCATGCATGCATACATATGTATGCCTTTTGCTGTGTGCTTGCTGGTGTGGTTTTATCTCTTAATGACATAAATAGGGACATATATTCTAAAGATACTGTAAAGATATAAATTAGGGTGAATTTTGAGGTGTTCACTTAAAGTACTTGCCAGAAATGTTCTCTTGCAGTAATGCACATTGTAATGCTTTTTGTGCTTGTAAAAGGAAAAAAAAAATGGAGCAAATTGTGTGTAAGTAAATAACATTCCTCCTCACCCCTAAGTGTACCGCTGTCAGCTGATATAATAGGTTTCTTACCAGAGTTGAGGCAGCAGAGTGGGCTCTGAATCCTGAAGGGAGGCAGACAGCATAGCTATTTTGTTTTTAGATTTCAAATGGTTTTGAGGGCCTGCCGTCAGATGGGAAGAAGTCCCGGTCTTTGATGGCTGCTAAATTACAGAGTATGCGTTCTGACAGCCCAGCAGAGCCCAGGCCCTGCCCAGATGGCAACAGCAGCGGGGTGAGGATGTGTTACATCCAGAAGCCAGGGCACATAGGCAGCTGTAGCTCCCTGTTACCAGCAGAAGGCTTTTGCCACAGCTGGCCATCGTGGCCATCTCATTGTGCCCATCAGCTGGGGACAGAGCAAAGCTGAGCCACCCCAGTGCTCCATCAGGGACCCTCGGCTCACTGCTCTCAGCTGGTAGCAGCACATTAGCTGCATGACACACATTACAAATAGTGCCAGCAAAGTGGTCAGTGCCTAACCGGGATATATTGCAGCCTGCAGAGTGGCTGAGGGCTGCAGCTCAGAACATATGGAGATTATTTCCTGAATTTATGCAGCACATGTTTTCCTATAAATTAAATTCAGAGAAAATGTGTATCATAATAGGGTGACGCTCACAACAGCCTTCCCTGTTATGAATTACAATGACCTCTCTCTGCTCGCCGTGTGCCCAGCAAAATGGCTTCATGTCATCGGAAACAATAGCTTGTACTCAGTGTCAGGTCTGAAAGCATGACCGAAGCCTTTGTAACTAAAAGCAGGGGCTTTCTTCTCCCCTTATTTTTTCCCCCCGTTGCTTCTCTCATTATTCTTCTCTCTCTTGAGATAAGCTCACAGCTGAAGTGCTGTTACCTGGGCAGGTGCTGCTGCTCAGTTTCTTGTGAGGGGCTGTGGATGGCCAGGGTAGCTCTGGGGATGGAGGCAGCCCCACTGCATGCATGGGGCGGTGTGGGATGCTGTTCAGTAGGATTGGGGTGCCTAGCCAGAATAAAGCAAAGCAGCATGTGTCCCTTCTGTGTCCTTGGACTGGGGATATAGAGTCTTTCGTAAGCAAATATTTGATGTTCTGTTGCCTGGGGCTGGGACAAAATCATCTTTGCCTTTTCCTTGGGTGTTTTGAAGCAGCTGGAGGAAAAATGATGTAGACAGTCCTTGTAACTACCTTCCTAAATCAAGAAAGACAAAGTTTTGCTCCTTACCACTCAGGATGTGAAATCTTCAATAGAGTAAAATGCCTGTTTGCAATGTCAGAGAAAAGTGGAAACTCATAATTAAAACATAAATACATACATGTGCATATATGCATATATATGGTGCATATATATATATAAAGGAAGGGGTACCAGACAGCAAAACAATCCAGGGTTTGCTCTGGGGCAAATGGCTGTGGAGTCAGTAGTCAGTAAAAGCTGATAGAGCATTTTCAGCTGTGCTTAGGGAGCATGCTTTTTCATTTGTGGCTGATTACAGACTAATAGGATTTCAGAGATTTCTGGGAGGGAACAGTTCACATCTCATTGCATTTGATTTTTTTTTTTTTTTTTTTTATGTTTCATTTGTCATACTGATACCAACCCTTAAAATAAATGTTATTACTCTCCTGTTTCGTTTTTGAACTGAATTTTAAACTCTTGGTCCCTTGCTGCTGCCTAATTGGCAGTTTTCAAATCATTTGGGACTTTTGGAAAGATCCTGGCAGCCCTTTTGTGTGATAGAAGAGAATGGATCATTGGAATAAAAAGCAGTATTGCAAATCTTTTGGGGTTTAGTTGTCTCTTCTTTGTCTTTCCCTAACACATGCACGATGTGGCTTGTATTCTTAGTTTTTCTCTTAATGAAAATTAACAATTTGAAAGCAACTAATGGGAGCAGCCAATACAGCTGAATTTTGTTGGTACAGATTAGTTTTGTGACTGACTTTCTCTGTTCAGTGGCAGTAGGAACCCTGGTTATTTTTCTTTAGGAGCTCACATGTTGGGAACACACACTTAGTCTGTAAATATGGATTCAGGAGGAAAATGAATACAGCAGTGTTTAAAGCAGCCAAAAGCTTAGAAATAATGTTCTGCTGTGACTTTTCCAAACTGACATCTTGATGTTGGGATTATAAATGAAACCATTGTGCCAGCAAATGCCAGCACTAATAGAAAGCCTTTATTAGTGGTCCATTGGCTAATTCTGCTTGTCTAACCCCTTTGGATGGACACAGTGTCAGAAAACATACTCACAGAGGTTGCTTTGTGTGAGATTTGGCCTGCTGAGTGATTACATGGGAGCACAAAGATATCTCAATGACAAGGTTCTTTGACTAAAATTTGTAAAGTCATTTTCTTTCCCTAGGCCTTGGAAAGGAGTGAACTGATTTTTAATCTGCAGCTTCTGTGAGTGATATTTGCTTTGTGTCCATCACCCTTCTGCTCAGCCATTCTCCCCTTCCAAGCAGGTAAACCTCTGCTTAGAAAAATTGTTTCTTCTGCTGAGCCCTGGTGGACTTGACAGCTGTCATACACAAGCACTATACTCAAATACATTTCTTTAGAGCTAGACAGTCTCACGGCTTTAATCTTTTCTCTTTGCACATGCAGGGAATGCCTAGGAGCCAGAGACCCTTACTGTGGCTGGGATAACAAACAGAAGCGATGCACCACCATTGAGGACAGCTCCAACATGAGCCTGTGGACTCAAAATATTACTGAGTGCCCGGTAAGTGGAAATATTTCCTATGTATATGAGTGTATGAGTATATGCATATGTCTAAAAGCAATAGGGCAAGTGAGTGTGTGGCAGCCTGAGTGGGACTGGCTGATAGTAGAGCATACAGACTCCAGTGGTTTTTTCTCCAATATCTGTGCACAGACACTTGTTGAGAACACAGAGAAACCCACTGTATTTTTTTGCTTCGAAAAGGGGATCCCAAAGCAAGCTTTCAACCCCATAGGTTGAAAGGTCATACCCACCTTTGCGTTGAGTGGTTGAGAGGTTGGATCATGCTGTTGGGTCCCTGCTGAGACCTGTGTAAAAGCCCTACATGAAACTCAAGCTGCCTCAGGGCTGCCCTACTGTCTGCACCATCTCTTGGGCTTCCCTACAGGTTAGGGAGGTCAGAGTAGGTGATGACCAGTGTCCCAGGACAGCATTCAGTTCATTTTCCTATTGAATCCCTGAGCCAGGGCCCACAGGATGATGTGGTGGTGATGAGTTGATGGTTGGACTAGATGATCTTAGTGGTACCTAGGGAGCAGCAGAGAAACACCAATCATGGAAGGTTTGTAGGGGGAACAAAAAGATATGTATTTATTAGAGAACAGGAGGGAAAGAGAGATTCTATATAAGAGAATACGAGAGAGTTCAGTTATAACTTCAAATTTAGCAGACCAAAGACCAAACCTACGTGATGTTTCATGGATATGGTCTTCTTTCCTTACCCTGCTCTCCATGAGATGCAGCAGTTAAAAGAAAGTGACTTCTTCAATCAGTGTGATTCTCTGGCTCTCTTACTACCCACACACTCACTTTTTTCTGATTTGAACATCCAGTTCCTGGCTGTGCTCCCCAGAAGATGTCTGGCCAAATTTAATTCCTGCTTCTTGAACTGTACCTGCAAAGGTGGTTGAGAAGGAAAACTACTCTTATTTAATAAGTTGTAAGAGTATGGAGGAGAAGAAATTCTCATTAATGTCTATCTTTATTATCTAACATCAATTAGTATGTTAATACAGCTAGGTCCAGTAGACAGAAAAAGGGGGCTGATGGGTTATATCTTCAGTATGCTATTTATGTCTGGAGCTACTGTGATGTTTATTCCCCTTATCTTCCTTACTTCTTAGATATTTTCCCAGGAAATATTAGTCACTACTTCAATCCATCCTCAGTTTGGCAGGCTTAAGTTTTTCACTGCTGGATTCAGAGGCTTGTGTGTTTATAACCCTCCTTGTGTTGAAATGGGATGCAGCGTTTCTTGATTGCCCACACTGTTATCTCGTCCTGCTTAATGCCTGTGTCTGTTGATAGGTGTGTGAGGTGCTAATCCTCTAGTTTGAACATGTCTGCTGTGGTGCACACTAGGGAACAGGCTACTTCCAGATCATTGTTTCAAGGTCATAAAAATCCAGCACAGAATATTCAGCTTTGGCTGTTCTTGGGGTGTTAGTTTTACATTTGTTTTAGCATTTCTCTTGTACATTATTTTCCACTTTGGTGCTCTCATTCTGCTGCATACATGAGCTCTTGCTCTTCCACTGATAGGCTGCCAAGCCCTTTAAAACCTGCACGCAATTGTTTTTGTTTTTTTTTTTTTCTTTCTCCTCTGTCCTTTGCTGGAATGAATTCACTTCTGGCATGGAATGGGCTTGCTCATCTAAGCACCTCCATCAGCTGTGTATGTTTTTCATGTTCAGTGCACTTAAAAAGATCATGGTCAACAGATGCAAGAGTCTAGGGCAGCATATGCAGACCTCCAGGAAAGGAAGGGGAATGTAGCAACATGGTGCCAGATGTCACTGGGACTTCAGTTTGATGAGTTACCATCTAAAGAAGTCCTGTTGTTTCTCACCCTACTTGTCTGGGCTGAGCACCAGGCACTCAGCTGTGCTGGTACAGCTGTATGTGAGATCACACTCCAGTGTGACAGAGTGTAGATTAAAAGCACCCCTCCCAAATAAACTTTTCCTAACCCAGATCCTGTCAGTAAGTTCTTCTGCAGCCTTGCCCGCAAACAGATGTCCTGGCACAGCTAAGAGTGTGGCACACAGGAACTTTTAAATCCAGAACTGGCATATCACTGAATCACATCCTAGAAGGACTAGGCCTTTGTGAGTCAACTAACACCCTAAGATGACTTGACTGTTGCTCTTAAGCAAGCATGCTTGTTCACAGCTGGTCTGCACATCTTTTACAGCACTGCCTCAGATTCCCAATAAGCAGATCTAATAATATAGTTTTTTAACATAGTAACCTGTGCAATGCTTAACATATACTACTAACAAGTAACACCCAAAATGTGATTATAAGTTCATTGCTGTGGTTGCAGTGTCAAACATGCTACACCATTTTCTTGCTCATCTATCTCCAACTTCCTTTTGATATGATTACCAGACTTATACCTTCCTCTCGATTTCTGTGCAGCCACTCAGCTGCAGTGCCGAGAGTTACCCTCCTCTAGCACACACCAATGGGCTTCAAGTGCCAAAATCAAAATCTATAGAGTCTCTGAAAACTGACACTTTTCCTTCCCACTTCCCAAGGACTTTATACTCCAGACGTATTTGACTGACGTTTTATGGAAAGTGGGAAAAGTTTTCCAGTGAAAAAAGTTCAGTTTCTTGCTCTGAGCACTCACTTGTTTCAAGGAAAATGTTGCTATTTATGGACGACAAACATTCTTTTCTCCTAGGTTTAGTTTTAGAAATGATTGAAATATTTTGACTGAAACTTTGAAAAAAAATTTCACCACCTATCAGATAGCCAGAATGGAAAATTCCAGCTGAAATAATCAAAGCTTGATAAAGCTATGAGCAGGTGATATTTGAATCCTAAGAAAAAGTACTGATATATTAAAAGGACAAGAAATGCTTCTGGCCTTATCTGTAATATCAGAATAAACACTGAAAATGCCCTGGAAGCAAGAAGTAGGAGCAGTAGTTTGAATTTTTATATCCTGCATTTGAGCCCATAAATGGGAAATGAAGTCATAGAATTAAAGAATGATTAAGGTTGGGAAAGACCACTGAGATCATCTAGTCCAATCATCAACTCTTGGTTGGAAATGGTGACAGCTTTGGCAGGAGTATGTCAGTTTACTAAATATGAGATCTCTGGAATTAGAAGTATCAGATAAGTGATGCCCATTTGATAACAGATGTTTTAAAGATGTCATCTCTGTCTGATAGATGCTGTTGGATGCAAAGGATTTGCATTGTAAAGATATTTCTGAAAAAGATCAGTGCCCATGAGTTTTTATCCTACTTCCCAAGTTTGCTCTTTTGAAGATATTTTTACAAGTTTAAAGATGGAATAATAATCCATGTGTAATTTCATAAGTAAAAAGAGCCTTCCCACACTCACAACGTGACATGTTTATAAATCCCAATATTTCAACTATGGCTGCTTATTTGTTTAATTTTTGGGCTGCTTCCCAGTATCACTTATGAGCCAATAATTATTTGTCAGCTTTTTTTTTTATTTAATTGAAGCCACGGGCCATATCATACCACTGATTTCTGAACAGAGCTCCCTGCTGGAATCAGCAAGGCTTTCTGGCTCAAAAATGAATAGGAGTGATCCAGTACTTGAATTATGACTTTTGTAAGGCAGGAGGAAAAAGGAGATAAAAATCTAGTATTAAATATCTGAAAGTAGTTCTTTTGATTTTTTTTCTCCCCGATTTTTAGCAACCCAACTGAATGGGTTTTTGACTGCGCACGTGTTTAAAACAAACGCAAAAAACAACAACAAAACTCAATGTTCTTTTCTCTGGGCGTCTTGCCTTGTAACCTGCAGCCCAGAGCAAATTTTTATAACGACATGGTAATCTACTGCAAATAAAGGTTTGCAACAGATGCTTGATACTCCCCAACTGCTGCCTGAAAAGCACAGTAACAGATCTATATTACTTCTGTGTCACTGCTGTGTATTTTTGATGCTGCTGCAGATGAGCAAGATGGGAAGACTGCAACCCACCAGAGGTGCACTGTGAGTGTTTGACCATGCCAGGTTTGAAGCCCAGAGCAGTGTGTTTAAGAGGATGAGTGTTTGAATGCTCTGCTCTGTGACCACAGTTGTCTGAGTGGGCTCACAGCCTCACCATGCCTTGGTTTGGAAAAATGACTTCCCTATAGGGGATTCCAGGGGATTGATCCTGCTGCCTACAGAGCTCAGCCGAACGTGGCACAGTGCGGTAGCTGGCTCAAATTTGGGACCAGGACCATAAGCCAGGGATGCAGCCTCCTCTTCACTCCTTTTTGTGTGCAACACTGAGGCCAAGGCCTGCGTTGCCTTTGCCAATGGGTTTATCAAAGCTGCTGAGCATCCCACCAGCCACCAGGTTGGATATTAGGAAAGATTTCTTCTCAGAAAGGATGGAGGGGTATTGGAACAGGCTGCACAGAGAGGTGGTAGAGTCACTGTCTCAGGAGATTTTTAAGAAGAAGGTAGCTGTGGCATTGAACTACATGATTTAGTGGTATGGTGGTAGTGGGTGGATGGTTGGACTAGATGATTGTAATAGTTTTTCCAACCTTAATCTTTCTGTGATTCTGTGGTTCTTAGCTCCTCAAGGAGCAGCACTGGGGTTACTATCAAGCTGCAGATGCTGGATCAGGTTCCCTAGAGTGTCATGGTTGTAAGAACTCAACTGCTTGTTGCGTCCAAATCTCGTGCTCCCTAGTGTGCACTGAGGCTTCAGGGAAACCAGGGGAATGTTTACTGTTCTGAAAGAACCATTTGCTTCACTCAAGCAATCTGTGATGTTGCATCCCACACATCACCTGGGGACGGTGCCTGTAGGATGGGTAGAGAAGGGGCTGCATAGCCCTATGGTTGCTACCACAATGTGTAAGACCATTCTTACAGTGTGTTTGGATGGGGACAAAGTCAGGAAGGCCTCAGTCTGAGCCTATAGATGTGATTATACCAGCAGCCTCGAGCACTACAAAGGCAGAAGCATCACAGAAAGGGAACAACAAGTGCTGGCTATGTATTGGTCAGAAGGCTGAAGCTGTGCTTCATGGGACCTACAAGCAGAGTGGCTTTGTGGCCTGCAGGCGGGTGCTGCATGGCAGGGCTGCTTGGGTGCCTGTGTGCACATGTTAGGTATGTGGGGTGGAATTTGGAAGTAAACATTGATGCGGCATAGCCTGAAAACAACCCTCCGTTTTGAATCCTACTCACAAGCACAGACAGCTCCTATCTAAGCTACATCTTAATTGCCCCAGCAGCTTTGTTTGGCATTTTTATTGTGGGGACATCTCCAGAAATGTAAACTTGCTAGTAATGATTTTTTTTTTCCCTCTTTTTTTTCCCTAAAACTAGGTGAAAAACCTGACCACAAATGGAAGACTGGGGCCCTGGTCCCCATGGCAACTGTGTGAGCATTCAGATGGGGACAGCACAGGCTCCTGTATGTGTAGGTCACGTTCGTGTGACAGCCCTCGTCCTCGCTGTGGAGGTCGCAGCTGTGAAGGGGCCAGGATCGAGGTCGCAAATTGTTCAAGGCATGTCAGCATCTCTGTGCATTTTTGGAAGGGAGCAATAGTTGTGACCGTTCCCAGCTTATCTCTTTCCTTTTGTTTCTGTGACCATGATGTATCCCAGCCAACAGAATGTATGTGAGACCCAACTTGAGATTAGAGCAAAGGGATCCTGGCACTTTCGTGTGTCTCAGACAGGGACCTACCTTGGAATATGGGCACCCCAATCAAAGTTAACATTAACCTTGCCTATACTAAGCCTCAGTTTCCCTCAAGTGTATGTAACTAGTGACTCATTAGGAGATGAGTAAAGTAGAGGTAGATGTTATCCAACTGAACAGTAATAAGCTAAATCTCAGTCATTATTTTGTGAAGTCTGAATTCTGAGGTTGTGTTGCTTTTGCAACAGAGCTCCTGCAGACCAGTGCTTGAAGAGACAGGACCTAACATGGCTGTAAGCAAGGTTTGCCTGCACTACTCATGTCCCGTGTGTTGCCTGCAGAATGCCATCCTGGCAGCCAGAGGCACCTAGGAGGCACACTCACTGGGCATGGCCCATAAATAACATGCAGCTCAGCTTATGCCCATGCCATCTTCTTAGGGAAGTCTGGAGCTCATACTTTAGCAGTATGGAAGCTAAATGTCCTCTGGTGGGGTGCCTAGACACAGCTGCCGTGTTTGTGTCCATGCTACCCCATCACCCTCAGACTACATCATGTAATGACTCAAGGAAAGATGACACAATAGGGTAAATACTACTTAAGCAGGGTGGTGCCAGTCAATATTTTGGTAAATATTGGGACAGTTCAGTTTTTTATCTACTTTATCTTCCTTATAAATGTTGATGCCATTAAAGACAGCTGTCTTGTGGCTCCTCCCTTGAGAGCAGTGCTGGTCTTGGCACCAAAAATTAAGTAATACTCATGTTTGGTTTGGCATCTCTCCTTCCAGTTGTGGGCTGTGCCGCCTAAAAGATGTGTAGTCATTCCTACCTCTGTGCTGCCACCGTGGGCTGAGCAGAGCCTTCACTGCGCTGTCTGTTCATGTCACTGGCAAAGGCAAATTACGCCAGAGGGATGGGTTTCTCAGCAGTGCTCTGATGGCAAAATAGGCAGGAACAGCTTCTGAGAAGAGGATGAAAAATAAATTATTCAATCTTAAGACACAGGAAAACAGCATGGTTTGAAAAATAAGGACATCTGGTCATCCTACATCCGCCTCAGCCTTCAAATTTCCTTTAATTGACTTCATATGGCATTGAGATTTCTTCTTGCAAGGAGAAAGCAGGATGGCTACAGATGAGTTCTATTAGAAATCTGAAAATCTGAAAATGGGAAGTGTCTTTCTGTTAAAAACCCTCTAACACAACAGATACTGAAAATTGTTTTTGTGAGGAATTTTTAGACAAGATTTTTGTTTGTTTTTTGTTTTTTTTTTCCCCCCATAATAGCAGCAACCTTCCATTTGATTTTGTCTTTTCATGTTTTAACATATAATCTTTGTTTTGAGTTAAGGACTAGGGAGGTAGTAGGTCATTTAAAACATGGAAGAATAACTTGGAAGAATAGCACTTTTATGTAAGTGAATTTCTTGTTCTGTGACCTTGTTTGAGGTGGGAGAGGCAAAGTGAAGAAGGAAGAGGGATACGAGAGCAAGAGGAGGAGGGGAGAAATATCTATCAGGGTTCTGAAATAAAGCTGCCAAGAACTGGCAAGAATTGATAACAAATACAAAAAGTGTGAAGGGCAAAGTGGGTTTTAACTTTCATCCTCTGCTCCGATTGGTGCTATGCCAGAAAATATTTCTTGCCAGCAGTGTTATTAGCTCAGCAAACGCTTTGAAAATTAACATCTGTTTTCAAGCTTAGCTTTCAAGAACCAGAGAGCACCTGAGTTGTTTTTTGACTAGACTTTTTAGAAAGGTTTCTCTATAGAGGAAAAAGAAGATTTTTTTTACTTAAGGCAGTAAAGTGTCAAGATGAGGCAGTTCTGCAAGACAGACCATTGCCAAATGAAATGAAACCTGCAGCACAGAAGACAGGATGTGGTTCCTCCTCTCTTGCCTTGGTAAAGCTCTAAGGTTTAGTAGTCCTGCCAAATCAGACCAAAGCAAGCTTTAATAATCAGGAGATTTTTAAGATGAAAATGTCAGCTTCCATGTGAGCACGTGGTGGAGTTACTGCATGCCTCAGAGAAGCTGGCCACTTGCACATGCTCTGACATCTCTGTTGTGAGGTGTGAACTCAGGGTTTTCACGTCAAATTTGCTTCAGGCTCAGTTACCACTTCTCATTTGAGATGCAATCATTTATTAACCTGAAACTCAATCCTGCCTCTGAGCTCTTACTTGCCTTCTGGTTTGCACAGATTTAAGGTCACACTACAGTGATGTTTGCAAGCTGCCATGAAAGCCAGAAGCAATTATTCTTATTTTTTATGAAGTTTGAGATTTCCACCTAATAGAATTCAATGCCAAAGGCTTTAGGAAAACACCAAATATTATGAAGCTTGTGAGAAAATCATTGGAGCTGGCAGCAATTTTGCTGCAAGAGATTTAAAGCATCAGTGTTTTCTGAATTAGCAGAGGATAATTTTTTTTTTTTTTTTTGCATAACTGGCATTGGTGAGCCTCAAAACCTGCACCCTTTGCATAGGAGTCAAAGAGTCCAGGAAATACAACTTTGGGATCATCAATTGGCTCAGAAGAGAGAGACATGGGGAAGATGATATGGGAATAGGAGTGGGAGTTGTAGCAATCACACTTGTCCAGAAAATCCTAGGAGGCATTTTCAAGATCATTCAGTGTTGGCTTCATTCTCTTCCTATCCCATTCTTAGACACTTCAGTGTCAGGGAAGTAAGGCCAATGCTAAACAATCTTGAGGGTCCCTTTTATAAATCTCATCTGGTGTGGTCTGCTTGTTATGAAAATTTCTTCAATTAGTTTAAGCAGTCTCTCATCAGTACCTGATGCGTTTGACTGTTAAGCATGGGAAGACAATTAGACAACTCCCATAATCTCTTCTCTCTCACACTTTTAATTAGAAATGGCGCTTGGACACCCTGGTCTTCCTGGGCCCCATGTAGCACCTCCTGTGGGATTGGCTTTCAGGTCCGCCAGCGGTCCTGCAGCAACCCTGCTCCCCGGTACGGGGGCAGGGTCTGTGTTGGACAGAGCAGGGAAGAGAGGTAAGAGATGTTAATGACACTATGTGTTGACTTCTGTGGTTATAATGTTGGCAGCTGAAAATGGTGGATCTTCTTTGAACGCAGAATAAGGCTGAATATACAGAGCAGGAGGAATTTCGTGGCCAAGGGGGGCTGAGGTTACTCACACATATGGCCTCTCTCTTGCAATGTTCTTTGAACATCAGGGACTGACACCTTCTCAGTGAAAGGAGAAGCTGTGTCTGCTGTCAGCAATGTAGGGCCTACAGAAAGTTACACTGTTCTGACCTGTCCCCAAGGAAGCAGTTGAATATGTGCAGCTTTCATTGCCAGTTTCAACTCAAGACAGATTCAGAGTTGAGTTTTTGCAGGGTGTAGCATAAAAAAAAGTCATCTTTTTTTCCCATCTGTACTTTCATGCAAAATCAATTAAAAACAATGCTTTTTTAACTTTCAGAGCTATCTGCACTATCTTGTTTCTTCAAGCCCAGCCCCTCCTTAAACACATGCTTCAAGGCATCCAGATTGGTTTCCAGCTTTGACATTTCATTAAAGGCCACCTCTGCTTGGCAGTAGACTGTTGCTTGTTCCTTGAGTGGTCACTTAAGACAGATCTCTCTGCATTTCTCAGAATACAAAGGGCAATTCATTTAACTTCCCTTATTCGGGACATTTTAATGTTTGGTTTGATTTGTGGCCATTCAGAATGGTTCTTTTTGGGTTTTAAGGACTACATCTGAGTCAATTACAGTCCTGTGTGATTCAATTTGAGAACAATATTGATTAAAAAGCTGAACAAAATTGAAGTTACCTTTTCTAAAGGGAACATGAGATAACATTAATTCAGGACCTGCTTTTAGATGCATATATCATCCAGTTCAGCCCCAGTTACAACACTAGTTTCTTAGGGACCAAATAACAGTAAGGGCCAAATCATGAGATGAGAAGATTGTCAAGTGTTTAGCACCTGCCAGTACTGACAGATCAATGTTGGGTTGACCTCCTATTACTTAAGCCTCCTTCCTGGAGACATTCAAGGTGAGGCTGGATCAGGCCGTGGACAGCTTGATCTAGCTGTGATGTCCCTGTTCATTGCAGAGGAGTTGGACTAGATGACTTCTAAAGGTCCCTTCCAACTCTAAGGATTCTCTGATTTTATGATTCTAGCAGTTTCAGTGGTTAGCATGGCCAACCACTCCTCCACCAGTATAAAGGATACAGTTCTCTGCCATGAACAGGAATATTGCTAATCTGACTTGTGTCAGCCTTCTGCTAGCTTTCTATGCATGCAGTAAGTGCACCCAAATGCAGTGTGCTGTCTAGCTTTGCATCCATCATCATTTTATCCCTGAGTTGTACTGATATTGATGTTTTTTGAATAATGCGCTTTCTCCTTTCAGATTCTGTAATGAGAACAGTCCATGTCCATTGCCAATTTTTTGGTCTTCATGGGGTCCTTGGAATAAATGTAGTGTGAATTGCGGTGGAGGAATTCACTCAAGGCAAAGGTCCTGTGAAAATGGAAATACGTGTCCAGGCTGTTCTGTGGTATGTATTGTTTATTGACATTGAATATCAGGCACCTATTGGCATCTAGCTTCTAAGGTCCTGGTATTTAACTCCTCTCTCCATCTTGGTTTTATTTCTCAAGCTAGAAGAAATTGCTATCCTCAGCTCTTGCTGGAGATGATGCTGAAATGAACTGGGAAGCAGAGAGGTGGCAGATTCCAGAAGTCAGTGAAGTTGGTGTGAGTGCGTGTGTGTCTGTGTGTGTGTCTGTGTGTGCGTACAGGCTAGGACAGACTGGCATACGGAGAGCTTCTGCAGGCTTCTCTAGACTTAGATATCAAGTCCTTTACCTGACACTCTACATTTCATTTTCCCATTCCCAAGAATGATCCTGCTGAGTCAAGGAGGTCCTACACAGAAATGAGCCTCGTTTTCATACTTGAGTAACCAACAGGTCAAATACCCAGTTAACCCATCAATGAGGCAATGACTACCAATTTTCTCTCTTTATTTTGCCTTTCCTATTCTGGCAGCTGTTTCATACAGCTGTTTTAATTAGTTTTATGGGCAGTTTTCTTTCAGTGTAAGCAGATCTGATCTGGAACCTCCCATCTGTTCACAAGCTGTTTGGCATTTACTCTAGAATCATAAAGTCCTAAAGCATTACATTTCTCTCCTTCTGCCCGAATCGTAGGGTTTATTTATTTATTTTTAGACAAGAACTCAATGTCTTTCACTGGAATTCCTCCTGCTGGTGGTTAAGAATTGTAAAGACCCCATATCATTCCATCCCCACCCAGTGAGAAAGTTGGCTATACTCTACAGATGCTCATCTTTACACCAAAAATGGCAAAAGGTGAACTAGGGAGTTCAAAAAGCCAACCAAACAACAACAACAAGAAGCAATAAAAAAAGATTATCTAACAATGTCTTAGAAACAAAACAGTAAACTTTTCAAGGAATGATCTTTACTGATATTTTGTCCTTATGGGGCTCTCCTAGGATGGCCTGAGAGCAGCATCTCAGAGTCACAGCAGAAAACTAGTTTGTTGTTACTTTTATGCATTGCCTGTATTATTTTCCTGCTCATTACGTACCGTGCATTCTAAGCCCCACAGGACTCTGAGTCAGCAAAGAAATACAAACCTGAGGGAGACATAAAAATATTAAACACAGTTCATCCTTGAGGTCCATCTGAGACTATGTGCCACCACTGCCTCCATAGTGCCCATGTTTTCTGCTGTACCCAGCACTATCTTGTATCTGTGAGGTCAGAGAAGGTGAATGAAAGATTTTTTAGATACAGAGGGTACCCCATTGTTTTTTAGGATGCAAACAAATTTGTGTCAGTTAGTCTGCTCTTTGATAAGGAAGGTCACAGTGGTTTTCATTCCTGGCAGGAATATAAGACCTGCAACCCAGAGAGCTGTCCAGAAGTACGTAGGAACACACCCTGGACCCCTTGGATGCCTGTCAACATCACCCAGAATGGTGCCCGCCAGGAGCAGCGCTTCCGCTACACGTGCCGTGCCCAGCTGTCTGATCCCCATGAGCTGCAGTTTGGGAGAAAGAAAACTGAGAGTCGATTCTGTCCCAATGATGGCTCAGCTATGTGTGAAACTGACTGTATGTCTTGCCAGTTCTGGGGAACTATGGGACAAGCCTAAGTTTGGTGGTGGAAGGGGGAATTCTCTCAGAATAGCAAGAACATAAATCTTGGCATGTATGACTAGCGTCACTGCAGAATGGCAGGGATGGAGAGAGCCCTGTGATGTTGAAGTCAATGCAGCCCTGTTATGGTAGTATATAGAGTTATTCTTGGTACTTCCAGGCTGCCCTAATGAGAATGGGCAAATAATGACGATGTAAGAAGAGATATTCTATGGGATAGTTTGTCTTCACTCTTCTTTCTCTTTGGAGGTCCCTTGTGCACTGCCTCCAGGGTTATTCCCTTCGCTACTGTTGTAGTGCAAGTCAGTGTCCTGACAGCACAGCCCAGACTGCCACAATTTGCTGTGCAGAAAGTTCATTTATAAGATTATCACTAGATTCAGTTTCTGTGTGCACACATTTCACTTCCTCCTAGCTTTGCTGTAACGCTATGGAACACAACTCAGTGGCTTTCATCAGAAACTCATCCTCAGAATGTATAAATCCTGATTTTATTCATGAACTGAAGACTTTTTTTTTAAAGCCCAGCAATTGATTGATTTGTGATATCTTGGTTTTTTTCCTTGAAGCTCTTGTTGATGATCTCCTCAAGACTGGTAAGACCCCTGCACGGATTATCAATGGGGGCTGGTCCTTTTGGGGGGCCTGGTCTTCCTGTTCCAGGGACTGTGAGTTGGGCTTTAGAATCCGGAAAAGAACATGCACAAACCCTGAACCTAAAAATGGTGGCTTGCCTTGTGTGGGGTCAGCGATGGAGTACCAAGACTGCAACCCACATCCTTGCCCAGGTAACCATGATTATCTTCCTGCATGAAATTCAGAGGTATTGTTCTTCATCTTAATGGCAGAGACACCAAAAATCAGTATTTCCAAGGTGCTTTTATTTTTAAATTTTCTTTAATTTGGGGGATTTTCCTTAATTAAAAAAGAAACAAACAAAAAAAACAACAACAAAAACAACACTATTGTAATGACTCATATATGCAATCCACACACTTTGGTGCTGTGACCTATGTTTCACCTAGGCTAAGAGGGAAACACATCCACAACCTCTAAATATGGTGGCTTGGTTAGTAGTGTTTTGCTTGAGGTAGGTTTGATGCTCCATCCAGCGGAGAGCATCATGGTACATCTAGCACCTTGGTGAGGAGACGGGCTTAATGAATGTGACTTAATGCTGTAGAGATGCTTGATGTGGCAGTTCTTCTTGTGAACACTTGTTTCTTCCCCCTCTCCTGCTTACGTATTGTTCTTGCGATGGGCATCTACTCTTGACATCAGTTACCATTTCCTGCACAGCCAGCAGGGAGTATTCTTGCCTGGTTTCCTGGTTTTCAAGTTTGTCCTCATGTTTATGTTGCACTCCTTGTCCAGAATAGTAATAATAGACCATTAACTACCATATTCTCACTCTCTTATCATTCTCCTTGCTCTGTAATAGCTATCTAAGCTAAATTTAAATGATCTTAAACAAATCACCATGTCTCTTTGTAGTTCTAGCAATTTCTAACAGTAGCTCTGTCTACCTCTGGCAATATAGTTTGTGGCCTACAGTTGAAAGTGCTGCATTATTATGGTATTATTATAATATTAAAATTCAGTGCAAAGATAAAGTGCCAATGCAGATAGGAAAACATGATCAGAATGTGTAGCAAGAGCATAGCAGAAGTGTCAAATATTGCACTCTATGGCCTATAAAAAGAAAATAACTCTAACACTATAAAGGCAGCTATTAGTACTATTTTGGAAACTCTCAGTGGCTTTTCACCAATGTCTGTGCCCTTCTTCTGTGTTGTTTTCTCCCTTTAGACACTATGATGTTTTTCAATCTGTTCTGAGTGCATGATTGCTATTTCTCTGTGTGTCCCTCTGTTCCTGCCTCACTCAATATGTATACACAAATCCTGGGTTTATCTTGCACTGAGACACGAGGTTATTATCTCCTGAAATAGTGGCATGGGGACCTGAAAATCAGGTAGTCTAGTAGCCTGACAAGAGGGGTTGGGAACCAGAGTTCTTAGTTCCCACCCTGGATTTGTTATTAAAGTATTTTGGGACCGTGCTTACATAAAGCCTCTGAGCTACTGTTTTCTGAAGTCTGGGACTAAAAGACTTGGGACCCCCAGAAGAAAGATGTCATATAAACTCCACTTAGGTTGTATGACTTTTTTTTCCAAGTAAATGTGCTGTTACTATAGGTGAAGTGTCAAAAGACAATGCAATAAGGATATTTTATAAAAAGTTGCATAAAAATAAAACAATGTACAGAATAGTTTCTGTTATGGTGCTTTATGATGCAGTCTTTTTGTGCATGGACTTCATTTAGCATCCACAGAGTGCAGCACATTCCAACCCTCCCTTGACACGAAGCTCTTGTTGTGAGGCCCAAATGTCCTGGGTACAAGAAAATGCTAGCTAGTCTGGGCAGGGTAGATCTAGGTGAGATACTGGGATTCTGTGTCACAGTGAGAGAAGTAATCACTTGCATGTACCTCTTTCTCCTTGCTTTTCCATATCCTTCAGTAAAAGGCTCGTGGTCTTGCTGGACTCCTTGGTCTCAGTGCTCGGCAACCTGTGGAGGAGGGCATTACCAGCGCACACGGACTTGCACCAACCCAGCTCCATCTAGTGGAGAGGATATCTGCATCGGGCTGCACACTGAGGAGGCTCTCTGCAACACCCACCCGTGTGAAGGTAGCCACTTTGGGTCCCTGCTTCAGCTGATTAGGGTGCTGATGAGAGCAAGGAGCATCTGCAGCATGTCATAAAAATAAGCCAGGAACACCATCAGTTAGTAGCTTTACTGTCCATTCAGTAAATGTAAATTGAACCAGGGAAAAAGCAGACATCCTAATGTTCAAATCAAATGCTTCATCACCTTTCTTTTTACTTGCTCACCAGACCACGCTCTGGCATTCTGGTGCTAGCCAGACAAAATCTTGTTAACAGATGATCAATTGAAAGTAATTGAAAAAACAAGACTTTGGTTCTTGAATGTGGAAGCTTTCAAGACAAACAAAAGGAGTCATGAAGCATCAATCTGTACTGTTGCTGAAGGGGAGATCCTTTTTCTGTCTTACACAGACTGGCAGATGAATGCGTGCTACAGCTCAGAGGACAAAGTTCACATCTGTGCTGACTTTGAACCACTTTTGTGTATTTCTGATCCAGTGCAGACTGATTCCTCCTCTTAGCAACCTTAGTAAAACTTTGTAAGCACTGTAATTTGTGCTGGCTGCTTGGGGTATCCCTGAGAGACTACATCAAATTTGGAGGTACTGTGCAAAACTGTCCCATCCAACTGCTTCTGCGTCTTTAACCACAAAGCTGATATAGGAGTTTTAAAACCAATTCTGCACTGTGCAGTGCTCCAGCAAAGGTTCATTTACTCTGTATTAAGAAAATTACAATCTGACAAGTAGATTATGATGCTTGCACTGTTATTTATATCATGATGATTAAACTTGTGGAAGACCCCCAGATTGGATGTGTGGGAGAGGCCCAGGTGAGGATCTGAACACTCTCTAGCATGGGAGAAGTTTCGTTTCCACAAGGGATCCTTTTCCTTCTTGGTGATGTTGTCTGTGCATTTTCTCGATCTTGCATTTAAGGTGGCTGGTCAGAGTGGTCAGAGTGGAGCCTGTGTAATGAAGAGGGCATCCAGTATCGCAGCCGTTACTGCGAGGTGCACAGCCCAGACTCTTCTCAGTGCATTGGAAACAGCACACAATACCAAGATTGCCTGTATAATGAAATTCCTGGTATGTACCATGTCACTGAAGAGGGAGAGGGTGGGTCAATATAAGAGAGAAGCTCATGACCAGACGTCAAACTAGGGGTGAGATTTTCTCTGCTATGAAAGGGTATGGATGCTTCTAGTAAAGCAAGCAAACTAACAAATAAGTTATCAACTCCCTTGTTGAAGGTACGGGATAACTGACATTCCTTTGGGGCATTTCAGCTCTCTTTTAATACAGAATTACCTAGATCTGGAATGAATAACTAGTATTGCTTCACCCAAATTGAACCTTGTAACCTTGCATAATTCATCTTGGGCTGGGTTATAAAAATGAGCTCTATTCTCAGCACGGTGCAGGCAAAAGAAGATCCCTGGGTTCAGTTATGAAAGGAAGCATCCTAAAAGCATGAAGAAGCAAACAGGGGTAGATGGAGACAACCACTATGTGATGCGGGGAGAAAAATCAAAGGTCAAACAGCAGCATCATTGATGGACAGATGGCAGTCATCGTTCTCCATTCTGTTTTTTTTGTGGAAATTGAATCTCTCAGGAAAATATTTGATATTGGTCTAGCCTGAATAGCATCGTCCAAATGTTCTTTTTTGGACTATAATGACCTGGCTTAAAAATTTGAGATCCCCAGATGGTTGTAGTCTCTTTTTCCATGATTTTCTTAGCTATCTTCTTTCCCCTAAACTGAAGAAGCTAAATAGCGATCAGGTAACTGTACTGTAATTGCCAGGTCTTTCTAGAGGTTTTGTTGCATGTGGTTCACAGTCTGAGCTTTTCATTCAATTTAGAGAGACTCTCAGCTTGCTGCAGAACATGAGCAGCTTCTTGTGTCTGAATCACAGGGGGGTTTAATTACTTAAAGAAGTAAAGTGGTGGCAAAATGACAACTTTCTCCAATCTTCTTCTCTTTGTTTAGTGATCCTGCCAGCATCCAGCATTGATGAGAGCACAAACTGTGGAGGTAGGATACCACTAACCATATATCTTATTTTTGTCTTAACCTGGCTTCTATTCTCCCTGTGCAGTATCAAGCAAACCATTAATCTATACAGCTCACATCCCAGTGATAGCCTTAATTCCACTGGAGTCTTGCTGTCTGAGTCAGACTGGAGGAATGTATCACACAGGCCACTTGTCAGTTCCAAGATTTTTGTCTATCTGGGGGTTTGGCTTGGTCACCAAGGGTCATTTATAACCAGGGAGTATGCAACTTGTCTGTCTCTACCCATGGGATAAAAGGTTCAAGAGAAAGGAAAGCACAGTCCTCACTTCACCACTGTAAGCCTCCAGCTGTTTGGAGGCAGGTGTTTTTAAGTAACCTGTGAAGACTTCACTGAACAAAGTCTCTTCGTTCCTTTTCTGATATAGGACTAGAATTGATTTAGTAGTTGTCCTCCAAGTTCTTCTTTTCACTGAAGTCCTCACCTCAAAGAAGTTGTCTCCGTTCTGCATGTAACTTGGAAAGATCCGGTCATTAGTATCACTCTTCCACTGCCCTGTGAGCCACTGTGATAAAAATCCAGACTAAAGAAAATGGCAGGTGCTTTCCATGTTTTTAAATGCTAGCGTCACACTAATGAATTCCTGCTAGCACCACACCCCTGCTTTCCTGAAATCTAAATGATCTGTGGGCTGCTAAAATGTTTTCTCCCTGTGGAGATGATGACAAAAAAAAAAAAAAAAAAAAAAAAAAAAGCATGCCACCTGTGGAATGGAAATGCAGCCACTGTGTTTGTAACTGTTGGACAATCAATTGATTTTTCAATCAATGTAAATAAGATTTCAACACCTACAATATGACAGATGGTTTTCTGCATCAGTCCTTCCCTTCCAGAGAGTGCAATATATCTTGTTCAGTTCCAGGACTCCTTCCTATGGGTTGCATTCTGCACTTATACTCTCTATTCACATTTCCTTCTTTTTCTAATAGCATTATACTTGCTACTGTCACATCTTACCATCACTAATGTCATTTATTACTTAGAATTCTATAGTATTTGGCAAGAAAGCCAATCAACAGAAAATGCGTTGATGTATCTCAGAATATCTGTATTTTCCAAGTGAGGAACCAGAAAGCTTTCCCACTGGGATTTGCGTACTGCAGACAAAATAATTTTTGTCTCAGGTACTGCTAAAACCCACCTGATAAATCAGATGGTTCTTTGAAAGGAGAGAGTGAAATGTAGGAGCACTTTATGGATATTCTATGATTCTGTGTTTTAAGAAGAATTTCCTACTGAAGTGAATTGGGAAATGTACTGAGACATTCAGTTCAATATAAGCAAAGCTGGATGGAAGGAGAATGAAATGGTATCATGTAGCTTCACTAAATGATGTTACAGGTCTGTGTTTTAGCTCTCACAAGTGAGGTAAAGTAGGCTGAGATTTTTGAGAAAGGAAATGTTTTTTTGTAAATATCTTAACAATATTCAGTAGGAAATAGCTGTCTTTCTGCCATTTTTTGGACCATCGTAAGAACACAATAGGAAGTGGTAATCTTGCAGTAGAATTTTATAGTGTGGTTTGAAAAATAAATGTAGCTTGTCAGTCTAATAAATTCTGTATGTTCCTTACTATAATTATGATTGAAGTGCTTTACTTTGCTGTAGGACTCTGTTGGTTTGGTTCCTTTTAAACTCAGGAGGATATTCTTTAACTAAAGATTAGAGGAGTGCAGCAGACTAATGGGCAGAATTCTGTATTTGAAAAGCGTATCAGTTAAAATGTAAGATGGCACCAAAAAATGCACACCGTGATCAGATTAAGAATGAACCTCATTTAAAGCCACTTTCAGAGTAGTCCCTTCCATTTCTCTGCACACAGTTAAGTCAACACAGCAGTCTGCCCAAATGAATTGGCTTTTTAAGTAGTATAAGAATTTTGCCACTGCAGTCCCCACTGAGCCAGTATGGCCATCCTCCGGGACAGCTGTCCTAGGGGGGCAAGCAGTCGGGCATCCTTCCCAGGCATTTGTCCCCTGTCATTCTTGCTTGAAAAATTACAAAGAAAAAGCATTAGAAGACAGTAATATTTGGGGCCATCCTTGCTGATTCTTATTCTGTAGATTCCCCAGTGCAACACAGCAAAATACAGAAGGGTCGTAAATTATTGCTACGCAAGAATGTCTCTGGTTGCTTCGTTAACTTGGTGGCTGTAAGGATCTCTAATGTTTGTTCTGGTGTTGGTGGGGATCTTTTTGGCAGTTCCTTTTACAGTGGGGTTTGAGACTCTCCAAAGGGAGGGCAGAGCAAGGAGTACTCTTTGACACTCTTCTCCTAACAGCCAGAGCTGGGAGTCAGGTATTCCCAGTGCACGGGGCACACCTGGAAGCTACAGCTTCTTCCTAGGGCTCGTAGGGTGCTGCTGTAATCCCATGTGGAGAGATCTGTGCAGGAGGCTTTGGACCAGGAGCCTTTTCCTTTGGAAATATTCACATTGTTGCTACCGCACCGACACCTGCCTGCGACTGCCTTCCTGTCTTTGTGGAGGAAGCTAACAAAGCAGGTTTTTTTCTAGCAGTTACCCCCTTTCCTTTTTCCTCCCTATGATTCTCATTCCCTCGGTGACTGCTGTTTCACCATTAGCCGTACAAATACTCCTCAGAGGTAGTGCAGAGGTGGCCAAGCAGCACTCCCCTGTGAATAAGCAAGAACGCTGAGTATGCTTGGATTACACGGGGGAGGACTGTGTATCTCACTCACCCCACACACAGTCCCATAGGCATTTCGGGCAGCTGACAGAGAGGGCTTTCCCCTCCTTTCCTTCCCCTTCAGAGAAACACTGAGGATTTTTATCCCTTTATTTCCATGACACACACACACTTTGGAATCCGTTAATGTGCATTGTTTGTATGGCTCGTTTCTTTAGCTGTCAGCTTAACATAATGTTTAGATTCAATATCAATAGAGGGGAGAGAGGAAAGACAGGGTGGGAGCTTTGAGAAATCAATGCATGAAATTGTTAAACTGCACAAGGCAGAGCTGCAGTGGGGAGACTGATTTTCGGGGAGATTATGTCAGTTTATGTTGGAACGTAAGACTCGGGCTTCAACAGCTTATTAAAGTTGATCCTGAGATGTCACGGCTGTGATTTGCACCTGTGGTCTTGTCGGGAGAGGGAAAAAGGCTGTTCTTTAAAAATAGCGTCTCCTGTCATTTCCCTTGCAGGTTTTAGTCTCATCCATCTGATTGCCACTGGGGTCTCCTGCTTCTTTGGCTCTAGCCTCTTAACGTTTGTGATTTACGTGTACTGCCAGCGCTGTCAGAGGCAGTCCCAGGAGTCGACCGTTATCCACCCAACCACTCCCAACCATCTTCATTACAAGGGCAACACAACCCCCAAGAACGAGAAGTACACCCCCATGGAGTTCAAGGTAGGGTACTCGATGGGAAATGCCACAAACAGCTCGATACTGCCTGAACAATTCTGTATTTATGTCACGGTTTGAATTGGGTAGGTTGGTGTTTTCTGCGCCCAGCTGTTGCCATTGTATGTGGGGCTGAAGGGGCATTTAGCCATACTGTTACAAAGGGGTTAAAAAGTCTCATTACTGCAATGGGATTTTGTTCTGTTTCACAGTCCTGATGAATGCCAGTCTGGCAAGTACATACCAACACACACCAGGCCATTCTGACTATTGTACATATACAAATTGTCCTCTAAGAAATCAGTAAGAGCTCAGTTCACTGCTTTGTTAGCGCGTAGTAAAGAGGAAACGGAGGGGAGGAAGAATAAAAACTGAAACTTCATTGACAAATAGCTGGGAAAATGCTTATTGGTAGGATGAGATTCTGGAAATGCTTTGTGAACTGCAAAAGTGGAGAAAATGAGAAAGCAAAGAGAGTTCTGCCCCCTCTGTCAGGATTGGACAGGATTTATCCCCAGGCAGCCATGCAGAAATTTAATGATAGCTGTAGACTTGGGTGCTGAAGCCTTGGGAGAATACTGAAGAGATGTATTCTGTTGGCACATCTGCTTGCTAAGGTGAACATCACCTGTTCTCTGAGAAGACAGGACTAAGGGTGCAGGAGACGAGATGCTGAAACAGTAGCACACCACTCTGTATGAGGATTGGTCTCCAGGTGAAATGTGAGATCAGAGAGCTGAGCAGTGGGACAGGTGCAGTGCTTTTTGTGTCACTGTGGGAAGAACAGCCTGCCTAAGGTGAATTGAACAGCGCAGAGCATTGTTTGGGATGTGAATACAAAGCAGCAATAAATCCTCCAGCTGCTCATTCCTTCGTAAAGCAATGTGCTGTTGACATTATGATTGTCTGTTTCTGTTGATCTGCACTGGCTCCTGACTGAGACCCAACATTGTGATCAGCTGTGGGACCATTGCCACAGGCTGAACACCCTGGGTGTTGGGGTTGTTTCAACATAGGGACTTTATAACTCTGGGCACAAGAGGACTCCTGATATATGACCATGATTTGCAGTGTGAATACGTAAATATGCATCAGAATTAAGAGCTTGTATCAAGTCATTTGAAAAGAGTCAGTGTTGTTCTGGCATTTTAAGGGAAAACAGTGTGAGCTGGAAAATAACAGACCAGCTGGGCAATAAGAATGCACTGAATTCCTTGGGCTGGGCATTGTAACCCCTCAGAGGATCCTGCTGCCTTGGAAATACATTTTCTAGTATTATAAGGCTACAATTGCATACAGTTTAATAAGGATGCAGCATCGTAATGCGAGTCAGCACAGATTTGTGGAAAGTAAATCATGTCAGGCAAATTGGATTCCTTTTTTAAATTAAATAAATATTGATCTAGATGGGAGGCAAGCAGCAGACATATTGGGATTTTCAGAGGCTTTTAACAAAGTTTCACGGGATGTATTATTCTACACGCTCTGTATACATGGGTTAGGTAATAAATTATTAAGACAGGTAAAGAACTGGGACCTGATCCTAGAAGCTTCAAACTATGACAGTAAAACTTTCAGTTATGTGAGGAGTTGTGACAAAGTTAATAGGAAGATGCAAGTGAGAAAGTCTTCCAGGAATGAAGGTGAGAAAGGGTATCACCTTCTTTCTTGCATAGCAAACAATGAAGGCAAAAGACAGGTGGTTTGTTTTTTGGTTTTGTTTTGTTTTGTTTTTTCTTTTGTGGGAAAAGTATGTCACTGCAGGATTGGCTTTATATTAACATTTTCTTCATAATTTATATTATCCTCTTCCATCAGATCATGCTGAAGTAGAAAGAATAGTTAAAATTTAGAAGAGAATGAGGTTGTTCCCAGAATGATCTTGATTGATTGGGTAAATGGGTTCTGAAAAGCAATATGTCTGTGCAAAGTGGTGCAGTGAAGTAGAAGTAATAACAAAGCCGAGCAAAGTTTAAAATAGCAGCAGATTAGTTAATGAAGTATCAGGAGGGAGTTGACCTCCTTGATAGATCCATCTCTGAATACTTGATCTAGTGTGTAGCAACAGTGAGCAGCTGCTAGAGACTTCTTCTGATGGACACAAAGTGCAGAGGCACTAGATCAAGTTTTTAAAATGTAGTTTATTTAGAGGAAGGCATTACGTAGCTGGGAGGGACTGTATGAGTTAGGCTCGAGGAGAAAAGACTTAGGCATTATGAAAGACATACCAAATGAGGCTTATTTACAGAACATTAGGAGGTGAAACAGTTCAGGTGCATCAACCTGCAGTCATTTGATAGGCAAAAACTATATGTTTAGGTGCAAAGGACTACTTGCAGAGTCATATTCAGAATGGTGAGCAAGGCAATAGATTTTTGGAAGAGGTAAGATTTATTTATCAAGTGGAGCCCCTTTTCTCTGTTCGTGTAAAATATTTCCTTGTGTTTATCTTCTCTATTGGCCCTCCTTCCTTAAAGTCTTGCCTGAAAATTTCTTATTTAATAATACAAATTCGCCACTCCTCAGCGTTGCCTAGAAGAACATAGTGTTAGTGTAGTAAGCGGAAGGTTCTGTGTGCTCTGTGCTGTGTAATTACAGAACTTATTATTAGCCAGCTTTTTATATTTAGGAATAACTGGCAGAGTTTTCTTAGGGTCAGGAGGGAATTTTTTCCTGCCTTCAAGAAACGTGCGGTTTTATTGTGATGCTTCACAATTAACATTCAAGTGATGAAGGAGCTAAAATTTACCTCCTGGAAAATGGGAGTTGGACTGAGTTTGTATATGAGCCCATCTGAATTTCAAGTGTGTACTTATGAAAGGAAGTGAAAACACCTGAAATTCCAGATTCTAAAACCAAATAAGTATACACAGCAGATGCGAATAAATAAATAAAAAAAAATTCCCCAAACATTTTTAGTTGGTGAAAGCAAAAGAATTGTAGGCTTTTGCATGTGTGTGTGTGTGTGTGTGTGCATGGAGAAGTTAATGTACCCGCGATTAAAGAAAAACATAGCATGCAGGCTGTTTTTCAGTAACAAAAAATGATGATACGCAGTGATGTGATAGTAGCAGAAGGCTGAGCATATGCAAAAGCCTATTATTCACATTCTTTGATAATACTCAGCCTTCTGCAGCCATCTTTAGTTTATTTTCATCTTGAAATATCTCTGCTCTCCAACCAGCAGGTACAGTAGAACACAGTAGAAGGTTTGGCAATGTTGCATTCAAATGTACAGCTCTGAAGGCAGACTCATAAATCAAGGTGAATTTTATATGAAGGCAGATTTTAATGAAGAAAGTGCTAGCTGATCTGAGCCTTGTTGGGCATTTCAGCCTAGCAATGCAGTAATGCAGATCAGATGTAAATATGATACAGAATGGTGACCTATTGATCATTTTGCTGACGCTAACTTGCCTAGGCAGTGTTTTGCAGAAGAATGTGTTATTTTTGCTGGCTGGTTTTCCCTTCCTGTTTTACTTTCTCAGGAATGCTGCGAGGTTTATTATTAGCTATTTTAGCCATGATGTCTTAAAAGATTTCATGCATATGCATTTACCAGCAGCACGTTGATTTTCATTTGTTATTCACAGATTGTAGGGGAGAGAACTTTTGGGTCACCTAATAAGCAGTTCATGTTTCATTAATTGGTTAAAGTTCATACAGCACTTTGACAATATTGAAGTCTGTGCAGAACAAGAGCATAATGAAATAAAAATTATCTACTCTTCACATTTTGGCACGATGGGCTACAGAACCATCTATGACCTTCCCAGTACTGCCACAATGATTATTTAGAATATGGCTATCAAAGCAAAGGGAAGAACCTCTCTTTTGACGTCTTGCTTCAGTTGGTTGGTGTCTTTTCATGCAAGTTGCTTATTTAGCATCGTGCCAATGGAAAGCCAGATGATAGCGGAGTCGGAGCAGGAGGATGTAGGGTCAGTGTTGAGCCCTGGAGAATTAGGAACTGCGAGCTGCCGCACATGAAGAAAAGGTTTGGAGTGAACATCTTCCTATTGCTAAGTCCTCTGCCAATAAGGAGAGCCAATTTTCTACTCTACATGGGATATGGACAGGCAAAGGCATCTGCATGTTGGTCCAAATCCAAAACCCAATGGCCTTTGGATCAAGCCAGATGTGATTAGTGAGAAATAAAAGCTTGCAGGATAGTTGTGATGATGATTCTGCAGATTTTCTTCTTGATTGTGCTGGACAGACTTCCCTTTGTCCTTCCTTCCTTAAGCATAGTCATTAGTCATGCAGTCAAACCCTCTGTACTGTTGCCTCAACTAAGCTAGGGAGGCACTCAAGCACTGCATCCGTTTTAGGCATCACTGCTGCTCTCACAGACGCTAGGGGTCAAATACTGAAGTTGTGCTCAAGCAAAATAGTGGTTTGTGTTGAAGAGTAAATATATGTGGGGGAATGTGAAATAAAAAGTGAGTGAGATTGCAGGAAATGGCAGTGAAAAATGGAAACTAAATATTTTATGTTTCAACTTGTGCCTTAATTTTTCAGGAAAACACCAGAAAAATGCACATTAGATTGGGTAGGACTGTGAGTCCTGTAATTGCCCCAAATTATATAGCAAATATAAATTCACCTACCAGGAAATGGTAGAATATTCACTTGATTTCCTGGAACTCCAAATAAAATAGAAAATAGAATGAATATTTTTTAATAAATTGAGAACAGTGCTGTTGAGAATCAAATGAGAATGCAGATCAGATGTCAAAAGTCTCTAGACACTGTGATCCACACTTAGTAATCACGAATAATTCATGGCAATAAAATATCAATGTGGAGGGTTACGAAACAGAAACCAATTCTGTGTTCAGAAGAAGAATCCTTCTGAATAAAACAACAGACTGAGTGTTTGGCATGGCTTCCAGCATTGCAAAATGAAGTAAAGCTCGGGATATAAGAAAGTGGAAGTCCGTATGGATTTTAAATGTCTCTCTCTTGGCGATGGTCATTTTTACTGCCACTGAAAATCACACCTATTTTGTAGCAGGGAGACAGTCAATGGTTCTAGTTTAAATGAGCTTTAACTGCCATCACTGCCGGAGGAATGTTTGTCTCAGTCAACCTTGGTCTCTGAGGACGTTTGTTTCTTTCTGGCATGGAAAACGTAGGGCCTTTGTGTCCTATTGCTTCATTTAGTGTGTTACTATTTCAACTAAAATTCGCTAACCCATTTATTTGTAGTGATCGTAGCCCTTAGACTGATAGCACTGTGATAAGAGCTTTGTCTTTTCCCAGTGGCCCTTTCACTGTGCATCACGCAGGTCCCAGGAAGTTGCTGTAAAACTGAGATGAAAGCCAGCAGTTATGAATCCCAACATTGTCAATAAGTTACCAGCAACCTTCCTTAAGTATTTGCTTGAGCTGCATGGCGTTTTAGAGAGAGATTTAGCTGATGTAATCAGCTAGAATAAAATAAATACACACATATATACAAATATAGTAAATCAAATTGAAACATAAATTTTGTTCCCAATAAATTTCATGTCTTACAATGACTATTTCCTCTGAACAAAGTGGCATTTAAGAACGTTAAGTGCTTGAATGGTAGAGTACACATTTTTAGTACTTACTGCGAGTATGGTATTATTTGAAAAAGAATAGTAGGGGCAGGGGGCTGTGTTGGCAAAGAAGCATTGTGTCCTTTCTTGTATGATCCTGCAGTCGCAAATATCACTTCAGGGGACTCTCAATTTACATAATGCATGCTAGGAAGAGAAAGCAGGAGAGCTTACTGATGGGGAAAAAAGGATTAAGTGGTGCATCTCAGTCAAACTCTATTAGTGTCTTTTCTCCCCTTTATATCATTGGGTTGAGTCAAATTGAGCAGTCAAGCGTGTCTAGAGGTGTGGGTGTCCAGGGACAGCTGTGCCTGTGGAGCACTGTGCATCTCTTGGAGGTGTCCTCACCCCAGGGCAGGACCAGCTCAGCAGGCAGCTGTGTGCATGTCACAGATATCACCCTCATGTAGATGTATTATTTAAGAACAGGGGGAACTGCCAATTTGAGCAGTTTCCTTGCTCCCGTGCCCTCAGGGATGCAAAACACCTACTGCCAATGGTCCCCCAAAGGAAATTAGTTTCCCCTTCATCCATTCTTCATGAAAGCTCTTTATTAATTCACAGGATTGTTATTGCTTTCTGGGAGGTGAGAATCCACCGTGCTACCCTTTGCATACCGTTTTGTGAGATCCAGCTTTGTGGATGACTTTTTGCTTTCCTCTTTCAGCAATATTGAGAAGTTTTAAATCATGCTTGGGATAGATGCTTCATATTCATCCTGCTAGATTTTCTGGTTTTGGCTTAAGCTTCTCTCCTCCTCCTTGTATGATCAGGTGGATCTGCTTTGCACTCAGGTCAGGAATATGGTCTGTGCTGTTCTCATACTCTATGCTAGTCATCATGGATGTTTGCACCAACTTTCTTTAGGGTGTGTTGCAGGAGTTGTGATGATGTGTGGGCATGAACAAAAAGTTTTGTTTGATTTTGATTATTTTTTTATTCAGATCAAGGAATCAGTGGAAAAAATCTCTCAGGTTTTTGAGCATATGACCTGCTATTTCAGACCTGGACAGCTGTGTTCAAATGTTCATCTGAGTTTTCCAGCTAAACTAGGGGATCTAATAATTGATATCACTTTTGTCTTGCAATTTTACCTTTTCTAATTTCTCAGGGGTTTACATGTATCTCCCCTACCCACTCACTTGTGCTGGAAGGAGAATTAAACAAAGAACTCCAGGAATGGGGATAACAAAACCACACTGCATGGAAAGCTGTGTACTTACATTACTTCCCTCTACTGGCCAGAACAGGAATATTTCAAATACACCCCAGTCCCATTTGCTAAAAATTAATGGTTCTCCCTTGTTCCGGGTTCTTCAAGTGCTTCTTCCCTCCTCATCTCCACAAAGCTCTGGCTGGCACTGGTATGCACAACACTCACAGTGGGAAATCCTCAGTGCCTCCAACATATGGAGGAAGAAATAATTACGTGTTTGCAGAAGAGTTTAAAGGGAGCCATGAAAGCAGGGAGCTAAAAGTAAAGGCAGAAGAGAATATTGGACAAACAGTAAGTACCAGAAAACATAAACTTAGTGTTATACTTGGAGGGGAGCTGCCTCACTATTCATCTGGAATATCTCCAGTAGCAAATGATAGATATTTAGGTAGAATTCTAAAGAAATGGAGCTGCATACGTTCAAGATAGATAGTTGTACCAGTGTTCAGAACTGAAGCTTGCAGAAACATTTCAGCCATTGACACCTTCCCCCAGTGCATCGTTTTTATGTGCACAACAGGTTTGGCATAGGGAAAGCAGGCACAGCTCTGCCTGCACTCTCCTGTAGACAGGGGGATTCCTCATTAAATCAGCTCTAATGCTGTCCTGAGATTTGGCACTAAGCATGTGAATAAAGGAAAAAACTGAAAATCAGTGGAGGAATGAATTTAGATGGACTGTATCCCAGAGCCTGTGAGAACCAGCTAATGAACAACTCCAATTACCTTTATAAATATCACAGACCTTGGGCAAACTCCCAGTACCATGAAATGCAAAGGTAACACAAAAGCGTTCGTAAGAATGCAGGCCAATTTCCTCCCAGCTAATTGAGTCATTTTTAAGCTCCTCAAGTGCGATGCACTTAAGTCACACAAGTAGCTTTAATAACTCTGTGTGAGAAATACCATTTGGATTTGGGGATGAGACAAATATCTGTTAAGCATACGTTCACAGTCAGTAACATATTCCTCAACATTCCCCATTCAGCAGAACATATCAAGGGAGTGTTAAACCCCAGTTGGTCTTTAAAATTTGGCAGAGTCAAGGCCATAGCAGAGAGTGAAACCTGGAGAAATAAATGGGATTGACTCGTCTATGCTTTTAGTTACAGTGGTGGAAACTCATTGAAACAAATTTGTGTCAGTGTTAATATCTGAAACCCGCACTAATGTTGGAAAGGCAACATATCAGATACTCTGATGAAATGAAAGGTGCTTAGGTGGAACTGACAGCTGAGTTGGGACCATGATGCTGAGAAGGAAGAAATCAAACACCATCGCTTTTTGCACAAGTTCAGCATTAGCAGATGAAAGAAAAGCACCAGACTGAGCTGCATACGGGCAGAATCTCAGTTGGTTAAAAACTGCAGCTTCACTGGTCCATAAACTTAAAGAAAAGAGTGTGTATAGGTGTCTGAAATAATCTTGTGACATGTAAGTACAAATTGGTTTGGACAGGAATGCTGCTGCAGAGATTGAGACTTGGCTAATGGACTGTAAACATCGGGCAATTGTTAATGGGAACATACGGGATTATGGGGAGGAGTTGTTAGGGGCACTGCAAGCAGAAATACAAGGTTTGGATTTATTTAATATCTTCATTAATGAGCTTGGAGAGGGTGCAATCGGGGTGTTAATTAAACTAGCAGAAGAGATGAAACTGGGAGGTGTGTCAAAAAAACAGCCATTGGTATAGACATAATGGAAAATGACCTGGAGAGGGATAAGTGTAGAGAGGAAATAACAAGGTAAGATGCAGCATGGGGAGAAAACAAAGCAATCTTGAGGAAAATAATCAAAAAGCAGCAGTTTAGAGGGTGGGAGATACTTGGAAAGCAGTACAACTATGAGAGATTGAATAGAGCTAGCAGATGGCAAATTATGCTCAGTTTTAACTTTTATTTCTATTTTTACTGCTTTTTTTTTTTTTTTTTTTCCTTTGCACCACTGCAGTTACACCTTTGCAATTCTCAGCTAAATGTAGTGCTGCAGGCTGGCACTGCTCTGCATGACTTATGTTTGTAATTCACCACTATAAGCGGCCCTGTCAGGGCTGTAACTGCAGTGATACAGGGAAAGCTGCCTGAAACTGAAGCCCAGTATGGCCAAGCACCTATAGGTGATGCTCTGCACCCAGTGTGTACTGTTTGACTTACTTGCTGTTTTAGAAAGCAGTGACTGTACATCTGGTGAGTTGATAGCACACCCAAGGGCAGTTGCTAAACTTCTGTGGTGATGCTGTTGTGTGTGTGAGGGACCCAGTAAGTGGAGAGGCTCATGCACCAAGGCACAACAGGGCAGCACGGAGACAGATTGCACCATCCCACACAGCTGAGGTCATGTCTCTGTATCCTGTGCACCAGCTATGTTGGGAAGCAGTGTAGCGCAGCCCAGAATTTTCCTTTTGTATTTGGGCACCACATCATGGGTGTTGCCACCACCAAACTGCTGTCGAGCCAGAGGTAAATAACATGCTCAGTGCTAGACACCTGCACTTGGCAATGGGAAGACTTCCATTGACTGCAGTTCCTTGTTAAGAAAAAAAACATGGATCTCATTCTAAGCAGGGACACATTTTTGCCTTATTATTACAACATGCATTCATTTTGTCATCGTACCCATGCTTAAAGTCAGAAATGTGCCAAAGTATCTTTCTGACAATGGTCCTTTATGTTGCCAACTCTGAAGGTTTTTATAAGCTTTAGACTGCAGTAATACAACCTCACTCCCTCTCAAGTATGAGGATAAAATAGCTATTTTCAAACAGCTATAGAAAACTGTAGCTATTCATTTTCTTATAATTGAACGTTAGTTCCATTGTTAATCTGAGCACATCTACAGACGCTGGCGTCATTTGGGGGCTGCTTAATTTATTTACCAATAACAGTGAACAAAGAATTTCCAGTCTAAAAATATGGTAAGCTTCCATCCCAGACGAACGTGCAATCATAAGTTTAGTGTCACAGTGGGATTTCTTTATATCTCTTTTTGAAAGGAAGTACCTTCTTACAGAGAAAATAGATTCTTCATCTGTACATCCACATTCCCCTTGTAATTCTGCAAACAGCCATGTTGAATCTGTTGGAAAAACTCAATGCATAAACCCTGGCTGATGCTACCTTTGGCTTCAGTGTGGAGATTTTGTAAAAACATCAGGTAGGATAGTTTGTTTAATGTAATGCACTAAGCAGATTGTTAAAAAAGATCTGACAGAACGATTATTATAGTCTTACAAGTCACTCATAGCTTGCAGTAAATACATGGGTCTCATAAGGTCCTTCTGACAGCTTTCCATCTTTGCAGCGCTGTTTGTAATGCATAGCTTGTGAGACACAGCAGTGTTGTGGCATCGGGTTGATCAGAAGAAAGGGAGCATGTGGGTGGGCCAGATGTCATTTGTTTTCCTGGTGTTGAATTTTGCTGAGAGAGATTATTTTAGTTATATGGTTTATTTTATTGAAACGCGATTATTATGCTAATTATTTCCAAATTTACTGGTTAATTATAATTCTGAGCTCTCTACCTTGGTGCTTCCAGAGGTGTACAAGCTGTGGGAAATGTTTCTTAATATATTTCTGCAAACCTAATTCATTTGGCTAATGTTCCTAGAGCACAAAAAGTAATGTCCTTTAACAAGAAGGCATGGCTAGCTCCATAAAACGGCTGATCTGTATCGAAAAGGCATTTTGCTCGTTCTGATTTCACTGCAAGAAACAAACGACTTTCAAAGAGCACAGAAGAAACTAAATGTTGGATCTTGCATTCATGACACCATTGCACAATTCCCTTAAGCCTCCATTTTCCTAAGGAGTGAGGGGGAGTAATGGCCCTCTAACTTTTGCTACAGGATGTATGCTGGATGCTGTTTCAGGAAAATTGGAAATGCTACTTTAGTTCGTTTAGGGCTAATTGCGCAGCTGAGTTCAGTGGGAATTCTGTCCCTGATTTCTGCAGATGCGGGATGCACATGGGCTTGATTTGGATGTTGCCAAGAGAAATGGCTTGACTTCAGAGTTTCTGTTTGGCTCCCGGACTTTTATTTTTGACCTCTGTATATGTCTGCAGTGAATGACGAGGGTTAGCAGTGACTGGAGTTGGGACCCTTTGTTCCTTAGTGCCTTTGCTCACTCTGTGAGGAAGAAAAAGGGGAGGATTGGACATACCCAATGTCCAACATTGTAAACAAGCTTGAAGATGGAAACTTGGGGCTAAGAGCTACACGGGATGGTTTGAAGCTCTCTAAGAAGGTCACCCTTTTTTCCTTTCTTTCTTTTTACCTTTTTAAAGGGAAAGTGTCATGGGTGGGAAGTGGAAGGGTTGAAATATCACTTGGCAAAAGACAATGGGGGAACTGTTGAGCTGGGGAGAAATCTTTGCCCCGCTGATTTCATGGGGACTGCAGTGCTGTGTAATTGGTGATAAATCTATAAAACTTTTGGGAAACGCACTGACTCTTCCCTCCAAAACAGAAAACAGAAATTTGGAGCTCTACGCAAACACTGAGGTCTGCATGATAAGATTAAGGAAATCTTGTCATTGCCTGTCACCCTGTGGGAACTACGTTCACTAGATAGCCTTTTTTTTTTCTTTTTTTTTCCTGCTATCAGTTATATGTGTATCAGATGCTTTTTGAAGCTTCCTTTTCACATTACCTTGCTGAAAACAACAGGGAATTCCTTTTAATTGGGCATGGAGAGATCTTTTCTAAGTGAAGTTTTGAATTTTTCATGATTGTTTATTGAAAATTGAAACATTCGATCTGTTTATGCACGTAGGAAATGTTTATACAGCTTTTACATGCAGCTGTAGGATGGGAGTAGTACTGAAAGTCCCATACTGTTACACATGATGATATTTTGATACATCTGGGAGAATGTAAGCAAGTAGGTCAGTGGATTATGACTCAATGATTTGGAGCAGAGGCAGAATTTGGGGGAGTAGTGGCAAGGCTTTGCTGGAGAAAAAGCAACAAATGGAAAATATGAATGATGACTTTGGCTAAAAATATCAATGGTAAAAGCGGAACAAAATTAAATGTATGCATATGGCCCAATGCAATCAAGTTTAACACGTCTGATGCTTGGCTTTACCTTGGGAAAAACAGCCTGTGCGTGTATGTCACTGTTTTGAGTTCCAGAGGAAGTGCAGCACATGAGGGGATAGCAACAATTTTTTTTGTTAGCATGTTTCAGTTCTAACTAATTGTTAATATAACAGCTAACTGATTCTTTATGCATTTCTGCTAATATTGAAATACTCAGTTTTCTGCTGTGCTCGCAATAGGCATGTAATTCACTGGTAACAAGATCATGCCTTTTCATTAGTTGACAGATCACACGTAATGTAGTAAGTTGCTGGTGTTTTAGGTTCTCTTAAAACCATATCCATCTTGGTCCATCTCAAATTCCAGTTTGACAAGGCGGAGCTTCCAGGTTACAGGAAGCTTTTCATATGTTAGTCGTGTGGGAGAAGGTGAAGTTGAGCCTGCTTTTGAGCAATCCACTGGGATCTGTTAGTGCATGCTGCTGGCGTATCTTCTGCGAAAAAGTTCCTGAATTGAGGTCAGTGGTGAATAGACCAGAAAAAAATGAATGATATCAAATATGTTGTGATGGTATGGCTCATCCAGGAAGGATGGAAGCAGGTAAAAATATTCGATTGATGCATGGTGAGTTTCTAGTTGTTCATTGAATGGATCCTTTTTTTTCTAACCACTACACACTGGTTTTCACAATAGCTAAGTTTCTGGTCTCAGTTCTGCAACAACCAGAATCTTCTTTCTTTTGAAGAGATGATGGGACCATAACGAGAGCCTGAAATCCATTTCTCTCAGTGTTTAAAATGCAGCTGTGAATGTCAGCTTAGTTACTGCCAGCACAGATAAGTCCCTACAAAGGCAACTTTCCCTTTGGTACTGACAAGTACGGGTGGGAGCACCTGTGGGTGCAGCTGAGTGCTTTCATCCCACAGTGACTCCAGCAAGGTCAGCTTGTTGGGAGCCTCTGACCTTGGTGGTGTATCTCATATAGTGCTGGGAATACTGTCCAAAAGGAAAGTTGCTGGCCATCTCTGTGCTGTCACAGTAAGGCCGAGCAGGGCAAGAGCCAGGGTTATAGCTCTGAATGAAGTGCACAGGAAGATGTAACCACAGAGCTTCTCTTCTCACATAGAGCGTGCATCAGTATGTGTACATTTCTATAATTTGCTGCTGCCTAATTTTCCTTCTTCAAAATATCAGGCAATTTCTAGGGCCAGGCAACCTAATCACCTATTTATTAAAATGAGACAGACAATAAGTTTGTACAGGGAAACGTGCAGACAGTGCGCATTGATCACAATGATTTAGGACTGTACTGCCTACGCAGTTTTTCCAGAGACAAATTCCTTGCAGCTAATTGCATTATAAATTCTCTTAAACCCTTTTTCAGAAGGTATTTCCCAAAGATATAAGCCCTCAATAAAACAAAACAAAAACAAAAATCAAAAAACAAAAAAACAAGAATGAAAATGATAAGAGCAAAGGAAAAGTTGTGTTGTTTTTTTTTTTCCCCTAATTAAAATGTTATACAAAAGTAAGACGAGATTAAAAAAATAAATAAATGCAAATAGCGTTAATTAAATGCTAAGTCTGCTGTAAGGGACTGGTCTTAAACACCGTGGGACTTGTTGGAACTCGCACAGATTTTCCAGTTGAAAGCCAAGAAAGATGAATCCTGAGGTTTCTGTCCTCAGATCGAGATGGTTTGTGCCATCCCAGGTCAGGATTTTGATGCCAACAAATTTCAAATTTGAGAGGTTGTAATCCTGACATCTCTTGAGTCTTAACTCTGCCAAAAAGTGAGCCAGGCAAGTCCAGGACTGCCTTTGGGTGTGCCCAAGGAGCGTGGCAGTGGGGATCAGCCTGTCCTCTTGCTGTGGTGGTCTGTGGCCATTGGGTTACACTGCCTGTAGTGGGCATCCTGAGCTAGGGACGCTGATAGGAATTCTTAGACACCGTGTACAAACACTTGTTTGTTTTCCAGAGAGCAGTTCCCCCAAAGACTCAGTGACAGTACTTAGCAAAATGAGTTTTTGCAGGCGATCTCAATCATTTTTATCAAGCTGGGTCAGAAAACACTGAAGCACAGAGAAGTTAATTGAATTTCCCAAGGAAGCATAGAAAGCAACAGAAAACTGAAACTGGCTTCCTTGTTTGCCAGCCTCCAGCACAAAGCAGCAGACTGTTGCTTACGCTATTTTAATATTTCTTTGGGTGACTGGGAGCAAAGCATGACATTTCTTCCTTTCATATCAAAAGGCAGAAATTCTCATTCCTTGGAAGTATTTGTCATTTTGAACATGCTTGTACAAATTCTCTCTTAACTCCTACAAGTGCTGTGCTGTAGGTCCAGGCATGGAAAGATCCCAATTAGACCAGGAGGAAGCAGGACTGAATCTCCTCCTGTTTCCACATACGAGATGTTTCATGTAATGCCCAGTTCCATAGAAGTTTTTCAGCTATTCAGTAATTAAACAGTGTCTTTGTCAGGGTACTTTTACCACAGGGAAGTCTTTCCTCTTCATGTCTTACATAAAATGAGGAGGCACAGTTCCCATGGTAGCTGTAGGTGTGAGACTGATATTGGATTAGAAGAAGGTATCTTCTTTTCTTCCTCCTCCTCTCCCGCTCCCCATGAAGTAAAATTGCTTGATTAAATAGAAACTGGGACTTGAGGTGGGTTAAGTGTGAGCTGTTTGTGGAACTGAGGTGTAGTGGCTTCCCCAGAAGTACTGGGGTAGCGGAACAGCCATTAGATCCTGGACTGGCCACCTCATCTGACCTCTCCATCTCTCTGCTCCAGACAGGAGATGCGCTCATACCTTCCCTAAATGTGCTGTGCCTCGATCACGAGGATGCTGTAGCAAACAAAGCCTGTGTTGACCCTCAGATCAAAGCAGTGAGTTCCCTACTGTACTGCATGGCAAATCTTAAGGATGTGCATAGGAACATTATAGGTCAGAGACAAGAAGTTGAAGCCAGGAGCTTGTTGAAAAATGTTGTTAGAAATGTTGTTAGAAATGTCTACAACCAAAGTTGTAGACTGTAAAGATGAAAGAGAAAGCTTCATACAATCACTGCTTCTTCCAAAACAGGATTTTATCCTTGTGCATAGGAAAAACCTGGCATAGTAATGGGTTTTAATTTGGGGATAGGGGGGAATGCTGGTGTGAAAAGTAATTCTTGCAAAAATCAAAGGGGGGAGGTGGGAAGGGGGAAAAACCCCTCTACATTTTTATGTTAAAGGGGTGTTTCTGGTTCTCCTTTTTATGCTGTTGTTGACAACACTTGTTTCATGGTTGTTGAAGTATTTTAAGTCATTTTAGTTTTTCCAAAAGTGACCATGATTTGTTACTTATACTGTAGCTGACAGAAGTGACACACTTAATATCGGGGGGTCCAAACCTGGATATCTACCAATGGAGATGGAGATCAGGTAAATGCACACCTGCTCTGCCAAAGAGAAAAAGCCGCCGTTTGGCAGCTGCTTTGAGAGGGAACTGCAGGCTGTAACATGAGCGCTTTGAAAGAGATTAGGTTGAGCACTACCATTAACCACCTAGGTCCGTGTAGGCCCAGCATGGTTCTGTGTGACGTTGACGTTCAGACAACATGCCATCCATCGGGAGACTGCAGGTCTCTGGAGAGGGCTCTGGGTCGTGGCCCTAGCAGTAGCTGAGCACAGATGGAGCACAGGAGACCTGGCAGGAGCTGTGGTCCCTGCAGACTGCCCCATAGTGACCTCCAGGGGCCGTCTTACTCTCCCAGCTGGAGGGAAGGCAGTGGTGGCTGCAGCAGAGGCCATGCTGAAGAAGGCAGGTGAGAGGGAGGTGTCTGCAGGTAGAAAGGAATAACTGTGTCACACCGTGGCCATGCCTGTCATTCCCTCTTCTCTTTTACAGACACTTAACAAGAACAACTTGATACCAGATGACAGGACCAACTTCTACCCCTTGCAGCAAACCAACGTGTACACGACAACCTACTATCCCAGTACACTGAATAAATATGACTACAGGCCCGAGGCCTCTCCTGGAAGGACCTTTACCAACAGCTGATGATGGACAGATCCTACAGGACTAGATCACTTCCTATATGAATTTTTTTTTATTGATTTTGTGGACCAAATACTGGCCCAGCCTCTAGATGTAAATATTGTACAGTAGGGTCTTTTTTTTTCCTTTGGTTAATTGTATTTCTTGTAAACAGCACATCTCCTTACAAGGACATGGACCATTCTGCAGAGCTTTTGTGGCTGTTTGGTTGGAGATGGCTCTCACTACTGCAACTGTTTATGGCTGGAAGATCAGCATCGCTGTCCAAGCCTGACGTCAAAGAGCTGGCTGTGGCCGTGCCACCACGCAGCAGTACGAGTGCATGTGGAGTGACACAGGAGGCGGCCTCCTGGGGCAAGGAGCATCCTTCCTGGGACAGAGGAGCAACAGGACACACAGCGCATGGAACAGACCATGCAGGACTCCATCGTGCCAACAACTTGAAGAATGTTTTCATTTCCTTTTTTAATTTTGATTTTTTTTTTTTTTTACAGTTTCTGCAGAAAAAAAAAAGAAAAAAGAAAAAAAAAGTAACTTTCTAGGGCAACGTTCCTGTATCTTCAACAGAATCTTTTCATACTGCAGGAAATAATCTCCACCGCCTTCTTTGGTAATATGCAATTGAGCTGGTGAGAAACAACACACAAATAAAGTGCATTACCCAAAGAAGCTTTCTAGAATGTTTCCAGTCTTAATTCAAAGAAAATTATACTGGCAGTGAGATACTGAGGAAAGTAAATGTTGGAATAACATCTGAGACATGAACTTGGAGTGCCTAGCAAACAAAGATGTTTATATCACTGGAAAAAAAAAAAAAAAGATGATTGCCACACAAGAGCCATAGGCTTTTTTTCTTTCATTCTTTCATTTTGTTTCTGACACAGTGTTAACTCTTTTTGTTCTAGCTTTGATCCTGATTGTGTCCGCAAGAGAAGACAACATTGGAGGCCGTGTTCTTCTTTGTGGGAAATCACTATGCTTTGCCTAATTTTTACTCTTCTTTTATTGTTGGTTTTTAGTTTGTTTACTTTTCAAAGAGTGAATAATTCTGATTTTGAAGGGGAGAGTGTTTTGTAAGGAATGGTTCCATAGTCTGACGTGACCCAGAAAGTCTGCTGCACATTCTTATAGCGTCTTCCAGTCAGTACTCTATGAAATAGTAACACAGCTGAGTAATGTGCATTGTTTGCCAATATTTCCTTAATTTTTCTGAACAAAACCAACCCAACAAACAACTGCTGTTGCAGCTATTGAAGTGAATTGGGGCAGTAGCGTCATTAAACAATATATCCAGCCTTGAAATGTAATTTTGTGTACGTGTGTGACTGTGTCTATGAGAACTGTATTAGTTTAATGCAGAAGCCATGTTGTCTACAGCCAGATGTTTGTCTGACATAATTGTTTGGCAAAAAGGAAACTTATTGCTGGTGCTTAATGTACAATTACATCAAATGTGTTAGCAATGTGAACAAGTCCACAACTATTATCATTTAGTGTTTCTAAATATTTATAACGAACTCCTGATGCTAAGGATTTTAGAATGTTGCAATACCAAGCATGAGATAAAAGTACACCACGCATGAGCTCCACATAGTCCCGAGCTTGGATTTGTTGTCTGCATCTTACCCGGATGACTACCATGCCCACACATGGCTGTCAGCTCGGCTGTGTACTCAGCTTTTTGTTTTTGCTTTCTTTCAGATTTTGCCATAAGCCAACAATTTCTCAGTGCTGTTCCTTTGCAGTTGCTTGTTGGAGGTCTGGCCAGGGCCATGTGTTCTCTTTCATGCAGGTAGCCAGGAGGAAATGAAGAAAGGCTCATACAAGTGCATTGCTTTTCCTGCAAGGAAAAGCCAATGTGGTTCTATAAGCCTGTGTTACGATTGTTTGACCGGAAGGCAAGCATAAAGTAGCCCCCCATTTTTAAATTACTTTTTTTTTTTAACTTCAGTTTGCAGTGATTTAAGGCTGTAGGATATATGTAATGAAGAGGGGTTATTTGCACTGCCTCAAGGATGCTTTAGGGTCAGTGGTGCTTATCATTTCCAGCAGCTGTTCTGATTTAGCAGCTCACCCTGCTTCTGTTTCAGCTTCACCAGGTGAAAGAGAGGGAACCAAACTGCCTACTCCCCACAGAACACTGGAAATGGAAATCTTGGCTGTAAGTCATTCCAACAAACACGTGGCCCAGGGGCTGAATGCGTTTACTTTGGACTGCCTGGCTGGAATTCCTCAGCTCTCAGTGGAGGAGTCAGAAGAAGATGGGGCTCCCACAGTCACGCTCACTGTTGTGAAATCTGAGCCACCTTTGAGCTTCCCTTTCAGCACCGACGCATTCTGCCGTCATTGTGCACATCACAGAATTGCAGCTGGAGCTTAGGGGATGTGAGTGAGTCAAGTCTTGCAATTTATTTTTTTTTTCATTTTCCATTTTTCCTTTGTGTTTTTTTTTTCTCTTTCACTTTAAGCATTCTTCCATGCTTGGCTTTTTTCCCCAAAGAAAGCTCTTCACTTAGCAGTTGAAGTTACTTAAGTGTTCAGCTCACCAAGATGGGTCATTACTGGCATTGTGCTCAGAAGGTGGATATTTTGTCAGCTATTGGAGGGCAGATGCTTTAAGGGTGGTACATGTGGTTATCACTTCATTGAAATGCTCCTTGTTACCAGCCCTCTAAATGGACCCAATCCTTTTCATGCAATGGGCAGTCACAGCAAGGGTCTGTTGGCTCCATTCGAGCAGAAAGCAGAAGCCGGGAGAGAGCGAGGAAAGAGAGAGCACTTACTACTCAATTACTCTTTGCACGAGGGTGCAGTTATTTAAGGATCATGATAATGTGATGTGAGGGTTGCATTTTGTTATGAACTCTCTAACGTGCGGCAGGTTAATGACACAAATACATGACATTCTTGCTGTCCAAGTAATACAGCAGTTTGATCGCTAGAGCTGCAGTATCTGTAGCAGGTTGGACTCCTCCTGGCTGCTAGAGTTCAAGAGTTCTAATTTCAGCTTGAAGTACACTGGAAATGCACTTAATTGGGAAGCACTGCTTCCTAATGAAACCATCCAGCTCTCCTTTTTCTTTCACCTGTGACCTGGGTGGTCACAGGGTTGGTCTGGAGCCATTGGTTCTGGGGAAGATTCAGGCATAGAGCGCACGAAACACAATGGACAAAAGACAGTGGAAGTCTGACGGCCCAACTTTCAGCAGAAACACCTACAGGGGATGTTCCACACCCAAATATGCGAACTGTATAGCTAGTGTAGGAGAAGAACGTGTAGTATGCTACCACCACTGTTCCTAATGCCTTACTTGTAGAAAAACAGATAACAGAGTTTGCTTTTTGAAATCAACAGAGAGCAGGAACGGAGTCTACATCTGATGCAGATAATTTGATGCCTCCAGTGTTAATCTGATGCTGAGTCCACCTGGGGAGGAAATTGCTGTCCACTGAGATTGATTTATTCTTTATACCAAATGTAGTGGGGGGAGAGTTTTATATATATATAAATATATATATAAAATGTAAATGTAAAGTTTGTGTAACAACTTGCTCTTTTTTTGTAATAGTGTATACATCTATCGGTGGATAGGTACAGTATATATTTATAATATATACACACTATATATATATATATATAGCAAAATGCCTGCAGAGGAAACTTAAAATAAGAAAGGCAGTGCTGGTATTCAAATACCACAGGGACAAACTGAAGGAAAAAAAAAGTACAAATCTAGTGTCCTTTCCATTAGGGGGTAACAAAATATGCTTTTGAGGTAAATGAAATATAATTTTTTAATTGAAAAGAAAATTGATTTTTCTAGTTAGAAGTGCTGATTCTCCCCTAAATCATTCTGGTTAAGAATGACTGAGTAAAGGATTCTCGTTACTGCTTATATTTTCTGAATAAGCCTCCTGAATCTCTCATGTGTATCACTCTGTTGTTTTTGTAATTATAAGTAGGGAGTAATTGTGCAAAGAAAATTAAAATAGCAAGTAGAGTAACAAATAATGTACCATTAGAGTAAAGCATAAATTACTAGAACTGGAACAATGTCATCTTCCATGTTAAAGAAGTTAGCAATTGCTTTCTGAGTTATTGATCAGCATTATGAGACTGGCCTTATGGGGACACACAAGTTTAATGCAAAATTTAGGGTTGAGAAACCCTGAAAACCAATGGCTTTTGGTTTCAGTGGGCTCCAAACAAGGCTGTGGTGCAGGGGCAGCACCCGATGGCTGGGTGCCCCTTCTGAGGGACTGGACTCATATGGGGGATTCTTCCCTTTCAGCTTGTAAGGAGAAAACCTGAGAAGGCTGCAAGGGCAGGTTTGGGCTGGGTGAGCAGACCCACAGGTTTCGGTGCTGTGCGATTGCATTCAAAAGCAACCAAAAACCCCTTTGTGGGGAATGGGTCCTCGTGAGGTCATCCAGCCTCAACCCTTCTGCCCTGAAATCCTCCCTTTGGGCCACTGCTTTTGCTCTGCCTCAGCTGCAAACCCACGCCTGCCATGGGAGGTGCGTGTGCAGTTTAGGAGCAGCATTTGGCTTTCCAGAGTCCCCATCCTGCTTTGTTTTGAAACCAACCCATTGCAAGAAACACAAATACCATGAGGCTGCAGCCACGCTCCCACAGAGGCTTCAGGGTGTGTGAAGAGTGAGATGGGGCCACGTGTGTGAGGGAGGTACAAAACGTGTGGGAGGGAGCACAAAAGGCACAGGTCTGGGGGGAGATGCAAATGGAACTCTTGTCCCAAACAGAAAACCTGGAGGTGTCGCTGGACTCTGCAGTGGAGGCACATCACCCTTCCTATGCAACTGAACTCGATGGTACTTTAGTATAAAGGTGACCTAGACTGTAATCACTGCCTTTAGACACTGTGAATTTTTTTGGGGTACTCTGTATTTTTATATATTGTACAATGTAAAGAATAATTCAGAAATAAAACAGAACAACCTGGTGTGATGTGGGTTATTTCCCTGCCATGGGGAGCTGCTTTCTGCATGAGGCGCCCAACACGGGGAGAGCAAAATTCACCCCAAATGCAGGTGCCAGATTTGGGGACATGGGGAGCAGGGCATGCAGCCATTGCAGGCTGGGGGTGCTGCAGCTGCTCCTCATCCCCTGCACTGAGATGCAAAGAGTTCCAGAAATCAGGGGGGGACACGCTCTGATTGAAGGATGATCATGGCCTCTCACTGCGGGATGTTATAGCTCCGCTTGCATTTATTAATCAAAGTAAAGACCATGAAAAGTGACAGAGTCAGGAACATTTTAGTTTATGTTCCGATGCAGCTCGAGACTTATATTGAAGTTTTATACAGAAAATTACACCATAATGTCGTAAAAAATAGATTGGATTACTAATAACCTGAAACGTGCTGCACCTGCATACATAATACTTTAATCCAACTAAATCATAAGCTATCATTTGGGTGTTTTCATGTTCTCAAGTGTGCATACAGGAATTTCTTTTCAATGCAGACCATTAAAAAGTAATTGAGAGGCACAAGATCAGTAAAAATAAACTTGCTGTGAATAAGATGATTGATTTTTTTTATCCAGTTACTTTGCACCAAAACACAGAGGGGGCACTTCTGAATGGTTTTGTTTTGTATCGAGACATCTCTGCACACAATTAGAGCAAAGCAGCACGTCGGAGCCCACTTCCAATTTCCTTGAAATCTGTCTACCGCAACATTTTTTCCTAGGTGCTAATTTGATTCATTAACATAACAGCTTCACTTGCAGCCCTGGCACAGTTTGCTCTCCCACCTTCACTCCACATCCCAGCTGCACCAGTTTACTTTTCAAGGTCTTACCAGTGTAGGAAGCAGGGGTGCTCCACATTCAGTGCAGAGGCTTTGCTTGGAGCAGCAGCTGTAGGATGTCCCAGCACAGGGCTGCTTGGGCTGAGCACAAAGAACACCAACAAAGGAGAAAACAGAAGGCTCAGTGCACTCCATTTCTACGTGCCCTCCAAGCACCCTGCCAGAAATGCCCTGGGGGCAGAAGATCACCCCCCCACACACCCCATCCCTCTGCATGAATCCCTTTTGCTGTTTTTTTGTTTTGTTTTGTTTTTTTTTTTCCTCCCCCCATCAGAGAACACTGCTGGGTGCTTTGTAACCACTACAAAGTGGGTGAGTAAAGGTGTGTTAGCATCAAATGACATTATCAATAACAAATTATGCTGGACCAACCTGATGTCCTCCACAGAAGAGGCCCCCCAGTCCTGTCTCTGCTTCCTGTGGGGACAGCTATGGCAGTCCAAGAGGTCTGTAATGACACTCACAGTGCGTACAGGTCTATGGGATCCTTCAGGGGCTCCCATGTTGTCCATCCCAAGCTTCTGGTCAGAGGCCCCAGCCCACAAGCTCCTTCCTGCACAGTTCCCAGGGCTTCTCCCTCTCCAGTGTACGTGCAAGACTGCACACTCTCAAACACACAGCTCAATTACCAAAGGCTTTGGAGAGTCATTAGAAATGCTGTTTTGCTAACAGCTGAAATGCATTTTGACTTGTTTTCTTTAGTTCATTCATAGAACTTCACTCGTGTGGAATTGTCACTGCACTCTGCTTAGCAGCCAAGCTTCAGGCTAATCACAGCAAGGCAGCTTTCAGAACTGCCCCACTCCACTTCCAAACACCAAAGCCCCACCACAACCACCTCACCTCACTCCCAGCACTGAAGTGAGGACAAGCAGTGCCCTCCTCCAGTCATCAGACGTGGGGAGAACCACAGAGCCTGCAGCCATTGCCCACTGCTGGGGGAACTGCAGAGTGCTCCACTTCCCTGCACCGGGTAATGAACCACCTCCAGCAGCACCGTTTGATATTTCTGTGATGTGAAGCATCAGTGGCCACGGAGAAAATCATCCCCATCTCTGCAGTACTTAATTTACTGTCACAAGCAAGCGCTGCGCATGAGAGGCAAAGCACTGATGTGCTCTTATTGCTCTGGCAGCAGCCACGTTATTGTTTTCTGCTTTCAACATTTCTTAGCAACCACAAATTTTTCATAGGGCTCTTCACGGAAATTCTCTTTTTGCTGCACCCCATTTACATGCTCATATTGCTGTTGGCTTCACTTGGACTGGGGCCTCCTCGTGTTGTGGGGCAGCCACGTGGCAGATGCCAATGGCTGCAAAGATTAAATAGAAAGCGGGCAAAGCATCTCCCTGAGCAAGGCCAAGCAGAGACGGTTTGCCAGCTCACAGGTCTGAGCCACACCCTGGCCCTGATCCCTCCAGCACAGATTGCTGCAGCATCGCAGCAATAAACGCGCCTGGGAGCAGTGTGGCCTCCAGCTCCCATATATAGGCTGGAAAGAGGTTGCTGCTAAGAATAGCTGGGCCCAGCTCCTCCCCACTACCAGGGCTTCCCGAGCTCTTCCCGACACTGAGAGGAGGTGATGCTATTTTAAACTTGTCCGTGGCTGGGATGTTATTGAAGAGCCAGTCCTAGAACATAAACATGGATCCCAGTTGGGTCTGTTTCAATCAGGTGAAGAATAAACACGAGCAAAGGGATGATGAAGGGTGGCCCTTCCAAAATAGCAAACCAGACGGCTCCCAGCCTCTTGAGACAGGAAACCAGAACCAGAAGGTGCTCTCTGCCCCCAGGGATGGGGCTCAGCCCTTCACACTGAGGATGCTCCACTGTGCAGCGGTACCTTCAGTAGTTTTCATTGATTTTATAGCAGAAATAAGCGATTCCCTCGGGGTGCCATATGAATTAATGAACACTGATGGCAGCACAGCTGAGTGACTTCTTTAATGTGCAACAAGCAGTATGTAAAGTGACACGCACATCACGGCCAGATTCCAGTGTTAAACAATACAGAGGGCATGTTACGCTGACAGGTATATGGTGGTTTAAACATAATTTTCTGCAAAATAAAAAGTATATCACATCAGAATATCACATACAAAAAGTAGAATTTGCCCTAAAACGAAGTTATATTAACTCATTGTAAAAAATTATGGAAGTAAAACGCATGCCAACTGCAGTCAAGTGGGTCACAGCAGGAGTGCAGCTCAGGACGGAAGGCCCCAGGGCTCAGGGCAGCCCATCCAGCACATCCCTTTCTCCCACTGACCTCCCCGACCAAGCCCAACAAACCACTCAGTTGAGCACGTGATGCTTCTAACATACCAGGATCCAAATGGAAGGCAGCAGCCAGCGCATCTGTGCAAATATTTGCTTTTTGCTGCTTGTCAAAACTTTGGGCCAAGCTACATTTCCTCCTCTATTTATTAGTTTCATCTGCATTGAAAGACAAACTGTAAAAATTACAAGCAGATTGACAACATCTGATTTTCACCGCGTCTGCTGCCTCTCAGGGAACCCAGCTCCATGCCCTGAAGTGATGCTCCCTGATGAAGCAAACAGACTCTCAGCTGCCTCCGACACCAACTTCACAGCAGGAACAACCACAGCCCCACATGCATCCAGTCAGGAGCATGTGCCGTAGCCTGGTGCTTTAAGAACATTGGGAACAGCAACACTACCACCAAATCCATATACTTGATACAAGACCCATACATGTGTAGCCAAATCTTGCCATATTATTACCAAAATCCATAATTACAACGACAAAGAAAATCTAATGAAATAAACCCCACCTGAGTGCTTTTGTTGTTTTGTTTTTTTTTTTTCCCCTTCAGATGCTAATTAACACTTGAACGTGATCTAAAGTAAGAAATGAGGATTAACAATTAAAAATCTGCTGTCAGAGCAGTGCAGGACAGCTAAATCCACTGTGCTCACCACATAATCCCTGCTCATATTCCAGTCAATCCTCACACAGAACAGCACTTCCCTTCCCAGTAACAGACAATATATGAATACCAATCCAGTTTATTTGTATTAGTGTCTAGGCAATGCATTACTATAGGATAAGCCAGAGATTAATATCTCTCTCAGCACGAAACTTGATGTTCTACGGGGATTTGATCGACCCACACGGTACTGCAGTGCTGAAAGGCCCTACAGAAACCCCTCCCTCCCACATTACATGCATCAGCCTGTCCCCTCAGAGCTACAGACACAGCATGGGATTTTCCAACCCATGAAGATGAAGATGCCCTGCTTCCACAACTCCTGATCCATCAGATGGTTTGGAATAACTCAGCAGACGCTGTGAACCTAAATCCATATCACACATAAGCCCTGTTTGATTTCTCAAGTGCAGGAGCTGGGAGCATGGAAGCTCTTCACCACAGTCCCTGCACTGCCACCAACACGGGGGAGCAGGAGGGAACTCAGCAAAGCAATGGATTCAAAAGGAAATTGGGTAAAAAACAGCAAAGAGACAGTAAACAGCAGTATAAACAGAGCCAGCTCCTACTAAACCCATTAGCAGTATGAAAGCTAGCTATAAAAAAGCCAGCAGAACCGAATTAAGAGTTATTAGTAAGGCAAACAGAAACACAAGAAGCAGACCAGAGTACAACTACTTGAAATGAAGATCTGTTAAAGAAAAGAGAATGACCGCTGTGCTCCTTCCCAGCATTTTCAAAATAAAATGTCCACAGTTATTTGTATTTTAGGGGGCTCTGCACTGCTGGATAAAATTGCTCTTCTGGGCCATTAAGAGAAGCAAATGTTATCCAAGAAATAATCCCAAAGCTTCAGTTGGGTTACTAACACAAAATGGACTGCTCCACCGCAGGAGGATGCTGGTCCTGACTTACCATTGTTGGTGACCATCAGACACCTCAGCAAGCACATTCACAGTCCCCACCTCCTGTTCCAAGCCAGACTTGCTAGTCTAATAAAAGCACAGCACCTGAAGATTGCTTGTCTGGAATACAGGGTCCTCATCAACTTGAAGTCACTTGGGTACCTTTGGCGTTCACTCAATTTTCATCAGATTTCAATCCATGAGATGTTCTGGGAATTCAGGCTGAGGCCTGCAGGCACAGCACAGGTCTCCACCACAGTTTTCTTGCACTGCTCAGCTCTGGGCAGCAGTTCAGTTTTCTGTGTTGAGGTACTGAGGGCTGTAATTAAGACCACACATTACAGTGCCCAGGACAGATGCACAAACTCTACCAAAGTTCAGGAGAACAGTGAGCAATTTGCAGCAAATCAGAACACTCAACAAGGTTTCAAACAAGATCTTCAGTCTCCCTGACAGTAACAGAGTCTGGATCTGGCAGCACTGACAAATATTTTGAATTGTTCACTGCTTTCTGGAACAGAAGAGGAAGAAGTTAGAGTCTGAACACTGCCTCAGGTGCTTCTCCATCTCAAAATAGTCTGGACTGCAAAAAGATTAGAAACCTCTGTCACTTGGGACAGTGCCTGAATGGTACAATTTTCATCTTAATATAGCTACAGTAAATTGCAGAAGCAGAACTCTGAAGAGCCATCCACGAATGCACCAATTCTGCCATGACAATGCAACTCTAATCAAATTCTTGGCAAGCAATCCTAGTTTTCAGAAGACAATAGGTAGCAGCAGCTACTGGATACTGAAACCATTCCAGGCACTGAAATGTAGTAAACAGAAGTAGGGCAGTTAATACCAGCCATCTGAAAAACAGCAAAAGGATGATGCTGGTGGTTCTGAATATGATGGCTAGATTGATTAAGTTATCTCTACACAGGTTAGCTCCATTGTCACAAAGAGCCACTTGCAAGGGGGAAAAAAGATCATTTAGCAGTCGGTACAGGCAATGAGCTAAGTCAATTTTCTGTTACTTACTGCAGTAAATACATCCATCGCTCAAAAAACATAAAAGCAGCTGCCATGAAACAGCATGCTTTATTTTGCTGCACAAATACACTCCTGAGTTGAAGGTATTAATGGTGTATCCTCTTTGCTAAATGAGAAGAGAATGAATGGATACATATCTGAAAGGTAGTGCTCAGATCAGGTTTTATTTGAGTGAATTTACAGAGTCTGTATCACTCAAGAAAGACAAAGAAGAGCCCCACGTAGGAGCAAAGGGCGTTTGATTCAAACTTCTATTGACACAGAACTCTGCACACCAACCTCCTCCAAGACGTGCATGCGCTCCGTATTATAAAACAGCTACAGTAGGAAGTCATTCACCCCATGAAAAGAAAATTCATGTCACAGACAGCCCATGTATGTATTTTCATTCACGGCAGTGACTGGTTTAGCTACAAATAGTGGCATACCTACCATCCAGAGACAGGAATACTTAAAATAAACCTATGTAAACACATACCTTTATACAACTCATATATATATTTATATATATAAAGATATGTATAAGATATATATAAGTTATATTTGTGTATACATAGATAAAAACATGCAGACACATTCGCACACCTAACACAAAGCACAGCACACACATACAGGGAATATTGTAAATGATGATGAACTGAGATATAAGAATAGAATTAAGAAATTATTAGCAAGTTTAAAATTGAGTTAAAAAACTATTCCAAGTGTCTTCAATATTTACGTTCAAGTAAGGGCCACAACGACCAGAAATTAGTTCTGATAAAAAGAGCTGGCATTATGTTTCCCGTGTTATGCCAGAACTCACGAGATATTTCTCATTGTCATTTCGCGATCAAGGTGCCCCAGCAAACTATAAACGTATTTTAGGAAACTGTGATTTTAAAGACTTGGATTAACAAACAATATTGCTTAGGCACCCTCAATTGTAAACTAATCCTAAAAAAACATGCATACCTTAAGAGTATCAGAAGAGAAGGACCAGGACTCAAATCCACATCCACACCAACAGTACTTAGCGGTGTGAACAGGTCTTCACAGTACAAAAGAACAAAAGGCAGTACTGGAGATGGAGCATGAAGAGGTGAAACAGTGGTGGCCTTTAAAACTGCAAAATTTACCAAAAAATGACTCTACAGTAAACTTCTGAGATACCACAGATGTTGTGTGCCCACACAGAACCATGGTGGTATTTCAGAGGCAACTGTTGTGCAAGTCAGGTTTCAGTGGCAGCTACAGCTATCATTCAGATTATACATGCACCTGAGTGACAAACACACACCTAGCAACGTTGCAAGGACTGTTTTGCTATTTAGTATGGCTAAAAGCCCTGGTACCAGTGTCTTATATCAGAAATCACTTTATTAGAATGTAAATGTAGTGTACAGCACCAAATTATTTTAGCTTAACTGTTTAATGGACACGGTATATAAATGACTGGCGATTTAAAAGACAGATCTTTAAAAAAAAAAAAAAGATTTTTCCTCTTTTTTGTCCTCTCCCTTTTTTTTTTTTTTTTTTTTTTTTTTTTTTTTTTTTTTTTTTTGAGATTATTCACTGTTCCTATTCTGATAGAAGACTCAAAAGTTACCGGTATCCCAGTGCATACAACCTTGAGTTGGCTCACACACACACACACACACACACACACCTCACTGCTACATGAACGAACAGCCTTCAGATAGAGAAACCCAGGTCAGACACTGGAACCTGTACATCAGATATATTTTTCTTGTGCACTTCAGGCATCTTTATGACCACTCAAGTTGCACGTTCATCTGCCTGTAATGAATGCAAATTGAGTGGGTTTGAATGTAAGAAACATCCTGTCCTCACCATCACTAATAAAGCCACAATTATATCTTGTATTCCCCCCCCCCCCCCCCTCTGGCCAGTTGTGCAAATCCAGGCAGATATGCAGACTGCAAAAATCAATTCAGTCTCTTCCAACCTGTCAGCAGTCCTGTGTTATCAAACAGAGACAACGACGTCGAGATAGAGTCTGTCGTAGGATTCCCGGAAGCACAGGATGAGGAGCAGGCTGAGCAGACACGATCCTGGGAGGCACCAGTTGAACCAGGAGAACTCTGGAAAGCAGAAGGCAGAACCAATCTTAGTTATTGAACATGCTCCGTGTTTAAAGCTACTAAGACTTCTAATGTTGTCAGTTAGAAACATGGCTGGTGGGTTTGAAGGAAATTGCTGCGTTCTTAATAAAATCTTGACAGCTTCACAATCAATAGATGGTTAGCATGGTCTATGGGACTCCTCCATGGACTTCTACATACATATATATAAAACCAATGCCTTCAGCTAATGTTAATGCTTCTTACCAGCCTGTCAATGCAGAAGGAGGGGAAAAAAAAAAAATCTATTCTTGCTAATGGAGAATAAACCACTTCTGAACACTCTACTCATTAGTTCTTTGATTCCTATAGATTGAAAACTAAAATAAATTAAAAGCATAAGAAGCAGTAGAATTTGATTTTGAATCAAACCTGCTACGTGGGCTAAGGAGGGAAAACTGATTCCAAAAGATAAACCTTGTGAGCAGTGCAGTCAATGCAATTTAAAACTAGTTGCACTAACTGCTGCTCAGAAGGCTCTTCTTAGCTGTTAGTTGCAACATTCTGCTCCTAAAAACATACATTACACATTCAAGAAATCCTATTGCCTGATATTTTACTACTATTTAGCAGTGTCATTTAGAAGTAAGCGTATGACTCTTTTCTTTAAAATCTGTAAATGTTATACTGAAATATTACTAAAAATACTTTTATTCTTTTTGAAATTGTTTATTCACGTTTACAGAAGTTAAGCTCTCCCTGAGTCTGAATTAATCATAATCAAGACTTCAGCACTGCTACTTTCATAAACCTAAAATTTACATTGCTAAAAGAGAAAGCACAGTTTATATTAACCAGTGCAAAGGACAAGAGTCAAAGCCAGGGAAACCAAGCTCTCAAAACCAGCAACAACCAACAACACCCTCTCCTCAGAACTCTTACAGATTTGGTGAGGCAATCAAAACCTTAATAAAATATTCCTAGGCTTGGAGTAGACAATATTGTTCACAGGTAAAAGCTATGCTACTATTTTCTGGGAGAAGCAATACTCTTCCTTAATTAGGTTAAACATACTTGAACTTGCATAACCTGAAAGACCACATTTTCCTCTTGAACCCTTCATGTCTTTTACAACACAGAATTTGGTACAGCATTGGAGCTTCATGCTAACATATGGATGACACAAAGCTAAAGGCTGATTTCTCTGTGGTTCTCACTTGGAATTCCCTGTAGGAAACCACATCCAGAAGCCGAGGCTTTTGGCCTCAGAGCACAGCACTAGAAATTAGGCTGAGGTTTCTGAAAGGTCAGAATTTCCCTTCTCAACCAAATTAGCTGGTCCAAAATCTTCAATGCACTGGAAAGTTTCCATTGCTCGATTCTTTCACAGCCTTTGCAACGTCGCAGTATGAGAAGAAATAGAAATAAAAATTTAAACTACTGAAAGATTATTTGGCTTAAAAGCAAGGAGCAAACAAGATAAATTTGACTGAGTTCTGGTTTACCCAAAAGCTTCTTAGATGTCATTAGAAGATGTATTTGATTCAAAGGGAAGACAAGTATTTAAGATCATTATCTAAATTCTAAAGGATTTTTCCTTTATCAAAGGAGCCAATAGCATCCACCAGCATTGACTGCCTCCAGCGATCACAAACATCTGTAATTTTGATCATTACTGTTACTGCATCACTGAGAATGGATCATCTTGAGCACAGATAACTTTTTTTCCTCTCCTTTGGAGAAATAGGGAAAAGATTCCAAGTGTGTGGATACACTAATTTCAGGTTTACCTGTTAAAGAACAAAATGGCCTGAAATACCCTGCTCCTGAGGGAATAAATTCACTCTAGCACAATTCTTCAGTCAGAGGAAGTTAAGTCTATGCAAATATTACAAGAGATTGTGTCCCAATTCCTTGGTTTTTAAGCAGTTCTGAACACCTTACTCTGAAAAATGTTGAAAATATCCTCAGAATATTCTGCACCATCTTTTCAGCTCAGGTTTAAATGTTGGAAACAATATATGTGAACAGAGTTCACACCAATTAATATTAATCATAAAAGCATTCTTTAAGATGTAAGGAGTAAACATCGTGCCACTGAGGCTGGTGTGGATAGAATCTACTTTTTACAACACTGCAGTTCAGTAGACTTTTTTTCACACTTCTTTCTCAATTTTTGTTCACAGAACATAATTCAGAATGTAATCATTAACCTACATATAATTACTTGTCAGAAAGATATACAAGCCATGTTGAAAAGTAGCCCTGCACTGTAACCTTCATAATTTCAAACACATTTCATTCTGAAATTTACCAGTCCCTTCTCAGTTACAAAACAAAACATTTTAAGAAGCTCATCCATCCAAGCCATCCACGCCAGTATCTCCAGGAGAAAGCTAGTTGGAAACAGCATCAGATGTATTGCTGAAGTCCAAGTAAACAACATCCACAGCCCTTCCCTCATTCACTAAGCAGCTCATCTTGTCATAGGAGAGTAATAAGAATTTATTATAGTCTATTAAACAGCAAGTGTGAAGTCTGATTATGAATTATGAGGAAGCAAATAATACTCTTGAGATGAGAAAACCTGAAGATGCTGATGAAAATATCAAACAAGACACCGTTCTGCCTCACTGGGCCACTGGATTATCTAAAGGAATATTTATCCATAAAAATCTAAATAACAATTTATAAAAATATGACGACTGTGCATCTTGATGGGTTCTGGTTACAGCAAATTTCAAGTGGAACATGTCTCCATACATCTTACAAAAAAAAGCATTTTGTTTTTATTAACATGCATGTAGAAAAGAACAATTCAAGTTCTTTCCCCTTGCTACTAAAGGGGATTCATGCATTTGATTATTAACAGAAGTTGTGTATGCAAATTCCTCTCCTTACTGACAAGGGTATGTCTTCACGGGGAATTACATTTTCAAAGTAACTCATATTTCTTACCTGTGTGGTAAAACGTGAGGAAAAACAAAAGCACTCCCATAAACACATTACTCAAAAAGGTGACAACTCCACAGGTAATTCCTTCTGGAACAGGGTAGACTGTTTCCACAAAGAGCTCAAAGAATATTGGTATGCTGCTGTTGAGAAATATGCCCAACAAAATACAGGATGTGTACAGTGTGGCTGTAAGAGAAACAAAAACAGCTATTAGTTTCACACTGGTGTTTTTCCCCATATACGGAGTTGTCATGAACAGTAATATCTGAGCAACCAAAAACACAAACTTTTTTTTTTTATCCTTTGTGTATTACAAATTATATCACATCCCACTAGTTTTAGGTTGAAAGTATGCATTGTGGTTGTTTTTTTTTTTTTTTTAAGAGGTTTTTTAATTGTTATTTTTTAATTATGGATGCTTTAAACAGAACCTGTGAAGAGACATTCTGTGACTCAGAATTTGTTTGTAAGAAGCAATAAGCACAGAATTATGAATGCAAACCATCACCTACAGTTTGATTTATCTCTGAAATGAACAGTAACTATTGTCGTATGTACAATTAGAGAAGGGAGCAATTACTGCTCTGAGTTGGAAATGGACACAGATTAACCTTTTGACTTAGCTCTAAAGGTCAGGACTAATTTTGCTTCCATTTTACCAATAAATACTAATGATTTAGCAGGTAACAAGACATTAGTATTCATCAAAGCCTGAGTGGCAACATGATGAATCCCATTTGGCTTCAATAGGAAATGAAGGGCACCCACTGCTTAGAAGGAATGGGATGTATTTGATAAGGCAGATTTTTCACCACTGTACAGCTTATTTGTCTTGGATGAATAACAGAAGAATACAGATGTTTCTTCAGTGCTTTCAGATATTTTGCTCTATGATTTCCAACACTGCCAAATACTTTACTTCTGAAAAATAAAAAATCTCAGAAGAATTTAATACTGAATTCAGAAATTGAAATAAGTTTGCTAAGTTCTGTCTAGGAAACAAGATGACATCTGGACCAGCAGCCTGATCCGAGTTACCAGTGAAGAAAACAGAAGGTGTAAGGTAGAGGGTAGATGGAAAGAGTAAGAGGATAGATTTAGACTAAATGGTTGGTGAGACATTGAAACAGGTTGCCCAGTGGGGCTTTGGATGTCCCCTCCCTGGAAGCATTCAAGGCCAGGCTGGATGGGGCTGTGAGCAACCTGGTCTAGAGGGAGTTGTCCCTGCCTATAGCATGGGATTGGAAATAAATGATCTTAAAAGGTCCCTTCCAATAAAAACCATCCTACAATTCCATGATTCTAAGGTATAAGGAAACAATTAGAAGGCATATAGGTGAGGAAATCAATTTCTCAAGTTTCCATCAAAATGACAAGATAACGTAAAGAGTATTTTTTTTTCCAGATGCAAAAGCATTAAGTCATAGAAAAACTTTTTATAGCATCTTCTCATTCAAGTTTGCTACTAAATTCTTAGGTTCTTTTCTCCTCCCCAGTACAGATATCTATGTTTATATAAAGTAGACAATGCATTTTCTGTTTAATTTTGCTTTCTTCTGTCTTAGAAAGAAGAGAACTGAAAAATCTCTGCTTCATCTTGTTAAGCACTGTTCAGTCTTCCAACTGCAAAGCTGTTAGGAAGCAGGACACTTCCAGTTTAAAAAAAGCCTTAAATCACAATTTGTTAAAATATGAAGAATCATGGAAAAGAGATCAAGGCATTAAAAGATACAGCAGAAAGGGTTATCTATCAGATCCTTCATTTGATGTGGTTTGCTTGCAAGGCGCAGAGACATAATGCTTTCACTACAGAGGATTTGCCCGGACAAGAAAATGAAGACAGAAGACTCAGCCAGCAAGGTGATATAGATGGTATAACTTCAGGAAGGACTGCTGGCTACTCTGCTTTCTCTTTTTCCCCCAAACATACCAGAATGTTCTGAGTCGCAAGTTAAAAAAAAATAAAATAAAAAGACAACTTGTGTTAACCTCCAATAAGAGGGTGTTAGTGCATATTGCTCTATTGCTCTGTAACTGCTTTCAGATGTACACAGCAAATCTGAACGTGGAACTCAGCTATTGGAAATTCGTGTTGGCTTGAGAAACCAACGCAGCAGTGAAATGCAAGGAATCTCTGAAGACAAATGAACATCTGCTACTTGTTACCTTCAATTAAAGATATCCATAGATAACTATTTGCAACTTCTAGAAAACATCCGGTACTTTTCCAAAAACAAAAACAAAAACAAACAAACAAAAAAACCCCCAGGTAATTGCAAAGAGGAATTCCATATTCTAACATCAAACAGTGGAAATAGTCATGAAACTGCTGGCTGTTACAATGAGCACCAGAAGAAGCGGGGCTGCTCACAGCATCTCTGCAGCATGACTCATGCTCTCCCTCAAACCCCAGAAGTCAGACCAGGGAGACTGCATGCCTCCAAACTGTGGGGATCTCCAGACATTTCCTTCACAAACTAAGTAGCTCACACCTAACATTCCTGCTCAAGGGCAACAAGGCACCGTAGCAAGGAGAATACCACCTATTAATGGTGACCATTTCCTTCCTACTGCAGTGACCTTGCACCGAATGAACATAACTACCAGGATTTTATACTGTAGGAGAACAGCTGCTGAAGTTACAGGAAATGTTTTTGTGATTAAGGCAATCTCAATGACAGTCAATGGAAATGAATATAAGGATATGAAAGTGCTGACAACTTAAAAAAATTAATAAATATAAAAAATCATTTGCCAAGAAGCTAGTATTATGTTTTAAATTCTATCAAAGACAAACAAGTAGTAAGCACATGCTTGGACAGAAGCATCCTCTGGGGAACTGTGTCACGCTATTAGTATGAAAAAGCCTGCTTTTCCTTTAAGAAAAGGAATTAACTGCCTGTGAAGCTATGTGCAAAATGTGCACCTGAGAGAGTGGCAGCTGTGGGCATCCATGAATAACTGAACTCGTCTGGGTTTCTTTAAGCTACTTCCATTAATGTCACATTTTAAAGATCTGGGTAGCTATTTCACACACTAACCACTGCAAAGCAGAGCAGGAAAAGCAACATGCCCACCCAAAGCACAGCTGCTTTAGAAGAACTGGCCTGGAGCTACCCTGGGAGGAGCCTCCAATGTCTTTCAGCCATGCAATATTCCTGCTTGAGGTGCAATACCAGGAAGAAAGCAAGGAACAAAGTGAGTCATGATAATGTCACTACAGATGTTACTTGTTAGATGAAGTGAGGCAGTGATTTGGGATTCATGTTGCCACAATGGGTTATCACAAAAAGGAGAAAGTTGTAAGTAAGCAGGCTCCATTTCAGCTTCCTCTCTACCACAAGTTGTTAGCTACAGGAAGATAAATTTCTGTATCCCAGAAACAGACTATTTCCTCCCAGCTAAACGCTGTGGTAAGAGCTTCATACTAGAAACAAGTAAATTAGGAGTTAGAATGAGGAAAGGATTTAAGTGACAGTGTCCACTTGTTTGTTCCTGGATGAGCTCGCAACACAGCAGAAGGTGTCTTGCATTTCTCTCTCAGACATTCAAATTCCCACAACTTCCCAGGATGTTCTGAAACACATCCACAAATTTCATTTTAAAATATACCATCACTACTAATCTACAACTGCAAAGCCCAATCCAAAACTAAATTAAATTAATGGAAAGATCTCCACCAGTCTAAATAGTTCTTATTGTTCTGTTGGCACATACAAACTTGGATGATCTCCAATGAACAGTAAGAAATATTACCATTTCATTTTTTTAAAAAAGTATTTCACAGATACATTTACTGGAGAAATGCAGACACTAGTGCAGTATTGAGTACAAAGAAGCATTTTCTTCCAAAGTCCTTTGACAGAACTCTTGAATACTGTACATTTTGCAATAGTTCTCAGACAAACTGAGATAAGACTTGCACAAACTTCATATAAATAAACAGGAAAGTAAATACAACTTAACATTCCTCATGGGCATAGCATACATTTAAATGAAGCCTACAGAGATCCAGGGCATTTTGTTATTGTTGGTTATAATAGCATCCCAAATGCCAAAATGAAAGGATAATGCCTTATGTGGATGAATACTTTGTGGACTTCAGTATTTTCACAAGTGAGCTAAACAACTCAAAGTTAGTTCCTATCAAACTCCCTCAAGTCCGTTCTTCTCTGTAACTTAATCCTTGCTACTGGCAACGTTAAGAGCAGTCATTGAAGAAGTTGCCTTCAATTTTTTCCATGAGAAATGTGACTGCCCCAAGGTAAGACAGCAATTTTTACTATAAATCACTTATAGGAACAATGAACAAAAAGAAAAAAACAAACAAACAAAACCAGTAGAAGGATGTCTCTATACTCAGTATTTATAACATCAATATGTCTCATTGCATAAATCTCTATTCCAGCATGTGTTGATCAAATTCTTATCTCATGATATAGCTATAAAAGTAAACAAAAATTTGATCAAATTGCATTTGTTCAATATACTTCCCAAGAGAAAAGCAAGTAGAACTCACTTGGAAAGCAGAGTATTTGCTTTATAAAAACAAAAACAGAAAAAATTGGTGAGTGATCATCACCCCCCCATCAGGAATACAAAGGTCATTACTGCAAACTTAGGAGTTGGAAAAGTACAACAGGAGGGGAAGTAATAAGACCTACCTAGAGACCTACTCAGAGCCATAAGCAACAGGCGAATGCTGAAGCTAGAAATAAAAAACAAACCTCAGTTTCCATGTTTTCAGGCCTATTTTATCCTTTGAGGCAGCATGGCTTAGTATGTCTTGTTTACAGTAAATAAATTAAACTCAAATAATGAAACAATCAGTATTACATAAGTAATATTCCTCTTTTTCAATACTGTGCTTTGCAGATGAGGATGGGGAGACAGATGTGTTTATAATGTTCAATCTGCTGAACCTGAAAAATAATGCTTAGACTGCTTAACCTAAATACAGTAATCAACTCGCAGAGTTGCCACAGTATTCAGAGTATCTGCCAAGCAGCACCAGTAAAGATTTTGTAAAGCAGAATTCTGCTGAATGTGCTCATAAATATTAGAATATTCTTGATATGCTAGGCTGAAAACATTCCATCTGAGCTGCAAGCAACCAGCACTGCATATCAATTTTTAGAAAATGCTGGCATTTGTATCCAGAGATACTACCAGCTACACAAAGTGACAAGATACTGAAACTGGCATTACAATGCGTTACACAATTATTTGGGGTCAAAGCCTCCCTTTGAACACAAATTCACATAATGAAGTTCAGTACAAAGCAAACTAACAATGGGCTTGGCACAGAGAAAGAGAGATCAGCAGCTGCATTGGGAATTCAACGGAGAAAACTATTTTAATACCCAATGTCTATATAAAGCTAGCTAAAAAATGCAAATAATATACACCAAAATTTCTTAAAAGAAAATTCAGTCTTGCTTGAAACAAAAACTAATTTCAGAATGAAGGATTTTTAAGAGCTATGATTAGCTGATGAGAGGTGTTTGCGATAGAAGATATAGCAGCTATGATGGCATTGTTATTACTGCCTTGCTTTCTTTTTCTCCACACTGGCAGTTATGGGTCTGCTATGGCTCATACACAAGACTCCAAATACAACTTCCCTAAAGTCTTTGGGAGATATATTAAGAAGTCAGCAACTGAGATAAAACTTGTCTCACCCTGTGGCAGGAGGAAAAACTCTTCATGATAATGCAAAGCAGTGCACGTATTAAACAATACAAACAATGTTAAACAGTATAATTTAAAGGAAACACAAAGCAGTCATTGATTTTTAATATCTACATTAAAGGTCTCCATTCTAAGTAATTACATTTTTATAGCAGATCTTTAGATGATGTTGTGCCTATTTATAAGGAATTAGGAGTGTGTTATACAAACAAGTGCAGGATGAAACTCTTCGCTGTGACTGTTTTCTCAAATACAATTCCTCCTCCAGTCTTTAAATTAGACATTACTGCAAGTGCTACAAAGTATATTGATTAAAAGAGGTTTTTTGTTTGTTTTTGGGGGAAAAAAAAAAGTCATTAGCTATTTCCTTCCCCTTCTTTTCAGATGAATAATCAGCCAAACTCTCTTTTTGTTTCAGCATTTCAAAAGCCTGCCTGCCTGCAAACATAGATAGGTAAGTAAATAGTCTGGTGACCAGATGAGAGAACGGGAAAAGGGTTTTCAGAAAGGGGAATAAGTACATGTGCTATGCAATATCTACCTACTAAAGGAAAACACTATTTTTGGACTTGGTGAAATCACTGGCAAGGCCCACCTATGGATGCAAACATTACCTGTAGATCAATCAGCTATCAGCTGAGATGAACCTGCCTTTATCTCTACAGTGAAGCCCTCACTAACACCTTGACCAGTATAAAGACGCCCATGAGGTATCGTGCTTCCTCATCACACCCAGTGGCCTATCATTAAAATGCACCAGCATTCTACCAGGTCATCCGGGCATTTCAGGAGTCTGCAGATACTGCTGAACATGGCAATGCTTGCGATTTTATAGGGCAAACACCAACCTGTTCAAGAGAACAACATCAGAGGGAGAATCAGAGAGAGAGGGAACCCCTCACAAAATGGAAGCTAGCACGTTGGAAGGCAAAGTATCCTTGCAAGAACAAAGATACACGCACAAGTTTTCTCAACAGTCAGCTCTGAACCCTGCTTGCTCTACCTCAGATTTTACTACACAAATTTTACTACAAACAACCAAAAAAATGTACAGACAAACAAAAAACTCTATTGTGATGTGTTTTGTTTTGCCCAGCTTCCAACCACAGAAACACACTCAGAGGACAACTACCTGGAAGGCCACTGTCAACACTGGTCCACCAGGTATGTAGAATGACTTCTATCCTAGGCAGCTATCTCAAGCCACTTCACAAACCAAGCAGACAATGGCCTGCAGTAGATCTCTAATATTTTGGCTGATATACTCTACATCTCAATTTTTAATTAAAAGACGAAGAAAAAAAAACAACAAAAAAAAAAAAACCACAAGAAAGAAGCTCATCAGAATCAATTCAAATGTACCATTTTCCCCAATTACTGCGGAACGCACAGGTCATCATCATAGCGCATCATTATGTTGAGGAATAATCTAGCATGAAGTTCCATAAATTAGCTTAAATAGCTTATGTGTTTTCATCCATAACACTATATTTCATAAAGATATGCCACTGCTTTTTCGTGTATGAGGATCTAAAATAAATAGGCACATTACACTATTTTATACAAACTTTAGCAGAAAAAGCTTATACAAACCTCCCCAAATTATCTATGAAGTTTAAACATTACGACAAAGGAATAAAAAGAAACAATTTGGTGGTTATACATCTGGCCTGGATGCCTAGTGCCTAATTGCCTAGCTGACTCTTTTTTCCAGAGGTATGCACCACACTGATGGCATTTCTATTCAAAATAATTCTTCGTTTTACAGGAAAGGGTTCCACGTTTCCAGGGAAATGTTATGAACACTACAGATTGAAAAACCTAAAAGATAATTTACAATTCAATTTAAGGAACTACTCATTTTAGAACAAACATGCATGAAAAGAAGAATTCAGTTTCTGCATTTTTATCATGGGATGTTAAGTTCAGCATACTTCACATGATGTGCTAAATATCTTAGTTGCCCTCAATACACACTTAAGAATACACTCTTATGCCTTGACAGTGGCAGACCTAACAAAAACAAAACTAACCTAACAGAAACAGAACTAAAAATAAAACAAAAAACAGCACAGTAATGACAGTAATGCATAAATATGCTCTGGACAAGTAGGAATTCCTGCATGCTGAGCAATTTGACAAAAAAAAGTAAATCAGAGTTGGGTTTTGTTTTGGATCATTGGCGAATACATCTGTAATGACGTTCACCTCCTAAAAACCTCTCTGCTTCATTCTTATGCATAGACTTGAAGGGACATTTGGCTTGTTGCATCAATTCAGAGGATAGAGTTACTGTACAAATTTACATTACTGCAGGCTTGTAGCAATGAAGCAGACAAGCACAAAAAAGTAAGAGCTTTTATGGCATTTATTTTAGCTTTGATGGAGAAGAAAAGTGTAGTCATTTGTTATGACAACCACCATGAAGTCTGATTTATTTACTAAAGTTTTACTTCTAATTTTTGAAGAAAGTTGAAATCACAAGATAACTCATGAATCTCACCAATCACCATCCAGAGGGTGAAATTCTCTCCTGAACTGATCATGTATTTCAATTTGCCATACCCACTCCTGGTTTATAGTTATGACACATGCAATGTGCCAAGAACATTTACTAAAAGTAAAATTTAATTTGAATAAAAGAATATTTTATGTAATACTTTCCATAACAACCTCTTTATTAAATACAGGGAAGAAAAAGCATGGTTTTTAAATTTTGATGGTTTAGTTTTACTATAACTCATTACTCTGCTGGATGAAGGCCCTGGAATCAAGAGTATATCAATCCTTTGGTGCAGATAGGAAGGTGAAGAATAGAATAAAAAAAAAAAAAAAAAAAAAGAAAAGAAAATAGCAGTGCTGATTTTCAAATAAGGGTCCAGTCAAATGGAAACATGAGTAGAACTCTGATCTTTTCCTCCACTTCTGCCAACAGCTCTGTTATCTGAGTAAATTTGGGGCTGGAGTTGTCCCCTGAACCTGCATGTAGATACTACAGTGGAAGGGGGAAGGACAGCATATTGTAGCGACAGCTGAAGATACCATGGCTCACCTTAGTTTAAACTGCAGCATGTTTCCAACCATTAATGCAAGTTTCAAAGCCCTACATTCCCAGATATGTCACTATTTCTTATTAAATGCAACACTACTTCCATTCACAGGATTATTATTTATTATTATTATACATCACCACCATTACTTCTAAACACTAGCAGAAGAAAAGTATTCAGCCCCAAAATAAATCTTAAATTTGTAGTCTAGGTTACTCTGCTATTTTTTGTTTGGTCTTAATCCTTGTATGAAGCAGCTTAAAAAATTCTTAGAGAATACAGAAGAATTTTCCAAGCTTTTTCTTTTGCTCTTGGTAAAATTACCTATTGCTAAAGATACCTGACCAACTTATTACATATTTGATTTAAGACTGCAAGTATACGTCTGCAATACAGACTATAAATAATACAAATTAAAGTTATTGTCAATACCTGTGGTTAAAGGCAGATGGGTGACACTAGTTAGACAGGTGAGAGTGAACCAGGTTGATGCTAACGTTGCTCCAGATAAAAGCAGCAGCAGAATAAATTTCAGCATGCCCCTAATAAAATCTGCAAACCTAAAACAAACAAACAACAAAAAAAAAAACAACAACCCACAGATCAGAGCAGTACAAATGCTAATTTTCACATTACTTAAACATGATGGTTGACAATTAATTCAGTAAATTCTCATTAAACCTTTTGGAAACCATAAAAACAAATTAAAAATCATTTCTCATGCTCAGAAATAAAAGTAAGTGCTTTTTATAGAATGGTGATATTTCTAACTGTCAGGATGAAGTGCCATAGATTTTCTAGCTGTCACAAAATAACAACCAAAACAAGAAATTCTCAAGGCATCAACTGAAAATACTTGGTATGTAGGGAGGTTTTTTTTTTCCTCTTGCATTTGTTGGACATATCATCACACCAATACTTGCACTGCTGTTTTGCCAGTGTTTGCCAGTCTCCCTTGGCAGACACACTGCACAATTAACATATGAGTAGGCTGATGCATTTCATTCAAGACATAGTTAACTTTCAAGACTCATTCCTATGGGAAACAACAAAACTCCCTATACTAGAATCCCTAGGTGGAAGAATTTCTGATCCTCAAGGAAATTGGTGATAGAGTTCTCAATGGCTCAGGCAAAGCAGGAACTTTTCACACACGGTCACTCTGCCAGTGGTTGTGCTGGGTTGAAATGTTCCAGACACCATAAGTCTTTGTGCCATCCCCATCTACACACCTGTCCCAGTGATAACCTGGGGGACACCATCACAAGTCTGTCATACATAGGTAAAAGTGATCTTTAAACCGTGAGATGGTTCAATTGCTTTTTTCCCTCATCTTTTTTCATTTTTCTTTCAAGACAACATAATGCATTTGAGCAGCACTCACATAGCATAATTATCAGTGCTAATGCTCTTTTCCAAAGGGATTTCAACTTGGATACTAAAAAAGAAAAGGCAACGTCATTTCCCCACTAGTAATTTTCTGTAGGTTAGGAATATGACTTTGGGCTGGACGTATGTCAAAAGAATGAATTCTGCACTTACAGTCTCCTACTTCTATTAGGCTGATGGCAGCACAATCCACCTAGGTTGGTTCACAACAAACAAATCGTCCTTTCTGCCTTGATAAGTATTACTTCACAGGCAGATAGATACCCTACAGCCTACTTGATGTAACAAATAAATGCTACATTGTGAAGGCTAGGAATCCTAGCTCTTTGCATACCATAAAGAGATGTATGAGTAATGACACCTGCAAAAATTATCACTTCTTTCCTCTTATTTTGATTCTCCCTAAGCTTTAATTCCATATTGAATTTAGCAACAAGTAATTCAATAAGCAGTAGAGGAGATCAATGCTGTATGTAATCTTAAAAGTTTACGACTGCAGTGTTAAGTGGCTTATGCATTAATCCCCAATAGTCAGAGGCTAGCTGTTTCTGTTGTGTTTTTCTGACAATTCAAATCCAGCAATCAGGATCACCTCTTCTCAGTAGTTTGTCAGTTTCTTTAATTATTCTTCAAGACCACTAAGGTCAAAATCAGCAATTTTAAAAGCTTCCCAACATGTCAATTTCAGACTTCTTCCCCAAAGACTCCCTGCTTTGCCTGCTGGCAGACAAAATCACTGTTCCCTCTATCCCCACCATCCTTCCTCACCATCTAGCATGTATGGGAATGTCTGCATCTGCTAAAGAAGTAGGTGCACCAGGACAGATGGCATACGCTCTCCCTTATCACCCCCAGGACTCAGATCTCTGAGCCTATCGTTGGTAGCAGCCTCCTGTAACCCAGAAAATCAGCCTAGGCTGGATCCTAGAGCTAAAGTCACAAACCTGTGTTGCTGACAACACCGTCTGTTGCTAAGGAAATTATCACCATGTCATAAAGTTTCAGCATTTTGACTAACACTGCAGGTTAAAAGCAGAAAGAAAGATTGAGCTGTGAATGACAAAACCTCAGAAATATCTAGAGTCATTAGCAAATGTGGCCAGAAAATTTTGGGGGAAAGGGGATATATTTATGTTGCCATGCAATAATACGAACACCCCTCTTCAAAGCTGCTTTTCTTCAAGCCAGCATCATTCGAAAGCTGCCAGCAAGGGGTAAAACACCTGCCAGCTGCCCAGAATAACCCAAGCTTTTCAATTAGAAAAATGCATCACACAAATGAGCTAAACATATCTAAGGTTCATGTCTATAGGGACAGCAGTAGGTGGATTTATGTATTGTGCTGAGGAAAATTCATACCATTTCAAAAATTAGATAAATGTGTTTCCAAACTGGGCACAACTTTAAATACAGATGATCTACACACCCACTGTGATGTGCAGGAACAAGTGCTCCAGTGTGAGCCTCAGATTGTCACTGTTCTAAATGGTAGAATCTGCACTGCCAAAAATGTAAAGGGCAGATTCTTAAACTGTACTGATTTTGCTTTGATAAATTAGTGCAAAACAGTAATAGGAAAAAAAAAAAAAAAAATCTGGCTTCTTGAGGAGTGGTTAAGGGAGAGAGCTGCTTGCCTGGTAAATCATAGTTCTGACACTGAAATACATCAGCTTGTCACCCTTGACAAGAATCATTACTTAATTTTCCTAATTACAACTTTCAGCAGATTACAGTCAGACTCGTCATTGATTCAGCCCTACACAGATAAATGCAGAATAGACCGAGGAGGGAGAGCCATCCATCACGAGTGACAAATCACCCCCTCCCTCACAGTGTGTGTGTGCAAACCCTCCCATTTGAACTACGTATTGCCCGAGTTAGAAAAACATATTTGGAGAGAGACCATTGATATTTTATTTTTTCAGTTTACCTAAAAGTAAATCTCTGGATGCTACAAAGTACTGGTATTCAATGAGGTTTGAAATCAATTTTGAAGCAGTTAAGGAGATAGTCAGAATTTCCTGAAACTTAATCTGGACAATATATTAAATAAATTAATTTACCATAAAGATTGAGATTCGCATGTTGGCACCGAGTCAGCAGATTCTCTCCTAGCAATGTGAGTGCTAAGGGTGTCCTGACTTTCAGGAGAGGTGAACCCATGATGGAAAGGATTAAGTTGGCACGGCACCTGCTAACATCAGGTAACCTGCTAAAGCATCTAGATCACTTACAGCAGGTAGTTTTAAATATCTACTTCTCTAAGAAACAATACTTCATATCTGAGCTCTGGCTCTTGATGATTTTAAGAAAATAGGGTGTGAACTTTGTTTTGACAGACTAAGCCCTTTTGCCTGCATCTGGAGAGGACCAGAGAGACGTCGTTGTTTCTCCTCGCTAGGTCAGGGGATTTTTCCTCCTCTTCCACCACAGCTGCCAGCCAGCATGCAAGATGTTCTCAGGATGAGAAGCCTCACATTTTTATGCATTGTGTGCTCCGAAGATGCCTTGTCCTAGGCTGAAGGGTGGGCCAGAGAGACATTTGAAGGACAATATGAGGGACATTAATGGGAAATACTGGTGTTAAGTGTAAAGTTGTACTAGATGATCTTAGAGGTCTTTTCCAAACTAAATGATTTTATGATGTTAAGTTAAAAAAGAGTAGAAGAAATCTCTAGTTTCTGTCCTAAGATGACAACTTTCCCACAATGCCACATAATAGCTATGACAGACCCCTGCACTTTTTTGATGAACTTGTTGCAGAACCACAGTGGCCCAAGGAAGCCAAGACAGCACTTAGAAATCCAGGTGCAAGGAGACCATGCAGCTGGTTTTAAGCAGTTTTATAAATGCACTGTTCAAGTACCTCCAGAAAAGCTTTTTTTCCACTTCCTGTTTTCTTCTGTTTTTATTATTATTATTTTTAAGGGAATTTAATTGAAATTTTAAAAAGCAGTAGCCTTTCGGAAGGGCAAAAAAAAGCACCATACAGAAATCCAGCAAGCTGCCAAAACAGGCCCAGAGTAATTTCTCTGTGGTGGAACGTGCAATCATTGTGTCTAACCTGCTTGTGCTACATTCTCGATGTCTCCTCAGGTATCAATATGCTCAAAATTATTGATGGAATGAGACAGACACTATTTCTTTAATGCTTTCAAATGGGCTATAATGGATTCTCCTTAATAGTAGGCAACTGAATTCACAATAACCATTTTAAAAGAACACATAGGAAGTGCTTGTCAGGACTAACAGTATGACCTGTTGAATCAAGGTACAAGTGTGCGGTGCTCTCAACCCTCAGAGAGCAGTAACATGGAATACATAAACACACTGCTCTACAAGAAACACATAATCCCAGAACTATGCATTTACTATTTCAAGTATCTAAAAGATGAGAAAAAACAAGTTATATTATTAAGAGCATAAGCCAAATGAAAATAACAGTTGAAAAAGTAGATGCAATTATTCCTACCTTGCCATTGCTATGCCAACAACACAGCCTCCAACTATAGACCAAAATCCAATCCAGCCCGCATCTACCTGAAGGAAAAAAAAAGAAGAAAAATAAAGAAATTTGTTAGAGAAAGTATGATGATGCTATTTTCAAAACAAATAGTGCACAGGGGCTGCAGACTGCTAGCAAATTCAGCCCATGCCCCACTCCCCCAACATCAACATTAGATGCGAGACCTTAATAAGAGTATTTTAAACAAAGTTTTCTACAAAAAGAAGAAAGACTAATTAGCCTATGCTCTAATCTAGATGTGATTCCTCTGTGGAATCATTCAAGTAATATCCTCTGGATTTCAACTGTATTCTATCAAAAGCTTAGAAATCCTCTTTTCCCCATTTCATCCTTTTCATCTGGTAAACATTATTTTCTATTACTACAGGTGCAGCAGCCAACAATACTCCTATTTGTTTATCTGCCTCTTCACCCTTGTCGAAAGGCGTACACAGTTCTGAAACTACAACCCACTAGCTGAGAGTCAACAGGAAGGATCTTGACAGCTTGGAATGCCAAAGCTATAGTTTATTTTGTTTAACATCTCAGTATAAAAGTGGTTCAGATGTATTATAAAAACCTGATAAAATTGTATGTTAGTGCAAAATAAAAACATGCCACTTACAAAATAGCCGTTGATTATCAGTCAGGAGATACTTACTTGGCTCACATGAACTGGTGTTAATATCAAATCCAGAACGCCAGACCAGCCAGAGAAAACACCCAGTGGTATAGCATAGGCTAAAGCAATCATCAAGAATCGGAAATTGCTATGAAAACAAAACAAATGCAATTAGCTGCAGCTTATATTAGAAATTGCACCAAGATTAGCTGCTAGAGTAAATTACAGTCATAATCTATATTCTGCCCATCAAGAAAAATAGCGGAGGTCTGAAGAACGAGTGAGCCAGGAAAAACAAAGATATCCAGACAAGTCACTAAAATCTGAGCGGCTGGGATGTTACTGCCTTAGCACTATGACATTAAGAAAAGCCAGTCTCTCCACATCCAACTATTTTCATAATGTGCTGGGCTCATGTGTTTCTCATTTCCGCAAGCAATTCTTCTGCATTTGAATGGGCAACCTATTTAGGCTAAGTGAATGTTAGGAACAAAAAGCACTAATTCAATTTAGGAAAAGCATATTTCAAGCATAAAAGCAGAGCTTTGAACTGTTTTAAAAAAATTTAAAAGGTGGTTTTACTTCTTTTTGTTTTGTTGAGAGGGAGGGCTTTCATAACAAGGCGGATACAACTGCAACAGTGGAAAAATTCTGACAGTTTGAGCTATCAAAAGACAGAGACAAGCGTAGCATTCTGTCTAAATACTCAACATGTTTGCTTTATTTCCCCAATTAAAATTAATCAACGTTCAGTATTCAGCAAAAGATTAAGCAAAGTTGTATTATCATCTTTACCACACACAACTATAGAGCTGCCAGACGAAAATCACCACCAACCCTACCCCATCTCATCTCCTCATCACTGTAACCAAAGAGAAATGCAGCACCCTTGCAAAGGTAGATTCCAGCTTTTCCTCTAAAATTTTTCAATCTGGGAATAAAAACTGGAAACATACTTTGGTCTCCTCCAACAATGATGCTTTTAAGTGAAGAGATTTTACGGCGATCCCATGGCTATCCCACAGGTTACCTGTATAAACACAAAGCGTGACCCCTTTCTCTCCCTAGACAATTTATGTAAACTTGATATTGATCAGTAGTACCAGCTCCTTAGTACGCAGCAGCCACTTGATAGCACACAGTTACAAAAACCAAATGGGAGGGAAAATACTCTCCAAAATATTCAGAGGTTTGAGCCTACGCTATTTTACTCCCTTAGAAGATTCAAAGCACTCTAGCCAGCACTCTGTTCTTTCTACACACTGTTCTTTTTCACACATCCTCATCTTGAATAACAGATTTATATCACGTGAACATATCCTGTTCTTTCAGTATCATTCATGTTAGATTTATTTTTTTAAATGCAAAGAAAAACAACTACCAGACTTCCAATTCTTCCACACACTGCTCATATTTCTCTGAATGCTAATGCATTTGCTGTCTTCTTGACAACTTTCTTGCTCTCTCAAGTCTAGTCCATCCTGTGCCATCCTGACATCTCTGCAGGCAGGTTTTATGTTACTTAATCCTACCCATGTAAAAACTATTCCAGTATCTGCAGAATAAAATAAAAGGGAAAGTCCCATTTTGCATGGACATTATATAGCCATGTTATAGGTTGCAAAATAGTTTTTTGAATGCACTGCTCCAAAACAACACTTGCTCAGTATTCAAAATGATTGATTGTCTGTCTGAACTTCATTAATGAGCTACTTTGGGCTGTAAGCATCTGGTTGTTTGCTTGACCCAGATCTTCTCTAACTCAAGCAATGTGACAAAATGGCACATGGGGTAGCTGCTCCATCACACTCAACTTCTAGCCCCAATACCAGAGATCCTGCTCTGCATCACACCATCCTCCAGTGACAGAGGCCCCCACACTACCACCCTGCCCAGTCTCCCTGTTAAGGAAACCAATCTGGAGAAAGGGTGCATGGCAGTGACAAAGTGGCATCAGCCACCATATGCCATTTAGTTCCCCTTGTACAGCAACAGCTAGCACTGGCTATAGGAAGTGTCAAAGCCAATTGAAACACACGTCTTAAGTATCAGCTTCACTCTTCATGGCTTCAGCAACTTGTATTTGTTTTTGCTATTTTGCAACTGCTCCACTGAAAATAGAAAAATGTGCTGTCTGTCACACCATCAGCTGGTGAACCCACACTGTTTTCCATCATATCAGCTTTTATGACAGGATATCAGCATTAGGCTCTCCGTTAAATCATTCTGCTGGAATGCCAAATTGGCTTTTTCTTCTGCTGTTTTGTTGTTGTTTTCCTTCAGAATTCTACTTAATGTTACTAGAATCCATACAACAGGCTGGTTCACAGGAGAGCCTTGTCAAAGTCAGTCAGCATTTTCAGAATAACTTTGACAATGTCTATTAACATGAGACACACTCCAAACAGCTTCCAGGCTGAACACAGATGTCATGTAGAAGTTTCATGAAAGAAGTAATGATGCACAAAAAAACCTACCATTTTAAAATTGCTTACCCAGTCCCTTGAAAATATAAAGACACATAACTGGCTAATGGCATCTAATTATTTGAAAGCAAAAAGGAATAAATAAATAAATAAATAAATAAAATCACTGTTTGTTCTCTTAATATTATCAACTATTCACTTGTAAGAGAATTTTTCCCATGGAAGTTTTTGTCATATTCTGCAATGAGGAAAAAAAAAAAAAACATATTTACTTCACCTAAGAAACTGAGAAAGGGCACAGTACTTTTTTTCTAATGAAATTCAAACTAGGCTTGTCACAGTGTGAGATAGAGTGCTAAAAGAATTGGGCTTAACTCCCAAACCATGACTAATCTGCTGACTTCCAGGCTCAGAAAATTGGTATCAGGAGATAACCCAAGATCAGCTAATTGTTATAATCTGCCAGAAGCAGGAATCTCCAAGACAGGAGAAAAAATCATGTTCTGAAGCAACTCCCTCTCCAGAGGATGCATGACCCTAAGAAGACCTATATAACACATCTCTAAGTGAAGCAGCTCATGAAGAAGACTGCTCAACAACCTGAAGGCATGAAGAAGCTTGGGAGCTGTGAAGAAGTCACAGATCGCTTTGGCACCCAAGAAAAAAGGTCAATGACTTCAGTGGTAAAGTTATGCTACACAGCTTTCTTTTGAAGCAAAAATCTGAAGCCTGGGGCAGAGAAGAAGGAAGTGGTGAAGACCTCTTGTTCTCAAGAATGTTTTTTGGTGTACATTTAGGTGAAGTCAGCTGACCTGCTCACACACATCCCGAATGCCTTACACATACAGTTTTCCTACCAGAGGGCAAGTCTGCAACAAAGAAGAAAATCACATTTTCCTCCTAATCATCAGCTGATTACCTTCAGCCTATACCATAAGGTCTAAAGAAAGACTCTTTTCCAAGAACCACAAATCTAGGTTAGGCAGGCAACAGAGGTTAGAAGCCTAATGAACCAGATGAATGGACTTATCTTGAAGCACAGCAAATAGTTTTCTTTTAGAAACCCCCGCCTTGCTTGATGGATTGGTGTTGAAAGGCTCCCCAAGATAAGTGGTTTTAATGATGAGCTGTTGATTGTGTCATGTACAGAGGAATGTAGAACTGCCTTTGATAAGGGGTAGAATGGAAGAAAGCATAAAGTCCAGAGGGAAGGAAGACAAAGATCTACCTGACTTTGAAACATGATGAACTATGCTGATTACTTGTGTTTCTACTTTGTTTTCCTAAGTTTGGTTGACTGTGAATGGTAAACCAGTTTTGCTGCTTATCTCCTGAACTTACCAGTATCTCAGGCCCAGTATTTACAATATGCTGAATGAGCAATACTGTAGTTATAGAGCTGCCAAAAAGAGTACCATCAACAGAAATTTTGTATTTTACCTGCAGAGTTGGTTGCTATTCGGATTTTTATTCAACAGTAACATTTTTTACAGCCCTCAGGCAGGGTCTCACTACACACCAACTTGGGCGTTTAACAGCATTATTGGGTGTGCTAAGTGTCCTTAAGGGAATTGCTATTTTTTAAATATCCTGAGTAGGTCACTTTGCAGACTAACCTGCCAGCTGTATTCACTTCTTCTCCCAACTACCAGCCTATTTCAGTATGAGCACATAAGAGTAATTATTTTTTCCAAAAAATTTACTCTTCCAAACTGAAACAAAAGCCTCCAAACCCACCAGAAAAAAAACAATGATAACAGGAGGTGCTGGTTTTGCTGACTCTAAACAGGTGGTTTTTTTAAGAGTACAGAAAACAATAGTGCCTGAAGTTCCAACAATATCAAGTTTTAAACAGCCCATTTTATATAGATTCATCTCCTATTACTACAAGCTAAAAATTGCAGCAAGAGTTTGAACCTCCCCAGTGAAATCAATCATACTCTGCATCACAGACCTTTTCTGCCCCAGCAAGGCTCCTCTATGCATTACCACACACCAGGCACAGGCCTCCACAATTATCGAGTGTTAATGTTACAGTTGCTTTGATACTATATTTCCATTACACAAGACATTTTACAAACAATGGGGGAGGGATTGTTTTACAAAAAAAAAAATAAATAATAATAATCTTAAAATCTAAGCTCATAGCAAAAACTTGTAAAGCTGAAGATGCCACTTAATAATGCTTTTTCTTCTTCTTTTTTTTTCTTTTTTCTTTTTTTTTTTTTTTTCAAACTCTAAATTTAGAGAAAACTAATCATCTCTGAAGTTGTCCAGAAACTGAACTGGCAACCCTTCTACCACACATATTTTAACAATTAGCAAGATCTAACAGATCATATAATGGTTTCAGATATTTCATTCATCGCTCCTACAGCTGAATGAAAGCATTTATACATCCCCTTGAATGACAAGCAAATCCCAAATTCATTCCATAATAAAAAGCATGGAAGAAAGCAGCTTATTAGTTAGTTACATCCAGCCCTGTTAACTGTTACCTCACTCTCAGCAGAATGCACACTGTTAACAATCTTGTATAACCTGATGTAACAGAAATGTTGCATAAGAGCAGCCATGCTAACAGCTCATGTGAAGATTTGGGATAAGCTCATTTAAAATTTAATGTCTGTTTTCTCATAGTTACCATCTTTTAATGTTTCAGCATTAATATTTTATTTGATTGGGTTTAAAAGCACTACAAACTAACTTGTTCGTTCAGTGAGAAGATTAAAGCACACTTGCGTTCATTTATTCAGGTGCTGATCTCTTCAGTGGAAGCTCAGTCAGGACCTACCTTAAGAGTCTGCAGAAGCTCCTCCTGTAGCTAAGTCGTTGACTAGCTGCAGCCACACTGGGAGGGAATGGAGGGCGAGAGGGGAAGTAGGCCAACGCTGCGGAAAATATCAAGGAAACCATCCCAAATTCTAAAGAGGAGGACAAAGAAAAACAAATCAGAGAACAGCTGTTAGCAGTGAAAGACTTCTTTTGGCACAGCGTTATTATCAGCCAGCCTCTGACACATAAATCCTATCCCGAGTGCTTTACTGCTCCTGACAACAAGTCTGCAGAACTTGAAGGAGGATTTCTTTTTCCCCTCCCCAAGCAAGACTTCAAATGGAGATGGAGAACCAATGTGATAAAGAAATACTGGCAGCCCATATGATTATATATATATATGATTATAGGAGCTGAAGAGCAACAGGCTCGCACACAAGGAACTAAGAACAAGGAAGCAAAAAAAGAAAAGCTGCTGGTTTTTCTCTTTAAAGAGAATTATGAAGATCTGGCCACATTTCCTTGTAATGGTGTAATATTAGGCAACAGCATGCTAGAGACTTTAAACAAATGGGAATGGGGAAGACCAGGGTGTGGAATGACAATTACTCAATATACGTGATGATGAAGGCAAATAAAAAGGTCAAGCAAGGCAGCATCGTGGACACAAACAGTACTGCATGTCAATAAAATGTAAACAGAATAGCACAGGAGCAGCCATGGCTCAGAAATGTAGAGAACGCAGCTTGTAAGGAGAAAAAAAAAAAAAAAAAAGGAATACAGCTGCTCACAGATGCTCCTCTTGTTTAGAGGTGGGTGTTCCACATCTTCAAAAAACTCATAGTAAAAATTTGGACCTGAACCTGCAAAGTGATGAGCACTTTGCAGAAAATACACAGCAAGACCCACGATCAGACATTACGAGGAAAAACAACTCCACAAATCCATATTCAGTCCAAGCAATTTGTTTTACAGGCCTTTTACAATATGTATCATGTACTCCACAATCCTCAATCCAAATACTTTTGCTATCTCCTCTGGAAACAAGATTCTTTGCTGCTGGAGAGAAAAATGCATAGCTGAAGTGTGTTATCTTAAAAGAACCTGTGATCTTATTACAAAGAAGTGCTCACCATCACCACAAATAAATTCCAGCAGAGCTGGATATTCAATCACATGCATCTGCTTTTTTCCTTTTTCAATAAATCAATATGAATGTGGCACTTTGCCAGTTCTTCCGCTAAACCAAAAGAAAATAAGCTCAGGAAACTGAGAAGTAAATAACACTCAGACCATAAGTGTATCAACTATAGATTTTGGGATGGGAATTGAATGCTTCTTGTTCAGAGTGGAGAAAAAATTGACCCTACATTTGTTTTGAAGGCATACAAGGAATGACAATGCCAGCCTCCATGATCAAATATGGGAGAACTCATTTTGAACTATGTAGTATCTTTTCTTCCTGTTGTGGTCTAATTACAGGTTTTGAGGGTCAAGGGCCTCCAACACAAATCTTCTTGTCTCCAGTAAACAGATTAACTTCTGTCTTCCAATACACTGTGCTGGAGAACACGAGTGAATAAAGAACTGGTCACAACTAATTATCCCAGATCTAAGAAAGAGATAGGTTCTGCTGTTGTAAGATGTTCGTGGACAAAGCAAGGCTTGACAAAAGCTCTTCAACCCCTCCTCCCGCATCTACATCTTTATACAGGTATGCATATATACAAAGGTTGCTCTGAAACTAATGCCTCCTATTTTATCATGTTGGTCCATGACGTCAGAGGTAGAGGTTGGTGGTATGGCAGTCAAGGCTGAACCTTCCTACTAATATTCTGTTACATTTTGTTGCTGCATGACAGATAGCAGCAGAGGGGGCAGCCTGACACAATGGTAGCTGACATGGAAGCTCACATGAATTCCCCCATGCAGAAAAAGTTGCATTCACTGACATTCATCAGCACTTGCTGAATGTTTACAGAGACAAACAGTGGATGTGAGCACAGTGAGGCAGTGCTTGGCATGTTTCAGCAGTGGCAACAGTGTGTCAGTTCCACTGGTGCACATTTATTTTTTTTTAACAAAGGTAGCATGCAGACTTGTGTTGCTGGTGAAAATGCATAGCTAATGGTGGTGACTATGCTTAAAAATAATGTTTCATAACTGAGAATTTGCTCTATTGAACAGTGTTATTTTGCTCTTTGTATCAGTAGTCGATTCCATGGAAATAAATAGGAAGCATTACTTTCAGAGCAACTTACACAGGTGCACATGCACACTTGAATTGCATACGAGAGGAAGGCAGCAGCTTGCAGATGGGTACAGCCAACAAGAATGCAATCACACAAAAACAGAAGTTGTCCAAGGTGTGTATTATTTAAATTTATTTCACTGCAATGACATAAGGGGAAAGACTGTATCTTTCTAGAAAAAATATAAGGTAGGTTGATAATTTTTTAAAGACATGGTAATATTTTAGAACAGGTACTCATCTGGGGCCTCTTTTAACACTTACCTCAAGATTCATGCCAGTCAAATTGCTGCAGTAGGAGCAGTATAGTAACACCTCATTTTTTTTTTTCCATTATTAAATTCAGCATGCAGTCCTTGCTGTACTGTCTTGCAACTCTTTAATGTGTCCCAGTGTTATACTTCCTAGGCTAACGAATTTGCCTTGCAAGCACTGCCCTCATGCACAAAACAAAAGAACAAAATTCACTCTGGAACCTGTTCAAAACACAAGCAATACCCTCTACTGAAGAACAGAAGTCTTTACTGCCATCTTTAGCTTTGTGTATCACCTTTGCATCTCTACTGAAATTTCAGGTACTACCAAGTGCATCTGATTCCTTACATCTTGCACAGCTTCTTCACTGGGTAGCTCACTGTCATTACCATCATCATTTACTACCACCAGACCAGGTAGAATAGATTGCAAGAAAGGAACAAAAGAAAGTAAAAGATAACATTGACCTATTTCTTACATTTTGAGACCAATGGAGCCACTGTCATGATACCTGCAAATATCAATGTCGAGAGAAGCCTGCATCTTAGTCCAGAAGGCAGGCACTCCCCCTGGTTGTGTAAACCTTGAACAGAAAAGGTTTAGAGGCACAAGCCTTCTCAATACACGTTGTTCTTACTTCCAAAAGATGATTTACAGGACAAAAACCTACCTAAAATCAACAAGACCCACACCCTTTACCTTCTGAAATGTAACAGGGAAAGGAGGGCATTTCACACACACAAACACACACATGCACACACACACACACACACACACACACACACACACACACGGAGCATTCTTCTTTTATCACCACATTTCATATATATATTTACACAGACATATACACGTGTGTATATACGTCATGCATGCATGCATATATATGTTTATTACATATTTTTGAAACAAATAATGATTTCTCATCAATATTTAGGAAAGTACATAGCTAAAACCTCTGTCTAGAGCCTACAAGGATTACCATTTCCTTGTGCAATACAAGTATACAATGCAATCCTGATCTGCTAAATCTATATTATTCCATCTGTGAACCAGAACGTGTAGGGACAGAGGACACGGAAAGAGGCCAAGTTCTTAGACCACGTTTGAGATACAGGAACAGCAATTCAATAAAACACAGAAAATACAGGAGCAATTTCAAAATAGATTTATAAGCAACTGCTTCATAATCACGTTTGAGATTAAATCCTTGGAAAATCAGCACATTCTTGGCGTGTAACTGATCCCAAGTTAACAATTCACATTATTAGGGTTTTAAAAATCATCAACTACATTTTGGATGCTACTCATGTAATGCTATCTCATGCAACGACAACAAGCTCCATCACAATACTGAAAAATGCAGTTCCTATCCTATGAAATTAGTTTTATTTAAGATCCTATAGGAAAAAGCCTGATCAAGCTCTACTAATGTACTTGCTAAAGAACTGTGACACTTGAGTCCAACTCCACAGAAGGGACAAACAGCATGGTTTGCTGCCTCTTGAGCTCTCCATGGAAAGTGGGTTGAGTTGAGACAAGACAAACGTCATGAGAGACGCAAGACAATCACCTCTTGGGATAGCTTCTGCCAATTTCAAACCAGTGACTATTTCGTCACTGTGATCCTCTAGAGGCCACTGACATTCAGGACCCATCTCTTATTCATTGCCTGAAGAGCAAAAGGAGTCTTAGATCCCAGAAAGACCCCACAAGACACATCACTAATACCGCAAGTATAGCTGCACAAAGAAACCTGGCTAACTATTTAAAAGTACTTTGAACAAAGTAAGAACTACAGATGCCCCCCCAGAAAACATATCTTAGGAAACTGAAGAGCTGCTGTGAGGATGATCTTCAGCTGGGACCAATAATCCCAAGCAAGCTTATAGAAAATGGGCTGTTGCCAAGCCCTGGCTGACTCGAAGGCAGAAAAAGCTGTGCTGAAACACTGGGCAGACAAGACAGATCTCTGAACCCAGCTAATAAGAGATATCTATCCTAGCATTTGAAGAAAATGCCCTGGAAAGCCTCCCCGAAAAGAAGAGAAATGAATCTAACAGGCTGCTGAAAATGGCATTTCTTGTGCTAACAGACTCAAATAAGTGGTTTTATGCACAAAACTGTAATTCCTTCAGGCCATCAAACTCTTCTCTGTGGAAAAAGGAATGGGCTAAAGACTTTTCACTAGATTTCTGCTCCCCTCTATCTGCTGCCCCTCCAAATCCAAACCAACTTGGTGTTCACTTTCCCCTCCTTCCCACTGGTCTCTTATTTTCCACAAATTTTCTGGCCAAATATTTCTCTACCAAAATATTTAGCACTGAAAAGGCCTAGCCAAACCCCAATGTCCTTATTTCTATAGATTTGAGTCCAATAAAAAGTAGGTTAATTGAAAGAGTCTTGATAACATAGTAATCCAATATCTACTACACATTCTTTAAAATGAATGGTAAAGTGGACCTCACCCAAAATGACAATTACCTTGACAAAATTTCCAAAAGAATCACAGCCAGGAATAAGTGATCACAAACAATTAATTCAATCTCATAAGCCTGAATATAAACTACACAGCATATAAACTTCAATACTTCTGGAATGCAGAGGGCTGAGTCCTGGCTGCATTTCAGAGGCTGGAATTATAAGAAAAATAAAATCAAATGTGCAACTGTCATGACACTGTAAAGTCCAGCAGCTCTTAATGGCATACCATTTATACTCATTTAAAAAAAAAAAAAAAAAAAATCAGATCATAGACTCTTAAGCCATTTGGGCAACCCTTCTTCCTTACAGTCTGCTGCTGAATACAGCTATTTTTCTATATAACATCAAGAGCAGTGATGTCATTGCATAAAAAACAGAAGGGAAACAAAATCTATATTGTATCAGATGAATTTTCTATCAGCATTTTTTGCACCAAATTGTTGTCGTTTCATTGAAACTGCTTGCTGCATAAGAATTGGGTAGTTTTAGTTAAAATCAAAATCTATTGAGTTTAATTCCAATGTTAGATTCTTAGATACTAATAATCTAATCACATTTGAAAGGCATATGCAAGACATAAATTAAGGCTGAATTTATGCACAAAATATTCAGTGCTGGAAGAATAAGATTTCCATCCTCCCAGAAATAAAAGAAAAAAAACAATCTGCCACGGAGAATTTTTTTACTGAAAAATGAGAAGCAAACAACAGTTTGGAATCTCTGGGAAAGCATAAGCTCTCCTAGAAGATGTTTCTCCTAATACAAACAGTTGAACTACTTCCCTTGGAATCAATCTGTATATGACACTATTTTAAATTTTATCCTTATATAAAATAAAATAAAATAAAATAAAGGGAAAAAAGTAACCCTTCTGATACTAGAACATCTTACCGCTTCGTTACTTTCCATGTTAGCTACTGTTCCCTTGGCCATCCAGCCACTAGAGGGTAGTGCTTCACAAGCACCAAACACACACGGGAATATGTAACTGTTTTATAATTATTAACTTTTTTTCTTAATTAAAAAAAACACACCTGCGTAGAGCACAGCCTCAATGCGGTCCTTGATGTGCTCGGTGTTGCTCTGTGACAACAGCGGGAGGTGCGACGTTCCATTAGGAGATGGCACTACAAGAGGTCCCACTAAAAACGCGCCAGCACAGCCCAGGTAATTGAGCAGGGAGGCAATCGCCGTTGCTGTTGCACGTTCATCTGGAGAGAACCATGTTGTGGAAAGAAACGGGGCTGCGTTCATCACAGTTGGCCCCGCCAAGCCATTTAACAGCTGCCCTCCATGAATCAGCCTGGAACAGAGAATAGAGATGAAGGCCATTTGGATGATAATCACCTCTTTTAAAAATAAAGAAATAAATAGCACATAAGACACTGGGTTCTTCAGATAGGGTGGCTTCACAAATGAAAATTCTGTGCAGAAAACAGGATATTCAATACATTTTTTAAAAGCCCAATTAAACTGATTTAAAGAATCCAGTGCTATTCTGTTCTAATTACCTCAGATAAATGGAGAAGCAAATGTTCTCTTCAAAGCCAGAAAGGAAGAGGGAATAAAAAGGACTTCATTTGCAGGAAAAGAAAAACATATATTATAATAGGATATTAAAGTAGAAAAGGTGTAGTAGCAGAAACGCTTTAAACTACAAGCTTCTTAAACCTGACCCCTTGCCTGCATAAATTCCAACAGAGAACTTAAATTAGTTATGTCAGATTCAAAACAGAAACATTTCAGCAAAATACTCTGCCTACAGAGGAGGTCGGGCTGTTGAGGTTTCCAAGAGAATCATCATCTGCAGCAATCTGGCCGTTCTCAACAAACTGTTGAAGCAGCCAAGGATATACAGATTCTTCTCATTTTTCACACTCACTGAGATCTAACAGATAAGACTGGTGACAAAACAGAAATACTACTTTCCAAGCAACAAAGTCTCTACAACCTTTGGCTTCATATTAGCACAATGAGAAGGACTTTTTTGAAGGCTCTTCTAAATGTGGAATTCAGCCAGAAACCTTCCACACTGACTTTTCCAAAAAGTGATCAGCTGTGAAAGGCAAAAGCATGTTGAAATTTACATAAGAACCTCATGTCTGAAAAACAGCTAGCAAGTCAAACAAAACACTGCAACTCTCCAAAGCAAATCTATCAACTGTGCAATAAAATGGTGGCAGATTATATTTTTAAATGGTGGTGTTTTTTTCTATGCATAGAAGGAACTCTACGCTGTTGCTGCAAGAATTGAGTTGTCAGACATAAAAAGCTACAGAGTGAAAATGGGGAAACACAAGTTAGCACTTCGGCAATGTTTCAAGCCACAAATGATTAAACAATACTAAATAATATACAACGTGGCAAGGGATTTTTAAAGAGCACAGTGGAACAAAACACAAAATGCTGACAGACTTCTCATGAAATTAACAAGCTAACTTACAGTAAAAAGAGATGGATGCTAGTGATCCTCAGTTGATTAGAAGTTAATTCTTTAAGCAGAATTTATTGAAAACATACAGCAAATTAAAAAAAAAAAAAAAAGCCATCATATAGCATCTGAAGGAAACACTTTTCTAGCCAGGACAAAAATAATACAGTCTTAAAAGTAAGCAATTATAACTTCATAAAGAAGTTCACATAGTGAGATCTCATTTCTATTTGTTTGTGACGTGCTACAGACTGACATCAAGGCAAGGCCAGATCTCTTAAACTGTGGCCCCCAATAAAAATCACATGAAATAGTTTTAAATTAATAAAAAGCATCATCTAAATAGCACTCTAGTATAGTTTTCTGGGGACAAATTACATTAATCCATTATGGTTCCTTTCCAATCCAAAGTACTTTGGACAAACCAACATATCCTTTCCTTCTACTTACCTCGCTATAATAAGTTATTTCCAAACTTATCCTAACCAGCTTCAGGATATTTGTAGTGCTACTCTGCATCTCTGCAAACAGCTGCATTTCAGTACCAAGTGTGGTAACTACTACAATGTATGAAGACTTCATTTTAGCATTTCCTCTTGCTCCAAAGGGAATTTAATGCTTAAATTATGGCTTAGGTGCTACACTAATACTTCTGTTCACTTATACCACTGCAGTAATAAAACTCAATAAAAATCAGGAAAAACATGATAGTTCTGTCTTCCAGTAGAAAAGTTTTGTACAAAAAAAATTAATCATACATTGTGAGATTATAAGCATTCATATATAAATACTTACACTCCAGATTTAGATGGTTTCTACCAAACTCCACCATATGAAAAAAGCTATCCAACAGGCCTTTATAGCAGAGGTGGACACAAATGTTACTTTTACTCCACAGATCCAGAGGAAGAAAGTTGCTTTTGAGTTCAGAACTTGAATTGCACGTTACCTCTCTATTTTTGCTTCATGTTTTCACATGAGAATCACTTTTGTCTCTCCATAGCCTACTTCTTTCACATTCTCCTGTCTGCTCTCCCCACCCCTGCTCTGCTGGTATGCTGTGCTATCTGCTCTGATAGATGTGCCTTTCCCTCTGCATTTCTTACCAAGCTTGATGTTATCACGCAAGGTAGAGCATCTCTTATCTTCATATTGCTTAATTTTTCAAATCTGACACGTTAGGGCTAATAAACACCATTTTCTAACTACAGCCTGTCTACACACCGATAATGGCCTAAACCTTGTTTTATTCTTTTTTCAAAACTAGCTTGAATTAAGCCTTCGCACCCCCTCTCCTCCCAAGAAGATTATTTGCATGTTCCTCTACACATCCTTAACTCATTTCCCTAGAGAGACAGGGAAGAGATTCAAAAAGTGATTCGGCCCATTTACTAATTCACTACTTAGGGAAACATATGTAGCAGCCACTGCAGCTGCCAGGGAGAAATATGAACACAACAGCATTTGTAGCTTTTTGCTGTTTGTTACAATGTCTTATCAACACCCCACTACATTTCAGCCTAACAGCCACAGCAGTCTGCATTTGACACTAGAGCTAAAAACTGCTCCAACACCAAGAGACATTTGTTTCTGTTGCTTCTGATATTGAAGATGTGCAAAGAGCAAGAGCGTTTTTGCTTGCTGCTATTTCAGTTTGATTCTGTTCAACATGAATTCTCTTCTCTGACAAAAGGCTAACAGGATGACTCCAGCTCGGGACCCTACCTAGATGGAGACAGGTTTGCTCACATGTCTTCCTAAACTGGTCACTGAATTGCAGAAAGATAGAGCAAGGGACAATTCAAATATAACAACAGAAATAAGAGCAGAAAATTTGTATTGTACTCTATTTCAACTCATCTCCCAAATCCTTGTCAAGTTTTAAATAAATAATACTGCTTTCATCACTTCCCCGAGAGAACATTTTATATAAGCCTTAAGAAGCAACTTATTTATACCTGCTTTATGCACTCCCTGCTGTCACAGCTGCGATATCATAACAAGCAGCAACAAAACAAAACAAGGCATATAAGGCTGTAAATGCTGAAATTACTGTATCACTGAGTGAACTGGGTATGAAGAATGATATTATACAGGAAAAAGGTTTTAGTGATTGATGATAACACCATACACCATTTACAATCTGCTTTACTTATCTTTTTTCCTCATGTGGTTTGAACTTTTCATGCATGGTCAAAGTCCCATAAGGTATTGGATTTGTTAAGCTATTTAAGAGCTGCGTTACACAGAGACTTTTTACATGTAAAAATAACAGACATTTATTGTCTCCACCACAGCATGTTCCATGCCTAGACTTAAGAGCATTTAAGAAGAAAAGAACAGTAATAATAATTCATTTGCATCCTTTCTTAAATGGGGAAACAAGAGGTAATGGTAGAGAGAAAAAAAAAAACCAAAACATGAAGAGCAAGGCAGTCAGTGAGAGCACTTGTCTGTTGCTCCGGGGAAACTGCACAGTGTGCGTCTCTTCTCTGGGAAAAAACAGTGCATTAATTGTTGATCTTAACAATTCACATCAAAAGGGATTCTGGATAACAAAGTTAATATCTTACAGGAGTGGATGGCTGATCTATCTTTCACACGCCTGATGTTTTCACTCACTGAAAGAAGTGGATTGTTCAGCTCCTGCTAATTTGGAAGAGAAGTAAGTTTATATAGTGATTAGCTCATTGTGGCAACTCCTGGGAGCAAATGAAAGAGCCCCTTCCACAGGAGGACTTCAGAGCACTCCAAGCACTATTGAATTTAGCCTTACTACACAGCAACAAAGCAGTGAATACCTCCTATTCAAGAGTGTCTGTGTTGATGCATGATGCAAGTTGCTTGTGCAGGCAAAAGAATGAGAAAACACATAGACTTATCTACATTATACATTAGAAGATTTATTATACTTCAGAGCGAACTGACACCAGTTTTGTAATGAAAAAATCTGTGATTTTTCACAGTCAAGTTACTAGAAATAGATAGTTTGTGGGTTTTTTTTTCCTTCAGGCTCTCCAAAACAAACACTACAAAAAAGACCCCTCTATTAAGCGGTACCTCCTAAAACACAGAAGGAATTAAGAAGGTCAAATCCACGCTTAACAGCAATTCACTGCTATGGAATTTGGGGATAACCTGGTGTGAATGCTGTCCTGTTCATAAGCAAAGTTTATAACATGGCTCTATATCTGGAAAAGGATTGAGAAGAAGAAATACCTGTTGGTAAAGCAATCTAAAGCATCTACTGAAAATAACATTCTGAAAAATGAAATTCATGGAAATGCACCTCTTTTCAATATTTTCATTAAGTGATATATTTATACTACAAAAGCTTTATGCCTTCTGGATATTCATGGATTGAGGCCATTAGCATTTTTTGCTTGTTTTTGATGCATGCGACCATTGATATGTGGAATAATTTAAAGCTGTTTTTCCCCATCAGTAAGAAAAATTATTACAAGCAAAAAGCCTGAGTCACCAAGTGGTACATTATCTCTAGCAATAACAGAAAAAACTCATAAAAGCACTGTCGTCCACTTTCATCGGGAACTTGGCTCACATCTCCCCCTCTGCACACACCACGGCCTCCAAACCATTCCACATACGTCTTATTAAAGGGAGATATTTTTTAAAGCAACACTAACAGAGCATACACTCATCAAATGCAAGCACATCCAAAGCAGTGTTTTGTAAACAAAAGTAGGCAATTACATTATGGGCTAATGAAGCACAACACCCTGAAGCTATCAGGGAAAGGCACCAGGAATGATGCTACCAGGGCTGCCATGTGAGAAAGCTGATGGAAATTACCCAAGGTGGGAGTTACTAAGATTTTTCAGTAAAAAAAAAAAAAAAAAAAAAAAAAAAAAGACAGTACAAGAGATGTGGTGAAGTAAAGACTGGGATAAACAAGACCCATTTAAACATCCCCACAGAACCTTCCCACGTTAGCAAAAGAGCAAGGATACTGTGATCATAACACAGAATTCTGATATAAACTTAATCAATATGAATTCCTTTTTAAGGACAGAAATTACCCAACACAGTAAGAATCACAAGACATTACAAAGAGCTCCAGATGATAGAATCAAAAAAGGAAAGGTTTTCTGCAGTTGAGGATAACAGTTTCCATTATAAGAGATGGAGCAAATCTCACAAATACCTTTTTTTTTTTTTTTTTTTTTGCCTTTCAGCACAGGCTTATGTTAGCAGATGCCTTGCAGCATTACCATCCATTAAATATTACTGCAATAACTAGCCTTTTCTGAGATCTCAGGGTTTGCTTTGATACACCTGCTGATTTACCACTCCAAGACTTTCCAGGCTATAAATTGCTATTTTAGCAGTTAGCACCTGAACCATACAGGTGACATGCAGTGCTGCAGCTCCAATGCTGCACAGCAGCAAGAGGAAAGACTGTTTGTCATGCAATCATAGAACAGCTTGGGTTGGATTGATGTCACTGATCATCTAGTTTCAGCCCCTCTGCTGTGGGCAAGGTTGCCAACCACTAGATCAAGCATTATACCAGGTTGCTCAGGGCCCCATTCAGCCTAGCCCTGAACCAGCACCTCACCATTCTCTCTGTCAAAAAACTTCTTCATGACATCTAATTTAAATCTTCCCTTCTTTAGTTTAAAACCATTTCCTCTTGTCACCGAAACCTTCAAGCTGCCTGCCTCCACTAAGGCTGTATGAGCTGAAGCAAAGCCGATCTGGCTGCCACCTAATTGGAAGTGCTGAGCAGTGGCTGCTGCTGTGTGGTACTGCTGTGTAGCCAGTACATTTAATCATCCCCTAGATTCGCTGCTACCAAAAGTAAGCAAAGCAGGGAACAATCACGCAGGAATAATGCAAAGGATCTCTCTCCTAAAACATCTTTGGAGCAGAAGTTAACAAAATAAATAAATAAATCTATAAACAAGTTGTTCAGGTAATAAAACAATGTAAATTCTGAAGTTAGAGGTGTTTAAAGATTAAATATTCCACATGATAATCTACCTGTGAATGATGACTTGTGTCCTGTTCTTCTCCACTTCTTTCACTGATACTGTGGATTAACCTGCCTCACCCCTTCCCTAGCATTGCAGCCAAAGCACAATCAGTGTGGTGCTATCACTCAAGTGCTCTATCTTAACATTTTCTTATATGATGTAGATCAGTAAGTGTAAGCACACCAGTTTATTCACCATTTTACTCCCAGAACCATGCTTCAGGTTAGCTTTTTCATCTCTCTTCCCCAGGGACTTACAGCATACACAACATGCATCGTTCTCTGTCTTTATTTTTATAGGCAGATTCTTTTAATACCTTCTCCTAAAAGGATCTTTTCATTTTAATCCCTATTCTCCACAGCTGTTCCACTTTGAGGTATTCCTTTGAGCATAGATAATCAGAAAGAGTGTAGAGTATTGCTAGGAATATGAGAGCCCTAATATGTCCTTTCCTGATTGGAATTACCTCTTCTTAGGTGCCCCTTTTTTGTTTTCCATGCCTCAGAATGCCAAGATGATTCCATGTCATTCTTCAGGCTTTCAGGGATGAAAAAGCAAAACTGGGCAATTATCAAATCATAGAATCACTTATGTTGGAAGGCAACTTTAAGGGTCATCTAGTCCAACTTCCAGTATGTCCAAAAGAATATGTCTAACAAAAATAAAATATTTAATATAAACTACATTGCAACCAGCTAATAGAAACAAAATGCACCAGAGTAAGTGAGCATCTGCAAACACAAAAAAGGGAAAAAGTTGATATATCAAAAAGCAGGCAAAAAAAAAAAAAAATTAAAATCTTAAGTAGCAGCATTATTTAAGTCTCTTCACAGGAGCTCCAATTACTAGTAATCTCTTCAGAATAGAATTTGTAAATAACAAAACTGCCAGTTCATACTGCTGCCATTTCCACTGTCATTCTCTGTATTATTGCTCTGCTGGTTTTGCAATAAATGTTTTAACAAAACTTACTACCAAAGAGCACCCTCACACTGCTTTGACTCAAGGTCTTTGACAAATACTTCTGTATTGTGAAATCTAATGTGAAGGTACTAATCTGCACCACACTAAGTTCTGATAAATTTCTTAATTAATATATTCAATACAAATGACAAATTATGTCATCCTTTACGTCCATGTCTTTAATTATCCTGTCTTTCATAACATTTTAAGACATCTTATGTGGAGAGTCTTAAGAGTCAGCAGTTTATAGGGCTATGGACTGATTTCATCATTTATTGCCTCCTTGCAGATCACAGGTAGATCTTACAGCCTTTTACCTAGATTTATTGCTCTACAATCATATGGTAGTCCAAGAGTGCCTTATAAAATTATTCCAAAATATAGAATGCGTAATAAATATTCAGTGTTACATGGGGGGGAACAATTTTGTCCACTAAAAATGGCTTCCTATTAACTATTCATGATAAAGTACCGGATTACAAGAGTCCAATGAAAACATCCATTTAGTGCCAAGAAGTACACAGAAAGGAAAGGAATGGACCTAAAGACATAGGCAAAACATATTAGCAATGGTCTTAGCAGCTCCTAAGAAAGGAAGAAGGCAATCCAGAAATTGTACAATTTGATAACATCCATCTTATTTTCAAGTTCTGCTAATTTTATGTCAACTATGAACTGAAAAAAGTAGGTGAGGCAAATGAGGCCTTCATAGTATCTAGAGTCCTTATTTTTTAATTTTATCTTTAAAAGTCAAATTCACTGTCACATACATGTCACCAATTTGGCAAGCTCAGATGTGCACGGCAGATGAGAAAAATTCTGTTTCGTTCCTTGTCTGATTGTTACAATCACTAACCTGCAAGGTTAGCAAACTGGAAGGAAAGCAAGCAAACAAATCATATGCATGTGAGAGGGACTTTACCAGTTCAAGAAGTGGTCGGTTCTTTAATCTCAGACACAGGCTCAAACTTCCACATTTAGGCATGCATGTTCCTTTCAGCCTTCCCCGAGTTTAAGCAGATCTGGGATGGATTCCCAGAGAACAAGGACTCACCATAAGGAACGGCTGCTTCAAGAGACACACTCAAATGTTCAACCTAAATTCTCCCTTACGCAAGTCACACACATATGTATGGAAGTCAAATGAAGGTTTGCTTTTAAGACATGACTCTGATTGCTGGAGATAGTCTTAGCTCCTACACGCAAGAGCCAAAAGAATAATTACAGACTAGAAAGGAGCCTAAGAACACATTTAGATATTACAGGTCTGCATGAGATAAGGAGCACAAAGCTGTGAGGATTAAATGTCAGCCTTAACCGTGATTTCCTCGCTTCTGTGATTGCTCTGATAAGCAGTGGGCTTTAGTAGCTCTCCTTAATGTTAAATTACAAGAACATAGGGAGCAGAGAAAGCCACATAGCAGAAAAACAATTAAATAAAACTGACAAACTTCATGAACTTCCTTGTAATTTTATGCATCTTAACTGACGTAATTGTCCCAGGAAAATCCTTCTCTGTATTACTACAGATTACCTAGAGATTGAAGGAATACATCACAAAACATGCAAAAGCATTTAAATGAATTTCAGTTGTACTGGCTTTTGAGATGCTCAGACATGAGCTTCTGTGGGATCCTGGCCATCTGACTAGTTGATTAATGTTCAAAAGGTCATATTCAAGTATATGAACCTTACAAATAAATGCTCAGCCAATCATTGTTAAAGCATAAAGCAATAATGGTTTTCTCTAAAATATTATTTATTTGTTAGTATTTAATGAAAATTGGCGACTTTTAGTCTTCAAAACAATGCAACTATCACACAGCATGCACAGTTATTTACAATGTCTCAAGAAATAAAGAAAACCACACATTTGTTTCACACAGTAAGCAATAATTAATTCTCTGTAGATTTTTATAGATCTGTGTAAAAGTTCAAATTATTTCCTCAGGAGGAGCTACAATTCTTACAAACATCTCCATTTTTTGAGAGTAGGCTAAGTTAGCAATTTTAACAATTTCAGCTTGAAATGATGCATATTTTCACAGCATGAATAAATGAAATAAGTACCCTTTTCCAACAGGATTCTGTTCTTTTTCTTTCTTTTAATGGTTCACAGTAAAATGTACCATCATATTTTATACATCTCAGACTCTACACAGTGCACATGATTTTTTTCCCCAGTTAAAGAAGCTGTTCTTGAATGTTTCTCCTTAAACATTTATTTTATCCTTCTTCCACGTCTTCTCACAGCAATTACAACAGAAAAACTTTGTTTAAAGATTTAAAGGCATGCAGAAACTCTCATTCCCAAAGTGATGTCTCTTATCTATACATTGTTTGGCAACTTCTTTTCGAGTTTTTATCTTTGCTTTGCTAAAGGCTAGGCAGCACAAGTCTTTCAGCATAACTGATAAATGAAAAGCTACAGAAGACATTGTATTTCACTGCATTTAACCTATCTGGCCCGTTTGAAATATACATAATGGGAGATTGGTCAGATCTGATGAACTTGATGTTTAGCATGCATTAGCAGCTCAAGGACAGGCAAAAAAAGAGCTCAATGAGAACAGCTCTTCCTGCCCACCACAACAGTACATTTTCACCTTTAGTAAAAAGGGTCATTGTGAATTGTATCACAATATGATTAACTGTTACGTACTAGTTAGCTACTGCTGATTGGAGCTAGTTTTACAACAAATGCTTTTACCACATTCTTAGTGCTCTGAACCTCTTTATTTGTTTTACTGATAATATCCAGACACCTGCTATCTACTTCACACCAAGTACTTCTTTCCTCACTTTAATGGTTTCCAAACTGATGTTCAATGTAAAGCACCACTAAAAAAAAAAATGCGATAAAGAATAATACAAAGGTGACAAAACATCATACAGAAATTCTAGGTACAAGTAAATTATAACCTCCTTCATGGTGGTTATGTCTAAAGAACTCAAAATCCTCCAGAAAAACCAATGGTCCTGCTGCTACCACTACCGAAAATGGAGAGAAACCAGCATGAATCTGATTATCTGTTTTCTACAGAAAAAAATGCATAGAACATGTCCTTCCTCAAACAAACAAAACAAAACAAAAAAAAACCCACATAACAACAAGACTTCCAAGGTTTGATATTGTTGCTTTCTTCCCATAGCACATGCATATTATGCCAGCATAACAAGTGAACTTTTATTTTTAAAGAAGCAGAAAAATATGACAATGTCTTTATTTCTTCCTCCTCTTACCTTTTTTTTTTTTTTTTGCCTCTCATACTATGTGAGCAACAAGCAATCCACATTCCATGACTGCATGGAAAGGATGAGACTCCTGTACTTACCATAGATTCCCAGACTTGGTATGTTTGGCAGGACAACTGATTTGTTTGGAATGAAGCTGTCTTTATTGCAAACCAAATTTTAAACTGCTTGTACACTACGCTTGTACTTGCTTCAGCCCCAAAGAAAGTACAAGGTTAATTTGGAATGCAGTCTGGAATAGACTGTATGAACAGGCCATTTCGGATAAATTCATCTATCACTGAACAATCTCATACACCCAGTAGGAGAAACATGAATTAATTATTTATTATTTGCATATAAATTACATAGTTTTGGATTTTGTGGCGTGGTTCCCTGTGTGATCTTGGGCCAGTTTCCGAACTTCTCTCTAAATCTCTGCTTCCTTGTTTGCAAAACAAATTTAGTTATGCAGGATGGTGTGGGTGAGGCTTAATTAACTCATGTTTGTAAAGACCTTTCTGATCTGCAGACACCATGTAGAACAAGGACTACAACAATCAATGTACGAAGGCACAAAACGCGTAAGCCCACAGTCACATGTGCATTCTGCATATCAGCTTCACACAGAAAATCTGTGCTAACATTTCTTTGTAGCAGCAGCAAAAATTACATTAACAAAGAGTATAAAACATGTATATTAAAAATAAATAATTCACTTACTTCTTCCTTAGTTCCAGGTCTGAAACTGGAACACATCTTAGGCCAGCTCCCAATACCATGAGTGATGATGTCAGTAATACAGTTACTCTAAGACCTAAAATGAAAAAATAAAGGTATTTTGTAGGTTAAGTTAACAAAACTAAAGGTAAATAATTTTTAAAAAGACAAAAATGTGTCTAAATATATACATTTGTACGTAGACTCGTTAATTCATGCATATTCTTTCAAATTATAAACATTGGTGCTGACACAAACTACAGATACATAACAAAATCCTGTGTTGTTTTACTGATGCACTAGAATTAAAGGCTTATTCCTGGCATAATACCATTCAGGAATGTATCTAAAATCTTACAGACATTCCAGGAAGTGAAAACTTACAACAGACATATCATTCAAATTGTACAACTTTTCCTTTGCAATTAGAAGCATCAGGGAACATCCTCCAATGTGTAAAATCTACATAGATCCAAAGAAACAAACTGCATTTGTACATTCTCTTCCAGCCATTTAATGAAGACAGATATAGCACTGTTACTGTTTTCTCTGATAATGCAAATACACTTTTCACTCTGAAGAAATATCTATTTATTCAGTGGAAGAGGGGAAAAAAAAAGAAGTATTTTTTGCAGTCTTTGCAATTAGGCCAAGTTTTTGCTGCAGTCTGTTCAAATTACAGAGGTTGTAAATATAGAACATTAGAAAAAAGTTACAATCGACTGATTCCTTGAATACGTTTTTCTTCCCCTCATCCCATGATTCTTAAGCGAAGAGCACTTGGATTGGAAATAACTTTATGTCAGTGCTGCAATTCCATCTGCAATAGTTTACTGCTGCTGCTGAGGTGTTTCCATTATCAATAAACAGAAATAAAACTGTTAACTGTGGAGCCGAGTCTCCAGAATACTGGGAAACACCAAAAGAGTAAATGTGCACAATTAAAAGGGTTGATACAATCTGTATCTATAGTCATACAGTTTGAAACAAATTTACACCAGCAGGCAGAAAATATTCTTAGCAGAATGTAAAATAATTGAATGCTAATAAATACATAGCATCTCTAACATTTAGGCAAGACTAGGAGCTACCCAAAACACAGAGAGAAGAAGAACAACTTGCTATGATGATCCACATAATACAGACATATGATTATGACTCTAAAGTGCCAATTTTCAGAGATACGCTCCCAGTATGTGAATGACTCTATACTCCATACAATTCATCCAACATCACATTAAACATATTGTTCTCCTGCAAATTTTACTGGAGTTTTAGGGCATGTATTTTACCAAAAATGCAACTTTGCTCTCATTGCAACAGCTCTTAGCAAACCTCACTCAGCGTTACACAACTCCCTGTGCGAACACAGCACAAACCACGGACAGCTCCTCTCTCACACAACCCAAGCAGGGCAATCAAAACAACACAAAGAGAATCTGAAACGGAAGCATGACTTCTTCATTGGGACCGCTGAGTCATTAAGGACAGGAATGTGACCCACGTTCCTACAACAAGGACAGCTCACACCCCTAATGCCTCAGCAATGCACTGCAGGCCCTGAATACTTGTTTCCTTGAAGGTTCCCAAGTGCCTGCCCAGACTTACTTGACTCTATGTTTAGCCAGCACACACTGCTGTTAAACTGGATTTTCAAGTGTGCGCGTCCAGAGAGCCCTAACTAACGCCCTGATAGTAGGCTGCTCAACTTCCTGTTGCTCTCTGTGTTTTCTGTGAGGTTCCAAGGCATACATAAATCTGTATTGCCATGGTGGATACCTTGTGAGGGTAGTTACTTGTATCAGGACCACATACATGATGCTTTCGGCTTTCTTCCTATGGAATGAATCTTTGTTAGCAATGCTTTTGTACATAATGAGAACCTGTACGCAATCCAAGTTAGATGGATCTAACAGATCTAATAGATTAGGTTTTATCAATTGAAAGTCAAAACACAAATCCTTTGAATTGAGAAGTCTGAAGTCTTCCATTTGGAAACGCTGCCACAGTGTTTCAAGAAAGCCCTAGCAATATATGCATCACATCCTTATTTTCCATGTACACCAGGATCTTTTTGAATTACAGTTGGCAAAGTGTGCCACTTTCTGCCTCTGAGGAGGGGCAAGGTGTCACAGCCCAGGTGCAACTCAGGTCACAGCAGTAGATAAACATTATCACAGTTTACATCACCTGATTAGTCACAGGACACGTACAGAGTTTTTCCTCAGTCAAAAACATCTATTTGTTTTTTCCATTAAAAAAAAAAAAAAAAAGTTCTCTTTTATATCTGCAGAAAAGTTTGATTAAAAAAAACACAAAACAACAAAAAACACAAAACTCTACAGCACACCATTCAATGAAAAATAAATTGGATGCCACAATTTCCAGCCAGCGCTGACTCCAGGCTTATCTTTAATGTCAACCGTAGATGTCATGTAATTTTAAAATAAAATTACCAGGTAAAGCCTCAAAATCAAGATACGTTTCATCTTTGCAAATGTTCTTTCAAGTCCTCATCTTGAATTCTATGCACTGTGATGTGTCACTTTTCAGTGTTTTGATCATGCAGATTATTCTTTGGCCTTTTGTTTCACCTTAACATGCAGATACATCTAAAAATTCCTCTGGTTAAAGAAGCATGTTGTCAATGATAATACAAAAATGAAGAAGTCAAAAATGACTGTCACAGAAGCAGTATATTAGGCATTTCCTTTCTAATTACGATTTTTAACCTCCAAGTGTCTTCCTCATTTATTCTGCTTTACATTTTAACTCCCTGAATACAACCTCCATCTTATCCGAGGAATCAGTCTTTAATTGTAGGTTTAGAACTATAAGTATTTTTTGCTTTGAACATTGCAGTGGCCATCAATCTGAGCTGGAAACATTGCGTTACTCCAAAAGGCAACCAGCAAGTGTTTTTGGACAGCACTGTGCACTATGGGACCAGTGACCCAAGCAAGCTTGGAAAGAAAGCCCACCAACCCTGCAAGAAATTATTTCTCCACTTTAAAAGATCTAAGGAACTCACACAAATCAAGATTTTGCGTGGAACTAATCAACTTTACTGTTTTACTCTGTAAATGCAACTGCTAATGGATGGTGAGGGGCTACATCTTAATATCTATCATCCAGTTTCCAATCCCCTTCTATCAGATTTGACATGCAGCTGGAAAAAGAAGAAACTTCTCAAAACGGGTTTTCTCTGCAGAGTGAAATGCCACCATTGGTAACAGAAAACCTGTAGCAAAAACAGTGTCAGTAATAAAAAGACATATAAACTGGTATTTGAGTGAAATAATCAATACTGTTTAACTGCTTAACCATCCTGCAGCTAATAACAGTCTGCTTTGCAAACATGCAGACCACGCTGAATTTGCTGGCTTTTATAATAGCCATAATAGCTAACATAGGGGTACTGCATCTTTGACCACTTTTCCAGCACATTTTATTCTCAAGATACATTTTAAGGTAAATGAAAACGCATCTCCTCCCACATTGCATTATTGACATGGATCTCAGCAAGCGATCTGCTATACCCAGTTTAGTAAGAAACTTCATTAGTGACGTTGCACAGCTACAACAAGCTTCTCATGCTAGCTGTAAATTAGCAGTTTGTCATTCAGAAAAAGAAGACTATTAATGACTGTTAATTGCCTTTTGAGAAGTATGACCATTCCTTCTCACGCCTGTCACCCATTGCAATAACATGCCATAAAAATGAGACTGGCAGACTGTAAAAAGCCAAACCCTGCCTCACACAAAACACATGCTCAAGTCAAAACTGAGGAAGTTTCTACTTCTGCTGTCCCGCAGCAGCAGACACCTCGTACATCCTCACCCCAGGCTGGTTAGCACTGCACAGCCAGAGAGAACAGAACTCTTAGTGCACAGCAGCACACTAATGGCAATCACTGTCTGCCTGCTTTTCCTCTTTTTTAATGGAACATCATCCACCTTGGGGAAAAACTCCAGTTAGGTGTGTAGAACAGGTTTCACCTTTTTGCCAAGCCTAATGAAAGCCAGAGGAAATGTGCAGAATTCAGCCCCCCACCCAGCATGACTGAAGTGGATTCCTTTTACACCCACATGTCTCAAACACATTAACATGTAAGAGTTTTCCTTCCTTCAGCTGCAGACACTAAAATCAGTCCTCAAGAAAAGAGAATACAGCAGCACTCAGTTACAAGCTAGTGACATCAGCCCACTACACATTTCCACAGTTTTTAAAGATCAGGCTGGAAGCAAGAGGGATCCATCCTTACACAACTTGCAGCACTTCAATTTCCTCAGGTGCTCTGCTATTGTTCTGGCTGAAGCATAGCAACTTAAAAAGACAATTCCGCCTTGATGAACACATATCAAGAAATGAACAACTCACCAATTTCAAATGCCATTCCAGAAATTCATGGTTAAATTGGACTTTTCCCTCCCAATTTAAAGCAAACTCAGTTTTCAAACAAATTCCTCCTTTGTCTTTCTTAATGGAAAAAAAATTAAAAAAATAATAAATCAAGAATCTTGCATTTTTCCCATCTATGAATTTAACATGCATGGAGTAACTTTTACCTTTGGTTTCAGCAAGCAAAGCACTGAGCTCCACTTTTTCACAATGTTTCTTCGGACCTGGAACTGTTTTTGCACGTCTTGTTCAGACACCTTCCTCATTGTTCAAGCATCCTCTTTAAGATGTGAGCATTTTCTCCATGAATACTAATGCTTCGTTCTGCAGGAAGGATCTATTTCTTTTCCTCCTTAATGTGTAGCTCATGTGTTTATCCACGTTAAAACAAAGCTGGGTTAAACTGCTCACTTCATCAGGCAACTCTGAAAGCTCTGCACAGAAGTCCCTGTTTCACGTTCATCTGCTGCTCCAGAAATTTCTGCATTTTAAATGACATTCCAGCAGAATTATACTAATTGCTGTACCACTTACTCTCACGAGGTTATTACTATCCAAAGATAATAATGAAAGGTCCTCCTTCAGAAAAATTGTCCTTGCAACAAGCAGTACAATTCTCAAAAGAAAAGAAGCTTTACACTGACATAAAAAGATTTCATAGCTGAGATGTGGCCCCAGTCTTTCCTTCTAGCTAATGGGCCAAACTTGAAAAAAGAAAAATCAGTATTTCAGGCCTGATGTAGATTCCACAAAAGCACTTGATTGCAGATGAGCATAAACTGTGTTTGTTTTCACTGAGTTTCCAAACATGTTCCCAAGAACAGCATCATCTACACTCGAAAGCATTACAAACTGGAAACTAATCGCAAAGACTACAAGCAAAAGAGAACAACTACAAGGCCATATTTAAGTCATCAAAAATTGTTCCTAGTTTGATGGCTTAAGTGTCACGAGGTGCTGTTATGCACAAACTGGATCTCCTTTCATTAGTACCTACGGTGCTGATGTCCTGTTCTTCATAAGCTGTGTTTTCAAAACCAAACTGAAGCCAAGAGTTTCCATCTGTTTCCCTGACTTAATGCAGCGCTACCAAAATAGCATCCTATTTTGCCTAAAAAGGTTTAGGACTTCAATTTAGGACTTGTTCTGGATTGAAAATAAAGCAAACTCTCAGTAACTTCACTCATGTGTTCTGCGAGACAGTTGACAGAACTGTTCCAGTATGAAATAGTAAGCACTAAGCTCAATCATATACGACCCACTTGTACCAAATTGGACCCAAATCTACATTTAGCCCCACCCAACCTTATCTAGGACACAAACAGACTTCTTCCAATATGAATCCCACAACACAGCCCAGTTCCACTTCTCAGGGTAGGATGATATGGCAAAGAGATTCTGCCAGACACCACGCTCCAATTCCTGTCTGACAGAAATAGTAGGTACATTCTGATCCCCAGACAGAATATGTACTAGAACTCTCTTCGAATGTAGACATGGGAGAAAGATCTTCAGAGGGAAAAATTCTCTTTATGATTTCTTATAGTTATTCTAACAAAATCTGCCAGCAGCAGCAGCAGACATCCAGGCTATCAGGAGGAGTTTGAAATCTCTTGTAGATGTATTTGTTTCATCATATATATGTTTTCCAAATAAGCTCTGTAGGTATGAATACAGCAACTTCAAATAAAATAATTCCTCAGGATCAATGTAGATCTTCTAGTCAGAGTCAGAAAGACAGACGAGCCACCATGCCAGAAGTGAAGTCACAAGCAATAAGGAGAACCCCCAGGGAAGTCCCTGTCAACCAGGAACACACAACGGGGCAAACTCTGACCTAAAGATAAGATTATAAGCATCTTGTGAAAAATCCCAACAAAATTAAGAGACTCGAAGTACAAAATTTGGCCACTCAAGTATTTCAGAGAGAAAATGGTCAGCTTCAAGGAAAACAGCTGAAAATGTAACGACTAAAGCAAATGCAGAAAATGCTAGGACAGGAGTGTGAGAAGCAAAGCTGAATATTATGCAATTGAGAGTTACTATGACAATCACACAACCACCTTCCCAATTCTCAAGCTGCAGCATCTTTATGTGTATTCTGATTTGTAAGAATCTAAGATGACATACTGACATTCTGACCACACCGCTCCTTTCCAATTCATACTGTAACAACTCCTCTTGCTTTATGGTATCTCCATTTCCCTCCCCCCTCCCTTTACTTTCACTGAATCGTATTAGAATAATTATTGTTCACCTTAATCTAGATACAAGAACTTCACTTCACCTGTCAGAAGGAAGAACAAGCAATCACAGCCATGCCAAGAGGATGTAGGATGAGGTCAAGATATGTGATACTGTGCTTAGTGGACCCACACTGTTTTAGAATTATTCCAGCATATTAATAATCCCTAAGAAGTTGATGAGGAAATTACAGACTAATTCTTCAGCTCCACTAACATGGATCTTACCCTGACCAGGGCACGTTACTGTAAGTTCTGAGGAAGCCCCTCAGAGTTTGTGAAGCAATTTAGAAGTTTGGTGCAGCAAATAAAGTAATCCTTGCTTTAAGAACTGAATGAATTTGATCTGAGCTTTCAGTATAAAAAAAAAACGTAACTTACAAGTATTGAAATTTCCTGCCATATGTCAGCTTAAATGCCTAACATCTACACTGCAAAAACAAACAGCGTAAGGAACATCTTAAACAATAAAAATCTGCATTACAAGTCTGTACAAATGTCATAAAATCTATCAGTCCAGAGACCAAATTTTTGCCTAAACAAACAAATAAAGCACGAGTTGAATGGTGTTCATCTACAGATCAAAACACTGATTTCAGAACTGATTTTAGTCTCTTTATTAAAATACCTCCTGTTATTAAAACCTGTTTTTGTTTCTTGGCTCCATAGGAAGCCAACTATTTTAGTTGTTTATGGATCTCATAGATTTTACTGTAGAGAGTCCTCATTCCACCCACAGCTCACCCAAGTGCAACAAATATTTCTTAACCCTTGCACAGCAGCTTGGAGAGCACTGGCATGGGACAGTGGGACCTGCCTCCCTCCTGACATGCCTTCTTAAATTGGGTGGGCCACCTAGCTTCTCACTCACTTTTCCTTTCTGTCTTATTTATCCAGACTACAAACACACAGAAACAGGAACCAGTTCCACAGCCAGTAACACAGCAGCTGCTAAGTCAGGTCTGTTCTTTACCTGGATGCCAGGATGCAATAAAAAGTGGCATTGAACGCGTTCTAAACCTACAGATAGCTCACACAGGAACATTTAACAGGTATTCTTTCTTCCTTCAGCTCAGGCATCAGCTTTCTGTTCTCAGCCCCAATACTTATTGGGGCATGAAGACATGGGTGAGTCATTTAATCGGTTCTTTCCATTTGATTAACTGAAAAGCAACATAAAGAGGTGTGTATGGACGTATACTTGAGTGTACACATAAAGGGACAGACAGCAACGAACACAAACAGGTAGCAATGTAGTTGGAGGGCTAAACCTCTTCATTAACTTTGAAGCTAAATCATAGATGCTCATTAACAAGTCGAGAGAACATACAAGATAACAAGCCTTCAGTGCAGTTCTCACTGCTGTGTTCCTGGACAAATTCTGACAATCTAAGCCATTTCAGCACTGAACAAGGGGGAGGAAAGCTTGTCTTTTCTCTACCCACTCATTTCAAGCACTCCCAATTGCACAGCAGGCTTAATTACCATGCAGCTAACCATAGAGCCCTACCTGTGGCGACAGGGAGGAAAAAAAGGCTCTCTTGTACACATCTATCACAGAAGACGTTCTGTCATTATCTTAGTGGCACTTGTCCACACCACCCAACGATGCATGAAATTTTTCATTTTGAGAGATTGAGGCGTTTTGCTTTGCCAGGACGGAGCAGCAAGAAGCACCCAAGCAGCAAGGATTGGCAGCCACACTAAATACCACCCAGCCGATCTGCTAAGCGGGACGCTAAGTGCAAAGTTTCTGCTCTTTGCAATCCCTGCTTTCAGTCGAGGATGAAGAGACGTAAGAGCCTTGACAATGTAATATCTAGGTGGCCCTTGTGTTTGCATGGAGGTCGCTGGAGTCAGCATTTGACTTCCCTGTGTGAGAACACGTTCAATGTTTCAGCATCTGAATGGCCCACAAACAATAATTCAGACTAAGATCACCATAAAGGATGCCTTTTGTTTGGGGTACTGTAGGAGGCCTGAAATTCACTACATTTTAAAGGCTCCTGATCAATTCTTTAGGTCCCTGTCATTCATCAATTATAATTTAAGAACTCTACCTCCCCAAATATTGAAAAATATCCAAACAAATGTTTCTAGAGGCAGCTGGATTTGAAATCTTGTATTCCAGGACACCAGCAGACTTTGCAAAAAGCAGAAGACCTCTCACTTTCAGAACACATCATTCCCTCAAGCTGAGTCACATGGATCTCCAGCATTAGAAAGAGGAAAAAGTCTAAAAATCCTCCCTACAATAAATCTGCATGAGAAAGCTTAATTTGTAGCTTTTGAAGAAGTAGGAGCATTGATCATATGGTTCTGCATAACAATTATAGTTTCAGCATGACTACAGAGCTGCAGTAAGCACACACATGTGAGGAGCATTTAGAAAAAAAAACACAACAAAAACAGGGCAGGAAATGACAGAAGAGCTCTGAATGTGACCAATTAGAGAATAGTTAAGCAAGCCACAATTTCCTTTGCCCTAGGATTATAACTAAAAAAGTGACAGAGGACAACATTATGTGTTCTCACATTTTCTGTCCCAGCTATAGAACGCTTTCCAGAAGCAGAGTACAGCCAGACAGGGCAGCCACATGCACCCAGCTCATGCCGCTGTCATGTGGCTATGCATCCCTCATCCTAAAACCACACCAAAGGGAAGGGCTGCATTTTGGCAGAGCAGCGGGCACAGATCTGTGATATCTGAGGGGCCCCAGGGAACACAGCAAGCTGGTCATGTTCATGAGGCCTCAAGGAAAGGGAGCGCAAAGAAACTGCCCAACAAACCCTTTTGGCAGGCATGGTACTACTGGGCTGCATCCTGCTTTAAGGTTTGGCCAATGCAGAGCACTGGGACCTTGCTAAAGAGAAAGAAAAAAAAGGGCACTTATATTTAAAGAGACTCCCCAATCTGTTTTGCATGAGCTTTTTTGAAGCAAGTTCATAGAAGCTGTGTTTCTTGATCTGTGGCTGTGCAAAGAACTCAGGACATGTTACAGGCCCCTCTTCAGCCCCTCTGTCTGCTGCTGGCAAGCCAAGTTGTGCTCAACATGTCTCTCGCTCACTTGGAAGAAGATCAGAATGCTTTTTCTTTTTGCTTCCACTTTTTTTTTCCTCCTCATATCCCAGCCCCACCGCTCCCTTCTCTCTGCCACCATTGCAGCTGCCACAAAGTGTGCAAAGAGAACAAAGAGCCTAGGAGCTGCTTTGAGGGTCGTGGTATAAAGAGAAATGTTTGTGGAAGTTTGGTACAGAGCAGAGATTGGGGTGATATCAACAGAAAGATACCTCCAGGAGAGGAAATCTGCCTGCAGGCCTGATTGACACTTCCCAATCAATCCAGCCCATCAGGAAGCATGGGAAGTGCTGCTGACAATCAAGCTGGTTTTGCTATGATGAATCATAGTGGTGTCAAGTTAATACAACTCATCAGATCCTAATTACTAATTACTGTTGCTAATCACTCTGTATCTCAAGTGATCTTTTGGAGCACGTCTCACTCCAATGAAGGTGGGCCAATCAATTCTCTAATGAGTTCTCACTTCTGCAAACACTTGCACAAATGATCCGTGGACTTTCACTGTAGCCACAGCACATAAAATTAAGCAACAAATGCTAAGTTGGGTTCAGTCTTCCTTTTCTTCTGATGGTGCAGTGAAAAAACAGATCTACACAGACACATGCACACATAGCAACTTATCAAAATAAGTTTTGTATAATCAAGCCGATCAAATATCTACTCTAGTGGGATTTACCTACACTCAGCTCTTTAATAGCTTCTTTCATCTTTCCACACAGAAAAACAACACTTCATCTCCTTCCTTCCAAGATTTGTTAGTTTAGGAAAATTAATCCCTTTCACAGAATTTGATAGGTATGGATCAGTATCGCTTAGGAGACAAAGAAATACGTGCTGCTCAAACCATGCAGTAGAGCATTTCCACGAGACGAGAGAGAACAGGGCGAAAGCACTAAATTCACATTTAGCTTCCATTAAATCCAAAAGAGCCTTTGCTGCTCTTGTTGGCCTTAACAAGACCTCTGCCATTAATATAAAAGCTACTAAGTAGAATCAGTTCCTGAGAAGCATACTCCTTGTAACCTAAGCATACTTCAGTTGAATGCTGTTGCACCATGCTTTCCTTTCTATCGGATCTCTATCACTCTGCCCATATTCTCACACCTATAAGCTTTCCCACAGGTTTTTGTTTCCTGTAGGCTGTACTAACCATCCAGAACCATGGTGTCTGTATAAACCGTTTTTATTCTCAAAGTGTGTAAATCCTTTTAGCTCAATCTGACCACATTACATGAAAGTCTTACAATCTTACACCAAGCCTTATCCTGGGAATCCTTAGCTGAGGCTCACATTTGACCTATGAAAGATCAAACTGGTCATTCTGAAATACTGCCTCTATATCTTGCAGTCATATATCTGAGATAAGAAAAGTCTGAGATCACTGTGAAAGAGAGCTGAAAATGTGCTTCTTTGCCATGAGATGAAAACTACCAGGCTTTAAAAAGTCTGAAAGCCTTTAAAGGCTCATGAGTCATTTGTTGTTGCCCTTCTGTTCTCCAAGAGTCCATGTACTTATGATCACTTGGGACATTAAGAACTCTAAGTGCTGCCATGAAAAGTCAGCACCTTGTCGCAGGTGTCACCATGGAAAGTATCTCACATTGCCCGCTGACAGTGATATGAGACCAACAGCAACTAGATCTGCTGCAACTTTTTGAAGTTATTAGCAGCATGCTAATCTATATTTACTGTCACACGGTCTGAGAGCCTGAATAACAGATCAGGACCCTGAGACACCAAGCTTGATGGAAACGTCTGATGGAAAGATAATCTTCCCCATCTGCTGGTTTCACTTAGCCATTTGCAAATCCAACGGGCTCTGGAACTGCTTCCTGCTTACTCCCCGTACTCAGCTCCACATCACTCAAAAACGGAAGGCATTTCACAAACACCCCCTTGATGACCAGGGAGGAGATGTTCACCTGAAGTCCTCTTTCTTCTGTCCCAGTGACCTTGGATGTGAACTAAAGCAGCCCAAAGCCCTAAAAGCCAGATCAGCTTTTGCATGCATGCAGCACAAAGTCACAGTGCGGGAACTTCACGTATGAAGGCTGCTACACAGAATTCTGTTTGTCCATTGTGTGTAGCTTATTTTGTACAAAGAACAGTTATTAAGACCTTCTTACATGAGGAAAGCCCGATTTACTACTCTCATTCAATATTCATTACAATTTTCTCAGACTGTATTAAAGGATTTAACCTCAAAAATTCCCTGGTGAAAGTAGTAAAAACTATCAAAAGCTTCAAAGGACAGAACCAGAAACCTAAATGATATATGAGATAGAGGAGAAATCAGGCGCTTGATATTCAGAAGAAGAGGAGTTATTTATACAAGTCAAAACATCAATGGTTTCAAAATGAAAGCCAATCTCCACCAGAAAAAAAAAAGTTACATTATTAAAATTTTCTCTCCATTTTATAATTTAATCACTAGGATAACAATACTAAGCAAATTTAATTTTAGCCAAAAAAAGAATATCTATACAATCCATGTAAGTGTATACCATTTCACAAAAAAAAGATCAAGAAATAAATTACATTTCACTTTTACCAGTAATAAGCAACATTTATTCAAACTCGATACAAGATAAAACTGTATTCCAAAAGTTAATGAAAAATATCACCATTCTATTAAATTAGTTTAATGTAAATTATCATAAATTATTTCCTTCTTCATTGCCTTTTCTTGATTACACAGGAACATAATGAAGACTGATATTATATATTACTTCTGTGTCTCACATTGTAACTATGAACGTAACTCATAAGACGACCAGTGGACCAGATCCATAACTCAAGTATTTAAGCTTTAGATTTCAAGAGGAGTTGAGAGATATAAACACCCTAATGGACCTGTACATGTGTTTAGAGTTCCCAGGAAATACTCCAGGCACAAAACATCCTTAACCACTCAAGTATCAGGTGACAAGCTGTGGCTAATTTTAATCTTGTAAACACGAAGGGCCCATCCAACAGCACACTGAAATCATTTCCCATTTGATTTAATTCATACTGATTCTCTGAAGATAATGATTATTTTAAAAGGGCTCCCTTATCCTATTGCTAAAGGAAACATATCCAGTGTGACATTTTGCTCCGCTGCACGCACACTTCTTGACCTTTCTTTACCAAGAAACAAAACAACAAGAACAATAAACCCCCCCCCCTACTGCAAAATGGCATATATTGAAAAATGACATTAGCAAACATAATTCCTCTTTTCAACACACAGCCAGCCCAGTCCAAGACCAGGAAACATTATGGGTATCACCTCTGCCCCCACAACAGCACTCTAAAAAACAGAGCTTGGAAAGCTGTTGCCAGCTTCCCAAGGCAGAGGCCACAGTGGTGCAGGCATACACTCAGGCAGGGGAACAGAGCTCAACCCCAGAGAACTTCCAGGTGCAACATGTGAGTCCTGCTAAGTGTCTGAAAACTAATGCATTTCTAAGAACATGAGCTCGACAACATCACGAATGATATTGCAATTTACATACCCCAGCAAAATACCATGTGAGTGCTAAGGCTTCAAAGACTCATTAAAATGCTGCATTATCACCCTACACAGAAGTTTGTCTATTCCTATCAAATCTGCTCAGACTGTATTTTGCTAATGCAGTCTCATGAAGACCATCACTACAGATGGAGACTCACTCTCAATTTTCGAAGAGCCAGGAAATCGCCACAGGTCTACAGAAGAACGCATCTGGTGAGCCAAGAGGGAGGAGGTCACAAAAGAAAGCAAGCCCTTTCAGGTTAACAATCCAAAAAAGTGTAATGGGAGCATCCCAGACTCCTACTATCCAAAATACAGTAACAATGATTGCTTCTTCAGCAAATCTTTTACTAAAAATAAATGCTGCCATCCTCTCTTCCCAGGAACACCCCATGAAAAGCTGTGCTACAGCTAACCCTGTACCAGTGGTGTCCCCCAGGGGTCTGTGCTGGGTCTGGTCTTGTTCAACATCTTCATCAATGACCTTGATGAGGGGATAGTGGCCACCCTCAGCAAGTTTGCTGATGATATGAAGTTGGGAGGATTGGCTGACACGCTTGAAGGCTGTGCTGCCATTCAGCGAGACCTGGACTGGCTGGGGAGCTGGGCAGTAAGAAACCGGATGAGGTTCAACAAAAGCAAGTGTAGGGTCTTACACCTAGGGAGGAATAATTGCATGCACCAATACAGGCTGGGGGATGAGCTGCTGGAGAGGAGCTCTGCAGAGAGGGACCTGGGCGTCCTGGTGGACGACAGGTTGGCCATGAGCCAGCAGTGTGCCCTCGTGGCCAAAAAGGCCAATGGCATTCTGGGGTGCATTAAGAAGAGCGTGGCCAGCAGGTCGAGGGAGGTGATCCTCCCCCTCTACTCTGCCCTGGTAAGGCCTCATCTGGAGTACTGTGTCCAGCTCTGGGCTCCCCAGTACAAAAAAGACAGGGATCTCTTGGAAAGAGTCCAGCGGAGGGCCACAAAGATGGTGAAGGGCCTGGAGCATCTCCCCTATGAAGAAAGGCTAAGTGAACTGGGTCTGTTTAGCCTTGAGAAAAGACGACTGAGAGGGGACCTGATCCAGGTTTATAAATATCTGAGATGTGGCGGCCATAACGGTGAGGCCAGTCTCTTTTCAGTGGTACATGGAGACAGGACGAGGGGAAACGGACATAAGCTGCAGCATAGGAAGTTTCGCACGAATGTGCGTAAGAACTTCTTCACGGTGAGGGTGACGGAGCACTGGAACAGGCTGCCCAGGGGGGTTGTGGAGTCTCCTTCTCTGGAGATATTCAAGTCTCGCCTGGACGCCTACCTGTGCGACCTGGTGTAGGGAACCTGCTTTGGCAGGGGGGTTGGTCTCGATGATCTCTAGAGGTCCCTTCCAACCCCTACAATGCTGTGATTCTGTGATTCTGTAAATCCCACAATCCAAGAAAGACTTCTACAAGTCACACTGTTAATATGCCTTATTTATTAATATGCAGAATATTCAACCTTCCAAGTGGGATTCAATTAAAAGGGAGAAAAAAGAAACAGATTTCCATTTCAAGCTATATGCTACACCAAACAACTGAAAAACCAAGAAGTTAAACACTTTTGGACTTGATCTGAAGCCTCGTAACACCAGCTCACTTCTCTGAGAGCAGGCAGCTCTGTACTGATACCCGGTAGATACACCTCTGACTGTGAAGCGCAGGACTATCTAAAAGCAGACCCTCCTCTCACAGTCCCTGTCATGCATCATCCACAGTGTCATACTTCTGATACATGCCAGGTTTTAAATGTTGACACTTCACAAATACATTTTTTTCCTGACAGCTTCCTTACTAGCTAACTCCAATGACAGATGATTGAAACCCAGAGAGTAAATGGTGCTGTCTCTCTATATTTTTGGTACAGAGAGTAAATTCAGTATAACAACAAGCACTTGTACCCCTAAGCAAGTGAAATACTGCTCTTGCAAGGTCATACCAGTCAACTTGACAGCCTCAGAGCCTTGCTCCTTCTGGGACACACATCCTACCCCCCCGATGAGGCAGTACCAGTAGGATGGTGCAGAGCCAGGCATATTGGCACTCCTCACTCCATCAGGATAAGGAGAAAGCACTATATTCACCATGGGAATCATTCAGCGGCTCCAAAAACAGTATGAAATGCAACAGGGTCCCCACAAAACCTGCTGCTGCACAAAGAACATGCTGTGCATGAAACCAGTGAACTAAGATTATCCATTAAGTCTATAAAATGGAAATCTTGCAACAAGGTCAGCAACACAGCAATAGCAATGAAGTAGTTCATATCAGCATCTCCACTGACTGTAGAATTGAAATAATAACAAGGCAATTATTTAAGATATTCCAATATTGTTTTACATCAATCAGAATCAACTCCATAGAAAATAAATTAAAATACACACAGTTAGAATTGTCAAATTATTAAGGTTTAAAAGACCTCTCACATCACCTAGTCCAATCATCAGCCCATCCCTGCCATGCCCGCTAACCACGTCCCCCAGTGTCATGTCTCCAAGTTTTTGAACACCTCCAGGGACAGAGACCCCACCACCTCCTTGGGCAGCCTGTTCCACAGCCTCACCACCCTTTCTGAGAAGTTTTACCTAACATCCAGCCTGCTCCATCAGCACTAGTTCGAGTTCAGTTTCATTTCCTTCACAACACAAGCAGAGCTGTCATTTTCATCATAGAAAATAAAATAACTAACTTGAATTTCAAGATAATTAACAATGCTGTTACACAGCAATGTCTAACTAGGCACTGTTGGCTTAAGCTCGAATTGCTAGTGATGGCAGCAGAGTCACCATGGACTCATTTGGAGAATGTGTTTTCAGACCAATAGATTTTATTCCCCCAGTGTCGCTTCAACTGTAGGAAAAGCAGTTCCAACCTCAAAGCATGAGCCTTCTCTGCTACATCTTTTCTCCCTGCCTTCACTACACACAAACGAGCTATTAAACCCTACATAAACAGAATGAGCAGCACTTAGCATCTCCTGATAGGGACCTGTTTAAACTAGAATTAAAAGACTGAATGCTTCTGTGGATTTAGGCCTAGAAGCTCAAACCTGCACACGTGTGTTTCGTCTCATCACGTCATTGATCCCTAGGGTGACTGGGCAAAACTCCAGGGGTCGTGCAGAAGTTATCCAAATATAAATGGGTTTATCAAGAGCAGCAGTCACCATGAGATGGTCTTACAGGTCTTTTCCAACCTCAAAGGTTCTAAGATTCTATGAAACCATAGAATCATCATTTCACAGCATGGGAAATCACGGAATCATACAACCAATGAGGTTTGAAATGACCTCTAAGACCATCTACAGACCAACTGTCCGCCTACCACCAATACAGCCCACCAACCATGTCTCTCAGTGCCATATCTCCATGTTTCCTGGACATCTCCAGGGATGGTGACTGCACCATCTCCCTAGGCAGTCTATTCCAATATCTCACCACTGCTTCTGAGAAGAAATGTTTCCTAATATCCAACCTGAACCTCCTCTGGTGCAACATGAGACCATTGCCTCTCACCCTATCGCTAACTTTGCACAAACATGAGCCCAAAAGCTGACTTCCAGAACAGAATGCCACCATTTCCAAGGCAAACACCTACACCCATGCGAGAGAGCAGAGACCAACACCTCCACGTGAATTTAAAGCTCCAAGCTCCGCAACACCTCCAAACACCGGCCTCACAAACTGCTTTGGACACATTTAGGTGCGTGCTGCGTCCCTAAAGCAGCACCCTCGATGCCCCCAGAGCATCAGTCCCCCCTCACCGAGGTCACCGAGGTCACCTCATCCACCTGCGGCTCCGCGCCGCCCACCCGGTCCCGCGGCTCTCAGCAGCCGGGCCCCACCACGTCCCCACCCGACCCTGTCCCGCCGCCCTCCCGCAGCGCTCACCCTTCTTGTCCATCAGCCACATGAAGAAGAAGCAGGGCACGAAGCCGATGGGCCCCCAGAAGACGAGCAGGGCGATGTCCCAGCCGCTGAAACCGAAGGCCAGGCGGGCCGAGTTCTGGATAGGGCCCCAGCTGTTCCACACCAGGCCCTGCGAGAAGCCCAGCAGCGAGAAGAGCAGCAGCACCAACCACCGCCGCCCGTACACGCGGCCCGCAGCCGGCGCCAACCGCCGAACCGGAACCGGCACCGGCACGGCCGGGCCCCCCACCGGTCCCCGAGGTTGCGGCCGCCGCTGCGCTGCCGGTGGAGGTGGCGGGGGCCGCAGGAGCGGCTGCCGCTCCTCCGCGCTGCTCCAGCCTAAGCCCATCTGCCGGGGCGGCCCGCCGGGGCGGAGGGTAGGGGGCCGGGGACGCCCGCACTTGAAGCCCCGAGCGCGGCGGCGCTGCCCCGGCCCGGCACAGCCGCATGCGCGGTCGGGGAGAGCCGGCGGCCGCCTCCTTCCTCCGGCGGCGAGGGGAGGAGGAAAGCAGCGCCGGGGAGGAGAGCGCGGCCGGGGGACGCCTCGCGGGGCCGCTCCGCTCCGGGCTAGGCCCGCTCGGCCGTCGGTGAGGGCGGTTCCGCGGGGCGGCCGGCGGGCAGGAAGGGAGTGGAACAGCTATGGCCGGGGCGGACTGCGGGAGCCCCGCCGCACCCGGTAGGTGCCCGCCGGCCCGGGTGCGGCCCTGCTGGGCGGGAGACGCGGTTTAGTTAGCTCGTCTGCTGTGTTGGGGCCTGGTGGCTGTGCCCCGGCTCCCGAACCCGCCGTTATTGCGGAAGGCCCGGCCTCGTCTTGCACCTCAGGGTTCCAAGTAACCTCCTTTTGTTTCATTCCAGGAGACGAGTGCGTTAAGGGTTGAAGGGGGCTGTTTTGCAGTTGTACCTCTTAGTATCTAGAAGTTCATGGGATGGATGTAGCACACCTGAATGGGTGTCTGTACCTCACAGCTGTCAGAGCTGTGCTGTAATGAAGCGGGTAAAAATCAGGTATGGACTGGATTGGAATAAAAACCCCACCAGGGTTCGGTTACAGCCTGTACATAAATCCATTTTAAGAGAATTCAGATGAATATACCACCGCCTGAGCTGCGCTGAGCTCATTAGGAACTATTATCGTTTAAATAGGCTGAAGTATATGTTCATTTAATTAGGTTGTATGAGTATTTATATGTATGTCTACCATCTGCACTTGTCATAAAATTAATGGCTCATACGCTGCACAATGCTTCGTCTTCCCTTAAAAAATGACGTATTTCAGTTTGGCTCGCTTAGGAATTCTGTCACAAAGATTGGTTTGATAAATGCCTGTGTGCTTAATTGGGAAGAGCTAAATGGTGGGACCAAGCGGGCTGGTTTTAGATGGTAATGCTAATGCTGTAATTCTGATAATACATTCGCCGCACATGATTGAAATTCAGACATCGTGCCCAACCCACGGCTTTGCAGCCAAAACCATGTATTCCCATAAATACCCCCCTTCTTCCCACCCAGAAAACCCAAACATACAGACATTTCATATTGTTTAGCCCATCCAGTTCTGTTTGCTCAACTGCGGGTCCATTTAGGAGCTGCAAAAACTAAGGGTGGGAAAGGGAAACCCATAGCAGCTGAAATCATCAGAAATGCAATCAATGCAATCACAAAATGAAAGTAAGGTTTTAGCCAGAAAATTTCAGGATATTTTCAAGAAAAAATAAAGTTCATGCACAAATAAATAACAGAGGAATGTAAAGATGAATGCAAAGTAAAATTTAGGCTTGCCGTGTACAACCATGTTGACAAAAATAAAATACAGTAAAAATACTGGATGAGGTTCAGCCTTGATTATGACTGATGTGTGTTCCGTAGTGTGTTGGGGTTCCAAGTCAGATTAATTCCCTGTTTTGCTGGGCAGTCTTTATACATTACTGCTTCAGTGTAGGCCAGCCCATGCCAAAATGTTCTCTCAATTTAAAATGGCCATGTTAGTACTATAATTTAATTGATTTGGTGGCATTGTGCCAAAGACAAAGTGCTGTCATTTGCAGAAGCAAACAAAGTGAAAAAATGTTTTTCTCTGGACATTTTTCAATTAACTGTAGTAATTATAGTGATGTCTTGGTTATTCTAGTAGCAGAAATAAGGAAGGTAAGGCTTTGCAGTGTACTTTAACATGCCTCTTGCCTCCAATACCTGCATAGAAAAATGAAAACTTGAATATAAGCAGGATAATTCTTTGATAACTTATCTAAGTCAGTTCACCATATGACAGTTTTAAAGATACTTTGGCTCACGCATGAGCCAGCAGGAGAGGGAGGTTTCTGAGAAACTGACAAAAGAAAGGGGGCATTAAAATAGACTTGGAAAATCTCGGTTTATTTACTATTGAATTAATCATGTTTTGAATAATTTATTTTAACTGCTTGATTCTAAATCGCTCCATCTTTCTCATACAACTCATATGCAGATCTTTCAGTCATGGCCTGACCTTTTCTGTTCCAGCTATTTAATTAACACAGTGTAATATTCGGTGTGAATTATTCTTGTTTGCAGGATAGGTACTATTTAAATTTGTTAATGTAAAGGAGCAGTGCATTGTTGATAAACTGTTGGAAACCAAATTAGCTTTATCTTGCAGCTAGCTGATTGCATTATTTCACTCATGGGCATAACACTTCTCCAAATATGCTAATTTCACTCTTTTCACCGTGTGGTGACATTTTTACTGTTCTCATTACTGACATTTGTAATATGTGGGGTGGGGAAATCTTTTTTTGCTTTAACTTCATTATAATGTAGCTAAAGAGATTTGAATATTATCAGATGAAGTGCACATATTACTCAGGCAAGTGGAAAGGTTATTTCGTCTCCTGGCCCAGAACCTAAATGCCTGTAACAGGACTTGCATGGACTTAGGGCTTCTCGATTGAAAACTGTGATACAGAGCACCATCCTGGTTATCAGCTACACAGCCACAATAGCATATCCATTGGTAGGTACCTCCATTTCAAACCTGAAAGCTCCCAAGGTTGCATTTCCATATTCATGCCTACCTGCCTATATCCAGCCTAAACCCTCTGGAATTTATCCTAAGAGGAGCTGGTGGCCTCTAGCTGTGATAGACTAGTAGTGATGGGAAAAAATTACATGACTGAAGCTGTTAGAGCTGCCAATTGCTCATTCCATCCCTGAGGCACACCCGGCTGATCCATTTATGAATTGGCATCCAGACTGCACTGCTTTCAGGTTGTCTTTATGAAGATAAACTGAAGGCTTTTACACGTTCGTTGTAACCCTGAGGTATCTGGAGAGCCTAACTCAGCTTAAATAATCCTATCGTGTAGTGGTTAAGCTGAGCAGTCCAGGAGGCTGTCCCCCCATGAGGGAACTCCTAATATTTTGAATATTCCCTCCAGCATCCAAAAAGAGGCCTGTTTTCCAAGGATTTCACTCAACTTCTAGGCTTTGGTTGGAGTTGTGACAATATGGTGTCAGAGTTCTCATACATAGCACTTGAGCAGCAGAGAGATGCAATGGTTCTCTTCTTCGTGTTCTGCCTTTGCACAAACCTTTGAAGAGTTATGGACAAATCCTGTCCTTCTCTTATGTAGTTTTGACATTCCCTTCCTTCTGGTTACATAGCAGGATTTGCTCTATTTTTGGCTTGTTTTGGGCATCTTCAGTCTGCAAGCTGTACCTTTCAGCATCTTTCTCACCTTTCATTGAGAGGTAGCTGGACTTCTAGCTCTACAGTCATCCAATGATGCCTTTATACTTTGAGACAAAATGTTTTTACATTACTTCCTTATTTTGTTTTGTTTTTCTGCTATCAAATAAAGGAAAATGCGGCAGCTGGACAGTTTTATTCTTAAATTCAAATATCAGTATTTTCCAGTAAATATTCATTTTTACCTTTAGTCTGGAGGCTGTGTATGTCCCCTCTGTACAGTGACCATTACAGGGGAGATGATTATAAGTTTGTGCTTAGCCAGATCCCATTGCGGGGTCCTTTAGGTAGATGTGAGGTAGCTTATTTTTCTGTGTGAAGTCTACTTCTGTGGTTGGCTAATGGAAGTCATCTCACCAGATTCCCTGTAGACCATGCTGTGGATTCTTCAGCTCTTGAATGTTATATGCAAAAGTCAGATCCAGGTCTTGGGTATTTTAGAGAGATGTGGGAGCAGAAGTTCAGTGGACTGTGGTCCCAATGTTCTTCCACTTTATTCAGAGCTCTACGCAACTGCAAACATCAATAGAATATTTTGCATCTCACAATTGCATTAGGGAAATCAAACTCTGAAGATTGATGATTTCCTCTCTTTCTAAAAACCTGAGACTGATGGAAATGAGCTGGGTCACACCAGGATACTAGGCCTGAGTTGGGAATACAGAGTGAAAATCTCCACATTTTCTTGAGCTGGGACTGCCTCAGTATTGATCTCATAGTCTCTCTGATGCCAGCAAGAACTAGTCATCTTGCTGTGGCACTGGTCTGTGCTTTGTGTCACTGGTGAATGTGTTTCTCATTTCTGATCAGACTTTGACATTGTTCTCCTGTTGTCTCACATCATAGCAGCAAGGAGCCACTTAGCCCTGCTGCAATGATCTCAGCGTTAGGGTGTTTGCATATGCAGAATTCTGTTGTCTGGCCAGTCACGCACAGCTGTCATACAATAGGTATGCTATGACACCACTAACAACAGCTTGTTGTATTGGAAAGTTGTAAAAGGAGCTATTTTCAGAAGAAACAGAGCTTCTACTATGTTGAATATTTGTATAAGAAACCTGTCTAACATTAATGAAAAGTTAAGATTGAATGTTAAGTTACAAGAGCTTGGCGATTCAGATTTTAGTGAGCAGTGTTAGGTCAAATGTATCCTTAGCCCTGTGCTGTATTAGAGCAAGATTTTACATTCCTTATGTGAACTCCAAGATTCAAAACAAAACATAGAAAAAAGCTCTTCAAAGACAATTTCCCCTTTGTTTCTGGTAACAAGTACATAACAACTGCATCCCCAGTGGGTTGTTGGATGAGAACCTTTAGAAAAGCAAATAGCAACTTGTAACAAAAGTTTAGCTGACTGATGCTTGCTTTAGCCATGCCAAAAGAAATAGTCTAAAGAGATGTAACAATAGCCATGCTTTTAGCTTTATGTTCCTGTGATATTGGCACTCCCAGAATCTCGTACCTCATTTGTGCACAATAGTAGTTGTGCACTTCAGAAACTTTCTGGAGGTTCACATGGTGAATCTTCCCAGTTTCTTTCAATGTAATAATCTGTGCAATTCTAAAATATATTGCTGTTAATCCTTCAAAGATATAATTTCGTTTGGACAATTATAACTCTAAAGGACTCTAGTTGGGAATTAATCAGAATGCACATTCTACATTCATAATAATGAACAAAGTCCTGTATACTTCTGCCATACCCTTTTGTCACATTCTGAAAGCTCAGTTGCATTATTGACTACTTACAGGAAAAATGTGTTTTTAGAATACTATTGACTATTATTGACTATTTACTGCAATAACTTATGGGAAAGTGCTATATTTTACATTTTATTTCTTTTGTTGCTTCCACTTTGACGTTCTTATCAATTGAGTTTGCAGCACAGGACAACAATATACTCAGAATTTTTGGCAGTGAATATTACACAGTGTATTCATCAATTCAAGAGTAGTGCATTTGTATTTACTATTAACAAGGAACAGGAAAGGTGATAGAAATATACTTTATTTACAATGTGAGCAGATTATTTTTTTCTTAGAAACATAGATGCTAGTTCTTTGATGCACTAGTTGCCTTACTTCCAACCATAATGTTATACTCAGTTTTGCATTAAATTTCTCACGTTAGGAAGGTTATGAAAAACATCTATGAGTGCCTGTGAAGTATTGGGAAGGAATAGGTGTGCTACCAAACTTGCCCAGCAGCACATGAGTGCGATTTCCATGCCAAACAGGCAGAAAGGTGGTTCTACAGCAGCCTGGCTTAAGAAAGAAGTCCACCCTGTTGGATAAACTCTTTTATATCCCATTGGAAGGCTCTGGCTGAAGGCCATGTCTTTTCCTTCAAAAGCAAATGAAATTCAATTTGTCTGACAAGTGCTGCAGTCTCATGCTTCACTGTACTTTCAGCAATTTTGCCAATAAGATGTATACAAAGTTCATTGCAAATATATTTAATATCACTTATCTCAATTGTACATCTTTTCATTTTCCTCATTTTGGGGGATGGGAGGAGAAGGGGGAATTTGAAATGCCAGAGATGAAGGCAGGAGTTACAAGGACAACAAGGGAGAGGAAGGCATTTCTCGTATTAGAGGAGACCAGGAGAAGTGAGGTCCATTCAGCACCTTGTTAACTTTGTACTGATGAAACTGCTTTCTAGAAGTGCAGTACAGCATGGGAGCAGAAGAAACAGGACAGAAGCTTTCTAGGAAGAGACCCAGGGGATATAGGAAGGAATTTCTTAAGTTTGTGCACAATCTTAGAGCAGGCAGTCCCTGCCAGAGTATTCATACTGCCTCATACTCCACCCTAAGAAGTCTGGTAACAATTCCCTTTTCTATATTTTAAGGACAGTTTGTGGTTTGAGGGCATAGCCAATGCCCTTATCTTCATGTCTTGAGTCATGTGGACTTGCTGTAAGAAAAAATGAGATGCTGCAGCGGGACTGGAAGGTGGGTGTAAATACAGCTTCCTCTGCACTCCCAGAACTTTCCTGAGAAAGACAGCCTGATCTTTTATTTTGTTCCTCTTGCTCAGTGGAGAACAAGAAGAGTGTGCTTCCTCAGGTCTTTAGATGCCTGTCTTACCAGTGCAGTAAGGTGTTTGACCGGTGTGTCTTGATAGACTCCATGTAACAGCTGTCCTGCAGTAACCAAAATATCCATGCAAATCTAGTTTTGATGCCCCTGGGCTGAGCTATCTGTGCAGTGCTGCCATACCCAGAATCAAAAGTAATAGAGGACAGCAATAAGTGGTCCAGAGGAAGTACCTAGGTGTTTGTATAATATATCCTGAAAACTACTTGTTTATATTTAGATGCACTGTTTGCCCAGATTAGTCTGATTATAGTGCAGAACGTTGCAATCACATGAAGATTTTTTTTTCATTTATAGCTTTAATGTACTGAGAAGTCATTAAGTCTGACCTTCAAACCAAGTCACTTCTCTTTGGTTTGGGGAATTTTGCCATCCCCCATTCATAGTTGTTGGATTTCTAAGACTACAGAAGTTAGATTTCTTGAGTGACTTGACTGCTCTGCATTAACCCCTTCAAAATATCAATGTTTTCTTTTAATTTTTTATACATTATACTTTTTTTTTTTCTTTTAAAGAAATAAGGATGATGAAGCTTTACAGATTTGAAAGAAAAAACAGAAATTGACAATGCTTATACAAATATGTTATCAGGATTGCACTTCCTCTTTTAGAAAATAATTTTAATACCTCTCAATTAAATCATATATTTAAGCAGCAGGGTGTTTTTGCAGAAGCCAATTACCACTCACTAATGAACCCTCATAGTTTGCTAAATTATTTTAAATGAATGAGAGTACATTTAGCTTTCTAACGATAGTACATTTAACTTCTGAAACAACTTTGATCAAGTCCACTTTTCTTCAGACTGCCTGCTGTGCTAAACTCTTTATTCCCAAGCCCCACTCAGTTAATCTGAAAAACTGTTAATCAGAAACATAAAATTAGTTTTCCTCTTAGAAACACAAAGTCTACTGGAAAGTACTTAGCAAATTCATCTCTGTTCTTCTCCTCCTCTCAGTGCTGAAATCTGGCCGAGTCTTCATATTTGGTAACAGTTCAGGTAAAGATGACTTGAGAACTTTGTTTTTTTTAATTGGAAGATCTCTGTTTCACACTGTGTTACCTTTCCAAAGAACACCTACATGTTTCGCCAATTATTTGAGTTATCACAGTTACAAAACTAGGGTAGAACTTGGTTCAGCTTTTCAGTTCCTGGTTGGATATTATACATGCCTTGCATAAAGTCAAAACATTAGGCAAATTGTTCCTGCTTCCTTTGTAATGTGAAGCCATGTCATTTGTTGAGTGTGATGGAAAGAACTAATTTAACAGTATTCCTCTTCTCTTTTGGATCAGAGTACAGCTGAGAGAATGAAGACTCCAGCTGGGTTTTTTTTTCTTTTCAAAAGGAACGTGCATTTCTGTCCTCTCCTGCTAACCTACGTCCCCCAAGAATTTCATCTGTAGTACTCAGGGTTTGCCAAGGACATTTGCTCCCTTTGCTACATATTTTATTTATACACATTTTGCTTATACACATCAGTGTCCAAAGTCAATACCCTTATATATGCTATTAAATCTCAGCTTTTGCCTAGGAATCGGTTGCTATCAACTCCACTTAATACTGAAGTACAGGAATCCAACTTGTGAGGTCTTTGTGAAGCTATTGACAACAGTAGCAAAGGAAAAGATTATTATTATCATTTAAGATTACAAATGTTTCCGCTGATATCTCTTTCAAGAGATAGCTATCTTCAGATCTTCTCTTTAATCTTTTACCACTCCTACAGTATATAGTTCTTTCAGAAATCTGTGTTGATTGTCAGTAGAGTTGTCCAAATTATCAAAATATCTATTTGATGTAGTATACGGTATTTACTTTTTATTGTGTGCCTTTTCAGTCCCAGGTATTTAGATATTCATGACAAATATTATGGGGAAAGAACTATGTTTAACTGTCTGTAGTTCTCACCAAGGAATACATAAAACTGAATCAAGACACTTAAAGATTCTTTCTACAAAATTGGCAAGAATCCCCATTTGTCTTTTCCAAAACAGTAATGTTTATTTATCTAATGCTTTAAATTTTCTAAAATGTTTTGAATTCCAATCCTGATTATATGAGCAGTGTGTGTATTGAATGCGATTATTTTATGTATATCAGGAAAAGACAGACACTCATTTAACCGTGACTGTAGTACTACTTGAAGATAGGAATGACTGCCATTCTGAGGTGGACTGCTTGTGTTCATTCATTATTTCTAACTTTTATAGGGAAATACGTTTACAGCTGAGTCAAATGTTGTGACATGACAAAAACCTCCAGCTAACATTCAGTGTAGGAGAGACTATTTAGTAAAGTTGCATTATGGGTTTCTTTTCTGTTTGGTGCTGATACAAACTGTCCCACTGTATACTCACTGTGGTTAAAACCACATCTTCCAAAAGCACAGTATGTCTGTGGAAATCACATTGGAAGGAAGCCACACAGAATGAGCAGTTGGTTTCAGTGACTCCCTGTTTCTCCCAGTAAAATTTCTGCTTTTACAGAGCACATCCCAACTACTGACAGAAGTTATAGGATCAACACAAAATTTTGCAGTAAAATAGCTCTACAAAATTCTCCAAAGCAAACTGTTTCCGTGGATTTGTGTCCACATGTAGAAGGGGCAGACATGCAGCGATAAACTTTGCCTAATCAGGAACGATTTCATTTTTACAAGTTGGAAAAGCTGAAAGATACATAAGGCCAGACAGCTCCCACACCGTGAACCCCACCTGTGTACAGCATTATGATTGCATCACCTGAGGATAGAAGAGGTTGTACAAATCCCCATGGGAGCATTCAGATCTGGACTAAGCCTCACTTTTAGTCTTTCAGAGACATCACTGTGAAAAAACATGCCAGATTTGCCCTCTTCCCATGCCTGGCCCCAGCTCTCTGTGGCCACACCAGCACATGCACTTGGGCCTGCTCATAGGCCTTTAGCTGTCTCTGGAAACACTTCCACCAAGTATGCTAACCTATCACTTGGAGACCTGCAAAGGCTCTTTCTGCAGGTGCTGACGACCTTATGGCACAGCCTGTGGTCCCTTGTGACCTCCTTATGTCTTGGTTGTTAGAGGTGCTGGACTGTGAGACTGAGGGCCAGGGGTTGGAGACATCTCTGTCACATCTGCTCTTTTCTCAAATGCCTGCAGGGATGGTGACTCCACCACAAGCCTGGGCAGCCCATTCCAAGGCCATTCTGTTATCTGCCATTCACAGTTCTGTTAGACACAATCCTGAATAACTTTCCCTAGTGCCCCTTGTTCCCAGTGGGTCTTCTCCTGCTGGAAAAGACTGCTGGGTTGCCCATGTAGGACTTATACGCAAAGGGCAGAAATAGCACCAGGTGGCAATGTAAATTTACTTGTTCTGTATTTGTTTAACCCATTGCACATGCCAGACCATAATTTGGCCCCTAAATAGAGTGAGCAAATTGGTTTGTTTTATGCAAGTCATGGGAAACCGGGTGTATTTAATCAGGATGTTAAATATTAGACATTATATGGGTACAAATTCTGGGTGAGTTAACTTTAATAGAGGTTAAAATAATGAATAGATTTTTTTTTATGATCCAGATTTGTAGTCCACTGCTTCAGCTCTATGGAGCTGCAACATTATTTTTATTTTTAAACAGGTTTTCCTTCTCAATATGTCCCTAAAGGAAAGTTGTTCTAAAAGTGCTGAGTTTATTCAAGGTTGCTCGCATTTCAGCCTGACAGTTTCAATGGGGCATATAAATCTCTGAACAACAAAGGACTAAATTGAAATCTCAAATTAACATACTTCTTGGATTGGCACAATGTTCTTTTTCTAAAATTGCATAGATGAAAAGAAATTTTAAAACACTTCAGAAATACCTGCTGCTTTTTGTTGCACTGCAATTTCTTGCTTTAAATTAAATGCATAGGAACCTGGCTTGCTACCTCTGACAATGCTCTACATTTCTTGGAAAGAATTCTGGACATAAAGATTGTTACTCATAAAATTTATGTTCTCTAAACTTTGGACATTATTCATAAGTTTGTTTTTTATCGTAAGCCCAATTGTAAACCATTTGACTGCAGTGCTTTACTGCCCAGATAGAAGTGGAAATTGTAAGCATATGCCTATTCTGTTATTTATTTATTTTACATGTTGAGTGCCAGTACACTGCTTTAAATTGAAATATAGTGTAGGAGTATTCTTCCAGAATTTGCACTAGAAATGTTACATAGACGTTTTTGCAAATGCAATACGTGAAAAAATCAACTATAAAAGATTAAGTATTAGTTCTTAATGATTCCCATGCTGTGGGAGATAATAGGTAACACATCATGTATCATAAATCATTTATCTACAGCTGTGGTTGTGATTGGTTGTATTTTTTTTTTTCCCTTACATAGGTGAAGATGTCAAACCATTTACTCCTGAAAAAGCCAGGGAAATTGTGATGTCACTGCAGCAACCTGCAGTCTTCTGTAACATGGTTGGTGACTGGCCAGCCCTGCACTGGGATGTGAAACACCTTTCTGCAATGCTGGATGGAAAGACAATACAGTTTAGGATAGGACTGAAGACAATGGATTTAGGTGAGACTTGTGAAACGTTTTCTTTTTTTCAAATTCTCTGCCTCTCTGTTATCACTGTTCACTCTCTAATGAATTATTTTTCATCATAGTTTTTGATTTTTAGTAAGTTTGGCCAACACTGGAACTCTCCTTTCTTGTGAGTTTATTTGTAGTAGGAAATCTGGTGGATAACACTAATACAAGAATCAACAGTCTCAATTTCTTTTCCTTGCTGTGTAGAATATGTGTTTGGTCTTGTTCTTTTATGTGATTTAGATGTTCAGACAGACTGAATTTCTATATACACAAACTTTGTGCATTAAAAAATTAGATGAATAAACAGCCTATCTTTTCTTTCACCCATAAAATGTAGATATAATACCTTCCTACTAAAGGCTTGATAAGACTGATAGCTTTTGGTGCTTTTAAGATCCTGTGATGAAAAATGTTATAGAAGTACAAATAAAGTCATCTGATGCCAGTATAACAACTTCCGCTCTAAACATTCATAGAATCATAGAATCACAAGGTTCAGATTCACTCAGAGATATATAAGCATGCCAGAGCAGAAAGGCCAGTTTTACAGTTGATTTTAAATGCTACAACTACTATCTTTGTAGCTATACAATACTAGTCATGATGTATCCATGGACAGAAGGTGTTTCAGACCAGGCTGGGAAGATACAAGAACCCCAAATGGCAATCAGATAGCCACTTCAGAGTTTATTCAGTGCTTATTTTAGACTCTTTATATCCTTAGCCCTCCCAACCACAGGCCAAAATACAATTTGTCTCCTGCTTTCTCCCTTTCCCATGAAATATCTTCTCTCTCTTTGATCTCTTTGGTCTTTTTTCCCTAGGCCAATCTCCCCCAGTTTCTAAAAAACATTCAGTGTAAGTCAAGTTTTTTCTACACTCCTTCTAGCTATTATCTATTACTCTTCTAACCTTCTTCAGTTGGACCACCGCTTTCCTGGAGCATAGGGACTGCATAGAGACTCCAGAAGAGACTCTGCCAGTTCCTATGGAAGTGGTTGGATTACATCATATTATATTACAACACTGTGAAATTTGCTTTCTTCACATTATGATGGTAATAATATTTCATGTTCAATTTTTGCAAGAGAAGTGATGAAACAGAAAGAAGTGTTAGAGGAGAAATGCTTAGCATTTTAGGATTTCAAAGCATATTACCAGCTTGGATTAATGATCCCTGTATCATCCCCTGGGGAAGCAAGTGTTATTTATCCACATTCTATAGACATGAGAGCTGAGTTGTAGAATTAATATGTTGGTACAAGTCTACATCAGTGTGACTGTATTTCAGAGAGGTATCAACCAGTTCTTGCACAAAACATTAGAGGCACTCACCAGTTTCCAGTAGCAAAGGAGGTAAATGTCGCATACATGTGACATTTTTCCTTGACACCTTGTTAATGTACCTGAGTTCCAATATGCAGAACAAGCACAGGTAAAAGGATAGTTTAGGTCCTAGTCTGCATTTATTAGTAGGCATTTTTGAGTGACAGATGAGTGTTCCAACAAGGAAAGCTTCTGATGAGATTTGTGGAGTTGTGGGTAAGTGACAGACTGTTGGTACCAACTTAGTGGCTAAAACTCATCCCTTAAGAATAACATAGCCACTAAGGATATGGCTTACACTTGGAGTTGTATCTTGAAACTGCATCTATCTGTATTTTACGTTTTCCTAAAGGCATCGATTCCTAGTCAGCAATTTGTCTCCAGAAACCTCCATTATTTGCTAATGTGAGCTAGAAGTGTCCCCAGGAAGATGGGTAAGGCTGTCAGGAATTATACTGTAACTGAATGCAACTTGTGTTGCTATAAAATATTTGCGTTGTAAGGTTATATTAGTGAAACCGTTAGCCAAACCATCTCAGAGTCTGAAATAATGTAATGCATTTCATGTCATTTGGAAAATACTTGATCTCACTCTTGTGTAACACTTTTTCAATGAGGACCTGCCTTTCTTATATTTGCTTGCTCCAACTTTTGCAGATGAAACAGAGGCAGTGATGTGGTTAGATAAAGTGATGGCAGAATACAACTCAGATTACATTGAATATTACACTGAATATACTCTGAATATTCCTTCTATGTTAACACTAAATTAACTGACTTTAGACTAGAATAGACTTAAGATTAGTTGGCACCACGCCTGGCACTCAATTGGAAACATGCAGAAGCAAACTGTTTTCTTCTATGTTAATGCATTTTCGTGTCACTAAAATGACTGCTTCAGAGTTTCTGAGATTATTAGGTTCATCTGGAAAATTCTAAATAATTTGAAACTTCTTCCTATGACAATTTCTCATCTTTCTTTGGTAACACATCTGTAACTCGTTGGGGGAATCCTGAGTTGAAGGTTCCTCAAAATAACAAAGTGAGAACTGAAAACACTGCAATTCAGTGAGAACTGCTTGGATTCTGTATTTGAGTTTCTTGCTGATTTGGAACTTCGTCAGGCACACAGATGAAGAAGGTGTATTTGGCAGATGAAACATGGAAAACATGGGAGCTAGCAGTATGTGTGAATTGTTTGCTTGAATTATTTATACGCACCTAAGTGTAGGTGTTTGATAGTATTCTGTCTGATTACACAAGTTAAACAGAATGTGTCTGTTAGAGGAAAAAATGCAATCAGAGGATTAAAAATTGACAGAGATAAGATACCTCCAAAGAGAATGCCAGCATTCATTTCAAGAGCAATAAAGGTGTAATTAATCAAGAAATCTGTACCTATTTAATTCCAGCCAGACTAAAATATTTATTTTTCTGAGTCAGGCTAACCGGGTGAGCAGCAGCTATTGAAGTTGAGTTTCTGGCAGAGAAAATGCAGCAGTATAGCTCATCTATCTGATGGCCACTCGGAAAATACCAACATCTACAAAGGAAGAAGAAAAGCTTCCTCAAAATGGGCTTTTTTTTCTACAGACTTCTAATTTTGACCATTTATCTGGTTGCATATTGAAGCGAATAAACAAAGCATTTACTATGAAGAAGCTGGAGAGAGCAAGAGGCTGTTGTGCTGATCAGCTGTGAGTCACGAGATCTGTGGAAGAATTTTTTTCTTAGAGATGCTGCTGTGGAGCTGATGCTATCAGACACACAGTTGGATAGGAAAGGTCTGCAACGTAGACAACCTGCACAAGGAGATTCACCACCAAGGACAAGGTTTGATACAGGGAAAGCAGCTACAGACTCCATTGCTGAATAGAAAGCTGTGAGGATAGTACAGACATTGTAGGCTGAATAAATACCATGTGAAGCTGGGGTTAGATGTGGATGGTCAGTCTTTTGGTTTACGAGTGTGCTTTTTCATAATGTTAAATTGTTACTCTTGGCTTGGAGTGTTCACTTAAATAATTTTAATTCTGCAGCAGCTGTGAATAGATATTTGGTTTTCTTTTAAGCTTAAAGAAACAGAGAAGAAACATTCCATTTTCATTTTTGCTAGAGCTTTTGGATATTTTCTAAGGCTATTATCTTTTCTCATACATTTTCCTTGATGTCCTCTGCAAACAGTTTCTCTGAGTAGAAAACAACTTGACATCTGTCAGGACTAGACCTTAACTCGGGAGGAGCTGCTGTTGTGTTCAAAGCACTCCGTTCCTTCCCTCCCTCCCTCATGCCTGCAGAGTAGTCATAGAATCACAGGATGGTTTGTGTTGGAAAGAACCATAAAAACCACCTCATTCCAACCCCCACTTGTTCCAGTGCCTTACCACCCTCAGAGTGAAGAATTTCTTTATATCTAATCTACATCTACCCTCTTTCACTTTCAAGCCTCGTCCTCTCCCTCTCCGGCTTTCCTGTAGGCCTATTTTAGGTACTGAAAGGCCACAATGCATTCTCCCCAGAGCCCCTGCTCCCTCAGCATGTCTTCATAGGAGAGGTGCTCTAACACTCTGATCATCCTTGTGGCACTCCTGTGCCACTCCTCTGGACCTGCTCCTACAGCTCTGTATTCTTCTCATGCTGGGAGCCTCAGGCCTGAACACAGTCCTCCTGATGGGATCTTTCAAAGGCAGACTAGAGGGGGAATATTTATTTTTCCATAAGCACCCACACCTCAGTATTGAACTAGCAATAAATTAAACGAAAAACATTGCCTTGAAAAGACTGTATCCTGGAAGATAGTATTGCCATTCACAGTTGGTTTTTTTAAATAAAGCTCAGAATGAAATACATTGGAAGCTAGAAAGAACATATTTCTTGCTTTTAAAATACTTGGTTATCTAGGAAAATAGGCAGTGTCTTGAGCACTCTTTGTTCTCATCAAAATAATACAGATATTGAGCCACCTTCAATAGTACTTGTATCTTTTATCTAATTTTTCCATCAGAACATCTTTTAGTAAAATGATGTGCATTGCATTAATGACTCCATATCAGGAGACAGCATTGATCTGCAACATGGAGACAGAATCAGATACAGGGTTTTTTGGTTATTGCAGGCAATTTGTGTGTCTTGCATGCAGTTCCTAGGTTAGGGAGCCCTTATACTGCAGAGACCCGGGTGACATATTGCTGAACAGTGGGGCTTATCTGGTATTTTTTAGTTAATGAATTTGATAGCAAGGGGAAGGAAAACTGCTACCTAGGCTACTACAATGGAAAATGACAAAATGATGGTGATAAAGGTTTGCAAAAGCTGTTTTCCCACCCAAAAGGAATAAGAACAAATGTATGAGACTGTATGGGAATGGCTGCGATAACAAAATGAGAGCAGTAAAGAACTAAGAGCTGCTGCTGCAGCATGACAGTGAAAGGATCCCATTTTTGAACAGCTCTATGCAAGTTACACAAGGTTAAACTGCAGCTCTGTCATTGTCATTCACACAGACTGCAGTAATTTTTATCCTCCATAGTGGTTACAGTACAGTAATTTTGTAGTTTTTTAAAATGTTGGATAAGTCTCTTTGAAGCTGGCACAATTAGCAGCTGTGGGAAATGAAGATCTCAGATAACCAGAAGGAAAGCCTGCTGTGATGGAGGTTACCTTGTAGGTCTTCCAAGTCACCTGACCATGAGCTGGAAGGCTGTATCAGGCAGCGTGACCAAAGCACAATGGGAGCAAAATACTGCCAGTAATGCTGTTCTTTTGTCTGGCAAGGAACGCCACATGACCATTTCTTCTGTTCCAAATGAAAAATAGATACACACAGCATTTTAAACGGATCACTGACATGCATGTGGCTCTATACTTTGCTTCCTATGCATTGATGTGCTGATTTAGTCATGCTTTAAGTGGGAAAGGTAAAAATGAAAAGTCCAGCTACAAAAACCCATGGAGACAAAAGAAGTGGTACAGTACGCACTGCGATCTGCACTTATGTATGCATTTGCAGCTCACATTTAAAAAGAGAGACCATGCAAAGCACCGAGTCTAAGATGCTTAGGAGTTGTGGATGTGTTATCGAGTTCCTGTGCTTAATGGTGCCTTGCACGTGAGCAGCAGTAACTGTTGGTGTGCTTTTACCTCACAGCAAGTTCAAGATAACAGTTTAAGTGAACTTCTCTGGTTGAAAATGAAAAACCAGTAATCTCAGAACTAATTATAAGTTAGGTGATGAGAACCATTTTATTGACCAGAGTCAAGCTATCTATTCCTGCTTTGTATTTCATGTTACATTTACCCAGGGCCAACAGAGAAACTACTTATTATTTTGACTGGTTTTGTGTTCATTGCAATGTTTAGTTTTTCTTTTGTCATTCTAGTTCCCCAGTTTGAAACCAGCTGTAGCTACGTGAAGGCTACTCTTGAACAGTTTTTGGCCTGGAGTAGTGGACAGCCTTCTTGTCTCTCTGGACCATTCAGTTGTTTCAAGCATTCCAAATATTGGGCTTACGCTGACTACAAATACATTGCTAGGATATTTGAAGACAAAGAGGAAGTTTTCCAGGTAAAGCATTCATATTAGCTCCTACTACCTTTATCACTGCAAGTTATCTAGCATAGCTTCTGAAACCTCTACTGCACTTCCCTCTGACTACTTATATTTAAATAGTAAAGCTATTGGCTTTCAGGCTAGTACCACGAGGCTGCCAGCCAAAATTCTGTGTCTCCCTGTAAGCTCGAGACCAATACCAGATCTAAACCAGCTGTCGGATTGGCACCACTCCTCATTTAGCCCTCCACAGTTCTGTGACTGGAGGGAGGACTTCCGGAGCAGGCTCAGAGAGCGCTGAGTCACGTGCATGGGTGATGGCTTGATGGTTGGACTAGATGATCTGAGTTGTCTCTTCCAACCTTTATGATTCTATGATAACCTATACTTGTTTCCAAATGCAGGTATTAGGACACCTAGCTGGTATATTTTCTTTCACTTTTTCAGTGGCTGCTATTTCAACGTATTGGCTCATCTACATTCTCTCTACTACTGCTTACAAGAGGGCAAAATTAGGGATAGCTATACAAATGGTGTATTTTATCAAAAGATATGAAGAAAATAGTAATTGAAGCCTTATTCATTTCTACACTTACAGTCATGAAGATGGAATCTTAATTTTCAGCAAATATTGTATCATTGGGATGGTGGGGTGTGCAAATTGATAAGCTCTTTCAATTAATTATTTCCTCAGAAAGCATTTCCCATGCTTCTCATATGTATTTTATTCTTTTATACCAGCAAAATGGGTACTTCTCAGTGCTCAATCTTTTTTTCACAGTCTCATTTCCCTTCATTATGTGGTTGGACCACAATGTTTGGGAGAGCACCTTGGCTTTTTCCTATCCTTCCTGAATCATACTGAACACATAACTGATACCAGATCTTATTCTCCAAGATTATTTTGAAGCTTCAGGGATATTTCAGGATTCTTCAAATTTGAGTCTCAAATTTGTCTGTGGTTCTTCCTTGGCCTTCACTTTCTGCCTGGATAGACAGCATTTTGCTGTGTTTTATGGCACAAAGCTCTGAGGATACCTGCAGCTTAGAAGACCTGGACAGCCTGCTGCTTCATTTGGTCAATAAATCCACACTGGAAGGAAGCAACTCCTTCCGATTTCCTTCTTCCCCTTCAAGTACAAAATCACGTCTCCAAGAATTGCATTTCTGTGCAGGTATCACACCACCGCCTCATCACCTGACCTATAGCAAGCAACAGATTGTACTGTTATTTTAGAATAGACAGACGTAATGGTTATGCCATGCATTTTTTTAAAAGCTGAATCTGGAAAGGAAAAAAAAAAAATCAATGGTGTTATGCAAGCAAATATGGTGTGTGTCATCTGCCAATTTCACAGGCATGGGAGTGAAATACATCAGTCAGTTCCAGACTCATGGATTTTGAAACACCACTACACAATTTGTACCAGCCAAAAGAAGTCTTTGTAGAAATTCTCTTCCACTCTTGTGTGAATTTGATGATAACCCCTTTCTTCATTTTAGATTTTATTTAGATTTACGTAAGGTGACTTGAAGGGGAAAAGAAGGCCAAATGTGCTGTTATTTATAGTGATTAATAGGGCCATTTAGAAGTTGTGTGAAATTTAGATTGCACTGTTTATCATTTACAGTTGTGTGGGCTAAGGTAATGATTCCATTATTCTAATCTATGAGCAGTATCTAGCATCTTACATTTTTTGTTCAGTTGATATTTCATTACAGAGTTTGAGATATAAATCAGAAGAGAGATATATGCATGAAGCTTAAATAGAAATGAGACCTTTTAAAGTGACATACGGGTACAGATTAACTTCATTATAAGCAGCAAATGAAATAAATATAATTCACGAGTAATGTGCCATCTGTTACGGTTGGAACACCTTTTAGCACATTTCTTCTGGCTGTGGCTTTTTATTGTAGAAAAGGAGCCCACTGTGACAACATTTCAGAAATCCTACCAGTCCTTTTCAGCTCGTTGGTTAAGAACTATTTTACCCATAACGGCTTCAACTGTTTACTACAGCTGAGGCATTTTCAGAAAGTTCTTTTAAGTCAAATATTGATTACGTGTGCTTTCTTTCCACTTAAATTGTAACAAAATACAAAAACTATTTAGGTGTGAGATTAAAGTGTAGAGACAGTATTACGCTTAACTTTATCACTGAAATACTTGTATTGGATTTTAAATTTTATGGCTGCCGAAATCTATAGGAGCAACTTTTTCTGTTTGATTTTTTGCTGCTTTTGACAAATGTTTATGTTAGACTTCTGCATTTTTTTTTTCAAACAATATCTTTAAAATCAATAGCTCTGAAATTCAAGATCTTGAGCAACACCTAATTTTTGGGAAGGCTATCACTCGTTTTCCTATTACAGAGTCACAGTGAAGTTATCATTATAGTCATGTCTAGCTGTAGATTTCCTCTTCCCTAGATCTTAATGAGGGATGGTCATCCACCTGTCTGCAATCACCTGGCCTACATACTTAAATTAGGAGGCTGGACTCCTATTTTCTGTTTAGAGACAGTAGGAAAAGAGAAGCTTCTCCAAGCAGTGATAGAGAGTGCTTTGACAAGAGCAAGAACCAAGCTTGAAGCGGGTTCCTAAAGTTAGGTGGGATGAATGATCCTGAATGTGCTTTTCTGAAACAGAACAAATATCACTACCTTCCTTTTCAAGATGGAAAACCTAAAGCTCAGAGATGAAGCTATTTGCCTGAGACAAGGAAGCCAGGAAGTGAATCTCCTTTACATTGACCATCTCCACTGGTCAAAGAAGAATACATCCATTAAATGCTAAAGAACTTATAAAAACCAACTTGCCACTGGGGCACTAATAGGATAAAGTCTGGATGGATGGTTAACATACAGAATAGGAAAAAAAATCGTGTTTGAAAAGAAGGTAAAGAAACCATGTGTGGCCACAGAGTAGGTAGGCAGTCCTGTAGAACAGACAGGTAACTCGAGTTGTGAAAGGCCAGGATGAGAAATGGAGACAAAGATTTGGGAGGCTGCACAGGGAAAAAAAAAAAAGAAAAAACAAAAATCAGTGGACGTACTCCTGGAGAGGAGGATTTTGGAGGAAGGGACACAGGCTCTGCATGTAGAACCCCTACTGAGGGGTAACAACTGAAGTAGTCAGAGGGGAACTGAGAGGTGGAGGGAGAGCACAGGAGACTGAGAGAACTGAGCAGAGGATGTGAATCTGTGTAAAGCTTACATAAATATCCTTTTCATTGCTGCAGGATGTAAGGTGGTCTGACTTTGGTTTTCCTGGAAGAAGTGGACAAGAGAGCACGCTGTGGATTGGCTCGGAAGGAGCAAACACTCCCTGCCACTTGGACTCATACGGCTGCAATTTAGTGCTGCAGATACAAGGAAGGTAATAAATAGATGCACATAGAGCAAATACCAGAAGTAAAGAAAGATTGTGCTACGAAGTTAGCTTTTTACTCGAGTATTAACTTTAGAACCTGATCATTTTAGTTTTCTGAGCTCTGAGTAACTGAAAAGCATCAGAACTGTTCTGTGGAAGTGGTAGAATTTAGGGCTTTGGAGTTTGACTGGGGCGTGAAGGTAAGATATATTTTCTTCAGTTAGATGAAATTCCATCCCAGTCTGTATGTTACCCAATACTGAACATTTTAATCTTCCTAGTAGTTACGAATTCAAGAAGCTGAAATCAGGAGATAAAGAGTTAAAAAGCCCAGAAGCAAAATGGAAATAAACTGCTTTAGACTTTACAACATTTCTCTGTGCAAGAGCTTCTAACAGGCTGCTACACTTAATTTGAAGGGGGAACATCAGGATGGGAGCAGCCAGCGGTGAGCAAAGTTAAAAGGGACATTTAAGGCTCCAAACTCATTATGGGGACATGTGGCTTTGTTTCTGTTTCTTTCTGCCTGTTTGCCCACTGTCTTTTTTATTCAGTGTTTTTTCTGCTGTCCTTGCAGATTGTCCTCTTCTTTTTTTTTTTCAATCTATTATTACTGGAGTAATTCTATAGTAACAAAGTTGCATGCATTTTTTAGGTGTGATTTAGTTTACAGTGGAAGGAAAAAACTGCCAGTGGGAATTTAATGTGATTAATTGCCCTGACATGTTTTATAAAACAATTAAGTCACAGCTGCCGTGGATTAAGGTGCAGGACCAGCAGGCAGGCATCCTGCCTTCTTTTCTGGGCGCTGGCACTGACTGGCATTAAGGCCTGAGGCAAATGAATGTGTCATCATCTTATCTGTAAGCAGGGTAATTCTCTTCAGCTCTCAAACCAACTTTCACTCATGTCTGTAAAGAACCTTCAGGTTCTTGGTTGAATGTGCAGCAGAGACACTCTGAAAGCCCCTCAGCACTGCTGCACTTATTGCTGCAGCCAGTCTCCAGGACTTCTTGTGGCATCAGTAAGCGTTATGGGTTTAACTCCAGACACTGAGATGTACATAGGAGCCAGAATTCTCATTGAAAACATCGAGATTTACATGCCAAAATATATCCTCAGGATCAACATAAATACTGGTTGAACTATAGCAATCTAGACTCAGTACCTGCCCTGCCCCTTTGATCTCTACCTTCAGGTGGTGAACTCCAGCCAGAGTTCTAGCATCACACTACAGTTTCGCCTTTCTTGTCAGGATGCTCCCACCCCCTCCTTGTTCCTTTCAGGGACAGGAGAATTCTGCAGCCTTTGCATGGCCTGAAAAGACAAAGTTGTTTTCTTCTTCATAGCAAAGCCTATAAATAGATGGCAAACTTCGACAAGCGTGTGAATCCCGCACTTCTCCAAAGCAGAAAGAATCACTTTTGAGACTCACAAACAAGACAGGATTTGTAATAGAAAATAAGCTTATGCTGAACTTAAATAGATTTGCCTTTGCAGGAAAGCCAGGGACCACTCCTTAGCCCTTTGTTGCTATCTTGAATTTCCTCCTTGCATCCCTTGGGCTTTTTAATTTGTTGCTTCACAATATTGCTTTTTCATGAGCCTGCAGGATTAACCCATGAGCCTCCCAATCACCTCTCTGCCCCTTTGAAGGATCTAGCAGGACTCAGGTTTCAGATGAATTAGTGTGTGTTTGCACCCAGAAAACCAAGAAATGTCAGCAGCTCATGGCACTCCATTTGTGCCGATCTCTGCAGTTCTGGCTACCGTGCTGTTCCCCTCTCCTCGTGCCATTGGGCTGCCTTTCTCCCATTTTCAGATGTATGACTTAACACTGACAGCAAAGGGCAGTATGCAAAGAGCAGAAATGAGCACCATGGAAAGAGACAAAAAGAAAAGATCTAGCCAGTGTCTGAAACAGAGGAGAGCTGCACACATTGTCCAGATGTGCTGCAAAGTCTCTTCCTTTTCCATTGCTTAGTGCAAGCATCACTGTTGCACTGTCTGGCACTTTTAAACACAGTAACTTTTCCCTTTGTGTGTTCCTTTCTGGTTATATCAACCAACTGAGGTACAGCCACCTAAAATTCCTTTCGCTAAATAACACAGAGCTGCTAAGACATTTATTTTATAGTACTCATAAAACTGGCACCACCAGTTCTGGCATATCTTTTTTTCCTCTCTGTGATCTGGTCTATGTAAAAGACATGGAGATGTCATTTTGGCTCCTGGAGACAAGGAGATCTGTCTCTGCTCTACTTGGCTCTGCACTGCAGTGTGTTGACCAGCTTCTTTGGGTTCACAGAAAACCAACTGGAAGACAAGTGCCAGTGTGAGCAGAATGACCCTGTCCTGCTTGACCTGGTCATCTGATGGTAGGGAGGTCTTAAACCCCTACACAACAAAAGCCATGTTTTCAGCACATGGTACTGATAATACACACATGCAAAAACCCAGTAAATGGATATTTGAGATGCTGAGACCTATGGCTGTTTCTAGTTTTATTTTTGCCATTGCCACATCTGTGACATAGGAAGCATCAAGGAGATGCCCCCTCATTACTATGAATGAGGGTTTTGTGACTGTAAGCAAAGTAAGAACTGTACAAGCTGACAAGAAACAGAAGAATACATCCATACTCCTTTGCTGCTGCCATTGTAAACAGCAGTGCTCTCCTTTTACAACAAACATGGCGACAGCAGCTATTCATTCAGTGAATGAAGGTATGTTGTCTAATGAAATTATTTTTGCTGATTTGTAAGGCAATATTTAATGCTCTCTGAGCACCTGTAAATGCTGCCTGTTGCTCTTTAGAAGGGAATAAGCAGGAACCAGATGGGATAGCTTTTTTGTAGATTTTATCTGCCTTTTAAAAATAATTGGTGAGAAGCTGCAAATCTTTTCTGTTGAAAAATTAAAGAGTGAAATACTTCAAAAACACTTTTAGTGGAGAGCTTATAAGCACTGCCTGTGTTCTCACTGCGTAGGAGATTCACACAACAAGGCAGATTTATGTTTTATTGAAAACCTTGCTACTGCCCTTAGTTCTTTGCCGTAACTGACAGGCACTGAATACATTTCCATCTTCTTTCTGTTTTCAGGAAAAGATGGCACCTCTTCCCACCTGGTGACACCAGCTTCCTTTATCCCACCAGGATCCCTTATGAGGAATCCAGTGTATTCAGCAAAGTCAATGTTGCCAACCCTGATCTGAAACGCTTTCCTGAGTATAGGAATGCAACAGCCCATGTGGTTACACTCAGTCCAGGACAGGTACCGTTCCCATATGGACTTTAATTACTTTAAAAATCCTAGTAAATGATTGAACTAACTAACTAGAGGCTGGGAAATCTCAGATTCCCTCCCCCTCCATTCTGTGCTCAGCTTTGATACGCAGTTCTCTCAGCATGGCAAGTTTCTTTGCTCACAGCAACTTTACAGAGGTTTTTGTGCAAAACCCACAAACACTGGGGAGTTAGTTCAGTAGACTGCCCTATTCCATTACAATTCTTACAATCACCTTCAATTTGTTGCAAAATTTTTCTTCAACAATACTCTAACCTGTCTACTCTGAAGTCAATACATCGCATAAAATGTTTTTGATTAATGAACATGGAGAGCCAGCTAAGGAACTTATATTTGATAGCTGAGAATAACCTTCACCAGGGAACACTGGCCCAACTTGTTGCTTTAATGGTAGAGCATTATAATGATGATACTTGCATTTAAAGCACACACAATACAGAGGTTTTATGATGCTTTACAAGGATGTGAGGGTATTACTAACCCTGTTTTACTGAGAAGGCTCAGTTACAGTGCCTGACTTTGAGTCACACGCAGTCAGCAACATGAGAGAAGGACTCAGGACTTGTAATTCCTAGTCTCACACTGTAGCTAGCATACTCCTTTATTTAATGAACATGGTCTGTATTTAGAGTGAATTACCCTTTTCTTTTGTTCAGCAGTACACATCCTTGTAAAGCATTCCAGTGCATCTCAAACAACCAAGCTTTTCAAAAGGAATTTTGCAGTCTGCATTGCTCCTAGCATCTTTTCACTGTACTCCTGCCAGATGTTGTCATCTCTTCTGACTCACCAGCTCAACCCCTCGTGCGAGCATTCCCTCACTCCTAGCTGGCAAACCCAGCTGCCTTGGAAGAATGGATTTTCACTAATCCACATAACTTTGACCTGACAAGGGGAGGTGGCAAACAGAATAGTCCTTCCATTGAGAAGTCACTGTCTATTGCCTGGTAACAATATGTTCTGCTGCTGGTACAGCTGCAAGTGGAAGGAAACCTGTGACAAACTTGCACTGTTTGTCATGCTCCTGAAGCAGAATGATTAGTGTTGCCATCTGCACTTTGTTAAAGTAATAGTATTTGATAACTTAAAGCACAAAGGATACGTTTTTACTATTGATAAAACCACTGCATCCATTCAGCATTGCATTATCCATGATCCTCAATGTTATTTCAATATAAAATTTCCTTTAGAATGATCAAATACAGTAGTGAACCTTTTTTTAGGCTTAAAGCAATCAAAAATAAATCTTGCTAGGAATGAAGATCTCAAGCCAGCCTGGTAATATAGGTTCTCTGTATTGCCACAAAGAGGAGATGCTGTTTGGATTTCTGGGGAGAAAGCAAGGTAGGCAGTGATAGAGCAGTGAGGTATCACCATCATCCATTCTGACAGTGCCTTTGGGTGATGCTGTGACCTCATCCAGCAGCTTATGGCACAGCTGGCTGGGGTCTGCTGCTGTTCAGTGGAAAGGACTGACCTAGAACTCCTTTGTTAAGAAGTGAGAGGATCCAAAATAATAGCAATCTTGATACAAGCTGGTTTCATGTCAATAAAGTTGCTTTAAAATTTGTGCTTTATTATTTATCAGCTTTATTTTGTGGTAGTTTATAGCATCTCCACTCCTTCCCAGACAGTACACAGAACATTTTGGATTAGATACTGGGCTTGAAAAAAACAACGTAGGCTTGAAAAAAAATAAAGACAAAGGTATTCTTAGCTATTCAGGAGAGCAGCTGCATGTAGGGGGATTGCAGCTTTGAATGCCAAAAACTTCATGTGTCTAACGCCACCTTCTGGTCGTTTTTTGCTACAAGCCATTTTTCTGCACCCATTTAAGACCTTAAAGCAGAATTCCTTTGTATAACATTGTACCAGTGCACAATGTGTACCTGGATTGCATCCTTTCTGCCTTTTCACTACTTTCACTGTACCATTCAGCTTATGAGTTTAAGTAACCAGCCGTGACTTTAGGTTTTATAAGGCTTCATTCTCTTCTCAAACAGTGGCTGTGGGATGAACTTCCACAGTGGTATTAATGCAACATTAATATCAAATGCAACATCGTACATTGAAGATTCTCAATACAAATGATGATAGTATTTAGGTAATCTATTTAAATAGGCAGCTGAGCAGTTCTGGAGTTGGCAGCTGTACAAGACCACATCCACAAAGTTACAAGCTCAAGTGCACTGCAGGGGCTTCTTGTAAACACCTGGACATGGTCACCTGTCATTGCAAGCACAGAGACTGGATGAAATTGTACTTAGACTAATAAGTCTTCCCCCAAAGCATTGCTGTTTTAATTGATTAATTCTACAAGAGCTTTAGGCTGCAGAAACCACTAGTTAGGTTTGGATCCACAGCTACAGCCATCACTAAGTTCCCACAAACAGCAGCACAGTTTCTCTTGCTGTTCTCCTGCTGCAGCCTCACAGCAGGGGATCCTGCCCAGCAGCCAGAGTGCACAGCAGTGCCAGCACACCTCTGACTTCCCATCAGTCCCAGGCAAGCACAAATCTTCATGAGGTCCTGTGCATTTTGTGGTGGTTGTGTTTCATTGCCATGTTTGCAAATAGCTCTGTGATTTGTTTGTTCCCCCCTCCCTCATCTTTTTCCTCCCATCATACACACACTCTTTGATGCTCCCTTTTCTTTGGCATTTACCCAAATATCTTTTTTTTTTTAAATGAGCAGGAATTTCTTGGTATAATACTTCACTTCAGGGACACGCTCTTTTTTTTTTTTGAAGCAATTCCACCTTTGCCCTACCTTTGCACTGTATCAAGTTAATCACATCCATTGAGAATTTAAACCTGTTCTGTTCTCTGTGCTGTACAAGTCTGCAGCATGGCTGCACTTATTCTCTCAACTGCTCATTTGATTTTTTTTTCCTCCTCTTAGAGTCTAGAATTTCATTTTTACCTTCTCTGATATTTCTGTCCCACTTTAGCCTCATCTGCTATATTTGCCTATTGCTAGCCTAAATATTAGAATTATCTGATTGGTTGCTATTTAGATTAGTATCTTCCCAGCCCACAAAGCTCAATACACTCTGCAGAAAGCAGACAAATGCTAGATTCTCTCTGAGCTTGGGATGATTCTGTTCTGCTTTTGCACCTTTCATTTTTCCCTGGGAAATGTTCACTGCATTTTTTTTTAAATATATTTCCTATTTCAGTGTGGTTGCAAATGTAGTTGAATCTCTGCCCTATATTCATAAATATGGAAGTCTGCTTTGTTTTGTTGGCAAATGGATATTTGATGGCTTGGTTGTTAGTGGTTCCCCCCCCACCACCAATCAAGCTAGAAGAATCCCATTCTGCTTCTCTCTGCTGGGTTATTGTTCTGTCTTTGCTAGTTCAGCTGCTCCTCACAGCTGTATTTTTGCTTTTAATCACTTTTTCCCATTTCTTCTTCTTCCTTAAAATGCTAGCCTCTTTGCATTTTGATAATCTCAATTCTCTTGGTGCCATAAATCTTACAAGGAAGGAGCCAGTTGTTTGAAATCAGCACTTACTATAGAAACTACACCACCTTCTAATGTACAGCAACGTTTTCCAGGCTTCGTCATTACAACCTGTCATTTGGATGGCACCTAGACTCTTTAACAGTGGGTGTAGTGTAAGAATCCCTATTAAAGAGATGAGTCTTTGTTTTTTGTCTGATTCTGCAGTCAAAATGTGGGCAAACACTTGCTAACACAATCCAATTGCAGCTAATGCAACTCCACTCTTGATTGAAGGTGTAGGTTTGTGTGATAAAAGCACTGCTCTGAAACTTGTTCTGTGTAAAATAAAAATCATGGTTTTGCTTTAGTCTGCAGAGGGTTTCATATTCTCTTAGATGTATCATCCTGAAGGATGTGGTTAGTAGGCATGGTGGTGATGGGTTGGTGGTTGGACTTCATGACCTTAGTGGTCTTTTCCAACTTCAGTAATTCCCTAAGAATTAATCAGACTGATATTTGTTGAATAACAGCCTTCCATAATCCTATCTGCAACACAGATATTTTTAAATCCTGAGCTCCATATTCACGTGTAGTTTGAGTGCAAACAATACCTGCCAGCCTGTGTATTTTCTGCTAGCCACCCTTTCAACTCTGACTTCTTAGTGCCTCTTTGGGTAGGCTGCCTTGGCAATGCTCACCTCTGTAGCTAAATCCTGCTTTGGTAGAGGGGACATCTCACAGCAAAGTGTTGCAGCTAACCAGGTATCAACAGTAAGCAGTGTGATCCATTGGTTTGTTAATTCAGACATGTCTAATTGCTTTTGATGCTTGCAACCACATCTCTAATTAAGCAAAGCATTTGATTTGTTCTACAGCAGGCCTGGACCGTGCCACCAGTGGCACGATTGATTTTCCCTTTTCTCTCAATTCCTTCCTTCATTTTATATGCTATACTGGATTAAAATACGATTTACAAACAGTTTTGACCTTTGGATAATCTGTGCTTTTATTTTTTTTTCCTGCTTGACTGGAATTGAAACCTGTGGAGAACATTTCTGCCAGTGGCCCACAGCTGTCCTCTAAACATTTACAGGACTGGGGCCACAGGCACTGTTCCCTTCACAGGCATTTTGTCATTAGCCATGTTTTGGTGTAATAAAGCATGGGCTCCTTAGCTAGCAGAGCATTCTTTTCAGTAATTTGTGTCTGGCAAGAGAAAAAAAAAATTGGCTGTGATTCAGATACAGATCATTGCTTCAGTTTCCCCATTCTCAAGTATTTTTATCCATCTCTGACCATTTACTTTCCCTGTCAAAAAACATCTTTTATGCTTTTCTTGATAGCTCTATGTTAATCTAATGTTCAGCAATCTGAAATGCTTGTACTATATCATCAAAACAACATTAATGTCTTTGTACCATAAAAGCCATGGGTAAGAATCAATTTTATGTCACAGCTATCATCCTGATATAGCTGTAAAGCTCTGATCTAAACTAGATTGTCATGATTTCTGGGACACTCTCCTTAAAAGTCTATCTACTGAAAGCGACAAGTTTAATACAGGTAATTATTTACTGGAATTGAGCTGCACGTTGTTAATCACCTAGATTAGCTTTGGGATACCTACTTTCAGGGGAAGCCAGCTGGCAGCCCTTCTAAAGGAAGCGGGAAGATTCTCTGTTGGAGAGTCTACAAAGGAATACTTGCTTGGCTGAGGCTTTCCCCAAAACCCTGCTCCACAGCTATACCAGCTGCTATCCCTAGTACAGCTGGACCTCATTTATCTAGAGCAGTGAAAAGGTTACTGTCCTGCTTCACATGGGAAGATTTTGGACAAGAGGCAGTTCAAGGTCATGCCCAAGTCTTATATGAAAGTAATGACAGTAGTAGAGGGGGCATTTAAGTCTTGGGGAACGGCTGTTTAGAAGAGACAACAATCACTTCCCACCACATAACTCTACTTCTTGCCTCATTCTGCCTCTACATCCCACACCACCTTGATTAAAACACCTGAGCTTTCTTCAGCCTTCTTCTAGTACCTAACACGCTGTCTCTGATTCCAGGTCCTGCTTGTTCCCAGACACTGGTGGCACTATGTGGAATCCATTGACCCCATCACTGTCAGCATAAACTCTTGGATTGAACTGGTATTTTCCTTTTATCAAAACAAAAAAAAAATCACAGTGCTGCAACATTTCCATGCGTGCATACATTAGAAGTCAGAAAGCTGGCAAATAATCCTGTCCCAGATCTCATGACCTCATGAGCCAATTTTATTTCGGTGTGCTATGTTACAATTACATTGCTTCTTTCGTCCTCAGGGATGCCAGAAAACTTTGCAGACTTGCATATTCTACTGGCATCAATTGTCAGCCTCCACTAAATACAGCTATGCTTTGCCAGTGGCAAATCTATGTCAAGTATTTTTCTAGAGAAAGGGAGAAATAAATCTCTAATAAAAACAGTGGTAAGAATGACCTGGACAGAGGAATGATGCCACCTAAGCTGTGTTTCAGCTGCATGGGATCTTCAGGTATCAATGTCAAAGCATTTTGTCCCTTGCCTGTCTGGTTCAGTTTTGTAGGCTTTGCTGTATTCAGTGCTGGTGAGGGAAGAGCCTTTGTGGTTAGAACTTTCCCTGAAGAGCCTTCCAAAGTTACAGATCTGAAGCCCCAGTTCAGTAGAAGATGTATGCAACCTCAGTCAGGCAAACAATTAAACACATGCTAAACTTCTCATGGCTGATTTCTCATGGACTAATCAGCATGGTGACAAATACAAGATGACAAACACCAGCTTCACCTCAAGCACATGCTTACACGCAAAACTAATTCAGAATTTAAATTAGATGAACGCAATAGAAAGAGGGTGGCAGAGGATGTCTGAATTTTCATTCCTGATAGTTTTGATTTGCCTAGAGTTGGATTTTTTCTTGTATTTAATTAATTTTCTTTTCCCTAGGCTCCAATTTTTTCTCACTCATGTCACCTAGTATGTATGGGATGGCTCCAGGGATATCACCTCAAAGCTACAGCAGGTTTTCTGATTCAAATTGCTCCATCATTAATCCTAGTTTAATATTGAAAAAGGCCCTTTGAAATAGCCTGTGAAAGCCACCTCACTAAAATGGTTTTTGCATTTTTTTTTGCACTATTATTAGACTGGAAGTCTTGAGGGAGGTGAACACATGCATTCAGCTGCTGTTCAAAGACTACAGAATATACTTCTCATACCAGCTTCAAACCAAGTCTTCGCAAAGCAGAGACAAACGGGCATTTTCCTCACGGAGAAATTTTCCAGATGAGACTGTGTACTTAGAAAGAACAGCGGGCCCATAGCCCACACTGAGCTCGTGCAGTGACTGTAATCTAGTGCCAGAGAAAGCACCAACAATACTACAGCACAACCATTTAAGCCTGCCTTAAACTTGGCAGCTTGAAGGTAATTTAGAAGAACTGGCTGTGCACCCTATGCTCAGAAAGACCGTGATGTCAGCACACACTTGTGCTAGGCTGTGCCTCACAAACAGTCTAAACTCCATGGCCTTTCTGGTCATAAAAGTCTTGCTGAGATCCTGTTGGTGACAACAAGAGCTGTGTGTAGATGACATCATGAGCAGGAGTGTTGGATTTTGCTCATGAGTAACCTCTACCTCTCCCCCAAGATGATGATATGAAAAGCAACCAAACAGTTGCAGCCTAGGTGAAAGGTCCTTACAGGTGCTGTGCCTGCAGATGATGGTAGTGCCATTAGGTGTCAGGTAATCTACCTGTAGCCAATTCTAACATGGATGCTGAGAGACAACATTGAGAATGTTTTCATTACCAAACCCAGCAGCAAGCAAGAACTGCTTTTACCAGCTGCTTTTATACTGACAGATATGTATCATGCCAACATTTACAGTCCTAGCGAGACCATTAATTATATTGGCAGGCCTTTAGAGGAGAACTTTAACTTGTTTTCAGCTGGATGCAAGCTACTCAAAGCACTCCATTCTTCCTAACATGCTCTAATGCAATCAGTACAGCCCTGTTATCCATGAGACCAGGATAAATCCCAGGAGTGCAACACCATAAATTTCTGCATGTAAATTTAAAAAAAAAAATGTTTTGGGGACTTGTTATGTAAGACTATTAATAAATAAAGCATCCTCAGCTATCCCAAATTCTACTCAGGGGTCCCCAGATGAATTACTGCCTTCAACACTCATAGTAGCAAGATGCATGGATTGCTTGACATGTTCCCTGAAGCCACAATTAGGCAGTGCAGAGTTGTCTGTTGACTAGGTTACATCTTTCTTCCAAAAACCTGTATGCCTAAGCATCTCAACAAAACCAAATTTATGTATCCACGCCTAGACATCTGTCACTGAAGTCACTGAACTAAATCTTGTTCAGTCTTACCTCCTTTCACATACAACAACAACACAGCTAAATATGAAAGTCAAAAGAGATCTTATTTCTGCCATCCTAACTGGTACCCAGCTGCCCAGTGGGATGATGGAGGAAGTGAAGGTCTGAAACAAAATGCTAGCTACTAACTTGATTTTTAATTTGAGCAGTTATAGGGAATATGCTTTTCCTTCTGCTAATGTTTGAAGCTGCAGCAGTATATTAACTTCTGTTGCTATCACATGATACAGCATTTTGTTAAGTCTGAGCCTTGCTTTTGCTCATCTCTGACGCAGATGGTTGCTGCCTTTTCCTTTGTTTTAAGTTCTTAAATTAGACTTAATGTGTAGATATATAAAATTTGCTATATACTTTCATGGTCCTTTTAGTCCTAAGGAGACCTATAAATGCATATATTAATTAAATGCTAACATTCCATTGTTATTTCAAGCACCAGATTCAATTAATAGAACACTAATACAGAAAAAGAATTGTATACACACTGAAATCCCCCCCCCCCATCTTTATCTGCACAAGTAGCCACACCAAAGCCTGTGCTGCTACACAAGTGCTGTACACATGAATATGAGTTTCAGAAACCTGCAGCCTTTCAGCTACCTTACATACATGAACATGGCTTTCAGACTAAGGTCATCCATTTGGTTTTTCCCCCACCATCTTCCAATACCCTGTAGAGATCCAAGTGCTGACCTGTCTGCAACACTTTGTTCTCTCGAGGCAGGATGCAGATCATGAAGCCCGTGTAGAAGAAGCAATAACTAGAACACTGGTATGTGCCCTAAAATCAGCAGAGAGTTCCAGTGATGGAGATCCCTGGCTAAATCCCACTGAGGTAAGCACTCTCCTGCTCTCTTGTAACAGTGAGAGCATAGAATTACTGACATTTTGCTTAACTCTGCATTTCTGCTGCCTGAAAGAATTCTAAATTCCTTCCTCTTGTGTAGGGATAACAATCCACAGAAGGTAATCATGCAACACTGAACTGAAACATTCCCGCTTTTAACTGAGGGCATTTTTGGGTGTTTTCTTAGGTTGAGGCAACATCCCATGAAATCAATCTCCAGTACCTGAATCAAGCAGTGTCTGCATATTTCAAGTGTCAAAAGGCAAACGTGCCAGAGCAGGCACATCCCAGCAGCAGTGGAGCACAGCAAGAGACAAGAGCCTCACGCAAGAGGAAAAGGCAAGTTAGCTGTGAGACAGAGGACTGCCAATTACTAAACCATGAGTTCAGCTCTTCAACATTTAAAGCAGAAAAGTTGCAGAAAGTACCTTTTGGGCCTCATCTCATTCAAGTTTTACCGCAGTCTCAAGAAACAAGCTCTGTGGGTGCAGGTGCAGTTGCAAGTGACGATAGAGATCTTCTCCATGAAAATGAAGGAGGACATTTTGGAAAATTACACTGCACCAGGAAGCAATTGTTAATGAGTAATGACTGCAGAACACCTGCAAATCAAATGGATTCAGACAGTAGTCCCAATGCCTCGCAGGCAGCCCTATCCACCAATGATTTGCTGGACTGCCTGGTTAATCCACATGTCATCAGGTTAGTGGCTCAGCTGCTCTTGGAGAGAGCAAGAGTTTAATGCCAGAGCACTTCATTTTTGAAATAAAGAAATCAAATTTCAGCCTTGTTCCGGGTCCTTAATAATAGAGTGTTTTATTTCAAATACTTTTTAAGATACAAACACAGGTATTTGGTTAAGTATCAGAATGAAGCTTGAGCTCAACTAACTGATTCATAAGGGATAGGGAGAGAAAGGTGTGAGTAATCAGAGTTCCTCATTGTTGCAGAAAGAGTACACACAGTTATGATTCCACCTTGTTGCATGGACTTTATACAACTCCAAGCATCCATGCATCTTAAACACATGCTTTTCATGTCTTCTGTTAACATGCAAAACAGTCTCAATGGGATTGCATCACCATAACGCTACCAGAATTTAAGAAACAGTTCTATTGATACAGTTCATGCTTGCACACTGGCATTGCTGGGGCAAAAAGATTTGAAAAGGGCTAGAAGATGTCTCGGTCACATCTGCTGCCCTTAGTGGCTCACCAGGCTCATAGGGAGCAGGCTGTCAAGTAAGGTAGCACCATTTAGGTACGTTGGCATGTCTCCTTCAAGGCTTGCATCAATGACACCCCACTTCAGACCCATCATTGCACTTGTTTCTTTCTGACTGACCACAGGAGCAGGGCCCAGAGATCACTGCTGCTGCTGGGACCATTTGCACTGGGGAATAGGGCAACAAACATTGTTTTAATTCACTGAGCAAAAGTAATCTTGCAGTGAAATAGGCAGTGAAAAGGAAATACGTGAGGGAGGAAAAGCAGTATGAAGGAAGAGGAGAGCAGCACCGCCTTTCCTATACCTAAGATATAAGCTTCCTTAGCTTAACTCCCTACAGCAGAGGTGCATACATCCCAGTACACACATCCCAGTATCTACACTGACCATTTTCTCCCTTGGCATTCAGAATGACACCCTTGTAAAGGCTCACACAACATTTCAAAGGTCTCTGCAGGACTCACCCCACAGGCAGAGGCTCCATTACCCATATGGAGGACCTGTCTTGGGGGGGCTGAATTGCATGCATTCAAAGACATTGCTCACCGCACTGAACAAATACCCTGTCTGGAGAGAGTTGCATTTTATGCCTGTCCAGGTGCAGCCCATGATTTAAGAGCCAGACTGTGGCCAGAAACCATTAGCAAAGGGGACAAGGAGAAGAGAGCAAGGCTGTTTATGACGCGAGGCAAAAGCACCAGAAGGACTTTATGTCTCAGAGGCATAATATAAAATCACACTCATATACTCAGCACACAGAGGTAGAAAGAGAAATGACCACAAATTTAGCAAGTCATGTATGGCAAATGGCCCACAGGCCAATAAGATAAATTTATAGCTCTGACCAGAGTCACAGGATACTGAATGCCATGATTTCTGACTCCATTTCTAAATTCATGGCCACTCTGTGGAGAAGCTTGGACAAGTTTCTACATATTCATAGTGTTAAAAATAAATGATTTCTGACCTCTTCAGTGACAGCTCAACTCAACAGAGAGCAGGAAACTCAGCCCTCCAGCAGCTGCAAGGAAACTGCTTTGCTCTGCAGTCACCAAGAAAGCTTCCTCCCCTGAAAAGTATTCCCTCCTCTCTGTCAGCAATGGGCATAGCAACAACAGCTATAGAGCAGGTGGTGGCCTAAAGTCATCATTGGAGTGGTTACAGAAGTGATACACTCCTTATCTCTGCTACAGACCAACAGTGCAAGATGGGCACCACACAGCTGAACATGGAGGCTAAAGCCATGCTGCAGCCCTGGGGCCTGGCCAAGCACTGCATTGGGCCTGCATGGTCATCTCCTTCATGTGCAGGCTGCCCCACTGCCCAATGGAAACCCCTCCCCCAACATTCCCATTTTTTAGCACTCTGCTATGGCTCCCTTCACTCCACAGAGCAGCTCAATTGCAGAGCTGTGACATATGTTACAATACAGCATTAGCCATAAATTGACATTTTCACTGATAACAAACTTGGCACCCTGATGGGGCAGAGGAAATTGTTCTGCATTGCTAACTGCCCTTTAAAAATAAAAGCAGTACTGCAAATCAGTACCTTCACCTGCCAGTAAGCTCCTTGCTGTATTTGCCAGCCGCAAGCATGAATGCTCAGGTGTGTGGTATGGGAGCATCCTTGGATGCACACTCCTGACTGGTTGATGAGGAAAAACCATTGCAAAAGGATTTTACCACCCAGTTCAGTTGAACTTGGGAAGAAAAGGAAACCAGTGCTGTGTTACTCCATATTCTTTTCTATTCTCACATCCATTTCAGCTGCGCTGGGCTCTGTAGCACAGTAACATGCTAGAAAACAAGCTGCTCACTCCCTGCTCAGCGGAATCCAGTGCTGCGCATGTAGAGTGTGAACTTTGCTCCTTCCAGAGCTCTGCTAAAATTGCCCCAGCAACAAGCTTCAATCCCGTGCAATGACCCATGTAAACCACTTCAGAAAGGTCTGAAACAAGCACCAAGGACTTTTAAACCTAATTTCCAAGCAGAGGAGGAAGGCCCACAACTATGGTGATGAAGGTCACAAAGGTGACTTGCAAAAAGGGTTTTCCTCTCCCTGGGGACTGTTCAACTCACACAGAGCCATCTCTGCCTCATCACTCCCAGCTCTGAACTGCTGCAACATCCAGAGGGTTACATTTCTTCCCCAGGCACTGCCATGCCTCCTCCTTCTGGCCCATGCAAGACACCTGGCAGCAAACCTCACCTTTCCCACTTAACCAGTGTTGGGGCACAGCACATGCATCCACTCCAATTAGCAGCAGCCCCAACAAAGCAGGCTAGAAAACCACCATTAAAATGAAAAGTGATGTTGTATAAACAGAAGGCAGAACAAGCAGGACCATAACACAACTCATTGCTATCCCCAGACAAATGATCCCCCATAACTTACACAGACCTCAGCACAACAAGCGAGTTCTAGCCTGGTTCCCTCAGGGAGACAATACATCACCTCTATCCCATTCTGAATTTGCTCAGAGCTTTGGATTTTTCATCCAGAGAGCTTAGGGTCATTGCCAAATACAGGGCTTTCTGCTGTGCAGCAACTGCTCATTGAAATGGGGTTTAATTCCTTGTTTTCTATGGCACTAACTAGAAGCTGAAGCCTCACAAAAACTCTGAGAAGAAGCATCAGGCCATAGTTTGTTAAAATCAAACCCACCCCCATTGTCACAGCAGAGAAAGGAAAAGATGACCAAGCAGGTCCTTCACACTTTTGCCTCATTGAAAGTCAACACAAAAAGCAAAGTAATAGTACTTGTGCATTTTCTGAATGTGCTTTGAACAATAAATCCTGTCCTGCATAGCAAAGTCAAAAACATCTTGCATCTGCCAAAAAGCAATCAGGACCAATTAATGAAAATGTAACTTCCACAGCTGCTGCTGTTAACATACCTCGCAGCATTCCCAGCACCAGGGATACAATTAATCCAGTTAGCACCACCACACAGAGCTGCCCATACCCACAGGGTCAGGACTAGTCCTCATCCTTCTGTAGGAGCTGCTGGGAAGCTCTGGGCACTGGCCAGAGCCTCTCCTGCAGAGAGCAGTGAGCCCTGACCTTGTGCAGGCACATACACAAGTTGCACAAGAGCACAGCAAAGATAAAACAATCCATCCTGCGTACTTTTTGCAGCCCTTTTCCTGATTCACACCACACGTAACAACTACCTCCATATGATACTCAAAGCACAGCAACTCACCTTTAGCAGCAGGACAAGATGGGTGCAGTCACAGCAGGGCTTCTGGCAGGTCCCAAGCACAAGTCTTTGCAGGGAGCAGGCAGGGCTAAGAAGATAGCAGCATGCAGCTCACCCACAACCACCAAGGGGAACAAAGCACAACACCCACACCCCAGTACAGAGCTGCTCTCCAGGGCTGAGTTTAAATAAGGCCCGTGGGTGGGTGTAGGCCCAGGTGAGGCCACTAAGGCCTGAGAGGCTCCTCCTGCAGTGCTGCAGCAGGTGGGAGCCATCAGCACAATGAGATGCTGCAGGTGCTGGCTGGAGACAAAGGGGAGGGCCCATATAGAGCCTCCTGCAGCCCCAGCTGTGACTGAGTGTTGAGGTAGGATTACGGTCAAGGGGTGTCCTGAGGGGGGTTTCTGGGTTGTTTTATTCATTCCTACCGGTAGAGTCTCTTAGAAGCTTAAAAAAGTCATGGCCAATGGGGAGTTGATTTCTCTGGGAGCACCTGGGGACTCCTGGGGCACAGGAGAGTTTCACCCAGCTCATACTCCATAAGCTGGGACCACCAGCACTTGAAATATTTAACTTAAATCACTTGAAAATACTGGGCTTAAAAATGTGGGTAAGCTGTTGGGTCAGAAAAGCAAGATGTGCTAATGGAGGTACAGACCTCTCCAAGCCAGTCAGTAGTTTAGCAATTACCTGATACAGTAACACAGAAAAAGGTTCTTTGGACAAATGTGAGATCGCTCACGTTAATTAAAGCATCTGAGCTCCTGCTGCAATAGTGGACTTAAGCTGTGCTATTGTACAGCAGTGGTTGAACAGCCACTGCTTTGATGCAATTAAGGAAGAAGCAGGGAATTGATGAGTGCTTCCAGAGAGGGCTGGGACCTGCTGCTGGCTCCCTGAGTGGCCGTGGGGGAAAGTGGACCACATGCTTCTGTATTACTCCTAATGCATCTCTTGTCTCATTGGAAATGCCCATAGCTTTCCCATCGTCATCTTGTGGCATTCATCCCTCTGTCTTCCTCCCTGGTTTTGCTCAAGGGTGTGATTTGCTGGGCCATGGTGCTGCACCCCAAAAGGTGCCGGTGCTCTCCATTTCTGCTCTGCACAGCACAAATAATAGCATGCACAGCACACACCGAGGTGGCTCCTTGAACAGCTTTCTTTTTTCTTCTTGTGCCACAGCAAGTCTTTTATTCTCACGGCTACAGAAAATCAATGCCTCTTTTCAGTTAAAAGTCCTGGCTTGAAACTTTCGGTGCCTTGAATCATCCTCCTGTGACTAAAAGGCCATCAGAGCCTTCCCAGTGCAGGGAGGCAGCGGACAGCACTCAGCCCTGTGCCAAGCACCCCAATTCTGACCCCACCAAGCCTTATCCCAGCTTCAACCAGGTTCACCTTTACATGGAAAATGGGCATATTTCCCATCAACTGGGAGAGAAGCAGGAAGATGGAGGTGTGAGCGGCCCTTCAGCCCTCAGGATTGGGTTCTAACAATTGCAGGAGCAATGCTGATGATTTCCATTGATGAAAATGCAGTCTTCTAAATGGTTTCTCAAACAATTAATAGAGAAGTCAAATAACCCGAATGAATGATAACGTTTTAAAGTAATTATTTGCTGCAAATGAACACAAATGATTTCAATATATAACACATTAGCTGCAGCAGCTGGGAGATCCATCATGATTCGAGGTGTGCTCAGTGCTGGGGCCCTGCCTCAAGTCTTTCTGCAGCCGTAAATTCTCATTTTCTTCCCTCTAATATAAATGCTGTGTGGATTTTCCTTCCAAGCTCACAGCAAGCTTTTCCTTTTTTCACTCATCTGCTCTCCTTTGCTTTCTGCTGTCTCAATGGAGGAAAGCACTGTGCAGGATGCAGACTGGCCTTGAGGCTCAGCTGCCCTAAAGCCTTTTCCTTTGCTGGAGAAGCAGTTTGGGCACTTTGATAGGGAGGTGCAGTGGGGGAACCTCTCCAAGTCCGGCTGTGGTCTCCCAGCCTCTCCCGCATTGCAGGGACCTCCAATCACATCGCCAAGCAGGGACCAAACTTCAAATCAATCATGGGGACAGATATTTTGTGGGCATGATGCAGTCTCTTCCACTTGATTTGATCACAGCCTGATTATATTACACTCCCTGGCACCTCTCTATTTGGATGGAAGGCACATGCTTCCCAGCTTTTATTTTCATCCTTCCAGGCAGCCGATACCGAGTAATACAATCAGCAGTGACAGAAAGTTTGTTTCGATTAATGAGAGAGAAAAGTTCTGGGGGAAGGAGAGGATGGAGCAGCAGGGTTGTAGGATGCTGGTGATAACTGGGATTACTGGGGCTAATTGTGCCAGTTCTTGTCACTCACAATTTCCCAGGCTAACCTGGATGGCTGGAGATGTCTCAGGTGCTCACGGTGTTGGTTTTGCCACTTCCTCTGCCAGACTAGTTTAACATCCCTCCCACATCCGAGGACATCATGGACAGCAAGTGATGATGAGGATGGGAAAAAGCTTTATCCATGCTGTGGCCTGCTCCTGCTCATCCCAGGACAGGTGGGCTCCCAGAGTGCTCTGCCAAACTGAACATTTGGAACTAAAGGACCCAAAACACCAGCTACCAGGGGGAAGTCCTTTTCCTTTCCTTACTTATTCCTAAGAGCTGAATTTTTAGTCCAAGGAGCTCTGTGGCAGTCTCGGAGAAGACCCTATGAAACCTGCTTTGTGGAGAACAGAAGTTCAGAAATAATGGGAAGCTTTTATCCACAGCAAAACCTTTGCCATAAAACTTCATAAAGTGCATTTCTTCTACAGTGGGTCCCCCAGGGCCTAAAAAATAAATATCTGAGGATTCATGCAGTAATAAAAGTCGATAAAAGTCTTTGAAGCAAATGGGCTATTGAGGAATTAGGTGTGGGAATAAATGGATGGATTCCTCTACAAATCTCTTCATAGAGGTGCTCTGACATAATGAAGACACAGTAGGTGCATTAGGAAAAAACCCCACTTTAATAACGGCTGTACCTTATGGCTTTCCCTAAAGAGACAGTTTGCCGGATGGGAAATCCTCTCCATGGCTTTCAGTGGGTGAAGAGATGGAAGGAGCCGACGCGACCCAGCCCACGAGGTGGTGCCAGGAGGAAGCAGGATGCATCCGGGGCTGCTGCCCGGGGCCCTGTGTCTGTACCCATGCATGGTGTCCCTGGGTGAGTGCCACCTGTGTCCCCAGTGCTGCAGCACCACAGATGGACATCGCTCTCGGCTTTCATTATCATCAGTTTCAGTTTTCCAAGGAAATGCCAGGCCTCTATAAACCCTCTCTGCTGACTGCAGAGCTCAGGGAAGGGTTTTGGCTGAGCAAGCGTTTCTATCGCAAATCTAAATATTTATGCTACAGCTGTGTAAACAGTCAAAACTCAAAGGGTTTTTATTTTTAACCTCCCTGATTTCCAGCAGGGGATTGGTATGGATGTATTGTGCAGAGTCGGGCGTCTTCTTCTGTCACTTATTGCATGTTGGTGCCAATCAGTCTCCTCTCTGAAGGAGTTTCGCTATAATGATTTGTATGGCAGATCCAGATGGAGAGGTACCAGATGATTGTTACTTTATGTTGTGTTGTCTATCTGGACACCAAACGTCCATCTGCTTGAATGCAGCAGCTCAAAATTACACCACATTAAAAAGTAAAAATAAAACAGGCTGTTTTTAAAACGTGGTGTTCAGGAGGGAGAGAAGTGATTCCCTGCATGCTGCAGAAGGACACGTCAGCAACCTCAGCTCGGCCATCCAGCCTCTGCTCATCAAGACTGCGCATGTCAGGGAGCTTTGCTCCCCGGGGCTGTGAGAAAGCCTGTGGCAGTGGGATGCTGCAAACACACAACCATGATGTTCAATGGGAACAGCACAAATAAAGTGGTGGACATTCAGTGACCCCACAAAGAGCAAAGGCACTGCCACACCAGCAGCACAGCCCTCCAAAAATCCACTCTAAGGAGACGCAGCACTCCATTTCCCTGAGGAAAATCAATGCTTGTTTATGTTACTATCCTCCAATCTCTGTTTTAAAGTAATTCATGGCATAGCCAGCACTATTAATTTTATTAAACTGTTATTAGTGGGCAGATATTATTCCGCTCCATTGATCTTAAGTTGATGCAATTACCAGTTGGGAATCGAGCACCATATGTCTGGAAGTTTCAGCTCTGTAACCTGAAGCTGTACAGCACAACTGCACCCAGGCAGATGCTGGTGATGGGAATCAGGGAGCTGCTGATTTCCAGGTGGATCCAAAACAAGCGAGGAACTGCCCACATTTTATAACTTAAACCCTTTTAAAGAGGAGGCATTGCCATTAGCCTGGATCTGAGCTATACACCAATGGAGAAATGTACTCAGGTATTCACCTCAAGTCTCCTGGGTTCTGTAGTCCATAGAAAGCTCATCATTGTGGATTATTGGCTAACTCATGCACCTGCTGCTATGAGCAGGGAGTTTCTACAGATACAGCTTGTTCTCCCTGTGCAGAAAAGGCACCAGTCATCAGGAAAGGATCACGTCCAGCTATTTTGCTCTGCATGCAGAGGACAGTCCTCACTTGGAGGCTTCAGGTCACATCTTAAAGCTGTATTCACAGGGAAAAATTGAGTTTGTTCAGTCAAAACCAGACGCTCAAGGAATGGAATAGAATGGAGAAAAGAGATATTTCCTGTGCTATGGTCTTGTAGTGTTAAATGAAAGATGGATGGATGGATGGATGGATGGATGGATGGATGGATGGATGGATGGAGATAGTGAAGAATAAACAGAGAAGATAAGAGCCAACCCACCAGGATGCAGCAGTCTCACAGATGGCAGACAAAGCTGATGATAGACACTGGATTTGAAGGAGGACCAAGATAACTGCTGAAGGCCTTGGCAATGGAAACAGGAGGAAATCAGCCACCAAGAGGCCTGGCTCTTTGCAGTGCACAGTACTGGAGAGGGACACCAGGGGGATATCAGTGCCAGCAGTTTGCTCCTATTCTGGAGGAGATGCTGGTGTTGGTGATTTTGGAGCTCAGACATCTGCTGGTTCCTGCTGATGGCTTGTGCTCCAGAGGGAGCAACTGATTTATGGGCCCGACTGCACTCAGCTAAAATGCTTGTTCATTATGAGCCATCAGCCTTGCCTCCCATGCAAAACAAATAAACAAAGAAAAGAAATTACATGCTCTTCTCCCCAACCAAGGCATTTTCTGGCAGCATAAAGCCCTGCAGGGTGTCTGTGCTGTGCTGCAGCACATTGAGCGGTGCCACAAAGCCCAGCCCATTACCCTATGGCCACAACACAGGAGCAGAGACTGGCATCCCAGATGCATCCATGAGGCTGGCTGCACAGAGACAGCACTGGGACGGTCCCCTGATGCCTGTTGCCATGCCTGGGGCACAGCAAGGCATAAGCATCCTCCCTTGGATGCTGTGGGATGGCGGACAGGGCACAGGGGCTCCTCAAACCCAATATTTCATTAGCAAAGTTGTTTGCGAGGTGATGCCAATATGGGAGTTCAGAATTGTGAGTGTTTTTGCTCTTGGAAGGGTGTTGTTTCAGCCATTTAAAGCATGCCTGAGGTGTTTATTTTACCCTTTTGGAGATCAGGGTTGAAGTTGCCTGGGTGCCCGTGGCAGGAGCAGCATGATGTGTTTCCTGGAGAGGTTTTGGGCAAAGACCAAGTTCACAAACAGCTCTCTGAAAGTAGAGCAGGGGTACGTTAGAGGTACTTGAGCCCCTGTTTGTGTCCCTGGTGCTTGGCACTCTTCCCTGGATACATGGCATGGTAGGAGCCCCTGCCTGTAAATGGCAGCAGGGTTTGGCTGATCAGCAGGTTAGGATCTGTTGTATTTTATCTGCTCTCCAAAAAAACCTGTATGCAGACACAGATCCGACTGACACAGTTGATGAAAAACCTCCTCTTTATCCACCCTGATGGCTGCAGGCCTCTATCAAGTCTGAAGACAAAGTTTTCCAGCCATAAGTTTTGTGCCCTGGAGTTTCATTTCCCTCCAATAGAAGTTTTCTGTTTCTTCTTTGAGCATTTTGCTGGCAGAGTTTCAGCCATTCTTACACATTAGTTGTGGGTCTGGCCATGTATTGAGTTGAAGACAAATATCTGACCAGCACCTCATGGGCTGTTTCTTTGGTTTTCTTCACAACCTGGAAGGCTGAAGAGAAGACCACCAGCAAGGAAGGTAGTGGCACTGGGGGCTCAGGAGAGAGGGCCCCACTTACTATCGAGCACTTTGAAGCTGATGCGACATGTGGTAGTTTTGGGGCACTTCACACTGAGCTTGATGCATTGCCTTTGGAACCAAATTCATCACCTCTTCCGTCACACTCCATATACTGAATCAGAGTCACCACCTACTGAATTAAAAACTTCACATGCGGTTCACGTCCTACCGTAAATCAGGCCAAAATGGAATTAAATGCATTGTATGCTAAGAACTCATTAATCAGCCCATAAATTAAACATGGCACAAGCCTTTTGGAATGGCTGTGCCCAGATATAGCCTCAGGGTCCCCTGGGGAGCAGACACCACTGAAGTGACAGAGCCTCGCCATTCATCTTGGTACGTTTGTCTGTGCTGGGATCTGTGGTGCACCAGGTCCTGGACCCACCCAAAACCTGGGCATCCAGCCCTGTAACTTGAGCACCCTTCTAAACCCCCTAAACACAGCAGGGCTGCTGGTACCCAGACATTCCTCTTGCAGTGCTAAGCACCTGCAGCTCTACAGAAGCACAATGCTGTCAGATACCTTCTTGGATCCAATCCATGCTATTTCCTTTTATTTTCCTATTCATTTGGTCCTCTCAAAATCTGTTCAGGAGCAATTAGAGCCTGTCAGCTAGAAGCTGATGCAACTTTTATTTAATTAGCCCGGCAGCCAATAAAAATGCCATTCATCAATATCTCATGGAAGGTGTGGCTGGCAGCAAGGGGGAAATTTGTCATTTCTCCCTGACATCCAGATGGCTGCAGAGCATCCATCAGTGATCCAACCGCATGTATGGACACATACACATCTGGGAGAGAGATCAGCCGGGAGGCACTTATCCGAAAAGCAGTTATGGGGGAAAACTGTGTGTTATTAGTTGTTAGTACAAGACTGTCCCAGATGCTCTATTAGCAAGTCACATCGGTACCGTGGACTACAGACCGTGGCCAGCATAGGCAGAAAGTAACGTTGGAGGGGTTTTTCCTCTCCTGCCCTATGTTGCTGTCCTTCTCAGCAGCAGGAAAGAGCAGAGATGTGTTAGGAGAGCCCAGGGCCAGCAGCATGGGCTGGAGGAGAACAGAAAAAGCATGGGCTGGGGGCTTCACCATCACTGCTGCCTTTGCCCTCAGAAGGAGGACAACAGCCCCTCTCATTGCCCATAAACACATTGGAGATGGCAAAGAGGGGACTCAGGATACTCAGAACTGATGGACCCCAGCAAAATTTTGGGGTGTTCAGGATGTCTGAGATAGGCTTTGAGCAACACCCTCTTGGCCTGAAAGCTTTTCCATATGTCGACATTCAAAGCATCACATAATTGCCTCATCTTCAGCCAAACTTATATCAGAAGGACACCTTTGGCATGGGTGGATCCCAGATGGTAGGTACTCTGGCCAAGAGGATGGGGAATATTGGTCTGCACCTTTCCAGGCCTGACCCTGTGGTGACAAAGGCTTCACCAGCTCAAAGGGATCAGGTCCTTGCAGGAATTGCCTGCCAGCACAGTTTGCAACTTCAGCACTCATTACAACTTGCTAAAGAAAATAAATCAATTATCACAGGGCAGTTCGTAGTTGGCAAACATGAGCGATGGTATCTTCATAATTAATGTTTGTGAGAAAACAGCTTAATGGCTTGGTTCCTTTTGGCTGGCTTGATGTGCAATATATGGCAGTCAGTGCAAGCAAGGATAGTAGCTGGTATCACTTTATCCTTGGTGTCCAGCTGGTAGCTGTGGCTTGTGAACATGAACTCAAGGCTGTTTGCTCTCAAATCTTAGTCCCAGTAGCAGCAGAGAGCTGCAGGTGTCACTGCATCAATGGTTGTGCCCCCAAACTGGGAAATGCCCAGGGACCTGGATGCAGGGCAACTTCTCAGGGCTGCTCCATACATCTGCAGAGTGCTGTGGGATGCAGATGCCCTGAATTTCACAGACAAAACACCCATCCTTGTGTTGAACCTGGAGCAGCACCGTGGGCTACCCAGCTTCCGAAAAAATGCAGCTGTTAATGGGAACAGCATTTCTGGCACATTACAGTGATTGATGCTGAGTTGATCAACAAGAAAATTGTTAAGCAAGCCTTAAAATGAAGTGAGATGAAGGCTTAAATACCAGGTGAAACTATCCCTGCAATGGGGATTATTGCAGGACCGAAGACTTGCATGCAGACATGCTGAAACTCACTGCCAGGCCCACCACTGCTTCCAAAGGGAGGGAGCAGAGTGCTTACACTACAGAAAGGGACGGGCATCGAGCAGCGGGCACTCGCGGGCTGTGATAGGTCTGAGCCAGTGGTTTTACTGCTTACCAAATAAAAGCTACAAAAAATGCTTTCTCTATGAACATGCTATTCCATGCCAAGATGAGATGCTTGCCTGCTTGTATTCTGTTCCATCAAGTCTTGCTTGATTTGGCTTTCTCTTGCTTAAGACCAACGTGATACGCTGTGCTGGGAGCTGCCAACTTCAGTCATTTTTGTTGGTGTGACATTTGGTATTTCACAATTCCTGGGGGCTCTTCTTTTGAGAGTCTCAGGTTTTTTTTGCATTAAAACAAGTACATTATTTCCAGGTCGGGTGTGGAGAAACCTATGTGCGGCATCCAGCTTCCAAACCCAAAAGGAACATTTAAAAAAAAAAAAAAAGAAAAAACAAACACACAAAAAAATGAAAAACCCTCAAACGTGTTATCGTTTAATCATCTGTGCTTTTCAACCACCATTCCCCTGGGGAACCCGATGCACAGATTTTCTGCTAACAAAAGGCGATTTTACTGGAGAACAAACTCACTTCTCATCTCTGAAGCCTGGCTCACGTTCCAGTGAATTCCTGCATTGTGCATGCACAGCTCACGGTCAGAAATCGCAGGGCAGAGCTGGCCCGGTGCCCAACATGTGGCCCAGTGCCCAGCACGTGCTTCCTGTGAGTCTCTGTTCCGCTGCTGTTTTCCCCTAGAAGATGGCCCTGTCTCGGTGAGAGCTTCCCCACCGGTTACCCAAAACTCACGTGAGCCTCGGCGTTCACACCAGGCTTTCCCACGGGGTGTAACATCCTCCAGATGTTAGGACCAAACCCAGCACATCCTTCTGGATCTCTCCTTTCTGCAAAGTCTCGAGGTGGCCTCCTTGCTCCGAGCTTGCGCTCAGAGGACCTATCTACTAAAGCACTTATAGGCTGAACAGACCCAGCAAGCTCTGGGCTGAGAGGGAAAACCAGCTCCTTTTGCCAGCACATCGTGTTAAGCTTCTATATTTAAAATGACTACATAAATGAAGAAATGAAAAACAGGTCTAAGCACTTTACCAGGCAAATCCGATTTCTGCTTAGGAGAATTGGATAGAATAAAGCTAAAAAAAATTTGCTTCAAGGATGAGATTTAATTGAAAGTCCCAGCGCTGGTTCTCTGACTGCACTTGTAGTTCAGAGAATAAACCTGCCAGCCATCAATTGTCTTAAACAAGATAATTGTTAATCCTGACTTCAGCTGTCAAAAAGAATGAGACTGCAAACTAAGAGGGGCATGAGGAAAAACCCAATCACTTGTTTGTTAAATATTTGCAACATGTCATATCAATAATGGATAATAAGAGAATATTGGTCCTCCAGAGCTGATGCACAGCACAAAGCTGTGCTGAATTCCATCTAACTGTTATCAATAGCACATTTATTATAATAATAGATGAAAAACAAGCTTTCTGGCTGAAAAACAAGATCTATTTGAGCTCGAGCTATTTGGATGTATTCTAAATGTTGTGATTAAAATGCAGCATGAATGTTCCTTTAAAAAAAAAAAGAGAGGGAAAGACTGAAGAATAGATCTGCTACAATTATATATGCCATCCAGCTCTGACTCAGTAACCTGAAAGAAAAAAGAAAACAGGGAGAATTGCATTTGTGTCCAGCCAGGCATTTCTCATCTTCAGGGTTTGATTCAGAGCCAAGCTAACAGAGCCCTTCCTGCTGGGTCGGGATCCAGCCCCCCGGCCTGAGGGTTTGAAGCAGGGAGCAGCCAGATTGCGCTGAGCTCCCTACACAGGTCAGGGTTTGATTAAGCTCTGGCAAAGGAACCCAGCTGAAATCTGTCTTGCTCCAATCAAAGACAACCATCGTTTACGGGTGGAATTAGAAACACAAGAAACTGTAGAAAGAGATAAAGCAGCCACCTGGGTGAAAAGGGAACAAGGTTTTGCTTCTGGAGCAAACAGCTCAGGGATCGAGGGGCTGCAGCGGCACCCTGCCCTCTGCTATTGCATGTGTTCAAACCTGCGGGACACAATCTGCCTCCCACTGCAAGGAGAGGCTGCCTGCTGCCTCCTGCCACCCTGCCATTAAGTTCCTCTTTGTTCTGACAAAGCAGAGACTAGCGACTTAGAGCAATCTTCCCCCAGCTCTCTAAGTAATTGCATTCTCTTATGTCTTTTAATGATAAGCCCCATGAGGCCCAAAATATTGCACGTGCAAGCCAAATTGGCCCATCAGCTCAGTTTATCAAAGGGACCTCATTAGATCTCAGTCTTTGATGAAGACAGGAGCCATCAAAGTCTACCCTACTGATTTTCTGAGTTTACTTTGCCTGCAGATCCATGGTGTGAAGTGCACTCAGCCTCCAGGCATTGCACTGCTAATGGGAAGCTGTGATGAGGAAGGCAAAACTGTGAGAGAGAAAGTAGGAAAAACCACAGCAGAAACCTGGGACAATACTGGAGCTCTGAGCAACCTGATCTAGCTATAGATGTCCCTGTTTGCTCATTGCAGGGCAGTTGGAGTAGATAGTCTTTAAAAATCCCTTCCAACTCAAATGATTCTATGAGTGGAGACTGAACAGGCAAGATGAACCCTATAATGGGCATCACCATGAGTAACACCATGAGGCTGACCAAACCCCTTTTTGGAGGTAGCAGTTCCCTTGGAGTGAACTATCACTACAAGGAGACCCATCTAGGAGATGAAAGGGTGACTGCCAGCAAGGAAACACAGAGCCAGCAGAAGACAGGATTAAAGAAAGAAAGGCCTGCTGTGCACTCCAAACTTTCAGAAGTGAGAGATTTGTTCTATATGCGCTGGGAAGACTTCTCTACTCCTCCCAGTCTAGTAAGCCCATGGATGGGCACTGGGAGCTGTGTTAGTGACACCAGCAAGAGATGCTGAGCAGATAGAAGCAAAAATCCAAAGAAATCATCTGGGATTCCTGGCTTAGAATCATATCTGTTGGAAGGAACCCTTAAAGGCCAACCTCCCTGGAAAGAACACAGACACCTACAGCTCAATCAGGTTGCTCAGAGCCTGGTCCAGCCTGACCTTGAGTGTCTCTGGGGATGGGCATGCACCACCACTCTGGGCAAACTGTCCCAGTGCTTCACAAAAGGGTTTCAGGGGATGCTAGTAAATTAATGGCACCAGGACTAAACTGACCAAAGATAAGGCCTTCTCCAAAGAAGGGAGGGGTGACAGAAGACTGGAGCAGTGTTTCACATCATAGCTGCAAGCAGTGAATGTGAACACAGTAAGATATTACCAAAAAAAAAAAAAAAAAAAAAAAAAAAAGAAAGACTTTACTGTACAAAACCAGCTAGTTCTGAAGCACTCAATGGCTTTTAATAGTTTTCAGCTCAAACAGAAGAGGGAACTCAGAGCTTACATTACAGTAGCTTGAGGAGCATTGTGAGGAACAAAGCACAAGTCCTTTGGTTTCAACCAGCACATACAAAAGGTGTGCAAGGAAGAGCCAGAGAGTTCCTTCAGCAGGGATTTAGAGGACTCTGCTGGCACCATGAGCTCAGGGGGATTCTTCACAGCTCTAAAGTTATGGTAGAAGATGGATGGACCATCTGCCAGCAAACAGGCAGGGCCATTTATTTATTTCATGCAAGAGAGTGCAGTGCTCAAAACAGCCTTTGGGGAAAAAAAAAAAAAAGAAAAGCTGTGACTTTAGTTCCAAAAGAAAGGCTACAGACAGGAAAGGGCAAAACGTAAGCATTGTTCAGGCTGTCTGATGCCCAGTGTGGTGTAGCAAAAGAAACCACCGTCAAGACAAGCGGGCAGGAAGAAATGCCCATCCCAGATTGGTTTTCTCCTTCTTCCTCACAAGAGAAGGATGCACAGATGAACTGGTGAGGCCAGGGCTCCAGAGCCTCCAGCGTAAGTGGGAGACTGAAAGAGCAGCCCAGCTATACAGACTGTACAGTCCAAACCACTCACGCAATGAGATAAATTAATCTAACAAGTGATGTTCACTTGCTTGTCATTTCATTGCCTTGGCTGCCAGTTGCTATACTGCTGGGTTCTGGTATACAGACACTGATTGACATTGATCTGGTAAAACACAGCATGGAAAGGCCTTGAGGAGATGCAGCAGCAGCTTGACCCAGAGCTCACTAGGAGACTTGTTCACTTCATTACTAACCACTCAAGATGGCAAAAAAGGAGGAGTTTAGAGCAAAGCAGTGATTTTCTTCATGCCATTTCTTCAATGTGGCACAAAGCCAACTCAAGGCAAAACATTTGAGTGCCCCCAATTTTTGTCTTCCTGGAAAGGTGAGTGAGGGCCTTATGGAACCCACGGGCAGCCCCAAGGGAAGCAGTGCTGCAGTCCATACTTTGGCAGCTTCACTGTGGATTTTGCTTTTTTTTTTTTTTTTTTTTTTTCTTTTCCCAAATTGGTCAGGAAACTCAAAGGCCTCGCACCACCTCCTCCTACATGACAGGTTTATCACATGTATTGACATGACAGACTAGGCTAAAACCAGCTGAAACTAGAAATGTTCCTTAAACTCTGTTCATATCACAATAACAAATGTGCTAACAAGATGCAGAGGTTGGTATCATCCAAAATTCAGCAGCTGTGGTATTTGCCATGAAGCTGACTTCACAAGTTTCAGCTGTGCTGTTGCTAGAAAACATTTCCTAGGCTGGGAAAAGAAATTCAGAACAAAGAAGAGGTTGTTCTTCTGCATGTAGCCCTGGCTAAAACTACCCATTAATTGCCACTCTCTGTGAATCACCTCAGCTGGTTCTTCTGTCCCAAAGGAAGCCCATGGGAGGTGGAGCATCACCAGGAGCACAGCCTCCTCTTCTTCCCATCACTGCACCCTTCGTTTCACTCACTCACATTTCACTTTCACAATAAAGCTTGCATGTAGGTTACTGCTCAGGAAAACCACATCTTTCATGGATGACTCTAGCATGAGAATCTAAAGAAATGAGTGGGCTCAACCTAATGAAAGTGAAGATTCTCCTTGTGTAAGTGACGATTCTTTAAAATAAATAAATAAATAAGTAAATCACAAACAAAACATAGTTTCTGGAATCATCGGACTCTATGGGGAAAGGAAGAGGGAAGCAGAAAGATGCAAATCCCTTGAGCTGCATAGCACAGCTTGCTTCCTAATAGCATTCTAATGCCTCGGAAAAAAGAGGTAAATTTAAGGGACTCGTAGCCAAGAAGTGTTTTTTGCAGAGTTAGAAATCTCATTTTTATGCTTATCTCATGCAAAGCTGGAAGGAAATACTACTGGCCACACTTTCAACCTGCTAAGAGGAAAAATGTGTTGGACAACAGCCAGTACAACTGAAGGGAAGTTTGCTACACTAAAGGACTTGATCAGAATGCATCCTTCCACAAAGCAAATATGTGTGCATCCACAGTGGGGCAAATCCCTGCAATCTCCATGAAGGCTTGCATAGTGATGTGCTACAGATCTTCATCAGCCCACTGCTGTCCGTTAGTTAGACATGATCATTTCTGTAAGGCAGCCTCCAAAACAGCTGGTGTGAGCTTTCCCTAATCTGGCCCAGAACAAACTCCATCACTTGCTGAAAGCAACAGGCAAAGCTGGACAGACAGCAGGCTGCTGTTTCCCCATAGGGATGTGCACAGTTCTGCATATGCTGTCACTATTTTGGCTTCCCCTTCTGATACCAAATCAAATGATCAAAAGGAATAAGGAATACTTTCCTAAAACTGGGACTTAAGAGCTGTGCATGGCCCTGTCTTTGGGTGGTCTGTATGAAAGAAAACCCCTGAGGCCTCAGTACTTTACAGAATCAGGACCTAGAGCTTTGATCCTGCTCTGAGTCCATTTGAAGGTGACGAAAGGGCTGCTAGGATGGAGCTGTAGCTCTAAAATAGAAGTGCTATACTGAAGGTGCCATTTTGCAACCCTGTAGCTCTTCATTACAGCCCCTAGCCTGCTCCTTGCTGGTTGTCAGCACGCTCAGGGGAAATCTTTCCAAACTGCAGTGCATTTCAATAAACAGGTCAGGTTAGCAAAGCTTTATGACCGTAGCTGAAGCAATGAGGAATCCAAATACCAACGAGAAGCAGGCAGAGCAGAGGAGGAGCTGACTCCCAGCAGGTGGGAAGAAGGAACTCCATCAGATGGAAGAGAAACACAAGCAGAGCCTTTCACTCCTTGGAGCAATTCTCCCAAGGGGCTGCAGCAGCCCCCAGCCTCGTTAGCACTTTATTTATAGCACAGACTTCATGTTCTTAACCTTCTCAACCGCAAACTGCAATTTTTCTCCCCACAGCATTATGGTGATGGTTTGGAACTTCAAGATGTTTGGGAAGGGACAATTTGGCATCAGGAGACTAAAAAGCAGATACAGATGACATCCTAAATGTATCTTTTATGAGTTTGGAATGCTTCCTTTAAATTAAGCTCAGAATGTGTGACAGCTTCTGGTAATGCCGCCAGTAAGGAAATAAAACATAAAAATCAAGAGGTTTTTGAGTACACACAGTCTTAAAGATCACATCTTCGAGTACCTTGCTTTCCCTCACGCCACCTCAAGCTGTGATGCACCAAGTGCTTCCCAAGGACAGTGCTCCAATAATTTCTGCTGTCTTTTCACCGCAGATGCCCTCGAACCTCAACGCACTTCCAAATTCAAGGCTTATAAAAAATTAAATGCTCCAATAATTCTAAATTGGGTCTGTTCAGTACTACTGGAGCCTGTCCATTCCTTCCGTTTGCATTTTTTTTTCTTCTGTTGGTGGGGGGAAGAGGGGACAAAATGCTTTCTATTAGTGCTTCAAATTGGAAGTCAGTCAAACAGCATCACAGCAGAGTGATTCAGCAGCCTCTGAGCTGATTCGCAGCGTATCATAAAACAGGATTAGGAAAACAACAATGCCTGGAGGAGAAAGAACACACACAGATTCATGGCAAGAGAACAATACTAGAAAGGAGTGGAGGGAATAATCCTGACTTGGCTTCCGAGGAGCAGGTTGGATGACCTAATAGATGGCTTTCAATGCCCTTCATTCCCCACTTAGTCGCAGGGCTCAGTCATTCGGTTCCAGCTACCACAGCTTAATAAATGGCTCTGCATCAACTGAAGCACATTAAGCACTTCTGTGTGCACACCCGCAGCCTGTTGTCATTTGTCTGAGACCACGGTCCCCCTCTGGCACAAGACCCAGATGCTATTTCACAGCAGGCAGGAGCTTATGCAGAACTAGTGGTGCACCCTCACGGCCATTTAGGACAGGAAGGAAAGGAAACAATCCAAGACTGCATATTCCAGTTACAAACCAAAAAGTGATGCTGTCTCAGTCGTATTCAAGAATACACATGTGAAAAATTAAAGCACCAGTGATGTCAAGCTAAGCACAGTCCTTAGCACAATCCTGTTCAGGGTGGAAATCAAGCAAGTATTTCATGATATGTTCAATGCCAAGTTGGAAAGGAAAGCATCATTAAAAATCTATACTCTGGGAACCTGAAGACCCTATTGACAGCCTTTTTGTAAATTAGGCCACACTTGTCACAGCTGCAGCCTTGGAGTGACAGAGGAAGGCAGGGACTGTCCAAGGAGTTTTACTAGATTGGCAATGGCTGAAGCAGTTCGAATGCAGAACAAGAAAATTCACAGCTTCATACAAGCAAGAAAAATCGGATAATTCTCACAATTCCACTAAAATACCTACATACCCACATGGGTAGAGAGACAAAAATCAGGTAGGAAAAGAAAAATCTCATATGCCACAGTATCCTTTTGTAGATTGAAAGAAGATGGTAAAGTGCTTCCTTGTTTAAGTCACTGTAGGATGCCTGGAATTTTATAGAAACTGCTGCAGTGTGTCTCCCAGTGGAGAATAACTGAAGCATGAGATGAGAAAACAGCCATACCCTAACTTGCAGCGGCAGGAACTGTTAAAGGAAATGTCCAATATAGACTTATATATAGAAAGATTACAAATAACAGCTTGGATTCCTAAAGTACAAAAATGTAAACCAATTCACTAATCATGTCTAATCAAAGAATACTATCAGTTGCTGCAGACTTCTAAGAAGTACCATATATCAGAGAGATGGTAGAATGCATATCTTGTTCAGTAGTGCTTTGGGAATAGTTTAGCCTGCAGCATTTAATTCCCTGTTATTACTTCTTGGCCTGGAGGTGAAAGTCATAAATCAGGACCAAACATAATTTGTAGTAATGGGGTGAAATACTCATAAAGAGAGTTACATGATGAAATTTTGGGGGATTGTAACTCTTCCAGTCTTTGATGATTGCAGTAAAAAATAACAAAAACAACAAAAAAATCTTCCGTCTGTAGCATCTATTCTTCGCTGATTCCACACAGGATTTTTCATCCTTTTCTCAAGCATCTCTACCTTTTGCTGGCATGCCCTCCACCCTTCCTCTAAAAATATACTTAAAAGAAAATCATAGGAAAGCATTCCTTGCTAAGAAAGAAGGGCAGGTTCTAAATTCCATTGTCTTCACTTATATGGGCATTCAATACTATAGGACTTTTTCCAGGGAATTTTGCTCAGATTTCAGGATCCCCTACTGTTTTTTAGAGGGCTACTTTGTCCCATTTAGATGGCAGCTACATTCTGAGTAATAAAGACCACAGTACTATAAAATAACATTGTCTCCATTCTTCTTTCACCCTACCATCTACTGAGTTAAAAATTAAAAAAAAAAAAAAATTAATAAAAGAGAGGAAGAGAAATAGAGAGAAAGAGCAAGAAAGAGTGAGAAGGAGAGAGAGAAAGGAAAAGAGGAAAACAAAGAAAGAAGGGAAACAAAGAAAGAAGGGAAACAAAGAAAGAAGGGAAACAAAGAAAGAAGGGAAACAAAGAAAGAAGGGAAACAAAGAAAGAAAGAAAGAAAGAAAGAAAGAAAGAAAGAAAGATCCCAACCCATAATGTGTTAGAGCTTTGTTTTCTGAGTAACGAGACTAATCATGTTTCCTCTATTTGTGGTCTCTCTCTTCTCTTCCTTTTCTTCTAGGTCCTCTGGATCCACACTGACATAGAAATATCCCATGATGGAGAAAATAATGCACACAGCAAAGAGTAGAACAGTGAACAAGACAAATTCAGCCCACTAGGAAAGAGAAAAAGAAATAAAACAGCAAGTCAGGGAACACCAGTCTCCCAGCCCAAAGGATTTCTCTGCATGTCCAAGTGCTTTTCAAAGTGCTGGATGAAAGTTTCGAGCACCTAAGGTTTCTCACAAGATAGAAACTTTCTCATCCTGTTTTCTGGTAAATCATGTATATGTAATGTAGTTATGTAAATATGAATGTGTGTGATATACCTCAAAACAAGTCAGTTTCCGTGGGCTAGTTTCACTAAACCTCTTCTTACAAATCTGCCCTGACTAGCACATACCTGCCTGGGCTTTTTGCCCACAAGATGCCTTTGAGACAGGCAGTTTGCTGTGAGCCAGAAACAAGCCCCAGTTCACATCTTCACGTCATCATCCCAGAAACTTGGCAGCTTGGAAGAAACAACCTCTGCACCACAACTTCCCCATGCAGAGCCCAGTATCACAGGGATGCAATAGGCAGCTGTCCCTGACAGAATCAGGCAAGCTGCTTTTGGTATGCAGCAGCAACACATGGCTGGCATTGTGTCCAGGCTCCAGGTCCAAATAAAGTCTGCTAGCCTAGAGCTGAGTTCCAGCACTATTAGCACAGCACAGGACACAGTATTACTTACTGCCATTGAAAGGCACAGGAAAGACCACTGCTCCAGAGGGCAATGCTGAGGGCTACGCAGAGCCCTGGCTGGGAGACAGCTGGGGCATGTTGGAGCCTGGGGCTGGATAGAAAAACTCTGCCTCCAGGGTACAGTCATCCAGAAATACCATCCAGGGCCTGTTCTAAAGCATTAGCTCTGTTTTACAAGCAGAACCATACCTGCGCCATAGGTGCAGCCTGGGCAACAACAAGCACGAGGGTATTCCCAACAGCCACTGTGAGCAGCCAGCCTGCTTGCAGCACTGACTTCATGCTGGCTGGAGACTGAAAAGGGAAGAAGAGTCTGGTCAGTGGCTGTCATGCTGTGCACACATCCCTCTACCTAGCCTAGGAGAAAATGGTGGAATTTTTTGTGTGTCTTCTTTGCAATTAAGTCCTACAGCTGCATACAAGGAGGTTTCAAAACAAGTCATTCTAGAGTACACATGAAGAAGGAAGTAATGGTTGCTGTTGCAGATGTGGATTCTGATCACTTCCAACCCAGATCATCTAAGACTGTAAGATCAGAAAGACTAGAGACCCATGTAAAAAGCTCTGAAGCTTGAAGCCTGGTGCCATGCGTCTGCACATCTTTGGAAAATACTGGATCTTGATGTTAAGCTTTCTGCCAATCTCAAATCATTCATATCTCACAACAGATTGTCCCGTGGATTAATGCCTCACATTAATAAATATCTGCAGTTTACTCCAAAGATAAATTTGAGTAGCTTCAGCTTTTTGATCTTGCAATATCTCAGTCCTCTCCACTCACAAAACTTCTCCCCAGACAACCTAATGTACCACAATCAAATTCTCATAAATGCTTAGACCCCTTCAGTCTCTCATTTTAAAGCAGGTTCCAAGCCTCATGCAACCTTGGCAGATGTGGGAATAAATCCTGAAGTCTAATTGTAAGCCCCTTATCTTTAAGTGGAGTACCTGAGAATAGGAGAAGGCCAGACCCGTAATGGAGAACATCACTTCTCCAGCAGATATTAATAAGTACTGTGGTAATTGCCAAGCCATATGGACATTGTTGGCTTTGATGTCTTCTGACTTCCATGTCTGAACTGCACCTCCAGACACCTAGCAGGAAAATAAAGGAACATCGATTAGCTGCTGAAAGATCAGATCCTTCCTAGAACGGACTACAACAGAGAATTAAAATGAAGCTTAAAGCAAAGACAGAAGCAAAGCTCTGACCTGGAAGTGAAACTGTGGATCTGATCTCTGCCATATCCACGCCTGCTGGGAGTAGGCTGACTCCTACTGCACAACATGGAAATATCCCAGCTACCTCTTGTGCCACACGATCTTCAAGATTTATTGCAAAATGGCAAGCTGCCTTCTTCCTTGGGGTTAGGAAAAGTCTGTGTGGTACTTTTACAGAGCCTGTCACCTGCTGCTGACACCAGAGCCAGAATGGGCAAGAGGATAAATGCTCACTCCCTCCACATGACCACTATTTGCATTTCATCAGTGCTGTATAACTCCCCAACTATAGCATCAACACCCAAACATAACCAGTTCAGGAATTCTAAGAGTAGCAAAAACTTCTCCACATCAGGCATATTGAGACAGTTACAGAGTCTGTATTCCTAATTCCTTTTGTTTGCTTTTCTAGGTGTAATTAATACAGCCTCTGATGCGCAGAGAAGCAGAGAGAGATTTGAGTAGCAGCCAGGCAATCATTAGGCTAAAATGCCTTCAGGCAGGAAACCTATTGTTTAAGGAGAGTACATGGGAAAATACAAGGGATGTTTATGAGATGTACTTAATCACCATGCAGGGAGGCAAATCAAGAGAGTGTAATTTAGGAGGCTAAAAGGGGTGAGAGGAGAGCTGCGCACTGCTCTTTTGCCCAAAGGAAATGTCACAAGTACTACACTACAACTGCACACTGAAGAAGGCTGGGAAGGCAGTATTTCCATGATTTAAGTATTACAGTTCAGCTATATTAGCAGCCTAATATATTGCTTTCTTGGTTCTTCTATACAGCACTCTCAACTGAGTAGGAGGGCATGGTCCAAATCACTGCAATAATTAAAAATTATCTTGGCCTGGAGCAAACTAACTCTCTGCAGAAGGATGAAAGCAAGGGCAAGAGATGGAAAAACAGAGGGTCAGAAAGATTAAAGGACTGCAAAGGGCCATAGGGTCTGAGGCACAGAGCCACCCCTAAGCATCCACAGAGGCAGCAGGGGCTTTGAGATGGGACCATAAAATGGTGTCCTTGCCCACACCCATTTGGAATGCATCTACCTCTACTGGCCCTGACTCAGCTGTGTTACTCGAGGCTTGGTGATAATATTCTTAGTCTCTTATTCTCTTTGCAACTGCTCTACTCAGCTTCTCATTCAGGGAAAGAGATGAGCAGCCATGGAAGTAGGGACTGGCCAACATCGTTTCAAGTGTGCATGCATTTTGTGTACACAAATCTCCACACTCAAAGATGGCAGCATCTGCCTGTTCTCTTCAGGACAGTACATCCCATTCCAGCTACAGGAGGAAAAAATGTAAAAAAAAAAAAAAAAAAACAAGTGTTTTGCTGCTATGCTTTTCCCCTCTACGTATTTGGATTCCACAGACATGAACAGCTCCCATTAGTTGCCCAACAGGGAGATGTTCCTGCCAGGGAATAGCTGACAGCACTTTGCTCTGCTCATCACAACACAGTAGTCAAAGCCCCAAAGGGCAGCTCAGCAGCGTGTCCTGTCAGACCTGGTTTGTAAGCGTGCCTGTGCAGTGGAAAGGTTAAAATGGGCACTAAGATGGTTACATTGATCTCCGTGGCTCCTGCCAGCTGGACCAGAGTCAGAGAAGTGCCTCTAAGAAGCTGGCAGGCAAGCAAAGGATTCCACCCTCTTTGGTTCACACCTCTGGGTTGTTTGGAAAAGCATGCCTTGACTTTACACTAGTCTCCAAATGAGCTGTACAGAGAGTGAGAGGAGGAAAAGGAGATGCATAACCTCATCCACTTCTCAAGACTTTGCTCCTCTTCTTCCTGTGCAAAATCCACATGCCTTGAAAGATCAACCTTCAGGTCAGTAAGTAAAACATGAGGGTGTAGCAGACTGTTTTTGCAGAGTTTCTCAGGTGTGAGATTTTACCAGGTACTGTACTTATAGAGGTCACAGGCAGCATTAGCTCTTGGCAACGTGCTGGGTCAATGTTAACCGAACAAGGATGGTGTGAAACCAGCATAAACTGCTGGTCACTTGATTCTCTAAGGAGGATTTCCATCAGGCAAAAGACATTGCTTCTTGTTTAACTGGTAAGACTTGACAAGATCACAATGTAAGGTGGAATGACCACCCACCCCCTTTGCTTTTATAGTTGCCAGAATCTTTTACTGGATGGCCTTCAAATGGTTATTGCCTCAGTCTCACAAAGTAGAGAAAGCAAGAGAGTCACCAATGTACGAGGAAAAACACTGCCAGAGACTAGAGCAGAACGAGCTCGTTACCAACACAGAATCACTTACATTAGTTATCACAACAGTGTACGATGCACCAAAGTCAAGCAGCCCTAGGTCCAGGGTGAATTCCCCAGTTTCAGTTATGCATTTTCCATTATCATATCTAGATACAAGGATGAAGTACAGCATTTTCTGGTTAGTCTCAGACAAAGAGCACAGAGTAGAGCTATCAAAAAATGCCCCTACAATGGACAAGAGAGGATGTATAATGTAAAGCTGCAGTCAGGTTTATGTCAGAGGATTGCTAGACTTCTTGCCATCTCTTCCTTCCAGAAACACTTAGGCACTGACTAGAGTTCACCCAATGACCCAGGCTATTGCTAATATTTTGAAATGCTGATTCTTCCAAGCAATCCCAAAAATTTCCAGCAAAAAGAGAACTAATTTCTCTCTCTCTTTTTTTTTCTTTTTTTCCCCAGCTTTATTTTTCTTCCAAAATTTTATTCACTCCTTCTAGGAACTGCGGGCCAGGTAAGTTAGCCAAGCTCAGGGAGCCTTCAGGATATCAGAGGTACACTCCCACAAGCCATAGTGTTTCCTTTCAATAGAGCAAATTAGCCTTCTTATTTGTTCTTATGATTTTGGATGTCCAAGATGGCACAGAGGATCAGCAGCATTGCCACAGAGGTTGATGCATCCATCTAAACTGCAGCAATAAGTACCTTGGATGGAGCTTCTGCAGAGAAAAGCCATGAGGCTTTTGAAACATTGCAGAGGCCAGAAACGTCTTACATGAGCCAAGTCTAGTGCTGCCAAACCAAGGCCATATGGAGCCGCTGTCTATCGGCCCAGCCTACAAGACCAAGGGATGTTACTAGATGTTCCCAGCCCACATGATGTCATCAGCTCACATACCAACACTTTGTCACGTGAAATATGAATTGTTCCTTCTCTGAGAGCATCCTAACACTAAGAGCTTGGGCCTGAGAGAACATCAAAATAGAGCAGGTGCCACATGGCAGAGAGGCTTTTCCATCTTCGACTTTATTCTGCTGATAGATGCACAGATGGCCTCTCAATAACTTCTCATAATTCTTTCCTCCAGCCCCACACACAGTGTAACCGCTCAGAGAAAGTTAACTTCTGTACATGGACTTCTTCAAAAAGATTTTGGGTTCCTGATATTCTATTTACTTAGCTCTAAGAAAACTCAAATCATTACCTGAATTAGAATGTCATTACACTCACGTCATAGGAATAATGCTTCCAAGCAATAATGTTTCCCTGATTATGTTATCTTACCAAAGCAACAACTGCTACAGGAAGGGAGCTATTCCAGACACAGTTAAGAACTTGAATCTATTCAGCAACACATTACACACAGAGAAACTGATCCACTATCCTTTGGCTTGGACGCTTTGCAAAATAAATGCATGGTTCTTCTGTACACACACAAGTGGCCTGGAGTAACTGCTCTGCACGGAGCTGATTATTCTGCTTTTTTTTTTTTTTTAAACAAACATCTGCCACACAAATGCCAAGAGCATAGCAATTAAGTTTCTGCTATTTGCATGAAAAAAAAAAAAAGAAGCCCCATAGTGCTCAAGGAAGGGCTTCAGCGAGGACCTTCAGCACAGCAAGGGAAACTTACGTGTCCCTCTCTACCAGCGAGTACCCAGAAACACCATAGTTTCTCTGAACAGATATGAACTGTTTGCTGTCAATGGTGAGGTTGACATCTTGGCTCAAACCGTTAATGAATCTGCAAAGAAAACATATTATTAGGCTGTCAGACAGAGCAGGAAAAGTATAATATGAATCACTTAAAAGAAGTGCACTCTCTCCCAAAGCATTCTGTCACTCCATAAGGTTATGACAGTTTCTCCTGCAAGCTACCAAAGTATCAGCCTGACTCAATGCCTAGGTTTTCAATATAAGACTAGTTTTCCTACTGCTGTGTAATTTTACTCTCTTATCGTCTCTCCTGTGCAAAGAGACCTCTTATTTGAGTGTATGTGAGAATGAACTTACCAACGATCTCTTCTCAGACACATTCATAGATTCTTTTATACCTGTTCAAGAGGACAGAACCCCACCCCCAGGAAACTATAAAGGTGTGTGTCCTGATGAGCATGTGCACTGTGCTGCCATACTTTCCAAGGAGTTTCTAATTGCAAGAAAGAGTTTTCTAGCGAGATATTTTCATCATAAACAAACTTTCATGGGAAAGCAGAGGTTTGGGGCTGTTAGTGAGACCAAACATATGATCTATGATTTTAAGAATTTTGGTTTTCAGTTGTTAACATAGAAGGGAGCCCTAAAGATAGTTATGTGCTTAACAAAAGTAACTTTAGAGGAAAAAAAACAAAAACATTCTCCTAGTTAAACCTCAGAAATTTTTTAAAGGAAAGGTCAAAAAATGCTAACAGAAAAATGAAAGAGTTTCTGACAGGAGGTATTAATCAAGTCTCCTAGGTGGTGTTCAGTCAGCAGAAAACTTCACAGGCACAGGGCTATGAAGATATTGCTCTCATTTTATCTGATTAGTTTGCATTTGTACAGGAGGTTGGACAAGATAAGCGAGTCATCAAGGGTTGCAGAGGACAAATGACAACAGCTCCTTTCCAGATTGCATCTTCCCTTTCCTTCCCAAAATGCCAGGCCATGGTGAGATCACCCTTCCAAAGGAGATCTTTTATGCTGCCATCTCAGCCCAGACAGTCCTCGGCAGTAGATGGCAATACAGTTCAGTTCTGCACAGCAGGAGTGCGAGGTGAGTGTCTGCAGCTGACACCTGAATCTTTTCTTGCAGGATGAGCACGGGCTAGATTCTAATCCAAGAACATCTGGGCTACATTACTTACAGTTTGAATTAGACAAAAGCAGTTTCTCTCAGCCCACCACCTTTGACTCCTAAAAAAAAAAAAGAAAAAGAAGAAGAGCCATTCTTACCTAACTGCTGCCAAACCATTTTCTGGCTTTGTTTCCAGGTCTGTAATCTAAAGTGGGAGGAAAAAAAAAGAAGAAAATCACATATATGAATTAATACTGCCTCATAAACAATATGTAATACTAGTGTCTGTGGAATGATGTGTTGCAAAGCCAGTGGGACTGACTGGTATCTCTCTAAAGCTTTGCATCAGGCTACAGAAGTGAAGTCCCAGTACAATGAAACCAATGGCAAAATTCCAAAGATTTTACATGAGATCATACATTTTTTCTAAAACAGGCTACAGAATTTCAACTAAGGCTTCTACTAAGGCTTGTAACACTCTCTAATAAAATGATTTGTCTTGATCTGGAGCTAGCAAGAGAGCACTATCCACATTAGCCTCTTTCAATGATTAGTTACAATTAAACATGAGCACCATGCTCCTATAAAAACCAGCAAATAGCCTAACTTCCAGAGCTGGATTCTTGGCTTATTCATCATCTCCTGAGAGCCTAAAGCCAACAGGGAATGTTAGGTTGCAATTCTGATCATCATCTACAGCTTATAATTTTCCTGACCCTTAGAGAGAAAAATATCACACAGGGCAGGCAGAGAGCAGGAGACACCAGGATGCATTGAGTGTTTTATGGTCACAGTCTCTGCAGGCTCATCCTTGAAATTGCAGTGTGGTTGGGTACACTGGGGACTGACAGATCTCTTTAAGATCACAACTGGAGCATCAACTGGATAGTTAAGCTATACCTGCTTGAGAAGGGTTCACTTGGTGCACAATGCTGAGAATAAAGACAATACATACACAGCCCCTGCCCTGAAGATTGTATTTCACACAAAAAGAGTACAGTCAGTTTTGTATCTGGTTGAAATCCATGATTGTATCCACACAGCCCTTTCTCTGTGCTTTCTTTGTGATGTAAAACCCTGCTCTTCTAAGACTAAGGATCTAGAACTACAGCATCCCTATAAAAAAGGCCATTGCACTTCAGTGCAATATGCTGCTCCACAAATAATATATGCCCTAAGTAACAAATAGCCACAGTGAATAACAAATTTCAGAGCAATAAATAATAAACAACAACACTGTTTCTTTCAGCGGGAGGCACATGGGGATTAACACACTAGCTCGCTGCAGGCAAACTGACAAATTATTACTCGCGTTCAGCAAAGATCCCTAGAGCTCTCAAATTCATTTCCTGCCCACTCAACCACCCACAAAGGAGAAGAAACCAATTTCAGACTGGCTTCTTCCAGGAAAACATGAGCAAAAGGCCAAACCCACCTTGGGGTTGAGGGAAGCTGGGACTACTCCAGGATAAGCTTTACAACACAACAGTGACGCCACTGCTGTCCTCATCTTGCAGTGCTGCAAAGTGTCATTTACTAAACTGCCTTCCACACCTCCCCTATCGTCAGCTGACAATGACAGCTCAACAGCATCAGCCAACAACACAGAGCAGAAATCTGCCCATGCCGAGGGTAGGCATTAATTCAAACACAGGTTAGATAGCTGGGGCAGCACAGAGAGCTATAGAAGCTCAGAGATTACTTTGCTTCAGTCTGTCTCAGGCTTTCTTTCCATGGAGATCACTGTATGAATATCAATTTCTAAGGGAAACAGCACACCATCATCAGGGTTTCAGGGAAACTTAGGAACATTGAGTGAAAATGAGCCCCAAGTTCCAAAACATTAAAAAAAGAAGAAAAAAAAAAACCTGCCTCAAGAAAAAAATAAATTCTTAAAACTCCTCATTTTTAAAACCAGTTACATAATTTCTACTATATAATATTGAATGCTTATGCAGTGACAACGCTGCAAGGTAGAAGGCTGAGAAATTGCAAAGAAAATAAGCACTTTAGCATAAGGACAAATTCTAATGCCATTCACACATACATACACAACTACCACAATGCAGAATGACACCATTCATTTTAAGAGTGCTTCTTGGGATACAGCTGCACACAAAAGATATCAGAATCTAGCCCTAAATACCCCATGTATGTCTCTATAATTATTGCAGCAATACACAAAAGTCCAAACACAGACAGCTCTGCTGCAGAGCTGGAAATGAACTTAATCATTTATTCTGTTCAGCAAAACAAATGGGTCTTCTGTGCATTTTCACTAAACACTTATAATAACTGCACCACGAATCATTCCTCTGATGCTTTTACTCCATGCCCAGCCCTAGAGCCTCTTTAACATCTTTGCTTTATAGAACCATCTTTTGGGGAAAATCTCGGGCTCTTTATTCCTCAGCTTTTGCAAGCTCTGCTGCCCAGTAGGCACGCTGCTGCTGTCCCACTACAGCATTCACTGGATTAAAGTGTTCCCAGCATCTCTCAGATGCCATAATGCCTCTATTAATCAACCAGCAGAAATGTGTACAGACCCAGTTCTGCTAGCTAAGAAGTCAGGCTTGGAGCATCTGAGAGCAATCAGACAAACATCACAACTGTGCAAATGAATTAATAAGCCTATTACCCCATTACCCATTGTATCATCACAGCCATTAAATTAATACTGTATTTACACTTCACTCCCACACTCACTAAATGACTTGATAGGCTTCCTTCCGCCTCAAAAACAATTAAACTGTACACTGATTTTTCCTTCACGGTGTAGTTAAAAGCAAGAGACGATCCTTGATGTTGCAGGATGAAGTGAAGGCTCTGTTGCTCTCCATTCAGTATTAAATGTGAGTACTCATCTGGGTTCTGTGAATAAAACAAACTTAGTTATTTGCTTTTTTTCACATGATAAAGGATCTTGCTCTTCCCACCAAGTGCAACCCTACCACTCCTTCATGGAATTCTGTAAAAAGTGGTTAACATCAAAGCTGGTAAAACGCTTTCCTTCTGCATCAAAAGACCTACATCAACCTATAGGCTTCAGGCTGGTCAAGTCAGAGCTTGGAGCAGTTTCTCCTGCAAGATGTAACCCAAACACCAGAGAACCTTCTGCACATGTAGCTACCCTTTCCCTGGCCCCAGTCTGCCTCAATGGGACTCCATCTACAATGTGGCAGGCAGCTGGTGGCCAATGGACTGCCATTCTGGCTCCCAAATAGGCTGACCTGAAGTAATCTGGAAGCTGAACTGGGAAACAAATTGCAGTGCCCATAACCAGCTTTGTATCTTCCCATTTTTCTTCTCCTTTGCAGGTAAATACTTTTCATATGCCATTCAGAGCCCAACAGCAATGCTTAGTTAGTATTTTAGCACTGAGAGATGCCAGCTGAATGCCTCATACTGGGACATTTATTCTTTATCCCTAATTCTAGGACAATATCATCAGACATTCCTCCCTTTGTCAAGGAAGTGCTTCCCCAAATCTTCCACTTCTATCTGGTTGGAGATGGCATGCTCCATCTCTAAAGCCATTCCCATGCACTTCTAAGAGGCTGGAGAACAAGTCATGGCATTTGTGGTCTTTATTGGAAAGTGCCAGAAAAATGCCCACCCTTTTTCAATGGGATGCAGGTCAAGCCTTCCATCCCCACATGTGTACTTACCTGGAAAGCCTCCACTGGCTGCTGAAATAGGTTTTGGTCTTGGATTGTCACTTGAACTGGGTTCTTTGCCAAATTCAGGACCTGAATTAAACTTTCTTTTGGGACAAGTTGAGGCATATCGGTTTCCTAATTAAAATAAAAGGCTTTAAGTGCCATCCATATGCTTTATTAGCACTTTAATAACTTCATTTTTAGTCATAATAGTCTTCCTCTCTGTAATGACTCTTTTCCATCCCTTCCTCATCAGAAGTTGCGCTCAGCGAAAACTGAACATAAATCTTATTTGGGGGGAGGGGGAGGGGGGAATCTCCTCATAGTTCAATAGCCAACCTACCAACCTTCCCAAAGACTGCCCCATGTATCACTGAATGTACAGGCTGCATAGCTGCCGAGCAGGTAGAACAACATCCCTGCTTTCACTATGCAGCTCACAAGTGCCATATCAGAAAGGAAAGAATTCTGTGACCAGAATAATTATTTTTCCAGACTGCTCAGCCAGAAGCTAAGTTTTGAAAATCTCAGTCCAGCTCCATGACTGTAATTGGTGCTTTTGCATCACTTGACACCCTGCTTCCCAAGCACAGATCTCACTTCCTGTTTTCTAAGAAAGGGAAAACAATGCCTGCAGTACAGAGGAAGCTCATTCTGTCAGGAATCATTTCCTAGAAAAAGAACTTCAATCAACATCATTCTGCTATCTGCAATCTAAAGCTATTAATTACCTTTTTTTCCTCACATTCTTTTAATAAGTAGTTGCCAAGAATACTTCAGAACTATTATTTTTTTCCATTTTATCCTGCAATTTGGGAATGGCAGACAGGGTAGTTTGAACCTAGCTTGGAGGAGAGACGCTGTCAGAAAAGACAAGGTATCACTGTCTTCCATGAACCCATAGCTGCTCTGGACCAACAGGCCCTATATGAGTACCCAGCAAATCTCATTACTGCAACTTTTCATTTGCACTGCCCAAGGTGGGCTGCCATGCGCTGCTCTTTGCTAGAGCTTTTAATATCTTTCAGGGTAAAATTCCCATGCAGAGACAGGAAGAGCCTCTAACTCACTGTGTCCCTACCCTTAACAGCTACCCACAGCCAGAGCAGGCTTTCAGTGCCCAGAGAGCGCTGCTGTGGCTGACAACAAGAGCAATTTTTCACTCATGAAAAAAGATCAGAAAGCGGAGCTGAACACACAGTCTCTTTTCAGTAGGAGATCTGTCAATGGATTCACCTGAAGAACTTGCATGTGTTAATCCAGGGCTGTGTGCTAGCCACTCTGTAACAGAACACTTTAAGTATACATGGAAGCTTTAAAAATTAATCCTACAGTATCTTCCTTAAGCCAAAGGTCGGCCAAAGTTTGCACAAAGCTGGGCACGTGCCAGAAACAAATGGTAAAAATCTACGGGGGCTAACACTGAATTTACAAGAGATTTGCTGGCATCCTGTCTGGGGATGCATGGCCATCTCTGATGTCTGTGATTGTAGAAGTGGCTGCATTCACTTCCATCAATAGAAAATGAATCTGTTGCGTAAAGAACAGATCCCCAGCCTGAAGTAGGAAAGGAATGAAATAAATAAATAAACAGTAAAATACAGAAAATCTACAGCAAGAAATAGAAGAGAACAGACTATATTTTGGGAATTAATCATTCGCATTAACCAGGTGTCTGCCAATCACTGATGATAAAAACCTAGAAGACAGATCAATACAGATGACAGGCATAGCAAAACTACAAAGACCAAAAAAGACAGAGAGTCACAGAAAGAGACAGGTAGACAGAAAGTAAGAATTTAGCAACTGGATCGGCATGCTTAATTATAAAGAACTCCTTGAAGATGACTATAAAGGAACAAAATTAGTAAAAAGATTATTCAACAGACATTAATAAAAACATATCAGGGAAAGCCAAATATTTCTGAGGAATCGCTTGTGCTATACTTACATTTATTTTGACTTCTACAATGGCTGCTAGTCCGAATGCCATCCCTGCAAGGATCATACCTGTTGCCATTTTCCTAATAGGTCTATGGAGCAGATGAAAGAGGTACCATTGAGAAAAGAAAGTAATTTAAAATATAGAATACCATTCCTCAGAGACTAAGACGTGCCAAAACCACATACTGAACTGTCCAACAGGTGGCACTGGGAATGATGTGCTGTTTAAATTGCCAATCATTTAACTTAAAACTATTCCATTTTTCTGCATGAGGCTAGCACTGAGGCCAATTAAAACTGGTATGCCATGAAAAAAGTTCTATGCTTGCAAGTTTCATATTGTCTTATTCCTAGCTCATCTAGTGGGAATAGCTCATGGCATTATGTTAACCTGTGATGTGGGAAAGAGCACTAGAAATGATAGATCTTCAAGTCTCTCCTGGGAAAAGCAAAAGATAAGTAGTATGCTACTTAGCGGCAGGAATAAAGAGAAGAATAAATGTACAGTTTATGTCATCAGCATTTCTGACCATCTGTGTCATCACTCTGGGTTATTTCTCCTGCCAATACATTTACATTCCTAGAGAATAAGGAATACGCTTTGAAACTGGTGCAAAACAGAACAACTCAGTCAGAACTATATGAGACAATCTGATATAAAAAGGCATAGGATAGGTCCAGAAAGGCTGGTCCAAACTGAGTGCTGAACTGTTGAGATTTTAAACAAATACAGATCTAGATTCAGTGGTTTCCAGTCTTTGTAATTGTCTGAATCATAGTCCAGACGGACAGGGGTCTGAGAAATCCAGATTATGAACCTAAATTCTGTCTCTCAGTTATATGGTCTGTTATAAGAAAATTACTATTGTTTGCGTCTTGTGATAAATAATGTGATTTTGACATTGAATTGTGCATTGGGATTGTGTTTGCACCAGCTTCTGCAGCCACACAGGCTAAAATCTTGCAGGCTACAGTATATCCACTGCCACATCCATGGCTGAACTGGAGAGGAGCCTGTCAGTATCTAGCATCCAGGGGGCAGAAACAGCATGACATTCCATTCTGTTCAGTGCATGGGTCTGTGCTGCTGGATGAGATACTCTGTGAACCTGTCATCAGACAGGAAGCTTTCTGCCAAGTAGGGGCTTGTGAAGCCAGTCTCCCACTCATCTCCCCATTACACTCTTTGGTGTAGGAGCATGCAAACTTGGTTCATTTCAGTCAGCTGCACTGGCTGAGGCACTCCAACAGCGCACATAACATATTCCTACTGTTAAAGCATATCAACTCACACAGACAGACTACAGAGACTCAAAAGTCAAATCTCCTCCCCAAAAGCATACACTGGTCCCCAGATACAACTGTTTTGATCTAGAGGTCTTCTCCTATAACACTGCACTTCTTAGAGCAGACTTGGGATAGAACACTATCGCTATTGTGAAAACTCCCTTCTCCACTGGCCCCTATCTTGGTGGGAATCTGCCTTCACAAGACCACATGTAGCTCAGGCAGGGCAGTGAATTCGGTTGCTGCAGGTAGGGAATTACTTTGCAGCAATACAGGAGATAAGGAGAAGGACATATTGATCAAATTTAAAGAGGGACCATTCATACTGGCTTTCAGGGAAAACCTGATGACAGAGCAGAAACCAACATCAGTGAATTTTCCCAGCTGGAATTTCCTTGGCCTATGGAAAATGGTGACACTGCCAGAGAGGCTGAAGTAGAGGCAAATGCTGTAAAGTACAAGTATAGAAATTTGTGTTCCTTCTCCTTAAAAGCTATTCTTCTGCACACTTGCTGCAAAACAGTAAGAAATGAGGTATCCATGTTGTCCCCAAGTACTTACGTGAAATTAAATTTGCACATGTTTATCAGAGGATAGAGTCCAAGGTCAAAAATCGGGATGAAGACAAGAATAAGAAGTGGATTTAAGAACTGCAATACAAAACAATGGGAGTTTAGTGACTAGAAAGCAACTTTTAGTAATTAAACTCATAAAGCAATGTCCTCCAGAAATAATTCCATTACAGAAAGGACATGAACACTTAAAAACCTCCTTTTAAACTACAATCATAGTTTGCTTTTTGATGGTTTCTACTGTTTAGGTTTCACAGGCACAAATATGTTTTGTTCATACCCTCTTTTCCAAGAGGTAAGCAAGCATCATTGGTGCAATTTCCCTGAAGAGAGAATTGAAGCATTGTGTTTTCAGAGAGTACAAAACTGACTGAAACAGAGGCAGGCAACTTTAGGGGCTATGCTGGGTGGGACCTTACAACAGATCAACAATAATGGAAACAGCTTGGGACTTGAGCAAAATCTTAGAGGAACTGGCACTATTTTGTGAGTCTGCCACTTTTTCATACTTCCATACAGCATGAGAACCCCCCCAGGAACTGCTTTTCTCCTGGGAGGGCAGAACTTGTCTGTCAGTCAGAAGTGGCACAGCAAGAAAACAGAGCAATGAGAAAACAAGCAGAGAGAGATGCTCAGTTTCAGCTTTGAAGGAAGATTTTAGGGAAAGGAACAGCTTTGAATTTCTTCAGAGCTGTTCAGCATAAGAACTGTAATCAACTGTGACAACACAGCATCATCTCAGAGCCTTCATATTTTCATTTGCCCTGCAGGAAGGAAGAAAGGAAACGTATTTCAGGTATAAGGCTGATCCCAGTGCAGAGATGTGTTAAAAAAAGACACAATCTGTATCCCCCATATGGCAGCACTAGTTCAAGAAATATTAAGGTGTCATATTCTCCCACACCTCTGCATTATGCCTGTGTTACGACATCCTTGGGGTCCTTTGAAAATCAAGGTTAAGCTTGCTAAACAGCTAGTGTGCAATAAGTCAGAGTCCACACCACACTAGCCAGCAGGACCACTGCTATTACCTTCAAAATGAGCAGAGAAAGACCACTGGTCCCATGAGGAAAAAAAAAAAAAAAAAAGAAAGAAAAAAAAAGAATGAGAGAGAACAGAGAACAAGAAAATATATTTCTGCAGGGTAATTTCCTACCCTGTAGTATTTTTACCTGCATTTGGTCAGGCTGAAGGACATATATTCCCTGAAACAAAAAGATATGGCAAGGGACTCATAAACATGATCATATAAGAGTGCATAGCATATATGGCTGATGGCAAACAAGCAACCAGCTCACAGTATAGTTTTCATCTGCAAAGGTGGTTTCCTCAAATGCTTTATATTGGCTTTAGCAGCTGACATTGTGCTTTTGACACTTGTTATCTAAAGAGAGAGAATTTGATGAGGATCATTTTGCAGAAGGAAGCTACACTCAGGCCTTGATATATGGCATTTGGGACATGGCCAGGACAGGTACTGAGTCGCGTCTTTCAGACTGGCTGAGCCCAAGACTAGGTGAGCGGTGAGGAATGGGAATGTTAGTTCTAAGCTGGGACCTGGATTTTGAGCTTACTCCCTCTGCTTCTCTAAAGGAAAAGCCCAAATCCTGTAAGTGAATGTCCTCACACTTCAAGACCCCTGAGCTGTGATGGTATTTGTTCCAAACACCTCAAAAGGATAACAGAAGATTACCTTTGAGCCAATAGGCTGTACAAACCCCCATCTATTCCCTCCATTTGCCAAAGGCACCAAATGGGCTTTGGTCAGTTGTTCAACTGTTCTTGGTTTAAGCCAAGAGAACTTAAGGCTGTAACAGCTGTGGTATCTTTGCACCACTGTGTCTAGCCCCTGCAACTGGGCAAGGCCATCAAGGATAGATAGAGGGATCTCAGTCTCCAAAAGTGACAGATGAGCTGTCTCCAGGCAGAGGCTGGCGTTTGCCTGAACTCCACACAGCTTTTCATTTGAAATTAAGATGAAGAGAAAGGGGGAAAACATTAGGAAGAAAATAATATCGTTCCGAGAAAGCACCGTAGGGATTTGCCTCCTGTCTGCCAGGTTTGTCCTGAGCTGAATATAGATTGCCTACTGTTTCTGCTGGCAACTGCCTCCTAGGAGAGTGAGAAGAAGTGGACAAAGCAAAGGACCTTTGCAATTAAAAGCATCAAGCAAATACCTTCTTCTCTCGCTACTTTGCGTACAAATATGCCACTAGAAAACAAGTCTGCAAGCATTCATGTTGCACTAAACCGTTCCCTGTTAATTCAGTCTCCCTAGCTGAGCACTTTGGCTTGAGAGAGCAGAAACACGGAATTTTGCAAGTACAATCTCCAACAACCCTAATGAAGAAATCAACCCAGTGTTGCAGTTAATTCTCACCTTCATAATCTGGGGTAACTCACTAAGGCTGAACAAGACTGAAAGAAGCCAAAAATCCATGTTTTACCAGCAGGTAAAACAAATATGTACTGGTTATCTTTTCCACCAGGGAGAGTTTAAAAAATGACTCCTGGTGATTCGTAGATGTTCTGCTGATGGATCACTAAGTGTACGTGAGCACAACAGCAGAAAACAGTTTCTAGATACACGTCATAAAGACTTCATGAACTTTCATTGTTTGTCCTTCTGGAGTGGATAAAATATTACAAGTGGTGTAGCCTTTTTCATGCCTCATTTGAATTAATTAAGCCTAATGAGTATCACATGCTGAGAGCAAAATTTTTTAAGAGGAAGAACTCAAATCTGGGGCCTTACATTGATTTTAAACTGTAAAACGGGCATTTACAATCTTAAATTCTGATATGAGCATCTGCAGGTAAGATCTAGATGGGCTATTAAATACACTTCTGGAAACTCTCTGTGTGGTGACATCGTTAGCTAGACAGCTGATCTACAGTCATCTGTCACTGCCCTCTGCTCCATTTGCCACTCACACTTTTGAAGTACTTGATGGCTACTAATTCATCCTCACCACATTTTGACCCTAAGCACAGGATTCCTGCTGATTCTTAGAGGCTTCATCAATGCATCACTAAGTAAGCCAGGGCAGAAGTATACAATTACAACATCTCTCATTAATACGTCACAAGGGCTGTGTGAACTTTATCTGACTTCCCTGTCTTGAGTGGGGGCCACAGAGCAACCTGTTGCCAGTACGTCAGCACTCCTGACTTTGCAGGCTGCCAGTGGCTCCCCAGCCCTTGCTCCTTGCCAAGATGTGCCGTGATGAACTGCACACGGCCACATAGGGCCTCTCTCTTCTAATCACTGAAATTGCAACTCATCCAGACTCATTAAGCAGAAGCCCTTACTAGCGAGAGACTTTGATTAAAAAGCAAGAGCACTGCTAGTCTTATCCCCAGTAACATTAAATACTTACAAAGTCAGCGTTCATCTTTGTAGCTTGCAAAGTCCACCTGGATCCCTAAGGAGAAAGCAGACAGCAATGTAGTTTGCATGATGTTCCATGGAACAGAGAGCATGGGGACAGAGAAGACCACAGTGCTGGAGGTCTTGCAAAAAACAGTTTTGCGCCGCTGTAGCACAACCAGCCTCTAGACACCTGGTAGGAAGGCAGTGCACGGTGTCTCCAGAATGCTTTGGTATCATTCTGGTAGCACAGGGGTGCAAATTCAGGCCTGCAACGTGCTGTACTGTACCTGCTGATCAAACAGGGCCCAGAACATCGGCAATGGTAAGAAGAGAAAGAGAACGCGTGTCACCATTTTAACCTCCCCAATCAGCTGTTTCTATAAAGGAAACACACAGAAAATTAAGATGTGAGTGACAAACCGACAGGGGCTTCAAGCTACAAACTACAAAGCAAGAGATCTCCTATGTTTTTCTACACGACAACTATTCACTGCATTTATTCATGCCCACAATTGCATTTCTGCATTTCATTGCAGCACTTCGACTGTCCATTAAGGGTCAGGAGAGTACAGACATGGGAAGGGACAGGGCAAGTGAGGAGATGCATATGATGAGCTGGGTGGCCAGGCCAGTCCTAAGCCTGCCTGACTCCCTTTTCCCTTCCAATCCTCTCTTGTAAAACATCACTTACCGAGTACTGTTCTGATGCCCAGTCAAGCCAGTGATCTCTCCTTGGAATCTGACGGGAGCGATTTTTCAGCCTGTTTTTAATAGCAAACTAAGGAGAAAAACAGGTGAATAATTCCCTCATGCCTACCCCCTAATTTAAATTTTCCATTTCAGAGGTCTTACTTGTCTGCCCTTGTCACATTCCCAGTTCAAAACTGCCCTTTCCACTCCGAAGGTACATATCATGGGGTTCTGATGGACACTTCCAAAATTTGCACATGCACAACCAGATGCTTTAGAACCAATTCTTTGCAAGAAAGTTTCTGTGACACTGATTGATGAAAGGTGTGATATGTGAATGAACTACCTCCAGAGCTTGTCCTCCACAAGCAAACCCAGTATTAGCCTCCAATGACTGTTTTTCTCTTGATTTAAAACCTGATATGTAATAAAGCTTTGAACATCATTTTTTCTTCTTCTGTTCTTTTCTGAAGGGCACTTGTTGGACTGAGCACAGTGCTGGGGAGAAAACACCTCCTTATCCACAGCAATATCAAAATCAGAACTCTCATTCCTTTCTTGTTCTGTAGGTCTTTCTTTGCATATTTCTGGTGCAGCCCATGTCTCATTCAGTCCTAGAGCAGCTTTTAAGTTGTTTTCTCACTGCAGGAGAAATTAGTGAGACCAAATTCTTAACTTGTTTGTTCATGCTTCTTGCTCTAGCCACTGAACAGACTGGCAAAAACCTCCCTTAGAAATCCTGTCCTTAAGATCTGGTCTGTTTCCCCAAGGTAAATCTGTCACTAGCATTAACCTAGAGAAAAAGAAAACATCTGCTGTTTGCAACAGGTCCTGAACAAGACACATCAATATCCATCCAAAAACAAGACAGGATTTCTCATACACTATAGCCAGCTCACACACTATGAAGAATAGCTGATAGGCTATACTGAAACTGTAGAGTAACTTAATGTGCATAACATGAACATGAAATATTACAGTCTGCTGAACTGATAAACTTCAGGTAAAATTGTTCAGCTGAAAGAAATTATGTTTCTAAATTTTTCTTTCAGTCCTTACCAGCACACCTTACCCAGTGTTTCTACTGACGTTAGCTGAAGATGTGGAGCTATGGAAAAACAATTGAAATGCTGAAGAATAAACTGAGACATAAATGTGTCCCTTATTCCTTACAGGTCAACAGCAAGATATCTAGCCAGGAGCAGCATCCAGAAGGATTCTAGATGTCACTTCCTCATTCCTTTTGCACTCTTCTGACCTGCAGCCTCAGAATTACGCATGAAGAAGAGAGAATGGCACACACTTACTCCAATGCATTTGCACACTTCAAGTAAGACGTTTCCTTGTGGTGGTGTTTTTCTGTACAGTCCGCTTCCAGCTATGAACACAACTGAAAAAGATTATAATCCAGATGAGAATTTACGTGACTGAAGCTTAATCCTGCTCTGTTTTCTGGGGAGGATCCCTCACCCTCATATTCAGCAGAAATTCTCTCCCTTTGAGGCTTATATGGCAGAACTTTCATCAAACCAAACAAACGTATAGGGCCCTGTTAATGACTTCAAACTGAAAAAGATGCAACATCTACAAGAGTCAAGGTGATTCCTACAAAGTGACTTAAAAAACAATCCACTTTTAATTGCCGATGTTGATGATGATGATACCTGTGAGTGAAACTAGCCCCAAATCATTGCAACCATGTGAGGATGAATCCAAATCCAACATGAGCTTTGTGTACTTGCACCTCATGCACATTTAAATAACGTTAAGAGAAATTACCTTCACTCATGATTTCCATGAAGGGATGTGCAATTTAAGGTATTGCTTTCTCCCTCAAAACACAAAATAGATTAGCAAGGCTTCAAAATATTGTCAGAGTTGGAGCTATCCAATTGTAGATCATTTGTCCTGTTCCTTGAGAGCCTTTTGACATTGCAATTCCAAAAGTGTTAGCAAGGAGAAGTACAATAAAAGCTAAGCATGAAATCCATATAACAAAGCAACCAGTGGAAAAAAGTAGGTATTTTTCTCACCTGGATGTTCACCATTTCTTTTGTTAGGACTATGAACATCCAGTTTTGACCTTCAGAACTGCCAGAGAAGTATCTGAAATCAGTTTAGGTGAATCCCAACCAAAGAGACTTGTCCAAAGTCATAGAACGGGTAACAGCGCTATTTCATTTTTAGCATCTCTATGTGGAGTTATTGGTGCCTTCCTAAAGGTGATTCATTAAGTTTGCTGAAAACGCCTCCTGGCAATTCCATTGACCCCTCTGGGAACTGAGGTTCCTGCATTAAAATAAATGATGTCAGTCCTCTCCTGTATTTCAGACACTAAGGCAGCTCAGAAAATCTTGTCATGTAAGATGCCCATTCTGCCTCTAAACTTGTCTTTGCTTTCCAGCATCATGGGAAGGGGATTGGTCAGGGCTGGAAGGGTATGTTCTCCAGTTCTGCATGCTGCTTATCCATCACATCCAAGAAAACTCCAATATTTTACAAAAGTACACAGAACTGATTTGCTGGGCAGGCTGTGGAATCTGGCAGCAGGACACTAGCTAAAAACACATTACAACTGATGGCCTCACTGGAACTGTAATATTTACATGTCCATTTTTCCCTGGGCAACTACTACTATCTTGTTGGAAACATTCATCACACGGTGCTGCACAGAGGAGCTTATGCCTCACTAAACCGCTAACAATGGACCACGTGGGAAAAAAGAAGCTACTCGGGCCTGTGACCATGCACTTTTTTTGAAAAATAATTGCTGTAACATAGGCTGTGACCTGATAACGTTTTCCCAACGCTCTGATCCTTCTCTGGGATGGAAGTTTGACAGGGAAAAACAACTTAAACATTCTCAGGGGGATGAACTTTCCAAATCACAGATGCAATTCATACAATTGCATGGTCTCTCAATTAAGCTAACATGTTGAATGAGAAGTCAATCCATGCTGTGTTAAAAGCTCTCAAATGCAGTATAATAAGGGGACTGCTCCCCTGCAGCAGTGAAAACTAAAGCTAATGGGATGTCCTTTATATTGGCTAGTGATGAGTAACTGTAAGAATGCAGAAATTGCTGGGTATTTGATAGGGGTTGAAGAAGTCATCTTGACAGTGCATTAACAGGCCTAAGACGCAGGCTTTAGGAAGCAGGATGATTGCAGCTCACTCCTGATTCTAGGGCAATGAGGGCTTATTATTGCAACATAATAATAGGCTGCCACTGTAATTGTGGGAATCACTTCAGCCAAGCAAAGTGAGATATGAATAAAGTGGCATCTCATTCAGCTTCCCTCTCTGAGATTTCTGTGTGGCAAGCATTCTGAAGCAAAAGTGGATGGCATCAAGCTACAAAAAACCTGTGGAAAGGTTAGAAGTGGCATACTAAGCTTCTCTTCTGTAAGTTGGAGTACTTTGAGTACTACTTTAAGTAGTGCTCAGATGGCAGCTCAGAGCCTAACCTGCTCACAGACAGGGCTGTAGCACATCAGAATTACTTTAATGCCTTCATTTGTTATACAGAACAACCGTCTTCTCACCAGTATTATGATTTAAGATTGCAGGATGACCACAGTCTGCCTCATCTCTAAGTGAACCAAGTGTTTTTTCTTGCTGATCTGAACCGTGGAACAGTTGGATGAGTTTGAACTCTTGAGCTTTCCATCACAGTATCCATCCAGTGCTGGTGAACTCATGCATTTTCTCATCCACACGCAGACTTAAAAATTATAACTACTGCTAGAATCATGGTGGTTTTCACTCACCAAGCGCCAGCACCATCAGTGCTGCTGGAACACCAAAAGCCAGTGCATAACAATCCTCTCCGAAACATTTCACATCCCCTAAAAAAGAATTCAGAAAGAAAAGCATCTCATTATTATCAGCCTTATGTTACCTGGGTTTTCGATTTGCTTCTCTTAGATCAGTCACTTGGTTTGGCTCTAAATCTTCTTTGCTGTTGCTGCTTGACACTATGAATTGAAACAGTTGTACTCACTTGACGAGGACAATTTGGAAGCTGCACAAGTGTCTGCCAGCAATAGAAGCTGATAATGGGATATTGATGAGAATAGTAGAAGGGAGACAAATAGGTAGAAAGCAGTGATAAGAACTGTAATTTGGAAAGAAAAAAAAAAACCAAAACATTTAAAACAACCTCAAATCATTATATGTTCATATAGGTCTAAACACATCAGTACTGTGTTTCCACAGTATCTGTGCCAGCTGCATGAGTTATATTATATTTCATTGTGATTTACAGTGTACAACTATAGTGGACAAGGTGGTAGCAAATACCCCTACTCCTAAATAAGTGGGTGTACAGGATTAGACTTAACACACTAGTTGCATTTCCAATACCTTTTCTCTCCAACTTCCCAATTTCACCAGAGGTAGCCAGGTCTTGCCCACCAGGAATCCAGGTTTGTTAGAGCATGGCTTTCACTGATCCAAGGTATGATTCACTGAAACTCCGTGCCTTTCAGTTTAGCTCACAGCACAGGAGTTCAGAAGGCCAGTTGCAAACTAGCAGTGAAGTCTGCATCTGCATGCCAGTGGCCACAAATTACTGCACTCTTGCATAGAAAACAACAACAAATAAGTTTGGCTAAAATAAACATCAGAATTAACAGGAAACCAGCTCATGAAGCCTTCTGTTGTCCCCATTTGCTGTCTCTGGCAATCATGATCAATTGCATAACTGTGTGTGGTGCATAACATTTATTTGCCTATTTTCGTAAATTAGCTGAAATCCAACAAAGCTGGCAGCAAGATATTATGGACACACTGAACTGTTAACATACAAAGTGAGCTGGACTCCACCTAAAAACATCTATTCCATGTTTCTGCCAAATGTCTTTGGATTATATTTCTTGTTTTTTCCAAGGAAACCTTTCACACTTAGCAGAAATTTTACTCTTTCCCCATCCTCTCCACCTCATTTCCATGTTGCAACTAGTTCACTGTTATGTTGCCTTGGCACAGGTTTTTACGTTCCAAGGAAATCAGATTTTCATCTGTGCAGTGATGGCACTGAGCAAAACCCCCTCCCAACATAAAGTTGACCTGGGTAAGGAGAGTGTTCGCCTCAACACTTTGGTGAGATATAAGACAAGCACAACTGCCCACAGGTTTGTGAAATGAACGGCCTGGTGAAACGAATACTGCAAATAAAGAAAGCTTCCTGAAGGCCACAGGACAGAATGAAAAAATTACCAGTGTGAACATTACCTAGTCCTGCCCCCAGTTCCTTTGCCTGTGGTCTGCTGCCCTCCCTCTGCATTTGTGCCTGTATTTATAGCATGCCAGTCCCTTGGTTTCCAGGCGCTACGATACAACGAAAGAAGTGCAGCAAGGACAGAATGTAAAGTAGGTCCTAAGTGGGGCAGAGGCCTGTGCTTTGTTTTCAAGGGTAATTGCTCAGAGCTGCAATCTTCCAAGCAGACCCATGCAGACATGCTTGGGTGCCAGGACTGAGTCCTCCCACAGTCAGCAGTGGCAGGACAGTGTAGGACTCCAAATCCATGTCTGCTAAACCACTCAGTCCTGATGCCTGTCCAGGACAACAGAGATCAATTCCCATCCACAGGTTACCTGCAAGCAAGGCAGGGATCAATACTTCACTGGATACAAAAAGAATTAGATGACAATTCAGATCTTTCCACCTCCCATATTTTAACTCTGCAGTTTGGGCTGGCGTTGAAATACAACTGGGAAATATGTTTTTTGTGACTTGCCTGCTGCTAGCACCATAAATCTGTTACGCTGTGATGGCAGGATTAACAAGGCATAAATGCAATACACTGACCAATCCAGAGATAATATAATTTCTGCCATTCAGTTGTCATAAGAGCCTAACAATGCACAGCGGAGTAGCCAGAGGGCAGCTAATTTATTGTTTTACTCTAAATCAACACTGACCTCTTAATACAGGCGTTACAAACGTAGAGATCAAACTTCCAGCATTAATGGATAAATAGAAGACGGAAAAAAATTTGCTTCTCTCTGAGGTCTAAAACAAGAGAAGACAGTATCAGTGTCACAGCTAACACACAGCATCAGGCTTGCAAATTCAGTGCTATCAATTCTCTTGTTAGGAAGACTGGGTAAATGTTGACACAAAGTGCATAAAATGTTAGGCAAACAAACTTGCCTTCAGGTGATGGTAAAGGCTCACACAAATCATCTTCCTTGAGATGCACTGTGGGGCTTTTTGGCATTTCAGAGGAAAAGCCACTGCTTTGAGAGTGTGCGAGATTGGAAGGGGGAAAGCATCTACTTATTCAGGTCCTTTGTCACCTAATTCCATACAGCTTGGCACAGCTCAACAAGATCATCATGTGTTCCCATGCCCGAGCTCCTTTCTCCCCTTCTCTCCTCCCATTAAAAAAAAAAAAAAAAAAAAAAAAAAAAACAGAAAAAGAAACCTGCATATTTTTTAGTTTATACGAGCAAAGATGAGAGCAGCAAATGAAAAGAATCCATAAGAAAGGAGATTATCAAGCTTAGGCCTGTCAACATCAGACTAATAGGGGAAATTAGGGGAAATTAAATCTATGGGAGCATATTCAAGAGCTCAGAATTCAACAGATGGTGCAACACATTAGAGTTCATACAGTTAAAGGATTCTTGCTGACCTTCCTTCCTCCTGCATAATTTCCAGTTTGGAAGGAATCAAGAATTTGACACAGGTTTTGGTGCCAAAAACTTGGTCACCAAAGTAATACGTGAAGGCATTCAGTCAAACGCAGTCCCTCCTTGCGTGCACTGGAGATATTCAGAGACACATGCACTAACAGTGCTAAACTTCCTCCCTGTGCCTGGGCTGGCAGAGCAGAGAAAGAAGGCTACCTGGCCTACACCATGTTCATCTGTACCACCAGCTGTGGGACATCTCAGTTGGTGAAGCTGGCATTTAAAGACAGCCCAAGCCTAGGCAGCCAATGTATTTCATCAGTATCTAGGGCTTCACTCCCGGCTGTCACCAGGTTCTGCAACGGCAGTGGACAAACCGGACACGGCTCAGTGCATGGCAGCAAACTCCTTAGGGCACCTTGAGCCACATCTCTGTGACCTGAGCATTTTGAATATGAAGCTTTAACTCGTCTGTGAGGAAGCCCCCCATAGGTGTGGTCTTGTTCCCTTCTGCTCCCTGAGACAACAATATTCACAAGGTTGAAAAACAGGATTAAAAAGTAAAGAACTGCAGATGAGTAAAAGACAACTTTTAAGGAACCAAGACTGAGATCTCAAGGTGCACTAAAACTTCCTTATTATACACATTTATAGATTCAAGTGATGGAAAAAGATGGTCAGTGTTGCAGAAGTGAGTACAAAAATAATGGCCAACAGCTTGCAATTTACACCGATTGGAAAAAAAAAGACTTCCCTCTTCCTTTCTTAATCTTTGGAGCAGACGTGCATTAATAACATGATTTGGATTAACTAATTAGAGAAAAGGTACTGTTCATGATAATCCTGATTTCCTTGGCAACAGCAAAACAAAGAAACAAAGAGAAAGCTATTTAGTACCTTAAAAACCACACCGCACTGTTTGAAAGAAGCTTTGGTCCTTAATTAATATGCACAGCAGCCTGTGCATTCATGTAACATATTGTAGGCATCATTTTATTCAGGCATTTTTAGTCTGGACTGCTAATCCCATAGACAAGGGTACTTGGAAACTTGCAGATAAATCTACTTTCTCTATCTGAACCCCTGATGAATAAGTCTCCATCACTGTTTGTAGTACTACTGTTCTGAAAGTGGCAGAGCCTAGAATTTACAAAGTACTCCTAAGAAAACCAGGCCAACAGCATGCCTATGCCTCAAAAGTTAGCTTTATCTCCTCATGGAAACCACAGGAGCAATCTACTTATTTACTTTATATGCAGACTACCACATCCCTCATTTCCACATGGAACAACTAAACCCGTGTACTTAAGGGTTCAGCTGAAGTTTATTGGTGTCTTGAAAATTGAGGGAGAAATCAAGTTCTTCATCTAATTTGGAATTTTTAAAACTTACTTCGCTCTAGCTGGAGTGGAAGACGAAAAACACAGGGAGCCTTCCCAAACAACACTCCAGAGAGAAAAAAAAGTTCTGGTTGGCTCTAAATCTTTCAACCCTTACAAAATCAAAACTTCTTGTTCTGGTTTTGAAGACTTACATTTCCTATCACATTCGTAAAACCTTTCTTTTTCTTCTTCTGAAGGGAAAAGTCATTTCAAAATGGTAAAATACAAACTTTCTATTCTGAAAAGAATGAATAGAACAGAACATATTGTCCTTATCAGAAGGCTTTTTACAGTTTCTTTTTCTAAATTAGTTTCCCTTGAAGGCAACACAAGGGAATGTCTGAGCCTTAGCATTTGATAAATTTGTTGGAGAGGTGTAGTCTGACTGCTGGAGAATAGGCACAGGCCCACACCAACAATGAGCAGTTTGGGTTTTTCTCTGTAACTGAGTTGTAATGGTAAGCTTGGGATAATAATAATATGTGCCTGACTGGGATGCTGAGATTCATTAGCTGAAGTCTATAAAACACTCTGAAGATAAGTGGTACATATTACCACCTAATTACAGGATGATAATTGAAAGATGCTGGATAAATATTATTAATCATTAATATTCATAGAAGTAGCACTTCTGAAAACGCTGCGGTAGCACCTGTTACAGTCCTTGTGGGGGAACTATTCGCACTGCAACCTGAGATGCCCGCATGCTGGTACACACACAGTGCATCCCCAGAGCAGTGTGCTGCACTGCCAGCCAGAGTTGTGGTGACCGCCTCCTGATTGCTGCTTCCCCTTCTGCGGCATCCTCTAAAGCACCAGGTCTGACTGGCAGCACAGCACAGGATGCACACACATCAAGAAGGATCTGCTTGTAAGATTCACCACTTTAGTATCATATAGCTGATGTGAAGAAAGACCAAGCCTTCTCTATGTTTTAAAATAAGTATTTTAGTCGGTTTTATTTACCCATTAAATGCTAACTACATGGTGGGACATTGCAAAAGGCAAACACCAAACTGCTTTACAGAGCTTGCTTCATCAAGGCCAAGTGGCCATCCCTGAACCAACTCCATCAGTGACTATTCTGATGAGCCACTACTGGAATGTCCTTATTCAACACTTCTATTGATGGGGATTTCCATCTTTTAAAGGTCCCAATCTTTTTCAATAGGTATATTTCTGGATATTTTTTTCTAACATACAATACTAAATAATTCTTAGTGGATTTAGTCTGCTCATCACAAATCCACTTATTTTCTTCCTTGTAGCAGTAGCCTTCTATGACTTATGATATGCACAGTAATAGCTGAAAGTAGTACATTTTGACCTATTTCACTTCTTCAGGTGCTACCTTATTCCTGGTTTAGCCACTGGTTTACATAACAGGAATTTGAGATTGATTCATTACACAACATGAAGGCCAGTGCTAAGTCCTTGTGATGGAGAACAAGGACATGAAGAAACTGGATTACGATTCACAGGATGCAATACTAAAAAGAAACATTTTCCCAACTCTTCAGAACTTTCTATTCTGGCATATCTAGAAAACATTCTGACCACATTGGGTACTAGAACTACCTTCAAAAGGCAAGAATTTTCTACAGTTCTTTCTCAACAACAATCTATTTTTTTTTTTGGGGGGGGGGGGGGGGGGAGAGGGGAAGTCCCTAAGCTGAGAGGCTTGCAATACAGTTTTCCTTTTTGTTTGCTGTACTGTGTTGCAGTGTGCTATAATCAACTTCTTAAGCTGATTAGAAATGGCAGTTTTTCTATGCAATACTATACAGGATCTTCCAACTCCTCCAGTGCCCAATTAATATTTGGATTATTTGATGCAATCATAAGCTGATATCAATAGTGTTCTGTTATTATTTCCCTTTCCTGAAGCATCTTGATTCTTTCAGGTCTCACACAAACCATCTCACATCTTTTCCTAGCAAATCATTCCTATGTAATTTCCTAGCAAACAGGCTCTACTACAACAAAATCTAAAAACATGAACACCCTCATAAAATACCCAAACACTGAAGAGTTTAGAAAAGAAAAGAAATCTTACGTGTTCCTCTTCAAACTGGTCCCCACCAAATGCAGAGACACAGGGCTTGATACCTCCCGTTCCAAGGGCGATCAAAAACAGACCAACCATAGACAGGACCCTTCATGCAAGAAAAAAATAACACCATTGCAGAACGCTTCCACTGCTTAGGGGAACATTTTATTGTCACCCAACCATAATTCCTCTATTATCACTGTCTCTTGTACATTGGCAGTGATGATGAGCCAGCTAACTGCAAATATTTACTTATTTATTTATCCTCATTTCTGCATTCAGCATAAGCCAATTAAACAAACAGTGTTTGTCAGTTTCTTGCTGTTTGGAGGCCCACTAAATTACTAGACATCAAAGATCCAAGGGACTATTTTTCATTCATCTGAGAACAAAAGGCTGCAGAAATCAATTGAGAAAAGGAAAATTAAAACAAAAAAAATCCTTTGCATATAAGACTTCCAATCTAGGTAAGTGAAGAAATTCTGTTTGAATTAGGCTCTTGAGTGCTTTCCACCTCCCAACACTCCTCAAAATCCCACAGTTAGTCCAAAAGATTATTGATTATTTCTGGGTGGAACGGGAGTGTCAGGACAGGTCAAATCTAGGGCAAAAGAAAGCTGCTGTATAAACCAGATGAACTCCTACCTGCATGCATGTATTTTTAGTGCCAGGATCACCTCAGTAAAAACAGCATGGTGGCTTCAGAGATGCTAGCTGGAAAACTACTCTGATATTCCTATCAGTTCGAAATCTAGAGGGCAAGAAGGGCATTACCCTGCAAGTAACACATCATTCCTCTGTCACACATCAGAAAATTTAGTGTTCCCAAGTACATGAGGGGACCTTGCTGAGCTGCATAGCTACAGCAATGAGAAAATGAGGGAAAAATGAGCCGATGTGAGCAATTGGACAGAAGAGACCAAACTCCAGTAGCATAATGTAGCAGAGAATCATGGTCTCTGTGTCAAAGGCCTCCTGGTGACAGTTCCGAGCTTTTCCTGGTGAATTCACACTCTAGACTTCCCCTCCAAACTGCTGGCCTGATGGGGGTGAAACAAGTGACAATCCTGGGTAAGCCACCTACCATTGCAACCTACAAAAACATTCAGCTTCAGCAGCTACTTACACATGAACTGCCTGGTTGCCTAGGGATGGAATGGCACCGACTGACTTTATCAGATGGCCGACCACATACACAATGGAGAGGTAGATGATTGTCCTATGAGCAAAGCAAACAGCAGTGACTGAAGGTGCTGGGTGATGTACAATCTGAAAACAGAGTGTGTCTGTGCTTCCTGATATGAAAGGTCTATTTGGCAGGTGCACAAGGAATAGTTTAGTCCATATCCCCAGTACTGCAGACAGCTATAACTTTTACGTCAACATTTAGCACACTGGAAAAAGGAGATAGGCAAATGGATTGAGATTAGGGAAGCATAGACACTACTTTCTTTGGGGAGATTGCTGGGCAGAATAAGCTAAATGTTCCACAAATAGATGAGTACTCTTCAGCTCCAATTCAGTTTCCAGACTACTAATAACTGGCAGTTTGTAGCATGCACTTAACTGTGCTGGAAGGAATCTGTAGGGACTGCTGCTCGCTTTCAACCCACCTGATTATTACATCCAAATTAGGAGTGTGGTTTTCCTGTTTCAAGACTGAATTGAATCTCAAGCACCTCTGGAGGACTGAGCTCATCTATCTGCTTCCCACATCTTGGTGAGTGTGAGCATGAAATCTGACCAGGAGGGTCAGGCTTTTGAGTGCATTACATCGCTTCATCGTCTTAAAGATTAACATACGTTTATGTATTTATATGCAGACAAAACACTCACAGTAAAAATGGAAGGACTTGTTAGGAAAGAAGAAGCCCTGTGAGCTCTTCTAATCTGTTATCCAGTCCTTAGTATTGGTTTAGCTATTGCAGTAAAAGCCACCATTTATAAAGACTAGGGGATTATTCCAGGAAAAATCTCTTGCCTAACGCACAAAAGTTTGCATAATGGTTTATTTTTTCACAACATTGCACTGCAAGATAGATATCCTCAAATAGCATTGAGCATTCCCAGGCAACTTCAAATAACGAAGTTAGAAAACAAACCAAATTTGTGTGTGTAGGTTTTTTCATTCAATAGGACAAGAAAATGACTAAGTTAAAGCAGAAAGAAAAAAAGGAATACTGATATCTCTTTAAGAGCTTTCTGCTACAAAGGCATGTTGCAGCAGTTTTTTTCCATGTAGAGACTCACACTGCCAGATGTGTTTAGACCTATAGGGAAGGGTTCAGCTGCACTTCATCACTAACAGCAAGACTCCTCAGGCAGTGTGCAGACAGTGCCAAGGAAAGAATGTCCTGTGTACAGCTGCTCACCACCACTCTGGGACAGATGGTGGCCCTGCCCTGCAAATTATCAGCCTAAGGGATGACTCCCTAATTTTCTCAGGGAGAGTTTAGATGGTTTTATACTAAGGGAGATGATCTGACTGAACCCAGGTTACTCTGGGATAAAAATAGGTGTGTTCATGCATTCCGTATGCTGAGAAAGCATATGAAGGTACAGTTAGTGACATTTCATCTGAAACTACTAGATTCAGAGGATGATACTGCTTCCTTACCATCTTTGAATCCATCTCAGTGACTGAACTTGGCAAGCTAAGGGTTAACCACTCTATGTCTTAGTTTCCTCAAGATGTATGGGGAAGGAGGGTAGAGGAGCATTGTGCTCTGTGATTTAATTTATTGATTTGCATTGCATTGCCTATTGGTCATTGGGTGAAAGAGGAGCACACAACAGCATGAGCAAACACATTAGTTGTTCATCCATTAACAGAGAGAAGCTGACCTTCACAAGTGTTTCTTTGCTGCTGTTTCTTTTGAACTAGCTCAAAATCAGTAGCACAGGCAACACTGAACCTTGTGCAGGCTGTGCAATGTGGACAGATCCTGGCTGAATTAGAGAAATGTCTACTTACTTGTATTTCCCCAACCACGAGTCTGCCATGATAGCTCCAATGACAGGTGTGAAATAACAGAGAGCAGAAAAGGCATGGTACACAGCAGTGGACAAATTCTCATCCCAGTGGAAGAAGCTTATGAAATACAGTGTCAGGACAGCTAAAAGAAAGCAAGCAAAACACATCAGATAATTGATGTGCATCTCTGTGAGTAAGCAGGAAGCTACATCACAGTGACAAGGAAAACAGAGATTTGCGTACCAACTATGAGCACTGCTGTGGAAAGATCTGTGCTTACAGATCTATTCCTCATAATCCCTGACACAGGAAAAGCTCAAATGAGGTATGTGAGTATCAGGCTTCCCTTGTTCATAAACATTTATGTTTAGCTGGAAAATATATTTTCTAGCTTATCACACCTGAGCCTGTAGTTCTGTTTATGCATAATTTCTATTTGCAGATTAGGTGCCTGTATGATTCAATTCTCAGACACAGAGAATGCACACAACTGAAAGACACCACACACTGGAAAACAAGGTTTGAGACAGAATGATACAAAAATTTAGATTGGAAGTGATGTTGGAGGTCTCTTGTCCCAATTTCTGTTTAAAACAGGTCTAGCTTCAACATCAGGGCGTGTTGTTCATGCCTAATATCCCAAAATACCAATTTACTTTGAAAGACAATTGAGACTGCATACAGCAGAACTCTGGAACACCAGGTCATCATATACAGAAACACAGGGATGGGGAATTCTCTTTCCATGGGCCGCATACCTCTCATGCCATAATAGGAGAAGCGCTCGCAGAACTCGTTCACCACAATGAAGGCGATGCTCAGGGGGTAGTTGGAACCACAGAGTTTCTAAAGGAAACAAAGCAGAACATACCAGCTTAGTGATAGCTTTCACCCCTGCAACACATCCACACAGCACCTGGACAGCAGAGAGGAATCCAGTCTGAAACCCAGGTGCTGATTACTGCCTGGCTAGCCTGCAGATTGAACTCAAGGAAGTGAGCAGACCCCACATCCATCTTATTTTGGTTAGGGTTCCCTATGAATCCACCTGGCAGGCATGGACCCAGTAAGGAACAGTACAGGGACTCCAGCACTGCCAGCAGCCAACATCTGCCCTGCCCACAGGTCTAGAAACCCCTTCAGAAAGATCCCACTGCCTCTCTGCTGCAACATAACATCCCACTGAGATGCAAAAAACACCTTCAGATGCATTTTTATCTGTACTTCACACAGAGCTACTGCTCTGCCCTGAAACTGCTGCCTTCCCTAGCAGCTAGAAAGTTGCTCCTTCCTCAGTGTCAACTGCTCTCAATCCCTGCACCTTAGTTACACCATCCGCACCACTGCATTCACTGCAGCAGAGCATCAGCCACAGCAGCTATTTCATATTCCAAGAATGCTGGCAGAGCTATGGATAATTCAATTTATTAAACAAAAATCAAACAAAAGAGCTATGCGCTTCTCAAACCTATCTGAGCCTGGCTACTTTTTTTTATTGACATCAACTTCACTCCAGCTAAAATCTGCAGTTTCCAAGTGAAGTGCAAGGAATCCGAACAGCCAGGTCTTAGCATGACCTTGTGCGGGCCCCAGTCCCTCTGCTGCCCACAGCAGTCCCAGCTAAACAGCTGGGAGCTGCTGGAAGCTGCTTATCTCCACTGCCTCCCACTAGGGACAGCAAGATTTCACGGCTCTGCCAATTAGTGGGAGAGACGGGCTGGGCGTGCATGGGGTGAGGGGCGGGGGCGTAAGACTGTCATCTGCATTCACGTCCGAGGTTTTAAACAGCCATGGCATGGACCAGTGGAGTGAGATGAACTCTTCGTATGCATTTCTGTACCTCGTGTCAGAAATAATGAATTCCTCTATTACTTCTCAGAGTCTCAAATGCAAATACAGATAAGAAGATAGATGTGTTTATTGAGGTTTATTCCACCACGAGACTTGAGGCTTATTCGGATTCCCAGAGCAATGCCTCCTAGGTTAGATGACTAGCTAATCATGCTGCCTCGCTCAAGATTGTACAAGGACCACAGAAGAGAAGGAAGGAACAGTTTGCTAAATAAAATAAAAACAAAAACAATAACAACAACACCATGACTAAATCCATTTCCACTACCTAACCCAGCATCTGTGATATTTTTGTGATTTTTGAAATATTTTCCTCTTACTATTTATGGAATGCCTTGTTATTAAGAAAGCCTTGGACCCTTGGGTTTACTCGGATAAATATGTAATTATCCACTACATTTATAGTTTGTGCTGAAGCTGTTGGGCTCAGCAGATGGCTACCAAGACAGAGTGGGCTCCCTTGGAAACTGCACTGAGAGCTCCTGCTTTCAGACTAGCCTGAAAAATGGAAGTATATATAAGCTGCAAATGCACAAATGCACAATACTCTCCTCTAACATGCTCTTAATAACATAGAGGAAAAGACATAAGGAGGAAATAATGCTTCCTCTGGCTCCTTTGTGACATTTTTTGAACTTGGAAATAAAATGACATAACAGGGATATTTTTCTTCTGCTCTTTCCCAGACCTCACTATCAATACTCTGATATTTAATAGCATTTGATGCAGATACAGAATGGGACTCCACAAAGCCAAGGCAGCCAGTGTTGAGACCACTGATGCCTGAACTCACTGCTCAGTGCACAATCCCTGCAGGATCTATCTGCATCAGTGGGAGGTACTACATGCCACGCTGTGACCTGGAGTGACAGAAACTCTGGCAGTGGCCCATCTCAGCTATTCCTGCTCTGGGATGGGCACCTCCAACAGATGAGTGCCTACAAGCAGGAAAAGGAGAGCAGGAGGAGGGACTTGACAGCTAAACCTGCCCCAGTGCCTGAGCCAGCACCTTAAGTAACTGCTTACAAAAGCTGAGCAAGGGACTTACAAGCAGGGACTCTTTCATCTGGCCTGTACGCTGTGAGACGGCATCAGCGCACACAGAAACACTCAGGTGCTCTCTCTGCTTTATCACTGACCTGCATGGGCCCTGCCTGGACATCCAAAAGTGGGCAGCCTTCATCCATGGGAAGAGCCAGCTGCAGTATGCTCACTTTTGCAGAGGAGGACCTTGCTCAGCAGAAAGCCCCAGCTAAAGCAAAGAGGCTAAGCCTGGATTCACGAGCACACAGCTACGCTGCTGTGCTTAGCTAACCACTGTAAGCCTGGGATGTGCAGGATTATGGAGCTCTTAGAAATACTGTGGAAGTTGATAGCCTGTCTTCAAGAAGAAAAGAAAGAAAAAAAAGAGGTCATTTAAAGTGCCAGTGGCAGAGATGTTTACTTGCATTTCTCCCTCTTGCTGATTAGTTGCAAAATAGGACTAAGATTAGTATTTCTGAGGAGCTCTGAATATCCAATAGTTAAAGCCTGCACAGTATTTAAAACAGTTAGCTTAATATCTGGCTTGCTAATGACATTACTGGCTGCAAGAGCAGTTATTACTGTATTGTCCTGCGAATCAAAGCAGGTGCAAAACAAGCCTCTTTCTCACCAAAGCCAATGTAGTGTACAGTATCTTAGTGTCAAGCCCTCAGCTGAAACTAGTCTGAAAATCTACACAAACATGAGAGCTGTAAGGTAAGAAAACATTGAATCTGGCTTAACTCACAGCCACTGATGTAAAGCTGAGGCTCTGGCACACATGTCAGTGGCCTGTCCAAAGTCCCCATCCCTCCTGCTTAGCAGCACCTGGAGACCTGTCTCAATGGTCTCATCAAAGGAAGCAAATGCACAACCCAGCTCCCTCCTACCCATGCATGACAGCCCCTTGCACTTCACAGAAGGAAGTCCTTTCTCAGAAGGAAAGGAGCATTCAAGAAAAAGGCAGCAATGAAAACCCTTACTCTTTTATTTTTCCCCAAGGATGCAAACAGTTCATTTTTTCACTTTAAGCTGCCCTTTCTTAATCAGGTTAGTGGAGGGATTTTTGCATGGAGTTGTTAACACTTATTTCAACCCTCTGCAAGAAAGGGTATTTGTCTCTAGCCATAGCACAAAAGAGGAAAGAACAGAGAGATCTTGCAATGTTTAGAGCAAGCTGAGCAGAAAGCAAAGAAAACAAAATCAGCTGTAACACTCACCGGAGATTTTTTCTGAACAGTGAAATCTTTGGGGGGATCATCTCCTGCAGAAATAAAAGTGAACAAACTTTCCTTGGATTCGTTTCTCTGAAAAGTGTTCATCTCCCCTCTCGCCTCGTCTCCCACCATGCTCTGTGGCCGTGGTGAGTTGACTGGGAAGATTTCCAACCTCAGGCATGAAGTTTGATTCAGTTTGAGTTAACCCTAATTGAGCACATTTCTGCAGCCAGAGCAGAAAGGGGAGGGAGGTGCCATGAAGAAAGACAACAGCAGAACTCAGTAAGAGCTGGGGAGCGCAGCCTAAGCCTTCTGCAGGTTGGGGCTGTGAGCACTTTGTGGCACGGACCTCCTGTTTGCTTGGCATGCTCCCAGCTATCGTACATGTATCAGCCTAGCACAGCCCTGTATGCTGCACAGATGTGAGCTGAATAAAAATCCAGGGTCCCAGAGACCTCTAGAGCCTGCTGATTTAGGACCAAAACATCATAGCATCAATCTCTCCTCCACTGTGCTAGTGTCAGGTTTATTCTGCAGGGGTCCCACTCGACTGAAAAAACATGTGTTATCCCAAGTCATAACTACTGAAACACTCATCACACAAATCCCTTGGACACTGGGTGTCATGGTATTAAGTTATTTCTTTGCTGTCCCAAGACCAGAGTACATTTCCACACCAATTCCCTGGAACATCCTTGACTTTCCCTACGGGGCAGTTTAATCCTGAGGGCACAAACAGCACCCAGAAGCAGCTTCAAATCCCCTGTAATGTCTCCTTATGTCCAAAAGGCCACCTCTGGGATCCCTATGATGCAAATGCTTTCTATGTTAGGTACGGAGCCCCTGGTTCCCAGCAGGCACCCTGATGTCCCTCCTTATCTGCCCTTCCCATGGGAATCCAGAGAGCTCCTTATCAGTATTCCCTGGTGATGGTTGCAATTAGAGTAAAATTCACAGCCTTCCCATTAACCATCCTGAGTGGCTGCAGCTCTGTGGTATTTTGGGTGTAGTGCAGGGTTTTTCTTTCCCTTCCATTTGTCTCCATAAACTCATCCCTAGCTCCAGCACCAAGTTGCTGCTAGTGCTTGTTATAATGGAGCCAGATATGCAGTTGACAAACCAGGAAAGAGGCATCTGCTCACACCAAGATCCTTAATTTGTCTTCAGTTCTTACTAACAAGACATGGAGAACATCTTTGTTAAGCCCATTTCACAGACAAGACTGACTTTAAAGTATATTCAAGGCTAAGAGTAACACAAAGAACAGACCACGTGCAAGTTGGTCCTGCCTCCTGCACACCAAGCCAGCATATACTTGAGTCCTGTCAATCTGTTCCCATGTTGAAGGCAGCAGAAGTATTTCCAGGCCAAATGTTGGTCTCTCTTACTTGCCAAAGCAACTCCAGCCAAGCCCCAGTAGGAGCTGCTGTGTGAGCAGGGCAAACACAGCAAAGTTTATCAGGATTACACAAAAGCAAGACAGGAAAGGTTTCAGCATCCCTTGTGCAGGGCTCCCATGCTGATGCAATGTGATGCCTTAATATTACCTTTAGCATCCTGCAGTTATGCTTCCCTTGCGTGTACATAGCCCTGTGCTTTACACTGGCTAAATGATTTTTCTAATACTAGCATGAAAAAACGTATCAGTCAGTGGAATTAACATGCTGCTTGTCAAATACAGCGCAGAGATGTTTAGGCCATTATGTTTTGGAAGGTTTTCTCAGAAAGGGAGAAAAAAGAATAAAAATGCCTGGTAATAAATGGCAAGTCACAGAAAACAGTGAGAACGAGCTAAGGAGAATATATCTGCAAGCAACTCAGATACAAGTTGAATAAAACTTGATAGGAGACCTGTGTGGCTGGGATGAGAATTGGGAAGGAATTGTACCACAAATGGAAATAAGGTGACACTTCTGAAGATGAGTACAAACAAACAGATCGAGTATGGAGCAATAGAGGCTGAAAAGCTAAGGCACAAAATGAATTATAGCTAGCAGGGGACACAAAAGGCAATAAGAAAAGGTGTTAGAAATGCTGTAAATATTGGAGAAAGAGGAAGGAAAATGAAAGTCTTATTGAAACTAGAAAACGAGCAAACAAAGGCTGATCGAGAGAAGACAGAAGTTGTGTTCTTTTTGTATGTCTTCACTAAAAGAAAAAAAGCCATAATATACAATATTTGGATGCTTCAGTTGTGCTCAAATCATTACAGACTGATTGAATTCACTTTCAAGAAGTGGATGTGGTTTTTGAACCAACTTCCCTGTAAGGAACAGAAGTAGGACAAGCTTCGCCATTGTCTTTAAAAAGGCAGGTGAGGCTTCATATAAAATATCCATCCAGTGGACAACGGGGAAATTCCTCTCAGGGTAGCTCACAATACTTCCCCAACAAACTGGGAAGGTAGAAGTGGGTTCCCAACTTCTCCATGAGCAAAGAGAACATCAGCACAGCCAGCAGGCTGCTTGCACTTATGCCCAAAACTGGAATGGAGAATAGGGCATGAATTCAAAGTTTCCATGTGGGAGAAGCTATCTTGTGGCTCTGGAATTAATACGACGAAATTCAGGAAAGACTGCCAAATGCTACCCCCAGGAAAAAAGGCACAGACATCAACTATTCTCCACTTTCATCATCAATAACATGGGAAAAATAACTGACTTCAATAAAGAAGATTTGGGGCCTCTTTTGGCCAAGTTACCCTTCTGCAAGGCAGAAAGGTGGTGCAGCTGAGGCTGCAGAGTTCAGGCAATCCTTGATGTCTGATATTTAAGAACATATTAGGGACTCGCTCAATATGTTGGGTCCTGTCCCAGAGCAGGCAGATAGATCTGAAGGACTCTGAAGATTGCTCTTCTGAATTTCCATGAAAAACCTGTTTTATACAATTTCAGCTGGTAAGCATAAAAGCAAGGACTGCTTTCTGTAAGATTTCCTTTTTTCTCTGTTGTCATTCTTGCAAGTGGACAACCTGTAAGATGATCCATGCTTAAATGTAATACTCAGCTACCAGATGTCGTAAGTTTCCATAAATACATTATTTTACAACTTTCAGTTCATCATTTAAATTTTTCAGATCCCTAAATCCACAGGAGGATAATCTGCATTTTTCTTTTGCATTTACAGTTTTTTAGATTCTCACTGCTTTATGCTGCAGTGCTGTACACATTGATCTGTTTATACTCAAATGATCCATTCATTTATATCTGCATTCATCTTCGTGTTCAATTCCTTCTTGATTTTCAGCTTAGCCACACTGGTCTCTTTCTAACAAGTCTTATTTATTAACCCTATTCACATCCTACCCTGGTTATACTTTATAGTATTTTCACCATATCTTTGTTTCTCTCCTCTTTCTTTTCCTAAAAAAAAAGTTATAAGCATGCCAGGAACACTTCAGGCCCTTGTCTATCTTCAAATGGACAAGATAACCTCTCCAGACCACTTCTGGCTTCCTTTCTCCAATTCTTCCATTATAGAAAAGATTAACTTATTTAGATAGACCAAGAGTGGCTCCCAGTCCCCCCAGACTCATCCTAAAGTATTAAAAAAAAAAAAAATACAAACGTATCAGTTGATCAACCAAGAAAAGATGCCAGAGGTCTTTAGTCCTGCCTCTCTGTTCTACTCACTAGCCCTTACAGACTCAAACCTGTAAAGGTATGTCAACCAACAACACTAACAATATCAGGTACCCAGCCTGTCTTTAAGTGCCTTTTATCAGGTCACTAGTCAGCCTGCACATGTCAGGGAAACTTCTCATCCCTCCCGCTGCCTTTTTGCCTTCAGTTTAGCAAAAGGAATTTTAAGAAATTCTCTCACCAGCTTGGGCTTCCTTCACAGTTTGCAGCTCATTGTCCTCTGCCATTTCTTCTGCTTTGGGTGCATCAGATGAACACAGCTATGCTGTGCTTGAAGGTGAACCTTGTTGAGTAGTCCTGGTTCTCTCTCACCCTGTTAATGTTTCACTTCACAGCAGCAGTCCTTTGGTTACCAATAACATAGTTAAACTTTCAATTATTTTCAATCCTGAAGCCAAAGAGAAGTCATTTCTGCTCATCTCCAAAACGTTCACAAGGAATCCACCTTTGTACTTGAGCACAGCCTCTAACTGAGGCTGCATGGCATCCTTTGTGGATATCCACAGGAAATCACGTTGTGCTGCAGCTACTTATATTTCAATAAAAGAACTTCTAATAGACAAGAACAGGGACTGGGCCTGTGATGAGACAGGACCTATAGCTGGCAATAAAACCAGACAGGCTTGCGAGTCTGTACACCAGCTACAGAGCTGGCCTGAACTCTGCACATCTGTTAGCAGTTAAGACTGTGAGAAGACATGAGATACTGGCTTCAATTACTGGTTCCTCACGTGCCGTATGAGAATGCAGACATAACGTGGATGTGCTGCTTTCCCATCTTCTTCTTCACCTTAGAGCCATGAGATGACTGGAGGACCCAGTTATTTTTCTGGCTTGTGTCTGTTGTTTACCCCTTTCTGCGTTCCCCCTATAACATCCTCTGAACTGCTGCAATGTCCTTTCAGAGAGGCTCTAAAGCACTTTCCTATCAGGAAAAGCCCTGGATATATTCTACAGGAAAATATATATAAATGTAAATATATCACTGGGAGCCACTGCTCTAAGTTCAACAATAAAGAAGAGTTTCCATAGCCACACGGCATGGTCCCGAACCACTGCAGTCTTCTTCCTCATTTCACTGAACTGAAATCCTCGTCCACCCATGGCCCCTCATCCCTCATCATCTGTTCAATATACAAAATACAGTGAAGGCTACAAACAGATATACAGTTCCTAACAAACTCTGCTATCAGCTGAACTAAGGCCGACCAGGGGAACTGGGCAAGAGGACTAGAAAGATGCACAATGAAACACTGAGACATAACTGAACATTACACGTGCAGCAGTAGCTGCTAGTATGTACAGCAGTGAGTGGCCTAAGCTGACCTCATACCAAATTCCAAAATGAAGACAGCACAGTCAGCTCATGAAAAAAAATGATGTTAAGTTGTAAGTGAAAGGAAGACTGAAGCAAAACTTTATAGCTACCAAAGAGCAGGTTTTTCACACAAGATATGTAAAAGTAAATGTAGATGGTAAGAAGGATTTAAATCCAGAGTGTGAGATGTGTGGCCAAAATCTAGGGAGCATTAGTCAAATTATGAGTAGATGTACAAAGTACAGCATGGCAAAGACAGCAGCATTAGACTCTGGGCAAGCATTGAGAAAAGCAAGCAGAAAGGAGGAATGAGCACTATAGGCCACATAATGAAATAGAGATGAAAAGATAGAAAGAGAATAATAAAAAGCTTTACTTGGAAATGCTTGTGGCTTCTGTTACAAGATTGGTGGGAGGGAAAACACATCAGGAAAGGGTTTTCCCTTTAAAAGGACTTTTAAAGAGACCGTTATAGCACATAAAAATTAGAATATTTCTCTTCACTTACAGGGAATATTCAAGCAAAACACAGAAATGAAGAAAACCCAGGGCAAAGTACAACCATAAATGTAAATTCATTTCTAGGCTCTCAGGATGGAAACATCACAAAATTGCTGCAAAAATTGGAAGCTGGCTCCAGAACAAGACTTGTGGTCTTTTGGAACAGAGCACCGATTAATACTAAGTGCCAAGGAAGGATATACTTTACATAGAAAACCAGGAATAATTTAAGTATTCAAGCTGTCAGTACAGGGAGAGCCTAAGTGACCTCTTGAATTCCTTTCCAACCATTTCCCCCTTGCAGTTCCAAGTTGTATTTGACACTGTGAGGTAAGGCACCATGCCCTGACTCCCAGCTGGCCAGCAGCATTGATTTCTATAGGTTCAAGGCAGAGGAAATGGACACTGAGGTGCCCCAGGCAACGTGGACCCACAGGCACACGTCCAATCCCTGGGACATTTGTATTCTCTGTCCTTCCTGCTTGGCCTTCATCTCCCTCTTTAGCTATTTAAAGCATTTTAAGAATGCAGTTCGTGTCTTAGAGGCAGTCCCTTATTAAAACAATACCTAGTTTTATTGTTCACATAGGTATGTATAGTCTAGGAAAAAAGAAATCAAGAAAAGGAGCACCAAGATAGGCATTAAAGGGAACATGAGCTCACCTTCTAACATCCTACTCAGTGCTGTTTGACTTGTGAGAATGCTAAATTCTGAATGGCTTTCTTAATGCCCTTAATAATGCCCCTAATGCTAGGCTCTCACACACCCACCAGCACAGCTGACTAGCTCTGGCATAACTCCAGCTCTTTGATTAAAACCTGGCACTAGAAGAATCCATAGGTTTACCCAGTCCACTTGCCTGAGGCTGGATCATCCATCTCCTTCATGGAGTGAGAAGGTGGGAGGTCACTGCAGCGGGAAGAAAGATGGATGTGGTGTGGCAGAACTTTGTTAAAGCACTTGGTGGCTGTTTGGTGAACATTTTCTCCCAGGTGGTAGTGGTGGCAGGTTCTTAGTGCCATAGGTCTCAAGGCATTTCACTGAGCAGATGTCACTATTTCCTCTTCAGAGATGAGCAAAAGAGGGAAAAAAACGTCCTGATGAAGGTAGACTCTGCTGAAAATTCACGCATGTCAGCTCAGCAGTCTATCCATCAAGCTGCCCTGCCTTTAGTATTATCACAGCAAAGACTGAAAAAACAATTGCATGCAGCATCTCAGCCATCTGTAGTCTGTTCCAGCCTCTGGGACAGATAGTGCCTTGGGAATGGTCCTTTTCACACTGACCTGGTGGTCTCATACCATCTTCTATCCCATTCCGTGCAAACAGCTGCTTTTACCCTTGTTTCTCCTTCAGCAAGAAGCAGCCAGCAGCAAGAAATGCAGGAATCCTGCAACTCCTCCATCCCTCACAGCCAGCTCAGAGATGCCCAGCTCTGGGGGTCTGCTGGACAGCAAAGGAGGGTTCACAGCTCCTGGATGGAGGCAGCAGGACGCTGGGATTCAGTTCTGATTCTGCTATGCATCAGCCACCTTGAGCTAGCCTTAACTCCACTGGCCATAAAATGAAAAACAAGCAGAACTAATCTCCCATACGTATGGAGGGAACACTTTCAATCATTAATCTGGCTATACAACTAGGAGAATCTCAGGGCAGGCACTAATGATAGTTTTTCCAGCTTTGTTTTTCACGCACCAACAATAAACAGCCTGATTATTTCCATTCCTTGCAAGCTTCTTTGTGTCAGGAGAACATAATGCACTGCACAATTTCAAATCTTCGCCATCACAGAGAGGTTACTCTAACCATTTCTCAGCACAGCAGATTTTTTTTTTTTTTTACTAGTGCTTAAGTTAGATTGCTGTTGCATAATCAGTGTTTCATTAGGGCAAGCTGCCAGGTCAGGGAACATGTAAATCCCTAAAATATCTCTGTCCTGATAGAAATCCTAATCCAGAGAGATCCCAGCTCTACATCAGTGGCCCCTCCCAGAGGGGAGCACAGATAGACACGTTACAACCTTCTGCATTCCTGGGACTGTCATTACTGCAAGATTTTAATCAGACCCTCCTGGACCAGCTCCCACTGTTGCCACACCCAGGGCCAGGCAGATCAGGGGCTCATCCAAGATCTATTAACTCTGGTCCCCTACACTTTCATAATGAGCTTGTGGTGACACCCGTTCTTTTCTGCCTCCCCCCGCAGGGATCACTTTGTCGGATGGGGAGAGCCAGCAGCTCCAGCAGGAAGAGTAGCTGCGTGGGTTTTCCCTGTATCAAATCCCAGAGGGAAAGGCATAAAATTAGAGACTTTTCCTCCTTTAAAAAAAAAAAAATAATAAAATTGGTCTAAACATACAGTCTGTAGCACAACTTATTTTGTCCTGGACTATGCTGTGCCCAGGAAAGTCTGCTCTCCACTGGCACTTGGGGCAAAACCCCTCTGATTGCAGGGGAGAAAGGTTATACTCACGTAAAAGGAGGAGTTCATAAGTTCCTCTTTCTTACACAAACAGCACTCCTGAACAAAGGCACGCTTTTCTCATGGGCACAGGGAACTGCAGAGCTGGAGCTGCAGGGAAGCAGCCACATACACATCTCACCAGCGGGCAATGGTGCATGGTATTTCTGCTGCACCCACAACCTAGATGCTGCAAGCCACTGGAGCTATGCAACTGCAGGCTCAGCACGAGTCCTGCTTCAGCAGCAGGAGGTCTGATGAATCTATTTAAGGACACTTTCACTCATCAGGCTACCATGGTCACCTCCAGGCCCCTGTGCTTTCCCAACCTGTTTCTCAGCAGTTCCTCATGCACTGTAAGGATACAAACCCCCCACAGATTTCCTTTATCTTCCTGTGGTGTACTTGTTAGATACTGATTGGGTCCTTCTTTACATTTATAACTCATCAGCAGCCATTCGCACCTGCATCAGAGTGGAGCAAAATGCCCACACCTGACAGCCCCACCTGACAACATGGGTTTCCACCACCTCTCACACCTGTGCTCATAGCTGTTCAGTATTCAGTTTTAGATCTATCCAAGAGCTTTTGCACAGTCTTCAGTAAACAGAGGAGACCACACTGGTATTCAGTGACAGAAATCCATTAGTGCCAACATTTATTAGCTTTAATAAAGCCATGATGAAAAAAGCAGTCACCTTTTATGTGGTCTTTGGCTATGTCTAGGATACAAGAGAAGATCTGGCAGTGCCAGTCCTATGAGATGCAGAGGGCCACTCAGGAGGTTTGTAGTCAATTGACTTCAAAGAACCTCAGAGTGCTCAGCAACCCACAAGAGGAGCTTTGTTTATAAAAATGGTCGTTCTCAGAAGCAAAGTGCACACGGCACTTTTTCTCCATCTCTCATGCAGTTTTACCTCCAACAATCAATCACAAAATGCCTCAACACAGAATGCCTTGGCATAGAAACTAGAAATATTTCTTTGTCGCATAAACTCAGATTAATATTCATTCTCTCCAAGATAAAGACATCTAGAAGTAATTTGAGGCAATAAAAGCAATTTTCAGCATTACTGACACTTCCCATTGTTAACAAACAGATGATCTAATAACGGTGAAGCCAGAGGAATAATTCTGCTCTTATACTAGATCTGATTGACTAGTCATGACAGATGGTGCTTTTATTACTTTCTGTCTTTATGCCACTCTAAGAGAGGTCTCATCTAATGTAGCCCAGGCTGTGTTTTGAGTCTTAACCTCACAGACAAGCAAACCCTGTTTCATCAGGTTAATGGATCCTTACTAGACTCAGGAAGGCAATTTTCCTAAAAGTTATTCTAATCAAGTACTCAGAGCCCAAATTGTGCTAGCTGAATGACTGCCAGCAACAGTTAAAGCTTTCAACTAAAGACTAGATTTATTTTCAAAGACAGAAAACAAGTTATTATTATTATTACAGGACCAATTCTATCCTGTATTCAGCGACTTCTCAAACACTGGCTTTTACTGCATTTAGAGAATCAAAGATAAAAGTAAAGTTAATACAACTTCCCTCTCAGTTGTTTTATTCAATAGCAAACAGGAAAGGAAAATTATGGAGATAAACAGCCTGCTGTCTATTGATACCCACTCAATTAACTGCCCCTAAGGTAACAGCAGTGACCCTAATCAGCACAGATTCCTTCAAAGAGAGACTCACTCTAAGCTGTCTTCCTCCATCAGCCTCCAACCTGAAGGCTATCAGCCTAAGTGTCTTAGCCAACAGGATAAGGGTGGCTAAGATCATACACCCTCTAAAAGAAAACTGTAAAGAAAAACTCATACCTTGAGGGTGTCTCCTGCAATTCCCATCAGCCTTTATCTCCATGAGCACAGTTTGGTGCTAGAGCTGCCCTGCTGTGCACCGACAGTTCATGCAGAGACAGGTCATAGTGTCCTGCTTTCTTGGTTCTTGGTTGTTTCAGGCAGAAATCCTGCTAGGTGTGGGGCTGTGCAGTCTGCCTGAGGGAGCAGATGGAAGGTCTGAGCAATCCTGCTGTCCCTCAGCTATCACAAAACTGATTCAGGGATTAAGTCGAGGTAAGGACAAGGAAAGAACACAACCACTACAAGGTCATGCAGAAAACAAGCCACAGAGACAAGGCCTGGGACCAGAACTCCCGAATGATTATCCAGTGCTTTTACTCCTCAACACACAAACTGCCATTTTACACAACCTCGCAAGCAGCCTTGGTCTCCCCAACGTCCCCTCAATAGAGGATTTCCACTTCCAGAAATCATGGTTCTCCAAGAGCCCCAGCCAGCAGCGCTGGTGGAGGTTACAAGGCCAAGGACTGAGCTACTCGACACAGAAATTTTTGTTCGCCATTTTCAGAGCAGCTGAGCTGTTGACCTAACAGCTCTGCCAAAGTTACTGAAGCCTCAAATGAAATGATCGTTCTCAATGATTTTTATCTACCAGCCACCAGATTTTTAGAGTTAAGTCAGGCAGAGGATTATGTTGTAATTTCAAGGCAGGCATCTTTAAAACGGTGATTATTCTACGGGAACGATAAAAATGCTGGAGAATGCATTAACTCTTTCCTTCCTCAGAAGGACTATGAGGTTATCAGGCTGCAGTACAGTGGGAAATCTGTAAACACATATTCTTCCCCTTTCTGACACAAATCATACATGGTGTGGTTGTGATCATAAGCATGTACTCACACTTCATTAACTCACACTCTTCCTTATCTACCTCATACTGAGTTGTTTCCACAGCTGTTTCTGTTCTCTTAAAGATATTTCACTTTTTTAATGTCCCTAAAATTCAAAGAGGTATGGAAAGTTTTATCCATGCCTTGGAGCAGTGGCTGCAACAACTTTCTGCTTAGCTTTGGCTGGGACTGGGATGCACAGGAGGATCCCATGCAAAGAGGGGCATTTGAAAGCAAGGCAGCAACAGCCTCACAGGAGTTCTACCATTGTCCTCAACAGAAATCCCATGAGTCATTCTGACATTACAGAGGAGGTCATTTTGAGGCAAAATTTCTGATAGAAATTATTGAGTTTTGTTGTGTTTTTCTTAAGGCCTCCAACTTCCTCTGGATTGGAAAGGAAACACGGTCTGCTCTTGGCTTGGATGCGAAGTGAGAAAGGTGTGGTTAAATCAGAGGGCATCAGATCCCAAACCAAAGTCAATGTATGTCCCAGCTCAGGCTCAAGGACTAAAAGATCTCTCAAATGTCTCTGTTTTGGGTCCTTGCACCATTGCCGTCAGCTCTGAAGTGCACAGCACACTTCAGGAGGGGAAGCCTTTAAAAATTATTCTCTCATTTAATATCATTGCAGAGTTGATTATAGACACTTCTGAGTTCTCAATAAGCACCACTAGAAACTGTTCAGAGAGGGATCAACAGATAGAGGGGCATAACTTTGAAAATATCACTGTGTAGGCAGCATCTAGGGACAGCCCTGAAACTGTCCCCACAGTCAAACAATCCTGGAAGAAGTAGGCATTCATCCTTGTTAACTGCTGCTGGGAAAAAAGGCATCTGAGCAGCAGGAGGAAGAGATTAGCCTATTTTTACCAAGTCTCATTTATAGAATCATAGAATCAGTAACATTGGAAGACTCACAGGATCATCAAGTCCAATCATCCACCGATCACCAATACTTCTCACTAAATCATGTCCCTCAATACGTTTGCTATACCAGTTTTTGTTTTGTTTTTAAATCAGCAATGTACAATGCCCCCAGTCTTGATTCAAAACCCTGTAAGTTGGGCCCACGAACATAAGCAAGATTCACTGCAGTCCTGCTGCCATTGTCTGGGAAGAGCTGATTCCAGCTGCTGTAGAGAGAACTGCTAATAGGCTCCTCAGCTACAGGATAAGCTGCCCCCATAGGTTTCTCATCACCTTTACTGAATGTTGGGTCAGACATCATGCACAGAAGTTTTTGTGATCAATGAACCCATGATACACTAGTTCTGCCCAAGGGCTTATTCACAGTTAATCCAAACATACCTGATTCATGAAAATGGTGGGAAATCTCCTCAGAACAGACTTTGCAGAGATTTCTGGCATGTTTTCTTTCAGCACTGGCTGAAAATAGAGCAGAAAGAGACTCCAGCCTCCTCCCAGTTATTCTGTCATATTTAGAAAGGGGTGACTAATTCACAATAAATAGTAGTAGTTTCTTCATTTTCTGTCTTTTGTTGTTGTTGTTTTTTTTCCACTTTCTCCTTCGTTTTTCAAAACTATACGTTAAGCAATTTCTGCAAAGAATTTCAGGTAGTTTGGCAGCATTAGCGATCCGCAATATAAGCAGGCGTGACAGGACACATAGGTTACAATACAGACTTCAAAGTCTTTCATCTGAATGAATATACACCATAGAAACAAGTTTGCTGTTCAGATTTGCACAACTCTCAATCTGAAGCACTTCATGGGTATTTTGGATTATTGCCTCAAAGCAGCCCACTCCCATAAATATTCTTCTCGTGGCATCCATATGCTTAAGCACTCTTCAACCAGGAGATGTAGAATCGAAGCGCATTACTTACAGAAATATCTGCAGCAAGGGATATCCATTATGGAAGAAGTGCAGCAGTCCAACACAAAAAATGAGTGCTAGAAACCGCTTCAAAATGTTGTTGAGGTGAATGTAAGGAACAAATACAAGATTGTTTCTTCTTGTATCCACAGCAGCACTCATATACCCCTCTGACATGCAGAAAATAAATGGCAAAACAGGCTCTTGTCCCCACAGTAACGTTGTTCTGCTTGTTGTCCCTGAAGGCTTTCAGTTAATCTTCATCTGTGGGTTTAGCCATAGAAATGTAGTGGTGAGCTTCCCTGCTCTGATTTCTGTATGCAAACTTAATGCTTTTTGAGGAATCATTATTTAATTCATCATTTTCTTTAGGGGGTGTCTTTCATATTTTCTGCACTACTCGCTGCCTTTGTAAGTGTAGAGCTACTGGTAGGATCTCTTCCCAACCACCACATGCTCCAGAGCGGGCATCCTGTAGAAATGAGTGATCCTACAGAGAGGACAAGCAGCTAAAAAAGGAGCTGTGATGCAGCTAGGCTTATCCAGTCCTCATCTCTCTGAGACCTAAAGTTTCCTCTTTTTCACAGGTGCTGGCCAAATCTTCCATTCCCTGTTGGGGAATGAAAAGCATCTCAAGGAATTGGACTGGATCAAACTGACTTTCCCACAGCACTCAAGCATCCCAAAGTCTCCAGCATCTCCCTTTCTGTTCAGTCCAGAGAATGTAATTATTTCAGCCTCGGTGCTCAAGTTGCTAAACCACCTGTGGCATGTTAGTTATTAAATAAGGATGACTGACAAACAGTGCACTGATTATTTTGGAGGAGATAAGCCAGACATACAAGCTGCTTGTGGCAGAGCAATTCAGAAGACTTGATATGGTGCTATGTAGTCCCTTGAGAGACTGACTCACCTCTCACCTGTTTGGTAAGAAGCAAAAGAAGCTGCTTTGCCCTTAGTCTGTGCAGCCAAACCTATAGTAAAATGGCTTGGTTGGAAGAATCTCTTTTTTGGGTGTTGGCTATGAGGATGGCTGGGAATCCCAGGCTTTAAGGGTCTGCTATACACCTAGAAAAGCCAAGTGTGTTCAAGCTATGTGAACTGCCCTTCACAGACTATTAGTTAGAATCAAAGCCACAAACACTGGGTGATGAGCATGGAGCCCCTTGGAGAGCATGAGCTACATAAGGGAAGGAATTCAGACACTGACGACTGTAGGCTGACCAAATAGTGGGAGGAAGAGAAGCAATATGGTGTGAGGGGTGCTCTGATTGCCTTGCCATAAAATGGTAGATAGAAATGTAAAAAGCTTTATAAATTATTCATTCAGCCTCAAAGTTCATGCACAGTAAGAAATCCGTAAAGGGAAACATGCTCCAAGCAAACAGCACCTCAGAAATGCTGAGGTAGTTCTCCTGCACATTAACATGTCAGGTCAGTGAAAACAAGGCTGGACAATGCTTCAGTTTATAAAAAGGTCAAAACTATTTTCAGCCAGCTGCACTTGGCATACAGAGCAGCTCCAGCTCAGCACGTCTGCCCCCAGTGCTCCATCCCTATGGGATTTTGGAACTGCTACTTTGGCCACAGTCAGTAAAAATAAACAAATCTGTATTTTTGAAAAGAGTTCTGTAAGAAAATTGCAGTAAGAAACTTCTGCAAGTCCAGAATAAACAGCAGACAGTTGGATCTAGTGGTTGCCACACAGAAATAAACCCTGAGGAAGAACCACACAGGGCAAGCAGGGATGGAAGAAATCACAACCCAGACCAAAGAGAGAAGATCTTGCAGAGACACTGCAGTGGGAATGAAGGTGGGAAGGATGAGGCTGCAGGACTGGGCAATGAGCATGAGGCAGCATCCTCAGCCTCTGGGCTTTGCAAGACCACTGCTAGATGTTCACACTGCTGTGTCTTACCCCAGTGCTGGACACAGTCATGGCAAGAAGCAGGAGCCAGCTCACCCATGTGCAGGTGAAACAAGGGGATCCTGTGGGGAAAGATGCAGCCCAGGCACAGCCACCTTCCTCAAGTCCCTTACTTCACCAGGGTGAAAGATGGATCATTACGTATGAAAACAGAACATTTTGGTTGCAAAATAAACTCAGGGAGTCAACGGCTGCTGGAGCAAACAGCCTATTTCACAAGAATTTAGCAGGGGAATAATTTAATGGAGCTCAGATGAAAGGCAGTCACCTGGAACTCAGATTCAGAAGCAATTGCTTTTTTTCTGAATTACTGGTTCGAAGGTTAAAGACGGAATATTCATCTGCACTTTTTTTTGCACATTTTCCCTGATCAGTGCACTAATGAACTCCAAACCATCTGGGGAAACTATTTCAGTTCTCTCCCTCACCTTCCAAGGAACAAGTTCTTTATTAAAAACAAACAATTGATTTTCTTCCTCGAGATCAGCATCTGCAAGTCTGGGTGCAAATTCAACCCTGGAACAAACAGGGGGCAATTCCCACTGCACTGATTAGGAGCTGATCCTTCTCTAAAAAATCCCTGAGGCTTCTTGAATTAACTGTATTGACTTAAAGTGGGTTTAGCTTTAATTGAGTAATTGGTGAGCTTGGTTATCATTGGAAATGGCAGAGATTTCAGACATGGGGGGGGCTTTCTTTGCATCTCAGTGCAACCCTCCTCAGGCTGAACTGTTTAAACAATTACAGACATCTTATGACATCAGAACACATGCAAATAAGTATACATCCACGTTATGCCAGCCTTGAAGGAAGCACCATCCTGCTCAGTGTTGGGTCACATACTAGGGCAAAGTTGTGATGTGGCATACAGAGCTGCAGAAAAGCTAGGGACGCAGAGCTGGAGCAAAGTCTAGCTAAAAAACATCTTGCAAGGAGCAAACAGATTTACCCTGGTGTTAAGCTGCTGGGTGGCTCGCTCCCTTGTGTCTCACATTACTAGCACATCATTAGTAGCCACAAGAACCAGTGTAAGGGGAGACTTGGCTGATGGTAAATCTCAAGCCCATACACTTTCTTAAAGTCTTTTGTAGGATATGGAACCAATTGCCAATGAACGAGTACTGTGAAATATGTGGATGTACATCTCTGTTTGATGTCTCACTATCAACTAATTTCTAAGTGCTTTACAAGGCCTCTTACTGTGATTTCCTGACTCAAACCAAAGAGAATTGCCAGTGTTTAAAACTAGAAATGAGAAAAAACTGATTCTAGGGTTAATTTTAGGGTTAATTTTACATCCATAGGTAACCTCTTTGCCTCCACTTAGCATTCTAGAGATAAACTTCTGGACTTTGCAGCTCTGCAAAAGCCCTTTCTAATTGAATCAAGCAGATTTAGATTATACTGGCTGATTTTTTAAGCAGGAAGTAGGGAATTGCTTAGACCAGTGAAAAATGAGGGCTTGCAGAGGAAAGGAACTGAGAAGATTGTCTACATGTAAGCAAAGAGAGGCATATTGACATTTCAAAATTATTCAAACGCTCTGTTTCAAAGCTTTTAGTTAAGTTATGGTTTTTAAATCTCTGAACACGTACTAAAAGATCACAATTGAAATAAAACATTTCAAAAAACAATGTGACTGACTCAAGCCACATCTTTTAATGGAGATCGATGGTCCTTGAGGTCCCTTCAAAATGTAGAAAGCTTGCTTTGCTTCAAGACAAAGATTTTCTAAATCTCAGACACACTGGTGAGGTGGGAACATCTCTGTGCCTCTAAGACCATTACGTTCAGATCTTCTAAGGCTGGAAGCAAGAATACTGCCAATGCAGGCAGGGAGGGACAATACAGGTTTACATGGCTCGTTTACCAGCCAGCACAGAAGCACAAGCTCTGGGGTTAATTTCACTGATAGGAAGGGCAAAGCACAAAGTGATGGAGAGCTGCCACCTGCTCTATTTAATGACCTCCATTCAGTCGGCCCTCCTTTGCTACGTGTTTACCAGAGCAAACATCTCCACCAAGAAAGCATGCACCACTGAAACTGAAGCCACAGGAAGCCAAAATCTGCATCTGTGACAGATATTGAGTGACTCTGCAGACACTGTGGTGAAGAAGGCTGATTCAGTTTGGTTCAAAAGTCACGTCAGGGCAGAGCCATAGCTTACAGTGACTGAATCCCATCCCACACTCATGCTGTAGGAGTGCTTGGTCCCTCACTCTTTACAACAGATCCCAGTGATGTGAAGATGTGCCAGATGCTGGTTCAGCCCCATTCATACAGAACAGATGATTCTGTCTATGCCAATGAAAGCTGTGGCAGATGCACTGGGTGGTTGCCTGAGGTAGCTGGTTTTGATGTGCAAGCCAGAAAAGGGCAGCAGATCTGCCCAAATCACAGCATGACCAAATACAACTTAGCACAGTGAGCAGTTCCTCTTTGCCATCAAAGGCTGAACAGATGGCTAGACAGCAGCAAGACCCCATCACTTAACACTTTACTGTAGGTCAAGTCACAAAATGCTGTCTTGGTCAAAAGAGTCATCAATGGCAGAAGGCTCCCTGCCTGCTTCCAGGCTAAGGAAAGAGCTTTGGGACCACAGGCTTGCACTTCACAGCTGTACCTGGCTTGTGAAAGCAGGTTATGCACATGGTATCTTCGTCTCTGTATTTTTGGCCCATGCCCTTTCTTGGCAGGCAATAAGGAGGAAGGAAATACGTTATAAGACAAACCAAGGCAAGACAAAAATGGGAAGGTAAAGGAAAGCCAAAATTAAGACAAAGGGTCAGCTTACACAGTACCAGAGCCAACCATATGCCTCAGAAAAGTAGAAGATATGAAAGGTCACCATTAGCTCTGGGATTTTCATGAAATAAATGTTCTTTGACTTCAAGGCATACAATAGATACGATGCAAACAGGAGGGGAATCAACTCTTTGAAAGGGTTGATAACTGCAGGACAAGGGGAGATGGTTTTAAGCTGAGGGAGAGGAGATTTAGGTTGGATGTCAGGAAGAAGTTCTTTACTATGAAAGTGGTGAGGTGCTGGAACAGGCTGCCCAGAGAGGTTGTGGATGCCCCATCCCTGGAGATGTTCAAGGCCAGATTGGATGGGGCCCTGGGCAGCCTGGTCTAGTATTGAATGTGGAGGTTGGTGGCCCTGCATGTGGCAGAGGGGTTGGAGATCCATGGTCCTTGAGGTCCCTTCCAACCCTGGCCATTCTGTGATTTTGTGATTCTGTGAATAGAAGCTCACTTCATTGCAACTTCTGCTTCCGGCATGCCCTTGAAGACTGTTTGTCCTTGAAGGCACTCTAGAACCACTGTAATGGACACACACTGTCAGCTGACAGGTGGCTTTGCCTCTGTTCTTCAACACATGGAAGGCCATAGATACACAGCCCTCCCTTCCCTGGTCTTTTCAAGGTCATGGTCCATCCCTATTGGCTGCCAAGGAGGTTTTTTTGCCTAGGATCTGAATTTATACTACTCCAAGCTGTGCTAACAAAGAATTCTCGAGACTGACATACAAGACTTGACATATAAATTGTCTGAGATGTCACTGTATAGCCATCACTTGATATTCTGACATGACCCTCCAGCCCAAGGACCAGTCAACTTAAACTACTTATTCTCATACTGTTACCCATTAGAAAAAAAGTAGAAGGATTGAAGTTGGAATAATATAGTGTAATGCTTTCAGTCATACTGCACCATTTCCCTTCTCTTGCTTGAAAATTGCAATGAGAGCACTTTGCAAACAACTTTCATGAGAGTTTACAAAAGAGCAGTCAGATGGGAAAGTGGTTTGAAAGACAGGGCAGCAACTCCTATTCAAGACAGGTCCACCTCAGGAACTCAGCTCCTGCATGCAGCCATGTACACAGCACAGCTGTCAGGTGGGAGTGATGCATTGCACGTAGCATTCAAACTGGTTTATGGGAGGTCTTGTTCCGCAAGAGGATGGCAAGGGACTGTTCAGCCATTAAATGAGCAGAAAGAATAATAATTAACATGTCTGGATGTTCTACTGAACAGATTCTCCTGGGAGCCAACAGAAATTGCACTCCCAACATAAGTAAAGTGGAAATCCCAAGATGAACTGTGAGCGTAAAACTCTTGTCTCCAGACAGATGCATGCAGGGCAGCCTGTGACTGGCCCAGGTTCCTTTGGTCAGACCTAGAAAGCAGGAAGAATAGAAGCTCTAACTCTGAAAGCTATTTAAGTGTGAGCTGCTACTGTGTCGCTCGTCTGAGTCAGTGCAGCTTGTGAACAGCATCATTTGGAGCAACAAACTTTTCTGTGCCACATGTGCTCTTTAAACTAGAGCACAGCAAGATCACAGTGAATACTTTCAACTTTTTACAGCAATGCTGTCAAGAGAAATGAAAAATAAAACTGGGTGCTCTAGGCTTTTGTTACAGCTTGAGGGCATCAAACTCTGAGCTTACCAGTTACTCATATTTCTGTCACTATATTACATAAAGGGCTCTTCCCTGTTCTTTCTCACTTCTACGCCCGGTCATGGCTCAGCCTGAGATAGAGGGATGAGGATAAGGCACAGCTGTGGGAGGGCAGGTCTCCCACAGGAGCAAGTCCTCCACCCTCATGCAAGGTGAGTCCTCTTTCAGACACCATTTACCTCGCAGCAGTGCCTCATACCACAGAAATTCTCTCTCTACCCTCCCGAATTCCGCAACACACCCATCCAGAGAACACTCTGCCACACTTCAAACACCTCCCTAGTCAAGCCTTTCCTTTTTAGTTGCGTGACTACCAGCCTCAGGGTAGCAGGGCAGCTCATTTGCAGAACTCAGCACTCCAATCCATTAACCTTTTCCACTCTGTGTGGGCTAGACTATTTCTTATCACTATTGCCCATTTTAAGTAATTTTCTAGAAGTTCAGTTCACTCTTCTGCTTGCCTAAAGAGATATAAAAATTTACACCTATTGTAAAAGCATGAATAAAAGCTGATTGCAGAAAGTAAAGACAATAATGTGCTCATAATACCAACAACCTCACTTGCACTGCTTTTCTGTTTGAAGAAAGATCTGTCTTATCATCAACAGGGTGTTGATTTAGATTGCTACTAAAATTGCCACTGTAAAAGCAGACCCACTTTTATTGCATTAGTATAGAGAACAGTTATGTACAATTTTGACTAGTGTACCTATTGCCAGCAGCGATCAATCTATTAATTATCAAGCCAAACAGGTTCTGCAGCAGGAGGTGACATATTTAGTGCACCTGGGATCTTTTTTGAAGAGGTTAAAATTTACAAAATAAAAATCAACAAAACCTTTTTAAAGTAGAAATCAGCAAAGTTGGTAACAGAATCATGTAGGGAAAGCAAAATGTCTGAGAATGCAAAGCAAGGGTACTGCTCTAGTACATAAAAGACACATTAATTTTCCAGCTCTGTACAGACTTCTGATCTAACTAATGCTAGTTTTTCAGGCTTAGTGACTGATTTTTATAACAATACAGTACATTTTGGCCAAATAAGAAGAGGAAGAACTATACTCCCTACTAAGATGCAGTCACCTTCAATGGTAGTCATGTCCATTTTAATTCCTCTTTACACAATTCTCTCGAGATCTGATATGCAAGATGCAGGTCACAAGTCTTCTTTGGTAGCTGTGTTGCCTGCCTCTTGCTTAGGTATTTCTCACTTCATCTCTGTAATCACTACCAGCAAAGCAGTAGCTCATGTGTGGATGCACAGGAGAAAGAAGCTCCTTTATAAAGCAGGAAAGGAAACATCTTACAATAGCAAGCAGATACCTGCTTGGATCTCTCAGTGATCCTTTCTGATAAATGGGAAATATTAAGCTGGAAATATATCCAGAGGCATTCCTGCACTGGTTTCAACACATTCAGAATCAATTCACGCTTTGCTCAGTGCTCAAACTGCTCAGCAAGGACAGTAAACCCTCTCTAGTCAACAGTGAACACTGTGACTGTGGGACTGCTACTCTCTGACTCAGCTAAGGTGACAGTAGTTGGGTGAATTTTACCACCCCACCCAACTCATAAGCAGCTCAACTGCAGCTCCTCACCAGTTATACCATGTGGACTGCAAGAGGGGTGTCAGCAGCAGGACTACAGTGCAACCTGGGAAACACCAATTGAAGTCACTTTTATGATTTCACGTTTACAGAAAACATTCATAGATGAAAAGTACATTTATCTGAAGAGCATGTCATCAGTCAGAAGTCACTAGAATGCACTGATGGGAGAGCTTTGGAGAACACTCAGGATCCAGTACTTTTTGGTATGGCTTTGTTACCAGATTTACACAGACTGCTTGCCAATTGGGCTATGTACCTATTGAGGAGCATCAGTCTGACTGACAGCTCTGCTGGAGCAGGCTGAGAGGGAAAACTGTGTGCTTGAAAGGGGTGTGATAGGCATTGCTCTTTAGATTTCCACTCTGAGAGAAACCCATTGGCTGAATTTTTTTGGGCGAGGGAAAATGACTAATCATACAGATTTCTAAGATAGCTCCTCCACCAAAGTAACAGAAACACCAACTGACAGACTATATGAAAGAAAGAAAATCCTGTAATTCAGCCTGTTTCAGTGTGTAAGAGATGGCACCATAACAGGCAAATTAAGTTGTTAAGGTATCAAAGCAAGACCTTGGTTTCAATTCTCAGCTGTGTCTCATCACCCTTTCACAACCTTGGGTAAATTACTTGACCTCTCATAGCTTGATTACTTGGCTTTTAAACAACTTCAGTAAGCATCTCTTTGTGGAGGTTTGTACAGCATCTAACTCTTCTTCTCTGACAATATTTTAGGGGAGGAAACAGCATCTTTTATCTACTACTATAAACACAATAATCACCAGAAAATTTTCACTGCATCTATAGTTCAAGAGAAGTGTTCTCATTCCCAGGCCACAGAAACAATCAGGACAAACTGAATTCCTTAAGCCCCCATCAAAGGAGCTTCAGATGGGACACTGGCTGTCTGGAGGTTAAAGGTTTTCAGCATGCCTTCGATGGTGCTGCCATTGCCTGTGGAGTCTTCAGCCCAAACAAAAGAGCAAAGACACTCCAACTCTTTGGGGACTGAGAGCAAAAGAAGTCTTCCTTTGAATTGAGGAAATCTTTAGAGAAGGGACTTCAGACCTCCAGTTATAAAGGAAATAAAAAGCATCTGCACTGACAGCTCCAGTTAGGAGTAAAAAAACACAAAGGGCTTTGAAAAACAACCAGCCTTTCATCTTCAATAGCAAGCTCAACAGCTCTGCACCAGCTGCTCAGTAAACAGCATAGCAAGGGAAAGCAAATCATTGGCACCAAATGCATTAAACATGGCAGTATCTTCAGATGACATATTTTGTAAACTTCCTCCTTACAAGTTATGTTATTTCTTAAATCTAAAGAATTACTTGCTGTTTAGCAGCAGATCCATTCTTCCATGCACTTGGGCAGGTTCATTACCCATGTTTCTTGCTGAGTTTCCCACAAAGCAGGCTGGCAGCTTGGGTAAGAGAAGATCTAACAGGACGCCAGGTGACTTGAGTTCATCATCTGTATCTGCTTCACATTTTCTGAAGGTCAGCAAAGCACTTAATCTTTGGGCCAAGTTTTCACCTAGAAAGGGAAAGAACAATCACTGGCAACCTTTATTGACTCTGCATCCATAAGAGCATTTCAAGAGACAAGTATATAGATTCTGCCTGGCAAACTAAAGCCTCCTAATCAGAGTGGGGTTTTTTGTTTTGTTTTTTTTTTGTGTGGTTTTTTTTTTTTTTTTTTTTTTTTTTTTAGTTCTGGACCACATAGAAATTGCCCAGGAACATCCAAAAACCTACATACACTCCCACATTTCCATTTTCTCTCCTCATGTAGAAATCTGTTGGGATTCTGGTCACTTAGACTTCCTAGTGGGAAGGGAGGTTATAGCTCTCATCTTCCTGCTGGTCTCTGTGAAACAATCATCTGAAGACTTTCTTAACATCAGCCAGTCTAGCCATTTCTGCCCTACCAGCTACAGCTAAACCAGATGCTGTTCCCTTTATCATGCATGGAGATATGACTTCTCAGGAGCTGCCTTGAGAAGAGCCCAGCTGTCTCACTGTGCTAAAATAGCCACTTCAATTTGTTCTCTCCACTTTGACCAATGAAATAGCACATGGATCCCTGCTCTCTTTTTTCATCCAATGCAAAGCAGCCCCAGGGCCGACAGCATTAGGTGTCTATACTTGGAATAATCCTGAACACATATCCAGGTGGTATCTGCACACTCATTAACCATCCCAGTATGAAAAACAGCATCCCTACATCCCACATGTCCTTGGGGCTGCAGCTCACGTCTTCAAAGCAGGCAGTGCTGGCAGCTCAACCCCAGGTACTGTGCTGCAGAAATACTATGCTGGCAAAGCCCTTTAGCTCAGCTGCTATTAAATACCTGCTAGGCAGAAGAAGGCCTTGCTGCCACTTTGTGCAGCCCTAAAAATCTTACCTTCTTCCCTCAAAGCTGAGTCATGAAGAAGGCATTGCCAGTGGAAAAGCTGATGTTTTACATACCTTGCTGTGATGGGTCTTTATGACTTGACTTGATTTGATGAGATTCCTTTAGTCAGAGGCACAGCAGTGTCAAAAGGAGACCACAGACTGGCTGGTACAGAGCTAAGTTTCAGCAAGCTCTTGGACCTGGTCAGTTCTGCCTTCCTGCTGTAAGGAAATAGGATGAAGAGGTGTCATTACAAGGCCAGAGCAGAATTTAGTGGCAAAGGATCCTTCTACCTTAGTCTCAAAACCAATCTCCTTCCATTCTCTGGGAGCAGAAGCCTGTCAGGCAGGGTAATAATGACGAAAACACCCTTCCTCACCTCCCTTCTTCCCCTTGTTAGGCTAGTGTCATTATCCTGTTATAAAAAAGGGGAAACTGAGGTACAGAGCAAGATGACAACTTGTCCAAGGCTGCTCAGAGCAGCCACAAAAAGCCATGCTCTTGTGCCTGGGAGGATGCTTTTCTGAGTTCCCACAAGAGACCTGAAGAAGACCAATGTGACCAGATTCTGATCTACAGCAGAATTAAGGACCTCTGTTAGAGTCCACTTTTTCCAGAGATGGTCAGCTTCCCATTGCCTCGGAGGCTGCTTCTACCAGACAGGCGAGGGGGAGGCCACTTTCCTGCTCCCCCAGTCCAGCCCACTTCTTTCCATAGCACAACTGACCCCAATTCAAGCCGCTCAGGGTGTTACAGAGCTTCATTATTTGTGAATGCTTTTCTGTGTTGTGCCACTGGCACCAGCACAGCTTGTTCCCAGCCTGTTCCAACAGCTCCCTGATCATTGAGGTGACAGACTCAAAACAAAGCATGGGATCCAAGCAGGTCCTCACTAGGGTCAGAGAGAGAAAGGAAGGGTCCTGGTGGATCTTCCTCCTTTTTGCAGCTTCCCGTCTCAGCTTCATGCACACAGCCTTCAGTTGCTGCTCTCCAGAGCTCAGTGCAGAGAGTGACTTGTTTAAAAATAAATATAAAAATTAAGACCTTCAAATTGGGCAAAAACAGACTACATAGTGTTGTGAAAAGGCAGAAGAAACAGCTGAGAGATTCCTGGGATATATCAGTGAGGCAGTGAGGAACAGGCTTGAAAGCAGACCAAACTCTATATCCTGACTGTGAGGTGGCCAGGCCCAGGGCAGGGAGCTGCAGGCACCAGGGTGGTAAGTGCTGCCAGGACTGATCCAGTACCTCTCCAGTTACCATGAGAGCCCCCTATTTAAGAAAGGGAGGCTTATTCTGTGGAGTTACTGTGTAACCTGGCAGCCAGAGACTGGTAGCTGAACTGTTCATTGTCCTCACTATTTCCACCCTGTAGCTGATGCCAGGCTGAAGTCAGGGAAGAGGCTTAGGTACGTTCTCAAGCAACTTCTCAGCATTAGGGTAGGGGGAATAAAAAACAAGAGAGACTGAAGAAGAGCAGCATTCATAGGATACATCAAACACCCACCTCAGTCAGGAGTCTGCCTTCAACCAAAGCCAAAGACAGGTGTCCAGGGAAAAGAGAAAAACGGAGCAAGAGATGCACTCCCAAATTCTCCTCCACCATCTGAGTTTGCAACTCAAGTGCAAATGAATGAAAAAAATACCTCAGGTGTGAGACCAGAGCAGGGAAAAGCCTCCTGAGAGCTGAAACCTGCAGAAGTATGCCATGTGGATGGAGATCTTCTGAAAGAGCAACACCATGCCATAAGCAACAGTATCTGTTCAAAAGAAACAACCAGGAACAACCAGGACCAGTATAGCAAGCTGGAACAAACATCTCAGTATCTACAACATGACCAGTAAAAGATACTTTGCTTAAAGACACTGCATGCTTGAAATATGTCAAATGAAGCTCTGTGGCACAGTGTTCCATAACGGGAAGTAGCAGCCTGGGGTCTTTCACTGAAATCCCACATAATTTTAGAATTTCTCCTCAGTAACCGTGGCTGCTTTCTGCAGGGTCTCATCCAGAGCAGTAACCCTAGCAAGCAGTTTTGACAGGACTCTTCTCCTCCGTCCCACCAGCACAGCCATAACCCAGCTCTGCTGCACCTCTATCAAATCTTCACTTCATCTGCAGCCACAGCACTGCTCCCATATTTCTATTTACAAATCACACCTTCATCACTGCCAGAAGGGCAATTGCCTATTTTCCCAGTGATAACAAACACTGTTACTGATAGTGGCCTTGACTGCTTTGAACAAAGACCAGAAACTCACATGTCCACGCAGGAGGTCCAGTCCTGACTACATAAGACGGCAAAACTCAAAAGCATCCTTAGAAATACCCACAATCAGCTGAGCTTGTTCTTGCTGTCAAAGGGTGCATTTTCTTATTTATTATGCACAACATTAATTTTTCATTTTTCTGTAGAGTGCAACATTCAGATTTCTCTATAATAATTTTACCAGTAGCCTCCTGTGTCAGCCAGTGGAAAACTATTAAAAAAGCAGTGCTTCAAAAACAGGCCAGAATAACACAGGCCAAAACTCAACAAAACAGCTCGTACTGTCGAACAATAAAAATCAGGCTCCCATTGCAAAGTACCCCATGTTTTTTTCTTTTCCTCTGACAGCATTAACAAATCTACGCAGGTGTTCTGCAGGTGACTATCTGGAGGGAAATGTGGCTAAGCAGGCACTCACCCAATCTGCTATCATGAGAGCGGGTGATAGGGGGACATGAGCACCTGAAAGCAGAGCACAGCTTAACCTTCAAAGGTAGGGCATATCCAAACAAGAAACTGCTGCCTCCATGTCCTTAAAAAAAAAAAAAAAGAAAGAAAAAAAAAAAAAAAGAGAGGGAAAAAAAAAAAGAGAGGGTTGTTCAAACTGCTACAGAGACTGCAAAGTTCAGCTTTGAATGCCAGTCACAAGCCATCTCACCCATGTGACACAGGCAGCCCTCCAGTAGATGGGGAAGGGAAAACCAGAAGGGGCTGAGTTACAGTCTTTGCCATATCATTGCTGTGCCATCACTGAAAGCTAGAAGAATTCACAGTACATTAGAAGCACTGTTGAATTAAAGCTAGACTTTTCAGACCTTAGCAATCCTACACACTCTATTTCATAGATGGAAATAACACAGCCCATAATGCCAAGGGCAAGAAATCTCATTGGCTTTGTCCAAGCTGTTCTTTCCTTGTTAGTTCAGTAGCTTCTTGTTGTTTTTCACTTTTTTTTTTTTTTTTAACCACCAGACTTGTGCAGCTGGCCTTGATTGAGCAGAGCAGTTCTGCAGTCAATCACTCAACCCAAGTTAAAGGCTAGGCCCACATTATAGGTCAAAGTAAATACTTTTTGTAAATACTTCTCTGAAAGGTTTTGTGTTTGGGAACAGGTAGGTGTTTCTCTTATTGGAAAACTGATTTAATTCATTGTTTTAAGATTTATTTTGAGCTTTAAGCCACTGCAGAAGCACAGGAAATCTTCAGCACACAATAGAGTGACCAGCACACGAAAGCACAGTAACTCATTCAGAAATTATCATCTGACAATTACTGCCATTACACTTTATTATTTAGAGGCCTTGAGTGCACTGTCTGAGAAGACAGCCTATTTAACCCAGTTACTTCTTATGTGTAAAAGTCAATACCCACAGTCCAGACCAAGAGGACAGCCATCATGGCAAGGGAAGAGATGCTTTTTATATCCTCCTCCATAAAACACTGTGCAGGGCACGGAGACAAACACCTTTCTCTCACAACAGTTACAGCCTGCAGCGTCAATCAATGGATTGTCTTAACAGTAAAACTCTTCAGGAAGATCAATCAGCAATGCAGTGATATCAAATAGCTGGTAAGCATCAAGGATAATTCCAGCTCTTGGGCCCTTAACAGAAGAAATGCCTACAAAGGCTTTGCTCTGGCAAGGAAGCCCTTGAGAGGCTGATAGCCCTCATCGGGTTTTAATACAAAACCTCATAGCTTTGTAAGCAGTGAACTTAGAGCTCATTGCAGAAGCAGGCCCAAATATGCTGTGTGATTACAGATTCCAGCAGCTGGAAACCAGACATGCATCCTACTTTCAAAGCACCTTAGGAGTAAACTGGACTGCTTTGATCTCAAGCAGGAGTTTATTAAAAAGAATTGAAAGTATTTCTGACTGTGTTTGTCCCAGACATAAATAAATTGATGTAGTTGCTCTTCAGGAAGAGCAGAAAAATGCTACTTTGTTGGGATTGCGGAAGATTTACCAGCTTTGTCCCTGAAACCGAAGGGTATGTCAGAAATCACCCAGCCCCGTCCAGGCACCAGCTGCATGAGCAGCTGCAGCCTCCCATGACACCAGTTCGATCAGGCTGCTGGGGGTGACAGCTTGGGTTAATTGCAAGGGTGAACACCTGAGCTCAGGGCAGCACACACTGCAGAGGGCAGTTTTCACTAATGCACTTTGGTGGCAGAGGAAATCTATTTCCTTTACACGAGCAGAGAAGATAAACTCCCACTGAGACCACCAGATTTCATAGACCTTTAATGGATTTGCTGGGCTGGATTGAGCAGTAGGGGACAAACAACGTGGGTGTTTGATTCCTCAGTCTTTTCCTAGAAATGCCAGATACTGCAGTTACACCTCAAAACTTGTCCTTTCCCCAGTGGAGCACTGGAACTGGATAAGCAGTGAGCTCCAGGCACTGTAGGACTCTAACCAGACAAGCTGTGGGTGCTCTGTCCCTGGAGGAGATCAAGACCAGGTTGGATGGGCAGCCTGAGTTGGTGCCTGATTTAGTGGCTGGCATCCCTGCCCATGACAGGGGAGGTTGGAACTGGATGATCTTCAGGTCTCTTCCAGCCCCAGCCATTCTATGATTCTACAATTCTATGACTCTGCTGAGCCTCAGTTCTTGTTTCTACATACAGATCCTTTATTTCTCTGGACAGACTTCCTACTGACACTGAACTGCTCAGAGATAGGGGCCACATGCTCATGCAGTACCTAGAATAGTGGAACCTCTGTGCACCATGCAAGGTGGGTTTGTTGTGCTGGCTCGGGAGAACTAAGCTTCAAGGTACACATCCCAACCAACAGTCCTGATACCCCTGTAAGCTTTGGCCCTGCCAGATCCCAAGATGACCCAAGTCACATCCCAGAGCTGTGCCTGTGTGTTGCGATGCATGCCAGCAAGCAGGGGTGACACTTGGCTGCTCATGGGCACCAGTTGCTTTGAGCATGGGATCCCACGTGGACTCAACTACACCTCTGCCTTTGCCTTAGACTGTCACCATCCTTCAGGATGACTGGATACCACTGGCCTCTGGCTGCTGGCCTGGGCCAAACACTCAAGGTTAACCCTGGCTGTCTTCCCAACACACAAATTATAAGGACATCAGTGTGTCAGGCGAATCAGAGCCTATCACCATCTCCCCTGTCAGGAGCTGAAGCCACCAGGCTGTGACTGCCTGCCTGATAGCAAGCCCATACAGTGAGGGGCAGGCAGGCCCAACCTGCCCAGAAGTAGGAAGCAAAACTCTGATCTTTCCAGCATAGATGAGTCACTTCCCACCAGGCTATTAAGTTATTAAATTGTATTATTATATTAACGTCATTGCCATTTTCAGGAGAAGATAAACCTAATTTTAATCTGCTCCTAATTGAAAGCTTATCAAGAGACTGGCTCCATCCCTACACAGTGAGATGGCTTTTTATTTCTTCCTTTTCCCTTCCTCCCCCCTCCATACACCACACTCCTAATGCTGATGAAAAGAAACATCTCTATTCATTAGAAAAAAACAGCTTGGAGTCAACCAGGTCTGTTAACCTGAAGTTCGGGCTGCTAGTGCCCATCGGACCTCCCCTAGCAAGAAGATGTAGGAGCTGACGGCCCTTTCCTTAGCTATTCGTTTTTATGGTGGGCATTTGACAGTTTCCATTAGGGGAAGTGAGAATATTTGAACAGCTCTGGGAGAAAGTTAAGTATATAATACAAGGGGACTGTGTAGATTTTAATTACAGATTCCCCAAAAAATCCATAGAAACTCTGATTAAACTCCTAATTACTTTTAAAGAAGTGAATAAGCGGTCAATAAGATGAACAGCAGTCTCTCTCCTCTCTTTTTATTGTGAACAAGTTCCATGCTGATAGCACACTGCAGATGTATAACCACAGGCAAGATAATAGGAGACCAGGGAGGAAACTGGTCTCAAAACTCCTCCTTTGGTTTCTCTCAAAACTCCTCTGAAGGAACTTTTGGTGACATACTCAGTGAAAGGCCATCAAATCAATCAGGTTGTAATGCTTTGCACCAGCAGAGGACATGCCCATTGCTCAGGCTATGGCTTCATTTTGCGGGGTCCTGATGGATTTTGGATGGAGCTCTGCTCCTTGTACTAACAACTCTGACCCTTGGGGGCTACAGGTGGGTTTCAGGCCCTTGCCTGGCACATGAAGGTGATGTTCACAGCAATGTGCACCTTGTCCTTTGGGACTGGAGCTGGCTCTCCTGGCTGGGACCTTAACCAGAAGATGCAGGTGACCTCTGATAAAACTGATGGCACTTTGAGGCTAAAACCATTCTGTGCAGTGGGTACAGCCCAAAGGAATGGGGCTCAATGCTGGCTGAGAGCTCTCAATGTTTTTACCATATAAGTAACATTTCTCAGAGAAAACACACTTAAAGTAGTAAGACTATAGGGCATGAGCATTTGAAGCCTTCTTTTTGCTTTTTTTATGGGGAGAGAGGGTTGCAAAATGGGATCTTCTAGGGAAGAAAAAAAATGAGAGAGAAAGAAGATTTTGCAGTGCTTTGGAGAGGTAAGTTAAGTCCTAAGCCTTCAGCCAAGCAGACAGAAGGAGAGAAAAAGGGGCTTGGAAAGAGAAGAGGGTAAGGGGTTTGCTCTGCAACCAAGGCTGGGTAGTAACGCATATGTGGCTTCCAATGACAGTGTGTGAATTTACAGTATAATAAAGATATATATGGCCATTTGGAACAAGCTATTTCTAACATAAAACGACTGTGTATATTGATTGCCCGAGGAATTTGTACAGAACCTTATTTCCAGACATATAACTGAGAATATTATTTACTCACCATAAAAGCTGGATAAATGGCCAGCCTCTAGGAGGGTGTGAGGCAATGGTAGCTGTTCACCGACAGGATGAATGGAAGGAGGTTTGAGCATGACAGAGAATGCCAGGATGCTGGAACAGATCCCACCAAGCCAGCAGCTTCAGCAAATCATTTTGACTGTACAGACCAGGTGTATCTGCTTGCTCTTCAAAAAGATGAGAACTTTTGAGGAGGCATGAGCCCAGCATACATGGAAACACTATTTCTTCTGTCAAGCATCACTGAGTAATAAGGAATCAGAGACCAGCAAGTCCAGAAAGCGGAGAAGACTATTACAGGACAGCATATGAGCAATCACTTGAGGTCCCAAGCCATGGAAGCCCAGTTAGACCCCACATCATTCACTTACTTAATGATGAGGGAGAAATGACACCTGTAAACCTGCCCCTGCTTTGCCTCCCATGAGCCCAACACCCACCTAGTCGGAGATTGGTCTCCCTTAGCAGTACTGAGAGCTCCTGCTTATTTCCGGCTGGCTGGAAGTGCCTGAATGGCATGCTATGGAGTTCAGAGGACCAATGCTTCCAGATCTCCTTTCTGTTTCCTAAGAGACCCCTAGGCATGCCAGTTTCCATTGGGGTAACTTCTTTATCTCATGAACAGACCATAAGAGACGTGAAGGAAGAAAGAGTCAAAAGATGCAGGGAGGAATAGACAAATATCCTTTGGTTTCCCAGAAGGCAAGCAAGCAGTAAGACCACCTCAGAGACAGGGAATTCTGCTAAGTTTAGCAGCTCTACTGCAATTATATTTGGCATATTGATAGTTTTGCCTCCACTTGTAAAGCGGGTGAACAAGCAACACTGTGATCTTGAGCATTTCCTCTGTACCTCCTTGCCTTTCACGCTCCATTGCTATGTTATGTGTAAGCAATACTGAGTCCAGACTGAGATCCCCTAGGCAGGGACTGCATCATTTCCACATTCTGTTAAGTGTCCAGACAGTCCCCACATAGCTGTTACACAGAGACCCAAAGGACTGCCCAGACAAGTGAGGAGATCCTGATTCATGACTTCTGCTCATCAGCAAGGTGTTCTAAAATGGGAAGAAAAAAAAAAGAAAAAGGAAAAAAAAAATAGAAAAGTTTACTAGGTTGTAAGGGTTGTAAAACTGCCTTTATGTTCAGCACAAAGCCACTCTACCACAGCAGTTCAGAGTATCCAAGAGGCTGAATATTCTTGTACTCCTGCTGCCACCTAAAGGAAATTTCTCAGCAATGTTCCGAAATGTCCTGGAATAACCACATTTTTGTTTCCATGCTAGGAAGGGCTTCTAGCTGAAGAAAGATCCATTTGGAACGTAGAATATTACAAAAGGGATATTTCTGTCTTCCAGAAATGCTGCAGTGTCCTGGTAGATTTTAGCAACCACGACTGCCAAAGGATGGGGCCAGAAATCTGCTGCTGCCAACACTGCAAAGGACTCCAGCAGTGATGACCTTGGTGGCCATGGTCTAAGGATACAGGCAAAAGAAGGTTTTTAGAGTAGTATCTTTTGTTAGGTAAGCAGATATAAATGAAAAATCAAAACAGTTTTAGGGACAGAAAAATATCTCCTTCACTTAGGATTCAACACGGAAATACCACAAGTTCTTGTTCAGTGGCTCTCTCTGAAATAATTTTCCTCAAGGCACTTGATTCCTATGTGTGTGTTCTCCCCTTTATTCAGGAGAGATGCTGAATATTTGTTGCCTTTGAAGACATGAGAAGAAGGTTGGGCTAGTTTAGAAATCTGGCACCATGGCCTGTTCCTGATGTTGGCTTCCTTTAATGCAGCTCCCTTGGACAAATCCATTCTTCTGGGATCTATTATACTTTTTTAAAGAATTGGGCATATTCCAATGGTGCTGGTGGTAGCTGGGCAAAGTGGAGATTGCTAAAAGGAAATGTTGTTCCCATATTGTGCATAAAATAGCAATAACTTTGTTTAAGCTTCTATGCTGAATAAATGCCCAGCACCAGAAGTTCTGTACAGTCAGCACTAGTGAGCCCAGGGAAATATTAAATTGCCTCATAAACTGGAAGCCAAGTGGAAGTATTACTTAAATGTTCGAAAAGTGTAATTTGCTGCTTCAAATCAACGAATTGCCTTACTAAATAGAGGGGACATTACTACATGAGGGAAATTGGCTTTGCAATTTTAACTATGAAGTTCACATTTTAATAACTTACGTTTGTGGGGTAATATATCGTATCCTACTTAACTTTCCACCATGTATGCACATGAGGGCACGCATGGAAAAGTACACACATGACATTCAGAGTGGTCAGAAGTACAGCAAGTACAGAATGTGCTCAGAGTCCAGCAATTCCATTGAAATGTATCAGAGAGTAGGAGCACTTAGCACAACTGGGACTATACCCCTAAGTCAGGACTTTGGGGAAACTAATCATGATGATAAGTAGATTCTTCCCAATATCACAGTGTGAAATGGAATGTTTGTCAAGAACAGGTAGCAGTGTGTAAGCTTCAGTGCACAGCACTCTCTGATGTATCATTTCATGTCTAGAGAAATTATTATCTTCCCCACGTATTTACATTTTGGGACTACTGAACACTTTGTTGTCCTTATTTCACAGAGAGTTAAGCTGAAATGCATATGCATTAAGCAATTTGCCCCAGAGTGTCCTACTGCTATGTGTCATTTGATGATAGCTGCTCTTCCCTGATGCTATTCAGGAAACCATTTGACTTCCAGCCTGTGACTAATGTCTTGCCTGAACAGTCTTGTCAGGAGATGTGATTTCTACATATGCTTTCATTCTCTGTGCATTCCACAGAAACTGCATTTACTCAATTTGGTCTAATACTTTCCCCATTTATCCTCACTAGGATTTCCACTTTCTATTGAAAGTGGAAACAGAAGCTATCTAGGGCAAAAGACACAGATGAATACGACCTTTTAATTAAGTCTTCTGAAACTGGTGAAGATTTGGGAATTGAAGACAATAAGGATGATTTTGAAAACAGAGAATGAAAAACAGAAAATAATCCTTTCAAAAAGGATTGCCTCCTTGTGACCCGTCTTCCTTTCCCTCCCAGACCACTCTCAGGTGCAGCCAATATTACCACAGATACTCAAAATAGAGGCTGCACAGGTTCACTGATGTGCTGTGCTGCGAGGCCCTGTGCTGTATTAACTCCACCGCCAGCGGCTCTTGTGACTGACGTCAGAACATATATTATATCAAAAGATGAAAACCAACAGGGAAATCAAAATGATTGGGTTTTATCTTACCATTTTATTCCCCAAATGCCCAAATATGAAAATATTTTTTCTCCAGTACCAAGGAGCGTGTATTTTCAGCTACTTGCAATGAGTGGCATTCATACCTACCTCCTGCTGCTCTCGAGGTATTGTCTACAGACTGTAAGAATTCCCAGAGCCTTTAAGTCTGGAAGTGATTGGATAAATGACACTAAATATCCCTGCAAGGGCTCTGCAATGCCTCTCGCTTCTCAACCACCCAGAAATTATATCTGCGGTCTAGCCTGCTCACTGGGGCAGTCCTTCTAGTCATTGCAAAGAGACCAACACTTCTAGCAGGCAGTTCATCCACCACCTCTGACCCCTTTCATAGGAGGAGATGCACTTTTCTCAGCCTACATTTAAGTGGCTTGCAGGTAGGGCAGAGGATTCCTGCACCAGCAGGCTCAGGAAGCTGTTTGCCAACATCCTGCTGAAACACAGGCTAGGGGGCTTGCTCAGAGCACTCTCCACTTCTGTTTTGTCTCTTCCAGCAGGGTAGAATAAATATACGGATAAATAAATAATCACGGCAACCAATACCATATGCATATCCTTTCAAGACAGAAATGTGCATTTTATATTCTAGCAATCTGAAACACGTCTCTGAGGCCTCAGGTAGCATTTACTTCTCAGCCAACCAAAATTAATTTTGCTTGCTTCTAACATCTCATAAAACAGTGCCTTAATTCTTTATTCCACACTTTATTCCATAGTGTTTCATGCTGTTTTCTTACCTACATCTATTAATTTTTATAATGGTACCCAGGAAAAAAAGCAATTAGCTTTGCTTGGCATGCTTTGGTTTTGAATACAAAAGAACCCAGGAGTTTTCAGCGCCATTCTCTTCTCTAAAACAAAAATCCTCACATTCTTTTGAGTTATGCCAGAACCATAACTAATGCAGAATCCTGTCTTTATACCTTACTTGGTTTAAGTCTCCTCCACTTCAAACTTTGCACTTATACAAACTTTGGTGCTTCAGAATTCAAGCAATAAAGCAGAGCAACACTAGACACAAGATGCAGCATGCACATGCCAGCACTTGTGAGGCCTTAAAAGCATCTGTGTAACAGGAGGAAGATGGAGTCATACTGGCATAGCTTTTTGGCTTTATAAAAAAAGCCAAAATTGTTCCTCAAGATCTTTGCCTTTTTGAAAAACTCCACAATACTTCAGCTATCTGGCCTTTCTTGAGCCCTCAGTAGAAAGTTATCCTGCTAGTGTTGTTACTGACACAGAAAAAAAAAACAAAGGAAGACCGGAACACTTAATTTTGGCTCAGCAAAGTGAAGGAGAAACTATTTCTGTGTTCACTCAGTTAACAAGCTGCCTGCGAAGATATTCCCTTCCTGTTAACAATCCTATGTGCAGATGAAGAATTTCTGCAGTTAAGGAACAGAGAAACCAGAGCTCTGCCCCTGGGTGCTCTCTCACATGCACAGGTCCATGGGCAACTCCGTAAAATTACTGCTTCACCTGCTGAGAGCTCAGTGTTAATTACAGAGTCTAGACTGGAAGCAAAACCCAAGGCGTTAGAGGCCAATGTGTTTAGGCCAGAAGGTAAAGAGGAGTACAGGCAATAAAGAGAATTGTATTAAAGATATGAACTACCTAGCAAGGGAACCAGAAGTCCTATAAAAACAAAGAGAAGTGAGTTAGGAGGATTATTAAGGAACCAGAAAGAGATATTGAATATCAGACTTATAGACTTACAAAGAGGCTCACAGAAAGCACAGGGCACTGTGGACAAACCTGCACCAGACAGAAAGTAAACAAGACAATTACTCCAGTAAAAATCATAGAGGCAAACTGGAGTCAGCGGGTGATGAAATAGGGGAATTTATGAAGCAATTTTTTTCCTCCTGCCTCTTTGCAGGGAAGGGAGGGAGGGGCCCAGTGCTGTGACAGGGTCTATATCTCTGGTTGGGAAAGGGCTAGATAATGTGCAGATAGTAATAGAAGTGGTTCTGGAAAATATAGAGCATTCACCACCGCCAGGTTTCTGAAATACTCGCTTAAAAGAGAAAATGCACCTAGCTGCTGTGAGGGAAATGAAGATAACAGTCAGAGAGCATCAGGTCTAAGAAAGGTATTTTAAAACATCCAGCAGTGCTAGCAAACGATCACAATGGAAGACATGTTTTGATTAGCATTTGTACACATTCCTACTGTATTAGCACAGCACTGAGATACTCAAGCAGGACTGGAGGAACAGCCAGGCAAGCAGATGCCCTGCCAGCCCCAGGACTATGCAACAGCTGCCATGACCACATCAGGGCCCATTTCACTGGGTATTTCGGTGTTCATGGGTTTGGCTGATCCAAGCCCACACAGCAAAATAGGCAGATGCAGAGCATGGAAGAATTGGCAACCTGCTTACCTCCAGGTAGCCCTGGACAAAGGGGTAAAGACTTCATCCTCTAATTCATTATAACAGCCGAGCAGAAAGAAAAGATGTGTTTTGGATGGCAGCCTTATAGCAGGACTGCAGAAGGCTCATGCTCTAGCCTCTGACTGGGGCTGTAGGAATCTGCCAGTAGCTCTGCCCATCAGCCACAGCACACTGGGATTCACTGTATTTGATGCTTTCCACTCACAGCAGGAAATAGGACTGCAAAGGTGGGAGAGGAGAAACTAGGGCACAAAGCTGTTATAGAGGCTTGGCCTCTTCCTTCGCACAGGCAGTTCAGGGAAGAACTGGCAATTCCTTCTTGTGGGTCCATAACAACTTCACTCAAGCCTGGGCAACTTGCAGGGAAGTGAGACATGGTACAGAAAATAGCTGCAATTGCACCTCTTCCTTAAACTCAGGTTTCTGGGTGGTAAGCCACAAGTGCTGGGGAATTACGGTGTCAAAACACTGGTTTATTTTCAAAGGAAAAGAACAGACCATCACCAGTCTCTGCTCTTACAAATGTTTCTGTGTGGGGTGAGTCTTAGTGAACAACACAGCCCTCATGAAGGTGTCCAGAAAGGAAGAAGTGCAAATATTCAAAGATCTCATTTCCCACACTCTTTGTACCTTATCTCACCTAACGCCTGTGTTCCCACATACATACACACTTGTTTTTTTTTCCTTAGAAACAAGGCAGAGCTGTTTTCCAGATCAACCCTAAAATGTCAATAGTCCTACACTTACTAAAAGCTGGGGATGTAATTTCAGATCTATATGATCAGTAAGGGAATAAGTGCCCAATGCCTATCTGGTAGCTGGTTCATTTCTCATGACCCACAGTTAGCCTCTAATTAGTACTTAAATAGTCACTGGTGGCAGTGATTAATAAGGTGAACTGCCACTCAGGAGACCTAATTTCCCTCCTGCTTCTTCTGTTGTGTCTATATGGGCAGTAAATTATTTATAGTAAAGACTATGTAGAGTGCGTCCACCTATTTTCAGGTTTTGCACCGATTTCCTTGATAGTACCGTTCAGGCTCAATTTTCCAGGACAAATAAATGTTTTGTATTACATTTCCCATAGGCATTAACTCAAGAGACTGTATATGGCAAATTTACAGCTCTTTCAATTTGTCTACAGGAAGATGAGGAACATGACTGCTCGTAAATAGCAAGTCTGAGGATGTAAATTATCACTGTGCTTCAGTCTATCCCAGAGACTCTGAAACTAAAAATGCGCAATTCATTACTGCGCAGTAGTTAGCCAAGTTTCTGATAGTGTTAATATGCATCTCCTTGTATCAGTGACAGATGAAGTCGATTGGCTCAGCCCTGTTCTGTGCATGGGAGAAGAGGTAATGATGGCTGCAGGAGAGACTTGCACGCCCTAATGTGTTCAGAACAGTCTCATCTCCTTAGTTCAAGAAGTGTGCATACAAAGGGAGAGACCAAATACAAGACTCATAAAGTAGTTACAGCCCTGCCTTTTCTTCTAAGCCCTCCACACATGTGGTCCTCAGTCAGAGAAGGCTATGCTGAAGGCACAAAAAGAAGAAGACCTTGGATGGAGGTAAGAGGCCTAAGGGACCCAAAACAAGATCTTCACCCAGCTTGTACTGTAGATTTCCATCTGATCACAGGCAAGCACTTCCCTAACACACCCTTTGGTAGTGAAAGCTATGCATCTTCTACTTCCTTCCAAAATGCACTGAGCCTTAGGATATTGATTTGTGTCAGAAAGAGGGCAGAGCAGACACAACTGGAAGTGCAGAGCAGCGTCTAGCAGGCATGGGTAACAAGCTGAGTGATGGGTGGTACAGGCACGCTTTCAAGTAAGTAATAAATCTGTCTCTTCTGTGATGCATGTTGCACAGCAGCTAATTCCTTCATCTCTGCATTGCTGCTGCTGAAGAATGGTGAGTGACTACACACTCAGTGACGGCCTGCCCCTGAACATGGGATAGCAGTGCAGGGCCCCACCACGCTATCTTGACTTTGAAGAATATTATAGTAGCTTTAAAGCTCTCAGACATTAAGAAACCATTACTCACTGTCTCCTCGGAGCTGATGGAGTCCTTGCCCTATGTGTTCTCCATTTAACAAATGTCACTGACTGTTTTACAACACACTCCGCTGAGGAACAGAGGAATCTTTCAACTCAAACAGAACTGCAATAGATTTAAACAGCAAGGAGCACTTCGTGCTTCCTTGGGAGCAAAGCAGTTATGCAAGCAAAGGTCAGATTAAGAAGTCCTGAAAGAAGTTATCCTGGGGGACTTTCTGCTGGTAAACTCTGCAGCCAGTTACGGCATGCTTGGCAGTAAGAGATGTGCCAAACACCAGGTAGCAAGTCCGTAGCAGAATTAAGGCTCATGTGCTCCAGCTCCTGCCCAGCTGCAAACCAGGATCATACTTTTTGAGCTCTGGATATAGCAGTCAGGCCTCTCAGGTCTCTGAGGCAGCAAAAGAGGACAGCATGGAGCTGATAGGGAACTTCCCATGTGGGCAACACCAGCCCAGACATGCTGTTGTTCCAGCTTCTGTGCAGAGGGAGATTAAGCTGACATCAAATCATCATCAGTTCAAGCAATTATTAAAATTTCCCAATGTTAACTCAGGAGATAATGTGGAAGTCTGTAAATGTAGTCAATGGTAATTGTGAACATACATCCTGGTAATGTGAAGGACAATTAATAATTGCACTCTGCTTAATACAGAGAAAGTGCTATATTATAGCTAAGTATCTTTTTTCCAAATCTGAACTGGACAAAGATAAAATAGCACAGCCACTCTACATTGCCATAATAACTTCCATTCCCTGTGCATAACGGATTTAATGTCATTATCTAGAGATAGTATGTGTTCCTATTCTTCTGAAATCATCTACTTTTTGTCTTTGGTTAATTACTTTGTATGAAAGCTGCTTAAAAATTATTTCCCCCAGTGGAAAATGTGGATGAAAATGAGAACATTCTGGTCTGAAATCAAAATTCTCAGTAGAAAACTGCTGTTTTGTTGTTGTTTTTTTTTTCCCTCTCCCAAACTGCACAAAGCATTCTATTAAAAGTTTTGAGTTCAGGTTTTCCAGTGAAAAGCATCAGTTTTTCAGCTGTTTTGTTTTGTTTCCCAAAGAAAGCAGATGCCCTCCATGAACCAATTTTTGCTATGTCAAAATTAATTTTGTATTGGCTTCAGATCTGACCGCCGCATGGGTCTCACTGCTACAGCAGCTGACAAATACCCCAAAGCACTTAATACCTCTGACAGACACCGTTATTTTTTAATGCTCTCATACTGTGCTTTGTAGCAATACCCTGGGTTGTGTTTGCTTGGAAGAAGCTCAGTGCAGGAGAAGATGACGTGCAAAACCAGACCCGGGGAGAAGAGCACAGAATATTTTTGATCCTACTTTCTTGTTCCCACAGGGTTGTGCCAGTGGCAGTTTGGCAGCTCTCAGCTCTGGTTTCTGAAGCAGAGTGACTCTCTGCAGCCGCAACTGGAAGAGACTTTTTCACCTTTTACCCTAGGACTAAACAACCTTCCCCCGAGCCTCGTCAGAGCCATCCATTTGTGAAATGGCTGTGCAAGAGGAGCACAAATGGCAGCAGGAACTTGGATGCTATTCCAGACTTAATGTAATAACAGAGGTGCTGCTCAGGAGTGATGTACTCTGTGTCCCTCAGTCCCTCCAAGATCCCAATTAATACAATTCCATTAACTTCAAAAGGTGTGCTAAGTAGTAATGCTCTGGGCCATTAATTCCAACAACGTCAGCATGCTCTTGCTATGACATTTACCTTAATTAGTACTATAACCCACTATTTAACTGCAAGCCTTGCAGGTAATGATTCATACACCAGTCTCCCCTAAACAGAACTTCGGTTGCTCTATGCTAGAAACTGTAACCAACTTATACATGTTAAAAGGCAAGCAGCGAGGCACACGATTTAAAATGCAGTAAGAGAAAAGGGTTTAAAAGGATGCCACTGAAATTATTGTAACCCTTTGGATCTTGGTTACCCCCTTAGAGGTTTGCAAGGCTTCAGAACTGACAGTTTATTATGTTCTTAAGTGATCAACCAAAAAGCTATAGACAAGAGAAAGTGTCCTTGGGTAACATTAGTCTCTAGTAAGCTCTAGGCACCTTGTAAAATCTTTAGACAGATGAGATTCAGCTGAGAAGGATTTGGTCCCTCGAAAATGAGAAGCAAGGTCCTTATCCACCTAGAAAACAGCTCCTGAACTACTCAGACTCTCTGCTGCAAAAAATTGGTATCAGACATGTCATTTTGTTTCTCCCTTAGTGATAATAAGGTTGTCCTTGGGGAGATAGATGGGGAGCCAGATTAGTAATGTAGAGTGGGGCAAGAACACCTACTGGCAGAAAGAGGCAGCTCTCAAGGAATCTGAAACACTCTGCTTTTCAGAAGTAATCTATTCTCAGGTTGCAATGTTTTTCTCATTTCCTAATGAGGCAGGCTGTTCCTGTGGGATGTGTTTTTGAATGCTTTGTCTCAAAGGAAAGTCACGTGTAGGAAAGGAAAGGGATTTGTTCAAACCACCTATTTTTCAGAGACAGAGCTCAGGCTCCTGTCTTAAATAGTGGACAATAACCAGTTCCACTAGGTTATCTACAGCTTTTTCAAACATACACCTCAGGGAAGAGGAAGAGGCAGGGATCTTCTCAAGTAACTAGGGCAGGAGTGATAAGAATGATCCACCCAAAGGAAATCATCTTGGTTGCTATACTGCCTGCCACAGCATAAGATCTTTGAAGGACAGACAGTTTTACAAAAGGAGCATGGAATAAAAGGAACCCAGAAGATTCCTGAAACAAAAAACAGGTGAGAACACTGAGAACTGGGAATGAAGTGGCTGGGGTCTGTCCAGCTACCCAGTGCCCATATACTGGGTTTTCCTTCTTGTCTCCTACATCAACAGCAGCCAGAACAGCTGTCTTACCATCCAAACAAACCAATCTTCACAGGCAAAAGGATCAAGGCTACCTTTACGTTAAAATCACAGAGTCAGAGAATTCCAGAATCATAAAGTCATGGATTTGCAAAATCCTAGAATGGTTTGTGTTGGAAGGCACCTTGAAGATCATCCAGTTCCAACACTCCTGTCATAGGCCCCATCCAACCTGGTCTTAAACAGGCTGAACAAAATAGTCATGCAGAAAAATGATGGAAGGATACTGAATATTGTATAAAGACAGGAAATGTAACCAAAAACATCATCTCCTTCAAGTTGGTCTATTTCAAATTGGCCCTAAAAAGCAACAGAGATTTGGATGCATGCTCTGTCTTCTAAAATGTAATCAAAAATGTCATTTCCTTCAAGTTGATCTGTTTGGAATTGGCCCTAAAAGACAAAAGGGATTTGGATGCATACTTTGTCTTCTAGACATTACCTCTTTCTCCACACAGACACGACAAACAGATGCTTCCAGTAACAATCCCACTTGTAGCTAAATGAGATAACACGGATGGTTGAGAGATGCCAGAAATGTTGCTCCCAGCTCACCCATTTCCTTGTCTTTCCAGCTGAGACTGACAAGAAGAGAGGCCCAGACTGCTACTTAGAGTTTCTGAAGGCAACACTACTCCAAAAAGAATTCAGATGAGACCAAACAATTCATTTCCTCCAGGACTTCATTTCCATCAGTAGGGAAGCAAATGCAACACATTCCTGCAGGCCCTTAACACTGAAGTCTGAGGGTCTCAATCTGATCTCTATTATACTCCTGTATATCAAGTTTTGCTCGTACCACAGAGATGGTGACATTTCACCACTTCAGTATTAATAAAACCCTGGGTATTTCCTTCCCTGCCATGCATTCTGAATGGAGATGGAAAATGCCTTGATTATAATTCGCTGCCCTTAACTTACATTAGTGAGCTGGTCAATTGCTAAAAGAAAGGAAAAAAAGTCCTAAATCTGAAGGGAAGGGCTGTGTTGGCTGTGTCTGGAGCTGGTCTACCAGAACAGAGCAGATATACCTGGAGAAGACATTAACTGACAGGAGAATGGTCAGCAGTCCTCATATGCTACCTTTTTGGCACGTGGTTGGTATTCACAAGTTGCCAGCGTAGCCTTCTGATGGGAACTTAGCAATGCCTGGGGACCGGGTCAGAAATCCTGCCCTCACTCACCCCATTGCACAGAACCCTGACTCACATGCTTTTCTCAAGTTTGTCCTGGGACAGCATCCACCCCAGTAGATTGACACCCTTCCTATTACTAGTATCCATCCTCATTTCCCAAGGCCCCTAAGAACCTTAATGATTCTGATCATTCTCCAGCTTTTTGCTAGGAGCAAACAGAGGAACATTTCAGGTGAAAAGTATCTGTTTGAACTATGCTGAGTATGGTGTTTTGATGGACTAGGATGGGTTTTGCAGGCACCAGGAATTATATGCATTCTCATTCATTGCAGTCATGATCAGTTGCTCTCAGTTGATCTGAAAAGCAGTACAACACAGTAGCCAACAACTGGTTAAATGAAAAACAAGAAAAAGACATGGGCACAATCCCAGTCCTAGTGTGTTCATTGCTAGAAATAGCTCTGACTGAGGTTCAAGCCACAAGATTTCCAAACAGCTCCCTGACCCCTCACACTTCAGGAAGGCTGAGACTGACTTTTGTGGCTTGAATCTTACTGCCAAAGAGTTTTTTTCACAGAGGCAAGTCTATGTCTATAGACTGTGCAGCCTGCAGGATCTAAAAGCCACTGCAATCTGCCCTACAGTCCAAGTCTTTTTCCTAACAAGACAGCTCATCTAATGCCACTCATGTTTAAAGTGAAAAGTCTGTGCAGATTTTTCAAAGTTCTCCTTCTACTATCTTCCTCTGTGGAGAGGAGAAAAGTAAAAGCATGATAGGAGCTGCTGGGACTCCTCACTTAACATAGGGCTGAAAGGCAGGCTGGCTCCTCAGCACCACCAGAGAGCCACATCACTGACAGCCAAGTCCACATCCACACTTGGTAAGAGTTCCTGGTCAAAACCATCCTTAAGCATCAGAAAATTCAGCCTGGATTCTGAAGAGGGTGGCAATGGCCCAACAACACAATTTCCAATACTGCCCTGAAAATAGCCTATCTGCTAAGAAAAGAGGCGCTAAACAGAAGTGCCACTTCTGTCAGACACACGCTGCCAGCTCCAGAGGATGTCACCTCTCACATATAAATTAATCAATATAAAATGGAGAACCCAACACTGAAAAAAAATGGGAGGAAATAATATGAGAGGCTTTTCTTGGTTCATGACTGAAACAGCTATTGTCATTTAAATTTTATTAGGACAGATTAAAAGGAGCCTTGGAGTGAAGCTGCTGTGATGAAGTGGTCCCAGGGTCTCTATAACTGTGATTGGCACCATACTGATGTGTCAGCCTGACAAAGTTATGATAGTTATTATGCTGGCCCTAAACCAGACCCTTCAGCCTGAGGAGAAATAATAAAAAATGGGGAAGAAATCTCTAGAATGTAGGAAGATTCCATCCAATTGGGCAGAGAGACATTTATGTTTCAGCATTATTTTTTCAGAGGTGATATAGAATAAGCAATCAACAGTCCCGTATCTGTACAGATCTGACTCATCCTGGAGGAGTTTTGAGCATGGTTTGGTGTATGGCTGGTCCATGCTTTCCCTCCCCTGCAGATGCAGGATCCCTGGGACATAGGAAGGAACAGGCTGACAAACCTGAAGACCAGTTCAAGGCAGTATTTGCCTTGTGCATCTTGGCAGCTTCTGTCCCCAGAATGGCACAGCTCCTTCGTTAGTCAGCCTTAGCACTGGCTAAGGAGAGCCTCTGGTTTTACAACTATCTTTACCATAGGTAGGGAATGAACAACGATTCCCTGGTCCGATATCACCTGGAAGTCAAAAATGCTCACCACATGTGACCAACCCTCCCAGTACAGCTGTAAAAATCTCACTTTTTTGCAAGCTGCTGCCTTTGAGAGGTCTGGCTGCCTTCGAGATCTCTTGACGCACACAGCCAGCTCACCAACCCTATTACACAGCACATCCAAGCTTAATCTCTGGCCCCAAGAGACACTGCCTGCATAAGCACAGCTAACAAACAGAAGCACGATGAGCCCTTCTCGCCAGCCCAAAGTTGAAGGTGAGATGTCTTTTTAATAATAGGGTGTTTGGAAGGATTTATAGGCTCTGGCTGTTTCAATACACAAATGACAGTATCAATCAGAGCCAGACAGCAGAGGAGGAAAGCAATATACCTGCTAGGTGAGGGGAATGCTGATGTGAAGAACAGGCAGGAGAGACTGTGACCAGCAGGAGCTGGTCTGTGCCTGTATCTTCCTGTCTGGTGAGAGAGGATGAGCTAGTAATAAATTTGAAAGAAAAATTGCATTCTGCATCCCAAGAATGTTTGGGTTGTATTTTAAGACCAGCTAAGTCACTTTGATTCTTTCCCTTCCTGTCTCAGGCTTTCTGCATGCTGCTTATGTAATACCAAAGGACTCCACAGAGGCTTATTCCAGCTCTGCTTATACCCTCAGCCCCTCACTGGAAGGTGGTAGATTCAGAATCGTATTGTTATGTGCTGCAGAATAGACACATCTATATAGCAGACCTAGTGCTCTATGATTCCTCTACCAGTATAAAGGCCAAATATGCTGGTCAAAATCCATCTATTTTCTCATTCAGAGGGTGGAAAAACAGAGGCGGTTTAGTTTCAATAGCTACATTCCTTAAAGACACATTGAGGAAAGAACAGTGATTTGAGGCAACCAAAGATATGTGAGCAGATGATAATCCCACACTGCAGCAAGCACGTCCTCTATAATATCACACATGAACTCAGGCAGCCTGGGATTACCTGACAATTGAGCCAACTGGCAATCCACAACACCTCTGCTCTGGTGCACCCCCTTTGTGTCCTTAGACATAGAAGGGTAATGAGGGGTAATACCAGTGCCAGATATCCTGTACAAGAACAGACATTGTTTTCATAATTTGATTTGCAATTCCAAAGCAGAACAGGAGCCTCCCTCACCAGCAGGATCATTTTAATTCAAGTTCATCCAGAGAGAATTGTTTAATTTGAGGAGGTCAGGGATTTGGCTTACTCTGTGTTTGCCTAGTAACTGCATTGATAATATCTACACAAATTGAAAGGAAAATTGCATTCATGTTTTTTCAAGATTTTCAGCAAATCTTTTGGGCAATGCTCCCCGATTAGAACTTACCTGGAAACTAGAGAAAACTATTAAGCTGGGTTAAATTGCCTTTCTCCATTAGGACAGAATACACTGTACACTCAGTCCTGTGTCCCACTGCTGTGTCTGCTCCACTGATACAAGTACAATGAGGAGGTGGTCTCCCGACACTCAAACATTTTTGCAACTTTGAAAACATCCCATTTTGGAATAAAACCCATGCTCTCTCAAATTCTGAAAAGAAATGAATGCATACCTTGGTGACTAGGGGAGATCAGCTGTGATGGGAGAGGTTCTTCAAGTCCAGACTGACCTCACAGCAGGTCACCCACATTTCCTGATGCCCATGTGAGTTCTGTAACCCCCACACTACACACTTCAGCAGAGCATGCAATTGTTCCTCTGTGTGTCCTTGATCGGAATGGAGTTTAATCAAAACTACCTATCCTTTTTAGAAGTGTTTTCTGAGCAAAACTATTTTATCCACTTCAAGTTCAACAGCTCCAAACCACTTGTTGCATTGTGCATCTCTGAAATTTAGGAGATCAATAGGCAATCTTTGCCTGTATTGGTAGCTACAGTAAGACCCTTTACAGTTGCAGACTCCTTTCTTTCTATGTCCTTTTAGAAAGATTTCTGCCTCAAGCTTCTCTTTGCTTTCTCTTTGCTTCTCCACACACTCATGAGCAAGGTCAGCATCTTATTCATGGAATAGATGAGGGAGAACAAAAAGAAAGATGAAAATACACCTCTCTTACAGAAAGGAAAGCTGAACTCTCTCTCTTTCTTCGGGGCAAACCAAGCAAGCACCAAAGGCACTAACTTTTCCTTGAACAGCCATCTGTCAGTCTTGATGAAATACTAGGACACAGGGAGCACGTCATGAGCAGTTGCATTAGCAGAGCCATCTCCCAAATGGCACAGGGCTGAGCAGATCTCCTGGTGGTCTGCACATTGTCCTTGATGAATTCCTTCCACCTTTCCTCTCAGTCTTCCCAGCATAGATGAGAGAGCCTGTCTTGTAACCAGTGCACTCCTTGCCAGAGCTCACCTCTGGGATTTAGCTTTGCTTTCAGTGCCACTGCATGGCCAGCCAGGGGACTGGCATTTGCTCCTCCAACGTGGCATCTGCCTTCTACATTGGCAGTATTGCAGATGTGCAGCCCAGCTCACAGAGTTCATCATGAATCACTGCTGCTGCTGGGTCAGGAATACAGAGCTGTACAGTCCAGAAGGCAGGAGAGACTCCTTCACAGACATGCAGTTTGACAGATGAGCCAGACTTTAGAGATAAGATTCATGTTTTCCATTACATTTACTCTTGTCCCTAAATATGCATAATTAAGTCCTTACAGAAGGATACCTCCGTTTCCCCATCAGCACACTCAAATTAGTCACCAAGCACTCTCTTCCATTTCAAGAAAAAAGAAGAGAACAACTGCAGTTTCCCAGCATAAGGATCTCACAGTCACCTCAGAGATCCTTTGAAAGAGCTTCAGCAGTTTCTCCCTCATTCTCCAGGGCTTTAGGGCTCATTACAAAATTAACAAATAGACAGGGTTTGCACATTAGGAGCTTTTCCAAATGACAATCTATCTGCAATTCAAACAGCTTAGAACACAGCAGGAATGCAACACAATTTATCTTAAATGGAAAGGCTCCAATCTGGCACTGTTTGTCTTAGAAAGTGGGTCTCCCTCCTAGGGTTATTCATGTTACACAAAGCTCTGTGTCACCGTACATGTGTGGAGTTTGATGCTGAGCAGTTTCTACTTGAGAGGGAAAGCAAGGCACACAGGCCTTCTAAAGGGTCACTTGGTGTCCTGTAGCCCAACTGGCTGAGCAGCTGTAGGGCTCCAGTTTCCAGCAGGCACCAGTTTCAAGCAGTTCTTAAAGTGCTACTTGTCTGCACTCCTAATACAAAGTATACACCTAATTCTTCCTTGTTGCTGTAAGCAGCAGCAACTGGTAACTCTGCAATAAGAAAAAGATTAGAGAGCCTTGTCATCAGCCTAGGTTTATTATGCTGAAGACCTAGGGGCTTTGGACAATGACTCACAATCCATAAAACATGCCAATCACACGCAGAAAATTTGAAGATTCTTTTTTACAGGATTTTTCAGTCAACTTCAAGTCTTTCTCCACTCCAAACCCCATTAAACATCTTGCTTTCCTCCCTATAATTTGTCATGAGTTAAACAAACATCATTTTCTAAAAAATGTGTCACGTTGTATTCTGAGGCTGTCAGAGCAAAACATTCCCTGATAAAGTTCTCCCTTTCATTTTTGGCCCAAACAATTCACTGAACATAGGCAGGTTCTTAAATAATTTCCTTCCACAAAACTGTGTTTTTCAGTGAATTGACTATTCCTCAAAAGGCATTTCCCCCTCTGCTGATAGTGTCTGCCATTTTCTTCTTTGATGTGACAAGTAATAAAAGAGAATAAACAAAGAACAAAACACTCCTTTACTTTACCACTACACAAGCAGCTCCACTCCCACCTCTCTTTCATGTTAGACACAGGCTCCTCTGGCTTTCAGAGACCTGAAGTTTCTCCAGTCAGAAGAAACAACTTGCCTATAGCCACACCAAGTCAGTTGCAAGGCAAAAGAGTTCACTTGCATTGCAACTCTCTGCTTGAACAACAAGACACTTTTGAGGAGGAGAGATTTATTTCTGTAGTTTCCAGATTTGCAGCAGAAGTACCACTACAGGGGTTAGAGTAAGGAACAATCATTAGAAATACCAGAGCTGTGCCTAAAAGCACCAGTTACAACTGCCACTGTGTGAGATGTCAGTCCCACACTTCGTAAGAGTCAAGTCTTGGTGCAGAGGACCCGCAGTCTGCACACACAAGTGAAGGATGAAGTGGGAAGCATCAGCCCCTTACGAATGTTGACAGAGGCAGAGAGAGCATCCACACCATTCATTACACATTCTCACAGCAGCAGACCAGTAGCTTATCTAGGCCGGACTTTCTCCTCTGATTTCTACTGACTGGGAAACCACACTTCATTTATGCATATCTTCCAATTCTCCCTAACTATTGTTGAGACTTCCTTTAATGCATCATGTGTGAACTCTGACTCCTTCCATGCAGGCTGGAAGTAATACGAGCAAGGGTGTGTGGAAGAAATTTCTTTTTGATCCATCGGATAAATGCCATAAGAGGATCTAGAGTCTGACCATATGGGGACATGGACACTGTACGTTTTGCCTATTTCTAACTCCTCCAGATCTATGAAATCTCATGAGTGGTCAGTCTTGTTGCCCAGAAGCCCAATGCCAGCCAGTGCTCAGCAGTGACTGTATGTTATGCCCCTTGACTTTGTGAGGAGCCTGAATTCAGACAGATGGCAAGTAGAAATATCACCAGACTCTGTGGGCATGTCAGCCCAGACAGCCACAAACCTACCAAGCTCTAGCCTGCCTAACACAAACCAATTCCCACATGGAAATGTGGCTGAGCTGGCACAGAGCTCACACTCAGAGCAATGCTGAGCTCCAACTTCATCCCCCACAATGTGTGGCTGAAGGCAGCAGTGTATGAGCACAGCACACACCCCTCCATCTTCATCCAACCAAACCACATTCCATCTGGCTTTTTGCGACTGTGCCGCACAGATATATAACTTACAGGTGACCTTCTGTGCTGTGTCATGCTGATGGTATTTCACAGCACTGTTAAATTGGGCCCTGAGATGCTTAATGAGCTTGTTGCCTCATTGGGTTTGATGGTTCAATGCACAGGGACAGCTTTTTCTCCTTCCCTTCCACCTTCCCTTTATCCATAGTGGATAAAAAGCTATTATCATTATTTCTATAGCCTCCAATGAGAAACACAAACAAGATTTGTATGTTTTTTCCTGTTTTGTCATGATTAGCATTCTGCTGGATGGCCCGACCCAAGGAGCTGCAAGGGCATGTAGCCGTACACAACATGAAACCTTGGCACACAAATGCTCGGTGCTCCACCGGCACCACATTTTGCATTAGCCAACAAGTGTGATGTATCACATCGGCTCCTCTGCCCCTGAACTGCTTGAAAAACACAAGTCTATAAAGAATAAAAGCCCAAGTTATGGAGGGGGGAAAGAAATCCACAACGTACTGCATGCTTTTCTGGCTGTCCACCTGACTTCTGACAGCAGCTGGGCACGGGGAAGTCTTCTCGGGCAGGAGGAGGCAGGCTGCTCCTGAGCCACTATTTCTGCTGGGCTCTTCCCAGACTCATACTTCTCCAACACAGCCCTGGGGCGGATGTTTCCTCCCAGGGAAGCCCAGGCTGTGCCCGGGTCTCCCGTCGGCACGTGTTGGTCGCTCTCCAGCACCGCGTTCTGCCCCTTCGCAGTGCCCAGAAGATGGCGCCGGGCCCTCAGCCATCGCCGCCCTCAGCCGTGGCCGCCCGCCTTGGCGCGGAGGGGGCACCTGCGGGGCGCTGAGGTAAACACGGCAGAGGAAACTTCCTTGACCCCGGGGCGATGTTAAAATAAAACATCTTCTCGCCATACCCGCGGGGGAACAGGAGCCACGCTTCTCGTTTTAATTTTACATAAAACCGTGCTGATTGGCACTAGGAGAGCGCTCCCTCAGCCCCCGCCAGCTGTTAGGACAACCTTCAGCTGGCGGGGTTAAAACATTGCCTGAAGAGATGAGGACGTTTGCCAGCTACAGAATGAGCTTTCTGACGGCAGACGAAGTGGTTGAGGGAACTAGCATTAATACAGCCTGCAAATACCGAGGCAGGACCTGGGACCGGGCAAATTCATCTTTGGATCCAGCTGCAAAGGAACAAGCACCTCTCCATGGAGCTGCCCTCAGTCCTCACCACCTTGCAATCACCACTGACTGATTGCCAAACAGAAACAGTGCAGATTGGGGTTCCCAGTTAGCCGAAACCAGCCAATGCTTTCAGGCTGTGACACGAACTCTGTCAAGGAAAGCTTAGCTTGACAGCTGGGATTAGGCACTTGTAACAGACCTCAAAAACAGAGAAGACATCCACTGAGAAACAATAGAAATGCAGCATTAAAGTTTTTTTTCTACATGACTGGTTCTTCAGAAATGTTTTTGTTTCACAGCTGCTCTGGGCTGGGAGATCCGTGGGACTCAGGGCAGTCTCTGGCAGAGCTGAGGGAAGGAGGTGGTTCCCTTCAGGAGCTGTTATCTTTATCTCCCGTGCAGAGAGTTATTCATACAAACCAAAAGCAAAGCCTAGTTTTACAACAACAACACAAGTACAACTGAAATACTGAAAGCACTTTTTAAAAAAGGAATCAGAGAGCAGAACTCCTAATCACCAGCATTCTTCAAAGACAACAAAACTGGTGAACTGCTCGATCTGTTCCTTGAGAGGGAGCTGAGGAGAAGAGTAGTAAAGCTCACAGAATGGCCGTGTGGGACTCTATGGGGGACAGAGCCCATCAAACACAGGGCTCACACAACTGCCTTCTGATTGTTTGTACAGCTATTGTCACAGCTCCCTCAGGAGAAATGCCATCTGTAAGTTCTCCATTCACTCCATTCAAAAAGGTCCATTCCATTTTTTTTCTTCTCTCTCTCTTTTTTTTTCCTTTTAATCCCTACTAGTAACACACTTCAACTCCTGTATGCCTAGTAGCCAGCATCCCAATTAAAGGAAATGACAACACCTTCTTTCCTAGGCAAACATTAAGAAATCCATCAGTAAAAGGTCATGGTCTGGACTGCTCTGTGGAATAAACTTGGAAAGCCCTCTGAGCTCCATCAGTCCTAATCAGTACCAAAAGCAGCTCTCATGGTGCTGGTTCGTATCCCAAGCCTTTCCAGTCTCAGTCCAGGGTTATGGAAAAACTGTCTGCCTTCCTTGGCAATTATCAAACTGGTGTTGCACAAGTGAAAAGGCATGCAGCATGCGAAAATAACAGATGTTAGACTAGTACTTCTTGACTAGAACATTGTAGGGATGCACCCCAAACCAATCTGCTTCACATTTCCTTTGAGCAACATAAAGGGAATCAAAACATTCCTGAATGCAGCACCATCTTCTGTCATGTACACCTACTCCCCAGTGCCAGTTTTAAAGGTGCACAAAAATTCCATATGTGCTTCATCAGCATTCAAATGTAGCTCTCTGGGAAAAGACAAAATTTTTGGGAAAAGTGTGTATCTGCAGGAGAAAGTTTTGCCCAGAGAGGATACAAACTATTCAACTGGATCAAATTGGTTGAAGTTTCTGGGATGCCAAGTTTAGGTTTCTGGAAGCCTGCAAGCACATGAAGTGCAAATATTTTCACTGGATAGAGTGACTAGTAATTTCAGTTTAAACAAAACAAAATGACTGTTATACCAAGGCTTGGTGAGGGCCATCTGTTCTGCAGGGTACAGGAAGTCAAGAGCTGAATGTGGTAACATAGCCAGCAGAAACAGTGGCCTTGTCAGTGAGGAACTGTCCTGGTGGCAATTATTAGAAGAGTGAAGTGCAGGAAGACCAACCAAAGTGCACAACTAATGAGGAATAAGTTGGGAGAGGGGACTTGTTACATCATTGTGAATGTAGAAATGACTTTTCAATGCCCTGAAGAATGCCACTGGGATATCTGTACATTCAAGTTCTCATTTTGGTCACATTGAGGTGAGTTAGAATTTTGCAATTAATTTAAATAATGTTCAGACTTTACAATCCATGTTGTTACCCTGAGGCATTTAAAGCCATTGTTAATGGAAAAAAAAAAAAAAAAAAGAGAAATTATCAGCCATTTCTCCCTTGCACTAAACAACTACCCTTTGCTGAACAAGTGCTGTGTAACAGTTTTGTTCATTCTTTTGAAGTCAAGACCAGAATCTACTGCACCAAATGCTCATTCTTCAGAGCTGTCTGTATCTCAGCATGCACACAAAAGAGAGTTAACAGCAGGCCTTGCAAGCACATGGTCTTATCTTAACACTGCTAGAAAATTATCAGCTAATTTCTGGGAATTCAAAGCAGCCAGGTCTCAGACCCCACACACACATGTTGCGCGTGATAAGAAGCCACACTTTCATGTTTATGCTTTTTTGCCATTCTGACTGAACAGGTAAGCTGTTTTACTGCTAAATACATCCTGACAGCCTTAAGCTTGCATCTTTGAAGAGTTACTTTGGCCCTGCTTTAACTAACAAATAGCCATCACTCTATAGTCTGGAGCAGAGTGATGACTGGAGACAAATCTTATGTTATCTATACCTGGCTTCACAATTTAATTCTTAATTATATCACGTCCTGAAAGCCTCAAAAGACATTTGAGAAAACATTGTTGTAACTTCCAGTTGTTTTGTTGTTTAAGAATTAGAAATACCGAAGGTGGGACCAAGATTCTAGTCAAAAGAATCTTTCTGCTTATCTCTAGAGATAGACAATTAAACTATCATTAATTCTATGTACAGCTTTACAAATCAGATTACAAAATACAATAAAATGATGCCCTTGACAAATTCATCAGGGCACACCTTATCAATACAAAGACACTATTTGAAACAGCTTCTAATGAATCATTTCATGCCAGAGATAAATTGTCTCTGCCTGAAGGGATTCAGCTCATCTATGCCACATATAACAGTAGCAAAAATATATCCCAGCTTTGCTTTGTATTGTAGGTAGGCTGATTTTGTGATGACTCCCTGTCAACCCATGACAGACACACCATTTAGTCAAGTGGCTGGCGATCAGAGTTCAGACATTTCCGCAGCCCCTTCCAACACCATCCAGAGCTTCAGCACAGCCAGGCTCATTTGCTTCAAGACAAAATAGGAGCAATATTTGCCTGCTGCTGGCATGGGTTAGTCAGCACAGCCCCACCTAATCCCGCTCACCCACCCGTTGTTTGTGACTCAAATGTTTGCATTTGGTGCTTTTTTCTTTTCTCATGAACTGGTAATGCTGGAGGCTGGGAGACCATGCAGCTGGTTAATTTATGCCCTGACAGGACTGTGAGCTTAAACGTGTGACTAACTCAGTCTTTAAGGGAAAAGGACTATCCACTATGATTCCCCCAGCTTGGCTCTCTTCTGAAATGCTCTTCCTTTATGTTTTGAAAGTGGCACCTTTAGAAACACAGAGCTTTATTTATTTATTTATTTTCCCAGAAGGGGTACAGCAATGGCTTAAAATACTATTGCATCAAGTGGACCAGAAAGTGTGAGGGAGACAGCCCCCCTTAAGGAAGGCCTATGCGAAAGCTGGAGAGGGACATTTATCAGGGAGTGCAGTCAGAGGACAAGAGGCTGAGGGTTTAAAGTGAAAGATGGGAGATTTGGATTAGAAAAAAAAAAAAAAAGGAATAAATTATTTTCCATAAGGGTGGTGAAGCACTGACACAGGTTGTCCAGAGAACCCCTGGAGATGTTCAAAGCCAGGATGGATGGTGCTTTGGGAAAACTTGCCTTGTGGAAAGTTTCTCTGCCCATGGTGGAGGGTTGGAACTAGGTGGGTTTGAGATCTCTTCCAACTTCGAGGTAGTCTTGATCCTTTGGCCAATGAAGATTGTTTTGGTAGTAAGATGGCAGCTCTGGCTGCTGCTGCAGTGGAAAGGTGAATGGAAGGAATTTCAGTGCTCTGCCCCGTGAAACCAGGCTAAGGAGGTTTCTGCAGAGCAGGGAATGGGTATTATCACCTCCCCATACAATTAACACAAACCTAAATACTCTCTTCCATGAAAAGAGATGAGGAAACCATGTGCTACTTCTGCTGCCCATAACGAGGAGCCCGCTGTTCTTTCAGGGCATCTCCTCACTCTACCTGCAGCAGTTGCTTCCTGAGGTGGTTGGTGTTTCATGTCAGGAACAGCTAGGGATTGTCCAGCCTCCCTGAATTCAAAGCTGTATGTGTAGAAGGTTCAGTGCTGCACATGGCTGAGAGTGGAGCACAAGAGGAAAGACATTGAAAGAAACCATGAGCAAAGTCCATGATTTGTCCGGCATTCACTTCCCTTAGGAGCTTAAGGTGGAGGAGAAGCCTGTGAAACACGGTGGCCTAATTCACTGCAACAGTGGCATGTTCCAGTTTGGGAGAGCTGTAGCAGTACAGGGTGTTACATTGTGTGGTTTTGTCACATGAGCAGGGTCAGGCAGCAAGGATTCCTACTGCTGAGCAATTATTCAGCCTTGAACAGTCACCTCACCTTATTATGGGATGACCAAAGTATTTCCTTCCCTGCCAAGCACCCTGCCACTATCCCTGTAAACTGGAAAGCTGTGAGAGGTGCCAAGGCAAGTACACTTGAAATTACAGTTTTCATTTAGCTTGGAAAACAAATTTACCATTGGGACTGCCCCTCCTCCTCGTCAAAGAAGTACAAGGGAAGGAAAGCCAGCTGTGAGGCAGGCTCTTGCAGCTGAACATCTGTACCCAACAGGAGATCTCTGTACAGTGTGAGCTGATGATAAGACCCAGAAAGTTCACAAGCTGCAGCAGCAGCAGGGAAACATCTGCATCTCTGTACTTCCAACAACCAGCATACCTGTGAGGGGGTTGCTCTTCGTGTTCCAGGAAGCGTAAGGTCACCAGCACCATCAAACACATCTGATGGACTAACTGATTACCAGCCTCGTGTTGCAGAGATGATACTATTTAACAGCAGCTGAAGTTACCCAACCATGACTGTTCTCCAGCATAGCGCAGACAACCTCACACATATTTTTGGTGGATTTAGAGAGATTTATGCAGCATAAGCACTTCTGGTTTCCAGAACAGAGGTCGTTTGGATCAAAGGCTCTGATGTAATGTGGTGGCTTCTTTGGCTCACTCAGCTCAGAGTCTCTCTACAGAATTATAAATATAGCTAAGACATTATTAAAACGTTAACTAGTTTCTCTCTTGGGTACTTCAATTATCACCTGTGAGTAGCTGTTGCTTCATCACCGGGAGGGAGTCAAACGGAAAGTACAATAGCAAGAAGAATTCTCAGCTTTGAGCAGTCGTTTTGTTTTACAAATGAACAAGGATAAAAAGTCCCCAATAAGCTCAGCACACTCCTTCCAGGTGGTACTTTCTAAAATACAGTCATTGTGGCAAGAACTTCTTAAATAGATTAACCGTCTTGCATCCTCAGCTAAACATAGCCACAGCCACTGATCATCAGTATCCTTGAGAAATACTGTATCTGGGTGAAGGTTACTAAGCAAAGTCTGGCTGTATTTGTGAGAGGGAAAGCAGCTCAAACATGTGAGGTACACACACAGCTGCTATTCTACGTGGAGTTTTTCCCCACCCACATTCAGGTCACATTTGGCAATCATTTTTCTTATGACCACTACTTTTTTAAAAAAAAGTATTCATGAAACTTTAACTGTTTCTATTGGTAATTTTTGCACAGAGAAAAAAGGAGGGTAAAGAAAAAAAAGGGGTTATCATGCAGAACAGGAGTGGGAGATGTTCCACCCTGTGATGGGAGGGGATCGCAGGCATGCAAACCTTCCGAGAAGAGTTGCTTCAGGACTGCTAATTCCCAAATCATCTGTAATTAGTCTGACCCTAATGCTCTGACAAGTGTCACCTCGTGCAGTGCTGCTCTTGTGCCTATCCATCGTTCTGATGAGAACAGGTTTTTGCCATGGGGGTAGGTGTATCCATGTATAGAGACGTTGGTGTTACTGTGAAGTAATGTGATATCCAGTCTGGCTTCATCTGTGTCACAGTCTACAGTCTAGTAAATGAATCACCTGTCTCTATCATCTCATCATTTCAACAGAACCACAAACTGGCACAAAAACTCTTAATTTGAAAGGGAAATCTCAATCAGACGTAGGCCTTTAAAATGCCCTTAGCTTTAATGAGCACTGGGCAGTGGAGAATTCTATAACACTACTGTAAATATTTGGGTTAAGCCTCTGGTAAAAGCTAAAATCTTTTTTTTTTCATGCATCGTCAGTGTGGAGCAAGTCAAATGTAGCAAGGAAATTAGTTAAGAGGTGATTTGGCATTTCAGGCTGCATCATCTCCCATGTCTCTATGAGAACTGTGTATAAGGATGTCCATGAGTATTTACTGTAAAAGTTGTGGCAATTAAAAGATGCAGGAAAGGAGGGAGAGGTTGCAAAGTTTACTGGAAACTCAATACATCAAGGATCTTAGAAAAGGTACGTCCCAAAGAGGTGAGCTCAAGCTTCATTCTGCTGGTTGCTAAGAGGAAATCATTGTGCAACTATTTTGCAAGAGCATGGAAACTGGTAGAACAAGATGCACAGCTTGGGAAGTGAAACTAAAGAGATTAAAGAACAGTTTACGTTGTTGCTGGATCTTAATTACCTTTTTAAGACACACTGCTTTTTAAACTTTAAACAACAGCATGAAGACAACCTCATCTCCCATAGGGAGACAATAATCCTCTGTTGTGTGTATGTACACTTATGAGAACAAGACAAGTATGAATTTTCAGGAGACAAACCAAGCTGCACAGAAAAGACAGCATATGGAAGATGAGAGATGGAAAACAGGTTCTGTAACAAGGGCCCCTGTTTAAAGCAAGTCAGGAGAGGTCTCTGTGGCTAACCCACCAGATCTGTGTTGTACATCAACAAAGCCTTCTCTGTGGAATGAAAGGTTCCTTCATCTTTGCCTTAACCTCCATTCCTTCCTTACCACAGCAGAAGGATTTGCTTTTCAGAGAAGGAAAAATCTGAGAACACACTAATTTCTTCTATGGATTCAGAAAACCACAGAAACAACTATAGTCCAAATCTTTGCTAACAGGCCAGACCCTTCACTACAGCAGATGTAGCAAAGTTCCTTATGAAAACCCTGTATAAAGTTGATATACTTTCTTAGGAACTGAATAAGCTCTTCCTGTTGACACAGACTCTGAGCGCTGTCTGACATTCAGGAGCTTTTCTTCACCACCAGAACATGCAGACTGTGAAGAAGAAGTTACAGTAACATTCTTCTAGAGCTTCCACCAGTTCAGTCCATTCCTGCACACAGATAACTGGTAAGCAGAGAGCTGCCTTCAAATATCCAGGTCACTGTGCATTATTATTATGCAGGGACAACCAGGATCACTGGGAAAAAACTGCTACCCAGTTAGCAAACAGGCGACCGTGTCACCATAAATTCATTTAACTGGGAAGAACAATAGATGAATATTTGTGAAGATATTTCAGTCCCCCCTTTCACGTTTCATTTGGTTGGGTATGGATGACTGCCCCCTTATCTAAGTTTGAAGTCTAACGTCGGGAAGAACTCATTATTTCACACTTCTCCTCATTTCAGTACATCTTCACCTTTTTTTCATTTCCCTTATCTCCTTCAAAAACCAGAAATGTAAATTTTAAGAAATTGCAAAGTCCCTTTTTCAAAACTCTCTCCTTCATTCTTAATTTTACATCATTTCAAAAGGCTGTTTTAAGCCCCACATCCTGCCAGACCATCCCTAAAGGTCCTTACAAGGTTACTTGAATGACTTCAAAAAACTGTGAGGGAAGGATTGACATGAAAGCAAACATTCAGGCTCGGAACCACTGTAAGCCATGTCGATCTTGTTCCTTCTCTTGACACTTCATTTTTGCCCATCCTAGGTGTCCTCATTGCACTGTTTAAGAAGGATGTTCTCAGAAACATTCGTATAGAAATTGCAAAGAAAATCAGAAGTGTTGACCAGAAATGAAGAAATGATTCTACGGCCCAAAATCTTGAGAACCTAAGCAAACTGCTGTCTGAAGTGATCTCTTCATCAGAAACCACTCGTGAAAGACTCGACAAATAATAATTCTTAGAAATACTGTTGCTCATTTCTCAAGATGATTCAGTCTGTTAACACAGGAGCAACTTATTAAAGTCACTTATTCTAAAAAAAATGTTATCTTCCATTTCCCTCCAAAATACTTATGTAATAAAGTTGATTACGCCACATGCCTTGACATTAAATTCAAATTTCATTGTGCTCCAGCCAACACTGATCTAAAAATTTTGATGGAATAACTGGAGTAGTTCCTGTTTGGACAGCAAAATAATTTTCGGAGATCATTCAGGAAACAAGATTATTGCTTACCACGAGCTGCATGGACATTATACAGAGCCTGATGTTTATAAGAGCTTCCTAAGGGCACGTTACAGCACTGTGGGCAAGGATCTCAAGAGCAAGTTACAGATAGATGTAAAACTACAACTAAATGGCAATCTCAGTGTAAGCTGTGGAATAGAGCAATGTCAAGGCTGTTCAAAAGAGATCACCTTAGCCTGTCCCACTGCCCCAAGGCAGGGTTCATGGAAAACAAGAATAGGACAGAGATCTTAAGAAAACTGGAAGCTGTCAGGCAATGTAGCTGCAATTAGCGAGTATATATTATCACCATATCAGAACTTAACTACAGTTGAATACTGTGACCAGAAGTAGTTACTAGAAAAACTGTACACGTATCAGGGGCCCTGAGGAGAGAAAGCTCAGGTGGGTTGTTTCTGCAGTAGCCATAAGGCAGATCAATTTCAGTTTCCTTTTGCACTGGCAGATATTTTTCTTTTGTGAGTGTGAGTGACATGCAAATATTCCTCAAATCCCAAATACACAATGGCTTAGTTAGGTACCTATAAAAACTGTACTTATTCTTCAGACGTATCTAGTGTTTAGAGATGCATGCGCACACACATGCTTTGTATCTCTGGATGTAAAGACAAAGCAAGGAGATGGAACCATACGCATTCATGAAGACTATTTGGAAAGAGGCTTTCAGAGGTTGTAGGAACAGTGTTTCAGATAATGATTTCATTCATTACTAGTTAATGCAACAGGAATAAAAATGACTTTAAAGGAGAGGAAAAGAATTTTCAAGTCAGGGCCTACAAAAGAAAAAAAAATAATAATCCAAGACCAAAAAAGCCCTAAACTGTTTTCTTGCTGCAAGAATACCTCTTATGCTTCCAGATCTCAGTGCAACCACTTTCTCGCTTCTGCCATTTGATAACACAAGGAAGAGTCACAGGTAGCTCAGCCTGCTCAAGAGAGCACAAAGCAAATCAGAGGAGCAAACGTCCCAAGCAGGTCACACATGAGACCCAAGCCAATCTCCTCTGTAGAACAAAAGATCCAGGCAAGCTCTTTAGGTTGCTTTCCAATGCCTGACACTAACATAGAGAAGGGGAGCAATTCTGCATACATTTGGACTGCATCCAGCACATAGCACCATTTTCTTCACACATTCAAGGTCTGTTATCTTTTTCCTCTTATCTCAATAGGAACTCTGTTCCAGAATCTTATCTCCTGGGCTGATATTTAAAGGGAGCCTTTCATGAATTATCACAACTGTGCATTTGACAGAATACACCCATTTAAGTCACATATTTATACTGGGGTGTGACTGACTCACCCCTAACCACTTTGTGCTAAGTGATGTACAAAAGCTTAATGAGGGCTCTTCCCATTCTAGAAAGCTTCTAACCCAAAGATCAAAATCTAAAGATAGTGCAGGCTTAGTTACAGTCCTGAGACTCAAGAACTTGGAAAGCTGCTTTACCTGCAGAGCTATATTTAAGCACCTGTGTACATGTGAATACAATTACACATCAAACACAAGCAGGCTGCACTTGCAGTGGTTTTTTGTTGTTCATTTTCCTCTGAAGGATGAATGATTATAATTTAGAAATATAAACACTTACCCATAATTTGGATCCTAGCCTAGTCAGCACTGTAGCTCAATTCCATATGCCCTAAATGCATGTTTGTTCAGAAAAAAAAATAAAAAAATTAGCATTGGCCTGAAGGGAGGCTTTGATGCAAACCATTAGGGGTGTGGGGAAGCCAAAAAGAGGACATTTCACTTTAGGACACTGCTTTAATACAATTACAGATCAGCAGTAACAGCTCAGGTCCTCCCATCATCACGGCAAACCTCACTAGCAGCTGGTGCCAAGAACAAAGTAGTCTGCTAAAGTTCCGATAACAACTGTTATAGCTCATCAGAGAACTCAGTACCTTTGAAAAAGTCTTTATTTACATTGCATCCTATCTTAATATTGCTCATTAACCTTTTTTTCCCCTCAAAGATCTGTTTAATCATGGTCATTAACATGAGTTGTTTTTTTTAACTTTTAGTATGAGCAGAAAAATGTTTTGTCTTATGATACCATCTTTAGAAAGGTGAAACACTAGCAAGCTGTAATCTGGTGTAGAACACAGCCAAGTGCCACAGTCTGGGGGCAGAGAGCTAAGCAGATACCTTTTCTTCTTTAGTACAGTATGGTTTAGGAATTGCATTTGGATGCAATCTGTTACATACATTCACCTGTCACTGGCACTGCCATAAACTTACAGCAAAGCTCTTAGAGTGTTGTCTCAATGCATACAAAAGCAACAAATGCACAAGTCTCGCATGCTGGGTGGGGATTACATATTAGTTATAAAGAAATAGAAAGCAGGAAAATGGTATAACCCCTTCAGTGGCACAACTACGGTAAGTAGAAGCTGGAATCTTCAACCAGTGAAAACAGAAGCAGACAATAAAATGATAAATATTGCTTTATTAAATTACTTTTATACCCCTACAAAGAAAATTTTTGATTTCCGTTACAGGATTAAATGAAGAAAATTCCTTGCTGTCTCTCCAGTTATCTAAATTTAGATACAAAAAGGTTGTAAAAAGACCAGCCTATTCAAGTTGCATAAAAAAGGCAGAGTATAGACAAATTCCCTCAGGAATCTTGAGGCTCAGAATATAAAGTCCTATAATACAATGGAATTAGGAATTCAGCAATGTGTTGAACAATTGTAAACTGTAACTGCGCAAGTGGACCACATTATTCAGCAGTTTCCTTAAAGGTATAATCTGTGAACTGAACACAAAGCACTGCTGACACAGCAGACCTCATTAAGTTATTCCCCCTTTTATACCCTCCAAGTTTAAGCTGTGAAATCAGCATCCAACATTTAAGTGATAGAAAGGAAACTTGCCTCCATAAATATCAGAAATTTCTCCATCCTATAACTATTTATATAAAGTAGCTAGCTGTTACAAATCTGTTACAAATCATTTTCAAGTAACACAGGTGGCTGAGGCAAAATAATTAAGATCAGATCATACACAATTTTACTGTAAATACAGTAATTTGAAAGGTAAACACATAACCATAGCACTGCCAATATATCAGTGCTGCTGTGTTATGGACTCGATGTCTCAGTAGAAAATTAGGATGCCTTTATTATCAAAAATTAAGGACATTCATTCCAGTCTCTGGTAATCTAATCTTAGTGCAAAACATGCTAAGACATATTTAACAAAAAAAAAAAGTGATACATTTAAGGCCAAAGATTTGTTCAGTCATCACTATCGCTTCCAGATTCACTCAGCTGCAAGTCATTTCCTAAAAGAGACAGAGTCATCATATTAGTCATTTTCAAGGAAATATCTTTCAAGATTTTCCCCTTTCCCAATTAAAGGCTTACAACCCACTTGACATTAGTTTCTACATCAGCAAAGAAGCCAACTCTTCTGCGACAGAACCACAGAGACCACATTTCTGCAACTTTAAAATCTTAGCAGGAGAGCCATTAGCTTATTAGTCATGAAAGCATTTACTATTACAAGATCACAACAGCTGACACCTATCTTTGCCACCCACATTTTCATGCTTCATAAACGGGAAAACTGCTAGCAAATGCAGTTTTGTGAAAAACAAGTTGTAGGGCTTTTTTCTTTTCAATAAACATTTGAATGCAGTCAGCTGTGCTTGAAAACAAAGCCATGTCTCAATCAAGAGCAGCAGTTCTTTGATGTACCTTTTAAAGATGTATCAGTGACCTACTATTTCAAACAGGTTTTAGAACAAATGAACAAACAAAACATCAAAAGCAATTTCACACAGCACTTTAATTTGGAAGCTATATATGTATTTCAAAATGGGAAATTAAGAACAGAGACTACATTGTGCTTGCAATGAATGTCCATAAGCTTATGGAATGGGAGGGAAGGAATCAGAGAACACTAACAACAAAAACAAATGCAGCAGTGTGTTATAAAGGATCAGTACCATATTAGCAGCACCCTTTTTTTTTTTAGTTAAGAATTTCTTCCTGCTAGTATGATTTTCTTCACACCTCTGTTGCCAAACAGCCATAAAAAAATTTAAAAAAACGCATCTCACATTGCTCAGAAATAAACTAAAAAGCACAGAGAATGACTGAAACTCAGTAGGCACAGTATTTTCACATGTTCTTTCACTCTTGACAGATCACTTTTGCAGATAGATAAGAGTAACTCAGTAGGGTAAAACCAGCGAGACGTTCAGATCATATGTTTTGTTATCAGGCATAACATTTTTGCTAGAACACTGAAGTCTTTAACATGGCTGCATTTAGCCTTCCTCTATTTTCCACTATGTCATCACTACAGCTTAGGAATGGTGGTATATGACTCTCTGCAACAAAGCAGAAAACACTGTTTATATAAGACAAGAATAGCAAAGATGGATATTTTCAGCAGTCTTTAAAGTACTGTTGTCGTTTCTCCAATTTTAAAGAGAATATCTACAGCCATTTATAATGTTGAAAAAGCAATTTTTAAAGAAAAAGTAATTTGTCAGAAATTATTCAGGACAATATATTAACCTGAGAAACAATATTTCATTATGGCATTAGCAAATTGAACTCAAGCATTTATCACGCAAAGGAAAACAATCAGAGTTTTTGGAAATCCTAATCCTATTATGCACTATCTACTTTGAGAGATGGCTGCAATAAGAACAAGAAGATAACCTTCCAAATAATGATTCTGCAGCCTTCAGAAGTTATTACAACACAGTTAATAGAAATTACACAAACTGAATAACACCAGCCAGAAAAACCAACGCTTGTGAAAACCAGCAGATGGGAAAAGCAAGGACTCCAAGTTCTAGAGTCAGAAGTAACACATTTGAATATATTTCAGGGAAAACTCTCTGGTCCATCTTTCTAACTCTGCCTCCAAAAGAATTTTGCCATCAGAAAGATGGCAAAATAACAGAGACTGGAGTTAGTAGTTTTTAGGTAGGTCTGTGCAAGAATGGAAGCTTCATTCATCAGGACTCTGAAGAACCATCTACACTCAATTGTACTTTGCAGACAGTAATAAAGTAGGAGAAAAATGGGAATTCAGTCTTCCACAGTGCCACTGCTTACTAGTAACATTAAACAAATGAAATAGATTACCCTGCGAACCATAACACTTCCTAAACTTTCAGATCCGTGGCTATAGTACATTTGAATTCATGCAAGAAGTTATTTGGGACAGGGAAACTCGTAAGTGTGTCTGTGCTTCGTAAATCATAGTTGGTTCACCAACACCAAACAAATACAAGGAAAAGTATTTCATCACTGGCTGCTCTAGCAGCACAAAAAAGAATCTAGAGAACTGAAGTTGTGTTGAAAGTCAAATACATGAGACACTGCCCCAATGTAGTCAGCGTACTGATTTTTCCTAGAAAATTAGACTTTGTAAATGAAAGTTATGCTAAGCAAGTAAACATAAAGCAACATATGTTCAAATATTTGTAAAGAGATTAACTAGTGTCAGCACTTACAAGCTTTATTATAAAGCAAGTTGCAAGCTTAGATCAGCTTCTGAAGGGAGAAAGAGAAAGAAGCAGGATGTGAGCCTTGCTGCTGAGGGTAAGGAGGCAGCTTTGAGCCCTAGATTCCTGAGAAGGTAAATTATTTCTGATAGAAGTATTTTGTTACCATGCTCCTGTGTCTTCCAAGTTCCACAAAACCTCAACTGTATGATTTATACACCTAAGATGAAACCTCTCTCTAACCCTTTCCCCAAACTTCTGCCTGCATTCAGTAAGCCAAAGAAAACTTCACTAATTACTAATCACAGCCTTGATTCTGCAGAGGTGCACAAAACTAGTCATGCACATGCATGATCAAACCTCAAAACAGGATTAGACAAGCAAACTAGTTGTTTGTGCTGACATTTGTTGCTTCAGTGTTTTATTTTTGAAAAACATTTGAGGTGGAAGAAATGACTGTGCAGGACCCCAACAGAGAAATCCTGTCATTCAAGCTAGAACCACACGCTATTCATTTAGTGTCTCCAGATTTCACTGTTATTTACCCTCTCCTGCAAAAATTCCTCACCAAGGGAGCTGGAGGAAACAAATTCTCCTTCAAAATGACTTTCTTTATCTTTGTCTAGTTGAAGTGTATTTCAAATGCTAACAGTACTCAAGGTAGCTATAGAATCAAGAAGTAAATAGAACTGGGATCCTCACAGAATCAGGTTGGAAAAGAGTTTAAAGATCAGGCAGTTCCAATCCCTCTGCATTTGGCATGATTGCCACCCACCAGATCATATTGCCCAAGTCCCCATCCAACCTGGCCTTGAATATCTTCAAGGATAGCACATCCACAGCTTCTCCGGGCAACCTGTTCAGCCTACAAAAGAGGAAACTGGGGGGAGACCTCATCACAGCCTACAGCTTTCTTAAGAGTGGAAGATGAAGGGCAGGCGCTGATCTCCTGTTCATGGTGACCAACGATAGGCCCCAAAGGAGTAGCATGAAGTGGCAACAGGGAATATTTAGGTTAGATATCAGGAAAAATTCTTCCCCATGAGGGTGTTCAGACACTGGAACATCCTGCCCAGGGAAGCTGTCTTGGCACTGAGCTTGACAGACTTCAAGAAGTGTCTGGATAACACTCTCAGACAGTCTGATTTTTTGAGGACTTGCATAGAGCCAGGAGTTGGACTAAATAATCCTTACAGGTACCATCTAACTTAGGATATTCTATGATTCTAAAATCCACAAGTACTTCCCCTCAGGACTGCTTTCAGTACGTTCTCCACCCAGCCTGTGTTTGTGCTGGAGATTACACTGATCAACATGCAGAACTTCACGCGGTTTTTCACAAGCCCACCACACAAGCCTGTCAAGGTCATTCTGGATGGCATCCCTTCTCTTCAGGGTGTTGACTGCACCACACAGCTTGGCATCGTCAGCAAACTTGCCAAGAGTGCAATTGATCCCACTGTCCATGACACTGACAATTATGTTAAACAGCATCAGTCTTAATACCAATACCTGAGGAACATCACTTGTCACTGCTCTCCACTTGAACAAAGAGCTGCTGGCCACAATTCTGACTGTGATCATCCAGCTTACTTATCTACCAAGAAAACCTTCTGCCAAATCCAGGTCTCTCCAATTTAGAACTAAGCTAAATAGCTATGCAAGCTAGTTAAGCCCGAGGCTTGATGCTACAAACAGGAGGTTTCACCTGTCTACATAGTTCTCAGGCATTAAGTCATCAACTTCCCCTGTGATGGCTTTGATGTTGTCATGTTTCAAGCAGCATTTTCTCACTATGATTGTTGGAACTAGTAGAGTTAGCCACCTGTACTCTTAAGAATGTTTCTCAGTGGAAGTTTGGCCGGCTGGGACTCTGTCACAGGAGGAAGAGCTTCATCACATTTTCATAGGAGTTTTAAATAAAGCACGAGGAATGGTAAATCTCATTTGTGAATGAGGGTTGAAATAAATGGCACCTTTTGAAGTCACACAAATTACAAATGAAGATGTTGTTTTCTACATTGACAGTAAAATGCAGATAGCATTTAGTTCTTGGCACATGAAGTCACAAGACTTTTCCATCTGATCTCATCTCTGATAACAGAGTAACCACAGATATTTAAGTATTTAAATTCTTAAATACAAAAAAAAAAAAAAACAATCACCAAACCTGTTCATGTTATCTATTGGGTGCTGAAATAAAAGTAGGCCTGCCAGATAGTCTGAAATTTCAGTAGAACCAGTTTACATATAAATGATATGCCTTAAAGATCTTGGGTAGTACAGTAGGGTTTCACAGAAATCTCTTCATATTGTGAGCCTGCAGTTAAACACCTAATGAAAAACATACTTGTTTTCCAACAGTTGAACATTTACAACTCCAATATCTGAATACTACTGCTTGTTTAGGTAGCAAACTTGAGACTCGACCTACTGATTTTTTCCCCTGCTCTGATCAAAATCTCCTTCTGGATATGTTGCTTATGGAGCAACATATTCCAAACTGTGCAGCAACCACTTGTGAAGAACACAGCAGCAGCTACTCTTCAAGTGACATTTTTAGTTGGTTGAATTGGTGGGATAAGATAGCATCACCTGAAAATAAACAACTGCCCTTCTTACATGCAAAGGAGAGTTTTGCCATGTTGTCCAGCTGGGACAATGCCATGAATAATAATAACTGAAGTAGCTAAGAATATGCCATCTCTTCTGTAATTCAAAGTATTGTCAATGTGGTATCTTTCCCATAATTCTAACCAAGAAATTACATGTTTTGGGAGTACCCTGTAAGTTCAAGTACTTTCATTACAAAATTGCTGTTCTGCAGTCTCAATGTATATAACTGGGAGGAAGCCAGAACAGCTTAGAACTGCACCAGCTTTAATTTAGTATCTCTCGGGACCAAAAGCCTTCTAGTCTAGCATCTAATTCAGATCTTGGCTGAACAATCAAACCTTAGCATTGCTTCCCACAGTTTTAATTAAAACAGAGACATACTTAAAAACAATATGGTTTCCTTTCAGAATCTTGATGTCTGGAATTGCATACTGAGAAAAGAACAGTCTTTGTACTTACGTAGTGTATTCATCATATGACCACTGTTCTCCTGGGATCTGTTATGACTGGCATCTTTGTCAGGAAGAGCTTGATGTGGTATAGCAGACACAGCAGGCTGTGGCTGCAGATATGGCATTGACATTGGAAGAGAGGGCCTTGCTTCGTCATCTTCAGAATCACTGGAACTATTTTCACTACTTGATGAAGAGGATGAAGAACTTTTGGAGTCAGATGAACTGTCAGAACTACTCAGCTGATCCATGATGCTGGCTTCTGCTTTTAGTTCTGCAAACAATGTGTTTCTCAATTAGCATTACCATAGTTGATGTATAAGAAGGACAAACAAAATCATCATTAAAAAAAAATCAGGTACACAAATCAACACATTACTGAGAGAAAAAAAAATCAGAAAACCTCAGAACAAAGAAAAGGGTATAAGCAAACATCTGTTTTGTCATGTGGTTTTCCTCTCCCAGAGCTTGGGCAGTATTTCTCTTTCAAGTGAAGCATTAGAACAAGGGTAACTGTGAACCCAAATGTGAACCCCACATTCCACAGGGTAATGCATTCCACAGAGCCTTTAATTTCTGTAACTAGCTAGTCTTATATTTTCCCTAGCTCTCTGAAGATGTCTTTCCCTGATTAAAAGCTGCAGTTACAATCACGTAAATAAGTTAGCAGCAAAATGTCAGTAACTGCGCTCAAAATACCTTCCAGCAGTTCAGCATTGCAGTCAACATGCACATGGACAATGTGACATTTTGATCAAAATTAAGTTAAACACACAAAATATCCAAAGGAACCATCTACAGTTTCACACTAGGATCATTTCATCAAATCCTTGTTTGCTTGTTCTCCTCATAGACTTGGAGAAAAAAGAAAAAGCTAGAGCAACAAGAGGGAGACAAGAAAGACCTGAAGTTAACAAATTAATCTTGTATTTTTGGCTAAATAACTCACCTGAATATAATATTTAGAATGGTATGACTGGAAAGATTGTGTTGCACAGTTTGAATTTTAATAAATAATAGCTAAAGTTCACCACTGAGGAAACTAAATTTTGCACAGAGAACACATAATAATTAGGCAAAAAAAGAGGTGCTGCTGAAGTGAGAAGTCTGAAACAGACCTCTGAACTACACTGGATGGAGATCTTATGCATCAACTTGAGGAGTAACCAGAGGGCAAAAGTTCACCATCACACACGGTTGTAACTATACAGCCATTTGCTATGGTGGCCTTACAAGTACTAGGAGTACTTCAGGAGCAGCTTTGATATGGCAGACATGAAAAGCATGAAAGGAAGGTAGCTCATCTTACTTCACATTCATCTAATATGGAAAAACATATTGAAGATGAAAGTGATCAAAAAGAAAGATTGTTCAAGACTTAATCAAATCAAGAAGGGAGAACAAAAGGATAAGCTTAAACACAAACTTCCATGAATGCTTCCAATTCTTCATTATCAAAGGTCAGTCCAAAGGAAAAGGTGTTTTGGCCAGTCAAACTTATCAAAGGCCAGCCTAAAGGAAAAAAGGCACTCAGGAAAACTGGCAGTTCCTGAAATAGCATGGCTATGACTGCAAGGGCAAACTAACTCAATGCCAAGGAAGATTAGAAAGTACAATAAAAGATCATATTGGCTATCTGACTCAAACATAAGGAAAAAAAAAAAAGAGCTAAAAAATTGGAAACATCCTGCAGCTAAGGGCAAGCACAACATCAGCATAGAAATAAGCCAGAAAATCTAAGGCATAATTTAGAAAGCAGCTAGCAGAAAGATCAAGATGATACTTCAAAGTAATTCTAGAGAAGAAAGGCCAAGGACTGATCTACCATCCATCTGAGGTTGTAAGCTAACCAAGATATAGCACTCAAGTTCTATATACTTAATGCCTCTTCCTCCCTGCTCTAACCTGTGACTACTGATTTAAAAAAAAAAAAGTTAACAGTACCAAACACTGATGAATGAGAGTTTTGCCTTGAATTCTGAAACATTTGAATTTCATTTAAAAAAAAAAAAAAAAAAGAAGTCTTTAGACAGAGGAAGAAGGGCTATACATATACTGGAGGAGAAATAAAGAGTGACCTTCCTCCCGCCCCAGAAAATGAAGATAGTAACAAGTTCAGTAGTGTACTTAAACAGGAATAGTCAGTTACACAACCACAGGATGAAGAATGATTAAGCAGGCAACACTTTGGAAGAGCCTGTTACAGTGGATCACTAAACACAGTTCTACTGTATCATGCTGCAGCAGAATTGACAAGCATTACACTGAGATGAGATACTATCTGGACTTCACATATGAAGACAGTGCCAGTAAGCCAACCTTCTTGCTCAGAGCAGCAGGGCTAAAACCTCAGCTGAAACAGTAACTGGTTTTTGGCACCACGCTTCAGGAAGTTTTTGAACTCGTTGGAAGATAGCTAGAGGAGAGTGATAATGAATTAGTGATCTAGAAAACTTCTACAAAAGAATGAACCAGATGGCATCATTTTGAAGAAAGAATGAGCAAAGCACAGCGGTTTTCTGAGTACATTAAGGTCTACTTAAAAAAGTGGAGTAGTCTGGCCTGTACTTACATGATGAATATAAACCATAAGGAAAACAAAGCCCTGGAATAAACTGCCAGGGAGAACTCAAAATCTACCATCAGAGAACTTGAAAAACACACATGGAAAAAAATCATCTGAAATCTGACTTTAGGACAGAAGGATGGACTGGATAACCTTAAAAGGTCCCTTCCAGCCCTGTTTCTCAATTATTCTGCATTTTCTTAAGTAGCACTCAGAATTGGACTGGCAGTACAAAAGAGTCTGATGTATTTTGGCAGCCACTTTGCTATCTTGCAATACATTCGACACTCCCACTCCCCAAAAACAACAGAGACCAAGAAAAAGCATTATTTCATTTGCTGCACTCAAGCTTTCCTTTGTATTTGCATCCCCAGCTCTATTCTAATACTGTTCTGTAGTGTAAAAAATTCTGGTCAGAGTTTAAACCCAAAATAATAAAAAAAAAATCTTTCTAGTGACATCTGAAAATCCTATTTGAAGGAATTCAGAACATCTTTGGAGATAGACATCAACTCTGATTGAAACTGTCACCTGTCAGTATTTCTATAGTAAGTAATTACCACCTGCCATTTTCCCTGCCCTCCAAAAGGCAGTAAGGCCTGCCTCTACACAAAATACACGTCTCACCAAACCAGTGCCTCAAGAACACAACACATAGCACTGTTCAAGAGGTGAGTTGTGCAGGCACTTGCTGTATTTCCCCCCCCCTTGAATGTCATCTTTCACAAGGCTCATCTGGGAATTCAAAAATTGAGTTGTAATGCATTGCAACCTACATGTCTGCTGAATGCAGAGAAACAGAAGAAGCAGTTGTGTCAAAATGGGAAGTGACTACACTGGTTCCAGTACTACAATACAGTCTACTTTCTGCTTGATTAAAAAAGCAGCAGGAGGAAAAGAATAAAAAAAAAAAATCAGTAAAAGCAGTATAACTTGTAAGATTAAGACTAACGATTCATCTGATTTTAAGGTTAAGTTTCAAATATTGCTTTGCTACCACTTGAAGCAAAGCATGGGGGCAAAGTGCCTACAAGATCGGCTTCTGGAGTAAATCTCAAACTAAAACACACTCTGCTCTTAAAAAATCCTAGTTAAGAGCAAAGTTTCTAAGCAGTGGAGTTTACCTCGTTCAATGTCATCCATAGGAGAAGATGGAAACATCTTGTCTTTTGGTGGGGAATTTTTAATGTTGTTTGGAGTCTTACTTGAGTTTCGGATTTGCTGCTGTTGCTGTTCTATACGAGACTGAACCTTACTGCTTCCTTCAGCTCTGTTTAAAAAGAAAAAAATTGTCATTGTTTAGAAGACAGGATACCAGATAGAAAACAGGAATACAGGGGATGCTATATCTCAACTTATGGAATTATTTGCCATATCTTCCTAAATAACATAATTACACTTACAGGTACATTAATTAATCTTATTAGCATATAATTAGATATGGATGTAATACATATATTGGCAGTGGATTTTATATATAAGTTTTGAAATCTTTGTTAGTTGACTTGCTATAACATCTGGCTACCGAAGATCACTCACTAATAACTGCTGAAAGTTCTGAAGCTTCGGCAGTACAAAAGATCACAAACTTGGTATGGGAAAAATAAGTCACAGCTACTACTGAAACCAGAACAGAGATATTTTGTCTATTTTCTCATTTAGAAGTCAGAAGACATTATGCAAACTACTTTCCAAAGAGATTTGCCCTCCTCTATATTCTTTAGACAGTAGTCACCATCTCTTAACAACGTGCCACTTTTTAGTTAAAGCAGAGGAAAAACAATTCTCCTATGATTTCTGCTGGTCAAGACTCAAAAGCTACAAAGCAAAGCTGGTGTGTTGAGATCACGGGCTTTTCACTCTATTGAATGAGACCGGAGACTTTCTAAATACAATGTTATGATAAAAACAGTAATGGGCTGAAGCATATCTCAATTTCAACTCAGTAACAAACAGATTTTCTTAATGAGGACAGCTGTTCATCTTGTAAATTACCCACCTGATTTTCTTCACAGTGATGTTGCTACTAAGTTTCTCTAGGCGACATTCTCCAGTGTCATGATTGATAATTAAGATACATTCCTTTAGGTAAGGCTTCTTGGAGCCCTTGAACACTGTCACTGGTGGAGTGGAGCCCTGATAAACCAGAAAAGTCCAGCAATTGTTACTATGTCGTACTTTTTCTTCTTAAGAACAGCTAACAATCCATCACAGAGATGACAAATTCATTATAAGCAATCATTTCTAGCTTTGAGAAATGCTGCTGGTTATTTCAAATCAGACTCAACCATGACCGAAAGCAGCCGGTGACTGACTAGAAGGGAATTTCATTTTTAGCATTTAATCAGTTTCAAACTTATTTCCAGATCATAGCATATTTACTGTAGGACTCCTTTTACCAAAAGGGGTTTCAGTAACCAATAAGCAGAGCAGTAAAGCATGGCAGGTAGTAAATTTTCCCTTTCCAGTCTTTCCTGCTTTAGAACTGTGCTACTGCAGTAAATACCAAGGGGAAACTCACACAGCCAACATCCACATAAAGCTTTTCAGCGTATGCAACACTTCAGGGTCATCCTACAACTTATTTCCAATTCAGTGAATACACTTAAAGCTACAGCACCGCTGTTTAACCTTTAGATCATCTGCAATGTTACACATTAGAACAATTGGTTTTGAACTCTAAAAATTACACAAGCAACTCTGAAACAGCATTAAGACTTCGTATACTTCTATATTCAACATATTTTTACACCAATAAACCATAAGAGATAATTATGGGGTGACCAAGGCCAGGCTGGTTGGGGCACTCTAATCCAGTGGTTGGTGACCCTATCCACAGCAGGTAGGTGGAACTGGCGAGACTTTAAGTCCCTTCCAACCCAAAACATTCTGTGATTCTACAACAGCAAAATATACCATCCCATGTGCTTGTCACTTTTCAGCCATCCCCCTCACCTCAATATTCGGCAGTGTTATCGTCACCTGTTCACCTTTGCCAACTTCAAGGTCTCCTTCACAAGCGGTATCAATAGATGCAGGCTTAAAGTCATCTAAAAATAAGATGAAACTGGATTATTTGTGGGCTTTTCAGAAGCCTTCTAATCCTAGACATGCTCTGAATATCATTTCAACTGGAGACTATTGTGCTATGACCTTTTTTGCTGGCGTATCACCTGCCGTTCCCCTGATCAGATCAATCAGCAGAATTCAAAGTCAAGCCTGTTTTCTCCACATTCAGCTGAAGCGTTAACACCTTTCAGATAAAATTTAGGAAGCACTGTTAGGTGCTAAAGGATAGGAGATTGGATGTGTTAAACTTCAAAAGAAAACAACTTCAATTAAATACTTTCGAAAGGCAATAAGTAGCTTTTGAAAGCCCCTGGGAGGTGATTGTCCCTCTCTGCTCAGCTCTCACAAGGCCCCACCTGGAGCCGGCATTCAGCTCCGAGGCCCCCAGCACAAGAAGGGCACAGACCTGTTGGAGCACGTCTGGGGGGCTGCGAGATGTTAGGGGGAAATTCCTTGTGCTGCAGTGCATGTGGATTTGAGTCCTGGGCTCCACACACAGCGTGCTGCTGGGGAGCTCGGGGGGAGCAGCCTCGCTACAGGACGCTGAGAAGCGCTCCGTGCTGGCAGCTCAGGGCTGCAGAATCCCCTCAGAGCTGGCAGAGAAGAGCAAAGCAAAGTTCCAGAACTTCTAAACCGGAACCGGGGGTGATATTTGCTTTAAGCTACAGCCAGTGGGCAGTTCAAACCGAGATGGACTTCAGCGCTCATAAGCTGACTTCTGAACTTCAGTGGCAGCCGGCAGCTGCGCTCCCTTTTAGCCATTTGTTAACAAGCTCCTCAGGTGTCAGAGCGATCTCTGCGCGCAGCGGCGGTGAGCGCGCCAGTTCCTATGGCTCATTTGTTGGAAAGGAAAGGAGATTTCAAAACAGATTTCAGAACAAATCATCGAATTACCACAGTCAGCGAAAAGCGGGAATGGAGGGAAGCACCCGGCGCGGTTTCAGGGCAGCGCAGTTACCCAGCGCCGCGCCTCCCTCCCGGCGTGCGGCCCCGCGGGGAACGCGAGAGCGAACGGGGCAGCTCTCGGAGCCGCCGGCCCGGCCTCGCATCATCCCCAGGGCGGCCGTCTCCGAGCTACCGCGAGTGCTCGGCTCTCCGGGCAGCGCTGCGTACCCAGGGAGGGGACGCGACGAACGCCGCCCATAACCTTTGAAGCCGAATTGCGCTCGGCTCCTGAAAACGAAGCGCGAGAGGGCAGAGCTCGAGCCCTACGCGCGGGGACCGCCCGGCTGCAGGCAGAGCCGCCCGGGCCGGGCCCTTTCCCTCCCCTCCGAGCTGGGGACGGAGGCGCCGCGGGCCGCGTGAGCTCCTCTGGGTCCGGCCCCGCGCCAAGCCGCAGCCCGGAGCCCGGCACCTGCCGCCCCCCCGTGTGTCCCCCAGCTCACAGCGCACGGTATGGAAGGCGCAGCGCGGCTGCTTCTCGAAGGTCTCGCCCAGCTGCAGCACCCGCTCCTTGGGCTCGACGAGCGGCGGGGCCATCCCGTTCATGGCGGCGCACCGCACACCTCACACCATGACCCGCCTGAGCGGCCCCCGCCGCTACCGCCGCCACCGCACATCCCTCACGCCGCGGGGGCGGGGCCGTGCCGGACACGCCCGCTCGGCCCCTCTGTTCTGGCCAAGCCCCCTTCGCTCCAGGCCACGCCCCCGCTTCGCCGTGCCGCTCCGTGCCGCCCTCGTAGCCCCGCCCCTCTCGCCGTGCGTCACCGAACAGCGTAAGCGCCGATTGGGCGCCGCGACGCGCCGCCGAGAGGCCGCGCTGTTGAGGGGGGGGGATGTTGGAGGCGCCGTTGGCACGCGGATATGCAAATGATCCCCTCCTCCTTCAGGGCGGCGCTCTCGTTGGTGGAGAGCGGCCGCGACCGCACGGCCGGGAGGGTTGGCGAGTCGGGGGGGTCGGGCTCGGCTCAGTCAGCCTTCGCCCCCCGCAGGGGCGCCGCTCTGCGCGGGTCCCGCCCCGTCCGTCCCCGGGGCCGAGGGATGCTGGAGCTGCCGAGATCTCTGGCCGAAGCCGTAGGCCTCGGGAGGCGACGCGGGGGCTTCCTTCGCGTTTGTTTCCGTCCTAGGGGCGGGGCGCGGGCTTCCAGCTGACGGCGAGGGAGTCGGGCCCAGAGGAGCCCCGTGTGGTGCCGCGGGTCTCCCCGCGCTCCCCCATGGCCGCGGACCCCCGGGTGCTGGCCCTGGCCGCGCGGGTCGCTGAGGGCAGCGAGCGAGACGTGCCGGGGCTGCTGCTGAAGTTAAAGGGTAATCTGTTCCGCTCGCACAGTAAAAGGAGACGAGCGGCGAGGCGTGGGCCGCCTCCTTAGGTTCAGGAGGTCGGTTGGAACGGCGGTGGCAGGGCTGGCAGGGCTGAGGAGGTGATAACGCGGCTGTTCTGACAGCGTTCAGCCTGTGGAGGTGAAGGGAAGAAGCGGGAAGAGGCAGCTCCCCACCGGCACGCTGTACGGGCCCGCGCTGATCCGGGCCGCGTTGCTCCCCCCCTCGTTTCTCCCTCATCCAGCCAGGCTGTGGCTGCCAGTAGATCTGTAAGCCCGGAGCTCAGGCACAGCTCGGTGAGGCTCCCCTGCCTGGCCTTCCCGCAGCGCCTTTACCACAGCCACAGCCACTCCTCGTGGGAATGGCACGAACAAGCTGGGCCCTGTTCTAAATCGGGATGTAATTATAAGGGAGCCTAAGTCTGGCAGTGCCTGTGGCTTTCTCTGGCCTAGGACATTCCTACAAGTGGGCTACGTCCCGCATAGCATTTTACATCTGAGTGTACGGTGAGAAAATGGAAAGGTAGATTCAACTATCCTCCCAAGCATCGTCCAGCAAGCAGATTGTAGCTGCGAGCGTGGAAAGTGCTGAGAAAATATTTGGTTGCTCTTAGGATTTTTAGAATTGCCTTGAGCTCTACGTATATGTATTCCTCTTACATTTGGAGAACGAACAAACGGCAACAAAAAAGTACTTTCCAAATTGAACAGCAGAACCTTATGCTTCCCTTTGCTTCCCTTCTTCCTATGCTTCCCCTCTCTCCTGCTTTCTTCCCACAGAAATTTTAAGCAGTGCTTCCTTGCAGCATCAGGAGTCCAAGAAAATTAAACAAGACATATACTTTTATGATCTGATTCACTACTGCATGCTGGTCCTTAGACAAGATTGCTCTCGGCTGCATGGAGGCTGGGCTACTGCTGCCCAGCTTGCAGAGATAATAAGGTAAAAAAAAAAAAAAAAAAGTGCTAAGAAGTTTTCGTCTTGTTTTCTTTGTGGCTTTTCATCTTGCTCTCTTTCTTTTGAAGCTGTAATACGTTGGCTGCCATCCAGAACAAGGCTTGTTGTTCAGGAAAGGCCAGGGTTAAAGTGCAGGGAGCAGTCAAGAGCAGAGGGATCAGGCATAGCCTAATTGGCCCTGTTTAATTCATTCTCATTGTGTTTCATTGAACTGGGTAAACTGTTCGGTGGGAACAGCTTTTGCATTGGATTTACCTTTTTTGTGACCAGTACTTGTCTGTGTCACAGTTTTTACCAAGTAATTACTAATTCTTATTGCAGTTATTAAAAAAAAGTCTATTTAGATGTGTTTTACAAAAATTTCAGCTTGATTGACTCTCAGCTTGACTTGACTCCATTTAAATATCTATTTACATTTTGAATGTAACAGAGGACATTATTCTTACAGACTAGATAGCTTGATGTACTGATGTTGTGAGAATGGCATAATGAAGTTTAATTCCTAGCTAGTAAATAAGCCAACTTAAAACTCAAATCCCAATGATCCAATCTCAGTTTTTGATGCCAGGAAAAATAATGAGTTATAAATATTCCCCAAGTTGTACTTGATTTTGGTTTAACTAGGGAGCAAAATTCTAAGGCATGAAGCAATTAGGCAACCATCTCTTATTTATGTCATATCTGCAAAATGAATTTTTAATGCAGGGAATTTCTGTAAGAGATGCAAGATTTATCACCAGGGCTGCGTGATGTTTAAATCAACTCTTATAAGCTATTTTGATTTGTAGAGAAAAGTGAGATTTATTTTAGCTGTAAAAATGTCCTTTTGCAACTGGATTAATCTGAGCTTCATGCTTAGAATGTGCTTTCACAGGGCTTAGGTAAGCAAAGCTGTACGTGTGTGTGTTCGCAGAAAGCTAACAGAGATTAGATAAGATGTCAGGAAGCAAAATTCATAAGAAGTTAGAAAGGGATTTTTGTTGCACTCGCACTGATGTGGGATACAGACTTGAAAAATTCCCAGTTCGAAAAATTGCAGTTCCTTGTAAGTGAGTAAATAAGCTTTCAGAAATGACCAATGTGTTTGTGGTGAGTGAAGTCAGAAAACTGAGATCTGAAGAACTGATCCCGCATGTGTTCCTCAATTAGAGGAAAGCTGTAGGCAGATTCACAGAATCTTCTGTGTAAAGTAATAGCTGTTTGGTGTATTTTTTGTCGTGTGATCTGCACCACCTTCCTCATACTTTCTTTTCCCTTAGCAAGCCTCTGTTTATCTTTGCTTCTTTGCTTCTTTTCCTTATGACCATCAGAGCCTGTCCCTAACATATGGGACAAGTCTGAACAGAACCCATGAAAATAAAGGCAGAAGTGCCTTGGATATGTTTTAAACTGAGATGTGCTATGAGAAGTGCTATTCTACTTGGTGTCTCCAGCCTGCCAATGATTACTGTTCCTTCTGAGGCAGCTATCTTGGAGCTAGTCACAGCAGTTAACTGTTGTTCAATGTTGGATTGTCCCATTCCAGTGAAGCATTTCTTCTCTGATGACATGACATTCATTCAAAACTGTTCAAACAGGCCCTTGACAATTCAGGTTGATTTTTTTCCCCCCCATTTCAGTCATTGTTGTGTAGGATTGGAGGTGAAAGAAGATCCTGAGGAATTTTACAAGAAATTTCTTCCTTCAGCTGTAGACAACCTGCTGTTCTTGGGAAGACGCCTGCAAGCGCGATTTATCCGAGCAGTCAAGGTATTTAAATTTCATAATCAAAAGAGCAGAGAATCTCTGTAACCTCTCTGAACCTATTATTGCATAAGTAGGATATTATTTCAGATATGATGTAGTATAAAAAATTATTTTCCAGAAATTAAAATAAATTTTCTTTGCATTGCTTTGAAACTAAAATCTGTTATCGTGGAGCATCCAGTCCATTACAGGGGCCCAAACAAATTTGTTACCATAGATGTAGAATTTGGGTTACTACTTTTCAGAAATTTTAGGGGAGTTAACAGAGGATGTCATTATATATAAGACAGAAGAATTAGAGCAGTAAGATAGGGAAAAAAAAAAAAAAAAAAGCCTTAAAAAACAGCATCCCAGCCATAGCAGTGTCTTTTTAACTTGGTGTGTGATTAGTTCAGACTTTGTAACTGCTTTATTCTCAGTGCTTCGTTCAGCTTTACAATAAAAGAAAGCGTGGTTTAGGAAGACTTAAGACTTTAGGTCAGATAGGTCAAAGTTTGTTTTGCCATAGAACTTCTAAAGTGAAAATGGCAAAAAAATTCCCCAAATGCCTGCTGCTTCTGAGCCAGCATGTAGGGAACCCTAAAGGCAGGCTTTGTGTTTTAGCAGATGAGAACACTTTCTTACATTGCTCTCCTTTGCAGAAGGGTTTTGTCCAGTTATGCTTTTGAAGCATTCTGAGTGCCAGAACCAACAAAAAAGATTAATAATGATAATTTAAATAACCAACCCAGTGGATTCTGATAGTTTCATTTATTATTCCTGTTTCTCCTTTGTATCCCATTTCTTGTCTCGCTAACTTCTTGAACTTAGGCAAAGTTTTCCTACAGTGTCTTGTTCTGGACAGTACATACGTAATCACTTCTCAGAAAGTATCAGTAGAGTGACGTATTTGTTGTTTGTTCAATACTTTAGAAATGCATTTAGTGCTGAGGAAGCTTCCTGAATGACATCCCAGGAGACTCCAGTCTTATCTGCAATATGCAATTTCCCCTACTCTTTCTTATTATGTCTCAGCCTGCATGCTACTTGAGTCATGCTTGTGGGCAAAGATTACTTCTGAATTCAAATGCAGTCTGTATTATAGTTAGTATGTTGGCTTTCAAATCTTGTGGTCTCAGAGGTGTCCGGGCACCCAAATTTGATGCTTGCTCACTGGAACTTCAAAAATCCCTCTTTGCTGGTATTATTCTGCCCTCACTCACCTTCTGTCCTACACTTCGAAGTAAAGGGAAGTACTAAAATAGCTTTCAGAAACTGATGCCTTGCCAAACACACCAAAGATAGTATTGTGCCTTAACTTCTTCCTGCTATTTTGTATCTCTTGTTCAGTCAGTACCAAATACATAGTTAAACCACGACTAATGGCTGGGACTTAATGCACACATCTAGGAAGTGACTTCCCAGAGTTTCACTGGTGGAGGCTCAATAATGTGGGAGATATCAGGCTAAGAGCTTTATAATAACATTTGTCACCAAACCGCTTTGCTGTCCACTCTCTGAGAATTTTGATTTCCAGTGGCTGTGGATTGCACCTGAAATACAAACTCCAAATTGTGTGTGTGCTCCCATTAAAACTTAGCTTCTTCCTGGCTATTGTGTCCAGTGCAGTGTTGTCACAAGCAAGTGTGTCTATATTTTGTTTGGGTAAACTGATTGAACTTCAGCTCCAACAGTGGTTTGGTATTTGCTGCCAGACCTCCAACTAGGAGTGCTTCTGAAGCCTCACCGTGACAGTTCACAGCAACCTTGTGGATTGTTAACTGTATCTTTGGCTGCTTTGTGCTCATTGTTTCTGTGCTGTAATCTTAAATAAAGTACCTAAACAAAGTATTTACTACTTTGTGAATCAAATCTGTGATTCATTTGTATTAACCTGTCATTTATCTTCTTAGCCCTCCCATACTAACATATACTTCTAAGAATTCAACAAGCCTTTTCTCTCCCTGTTACAAAGGTCTCAGGATTGGATGCTTTATTCAGTGTGTTTAGACTTTGTTGATTGATCTCTGGCCTTTTTTTTTTTTGGTGTGCCTGGTTCCTGTGGTTTGACCAACCTCATTTGTGCAGCTGGTAGAGCTGGTTTCCAAGTAGCTGAAGTATACAAGACTTCCTGCCATATCGTGATGTAGTGGGAAGATACATACACATGGGTTTTTTTTACTTCTCTTTTGTTTAGGATGAAGAAAAACAAGATTTTTTACGTTATTTCCAAACAGTAACCGATGCCATCTGCTGGCTGTTTGGTGGACATATTCAACTAACAGAGTGTGGTAAGGGAAAATTAATTTGTAAAATACTTGGGTATTTGTTCAGATGAAATAGAGCTATCACGAGACAGTCGTGAGCCAATCCCCACCTAGTTTTCTAATTTGTGGTAGATCTTAAGGCAGTCTATTAAAGTATTCCTTTCAACAGAAACAGCATTATTGAGGTTGTAAAAGATCCACTAAAGGAGAATATTGGAATTGTATTTCTAGTCTTTTAGAAACAAACAGTAAAAGTGTTTTTCTGAAATTTCCCTTGGTAATCTTGTACCTTTAAAAGAGCAGATATTTTTTTAGTGAAAAAGTACTTCAGGGCTACTCACTTGTCTTTGATTAATATATGCAGAAATTTGACTGAAGTGCATTCCAAGACCTAAAATGGGGGATGAACTGAAAATGGGTTATTCAATTAGTTACCATGCTATCTATGCTATCTTTCATGCTACTTTTTGCCAAGTATCTAACAAACTTTACTAGCACTTTTGACCAAAATAAAGTTTCAATTAAACCAGTGTTGAGCACATGGATATTCAGTTCATAATGAAAAGCAGCATTTGGTTTTGTCTCTAACAGAAAGCAATAAATTAAAGGTAATAAAATGCATAACTAAAAACATAAATGGACAGAAAAATTTCTACATATATAGACTGGAACTGGAATAAAAAGAAAAGATGGTGCTTCAGTGACATCAGTGGACTTGCATTAAATGAAGCTGGTTTAACCAACTGTTAAGGTTGAAGTGCTTATCTTCTCTGGATATTGTTGTCCCAGAGATGAAATTCCACTGAAACTGGTGCTAGTATAATATAAGAGGTTTTAAAGCTTTTGTTATATCTCGGTGCCAGTGCCTAAAGGATATCCAACGGCAGAAAAACAGAGCCCAGCATGGTTTTTTTTCCCTTTTGTGTTGAAATAGTTTACTTATTCCAGTAAGCTTCATGTAAAAATTATAAAAGATGATGTTTGTTCCAGAAAGTGTCTGTTTTTACTTGCTGTGGCTTATGTTTCATGATTAAGCTAATTTGTTTTGTAGTATTTTAAAGCCTGGGATTCTGACTGTGTGATTTCTTGTCTGTTTGTTTTTCTTGCAGTGCTGCAAAATGATCACTTCCTGAAGTTGCTAATATCAGACAGTGTTGAAACAGCAGTTACAATGATGTCTGTTTTACACAGTATTTTGGGGGTCAATAGGTTAGTTGTTCTTATCTCACTGATTTTCCTGAGTCTTAAATTTCAAATTCAGTTCATTACTGCTTTGTAAAATAGAACTTTTCATATATGAGAGCTGTGATGTGTTTTTTTTTTTCCTAGTCTTTGCTGTAGAAATAGAAATATTCAATATTTTGTTTATCCTGTTGTTAAAATGAGGGAATGGGAATGGGTTGAAATAGCAGTACTGCCTCTGCCACTGAGTCAGCAGCAGTGAGGAATGAGTTAGCAATACTTGTTTTCTCAGTTTAACTGGAATAAACGTGGGAGTATCGACTCATTGCAGAAAAAGAAGCAGCGTAAAACAAAAATGACTCTTCAGTTCCATTTCCTTACACCCTGGATCAGATTGCTGGTCCAGTTAGTTGAGTATGTTGGCTGTTGTCTTGCTGAATACCTGAGGACATCTATAATAAGAATTCACTATTAAAAACCTGATAGCTTGTAACTAACTCTTCATTTCTCCTCCCCTCCCCCTTTTTTTATATATAAAGTTCTGTCTTGCTTCGAGTTGATGAAGAGATCCTGCATTCCGTATTGGATGAACTTGTTTATAAGCTTTCATCTTCCACCAACCCTGTCATAGGAAACTCTGCTACAAAATTGCTATTGCTGATGGCAAAATTTTGCAAGCAGCTCCTGAAGTTACTGGCAACTCGCTACAAAGGTTTGTGATTGTGTGCAATCCATCACTTGGCCTCCTTGCATCCGCCATAAAAATACAAAGGTGGAGCTTAACCAGAGCCATCTTGGTTCAGTAACGAGTACCTTACAGTGCTCTACTGATAAGACATTGGAAATACATTGCTGATTTAACTGCCAGTTACATAGGTGCCATAATCCCTTGCCCATACAAAACTATAATATTTAATAATAATGCTTTCAGCACCAGATATTCAGAGATAATATGTAAACTCAAAGATGGTTGACCTCGTTCAGCTTCAATCTACTCTTCTTTGCACGTAGAGTCAGATTTCATTTTTTTTATTTGAAAATTGTTTGAAATCGTGAAAAGAAAAAATTGCCTTTGCAGTATTGCATGGTTCTTCTCTCTTTCATAGGATTAAATGTGCTTTTAAGTAAACAGTGGACTGGCAAAGGATTTGACAGGGATCTCAGTCAACTTCTGGACTTGCTATACTTGGAACAATCCAATGGAAAAGAGGAAGTGCAGGTGCTGAATTTTAATGAGACTTTCTAATATGAATTTGTAGTTACTTGTGATTTATATACACAAGTTGAATTTACTATATTACTTTGTCTGAGTTTTTCAAAGCCTGTGCTGTTTTTTTCACTGTATCAGTGGATTTTTTTTTAATTTCCAATTCACTCTATTTTTTTTTTCTCTTTCATTGTTAAGATCTCAAGGAATTCCAGTTATTGAGGAATGGAAATTGAGAATGGCTTGAGAAACTGACTTTGCATAGTCACAATGCAGTGTGAAGTTTTATACAATCATAGGAAAAAAGATAATTTTTGTTAACTGTAAAACAAAAATAATTGTATCTGCTTGTTTTGCATCAGTGTTATAAGTGTAGATTTCTGAATTCTTGGGAGCATTAAGAGTTGTGTAGTGAAAGCGTTCAGTGAGAACATTGTCTGGGCTGTGCTTCCAATAAAAAGAGCAAATGTGTGTTTTATGAGGTTAACAAAATCTATGCAGGGTTTTCAGAGAGAGTAGTTCAAAGGAAATCAGAGTTGTGTTTGCACAGTCCTGCTTTCACTTAAACACAGCAGGGTGTTTTGGGTGTTTTGCTCTCTCTGGAAAAAACACCATTTGAGAATATAATTTTTTTTTAATCGTATTTGTTGCATTTGCTGATCACAGTGGAAATGTAAATATTCCCTGCAGTTAGTTCTCCAGACTTGTCTTTCCATTCTCTCTAGTGCAGATATTTTGACTGAGTTGACACTTGAAATATCAAGTGTTTCAGATACTTTCAATTTTAAAATTTCTAATATCAGTTCTGTGGCTAATATGTATCTGTGCTGTAGATTCATTTGTTTACCAAAGAGAGCATTGATCCAGATGATCAGGTTAACTGCCTTTGGAGTAAATACAAGTTTTGTGATAATCATTGTTTAAGACCTTAGCTGCCCCCCACTGTTATAAACACTGTGCATTTCAGAGCACTGGAAAACTGATAAGGTTTGACCAAATGCTGAGATCGTTCCAAATATGCAAACAGTAATAACGTGTTTATATATGCAAAGCAAATATTCTGCTAGCTTTTTTATACATTTCAGAGACAGCACCAGGCAGCTTGTGTAATTCAGGCAACGTGGAAAGGATTTCAGACAAGAAAAAGACTGAAAAAACTGCCCCAAGCAGTGACAGCTTTGCAGAGAAGCTTCAGGTAAACAGCATCGCTTTGTAAAAAGTGCTAGAAAATCATGTGATAGGACTTGTTTGTGTTTAGTTTGGTGTTTCTCTCATCACAGAATCTCAAGAAAAATTTAGGTCATATCAAGCAATTCCCTCCTAAATGCAAGGCCAACCTTAAAACAAGATATCTGGCTGCTCAGGGCTGTATGCAGTTGTGGAGGTCTCCAAGGATGCAGACCCACCATCTCACTCAGACCTGTCTTGGTGCTGCATGATTCATGTTCCATTAGAATTCTTCCATTAGATTTAGCAGGAATGTTCCTTGTTGCAGCTCTTTTCCACTAACTCTTGTCCCTTTTCAGTGCACCTGTAAGAATATGGCTCTATCTTCTCTACAAATAGCAGAAGATAGAGATTAGATTCCCTGAACTTATACTATATGCTCTGTACCACTATCTCTCCAGTCAGTCAATGTCTGTCTTCTGCTGAGTAACACAGTAAAGTATGGGCATATTGCAGGTGTGCCCTCCAGAGTGCTTGAGTAAAGCTGTTTAAATAATTTTCTGTGACCTGATGTCTCTGCTTTTGCAAATGCAGCACACTATGCAGCTACTGTTTGTTACTGCAAGGGCACATGCTGGCTTGTGTTCAGTTTGTAAGCCACCACAATCCCCAGGTTCTTTTCAGTGTCCAGGTAATCAGGGCCCAACCTGTATGATTCATGAGGTTATTTAGTCCCAAGTGTAGGACTTCCCATTTGAATTTAATGTGGTTTCTACTGACCCATTTTCTGTGTCTGTGGTGTTTCCTTTGAGTGCCAGCCCTGCCCTGTAGTGCATGGGAGACTGATGATAGCCTTGCTGAAGTCCAGGTAAATGACACCCAGTGCTCTCTCTCCTCATCCACACAGCCAGTCATCACAGAAGGCCATCAGGCTGGTCACACGTGATTTGTCTGTGATAAATCTTCGATGGCTGTTCCCATTTGCTTCCTGTCCTTCCTGTGCTTGGAAATGTGTAGCTTTCCCAAGGATTTGTTCCCATGTCCCAGGGAATTTTCCTGGGTTGACCCAGAGGTCCTCCGTCTGAAAGATGCCTTTTTCCTGTCAGCTGTATTTTCTCAAACATAGAAGTAATGTAATGCCAATATGAGCTATTTCACTGCAGATTCTTTTAGCAAAAACATCCAAACAATGTGCTTTTCTAGCAGTACCAAATTGCTATTTCTGGTGCCAAAAGCTCCAACTGTCCCTTTCCCAGCTGCCAAAATTCTTTTCCATGAAAAAAAGCCCTTAGTTCTTTGATGCCTCTGTGTAAAAATGTATAGCACATGGAAAACTGAAAGTGTGGAACTCTAGCATTGGATTGCACTAAACAGCATTAGAGGATGATGTACTGGTGGCAGAACAGTTAACTGCTTCACAGTTAACTCTTTAAAAATTCCACCATAAAGTACATGTGTCCTGAAGTCCTGATAGGATCAGGTGTAGCAGGATAAAGCAGAAAGGAGAGGGTGGCCAGGCTGGAGGCAATGAGCCAGCTGCTTAACTGTCTTGTGTCATCTTCTCAGTATTGCAAGCATTAGCACATGCATCTTAAACAAGCAGTTCTTGAATCATTTAAGTTGACTTTTAAATGTGTTTTTCTAACACTGAGAAGAATAAAAATGTATTAATATTTTTAGTCATACGGTCATGGCCCGGTCAGTCCTGGTGTACTAAGTACAATACAGTGACTGTACAGCTCTAGTGGCTTTTTTTTTCTGTCTAGGTCAAAACTGCATTTAGAGTTATGCCAAAAAATCAAAATAAGCTTTGGAATATTGTGAGCATTATTTTAGAAAAGCTTTCAAGTGGCCATTTGAATTTTTAACAGCCGGGGCTTGGTTATATTCGTGGATTTATTTTAGAAGAAGCATGGTTCCATACTGCTAAGGCTGAAACTCTAAATCTGGCTCACCTGCAGCTGCAGTGAAAGATCTTCAACTCTACAAGTTACAGGCTTCTGAAACTCTGTAGTTTCACAAATGTCTCCTCAGTGATATAAAAGTTTGCAGTCTTTCCATGAAGTTAGTTCAGTTTTATGTAACTAATTGTAGAACTGTTAAAATGGCAGTAATTTGTATTAATCAGGTATCACATGTGTGTGTGAATGTAGATGTACATGTAGGCGATCAGAGGGAGGTTAATCCGTGCTGTGAGCTGCTGAAGAAGGCCTGGCTCTTTGTGTGTGTCGTCCTCCTGTTCTGACGTATTTCCCTGTTAGTGCGGTTTTGTACAAACAAACGTGGCTTATTACTGGGAGAAATGGAGAGTGAAGAAGGATGTATAGTTTTACAGACTACTTAAGAAGTAAACACTTACAAACTTGGCTAGTACTACTGTCAGCTTCACAGATGCATATCTGAGAAGTTCATAAAACATTCTTGTTGTTTTCCACTTAGTGGAGCTCATAAAAATTTCTAGGGAAAAGTGTTGATAGTTTTATTAGGGAAATGTCATCAAAAGTCTTGTTTCACCCTGTGACATCATTCAGCGTAGAAGTATAGTTTGTGCCTTCTTGGATTAAAAATGCAAAAGTTAAGAGTTCTCATTTACAGAAACGTGTGGGCTGAAAACCTTGAGCCCATTCTGATGTTATTGTATACATCCTGATTTGTGTCTGTAGGTGGATGTGTGGGCACACTTAGAGTCTGCATTACTGTCGTAAGAGGATTATGGTCTCTTAGACCATGGTGTTTATCAGTTGGAGCCAGATCTTTAAATCCAGATCATAATACCTCCATCCTATCTTTCCCCACAAAGTTACAGAGACTGGGGAGAAACTATAGTTGGTGGAAAAATTACCATTAATTTTATAATAGCAATGAGGAAGCACGCTGTTATTTCAATGGTACTGTGAGTCTAAAGGTATGTGACATATAGTGATACCAAAATTGCTGGGCACTGGTACTAGCCTGCTGCTTTTTTCTCCCCTCCTCCTCACCCTTTATGCTAATACTCTATTTGTGCCCTTTTCCCCGCATCTCTTTCACTGTCCCTAGTAAAGTGCCAGAGGAGAGCAGAACTCCCAGCTGTGGGTCCAGCAGAGGTACTCAGGCCCTAAGCAGGCTAGTGATCTCACTGCAATGGGGAAGGGAGTTGCATCATTACCTCAACATGGGTGGAACTCTTAATCTTGAGTGTTGAACTGCTAATGAGGTTGTCAGGTCCACTGGGACAAGAGAGGGGAGAGAGGGAGAGCCCTAGATCACAGCTCCTCCAGCCTCACTGAGACCATGTCCAAGTGGTCTCAGTAATTATTGGTATAGATATGTGAGTGTATTTAGCATTAATATATTAGTCTATATTATTAGCTTAAACACATAGGAGCCAGTCACAGAGTTTTTGCTTGTCTGATTTGTGAAACATTTACTGGGGCATTTCCAATGCCAAGCACAGCGGGGCAACATCCTAACATCAAATTGCAACAACCAGTGCAGATGAAGAATTTGCAAGAAGATTCTTTCTTAATGTTCTGTTAACAAAATCGATGGAGAAAATGTGTCAGTGTGTATTTCCTGGAGAAAAAGTCCTTCAAGATTTAAAAAATGAACCTTAACAACCAACATTCTGATCTCCTTTAGCAGCCTGTATGAAAGAATAGTACATAGAATGGAAAGCAGGTGCCATGCATACTGATGGATGCACTGGAAAAGATATATACCGTATCAGTTGCCTAGTGTTGCTTTACCTTTTCCACAGATGATGGAAGCAAAACAGTTTAATTCACTCTAGTTGTGAATGTCTCATGTGCATTACTCTCTTTAGTGTGCTTAGAACTATAACCTAAGTAAAAATATATTTTTTTATTTGATAACAAATTGAATTTCTGGCTCACATTTTTTCCTGTTCACAGGTAGTGTGGTAATTTGTTAGTTTGCAGGTGACATCTTGTTGCTTGGTGTAGTCCTGCAGCCAGCAGCTGGCTTGGCAGCAGCAGGGTCATTCAATATAGACAGAGATTCTTTTAAGAAATGTACAACTTAAGTTAATTGTTAATGTATTTGTGTATTGTAGAGCTAAACGAGAACAGGAGCTTCAGCTTTTGGAAAAACAAAAGGAAGATGAGGCCCTAAAACTGCAAATGCAACTCCAGAGAGGGAGGGCCATGAGACTCTTCCATGAAAGACAGCTGGCCTTACTGGAAATAATCCATCCCAGTATGTGTTACATTGAAGTGTTTCAGAAGATTAAACTGTCTGGGTCTCTTTAAGAACATTTTCCTCAAATGTATTTCCTAATCTTGCATGTCTGTTTGCACTGTAGTCTTACCATCTCTTTTCCTGACCTGATTACCTGACCAAGAATGTGCTAGTTCTTCAAGGGCTCAGTAACTACTGACTGAGATGATGACTGAGAAATGCTGCCTTCAGAATGGTATAGGAGAAAAGGAGGCCCTCTCTACATAAAGCTCCGTGGCACCTACAGGCCTTCTCTGAGAAATGGCCTGCAGCTAGTGGGCTTTTGAGGAAGGGTATTTCACTGGTAGTACCCCAGCTTTTTTATATCATTTAGTTTTTAAGGATTAAAAGTGTAAATTGTTGGTAGATCTCAACCCATGATCTTATAACTGGATTTTTCTCACATTGGTAGGTCAGATAAATAAGCACATGCAGGAAATGGAGGTGAAATCTGCATTAACTATCCAGAGATTTTGGCGAGGGTATAGAGCAAGAAAAAATTTTCATCAACAGAAACAGTCTCTTAAGGAGTATAAAGCAGCTGTCATCATTCAGAGAGCAGTAAGTGTATAAACTTTGTTCTAAAATTAGATAGGACTGAGTGCAGTATTTTGATGCCTTCCATCCAAAGATTTGTTCACTTTTCTTAATGTTGGTATAGCTATAAGTTATTCAAAAACCATGCAGAGGGTGATAATCTATAGCTACAGGTTGGCTAGAGAGGTTGAACCTTGCATGAGATAGGAAGTGTGATACAATCTTCTATCTCAAATATGAGCTACCATTTTGAAACCAAAGGCTGGAACTTCACTACGCCAGTGTTCTAACATTGAGTATTCATGCTGACCATTTTATGTTGCCTTTTTGGTATAGCTAAAGTTATGTTTTAAGGAGTGCAGTGCTAAGACGTTTTTCTGTCACTGATTTATTGCAAAGTGAGACAAACTCCCTGTCTATGATTTTCATATTCTCATGTGTTTTTTTCAAAGGCTTGTAAGTTCTTGGAAAAACGAAGAAGAAAGAAAACTCTTTCTTCCTGGAAAGATCCCAAAGGGCTGACTGATGAGCAGAGAGTAGCTTTACAGCAGAAGGTGGATGACTACATCAAATTGCATCCGGTCTGTTTCAGTCATTTCATAATTCTCATTAATGATGCAACATAAAGTACTGTAGGGATGAGGTATATTCATAAATTTCGATCAAGATAATCCATGTGAGGTATGGCTATATTAACTCTGCTTGTTTGAGAGCAAGATGCTTAAATGTTGGGGATTTAAACTATTAATTGAATAAAAAAGGTCAAAACAAACTGTAATTGGAGAATTACATATACTTGGTAAATAGGTTTGGAGAGAGCTCCAGAGGAAGCAAAATGATTAAGTTAACAATTAAGAACAGCATTTGTATTCCTTGTGTGGACATTAATCTGCCCCCAGCGGATTAATGGATCTTCATGGTAACAAACTTTTATTTTCCTCCAGGCTTCCCAAATGTCAGAAGAAATGAGTAAAGAATTACATATGCAGGCCCAGGAAAAGCTGGCACAGTTCCTGCTGAGAAGCAGGCTGGATCAGAGAGCAGCACAGCGGAGAGAGACGTTACTGGCTCAGGTCAACACTGATGTGGAGCTGCTAATGAGTACGTGACTGCTCTGGTCATAGTTTTAATTAGCATTTGGATTAAACTAATTTAGAAAGAAAATTAAAGGGAACAGTCTTATTTAAAAACTGAAATAGCTTTCTTCCTTTGCCATACAACTTATATCTAGATTTTGAGGCCTTGTTAGAAATTATCCAGATATTGCTGTAAATATATCTCCTTTTCTAGGAGCTGCTTATTTTTCTGCTCGAAGTCTTTCTGATGTACTCACAACAAAAGCAATGGTCCTTGTAAAAGACATAAATGTTTTTAAGGGCATCTTACACAACCTCTTTCTCTAATGTTTTTTTTATTCTGTTTTCTTGTTTTCTTCATATGAAGAGGAAAATCTTTGAGCTGTAAATTTTGAGGCATGTCTTAGTCTGGCCTAGCTTTATTTGAAACAGAATTCACTGCTGTGCTATCTAAATTTCACATAGCTTGGATTGAAAACGAGAATAGCAAACTGCAGCCAGCAGAGAGCACCCAAGCAGGACAAAATTCAGCAAGTTACTGAAATTCCATTACTTAGTCTGTCACATGATGTGCCACTGCAGCTCAATGCTGCCTGAACAGGCAGACCAACAGCTTGCTTACATTGTGCTGGGGCCCCCAGGCAGTGAATACGCAGTGCTGCTGCAGTAGAAGCACGACACTGATATCAGCCTGTGCCAGGAGTGCTGATCAGCATCAGTGACGAGGAGCTCCTCTTATGTCACAGTTTCATGAGAACTTGGTTTGATGGATACCACCACCATCACTGAATGATGTAGTCCTGCTTTCCCTCCTTCTATCTTTCCCCGTTCTGTATTTATTTTTTGAGATAGCGTTAATTTGGATTACTTCTCCAATGTGGTTTATCACATAGCAATAAAATTGTAATGTCAGCAAGGGGAAATGAGTCACCTAGGACATTAGGAGGTGAAAGAGTAGTGATCTTTATTGTTTTGTTTAAAATACTCATAAAACTGCAGCATAAGAAACAAAATACAGAAACCTGATTCTCCTTGTTCTTACAGATGCTCCGCAGTTGGCAGAGACCACAGAAAAAGATCTTGCTGTTTTCATGAGTCGATCAGTCCCTGTAGCTACCAAGGCCAAAGAGTCCCACAATGCTATGCTGAAATACGCTCGCTGGCCATGGTGGAAGAAGCTTGGAGATGAGTTTGAGGAGGATGATGTCATTCCTGATGACATCTTGAATGCAGAACTTGGAAGTCTGTTTATTGGTGGAAGGAAATCCTTATAGCTATTGGTGGAAGCTCATCCATTTACAGCCAGAAAATCTGTTACTCATTTAGCCAGGCTCATACCGTGCACTATGCACTACTTGTACGTGTTTTTAAGGAAGCAAAATACTTGAATTCTAAGACAAAGCACTGAAAAAGAACAAGGTTTTATTTTATTTACCTTGTTAAGAATCTTTCTGTGCATCAGCAGTAAAGTATTGACTGTGCTAATACCAAAAGGATTTAGGTACTGTAGTTGTAAATACAGATATTTTGTAACTTATATAACTTTGACTGTATATAACCTTTGCATTTTCACTTATTACTTGCACTCAGATGCATAAAAAATTATTCCCTTGTAAAAGCCTGGGCTAATGTGCTTTGAGATGAAGGCAGAACAAATCAAGACATGAGAACTCAGGCAAGTAGGAAACAAGCTGGGTGTTTCCAGCAGGGTAGAACAGCTAACTCTGGTCAGCACAGGCAAAGCTTGGACTGAGGAATCTCCACTTCTTGCTTAGAAACAAGTGAAAAAGCAAGAAGATGAAAGATCTTATTAGACTGTATGTGTTTTCCTTTAAAAGCATGCAGTTCCTTGCACAGCCAGTGCACTGCATTGTAACATGGTCACAGTCCAAACTGCTAAATGGGATCAATAGTGTCATTGTGGCCATCTGCACCACCACCTTCATCTTCTTAAACCATGTGGATATCATTTGATACAGAAAGGTCTCCAGCATGATCACTGTGACCTGGTCTATGGTGAAAACCTGTAGTCGAGGGCCAAAGGCCACAGCTGACAATCTGCACAGAAAGAAAGGAGAACACAAGACTGCAGTAGGTGCCTGCACTACTAATAAAGTATTTATTAGGTGAGACCCAGAAAGTCTTAAAACTGCAGAGGAAGAAAAAGCACAGTGGTGTCTGCCAATTGTATATGGGCAGCAATATTGCTTCAGTGTGTTTGCTTTCCATCTTCTCTAGAAGGTTTTAATTTTAGTGATGAATGGAAAACAAATAAATAGAAATAGTAGGCAGAAGTCCAAGGCCATTCAGACGCAGCTGATACTTTAAAATTAATAACGGGGCAGCTGCCAGGAGGAAGAGCTGTGCTCTGGGTTAATTTTTTTAGCAGGCACAGTGATTTGGAAGGCACTGAATTGGCTCTCAGCTCCTGTCTTGGAGAGTTAACTGGTGAAAAAATCCATTATTTGACAGGGCACTCGCATGTGACTGTTGAATTACGTGTTCTCCACAGCCTTGCTATTAGTTTTAGACCATGCTTATCAGAAACCAGGTGCCCTACGAGCACCAGAGTTGGAGGAGCTGGGGATGAAATCGTTCTCAGCAGCTGCCAAGCTCTAATGCTGGAAAATGCCCAGCTTCCCCAGCTGAACTGCAGCAAACCACCTGTTCCCTTGCAAATACACTGCCTCTGTCCTCCCCACATGTCATTGTATCCCCTGCTGTATAGCCACTGACCCAAAAAGGCAGAGGAGGCAGCAGCCTCTGCTGTTATGTTTATTCCTAATCACCCTCATTATAACAGCTCTTTAACACAGGGCGATGTGCACAGAGGTGCTTTGCTTAATGTATTTTATGTAAAGAGATGAGGCCCCCAGCCAGTGTTAAATACCAAGTGAATTATAGAAGGTCTCACCAAAAAGCCTTTTATTGTAATGTTAATGACCTCTGCCACTCACTGCCACTGGAGTGAGTAATGAACTTTCCCTTTGAAATATACAATTTGCTGGATAATGGCTTGCTTTTTTTTTTTTAAGTGGATGGAGGGCTGGGTGAAAGGTGCAGCCTTGCTGGAGGAATTCAAGTTGTGGGGTTATTTATTACCAGCCCAGAAGTGCAAATTCCCCTGCCCTAATAACTAAGAACACCTCTTTACATTTTGTAAAATGTAGAGATCTCAGTATCTCTATTTTACACGCCAAGTGAACTAAGGCAGCAAAGCAGTGAGGAAGTGTGGCCATGTACAAGCAACAGACCCAGGGCTGCTGGCCCCTCTGCAGTGGCCTTTCTGCCCAGGTGCTGTCCCTTCCACCACTGCTGGGCTCATAGCTGTCCAGGCTTTGCCTCGTGCTCCAACACTGCCCATCATTTGCTCCCACTGCTGTCCCAAAGGCATGCCCAGAAAGCAGGGAGCTGAGATTGTCCGGAGGCATAAATGCAGCACAGGTGGGCTGATCTAGTGGGAGTGGGGCTCAATATGGCTGTGTCTCTTTGGGCAGGCAGCATGCCTGCCTAGGTAGCCTGATAGCAAAACCTGGCTTGCAGCAGGGATGCCTTCCTTGACTGTGGGGTGACACAGGGCAGGGACAGAGGTGGAGCTGGAGCTGTGAAGGCAGCAGTGCTCAGGTCATTAAATATTGATACAGGCTAACCTGACCTGTGGGGGCGATTTAGCTGAATTGCAGTTTCTGTTGCTGTGATAAATCGGACCAATTTGTCACGTGGTTTTGTTTCTTCCTTTCCCTCAGTCAAGCTATACGGGAGCTTTACTGCAACCATTTCAGCAGCACTAAAAAATCTGGAAAACGAATCCCTCTGTTGGCTATGGATAAGGGACAGCAGCTGTTCTGCCAAAGGTGCCACCTGAAACTCATCTCCAGCACAGACACAGGCATGGGCTTGAGGCGATGCCTCTACGAGCAGGGTGTCCCCTGGCCATTCAGAGCACTGAGCAGGACAGGAGGTAGCCAGGTGGGCAATTAAAACGATGAGAAGGGAATAGCCTCAAGTTGTGCCAGGGGAGGTTGAGGATAAGTATTAGGAAAAAATTATTCTCAGAAAGAGTGGCGAGGCACTGGCACAGGCTGCACAGGGAGGTGATGGAGGCATCCATGGAGGTGCTCAAGAAATGCGGAGATGTGGCACTGAGAGACGTGGTTAGTGGGCATGGTGGGGATGGGTTGGACTGGATGATCTTAGAGGTCTTTTCCAGGTACCATTTCATCTTTCACTTCAGCCTCCTGCTGCTCATTTCCACAGGAGCAGAACCCGGTTACAAACAGCTGCAGGATACCGTTACCTCAAGCGCAGTGAGAAACCAGAGCTTTCTCTAAGCAGGGCTATTTATAAATGAACACGCATAAGAAAGGGAGCGGGGAGCCATAAAGATCGTTGCAATAGGTCTCTAAGCTCTCCTCTTAGCACAGAGACACCGGGTCATCCTCCAGGTGAAAAACCCTTTAATGAGGAGATCGTTCGCTAAATGATCGATATGGAAGCCTGGATCGGACACGGGGAGCTCGGGTGCTGCCGTGCCCTCTACCAGCCGGGCTCCCCGGACATAGGAACCAAGGGCAGGGCGCTGCGGCTCTCACAGACCATTTCCTTCGCACCGCTGCGCCCTCGCGCGCTTCTCCCCTCAGCCGCGGCCCCGCCCCTCCCTCTCCCAGGGGCGCGCGGCGGGCGGGGCCGTTGCGCGGCGGCCGTTACCCGACCCCTGCGCCGCACGCGCTGCCGCGCGCCCGCCGTTGCCGTGGCGACGGGCTAAGCCAGGGCCCCGTGCGGCGCTGAGGGGCGGGCGGCGGCGGCAGAGCCGGCCGGGCTCGGCGCTGCCGGGCATGCACAACAAAGGCGAGAGACGAGGCGCCGCGTGCGGGCTCTGCAGGTGGGTACGGCGGCGGGCGGGCCGCGTTCTCTCCGGGGCGCGGGCGGTGGCGGGGCCGCAACAAAGGCGGGCGGCCGCTCCCCTCCCTCCTCGCTCGGGTGCTGCCGCTCAGCGAAGCCCGCTTCTCCCATCTCTGTGTGCGCTGCTCTCTGTTGCGTTCCCTCATCGCTGTGGCACTGCAGAGCACCGGGAAGAGCCGTGTGCTGGTGTTGGGGCAAGGCCGGGGGTCGGTAATGGCTGCTTTCCTTCGCGGCTCTCGGAACGCTCCGTAGACGGCGATGGAGACTCGGAGCCCTGCTGCAGAGGTTGCGCTGCTTTTCCTGTCCCCTTTTCACAGGTGGAGGAGCAGATGGGAGAGCTAAAAAGATTTAAGCCAAAGATTTAAGTCGCATCCGGAGCCTAAACGAGGATCTCGCAGCTCCTCAGGCTTCTGGCTGCGATACGTTCCTGCACCTCTTGTCATAAAGTCATCTCTTATCCCCAATAACTGCTCCCACAGCTGCCCTGGGCTCTGCCAGGCCATGATTTGAGATGTTTTTGCCAAGGTTTGTGTGTCGTTAGCATGGGAAGACTGGTGCCTGATTGACACGGGTCTGTGGTTGTTAGTTAGAGCGTGTGGGTGTAGAAGCGTGGAATGGGCTCAGCGTTGGACGTCGTATGATCAGACAGCAAATAATGCTGATGAAGGAAATGCAGAACGGCCAGGTAGCTGCTGTGGCTTTGTCAACCTCTCTCGTGAAAGGGAGAGGGTCTGTCTCTTTGAAAAGACTAACCTTGCATTCAAGGGCATACTTCCAATAGCAAAATAAGTGGTGACTGTGACCTAAAAGGCGCTGGCCTGCTTTTCAGAACCGTCCACTTGGTTTTGTGGTCCAGACAGGAGATGGGCAGTGTTTGAGATTGCATTCCACCCAGCGTTTGCATAGCTCTGGGCAGATCGAGTCTTCTGAGATGTTCTGGGAACCCTTATTTCTCAATACTTAACCTTGTAAAAGATCAAATTCTACTCTCACAACAAGCACCCTTGAGAAACAAGAGGCCAAGCACTGCAGTGCTGCAGTACCAAGGGGCATTGCTTCCCACTGGCAGACACAATGCGGTGTCACAATTTGTTTCCTTTCTGGTGTTTTGGAGGAACAGTTCTTGCAGAGAAGAGGGAACGAGCATAGCTTCAGGCCTCCATTGCTGGGCATTGGCCAATTACTGTCATATCAGATTAGCTCTGTGGCACATTAGCACTCATTTATGTTAATACAAATGTAGCATGACTGTTCCATACTATTGATGGAACTATTGTATTTACTGCCCTATAATATGACTAATTGGAAGGGAGGTTCTAGTTACAAAACCACGGACTTCCAAGGTGATTCCTTCTGCTACTTCCATAAGGGTTAGTTTTGAACCATGAAGAATGAGCTGCTGGAAGATATAATCTATTTTTTATTTAACATTGATGCAGTTACTGTTTTGGTAAACTCTGGGCCAAAAAACAAAACAAAAAAATCCTGTGTCACAAAAGAAAAAAGGAAGAACTTGTGTTTCTTTCTACCTTGCCACAGTCTGGGCTCAGTAACCTGTGCTGCAGTAGGTATGTCCTTGCCTCTGATAAGAGCCCCTGCCTGCTTGTGCCCTGCAGGAATCTGTCCCTTGAGACCGCATTAGGTTTTCCCTAGCTGCCACTGCAGTGCACGAGCACGTTCTGTTTGTCCAGAGCAGCTTGGCAGCAGCACTCATGGGTGTTTGTGAGATGAGAAGGCTTAGCATGTGGTCCTTCAGCAGGGCTGTAAAGCTGTCTGCAGCTTAGTGGCTCACCTGTCACATGATGGCATGCGAAGGATGCACCTATTTGTCTCTGAGAATAAACTAGGCTCCTCTGGCCAGAGTTTCTGTGAGTTTCACAGTCCCTGCTTCATAATGAGCTCAGCTTCCATCTGCTTGGCAGTTCGCAATGGCCCTAACAGCTGGTTCCTGGCAGCCATTAGCACCTTGCAGCACAGGAACATCTTTCGCTTTGAGTCTTGGGAGGATGGAGAAGGCTGGTAGCATCAGTGATTCTAGGAGAAATAATGAGGGGGCACAAAACAGATGCATGGATGGAGAGAAGGAAGGTGGACTGAGAAGGTATGTGACAAGGGGGGGGCATTGTGGGACTCACAGGAGGGGGAAGGTGGCAGGGAGCTTGGCAGCTTTTGGGAACAGAGGAAAGGATTCTCCTCTGCTGCCAGCAGATTGTGTTTTACTGCTCCCAGCTTTCAGAGCCATTCAGCCAGTCCTGAGCCACTGCAGCATGCTGCAGCGCTGGGTGTTTTCAAACCCTCTTTACAGCGACAAAAGGTGAGCAGCTCTGGGAACTTCCCGGGGAGCTGGGGTCAGTTTCCTTGTCCACAGAGTCCTCCCTTCTCAGGGAGGACCCTGGGAAAAGCTGTGTTCCCACAGCAGACACCAGCATTGGTTATGTGAGGTGCTGCAATTTGCTACTCAAGGACAGCAAGGACAGTGGAAAGCCTATGATTTCAGGAATTAGCTATGGAAAGCTGGGACCCTCGGGATGAGGTAATGAGAATAGCTGGAGAATTAAGCAATTCCCATATTCATAAGATGACAGAGTGCAGTTCCTTGCCAAGACTGTATTAAATACACTGAGGGGAAGAGGAGTTCTCTGGCTTTGCTAACAGCTGCTTCAAGGTGAAGGACAAGGGGAAAAGGGAAAAAAAAACAAAACAAAACTCAACCATCGTAAGTTATTTGTTAAGCCATGGAGCAACTTGGAGACCCCTGTGGACTTTCTTAGAATCCCCTCATCTTCTAGAAATAACCTAATTGGGAATTAAGTAGTGCCTGGAAAGACTTCTTTCCAGGAAAGAACTAAAGATGCTTTTGAAATCCGTCTCTATCCCCTCTTCTACACAGGAAGCCAAAAAGCAGCAGTGCGTTCTTATGAATTGATCATGACTTTGTGTTTTGCAAGTGCTGTTAGCTAGAGAGAGTGTTACACCCTTGCCTCTGCTGCTGTTAAAATGCTAAAAGATACATGTAAGCAAAAATATTTTTTCCTTTGGGATATGAAGCTTCAGCAGATGCCAGTGGCAGTTTACACTCTTGGTTCTTTGTTAGTGCCTGCAGGAGCAGCCAGGCACCGTGCTGGTTGTAGGTGCAGTCCTAGTGCTGTTCCAGTCAGTGATGGCAGCGCCCAGTCAGAGCTCATTTGTTTGTGATGGAGCAGTCTGACTGTTTCTGGAGGCATGGCGAGGAAGGCACTCAGTGACTGAAAGGCAACAGTGGCTTTCACCACAAGTGTGTAATTCACAAGGCTGTCAGAGCTCTGCTGGACTCATGGGAGCTTCTTCCCACAGGAAGAAGGGAGTAAAGGACATCAGATGTGAGGAGACAGCTCTGTTTAGACCATGCACAGAAGTGATGCATGTTAGGTAGGCAGAGCTGCTGTGACAGATTTATCTGCTGACTTTGTAGCCTTGCCTCAGGGAGAACTTGCCTACCATTCCTCTGAGTGAGTCCTTGCTCATCTTGAGGCCCTTGCTTGGTAAATCCACCTTGCACAGAGATCAAGAGGGAAAGCAGCAGTTTGAAGTGTGATGTGGGCAGACTAGTAGCAATGGCAGCCGATGCTGAATTGAAGCAGAGTCCTCTGGACTAGCAGGGAATCAGTGCTTGGTATAGCTGATCAGAAGTGGTTTTAGTTCCCCCATCCTGCGGTCAGGAGCACAGAGCCTTCCACAGGCAGCGTTTGTTAGGTGCTTGGAGCAACAGACGCTTTCCTTTTCCAACATTGTTCTCAGCTCAGAACACAAGATGCAGAGGAGGTGGCTTTGGAGCAAGCATGCAAAAGAAGTGGTGCTGAGTGGAGAGTCTGCCAAGAGATTTTCTTGATCTTGGTGTTTCTCTACCCTAAATACATGCATATGGACAGCTGAAGTGCTCAATTCCCTTCTGAGTAAGGTAGAGAGAAGATTCTTTAGACAGGACAAGGGCATCTCTATCCTTGGGCATACCAGGTCAGAGAACCTAAGCTAAATTCAAACCAGTTTTCTGACAGCATTGCATGCTGCTAGAGACAGGAGATTTCACGTTTAACCTAGAGTCCCATTTGTAATTAACCAAGTTTTTGTTTTAATCTCTGTTACATATAGTACTGCAGCTGTGCTACGATCATATTCCTCTTTGCAGTAGGAGGCAGCTTCTTGTAAAGGATCAATACAGTTTCACTGCTGTGGTAGTTTAACCTGGAAAAACCTCAGGCCTGAGCTGAATGGAGACCTCTCAATTAAGGAAGATCTTGCAGTGCTCCCTCAGGAAGCCTGGTTTGTGGTACTTAACTGTTTTGCACTCATGTGCCCCATTTTCTACCGCAGCTTTTGCAACAGCTTTGTTCTCTGTGGGCAATCAGGATTCAGGTTTCTGCAGTGTAAGATAACTTGTCTGTGAGCCACAGTGTGGCTTCCTGCTTGGAGGGTGCAACGTGGTTTTGGAAATCAGGGCCTTATGCTTGGAGAAGACATACTTGCAGTGGGGAGACCTCACAAGTTGTTAGCACAGCTTTGCTGAAAGGTCTGAGAGCATCGCTGTGAACAAACAGCAGCCAGAGTCACAGGTGAAAAAAGAAAGAAAAGCAAATCTGTTTGTGGAAGAGGAAAGAGTAAGCCATGGAAGCTTCCCTTGCTGATAAGCAACCCCGAGCTGATAAGCTTTTGAAGGTTGGGATGCATAGCTTCTTTGAGTCTTGGTGCTGGGAAGGACTGACATCCCACTCCAGGCTCTCAGAACCAGGTGTGCTAATACCACAGTGCTTCCACAGCCAGCTGCATCTTTCAGAGAAGATCTTCTCCCCTTTTTTCCAGGTTCTGTCTTACCTAATTGCCATACAGCAAGTCTGCAAGGGTCACAGTCATTGCTCCTATAAACTATTGTGCTATCTCTGGTCACATGCAAATAGGGGAAGTAATAACCCTGCAACAGCTATCCCGGCTGTCAGTGCATACCTCAGGCTTTTCATTGCTCTAGCAGTAGCATGAAGCAAATCAATATGACAGGTAGGCCTGCCCAGAAACAGCCACAGACACTCGCATAGCCTGCAGCTGCATTAACTGTCCCTTCCATTATTTTTTTTTTTTGTACCAGATGGCTTAAGAAGCTCCCTGCTCTGTGGTGGGGAAAGGAATTTTTTGTAGCAAGGAAGAGGGGGTATAGCAGGAATGGCTGTATTCAGCAGTGGGGATGAGAGAGCACAGCTCAGTGGGAGCAGGGAAGAGGCAAGACAGGGGTTAGGGCTGATGAATGCTGGTTTTGTATCAGCTTGGGAAGGCCTTGTCATCAGAGTAGGAACCCTGCATACAAGTGCCTGGAGCTTTTGAGGTTCAGACCCATCAGGCACCAAGGCAGTGAGGGCGACATGACTGCACATGAGGGAAGGGCAAGGAGCAGGGTGCCTCGCTTCTAATGTGGTTGCCTGCTTACTCTGTTGCTGTTTGAAACACACAGTTAGCAGTGGGAGAAAGCAATGCCCTTGGACAGTGCCTCCAGCTTCAGAAGAAGAGTTCTTCTAGCATTGAATTTGGCCTATGGATTTTAATTACTCTCCACTGTGAAAGTAATGAGAGCCAGTGGAATTGTACTGATTTTATTTCCTTTTAATTTGTTATGATGCTCTGGATGCAGATTAACTTTCCCAGCTCGATACATATTATTGATTCATCTTGCCTTGTGATGTGATTAATTGCTCAAACAAGTTGCCAGTCTCATTGTAGTGTCCCTTGGTAGCTCTGTGTGGTGTCTTCCTTGCTCTTTGGCTACCTAGCAGCAGCGAAAGCCAAGCAGGTACCTCTGCTTGCTTCTGGTTGGGTTATTTACATTGGTAACTAAGGCTAAAATCAGGTCTGTAACAGTGTTTCTTTAAATGCAACAGTCCAGCTTCCTTTCTGCTCCATTTACTCTGTGTGAAGGTTTGTGGATTGATGGAGATGAGCCTGCTCCTGGCGCACAGAAGAGAGCCTCACTGAGGGGAATTATCATCATGTTGCAAGGTGGGAGGAGAGCTGCAGGCTGGTGTTCTCTAGCAGAGTTCCTCCAACACACAGCTTCCTGGGAAGCCCTTTGCAAGGCAGTGGCCAGCTCTGGTCCTCATGCGGCAAGCTTGGTTGATGGGCTCCACCAGTTTAGATGAGGGGAGAGCAGTGCTCAGAAAAGGGAATGTTTTCTGTCCACTCTTGGCTAGTAGAGAACCAAAGGATAAAGGGAGGTATCCTTGTGCAGTGAGTGGAAAGAGTAGCCTGACTGTATCCCCTTCTGTGCTAGCCCCTTGGCATGGCAGCAGGGGACCCAGTGTGTTTTTACCATTTGTAAATGGTAAATTTTGTGTGCAATTTTAGGGAGCTGAGCTCATCATCTTCTGGTTCAAAACACTGCATTGTAGTAACTGGTTTTTCAGTTACTGCCATGTGAGACCAGTGTGTCCCTCCCCAAGTCCAGGGGAACACTGCACTGAATGAGTGATGCCAGTGTCGTATCATCACAGGCCATTGGGTATCTCAGGGCAGTCATTGCACTGCTGAGTTTGCAGCAGTTCAGTGGTTATTACCTGATTCTTGATGATGGTTATTGGTGCCTGGGGGCGTTCCCTGGAGCAGGAACTGAGCTCAGGCCAGAGTAACTTTGCCTCAATTCAGAGAATCTGGACAATAACTTCAGATGCATTAGACAGTTCTAATGCACAGGAACGTATGTGCTGACCACACAGCACTGGGCAAGCCACGATAAAGGAGATGAGATTTAAGTACTGGTTTGTCTTTTCACACAGCTTACTTTAGGGCTTAGAAGCCCATATCCAATTAGAGCAGCCAGGCAATTAACAGCAAAACAGTTGAGCCTCATCTTCATTTAGTGTACATTAGTATGGCTGCAGTAGCTGCAAGGAAGCTTCAGATTTATCTGAGCTGATCTGGTCCTGCCTCCGTTATCTCCATCTTGCAGAACTTGTGTTTTCAAACATTGCTGTGTGTTACTTATCTGTAGCATCATCAAAGCGTCCATTTTCTATCTGTCTCTGTTTTCCTTTGCTTCCAGTGCTATCCTGTGCCTATCTGCCAGCACTACTCACAGTGACCCCTTAACAGTGAGGAGCTGCTGTTACCAGTTTCTTCAGAGAAAGCAACAGCTTAGGAAAGCACTTTTGGAAGACTGGGAAATAGCAATAGGCAGGAAAACTGAGGCACAGTGAGAAACTGGCATACATCAGCACCTTAGGGAGACACCCTTCTCCAAAACTGTCTCTCTGCTGAAGTGTACTTCTAATGTTGTCCTGAAAAAAAATAGGACTGTTTTGGAAATAGTGAAACACTTGCTTCTCTACTTCATTCACAGAATCACTTGAAGGAAATAGTTTATCTTCGAGACTTCTTTGCCATTTTCTGCAATGATGCTTTATTTATTCCTTTAATGGTGAAATTCTTTACTCCCAGCTCCAAACTTCAACTCCTCACAGCATTATCATGAGATCATATCTCAGAGATGATGTCTTGCTTGGAGAAAATGCAGTCAAATTGTGGTAGCAATGGTAACGAGAAAACGGTTGGACTAGATGATCTTATAGGTTGTTTCCAACCTTGTGATTCTATGATTCAATGCCTGCTGGTCTCCTCAAGGAAGAAAGCAAAGCAGCCATGTAGCAATTGTTGTCTCACAAGTTAGGGTGGCAATGTGAGAAGAAAACTTTTAAGAGTTCAGAAAACTTTCTTTGAAAGTCCATTCCATTCTACTGGAACAGAGGTCCCAGTGTTCAATTAATTCAGATAGTTAGAGTACACTGCTTCCTTGATACTCAAGCACCTTGAGGAGAGGAAGGGTCTGGTTTCATAGGTGCTGGCAGGTTTGCTTTGTTAACTGTCTTTTACAGATGTCAGAGTTGAAAGATAGGGATTGGAGTGTCTCATGGATATGAGGAAATCAAGGATCAGACCTCGGGTCTCATGTTACCAGATACAACCTTCACTGCACCTCCCACCCTGCAACTGTAAGCACTACAGTAATTGCTTCATCTGTGCACCAGGGTGAGAAGTTGCAATATCACTTTGTGGCTTCTCCAAATTATCTTTGCCCATGTCCACAAAAAGCTCAGGGGTGTAAATCAGTGTGACCTCCCACAGAGAGGAGACAGCTGGAAAAGAAAGTGCTGCCTTTGCTTCCAGGCAAAGGGGGTAGGCTTTAATCTCACAAGTGATTGATGATGCAGTATTTTTGGAGAGGAGTGGAAAGAGGAGACATTGGTGGTCTTATCTCACAGAGCTAGGTCAAATGTCTCAGGGTGTCAGCTGCTGACATTGGAGTACTTCTACCAAAATATTTCAGTCACTGAGGCCTGAGCAAAATCATTTGCTTTGGCTGAAACAAGAATGGCACCTGGAAATAAAATCTGACTTGTGGCAATTAGCAGGCATAGAGATCTCTCCCTGTTCATTGGGGTCTTGAGCTAAAGGCCTTCTTGTCTATCTGAATATGATTCAGAGCTGCTGTACCATCACTGAATCACAAATTCTGGTGGTGGACAAAGGAAGGCAGTGCTAACTAGAGCTGAGATCAGTACTGCTGCAAGATTGTTGGGAAGAGAGAAAGTTCTGGACTTCTGACAGGGTCTTCATCTGTGGCTAGTGAAGGGTTTCGTGACTGCCTTAGCATTCCTTATACCAACAGCTGAAAGGCAGGAGGGTGTTCACTGCATTTATCCTTTTTCTCTTTCTTTATTAACTTTATTAATTCTTCTATTCTGCGTAAGGAGGAAATAGAGGAAGAGAAATGTGTGGGGTTATTTTTTGGTCTAATTACTGTGCCTGATTTTTTCCTGCTGCTTTTAGACATTTACTGAAGGTTTTACCACTTACCAGCATAGGTGAAAAAGAGTCCTTGTTTCAACAAGTGGCATAAGAGTAACCATTTAACCATTTTCTAGGTCTACTGACATGCTTCCAAAATCCAGCTCTGTCGTTGCCCAGATGTGGGCAATTTGATTCCTGTAGTAATGAAAGCCCTTAGCAGCAGCAGACATTATACTTTAAGATCTCTGTGCGCTGCCTACTTCTTTGCATGACCAAATAATGCATTTTCAAACATATTGACTTGATATTCTGGTCATTATCTTCAGATATCCTTAGCTTATGATAAATATAAAAATCTAAGATTGCTTTTTGGAAAGAATTGTGAAATATAGAACTGTTATGTTCTGCAAAAGTTGATGGCTGAGGCAGAATGGTTCGTGTACTGGTAACAATCCGTGGTGTCAGTTGGGTGTCTTCCATTTGAGAAACCTTGGCTATTTTCATAGATGGCAGCTGGATGACCTCAGTGATGGGAATCGGGGCCTCTTGCCTCACACAGAGAAAGCCCTTCAACCTTTAACTAGCCAATCTTCAATTTTATTTTAGCTAAAGATTTTTAGGCGCTGTGAGGTGCTAAAGAGGATCTCACTGAGCTGCTATTACCTCAGCAGCAGCTGATATGTAATGAATTATTCAAGAATAGCCAGTTCCTTCATTAATTTTAATAGCTCAAATTTTCCACCATGTTCTAGACAGTGCTGCCAACTGGAGTATGATAAGGTAAGCCCATTATTTCTTCGGGCCTTTTTCATTGTGTCCAGGTTTACTTACCTGAGGGCCTTTATTGTTAATGAGATTAGTAGCAAACAGTGCTAATTTGGGGCAGATCTACAGCAGTCAGCAGAGGCAACAGAACTCCCCTGTCTCTTGTGGCATCCCAAAGCTGTGTCCTTACATAGGGAAGGTTCCTCTGCATGTACAGAAGTGGACTCAGCTGCTAACTGCTGACCTCTGGAACTGAGAGTAACCCTTCAGACAGATGGCCTGGACTCGGCAGAAGCTAATAGGCACTTTCCATCTTTTGTACAGACTCGTTCTCCTGAAATTGTTACCAGGTCTCTAATATTTCTCCAGAGTGGGCAGACTGTAGCATTTATGAACCAGTCTATTTAGTAAACATCTACGTGGATCAATCTGGTACTGCTGGTGCGTATGCTAGTGGCATCTCAGTGCCATGCACGAATCCTGTCCGGGCTGCTGATAAACCTCAGCATGATGTAATAGCTGCCACAGCAACATGGAAGCTAATTTGGTGACTCTTGTAGCCTATCTTTCCCTGTGTTTCTGCTCAAGCTCAACAACAGAAAACGCTTTCTGACACTGAAGCAGTGTTGGCAGTTTCTGTACATCTTTCAGTGTGCAGAAACATTCTTGTTTCTGTTCATGGGCTATCAACCTCAAAATTACTCCACCTTTTGTTTGTTTCCACTTTCCTTGCTGAAAAAAGAATCAATCTCATGATGGAGTTAAAGGCAAAAAATTGTTTGTCACCAGTAGAATTTACTTTTTCCATATGGTACTGTGTTGCATTAAGAAGCAAGATTGAACTAGTTCATCCTTTCTCTCCTTCTCGTAAAAACTGTGCATTACATAGATCAGAGGATTTCTCCAGCACAGGTCTTGGAAAGGATTTGCACCTGGGGCACTTATCCTTCTTGAATTTAGGACAGTGCAGATTTTGTCAGAGAGAAGAAGAGAGTTCACTCCAAACCCATTTCTACAGTTGTTGCACCTGCCCCGACTGTTCATATCTTCAGAGAGCTTAAGTTGCTGTAAGGACGTGATCAGATGTAGCCTAGCTGCACTTTAGAATGTTTTTAAGGAAGGCAGAAATCTCTGTAGCTGCTTTTGTTATCACATATTTTAGGAGAGCTAAGATGAACTGCTGGGAGAAGAGGCTGACACAAGCAGTGCTGGCCATGGTGATGAATTGGTCCATGGATTAGCCCATGAGTACCTAACTTGCCAGTGGTTCATTGGTCATGAATATGCTGCTAATAATGCATTCAAGTATAGTGGCTTATCCACAGACCTGGCACTAAGACTTTGATTGATAAATGAAGGACAGACCTTGCTAAAGGAAGGTCATGGTTAGGGGAGTTTTAATTGTTCAATCTTTGTGGATGGAGCATGAAAGAACAGCATCTAATAGTGAGAAATCAAAGTGTCTCCCCTCACAGTTTGCTAAATAGCAATATCCATATATTTGTGTTTTAAGATGTGGAGAGGATATCTGCAGATCTCTAATTATTGCACCTGCTGGCTCTTCTCATCTGCCTCACATGGAGGTTGGACTCTGTTCTCCACGTCATACCCATTTCCACTACTCATCAGTGCCCCCACGAGATTATTCTGGGCGCTACAGATCTTCGCCATGAAATCAGGCACCTGTAGTCTGCTGTGTGGTCTAGCTTCTGTTCCCAGCTAACAGGAATGCACTGCTCTTATGTTATCTTCCAAAGTGACCCAAGTCTAAGGCCACTAATCTCATGTTTAGTAGTGAAGCAAGAACGTTAATCATCTCAGATCAATTTTACAGAGCTGCCAGGGCAGTTAGTGCTGAGCAGCTGGCAGAGGGAGCTGCTACTCACTCTACATTCAGGGCACTGCTGCTGTCTGTTGTTCCACTGCATTGTGGGAATGAGACTGTGCTGCTTTTAGGACCCAACAGATTTCAGCTGCTTCATGCTATCATTAATCCTGCAGCTTTTTCTTTCCTCCCTTTTTTTTTTCCCCCTTATCAGTTTTGCACAATTCTTAGCTTATCGTTTTAATTCACTACTTTCTGTTTTCCCCAGTGTACCACACCTGCTTTCACTTTCCTAATAAACAAGAACACTATTGTTTTTTCCCAAGCCAATGTATTTATTATGCTCAGTCACAGAGTGCCTATTTGAAAACTTAGCAAAAAAGCCAAACAAACCAAACCCAAACTTTCAATTATAATTTTGATTTTTCTGCTTAATGCTCCTTTACGATCTGGCACATGGTTGTTTTCAGCTCTCTGAAAGCAGCGTTTTCAGAGTTGTAATGATGGGTAATTGGTTTGTACTGGGCTGTTTGCACACAGCAAACATAACTGCGTGCAGATCATTGGTAACTAAGCAACCAGTTATGTTTTTAATTCTGTGATCAATTCCTCGCTATCTGTCAACATTAAATCTAACACAGCAAGTGCCCATAAAGGATACAACAAGTTTTGAAGTTCAGATCCCATCATCTATAGGACTGGAGGCCCTGGCTCACTGATCTGACTGCAGGCTCTGGCAGGCACACAGCTTTTGTCTTTGTGGATGTGAATGTTTAACGGGCTTGATGGCTAAGGTAAGCAGTACCCAGAAGCAGTTAATTACCTGCCCTATTTTTCTGTGATTTAGACAGTGATAGCAAACACTTTTGCACTTTATCTACTAAAGCAAATCCTTAACCTTCAAAGGATTTCCTTTGTGTTGTTTGCCACTCGGAAGTCAGAAAGGCCGCTGACGCCAGTCTTGAGTTGCTTTACTCCTATATCCGTCCTGGAAGGTCATCTGGCAGTGCTTGCTGCATGGGCATTGGGCATATGAAAACTCTTGGTTTTCTGTTCTTTTTTCCATTATAAACATTTCTTTCTTCTATTTAACCTGGGGAAGTAGCACTCCAAATCCGAGGACTCAGAAAACTCCATGCCAGGGAGCAGCGAGAGGAACGTCCCTGGTGAGGAGGCTGAGGTGGGAACTGGCAGCAAGGCAGGTTGGGCAGCAGCCTTGGGCAAGGGGTGCAATCCTACTGTGCCCACACAGGAAGAGCAGAATAGGCCCCACAACTGTCTCTAAAATGCAATGAGCATTTCATGGTGCTTAGAAGGAGCTTTGCAGGTTCTATCTCCAGAATCTTTGCACTTCCCCCTTCTTACTATTGCTGCTTGCTGAAAAGAGCCATATGGATTTTGTACTGAATGTCACATAAATGCTAATACCTAAGTATATTTAGCAGTGGCATATGGGCAATAGTAAATGGAAATGAGTGCGTTTTTGGTTTCAATTATATAGGCAAGTTCAGTGAAGCTAGATGCTCCATGTTACAGGAAGCTCTGTTCACCTGGATCCCAGGACCAGACTTTGTCTGCACTTGGCTGCTCTGCCTGACTTGATCAACAGTGCTGTTGTTTGCCAGCCTGTATAGTAAGTCCTGAAGACTTCACCCCTTGCAGAAACGATAGCCACAACATACGTTGTGATTTGGGTGGTACTGCAGGGCAGTCAGCAATGTGACTGTCCTTTAGGGTGTTAAAGGCACAAATGTACGTGTTAGAATCAGCTATGTGAGCTGGCTCTGAACTGAGTCTGCCTGGTAACTTCCAGGCTAGCTGATGTCTGTACAGTCACATTACCACGTCATGATAAATCTACAAAATGGACTTTGCTCTTTTTTATTTTTTCAGTGGTTGGATGATTTAATATTGGAATCCCAAGGAAAAAAAAAAAAAATCCAAGCAGTTGAAAATTTTTCCTGAAACTGTAGATAGTATCCCTTTCGATGATAACACATGATTTTATCTGCTCTGATTAAAAGGTTAATTACATTTAGGGCGTTTATATACAGAGGAAAAGTGACAGAATCCTGACAGATTTTTGCAACTTGCTAGGGAGTTTCTTTATAGCAAATCCACTGCAGTCATTACAGTACCCATTTTTGTCACAGCCTGATGTCTCTTGTTTATAGCCTCGCCTGCAACATTAAATAGCAGCCATAAAGCATTTTGCTACTGGTCCTGCCAGCTGATGAGTCCTTTTTAAAGCCTGCTCATTGCACTGCATGCATTTCTCTTTGCATAGGGAAGTAGTTAGCTTTGAATGTCACCCAGTCCTATGGAGGCAAGTGGGAAGATGGATTGTGCTGGCAGTAATCCATCCATCTGTTCATCTGCCAACACTAATGTTTAGCTTTTCAGGCTCCCAGTTGTCTTAAATAATGCTGACCTACAGGATTCTGGGGTGGGAAAGGTCACATAGCTCATTTTGTCTTACTTGAAAGTAATTAAACTTTCAGAGGTGTTATAGCTACATGCAGAAATTCTTGACAGACAGTATTTGTGAAGCTGAGGTTAAATCACTTTCTGAGGAGCTGTGTTGTATGAGACTTTTACCATCATATTGGCTGTAGCATAAGGCACCATCTTCTCAGGGCACTTCTTAAAAAAGGAATTTGTGAAGGCTTCAGATCTACTTACTAGGAGTGATTGGGTATCTGCATAGGCAGTATGTCCTCTTTTTTGATTGATACCACCCAACTGTAGTGTGGTTCTGTCTCTCCCTGCTGTAGAGTGTTCAGCTTTGGGTAGGTATCAGTACTTGGAGACAACTGCAAAGGCTTCAGACTTCAGTGCTGTGTAGGAGCCAAATTAGTTATTAGAAGAAATCTGGTTGTTTGCCTGCAGCTCAGCCATGTTGCTGCTCCTGGATCAGCTTAGTCCTGCCTTGATAATTTCAATTAGCAGTCAGGGACTTCTGTCAGCTACCATGATCTGTGTCTTATTTCTTTTTTTCCCCCAGTTGCAAAAAAAAAAATATTTTATATATAGCAATCTTCATGAGATACTTGGAACATTTTGCAGAACGGGAAGAAAGTCATGATGTCTCTTATTGCTAGGGAAATGCAGAGCTCAGAGCTGGTTGGGAGCAGCCAGCTTCAGAACCTGCAGCAAGGCAGTGGCCTTGGAAGGCCCACAGGGTGTCTTGACACCGGTTCTGTGTCTCCTTTACGCTTAGCACCATGGGGCTATGTGACACAGCCAGTACCTGAGATCCATGGTGCAGGATGAGGGGTCTGGCTTAATGTCCTTATCTTCTCCTTCACTTGCTTAGAAAGAACTGCAGAATTGCTATGTTCATTCTTACTTTTCTTCAGCATCTTACATGTGTATTGGCTGACCCACACTGCAAGAAGATGCAGTTATCTAGTGTGTTCAAGCAAACAAACCCATTTTCTTGCAGCTGACTTAAAACAGAGGGGCAAATCTTGTCTCCCATCAACTTTTGGAGTATCAAGTAGTGGAGCACCAAAAAGACAAAGTCCATTAGCAATACTAAGAAGTTAAAATATATATATGTGTGGTTAGGAGCATCCTTAGAGCATGAGCATGTTTGCTGATATTGATCAGTCATAGAATTTGTTTTTTGATGGTGATGATATATAAACATTGTCAGTAAGCTACTTATGATGTGATGAACGTGTAACAAAGATCTTATTTAAAGATATTATGTTCCTATAGCCTCCCCCATCTCCCAGAGCAAAAAAAAAATAGTTCCTGACTATGTCACCACACCTCATTAGTGGTGAAACCTTTCTTCCACCTGTGATGCTCACAGACACCCATTTCCTTGTTCCCAGCTGGGAGAAAGATGATGCTACTCTTGTTTCTGTGCACCCTGCCCTGGCCAGCAGCAGGTCAAGCAAGACATTAAGCTTGCTAATTGCTAACCACAGCCTTTCCTGTAGGGAGTACACCAACTGGAGTCTTCTCCAGCCATCACTATTGCTAAAGCATCTAATATAGGCAGGCTGACAAAAGGAGCTGGAGGAAAAAAATATTTTCATAGCTAATTGAAGTGGAGGTGAAGGAAAGAGGTGCAAATCCAAGTTGAAAGAGCAGCCTTTGTCTCTGATAGTCAGCTGGGAAAAATAATTTACTGGAGTATTCAAGAATATGAAACACAAGCAAATAAATGATGCTGACAGTCTGATCAAAGAGTTGCTGTATGAGAGAAAGCCTCTGTCAGTGTTGGCTAGGCCTCTGTGCTTAGGAATCTTGCCTAATAAATTTGATGAACAGCCACATGTGATGTAGGAGAAACTCACTGAATTTTGCTCTTGGGATCTGTTCGTGTCATAAAGTGCTTTCACACTCCATAGTCCATTAAAATCACATTTATCAAAGGATGCAGAAGAGAGTTAGAGTGATTTTGTCTCCAGGTCCTTATTCACATGAGAGTGAAGGATCTGAAGGCATGAGTGATGGAAAAGCTGATACATCACTTGGATCTGATCTACGCAGGGGCAGTTACTGGCAAGACTGGCAGCGTAATGATATTGTTTTGGATCTGTTCTTATGGCATAAATAACAGCTTTCTGGAATAAGTGCCCACCAGGTGATTACTTACCAGGAGCGGTACCACGGTTAGCAGTAAAAAGTTCTTTAATGAGTTTGTGCATGTTTAGAGCAACTCCTAGACAAAGCACAGCAGAAAACATAGAACTGTTGTTAGGATAATAAGCATGCTCTAAAATATACTATTTGTATTAAAATCTGGGCCACAAAACAAGCACCTTGCAGTCTGTACATCCCTCAATGGGCTCAGGTAAATGGTGTGTGCAGAAGAAGTCTGCTGAGATTTTATTGCTCTTTTATTACGATGTCAGTAGCCTGGATTAGAAATGTTACTCCTGCATATTGCAAGGCCAAAGAGAGAAGTGACGTTTTAGAAAGCCAGTTCCTATACCCGACATCCCTGGAGAACTTGGTGCAAGGTGACAGTGCCCAACTGCAAGTGGAGCACAGCCTGTCCTTGCCAGCGGTCACTGCCTCATTACTCAGCTTGGATGAAGGGTAAGAGATCACACTGCACCATGTACTGCAGAGAAAGCTGTGAGGAAGTGCACTGTGCTGAGCCTCTGGAAAGCTGAGCAAAGAAAGCAGTATTGCAGTGGCTTTTCCGCACTTGAAACAGCTCTTGAAAGGCAGAAGTTTGCTGGTGGCTGTTGTGGTAGCTGAATGAAATTGTCACTTGTGATAAGACCTTTTGAGAGCTAGGGAAACTCTTGGCTCTTTGCCTGCTGGCTGAGCTCCAGGTAATTTCACTGGAGCCAAGTTTTTGACTCTGTGTGTGAAGTAAATTGCCAGGGTGAAGCTGCAGAAATAGTGCCTGGTAATGAAAGGCGGCCTGCAGATATCCTCGTAGTACTGAAGCAGCAGAGTCCTGCTGCTGGCAGGAGTGATGGTGCTGGCTCTGCGCTGCCTTGTTCCCATAAAAGGGAGGAGGATTCAGAAAGTGCACAGTGCCGCTGAATCCATTCTGGTTGTCATTCAACTGTCCATTTATAGGCAAACTCACACTTTCATGCAGAATTTTTTTGACCTGCTTTTTTTCTAGCTTTCCCTGAATTCCCACCAACCCCAGGGACTATCCATCAATATCACCATAGCAACGAGAAGTCATTAATGGTGTCCTGCCTATCGACAGGGTGTACACGGTGCTGTGCTGGGTGGTGGGCTGTCACCATCAGCTTCTGGGAGAAAGAAGAGAGTTTAGAGCCACTGTGGGGTCAGACCTCTTGATCTCCATCCCCTGCCTTCCTCTAGAGGGGTCCTGCATTGCATGGTGATGGTAAGGGACATATCTCTTTCCTTAGCAAGTCTTAAGCAGTGTGTGCTGCAGGGAACTGCTGCCAGAAGAAGCTGGAGCAGGGTTTGCTGCAGAATTATTGTTAAATGTGCCTCTCTTGGGTTTGTTTGCATGCGGCTGTGGCACTGAGAGATGCTTTACATTGCAAATAAGTGACTTATCCAGCTAGCCTACAGGGAGTTCCAAGCAAAGCAGGAGGCTCAGGGGCCAGGAAAGGGGAATGGCAAGTTAAACTGCGAGGTTAGATAAAAGACATGTCATATAACTCTGCTAAATGGTGAAGGAAGGGGAATTCTCAGCAGATGTAAATTAGCATTGACAAGCTCTACTGATTTACACCCAACTCTGGTCTGGCCCGCTGTCTAATTAGATGAAAAGCATCAGCATCTGAAAGGGAGGGGTTGTTTAGAGAGGCCCACAGGGAGACTTGGGAATTGAGGAGTTGAAAATGTGCAAACAAGAAGAAAAGAAAGAGACTTTCTTCTTTCTAGTAGGTAGGAAGAGAAAAGGCTTGTGATGTTCTGACGCAGAGGCAGAGCCTGGCCAGCTGCACCAGCTCTCTGTCAGGGCTCTCACTGCCTGGTAAAACGAGCAGCATGCAGCTTTGGACTTTTTAGGACTAATCCCTAGGTTGACACAGTTGATTGGAGAACAGCCTTCCCAGATTTTCTTTAGAAGCATTGCTTTGGACCTCCACGCTCAGCAGAGTGGGCAGTGTGACTGCCTGTGGACACCCTCGCTGAGGAGGACTGTTGGCATTGCTGCAGTCCAGGTTTTCTCACGCCAAACCTGCCCCTGCAAGCAGTACTCCGGTGTCTGGCAGCCTTGAGAGGTGACCAAATAAGTCGTAGGATGAGATCATCTCCCTGACCCTCCACAGCATCTCCCTCCTCCCTTGGACATAATTCTGAGTTCGCCAGTGGGGCATGCACTGTTGGCTTGAAAGGACTCCACTCATCCACCTTCCATCAGCTTCAGGAGGTGCTGGGCTAGGTCCCAGTGCAGATAATGAACTAAAATCAATAGAATAATGTTGGGAGATATTTTTCTACTAGGCTTCATATTGCCTTGTCGGAAATATCAGTGAAGGAAGTCACTAATGCACTCAAAATTCAAGGTTTAGGGGGCAGAAGCTGATGACGTATACCTTACTAGCAGAATTAAGGTGTGATATCCTTCCTCTGCCATATGCACTTCAAAGAGCAGACTGGGACTCTTGGTGCAATGTTAGAACAAGAATTAGGAATCCTTTCAGCAACCCTGATGGATCCAACTTTGTAGGACTGGTTCTGTGTTAACACCCCATTCCTTCTCGGTTGTGTCTTGCTAGTTGGTCCAGCATCAGGACTCAGGTCTTATACATCCTGAGATTAAATAGGTTGAATTATGCTGGTAAAAAAGCACCTGATTTTATTTTCCATTTAGTATGACTTGATTTTTTACTTCTTTCTTGCTGCAGACAAAATTCATTTGTGCCTTGCCTAAACTATTTGCTGCGGTGTCCAAGTGGGAACTGGATGGTGCCAATCTGTACAACAGGCTCCTGTCTAGCTTTGTGCTTCCCAGAACTGGTGGGGGCTGGATGGGTGTTCCCGGTTCAGGTCTACCTCCAAGAAGCATGTGCAACTGATCTGGGGATCTTGGAGCCAGACAGGGAACAGGGTTGGAGGCTGCAATCAGTTCAGGCTAATGGTGCTTGCTGTGTGCTACTCAGCACCAGGATGGATGGTAGACAAGATCTTCTCTGTGTGACCCCCAAAGCATGGGACTGCTTGGTTCGTGGTGTGTACACAGGGCTGGGAAGTTGATGAAGGTCCCAAATGTCAGCTGAGTCAAACTAAGCTTTGGCTCTGCCTGATTGTAAACCCCATGGGCTCTTCCTCCAGCTGAGGAGGGGAGTGGAGTCGCTAATGGTGTTCCATGAAGTGCAGAATCTGTTGTTCATATGCACCCTGTAGGGCAACAGGAGCTGTGGGCGATCTGTCCTGGAATGGGTTTCATTGCAAATAGGACTTTCTTTCTCCTCCTCAGAAGTCATCCAGTGGAGTTCAGAGTGCTGACCCACTGAAAGCTCTGCAGGTGCTGCTGTGTGATGCTGTCTCCTAGGGTGCCTCACAGCACTTGCTGCCACGTTACTCCAGCTGGGACTCAAGATGTCACGATTGTGTCTCCAAGAGCCTTTACTACATAAACTGAGATACTCAGCCTTCTTTTGCCACAAGGGGAGTGCTAATCTGTGCAATCCTTCTGCTACACTGTCAGGAGGACTGCTGGAGTGATATCCTCCAAGAGACAGAGTGGTGCATTGGTGAAACAAAACAAGGTACTCCTTCCCAAAGTAAAGGAAACAACTAGGAGTTCAGGTCACCTTGAAAGTGCACTACTGAAATCAGTGAGCTGGCCTTTCCTTCGAGGCAGTCTGGAAGTATCCTGTCATCACAGCCTTTCTGAATGAGGAACACAAGGAGAAAACTACACTGTGTCATAAGAAGAAGCTGCTGAGACTTAAAGAGCAGCCAGAAAAATTCATCAAGGGCACTGCTGCCAAGTGCACAGATGTGTGGAACAGTAGGACCCCTCAGGTGCAACCTTTCATGTCAGTCAAGCAAATTTTCCAAACAGCTTGAAAAATTCCACAGAAAGAAAGCCAAGAATGCTTAAGATCTCCAAGTGATTCCTTAAAATTTTGTAATCAGTTTTTCCACTACTTTCAGAATATTTAGTAGCTAATCTGACCAAAATAGGAGTTCACATACAGTAATTCCTACATTCTCCATGGTGGAAGTGTTTGTGCTATAGCACAATGATGTACAGGAGATTATATAGAGGAATTCTTTTTCTCTAGAACACCTGGATGCTAACCGTATACCTCTGGCTGCTGTGATCATGACCTTGGCCAAGACCAATTCTTTTTCTGGAAACAATGGCAATGGTGGAGATGCTTTGAAAGTGACCTGAGTTAAGCAGTGACCACCAATGGGCTGTGTAAACTTGTGTTGAATGCAGTAGGATGGGAGAATAGGATGAGGGAAGATTTTCTCTATGTTCTCTAGTTTTGAAACTAGATGGCAGATTTTTCCTCTTGTTATTAGCGATCCTCATTTGTGTCATGGAGCAGACAATGAAAGCTCTGATGAAACTCTAAACTCAGGGAAAGTTGCACTCAATTGCTTAACCTAAGAAAGGAAAGAAACCCAGGAAACTGAACCCATTTAGATAATTGCTGTGGTTGTACCTTTGCTGCTACAATTAACAGACACACTGTAAGACTGGTTGTTGCTTTAGCCGTTAGAAGAGAAAAAAGAAAAAGAACTACAGTTGTCTAATTGTTGTACTGCATCCACTAGTTCCTGCAGCACAGCTTTGGTTAACTGAACATCTAAGAAAGCAGACAGTCACAGCACCTTTATTTTTCTTGTTGACCTTTAGTTTGAAAAAGAAGATGCTTATGGCATTCTTTCCCTTGAGACTGCTGGTGTTCTGCAAAGCAGCCAAAGCGGTGTGATGCGCCTGTCAGGGCAGGAGAGAGATCGTGCTGTGTCCGTTGGGTTTGCTGTAGTAGAGCACAAAATTCACAGCAGCGTTGTACCTTGTTAAAATCCTGTGTACAACTCTTTGAAATGTGCCTTTTGCTTCCCTCTAGCTGGTTGGATTTCTGAAACAAAAGGGAGACTGTGCTTTGGTGCAATTTGCAAAACCTATGTCAGAGAAATTAGGATAAGACCTGAAGGCTTATTTAATCACTTATTTCAAGCTTGAATGAGATGGCTTCAGTTACTCCCCTCCTGTGGAAAAAAGGATTTTGGGGTGATGGGTATGACTCATAAATTAATCTGTTTGGGACTAAAGTGTTGCAAATGTGGAGAGTGGAAAATGTACCAGACTTGCTGAATCTCTCTGATGAAGGCAGGAGACACCTGGCAATAGCAAGTTACTCTTCTCCGTTGTCTGGGACAAACTGCCCAGTTTAACAAGTCTGTCAGGCATATCTCAGTGCAGCAAAGCCTGCGAGGCAGCACTTGGCAAATCTGCTCAGCCCTGCTGGACTCCATGTTCTCCTTTCTTGAGGCATTGTGAGGCTCTGTGGTCCCCTGTGCTGATGTCCCTGGAGACCTTGGATGTGACTGGTCCTCCCCACAGTGCCTTTCACCAGCACTGAACAGCTTATCCTCGTCCCTGCCTGCTTCATCCTCCTGGCATTTCCCTGGTTCTTTGCTGGGAAGGTCAGCCAAGCAGAACGGCTCTTGTGCGCTATGGGAAGGAATGGTTTATCCTTCAAGCTCTAATCCTCGAGAAATAAGTTCTCTGTGAGGATTTTGCAAGAAAATGAAGGTGAGTGGCAAGTCTCCAAGCAGGCATTTATCAGAGTAGTTGGGGAGAAGTTAAACACAATCACATGGTAGAAAATAAGCTGAGCATGCGATGCCTTTAGTCTTACACTTACTTAAGGCGTGAGGCTTATGATAGCCCGGAGCTGAGCCAGGGAACAGGCAATGTGATCAAACAGCAGTGATGTGCCATTCCTGCAGCAGCAGTCAACACTAAAGCTCCCTTTTGCTATTTGGTTTTTTCCACTGGACTCGAGGATTGCTTGACTTGAAAGGCTTTGGGGTAGGAGAGGACAGCATAGTGCTCAGGTATGCCAGGGAGTAACAAAGAGCTGCCAGGTTACTGCTGGGTTTGACTAGAAGAAAACAGGGTGCTTTGGAACTGCTGTGTACCTTTAGGATAGGATGAGTTAGGACCCAGAGCTGGAATGCTGTGTGAGAGATCAGCATTTACTTTCCTCCTTGCCTCACACTTATCGACACTCACTGGTTTCTACACCTGGGGTCACCTGCAGAGCATATCTATAGCTCTGTATGGGTCAGAGGACAAATTCCTTCATTTTGCTGTAGGTCCCAATGTTTCTTCAATGTCAGACTGCAGCTGAATATTCGATATGTACTGTGAGCCTGCAAGAATGTATTGAAAGGTCACCTTTGGCTTATCAGGCGTAAGCATATGAACTCAGATGGTTTATTCTGTCTCCATCTCCCTCTATCCTACAGCAGACAGCCTGGGATGTGCTTGTGGTAATGTTATTTTAGAGCTGACTACGTGGACGTGTGGTTTATGTTATAGCAGTGTCTCTGACCTGACACACTCCAGTATTTGAGCTGAAACTGTAATGCTCTGTGCCATGAGGCAGGGAGCACAAAGAATAGGGGAAGGAGAGAAAAGGGCCCAGTGTTTTGTGGTTGCTGTCCCAGGCAGCAGTAGCCCCGGTTGCTCTTGGTGTTTTATGGAGATTTTTGCTTGCAATTTAGAAACAAAACATCTCTCTTTCTCCACTCAATCCTGTTATTTTTGGCACATACCTACACGTCAGCAACCTCTACATGGCCTCCTCTGAGCAGTTTCTATCTCCTGCTGCCTCGAGCACAGCTCTATCTCTGCCTCTGGCCCCTCCTCTCTGCTCTGCCTCTGTCACCGCTCTGCCTGCCCCTCTGCCAGCACCAGCTTCTCCTGGCTGCTCCTTCCTCAGAAGCAACTTTTGCTACCCCACACACATCTCCATCTGGAAAATCCAGCCCTGATGAAGCAGCAGCAGGCACCCTGATGAAACTGGGCTCTGCTGTCCTTCAGGGTGAAGGGGTGCCCTCTCCTGTCACCGCTCTGTCACGCAGAGGCCAGCTCACAGGACACAGGCACCCCTGTGTGGTCTGTGCCACCATCTCAGCAGTTGTCCAGAGCTGCCGGCCTTCCTTCTTCACTCTTCTCCTGACTGTTTCCCCTCTTGTCTGCGCTCTTTTTTTCTTCACTGACTCACTTTGCACAGGGTTTGTGCAGCCTGGGTACCCGTCTCATGTAGGCTGTAGTTTCTCTTCAGCCTTAACTGTATGGAGCTCACTTCCACGGGCAAAGACAGCTTTATTTTCAGCTCTCACTACAGCAAGGATTGTTTTCTCTTTCGACTTAATCTGAAAGCAAAGTGCAGAAAGCACTCATCAACACCATCTCACAGGAGCCCCTACACAGCGACTGGCTCTCATGTCATCTCATTCTCTCTTTCTTAACAGATCATGTTATAACCTAAGATCACAGAAAGTCCTGATCACGTTTCTCTGCTGTCACCTGTGGGCTCCTCCAGAGCCGTGAAGAAGGGGAAACTCCAGCCCCACCATGAGAAGACTGGGTGAGAAGTGCCTTTGACATCTTGGGGAACAGCCACACCTTAAAAGCTAGTTTTAATTTTTATTTTTAGTAGTTATGAAGGAGTGTAATAGTATTCTTCATTTCACAGTGATCCACGGGAGCAACTTTGTCTTCCTTCTCTGGGATGATGTTAGAGATAGTTTTATTAACAAGGGAAAAGTATGTCAGTTTGAACCACTCTCAATCAAGGCATGAATTAAGCTGCCAGGGTTACTAGATTGGCTTCCAGGCAATACACTGCCTCAGGTGATTTAGTCTTCAGGAGTTATGAGTCTGTTCTTTCCCTTTCTGGTCAAGGTGTCTGTGCTGCTCCAGTAGTTGGCAGTGTGCAGAGAATCCAGCCTCATGACAGGCAAGCAGCCTGGACTGTAGCTTATATGATCTTATCTTGCTTTAGCAAAAGTCCTCTTTCTGGGTGTTCTAGCTGGTTGCTTCTTGCTTAGCTTGTTACTAGAGACTTTTGCCCCACCATCCCAGCTCTATGATGCCCTTATGAATCTCAAGCTAAGCTCATATCCTCTGCTTAATCTTATTTTCCTTTATGTATGGCCCTTATCCTCTCATTCCCTCTGCCTCTGGTTGCCAATGGAGGGAATGGGTGGGTCTCAAGCAGACACCGATGTCTTATGTGACTGCTGTCAAGTCCATGAAGCCCAAGTTTTTAAGAGAAATTAGATGTTTCACCATTAGTTGTAAGGAGGCCTGACTGATTTAGATCGCTTCTTCCATTTCCAAGGATGACTTATATACTTAAGCTACATCCTACTGGCTTTAACTGAAATTTTAAGTTTTCATTTTTTTGTATTGCTCTCAACACATGATTTAGTCAGTTATGTTCCCTGAGCTTACAGTGCTGAACACAGGACATAGGAACAACTTTGAAAACCACAATTTCTCTTTTTGAGCTGTAATTTGGGATGATCATTCAGGCCTCTGCTGAGTGTTCCAGAGGGTACATTTGTGAGGCACCTCTATCTCTGCACTAGAAAGGCTTTGGAGAGACTTGCTTAACAGTCATTAATCTGTGAAGGGTAAATAAGTCACCACCACTGAGCCGCCTTCTTCCACCTTGCTGCCTGAGCTTTCCTGCAAACCACACCGTTATGCCATCCTTTCCCACCCCTTCCCTCTTGCTCACCTCTCACATTTTTGTCTGCAACCCATTTGAGAAAACGAACTCATGCTTTCTTGTAAATCTTCCACCTCCTTACTGCTACTGTGCGAGTAAGCTAGACCTGCAACAAGCACTTCTAAGTATTCCTCACTAGAGATGACTAGTGTTTTGTGAGGGAGCTGCTGAGGGTAGCATAAACTTCTCCAAAATTAAAACAGGTAGTGTAAGGTCTCTGCTGGCTTGGCTAGAGGTGAAAAAGATTCCCTGCCCCAAGCCCTGTAGTTCATCACCTAGTTATGCTGCTATTTCTACCCAAGCTGTTGGTGTTCAGCTTCTGCATTCCCTAGAAGCAGGTCTGCTATTGCATCCTGCGAGCCATCACCAGGCTGCTTCAGTAACTCATCTTTCCTTCCATTCACAGGTCTTCTGCGCATGGCAACTCAACCCATGTGAGAGTCCACTTATGTGAGTACCCAGCAGCACACTTTGCTGTCTGTGGACATTGACTGCCATCTAAGAGACAAGCCAGCTCCCTCCTCTCCCCTTAGAAGCCACTGTATTAGAGCCTCCATGTGCATTTGCTATGACATACATCAATGTTGATGAGAGACAGGAACACTGCCGGGTGATCTTGAGCTGCCAAAATAATCAGCTCTGTGCGCAACATGGCTTAAAGGAGTTTTCAGTTAGCAGCATGCATCCACTAAAGAACTTAGACACTCATATTTTTTCTGGGGACTTCCACACTCTACACTCTTGCCACACAGGCAAGGCGCTTTTGGCCAATCCTGTGGAAAAGCGGATGTATCGGAGCGTGGAGAACCTTCACTGGGCAACAGTAGCTGACTCTGGGCTGTATTCTCACTGCCGGAGCCTGGATAACGAGATCATCTTTCGCTATAGAGGCACCCGTCAGTGGTCAGAAGGCTGTGTGGATGTGGCCCCTGTACGGAGCACATTGGACTCTTTGAGAAATCTTTCCATCCGTCCTAAACAGACATCGCAGTCAGCACAGAATGTGCTCCTCCCTCCCTATGTCAAAGTGCCTCAGTGGCTCTTCCCTTCTGCAGAGGACAGAGCCCTACGCGAGGATGCCAAAAAAGAGCTGAAGGAGAAGCTGAGGCTGCACAGCAGTAAAGTGGCAGAGCCCAGCAAGCCAGTGCGTCCACAGGCAGCCCTGACTGACCTGGCAGCACAGGAGTTTTCTGAATGCCAGATGTGCCAGCAGTACAAGAACGGTTGTGCTGTCAGCTGCTGCACAGTTTTGGTGGAACATGCTGCCCTAAGACATGGCCTCACAGGGAGACAGAGACTCTGTGTCGCACACAGGATCATCAGTCCAGAAGACATCAAACAGGAGGCTCAGAGGAGGCTTCGGCTCCACAGGCAGAATAGCTCCCCTAGCTTGCCCTTCCAGCATGCTGAGGAAAGCCATGAGATGGAGAAATCCAGAACAGCAGAATCCCTTGAACGACTCAGTGGGGAAACAGATGTCAAAGAAACACTGGGGCAGAGCAGGAAAAGCCACTGCAAAGGGAGGCTGTACATACCCACCTTTGAGGAATTCAAGCAAATGATAAGTAAGGAGGCAAATTCATCTGCTGGCAGCAGTGAGACAACAAAGTGCTTGAGTGAGGGGCTGCTTGCAAACCAGCCCCTGGATGAGGAGAGCAATAGGAACATCTGTCCAGAAGGTTTGAGAACCAAAGCTGTGAATGAAGCTGCCATCACAGTACAGGACGATGATGATGTGTTCCAAGAAAACCACACCTCTGCTGGATTTTCGCAATATCCAGTCACGTGGGATGGTTTCAGGCTAAGCAGCCCTGAAGTTAAGGACAGAACTGTCCAGATCTCCAGCCTGGATATATCCCCAGTCCCTATTTGCTCTAGCCCTATTCCACGATCACCTTTGCAGGCAGTAGCAATATGCAGAGCTGGACAGGAGATCTTCAGTGGTGAGCAGCAGAAAGGAGAGACAAGACAATTAAATGATGTCCTCCACCTTGCAGGGCAGTCACTGGCTTCTGAAGCCCAGTCCTCTTGCTGTCCATCGCTGCTGTTAGAAGGCACAGACTTGTCAAGCTATGGAGCTAAGCTACAAAAAATGAAGGATGAATTCATAGGTTCAGCCCTGGAACTTATTAAGAAAAGGTAACATGCTCTGTGGTGTCACCTGAAAGTAGTTCCTTTGTTAGCTATCTGGTCTCTCTCCTGATATGTGCATTTAACTCCTGTAGCATAAATATGCTGTTGACAGAGGCTTTTGTCTCGAGGTCTCTGCAGTGTGTTGACACATCTTTAAGCCACTGATCTTAAAATCCATCTTCGTTTGGGATTAAGAATAAAAAGAAATTCATTTTGTGCACCTTAGTCCCTTAATCCTGGCCAGACAGCAGTTATTATATGGAGCAGTTCTGGTGCTCAGTTTCCCACTCATTTTTTTTTCTGTGGTAAATCATTGACAGGCCTTTTTTTTTTTTTTCTTCCCTGGAATATTTGTTAAAAGTATAAAACAACAGAGAGAGAAAAAACATTCACACAATCCCTTTGGAAAAAAAGATATAAAGTCTGTCCTGTCATTGCAGAACATTAATTCAGGTAGTGTGATGTGCAACAAAAAGGGCTTTCACTTACTGTCTTTGTGTAGTGAACTGGCAAACAACTGAGAGTAGGATGATTTCTGTGAGTCTTTTACAACCCTCTGGAGATCAGCAGAGCCAGCAAGTGAAAGTACCTACTGTCCCTCTGCCAACAGCAGCACTGTGAGCAAAATAATTGTGTAAAACCTTCCTCCTTCTCCAGTTGCTTTATTCCTCTCTCTGGGTAAGATGCTCACAAGGACTGCTTTCTCTGTCCTGGTTTTGGACACTGCAATCCTGCTACTTTCCTTCCTTCCAAAGAAATGGAAACTTTCCCATGCAGGCAAGTGGCACAGCAGGAATCAGCAAAGTTCTGGAAGTTAGGAACACCGGGCAGTGTCACTGTGAGCGCAGGCTGATGGGAAAAGGAGTGCTGGTGGAGTGGCTTGTTTCATAAGCCTGGCTTTCTGGACTGGCTTTGCCAAGAATTACATTTGACTGGCTTCCTGGCTGCTTCCAGCATCTGCAGACACAGTGTTGAAATGCCAGGGCATCAGCCTTGAACACTGGCTTCGTATCTGTGGAATGCTAAGAGCTCTGAGACTGGACTCTTCAGTATTAGAGATGATGTGACTTCTGCACAGGAATGGGAGTCATCTGAAATAGCCTCTATTGAGCTGTAGCTGCTCCTGTAAACAGAACCAGAATGATGAGCAGAAATACTTTAGCAACTCTGTAATCCAAAGCTTCCTTCAGCTGTCCAGCTTAGCCTTTGTGCTAGAGTATGAAAGCCTGATGAGGAAATAGACCAAAAAAAGCTGTAGCATGCAACCGTTTTCATTGAGTAGGCTATTTTTATCTTCAATGTGAAATGAAATACACGGAATGGCACAAGCTATGAGTAACAGCATAAGAACAGCTGTCTGGGCAGATCAAAGGTTGACTAAGTATCCGGAGCCTCAGGTGCATGCATAGAAGGTATACAGGAACTGGGTAGTGCATGTGGTATTTCTTCCTACTACCCTCTCTGCTTCCAAATACTTTCTGCTCAGGCCTCTTATGATTTCAGTGCAGTTTCTGTGCTTTTAATATCCTAGTAGCCTTTGTCTCTGTAAATGTATTCAGTCTCCCTAGTTGGGTTTGTTAAAATACATGGTATTATTTTGTAATCACCAGAATGGGAAATCATCTGAAAATGTGAATGGCAGTATTAGAAAGATTGTTTCATGTCAGTGAACAACTCTGACCTGTTTATTTTAGATAGTAACAACAGTTAGTGGTAGAGGCTGTTATTTGTTCAGGATAGCAGGAGGGAACTCATCTGTTGGCATTGTCAAGGTAGTGTTTAGTGGGAAACACTTGTTTCCTTTGGCTGGAAAAGTCTCCATTTTCCATCATTTCACCTGAGACTTAAAGAGGTGAATATTCGTTTATAACCTAAGCTGATTCTCACTACAGAGGTAGGAGACTTCTTGTCTTTTGGGTCCTACGTTGTGATGACTGGGCTACATTTTTTCCTAAGTCTTACATGAAAGGAGCTGAAAGCTGGGGATTTGGTCCCGTTTTCTGATATAGTGGTCAGCAAGCCTTTGATAGAGATGTTGTGATGAGACAGGTGAAATTCTCTTCTCTTTCTGGTGGTTTTGTGTAAGTACTACAGTTCTACAAATCAGCTTTGTTTGGTAAGTTAATTGCCTTCCTGTTAATTTATATATATCCAGAGGGTTCAGTACATGTATATAACTATTCTTATGTTATCACAAGGGACAGGAGGCAAAAAAGTTTCAGAATGCCAATTTCAGAGCCCTAGCAGCTGGATCCTCATGAGCCATGCCATCGTGCTTACAGCCATTGGTTAGCTGCACCTGGCTGAGCTCCCTCCCTCTCTTAGGAGGGCAGAGCACAAGGAAGGAGCAGTACACAGGGAGCATAGTAAGGTGTTGGGAGAACATTGTGAAAGGAGGAAAAAATGAGAAGATGAATAATCCCAGAGGTGTAAAAGAAAGGATACTCTAAACTCAGTTTACACCACCGTCTAGGTGATGTGAGCGCTATGAAAAAGCAGCATGCTCAGCTCAGTCTTACAGTGTGAATCAGCAGAGACTACTGCAGGCTGTAAAGAGGAAGGCTGGCAGCAGTGATGGTCCGGCTGGGGAGGTACAGCTGCAGGAAGAAACGTACAGGGAAGGGAAGGCTGAGAGCAGGGATAGGAAAGAAGCAACATCTAGCTTGGGCTGCCAGCTCACCAAACTGCTGTAAAAGTTACAAAGGAAAGTGCAGCTTCTTCCTGAGAGCGAGGTGTGTATGGTTGAAGGTGTCATGATCAAGAGAAGATAATATTCCAGTTTTGCTGCTAAGCTCGGATACACCCTGTTGCCTCTATGTGCCTCAGCATACTCTTTTCCTTTTTTATTTTGTATATATAGCTATTCTGAGCAGGAGCAAATTTTGGAAACGTTTTTTGGCTGTGGCAGATCCTCATCAAGAGTTTCTTACTCCCCCAACCTCTGACATCCCTCCGTTAGGTGTGCCCTGCTCAGCTCTTGGTATTTTACCCAAATCAGTGAAATATTATCGAGATGATCTGGGTGGGAATATGTGAGGGAGGATATATTTCAAACGCAGGTGGTTTCAAAGAATTATTCTAGAATCTAGATCATGGCCACATACAGTGCTGAAGGAGTGATACTGCCACATGGTTGGGGACAGGAGAGAGGAAAGAGACAGGACCAGGCCAGTACCATGGGACCACAGCCCTGCTGTGTGCCTGTAGTGTTCTAATACAGATACACAGACTTCTCCAGGACAGTGTGGCTTTTTGCCTCTCCTTCTTACAGGCCAGGAGGGTCGAAATGGCACTTCCAAATCCACAGAGCAGGACATTAGCACAGCAAAAGCCAGGAGTCTGCTGTTACACTGTGCCAATGCTGCACACCCACAGCTCAACTCTTTTTAATTTGGTAAATCTGGTGGTGTCAGCTGGGACCTGGAAGCACTGATGGAGGAAGATGAACAAGTATCAGCTGCAAAGTTGCAGACCAACTTTTTTGGCCTGACAACAAGAGCCAGTTTGTGTTCTGGGAGATTTGTTCCCTCTTCAATGATTTCAGTATTGGCTGATGGTTTGTTGTCAGAGCCAACTGTCATTCATCGTAAAGAAAATGCCCATCTGTCTCATGTGTTTGCTCGTAGCTGGCAGTGTTGGAATTGTGCATTAGCAGTATGACCTACCAGCATCAGTTCACAAGTGAAGCCTTCAAAAAGAAGCAAATTTTATCCTAGAAGATGTTTGTTAAGCATAAGGTACATTCATAACCTTAAATATTTCCAGCTTCCACTATGCACAGACATCCATATTCTGTCCTGACAACCCTTCTTAAAAGAATCCAAGCCCTAAGTAATCCCAAAATGAAAAAAATAAAATTATTCCAAGCAGGCTTCATTATGCATGCCAGAAAAGTGTCTTAGAGCCTGTTAAAAAAAAAAAAAAGGAATTGCAGGTTGTGTCACAAACTGCAGCCTTCAACTACTGTGTCAAGTCAGTGGTTTTGCATCAGACTATGTCTGGGGAGGTGTTATCTACAGGGAGAGGAGTGTGGGGTTGGAACAGGCTGCCTGTATCAGCCAGGCCAGGCCTCTGTTACCAGCAGACAGCTGTGACTAAGAGCACCCCAGAATTGCCAAGTGAGACTCAGAGGCTGCCAGTTATTTCAGGGCTCTTCAGCACACCAAAGGTCCTGATCACGAGCTCCCTGAAAGCAGAGGAAATCTTTCCAGTAGTTTCTGTGAGTTTGGGATCATATGAGATGAAGAACAGAGGGAGAGCTCCTTTAATCCTCTAATCTCTTCAAAGTATTGTGATTTCTTGCAGTTGATTTTCTTCCACGTGAGCAATATAGCTTCTCTGTTGACAGCATTTTTTTAAATAGCAGGAAAAATGGATATAGCCTATTTAGAAGGAGGTTTTTCTGGTCCCAGTGGGTAAACCTCACACTTTATGAACACAAAATAGTGCTGTGAACACCTGAGACTTGATATCCCAGGCTGATGCTGGTATGAGTGCAATTACCCATTTGCACTGCTATAACAGAGCTGTATTTAGAGCTCCTGAAACACAGACACAGAAATCTATGCCAACAAGACTAGATTCCTGCCTGAACTTTCCCTGACCTGTTGTGACTGGGCTGATCAGACTGTGGCTTTCTGCTCAGTCTCATCTGGGTCAGGAATGGCAGGTAAGCTGCAGACGTGATGTTCATCAGAATTTGCTTCTTTCCCTGCAGCTGCAATGCTGAGTCTGCTGCCAAATCCCCCTCTGAGGGACAGTGTGATCTGAAGGAAGACGATCGCCCACCTCCAGAGGACAGCCAGCAAGCCACAGCAATGTCCATGGCAACAGAGAGCTGGGAGAATAAGACAAGCAATGAGAAATCGAGTGATACTCAACCTGCAGGAAACGTAAGGGAGAGGAATTCACCTCTCATTTTGTATGTTTGTTTAGGACTTTTTCTTGTCAGAAGTGCTGAAAGATCTCTTTGTTGCAGAAGCTGGGCAGCTTGGCATCTGAGATCACATCAACTCCCATGATCAATTTATCAGAAGGACTTCTAGTGCCTATTTTATTACACTTAAGGAAATGGGAGTCAGCTGTGTGCCCTTGCCTATCTGCCACTGCAGGGAGTTCAGCAATAATCCCCCTGTGGCTTTCACCATGCCACCACCCCTTCATTGCTGCACTGACCAGGAGATCAGCCAGGTCTTTCTCTTGTCCTCACTTGTCAATCCATTAATGTAGGTGAGGCTTAAAGGCCTGGGCCAGCAGTTCTGAAATATTCACAGATCAGAGGGAAGCAAAGTTAGATCCCTGGAGGACTGGTGCAGTTGCCACTTTTAGAGCCTTAGCCAGGGCTATGTTGTTCACTTCTCCATGCTTATTCGACAGCTGTGGCCCAGCCACCACTGAGCCACTGTACTGACAGCTACAGAGCCACAGGGGAGAGGAGTTCTTGCTGTTGGAACCAAGAAAGACAGAGGGACCTGGGGTTTGTGATTATAGAATCATAGAACATCCCAAACTGATTGTGTAGAAGAGCTGCATTTCAAACCACACTGCTAATGAATTGCCTTTTTTCTCCTTTGGCAACTGAAATCCAGTGGCTGCAAACCAGGCATTGCTTTGACCGCTGCCTTGCTCCAACCCCGCTTGCCTTTCTTGCAGACCTCCAGTCCCAGCTGCCGCCGATCCAGCTCTGACATCGTCCATGAGAGCACGGATGGTGCCAAGGCCCAGAGGGAGTGCCGGCTGCGGCCACATTTCAGTGACCCCATGCCAACAGATTCAGTGAAGAGGAAGCAGCTGGAGCTGAAGATTGCAGCTGCAGCACGGCAGCATGCACAGAAGCGCCGGCAGGAGCGAGACTACGGTACGCACAGTCTGCACTCTGTGGTGGGCCAGATGCTTAGACCTGCTATTCTAGTGTAAATACTGTGTAACTCTACTGACCTGGGAGAGGGAAGCATTCCAGATTTAACCTCGATATACAAGAAATCAGGATCTATCCTGCTGTGTCTGTGTTCCTGTCTGGCAGATGGCAGCGGGAGAGAGAGCCCAAAACAAGTTCACAGGTATAGGCAGTGCAGGGAAGACAGGCTTCACCTGGGAGCCAATTACTTCTGATCTCCACTCCCTAACTTTCCAGCAGCAAAACAGGAGGGTAGACAGCCAACAACCCTGCTTTCATCAGATCTCCCCACTGGGGCTCCTGCTGCTTCTGGCTGTGCCAGTTTGAGTTCCCTAGGTGAGCTCTGTTCAGCTGGCAGCGCCTGTAATGATTTGTGTCTGTTCTCAGGTCCAGTGGTAGCAAAAGCCAACCTTGGCCATGGCAGCAGCTTTGATGAGACTCGGCGCACCCCACGTGGCTCCCTCCGTTCCAGACATCACTGGAGCAACGTCAGCAGCCTGAGCACAGACAGTGGGATTGTGGGTGTGAACGATGTCCGTGATGACCTGGATCCCAGTGAGGCCACCCGGACCAAGTCTGCAGAGGTGGAGAGGGCAGACAGTGGCATTAGCCAGATGTCAGCCAGGAAGTGGAGGAACAGGGCATCCGAAACACTGAGCTCCCTGCAGGCCTGGGAAGCCCACCGGCCCTGTACCGACTGTGGAGAAAGGGACCTCCCAGTAGAGACAGATATGCAGAACTGCAATCAGAGGCGGGCTGACCTCTGTGAGAAGTGCCGCAAGCGCAGGACGGAGCGCAAGGAATCCGTGCTGGAGTTTGTCAACACGGAGGCCAGCTATGGAGAGGACCTGCGCATCATCAAAGAGGAGTTCTATCTCCCCATGCAGGCAGCTGGGCTGCTGAGTCAGGAGCAGCTCCTTGGCATCTTCAGCAATATTCAGGAGCTCATTGACCTCAATGAAAGCTTCCTGGAGATACTTCAGGAAGAGATCGATCAGGCCTTTGATCAGGTATGATGCCTGTGCGCTGAACGGGGCAGATAGGAATAGGTTTTGTGTTAGTGAGGCAGCACAGCTGGAGTAGGGGGATTGGGAGGTAGGATCATGGGTTCTGGTCATCTCCCCAGTCCGTTGCTCCCTCAATTACTGTAAACCAGTGATTGCAGTAGATCTGTGCCAAGTCACAGCTGCAGGCCTCACTGCTATGCTAGTCATAGAATCATAGAATGGGTTGGGTTAAAAAGGACCGCAATGATGATCGAATTTCAACCCCCCTGCTATGTGCAGGGTCACCAACCACTAGACTGGGCTGCCCAGCAAGTCATCAGCCATTTATCCCATTAAGGACCTAATTGTCCCATTACTATAGTTAGCTTTAAGCCAGATAGCTTGAACACTTTTAAGAGTGTGACCACAGGGTCACAGAGCTCAGTTTGGTCTGGCCAGCATAAGAGGACCGAGCTTGCAGGCCACATGCTCACCCAATCCTAAGGTGGTGTGAGGTTGCAGTTTATTGCAGCTTGCCTCTAGGCTGGCTGCAGGGCCAGACAGCACTGGCTACTCCCTGCTCTGGTAACAACTTGCACCTACTTACAGCTCTGCATACCAGTTGCTTCTACTGATGCACTCTGCCCTGCACAAAGAATTCTCCTATCCCATCAGTGTAGTAGGTAGAGGATGGAGAAATATAAATAAGATTCTAGAACAGCAGTTGCTGCAAAGGACAAATAAACAGCTTCACACCATCCTTTCTTTGAGGAACCAAACCCCACTCGTTGCTTTGTCAATTTCATCAGGGCATTTGTACTCTAGGAAAACACATCCTTCTTCTCCCTCTCTGAAACCCTGCGCATCAAACTGAGCAACGTGTCTCAGAAACTGACAGCCTCTCTCACGCACCTGACACACTGAAGACAGATATGCACTGCGGTTGTCCTCTGTGCATAATTTCTTGAGACAATGGCTTCTACAGAGCTGTGGATTTCCCTGTTTCCTCCTCCATGTTGCCCTTTGCAGTCAGAGCTCAGTACTGCATCAAAAAGCTGCCAGCAGAGAATTTGCTCCCTCTCTTGCTGCTGAAATGAGTAGTAATTGCAGAGCACATCAGCATGCACCTAGACAAAGATAAAAGCACGATGTGGCACAAGATGCTTATATTTCTGATTAGTCTGGAAATCAAAGAGCAATTTACTATGAAATTTATTTTTCAATTAAGGATCAAAGTAGCCAGTAAGTGTGCAACTGATGGAGATCCTGCTTCCCAGCCAGTCCAGCTGCTCAGAACAAATGCAGAAGTGCTAACTGCCATGTCTGTTCCCTGAGTTACATGTCTCCCCCGCCCATTTGAGCCTAAACTTTCTCTGTTAATTTATGCACTGCTGCATTAGTCTTCTGGCAGACCTGCCAGCAAGAAGGGCCCCTTAAAATCCTCCTGACTAGAAGGCTGACTCTGGCCTTTAGCTCCTGGTCTGTTGAGCTGGCTGAGCCCACAGAAGCAGAGAAGACATTTCTTTACATGTAGAAGAGCAAGCAGTTAGAGCAGCTTCCCTTCACCTCCCCATGTGCCACTTGCTCCTGGACATGCAGGGACTGCCTTTCCTCCAACAGGGTGAGCCCAGGTGTTTGCTCTCCATATCCTACAGGAAGTTTGTAGTGATAGGACTGAATGCAGGCTCTGTGCTTGTGCTTCTCCTGAGCTAACCCAGCAGGGGCTGTATTGCATGCTTGCAGGGGGATGATGACCTGATGACCGTGTGCATCGGTGAAATATTTCTAGAGTTCGTCAACATGTTGCCAGCCTTTCAGACCTACTGTCTTCAGCAGTCCTCCTCTGTGAACATGCTCAATGCTCTGGAAAAGGAGAAAGAGTTGCTCAGGTGAGAAGAGAGGGCACCAAGCTGAGGGCACAGCCTTTGTCAGCTCAACTAGATCAAAGTTTTGATGCTAATGTTCATTTGGGATAAACTGCAGTGTCTTGGGGTGAGGAGCTTACGTTATGCTTCAGAATATGTTCAGTCCTCAGAATGCTCAGTGAAGCAGCCTGTTGGTGTCCATCTGTGTACGGTATTTTGTGGTACTGGTGTTTGCCCACTGCCCACAAATCTTGGCTTTTGCTAAACAACACCCAGCTAAGAACATTCTCAGTCCCTGCACCAGAGCACCAGTGGTTTGGATTTCCACTGGGAAAAACCACTGATTGAAGTATGCATGACTTGAATGTTTCCCATTTCTAGCCCCAGCCTGCGTGGTGAGTCATTTCTCTGTTTCCCCTGCAACAGCTATAAAATGATGACAGTACCAAATTCTTGTTTAGAGAGCTTTGCAATCAAATGATGAAAGAACCTACAAGTTTATGTAACCTGGTATAAGCTGAGGTATCTGCCTTGGGCCTACGTCAGTGTGTACCAGAAAAAGATCACACCCTGAGTGTTTTACAGTGATTAACAGATGACTGCTAAGATATTACATTCTAGCATATCAGGCCCCTTGTCACAGTTCTGCAGCTGAGCATGGCTACAGACATTTTTAATTTTTGAGAAGACAGAATTCACAAGGCTGCTAAAACCAGAGCAGCATTCAGCAGCTGTCAGCACCTCGCTGCTCCTTTGCATTTAGGATTGCAGCATCTGCTGACAAAACAGCCACCATTTCATTCCTTCTTCTTAAATCCCTGCAGAATATTCCTCAATGTGTCCCAGAATGACAACACAGCACTGCGACGGATGAACTTGAGGTCCTTTCTGATGGCCCCTTTGCAAAGGGTCACAAAGTACCCGCTGCTGCTCAGCAGAATCATCAAGGCCACCACTGAGTACCACCCAGATCACGGCAGCCTGCGGGAGGCCAAGAGCCGCATCGAGTCCCACCTGGAGCACATCAACATGAAAACCAAGCAGGAAGGAAACACGTGGACCCTCCGCTCCTTTCGCCAAGACAGCAAGAAGAAGAGGGAAGTCATCAACATAGAAATGAGGGAAACTGCCCTCAAAACTGTGGGATGGCTGCGGGAGGAAACACGATTTGTGATGGAGGGATCTCTGCAGCTGGCCCAGCCCCCTGACGGCCAGTGGGTAAAGAAAGGCAGCAAGACCCTGAAGTTTCAGAACATGCAGGTCCTCCTCCTGGTGAATATGAAACGTGTGTCTGAGTCCAGCCTGGAGTCAGCTGAGCCAGGGCCTGTGAAGGATGCTGTACTGGTACTCATCAGGGACAAAAATAATGGGAAGTTCCATTTGCTCAGGGAGCCCTTGAGGCTGAGTAATTGCATTGTCTCCACTGATCCTGACTGTGACGACACTTTTGAACTCATTGAAATCAGGAGGGAGGCGTTTGTGTTCCGGGACAGCGACCGGGCACGGACTCACCACTGGTTCCGGCAGATCAGGCGGTACTCGCGGGAGTTGGGCTCCTGGAAGAAGCGTCGGAACGCACTGCCCAACATCATGATCAGCACGCCTCATACCAGGCCCTGAAACCGGGGTGGGCAGCACGCAGTGACACTGGGCTTGGCCAGAGCCACATGCGAGGACCCCTGAGAGCCTGGGTGGCTTGAATTTGCTCTGCTTCATGGACAACGTGGAAAGAGTCTGATGCATGAACTACTTACTGAGCAGCACTGGAACCAAATGTTACAGCCTAATCCCAGTCTCCAGCCTCAGGACTCAGAGCCTGTTTGTGGCTGATGAACATGCACAGAGCGGCCTGCTAAGGAGCAGACCTCTGGAGGAAAATAATGAGTTTAACTTGTTAATATTGCACTGTGGGAGAATGACGTATGATGCTTGCTTTTGCATGAATTCTGTTGAAAGCCAGTCTTGATAACATGAGAGAGGTTTCTACCATTGACTATATTTCATCAGCATTAGGTAAAGTCAGGGTCAAAATTAGGTGCAGTATTATGCAGAAGAGGAGGAAAGTTGGAGAAAATGTTTTCCATCGCTACTCCTAAGGACTGTATTTCATTTTTCAATTGTATCTTCAGTCACAATACTTGTTTTAAAAGGTCTTTCATATTTAATCCAAGTCAAGTAGGAGTCAATTTACTCTGATCCAGCTGCATGCACACAGCACACGAGAAAGGTCAGATGATAAAAGGGGTTCTTGCGTGTGCACCCCAAATACATGTAAAGACCATTGGAAGAGCGGTATCCCCCCAATGGAAGTCTGTATTTAATGGACTTAGAGACTGAAACATTACACTGCATCTAAAATATTTCAGAACTGTATGTAAATATGGCTCTGCTACCACTAATAGTGAACTTAAAATGCAATTATTTAAATGATGTAATCTAGTGTATTTCAAAATTTAACTGGAAGGAACAATTTACATTGTCCTGTAGAGAAAACATAAAAGCTTTTAATAATTATGTTTCAATGACTTTAGGTGGGTATTTTTTAAAAGAAATATTTGGGTTTTCTGGAGTAGATATTTCATTTGATGTGAGTGGCATTTGAGTGAACGATTGCCTGTGTCTCCTGAACAGAATTCAGAAGTAGTCCTAATGAAACTGGGAGGGCAGTGCAGCCCTGCTGCCCTCAGAAACAATAACTGGCACAAAACGTTGTGCCTGGCCACAGTCCTGCCTGGGCAGGTCAGGCCCCAGTACGTGAGAAATGAGAGCTGAACCTGAGACCACAAAGCTCCCCTGTAAGGTCCAGCCTCTCTCAGTTCCTCGGCAGGGAAATTACTTGAAGATGAACAGTGGTAAAAGGCAAAAAGGCCCTAACCTTTTCAGCCTGACATTACCACTGACTGTGGCCCTACGATTACACCATCAGCAAAATGTCACGCTGTGACTAACACGACAAAGGCCATGTTACAGCCCGAGAGGCTAAATTAAAGGAGCCTGAATTTTGGTTGGCGAATCTCAGAGAACAGTCCTTAAATGTTCATTCAGATCCCCAGGGTAAGGACAAAGCCAATCAGCATTATTCACCATCAACAAGATACTTCTGATACACATAAGGAGCATATTTGTGTATCTCTCCAGAGATCGGCATCAGCTAGCGCACAGACAAAGGCGGACAGGGCTGTCTCTACAAAGGTGGGTAGGCTCTGATCCTGTAAGGTCTCCATTGACCCAACACTTAAGTAGGCCTCCACAGTGTATCCAGGTTTGTCCCTCTGCTGCAGCTGCTGGGGCTCCTTGTTCTGCTCCGGGTACTGAAGAAGACACCAGCAGTGAAACATGCTTGCTGGCTGCATTTTTTCTTTAGTGCTTTATTTTGTCCATGAGAAAATAGGAGTATTTGCATCCTCTGGAGACATTGCAAACATATATCCAAGATGAGGGTGGCAGCACACTGCAGTGAGCCATAGCTGGCAAAATGCCTGTCAGGGCAGCAGCACAAGTGAGCTGGCATTCCCTCCAGCTATTTCTAGCTGTTAGACAACAAATTGTTTGTTCCCCAAAACATGCACTGAGCAGCCAGTGAATAGCATGAGGCACTTATTTTAATTTGTTGTTTGTTTTTCAAATAAATTGACACAGAAGCAGAGCAGCTGCTGGATGAAGACTTCTGCAATGCTCTCATGACAGATCCTCATCGAACCGCCTTTGAGCCTCATTCTCATACCATGCAAAAAACAACAGCTTGTTGTGCCTTCATTTTCTCTCCCACGATCAGAGCAATGCAGCATCCTTCTCTTCATTACCTCCCGTGGCAGTTGTGTTAAGAGAAGACATAAGGACAGTAAGCGTAATATGTTATCCATATGGCAAGTGGCTTTCACAGCCACAAAGAGCTGCTGCTGCGTCCTGAGATGCCAATTACTTTCCAGTGTTTTTCAGTTCTCTCCATTTCAATTCACACTCAAAACCAGAGGTGAACTGTTGGTACAGTCATATATTTAAATCAAGCTATTGCTGGTCTCCTTGGCTGCTCCAAAAGGTTAGGAAACAATAAGTATATGGAAAAGATCAAATTTTCAGTATCAATCTTGCATTTGGATGATCATTCTGTTTTTCAGGTTCTGGGTTCTTCTAAGTATGATAGGAAATAGGCAGTGTTTGCAGCAGCCTGCCTGGCTATTTCCTCTGCACCAGGCACACTCCCAAAAGAAAGCCCATGAATAATTGCCCTGTGTTGAGTTACGAACAGAACATGTACTTGGTGCTGTAGCCCTGTCCTAAAACAAGGGAACAGTACAAGCTCTTGGGTCTGGGACATCTGCTGTGGTAAGGGACAGACTGATTGTGGAACATGCCCCACTAGACAGTTGTGTTTTGAATATTATCTTTTACGTATCCAGTGTGTACTCAGCTGCTTGCCTGCTTTTAAATTACAGGTGTTGAAGGGAGCACAGCACTGAGCGGTCTCTTCGGCCCTGCGAACGCTCGTGCTGTGAGGTGAGCCTGCACAGGAAGGGTGAGCAGTGCCAACACATTAACAAGGCAGTAAGTTTCCATAATCCTCAAGTACCTTTCTGAACCTGGATGGTCTCTCTCCTGGGAAGTTGCAGGTCTTTCAGTATCACATGCACACATCTTCCAGGGCAGCCCTAGAGATTAGCCGTGCTGTACTTTTCCATTTCTGATTAACCTGACAAAATGCTGTCATAACACAGTGCTTGGAAGCAGGCTACAAGCCAAGGAAGTCATTTGTTCCAAACTGGCCTTCTTAGGACTATACAATACTTTTATGCTTCTCAGAATTCATGACTGACAAAACTAAGATTACTTTTCAAGACTCCTTCCAACTTACCTTGTTGGTATAAGGAGGACAGAAGGAAGAGAGATCCTTCTGGGATAAAGGGGAAAAAAAAGAAGAACGTCAAATTACTCCCTTAATTCATTGCAACTCATAAAGAACCATTAGCAGGAATTTAGTATGACTCTTACTGGTAGCTTACCAGGAAAAAAAAAAGGGGGGGAAGAAATTGTCAGTCTTTATCATAGAGTTTGAGATCAAAAGGTGCCCAGAAAGACAATGCTGGATTAAGATTTCTCTATGAGATCAGGACCCAAAGAAGGAGAGAAAATCCACTTCAAGAGTAAGCATGCTGGGTGGGAAAACCTGGAGAAAAAAGAACAACAAACATGAGGAGATAAGAGTAACAGCTTTAGAAAGCAGAGACTTCTGCTCTAGAGAAAGATCTGTCTTTTAGGCTGAAGGAAATGGTGAATCTCATTCTGTCCCCAGCATCCTCAGCAGGACAAGGATTCACATCTTCTGGCATCACATCAAAGATACCTCTTCAGGCTTTATGGATAAAGCACCTTTTTGGGATGTCAGTTTTGCTTCCCCTTAGTACACGTGCTGAGGATCTTACATTTTCCCCAACAGAAGCAGTTTGGACGTTTGTATACCCATAGTGTGAATGTGCAGCTGAACCAACGTTCAGACAAGAGCATGCTCCCCCTTCTTTCAAGCAAGGGCTTGTTTTGAGACAGTCACTCTCAGGCAGGGCAGTGCCCCAGCGATGGCTGCCCAGAGCAAGCCAGAAGTGGCAATGAACACAAGGAGAAAAACCTGCCTGGAAATAGATATCTTAAATAATTTACGCCTGGCTCACAGCAAGCGTACAGGAGATGCTATGCCGTAAAGGACTGTTCCTTTCAAAGTCAAACACTTACTGACACCCCTTGAACTGAACAGGCAGCCAGCTCTCTGGACAGCCTCTACATTTCAATGGAGCTGCACCACATGACCAAACAGCAGACAGCAGTCAGTCCTTTGATGAGGGAGGATGGGCTGCTGATGAGCAGCCGAGGTCATTATCCACACGCAGAGCCAGGAGTCATCCGTGTTTACTTTCTGCTCTTGTTAATTGCATTGGTGTGTAATGACTTTACTGGCTGAAAAAGGGGAGTGAGGTTCTACAGCACAGAAGGCACTGCTCTGCAGTAAAGGAAGACGTTGTTTGCCCGTAGAGAAAATCCTCAGCAGTTGCTAACAACTGGAAGCAGTTAATGACTGCAAGAAAATCAGGCAACTTAGCAGATAGCACTACAGCTCAGCAAACACTTAAATCAAGCACCACAGGGTGAGGAAGGAGCCTCCCTCTGCGTGCTGGCACATGGTGTGCAGCGCTGTGCAGTGAACCGGGCTCGGAGCAAGCACCTCTGAAAAGGATTGTTTCAGCTAGAGCAGTTCCTTAATCCAGTTCATTGCACAAAGACGTGTGCTGGCACCAGAAAAGGGCAGTCTGGAGGTGATGATGTGCCCTTTAACAACTGCCAGCTCGAAGAGGGTGCTGGGCTCGGGCTGAAGTTTATCAATTCCAGCAGACAGAGCTGGTTAAACAACCACCCTGAAGTCTCCGCTGCATCCTGTGCTATGGCACTGCTCACCCCTAATGGTTTCCTGAATGGTTTCAGGTCAGTACTTTCATTGATCTGCAGGGATTGAACAGGCAGTGCTATTAACAAATAACAGTTAATCAACTATTTGAGTACCCTTTTTACTGAAGCAAAGAAGCAGCAGAGAAATGACGTCAAGATGGAGGAAAAAAGCTGTAAGCAAACACAAAGACAATCCAAGAGAGCGCTCGCTGGAACACATTTCAGGCCAAAGTGGTTCAGAGAACAGCTGTGCTGGCTGTTGAGTCAGACTCTCTGGTGCTCCTGCACTGACTCACTGCCTCCCCTCCCAGCTGCCCGCACACGCTGCAGTGTGTTCAGTACCAAGAAGGAGTTGGTTCAGAGTTCTATTATGAGCCATCAAGCTTCTGCAGACTTCAGAGCTCTGCCTCTCCTTGGCATTCCTGCTCAGGAACATGATTTAGCAGAGGCTAGTTAGTTACGGTTGTATGGTTAGGCTGTGATTGGACTCGATGATCTTTAAGGTCTTTTCCAACCTGAGTGATTCTGATTCCCCACTGACTCACCTACTCCATTACTGCTGGGAAAGGGGAGGGTCAGAGAGGAGAGACCTCCAACTCAATTCTGAGTCTTCCCTTCTTTCCTCTGCTCCCGACTGCGAGACATAAGTACAGCTTATTTAGCACCAGCATTAAGTGCAAATTCACCATCCAGGCCAGGAGATCCTACAAGCTATCTGTCCAGAGGAAGCTCCAGAAAGATGCATGCGCCCATCTTTTCCTGCTGCACCTTAGGGAGAATGTTTGCTGTTTCTTTTTCCCTTCCCCAGACCCAGCTTGGTAAATACACTATGCAGACTGCCTCTTGCAAGTAATGCTTTTCCAGAGGAAGATGCTAAGCTCTCACAGAACCTAGGAACAGGAAAGAACAAGGGGTTTGCGAAACACCCGAGGGGAAGGTGACGCTGCAGTGTCAGGCACTTGCTCTTCATACAGCCTTTGACAAAACAATGCCATGACTTGCAGACTTTAGAAGCCCTGAGACTTGCTCTTCCAGTTGTCCCTCTCACAGCTCCAGCATGTCTGCACGTGTGGCACAGCACTGCTATCTCACCAGCTGCAGAAAGCCACAGGAGATGCAGAAGCTGGCGGATCTGGCATCTACTGAAAACTGTATATGGGATTCAACATCAGGAAGCAGAGCTGTTCCATGACCAAACACATCCAAAGCTGCTGGGACATTAAGCCAGCATAAAGCCTTAACACATGTCCTGCAACAAGAAACCCGTCCTGCCAGGTGGCCTCACATCCCAAGCCCACATGCCAAGAACCCTCCAACCTGAGTGGCACCAGTCTGATGCTCAGGAAGCTTCTAATTCCTCTGCTCCCACACATTTCCTGTGTAAGCTTGGTCCCAGTCTCAGAGCCCAAGGGCGTTGTTTCATGAGCCTTTGCTTTAGATGGTAGAACTGGCTTAATTTCTTCCTTCCTCCCACCTCCACAGGGTTGAAGTGAGAAAGAAGCAAACAGTGGCACAAGGTGAGAACAAACACACACTTTTAAAGCTGGACTCAGTGCCAAGGGCCTCAGGAAGTTATACCCTCATTTTCTTCAGCTGTGATAGGGGGACACTATCTGGCTGTTACATGGCAGGATGAGGACAAACGTGAAATATTATGAGACACTCTGAAGATAAGCCTTGCTGCATCTTGGACATGGCATTAATAGCCTCCTTCATATCTCTCTATTTTAACTTGTTTAACAAGTTAATTATTTTTTTTTTTTTTAAGTCTATCAAATCTGTGTGCAGCTTGACTAGCACTGACTAGCACTCTGCTTGCCAGCTGGTGACTGTGCTCCATGTAACAGCGTACACCCAAAGTGAGCCCACATACACATGAAGGCTGAATTTGAACTATGGTACTTCAAGTTAAGCTCCCAGGAAGGAAAGACAGGAACATCAGATAATCAGACAACAGAGTTACCAAATGGCCAAAGAACAGTTTTTATTGGCCAAAGTAACCAAGAAACCATTTTCTTCCAATAAACAAAATAAAAACATAACTGAAACAATGGGAAACGTTTGTCAACTAATTGAAACACTAACTAACCCACGTAAGCTTGATTGTTCATATTCATCCTCTGGAAATAATCCTCCTTCTAAACAAGCTGCTTCTTTCTCTTGTGCTACTGCACCCCCTGAAGTAAGAAAGTGGAAAGACTCAAAGTCATCAAGGACAAGAGAACAAATGCTCTGGGAGGTATGGATCTGTCCATTCGCACAGATGGAAAAGGCTGTTGGTATCTGCAAATATCTCACATGCAAAGTATCTGACCCTAACAGTTTCCCTTTTGGGGGGCATACATTTTACTGTGTGAACTTTTTTTTTTCTAAACCCAGGAAACAGTACAATCATGGCCTATACAGGTTGTTAAAACTCAAATTCTACCTGCACTTTGTCAGTTAACACTTCTCTATTCATAAACTTTGCTAGTTCAAAAGGAAATAAAAAGCTACGGAGTTCCTAATGTAAATGACTGTGTTTAAACTCAACATTTACTCATGTCAGTAAATGAGACAGCAGTCAGTAAAAGCAGATAGTTGAGAAAGCCTTGTACACTCTGGTAGCAGGCACGTTGGAGGGGAAAAATGAGAAAGATGCACCCGGGTGTAATACACCGATTCCAAGGGGAGATACACTAACTGGAGCCATTCTAAAAGATCTGGTTAATAAAAGTTATGCAAACCTGTTCAACTTAACTGATGTAGGTGAAAATTGAAAAAAAAAACAAAACCAACACAAAACAACAGAAAACAAAACAACCCAGTGTCTTAGAAAATCCATACTGATATTTATAGACTGTGCTTTTAAGATGTCACAAACATCTGCACCAAGCTGCATGCTGTGCACATATCTTTAAAGGGGTGTGAGTAGAAACAGCTGCAGCACACAACTCCCAGAGTACTGAAGCAACACTACAGACCCAGTGAGAATTCTGGCTTGTGGGAGTTACTGACCACCTGCTGTTGTGCACAGAACAGCAATGTGTGTTCTGACAGAGGAATTTAACTGGGAACAGAGGGCCTGCAGCGCTAACCTACACATGATTTTACAAAACATTTTGAGATCTAACACCCATACTACACCTTTTGTAAGAAAATAGAGAGCAGCTATCGGCTGCAGTTCTTCTAAACTACTGTAGGAAGGCTTTGCTAGCACGCCTCCAAACTTGGCAACCATTTGAGGTAATCAACGATGCTATTAAAATCAGCATCCTTCATTTCTCTCCACCCGCACCACCCGCTGCATCCTTATTGAGTCCTCTGATGGACAAGTCATAAACCACTTCCTCAATTTTCTTGACGTCGTACTTCAGGCCGTCGTAACGCTTCCTCAGGGAGTCGTTCTTCAGGTTGAGGAGACGGAAGCCCGAATCCAACTCGTTGATAAAAGTCGAGATGCGGAGCGGGCGAGAATAGTCACCGGCTGTGACGCTGTTCACTGCCAGCCTGGCCTGGGAGAAGAGGCACAAATCACCTGGGAGAACGTCAGAGGAACACACCCAACCACTCCCCCTTTCCCATCGTTTCCTTTAGCAAATGCAGCAGATCTGTTGACCAGACTCGTGAATTTTCAATCCAGAGCCTCGATTAACACTTAATACATCAGTGAGGAACAACCCTGACATGCAGACAAGCAGTTGGCTAAAGGTCAGACTCATTCAGATACAAACCATAATTCCACAAACTACTTGGGACATTTAAAACAATACCAGCTACTTCTATGTCAGTTTCAACCCAAACGTTTGCATGGATATCTTCCCTACCAGCTCACTGGCCAGAGTCAAGACACCAGAAAGGTAGTCTTCAATGTCCAGGTGGAAGCCCCTCTCCCGATCAGCTTCAACTAAGAAAAAAAGCAGAGTGGTGATCAGGTGATACTGAACATGAGCAGAAGCCAGCAAGCTGAAATTGCATTTATTTACTGGAGCTAATTTGAAATATCAAATTTACGAAATATTATTACAAAATAAAAAACATCCTTTTCCTGTATATGATGCAATTACTGCCTCTTCATAGCATTTTGATTTAGCATCTTTTATATCCTCAACCAGACTTGCAATAGGTTATAATTAATCTAACAAAATAACTGAATTTACATAGAGCAGAGAGGTCTACAGTTCTTTTGGTGTTTTTTTTTCCCCCTCAAATTCTGTGCTCTGAGAGGCAACGGTTCTCTCACAGCATAAAAAAAATCTTTTCTTTTTAAACACCAAACCAAAAGGTGAGAAAAACAAGCAGTCACCCTTGTGTTATTCTTTTGGCAGAGAGGCAGTCTGCATGCACGCTCTTCGCAATGAAGAACTTACTAATGCATAACTACTTTTGTTTACATTCAGTTTTCCAATTCCAAGCTACAACACCTGAAAACTTCACAGGTTTTCTCTCTTCTGTTACAACGAACTTACTCCCAAGTATTTCTGCAACAGCTTCTCGGGTCACCAACGTTTCTGTCTCCAAGTAGACTACAAACGCTGCCAGAAACACCAACCGCTGAAGCACAAACCTCCAGTGCTCATGAAATCTGTTGAAGGAAACACCAAATCATGATAAAAAAATAAGCAACATCCATTACTGAGGAACGAGCATTTCAGATGTCTGCAGTATAGACTGTTTTCTACCATTACACATCACACTCTGCAAGATTATTTGCTCACCAAACTACACTAAGCTTGAAATCCATTCCTCAGTCCCCCAGAACTACCCCTTTGCTGAACATCAGCACTGCTCACAGCCCTCACGCAGCTGCTCAGCTCACTGTTTCTCAGGCTGTCACACCCACCAGACAACCACCTCCTTCCCTCCTGTCTCCCAGCAGCACTTCTGAGCTGGCATTCTTGGTCTATGATTTGTTCTTGCTATACACTGTCCCCTTCTGGTGGCAAATAAAACAAAGGCAATGACTTCATTTATGATCTGTGGTATCAAACAGCTACTTTGTGGCAGATTTAGAGCCATGTTTTCAGAAATGTCCCTAACCTAACAGCTTAACTGAAATTAATGGAGCAGCAAATGCTTTCACAAACAAGGGGCGCTCCAACAGAACACCAATTTCTTAAGTTTTCCTTTCTAAGATCTCACACTAGTCTACTGCTCATCAGTTCTCAAGCAGAACTGCTGGGCCCATAAGCCTTTAAATCACTCCGCTGAAGTAATGGTGCCAAATACACTCGCCCCATACTCAGATCCACCTGTAATACTGATCAGCAGGAAACTTGGTCTTCAGAGATTCCATCTGTGTTCTTACTGTACCAAAGTGTTCCCGAGCCTTCTGACATTTCTTTGGTACTGAAAAAGAAACAATGCAACGTTCAGTGCTCGACAAAAAACAGGATTTTGAAAACAAAGAGTTGTAACTGCACTAATGCTCCTCTGAACACACTGCTCACTTTTGTCCAAGACAGCTCACCAACATTCAGGTTGCTCTGAGCAGTCATAGCTACAGCACCAGGCACATGGAGGTCACAAATACCCCGGAGTTTTGGCTCCTTAGCTTTGAATTTGAGACAAGACACTCCAGTGTTACTTATGGAACACTGTTAATGGTGACTAATTACTTCTGCCACAGAATTTAAGCTGTGGGTGAAGTCTGCATTTTGTAGAGGATATTGATTGAAGAAAACATCAGGTCACACAATCACACAGAAGTAATGGGAGATGCAAACGGACAGAGGAAGAAAGGGATGAATAAAGGATCAACGTGTTATTCACCTGCAGACTGAACCAAGGAGCAAATAAGGCTGGTACCCATGCATAGAACGGGGCTACAAATGTGTAGTGATGAGGGACAGATGAGAAGAGGATATGGGGAAAGGCTGAAGGGGGCACTGAGTGCAAGGTCAGACAGACCCCATCTGAGGTAGAAGAGCTGTACTTTTAAAGGCCTGTACATGCAGTACTGCAGCCTGACACACTGAGCAGCAGCACGCACTGCACTGAATGGTTCTGTCATCAGTCACTACAAAAGAGCCGCAGCCCCACAATGAAGGAGGCCAGTGGCAGCTCCATGGGAACAGGTTTAGCCAAGAGCTATTTTAAATCCCTGGAGAAGGGAGGAAAGCTATGGTGCAATATAATGTTTTAAGTACCAGCAACCAGTACAGAAAATTGCCCTCTGTCAAACTTCCAGTTATCACACAGTTCTATGAAGGTAACTCGAGCCACCCCTCGCCCTTCCCTTCGGCATTACAGATTGCCTTGCCTGGTTTAAATCTGGTAAGTGCTTTCACTGGCTCTCTGCTATCTCCTCGAGTTCCACCTCTCTACTCCAACTGCTGATAAAAGACTCATTACAAAGGACCTTGCAGCAGGGAGCAGCAAGCTGCCACTTGTGATGGCACAAAAGAGGGCACAACGCACAGCACGGCTTCTTTTGGCAGCAGCACCAGCTCAACCGGCACGGAAATACAGCTGCAGTGACCAAGCGCCATTACTTTCACTGCCACCTGTCACCTTCGAGAAATTCTAAGTATTAAGAAAGCTCCAATTATAGACGTTGATATAGAACGCGGGGCTAAAGCCCTTAGTACAACAAAGCCCGGGCTACTCGTCCCCACGACGACTCCTGCGCTAGCCAGCTTTACTTCTTTACCACGAACCGCCTCGCACTCACTGTCTTGGAATCCGTTCCCTTGGTGCACCCCCTGCAGCAGCGTCAGCATCTCGCGGGCCGTCTGCTCCAGCGCCTGCACGACCTTCCGGATCTCCTGCGGACACACATTGCCGCCGCGGCTCAGCGCGCCGCCCGCCGCCCGCCGCCCGCCGCCCCCCGGCCCGGCCCCGCGCGCACCTCTCGGATGTCCTGGTCGGCCGTCAGCGCGCCCTGCAGCGCCACGAACATGGCGCTCACTGACATGGCGCCCGCCGCCGGCTCCCGCCTCTGGGGCCTCCGAGCGGCTCCCGCCGCGACGGGCTGCCCCGCGCCGCGCCTGAGCGTCGCCGGGCTGCCCCGCGCCGCGCCTGACGGAGGGAGCCGGGGAGCCCGGACCGGCGAGGAAGCGGCGAAGGCGGGGAGCGGCCGGCGTCACGGCGCGGAGCCGCGAGGGCTCCTCCCCGCGCTGCCGCCGCCCGCGCGAAGGCCGCGCTGCGCGGGGACGCGGCCCCGTTGCTAGGAGACGGGGCGCGAGGCGGGGGGCGAGCAGCGCCCCGTTGCTCGGAGACGGCGAGGAGCCGGCACGCGCTTGCGCGCAACCGCTGCCGCGCGACACTGCCGCGCGACACTGCCGCGCGACACTGCCGCGCGACACTGCCGCGAGGGAGGATGACGCGCTTCCGGCGGCCGCAGCGAGCGGAGCAGCATGGCGGCGGCGGCGGCGGAGGCGGAGGGAGCCGGGAAGCCGGCATCCTTTTTGTCCCTGGAGCCGCAGCTGCAGCGCGCGGTCCGGAAGAAAGTGCGGCGCGTCAGCAAGAACCGGGTGACCGAGGTGAGTGGGGCTGCGGGAATGGGCGAGCCGACCCGACCCGCTTTGTTCGGCGCTGACGCGGCCGTTGTGCCCCGCAGGAGGAGCTGACGCCGGGCGTCGTGTACGTGGGGCACCTCCCGCGCGGGCTGGGCGAGCCGCAGCTCCGGCAGTACTTCGAGCAGTTCGGCACCGTGCGGCGGTTGCGGCTCTCCAGGAGCAAGAAGGTACGTAGAGCCTGGCGGGCCCGCGACGCCTCCCGGCCCTCAGCACCGCGTGGGGAACTCGGCTGCGATTTCCTGAGCGGGCGGCGGGAGGCTCCCCGCCACTCGTCGTGTCTGAGAAACGAGGGCTTGAAGTTGAACTCGAGGGTGAAGACGTAGGGCTGGCGGTATCAGAACCACCACTGGCGGTCACGGCGGCTGTTAATAGGGCCCGTTGTTCCCCACCTAGATGTAGATTTGTGAGAAGGGTGAGCAGAGTGCACTGATTCACGGTAAAACCTGAAATGTCCCAGGAAGGGCTGTGCTGTCTCACTTGTGGCTTTGTGTTTCTGAATTGACCGTCGTGATCTAGCATTGCTGTATGAATAGCAACAGGAAGGTGAGCGTACACTGCTGAGCGGTTTGTTTCATGCACAGGTGTATACTTAGGAATTCTGTCTGACCAACGTGGGACTAAATCTGGTGCTTTTTGAGAACTCACTGAGCTGTGTGAAAATGTGCATTATATGCAGCTGAAAATGTGCATTAACTCTGGAAGCACAAAACATTTAAATTCAGTTCTTCAGCTACCAAAGCAGTACTTCAGGTCTCTCTGCTGTTGCTTGCAGACAGGAGGGAGCAAAGGTTATGCCTTCATCGAGTTCGAGTGTGACGATGTGGCCAAGATTGTTGCAGACACAATGAACAATTACCTCTTTTCTGAAAGACTGCTCAAGTGTGAGTATGGACCAAAGTGCACGTTCTGTAACGTGCAGAGCAAATCCGTGTACACTTGTGTTATTTTTCGGGGAGCTTTATGAAGAATCTTGTTTCCTTAATGGTTTTCTTTGTCCCCAAGGGATTTTCCTCTGTGTTGATCACATAGCACAGTCTCAGGGAGAGGTGAGGTCGCTGCAGAGCCCGTTCCTTTAATGCAGATTTTTTTTTTTTCATTTAAACTGTTGTAGCTGTGTCGTTAGGAGTTCTTTTGGTTAAAAGGTTAATGAAATTAGCAAGCTTCTCAGGTGTCTTTCTTAAAGGAATGTGAGCCAGATAGCTGCATCAGTTCTGAAAGTTGGGTCTCTCCGAGTGCTCTTTTGTTCCATTCTTCCACTCCCTTTCTACTCGAATTCAGTTACTTTCTGCCTTCTGCACTCCTACAATGCTGTAACAGCGCTTGCTACGGCTGTGGGTAACGTTACAATGGAACCCAACTGGCGTTGGTGAGAAGAGCAGCTTTGCTATCACCTGCTGTCGTATGCCTGTGGTACAGGTCAGTTCATGCCTCCTGAAAGGGTCCACGCGAACCTCTTCAAAAACAGCGACCGGATGTTTCAGAAGCCCTCTCAGCCAGCAGTGAAGCGCTACAATAAGGTCCGTTCCCTCGTTGAGAAGGCGAAGATGGCGAAGCGGCTGCTGCGGAAGGAGAACTGCTTGCGGAAGAGGTTGGCCGAAAAGGGGATCAAGTACAGCTTCCCTGGATTTGTAAGTCTGGGGTGGTTTTGATGAGGTTTTGATTTGTAGGTCACAGAAGAGCAACAGGGGCTTTTCCTAAGCTCCGGACTGTGTGTAATTTGGGTGATTCCTGTAGCAAAGCTTTTGTAGTTAAAAAGCAAAAAAAACTATAGACTGTTAGGTAAGAGTTTATATCTTCACATGGGAAATTTGTAATGATTCACCTCATCCGTTTTGCTTCCTAGGCTGCACAGGGCCTTCCTGTGAAGAGGAAGAAAGTTAAAACATCAAAGGCCAAACAGAACGTTTCTTTGACCAGCCAGGTAAGATCAAACAGTGCTGGTGCTGCCCAGCACCCCAACCGTCCACCCTGAGACAGATGGTTCAAGTCTGCAGCTGGTTTCTTTCTGCTGATTTCAGTGCCTGCAAACTGGGCATTGTTTTCTTCTGGGAGGTGTGTGAGGCAAAAGAGGGTCCTTTGAGGTGGATAAACACATTGGAATGGAAGACAGCAGTTGAATTTCCTCAGTTCTTTATCCTGTTGGGGTAATTAGCAGCAAAGGCTTCTGCTTATGCATTATTATTAGCAGTTTGCCATCTCCCTCGTGCTCTCCAGGCACGATTTTCCAGTATTTCAAAAGTTAATACCAGCTAAAACTAGCAGGATAAAAGGAAGCATCAGGTCATCAGCACTGAGATGTGGGACACCAACAGTCAGAATCTTTAAAGTATCAACATTTTTGTTTTATTACTGTTTTTTTTTTTTTTTTTTTTAATTTACTTAATTTTTCTTACTTTTCATAATTGGGATAGGGCTGTGTTTAGAAAGACAGGAAAACTCAATTGTGAGAAATGATTGAAATGATAAGACTGTAATGTTTCTGCTCTGCTGTGGGCTTGGACGTGGTGTTTTTATCTGCCATTCGCTAATAACTTAGGTGTGTTTTTTTTTTTCTAACTTTTTCTATCTTAGAATTTTAGTGCTTTGAGTCAGGAAATAAAAAGTTTAGAAAACCAACATTCATAATGGCATACTGGAAAACATTAATTTAGGTTTGCATTTCACATCTGCTCTTCTGGAGATGATACTTCTAGTCTGAAGAAGTACTGCCTGAAGGCAGTTATAAAAACAAAATGGTTTCTCTAAGACGTGGAAGTTGTGAAGGAAGGCTGCACTGAGGTGCCTTGTGGTACCACGGAGGTAGTGACAACTTTGTCTGGCAGATGCTTTGCAATGAATGATCTCTTTTTGATTTTTTTTTTTTTGATCTCTCAGGATCCTACTCCAGTCTGTACGCCTACAGTGCTTGAGCGCCGGAAAGCTCAGCAAGCGGATGATGACACAGATGACAATGAAATAATGATCAAACTGCCCCCTCCAAGTGTTAAGAAAGCTGTGCAGAGACCAAAGAAACAGCCAAGGAAAAAAAACAACCTGAAGAAACAAAAGTAGGCTTAAAATTCTGACAGCCATAGCCGTGTTTTTCCTCTTTCTCAACTCAAAATGAGGTGGAGCTTCTGTTGCCCTGTCTCAGTTTTTTCTGACCAGACTGTTTGTCTTTCATGGGCAGGGAAAATATTCACAAATAGTTCCCCTCCTGTTAGCTGTTGTGGAGCTGTATCTTCACTGCCTGTGAAGATTTTCTTGACTTTGCACTCATGAGTGCCTACAGTCATGCCAGAACCTTGTTATTCTGTAATTTGTCTCTAGCACACACAGATTTGAAAGGAAATGTTAGGCTGTCCATGCTGAGCCTGCTGATGGCATCTGTATTTTATACTTATTAATGATGACTTAAAATACAATTTTTAACTGTTCTTAGTTGCGTTGGCTTTGGTAGTGCTTCTGTTTAACTGAAAGTCTGTGCTGTATGTGAATTCTCACACAAATAGAAGGGGAGAGGGTTTTTTTTTTTTTCCTCAAGAAAGACATTCCTTGAATTTCATCTTGTTGGTGATCAGTCAGGTTTTCCCAGAGCTGTCTTGTGCAGAAACAGGACACCATGCTGCCCCAGCAAGCTTTCAGTCCTGCTTTCAGCAATGCTGGGAACGTCACCCTTTGCCACAATGTGGAGTGGCCAGAGGATTTTAAAAAGGTTCAGGAAGGTGAGAAGAGATGGAGGTGGATGTGATTATAATGACATTCTCTCTGTGACTCAAATCACTTTCCTTTGCTGTTGGGGAACTGCTGGGGAAGCCACTTGGGCGAGTTTGTCTTTATATCAAACACTCATCACCTTAGGCACGCAATGGAGTTCCACTGACAGCCTGATGATCACCATCAGCCACTGTTGGCTGTTTTTTTGGGGTTGGGCACATCTGCTTATTGATGTGAAACAGGCAGTGTTTACACCTCAGACCTGTAGAACCTGTAGTTAAGGTTTGGAGTGTGCTTTGAGACTAATTAATGTAACCACCATGGTTGGCAGAAATACCAGCACACTTTGAGCGTGTTAGGGACAGATAAGCAGCACAGGAAAGGGTTACTACAAGACTTCATACAACAGAGCGCAACAGAAGAGAAATAAAATGTATCTGCCCAGAATGAACAGTTTTCTTTTAAAATGCATATTTTGAACTTTGTGTTGTGGAAGTCGAGATGGCTGTTAGCAGTGTGATGCACTCAGTCTTGTGTGGAGCCAGGTCCCTTGAATGCAGCCCGACACAGGAGGGCAGCACTGCAGCTGTGTGGGACGCACCGCTCTGGCAAGCAGTGTAAGTTCTGGGAATTGTCCTCCCACGTTTACATAGAAACTGATCTAGCCCAAGCAGTTTGGAGTGACCTGCATTGGTGTGCCTGATGCACCTTTAAGATGACTTAAGAATACAGGAGAAATCTGAATTTAAGATACAGGATGAATCTTAAATATTAAAATAATTAAATCTTAAATCTTAAAATAAATATAAATATTCCTATTCCTTTGGTGCCGCCACCATTACAACTACTTCTGCCAAGGCTCTTCAGTTAAAGCTGCTCTTAAGACAGTGTAACTTATACAGTATAGTTTCACTTTCATTGAGGTCTTAGTAACTCCTTCCTATGTGTCCCACTCCCTGCCCAGCCTTTTAAGCTTGTGCTGCTTTCTTTCTCTTCTGCTGCTCCTCCGAGTGCCAGGTCTTCTGCCCATGCCTGGAAGCCTCTGTGTGCTTGCTGCTTTTTTCCCTGCTGGACCCTGTGGCTTCTTTTCATGCTGCCTGTCATGCTTGCCTGGTTGCATGAGCTTCCAGAGCATTACTGGCATGCTTCTGTGGATCTCTTGGAAAGGTTTGTGTATCTGAACGAGATCCCTGGTTTCTGCTTTCTTCATATTTGTGTGGCAGTATGAGTCTTGATAGGAAGAAGACATTCCTGAAAACTTTGTTTATAATAAGATCTGCTTCCTGCTGTAATTTTCCTTTCTTATTGGTTTTTGAATTGAGATTGACTTAGATGGTGACTCTGAAAATAAGGAAACAAAAATCTGTGCCGCTTGAGTAACAGTCACTAAGCAGGGAGCTCTCAGCAGAAGGGTAAGTTTTCTTGGTGACAGTTTCTGTTTTTAGGCTGCCTGAGTTATTAATATACTGCTGTCCTGGGAGATGCGCATAAGCAGAAATTCAGACACCTGATACTTGCCAAACATATTTTCCATAGCAGATGAACAGACGTGCTGTGTCATGAGTTATGCCTCAGTCCATGCACTGATCTTCATTTTTCAGCTCTCCAGTCGTTGGTTCATTCTTGCACAAACTAAAACTCCTGGATTTAGGGCAGGCTGTGCACTGTTCTTACAGCAACGCAAGGTGTGCTGGGGATTTTGTTTTCAAGGCACAGCTTGCAAGCTCTCTGCCTTTCTGTAATGAGAAACTTTCTGGAGTTGGTACCTAGTACCATTTTCAAGCTTTAGAAATACAGATGCTTTTTAGCAAAGCCTGCTCATTTACACTCATTAAGCTTCCTCTGCTTCGCAGGAAGGGGAATGCAGCTTTGGACTACACAGTGTTCCTCAGTACATGAAACGTTGGAAGTAAAAGAGGAAAGAAAGGCAGAGTTAGCTGAAAAATAGAGGGAAGATAGAAATGATGAAGGCAGTCTGGAGAAAAAGGTGTGTCTCAACTTGGCAGTGTTAGACTGCTAGAAATTGAAGAAACTAAATGGAATTGTTTTTATCACCTGTTAGATGGGGGATAGGGTCCCCAGGTCTCACAGTGCACGAGCAGTGTGCTAGGAATGGATGGTCTGGATGGCAGTGCCTGCCTGTGAGCCCCAAGCTAGGAGAGCAGGCTGGGCAAGTGACTGGTTCTTGCCAATAATAACTAGCCTGTTGGCTTGCTTGCCTGGCTTTTAAATGTCTGCAGCCCCAAGGAACAAGGTTAAAACCAGTTTGCAAATGGTTCATAGCGCAAGGGAAGAGTCGTGGCTCTGAGAAGAGGCATCCTGCTCTCCATGTAAAGTACCAACAGGGGTGGGGGGCTCTGGCAACTTCTCCCTCTCCAGCTGTCTGTGCTGAGCTGTTTGGTCTGTGTTTTGCCTGTGTGATGCAGGAATCTGGGCAGGGCTGTTTGTGCCGTGTGCTGTGCAAATCCCTGATCTGGGCAAGGTATTGCAGGGAGGGTAACAGAAGCATGTGGGATGTAGTCGCTGTGTTCCAGGAGCACCTACAGGTCCTTCTCTCACACCAGTCCAATAAGTCATTCAAACACATCCTGTTCGGATTACAGTTTCCAGCCTAACCCCACGAAACATCCAACTCCAGGCACTGATGGTCTGCACCATTTTGGCTGAGGATGCATGGAGACCACTCTAAACTGCTTGGAATGGAGAAGGTGGGAATGTGGTGAGAAGGATCCTGTGCCACGATTCTGCCTGACATTGCTGACCCAGGCATGTCCCTCCTGCCCGAGGGCAGCAGCTGTCAGAGCCCAGGAAGCGGTTTGCTGCAGCAGTGAGAACTGCTGAAGTGAGACATTTTCTCCTGTGTGGGGATGGTGAAGCCTCTCACTGCTTCACACCCAGCATTAATTAAGCACGTGTCAGGGACAGAGCTGCTTAGCTGTCCTGGGAGCCGTGGATTACTTACAGAGCTGAGTTCCTGTGGCCAGTAGCTATGTGGATCTCGTATGCTGGGAAAGGATATGCTATGAGGGGGTTCTTGCACAGCTCTTGGCTCTAATCAGAGAGGAAAATGCTGGTTTATGGTTTTCTTCAACCCTTGGGCTGCTTTACTGCAAACAGTTCCATTGTGTGCAGATTCACATTAAAGCTCCAGTGTACTGAATAATGCAGAGGTGAAAATGGGATGTGCAGCAGAAAATAGCTTTGTAAGAGATGGGGAAGAGTAAGAAAACAAACACTTGTGTCTGTCATTTGAGGGAGGCAACCAGTGAAGCAGATAGGGAGCAGGAGCTGTGGAGCACCATCCAGATGTGCAAAGCTGGATATCAGCACAGCATCTGCTCGCTGGGGCCTCGGCAGTATCTCAGAGGCATGGGTGAAAAACTAAACGTTTTTCAGTGAGTCAGGAATGCTCTGTTCCTTTCTTTGCATTTTTCTGGTGCCGGCTGAGATGAGGGCTTGGTGAGCAGGTACTGACTTGGTGCTCAGACTGCTCTGCAGTTGGATGCCTGTTCCCCTGGCTTGTGTGTGGTTCTGTTTCTTTAAAATGGGCAGTGCCTCTGTCATGGTGCTGTTGTCAACACGCCCTGCAGAAGGCAGCAGCACCAGGGGGAGTGAGCGTGGTCTATACCAGGACAGCAGCAGCACAGCTGCTTTGCTGATGGCAGGGTTTGGATTTCTGTTAGGAGAGCTGGAAGAAACCCAGTATGACTCCAGATGCCAGGCTGAGCCTGCAGGATGGGCAGAGGAAATGTAAAACAAAGCTATAAAGCATTTCTCTCAGGTTTCCTATGTAAAGCGTGATGTTCTGTGGTTTATTAATTGGGTGATGTTTCAAGGGTACTCTATTGAATTGTTTCCTGAAAGCAAAGGATCCAAGTTTGCAGTTGCTGGAGCTGCAGGGCTCTGACTGGGCAGGAGGGAGCTGCGCAAATGAAAAGTGCTCAGTTTAAAGGCAGTACACACACTCCTAAGGCAAACCTTATCCTCTGGTGTAATGTCAGTGCAGTCACGTCAGATGAATTGCAGCCCTTGTTTTGGTCCTGAACTCCTGGCTCATCTTTTTTTCCACTGGTTTGTAATTTTACAAGATGAAATCCTGCTGTGTCAATACACGATAGACATTCAATCCATTGGTTGTTAAGGGCCATTTGCAGTCGGTGATTGGAGAGTCAGTTCTGAGCAGGCTGCTGGTATGTGTGTGCTGTGCTGTTGTTCAATGTCAGCCCTCCTACTGAATTTTATAACGGCATCCATTAATTTCAGTAGAAATCTGCATTTGGGGTGAAGGGTGAGCTAATCTTTAGAAAGCATCTTAATCCACTTACTTAGCTTCTTGCAAAGCTCAGCGTTTTTCCCTTGTCAAGAGCAAGCTGCATTCCTAACCTTGATATGTCACTTTCCAGTTGGTTTAATATTTGGGTGAGGATAAAAAGGAAATGTTTTTCAAAGATTAAAGAGATCCATGCTGGTAAGGTACGTGCGTGTGTGATGTGCATGTATGAAACAGGAGATGTGAGCATAATTATAAGTGTTTGGATGGTGGAAAAAAAAGTAAAATGAAAACAGCAGATGATGAAACAGAACAAGAACAGGAAGGGAAAAATCCATCTGAATGTGTAAATGGGATGTTATGACGGAAGAGGAAATGGGGCTGAAATGTTGTTGAATGTCAATTTAAATGTAAGACAAAAATAGAATGCCTGTTAGTTTGACCTGCAAATGTCTTTTCCCAGAGGCCTGAGGGCTGCCAGGAGGAGCAGGGGCACACGTACATGGCAACACAACCATGAGACCCACTGCCTATGGCTGTAGAGAGACACCATTCGCCTCCCAGGCCGCTGCATTCAGTCCATCTCAGGTCAGAAAGGGTTGGAAGCACCAGCTTTCCAGTAGCCAGCACCCAGTTTTTGGGGGGTTTCAGCTTGAGTTACAAAACAAAAAAGCACCACAATTAACACTGCCTTGATGTTGTGGCCAGGTGACCATCGTCTGCCTCCAGGGGCTGCAGGAGGCCCAGGAGATGTGTGCATGGCTTGTGGGATCTCATTGCCAATGGGAAATCTTGAATCAAACTCAATTCACACTGTGTGGGGGTGACCTTTATGTGGGATCTTTCTCCCTGGGTGGCCAAATTACTGTGAGCTTGTAGGCACACACAGACATGCCCACATGCACACTGTTAGCCTCGAAGCCATTTGCTCACTTCCCTTTAATCAAAGTCTACTGTTACCAGATTTTGCTTTCTGTTTGGTGACTGAAGCACGGCTTCATGTGCCTTTGCATGGGAGCTAAGTGGGTCAGCGTGCTGTTTTGTTAGTGGCAGCTCTCACGTGGAAAGAGCCTGATGCAGAACGCTAAGGCTTGGCAGGAAAGCACCAATTAAAGGTAGCATATTGTCTGAGCTGAAAGTGCTCAAATCTATGCTATGACAAATCAGAGCTATGACAACTATCGTGCAAGGGAAAGAATGAGGAATTAATACATTTGTAGCTGATCCAGGCTAGGTAGTGCTTTCTCTGTTTCAAGTGTTCTGTCACGGTACAAGTAAGGAATTGTTCCCTGTTTCAGAGGCAAGGAGTAGAGAAGGTGAGTTGCCCAGGGATGTTGCTAGAGCAGATCGACACACTCAGAAGCTTGGTCAGCACTCTGCATTAGTCTTTGCTATTCATCTTTGTGACAGGAGCAGTGCTGCATTTTCCTTAGCACAGCATGGAGTGTGTTCAGGCAAACAGTGCGTGAGATGTTATTGCCAGGGTTAGGGCAAAGGGAAGGATCCAGAGTTACAATAATCGGGCAAAGTTGTGCCATCCCTTATCTATGCAAGCAGTGGAGCTGTGACAGCACATAAAAGAAAGGTGGCTTTCCAAGTCTGCATGAGTGTATGCTCAACTCTAGGAAGACAACCCAGGGCCAGCCAGGCTTTGGCTCCAGTCCTGTGCTCTCATGGGCAGCAAAGTATCCTCATGTTACTTGTAAATGAACGTTTCACCTTGGAGTGCTCAGCCCTCAGATTCCTGTGCAGACATTGTGCAAAAGAGCCCTAAAGGAAAAGGGAGGAGCAGGTTGTTCAGGTACAGTGAGTTGTTTCTACTGTGGATGCCCCATCCCTGGAGATGCTCAAGGCCATGCTGAATGGACTCTGGGCAGCCTGATCTGATGGGTGGCAACCAGCCCATGACAGAAGATTGGAACTGGGTAGGCTTTAAGGTCCCTTCCAAATCAACCATTCTGTGATTCTATTAAATAAGAGCCCCTCTCCCTCCCAGCTCTTCCTTCTGCTTCCCACTCGTTCTGTTTCACTGATGTGTTTTGTTTGTTTGAAAGAGCACTGATTTTAAATACAAGCCACTTTATTATATATCCATATATATTATATATCTATATATAAAAAAAAAAACCCTTTTTGACTTTGCCCCTACTTCCAGCATTCCGGGCCCTAAATGCAGAAATCTCTAAGCTTATGTTTCACCTTCCAAATGGATTGTGTGTGTATCTATCTATCTATCTATATATATGTAGTTTGCACATATCTCCTTAGGACAAAACAGAACTCTTCTCAGCAAGCAGGAAGTGGTGCATTTTGCAGGTGGTTGAGAAAAATCTGTGCTGCTTTGTTGGGAACAGCATAATCTCAGGAGGTGGATATTGCTACCTTTGTGCAGCGCTAGTCCTGTCTGTGCAGGAGATCCAGGTGTGAGATGCATAAATAAATGCAGATCTTTCAGAAATGAGAGCATAGTAAAAGCAAGTACCTTTATTTAGGTACATTTGTTACAAAGGTAATACTGCCTGCTGGTAAACCACTAGCTGAAGCCCTTGTCAAGCACTCGCATGTACTGTTCATAGCTCCTCTGGATGAAACATTGCTGTTTCCTTCACTTACAGTCCTTTTTGCACCCCTGGATGAATGCTCAAGGACTGACAGGAAAAGCATGGCCTTATCTAACAATAACTTTGGAGACATTTTTTTGAGATACTGGTTTAGATCTGATTCTGTCAGGAAAATTCAATCTCTTTCCTTTTGGAGGAATGTGCTCTCATGATGGGTTTTTGTTCTGATTTGCTGTCAGCAATGGACACGTGGGTCTTCCATAGATAATACTAGAACAAATCCAATTGATGACAACGTGGAAGCTGACATTCTGCCAGCCTGAAGGGAGGGCAGGTGGAACTCGGGCACGGTGGGAGCCCTGCAGCGGCCGTGGATAGGCTCTCACATACGCACGGCTCAGGGCCGCTGGGAGCCGCGGGGCCGGCAGAGACACGGCACCGATCTGTGGGAAACGTGGTCTGACGGAGCCGAGCCAGCGCTACCTGCGCCTCAGCCACGTACCGAGAGCCGGCCCTGCGGTCAGCGGGCTGCGCGGACGGGCGTGTGAGCCACGGGAGCTGAGGAGAAGAAACCGTTTTTCCTCACAGACGGAGAACCGCTCGCCGCTGTCCCCGGCACGGCAGCGAGTCGCTCAGACTGCGCGGAGCTCGCGGCCACGGCCGGCCCCGGCGCCGCGCTCTGAGGGCGCAGGGCGGGACCGCGCCCAGGGGAGCCCCGCAGATTGCGCGCTGCGCAGGCGCCGTCGCCGCGGCGACCGGGCAGGGCGGCGGGGCAGGGCCCCGTGTAACGGCTGCGGGGGCGGGGCGAGCCCCCTCCCGCCGAAACGGGGCCTGCCGCTCCGGAAGTGGATGCGGCGCCGCAGCGGGGTCGTTTTGACTCCGGCCCTCCGCGGCCGTCGCTAGAACGCCAGCCTCGCGCATGCGCACGTCGCGCACTGATCTCACCGCCGCCCCGCCTTACCATAGAGACCGGCGTGAGGCGCGTTCCCTCCAGCCGCCGCCTCGCGCTCCGTGGTAGAGGCGTGCGAGGGATGGATGCGCGCCCCCCTTGCGCATGCGCGCCGCCCGTCCGGGAGCCTTCTAGAGGCGCGGGGCGGCACCGCGCCTGCGCCGTGAGGTGAAGCTGGCGCATGCGCGCCGGCTCCCATTCTTCCCGTGGCAGCGGGGCGGGCGCAGCCATGCAGCGCAGCGGGCGCCGCCGCCGGCACTGAGCCCGCCCGGCCCCCGCCCCGCCGTACCGCCAGGTAACGGCCGTGAGAGGAGTGCGGTCGCGAGGGGAGCGGGGCGGCGGTTGCCGGGGCCGGGCTCCCTCAGGGGCCCGGGGGGGGCTTCGCGCGAGGGTAGCGCCGGGGGGCGCGGAGGGCCGGGGAGCGGGGGGGCGGCGATCGGCGCTTCTTCCGTCCCTTTTGTGTGCAGGCGCTTTATTGAACCGAACGCCTTCGGGACGTGGGCTCGGGGCCGGGGATCGGCACAAAGAGCCCCGCCGTCGTTAGGCGCATCCCGCGCGGGCGGTCGGAGATGCGGGCTCTGGGCAGGGTCACCCGCGGCTGTTTGTCGTTGCGCGCGGCCCCGCGCCGCCTGCGCGAGGCGCTGTCCGCGCGCCCCCGGCAGCGCTAGGGAAGGGAAGGCGCGTCGCTCCGCGGGCGCCGGGCGGGAGCTGAAGGCCTCGCGCTGTGTGCGGCGCTCCCCGGCGGCGCCCCGGCACGGCGGGCTGCGCGCGTCGCTCGGAGCCCTCCGGCGAAGGCGAGAGCCCGTAAGAGAAGCGCGTGCCGAGCTGGTGCCGGTAGGGCAGAGGCGCGGTCTCCGCCCCGGTGGTGTGCCAGCGTCTCGTGCAGATGAGATGGAGTCCATTTTGTTATCGGAGCCTAATAGTTCGTAACGTTTTTCTGCGTCTTTTGATGAGTTGTCTCCGTCGTTTGCCTCTGTTGGCGGCGTCCGGTGGGCGCCGGTGGGAGAGGAAGCCGAATGTCGTTGCTTGATGCTCCGTAGTACGAGTCCACCGTTCAAACAGTCATTCCCAAAGGCATCAGAAGCACAGCTGTTTGTGCAGGGTTCTGACCTGGGTTTAATGAGGGTTTGCTGGAGAGGTCTGGGATGGATGGGTTTGGGAACTTCAGAAGGTGGAGTTTTTGACAGAGTCAAGGAGTGAACCACGAGCAGGATGGAACCACGGCACTGCAACGTTCAGGGTATTTGTTATCGCAGCAGTGTTGCTGGCTATATGGGATGAGCCTTTGGGATGTGCTGCAGTGCTGGGCTTGGCCAAATCCAGCTCCTGCCTCTTTTCACTGTGGAATCCCACCAGTTAGTGGGACGAAAGCCTGGAAGTTACTAGAGGGACCGGGTAATGACTGTGTCACCGTGAGCCTCTATTTCATAGTCGTGCTTTTTATTCTTTAAATGACTGCCAGCACAAATGGGATCTCTTTTCTATAGTGATGTGTGCAGCATTCCTGTGAAATGCTTGCGATTGATTAGACAGGTTCAAAAATGTCTGTGTTCCAAGAAGAACACTCAGTCCTCGCCTCACTTGGCTGACAGCATACGGTGCTGAAAGTGAAACAATAGTGGGCCAGGAGGGGTTTCTCTATTCGTTTAACATTCCCTAGAGGGATACTTGCAGAGAATGCATGTGAACATGTGAGCTGGTCCTCCGAACACTTCATCTCTCAAGTCCTGTTAGAACCTTAAATCTGAGCTATAGCTGTAGTGTTAGGCTTGTCAGATATTTAAAGAACAAAATGGAAACGTTGTATTCCTTTTTCCACATGTTCCTTAGTTACCTGTGGGGCTGCAGGTTGTCAGAGGGTGGGTGGTGACAGCAGGTCCAGGTGCTGTGGTGAGTTACAAAGTGGGGTAAATCTTGTCCTTCACAACATTTTGTGTTAGTTTGTCATGTTGTACTGCAATAGAAAGTGTGAAACAGGCTGGGCATAAAAATATTCTGATGGATGCAGTAAGGGCACTCACACACCTCCCCACTCCATTGTACGGGCAGATGGCAGAGCGATGTGGCTTTGAAGAGAGCTGCCATTTGGGTACCTGTCTGGCCTCAGGTTACTTGGATCAGGCACATGTGTCACTCCGAGCCTCTCATCATCATGGCTGGGGCTTGCCAGTCTTCATAGATTCATAGAATGGTCTGGGTAGAAAAGGACCACAGGATCATCTAGTTTCAACCCCCCTGCTATGTGCAGGGTCACCACCCACTAGACCAGCCTGCCTGGAACCACATCCAGTCTGGCCTTGAATGCCTGCAGGGATGAGGCATCCACAGCCTCAGCTGTGCTGAATTGAAGCTCCCTTCTGGATCCTGATGGGGCCAGGGCACCTTCCAGCAGCTCCTGTCGGTGTGTTAAAAATGCTGACAAGTATCAAAAGCTTGTGCAGCTGAGTTAATAAATGAAACCAATCTGTTTATTGATTTCTTCAAACTCTACTAAATTGTAAACAAACAGTCTGCATGTGAGGCAAGGGGTTCAGTTCTGCCTTGATGAATGGTTACTGATTGTGGCAGCCTCATGCAGAACAGCCTCAACTTTACCCCTCGTGTTGCTCTTCATTCTCATCAGCCTGTGCAGAAGTTTAGAGCATGTTTCTTTACAGCTCTTTCAGTGTTTTGGGTATTGTCTGTCAGGCCAACCTGTTACCAGTCTTTAAAGCTGTTTGAACCACTGATGTGAGCTAATTAAGAGTTTTTGCACAGCTGGATATCTAAGAACAAGTTCCCTGGCATTTTGTGCTTTTAAATACCTGGCTCTGTCATAGACATGTTAGAAAAGCATCATCATCAGTAGCCTATTGGAAGTCAGCAGATCTTACAGTGTTTGACCTGCCTGCCCTGCCAGCAGACTGATAGTTTAAACAGCAGCATTTGTGTTTCATGTCTGGGCTGGGATTTTTTCTCAGCTCTACCTGCAGGTGCTTTCCATTCCAGGAGCTTTCAGAAATCTGCATTGAACCAAGGGTGATTTGCTGAAGCAGGGATCTGGTCCAGCTGGAGTCTGGTTCTGACCTGTATTTCAGGGTGATGCTAAGCAGCAGGGAGGGTTCACAGGTGCGCCTGTTCCTCTGCAGGTGGCTTCTTATAGCAGCAGTCACTGAGCTGCCTCTGGAGCCCAGGACAAAAATAAACTTTTCAAAGCGACTAACTTGGGATCTGCTGGTGTCCCATTCCACAGTGTTGAAGGCTGTCTCTAGGCCTGCTGGAGTGAAGTCTCGTTCAGTTTGAAGTGTGTGTTCAGAGGTGAAGTGCCTTGGAATGACGGTTTTCACAAGCAGGCACTTGAGCACTGGCACTTCCCTCTCTGTTACTTGCTGCCAGGGTGATTCTGGTTTGGGCTGGCACACAAAAGCCTGCCTCTGTGTTCTGTGCCTCTAACCAGTTATGTATTGCTGGGGATAACAGGCTCATGGAGGATTTGTGGAATATGGCATTTCTACCACAACCTCACTGATCTCTTAGAACTAGATTATCCGGATCTTGTACCCAGCATGTGGTACTGTGGGTTTTTTTTTCCCCACGGTGCTGTCTGGTCCTCGGCTCCTACTGCTGCTGCAGACTTTGTTCCCAGTGACTCTGGGAAAGGCAGTGCGTTTCTGCCCCGTTCCTGCCTGCAAAATAGGCTCTTGGTATTCTCCCACCTTTTCTCTCATTTACATTAAGAAATGCTTTTCATCTCCAGGATCATGTAAATTAGTGGTCTGAGCCTATGAGACTTCATTTATTGCAGTGCAGATAAGGACTGCAGAACTCAGGTGTGTGCTGGAAGCCCCTGCCCCTGCCGGTGAGCAGGGAATGAATGGGTTACCACTCATTTTTAGTGATGTTTTATTTCCAAACCCTGCACAGCTGCTAAGCTTCACAGTCCAGCAAGGCTTCAGGTGGAAGTGTTCTCTTCCCAGGTTTCTCCAGCGGATCCCATCGCTGCTGGAGAATGGAGAGAGGTTTAGAGCCTGGTGTTGGGAAACTGCCCTGCGCTTGATTGTGGTAGGAAGGGTGCCAGACACCTCCATTTTAAAGCACTGTAACTGTATGGCTGGATGTCATCCAGAGTTAGTGCTAATTTTGAAGAGGGGAAATTAGGGGAAATCTGTATTAGGAAAACAAAGGCTGTTGGAACTCGTGTGTTTTCCTGCCGTGCTCTGGAGGAGTGGCTCCTGCTCAGTGCAGTGGTTTTCCGTAGTGCCAGGCACTGGGAGCACACTGGAGTTGTGAGCCTGCAGGTAGTCTGGGCTTGCTGCAGAGATGTTTTTGGAGATTGATGAGGCCTTGCTGAAATCAGCACCTTTGTGAGCTGTCCCATTGCTGAGGCAGCAGTGCAGACGTTTATGGAGGCATACAAGAGGGCCTGCTGTCTAAAAGCTTATCTTACCCAGGGAAGGGTAATGCAACTTTCACAGCTAGCATCTGTCCTGGAAGGATTGCAGGGGGGCTGCAGGGTCTTAACTTAAGCCCTGGAAATCTTTCAGACGTCTTCATTCTGGAAATCTGCCTCGGTTTTCCTTGTGGCAGCGAATTTGTGTGCTGGTGTGGGTTGGTTACTGTCTTTTCTTCAAAGACAAAGCCCCTTCATAGACTCCAAGAAGGCCTGAAGAACAGCTGGTGCATAGCAGGGTCCCAGCAGCCTTCAGCCAGAGGTGGTTCTGCAGGTGAGCCCAGCAGCAGGGCTGCAGAGGAGCTGCCTTAGTGCAGCTGGTGCTGTTTGGGTCCAGGGGACCTGGCAGGCACTACACCAAGGTGAGAGAAGCTGCTTCCATTGGTGACCAGCTCCTGCTTAGAGGAGCAGAAGTTGTTAAGCTGGAACTCTAAGGATCGCTGGATTAGAGGGAGGTTTAAGTACAAGGCAGCACTAATTACTGATTTAAAGCAGTCAGTGATTGTGAAATAGCCCTGGGCACCAAATAAACATTATCTCCTACATATGGAGCCAGGTGAAGAGAAGGGAGAGCCCCTCCATACTGAGTGCTGGGTGGGTGTCTCCTGCAAACTGCTGCTTTTTGCATATCTAGGGAGGAGCAGGTCCAGTTGGGTGCTTGATGAGTGTCCTGCTTTGTCAAGGGCTGATATCAAAGCCCCCTGGGCGGGACATGGAGAAGGCCATAAGGAGAAAGAGAGGAGTTGGAGGACTGAAGAAGACCTCCCTTCCTGCAGAGCCTGGGTTTTGAGCTGCCATGCTGATGGGCCCTGTCTGGGCTTTGCAGGGCATGGTTTCCAGGTGCCTCTGCTCACAGCATGCCCAGGGCTCTGGCTGTTGAGACAAGGCACAGCCCTCCTGCAGTGCTCAGCTGAAGCTGATAAAAGCTACCCGAAGTTACTGCATTTGACTGGGGTGGAGACTGGGAGGAGTTGTTCTTTGTTGTGGAAAGTCAAGGTTCAAGGCAGACTGTCTCATGTACCTTGAACTAAATTTAAGCTGAATCTTGCATGCAGTTATGTCCCGAGACCTGTGTAGGAGCTTGGTTGGCACTCCTGTGTTGCTATATTACTCATAGAGCTGCTCTGCTACACCCCACCATGTACAAAACATTACTCCAAAAAAGGGCTGTCTGGTTTGGGAGTTACTGAGAAGACCAGCTTACAGCTGGAAGCAGGCAGGGGAACCTTCAGGAAGGGCTGGAAAGACCTGTGAGGACAAGAGGAGCATTGCTGGCTGTGAGCCCCTGGGTAGCTGTGTTAGGGGCTCATTGGGAGCTTGTGACCTGCACTGGTGTCAGTGTTTGAAGGTGCCAACTCAACGTGGTGGTAAGAGCAGGGCGGTTAGGCTGGAGTGAGTGGGATTCTGCTCTGTACTGAAAAGACTTTGTTGGCTTATGTGGTGGCATGACAGTGGGTGCATCTTGGGTAACGAGTATTTCCTTGTTACTCTTTGAATTGACTTATTCCAATTGCTTTGCTGTGAGTTGTAGCAGCTTTGGTGAAGTTATGGTGATAGCCTGAAGTAACTTAGCTTTGGTACTACTGTTCAGGCTGTCAGCTTTCTCCTTTAACTCACCGTTCTGAGCTCCAAGCTGGCATTACACTTAAGCCTCTCTAATGACTTTCTGCTGGGTAGCTCTTGATGGAAAATGTAGGTGTTGCTGGCAGGGACTTTGGCTAAGCACATAGTTTTCATGGCTTAATAGTGAAAGAAGGAGCTGTATTTTTGCAGTGGCAGAGCTGGGGTAGTTGGGATGTCCCTCCTCCCTATCTTGCATTATTTAACCTTCATCTTGGCATCATCAGTCTTGTTACAAGCTACAAGCATAGCTGGAGGACTGGGACAGCACCAGTGCTCCAGAGCCTGCATTCACAGCTCTTCTGAAACATGGAGGAGCTCCAAGCACGTGATCTGTGCCACTGACTTGTTGGTTTTCCAGCCTGTGTGACCCTGCTTCAGGGGAAGAGGTGATACTTCAAATCCTGGTCTGAAATGGTTGTATCCTGTAACAACGGCTACCCACAACCAGTGGTGATAAGATTCTGTAGGAAAACAAGTGGCCTCCTGGGGCTGAGATTGTGGGTTTGTGTTTTCCAGAGTTTATTATGTGTGGAGCTTCTGCCAGATCAATTTCAGGTGTGTTGAGATGCAGCAGCCATGTTCTTTGCTGCTTGGGAAGCTCCTATTTTTGAGTTTGGGTCTTGGTTTTCTCATGAGGTACTTTTTCCTCTTCATCTTGTGAGGAAAGGGGGTAGTTAGCAAGCTTCTTCATGTATAGAAAGGCTTTTTTTTTTTTTTTTTTTTAAGGTGCAAATTAAACACTTGTTGGCTTGTAGATGCTAGGCAGCCACCAGCCTTTCTTTTTGGCTTACTGCTCAGGTTCAAAGGTGTTTGTGGCTCTTTTCTCCTGCATGTGATGAAGTGGTGCCATTGTGTGCAGTGGGTCTTCTGTAGTGTATAAGCCCTTGAGTCCATAGCATGCATCTGTTCTTCTGCAGTGCACTGTAATCTTGGTCCCCTGTTTTCCTTGAAGCGTCTTAAAGTTAGGAGCTCTTAATGAAATTTGCTTAAATTAGTTCACGTAAGAGATTGCTCTCTGCTTGTAGGCACAGACTTACCTACTCTTAAATGAAAACCACATAGAAGAAAGGCTTGAAAGTTTGGCTGTTTCTTTCTCACGGCCCTGTGGGCACCTAATGGCTTGTTGGATGTGTTGGGACTTGTTGGTGTGAAGTTAATCAGAAATGGCTATTCTGTGGTAAGTCACAGTCATTCACACCCTCTTGGAATCTGAATTAATTTTCAGGTTTAAGCAGGTTCCACATTTCCATGTTAAGAGCAGTTAGGGGGCTTTCCTCGCCACGCCGACCTAATTTTAACAGAGGTCTCCTGTTGAAAGTGGGCAGCTCATGGAATCCAGAAGCGGGTCCCACAGCTAGCTTGGGATGTTTCAGATAGGCAGTGCAGGGTGTGATGGACCCTCTCGTGTAAGGAGTGCCTTCAGCAAGGAGCAGCAGGGCCAGCCCGTGCTGAAGGGCAGGGATGGGCCAGTATTCGGAGGCACAGATGAGGAGACTCAGTGGAAGATTTCTGTGCTTTTGTGATTGAAGTGGCCAGTTTTTCACCTGTGCCATTTTGAGGAGTGTTTTTTCTATTTTTTTATTTTTTTTGGTCAAGATCGGTTTTAGACTATCACTTCTTGTTGCAGTTGGCTGCCAGAAATATGTTGCATTCTGTAAGGATGGGAGAGATCAGAGTATTTCAGTTGGTGCTGAGCTGACGCAATGGAGAAACTGCAGCTCCAGTAGTAAGGAGAGGTATGGCTTTCTGCTGGTTTGGAACCAGAGTCTCATTTAGAAAGGAAAAAATGAGGGCTGCTTTGACTGACTTTGAGTGCTGATTGAGCTGTTGCTGACAATTTCAGAACTGGAAGTTGAGGTCTTACTTATGGTCTGACAGAGAAGCTACTAATAGAAGACATGATTATGTTTCCTACTTAATAGGTTTTATAAAACAGACTTTGATATGCTCTCTGGACAGCTCAGGTAGGTGTGCTGATCAGAGGAAAGCAGAAGTTGTGTTCTGGTTGTTTCCCATGGCACTGACAAAGCCCCAGGTGCTGTGCAGATGCAGCTGATGCGCAGATGCAGCTGATGCTTCCTTGCTGCTCCAGAGGGTCAGGTTTTGCTGGTGAGAAGGGATTTCAGTCTAAGGGCATGAAGCAACCCTTGTGGTTGATGGCAGGGCTTGCCAGGCAGTTGGCTCAGGTGTGTCCCTGGCTGTACAGAACCAGTTTGGATCGCTGTCAGCCAGTGGGGATTTGAACTGCAGGGCTGGGCAGGGGGGATCCGTGCTCTGGGGGCTCTTCTTGCCTGGTGAATAGTGGTGCAGCTGGTGTGGGCAGCCACAGTAGAGCTGCAGGCTCTAGATCCCAAACTTCGTTGTTGCCTCTGGAGCTGTGAGTGGCATCTGTGGGATGCAGCAGTGTGCAAGTGCGGCCAGGGAGGATGGAGGTGAGATAATGAACTGGTACAGCGTGCTGTGCAAGTGTGCCTTTACTTCCAGACAAGGGATTTTGTGAGCTCATCTCATCTGCTTTGCTTTTTATTAGCTTTAGCGAAGGCCTTGTTTGCTCAAATGGAAGGTATTTGGAATTGCAGCCCCAGTGCTTCCAATCAGTGAACGTGTGCCTCCTGGTTCCCTCCAGTTGTGTGTTGAACCAGGTGTCCGCTTCACAGCCCCTTGCCTCATACTGAGCTTGGCCTGCTTTCCTTGTTGTGGTGCAGAAAGCAGAGCAGATGTCGAGCTCTGGCTATTATTAGGCTGGAAACAAAAAGGTATACGGGGTTTTTATCATCTTCTGACTAAAAGTGCTAACTTGGAAGAGGAAGTGCTTGAAAAGCAGCATGGCTGCAATGGGAGCCCTGGGCTGGTGGAAGACAGCTGGGAGGTCTGTGTCTGGATGGGATGGTTTGGCTGCAGGTTGGGAAAAGCCCTAAAGAAAAAAGCTTATAATGCAGTCCATGGAGAAGAGAGCTTCAAATGTTGGGGAGCGTAGCCAAATTCAGATGTGCAACTACTTTCTTTTCACAAAAGATGCTGTGCCTGTGAGCGGCAGCAGAATTTGTCCTGGCCTTTCTTCTCCATGACTGTGGTTCTCAGAAAGCCACAGGCCCTGCTGGCTGAGCCCTGGTTATGCTATTGCAGCAGGCTGTGCTTTTTTCTAGGTCTGTGCTTTGGGATGTGTCAGGATTCAGCCTGGAAGCAGCTTGAGCACGAGTATTTGAAAACTGCTTGCTTTAGGTTCCTGGAGCCCAGCATTAGGGCTGAATCCTGCAGGCAGCTGGTGGCACTGACTGCTGGTGGCCATTGGTCCAAACAGGATCCAGATGCCTTCCTGCTTTCACTCCTTAAAAGAGATGTGGTTTCCTGATGGCCTGCATAAGGGTTTTGTTTCTTCTTTTGTGGATGAGTGGTGATGGTGGTATTTGGAAGAATATTGATTATTAATCCTCACTTAAGGCCCAGATTTTCTGTCGGTCACTAAAGCTGCTGCTGGTGATCTGCTGCCTAACTGCTGTGGTGAAGAATAACCAGAGGTTTTTGTCTTGACCTACCTTGTCTGATTCCTTAAAATAGAACAATGCTCATATCCAGCTTATCGCAGCCTTGCAGCTGTATGTGAATAACCTATTTTGTGACATGCTTTCAATCTTTTTTCTTTTTTTTTCCTCTGTTCTTAATTTAACCTATAATACTGTTCTTTTTCTTTCAGAATGGACTGCTGAATTGAGAATTATTGCAGACCCAACAGTACAGCACTGCTCATTGCTTCATCTATCACTAGTTATTTAAATTGGACTTTTAATATCCTGCCAGCTGCTGTTCACACACACATGGTGCATTGTTGCCATTCTCAGAATTGCATCTTTGAAACCCAGGCCCTCAGTAACCTTCACTGAACAAAGAAGTGACCTCCTGCGTACATTCATAGAGGGATTTTTTGGACTGTCTGCCCTCTAGCTTTCTTGTTAGTGCTGTATTTCTGAGACACTATGGAGCCCAGTATGGAGTACTGCTTAGCGCAGGTGCTGCAGAAGGATGTTGGGAAGAGACTTCAGGTTGGTCAGGAATTGATAGATTACTTCTCAGATAAACAGAAGTCAGCTGATTTGGAACATGATCAGACGATGCTGGATAAAATGGTTGATGGACTGGCCACCTCTTGGGTGAATTCCAGCAATTATAAGGTAAGACTTGTCAAATTACAATGAAGAGTTTGGTTGTAATTGAATTCCAAGTGATGCTTGATCCAAGTGGAACTTGTGTACTTCTTAATATGCTGTTCTGTACTTCATATGCTGTTCCGTAAGCTAATCATTATGCTGAGTCAACCATCCTGGTTCCATTTCTTGGGAGCTGATTGCTGATATGATATTACGATTCATGGCAGTTACACTTCAGCAAACTAGGTTTATTTTGGGTGTTTGTGATATCCTGATTTCTTTGTATTCCTTGTTTGTCTGTGGGATGCTTTGATCATCCCATCAGTGTGGATGATTTCTTGCCAAATAAAAATGGCAAAAAGCATTTATATTTATATTTATATTTATATTTATATTTATATTTATATTTATATTTATATTTATATTTATATTTATATTTATATTTATATTTATATTTATATTTATATATGCAGCCTTTGCTTTTTCATACTGTCCTTAATTCTTGCTAGATGTTTTTTCCTACTATTTGGAGTTAATTTAAGTACTACTGGATCTACTGCAGTTAACTCAGGAAAGGTAATGAGTGTGTGTTCTCTTGAATTGAACAACCTTGCATCCACAGTAGTGGATGAACAGTGGGATTTGGAACTCAGCTGCCTCGTTATCCCTGTCATGCTGCTTCTGATCCCTTGTCTGCAGTTTCCTCACTGAGGAGGGATTTGCAGCTGTGCTTTGGAAGAGTCGTGTCCTGGTCATTTCCCAAGGCATGCTGACAAGGTTGCTGGGATATTTAGGCTGTTGTTAGAGGGAAGAGGTTTTGGTATTCTGGTAAGTCCAGAAAAAACTGGGAGTAAAACCTCCTACAGACCTGATGGTGAAGCTCATTAACAGAATTATACTGGAGTTCTTGCACATAGAAGTGAAGGAGAGACTGACTGTGTGGGTTGCGAGTGCTTTGGAGCAGAACATCCTCAGATTCATTTAAACTTATTAAAAGAAATTTTGATTGAAAGGTAGTTGTGTGGATGATGCATCTTGGCCAGTGTGTCCTGCAGGGCTGCATTTGTGCTTTTCTTGTTTGTCAGCAAACTACTGTGGTGAAAGCTATTTGGCATACAGGAACCCAAAAACCCAAAGCCGATGGATCCATTCTGGCTGAGCACATGAAGAAATTTACTGTCATTAACAAGTTGTGTTTGTGCAATTTCCTGAGAGCTTTCATTCCCCTTTTTCTTGCTACCTGCCTTTCTTTCCACGTTTCTTGGTGGAAACTATTCTTGCCAACGCAAGCAGAGTAAACTTGAAATTGTGTAATGTGCCATTCGCTTAAACTTTATGGACTGATGTGAACTGCAGAACTGTGCAGTACTTTGGACTTTTGGCATCACACTTAGGTTGTTTTTTTTTCTTTTGACCGTTGAACTACAGCCCACCATGTCCACTGCGGTGTTCATTATCCAGGAACAAACCAGTGGTACTTCTGTACTGGAGTGATCCCACTCATGTTCTATAGGTGGCATTTGGTTTCATTTAAGTTCTAGTAAGCATAACATGGACTTATCTCAAGTTTCTGGAGGCTGTTTTCTCAGTAAATGGATGTAATCGAGTATGTGAAGCTTTTAAGTGGGACAAGCAGCCTACCTGGAGTTAAGTGATACTTCTTTTAATATCCAGCCGATGTTTCATCTCAATATGCCAATCTCTTTTTTGTTTTAGTGCCTGTATTTATATTCCTGCTAACTTTCCTCCAGACTGCTGTGAAATGTGACATCTTTGGCACAAGTCAGCTCAGTTTGTGCTAAAGGGAGCTTCGGCTGCTGCTGCTGTGCGCTTACAGGGAGGGCTCGAGTTTCTTTGTCATTGGTTTGAGCTGTGTAAGTCATGACCATCACTGACAGCTTGAGACTTTGGTGTTTTCGTAGGCTGTTTTTATTTAACCTGACAGTATTTTGTGAAGCACTGAGACAGGAGACAATACCATCTTCTCTTTCACTTGAGAATAACTAAAGCCTGCACTGAGGCACATGCTGTGAGACTTGTGGTGATACTAGGGGTTTCAGTGTATTATCTTCCCAATCCTATAGCAAGGGGAGAATGGTGAAATCAGCAAAGTCATTGATAGACCACCTTAATTTGAGCTGCTTGCAGCAGCGTATACTCTTGTATATTCTTGTCAGGTAGGTACAGGATCTCCTGATGCAAACATTTGTGGCCAGTGTGACTTCCTCTGCGTCCAAACTGATGAACCAGTGATGTTTTGTGGTGGGATGCAGAGGAATGCATCTAGGATCTTAAAGTGGTGTTCATGCTTCTGGAAGTGGGCTCAGGGTGTTTGGCATTGACCTTCTCTTGGCATTTTCTCATTGAAAAATAGTAGGGGAGGGTAGTTTGAAGTGAAAATAGAACTTTGTGAGATTTGTTGCTTTTTATTCTAATCAAGTAATCATTTGGTGCGGCTGTACTCGGTGCAGTTGCTAGGGGGAGGATCCTCTTACCTTTGCTCCAGATCAGCTTGGTCTGAGTGATGCTCTGTACCCAGCAGGTTGACCTGTAAGAGACATGAGGAGCTGACTCTGTTACCGGAGCCCGGTGGCTGAAATGTTTTCTCTCAGAGGTCTCCCAGGTGAACCTGGTGCATAGACCAAGTCTGTCAGGATGTGAGCTGTGCCCTGGTGTTGCTGTGTGTGGGATTCCTGATTTGATTCCTCTGCCTCCTGATGGCTTTCGTTACTTACAGAGATAGCAAAATGAAACACGTGGTGAAGTATTGCAGGGAAATTTTATTTCCCCTGACAGAACTCATAATCGTGTTAGAGAAGGCAGCCTTCCTTTCTCATCTGTGTCTGCATATCAGACGTTACAAAAGCATGCTTCACTGAGCTGAGGAGAAGGAAAACTTACATAAATTAGCTGGCTTTCCTAAACTCTGTATTGAATAATGTTTTTGGCTTCTCTAATTGAGGGGTAGAACAGATGGTGCAGGCTTAGTTTAAAGTGGCATCCATTAGAGTTACTTAAGCTGATGAATGGTTGTTCTCTATGCCATGTTTATTTTAGAAGAAATTCAGTGAAGAAGTCCTGATTGAAGGAAGCAGTTATAAAGCATAGTTATGATGGTAGTTGGTAGGTGGGCTTTGTTGAATACTTAATGCAGAGAGAAAGGAGTCTTTGGCATCTGGGGAAGAAGAAAAGAGTTAAAGGGTTTCCAAACAGCTGTTAGCTGGTAAGTTTGGGGATGCTGAGGGGTACGTGAACATCAGTGAGAGCTCCATTTATTTAATGGTTTCTCCCCGAAAACCTCTTCACTATGGAGAGGTAACTCCTAATAGAAAGGAAGATGAACTAGAATTATTCTGATGTCCAACAGGCATGAGAAAATGGGCCACCAAGAGTGGTTTTGAAATCTGTACCTGAATGTATACATATTGCAGAAATGAACTCTGACTCCAACTCTTGTGTGGGGAGAAAAGCTATCTTAGCAAGGGCTAAAAAATCATTGAGCTTCAACTGTATTTGCAGAATATGGCCCTGATTTTAAGACTGGTGTTGGCAAGCTGCTAATAGGTGGGTTTTCCTGCCTGAAACCTAGGAAAGAGCAGAGGCTTGGCTCCAGGATATCCATTTTCCTGTAGGCATTGAAGTTATTTCCCTGCAGCTCTCAGGCCAGCTGAAGGGCTGTTTTTCCTCTGTGTGTGTGCAATATTGTGGCTGCCTTTCTAACCCTCACTGCTCTATGTGGCAGCTGTAGCAAATCAGCACTGAGAACTTTCCTATGGATTCATCTTCCCCTCTTCCCAAGTAGCAGTGGCTCTGGATTGTCCTCTGGCAACTGGAGTGGCAGGAACTGGACAGTGGATGGTAATATTTTTCTGACTGGTTTACGTAGTGTGTTTGTGCTCCTGTAAAGCAACACCAACTAAGCCTGTAATCCCAAGCGGAGCAGACAAGAGGATCTTTCAGTTACTCACCAAGATGTTATGAAATGGAATATAAATAGTGAGAACCCACAGAAATCCCTAGGGAGTGTGAAGAGCCCCTGTTGAAATAAGTAGGAGAGGATTTTGTTCTTGTAATGGCGCAGATTTGGGCAGGGTCAGTCCTAAGGTCTGTGTCAATTCGTGTCGCTTCTCTCTGGGGCTCACACTGGGTGGTCATCAAGTGTCCTCACTTGTAAATCCATCTGGCTTGTGGATCTGAGCCCCCTCTTCTGGTTTCTGCTGCAGTCCCTTTTCACTTTGGGTGTTAGCGCTGGGATGTGCACTGCAGCAGCTGCCGTGCAGGCTGTGTGATGACCTGCCCTTAGCTTTGGGGTGCTGGGTTGTGAGGGCAGACAGAGCCAGCCCCCCGGGTCTCGCCAGCATCACGGTTACTAAATTGAGAGGACAAAGCTATTCCTTTAATGCTGGTGTAGTGTGTCAGCTGCAATGTTGTAGTGCTTGTCACTGGGGCTTTTTCAAAGATCTAGCATGATTTGCTGTCCCCTGGGAAGCCGGGGGGTGTATTAGCTGGCTGCAGCCTGAGGGTCACAGCTGATGCCTGTGTGGAAAAGGCAGATTATTGGGGATTTAGTCCCTTGGTGATAAGGGTGCACTAATGCTATTGTGCTGGGCCTTATTGGGCCCTGTTGTGGAATGTGCTGTGCGGTGCTGGCTGTGTGCTCGGGGAAGGAATCTGGGCTGGAACAGGTGCAGGGAAGGGCCAGTGCAGTGCTCGGGGGGCTGGAGAGCATGGCTGGCCTGAGGAGGCTGAGGGCTCGGCTTGCTTGGCTTGTGGAGTGAAGGCTGAGAGGGAGTGTGATGGCTGTCTATAAATACACATCAGAGGGGCGGACGTGGGGTGGGGGCAAACTGTTGGAGCTAAAGGGCAAGGTTAGCACAAGAACAGATGGGTATGGACGGGCCAGAGTAAATTTAGGCTGGATGTGAGATTAGGGACTGGAAAACTCTTAAAGAGGAATGGGTGAGAGTAAGACATGTATTTGGTTTTAGGATTGTTCCTGTAATGATTTGGAGTAGTTTATAAGTAGTGTAAGTTCATAGAATACATCACAGAATAGCAGGATTATCCATGGCTACAGGGAAAGTCCACTGCAGTCCTTTGTCTCTGGTAGAACAGTACGTGAAACTGCTAGCACTTTGGAAAAAGCATGAATATTTCAAAACGTGTGCTGGCTTTGGTCCTTAGAATTCCCACAGAGATTTACGGAGACCGTTCATGCTGTGCCTGAGCGCCCCTATGGAAATGCCTTGATGGAGGAGAGGTCTCTTAGGTGTGTACGTGATCAGGCTCCCCTGGTGTTCCATAGGCACTATGATCCCTTGCTTTCCCTGCTGCTGGGACTGGTGCCTGGGGGCTGTAACCTGAACTCGAGGTTGGTTGCCAGGGTGGGATTTAGTGGCATCCTGATTTTTGGCAAGCTGGGTGATGTGAGCAGGGCCTTTAAAATGGCTCAGTGGAATTCTTCTGTCCTTTTGATGCTGAAAGAAATATTTATCAAGGGTGTCCTCACCAACACCAGTTTTACCTGCCTCTTCATTTCTCAGCTGAAAGGACCTACCTGCAGTCTGTCTTCTTTGTGAGATATTCCTCAAACTCTTCTTGAAAGCCATTCTTGTCTCCTGCTTTGAACTTCAGTATGAAGAATTGCCTACTGGTAATCCCACTGGAAGTGGGATCTATCTGCCTTTGTCTGATTTTAGTTCTTTACAAGCAGAGTTGTCGTCATTAAGCCTCATTTCCTTTTATTTTTCTCTATGCAAGTTTGTTATCTGATGCTGTGATTGTCCTGATGTTTGTTGAAATTTATTAAAGAATTTCCAAGTTATGGGGAGAGTGTAAAGCGTATGAATGATAAGTGCATGCTACAATTACATTGATGTCTCTTCCTTAATAGTTTAACCGAAAAAGCATTGATGTGTAGTAACGGAAATGGATACATTTATTTCATCCTGCCACTTAATAAAAAAAAAAAAAGCTTAGTGTCCATGGCTGTAAGTGCAGCTACGTTGGTTCTTGAAGCATCAGCCCACTGGACTCCGTGGTGTGTAGCAGGGATGCTTTCCCTTTCAGATAAGTGATTTTGGCTCAGCCTTCCTTTGGCAGCAGCTTCCTTTGAGCCTGAAAGGTAAGATTTCCTGCAGGGCACGGGGACCGGCTTGTAGGACTGCAGGATAATTTGCCTCTGTTTGTATCCCGTGTGCTGTGTGCTCTGGGACCAGACCCCGAAGCACAGGAGGGGAGGAGTGGATCACAGTGCAGACAAGTAGGCTCTGGTTTTCTCCAGGGTGAATGCTGCCACCTACAAATTGTTCATTACTTACTTCCTAGATCAGATCTCATTTTTAACGAGACTGCTCTGTTGTTCCTCATTTGGTACTGCGTTTGTTGCCAAATATGAAACCTTAAAACAAAGCAGCATTTGAGTATTCACGACGCAGAGCAGAGTCCCAGTTATCAGAGCATGGAAGAAAGCAAGATCATTTCTTGATAATAGCGTGGCTGGCAGTTTAGCTGGAGGAAAGAGTCTGTAGGATCAAGTCCTGAATTTTAAGTGTGAGAATTTTCTTGCCTAAGTAAAAGTAAGGCTTTTTCATCTCTGAAAATAGTTTCTTTGAGAGAACTTGGTGAGACAATGTGAAAAGAGGTGGTAGAGCCCTGTCCTGCTGTGCCCTTGTTGTAGTGCAGGGTGGGCATGGCATACAGGCTGTGGGCTGGCAGCATCTCCTCTGGGAAGTGGAAGCAGTGCAGGGTTAACCTTGGTGGTACACTTTGCTTGGGGTGTGTTTGTATGTGGCTGAGAATTGGGTAACAGCAAACGGAAAACCTCCAGTTGCTTCTACTCAGTGTGTTTTGTTGTTGCACCTTTAAGATGACTCTGTAGTTACTGTAAATTGTATGTTAGAAATCAGCTCTTACTGCTAATTATAGCAGTTCTTTGTTACAATTGTGTTCCACTGGAAGGTAGTGATTCTTGCCTTGTATTCTCATGGCTCCTTCTTTGACTAATAGCAGGTGACAGCTCTGATTGGAAGCCCTACTGCAAATAGAGTAAGTTATGGTCTGTGCAGTGACACGTAGCAAATACCTGCTTTTAACAGTTAGGTCTTTGCTTATTCAGTGCTTACATTTAGAGATGGCACTTGTTTGGTGTGATTTATAGCTAAATTTTAGAGGCTTTTCCTGATGTTTACCTATCAACAGGTTTATGTGTAACCTAACTTTCAAGAATGCAATTCCTGTATTTCTGTTATAAATACAGATGACTCTGTGGCTTTCACATTGGAATAAAGCACACTGAAGTTTTGGAGAGAATCCTGTTTGCTCACAGTTGATGCAGTTGGTCCCACTGCACCTTACTGCTCATACCCCTGTTCTCTGGTACACAGCATATCTGGACACATTCCTATGTCTGTCTAATTAGAGTGCTGTGGACAGAACAGTCCTTGGGTGGCTGCTGTTTATTGCTTATTATATATATACTTCTGGCTTATTGGAGAAGGCTCTGGAGAAGATATCTGTGTGGCTCATTTAGCTGAGAAATGCAAGGGAAGGTAGCAGTGCTGTGCCCTGAGGAATGGAGGGTGCCACTGGTGTGCTGCTTGGTGTGCCTGCCTGAGCTGCTTGGCCACCAAAAGGAATTTCTCTTCTCTGGATGTTGTGTGGAAAGTTGTAAGTATACACAGGTTTTAGAAGGTACCTGCTCTTACAGATTGCAGTGTTTGTTTTTCTTTTTTTCTGTCTGGAGAGAGATTCTCTTCCAGATGTGCATTGGTGGCCTTTCAGGTAGCGTACCATCCAGCTCTTCTGCCTCATCTGTCCCTAAGAGTCTTTAGAAAGAGAATGCCTGTATAATGCTGTGAGCTGTGAATAAGATATCAGTGCTTTTGAAAGCCTCCGCAAGCTCCAGCCCCCATCAGAACCTGAGCTTTCTCATGGACCTTGAAGAGAGAACTGCTGCTTTCATGTTGTGCAGGTCCTGTTGTCTCCAGGTGATTTCATCTGTCTCTTGGAAGCTTAATGAAAATGGGAGAGGAGCTTTTCCCAAGCAGGAGGGCACGTGTGAGGAAAAGTGCAGCAGTGCTTCTTTGAAAACCTCTGCTTAAAGGTGGGGGTGGTAGGAAATGCAGTGCAGGTGAATGGGGAAGCAAGAGCAGACATCTCAGAGATGAAAACATCAACGTGTGGAAATACTGGGGTAGGATGAAGGTGTGACATGAAGGCTCACCCTAGATAAGATACCAGAATAAGAACTTTTTCCCTCTGCAGAAGTAGCATTGTAAATGTGGCAGGATCACTGTTTCCCACATAGAAGATTAGTTTGTTTAGCACAAGGCCTGTTATCCCCAGCCTTGAGTTTGAAAGCCTCTTTCCCAGCTTGTCTCACGTGGGGTGGTGGCTTCTTGTCCTGACACTGGTGGTGGTCCTCGTTGGCACAGTGCCAGCAGCTGAAGTCCCTGTTTGTTCCTCTCGTGCTAACTCTTGAGTTTGTTGTTTCTGTTGCTTTTTAGCGATTGCGAAAGTGGAGACTAACGTAGTCTCTGAGGACGAGCTGGCTGAAAGGAGAATGGGAAGAGAAATGTAGGTCTGGAATGTTGGAAGAATTGGGTGACTTGGAGCTGGAGGAGCTGAGGGAGTGTGGAGCCATGGGAGAAAAGGGGCAAGGCTAAGAAGGAAGGCTGGAGGAATTGAGGCTGGGAGATAGGCAGAGCTCAGCAGGCGAGCTGGCTTTTTGGGGGGCTAGCTGAAGCATGTGTGACTGATGGGCTCAGCACACCAGAGCTGGGGCAGAGCTGGTGTTAGGTGGTGCCTGCAGGGCTGGGCTGTAGCGTCTCCTTGTGCCTTCACCCACATCAGCTACGTGCTGAGCTACCCATCACCTTTGTTCTTCTTCCAGTGTTGTGAGTTGGGATGGACAAGTATGTGTTCTCCATTGCCTTTTTGATGTAAATGTGTGTGAATTGTTAAGCATTAACTTCTGTTCTTTTTGAGGAAAACTTAGAAAAATGATTCTTATAAAGAGCAATTTCTACAACAATTTCTGTGACTTGGAAATTTCTTGGTATTGCTTTGTTCGCTGTGGTAGGCAGAAATTCAGAGGATTTAAGAAATGTGTTCTTTTGGCAGCTGTAATACCTCTGAGCAGGCAGCTCAATGTGCCTGGGTGCAGAGTGCATCAGTTGGATGTGTCACTTCTCATCCTTCTCCTAGAGGTCCTTGGTGAAAGAATTAGTGTTTCTGGGGAAGCGTGCCTTTTTAGGCTGGGCTGGACTTCAGACAACAGAATGATATGGTACAGAACTCCTCCTATCAAGAGCCTTCAATCTCCAGCACTTAAGAAATTTCTTAAGACAGAATTGGAGTAGTTCATGGCCTGCAAAGGTTTGGCTGTGAATGCGTTCTGCTCCTGTTCCTGGCAGTGGGTACTGATGTTGGGCACTAACACTGAGGCTGTATTTCACTCTTGTAACTACCAAATTTTTTCCTTGATGCACGTTATAAAACACCATTCTCCTTAGTTTATTATACATACGCTTATTAGCTTTTATTATAGCACAGTTTAATATTGAGAGCTCTACCAGCCACCTTAGATCATCAGTGAAAGAACTGATAATCAACCAAGTCAAAGCCACGCAGTGTTGCTGGAAAGATGCTTCATATTCAGCAGGCCTGCTTCTTTGAGAAAGAGGTGAATAGTGGGAAGCAGAGCGGTCTTATCCCGGATGTTTACCCTTCAGTGTGCTGCAGCTGAAGTACTGCTGGCTGATGGTATTTAACAGCTCTTTCAGGCACCTTTCATTTCAGGAGGAATTAGTGCATGGGAGTTGTAGCAGAGGAGTGTGGTGCAGCTGGAAGATCACTTGGAAGTGCTTTTGTAGGTGGTGGCTCTGTTATGAGGTCAGAGGAAAGGTGTCTTAATGACTTCTGTCTGAAAAAAAGGCTGCTTGCCATGCCTACTGGTCATCTTGGGCATGCAGATCTCATGGGTTCCCCAGGCATTTGAGTGACTGTAAAGGAGGGAAACGAGATGAAGGGAAGGGAGTTTAAGTTAGAGAGTTAGGATTAATTGCTGCAATGTGCCTTTGTATTTCCTTTTTAAAACCTGAGTCCAAATCTATCCCAAGGATTTTTCAGGAATGTGTTTTATGGTTGTCTCAGGGCTGTTGCTCCTACATCAGCATAATTACTGGATAAGGGACTGAGGTGGTCCTGCTATTGTCATCCTCATTTGGTGCTGCTGCACCTCAATACAATGTTGAACCCTGGCTGTGCTTTGAAGGAAGTGACACCTACTGAGACAATGTGGGGAGTGGTGTGTGAGGCCGTGTCTCAGAACTGGCTGTCACACAGGCTGAGTGGTGTTGGCAGCTCTGAAGTCTCAGGGAAAGTCCTGTGGGGAATGTGAGGAGGGTGAATGAGCTAGGAGATTGTGCATATTGGGAAGAGGGGAGCTGCTGGTCTGAGAAATGGTGGAGTTGTGGCAAAAGATGAGGATGGATACCTGCCTTCCTCATGGCATATATCCTCTGGGAGAACAGAGCAGGAGAATGACAGGTGGTTGTGTGCCTTTTTTAATTGAGGAGGGAAGTAAGCACGCAGGCAAAGAGAGCTGAGGGCAGTACTTTGGGATGGTGCTCACTGAGATGAGAAGTGGGCCAGCAAATACTTTGGGGAGGGCAGGGAAATTTACTCCAGCCCGTTTATCTTCTGACTTACTGAAAAGCTATCAGCAGCTGTAGGTGAGTGGCATCCGTAAGCTAAGGGGAAAAGGAGGCATTGCTGGGGGCTGCTTTCTGGGGATTAGGCAGGCACTTAGGATGTGAGAGCAGCTGTGTGATGATAGAGTGTATGCCAGAAAACAGCTCTGCAGCCAGACTTGTCTGAGCAGCAACTGAAAATTCTCTAGAGCTGTCTTCTGTATTCAGGAAAGGTGTGGTAAGGCTGGGACAATGGGAAGGCTGCTGCTTCATTGACAACCAGCTCCTACTACCTCTGAAGTCAGGCAAAACTGAAAGTGACCCCAGCAGCTGCTTGGCACAGCCCCTGTGCTGCCTGCTTGGAGTTGAGGCATCACTTTGGGTAAATAACACAGCTAACACATGAAATGCTTGAAATAACATCTCTGTCGTGAAGTAATATCTGTTAATAAGGATAATTTGTCTGAATTTTGTTTCTTATGGCTTTTTTTTTCTTCTAAGAGATGCTTCCTTCTAGGCTAACCTTTAATAATAAGTAATTGGGGTTATCAAATCCTTTTTGCTTCTTTGTTACAGAAGTCAGTGTGTGTGATGGAAAATTAAGATTTTCCCACTCTCTTTTGAAGCTTGCAAGTCTGTATTTCCTTATTATACTCCTGATGGTTTTGAAGTAAAAACACATTGCTTTTCTTAAGTGTTGTTTTTTTATTTTTTATTTTATGGCCAATTAAATGTGGGCTTATCAGAAATCATCTTTTATGCCAATTACTGTGGCACTGTGAATGTAATATGTTTGTGAAAGATGCTGTGTTCTGTATAAAGCTTTTACAGAACAGAAGATGGGGAAAACTTGTGACTGTTCCTGTTCTGTGTTCAGCTTTTTTGGGGGGGAGGGAAGGAGGACGCTGCCATAGGAATTGACATGGGGATGGTGTGAGCACTCTTGGTGTGTGTGCAGGCTGCGTGGAGTACTGCAGCTTTAACACCTGTGGTGCCTGTGGAGCTCAGATCCTTGTTTAGGGACCTATAAAAGATAATTAGAAAGAATTGAGACCACTGCTTGCTTGCATTTGCTCTGGAGTAACCCGTAACCTTATCAGAGAGGTATGAAGGTAATGTACACTTTAGGAGTTTGGAAACTGCTGCATGTGGATCTTGGTGGGGTGGAGGATCCTCATGTCTGTGTTTTTCTGAGGTATAGGCAACGTTTGTATTGTTAACAAAAAATAAATCACTGTACAGAATTCTTAGTTCTCATCTTCCTTTATTTGATTTGAAGATCCTAAATCAGGTTAAGTCCTGATGCTGTTCCAGAAGAAATGCTCTGTTCACAGAACATAATTCATGTTGGAGAGGAGGGAACTGGTTGGGATTCCATGAACTGTACTGTGTAGGCTGTCAGATTAACTGACCTAATGGGCCCTTCTGCCTCTAAAAATTGGATTGTTGGTGCAAATAATAGAGGAGTAAAGAGGTCATGGTCTTTGCTGGCTCTGTTCTTTAATATAGCTTGGTGAGAGATAACACTGTTTCAAATGAGTTTTTGTTCCCATGTCCTTGCTGTTTCCTTTGCCCTTCCCAGATCAGTGGTGTGAGAAGACTGTTCCCTTGCTTCCAAACAATGCTGTTTTGACATACTGTATTCTGTTCTTGGTTATTTTGGAGAAAATTGAGAATTGAATAGAATCAGTATAGGTGTAACTAGCGGGGAAAAGAGTGGCTGGCTAACTGGAATCACTAACTGGATTGTCATTTGGAGTTACGCCTTTGATTGCAAAGGGCAGTTGTGCTCTGCAGCAGATGTAAGAGCTGAGGGGCTATGTGGATTGCCTCAGGACCCATGGTATGGCCCAGTCCTTGCAGGGTTGGAGGTGCATTGTGTCTCTTGCAATCAAGGGCTGAGGCTTGGCAGGGTGGGAGGTGGGCGCTGCCCCCAGCTGAGGCTAGGAGTGTCCTTAGCCACAGGATCACTGTGCTCACTGATGGGTTCCCCGTGTTTGCAGCTGACACACTTAAGCTGTATTTGGATATTGTTTTTGTTTGTGTCTGGGTTTTGAACCTCTGTTGTTCAGTGTTCATTATAGTAACACTTGCATACCTGCAAGATCTTATTTTTCTTTTATCTGGTATCAAAAGATTAAAAAGAAGCTTGAAAAGGAGCATACCTTCTTCATTTGACTTGCACAGCTACTTTCCTCCTTAATGCAGTGAGCTCTGGCTTTCTGCTGAAAGCAGGCTTGTATCTGTGCTCAGGGAAGAGCCAAGGGGAGGTAAAGTGCTCCTTTTGCAGAGTATCTGTTGGTCTCCCAGTTTGTTGATGCTCTTTTGTTAGTAAAGAACAGTATGTGGTCTGTCTGCACTAAAGGAAGGACATTTGAGCCTCCTGTGTTCATCTTTGTGTAGTTTTCTAGACTTGCAGTGATGGAGCATGCCTTGTGTAGTGGTCTGAGGTGGTGTGAACTGTGTCTGCCTGGAACCCTCGGGCTGAGTGATGTCTGAGAGCTATGGCCTTCACCAGAGCTGCTCAGTAGTTAAGCAAACAAAAACCCCTTGCCTGGTAAGAAGAACCTCTGCTTCTCCCTGCAAGATCTGATGTGGAAATATTTAATGCACATTCACTTCCCTTATGTATTCTGAAAGAAGTTGGAGATGCACTGTGTTTCTGACTGCCATAGTTAATGATAGGCACAACCTGAAAGTCTTTGATGCTAGATCAAAAGAAAGAAAATAAAATAGTTTTGGAAGGATGAGATAATGTAATTTTTTTTTTTTCCAGTTCTGCTTTTCATCCAAAAGGATCTGGTAGTATTTTCAAACCAGCACAATGGCTAAGCCCTTCTCTTAAGCATGCAGCTTTTCACTTGACTTAATGATAGACTTGGCACAAATGTACTTTCTTCTGTCAAGGAAATTGGATTGCTTTAAATATTGATGGGATGGTCCTTAGTCACCAGGCACTGGTGAGGGAGGCTGCATGTAGTCCCAGGCTCACAAACGAAGCAGCAGGACAGTCCTACAGAAAAATTTGGAAATGGGCCAATGAACTTCTGCTCTCTCTGGTCCTGCTGCTCTTCTCACCGCAGAACCCAGAGCTTTCCCTTCCAGGTTATTATGGAGCCTCACTGGTCTGATGTGATGTGACTGAGAGAGTAAGTTCCTGGAGCACAGCAGTGGTGGGAGAGCCCTCCTCCATCTGCATCAAGGAGGCTGTTGGGCTGAATGATGCCGTAGCAGGGAAGAAGCCCCTGATCATTTCTTACACTCTTTTTCTGCGTAGTTTCTCTGAAGTTCTAAGTCTAGTCCTAAAAGAATGAAGGCCTCTCCATAGGTTTCTGTGGTAAAGACTCTTAGCAGCGTGGAGAAGTCTGGGTGGATTACTTGCTAGCTTCGTCCCTCGAGATACAAAAACGTGACTGAAATACTGCAGACCGGGTTTTGTGTGCATCTCTGAAGATTCCAGTTACAGATTAGAGACCATCTGCCTGAGTTGCTGGATTGTGATGAACTGAGTGGGAAGTGAATTTCTCCTGGAGTAAATGCTTGCTGGGAAGGCAGTACCCTTACAGGGATTAGCTCTGAGGGGAAAAGGTGTTTTCTCTTGCTTAGGTGCACAGGTGTTGGAGCTAATACCATGTGCAGCTGCTTCTCATTCCAGCTTAATGATGCTTTGTTCCCTGAGGTCTCGAGGAGCGTGCTTAAAGGGAGAAGTGTGTTGGCAGGATTCAGGCACCCAGGCTGCTCTGTTGGCCTTGTTCCTAAAACCACCCGTGTGAATTTGCTCAGGAGCCGCAGGAAGGGCTTGGCTGTTGCTGAGCTGGTGGCTGTAGCAGCGGTTCCTGGTGGGTGCTGCCTCTGGCACCTTGGGGCCCTTAGGGAATGACTGGAGGGCAGAGCCTTGCTGTTCCCCACTCATGCCTTCAACATCTTGCAAACTTAGAATGTGCCATAATGAAACTTAGATTGCAGCTCTGTTAGTTGGTGAGGACTGCTGACAGCCAGACCTGAAATGAGCTGTGTGGATTTCATTTCAGGTGTATGAATGAGAGGAGAGTGATGGTGAAGAGCACTCAATACTGAGGAGCCTCCTGTTGACCCTTTGCTTGCAGCCAACGCTATTCTCTGCTGCTGGGCAAAAGCTTTACTGCACTTCAGTTGTGAGACCATAAAACAGAGGTGGTGATGATGTATTCCAGGTTTGCAGACCATAGGCCTGCACTGCAGCTGGGCTGTGCTGTGTAGATGAAAGAGCCATCCAGCCAGCTTATTTGTGGGGTCATTAATGATGAATGGAGGGTTTGGTGCCTACCTGTAGAAGAACAACAAACTCCTGAGACCTTTTTAAAATATATTCTTCATTTGATTTGACACAATTTAGTATAGTGGAATTGAAATATCCCTAATGAACTAAAACAGTGCAAGCCTAAAGTGACTTTTATATTGATTTGGATGGCTCAGAGACTTCCTAAATGTTTTAGCTCACTGGTAGAGTTGCAGAAAAGAGTTCAATTAACTGGGAGAGGTTTGGTTTGTGTTAGTCTGGCTTCAGAAGCAGGTCTTGCTGTGGCAAAGCAGCACAACTGGGTTGTATTGCAAAGGAAATCAGTCTAGAGCATGCTGAATATGCTAATGTAGATTTTTTTCATGCAGTATCCAGCATGTGTGGTCTGTGAAGTTAGATGCATGGGTGTTCAGAAAGCTCTTCTGAATAGCCAGAAGTGTATTATGACCTATTGTTTGCTGTTAAATAATGAATGTCACAAGTACGATGAGTTTTATTGGATCTTGGAGCAGCTCTGTGATGGAATCCAAATGCCTCCTCGTGTCTTGCAGCAAGAAAGAAGGGTTTCTCAGAAGAGCTTCCCTTGGCTGTCCTGCCAAGAAATGTCAGGGCACACATGCTTCTCAGAGCTGGGCCCACAATAGTTCTGTGATGGGGGGAAAAAAAGTCTGTTCTTTCTGTTTAAGTTGGAGTCACTGGTGTGGAGTTGGTGAAGGAGTCCTGTGGGGAAGGGAAGGAAGAAAGGATGTAGTGTGAGTTTCAGACATGGGGAAAGGGAGTGTAAGGCTCACCTCAGCCTTAGTGTCTTCTGTCAGACAGTTGCTCAACCTGTGCTTAAGATACATGATGTGATGATTTCCAAGCCTTCTGAGTTACTTGGTTTCACTGTCCTCCTGCTCTTTATGCTAATTTCCTTCCCAACTAATCTAAGAGGATTTATCTTTATCCTTCTTTTAGAGGGAAAAGTTGATTGCCACCCTTCTTGAAGTCCATGCTAGCAAAATCTCTTCAGTGTGCTTGTCAGCTGAAGCTGGCAGTTTGTACTTTGTTGTGCAGTGCATGGGCAGTGCTTTGTGCTGAGACATCTCTAACTGCTGGATTTGGTGAGGTTCTGAGATCAAGGCACTTTCCTTCTCATACTAGAAAGCTACTGAATAACCAAAGGGTACAAAGAACCTCTCCTGCCTGCAGGTAAAGCTGCACAAAGGCAGGGTCCTTACTGATGCCTTCTTCTGATGGTTTGCATGCCCTTGAAGGTGTGACATCACTATTCAAAAAAGATCCTCTAGAGAAGTCTTTGTCTTGCTGCTCTGGTTTCCACCCTCTCCAGGTTTCTGCTCTAGCTCTATAGCAGTGTCATTAACAAAGAGGAGGTGGGGGGAGATGTGGGATGGAGCTCTAACAGCATCCCCGTGGGCAGAGATACTTCTAATCTCTGGAAAGGCACAGCATGTGGCAGGGAAAAGAGCAGGCTGGCAGATGGGGTGAGCGCAGCTCCAGTCGTACCAAGGAGACAGCATGGTGAAGCTTTCGTGCTGTGACAGACAAATGGGTCACAATGTTGATTTGTCACCCTGAGTGTAGGAACTTGTGCTACAACTGAATGTGATGATATGAATTAAAGGCATTTTTGTGAAAGATGAGGCAATTGATAGATGTGCGCTGAGATCATAATCCTCAGAGACAGAAGGGCCCAAGGCAGTCTGAGTGAAATTCTTGCCTGTGCAGCCTGGAAAGCTATATTGATGGAGGCCAGAAGAACATAGTGTTTGAAAGGAGCAATTGGTGGCTTTTACGTCTGCTCCAGAAGGTTCTGAGCAGCTCCTGTGAGCAAAAAGCTCGTTTGGTTTGGGCTCTCCTGATTAAACTTTGTAGAAAAGGAGAGTGTGATCAGTGGGGCATGTGCTGGGCTGGCTCTTTGCATAGCGCTCGGTGTGACAGCTCCAGGAGCACAGGCAGCAGAGGCTCAAAGTTCAGAATCCCCCATCCAGTGGGTTATGTTGTACCAGGCTATTTCTACCAGTTGCTGCGTGGGCTAGCACATGGGTTCCTGGCCCAGGAGGTCCACTAAGATCTTCCCTGATGTTGCTGCTTGCCCTCTGCCAGGTGTAATGCAGTAAGGCTGTTGCTGGAGCTGCTTGGAGCTGTGTCTCCTGTGGAGGGACTGGAGGCCTTGCCGAAGCTGAGCCCTGGCTGTGCTGCATGCAAGTCTGTTGGCAGCCTCCTGGAATCAAAACAGCATCTCTCCATGTCCTCACAGAGGCATTGTCAACTGTAAGAGTGTTATTGGCCTGCATGTTATTTTGCCTGCATGCTGCCTCACACAGGCAAAAGGAACAATACAATTAGTGCTGGTGTTGATTGGTATTACAGCCTTTCTCAAAACCTTTTAAGAAGGGATTTCAGCTTAAGGTGGAATAGGGAGTGAGACTGCTTTGCCATGATGTTGTTCCTTGCTGGGTACAAATGACACCAGAGGTACTGGTGCTGCCATATCCTGACTTCTAGTCCAAATTATTTAGTGAGCCAGAGGGATTTTGTGGTAAAACAGTGCAACTGAATTAGTCTGTCTTACAAAGTAAAAAGCTTTCACTCTCTTGGGTTGTTTAATGAGTCACTTCATCCAAGACACCAGCAAGGCATATGTGAGGTCAGCACATAATTGGGCGACTCTTCAAAGAGCATACAGGCTGCCCAGCAGACTCTGGTAGCTTAGGATCCAAAAATGTGTTTCTGCAACTGTTTTTCTCCCTCCTAGTAACATTTAGGTAGTCTTAAAGGTCTGAATGAAGTCATTTGCAGGAAAGAAATGTGCAGTGACTGCAGATTGCTGTGCCCTTCTGTTTCTGGGGAGAACGATGTGGGTGCAGGCAACTGCACCTCATGCTCTGCGTTTGTGCCAGTGTGATGGGTCAGAATCAGGCCTGCAGCAGTAAGCCCTGGCTTGGAGTCACAGAATAGTAGAGGCTGGAAGGGGCCTCTGATGATCATCTACTTCAACCCCTTGCTAAAGCAGGTTTGCTGAAGTAGGTAACTCCTTACCATTTGGTTGACAAAAAATCAAAATGTGCCAGAAGAATGCAAGGCCTGTGTCTCCTGCAGCTATTTTCTTTAAGGAAAGAGTTAATGAAGAATCTGTGCTTTGCTTCCATGGTGCTTTGTGTTTGTGGCATCTTCTTTGATGTATGAATTCGAAGACGAGGAACAGAATGTATATATATGCTCTCAAAACATTTGAAGTCCTTTGAAGGAGAGAGGAGAAATCTCTTTAAATGGTGATGTGAGTGTACAGAGTAGCTCTGCATAGTTTTTTTTCTCCCTGCATGTATAGATCTTAGGCTGAACTTTATAACTGGACTGCATGCTGGCACAGCCCCAGCACTGCAGGCAGATGTATATGGAGTAGCCAAACAACACTTCTTCCAACATACAGATGAGACTGCTAGATCTCACCATGACAAGTTTATGGTAGTAATAATGCTCTGTAATTCCAGATGAGGATATGAAAGCTCTTGGAAAACATCAGTTTATATTTTCCCCCCTCCTGCCAGGTTGCTCTTAGCCCTGCGTTACAGGAGGAAATAGATGAAGGGCACAGAGACAAAACTGTAGTAGGGCTCCCTCCTTAATCAGTTGATGTCATTCTTTTTGTGTAGGACTTAGCAACTGAGGTGCGTGACTTTTCTTACAGTGCCTCTACTGAGGAAAAAGCTGCTGCTGGACCTCTAAACGAGCAGCAGGAGCAATGTTATCAGGAAAACACTTTGTGTGTGTTGGCACTATCTTTGGGCATCGCCTTATCTGAACTCCTGATTCTCTAAGTGCTGTTTCCTAGCCTGACATAGTTGCTATCTGTGAAACTCAACCTCCTATTCTCAGTGCCGCATACTGCAAGGAGCTGGCAGGCAGCAACCTCCTTCCTGAGCCAGGCTGCTTTGACACAGACTGATAGAGAGGAGCAGTAATTGGAGCCTATCGCTGTGTACGGCTTTGAACTTTTTACTTTTATCAGATGTTGTCAAGTTAAACAAAACCTCCTAGGTAAATAAACTAAAAGCGCTGTGCCTTTTCATTACTGTGAGGAATGTAGCAGTGCCTGCTGTGGCTGGTGTGAACTTGACACACACACCACACGCACACGTGCTGCTCTTGCTGCTTGGTCCATGTCTTAGGTCACTGGTACCTACAGAAAACTAGAAATCCAAGATTGTTATGGATTGCATCGCATAACTGGAGCCTTGGTGGACTACAAAGAGTTGTCTGTTATGTGCTTCTGTGCCTACAGAAGGATTAAAACAAATCTGTTTCACAGTCTGCTAGCGAAGCCTTGGTGTTGGTGACAGAGGAGCTCATTAAATCCATTCATAAATGGACAGGGCTGCTTCTAACTAGAATACATAAAACTGTTTCAAGTGTTAATGAATGTTTAAAATCACTGGCAGTTGAAGGCCTAGATGTTAAGGCTCAAACAAAACAAAATGCTTAGTATAACTTTGAACAACCTGATCTAAATTTGAGCAGTGGGATAGGAGCATGTTGAACTGGTTGGCCCCTGGAGACCTCCACAATCTAATTTTATTGTTAAGCTCCGCTCTGGCTCCAAGGCTTGAAGAGCTTCTTTCTCTTCGGAATTGCGTTGATTCCTTTGCAGACTTCGGTGCTTTCCCAGAGTGCCAGCATTGTGCGCTGAGCTGAGTGGGTTCTTGTATTGTGCTTGCAGCTTTTGCTCCTCTGAGGTATTTCTGTTTCTTAAGAGTTCCATTTGAAATAATTAATCCAAGAGCTGATGGTTCAGTTAAACATTGAATTCCCTTTTTATATTAATCCACAAGAACTGAGAGACGTTTGCTTGTGCATCTCCAGCCTAAGAGTGCTTTTTTCAGTGTGTCATAGATCTTGGAGCATTGATAGGAAGCATTTGCCTCACATGTTTACATGCATTTCTGGAAGTAAATGTATGTGGCTTGTCCCTAAAATTTTCCAACTGATTTTCCTCTTGTGCTATCAGCTGTTTTATCTGGGCATGTTTGTTTCCCTTAGGAAAATGCTGGTTCCTTCAAGTAGCATGATAGGAAGCATTCCCTCCTCTTCTCTTGAGGCACTTCTGTTTCATTTTGTTCTATAGGAATTCAGTGAAATGTCTCACCAGTTTAGCAGCCCTGGAGACTGGAATGCTTCAGCTGCAGGAACGGGTGTGCCTTCACCAGCATCAGCCCATCCATGTGTCACAGCTGGACCCTGACCCAGATATTGCCAGGCTGCTGGCTTGGGGGAGAGTGCTGTAGTGGTAGGCTTCCTGCAGGGCTGCAGTAAGGCAATCTAACTCCTTCCAGGTACCTTCTGTTGAACAGCTGCCCTGTGGTGATGATCATCACCCACTTCAGACTTGGAATATCAGGTGTATAGGATGATGTGGGATATTACCTGTATGTAGCTGGATTTTCTAGATAGCTTGTTAAAAAAGCTGTAAGTACATAACTGAATTGCAATGCAAGTGTGCAGTGCTGAGTGAACACGTTTTGCTCCAGAGCTGTTCTGCAGGCGCCTGCTGCTTTGGTGCCCTGGAAAGAAAGAAGTCTGCCCCTGCCTGTGGGCAGCTGGCTCAGCCCCCAACATCTGGGGCCAGGTAGCCTGCTTGAAAAATCCCTTTTGGGTTTCTGACTGCATGCTGTGCACCAGAGTGGCCCATAGATGTGCCCTAATGCAGATGCAGTATGCTCTGCTATTCTGTCATATAACTGATATCTGTTGGAAGTGACGAAAAGGCTGTTTGCAGTCTGAGGGAGGAAAACAGATGTTCTATTCTCGTGTGGGAGCTTGGTGGAGCAATGCTTCAGCTGTTGCTCCAAATCTCACCAGTGACAGCCAGAAAGGCAAAGGGACAGATTCAGAGGTCAGTGGGAGTTGAAGAGAGGGAAAGTATTCAGGAAGCAGAAGAATGCTCATTTCCTATGTATTTGTGTCTGGATCTGGAGCACGTAGAAAGCGTTGTCATCAGTTAACGTTACTTTCTGAATGAATGGGGATACCTTTTTTAATTTTGATTGCTGTTTCCTAGCCCAGATATTTCAAATTCTTGAAAGAGATCTACTTGCCAGATGTTAAAATAGTAACGATTGTGCCTGAGTTGATGAAGAACTGTGCTAAGAGCTGTAACAGAGCTGCATGGGTTACAGACTGGTTGGAGCTCTGTGCTGGTTGAATGCTGAGCCAGGAGCTGCGCCTGCTTGCTCCCACCTTTTCCTCCAGCTCCACTGCCCAGTAGAATACTTAGTGCTTTTTCATTTGGCAATTGGAATGCTACGATGCTAGCAGCATTCTCCAGCAGCCTTTAGTAACAAAAAGTGAAGAAAGGACTCTGGCAGAAACCAAGGGGGAATTCCAGGCAGGGATTTTGTAATAATCAAAGGTGGAATGTAGCAGAATTTAGTGTGTTATTGTCAGGCTTCCTTTGTGGTCGACTGATTGGTGTTTCAGCTCATCTCTGGGAAGACCTCACACCTGCTGGCAGTGACCGTGCCATGCAGCCTGCTCAAGCTGGCAGAAAGATTTCAGGGTGCTGAAGGAGCAGCTTCACAGGAGTAAGGCTCCTGCTGAAGTGATGCCTTCCTCTGTGGATGACGTGTTCCCTCTTGCTTGCTGTGGTTCCTTTCAGTAGTTTACATCCATCTCTTGGGTTATTTCTATGCAGTTTTTCTTTCTGCAGCTAGCAAAGTAGCTTGAGTGCTTCCTTTCTCGATGGAGTTGACTGCTGTGGGATGATCAAGCTGTTACAGGTTATGGCAGCGTCTGGAGACAGATGCGTGTAGATTCTGTGCACGTGTTCTGCTTGCAGGGCTGGAAATTGCTGGGGGAGCCTCAGTTTTTAGGGTCTTTCCAGAGCTTTGCAAAAATAATGGCTGCTAAAAATGCTGTTGCACACTTATTATAAGTGTGCTTCCCAAACAAGGCAAGAAAAAGCTTTACTGGCTGTGATCTTGCAAGGGACATTAACACCTGGTACATGCCCTCTGCCTTGTTCATTCTGGTCTATGGATGCCTCACAGCAGCACCTGCTCAGCCTGCCAGCAGACCCCTGGCTGCTTCAGTGCTGGGCTGCCTTGTTCTTCCAGGTGCTCGCTAACCGCTCACAAGCACTTTGCTTCCGTCTACAGCGTGCTCGGCATTTTCTGTTCTGTACGTGTTGCAGATGGAGTTGGGGTCAGCACTTCTGTGCTAAGAGCTTTGAGCTGCTGCAGCTATTGTGGTTCTGTGCGATGCTTCGTGCTGCCTTCAGCACCTGAGATGTGCCTTGTGTGCAGAGCTGCAGCTCGTGCTCCGTCTGACACAGGTGTGATCTCAGTGCTTGCAGGGACAGCTGCAAGATCCTGTCTGAGGACCTGGCTGTGTAATGCTCAGCTGGCAGCAGCTGTGCAAGGGGTAGTAGCGGCAGTGTTTGTGACCAAGCCACCTAACTACTGAGCTGGGAGGAGCTAAAAGCAGCACCAGTTTGTAGCACAGGTACATTTTTCTCACTGCATTTCCTACAGCGCTGACTTCGCGCTCTGTGGTGTCCTTAAATTGTTAGGAGAGCCTCAAAGCTCTCGTGTCCAGCCTATCGCTCTCCCACCAGCTCACAGCCGGCTGCTGTGCGACCTTTTTCCTGCCGCCCCCAGCACTGACATCCTGCAGCGGCGTGGGCGGGGCGGGGCTCAGGACAAAGGCCGCAGCCCGTACGGGAACGTGGCGGCCGCCGTGCACGCGCACAGCAGGTCAGCCTGCGTGCAGCCGTCTGAGAAACGCGCCGGGCTCACGCGCCGGTGCGAGGTTCCAAAAATTGCGCCGCGCGCGCACGCGGGCGCTACATGTGTTGCTCAGGCGTTAGCAGTGCCACTCTCACCACGCGTTCATCGAGCGGCCGCGCAACCCCAAGATAAGGACGGTTGGTAGTGGTTGTCGCGCGCCCGCCCTAACCGCGAGTCGACCGCGCCGCGGGTCAGGGTGAGGGGACGCCCGCTCCCGGCGCTGCTCGCACGCTCCACCGGCTCGGGGAGGCGCTCCGCGGGACGTGGGCCCGCCGGGACGCGCTATTCCCCCCTCCCGGCCCCCGTTGAAGGCGTTCTGTCGGCCGGAGGGGCGCTACCCAGCGTGCTCCGCGCCGTCCGCCGGGCGATTTGCATAGGGGGCAGGGCCGCGCGGCGGGAGTGCGGCGGAGTGCGCCCCCTGCTGGCAACACCCGGCCTCGCCTTAGCGAAGTCGCGCTGTCTGAACCGCCCTCCTCAGATCCTGGTTACCTCCTCAAAGCTGCGTTTAATTTCTGCAGACGAATGGTGAGACGGATGTCAGTACACGCCATTTCCTGATTACAAGTATAATAACAATTAATTAAGCGTGTTTGTTCTCACATGCTACGGTCTCTATGCATACAGCACCCGTGCACCCCATGTACACCAGTGTGGGTTCTGCACCACAGCTCAGAGCTCTCCAGGCTCCTAGAAGCCCTGTGAAGCAAGCCCATGGGGTCTGCTTCCTGCCTGGCCCTCAACCTCATGCTGACACTTGTCTTCTGCTTCCAGGTGGTGCTGCTGGGGATCGACATCATCTCTGCGCTGGTGTCCCGCCTGCAGGACCGCTTCAAGGCTCAGATTGGCACAGGTAAGGGCTGGGTGTAATGCTGCCTTTCCTTTCCATCCCACCTGTGGAACAGCTCCGATGTCTCACCTTCCTCTGAGGGGCAGAGGGGCTGTGCAGCTGTTGAGGTTTCCTTCTGAGAGATTTGGATGTTGCTGTCCTCTTTCTGCAGTGCTGCCCAGCTTGCTGGATAGGCTGGGGGATTCCAAGGACTCTGTGCGGGAGCAGGATCAGACCTTGCTGCTGAAAATCATGGAACAGGCTGCTAATCCTCAGGTATGCTTCACAGCCCTTTGTGGTGTGTGAGAGAAGAGCTGCTTGAAGCGGAGCTGTTTGAGTATTTCTGTTGTTGATGTCCTGGTACTCTGTGTAGATGTTAACTTTTCCTCTCTTTCTCTTTCATAGAGAGCATTCTCCTATGGCCATCTCTAATGCCGTCATCTCCCTATGCCTCTGTTATGAATGATTCGTGTTATGTGAGAATGCTGTTGGATGGCTGGGTTGCCAGGGTCTGCATGGGAGCGTGTGAATGTTGCTTAGATTTATCAAGAGGGCAGTCAGTGTAATTGTCCTGGGTGTTGGAAGGCACTTGCTTTGTATAGTACATGTTATTTTAGTTTGTGGCAAGTTAGTATGAATTCAGCAAAGAACTAGTCATACTTAAAAATGTTTTACTGCTTGCTGTTTTATTCTGCTTGGGTAGATGTAAAGCTTGTCATACAAAAATGTTACAGTGCATGTCTGCTGAAAGAATGAATCTCTCTTCCCTGGCCTCCTGTTTTCTGTCTCACTTTGTTTTCTGTCTCCCACAGTACGTGTGGGATAGGATGTTAGGAGGATTCAAACACAAGAATTTCCGGACAAGAGAAGGGATCTGTCTCTGCCTTATTGCAACACTCAATGCGTAAGTCAGAACCTCCTGCAACTCTAAGTTACGCTTGCAAACTTGCTCTGTGGTTCACACCAATCCCCTTTTTGTTCTTTATTCCCAGATCTGGAGCTCAGAGTTTAACACTGAGTAAGATAGTGCCGCATATATGTAACTTACTTGGAGATCCAAACAGCCAGGTAAGCTTTTGCTGTGAGTTGCTTCTCAAAGTAGTATTGAGTGCCATTGTCAGTAGATGGGGCTCTGTGTTCTGGCTGATAAATTAGCTGAAAAATGTGCTGCTGTTGGTGAATGATGTTTATGAAAAGCTCTTGGTTGATTTTGTGTGAGTCAGAGTTGAAGTAATGCCTATAGTAGAATCAGAGGTTCAACGGAACAGCATCAATCTGCAGGTGATATGGAACAGAACAGAAAATCTTTGTGGGAAGAGAGCTACTCCTGCTCCTTACAGCTGAGTGCATAGGAAGCTGCAGGCATCCCTTCAGGCTCAGTGAAGCATCTGTGTACCTTCAGATAAGAGCCAGTTTGGGTAGGGAGGGCAAATGGGACAAGGCTGACAGCCTGACCATGTGCACTGCCAGAGCTTGTATGGGGAGATTCTGAACAAGGGGCAGAGAGAAGATAAGTTGTATCATATTGCTTCTATATGCTTTCTATCCTGCTTTGGAAGATGCAATTGTCTGTATCTTGTCTGCCAGCTTTGTTACAATTTTAACATCCTAAGTTGGGGTTGTTCCAGTTCTGTTGCATAGGAGAGAGCTCTCTTGCCAAGGAGAGCTTGTAACCTAATCTGAAATTGGAAGTGAGCGAGGCTAGTGAGAGGAGAAGAGGATGAGGAAGCAGAGTTCAGATTAATGTTAGGTAGTGCAGGCACCTGCAGGTTCTGAATATTTCAGATCTCTATCCAACATGGGTAGTGTTCACGATCGAGGTTTAGAGTGGGAATGTAGCTGGAGGGAAGCATGAGGTAACATCTGGGGAATGGGTTTGTACTGGCTCTGGAGCCTCCCCTTGCTAAAGGAGAGGGCCAAGTGAGAAGCAGCTTATCCCGTTTTTGCCAACACAGGGAGGATAAGCTGGTTCCTCCATAAGGCTTCTAAGGAAGTGTAAGATTCAGGGTCCTCCCTGTTGCTGAACTGTGGTTGAGCAAGCTGTTCCTCTGTGGGATGCTGGGTTCAGGATGCTGAGTTGCTGCTGCGCAGAGGCATTGTGGTCCTGGCATCAGTGAGCTTGTTGCAGAAACCAGAAAGCTGGTGAGGGGACTGAAATGTGTTCCCTCGCTGCTGCCTTTCATGTGCCTGGCACAGCCCAATCTCAGCTCCCACAGCGGAGTGGGAAATGAGGCTGATTTAATGACTCATCTCTTGGGGACCTGCTCCACCTCATCTGCACAAAGTTCATACCTGAACTGGTCGAACAGCAGTCTGTCAGCAGCAGCGTGCTGCCTTCTGAGCTCTGGGACGTCTGAGCCATTTGCTGGGTCAATGCTGCCCTCTCTTGGTGAAACATGATGGAGAAACAAAGGTCCCCGTCAAGTGTGGCATTTTCCTCTTTTGTTGTGGGTATCAGAAGCTGTTTTCTTATTGCCCTTTGAATTTCACACAGCCTTGCGAGCCTTCCCAGGTTTTCCCTGCTAGGCAGCCTGTTTGGGGTGTGTTTGGGGCTGTTGCTGCTATGGGCAGAGCAGCAGCAGGGCTGCTTGTTGGGTAGTCACAGCCCCTGGCTGCTGTGACTTTGCAACTGTGGTGAATGATTCACTGCAGATATGTGCAGTGTAGTCACTGCTGAGGAGCAGCGTGTCTTCCCTCTGGCCAGCTGCAGTATGCATCCATTTTTGTGGAGAAACAGTCTGCACGTGCTGGCTTCCCCTGTTCCTCCTGCTATGCTCAGTGATGAAAGCTGCCCTGTTGGCACCTGGAAGGCTGTGTCCTGTGCTGCAGTGCTGGGCTGAGGGGCAGGGAGCAAAACTAGCCAACGAGGGCTGAAGTACGTGAAGGTGGCAGTTCAGAACATTCTGGATGGAAATGATGTAGAGAGGGGGAGAACTGGATGAAAGAAGAGTGTTAGTCATTTTTCCCTAGGAAGTAGGGTGTGCATGTCTGTCCTTCATTGCCACATAAGGCTAATTTTAGTTTGGCCCCACAAAAATACCTTGTATCTAGCCCTGATTGTTCAGGCCCAGTGCTGTTGTGCTACCATGCTTTCTTTCATTCCCTTTGCAGCTCTGCTCCAACACAGGGCTTTCAGTGTAGTCAGCCACCAGTCTTAGCTTTGGGAACCCCTTTGTTGAGTGAGGGTGTGTGGAAAGGAAGGTTAGTGTTGGAAGCAAGCAGAAGTGCATGGCTTGCTGGTATTCCAGCAGACAGAGCAGATAGTTACCTGTCTGCCTCCTGGAGGGAGGGAGTGTTGGTATGTGTCACTGCATTGAGATTTCCAGCAGTCAGTTTTCCAAATCAGCTTGGAAAATATGTAAAATGACATTTGTTCATACAGCCTTTGCTCCTGGTGCTAGTGAGATACCTAGGGTTGCAGTTAAAGCCTGGGACGCTTAAAAGTAAGCAACTAGCCATTAGTGATACTGCCTTTCTGTTGTGTTACAGTGAGTTTAATTAATAATCAGATAAAGACTGGTCAGAGAGTTGGGAGTTTTTAGTTCTTGTCTATGTGGTTGGGTTTTTTTGCTTTGGACTTCAGTGGAAGTATGTGACTAAGAACTAGGAGTACAGCAAGACTACAAGGGTTGTTGTGCCTTTATTCTTCTGTTGCATGTATTTCTATGTATTGTTTTTCTTGTGCTGGGTAATGTCATCTGGGTCAGAATGAGCTTTACTGCAGGGATATTTTGGGCAGTTTTGATTGGGAATTGCTTTGTTTGTAGCAGGCCAGCTGAGTACTGAGCCTGAGTCAGTTGTCCACGTGGTGACTTGGGTGACTGATTACCCCTTTGATATACAATTATCATCAGTGTGGAAGCTTGGGTAAAGTTAGACCTACTGATCCTGCTACTATCTGAAATGAAAGAATGGAAGCTCTTGTGGATGCTGTGGTTGTGCACATAGTGGCAACTGTTGTTGCTGAGAAATACACAAATTTCTTTCTCCAAGGTTTCTTTAAACTGTGTGGATGATTGACTTCTCACATCTTTCTTTCAGGTTCGAGATGCAGCAATAAACAGCCTTGTGGAAATTTACAGGCATGTTGGTGAACGTGTAAGGGCTGATCTCAGTAAAAAAGGATTACCCCAATCTCGGTATGTTGAGAATGTCCCTATATTTTAACTGTTTGGGGGTTCTTTTTATTTCCTTTCCTTTACGAGGCTTCACATGTTGCATAATTGAACCTCTTCCTGGGGTCAGAGTTTTTCTTCCATCCTACATGTACTTAATCTCTAAAATGCAGGACAGAACAGAATTAAACCTGAGGATGGTATAGATGACAGACTGTGCACAGGGGGAGCATGGAGAGAGGTTGTTTCAGAGGCGAGGTGCGCAGAGATGGAAGGAATGCTGCTGTCTCTTGTTTTCCAGTGGAAACATCTGCTGTAGTGTGGCCTCCAGGAGTATGATCTCTAGGAAAGAATAATGAGATGCTGTAAAGATCTTATGCTCCACTGGGCCTGTGACATGCTTAGGAAAGAAATGTTTGGCCAAACAGGAGTGTTGTGCAAAGTTTGCACTTTTTCTTATTTTTTTCTGCAAATTGTTAAAAATAGGCCAAATAATCATGAACTGGAAATGTATTTTTACAATGAGATCTGCCACATCTTCAGTACTGTTGTATTTCCAGTCATATTTCTTTCATCTCTGTAGTATCCCTCTTCTGTTTTTTATCAGTCATTGCATGTTGTGATTTTTTTTTTTAATTTTGCAGTAACTCCCTTTCCCCCTTGATGCTTCTGATAGTGTTCTCAATGACTTGAGTTGAAGCAAAATTTGTCCTGTAACATCTTAAATTAGAAGGTTCCTAAAGATTAAATTCAACTATTGATTGTGGATTTATTTCTTTAACTTACAAACAGATTGAATGTAATTTTCACGAAATTTGATGAGGTCCAAAAATCTGGAAACATGATCCAGAGCTCAAGTGGTGAGTAGAAGTACCTGTATTCTTTTTGGTATCTTCAGTAGTTTTCAATCAGTGAGACATTGAAATGGATGCAAAACCAATATTCTGCTAAGAGAAACACGAATGATAATTCAGAAGTGTCCACATCACTTTTGCAGAAAACAAAATTGATGTTTAGTTGGTCAGTTCTGCATTCCTAGCAGTACTAAGAAGAATTCTGAGAACAGGAGGTGTTGCTAACTGTCTTCCTTTTCCTTGACTGTCATTAGGGAAATGGAACTTCTGTTTTCAAGTCTCTGTGTATGTTTCTTTAAATTGTCATTAAAGTAAAAGATAGCAGAAGCAGCCTTTTCAATTTTAGTGTTCTACAAAGCACAGAGTGTACATATGAACATCAAACACTACTACGTTAATGTTGCTTGGGAATTGTATTTTGCAGTTTCTAAGTTCATTTTCTTTGTATGTGTATGACTGGTAATAGGTCAAAGCTCTCAAAAGAGGTTTATTCTGTTTTCTTGTCTGAGACTTGGATTTTACTTGCTTTTAAACAAGAGTCTGTTGCTGCTTTTCATGTACTGCTTACTTTTAGAAATGTTTTTGAGTGAATTTCTGGTTCAAAGGAGGGAATTCATCATTCTGCCAAGAGCAGAGATGAAAAACATGAGTTCAGCGCTGCTGGTGCCTCTCAGATTTGTGCTCTCTGCAAAGCTGAGGGCAGGAGAGATGATGTCTCCATTCTTTTCCACAGCTGTCTTAAAAGCCAAGAGAGCAGAGGTCTTTGCTCTTTTACAGTGGGATGTGTGTTTTCACTTCCAAGGTGCCCTTCTTCTTGCCATGCTCATTTTTAAAGTACAATAGACTTAATTCCTGCAGGAAACAATAAAATGGATTTATTTGATGATTAAGTAATATTTTGGGTTATTCCAAAATGTTGTGTGATGTTACCTTCTGCATCTGGGAATGATGAAAACCTCTTGCAGGTTCCTCTGTGATGGAATGGGATAAAAACACTTCTGTGACTTTGTATAAAGTAGGAAAGTAGTCTGTGTAGGTAGATGATGCTTATGGTATTCTCATCTGTTTATGAGTACGGTTGAGAAGCAAATGTCCTTGTAAAAGGAGGATGCAAGTGTTTAATCGTTAACAAGCATCTTAAAATGTACAACATGTAGATGTTCTTCTGAGATCCTAGCTGAAATTGAAACAAGCATACACTTGATCCAAATTCTCTGCTTTCCACTTGGGTAGGCTAAGGTAGAATTTCTGTGAACTTCATTTACTTTGTGGAATAGACCGGATTTTCAAAACAGAGAAAGTCACTTTGTATTGTACTATGTAGATTGCTTTTCTCTGGAGCTTGAGGAGATAAACTGTGTGCCTTGTGGTGAGATGTGTTGCTGTGGTACTATTTTAAACAAATACTGTGTTGGGATGGTGACTGAGGGTGGGATTTTTGTTGGGTTTATCCTCTAGGAGGAGGGAAAAGATTTAGGAGTTGATTGTGGCATTAGCTAAATTAAGTTTACATGGGGTTTTTCTAACCCAAATGAAGGTGTTCTTTGTTGAAAATCACATATGTCACAACTGATAAAAGGAACATTAATACGAGATAGATAACGTGTGTAAAAACTGAACTTCAACTTCAGTCTCTCACTTGGTTGAGATTTGCAATGTGAGTATTAGCTGTGCAGTTATTAGTTATTATGCAGTTACGTGCAGATATGCATGATCCTGAGTGGTATCAGAGCCATTGCTTGCTAACAGTTGGCTTTAGAGATGGTTCTGGTCCCCAGCCTGCTGACCATCCCAGCACATGTTGTGGTGTGGTTCGTAGCTGCTGGCACTACTGAAGATGTCCAAAGAAGCAAGGAGGGTCGATAGGGATGAACCCTTACAGGTAGTTGATTCATAGAGTGCCATCTCTCCAGGAAATAAGTAGAGGAGTGTGGAGTGCTTATAGGGCCAGAGCATAATGTAGTATGGAAGGATCTCCCATTGGTCTAACAGGACTTTTTTTTTTTGGTCTTCTAAGAATGAAAAAAATCTGTAGTTGCATGAGTTATTAAAGTAGTTCTCATTTGTGATATTAATAATGAGAACACTAATTTTTAATGCATATTTTTAATATGCATTTGAAGTAGAGTTCTGTTTTCCATAGTCCTGTAGGCAAGTTCCTTGCTTCTTCCTTGTTTTCCAAGAACAGCACTAGTATGGCAAGCTTGCTTACGTGTTTAACACTTCAACAACTCTGTTCAGCTTCCAGTTTGTCTTGTTGAGATTGTATCAGCTGGTGGACAAGGCTTACCTTCACCCGTAGTTTGGTAAGTTTATTATGACTTAAAGGCAAGCTAAGTTTGTAGGGTTTCATACGTCCCTCACACCTCCTGCTGTGACATTTTCAGTATCTGTCAGTCATTAGGGAAAATGATAAATACTGCACAACCAAAAGAGGAGCCTTTGTCAGGAAACAACTTGGTCTTGTTTATCCTTTGTATCTGACAGAGTACAGTATTGATTATGGATGCCTATCTGATGCCATTGCTACCACTCCTTTTAGTTTGTAACCCTACCAGGCTTCTCCCATAGCAGCAGTGTGAGCACACTACCAGTATGTGATAGTTGATATTATACAGTGTGGATTGGATGAGTTCAGGCATTATGGTAAGCTGGTGTTATGTCTGAAAAGCTCATGTAAGTGCCTCTCTGTAGCTAGATTGCACAATTTCTAACTCTACACAGACTGCATGTCTCCCAGAGGTTTGGGAAGGCAGGTGGGCAAATGTTTGTGCAGATTTCAATTCTGTATGCACCTGTCAGCACAATATGGCATTGCAGAAGGTGCATCTGCTTGCTCTGGATTTTCTGCCTTTAATGGCTCCCACATCTTAGGTGGGACAGGTCCTGGTGCTGCTGGCAGAGATCGGGCCATGGAACAGACCTGTCTGAAAATTAATACATTTCTTCTCAGATTCCCCTCTTAGGGTAAGGGCTTTATGTGGTCAGGGTTGAGGCATGCCTCTGAAATGGCAAAACTAGCTGAAGTTGTGTCTGGACTTCCCAGATTACTAGCAAAGTGTCAGTCTAACTGTGTGATCTTATGTATGAGTGAGTACGTGAAATCTGTACTTCTTGGGTAGGGAAGTCAGAGCAAGATGGAATAAAGACAGTAGTGGTGACTGATGGTTGCCAGACCTGACTTCTTGCAGAGCTGGGCAGGTTGGGATGGCAAGAATTGTTTCTGAAGTGATGAAACATGTAATTCTCCTCTGACAACTTATTATGACAATTAAAACCATCTTCTAGCTCTGAGGTTTGTTTGTGACAAGCTTTCTGGACTGCTCCCAGTGATGGGTGGGATGAGTGCTGGTGCTGCTGGTTAAAGATCTCTCTTAACTCATGCTTCCTGAGAGACAAATTCCCAGGTGAACAAAAATTCATTCACCTTTACTAGAAAAGGTCCTTAAAAGAACAGGTCACATCCTGATCCCATGTATAGTCAATCATTTCTAATCAGAATATGAGTTTTGTTACACATAAAATATGAATTATTTTCAGACATTTATTTACCTTTCTATACCGTGAACCATTAGTGCTGCTTTGAGTTTATCTTGACTTTTTTTTTTTTTTTTTGCCAGATCTTGTTTTCACTGTTTGATAATACAGGAATCAAATGAGCAGTGGGGTGGGGGAGGTTTGCACGGTGCGTGCAGTGCAATCAAGGCAGGAAGGCTTTGGTATGCTGAAGTATTGCTTGTTGCTAGGCTACCAGAGGTCCTTTTTCTGTCTAGAATACGAAGTTAAAATCCATGTTGGTTTCTCGATGATTCTTAGTGCATCTCTGTTTTATTTTTTGGCATGTAATTAGTCAACCTCTTGAAGCAAAAATTACAGTTTTTCCTCCTTCAAGCTTTCAGCAGGCTAATTATTTTTTGTGTAACTGCTATTGCTAATTATGCAGATGCCTTATTCCCCTGGCACAAATACGTTTTCAGCATGAAAGAGCCAATAATTGCCTGCTAGTCTGCTGCTGTCTTCATGTGGCATTGCGTGATGATCTGTAATTGGCTGTGATATGGAGAGGGGCTGCTGGATGTAAACAGTTCTACTTATTGCAAGAAATCCATGCAGCACAGGTTTCTTCCGCCTCGTGTCTGGAAGGACCTGAGCATGAAGCTTGCCATTTTTCCGTGGGTTTGAATTATCCTGAGTCTGACTGGGACTCTGGAAGAAGTTCCAGGACAGATTGGGAATGTAGAGAGAGATCTGCTGACAGATCTAGACTGATAGGAAGTGACCCAAACTAAAGCTATTAGCAACTAAAATGTTGTAGTGCGTTTTTGTGCTCTTTCTCATTATGATAGCATAATACAGTGCCTTAACTTTTTTTTAATTTTACTTAAGTGTCATGATTTCTGCAAGTCCTTTAGTGTGATGGTGTGCCTCTATTCTGGTTTAGTCAGTCTGGAGGAAATTAAACTTCCTTGTCTACATGGAACTTTGCTCAAAAGGTGGTAGTGGTTTTTGGCTGCATGCAGAGAGCTCAAAGCAGATCTAAACCCAGAAGTCTGGAGCAGAGATCTCTCCCCTGATATGTTCATGCAGAGTAAGGTGAGGGGAGGATGCAGTTTTAGTAGTTGCCTGGTTTTGTGAGAGTTCTAAGAGTAATCAGATTTAAACAGTGTTGAAATAGCGAAGGTGATTGCAACTGCCAGAAGTCTTGTGAAGATGAAATACAGAACTACTTCTGTATTTGAGGTGCTGTTGAAGGTAAATAAGCTGTCTGTTGAGTTTGTTCTGTTCCTTGGTTGGTGATGAAGCTGACAGCTTAGAGGCAATTAGCTGAAAATCAGTAATTCTGGATTCCCATGTTATGCTGATAGTAAAGCTAGTCACTGGATGCTGTTTTCCTGTTTATTATAAGGAGAAAACTAACCTACATATGAGGGATGTTGCCACATGTCTGTGGGTGGGATATAATTTGTTAACATGCATCCCAGCACCAGAATTAGACTGGGAGGGGTGGCTATGATAACACAGGTTTAGATCTGACACTCCGTGCTGAAGCTTCGTGTATTTGTGCCTCACTGCGCAAATTAATTTTCCGTTATGAGTTGTTCTCTTTGAATGTTGCTTCCACATTGAAACAGAAAGCAAAAATGTATAAAAAAAGCAAGGAAATGCTCCTTCACATGCACAGGGGTTGGGAAAGTGTTACTGTCATTTTTTGAATCGGTACTGTTAGCTCCTTATGGAGGATAGAAAAGGGCCACACTGGCGGTTTCTTTTCTATTACACAACCCTGTAAACAAGCATGTTACTGCCCTCTAGATTTTAAACCCTTACATTTAAAGTGGAGTGATGTGAGCCAACAGGCAGAGGAGGACGAGCAGCGCTCAGCTGAGTGCGGAGCAGGCTTTTATTTTGGAGGAGGGTGGCAGTCTGCTCGGTCATAGGGAGAAATCGTTTGGGAGGTGGAGAGTTTGCTGGTGGGTAAGTTACAGAGATGTGCACTGCAGGGCTCAGAGCTCTTCCCAGCAGCTTGGGAGCACTGCAGATAATGACTACAGGCAAAGGTAAGTGCTAATGAATGTGCCATGGGGCTGGTGGGTGTATTTGTTAGCCTCTCAATATTCTCCTGTTAATTTTCTTTGTAATATTGTGAAGAGATTGAGGCAGCTCGCAGTAAAAGTGAAACTTCAACAAATAGCCTGCAAGCATCTGTAGCATGGTGACTTCGTGTTCAGGGTAAGCTGCTATAAAATATGATAAATGATTGATCATTTATGATCATATGATTGACTGGGGTAAAGGGAAAGCATGTGTTCATAAGGACACAACACATGATGGGGTGAAGGGGAGCTGTTTTCAGTCTGCTTTGTGATGTTTTCGAGCTGTTACTAAGGCATTTTGATTGTTGTCTTTTGCAATTATCAGTTGGGAAGTTCATTTAATTTGCAGCTTCTTCTGAGGTTACACTGATTTGTAGCGCCAAAAGCATGCTGAATTGAGATACCACCATCTTTCTGTGGTTTTGTTTTAGCTACGTTTCTGTGCCAGGCTGGCTGTGGAAGTCAGAGAGGCAGGCGGGAACCGGGGGAAATGGAAAGGCTCTGAAATGGAATGGAGCTCTGGATCTAAGCATTTGTGACAAATTAATTTATAGAGTGAAAATATGTATTGCATTTATTTTTGGTATATCAGAAGCCTGTGCCTCTTCTCTTTGCTTTGAGAGGAGGTGCTTTCTATTAGCCATCTTTGTAAAAGCTGTGTCTTTCTTCTTCCTTTTTCTCCATTCAGTGTACTGGTGTCCTGTTGAAATGCTTATTGCACTGTGGATTCAGCAGATGAAATTTAGGATGTTTGAGAGGGCCAGTACCTGAATTGCATGGATGCTGGGTGTGTTGATATTTACCTTCTCAACTATTGTCACTACAATCCAGTATCAATAACAAAAATTAGGATGTATTACCAAAGCTACTATACTTTTCCCATGAAAACTGCAGTAATATCTGATAGAGCTGTGGAGATGGTCACATTGCTGTATTCTCTAATATGGACTTTGGTCTCAATTTTTTTCATGTATGTGTCATATTGGTTTTCTCTTAAAAACAAAGCCTGAAGTTTGCAGCTATTGCCTCCACAGTCTCTGAGCCAGCGTGCTGGTATCTTCTGTGCTGTTTGCCCTGCACCCCTAGCACTTCTGCTTGAGAATTAGGGGTTAAGGCTGGAGCAATATCAACTCCAGTGACACTTTCAGATAAAAGGACTGACTACATCTCATGATCCTGATCTGTTAGCTTTGACATTTGTTATATAAGAAGGCAAATCTGTCGATAGGATGGCGCACACGTGTGCACACATCACTTTGAGTGTAGCACTGATGTAAGCCAGGCTTTCAGTTCTCAATGATTCTCAAAGAGGCAGGAGTACAAATTACTCACATATCCTAAAAGAAGGTTGGCATCGGAAGTGAAGCTGGTTGGACTTGTGTTTATGTGTTTTACATAGTTTGGCTTCAGTGCTTGTTGGGAAAACACAGGAAGGTATTTCACTGAGCAAAATAATGGTATTGCATGCTTTCTGCTGCCAGGGTAAGGATTGCAAACGTGTTCCTGATGCAGATAACTTTGCATGGTGTCCATGAACAGTTTAGTCTCCTCAAAAAGCAGCTGAGGATTGTTGCCCTATTCTCTTTTTCTTTTTTTCCCTTTTTCCTTTCGTATTTTGATTCTGCAGCTCAGCCTGAATATTGGGTGCTTAAAAGTAGTCTCCTGATAGTTCTTGTAAGCTGATATGCTGAGCTGTTTTTATATAGAATCACTGTTCCAGTTAGAATTAAATTGCTGTCCTTAATCAGCAGCCGTAGTAGTGGCCATAAGCTGCTTGGGGGAGATGAAATTTCTTGTACCTCTTGTGTGTGGCTTTGAATTCTTGTGTGACAGCTCATTCATTTGATGGAATCTGTTTTTGGGTTAAGCATGTAACAAGTTAACTGAGATTGGCTGCTGCAGCCATCAGCTTCTGAAGGGACAGCTTTCATCCCAAGGTAACTGGTGAGCCTACAGGATAGGATTTTAATAGCAGTTAAAGCATGAGACATGGTTCCCTGGATGATAAAGAGCATCCTTGCCCTTGTGGATGGACATGGTGCTTATAATGTACCCACAGCAGTTGCTGTTTCCATAAATTTGAGATTTTAATTGTTTATTCCAGTGTCTAGACTAAAGAGCACATCCTTGTTTATTAAAGATTTTTAAAGAATGCTTTTGCAAGCCTAAGGGTAGCCTTAAATCTTGTCATTTTACATATTCAAATAATTGATCTTATCTTAGACTAGATTGATTATGCTGCCAAGTGCCTTTCTGAGACACAGACATACTGGTACAGATAGTGTATCTGTCTGGTTTTAACATACAGCTGTAGAGCAAGTCACTGCAGTTACAGCCCTATAAGTCGGGGGCACGAACAGGCCATTTTCTCTAAACACAGGCACCGGTTTGTTACTCCAGTACGAAGTACAGTTAACACATTGTCTGTACTTGGCCCCGTTCTAGCATGACTTTATGTTCCTCCTTCATTATGTTTGCTGCTCAGATATAGTGATGTGAAGTAGAGCACAACCCAACTGTAATAAGTGAGCGTCCTATTTTTGTAGCGTAGCATTAAGACAGCAAATACTGTGTAATGACTGGGTTTCTTTTGCCCTCTGAAGGAATTAATTCTGCCTTGCTGCTCTGACAAAGGAATCCTTTTGTTGTGTTGTGCAAAGCAGTTTGAATGTTTTTTTTTTTTTTTAATTCCTCTGAAGCCCAAGACCGTGGACAGCCCAGAATAATCTGTATTTGGTTTATGTGTACATGCAGCCTGCAGGGAGCTCACTGCAGCCAAGGCCTCGAGAAAGAATGCTGATGACTCTTTCATTGCAGTTGGCCTTCAGAGAGAAGCCAGGTGAACGTCAGTGCACACAATGCGCTGTAGAGGAAGAGGTAAACTTTTTCATTCACTACGAATGTCACCTGAATGGCAAAGCCTATAGTGGTTGGATTTCCAGCCCAGCTCCCTTTCCTCACCCATCTTTCTTCAGAGCCCTGGCCCACTTTTCTTCAGAGCTGTAATGAACACCATTGAGTGCTCACAAGGAGGTGCCTGGTATAGGTGCAGATACTAGTACTCGTGTCCAACAAATATGAAACATCCTGGGATTTCTCTGGAGGTCAGCTGAATGGTGATTTGACAGCATTGAGCATTTATGTGCAGACATGGGAAAGACAAATTCACACTTTTTTCTTTACTCCAGATCTGCTCTTTGGTGTTAATGGAGCTGACTGAGGATTTTAGTGGGAAATGAACAGGGTGCTTTGTAAAATGCTACTTGACTGTTGTAATAGCCTTGTATGTGTGTGGTAGGCATGATTGTATCAAGTCTTTGGGAGAGGAGAGTCTCACTTTCATGTATGAAATGGTGTTGACACTACGTTTCGTAATGTTTCCTTTCTGCAGCTATCCCACTTAATGAGATTGCACTCCATGGCTGTGATGAGGGGAGGGGAAAGGTGCATTCATCTTCTCAAGGAATGATGCACGTCTTCCATATCTATGTCTCCTGAGTAATGGGTTTCCAATCTAGTGGGGCTCTGGCTCATAATGAGACCTGACAGTTCTAATTAGGAGCACTTTGTGAAGAATGGGTCTGACTTTGTTTTAGATTATTTGATCCACTGCCCCTCCTTCCCGTCCAAAATTATTGCTTGTGAATGTGAGAACGGGGCAGTCCAGGAGCCAGAGCTGCAGAGGTAGTGGCTGAGGATGCATCTCTTCCTCTGTAGCTGTGCCAGTGCATTTCAGCTCTGATTTACAGTCCTGCTGTTTGAGCTTTGTGCTGGGCTGAGCTGAGTCTGCAGAGATTTCTTATCACACGCAGCTTTTATGATGTGGAGAGACAATCACGCTCTTTTTCACATGAGACCTAAATAAGACCTGATCCTGAACTTCCACAGGCAAAATGTTTATGCACCATCTCCCTGAAACTTATTCTCTAGCCCGCCAACCCCTTAAGCTTCATGCTCATCTGGTGCTTTCCTCAAATGTCTGGTTTTTGTAATATGCTGCATCTTGTCTCACTATTCTAGGCATTTTCCAAGAATCTAAGTTCTTGCTTATGCACGTGAACAGTGTGCTCCTTGCTTGCTATTCCTCTTCACGTTGTTTCCTGACACCTGTTTATTATGATTTCTAAAGCAGTTTTGTCCCAATTTTTGTCCAAGCCATTCTTTGTTCATAGCAGGGTGGTATAAGCAACACTGCATGTGCTGTTGTCTGACAGATCTGGTAGGATCCTGGGGCCTGGAGGAGTTTTGTGACTGAGCTGTGCTGCAGAGTACTTAAAGATAAACATGGAGTCTTCCTTATATCCAGCTGGTCTGCTTTAAAAATAAAGTATAAAACTTAGGATTTTGTTTGAAGATCTTGGTGGGGAAAAGGCCCATGGGGAACAGCTATTTAGCATAAGCAGGCATGGTGCACCATCAGCTGCGGTGGGAAATTCCCTGTGGACCTCCTGAGTGTGGGAGGAAAACAGTTTGGTTCTTTCTGCTAGCTTCCATCCCAAAAGACTGCAGCACAGAGCCATCTAAAGCAGCACCTTACCTTCCTTGGGAGATGCTTCATACTAGCAGCTGGAGGTGGGCATTTACCTGAGCAGTGTCTGATAGTGCTCTGTGCCACTGACGATCCCATCAGAAGGCAGGTGGTTTCTGCTCCCTTCACTTGTTGGAAGATGAGACAGTACAAATGGCAATGAAAGAAGATTCTAGGTAGCATCTCATCTCTTAATTTTGGGCTAGGGTATTCATTTTCTGTACCTTTAATCCATATACCACTAACTCCAGAAAACACTGAATTGAAAAGTAAGACCTCTAGCAAGAGATTTTAACTTGCTTTTATGCATGTTCTAGTCGCTTGTGTACTATGGGGACTGCCAGGACAGCTTTATGCTTGCTTTTTCCATGAGCTGAAAATTTTTTGGTATGTGAATGGTCAGTCACTGTAACAGGTTGCCTAGGGAATCTCCATCCTTGGAGACATGTAAATCTGGGCTGGATGAGGCCCTGAGCAGCCTGGAACAGCTCTGAGCCCTCCTTAAAGCGGGAAGTTGAACCGTTTGACCTCCAGAGGTCCTTTCTGACCCGAATTCTTTTTTTTCATTCATTAGGAGACAGGAGTTATGTAAGATCTCCAAAATCATCAGCTGCTTTTGGCTAGGCACTTCCATAGCTGTTTGTGTTAGTAAGCTGCAAAGATTGCTGGTGTCACTTGATACAGCATGTTTGCCTGTTACTGAACACTGGTTTATCCAAAGTGATAACAGTGCTAAAGGCAGAAGAAAATGTGACCTCTGCCAACAGCACAGCCTGATGTCAGCATAAAACACCTACAAGCCGCAAGAGAGGCACCTCTAAAAAAGGCAGTGTGCATCGATGCTGTTTAACCTCAGGTAATTTGAAACTAGAATAGAATTGATGAGAATACTTTATTCTAATTTTATTGATCTGTCATCACTATGACTGTCAAGATGTACGTGAGAGTATTTCAATAAAGATTTAAAATGCTGATTACTCTTTGATTTTAATGTGAAAACCCAGAAGTTTGATATTTAGCATAGATATAATCTAGTTGTTTCAGAAGATTTGCTTGTTATTGATGAAGCTGTGTTTCATTCCATTAAATCTTCATGTCATACTTAAAAATGCCCTTTTCAGCTCTTCTGAACCTTTATTTTTAATGGCAAGATATTTTGGTGGCTGAACTCTGCTGCAGTTTTCAGTGTAGGAAAAATGAATGCTTTTTAACTCATTTTTGACATTCTTCAGTCGTGATGTTTACAAAAGAAACCAAAGTAATATTTGTTTTAATATGAACTGTGATCAAGAAAAAAAAAACCCTTCCCAAACAAAGTAATCATCACTGGTTTTGTGTGTGAATGGGAAAGGGTTTTCAGAGGTTAGCAGGGATTACTAGGATCTTGGTTTTTATAATATTAAAAATAATAACTAAACAAAAACTAATAAAACATGGGCTATCTGCCAGTGAACTTCCATTCCCTGTGTTCTGCCTTTTGGTGGAAACTTGATTGGTTTTATCTCCAATTTAAGTGGAGGTTGTGTGATAGTAGGGACCCATGAAGCTTTGCATGGAGAAAGAAGGTAAAGCAATAGCTTAAGACGAGGCCACTTACTTAGCTACTGACTTCTTATTAATGCCAGTCTTGGAAGGTGGTATTGTCATGTTTGCCAATTAAAACGCCTGAACTTGTTTTCAGAGCCTGGAGTGCAAGCAGTGTAAATGTAGTTGTCTGTCACGTGCTGCACTTCACGTGCCTCTTCCTCTGTTTGCTGTTTCTTCTGTGAGTGAAGACAAGCACAGATGGCTACTAAAAAGAACCAGACGATTTGCCAGCATGGTGGTGTGCTTGCAGGAGTGAGCCTTGGAGTGGCTTGAGGCTGCTTTGATGTCAGTACTTTTGGTTCTTCATTTAAAGAGTTGGAATTTCTCATTTGTTACTTTATTTTTAGTTTAAGGGGGATTTATTTGGGGTTTTTCCATTCTGAAAAGGTGCTTGTTGACCTTTTGGTCATCCTTGTTTAATGAACTGTTCTTTCTAAATGCAGAGCCTAAATAAGAACAGGATTGGATGGAGAGGTTCAAATGTAGGGCATGGCTTACTTCAGCTGTAGAATCAGGAGGCAAAGATTTTCTCATCCCTTAACAGTCTGTATCATTCAGTCTAAATGATGCCAAGAAGAAAACCTCACTTGGGCAGCAGCAGCATGGTTTCATATTTAGAGCTCAACTGAAGCTTAGCAGGACAAAAAGCTATCTGTGCTGAGCTTTGTCCTTCAGTTGCCCCTTGCTCAACATCGTGGCTTTGTTGCCTGTGTCTACAGAAGCCCTAATCCTTTCATTAACAATGGGTTGCCCTTCTATGGGAACTGCATGCTGTGCTGCTGCTTCAAAAACTTTCAGGTAGGCTAAAAGTTTTTGGGCCCTGGCTCCATCTTTTGCTGTTTGTGCACATGGAGCAGATACTGATCACAGCTTCGTGCTGCTGCAGCAGTGCAGTCAGCAACCAGCCACTGTGTAACTGCACTACTCAGCTTCTGCCTGTGCAGAATAGTAATTACTGCTGCCTGGAAGTAAAGTGCTGGGTGATTGAGGTGGGTGATTTGAGTGTCTCAGGAGACCCAAGTGATTTACTCATGAGCCTCAAGTGAGCCAGGCTCATCCTGCTATCATGTCCTGGGGGAGGCCCAGAATCTCCTCTCAACGAAGACTGATAGCTGGTAAAGCAGATAGCCCTGTATGAGGAATGATTGACCACAGGTGCAACCTCATGCTTATGGGGTTCCAGCCTGTTGTTGTTGTGTGCTGGCAATAACTGAATTGGTTGGAGAATGATTTACCGGATTTTCTTCTTCGACTTGGTCTGACATTTTCTGATCTGCTACTACTGGTATTCTTCTCTGTTTTTCTTCAGTTCACATCTTTACAGACTACAGTCAATCACTTATGCAAATTTATCTTAATGTTAGTTCTTCATACTGAGACTTTAGATAGTCTAAGTAAGCAATGCCTGGAAACAGCTGCTAATAATAAAAACTTGCTAATTTGGTCGTCAGCTCTATCTCCACTTTCACACTTCCTCTGTGCTATTACCACTTCTGTGCCTGATAGTGTTTGAGTCATAGAGTTTGAGTGTTATTTCATGTGCCTACTGATAGTGATCCTGCCTGCCACAGTGATTATTAACACTTAGTTGCACAGAGCATAGCACTGACATGGTTACTCATTCTGCTCTGATCTGCAGGAAAAAAAGCAAATGCATGACGGTCTGGAATCCTGACTTTTGCTCTTAAACAATATTGTAACTGAAATATATATTTAACTAAACATTACTTGCTGATTAAGTTACTTTTGATCAATAAATAACTGGAAATAGTGAAGCTCTATTCTCAAACACTTGTTGCATCTTGTTGAAGCTGTTTATGCTTTGGGACAAACTCACTTGTAGAACTGTGGGCCAGCACAAAAACTCATGTGAATGAACCCGAAAGCTGGAAGTTGAGGAATGATGCGGGTAGATTAATTTTGTAGCTGACTGCTGTAACTTGAAAATTTGTTTTGCCCTCTCTGAGGGAGCAGAAGGAAGGCGTTGCACTCATCTGGATTCTTGGTGTTGCTGCAGTACAAATAACTACGGAACAATGAATAAAGCAAACACACAGGTTTGCACACCCAAGTGAGAGGCTACTGTGAAATGAATGGCATACAAGTGCCATCTCTTTCATCATTAGGTTTTGACATATAAAACATATTTCATTTTAAACAACTTACATTCTTTTTTTTTTTTTTTTTGAATTCTCTCCACCTCGTATACTCCTTATGGGTGTGTATAAAAGGAACAGTCATATTCTAGAAGGTCTCTCATATGAATTTTTAAGTATTAATGCTAGAAAGTACACCCAAACCAGCTGAGTCTCAGTGCATCCCCATAATGTTGTTCCTCTAGCCATAGGTTTGCCTCTGACTCAGAAACAAAATGTTTAAAATAAAATACTTGTTGTTCGGGCATCTCTTGTTCTCTGTAGTGATAGGGCAAGGAGTCATAGTCTAAAACATGAACACAGGAAGTTCTGTACTAACATGTGGAATAAATTATTTATGGTGAGGGTGACAGAGCACTGGAACAGGTTGCCAGGAGATGTTGTGGAGTCTCCTTCTGTGGAGATATTCAAGGCCCACCTGGATGCCCACCAGGAAACCTGTTTCAGCAGGGGGGTTGGACTTGATTTCTCGAGGCCCATTCCAACCCCTGCAATTCTGTGATGCTGTGCTTCTATTCTTTCTTATCTGGAACATATAGTTTAGGTATGTCCAGAGGGCCTTCCAGTGCCCAAGATGCAAAGTGCCTTTAATAAGCTTGAACTGATGTTTTTTAACACACAGGTGTATTACAGAAAGTTGTGTACTTGAGTGGGAAGCTGCAGGGAGCTCACTGTGTGAGCTCAACTTATACAGAAAATAATCAGTTTAGCCTTTTGCAAAGCAGAGAAGGTGCCCTTTTGTTTCTCTTCTCTTCTGAGTCATGCGTTTTCTCCTATGTAAGAATGCAGTGTGAGGGGGAGATAACAACATGATCTAAAAATAGAGACTTGGTAAAAATGGGGCTACAGGAAATGATACAAACATGAGGAAACAGTCTACTTTGTTTTTGTTTTCAGTAGGTGTTTGGAGGGAGCTTTCTTGCCTCAGTTCTCCCCTGTCATCTCTTGCTTGCTGGCTGCAGATACTTACCTGGGGGTGACTCTTTGTAGTGAACATTCCCATTCTAGGAACCATTTGGGAGTTTCCATTATAGAAGTGTCTAAAACTTCGGTCTTGCTTATTTATTTTAGTTTACTGGATAACTTTGAAAAAGCCTGGAAAAAAAGGAAATCTATTAGTTTTTATTGACAGTTCTAATTAAGATTTATGCTCAAATGTTTTGTAATTGTTTGCTCACGTGCTCTGTTCTCTTACTGTTATTACAGTGTTATGAACCTGCTTTATCTTGGTTTCTCAGACCTTCTGTCTCTCTTCCAATACCAAGATGCCTCAAAACCTTGCAGGTCACAGAGAGGAGGTGGACCTGATGTTTTGGTGACCTGACCGGAAGATCTTTGTGTATTAAGCAACACACCATGAGTATCTGAATCAAAACAAGGTTTAAATTGGACCTTGATTCATCCTAGGTAGTTATCCTGGGAATTGAACATATGTGTTTAACAGTTTAGAAAAATGCATCCAAATGACATTCTTGGTAGGACTTTTAGACAACTATATCATGCCCAATTATTGCTTGGGTATGATATAAAGGATAGCGTCACCTTTTTTCTTTAAATGTCAAACGCTGTAAAGAGATTTTATAACAGAGGGTACAAGATTGTGATTTCACTTGCTAGGAAGTGTTTAATTGAATTACTGAACTGAAAATGATTCCTGCATCTTCCTTTCTGAGCATGAGAGTTGATCTGACAAAATAAGGAGGCACATATGTGTAATTTCTCAGGATGTCTCACAAAGCTTTGCACAGGTAATGAAGTCTGTTTTCCTTTTTTTGTTTTTGGCAGTGATTTCCATGTTTTTCCTTCTGTCAACCATCCCGCTTACTCTGCGTGTTATAAAAACTTAATCTTTGTCTCTCCTTGGTACTTCCCAAAAACTGTTTCTATCTCTCAGAACTTTAACTCAGGCAATGTATATCAGATACCACGATGAACATTGCGCTGGTAACCCAATTACGTGCACTGCTTGACCTCCCTCTAGCAAGACCAAAAATACCCACCGTGCTACAGTAAAAATCACCTAGTTGAGTGTTTCGCCTTTGTTTTCACCCAGAATCATCACAGAATATCCCAAGTTGGAAGGAATGCGTAAGAATCACTGAATCCAGTATTTTTGCAAAAAATCCCCCACTCCATCTGAATTAGCCAGTGAACTGAAAATATGGACGGATGGTGCCTGATGGCCAAGTGGAGAGAATAATCTCCTAAGTTTAATTTCCTCACTCCCTACACTTGGCAGGAAAAGTTGTCAGGGTGTGGGGTCTGCGTAGGTGTTGCTGGAACGGGTTGTTGCTTGGAGAGCAGGATATGGTGTTGGCTAATCCGTATTTAAGGCTATGTAGTAAAAATCCCTGTAATTTTTGAGCTTTGTAAGTATAAGCTTTAGGGTGGACTGTACATCCTAAAACTGAAACGAGATGTTTCTTGCCAAAGCATATATTTATGGCTTTATTTACTGCTTGACCCAGTATTTTACAAAGCAGAAACACAGTGGTGTAATGGAGTCTGCAGTAGTCTTGGCTTTTTTCAGCATAAATAGTGTGCTAAAAAGGGCAAAGCTAGGACCCAGCTCTTAATATGGAGTGCACTTCACAGTTTGCAATTTGGGGGGGAAAAAAAAAAGTAAATTCATATATAATGGGAAATAGCTCTCTACAGGACAAACATGGTGCAGGGGGGAAGAAGCTGCTATCTAATGTGTCTGTTTGTATTATCAGTGCAGTGATCTTTCAGGGTCACAGCTGTACGAAATGGCAGTGGAATCCAAACCTGCCTAAGGGAGAGAGGCTACCTCAAGCTGTTTACAAAATGGTTCCTTACATTCATAAAGTGATATTTTCTTTTTATTTTTGACTCCATGCCTTTCAAGTCTTACAGGAAGGCGAGCATGCCAGTATGAAACTATAAATCTATATAGATGTAGATCAGTTTTGTTTAGTGTAAGAAAATCCCCATCTCTGTAAGACTGGGCTTAGATTTTCTTTGCATCAGCATAGATCTGGAATTCTTCACAGCTGTTCAGATCTGGGATGTTTAGCTTCCTGAATGCACGTAGTTGCTGTTGCCCCCACCTAGTGATTTCTATGGTTTTTCTGAAGCAGTGAGGATGGCAGGATGGAATCCAGCAGTGCTCACCACTGTTCCTGCATTTCATTCCGCATCAGCAGCTGCAGGTTGGCAGAGTAGTCTGTGAAAGTGTTACAGTGAAAGATAATTTTATTTTTTCCCCCAACAGTGATGAGAATGGGTGAGGCAGGTTCTGCAGTCGGTGTTCCTTGCTCTGATTTGTAAGCCTCTCTGGGTTTTAAGCTCTCGAATTCCACTTACATCCATGTTTGCTTTGTGAAGACTGTAATGGCTGTATCCAGGGTAAATTTAGCTTGGTTTAGCTTGGTTGTGCTTGATGCTTGTATTCTTTGTCTGTGGTAAATGTGGGTGATTCTGCTTGGCTTAACTTAGCCCTCAAGAAAGAAGGTTAAATTATATTACCTTGCATTTGCTGTAGCTTAAGAGCAGCACAAGGGCTGTTTCTGCAGCTCAGCAGTGTCTTATAAGTTGTTAAGCTGCAATAATTTGATTGTGGGTCTGAGTCCAGAGGCAAATTCATCCTTCATTTTACCCAGCAGATTTTGTCCTTGTACCAGAGGAGATCTGCCTGATTGTGAAATGTTTATGTGTAGCTTCCACCACCTCTTACCAAGTTCTGATCTTTAGCCTAAAACAGGTGACTAATGTCAAAATGAGTCTACCAGTAATACTACCTTAGTCCCTTGGTTTTGCTTTTCTTGCTGGTCAGGTGGTCTCAGGATTAGAGTCAAGTGGTAGAGATGTGGTAGAGAAACAGCTGCAATTCAGGTCAGAATAATCAAAACTTGTTTGTCTTAACATCGTTCTCGTTCTGATTTTGTAACTTAATCTATCTCCCATGATACAGAAAGGAGCTTTGTGTGGGGAAACTGACTTGTTTCATCAAGGGTATAACAGCTGTGGAACAGCCTTCTACTACACCCAAAATCTATGGGAGGCTACCGAAACTGAAATGATCAGTTGTGTGACATCAAAGTGAATTACTAAGTTCCACTTGGAGATCATCCTTCAATTATGGCAGAAACATTGGAACAGTTGGGTGATAGGCTTGCATTTTACCTGGGCACAGAGATCCGAGAAGGTTTGAAAATGGGCACTGAGCCATGAAGAGAAAGTGAGTGGTGCCATGAGTAGAGGTAGAATGAGTTAGGCAAGATAACTGATGAGGACACAAGGACTTGAATTTCTTTAACTGCCCTTTTTATTTTAAAAGAAAGGCTTTATGCTTATCTTTATTATAAAATGAAGTCTGATTAGCAGTAATTCTCTTCAGCTATATTGTTAGCTCTCTGAGAAATATGTTTTTCTTTGTAGCACATTAGAGTCCCTTGCTTGCTCAGGGTTTAACAGTCCCTCCAAAATATGAATATAAATTCAGTAGTCTAACATCATTAATGACAAAAAGGAAAGAAAGTTGCAGCAAGATCTTGACTCACCCCCTGTATATTTTTCCCCCAGTCCAAACATGATGGTTTTATTTGCTGTGCCTAGTGATGTTTGTGTGTGGGGAAGGACTGTGAAGGGAAGGAGCTTAATATATCTTTTGTTTTAAAGGAGTTGGGGGGAGCATGCTTTGGGAAACAGAAGCCGTGTGGACTGTTAATATTTTATAAGCTCTGACATATTTTTGGCTTTTGAGCCTTTTTCCTTAAGACTTCTTTCCTTAAGGCAGTGGTTTACTTAAACTGCAGCTTTGAAGGTAAGTGAAGAAGACTTATGAAACTGGTGTCTGGATTTGGAGCTTTACATTTGTAAATAAGGAATTCAGTCTATGCTTATATTGAAAGCCCTATCAAATATGAACTTGGTTCTCTTTAGTTGTGTTATGAAACCATGTACCCTACTGAAACCTGTATTAAGTAGAGCACCATTTTGCTAAAATCTCTACAGGCTTCTGCTTTTTAAACAAATGTTTTTCAAGGCTACAGTTGAAGTCACTGATTCTCTTGAGTCTGCTTTCACTGTTTTTCTCTACAGTACTTATGGGAAATGTAAAATGGTGATTATTCAGTTGGTGTTTTGTTATTCCCACTGTGTCAAAAGAAAGTGAACAAAGATGGCTAGATTTATGGCTAACCATTGCTGCTCTCTGCCACTGTATACCAAAAAAAGATATTGTGCCTGTGTGTAATATATATTTACATCCGGCTCAAAGAGGATGCTTAAGTAAGCTCAGATTACTATTGAATATGCCTTTGTAGGCATTACAAGTGCTGGTGCAGCATGCAAGCTTAGGCATAATAGTTTTAAAGCACCTTTCGTAAGATCCAGTGTGCATGTGGCTTATCCAAGCCAGACTGTGATTGGGAATACACAAGTTGGTTGAGGTGATGGAGTGGCAAGCTACCGGTTGCTGCTACAAATACCCTGGAGCAAGAATCAGCATCCCTCAGTCCTTTATCTTGCTGTTGGTTGCAGTCCAGTCCTACAGAGAGCATAGAGCCAATTCTTCATCTCCACTAGTGGTTGTCCCTGGAACTCCTGATGCTGTTGCCAGCCATGTCTGCCATCAGCAGAAGCATCTCAGACCATGTCTGGTAACTGTTTGTAGTATAGCCTTCATCATGAAATTCAACTTTGAATCATTTTTAAATAAACCAGAATTCAGCTGTATACTTCAGTGTTTGCTTACGGGCCTTCACGAGCTGTAGCAATATGCTTCATTATTATGCATTTCCTTATGTTATAAATTCCTGGTAGTGTGCTGGTCATACCTGTTGTACTTAAGTCTTTCCCAAGATGTGTGTAGGTTGTAGAAGTGCTGTCTTATTGTTCCCGTTATGGTGATTCTTTTGTCTCAACCACCTGTGGTCTTAGACAGTCTAATCTCATGCTTATTGGCCCAGTGAGTATTTTAAATGGTTAACTAATTACAATGTATTAATTATGCATCAGGCCAGGCATTCGGGGTGGAAATTATTGATGTGTAATGTGCATAACACCATCCAGTGTCTGCAGCTGCAGTATCTGTTCTTGCATTAGCCTTCAGCCAGGCAGATGAATGCCTCAGGACAGAAGCCTTGGCTCCTCTTGTCTGTGGCTCCAGGGGATGCAGACTGACAGCCTTGGTTTTCTCCTTGGATGTCAATAACTGCTCCCGTTGGTGTTTGTTGGCTTGGAGGGGCCTGCTTGGGAAGTTCTGAGATGCCCCAGCATCTTGTAGGAGAAAACAAAGGTCTGGACAGGGCCAGGCCTGTATCTTCAATAGGGCTCTCTACACACCTTCCTGCGGTAACTTCACAAACCCAGCTGCCCTGAGACTTATCACAGAAGGAGACAGGGCTACAGTTTGGGATGTTTATGGCTAGGTATTTTTAGAAAGCTTACTGTTGCTGTATTTCTGCCTTCCCCGTGCTCCAGTGTGCTCTGGGAAACCGAAGGCAATAAGATGCTTATGGCCTTTTTCTAACAGTGGTTTGTCCTAAAAATGTCAGGCTACTCTTTCCTACCTAATACATTTCTGTGTATTTGTTGTCAACACTTCACAACTCAAAGTGCTGTGTTACATAAAATGAGCAGCCTTTCAGGAAGCAATTTGCAAGAGCAATAGAAAATGCAATTTTCTTTTGTTGACAATGATGTGAGTTACAGAGCAGTCAGCATCTAGGTGAGCTAAACTGAGTGATAATTACTGGGCTAGGCTAGGATTTGTGCAGGCTGGAAAAGATGCCTTTCTGTATGACCTCATGGCAACAGATGGTGCTAATAGCTGGAAACCTGATCACGGTCTGTGGGTTGGAGGCACCTGGTCAGCCGGCATGCGGTGCTCATGTCCTTCCTGGCTGAAAAGCATCTGTCCATTTAAAGGCTTCCATTCCTGGTGTGCCTCTTGATTCAGTTTATTCAAATAGAATGTAGACAGTTCAGGTTAAACAAAGCCACCCTTTGATTCTCTGGTAATCTGCATTTTCAGATGGGATTTAGCAAGTAAAAACCAAGCCCTCACCAGCAGATGTCCCTCTGGGAGCTCAGTTGAGCAGCTCCTGTGCAGCATTACTGTGAACCAGCCCTGCAAGATACAGAGAATACTATGGATTACCTTTAAGTAATGGTTTGAGGAGAGCTAAATTAAAACTTGAATACCTTGGGATGTGAATTCTGGTTTTGCTGAGCTACTTGCAGGTGTTCTGTTTGAATATGCACAAAAGAGTTTTAATGATTACGTTAAGAAAGTAAGCAAACATTTAGAACGCTACACTAATCCTTTGTAGGAATGAGAAAAAATGATTTAAGAACAAAATGTTTAGAAACGGTACTTAATCTGGATTCTGGTAATGCCCTAAAGTTTCCTTGCACCTGAGAATATCTCAGTGAGTTTTGTTCATGTGTTGATGTTATACCAAGCATTTCAATGCGTTAAGGAGGTTGTGCTTCTTAATCATATTTGTATCACTTCAGGAGGAGCACTTTGCCAGGCTGGCTGCAGACATAGCAGTCTGTATGGATGATCAGTAGCTGAAAGATGTTATTGCGTGTATCTCTTTCTGCCTGACTTTCCAGCAGAACTGGGGCTCGCTATGTTCACTTGGACCCCAGGCTGTGGCAATAACTTCTTGTTCAGTGGAAAGGAAGTTAAATACAAATTATGATCAGAGGTGTGACCTTATCTTTCAATCTTTGCTTCACTGCTTGTGTGTGCATGGCGAGGTGGTTCCAGAGGGGAACCCCTTTGCTGCTGCAGAATTGAATTATTTATGTCTTCTGACCGAAATCAGAATAATTCATTTCCTTTCTTAAATGTATTTGCCTCACTATTTCAGTATATTGCTAAGAACGTAGAGAAACCCTAACATCAGCACTGGAGCACTGAGGATTAATATTAGTTAAAATGGAAAGCTTTGTGCTTTATCTGCTGTTTGGAAATAGAGGAATGCTTTCCTGCAGCTATCCCAGTCCTTCAATAAGGCAATTAATTCCTGTGCTTCTGGAAGAGAATATTTCCTGACTCTAAAAATCCCCCTGCTCCATCCTGTATAAATAGCCTTTCTCATTGATTGGTATCTCTGGGGCTCAGGTTATGTGACCCACTTTGTGTTTTTATCTGTGAAGATTATGCTAACGAGGCTGCTGTGAGGAGGTGCATTTTGCTTGCAGCTACTGCTGCTGTATTTAATGGGTGTTTTCCAGGGTCCAGAAGAAAAAAAGTGAAGGCAGCAAGGAAAGCTGCAGCAGTGAAACACAGAACTAACTTCCTGTTGTGGAGCATGTGATAGACTCGGAAATAATCAGTGTGGTTGTGGAAGGCTGCATTTGGAGATAGTCGTATCTTTGTGTGAGCAGGCTTGTGCTCTGAAAGGCCAACCAACAAGCCCAGCTGACAGGGAGCTAATGTGTAGGCAGGGCTGATTTGGCTCTTGAAGCTGAAACTATATGCAAACCTGGGCTTTTGAGAGAGTGCTGGTTTGTTGTTTTGTTTGGGTTTGTGTTTTTTTTTTTTTGTTTGCAAGGTGTGTGTTGTGGTTGTGGTTTGGTGGGAAGCTGTTGTGTGGCTGCTTGGAAGGAGCACTGTGACTGTATTAGGTTCCCAAGGATGACTTTGGAGAAAACAAATCTTTTTCTCCTTTTGTATTCTGCCTTGTGAGCATGTGTCTCACATTTTTTTTTAATCTTACGGAGCAAAATCCATATCTGTGCAGCCTCTAACACATGGGTTTGTGATTGTTGTTTAGGTGTCTGCGTGAACTTCACTAAAATAATCACTAGAACTAATTGATTCTTGCTGTTTTTGTGGCTTCATCTTAACTTTTTGGTCCTTCTGTGAATTCTTTGAGCAGTAAGGTTTGTGTGTGCTGTTGCTCAGTAGCTTAGCTGTTTTGTTCTATTGTTATTTTTACAATGCTTATAGGAATACTAAGAATCCTTCACTGCTGCTTTTTCAGGTCTCCTAAAAGATAACGAGAACTGTCACAGTGCTGAAAACTCTGGAAGTTCAACTTAATTCCCATATTCTTTTGTTTAGTTTCACAAGCAAGATTCTGAAAAATGCTTTGGCTGCTGTATTCTTAGTCACATTAATACCCCTACACTATAGAGAGTGCATTGTGTGACTTGTTAGCCTAAAGGCGTAACACTGTCAACCTTATGATTTTAAAGACCGTACTCAGAAGCATTAAGTATTAGGTCCTTTTAATTTGTCTCTAGTTTTCTCATTTTCACTCTTCCCCACAGTCATCATGAGTAAAACTTGAATTGAAAATTATGAAATCCCTCAGGAAAATAATTTGAATCATTTGTGAGTTGCACGATTTCAGATTGGTTTCTACCCGAAGACTTTTCCAGTTTATCAGGCTGGCACTTGAGAGCAGGTTTTACATTTTGCAGGGGCTATTGCTTATGTTCTCTGATAGAACAAAGTTGGTAGTTACTTTCCTTAGTAGCCTGCGTATGTCTGCCTAGTCTGCTGTTGGATGTCATGTCAGGGTCTGTGTACATTTCCTTGGTTAACTTTATTATAATGGAATTGGTGTAATAAATGCACTAGCAGAAATGTGACTTGTTTATTATTGCCATTAGTATCCAATTGTTTTTCTGCTTAGAGGGAATGCAGAAAGCAATACGCTGTGATATGTCAGTGTCTGCTTGCAGACTGAGCAGAATGTATATCAAAACAATTGCCTGTCTGTAAGTGTGATATATTTGGAGCAGAAAGCAATTCCAAATGTTACTTCTGTCAGGAATCTTATTTACCTTTGTGATGGCAGTTGACTCATTAGGTTATGAGCACCTTCATTTGCTCGTAATAGACAGAATGAGGCAGCAGCTAAAAAGATGAATCTCACTTCCTAGCAACTTTTTGGATTAATGTACAGCATGCTGATACTAGAAGGATTGTTAAAAAATAAAAACCAAACATTTATCCGCTGGCCTGGCATGATATCCTTGTATTGGCACTGAGTACCATCTCAGGTTGATGATCATCGCTGTATTGTGAACATGAGGATGAGGCTGAGTTGCCCAAGGGGGCTGCTTGAAAAACACTGGCTAAATGCAGACTGGGTTTTGTTTGTCAGGAGGAGGAGTAAGGAGGGACTTGGAAGCATACTCTGTAGCCTTTGCTGTTGGTGGCTTTGCATTCTGTGTGTCCTCTGTATTCAGAGGGCCCTTGGGTCTTCAGGATGTTGAGCTTTAACTGTTAGCAGGGCTTGTGCATGGAATGATGTGCTTCAGCATCAGCAAGTGGTGCTATCCCTGTGTATTAGGAAGGGAGGGAAGGAGGGCTCCTCCAGGACTGGCCTTCCCCTGCACCTCAGAGGGAGACTGCTGTTAGCTGTGGTAAAATGTGAGGTGCGTTGGCTGATTTCTGCTCGCAGGAGGTACCAGAGTGCTGAGTGGCAATGCTTTTGTACAGCCAGCTGACAGCTGTCTTGAAATGAGTTATTTACAGGGGAAAATGTCTGAGTTTTGATTTTTTTGCAGTTATTGTTTTGCATGCTGTTCGATAATGTTTTCTGATATAAATCAATGTTTTCCTTTGAGCTTGCTGTCAGGAACTGAGAACCAAGTGGAAAACCTCCAGAGCAGAGCAGGCAGTGCTTCTCCAGGCCCACTCCACTTAGATACCAACTTAAAGATTTAGCTGCTTACATTTCATTGTACAAGTGAAGAGAGAAGGGAGATGTGTGCTGTCAAAGGAGATGTGTACAAGTAGCCAGCCTCCTTCTGCTGCACTAAGGCTTGGATTTGGGGCATGTGGTAAATGAGTGCAGCGGGGCGAGGACAGGTGCAGTGCGTTGTGGTCAGGCCTGCAGGCTGTGGCAGGGCATCTTCAGTATGGACAGAGGTGATTTCTATTTTAAAAGCCAGAAAGCATCTCACTTCATCAGGGAGGGAGTCTGAACCCTAGACACTTGGCTTTAAAAGGTCCCAGCTGATGGTTCAGGCAGAGAAAGCTCTGGCCCTTATCTGCTGCGGTTCCTGACCAACCGGTGCTCTCTTTGCCCTGTTTTACACCTTGGCCAGGCCACGAAGGGGTTACATTCTAAAATGAATAATGACTAAATTTATTCGTCATGGCCAAATGATGACAGCTGTTGAGATGCTCCTGTTAGCGCTTCCCAGGGGATAAAGCCAGGCTGGATCCTGGTGCAAGCCAGCCCAGCCGGGCAGAGCAGCTCAGCTGCAGTGTGTGCTGCTCATTCCCCTTGCTCCCTTCCTCAAGTGCTCTGCAGTTCCTCAGGCCGAAATGGATGTTCCTGAGAATCCCACAGAGCTGCTAGAGAGGGCTGAGGCCATAGCTGTTTAAATCCATGTGCGAAGACAGCATGCTTAATGAATACGGGGGCAATGATTGATTATGCTCTGGACTGAAAGCCGCGGCTCTCTGCGAAGCACTCTTACATCTGGGCACGCTATGGAAAATATGAAGGAATGTTGAGGAAGCTTATTTGCAGAAGGATATGTACTTGTAAGCAATTCTTTTCTTCTTAAATAATGTAAAGGAATTGAAAAATTTAAAGCCAGTTGTGTTGTTTCCCTGAGACAGCGGAGTGGTGAGCAGACAAAGGTCTCTTTTATCAGGGCATGTCTGTGGCGGAGAGCGCTGTGTCCTTAGTAAATGAGCACCGGGGGCTCTTAGGGTGGGAAAAATCGGCAGTTATTTAATGTTACAGCCTGGTACCCATTCTGCTTTGGTGCACCTCTGACAGCGTGATGAGTTACACCCATGCTGAATTTGGCACCTCGTGGTTTGCAGATGGACTGAAAAAAAAAAAAAAAACACCAAACCACAGTGATCCTTGTTGAAATGATTGCTGTGATCCCAGTCAGTGAATGGGGGGAAAAGGCTTTTTCATGGTAATGAATAATTGTTTATTTTTCTCTTATTTTCTGATCTCATGTGTTCAGGTTTCTTTCTGTTCTTTGTTTCTCTTTCTGTCCTGCACACGTGCTGCTGGAAGACTTAGTGTGCAGTTCTGAATGTGGCTCTGTTACTCTTCACTGTTCAGATTAGAAAATGCTGTTTGGCTGTTGAAGGACTATTCTGATAACTATATCTATATATCTGTAGGCTAAATGAACAAGGTGATGGGATTGTAACCTAAACGTCTCCAAAACTGTGGGCTGGTTGTTTTTTGTATTTTTTTTTTGTGTGTATGTGTTGATTATAGCTAATGCTCAAAGAAGCCTGTTTTACATAGTATTTTAGCTATTAAATAAACTACAGGAGTGCAATCTTTATAATGTTTTTCTGAATTTGCATGTATTATGGAATAGCAAACCACACCCTCACTCTGTTTTGGAGGGGTTTTAAGAGTACGGATAGAAGAGGAAGTAAGTTAAATAATAGTGTTTAGATAGCCTGTAATGCAACTGATGGGGAATTGCATTATCAGATGAAAGTGGTTTTGAAGTAATAATGAGAATTTCTGAGAATGACTGACTTTCTTTTGGCTAGTAGTATATATTATAAATAATATTTGCTTAATATCTAAATATGGACATTTGAAATAAATGTAAATGGAGTGAATTTGGCCTGGGTGTATTGAAGGTCTGTATGAGTGTATCATCCTCACTTAAACCCCTTTCTGTAGGCTTCAGAGATCACACATTTTAGAGTCTTATTTTCATCTACCATAACCTTTTGTGCAACTCTGACCATAAAATAGGTCAGAGTTTAGGGTTAAAATAAAATTCCTGTTTCAACTAGACTGTATCTTTCAGGGGAACCAAACAAACAACAACAAGAAGAAAAAAAAAAAGCAAAAGAAAAAACAACCTACAAAATTCAGTGTTTTTAGTATGTTCCTGTGGTGGAACTTGCCAAGTAAGGCACCTTTTCTACTAGATGGAGAAACAACACTAATAAATCACATTGGAAAACTACATGCAGTCTTCAGTTGTTGTGCTAACACAGTACAGTCAAGCAACTTGTTAAGCATCTGATCAGGGTAAACAATCCCCTGCAATGAACTTTCACTTAAATTAATTAAAAATGTATTTTCTAGTCATTCTCATGGCTTTTCTCTGAGCTCTTTTCAAGAATGTCATATTTTTAATTATGTATGTTAGAACAAAACAGCAAGTGTCAATGGGAAGTAGTACAGTCTCCATGGCTGCCTTAGGGCACTGTGTGATGGATCCCATGTCCTAAATGTAATGGCTGTTCTCCTTAAGTTGACTTCAAATTTCTTGATGTGACCTTAAATTTCTTAATCATAAAGTTTCTGTGTTCGTTTTTGTCTTGTTCACTTCTGCCTGAGCAGCAACTGAAATACCTGTTACTGCCCCTACTTTCCTTTACAAGTTACTATTTTTTTTCTTTGCCATAGTCCAAGGCTTTTTGAATGTTAAAATTAATGGGCTATCTTTGGCCACCTTCCTTAACTTTTTGGATGCTGTCTTGATATTGTTTCAATGCTGTGATTGGAGTGTGCATCCTGCAGAAATGTACAGGTTGCAAATGTAGTTTTTAGATTTTCAGATAATCTGTGACAGCTCTATGTAGCTGTTCTCAGCCTTTTTTGGGGAGGGAAAAGTAAGGCTAAGGACAATGCAGTCTTTTCTCTTTTTCTCTTTTTTCTTTTTACTTCCACTAGAATATGTCTCTATTGTTACCAGTTTTTCTTACAAAAAGCTCAACATGTATTGAGTTTTATTCATTAGTGTCCAATAGGAGCCTGTATTGGTTATTTGATACTCCCAGGTGCTTTCCCGAGTAGGGATGGATTAAAGCTCCTGCTTGTGGTGTTTGTTGAGTGAAATTTCACAAAGGAAACAGTGAGATTGAGGCATACCATGAATCACTGGGTTGAGATGGGCATGGATCATGTCTCAAATCCTGAATGAAATGTTAGTGTGGAAAAGCTAAGTGATGGGGGACTGAGGGGCTTTTTCTACCCTCAATAAATTATGCACTTCATCTATATCAGCTGTCCAAATGTTTTGTCACCTCTCAACCTAAGGCTGTTTTTTAAAGTGGATTAACTAATTTGTGTAGAACTGCGATATAAGCACTCTTTTGGAATTGAATTGACCTTCACTGAAAATCAAAGTGACTGTAATTCATTTGAAGTTAATTTATGTTATGTTTGGAAGTAGGGCCTTTGGATGGGTACAAAGGATTCCATGTTTCAGTTCTCCTTAATTATTTTTTTTTTTTTTAAATTTTAGATAATCCTTTGCTGTTTCCTTGCTTTGTTGCAGGGAAGCTCTGCTGATAACTTAAAAACATAGAAGTGGATGTACAGCTTTAGGTTGGGTCTGTGATTAATGGTCCCAAAGGGAAATGTCTGTGGCTTATCAGCAGCATAGGTGTTGCCATGTGATCTTTCCTGGATTAGTCTGTTGTTTGTTCTTGATGTTGTGCAGGCAGTTAGCATGGTGTGAAAGGGCAGCTGGCTCTTCCTGATCTTTTCCTCACATGGATTTGCCCATGTTTGTTGTTTTTTTTTGTTTGTTTGTTTGTTTTGGTGTTTTTTTGTTTTTTGGTTTTTTTTTTTGCAAAACAGCTCGTGTTAAACTACATGCAATAAATAAATAAGTTGGAGATATAGACTGTAAGCTGTGGTTTTATCTTGTTTTGTTGTTCTGTGGTTTCTTCTGTCAGAACACAGTCATTGAAAGGGTTATAAAGTAGTGGCTGCAGTAGTGTAGAAATGGTCTCAGTGGCTGGTGGTCGTTCCTGAATAACCGTTTCGCCATCATGAAGAAGCTGCTTAGATGGGAACTGGCAGAGCAGATCCAGCTCATGTTTCAGCAGACCAGGCAATGTGTTTGCCATCACACTGGCATATTCCTTTAGAAATCCCTGATATGGTTGACTATGCTTTTTCTTTTTTTGGCAGATAAAAATTTTGATGATGAAGACTCTGTGGATGGGAACAGACCTTCCTCAGCTAACTCCTCTACGTCTTCAAAGGCCCCTGCAAACTCACGTAGAGTTGGAATGGGGACTACTCGCAGACTTGGGTCTGCAGCTCTGGGATCCAAGTCCTCAAGTAAGCTGATTACATGGAATATTTGTAGTGTTCATGTTTGAGCTTATTTCCAGAATTTTCAGGCCGTATCATTTTCCCGGTACCCAGAAGCAGTTGTTTCCCATGTGAGATTGTTACATGTATGTTTGCCTGAATGCAAGTGAGTCTGTACAACGTACATGAATCTGCAAACACTACTCACATCCCTCTAGCATACACTGCTTTTGTGTAAGGTTGGGACTGTGTCACTGTGCAGTGAGAGCTTTGGGTGAAATGTGTCAGTGATGCATAATTTGAATTTTTGTTTTTATGGCTGGCACTCTTCAGCTGGACTGATGCAGGCTGCTTACAGCTACATGATAAAACCTAAGGCTTAAAACGTTGACTTTCTTTTAAGATCTTCAGGCACTGCTAGTAGTGAAGGTGAAAGAGAAGAAGGGAGTGATAATTTGGAATGTGATCAATTCTAAATGTCATTACAAAAGATCCAGAGAAATGGAGGAAGTTGTCTTTCATGGTTTCTAATGTGATTAATATTCCAGAGACTGTTTATCTTCCTTATCGTTTGTCTGCTTGTGCAGGTGTCAGAAGATCTGCACCTTCATCTATTATAGATAGGATTAAATCCTTTAAAATAAAATCTCCCATATAATGAAAGTAAATATTCCCTTTCATCTTTCAGTCTATGCCCCTAACTGTTGAGTGACTACTATAATGACTTCCCTAGTATGCCCTCTGTGCCTTGGAGCTGAAGGATGCTACAAATGTGCAGTTCAAGCCTGGCACTGAATTTTCCTGGCTCTATTTTTATTACATTTGCAGCACTCTGAGGTTGCGTGTGGATAGTGAACTTTCTCCTGATTAGGTGCCTATAGATAGCTGGTGGTTTCTTAATTGATTCTCTTGTTGATAAGAAGATTGAAAAGACTTTTTTGTTGTTTGTCAGCAGGCAAAGAGGGAGCAGGTGCTGTGGATGAAGAAGACTTTATTAAGGCATTTGAAGATGTCCCAACAGTTCAAGTAGGTAGAATTATAAGTTAAAGTACATAACACAGAACAGCAAAAGATAGGTGTCGAGTCTAGTTCTTATCACTGATAAATTGCACTTTGCTTGAATGCTGGCGAGTCTCCCTTAAGGGAAGGGAAGGTTGAAGGTTGTAAAATGGTGCTACATGCCATTAGATTGGTGTAAAGTGCTCAGAAGTGGAAGGAAGGGAGCCAGGAGGTTTGTGATAGAGGTATCATAGGAGAAGATACTGAGGCTGGCACTGGATGGGGCCTGTTGACGTTTTGTTTGATCATACAGCAGTGCTCAAGTCTCCAGAAGCCTCTCTGTTTCATTTGTGTTATATGGAAACTGAAAGCAATAAAGGTGATTTGTGCCTCCAGGATCTGTGCTGTTTTGAGTGCTATGATGGAATAGTGCATGTTTGCTGGCAGGTTTAGTCAGGGAGCTGTATGTGGGGTGCATCACCTCTCCTTCAGAGTTTACTTGCTGGGGCAAGAAGACCACACAGGTGTGCTCATGATTTTTACCAGCTCAGCCTTGAACCTAATCTGGGCTGAAGTGTAGGATGGTGACTTAGTTAGCCTTACTCTTCTGATACGCTTGTGTATTTTTTAGTGAATCTGCTTTCAAACTGACTGACTTCATTCTTTTGACAGCTTTCTTCTGTGCTCCAATACAGGGTGACTGTTTAATTGTATAAATGTTTTTAGCACCTGCGAGTTTTAATAACCAATTTAGAGTTAGGCTTTTAAGGTCCCACTTCTGTGTGGGAATGAGTTTTCCCTGGTTATGCACAGTGACTGTTGACTAGCTCCATAAAGCATATCCAGTTATCTTTTCCATAAAGCAGGAATTTTTGTGTTTTACTGACTGTTTTATTGTAGATGCCAGTTATATATTTGACTTTAACTTTTCTCATTAACTTTTTTGGCTGTAAACTGTACAGAAATACTGCTTAAAATTCTGAAACTATAGAAAAATAGTAGATGACAATCCTTTAGTTCTTCTCTGATCCTGTTGTAATTTTTGAAGGAGATTCCTGTGAATTCTTTGCATTATGCAAATCCCATGTTATGATTCTACTCTGTATTTAAATTTACAGATTTATTCTAGCCGGGATCTTGAGGAATCCATAAACAAAATAAGAGAGATACTATCTGATGATAAACATGACTGGGAACAGAGAGTATCTGCTGTAAGTAGTTAACTTTGTCGTGAACTCTATTAATACAAGGTTTTCCTTCACTGAGCTTATCCTATGAAAGAATTTGCTGAGAGAATCTCAGAGTAAGGCTGAAGTGCAGTTTAAGTGGTAAACATTTGTTGTATTTCCCCAAGCTTAGGGGAAACATTTCCTTATGAGACTGAGTTTAAACCATGTCTGTGGAGGAAGATACTATTTTTGATATAAAGGCATCTGGTAAGCCAACATCAGGTTGAACTGGAAGTCATGCAGGGAATCTAGATGTAAAGCTAGAAATTTGCTAGCAGATGCTGGAATTCTGAGATGGAAATATCAAAAATGATATCCAGAATCTCTTAAAACACCTCCTGTTAAGGCAGGAAGTCATTTTGCCTTTAGAGAGCTCACTTACACTTTTCCAAAAAGGAAATAAAAGCAAACAATTCAGAAAATTTAAATACTTAAATTTTGAATAAATGGTTATAAATGTAGGAAATGCATTAGTGGAAAAGTGGGTGTTGTATGCATACCAAGATTGTCCTGTTTTCTGAGATGAGCAGTATTTGCATAATACAAATAGATGCATACACTTTTCTATACGGTAGACGTTGATCACTGGTACAGCAGCTATGAGATGTCTGTCAAGTCATCTATTACAGGAAAGCATCAGCTTGTGCTGATTCAGCTTATTTCATTTTTCTTTGCTGTAGTGAGAGTAGTAAGCTTAAATAGAGGGACTGTATTCATGAGGTCACATGGAGATACCCAAAATAAAGTCTTAATGAAGAAATTGCAGTCCCAGTATCACTAGAAAATATGCTATTTTAGTAAGGTCAGGGTTGCATTTCTAGTGAACCCATATAATTATTTGCTTTAACGAAGTCAATGAACAAATTCTAAATATAAGTCAGTACAACTCAGATCTGAGTGTAAGTCAAGCCTTTCAAGTTTACCCATCTTTCAAAGATGCTATGTGAGGTTGTATGCTTTTAGAAACTCTTGTAAGTAGATGAATATTAAGAAGAATAAAAACAAACCTTTGACAACTTTTGGCTTCAGAAGTAACGTTTGGGTCGTTAACAATACAGCGGTAGAAGCCATATGTAATACTTGTGGATTGCTGTAACAGTTAGCTACTGTGTTTATATTACTTTGTATCCTTAGTATGTTAACCTGTGAGTTGTATGTAAGGTCTGAAATAAAATTGCTTGATATTCTTTAAGAAGTGGGTTGTGCAGAGACCCTGGGAGCAACGTATGAGCTCTGAACCTAACTATCCCGTACATTGCTCATTAACAGTCACTGCTTTGTTTTGTCATGCCAACAGTTGAAAAAGATCCGCTCCTTACTGTTGGCTGGAGCTGCAGAATACGATAACTTCTTCCAACACTTACGGCTCCTGGATGGAGCATTTAAATTATCTGCTAAAGACTTGCGATCTCAGGTGGTGCGGGAAGCTTGTATCACACTGGGGTAAGTTTACTTTCCAAACATGCTTGAAATAGGTTGTAGGAACATGGAACTGATGATGGTTAGAAGACACGTAGGAATTAACTAATAGATGGAAATTTTGCTATGGCTATTTAAAACCGTGTGCATGTAGGCTACTAACTGTAGTTGAACAAACCCGTATTGTTGAGTTTTAAATGTTGGTGATTGAGAGATGCAAAAATGTGTTTTGTTCTAGTTCAGACTGAGCTGTATTTTCTATTTGTGACTTTTATTCTTAGTGAAATGATTTAAGAAAAAACAGCCTGTAGTGTTCCTAACAGTATTTTTTTGTGGAAATTCATGCATATGAATGCAAAACTGATCACTTCAGAGAAACTAACAAGTCTGGAGAAATATTTCTGTTATTGCTGTCACACTTGTTTGTTAGTAAATATTTCTCACAGTTCAGTTCAACAAAGAACATGAACTTGAAAGGAACTATTTCAAAAACAAATTGCTCTGTCCTTTAGAGTTGGAGAGGAGGTGACAGTTGTGAAGAGTGAGATATTACATGTGCTGATGTTATGTTCTGTAGAAGTCTGACTTGCTTAATCCTCAGCGCTCTTAACAGTGTGACTTCATTGTGTTTTACAGACATTTATCATCAGTTCTGGGAAACAAGTTTGATCATGGGGCAGAAGCCATTATGCCAACAATTTTTAATCTAATTCCAAATAGTGCCAAAGTCATGGCCACTTCTGGTGTTGTAGCAGTTAGATTAATCATTCGAGTAAGTACCAGTCAAAAGAGAACAAGACATTTTATTGTTCCCAAATGCTGTGATGTTTCTGAGAAAATATGGGTGTTACTGCCATGAAAATTTGATTAAATGTCAAATCTACTCTTCTGATTGTGCTAGGCTTGTCTGTCTCCAGTTCTAATAAAGCCTTGTGTAGGTAGATGATGATAAGTAAGCCTTCTTAAATAGTAGGAAAAAGTGGCAGAAGTGATTGGAAAAACATTTCTTTACAGAGTAAGGTATTTCTATTCCTCAGAGATGAGCAAATTTTTTTAATTGGCTTTAAATCTTGACTTGCAGTACAGACTTAGTATGCTATAAAACTCCTCAGAGATAGCATATGTTGCCTAAAACTGTTAGATTGCAGAGGTGGCTTCTGCTAGGGAAGCTGCAGATAGCCTGACAACTCTTAAGCTGTAACCACTGACTGTTCAGATCCTCTTGAAATGACTTCAGTTCTTTGGCAGAAGAAAAAATAAAATCTGTTAAAGGTATTTTTACTGTTAAAATATATATATACAAGAATCTGTCTATATTCAGTAGTGTTTCCTTATTTAGCAGTTCAATTTTTAAGACCTGGAAAAAAAAAAAGCGTACAGAGCTTAGGTGGCAAATTACTTTTCATTCCACAGACCAGTAAAGTCTTCTTTCTGTTTTTGTTCTTTCTTTTGTTCTAGCATACACACATCCCCCGACTAATACCCATCATAACCAGTAATTGTACCTCCAAGTCTGTGGCAGTTAGAAGGTGAGCATTTAGTTTGAAGTTCTGCTGTTGTTTAGCAGTAAATAGAATCGTGTACACTTTTGTTAAAAATCATATTTGTTTTTATTTGTGGGAAGAGCTGTTATAGATGTTGCTCCAGAGAATTCATCTTATTCTCCCCCATGAGCTGGGAACAAATTCAAACTCAGCTATTATACATAAGATGCAGCATCATTGAGAAGAAAAGGCAGTTTCTCTGAAAGAAACATGTTCTTTAATCTCTGTGCTTACCTACAATGTCACATTAGCTTTTTAAATTATTTTTTTTCCACAGACATACTTTTCTTCCCCACTACTAATCTTTGCAGTAGTGTATTTTCTTTGAGCCAGTCAGCAGAAATGCTGCTCTGTGGTATTGCTGGGCAATACATGCTCCCTCTACATTTAAAATCAAGGTGTGGTACACTCTGCCAGCCTCACTGGGAGACTCTTGCCTGTGCCATACAGATTGACTCTTTTTTTCTCTAGTTAAATGAAAAGAAGGACTTTGTAGTTGATGAATTTTATGACAAACCTTGAAAAAAAACACATCACACAAATGCCTTCCTTTCTGTAAATGAAGAAGAATGAAGCTGAAAAGAAGCAAGATACAAAGTTACTTACCTTATGAAGTTTGAACTCTTGTGAGTACAGAGTGGTTCTACTTTATATCTTTGCTGGTATCTAGGGATGCCTTTTGGTTTGTTTTACATCTCTCTACTGAGACCCTCTAGAGAGATGAATCCAGTTTGCAGTATTTATTGACAGCATTTGTAGTGTTCTTGATGTTTCTGTTGTGGCTCTTCCTGAATTCTAATGTCCTGAGAACCATCATAACAAAAGATGACTACTGTGAAGAGGCAGGTATGATGAAGTCAGTGTGCCTCTTAACTTTGAGAACTCAACATTTCTCTTTTTTCTTCTCAGGCGCTGTTTTGAATTTTTAGACCTGCTGCTGCAAGAGTGGCAAACCCACTCCCTAGAAAGGTAAGCTCTGAAAACAAAGAAGTTGGTTAATTCTAGCCTATTAATATCTGGGGAGGTGAGCTCTATAGAAAGGATAGTCTTAGAGGTGAGATTCACATAGTTCTAGTGAAGATATTTTTGTGGCAAGAAAAGCATCTGTGTGTGTGTGTGTGTGTGTGTGCATGTTTACAATTCATCCATGTAGTTCTGGCAGCCAGAGTTCAGCAAGTCTGTTTCTTATGCCAGCCCTAGAAAACTGTCTGAACAAATCTCTGAACTTGATAGATCTTTTTTTCTTCTGCACTTTAAAGTGAAAAGATGAGGTGATGGCTGCTGCACATCTAACAGGAGCATCTGAGGCTTGTAAAGTAGTTCAAACTAATGAACAGTAGAAGAAATTGTGGGATACATATTGAGATCCAATTTCCTTAGCCCTGGGCTGACCAAGACTTTGTAAGGGTTGAGAAAAGTATTTTCAGACCCCGGCAGTTTCAACTATCTGACTAAAGATGGACCAATGAAGAATGCTGCTTGCCTTTTTCTACTAAACAGTGTGAATGAAATTAAACTGACTTAGAAGAGTAGGAGCTCCAAAATGTATGGAGTAGAAATGGGAAGAACTCTGTTCAGGGACACTAAGGAAAACCAAATTAGTTGTTTGTAAAGGTAGTATGCTGTTCTGGATTGCTGGACCATGTATTTCTCTAATTTCAGACACATATCGGTGTTAGCTGAAACAATAAAGAAGGGAATTCATGATGCAGACTCTGAAGCCAGGATAGAAGCAAGAAAGTAAGTAGAAACTATTGTTGCCTTTTCTTCTTCCCTTTCTTTATATTGTGAGTTATGGTATTACATGTTGGAGGCTCTGAAAGACAAGTAATGTTCTGGCAACTGAGGCTAGCACTTCTTCCCTTTCAAAGGGAATAGGTAGTAGATGATGTCATATGAAGTGATTGTGAGAAAGCTCTTCTGTTGTTTTTCTTTTTACCTACATGCAATACTGTGGCATTTGTTATTCTTGAAATAAAAGTCACTATGCTGGTATGCTGCTAAATATTACCTAAGTAGAGGAATTATTTTTGACAGTGAAACTGTATCTTTGTGTATATCTACAGAAAATGTAATTAGTGTTTTTCTCTTGAAGATCCCTTGCATTTTTTTTACAATGTCTTGTATTTGGGATAGTGTGCTGTTATACTGGGATCATGATCTTCTGTTCAGAAAACAACAGGGACATCTTTTTTCAGAAGGAGGATGCTATTAAATAAGAACTCACTAAACAATATATATTTTTAATCTAAATGTTATATTACAAGCAGAGATGTTTTACAGTAGGACTGCTTAAATCCTTTTGAAAGGGAAAGTTTGCATCACTGGAAAAATACAGCATCCACTGAGATTTCACAGCAGGTGACTAGTTAAGCTGAAAAGGCAGCAAGGAAAATGGAATAAAACTTTAGAAAACAAACTTAATTCTCTTTTCCCATGTTTCTTAATTAAGCATTACTGTGTGTAAGACAGAAATTTGTTTCTTTTTACTGCTGTGAGAGAATGCATGTGACTTCTCTGAGAACTGACTGTCTCATACAAACAATTCTTGATTCATTTGAGCTAATGGTCTTGCTCTTAAACTGCCCCTTAGTTGCCCCCTGAAAAGTGCTGAGAGACTTCATCTCCTTTGTGATGAGATTGAATGGTGTTTTAGCATCAGTCAGGAGATGAGGACCAGAGAAGAATTCCTACTTCTTTAAATGCTCTTTTACTTTCAGCATGATGCTGACTGGAAGTGTATTGAAGCATCTTATTCTTTAGTTTTCCCAAAAGACAGTCAGCAGCCTTAACTCTACAAAAGATTTCTCTCTGCAGTGATGTACGAGAGCTATTTGTTAAACTTGAGGAAGAAAGCACCTGCTGGTGATTTCCTGAATCAGGCCCATGCATGTGTATTCTGCTTTTGGCTTGTTTTTGAACTATCTGTTGATCAGCCAGTCCTAAGCTAACTTCATTCTGGTTATGGTTCTAGTCTGAGTCTGTCTCTTATGTATGGTAGACAGCTGGAGGGATATGAGAATTTCCTTTGTGACAAAGCCTTTTTGGTAACTTATGTTTGTACAGAACCCCAGGTGGTGTGTTCCCCTTTTGTTATTTTTCTTTGCTTTGTCTTCTGTGGGGCTGTAATTCTTGCAATCTTGTTAATCAGTGTATGCCATTAGTGAAAAAGGCTCTGACCTGTGCTTCACTGACATTTAAAATGCGACAAGGAAATATTAACGGCATCGTGCCTTGTTCCCAGGTGTTATTGGGGTTTCCACAGTCACTTCAGCAGAGAAGCAGACCATTTGTACCACACCTTGGAGTCCTCCTACCAGAAGGCCCTGCAGTCGCATTTGAAGAACTCTGACAGCATCGTGTCCTTGCCACAGTCAGATCGCTCCTCCTCCAGCTCCCAGGAGAGTCTCAAGTAAGTCATTGGGCATCGTTACTTCTCTCTTGGTTTGAACAACTGCAGAGATAATGTGATTGCTTCCTCAAATTCACAGGAGTTTTGCTTGTCTCATCTGGTTATCGGTGGCCTTAACGCTTGATTATACTAAAATCTAGCTAACGTTATATTAAAATAAAATGCATTATTCTGATATATGTGTGTATTCTTGCTTCTCTTAAAGAGGTGATCAACTTAGGCTGCAAACATCTGCAACTGAAGATACCTGAAAAATACCAATAGCTTTGATACAACCCTTTAAACCTACAGACTGCTCTTAATGATCACTTCTCAATTAACATACATCTTTTCTTAGTGCTTTTGCAGAGAATTTCATAATGATGCTGTATTTATATTTTTAAAAAGCTTTGTTAGTCCATTCCTGAATATAAATAACTTCCTGTTAACTCAGTTATGTACTGAGGGAACAGAGAAGCACTGTTACTGCTGACTGTGATATATCAGTTTTGTTTTTTTAATAAAACTTATATTAACTTCCAGCCGTCCACTGTCTGCCAAAAGAAGTCCTACTGGAAGTACTACATCAAGAGGTGAGAATGGGAGCTGAAAATGCGCTGAGATGTTGCTGAGGAATTGTGTTGAAGAATGAGTATTTTGTACACTATAATGTACAAAGGACAACTTTTTTGTGTACTGCTCCTTAAAATGGCACCTTATTACGTAGTTTTTAATCAGCTCTGGGTTGTACAATGTATTTTTGTACATTGGTATCTGATGCACTGATGCCTTTAAAAGCTGATATGTTGTTACTGCTTGCACCTGAAGGAAGGCTAAAAAGCTTTAAAAATTGTATCTAAGGTAAGTGTTGGGGGTGAAATAGCTGGAATTAACTCCTACTGATGCTAGTACATACAGCTAGGTAGTCTACTGGTGCATCACCCTTACACTTTTCTCTCACTTGTTTTTTATGGTTTCAGCACTTATTGGAGGCACTGTCTGCACAGAATTCCCACAGTGTTAAATTCCATCTTCTGATTAATCTGTTTTTACCTGTAGAATATTTGGGTGTGACCAAGAGTTGCTGATTTTGCTTTATAAGTGCAACAACAAGGGAATACATAAGAAAAAATGCTTCCTTATTCAATAGGCATGTTTGTTTTCTTCATTCACGCACCCAACCTAAGCCTGTATGCTTCTGTACTTTCCAGTGGACAAGTACAGGCAACCTTCCTGTCTTAAGCAAATGCATGTAATAACCTAAGTAGTACATTTGAATACAGAGCATAACAGAGACACCTTCTGCCCCTATCAGTATACTTTGCTGATACCTTGGATACAAGGAAAATTTTGTGTGGCGCCTGCTTTATCTTATGTGTGCCCACAAATGCATCCATGCTTGCAGCAGAATAGACAAATTTTTTGCTTCAGAGGGTAAACAACATGGAGTGGTGGAAACAGTGATCCTCGTGAGAAAATGCTTTGAAAAGGAAGGTAGGAAGACTTCCAGCAATGTATAAAACCTGGGTTGAAGGACCTGTGTGGATCTTTTCTAGATGGCAGCTCACAAAGTGGTGATGGGTACTTTACCTGAGTTTTGTTGTATTGCTGGCCTGGTAGTCTTTTCTTGGCATTTAGGTTTAGTGTCTGATGAAGTTCTTGAAATATCTCTTCAGTCACTGTGGGGAAACCCACATTACCCCGATAAGACATTCTTTAAGTATTTCAGTGTAATTAGAGAGTGTTAAAAATAGTACGTTAAACTGCTTGCTGTGCTCTTTGAAGCACACAGCTCAAAAAATTAATCTTCTTTATTCTGGGTCTCCCACTCCCATCTGCAGCATCTACAGTAAGTACAAAATCTGTGTCAACACCAGGATCTCTGCAGCGATCCCGCAGTGACGTTGATGTGAATGCAGCAGCTAGTGCCAAGTCGAAAGTGACATCTTCTGGAGCATCCACCCCCTTCAGTTCTGCTGCAGCCCTGCCCCCAGGCTCATATGCATCACTAGGTAAATCTATATGTTCTACTGTTGCAGTCAGCTTTCTTTACTCTCAGGAAGTGCCTGGATAACTTGATTTGAATGTCAAACTCTGTAACTGGAAGAAAATTTCTCTGAGATGGCTAACAGTTCTTGGGCATGAATGTGTGATCTCTTCCTTTTTGGAATTAAGCAAAAAATTTCTGAAGGAACTGACTTGGAACAACTTCCCATTTTTGCGAATTGTTTTTATAGTCTCAGCCTTCTTTCTGGGGAAAAGTAGACCTTATTCTGGTTCCATGACGCTGTTGAGGAAAATGCTTAGTGCTCTATTACTTCTGACATTTCCTTCTGTCTCTTTCCCTTCTCTTCCTCTTCCTTCCTCTTTCCTTGGCACTTGTTTTCCATGAATTATTCTGTGCTTTGAGGAGTACATCTTTGTTGAGTTTGATAATTTTGTAAAAGATACAGAAGCGAAGAAAAGCAGGCCTTCTTATTTCACCACATAGTTGGGATGTAAGATACTGCTGACTCTTCTTGGATTATAGCCACACTGTGCTTTTTTGTCCAAGCATTGTGTATCGCACAGGTACCCACTAGTGTTTCTTACAGCAAAGTTTGCATTTGATCTTTCTCTCCTGGAGATGATGCTGCTAATTTGCTGAAGTAGGAAGTGCAAGGCAGTGACCAACACCGAATAATTCTGCAGATTGCATAGTAATCTAATTCTTGAGGTTTTTATTGATTTTTACCTTTACAAGAGGGAGAAAAATTGGATGCCTCAGTGTCAAAGTCAGTGTTCTTGATTTGGGCTGTGCCGATAGCCTTCATTCCTTCCTTGAGTCAGCTGAAATGTAGTTTTTCCTTAGCGTTGAGCATTTGATCTTATTTCAGATTAAATAAGGATGCTTTTTATAGATTCCCTTTGTAGATATATTTCTTCTATATCTGAAGTCCTTTATAGTGTCTTTAATGTATTGGTTGTATTTGCTTCAGAAGTTCATGTTTTATTCTGATTTATATTGCTTATTCATATTTAGTTCAAGATTTAGTTGCACTGCAGTGAGCACTTAATACAGATCCATGGAGTTGATTGCTTAAGAGTGTGCTTTCAGAGCTTAAGGACACAGCCACCCTTTAGATGCACGGTGTACAGGCCTCAGTGGCAAATATGCTTTTGCACTGTTGTATGTCACAAAGAAGAACAGAAAGTGGGGAAGAAAATCTAAAAGCTGATTTTGTCCTTGAAGCCTGAAAACTGAGTACAGTGTTACTGTTGCTCTTAAGATCCTAAAGGAGAAAACCAGGAAACACACTGTTTCTTCAAGTTATGCGAGCATGGCTGCTGCTAAAGGAGTCTGTCTTTCCTTTTGAGCTAGCAGGGACATTTGCTGTCTTTGCGTCTCCATGAGAGAAATGGTGAGGCAAACAAAGAAAATGGGGTTTGACAAACATTAGATGTGTGTGGAAAGAAAAACTTGTAACCTTGTTCTACAGATTCATCAAGCTTTGATTTATTGCTCAAACTTCTTGCATTTGTTTGTGTTAATTTGTTTTCCATACTTCTTTAGCTAATATATAGTGCCCATCTCTGTTGATGTTAATAATTCTTCCCTATTAATCCTTGCCTTATTTTTTTTTAATTTGCTTAAAGATGGTACTACCACTAAAACTGAGGGTAAGCAGTCTCTCTATGTAACTGAGATGTGTCTACAGTCGTACCACTCTACCTGGTCTGTTCTCAAAGTGTTACTGATTCTCATCCATGTTCACTGGTGACCTGCATGAAGTGTTGCATGGTTGTCCTGCTCATTTTGATGCCATGGGGTGTTCTTCACTTTCTCTTCAAGCTGCTCCCTGCTAATGGCACTGTTCTGGTTTCATGACTGATTTCTAATCACAGAATTGCATGTGTGTCTTCCTATTCACAGCAGCGCTTTTGGTTGACGGTGACCTGAGCACAGATTACAAAAGCAGGGCTTGTGTTTTCTTACTCTATGTTGTGTAAAGGTTTGCTGTGTTTTTCCATCCAAAGCTCAGGTCACAACTGCCAAATGCTTTCAGGAAGAGACTGAGCAGCAAGAGAATTGAATGAGATGATCACATGGCAGAAAAATGAGGACAGTAAACAATGATCTCTAGGGAAGGAGTATTTAGTCAACCTCTTTAAACCTGAGCTCTCTCTTTTTATTGTTAACTGAGATGGCTTACATCTAAAACAGTTGGAGGAAAGTTTTTTTCTTTCAGGAACACTGAGCCTGCTAGTTTGGGAAGGCCTGCAGTCTGGTTGGCTATCTGGCTTTTTGTCAAAGCTTATTCTTCTCAAGCAAAACAAAATCACTGGGAAATCTTTTCTTTTTTTTTTTTTTGAGGCAGACAGGGATTGAAAACAAGGCCTTCTACACATAATGAAGACACTTCCTCCCAGCCCAACCAATTTTTTCCTGTTAGAAGTCTCTTTTCAAGGGATCTATTACTGTTTGATGGGACTGTGCTAGTATCCTTGATGAGTGCTTGTATTTGGATGTGGTGTTCTGAGAAGTGCCGCTGTGCTGTTATCACGTATTTTCTTTCCTTCCTATTACTCATGCATCAATTTAATATTTAGTGGGAGAAGTGTCTACCATCTTCAGAACTGGCTCTTAAACTTATGGTCAGAAGGTGAACTGGTTCAGAATCATGAACGGCTGTTGATCCTTCATGATCTCTTAGTGACAAGGAATATGAAGTTGGCCTAAATGCTTGTATTGAAGTCAGTGTCAGATTAAATGAAAGTTCCAAGCTGTTTTAATCCTTAGCTTTTTTTTAATTTGCTGATCTTTCTTTTTCATTTCTTTTCTTCTCCATAGTTTTCAAAAATTCTCGTTTTTTTCCCCTAATGTAGAAACATTGAATGTTTTATGTAAATTTATGAAATAGCCTATGCAATGTACGGATCCTCTCCGGAACTGTAATGGTGTTTGTGGAGGTCTGTTCCAGGAACTCTCCTCTGGTATACCCTCGCTTTTAGTTTATTAAATGCTCTATTGTCATCATAATACGTTTTAAATTAGGGTTGTTTTCCTCCAATTTGACTACACTGGATGCAGATGTGGTTTGGTTTTAAAAAAAAAATAAAAAAATCTGTAATAGAAACCAGCCAGTCACTTGCTGGAGGGGGAAGATTGAGGGAATGAACTTTCAAAAATTGCTTTTTGTTGCTTTTGTGTTAAATATGAGATCTCATCTCTTTTGCTGTAGGATTCTTTTCTGGTGAGGGGAGCAGGGATCACAAAGGATTATAGCACTGTGGCACACCACAGCCAGAGCCCTGGAAGGACGAGTTTAATCAGTGGTTCAAACTCATTGTCATGTTTTGTTTCTCTTTGTCACAGCAAAAAACAGCCTTCAGATAGCAATTTGTTGTGTCCTTCAGATGAGGGTCTGGAGGGATGTCTTTTGCTAACTCTGATCTTGCAGAGTGTAGAGAAGGCAGAACTTCATGTTCTTAGAAATTAAAATTAGCAGATCCAAGTGTGATCTTTTTCTGGAAATAGCTGTGTGGTCTGGAGATGAACTTTAAACAGAAAGCAAAAGTTCCTTTTGCATGTATGCCTCTGTTTTGTTGCAGGTTACTAGTATATCTATTACCAGAGCAAAATCTTTGTTTTCTTTTCCTCTGTGTGTGTGTGTGCATGTGCACGTTGTTCAGCATTAAGTTTAATCTGCAGTCTGGCTCCCATCATGGCTTTTTGTAGCTGCAGTGTAGAAGTTTTGCACCTTCCCCTCAGCTGGGAGCCAGCATTGTACAAACTTGGCAGTTCCCACCTGCTCTGCCCTTGATTCTCCTCAGTGTTTTGGTTTTGAGCCAGGCATCTTAAAAGAGGAGCAAGATAAAAGTGGCTTGTGCCACTGGCAAGCCAAGAGGAGAGTATTGGTTCTTTGGTTTTAAGTAGTGTCACCTCAGTTAGCAAATGCTGCAAAAGTGCTCTTCTGTGTGAAAAAATATCATGAATCTATATGCAATTTTAATCTGGATAGATCTTCTGTGTGTGTGCTGTGAGTTTGTGTCTTCATGCAGGGTATGTTTTGATAACCCAGACCCTTTGTGTCTCCAGAATGTCATGAAGAGTTCAGTAGGCAGAAAGCCTGTAAGAGTTAAACCTTTTCAGTCTTGATGGGGTTTTACAGCTTGTGCCATACAAGAAACAGTTGTGCTCTAAATCCTTGTTGTTGTATGTGACTAAAGAGAAACTTCAGAGAAGTTTCTGCTTGTTTTATCATGGAAGTTTTTCAAGTCTGTCCCCAAACTGACAAGTTTATAACTAACAATTGGCAGTTTCCAGACTCAGTGGCACGATTCCTAATAATATTTATTACACTCCAGAAAGAAAATAGTCTGATTTATCATTGTTCTCAAATAATTTGGACTTAAACAGATCAAGCATCTTGAGCCTTAACGAAGGCTTTGGATAACAGTTGCAAGAAATGACTATTCTTGTTTTCTTTGCTTTAAAGCTTTTCATTGTCCTCAGCGACAAGCTTTAACTCGAAGATATGACTGAACATGGTAGCTTGATCTGAAATGTTCAGGGAGGAGGTTTTTCTCTTCTCTTGGTTGATCCCTTTGCAAGTGCTGGCATGAGTTGCCTGCACATACTGGTGTAGAGCTGTACAGTGCTGCTTTTGCTCTGTCAGAAGATCTTATACAAAAGCAAGTGTCAGCATATACTGATGGTTTATGGTAAGGGTAGAGTGTGTATCAGGGGAAATTGTGCTGTGAAATTAGGTGGTGTACTGGTAGTGTTGGATTTGTGTTATGTATGGAACCTGTGCCTTGCATACTGTAAGAAGGATATATTTTTATAGGTTTACATACAAATCAAATAACTGTGTATTCTTCACAAATGTATTACCACCAAATGACACATGTACACCTATGGGGATCCCAGGGGCTTTTTCAGGCTTTTTCTCTTTTTCCAAGTTGGGAAAAAACCCAGGGAATGCATGAGCTGATCCATGATGATACCCTTACCATCCCAGTGCTTCTGCTTATAACTTGTGTGATTGTAGGCATCATTATTCACAGCACAGAACTGATTAAACTTAGTTGTAGGTCTGTTATATATCGTCTGTGATTTCTGGAGTATTAGAAAAGCAGTTTCTTCACAGGCTGAATCTCACAAAACCTGTGTTTGTTCTGAGTCACGGGGTGGTGATGCAGTAGTATCCACCCAGAGGAGTTCAGAACAGTGCTGCTGAGTGAAGCTGCTCCTAATCACAGAAAGCTACTTTACTTGTTCCTTTGTTGTTCTTTTTTTTTTTAAAAAAAAAAAACCCTGCTAGATCTAGGCATGTGTTAGACATCTCAAAGTTGATTCTGATCCATTAATTGTTGTAAAAATGGCAGTAACTTAAAAAACAACAACAACAAAACAACCAAACAAAAAAAGGCCAATAAACAAAAAGCCTACAAATGATTTCTTAACAGAAAACATATATATGGAGTCTTCCAAATCACTTTCTGTACCAGCGGAATGTCACATTTGCATGTCAAACTTAGATCAAAGCTTTTCTAAATGGCAGTACTTTAATGCTTTTTGGAAACTAGTCGGGGCAGACTTTATCTGTTCATTTGCTGTGCTGTTGCTCTCAGATTAAAGTAATTCTTTTATGAAGAGCAGAAAAATAACAGCTATAAAATATGAATTGCTGCATCTGCAGTTTGAGCTGGGTATGGAAACAAACCTCTTTGAAAGCAGTGTTCAGGAGTTGGATTTGTTTGCATTTATCAACAACAACAAAATGTCTGCCTAACTTTTGCTATGTTATTTCTGGTCTTGAAATGTTTTATTAGTGGTAGAATGATAGGGATTAAGTGACACAGTCCTATGTGCAAATGTGGATACGAATGCAGACTCTTGTTTGCAGATGGAATGCTTAAGGAAATGTAATAGAGACATTTGTGTTGTGTAAATGAACATTTTAACATATATTATACTTGGAAAACTTAACCTTAAAACCTTGATTTTCCCACTCAGGCAGTTACTGATTCATCTTGCATTATTAGAAAAGCAAAGTAGGTTTTGGATATTGTAAGATTAACTTAAGGACTGTGCCTGTGTGTGTGGAGATCAGTTAACTTGGGAAATACCCCAGGTCCCTCTCCATCTTTGTCTCATATGGATTTGTGTAAATTAATGAAACTTTATAACTTTTCAAGAGACACTTTTTATCTCAGTCTTCTCCCTGACACATTCTGGGTCACATCAAGGTTCAAGCCAAAATCTATTAGCCTAGAATGAAGCAGCATCTTGCTCATGAGCACTGTTTCAGAAACTGACGAACTTGGTAGGTGTCTATCTGCTGACCATTAGGGATTTCAAAATAAGACTGAATACTTTCTAATCTTGCTGGTATTTGCATGTTAATTTAGTTTGAGTCTTTGGTTCAGTTTTTTGTTGAAGTCCAAAAAATTGACATCAGAAGCAGATCTTGATTTTTTTTTCTGTGTGTACTATTTTTGGTTTTATATTTCCTAAAGATTGGGCAGTCACTTACTATATATTGTCCCAATTTTGTTCTTAGTTACTACTTGATGAAGCAAAAAACCAAACCAAAAAAAAACAAAAAAAAAAACAAACAGAAAGAAACAAAAAAAAACCCCACCCTGATCTTGTAGATGCAGGAAGAACAGGTAATTGTGAGAATAGTGGACTATGCATAGAAGGAAGCACCAATCCCTTCTCACCCATCCACGGCCCATACACATCACTGTGCTTGCCAGTGCTGCCTGTTACTGGGCCTTGAATTCCAATTTGTGATACAGGCTTTCTGCTGGCATTGTGGAAGGATGGATGGTCAATTCCATTACTGGTTCCTTAAACTGCTCAAGTTAAACTTCTTGTTTGCTTTGTACACCAACTTCTGCCAGTTTGTTTGTCTTCCTGGTTTTGTGCTACTCATTTTTACTTTCACACTTATAAATAATGATAGGAATATAGTCGTCTTTCTTTGCTCTCTTCATCTTGGCTCAGTCCATCTTAGCTGGCTTTAGAATAGCTCAGTAAGCCTGCCAATTTGATTTTAAAATCAGGTTGTCAAGTACAGGTACCTTTTTTTTTTTTTTTTTTTCCCCCAAAAAAACAAATCTAGGTTTTCTTCTCAAAGTTTTCCTTGTCACTTTGTCTATCAGAAAGATTCAGCCTGTGTTATGAATATTTTGAGAGCCCAGGCAAAGGAACAGAGCTCCCATTCTGCTCAGCCTGGGGCTGTGTGCCACTGCCCTGTTCTGCACATGAATCTTCCCTGGTTTTTGGGTGGGAGGTATGCATCTCCTTGTTTGTGTTTCTTTGCTTGTATGGTGAACGCACCGTAAGTGGGGGTATGAGATGAATATCTAATTGGTGGATGCAGCTGTCAAGACTGCTATCTTACCTGTTGTGTTTTTCCTTTTATTATTATGCATGCAACTTGAAATCATCCTCTGAATGCAGGATAGCCCTGGCATTAGTCCTGAGAAACAGCTTCAGATTTGGCAGAGAACAGAGTTGTTGAAAGTGCTGGTGGAGGCTTTCTTTGTGTTACTCTTAATTATCATTTCTTTCCCATTAGCTAGAGACTGATAATTGAACCTTAGCTCTGGAAAGAACATTCTGAGGGGAACAGCCCTGCCCCGGGAAGGGGGTGAACCGATGACCTCGTAAGCTGTTCTAGCTCAAATTACTGTGGCTTTTTCACGAGGAAAGGACAGAAAAAGGACTAAGAACACTTTGAGACTTTGTATCCATTCTCTGCCTAAATAAAGGGCAGACACACGCAATGTTTTTTCCACTATGTTCATTGTGTTAAAGGGGAATCACCATTACTAGTGAAGTTACACTGATCTCAATATAAATACAAGGGATCAGTAAACAGCGGGGAGATGTGAACGAGGCTGAAATAAAAGCGTGGCCGGACAGCGCTGGCAGACTCACTGCACTGCGTGCTGGGTGCATGGAGAGCAGGACGGAAAGCACCGAGCTGTGGTCTGCAAATCTCAGCCATGGAATTTGTGGCTGCAGCTGCTGTGCCTCTCTGCGAAAGGGGGATCGCCTTATCAGAAAGTAATTATATAGGGAGTCACGTTTAGATAACAGAATTTTCTTGTGACCCTTCTTCGGGAAAGAAGGTACTGCAGAACAGAAGCACAGGCACTAGAGATCACTTTTTTTTTTAGTTGAGCCAGCTGATAGCTTTACTGAAAGCAAAAAGAGTTTTGGATGTGTGGACCATCACTGTATATCCCCTCGTTCCTCATCGTGTCTCCCTGTAAAATTTGCCTTCCGAGTCCTGGTTAGTTGTGTGCACAGCAACACTGCGAGCCTAAAACAGATGCTTTAAAAACAGCTGTTGCCTTTGGAAGAAACCTGTTAACAGTTTGTCTTTGCATTCCTCCAGGTCGGATTCGTACAAGGAGGCAGAGCTCTGGCAGTGCCACCAGCGTCACCTCGACACCTGCTGATACTCGAGGCCGCAGCCGGGCTAAAGTGGTTTCCCAGTCCCAGCGTAAGAAGTGTTTTGTTTCTGGGGGAGGAGAAAAAACAGTTATTAATACTTTTCTCTCAAATTGTGGTAGCATCAGCTGAGAATTGGGCTCACTTTTGGTGAATAATATTTGGACATATAAATCAGAATGTTTAGCTGCTGCTGTTGTGTAGCAGAATTGCAGATTTTTGTGACATGTTAGACTAAACTTGCACTGGGTCCCACTGAGCTGCCCTCTGTGTCTGTAGCTAATTGCTGTCCTGGGTTCTTGCCTTGTCAAGCTTTTCCTGCTTATGTTACGATATTTCTGTATGTGTAACGTAAACTGTCTAAAGTGCTTTAGCATCAGTTTAGAATAGAATGCTACCTATTTTCTGTAGATATGATGGAGGTGGTTCTGTTCTCTTTATTCACATGATGCATCCGTGCTCCCTGACCTCCTTACAAGCTGTGGTTTCTCCCAGGAGCCATGCACGCAGTGTTGCTGCATATTTGTCATGTGTCTAAAGAGAATTTTGTCACTCGAACTTGAGAAGAAACGGAGGGGAGGGAACCTCTCAAATTGTTTCACCTTATTCTAAAGCTCTGCTTTGTTTGTGCCATCATTGCTTTGCTCTATCATGCTGTAGATATGGGAAAGCAGTTTATAGCGTTATGATAACCAGGGATGGCTGAAGAGAGGAGCATAACTAGGATGGGGCTGAATGGAAGTCTTTACATTGAAGTCATGAAGGATTTGGGGCTTTGGTATTCTGATCTTAATTCCTATCATTTAAAACTTAAAGATAATTTATGGCTTTTAATCAAGTTTTAAAAATTTTAATTTTTTTTTACTTTAGTGAGAAATGATCAGATGAGACAAGTTTCAGATTTATTTAAGGAAGTGTGGGGGGGGTTCAAACATTATGGGTTTAATTAATTTCATGCAATGTACTTATGAGGCTGTAGGAGAGTCACATCTATACCTCTAGTTGGTCTACTTTGTTGAACCTTGATTCCAGCTTAGCACAACTAGATGTGATCTTTAATCTCCTAATCCAAGCATTACATGAAGTAAATAATGAATTAATGTATAACATATTCAGAGGAACAAACTTGTATGCCTATGCATTTGTAGCTTTGTTTCAGTTTTACAGCATGGGCTTGGGGTATAATTTAAGCAGAACTTGGGTCTCATTGTGGGTTGATATTGCTGAGAAGCTGTTAAGCCTTTGGAAATTAAATCACTTGCATTTGCACATTAACTCACTGCATTCTGCAGGGGCTCTTGGAGTGGCACATTTGTGAATATTTCTGTCTGTGTATAGCATAAACTGCATGCTGAACGCTGTACTGTCTTCATGTCTTTTAATCCACTTTTTGCCTGTCCTTTGGTCTGCCCTCATAATCAAGGATCCAGATCAGCTAATCCTGCTGGTGGTAAGAAACATTTTCCCTTTCTTGCTTTCTCATGTTATTTCCTTCAGTTTTTTAACTGCTAAGCTTTTAGCTTCCTTCATTCTCTCCTGGTTATCAAGGCTTAAAAAGCATTTCCCTAAAATTAGAAAACCAATATGTATGGCAAATGACCTAGATTTCTCATAGTAATCGAACACAGTAAGCATAAATTGTGTATTAAAGCTGGCTCATTGTTATAAGCATTGCAGAGAAGCTCCTGGAGCTTAAACTTCACGCACAAAATTCCTCAAAGTACAGTTATTTTGGTGAGACTCCACTGACATCAATGAATGTAGCACTGTAACTGGTAGGAACATTGGCTTTCAGGGTGTGGATGTTGTGAGAGAAATTGGCATCTTTCACAACTGCTCTCACTTTTGGGGGGGATATTGGAATACATAATTTAATTCAAAATGGCTTTACCCAAGAAAGGAGGGAGCAAGCAAGTTGAAGTAATACATGCTTTTATGTTTTTGTCCATCAGATGAGTAAAACTGCATACCTTCTCTAAATTAAGAACACCATTTATCTCTTAGTTAACTCAATAATCATAACAGTATTTGGGACTTAAATATTTGAGATGTGTAGATACTTTTTAGAAAGCAAGCAACTTGAATATTTGTACAAAATGTGAATTTGCCAAAGAATATTTTTGCGACCTTTTTTAGATGTTATTTTCCTTCCTATTCTAGCAACAACAACAAAATGTTGGATATTAGGGATGGTAATATCATAGCAAATGTCATTTGTATACCTAAAGAAACAAAAAAGGGTCTTAAATCCATTAGTTTCGTAGTTCCTTGGTTACCTTAAAGCCAACATTACTTAATTTTCAGCAGAAACATGCTACAAAAATAAGATTCCCTGGGTAAAAATCATTGTATTGTTCAACCTGTTGAGTTTGACAGCATGAATATTTCAGACAAATGTCAGTTGCAACTGGAATGTAAATATTGTAAATAAATCTTGGTCAGCAGACTAGACATCATGGCTTAGAAAAAATGTAAACTTGCCATGAACAATTCAAACTGACAAGGAAAAATAAATCCAGCCAACTATTTAACTTGCTAAATATTCTTTTTCCAGCTGAAAAATAACTAATTAGCTGTAGTCAGACCCAAGTAAACCAGCATCTCTACAATTGTGACAGGGTTAGTTGGTTTACTCTTCAACATGCTGGTTTGCTGCTGTAGAGACAATATTCTTTTTTTGTTGGTAATGTTTTTTCTTCCCTGAATTGTAAGAATACAATGTCACCACTGTAGCATAATGTGGAGATGGGGCTGACCTACCTTGCAGCAGGTTACCTGTGCCAAAAGCTGGTTATCTGCTGCACAGCACTCCACATGAGCTAATTCTTGTTGCTGCTTGTTGAGTCAAAGCAGCCTATGGATCTTATGTTGCTGCTGCAAGGCTGCTCCTGGCATCTCCACAAACTCACTGAAATTCAGCTTAGGGTATTCCTGCACTGCGGTGTCTGTTGTGGTCTTGATCTTGATTGGGTAGCACCATTCATATGTACAGAATTGCTAATGTCAGTGTTTATTGTCCACGGGCTTTCTTCAGTCATCCTCTTAAAGCCTGTGGGAAGCAGTCCCATTAATTTTCTGTGTGCTTTGGGTCATACTGCTAGAGCTGATTGTGTTTCAGTTTTGCTATCAGTATTTAAGACGTCAGGTTTTTTGGTTTTGCTTTTTTTTTTTTAACTCTTTGTATTCCTCATTTCTGGTTCTATTCCAGCTGGTAGTCGCTCTAGTTCTCCGGGTAAGCTGTTAGGAAGCACCTATGGTGGCTTGAGCAGTGGAACATCCAGAGTTCAACCTGTGCCATCGTCTTCAGAGAAGCGCAGCAAGATCCCTCGGAGCCAGGGATGCAGTCGAGAGACGAGTCCCAACAGAATAGGACTAGGTAAGAGTAGTCACTGCAGTGACACATTGGCCTGCGTGCTCAAAGGATGGGCTTCCCTGTTGAACATGAAATGTACGTGGTTGTTGTCTTTCTTCTGAATTCCTCAACTGGCAAGTTAATGTTTTATTTCCAGAAATGAACTGTTATTTATTATGGTTTGTAGGAAAGTAGTTCTGATTTTCCAGGTTGAGGCATAGTTTCAAAATACGTGAAGATGTTTGTATCTCCTGTTTGAAATTCAACGTGAGTGATGTTTTTAGGTCAGGCAGCAAAAACAGTTGTCATGAATAACTTTCAAAGCAAAAATACCTCATTTACGACTGGCTTAGTCCTAGGACCAGCTGAGCAATTTTACAGCTAGCTGGAATCAAGGGTGCTGAGCACTTTGTGATTATTTAATAATTTTTGCAGCTTAAATGCAAATGCTTAAATTAAATGCTTCTTGTCTGGAATATCTTGGAGCTACATTTTTAGATAGTGTTTTAAACTTACACTTTAATTATTCTGCTTCCAAAGTTCTTGGCTTAGTGACTATTGTGGAAATAATCCATAATAATTTCTATTTTCAAATTTATCACCAGACTCATTTTTTTTATAAACAGGTGGGTAAGCATCATCGTATAGAAATTTGTGTATCTGAATTGAGATTTAAAAAAAAAAAAGATATTCATGGACTAAGCAAGTAAATATTGTTTTCATTTCTGAAATGGAAATGTTTTCAGAAGCTTGAAGTTCACATAGTTCTAAACAACTGTTACTATATTTTGTATCTTCAAAAAGTTTATTGGTAGATTAAATTGAAATAATGACCTTAGTGCTGGCAATTAAATTTTTAATTATTACATTAGCAACTACATTTTAAATGTAAGCTGTATTTCTGTTTAGAGCATTTCTAGAGAAGTGTCTTATTCAAGTATACTGAAATGCACTTAAAGCACCTGAGTGTGCATGCTGTTAGGAGTCATAAAAAATACTGCCTGGTTATTTTTCCACTTTTAGTAGTGTTCTTAGTCTGATCTATTTTATGACTTCTGTATGAATGCATTGTGCTCTTCTGTTTGTTACTTTCAAAATGTGGTGTTTTCCAAATAGAGACAGTTGTGCTATCACTCTACAAAAGAACATAGTTTTTGAAAGTAAATGAAGAATGATGGATAGCACCATCAGTTATGCTTAAGTTATCATCATGTGGTCTGATTTGAAACAATGTTTAGCATCGAATTAACTTTGTAAAATCCTCACTCTTGGGTTGCCTGCTTTCAGGTATATTATGGGAGCCATGAAATCCTTTGGAAGTGTAACATGTCTCTCACTGCTCTGATGTGCTGTGAACAGTCAGCGTTTGAGCGAGAGAACTCTGTTATTTATCAGATGTATGTTTTCCACCCATCCCCATGTTGATGACTGACCAAAGCCTGTTCTTTCAGACTCTCATAAAGCAGTTTAACACTTGTGTTGGCTTTAGCTTTCAGTTGCAGAAATGGTCTCTATCGAATTTTGAATGTGATAAGATTAGCTTGAAGGAAGGTAACTCTGATCTGTCATCTTTATACCATTATCCCATTGTGTCTATGACTTACAAGTAGTTACAGTTTTTGTTTTCTATTGTATTGCTTCGGTCTCTGTGACACATTTTTTTCACTCATTTCATTAAATGGACTCCCATTCACCTTGATCCTAAGTATGCCAATAAACTTCACACTAATTCAAATACTTGAGCTCACATACAGCATCAAATGTGCGTGCAATCCTTTAAGCTCTGTGGGATTATATATGTTTGACAAGCATGTTCTTAACCCATGGACTGAAGTGTCTCTTAACTTACATGGTCATGTTGTAGTGCAGAGGGTGTTGAATAATCTTGCAGATCAAGCTGTTAGAGACGGGTGATTCCTGGGTCCTGTTCATAACTCATCCATTGAGTTGATGCGTAGTATTTTGCAAAGGCGGCTAGAAGTTGCAGTTGTGTGCAAGAGTAAGCATGCAGTGCAAGTGTGTGTATGGGTGGGGCTTTACAGAACAGCCACCCACTGGAGTTTATCAGGCCTTTTGGGAAGCAAAGGCAGTGATAAGCTAATAGAGCCTTGCACGTGGATGCCTGTAAGCATCAGTAGCTTGTTGCCAGATTAATTTCATTGCTGATCACAAGTATCCATGCATTATACTCTTATATTTCTCTTGTTTGCTGGAAGCCTTGGAAATGGATGCTGTTGGATGCTCAGTAGGCTGTGTATCCTGACAGGTACTGCAGTGTGGGTGTGTGCCGAAGGCCAGCTCCCTGCTCCTCCCCTCGAGCCCATCATCAGAGTGGGGATAGAGCTTCCACGGCACCTCCCAGATTCTGAGCTTAGAAGGTGAGGAGCCAGATCTTTGATTGCAAGTTGGATTTGAAAGCAGCAGGAGATTTGAGATAATGTTGTTCTTCAGAAAGTGATGCAGGTGCAGTTAGTTAACATATAGCACGCAGTTTTTCATCAGTAGTTATGCTGTGTTTATTGGAAAGTGAAAGGCAGCTCTTTGCTTGCCTCTGCTGGGTGTACCCTACTGCTGTGCTTGGCACTGGCTGCTTTGGCAGCATTTACAGACTTTTCAGACTTAGTTAGAAATCATTAAAAACCACACCTTAATGAAATGTAGGCTTCCAAGTGGTACATTGATAAACAGGGGAATGATTGAGTTCTGCTGGTGGAGTTTGGGAATTCTGAAATTCTTGTCTGTCTTGTCTTCTGAAAAGACAGCCAGGCTTTGGGTATATGAAAAGCTTGTCTAAATGACAACGCTGCTGGCCCTTGATTTTGGTACTGCCTGAAGAAAATACTCTTGAATAACTGATATTCAATCTTCTCTGCACAAAACACAAAGAGGAGAAAAAAAAAAAAAAAAAAGGGTGAGACAGATGCCTGGGAGTCCACAACAGACTCATCATTTTGTTCTTTTCAATCCATTTTTTTTTTTTGTTATATTTCTCTCTTTAGTAACATGTAAATCTTTGGACCATTGCTCATGAAATACACTGTTTGCTTTTGGGCTTTCTCTGTGTGGTCAATATTGTGGTTTATCTTTGGCTTTGTCTTATTAGACTGCTTTAATGCAGTTTAAAGTGCTTTGTCTTCATACTTCATGCTGCTGTGATTATCAGTAATGGAAGAAGGATGTACTGTGTACATCAATTCATTTTTTTTAATCATTCACAACTCCCTCTTTCTGAGCTGGACTTAGGGTTGCACTATAGAAAAGACTGACAAATCTCTTTTGAGAGAAATGACTGCTTGTGCAAACATGATATGAAGGCTACCATTATCTACATAGAAGCACGAGACCCAAGAATGAGGAACTAGCTTCTAAAGAGCCTGCAGTTTGAAGCTAGTATTTGTGCAGGAGACTTCAGATTGTTACCTCTGTCTGTAGTTCACCTTACAGCTTTATTTCTGTAAGCCTGACATGGGATCACTGTACTTGTGGACCCTAATTTCAACCTCTTTTTTATTTAATCTGCCTTATTTATTACAAGACCATCTAATTCACATGGGCTTTTTAGAAATGCACTGATCAAATCAGCTTGGTCACTATCTCATCTTGTATTGTCTGACATCAAAGTTCAAGCATCAGAACCATTAATTCATCTAAAGGATTTTAGTTGGGGTTAACAAATTTGGAAGGGATATGACAAACCAAGAATGTGGCACTAGTTTAAATTTTGAAGCTTAGATATGAAAGTTTCTATTGGTGTACTGTACTGTTTTGCTTGAAAGGATACTAAGACACCCAAAGCATGAGTGACCATTCAAAATCAGACGTTATTTTCTGGCAGGGTTTTTCTCATATATCTCCTCATCAAAAAGAGGAGCTGCATGAATGTGTGGTCTGCTTTCTTGGTGAGCTCACAGAAGCACTTAAGTTCTTCAAAATAAATTCATGACAGTTAGTCGCCATTTTTGCATCCAAAAATGTTTTATTCTCTACTGGGCATAGAGCTTTTTTTAATACCATGTTGCTATCATCATTCATATCAATGGCAAAGAATTTGCACAGGAGTAAATTTTTTCCTTAAAAAACTAAAATTCAAATCCATAATATTAAGTAACTTTCTGAAAGCACTAGTTCTGTTTCTCTTCCATGGACAAAATTTCCAATGAAGTAAAGTGGGATTGCTTGTTATAGAGAAAGCCACTGCATCTTCTGCCTTCTGTTGTGCATTTGGCCCAATGAAGGCTGCATATGATGAGTTGCTTTGACATGGCTGATAGCTAGAAGTCTGTTAGGGGAAACTGAACACTTTATAGCTGCCAGACCACAGATAAATCTCCTTGATGCAGGGCTTTGTCAAAGTAAAGATTGTAGTTAAAGGCTCTCCTTATGTGTGCATGTATCTCATCCATAAGTGTAAGATTTTAGAAATGTTGAAGATCAGAAGTTAGACAGCTGTTGTTTTAAAAAATAAAAATGAAGCTGCTGCTATCTTAAAATTCAAACCACTTTCAAAGCTGTCTATCAGGTATTTAGGTCTGAATTATTTTTCCCAGTATTATTTGTTAGAGAAAATTCCTTTAGTATGTACCTTTTTTTTTTTTTCTTAGGTTATTTGTTCAGGACAAAGTTATCCTTGTAAAAACGAAATCTATTCAAAGATATTATACTGGTATTGAGACAGACTTTTAAAACACTTCAATCTGATTAAAAATGCTGCTGCTTTGTTCCAGAAGGATGTTTGTTTTTTAATTAAGGAAAAAATCTTTCATGAAAGTTTTTTTGTAGCTTCATCTGTTTTGCATGCTTTGTAATTGTAGAACTTCCCTAAATGATTGAAGATGTCCTACTCCACTTGAATGACAAAACTTGGAGTGCTTAAGAAACAAGGATACTATCAGCCAGACATTTAATATTGATGAAATTTCACTTCACAAACGCAGCTCAGCACGTAGCATAGTTGGTTTGTAAGAGCCTGAGCTGGCTGCTGAAACTGATGATTACTAATGTAATAATTACCTTAACTAACAGAAATGTGACTTGACTTTGAGCTTTTCTGTCCTCATTAAACTTGTTCACCTTCTCTGAAACTCTCCATGCTGCATGCTAGCACGGAGCAGTCGTATCCCCCGACCCAGCATGAGTCAGGGGTGCAGCCGTGATACCAGCCGTGAGAGCAGTCGAGATACAAGCCCTGCTCGGGGCTTTCCTCCACTTGGTGAGTACTTTGTAGGCCTTGGAGTTTTAAGGATCAATTTTTTTCCCCTTTTTTCCTTGTTCTGATTGCCCCTTCAAGACGCTGCCAGATGAAATGAGCTTGATTCCTGACACGCTCCCTATTTCCAACCCTGTTTCCTTTCTGTTTTCTTCTGCATGCTTCAATTCTGGTTCTCAGCATTTCGCTATTAGTATGAAAATAGTGTAGCCCGAATTTTGTTGTTTTTCAGTTTCATTAAATCAGCTTGTGTGGGGCTGCCGTGCTTTACAGCACTGAGCAAATTGATGGGAGAGTAAGCTTCTGTTTTCTAGGTCACGGTGAAGTAGTCAGTATCACTGTAGTCTGTTGTTGATTAAATCTATCCATGATCTGATTTTCACAAGTAGCTACAATGTCATTTCTATTTTAAATCCTGCAATGAAGAGAGTGTTCTTTTTGTACAGGTTTTATTCAACACTCTTAGCCATGAGTTAACAAGTTGCACGTGCCATTTCATAGAAGACTTTCAAGCAGACAGAAATGAAAAAGCTAAAGTTTTAAAGGAGCATCACTATCATACAGCTTGGGTGCACAGTATGAGTAGGAAGTCTCATTACACTTATCACATGCAGGATGTTCTTCTGCACGAGGCTAAAAAGAGGATAGTTAATGTTTCTGATCAAATATCATGTCATACGTATTCAACCAACTACATTGTTTGTTGTATGAAAAATGTCATCTCAGACATAATTAAGCGTAGATTATCTCCAGGCCCCTTCCCATATATAGTAATTTAACAGTTGTGCATGTGTTGTAAAAGTGAGAAGGAAGCTCTTACTTAGGGCTGAAGAATGTTATTTCAAGATTTGCTTTGCATGTGACAAAATACAGCTGTAAGAAATACTATGTAAGTAGAATGTAACATTTTGGACTTAATTCTGCATCAAAGCAATTAGTAAGAAAAGGTTATTTAAAAAAGAAGGGATAAATGGGCAAAATCTTCCTGTTTGGTTCTCATAGTTAATACATTGTACTTTGCATAAACTTTTAAACCTACATAGCTATTGTCAGTATTGATTCATTTACTCATACCGACTTCAAATGCTGTCAGAGGAGAGTCATTGTCTTCATATCATTGCCAAAATTCCCATTGATTTCAGTGATGTAGAGTGGAACCTTCAAGAATGTTTTGGGTTCAGAAATTCATTATTTAATTCATTTATAAAATCTATCTGTAATATCTCAGATTTACTGAGAAATGGCTGAAGTTCAATTTAGCATTCAGAAATTTTAGATAATTCAAAGAGGCTTTTTATTGATTAAATGAAGCTGATTTGATACCAGAGCCATAAAGGGATGGTAGATATCCAACTGTAGCTTGTTTTTATAGTTAACTGTGTAGCTTCAGTTTTGTATGAGGCTGTTTTCTCCAGCCAAAATGTTTTAGGCATGCTGCATGTGAGGGCTAACTTGTTTGTATTCTGTCTTTTTGCTCTGTTTCTTCTATTATAGTGAACATACACAGATACAATCTTGAGCCTTTGATCTAAATAATTAAATGCAGCATTCCAGTATCACAGTTGGTGTGAATTCTGTGCACCATCACCAAGTCTGACTTGGACACTGAATATGAAATTTCAATTACAGATATGTATTGGTTGTAACCAATATCTGTATGTATGTAAGCATACAGTGGTTGTAACAAATATCATAGTGGGGAGGAGGAGTGTTTCATTTTAATGAAGCTTAATTCATTTCTAGGGATGCAGTTGTTATACAGTCAGGAAGGGGAAAATGGAAGGTGGGGGGAAAATTATCATTGTAATGGTAACCCAATATAGTTGCTATTCTGTTACCCTTTCCTTGTGTTTTCACTGAATGCTGTAAGCTGGAACACAGCTTAAGTTCACAAACTTCATTCTGTAGCTTGTAACTTATTTGAAAGTGAGCTCTGTGTGTATATATATATATATATAGCAATTTAAGCCAAGATGGTTCCATTACTGTATTTTTAGAATCCAGTTAATCTTACATTAATCCCTAAATAACGTAGTCCATTTTTGCTCATGAAGATTAACTTTATATTAGTGAATTTTACTTAAGCTAGCTATATGTAAACGACAGAATTCCTGCATTTAGCAGTATATTAATGATCAGTGTCAGCACTGGCATCCTGGCCTTGCAAGTTACTTATTTTCAAAGCTTCCATGCAGATGTGTGTGTCTGTGCACCAAAATGTCTCTCTTTCCAAGTTAGGAGGTTGAGTGAGCTGAAGGGAAATGGTTTTGAACTGGAAGAGGGTAGATTTAGAGTAGACATTAGAAAGAAATTCTTTACTGTGAAAGTGGTGAGACACCAGAACAGGCTGCTCAGTGAGGTTGTGAATGCCTCCTCCCTGGAAGCATTGATTATGTGATTTATTTAAAAACCACTGTTGAAGATAAGTGATTTTTATTATTTCTATTGCTGTTTTGTCTTGGGCCTTGATCTTGCAGCAAAATCTATAGACACAATGGATGGCTCAGAAGAAAACATTTGCAAGCTCAGAATTTTAGTTGAGGGTTCAGACCATAATCCTGTATTGATCCTGCAAATCTGTCATGGCTTACTTATGGCATCAGTGGAATTGTTCTCCTGAATAAATGCATGTGTTCTACATATTTAAAGACCACATTGCATATTGTGTGGAGCTTTGGCCAAGTTGTCACAACTGGGAGGAAATCTGAACTTTTTCTCATTTTGCACACTTTTTTTACATTACTAGCATTTGTTTATTAATGCGTAAGAGGAGACAATTTTTCTGTTGCTCACACAAACACACAACTGGCAAACCTTATTTGTATTGGATAGTGATGGGGTTTTTTTTCAATTTCTTGACAGTATTAGTTACAATGTTGTATCAACAAGGCCTTTGGTGAGTCTGGTGACAAATTGCGCACACAGACAATCAGTGTTTGGGTCAGTTGTTTTTTAAGTTAGGTGAACATATCATTGCTGGATATGGGAAAATTCTCTTCAGAAAAGTTAAATTTCTGTAATTCAGAAATGTCTGGGCTGGCTTTCCATTCACCTTCATAAAGAACTAACTCACCTTTATGCTGAGCCCGATATCTGAAAATCTCTCAGACATTTTGTGATTCATGTGCTGCTGACAGCTGAGAATTGGAGTGGGAGCTATATTTGGCTTCAGCTCTACTGCTACTGTCTGTTCTGTTGCTACTAACAATTTGTTTGTATACATATGGTACAGTTCTAGATAAATGTATGTGAATATTCACATTACATGTGAATTAAATTCAAAAAGCACGTATACAAAATTTGTTAGAGCAAAAGATTTTTGGTAGTAGCAACAGCTCCAGTATGTGTGTTTGTTTCAAGAAAGAAAATTACGTCAAAACCAAAAGAGCTATAAGCAGTTGTTGGCTGACCTCCCTGTATGACTCCTTGTACTCTTTCAACTTCTGTGGTTATTCGTTCTTTTTGTGAGCACTGTTTTTTTTGCATAGGCTAGAATGTTTTGGAAAGAGACTTGCAAGCACAGTTTCTAACCATTTATCATGGCTTCCCATTGGGGTTTAGATCAGACACATCTAAATCCTGCTCTATGGTTATGTGCTCCACGTTGTCATGATGGCCATCTTCCAGGTCTGTGGTTCTGGAATGGAACTGATGCACACTGGTTTTCTTTGCTGAAACTGCACTGGGTTTGCAACAGTTACAAATGAGTTTTGTCATGCATCGTGTTTATGGTCATGAGGGAAGGGGAGGAGAAGCTACAGATGGAGATGACACTGTGGGGCTTGCACTGTATCTGTTGTGCATTCATATACAACGTCATTTCCCTGTCACTATGAAACACGTTTACCGGTAATGTTCACGTGCATCCCCTTTGGATTGTGGCATTTTCTGTCTTGGGTTAAATGTGTGTTAATCCTGTGGGTGTTGCCATTCCTTCTACTTGCAGCTTCTCGACGTCATTCCAGGTCCACTAGTGCTCTCTCCACTGCTGATTCTGTTGGGCAGTCAGGTGAACAAGCGCTAACTGCATGAATCTGCTTCTTATATGTAGTCTTGTTTTACACCATTTTAACATTTGCTGTCACGTGCATCAGCCAGCACTTGGCATGTGCTTCTCACCACTGCGAGGCTTTTTGTTCTGTTTTGTTCAACGTGGCTTTTTCTTTTTGAATATTTCATTTATTGAATGTTTTTATTTTATTTTATGTACTTCAGGAACATTGTGAGCAGTGTTTAAACAAAGGGTGATCCAGGGCTTTCTCAGTTCTCTTGTAAATTGGATCAGTTGGATCAGCTAGATCCGGAACAATACAGAGTCCTTGCAATTCATGCCTGTTTGCTCTTCAGCAGTGTAGTAGTTTCCAGTGTTGAGGACAGGATCCTAGTGGGTCTCATTCCATTTATTACTAAGCTTTTCAGACTCCTGTCTGTTAATGAAAGTGCGTTGTGGGTTCCTGTCTGATACTCACGAAAGCAGCAAGAATTAAGTATCTGATGAGTTTTCAGAATGAACCTTGGAGATAACATGTGCTGATCCACCCTTCGTATACTGCTGAAGACCTTATGCAAAGCACGTGGAAGTTGTAGGAAAAATAATTCCTTTAATTTCAGTGGGCTTTGCATCAGTAGAAAATAGTGAGGAAAACCTTCAGATTCCAGTTGCCTTCTCCTCTCCTGTGCTGGATTTGCAGTTGTGGAATACCTGCAACTCCCTTTGAAAACAGGATATTTCACTAGGAGTCTTAAGCAAAAATAAATGAGTGCTGCTAGTGTTAGGTCAGCAGAAACTCAAATGTGGATACGAAGATGATGTAGAAGATGAATTAGGGCTTCAGTGTTTGATTGGAGGCTAAAACTGCATAAGGAATTAGTGACACTAGAAGTTAGTTAACTAAGTTTCTTCAGGTAGGCAGTGAAAAATGTTCTGTTCCTCTTAAGTGCAGTTAAATTGCTGACACTTAAACTCAAAACATTTCCCCTTCATCAAACTACTGCAGAAATGATGCAAGCAAATTGGATTCTGGCATGTTTCAAAGCAGCAGTTTGAATTTGTATTGAACAGAATTGTCAAGAACAAAAAGGGCCCTCAAATCTAACTCAGATCTAAGCTTAAGCTTTTTTCCTTCAACTTTGCATGATAGTCAATTCATGCTTTGCTCCGGTTTGTTACAAAGCATAATGAGACTATATATGCTTATCTTTATTCTTAAGAAAGACAAAGAAGTAGCAAAATCAAGGAATTTTGCTGGAATTTGCTGAAATTTTTCACCAAGCAACAACCATAATTAAAATAGCCAGAAGGAAAAGTGAGTTTGACCGGAGCACCTACTGTTCAGCCTGTTTATTGACAGTAACATGGGGTTTGTCTCTAAGGGTTATTCTTGGAGCCAAACGCATTCCCAGCCCTATGGTAGAGGTATGCCGAGCTTCCTTCTAAGATCAGATGTGTGCTTTGAGGTGTGGCAGCAGTGTGGGAAAAGCCCGCATTGATGTGGATGTTATGGGTTTAATGGTCACTGCAAGAAGTCTTTTTAAAGATTTCCTGACAGCTGTTGGGGATGGATAAAAGACAGCATGCCACCTTGTGCTTTCTCAATTTGATTAAAAAGCCCTGTTTTGTTTTGTTGTTTTTCCTTTTTATGCTGGGTATTTAAACTGACCTACAGTTGAATTACTTTGTCATTTTGTTCTTCATTTTTTAAAAAAATAAAAACAAAACTATCTTCCCTTTTCTAATGTAATACTAAATTAACGTGAAAACGTGTAACAGTGATATTATGATATTGTGCCATTTGAAAGCTATAATGCCAAATTCTGATCTCAGTAAGACTTGAGTAACATCGTCAAGTTAGTAGATTTAAATATAACTGAGTCCAGAACTTGTCTCAACGTTTACAGCCGTTGTGTTGTACCCGGTCTCATTTGCACTTAGAAAAATATTCGTCTTTTGTACATCTTTTAGTATGTATCTCTGTAACAGTAACTTCAAATTCAGTCTGACTCAATGCTTTATCGTCTTCTGTGCTTCCATTAAGAGTAAACAGATCTTTCCATTTTAGGGATCAAGTGTGGTTTCAGCTACATATTTGAAATGATTCTTCAACCCAAGTGCATTAAAAAAGGGGATAGTAATAACACATACAACTTTTATTTCTTTGTGAAATATCATTTGATTACTTTTTGGCAGTAGATCTAAGATGTTTGTTTTTGTTGTTTTTTTTTTTTTCCTCTTGTAATGTGTTTCGTAGAAATTGTGCTTTTGTTGTAAATCAGAAATGTCTCGTCTGGTTGCATAACTGGAAAAGAGCAAGTTGTGGTAACGCTTCTGAAGTAAATGCTAATCTTCATCTTTTCTCAAAAATATTTTAGGTTTTAAAAAGTTGTCCTTATTTTCCCCTCAGTAGCTTAATCCTTGCTCTGACGTGCTCAGGTAAAGCTTTAAAATTAGGATGACAGCCTGGCAGGCTTCAGACTCTGATTTCAATTATGCAGGGCAGTGTGAGCTAATTCCCTAAAAGAGATTTCAGTGCAATAGGCTTCTAAAGAGAAAAGCAACAAAACTTTGTGATAAGCAGAGTTTTTGAAAATAAATACAGTAAATGTATGTAACATTGAATGTAACATTCAATTTTGCGGAAATTCATGATGGAAACACATTTCAATAAGCAGTCTTCTTCCTTGGTTAAATTAAATATAGATGAACTACTGAAAGACCCATGACTGCATCCAGTGTGGGTCAGCTGATGATCTGTTTGTGCAGCTTCATTTGTGCACCGCTGAAATGCTGGCAGAGCTCTTATTGGCACATATGGTGCAAGATATGTCCCAGAGGGATCTTTCCCAGCCCTTCTGGAGCAGAGACAGCCCCCTGTGGAAACAAAAACTTGAAATGTTGAAACCAGGCTCTTTCTGGTTATTGACTGGAGCCAGGATTGCAGAAATAGATCTCTGATCTGGAGGGGCTGTGCTGCTGGAGCCTGGCCTGTGGCCCTGGTTGCTGATTCTGCTGTATCACTGCTAGTGATAGCTTTCCAAATATGACTTTTGCTCAAAGAAATTCATTCTGCAATGTTTTTATCAGACTCTGGGCAAATGATAAAGTAAGCTAGTGATTACTGTGGATGTAAGTGGCATTTGGGACTCAATCCTGTTATTTTGGATGCTGTTGAGAGCTTTGCCATCAGTTCATAGGGAGACATGATATTGTATGATCCCTCCCCCAAAAAAGATTTATCATAAAACTTTTAAATTGCATTTCAGTTCAGTGTACATTTAAGCTGCTTCTCAAGAACAACAATAAAACAGAACAGGAGTAACTTCACAAACAAATAATAAACCTTATTTTTGTTCTTTGAGGCGTAGGGAGATATTCTGGTTAATCAAGCCTTGCAACATAAGAGAGCTAATGTACTGCTGCTGATGATCTCACATACTTGCCTGAGAACAAGCTACAAGATGAGTGCTCTGCTATTAACATGCTCTGACACTGGGCACAGCTCTGTTTCTCAGAAGTTAATGAGAAGTCTTCAGTTGATTCCTGAGAGAGCCAGACTGGGACCTGCATGTCTGCTTCTGACGTTAAAATAAAACCCCAAACAATTTCTATTAAAGATATACACAATTTAGGTACCCTTCCTCCCATCTTAAAAACAAAACCAAAACCCAACAAAAACAAAAAAGACATGCCCCAAGGATCTGAAGTTGTCTTGGGGACCCAACAAACAATAGTTTATTTCTTAATGTCATGGCAAACTCTTGTAGAGTTGTGGATAAAAGAGTCTTTGATGAAAAAGCACTGAGAGTTCCCAGATCCTTTGGGGAGGACTGTTCAGACACCTGATTAGGATTCCAAGTGAATGTGAATTTACTTAACAATCCCTTTCAATGTTGTCTTTTGTGCAGACCGGTTTGGACTCGGACAGTCAGGCAGGATGCCTGCTTCTGTGAATGCCATGCGAGTCCTGAGCACAAGCACAGACCTGGAGGCCGCTGTGGCTGATGCACTGGTAAGAGGAAAAATACAAAATGCTTCCGACACCGGAAAGTGGCTTAAAGTTACCTGTACGTACGTTCTCCTCTTTCTAAGTAGCTTTGTTCTGATTGTGCCAAGTGTCTGATGCTGTAGAGTTAGTTACCTTGTGTTGTGCTGTGCGTGAGTGTATGTGCAGCAACGTTTTTTTCCTCATTCCATGTTAGTTCTCCACAGTTAGACTGATGCAGCTCGATACTGGAGCTGCAGGAGAAGCTGAATGAGCTGTTTGTCTTATGTTTTGCTGGTGGAAGCTGTTTGCTGCTCTTTATGAGTGCTCACTACCTGCGGTGTGAGGGGATTCCATCAATTCCATTAGCTGTATGAGGATTTTGTCTGGGAAAGAACTGAGAACTCTGTCATGTCCTGCTCTGTTACTTGCACCTAGCTAGGTATTTAGATCAGCTCGTAGCTTGGCTTTTCTGTAATTGATATCATTTCATGCAGTTAAACTGAAGTGTTTGTGTAACATACTGCCATTATTTTCTAAACATTAAGTGCACTTCTGAGTAAATTTGTCATTATTAAAAATGTATTGTCCTATATAATGTTACAGCAATATAAAATCTCTTGGGTAGAATACAGAAGATGTTTTCTGCTATTCAGAAGTTGAATGCTGTCATAAACTTTTGGATTTACTTTGGGGCTTGAGGAGATAGAGGGTGTTTAAGAGGCAGGAGCATTTACTCTGAAGTATTATTTGTACCACAGTGTGCCTTGGGTCTTCCTCATCTCTAGACCAAAGCTGAGATGAGGATTTCCTAATATATCTGAATTAGCTATCTGTTTGTCTGTCTTGGAGAACAAATAATGTCCCCAGAGTTTATGAAAGGTTTAGAGGTTTTTTTTTTCCATTTTTCCTAATTTACTTTCTCCAGTATTGGCTAACATCATTTTCCTTTTTGTATTCAATCATCATGTAGCTCACCTCACCTCCATTTCTAGAGTATTATTAGAGTACTCCTAGAAAAAAAAATATATACATATATATTTTTAAATAATTTCTCATGAATCATACTGAGTTAGGACAGTATATAATGGTGCTGTTGCATTTAGTGGGCATTTTCATTACCAAATTCAGCAGATCATGAGCCAATTTTTGCTCCCAGCACCTCAAATTTGCCACCATAGTAGTTCACAGCATACTTATAGGTGATAGTTTGCCTGTGTAAATGAAATCATGCTGTATCCCTGAATGTGAGCTGTGAACACTGGTTACTTGACGGAGGTGGAGAGGGTAGCAGTGGTGTTCCAGTTCACTGTTGATCACTTAAGATTTCTTGGTGTGACTTCAGCTTAGACTTAGGAGTTCACTTCTAAATATTTCACTCTTTTAAACTAAGTAACTTTATGCTGGAATCTTAAAATCTTATTTAAAGAGTTAAACATTTAAAAGGGAAATCTGTAAGTCTAGGTGGAAAGTATTTCAGGTACCTTGATTGGTGTAAGATGATCAATCTGAATTTGTATGACTTTAATGGATGTAATGTGATCTTGTTGTCCCTTCTTTCTCACCTCCTCTGTTCTTTTTTTTTTTTTAGTTGCTTCCTCTTGACAAGCAATTTACAAACTCTGGGCTCATTTTGAAAGATTAGTGTGATGCCAGCTTTTACACAGCAACCTTGTTCTCAAACAAGTGTTCTTTTTCCTGTAGTAAGAAAAAAAAAAAAACAAACTGCTATAGAGATGGCTTTAGCCAAGTTTAAACAAAACTCAGTGGGTCATTCTGTAACCTTTGCTCCATGCGTATAATTCTCATTGGATCCACTGCTTCTGTCTGAGAGCTGAACTTGGCCTAAGAACACAGTCTATATTGTGAATCAGTGCTTGGATCTGTCAGGAAAGCTCAAAGGGTAATGGAGTCTTTGGTGTGAAGGCCTTGAAGTCATGGGCGCCAACTTGTCTTTAAAGAAGTTAAGCTTCAAAAAAAATAAAATAAAATTCTAAGAACTATGTGTTGAAAGAAAACCTGGTTAAGTGAAGTTGATTAAATGTGTTGTACTGTAGATAGTGGTTTCCTGACATCAGAATCTCTTTAAGACTTGAGAAATCAAAAGCTACTGCGAATGTGTGGAGAAAAATCACCACCAAAAACTGCTATCTTCCAGAAACAGCATTTCTGAGAAGCAGGCAGAGGCACTGCAGATATAGATGTCATCAAAAACATAACAGATGATTTCGCTTCCAAAATCTCTAATAGAAAGTGTAAGATATACAAGTTCAGCTGATAGGAAATAAAGCCAGGTATTATCATACCCACTTTTGCTTTGCATAAACTGTTGTGTTTTTTTAATTTGCTAAGATGCATTTGCTATACATTTGTGTTGCAAAAACAAAAACCCTACATAAGCTTCTGACATAATTCTCTATGCTTTTTCCCACCCTTCAATATTTTCCTGCCTCTACAGCTGTTAGGAGACTCCAGGAGCAAGGTACTAGTGCTTTCTTGACTTTTTATTTCTACTTTCAACTTTCCCTACCCTATTGCTAACACCCATAATACCGCACTTGAGTTAATTTCTTCACTTCAAAGAAAAACTATTGGCTTCACAAGTCTGAGAACTGCAGGACTGGGCTCTGGAAGGAATTCTGTATCAAATATTTTAGAATTTAGGCAATCTTTTCTGACACATTGTCTTATTTTGTTCTGTTAAAATTCATTTAAAAGTTTATTTTGTAGTACACAATTTGTAGAGCTATCAAAATTATTGTAATATCCTTTTCTGTAAGGACTGAGGTTGTCAAGGATGTGCTTGCTCCATTTATCCCATGCTATGGGAATTAGTGGGATTTGATTACTCATTGCCTTTAGGAACCTCTCTAAATAAATAAATAAATGTTAAAAAAAAAAAAAATCAGCTCAAACTAACAGAAATTAGACTGTTCTGTATCCCATTGCATTTCTAGAGTTGCTCCATTATCAATATCAAAGTGGCTATACGTGCCAGCACAGATTCCTACAGTTCTTTCTTCCTTCTCTTTATTTTTTCTTGAAATAGAGACTATTTCACCACAGAACATGTAACAATGGAACTGACTATTATTTACAATAAAACTTAGGATTTCACTGTTATAGCTAATTCCACTGGGCATAAGTATTGAGCTTTCATGCTGGGAAAGGCAGGTCCTGCTCTCCCTAGCCACTCATGCTCATTGAAATCAATGAGATATATCTCACTCTGCTGAGAGAGACAAGCAGGCAGTGCTTAGTGATGTCTTTTAAAACATGTCATTATAACAACAGCATTAATCTTCCTTGATTAATGATTATGGGTAGAACACTTTTCTTTTACAAGTGATGTCACCGTATATAATTTATTCAGTCTCAGTTTCCCCTTTCCCAGAAAAAGCCAGTGAGAAGAAGATATGAACCCTATGGGATGTACTCTGATGATGACGCTAACAGTGATGCATCAAGCGCTTGCTCCGAGCGCTCCTATGGTTCCAGGAACGGAGGCATTCCACACTATCTGCGGCAGACCGAAGATGTGGCCGAGGTCCTGAACCACTGTGCCAGCTCCAACTGGTCTGAAAGGAAGGAGGGCCTCATAGGTCTCCAGAACTTATTGAAAAGCCAGCGGACACTGAGGTGACCCTCATAGCTCTTGTAGTATTGGTCATTCACGGGAGATGGCTCTTGTTGGAAGTCAGTAATATGTACTTCCCTCATGTACACAGATAGCTTTGTCTCCACAATGTGGGACTTAATTACTTTCAGAAGAGACTCTGCTGTCATCACTATTGTTTGTGTGAAATTTTTAGTAATAACATAGATAGTACTTAAGCACACCATCTTGTTGCAGCACAGTGAGATTTCCCACAGCGATGGTAATGAAAATGCGTTCCAAGGGTGGTACCATTTTTACGCTGGTCCATTTGAGCCTTCAGTACTTTTTTTTCTCTGCGTCTTAGAAACAAACGCTGACTGCGTTTATTCTAAAAACTCAGGGTGTGTGTGTTTCAAAAAGATGAGATCAAATGATGTGCCCTGTGTTGGGTATACTTTGACTCTTTGTGGAGGCTGTGTTAGGCATAATTACTCATGACTCTTTCTAACATCAAGTATAATTATTTGTAACTCTTGAAAAATATCAAAAGCCTGAGCGTCCTATAAATGGTGTAATTTGTAATATAGAGGGAGTTTAATAAGGCAATGAAGTAGATGTGCCAACTCTGAGATTGTGTGCTAGGAGAGAGATGTTTTCCCCTTGTTGAAAGCCAAATAAACTCTTCCAACACCCTTAACATGTCACACATAAAACCAGATCTTATGATTACACAACAATCGTGGGGAAGCTTCACATGGCCACGTGTCACATTAACTATAGAGTAAATCACATTCACTGACTCCTGTGCCACAGGCTTTTTGCCATTGGTTTATGGTGAATGTATTTGGAAATAAGTTGTCTCTTCTGACTCCTTTGAAGATAGCATTTACTAATAGCCATGACATTTTTATTTTCATGTTATGAATATTATGAAGTTAAATTATGGCTAGATATATAAGTGGTTGTTGTATAGTTTAGTTCCTACCTGCTTGTATTTGTGTAGTTGTGTTGCTGACTTAAAGTGTTGTCAGTCCTCATCAACAGTCTGGATAAATAGGTACTGACAGCTACCCTGGGAAGGTCATCCTCTTGCCATCATAAAAATACTCAGCACTTCACATGATATGTTGCAATTCTGAGGTGGGAAGTGCTACAGGTTCTTAATATGGTGGAGTCCCTAGGTCAGCAATGGCTTTTTATGTAGCCCATTTACAAATATTTTAAAAGATTCTTCCCACGTGAATGATGTCATTTTTCTTTCTCTATTTTAGCAAATTTTCTAGGAAAACTCTGACACCTAACATACTTCTATGAAAAGTTTGGGTGAGATTTTGATTTTCCCACAGGTGTGTGAGGATTATCACCATGGCTTTGAATGCCATGGGTGAATGTTTCAAGGTAGGAAGTGCTGAGAAGATTGGGGTGCCAGACTATTTGCCCCCATAGTAACTTTTAGCAGAGGTGCTGCTGTTTTCATTCCTGCTGGTTGCAATATACAAACAGTACTGATGTCAGTAGTCTCTTGAGCTAGCAAGTTTCCTTGGCTCTGATTCTGAATAGTTTATAAACTTTACCCAGAAAGTACACCCTTGCAGAGGTTGTTCTTTTAAAAAATAAAAATAAAAAAAAAAATTGACACTGGTTTTAGTTCTTTAGATTATATTTCCTCTTTCAGCTTGTTTTTGGTCTGCTCACACCTTAGTTCAGGATTGTTCTGGTGCCTGTACTAGTGATCAGATTTCTTCATCCTGCTCTCACGGCATCATGAAAAACGTCATCAAGGCCATTAGTATAAGGGGAAAGCCTGTCTTCTAATGAAACCTGGTATCTTCTGTTCAGGCATAACAACTTTAATATAAAACAATAATGTTAATATGTTTTCTTTAGTATTCCGAATGGAAAGACATCTAATCTTACATTAGTGGTGAATTGCATATCCAGAAAGATGTGCATGCAAAGTGGTATGGAACTTAATATTCCTCATTGTTTCCTACAGCTTCATGTGGCTGGGCTCCCCAGTAAGGTTGTCTGAATGACACGGGACCAACAAATCTGATAAGGACACATGGCCTTCCACTGCTTGTCAGTCTGTTTCTTGCACTGTCACCTTGGGACAGCAAGATTCTGGAAAAACAGATTGCCTACATGTGCGATTTCCACATAACCCTTGCACACAAATAAATTTCATTAGAGTAATAAATAGAGCTTTATTCAGAAAACAGCAATCTGCATTAAGTCAAGAGAATGTTTTGAGACAATGCAGTCTCATCCTGAATGAAGCTGTCAGCCTTCTTTGGCATCATTACAAGTACTTTTTTCTCTATATCCAACTCATAGGCAGACTGTTGTCTGCGCTGTTTTAAAGCTTAAACAAACAGATCTAGTGAAAAAAAATCTCGTGTTTCTTACAAGCTAACATAAAGCAATTATAGACTACTGGCAAATTCTGGCTGTATATATAACGCAACGTAGAATTTGTCTTTATGGAAAGGGGTACCTGTAATCGTGATCTAAATGGCTGTTGCCTTAGCAATTGGTGTGCATTTTAGTTGTTGCTCTGGTTTCATAGTAATTGCAAAAAATATCTAATTGCATCCATAGTATGCAGGAAATGTTACCCAATAATCGCTCTGTTTTCATTAACATGATAAACAAACAAAACTTTTACACTCTTTGACATGTTAGAGCAAAACTAGAACTTGTGTTTTTCAGTATACTGTAAATTAAAAGCTTTGGCACCATGAGCTGGAATGCCAGTCAAGGCTTTGCCTAGAGATATATAGGTGTTTTCAGAAGTGTGACTTAAGAATGTTTAAAAGAAAACTAGATCTCTTTCAGGTGGCACTGTTTTAGCTTTTTTTTTTTTGTCAACAGGAGATGTAGCATTAATATTGTTTTTTTTATTATGCATTCTAGCCGAGTGGAATTAAAAAGGCTGTGTGAAATATTTACTCGCATGTTTGCTGACCCTCACAGCAAGGTAAGATCACAAAGACTGTGTCATTCTCTTGAATTACCATGTGTCTACATTTGTATATTCTTCAAAGATGAATATTTTGTATTTCTACCCCTGCCATCTGCTGGGAGAAGCTGGCATTTATAAACCTCAAATGTGTTTTACCATGAAAGTATGGATCCCAGCCTGTCTGCTGACGCTAGGAACTGGTTACCTCGTGCTTCCCAAGAAACTGAATGCCTTCTGGCTGTCAACTCCTCAAGTAATTGTAGTCTGGACCAGCTGGCCAACAGGTCACATGTAGTGTGACAGTTCCTACCTGTAAGGTGTTAATGTTTTGACTCTCAAAAATTCAGTCCCTTGTAGAAAAGGCATAGATATAGTTATCTGTTTGCAAATATTTCCAATGTATAAATAAGGTGATGGCTTATTACGTGCTTAACCAAAGTATGTTCTTCATGACAGTGATTCTCTCTCTTTCACTGCTTTTATAGAATTATTGCCAAAAACTAATCAGTTTGAAGTGCAAATTACAATCACAAAATTGCTACAGTATAACTGAAGTCAGACTTTAGTCCTTTATTGCAAAATCAGGGATTTTTCTATCCTGCCCCTGCTGTAACTAAACACTGCTTGGGACAGCATATAGGACCAGAATCTCAGAGGTTAGAATAAACTGGGGGAAGTTAGGAAAAAAACTTGGAATGGGTTGGAGAACGTTATACAACAATATAAAATCATCAAGTTATCTTGACTTGTTGACTTTAAGGGTATTGTTTTTCATGAGCTGAATCTGATGCAAGGTATATAATGTTTTTAATAACTAGTGAGGAGGTATTTTGTATTGAGAAAATGTAAACTTGGTATGAATACATCTTTAATGTTGACAAACTGCATTTGAACAATCATGTTTGATCACTGTGTGCTAACAAGTTGTTTGTTTTGTTGCATGGCCTGCTTTGCTGTGGAATTCACAACAGAGAGTAAGTGTATTCTGTTCCTCTTCCTTCATTTGTTTCATGTGGTATTTTAATACTGCACATTATATATGTCTGTCTGATTTTTATTTTTCAAAGCAGTGAGGTCACTAAAATCATCCATTCATAAAACTGTCTGTAACAATAATTCTGAAACTTGGGTTTTTAAAACTCTCCACTTTGATTAGTTTTTATTTGAGGCACAGCCTTCCTCCTTGTGACGCTTGTTTTGCTTATAGGTCTTCAGCATGTTTCTGGAAACCCTTGTTGATTTCATCATCATTCACAAAGATGACTTGCAGGATTGGCTTTTTGTTCTCCTGACACAGTTGCTGAAGAAAATGGGAGCAGATTTGCTGGGATCTGTGCAGGCGAAAGTTCAGAAAGCTCTGGATGTCACCAGGTAGAGTACTTAAATGGCAACGCTGTGCAGGTTTTTACACAGTTACAGGAAGGCACGTGATGGGTGTCTTAGAAACCCAGCGGTACCGTGTATTTTAAGGCCTCAATCCTGAGGAACACCAGCATAAATGAGAACAAAACTATGTCACAACACCTAAAGCACGTTTCAGTTACGTTAGTTTGCATTTTTTGGTCTGTATGTGTTTGGACATCAGTTTTCATTTTTATTAAAAACAATTCCTTTACATGTTCATTATACAAATGATACTTTAACACAAAGTTCAAATTCAAATGTGTTTGAATGACAGATAATGTCAGGGATAAGACTTTGAATGCAACTGCTCTTTACACACCAATTCTGTAGTCCCTGTCCTCATCAAAGGACCTCCAGCACAGGACATAGTTACAACGAAGTTCAGCTTGCTTTGGAAAAGAGTAACTTTAAAGCAAACAAACAAAATAGTAGTAGTAGTAGTTATCCAGGAGAAAATGGGAAGGAGAAGAGAAATGAAAGCCAGATATGAACTCTAAGGGAAAGAGGAACCAGTTTTCCTATTAGAGATGAGGCAAAAAGAAAAGAAAAAAAGAAAAAAAGCACAGCCTGAAATGAAGATGGCCAGGTATACCAAAAACTGGTGAAGTGTACAGAAGGCAGAGTGACAGTGTATAGTGGATATTGATTTAACAGTGTTTAGCTTGTAGTGAAATAATAATCAGTTGTTTCTTAAACTTGGGGTTTTCTGAATGGTTGATGATAAACTGCAGAACAAAAGTGTGATAGATGCTGAACTTGGCTATGTACCTTCTTATATATATATAGTTAATTCAGTCTTGGGAGTGTATGTTGCATCACATTTGTGCCTTGGTTTTTCTTTGGACAGGGATTCTTTTCCATTTGATCAACAATTTAACATTTTGATGAGGTTTATTGTGGATCAGACCCAAACACCAAACCTCAAGGTCAGTATCAAACCTTTTCAATGAAGCGTAAGCGTGGTCATCTTAGTTTACCTTGTCAGGTATAATGAAAATACAGTTTGTGACAAGATGACTAATTGTCAGCACCTGATGCTACTAAAAATATCAGCAGCTTTGATTAAATTTTTTGCAGTAATTTGCATACCTTGTTAAAGAAGAAACATAGTTTCCAGAAACCTGACTCCTACTTCCTCAGATGACTTTTGTTAATACTGAGGTCTGTATTTTTTTAAATATCGAAAGCTATAGAGATAGCCATGGTGGGATTTAGAAAAGAGTTGTTTTTTTTTTTTTACTTCGGCAGGAGTTGGCTATCAGTATACTTCTGAAAATCCTACTCTCTAGTTCTCTATATTAATAAATCTAAATTTTTGAAAAATAAGGCTTTCTGACTTGTCATAAATCAATAAATGTTGGGCTTTAGGCACACTAAAAAGTATTAAACATTGAAAATTCTTCCTCATCCTGATGGGAAGGAACATGCCTGTGCAGAACAACAGGGACCAGGGTCCCTCTGGACAGTGACGGGGTTGAAAATGCTTGTTGTACAGAACCCATAGAATCCATGTAGAATTTGGAGAAGATGCAGAGCTTTCTGGTAATGATTCCTTTTAAGAGAGTATTGCTGTGCAGATTGTTTTTCAGGAGGCTGCTGTTTCAAGGCTATGGGAACACCATAAACTCTGGAAATCATATGAAACTGCAGCACTTTAAAATGTCCCATACTGTTGGAAACAGTGTGGTGGAGTACTCACATGCTCACACTAATGCACAAGCAGGCATGGACATATTTTGAGCCTATTCTGATGGACCATTCCACACAAAATTTTTCTTGTGTAGGAAGTTGTATTTGGTTTTGATAACTGACATAGAGATGCAGCAGGGGAATGTATTTTTTTTTTCCCCAGTGTGACACAGGTCTTGTCAAGCTGTAACAATATCTGTTTATTATAGAATAATTCTACTTTTGCTAGCTTGTGGGATTAATGGGTTCCTTTTCACTTCTCAGGTGAAAGTAGCTATCCTGAAATATATTGAGTCCTTGGCAAGACAGATGGATCCGACGGACTTTGTGAACTCTAGCGAGACAAGACTTGCTGTGTCTAGAATTATAACTTGGACAACAGAACCAAAGAGCTCAGATGTGAGAAAGGTAATCCAGAATAATGAAGTATTTGCAGTCCTTATTCTTCCAAAAAAGGAAAAACAAAAACAACAAAGAGCCCCCCAGAAGTTAACTGATCATAGAGGTAATTAAAAATTAGTTAGATTTTTACATACCTTAACTTCCAAACTGAATTGCCAATTCAGTAGACTCAGCCATGTAACTTTAGCTACTATTACTGTGTAGAAAGGGAAGAGTTTGAAAATAGGCTTTTTATTGAGCAATCTGAAAATATCTGTAGGTTCTTGTTTATTTGCTTGCTTTGTAGACTCAAATGAAATCTGCACAACTTTTGTTTTGCAATATTGTTAAAAGAAAGTAAACAAATCAGTAAACTGCCAAGGGCTCTCAGCTTTTTTCTTTTAAGAACTGCATATTTTTCTCAACCTGGAAAAATAATGGCACATTTAGGTCAGACCTAGATAATGCAGTTAACTTCTTCTTTTTCTTGCTATAGATGCAAGTGCCAAGTAAGCTAAAATGGAGCAGATAGTGATACTCATCTCTCCCAAGAGAAAAGTGAAACTTCATTTTAGGTACCTGGCATCTGTAACACAGTTTAAAATTACCTTCAATTCCCAGCCCAGATGTAGGAATAGAATCACAGAATCACCAAGATTGGAAAAGACCTTCAAGATCATCCAGTCCAACCATCCACCTATCACCAACAGTACTCACTAAACCATGTCCCTCAACACAAAATCCAAATGTTCCTTGAACACCTCCAGGGTCAGTGACTCCACCACCTCCCTGGGCAGCCCATTCCAGTGCCTGACCACTCTTTCAGAAAAGTTAGTATTTCCTAATGTCCAGCCTAAATCTCCCCTGGCAATTCCAGTAGGAGTTGTAGGCTTTGAAATGTTCCTGAGTTTAATTTAAAAAAAATCCCAAACAACTGTAATGATATCAGAATATAAAAACTGTATGAAGTTTTTATGCTCTACATGCACTTAGTACTGATTTAATGCTAGAATAGTATTATTTTATAACTTTGAAAATAAAATTATTTTTGTTGATTATTCAATTCTAATGAAATGATCACCGAGTATCAAAGGTGCTGAAGCTGCAATCTCATAGCTCACCCAAGAATTCAGAGAAAGTTTTTGAGTGCAAGCTGTTTGCTTTCTGGTACACTTGACTGTACGTCTCATCTGCTTTTAGAAGACTTTTTTGCAGGGTTTACTTGCACTAGCATGACTGAAATTTGTTTCAAGGTAGTCCAGCTCAGAAAATAAAGTGGCTCTAAGTCCTGGAATTAAATCTGGAATGTGTATTTCTATTTTGATAGTTTTGTATATGAAGTCAGAATTAAAAGGGAAGAGACTGCTTTTGTTCAAGTAAACCCCAAGCAGTTTACTCTGGTAGTTGCAGGCAAGAGGGAGCTGTAAACTAACTAGAGTGATACTTTGGAAAGTAAATTTCTGCATATTGCTCAGTGGAAGAAATATTCCACCATTAGGGGTCATCATTGCTGCATGAAAAATTGAGTAAAGAGTGTCTCTGCAGCAGCTGAAATTTTGGATGTCAGCTGTGAATCTGTGGGATGTGGAGTGTGTGTGTTCACAGTGCAGTGATGTGGGGTGTGTGTGTTCACAGTGCAGTGACTGTCTTGTCTGCCTCAAAGACCTGCAGCAAGCTCTACCTGAGTGGGACCTGGGCAAGTGCCTGGAAGTGATATGAGATGCCCAAATCTAAATTCTCTTTATGAAATCTGCGTGTGACTTAGGTTTGTCTTTGCCTGTAGCTTTTTAATTATGGTGCAGTTAAGCTAACTTAGGGTACTAAAAAGAAATGCACAGGTGATCTTTATTACATCATACAGTTACTGCACTATGATTTTATTAAGAACATAGTGCAAACTACAGGCTTTAGAAGAAACAATGCGGCGAAGGATTTATAAGTGATCATTGGCCATAATCTCTGTCATGACTGTAGTTAACACACTAATAAATTCATTATGCAGTAACAAACTGGATTATCAAGGACCAACCCAGGCAGGTGAAACGTTCTGAAGAACATTCAAAAAAAGAAAAGTCCTCCACTTTTGAAGACTATAACCGCAGCAAAAAGTACCACTTTTTATATAAAGAAGATTCATTTAGGGATGGATCATAACTTTTTTTCCTTGTGGAAGGTATCGCTACAGAAAACTTACAAGGTTTGAAGTTCTCTAAATGCAGAGCAGGCTGTGCAATTGAAACTCTTGTCAAAATGTAAGGAGGCAGCAGTTGAGTTTATGGAGTAGGAGGGACAATTCAGACTCCAAACGATTAGGTGCTGCAAGAGGTGTGTAACAGATGTAAAAGAAGGCACTTTTTCAGTTGAATCTGGCTTTGAGATAATCCTTGAAATTGACTCAACTCTTACAAATGCTCAGGAGCAAACAGTTGTGGAGGTCCCAACCCCATGGTGTTAAGGCACCAGAGAAAATTAGAACAATAAGTGGCATCTAGTCCAAAGACCTTTTTTAACTGAACAGTACATATTCTATTAATAAAACCTTGCATATTCTTATGATGACTACTTAAGCACACTTAATGAGCCAACTTAACCTGTCTGACTTGAACTCCAGATCATGTTTTATAATGAATGAAATCATAAAGAAACAAAGTCAGAGGAAATGCTGTTGTGCAAAAGTCAGCTTGTTCTTGTATGGAACAATAACCTCTGTTATCACACAAAAAAACTATGATGTACTTTGTGGAAAGCAGCATTAATATTGACCAGAAGTTATGATCCCCTCTCAGGGTAGAAACCATTTAAGCTGTTGACAGTAGCAATGAATGTATGGTCAGAATTACTGTCAGGAATTATGTTTAAAATGAGGTGATCTGCAATGTGCTATGGGTAAATATTTGTTTTGTTTTAAAGATTGTTAATGCTTCTCTGGATGATTACCTTGCATTAAAGTTAAGATTTACTTCCTGCAAACAGTAGTAGAAGAAAGGTGAAATACATTTGTCCTTTGTGCTGAACAAAAGGTAGAAGCAGCTCATGCTGCATTGCATGGGAAACTGAGATGCAGTTCAAGTGTTGCCCTTCTCTGCATGTTCAGCTGAATCCTGCTTTTTCCCCAAGCAAGGATGCACCACTGGGTATGGCATAGAAAAAAAAACAACTCAAAATGGTGACGTTGGTAGTAATGGATGGTCTGAGGACATTGTCAGGAACCCACCATGCGTCCACTAATGTTGCTGGTGAAGTTATTGTACATTCTTTACGTAGGTGAAATTCTGAGTTGGAGTAACGTTATTGGACTTTGTGTGGGAAAATACTTTGTTCTTGGAGAAGAGCCCATCAGTTTAAGAATGGAAATTAAATTGAGGTCTCTAATTGGACTCTGGCTGATTAATTGAGGGATTGTTTCTGAGTTATACCAGAAGATGAGGACGATTTTAGAGAAGAAGCTGCAGGACAACAAATTATTCATATGCTCAAACAGCCAATGAAGATAAAATTTATTTCTTTAACTAGTAGTCCTCAATATCATTTCTCAAGAAATATTGGTATTATCACTTTAAAAAGGAAATGATGTCTAAAACATGGAGAAAGTCTTAGATAGCATAGATCATTTAGATGCTGCTGCGATGTCTGCACCAGGACCAGCAGTAGACTGGCAAACGCTGCTAAGGGAGTGAAATTGGACTCCTTTGCAGCTTGATGTCATGAAGCCTCTAAAGCCTCTGCTGGAGCTGTAATCTTTTAGTGGTGTCAAGCAGTTCTGAGACAGAAGTTTGTGTGAAAGCATGCCCAAAGCCTCCCATTGAGCTCAAATGGCATCATTTGCCCTTACTGTTGGGCAGTAAATACAGCTGGCTGTGGCCTGTTACAGTAATAGTGACACAAAGGGCATTTGCAGGAATGCTTTTGAATGGCAAATCATTTCAGTATTCCCCAGTGGGCTGGGCCTTGCCTTTCTTGTTTGGAGAGCTCTCCAAAATTCTTGCAATATTCTTACAGCATGTAATGTCTCACTGACCCCCACGAGTAGCTGATTTACCAGAGAGCATGAGACCTTAAGCTTATGGAGGGACTGTGCCCATATGCTGAGTTCAGCCTTTTTGTCAAAGGATGTTCCTAAAGAAGTCAAAGTAGATCTCAATGCAAAAAGGAGCTTCGTTCAGGCATTTTAATAGTTGGTGTTAGGAAAAATAGAGTAATGCATTGTAAGTGCTGCTTGGTGGACTTCAGTGTTTACTTGACTTAATGCTGTTAGAACAGAAAGGATCTTGGTGTCCTAACTATGTTTCCAAAACAGTAGCCCTCATTTCGTTTGTTTTGAATTTGATGCTACAAAGCTATGAGAACCCAAATATTTTTAGTTTACTTAGTGTAAGGCAAATTGTTTTTCCAAGCATCAGTTGCCAGAAAATCATCACATGCTTTGTTGAAAACATGGTATCAGGAGTAGGATTCCCTAGAGTGAATCTCTTGGATTTTTACAGCTTCATTAGCATCTTTTGAGCTGGAAGCAGTTTTAGTATGAGTAGTTATCTTTTCTCAGCTTGCTTCAAACAATAAGAGCCTACTGTCTGATAGTAGGAGATAAGAAATTGCTTCATAGGATGTGTATACTCATGCTTATATTATGTGTCTGGGCATAACATGTTTGTGTACATGCCACGTATATAGAAATACATGCACACCTGCATAGTTATAAGTGACAGGTCTGTTTGGAAAACCAGAATTTGAAACTTCTTGCAGCTTAAAGGGCGTGTATTTGTTGCAAACAGAACTTCAGAAACTTTTCTTCCTCCTTAACTTAGATGTGGGAATCTACCCCTCGGAGTTCAGATTTGCATCATGCCAGACTTACTTTAACAGTTTCTCAAATCTGTTTCTGCTCCACATTATGTGGAGCAAAGATAATCAGGGTAGCCTTCAAAAGCCTGACTTCTGGGATAGCATCTGGCTCTGCAGAAGTCATGAACATTTTTGTCAAAGTCTTTGCTATGACCACGTGACAAAAGGGAACATAAGGAATCTTAATCTATTATAGATCTGTAATCAGAATGTAATGATTCAGTGCTGTGCAGTTTTATCTGGCATCTATTTGAGATGTCTTTGACACATGTAACGCAACCATCCATGACTTGCAAAAACTTCTCATGTATAAAATACTCTATAAAACAATAGCAATGTGGACTTAGTCTGTATATGAATTCTATATGTAAATCTGATTAAAAACAATTTCTTCCTTTTTAGGATGCAGATGTAAAGAGCATATTCTAATATAAATCGTGGGAAAATTGAGTTATGTACGAATTGATGAAGCCATTGTGTCATAGTACTGTATCAGTGATGTGGATGTCTATATTCATCTGATTATAGTCTCACAAAAGAACAAGGAGGAGGTTTGGTTTGGCAGATAGCTTGTTTGTTTAGTGCCAGCTAACACTTAACTGTCTGCTGGAAAATACACAGAATAACACTTGTTCAGAGCCTGTAAACACTCTCCGTGGATGTGAATTAACTCAGCATCAGCTCTGCTCATCGGAGAATTGAAACATTGTCCTGTGCCAGTGTGTGCTAATGCAAGCTGCTTAATGTGTCACTGATGCCTCCCCATCTCTGTGGATCTGTACTGGATCTGCAGTTTTGTATAATTCCCAGGGACATGAGAGAGTGTTTCTCTGTTCCAGTCTGCCTTAAATTATTAATGCATTTGCCTTAGACTAGATGGTGAAATTAATAATGCATATAGAGTGTAATTATAATTGTCAGAAGTTGGCTTTGGAACTTCCCCAGACCAATCACATCATAAAAGGCATCTGTAGCTAATGATGGTCTATTAGACAAATGACCAAACTGGAGTCAGGAGCTTGCAAGTTCTCAGCTGTTTCTTCCTCTTTTTCCTCCTCCTGACAGATACATCCACAAGGATAGGTGTGGGCAGATGCCAGCTTGTTGCCATCTCAGTCCAGTTTTGTTGGGGCTCTGCACCTCAGGTGGTTGTGGAGGTCATCAGGAAGCTGCCAAAACAAAGCCTCACAGGAGCACTGAGGGATGATATGTATGGATGGGAGTTGTGGCTGAATTTAATTTTTCAGCCAGTGCTGCCCTCTGCTGAAAGGAATGTTTTTTTGGTTGAATCAAATATTAATGCTTTTTGCATTTTCAAATAAGGCAAGCCACTGATTAAACTCATCTGCAAAAAGATAGCATGCGTACTGTTTAGATGGTTTAGTAGAAACCTGTGCCTTCTCTTAATAATACCACCTTTCCTGTTTGTCAAACCCAGACCATGCATAGTTGGGTAGGTGAGGATTTGCCAGCTAGGACAACTACAGCTTCCTCAGGGCCCGGTGAAGGAAACTTGGAAGAAAAATGTAAACAGGTAGACTAAAAGCTGTGTGCACTAATCACACTAATCTTGTTTGCAGTTGCCACTGTCTAGCTGTGTAAAGAGGCCTTGACTGGAGGCCTGAAAAAAGTGTCTGTGTGTGAAATAATTTTTGGCTTTCTGCTTTTGTTAACCCGTTTTTGTGTCTCAGAAACAGAGTTTGGGGTTCTCTCCATTTATGGAGGCCACAATGTCGTGAGCTCATCACCACTGTAGGTTTGAGTAACTTGAAAACTGTTTTCAGGTAGTTCAGGCAGGTAGCTGCTTATTCTGCTTGGTTGTTAGCAGACCAGCTGCAGCAGCAATCACCAGGCACTGGTATTAAGTTTAGGCCACTGACTGTATTTTTCCCTTAATGTTTCTCCAGTTAGCCCGATCTTTTTGCTTAATGAGTCCAAATTTCTTCAAAGAGTCTTTAATGTTTCAACTGATTTGCGGAGGTTACTAGATTCTGATAAACAAATCAAAAAACCACCCCCATCAAGTTGCTAAAGCACTTGTGTCCATTGAGCAGCTGGCAGTTAGACAGCATGACTTCTGCGTTGGCATAAGTATGAAATCTGGGGAGCTGTTGCCAGCTGGTGGAACCTGATCCCCTGCTGCATTGTTCTAAGGAAAATAACAAAGTTACATAAGCAGCCCTTCGCAAATGATTCGGCAAGCTGACATGGAGCCAGACCCCCTCACTAGCACAGACAGGCTCTGAATTGACTGGAGTTTCTCTAGCTCAAGCTAGCAGAGAACTGCCTGCTTAAGATTAGGTCATCTATACAGTCTATGTTATTTGTCACTGATAGAAGATGGATTAGCATTCCACACTAATGGTATGGAGGTACAAAGGCAGAGGAAAATTCTTCTAATTATATATCATCAGGCACACGTGCTGCATGGAGGATATTGTGTACAGAAATTTGTTTTTATCCACCTCTTTAGTAAAGTAATGAAACAAGCACCAAGATTTTTGGAAATAACCAGTGGTTATAAAAACATTCTATAGTCTGTCAGAGGTTGAAAATCCACAGATTTTAAAGCTCAAAAGTATTAGTTAGGGAAAAAAAATCCTTTGACTAAGTATATACTGGATGAGGACTACTTAAAAGCAACACAGCCAAGATTAACCCACATAACTCTAGTGCTGCTTTTGAGAGCTTTGCTGGAGCATCACTCAGGCTGTAAGTAATACTTGGCTTTTTTTCAAAAAATTGTAGACTGTAGGTCTGCTTTCTTTTGGGCCACATAAGAGTACCAGCATTGTGAGCTGCTGCTCAATCCTCCATTCAAAGCCCAGTGACCTACTTGCAGGCAATAACAAAGCTGCTGAAGAGCACAGTGTACACAAAATATTGGCAGACGAGCAAACATTTCTAAAAACAAACTGTAGTTTGTGCAAAGAGGGAGTGTGGACAGAGTTCTGCTTTCATTAAAGTCAGCACAAAAAAACTAAAAGGAAACTGAAGTGATTTCAGGGAGCCAGTACTTCTTCCAGATACTCCTGCAGTACAGCAGCTGAGCTACCAATGTTCAGCTGTAAGTTTCAGGTAATGCTGTGCTTCAGAGTGAAGCCTCAGGGTGTCACATAGTCCCTGATGGAGCTTTGGTGAAGGTTTTGCTCAGAGATGAGATGCGGTTGTACCTCTGGCATACAACAAGAAAGATAACTTCAGAAATAACATGCTGGAGTGCACATACTTTTGTGCCTTTTTTGCTGTTTTTACACAGGAGTTTTCCAAGGATGGTCTTTTTTTAACCCATCGATGAGAGATGTGTGGAACCAAAGGTATCTTGAATCCTTTCCTGCCTCTTTGTACCTTGGGCAGCACCCGACTGCTAGAATATCTCCAGATATTCTAGTTTTTGAACAATCTTTAAACCTGGGAGCCTTCTCGATTAGTTTTCCTGTTTTTCTGATCCTTGTGAACATGTGATCTGCTTGTTCTGACACAGAAGATCTGCATGTCCATTTCCTAACAGTCCAGGATGTGCATGACATTCACAAGTGGGAATGTACTTTGGCATGACTTGTCACTTTGCATTCAACATGCTGATCTAAGATCTTGTTTGTAGTAATATTTTCATTACAGAAACTTGTTGGATCAAAACTTGACAGAAATACAGATGCCTGTTGGATACCTTGCAAACTTCATGACAGAGTTGCCCAAAACTCAGGCCAAAGGACAGTTGAGTCTGGAGCTAAGAAAAGTGGGGAAAAATTATCTCCCAGCTTCTCGTCCTTAGAATTAAGTGTGAAGTAAATAATGACATGCTGTGTTTCTGTTCAAGTCAATGGGATTTTGGTAGAATGCATAAAGATCTGTATGAAATGAAGAGTCTGAAGACCTGTTCATTGCGGTCCATGAAAAGAAAGCCCATTGGGTGTTGTGTGCCTCAGTTTCTTTGTTGGCTATATGAAAAGGATATTAATTAACCTCGAAATCTACAGGTGGAAAATGTTTTTTTTATAAGTAAAGCTGTGTTATTGCAAATTGACCAGATGAGTAAAAGGATCAGTGTAGCTCAAACTTCAATTTGCATACTGAAACAATGAGGTACTTAGATGCTTCTCCACCCTGAAAAGGGTTTCTGTGTACCCAAATTCATCATCTGATAATGGATTCCACTTCACAGGGAACTGCAGATACACTTAATTATTATCACATCTTTATAGATGCATTATTTACTAAAAGCTCCTTTTTCTTTGAGTTGATGAGAACAATGAATGTACAGTTGTTACCACAATAGTGAATTATATTTTTGTCCTCTTTACAATTATTTTTCATTCTTAGGAAGTCTTGGAAAATTCCCAAAAGGGAAGACAGAAGTGTCTGCTCTTCCTAAGCATGTATGCGGTTCCAAAATAAAAACTCACATAGCTTCATTTCTTTGTTAATCTAAACTACTGCTTTTGTATCCAGATAAGTATTCTGGAGATTGGTATGTAGCCACTGACACCAGCTGGAGAAGATGGTGCTGCAAATAAATCAGATGTTGCTTTATTTTGACTGTTCTTGGAATGCGTTTTTATGTTGTATCTTCATATCTTCTCAATATAGTGTACATTTACTAGTGGAGTTAGTGGAGAACTTGTTCTGGCAGTCTTCCAGGTAAATAGGCTAAAACGTTTTCCAGTGAAAATGGTCAGTTGTTTTGTTTTACTTACTGAATTCAGGGAATCTGGTTGGGTTTAACCTGTACAAGTATTAGGGAAAGATTCTTCTCACCATCCTGGTAGGTCTTCCAGTTGAGCCAGAAGCTTGAGCTGCTGGAACAGCCACAGCAGTGAAGCAGGAAGAAGTGAGAAAGCAGGAGCAGGGATTGTCTGATGAAACAAATTTATTGGATCCTTAAGAGGAGGAGAGGCTGTGTGGGAAAGGGACTAGTTTTTTTTTTTTTTTTTTTTTTTTCACTCGAAGGTAGGAAGTATGGGAATGACAAATTGCAGTCCCAGATTCTTCATTGTCTGAACTCTTGGTTTTTGGTTCTTGAAATTTTTTGCAGTAACTTTTCAATGGAAGCATGTGCTGGAAGGGAGAATAGTTAGATTTTCTCACTTGCTTGAGATAGTACACCTGAGTACACTGTGCAGATCTGAGAAATGGCATAAATGTAAAGGCATAAATAAATGTATTGTAAACTTGAGCTAAGAAGGTGTAACTCTAACAGTAATTCCTTGTGACGCACTGCAAGTTATGTGTCAGAAGCTGAACATGGGAATCTTCTGAAGTGAAAGTTGTGTAATTTGCCATAAGAATTGTTACCAACAAATTGTGTACTTGAAGTAGAAACTAACATTATTTTCTTCTTTTCAGGCAGCACAAATAGTCCTGATTTCTCTCTTTGAACTGAACACTCCCGAGTTTACCATGTTACTTGGTGCCTTGCCAAAAACATTCCAGGATGGTGCTACCAAGCTGCTGCACAACCACCTCAAGAACTCCAGTAACACCAGTGTGGTGAGAGGCCCATGTTCTTGCAGACAGCAGAGCCTCAAAAACTGCAGCTCGTTGAAAAGCTATTGCAGATATCTAATAGCATGCACTAGCAGTAGCTGTTGGCAGAGGCTTCTGTTTGATGTTATTACTTTAATGAGTCTGTTAAAACAAATAATTCAGTTATTTTTAATATAGTGTTTGCATATATAATTTGAGAGAATGTTAGCGGATAATTACTGTGCTTCCGAACATTTTTTTCCCCTCAGCAACAAAGAGTTTTTAGGGGTGTGGGTTTTTTGCCTTTTTTTTTTTTTTTTTTTGCATGGAAATCTTGTGAAGTTTGCTGGAATTTGAACCCTCTCATCTTTGCCCTTCCATAGGGACGATAGACCTTTGTGTAAACTCAAATTGCAGCATTAGGTTTCCAAGGGGAAGGACTGGATTCTCTAGTCCCTTCCATCTCGTTTATCTTCCTCTTCTGTGGAGTGAGTCAGATTTGGGAATGGTTTCTACTCATTTTTCCTGTGGTGTAAATTATTATGCAGGCCAGTGGAAAAATAAGTTAATTGATTGTGCTTGTTAAGATCACAAGCAATCAGAATGCTTTAGACAATGTGTAAAATAGCTGCATAATTAAGTTACTAAATTGACAGAGTAATGGTCTGCATGTTCTGAAGCTGAAAAAATAGCATCTGAGAAACTGGGTAGTTTGGTGAATTTGATAAACCATTTTCTGGCAGTATTTGCAGGCCATACATGCTGCAAGTTAAAACTGCTGGTTCTGTGAATAGTAGAGAGGTACGTGTGTGCTTCTTCATCCTCTGAGCACAGTATTGTTAAGAATACCTTACTGACTACATGAACTATGGCTGCGGATTTTTGGGTCAAGAGCAAGAGTAAAAACTGCACCAAGCCTGTCTAGCACAAAGGCAGCGTTTGAAGCTGTTGCTGCTGTTGTGTACTCCTGTCCTTGTGTTGCAACATGTTGCTAATCCCCGTTTTCCTGTTTCTGTGCCAGGGTTCCCCCAGCAATACTCTTGGTAGGACTCCCTCTCGGCACTCCAGCAGCAGAACCAGCCCCTTGACTTCACCTACCAACTGTTCTCATGGTGGGCTGTCTCCAAGGTAATGTGGCAGGTTGATTAAACCACTTAAATGTTAAAGGATTTCAACACTGAACATGCATAATGCAAAATATGACTCACTTTGAAAACAAACGAGTGATCAGAAGTTTACAGTAAACTGTTCCAAAGGAGCAGGCTTCAAACATGATAGTACATGGTTGGTGATTGACTTCATTGTTTGAGTCCTCATGTTGATCTGCGTAATCTCAATGTCTGTTCTCATATTAATTCTTTCATAACCAGGCCTTCTCCAGAATCACATTTGTGGATTTAATAAAGGTAATACTAAATGGCAGCATTAGTGATGAGGTGATGTGTAGGTTGCAAATATCACAAAGTATGTAAGACTTTCAAGTCAAGGATTTCAGTTGTCTGGTTTTTGGGTGTGCTGTTATGTTCAGTAATTTATTTGACTATTGCAGTGCTTGCACTGCAGAGGGAAATGCTGAACTTCCCCCGTTCCTCTTTTATGCTTTGCGAGGATGCAAAATACAAGTCATGACTGTATGTCAGTGCTGAGCACCTCACATCTCCTCCCTCTTTGGTCACCAGCAGAATAGCATCCTGATCCTTTGGGCAGTATGTCTGTTGCAATCAGGTGTCTTACTGAAGCTGCAGGTGCTACCCTAGAATATATTAGTCCTCTCCAAAACCTTTTATTCTGTAAACATGAACACCTGCGTGCTGAGAATATGGGTTTTTTGGTTGTTTTTTTTTTGGTACCAGAAAAACTTAGAGCAGAGGTGATATGGATTTAAACAGCGTGCTCTGGGACCTTAGAAATATGGGAAGTATTAAGTTGTTACCTGGTCATGCTTTGATGATTCATGCTGGGAAAGCTTAAATGCCCTGCCTCATTATGAGAAGTCACTTTGCTGTGGCTGAAGTAGAAACAAAAGGAAACATACTGGGCAAGGATGGCAATTCATAGTCCAGTTTAGTAATTTACACTGAAATCTGTTAATCAGCCCTGTCATGACTTGCTAAACAGTATCCATAGGGGATGCTTAGCACTTGACTTCCATGTGTCAGAAAAACACAGGTTGTTTGCTTTTAATGATGTAGTTAGACTATTCCAGCAGTGTATGGGGAGGACATAAAGTTTCCTGAGGAAATTCTGTGTATCTGAATAAATCTTTGTAATCCTAAATCTGATGTAATCCAAAACCAGACTGAAAGTTTGCAAGTCAAGGTTGAGTTGCCTATTATTATGAGGCTTTTCAACAATGGTTTCATTAAGAAATTAAGTTATAGAGTTTCAGGGGAATGGTTCCAATAATGTTGCTTCCTTTTCTACTAGCTTGAGTATTGTTGCTCTCCTGATTGATTATGTCACTGGAATTACAAATAGATTATATCTCCTGATGATTATGTTGAAACTTTGCGAGTCACATTTGTATGTGGCATCTTTTTTCTAAATTTATGATCTTTTGCCATGCTTTTTGGGTTTTGCCACTGTGGCAAGACTTGTTTTTGCCTCTTCACTCACTGTTATTCTGTTTAGCTTTATGTTTTTATTGATGTCAGGTTATATGTATCAAGATGCAGATTAAAGCTTTCATCATCTCCTCAATTTAGTGTTGTTCTTTTCAAGCCTTTGGGGGTTAGCAACTGGAGAGTTTATTACATGGGGTATGTTCTGAAGGAATGGTTAGAGAGGATATTAATTCTAGAACGTTGTGCCATTAAGTTGTGAAGACCAAAATGTTACTGGTATAGTGATCCAGGAATGTCTTTTCAAAATCAAGAATTCCATAGAAAATCAAAGGAACTATTGAAGTTGTTGACCCCAAAGTTTAGGTGTCTTTTCAATTAATGTGTCTTGATTTGTTGCTGGATTTAGTTAAGACTACATAATAATAATTGTTCAGTGGTAGGTGAAGGTGGAAGCTGCTTTAAAAGCCATTTAAACTAATCAAGGAGAGCTTTCACCTTTTTTGTAACCTGTGGGCAATAGCAATAGCTGCAGACTTTTACCACTTGTAGAAAAGGCGGTGGCAAGTGTTACAAATCAGTGGCAGTAGTTCATGACATTGTGCTGGATTGCATCACTGTGTCTTGTGCAGCACACTTTGAGGTCATGACTTACTGAACAAGGGAGAACTTAGTTCTGTTTTTGGAAATGATATGGTTGTTCTTTAAGAAAAAAAGGTCTTGGAAGATGTGCTGATTAACAGATGTCGTGAGTAGGATATGTTGTGGTATACCAGTATGATGTTGGTATAGATGTTTCTATGTCATCTTTCCGTTATAAGCACTTGTGGTTTGCAATTCAGCTTACGGTGTAAAATGTGACTTTTCTGACTACAAACTTGAAGAACTAGCAGACCCAAGTCATTCCGTTAGCAATCTAAAAGGATGAAGTTACTGCTGTTTCTCTGTATAGCCCTTCTTTGAACTAGGTTTTGATCATACCTTCTACAGGACCCATTCCCAAAGTGTAGCAAGGTTGTCTGTGCTGTAGACAACAGGTGTACTGTTGCCTGCTTGCCCTGTCCATGCCTCTGCCTTGTATAGGCAACATGAGTGCAGTCCAGTTGAGAGATTATCTCCAATTCTTAGTACCAGCATTGGCTTGAAGATTTTATTTTCCTTTGAACTTTCTCTTGATACACAGATTGGAAGAGTTGTATTTAGAGCCACGTGTATTTTTGGGGCTTGGATATTTAATCTTCCATGTAGAAAGGATAGTTTGGATTGCCTAGAAATATATATGTATATTAGTTAGTGTCTTCAGAAGGTTAACATGGGGCTTTGGACAGAGCCCTTCCTTATGCTTTCATTTGCTCCATCCTGTTTTGCTTTCGTAATGACTAGAATATATCCACCGCATGTGCGAGTTGTTTCTGCAATTGTACCTACTTTTGTTGTCCAGATGGTTTTTTGGGAGGGAAGTTAGGGAGCAAGAGAGATCTTTCTGGAGAAGAAAAGAAAAGAAGACACTTAGGAAAGCTGAAATGATAGGGAAAAAAAAACATATTTCTGAGTAAGAATAATGAATGTTTCCTGGGCAATGCACAGGTGAATGGCTTGTGTTTATGCTGGATGGAGAAAATTGCAGATTTAGTGATGTAGTACAAGAGGAAAAATACTAAGCTAAGAATTCCTCCAGTGCGTGAATGCTATTTTGAATAAAAAAACGTCCTCTGTGAGCTAAGATGTCACATGCAGGTTGTGAATTTTCACTTACAATCCATTAGGAATATTTGAAGGAATTATATCAAATGGATAGATTTGCCTTTACTAGCAGCCCAGAAACTTGTGCATAGTTAAAAGAAAAAAAAGCTGATAGTTTTATTTGGTCTTGAAAGCTTTATATACTTTTTCACTGAAAATAAAAAATACCATTAAAATAAACTTTAATGACATCTATATTAAGTTGAGCAAGGCAGGACATGGAAAAAGAATTAAAATAGACCACCCACCTTATACAAAAAAGACAAGCCTGCATTGTTCAATGGCCCATTTGCAGGTAGGTGTGATTTTGAGCTGTGAGATTTCTATTCAGCATTCTGAATGTCTGGTGCATTTCTGTAGTAGTTGAGTGTAATAGCTATGGTTTTGTTTGCTGATTAACACATGAATTTGACGTCACACTTCAGATAAGTTTTCAACTGGCATTGCTGCTGTTTGTGCTGAAGCAACTCTCAACCTGTTTGCCACATCTGATCTTGTAGCATCTTTCACTTATGTATACTCGTGACTTTCTGAGACAAGTATGCTTAATTTTAATAGAAACAAACTGGCATGCTGAATATTCCACGAGCTCAAACATTTGTATTGTTTAGAAGATGATTTTGATAATTCCTGTGACACAAAGGGAACAAGGCAAAAGTAAAAACTAAACTCAGACAAATTTGGTTGCCTTGATCAAAGGTGCAGTGCCAGATGGTAACCAAGAGGCCCCTGTAGAGGTTTCAAGAGAAATACGAACTGAGTTTGAGGCTGGGTTTCATTCAGTCTTTCCAGGTTGTCTGCAGAGACAAACAAGCCCCCCCTGACACATCTGTGCTCTAGACTGATTTTCTTTTATTTCATGAAGTTCAGTTTCAGCTCTCCTATCTTTCAGGAAATTCTGTTGCTTGCAAATACCTGCATAGAATTTGGATACAGATGTTTGGTCAGGGATTGTTCTCTTAAAGCATTTTAAGTGTTGTTTGTAGAGACTATATCTATTTATGCAATTTAAGAGAGACTATTTTTGTGTGAGCCATATCTTTATGATAGGAAAAAAAGTGAAAATAAAGGCCAAAGCAATGATTTTAAGGGGCTCAGTGGAGTATTCTTGTTTAATTTCGTTTCTATTAATTTTTTTTCTCTCTTCAAGGCAGCATGACAGCACTAAGCCACTCAGATTATAGTTTCTTTTTTTTTTCTCCCTCTCCTTTCTCTGTTTTTCTCTTTCGTTTCTCTGATCACTGCAGTCGGTTCTGGGGTTGGAGTGCAGATGGGCTGTCGAAGCACCCCCCTCCCCTTTCTCAGCCTAACTCCATCCCCACCGCTCCTTCCCACAAGACTTTCAGACGCTCTTATTCTCCCAGGTAACAAGCTACCTGTTAAACCAACTTGTCTGAGATGTCACAGTACTATTTACCTTTCATACTTTATAATTTGCTCAAGCATAGGAAATGATTTCCAAAAGCTTCAATTGAAAAAGAAATTGGGATGATGTTAGTTCTCAGACTGGGGAGATGAATCAGCCACTTGCCCTCTTTGTGAGGGAGATGTGGCATGCCAGTGGAAAAACAAAGTGAATTCTTCCAAATTAATTTCTCCCTGCTGGGTTTCCTGAATGCAGAACACAGTTGTTGAGCACTTTCTGTATGCACTTGTTGTGATAGTGATTTCCCATCTGCAGTAGTATCTGATGGCCAGTGAGGGTGGTGTGTATGTGATTCACCAGCTGTTTTCCCGATGATTGTGGAACATCTTGGAACCGTGTAGTATTGAAATTAATTGTATTATGTGCCCTTCCCACAACATTTAAGGGATTGACAGTTAATTTTGATCACTGTTCCTCCTCTTGTACACTCACATTTTATTTCTGTCTGTTTGTAGATATTGAACTTCTGTACAAAACTAAAACTGCATACTTGTTTTGATCAAAAACCAAATTTAATTTGCCAGATGTCTGTTAGATTACTTGGATTATTATGAAGTTTAAACCCTATCAGCAGGCTTTCTGTGGATGTGATTTATTTGGACTTAAATGTGAATCTCACTTGAGGAAGGGCTATATCATCTTCCCTCAAAGAAGGAAATTCCTAACTGGAAGCTGTTGAAGCAAAACCAAACAGTTCTTGGAAATCTGAAAATCTGGGAGTCTCTGACAACTGAGATAGAAAATAGAATCACATATTCTGCATCCCTGTGAATACCAGAAGATGTAAAACATGAAATCAATATTCAGGTTCTAGGACCATCTGAGAAATCTGTGGAAGAGATTAATGTTAATTTGGACTGGGGCAGGGGGGTTATGCTAGTTGAGAACAATTTTTTTCCTCCTTTCATTAGTCAGCATCGAGGTTTGGAATAATTCCAGCCCAGAGCATGAAAGTGCAAGAAACCCTAACTGTGTACTGCTTGAGGATGCTCAACTGTTACTTACACATAGTTTGGATTGGAAAATGAATAAAAGTTCATGAAAATAAAGTCTTTTATGACAGACAGCCAAATTTTATTTTTATAAGCTTGTGGAGGGCTGTATTGCATCAGTGCGGTGGAAGATGGAAAATAATGCTGTGACATCCCTAAACACTGCTCATCTCTACTCCTATATCATCCTGTGACTTTCCTCTAGTTTTTTTGATTGGTTGCTTTTTTTTGTGCTGTTTTTTTTTTTCCCTCAAAGGTGGGTTTAGCTTCATTTTATTTTATTTTCTCCATCACGTTGTCTGTGAATTATTCCAGCACACATACTGTCAGTAGATATGTGTGTTTACATGTAAAGTTTTGTCACAACCATAATGTGATTTCTTACACTAGCTTACTCTTGACATATGAAATCACTGGATTCTCTAGGTTTTAGTAAAAGGTGGTTTTGTGTTTTGAAAAACACCTCAGTTTTAGTGGTTCTTTGTTCATAAATAGTTGCAGTCATTTTGCACTGCAGAATATGTGCATTGATCTGTTCTTTGGGAGCAGCATTGGTCAAAATTCATTCCTGAGGAAAGAAACCAAGATTTGGGCAGATTTAGTGTCAGTATATCTGGGACTATTTGTCAATTTCTTTTTTTTCTTAATTTTTTCTCCACGGATTTCATTGTGTGACCTTTGGTAAGTCATTTCATCTCTTAGTGTGAGTACGCAGTTACGATCAATATATACTGTCTAGAAAGGCTCTTCCATTGCTCACTTGAAGAAGCTTGTAAGATGTATGGATTAATCATGCTTGAACGCAAGACTAATACTTTCAAGATGGTATGAAGCAAAGATTGTCTTCTCTATTACTGATACTTACAAAGAATTTTAAAATGTGTTTACTTTTCTGGGGAGTCTGGAAAGCAGTGATGTCATTCAATTATCTGGAAGATCCTAAATACTCTTTCTTTTATAGGTTTATGCACAGCTTTTGTTTCCTGGTTTAGATCTGTTGTTTCAGTGACTTTTTCTTTTTAGCCAGGCCTGGCTGGATGGACACCATTTAAAGTCAGAGAGCTATGCTTTGTTTTCTTTGCCAGAATGCATTGTGCTGGTGTTTGTATGCCTGCAGGGTGATAGCGTTGCTTGGAGCCAGGGATTATGACTATTTTCAGTGTGTTAATCCCAAAAGATTTGGACAACACAAAATTTATCCTTTGTCTGAAGTTCTCAAGGTTCTTCCAGAGAAGTGGTAGTTCCAGATAGTGAACATCCTACTTCTAGTTGTACTGACAATAATGACTGTGTACCAAGGATTCAAAAGAGACTTTCTATTTTTACTGTATTATTTTTCTTACCACATGACAAGCAATTGTTCTTTTGTAGGAAAGCAACACAACTCTTTGTTCAGCCATCTTCCTTCAAGGCCATCCTGTCATCCTTCACAAATTGTTAAGAAATAGAAATTGATAATTGAAGGGAGCTGCTTCTTATCATTTATTGACTAACAACTTGATGTAAATATCTTAAATTCTTTTGCATTTTTTCTTCTGGCTCTGCTAAGATCTGAGGCTCCCCCAGAGAAATTTCTCTCAGTTACTGAGTCTTTTTAAATCTGTCTTGGAAAACTGTCATGCAAACTCAACTTCCGTCTAGATAGGGCAAAATCTTGCCAATGCTGTCTTTTAATTTCCTTGAAGCATTCAGGACCTTCTTGTCCTAGCCATGTCTTTTTATCTTTTTTTTTTTTTCTCTCTCTATCATCTATCTGCCTTTGCCTGCTGGTCATTTTTCTCATGGTACTTAATTTTGGATAACTCCTTGGCTTTATACTTCTGAAGAATTTCTGAAAAACAGACTGACTGCAAGAAAGCATTTGATTTGAGTGAGAGAATTCTCAAATTAAGGCTCATTACTGAAATGCATCTTTTTTTTTTTCAAGGCTTCTTGCAAGTGGTTTTGTTTTTACTGCTCTATAAATGAAAACTGGAATATGATAGACTAAGCTTTATGTCAAGATACATTTTCATTTCTGTTTAAATCTACTGCATTTCAATTCATTGACAGAATATATTTTATGTATTATGGAGCTTAAATTTTGTTGATTTCACATCCACTAGCTGTCAGAACCCTTTGAGTTCTCATAGTAATTATTTTTCTTTTGTATGAACACCATTACCGTTACAGGGGCAGGATATTTTGTTGATAGAAGCTATCACATTCACTGCTTTGGAATGTTATAAACAGTGGACCTGATTTCTCCTCAATTGCAGCAATATAGTACCACTTCATTCAGTTGAGCTCCTCCTCTCAGACTGGGATAAGTCTAGGAGGCTCAGACCTGAAGTCTACTTTGAATTCCATTCATGTTTCGTTAAAAGTCTCTGTTAGAAACGATACACCAAGTCATCTGTTTCCAACTTGACATATATTTGTTAAGTCAAAAGTTGACTCCAATTTTGTGTGTAACGTTTCATATACATTTCGTCTTTAGTATGCTGGATTATGACACGGAGAACCTAAATTCTGATGAAATCTACAGCTCTCTTCGTGGAGTCACAGAAGCAATTGAGAAGTTTAGTTTCCGTAGCCAAGAGGACCTGAATGAACCAATCAAACGTGATGGGAAGAAAGACTGTGACATGGTAAGTGTCTGGTTTGATTAATACTTGGAGATGTGTGAAATTTTTATTGTTTTCAAGCCTGGCTTTGGAATGTTAACTAGTGTACAAAATCCAGTTGCTCTTGGTAACTGGATTTTTCCTGTAACTGTTTTATTCTCAATTGTTCCTAACACTTCACCATTTGAACCTCTCACTACAAGAAAGACACTGAGGTCCTAGAGGTTGTTGTGACATGTGAGATGCCATTTGTTTTAATTAAGTAAGTGAAATTCAAAATCTATGAATTAAGCAGCATTTTTGCTTCCTGTATGGACAAACAAGTGTAGGTTATAGTAGACTGTTAATCTCAAAAGCTAGAATTCTTGGTGATCTCATGTTTTTCTTTGGGACTCCTCTGTTGTCTGTTTCACTTTAGCGTTCTAAGCATCATTTGTGAGATTTTGTGAGAATGATGTTGCTTTTCTTTCCTTTCTTCTGCTTATTAGCAGATTGGCCCTGTTCCTTGTTTGATTTTTTTCCTAGCCTGTGCAGTTTTAGAAGTATTTTGGTTTAGAAATGTTAGCATAGCTTTTTGCCCTGTGATCATGAGATACTTTTGTTACCTAAATTAGGGAAAGAGGTGGTAGTCTAAGTATTATGTGTACATAAGGAATTCTACACAAAATTAATGGGTGTGATCCTGTTTGTGAGTGAACTCAAATTCTGTGGAAGTTGTAGCCTTTTATTGGTCTTATGCCTTTTCTGTATTGATCTCCAGGTGTCTCGAGATGGTGGCCTTGCAGTACCTACCAGTGATGTCCGAGGAGGCAGTGATACTGTAGAAGGAGGAAGGATGGCTCTAGATAACAAAACCTCCCTACTTAACACACAGCCACCCCGCGCCTTTTCAGGGCCACGTGCTCGAGAGTATAACCCCTATCCTTATTCTGACACAATTAACACTTACGACAAGACTGCCCTCAAGGAAGCAGTTTTTGATGATGACATGGATCAGCTTCGGGATGGTTTGTATTAGCAAACCTTTTAAAATTGTTGTCACCTTATTCTGTTCCTAATATATTTGTATATGTGCAGTACTGAGATACATGCCTGTCCACGTATATGTTGTGTATTACTTTGCAAATGACTCAAGGCTTGGCATGAAACATCTTCTGTTCTGATGTGTGACAGCAGAACTTCATTTATGGATATGGAGAAAAGGCTCTACTGCAATTTTAATTTTTTTTGTTATTGTTCTCTTGCTTTCTCCTTTAGAGTTTTCCTCAAACTAGTCTCTTAAAGTCTAAATTAAGTGTATCTTCAAGGAACATTTATTTAGGGACGTTCTACTCTAAAACCCAAATGACTCATTAGCTTGTTATTGAGTGTTTCACTTCATTTAAACGATGCTGCACCCCTTAGTTTATTCCTTTGCATTATATTGATGACTCATAGTACTTTGATCTAAAGGTTACGCATGTGATTGCTGGTTTTGGGTGTGTGTCTGGGACAAACTGGCGATTCTCCTCTTGTAGAAGTAATTATTGGAATTGGATAAAATCCAATCGTCATCTCTTCTTTATTTTTTAGAAGCCATGTGCAGATTCATGAGCAGTATTAAGAACTTAGGTGAAATTAGGGTTATTCAGGTCCTCTTTCCCTCTTGACAGAGTCCACTTGGGATTTGATGCCTTTTTGGTAGTGGTCTTATTTTTTCTCCATGCACTTCATTTTATGGAAGGTTTGTAATATGGACATATTTGACCTTTTCCCCCATTTCCCCAAGTGACTTGCTTCCATTTGTCCTAGAAGTACCCATTGACCATTCAGATTTGGTGGCTGATCTTCTGAAAGAGCTCTCTAATCACAATGAGCGGGTGGAGGAGCGGAAAGGAGCTCTCCTGGAACTGCTGAAAATTACAAGGGAGGATAATCTTGGAGTTTGGGAGGAACATTTCAAAACCATTCTGCTCTTGCTCCTGGAAACACTTGGAGACAAAGATGTGAGATGCAGATTTTTCTTAACTCTCCTGTAGCATTGCTTTATTTAGGGTGATAGGTTTTGCAAATTAATTCATCTGAAATTTGTTACATTTGTTCGGCATCTCATCAGTGATGCTGCACTACTTGTTTTCTTTTTTTCTGTTAAGGTTATTGATTCTGCTTTCATTATTAGTGTACTCCTTGACAAATTTCAAGGTTCTTTGTAGTGTCTGTTCTCCACTCCCTTCTGAGTGTTTAGTAACAATTAGGAAATTGAACTAGAATCAGAAATAAAGTTATTTTCTAAGGCAGTGTATATGGCTGATATTTTCTCACAATCATTTTTCTTACTATCAACGTGAGTTTTGGTAGTGCTACATGTTTAATCATAGCATCATCACGTATGTATGAAGATCTGGTGATTTTAAGTATAAGTTTGCTAATCTGAGTTTTGCAGGTGGATAACAAAGGGCATAATTTGAAGGCTGAATATAGAATTAAGTATTCCTCTACTGAAATGATAGATCTATTTGGAATGGCAACTAGCCAAAAGCTTAATGTAACAGTTGTGTAAGTAAAGCAGGTGTTATAAATCCCTTCTCCTAAGGATCTTTTGATGTATAAAGGATTAACACGTAGGTCAGTAGTGACTACAAAAATTGACTGCTCTTGAAAGTTATTTCCAGAGGAGCTGCAGTAAATCAATGCTGCCCCTGTAATAGTACATGAGAAACAGCTTTTGCATGAATGGAGCCCAATCTGATATCTGCAGAGCTAAGCAGAAGGGGAAGAGCAAATCAGATACAATCTGAATGTCTTTATATTTTCGTGTAATGCAGTTATGCTGTTTTGGTTATGAATTTATACTTAATTGCCAGAAGAGTATGGAATTTAGAAATGTAGAATCATTCCAATTCTGTCAGTGGGAACAATCATTTTTATATAAATGTTTCTGCAACAGAAAGCAAGCAGACCAATTCTTGTTTTCAGCTATTGATCACACTGCTTGATCCACTGGAGCTGGTGGAGCTACATAAGATTTCTCTTGCTTAGAGAGCCATGAGAATTTGCTTAAAATGCAATTTTGATAAGAAATTACTTTTTCTAACATCAATTTCTCTTGACACAGCATTCAATACGAGCCTTGGCACTGCGAGTCCTTAGAGAAATTCTACGGAATCAGCCAGCAAGGTTCAAAAACTACGCAGAGTTGACCATCATGAAGACACTGGAAGCACACAAGGATTCCCACAAGGAGGTGAGAGAGCCTTTTGGCACTGGGAAAATAATATTGAAGAAATGTAAGGTTTAACAAACAAGCATGCTGACCCATCTTGACAGTAGAAAAGAACAATATGAAGTCACCTGAATACTGAAGATGTATACTTGCTGAAGCAAGAAGAAAAATGTTGAGACCAACAGACTCATTTTTAGTGTATTTGGAACTATCTGGAGTTGTAGGCCACTATTTATTGGTTTTCCAGGGCTTGGCTGGTTGTTCTGGGAGAGGTAGGAGGGTGCATTTTTCTTAAGTTAGTGGAGATCATTAAGGGCACTGTGGTCCCTCGATCTGCACAGGGAAGGTTGGGAAATATATTGAAGAACACAAAGGCTGTACTCAAGCAGAGCTGTGTGAAAATTATGAACTTGAGCCACAATTGAAAATTTGAACTGTGGAATAACAGCTGAAAATGGACAAAGAAGGCATGCTGCTAAAAAGAAGCTGAGGCAGTGAGGAGGAAGCCAAGGGAATGGTGAACTTCATTTTCCTATTGCGAGAGAACTCATGCAAAATTAAAAGTATTCTGGACTAAAAAATACAGGGACATGATGGTTACATTGGAAGTAGATCAAAGTACATTAAAGGTCAGTCTTTGCAAATTGGCTTCCAAGATAGTTCTTCTTTTCTATCTTCTATGCATTGCAAGTTTGAACCAAACCCTGAAAAACAGCATGTGAATTTGTCTGTTTCTGCAGTGGTTTAGTTACCAAGCTCCTTCCTTTGAAACTTAAAGCTCTTCATCTTCCCTGCAAAAGGCTTGCCCTAAACTAGCAATACTAGGTATCTCTGTCTGTTTTTGGCCACGGAAAAGATCATTGTATAGATCAGGCTGCTTCCAGAGTATTGCATAACTGATACAAAGCTGCATTAGCTGTGCATAGCAAAACTGTACTGTTTAAAAATCAAAACAAAACCAAATACACCCCCTAGGGAAGAAGGAACCTAACAGGCTGGATATCCCTTAAATACAAAAGCAGAAAACGTTTAATCCGTTAGTGAACGAAGACTGCCACAATCTGCCTATCCTCCTCAATTTAGAGCTTTTGCACTCCTGTCATTCTCAGTTCAGAGTAATAAGAAGCAGTTGTAAATTGATTTCCTGATAAAGTAGTCAGACAAAACATTGTGTTCTGAAGGAGTGCCTTTTATTGGCAAGTTTTCCTGGTTACATACTTCTCATCTCACCTTGACTCAGTGCCCTTTTTTTTTCCCCACAAAATCTTCCGAACTTGCAGCACCTTTCAGATGGTCTCTGATGTTTTTAATGCCCTTCAGAGCTCTCTGTCCTTGTATGACTGACAGTTTTTACTGAAATTAGGTGTAATGTGACATTTCATATCTCTGTACTCCCCCACATGATGTTCTTCATGTTTGTAGCATGGACAGGTTTTGTTTAGGATTTACATGTGAGATGCCTTCTGAGGAAGAGCAGAGAAGGATCGGGTTTTGTAACAAAGTAAAATTCAAGCCAGGAATGAAGAGTCATGAGTTCTGGCACTTCTTTATAGAAGAGTAAGTGTGAGCTGTATTGCTCTCAGCAAGTAGCCGTTGTTCTGCACGTAGCATTCCTTTGATTTTTTTTTTTCCAGTGGTTTTTGCATAGCACTGTTATCATTAAAAAAGATCACATTTACAACTGCTCCAGTGAGACCTTTGGGTTATGGCTGTCGTAGCAGGACACTGCAGGTGTAGTTCCATTTTTCTGTCCCTAAGCAATTGTTTGTACAGCTGTATTAAGTGTTGGTACTGGTGGTGTAATAGGAGTGAACAGCCTGAAGAATGGGTGTTTGGTGTTACCTGGCATGTGCTGATATTTAAAACAAAAACAAAAACAAAAAACACTCTAGAATCAACCCAAGTACATAATACTTGTGTCCCACCCTCTTTATCCATGGAGTTTGAGGATGTTGCCATTGCAACATAGTATTTTTCAGTCTATGTATGTGTATTTTCTCATCCTTGTTTAAATGGGGCTCTCAGAACAAAATGCAACTCATGAAAGCTGGCAACTCTCTGTCAGTTTCAGGACATCAGCATTCATGAAGTTAAGAAAATTTTCTCAGTCTTCTCTTGTGTGTCTACATGAACATACAGCTGTGAAAATGCTGTAGGTGTTCTTTACCTGTAGCTGGGATTTGTTGATTCCATTAAGTCTTTAAAAAAAAAAAACAAAAAAAAAACACACAACTGAGTCCAATCTCATAGCCCTGGGCCAGAATGTCACAGATTCCCATCCAGCAGAGGCCCTCCAGCTCCCACTCACTGCTGAATTTGCAGCACTGCTATCTCCTGGGATTGTGGAGGAGCTGCCCTTTGACTTGATCCCACTCAATGAGAGACTAAGTCTAAGAGAGACTTGGTGGTCTGTCTTACAGTTTTTTTTCACTGAAACTGAGTAATATTAAGAGCAGTGGATATACTCTCCTTAGACTACATAAGATAAAATCTTTCTTCATACTGTAAAAACTATTTGGAGGAAAGCTGCTATATAGTAGAGTTAGGAAAGTGCTAATTCCTGAGCAACGTAATGCCCTGACAGGACATCTCACTAGGGTTTGTTTCTGCCTTTGTATCAGAAAACAAAACTGGTTTGTGGTTTGAGATCATTTCAGACAGGCTGCGTGAATCAGCAGAAAATTACTGTTTGGAGAGATCTGTACCTACTTCACTTTTGCTTACCTGAGTTTCCCCTTCAGCACAGGAACTGTTAATTGCCTGTATGTTATTGCTGCCGTTTTCTGTAATGTTTGGGCTAATGGGCAATCAGCGTAAAATGACCAAGCAAAGAGAGAGGAGTTTGAAAAGGAGCACAGTGCAGGGCCATTAACCTCAGATGGCTCCAAGAAGTCATTGCACTTTGAAAATGAGTAAGAAAGTTAATTTGTCTTCACAAATGCAATATTACTTCTGTTCAGCATGGCTGTCTTCACTTCCAGAACCCAACAGGCACCTAGGGAACTGCTTTAGCTGGGGGGTTTGAACATAAATGATCTCCATAGGACCCTTTCAGCCCTTACAATTCTGTGAAATACCATGTCTTCCTCCATTTGAGTGCCAGTATCTAGCTAAAAGAGTGTCTGAAACAAAAGGGGCTGTGATTTTATTACAGCTGGAAGCATCACTGTTATGTTAGCATGGTTGGATGTGTTTGGATGCCTGAATGTGCTTTGCCAAATCAAGCTGAAGCCTTTCAGTGGTTGAATCTTTGCTATAGCAAGAACTCTTCTGTTGTTGAAGGCAAAGTGTAGCATCAATGAAGCAGCACAACTAAGGGACACCAGAGAAGAAAATTTGGTATGAGGAGTGGATGCTGAAAGTTGTCGTGTGGGTGCAAATAAAGGAGATCAGCAAAGCACTGACCTCAGTGCAGGTCCAAAATTAACATAACCCTGGGCTACAGACTAGGAGACTCTGAGTTGAGATTCATGTTTAGTTTGCACTTCTTAATGCTAGCCTCTTTTTACGCTGTTTGTTGTATAATAGTCTGTTCAAATCTGTTAATTAAATGGGATGATGTGAAGAGTCAAGCCTGCTTCAGTCAGAACTGTAAATATTTATGGGAGTTGACATGTAAATGCCTTTCACTTACCTTTAGAGCATTAGAATGTAATTGAAGTTGTGGATGGTATTAAATCTTGTTGATTTTTATCACTCTTTGTTTGGAGTTACTTGGAAGAGAGCTGTCTTTCTGTTGCCAATTGGTTAGTATTAACTCATTTGTTCCAGTGTACTTACTCACCCATAACTAAGGAGAGATGCTGTGTGCTGACCCAGTACCATTGATATGACATTGCTTCAGATTCATAGCAGCAAAATGAGTCTAAGTTCTTATTCTTCACTATAGTAAAATAGAAATAGTTATCTTGTGAAACTGTTAAGGAACATCTTCACCATTGATAATCATTGGACAGCTCTTTCTTTGCTTTGTTTCTGCTGCTCTGTTTTTCTCTGTAGCAAAGCCTGTAGACCTAGCTGATTGGTACTTTCTCTGTTTAAGGAAAAGACTTTGAGCCATGTATGAGGTACCTAAGTTTGGTCTTTTACTATCCAGGAAATCCACAGGCATAATTGGGATGTAACACTCCTTGTTGTAATGATCTAAAGGAAGGTGAAAAGAGCAAATCACGGCTATCCATTAACTTTAATTGTTACTAGCTTGAGGTCCTTTTAGACTGACCCTTGACATTTATAAGATTATTTGCAAATGTCCTCCAATGATGATACACTCTGTATCGTTTTCTGTAAAACATAGCCTACTAGAGAAAAATGTTAAGTGATCAGTCTTTAAGGTTAGTTAACTCGTAGCCCATGCTGGAAGCTGCTGAGCACTGTATTTGGCAGTTGATGTTTTATTGTATATATTTCTGTGCTTCCTCTATTTCCCAACACATGAAATATTTAGCACCCAGGAGAAGCAATCTAATCTACTTCACCTCCTCTGAATCCCTTAATTTTTTTCATCTGCTTAGTGCTCCCCATTGCTGAGTCCGCTTCCTGCTTTGAAACTCAGTGCTTAATTGTTTGTTCCTGTCTGGATCAGACTGTATATCCTTCAGGGATGGGAGTTTGCCTGGCTAGGCAGTGGTAAGCCTCCATTCCCTCCAACTCAGATTGTGCAGGCTTTAAGTAACCACCTTTAAATACCAAAAGTTGGTTCTAAAAACAAAGTTTTGTGCCTTGTAAGCCAAAAAAGCAAAACCTTGTTTTTCTGCTCTTCTTCTGGTGCTTTACTTGTTTCACAGTGGAGTAAAAAGCCTCTTAAGGTTTTTGAGTGTTTTTTCTTTTTCTCTTAAAAACAACAACAAAAACATATGCTCCTTAATTCTCTGTGTTTTATAGAGGTGGTGCAGCTAGTATTTGTACTCCAGTTTGCAGTGTAATATGTACTCCCATACAACTCTCATCTAGGTATATGGGTACTGCTCTACTCAGATCTCAACGTGTTACACTGATGCCCTGCACAGCCTATAAAGTGGGCATGTTATTCTTTCAATGAGCCCACTAGGAAACGCAGCGTATGTTATGCCAGCAGAAGTGAGACTCGATCTAGTCTCTAGTGTGTAGAGCAAAAGGTAAGCCTTTGGAAAGGAGAAAAACCTGCTTCTTTAAGGCAAAGTGCTATCGTTTAGATCTGCATTCCTGGTCTACCTGCCTTGTGTTGAATGGCATCAAACTATCCAGTTCCAGACATGGCTTTAAGCTTTTACTAGAGGTAAAGTCATGTTTGTGACATACCTTACACACAGCTTAGTGTCAGTATTTTTAAAGCACTGCAGGCTCTCCCTGGTCTTACAGATCTTGCGTCATAGGCACCCTTTTGAACTTGTTTCTTCCAGCTGTTATCATTTGAACACTCTACTAGTTTTCTTTTGTGTTTTTGAAATAATTGAACATAATTGCATTATGTTCAAAAACTCTGCTTCATATCCTACTTTAAACAATGACTAGCAAGCATGCAATGATTCTTCATCAAAGACTTCCTCCCTATCACAGAATCACAGAATGGCCAGGGTTGGAAGGGACCTCAAGGATCATGAATCTCCAACCCCCTGGCCCAAGCTGAAAGTTCTGTCTGCTGACCTTTAATGGCTCTTCAGTGACCTTATATATTTTTTAATCTATTATCTGCATCCTTCTATGACAGTGAGCTCCTCAGTCTGAACATGTAGTGAGCAGCACTGTTTTTTCTTCACATTTAAAGAGTGTGCATTTTATGGATATAGTTACTGTGGTGTCTGCTGGTAGCTTGAACCTAATGGAGCCATTCCTATTGCTTCCCAGTGTCTTATCTTCCAATCTTCCCCCCAGAGATGGGAGGAAGAGCAGTTGTTTGATGTTTGCTCATTTCTTCCACTCTTTATTAAGTTTATTTCACTCTGGTCAGATAAAACCCTGATTTAAAAAGATATTTGACTTTTTATATTGTATGTTATGTATAATTTGCAAGACGTGGTTGTTGTGCCTCACAGCAAAATATCTTCACTAAACTCAGCTATAATTGCGTACCCTCGATGCCAAACAACCTGGCAGTTCATAGCTTTTGATAACGCGTTTCTCTCTCTGCAGAAATGTTGCTGCCTTTCTTTGGCATTACTGGGAATGCAACTCTGGCAGTGCTGTGCAAGTATTCAGAGACAAGCTTTCCCTCACGGGTTGCACAGTTGATCCGGATGGCTAAATGCTTTATTCTGTCAAAGCCAGAATCAAAGACCTTCTGGGCAGGGCTGCTATTTGCATTGCAGAGTGGTGGCGTTTTGGCTTTCTATGTCAGTGGAGATGAAGGAGGGAAGAGCTTGTCCTCTGGGTTCTCTCACAGCTGGTACTGCCCTGCACCTTCATCTGTGCCCTGTTTCCTGCTGTTCCTTTGCAAGGCAGCTAGTTACCTGCAGAGCCTCTGAATCAAGCAAGCATGTAAGCACACGCTTGAGTCCCATTGACGTCAGTAAGACTCAAGCATGTTATTAAAGCCAAATACACGCTTAAGGGGGATGCTGAAGTGTGGCTTGGATGCAGATGCTGTCTGCCAGATGTGCTCTTGAAAGACTTGGAAATGTCTCTGGTGTTGTCACGTTTACAAGCTAGTATCAGCAGGAAGCCTTCTGGACATGAGTAATTTGCCCTTCTGTATTCAAAGGATGCGCACTGCATGGAGAAGTGATGTGAAATACCCAACTGCTGTGCAAATACAGCCAGATGCGTGCTAGAAATGGCCAGCTTTGCTGAAAGAAGGGCTTGTGAAGGTGCAAGACTTCTTATGTCTGTACAGTTTTTCTTGCTTACCCTATGATGTGCAAAATACATGTGACCTTCTTTGCACTTTGACTCCTGGCTCTTTTTGTGAAGAATTGCAGCTGTATTTCAAGCCTTGGTGCTTGGAAATAGTAATAAGCTTTTAAAACAAAGGTTTTTGTCTCATGCACTCTCCTCATAACTGTGCAAGTAGTTGTAGAGATCTATCTCAATTACTCACTGAGATTTTTACCTAATCCAAATTTACGGAAGTATCTTAGATAAAGTCCATCTGTAAGTACATACAAGATGCTATTACTTATAAAAGACCATGAGGATCTGAAAAAGGGGAAAAAAAAAAAAAGGGGGGGGGGATTCAGTAATTTGTGATAATGCGTATAATGTATGTCCAAACTTTCCTTTTACAAAAAGGATTTGGAGTTGCTAAAAAGCCAAATTCCAAGTGGCCAGTGTCTAGTCAGTTACAGAGTTTTTATTAAATACATATATGTATGTTTATCTAGCTAAAATGACTTGCCCATGAATGTTGTTGGGCTGATTATGAGGTATTCATACCCTCTGTAATTGCACTGTGTTATTTGTAGAGAGCTTGATGTCAGCAGTATTTCAGTGCTAGAAGAGACATCATCAAAAACTGCAGTGCCAAGAAGTGAATTTCTTTAAAAAACAAAACAAAACAAAAAAAAAAACCTCCTTACGTTCCACAGAGACCTTTTGAGAGCCTCTGACTGCAGCCATTCCAGCAATTCACTGCCACAGTACCAGTCCTTGGCATTAGGTTTCCTTGAGTACTTGGATATTTCTCTCTTCCCCTCCCTCTCAAAAAATAGCACTTCCTCCTAAGCTAGCTAGCATGGAAAAATGTTAACTTTCATGCTTCTCATGTGTGAAATTGAAAAAGGAATTAGCAAAGAAATATGTGGAAGAGCTAAACAAGCATTCTGTTCTGCTTGGTTACTCATTCACAGATCTTGCAGGATGAAATCTTTTGAACGCTGACCACATTGTGGATTGCCATTTTTGGAATGTGTTTTAACACTGTTTAATTGCTGAGAAAGGCCTGAGATAGATGAGTATGCGGACAACTTCAGCAATCAGAGTCTCACATTGGCTCCTGCCTGTGCCTTGCCAAAATACAATGTTTGTACCACGTGAAATATCTAAAATCACTTTTATTGTTGGATGTTTCACAGGTGCACAAGTAACCTTCGGCCATTCCTGTTTCAGGGAAGCAGCTGTCAACATGAGTGGAGGATCAGTGACTGTGTTGTAGCCATGATGAGTTAAAGCTATGGGTGAAGCAGGTTTTGTAGACAGGGATAATCTCTTTTGTTAAATCAGTAGTCTATCTGAGCTGGTCCCTCTTCATTGCTTCTATCTTAAAATCAATTAGTCCTTTCTGGAAAATGTTTTGTAGTCCAGGCAGAGAGAGATTCTTGTCCTAGTGAGGACTGGGATAAACTCCTGCTACATACATTATCCACATTAGTTCCTTTCCAAAGTTCATCTTTTGGGGCTTTGATAGAGCTGTATCTGTTTATGGGTTGCCTGAATCGAAGAGAAACCTCCAAGTTTGATTCCATTTTGTGTGGAAGAAGGGATTGAGGAGAATTCAGTAGTCATGGCTTCAGTCTAAGTGATTGACCTGTGGCTTCACTTGTTTTGTTGTCTTTTCTTTTTTTTTCTTATTGTCTGGGACACATCTTCCTTGAGTTTGTTGCCTAGCAATTAGCACATACACTTGAAGAAAGAAAACCTTTCCATCCTGTGTTTTTTTTTTTTTAATCCAATTACTGCAGAATGTAAAATAAACTCTCATAGGAGAAGAAAATCAGGTCCTTCCTCTTTCCTCTAGCTGTCCTATCCACTGGGGAAAAGTGTGAAATATGTGGGTTTGCTTTTCCTCGGGTGAAGAGTAGTACTGAGTTTAGGACCTCCTGTGTGTCTGCTTTACAGTGTGAAGTAGCTATAAAAGGTGGGTGATGCCACTGTTTCCACTTGTTCTTCCTCTCATGTTTTATAGTGTTCCAGCACTGCCTTCATGTATTAAATATGCTCAGAGCACTGTTGCCTGGTTATAGATTATCCTGAATCTTGCTTGGCTCTCCATAGCCTGGATTTGAGCACAGCAGTGCTTAGCTGGGACTTGGCAGGACACACGTGTGCAGGCATGGGCACTCAAGCATTCAGCAAGGCAGATACATATTAAAAAGCACAACGTCACTCATTGTAGTATTAAGCAATTGTATTTCATATTAAGTTTAAGGTGATGGGTTTATGTTCCCTGACAGTGGCTAGAGTGCTGTTCTAGCAGGGCAGCAGTGCCTGTCTTTCTTGGTGGCGGATGACTCTCAAACTTTGACATGGTTACTTCAGGCAGGAGGAACTGTGTACCACTGTCTGACTGGAACAAACTTGTCTCTGGAGGTGAAGAGCTTGAATTCTTCTACTTGATCTCCTCTCAGATGAGCCTCTTGCTGTTTTATTAATAAACATCCCCAAGTATTTCCTGGCATTCATTCCTAGTATGTGCAGGTGTTTTTGGCTGTGCAGCCTCATTAACGTAAGGTTTTGCTCTGCTTTCCTTTCAGGTCGTCAGAGCTGCTGAGGAAGCTGCTTCTACCCTGGCAAGCTCCATCCACCCTGAGCAATGCATCAAGGTGCTTTGCCCCATCATTCAGACTGCAGATTATCCAATTAATTTAGCTGCCATCAAGATGCAGACAAAGGTCATTGAGAGGATTTCCAAGGAATCATTGCATCAACTCCTTCCTGATATTATTCCTGGATTGTTACAGGTATAGAACCTCACATCACAAATGGTCATTGAGCACAAATGAACACTGAGATGTTCTGCACTTTGAGTGTACTTTGCGCATGAATTTGAAGCACAGCAGGCCAGATAGGAAGGACTATTTTCTTTCTGAAATCAAGACTGAACTGCTCAGTCTTCATTCAGTCTCTGTCATAACTCTGGGTGGGGAGCTGTGTTTTTGCCAGCACTAAGACTTGATCTTACATTGTGAATTTATCTTTCAATGCTGGCTGTAGAGGGGCTGTATTCAGTCCCCTTGCACAGACAGCTGGCAGGACTAAACTTTTGGAGTGAGACAAAGCATGATGAAAATAACAAAGGAGAGAACTATTGTGTTTACTGGGGGGGATTGTGGCAAGAACAAATTGGTCCTTGTGGAAGGGTTCATACCTGTAGGTGAGTAAAACTTCAGTGGAGAATTATGATAAAGAAGCCTCCTTTTTGTGAGCGTAAAGAGCAGAAGGACAAGAGCAAAGTCAGGATTTTCCTCGATGCATCCTAGTGTTTGTCCCAGCTTTGTCACGTAAGCTCTTGCAATTCTTTTCTTAAACTCTGGGAATCAGGCAATTCTGTATTGATGTGAACTTTTGTTCTAAGAAGTTTTTAGCCATCGTTGTTGGTGACAACAATCTAGACAAGGGAGCTTCAATGCAATGGAAGTGCTTGGGAACATCATGCCTTTAAAAACACAAAAAGATATATTTGCTTTATTAAATGGCTTCCATGTCATTGTAATTTTTCACCTTTGGGCTGCCAGTGTTATTTCCTTGAGTTAGGAACTCATAATGATCAAAGATATATACTCCTCATATTTAGAAAGTATGTGGAGATACGCACTGTGGCTGTTTATCTTGGTGAGGGAACAGCAGTGGTGTAAAGGCAAGGTGTGTCCAACAGTGCTCATGTGAATACAAGTGTGCAGCTCAGCAGCCCACAGCAGGATGCCCATGGCCCATGTGAACAGATAGAGATCTCAGTATGTAAAACTGCCTTGGCTGTCCTTCTGCTGAGCACCTGGGTTTGGGTGCACATTGCAGTACAGAGCTCTTAGAGGGGTTTGGTGGGGAGTGCTTGCAGTGCTTGTAGGTTCCTCAGTTTCAGTTGTCGTTCTTTTGGGTCCCACCCTGCAGGGGGAGCAGCCCATAGGCATCTCCTACTGGTGAGAGGCAAAGCCCAACCTGGCAGGCCCTTGTAGTCCTGGAGATGGGTATAGCTGTCATGGTGATCTGAGGCTGGCAGAGTCACAGCACTCCTGCTCCTTTCACAAAGACATGCCCTAGCCACATACCAGGCTGCTGTGGGATGAGGCACTGTCCACATCTCCTGTTGAAGCAGGCCCTGATCATTTAGAGAAAGAAATGCACCGTTAATGGAGGAGAGCAAGAAGAGGCCTGGCTGTGTTAGCGGTGGTTAGACTGCCTGGTGAGGATAAAGATGGGACACTGATATGCCTGCAGTAGAAGCTTTGCTGTGTTGTAGAAAATGAGGCATTCCAACCCATAGCTGGTGTGCTGACAAAGATAGTTTTTGTGTGTGACTCTGACCTTTAACTTCACAGCTGTCTCCAGACCAACTCCTGCTCTTTGGGATTTAGTGCTCTTTGAGTTTGCAGGCTGTAATGTCAGACTGCATTTTGGCCTTGCAGCTAGAACATCAGCCCTGCTAGTGGGCAGCCCCAGCCCTGCAGCATCACTCCTCATGGCTCCTGGCAGAGGAATGATCCATAATGATGATGACTTCTGCAATTTTGAATGCTTGAGTACAGTTATTCTATCCAAATGCCTATTTGGACAGAACATCTATTCACCAAACAATGTTTTGTGTTTCATACTCTAAATGATATAACCATTAGGCCATTTTGCTGAAAATTGTCTGTCTTTTGCTCACCTATTTCCTTAGGTGGTTGGGTTTGGGTCAGGAAAGACTTATCTATGGGCACACTCAGAGCACTGTGTCCAAGATGTCCTGATAATCACATATGGCATAAGGTTATTTGAACTGGACATAGGAATGTGCATAACTGATAGAATCCGCCTGATTGGGAACTATTCTTCCTTGATGACATAAAACCTAAGACATTAATAACATAAATTAATAGCCTAATATGAGGACATTACAGAAAGGATATTATATGGTATAAATAGAGTGTGCTGGATGGTTGTATTCTCTTTGAGCATTCATATTGCAAGAGCCTTTCTATTAATCTGGTAGCCTAAACAACTCTTCAGTGTATTGATTGGTAAGGATGTTGGTGCGTGCTGTTTGTGACCATTTTTTCTTGTTTCCTAGGGTTATGATAATACAGAGAGCAGTGTCCGTAAAGCTAGTGTATTTTGTCTGGTGGCAATTTATTCAGTAATTGGTGAAGAACTGAAACCTCATCTCGCACAACTCACAGGAAGCAAGGTATGGGAGTATAATACCTTTGGTATTATGACAACAGCCAATGCATTCATGATAGCTCTGGGTCAGATTCCCTGTACTGTGTTAAATCCTAATGTGTTAAACTAACTGATCCTGCCAACACCACTAGAGCAACAGATCTTGTCCAGCAATATGAGCATTTCAGACCCTGCAGAGCAATTTTTGAAGAGGATTCAGGGATTGGTTTCTTGATGCATTTGATCCTGTGCAACTGCAAGCTGCTACTGAGCTGGTCGTTCCCATGACAGTCATGCTTTCCTTAGCTCTTCTGCATTGCATCATTAGGTGAAAATGCAGTCAGCTGTATCAGCTGGCTTCACTGGTTTAAAAAAAAACAAATCTGGAATATTAAATTAGTTTGTAGCTCACTCTATGGCTTGACAGTTAATCTAATGCGAAGAGTGGTGAGAATGCATGGTTGGGATGGGTGGCAGAGCAAGACTGTTCCTTTCGGCAGCAGGTCATAATTAGGGCTGGTAGAAAAGCAGGTGGAGCTTTACTCCTAATAGCATTGCAGATGTGTCCTTTTCTCCCTGGGACACCAGCAAATTTGAAAGACTTTTCAAACACTTTTCTACCCGTGCTTATGTTAGAAGTAAAACTCGAATTCTGATCTGATGCTGTAGATGAAATCAGTCTTCAGTTCAGCTCTGTCCTTCAGACAAGAGCTGGCATTCAGGAAGCTGTCACAAGGCTTCTCCCAATTGAAGTCATAATACCCGAGATGTCTTTACCATTTTAACATAATTCTGCGTTGTTGTCTCTGAATGTGAAAAGCTACTTTGTTCAGAGGGCTTCATCTGGATGTTTTGAACCAGTGGCTTCTTTTATGGGTAGGAAGCGTGGTTTAGGCTGAAGCAGAATCTGAGATTTAAGACACTTGGACTTTATTTCTGAATTGTGTCCTTAAGTTACTTTCACTTCACATTTGCTCTGGAAAAAGAGCTATGGATGCTGAGACTTACCTCATTTATGTTTAGGCGGTTGGGAGATTCCTGTATAAAATGTTGTAGAGGCTTTATAATCCCAGTATCCTAGGTGCCATGGACATACTCCACCACATAACTAACTGTAAACATGTGAGTAATTCTTCCGAGTTTATGCAGGCTGCCTACGTGTTTAAAGTTAAATAAATGCATGAGTCATTACAGGATCTGGGCCTAAGGTGGTAAGGCAGAATAAGAAAACAACCCCTTGCAAAGGAAGTGCGTTGTCATAACAGCTGCAGTTTCACTAGAGGAACCAAGTCGTGAAGATACTTAAATATCATTAAAAATGAATGTTCTGCAAAGAACAAAGCCCATCTCGCCTCTCTTCTCCAAGCATAGTGAGTTCAGGGTGTTTCCTAGGAGGGACCACAGCTCTTGGATTACTGCAGTGTGAGTGAATTCTGTACCTGTCTGCAGCCCCACTGACCTCTGTGGGAATCCTGCTCACCTAGAGCAATCTGCAGGGCTGAGGGCTGTGAACTGATGACTGCTGAAGTGAAACACAAATGTGTTTTTTATATACAATTTAAATACTATTAAATTAAAACTCAGTGGGACCAGGCTTCCTCTCCTGGTTTTGCATGTTCTGAAATGCACTCAGCTTTGCTTCTGTTTTCCTCAGAGAGCCTGGTGCTAACTTGCTCTAACAGTGCTCATTGAACATGTAGTTAAAGCTCGCAGTCAGTTTTTGTCCATCTGTTTTTCCTGGCATCTTCTCCTGATATTTGTTGTTTCTTTCAGATGAAGCTACTAAACTTGTACATAAAGAGGGCCCAAACTACCAACAGCAACAGCAGCTCCTCTTCAGATGTTTCAACGCACAGTTAATGGAGATATGTGGACATATGTGTAGACTTAGAAGCAATCAACGGTGCCTCTCAGAGACCTTTCTGCTACTCTTCACTGGCGCACTTCATCAGCTAAAGGAGGCCATGCAGATATTTATTGCAATCAGTATTCTAGTCCCTTAAAGCTTTCATGTAAAAACCTTACTGGTATTGAATGTAAAGGAAGCAAGGTCTGTGTTGCAGTCTTCATTAAAAGTGAACAACAGAAAGCCATACTTAAACATATTGTATAGCCTGCTGAAATCTTGGAAATATGTTTAGGTTAGCATTCCAAAAGAGTCAAAAAACCTGGACACGCGTAAAAGTTAAACAAATCTTGGTTTAGTTCATACCCAGTTTTGGTTTCTGTGCGCTAGTTACTGCTCTTTCCCTGTGGCCGCAGCCTTTCTGGCTAGGATCTCCTCTTACAAGTCCTGTGGTCCTGTTTTGTACTTCCTATCGCAGCTTGCCTAATGTGCAGGGTTCTCCATGAGGAGATCTTTGCTGATGTGGCTGTGGTTCCAGCCTCTAATGCTTTAATACTGAGATATCAAGTGAGTAATGAAAAAGTAGGTTCTTTTTAAATATCTGAGTTTTTTGTATATAGTTCTTCTGACAGACCTCTGATGGCTGATCTCTCTAACTGCTCTCCAGCCAGCTGTGCTTTGTAGAGCAACTGGGCTCTCACTACCTTCGTTGACTGTGTAAATATTTCCCCTCTCCCAACCCATTTGGCTCTTTCATGTGCTCGAGACTCTTCAGGTTACTTGTTACTCCCCAAAGGGAACCTCAGATGCTGTTCTGAGACTGGTGCCTGCGTTCGGACACGAGCTCAGTGGGTGTTGGATTGGGCTTGGGTGCATCCTTGGGTGGACAGTCAGAGCTGGCAAGGCTGTATTGCAGTGCTGCTTTGTGAGGCTGGCTGTGTTTTTCCTGAAGTCTGTAGTGTCAAAGGACTGATCTGCCACTTTGACCGGGACCTTTTGATGTTGGTGGTAAATGCTTTGTCCACACAAATCCAGTGTGCTTTGGGCAGACTGTTCATCCAAGAGGACAGAAAGGGAATCTGAAGCTGGACAAAACAACCCTGTGGAAGCTAAGGGTTGGCTGGGATAGTGCTGCTCACCTGCTGCTGTTCCTGTCTTGTGCCCGAAGAGCCTGCAGTGCTGTCTTCTGCCTTTAGAAGCCTCCTTCTTCCCAGCCAGCCCCACGCACAACCCTGCTGGGTGCTTTGCATTTTGGAAGGATGTGCTAGACTGTGACACAGACCAGGTAAGAGCCAAACCAGCAGCAGCAGGTACCCCACAGCACCGTCCTGCTCCAACTTCTGTTGGCAGTGGCTGAGTTCCTGCTGCCTGTGACTGGGGAGAGCAGGAGGATGCTTGTGCTGCGTTTGGCCCTAGGCTGGATCCTGGCTGACAGACAGGCCCACCCCAACCTGCCATGGATGAGAACTGGGTTTTTTTCCCCCAGTGACAGTGATTGCAGGAGGGTGATGGACCTGCAATGTGTGTTCCCTGGCTGCTCTCAGTGCCTTGGTCTCTCTGCAGCCCCCTTCATTTCCCCTTTGAGGAGCTGAAGGGACACCTTGGTAGCAGACTCAGTGGCAGCATGTGAGCATTGCCGGAACTGCAGCAGGAGAGCACAGCAAGGAGGATAAAGCCTTGCGGCCCTCCCTCCTCCATCAGTTTGTGCTCCTGTAGCTCAGCCCCAGCCATGAGGAGCTGTGCTGGGAGGTGCTGATTGGTGCAGCTCCAGAAGGGCTGAGGTTTGTGGGGGGGGCTTTTCCAGCCTCTCAGCTGGCTGCCGTGGGAGCGGAGGTGACCTGCTCCTGAGGTCATCAGGATGAGTCCAGGCTTGGGCTGGCTGCAGGGCTGATCCCTCATACTCCCTGGTGCTGTGGAGGGAGGGGAGCCCTGTGGTCTGGTAGTGGGATTCCTCCAGGCCCTCTCTGCTGGCTCAGAAGAGCCGTCCTTGCTTGGGAGAGGATTGGCTGCTCCATGTTTGGTGTCTCCCTGTCCGTGGACCATTCCTTTTCAACACCTTTCAGTATGCTTGTTAGAGTTTTGTGGGTTTTTTTTTTTAATTTTTTGAATGATTCAAATTATTTTAGTTTAATGTGAATTTATTTTCCCTTTTGAGGAAACGTTCAGCCAACTCGTTGGCAGCAGTTAGCTGTCTTGTTTGAATTTTAGTAGTGGGTTTGGGGGTTTTTTCCTTTTTTTTTTTTCCTTCAATTTTTACTCTAACTGCTTACTATTTATGCCTCTCTTTCTCCCCATCTCAATTCACCATCTTCTGTTCCAGTCCTGGGGTTCAGCAGTCAGCATAGCTGACTACATGGCGCTTAGTTCCTCCCAGCTGTGATGGAGCTTTTTGGGTTTTTTGTTTGTTTTGTTCTTTGAATGGCACACTGTAGCAAACCTCCGGGAATTGAATTCCTTCTCAAATGATTTTGTCTTTTATAAAATCCTGTTAGTATGCACTGAGAGTGAACGCACTGTAATGTCCCTGAACTGACCCTGGCGCCTGTGCTGACACTAAAGGATTTAACAGCTCGTCCTATGGAAATAGGTGTGAAATCTGCCATGCTCTGTGGCTGCAGAGGTGAGCGCCTGTTTCTCAGATACCATTGGCACACTTGGGGCTGCAAAATAGTAGAACCAGGCCTTACTTTCGTAATCAGATTCCGTTCTGTTTGTCAACAGATGCTCATTGTGTTCCTTTCTTTCATTACGTGAGTCAGTCGAGGACTGTTCATCCTTTGAGTACTCTAGAAGTATGTTATACCTGTATACAGTAGGGGGCATTCTGCTTAGGTATTTATAAAACATTGCGTATAATGTACATAGTAGGGTCGTTTAGTATGTTGAACATGATCTTTTTTTTTCCTTTGAAGTACTCAAAGGGCTAGCTCTGAATGTCACCTCTCTGATCTCCAGCATTCTGACTTCAAACAGCTGTACAATCGTTTTGTTCTCTCTTCAGCAAGCATAAAGGTCTCTCTGGCTACAGACCGCAGTGTCCACGCATGTTTGCAGAGAACGATCTGCATGCGGGCAGTGCCTCACCGCACCGGTGAAGCTTGTGTTCACCCTCTCCCAGCAGTAGCCATCTACTGCAGCTGCCTTTTTTTCCTTGCTGCCCATTATGCAGGGCTTCAACTTTTCATACTTTAAAAAAAAAAAAAAAAAAAGTGTATGTTTTTTTTTTTTTTCTTGCCCACCATGCTTTAAGTCTGAATGGGAGAGAACTCTCAGCAGACAGCGGCTCCTGGCTGCAAGATTGCAGAAATATCTCAGATGCGGATGTGTTTTTCTGCCATTGGCTGCGCCGGTGCTCCGTGGGCATGGGCGAATATGGATCCATCTGCCCCCTGGTCTGCGTACCGTAGTTCTCATGTAGTGCAGAATTATCGAGGCATGTGGCTTTCTTAAGGTACACTATGTGTGCTTGCCTGGATTACAATACGAGACTGTCTTTTTTTATCGCTTACTACTAGCTTTCCAATAACCTCTATAAGTAACCTAACTCACATCTTTGTCATCCGAACCTTTTCTCCCCACCCCTTTATTTATCAAGCATAATATTACATGCTAAGGGACAGGAAAATAGACCTTTGTAGAATACAGCAGAACAATGTTGCTAACAATGTTTGAAATGGGAATTAAAACCTCTCTAAAAACGCCAGCCTTGAGAAATGACTTTGTTGGCACCGTGTTCATGCGCATGTATTTTTTTCTGTTTTTTCTGCTTTTGTCATGTTTCATCCATATCTGTATTTATATCTTGTTTGTTTCACTTTTGAGTGTATCATGGCAATTGTACAGATGTTTTTTGTTAACATTTACGTGATAGAATTTGCTAAAAAAAAAAATAAAATAAAATAAAACCTTTTGAGTTTGCCCTAGAGCAAGTGGAACCTGGGTTTGTTTGCAGGGGAAGAGCATTAATGGAGGCGCGTTGTCCAGCACATCTCCCATTCCAGCAGTCTTTGCTTGTAAAAGATTTGCTCTCTGTGAACCTTTTGCTTCTCAAGGATTCGCTCTCTGTGTTGAAAAATACACTGAACCTTTTGGCAAAGGGCTGCTGCTGCCTCGTGCAGGTGGACCTCCTGTGGTGTGTGCAGGAACAGGGACCAGGCCGCAGCTCTGGGAGTGGGGACTTGGCACATCTTGGAGATGGAACTCTGTCCTGATGGAGTAGCCATGGGACTGCAGTGCCAGGCACCTGTGGCTCTTAGAAAGGGAACAGATCACAGAGTGCTCTTGTCTGTGCCTTGTAAAGCTCTGGATGTGGGCTTAATTTTGCTGTAGAGCTATGGGGGCTTTGGAAATGCTCTGAAGTCTGAGGCATCACAAATGTGGTTTGAGATGAGCAGCCTGGACAGATGGATGTCACTAACAGTGCTTAAAAGGGTCAGTCCTTGGAAAACCCTCTGGGAGGGCTGAGCAGGGGACCATCCTGCAGATGCAAAGCATCTTTGTACCGTGCCTGGCTTCCACTGGCTCCTTGTTCTGTCACTCAGAGTGAATGCGAAGATGGAGCCGTGGCTCTGTGAGATGCAGCTACTGCAAGCGAGGAGCCCAACTGGAGCGTCCTGTAGCAATTTCTCCAAATGGAATACAGGAGCAGAAGAACATACTCTCACTTTGCTTCTTGGTTCCTTGACTCCTGCACATGCCGAAGTGTGTTCTGGAGGAAGACAGCAGTGCTTTGACTGAGGGGATGTTTGTTCACATAACAGTCTCAGAGTATCTCTCCTTGCAGCTCTTTTGTCTAAAGTGCCCCATAGCCCTAAACTACCTGACTGCTTCACAGATGGGGGATGAGGGTTGACTGATTGCTGCTGGGGATGTTCGTGCTGGGGATGCTCGTGCTGGGCTCTCCTGCACTGCAAAGTTGCTGCTGTCAGTGAAATGCTGTGAGTGTGTTCCTGGCATATCTTGCCCTGCCCTGCAGGCTTTGACAGCTGGTCTCCCTGCAGCCTGGCACTGTGCAACCATATCCCTGCTATAGAGGATATACCAAGCAGCTGCTAAGGGCCTCATCTTCATTTTCTCCAGTTAAAAGAATAAGATGTTTGGGCTTAAAGAGCTGGGAAAGCATACCAAGAGTGGACCCATCTCCTTGGGCCAGGAGCTCAGTGCTACATGTGAGCAAGATAAGGGGCAGCAGGAAGGAACTGCTCAGGAGCAGGGAGAAGGAAAAACATTGCCTGGTAGCAGCCAAGGGAGTGTGAGGGCAGTGAGAACCAGAATGAGCTGACATGGGATCGGGGGGATTACGGAGTGTAGAGAGGAGTAACGAGTAATTAATGAGGAGAGGGATGAAACTAATAACAGCTCAAAAATGGCTGAGATAATGAACTCCTCTTTAAATCCACCTTTAACAAGAAAGCCAAGGGAAAGGATTTAGATCAATTAAGAGGTAAAGAAAATCTTGTAAAAACAGCTATTGCCACAAGCTAGTGGAAGAACAGCTGGAACATCTTGCTGGGAAGAGGCAGCGGCTGGCTGAGACCTATACCTGTGGGGTCCTAAGGGGGAAGTTCTCTGTGGTGAGAGCTGCATGCTCCTTGCCCCAGCCACCATTGGGATGCTCTCTTCTAGAAGCAGTCCTCTGTCCTAGTGATCCAGTTACATCCCGATCCCTCCTCTGTTCCTGGAGAAGCACAGCCCTTGGTCACTGTGCTCCTTGCTGGGGAGGAGCCCTGGTAAGGCCCAGTCTCCTGCCCCTGACCTGCAGGGCACTCTGGTGCAGCATCTCCTCTGCTTTGTCCATGCCCAGCACCAGCTAAGCCTGCTGCATCGATGCTCGGTACTGGAAGGGTTACGCAGCAGCCCTGCTGTTGGGGCAGTTTCTTGCTGCTGCTCTATAAATAGGAGCTGCTTTCCTAATCTGCTCTCCACTCCCCACCAGTTTTTTCCTGCTTTTTCCTGCAGGGAGGTACCTGCAGCCCCAGGCAGCTGTTGGCCCTGCTGCGCCCTAAACGCAGCTAGAAAGGCCCATTCATGGCACTCGTTGTTTGTCAGCACTTCCACAACCAATTCCTATTTAAAATGAATAGCCAAAAATGGAGGAGGGAGCCACCCTGGTGGCTCCATGACCCCAGAATTCTGCTTTATATATCTTCCTGGTGCTTGTTGTGCCACAGGTCAGCTTCTAGCAAATGCCTCCAATTTCTGGTGCTGACCCAAACTTCTTTTCTTTATAATCTTGTTGTTCTGGGTTTTCCTTTTTTCAGTGAAAATTCCCTCTCCTGCCACTCACTTTCCAGATGTACCCTCAGTTTACTGATGCAAAGCATTCTCAAAAAAATCCCGTCTGATACTTTCAGTTTCTGATGTGATGTGGCCCACCTTGATCTATGAGCATCTTCCCCCTTGGATAGATGCTGCTGCTGTGCCAAGGTAAGGCCATGAGCCTCAGCTCCCAGCTGCAATGTCAGGGAAGGCCGTCTCCTCCTGGCACTTTGGTATGTGTTTCACTCAGTCTCAGCAACACTTGCTGATAGGGTTCACCTGCCATCCCCATGTGGCCGTGCTGAGTGACCATTTCATGCCTTAAGGATGTCTGCAGGACCTTAGCTATTTTGCAGAGGTCCCAGTTGATCTGTTCCCACCAAATTTTTGTTGCAGGTGCATATTTCATACCTGGTTGCACAGGCTCCCACTTCAGAAAACTGCAGCAGACTGGGGATGTGGTGTTGGGGAGAGTGGGAACGTTGTCTCTGTAGTATCTTGGAGAGCATATGAGTTTTCACTCAATTTCCTTTGGAATTCTGTGATCTGCACCATTTGGGCTAGTGCTAAATATTAACTGAGATTTGCACTTAATAACTTGGCAACATCGCATTGGAGCCCAGCACACAGGTAGGAGATGTGCCCAGCTCGCATCTCCCAGCCCTGATGAAGGTTTAGAGATCTTGGTTCCAAGTTTGTGCCAGAGCCCTCCAGCATTCCTACATCCCACCCATGCTTGGCTGGGACATACCCAGGTACCATCCAGCTTTGGTTTAAGCCACCCAAAAACCTTGGTTTCCATGGTTAATACAACCAGGGGCAGTTTGCTGATTTGAACACAGAGTGAAAAACCTCAGCAGAAATCAAAGCCCTGGAGGGGACTGGTATGTACAGGAATGTCATTAACAACTAATCCCCTCTAATCCAAGATGACATTATCACACGAGGGCACGAAATGTAATTAGATGTAAACAGTGCTATCTCCAGAGCGTGGAGTAAATATTAACCGATCCATCTTCCTGGTGCTCCCGTGGGGCTGGCCTAGCTCCTACATTGGACAGGTGGGGAAACTGAGGCCTTGGCAGGACCCCTCTGTACCCCTTGCCCATGTGGGCAAGCAAGCTCTATCAAAAGAGACGAGTAAGCAAGGTAAAAAATACTGACATTGTGCTGCCACAAAGACTTGTGGAGGCAGCACAGGGGGCACCCATAGAGGATGTGGTGGAACCTGAGCCATCCCCAGGGCCTGCTCCCCTTCCCATAGCTGAGGCCTGTGCTCAGTGCAGGCGCACATATGGGGCCCAGTGCTGCCCAGAGCCATTCAGGGATGTTCTGTCACCAAGGAGGTTACAAGACCTTTGTGCCCCTGTGCTCCCCAGGCCCTCTGCAGCTATGCTGTGCCTGCAGGGAGATGGAACACGTGCTCAGACATGGCATTCTGCTAAGGCATGTTTAAATGATTTTCTGCCATCTCTTTGATTCTGATTCCTTAGGGCTCATTTCCCAATGGCACCATCAGGCCTTGCAAGCTGCTGTCAGGCGATGCCTTCCTGCTACTGAGGTGACGTTTGTGTTGTGCCACAGAAGCCTGACTGCAGCTGTAGGGATGTGGCATGGAGACCGTCTGACCAAACTTGAGCACGCCACAGGGCACAACTTTGGCCTTTCAGACAGCTCACCTGAGGCCATGTTTCCAGCTGTACAACGCTACCAGCGAGCTGTTGTACCACGTGGGAATTGATCAACATCTTTGCCAAATGCCATCAAAACACTCCTTTCCTACTCACAGGGCCCACTCTCACTTGCTCCTGAGCTCCTTCCTCCACCTCCAGAGCTGAGGCTGCAGAGATCCAATCACGCATTGAAAAATTCCATAGCAGCTTCTGACTGCAGTGAATATCACATTCAATGCCACTGGAAGTCTCTTACATTATCTAGTTCTATGTCTTCCAACACATTTTGTTTTAATTTCCAGCAGAGATAGGGATCCCTAAGAAGTCAGATCTGCAGCCTGCTGGCCAGCTTGGTACAGTCACCTTCCATTGAACCCCAAGGAGACTCTCATAGAGTCACTGAGTGAAGTTCACTGTAATTTGATGGCAAGTGGTTGCTGTTCTAAATCACTACAGGTGTACAGCAGCACCTCCTGGGCTGGGGCTGGCAATAGCATACCTGTGACTGAGCAGGAGGACTGGAAGGAAAGCTCACAGCAGTCCTGGCCATGCATGTTCGAAAGGTGTTCCTGGTAACTTCACTTGGTAGTGATCTGAAACAGGTGTACAAACACAGGTTTGGATGGGAGTGGCTGGCTAGAAAGCACCAGGAGCAGGGGTAGGGTACACAGGACAAGCATGGCTTAGTGGCATGCTCGTCAGCAAATTGTTAAGATCATAGCGCATCTACATGCAGCTTTTTAGGGTGGATCAGGCAAAGAAAGGATGGCCTGCAGCAAAAGACAGCCTACTACTAGGCTGAGACAAGCCCAAGATCATGGCGGGTGATAGATAAGGGCTGGAATGGAGCCTTGGGGCATTCAGGGAGGAAAGGGCAGTGAGCTGGATCCAATGGCCTACAGCATAAAACAGGATGGGGAGATGAAAGAGGACAGCTGGTGTTAGCCCCAGTCTTCCCAGAGCATGTCCCAAATCGACCACTAGCCACAGGAGTCAGGGTGAGGAGTGCATAGCCATGTCCCTTGTGCTGTGTCATTGTGAGGGATCCTGAGCAGCCCATGGTTGATGAACACCTGTACTGACTGTGAGTATGTGGGTACAAGAGTGTGAGCGAAAGCAGGCTTGCTTTTAAAATAAAACCCCTCTCCTCCTCCGAAGTCTTTTCTTGAGATATACTTCCATCATTGTTACCCAACAGAGAAGTGTTTCCTATGCCCTCCTCTGCAGATTGCCCTGAGAGTGTGGCTGATGCTCTCTGCCCCTATGCATCTCCCGCTTTCCTGCCTGGCTGTATCTGATCTTCTTCTACTCCAAACTAGGAGACTTGGTGTCTCTCATGTGTCTTCCACTTAGGCCATCTTTAGATCTTCTGTAAATGTAATGATTTAGACTTTTCTAAGTGCTACTGGTGATGATCACCTCTCAGCTGAGGGCTCTGCAGCATATATCTGTGTGTTACATGCAGCATTGCTCCTATGCTCTGGTACTTTCCCCCAGCACTTAGACCAGAAGTGAAATCTCTTATAAAAGTACATTACATCAGTGCTATGACTCTGGGCGGTTGGAATTACAATCTCATTTTAAAAATGCTTTTGGTTAAACCTGATTTGTTGTCCTGTGATTCAAAACTGATTGCTCTGCTTCTGCTGTAGCATCATTTAAGTTCTATATCAGCTATTCCCATCTAGCTTCCTCCTCTTCCTCTTTTGTAAATATTACTGCAATGTATTTTCTTCTGGAATTCCCCACAGATTCTGTGTCATCCAAATGCAATCACCAGTAATGCAGGGCTCTAATCAGCACATCTGCAAGATCAAAAAGGTGCTTACTTACTCTCTTCTAAGGGTAGAAGAGTCCACTTCTAAGGGTAGAAGTTACTCGAAGCCCAGACTTAAGAACCATTGGAGTGTTTGAAGAAAAAAAACATGGGTGATACAGACACAACCAAAATGCTGGGCTCTCCAAAAAAAGTGGAGAACAGCTATGAAAACTGGACACAAATCTGACCTTTCGACACTGCCAAATATGTACTGCCACTTGGGGTTTGTTCTATTTGTTCATGAGAAAGATGACGGCACTCTCTCACGTAATAATCTCCATGATTGCTGCTGCTCACACCAGGTGTTCTGGATGGGACCGCCTGCAGGCTGGGGCAGCTCCCAGCTCACTGTCACCGCCTCTTCTGTTTGTGTTATGGTGAGTTCCTTCTCCAAGAGATGTTTATAAACTGACATCAAGTGTCTTAACCTTGTTTTGATAAATGAAAGCAGATGTTTGGAAGGATTGATCTGATTATCTCCAGTGTTTATAGACAGTGGGATCTCAGTAGCACGGTGCAGGGAGTCCAGGACGCAGCACCCTGGTCTAAATAGATGCTTACAAGGTGTAGGTTTGCCTTTCTCTACAGCCAGGTGAGATAAGCTTATCCTCCCATCTCACACCAGTATTTTTTCACATCTCTGATTATTCTCTCCACCTACACTGTGCAGTCTTCAGAACTGCACATTTCTTTTACAGTTGGCCTGTACCTATAGCACACTTGAATGCACTTTGCTGCGATCATAGAGCTATGCAGCTGACACCATACAAACAGACATCTAAAAAGTGGCTTACTGTTTCCCAGTCAGGGACAGTCTGGAACAAATCCATGGTATGTTTCAGTGTCAGAGGAGGTCCATGTCCTGTATTGAACCACCAAAATTGTTTTATGGACCAAGTTATGTTATACGACCACATACAGAGGAGGTTGGGTAGTCACCTGTTCTACAGGATGAGAGTAAAGCAGGTGGTTTGTGAACTAGATGTCTCTCTTCTTAATCTCAGTTAATTCATCTGAAGAGTTTAATAGGTCTGGAGAAGCTGACAGGATGTCTATCTCAGGACACAACCATTTTTGCCTTTCCTTCCTCAAGCCCTAAATGTTGGTTAATTGACACTTATTGATTAATGCAGAACACAGGAAAACATCCTCTGAAATTCTAGGCTTGCCTTTACTGTGAAATAAGGGTACGCTTGAGCTCAAAGTCAGTGGTTCCTCCTTGGCACCCCCTGCCTTGGTTACACCCTCAGTGTGCCACGATGGATTTGTCAGTACTGAGCTGCTGCTGCCCCTGCATAACTACACCATGTGAGGGTTCAGCAGCAAGGCCGGGTTTTTCACAATGAAAACAAATAACAAGCCTTGGTTTGGGGCAGATCTGAGCTTGGATTGTTTGCATCATCTTATCTGAGGGTACTCGTTGTTGTTCATGCCCTCAAATTGCCATCCCCCCTGCTCCTGGAAGTCCTCGTGAACACCAGAAGGGAACCTCAGCAATCAGGTGACGTGTATATTGAAGTGGATCTGGAATTGATGCTGATTTATCTTAACTGATTTGGGAATAACAGCACCTTAATCCATAAGCACACCCGCCCCAGGTTCTGTGGGAAAAAGTTAAACTGGTTGCATCTTAGTCAAGCTAATTTCTGCTGATCTCATCAGGATTACTGCATGGCCAACATCCACACTGTGTAATATCACATGAACTTCATACAAATGTATTAACCTTCCCCACAGCGTTTGCAGAGATGAGATCCGACACCTTGGGCAGACTGGTGTCTGGGATGTTGGAACGAGAAAGGAACTGAGCAAGCAGACATGCAGGGACTCAGGAGGTGCCACTGCTCAGACTTCAAAATCACTGTGCAAACAAAGTAAGAGTTTTAAAATGAGTTTACAAAAAATAAAGGAATAACATGTTGTTAGAATAACCGTACAAATTACTGTCATCACAAAACTGCTCTTATGGGTGGGTACACCAGCTGGGAATAATCACAGGCAAACTACATGTAGGTAAGACATGAAAACCACACTTCCTTTTCCAGTTTATCTTCTGGGTTATAAATTTCTTTCATGAATCATCTAATTAGAGTATTTCTGTACAGAAAACCTCATTTAATGGACGAGTGCTTTGAAGTGAAGATCAAATATAATAATAATGATTATTTGCTTGTATTTTGAGTTTTTACAGGTTATAGTATTTGTGAAGGACTGGTGGTCATGTGAACTGTGAGTTATGATTCTGCTATGGCGCAAAGTGTCTCCCAATAGCCCCACAGAGGACGTTTTAAGTACATGGAGGGTCTTAATGTTTTTCTTTCAAGGAACCAAAACTGTCTGTAAAATGTTTTGGGGGAGATGAACTGTAACGTACTTTTCCAGGCTTAATGCTGCCCTACAACAGATACATACCCTGGGATGGAGCATTTCAGATCCTTCTACATGCTCAACTGTGTCTAATTATTTTCCTGGAACTATTTCATATTTGAGGAGTTTACTTTGGAGAGGATGTGTCTGCTTGTTGCTGTTGTTTTGCCAGGTTGAAATTATAATAGTGCCTCTCCTCTAGAGTTAAAAATAAACACTTTTCAGATGTTTTTTGCTTAGAAGTCTCAATGAGGCAAGAAAGCACATGCAGTAGAGCAAGACCTTTCACAATGAGTCTCCTCAAAAGCTAGGAGGCTGCAGAGAGCCCATGTGCCTGGCCATTAGTGGTGTGCTGAACTTGGATATTGCCTTCAGTGGGAACAGGGCAGTAGGGCATGTGCAGTAAAACTTGCCTGGAGCACAGTATCCCTTGTGGCTGGGTTTCACACACTTGTTGAAATGTTGGTGGGAAGAAACCTCTGCGTGTCTCTGACCCAACCTGCACCTTGAAACAAGGCTGGGGCCTGCACTGGATTGAGTCCATTGTGGGTTTGTCTTGTTGAATCTTGAATACCTCCATGAATGGAGATGCCACCACATATCTGGTCACCCATCCCAGTGTTGCACTTACCAATGGAACTTCTGTCAGCCGCTTAAGGTAATCTTACTGCTTTCAAGGTAATCCATGGGTCCTTCTCCACACATCCTGCTCCTCAGCCAGCTGCTTCCCAGCCCAAACATGAGGCCACTCCAACCCACATCTCTGCTCAACTGCAGGATGTTTCTGTCCTACTGACATTGTCCAAGTCCTGCTCAATGGAAGAGCTGGTGCTCACCCCGCCAACCACCTCATCTGCTGTTGTCCGCACATTTGCAGAGGGTACTTCTGCCTCTTGTGGGTTCCACCACTAGATATCTCCTGGCACCATTTCCTGCACTTTCACACACTCATCTCTCTGGCAAAGCTGTTTTAAGCGGTCCCTGCTGCAGGCTTCCTCCCTTTCCCTCCCCACTTCTGCTGACACAGCTGTTTGGGGGCAGGCTGGCAAACCAGATTGGTGGGCGGATGTGGGATACATGCAGCCCTCACAGATATTTTTGTCCCGGCTGCAGATACTGGGGTTTTTTTTGCTGTGAAGCAGAATGACTCTGACAGTAAAGCTGTAAGCACAGCCAGGCTGCTGTCTGCCCTAGGTGAAGGCGATTCACACCCCTGCATGGCATCAGGCAGTGACATCCCCTCGCCTTGCCAGCACAGCTCCTGCATCTGCTGGGATGGAGAGAGTGCCAGAGCTGGTAACTGCAGCCTGCAGCTCACAGTGAGAAATCCAATGCCAATAAGATGTATAATGAGCATTTAAAAAGCACTTATTTGTCATCCAATCATCTATCATCCTCATTGTGCAAATATTTCTGTTTCCACAACAAAATGACTTGAAGAGAAATGTTCACCAGGAAGAACAAATTTTTGATCCTGTTGATAAAATCGGGACAGTCAAAATGATGAATGTAACACTGATGAAAGCTTGCAAACAGGCTTTAATTTCTGTGGCAAAGAAAAACCCAACCACCACCTCACGGGTTCATCAGTGCTTGGTTGTGCCTGGAAATTTAGTGCCAGCTGGAAATTTGATGGTGACCTCTGATAAGTGAGAAAACGGCGAGGGTTTTAATGAATGACTTGAATAAGAAAATAAATAAGTCACTCTGTGTGGTATTAATTCTGGTATTTGTTTTGCTATTAAGTTCAGTTAGTGGCATTTTCATTGTGTCATGACGTTTGTGTTGACAAAGCATCAGGGCACATGAGCACCTCTGGGTGTTCAGCATCACCTTGGACACGTGAGGTAGAACAGAGAGGTGGCTGTCATAGCAAGGAGCTGGGAAGCCTTTTGTGAGACTGTCATAATGATAGAAAGGATCCTGCTGAGCACTTTGCTCTCCCCTGTAACACATGCCATAGGACTTCATGCATTTCCTCTTCTTTGGGCCAGAACGTATTTTTTTAGGGAAGAAAGTCTAGTTTGTTTAGGTCTAGAAAATGAGCATGGGGAAAGGGGCCTGTAGTCACAGACTTTGGCAAAGCTGTTTGTATGTTTGATAACCTTCCCTGCTAAACTATGCGGTCTGATCTTAGCCTCAGTTTCTTAATGTGCAGTGTTTATTCCTTGGCTCTTGCATCTTTGCTGTGAGGTTTAGAAGCACAGGTTATGAAATGTTGATTTCCCATGCGAGTATTTACAGACAGTGGTTGAGTCACCTGTTAATTTTTGGCTAGATAAAACCAAACTGAGCTCCTTGTTTCTTTCCATGTTTTCAAGACAAATTCATTCTCAGTGAATGAATAAGGCCCTTCCCAACCCAGTGTCCTACATTCATACTTGTGGTGGTAGCCACTGCCCCAGACTGCAGGCTTGGAAGTGCTGCTCAGTAGAAGTCAATGAGAACCTACCTGGGGTGGAGGACTACGAGGAAAAGCCAGCACTTGCCACTGAAAGCTGTCCCAAATTCAAAGGCATGGTGATGATTTTGCCAGCTTTTAGAATGAAAATGGCCATATAAAAGCTGTTGTTTACTTAAGGCATACATCCACAGGATAATCCTTACTTTTCTGCAGAGGGGAGGGAAATGACTTCTTTTCTCTGCTGGTGCCCTACTTTGCTCATCTTAATGACTGCTAAAATTTTTGTGTGTAACATCACAGCTGTTAGAACTGTAGGTTTTCACTCTTTTCTAGTTTCTGGTGCCTTCAGTGTTTTCCAGGAAAAGCAGACCAAGCTACCCAGGCACAGTACTGACACTTTTCTTGGTTATCTTGCAGAGTGTAGACATAGCTCCTCCAGGAGTACCCAGAGGAGAAGATGGAAACGTAGGAACTGAAGTACAGAAGCAACACAAAAGAGATCATGCTATTTCTTTCCTTCAGGAGTATGTAGCACTTGGGTGACTACCCAACAAGCTTCCCCAGGTCTCTGCTGATCACAGCTCCCTGCAGATCATCCAGTCAGACTGTAACGCTAAGGCCTGATCTGGTGGATCAGATGTGGGGAAGAACACAGCCAGATTTTCCTTTTTACTTTCCCTTGGCAGACACAGGACTGGATTAACTCTTTGCCCCGTTCCTCAACTCCATAGCGTTGACTTCCAGGCTCTTCGCCAGGGACAGAGCTATTAAGGCTGCACACAAACAAAGGTTTGGTCATACAGAGATCCCCAAGACAATGAGGGGAGAGGGAATGCTCTTCCTCTTCAAGTATGATATTATATTAGAATACAGGCTGGTGCAGAAACAGATGCTTTGGCCCATACAACAGGAGAGAGTTGGAGTAATCCCTGAATAAATAACCTTGACTAATGCCATAATGAGCTAATTGCAGCTTTTGGAAGCTCTTCAGTACAGGGTAATGTTCAACCTTGATCCTTGAACTCAGTTTATTTTCGGCTTCATGAAAACAAAATTGCTCACCTGACGTAGGATCTCGTGCTAGATTTTCAGAAGCAATTTAAATACTTGTGGTAGAATCCACAAAGAGAATTGGATGATTTGTTTCCTTTTAATTTGGTGGGAGTGAAGTGCCCGATTGCTTTTGCAGTTCTGAGCCCTGCAGGGTTACGACACTCCTGTGCTCACATCCCTTTAGTCTCCTGGCTAAAAGGAAACTGTTTTTTTTTTTGTTTGTTTTGTTTTTTTTTTAAACTTTTGCAGAGGGGAAAAAAGGAGCAGAATGTGTGTCTTTACCTCAGTCGCTTCTGTGCAAAGTCTGGTCTCAAAGTGCAGATAGAGGGCATGCGTGTTTTCTGCTCAATGCTCAGCTGTGGGGACTGTAATGACCAGAGAAGCAGTAGAACAAACTTTTGGGTGCAAGAACAATAGCACCCTGAAATGAAAGCACATATGTGGTTGCTTGAAGGGTGGGTTTTGCTTGATTTTTTTTTTTTTAATCAGAAGGCTATGTGCTTAGAGATCCAGCTCCTCTTTATGTCATGTTGATCTAACCATCATGGCCCTGTGAGATTTCACTGGGTTAGGGCTGTGCCAGTGAGAGTGGAGGAGCAGTGCTGGGTGCTCCATAGGGGAGCAGAGATGCGTGCAGCACAGTGTGGTAGATTTGGAGGGGGTACCTGATCACAGGATCAGGGAAGGCTGGAAAACACCTCTAAAATCATGCAGTCCAACCCATCCCCACCGTGCCCATTGCCCACGTCCCTCACTGCCACATCTCCACGGCTCTTGAACACCTCCAAACACGGTGAAGACGGTGCCTCCATCACCTCCCTGGGCAGTCTGTGCCAGCGCATCACCACCCTTTCAGAGAAAAAATATTTCCTAATACCCAACCTGACCCTCTTCCAGCACAACTTGAGGCCGTTCCCTCTCGTCCCATCGTTGTTACGCGGGAGCAGAGGCTGACTCCCCTCGCCACAACCTCCTTTCAGGTTTGATACCGTATGACCATTTATCCTCACGCTGGCCTCCAGTGGCTACAAACCACCGGCACAAAAGCCGTCCCAGGGCAGGCAGCCCCGCTCAGCACCGCCCCGCCCGCACGGAACCACCTGCGCCCCGCGGCGGCGGCGCGGCTATGCGGGGCGGGGCGGGACGGGGGAGGTCCCGGTGCTCCGTAGCGCAGCCAACCCGCTCCCGCCGGGGCTGGGCCATAAAAGCGCCGGGAGCCGTCGGGGCCGCGACTGGAGCTGGTGGGAGGTGGTGGTAGCGGTATCCTGCGCGCCTCGGGGTGGGCAGCCCGGCTGGGACACTTCTCGTCCCCGCTCCCAGCGACCGCGCCGGGCTCCCCCCCTCCCCGCTGTCCCCAAGATGCTGTTTTGGCACACGCAGCCGGAGCACTACAACCAGCACTCGACCGGCAGCTATCTGCGGTGAGTCCCCGCGGGGTAACGCAGCGGGATCGGCCCGGGGGAGCCCTTCTGGCTGGGTGCCGCGGTCTTCTTTTTCCCGTCCTTCTCTATTAGCGGAGCTCGGCGGTGCCCCCGCTGCCGGCTGCTGCCTGCCCTGCTCGGCGCGGAGCTGCCTCCTCCTTTGGGGATGATGGGCGAACAGCTCACAATTTCACTTTCTCGACTCGCCTAAACCAGCTTTTTCCTGCCTCTGCACAGTCGCGTTTAATTAAGTGTTCCTAATTTAAGCTCTAAAGGGCTGCGAAACAATAGTCCGCAACATGTGTAGCACAAACCCGTGTTTCCTCCCCCCAAGAAGACAACAAAGCAGGCAACTTTGGGAGTTTCCTTTCTGCTGGGTGCTTATGAATTATTTTTTTTATGAATATCTAAGGCTGGAATCTCAGAGGGCGCCAATGGCTGTGATTGTGCTGAGTTGTGGCACCCTGTGTGCACCCCCAAGGCTGCTGCAGGAGCACACCAAGTCCAGGCAGCACCAGGTTGGACAGCAGGAGGGGGTTCTGCCTCAGAGGGGCAGTGGGCTGGGCTGCCCAGGGTGGTGGGCACAGCCCTGAGATGCTGGAGCTCAGAGACTGCTGGAACACCGCTCTCAGGCATAGGGTTTGGTTATTGGTTGGCCCTGTGTGGAGCCAGGAGTTGGACTTGATGATCCTTGTGGGTTCCTTCTATTGCGGGGTACTCTATGGGTTTGTAGCATCACAGTGTTGTGGGATCATCCTGTCTGGGTCAGGCTTGACCATGCTGTTTAGCATACTGAATGTTTGTTGCTATGGGGGTTCTTGAGCTGGGGCTCAAAGACCTTAACTCACATTTATTGGAATGTTAAGTGATGGCTTGAGATGCTTTGGGAAGGTCAGCTGGGTTAAACACCCAGTTCTCGTGGAGAGCTGTAATTCTGACCATTTCCTGGGAGCCTGTTGAGACGTGCACTTCTAGAGAGAGCCCTCTGCTCTGAGCTGTGCTTCCCAGAGCTGCCCGTGCCCACAGACTGGCTGAGACTGCACCAAGCAAGCTGAAGTTGTGCAGTCCCCTTCCCATGGATCATACTTCTGTACAGTCAAAGCCTTTTCAACATCTATGTAAGTTCTGATGTACCTCAGCGCGGTGTGTATTTGTTAGGACAGTAAGACAGTGCTGCAGAGTAACCCTGTAGATCTTCATTCATTGTCACGGGAACCCTGTGTGTATCTCACTCTGTACCTCCATCTGCCTGAGCCCTGCCTCAGACACCTTTCTCCCTTCCATGGTACATTGTCCAATCCTTGGTCAATGACAGAACCCCAGTGCTCCAGCATAGCGGTGAACATCGGGAGAGTTTGAGGATCTCACCCACCTGCTTTCCTCAAGACTTGGTTTGCAGCCTTGAGCTAAGAGTTGAGCAAATACTGCCACATCTTTTATACTTACACCTTAGAGCTTCTTTCAGCCCCTTGTTCTCATCTTCTTTCTGTGTTGTGACCACTTTTGGCAATGTGAAATATTTCACAGGGGGTTGATCCAAAGCTGTGGAATCTATTCAGACATCTTCTGAGGCATTTCTCTCACTTCATTACCATGGTAAATCATCATCACTGAGAGGAAAAAACCCTCTCTATGGCCACAGTTGGGTAAGAGCAAGCGGTGGTTACGGCAATGATGCCAGCAAGTAAATGGGGCTGGGTGCCTTGGAGTTGGTGGTAGTGCAGAGGGGTGCAGCTAGGGGGGAGAATGGAAACAGAGGGGTGTTCCTTTGTCCCCGCTTATAAGCGGGGTGGCACAGTGTGCTCTCTGGCTTTGTTTCTCCAGGAACAGGAGCCCTGTGTTTGAGCTGGGTGCTTCAGCTCTCTGCTGCAAACTGCTGCCCCGTTTCACTGGTGACCTGGGCAGCCTTCAAGGTTGTGGGTGTTAGGATTCAGTGCAAGGTGGATCATTAACTGAACAGGCAAGGAAAATTCGTAATGGCCTTTCCATAGGAAGCATGCCTGTATGCACGGGCATGCTCCTGAACAGTTCTTATTAGAGCTTCTTGTGTGTGGGAATTCCAGGCGGAACAGAACTGTGCCCAGCCTCCGCTGGGAATCTCGGGTCTTCATGCATATAGAGGGAATGGACGGGGAGGGAGATCTGATTACTTACACTGAATTGTCTCTGTGTTCAGCGTAATCTTTCTAATTGGGAAGGATACGGTGTCTTAAGTAGGTGGACACAACAACCAGAGAAGTTAGAGGTGTGGGAAAGGCTAATGTGGCTCTCCAGCATTAGATGTGCGAAGATAAGGATGCTGGTTCCTGGCATCTCTTTGTGCTAATGGCTCTGTTGAGCTCTCAGCATTGCTGACATCTGTTCTGCTTGGAGTTAGCGTGGGCCGGGAGCAGTCTGGCTGCGAGTCAGCATGCAGGTCAGTGCAAATGTCTTGTAAAGGAGCGAGATCTGGGATTGCACCCAGCTCCTCGTGAAGCTGCTGCTGGGCACCTGTGTGCTTCCATGAAAGCAGAAGTTGCCTTGTCACATTATGGAGGCTAAATTTATTCTTAGCCATCATAACTCGGTGTTCTTCTGGAGATCATCTCCATTATCTCAAAGCATACAGATCAAATCCAGATTGAGAGCGGAATATTCCATAGAGTCTTTGTAAATAAATGCGTGTGAATTGTGTGTTTCAGAGATGTCCTTGCGCTGCCGATCTTCAAGCAGGAGGAACCACAGCTGTCTCCTGAGAATGAAGCCAAACTGCCTCCCTTTCAGTACGTCCTCTGCACAGCCACATCCCCTGCTGTGAAGCTGCACGAAGAAACCCTGACCTACCTCAACCAAGGTAGGGTTTGTACTGTGTGGAAGAGGGCACATATCCTGGGAGTGATTCATGAGAGAGAGATTGAATTCCATACTGGTGCCTCACTGGGAGGGCAGTGGGAAGGGAAAAGAGGGAAAGAGATGGGAAGGGGATGGAGGAAAGGACCATGTGGCATGTAAGCGTAAAAAAATTAAAGATTCCTCAACTGATACAAAATGATGAAGCACCGTTGATTAATTGTTGACTTAAAACATCATGCACAGTTTGATGTAGACAGGTACTGACTTGATCTCCAACAATCTGAAATACAGCCTCCTACCTGCATCTTGAAAGGCCAGATGAATTCAGCAGGTGGGCAAGCTTCGGACTCGGGGAGGGACCTTGACATTGCAGGCCCTTGAGAGCTACTGGAGGGCATCATTGCTGCAGTGGGTGAGATAGCAAGTACCTGTCGGTTTCTCAGTGCTCTCAGCAGAGGATGGTGTTGCTCCCATTGGCTGGGTAATGTGACTCTGATCTGCTGAGTCCCTGACTTGACAAGTTTATGGGGTTCACAGTAGCAAGGTCCTCCGTAATGGACCTCATAGCATAATTTTTATGCAAGGCCCTGAGTTTCCCTAGGCGTTTTTTTCCTTTGTCAGAATTTGTGCATACACATCTGTGGTTGGAGGTTGGCTGTCTCTTTGTAGTACCTCCTGCATATGGGTCCCAGAGGGATCAGACATCTCCAGGCACAGACTATGCAAAAACATACTACACTTTATTTCTGCCAGTTTGATAACAAGGGCATTACAATAGCATCAGCCTGAGGGCTGTCTGCCCTGTGTTACTGGTGTCCCCTCTGGCTTCTGAGCACTGCCCCAGCTCCTCAAGCTCTGTGCATTGAGTGTGAAGCTCACTTCAGTGTCTCTCTGTCTGGATTTCTCTCAGTGCTTGTGCAAAACAGAGCCCTGACCCTCCCCCCCATCTCCCCCTGGGCTCTGACACCCTTTGGGTGTGTCTGGCTGTTGGATCTGTTTTGTTGGTAGGCCCAGAGAGCCCTGCTAGAAAGATCCATCAAGTGCTGCAGGCTTTACCCAAGAACCTCAGATGCCATGTAGATTGGAGGATGCTTGAGGTTTGTGACTGTATTCCCAGTTTATCCATTCAAATGCAGCAAAATCCCAGCAGCTGACATGGGGCATGTTAAGGGTGAGATGAGCATAGACTGTGTTCTGCTTACTGTCATGAATAGTTGTCTCCTGCTCCATCCTGACACAGTACTGACTTAATTCCTTGACCGGCCACCGGTTGTCAAGTATCTTCTGCACCTGTCTTCCATCTTCCACGGGAGAGTTGGGGATGTGCCCTGGGGTGTGAGGCTGGACAGTTTGGAGGAATAAAGCAGGGGTGAGACTGGCGGAAGCCATGCAGTAGGCAAGAGCTGAGAAGGGATTTGGGGAAGAACTGTAATGCTGTTTCTTTGCCATGAAAGATGGAAACAGCATCTTTTCTTACGGGATCTTCAAGGTAATTAGTTGTAAAAGATGCTACATCTCCTTCCTTCTAAGTTGAACAGTTCATTGCCTTCTATTCTTGACAGAAACTTCACATCTTCCTGCCGCCTTCTTAGCAGTGTTCTTACCTTGCTTCTTTAAGTTTCCTAAGCAATTTGTCTTCCACCTTACACTGTGCTCCTCTTAGTTTCTTTGACATCCTCTTGACATTCAGTTGAAATTCAAGGCTATGCAGTATGCCTGCCTTAAAAGCCATTCTGCCATACTTGGCAAGTTGCTTCAGAATCAACACCAGCAGCTGCACTCCTCAACATTCCCAACATTGACTCTTTCTGGTAGGAGGGGCAGGTCTTAGCCCTAAACTACTCTTCCTCTATGCTCTGTCATTTAGATTAAAATCCCTTGCCTGTGCTAGTTAGGAAAAAGGGACTGGAGTCTGCTCCTGTAGGGATATGACCTGCTTATGTAGTCACTGAGGTTGGTTGTGTATACAATAAGAGGATACTAAGCACAAGTTTCCGTCAGCTGTGGTCAGAACCAACAGATATTTCTCTGATGTGATATTAGTGGGGATGTTGCTTGGGGTTAAAAAGTTATGATTTGTCTTGCAATAGGTTTTTATGCTTAGGAATGCCTACGTAAAAGAAGATTTATTTTCTATTAACATCTGTGTTAAGAACTTGTTCTTTTTCTCTCGAGCTCATGAATAAAAAGTAACAGCAGAAATGAAAATTCTTGAGGCAGAAGAGAAACACTTCTGTGGAAACTACTTTTTTTTTTTTTTTTTTGAGCTGAATAGTTTCCCAGAGGATACCTACTGTGCAGTTATTTTCCTCTCACTCCTCCAAAGTCAGAGGAAAGTGCTGCAACTCCTCATGGGTTGAAACCTGTTCAACAGAAGCCAGGGAATCCCACCCAGGTGCTGCCATGCAGTTCTGAATTGCTCTGAGTACAAGCTAGGTTAAGACTAACAGCAAGTTCATCATCATACTAGAAGAGCTATGCTGTGTGAGTCTGAGGTGGGACATAGAGGAAAACTCAGGGCAGCTCAGGTCTTGGTAGCTGTAGCATAGCAGAAGAGCTGATTGACCTCAGCGTGCTGTGACTGTGGTGCCATTCCGTAAAGCAGCATAGACCATTCCCTATACCTTATTGCCTTACACTGACCATAAGCAAAGGGACACTTCTTGCACCTTACCCTCTTTCTGTGCTTATCGTGGTCTGGCTAAACACTGTTACACAAAACTTCCTTCTTGCGTGTATGCTTGAGTTTTGGGTCAGATGACCTTAGCAAATGGCTAACTTCATTAATGTGTCCTTCTACCCTGTCTGTGCTGAGAGCTTCAGTCACAGCTGGCTCCTAGTAACAAAGATATACAAAGAAAGAGTGGCTGTCCCAGTTCCAACAAACCCAGTCACCTCCAGTGCAGTGACATATCCAGACTATAAGACTGGTTTGGGGATTTTTGGCTGTTTCACTGTTTGGCTGTCTGACTTGCAGTATGTTATCCAAACATACTTCCCTGGCTGGAGCTCTTCACTACTCAGTAGCAGACCTTCTGTCACTGTGCAGAGCTACGCTCCCTGCCTTGGGATGCTCATTCAGGGCCAGTTCAGTGTTGGTGAGTGACCAGCTCAGTACATAGCCCATGTACAGAAATAGGTAGAAGAAAGGTCTGGTCTTACTGAGCACGATGGCTTCTGCTGAGCCTTGGGTGGCCCTGGGGAGTTAGTGGCACTGTGGAGGAAGAGGACTTTAGCCCTAACTCCCCACAGAGGTGAGGGAAAAATCCAAGTGGAGTCCTGATCTGGAGAGGCTGTTCTTAGCAAGGGTGAGGGTGCAAAGGGGGAGGTTGTGTGAAGTTGACTTGGGGACGTTCACCAGTGGCAGGCTCCCAAGCTTGTCTGCTCTGGTCTGAAACTATAAATGCTCACTGGCCACAGCTCTAGAAGTAGCCAGTAAATCAAGCACCTAGAGTCAAATCCTCAGCTCGCTTTCCAAAGACTGACTCATTACACTTGTCTTTCCCGATCTGTTCCCTTCTGTGTCCCACATTCCTGGAGAAATTGGAGCCAGAGCCCGGTTAGTCTCAATTCAACATGATCTTAGTTTGGTATTCCTTAAGGCAGTCTGTATGGTCAGAGATCTTTACTGGACTGCATTAGAATTACTCATCTGACAGCTGTAATATAGACATGTTACCATGGTGTCTTGAAACCACTTCCCCTTTGGTCCACGAAGCTGGTAAAGGTGTGTCCTCACACAAGGAGCTGCTGCTGGCACTGCTCCCTTGGTCAGGGAGCGCTTCTGTTGACAGAGCTACGCTGTCCAGAAGTCTGCAGCACAGCATCACCTAACGTTTTTTGGAACTAGCCTGCCTTTTAGCACTATTGCAGTGTCTCTTGTGGATAGTGATTTTTTCAGACAAACAATCAACCAGCAACCATATTACAAACCACTACTTTAGCAAGAGGTCTTGGTGCAGTTGCATGTTCCATGGTCTGCAGTCATATGGGGTGTGGTTTGAGCAGGGCTGGTTGAAACTAGTTTCAGACATGGATAGAAATGGGAGTAATGAAGGTGGTTCCAGAAATTGCACCAGGAGGAATGCAGAGGAAACAAGGACTCTACAGCAGATCTGAATGCTAATAAATGTGAGGAAATAAAATCATTAAAAAAAAAAAATTAAAAAAGGGCACACACACAAAAAAGCCCAACAAACAACACAAAGCAAAACTCACTGCCCAAGGGACTTGGCTTGTAGTGCCAGAACCACATGTGGAGTGTGAGCTGTTCCAGTCATGATTTTATTTCATGACCAGTGTTGGGTTGGCTCAGAGCCAGAGGTCTAAATTGCTCGGAATAGAGGGTGGGTCGGGCTGATGGCAGGAGTCACTGAGACCCAGCTGTGTGCCAGACCCAGCCCTGTCCCTTAGCAGTGCTTGAGAGTAACAGGCCATCACCTGCCTGTGAAGTTTTCCTGCTCTCCAGGTCTGTGGTTTATGACTTGTGGTCCTCAGCCATGTGAGGATTTTCACATACAGCCAGTTGGGGTTAGGAAGGCTGGCCACCTCTGCTTCGCAAGGTCTTCCAAGAGTTAGTTAGTTTTATTGCCAGTCCTAGACAGTTCGGAAAACAAACAAGCCAAAAACCCAAACCATGAGAGAAAACCACGAACATCCGAGAAGACCTGTGATGTTATTGGGAGCATAGCTGTTGTGGTGCATAAGCAACAGATGCTTCACAAAGCTAAAGATGGACTGAGCTGGGTTCTGTCACGCACAAACAAAAGCTCCAGATATTGGGTCCTCAGGAGTGGATCCAGGTCAAGATATGTGTGTGCACACTTGTACACTTGAAACTGCTGTTGTAGATTTTTTGGCTGTTGTCCTGCCTCAGCTCACTAGAGACATGTTGTGGTTTCGCTTCCAAGGAAAGGCGCGGAAAGCGCAGAGGACAAATGGAAGGTGGTTGCTTGGGTAGATGTCATTGCTTACAACAAAACCTTTGCCTCCCTTAAAACATTTAAAGTTCATACAGTTGGCTAATCTTCTACAGGCAAGGAGCTCAGTTTTAAATACTGAGATTTACAGTAAATGAAAAAAGCTGTTTTCTGTTGACGTTAACTCATACGTAATTGGGTTTTTATGGGGTCACAACTGTCGGAATGTTTGTAGTTTTCCTGGAACAGTTCTTTATTTGCCTAAATGAAGTGTAGAGAAGACTGATTGACCAGCTCTGGCTGGGTGTGCTTCTGGTTTAATTATAGCTCTGCTTGTGGGGAGACTTTTGCTTTGTCCCATCAGAAGAACCAACTCTCCCTATAAATCGCTGCTGCCACTGGTGTTTCACGCTGCTGGTGGCCTGTCCCTTGTGAACGTGCACTCTACCTTTGCCTGAGTGTCACTGAGGCTGTGAATATCAGGTGCTTCCTGGTGGCTGCCCACCTGTGCATCCATCATCCCTATGGCACGCAGTGTGACACGCTGTTCTGCTCCTCTCCTCCTTTCCTGGCTTCGGGTAGCTTCAAGAAGTGCCTGTCAAAGGCTGTCTTCTGTTTCTCAGGATGTTTTTTTATTTTTGGTTCTTGTGCTGCACTCCTTCGTTTTTGGAGAAAGCATTTGTCTCCTACCTTACTCTGAAGACAGCTCTGATGTCTCAGCTGAAGCCGTTATTCGTGCTAGCAGTGATTTCCCCATATGCTTGGCAGCTCTATCTTTGCTTGGCAGCCCAGGATAAACAACCCTGTCTCCAAACCACACCATCCCTAAACTCACTATGAATCTTGCTTCAGATGACAGGGCACCTCTGCATAAGTAGAGCATCTGACTTCTGTTGCCCTTAGGAAGCTAGAATCTCAGTTGTCTTTTAACCAAGAGCCTGTTTTCTATTCATTTGGTAATACTTCTGTTAACATCTGGATGAAATTCAAGTGGGATTGTGAACTTGCTGGATTGTAGCCTGTGCACAACTCCTACTGGAAGCCCCTAGACTGCATTTTGTTCTTCCACTTCCATAAATCTTCAATATCTGTGAAGGAAGGAAGTGCTCAGAAATAGCTTTGAGTATAGTGAAAAGTCTGAATATCTACAAGTTTTTTTTTCTTTCCCTGCCTTTTTTTTTTTTTTTTTTTTTAACTTTTCTCTGTTATCCATATCTCCTTTGAGATTTCTGTGATTTTGAGAGAAACTTTTGTCTAAGTTTCTACATTTGGACTGTATCAATGAACTTGTCAATCTGAGGTGATATTTCAATTTTCCAGTCACTTTCTCCCAACTTGTAGTATCCTTCCTATAAGACGTATGTTAGCAGTAACTTAGTTAACCTTGTCAAAAGGATGATGTTCTCTGTTTCTATGGGAATTATGTATGATACCTTATCTCCAAGGAGGCTGGAAAAAAAAACAAACGTTTTTGCCTTCAACCAAGCATTTGTTTTATGTTTCTGAAACTATACGGCATGTACTCGAGCAGTAAGATTTCTCTTGTCCTGGCTTGCTGTTGTATTTCTGAGCTATGCTTGCTGTGATGGGACATTTGTCAGTTGGAGTAGCCAGGTGCACAAGTGGGGCTCCCTTTCTCTAGCACATTTCTCCACATTACTGCAGAAATGTGGTGGAGGGGGTGATTTCCCTGAGGGCTGATTGGGGTCAGCAGTCACATTCGGCCCTTCTGCATCCCTCTTCAGCACCCTCACCAGGGACCATTCTTCTTAGTTATCTGAAGCTCAAGTAAATATTACACACCAAGCTAGTCTTGCAGAGCTATAAAACCTGTTGTCCAAATTGACTCAGTACAGGTTGAAACCAGAAAAAGCCTGCCTGATTTAATTACACTGAGGGGGCTAAGCTTTTCTGAGCTAGTCAGATGTGACCCAGATAGTCCTGGGTGTACATGCTAGAGAGGTGGAAATACAGGAAGAAATTATTTTCTCAAGTCAGATTTTTTTTTCCCTGTTTTCCATTAGAAGGCCATCATTTCTTCATTGATTTAATTTGTTTTAAAAATCAAAACTTATACCGTGTCTTCAATTAGGTGGGATTATAGAATCGTGGTATTGTAGGGGTTGGAAGAGACTTCTGGGGACCATCAAGTCCAGCTTCCCTGCTAAAGCAGGTTTCCTGCAGATTAGTTGGTGGGGTTCAGCAGAGTAGACGAGGTGTGTGCAAGAGAAGAACAAGTGCACACAGTGACGGTAACAACTGAGAGTGTTTCTGAGTCTGTTAGCTGTTTTTGTATCCTTGTTTCAAAGTTAGGCTGTGGTCTTGAAGGAGTTACATATACATCCCACTCCTTTGAGTGGAAAGCACTGTAAATGAAGAGTGTTTATTTTATGCCTGTTAGCTATGAAGTGTCACTACTGTAAAATGAACTATCCTCAGAAGTCTGGGAAGATGAGTGTTTAGCCAAATGTTCATATAGTAAATGAGCACTGGAGTTTTCTTCCATAAAACTTTGCTCTGAGGCACGTATTTGGCTTTCCACAAGAAAGAGGCGGAAAAAGAGAAAGAAGGGGACAAAGAAACCCCTCCAGAGCTCTGTAAAAGGAGGAGAAGCCCAGGAAGAGGCATGATGACAGTGCAGCTCTATGGTGTGGTCATGGAATTGGTCCATTAGGTTCCTCTGGTGGTAATGGCAAGTAGGGCAGGTATTTTTGGTACTGCACTCAGATGGGTAGCGAACTCCATTGGAAGTGGCTCCAAACAGTGGGACCAAGATAGCTTTGCTGCAAAGTGAAACAGGCAGAAAATAAGTGAACAGATGGGTGAGAGACTGCAGATACTGAAGTAAAGCATGTGTGCAGGGAGGTTGGTATAGCCACGTTCAGAGAGAGATACTGCAAACGAGGAGTTTATGACCATTGGTCTGACCGGACAGCTTGATACGGATGCAGTCTGGACACTGAATACCAGCTGCTGGGAAGCTGTGGCCAGGGAAGGGTTGACTGTCTTCGCCCTGCCCCATCCCTGGCCACTTATAACTGGCTGCTCTTGAAGATGAGATGTGGGACATGATGGATTTGGTGTGTCAGAATGACTCTTATGTTCCTTTTGCTTTGCCTGGCCCACAGTTTGTCCTCCTCTGCAGGATTTCCATGCTCCTAGCATAGCGGGAGCTTTCAGGGTGGCCTATTGTGTAGCAGCTGAATTCACAATATCCTCTGGATAAACATCTCCTAGAGCATCTTGTCAAAGGAGGATGCAATAAGCAACTGCAGAATATCCAGAGCTATTTGTGGCCTGGAAAGGGCCTTGTCTTGAGAGTGTCTGCACATGGGACACTTTGGTAGGTGTTATGCTAAGCTGTGTACTTTTGCTTTTGTCTGTCTTAAAAGGTGTGGGCAATCAAGCATGCAAGTTGAGATGCCAGCTCTGTCACTCCTGCCTGTTTACTCTGTGGACCCATTAATCTTGTCAGATAAATGTGTGTGTGTGCCTGATGGCCTAAATAGTTGCATTTGGTTGCTTCAAAGGTGATCCTCCTGCCTGCTGGATGTGCCTTGGGCCAGGGGGTAAAAGCTGTTTCTTTTTTCCTCCCCCCTCCTTCTGCATGCTGCATTCATCTGTCAGCATTCCTTTGCCTTTATCTTTGCGCTATTTAGGATGTCCATATAAACTTGCTAAATGGAATTTTTATTGGCCAGCTTGGCTTAATAATCAAACAGTTTCCAGGCTGGTTCTGTCTAGTGCTGTGTGGATCCATTCTGTGAAAGAGGACTAGCAATTATTATTTTTTTTTCTTGTCTACTGACTTCTATCACAGATATTGCTCAGTGTAAGTTTAGGTTTTAATTAATTGCTGGAAAGGCAAGCAGACAACTTGGCTAGATTAAGTAAGACTCAGATTGGTCTGGAACAGCAGCAGCCTAATAGAAAGTCAGTGTATCGTATCAATGCATTGTGCAGAAAACCACAGAATGCATAGTGGAAGTGGCCCTTGAAACATAACACCAAAACACTCAGAAATGAAAGCTGGATATTGTGATTGTGTAGCAAATAAACATGAAAAAAAATGTAACTTTTGAGTTTAGGATAATCTTTTGAAATCAGAAGCTCTCAAGAGTTACTCGTGGCTGGAACTGAGATGGCTTGTGCCTTCTGAGTATGTGAAAGCATTCCTTTCTTGCACCAAATTTTTCATCAGCTGTATTAAATTGTTAACTTTCAGTTCTTTTGTTCCCAAACTAAGTGGTCATACCTGCATTTAATATGCATTAATGGCCAAAGACAGTAAAAATGAAGACAGTAAACAATCTATAAATCCTCTTTAGGGTAGACGCAATGGCTTTATGAATCACCAAGCAGGAACTCTGTGGACTTGGGTGGTTACTACTTCACTGGATATTACTCTTGTTTGTAAAGCAGAGTTGCTCAAACCCTAGCCTAGGAGGTGATTGCATAAATTTGCTGTTGCTCAGGGACTGTCTGCTCAAAATACAAATTGCACTGTATCATCACCCGCCCAGGTTTTTATTGGTGCCCCAAAAGCTTCCAATGAAGCTGGGAGACAAATTGCATCTCAGGAATTTAATGTGGTTATTCAAATATTTATTGCCATTCTGTTCCCTGCCTGAGGTAGGGAAGAAGGCTTGTGGCAAGCTCTGTGCGAGGAGCACCGGGTTGTGCATTGGCATCAGCTCTTCTGGGGATTTGGTGTTCAAAATGCTTTCTTCATGTTGGATAGTGGTAAAAGCGCTGATAGCTGGCTTCAGGTGCCCTTGTTTGTGTATGTACCATACTGCAGCATAACCTGAGACCAGGTAGGTTGGCAGCTCTGGCTGTTGTGAGCCCTTGCTGCCTTGGTGTGGTGCAAGTACGGGCAGTGTTGAGAGCATGATAGGGAGAAGGTTTCAGCAGGTTGAACCTGCCACCGCTGCTCTCCATTGCCACAGATGTTTCCATAGGGTTTTTCCTTCCCTGTAAGCCCAGCATATGTTAAACCTTCTTCAGCTGAGGAGCAGCTACTGCCCTGGTCAAGGTCAGACTGTTTGATCATATCATTGCAAAGTCTCAGCATCAGTACATTCTGCAACTCTCTCTGACGTTATTACCAAGCATTGACTTGTAGCTATCTAGTATAGCCTATATTAATGAAGAAATATAAAGACAGTACTGGCGAACTCACTGTATTTCAGTTGTATTTTTTGGCCTTTGCCAGTTGCAGCCTATCATGGGAACTGGGAATACAGTTTGTTTTAGTAGCACTTGCAACTGTATTTCTCTACAGATTTAAATACTAGAGTAACAGCGATTTAGCTAGAACATTGACAGCCCATGAGCGATAGGGCTGGAGAGTCACTGGTATTGGATTCTGTGTGCCAGAGCCTTGAGCTACTTCTTAGCTGTTGGCTCTTCAGTGCCAATGGGAATATGAGGAATTGGGACCAAATTCTCACTGAGAGTTCCACAGAAGGAAATAAATTGCTTGAATTTTGGCTGGAAGCCATCTTGTTTTGATAACTGCTCTGTGTAGTAACTGGAGTTGAACACTTGGAGGCTGAGGGGAAAGTAATTAGCATGAAATACTGTTCTGAGTGAGGCATATCATGGCATGAACTGAGTACCATGTCTTACATCAGATGACCCATATATCTTTCATCAAAGCATTTTACTTCTTATTTGACTTTCCATTTATCATTAACTCTGTCTCCACAACAGTTTTCTGTCTTACCAGTGGGCAGAATATGTTTCTGACTCAATCCAAGCAGAATCCCTCCCATCAGGATGAGGTGCATGGTGCAAGTTATCTGCTGGGTTGCAGGATGGCTCCTGTCCCACACAACTGCTTGGAAGATGCATGCTGCACAGTTCTTAAGTGCTTTATATCAGTTTGAAGAGAACATGATCAGTGTTTTTATGCAGATTAATTTCTTTCATGTCATAGGAATTGCAAACCAGGCTGCCAAAAGAGTGGGGTATATATCAGAATGTAAAGGTGTCACAAACTAAGGCCTGCAATACTTGCTGAATGGAAGTGCTTGTGGCTCAGCCATTGCCTTCCTCTGTAGCACAGGTCGTGTCACTTCTGTGTCCCTGTAACAATATCTGAGTACAGTCACAGATGTATTCTACTGTCTCACAGAAGCTTATGGTCTCAAATTCTAAGCTAATTTTCTGTAATGATTAGACTGATATTTTCTTGGGAGTGAATTGCAAATGCAAGAGATGCTTGACTGTGTAAATTCATTTCAGATGATGAACTGCATCACTCTGATTTTGTGAACCTGAGCCTGATTTTTTTATATTGATACAGTGGTATTGGTTATGTGGAGAGATATTGTATATCTCTCATAAAACTGCCAAGTGAATCATAATAACCTGTGTCAATGGGAACACTAGAGAGTCTCTTGTGTTAGCAAGGGAGACCTCAATTTCAGCACTGTCATTTACAACATCCACTTTTGTTGTCCAGTGATCTCTAAAGGGAGATCACTCTTCCTAATTCAGTTTACTTTTGTGCAAAGAGATGGGTTAAGATCTGTGTGTGTTTCCAGTGCTTAATTTGGCACTTCAAATGGTTTATTCTTCCCCTTCTGCATCCTTTAAGCCACGTGCTGGATTCAAGGGTCACTTCCTGTTTGCAGAACCTCTATTGACATCAGTAGGAGTGCTGTGCAAACATTTGAGGCTCCAATATGGCCCCTCTTGTCCTCCACCCCTTGCCCCAGCCATCTATCTCTGCTCTGGTGATAGGGTCTGTGTTCACAAGGGCAAATGGGAGAGCCAGAATTCCCAAAAAGGAACCTGACTGAAATGCAGTGCCCTTTTGACATGTAAGTCTTGTGTTTCTATGGCCAGAAGTGTAGCATTCTTCTCTCTGCTGGTAGCAACTGCTCAGAGGGAGATCTATCTGCTTTGTAGTTTTCTGCAGGGCCGGTTCAGAGGAGAAGCTGGTCAAACCAGAAGAACCAAACTGCTCTCCCTCTTGGTGCCTGCCTTGTTGTAACTGCGCATTTTTTCAGTAAAAGGGAGGATATCACGTTGAGCAAGAAAAACTAGGTACTCAGGATATGTTATATGTTCCTATCCTGCCTCTTTACCAGCTATAGGTTTGTTGTGCAGTTGGTCTGATACTATAAGCTTTTGTAATGCCTTTACCATTTGAGCATAAGTTTTTGGGATGCCAGTCTTCTTGGCCTACTGTCAGCCTTGGAGAGTGATGGTATTTCATGAACCAGCTAGAGGAACTCTACTGAACTGGCTCAGTCTGTTATGTCAAGGAGTCTGTGTGTGTGTGGGGGGGGTCTAACTCCCTCTCAGTGGGGATTTCAAAGGGATTGGTCCTTGCACCTACTGTAATATGCAGTGTTGCTTTCATACATTTCTGAAGGAGGATTTGTGCACTGGGCAGCCACATCTGAGGCCATATGGAACAAATCTTGTCTTTCTGGTTCGCTGAAACACATTGCAACCCTGGCCTTGCTGACCTTGGCAGAACAGTGACTAGACCTTTGTGCAGCAGCTCTTCACACAACTTTGCTTCAGTAGAAGGGGCAGATGAAGGCAACACTGTTGTAGAGGGAAACCAGGTCTCAAGCACTGTGGTGGCTTTGTGGAGGGTGACCAGAAGGCTGTAACAGGCCTGGGAGACAGAATGCAATTGGTGCCTGAGTGCTTTGAGCAGCCAACAGACAAACCTTCCCCTTAGATTTCTGCTGTGCTTTAGTTCCTACTCTATTACTGGGGCAAATGCATTATGTTATCAAAAATGAGCTTTCCCTGATCAAACGTATGCTTTATTAGCCACGTAAATGCCAGCATGACTCTCTCATTGCTACAACATATTAAACACCTTGGAAATGTTTCCTTAAACTCTAGGTCAGTCTTATGAAATCCGTCTACTTGAGAATAGGAAATTGGGAGAGTTTCAAGATTTAAACACAAAATATGTAAAGGTAAGGAGAAACATAGATTTCTTTTCTTCCTGCTACTACATACAGCCTTTAATGAAGGGCCTGATCTTGCTCACACTGAGACAATGGAAGATACTTTGCCATTGTTTTTAATGGGAGCAGGGCTGACGGAGTTATTCTGAGTGCTGGAGTTTCACGGGACTATGCAGCTTGGCTTTAAGAGACTTCAGGGGAACCTCTGCTCTGTTTGTGATCATGACCCCAGAGTTTCACTGTGAATATTGGGTTCGGGGGAATCCCAAAGTTCAGAGGTGAACATGGTCAAAACCGCAGGCCTTTCTCCCTTCTTACCCGAGCAGCACCTGTGTTGTTCCATTTCATGTCATGCAGAAGACCCTGGCCTTCACACCCTTCTGCCACACAGATTCTGCATAGCTCCAATATACTTCAGTAATGAGCATTATTTTGAAACATATAGAACTTGGTTGTTTCTGTTCAAATTCAAAAAGTTGGCTCCAGATCTTGTTTCTGGATCCAACCTTCAAGCCTTCCTCTCCCAAATTCTTGGCTGTTCTGCCTCAGGATTTCTTACGAGAAGTTGGGACTAATTGCAAAATTTAGATTCCAATCTGGACTTCAATTGTCCAAGTTTAGGCAGGTCCACACTTGGCTTTTGTCCCATTTCAGGAAGCATATGGATTTGGATTCCAATTTTGCAGGCATTCCCGCTGTGGCTTGCTTGCTTTGTAGCTTGGGTTTGATTTGGGCCTTTCTCAGGTTCACTGGCAAAATTTACTCACTCATTTGATATGCAGGGCCCCAGTAGGAGCAGGGAATTGAGAAACTGGGAGGTAAGGGGCCATTATCTCATGCTAGTGTAGCACTCAGAGTGTCCAAAAGGATTTATCATTTAGGGGTACCTTGGACTTGTCTGCCCTGGGGATTGCCCTTATTCCAGCCTTTTGTCTCCAGTTGTTGACGAGGATGGACCATTGCAGGCCAGAGATGAAACTTCCCCTATTGCAGTAGCTTTCCTATTCTGTACTCCTTTAACTACACTGGGCAAATCCATTGTCAACAACTGGTGGTTAATGACTGGAATCAAGTTTATTTCCCATTGACAGGGTGTCTGGGCATGTCAGCTCCACCAGTGCAGGGACAAGTAGACTGGCTTTCAGATGTTCTGATCAGAGTGGGATATACAGGCATGTTACAGACACCTTAAATGCAACTCCCATGTGAGCCATTTTGGATGTGGAGGCAGTATAGTGATGTTTACATGGCATGGCACCTAACATTAGGTGGACACTGCTATAGTGCTTCCAGACCAAAGCTCAGAGAGCTGTGTGGGGCTGTGTTATTCAATGCAGATGTGCCCTGTGAGGGGGAAATTGTGTTGCTTTCTTGCTCCAGGGGTCTCTTAGGAATGTGGGAAACATGAAAATGGGTCTCTTAAGGAAAACCTCTGCTCTCATCGTGAATAGGGGTTAAAAACACGTAGAAGTAACAGATCAGCTTCTACTCTTACACTGGAAAACCAAAGTCATCTCAAGAGAAGGGCCTCTAGATCATGTTGCTCACCTTGCCATCTTTTCTTAACAGAGCATAATTCGTGTAGTTTTCCATGACCGACGCCTGCAATACACAGAGCATCAGCAGCTGGAGGGCTGGAGGTGGAGTCGGCCTGGGGACCGCATCCTTGATATAGGTGAGATTATTTCATTTTGGTTCTTTTGCAGAGTTGGAAAGTGAGGTGCTGAATGCTGTACAGAATGTTTTCATGTGTGGTTTTGTTGTTTGTTTGGTTTTTTTAAATATAATCCTCTCTGAGGAAACCTATATGCTTTGGGTGGGAAATAGATCAAGGACTGCAGGTCACAAATAGATATATCGTGGTTGGATTGGCTTTTCACATGCATCTCGTAATTGTATAGAAATGCTTTCTCTTCTTCAATGTAATATTTTTAAAATTTTAGGGGTTTTCTTCTACAGATATTCCGCTGTCAGTTGGAATCTTGGATCCCAGGGCCAGCCCCACGCAGTTGAACACCGTTGAATTTCTGTGGGATCCATCAAAGAGAGCCTCAGCATTCATTCAGGTAAGAGAGAAATGATATTCCTGTTCTAAATACAGCAATGAGGTATCTTACAAAGACCTGGAGGGTTAGGATAGCCAGCACACAAAGAAGAGAGAAAGGTGCTAATGATAGGATACTTTCTAGTTACTTGTTAGTTTTGAAGTAGTATCTGCTCTAGCTGGGCTATTTAGAAGAAAGGAAAAAAAAGAAATCCACATTGATGTTGCTTTCCGAGTATGAGTTCTGTTTGGAGGAAGCTGTTCACAGCCTGTTAGTTTTGCTTGCTGTCCTTGTTCATAAGTATTTCTCATCTGAAATGCAAGCTGTCTGTTTTTAATCTATATGTGGGATTTACTTAAGTCAAAGGATGCTTTTCCTAGTGCCCTGTTTCCCTCTAGGATTCTTATTCTTCTTTTTTCTTTACTTGAGAAACAGAAATGAAAATATTTTGAACCCTTCTGTCTCTTAGTTTCTAAGGAGGAGTCAAAACCTCATGTTCAGGCAACCCTGCAAGTTTAGGGAATCTAAAACTCATTTTTTTTACAGCTTTGAACACTCTCCAGAGATGAGCACAGCTTTTGTTTTCCCAGGTGCATTGTATCAGCACAGAATTTACTCCACGGAAACATGGAGGAGAGAAAGGGGTGCCTTTCCGAGTGCAAATCGACACCTTTAAGCAGAATGAAAATGGTGAATACACAGAACATTTGCATTCTGCCAGCTGCCAGATCAAGGTGTTCAAGGTAAGAAGTAATTTTGGCTTTGACATCAACTAGGTTAAAGAAAGGTTAACAGTTAAATTCAGTTTGTAAACTGTGAAGGAATAGTGCCAATAGCACAGTAAAAAAACAGAACTGGATATGCTTAAAATCTTAAACAGAACTCTTGCACACAAAACAACATAAGCCCTGAACTACACAGCATTTCTAGTTAAATTCCAATAACCTAAGTGTCATGCTGACACTGGTGCCAGTCCACTGTGCCTTGAACAGTATGCACATGGAGATCTGGGCTGTGCAGCTGTCTTAAATAATACTGAATGAAAACCAAGAACTCAAACCTTGACTGGTTGAAATGAAAACCCATCAGATGTCGGTGTGTCGGTGCACAAAATAAATCTCTGTGTAATACAGCTGACTAGTGTCTAGAAGCCATTGCCTTTTACTAGTTCTTGTCCTGAAGGTGATGTATAGGAAGGTAGCTCTGCTATAGCAGAGAGATTGGGACTAGATGGTCTTAAAGGTCCCTTCCAACCCAAACCATTTTATGATTCTGTGATTCTGTGTATCATCAGCGATACAAAACATAGTCCAGATACTAGGGAATATAGATGATGTTTTAAATCATTTTGAGTCAACATATTATGCTGATGATTTTCAGGATATATCCACTGTGTTTGAGTGTCTCCAGGCAATTAAGAAAGAATGGGCATTGCCAGTTTCTTTGATTCGATCTTCCATAAAGAATGAGAGCATAACTTGGAGATCTTAAATACCCTTTGCTTTTTGCCACACAATTTCTCTCATTGCTACTTGGAGGAGAGAAAGACGATTGTGTACATCTCCAAAGCTCCTAAATGGACATGGCAAACATGGAGCCACTTAACAACAAGATTTTTATAGCCCTCTTTGCTTGAAGGGTCTGCTGCTCCACTTCTTCTCCTACAAGAAATGTCTTTCCTGTACCTGAAGGGGTGGTGCAAAAGCAGTTGAAATGCATAACTTAGAGGGTTCGTAATCTGAAATAGTTATTAAATCTCAAGATTGTGGTCAATTTATTTTGGAATTGCAGTAGGAGTTAATTGGGAGGGGATGGTGTTATAGAAACAGTTGAGATGTTAGATTAATTTTTCTGTCTGGAGAATGCAGATCTGGTCTTGCTCCGTATGTGGAGCCCCCATAAATCTTAAGGAGTCTTCTGTGAACAGATCAGAAAAAATCTTTTGGCTTCTGTTTTCAAACTTGTAATACTTGGCATAAGGCAAAGCTTGTGCTTGTGCTTATAGCCTAAAGGAGCAGACAGAAAACAGAAGACTGACAGGGAAAAAATGGAGAAGAAGACCACCCAAGAGAAGGAGAAGTATCAGCCTTCCTATGAGACAACTATTCTCACAGAGGTAAAATGTTTTAAATGTATGTTGTACTACTTCAGCATATTGGGAAACAGATTTCAGAGCAAATGCAGTCTAACTGAGCCTTGGAGATTCTTGTGGGAACTGTTACACCAAGATCTGATGGAAACAGAGGGCTTGGTGAGATTATAACATGTCTCTCACTGCTGAAGTTTATAAAAGATGTCAAACTTTCCTATGTTTCAGGGTATAAACCAGCCCTTTACAGCCTGTGTTTAAAAGAAACATTTTTCTATCCTCTGCCTTGCTTCTGGGCACTTGTTATGGCACACAGATGCCAACTGTATGAGGTATTTTCTTCAGAACTGTCTGGCACAGGCTCGTGTTGGACATGGGGCCACTGAACACATGAATAGCTTGACTGATTAAATTATCAGTCTGCTTTTCTGCAATTGTTCCTTGGAGGCTACTGTCACATACCAGCTCTTAGAAGATTCTGGCTCGCTCTCTAGGAATATCTGACTGTCTTATGTTCTATGGATGTGACCGTCTTCCAGCATAGAGGTTAACGTGTTAACCCCTGTCCCCTCATTGCAAAGATGTACGTATGAGCTCATCCCAGGCTGCAGAATTACTAAGCAAAGGGGTTCAAAACAATAGTTTAAAAGCACTGTTCAGTCTCGCTATGGGAATGTTTTGTAGTTTAATTCTTTTTTATTATTATTATTTTTTTTATTTTGAAGTAGCTTGCTGGACTTCTGAAATTGAGGATTTTTTTCTTAATTTAAGTAAACTTCCCATGAGATCCAGCCCCTCCCACTCAATTTTCCTCAAGTTGCCAGAAGCAACCAGGGTGTTTTCTAACTCACCATGGTGATTGTTAATGAGGCTCTTGTGTACACAGACTTAATTCTACTGAGTTGGCAGATCCTAAACTCTTGCTATTAGCTCTGATACACTTTGACATATTGCACAGGGAAATGTGGGTTGCTAAAGAGTTAAATATTTGCTAGTGCTGTATGTGGAGATAATAAAACTCCAAAACTCCAGCTTGTCTTCTTTTAATCGTTACAAACAAGGATCCTGCAGAGCATTTTCTTGAGCTCTTGATGGCAGGGGCTTCTACAGGGCTAGATTTCTCCACTGATTACTGTGGCATAAATACAGAGCAGAGTCACCAGCTCTAGCTGGTTGCTCTGGCTTTATGATGAAGTATAGAATTTGTCCTGAGTTTGTGAAGGCTTTTAGTAGCTTTGTGTCTGTTTTATCTTAAACTTTTTCTTATGTAATAAGCATTTATATCTTGAGCTTTTCAACTAATAGCCAAAGGTTTTAACAGGCTGGTTCAAATTCTGCTTTTTCACTGGTATAAACCTGAAGCAATGCCACTGGAGCGTATTTGTCACTCTTGCCTGGATTTAATTAGGGATGCATAATTGAGACCAGTGGTATTTCTGTATCATTGCTGCTTTCAGTCTGAGTTGACTTACTGGCGTTGCTCTGACTTACAGCTGTGCACACTTTGGCCCAGTGTTATTTGGGGACAGGCTTTGTGAAATGGGAGAAATGTGGAATGCACAACTGGAATCAATCTGGCCCCCTGACAGCCTGCTTGGAGTGCAGCGTAGGATCCATGGCCCGTCTCCTCCTCCCAGCAGGAGCGATGAGCTGAAGTTAGTGGTGTGGCAACAGCATGAATGTGGTATGAGAGGAGAATCAAATTCTTTATTTCCAACCTCATGAAAGTATCCCTGCTGCCTTTCTTCCAACAGTGCTCTCCTTGGCCAGATCTGCCTTATCAAATGAACAGTGCTCCATCTCCAAGCTACAACAGTTCTCCAAACAGTTTCAACCTTGGAGATGGGTATGTAACAAATAAATGCTTTATCTTTTCTGTTGATATGGTATCCTTAGGGTATGTTTCATGTATCCAGGCATTTCATATCCTGGAAGAGTTCAAGGAGGAGTTTAGCTTCTGAGCACCCTTCCTAGAAAAGGAGAGAGATTTTTCACGAAGATATTAAGACCTTGCAGGCAAAAATTCCCCATAATGCAGAAGCGTGTTTGTATGCCCACTGCTTGTGTGATGGCTGGGAAGTGATCATCAGAGAACCACCAGGGCAACTCCCACCATGAATTTCCTCTCTTACTTTTCTGTGGAGGTCAGGAAACGCACTATGCACTGTTCCAGCAATTCCTACTATCTTCCAACAATAGTGTGAGGGGCATTCGGCATCTCTTCAGAGCTGGTATTACTCCCTTTTTATCTTTAGATGGTGAGTTGCATTCCCAATTGAATGGGATTTCAAGAATCTGTATGGAGGAGTAAAACAACCTGAATTCTAAGAAACCATTTAAGGATGAAGGATAAAAAGTAGATGTGTTTAATTCATTAATACTGCCATCATAAAGAAATAATTTTAATGGTTCTAAAATATGCAAGATGATTGTTGATGGCTGAAATACACAGCAGTGAACCTCAGTATCTCTGAGTCATCTCTGCAACACATTTTCCCTTAGTACTTTGGTGTAGTACTTAGTATATGTATTCCCATATAAGTTGTTAATTAATTGATGTCGTGCCACAGATTTTCAGTGAGCAACTTCAACCTATGGATAAAGACAAGCACTGAAATGGCAGAAAGCATTGTTAGCAGAGAGAACTCTTGAGCATTTTTTTAGCCAGTGGTAGATTATTAATCCTATGGGAAAATGCTCGGATTGGATATTACGAAAAATTTATTCTCTGAAAGAGTGGTGAGGTATTGGAACAGGCTGCCCAGAGTTGGAGTTGTTGTCCCTGGAGGTGTTCAAGAAAAGGGTAGATGTGGCACTGAGGGTTTAGTAGGCATGGGGGATGGGTTGATGGCTGGAGTAGATGATCTTAGTGATCTTTTTTAACCTTAATGATTCTATGAAAATCCTATCAATATTTTGAGAGAGTCTATTTGAAATGTGTTTTTGTCTAATGCAGGTAACTTGCAGCTTACTATGTTTAAAATAACACCAGGGCTGAATTAGAAGGCCCTTTATTATTCAAATTTAGTAAGAATTGCTGTTAGACAATGTTAGAGGGTTTCTTGCTCATAGAATTGTTGATTTCAGCCATGCTGGTGGGTTACAACTTGTGTAATTAGATGGGGTCACGTTATTAAGTCACTTGTATGGAATACCTTGAATGAGATCACTGAACTGAGGTTTTTCTCTCAGTGTTGAGTAGGAGCTCAACTGAGCAACAAAAAACTCAAGCAGATATTCAATCAGTTCTTTTTTGTCCTTGGTCTGGATTTTGGGTATCTTTTTTAAAAATGTGATAGAGGTGAAAGCCAAGTTGATATGTAACTTGTAACAGTTGAACCAAATAGAGGAGGGGGAGGAGGTTGGGCACTGCAATGCAAAATTTAAAATAACGTTTTTGTTTTTTTTTTCTCTTCCAACTTCATACAATTTTTTTTAGCAACAGTTCTCCAACCCACCAAGTGGAGCTCCTGCCTCCCAGCAATGATGTAAGTATTTGAGATCATGTTAATGTGGTGCTTTTCTTTTTTAGGACACTGGTGAACACAGTTCATTTCAAGACCTTCTTATTCTTTTTGCAATGTAGCATCTCCTTCCTTCTGCTTCTATTCAAGATGCCCAGCAGTGGCTTCATCGTAATAGGTTCTCTCCATTCTGTAGACTCTTCTCAAGTTTTTCTGGTGAGTTTAAATAATCTAATTATTTTGTCTTTATTCTCTCTTGTAAGTCCAGCTCGTGCTACCTATCAGTAGCATCTGCTGCTGGCCAGTGTTGGTGGGTTCACTGATCTGATCCAGTATACTTGTTCTTTTGTTCTTAGATTGCTTAGCATTTGCTAAAACATATATTGTAGAAATAGAAGTTGGAAGGAACTTCTTGAGTTCTTTAGCTCCAACACATTGCTTGAAGGAAATCCAGTTGGATCAAATTGCTTAGGGCCATGTGCAGTTGCATTCCTAGTACCTCCAAGGCTGGGCAATCCATGATTTAGACTAGATATCAGGAAGAAATTCTGTACTGTGAGGGCTGGTGAGACTCTGGAACAGGTTGCCCAGTGAGGCTGTGAATGCCCCCTTCCTGGAAGCATTCAAGGCCAGGCTGGATGGGGCTGTGAGCAACCTGGTCTAGAGGGAGGTGTCCTGCCTATAGCAGGGGGTTGGAACTAGATGATCTTAAAAGTCCCTTCCAACTTAAACCATTCCATGATTCTGTGATCTGTATAATCTCTTCAAATACTTCATTACTCTTGTAGTGAAAAAAAATTCCCTTTTACCTGATCTGTATTTTTTCCATCTTCCAACTTCCATTTGCTGTCTCTTGCCCTGTCACTGTGCACCTTTCAGAAGAGTCTGGCTCCATCTTCGCTGTACCCTTCTGTTAGGTTGTTGTACACAGTAGTAAGATGGTGGAATGGGGTAGTATTAAAGACACTGAAGCCTTGAGGGGCCTTTCTCTGAGGCAGTCTGGTGAATGTGGCAGTCAAAAAAAATTGAGACATTTAATGAAGCTTGGTTCTGTATTGGCTTGAATATCTTCCTGTGGACCACTGCTCTTTTGATGGCTTCTTGCACTCTATTTCTCAATGATTGATTTGTAGCGTACAACTCTCTGAATTTGCAGCCTGTCCAATCTATCTAGTTTAACTTTGTGGATTCCCTTTCCCTTCTCTCTTCTGTTGCCCATACATGCAATTTGGAAGCTAAGATTTGCTTAACTTCTGAAAAAAAATCAATTTGAAATATGTAGGTGCTGACTTACTGAAGATGTCCAAAGAAGATTTTGTTCAAATCTGTGGGCCTGCTGATGGAATTCGGCTGTTTAATGCAATCAAAGGAAGGTTTGTACTTCTTCCTTCCTACTTTCCTTGTTATGGCAGCACCAATTGATATACCTCTATTGTTTATTATAAGTTAATCCTAGAGCTGTAGCACTTAGACCTCCTTTTAACACCTCAAAAGGTAGTTTTAAAGGCTGGAGATGATAATGGTATTCAAATTCAAGCAGAGATCAGAAATGCTACCAAACTCTCACCCGTGTTAAAAATGAAGCAGTATAATGTGGATCTCCAGTGGTTTATTTGCTATCAGCTGATAGTTTGCGTCTATTTCACACGCGACATATAAAACAAAAGAACAAAAAAATAAATCAAATGACTCTAAAATTTAATTTAAATGGCAACAACATCTTAAATTCTTCATCTGGTCAGAATTTAAATCAGTAAAGAAGGGTTTGATGAACTGCTTTGCAAATGCTGAATACTGTTTATTCTTATCCATCCCTGAAGGAGGTTAAGGTGCTCTACAATCTGCCACCACCTCCCAAAGGGCCTTTACCAGACCTCCTACATCGTTTAGCCATCAGAATCAAGGCTATTCTTCTTAGTTGGTTATTTATGCACAGTCTGGATGATTCTATCTTTCAGTGTTTGGGGCTGAGCGGAACAATTTTAGGTCTTAGTAACTCATTACTATCTTTTAATAATCCATAGAAATGTAAGGCCCAAGATGACAATTTATGTCTGTCAAGAACCAGAGCAAAACAGATCCCATCTCCACCAAAAACGAGAGAATGGAGATGGCAGTCTTTGTGGTAAGCTTTTATGTATGGATTTTGTTTTCTGAAAAGACTACTTTCTGCCTGAGCTCCGTTGCATGGTACAGCTTGGTATCCTACGTGTTTAAAGAAGCCCCTTTTATCCCAGTTTTGATTCTGTTAGGTTATAACATCTAATAAAATAATACTTCTATGAAACATCTCATAATGTATTTTTCTACTTATCAGAAGCTTAAAATATCAAAATTTAAAAGTAGATTATCCAACAATACTAACATCCCTATAAGATTATTATTTTTTTGTGCCCTATGATACAAGTTTTCATTAGTCCCTATGATTTTCTCTGGGCAAATTTGACATGGGTCTTATTTGCCTGATGAACCCAAATATTAACTATTCTACAAATCATCAAGTGGCTTATTTGGATCATCTTTCAATGTACTAAGCTTGCTTTCTTACTGTCAGGATTTGAACCTTGATCTTAAACCCATTTGGTGATATTGAACATCTTGGTGTTATCTGTAATTATTATTCTATAATTACTCTATAATTACTTTCAACTTGTTGCAGTATATCATGCAATCTTCTTGGAAGAGCTGACCACCTTGGAATTAATGGAGAAGATTGCAAACTTGTACAGCATTTCTCCTCAGCAGATAAATCGAATCTATCGTCAGGGACCCACAGGGATCCATGTATTAGTGAGCAATGAGGTAAGGGTTTAAAGCAAACTATCAGAGCTGTAACAGCTGTCTGACTTCTTGAAGTAAGAATGAGCTTTTCAATTATGGAATGAATTTTTGAGGAAACTTTGCAAGATCATCAATCCCAAAAAGTTAAAGCAACTTATATCATTCATGCATAACATTGACTTTGGTGTGATTTTTAAAGTTTTTGCGTTATTAGAACATATATTTCCTTTTTGGCTGCTTAAACAAATTCCTAAATGAAGATCTGAAGTGAGATCCTTTAGAAATAAATAGGAAAGTTTTCTGGAGAAGACAAGTTTGCAAATCTTTAGGGCAATTAGTCTTACATCTTGGCCAGTCATTAGAGCCAAGTAATGACTGGCTGACTACCAGGTCAGAGTTAGCGCTGTGTAAATGTGCACTGTGATTTCATGAACCTCTGCTAACTGCTTGTGTCCCATTTTATGATGGCTTAATTTAGTCCATTCCATTAACTTGTAGGTTAATAGCGAGTTGCCCTTCTTCCTCTTTTTCGCCCCCTTAAATGACTTGCTCATTAATGCAGCAGAATCACTTAGGGAGCTTCATATGTAAGAAACATTTTTAAAACAAATGAAGCAGAGCATAGGTCTCAACAGGAGCCTAAAATGAAGGGCGTAATGCTTATTCCTGAAGTCTCCTTGCTATTTCAGCCTGATTAAATCTGAAACCTTAATGCTTTATGGACGTGAAGTGCTTGAAGGCAACTCTTGGTAGGGGAATTGCCTGAACTAACTTGGGTATAAGGCTCTAACTATTTACTTAAGTCAATTATTAACAATGCCTATTGCTTTATTTTTTATTTTGTGAGGTTGCTTTTTTTTTTTCCTTGTTCTGGTAGTGTAGTGGCAAGAGTGAGGCGCTGTATGAATGTACTTCATGCATCATTAGATGCAGGCACATAGACTGGCCAGTGAAGTTTGATTTGCAGGAGCAGGTGAAGAGGGTGTTTATTGTGAGAGCTTGCAGGTGGAAAGTGCTCTACTCTATATACTGAATATTGTTCAGTAGTTAGGAGAAAGGTTTTGAATAAAGCTGGATTCTCTGGCTGATCATAGAGAGATTCTGATCACCTCCATTAACCACTGAGTCACAGCATTTCCAGCTACTGTCTGGCCAAAATAACTGGTTGGACACTTCTGAAATGACTTCATATTAACAATATTTCTTTACTCAGTAAGGAGCATATTTCTCAGGGCTGGACACCTCTGGGTATTATCCCAGAGCCTAATGTAAACACAACTGAGTTTTATGGTGCTGCTGAATGTGTGCATGTATACACACACCTGTGTGTATGCGTGTATTACGCTTGCTGGCTTTTAGGAGAGGGCCTGTCTTCAGACTGAAATGGTGTAGCATCATTTAAAGATTATGTCTCTTAATGGACTTAATAGATTAGCTGGAGTGTTGAAAGAAATTACAGGATCAGGAGCTGCAAATAGGATGGGTAAAATGCTGAACCAGCCAGATCAGTTCCAGGCAAAGCACTTCAATGTAAGTTTCTCTTAAGCACATTAGCAGCTGCAAGGACCTCATGTAATCACTCATGTACCTCTAATAATCTATGGACAGGATTGCTGAGAAATATATGGACACTAGGTTTTGTTTAATAACTTTTCTTTAAAGTTGGTATTGACACTGAAAGAAACTTGAATTAAATGGCTAAAAACATTGTGGTTTTTTTCTTCTTCCCTTCAGATGGTGCAAAACTTCCAGGATGAATCTTGTTTCGTTATCAGCACATTAAAAGGTAAATATTGGTGCTCTTATTACATGTTTCTAAAGATATTTTTTCTGTTCAGTGGAACTAAACTTTTTCACAAACTCAGTGCTGGTGTCCTGAAGAGGAAATTAATGTAATTTTTGAAGGAAGTCAAGAAGTTGCATCAATTTACTGATAGACTGATATGTATTTTCCTTTGTTACACTGTTACAAGATTTCCATAATTCCACCAACACCTCTGACATAAATGAGCAGAAAGTCTTAAAGCAAAGAGGAATGCTAGTATGTTATTGTTGTTTTTTGTTTTTTGTTTTAATGTAAATGATGTAAATGCTTTGACCTAGATGTTCAGCATTGAATGTTGTGACTGGATTGTGGAACAAGAATGCAAACTAGTGAAAACTAAGAAAATCTGGAGTTATTCATCCGTGTTGTTTTCTAAAATCGATGAAAAAATGCTTTGCATTTTCTTTGTTACAGCTGAAAGCAATGATGGCTACCACATCATTTTAAAATGACCCTGCTGCACAGAAAGACTTTGACAGCCTAAAATTTAGTGCCTCACTGAGATTGCTACAACTTAGACTGGAAACATGAAGAACCTTCTGGATAAAATGCTCCTATGAACTAAGAATTACCAAACAGCTTAAGGAAAAACTTACTTTTGCAGATATTCTTTTTTTCTTTTTTTTTTTCTTTGTTTTGAACCTGAAATTGAGAACACTCTCAAAGCTTGTACATGTTTCTTCCTCCCTCCCTTCCTCTACGGTCTTAAAAACTGAGGTTTCTGCATATTGCTTAGAAACATCTGCCTTGTACTAAAGGGAAAGATAAACAAAAAAACATTCTCTAGACCCCTTGTGGTTGGGTGAATTGATTTATTTACAGTGCTGAATGTGGCTTTTTTTTGTTTTGTTTTTATTTTGGCTTTCACCACACACCCCATTGCAGATGAACATAGGCTCCCTGGAGATCCTCTTTCACTCTTTGAGGTGGAAGGCTTGGGGCTTAATCCTGCATCAGCAATGATCTTAGCAATGCAGAGAATAGAATTGATGCCCAGTCCCTACTCAGAGTGTCAATCCTGGAAGCTTGCAATTAGCTGCTTTCCACCTGTAGATATGCTTAAAATCCAGAGACCTTGGTCTGACCTGACAGCTTCTTTAATACCCATCCAACAGAACAGCTTTGCAGGGTTCAAGGGGGAATGTACAAACTGAGGTGAGCAGTTCAGTACTGTATTCTATCTTGAGCTTTAAAATAGTCTCCTTGAATTGAGTGTACGAGGATTTACCAAGGAAACGTTTTGAATATTGAAAGCTACAGAGCTGTTGACAAATTCATACCATGGGTTTATTCCACGCTACAAAGTCTTAATTAACTGCTATCTTTAACTGTAACTGGGAATTAGATTTTTTGATCTTAGTTAGTAGTTAGGAGGAAAAAATTAGTACAGTATGTAAAACAGTGTTTAGATTGAGCATGGGTAATGGATCATCTTAGTTGCTGCTTCTTGTATTCTTGTTTTTTCACTCTTGTCTTCTGTTTCAAATAATCTCAACTATTCTCAACCCCACCCTCTCATGGTCTTTTGGGAAACATCCAGGCTCCATTTAGCTAAAAAAAGTGGCTTCCACTGATGTCCAAAGGCAAACTGAATCACACCTTTCTTGCATGGAGAAAGTCTTCTGTTTTTTTGGCAGGTAATTAATAAGGCTGTCTCCCAAACCAAATGGCTATCTAGCATCAAACTGTTCTACTTGAATCTTTCATTTCACCTGGGTTGCAAGCTGAAATACCAAAAACGTTCCTGGAATGGAATTTTTTTTTTTTTAATGAGAAATAATCCGTTGAAAAACGCTAAATAAAATGTTCTAGCGTTTTGAAATGGAAATATTTAATTAAATCCACTTGACCCTTAATGCAGCATGGGTTTCAGCTACTGTTGCAGACCTCAGAAATTACCATTCAAGTGCCTTGAGCGCCATGTCTCCCTTGGGGTTCAGCTCTTTGGCTGGATGTCAGATCCCATGATGTGCTTACTGTGGGTTCATCAAAGGGAGAATGCGTCACGAAGGCTGGAGGGGTGCCCGGGAGCTCAGCCTTCTGGGAGAGAAGGGGACGAGCAGCCTGTGAATTACAGCTCCCAGCTGACACTGGAGAAATTCGGACAGACACGGACGGATATTTTTTTCTGACAGAAATGATGCGTTTCAAATTTTCCCTACAGAAATAAAGAGCAAAATACTGAGAAAAGCAACAGTTTTTTCATTAAAAACATCAAGTTTTGTGCAAAAACAACCACCCATCCCTACCAGTTTCTTTACACCAAAAATAATACTGGAATAGAAAACTATGTTACAATGGGAAAAGCTTCAGCCAACTTCTCTAATTGCATACTTAGGCACGGTCTTGCACAACTGGCTGTCCTGATGCTCCATGAATTGTAGCATTTCTCTGAAGTGACTCTCAGGCTTTGGGGCATGGCAATTCCACCCCTTGAAGTAAGTGAAGGAACTTGAGGCTGCTTTGTTAAGGACCAGGCGGTGTAGGTGAGGAGGTTGCAAGTGGTTTCATGAGGTGAGGTGTGGCCAAACAGTGGCTGGGGGAGTCTTTGGGGGAAAAAATGCCCTTTGGGAAGATGGAAAACATCATCTTTCTGAGAGAAAGCTGAGGCCACATGAAACTTGACTCTTGCGTTGAAGTGAAACTGCAGCTGAAGGGGAGCCCATGTGTGATCAAAACCTTTATTTCTGATAAAACACTGGAACAGGCTTCTTAGAGAGGTGGTTGTTTCCCTATGCCAGTGAGTGGACGTTTGGACAATGCCCTCTGTAACACACTTTAACTTTTGACTAGCCTGCAGTGGGCAGGCAGTTGGACTAGGTGATCTTAGAAGGTCCTTTTCAAGTGAACTATTCTATTCCTTTCTGTCTTCTCTGATTGGAAAGTTCTTGCTGGCCTTTGTGTCACTTAAGCAGGTAGGTGTTTTGTCCCAAGGCGAGCTACAGTGGAAGGTGGACCCTCCCCTGCAGCTACCCTCTCAGCTCAAAACTCCCCTAAAGAAGGTGGGGGGAGTTTCTTCCAGTACGCACTTGCTGCCAAGTGATGTAGGCACTACAGAGCTACGTCTGTTTTTCCTTCATCTATCCCTTTTCTGTCACTGCTCTGAGGAAAGTAAAGTACATAAATGATAGAAGTTGTGGTTATTGACCTGGACTGAATGATGTTGTAGATGTTCCTTATTCTGTCTGCAAGGCATACGTGTCACCAGGCACTGCAGCCTGCTCTGCATGCCACTGCATACGTGCCATTGTGTACCAGGGCTGTTACCTCTTTTCTTTTATGGAAGGTGCTTCAGAAGATTGGCTATGTTTTTTCATGCTTTCTTGTAATATTGGACCAGTATTGTATATCTGGCATAGCTGTGCATACAACTCAGAGAGGTGAATCTGACCTGATGAGAGCGATTTAAAAGGCTCATTGGAGTTGGTAGGAAGAGTGTAGTCAGTAGCTGATTCACTTGCACATGGTGGCCCTGAAATTCTGGGGACATGGCAATACTGAAACACAGCAGTGCAAAGGAAGGACAGAGACAGCGTTTCTCTCAAGGTTAGGAACTAAGGACTGTTCACTTATTTTTGAAGAGTATAACTTGTTCTTAGTTATTTTAGAAACAAATCTTGCTACAAAGAAGTATATGCAGAAGTCCTAATGCTATTTCAGTAGCACTTGCTTGGTTAATTCTGAACGCAAATAACTCTGTTAGGGCTTCATTACATTTAGATTCTTTAAATCAAATGATTTTATACTGATGTAAGGACAAATTTGACAATATATCTTCTTGTCCTTTCCATACTGTAAGAAGGTATTCCAGAGTAAACAATTATATAGAGTAGGAATACTGTCTTACTAAGTGGGCTCTACTGTTTTTATCTATGTTAGCTTATTTGTTAAGCTGTGTAACTAATGTGTATGTAAGGCTTATGCTTACTTGACGGAGTTGAACCTAGTCCTTGCTGAGCTTTTGTCCCAACAGAAACTTGGAGGCTTGTGTTCCAGTAGCATACATACCGATAAAGATCTAGACACCAACTAGCTCGGACAAGTTACTTTCACTTGTTGCATCTCTGGGTGTTAGGAAAACCTTCTCTTCAAGAATAAAAGAAGCACAAATAATTAATCTGAGATAAATGTCTAAATTCTACATAGTCTAAGGGTATGGGAGATAAGTCCCTTTCCCTGCGATTAATGGGGTTTTGCATTTACACTGCTCTTAAGTGCAGTCTTTTTTATTTATTTTTTTTTTCAGTCTCTAATTCTTTGTTCAAAAGTAGGAATTGAAACCTCCCCCTCAAAGTAATTTAAATGAAACTTTTTTAGCTCTGCAGATGCTTATCAGCTCTGGGTGGTACAAGCTTTAACAAGTAGCGTGATGTCCCAGCCTGTCCTCTTCTCAGTGGGCTCTCCTAGAACATAAGCCTACGAGTAAAAGTGGGCCTGCTGGGGATGAAAGAATAGAAGAATAGGTGAATTGAATAAAATATAAAAAATAATTCAATTTAGAAAATACTGAAGTTTTCATCATCTTGGTGTGAGATGTACTGAACTGAACTTTCAGGATTTGCAGGTGGTGAAAAGATTCTTGCAGCTGAGAAGTTCTGAGTGGCACTCTCCTTATAATGTAACATATACATATTTATGCATATAGACATATACACATACATGCTGTATTGTTTCACACATATCTGTGCTGAGTACTCGTGTCCTTTAAGTGGTACTCTACTTTGTTTAACTGCAGCTCGATGTAAAGAACTCTTGTTGATCAAGCTTTGAAGTCCAGTCATTTTGGGGTAGAAAAAGTCTACAATAGAAGCTCTGGGTGATTTGGGCATGGAACACTTGGAGTCATGTAAACTTTATGAATTTCTGCAATATAAATTCCAAGCCTTGGTGAAGATGAGTACGTTCTTGAGCTAACACTGCAGCTTTATATTACAGCTTCTGAGAATTAGTTAAGGATAAATTGGTGGCCCAATGCTTTTAAGTTAGTAAGAGTTACTCCCTAAGCAGAATATCTGTACAGTGACTTTCCTACCTTGATGTTATATTGCTTAAGCATTGGCTGTAATTCTAGCAACTGCCTGGTGGATGACTGGGACAGTTCTTTTTGTCTCTGTTCTCATTTTTTGACTGTTCTCAGAAAAATAGTTGTATTCAGACTGTGGCTTGCCTTTCTCCTTCAGTTATGAAATGGTTTTACCCTATGCTAGTAGTGCACGTATTTTCTTAAGATTATAACCTGCTTGACAGTACAGGGTACTGCTCCAAATGGGGAGTATGCATTTGGTGTCGATCATTGCTCCTGTGGGTGAATATCAGAAGGCAGACTGGAGGTGTATTTCAGTATCTTTGCCTCTGTTTAAAAATAGGTTAAGCTGGTACCTAATTTTTTGTGCATTTCTGATTTCTACCTATTTTTTTTTTCTTTGCCATCCCTCAAAATACTTCTGCTCTGTGTGGGGAGAGCAGGTAAGCAGCCAGTGTGCCTACTTTTTTTCCTTAAGTAGCCTGCTGTTTTACCAGTTTGCTTGGGGCAAGTGTTTGTCTTTCAAAGGGCTATGGGAGTTACTTCTCATCATTGACAATGCAGCCATTGGAGATGGGCGAGGCTGACCCCAAAGTTAGCGTGATGGGTGATGGTGAATAGAGGAGGATGGGTTGGAGGCTGAGGTGTACCAGTTGTGAGTAAATACTGCCACACTTTTTGTCTTATAGTTTGTTTGGTTTTTTTTGTACATGAATTAAAAAAAAAAAAAAGCATATTTTGCACTGGCTATTGTACTGTTGTGCAGAAGAAATCTGTATCTAGAATCTGTGCTCCAGTCAAAATGCAAATAAACCTGTTTGTAAGAAGCCTGTGTTTCGTTTCTGCTCTGCTTGGCATGGATGTGTGCAGGAGAGCCATGTGTTGCAGCCACGTGGTGCTGAGTGCCCTCTCAAAATCAACAGGAGAGAAGTCTGCACAGTGCTGGGGAAGGAGGGTTGGCCATAGCAAAATGTCCTGCAGCCATCTCTTCTTGTTGGGACTGGCTTCATTTCTCAGTGATACAATGCAGAAATAAGATTGTGTATAATCTGTGAGGCCTGCTAAATGCAGGCACTGGGAGGGAAGCTTACAAGAAAAAGACCTCCTTGGGAACACGCCTGGAAGCTGTGGTTATGACTGGACGGGAGCTGAAAAGAGCTGGTCGTGGGTGAGGAGATCTATAGTCCAAGGGTAGAGCTCCTAAGCCAAAGCTGCGGCTTAATCTCATATAAATCCTCAACAGCAAGCAAACATTTCAAAATTAATTTTCCAATTTATAAAACAATGCAATCTTTCAGTTGAAAGTATTAGTCCCAACTATGGAGCAGGCAGAGGAATAACATTCCTCATTCTCATTCTTCGAAAGGAGCTGAATGCTTCCAGGCTTACCTGTGTAGGACCTACTTGATTCTGCAATGATTTCTGCATCTATTTTTAGTATATTACAGCAAGGACTGTAAGAAGAGAGGTGCTAGAAACCTTACGTTGGATGGCCTTGAGCACATGCAATGCTGGGAGGAGTTTCTTCATGAAAGAGTTATCAAAGTCTATCATCTTCCCCAAGGAAAAAATTCTGGATGATTGGCACTACTTTGAGAATTAAGATATCCATGACATCACCCAGTAGTTTAACTCACAGGAGTAAAATCAGGGAAAACTTGAGTAAAAAACAAGAGGCTGTGTGGCAGTAGAGGCTCAGCATGAGAGCATGGAGGCTGCATACATTAAGGACAGCGCTAAGGACAGGAATAGTGACCCCCCCAGCTCCCTGGGGAGCCTGTGCCAGTATGTCACTGGATGGGCTGGAGCTGAAGCCCACATAAAAAAATGGTCCCCAGCCCATCCACCACAGCAAATTCAAGCAAACCCACCACCATTAGTTGACAGCGACTAAGGCAGTGAAGCAACTTAGCTTTCACTCATAACACAGCATGAATCAGTTTTAGTGCCACAGGGACAAAGTGGCAATACACTGTTGACTCACTGCAGAGTCATCTGGCTGGTAGCACATGACTTGTTAAGCAACCTGCAAGGAAAATAGGCATTGCTCCTCTTGTGTTGCCTCTAAGGCAGCGTGATGCCAGTTTGCAGAGCAGCCATGGAGAGCCACACATACCAGGAGGTGGATATGATGACCACCACTAAGTAACAATAATCTATGACCTTTTGGGCTCTCACGCCCGCAGATGATGTTCCTCTTGCTCTCTCTCAGTGAGGAAGATCTTAAAGGCAATAGTTAAATGTAATGCCTCGGAGCCCCAGTGGTGCAAAGATGAGGATCAGGAGCTGAAACCAACGATATGTACGTGGGGGTGAATTCAGGTGTGGAATAAAAGATCATAAAATGCATACGTTGAAATAAGAAATGAAATCTTATTTGGCACTCATTAAGCACAGAATGGTAAGACCTTAAACTTCATGTGCATCACTGAGTTAATAATTGACCTGAATGTACAGATCCATTGTAACTGTACATGTGTTGTCTGCAGTGTCTATTTAGGGCGTGTCCTGTGCATAAGGCAATTTTTAACTTGATTCTTTTTGTGGAGATTTATAGCTGAAGCCAGGAGAGGCCATTAAGTAAAAAATTAACAGGGCATTTTGGTAGTCAGAAGTGCAAGGACTCTAAATCCCATCTCTGCGCTGCATGGAACCCCAAGATTCAGAATCACACCTGTCCCTGACACCATCAGCAGGGTGCCAGGTGGGCTGGGGGCAAGAAACCTTTTATTAGTAAGCACTGGAAAAAAAAAATAATAGCCCTCAGTTAAGAATGACATTTCCTTCCCTACACATTTGAATTCTGAGGAGGTCTTGTAAGGAAGCCAGGACTGGAAATCCCTTTTCCAGCTGGTAGAATAAATCCTCGGAGATGCAAACAAGTTGCCAAGCATCGCCAGGAGTTCTTGATTCACAGATTGGTCTGTGATGGGGTCAGCTTTGCTGCCACAAAGCAGGAGCCCTCCCTGCACCAGGTCAGGGCTTTATAAACTAAACTAGCTGCCCTCCCCCCCAATGGCTGAAGGGGAGGCTGTGCTGGGACTGTTCCAGGTGAGTGGCTGGATATGTATGTGCTTAACCACTGGTGTGTGCTGCATTTCATTCTGGGTTGTATTAAGCTCTTACTTATACTAGGGTCTCACAACATAGAAATCTTTTCTTTCCACTTCTATTTTTTCACCTATTCTCTCTTTCCTCCTTCCTCTGGAGATTAGCATGTCTGGTCTGTGCTGACTCTGCAATGAGGATTTGTGTCAATAGTAACTTGCGTTACCTCCTTAGAAATGAAACTAATAGCTTAGTTTGGAGAAAATTTGTGATGGGACCATCTAGTAATCTTGATGGTCTTTACATAGTGAGTGATATGCCATCTGCTTGTTCTTGAGAGTCTGTGTGAACAGGGGTTTTGCCTATCCAGTGACATAAATGAGACAACTCCTGAGCAAGTCAGAGCAAAATGCATCTTCTCTAGATTGTTTAAGGGTTGGAAAATAGTCATGTGGGCCATTAGGTTTCAGAACCCAAACCATAAAGCCAAAGTCTTGGGGTGCCCGAGAGTGCTGCTGCTGCTGCCCTGTCCTGAGCTGGCCTCTTATGGTCTGGTTCACCTGTGGGTCTCTGATCTATCACCAGCCCAGTGCTGGTTGTGTGGCTCTTGGTAGTGATGGGAGAGGCATAATGATGAGATTAAGCTAATTACAGGCTGGTGATTTTGTACTTAATTGCTCCTGAAAACAGGCAGTATGGATGAAATTTGCTTCATGTTTCATCCCCTTACCAGGTTGCATGACTGACGTCAACCTGTGATTGTGATGAAGGCTATAAAATTATAGACTCGTAAAATAATTTAGGGTGGAAGGAATTTCTGAAAGTCACCTGGCCCAGATTTCATAGAATCACAGAATCATAGAATGGCCTGTGTTGAAAAGGACCACAATGATCGTCTTGTTTCAACCCCCGTGCTATGTGCAGAGTTGCTGGAAGCAGGGCCAGCCCAGAGGGTGCTCAGCATCCTATGTGGTCAGCAAGGGGAAACCTTCCCTAATGCTTACCAGGGGATCTTACTAGATATCATAATGTCTGGTTCTTACCTCAGTTATCTATTAATACACCCACTAAGTAAAGCTTTTGTCTTTTCAGTGTTGGTTGGGAGGAAGGTAAAATAACACAGGCACACCAAGCCGTAATCATCTTTTGGTTCGTCCATAAAAAAAGGCAATTTAAAAATTGAGCTAGGGAGTATTTTTTTACTTAATATTTTTTCCCAGCAAATAAAAAAATATGTATATAACTTGATGATTGCTTTCTTCTAAGCCTGAAAGTTCTTGGGGGAGATATGGTTGCCAAGAAGTCACAGTAGAGCTGAATACATATCAATAGCAAGTAAGTTATCCATGGTTTTACTAATAGTATTGCTGCAAGATTGGTGGTGGGTGATCTTACATGATCTTAGAGGTCTTTTCCAACCTTAATGATTCCATATCCTGTGTAGCTGTGAGGAAGTGTGCTAACTTACCTTTTCTTGTATTTAGGAAAGGATATTCATTCACAAGAGAAATGACTGCAGTTGGTGGATAAGAGACACCAATGCTTAAACTACAGGCTTATAATCAATGAAGATGCGAATCTTCTCTTGAGTGCATGTTAATTTAAAAAGAGAAGCTACAATAGGCAGAACTTACTGTTATGAAGTCATGGGAAGTCTGAGAACCTCAGTTTTACCTCGTAGGTATATAAGCACAGTGGTGGCATTACCCTGACCCCTGGAAATTCTAGCAGGTGCTCTGGCAACTTCTTTAAGCTGTGGTAAAATCCTTCCCACCCCCTCGAGTAATCTAAACTTAGGGTGAAAGCAGCACTTCCAAACTGTGACTCAACCAAAGGTAAATTTAGGCATCGCTATTCAAAACTCTCCTGCCTCATTTCCAAAATGGGATATTCTCACATAACTCACCAGACTTTTTTTCCCCCCCTTTGGCTAAGTATAATTTAATTCATTGTTTACCTCAGCAGATGAAGTGCAGCAGAGGAGGGTAGAATCCCAATTGCCAAAGGTGTATCTTCTCTTATTAAGTAATTTAGCCTGTACGCTTTGTTCTCACTGCCTGGAGTATGCAGGCTGTCTTTTAAAAAGCACCTAACCTGGTGACTTGGCTGAAGCACCTCCTGGCACATTACAGCAGTATGTGCCACAGACTTGGCCTAGGCAGGATGTATTTTCGGATGGGGTGAGTGAATGTTATGTCTCTTGTGCCTTCAGCAAAGGAAGGCTGCACAACAAGCATCACTCACTGTACTACATAAAACTTGGGCAGGCTGTCTTTTTGGGTTTTTCTGTCCCTTGGCTGTTGGCTCTTCACATGTCCTTCATGGTGAAATAGCTCCTTAGCTGCTCTACCGACAAACCACAGTGTGATTACTCCCATCTCTCAGGGAAGAATAATTATGCTGGATATGTCTAAATGTTCCTTGGCTGTGGGGACATCCAGCATCCTTCGGAACATCTCAGTTGAGATTTCTTGTGAGTTCTGTAGGGCTAATAGTAACTGTAGCAGACTTTATTAACTGGTTGAATTCTGTATAAACAGGTGGGAAACCAACTTTTTATGTGGGTAGATAGTGATAGGAGAAGGGTGAATGGCTTTAAGCTGCTTTTGTGTGTGGGAGTTGGGGTTTAGATTAGTTGTCATGGGAAAATTTTTCTCTGAGTGAGTGGTGAGGCACTGGCACAGGCTGCCTGAGAGGTTGTAGATGCTCCATCCCTGGAGGTGTTCAAGGCCAGGTTGGATGCAGCCTGATCTGGGGGTGACAACCAGCCCATGGCAGAGGGTTGAAACTAGATGATTTCTAAGGTCCCTTCTAAACTAAGCCATTCTGTGATGCTATTGAACGAGTTGTTGTTTCTTGGTTTTTGTGTTTGTTTTTTTTTTCCGCAGAAAATTTCTTACGGAAATTCAGTCACATCAAAGTAACTTCATTGTGAATTGTCCCTGGGTGCTCTTCACCAAAGGGAAAAGTTGTGCGTTGTATGACTGCAAAGTGTTCGATGTTCCCATGTGCTGTAACCTGGGCACCAAATGCAAATCAGAGAGATTACACCATCTGTGGCAGAATTGGCCAGAGTGCACATGCACCAACACACTCAGTGCATATTCTTGAGCAAGCACATCTTCATGTGGCATCATGAAGCAACTGATACCCATTAATGTTTCTCTTTGAAGGTCAGCCTGAGCACACCATTCTTAAGTTGATGCACAAGTCATAAATTAGTAAAATATTTCCTTCAAGTAGCTATGAATGAGAGTATTGGATTAAAAGCTGCAGAATTAGGTACAGCAGATATTGTCCTGTGTCAGGAAAGCTTGGATGTTTCTGTCCCCTTCCATAAGAGAGCAATTGTTAGGGATGCTACCAGAGAGGAACACCTGCTGCAGCAAATAGTGGGTGAAATTATCCAGGAGCATTTGCGTTCATAGCAATTCTGCCTTGAAATTTATCAATCTTTCTTTGTGTGCACTCCTTTTCCACCTAATTTGGCACAGCTCTAGTGCCACTTGGTTGCCGATATTACAATGCAGGGGTTGATAAGCGCTTGCCAGCATTCAGAAACTTTCCATTCCCACACTTTACAAGCCCTGGCTGTTTTTCAAATCTGTCACTTGAAGCCGTTTGAGTTGTGGAAGAACAATGGCATTGAGGGAGAAAGTGTTACTACTGATCTCTATCTGAGAGCCTCCTTAGGTGCAATTACTGACTGGAGAGATAAAAAGTCTGGTGGAGAGAGAGTGTATTTGGATGGCAGTCATGCCTAGAGGTTAGTGCCCTGGAAGAGAAGCCGTACAAATGCTGGATGAGCACCAAGCAGCTATCGTGTATCATGCCATACAGAGTGGGCCCTCCACATGGGAAAATGGAGCCAGGGAGAGCCCTGGGACAAAGGGATGGGAGCTGAGGCTGCACCAGTTCCCACTGTCACCCGAGATTTAGGGCTCGGAGGTGGGACTCTTTGCCCTGGGCAGCCTTTCATCTTTCTGCATGGGTATGTCAGGAGTTGTGGACAATTGGAGCACTTGCTGGTGACATTTCCAGCCTGGGCTTCCCCTCTCTTCAGAGGTTTTGCAAGCTTATGACCTGCCAAGAAGCAAGATCCTCATGTAGACATTATGGCGGACCTCCTCTGCACTCTGAACAGATCTGAGTAAACCCTTCCACTTCCCTGCTCTTGCAAATGTCATCACACTATCTTGGTTAAGGTGTGATCTTGTCAGACAGAACCAATGATTGATGTAAATATTAACAACAAAGCTTTTGTATTGCTGAACACTCACCAACGATGCAACGCATCACTACATACTTCTCAGTAAGATGGAAGAAAGCTTGCCAAAGTGGTTTTCTCTTTCACAGTTTCTCTTTCACATCCTTTTTTTTCCCCCATTCTCTATTCCTTTCAGCTTTCATACCTGTGCTTTGCTTCACTCCACTATTTGTCCTGCTTGCTTGTCTCAGGAAGAGATGTCAGGGGGCTGCCAGGACATGGGCTCTTGCATCAGGGGGATGTTCAGCTGCTGCAGTGACCCACAACATATTTTTGCCCCGTGACCTGCTGCAGCCTGGGCTGTGGTGTGCTGCCTGCACTGTTTGCCAGCACACGTGCAGCGACTGCTCTAGGTTACAAATAAATGACTGGCTTTGACCTGGGAGGATTTCCTCATCTAGTTCTTCCCCTAGCTATGTGAAGGTGGGCATGCCAGTGTCTGGCTCTAAAGACTTGGAAGTCAGAGTGAAAATCATATTGTTGTGATGCAGCTGATAAGAGAAGCTGAGAAAACCTGTTTCTTATTACTTTATGAAGTGTGTTGCGATCATTAACTGAAAAATAGCGAATCTGTTCAAACTGATGTTTGAAAAATAGGAAGCTCCTGGCTCATCAAGTCTTGTACCTGCTATTGTGGGACACAGTAAAATTAAAGGGCTTGACCCAGTAAGAAGCTATCTGAAGTACCATAATACACTGCCCCCAGCATGGCAGAGAGGTGCTGAGTAAGGGGCAAGCTGTGCCGAGGGGTGACTGTCCAGAGGATCACAGAACAGAGGTACCTCCTGAGCAGAAGAGCTGTTGGGTGGAGGTAGTCCTCTTGGCCCTCTCCTGTGCTATTGTGCTACTGCAGTGTTTATGGCTGAAGAGCAAGAAGCCATGACTACCCTTGCTGCTCCCTTCTTCAACTTAACTCTTTGATTTTTTCTATAGCTCCACACCTCTTGCACTTACTTTAAAACAAACCCACGCTTTCTTTTTCTCTTGTTTTCCTTCAAGAGAAAACTGGGGGGGAGGGGGGGAAGCCCTCAGTATCTTTCAATGACTTTGTGAGAGCCTTGGAATTGTCATACCATGTAAAGAGTTAGGATTGCTCAAACCAGGAAACCTCACGCACACTGCTCTCATTTTTATCTGCAACAACAGACATTGTGTCATTAGTTTTTAAAAGTAAAGATGGAAAACAGCTTGATGTGGCTTTTTCTTTTAACCATAACATTGCATTAAAGAATTCAAGATGTGTGATTTTTGTAAAGTTCATGGAGTGCGTAGATTGGTCGTAATATCGTTTACCTGCAGTGACACACAGATGCCAGCACCACTAATTTTGCTTCATTTCTTTTGTGAGTCTTCTTCCATAAGGTTCAAATCAGAGCTGCTCTTTCAAGATGACTTATGGCAGCACAAAGTTCTAGCAAAGCAGCATGACCGCAGAAGATTCAGTTGCACATGCTTGTTAATCATCACAGGTAGCCCTGCTGTGGCAAAACTGCTCCCACATGGCACTGGCAGTGCACAAACACGATCTGGGAGATACGGTGACCTGGCAGAAGTGAAGGAATTGGTGCCAAATCCTTGCACTGTAGTATTTCTTTGAGCTGCATTAACTGGAGAAAAGCAAAAAATCAGTGCAGAGTACCTGTCATTCTATAAGGCAGTGTGGATAGTCAGTTTTATTTAAACCCTATTTCTGCATTCCTATTTGCCTGTTTTGTTCAGCAAAATGGAGCATCCCCATTTTCCGAGAGAGAGAGAGAGACAGAGACAGAGAGAGAGAAGTTATGTGTAAGAAGACAAACTTGCTTTGAACTCAGTGTGGTGCAAGTTCTCCTTTGTGGTTTTTGTCCTTTCTGTGCTGACCGATTCTGATGAATGAATGGACCAACTTCCTCTAGTCTACTCACAGGCCATTGAAAGCCCAAATGCTGATTGCAATTGGAAGCTCATCCACATAAATGGTAAACAAAATAAGGGTAGTGATGGAGAACCTGTAGGTTTTCAGAGGAGAAAACTGTCAATCAGATTAGACCTGGGAAATTACCTCTCAGAGCTGAAAGGTGTACCCTGATCTTCTTGCTAGCATAAAAGCATTGCTTACTGAATGTAACAAATGTTTTCCTGGAGGAGTTATGCATGAGGAGGGTTTAAGTTGGATATCAGGAAAAACTTCTTTACAGAAAGGATGGTTAAGTACTGGAATAGATTCCCCAGGGAGCTGGTTGAATCACCATCCCTGGATGTGTTTAAAAACAGTTTGGATGTGGTGCTCAGGACATGATTTAGCGGAGGATTGTTAGCGTTAGGGTAGTATGCTTAGGTAATAGTTGGACTCAATGATCTTTAAGGTCTTTTCCAACCTGAGCAATTCTATGATTCTATGAGAATTGATTAGGAACCAGCTTTCATTGAGGAGAGTGTGCTCTATCATCAAGCTTTTCAGCAGAAGAAAAAAAAAAAAAGTGTATTTTGCTATAACAGGATGGCAAACTGAAAACTGAAATCAAAACAAGTCAATTCACTGGCTTCTGACTGAGAAAGGATGAAAGGTACATGCTGTATGATGCTCTTCAATGTCACAATGTCTCAAGGCACCCATATATCCATCGATTACTCTTTGATTGTGCATCTTAAGGCAAAACAGGTCATCAGCTGATTTCATTCATATCCCACCTGACATAAAGCAACTGGATTCCTAGAAGGGAAGGTTTGTGGGTTGAGGCCCCATCTTCTGTTTGACTGACTGTTGGAAAAAGTATTTTGTTTCATGCACAAAAGAACAACTTTGGGGATACTGTCTTCTCCCTACAGTAACCTCATTGCCCATGTCTTTAGATCATCACAGCCATTGCTGCTTTCCCAAAGTCAACCATTGTTTGAGTTATCTATTCTTCAGAGTTACCTTAAACAAATTGCATTTTCCCTTAATTTGCCACTTTGAATAAAAAAAGCAAACAACATCAACTTTGGCTTGTATTCAACAGTAATCATGATAAGATTTCTCAGGAACCTAAACTGAACAAGCTAAAAGTCATTTCATTGACGCAATTCAGTGGTATACCAAAATATATCAAGATGTCATTTATGTCACAGTTGTTTTCTTACTTTGACTCAGTCCAAAGACATAAATAATTGTAATGGATTATTCATCATGCTTTAAGGAAAAAAAAAAACAACACTCAAATCATACGTTTTAAGTTTCTCTTAGTGTTCTAATTTTTGCTGTAAAATCTGGAAATAATTAAACTTACTAGACTCTAAAAGAAATGAGAAATTCAAAAGAGAAATCCAGATATACATGTCAAATGTCTTATATTAAAGAGAGTGAAGGGTGAATAAATAACATTTTTCAGATGAAGAACTCACCTGGGAATCACTGGCTTTCGACCCTTGTTTTCTGTAGCTGGTGTCTGATCAGATAAGCTGACTAACTGTGGGTACAGTTACCTATATAATAATTTCTGGGAGCAGTATCTGCTTAGAGAAGCACGTCTATATCTCCAAGGTAGGAAATGAACCAGGCTTTTAAGAAACCAGACAGGTTTCTACTTGTTATTTTAAAGCCCTAAAAACAAAACAAATAGAGCAGAAGGTATCTTGAGAAGGCTAGGAGTTTTCAGATAAATTGCGTAGTGAACAAGGGTATGGCTTATATGTTTTGAGCAGAGAAAAAAAAAATTGTTTGTAACTTTTTTGTAACATTTTTAATATATTTTTCCATACACAAATTCCTTCTACTGCAAAGACTTGATCTGATAAAAATCTGGCATTAATATAAATTGATCTTTCTCTTTCACAACTTCTAGCTCTTAAGAAATAGAAGATATAGTAGTGACATGTACAATGTACCATATTATCTTGGCAGGGGTGGGCATTTTACTTCCTGACAAATCAAACCAAGATTTATGACAAAATGAACATATTTTATTGAAATGAACAGGAGGCGGGGGTTGGCCTAGATGAGTAATATGCTGATAGTAACTCTCAAGCTCCTTCTCTGGCTGACTACATTGATCCAGAGAATTGTCTCCAGCTCCAGCATTGGCGTGTAGAAAATCTTTTCCAAGAGTAGAAGTACTTTGCAGAGTGTAAACATGGCAAAAAGATGAGCACAGAAGAAGGTGGTGAAAGAAAACATGGAATTTTATTGGGTCTGAAAATATTGGGAAAGCTGCTTTTTTATTAAAAAAATAAAATAAAATATTGTTAATCGTTGGCCAAAGAAGGATGATTTGCACACATTAATAAGGCATCTCCTGCTACTTACCATTTCTCTAATGGGGACCACTGGAGAAGCTCCCTATCTTTCTCTGAACCCTATACTAGAAGTAGTCATTTTCCTTTGTGCTCCTGCAGCGAAAGCAGTGACAGCAGGAGGTGGAAGGGTCTTGTGGATGTAGTGAGAGTTGCAGGCTAATAGCTGCAATGGGACCTGATTGCACGCTTTTGTTACTATATTTCTTCTGTCTTATTCACTGGGGTTTGTATTTGTTTGTTTTATCATCATCTCCCCACCTCATGCCAATTATTCTTAAATTGCAAATGCCAGAGGCTGATTTGAGAAAGAAACTCCCACTAAATTTTCAGCTCATAAATGTTGATGCTCTTAAGCATTAATGTTTAAGTATTACTGTCTGGCAACAATCTGCTTTAAGCATAAGCTTGAACCTTAGTTTTTATGTATCCTGACCTGTCACAGAAAAGCTTTTTGAGACTATGTTGCTAGGGAGGTAGGTGGCTGCAGGGATCCAGCCTGGGTGTGGGTAGTGAGAAGTGACTGGTGGTGAGCACAGTGAATGCAAATGGATGGGCAAGTGAATGGGGAGGCTGTTGGCATGTGAGCTGGGGAGCAGGACTGGCCAGGACTGCTTGCTATTGACCAGAGGGGACTGTGGGAGGGTACAATGCAAGTTATCTCTAAGTCTCAGTCGAAAAATATGTCATCCCACCCTGCAGGCCTGAGGGAAATTCTAGGCAGTGCTTGCTGACAGAGATATCAAGAGCCTTGCAGGTTGTTAGGTCCACCACCATGTTGGTTATTCTGTCCTGTCACAACACCAAGCCTCACAGAAATACATGGGGAAACAGAATTGGGTGTTCCCTTTGTTTGTAGTCACACCAGCCTGTAGCTTGTGCTCCTGCGTCTTCGATGTTTGTCAGTCACCATATCCAAGCACAAGCTATGGCTTCTGAGCTGGAATCTCAACCACACCTACTCAATGTGCAGAGGTGTCTAAACTCTGCAGCAGCCTATATGATTTTCATGGTCTGAGTTGCTCGAAAAGTTGTGGAAGTGCAAAAAGGACCAACCAGCCCAGTGCAGAGCAGTGATGCAGTACTACCCTTGTCTACTCTCCTCTCTTGGGTGCTCAGTAACTGCAGTGGGGTTTCCACCAGTGAGGTCTTGGAGGATTGATCAGCCTTTGTGGTTGACTGTGATGTCCTTGATGATTATTTGATTGGACGATGGGAGACGTGGGGAAGAACATCTTCTTCCTCGTGCTTCTGCAGAAATAATGTATTTTTGAAATGAAGTATGTTCTTTGCATGTCAAATGGCATAGGACATTTTTGCAGCTCTCCTGGCAGCCCTCAGCCTTGGCACACTGCGTACTGAAGAGCCATCAAGGGCACCCAGTTAAATAAATAATTAATTTTTAAAAAATCCCTCATAGGCAACTGCCAGAGTTAGGTGCCAGATTAGTCAAAACTCCCCATTGTCTCTCTGAGACAAATGCCCTGATTAAATCTATTGTTGCTGGGCTTGATGGGACAAAGTGTTACTGAGTTACATCATAGCTATAATGTGGAAACTGGAACACAGCACAATTTATGAAGGAATGTTCCCTGGTATTGTTTAGAAATATCACCACAGAAGAAGTTTGTGGGAATGATTATTTGAAATTTACTGGTCTAACTGTAGCACAGTTCTAAGATTCCTAACTAGGCTCTGCTCCATAGCTTGAAGGAACTATTTAACCTTTGTGCCTCCACTTCACTTTTTATTAGCAGTTAGGGCAGGGGGCCAGCAGGTGGGCCCAGGAGGCTCCATTGGTCATCATGTGGGCAGAGCGTAGTGTTCATGGCTTCCTTGGCTATGCATCAAGGTTTGGGCTGAAATATATAAGACATTGCCTGTGAACAGGGGGCAGGAGCAGAGAGCAAGCCAGGGCCATGCCAACAGCATTGCATAAGGACGACCTGGCCCTACACAACTGGAGAGAAGCACGAGAAGCATGTGTTGTGCAAGAGGCAGCAGTGACGAGGCCTCAAAGAAGCTATTGTGGGACATGGCGAAGGTGGGAATTAGACTGTTGTCTAGCCATCTTATGTGATTCTTAATAAAAGACATACATCCACAAGAGACATTGACAGCATGGGATTGCATCCAGATTTCACGGCTCAAGTCCATCTCCACCCAGGCTGAGTCCTCCCTGCTTTCTGGGAGTCCTTAGCTAACAGAACTCATCACTGGTGAGAAGCTGAGCTCTGAAAGTCAGAGGGAAAGCCAGCAGCTGCTTCCTCGCTGACAGCTACAGAGTCATGCAGCAAAACACGATCTTGTGTGTATGACAGCTTGTGCATACTGAGTGCTGTCTGACATTTGGTAACTGTAAACAAAACATCAAGGTGTTTCATCTGCTTCAGCCACAATGCAGGAGGACTTCTATTCATTCTCTAAACCTCTTTCCTCTAATTTTATACAGAGTTGAATTTTAAACTCTCATTGTCATGAACAGCTACTCTAAATGATGGCTTGGATGACTTGAATTAGTTATGTGCTTTCATTAAGCAAATTAAAAAATTGCTGGAGAGGCACTGACCTGTTGCCCTGTGAGTTTGCAATGGCTCCTCTAAAAAGCCAGTTCTGCAATTTGAAAGCTCAGCTCTCATCTCTGTAAAGTGTTATTACACTAGGGGCAGGAGACATAGAGAAGCAATCAACAGAGTGTCTTCATTGTAGATTGGGTGGGATTTAGCAGGTCGGGTTTATCATGGTAAAGAATCATACAGCCTTGTATTATTTCAGTAATTGTTTATTCATACTCTAAGCTCTGGTGAAAATCTTTTACATGATACCAGAGATGTTCACCCTTTGAAGGACTTCCTTGACCTAGGTAGTCACTTGCTCCAGGGTCTTTCTCCATCCTCCTGCTGTTTGGGAAGATAAAAGGGCCATGCACCTCACAGGTGCACTGGTTGCTGCACATGCTGAGACTGAGCCTAATGCACTTTGACACTACACTTAATTAAAAATGGTAATAGTGGTGCTCTGCTCCTACATATGCAGTTCCTCAGGGAAAACATACATGTGCAAAGTACATGGATGCACTGAAACTTGTTACTTGAAGGCCTCTGAACAGTTTCCTCATTTATAAGGCTTTATCTGTGAAGAGAGTTATGATCAGCTATAAATTATACTCTGGGACAGGAGGTTCCAGTTCAAAGATGCACAAATTATTTCTGCAAAAATAAACATTTTCTAGTTATATGAAAGCTCTGACATTCCTAAGGAAAGACTCAATTTTTTTAAGGCTTTCTACTGTAAAGGGACAATGTCAACTTACAGGACTCCAGAGCTGAAAAGCGGGTGGAGAAGGAAGTTTTCTTTATGATGCTGTGACTTTTCTTATCTTTCTCTGTGTTGGGGTCAGATGAGGCCAAGGAGCTGGGTGTAACCTGGGCTCTAGCAAAATATATGAGCTGTCCTCTCTATGATTCTCACAGGCATCTGATGCTGGCTCATTTGATTGTCTGACTGTTGGGAAGGAGATCCTTGACCTTCAATCTCAATTTACCTAAACAAAGGATGAGAACATGCAGAGTCAGAGGCTCTACCTGTGTTGGATTGTAGAACATTTGCCTTTCCTTCATCTATTTTTCAATTGCCTTTGCCTTTATCTTTGTTTTCCTCTATCTTTTTGGTTTTTGTTTTGTCAGGGGCAAGAGGAATTCTGTGCTAAAGAAAATACAACCTGTGGCACCAGCACAGGTTTTGAGTTGTAATCTCCTGGGTTGTGTTGTCATAACTTTATTGGTGTTTTGGCCATAAACACACCGCTCTCACTTGAGAGAAAAGGGCCATGCTGTATGTTAATTTTGTCTGGCAGTGTGTGCTTAGAAAATAAAAGGTTTCTCCATCACACATGTTTAGAAGAGAAGCTAATTGGAAAGGAATGGTAACATATGGCATGAACCAACAATTGCAACGTAACAGCAAAGCTAAATTTGGTTATAGTGAAAGAATACAAGCCAAGTACCTAGACCAGCAGACAAAAATCATTACTGTTACCAAAGATGGTTTGTCAATGATACTGAAAGAAGTGAGAACTGTTCAGCTGACAGCTTGAAGATCAACGTTAGAAGTGCAGGCAGAAATTAAAAAACAAGTGATAGAAATGCTTCAGAAAGAGATGACTGCATGGATTAGTTGCCTCAGGAATTGATGAAGTTAGCTTGAACTCTTGCTGGTGAAACTGTACCACTGTCTTCCATGAGCCACGATTATTTACTCCCTCTTACAGCTTCCTTTCGGGGGGGCTTAGGGAAGTCTTTGTTTAGATCTGAGAATGTGCTGTGCCATTCAGGTCTGCTAATCTGGTATGTAATCAGAGCTGCCAACCCTGCGTGCCAGGCATGGCTGAGAATGTAAATCTTCAGCCGCAGAATGTTAAATCCATTAGCGTAATAAATTGCCTCTTTGCATGGAGTACGGCGAGCAACAGTTAGGATGCCAGTTCTGGTCTCGTGGGTTTACTGCAGCCACCAAGAAAGGAAGAGAAAATGTGTAGTGTTCTGGGGTGTATCCTCAGACAATTCAAGTGAGCTACAATGAAGGAAACTGCTGAAAATATGTGTAGTGCTGTGAAGACTGAATTCAAGACAATGTGAACAAGAACTATGTGTTCTCGTCCTGGGAGAGGAAGAAATAAATACAGTAAAATTGCTTTAGAAATGGCAGCTCAACATAGTCACAGGGACACAACAAGAACTAGCAAAATATTAGTTGGAGAGGTTCCAAGAATGGAAAATTTGTAAGCCAGAAACCTCGCTTCTTCCAGAGACCCATGAAATAGAAGAGGTCACAAACACATAGAAAATAAGTCAAGGAAAATCTATCAGCAGCAAAACTGATTGCAGGACCTGAGTACTGAAATCCAATGTAGCAATACTGTAGGCAAAAACAGTGAACAGGTTCAGAGTTATTAGTATGAAATTAACTAGTTATGTGCTGTTGTTGTGAATGGAGATTAAGGAAGGAAATGGGCAGAAGGAGCTAAACCTTGCTGAGGAGGAAGTAAGAGAGAGAGCCTGATGTGCAAAAGGAATAAGATGCCTTCTAACATTAGGGAAGCCATCTGTGGTTGCTGGGAAGGATGAGACAGTAGCATTCAGACAGAAGCCTTCAGTAGCCTTTGCCAATCCTTTGACTCAGAAATACAGACATTGCTTTTTGTGGGTCCCAGTATTTACTTGGATGTGACAGCTTAATGTTACTAAGCATGCTGTCTTAAGTTGGTGTTCTTCTGAAGATCCAGACTTGTTAAATGTCCGAAACTGTTATAAGACTATTTACAATATTCTACGATAAATTTATCAAACAGAGACTGTCAGTGTTGAGAATAAATCGTTTCTCAAGGGAGAATTTAAGATATTTTGGAGGTAGTCAGATGATAACTTTCGCAAAGCTGAATGGATCTGAGGAGTAACTGTGGGCAGAAGTGACTGAAAGAAGCCCTCCATATTCAGTAATGTAGCTCCCCGTGGTTCTCTGTTTTCCAGAATACTGCTGTTTCCATTGCCTGGGAACAACAATTTAAATCCTAACCTGCATTACTAAAACTCAGTTTTCTGTACAGCTGCTTGGATTTGAAGGTCTACTTCATTCTTGAGCTCTATGGAGAAAATAAGATCAGTAGACCACATAGCACTTTTGTCTGTGGGTCTTTTGTCTGTGCTGCACTGCTTGCTGCCTGGTATCGAGACCTTTTCAGGTAAAATGGCAAACTGTGGCTAGAATACATCTTTAGGTACTCTGAAGTTGAATGATTTATCTAAACCAGTGATACTGTACTCCACTATGCTCAGGTAGAATGGAGCAACTACAGGTTGTAATATATCAACTTGTGTTGTTGAATCATCTTCTGTAAATATGCTGAAGAGGCCAAGATATCCAGCTTGTACTGATGACTTTCAAATGATGGAAACTGAATTAGCTGAGTCAATCACTATTTTACTGTAAAGTGTTATTGAGCATTTTGTTGATGCTTTTCAACAAAATTTTGCAAGTAATTGTGACCTCCACCTTGAAATACAGGGAATATGGTATATTGACCCAACTGTGTTTTAATTACTGTCTAATTCTCAGCAGTAGCTCTGACAATTACAGTCACCATTTGTTCTGAGATCAGACAAGTCTTTTGTTGACATAACCATTACTTTCTCTATGGCCTCTTTTGTTCTATGTTTTTGTTAAACGCTGTAAAGAAAATGTCTTCAGTCCCTCACTCTTTTCCCACTTTGTAGAATACATAGTCTGAACTAGGGGCAATATTTGGCAAGATACCTCATAGCAAATTGTATTGTACACGAGAATGTAATAATTTTTACCCTTAAACCAAAACTGCTTTCTGTATTTCAGTGCATTGGCACTGTTTCTATTAGTGTGGGCACACAAACCACTTGTGTCTGTTCTTGCTGCTGCTCCAAGAGGACTGAACTATTGTTTCATTTCAGTGTGTCTTGGAAACATCTTGGTTATATACTCTTGCTTAGTACTGGAAGGCTGGTGTTTGGTCAGCTCTCTGGCTTTTCCAGATTTGCCTCTCCATTTTGCCAGATGCTTACAAAGCAGACATCAGTCTTCTGCTCTAGACACACAATTTCCCTATATTATTTATCACTTCCATGGCTGTCAATATCCCTCTTCTGGTGAAGCCCATCAAAAGCTAAGCTTGAGCCAAGCAGCAGCCTGCAGCAGGTGTAGGCACACCTCAGTGGGCTGTGCCCGTTCTCAGCCCCAGCTGGGGAGCAAAGGCTGGCAAACACCTGAGATGGCTGCAGAAGTGTCAGGGCAGATCTTGGAGCAGTGCCTCCTCCGAACAGAAGAAGCCTTTGTGCTGCATGTCTCGATGCTTGGGAAGAGAAAACACGTCGAGGATCCTAATACTTCGAGGTGACACTGCCTCTTTTGTTTCTTGAGTAGATTTTTTTTCTTTAACCTGTATGTATGTATGGTTTGAGGCCAGAACAAATTATATTTTTACTATCTATTGCCAGCCACAATGACTGGCATTCTCTCTGTTTGCTCAGTAATAGCATTATCCATTAATCTCCTCCACCTATGGTTATCAAATTTACTTGGGCCTGAAGATGGTTATTGCCTCATAAACAGAAGCATTCTCCAGTAAAACCTCTGATGAGAAAAGACGGTTTATGGCAAGGATTAACACATGGGTACAGAGTGTGCCCCTGTGCTGGGGTGTCTCTTGCTCAGCAGAGCTGTCCCAGCATGACAGCCCTGTCACCAGCCACCACTATAGGGACAGGTCTTTGTTAATTCCTGCTTACATCCTTATCATGTTCTGAAGCTTCATCCTCTGTAAACCTGTAAGTAAGTACTTGGGGATACAGCTGGATGCAGCTGGACGTGAGCCAGCAGTGTGCCCTCATAGACTAGAAGGCCAACTGTATCCTGGGCTATATCCAAAGCAGAGTGGCCAGCAGGGTGAGTGAGGGAGGGGATCCTGCCCCTCTGCTCTGTGCTGTGAGAGCTCACCTGGAGCACTGCATCTAGATGTGGAGTTCTCAGTACAGGAGAGACATGGAGCTGCTGGAATGCATCCAGAGGGGGGCCACAAAAACGATCCCAGGGATGGAACTCCTCTCCTACAAGGAGAGACTGTGAACTGGGGCTGTTCAGCCTGGAGAAGAGAAGGCTACAGGGAGACACGTTGTGCAGGAAGGTGGCAGATGTCCCATCCCTGGAGATATTCAAGGACAGGCTGGACTGAACTCTGAGCACCTGATCGAGTTGTAGGCGTCCCTGGTCACTGCGGTGAGGTTGGACTAGTTTGGCTTTAAAGAATCCCTTCCAACTCAGTTCTTTGTTCTTGTTTCTAACTCAACAGAGCACTAGGGCTGACAGCAGTACCAAGGCTTGTGGTGAACATACCTTGATGCAATCTTTCTTTGCTTGAAGAAAGAGGGGAGCAGGACAGTTCGTGCTACCTTTGTGGTAAAAAAAAAATAATAATAATAAATCACATTTTTCTCTGTTCTTCAATTAATCTGACAGGCTAAAAATCAAAGATATCTTGCAGGAATTTTGATTTGAAACATAGAATCAAGTTCTTCCACTGGAGTGAAGGTCTTCTGATAGTCACTTGGCATCAGTGTGTTGAGAGGTTTAAATAAATAACGGTGAAGAAGGAAGTGGAAACGTGACTAGTCTTACATGATTTGAACTGTATGCGTAGAGTTGGAGCATCAAGGTATTCCTAAGAGGGGTGTTTTCAGGCACTGCACTACTAACAAAAAACTTTGGGTCCCCTTTCTGTAGTCAGCTGTTAAAATTAGTTATTCTCTGCAATACTTCCTCTAGACTCTATCCAACCTTTGCTGTCAATCTAGTGAAACCTGACACTAAGAGAACCAGAACTTACTGGATTTTCAGCATGAATCTGTTAGTCATTTGTTTCCTCTTATTTTGCTTTGCCTTGACCTCTTGATCTTTCCTTCAGAAGAGCTGGCTCTTGCACCCATGCTAGGAAAAAATATGTCATGATATACAAGCTACAAGTCAAAGTAAACATATGGGTTTATTGTTTGTCACCTTGGTTATTCTAATCAAGTTACATGGCAGTAAATAGAAAGCCTGCAAGGACTGGAAGGATGGATTGGGTAAGACATATGGCAGAGGTCAGAAGGCCAATGGATAATGGGGGAACTGTCAAAAGTCAAGCCAAGTTGGATTTTGCAAGCGAAAGCAAAATAAATAGAGGGAGCTATTTTGGCCGTACAAGAGGAGAGCAATGAAATTCTTGCGAAGTGAATATGGACTTCGTTTTCTGGCTTAGTAAAAGACACTACCTTATTCAATGTGCTTTGCTTCTCTTACATGACAAAGTAAGTGGGGATACAACATTACATCTAGAAATATTGTAGGTATGAATGCAGTAATAATGAAATAGAGGACAGTTCCTCAGTGCAGTGAAAGAATAGGAACACTTCTCAAAAGCTTGATGTTGTTATAGGACAGATATTTCAAATCTCATTTATAAACAGTGTTTAGAAAAACTTCCAGAGGCATCCTCTGTTGTTGTGGTTTGCAACTGTGGTGATTTCCAGTTAGGGAAAACAGACTGAGACCAGCACAGAGTCGGAGAAGCGGAGAACCAAAATAACAAAGGGCTGTTTTGCATGGGAGAGGTGAAAGAACTTTGCTCAATATACAATAATAGCAAACAAACCAAGTGAATTAACAAAGGATGGGAGTGGATATGACTGACTGTCCCCTCAGTTTCGTTTCATGCAGCTGTCGGAAATAGGGGGTGCAGGACTGATTGACCTAGCAGGTCTCTCATTTCTAACTTTAATTAGTGCTCTTGTAAGCATCAGGCATAGGGTATTCTCCTTTGGTCCTGGTAATACTTGTATGATTTCTGCCGGGCTCTGGGCTGTCCTGTGGAGATTAGGGTTTGCTTTTGGAATGACATTTTAGCACATTGCTGTGGCTTTTGTATCCCCTGCCTGCTGGATGGTGGTGACAGGAGGTGACCGGTGTGACCATCTAAGCCAAATTGTTGTCTGCTTCTGTGTCTCCATGATCTTTGGAGAGTGGTTACTTGGCTGAAGCTGTCTAAACCAACAGCTGTCTGAGGATTTTGAGGATTTTTGGGTGCCCAGCTTGAATTATGCTATCAGGCATCCTCATTCTTCTCCTACCAGTATTTCAAGGTAGTGATGTGCTAGTAGAAATAACATGGAGTACACACTTGTTAAAACTAAAATTCTCCAATGGGTTGGTTACAGTGATTTCATGCCTATACATCTACACATCACCTGTAGTAGAACACCCATGATTTTGCAATAGGAGAGTTGACATGCACACTTGTGTTCACAGTAGCACTGGCTGCACCCACCAGCCCAGCCCACTTCGATGAGTGCCCGCCTCCAGCTCTGTGGGAGGTGTCTGTGGCTGAGGTTAGCTGAGGACAAGTTTATTATCACTCATACTTTTATATACGGGCTTTCTGAGATGCAATTCATATGTGTGAAAGTATAGCAGCTCGAACTGATGGCAATCAACGTTAGTGGCAGTCATATCTACTTATTGTCACTGCTGGGAGTTGTGTGCAATTAAAAGGATTTCCATAGCCACTCACAGAGATGTTTCAAGGATCATTTCCCTTTAGCTTTCCTTGCAAGAGACTGATTGCTGATAGAAAGAACATAATTTTCTACCAGTTTGAACTGGTTGGAGCTGGTTCTCCATAAAACATATTGCAGTTTTGAAACCAAAGAATGCTCTTTAGAAAAGGTGGTGAGATGGGAAAGGCATACATTCAAACCGACTTGGCTGGGGAAATTCTGACTCTGCATAATGAACATCACGCACATACGTGTGCACATATATATTACATTCATTTACACAGATCTCTGCATATTATTAATAATTATTAACAGTAATTCATTTTGACAAGAGTAAAAAAAAATATCTATAGAAATCTTGCATTTTAATATTTTGAAGGTTTGATTGGTGTTGCATCAATTTTTGATCTTTCAGGGAAAAGTTGAAAATTACTCTGACATTAATATGGTAATCTGAGATTTACTGCTGGGATCCTTTCACTGAGAAAGAATCCTGGGGTTTTTTTGGTGAGTTTATGTAGTGTGCAAAGGGTTGGCCTTGAAAGATTTCAGAGTATCTACACTTGAAAATCAGTGTATTCAGAAATATAAAATCATTATCAGAGCATGGACTTCCTCTGTGAAACAGATTTCCTCAGTGCCAGTTTTAAGCTTCTAAGGACCCATGAACAGAATTGCACATATTGCAGGTAAAGAGATTCCAGATTGTTTAGAGAAGCTGTGGGTAGCAGCTGGTTACAGAGCTGACCAGTTTTCTGATAGCTCCAATAACAGTGATCTGTAGTTTGGTGTTCTTGACTTCTGATTACTGACCATAGAATCACCAAAGTTGGAAAAGACCTCTAAGATCATCTAGTCCAACTGTCCATCTACCACCAATGTTAACCACTAGCCATCTCCTTCAGTGCCACTTCTCCATGTTTCTTGAACACCTCCAGGGAAGTAATAAGCCCACCACCTCTCTGGGCAGCCTGTGCCTGTGCCTGACCATTCTATTCAAGAATTTTTTCCTAATATTCAACATGATGCATGCATGCAGCGATTTTTACACTTGGGGATGATACACCTGGCCAAAAGCTGGAGTTTCCGCAGAGAGTTTCTGGAATAATGCATGTTCCTGCAGGTTCTTTCAGAGAAGCCTTCTCAATGACAATCAGACTGTCTGCTGCTTGCCTTGATTTGGTTCCTATACCATACTTATGGAAAAAATGGAATGCATTTGGGATTGTACACTGTATGGCTGAGCATAATTCCATTTGGAAGTACGTCTTTATGTACTCCTCAGGGATGATATGAAGTTTAGATGTGAAATCTCTTCCAGAGCAGTCAGATTTACAGACTTGATGAGATGCTTCAGGAATTCACAGAGATTTTTGAGGGTAGCACCAACAGTCATCACAAATGTATTTATCCATCATCTAAAAATGATTGTTCTTGGCATTCTGTGATCTAATGCAGTCTGCATTATGGACCTCCACAATGGTTTTATTAGCTTTGTTGCCAGTGGTCCAGTTCTACAGAACTCATCAAAGACATCTTTAAGACGAGTGTGAGCTCTCAGGGGGCACTTTGATTACACTGCACAAATGAGACTCTACCAAATATGAAACAGCTGCATGACTGGTATTCTTACTTCAGTTAAAATGTAACCAAAACATAATGTCTTGTATGAGAGACTAAAGCACGTGCAGTAGCATAGATATACTGGCTCTGCCATAAAGTTAAATGCTTGTTAAAGGGCTGAGCGATGGCTCTCAAAGATTAAAAAGGGCACTTCTTCTAAACGTGGGGATATTAATCTCTACAATTCTAGTAATTATATTGTGTTATGTTATGTTGCACTCTACTTCACTGTGCTCTTTATGGTCCTTTTTTTCAGTCAGAAGGTGGTCCCTGGATCCTTTCTGGGGAGAGAGCTGCATAGGTGCGTTCTGCTTTTTTCTCCCTTCTTTTGGAGAGATGTGCGCCTTGCAGTGAGAATGGGGTGTGTGATGGAGATCTGCCCCCTGAGCTTTCTATGAGACATCAACCCACTTCATATACTAGGCTGAATATTTCCCAAAAATGAAAGCTTTGGGTATTAACGTTGTAGATATATGGAGCTTTTGTACACTGCCTCTAGGCAAACATACATAAGTAGTCCTCCTTTTGGCTAAAAAAAAAGGGGGAAAAAAAAGGTAGAAAAAAAATAGAAGAAAAAAGAAAATCCACAAATGCGCTGGTAGGAAAAAATGACAGGGAAAACCCTTTTGCTTGATACTCAAAACATGGGAAAGAAACACAGACGTGAAAAGTACTCTTTAAACATTTGGATGAGTCATACTGCATTGTTTTAATGCACTATAAACCCTGAACTCATGAGAATGGAAACAAAATCCTAGTTTTGGTATTTCTCAGGTATTCCTGAGATGAAGTGGAAATGGGAGACTTAAACCTATCACTGGGATATACGGAGCATGCTACTATCTCGTGGCGGACACCAACCCCTCCAAGCCCTTGTGATGTCAGGGTGGTTCTGCCCCCAGTGAGGGGCAAGTGCACCATGGAATCAGTGCTGCTATTAGAAGTGGTGTTTTCCTGGGTGTTAGGAAGGCAAGCAGTGCATGCAAAATTGGTGCATCTGCAAATATGGGGTTTTCTAAAATGTTGCTTCTCTGATGTCTGAAGCCCTTTACTGGATGTTTGGAGAGCAGAAAAAATTTTGCTGTAAGATTAATTGATGTGAAGGCTTAAAAGGGTGTTAGTGGATCATACTCAGAAAATCAGAAAACTAAATGCATCATGAACAGAATCTTGAGAAGCATTTTCAGCAGAGATGTAAATAATTGATTTCTACTGATAGGTAAAACCCTTGGAACAATGGCAGGCATACCCAGAACTGGGTGTGCACATCTGCCAGTGCTGCAAGTAGAGGCCACAAACGTAGATGAATGCAGCCATGCTGCTAGGAAAGCACTGGGTATGAAGGGCTGGGAAACTCAGGGAGCATTGTGCACACCCATAACACTGCCTGTGCCTGGAAGCAGTATCACATCTGGCCCCCTCCCACCCTGTAAATGCACACACACACTGCATTTCTGACTCCCCATGACAAGCTGTTGGGATTCCCAGCTCAGGTTCCCAGATAAACCAGATCAACTCTGTGAACCAGGAGACAGCAGTAGGAGGGAGATGTTGGGCAGCACGTTTGTGTTCAGAAATGGAGGACTTTCACTGGCATTGCTCATCTTAGCAAACTAAATAAATATAAAGGAAGATGCAAGGGAGGTTTGCAAAATCCTGACAGGATGTTCCCACACTGACATGCTGTTGGGTCACCCGGAGCTCTGGGCAGGTGCTGCCTGTGGCTGCATGACATTGCTTACCAGCCAGGCAGATTTTGTCTCCAACAGCTGTTGCAAGAAGCAGCCTCGCTGGTGCACGCGTGGGCTGCTCAGATGGTATTGCATTAGAGTCTCTTCTAACGAGCTGTGGGATCTGGGTGCTGTGCGTTAGACTGATCTTTCCTGGAATTTAACTTGAAAGCTTACCATATTTGCAAGTAGAGGACATGCCCAAGCAAACGAGCAGCTGGGCGCCTGAATTTGTATGTGACTGTTTTTATCCTAGATGTTTAACGGCCCTAGTTCCTGCCGTGCTTTTTAAAGCCCACTGAAATGTCGGACGTGCCAAACGCCATATTAAGAAAAGGACTCATCAATCTTGATGGATTTTTGTCTGGCGCTTATAAGTTAGCCCTGAAGACTTGGCCTTTTTATGAGCTCACTGCATGTTTTTAAACACACATAAAAGGACATTGAGGCATCAGCTTTGCATTTGCTTTGCACTGATCTATGCCTGCGAGTGACCCAGCTGCATGGAGCTCACCACGCCGGTGGGACTTCGGCATTCTTTCAAAGCGTGGAGCTGAGCCACACTAGTGGTGACTGTTCCCCAGTGCAAGGACAGGCCTGTCCCTGCAAGCCTTGCTGTCTCCACAGTGACACCCGGTCCCATTCTCTCTTCACCATCTGCCTGTTTTCACCATTCCTGCTTGCCAATGTACCGCAGCCATCACAACAGACGTTCCAGGGGAAGTTGTGCAACTGTCACCACTTAATCATTAACTGGGACATTCTGGATGCTATATATTTTTTTTAATTTATTTCTGTATTATGGGAGGGGAGGTGTGGATGGGGCAGCTGGGATGCACGCAGAAATCTGGTGCTCAGGCACGCACCTCAGGCTGATCCTTGTCTTCTGTTTGCAGCACATATTTTCTTGCATCCACAAAGCTGAGGGTTGCCCAGAACAGAAAACAGGGCTGTGGTGACCAAATTTGTGAAATGAGCTGCTCCTCAGATGGAGCTCCGGCTTTGCTGTCTGGAGATGCTGGCTGAGAGCTGTTCCGTGCTTGGTATTGTGTGCGATAGTCTGTGGGCCCCGGGGGACCTCAGTGGAGAGCCAGCCTTTGCAATGGGGTTTTCTTCCTGCCACACACAGGTTGGTGGCTTGTGCTCCCTGGCTCAGAGTCCTCCTTAAGCCTGAGCCTGCCTAGAAGGAGCTGGCAGGGAGATGATTCCTGCTTGCATATTCATTCCCCTCTTAGGGAATCACTATTCAGCATATCTTGGGAGGTTCAAGTTGGGTAGTAGGAAAAATTTACTCTCAAAAAGAGCTGCCCAGGGAGGTGGTGGAGGTATTCAAGAACTGTGGAGATGTGGCACTGAGGTACATGAGTAGTAGGCATGGGAGATGGGTTGATGGTTGAACTTGGTGATATTAGAGGTCTTTTCCAACCTTAATGATTCTATGTTTGGTTCAATATTTCAGCCATCTTGATTAATGTGAGACAAGATTTGCCACACTGCAATGGTTGAGATTTGAATTCATCAGCAGAGCAGCAGTCCAACTCCTTGCTCCTTTCATCAGACCCCACGCGTCCCCTTAAACACCCCTCGGTGACACACTATTGCCCTTTTGCAGTGGGTATTTTGAAAATTGCGTGTGAAAGCAACTATAACAGCTGCCAGCTTTTCAGCCCACACTTTGATCTCCAACCTGGAGAACCCTACATACCACTATGAAGGTCTCCTCCCCAAAGAGAAGGTAGGAGCAGAGGTGACAGCTGTCCTCAGGGCAAGGCCAGGAGGGAAATCCAGGTCCCTGGCTCTTCTGCCCTGACATAGAATCGCCTGAGTTGGAAGTGACATCTAAAGGCCATCTGGTCCAATCCCCCTGCAATGAACAGGGACACCTACAGCTCTATCAGGTGCATGAAGCCCCATCCAGCCTGACCTTGAATGTCTCCAGGCATCCACCACCTCTTGAGGCAACCTGTGCCAGTGCTTTGCCACTCTTATTGTAAAACACTTCTTTCTTATATCCAATCCTGTTACCTCTAGGAGTAGGATCGGTGCAGCAAGATTAAAAAAACTTACATAGCATCCAAACTATACCAAGCAAAGAGTAATTAGGTCTAGCAAACAATGTCATGCTCTGCACAGAAATATTTGGGCTGTTCGTGCTGTTGGTTATAGCTGTGCTGCATCATGTGAAGTCAGTGAGCCCAGCTGGGTGTAGCTGAGGGTGGTGCTCACATTGTCTGGGCTAAATGTCAGCAAGGAACAGCCGCAGTCGAAAAAGAAGGATTTCTAAGCATTTCCCTTCTGTAGTCACACACAGCCTCATTCTCAGATGGCTGAGGCAAAAGGACAAGAGCAATGTTATTTTAGATAGAAACTACCTACATGTTTTGTTCTTTCCTCATAGAAAGAAACAGAAATGAGCTCTGTGTCTTGTAAACATGAACACCCAGTGTTTTGTGTATATAAACCAGCTGCTAGGAAAGCTTGAGTTTTGACTCTGTTTTGTGTTTAGGAGATAAACAGTGTCAATTCCTCAGCCCACCAAACTCCTCTCCACATTCCTGTAGATATCTGGATAGGTTTTGGGCATTACCTGTGCCCTTCTGCAGCTTTGCTGGGGAACCCCATTGCTACCCAGAACCTGGAACTTCTGAGCATTCCTCAGCCACTGTGGGGCAAAGTCAGCTCACATGGCTGAGGATGGACATCAGTCTGGGTACCACCTGCCTATTACTGTCTGTTGAGTCCTCGTTGTCTTCCACCTTCTTAGCAGCAGGTGTGATTCTTCCCTCCTTCACACGGAGCAAAATTAGCTAGGATGACTCAGAGCCAACACTGAAACTATTTAGTCCAAGTTAGTGCTCATAGCAAGCTCTGGCAGATGGACAGCAGTGTGTGCCTGAAAGTGCCAGCTGCTCCTCTCTGAAGGCACTGTCTGCCAGATGAACTCTGGCAACACCAGTACTGAGCCAGGGAGTGAAAGGCAGGCAGTAAATGTCCAAGGCCATCACTGCTAGACCCAGCAAGGACAGTTGTTCTTGGACTTGAGAAGGAGCCTGCATGCATTTCTCCCACTTAACTTTTTAATCAGCTTGCAAATGAGCAAAAGTGCTGCAAAGCCAAGTTTTGAGTCACATCATTCAGGATAGCTTATAAATCTGAATTTTCACTCACAAAGAAGATAGGCTTAACACACTCTCCACATCCATTGTGTCAGGCTTTCTTCAGGTGTGGTAGACTATGTAAAACCAGATGCATTGGGTTGGGTGTCCAATGTTTCTCAGCTACCACATCCACTAGTTGTAAGCATAGGCAGTATGAGAATTCTGGGACAAGGGCCACAGCCTTCCCAAAGCCTATGACCCTCAATTTTGTCCAGATGTGAAATCTCAGACCTTTCTGCCCTTCTTTTCTGGTCAAGGCCGTGTGTACAACACTGACACTCCAGAGCCCTGCCCATGAGGGGAGCTGCTGCCAGACAAGAGTATGTAAGAGCAAGACTCCAAGCAATTAAGGACCACTATATTTACATCCTGATGTATTTACAACACTTCGCTAATGTTGGTTTTCCAAGAAACCAGTTGTACAATTTGCTGCAGGGCTGCCTCTGCAACTGTGTGCAAGCCAGCAGCTGGAGTCTTGTGTCCAGGGGTTCATGAACTGCTGTCTAGGAATCTGTTCAGCATGGAGAAAAGCTTCATTTTCTCTACCTATTGTTTCTTTTTTTTCCCCCTTTTCATTCTTTTCTTTCTTTCTTTTTTTTTTTTTTCCAGTTGTCGTGTATTTTATTTTCTTTGTTGAGCAAGTCCTGAAATATTTTTCCTATCTAGGCATGATTAAAACTAGATTCCTTCTTACTATTCTTTTCATGGTGATAGATTAAGACTTGATTTCTTAGTCCTTGGACATGAGGAGCAATATAACTGTGTCAGTAGGAAAGATGAGATTGATCCTGACCTGTCCTAGCAGTTAGCATAGATATAGTGACATTTTTATAGAAGTATGTGAAACTGGACTTCTGTTCTATCATGCGTGTATAATACATACTGTGACACATGCAAAGGTACAATTTCCCAGGTCACAAGATCTGGTGGATGAGATTTCTTATTCTTGCAGTTGTATCTCTTGGGAGCCTGACTGTGATCAGGCTCTGTGCAGGACAGCACTGTCCACAGTGCATATGTTAAGCGGAACTCTTCTGCAAGTCTCTCCTGCTCCCTTCTGGTGAAGTCTTGAAATCCAAACCAGAAAAGATTTTTTCCACATCTGTTTTATATTAGGATTGTTCTCAGAAGCAATATGGTCAACAAAATATTTGATATGTGATGGTATAAGGAATGGAGGGCAGGCTGAGTGAACTCATTTGTGGGTTCCATTTCTCCTTCCTTTTTAGGGGTAAATCCACAAAACTTCATGGTAGCTAGAAGTTTCAAATGGCCAGTGGCAGGATCTGGAAGGATGGCTGGTTAAGAGGCTGCAGTTGCTGCCATCTGTGCACATTACAGTACCTCTCTTCTCCAGGGCTGTGCAGAGCTAATCCTGTGCACACACCTGGCTGGCTGGAGCTCTGCCTAATGTTAATTACCTAACATTGTTTTAAACCCCATCATGTTTAACCTAAACATGCAGTTTTTGCAGAGTGTGACTCATGTCTTTGATCACTGAGATTTGACAGCAGCGGGTTGCAGTGCAGAAAACTTTCCCCTAGAATGACCGTTTGCTGATCTAGTTGTAGGGCTGGAACCTGAGACAGGTCCATCTTGCAAGAACCTACCTATGTTGTAGACCAACAACAAGAATTTGACAGAAGGTGGTAAGATCTTCAAAACCAGTGGAGCTGAGATAGTAAGTGCTGTTGTGTAAAAAGCAAGATAGTAAACAAGCCTCTTGATTGCATAGGCCATTTCACTCAGGCTAGGCTGTTCTAGCAAGATTTATTTTTATTTCTTTGTAAACTCTCAAAATTATTTTCTCATTACAGATATAGTAACATCAAAGACTTTCTTTTTTAAATATACATCAATCTCATTTTTCTACAGAATCTCCTATAATCTCCAAAAAATTTTCACAGCTTTTTCCCCAATGAGATTCCCCTCTTTTTGTGATTTCTCACCTTCCTCTTCCTTTTCAGCCTCCTGCTATCTTTCCTTTCCTTTCCTTTTCCACATACTGCTCCTACTAAAACATGAAAGCTGGTTCACCACTAGAAAGATCTGCTGATTTATGGTGTTGGTATTACGGATGTTTGCATTTCTTTCCTTTCATTGCTCGTCTCTGTGTATCTGTACCAAGTCTGAGGGTCTCAGGCTTGCTTTTCAGTACCTTACAACTTGCCTGCTGCTTTTCCACTTCCCCTCCCCAACCGGCTCACCTGTGTCCTATCAAATGCTTACCAATCATTCTTGCTGTACTCCAGGTGTGCTCAAGCACTTATAAGGAGCCTATATCCACCAGAACTCAACTACAGATACTCTAAGGATGGCATAGGAAGTGGAATACAAAAAGAGTTATTTTCCTTCTGAGGTCTGTATTTGCAATAAATAATGAGATGAAGATCCAGCAGATTAGAAGTAGCCAAATGGAGGTATTGAAGGAATTTATTTGTAACTAATAGCAAGCATATCTATAGCTGTTTGCACTGCAAACTGGTGTTGAATGATTTAACTCCACTTACATCCTTGTCTAGTTCATCCCCTATGTGATGTTCACCTCTATATATTGTAGGCTGTATAAAGCAGACAACTTATACTTGCATTACCTAGCAGTCTTCGTGAGATCTTCTGCATGCGCTTATGATAAGGGTATTTAATAATAATAATATTAAATAAAAAAATGAGTCCGCTGCTCACAACTGCAGGGCTCTTTTATCCACAGCTCCAGTGTAATGTAATAATGAAAATCTCCTGGAAGCTGAAGAAACTGGAGTATCTTGAGCCTGGTGTGTGAAATCAAGCATCTGGAAAACCTTGGAGGCTCCACAAAGAGTAAGTTAAGAAATCCTACTATATTGTTTTGAGTTTTTGGTCTTCCTGCTGTGCAGCTGAGCTCTTGGAGACCTGTATCTCTTCTTTACTGTGCGATGCCTTAAGCCTTATGAACTCTGCCAGAAGCAGCACTGGGAGCAGATTATCTTTCAGCATAATTCCATGAGCTTCCATGGTCAGGAAAGGAAGCTTTCATCTGTGGGCCTATCTTTCTCAGCTACTGGGATTGCTCAGATTTTGGCAACTCTAGTTTTTGAATATTGTTTGCTACCAACTAACTTTCTTCCTGGATTTCATATTTTTTTCAGTATAGCTAAGAGGTAAAGCAGCCTTTACAGGTGGAAAGACTTAGTCTGACCCATAAGGGTTGAACAGCTGAGCTTCTAGGAGAAGTATGCAGGTGTGTGCAGCCACCTGTGAGCCCTCATGGTTAATTAGCCCAAATCCTTGGAGGGGTTCTGAATTTCACTGCAGGCCTGAACAGGGGCGTCTTGCTGAGGTGACTCTATCCAGATAGGGCTTGCAGAAGATTGTCTTCCCATGCATTGGGCTATGCTGTATATTGATCTTGAAAGAAAACAAGAAGAGAGTTAACACTGGAGATGTTGTTTGGATTCTGATGAGTACATCCAAAATTTTAATAGGAAGCTTTCTTCTCTGTTCCTATGGGCCAGATACTCCTCTGGTGTAAATGCAAATGCCATTTCTGCTGTGCTCTTTGACGTAAGGTTGGGGCTTAGCTCATGGTGATGTTGTGTCTGGGAATATTTTTATCCTTTAGAGATATTTAGCCCCTCTCCCCCTCTGTTTCCTCAAGGATTCTTTCTTCTCTGCAGACGTTCTTTGCTAGCTTGAACATATGGGAAAAGTATTTTCTTCCATTCCTTCACCACTCAAAAATGGTCAAATCAATTTGGCTAAAATTAAAACCTTTTGGGTTGAATGTTAGCCTAGAAAACTTCATCTCTCAAAGGAGTCCTTGAAGAAAGTTGTAAGCTTTTTCCAAAAAAGGAGGAGTTGACTTGGAAAAGAAAGCTGGGGCAAAATAACAGTTGGAAAAGCTCCTTGACTTTGGTAGCAGTCATTCTTGTGTCTGTAAGAGTGCAAGTCTCACTTCAATTGTCACATAATGGTGGTGGCTGTCAGCTGTAATCAATTCCCATGAGTGCTGCATTCTCCTTCACCTTGGTTTTTGGTCAGTGCTCTTCTGCTTTTGGCTGGAAATGTTAATGACTAAGTACTTAGTACAAAATGTCGCAGACTTAAGAAGGTCATGCAGTTTGCTCAAGGTTTCCAGATTTTGCAGTTTTAACCTAACCTTCTAAAACTGATACTAAAAAACTGACATCTTTGTGGATGAGATATTGAAGGGAATACTGGTGAAACATGTGAAGGAACAAGAGGACTAGCTTATTGCAGTAAAACTCAATTGTTTTTGTCCTAATTAAAGGAATATTTTTGTGATAACTGTCATTCCAAATCAGCAGTAATTTTCTTCCTTAATTTTTCTTGAATATTGAATTATTCAGAGTAGCCTCTACACTTGGACTTACACCAGATACAGTAGTGGATGATCACTTCTAATTTGAGTTAGTGTGGGAAAGAGCTAGTACTTGGTTGTGGCCAGGTGAAGAACATTATCTGACTTGGGGTGGATAATTAGAACTCTATGTCCAGGATGATTCATCCAAGGAGAGATCCTATCCAAGGAATGAGTGTTGTTGACACTAGATGAACTTTCAAGCACACTTGACATCTGTGTTATGAACACATTTCTAGCACTTTAGATCGAGGAAATAGTACTGGTGGCTTGTGTTAAATGTCTGTTCATCAGTAGTGTTAGTTTCTAAGCAGCACTACAATCTATAGTCCATGAACTAAAACAGATAAGACTGAAGTCTGGTAAAGTCTAATTTCTTATGTGCCTTCAAAATCTCTAGAACAAACCCATAGTCATTATGAGCAATTCCTTGTAGCATATCCAGCCGGGACTTACGTAAAGAGCATTGCTTGGAGCTGAAATGAGTATGTTATTTGACTCTCTTCTCCACAAGTGGAATTCCTTTCAGAACACTTAGATGAAAAATTCAGTTGTTTAAACATCAGTCTCTATATTTTACAGATGTCCTTGCTCCTGTTAGCTGGCACTTTAATATACAGTCTTTCTGAAGTGGCTTATGTTCAGGTGGTGACCATCCTTAGCAGCTTCAGAACCAGTAAATGTAATAACGATCAACAGGGGATGATCCTTGTGAGTGCAGAGGTATACAATTCTGTTTATCCCAACCTGTTTGTGACAGCTCTGAGAACCATCTTCATTATCTATGAGTAGATCCATTGTGTAGTACAGCTCTGCAAGCAAATGAAAATTGTCATAGATTTCCTCCATCTTTGTACCTACCTTTGTGTAGAAAACCTATGGATTTAATTGAAACTTGGCACTGGATGCTACTTGAAGAAGCTTGATGTCAATGAGTCTTTCTGAATCAGGACTTAGGATTTTCTATCTGACTAATGGAACATACTGTACACCAACCAGAGCCCTATACCTTCTAATCTTTGCATTCTGCAGACTAAAACAGTGTGAAGCATGTGGAGCACTTTATCCTGTAATGTAACCCAGTTTTTGCCATCACGTAATGTTAGTGTATACCACAGTGTTAGGTATCATTAGAAAACAAGAAATAAAATAATGTTCTTTTCCTGACTTTAAAATGGTAAATCCTACTTTTTTTTTTTCTCTAAATCCTGCTGTTCTACGACACAGTTATTAATCGGGGGGGGAGGTCTTTTATAGCAATTGAGACCTTCTGCAAGGATTACTTATCCTCTCTGCATCCATCCTGTCATTGAACTGATAGTTGAACACATTACTATCACAGGCACAGGGTACTCTGACCCACCTCAAAGCTGATAAAGAACTACTATCCTCAGATTGATTATCAGTACCTTAAAAACAAGAGCACTAGATTAGCTGGGGGCATACCTTAATTGTCTGTAAACTGGAAGACAGAAGGATACAGACAGAACAGGGCCAGGAGAGTGCAGTCCCTCTCTCAGCTCTGAAGACTGGCCCGTCAAATGCCTATGGGCTATCTGCTTTGCAATCTGTGCCTTGAGGCCATCCTTGTTTGCTGCACATCCAGCTGGTTACTCATGCCGGAGGCATCCTCCTAGGCATGCATGTTCCTTTCTGCCCAGGCACACAGCAGCTTAATGTGCCTTCTGGTGAGCCACCTGGGCCTTCTGTAGGTAGCACAGGCAACTGAGTGGGAGCCTGTGCTGCTCAAACCCGGATGGTCATGAGTCTCCTTTCTCAGTTTCTCCATCTGTTAAGTAGTGTGCATGACACTGACATCCTATGTTAGGGATTTTGACATAGAGAAAAATCTAAGCAAGTCAGGAATCCCAGTCAATTTGTTTTTTTCATCCAAAAGGACGGGCTCTGTCCATTCAAATGGTTGCAGCCTTAGCAGGAGATAGATATTATGGAGTGATTGAGGTCATGGTGTGAATATGGAGCAGCAGTTGCAGAGAGTGGTACACCACAAATGTGTCCGTACTCCGCCTGTACTAGGCTACTCAAAAGCATTGCTGTTTTGTGTGTAAAAGGACTTGCATGCTCATTCAAACTTACAGATTTATGCAACGTTATAATTGAAAAAGAGATTCTCCAAGTATTGTTTTCTCATAGAACCTGTAACCCTAGTGCTTCTTGCATCTTTGTTCTTACCCATGTTTGTTTTCAAGATATCCACTGATGCTGGATTTCTGTTGGAAACATCACAAAGTAAGCAGTGCTGGAAGATTATTATTGGGCACAGCAGATGAAGGAGGACAAAAGTTCCTAACTACAGGGTAAATATGCTACAAAGCAACATGGGTGTCCCTGGGGGCACAGACCCGAGTATAACTTAGAATGCATTTGCGTCCAGTGTCCGGATGACTTCTAAAAGTGTTGAATCTCAGTTGCTCCCAGGCCACACCCTACTTGACCTCAGCCTGTGGGTTTGGCTGAACAGATCTGAAAATGATTAAATTAAAATAAATTTCACAATGCTTTTTAGGTTCTGAAATAGGATAAAAACTAGTGTCTTGAACAGTCTCAGGATCACATTGTGAATCTTCAATACAGCTGTCCTGAAAACAGCTGGGAACGGCCATATTAAGGATTAAAATTTGAGGAGTGTATAAGAGTGGATTTCTCATGACTCGAGCAGAAGCAGACTACCTCTCCCCTCCCTTCCTCTCTTTACTGAAGTACCCAGATGGCCACGTAGTAAGTGTACTGTTAGAGACCGAGCTGCAGCCCCACTTTGCTGATCTCAGCAAGGTCTGGCTTGCTTGCTCTGGATTTCCTCAGGCACAGCCAGCATGTGCGGCTCTGCTTCTGACCACTGCTGTGATCTGAAGTCATATGGGATGCTTCATTTGCTGAGCCACCTCCAAACCCCAACCTTCAAACAATGCTCTGGCTGGAAATCTCCTCCTTCAGACGTGGGTTGTGCTAGCTGAGAGCACATATAGAACAGGAGGTTATTGCCAAGCACGATGCAGTCCCAGGGAATATACTGAATTTGGTTAGATAGATGGATGATGTAACTGGACCTCACTGGTTCACACCAGCTGAGGAGTTGGGTCTTTGTGCGTCAGGGAGAATGTAGCAAGCTTAAGATGCAGCACTTTCTCTTGGAAATACTACAGCATGGCTTTCCTACCCCAGGTTTCACTGCTGGGAGAGTTCCTTTATTCTTCTTAATGTAACAAAACAACCTGGATTATTTGCAGAGATGCAAAACAAGGAGAGATAGGAATTGAGGTGATCTCAGCACCCAGCCTTGACCCAAGAATGGAGATGCTGTCCTACACCTGTGTCATCATCCTCTGCAGAAGTCCTCTTCTGCTGCTATGAGGGTGCAGAAGGGCTTAGGGGAAAGCAGAAGGATTGCACTGAAAGCAGCACTGTTGGGAAGAGGAGATGTTGAGCAGTGTCCCCGAGCCAATGCTCCACAAGAGATATCAGTGTCTGAACACAATTTACTGAAGGCTAGAAGTGAATGATTCCCCAGCTGAAGACAGAGGAATGACTGGCAAAGGATGGACCCTATTCTCTCATTTTATTTTTTTGACAGGAGGTTTCGAATTTGGTATTTGTGTTGTGCCTGTTGCCGGACTCAGTATGGGGTTATTTTGAAGTCCTTGTTTAGCAGATAGGAGTAAGGGATCAGAGCTTCCTAGATGGGAGTTCACTTATACAGGCAGTGTTAGCGCACGCATTGGGAGCTACGCCTCCAAAACCAAATTAGTTAAGTACATCATCAGTACAGTGCCCACAGATCCTTGCAGAAAATGTTATGTTATTCCTTGTGGAGTCATAAAGGGGGTGGAAAAAAGGCACTTTTTTTGCCCTACACTAAGATGGACTTTATCTCTCTGCATAAGACGGCTCCATGGGTGCTTAGAAACCACGAGAGCTTGTGGTGGCTGTGGCTGGTGGAGTCAATGGGATACCTTTTTTCTCTGAAGGTGTGTGGGATTGGGGTTGGCTGTGCTGGGCAGGGCTTCTGGAGACACTCACGTGTCTTAGTGTAGCATCTTGCAGAGATACCCAGTTCGGTGCCAGGAATGCAATGTGAAGCACAGTTCATCATAAAGTTTAATTAAGGATGTCCTGTCTGTGACATGTCAGTTAGGATATGGTGATGCTTCCAGACTGGAAAAGGCTTATTGTTCTAACCAACAGTTCCTGCATAAAAGTAGATTTGGCGTATTCTGAAAGCTATACACATTTACGACCACTGAGAGCTGTGTGTTTGGGCTGCAGAGCTGAAATTCACTGGGGCTTGGAGCTGTGTAGCTGGAACGAAGGGGAAGAGGGGAAGCTTGTGACTTTCACCCCGACGTTCTTTGCAGACTTCTGTTTTTATATTTCTTAAGAATCAGAATCTCTGAAAGCAGCAAGCTTACTCCAGATCTTTTACTGCTGAACATGATACTTACATCTGCTAACATCCACAGAAAGCTGCACATGCCTGCATTTACTCAGCCAGAGAAAGACCTGAAAATCTCCATTCCATTCAAAGGACAGAGTGAGATTTGCCTTCCGTTCCTCCACCAGGAATTCTTAGTCAAATCCCATGGAAAATACTCATATCTGAGTAGTAAATCTCAGATGCTTCTGCATGTTTATTCTTTATTTCCATCTCATTGGCTCGAGTTCATTTTTAACCTTTGGTTACGGTGGCTATATGGTGCAGGGAGACTAGGTGGGGAATGTATTTTTGTTCTTCTTAGCTATGCTCTTTTTTTTCTTTAACCCATCTAGCAAAGGAGCGGGGCAGATGGTGATAGAAAGATTGGCTTTGCTTAGCAGTGCAAATAAGTGATCCCTCCTTCCTCCCCTCCCCAGAGGTTTGACTGGAACCAACTGACCTGGTTCTGCCTGAGCCAGCTCTAGGGAGAAGATAACAGCCAAGGGTAAAAGCAAATGAAATACCTGTGTGGTTGTAGTTTGCAACAAAGCTCCACGACTGTTTGTGTCAAGTAAAGACCAGCCTGTCCCTCATCTGTCTGAAGGAATTTACTGTGTTTTATGCAGCGGTTGCTCTTTGATCTCTGATCTTTAAGGTATGGGTTGAAGTTCTGGCCCTCATTCCTTTGAGGTGGGCTCCTGAGCTGAGTCCTGTGCACTAATTACATGTGGGCAGTTGCCACTGAGTGATGCCTTGAAAAGTTCTTCACTTCGCACTTTTGGAACATGTGCTGGGGCCTGGATTTGCCCTTACAGTAACTCCTTGCTTCTTCCAAATAGGAAGGTTTATATTACTCCCTACTAGATCATTACAGTCTGGCCAAATTTGGGATCACCCCCAAATACTAATGGGCAGAAAGAACTGCATGAGTCCTGCACAATTAGCTGTCTGTGAGACCTTCAGGAATTAGGTACTTTCCTATTCTGTGACTGCAGCTGTATGGAGAAATAACTTAGCACTGTAAATCAATTAAATAAATGTGTTTTTTTCTGAGAATAGACCACAGAAGGGACAGCTGCAACATAGTCCAAATGCTGCTCCCATTTATTAAGTAACATTTTGGGGTAGAATGTGTTCTCTAATCCTAAACTTGCATGTTATTTCCCTCCAATCCTCTAACTTGAACCATGAGTTATGCGTAGCCATAAAACAGTGTTTTGAATAATACAACTATAATGTAGGGTTTTGGTTTTTTTATTTTTTAATTATCAAGGACAAAGCCGTGGATTTATTTGTTTCAGTGTTCTCATGTGTACTCAGAACTGCAGTGCCAGGGCAGAAGTGCCCAGTCTTGTTCTCTTCTTTGTGGCTGATTCTGCGGGGTGTGTGCCTTTGAGATCTTCACCACCTCCGTCACGCCAGTGGAGATGTGACCGGAGTGGCATTTCCTGCCTTCACCAGTCAACTGTGCTTGCCCCTAGCAGCCATCCACTTCCAGAGGTGTCACTCAGACATTACTAGGTGACAAGGCAGTGTCAGATGGAGTATTTAGTGAAAAGCTGCAAAGTGACAGTAGCAAACACATCATGTCTTTTTAGTGGTTATCACACAGTGTTTGGAATTATGTGGCATTCATCTTCATGCCAATTAAAAGTCAACAAAGCAATAGTGTAATTCAGTTCGTTGGATGGCTCTGAGGCATGGGATTTCTATTGATGAATACTTGATGCCTTAAAGATATGTTTCATCAAAGCCATCTGTTCATCAAACTGCATGTCAGATGGTGGGCTAGAATTTATAGGATATTTCAGAGCATGTCAGAGTCCCAAGCTTGGCAGCTGTGACCAGATTAGAAGCCTTAAAACACACGCAACAGGACAAGCCCAGGAATGCTTCTTCGATGACGTAAAGGATGAGATACTAATGGCACCAAGTGAGAGCTGCTCATAAAAAAAATGGTTCATGATGGTACCCAGCAGTTCATGTTGGAGCATCTCTTTATACCATGGTAAATATCAGCAGTATGGAAAACACAGAAACTCTGATAGTCAGTAGACAGTATGGAAGAAATACTATGTCCAGACAATGCTTTACTGTAAGGCACAATGCTATCACCAGCAAATTCAGTGTGACCATTGCTATCAGAGTGGTGAAGTTTCTCCATAGAGTAGAACATCCTTTATTTCAGCTGCTGAGCTAAAAATAAAGTTTAGAAGGTATTGCCCCACTATTTGTTCATAATAGCATTTTTCTGTATCTCCCCTGGCTTGCTGCAGGGGAACTGACACATTGAGAAGTATGAAATTTCAGCTGTCCTTCTGAACACAAATTAAGGAAAGGGTGTTTATCACGAGGAAGCACTGGTGCACGTATTTTTATATTATCCTTTTATTGCACCTGCATTTCCCCATTGGGCTGCATTTATCTCTCTATGATAATGCGATGTCTGGGAGAGGGTTGGGAAGATGCGTTCATTCTCTGCATGAGTCGCTGGTCTCTGGCTCTCATCTGCTTAGATGTGCCGATATGACTTCCAGATGTTGTGACGGACCAAGAAAGCCATGTTTCTTCGCCAGTTCATTCTGTAGGCAGCCAATTCAAGATGGAGAGGGTTTTTGCAATAGGATTCTTTCTAGTGCTGACAGAGGAATCCCACGGGCTTTAAAGATGTGCAGAAATCTTATTCCTACTCACTTGTCTGAAACAGCTGGAGGTTGGTTAGTAAAGGAAATATTCACAGGTTCTTCTTTTTGTTGACTTCTGCTGCTCTGAGATCAGGTATTGCTCCCTTGGCAGATGATACAAGCTTTGCATATGACACTTTTGAAAAGAAGTCTCTTCTGCTAGCCAGACGTGTACAGGAAATGTATGACTTTCTGGGGTTCATTAAAAACTCCATTTTTAATAACTTTTCTAGTGTGACTGATGGGAAGGAAGAATTCTATACTCACACAGCAGAGGATTCCAAACTGTCTGTGTTTGGGGGAAATGGAAGATTTATGTAGCAGTTAACATGGAGCTGTTTCAGCAATCACTGTGAAAAACAGTGATGAACTGCAGTCAAGATACAGAAGCCAACAAGCAAGTCTGCCCTAGTACTCAAGGGATGATCATCAAATATTGTAGAAAGCAGTGGAAGTCAGGAGAAATATCTGATACAGAAGTTCACAGCTAGGGAAGAAGTCTTCACCAGATTTCCCTGCTTTCCTATGGGGGCACGAGACCATCAGAACTTGGATTTTCGCCTTTAAGAAGCTCATTATGCTGATTTTCATGCAACCTAAGACTAAAGATGGATTCTGGGGATCATTTCAGAGTAATACACTTGCATATGTAGATATGTAGCCTCTCCTGTAAATGAGCGTAGATCCATTATTGATAATAATGAAAAGGGAGTGCAGAGATTCTGATCTTCAACTCTAGAATGGCACCTCTGTATCTCAAATAGTCCCATTTGAGTTAGCAGTGTATTAACCCCACTATGTAGTTTGAACTTTATCTGTGAATAGCTTCAGGTCCTCCATCAGTTCTGTCTTGTGGATTTTTTTCATGGATGCATCACATCATAAAAACAGCAATGCAAACTATAATCAGAAGGGAGACAGAAACCAAAATCTGAGTAAAGGATAAATAAGTTTCATAGATTCTATGCTGCAACCATTTAATTTACACCCATCTCTATGTAGGAAACAAATCTGCACCAAAAAGTAAAATTGTCTGCAGGTTATTATATAAATACTTGAGCTCACATAAGAAGAGAACGTGTTTTTAATATTGGAGAGCTGTAAGACGTATGTGCCAGATACTCAGCTGGAGTAACTGAGTGCAGCTATGCTGATTTACACCAGCTGAAGATCTGCCCAGATGTTCAGAGAAGGGTGGATGGAGAAATCTTCCAGATAGACGTAATTTACATTGACAATTGCTTCCTGAGCTCAATAGCTCTTCAGAGATGCAGAAGGATCTTGTAAGCTATCCATATATAAATGTCAAATCCCCTTTATTTTCCACTGATCCCAGGAAGCAGAAAGAATTGTAAGATAATTCTGCAATGATGTGGATGAATGCCACACGAGCGCTTCTAAGCCTTCCGAGATACCTACATTTGGTCGGTCTAGATGATCTTATTGTTCTTTCAAACCTCAATGATTGTATGATTTATAAGAAACCATTTCTGAAAAGAGAATCTGAGAAGGATCCCTGGGCAGGTTGGGTCAGGCAGAGAGTTTTTTCTGGGGACATGCATTTCTCTCATGCCGTGATGTTAGCAAGTAACATAGATCTAATTCTGCACCCCTTATTTCTCTAACTATTGAGGCTGACTTTTGAAGTGGGCTGAGGGAAAGGAAGGATATAATCACTGCTGCAGGAAAAAGGAGAGAGAAAAACATACTGTATGTGGTCACGTCCTCTGAGGAGCTTACCCTTGCCTCGGCACCAAAGCCTCTTCAGCCTTGCTGAATGGGAAATTGCATGCAGCACTGGGAAATACTAAGGCCAAATGGAAAGCATTAACACATACCATTGCTGCTCTGTGGAAATGTTTACTTAGAAAAGCTTGAGATTGAGCTGAGATACCACGGTGATGGGAGTGGGAGGTCAGATAAAGAACGAAGCCTCGAAGCTCACAGCTTCAGGAATTCTGATGTCCCATCCTTAGCTCTGGCTGAGCGTGGGCAGCACGTGTCCTTTGGTGGAAGGTGTCCTCTGACAGGACCACTGAATCTGTTTGCCCTGCTTTTCCCCAGGTTGCTTGGCATGTATTAGGTGCTGCATGTTTCTTTGAAAAGTCCTCCGCTTTGGGAAACATGGCTTGTTGTTTCTTTTCCTTTTAATGAGATGAGGATCTCATGAGCAGGAAGCTCATTGCTTAAGCTTCCATTTTTCCAATTTCTTATGTGCATTTTAAGGTTCCAAAAACACACTTGGACCTATATGGCAGCGTTTTTCCTGCATGAACGTTGAGACGGCTGTCACAGTCTGTAAAATTGTATCTTAAATACCTAAAAAGATTATTTAGATTCCTAGAAGCCATGGTAGAGAACATGTAATATCTTGGAGCTGACAGCATACAGATTCTTGCAAGCTTTGAGTTGCCAATTCAGCCTCTTTTGGGGAAAGAATTGGGCTGCTCAGTGCCACAACTTGTGGGGAAAGCACCCAATGAGTAGAAAAGTCTTCACATCTTTACCCAGTTTATCTGGTATTTCTAGAGACAGCAGTTGTCCTCAATGGTCTCCAAAGGCCTTCTGTACATGATGACTCATATAGTTATACACAGAGATAGAGTAGCTGGCTTTATGCAGTGCCAATAACTACATGCCTGCCAGAGGACTTCTCCTTAGCTTGCATGCCTCACCTCTTGACCTCATTTTCAAGCAGGAGTTAAACTATAACTAAATCACTTTTCAGGTTGGAACAAGTGGAGCCTGAGGCACTCTCTGCCTTTTCCTCACTTAGAGCAGAGAGTAGAAGCACTTTGGACAGTGGGCCAAATTTCCAGGAGATGCAGTGTGGCTGGAGAAGCAGCTCTGTGGGTGGACCTTTATGCTCTGACTATGGATGGCCCAATAGGAATTAGAGATAAGGAATACAGTTTATTAAGGACTGCGCTGTATAGGACGTGATTGGCCCTCCAGAACCTTTCGTATTGAATAGATTTTACCTCAGAACTGGTCAGGGTTTAGTCTTTGCTTCCATATTTGTGTAGCACCTATTGCAGGGAGGCCACTGCCTGTAGGTCCTATTGTTGTATGGAGATGAAAAACATGAATATTTGCACCAAGGTAAACCCTGTGTTAATATGTGATATTATAAGTTATGCTTTGGCCTTCATTCTTTAATTATATCTCTGTGGAGTGAGTTAAGCCCATTAATAACTGTCTCTCCCTCCCCTGCGCACCTTCTGAAACAAATTTGTTCAAATGGTGTGGCAAAATGTTGCGGGTTTCTCTGAATATTGAAGACCAAATTGAGAGGAGTGACTTCAGTTCCGCTAGCATTGTGTACCTGGAGGGAAGTTTTCTATCCTTGGTTCATTTCAGCAATTACATTGATCCTGGCAAGCTTTTACCATTGTGCTGAAGAGAGGTAGAATGTATGTGAAAACAGTAGCACTTGCACAGTAGCTTTGCTGTTTGGAAGTACCTGTAATTGTAATGCACGTGCAATGGGCTCCTCTTTATGGGTTTCCCTGTAGATCCTGACTTCAACAGCTCTACCAGGATGGATAGCAGACCATGGGCTGTGGACTTTCCACTACCAAGTGGAAGTGACTAAGGAACCACAGGGGATGGGTAAGAAGGGATTCTGCTCTGCTCAGAAATAGCATCTGCCTCTTATTGGAATAACTTATTGTGCTGGAATGCTGTCTGCTCACCTCAGGCTCCAGTTCTTCCTTTTCTTCTGCTTTGCAATCTACTGGGATGTTACCATGCAAAAGCCTGTCCAGCTGTTGGCAGTGATGAAAATATCCTGCAAGATTTTGGGAAGCATCTGTGCTTTTCTTTGCTCTGGCTTCTAAAATGGTTGTGCAGCACTGACACCAAGTGTCTCACAGATGCTGTTCTGCAGCCAGCCTAGATCAATGGCTAATGCACATAGCCCAGCCTGGAGGATGTATGCATTTAATGTGCTGTATGTGTATGTTCACCTGCTGGTGTGCAGTCACCCCTAGGGATCTGCAATTGTAGCTGCTAAATGCTGCACGGCAACAGTAGGTAACACGCAGAAGAGGAGGAAAACAGTTCTGCTGAAGTCTTTATGAACGTATGGTAGGTAACTGCTGTCACTTAGACCTGCCTCCATAGTTCTTGCTTAATCTTTGCTTTGAGTTCATTGGTGGGCCATTCACCCCGGGGACAATCCTGCTTTGGTTTGAAGAATGGTTCTTCACCTCCGATTGTTTGATTTCCTTTAGACTCAAGACGCTTCTACTCAGCTCTTGAGGCTTTATTCCAGAGCCTTTCAGGGCTTGGGTATTCTGTATTTGTTGGTCCTTCCCATCACCTCACAATCCCAATAGATCACACTTGGGCTGCGTGTGCTTTCCCTCTTCATGAAGTCTGCATCTGGGCCAAGATCCAGCGTGGTCCGATGTACCAGGAGCCTCACTGGTGTGTAACTGTGGCAGAGGAATCTGGCTCCTGTGTGGCTGCTCCTGCAGTCACTTCAGGCTACAAGCTGAACATGCATTTAGCAACAGGGACAGATCTGGGATGAGCTTCCCCTCCAGCCTAATAAACCCAGTTATTCAGGGCAGATGAAAAAGAACAGCACTAACAGAAGCTTGTTTGTAGGCAAGAGTACAGCATTTCTACTTGTGCTTATTTGGAAGTGGAAATTATGTTAATCTTTGGCAGAGCTCAGAAAAATTTGCAATAGTTGATGTGATTCTAATGAGCCAGAGACCTGCAGCTTATCCTGATTAATTGGGGATAAGGCAGTTGATTCAAGAGCTACAGGCACAGACTGATGTGGGTTCCTTTTGCCACTGATTATATGCATTTGTATGACAGTTTTTCCATGTATGGATGTGACTGTGAATCCTGTTGATGTGTAGCTGAAGGCTGAGGCTGTCAGCATTGAGTCTTAAGGCACAAAATTATAGGCACTTTCTGTCTGGGCCATCCTTTCCCCGTGGGTGAGATGCAGGCTATGGCAGAGTGGCGTTTGCACATTTGCAGTGCTGTAGCAGTCTTGGCTGGTTGGTGAGAGATCTTAGATTCCTTTTAATGTTTCTTGGTGGCAAGTTTCATAGCTGGACAGTATTTGTTGTTGATCATCTCCTGCCTTGACCTCTTCCTGCAGGTTGGGGTCAGGATATGCATTGTGGGCTTAGACTGCAGCCCCAAAATCTCAGAGCACCTCTTAGGAAGTGACAGAGGGAAACTTTTCCCTTCCTATAAGGAAGCGTTCTTACATCCATATTTCCTGTCTTTTATTTGTATTTCCCTGTACTGGGCTTGCTCTCTTCCTAGCATTAGACTCTATTTATATTCTATTATTCTATCACCCCCACCAGGTCTTACTTTTGCCTGAAGCCTTCCCGGATGTAAACCATCATAACAGCACTAGACTAGCCATTATTTAAGTTATACATTAATTCAAAGCTATAGTAGGACTCCATTACTTGCCAGTAACAGATTACTTATAAATAGCAAAATACTTCGTGGTTTTAGTTTTCTTCTTTCAAAAAAGCTCCCATGTCTTAAAGTCAAACTGTACTAACAGTCTATGACTGGGAACCAAAATCAGTTCCTTTTTATTATTTTATTGTCCATGAGGATCTGGATTTGCATCAGGGAGCAGATCCTGCTCTGCTGTGGGGATCCAGTGGCATGGACCTGGCAGGAAGGTGCCACAGGAGGGTGATCAGACAGATGGTCAGATGTCCATGCTGCCTCCAGCCTCCTCTCCCAGGAGTGCTCAGCTCCTTGTGAAACTGCCATTTAGCAAGTCATGGCTCAAAAGCAGTAAAACTGTCATACTGTTCCTGTTTCCCAGTTCCTTATTTATAATGTAAATAGACATCCTTTTGGGAACCTGACCTTTTTCTATGTTTGTGTTTGATTATAATTGAACTATTTGCATAAGAGACCAATTTTCTTTCTCGGCTCTTGTGGTGAGTACACCGTGTTTTCTATTAAAGGAGTCAGTTTTCTGATTACTAAGGCAACTAAGTAGGTTTACAGACAATAATGTCATAAAACATGTAAAGTTATTAAAAGTACAACCTATTCTTTCTTTTTTATGGGCAACCAGGATATTGAAGGACTCTTTCTGCTGTCTCCCAGTTCCTGCCTATTTATTTACCAAAAAGACCAAAGTTCCTAGGCTTAAAGTTCTGCATTACATCTGAGGCTGCCAGGGGACGTGTTTGCTATTTGGGCTCCATCCTTGTGAACTTAAAAGACTTTAAGAGCTTTTTATTGTAGCAAAAACTTTTGTGTTAGAAAAGACCTTCAAGATCACCATCCAACCATCAGCCTCACCTACTGCTTCCCATCACTAACCCATGTCCTTTACTGCCATGTCTGCATCTCTCTTAAGCATCTCCAGGGATGGGGACTCCACTAGTTTGTTGGGCAGGCTAGAATGTCACAAGCCACTGAGTGATCTGGGGACAACATTGCTCAGGTCAGATCTCAGAGGCAGTTGTGCTTTGACCTTATTTTTCTTTTTTCCCCCTGAAATTCAAGAAACCACAAAGACTTCAGCTCCCTCAGAAATTGCCATGAGATGAATGGTGGTTATGAGGTGAGTGGTGATGCCTGTGAAGCAAATACCTCGTGCCCTCTCTTAAAATATGACAGAAGCACTTCAGAGATGTGGAAGCAAATGGGAGCTATTAGTCATGTTGGCTCCCTGAAAGCCAAATATTCCTCCTGTTTAAGCTATCCAGAGCCCATCAATGAGGTGACAGTTTGGATAGTGTGGATCTGGCCTGCAGAATGGCATTATCCGTTGTCACCTGCACAGTTAAAAATTAAGCTGAGGAGGATTGTGTTGAAGGCCTGTTATGCTGAAGTTATTGCTTTATTTCTTCTATAAAATCTTGTGTAGGAAAGAGGCACTGGGCTGACCTTGTGACTGATGGGAGCTCCTCCGGCTCCCACCACATGCTCAAACATCACTGAAGAGTGTTGCATGTCTGTAAAACTGACATTAACCACAACCACTGACTTTGTATGGGAGCTTCATACTGCAGTGTAAAGCACTACCTCTGGGGTCACTGCTGGTTCCCTGTGCAGAGTGGCCTGAAAAACCTTGGTTTTATCCTGGGAAGTGACCTGAGGAATTTCAAAAATCCTTAGGTTTGTCTCTGCTTTTGGCTACAAACAGCAGAATATTAGCTATCCCTGAGGGCTTTAGCAGGAGACTTCAGAACAGAGGGTATTTCAGGGAGCTGCCTGGGAAAGAGAAGGAACGAGGACTGAAGGATGCTGCTGAGTCTATTTGTTTGGAAACTGCCTGAGTTCCATAAACACTGATTCAGATGTGTCCTCGAGCAATACAAGTAAGGGGCTGGGAGCTGAGTGCTATTCAAAATCCCCACCTCAGAGCATCTCTCGTGCTCTGCCCTCCCAGGTTTTCCTCCAATGCTGGATGCACATACTTCCCTCGCTGCTACAGATTAAGGAAAGGAAGCTCCAAAAGGCCACGCAGAGCAGCGATTTTCCAGCTCTCACTTCAACTCAACGTTTCTTTCCGAGAGCTGCTCCAGGACCTGTCACCCCACTCCTGATCTCGCAGCTCCATCTGCTGGTGCTGTGCGCATCCCAAAAAGGGTACCGTGTGCCCTCAGTGGGTGTTTTCCTTCCTTGGAACAAGGGCTGGGGTAGATTTACTTGCAATATGCTTGTGAAGAAAGACCCGTATTTTTGTTTTATACCAGGAAAAATTGAAGGAGAAGCCAAAGATATTTCCCTTGGGGGTGATGCTGGCATCAGTTTCGGGACTCTGAGGAAGGTGAAGGTCCTGGCACCCCAAACAACCGTTGGACACTTTTTAACCAAATAGAAAAGATGTTTAGGATGAGAGGAGAGATAACTTGTGAATAGTGCAAGATTGTTATTTTATTCTAAGAAATAAGGCTGTGGATATCCTAATCTTGCTGGGTGGGTGTATGTAATCTTTGCCCTGAATCAGTTGGGAAGTAGAAAATGTCAATGGATTTACTGAATTCTTTTTTTTAAGCTAGCTCTTCTGCCTACATTTCCCAGATTGAGGATAATATCTCCTGATCTCAAAATGGTTTGTTCAGGATGAAATCAACAAAGAGCTGGAGTGACTCAGTACTGCAGTGTTCCATTTGTAAACAGCAAAGCATCAGTGCATTGAACAGAAACCTCAAAACCTCCTAACAGCTAATGGTAAGTGCTATATCTTTTAATCGAGGCTAACCTGGGTGGAGGATGCTCACACAAGCCAGCAGCCTGTTCCTTCCCTTGCTTGATCCTGGCTGTTTTTTCCCTACACTCCTGCAGTTCAGCTGCCTCCCAGCTGTGTTCTGTCTCTGTCGTCCCACTGCTGCTCAAGATGGTTCAGGTAACATCTGCACGCTGCCTCCCTGTGCAGGCTGCCACTAGGGAGCACCACCAGCACCTCTCCTCCTCTGTGCTGGCAGCAGTGTAAATGTCCTGGCCTTTGCTGAAAGGCCAAGGACAAAGAGCTCTAACGATCTTTCCGGCTCCTAAAGCATCAGTCAGCTCTGTCAGAGGTCAAACAGCCCTAATCCCACAGGCAACTTTGAAGGTTTAAAAAAGAAGTATCAAGCTGTTCAGCAACCCGAGGAATGTGGGAGTTGTCCTGCGTAGCTCACTCACTGTATGAGGACACTGGGATGTGACAGTGTCCTTTCTCCTTGGGGTAAAGCCAGTCATCGTGTGATAGTAACACCAGACAACTCTTGTTGGCAATGGGAAAGATGTTCTGTCCTACCTGTGAGGAACTCCTCATCTGTGCTTAATGGGGTGTCTTCTCATAAACCCTCTTGCTGAATCTAAGAAGAGGCAGAACTATTGGCTCTTGAGAGCTCATTCACCCATATCTTAGTCTGTGTTTGCATTCAGTTTGATACCTGTGCTTAGCTAAGACAAGATAATGTGAGATTACAGGTATTGCCTGCTCCAAAAATGAAACTTTGTCTGAGTCCAGAGCGGTTTGTAGTTGATACAATAGCCAAAATTGTTACAAGAACTCCTGTCTGTGTCCCAGCCTTTGTGAGCCACAGGAAGGAGGACATTTGGGCTGGGTTCAGGTTAATTCAGCCCAGTCATTTGGTGCTCTCCTGCTGTCTTCTCTCTCACTATCATACATCCTTTTCTTGGGTGGACATTCCTTGGAATGGGCACAGTCCTTTCCATCTTTTGATTGTCAAATTTGCATGAAAATTTAAGGTTTTACATTACTTCCTTATCAGGAAGGCTTAAAAATTTTAGTCATAGAATGGCTCAGGTTGGGAGGGTCCTGAAAGGCCATCTGGTTCTTGACCCCCTGCCATGGGCAGGGTTGCCAACCACTAGATCAGGCTGCCCAGAGCCCCATCCAACCTGGCCTTGAACTCCTCCAGGGATGGGGCATTCACAGCTTCTCTGTTTCAGTGCCTCACCACTCTCTGAATACAGGATTTCTTCCTAACATCTAAGCTAAATCTCCCATGTTTTAGTTTAAAGCTATTCTCCCTTGTCCTATCTCTACCAAACTGTATAAAAAGTCAGTTCCTCTCCTGCTTGTAAGCTCCCCTCAGATACTGGAAAGCCACAGTGAGATCTCCCTGGAGCCTTCTCTTCTCCAACCTCCCTCAACCTGTCTTCATAGGAGAAGTGCTCCAGCCCTTTGATCATCTTCGTGGCCCTCTTCCGGACAGCACTCGATAGACATTAAGCACATTTGAGGACTTTGCTGATTGAATACAGGTGGGGAAAAAAAAAAAAAGCTCAAGCTCCTATTACATTGTTATGCTGTATAAGCACCTTGCATAATTACCTTAGCCCTAACATAATTTTAATTATGTTAGAATTAGTGCAAAGAATTTTATCTGAGACTGATGTAAATATTTTTTGCTCTTGCTACTTTGATGTGCCTGGAAAGAGATTAAGGTTTGCTTTGATAATTAGTCTGTTGCATGTGGCCAAAAAAATTCATTACAAACACAGTTAATTAAGTTGTCAACAAAGCTTTGGTCTCCAGTGGGTGAGAATAACTTAATAATTTTGTTTGGCTTGATGGGGGATTTTCGTTTTACTGCTGTCAGCCCTGGCTGTTGGTAGGGGTACATGTCAGAAAGGTATTTTCCAGGTGCTTATGTAGCTGTACATGGTGTCCATGGTGCCGCCGGGGCTGTATTGCAGGGAAAGGAAATGTCAGATTTACGCTCAGAAGCCCCACAGCTATGTCCTCTGGAATGCTTTCTTCCTCCTATGTTACAGGAAATCAAGATCTTTTTCATCAATATCCTTATTCAGTTGTAGGATCTCATTTTCACCACCTGGGCATGGATGCAATGCATGCTTAGGGTTACAGTAAGGCTAGGGTGAGGATGAAGGTTAGGGTCAGGTTTAAGGTTGTGTTTCATTCCGTTTGCATTGGGTTTGGGCTAGGGTTAGGGTTGCATTGTGTTACTTTGGGTTCCATTGCATTGCCCTCTGTTCTATCCTGGTATCACCACCTCAGGAGCACAGACCTCACTGTGATGGCCTTCTCAGCATCCCCAGGACTTTGACTGGTGCCTGAGGGTTGTTGCCACTGCTGTGCTTGATCTCAGGTAGTTGATGGGGAGCGTGGGGTTAGGGCATTGCTCAAGCCCCGAGTACCTCCAAGTGGCTCATTTCCATTTCAAAGAGCCCATTTGTTTTATCTGGCAATTAGCTTGCACCCTCCGTAGAAAACGACTCCATAAAAACAACTGAGCTCCCGGCCAATCTCCTCCTTTAAATATTTTTTAAGTGCATGATTAATACACTTCCCCAGCCCCTGTCTGGGACTGTGCGGGGAGGTCAGGGAGCAGGTAAATGAAAGAAAATGGCTTCACTCGGTATTGACTGGGCTATTAATCACTGCCCATTTTCTATAAATCGTGGCAGATGGCAGAAACAGGCAGGTACTCATGGGAAATGACACACTGTGCATGACGGGAATTGTGGATCACAGCCGAGGAGCTGGAGAGGACGAGGTTGCTCCTCACTGCATGCACCCTGCTTGCACCACACCTGCACTTCCCCTCCGTGCGACAGCACTGTCCTCCAAAAGGGGCTGCAAAGCTTCCTTGGGCAGCCTGTTCCAGCACATCACTGCTCTTTTGGAGAATAAATGTTTCCTAACATCCATCCTGAACCTCCCCTGGTATGACTTGAGGCTATTCCCTCTCATCTTCTCACAGCTGCCCAGGAGAAGAGGCTGACCCCCCACCTCGCTACAACCTCCCAACTGTTGCATCCGCAGTAAGTCCATGGTAGCAAGACAGGGTGGTGGAAAGCAGCTATTTGTTTTGGAAGAATCATAGTGGTACATATATAAATGCAGGAAAAAGAAGAATTTATATGGAGAGTTATCACCAGGTGAGAGAAAGTGATCCAGAGGGCAATAAGTGGGGTCTGCTGCTGGTCAGCGAGGGAGGGGATGGATGGAAATGGAACTGTGACCCCAAAAGTGAGATGGGATAATGATAACCCTGAGTGAGAGTTTGTGAGCTGTGTGGGGCCCCAAAGCAGCTCCGAGGCGCTGTGATGAGTTGGAGCTGTGGAGCAGCAGACGCTGGGAGGAGATGACTGTGCTGTAGCCAGGAAAGCTGCTCATTATAAGAGCAAGCTGGATGATGGGGAGGATGGCACAGGGGCTTCAAGCATCAACTGGGTGGCCCTGGCAGTCACTGAAGTTGTCATTTCCAGCCCAGTTCCTGCTGGAACCAAAGGAAAAGCACTGCAGGGGAGACAACCTGCTCCCCTTCCTTGGGTCCTCTGGCCTCCAAAGGGGCGAAAGCCCTTTTTCTGGCACCAGTGGCCCGCCCTTCCACTCAATGTGTTATTCAAACAGGATGTTTTTCACCCCAAAGCAGGCTCAGGCTGTGCTGTCCCAGTGCCCAGGCCCTGCTGCACACTCCAGGCTGGAAAATCTGAGCCCATGCATTTCAGGGAGGGCTGGGCCTGTGTCCCCCACCCCTTCCTGCTCCCCCCGCCTGCCTCACAGGGGCCTAATATTTGTGCGTGTGTGTTTTAATGCGGCATATGGTCTTCATTACACGCAGACTTCTCACTTCCATAATTATACCATGATGGGAGTTCCTGTCAAAGCCATAAAGCAAATTCTCCTCCCCCGTCCCTCCGCCTCCATCGGCCCTCCCCATAAAACTCACAGGGGTCCCAGTTTGCGAGGAGAAAGAAAACCCCATTAACCCTTTGCTCCCTCCCCCCTCAATGGGAATGGAGAAAAAAGCTGTGAGGAAGGGGATGCGGTGTGCATATCCAGATTTTGGGCACATGAGAAAGAGTGTGGCAAGGTGGTGGTGCCCAAATTGTGCCATGGAGACAGGCAAGCCTGGCTCAGTGCTCCTCTTGCTTTCTTTCTTGTCCTGTCCACCTCCAAAATGTGAGCGCCTCTGGGTAGCGCCTGGCAGCTGTTTAACAGCACACAGTGACGCTGCCCTGCAGTTTAGGACAGGAAATGAAGGCGGCTGTATCTGCAGGGGGAGTGAGGCCAGCAGACAGCAATTACCTGCGCAGGAGCTTGGCCAGAGCTCTGTTCCTCCAAGAGCTGCCGTGGGGCCGGACGCTGATGGCCAGGGTGCAGGTGCTGTGAGGCTGTGTCTCATATGTGGCTGGGGTGGTAGGCAGCAGGAAAAGCTTGAGCACAAATGGGAAATACTGTTCACTGTTTTGTTTTGGTTTTGTTTATACTTAAGTGCTCTTTTAGTCTGTGATGGATCAGAAAATGGACTTGGCTGTCTCTGTGTGCACTAGAAGTACTAAATACTGGAAAAGGCATCTTCGCCCAGCTTGCTGACCTGGTGTTGCTTTGCTCTTTGGGACATGTAGGATGTCCCCTGAATGACTGCACAGGGCTTGTCCCAGCACCCCACAAGCGATCCTGCTCATCTCAACACTCTCCAAGTTGGGAAAAATCTGGTTTCCCACTAGGTGGTGGAGGAGAGCTTGACTGAAAACCCTCCTGCTTCCCACAGCTGAGCAACAAAGGAAGGGGGGCTTGCATAAAATTAAACCCGGCTGTTTCATCTCAAATTCCAGTAGAGCCCAATCCACCACGGGTACTGGTGTAGGAGCCGGAGGGAAGGCAGTGGGGAGGTCCTGCTTACTACGGGCTCCTCTGTGAAGGCACAACATTTTTGTCACCTGTGGGTGTTTTATGACACTTTAACAGTTGGTGTTTGGAACTACGGTATGGAATGGTCTGCAGCTATTAAAAAGAATAGGAAGTGGGGGTGGAAAGTGTTCACACTGATCACGAGGGAGCTTAATGTCTCTCTATATCCCATCGTGGAGCTGTAGAGCTTTGTCACGCATCTCTGCTGCCTGCTCACCATGCTTCAGCACCTTTAGTATTTTCCATTGACATTAATGCTCTGTATCTTCACTTTCTCCCCTCCTACAGGTCAAACTCAGATGCACTGGCAACTCCCTTAATCCAAGGTAGGACATGGACAGCATGAATGGAGAGAGGAGGAGGCTGACAGCAAGAGATTTGCCACCTCAGGGAGGTGATGTTTCCCATTGAGACCTCCAGTGCTCCCAGGGAGAGGAGAAAAGTGGCACAGATCTGGTGAGGTCCCACCTAAACCATCGCTTGGCCCAAAGGCAGGATCAAATCAACCCATCTCCTGCCTGACATATGTGTATCGGTCTAACAGGTTCGAGGATATCTGTAATGGGAGGAATTCTGCAGCTTTGTCACGTTATCCTTATTGTTGGCAAGATATTCTTGCTGTCTAACCTATGTCTTTATGGCTGCACTTGAAGCCTTTGACTTCTTGTGCAAAGAAGGGCACCAAAAACTGTTTTTCCTTCTTCCTGGAGTTTATTGCCTATCTGAAGCCTACTACCTCACCTCCACTCTGGAAATTTCTATTCCCTGATCAATCCTGTGTTCTGATCCTTCACACTTATCTTCCATATGCCCTCTGCCATCACCGCAAGGTTCCCTGAAGTGCAGGCTTGGTAGGGATGTGCCAAGTAGGAGATGCCACCATAGGTCAGCACTGAGGGCCCTTGGCTCCTACCAGACCAAAGATTACCTGGAGCTTTCCCCCTGTGCTCACCTTAATTTATGTTCATTGCACTCCTCTGTGGGTTCAGAGCCAGACCTTAAGATAATTCAAAGCCCAAAGTGGAGCAGCTGCACATGATGACACAAAACCTGGGGCTCTCTCAAATTCCCCTGGGCAAACTGGATGAGCAGGAGCTGTGCAGGTAGGGCTGGAGAGCTCATGGTCCCAGCACAAGGCTGGGATGCAGGATGTGGGCATCCTAGATACAATAGCTGGATTGGAGAAAAGTGTAATGATGATCTAACCTAGCTGCAAGGATGTTCCAGTGTGTTTAGAACAGAAGGTCTTTGCAGTTACTTCAGAATGTCCCTGAAGCCCTGAGGTGGTGATCTCCATTGCATGAGGATTCAGAAGCATTGTGTCCTGCTCTTAGACATCAAAGTTGGATGCTTGAGTAGGAACATTATCATTTTGGGTTCTGGAACTAGATAATGAATATTGGAGCTAGGTGATCTTTCAGGTTTCCTCCAACCCAAATCATTCTATGGTTCTCTTATTGTTTTTTTCAGAGAGGCTTGTGGTAATGGCAGTCATCTCATAATAGGGTCTAGGAGACAGCAGGCCTGAATTTTTTTTTGTTTGTTTGTTTGTTTGTTCAAGAAGGCCTGAATACATGGTGTTAGCTTCTCTGGAGAGAAAGGTCCCCTCTCAGGAATATGACTCTCATGGGTCCTGGAGGCAAATGAGCCTTGTGGCCACAGGCTGAGCTGAAGGGTACTCAGGTCTCAGTTGGCTCCATAATTCCTACACAGTGACTGTCTTGTGTGAAAAGGGAAGGCACTGGAAGTCCCATCACCTTGTGCTAAAACATGATCCCACAGTCCCCGTGTGCAGTGTTACGGTCAGATTTCCTTCAGGAGAAGCAGATATGCAAACCTTCAGATTTGAAGGATGATAAAGTGAAAGGAAGAAGGGTTGTGTGCTTGAGGAAGAGGATTACGTTGCAAAGATGTTTCTAACCCTGGCCCTGCAGTGGGTTTGTGCGAAGTGGTGGCTGTTGGGAGCCCTATGTGAGTTAAGGCACTTTGGGAGATTCAGTTGGTTTCAATCCTTCGTGATCTCTATTTTCACAATAGTTTCCAAACCTCCTACTCCTGAGAGCTTTCCTGTGTGCCACACATGGAGCAGTCTCTTCAGTACAGTGAGGGATGCATTTATTCTGCTCTAATTTTAGGCTCTGAATCTCCCTTGGACAGGAGCAATAAGGAATAAACAAAACTTGTGTCAAAATGCTCTTCTCAGCACTGTGTTCACCTTCCAGCTTGCTTTTCTTTTGGACCATCTCAAAGTACTTTGCTCTTTAATGTATTAATCTTGACAACAGGCCAGCAAAGCCAGGAAGTGCTGTTCTCTTCCCCCTCCTGTTTGTATGGGTATGGAACTGAGGCACAGATCAGCTAAGCTGACTACCCATGGCAAGGCAGGACAAAGGTCCTAGGTGTCCCACGGCCTCCAAAGTGCTTTTCTTTGTACCTTTTCAAAGGATCCAGAGGCAGACCATGGATGGATGTGAGCAACGGTGAAGCGGAGCTCCAAAGGAGCGTTACAGAGTTGGATTACACAACCAGGGTGAGTGCTCTGTGTTGGCCTGAGGGTTTGGGGCCAAAAAAAAAAAACTCCTTCAGTTTTTTCTTTCTTAAAAAGCAAGGAGTTTCCCAGACGGTTGTGACATCAAGTGTCTGTGTTGGTGGAAAGGGAGGAGGATGAGGCTCTACATCATCATTGTGAGTGCTACTGGACCCCCCAAAAGGCTGAGAGTTTGGAAAGCGTCTGCACGGTCAGTTCCTTCCCTAAATTATCTGTGCTGGAGGCTCGTGAATCTTGGAAGGAAAGACCTTCTCATGAGATTTGTGGTGTGTCCATTCCCAGCCAGAAATACCACAAGAAAAGCCTCTCTTGGGGAGATCCCTGCTCTGACCAGGAAATACAGAGTGATGAGAGAGCAAGAAAAATCCAGACGCGGCCCCTATCTGCTTTACTGGATTCTGGGAAACCAAGTTCTTCTTTGTGGAGTACAGATTTGTCAGGCATCTTTCTCAAGCATATCTTGCCTTCACGTTTGCCAGCTATAATTAAGTCAGACCCACATATCAAAGCTGTGTGTGTGTCTGCATGTATGAAGAAAGTTGCCAGCAGATCACTTTTGGTTATTTTTCTGCTCACAGATGAGGAACTGAACTCACTCCCACATTCAGTGAGAGCTCTGGCCCAGACAGTTGCCTTGGGAGAAGCATTGGCTTTTCTCCTGGTGGGCAAGTGTTACATTTCTGAATGACTTTAACAAGAAGTGCTTAAGTGCTTGAGTTTTGCAAATTGAAGCAATTGCTTCACAAACAAGCTGGTTCTTGCCTTTACTTTCTTGCACAGTTTTCCTTGCAGTGTGATTACCTTGCTCACTGTCCCAGGTCAGCCTGGGAAGCACATGAACCAGATTAGAAGCTTTCTGCTAAGAGGGTCTGGATGGTGTGAGCAACAGCTGTAGGGAGCATAGGAGATGTTTGCTGAATTTTAGAGGTGGCAAATTCAGGCTCTGGAGGGGCATTTGCAAGGAAGGAAGGCATCCTGAGTTTGTCAGGTAAGTGCGAGGCAGAGGATGGGGTTAGGAGATGTTTTGTTGCACCAAATGATGCTGATGCTCCTTCTGCAGCTCTGCTCTTCTCATTAGGTGACTGTGAAGCCCATGGTCATAAACCACCAGGTAGCTAGCAGGAGGAGATCACATGGCTGCTCATGAGTGCCCAAGCTGCTTCCCATGGCTTATGCAATATTGGCAAGGATTTTGGTGTCAGTTCTCCAAGGAGAGCCACAGCAAACTCCTGACCCGGAACCTGTCAGCAGATTTCCCAATGAGTACAGGAGATATTGGGTGAGGCCTTGCCAAAGCAAAGTGGTGAGTGATGGTGTCAACAGCCTCTATCATCAAGCGTTACTTGGATTCATCGGGGCATGGTGACGAGCTGAGGGTCAGGGATGCTCTGAGCACAGGGCTGCAGGGGCCTGCTTGTGTGTGTGTGGTGCTCCAGGAAATAGGGCAGCTATAGGACACCATCTACCATTTTCAATTGTCAAATCTGTATTGAAACCTCCAAAATCATTAATCCCATCCAAATATTTGCTATTTGTTATAATTAGGTAGGGAGTAGATACACTCAGGTTACATTTCTATTTAATAATAAAAGAAACAACCAACCTGAACTGCTGGCCGTAACACCCCTGCTCCTCAGAAAGATTCTTTGAACATGGCTACTTGGCCCCAACCCAAAAGTCTTATTCCCCAACAGAAGCTCTCCAACATTTATTCATTGCAGACGGATTCGACAAGTGCCTCCAATTCTCTAGTTACCAGTGCACTAACGAACATCTGCCAGTGTTTCTTGCAAGTTCAAGGACTTGGGCAGGCAGTCATCTGGGGACTGAATTTCTCAGTGTGTCTGAATAAGGTAAAAAATGGATTGTACACAGTGGCAGAATCTCCATCAGGGATTCATAGTGCTTCTCCGATAACTGCTTTCAAAGCCTAAACCCTTTGGTTTGTGGCTACTTCTGGCAAGTGGGGCTCTGAGAAAAAAAGAGAATGCTTCTTGGACTAACACAAGAGCAAGAGATGGGAATCATTTTTAACTTGTAAGTTAAAATATTCCAAGCAATCAGCCTTTGCTGTTGCTGGTCTTAGAGAGCTTGAAAGCTTCAGGCTACCATGGCATTGATGGGTTGGTGGACTAGATGATCTTAGTGGTCATTTCCAATCTTAATTATACTATGAAAGACTTTGTTTGCCCATGCTCTGCTAGTAAAGACGCAAAAATTGCCCAGCAGTGAACATGCAGCCAAGGCAGCTGTTAAGCCTTGCTCTCTGAAAATACTTCTTGGGATTAGTACTGGAAAATAACTGTAGGAGAGCTGCGTACAAAGGTTGAATCCTTGAACCACCAGGGTATCTCTTCTAGGAGGTCACTGTCAGTGCTGTTCTTGTACAGCAACAGGTGCCCAAGCACTGCAGGGCGGTGGCGTTGGTATGAATGGCTGTGCAGTGTGCAAATCATTTCTGACAAAATTAAATACCTGAAAGAAATTCCACTACCCATGGTGGGAGCAAATCATGCACAAATGACTAATAAATGGCACCACAATCCTTCCTTAAACTGTGATTTATCTGGCTGGAGACTTATTAAAGGAACGTTCCTCCTGTGCAAAAATTATTTGCACAGTTTTTATCATGGTGCTGCCTTCTTTATATTCTCCAGCATCGGAAGCCCCTTCCCTGTCTGGCAGTCCCAGCACAATCCCTGCTTGCTATGGCGCAGCCCACCCTGCCGCCATTTTAGGGATCTCCCCCAGTGCTGAAGGGTTTCACTGGATCTTTGCTTTCTTCTCACCTCTGCCATCAAGATGTGGGCCCAGGGACTACTGGGTGATCAGTTTGTGCTGCATCTTTCTTCACTGCTGAATGGGAAAATAGTCTTTAGTTGTCAGTGAGGTTAATGTTCACTCCAGGAATAGGTCAGCCTGGAGAGTGTAGAGCATTAAGGGAGCTGCTAAATATGGATGTAATGTAATTTAGAAGTTTTTGCCCTCTTTGGTGATGCACATCCTATAGACACAGCCCCTTTTAACAGGCAGAAGGATATAGAGATGTAGCAACCTCAGGTTGCTAAAGATTTTCTAGTTGGATATTAAGAAAAAATTATTTTCAGAAAGAATGGTGAGGCATTGGAACGGGCTGCACAGGGAGGTGGTGGAGACTTGATGTCTGAGAAGAGGGTGGATGTGACTCTGAGTTACGTGTCTTAAATGGTTGGTGGTTGGACTGCATGATTTTACTGGTTTTTCCAATCTTAATGATTCTATAATTTTAAAAATCTCAGGGCTCAAAGTAGGGAATGAGGAGGAGAGAAACACAGGGGGTAGGAGCTCTCCTTGCCCTTTGCAGGAGTGAGAAGGAGATGCACTCATATCTCTTTTTCATGATCCTTTGGGCAGGAGTGATACCCTGGTGGTTCAAAGATTCAACCTTCATACGCAGCTCTCCTATAGTTATTTTCCAGTACTAATCCCAAGGAGTATTTTCAGAGAGCCTCATTGCAAGGCTTAACTGCTGCCTTGGCTGCATGTTCACTGCTGGGCAATTTTTGCATCTTCACTAGCAGAACACAGGCAAATAAGGTCTTTCATAGTATAATTAAGATTGGAAATGACCACAGCCTTGAACTCACTGCACTGCAGTCCCTGCTGAACAAGCAGGTCTGGTCGTTCCAGCACAGCCAGAAGGCACATTTGGTCCAGGTGAGAGGGAATCAGACAGGAAGCTGCCCACCCAAAATGGCACAGGAGCCCCCAGTGTTGAGGGGTGGGATTATTTCTGGCAATAATAGTGACAGCATGGATTGGCTGTGAGCAGGCCTCCTGCTGCCCAATCTATGCCATGCTCATCAGCCCCTGGTCCCTGCACTGTTACCACACACGCTCATGTACAGATGTACGCACATTTCTTAGAAAGGCTGAAAGATTTCCTGCTGAACCTCTGCTGTCAGAAAATGCTGCTCTGCCAAAATTGAGCTTTCTCTTGGGAGCGTGTCAATTCGGACAGAGTGAAGTTTTAGGGCGACAAAAATGGGAATAACTCATTTCAGGGAACTCACAGCAGTCAGCAGCCGGCTGTCAGGATGGGCAGTGCAAGTTCTCAGTCTGGAATGGCTTCTCTTTGGCACCGCTGTGCACTAATGTGTACTGCAGTGTAAGTCATTGTATGAAACATACAAAATGAATTATGGGACAGAATGCTACTATGCAAGTATGGACTGAAAAAGAAACATGGGATGCTCTAAACAAGAAATACATACTAAATATAAACATAATGGAATGGATAACCTATACAAGTAATAATAAAAATGAATGTAAAAACAATTGTTTCAATTGACCTGAACCAAAGTGTTTTCCAAAGTGTGAGGGATTGGTTGCAAATTCCATTTTCCCTTTTGCATTCAGTTTTTATTTTTATGTCAGAATTCCCAGCTGAAGGGCAGCACTCATGCTGACCAACTTGCCACAGGACAATAGATGTATGAACGTGTTTATAGATGCACATAAATATAACTGTGCTGTATAGCTATTTGCCTGCCCTTCCCTCTTCCCACAATAGCTATTCCATTCCGAAGACTGAAAAAGTATTTTTCTTTCTGTTACAGACTTACAGAGTGACCTAGCTGACATGGGTTGCAGCCACGAGCAACAGATTCAGCAGTGATATCCCTGGGTATGGAGCTCAGGCATTGCATCTCTACCAAGGAGGCACAAGTGGCCACTGAGCTGTAGCTCTCTAACTCCTCCACAAGGCTCAAGAGACGTGGGATGCTTCACTGGTGGCTTGATAAGAGGAAATGCTGCTTTCCTGTGAGTGAGTGAAGGTAAGCCTGGCCAAAACCTGCATCCAGCATGCCCCCGCAGGTCAAGGGCAGGATATCTGGCTGAAGGTGGATGTTTCCTAATACACGGTTGTTGGTAACCTAAAGCGGGTTTATGACAGAGCCAAGACCAGGCATTAATGCAATAGACTGGTAATTCAATCACTTTATAGAAGTTGATCTGTCCTTTTTATTACAATTATTGTCAGCCCGGGTGTTTCGTTCCATCACTGAAAATAAACATCATTTATCATACTTGTAAAGATTAGCCCCTGACAGCTCCAGCTCTGCTTTGCATAAATGTGTATTAATGTCTGCTCTGTCTGAAGTGGAGGGAGAACTCTATATTTCACAAGAATGATTAGACAGTGTCACCGCTGCTTTAAGTAATGTCTTATCATGACGGATAATCAAACTGTAGGAAAAAAAAAAAAAAAAAACAACAACAAAAAAGGCAGTTTCTTGCATATGCATTCTTTTGTGTTATTGTGCTGAAAAGTAGTGGTAATTTTGCACCTGCAGCACTGAGGTTTGTGGTGTGAGGACTCTGGGCTGGTGAAGCTGCTCTGGCTTTCAGGAGGTGCGTGTAGCTCTTCTGCAGTGGTGGGGCTGTCACCATAGATATCAGTGAAAAATTTTCACTAAGGGGGTGATGGCACAGCTGCCCAGAGAAGCTGTGGATTCCCCACCCCTGGAGATGTTCAAGCCTGGGCTGGGTTGGATGGGGACCTGGGCAGCCTGAACTGGTGGGTGGCAACCAGCCCATGGTAGGGGGTTGGATGTGCTCTGAATGTGCTTCAAGGTCATTTCTAACCCAACCATTCTATCATTCTATATGAGTGTCTCATTTGTCCCCTTGGGTGACCCTGCAGCCTACAGCTCTGCCAGGCTTGTGACTGTCAGTACAGGTTTTTCCATACATCAGGCTGAATTTGACTTGGAAAGTTACAGCTAAAATGGTGCCGTCATTTCTGAGAGTGAGAATAAGGGAAAATGTGAAGCCCAGGCTAAAATATTCTGACAGACATTTTCCAGAGAAGCACTAGTGCCTGTGGGCCTTGGAGCAAGACCTCTACAGCTGGCATGTGCCTGCCCTGAGCCAAGGGACAAGCATTTGACTGCTCCTATCAAAATATACTCACATGGAGCCAAACTATCAATTACAGGGGATGTGTGTGTGTGTGTGTGTGTGTATACACATGTGTGTATAATATGTGTGTATATATACATACATATCTTTGTTGGTGTGTATTTTTCAGGTTGGATACTAGGAAAAACTTTTCCAGAAGATGAGTGATGCATTGAAACAGGGAGGTGGTGAAGTCACTGTCCCTGGAGGTGTTTAAGAACCTTAGAGATGCAGCACTGAGGGATGGGGTTTAGTGGGCAGCATGGGTGATAGGTAGATGGTTGAACTTAGTTGATCTTAGAGGTCTTTTTCAACTTTAATGATGCTATGGTTCTACTTTAGATATATTAGAACCCAAAAGCCCAACTCTGCATCTCCACACACTGTGTGTAGTGCTTGGAGCATAGACTAAAAGTTGTGTAAAGTTGTAAAAGTGTGTCCCTTTAGCCAATGTGGAGGACATCTGCATGGCATAAAAAGGATGAAGAATGACTGGAGACATGAGCTCTTTGATTGAGCCAAGATGTTGCCAAGAGTATTTCCTTGCTTGCTAACATTTGCTTAGAGCAAACAAGAGAAATGCACAGGCACATGTATGCATACCAACCACAATTCAATTTGCCTTCTTGACAAAGAGCAACTCTGCAACATTCATGAAAAACATCAGATCTGAAGAAAAGTTGTTATTAGCAGATTGGGAATTAAATCTAATTTCACCAATTTTAGAAACTGAGACAGTGAAACCAATCCCAATCTGTGCTCTTTCGGTGACTAGAGAAGTTCAAAAGCTTTTGTAATTTCTGGATATCTTCTCCAGGTTTCACAAAAGCCCAGAGTTGTGGAGCAGAGGTATTCTGGTAGAGTTTCTGTTCTCCTTGTTGCTGGCTTGTAAAAGTTATTTCCAATTCTCATGCCTTCAGGGGAATACAAAACCAACTTGGAGGCATGGATCCTTAAAAGCAAGCTTGAGGTGAAATATTTGATTAATAATCTTATCATTTCTAACACAGCTACCTTATATTGGAAAGCTTGTGATTGAGATCAGTGTTAATTGAAGATGATGCCTTAAAATTAGCCCACTGTGGAGATATCTCATTGACTCAGATCCTAAAGGCGTGATAATATATCAAATGCCATATATGAAAATAAATAAACCTCTGCCTAACGTAAGTATGAGCTACTTCTACTATTAAAGCTGAAGTGTTATAAGTGTTGGAGCTAGGTTGAGCACTTACATTGCCATTGTTTTCCTTCCTATACTTGCTAACTCCAGCTTTTTCCTCTTCAGGTTGCAGTTCCCAGTGTTTCCTTCTGTTCAGCTGCTATGGGGTTGATTGGGAGCTGGTGTAATGCTGTAATACTATGTGATGGAAAGTGCAGCAATAGTAATGGGGTAGACAATCCTAGGCAGCAGCTGTGGACATAGAAACAAAGAAAAAAAAGACTGCTTACCTTTAAAAGGCCTCTTGTAGGCAGGGATCTCTAGCAAGATACCCTTACCTCCACTGCCAACTGTTAAATGAGGTCTACATGTACCTGAGCTCCCCTGGTGTGCCCCTGCCTTCCCATCAGGTGCTCTATCACTGCTTCAAGCCCCGACTCAGCATTTCCACTACAGGTGGCCATGCCCTTCCTTGAAGAACCTGGTCCTGCATCATGGAATAAAACAGATTTTAACAAAAAAACCAAGCATCTGCCTCAAAGTAGGCCAGGTGGAGGAGCCAGGTGTCAGTGGTGGAGGAAAGGAGAGAGGAAGGTCCTCGGTTTGTCAGCCATCCATGCAGCGCTGCCCTTAGCCAGGGGTATTAGCAACTGGCACTTTCTGAAGTGCTAAAAGCTTTGGACACAGATTACCATGTGCATATTTCAATTTCTCTTAAATCCAGGGAGATTTCCTCTTAGAGCACACTCTCTACCTCCTTTTATTTTTTATTCATCGGGATTGTGCTTGATGGGGACCGTTAACCGAACGCAGCATATTATATATTACTTCAATAAATCACCACCATCCAAAGCATTCAATACCATGCAGAGCAATAATCAGGAGAAGTCTTAATCACTCTTTAAATGGTTTGAATTTATGCTCTGCTTTCCACAGGCTGCTGGGAAGGGAAGGTGGTAGCCTGCCAGGATCCCATCCTCCAGCTTGGTGCCACTGGTGAGGTGCTGCTCCTACAGTGTTGAGAACTGGCTCCCGACTTTGTTTCAACTGGAAAACATATTTGAATATAGACTTTTCTTTAAAAAAACAAACAAACAAAAAAAAAAAAACACCAAACAAACAGAAAAGAGTAAACCCAGCTGCTGTAATCCTCACTTCTTGTTGTTCTGGCTGTTTGCATTTGGTCTGGGCGACTCAGAACCATCTCCTGGATTTTTGTCAGAGTGGGAGAAGGGAAAAGGGAGTGCTAGCTCAAAAACCAAAGCAAACCACAGAACACTAGGTCTGATTTTTGAGCAAATTGATTTATGATTTATGGCCCGACCCACCAGGAGTTTCCATGCAGGCACAGTTTTCCAGCCCTGTGTCTGGTGGAGGTGGGTGTCTGGTGTCAGCCCACCAGTGGGGAGGTGTGAGCCTTCCTCCCCGACCTTCACCTTCCTCTCACAGCAATATGCAGATGTACATGATGTCATTCCTCCTGGCAACTGAGAGAAAAAGAGAGAGGACTTCATAGCAGGAAACAAAAGACCTTCTTTGGGAGTAAGTTAGCTGTGGTGGGCACCACGAGCTCAGCCACTGAGTACCGTGGCCCAGCAGGGCTGCCTGGTGGGCAGCGAGGTTATTGGGCTCATTAACCACAACTGCATGGGCTGCACCAGCCTCTCCAGCTCAGAAATACTTTGTGGGGCCCTTCAGCTGGAAAGCAAGAGCCTCCCCCTGCCTTTAAAGCCCCACTGTAGGGGCCATAAATCACTGCTCTCACAGTGAAAATTGGAACAAGACCCAAGTGAAGCTAAGAGGAAACAGCTGAGACCCTTATACAATAGTCCTACACACAGGAAACTCTCCCATAATGGTGAATCTGAGTTCCAAGGAACTTTGAGATCTGGCTATTGGGTTTTTCTCCTTCCCCCACAACCCCATTTGGTTTTTCATCCAATTCCATGTTGTCCGTGTCTCTTAATAGGGGATCCTTCATTATCATTATCCCTAATAGTGGTTTATTGTATTAGTTACAGTTAATTTAAATGTTACTGAAGCATTGAAAACAGATTGCAGATGTTCTGAAACAGATGTTATTTTAATGTTTAAACAAAATCATGAATATTTATAGGTCATTATTGCCTGGGTCAAATTAGACTCTTTAAATAGTAATGTATGGACTGAACGTCTTTTGAAGGAAACACTCCAAAAAAAAGGTGAATGGAAAAACACTGTAATACAAAGATGTGTAAATAATTTCTTCCGGCTTACTGAGGTTTCCTTTATGAATGGCTGGAATTAATTACTGTTTTATTACTAAAACAGGTACCATTCTTCCTCTTTATCTGCAGTTAACCCAAGACAAAGTTTTCACCACAGAAACACCCTTCCAGCTTGGTTTCCTGGAGAAGAGACCCAAGAGCTCCCTGAGAGCTGACCTGAAGCTGAAGGAATATTCTGAAGTGGAGTCACAAGAATTAGAGCAAAAATAAGAAGATGCAAGGACACAGCTCACTTGGTGTCAGCCTTCCTTGTGGAAACACAAAGAGGGTTTGTTGTTGCCACATGCAGGCTGCCTCAGTTTGAGTCATATTTCTTTCTTTATGGAGATGAAGTTAGTCTTTAAGGCATCAGCTCAAAATGGCCTTTCTTTCATTACAAAGTTATTTAGTTACGGGTAGGTAACTCTAAATGACATTTCTACATCTTGCACTTTATTAGTTGATCCTAGCTGTTAAATTACACAGAGAGCGCAGCAGAGTATGGCGGGGGAGTTGAGTGTGTTTTGGCTAATTTTGGATGGGGTCCAACCTTCTGGAGTTGGAAATTTGCCTCTGAGATGATGAGCTTGTGCACCTCCCTTGGGGAGGGCAGTGAAGTCAGAAAGCAAAAAGGACTGGTGAAGAATTAAAAACAAAAGTGTAAACACTGGGCTATTTTCCTGCTCCCCGGAGAGCTCTGTGTGCACTGAGCTATGTACTGCTCAGGAGAGGAAAAACCAGCTCAGCATCACTGACTTACTCGAAGGGTGGTGAGGCAATGGCACAGCTGCCCAGAGAGCTGTGGTGCCCCATCCCTGGAGGTGCTTAAAGTTAGGTTGGATGGGGCCCTGGGCAGCCTGAGCTGGTGGGTGGCAACCAGCCCACGGCAGGGGATTAGGACCAGGTGGCCTTTAAGGTCCCCTCCAACCTAAGCCATTCCATGATTCCATGACTTGGCCTGGTGCTGGAGATGCTGCTGGCAAGGGAACAGATAACCACAGAGCCACCCACCCTTCCTATGTAAAGCTTTGCTTTAATCTGTAGAGAACATGCACTCTAACCTGCAGCACGAAGATTATTTTTCCCTGTCTCCAAATGTACTAATTTGGAGGAAAGCCTGAGTCCTCCTGAAGCTGGCAGGACTCGTTGTCAACGTGCACAAAACCCCAGAGCAGATGGGCACAGATTTTGGCTAAGTACAGCAGCAGTTGCTGAGTATTAGGGTCTGTCATCTGATCCAGGAGCATCCCAGCAGTTGCCTTTGCTTCTCCCTTTACTGAGAGGCATGAGTGTGCCTCCCCTTGCACACAGCATCACACTGCTGCCACTACAGTTTTGATTTCTATGGCCAAGAATGGTTTCTATTGCCATCTCAGCTCTTGATTTTAAAAGCCATATTGAGAAATGACATATCTAAGTGAAGACATGTTTCTTCAACAGCTCATATTTGCCCTTCCACAACTTTCATGTCCTAAGGATCATGGAAAACCTGGTACAGTACATTACTTTCAGTAGGCTGCCAGAAAGAGAGTTCATTTAGTTTGATGACAGATTAATACTGATTCACAAATTAATTTTGTCTCTTTGTATATCAAGGGTGTCCGCAACTTATTTAATTTGTAATATATATAATTATAGAAATGAATGAGCTATCAAGATTTTTAAAGTACGATCCATCAATGTTGGCATGACTTGTAATCCTGGTCATTATAAATAAAATGGGTCTTTTGCAATATGGAATGCAATTTTCCCTGTAGTTTATCTCATTATTTTCTGACATGTGGGTTAATATTAAATTACAATGCCTTAATTTTCAAATCAGGGCTCAATTTGTAAATAAGAGGTTAATAAATAACCTTTCCAGCTGGAGGCCTTCATTAAAATAAACTTTTAAATGAGATATTTGCCTCTTGATTGAAGCATTGATGGTACCAACATTGTCTCATCCTATACACTGCAAAACAGAATAGAACAGAGCTTGCGTGGCTGCCAGAGAACACTATGCAAGGAGTCAGTCTGCACCCAGTGTTTCCATATGGTCTTTCAGATGTCTCACATAACTGGAACACACCGTGACCTGCTCCATCACTGCTTCCTGACACATGGAGCACAGACCAAGCTGTGCTTCACTGCATGTGACCTCAAGCACACCACTATCATCTGCAGTGCTGTACATACTAGTGTTCCCACCTGTGCAACGTAGCTTTTTGCTTTCTCTCTCAGCTCACATATATTCCTGTTTGTTACCCGCTTAACGCTATGGGCTCTTGCACTATGACTTTCAGCCAGTAATAATTTTCTCAGTAACATTCACATTGTCCCTCACAGAAATTTCATGTTCAACACTGTAGAGCTGAATTTTGTTTGCAAAGATGTAAAGCTCTGGCTTCTCCACTTAAGGAATCTCAGCCGGGTGATGTTTGGGCCATGAACTCACACAACATTGGTTTAGGCATCTTCCATTGCTGGCTGGCCAGCTCAGACAAAGGCTTTTCCCTCGGTAGCTGGAAGGAAAGCAACATTGTTGGATATTTGTCCACCAAACACCCCAAAACATCTCCAGAATACAGCAAGAAAACTCAAACTTCTAACACACTCTTCACAGAAGCAGCATGGTGCTCTACGAGACATTTCTAGGTAAGGCAGCTAGAAAAAAGCAAGTGGCCTGTAAGAAACAGCAGGTGTTTGGGCCTAGACATTGGGGAAATCATTTTAAGAAGTAGCCCATTCATATAACTTTGACCAGCTCAGCCCCACACCTTTCAGCATAGACCTACAGTGAGCAGTCTCATGCCTTACTTGGAGCTAGGAATTGCAAATATCAACCAGGACAAGTTTTGCCTAAGAAGTGGCATGTTCTGTCCAGAAGGAACACATTCAAAGCCCCAGAAATATGGGGCAATCGTGACCAGTGAAGACAAACCACAGCCCTGTGGCTTATCCTCCTCCTACAATGCCATATCAACATCTCTACTACTTGTCTACAGAAGCATTTTGGCTCTTATATAGCTGCCACACTCAGGTAAAGCACCGTACAACCTCATCTTGCAGCTCTGCTCAAATGCTATGCTCATCTGCATCCAGCAAGAAGTCCGCTGAGGACAGAAGCAGCTCAAATCCTTTCTTGAGGTCAGTGAGCTATTTCTTGGCCATAGTTTCCACCTTCCAGTTAATTTTGTCTGTGAGTGCCATATCCCTGAGGCTGTGAAAAATGTCTTAAACCAAACCACCACCACTACAAGGAGCACACAGTCAACCTGCCATGAGCCACTGCCCACTCTGGGGAAGATGGGAAGAAGTGTGCTTACACAGGGAAAGGGAACCTCAGTGCATCAGTTCTGTCTCAGTAGTTGGAGCTCTCCCTCCATCCTTATACTCACATTCCTCCTTAGTAATGCTGTCAAAATACGTTCTTTCCAGATTTCACATATTTTGCCATCTTACCCAATCAAAACACTCCCCCTGGGCCCTCACATGTCACAGGGTGTTCCTGTGGTTACATACCAAGCAAGATGAATTATGTTGGACCCTGCTTGTGCTATTTATGCTAGAAGACAATCTTCACAATCTTCTTTGGTATGATAGATAGTTGGGTTCATTTGAGGATTGATTTTTCTAATTTGAGCAGTTTTAATTCAGCCTAATAGAGAGCACTGAGTCACGTCCACAAGACCAAGTTTACAGTTAAATCCTCCTGATTGTTCTGCAGTTATTTTTATTTAAGAAATATCAGATGCCTCCCCCCTTTTTTTTAGTAGTAGTACAAGCATTTGAAACATCTTAAAAAACCTCCTCTGAACTGTCTATGGATCTTAGTCCAAGGAGAGATAAGACTCTCTTTGTTCACAAGTTGCATTACCAGACAAGCCATTATTAAGTCCTGCTGAATCTACTCAAATATCTGTGGACTAGCACTTCGCCTGAGGTCTCACGTCAGTACTGAAATGAAGGCTGGGAAAGATGTTTTACCTTAGCTCATATAATTGTACCACAATACAATATTTTGTGTGTCAGCCAGAATAATCTTACTCAGCATTAACAATGGGTTTTTTCCTGTTATAAGGAAGAAACACAGTAACCTAAAAGGCCCTCAATCTATGACTTTAGTCTGCACCTTTACATTCTGTGAGTTCTGCTTGGTCCCAACATCTCACATGAAAGAACTTCAAAGGAAGAGCAGGGGTAGGAAACAGCTCCTTGTGGTCCCTTGAGATGTGACTCTCTAGTACTGAGTCACCCATGATTAACCCAGCCCAGCTCTCTGCATACAACTACTATTATGTTTTTTTTTTAGATAAACAGCAGACACAAACATTATTGAAAAAAATGTAACTGTATCAATACAGCAGATCAATACGGTTGGAAAGGTGTTACAACAAAGATGTGATGGCAGAAGAATCAGCACAATAGAAATGTGCTATAAAAGAAGGGGGAAAACTGCTTACTCACATCAGAAGATTCCAAATTTGTAGAGAAAAGCTCCACCAAGGGATCTCCAGAAGAAGATCATTCCCCTCCCCCCCACAGTCAGCCCTTAAATGGGGTCAAGAGAGGTGCAACCAGGCTCCACCCCTTCCAGTCACACAGCTGAATTGCCTTCACCTGTGCTTCCAGGGCTGACCCCATCCTTTTCCCAGGTGTTCAATCAGTGGTTCAGGCTGGGACTCAACAGTTCCCATACAGTAATGATAATATTTTAGCTGAAAATCCTTTCAAGACTACTTTGAAGTCATGTCTCAGCTCCATGTTCTAAATCCAAGGTTTACGTCTGGAAGGTTTTTAGGCTAAACTTGTTAATGCTCTGTTGATATGTGTTGAGTTTTGGGAAGAGTTTTTGAGTAGGATCAGCATTTAAAGTTATCTTTAATTTGGGCATTTACAAACCATTTTTTGAAGTTCAGTGGCCACAAAGCTAGCTCTCTTCTAAGAAAAGCCCTCTTAGATACTTAAGTGCTTTCAATATGTAAGACGACTGCTGGACCACTGTTCAGAACACTCCCACTTGCTTCCAGTTAGTGATGGAAATGCTAGAATCTATTTTTTTTTTCTTCCAATTAAATAGAAATGCTCACCTGGCTCAGACCCAACTCCTGTTCCCTGAAAACATTTTTCATTTTCACTGACACGTCTCCAGACATTGCTATGACAAGTAATCATTTCCTCCAGCAAGGTGAGACTTGTTGGGTTCCTGGATGGCTGTTCACCTGGGAAAGTCAATGGCCTGCAGACAGCCATGAAGATCACAGCCTGGTGCACCTACCTCATCAGTATTGATATAACACAGGTGCAGCCTCTTTGTACAGAGTGGAAAACCAGAACAGACTGCCCAGGGAGGTGTGGAATCACCAGCCCAGGTGTTCAAGAAAAGGGTAGATATGACACGGGGGACATGGGTAGTGGGCATGATGGTGACAGGTTGACAGTTGGATTGGATGATCTTGCAGGTCTTTTCCAATCTTAATGATTCTATGATTTTATGATTCTATGGAAACCCATGTTTTCATTCCCCCTTAAATCTTCCAGATACAGTAATGTTGCCCATTTTCAGCATGCCTGAAGTGAAGTTTAATCCTCTGTGCATTTTATGGAACATGATTGACTTTCACTTATTGTCATTACTGATGAGTGACACAGAGGCTAAATGATTTACATCAGGACATTTTCCTCATAAAAGATGGGAAAAAAAAAGAAAAATTAATACATCTCTTACCAGTAACACATAACTTATCAGTCAGCTGAGACACTTCACTCAGATGCCAGGTACCCTCTTGGAGAGCTGTGTTGCCAGCTGGGAAATGGGGCCAATTAACTCACCTGGAGATTATCAGGTTCTTGTTTTACAATAACTGTGTCAGAAACGAGCAGCACGTTTGTTTCCTACAGCTTGGCTGAGATGCTGGGGCTGGGAGTGCCGCTGCTCTGAAGGCTGCAGCCAAGGGCAGGATGATGGCTTTGCCAAGGGTGGAGCAGGCCACCTACAGACTGCAGGCCTGGGGCAGCGTCGCCATTCCAAGCTGCCATGAGTCAGTCCCAGCTGTGCTCTGCAGTCACGTTACAGCTGAAGTAGAAAACTATCCCTGCTTTGACATGAGTTTGTCTTCCTTCCCTGCTGCCCTCATTTAGTTCAATCTATTTTAACCACTGTAGCACAAATCTGGTGCTTCAGCCAACATCCAGCTGTGCAATATATGCTCTTCTTCTGCATGATTCCCTCTGCAGGCTGTTCTTCACGTCTGTCTGTCAAACATTGGCAGAGAGGATGGTTGTATGGGCAGAGCCTGAGGGGTCCTTCCTGGAGAGGAACAGAAGACGCACACTGACAGAGAAATGGGTATTTGTGGAGGGTGTCTTTAAAGTCTGGAGTCTTTCTGTATAGCTAACGGAAAGAAAAAAGGAGAGAGAGAAAGGAAGAAAGGGAAGAGGGTAAGACAAGGCGAAGTGAATAAGAAAGATTATTTTAGGTGTTAAGAACATCAGACCAAGTTTCTGCTTTAGGTCCTTCCTTAGAAATCACAGAACTGCCCTAGTTGGAAGGAACCCATAGGGGTCATCGAGTTCTTTCTCTGTGAAGATTGAACTGGGCTGTACTTACTGAGTCAAGACTAGATCAAAGATTTAGGTAGCTTTATGCCCTGTTTCCTGATGCAGGAACTCCCTTTGGTGTAGGTTGCCATGTCTGCTGCTGCTTGCTTCAAGTGAGCATGGTTATGGTTGCAGAACGGCCTCTCTGACACAGAAGTGTCCACAAGGCCCATGGAAGTGGTGGCCACTGTTTACTTTTCTATAAGCATCCATACATAGACATTTCCAGCAAGCGCACTGTATTTGAGTGCAGCAGCTCTTTCAAAGTTGACAACTAGTGGGCCAGTGTGCCCCCTTCATAGCTATTTGCCTGACATGTCAGTGAGGGGAAAATGGAAATAGGGAGGTCAAGGGTTCTGTGCAATTAATCATGGGTGCTAGTGCAATTGGAAGAAGCTACAGTTCCTTCACCATGTGTGAAAGCATCAGTTTGCTTTTTTTTTTTAATTTTCTTTTTACAGCAAACATATTTAATACAGCCATTTCAAGTTTTACATGAAGCATAAATCAAGGGGGAGAAATAAGTATATTAGCCACAACACAGGTTGTTTTGTAGCTTCTAAATTTCTTAAGTGTTAGGTCATTTTACTTACAAGTTAAATAGCTGTCTGCAAGAGGCCTCGATTGGTCATAAATTGTCCTTCCAATAATATAAAACACACCATTTATTTACAACATGTATGCTCTTCCAAGTAGATCCAACAGCTCGTAAAGCACGAGAGCTCCTATGTCATCCCTACCGAGACCACTGCAATAAAGAGCCATTGGAATGACTCTGTACTCAGTAAGTGCAATCAGATCCAGCAACAGTAGCTTTTATGGCTTTTTTCTCCCCTCCAGGAAAACCTTCAGTATAAGTGCAATTTCAAAGAGCTGTGATGGTCTTATCCAGAGTGGGGTCTTAGTCCTCCTGTGCCCCCAAGGTTTAGGGAATGCAGTGAAGTAACGCTCATCAGAGGGTCAAAATCAGCCCTCTTAGGATGGTTCATTTTCATAAAGAAGATGATAGCTTGATTAAAAATAGAGTTAATTGAATACTGTGATGCTTTCACAGTAGTATAAACACCAGAGGTCTGACTTATAAACAACAGTTGTTGCAGAAGGTTTATTGCCTTCTTATAGTTGAAGCAATGAGCCTTTCCATCTCTGTTTATTCCAGGATGGCTAGGCAGTAAAAATGTGTGTGCTGGTACCTGACCTCGGGTGGGCTCCTAGGAAATATTGGCCCAGTTTAAGTAATAAAGATGTTCTTACGTAGGCAGAGGTGTGCCCTGATCAAACTCTAAAGTGAAATATCAGCTAGAAGCAGCATTTGATCTAGATTAGAAACCCACTTTAAATGTTTGAAGTAGAAAAGCAGTAGGAGCTGATTTAAGTCTCCAAAGCCTTTTGTCGATAAAAAAGCTCTGAACAATTTCCCTTTAATAATATTACTGCATTTTTAAACGTGATTTCTGTAGTTCTTGGACAGTACAAAAGGGTGTGATATTTATCCACTGGATTAGCAGACTAGCAGGATCATTAACGCATTAATCAACATCTTGTTCCTTGGCTCAACCTCAGAATGTGCTGCAGATGCCCAGATTGGAACCACAGGAGGAATCAGAAGATTCATCTCATCCAATTGTGGAAGTACCTGTGTAATCAGTGAAGGGTCTCAAATCAATGAAGAGAATGAGAGGTGTCTTCTAGAGGATGATTAACATTACACTAAGTATCTAGAACAGGCAAAATTAATTGCATTTTAGGATATGTCAATCTCCTGTCACTATGACGCAACCCAGATGAAGGGGTGAGGATTTGCCCCAAACTTACCAGGGATCCTGCCTGAAGGAAAATGAGGACATTTCATGCTTCTGCATGAAACTTCTGGTTCCTTTGTGCACAGTCCCGTAACTGATTCATGGGCCAATTGCTTTACTAAAGAGCCAACTTAATTCAAAGTCTATGACCAGCTAACTGCCTCCTGCCCCCCTCCAAAGTTTTAGCCCTGTCCACGTCCACCCACCTCTATACAATTAAATTGAAAAATCAGTGTCTTGAGTGGCTGAGCTAATTCCTGCTGCAGTTAAATGGAACTTTCTCATCAATGGGCCAGACCAGGCTCTAAGTGATTCATGACTGATGTATCTGTTCCTCACTGTATCACTTCCCATCATGTATATAGAGGACAAATTAACTTCTTGTCTCTCCAAAGCCAAATTTCAACTAGTCAGTGTCAGTGTCCATCACATCTTTACTGATCTGCCTCCTTTTGGACACAAATCAAGATAGCTAATGAGCTGTTTTGCCATGAACCTTCCAGTTGCTAAATTTTTCCAGAGCTCACTCTGAGCTGCATTACCTCAACCTCCATCAAGCCACCTCTTCTGAGACCTGGGCAATGTGGCTGTACTCTCTGCAGGACCCCAGCCTCACCATCTCTATCTGCCATCTCCATTGCATTGTTGACTGGAAGCTCTTCAAGGCAGAACCGTTGCACATCCATGCAGTGGTACACACCAGGCCCATCCAGCTCCTTACCATCCATTCCTAGGCACCACCAGAGTCCAACTGTGGCGATGACAGATGGATGCCAGCCACTGTTATCAATAAGAGGCGATAACAGGCACAAGGAATTACGAAAAAAATTACTTTTTAATGTACAAAAGTTTTATATACAGTTTCAGCATGTTACCTCCGTTCTTACGATGTAGAAAACAGCTAAAAATGTTCTTAAGATATAAATTTGACAGAACAATTCACCTACAGTACTTTTAGTAATGATGTCTTCTATACATAATATATACAGTGCTGGAATGGTTATTATAATACTATTTCAGTAAATGAAGGAAGACCATGTCTGGAAAGTCTGAGAAATCTCAAGTCATTGGAGATTTGGTTTTGCTTTTGAGTTTGATATTTTGTTAATGAGACATCTGTGAAGAGGGACTCAGCAGACACTGCTGCCCCATGCGGCTGTTGAAAAAAATCAGATTAGCAGTCAAAGGACACACGAAGGCCTGAAGTGACTCATCACATGGGATGCGCAGTTGCACTCCAAGTGTCCAGGACAACATACAACATCCTAAAATACGTACTGCCCTCTTTTCATAAATGCAAAGGCAAGGGCAAGGTCAGCAATTGCAGAATATATACAGCAGACTATAAAACAATCCCTTTACACATACCTTTCACGAGAGACACAAACCAACAGCCAGACACCTTGCTTTGCTTTCCTGTCCTCATGCACCTAAGATGTGGGACCTCAAGGTGAGAGCATCCTGTGCACACTCTTTGCATTTGAGATGAGCTTGGATGGGATTGCAAGATGCTGAGCAGCACCTCCCTGCACTGGCTGTGCTCAGGGCTATCGGGCAGCAGGGCTGTCCCAGCCACCACTGCCAACCCCAACTGCTGGGGTACGAAACAGCACAAAGTTTTCCTGGAGATAGCATGTGATGTTTTCACAGCAGCTGGGAGCAGTGAGCCTGACACATCAGCTTCTGCAAAAGGAAAGCAGGGATGCTGGGAAACCAGAAAGCACTTTACAGACCTGCTGTCGTCTGATGCAGGGGATGGAGACAGAGGCATGGAGGGGAGATGAGAAGGGGAGAGTGAGGCCCTGAAGATGCATTTGGTCAAACTGTGAGAACCTAGGGAGGATGCCATGCTTGTTCCCTTAACATATGGGGCTATGAGAGCAGGATGCGGAGAATCATCCTTGTCCTACACAATCAGGATTTAAGCAGGGCCTCCTGCCTACACACACCCACCACTTCTACCCTTTTGTCTGGCAACAACAAAAATAAATAATACTACCAGGATTGGCTTCAGTGCCAGGTGAGTCTGGCCTGGAAACAGCTAGAAGCAGTTATATTTTGGTGGAGGATTTGGTTTTGGGAAGCCCTGCTCCTCCCACCTCTTCCCCAAGAATGTTTGCAAGACATTCTCCCAGACAGAGCCAGTATTTTGATTCAAATACCTGTTTTGAGACTATCCAGATGTTTGCCTACATTGCAGACTGCAGGTGCAGTGCTGAACTGAACCAGTCTGGGTACAAAGAGCAGTTTGTGGGTTGGCCAGGGTGTTCTTTTTGAATACAGCAGCTCTTTTCATGCTGACTAAAGCTGGGAGACAGGTTAACGCAGCACTGGGTGGGTGCCAACAAGCCTCCTTGCAGGGCAGTGTGCATTAGCTCATGGTTGGCCTCCCATTAGTACTGTCACGTGCCTGATACATACATGGAGCCTCGGAAGAGCCCTGCGTGGAGTACATCACCCAGCCAAACCCTGGCCAGACCAACTTGCTCTTACAGTGCAGACTCGGCTGAAACAACCAAACACCCTCCATTTCTACCACTTTTTAATGTGTGAGCACTTTATCTTAAAAAACCCAAAGGAAAGCAAAGCTGTGGCAAAGCTGCATGGGGATATGGTAATGCACGCTTCAGAAACACAAGCTTAAAAAGGTATTCAGGACCCTACAGAAGTCCCAGCACCGCTCAGAGGGCACAGCTGTGCGTGTGTCAGCCTGCACACTGCAGCCTTCCTGCCACAGGGGATTATTTCCCAGTGATTGCTGTTCCCAGGCCTCTGCTCCACTCGGCAGTTGATATAAACCATGTTGTAAACACATCTGATCAAAGAGTGCATTCACCTTTCAAGTGTCTCATCAATGCGTCTTTCCAATGTTTTCTCAGAAACACTGCTATGTTTTTATAAATGTACATTTCATATACGCTTCTGGCAATACACTATATTTGATTTTTAAAGGAAGAGAGGCCTTAGCTATTAAACACGAAAGCACGGTAAGGCACTTTGCTGAGAAGCCATTTGGAATCCATGTTCTTTGCAAGGTACAAAGGTATTTATGGTACAAAACAATACTGCTGGCAGAGGGCTTGTTTGGAGACATAACTAACCACTGCTCTCATCAGAGTGGTATACATAGTATGGCTTTAATTCTGATCAAAATCACGTCCTCCCTTTTTTTTTTCTGGGGTGGGCTGAAACTGGAATTTTTGCAAACATAACTAATGGGAAATGATGGGGAGTGCTGTCTACAGGGATGGAGGAAAGGAGGTTTCGTCTTTAACCATGCAGTCTCCTAGCCTGGTGGCGATACTGTTCAGTGCTCTGGGGAACAAAGCCAAAAGTAATACTAGAGATGCACCTCTGCGGTGCTGATCTGCCTGGATGTAGCTTACATAGCTCTGTACAGAGACTTACTTTTTTTTTTTTTTTTTTTTTACTTTAAATCCCTTTAAGGTATTTAATACTTACAAAAAAACAAACAAACAAACAAACAAAAAAACAACAAAAAAAAACAAACAAGTCTACTCTATTGGAACAGATTATTTTTCAAAAGCACATTGATAAACCTGCTTTACACAGACCCCTTGGATAGCGCTCAGGCCTTGTGCTTTACTGTTAGGACATCATGTTGAGAAATTTACTCTCTTCTGCCAGGGTGGTCAGCATGGAGCTCATATCTCCTATTGCCATATTGCTTATTCCCGTGGGTATGGTGGGCAGAGTCAGAGAGTTTCGTGGAGTCGTCAGGCGAGAGGAGTTCTGGGAGAGGTTCTGCAGGATGCTGGGGCTCAGGGTTCCTGACATCAGGCTCGAGTGGTCCCCATCGTCCATGATGGCATCAAAATCTATCTGGGGCGGCTCAAGACCTTGCGAGTCCACCGTGCTGGACACCTGGTTGGTGCCCGGGGATGGCAGAGCGGCCGGCTTGCTGCTCAGTGCGCACTGCTGCTGCCTGACCCTGCAGTCCGAGTGATTATCAAAGCCGCTGTTTTGTTCGTACATGTGGATTTGACCATAATAGTACATCAAATTATTTTCCCTCGTGCCATCTGCACACTGTTGGGTTGATGCTGGCAACATGTCGCCGGTTCTTTTATGCACAGCCTCCATCGCCTCCTGGCCTGGGCTCATGGTGTTTGTAGGGTGAGGAGTTCTCATGTAGCCCAGCTGCTGTACGGTGCGGAGGCCTCGAGGCCTGTTGGCCGGGCTGGGCTCAGCGGGGGGACGAGGTTGGACCATGCCAGTTGGATACGTCTGCGCTGAGCCCATCATGCTCTGCTGGGGCTCAAAGCTCTGCTGGTTGGAGGGCATGATGGGCTGATGGAAAGCCTCCTGAGCCATGGGGAAGTTCATGTGGGTTGGCTGAGATGAGTAGTTCTGCTGGCTCGGTTCGTGCATGACCTGGTTCAGCATTGTGCGCTCGCTGTTGCTGCTGACCATTAAGGATGGGTCGGTCGCCATGTCTATTTGCTGAGGGTGGAGGTGGGGCCCAGGCTTTGTCGCCATGTTGCTACAAGATGGAGAGAGCTGATTTGGGTTTCCGTTGATTGCACTGGGGCTCAGCATCTGATGAGCTTGGTTATACCCTGCCTGCGAGCCCAGATCAGGGTTCATCCCTGGGCCTAGGCTCATCGGCTGCTGCCGCAGCTGCATACAGTTTAGCCTCTGCCCATCCATGCCCACATTTCTTTGCATAAAGCTCTGCTGTGTTACATTCATGCTGTTCTCTGGTAGCTGCATCTGCTGCTGGTTGTAGCTCTGGTACTGACCAAAGTTCTGCTTCTGCTGGACCACTGCTAAGTTCCCTTGTGAAAACTGCTGCTTTGATTGATTGGACATAAGATCAACTGTACCCGAGCTTACTTCGTTCCACTGGACAGGCATGTTATTTTTATTCATGTCTGAGGCCGTGTCAAAGCTCATGGGACATTCTGCCATCATGGGCCCCAAATGGCTCACGCTCGCCTCGGCCACCGCCATCCTGCGCTGGTTGGGAAAGGCTGGTGGCTGCAGCTTCCCACCTCCCTGGAAGCTCTGCATCTCATTGCTGTACCCCATGGAAGTGCTCTCAGCTGCTGTCCCGTTATTCTGAGATTTGATGTACTGTACCACATCATCTGGCAGCATAATGTCATCATCTCCAACGGGCACCTCTGCCTCCCCAGACATGGCTTCCATGGCGATGTTTTCACTGATGCTCAGTGGCCGGGGCGAGTAGTTGTGCCGGGCAAGACTCCCATCAGAGCGCCCATAGCTCTGCATGCTGAAATTCCTCCTGTCTGCAGGATGTGGAGGATGGAAGGGGTTCATGCTGTTGGTGCTGTTGAAGCGGTGAACCCTTGGGAGGGCCTGGGGCTCTCCAGCAGGTCTCCTCACTGGGTCGCTTGCCCGTCTCGTGCAGTTGCCTGGAACCTCATGGGGAAATGCTGCAGCGGATGTATAGCCATAGGTGTTGCCATCACTGCAACGCCTGGGGCCTGGTGGGAGGCGAATGGAGGGCAAGGTGGGCTCTGGCCCATCCATTAGTGAGATTCTGTTCTTCAAGGTCATCCTCTCCATGTTTGGAAGAGGTGTTGGAGGAGGGCCCCCTGTGGCAGCAGCGTACTTGGCTTTCAGCCTGTAGTGCTGAGCTGGTGTGAGGTTGAGTAGGCCCGGCATCCCGCTGCATTGGCTCGCCTCACTTGACCGGCGAGAAGCATCCGTTGAAATCGGGTCATAAGAGTCAGCAGAGCTCGTGTTATTGGGACGGTGCCCGAGCTGTGAAGCCTCGCTGGAGCGGCGGCTGGAGAAGTATGGGGAAATCCCTGATGATCTGCGGCTCACGGTGTAGGCAGAGCTGATGGTGCTTGTCGTACTATCACGGCGCTCATTGATTTGATTCAGCATCGTAACCTCATTGACAGACAGCTCCATTATTCTTGGATTAGGCAGCGTAGCAGAAGAACCACCACTGTTTTCTAGAATAGAGCCTAAGAGAAAGATTGTGGGGAAGGAGAAGATTTAGTCAGTTGAGAAATTCCAGTTGATAATGTTCTTAGTTCCAAAACAGAGACACATTAAGGCACCCCTAAGCCCAGCTGCTGAGGAAGTGCCCTCACATGAGCTTCTCTTAGCGGGGAAAAAATAGGACTGGTTTGAACCATACCATAGGGCAAATGAGTAGCTACAATTGCAGCTGCTTACTGGAACAGAAACACAACAGTCAGGCACAGGAGGCTGCCAGATCAAAAACTGACAGTCAAGGGTTCTTCCCACACTAAACCAAGAAACTTCAATATACTAAGCCTGAGGTTTAGTGCAAACAAGGACCTTGAGACTTCTTGGCAAAGAAACTAGAGGAGCACAAAAGGGATCATAAAGACACCGTTATCAAGAATCTCCAGCCAGTGGAAATCTAGTACATGAACCTGTAGGCAGTAGCCATTATTGCTAATGGCTATTACTCTTGAAGTAACAAAAAGCCTGCTGGGGCAAGAAAATGTATGGAGGAATTGGCTGGTTTGCTGCTCTGCTCCAGCAGTCTCTTTGGAAACACACCAGCCCTTGGAGAACTGTTACTGTTGGAACAAATCCAGGTAGTCTTGTGGCTGCCACTAGGATGCTAAAGACTTCTGCAATTGGGTTCTGGACATGCCAGAAATAAGATTCCTCTGCTTCCCTTCACAGCTCTGCAGTCCAGGTCTCTTTTGCACATAACCAGACAGCTGTGCTTCCACTCAAGTTCTCCATTTTACCTAACATCTCTATCCAGCAAGGACTGACTCAGACATCATAAGAAACAATCCTACAGGGCAGACTTTTGGTTATGAGACCTGAGACAAGTTCTGGAGCATTCCTTCAGGACAAGGCCTAGGCCCATGGCTTACCATTTCCTGAGATGGGAGGCAGCTTGGTGTTTCTGCCTTGTGGAGCTGGGTTCACCCATGAGCAAGAATCCTTAACTGTCTTGAGTTTCTCTTTCTTGAGCTGTTCAAGTCGTTGCATTGTTGTCATGTGTTTCCTCAGTTGCAGGCTGACTGTCAAATTACCAGATGAGACCGTTGAGTCCACAACAGGAGCGTTGTCATCCAACGCCGTCAGATCTCCCAGACTTCCCCCGCTGTGCATGTTCATTTCTACTCCACTGTCATTGTTGTTGGTGCTGCCCAGGGGTGACGGCTCACTGCTGCATGATGACTGGCCACCAGGACTGGACTGACACATCTTGGGAAGGAACAGAGGAGGAGTTGGACAAGTGAAAAGAAACTAGGAGCTCAGTACCCCTCAATGGGTTTCCCCTCATGTTACCCTTCTCTACCATAGGATCTCAGCTCTACCAGAGAACATGGACAGCTTCCCTGGAGAGGAGAGCAAGGCATCACCTCCAGCTGGAGAAACTATGGTGTGTTCCAGTGGAGGATGGAGAGGAACAAAACAATGTTCCAGTAAAATATTAAGGGGCAGAAGCTTTTTGAAGGAAAGCAGCACATGTTACCTGGTGCAAGGCATATGGCAGCAAGCACTGGCTTATCTAACATAGGATCAAAGCCTACATATTTCAAAGACAACGTATTTCTGTCCATTCTATCATATAATTGGATTAGCTGACAAATTTCCCACCTAGGTAAAAACCTCATTCACTGTTTGCAAGCTCCCACTTACAGATAAGACAGATAAGCAGCATAAATACTTAATTTATTTACATTGGAAATTGCATTAGAATTGGGTAGTTTATTTGCTATAGACATTAAAAGGTCTGAACTTTCTCTGAGGTAGCATTGGTGCTACCTGACAGCACACATAGCTTCTCTGCTTGAAGCCCATGCTCCAGCAACTGTCAGAAAGTGGGAGCACTGAAAAGGCAACAAACTTTGCCTGAGGCCAAGGTGGGAGTGCACGGTGATGTTTTACTGTTTTACAGCAGCTCTCACTGGCAGGTCTGACTGGCTCTGATTGCCTCATAGCCCTTCAATCAGGATGACAGAGACTGCAATCCTGGGACTTAATGGTGAGCTGTGATATTCAGAACAACGGGATAGTGAGGGTCCTGAGACACTGTTACGTTCTCTTTTTTCTGTGTTTGAATAAATATCCTCTGTTCCCCACCATCACTTCAGTCTGCATGCCTCCACCTCCTCTCTGCAGGGTTAGCTGGAGACAGGAGGTCTGCTAGAGACCGTACTTTATTCAGCAATTTTAATACAAAGGATTTCTTTGCTCACCTTAGTACCGACTGTCCTTAGGAAGGTAGAGTAAGGAAGGGTAAGCAGGAATAAAGAACAGGTTGTTAGGACAAAGACAGTAACGACAGAAAAGACCATGTTAGTATATGGAGGAAGAGGGGAGTGCAGAATACAACACAAATTGCTAATATTTCCTCATTCCATACCCTGCCTTCCCTGCCATAGTATCACAGAATGGCTTGGGTTGGAAAGAAACTCTAAAGTCATCTAGTCCAACACCCCTCCATGAGGATACCTCCCACAAGATCAGACTGCTCAAAGTGCCACACAACCTGATACTGACTGCTTCCAGGGATGGGGCATCTGTGGACAGCCTGTTCCTGCACCTCACCACCCTCTGAGGAAAGATTTTCTTGGATATACCTAATCTAAATCTCCCCTCTTTTAGTGTAAAGCCATTACCCCTAGTCCTATCACTGCAGACCCTGGTAAAACTTCTCTCTCCACCATTCTTAAATGCCCTTTTTCAGTTTTTGGGCCAAGACAAAAGCCCCTTGGAAAGCCCTCCCACCAGTTTCTGTGGGTTTAGGATTAGACCAAAGCTGGATCGACACACAGGGCCTCAGAATTAAGGGAAGTAGTGAAACATCTCACCCCTCTCACCACTGATTTTAACCAGGAAACATCAGATGATCCTCCAGGATAGATGCTGCTCATTATTCATGCATGAGTGAGGTGCTGGACAGGGAGAGTGTAGAGGAGCAGCGGACACATGGGTCCTGCTGTCAGTAAGATATCTTGGATGCAGCCCTGGGAGCACAGAGAGCTAGGAAAACAAGCCCACACTTTCTGAAGAAATTGGGTGGGGAGCTGTGATTGTGGCGGTTTTGTTTTTTTTTTTCATTATTAAAAAAAGCACACAGAGGAAAAGTACTGGAGAGAGGTCATTCTGTTCACCAATTCTCACGGACCATTTTTATAACCCAGTGCAGAGTGTTATTAAGGTAAAACTGTTCTTTTAGTCAGAGACATTTTGGATGTGAAAATGCTCAAATCCTTCATAAACAAAACATGAAACTCATTACTAATTTGTTAAAAATTACATCCCTTAGCCTTTTTCAGAAAATCTTTGTCCTTTCAGGGTATGTTGTTTGGTTGGAACAGTGATCTTTTAGCCGGATTCAAGTCAAGAAAATATATATTTTGGAGTTCAAAGTCCTTCCAGCTCTACCAAGAAGTCTGGGGACTGTATTTACATCCTCCTTCAAAGGCGAAGGCCTTTCTTTCTGCCACATCCGGCCCATATTCTGCCACACTCTGAGCTGGTGCAAGAGACCAGGACTTCAGGAATGAAGGTGAAGAGAACTATCAAAAGGCAAAAATGCTCCTATGCATTCAGTGCCCCATCTCCTTCACCAGCAGCAGTATGCAGAGGAGCAGGTGGGCTCCCTGCATGTGCTGGATGAGTTTTGAATGCACTTGGGCCCATCACTGTATGTACTTTGTTAGCATCACTGACCATGCTACTGCCTACTGTGGAGTTGCTGTAATGGCTGGAATGTTGTTAAATAGTCTTTGTTTCAGCTTGTGGCAACTCACAGGGCTGTAAAGTATGATCACGGTTGACTGCAAGCTCATATTCTGTGAGTCAAATAAGAAGGACTGTTCATTCCAGCTCACCTGATTATTGCAGGCATCACTTCCCCACCCTATCATCCCACAGCAATCCTTCCTGACATATGGGGGTCCTGCAGTGAACTGATGTACCCCTGAGCAATTAGCTCTAGCTGGGACAGAGGGTTGGACAAGATGATCTCAAGAGGCCCCTCCAGTTAACTCCAGTGAAAGAAGAACAGTGAGGGAGGTGGGGAAGGAGGAGGGAGAAAAGGGATGGACTTCTGCCTAAAGATACATTAATCAATCTGTGTCCTACATCTCTTGTGCAATTTAAATTGGTGAGGAGGGTACTGCAAATCTGTGGTGTTGCCACATTTTACCCAAGTGTACAACATAGGCGGGCCAAGCATGATATCACATAGCCCCCGTGACTCCATGGATGGAAATTTGTGCTGCTGGGTAGGAAAGTACAAAATGTTCTGGACTGTGCCCTGACCTGCAATCTCATCTTTGAACCTGAACTCTAGGGTGTGGGCAGCTGAAGAGCAACTGTAAATGGCATGCAATGCTTCACGCCCCCACTGTACTGGAGAAATTAGGAACCGTGTGAGTTCTGCTAAGAGCAACTGCTCTTACCACAGAATTCTCTGTTTTTATCGTCTTGACTTGTAAGCAATCCTCCATGCTCCTTGTGGTACTGTTGGCCTCGGGGCTCTCCTCTGACACCTTACTGCTCTGCTTGGCACTCGCCTCATTGTCCCCATTTTCCTTGAGAGGAGGTGGCCTTGGGTGCACGTCGTTGCGCTGTTTCTTTGTGACGTGGGCATCAGGTCCGTGTACAGTCTTGACATGTTTCCTGAGCGAACTAGGGTCTGTGTACCTCTTTGTGCAGCCAGGGATTTTACAGACATAGGGTTTCTGTAAATAAAAGCAGATATTGTGTTATACTTAGAGCAAGCCCAAATATTCCAGGTGCATTATATGGGCTAAGAGAATATAGTGAATATGGCTGCTGGCAACAACAAAATATGGGGCATCTGCTCCACAGGGTTGTCCAAGACCAAGATACTCCCGATGTGATATATGGGCTGCTGCTGATCCACACAGACCTGGCCAGTCATTTGATGTTGGCTAAACTCCTTGTTTTCAGTTGTTGGATTAAAAGACAGCTAAGAATTCATGAAATACTTTCCTAATATTACTTTCCCATGTATGTATTTGCTCGGGTGACCACAGGAATGTTTCCTGATTACAAATGGGCGAGAGGTGATGTAGAGGACTGGCCATAGCACGTTGTCTCTGCCAAGGTGGGGTCTGCATCGTGAAAATGCCTGAGACCTGGCTGATGGAATTCCAGCAAAACCAAGCCGGACCAGAGTAACCCTAGACAATCTATCATACCACTCCAGCACCTGTCACCTTGCAATCTGTTATTGTGCAAAACAAACCACAGACATGCAATGTTTTTACAGACGATAGTGCTCTAGTCCTGAATTCATGAATCATTGATTGCCACAGGAAAACAAGGATGAAGCCATGCTTCTGAAAACAGAAGTCAGCAAATGGATACTTTTCTTCTTTTTCTTCTTTTAACTTTTTTTTTTTTTTTTTTTTTTATTGAGCTTCCAATTCGAAGAGCATTAGCACCACAGTTCTTTGAGCTGATGCTGCTGTACTGGAAGCTCTGAATTCATCACAATTTCCACTTTCAGCCTCACAGCTACTCTAAGTATTTTTCTGCCAATGCACTGGAATAGATCCACAAAAAAAAACACTCCTATAGAGGCTGTTTGAAGGCTTCCCAAAATGGCCATTCTTACTCATTTTTTAATCTGTTTTCCAATGTTATCCAGAAGCTTGCGTAAAAAAATACAAAGGAGTGTGTACTATAATCACAACTATAATCACATGAAAATCACCCAAAATCTGTTTCTTATTCAAAAGCATGCTTCCTGGCTGATCTTGGCAGGTCATTTGAATAAACTAAATGCTTGTAACACCACACTGAGGTAAACATTTAACATATTTTAACACTGGGTAAGCCAAAGCACAAAAAGTAAAATTGTTTATGAATCTCATGCAACTCCTCCTATGAGGCATTATAGAAATATTATTACTGCTACTAAAACTGATTCTGAAGAGCAGATACCACCCTGTGCTAAAAAAGCAACATTAAACAGTTCAATGCTACAGAATGCAATAGAAGAGGAAAGAATCCTATCTGTTATCTGAATCTTTACTTTGTGTTGTTGGATGCAGTCTGTGTAGGGTATCAGCACATTAAGTCAGGAGCACAAGGAGCTGGATGTTACTGCCCTATAGTTTCACATCTGTGCAAAATGGGAAAGCAGAGGAGCAGGCACCTTGCATTCAAGCTTTGCTCAAATGAAGAGTCGTGTCATCACAGACTCTGTGCAGCTCCTGATCTGGATCACTTGGGAAGCTGAACCTATTTGAAGAAATGTAATGTAATAATACAGCCAAAGGCAAAATTCCATATGTAGGAATATGGGACATCTCTCAGACAAAGAGAAGGGAAGACTCTGGCATGTCTAGGAGGGATCCTGGAAAAGCTCTAGGGATCAGAGTTCAAGTGATCTATGGGCAAAAAATAGTTCACATAATAAGATTAGTTCACGTGTGCTTCAATGCACGCAAACTGGTCAGAGAGTCTGTATCCAGTACTGAATGTTGTACTAGAAGTCTTGGTTCATTCAAGTAAGGATCCTTAGGGATGGAAGAGGCACACAAATTTGATTTAAGATAGGAAACAGTGCTGTACTAGCAGGAGACTTCAGTGTCTTGACTGACGTACTTAACTTGAGAGAAAGAAGAGTGGCTTAGCAGTATAGTGCTGTGGAAGGGAAATAGCAAAAGTGAAAGAGACATTGCATCCAACTCTGGAGGAAGGCATAGGAAGCTTCCAGGGCTGGAAAACAAGCTATTTCTAACACATGAAGTTTTATCAGTGAGAATAAATCACACTATCTACCACTCAGTAAAGAAACTTTAACAGAAAACAAATTTTGTTTTAACCAAACACCAGCTACTGAGAACGCAGACTAGTGTGCTCAGCAAGTGGGAAGTTGCACGTCCTGTTGGTCACTCCTGACCTCAGTGTCTGCACAGCTTTGAATCAACCCCAGTGCAGACACAGGTTAATTTTAACCTTCATCTTGCTAAGGAAGGCAATGGACAAACCTGGCATTTGGGATCATACCCAAACAAATTGAAATAGTACTGGGATCCAGGTCTCAGCATCACACAGAACAAACGGGTACCCTAGAGTCTGAATCCTTATTCTGACTTCAACAGAAGAGCTTCAACCGAGCTGCGGTTATTACTGGCAGATATTATGATACCAGAGATAGAAATACTCCCCAAAAGTCCTTTGTAGACACAGCATCGTTTTAAAAAGCTCTCATCCATGACATTCCATTCTCCAATAGTCTATATTTAACAGTTGCAAATTAGGCTGCAGACTGAATTCTTCATGGCTGCAAACATTATTAGAACTTCAGAGTGTTGTTTTTTCTCCCCCCGTCAGCTAATTAGTGGTAATATAAATTTCAATCGTCAGCTATGGTTGATTGCAACAGACCATCACATGCGTTACAATAAAGGCAATTTCCTCTGCTCCCCTAGTACTAATAGTGAGTCTTAATTAGCCAAGGTTAACAAAGCATTGCATTGTGCTCTATCATTGTACATCAAACGATGGAGGAAGTATTATTTCCAGTGTGTCAGAATCCCGGGTAGCTGTTATACTACTGAGAGTCTGTGCCACACTAATATGAAACACCACATGCACAAACGTACAGTCCTATTCACACTATTAAAAATTATGAATTTGGAAAATGCTCACTTTAATTTCCAAAGCCGATTAAGAAGTTTGCATACTTTAACATCTGTTTATGATTTCAAACATGGCTTTCATAAATATAAAGCTAATATGGTCTGGCTCTTCAGCAAAATAAATCCCATTAAAAAATAAGAAAAACCTCTCATTACAGCAGGTTTCTTTTTACATGAATCCAGCATGTAAAGTGCATGTTTATTGTCAGCAAAATTAAAAAAAAGCCCTCCGTTGAGCTGCGGTGAGCCCAGGCTTACCTCATTGGAATGTGTCCTGTTCTGGTGCTTGGCTCTATCCGAGGCATTGGAAAAGGCTTTATTGCAGCCTTCGTGTTCACAGACGTAAGGTTTTTCTCCAGTGTGGGACCTCAGGTGTGTCTTTAAGTTCTCCAGGCGGGAGTAAGCCTTGGAGCAACCCTCAAACTAAAATAAAAAAAAAAAAACCAAAACAACACGAGAGGGATGATTAATTAACCAGAAAAAATTGATTTCCCTCCTGCCTAAACCCTTCTCATCTGTTTCTCATTCTTTCTTTTTTTTTTTTTTTCCCTTCCCTTTAAAGGGCTTGTGTTTTAGGGAACAACATCCACTTTGTTGGGAGAATTCCCCTCCCTAGGCAGGCTGAGAGTTTCAGTGGTGACTCACACTTAAGGTGCTGCTCCTTGTCGGGTACACACCTGACATTTCAACAAGAAACTGCTTTTTCCAGTGGGGATGAACAGCTCTCTATACTCTTAGCCATCCCTTTGCAACTAACATACTCAGAGATGGAGATCCTTTCCTCTCATCCAGAGAATTGATGGCTTCTCGACAGCTTGACCAGCCTTGCAGCTTCCCTAGCTCCAGAGCTGGAAAGATCAGACCATTCTCTAACACACAAGTAAAAATCTAGCAAGCTTTGAAGTTTCCCAAATTACAGCTTGGGTCTACTCTCGGAAGATGCTGTGGTCAGGCTGTCTGACATTACCAGTTTAAAAAACAAGGCTCTCAATCTTGAAGACAGATGGATTCTTGGACGAGAGTACAGGGCAGAAGCCTTGCTCCTGGAAGGAAACCAGCTGCCCACACAACGAGAAGGAGCAGCTTGGGAGATACAGTCAGACTTCAGGAGATGTAGTCCCGCCACCCTCTGCTCTGCTTGGAAGTTTCTCCCTGCACCTGCCCCATCTGCAGCATGAAGGATCTCACCAGTCACTCAAATCCAAGAGGTTGTCTTAAATGCTCTTTGATGAAGCATGTGGGAACTTACAAATGCTGAATTTTAAGAAATGCAGGGCTTTCCTTCCAAATTCTGGCTGAATGCAGCCCTCACACCAACCATGGTGTGAACTTAGGTGCAGCAGTTCCTGCACCTAAGTAGTGCTGCTGTCCTGGCTCTGCCCAGATAAGGCTCCTCTAACTAGGTTCTCTCCTTATTATCTAGGATCCCAGCACATGGGCACAGGATGATCCCATACAGCTTCACTGTGCTGAAAAAGACACAGAGTTATTCGGGTATCCCTTTATGGTCTGGCATGGGGATGGTGGAAATAAGGGATCTGTGATCTTCTGATACCCAGATCTCCTCAAGGAACATCCTTCAAGAGATTATCCTTTCTGTAGGTATGTTTGGGTGGGATGAATCTGGTGCGCCTTCCTCAGACAACCTTCCTCAGCCCATTAGACCCATGGAACATGCTGTTACTATGAAGTAGCACAGTATAGCATTTCCTTCCCTCAGCATAGGCAGACAGTCCTTTACAACTGGAGTCATTTATGGTTACTGAAACACATCATTCCACTTGCTGAAAAACAAAAGGAACTCAGCATGAGTTCAACTCAAGCGTCCATTCTGGTTTTGCTGGATACTGACACAAAACATGCATTTAAAGAAGAAAAATTCTGAGGTCCCGTTTTCAAATAAGATTTTCTCAGCAAAGCATCCCATGTTCGTTCAAAGAGGTTGTTCCCACTCTCAGGCGTGGATTTGATTATGTCGGTGGGAGTTCTGGCTGTCATCTGTTGAAACAGTTCTTTACCGGATCCCAAGCTGCAATGGGGTTCATCTGTAGCTTTATGTACACCACAGACTTCTTGTCTGAAATGAATGGTACTTGGAAAAATCACTGCCAGACTTGGGCAAGAAATGCTGTGCCAAAGAAGGGCACTATCTGCAGAGCTTCCATGTATCGCAGGCAGTTGGAAATGGTCAGCACTCCTCTTCAGAGAAAGCTGCTCTGACACATCACACACAGAAAGACCAAAGTTCTCCTGCAGGCAGAGGATGGCTCAAGACTGCAAACTCCCACAGTCCTGTTATTGCTCCAGTGAGAGAAAATCAAGACTGGAGTGAGGTGGGATTGAGCAGCACAGGATTTTCCTGCTCCATCTCAGTACTGAAAAAGTCCCTGCTACTGTTCACCTTCTCAGTCCTTCCACCTGCGAGGGCAGGGCTAATCTTCCCTTCCTGCTTACTTTGCAGCACACCATGGATCAATACACCTTGATACTTTCGAACGTAAGATTGGTAAAGCACGAGAACTGAGCAAGGTGCTTTAGAAGATTAAAACAAAAGACAGGCCCCATGCCCTGGGGAGCTTAGGCTCTAAATTAAATGAACACAGAGCTGGAAGACTGATAAAAGAGCTGTGCAGCAAGCAAATAATACATATCCTAGTATTTGTAAGCAGGAGCTGGGACAGAGCTGGGGTGAGCAGGGCTGGAAGTGACTAATGCAGCAGAAAAGGAGGAAGATACTGGAGGAGGGCTCAGACATCTGCCAAGCAGAAAGAGAGGCTCATCCTGGAGACCCTGGGGAGAGGAACAGCACAATACTGGCAGTGGAAGAGATACAGGCAAGAGGAAAAGGGTGGGAGCAGAAGATAGCAAAAGATATTGCTGGACCCTAAGGCTGAAGTATACGTGGGAAGAGATGATGAGCTCCTCTCCTACCAGCTGGCCACAGCCACTGAACTCCGTGGCTCCCTTCTTTCCAGTGTTCCCTCTCATGCGTCCTTGGCTGCCCCACATCAGCCAGTGGCTTGAGGAGAGACTCCACACGGGATGGGAGACATGGGTTTCAATCCCTCAAGGCTGAGGAAGAGGTGAACCTCTACCCACAGGACTGAGATACAAAACGACACCCTACACTGCTCCTCAGTGAGTGATTAATGCTAGGTGCTATGCTGTATGCATGCAAAAGGTCTGGGAACAGAGCTCCTCCCAAGGTTTAAGCACCCCAGGGTTTACATCACCTCTGAATTAAGACAGGGGAGGCAGGAGGAGCTGGCATGTGTGCACGCCCGGGTACATGTGTGCAGGAAACTTGCAGCCCCCAGCAGTAGTGCTGGGCAATGCTGAATGTGACGCTGAATTACACACAACCAAGGCTGGCTGCTTCCCTATAGTGTGAGGTTCTTGAGTTTTCTTCTTGGACACAAGCACTAAGTTGCCTTTTTTGCACAGTAAGTGACCTGTCCAGAGTCACTCTGTATTTCAGTGGTAGAGCTGAACCCACTCTCTCTACAAAATACAGTTTTGCCCACCAACCTCTCAATTGCCCTCCTCCAGGTGCACCTGCACTGTCCCCAGGGCGCGACCTGCAAGCAGTGATGACCCTGCCTGCACAGGTTTGTGTGACCCAAAATTCAGTGTCCCACTTGACAAGCTGAAAAGTTCTGCACGCCCCCGGCAGCTCACCGTGCACTTGTGGGGCTTCTCTCCAGTGTGCCTTCGCATGTGCACCACCAGCATGTATTGAGCTTTGAAGGGCTTCTGCTCCCGCGTGCAGTCCTGCCAGCGGCAGACAAACTCCTTCTTCTCCCCATGGATATGATCATTGTTGATGTGCTAGTGGGAGAGAAGGGAGAAACAGGTCACTTCTGGAAGAGCTGATGCCAGCAAAGCACAGATGGTGTTCCCAAAACCAGCCGTGCCCTCCCCAGTGCTTGTCATTGGGCATTGCACCTGGGTGCCAGGTGCACAGATAACCCCAATAACCCCTCTGTCCACAGGGACAGAGGGATCAGTGCTGTGGTCTGGCATGTCCAGCTGGGTGCTGGGTCCAAAGCAGCTATAAATCAGAGGTTTGCCATAAGTGCTGCAAAAGCAATGGAGACATGCAGTGCCAGGGAGCAAGGAGCCCTCTTGGTGTCTCCTGGGGGTGCTCAGTGCTAATTGGTGAAGGGAGGATGATGCCAGTGGACCCTAGTTGACAGGAGTTGGACTCAATGATCCTTATGGGTCTCTCCCAACTCAGAATATTCTATGATTCATGACAGTGTCATTTCTGTGTGCTGAAACCTCCCACACCACACCACGCAGACAGGACCCCTTTTTGGAGAGATGCCAAAAGAGGGGGCAGAGGAGATGAGCCAGATGGTGCTGGCCCTGAAACCTCCACTTGCCTCAGAGTGGGGTAGGCAGGAAATGACAGCAGCTGAGAGCTATGTGCTACGTAGAGCTTGGTGGTCCCAGTGACTGCTGATTTCTTGGGTCACTAAAATCCCCCTTCTGGGTGCTGAAAAGTCAGCCCCAGAACAATGCCTTCATCTTCCCTGAGAGGAAGATGAGGGTTGCTTTTCACCATTCAGAGGCAGATGAAGCCCTGATGAAAATAAACAGTCGGAAACTGGCCCATTGGCAGCCTGGCTGCAGCAGCAGCCTTGTCTCTCTGAATGGGGTCTTGCTGCCAAAAATAATGCCTGTCCTTGCTCCCGTGTTTTCAGCAGACATTCACTGACAGGAAATCCTAAAATAAACCACTTTGGGTTTGGGTTTTGTTTTTTTGTGCTGAGATTTTTTTCCAGTCCACGTCTCCACCCCCTGGCCAAGGCCAGGCACACATGTTGTGGCTTGGGATTAGATTTGTTGGGGGTGGCAGGGCAGTGTGAGGACACAGAAACTCAGGAAAACAGAGCAGTGTGCCTTCATTGGCCCGGCTGACTCAAGCCTGGCATTCTGTATGCATGACCCAGGCCTGGGGACAAAGACCTGCCACATGCCTGGATGATGGAAGGAGGCTGTGGCAGACAGGTTTGGATTAGGTTTTGGGTGAGACTGGAGCACAGCTGCCTATGGTTCTGATTTTATAACACGTCACTGATGTGATATTTTGGCAGAGATCTGGTTAGCCCCCTGGGAAACCTATGGACACATTAAACCATATCCAAACCGGACTGCAAAGATGTCTCCTGGCTCTGTTTGCGTGGGAATCTGACTTGCAACCAAGACTATGCAAAGCAGTGCTAGCAGGAAGCGTGTGGGCTCTCCTGTTGGGTTCCCCTTGGGCCAGAGGAAGACACTTTTATTGGTGGAGGACTGCAGCCCCCCTTAAGGCTTATGAACTCACTGTCTGGGCAACATCTGCTTCCCATCACACCGTGCAGGAACAGTCACACGACTTACCACACTTAACTACACTGCGCTGCAGCCCCCACTAAACCCCTAACAAGCTTATGGCTTTCCTTGGGCTGCTCTGAGATGTGTGCAGTCTTCCAGGCTGGAAGCAGTAGCAGTGCTTGAAAAAATACACTCTCATTCCTGCTGCTCCTTTTTGACACGCACTGCTCCCACAAGCACATTGCCCACTGCGTGTGCAAAACAGGCCCTGCATGTTCAAGTACTTTGCTCTGCACACAAACAGCATTTTTTCCATGCATGGTGGGATGCCACCTTCTCAGAAGTTGGCTCATGACATCTGTATTTCATTTACACGTGTATTTTGGGCATCCCAAATCCACAACCTCACATTGCTAGTAATCATAGTACAGACATATCCGTTTTTATAACCATCCAAATTTAGGAAAATCTTGGACATTCTGTCAAATATTTTTCTTTGGCTTTTCTCTGGAAATAAATTGTGCTGAGCTGCCTGGATCTGCCCTGCACTGGGCAGAGTTAAAGGGTTTTTCTTACGTTTGAGAGGGAAGTGCACAAATACTGTTGGACAGAAGTGAGACCAGCCCATCCGACATGGCTGTTGTGGTTTAACTACAATAAGGCACCACCCTGAGATACAATGTGCAATCCATTAAACAGAAACGCATATTGCTCATTTGGTCCTTGAAAACAATTTCCAGATCTGTCTGTCCTCAAGGACTTGTTGTTCTGAATGGGTGACATCTGGTTGGTTGGGCAGGTGTTTAGCCTTAGGTTGAAGAAGAGTAAATGCCCCAAATGATCATTTGGAGCACAGTCTCTCTGAGCTAAGGTTACATTTGTGTGTAGAACTTGAGGGGTAGAGACTAATGCTTACTTGCTGGCATCTAAACATGACTACAGTAAAATGAAGACCTACAGCAAAGGGTTGCAGCATGGTTGCTGAGGCTGATGAATTCCCAGCAGGCCCAGGCTGGTGTCCAACAAGCAGGACTCACACCACAGGCCCAAATGAGGACTGGGAGGTTGCTGGGCTGGGGGCAGGATGGGCTCAGACAGATTTCTCAGGGACTTGCTTGGAGTTTGAGGGATTTGTCAACCCCAGAAGCCAAAGAAAAACCAAACAGTGGATTCCACAAAGCAAAGCACATAAAAGGTTCTTGGAATTAATTTGAACTGAAAATTTGGTTCAAATGACTTGGTTTGGAGATCCTTCAGAGAGCAGCTTTGACATTAGTTTGGGGACATCACTGTGATTATTGAAGCTTTATTTCCCAATTTTTAAAAAATCAGCCCACTTCCTTTATTTCAGACCCTGAGGGAGACACTGTAGCATGTTTCCACACTCTGGAAGTGCTCTATTTCTGCTTATGGGCAGGGAGGTGAGAGGAATGAGCTGGGCATGTCAACAGCCCCTAAGTGACACAGCCCCACAGCTTGTGCCACTGGCCAAGATCTGTGAATAGTATAGATCATCCTGGCACACTAGTGTAGCTGTATGAGGAGGCTCAATGAATACAGCCTGAGAGAAGGACTCAGTTCTTCTCCCCATTTTCTGATCAGGTCCTATGCATGGGTCTTCTTTTACTAGATTGTGCATGAGGGAGACCAAAACTGCAGCCTCAGCAGCTGGGGAGAGAGCAACATCAAATAATCTATGAGACGCTTCTTGCAGCTAAACTCCTCAGGGAGCAGCAACCTGCTTTGGCAGTGTTTACACATCGTATCTCTGATTTGCACCTTTAGTAGCTCCCAGAGTGAGCTCTGGCTGTACAGCAGCTAGTGATAAAAAATGAGGACAAGTGCACAGAAACCCAAATTTATCACTGGAGTTTCCTCCCAGTCATTACTCACATGGACGAGCTGCTCTTGAGTGTCATATTCCTTTGTGCACCCTTCCCAGTGACAGTTCGTCTCATAAATAACCTCAGGCTCCTGTTTACATTCATCCTTATCTAGATCTTCTTTCAGGTCTGTCAGATGCTCCTGCAAGACACAACAGTGCATTGTATAAGGTGAACTTCTTTCATCTGAATTCCTCTGTCACTCATAGATTACAGGGCAGGTACCAACTGATCACTAAGGTGAGCTCATTGTAGCAACACAGCATCCTTGATTACAGAGAAATAATGAGTTAGGAGTTTTGGCAGAAATGGATCAGAGTTAATGACAATTCACGAAACACCCCAAAGCCATGGTTGCAGTGGTGCTGGCTCCAGTCAGGTCAGGAGCAGCTGCAGGAAAGGCTGGAGAAAGGAAAAAGCTTTTGATGTTTGTTTTTGTCCTTTGCTGGAGCAACACTTATGATCTGTGGAGGTGAGGGAAATACGAGCATGAAGAAAGCAGCCAAAGTTTATAGTTATCAGTCTCACCTGATATGGGCTGCAGAGAGGCATATATTTTATCTTTCAGTAGATCAGAAAATGATGCTTAACTGTTACCCAAAAATTTATGGCAGCGGGACACTCCACATGGAAAAAGTGTTGAGCCTTCAGAACTTTCTGGGACTGGCAAATGTAAGAATCTTAAGCAAGACTCCATGATGAGTGGATTGCAGAGCAGAGATCCAGGGGCTCTGGCTCCAGTATGGAGTCTTCATAAATGAGTTAATCTAATGCTAGGCACACTGTGAGCTCTCCCCTGAACTTCTCTGTCTACCAAACTCCTCAGAGCTAAATGAATCACAGAAGATATTTTATATGGCTGCTGCAAGGATTAAAACATTGACACCTACATAACAGTGTAACAGAACATGAATGCAAATTACTACAAGTCAGAGGGACAACGGTCACAGTGTGAGCCACAGCTACTTGCACTACAGACAAGGCAGCCAGCAGCCAGTGCTGACTCTGGAATTTAGCAATGCAAAACAAACCCTGTTGGTTTTGACCCACTTCATTCCCTTTCCTCCCAATTACTACCTCTGCCCAGCACAGATCATCCCACCTCTAGGGCACAGGAGCACCTGGGTGACTGACTCCATCAGACATTTTTGTTGTGATCTGATGCTCCGCTTGGCCCCATAAGTATTTGGCCACAGCTAGATTCATCTCAAACTGTCTCTGACCTGCCCAGATGGACTTATTTGGCCGCCATCTCCATCCCCATCATCATCTTTGCAATGCCTACCGAGAGGCTGCAATGATTAATGACTTAACGGCATTCTATGGCTTGGAAAGTACGATCTGCTGTATGAGAGTTCAACAATTTTCATTAACTAGCTCATGACATACATGCCAGCTGTGACTTTTCAGTTCAATGGTTTAGATATGGAAAGGAAGAGATTTGTTTTAATTAGCTCTTTGTCTAAATACATATATATATACATATACATACATACATACATATATATATATATATATGTATTGCAAGGTGGCTCCTGGAAAAGGAAACTGTAGAAATTCACAGAAAGATTTCTGGAGATTTAAAGTATATCTGAACAATTGCCTCAGAAAGTTCAAACAGCACTTTCTTTTTCCAGCAGCTCTATTTGATTGAGCTGTGAACAATACTTCTATTGAGATGTTTATTTCCATCTCTGGAAAAGTGAAATTTTCTCCTAAAAATATCATTTTGCCAAAATGTTTCTACTTTCTGCTGAAAAAACTGAACAGAAACCTTTTTAATTTGTTGAAGAGGATTGACACATTTCATTTCTGGCCAATTCAACATTAATCTGAGCCTGCATTGGAGCTACTGTGGTAGCATAAGAGCGCAGTAACTCAGGTCTGTCTTGCCTGATGCTTCACTTGGATCCATGGATCTTGTTTAGATCACATTTTTTAAAGTACACAACAGCATGGGAGATACCGTCTGGACAAGGATTTTAGACACCCAAACCACAACTCACATGAGGTTTTTCTAATGCAGCATTTCCAAAACAAAACACACATATGGATGCTTTTTTTGGGATGGCTGTTCCTCAGTAATCAGGTTTTCAGCAGAGTCTCCTGCAGAATGGAAATCCCCACATTTCAAAAGCTGGTTGTTGCTTAGACCAGCTTAAAAGGAGACACCCGTGACATTCAATCTTCTAACTTGCTCTCCCTGCCTGGAATGGACTGTCTTTCACAAGGCACTTTCCAATAATCTCTCAGTCAATACTGAAATGCTGCAAGATGTGAAACCTACACTTCCATTGGGGTATTACTCCACACATTTCCTCATTAGGAACCATTAGATAACCAGAACACATTTTCTTTCTCTTAATTTCATCTTGTTCTTCTAATCAAGCCTCTATGCACCACTTTAAACAATTCCCTCCCTTCTTGCAGTGCTTATTTCATGTGGGACTCAATGGATGAAGCACTGGGGCAGAGCTGCAAGGAGAGCAGGCTGGTGCTTTACAGGCACTCTTTGCTGTCAACGACAGCCATCAAGGAAGTAGCTGTCTGTCCCACAGCTCCTCTGCTACAGATGCTTTAGAAAGCTGGTGATGGCTTTCAAATCTTTTTTCATTTGCTGCAGGAAATAAACATGTTGTCTATTAGCCTAGGTGTTGGCCAGATTGGTTTTTTGGGGCATGTGCTTTTCCAGCAGTGTGTGGATGCGCTCCTAAACTCAAAGCTCCAGAGAGATGCCTCTTTGCCCTAATCGTGCTGACTACAGCATGTTTATCTTTCCCTGATATGCTATCTTCATCAATTTTACCAGCCCCCTGATGACTGCACACATTGCTGTCCCCATGCATCATGCTGAGACCTGCTCCTGAACCAGGGCAGGAGGAGAAATTTGTCATCAACTCTTCCATTCGCTTGACAATAACATGGCCTAATATTTCATGAAAATGAAGTGCCCAGAGCACTCCTGATAGTTTACAGTTGTGATAAAGGATGGTCAGATGGATACTGTCAGCCATTAAACAGTTTGCAATCACAGAGCTCTGGGAAGAAAGCAAGTGGCTTTGGACCCTTCTTGGTGTCAAATGTGACACTGGTGTAAAGGATGTTGCTAGGAGCAATTCCTTGTTGAATCAAGGAGTCCTTTTTTTCGCAAACTTTCTACCTACATGCAAGAATCCCCTGTAATCTATGTTTGCTCTGAAACACCAATATTGCTTGCTTTGCAGCACAGAAAACTCCAATGCCATTTTTTAAAGTTATCACGCTTCAAATATTCCCTCCCTCCTCTGTCTGTATCCAACCACAGCAGCTGCATGCCGAGTCCTAAGCACCCTCTGAATGCTTCCCTCAGTCACTGCATCAAAACATGCCAAGAGCATCGTTCCCAGAGGCAAGAAGACCCAGCAGCTTTGCTGCCTCGGGCCCCAACACGTCTCGCACCAAGGAGGTTACCTGCGTGGTTGGGGATACTGGGGGCAAGCCCTCGACTTCGGTCTTGACTTTGGTGCGCTTGTTAATTACAGGATTGACGGTGCTGCTCACGGCTGACTCGCTGCTCTGCTTGCTCTAGGAAGGAAAACCAGGCAAGATGTGGTACAGGGTTTGGGATGAGAGACTCAATGCAGCCCACAGCGTTGTTCAAAGTTAACTAAATAATCAGTCAAAGTTGAACGTCAAGAGTGGATGGCGATAATGGCATACTGGCCTGCTGCCATGGGCTCCATGTGAAAACTAGCCTCTGTGGGTTTGTGCAAGGCAGAAAGAGGGGAAAATAAAGGGCACCATCAGCTTCTGCAAGTTCATCAGCAAGCCTGGCTCTTTCAGAATGATGCAGTCCCTGTCAGATCCATGAAAATGTTATGTAAGACCCACCCAAGCCACGATTTTATTTCTCAATGTGATGAAATGACTTGTTGAGAAAATGAATTCCCAAGAAGAGTGGGGGCCTCTGTTACATGTGAGGGCTCCTTCATGCTGGGTGCATGAAAGGCAGTGTGTATATTTTGCTAAGCTCTTAAGAAATGAAAACAACTTCATGAGAAAAAAAATCCCATTGTATGCTCATAAAATTGGAACATTAACATTTTAAATACACTACTCTTGCTAATTGCTCAAGATTGGTCATGCAAGTTATTAAACAGAGGCATAACTCCTACCAGCCACATTATTTTGGTAGCCAGTTTGTGAGAAGAAAACAAAACCAATCAATCAAATAACCTTCAATAACAAACAGAGTTTGCAGTTCAGCAGCCATGAGAAATCCTAAAACAATAAACCAGTCTAAAAAGTTCAGTATAGTGCAACTAAAACAACAATTTGAAACGGGTGTGAAATGAGGTGAAGTAAGTCTCTGGGGAGAAAAGCAATTGCAATTTAAACTTCAAAGGAATGAAAAGGAGAAGGAAAAATGATTAAAAATGTGCTACACATATTCACTGCATATGTGTGTAGGGAGTGTATGTGCACACAGAGGTGTGTGTGTGAGTGCACAGGTATCGGAATGGACCAGGTGAGGTGTATGACTTCATATACATTGCAGCATTCCTAATACTCAAAATGTGGCCTTTGATTCTGTAAAACTTAAAATCAACAGCAGAGACATGAGAGAGAAAGTGACAACTGAAAAAAGGGAACAATATCTAAAATGGTGAGAGGTCCTACACAGGATGCACTTACCTGCTTGTGAGGGAAGGAGCCACATGCTTTAAAACTATCTGCATGATCCACATCAGTAGGAAAAAGGGACAGGTGAAAGACCAACAAAGCTTGATTCACAGCATTCATGTGCTTATGTGGCAAAACACTTCAGCATGTGCCAAATCCCAGTGACTTCAGCAGCATGTGACAGGTGCTCAAGGAGATTTGCTGCCTGAGATGGCCCTGTGTGTCATGTTCAGTGCTTTGCTGGATCAAGGCCAATGGCTCCTGCATTGGAATGTGAGTGTGTGGGTGTTCAAGGAGGGAAGTGGGTGCAGAATCTGACTGTGACAAGTCCCGAAATGCTTTGTCAGGAGGAATAAAGAGTGCTGTAAGGTGAGAGCCACCCCTACCTGACTGGAGTCGGAGATGCAGTTGCTGTTGCTGCTGATCTGTGCCGGAGGTGGGTTGACGGAGATGACGGCCATGTGCTGCCGAGGGGGAAAGGTGGGAGACGGCTGGATGAGGGGAGGAGTATGCCCGAAAGCAGAGCTCAGACCTCGCTGCTGGGTCAGGATCTGCTGGTACGTCACGGGGTTGATGGGGTGGGGAAAGCTGAATGCAGGGCTGCAGTGGTGGGAGGAGAAGAAACGATGAGGGATTATTTCAAACAGCATGTAGCACTTTGGCTAGTGACTGACTGAGTTTGGCCAGGACTTCTTAGAGGATGCAGTGTCACAGGTAGGTGCTTCAGTGCAACAATAAGCTTGCTATTGTGCTTTGTTGCAAAAACAAGCTTTGTCTCGTGTGAACCTCAGCAAACTTTCTGACCCATGCATCAGACTGACCGTAATTCCTTTGCTTCTTATGTTTAAAAACAGCCAAAGCCTTTGGCAGGAAGCTCAGAACACATCTGGCTTCACAGCCCCACATCCCCCAGCTTTTCCCAACTCTATTCTGCAGGCTTGCAAGCTCAGGGTTAAGCTGCCTGGGCTGTGAAACCCCAGCATCACCTGGTTCACCTGGCAGAGATCACAGCCAGGGTGAATCGCAAGCCATTTAGCATAGTCCAAAACATGTAGTTTACTTTGCACTCAGGTGAGGGACATGCTGGCTCAGGGGATTGCTGAAGTATGTCACCCTTCATATGTAGGTCACTGGTTCAGTCCCAATCTAGGTCAGCAGTGATCAGAAACCCCACCAACTCCCTGGGGCTAGCTGAAGGCAACAGGCTGGAGCCAAGGTGCAGCAGGCAGAGGCATTAAAAATGAAGCTCTGCTTCTGGAAACAAGGGTTTCATACCCCAGGGATGCATCTGCGGTGGATGCCCTGTCCTTGGAGACATTCCCTGATTGAACTGTAGGTGTTCTTGTTCATTGCAGGGAGTTGGATCAGATGACCTTTAAAGGTCCCTCCAACTCAAACAGTTCTATGATTCTACGATTCTGTTGATAGAGATGGAGGAACACAGGAGGTGCAGTGAGTATCCTCTGCTCCTTTTACTCCAGGTGAGGGATGCACAAACCGTAGACTCTCAGCCCCAAATCAATTATTTGGCACCTTTAAAACATAGCTGCCCTGAGTCCTTACCCCTCATGGTACTTTTTCTCATGTTACTAAAACTGTCCATGGTGCAAGTCCTCAGGGAATAGAGTCATAATTAGCAACAGACTTAGCAACAGACTTCATTTCCAGTTTTGTTTTTAGAGAAAATATGCATTGCTGGTGATCACATAATTAGTATTTCTCTTCCAAACTAGTTAATGACAACTTGACCAGAAGAATAATGGGTAAAAATCACTGCAGTGTTATAGAGCTCTAGGAGTCAAAAGCGTGCTGCAGTAAATGAGGTGTGATGGCAGGTTGCTGCACAGCACTGTTGTGTTATAGCAAAGTCCAAAAATGACTACCACTGTTTTTTTAAGCTAGCAGTATGTTACATTCTACAATTTCTAACTGATAGTCAGATAAAGTAACTGATAAAATTAATGTAACAGTTACTAATGGCAGTGTTCCCCTACAAGTTTAAAAGCACAGGATCTTTATAAAACCTTGCTTTGCAACAACAATGTTAATTAGAACTAACATATTTAACAGTTAAGTAATAAAAAGAATAACAACATTGTGAAACTTGGGTTAAGCAATCACAGCAGGAATTGACAACGGTAAGCTGCCTAGCGTAAGTGCTTTTTAATTAAGATTTGAGCAAAACTTTACTCAAGGGCTTAGATTTTTTTTCAGATATGTTTTGGAATCAGGCTCTTAAATCCACCCAGACAATATTTGTTTAACAATGTGGGCCAATAATTTCAAGAATACTTTGGGGGCAGTTTCTTCAAACGGAGGATTTCGCAGAATCATGGAATGGTTTGGGTTGGAAGGGATCTTAACATCTGCCCAGTGCCAACCCCCTGCTGTGGGCTGGTTGCCCCACACCAGCTCAGGCTGCCCAGGGCCCATCCCATCTGGTCTTGAGCACCTCCAGAGATGGGGCAGACTCCTCCAGTACCTCAATGCCTTCTGAGCAAAGAATTTCTTCCTGACATCTAACCTAAATCTCCCCTCTAGTTTAAAGCCATTCCTTCCACTCTATCACTTTTACACTGTGAAAAAGTCAGTCCCCCTCCTGTTTATAAGCTCTCTTCAAGTACTGGAAGGGCACAATGAATCTCCCTTGTTAGAGGACACCCCTCGTTCTTTTAGGGTGGTTACACAGTTAGACAGCTCTGCCCCCAAAGCATTACCTTATTGTCCCGGCAGATAAATGGCCGTAGGAGCCACTTGCCGCTGAGCTGCTTCTGGAGTTGTTAATATATGCCACAAGAGAGTTTGGGGAGGTCCTGATCATCGTCTGCAGATCAATGCTGGCATCAGACAGTGGGGAAATAGACAGGGCTCGTTTTCGGCTTAATCTCGGAGTCACCCGTGGGCTTGAAAACCGGGACACTGCAGGAAAGAGAGAGGAGGGGCGAATGAAGCATAGACTTTGTCAGCCAAAACCAGAAGGCTGCTCCTTCCTGCGGCCAGGTGAGGGGAAGGTGCCTGGTGGCTGAGGATGGGCTTCAGGAGGTGTGGGGGGACCTCCCAGTGCACTCTCACCATCACTTGGAGATGCAAATGGCCAGCTCAGCCAGGTGGTGTGGTCATCAGTGTGCTGGGGACGGAGGGGTGCTTAGGAAGGGCAACGAGCAGGAGCTGAGACCTGCTGGCTTGGGACTGCTGTGGGATGTATAAGAAGCAGAGCAGGCAGCAGCTGAAGCTTCCCCTCTGCTCAGTGATGAGTGACCCAGGGCAGGCAGCACGGTATGCTGTGCCCTCCTCAGAGGGTAAACAGAAGCCTGTCAGTCATCGTTTTTCACTGGCACTAAATTAACTTGAAATTAAAAGGGAAAAGGCCCCGTAGGATTTCTATGAGCACAGCCACCCCACTGACTCAGTGAAGAGTAGAGGCCAGCAGAACCACATCAGAACCAAGGCAGCCCTTGGACATGGTGCGTGCAACGGTGCGCAGAGGGAGCAGGAATGAAAGTGAGCACAATGCTGACCAACCAATTAAAGCAGGGTGAGAGACTCTGGGAGCCTGAAAAGTAAATTAGGAGTTTTAAGAAAACCAATTTGGCAGCTCAGGCACAAAAGTTCAAGCTCTCCTCTTCCAAGGGGATCTGCCAGGGCCTGGACCCTATTAGCAATTGTCAATCATTCAGGCATGAAGTCACTTCCAACCCTGCCAGTCCTGTTTGTGGATCTGCAACACACAGTGAGTTACTACTGTATTAATTTGGCCTCCCCCAACGTTTCGGTATTGCTAACTGGAACAATTGACTTTATTCTGAGGAAGCTCTGCCCAAGACTAAACGACCTGCAAGTCACAGGGTGGTGTAGATATGAGCCGGGGCTGGGCAACATCACAGCAGATCCTGATAACTAGGTATGGGTTTCAATGCCTGGCCAAGCCTCAGCCCTGCCTGGATGGGCTTGTCCCTCCAAAGCAAGGAGAGCAGCTTCCAAGAGTTGCTATTATTTAAAAATGATTTTTAAGGGTGAAATACGCTACAGGGTCCAGTGGTAATCCCCATCATCCACCCAAGTGAGCACAGTGCTGTATTACTACCTGTTTTTTCCAGCAGTAGTCTCCTGGGAAGCTGCCATTCAGGCTTGCTGTGGCTACATCCTATAAAAGGCTGTGAAGGAAGCAGTAACTTGCCCAGACAGGCAATGCAAGCTATCTTTCTTTAGACAGTTGGAGGGATAGATTTCAGTTGCATCTCACCAAATACAAAGCTGGCACTTTGCAGGAGCACAAATTTTCTGCCTTGCAGACAAGTGCTGGTATGAGAGGGATGAATGGGACGTACAAGGTGGTAAAATACAACCTGGCAGTAAGAACAAGGTGTTCCTTGATTTGTATTGGCTTCAAAAGTTTTTGTCAACATTTTCCTGAGACCAGTGGATGGGCTTCAATCTCCTGGAACCTGGAATGAGTGTGTCACTCATTTACCCAAGTGGCTCCATCCTTGCTGTGCCCAGATACTTTGATGTTCATAGGGTTTAGTGCCACTACTCCCCTGCTACTCATAATGTCCCTCTCTGCACACAGTAAGTGATTTGCATGAGGTTACTCTGGAAATATAAGGTTAAGCTGAACCAAGTACTCTTGTGACTTCTGTCCTACACCTGGGAAGCTTCAAGAGTTGCCGGCTGCGATTTCTTCACTGCAGCTTTGCAGCCCCATGGGGTGGGGAAGAAGCTTGGAAACTCAATTCAAGGACCAGGTAGCAAACACAAAGAGCACACGGTAATCTATAACATCACCTCCTGACTGTTAAGGCTGTCCCACGATCTGGTGGGAACAGACTCAAACTTTCTGAATGCTTGTGGCCAGCCCTGTCGTGCCCCATTCTTACACAGTAAGTGGTGCTTCCCTCAGGAGCTGGAAAAGCAGACGCCGCTGTGCCAAGGTGCTATGGAAGCAAGACCAAAGTGAGTAAACAAAGTTCCTTTGTAAAGACTTTGGAATTGGGATTGGAAAATACCCAAATTTCACACTTAGTTCATGAAATGTGGGCTCTGGCAGGGACCCAGAACAACAACCACAAGGGTCCAAGTTGTAAAGGTGAAAACAGTATTCTGTCCACAACATAATAATGCATTTACTATCACTGATGATAACTCATTAATTTATTTTCCTGGCAATAAGGCATCCTCATTCATTACATACCCTGGACGACCTGCGTGCTGTTCCCAGCCCTTCCCAACTACATCGCCTTAAGCAAGTTGCTTCTTCTTTCTGCATCCCTATTTCCCAATGCCATACATTCAGATGAACTCCTTTAGATAGGGTTTGTGTTTTATTTCCTATGTGTTGCATCTACCAAATACAATGGGGCTCCATCTTGGCTGAGTTGTCAATGTTTCTGTCCTACAAATAATATGCATCTTTCCAGATATAGTTATTGCTTTCTGCATTTGCATTCCCACAGTCTTCTCCTTCTCTAACAGAAGGAAGCAGGCCAGATTTGACAGTCATATTTATCTCTGTTACTCCCACACCTCAAGGGAGATCTGTTTATTAATGTGCCACTTCCCTTGATAAATTACTAAATAGAAAGAAAAGCCTTGTACTCATTTCTCGCTGCTCTTTCCAATGATTTATGTCCACAGTGCCGGTTCAGCCATTGGTCACCATTAATTTGCAGAGGGAAGAAGTCCTGACATCCAACAGAAGCCCTGCTTTCACTGGTGCAACCAGCTTGGGCACCCTCCTGGCTGCGCACAGGCAAGTCCTTCTTTCCCTGTGTAAAGCTCTGCTGAAAGCTGTCAGATTGGCAAGCTGGCCTGGGACTTCTCCTGCCCCAAACCAGTAATATCCACTGCATTAGTGTCTGCTCTCATTTAGCTCCTGCAAGTACTGTTGGGCTATACAGAATGTTTGACAGTAGATCCAGTAGGTTGGGTTCATGCTTTACACAAAAACCTCTGAGATCTTGCAAGTTTTCAGAGAAAGCTGTGACCTAAAATTGTGCTACAGATGAACAATCGTCTCCTCTCAATAGCAGCACTCAAGAAGGGAAGCATCTTGAAATGTAAAAGGAACTGAACCACACAAGGAAGCACTCATGACCGTGTTAAGAAGGGGGAATCTTTCCACAATTATTACTCAAAAGCAGATTAACAGCACTAAGATCATTCTTAATAAAAGTGGCCTAATCCCCTGATCTGAGGACATGAAACATGAACATCAAGTGGAAACAGGCAGCAGCAAAGACAAACATTAGGGGAGCTGCAACATAGACAAGGTGCTCAAAGCGAGCTGACTGACAGTCATTTGAATACATGAGCAAAATCCTATATTGCCTGAGATCCAGTGATGTTTCAAAGGAAAAACTGCACAAAACTTTTCCAGCAGTGAATGCCCTGAGAAGGAGATGAAGAGGGATCCATTTTTCAGAGAGATGGAGACAGAGTGCCTCAGAGTATTCAGCACCAGGGTGGTCAGAGCACCCCTTCACCACTCTTGAAGCAAACAAACAAAAATGTGAATTTGGCTGCTGCTGTTCTGAAAGAAGGTTTGTTCAGAAGCTTTGTTTCAGAAGTTGAAACAAAAATAAGGAATGATTTAAAAGTTCATTAATCTGCCTGAATTTCCACTTTTAAAACAAACTTCTCCGTGCCTCTCTATCTCAGAGACCTTTTAACCTTCAGTCGCTTTCCCCTGAATGCCAATTTTCTTCACCAAGGCTCAGAAAGAAGTTATGGGCCACAGCCCATACTTGGTACTGGGTCTGTGAATTATCACATCCACAAATTAGTCAGAAACTGATTTTCTTCCCAAATTTTGATTTACCCACAGGGGGCCAGTGACATAGGGCACACCTCACATTTTCACGAGGGGCAGCCTGTGGTGGGAACATTCATCATGGCTGTGGGCCATCCAAAGGACACTACAGCAGCACGTGGTCTTGATCAGAGAAGGACACTGGGGAAACTTCCTTCCAAGAAGCTGAGCCCACAAAGCACATGGGCTGCAAATGTTCACCAATTCCTTGCTAAAACACAATCATGGCCACCGCTTCCCTGCACCAAGCCCAAAGAATTCAGGAATACCCCCTCCTCCCATAATGAGAGTAAATCCACGGACGGTCCTTTCATCAACAGGTAACAGCAAGAAGAGACTAATGCTCGGTGCACAGCCAGTTCCTTATTCCCCTCTCCCCTTGGGCAGCAGCAGCACACGTCTCACTCAGACTGCAGCAGATGCTGGACATTTGTTCTGGCACCAGATGCTGTCCTGGGACCCTCCTTTCTGCCCTCCCCAGGGCCTGATCAGCTTCACAGTTCAAGGAATACTAATGCTTCCCTCAAATCCTCGCTGAAAGACAAGGCTGCATTCTTCTACTCCCAATCCACAAGGTAACTGTTTAGATGACCCAACTTGCATATGTAAATTGAATTCTTTAGAAACCAGAGCGCAGCAGAACTCCAGACAGACTGCTTATGGGATGCTCTGGGACTTTTTCTCTCTTCTGCACATATTTTTCTAGGGAGGAAAACAGGATTGCTGGCTAGAACTGGGTGGGAAATCGTTTCACATTCTCTGAACCTTTTCTGAGACTTCAGCAAGTTTCCATTCTGTGCTGGGACAAAGAAAACAACAAAAAAAAGATCTCTCAGAGTGGTTAAGGAAGCAACCGCAGGGCGGGCCGTCTGCCCGAGTAGCTGGCAGCTGGCTGGGTTGGGATGGCATCTGTGATGCAGAAGGCTCAGCCTGCACATCCCGTGTGCTGGGCCCCTGGCCCACACAAGGCACTTTTCCCAGGTCACTGTGAGGCTCCAAACCTCCGAATGGAGCAGTCACATTGTGTGAATCTGTTGGAGGGGAGTCCTAAACCCACCTCTCACACTGCTAACTGCAGTGACGGCCTGGCTGTACTGCCAGCCCAGCTCCTTACCCTGATGACTATTAAATCATTTGCTTGTAGTAGAAAGGTTCCAACAACAGTGACTGACGGAAGACAGTGTAGGCTGAATCACTGTTTGACTTGGGGGAATGAAGTCCTGCTTGAATGTCTGCCCATATCCCAGGTGATGACTGTTCCAGCTGCCGGCCCATTGGCTGTCCTGTGCTCAACAAAGCCTTTTCCCAATTAAACCGATTTTATCAAGTCAAAACATTTGTGACTGCCATGCCACCTGGACATAAGGTGGATTCAGGACACTTTTTTACCATTCCTATAATCAGTAAGGACAACCCAAACACGCTTCCAACACTGTGGCTAACAGAAGTGATGGCTTTAAAGATAAACTCTTCTTTCCTCTCTGGCCATGAGAATCCTTATTCCAAAGACCTAGATCTTGCTCCTGGAGTAGCTAATGCAATAAGCAATGATCATATTGTCTCCTTTCTCTGCGGGGTCTCCAATGGTGAAACAGCTTTGCTTTGTACAATATTCACAGATCTTCTGATGTACAGAGCTATATGAGTACAAGCATCAAGTCAGGTTAGAGGAAATGGCATTTCCTGAAGGTTTGCAGGTAACAATGAGAGCTCTTCATTCAGACTTTCTTGCCCCATGGGTGCCTTCCCCATCCCATTACATGGAATAATCCACCGCATGGCACCCATGTCTAGAAAAGAGATCTGCTCTGGTGAGCAGATACTGCCAGTTAGTTTCAAAAGTGTTCCACCAGGAATGCTGTGACACTGGAGAGGAGTTAACATTTGATTTGAAAATGCAGGCTTTCTGACAACTAGATTTAAGACTGGATTCAAGTTCTGTTCTTGGATTTAGAGTCCCTGCTTGGATGGACAGAATGCAACAGGACAGCTAACTGGAGGGTTATTAATTTTCACTGGCACTGGCCTGCAGACTGAAGCAGTCTGGTGCATAGCGCTTAGATTTGGTTTACTTTAGTGGTTTAACTACTGATGCAGTGGCACAGTAAAGACCTGCTAAGAGATGCAACTCTGGGGTATCCTCGCTCAGTCACCACATAAACAATCAACAGACAGTTGGTCAGTTGCAACAGGCTGCAACTGACACTGATGCCCAATTACTTTTCTGATCTTTTTACACACCTAATGCAGTGAAAACAGGTGTGAGAAGAGAGATTTTCCAAGAAGTGTGATATGAGTAATATGAAGGGCTCAGGTCTATGGAAGGATCATGCTCACTATCGTGGACTTCCACAGGTGATGTGACAATGAACAGGCCTTTTCTTTTAATTATTATTCTAATACACTTATCTGCTCTTTTGCTGCTGCAGGTGCCAGATTTGTCACAGATGTGCTGCATGTGGTCTAACAGGAACCACCTGCATTTCAGCAACTAGTAAAATAATTTTTGTGAAGTTCTTACATTCTAGGACTCTGGGAAGAAAACAGCTCTCTCAGTGAAAGATGCTGCAAGACAGTGACTCACTGGGGTTTTATGCTTGCTACCCGTATTCTCATCTCAGAAAAACACCATAAGAGGATGCCTTATTAAATTATCTGTTCAACTATCTTTTTAGTCCCTACTGATTTGAATTTTTGAAATAGCTTTCTAAACAAAGAGGGATATTCCAGCTCTTCGGACAGAACTTCATAGTAATTCATTTAACTCTCTTAGTAATGCACGATTCTCTCTTCATGCTGGCACTGAGCCTCCATAATCAGACAGAACAGTTCACTGGGGATAACACATTAAGCCCACCAACAAAATGCCAACCTATGTAAGGCACCTCGATGTCTCAGGATGCAGATTTGATGATAAGAAATGCTAAAATGGAAAACAGAATATTTAAGTTGTGGTACTTAGGGACGTGGTTTAGTGGTGGTAGATGAATAGTTGGACTAGATGATCTTAGAGGTCTTTCCCAACCTTAATGATTTTATGATTTTAAGTTCCTCTGACTTCCAACATGCTTTTATATGCCTCAATGGGCCACAGGTGATTCCAGTACCTGCAACAGCACCACGTGTAGGGACAGTGAAGGAGGATAAACCAAAGCAGTAGCCTCTCTGGGCTGATGGGTGAAGCTGAATGTATAGAATGTGACGTTGGGCTGCTGCTCCTACTCACATTCTTAAAAAGTAGCCTTCCCATATCTCATGTTGCATCCTTATGATGTATGAAAGATTTCATCTCGTTCAGAGCACATGAAGGTCCAGAAAAACCTTACCAGTTACTGATTAACAAAGCTTTACTGAGAGATCAAAATAATGTCTGGCAAGCTCTGGCTTTCTTAAGAGTCATGGTTATTAGCATGGCTGCATGAAATCAAGACCTCTGTTATGTGATTTACTCTAGAGCCATTTTCAGAAGCCAGGAAGGAAGAGAGTCTTCTGCTCAGGGGAGCAGCTCAGATGACTTTGGATAAAGATGGATTTTCAGCAAACTCAGAGGATGGGCATTTTGATGTACTGAGCCTGCGCTAGCATGAAAACAATTGTGTTTGCTTCTCTTACTGGCTGTTTATCTGGCATTTCAGCAAGGCACTGCTGGTCAGAGATGGACTAATAAGGAGGCAAGGAGGAAGGAGTCTTGTTCAAGGGCCCAAAGAGAACTTGGCAGAGCCGATTTGCACCCATCTGCTATAACCACAGAGATTAACCCCTCAGATGGAAGACAGCGAGCAGCTTTACCGACAAGCTGCTTCATGGAAGAGAAACTCTGAACATATTTTGGGTGTTAGAAGCAGGATGGCATCAAGGAACACATGTTCTCCCATTCGACCCAGGACACAATTTCCCAATCAGTCTAGGAACAGAAAAGGACTATTCAGGTAAAACTTTGGCAGCAGCTGTGACGAGAACTAGATTTTTTTAGTTAGAAATATCCATAAAGTCACTATCACTGAACAGCCAAGAGCAGCTTTTATCATTCTAAACCAGTCACTTTAGGAAGCAGCAAGACCACAGTCTTTCATCTTAAAAGCTCAACAACAGAAACTTTGAAGCGGTAATGAAATGATGCAGAACTCCACTCCAAAAATTATAATGGTCCACAACGCAAATCCAGCAGACAGAAGCTGGGAGCTGAAAGCTGAGCCTTCTCTTTCCTGCAGCAGAAGTAATCCCCAATCTCCATATCTGTGCAACCCCAGTTCTTACAAGACACAGCATAAAGGGAAAGAAATTTCTAGCAGCTCTAAAAATCTCAGATGAAAAAAGCCTTCAGACAGTCTTTCACATAAACATTACCCATCATGTCAGGGCAGTGGCCAGGCTGGGGGTGACTCAGCATGCCGTCCCTAACATCATTTTACTTCTTCATTTAGCAGAGCCAGAACTTTCTGGGTTTCTAATGACTTATAGTAGTATAAATACAGCATTCCAGCAGTTTTTTTCTCCCACGAAATACGAACACAATCCTCCCCACCATGGCTCCCTGTTAACATACTTTTCCTCCTTGGGGGGTTTGTTTTACAGCCACCCCGACAGGCCTCAAACTCAGAGGAGGTTGGTGAACATGGCAATAAGGGGACATCACCAGCCCATAGCCCAGACACTGGCCAGACCAAACGGTGGGATAGGAAGTGGGAGCTGGAGCACAGCCTGGGGCACACAGTGGTTGCCCATGGCCAAGGCAGGGGACGGCAACGTTGCCCTTCTGCTGGATCAGCTACCTCCTGCCTGTGCAGCAGCCCTTCCAAAAGCACTGCAGCGTATCTGTTTTAAATTAGGTATATTTTATATATAGATGTATGGAAAAAGATAATGTTTCAAGCCAACAATCAGTGTAACGCCTATGGGTTTCAGCAGGGTAGGGTAACCTCATTCAGCAACCTCCACCTGGAGGACAGTCCCACCTGAATGCCCCAGATTCTGGTGGCGTGGTTTGCTACTCACCATCAACAGGGCTGAGGTACTCGTGGAGGTGGGCCGTGCTGGCTGCTCCACCGCTCTGCATCAGGATGTCCCCGTAGGGGTTGGGGTGGCCGGCCATCAGCGTCATTTGGTGGTAGTAGTCGGTTGGGTTGGCTCCTGGTGGCGGTGGGGGCAGCCCGAAGAGGCCTCGCTCCTTCAGATGCTCATGAGCCACTGCCGAAGCCGAGAGTGAAGAGGAGAACATGGAGAGAAGGTTCCCAGAGGATGTTAGACCTCGGCACCGAGGTGGGCGGCCGCCTTCCCCCCGCACCCTCACCAGCCCTCTCTGCACAGCCCCACTCAGCGTGGTTGTGACGTGTGCTTGGGCGTGTTTTTTGTGGACAAAAGAAACTAAGCTGGGGCCTCTGCATTCCTCTATTTCCGCAAATTTATAAACAATCTCTCGTTCCCTCTTTTAATAATCCTCCCGTTCGGACGCAGCCGTCGCCCTGGGAAGGGGGGAGAGGGCCTGGCCGTCGGCAGCAGTAACCCTGTCAGCATCCACATCCCTGCTTATTAGGGAGGAAAGACAAATGCAACCCAGTTCCCGATAGCGGTGTGAGGAAATTAAAGCCAAGGTCTAATGCATAGAGCTAGGTTTAGTGTTTGGCAGCATAAAACCATTTTGGCTGCCAAAGCCAATTACGCTCTCTTTCTTCCAGCTGTAATTTTTCAAACCTGCCTTCCCACCCGCTTGCCCCATTAACTTATTTACAGCAGCCTTAAAAAAAAAAAATGGAAAAGAAAAGAAACCCAAAACACAATGCCTCTTTTTCATAGCAAATAACAAAACCAGCTTTGATGGGGGAGGATGGTGCAGAGCACACGCACTCACAGCTCAGTGCAGCAAGGAACTCAGGTACTCATCATGGTGAGGCCATGGAGAGGAAGCACCCTACATCATGACCTCATTTTAGGAGAGGGAGGGAGGCTTCTCATCTATCTCCCCATTACTGTAGCAATGTTTTTTACCCACAGAAAATGGCTTACTAGTTTCAGACAGTAAAGCAGGGCCTTGCTGCACTCCGGTGTGCCTTGTTTGTCCCCGTGGTGGCTCAGGAGCTGATGGATGCTAGGATTTGAAGACCTATCTCAGTCCTTAAAAAACAAACCTCTTAAAAGGGGTCCTGGAACTCTCCCAGAAAAGCTTTGTGTTTTCCCCTTTCCCTGCTCGGCCGTTCTTGTCCCCTGGCCCCAGACACAGGGAACCTGGTATCCACACTGACCATGGTGTGGTCTGTCCAGAGTGGGTGGGTACCACTACCTCCACACACCCTCGCCTTTTCCTGAGAGCTTCAGCAAAGCAGCTCAGGAGTGTGGAAAAAAGCATAGCCCTCTCCTCTGCCCTGGAGCTCTGCACATCCCAGGAGATGAAACCAAGGGAAGATATCCCAGGCAGCACCTAGGCAATCGTGACCCTGTTGGAGAGGAGCAAGGTTCCTGGTAGAGACATCAGAGTGAGGCAGCTCATAAGAGAGCAGAGAGCTCTGCAGAAAGGAACATACTTTAAGCAAAATATTTATAATACGATCCAGTGGTAATAGCTATTCTCACGCTCTGCTTTCTCAGTGCAATGATACAAAACAAATGTGTAGTTAAAGGAGAGGAAGAGAAGAAAAAAAATGCAGAAGAAAAGGAGACAGCTTTCCCACTTCAGAGAGCAGCTGTGGAGCCTTCACAGCTGTAAATCTCTGAGCTGCACATCAGTGCTGGTGACCTACAAAATTGCTGCAGTATGAACAGCATGATGTGTGCATCCCAGTCATGGTGAGATGGGCAGGATGTGGTGGGGCAGGTCTCTTACCATCAGCGGGGCTGAGCCCTCTGGCAGCAGAGATGACGGAGAGCGTTGGGCTGCCATGTACAGAGCGGAGGTAGTGCTCCATGTGGGGCGTCACGTAGGGGTGCGGTGGGCTGAAGGGCGATTCGCCAGGCCCAGCAGGGTGAGGAGACAGACGGATGAGGGAGATGTCGGAGATGACGGGGCTGCCGCTCAGGGGAGGAGGCCTGGAGAGGAAACAAAGAAATACAATCACCTGTGGCTGTCTGTCCTTCCTCCAACCCTACTGGTTGGACTCACGGGGAAGGAGGTTGAGGGGGGGGGGTTAAACATTGCATGGTGTGCCTTGTGCTGGGGCTATCTGGGGCTAGAGCAGCTTCTATGTGCACGGAGCCAACCCAGCACCTGTGTGGGGAGGATGAAGACGCAGGGACATCCAAGGCCTCCAGCCTGCTACTTGGCCACATGAATGGCTCTGTCTCGGCAGCCCTGGGCACATAGCCCTCCCACTCACGTCAATCAGAGCTTGCACAAACCTCCTTGACAGGTCAGCCTTACGGTTCAGAGGGCAAAAGTTCAGGAGAGGTTTTATTGCATGCTTTCTGGGGGCCACCACTGCTAAATGCTGATCTTCCCTAGGCGAAGTGTTACCCGAGAAAGCAGTCAGTAAAGGCTGGGGAATCCGCAGGTAACAGATAGTCAGAAGCACATTTTAGCACTTGAGTGGTTTTCACAGGGTGGGCAAGGATGGAATAGTAAGCACACAGATATCTTCCTGCCACATCCTCCATCCTCTTACACAAACCACAGAGGGTACAAGGAGAGGAGAAAAACGTCTTGACCTGAGAAATGGAGAATTTGAGCTAGACACCAAAGCAGGCAGGCTAAATGAAAGAGCTACATCTGCTTTGCGTTAGACTTTGCTGTAGTAGCAGGCTGCTGGGAGTGGAGCCACTCAGACACGGGGCTGGTGCTGGGGCCTGAGAAGTTCAGGTACACCACCTGCACCTCAGGTCCCACCCTCCTTATCAACAGCTCAGGTGCACTGTAATTTATTTATAATGCTTGCATATCAACAAAACCACACAGAAATGTAATATGAGCTTTGCAGACCTATTCAGCAGTTTACGAGCATGTTTGTCTTTGTTTGATCTTCTGTGCGTTTCTCTGTCTTTCTGATAAATTAGTAAACCTTGTGGCTTTTTGAACACTTTCTGCTGATGTGTAGTAAATTAAATGTCTTTTAAAATATTTATAGTTCAAAGTACTCTTCTGTAGCACTCCACACCATAGCTTGCTGGTGTGAAATAGAAGGCAGTGAAGCAAAGCTCAGCAATGGTGTTGCAGTGATGTGCAGCCAACTTGAGCGCTCCTCACACCAAGGCCTGGGTTCCACCAGAGGAATAACAGAACGATAGAATCAGTAAGGCTGGAAAGACCAATAATATGACCCACTCCAACCATCAACCCATATCTGTGACTGCCCCAGACCACATCACCCAGTGCCACATCTCCACAGTTCTTATACAGCGCCAGGGACGGTGACTCCTCTACCACCCTGGGCAGCCTGTGCCAATACCTCACCACTCTTTCAAGGAATAAATTTTTCCTAATATTTAACCTGACCGTCCCCTGACTCAACTTAAGGCCATTATTCTTGTCCTGTCTCTGTTACCTGAGAAAAGAGGCTGACCTTCACCTCGCTATAACCTTCTTTCAGGTTGTTGGATCCCCAGCGGGATCTAGCCTGGTTTCTTTCACAGCACCAGAAGACAAATTTATGATGGCATTGCTATTTCAGATCTCATAACTTCCCCACCTGCGCTGTTACGGTATTTTGTTACCCAATTTACAGGGCGACTGACGCCGGCCTCTGAAAGTGCCGAGGTGAGCTGTTGCTCAGCACCTCTCACCATGACGTCAGGAGAGCCTGGCTGCAGTCTGTGGGCTGTTTTCTGCCAAGGCCGCTAATAACGGCGGCCGAGCACAGAGCCGACCAATTTATTTCTACCGGGGAGGAGGGAGAAGTGAATCAAAGTCTCTGTTCCAGATTTAGTTTCAATTCATTTCTAATAATCTCCACTGCCTCATCTGGAAAAAATGAAACAGGATTAAAAAAAAAAAATGATGTCATTAAGAAAACATCTGACTAATTTTTATTCTGACGAAGTCTTAATATAAGTGAGGGGGGATGTAAATTAAAAGCAGCCCCAATCTTCCCTGGGCCACAGAGACTGCCTTAATACATAAGCCATGAAAGAAGTTTTCTTACATATACAATAAGTTCCCTCTTTCATCAGTACTCACAGCTTCTCCCAAAAGGGCTGTGAACTTCTTTGATGCAGGCTTGGAACTATGTATTACCAGGTTTATGAGCCTTTCGAGCCTCTGTGGATCAAACTGTGAGGCCCACATCTAAAATGTATATAACAATATGAAGGGTTTGCTGTTCATTTTCTCTGCGCTAAATTGGGCAGAAACTCTGGAGTCCCTCAGAACAGGAAAACTCCACCCTGGCCAAAAAGGTAACACTGGGAAAAAGATCAAGAATTCACCCAAAACACATGCAGCTGGAGACCCGGGCGGTATTTCAACAGGAGGCTGGCCCTGCATCTACAGACCAGGTTGGAGAGCAAGCTCCTCCTGACGGCTCTGCGTAAAGCCTCTGCTTGCCACATCTCCCCACCTGTGTGTCACGATAATCACGCTCTCATTCAGGCCTGGCTCTGAGTGAGATCAGGCAGTGATCACGTCTTGCTGTGATACACGTACAACTCCACCAGAGAATATCCCAAAACAATGTGTCTTCTAGTAGTGTCCTACAGGAATAGGCCAGGACCATGGCTCCTCTGCACCTAGTTCCCTAAGAACTTGTCTTTTCCTCTCTTTCTGGTTGTCTCTCTGGCATTATTTCTTGTCCAACTCCCAGTCCGAGATCATGCCATCCCATTACCACTCTTCCAATGGATTTCTGAACTGGGATTTTGGTTTTCAAACAGGCTAAGGGAATCACGTGTCCAAATGCCATTAAATTTAATGGGAGCCGGGGACCTGTTTTCCCCACAGCAGTGGCAAGATGCCCATGTTTGATCATCAATGCTCAGGACTCATACAGAAAGTTGTATCTCTGATGAAGTGCACAAGCCCCGATTAATTTCTCCATCCACCAGAAGACGCTCTCCCTTCCCTGCTTATACTGATGCTGGGGAGATATTAACTGACCCCATCTAAGGGCTGCGGGGTAATGCTGTTGGAAGTGTGCTATGCTTGATGCTTTACAGAGCTTTGCCAGGGCAACGGGTAGCACCCCCCAGAGAGCACACAACTTTGCACTATTTACTTGCCATGTACCAGCCATCCCCAAACCCTGAACCATCTCACTGTGGGTCTGGAGTTCCCACAAAGGACGTCCAGCAATGAAGAAGTTGCACATTTCTGAAATAATCTCCATCATTTAAATAAAACCCAGAAAAATGGGGACAATTAACTAACACTGACATCCCATGACTAGTCTAAATTAATGTTTACATGCCAAATGCATTCATTCAGCAGAAAACAAAGGGCTGAATACTTTTCCATATGCTTAATGGAATATGGACAGTTACAGGCAATTGTTTTGGTGTGCAATAAAAAAAGTGCATAGTGGCTACCCAGGAATGGAAGCTAGGAACAGAACTGCTCTTGTGGGGGTAACACTGCCTGTAGAGTTTTGCTATGAGAAAAGAAAAAAGAAAAATGCTTTTAAAACCAATTATCACATCCAAACTCCACATAAAAATCCTTGGTTTTGTTCCTTAAGACAAATCAAACATCCTGGTCTCATTTTCACAAGCCCTTAGTACCCAGAACACCTCTCCAGGTCCGCGGGAGATGTAGAAGAACCATAGGGAAACCCAGAAAGGGACCATTCTCATGGCAGACACTCTATGTATGGGATGCCACTGCTTTGCACAGTAGGAAACCTACAATACCCCAGTTAAATGGTTCAGTCTAAACAGCCCTTGCTAGCCCCTTGACTTCACCTCTGTTTATTTCTGATTTAAGGTCTGTTACAGCAGGAAGGGCGAAAGGTCGCGACTTGAGCGGTACCCTCAGGATGAAACCCTCAAAACAAGGTACCTTTCAGAGGTCAAACATGGGCCACAATGATATAATTCATATGGTGTTTCATCATTCACAAAGATTGCCCCCCTCCCATTTTTTTCCACTTAGAAAGCAAAGGATGCGCAGATCGTGGTGTGCCAGGAGGAAGTTGTCCTGACCTTATATGCCTGCCTGAGAGCCTGACAATGATGTGAAAGAGCGCTCCCAGCACCACAGCAAAGTTCTAACAGTCCAAAAAAGCAACCCAATGCTGCATGATGGAGTTGGAAGTCTGAAGATGGCAGCTTCATGGCCCACTGGGAAGAAGGAGACCCGAGACAAATCACCGCTAACTCCCAGCCCTCCCCTGCTGGGATGTTTCTTTGTTTTTCCTGTATTTTCTCAGCTTTAAAATGAGATCAATACATTATTTCTTTATACTCACAAAAATGGATATTACAGAAAATTGAAGTTACCTTTACCAATTCAGCAACTAATGCTCTCGCTGTGAAGCTGGATAAAAATTTCTACAGCTTCTCTGCAGAAATGTAAGGGGCATGCTTTGAGCAGTTCCCATTTTCTTCTTTTCCCTCAAATATGGCCTTGAGGCATTGAAAGCTAGAAAAATAATTAATATATATACATATATATATATATATATTTAAACAGTGAGGGCAAATTCTCATTAGAACAGTTTATGAAGGAAAGTGGTAAATACAGCGCTGCTGCAATACTTTATGGCAAAACTAGATGTTTTTCTAAAAGATGCGTTCTAAGTGTTTGGAGGTTTGGAGTTTAATAGTCGGAAAGAGTAATTTATCCCAGTGTAGAAATGAAAGGGGAAGGAGTTCTATGGTTGGTGTCACAGATGTTAGATCAGATAACTGTGGTAGCTGCTGTGGGTCTTCACACACAAAAATCTCTGAATATAAAAACCCTTATTTGTGGATTTGTGGTTAGGGCCCTGCTTTTAGAAGGATTTATTTAGGCGTTATGAAAAATCCCATTGCACACCCATTGGCAATGGTAGTTGTCTAAATGCCTTTAAAGATTATGCCTTGAAGTCTAATCTTGTACCACTGAAGTCAAAGGAAACTCTGCCACTGACTCTGGCTTGGGGAACAAGAATGGGCCTCCAACTGTTTGATTACTCTGTTTTCCAGCCACACCATGGAAACAGCATAGTAAACTATGGTGGGTACAGTTCCTTAGTAAATTTTTTTCCATTTCTTAGAAAAACGTATTCAGGACTTTATGCAACTTCTATACCATGAGGTCAATTTTATATATTTGTTCCAAGTAAGAAAGATGTTTGTGTTTTTTTTAGCTCTAAAGCTAAAGATAAAGCCAAACATCCTTTATTTTGCCTTATGAAAGACCATTCTGTTTTCAGACACTCCTGACTAGGTTAAAATACCTAGAACCAAGAACAAATGTAACAAAGGTTTTAAATCCACTCAATGTGGCTGTGTTAATATTTTTAATCAATGAAATAAAAAGTGTTTTCATTTAGAACTTCAACATTTTTTTTAACCTAAGGTCCACCAGAAGTTAGCAATGTTCTTGAGCTCACGGGTTGCTCACAGCATCTGGGGACCACAGCATTGCTTGGAAGGAGCAAAGCTGGCAGCAGAAGTAACCCTGCATTGGAAGTGGTCCTCAGAATAGAAACTGTCCTATCTACATACAGATTTTTATTCTATTTACACAACATTTAGCACAACGAGGGTCTAGCCTTGGCTGACATTAAAGGCACAACCGCAATACAATACAACAATAACAATATTTGCTATTAAAATGGAAGAAAAACATGTATTTTAAATAACTAAGATTGCCCTCCATTATGCAACAGACAAAGAAGTCAGACATCAAAGATAGAAATCAGAGTTGATATGGGACCTTCAAACCCAAATCAAATTAGTGTCTTGAGGAGAGATCTTTGATTTAAGCTTAACAGTGGTGATTTTTTCCTGGGTTGTTTTATACTTAATCAGCCTCACAGCCCACTTTGCAGACGTATGTTCCCAAAACACATCAAAGAGAGTAAACATTCTGTTTCAGATCTTAATATACTTTTTTATCCAATTACCTTACTTACACGATCTTTTAATTTACGTTCTGAAAGCCCACCTTTTCACACAAGCTTTCCTTTAGCAGTGGAGGTAGAAGGATGACCACCTCAGTTCTTGTGAGATATCCGCCAAAAAAAACACAACACAATGAATAAATCAAAGCACGGTAGATGAGTCTCAAAGATAGTTTCTTGAGAGATTAATGATGAAAGCCTTCAGAATATTTAAGAAGAAGAATATTTTAAGAAGGGGAACTTCAAGAAAGGTGGCTGAGGAGAAGAGAGAGAAGGAGGGTGGGAGAAAAGGCATGAAAGGAAGCACAGATAGAAGTCATGGAAGTCAATGGCATGGAAGAGCCAATGAAAGCAATCCAGTGACAGACCGAAGGAGTGATGCAAACCTGGAGGTGTGTGAATTTCTGGTTCAAGCCACCAGACATGAGAATCTGGTTCTGAAAGCCACAAGAAAGCTGTGGGGTAAAGATGCTGCGAGTTCATGGCAGGGAGGGGATAAGGGCTGGGAAGCAACTGCAGATTGTAGGAGGCTAGCAAAGTGGGAAGCAGTGAGGAGTAAGATGGTGCCAGGTGGAGGCACAGACCAAATCTCAAAGGCAGAGCTGAGCAAGAGGATGAGGGGGATCTGAAGAGATGTTCAACCAAGGGGAGTGTGGGAAATGGATGCTAGAAAGATGTGTTGGATGTGACACAGCTGTTTATCTGCATCTGATTGATTTCCCTTGGGACACATGGTAACGATATAAGCACTTTTGAGTGAGTATTTTGCTCATAGCTGTGAAGACAATAAGCTTGGGAAAACAAATGGGAAGTGCGTGTATGTGGGGAGGAAATCTGAATTTTTCATCCCTGTCTAGTGTCTTCTTGCCATGCTACTTCTGGGTGTTGTTTTTCTGCCTTAAAAGAAAATGACATTCACATGCTATGGAGCAGCTTAACATTTTAAAGACTGTACCTACAGTATTTCTGAAAAGTCCTTTTCCATGTTGTGCTGGCATTGACCTGTCCTGGAGACGGTACATCAGTAGCAACAACAGCGCAGCAGCAGAGCTCATGGAAGAGTCAAGCAAACTGAGGAAAACGCTTATTCATTCATTACACTTTAAATCTGCCTTGGCTCTGTACCCGTCATATCCCAGAAAGGCAAAAAGGGACCATTCCTCTTCATCATGACTGTAATACAATCAACCGGCTGCAGCATTACTCCAACCAATGTTAACTAACGGAGTCTATGTCAGACATCTATAATTTCATGTTAACAAATTAGGTAGACTCCTGCATTTCCTGGTACCTTGAATGCCCAAGAAGCTCATAACTTTTCTTTATATGCAAAATGTCAGGGAAAGGGCAAACAATGTTATGCCAGAAGACCATAGCCAAATCACTTGGTTGGAATGCGCTGTAAATCATGGGGTGAATGGAAAATGAATCTTTGTTCCAAGGTAGTGTCTTCCAGCATTAATATTGCTGCTAATACCTTCCTTTTCCATTGGGAATGTTCTCTTCCCATAACCCAACCTCCTGAAATCCTGTAACTAAGTAAGACACTGAGGAAGGAAAACTTACACCCAATTAATTATAAAATGCCTAAAATTTCTTATTTCTCTCTTCCAAAGTACATGGGAAAACCACTGGACTTCATGCTTTAGAAAGATGCCATGCTTGCTCTAGACAGCAGTAAGCTGTTGTAACCAACTGGAAGTACCAGAAAGATGGTTAACAAAGGGGAAGAAAAAGGAACAGGGACAGGTACACCACAGATCTCTACAAAGCCTTTTTAGACACAGCAGTCAGAGGAGTTCTGTAGGAACAGGTGCTTGTGATACCCACACAGAAATATCTCATGCACGCACACCCCAGATATGCTGCTGCTGTGCCACGTGTACCTGTCTCTGGTGCATCACAGCACAAAGAAGTAAAAGACACACATTCCTATAATAGCAAAGCTTTGGGTTGGAGCCTGACGGGTTTTCAGTAGGAATTAATTTTATTGCCATTTGACACATTTTAAACAGCAACAGCACTCACAGAAACCTCTAAAGGGAAATATTCACGAACAATATATAATAAATACATTGATTTCTAATAATAACCATCTGCCCTAAATCTTCTTGCTGACAGGTTTAGTTGGACCAAAGGCCCCTTTCACATCTACTTCATGACAGTTCCCATCACTACATAAAGACTTTGAAGTGCCCTAACGTGCAGTAAAATGCAAGATAACCTACCAAACTGTCAATATTTCTTCGCTTCTAAAAGGAAATGCTAATGGCACTCAAAGAGCTCAAGATGTAATGTAAGATCTGATCCAGCGGGCTGGCTGATCTAACCATCCTTTCCTTTGCTATGAGGATGTGGAACAGCTAGTAATTACATGCTGAAAAGCAGAACTAGGCAAAAGTTTTTTACTGATAAAACAACTACAAGGAGAAAAGCCTTTTTATTTCCAGCGAGATTTTTCTCTCTGAAATGCCCTGTGTTTTCTGTCAAAGTAAGAGAATTAACAATACTCTTCCATACTAATTTCTTCCTTCTAATCTCTTTTTTTGAAACTTTTTTTTTTTAATCATTAGAAAAAAAAAAGGTGAAGCGGAATGAAACATGCATGTTTTTAAAAAAATGGTCAATACTCAGCAGTTAATTTTCCATAGGGAAAAGATTAACACAATTCAGAGAAAGCAGGACCTCATTCCAATTGACTGCATTAAACACCTGGCTTTTCTCTATCATCTCCAGCTTGCAGTGTAACACTGACGAAGGCTCTACTGCAAGGGAAATTAAACGTGATAAGCCAAAGCCCAGTCCTATGGTAAAACCTCAGCACTGGCAGCATAGTTGTACAACTCATACAGACTTCAAAGGAGCCAGGCTGCCCCTGAGATCTTCAACCCATGATAAGAAGGGATGCGGTGTTTTGTATCATCAACCACGTACCGCCTCAAAATCCATTTGTGTCATTCTCAACAGCTGCTCTCCTGTTCTTTCAGTTAACAATGACAATGGAAATTCTTACATTTTTCTCAGTTAAGGAGCAGGGAGCTGATGTTCTTCATCTATTTACTGCTGAAAAGTTACACCAGTGCTTTTCAACCTGTGGTTTGCAAAACCTTTGGGAATCACGAAGAACTTCTATAGGTGATGTGAAAGACAGCAAAAAAACCCTGCAAGCCTCCTATCATTCAGGCTAAATTCACTATACCATGCTTGACAGCCCCACTGAAAATTTTCAGGGAGGCCACAGACTGTAATAGCTTGAAAACCCCTCATTGACCCTGTGCTTCCTGATATCAATAAAAATTACATAGAAGACATTCACAGAGTAATCACCAACTGCCACCCCATCCATCCACCAACCCCCTCTACCAGCTAGTACCCGAACAGGCATGAAATGGAGTCATCTCTACTCTGCCAGCACCAGGTAACCACATCTCCCCAAGTCAACAGCTCTAAGTACCTACACCTCCCTCCTGCTGCCAGCAGCTCACTGCCACGCAAACGGAGACCTGAGGGCCTCATCTTTCATTCTCTTATCTTATGCAGCTATTCCTTATGCAGACACATTTCTGTATACAAATCCCATTATACTTGACCCTCAGTTCACCCTGTTTCCATTACAACGCTGTAGACTCAACCAGACTTGCTCCAGTGCCAACTCTGTGCTGTCATTCCCTGCGCAGAGTGGTAATAAAGAAATCACTGTTTTAAGCTGACAAAGAACAGATTTCTCACTAAGTAAACACTGATGTTTTGGTAGGGAAATTAAGTTATAAAATTGTGTCTACAAAGGGAGACCATACAGATGGAGTTTGTTAAGAGACAGCAATACAGTCAACAGTGGTTAATTCAATTGCCTGCTACTTATCAGATTTTTTTTTTAAAGGCTTATCCAGTTTTTGTAAATGCAAATGCAGAAAAACATTCAAAGAGTCATCACTGATCGCTGTTGTAGCTGGAGAGCTATACACGCACACACATGGCTTTTTGAGGAGGAAGGAATAGCCCGCCCTCGTGCATCCGTCATGGCTATGTCAGGGTCCAGTAGACATGACACGTACCAGCCAATGAGGAGGGGACATGTGAGCACAGCACAGCTCATCGCCATGCCACCATGAGCCAGAAACCTCCATTCACATGTCATGGCCTCACTTCTCCCAGCCACTGCTCTCACATGACTTCCATGTGTGTGGTGCCCCACACCAACTTATGATGCCCCATACCTTCCCCTTCAGGTCAGTCAAAAGCAGGGCATTAAGCTCAGCTGTGAAAAGACAGGAAATTCAATGCCTCCAGTACTCAGCTGAGAGCCTTGAATGAGCCCATCCCAGCCTCAGATATCAGATTCCCAAAGTGCTCTCTTTGGGAAAAGCATGATGTAAAGTCTCACGTGAGCCAAAAAGATGTTAACATTGTGTGCCCTTTAAATGATGGTCTTAGTTGGTAAAATGAGATGTGCTTAGGTTGGAACTATGTAAATACAATAATTTTATTACCGTAAGGTAAAAATGATTTTTAAAAAAGAGCTATTGCTGAGTAATTAAGTCACAAAGTATTGGTTCTATTTAAAATTCAAAAGAAGGGCTATTAAACATAATCATATTTTAATGAAAACATTTTGCAATGGCTTTAATAATTCAGCACAAAATTTAATTTAAACATTCATCTCCAGTTTTGGAAAAGGCAAACATAGGGCCATTGCACTGCAGTCTGGGAATGAGAAAACAGACTTGCTCAGGTGCAGTGGATTATTTAACCTACTTAGACATCAGTGACAAACAAACCAACCCTGAAAATCAAAGCCATGCCAAAATCCTGAAGGCCAGGCTTTCCATGTGGTAGCAGCCTTTGAAAATCCCATTTTTAGTCTTCTCTTAGCACCTTCAAGTATCTTGTGCAGCCCATGCTGCTTGCAGTGGGGTGTGAGCTCTTGTGAGCATTCAAGCAGAAGCCAGCTGCTGATGGGAGCTGGATGTCTACGTAAATGTCCACTGGACTGGATGTCTATGAGTTTACACTGGACTCGCACTTCGTATGTTTGGGGTTTTGCTTTTATTGCATCTTCCACTTAATTTGCTAAAGTAAGCAAAGGGCATACATGTGAAAGTAAATCAGGTTTTAAAAATGTTTTATGGTTTAAATAATCTACAGCATTATTAAAAATCAAGGAAGTTCAACTGTCCAGAAGCTAACTTCTACTATTAACAATTCACTTTATGTGGATCACATAACGGTGCAAGTTTTAAAGTCGTTCACAATGTAATGGCAAAATACTTACTCTTGCTCAGTGCTCAGTACACATTTGATACTCACAAACACTGTGAAGATTAGTACAACCATTGACACCTGCTGTAAAAGCTTCCAGCCCCTCCTTCCTCCCCCCCAAAAAAAAATAAAGGCACAAAGGAAAATAAGGCCACCTAAAAGTCTCCAGTTTCACTTTAATCTCTAGCTCCACTGTGCTGAGATTTGCTCCCAGATTCTGGAGGCTCTTTCATTTGAAATTTAAAAGCATTCAGAGGAGCACAGACCACAGTGCATCATATGCAGAGAGGTTATCAGTGTGGTTTTCACCCACTGAGGATGGTAACGGATGGAGAAGGGCACACTGAAACTGCACAGACACAAACACACGAACACACAAATCTTCACTGCACTGGAAGTTCACAGATTGCAGTAATTTTGCTGGTGAATGTGTGAACCACAAAATTGCCCTTCCTGGGACAAAAGCCACCACTGAACATAGAGATGGTAGGGCTGGGGTTGGGTTTAGGAAAGGCAAAGCAATGAAATCAATCACAGCAACCAGAATCTGGATAAAGGCCAGTTTGGCAATGCAGTCAGAAACCAAATGAAGGAACAGGAAACCACTGAACTCGGTGCAGTTTTAATGGGAGGAAGCATGATCTGCTCTTCAGAGCAGGGCATCTCGAGGAATTTTCTGTCCTCGTCTGTTCCATTTACTCACTGAATTACCTTGGGGCAGGTCACACAACCAACACGCTGCACCAGTTTGATATACCCGAAGCAATGCAATCTCTGTATGGAAACAAAGCCCAAGTCTCTGCTCTGCTCAACATCATTCTTATCAAAACCCATCGCATGCTTCAACAAAAACACAAACCCTGCATGGCAGATATCAAGTGTGGAGAAAGCAAGCTGATAGGATCCTGGACCTGAAGGGAAAGAAGCTACAGACCCCAGTGCTCTCACCTCTCACCTTCCTCTCATTTGGCAGAAGCTGTCTCTTAAACAAACAAACAAACATCTATTTGAAGATTTCTTATTCTTGCGGTACAGGATTCAAACCAGACGCAGTTGTGGGAAATCTGGAGTCATACCAGGTTTAGCTCTCAAATGCCGAGAGAGGTCAAGACCTAGCCAAACCCTGAATAGATGACTTGCAGAGCAAATCCCAGGACATGGAGGAAGTGGTGTTGGTGAGAGCAGGCCTTTCCCTCTGACTCACCAGGCAATGCCACATGATGATGCTCTGGTGAGGAACATGAAGCGGCTGTCATTCTCATTCACTACAGTCCCAGAATTCAGTGTATTCATCCTCAATAGAGGTCCCATGGGACTCTCTTAGAAAGACAGGGCTTGCAAAATATCTAAGCTGACTCAGTTCCATGTTAGACTCTTACATTCTGGTCATCTCCTCACTGATGGCCCAGAGGGATGGATTGAACTTTCCTGACCTTGGTTACATGTGTATACATGATTCCTTTCACAATGATGGCTGGAAACTCAGTCGGAATTTAGAAGTTTGCTTTTTAACAAGTGACTAAACTGATCTGGGAGCTATTGACACTGGTTTCACCATGAAAGGTGAAACCGTGATCAGCTCTCTGTTCAAGACTTTTACAGGGAATAAGAGATAAACAGGTAATAATTGTACTTAAAAATTCAACTGTACTGGACAAAAGTCCAGTAGACATCTTGCTTTTCATGTGCTCATGGCATTACTTCTTACACAGCAACAGTTGGGCTGGAGAACTAAGAAAAAAGGGGAAAAGCTAGAAACTTTTGCCTAATTTATCCTCTGGGAACTAATTCTGGTCTGCAGATATTAGAATCCACCGCAATCTGGGCCCTGATGTATACCATGGAGCTGAAGTCTCTTTTCATTAAAGCTTAACTAGTACTTTGTCAAAATTATTAAAAGAAACATTACAGAAGTGAAACCCTTCAGGAGAATACCAACAAATAATCCGTTACTGTAACAGGTCTGAAGCCAAGTCTATACTGTCACATGAAAAATCTTCAACATTAACTGTTTTTCCAGCATGACTACACAGGAGTGTTTGGTAAAGATTCCTTTTTATGGTGCCTTCAGAAGAACACCTCTATCCAGGCCAGTATGTGAGCATGCATCTAAGCTCCTCTAAAGTCAACATTTAAGCATGCATTTCTAATTAAGCATATTGCCAGGTTTTTCCTGAACTGAGACAGCCTTAAAACCAGTTCTGTAGCCTGTATTGCTTCTGGTATGTTCCTCTGCCTCATCAGCCCATCATTTCTTATCAAATCTCTCCTGCAAGTATCTCTTTCTTTCCTATTCCCCAGTAGATTCATCTTCCTTTCATTTACTGATTCGATGACTGAATGCTTTAATTCCTTCACTCCCTTATCTTTCTGCTATTCTGCTATTTTGTCACCCACAATGCAGTTTTCTCTTGTACGATATTGTGCTGCACTTGATCTAGCATAAAAGATAGTGTATGAAATCAAATGTTGTATCTCAGAACTCACAGAAATAGTCACAAACAAAAATACACATGCAGGAGCATCGCTTTAATGCAACTGTAAGCCTGAAGCCTTCCTATTGGTCATGTACTAAACCACAATCTGGTAGTCTTTCTACTACCAGTGGTAATTTGGGATGTGTGCTTACCCTGTGGGATCTTAAGAGGCTTTCAGATGAAATGCTCAGCCAGCAGGTAACACGTCCTGTAGCTGGTCTGCAAATGAAAAGCCATCTAAGTAGCTCCAGAACCAAACTAGGAAAGCCTCTCACGAAGAAACAAAAGGAGGAATGAGACAAATTCTTCTTCAGGATGCTTTTACAGGATCAAAAGGAAAATACTTCAAAGGCCCTTACAGGATTTAGGAACAGGTTTATTTTTCAGAGAGACTGAAACCGATAGAAAGCTCAATACAACCGCACTTCAGTTACACACGCAAACCCAGCATATTTTTTCAGTCATGCCCAAGTGCAACCAGGTGCTGTTATGAGTGCCTTGGATAGCAAGGGTTTGGGAGAGAGAAAATAGGCTGAGGCAGAAAGAAATCCCTCTACTGTGAGGGGAGAAGGCTACTTCTCTGCTTCCCACCATGTTGCAAGGTGCTCTCCCCAACACCAGCTTGAAAAAGTCATAAATGGGTCACATCTTCTTTGACTACTAACTACTGCCAGCAATCATATCGCAACTCAATTCCATACAAGCCAATAAAGTGAGTATAGAGCATGCAGGAAATTTGCTCCTAAAGTGGAATCTGGTCTACTGATATCATGTAAACCTTGACTCTCCATAAGCTTGGCTTCGTGCATTGGCCTACCATAGAGAGGAGGCAGGTCAGAAAACATCCCTATCAACACTACAGAAACACAAGAGCCATATAACTTGGACCTTGGACCCCAAACATACACGTTAATATATATTCATTCTGGTCATTTTCTTAATTTCTACAAGTTTTACACTTCCATCAGGGCTGGCCTGGGAGTCCAGAGTTTCAGTGGAAGCTGGGGAAGTTTGGCATTAACTGGAGCACAGCACGTTTGAAAAACCCATGATGTCTTTCATTTCTAGCAGTTGACAAGCTAGCCCTCCATTATGTTGAAACCCACAATACCGACTTTGAAAATAACACTGTTAGCCAGATTTAGTAAAGTGGGACTTACAATCTTAAATCATACTGTCACTGTTAAAAACTGACCCAAGCAATGACCTACACTTAAGCCCTGTTAGTTGTCTATGTAATGCCAATGGTGAAACATTAAAGAACAGACATGAAAATCCTAAGTTGGAAAATTGGGCAATATCACAAATTCTCAAAGTGGTCTGGCACATGAAAGAAGAGCATACGTATGTGGTATTGTCAAATTCAAGGATCTAGGAAGCCCACTTAAATGCACATATTCCCACAAGAGCACTCTGCAGATCTGAGATTTGTCACAGTAAAGCACCTACCTCTGCCCTTTGATTTGTGCAGATGTGAGCACACGGCGTTAGCTGCAAGCAGGGTATCCAGAACTGCCGTTTTGCCAAATAGGGAGGGTCCTTTTTTTTTTTTTTTTTTTTTTTTGTTATTATTTTTTTTTCTTCCTTTCCCCCCAGCCATCTGGGTGGTCCGAGAACCAGCCCTGAAATACCTAGGATCCCTCGAACCACATGTTCTAATCCCAGCAGAGTTGACTCAGTTCTTCATCCTTCCAGGGTAAATTGACTTCGCTGCACTTTATTGCGTGGGGGGAACTTTTGGATGAGATTTTAAAATTTCCGCTCTGCATGTACATTACAAACCCTGCATTTTTTCTTCCAATATCACAAGCCAGCATTCCTGCTATTTGTTTTTTCTCTCTCAGCACCTTATGTTATTTGCTTCCCCTGGCCACTTGTATCTGAAAACCCAGATTAACAGCACCAGAAATACAATGTGCTGCAACCTTCATTTTGCAAGCCAATGGGATGGATGGATTTTGTCCATTTTTTCTCCATGCACTGGAAGGATTTCAGAGAACAATGAAAACGAGGAGGCTGAACAGGCTGATATCTGAGTCTATGTTACAGACTGCAGCCTGGTCAGTTCATTACCGCAGGAGGAAGGATATGACAACATGCAGCAAGTATCTGGAAGGGGGTGTTACATGGAAGGTGTGTTAGGTGTAGGAGGGTGACATTCAGTCAGAAAAGAAGGAGGGCAAACTGGGGAGATGAACTGCATGGAGAGCTCTGTAGACTGAGAAAGGATTTGCTACAGGAGCTACAAGAGCAGAAATGGTGAGCCCAGTGCTGGACAGGAGCAGCCCCGGGGCAAGAGTCTTCGCTGCCTTCTGTCCTCATGATTGTAAGAAGCTGGTGAGAGGAGAAACACCATCTAGAGAGGGGACTTATTTAGGATTGACAAAAAGGAAAAGCCGGGAGAGGCAGTGCTCCACATTTAGCTGAGAGAAAACCTGGGAAACAAATTTGTGACATTGGAGTTTGATAGGGTAGGAGACTGGCACTGAACATTGATCCATTTTCACAGGATGCTGAAAGCAAAGGAAAAGTGGGCTATACCATTGAGATAGCTTCTGAAAGACCTTCTGCTTAGAAACTCTTTAAAAAGCAGTGGGAGAAGAGAGTTCAAATAAATTTTTCCTAAAGCACAAGCTTAGCAGAGGATAAGGTGGAAGCATGAAGTCACTTTTAATCTACTATAAAGTGAGGTAAGCAAAGGGATTATCACTTAAGACTCGCTGACATGAAGCTCTGAGAATGACATTTAAAAGCAATGGTGGATTACAGAGTGACATCATATTAAACGAACACATGCCAAAGGTTTACATAAAAGACCTCAGAAATCAGGCTCTTATTCTCAACAGTAAAACCTCCTAGCCATTTTTACACTTTTGGCAGTGATCAGGCTAAATTAGAGCTGCAGTTTGTCATTCTGTACATTGCAGTGTCACAGCCCCAGCAGTTTGGTGGCCCAAATCTTCTCTAAGTACTCATGGGCATGACTTCATCTGAGCTCACTGAGCCCCTCACTTCACTGTGATGATGCCAACATACAGCAGCTGAAGATCCAATCCAAACGTTTATAAGCCTGATCTGCAGGACCTTGTATCTGACTGCATGGTTCAGTGACTCTGAAACTGCACACTTTGAGGTCCCTCTGGACTTCAGGTCTGATTTTTTCAGAGTATTCTGACAATTTCAATCAAATACACAGGATCAATCTACGTTCTCAATTTTATGACAGCACAGATGTGCAAATATCTCTTAGAACAAAGAACACTTGGAAATCTTTACCCATTTTTTCCCCTAGAATGGTATGCAGATTGAAAAACCTACAGAAGCATTCAGGCCTGTATGACCATTTCACATTATGCTCCTTTTTTGGAAGACCACATCTCAGCCTGTCATTCTACTGAAGTCAGAAAACATGAAGCATGCACCTTCTCAGCTTCTGCAGAGATAGGTAGAACTGTGTACTTCTTTTCTGATGCCTGAAAACATGCCACGAGCCCCTTCTGAATTGAGTCACAGTTAGTTAGCCTTCACTTCTCAGTTCTCAAAAATTAAGGAGAAAGCACACGTGGAATTAAAGTTCTTTTTTTCTCCAGTCCCCAGAAAGAGCAGTAGTCCAGAACTTCATCTGTGGTCTACTGGAGGTGGATGAAGTGACCAGCAAATATTAGACCTGGTAGTTTTACAGTGAGAGCAGTACTGATCGTTCCCCAAAGCGCCTCCTGCAGGTTACCAAAGAGCCACTTACAAACAACACACTCCTGCTAATTACAGAGCGGGGAGAGGTCTGAACCAGCCTTGCGGAGGGGACCAGCCACTGCAAACTAGCGTGCACTCACACATTCTTATTTTCCTAAGTAAATAAAAGAAGCATGTGGGAAAGAAGGGGACAGAGTAAATTGGATGTGGGAGCCCCCAAACCTGTTTCTCAAATGAGCGATGTGTCTATTTGGTGAAAGTCGTAAAAATTTGCAAAACACATAAGAAGGTCTCTCTAAGCAGCTGTTTGCTTTGACTCCGGAGGGAACTCACTGTATCTCCAAGGCAGCACAGTACCATCAATCAAGACCTGCCAAAGATTTTCTCCGCTGGTAGCAAAGTAAATATGAAAACACACATGTTTTATTGGTGCGTACGTTCTGCGGTGCAGCCCGGCGGCGTCTTTGCTGCAGGAATGAATGTTACCTGGTCCCATCCCAAGCAACCTGGTGGGATCAAAGCTGGAGCCTCATGAGAGATCATTCTACAAAGATAACCGCACACCCGGTAACGCATGGGGCCGGCGCCCCTCTGCCAATGGTGGGGGAACAAACGAGAGCCCTGGCAGCAAACAGGGAGCGCTGGTGGGAAAGCCCCATCGGCTGGGCTGGAGCGTGGTCAGTGCCACATGGAAAATTTCACTGCCACCAACCTCTAACACCTCTCCACTGACAGTGTGTGAAGGGAGATTTTTCAAAAGATTTCTATCCTGCAAAACTGAGGAAGGTTTGTGTTTTGTTGCTTTTTTTTTTTTTTTAATAGGAACTGCAAAAGACACATCTGTGACAGTAGCAAATTCCAACTCTAAAGCAAAAAATACCGGTATTTCTCAGAACACCGTGACAAGATGATGATGATTATTTTTTGTATGGCTAAACAACATACTTTCCCTTAACCCCACTTGGCCTCTGTTGGCCGAATCTCACAAAAACAAAGGAAAGAGAAAATCAGCCTGAAACATACCCAAAATGGAAAACCATGGATAAAGGTTAAATTTGGAGAATCTGTAAACACTTGAGCCATAGCCTTTTGATGAAAAGTCACCTTGGCCATCTGTGAATTACCCACCTAAGCTGCTCAGGCACACTGGGAACCAATCCTGAAAAGGTGTTCTCCAATTTTTAACACAGCAAAAGGAAAACAAACTTCAACAGGAAGGGGCAATAGGATCAGATAAAGAAAAACTGTGTAGGCTGAATATCAGAGAAAATCTGTAATATATTAAGATCTCAGGGAAATGGAAGAAGATCCGTGATTAATACAGATAAAAGCCCTAGCAAAGGGAAATTAAGGGCAACTCCACATTATCACAGTGATGGAACATTCTCTGTCAGTAGGTCTTTGGGAGGATTCACTCTTCTCAAAAGCCACAGAATTATGAGCTCAGTTTGTTTTTTTTTTACTTTCTAAAATTATTTCTAAATGTGGACAAAAGAACAACAACAATATTTTGTTAATAAATAATGTCAGAACTGCAACCTGAAACATCATCGGGATGTCAGTAAAAAAACAAGGCTGCTTTTGTTTGTTGCACTGCATAATGCCTGACGGGTTTTAACCACAGTTTAGGAACTACTGTTAAAAAGCTTCTTGCTGAGTCAAGCCTAGGCATGCTGTTTACAAGGGTTAGCCCTGAAGGCTCTTGCATTGGCAGGTACTTTTAAGCTGAGCTAAGAGGTTTTCTGTTATTTTTGCTATAGTTCGGAAAAAAAAATAGTTGAGAGTAGCTAAGCACACCTACAGGGGGGAGCTATCAGTGCTCACCTGCCATCCTCACCTGCCGCTTCACTCTGCAGTTGAGAGCTTGATCTTGCAAAGCTGGCTCCAAGAGTCCCCTTGGTTTGCAGATGAGAGAGATTTTGCAGAGACAGGGCTCCAGCAGTGTAAGTTTTCACAAGGAAGCTCACTAAAACACAAACTATCTCTTTCACTAAAAAAGAACCTGTTTTAACATATGAAGTGAATTTGGTTCAGCTGTTAACCTCTGAGGACTTCCACCCAGGTGACACTGATCTATGTTCTGCCTACAGCTAATAGTACAGAGTGAAATTCTGACAAATCAATAAAAGCTGCATGCAGGAGATGCATCCAGCATCCACCATCACCCATTTAAGGAGTATGGCTGTGCAAGTTAAAGCACTATGGCGATGATATACAAAAGAGGTCAGAACCTGCAAACATTATTTCTGTCATTTCTTAGCTTTTAGTGCTGTATTTGGTGACCTTTACATCAAACAAATGCTGTTTTGGAGAAATGGCGTCTCATGCAATTTACATGAACCAATATGCTTTCCTTCACTCATTCTGCTCTAACTCTGCAAGAGACTCTCTGGAAGAGATTCCCTCCCGCAGTCGGTTTTAATCCATTCCTCAATACATGTTTTTGCAGTGTCTGTTGGGCTCCACTCCTGTCTCTCCTTCCATCCTCTGTAGGACCATTGAGTCCACAACACCAAAATCCAATTGATGTCTTAACTCCACAATATTTCTATTGGTTTGCACTGCAGAGCTCAATGATCAACTGAATGAAATATTTCATTTTTCCAAACTAGCCAAGAAATCATCATGGTTCCAACAATTTTTTCTTAATGCTAAAGAAGAGATCACTTGATAAAATGAAAAAGAGGTGTATGACCAAATAAGCAAAAATAACAGGTTGTGTAGAAAAGTGAAGTGTCCTATTGACTGAAGAAACACTATTTTATCCAGATAAAGTTCTCTAGGAAATATATTTCAGAGTACTATCAACATGATCAGCAACTGCATAGATATACTAAATGCTCAGTGGGGAATGCTGAAAACTATTTGTCATGGCGCTCAACAAGGAACTGACTGAGGCAGAACAACAACAGTGAGCAGAAATGCAGAACATTTTTCAGACACATCTTTGCATGTGGATCTTTTATTGCTTGAATTTTCCATATTTCCATCCATACTCTTAAGAAAAGGGTACCAAAGTTTGTCCTGCTCAGGAGAGCCTTGCAGATGAGTTCCCTCCAGTTAGGATAAAACAACTTATGTTCTCATTAGGCCAAAAGCAAACAGTGATGTGGGGGAATGCAGCCACGTCACATTAAGCAGTCAGGAAACAAACCTTTGACATAACGCAGCAGGCAAGTAACAAGACCCCATAGTTAGCAACAAATGAGACTACACTTAATTTGCTGTGCAATGTTCATATAATTAGATAAATTTGGTACCAGCAAGACAGCAGACAGCTAGAATACAGGCTTGATGAATTGGGGGCTCTGTCAAGCACTGATCAAATTAATCACAAAGCCAAAACTCAGTGACACAAATTGTCTTCCAAACATTTACCACAATTTTCTAGAGTAAAAATATACATTATTCCTCAGTGTTATTTAATTTAAAGAGAAGAATGGGTTTCTGCACCACTGGGAAGGGGTACAAATTTACAGAAGTGCATCTGTATCCACAGAGCCTGCCTAGCCTACCCAGGCAGGGGCACAGAACTGCTAAGTGTGCCCTAGCCCAGCTCCATTACCACATTCTGAGTAATTTCACACTGGATATCCTCAGTGAAGAGGGTGAGTACTATTTTATGGTATCTGGAACAGAAACTGAAAGAGAGAGAAGGGGAAGACAAAAGAGAAGTAGAACAAAATCTAAAAAAGGAAAGGGCAGGAGATCAGGTAGAAATGTTTGCCGATAAGACTGAAAGAGAAGAAATGGACAAGAGACTAACTCCACAGCTGGTGAGGATTTTCCCAGTGTGGTTATGCACTTGGGAAAGAAAGCCAGAGTGAAGTTGCATTCCCCTGATTCTAAAGCACAGGCTTTGCTTTACTGCAGGAAAGCCCTCTCTAACTGACAGCAGAATAAGGCCCAGAACAGGACTGACACATGTATGCACTTGCATGCTCACAAAAGCTGCAATTGATATTTCAGTCTAAGTTGTTTTCAACAAGCCTGCTACCTTTTGTAGCTCCAGAAATGTCACGGAAGACTGCACAAAAATACTGCTTTGATGATTCATCACTCACATGGGCACCCTTCAACACAATGTCCAAGCAATAAGGTTCATCTTACACAAAGTTTCCAAGAAAGCTATGTTTCCTCTTCTAAGACCAACAACCAAGTTTTACCTTCAGTAACTCAGAATTCTTTTTCATGAAAGCTTCTCCTGGGAAGGTGAAGGATTGCAAATTAGGACGGTCGGAATATACCAACAATTCTTCCCAAATCCTACGCAGGATACTCTTGGTTCCCTTACAGACAAACTCAGCCACTGCTAGGACAGCAGAGTATTAACATTAGTTTGCTGAACACCTGACCTGCCAGAGGATACAATTCACAGGGCAGCTGTTAAGTTCTGCATTGCATTTTGGAGAAAATCCTGCTCCATGTCTCCACCAAAATCACCGCTGTGGTGCTCCAGGAAAGATGCAGCACCAGGACTGAAGGGGAGAACAGTCTCTGCATGGTTCCCAAAGTGCCAGCCTGGGGGGAAGACAGACCTAGCCATGCTGCAGCAGCACTGACTTTATCCAGCTTTTTGGGGTGCATGAGTAGCCTTTGCCAAACATCTGAGCGTCTGCTATCCTCTTTCCTAAACACAGTTTGGAAGATGTCCCTTTCAGAAGTCAGCGTGTGCTGTCTTAGGTACAGCTCTAGCTTATTATCTGTCTCCTAGTACATTTTTTAATTAATCTGTGTTCTTTTTTTTTGCAATTTCTGCATGTACGTGCAGGCAAGCTCAGAACTGCTTCATTAATCTCCGCAGACCCCCCCAGTTTTGCCTACTCACATTAGCGACCCATTCTGTTTTTTTCCCCTTTGCACACAGCAAGGAAGAAGCTTCTCTGCCTCTTTAAACATCTAGTAAAGCTGACTGCCAGCCAAAAAGACAACTTGTCTCCTGCTAGCATCCAGGGGAATGCCCTATCACTTTTTCCTGCAGCGTTTTGGAAGTGGAATAAAGCCCTTGCAGCCGTGGGACTCCACAGATCTCGTGGCTGCTGCTGTCTCCTCTCTTGCCTCCCAGAGGCTGTTCCCCCACTCACACCCATCCAGAAAAAGCATGGATCTGCAAACAGCCCTGCAAAGCCGCAGAGCAGAGAATCATAAAATCATAGGGGATGGAAGGTCATCTAATCTTTGGGGATAACAGAAGGAACAAATGAGAGTTTTTAAGTGATGAGATCTGCTTTGCTTTCCCTTTGCACAAGTTGTTTTTAGCCCTTGTGGGTTCTCCTATGCTGAATGCCCTGGGACCTGCCCTCAGGTTGCCATCACAGGGTAAAGGATTTCTGGGAGCCGTGAGACCGCCAACCCATTAGGCTGTCCCTCACCTCCCATGGGGATGCTGTGTTTCAGGGATGAGGAGAAAACCCACTGGCCGCATGGCCACCACATCCTCCCACTCACTTCCCTGCTGGCTCCTTTCCTGCCTGCTCAAAATTCATAGGAGGTGAACCCAAATCTCTCTATAAACGTGTCTTCACCACTCTCCAAGGACCACTGGGTTGCCATGTCTAGGAGACTAGGAGACATGAACTAGGAGACCAATGTGATTCCCCCAGCCTGGGCACAGCCCCTGGCCAGCATTTGTGGGATCTCATGAAGAGGATCCCATTGAAACCCATGATCCTGCCCTTCTAGACCTCATGTAGACACCAGAGTCACTCAGCCTGTCCATGCTAAAGTCCCATGAAATAAAACTGATTTATGGAATGCCTGGCAGCTTTTTATCCTTCCCTGAAGCAGTACGGAGGGAGCAGTGCTTGTGTTTCACCAAGATGGTGTCAGAAAGGCACACTATGACACGAGAAACACCATGGGTGCAAAACCACAAGCCAGGCTCATCTCCAGGACTCGTATCCCGGAGCTACACAGCCCTTTTATAGGTCTAACAGAGCTGTATGACCTGAAGGGCAGTGAGTGCCCCATGCTTCAGGAATGGAATTTGATACAGGGTGGGCGGACGGGGCCATAGCAAGGCTCAGAAGCGGAGGTGCGAGACTTACCCATGGATAGCGTGGATAGAGTGAGGTTCGTAATGGTATCGTCCTTCTTGGTGGCGCATGTCAATGGGCAAAGGAGCGTGGAAGGCCGGAAAAATGTGCTGCGGCACTGTGGAGGGGAATAGAAGAAGAAGAAGAAAAAAAGGGACTTCAAAAACTTTTCCTTTCCTTTTAAAACAATTTCAAAGGCACTAAATCTCCATGAATTTCAGAGCAAGAGCAGTGCAAGACAAGGGGTCTTCATGATATCAGCGCTATCATACACCAGAGAAGTGGAATGAATAAATAATCAAAGTCAGGCGGAGAAATCCTACATCTTCGACATAAAAGATCTCCAACAGGGTTTTTGACAAAGACAAGCAGCTAAGCGCTCTTTGAACTCGAGGAGATTATAGGAAGCACCAAGGAAAACTAGACTTGCAGCGCGAATCAGACTCAACGGAGCCTGGCGGGACCCGGACCCATGCCGTCCCCTGTGCCTGCAGTGGCAGTGAGCACCTCTGCTGAAGGTCTGGAAACATTTACCTAAAAACCAACAGCGAGAGCAGTGCTAATGCAAACCATGAAGGCATTCAGAAGTGGCTCAGAAATGCCTACTGCCAGCTTCTAAGAGAGGAGCCCAAATTGCTTGCGCTTGTAATCACTTGAGGCCCTATTTTTTATTCATTTGAGAAGCTTGTTTCATCTTTGATGGAAAGATAAAGTGGTCTCAAAAGGCAGAGAACACCTACATTGACTTATTAAATCTACAGGTTTTAATATTTATTATTGACCCCAAAAGTTAACGGCGAGAATACTTGAGTGAGTTGAACCGATTGAAAATTCATCGGGTTCTTTCTCCCACCGCCCCCAACTACACCGGGCCTTTCCTGTAAAAATTACTGAAGCCAAAGAAACACCATTAACAGAGGCTCAGCCCCTGCTGGTATTGAACCATGACTTGCCTCTGTGACAGGTAGCATCTCTCTGCAGAGCACCATCCGTAAGCCAAAGCTTGGGCTGAATCTCTCGCTGATGCTGAGCAAACTCCAGCAGCGCCCAACTCGTTTTCTATCAGCCTTCAAATTCAGCCTTTCAACCCCGTGAGTCCAGCTGCAGTGGAGCTACGCTGACCCCATCCAGCGAGGCTGCGCTCCTCTTGCAATTCCCCTGGGAGAGATCCCCACGCACGTCCTTCCCTGTGTGTCAGCCCCCAGCTCTGCAGCTCCTGCCCCCATCGCAGCACTCAGTCCCCAAGCACACACGGCACAGGCGCGGCAGTGGGAGAGGTGAGAGCAGGCACACAAACAAGCCTCCTGCCAACAGCGCTGAAAGGCGTTAGACTAAGGCAGTCAGGCTGGAAAGTATTTAAGGCTCCGCAGCAGCCTCACGCTCCGTGCTCCGGCGCAGGGCTGGCACCGTGCACACCCCGATACACTGGGAGCATTTTTGCAGCTCGCCTGATGTCAGGACACAGTAGGGTAACTGTTAGCTGCTTCCCCCTTTCTGCTCCCCTCCCCTCCTCCCCTAGAAGCAGCTCAGGCAGAGAATAAACTCGCATCCTTTAGGATTTGCTTTGGCAGGAGGGAGATTCACTCTTTCTTCGTCCCAGGCAAGGATGATCCCTTACGTGAGGACACTTCACTTTAAAGAGCAGACAGTGTTTTTCCAGGTCAGAAGCACAGCAGTGCCTGCTCTCACCAAACCGCACTCAGCCCAAACCACTGTCCAGGCTGGCAGGGACCAGAAGCTGCTTCCCTCCTCCTCAGAGGCACCGCTGTCCTCTGGACACGGTGCATTGGATCAGAGAAGAGAGGCAAGGAGATCTTGATACCCAGGGCACCCTCTGTAGTGCCAGGGCATCCCTGCTCTGCTCCCAGGACAGGGGTTTTACTCCTAGCATGGCCACAAACTGTCCCAGCACAGCCACTCACCAGACACCACAAACACCTTCAACAGCCAGAGCTGGGCTTCCTGCAACACTCATTCCACAGAGAGCTCACGAAAATAAACCCAAAGGAGCAAGGACTCTCCTGCATTCCTGATGCCTACCTGCATAGCTCTGCTAGAGTGCCTATGGGTCAGGTTTGGCATCTTCTCAAAATAAGGTGGTGACACTGCCTGGATGGGGCAGGTCCAGGGCTGAGTAGCCACAAAATGCAGGGAGGTGCAAGGTGATGGGCTGACACTGCTGGGCATCGGGGTGGTGTTTTAGTGGCACAGCCCTTATCTCGACCAATTTAACTCACCAGTAACAGCAAAGCCATTAACAGCAACGGGTCAAATGCTGAATCTTAAACAAGGCAAGTTATGTCTTGTTTTCATATAATCATAGAACCGCACAATTGTTTAAGCTGGAGGCAGCCCTTAAAGGTCACCTAGTTCAACCTCTCCACAATGAAGAGACACCTGCAGCTCCATCAGGTGCTCAAAGCCCCATTCAGACTGACGTTGAATGTCTCCAAGAACATGGCACCCACCACCTCTTTTGGCAACCTGTGCCGGTGCCTCACCACTCTCATTGTAAAACACTTCTTCCTTATATCCAGTGTAAATCTCCCCTCTTTTAGTTTGAAACCATTTCCCTGTGTCCTATCACAACAGACCCTGATAAACGGCCTGCCCTCTTCTTTTTCATAGCCTGCCTTTAGATACTTTTAGTAATTAGTTTTGTAACTACCGACTACCAAATGACTGATTGCTGTAGTAATATCAAAAAATTAATACAAAAAGATCTCCCAGTCACTCAGGAGAGCTGGGAGTAAGAAAACACAGGGTGTCTGTTGCTTGGCCTCTGTTCCTAGCTATCTGCTGGTACAACAACATCTGAAAAGAATTCTTCCCTCCTTGCACATCTGACTATTAATGGAAGAAAAATTTCCACAAATTTCCTGCCTCCCACGGGCATGGTTGGTTTGTTTTTGGCATTTCAACTTATTTGAACGGTGGCAGTCAGCATTCCACTTCCTTCCAGGGATGGGTTGCTTTGGGTGACCTCCCTTTGGGCTATCCCACTTTGGGTCCCTCCTCTGCTACCCACCCTGGGAGTTCCAGCGACAAAACCAACCACCACCAGTGCTGCTCCTTTTTCTCCTCTTCCAGGTGCTTGGTCAGGAATAATGAATGGTTTTAGAGGCAATCAGCTTCTAATTCATGAACATCATCCCTGCCTTGCTTTTCATTCCCACCCCTTCTGATGAGGAGGGCGAGCTGGCAGCAGGACAGCAGCGCATGCTGCTAACAAAGATGGATGCTTTACATGTAGGAGTTAAAGAGACAATTATATTCAATTACTTCAAGTAAGTCATGTTGATGTATTCCTGAATAGCCATGAGAAGGGCAATACGATGATTAGGGCAATGAATTTGCCAATTTTAATCTAATCAAGGCGATCTTTTGTTTAGTATTATCTGCTTTGTGGTGGCAGAGGATTTACTAAACCCAAGCAATCTTTGCAGATTTAACCCCAAAGCTGCCCAATTAGTACTAATGATGATTGTTTTACACAGTGCGAGGAAGCTTTTAGCAGGAGAAAGCTTTCCCACAGGAAGAAGCAGGGCCATGCCAAGCCCCTTGGTAGTGTGCACCACTGAGGGAAGGCACAAAGTGACATCCCCCCTCCATGTCCCATAGCTCTGAGACAACAGAAAAAAACTTGAGAAAGGAAGAGAAAACCAAAAAAGTGTTCTTTGGAACACTGGAGGTATTCAATGTCAGGTTTGGATAAGGCCCTGTGCAGCCTGACCTAGTGCTCAGCAGCCCTGCTCGCAGCAGGGAGGCTGGAACTGGGTGATTTTTAAGGTCCCTTCCAATCTAAGCCATTCAATGATTCCGTGAAGAAATCAAAGCGGCACACAAAGGGCAGGGCCAATGGAAAAACAGGGTGTTTCACACTGAAATAACATGGCTCCTCATTAAGCTGTGGCATGCAGCTCTGGGGTGAACGCACGCTGATGAGGCTGGGAGGCCCCACCTGCCCCCAGCTCCTGCAGGAACGCGTCTGCTCTGCCGCATCGCTCGATTAGGGGGAGACGTTGCTACCTGTCCCCACTTGTCAGGGCTGATTTTCTGGCCAAGGTTTATGAGCAAGACACGGACCTCCCACTGTTCTATTCTCATCCTTGCCTATTCAAAGGCTAGCCAGCCAGCCAGCCCTCTGGCTTCAAAGGGGAGAGATATGAAGCAGAAATATACGTTTAAAGGGGATGTCCCTTTGCCGAAAATCCCAGGAATCAGGGAGGGAGGCAGCAGAAACAGGCATTTTTTGAGGATGATGCAGGCTTTTGATTATCTCTGCAGATAAACCTGTGCTTCAAGAAAAACACACACGGCATGCAGGGGTTTGTGCAGCGAGCAAACGAGATGTTCTTACAGCACCCACAGAAGCTCCTCTTTTTAAACCCAAAAAGAAGAGTTGGGAAGGGTCAAACAAACTTTTTATATTCTTCAACCTCCACATGTAACCACTTAAAAAAAGGCAGCAGAAGAAAAGAAATCAGACCCCATACCACCAAATTGGGTTACATTTGTGGTTCACTTTCATAGAATCATAGAATATCCTGAGTTGGAAGAGAACCAAAAGGATCATTGAGTCCAACTTTGTAAAAAATAATCTGCAAAGCCCTTCCTCCTGAAAACTAAGTGCAGTCCCTAGTGGCAGGGACAGTCTCAGATGAGGTAATCCTAAACATGCATGCATTTAAAGGACATCTTCAACTCCCACCTGCAACTGAGTGCTGTGGCACAACCAGGGTTTGGAGACACCCAAAAGCCCACCCCACATCTCCTGTGCCATTCAATACACGCAGAGCTCCTGGAAGTTTACCTAAAGGGAAAGTCATTAGTTGAAGAAAAACATAAAAGACTGCTGATAGAATAATTCAGTACTTATAATACTTTTTCCAACAATTTTGCAAAGCCACCTATCTTAGAAAGTGGGAAAAACCAATGCTGACCTCTTGAGAACCCTCTTGGCTTAATTTCTTGTGATATTTATGATGCATGGAACACAAGTTTCATACAGGGATGACAAGCTGCCTTGCCAAGACTCACAAAGCTCCTTAGGAAGAGAATCAAATGCTCACACACACTGAGTTCCAGCCCTTTTTCACTCGTTGAGGCCTGGTACAGGATAAAGTAACACAACTTGCCCACAGTCAAACAAACAGCAGGTTCCAGAGCAAACCTCAACCACAGCAGGTAGAAAACGCAACTCGATCTGAAAAAGGCTTCAGAGCCCTGCGGCATTAGATTGATTTGGATTAATGGGAGAAAAACTCCAGACAACAGCTCATGTGATCCTGTCGCTATAGCGTCATTAGCAGCTTTGCACAAGCAGCTGACCCAGAAAAAAGGAGAAGGGAATATCCTAGAAGATGTTTTTTTAAAGTCCCTAACTTAAAAGATGCATTTTGGCATCCAACAACTCTGTGGTGGCAAACGTCACGTTTTTCATTCTGAAAAAGCAAAATGTGCTCTGTTCCACAGCCTTCATTCTGTGATCTTTCTCCCACTGGAGCTGCACTGGGCTTGGTGGACTCTGGATGGGGAGGGGAACCTTCCATCCCTGAGTATGTGGGTGGCTCCCAAAGCCCCTTGGGTCGTCCGGTGTTGTGCTTGGATCCAGCAAAGTGCCTCAGGCCATAGGTGTCAGCAAGGGAGATGGTTTTGTGTTTATGTGACATCCCCGGAATAATGATCTCGCTGTTTAAGTGAGTTGAGCGAATGAATAAGCGCAAGAAAAACATCTTTGCTGAAAGCACAGCCGAAGTTAATGCACCATTAATAATGGCCCGGGTGAATTATTGGAAGAGATAATAGGGTTGGGGTCAGGGAAGGTCCAAGACAAAGAATGGGGAAAATTGGGTCACAGAAACATGACGGAGCAGATCACACTGGTGAGCCTGTGGGATTCTCCTCTGATGAAGTCATGTGCTGCTGCTGAACGGTGACTACTCTGCAGGGACAGACATTCCCACTGCCACCACGCAGCAGCTGCTGCCTCCCAGCCCCACCAAGTGCTGCCGTAGAGCTGAGCCTCCACGTTCTGCTGCTTCGCAAAAGGAGCTGAGCGTGCGCTTACCTCCAAGAAGAGATAACCACGTGGTTGCTGGCTACTCCAGTCTGCACGTCTGCAAAGTGCAGAGCTGTGTTCAGGGACAGCTGCCCTCCTCAGGTGGCAGCGCCGTGTTCCAGGTAGAGCCATCCCTGGTGCTTCTGCAGCCTCCAAAATCACAGCGTGGTCTGGACCGTCCAGGAGGCAGCACTTCACTCCAGCCTGCCCAATTACCAACTAACCTTGCCGTGTCAGAATTTCCCCTCTTTAAAATGGAGATAATAATACCTCCCTACCTCAGAGGTTTGGTTAATGTTTATACAGCGCTTTAAAAATGATGTGGTAATTAAGTGCTCAGTATTATTATATCAACGTGTATAATGACTCCAGCAGACAGCACTGTAAACAAGGCTGCACGGTGCATACTTTTCTTTTGTTTGGCTTGTTAGTATTTGGTTTGGTTTCCATACAGCATACTTCAATTAATATTGGTTAATTATTACACTGTTTTATTTATTTTTACCTGCTCAGTGGCTTTGGAAACAATAAAAGAGGAACTTCACAGGTAAAATAATAGAGAAGATTAATTCTGGTGTGCTGTAAACATTAAGGGAAGGACAAACGGGAGGAAGGTTCCAACCAGTGCACCCAAGGGAGAGCCCTCTCCTGTCCCATTCATTACACACCATTCTGAAGCACATCCAACCTGCTGTTCCCATCCAGCAGAACCTAGAATCAGTTTTCTCCTTCTAACACATGTAATGAAGAAAGGTGGTAGTAGCCTGATTTACAAAAATCATATTTTAGACAACATCTTAGCATGCCGGAAGAGGTAACGTGCTTAGAGTAACGTGGGCACAGCAAAAGCCAAGTTTCCCATTCAGGTGAGCAATAAAGAGAAAAACAGCCTATGCTGCTAAGAAAACCAGTGACTCAAGTAATGAACTGCCTCGTAGGGGTGCTGGGAGGAGACTGGGATGCAGATATGTGCAAAGAAAACAACAAATAATAGAACCACAGAATATCCTCAGTTGGAGGGGATCTTTAAGGACCATCACGTCCAACTCCTGGCTCCAAACGGAACTACCCAACAATCAGACCATGTGTCTGATAAAAAAAATGTCTTGCTTGTCTTCATCTATAAAATCACAGAAAAAAGCCTCAAATCAAGAATGGCATCACCAATACCTCAAAGGACCTACAGGACAGAGTCCATGTGACTTCTGACTTTCCACTCAGAGGAACTGAGGTGTGGGCATGGAGAAGAGGAGAGTACAAAGCCAAGGATGTGGGCTTTGGGTACCCATGGGGATGCCATGTTTACTTTACATAGAAGAAAGCACATTTCTAGGTTTGCCTGCATAATAAACGCTGTCATAAAAGCTGTAAGACAGCAAACCGCTCCCAGGAGCCCTCGGGAGTTCCCAGGTGGCCAGCCCATGGCTCAATCCCACGTACATTTATTTCTTACCCAGCTCAAGAACTAAAGAGGCACAAGTGGAAGTAAGATAGTCTTGTTCAGGTCCACGTCTGCCCTTTCCTGAAGTTCCCAGCAGGGCTCCTCAGCTTCCTTCTCTGTATTGCAAGGCTGTCATTAGGGACATTAAACCTGTCAGTCCTTTACTGGGCAAAAGAGTCGGAACAATTACAGCGAGGCTAAAAATGGTCTTTCTCTCTCCATGTAAAATGTAGATTAAAAATGTAAGAGTTCACTGACATTTTCTACAGCAAAGATGACTCTTATCATTAAGAAATCAAACCCTGAAATCCCTCAGCTGCTGTCTCCTGCCTGGGTCACCATCACTCCCTCGGGGCATCTCCTGGCCAGGGCAGGCAGGGATGCGACGACAGCAGGACCTCAGTGAGGTGCGACCAGCAGGGAGCTGGCTTAGCAGCCAGCCTCAGGTGTGACCCAAACCAGTCAGTTTTGGGACACTTGGCCTCTTGGTGAGAAAATAAAGATTTTCTGAAGCCTGCAGACAGCTATATGAAAGTATTTTAAGACATTCAGGAGGGCATCTGTGAATGAAAGTGATTATTTACTGTTCTACAAGGATTCCTGGTGTTTTTAGGTTACTGCTATGTAGCAGTCCTGTAGGGACAAACTTACTTTCTTTATCCATCTGGAAAGGATGAGTAAAGTGAAAGCGGGGGAATCCTGCAGCAGGGTGCCCAGATCTGCCTGGCACTGAGGCTCCTCTGGTCTTCCAAAGTGCTGTAATCAGAGATATCTCCAGAGCAGCATTGCTGCCACCAGCCATCATCCTAAGACGTAAACAGCCTGAGTTGATAGAAGGTTGGGAGCAGAATGGTTTTTGGTCAGAAAATATCTTTCAGCAAACTGTAGCTGCTGTTGGAAATGCCCCAGAAGAGCCCAGAATGGGCAATGATCTATTGTATTCTAGAAAACAAAAGGAGTGTGGAAGTAACAAACTAGCAAAGTGACATTAATACAAAGGTATCTGCCAACATAGAATCATAAAGGTTGGAAAAGACCTCTAAGTTCACCTAATCCAGCTGTCCACCCAGCGCTGATATTGCCCGCTAACCACATCCCTCAGTTCCACATCTCCATGGCTCTTTTACACCTCCAGGGACGGTGACTCCACCTCCTCCCTGGACAGCCTGTGCCAATACCTCACCACTCTTTGTGAGAAATGTTTCCTAATATCCAACCTGAACCTCCTCTGGTGCAACCTGAGGCCACTCCTTCTCATCCTATTGAAGCTTCTGTAATTGACTGCTGAGAATTTTCACTTTCAAAACATTTTATAAGACTTTTTCTGCTAAAAAGAATTTGGATTCTTCTCTGGGACAAAATGCAGTCGGCAGTGTGACAGCACGTTTCTACCTCCACGCTGATTTCCAGAGTGTTTCCCACTGAGGCTGGCTTTCTGTTAGATGAATGAGGAGCTGCAGCTACTGAACAGCAGAAAACAAAACCGAGAAGGCTTAATGCGGCTTATTAATTCCACAGGTCTTGAGCTGCAAATGTTGAGAGTCTTGAAAATCACTTAATTGCCCAGCTGTCATGCCAAGATGTATCCTGAGGATGCTGCCAATCTGACGGTTATTAACAAACAAGGCGGCCGCAAGCCCTGACTGCACTGAGATCCTGGGTACTTCTCATGTGCCGCATCCCAACAGGAAGTACTTAATAAGAATAATAATATCCCGAAAGGCCAACCTACGGCAGTGCAATTAAAAAGTTTTTCTGCCTCACTTTGAGGGGAGAAAAAAAATGAGGGGGAAATTAAAATCAAACAGGAAATTCCACTAGAACAAGCTGGCTTATGTCCTAATAACACCAGGCTGTGCCAACTCCTCCAGAAAGCAGAGGAGGAGAAAAGAAAAAAAAAAAAAGAAAGAAAGAAAGAAAAAAGAGAAAGAAAAAAGCAGCCCTCTAGACTGACTTGATCTGAGGCTACATTGTGGAGCTGCCGTGGCTGCAATTCTAAAGGGAGAAAGGCAGTACCAGCGAATAAAAGCAGTTTGCTTTGCTAGCAAGTCGCAGTTTTATAATGTAACTCTTGTATTACAGCACAACCACCACTGCTTTGTCGAGAAAGCACGTGGCCCGGGAAGCTCAGAGGGCCAGATGGGTCCTTGGGGCTTGTTCTCCAGCAGCTGCTGTGAGAGAATGGGAGAAGAACAAAACCCGACTCCAGCAGGCAGGAAGGCACCCGGGGCGCAGGGGCTGAGCAGCTGGTAGCTCAACTGTGCCAGCCTGCATGGGGATGGCCTGTGTGCCCACTGCAGGGGAAAAATCAGCACCTCAGGAGCATCTATACAAACACTTAGATCCCTCAAAAACATATGTCTAGGGGAGAAAGCGTGCCTATGAGTTTAGGGAGAAGTTTTCTCCATGTTGTTGTCATCCTGCCCCCGTAGAAGCCAGAAGCATCCTAATGACTACCTGGGCCTCCATTTGATGTGGCTATTTCCAAAAAAGATGGACCAATGGAGTTTGCCACTGAGTGCCCTGGGATCGGGCCAATGAGTGGCAAACTCTTTCACTGTATCTTTACATTAAGGCTCACATCACAGCAGGAATCACATCCCTTAATGTGTTTTGTGGAGGCAGCTGTGCTGCTTTGTACAGCTCAACTGCTCTGGGCTTGACTTTGCATCCAAGCAAAACCTTCTTTTTTCCTCAGCTCTCAAAAGTGCACTGCTTCTGATCATCCATATATGAAGATAGGTTGTGATTTGCCATTTAGATGGAGGTGTTACGGAGCAAGCACTATCTAGCATTAGTAACCAGAAGGAGCAGTAGCTCCAGAAGACACACCATTGCACACCTTGGTTGCATCCAAGTCCAGAATCTCCACAGGCAACATGAATAAGGATGGAGTGGTTCAACAGCCTCAGACTGTTGTCAAGCACAATTCCATGAGAACCAGAGAGCAAAAATGGTAAATGGAAAAGGAAGGAGAACGTTCTCTGAATTACACTTCATATCTGACAGTAAGTCTAGTGGAGCCCTGTCTGGACCTTCCCCTCATGCAAATTGAAGCTTACTCAAGAGTGTCATCCCAATTGAATCCCTATTAGCAGGATAACTGAGGGGGATGCCTTTAGTACAGAGATGGAGTTTGTCTCACCCCCAGCCACGTACTCACACCCCTGCCTGGAGGTGGCAATGGCAATCCCACACCCAGCCAGCTCAGGGAGATCATCCAGGTGAAAACTAACCACCTGAAATTGTATTGCATGGGTTTTTGGCTGGATCGACTCCCTGAACCAGTTTACCTGGAGATGCTGGTGCAAAAATGAGCAAAGAAGGCACATAGGTTGCAGTCCAGCCACCACTTCCAGCCCCACTACTGCTGAAAGCAGCTGTCTTGACTTCCCTTGGCCACCCATGCCTACATCAAGCCACTGCTACGTTGGACAGGCTGCTTTTGTGTAGCCATGCAGCTGAAACACAGTGTGCCCTTCCTGAAGGCTGGTGGTCAGCTGAGTGAGCTCCATGCTCACGGCACAGACCTCAAGTGCTTCCAGGGTTGGCCAAAAGATGTGTACGGTAAAGCTGAGCTGAAACTAAATCATAGAATCACAGAAAGGTTGAGGTTGGAAGGGACTTTCGGAAGCTGTCAGGTCCAGCCACTACTCAAACAGGGCTACCACAAGCAGGTTGCCCAGGCCCACATTCTGAAACTCTCCAAGGAGACTCCACAGCCTCTGTGGGCAACTTGTGCTATTGCTTAACCACTCACACAGCACAGAAGTTTATCCTAATGTTCAGATAGAACCCCCTGTGCTGCAGTCTGTGCCCACTGCAGTATGTGCACGCTGTACATCTCCACATCCATCAGAACGGATGGATTTGCCCAGGTGCGACAGTGCACCAGGAGCTGTTGGCACAAGCAGCCGGCACAACTTGCAGGATCTGGAAAGCAGCCTTAGAGAAGAACTCCCAGGCACATGCTTAAATGCTGTGCAAGCACAGGTGCTGTGCCAACAAGAGCGGGCACGCCAGCCTGCCCTGGGCACAGACCTACCAGCACGGTCCCTGCCACTGCAGGGCTGCCCACTGCCATTGCAGGGACACCCAGCACCATCCTACAACAAAGCCCTCCTTGGTCTTTCAGGAGCAAGCTGTGCTTCAAACTCAGAGCTGGCATTTCTAGCCTCTCCAAGCCAAACCACAGAAGTAAGTTTGCTTTCTTTATGCATATGCTCCTCTAGGCACTAAGACAAACCGAAATCAAACTGTTCCTATAGGCAATAGCTTGAAAAATTTCCCCTCCATACGAAAGGTCTGTTAATACCATTTGTAAAATCGAACAAATCAAGTCTGGAAAAACCCAATATAAAGACTGCTGTGCACTGTAACCAAAGTACTTTCTGGAAATGAAAGCAAAGAAGTAAGTCTGCTTTCTGCTAGAGACATGACAAAACCGAGCTGGGTATTTTGCTTGCACTTACACCCAGGTGTTCAGCATCTTGGTGGCCTACAAAAAGGAATTTGGGGAGGTTCCACGCTCACTGACATCAGTCCCCAAAGCAGTCCTAGCGCATAAAGACAGAGAAGACAGCACACGAAGAGGCTTTTGCAGCAGCACTCTGCTCGCAGCCAAGCACAAGGGCTGAAGAGCAGGGGGTGAGAAAGTTATCTGTTTCACCCAGCTGTGGTTTGGGTGCAGGCTAATAACCGCCATGTATCATCCTGCCTCGGTCTGAAGATGTTCCAACTGGAGTTAAAAATGGTCCCAGTGCAGCTTGCAGTGGATTCTCTGGGCAGCTCATGCAAAGTGCGGGTTGTTAGCATGCTGGTTGTGTAATGAGGGTGCTTAAGACGGAAGGGGTCTCTGGAAGGTCCTGAAGAGTGATTGCAGTTCAGGAGACTCACCCACCTGGCAGCATGCTGATTTATGGCCTGCTCAGTTAATAGCCCTGCTTAACACAGGAGTTTGTCGAGATTAAGTAATTGCCTGAAACAAAAAGTTTATTATCTTTAAGTCTCTGCTGATGAATGACTGGGTGTTGGAAGAACCATGTGAAAGATCATCTGCGATTCCCTCCCACTTAAAGGGGGAGGGGGAAAGAAAAATAAGATTTTTGAAGACCAGTTTTTCCAAAGGAGTTTGGAAGTTCACGATTTACAATGAAACACGATCACAGACATTTACAGGCAGTATCGGCTGCCACGTAATAAATAGCTCAAGTAATAGCAGAGCTCTGTGATGCATTTTTTCCCAAGAATTGCAAAATGTTTTGTAAACCTTAATTAATACCACCCTGTGAGAGATAACCGATCCTGTCACACAGCAATAAGATTAGGAATAAATCAAGATGCAAGGCCTGTTTTGGTTTTATACATAACTCAGTGGCCTTTCCCATCCTAGAAAAATCTGGAAATCTTCCAGTCTAGAAAACAACGCATATATGTGTGAAGTTAAAAGATGCCACATGCTAAAATTCTGCACTTATTGCTGTTTCAAGGTTAATCAGCTTGATCACACACTTACACTGCCTCGTGATGCTGAGATCTCAAGTGCCCTTAATCTGGAGGGAGACACCAGAGCACAGCACGTGTTTGAAGGGCTGAGGCATGAGGTGCTGGCATGGGCAGCAGCCCTGGTCCCGACCTCGTGTGTTCCCACAGCCCCGTGCCAGCAGCACAGTCCCTCGTCGCATCACTTTGAGGCAATAAAATTGAACTTGGCTCCAGCTTTCCCCAGTGCCTCTGCTATTACCTATTAATCCACATACAGATGGTTCAGGGAGTAGCAAGAGGCTTGCATGAAAGGATGTGCAGTGAGAGAATGCAAACCCTAAAGAAAAAGAGGATGAGCTCTGCAAGTCTCCCTTGGCCCCCACCATGCACACCCCTGCTCCCCGGCATATTAATCAAGAGCCTGATGAGATTCCTTTTGAAATCCCCCAAATGATTTCTGCAGACTTCAGTGGCATTTGGATCAGGCTGCAAATTCAGAATAAATCATAAACTGGCTACATCTGCCAAATTTATTTCTTTCTTTTCCAGGTTTCAGAACAAATCCATTTTACTGCTGGGAAAAAGCAGAATCAAAAAACTGACAAGAGTTCAAATATCCTGTATCACTCCCCATATTAATTCAGTCAGTCAATCCATCCCATAACTTTGGGAAGGGAAGCAGATTACTTTGGCCAGACCAAAACACAGAACACAGACCATTTCATTTACGCGCTCTGCATCATATGACATACAGCCCGTGCAAAGCCCTTTCTTTTAGGTTAAAAGTGACATTCTGGGGGACTGAAGTTTACCACAGGCTTAAGCTACAATAACTCAAAAGACATCTTCTGGGAGACAACATAATGATTATTGGCATAGGCTGCCCAGGGAGGTGGTGGGGTCACCATCAGTGGAGGGGTTCAAGAACGGTGGAGATGTGGTAGTGAGGAACACAGTCAGGGGCAAGATGGGGATGGGCTGATGGATGGAGTAGATGATCTTAGCAGTCTTTTCCAACCTTAATGAGTCTATGATTACCACAGTTCCCTCTAAAATTCAGAAGCAAATGATTACCATTTTCCTGGGTAGATTGGTAGCAACTTTGGAGACGCTTTCTTATTCAAACCTGTCTGATTTTAAAGGATGCACAAAAACAAATGACTTCAAAACGTGGCTCCAATCAAAAGAGCTTTGTGGCAGCAGGATTATTTTTAATGACATAAGGGACTCTGAAACAGGTCCCCGCAACCTCATTTTTTGTGTAAATCAGGATGGTTTTATTAATTTGCGGCTAATCTAGTACTGACAACAGGTTCCCCATTTTAAAAGACCACGTTCAACAACCCAGGTTTGCAGATTGTGCAGCACTTGCCTTCACTGAACAGGAGATGTTTCCCCCTCAGATCAGAGCCTGACTTCAAGCTCACCTGGGAGAGCTGCAGTAGGGGAAGCCTCCAATGGCAAAAGGCTGCAGATACCATTTCTGATTTTATTTAGTGATTCACTGTCACTGCTACATTGCTGAAGCAATATTAGCACTAGTTTTGAGTTGTAGAGCCACTGCTTGGTTGGACGAGATGATCTTTTGGTCTTTTCCAACCTTGGTGATTCTACGATTCTATGACATATAATGGATATGGCACTGTGTTGGATTTTTCTCTGATTTTTAGTCTTATTCTGGCATAAAATACCAACAGCAACGAAGCAATAGCCATAGAGGCCACAAGCAAAGTTTCCAGCCTGGTACGAGAGGCGTGAGAGAGATCCTGGGATTTGCTTTCATCCACTGCTTTGGGTCCATTTCAGGATGGGAAGAGCACAACCACTTGTGTACTTGTTTGACAAATTCAAAATGGGGGCAGGTGGAGATGCAGATCCATTTTGCTGGGCCCCTGCAGTAGGGCAAAGGCATGACTGCGCAGATTGAGTTCTTCATAAATACAGTACAGGCAGATCAAAACACACTGCTTCACTGACAACGTGCTTCTAACTCTGAAACAGAGACTGTTATCAGGCTCTTAGTACAAGCACTTCACTTTGAAGTATCAGCTGTAATTCTTGCAGTTTCTCTCCTGACTCTGGTATTTGTTTGACTCTGGTTATTTCTGTAAATTACCTTCCCTATGTCCTACTCTGCACAGCTCAGACTGCAACATGCCAATCCAGAGTGCTGTGGGTATATGCACCCTCTTTGTGCGCCTTGCTTTTATCATGTGTGATATTTTCACAAAGGAATCCAGATTTTCATCCTTGGTGATGGCAGATCTAGGTTTTTCCCACGAGAAAATCCCATGCAGGTCTTCTGCTTTCCAGTGACTCATTGCTGTTGCCCTGCTGAGGGCTCCCCTTGTGTGTGCAACCTGCCTGATGTGGAGCGGTTGGCAGCTGCTAGCAGGCTTCCTGGGCTGTCATCTGGATGTGATCCGTGAGACAAGAGATTATAGAATGATTCCTGTTTACGGAGCAGTTCTGATCAACTGGCATTTGCCTCCAGCTGCTTGATAGCTCAAATCCAGGCTACGTGAGTGCTTGTCTTCTGAGCCTGTAGCACTCTCATTACATTTTCCTCATATCCTTCTGGAAATTAGAGGTGAATTTTTTACTACTTGTGACTGAGGCTGCACTGACAGGTGAGGAAGTGACAGTCCTTACTTTCTTGGGGAGGTCCAGGTTCATTTGCCCATCCTGACAAGATAGGTGTCAGTAGAGCACTGGACATGTCCCTGGGGCATGGGCACCCACATCTTCACAAAGGGCCAGTGACACGTGCCTCTGAACGCAAAAGTGAGCATTTTCAAATTACCAAACCTTTCACAGCTATTCATCTATGGGTAAATATGTCTTAAGAGGAGAAGAGATCTGCATAATGGATGAGGAACACAAAGAAATCCCATTTTGCAAGGAGTGACGTTGTTCCTTCGGAACTGCATACACCAACATGAAACCTCACCGGGGCTTCTGAGGAAGAAGGGAAGAGAAGCACCAGATAGAATCCATGTCAGCATAGTGCTGATGAAGATGACAGTGTGTGGAATCACACTGGTCGGTTTCCAGCATCCTGCCACATTTCTCCAGAAATCAGCCAGCAGAACATATCCTGCAGTATGCGTTTAGAAAAAGACGGCGGAGAAGAAGAGGAAGAAATTGGACTGGGGAAGCCATGATGTCAAGGAAGGGGAGATAAGAGTTTTGTAGAAAACTTTCTAAATTATTTATGGAACTATAATGGCTACAAATTGCTGTTGCTATGCTTAATTATTCACACACATTCCTGTGAGATTTTCAGTTGGTCAGCAAACAAGTTTGTGGCCACAATTTTCTAAATTATTGGGTTTTCACTGTTTTTCAAGGCATGTTCTTGTCTTATTTCCCTTTGTCATTCTCTCATCTACTATCAACGCATGCCACGTCCATAGTCCCCAAGAACTGTCAAACACAGCTTTATCAGTGCATGGAAGGGCTTATTATCATCATTATTAAAGTGCTGGGACCACAGCTCCTAGCCACCATACACCAAGCAGGGACCTCTGCAATACAACCCAAATCCACAGGCACCCTGAGCAGGCTCTCTGCTGGCAGACACCATAGGCTGACATATGGCTGGGAAATGCAGGCAGCTTGGTTAGCACAGTTTCCTCAACTCAAATACCTATGTGATCATATAACAGAAATCTGTTAATACTTGAGCAAATAAAGGACATTAACTGCTCTGCTGTCAAATCAACATTCACCTTCAAGTACACAGAATTTCTTTTTTTTATTTTTAATCAGCATCCGATCCCAGGTAACTCAATTCATTAATTGTAAGTCCAGTTTTCCTACACTTATGTCTGGTAATACTATACTTTGCAAACATTTCCATGGGATTAATGGCACTCTAGATGGTGCTGGATGGCAGATTTGGGCTTATGAACAACAGCCTTCAATTCACAAAAGCAATGCTGTGCACCCTTGCTTCCATCCCATGCAATTATCCCACTCTTTTTGCAGTCTAAACTTCTCAGTGATGCCATGCAAATGTCCCGGCCCTGGTCCTGCAGGGCAAGGTCTCCATCCATCCACATCCATCCACACTGGGTACATCACCCACACTCCAGCTGTCCTCCCATGACTATATGGGTTGCTCTGCTGTCTGCACCAAGATCTAAGCCCTGTCCCACGTATCCGGGATCATCCCTGGGCTGCTGGGCAGGGAGAGGAGCACAGTGCTGACCTGCTCTGGGAAAGTTTGGATGACTCCTAAGTAAAGTTTTGCAATTTCAGCTCCCAATGGAAACAGAAGTGGAAACAAGAAGTTCATTTTTAGCACCTCACCTAATCTTTGGTCTACAAAGTGAAAGGCAAGTGCTGTGCTGCTAATATCTTTAGCCACATTTAGTGAAACCTTTTGACACCAAGGCTATTTTTATTAGCTAAGTGCACTACGCATGTATCAGAATGCAAGTTTTATTGCTCACAGTTCAGCCTTGCAAAAAGCCTTTTCCAATCACTGTCTGTGGCAATGATAAGCCGTAATGACGCGGAGAGTTTCGAATGCCTCCCAGCAGAGCCTGGCAGTGGGAGCAGCCCCCACACTTGCCTTCTCCCTCAGCCTCCACTCCCCTGCTCTGCTCCTCATGCTCCAGGGCTGCAGTTACAGCCCAGCTCTGGAGACAGAGATGTGTATTTAATTAAGCTCAGACAGATTTCCTTTGCAATGCCTCAGTTTGCCCAGCAGCAAAATGGAGAGAAAAACTGCTGTCAGTTTTACAAAAATCTTGCAGCAACTATAAGAATGTTTGCAAACTGCTTAAAACAAAGCTTCCACAGAAATGCATGCGTATGTAAAATTCTTAATCTTTAACTGTTCATAATCACATGGGATTCCCTACTTGCCTATTCTGGAAGTGCCGTCTCTTACATCCCAGCAAATTGCATCCCACATGAGTAACAGTAGTTTACAGCGATACAATCTTAGAGCCTAACACCCTTGAAGCATCACATGCCACACCAATATTGAGAAACTGGGAACTTCAACAGATGCAGTCAGACCGCTCGTGGTGGGAGTTCAGAGACAAATAATTCAACCTTTCATCACTCTCTAATCCCAGGAAAGATATCGAGGTTAAACTGCTAAGAAAAACACAGGGAGTGTTAAGCAACTTGGATTTCACTTTGGAAAGGCATCATTAGCCTGCTAGCACCAGTCACCCACTTGAAGAGCTTGAACCTACAGAAACGTCTCCCCTTATGTGATGCACAACCCACGGAGATGTGCTTGCTGCCTGCAGCCCCTACATGGGCCCGCTTGCTCTGTAATTGCTCCTTTATTGTGAGCCACTGCAAAAGGCTCCAGGCGTTCTCCACGGACCTTGCCCTTGATCTGGGTTAAGATACTTTGACCCGTGATCTTTTATAATAAATGATATCCCTCAGTTCAGGAATGCTCCCTTCAACAATATAGGCTTGCCCTCAGGAAGTGGGGAAGGAATTTTCCTGTAAAGGCAGATTAAGGAAATTCCACGCAAATTTCATGCATTTTGAATGATCTTCTGAACCGTGACGAATCAGCTTCCCCTTGCAGGGATCCTGCTCCAGGTTTTTGCAGGAGACAAATTTAGTTGTCGCTTCCTTGGTGGCAAAGCACACTGTTTTTCTTGGACTTGGCATGCCAAGCTGAGCACAGCGCTGGGTGCTGCTCATCCCTCCAGCACTGCCTGCTCTCACACACAGACGTGTGCACCTCACTGATCATAATGATGGGGGATGCTCTCCTTTTTCACCTCCAGGTTCCTCCTCAATTTCTTCCTTAGAGGATTCCTAGCTTGCAGAGTGGTAGCAACCACTAGTGCACCCACTGAGCCTCTTCCTCCACCTCTCAGACAGCACCGTTGCTCTCGGGCACGCTGAGGTGCTCTTCTGGCCATACGCCATCCCTTTGAGCACCTTTCCCTGTATATCAAGGCTGCATTTCCCCAGCACTTTTACAGCTCAGTCCTTGGGTTTGTGACCTTCAGCCAACACCCTCAACAAGGTATCATCTCATGTCCTCTTGCTAACAGGATCAAAACAAGAAGCAGCACAGAAATGTCATCAGCTTCTTAAATTTTTGCTGCCCAAAGGGCTGTGTTAGCTGGACAAAAGCTTTTTTTTTCTTCTTTTTTTCCCCCCGTGACAGAGAATCCTCCGAGACCATAAAAGCTTAAAGCATTATGTTTTTTTTTTTTTTTTTTTTTTACAGTAAATGTATAATATAAATTCTAAAAGTTTTCAATCATCCTCCAGCAGTTTATATCAAAATGTCTCCCCGAGCCTCACACAAATATCAGATGAGAAAACCTTCAGTTTGTAAAAAAAACAAGTCTTAGGAATCTTTTACATGCAGCGATGCTAATGAGACTGTAGCCACAAGCAGTGGAGGCAAAGGAGAACAGTGCTGCAGTGTATATGTCAGCCCTGGTGTGTGCTTTCAACAGAGGAAGCAAATAAAATATTTTGCCAGGCTCCTGAGACGGTATGATGGTAGAACAAACCCCAGCCCAGATGGACATCTTGGAAAATATAAAAATGTAAGCAATTATCAATTGTCATTATTAAAGTTAAACTAGGCAATATTCAGCAATGACACTATTTTCCTTCCAATCAACATCACAGTAAGTGATACAGGAAGGGATATTCTGAAAAGGAGGCAGCATCTTTACTCTGAGTAAAAATCATTTGAGATTTTGAGTTCTTATTTTACAGAAAAAGTTTTGAAAAAGCATACTGTGGTTAAAGGCAAAGCCACCACCAACACACTAGCAAACTGATGTAAACTCTATTGAAATCAATGGGAGTCTTTCCACCGACTTCATTGGGTTTGGGATCAAATCCTAGAGGAGAATAAGCTATTCTGCAATATCCATTATTATGGAAGGCTTTGTCCTGGTAATTAGATGCCGGGAGAGCACGAGGTGATTGTCAGGCACGATGATCACTCACCCATGGAGACCCACACTCAGCACCCACTCGGGTCCCGCTCAAAGATGGGCTGCAGGTTCCCACCATGCCTGCCTGCCCCCTGCCCCACAGCCCTACTGCTGCCAGGTAATGGGATTGAGCAGGCAGAGGTGGAAGCCTACGTACCTGCCTGAATTTACCAGGCCCCAGCGCTTCTCTTGTGCCCTCTGTCTTCCCAAGAGCCATCACACACACACAACGCTGTATCACACAGGAAAAGCAGGCAGCCATCGGGGCGCAGGGCTGCACAAAGCCCTTCTGTACAGTCCAAGGCAGCGTGCCGAGCGTCATCAGGGCTGACTACACAAGGAGCATGCCTCCGTGTTTACATCTCATTTCTAAAGGAAAACATACTGCTCCTTGGGGGATACGGCCAGGGGAGGCACTGCAAGTCCCCTGCAAGCAAAACACAAACAGAAAGGGCAAGTGATGCAAAAGGGATTCCCACCACGAAGCAATATATTCGGCTGGCTGTGATTATAGGACTGTGTAGCACTCACAGCGCACAGAAAAGACAGCATAATCCAAATCTTCAGGGGAGATAAGTGAGGGAAAAAAAAAAGAATCTGAGGGACCATTTTCAAAGATGCATCCTGCACTCATTCATTAAGGAAAAATAAAAACAAAAAATAAAAGCAACACAATAAATGAAGCAAAATAAAACAAGCGAACAGCATCATCCTATCCTAGGGGGCAGAAATGCACGGGAACCTGAGCAAATCCCAATCATTCAGATCTTCTGAAGAGGAGCTCCTCTTCAAGAAAGCCATGAAGAGATCACACCTCTTCTGCCTGCACAGCCTCTTTGCATAAAGATGAAGCCAAAAAAATGAGAGGAGGGGATCAGGCTGGGTGGCCTGGCTCTCTTGCCTGAGAGGTCATTTCTTTCCTCTGACTACTCAGGAGGCCTGGAGAGGGCCATTCCTTACTCGAGATACTTAAAAGCAAGGAGTCTTAGGTACCAAAAGCAGAGCTTAGCTCCTGTGATAAGGCCCCATGCAGAGTGAGCAGACCTGAGCTGACTGGCCTACAAAGAAACAAATGATGAAGGTTCAGCCTGTTGTGTCTGCGATGGAGACGATACAGGCTAATAGTTCAATCTCTTCCCATACAAGACCTGCAATCTACCCCTCTACTGTTGACTAGCCCCAAAAGCCCAGGCTACAAGATCTTGCCTTCACCTCTCCCCCTGTTGGGTATCACAAGATATATGAAGATGGGCTGGAGGCAGCCTGCAAGAGTAATTAAGTCAATGGAGCCAGCTGCATTTGGATATGCCTCAGCCATGCTGGTGTGCAGGTCCTGCTGCAGGCTGTATGAGGGGAAAATGGAGGTTAGCATCAAAGCTCAGCAAACCCGTGCAGCCCAAAAAGTGGCCTCCCTTCCTGCGTTACTCTGACATCTTAGAGCTCTGCAAAAGCTATTTGCTTTCTTGTAAAACGTAAACGAGTAGCAGCTGCCGGACCTATTCCCAGCACTGTCTCCCTCCTGGGCCGGGCTGTGAGCTGAAGGGCAGCCTGCCTGGCGGGGCCAAGTGTCTGCCTGTCTGTCTGGTAGAGACACTCAGGAGCTGCTCAGTGAAAAGACAGCAGTGTTTTCACAATGAGGTGTCAGCTTGTAAGCACGCTAAGGGTGTCCGGTCCTCAGAAGAAAAAAAAAAAAAAAGGTAGCCTTTTATCCTGCCTGATTTTTCTAAATAAAACCTCTGTTCACCTGTATTATCACCCTTGTGGCACTCAGGAAGGATGCCTCTTGAGGACAGTCACCAACCCCAGGACTTGCCCGGGATGTGCCCACCTGTGGCTGTGGCTCAAGCAAAGCATTCCCGTTCTGCTGCATTCAACCTCTGCTGGCAAAGGTTGTTTGTTTTTTTTTTTTCTTTCCTCAATTTACCTTGGAAATAATATTTCCTGGCAGCGTATTAATGCCCTTTTCAATGCTGAATAGAAAATCCAACCAGCAGCACACAATCAGCAGCCAACTGCCTTAGCAATGAGAGCGGTACCTACTTTGTACCTAAATATTTATAACTTGCTAATACTGTCATTAATATTCGGTTTTATTTTACCTATGTGTTTTATCTGTTTAAGTACTTACTTGGCCTTCATCGTTAGAACATCCAGCCAACATTTTACTCCTCTTGCACTGATACTGCTGGCTTTTTTCTCACTGCACATGGACAAATGAAAACACAAGAGTCTCTGTGCTCCTGCTGGTCTTCAGGACTCTGGTAACTGCAGCAGAGAGGCACACCAGGCTTTCACAGCTCCCAGCTGGAGCTGAGCAAGTTCGAGCTGTGGCACAGGGCAGTGCTGCAGAGCTCTAGCATGGAGGTGACATGGCTGTGCAAGTGCACTGGAGAGACTGTCCAAGGACAGTGCTGATGTGCTAGCTTTAAGGCCAGTGGAATTTGCCCAGGGAGAGTTTTAAGCTCTGAAACTACCTGCAGGTGCAAATGGCAACGTGCAGCTCTCTACCACCTGTGTTGAGAGAGCTAAATCCTGGCTGCACCCAAAGACTTTCATAGAAGGAGAGGGCAGGGCTGCACTGAAGGCTCCCTGAACCACTGGCAGCACCAGTACTCCCTACCACATGCCACTGGATGTGGTCTCCATCCCATCCCTACGGAACCATGCTGGGGCCACTGCCAGCTCCAGGGGCAGAGACCTCTACACTCATCCCATTCGTGCCCTCCAACCACCGTGAACTTGTGGTACCAGGAATGCTAATCGCTGCTCGGCTGAACATTTCCCCGTAATAACCTTTAATGACTCTGTAATTACTCTTTAAACCATTGACTTTGCAATCATTTTTTAATTCCCCTTTGCCACATCGCTCCCTGTGCTCCTAAGCTAGAAGGCTGAACTGTAAGTGAATATTAGCCCGCGAAGGCGATGCTTGCACCGATAATGCAGGCACTTTGAAAGACTGTGGGAGGTGGGGAGGAGTGGAGGGAGGAAACACAAAGCACAGCAAGATTTTCCCCAAATTGCTTTCCCTCAAAACAAAGCCCTACCACTCTGCTAAGCCGCTTTAGGGAGCATTTGGAAGAAGCAGAGCTCCCTCGGCAACTTGCTCCGCTCACTCTGCAAATACAGTCCTTTGCTGCAAGTGCCGACTTCCAGTGGAAACAAATATTAGAAGCTACGTGGTGATAATTCAGGGTGAAGGCAAGCCCCTCAATGAATGAACCCAGCCGAATGTGTCCCATTGGAAAGCTGTATTTCATTGGGGGTTATACAGAAGCAGTAAAAGAAACTTGAGTGTCCAAGACTCAGCGTGAAGCCAGCACAAAGCAGGCAGGGACGGGCAGTTTCTTTTCAAGCCTTCACCCCCATGAACAATGGCCCTATTGCAGCCACCCTTTGCTTTTCTTCCCGCAATTAACATGCAGCCCATGCGGGAAGAATGGGAATTTATTCTGCAGTTAAGATTCCAGAGGTGCTATCAGGTCAGGTGGCTAATCGTTAAATCAAACTGCTGTCATCTTCATTCAGGACCCGTCACCCGAGGCCGCATTATTACTTGGGCTTATGCAAAATAAACAACTTTGCTAAACATTCCTCTAAAAGGGGGTCAAATAAAGAAGGGAAGGAGGAGATGCACCGCTGGCATCAAGTAGATCAGGCATCCTCACCATCCGCGCTCTGATGGGGATGGGGGAAGGGTTTCGTCCAGTTTTTAGGCTTTTGTTTTTATCAGCAGGCTGTGTTTTTTCTTTTCTAATTCCACTCAAGGCTCCTTAGTGAGTACTGTTAACTTATTCTTGTCTGGGACTGGCTAATTCAGTTTCTTTCTTGAACTACATAGACTTACAATTCTGTATTTTCTATAGGTGAACTCAGCCATAAGAAATCTCTTATAACTCCTCCATAAAAGACAATGTCTCAGAGGCTTCCTTCAAGACACATATAGAGATGCTTAACACAAGGCGCTCAGAAGGAATGTTAATTGCAGAGTGGCACACACAGATTTTTGGATCAGCGGGCTGTTTGGAAAGCCTGGGCTTGCTGTTCTGACAGGTAGCAGAGAATAGGCCAAGTCTTTGCGAGGGAGAGGATATGATTATGAGTACATGGTGCCAGAGAGAAGACAGTGGAATTTTGCAACAAGATCAGAAACAGCACTCCCCATCACCCTTGCATCATTTTCACAGAATGAGAGAATGGCTTAGGCTGGAAGGGACTTAAAGATCATCAAGCTCCAACCCCCTCCCATGGGCTGATTGCCCTCCACCAGATCAGGCTGCCCAGAGTCCCATCTAACCTGGCCTTGAGCACTTCAAGGTGGATGAGCCATCCACAACTTCTCTGGATAGCCCAGTTGCCTTCCAGTCCAGTTTCAAAAAGCTAATTTCCGAGGATATCCAATGCACGGATCCAAATGGCTCATCTCATTTATCCCAGTCCCTCCTGCCATCAAGCACCACATCCAGGACCTTCGCAGAGTGCATCCCAGAGCCGCACTCACACAATGCACAGGACATGTGGGTGTGCACAGCAGCCTGACCTCCCTAAAGCACCAGGCACAAGGTACAGCTGGGCTGTAAGAGCATAAATACCATCCTCTGTATTGGGCCAGCCGCACAGAAAGATGCCCTTTTAAAGCAGACTGACATTCGCTTAAAGCAAAGCTGTCTGCTATTACAGTTCCTTCAGACCAGCAGCAGTCAAAAAAAAAAAAGGGGGAAAAAAAAAAAAACAACCACCAAACCACCGACAAAAAACCCCACCCCCATGATTAACATTCATCTGCTTTAAAAGAAACTTTTTAAAATGTGTTTTTGTTCTCTGCGGCTTGTCGATCCCAGGCAAAAAGTCAAAACTGGGATTGAAACCAAGCAGCTGTAGCCAGGAGACTGTCACTTCTGGTTTCTCTTCCCTCAAGGATTAAAAAGTTACTTTTAATTAATGTTGTTTCAAGATGTCAAGCCCGGCGCTGCTGCCCTCAGCACTGTCTCCGAGGGCGGGCTCGCAGCATCATCTTGTTCCAGCCCTACATGCCCCATATGGGGTCAGCCCCAGGGCTGGGCAATGCTGCCTATGTGCATTCATGGATCTGCTTGTGTGGGAAAAAGCCTGGCTTGGAAGCGTGCTTGCTCAGCCCCGACCCCCGTGCACAGGTTGAGCATCTATTGCAAAAATATTTTCATTGCCTGAGCTCCCTGGGGAGATGCATTGATCCTCAGCAAGCACTGAAAGCCTGTTTCATGTATGGAGAAATCCCCTCCTAGCCCAAACATCAAAACATCTGAGTGTGAGTCCAGCGTTGCAGAGTTCTGCCGGATTATTCCTGGACTATACACAAGCTGGATGCTAAACACACACCGGGGTGTATGACTAACACATGTCGCTTCCTTCCTGCATGCTCTGGCAGCGAGTTCAATTGAAACAGGGCTGTCTGAAAAATCCTGCCCCGAAAGGTCAGACACAGAGAGTGTCTCGGTCCTTCTGGAGTTTCACAGAGAATCTGGTATGAGGGAAAATTATGGCGAGCAAAAAGCGAAGCAGAAATGTGACCACAGCCCTGACCTCTGGTTGAAAATGCCTCGTTGCTAGCTCAACCACAGGCAGACAGACATGATTTAATCCAACTTTTTCATTCCTCTTGCTGCACAGTGGTTGCTAGCTCCTTTGCTGCTCCTCGGGGTATGAAACATTTTTTATCCACCCACGATAGCCAAGGTACATACGCCACAACCACCAACTATGAATTTATTCAAGGTGTGCTTAGAACTTGGCCAATAAAACGTGAAACGGTTTAAGATTCCCTGGAACATTTTTAAATCATGCGTCCAAGGAGTCATATATCTGTGCAGGCATTTGCAGAAAGGGACAATGCCAAATGTGCCAGGGAGCTCCCTAAAAAAAGGCTTGGAGAAATGGGAAGACCCGAAGTGGGGTCCCCAGTTCTCCTGGAAAAAAACAGCAAAAACTTCCTACTATTATAAACTTTCTTACTATTGCATTTTTAGTTCTTTGTTGCAGAATGTGTAGCTCGTGGGAAGTAAGCTGTGTAAATTGTTCCCTGTACAAGCCCACCAATCTGCAAACAACTCAAAGTCAGCAATCACAAAGCAAATGATTACAATTAAAGTAAGCAAGTCCCGTCATTGTTCTGAGATGGGTGACACGAGAGGACTTACCTCTGCGTATAACATGGAAAACGTTCATCAGCTTGGGATCATCTCACTCCACTGAACAAACAGGAGGATTGGAGCCATGTGACCACATTTAAAAAAAGGGGATAGAGAGGGAGCAAGGAAAAAAAAAAGAGCGAGAGCGGGTGATCCCATTCATCTATAGATTGTTGAGGGTCGACATAATGAGTTCTGCAAACTGGACCAAGCAGCTCTGCAAGGCATTATTGCTAGTAAATAAATCACTTAGCAGGAGAAGAAAATGCATGTATAAATCTTCTGTGCTGGTAGAAGACATGTTTCACTAGCAACTACCTCCTGAATAACATGCCAAGAAAGCCAATAGAGAGAGTTTGTGAATGCTTGTCCAAAGCTTCTTAGCAAACTGTCATATTGATCTAGCACAGCCTAAGGAAGCCTAAGAAGACTCAAGGAGTTTGGGCAAATGCTTGTATTAGTGTTCCCCTCCTCTTAAGAGTTTGCTGAGACGGCACTTCAGTGTTTCCCAAGTAGTGCACCTCCGACCCTGGCAATCCATCAAGTGAATGCAAATTGTGGACCAGACAAAACCAGGCAAACAGCAATGCTGCTTAATAATAATGTACTCCCAAAGAGAAGGACTTCCTCTACAATGATTGCTGTGTACACATTTAAACTAAACACCCAAACTTCTTATTAGCCTCATCATGATTTGTGTTTTTGTTCCCTTTGAAATGCTCCAAAGTAAATGGTACAAGTTTACTCAAGGCTAACCTCAAACAGTAGGCTTTCTGAACTGTGCAAACGAACAAAAGTTGGGCTATATATAGATAGTCCACATTTATTATATGGCCCTTTTGAAAACCAACACCCAGCAAAGAAGAGCTAAGGAGCATGTTTGAAAAGAAAATAATCTCCGTAATCACTACTCTCTCCACATTCGGCCTGACTGAGCCTAATTTGGTGGGGATCACTCAGGACAAAGCCATGGGGCAGCTTCCTTAAAGGTCCACCTCCAGCCATGTAATTAGTGGGAGTCAGCTCGAGTCAGAGTTTTCTTCCCATCTGCACAAGGTATTCCTGCTGCCTAAAATGTTGGTCTCTTTCTCAAAGCCATTACAAAAGAGGAGGAAAGAAAGAAAAAGGGCTCTGTAGTGCTTATTTATATGTTGCGTATTAAACACTGAAAGTGGTCCCAGGAGTGTGGGGGTAGCCCAAAATATCACAGAGCCAGGGCTGACCTTCTGCAAAAGCGCTTTCAGTGTGGCTCTTAATAAATGTGGTTATTACAGAGTGTTTGTTTTAAAATCCTCTTAATGGATCGAGCAGACCTACGTTGAAAAACTCACTAAATTATATTTAACCTTGTTAATTTAACTCAAGAATTAATGATTATATTCTAATGAGCTTTCCATTCATGGCTTTTCACTTGGATTCGCAAAATCTCTTCTGTACAATGGTTTTCCTACTTGTTATAATGGGATCATTATCAAAGTATCTAAGTGCTTAGATTTCACCTGACTTGTACCGTCGCTACTGGATTTTTTAGTTTAGAAAGGAAAAACATTGCCACACACATGCTGAGATTTGTTGTGGGCTCATGAGCAATATCAATATATGAAAAACAGAATGTGTGCTGGCTGATATGCATTGGCAGTAATATCCCTCATTGGAGAGCATCAAAATCACTTTTTCTGTGGAGTCAGACCAAACCCATGTTTGAATCACTGCCTTCAAAGATTCATTCCAAAACATGTGTAGGAGTCTAAGGCAAAAAAAAAACCCAAACAGATTAAAAATCCATTAGTAGAAAAATGAATAAGCAAATCAGCAGGTACATCCAAATCTGCTTTAATTCCTCCATCTTCTCAGCCATTTGGAGCTCATTCTTAAGCACTTTGGAAATCTTTAGTGGCGAGCACTCATGCTATAGTAGTCAGTCAGCTGTGAAGTGGCACCTGTTGACACCCACAGATGTGATAGCACAAAAATATCCACTCTGATAAAGTGCAAGGTGGACATAATGCAGCCAGAGAGCTGTCACCATGTCCTGTCAGACAAAAAAACAACGTATCTCACCGAAGCTTTTGTTTAAATGTAGTCGATGATGGGTCATCCTGACCACTCAGTCATACACAGTCACTGTAAGCATCACTGGAACAAGACATCATAATGTTGCTGCAGGGGTACTGCCCAAGCCAAGAAAAAGGAAAAAAAAAAAAAAAAAAAAAAAAGAAAATAAAAAAATTTGGCATCACAGAACAATTTGAGCTGATTCCTAAGCAACTGGGCCAAAAGCATCAGAGCTCATTATGAAATAGCAGGGCTTTGCCAAAACAGATCCTGAGGGTGGGTTTCAACATCATTTACATCACAAATAGTAAAACTGGCAACCTGTTGGTGACTTTGGGAAACACTCTGCCAGAAATAAAATATGACCAACACGAGCATCATCCCTCAAACACTCAACAGAGCAAAAGCAAGAAGTGAACCAACCGCAGCTTTGCTCTTGGCTCAAACTTCAGTCAACCGGAATGTCACTCAGTTTCCTTGGGACGCAGAAACCAGCCCAGCACGAGCTGGACCTTGTGTTAGTGAGCAAGGAGCAAGTTCTAGTGGGAATGGGCCAACGTTTTCCTGGCCTTGACTTAATGGGTGTAAATGTTTTTACATGTCTTTGCTTCCACTAATGTGTCTGAATACCACAGTTCCCAAGCAGGAAGCCATTGATGAATGGGTGTGTGCAAAACATAAATAGCCTGTTTATAGTATGCCATTCATTAGTATGAGGAGCACAGCATTCAAATGTCTGGGAGAACATCCCTCTGCCTCAAAGGGAAGCCACACTCCAAACCTGTACCCTATATAGAACAGGTTGAAGAGGGTGTAAGCCTCACCACACTCAGGAAAATCTATCAAGAGCATTTTAAGACATCTTGAAAGTCCAAGTTGAGACTCTATCTGTGCTGTTTCCAGATAGCTTGCACAAAATTCTCATGCTATTGAAATGTTCAGCATACCTGCTTCAAGCCAGATAATCTACAGTAATATAAATGCATTAAAATAGCAACTTTTCTGTTTAGTTTGGTTCATTTTTCTTTAATGTCTCTGACATAAAAGCTTCTATTGCTGAGATGCCACTGTCATCACCAGCATTCTCACCCAGGCATAGTCATTTCAGACCAGGAAGTATTCAACAAATTGGTGCTTCATTTACATTTCACTTTTTGGCTAAAAAAAATCACAGGTTCATAGAATATCCAAAGTTGTAAAGGAGCCACAAGGATCATCAAGTCCGACTGCAGGCTGCACACAGGACTACCCAAAAACCAAATCCTAAGTCTGAGAGCACTGTCCAGACACTCCTTGAACTCTGCCACTCGGGGCCATCCCAGCAGCCCTGGGCAGCCTGTTCCATGCCCACTGCCTTCTGTGCAGACCCTTACCCTAACCCCCAGCTGCCTCTCCGCTTCCTGTGAGAGCTGCAGCTACCATGAGGCCTCCACTCAGCTCCTCCGCTCTGAGCAAACCTAGGGAGCTCAGCTGCTCCTCATACATCTCGCCCTGCACCATTTTCGTAGCTCTCCTTTGAACGCTCTCTCATAGTTTTATATCCTTCTCATATTGTAGTGCCCAAAACTGCACACAGTGCTTGAGGTGAGGTCGCAGGACCCACCACAGTACATTTCTTGTAGCTCATGTGGCAGAATTGGGAAGCACGGGTTTTAATCAGAACAGGAACAGAGGCCGCGGATGTAATTTGCATTTGGAAGTTTGTCCCTGCTTACCATGGGACCCCAGGAAAACTCAGTCTGAACTTCTAAATGTCCTGGGCTTCAAGAGACTTCACAAGTCTTCTGTGAGGGAGATGAAAATGTTTGCACAAAATACCAATAAAAGTCAATCTCTTCCCACATCTCAAAGCTTTAATTTTTGCAAACATTCTAACGCATGGCTGCACTTAAGACTCAGGCAAATTAGATCTGTGATCCAAATTACAGCACATTCTTTTAGAGTTAGTCTGTTTTTCAATACAAACAAACTAGCAGCCCTGTAACTAAGAAACCATCTCCTCCTTCTCTCTCTCTACCTTATTTTAAGTTGCTGCCTAGAACCAGTGTCTGTGCAGAAGTACCACAAAGTTTTCCTACACTTTCGAGAAACCAAAGTAGTAAACTGAATTCAAAACAAGGAAATAAACAGAAAGGAACCACTGAAGGGAAATAGAACAACACTGCTATTACTATTCCTAATTTGGGTTTCAGAAGAAGCATTGACCTGGAAAGGATGCCACCTTAATGTGTCACATTGAGCTTAGGAAAAGAAGTTGTGGTATGAGAACCAAGCCAGTGCAACATGGCCACAACAATCAGAGAAGAGTCAAAGAGTACAAAGTTCTTCTGCTGAATGAGTCATCTCTCCAAAAGTACTCTTCTTCACCAGCACTGGAGCACCTTCCAGGTGCCACCAACAGATCTCAACCTTCAGAGCCATCAAGCGACTCCAGTCAGGTGTGCACAGATATAAGGAAAACCATAGCTAAGTTAATATATTTACTGCTGTTTATTACTATATTTACTAAAATAGTCTGTCAGTGCATTTATATGATGAATATATGAACAATGACTGAGCATCAGGACTTACAGCTGAGTAAGGGCTTCTGGGTTTGTCCCAGAACTGCTAATCACCATGGAAAAAAAAATCCCACCTAATTTCACATATGCAAATTGTAGCTTACAAGAGAATATAATTCCCATTATACTATTCAACAGACATGCTGCATGCGGTGTATTTCTGCCCACACCTGATGCTAAGTTAAAATGCATTCAGTTGCAAATCATCATTCTCTATACCCCTACTACACACCATGAATAGACAAAGTACGTAATTAGGGTCAAATTTCTATCTGATGGCCACCGAAAATATTTTGTTTGTTTTGGAAGGTTGCTGGGAGGGGAGCTGGGGGGGAACTTTGGTTCAAAAACAATGTTTATTTTGAGCAGTCTAGGCGGAACTGCAAAGCATTTCAAGAGCAAAGAGTATTTTCTTTGTTGAAATCTTCGAGCGAGTCTCGTAGCAGCGAACTGATGATAGGGTAGCATTCCCCAGTGCTAATTATAAGCAATGTATTAAATTTCATTCAATAGCAAAGTCGCATAGAAACACAAAAGAAAAGCTACTGCACAGCTAAAATACCCCAAGTTGTTAATGAAGTAGCTGAAATAACATACTGGCTTGGTCAAATCTGCTAACATAAAAGATGCATTTATATTGGAGTGATGCATGGAAAGAAGATGACAAAACTACTTCTTTGCAATAGTAAACGATTAAAGGCAATGAAGACTTCATACAGCTGAGAGGACTTCTTATGTTTCTCAGCTCTTACAGAGCATATCATGTGAGCTCTGATAAAGAGTTTGTATACAAGGGAAAAGCATCCCTAACAGCAAAGATTCTCCTAAAAACATATACAAACAAAATTCTGTGAGCGGAAAGCCCCTACATATACACAACCAATTCAGTTAAACCGAACAACTGGCTCAGTCTCTGGATGAGAAGGTACCACTGGTCATTTAAAAAGCACAGCAATTGGAAAACAATCTCATCTCCAAAACGTGAATACAAATAAGGATCAAGAGGCATTCCCGGATTCTGGAAACACAGCAGCTCACAGGGATGTTGGGGGATAAATATTTTGGTTGAAGGTACAATGACACCACTGCTCATCTCGCCCACAAGCAGCTGCTGAGCTGTCTTGGAGGCATGCTGATTTCTAGCTGTTATTTAATGGGATTACTCGTTACTACTCAACAAGAGTACTTGTAACACATTTTTGCCCCTTGAGACTGAAACTATTCAAGTTTAGATGGATTTCAAGATGCAGTTTTTCATATTCTTTGTCCTTAGTATGCCACTCCAGATTGGTACCCATAATCCACTGATAGGGAACATTTACTAACATGTAAATAAAGTTATTTTTGCAACACTGAGACAGCTTTCTGGATGACTGTATATTAAGAAGTTGCATTCATGCGGCGATATGACTGTACTCCACAACTGCTTAAGTCTCACAAATTCTCAGTAAGTGCATATTCTCTCTTCTCTTATTTCTGATGGAGAAATAGAAATGTTTTTTTTCTTCCCCAAATTTGTCCAAAAGGTCTTTCCAGCTTGCCTAACTGGGAACGCAACCCAAATTGTTCCCAGTACTCCTCTACATCTAATATAGTATTGCAAAAAGATCCTAGTACAGTGCTTATTGAAGCAGCTATAAGTCAGTAGCTATAAACTTACATTCTAAGAACTTTTCAGGGCACTCCCAGAGCACGCAAGCACAAAACTGTAACTGGTGGTCAAACAAGCAGTGAAACTTAGGACGTCCAGCACTTCTTGGTCATGCTGTTCTAAAAATTAGCAACTCCAGATCTTATATAGGGAAATAGTTCAAAATAACCCCTTTTCATAGTAATGCATCACCGCAGCAGATGAGGAATATCAGGACAAGTGAGCGACCAGCAACTAGGAGCCTCCTGCAGCAAAGCACCCAAATGGGCACCTGCTGAGCACCAGCTACTCACATGCAACAGGAAAGCTCAGGTGAAATGTCAGGCTGCTGGCCACAGTGGCTCCAACCCATTACCAGCAAAGAGGGAAGAGAAGCATCAAAGTAACACTATCAGAAGCAGATGTACATTAATTGTGAAGCAATAGCTGCTTCACTGGAGTTTGGATTGGGGAGATTACTATGCATCTAATTGCATCGTGAGCTCCAGAATACATAAACATGGCTCCCTATAGCTTAACATCAGGTTTTCTTGGTCTTTCATATGAATTGGGGATGTTTTTTTTTCCGCATCTGCCAAAATGTTAGCTGTTGACAAACTAGCCGAAGTGCTACCAGAGCATCTCTCATGAGCTGACTGCATACATCTGAACAGATACATTCCTCATTAATGTGCTATATTTCAAGCCAGAGAAAACAATGTATGTCGAGAGACTATAAAAAAAACAAGTACAAATGATCCAGGTCACCTATGATGAATATAAGCAGTATTACATGAAACATGACACATGGGCTCTCTCTTCTTGGAAGAAAAAAAGAAAAGGAGAAGTAGGAGAGCAGAGATGCAGAAGGGCTCCACTTTTTTATCTGTTCTTCTCTTCTAAAAGCTGACACAGCCAAGGAGACTTTTCAGAATTTTTTTTCCTTAATGTTTCGTACTCAGGATGCTCTCTCCCTCCCACCAGACACCACCTGTCCTGCAGGAACATCAAAAGAAACAGAGCTTTAATCCAGATTAGTCTCTAAACCCAGGATTAGGTTGATGGCTAAACTACAGAAAAGAACTCAATTGGTGAAGCAGGGGACCTGAGCAGGGTACTCCTGCCCTGCTGTCCATTCCTCCATCCTTGTGAGATGAAATTACATGATAAGAGCTTGTTCTGTCAAGAGCCAGGTTTGATCAGAACCAGAAACTCAGAAGATTGACCTGGGACAGAAATCTCAGCACTGAGAGATGCTGGCTCCAATGAGCTGCTTAAGTGCTCCCTTAAACCAAAACATTTGACTAATTCTGCTGACTGAAATTTCAGCAGTTAATTTAAGTCCCTTGTTGAAGTGGAGGTCGTGCAGGTTTCAGTTCTGTGTGCTTTGCCTGATTCTGCACACTTTTCTGAATAAAAAAGCAATTTATAATTTCGATAAGTTTTCAGCCTGCAAGTATATCCAGAAAGGTGCAAGTGAAAAAATACACAACAGCTCATAAATTACTATTATAGAAGGAATATACGACAAGCAATGCTCTCTGTATATTCATTAGCCCATGCCTACTTTGGAAACTAAATCTTGAGAGATTTTATAATTCATGCCCTTCTGCTCATCAAAACCTTTTTTATAGCAATCACTTTTCTGACAGATTCCCCCCTTCCTTCATTTGAGGTAAGCAGAGTTATGGAACAGCCACGCTACAAAAATACCTGCAAAGTAGCAGCTGCCCAGGAAAAGGCCTAGATATAATATGACTGCTGATTTTTGAACTGCTATGCATGTTGTGTATGCCTAGAAACATAACAAATGTGCACGGCTTGGCTTGTAGCACCTAATTTGCAATAATATTGAAGTCCCCCACAATAACTCATTTACTCTTATAATAAATATATAAAAAAAGACAAATTGCTACATTGAACATGCATTTTCTTCACTGCAAGTAGCTGCTACCCCAGGGAGAAAGCCCTGTGCTGCTAACTAATAGTAAATCCTTTGGAAAATCATGTGTCATAATGATGGACAACCAGGGAAAGGGTATTAAATAGATTTAGAGGTTAGATACTCTAACAAGAACAAAAGAGGCCTTTTGCAAGCTAGTACCAATCAGAACTGGCTCATTGGTATGATTAGCACCAAGTCCAAAGAAAGTTACCATTATAAGACAAGAGAAGAGGGAGAATTTAACCCAAAACCTTTCTAGGAAGATCATTTTGGGATAGGTTAACTCCACTAAAGATCAGAGAACTTTTCGGTTCTCAGGAGACTTTAGGAGACATCATGGTCTCTTCAAACTACTTTTAGGTTGGAGCGCCTTTTGCTCCATCTTTTTTCTGTTATCTATTGGCATCTCAGACTACAGCATATCTGAGTCAGAATGTATTACCATTACCTGACTACAGCTAAAAATACAGACGGTTTGAAAACACACCTGATGGACAGAGAGAAGTTGTGCTACCTATGAACTGAGGCAACACAGGATAACAACATGATTTTGTTTCACCTTTAGCAGACTGCGCACATGCATAAATTTATCCATGGGGGTGATTTTGGGGGGCTGGAATGAGATCTAAATACTAGTTTTCCAAAGAACTGTGCAAAATGAAATGATCACGTTCAGGCCTGATTTTGGCTTCAATGGATTTCCACCAACACTTTCTAATTAGATTTGATACAGTAGGGCGTGGGAACCTTAATTTATCATAACTGTCTAAAGTTTATTTCAATCAGAAGCAAAGGAACAGCACAACCCTGACAGAAACAAAGAGAAAGAGTCTTTTAATTTGTATTTTTGTGGACTCCCTGGTATCTTTCATATCTGCAGAACACCCAGCTGTTCCCGACTGGCTCCAAGTTTCTTCCTCCAGACCATTTTCTATTGTTTCAGATACATCAGCCTGTAGTGATTTATCGCTATTTTGTGATCATTATCAGTTTACTATTTTAACCAATACACCATAAATCAAAAAGAAGAATGTTAGGTGGGTCTTCATAGTGTAGCTTTCATTCATTACCTGCAAAGATTATAGCCATTTCATAAAAACCAATATCAGAGAAAGAAGTTTATTGGCAAGGACCACTGAAATTCATTTCATGCTTCAAAAGTTTGTGATTGGTCTGGTAAGAAAAAAGCCTCAATTGTTGGAAATAATTTTTTCTTTTAAACCAGCAAACACCCAAGACTGCGCTATGTCAATTGTACACTGCACTTTCTACTCAAATGCAATGGAGACTATTCCATATCTGTCCTTGTAAAACCCACTGTGCTTACTATTCATGAACCGCTGGAGAGAGATACGTAAAAGCAGGGTACCAATACATTATGCCTGCTGCTCTGCAGAGCTGTGACATTCTGAAACCAGACTTTGGGAAAGTCAGCTGAACACCTGCCATAATGCTTCACACTTGCATGGGGAATATAATAAAGGGAGTGATATGGGGCTATTTGGAAGTTGACTCTAGATCAAAACCAAAAAGTGTGCCCTGCTTGACTCTCTGTGGAGAAGTGAGCGAATTGAGTCAAATTCCTTTTGACAGTGTTTGTCTTAAACTGGTTGTATGCTGTCTTGATTTGTTCTGGATTCCTCTCCAAATTGCCAAGAAACTTCTCAGGCTAGTCCAAGTCTCCCCTTCCCATTCCTCACTGGATCTCAAAATACTCTGAAGGTTTTAAATCATCATTCAGTGTCCTGGTCTAATACCCTGCTACAAATGAAATATTCACTCTCTAATTTGGTCAAACCTTGTATCTACCTTGGTTGTCCCAGTCTGACAATTCCCTTCTAAATTTTTTAATCTTCCATGAATTTGTGTACTCAGACAAATCTATCTTCAGCAATTACAGGGTCTTGATCTCTAGCAGTTATCCTCTCAGTCACCTCCAGCGTAGAAGTACCAGCAGAGCCACAGGTCCCACCCAGACAGAAGCAGCAGGGACTGAACCTTGGCCTTCCCAAATCTGGAGCAGAGCTCCCACCTGGGCCAGTCGCCTTCTTCCAGAAGAATGGATCTGGGTCCACAGTCACACTGGGTTGGGAAAGATGTGGGCTAATCTCAGTCCCCAGGTGGGCACTTAGCAGCATTAGCAGACAGCTGGGGTTGGGGCAGACCTGCCCTGCAGCCCTACCTTGAATACCATCTGATTTGGAGCCCTTCTGTTAGGGGGTCTGCCTCGCTCCCTGGCAGCGTACGCATTTTGTGAGGTCTCATTAGCTGCACCATGGGGAAGAGCTTGAAGGACTGACACGCACAACTTTTAAACTTCTCTTCCTATTTTCTTCTTTCCCAAAGAGAATAAACTCAGTCGTCTCTTCTTTAGCCTCCTCTCCCCATCCAGACTCCCAGGAGCGTGCATCAAACTTGGGTTGCACAGAAAGCACAAACACACACCGCTAATTTACACTTTAAGAGGCAGAAGAGAAACCTTTCTCTTCGACTTACCATTTGTTACTCGAATGCCTTTCACCCTGTCAGTTACTGGGGGAAAGCTGCTGAACTGGAGCCATAGCGCTCCTGCACAAGGTTTCTTGATGTAGCATACGGACTGAACATCAAGTGGACGGCTGTGCACAAAGGTGTGGTTACCATGAATCATTTATTACTCCAGCTAAAGCTTTAGGAACAACATTCACTAATGTAAAAGATAACTTGACTCTGGGAATACTGCTGTCACGCTGGCTGCATATTTTACAAGGGGAAAAGATTCCTTTAGGTTTGTTTGTTGCATTAACCCTTTCAAGCATGCACTATTCCTGCAAGGACAGTTTGATCTTTTGTTTCCCTGCAAGCAGAGAATACCAAGCGGCACTCACAGTTCCTATTTAAGTTTCTATATGGTACCCAACCATGCGAAAAGACTTGAGGACCTAGAAAATGTTGGAAAAGAAAGTTTTCAGCAAAGGCAGGAGCAGCACATCTTTATTTCTGTCTATATACAATTGTACAGCTACCTTGAAGACACTTGAGCTACACTGAAAGATTATAAATAACAACAGTGGAAAACAGCATGTCCTGTCCTCTGCACATCAACAGAACATAACTTCGGCCAGAATTTATCTCAGGGCAAGCATACATACAAGGTAGGAAAGTTTCCCCTTATTCAATAATAGATATTAAATTAATGATTCCCTAAATCTCTCCAGAATACCTCCTTAATCACTCCCAGTTGGTGGTTTGATGTTAAGAAGAAGCTTGTGCACCGATCAGCGCAACAGCATGGCACAGAGGTACACACCACACATTCCTGCTGGGAGACCACTGCCAAACACACAGAATTTATACTCTTCTGTACAGAAAGAGCAGCCAGATAACTTCAATCTGAATGACCTTCCCTTTAGATTAAGAAGAACACGAAGGACTACTCCAATTGCATGTCTTTCTCTGACAGTCTGTGCTGAGATTAATGCTAAACAGTTACCTGTCTCTGTAAGGAGCAAAGAGCGTACAAATTTAAACACATAATATACATGGTACAACAGCCAAGTTCAGTGATGCCCATTCTGCCTCTAGCTGCAATTTGTGACTTTCCAAAAAGCTTAGATTACTGTCACTGACACCTCCTAAAGCTTGGCTATTTATTTGTGTTCCTCCGGCCCACAGAAATAGCTCAAGAAATATGGAAACCTTTTTCTCAGCCACTAGTGTGTCAGCCAGCCAGGCCCTATGGGATAGTCCCTTAGAAGCCTCCTCAGGATGGCTAATTGGCTAATTGCTGAACATCACTGAATATTCATTCTTCCACTGAGGCTGCTCATCAGGAGCTGAAACACACAGGCTTGGGCAGTGGGAAACAGGAGCTACGTGCTACCTCAGCTGTCTGGTAGCATGCTGGCAATGCGCTCAGCCAATTTGCTAAGACCAAGCAGAAGAAAACTCACATTGGAAGGTGCATCTTCAATGGCAGCCCTCCCCCTGCAGCCACCCGGAGCTCATTCCACACATCTATAATGAATCAGGCTCCAGCTCATTAATAAAAAATGACAAGTCATCGTCTCACTGAATCCTCCACGCTGGAACAGCATGCAGATAAAACCCCCAACTCTCTCTCCTCAATTCCTCTGTGGCCCAGCAGCTAATGAGACTAAAAGATGGACAGGACAAAGTGAGCTGCAATTGCAACAGAACTTAACTCACGAGGGAAGGGGAAATAACCTTCTCATTACAGTCATATGACTTAAATTTTAATGCCTTTTTTTTTTTTTTTTTAATCTATACTAACTAGAAGGCAGGATCAGAGGCCTTGGTAGAGCCACCACCCAGGTCAGTGAGTTGTAGGAGTGTCATGAGACAAAGAAGTTGAGCTCTGCCATAGTAATGAGCCGATCCTTGCTTCAGATCCAAGATGAGCCAACGTTAATTCAGAACTGCAAGATTTCTAAGCATTAACAAAACTCAAATACTAGGAAAGTAAGATAAGATAAGCAACCTAATGAGATCTGAAGACACCAAACTCCCTCTGGGGATTTTCTGGTCACAGACACTTCAGTCTTTCCTCTTCACCTCTCCTTCATCTCCTGCATCTCCAACTCACTGCCACCATGTTTCCTCATTTCCAAGTGAGATGAGGGATCAACAGAAAGAAATGATAAAAACAAATTGCATTGTCTATTTGATATTGGTAACTACATCCAGCAACATCCTTACTTAATAATCTTGAGCTACACAGTGGAGAACATACAGATTACAGATCACAATTTCATATATACAGCACCAACTTCATTCTGCCTAGCATCCTTCATGGAAACTGTTTCTCATGAATATTTTACAGAATTAGCAAGATAAATAACACAGAAAGGGGATGAGAAGAGAAACAGACTGATAATGTTAGGAAGGGAAAGTTTCCCTCTGAGCTGTGGAAGGCGACAGGAGATGGATGGGAAGGTCAGCAGTCTGATCAGCAATGAACGACGCGAGAGGCAACCCACCTGTGGACAGAGTGCAATGTGTCCCTGCATCAACCTCACTTCTAAAGTCGGTCCTGAGTTGCTGCCTTCCCTTTCTGCCGAGTTTTGGTTTTAATCCCTTTAATTTGCACATGATGGAGTCTGTTACAGTGCTGTAGGTCTGTGGTTCAAACCCCACGGGTGGTTGCAAGCGAAATAGAAATATCGTATTTGGGTATAGTGGAGCTGGGGTTTTCTATTAAGAAAACAAAGAAATTTCACTTTGGAAAATCAGGAAGAAAAAAAAAAACTTTCTTGTACTAGACAAATGAGGCGATCAATTCAAGAGTTCCAAAGAAAATGCAAATGTTTGGGCTGCCCAGACTATCTTTGGTACATAAACACAGAATTAATTACATAGTGACACATCATTTTCATCCCCAGAGCCTTTGCCTTAACCTCAAGGGAATCAGCTGACCAGGGCAGATGCTCTAGGAGGTAAATAAGGGAAGACAGTTGTTAGGGTGATACAAGGAGGGGGTGCAGCACTACACCAGCCTTCAAAAGTAAAATATGGCTAAGTACTGGTGGGCAGCTGGGATTTTTAGCTCTAGGGTGATATATAACATTAGCTCATAGCTATTTGTAATGCGATAGCGCTATCTAAAGCTCCAGTAAAAACCATCTCTGCCCCACTGTTTGTGAGGAGATGACCCAGGTCCAAAGAGGCTGTAGTCACAGCACATGACAAAACACAACCAGGGATCGGGGTGGAGTAAAATCACGATAAGGCTGAGATAATGAGGGCTGGTGCTAAAAAGCTACGGTTAAAATGTGCCAGCTGTTCTGTCATTCCCCAAAGCTGGATCTGAGCTTAGCGATGCTACTGCTAGTTCGGACCAGGCCAAAAACATGGATGATTCAACAGGAAGACCAGGAACCGCCTGTATCCCAAACATCTCCAGCCAGCCCACCCCTACAGCAGGAATAATGAAGTCAGCTCTGCAAACAAAAGTTGTGCATCTGCCAGTTGAGACTGCAGATTGCACATTCCTGCACCACGACCAGACAACGGAAAAAAGAGCAGCGCGTTGTCCCGGGGTCAAGTATTCTTTTCTCTCTCTCCCTTGTGTGCTGTACACAGAGGGAAATTGTATTTGCTTTCTGGAAAATATTTATTCATTTGAGGCAAAAAAAAAAAGAAAGAAAAAAGAAAAAGAAGAAAAAAGAAAAAGAAGCAGCCTCGACCCTTCACATTTAAATAAAAAAAAAAATCTCTAAGAATTAAGATCATCTCTCAAGGGGCTTTTTTTTTTTTTTTTTTTTTTTTTTTGACTGTGAAGACTTATGTTTTTTGAGTGTGCAGAAATGCTGAATTGGCAGTGTGATCTGCCTGCCAAACTCCCCGTAGACCCCCTCCACACACACACTCCCACCCCCAATTTACGGAGCATGAGCTTTCCCACAAAGCACGAGATGTCTTCAAAATGGGAAGGGTCAGGCCCTTCAAATGCAGACCAAATAACAATTCTGTTTTAATTTCATGCGTGTTCAGGGTGTCTTTCACATTTGCAAACCAGTGGCTACAGACCACTACTGTACTGTACCAGGCAGCCTGACTTCTACCTAGTTTTTCTAGCTTTATATATCTGCTGAAAGTGATACAAGCAAATAAACACCACCTGAATCCTATCTTAAATGAGGAGCTCTCCCTGGGCATGCAGCTATGGGTGAACTCCCAGCCCCAGAACCCAGGAGCAGCCCCTGTCTCACACAAACCAAGGCTTAGCATCTGGAAATGATATATGGGGACTTTGGCATCCACAGTGCAAATCACACAGACTGTTCAGGCAATGACGAACTCAAACTTCTTGTACACTAAAACTTACTGACTTTTTGCAGAAGTTTTTCAAGTCCATAGAGTTACAATGTCACTGCAGCTGTAGGTGGTCTAAGTTTGGAGGCTCACTACACATCACTCCCATTGCACAAAACAGCAAACAGGAACACGAAGAGTGGGTGCATCTGAAGCACCCAGTGCTAATTCAACTCACACTTCACTTCTTCCCTCCTTGTGCTGTTATCTGGGACTTTCACTGTCATTTTTTCTCACCAGTAAGAGTTGAACCATTGCCACGTGCATTAGAAAATCCCAGTTGTGATGACTTGCTCAAAACACGGTTAGCTTGTGACAGACCATAACTCCTGAATCCTAGACAAATGCTTAAAAAATAAAAAAAATAAAAAAATCACACTTTTTCCCAAAGCCAAAGCAGATCACTTGGTTCCTGCAGCTCACCAGGGCAGCTTGGGAAGACCATGCTTGCATGTCACCAGATATGATGGCCCTCCCAGTGAGCCACTCCATACTCTGCACATGGCAATGAGGAAGTTGATATGGTACTGACATGCAGGTCACACCACAAGCAATAGAGAAAGGACCACACAAAACCCAGGGGAGAAAACAGAGAGGACTTACTCTGAGGTCGCTCGTGTCTACCAGGCTCGTGTCTGCCCCTCCATGCAGGTGGAGACAGGAGTGATGTCTGGGTGCCATAAGGGCCACCACATTCCTCAGCAGTGTCCAGCACCATCAAACGCAGCCTCGAGGTTCTTATGGAGCATCAAAATGGCCTCAGCTCACTGCCCCACTGCATCAGGCTGGTACTCCTGGAAGTCAGCAAAGCCACTGAGAGGTTCAAATGCTGTTCTGCCTGGCTGTCCAGACCTGTTGCTACGACCATTATAAATGAAGGTCCTCATCAAAGAAACGCCAACAGTTGCGTGGAGTTTGGAGAAGTATGGGAAGAATCCTTCATTGCACAGGGCAGCAGTCTTAGAGTGTGGGAGAGACATATGGTAAAGGAAGGAGAGAAATGTGTTCTTGACCTGCTCTTTTATTTCAGACCATTCCCCAACCTATTTCAAATCCCACACTGGTGACAAAAGGAGAAGGGAAAAAAAAGGAAAAGAAAGAAAAAAAAGAGTTGCATTTTCTACGCAGGGTTTCAGCCTCTTGGACTCGTTTATTTTACGAAATCAAGTATGCGAATCTTAATGTGCTGTACAGAGGGAATTCAAAGCCCCTTCTTCACCCACTAAACTTGATCTGAGGCTCCACTTGACAACACTGATAAATACGTTGTACTGCATTATTCATGCCCTTCCCTTCCTGCCTCTGCCTGGCAAGCATGGTGCTGCTGGTGTAAAGCTGCAAGCCAGGAGTGCAGAGCCCTGACCTGCACCAGTACCTGCCTTAAATACCAGGCAAACAAGATACAAGTGACATCAGCTGTCTCTCCTCCTCCAGGGGGGTCTGAGAGGGGGCTCACAGGCTCTGCAGCTGGAAGCTGCCACACAGGGCTCGGGCTGCAGCTGTATCAAATAAAGCACTTGGGTAAGGGGAGACAACACTCCAGTGCTAAAAACATCTGAAAGCTGAAATTCTGCTGATGAGCGTCAGGAGATCAGTGGTTTACAATGTGAGCTACATTCCTTCAGTTACTCATCATCATCATAATCATCATTATAAATCTTGGCAACCAGCAAAAAACATCCATTGTTTCTAACCCTCATTTCTTTCCCCTCCAGATCTGCAGACTTAGTGACGAGAATATTTTGTTGTGGTTTAATCCTCAGTGGTTTATCCCGGCTATGTAGGGGACCACCTCCGATGAAGACATTTTGCTGCAGCAACACAGAAGGAGCAACAGTGTTCAGCTGCCAACTAGGGACAACCAACAACCTCAGATTCTTCTCTTCCATGCCAGTGAAGGAGTTTCCAGGTTCTTCCTCTGATGCCATGACCTCAGCCTCTCTGAGCTTCAGGTTTCCCATTTGTACACCACCAGCAACATGACCCAAACTGGCCTTATGTGGTTTCTGGAAAGCTCTCATGCTAAGCTGCATAGAAATACTATCTCATCTAAGGTTTTTCTACTACAATATACATCTTGCTCCAACAGGCAAAGGCATTAAGTCCTAATGAAAATGAGAGTCAAGTCACGTGTACGCTCCCTGCAACAAGTCAGGGATCCACAGAAGTTTCAGGCTACTTAAAGAAAGGTAAACCATGAAAACACATGTATGCATGTGTATGCATACGTAAGTATGCGCACTTTCCATGGGGAGAAGCCTTTACGGCAGTGAGCAGCACGACTCAGCCATCACAGCATCTAACCCTTCAGCCTGGTACGCTGAGATGCTGCCACATCACTGATAAATGAGGCAAAAATGCTAGAGCTTCATGGGGCTTTGGGCTGCCTGATCTAGTGGCTGGCAATCCTGCCCATGGCAGGAGGTTGGTGCCCAATGGTTTTTAAGGCCTTTACCAACCTAAGCCATTCTGTGCTGATTTATGAAGAGTCAGACAAGACTGTGCCATCACGTCACAATGCTCAGGACACATTAGGACTTGAGCAGTAAAGAGAAAGGACCACAAATGCAGAATATCCTGGAAAGCTGCAGCAGAGCCCAATCCCTAATGCAATCTAGGAAGCTGGGAAACCTTCAAGAGCAGCACTGTCCCACCAAAACGACATCCACGTGGTTACCCGCCCGAATGGTACGTTTTGGCCGCACAACTGTTCAGAAGAAGCCAAAGGAAAAAAACTGCAGGATGACAGGAGATCTGTGTAGTCACTTTTAACAGCTTAAAGATTCCCTCTACCACGTCTGTTATAATAACTAATACCCGACGCAGCTGCCAGTTTGATCCTTATTAAAACGAACTGTGTGTGTTCATTTCTCGTAGGAACACTGGTGTCTCAATTCTGGGAACCAACTGAGATTTGGGAGGCTCTGTGGCTTGGGGCAAAGAGCTCATTTTAACGAGCTTTGCCAAGTCAGGACTGTGAATGGTTTTCCCCACTTATAGCCTCCAGACCTTTATTATGCTTGGGATGCAACATATACCCAGCTCCACCTCTGCCAGACCAAAGCTGCTGCTTTGCCTATGAGTCATAGCAGGCAGAAGTGCATATTCTCCACTCTGTACCTGCCCTGGGATAAACTTTCCTGCAGTTCAGAGGCTCCTGATAGGGGAAGGGATGAGATAGGAGACTTCTGAAGCCGGGTGGAGGAGCTGGCGACCTCCCAGCCCATTCTTTACACCATTAATTGTTCCCGTTGCTCCCATGATTTGCTCAGTACAGCCATACCCGACACCCATGGGATGATGGAGGTGAGCTGCCTTTGGTGCAAGCAGCAAGGCTGAGCTGCTAGCTCAGGCATGGGACAGGGAATTCTCCACGCAGCTGCAGTGGGTTTTGCAACCCGTGCACGGCCCTGGGCTGCTGCAGTTCTGCTGCTGCCCTTATCTGAACAATGAGTTTAAAGCTAAGCTCAGGGATTTCTGTGTTACCTGGTAGTTGCTTAGTCATTGGATTTTTCCTTTCAGCTTGTGATCTTCTGGTCTGGTTTTAGCCTGAAGTCCCAGTCTGGCTGGTCGGTACATCGAGTCCAAGCTGCTGGATATGTAATCTCACAGAGCATCAGTCCCTTCCCAGGACACAGCACTTGAAAGGGATGCATCTGCCCCACAGAGCCCCAACCAAGATCTGATTCATCCCCACATCCAGTGGTGCTGGGATCTCTGGGTGTTTGGCTGCAGGCCATCGCCTTATTAAATACAATTATAAACTGGTGCTTCTACCACCAGATGAAGTTTGTACCTGTTAGATCAGGAAAAAACATACATATTGGAATACATTTCTCCTGATCTGACAAGTACAGACATTATCTATGCACCCAAACACACGCATGCATACATACATTAGCTTGCAACACATATCCTGCTTTCCCCTGCATTCAGACCCTGAAAGTTGAGGATTTCCTCCTCAAGTCATGATTTATTTGGTCTAACAAACTGCAAAACGTGATCATCAGCTTCAATAAATGCATTCTGCAGAGCCTGGAGAGGGAAGGTGACACACTGAAGTACCAGGTACTTGTTTCCCCAAGGCACCTCAAGCCAGGCTTGGGCACTCTTCACCCAGCAAACCATCTTCCCATACTGGAACCACTCTTGCTAAATCAATACAGGTAATTAGCCAGAGTAAGGGGATATGAATGTTCTCCTTTATAAACACTAGCTAATTAATTTTCATAGTGTCTCTACAGAGACAGGCAATATGATAACCATAATCTAAAATAAATGATGAGAACATTACTTTTATTGAACCCAGAGCATGAAGAGGAATTAGAAAAGCCCCACTAAAGCATACATATCATCACTAGACTACCCCTATGGTTTAAATACTCAGTTAACAAAACTCATAGACGAACATTTACTTTATCAGTGCCAAAAATAACTTGAAGCTCAGTACCAAAAATTCTCTCCCTGTTAATGCATATGGATTTTCTTTGCAGAACTTGGCATCCTCCCTCCTGTCCTCCTTCCCTCCCATTGAGTGCCCTGAGTGTAAGAGGACCAGTAGCATATTGGAACACCCCTTGAAATACTTTGAAAGTCTGATGTGCTGCTCTGAGGGCTCTGTGTTACGTAAAAGCCACATAAAACACAGCAGCAGTATCTTTGCGGCAAGGCTTGGCATGTGTGTACTGAATCAACATAATTATTTAGAATCCATCTCTCCGCATGTAATTTCTTTATCCTGCTATTGTGTTGCAAAGAATGAAAACCATGAAGAACTGATCAGCCGTGCACCCTCTCCTCCTCCTTAGTTTGTTTTTTATTGAAGTTAAAATAAATTATGGGTTGTGACAGAAGCAACCTGAAAACTGAAAACTGTGGGACCCTTAGCCATGAGAAATTACTGCAGACAAGAAATTAGCAGAAGACATAAAAGATCTCAGCATGTATGTATACATATATGTCTACTTTATCAAACAGTAAATAACCAAGTTAAACGATCATAGAGTCACAAGGGTTGGAAGAGGCTTCAAGACATCACTGAGCACAAAACCCCTGCTAAATCAGGCTCCCTACAATAGGTTGCACAGGTAGGTGTCCAGAGAGGTCTTGAATGTCTTCATAGAAGGATGAGCTTGGGAAAGGGAAAAGCTTACTTTGCTTGCTCTGAGGCAAGGTCCCGTTCATCTCTTTTCTTAAGGAGCAGGCTGAACTGCTGAGCCATGAATTCCTAAGCCACAGAAGAAATAGGAAAATGAGGAAATCACATCCTGTCAAAAGTGAGGAGTGCCATCACAGGCAGAAAGAAGCCTAAGAGGAAATCACAGTTCAAAACAGTCAAATAAATAAATAAGCAAAAGCAGAGAACTCATACTGGCAACTGCAAGAGCTTCTTCACAGCCACGCGCTTCCAATCATTCTCTCATCATTAAGAAACAGAGGACTAACTCTTATCAAAACAAATTTGTTAAGAAATATACAGAGTAGAACAATTGGTGACTCACGAACAATTGTAGTTACAACGAAAATCTCACAAATCACCTCCTCTGGGGAAAACAAAATGGATTTTCACTGTAACAATACTTACTGTACGTACTTCAGTGTCCACCAGCTAGGTACATTCTGCCCCACCAGAGCCACGCAGACACACTGTGAACTCTTTGCAAGACATGTTTCTACGCAGCCATTAAATGCAAGTGATTACTATGCAATCTCCCGTGGAAATCAAATGAATATAATAAAAATAGTTTCACATGTGCATAATATGGCACACAGATGCTCCTTATACAATATGAAGAGCCGTTACAGTATAACTCATCTACGATGATAATCGCTTCTTTCTTAAGGCCTGGAATCCCCAACCAGAAGACACATGTAGCTGCATGCCTGCTTTTGCATATGCAACTGCTGTCGCTGCAAGCATAAATTTAATATGCATATTGCTACATAAAAACCCAGTCATCTACAGACATGAATTTCTCCCAAGCGCTTTCCAGCTTCTCAACTCTCTGGACGTCTGGCATGCTGCTAACAGAGCCTGCTTTCACACTCTCCATTTATTTACTGCATTCCCCACGTGTAAAGAGGAGGAAACGCCCACACTTAACTGCCAGCAACTCTAGGAAACTGCAAAGGTGACGTGCAAAATCAATTACAACCTCACTGCGTTTCTTTTTTCCATTTGCTTACTCATTCAGCCCAACTCTTGCTCTCAAATTCAGCTTTGAGTCCATGTCTAAGTATCACTGAACTCAGCGGGGAACCCAGCAAAGCACACACAGGAGCAGAGCACTGATGCTTACAGGGTTAGGAACACAGCTCTGTGGAGCCCTGCAGACAAGAGCAAGAGGAATCAGGCTTCAGCCTCTGCCCTGCCTGGGCACTGCTGGCATTGTGCTTGTGGAGAATGTCAGCTCTGGGAAGCAAACCCACCCCACTAATGGCAGAAACATCCCCACATCCCATATTGAAGACGCAGAACAAAGCAGGCCACTGAGCATATAGAGCTTCAGACAAAGATGCATAGAGCTGCAGGAAAAAACATGCAGAACTTGTTCTTGTCCCTGACGTAGTACTGAAGATGTCGATAATGCTGTGTATTTAATTCACTTTTGAAAACCACGTTTTGGACATGCTGACTAACAAGAACAGGGAAATTTTTTGAAAGAGAAAGCTACCCATGCCTCTTAAGTAACAGGATGCTGAAGAATGTTGTTGAGTAAAATTTGCCAAACCTGCATTAAGGATAAATGCAAAGAATAAAAGGGCAGTTTGTAAGGGAGAAATGGAGGTATATGTGTTCCGAATTCCTCTGGAAGCTTTTGCAATCCAGCCCTTGTATACTATAGTAGGTGCCAAACTTCAAACACCTCCTAGTAAGCACTTGCAAAATTACCTGATAATCAAACCAGCAACAAGTTTTGCTACCTGTGGCTGTTGATTGTAAACATGTACAATTAACATAAGTAATAAAAATCAGAATAACAAAAACTGCGTAAATGTTTAATCATTCCTGTCTTACTCCCTTCCCTTAACTGGTGTTGTAGGAACATAAAGACCTCAACATTTTCTACTGCTCATTTTCAGGAAGTTCCTGCAAGGCAGTGAGGGACATCCTTCCAGCACTCACCAGGTCTGAGATCTTATGGAACAGCTGAGGAAATATCTACCATATATATCTACCTACTGAGGAAACATCTACCGTATTGGTAGATGGACTTGCGAGTCCTTAGTTTTCCTCATTGATTGGCCCAAATCAACTTTTACAAAGAACAACTTTTCTGCCCCCCCCTTATTTATTTGCAGAACATGAACACTTCCTTACCTCTTGATTTTCTAAACCACTCTAAACTCCTCAAAAACTACTATCAAACCAGTTACCTTGATGGAGATTGGGACAGGAAAAAGAGTAGAGAAGGAACTCTGCCAGGTGAGTTCGATAGGACCACGTGTGCAACCACCATAGTACTGCACAGGAACATCAGGCTCCCAGAAGCGCTCCCAGCAGCACTACGTTGATTTGTTTCAGGTTTTTAAATGAACAACAGAAAGTGAAAAAAATATATATATTTTTGCAGCAAAGCAATCAGTTTAAAAATCATTTGCAACTAGAGAAATAATATTTTAATAACTGGGGAATAAGGGAAGGCTAGCTTGCACTTAACCGGATCAGTTCCATCTGTTATTTTAAGGGGTGAAGCCTGAACTGAGAAATTTGTGTCACACAGAGGCCAGCAGGTTTGTGAACTCTATCAGGAGCTGCTTAACAGTTGGTCTTAATCGTTTTCCAAGGCACAAAGCCGAGATCAAGATGAATCTGTTTCCCACATTGTTTCCTCCCAACAGGGTTGGATTTCAGATTTGCCTGGATTAGAGTAAAGCCACCGGAATTCCCCACCTGGACATTAAGAAGGTTGGAGGCCTTGATTTCAAAGGCAAGTGGTATGCAGTAATTCCACCCCAGTCCCATAGGAGTACAACTTTCATTTCTAATCAGTAAATTGTCTTTGCTTTGTGCAAAACACATTTTTTTTTAAAGAAGAGGATGGAGATTTTATTACATCTTCCCTTAACTCTTATCATTTTCCTTCTGAGCCAACATATTTTTAGCTTGAATACTCATGAATTAAAAGCAGAATTATCAGTTCACTTTTTCTGGAGAAATTAATAGTAGCACTGAGATTTCTAAACCCCAGACCTCACCTACCTCACCCTGAATTTGCTCACGTCGCTTTTTCACATAATCAGTCTGGACTCAGGGTCTGTGCTGAGCTGTGCTTCCCACTGCATTTTACAACTGCAGAGACCAGTGACTCATGTGCACCTCTATCCTACAACCACTGAAGGTATGCACCTCTTCTAGCTTCAGAGCCAGAGAGGAGGAAGGTCTGAGCTTCTCAGTACACTCCTTGACCAAAGGAAGATCCTTCAAAAGGAGACTGATCCTGATCCCTTCACCCTCGCAGCCCCTTCATCCTCCTAGCTCCTAAAGTTCTGAGCAGAGACAGATGTACTGGCCAAAGAAAAAAGTTTAAAAAGAGAGTGAGAAAACATCAGTTTCCTGTTGGCTTTGTTGGTCTGGGGAATGAGTTTCGGTTCCAGAAGGAACACTTCTGCTGGTCTAAGCTGTACTGGAGGAGTTTGTTGATGCAGAGGAGGCTGGAGAGGCCTCTCTGAGATAATGTGAATGCCAAGCTCCAACTGATAGGAGATTTTCTTCCAGCAGACTGCCTGCAGGAGGAAAGGGGGTTACACCAACCAAACTAACAGCACCAAATCTGTCCTTCTGCCACTGCCCTCGGGGACAGCAGTACCCCTGGTGTGTCCCACAGGAGGCAAGGACATGTCCTGGAAAAGACCCAGTGTTTGTCTTGGCAGCCTCCAGCCCGTCTCAGTGTTTTATCCACTGAGCTCCAGCTTCCAATAGCTCCCCAAGAGGGTTTGCCCTGCCAAAGATCTTCCTGTTCCCTGTTCCAGTCAGTCAGGCTCAGTTTATTTTAATGGACTTCATAGGAAAAGCTTTGATTCTGACCCCAGCAAAGAAGTACTTGTGATGAGAGAAACAGAAACAAAGGCAACAGCTTTTGCAGCACCCATGTGGCTGGAAAGAGTATTCAAATACTATCACCTTGAGCCTGGAGGACTGAGACAGTTGCACAAGTCATCTCGGATGAGTCCCAGTAAAATCCTTTCAACCCCTCTGCCAAAAGTCAGGAGCCATGGGCTCATAGACGGGCACATGCAGTGCAGCTTGGGGCCGCTCCCAGAGTGACTGCTTCCACCTCGAATTCAGCTATCTGCTATCAACCCACTCATGGGGCTTGATGATTTACAATAGGCATTTAAGCCCATTGCCCAGCTTCATTTGCTTTAAACGTCTCTCTCAAGTGCAGCACTTGAGGACGCCGATGACAGACAAACTGCTCCAGCACTGCACAGTGAGCCACCGGCCATGGCCTGCCCATGGCTGCCCAGAGCCACCCTACACAGAACTTCCATTTACTCTAGCCAATGGGAAGGAAAGAGAGAGAAAAAAAACCTTAAATATCTGGGCAATTCCCCCAGGCCTTTCCATTTGTGCCATTGCAATGTAAGGTTGGCCACTTGCAGATCAAAATGCAATTTCTGAAGTCATCACATGAAGGAATGGCCATTTCCCTCCCTTGGTTGCAGTCTCCTTTTATGTCAGTGAGACCTTAAATAAGATGCAGGACTGGATATTGTTAAGAAGCAGTGGGATATCGCAATTTGGAGAAAATCTTACATTCACAGAAAAAAAAATAACCATATCCCTAGATTTAGAACAATAACAGAAAATGAAAACCACTGACTGTTCTTCCAAACAAGCCAGGGGTTCGCTTCGTTAGACCCAACCACATGTGAGGTACCACGCAAGAGCAACCCTAAATGCTAAATACATCATTGCCATCCTTACAGATCCACAGAATGATATTTGAAACTTTGTGAGAACACATTTTTTTATCTATCTGACAGCATGTGTTTTCAATACAGACATATTTGGGCCTGCACACTGCTATTTTAGTGCTAACGTTTACAAGTTTATTTGCTGAAGGCAATTTTTAAAGACATTTTGTCAGTGGCCAAGTCCAGCTCCCATTGAAGTGAACTGGAAGATTCCCACTGACCTCAATAGGAAACAGCTCAGTCGGTCAGGGTTTCTAAACTGCACAAATTGAAGAAACAATTCTTGGATTGAAAGAGGTTTCAGTAAGCCCAGAAGATCATCACCGCCATAGGAAATGACAGTGTTATCCATTAATAAGTATACATGGCCATGTAATTTCTTCTGTGGCTGCACCAGTGTAGCAGATTTGCACCCTTGTGCCATGGCTCACCTCCAGCTTCTGCCAAAGACCCGGTTTGCGGGGCTGTGCACTAACGCTTGGGCATGCCAGCCTGAGCGTAGATTAAGAATTAAAAGGAAAAAATGAAGAGGGGGAGGATGTTTTCAGTAATCCAAAGTGAAATTGCAAGAAATCCTCACATTCTTGAAATCAAGCGTATACACAAGTGCCTGGAGAAACTGTTTTACTCTCTTCTTTCAGATAATTATTTTCCTCTAGTTCATCACAACTCAGAAAATTTTGTTTAATATGTTTCTAATATTGCTACCTTTCTGTAGCTGTACTTCCTTCATTTCACTGCAGAAAGAGCTTAAAAATTCCTTGCAGACAGGTTTTTTTTCCTCTCTTTTTCTTGTTATAAAGTCTACACATGCTACAAGGGCACAAGGGATGGAAAAAGTATTTAATTAGTATTTCCAGAAATATCCTCGCCTAACCAATAATGAGGTCATGCCAGATCATAATCCTCCTCAAATACAAGAGACAAAGTGATTTCCTTTCATACAACATCCATTTTTTTGGGTGCAGCACCGACAGCTTTTCTGTGGTTTTAAAGGAGAAATGAAATCAAGTCAGTCTAAGAAGAGTAAGCCAACAAATGCCCAACATCTCTTCCTGTAAGATGAGTTTAGTAGGCTGCACCTCAGTGAAGACATGGGTGAGATTCTATACAACTAGAGAACAAAACACAACACCAACAGTGCAGGGAGGAAAGAGGCTTTAAAGCTGAGGAAACACTGAGAGCAAGTAGCCTTGCAATGCTTTTCAGGGGTGTCATTAATTTCTCCTTGCAGTGAGTTCAACAGCTTATGCAGGGCAAAAACTGTAACTTGAAAAAAAAGCATCCAGAGTCATCTGAATACATACAGAGCCTGAAAACCCTCCCAGCTCCCACAGCAGCTTATCCCACTACATCTTCAACTCTACTGCCAGGTGCAGACAGGAACAAAGCTCAGGTGGGCATGCCAGTTTAGCTCCCAGCTGCTTGTGGGTCATTGGCTTTTCCCTCATGGGGTGAGAGCCTGGAAAGTACAAAGCATTTTCTCTCCTCTAATTCTCCAAAACTGAAATAAAAAAATAGAGAACATTATCCAGTGTACTTGCCCTCCTCTTCTGCAAGCACACACCTTGCTTCACAGGGCAATGCTGATTTACTGACCAGACTTGGGAAGGCAGCGGCTCTGCTCCTGGCCCTCCCATCCCCCCGGGGTTTATTGTTGAGCTCTTGGAACATCAAGTACAGAATGTGAAGTAATTTAATGGTAGGGGAGGGGGGTGTTCGCCCTCCTTCTCTATCCCAATATGACTAAATTTATTGATTTTGGATTGCTGTAAATTATAATGTAATTATCCTGCTGCAGAAGCAGCTTTCCATTCCAGAAATTAAAAAGCAATTCAGGTAAATGATCTTTAGCTATCGTGGTGCATCCCTGCAGAACTCATTAAGCTGGGGGATTAGACAGCACACCAAAACTCTTACAGGGAGGATGACAACATTGAGAACTATCACTCCTGGACATACAGAAGTTCCATGGTTTTGTGAGAGGTAGTGGATACCCCATCCCTGGAGACATTCAAGGTCAGCCTGCATATTGCTTCACATGTCTTTCGCCAACATGGCCATTCCCAATCCTTGTGTCTGACCCAAAGGTGAAGTCTTGCCTGTGTAAAGTCTCCTGCTCCCAATTCAGTCAGTCATGGTGTTTCCCACTTACTGCCTGACACCACTGTGATGCTGCAAAACAGCCATTACCAGCCTTTGCGCCGAAGGCTGCTGCAGTTGGTGGCAGATGAAAGGAGACGTGCGCGTGTAGTTTGCACATCATTAAGTTCGTAAAACGCTTTGAGGATGAAATGTGCTACACAAATATAACAGGTTATTAAATTTCTTGGTGCCTTTTCCTTCATCTGCGGTAGTTTGTGCCCAAATCTGCTACTGCTTTTAGCTTCCCAGGGGAATTAGTTGTTGCCCTAGCCAATGAGCCCTGTGCACCTTCTGGCTGGTCCCGCACAGCTGCTACGCAGACACGGGTCCCACTGGCTCTGGGCTGAGCATGTGCAGCCTCTCCCTCATTTCCTTTGCTCCCACCACTCTTCCCTAACACAGCCCTTAACTGATACTGAAGGCAGCTACCATTCTTGAGAAGGGCAGTGCAGAGCCCCAGGATATCAGCCAAATACCGCAGAGATTTATAAACTTGTCAGCGTGGCCAGGCTACCCAGAAAAGAAGCCAAAATCTTCAGTTTAAAATCTCCTACACCTCCATAAATTTCAACTTTATCTGCAAGTTCTTCTCATTATGAAAGTTCACTAGTTCTGTTATTTTGCTTCTCGTAAGTACCATGCCCTAATTTGGGCATTTTTGCAACATTCAGCTGAATTATGGAGATATATGACATAACCCAGTAGTCTTCTCTCCTGTTAAAAGCAAACTGCTAACAGAAGTCTCATCCAAATCACAATATCTGGTCTCATTTATACCAGTGCGGGCCGCTGTCCCCCCGCCGGCGAGCGGTGATTGCAGTCAGGGCTATGGCAGAAGCACAGGACCTCACTTCACATCTCTCTTCTTTTTTGGGATGCAGACATGCTTTTTGAATTTCCTAAAAGGAGAGATTATTTGGTTTTGGCTGAGCATCTGAAACCACTCACAGGGCCACACAGAAGTTACCGAGTAAGCAGACGACATCCTCCTCTAAAACCCTTACGGACACAAACAGATTTTGGAAACATATACTTCAACCACCTCAGCAAATTGTTTCCCCATTGGTGCCACAAGCCCTGTGCTGCCCTGCTCCCTCTGCTTGGTTCTGCTCGCTGCATACAGCGAGGAAGATGCTAGCACTGGATTGAATCCACTCCACTTCTTTTGTATTGATTTGGATCATATAATTTGATCATGGCCATAGGCAGTTTTATTACTCTGATTTAGACAGAATCTTGCAGGGGTCCTTTTTATTTTTCCTTTTTTTCCATAAGAATGCACAATACACAGAAGCCCTTTTGTCATTCCAGCAAGAGGACAAGTTGTAGGATCTCCAGTTCTGCCTGAGAAGATGGTCAAGGGAAGCCCAGGGCAACCAGTGTCACCACTTCCCCAATCACAACCCCAGCCTCTCTCCTTTTATCCACCAACCTTTCAGAAACTCTCCATATTCCCAAGGAGTTTGCTAATGCAAACTGCTATCTGAACAAGCCATCACTTTGTGATCTGCGTGGAAAGAGATGAAAATCTGGACAGCTCTGTCATGCAGTTAAGGAAGATGAGGACACAGGGCCAGGCACGTTGCTACCAACCATCAGCATTCCCAGGACAGCTTAAGCCTGGGAACTGTGTTAGTATTCTCTGCAAGGCATCCAGCAGATATTAAATACCAGCCTCCCTCTCTGGAGAACCTGTTACCTCCTCATGCTTGACTGGGTGAATATAAGGGAGAGCCATAGTCGTATCTGTTACCTGAAGAGGCCAGATGATGCTTCTTGTTGCTGTCATTATCATACAAATTTCCTGAATGAAATCCTGCCTCTTTTGTTTTATCTGTTTTCTGTCTTGTTATGTGACAAGAACATGCTGTACCAATTACAAAAACAGGCCGATAAGAGACTCAAAAATTAATTTCTGTAACTTACCTAAGGGATTACTGTTTGAAACAGCACTGGGTCGTGGAATAACAGCGGCAATGACCACTGTCAGTCCTGCCCCATCACTGGCACATGGAGAAGTACTTTTGCACTGGGTCATGGGCTTAGAGGACAGTTTCATCAGAAGTCCAGTCATCTCTGTGTGGTAACCTCATCTTCACAAGCAACTTGGATTCTTCTGTCTTTACCTTTTGTGTTTTTCTGCACCGAGCCAATTTCTGTTAAGCTTCTATGAGCATGTAACTTTTACACACAAATATTTTCACGACTTTTCCCTTTGCAGCCAAGCTCTCCACTTGAAGATCCCACAAAACTGTCTTCTGGCAGTAACCCTGCTGTTACAGCCTTGCTCCTTATACCTCTGGCCAATGGCTGGTCAAAGGCCTTCCCACCCCTCTGCACAACTCAGCCATCCTCCTGCACCCCTGGTCCAGACTACGTCTGCTGCTACATAAATCATCTTATCTAAGTAAAGAGTTTTGACCATAATCCATCACAGTTTTCATAAGGAATTTTAAACCTCTCTCTGCTCTTCTGAGACTGCTGTGACCTTGTGGCTTACCCCATCTGGTAGTAGTTTTGCAAAGTTTTGAAGCAGAATCCATGTCCTCTCCAGCTGTAAGTTCACAGAGCACTGATCAAATGCTGCTAGCACTGCCTTTTGTTTTATTTAGGAGCAAGGTAATTGTCTAGAAGAACTGATTCAAAACTACCTGCAGAATATTTACCAGAAAACTCACAAGTGGCATGGCCAGCTCTGCATATCATGGACTACATGGTTCATTGTAAGCCACCACCATTTCACGTGCACTCAGACGCTGATGGGCAACACTGGGCTTGCACGTCTGAACCCTCCATATCTGATGAAATATTGTCCTTCCTTCCTGGTATCCACACGCACACTCTTCAAGAGCCAAAACTCTCATTTTCCATTCTTGTGCCACTGCTGGCTGCTGTAGCCTTCAAATTCCCATGTGTCTGTGCACACATTGGGCCACCAGACCCATATCCCACAAAACACAAGGTTAAGCAAATCAAATTCAGGTGTACATTTCTAGTCTGTCTCTTAACTACCAGAGGGTTCTGAAGTTCGAAAGGAATAGTTTTTCACTTAGGTCACAGCAAGGAAGAATAAACTAAAACCATCTTTACAAGAGACACTGCAGATACTGGCAGTAAGGAAGGGCCCTTTGGGCTGATACTTAGAGAAAGCTCATTTCTGTCCCTGCTCAAGTGCTGCAGAGGTTAAAGACCTGCTACAACCTGCCATAAAAGGCAAAAACTACATTAATAGGAAATGTGTTCCCCTCCCCCCTTCCAAATGTATTTTTTATGAGTAAACATTTCTGTATTAAGACTTACTGTCTTCAAAGATCCCTTTTATGTCCCAAAGGTAACCATTTAAGCGATCTTATAACAGCCGTTACTTATCTTTACAATGGGCAATGCACATGAACTCAGTGTCTGAGACTTTCATTTTGCTATATATTTTTTAGTAACCACATATAAATCCAGCCTGTTTCAAGTGTCGGTGACTCTATATGGCCAAAAGACAGCCTTGGATCTTATTTCAGCTGCTAAGACATTGTTTTGAGTGGAATGAAAACTGAAAGGAGCACAGAGGGGTGCAAAACTCCTTTTTCTCTCCCAACCCCTTAAGCACGCTCACAGAAGTGCAGCACGCACAGCGCTCAGGAAAAGAGGTGCAAGTGTTTTTTACACGTTCAGCAGGCTCATATCTACTTAAGAGTCTCTGCTCCACCATCTGAAATACAGGACCTTGGATGTTTTCAGGCCATCTTTGTAACAGCACACAAAGGTTCCTCGGGAGTTTTCCAAGGGGGAAAATTTGCACAAACAATAGCACTGATGGCTTCTCTACAGCTGACTACAGTATTCATGTGCACGTGCACAGCAGGCTAACGGGAAACAAAGCTGAAACTCAGCTTTTCTCTGAAGCTGTCATCCCAAGTCAGTGATTTTCCCCTTCTGCCATCAGCTGGTCTCCAGAACAACACCTTTCCTAAGAGTCAAATTACAGAGGACTTTGATAAAAAAAAAAAAAAACCAACAAAACAAAAACCAAAAAAAACCAGTGATCTGCAGGTCGGGTCAGGGTGAAATCCTAAAGTACTGCAAGTTTTGTAAACTCATTCCAGTCCATCCAAGACTTTGTTCAAGTATTTGAACCTCAACAAAAAGAATTGATAAACCCCACCCAGAGATTACATATATAGAAAACACCACTAAACCGGAGGAAAAAAAAATTAAAATTAAATACTTGCTTTTGTTTCATTACAAGAGATTTACACAACCATAAATAACACTGTGTTCTCCAACTGAGCTTCCCAGGCTAGATTGCTTGGAAAGTTCTCTTGCTTCAGATCACAGTGTAACTTAACTCCTTGGAATACGCTCAGTCTCTCCACTACACGCACTGAAAATGCCTTCAGAACTTAACCTCACCTTCCCTAACCCTGCAAATCTGTTTTATTGAGCCCCTTTGACAACAGCAGGTTGACGCTTCAGAAATATGAACGAGGTCACCCCGTAAGGCCACGCTCCGGGGCAGCAGCACCCTCCTGCATGCAGTGGGGAGGGGAATGGCAGCTTCCATGCATTCTGACCTGTTAAGTGCTTCAGCATGACTGATGCCATAAACATGCTAACCAGATGCTGATTGATGGGCCTTGAGGCCCAAAGAACAACGCAAGTTCATTATGTAAACAGGGGAGTGAAGGAAGTCAAGCAGCCTTCCCAAAATCATGAAGGAAGTTTGGGGCTGGATCAGGAACTGAAACTAATTTTCCCCAGGCTGAGCTCTGTGCCTTCACCATAGGGAGCCACCAAAAGATTGGGTACCTTCACACAAGCAGCCTCTGGGAGTCGGGTCAGCTTCCCACAACACATAATAATTTCTCTCATTAAAATGAGACGTGCAAGCCAATGCCTGAAGTCCTCACCTTCGTGTTTCTGTTTTTCCTTTGAAGTGTGGCTATAAATGCCTCAGAAAGAACATCATCAGCTCTAGCTGCAAACTGCTACAAACAAGATTCAGCTTAACTCAGTGAGGCAAAGCACTTCATTCATTCATGCAGAAAACCAGTGTCACCCCAGTAAGCATGCAGGAACAGCAGCTGCCTGGTTCCCCCCATCGCAGCTGGCCATTTTCACTAAGAGCAGCCAGAAACCAAGGGAAGGCTCAGTCACAACAGCAGATCAGAGAAATAGCACCAAAAAAAAGTCACTTGGGGAAAACTGAAATGCTTCCCAAGACTTCGGAGCCAGCCCTTACCTCTGTCTCCAGGGTTGGAGCATCTCATTAGATCCAGAAGTATCTCTGTGCTGGTTTAAACAACTACACTAAAGTAGCACACACAGAGCCAAGGCTTACGGGCAGATATCTCCTCTGTTGGATGGTTTTCAGGAATGCTCAGGCACTGAACTTTTATATCAATACAACCGAAGTTATTAAAACATCGACATTAACTGTTTACTTAGGGATGCATCTGTTGCAAGCTGTGATTATTTCTTTTTGAAAATCTGTCACAGTCAGGAGCTGATCCATGCAAGAACAGCTTTCTGGCCCAAACAGTACCGTTCAATCCCTACAAATGTTCTGTTTTAAAGATCAGATATTAGCGACAGAAAACATAAATATTTTTCTTGCTTTACTCCTATTTACATTTTACTTAAAATTGGAAGCATTTTCAGTGGAATAGATTCCTAAAAGTAGTTGAGATTCCAGAAGAAAAGAAATGTAAAAAAAAAAAGGAGAAAAAACGTCACTCATTTCTTTCAGTCAAAACTTGTCTGATTTCAACTCAGTACCACTACAGGAGTCACAGAACACCCAGTGTAGGTTGGTTTGAAATACACATAAACTCTCAATTTTAACATAAATCTAGATCAGTTTGTGTGAAAAGACTGTACCAATCCAGTTCTTCCATGACAGAACTCAACTTATGATTCTCACTTGTGCTTATTTAGCTTGGAGAAAAGAAGGCTATGGGGAGACCTCGCAACAGCCTTACAGTATTTGAGGGGAGCTTACAAGAAGGAAGGGGAACAACTTTTACACAGTCTAATAGGGATGGGTTTAAACTGAAAGAGAAGAGATTTAGGTTAGATGTTAGAAAGAAATTCTTTACTCAAAGGGCAGTGGCACAGGCTGCTCAGAGAGCTGTAGATGTCCCATCCCTGGAGGTACTCAAGTCCAGGTGGAATGGGGTGTTTGGCAGCCTGAACTGGTGGGGAAGCAACCAGCCCATGGCAGGGGGTTTCAGCTCAATGACCTTTAAGGTCCCTTCCTACTTAAGCCATTCTATGATTCTATGATTTATTCTCTGCTGTTGCTGTTAGGGTCAAAGAACTCATTCTGCCAAAACAGCCTGTACGCATCTTGATTTATTTCAGAATTCAAGGTTTTTGCGGTTTCTTAGCCAGTTGGTTCTGGAAAAATATTATTTGTTGCTGTTCTCCAATTATAAGCCTTCTGACATAAATGAGTTTAAAATCAGTAAAACACTGTAAATGCTACTAAGCACTTTTATAGCCTTATGCAATCTAAAGGAATAGTATTGGCTTCTGAAAGCAGATGTTCTCAAAGGCAGTATACGATCTGTAGAAAACTTAAGTCCAACTTCCCTAAGGGAAAAGAAACAGCTCCTCAGTTCAGCAGATGGATGTGAGAATTTGAGTCATCCAGCACCAAGCAGGTGGCACATCAATGAGATACAGAGAACTTGATTGTGGATATGGTGACCAAAGGAGCAAGGGCTCAGCTCTCTCTATCCCTATGGATGGTACAGAAGCACCACCTATGAACTTTCAAAGTCAGAGAGATGACTGATTCTCAGTGTGTCTCTGAAAAATCTGAGCACTCTACAGTCACCTTGGCCTTGGAAAATCCTTCCCTGCCTCTCTGGTTCCCTGTCTGCAGCATGGGAGCAATGTTATCTCCCTATCGTACCAGGATGTTCATACTTAAGAGGCCGAGATATTTAGGCACTACCGAGGCTGAACAAAGTAAGAAAAGAACCCACTGGATCTGGGCTCCCAGACAGCACAGTTCCTGATCCCTTATTAAGAAAAGCAAAACACAATGCATGCTCACCAGCACATGAAATCACACAGTTTAAGGAGGAGACAAGAAATGCCAAGTCCTTCTTTCACTTTGAGCTGTGCAGCTGTCTTCTCAAGGCCATGTAGAATTCTTTAGGAAGTGTGGGGAAAACGAGCCCCACTGCTTACTGCTGCTATTGGATGCACAGCAATTCTAGGAACATTTTTCTCTGCCACTCATCTGACCTCGGGAGCAGTCCCACTGCTCTGCACAGGCAGCTGTGGAACGCTCTGCCAAACCCTATCAATTATTTAGCGTCAAAAGGAAGACTTAATCTGTGCGATAAAAGAACGGATTTTATCTAAGGCTTGTTCTCCTTAAAGTGATTTACACAACCAGCCTCTCTGGTCGCTTCCCTTAACATAATTATTTACTTTTGCATTAATAACTTTCCTCCACTTGGGTTATTTTTAGGAGCCTTTTGTAGCTTTTAGAATTTACTGTTTTTTCCTTGTCTGTTTAGTAGGGATTTTATATTGCCTATCTTACTGTTCAAACACTTCTCTAGTCGATGCTGGTGTGAAGCTGGAGCAGCTCTGGGAAGTGCTCCCCCAGCTATGTTGATACCTGGGACTGATTTTGACTTCAAACTGAGAAGCCATGGGGTAGAGCTTTCAGTTCAGAGCTGGCAGGCTGGGCTCTCAGCCCACTCTCTTGGCTATGGGCTGCTGAATGTGAATGTTGCCCTTCAAATCCTTAATTTCCCACCTTGGTTCCTTGCTTTAACTTTACTCTGCACAAATTTGGCCAAGCCATGAAGACTTGAATCTTCCCATCTGATATTAGCCACTCTAGATCAGGCATGAATGCCTCAAGAGAAAAAAGCATGCATTTCCTCAATGTTACTTACTCCACCCTAATGTAAAGGGAGCCCAAGCAGGATAAAACTTAGGCAGCCAACCTCCAACAAAATAATTCCCGTGTCTGGTCCCTGATGGTAGTGGCAGGTTCAAATGCCTGTTGGGAGAGTTAACTGACCAAACCAGAGCAAATTCTAAGATACAGAGGTAAAAAGCTGATGTGGGGACTAGAAATACAGACTGTGACAGAACACTGTCAGCACAGAAGAGAGTCTAGGAAAGCATCACCATAAATATAATCCATTATCACCACTCATTTTCTTAATTGACTACAAGTCAATCCCAAAATAGATAAGTTTAGTGTTGCTTAAAAGGGTTATATTTAAGTACTCTCTGAGTGGCCTTTCACTAAAGTCTAAACTGAAAAAGAAGATACATCAGCACTTGTCATAAGCTTTTGAATCTTACAAAGTGATAGAAAAGTAGAAGGCATTATTATTATTATGACTATTATTAAAAGTAAACATAACATACACGTCTTTCAGGTGGTGCTTAGTGGCTGGGATCACCAGTGCCAGAACCAGCCTATGATGAATATGTTTTTCCATTTTTAACCCACAAAAGGTTTTCAAACTGGTGTGCAATCCTGCAGTGTGGGTAGGGGTGAGATTAAATTGTTCTATCTTCAGAGTACCTCAGCATCTGTAATGGGCTGAAGTGGTAGGAATTCTTGGTATGACAATTTGGGGGAGCTGCATGCAATCAGTAAAATATGGTTGATGTGAAAACGCTGAATCATCAAATACTTGGGTGATACAGATTCAAGCATCTTCCATGACGGCTATGCAGTGTGAACTACAAAGTCTGTAATATGGGTGGCTTCTCACTGTGAGGCTGTGCCTTTGCCCACAAAGCTGGCTGCCACACGGAGAAACCCAGTGCAGGGTTTTGGGAAAGGGATTTCCCCCATGAGGTAAAAAAGCAAGTGAACAAGTAGTAGGACTCCAATCACTTGACTAAATGAAGGGTTATCCAATAAAGATGCACTAGTGACTGTGAGTCAACGCTAAAAGTCTGGAAAAGGGAGAAGAAAATATGTGGCTCTGTGGCACGATTTATGGCAATTTTTAACTACTAAAATACTGTCACATGTAACTGAATAAATCAACCTTCTCCTCCCAGAGTGCTCTCCAACATGTCTAAATGCACAAAAATGGCACGGCATGCGTTCCATTTCAACCATCTCTACATGGATTCGTCTAATCTACCCTAAGAGCAGATTTCACATGACCAGTGTGCCACAAAGCCTGCAGCTAGTTACAGCCCTCTACAGCCTGTAACTGAGGAATGGTATCAATGTATTAGCAACACAAGAGCGTGAGTATCTGGGCTTCCCAGAGGGAAACAATTAGGTCCACAAGAGAGACCTGGTCACATGAGATCTGGGCAGCCAAGGGAATTACGGTGACAAAGAAGCCCACTTTCAGACCCAGTGAAATTACACCTTTTAATACTGACAGAAGGGTTCAGGAAAAAATACAATTCTTGGTTGCCATCACTCCTATGGCAGTTTTGCACTGAAGCCCCACCTGAGCTGGGAGCCAGTGGCTACGTGCAGCAGATACACAGTGGAGGCAGAGGCCAACAGGCACGTTTTGTAGTCTAAATGATTGTCTTTTCCCATCATCCTGTTTGACCATTTGCCCTTTTCCTCCTACAGCCAACCCAGGCATTTTTAAGTTGCACAAAGCAAAGCAATACAGGGCAGGGAAGCTAAGAATGTGCTTATGCTGGTTGTATCCCTTTTCCTGGAAAATGTAAGCAACAGAACAAAAAACATACTTTGGAGATCCCTGCCCCTCCTGGTGGATGGAGGAGATGACTTCATAGGGGCTGTTCTCCTTCTAATTTGTCTGAGTCTCGGGCCACACAAACTATATATTTTTTCAGTGCAGTGAGGTCTGCTGGGACGCTGGCATTTCCTCCTCCTCATTTACATGGTCTTCCCATAATCCAGCACTGAGACGAGCTGAACTGCACAAGGTCTCCCTGCCAGCTCCACTCAGGCTTGCTTACAGAAGACCTCTGGAGAGCGATGGGAGGTGCCCCCTGCCCTTCTCTGCCTATGAAAGGGCTGAGTGTGTTGCTTTTGCAGCGCTAAGCATTCCCACCAGCCCATAAATCAAGTGACCAGACCCTGTCCCAACCTCTGATCCAGTGCAGAAAAGCCCAATGCTCTGCCCTAACAGCACACGTGGGGTGATAAAATATATTTCAACTGAAGCCATAATATCAGAAGAGAGGCGTTACCTCCTGGAAAAAAAAGTGCAGCCAGAGTCATACTGGTTCTGGAGCTTGGTTTCCCCATGTTTACACCAAATGACTTGTTGAACTTCATTATATACAAAGTATTTCCATAGATCAGAGGCAGGGAGACCTGTGCAGCTAACGTAAAATAAATTACCGCCCCATGATAAATGGTTCTATTAGCAATCCAGATTGTTAAACTCAGATACAACAGGATGAAGGGAGCACTGCCCCATTCATTCTCCCTGCGGCAGATACTGAGTTGTAAATAGGTTATTTTGTGTGTAAATAACACATTAAAACTCAGCATTAGCTGTGTCTTTTGATAGAGAGGAAATTGTTCCAAATAAATAATCTCGGACAGGAATGTAAAATAAACCAGATTTAATAGTGCATGCCTGCTGCAGCCGTGTTAAACATGACTAAAATGATAAACCCCAGAATATACTAATAGTAAACTATGCTCTGACATCAAAGTAATGAGGCTGTATTTTTACCCAGCTTTAGAAATGCTAAAATTAGTCTTGACAGAGCCAGACATCAGAAAAATGTTTCAAACATAAACACCATCAATTTGGGAACTCGCTGTTTGTGTCACGTTCAGGGTGGGGAAGAGAGGAAAAGGTGCATTCTGGGTCTTGTTAAAGTCAGACACTTAGCATTTAGGAGAGTTTGTATTTAATTTTTATTACAAAGTGAGAAACTCATCTTCCTAAATATCTCTGCCTTTGAAAGAGTGTCTCAGTTCAGTTTCTCCCAGAACCACACACCTGGGCTTCCTCACGCGTGCCACTTTTACTGCAGCACTGGCCCGAAGGACCCAACCTGTTCTCTCTCATCTGCTGCTCTGCCCCAAAACCTCTTTCCCCTTTGGAGCACAATGCATTTCTGCACTCAGCAGAAGTGTTTTCTAAACACGATGTGTCTTGAGTTGCCCTTCCAGAACTGGAGGCACCAAAAGTGAGAGGCACTTTTGCAGATTGGACTATCACCCCTACACGTTGTCATTACACAAGCTTCCAGCTCAGTCACACAAACACGTACACATACTGAAACAGAAAAGTGTTGACTCCTTGGCTGGCGTGATTTATGGGAAAATAGAAAATTTGGAGAGAATTCCTTATGCCCTCTATGAGAGGACAGTTTCTCATCATCTGATCAATTAGAGCTACATAAAACTGTAAAGAATAACTCTAAAATGGTAGCTTTAAGACACTAAAAATACAACACAGGTTGTAAGCTTGAAAGGACTCTTCTCCACTGACAGCATCAACAGTGCTGATCTCTTTTCCTACGGATAGAACTTAACCTGTTCAAGGCTGCAAACAGTTGGGACAAATATCTTAAGCAAGAGAACTGCTAATGGGGACTGGACATATTATTGCAGTGCAGAAATATAGTCTAAATAATAATATAATTAAAAAGCTATTTTTCAATTATCTAACTAATGCTCAGTTTATTGCTTCAATTACCTTAATTGTAAACAAACCCTTATAAATCTATTCATTTCTACAAGGGAAAAAAGAAAGCCCTGTGATCAGAGAAACATGCCATGTTGGCACTCCATCTGTGTGACTCAGTGGAAGAAGGGAGAAATGTGTTGCAAATTACGTCTTTTTGCCTCCAGAGCACAGCTTGGCGATCTGCAGCACGAGCTGAGCTTTGCTGCCACTTTCTCACATGCTAGTACAAAGAGTAAAGCCTCTACAATAAAAAAAAAACAACAAAAGAGTTGGTGTTGGAGGAGAATAAAGACATGCTGGTATGTCCACGAAGCAGGGTGGGGAGCTTGGTGGCCCTCCCTTTAAAGCCTGTCTGCTGCTGTTCCCTCCTTGAGCCAAACAACATAATTAATCTCCATGCCTCATTTGCTTTCTTCTGTAAGGATATGAGCATAAATACGTATATCCCTGGCCTGTTGTAAGTAATTACACTAGTTTAGTGAAGCAAATATGTTATATTAGTATGAATACTATGTAAATACCGCTACACAACATTTTTGTTACTATCTGCTATATCACATCTTGCAGTTAACTGATGTTAGAAGATGACTTTGGATTAATTTCTCTACTTAGAAGCGTAGCACTGTGCCCTTTCAGGAGCAAGTGTTACCACGGGGCAGAGTTCAGACAGAAGCCCCAGAGCCCCACCACATGTGTATTACCTGCAGAGCCCGGCGCCTGGAGCCCATCACCAGCTACTTCACTGCTGGCCACTTCAGGTCATTTATTAGCACTTCTCTTCCCAGCGTGATATAGATTTCGCTCTTTACATCTCATAACACAATGCTTTCATCATGCTTCTCCTGACATCTTCAAACAATCCTCCACTCACTTCTTTACTTCCTCTTAATAAAAGGCGAAATATTGAGCCCGTAAATCATTCTTTCCAAGGAGCACGCTGCTAATGTGACACATAAAACTGGATGCTTAAAAACTAACCCAGTCTTTGGGGTACCGAGCAGGCTGACAGACACCCCAACCTAGGGGGACTCTGGTTTCCATTACATCTCTGTGAACATGGCACAGCCTGCATCCTCGGCAGAGGCACTCCCAGTGCACGTGCCAGATGGGAAGATGGTATTTATTTGCAATAGCATGTACGCGGGCTTTGAGTTTTAGCACATGATAAAGAAACACTTTTCTTTAGCTATCAAAGTTTATCAAAGTTGTGAACTGATTTGATAGAATATAGAACAGCTACTTCATTCTGTACTACCATGTCTTCCCAAGTCAAAGTGTAAATGAAAACTGGATAACAAAGGTGTTGAATAGAAAGGAGAGACAATGATTTAAGCAATCTGGGCCAGGGTCTGCCAACAGAAAACACAAACTCTCAGATGAGCTTTGTAAGAGACAGAGGAGGCAGCAGAGGAACTGTCCTGCTCTCCTGAGAAACCACTGAGTGGTGAAGGAAGGGGTGGGGAAGGCTTCATTTTGGGGTAGAATCTGACTAGCAATAAACTATATTTTAAACAACAACCAAAAAGCTGCCTGCAAAGTTTACACAGCTGGGATGTTCCTTGACACATAGAAATTGGTGTAGCCCCTTCTAAGTTTGTCTCCTTATGCCCTGCACAAAAAAGACGCCCTGTCCTGGTCCCCACCAGGCACAGCCATCCCACAGCAGGAGCCACCAGGAAGGGCCCTGGCACCACCCTGCAGAACAACTGGCTCCATGCACATGTATGTCAGCAAGGGATGTGGCTTCATGGGGCAGAATCTTGCCTGCTCCAAGCCTGCATATCCCCGAACATTAGCATCACATCCACCAAAACTGTACCTGAAATCATATGCAAGAGCTCCCTAATGGACTCCAACACCAGCAAGACCATAACCTCACCAGAAATACTATGTAAAAAAAAAAAAAAAAAAGAGCCAAAACCTGATCTCTTTCTGATGTAACCAGAACAGCACAGATGGAAGGGTCTTTATCTCTAAAGCTCTTGCACAGAAGTAGGACCCAAATTCCTCCCTAACTGTGAATCTCAGCAGTGACAGATGAAGACAACGCAGTCTGTTTAACTCATTAGAGGGATCACAGCCGCTCCACAGCACCCTCCCCAACCCCGATAACAGGGTCAGCCCTGCTTTAACCCCTCCACAGAGGAGCAACTGACATCGCAGCCCTCCACCATGCAGCACCAGTTACCCAGCAGCCATGGCAATGGGCTCTCTGGTGGGTACATCCCACTACCCAGCCGCAGGACAGTGCGCGAGGAGTGGCAGTCATGGGCAGTGACGTTCCGATACCACGTGGTGACACAGCTTCTCCCTCCCATGACCTCCAACGGCCGAGAACCCCAATAAACTCAGCGTGTTCACAGGAGGACAGATGCCACTGTGCTTATTAAATTCTTACAGTCTAATGAAAAACACCCCTGCTGTTTTCAAAGTGTGGAAAACATAAAGTACCTCCTTGTGCCACTGCTGCTCCTGCAGCTGCTAAAGGAGTGGGTTTCTTCCCCGTCTCCGTAAAGCCATCCCCCTCCAGAACCGCACCTTTTCCTTCTTTTTTCCCAGCAGCAGTTGAAGCAGAAGTTTCCATCTTAGACGTTCATCTTCCAGCTCAGCAACCCTGGGGGACATAGAACAAAGCCAGATTCTGGTCACTCACAAAACAGACAGAAAGGAAGTAGTAGAGCTCAAAAGTAACCTGCAAGCAGCAAAGATTCCCTGGGTGTCTAACTGCAGAGATTTGGCCAATGCCGCAGTCAGTCACAGCCAACAAGGGCTCAGCCCCATAAGGGTGTGAGTGGCTTCAAGCAGCTGAAGACCTAAAGAGATCAGGACCAACACACATTTTAGCCTCTTTTAGACTCAGGTGTATCATAAAGCACATGGGTCTAAAAAGCTTTCCAGGACTGGGGGACAGGTGAGCTGCTAGACCTTAGCATGTGAAAAACTGTTTTGTTCATCCTTTACAAGACCAAGACTATCATAACAACAAAAAAGAACCAGTTAAAATGTTTCCAGTAGTGGTAACACAGATAAAAACACATATAAAGTTGGGTTTGTTTGTTTTCTCAATTGGTGTTTATTCTGTTTCTTGGTGCTGAACCCATACCCTCACCTTTTCAGTGGTAATTAGGGACAAACCACAGCAGGTCTGGAGAAGGCCAGGGGTGGTCAGAACCACATCCATTGATTCCTCTCACTCCCAAGCAGATTTTTCTCTCCTGACCAGGGGAAAACCAGCTGCAGCTTTACCCCCGTTACAAATGGCAAATTAAGCACAGGTGAAAGCTCCACAAAACAGAAGGTATCCAAGCACAAGCAACATTTTAAAAAACAACAGCTCTCATCCTCTTGCTGGCTTGACCATTTGTTCACGTCTCAAACTTATTTTGTCTTCCAAAGAAAATATAATACGTGCACCCCAAATTCCACATAATTGGCATTTTTATTAAATGAGCAGGCATGCAAACACTTTCACTTCCCTCATTTTAACTTGTTTTATTTCCAGGGCCTCCAGTTGACTCCTGTTTTCACAGAACCCACAGCCACCTGGCACTCCTGGCCTCAGGCTGGGCCTGGGAAAATCCACGCTGACTCCTCCTTTCCTTTCTATTTTTAATGCAGACCTACAGTTTTTCAGATACAGACTCTGAAATGCAAATTTTTCAGCTCCTGAGATGCTCTGGAGAATCCTAGTTGTTTTGGACTTACATGGACCAGCCAAAAGATGCTGGGAATCCAGAGAATTCTTCTTGTGTACAGGTAGTCTTACTGCTATCGTATCAACTCAAACTTTTCCAGCAGGGGAACAAAATGCCAAACAAACACCGCATTGCTATCATTGTTCCTTATTGCCAAGCTCTAAGCTCCAGCCCTCCCCAGCTTAGCAGAGGCGACACAGCCCTGTTCTTCCAGATTCCCCTGGTGTTCAACACCCTCCGCATTCTCCGCTCCTTAAGACCAGCTGTCCTAAACTCCTGCTTATCTACTGCCTCTACTGCCTTATCACGCTGGCCATTCCATGAATGCACTGCCATTCCTGATGGCACCACCCCAGCATCACCAGCACGATGGTGAGCCCAGGTACCTTGCAGGCACAGCCCCTGTTGACAGCACCACTAAGCGACAGCTCTGTGGTTGCAATTTGCAACTGTAAACAGCAAAGCTCACATTGGAAATGATGACACCCATGCAATTACAGGCTTTATTGATGCTCCAGCAAGCACTGAGGTGGCCCTGAGCTCCTGTCCCGACATGTGCTGGGTTTGGTGGCAAACATGGGATGGGTTCCTGGGGGCCAGGACATTACAGCCGTTTAATCCAGAAACCAGGTTGGGTTACAGATCATGCATGAAATAAATACACTCAAACTGGAAGAGCATTTGACCTAGCCTGACAGCCTTGGCTTCTGTTCGTTAAGCAAACAAACCTCAGAGGCTGCCTTACAAGCCCCCACCTGTTTCTTCTTAGTCCCTCTTTCAGGGCTTTGCGCTCCCGTTTGAAACCAGCCGCTCGCCCTCACACCCCCGGGCTGCCCTGACCCCATGGGAGGCTTCCTTGGGGGGCAGTGGGAGGAGAGGGGGAAACTGGAAACAGAAATTGCTCTCCGGCAAAGCGTGCAGATCAGAGCCATGTTTTCTTTTCCAGAGAGGTGCCTCGAGTGGCATCTCTAAACCCCTGCCATAGACACTTCAGTAGGGATCCAGCTTTCCAGATGTGTCATTCATTCATCCGGAATTTGACAAGAGATCAGGCCCATGTCTAAAATCTGGCATCTGTAGCTGTATGCTTTCCTGTCAAATGAATTTGGAATTTAAAAAAAAAGTAAAATCCAGTGATTCAAATAAATGGTTGTATTAAACAGGTAAATCCTTCTCTAATACTAGATTAGAAAAAAAAAAAAAAAAAAAAAAAAGCACCAACTCTAATCTTCCAGGATTTAGGATAATAAGCCTGTAATCATTTTTGTTTTGTGAAGGCACTTGGGGCAGGGCTGGCTGGAGGCTCCCAGAAGCTGCTCTCCTTCAACAGCCATCCATACCAGAAGACTGTCCCAGCCCAGGGGACACACACATCCCCAGCCATCCTGCTCAAAGCAACACCCACAGACCAGGGCAGGGACCAGAGAGCAAAGGGGCACCAGTACCATATCTGCCCCGTCCGCAAGGTGCTTTGAGATAACCGAGGCACAATCCTATGGAAGTATTTTTATTACTGGAACGAGAAGATATAAGGATGGAGGCTCTCAATCCACACCATCCAGGAGCGCAGCATTCATTTTTAAGCAATGTACAGTTTGCTTTCTTTTCAATGCTAAACTTTTCTCATTGCTCTGTGCCGCACAGAACTTATAAATTCAATGACAGATTAATCTTAGCAGCGAGACATTTGGCATGAAAAAAGGTTTCACAGGGAGCCTGCATTTTCCTGTAAAGAGCATGCATTTAGGAGTGACTGTACGGAGAAAGACCCCATGCACTTATTCAAGCACAAGTCCCTGCCCTCCGTCATTACTCAGAATTAGAAACCCAAAATGGATTACTCAGATTGTTCCTAAGGTTTGTAGCTTTCTCTGCAGGAGGAGGGTTGGGTAATTGATTTTGACACTAATACCGGCACTATTCATATGCCCTGTAATATAATTCTGCAGCAGCACTAAAAAGGCAGCCATCTGAGATCTGAACAAGGAAAGTGCTATATGATTTGCCCTGGACAACCCCAGCTATTTTAACAGCTGCGTTGTATATTAAAAGGGAGAAATCCCAGCAGAATTAAAAACAACAAAGTCACATTTGCCTTTGAGGGAAAACCAGGAGCCATAAACTTTCCTAATAAAACAATCCCTCCCGCTAAGCACTTGGGCAATAGTCGAAAGCGCTGTCCTAAAATGCCTGCCTCTTGCAGAGCATCAGCCTGAAAAAGGCTGCTAGCAACTTTGGGAATAAACAGATCCTCATCAGACATACCCCCACCCCGCACATCCTTTTCTTGAAAAGACATTTCCTTCTTTGAGATTCCTCTTTCAGCAGGAACTCCCCTTTTCCTCCCCTGGACAGAGCAGAAAGCAGACATCTCCCCCAGCGGGCTTTTCTGTCAAATACCAATCACCGATTTTAGCCACGTCTCCTCAAAGATCCAAAAGGCACCAGCGCAAGGGTGACCCTCATCACCACCCACAAAAGAACAGGGTTGGGGCATGCCCACTGCTAACTCCCAGCACCGTGTCCACACTGCACAGCTGGGACAAAGCACCACCACTGATGGCTCCTAGTGTGACCCATGGCAGCTGGGACAACTCCACCAAGCCTTGAGCACCTGTGGGTCTGCCCACCACCGCTACACTGACACAATGCAGCATTTGGCAGCTTCTCCTGGTAGCTTTTTAGTTAGGATAAACAAAGAGATGGTCTCACCAGCTCTTCCTTTGCAGGGGACTCTATTCTAGAGCTAAAGCCATCTGAATACACGATCTGCTTATGAAATTCAGCACGAGCCAACCGTTTTAAATGCTGCCTTAATACAGTGGCTGCTGTGATCCTTTTCAGTCTCCCAGGGTTTGAGCCAAATTATGTTCTCAGTTACACGGAAGTAGCAGCAGTTAACCCAGTGAAGTCATAGCCTCTATACCAGAGGAAAACCTGACCCCTCTATTTTCTTTTATATCAGCAACAGCTTCAAATTACTAAAGAACATTTACTCTGCCCACATGCCTCTACTCAGTGCTGGGACTATCCAAACATGCTGCCTGGTGCTGAAGGATCTACAAAGTGCTCACAGAACAGCAATCTCAGGTAGAAGTAGAACAAATGTTAATTCAGAACTAATAAGTTTTGGGCTCCTCCGGGTTGGTAACACCTGGAAATCAGTGTTGTGTGCTTGGGGGGAGGAGAAACATGCAAAGTGATGGCAATCTGCTTGGAAGTCCCTGCTGTCCCCATCGTGGATGCACCATCCCTGGAAGTGTTCAGGGCCAGGTTGAATGAGACCCTGGGCAGCCTGAGCTGATGCCTGATTTAGTGGTTGGTAGCACTGCCCGCAGCAGGGGGTTGGAACTGGATGATTTTTGAGGTCTCTTCCACCCCCAGCCATTCTGTGATTCTATGATTCTTCCAATCTTCAGAAGGCTTCTCTGGGAGAGGCTGTGGGGAGGGCACAAAGGAAGCAAATGCCACAGAAGTGGCGTTAAGAGGGGACAGTACAGCTCAGAGCTTCTCTTTTTCTATCTCCTTCCCCAGCTACTACTTAGCGGACAACAATACAAGAAGGAAGAAAGGAAGGAGCTTTCAGCAAAGGGAATAGAAAGAAAAACAAGTTCTGCCAGCCCTCCTTCAAATGGAGGGCTAAAACTGGCCAGACAGCTGGTGGCTCATAAGGCTTCACCAAGTGGTTCCAGCCCGTGGCAAAAATCACATTACTCCAAAAAGCATGTGTGGGGAAAGGGGTATTGGGGGGTGACAAAAAAAAACAACCACCCAAAACCCCAACCAGGAGAGCTGGCAACACTGCAATAGTTATACAGGCTCTGGAATGTACAAAGACTGAAATCAGAGACTTAGCATCTCTTTTGAACTTCAAAAACAACAAGTCTCTTCAAATCACTCTGTTAATTGGCTTTAAATGAGAGTTCTAAGTTTAATGAACAAATCTTACACGTACGGCATGAAACAGATATGCTTCTAGATGAACTTCCTGATCAACACCATCTGTCTTTTCCATATGGCAACGGCAAAGCAAAAGCATGGGGAAGGAGCACTCCTGCCTTGCTGTGAGGGGTCAGGGTGCAGCCGGGACTGCCTGGATCTTGGCAGCATTCCTCTGTAATGTGATCACCTCTGAATATCACTTCCAACCAATTCCAGAACATCAGGGGATGTTCCAGCCCTACTGAGCACAACTCTGCCTACTGAGGTAAAGAAAGTAGGTGAGGTATGGGAAATGCACAATGGGAAGGAGACATAAGAGGAGGAGAGATGTTGGCACAGATGACTGTAGATATAGAATGAGTAAAAGGTTCCTAAAGGAACAGGTTGCCCAGGGAGGTGGTGGATGCCTCGTCCCTGGAGACATTCATAGTGAGGCTGGACCAGACTCTGAGCACCTGATTGAGCTGTAGGTGTCCGTATTCACTGCATTGGATGTTGGATCAGATGACAAAGACAGAAAACAGAGGCATGTGAAAGAAAGAGAGAGACTGCAAAAACAGGTGCTGCCCCTTTCTGAGGAGATGAAGACATGCCATGAGATGGTATCTAGCTTAGAAGGGAGGCACAGCACAGAAGGAAAAGAAGCAGAAAATATCCAGAGAACCTGCAAGGAGGCAAAATGGAGAAATAAAAATATCTGGTGAAAGATCTGTACCCTGCATAGAGCTCCAAGGAATAAAGCTTTGCTGGTATGCTCCATCTCCAACAAGATGCAAAGATGTGCTACTTCATGTGGTGCCAGGTGTGTGATGGGAGGCAATCTGAAATACACCTGAGAACAAGCCCCAGATGCTGTAACTACTTGCACTGACCGCAGTGGCCTTCCATCTCTATCGTATACGGTCAGCACAGCTTGTGGCAATGGTCAGAAAAGATCACCATCTGCAAGGAATTGAGGTAATCAGCTACCTCCCCAGCTAGGTGCTCTTTGGAGGCTTTGCAGCAGCATCCAGACACCAAGCAGTCACTGGGCTGCAAGGGTGCGAAGCAAGTGTCTGCACTTTGCCACTCAATGCCCTGCAACACAGATCCTGCACGGGGCTGGCAGAGGTGGCATAGGACCTACTGTGCTTTTCAGGAATGACAGCCAGAGGCCAGGTTATCCTAGGACACTCGTGGGTACTAGATGCCAACAGTGAGGCCACAGAATTGAAATATAAATGTTTTTTTCCCTTACTAAAGCCATCTACTTTACAGGCTGTGGTTACTGGATTGGATACAGCATGGAATAAAGGAACTCACACTTCTTTGGGTTTAATCTGCTGATTTGGTGTTTTTCATGAACACTGTCGCTTTAATGTTGCTGCTTCCTTACAAATAAGGCCGATTTATAAAGTATCAGATAAACTTGAATCATTTCCCCACTTCAAGTAGATTTTCAAGCTGCCAACCTTGGAGCCTTGAACAGAAATTATCTTTTAGATGCTGGGTTAAAAACAACTATAATACATCATCAAAACATAGGAGCAGACATAAAAGCTGAAAACCAGACGCGGATTCGGCACTGGTCCATGCTGAGACATGCAGACTGGGGGTACACGACTTTCCTTCTCTCAGAAGTTATCTTTGTTTCTTTCTTTGGAAGAACCAAGAAGATAGAGGAGTGGGGGCTGGAGGGAAGAATCTTTTGTGGTGGAACAGGAAAACAAAGTCGTACTTTTTCTAAGCCAATCCTACTTGTCTTATCATGAGAAATTTTTTATTACACAAATTCCAACCTGTGAAAAACTGTCGAAGAAGATAAGCAAGACACTCCTGCATTCAGACTCTGTGTTAACTTGCTGCAAAAATATGGGAGGATGCCACCAGGTAAACAAAAGTTGTTCAAAAGTGATGTGTCACTATTAGAATTAGTCCATGAATCTTCACTTGATTTCACTTTTGTTTGCATTGTTGTTGTTGTTGCAATGGAGGGAGAATTTTGGAAGGGAATTTTCTGTTGTTTTTTGTAGATTTTTTTCCCCACCTCAGAAAAGGGGGGAAAAAAGGAGAAATATTCTGTATGTGTGTGTATGCATGTATTTAATGAAAAAGTGTTGTTCTAATTTTAGGAAACCTTTACACAAAAAAAGTATGAGGGGGGGAAAAAAAAAGCAAAACAAACAGGAAGAACTTGATCAAGACTTCATGCTGTAACAAGAGCAGAAACTGTTAATAGCTAACATGTCAGATAAACCATCTATGGTGCCTGGCAGGTTTACCTGGGTGGGTAGCAGCTGAACACGGATTACATTAAAACCAGCAGTTAAGCTCTTTATAACAAAATTAGTCTATAATTCCAAATTGGTCATAATTAACCTATTGACTTTTCAGCAGGTCTATGAGTAAGAGATATAAAGGAAATAAATTGTGCATGTTAAAGTAGAACTGCAAGTCTGATTCCAAACAGAGATGTTCACACAGGTTCCACATAGCAGGTGAGGGCTGATGCAGGTTTGGCCAGGAGAAAAAGAGCTGCCTTGAAATCAGAGAGATTAGGGCAAGTATCTGAGAAGGTGGAAGTGAACTTTCTTCATCATTGGCTGGTAATGATTGAAGGAGAATCTTCTCAGGGTTTCACTTCCGTACTCCAGCAGTTTGGACACTTTCAACTATCAAGAATGAAACCCTGAATACAAACCACATGCAGTGAAGTATAATGGGTTCCTTTATGTACAGATGGGATGAGTAATGCTATCCTGTAGTAACTAGTCCATCTACATGACACTGAACAGTCTCCAAAGCTTGGGCAAGGAAACTATCGTTTGGCTCAAGGAATGTAAAACCTCTGCTTTGAGAAATGAAAGATGAAGGATTGCATCACTGCAAAAGTCCCTATAGCAACTGGGTTCTTGCAGAACATGCAACATTACAAAATTTTGGTTTATTTTTATACATTCCAGTTAACTTCATCGTCTATTGAATCTTTCCTCCAGAGGCACATGTGTAAGTATGTAGAAGATAGAAGCCTGGGAAGGAAACAAGAATGTAATTAAAAACAAAAAAAGCAACACTTCAATTGGCTCGTTTTCCTCTACTGAACACACACCACAAAAGCTGTTATTCCACGCTGGGTAGAAACACATATTGTCTTTATAAGACTACAGTTGCCTGCTGAAGGCAGGACGCAGACCACATAAAATGGTTGGCAGTTAATTAACTGGAGATCGGAGAAAACTGCTCCAGATGGGGCTGGGAGAAGAATTTCTGACAGAACCATAGACTATCTGGGGTCGGATGGGACTTCTGGAGGTGATCTGGACCACCTTCACAAGTAACAAGGAGCCAATCACTGGCATTTGCTGACTCCCATACTGTCAAAATATTGACCATCCAACTAATAGGTCAGAAAAGAGCTATGTGGGAGGTACCCATGAACTGCAATGCAGCATAGTTCACAAGGAGACCGAGTGCATCAATGAAGAAAGATTCTGAAACCACCAAGAGTCACTGAAAGGAATTTTATATGCGGGAAAATGAATCAAATACTCTGAATAAAAACAGCGTTCATTTCTGCAGGCTGCAATACAGGTTAAAGTGTTCTTTGCAATTCCAGAAATTATCAGCTAAGTAGGAAAGGCAGCGTCTCAATTTTCAGCAGCGTAAGTCCATCTTCTACACAGAAAAATGAGTGCACAGCAGGGCCGGTTATCATTTCAGTGGAAGGGAATAAGTCTTTCAGGAGACAAGCTGCAGTATTCAGGAGGGTATTAAGCTAATGACAAAAGACAAGGGTGAAAATGAGCACTCATTTAGCCAGAAATCAAGATGTCAAGATTAAAATTAATCAAAGTACCAAGGGACTCAAAGAGAAGAGATTCTCTAATTGTGTAGACTCTAACATTGCGAACTCAAGTAATAAACAAGAAGTGGAACAGTCCATTTAATACACCAATTAGTTATGACCAGTATTGCTGAGTCTGGTGGTAACGTGATCAGAGAGTCAGAATTGAATACCAGCAATTGGAAACAAATAAGAGTGAAGAAGTTTGTCAACGACAAATGACTGCAGCAAATAAAGTTGACTGCTTTGTACTAATGCCTGGCTTCTCTATCTCTACCAGATGGGCTGGATACAAAGATTATCTGTTTTAAAGCAAACACATAAAAGGCCACACATATAAAGCCATACACAGGGAAAATAATTAAAATGAACATTGAGTTTTGAGGAACACTGACTGAAGATGATTTGAAGTTTATGGTGAGCAAATAGTGAGTGACAAGTTCTATGGAGCCTGCTGGTATCAGAGCAGCGAAAGCAGTATGTGTTTGTCCAAGCAAAATTTGTAATGTCTCTCTGTTTAACCCTGAATTGGTTGCTAATTGAACACAACCCTCAGGCTTCAAGCAGAAAGATGAAAATTGCAGACTTCAGTGCGATCCACAACAATAATGAGAGTGAGCTTAAAAAGCAGGTGTTTGTGGGATGACTTATCAGTCTTATTAATATACACATTTAGCCAAAAGAAATTTGTAATAGATGCTCTTTGACCCAGAGATAGGGGACATTACAAGAACCTATTGCTAAACCAATCACGGTTGCTTAATACCAACTATAGGAACTGAAAGCTAAAAGTAAAATGAGAAATTCAGAACGAAACAAGGCTCCTGGCTTCAGCAGAGAAGAGCACTGGATTCAGGATGTTGATGGACTCTCTAACACTGCAGAGCTGACACTCTGTCCAGAGAACTTTGCCAGAAGGTCTGCTGTAGTCAACGACTCATTACTCGACATACATGGGCTTAAGTACAGGAAAGTCCTCTGATGGTGTTACAGAAAGACTACATGAGCACCCTGATCCTCTTTGATCTTACATATGTATGAATCCGTGTTATAAATGCCTGATTTGTCATACTTTCACAGATCAAAACATCTGCCTTAACAATCTTACCATGCCTATCTCTGCTGATAAGCAAAATGCCCACCTTCCAATTTCTGTGTTTTTCCTTTTGTGATTAAGGGTTTAGTAAGACTAAAGTAATAAACATCTCCCAAAGTCCTGATAAACTTTAAGGTGTTTATATCCTGCCAGTGGCAATGTTGCCAAGCTCACATTCCTTTACTATGCAGTTATGTCTATTGTGCTACAAGTATTCTGATGACTGAGACAGATACACAACTGTTCACCAACAGAGTATCATGCAATCTTTACTTGGTAGCCTACAAGAACTGACTTGGTTTCTTGGTCTGGTGAGTTCCTGTCAGCATCAAAAGGAAGAAAAAGAAAAGAAAAAGAAAGAAAGAAAGAAAAAAAACATTATAATTCAATTCATTCTCTTCTTATAAAAGGGAAAGTCTACCTTTCTCTCCCTAAGCAGCAGCATCTCCACAACCTCGAGAAGAATGGAAGAGTGGGGAAGTCTCATCCTGTGCTGCTCTGTAGTATCTCTTTCACACATACAATGAGCAGAGCTGACATGTCAGTACATCTCACATCCACAAAGCTCACTGAAACAAAAACCAGGCTAATAGTAAACTTTTAGCAAATGTCAGCAGGTTGCTATGGCTCAAAGGAATGGTTCAGGAACCACGTTGTGTGCACACAACCCAACAGTCAAAGCAAGTCAAGCAAAAGTGTGTTTTGTGGTGATCTGGCCAGAGACTCAGCAGCGGAGAGAGCATTTGTTCTTCTTGGATGTCCCATTGCTGTTTCAGATGCTGTGCCAGATTCTGAGGCACAATGACTGCTGTGGCCACTTGACAACACATAAAAACGATGTTTTTCATCCTTTCCTTAAACAAGAGACTGAAATCATAAAGACTGTCCTGAGAATATCCTGTAGTTACTTCTATCCTGTTTACTTTTTTCACTTGATACTATTTAAGACACAATATAAAGGATAAGCCTAAATTCTTCAAGGCAGAGCCCTTAAACAAATATAAAACCAAAATTAGATATCTAGGCTTTTTAGTTCTAGCAGTAGTAGTAATTACTTATTTGTCTTGTAGTTATCCTACATTATTTATTGTATATTAGTGCATACTATAATTATCTTCTATGAATGTATCTTTTTTTTCTGCATTTTTCTGCATTGTCAAGTTCTTCCTAGAGAAACAACCAGGTCTTTCACCTCATATCTACAACTCCTAACATCTAATCTGCCCTTCTCCTCTAATCACTTCACTCCTCCACAACTATCTTTTAAACCCTCATAGCCACTTTTCTTGCTCTTCATACCACATCTGTCTGCTTCCTTCTCTTTTTCCTCAGAAACACAGTCTGCCTCACTCAAAGCAAAATCCCATTTGTGTCTGTAACTCTCATTCCATCTTCCTCTTTCCTTCACAGCTACTTATGGGATTTCTCTCCCCTAGACCTTTCCTACATTTCACTCACAGACTTGCAAAGACTTCACTCATCAACATGCAAACATCAGCCTGCTCTCCGGTAGCTCTGCACAGCACTCTAACCATGGATGAAAGGTGGCAAAGGGTGCTAAATACTGTAGAGGTGGAGAGCATCTTGTTTGTTACTCAAATCTGAAACCTGAGACAGTCCTCACTTTCTTCCAACCTCACTGCAAATTTTTTGCCTCTAGGCCACCTCTGACTCCTGCTCCTTCCTTCTGCAGAATGGCTTCAAGAGTTTGGCATTTCCTTGTGCCTCTTGCACTCACCTACATGCCTGAACTCAAAACACCAGCCTCTAAGCCATTCATTTTCATTTACAGAAAGTTCCTTTACATTGGCTCTAATGAGTACAAAGCTGATTTTACAGCCATTCAGAATGTGGGAGCAAAGAGCATTTTTCTAGCTTGTCACTTTGTTCCTGTCATTTTGCTTTACATCCTTTGATGGCTTGCTCTTTTGTTTTGCCTCAGCCATTGTCTCCTCTTTCAAAGCCCTCCAAAGCTTACCACACTGTGCTTTCATTGGCTTCAGAGAGACTGCAGCAAATGCATATGCACTTCCTTCAATCAGGGCTGCTGTATGTGCCATTTGAGTCACTTTAGTCATATGGACCAGGGATATCAATCTACTTCTAATCTCATTCATTCTTATTTTCACCAATGAAACTATTGACTTTGACCATCTTATGCTTGTGTCCAAGATTAGAATCAGATCTACCTAGAAAATCATGAACCAGTAAATGTACCCCCTCAGGATACATCGTTCTGATTTTAGCAGAAATACTAGAGTGCTTCAGTTAACTCTCTTTGCACTGTATCTTTCCCCAGGGAAGGGAACAATCCTTTTTATAACTCTTTTTTCATAACTAACTTGTCCTGTATCAAACACAGTGTCAGAGCACCTTGACATTCAAAATTATACACCAGAAATACTGAAACATCTCTCCAAGTATTCATCCTAATTGCTGTCATAACCTAGCACTTGACTGAAAAGCAAGTTAGGTTTTTATCTACTGAAGAAATGAAACACCAGCAATCTCCTGTTTCTACAGTCATTCATCTGAGCCTGAATTTTTATAGAAGTGGAGAGATGTCATCAGTTTTAGATGCCCACACAACTTCTTGTCTTTAAACTCTGTCCATGGCTACCCAACATTTGTACCACTTTTCCCCCTTGGGCTTTTCCCAGCCTTTCATTACAAGTGAGACAGCTCAATACGTTTTCTATTTTGGAGCCAGTATTTCCACTGCAAACTCAGATTCGCACAGATTTATTACTAGCTTATAAAATGTTCACCAAAGTAACTGAGAAAATGTATCTTTTGAGAACAAAAACTGTTGGCTGTCCCCAGATCACTAGCAGTGTACTGAGAAAACATTAGATGCCTTTCTTGAGTGCTCCTGTAACGGAAGATGAGTATTTGTGTGAATACATCCAGGCAAATGCCTTCAGAAAACTGGACCTGCGGCACGCACAGGATTGGCTTTTCATCTGTGCACCCCATTGGAATTTTTAAAGAAGAGGACTGGTAGCAGCAAACATTCATTAATGTTTAAGCTTTCCCTCTGGGGGAAGTGGTCCGTTCAATGGTAAGAACAGCCCCAAAGGCACACGGCCACTGCCCTGTCTTCTGTTTGGGACCTGGACAGGACCACTCATACCATGTGTCCCTACCAGCTTTCACCAGACCCGTGGCCTTCCTGGTCACAGCCCCTACAGCTACACAACAGACTTGGCAGTTAAAGGCATATTTCAGAACTGTGAGAATCAGCAATCAAAGGAACAAACCGTCAGTCACTCCAGCACCAGATGCAAATCACAGTGTTTGCGAGGCCTCAAAGCAAACAGCATCATGTGTAAATTACTCCAGGGAAAACACACGGAGGAAGAGGTCTGTCTGCTACAAAAGTAAATGATTCCTGTCTGGTCAGGTGGAATGGAGCAGCTCTCAGTTCCCAGGACAGTGGAGACAGGGGACTGCACACACCAGCATCTCAACCCTCTGTGCTACCAACCATCTTTGCCAAGAATTGTGACTGTATGACGGATAAGCACAGCAATCTGCATATAATTAACTCTAGTACCTGCACAGCAGAGAAGTAGAATAAGTTACAATCAACTGAGAATAGCATTAAAATAAAGGCCCCAAAAGCTTTCCATTACTTACAAAACTGTACCTTTGTTGGGTTCCTTTTTTTGAAGTACCAAACCATGCATCCTGCAGTAGTGCACAAGAAAGAAACAGATGCTAAAATAGAAGGAAATATGTCTGAATCTATATTGCTATTGTCAAAGTTGAGGGAAAAATAAAGGAGGAAGAAGGGGTTTTTTAATTCATTTCTGCTTTCACGATCGAACGTGAGGTTGGACACAAAGATAAATGGACAACAAGTCAGACAGTCATTCATTCAAATCCATCTTAACACTGAGTAAAACAGTACTGGAAATACTTCTGGTACACATTCACTACGAAATGAACTAAAACACTTCAAGAGAACACCTAAACTTACGTGGCAAAGAGTATATGATAGCCCCATATACCCAACAAGAGAGTTTCACTATACCCCTATTTAACATGTTTGGTCAAATTTCCTTTTTCGAAGACACTCGATTGCCCAGTGGCCCTGTCCACAACACCCTGATCTCCTCTGATCTTGTCAGCACGCAGCACAGTTGCATTTCTTGCCATCTCTGGAACACTCCTCAACACAAACTGTTGAGCCTTCTTGGAAGGGAATTAGTCCATCCAACACATTACCAACACTAATCCAGTGCATTACCAATACTAATCCCCAGCATCCCTATGTAAACACAAACATGCACTACTCCAGAATAGCGATCAATAAAGGCACAGAGATTTTTAAACAGTTACCTTATGCTAGCAGAGGAAATATACACAACCAGATGCTTGCAGTCACTTTTTTCATCTAGTTTTGACTTTTGTAGGTCTTTGGTCCTCCAAGGGATCACAGTCTTAATCTGCTCCACCCTCCCAAGTTTATTTCCCTAACCCACAAAATCCCTCAACTGTAGCTCCCAGGTATAAGTTTCACCTTGAGCAGGACCCTGACAGTGGGAAAAAAAATACCCTTCGATTGTCCACACCTTCCTGAAGCTCTGTGATCTGCTGGTAAATCCCTGAGGCTGATGCATCTTACCTCAACATCCAGCTCCTTTATTCTGTGCAGGGAGCTTCTGTAATGCACCCTCTGGGAAAGGCTGGGAGAATTCACCTCGCAGCTGTCCTGAGAAGCTGACACACGTTCGGTGAAGACTGGAAGCTCAGAGCTGATGGTTCTGCTGCTCTACAAGCACCCAGTCATGCCATGATATGCAGGCAGACTCCCCACACTGTCACAGTGCTGCAAAAGGACTGTCATGCTGCAACAGACAAATGGTCCCACTCATTCAACACCTTGTCTGACAGCAACCACTGATGGATTCTTCATACTAAAATACAAAAAGGGCATTTTCATTGCCTGCTATTACAGCAAGGGAGCAGAGGGCGTGGAATTTTGCAGGCTGGGACAGCGGGCGATTTCTTTGTGCTACAAAAGGTGAAGTGAGAAACTGAAGGAACTGTCCCAAAGCGAGAGCTTGTTCATTCATAGGTTAAAAGTACACTGGGATCCTCAGACGAAAGATGACACAAGAGCACAAATTCTTATCATTAGGGCTTTTCTGGATTTGAATGCTACAACCAGAAATACTTTTATGCATTCATACAAATGTTTCAGTGTTTTTCTACTGAAACTAGTAGAGCTACATGCTAATTTACTAAATGCACCATAAACATCCTTTCCCTTTTCAAGTTAATCACAATTGCCTTACAGGAGATTAACACCATAAAGCACTTTCACAGCTGACGTGCCTTTAAAAAAATTCCCAGAGTTAGGCTTGTATAAATAATGTAAGTGACATGGAATATAATTATTAAATGTTGTCATTTTGGAAGAAAATTAATTAGCAATAGCTGTAGCTGTCTTGTGTCTATTTAAGCAGTGTGCATCTCAATTAAAATTTAATTGCCACAGATTCAGTCACAGCAGGGAAAAGTGATGGAAATGAAAAGCAGTCCAATCCTATATTGCCATCGAAAGAGAAAGTGTAGTAGAAACCGAGGGGGAGGGGAAGAGAGGCAGGAAGGGAAGAAAGCAAATTCTGAAAGCTGCTGCATAGCCAGGGCACTCAGAGGCACCGGGTGCTGCTCATTCATAAAGTGGCTGGCTGGTACCAGACACGAGCACAAAGGGAAATAAAGCCAGCTGCTGTTGGAAGAGGTGTTCCTTCACATCGCAGATGTGAGCACATGAGCACACACCCACTGTGTATCACAGACAGTGCTGTGCTATGTTACATGCCCTTTGATTTCAGTGCCTCCCTGAAGTCACCCTGGGGAACCCCCAAAGCACTGAGTGGGGGCTCTCCTTAAAGTGGAACCAAAGTCCTTCTGGAGCTGTAAGACACTAGAGGCACAAAGGTGTGTTTTGAAGAGAAATAAACCCCTGCAGGTGACAGTGAGAAGCAGCTGTTCTTCCAAATGACATTGGAAAACTTCCACAACAGAGGAGAAGTATGACTTAAGTAACACCATCATTCAAATGTGGAAGATTTATACATCATTTCAAGATGCTTTAAAGAAAATTACACAGCCAAAAAGAACTGGGTACTCTCATCTCATGAGAGAGCCATCTCTCATGCCCATAGTATAAAGGGCTTCTTGAGTTCAACGGCCAATTCACCACAATCTTAAAGATACCGACCTCTGCTTTTACCAAAGTACATTTCCTGCATCATTCATTTCTCAGGACTTAAACTATCTACAACTGTTTACTTAATGAATAATTCACATCTCAGACAAAAAGAAAACAAAGCAAAAAAGCATTGCCGTTGGTGTGCAAGGTGTACATTATATTGCCAAAAAGATGGTTCAGAATTCTGGGTTCATTTGTGGTAAGTATATAAAACAGATGCAAAAAATGTTCTGGTCTTAAAACTTGGGCTAATTGGAAAATACATGCTGAATGTAACATCACTGAACTGCATACATATTCTCGAAACATTTCTTTTAGGACTTATCCAGCTTCCAAATGAGGCAAATATATTCCTTTCAAATTCCCAGGACGTATTCTCTGTCAACCTAAAAATCAAGTTATATTGTTTCTGACTGACATCATAATTATAATGTAAATTTACAGTACTTGATCATTTTGTTGATGATGCTAAAGTCATAACAGAATCCAACTCACTCTCATACCAGTATGCGACTTTGCCCCCTCTGTGAAAATATACCTTTCTGCTGACAAAAATAAGGATAACAAGCTGAAATGGTAGATTCATGTTACATATAAACTGATGACGATAATAATAGTAGCAATAATAGCAGTATTGTCACAGTCTTGTAATGATACTAAGTTACAGGTATGATATAGCCATGATGAAATGTTCAGATGCAGACTTCCTTGTAGTTAATGGGCTGGTGAAGGTTTGGCTAATGTGCTCTAGTACCTGTCCATTGCTGCCTAAAAGCACTTAGAACTGAGCCAAATCATTCCTGGTAGCAGCGATGGCAAGACACAGCGCATGGGCTTCAGGTCACAGCTTGAGAAGTTCAGACAGGACATTCGGAAAGCTTTTTCTCTAGGTGGGTCCTGCATTGTCAGAACAGGCCACTGCAAGAGACTGTGGCACTGGAGGTTCTCCAGACCCTGCCAGACAAGCCATGACCAATTCAATGCGGCGCTGATGACAATCACCATTGGAGGCTGGATTGGGGAGCCTCAAAAATCAGTTGCACGCAGACTTTCCAGGATTCTGTGATTCTATTCAAATGGAGCCGAGGTCTCAGTGCTCTGTAAGATCATACTATTACCTAAAGACCCAGTGTCATGGCCTAAAATCAGTGTGTCTTTTTGCCACAATAGTCTCAACTACATATTAAATAATTTGAAAGAGCTTGCATCAGAATGTAAAACTAATAATGAACAAGCTGAAACATGAACTCGGAGTATTACTGCCTTCTTTAAAAAAAAATGAAAAAACAAAACTCTTGCACTGGAGAAACAGTTAACTTTCAAACAAGATGATAAGCAACGCCTCTCCTTCTGCAAGACAATCTAAATCTGGGTTTAAAAAAAAAAAAAAAGCTCATTTTACAAAAAGACTGCAATTTTTTAAGTTATCAGATGTTTTCTATCTCAGCATAACTAAAACCAAAAGAGACAGCCTCCATCACTGGAATGTGCTCTGATTGTACAGACCCAATGCACAAAGCACGTGTCTCTCTGTGTAAAGCACTCCTCTGCAACTTACTTAGATGTTTATACTGCCTGATATTTTCAAATTCTCTGAATAATAGAGTGCCATTTTTAAAAACCTCTGTTCTACTTTCTGCATAGTGGGATATGGTGATGTGCCGGTTTTTCTCCGTATAATTCTATCTGAGACAAAGTGGAACTTGAGGCAATTCTAGTTTCAAACGTTTTCCAGCACACCATAAAGCTAAATGCATATAAACTTCAGACCCCTAATCAGACTGCTGAGCATACCTTTCAGCACATCACATTATTTGGTCTTCATTTAGCTGTCACAAAAACATTTCCTTTCGTCTACAGATTAATTACAGCCTGGTGAGGTTTCAGCACAAATACCTTTGCGCATTGGAAGCTCTGCAAAGACACAGTGATTCATGCCTCTGGAAGGGAAAAGAAAGCTGAGGCAGGACATGCAAGCTGTGAGAGGATCCGATATCAAAAGAGCTGGAGCCTCCCGTGAGCACCCAGCCGTACCAACACAAATACGTCCCTGCACGACTCACGGCGGAGCCACAGCTGAACGCAAGCCGCCGCTTTAGTTAGCGCTAAGCTGATTTGGCTGCACAGCTCATTCATCGAGGAGCAAAGAAGACAGAGCAGGAAGCATCACTCAGTAATGAATTATACGCGACACAAAAAAGCCACAGGTGTGGTTTTAGAGTCTGTGCATGCAGCCGCCACAGCCCTGGATTCCACGTAATTGCTGTAAGTAACTATGGAAAATGGACAGTGGGAAACTCTGTAGAAATGCAGAGAGCAGACCGGTCCAAGAACACATTCCCACTTGTTCAAAGCAGCCAGATACACCATTTAAACATGTGTCAACTGTATCTGATGACGACCATGTCAGTGCGTTAGGTCTGGATAGTTAAATACAAAGGGCTCGATTCTTCGCGGTGCCGGAGCTGCGCTGTCAGCGAGCTGGCTGCTGCTGCTGCTGCTGTGCAGCTGCCTGCCCGGTGCAAGCAGAGCTACAGCAGCATTCTGACACAGCCGGGCAGCACGGGGCAGCCCCACAGTGCTCCCATGGGTGTGCTTCTCTGGCTGCACAGGGCTGGGGGGACCCGCAGCGTGGTGAGCACTCTGCTTTCTTGTTTGCAGCAAGGTGGGGAACTTCCTCATTCTTAGAGCAGCTGGGATTGGAGAAAGGGAAAGAAATAGGAAGATTTTTACATTTTAAAAACTGAAGAATGTATGCTACATAAGCCACAGATTCTAATATCTAAAGATGCAACAGAGCAGTTCTCAACTCCTGAGCAGATCTAGACGCAATTTCTTCTCTGGCCTTGCCAAAGTCACCTCTCCCTACCATGAACTCCCAAAGCCATTCCAGCAGTCCTCTCCTGCCAATTCTTTCCCATTGCGCAAGCTGAGCTGGCTCACCAGCTGCTATGGGTGTACATAAGGCCACTTGTGTGGCCCATGTGGGCAGCGGGGGCTGGATGACGGAGCTGAACTCATCATTGCTATCACTTGTGCTAAATGTATTGGTGAGGCTGGTGTTCACTCAGTTTTTGTTTCTGAGAGCACAATATTCTCACTCTGGTGGCATTTCTGCAGCTCCCATTCCAGTGATGTGGGAAGTCTCTCCATGTGCTGACTGTAGGACATAAAGTTATCCTCAAGAGCCCTCAAAATAAATGCATCCTCACCCCCACACTGTGACCTATCTGTTCACTGGGGCAGTACATCAGGTCCCCTGAAAAACCACACATGCAGCTGGTCAGACACACAGAATCATGGAATAGCTTGGGTTGGACAGGACCTTAAGACCCTAAGATTACTTAGTTCTTATCCCTGCTGTGGGCACACGGGGCACAGACATCTCAAGATCGACATTTTCTGCTTCCTCAGTGTCATTCAGCATGGGTTTCTTTGGCCCTTGGTGAAGATGAGCTTTGTTCTTTGGGATCAACCTATTTCCTCTCCTCAAGAGAGATCAATCGGCTGTGTGAGGACCCTATGGCTCCTGGGCAGGTACCCAGTGAGCTCCACCCGGCCACCAGGGGTGATCTCAGCAGTATTCTGGCCTCAAAACCACGCAGAACAACTAGTCCTTTCCCGTGTGATGTCCCTGCCAACAACAATCAACTGGTGTTTTGGAGAAATCACCAAAAGAGGGATTTGTCTGGCTTTAAATAGTATTAAATATTTTCAGCCCTTTTCAGTAACAAAGGACACAAAGAAAAGAGGGAAAAAGAAGTCTCACTTCTTTGGTTGTTTTTGCTGAATTTGGAAAGGCTCCTGGATCAAAGCTCAAAAAGCTGCAAGTTCATGGAAGACACATTAGCAATGCTTAGTGAGGAAAAATTACTGAACTGTGTAAGGAAGACAACCGACCAAATCCAGAGGATTTAGTCAATGGACAAATTCAGGGAGAACAATTCACCAGGAGGAAGTGTGCTGAGAGCCTTCAGACAGCTCAATAGGAGCCACCCCAAACTCAAACCCAAGGCAGGTCACAGCGTGCAAAAGCACCAGCACGAGGAGATATATTTTAATCCATTAGATTGTATTTTACAAGAAGCAGAGCCTCTGGGGAAGCCATTATCCTCATACAGATGTACTCCTGTGAAAAAGAAGAAAAATACCTAGACTCCCTGATGCGAGAGGTCAAACAATTACAATTTCCTTAATTTCATATCCAGTTGGGAAATTAAATAACAGAACTATGAAAGCTTTACACTTCCTTCTGAAGAAAGTGGCAATTTAAATTAATTTTTTTTAATGCTATAAGAATTGATGAGTGAGTATAGGAGGGGGCTTTTCCCCAGCGCCCTTTCCCCACTTTTTAAACAACCTTGCTCATTCAATGGACAAAGATAAATAAATAAATCCAAGGAACATGAAGTCTTTCATGAAAGAGCGATTCCTTTGCAGACAAAGCACAACGTGCTGCTTCTCGAGAAGCCATTTTATTCCATTAATAGTCTTCCCTACGCAACTCAATGAGCTTTGTCCACAACTTTTTCCTCAGAGTTGGGGTTTTAGTCTCTGGAAAGAAGCAGCATCCATTCCTGATCCTACAACTTACGAGAATGACATGGGGAACGTGGGACCCGTGCTCCATCTGGCCTCAGGCTACATCTCTCTCCCACAACAGCTCCTTCTAATCTCAGTGGAAAGACTCTGCCTTCTCCACAGCTTCATGAGTTGAACTATGGTCATGCTCTGCTGGTTACTACATCAAGGGTTTTTGTAGCGAACTTGCTCAAGGTCCCTCCTTTGCGTAGAGCTCCTTCCAGCTCTGGAGCAAAGTAAGTTCCTGTAATGCAACACTGACGTGGAAAAATGAGATGGGGAAGATGTACCAAGAAGCCTACATGGTTTCTGAGCTGGCTGCAATCACAGCATTCCTGCAGAGCACTTTTATCAGAAAGAGCTTGCAGTGTGGAAGCGTATGCAATTAAAAAAAAAAAATAAAATTGTGTACACAATATACACAAAACTTGGTGGCAGCAGCCAGGCAGTGGAAGTTACTGCCAGGAAGAACATGTGATTAACAGAGAAACAATCTAACGCTTGATGCAGAGCAAACAGGGCTCTGAGGACTGGACTGCAGGACAAAACAAAAACAGAAAAAAAAACATTAGCACTTGCACACAGACCAGGCAAACAAAAATAATTTGCTCATACAGCTGGTCATGGGGGGATAAAGATGAGAAAATGAATTGAAAATCTTTTTCTGGCAAAAATAAATAAACAGGAGATTCCCATTTATTCATTTTCTTTATTTTTTTGCTGGTATTAACCTGTGGAACACCTACTAACAGATACAGTTCTCCAGAGTCTTGAGAAATTACTGTTTAAAACATTACACCCCAGAACCAGCAAGGCAACAGAACTGCAAACTTTCATCACAGAGCTGCAAACTCTGGCACCCACGTGTGACTTAGCAGACATTAAAGATTTTCTAATTAAAGACAAGGCCATTTGCAAGACAGATTATTCCAGTTTACTGGCAAGCCTGTTGGGAGATGACTGAACCACAGTTAAAGGCATGCAGGGAGCAGCTCACAAGCAGCTTAGACCGGGCTGGTCAGCTCGTGTCCCTGGGCACCAGCACAAATGGCAGTGAGGAAACAACCAGCTGCAGGCAGTGCAGACCAAAAGCAGTTTGTGTCCTGATGCTGAGAGAAACTTTAGGGAAAAAAAAAAAAAAAAAAAAAGCAGCTGTAAGTACAGTTGTGAAGGCATAGAAACTTCCAGTCTGAAGAGAGAAAACAGGCTGACATTTGCAGATGGCAGAGCTCTTGGTGCACATCTGCTCAGAGCAGCCCCAGAGGACCAGCTCTCCTGCGCGCTGTGGTTCCAGCTGCAGCGTAATCCCAGTGACTGATAAGCAGCAGAATCATACTACAGAAACAAGACTAAGGGCGGATAAAACCACTGCAAGGCCAACTGATTTAAATAAATAAAGCCCCAGAGATTATGATACTTAGGCTGTGTAGTAGCTGACATCCAGGATTACCTCCGGAGGCCTGCGGGTCAATCAGCAAATGTTTCTTCTGTACTCTCACACAGATTATGTTCATCTTCATGCCCCACTGTCCATCCCAAATGCAGCCTGTCTCAGCAACCAAGGAAGCAGCTTACACCAAGCTAAGCCTGGGATGCTACAATCCCATCTTGCCTCCTGTTCCCATCTTCCCTTCTTTCACTTGCATTCGCATTAATGCAACCACAGTATCAATATATTCAGGGATCCAGCCAAAAATCTCATTCTGAAAAAGTTCCTGAGCATGTGCTGACGAAGAGCATCCCCAAACACAGTGGGTAGAGCAGCCAGAGAACACTTCAGCCAGCAGAAGCGCAAAGCTCAAACCACTCTGCATTAATCCATTAACATCTGCTCAAGGGTTGTTGTTTTTGGTGGGCTTTTTTTTGTTGTTTTAAACTATTTTTACACCGCTAATTACTGATTTAAAAAAAAAGCAAACCAGGTAGTGAGATTTCAGATAGAGCTGCGCTCCAGGAATGCAGGAGCCCTGTAAGGCACTCCTCCTCACTAACTGCTCTTTTGGGTATTTGGGTATCCTCTTACTCTAAGTCCAACCGCCCATCTGCTTCATTTCATAGAATCACAGAATCACTAAGGTTGGAAATATCTCTAAGATCATCTAGCATAATTGTCAGCCCATCCCCACCATGCCCACTAACCATGTCCCTTAGTGCCACATCTCCATGGTTCTCGAACATCTCTAGGAACAGCAACTCCACTGCCTCCCTGGGCAGCCTGTGCCAATATCTCACCATTCTTTTGGAGAATAAATGTTTCCTAATATCCAACCTGAAGCTCCTCGCTGCAACTTAAGGCCATCACCTCTTGTCCTATTGCTTCTACCTGGGAGAAGAGACCAACTCTCAGTTCATTACAACCTTCAGGGAGTTGTAGAGAGTGATAAGGTCTCCCCTGAGCCTCCTCTTCTCTAGAAGAGTAGGAGGGAACTGTCAGTATAATGGGAAGGAAAGTTCTGGGCTTTGAGTATCATAACATCTGAATTTTAGTTTAAAATTAAAGTTCTCTTATCCAAAATGTAACAGCTTCTTGGAGAGGCAGCTGAAGTTCTGAGCTGTTTATTCCCCCAGCAATATAAATTCATGTCACCTACATCTCCTAAACATGTCACACCCACAAGTGGCCAAAGCTGATGACTAAGCTATTAAATATCCAATATGCTCCTTAGTCACTTTAAATTTCTGTCCCCTTCCAACCAAGGTCACCCCAACATACAGACGTGATGGCTCTGAAGGCTGAGCCTCACCATTTATGCCTGGCAGATCCTATACTGACAATAAAGCTTTACAGAGCTTTGTTTCTGCACCTGTGAAATAAGGAAATCCATGCTTACTCATCTTTGTTAATATTCTTTTGTTCATGTTTTGTAAATGGTGTTAAAGAGCATTTATCCCACTATGGAGCACCGTGCACAGTATTTAAAAGTTTCTGTGAAGTACACTGCGTAGGATCCATAAAACAGCACTGCTTTTATCTCTTTCTCTGCATGCCCTCCATCTCCTGCGTTAGCATAACAAAGAAAATGATGTTTAGGGCATCAAAACAGATTTTTGGAGGCTAAAAGAACAACAGCCAGTGGCTACATATATAGAGGCAGAGCAATCAAAGCAAAGGAAATAGACTAGTGGTGTCTCAAGCAAATCTCAAAGTTTTCCAAATGAAACATTCTTGGAAACTCATATTCTCATTCTCTTAAATCACTGCTCGTGGCTGAAATCCTGCTTCCAGAAAACCATTTGGCTCCCCTTTTTGTGCAGTGAGGTATGCAAGGAATACAAATCCTGCAGCCTGGAGTTTTTATTGTGGTTTCTAACGAGCTGCACCACTGGAAAAATCCAATGGAAAATGCAGCTTTCAGTGGATGGCAAGGACTGTTTTTCCATGCACACATGTGCAGGGCTGTGCTTGCAGGCTCGCGGTGCAGCGGTCAGGGAGGAGCGACTTTCCCCCCGGACAACAGGCAGGGTGTGAATGTGGAGTCAGTAACTCACCCACACACCGCTCTATTTCCTGGATTTAGTGAGTGGTCTTTGTTGGAGCTGAAAGGCTGCAGCTGGGATGGACGATGCAAGTTCACGAGGGGTTATTCAGCTCCAGACAGCCTTCATAAAAGCACAAATAAGACAGAGCAAACTTTCCTAACTTTTTTTTCCCCCTTCCAAGCAATGAACTTCTGAACTTGGCTCTTGTGAGTACCGATATGGCAGCATAGAAGACTGCAAAATTTGCACTGTGCTGATCTACACAAGCCATAATTCACACAAATACTCACAAGCAAACCATTTCTCCATACTTTTCAGCAAAGATTTAATGTTAGCGTAGATGGCTGAGATCTCCTATTACTTAGACGGCTATGTTTTCCAAAACACACAATTGCAGGTCCACTACACCTGGAAACAACCAATACTTTAAAGTGCCCTGTTTGCATCCAGCCCAGAAACAAAATACATCAGGTGATGTATTACTCTTTCTTTTTTATTATATACCTTTGCTTCATCACTAATGAGTGGAACTAAATCGTTCTCACAGCTGCTAGTAAATTCATGTAAGGGTGAATTTTATAAAAGGAAAACCTCTAAGCTACTGAGATCACAAAGCAGAAAGAGAACAGCTCAGACATTTTTGGTTTATTGACTGCCTCCTGACAATTGTTTGGGCACCTTCATTTAGGTCCTATCCAAATGGTGACCTACAGAGAAGCCCGTGTTCACAAGGTTTTGGTTGCTCTGCTTCAGCAAGGCTCCAAATCTCAACACCTTTACAAAACCTTATTAGAAATAAATAATAATATGACATCACATACACACTGACATGCCACCATGGTGGTCAAGAGCCTCCTGTCATGAGAGGCTTCCAATGAGACTTGTCAGGTTGTCCAAACTGGAAACGTCTGTGGCTGTGCACCAGTTTGAGCTAACCACAGGTGGGGTGGGTCAGAAATCTGCCTAATTTCTCGCCAGCTGTCTGGGCAGACAGTCGAAGCCTTCAGCTTCTATCGTTCTCAGGCAGCCCCACCTCATGGGCTGCCTTTTATAGCTGGGAATCTGGATGCTCATCCCAGGATGCTGGCAGAAGCAGAGAGCTGGGAACTCCATGAGTCCAAGCCTGAGATGAAGCACGGGGGGGAGTTTAAGCCCCCTGCTCTGGGAATCTGTGCAGACAGCTGCTCTCCCTCATTTTGGAATCATCAGCTAAAACCAGTTTTTTTTTTTCCTTTCAGAGCAGAAAAACGTATGGAATTTCCTTTCCGTGAGACACTTTTAAGAGCTTTGTTGGGAAATGGAATGAATTTTCACAAAGTATTTTCCCCAAAAGCAAAAATGTGAGTTAGCACCAGCTCTAATTATATAACAATTCCTTCCCATCAGAAATCAGTTTAAGATCAATCTTATCCTTAAGCAAGTCCCTTTAAAACCCTTTCTTTGTCCCTTTAGCCAAACATACAAGCTTCCAAAAACTGAAGAAGCTTGCCTGTGAACTAGAGAAAAGGTGGTGATTCATAACACGGGGGAAATGTGTGATAAAGCAGAGTAGCTTATCCCAGCTGTTGAAAGGACTGTGTAGAAATCCACGCAGTGCTAAGATGCCAGGTTTCCATTTTCTTCAGATATTCAAAGGGAGAGATGAAATCTTTGCATCCTGCCAAATTGCAGTCCAACTGGAATGCGTGCTGTTGTTCTGACAAACTGCAGCTTACTAGAGAAAACTTAATTTTCACATCATAAAGTTTCCTTAAACTGGCTTCAGGCTCCATACTTGCAAAACCTCAGCTAGAAAAACGTTATTCAAAACCAGGAAAGTTTAGGGACATCAGCACAATTCAGCATCTGAATCCCAAGACTGGTTGGCAGCTCTCAGTCATCCCAGTCACACGCTTGGTTTCCCTGAGTCCCACTCTGTTTTCCAGTGCACGTTAAATATATATGATGAAATCCCAGCTTAACACAAACCAGAGCTTAAGACCCAGTTTTGATCAATACTAGCAGTCTGCCCCTTCTCCTTTCCCCATTCACATACACACACACTCCCTTACAATAGTTATCAGGATCTATAAGCACAGACCATAAGAAAGAAAAAGATTCTGAGAAGAGCAATTCAGGACATAAAGACTAGTTGGTTACTAATTATTCCAGTTTCATTTCTACATCTCCAAGAGAATTTTACACTGATAAAAGACTCCAGCCTGGCAGCTCAGGAAGTCATTTGTAGATGTGACCACGCAGTGAATGAAGTCTGTTAGACACCTCCAGGCTGGGACTGTATGAACCAGCACAACTGGCACATGACCTCTTTGGTGAGACCACTTGGTCCCTGCTTTATACATGGCTTTATGGCTCACTTATCTGGAGGTAGCTTAGAGGTGCTGAGGCCACACATCATGTTGAAGCCCAACAGAGCACAGTTCCTGTGCTGCCCCTGCACTCAGCCCTCACAAGAGATGTTGAGGACACTGCTCAGAGTCATGGCCAGTTTCCTGTCTTGTCAGAGAAAAATGACAAGAAATTATTCGTCCAAGGTGGACATACTGCAAAGGCAGCTGATTTCTCTGGACATCCCAATAAATCCTGTATAATTTGTTCTGCATTACAAGACAGCATCCTGCTAAGCTAGCAGTTGGCCGAGACCTTAAGAAACATGCACCTCCAAGTTCTGCAGGACACAGTGCGACACAGGGGGGACCATCACTCACTGAGAAACCAGCCTCAGAGGAGCCTCGATGCACTGTGCAGCTGTGGTCCTGTTCCTGGGACAGGGCGCCAAGGCTCCTTGTTTCCAGACAGTCACCAGATGTCAAGATACCTCCTGATTGTCATTTGTGAATCAGCTTCTTTCTACTTGCATCGGGCATAATTTTTTTTAAAGCATACTGAGAGGCATGAATGGAAACTAACTGTGTGAGTATAGATGAGCAGGGCAAGTAGCCATTAGTTATCACAACCTTCAGTCACTGCTGATCTGCATTTGCTGTAAAATGAGTATGTAACAAGGAGAAAGTTTCCATCATCTAAGGCTGGTTAACCTCCTCAGTATTTTTAAATGGATGTGCAAAGTAAATGTGTGAATTATATATCTCCAAGGATCAGCTACTTCAAATATAGCCTATGGCAGCTAACAATAAATAACGTATTAAGTTTTGCCAAGGAAAATAACAACAACAAAAAAGCCGATATCATTTATTTTTTTTCTGTGGGAAAACAGAATATAAAATTGACTGAGAACCATGTTAGCACCCAACAAAATAAAAAACAATAACAAATTGCCACAAGTCGGGGCACTTCCTCCTCCAACAGGTAAATAAACTTCTGTTGACACAATGCACAGAATAACTCTTTCATAGCTTATTTACTCCTTCATAAAACCCAAGCTTGGCCTCTGACAGATCTTGTGGAAAGACAGCTTATTTAGACATAAACAGAAAGAAGCACTGTTACTATATGCTGCAAGTATAGAAGGTCTAAATCCACTCTTAAACTCAAAAGCAGAGGTAGAAGGCAACACATGACGGCAGTTTTTACACCGACTCACAAGGACACAGCACTACAGAGCATCACAGAGCTTGGACTCCTGAAGCCATTCTTGAATCCAAGGAATTCCTCCTGTTAAAAGTTTACATCAGTGCAGACCAAAAGAAAGAGCTTTCTTTGAAAGCTGGAAGAGATTTCACCCAAAGCTGAAGAAGCATTATAAACATTTACTCTCACAGGCGCTCAGTGTTGGGCAGAGAAGGAGGAATTGCGGGAGATAAAAGAAAGGAATTAGTAAAGGAAAGAGAGAGGGTAAAAGCATAAGAAAAGACCCAAGACAGCAGAGGAACTATGTAACCCTAGAGTGAAATTAGCTGTCCAGCCCTAAAATGCCACTAAAGAAAGTGAATAGAGTATTTCAAGACAAAATAATCTGGTTCCACTGTGTGGCTTCCATGCACACATTTGTGTGTTTTCCCATATGGTGGAAGAAAAAGCAAGGTGTGTTCCCTGCACTTGGGCTGATCCCTCCGCTTGGCCTTCTCCTCATTTCCTGCCAGAAGGTGGGTTCCGGGCTGCTCCATCCCTTGGAGTCAGGCAGCAAAACATCTGGTTCATGGTAGAAGGAGAGCAGGAAGGGCCACAGACATCTGAAACTCTTTTGCAGTTGCTACGGGGAAATGTAAGAAGACAAACTACTACTATTCAATATAGTAGTAGTTCAAACATTCATGCAGGTCCAACATCATTAGCAAATTAATCTTTTTGCTGCGCAAGCTGACTCTAGACTTTGCATTCCTGACGGCAGATTAAAAGAGAGTGCAGTCTTCTTTCTTTCCCTGATAAATGCACACTTATTTCAGGTCTGCACACTGCTCAGCTCAGTTCCTGCACACTGGGTCTCTGGGAGCTCAACTTCTGCACTCCTGCTGCGATGGCCTGGCCCTGACCTCCCACCATCTCCCCAGCCCTTCAGAGGCAGATTATTGACTTAGAAGTGGAAAAACATCCAAATGGCCTGAGCAACTCTGGTCTGCTGCAGAGATTTGCTCTAAGACAGCAGCCAGGGAACTGAGTGGCACAGACACACCTGGCATGGTGAGCAGAAAGCTGCAGGAACACATTTGCATTGTGCCAAGGTATCCCAAGACCTCTGTCATCAAAGAAAGTGGCCTGGAGTGCTGCAGTGACCCCAAAACTCACATTAGTCTGAGGTGCCCTTTCCCAAAGTCCTTTCTTCATGACTCCAAACACTTTGTCCCTGGAAGTCTTCGAGAAACGTGGAGATGTGGTACTTAGGGACATGGCTTAGCAGGCAATATTGATGGTAGGTGGACAGTTGGACTGGATGGTCTTAGAGGTCTTTTCCAACGTCAGTGATTCTATGATTCTCTCTCCCTGCTCCATGCCACTGTTTAGCAATGACATATCGCACTAATTAGATTTGGAGGAATTAGCAACACAACTGGAAAGAAACCTGACCACACTGCCCCGTCCTTTCCATGAGGGGAGTGTTGCTGGACAGGCTGTGTTGTAAACCGGTAGGGCCCCAATTACAAATGGAGGTGCTAAAGTATCATGAATCAAACTCCAGAAAGTAAAACCAGTGTCTGCTGTAAATGCTATTAATGACCACCAGCTGTATAATTTAAATTCCTTTTTAAAGTGGCCTCAGCAATAAGGTAGCGAGAATTATTGATACTCCCATACAGCAGGGAAACCAAACAATTTTTTAAAAATAATTCTGGAGTTATTCTGACATGAATGATTTATTTCTGCTGAATGGAAACCACTTACTTTAAGGTGGCAAATTTGAGGCAGCTTAGTGGTTATGCCGCTCTCCTGAGACAAGTGGCCTTTAGCACACATCCACCCTTGATCTGGGTATGAAAAGTGGCTCAAAGCAAAGCTCTCCTATCCAGAAGTGCACTCTCACCACAGCCCTCAGTGACAGGAAGGGCTGCAGTGAAGACACAATTATTTAGACATTTCCCTCCCCCCTGCAGCAAAATTCCCTATTAAAAGCATTCGCCAAATTAATCCAGTTCTGAGTTGAACAAAACTGCATTTTTCAGCAAAGAAAATATCCTCATGCAGAGGAGAATGAAACCCTTTAGTGGTTCTTTCTTCCCACAGGCTGAGAAAGGATATAATTCAAAAATTTCCCTGAAGTATACAGACACAGACCTCTTCAGGGCCAGCACAAGCAATACAAAACACATTTAAGAACAATTATAAAAGACTTCCAGCTCGTTTCATTTATGCTCCGAGCACACCAATACTTTAAAGTTTTCTGTCCTTTCTCCAAAAGAATAGCTGAGTTTCCAGTGTACGTTAAGTGCTACAGCTGCATTTGGTTCTCTAATTACACGAATCTCTGCCATCTTCCCTATGCTGAAGATAAACTATCATTTTAGTTGAGATGTTCTAACTTGATTTACACAGCTAGTTTACCTAATTTTCCAATTTAGCCCTTCAAGATAAGGAAAGGCAAGATGCATTCAAGAGAGTCATGCTTAGGCATAACGAGCAGATAAATGAACCCTTCCTCAGTTACTGTGGAGGACATTTTAAATGACAGACAATGCAGTGTGTTCTGCCAGTAGGAAAGTGATCCTTTGACCTTAGTTTGCATTTCAAGTGAAGTGAAAAGCAGGAGAAGAAATGGGAGTTTCTGAAGAAAAAGTTAAGGTGCAGTATTGTAGATTTTTAAAAGACTGTAGACCATGTGCATCGATGGGATCTTGTTTGATTTCTTTGAAGAAAAGTGGAAGAGTTTTTGGTTTCTACACACAGGTGCAGTATAGCTTTGATGATGATTCCAGAGACCATAACTGAACTCACCCCCAAATGGTAATAGTACAACCCTCAGCTGGGGAGAAGTGCGAGAGGTAAGAGGAGGCCCTTATCAAAGAGCAGACATGACCCAACTTTTCATACCAACAGGGCTGTCTGGGCTGAGCTGTGGCTTGAGAAGCTGTTCAGGCTCATGTCCACTGCTGCAATGTCAAGAGCCACTTGACATCAAGATACCAGGATGCAATATCAAGATGCACATATAAGGAATGGCACAAGGATTTCTGTGTACAGCTTGCACAACTGTGTCAAACAGATAAAACCCACAAGGCACAATTTGAAACTGTCCTTAATAAAGACTGAAAATCTCTGGCTTCTTAATGAACAGGGCTATGCCCTAAGTAGTGAGCAATAGGACTACTGCTGGAAGAGCAACCCATGGCCTAATACATCACACTGTCAAAAAGCTTCTCCCATTATTCAACTGAAATTTGCCTTCTCTTAAATTTCATCCCATTACTTCTAGTTACACCCCATTGTACCACTCTAAATAATTCTTCATAGCCTTGGTGTTTACACCCTTCAGATATTTGTAGATTTATATCTCAACCACCCCATTTGTCATCCTTTAGCCAAGTTATCCATATTCAGCTCTTTTGGTCTTCTCTCATAAGTCAATCCCTCAAGCTCTCTTGTTACTTTTTTTTTTTTTTTCCCTTGAACACTCTCCAATTTGTCAATCTCTGTTGTAATGGGGTGAAGCAGACCTGAATGCATTACACTTACTGTGGTTACCAGCGATATGTTTTGAGTCCCCGCTGCTTATTCTCTTTAGAAGAAACACCCAAACACACTTTTTTTAGGTTACTGAAAGCAACAGATTTGCAGCATTCTTACAGTCACCTATTGATTCTGAAGACCTCGGGATCCTGGGTAAAGGCTCTTCCTAGATCTCTCCTTCTCTTGTTTATTCCCCCAGGCAGTCTAGGGTGTTTTGCTTACTTGAATCCTATTTTGAAATGCTGTGCTGCTGTTTGAGTGCTCTCCACAAGTCATCTACTAACTTCACCAAATGCCAAGTCTACCTGCCACTCTGCTCCCACTCTCAGACAAGTCTCTCTCTCCATCTGGGAGGCCACACTGGAGTCCTCCCTCACCATCTGTTCCAGTTGCCTACAAGGTGCCCTTCTCAGAGACTTTCAACCCACCAGGAAATGGAAGACCACACCAGGGCCTTCACACCTACGCACTGGCTGGGCTTGCATATTCCTGTGCTAAGCCAAATTCTTTGCTTTTAAAAACACCTTGGATGGTTACAGAAAACACAGGGCCCTGCAGAAACCCAATGCAAACGAAGCACAAATGGATGACATTCCTCCAACACCTGCGTCTTCATAAAGCCGCCGCTGTTCTTCCCCATCCTGTGAACACATCCGACTGCACATTTCCTCCAGAAAAGTCATCTGGACAAATAAGAGGAGCGCTGCCGAAAATAGCTGACAGGGGTAAAACCACAACTGAACCGACTCCCGGCTGTGCAAGCACAGGCCTCGCAGCAGGCTGGAGGCTCCGGAGAATAACCATGGGGAGCAGAGCTTGGCGCTGGGGCAGGCGTCAAATCTTGCTCCAGTGATGAGGGCAGGACCCTCAGAGGGAGGTGGCAGCTTCAATCAAAGGAGCGGTCCCCTGACCTTCCCAGCCTGTGTATGCTCATGGCTACTGCTGGTCGGTCTGCAAGGGAACTGTGGCCACTAAGTGCTGGCCAGCGTGTGACACCACGGTCTAAGCTAGCTCCATTTTGAAGCGACAACCTGTAAACCTTTGGGCAAATGGGCACTTGATTCTTCTCAACATGCTCACTCTGTCCCACATCTTCTACACAGGACTTTAAAAGAGTAACTTTAATAGCTACACAAAATAGCTTTTTTAAAATTACAAAGTTACTCCGCTGCAGACCATCTAATATGAACTAGACAGTATTACAGGCAAGAATGATTTGGTCTGCTGTTAAGATAAGGATTGCATACACACATGCCTATAAACCCAGCTTTGTACAGACAACAAGAAAGTAAAAGTCTCCAAAAACTGTGACAGGCGCTTGTGTTCTGAAGCCATGTCAGAGGCACTATCAAAGCCAGGTGGGACCTATCAGCTCTCTCCCTAAAGCAGAACAGAACAGAGAGGAAGGACAAAAGCTGACCCCTCAGGGAATAGCTAAAGAAAGCATCCAAAAACACACAGCAAGCTCTGGCAAGAAGTTTGCATTTGCCATCACTTAAATTAGCAGCAAAGGAATCCCCAGGAGGGAGGAAATCTGGACTCTGTCCAACATTCAAATGCACTGTGCGAGGAACTGTGGGGGAAAGAGCCACACACAAGCACTGTGGGTTCAGAAGAAGCCAACACACATACTCCAGCAAACCCCAGACCTTCCAGTGGGCAGCAGCATGATGGTTATTTACTGACTTGACTATGTCACCAGGTGTCAGGAGAGAAGTTTATTGTGGGTGAGCTCAAATCGGAATTGCCTCTGTCATTTTCAGTCATCAGTTTGCCATGAGATGTCTTCAGAATACAGAGGGCTTTTATATGTTAAATATATATATATATATCTTAAAACTTCTCAAGAGTTTAAGAACACTAAAATTTTCTAAAATATTGCAGTTGGTGATATAACCAAAATAGCACTGTGAATTATGATCTTGCTATCTTAACGACCAGAGCTGCTTGCAATTCCTCTACCATGAGCAGATCCCTCTGACTTCCAGAAGAAGCATCAAATGGCAAGTCAGCAACCATTTAGCTTATGACAGAAAGGACAGCTGCTCTACACCTCCATAACAGCCTAAAGAGTTGTGACATACTCTGGATGAAGTCCTTCTAAAACACCTAATCAGATGTGTTTTTCTCCACAAAACTCCTTACTAGGTTAAGAAGTAATTCAGCCATGTAAATTTAACTTAAGCTAGTAAATCTAATAACATCATTCTAAAAGCAATAAAACTTTCAGACCTTAATCCTTTTAATTCACTGTTTATCCCCTTGGCACCTAGACTATTTTTATTCTAGTCACTTTTGCTGTAATAAAAAGTTAATAAAACAACACAAGTTGTCCAATAGGTTGCAGAACTAATGAAGACTGGTTTCCTACAGGTTTGGTATCTGATGCCCCTTCTTTCCCCCAGCAGAATTTATCCCAGCCCCCAATGGGCTGTCTGTGAGGCTGTTCCTCTGAGTCTTCTTCATGTCCCTTAAGCCTATGGGAGCCAAGAGGGAGTACATAGCTGGGAGCTCGATGCGCTTTTGCACTCGCTGCAGGTCTGGCAGAGCAGAGAGCTGCTGATTTTACATTCCAGCCTTCTCTTCTCTAGGGCACTGGCTGGCCCACTGAAGATCAATGACTTTAAGGCACAAAACAGATTGTGAACCATCTATGATCTCCCTATATGACAATGCAATGGTTTTGCTTTCTACAATTATCCGCACTGGCATTGCTAATAACCAGAGCTGTAACACATCTATGTCCCCCAAGTGCCCTAGAAGATAAGATGAGCTGTGCAGACCCCAGGAAAGGCTCTCTCAGATAAGGAAAGGGCAGGAAAAGCACTGCTTTCTGAAAAGCCCCCTGGGAAATAACCAAACTCACAACCACTTCTTTCATAAATCAAGGAGATGTGCTTCAAGTAGCTTCTCATGTCCTCCTATGACAACATCACAAAAGTAAGGTTCATCACAGCAATGCAAGTCCCAAACCCATTAAAGATTTCTGGTTTATAGCAATTGCCTTCAACAGCCCCTACATACTGGTATGCAAACAAAGCACGCTGCATCAAACATATCACTTGCCTTTACATAGCTGCAGAGTAAGCTGCCTCTTTTCTCTAGCAAAAGCTCTAGATGGTTTTAAAGCATAACTCTTTGTTGAGCATATTAGCATAAACAGCTCACAGTGGTCCATATGGGTGGGAAACAGTAACATACTTGGGGCTGAAAGAAAGCCCTCTCAGCCACACTTGACCTCCCAAAGCAGCCCTTGCTCATGAACCTTTTGTTATGAACCTGTGTTAATAAGAGCAATTCTTCTTAATGAGGGTGTCAAAGCTGCAACATTTACCTGTATTTCCGAGGGTCTAAGACAAGCTACCCTCTTGCATATACAAATTGAGTGAAAACACTTGGTCACCTAGTTCCTGCCCCTAGAAAAAGGTGTTAAATGCTGATTCAGGACTTCATGCCTGCAAACATGCTCCAAACACCCCACACAACACCTGTACCCACAGCTGCCCAGGGGAGCAGGGAGGAGAGGGCAAGCTGCAGCACTGCACCTTAAAGCATTTGGAAAACTATATCTCTGGGGTTTCTCCAGAAGATGAGACAGAGCTACAGAGAGCTCAGACCCATTCTGTGAGATGCTAAGGGCAGGTTAGTGCTAACGCGGCTGCACTGACCCATCACCAAACTTCCCTACCAGATGTAGATGACCAGACAAACAACAGTTTTCTGCTCCAACTTCTCATCTTAAAACCACAGCTGAGTTTTTTGAACGCCTGGGAATTGTACCCACAACACTGATCCACAGACTCTCTCAAGGGAGGAAAGCTGCATTCAGTTAGTAGCAGAGAAGAAACTTACCTTGAGATTCCTTTAATTTACAGGTATGGCATGAATCCCTACCTATCTTGTATCAGTGAGCAGCACTAGCCTAAGATCGATCAGTGTTAGAGTCTTGCTCCAATCAACAATGCTCAGTCCTGAACAGAAAAATGTCATTTATAAATTAACAACTTGTTTTGCAAGTAGAGGCACTGATTATGGCTCTTTTCTCAAGGTTTTCTTTTGCCTCTTTAACTCTATACTACACGGCCCTCTCTCCCTCACCACCACAGACCAATCTCTTCCCTGTTCTCTAGTGGTCTCTCCTGCAATATCCCCAAAGGGATATCAGGATCTTCTTCACCACAGACACAAGCTAAACATCTCAGCTGGGCAGAACACTGTGCTTGCTGTCCCTTATGCTGATGCGTCCAGTGCTAGCCCTTGCTACATCGCACCACTATTTCTGCCACTACAACACACCTAGCTGCTGTGCCCAGTTTGAGCTCCCAGCAAACCCAAAGAAGCAGTGAGAAATGAGGTCCCAGTTACAGTGGGACTCACCAGATTGATCAGAGCCACAGCCAGGTGGAAACCCCGCACTTGGATGGAATGGTGTCAGCTTTCCTTCTGAACACTGTGCACCTCATCATTCAACCATTGCATTCGCAATTACACCTAAACATGAAACATGAACTTTCTATTCTCGTCCAGTTTTCAGAGGAAGCTAATAAATCACTTCTTTCTCCAAGGAGAGAATTCCAAGCCTGACACCCAAGACACCGGCCGGGATCCAGCCTTTCAACAAGGACTGAAATCTAGGGTTTTAAAAGAATAAGAATGGGAACTTATCCAGTGCACAGCATGGCTGGCATGCCTGTGGGCTGGGACATCAGTTGGCACAGCTTGCACCAAAGGTGGCTGCAGGAACACCGCCTACAGCAGTGAGGCTCAGAGAACTACTGGATGTGGGAGCTGTGGAATACCCGCTCCTGGCAGTGTAAGCCAAACTTAATAGAGTTGTTGAGCGAAAGCACTGTCTGCCTCCTGTCTCTGCCGGAGACAGAGCAGCCCTCCTGCAGCCAGCAGCTCCAGAAGCTGCTCCCACAGCAAGCACCAAGCACCCTCACATTTGCCACCCACAGCAGCACAGTGCCAGGCTGCAGTCTCACCTCTTTTGCCACCACGACCCCAGCGCTAAAGGCAGCAGAAAGAGAGACGTCCCACTTTCATAGGTGGCACGGCCACGATATCTCCTGGTTTTACCAGGCAGTAAGGATCTTTCAGAGGCAAACTGTGGGAGCCACCCTCACAACAAGAGGGACCCAAGGGTCTGGGGTTAATTTTTCTGGCGGCTTTCAGTTTGCTTCTTGCGTCCTTGCAGACCACAATGAGAGACGCCAGCGTTTTCAGCTTGTACTATTCACTATGCTCTAATCTAGTTTGCATGTCCAGTCCTGTCATTAGCTGGAGGAAACATTAATCCAAGACTGTAGAAAAGCAGGAGTATAAAAAATTGTTTCTGGAAACAGCAATTCTAATGGCAAGTGTTTGTTATCTAGACCCACAGCTGAGTAAAACTGAAACACATTATACTCCACATATAACATTTTTAAGCATATGTTGAATCTTTGGTGAGCTCCTGATCGTAATACACAACATAAGCTGAAATATCAGTGTCTAAAGTGCCTGATTTAAAGCATGAGGGGCACTTACACTGAGTCCAGTTAAAATCACTGCTGCAAGTTTGCAGGGAAAGACCTTCATGTGAGGTGATAGGGAGAACAGAGTCCGAGTCTGCATGGGAGAGGGAGAGAGGAACGCTCATTTCATTAGAAGTTATTCTGCGAGGTTGACTGGGGAGAAGATTATATAGCTGGGAGGAGGACTGAGACAGCTAAAGAATAACACATGGTATGCTTTCAAAACATACAGCAACATGTGACAATCGTCTGCAAGTCTGGCACTGAGGAGCCTGTGGTCTGGCAGCAGTGAGAATTTCTGCTTTTTATTTCTGAAATCATCAGAGGCATGTGAGTTGAACCCCCCACCTAACAGTCTGGAGGGAAGAACATAAAATCAGATTTTACGTACCGTACTCAGTCAGCCATTGTTCTCAGCGGATTTTATCCTCCAACTCAATTCCCACATCATTAAGTGATGCTGTCTCTTTAAAACACAATGCAGTGCCGTGCCAAAGCCTGCAATAAGGATCACTGGCACCAAAACAGTCAAAGCACAGAGCTTAATTCCCTCCTTAATAAGACAATTAAAGAAGAGTATTTGGATACGGAGTCTGCAAGTACCAACACAGAGCACTGATATCTCCAAAGGCATGTTGATCTGAAGGCTTTATCATAGAGCATCTGTCGCAACCAGATGCCACCAACACCTGAGAAAAGTGGGAAATAAAGGGGGTTAATGTTGCTGTGATGCACACAGAGATTTGTGCTGTCCAAGTTTCCACTTCCGAACATGCTAGAGGGGGCATGATAAAAGCTGTCTTTTTCCTACAATGAATGCCTTAATATACACGGATGAATTAGGTACACAGATGAGGATGGACACAAGCGATTGCCCATATGGTGGAGGCTCCTGACCACATCCACCTCCAAGTTTCCAGTCAAATAATTCTCTCGTGTTTTCTCTTAGCAGGCTTCACCCCACAGAGCTGAACCAAAGCTAGAGCAAAAGATAACCACAGCAATATAAGAGCTAATTAATCATTTGATTAGCTGGTGAGAAGGCGGGACACTGCAGTTCTGTGACTTAAAAGCACCATAAATGACCTTAAAACTCCACTTTAAGGATGTACAGAAATCTGCAGCCCACAGAGAGTGAGGGAGAAATGGATGATGACTAAAGTCCATTAGCTCACAGGAAGTGTTGAAACAGAGTAGATGCTGAGTTGAGGTGTGACATCCACAGCACTCAGACAGAGAAGGACCACCTGAGCACTTGGCTTGAACCACTGCACTGACATTCATGACCCAGTCTGCGGGGGAAGCTGCAGGGCCACGTGATGTAGTGCTCCCGGAAGACATGCTGCCTGGTTTGTGGGAAGCACAGACCTCATCCCACCCAGCAATGACATATAACAAGAGGGGAAAAATAACACACAAAAAAACCCAGCTGCCCTGCCTTCCTTACAGGAGGCACAAAATCCAGGCACACCGTGCCAAGAGACAGCAGCCAAAGGATGGAAAAGTCACCTAGAAGAGGACACCTTGAACAGTCCACTTTTTCACTTCATCTCCATGGAACTCCTGGTAAACCCCATGAACCTGCCTGTAATTCCATATGTAGCAATATGAAGGGGATTGAGGCCAGCATGTCTCCCCTAGGCTGCAAAGTTGAATCTTCAGCAGCAGACAAGGACACCAAGATGGGCAAGGCTATCGGTTCCACATTACTGCATCTTGGTCCTTCAGCCTGACAACTGGAGCATGTCAGCTTCTGACCATGCCCGATGCATTAAATATTTCCAGCCACATCTGAGGTTGTGCCTCCCCAGCATGTCATCCTGTGGTGTGGATTTACCTGTGGGGACCTGAGAAGAACCAGCCCAGAATGGGCAGCCCAGCATGGCTCTGGCTCACTGTCAGCAGGTCCCTCCACCAAAAAGGCCCTGCCCATCCCTGGAGGTGCTCAGGGTCATGTTGGATGGGGCCCTGGGCAACCTGATCTAGTAGCTGGCAACTCTGCCAACAGCAAGGAGGTTGGAACTGGATGATCTTTAAGGTCCTCTCCAACCTAAGCCGTTCTGTGATTCTATGATCTCCCCTCCCCAACGGCTTGGATGGCATCTTGCTTTTGAGTATCTCTACCCTGGGAAGAGATTAAAGGAAGTGAGGGCCTTGGCAGAGATTCCTCTGCCACCTGCACCACTGGAAATGCCCTCTGGAAAGTAAAGGAGGAGGATCTCTCACCTCGCACGCTCCATCCCCATCCGTCCCTTCGGTGCAGATCCAGACCTGCCATTCACCGCCCACCACCCAATGTTCTTTGTCTCAGACAGGTGAACTCAGCTCCAGCACCAGCAAAGTTCTCAGAGTAAGCCCAATGCATAGTTTAAATTTTAGCAAACCCTGCCAGAGGCCTGGGAGTAAAATGCAGAAGAAAGGACTTTTTCTTGAACAGAGAACAGAGACTAAGAGTGCTACAGCAAGGAAGTTTCTTAGGTTTACTGAGACAATGCAATCACAATTTGTGCAATGGTTTCCCCTTAATTCTCCTTTCTTTAACTGGGAAAAAGATCCCAATAACAAACACAATAAAACAAAGACCAAACAATTATTCATGGTTTAGGAACACACATAATGCACTCAGCCCTATATTCCATCACAACTTTGAGAAAGAAATAGCAAAGCTTGGAGCATAGTTACTACAGTCTACAAAGGAATTCTGAATTTCCCAATCTGACTTGTTGTGAATTGGAGCAAAACCTCTAAATACTAAAATTCTCTACAAAAGGAATTCTAAAACAATCACTTGGAGTCTACTGAAAAAACAACTGTACTGCAACAGCATTCCTTGCAATCAATATATATTTCTAAATTCTGACTAAAAACTTATTTCAACAGAAAATCTGCATTTAAGTGCAAAATAGTGACCTTTAACACCGTCAGAAAAAGATCCATCTCTCTTTTTTTCTGCCCATTTTTTACAAACATGACCTGATTTTACAAGAGATTTTAGCACTGATGATGCCAGGTACTGGAATATGACTCCATCAGCAAGCTCTAGTCAGGAAATACCAAAGCTATGGTTGCCAAAGCAACATAATTAACTTGATCACGGTACATACACCGCGCACCGCTTCTTAAAAGGCCCTTTAACACCCAACTAATGGCAACCTCTGGAATGGCACATCAGGATTTATTTCTCCTCTAAGTTCTTCAAGAACTTAGGAAAAAGGAAAAGTTTTCAGAATTACCGGTAGCCAAAAGTAGCCCTCTGCTCCCGGCCCGTGGTGCTGGGGACAATCTTGCTGTGAATCAACTTGCATCACTAATGGCTGTACAAGACATGGAAACTCACAGTCCAGTTGCGTAGAGCAAACACTTTTCAAAATGCACTTTTGGTTCACGTGTATTAGGAAATTTAAGAGATTTCATTCTTTTATGGCAGAATTGATAATATTCTTACTACCTGGGCAGGGAGGCCCTGAAGTTGATGCTGAGCCTTGACCTCAGGGCCACAGATTTCCAAACCTGAATATGCTGTCACTAACTTAAAACATATAATGTATCAAAAATCAGCTCCCTCTGTTCATCTGGAAAAAAAAAAAAAAGGAAAAAAAATGGGAAAAAAATTGAGTGATGGGCTTTTCAGCCTGTCATCAGACCACAGTGACCTCAATTTTTTAAGAAATAAAGTCAAAATCTATTCTTATCTTCAGAGATTCAAGATGTATTTATGTGTCAAACTTTCTCCCCCTTGTCCTTAGCCTTTGGGAAGCGCACTAAGAATGATATCAAAGCCTGAAAATCCTGCGATCCCATTTGTGTTCACCTCTGACCTGGGACGCCCGTAGCTCCCACCAGCTCCCCGGCTCATCCCCACCGCACGGCACAGAATGCAGATCGGGGAGCAGCTCACAGCAAGCCCCACGGGATCAAATAGAGGCCACTTTGCATAGGAAAACCATATCAATCTGCTTTTATATACATATGTATATTTTTTTAGGCAGAAAAAAAAAACCAAAAAACTTTGCTCTGGCAGTTTTCTGCTTTTCTGTAAGCCTTGAAAGATGTTTTACCAGCATCTTCCTCTCCATTACACACAAATATTTGATTATTCTCTTTGAAATGTCTCGGTAACATCTATACGAATAAGATGCTGAATGCAAACACTGATTGATTCTTTCTTAGCCATCAAATCTGCTTACACAGCAACTACACAGAGCAAATGCACACAAATCTCACATTTCATGTTCAAAAATATGAACGCGCCATTTTTTTACTCAAACATAATGAATGAGCTTAAACATTACAACTTGAAATTATTAAGTAAATCATGGCACCTGCAAAGCTTCAATTTGCATAGCATTAATTCATGATGGTGTGTAAAACAAATTCATCACTCTCACTGTATTGTGGTCTGATTTATGTCGGAATTGGAAAAAATAAAAATCTTGGGCACAAAATTACGGTGACAAGATGTACGTGCTCCTCTGTGCTCCTCGAAGCCCAAGGTGGTTCTTTTTTTTTTTTTTCCTCTTTTTTTTTTTTTTAAAGCATCAAAACAACTAAATTATGTGAAAGAAGGCTGGGAGAAAGCATCTTTAAAAATGAGTAACACGCTGGCATCACACGAACACACTCTCCTGTTATTAATGTCAAGCATGGTGAAGATACTCTAGGAAATCATTACCATTCATAGCTACTAACAGCCATTAAATTTCAATCAATTCAACTTAACACAAGTGTACTTCAGTAGCCCTTACAGTTCCTTACAGAGGTGGCTCAGAAAGTCCTGTCTGACTTATGGCATTGTCCGCTGCACAATAAAGCACTGCTAAGGACTGCTCTGAAAGGCGCTATCGTAGCGTTGGGAGCTGATGCTCTTTTAACACTGGAGCAATCAACAGACCTTGCTTTTAGGGAAGCTTGATACAAGGGGCTCTAATACGAGGACTCCATAGGTCAGTACGAAGCAACAGACTGAGTTCAGATAGGGATGCTGCTTCCCAAACTGAAAAGAAATTTGGTGAGATGTTTTTAAGGCTTTTTCAATTAATTTCAGTAACTGAATCAATGTGCTTCACATAGAGCTTGACAAATTCTAGGTGATCTCCTACAAAAGAACACGATCATTAAATATTTTGGATGTTTAAAGGAAAAAGGATTTAATTTCCAGAGACACAATATTTAAAGTTCCCAGTAATGAATACAAGCCACCAAGCTGTGATATTATGGCATCTCCTATGCATCTGAATGGCATTTGTAACACTGGATGTTTTGCCACTGCTCTTGCAGGCATTCAGCTGTGCAGCTGAGCATCCCTTCCGGAGCACGGGGAGCAGCAGACAGCCCAACACCACGGATGTTTGTCACTATGTGGCTGTGTGAGGGACAGTGACCACGTAGAGCCCATTACCGGGTGACTGAACCCACACCATGTTCCACTTTGCAGCACTACATCCCAAAGAAGGTCTGTTCCTCCAAGGGGATTTCATTAGCTCCATCTGAATGAATTATCTACAGCAAAATCCCACATTTCACAGTGCGTAAAAGTCTTTTTTATTGCTCTTTTTTACAAACAGGAGCCCAGATTTTCCCAGTAGGACGCATCCTGCTGGGCACAAAGTCCTTTTGGTGGATTTAGAGGCAGTCTGAGATTGCAGGTGCGCATTCCTACAGGAGGGATTTACACTTTGTGCATAGAAAAAGCAGATGCAGTCACAGGTGTGCCATCCCCACATCTGAAATTGCAAGCTCTGACACAGATGGCCTTCTGTACCTTTCAGCTCATCCCTTAGAAGCATCAGCATTGATGACACTACTTACTATTAGAGTGTTTGGGACTATTGTGCAGAACTCCGGGGTTTATCTTCCTCTGAGACTTTAATTTAGAGTAGTAGTGAAGTTCTTCGGAGTAGTCCAAACACCCAAAAAATCTCTCAGGCAGATAGATGCTCAGTTTTAACTCATTTCCCTACACTTACTCATGTTAAGAAGGTCTTTATTTAAAACTCTTCCAGTGACAGGATCAGAAAGTGGCAGAGTTCAAGTAAATCATGCCAGGGAAAATGTTAGCAATGCTTAATCATACTGGAAGCCACATTTAATTACAGCTTTTTAAGTCCATCTGGGAGAAACAGAAGAGACTGAAGTATGTCACCTGAGATGATCTAGATACTGAAACTATTTGTAAGTTAACAAAAGCATTTGCATCACAAAGCGCTCTGGGGCAGCACCATGGCAAAGCAGATGTGTAATGAACAAGGATCATAGCACCAAAACAATCGGGACTGTAAATAACTGCTACTAATCTGCAATCATTTAAATTTGGGTTTAATTGCTAGGCAGCAAATACATTTCATTCTTGCAGAGGGAAACGCTCTGCGGAATAGACACTGTGAGGTATTTTGCGGTAGGAGCAACGCAGTCAAGAATCCGAAAACCAGGAGGGCAGAGAAGAGACAAACAGAGGGGATGGATTTGCTGCAACATCTCACACACATTAAACAAACTTCCCCGAACAGAATTAATAGCATGGCCATCCCCACTGTAACGTACTGTAAGCGCTGCAGGAGCGGCACAATGATGCGCATGGGAGGTGAGAGGTGCCAACTATAGAAGTACATTCAATCTAGTGCAAGTGAATAAAAAGTTCCTTTTATTTCTCTGTTGTTTTTGGTTCATTAAATTTTCCACAGATTTGCGGAGAAGAAAACGTGATCAATAAACCTTGACAAAAGTGAACATGTGAAAAAGGCGAGAGAAAGGCACAGGAAGATAAAAGTGATATCCCGATCCCAGATTTCAGAGGCAGATGACCAGAGCTCTGGGCTGCTGAATAATCTGAATAGACCATCATTTCTTTACAGCCTTTTACTTTCTTTTTCCTGACTGTTGGAACTCTTCATTCAATACAATAGTAAATGCACTAAAACTTTTTTTCTCATGCTAATGGTCGAAATCGGGCGCTCACAGCTAAAACACACTTCCCACCAACTTGTTTTCTTTAAAAAAAAAAAAAAAAAATTAACCTATTCAAGTTAAACTAAAATGTCAAAGACAGCTTAAGGCTTACTCTCACCATTCCACAAAATTAATGGTTTTCTCCCCAGCAGATACAAAAAGAAAAGCCTTGAATAAGGATAAAGCTGCTAAACTCTTTTCATATGAAAAAGAACACTTAGAAAGTAAAAAGAAATACATCCAGTACAAAGATCCTGGCACCTACAGTTCTAATTTGTATTGTTTTCTCTTAGAATATTTATAATTACAGTGAGGTGACAGCCAAGCTCAAATAACTGCAAAAGGATGGAAAAGGATGCGCTGGTGTGTTTGGGCAGCCGTGCCCAGTGACAGTGCTGCAGATGCTTCCCCTGAGCACAACGGGGACCCTGAGGAATCCATTTTCAAGTATGTTTTCTAATTTGGTCGTCCACTTCCAGGCACAGAGACCTCTTTTAAGCGCTACTGAAGATTCAGAAATCCAATGTAACTTTTAATACTCCAAAGTTTTGAATGACAGGATAACAACTTTCCTGTAGCACATTTTAGCATTTGAGAATTTGGGTTTTTTAAAACTTAAAAGAGAATGGAGTGTGGTTTAGTAGTAGCAGAGCATGAATGAAGAAAAGTTCAGTGGCCTCTCCCACACTGTGCATTATCTCATAAGTATCTGCTTCCAACTGGAGCTTGGCTTGCAGAAAATTGGACCTAGTGGTGGTCACTTGTTTGCAGTCATCCCAGTAGGAAAAGCTGCAAAGCTGTGGCCTCTCCACCTCTCAAGGCTGCCATGCAAGATCCGATCCTCACCACTCAGGCACCGAACATCAGTGAATTTCTCTAAGAGTTCTTGTATAGGATCAGCTGTACACGTGGGTCAAGCACTGTGCACTCTGCATGCACTGACAGACGTGTACATATACACACACATGCACACGTGCAGTGCTTGCCTCTAACACAATGCCTTCTCCCAGTTCCTCATACCAGGATTTATTGTTCATTGCTATCATTTCATTTAGCGTTGTTTTCATTAATTCCTGAATACCTCCTGTTGTTTCCCTTTTCTTTGAAAAGGCCTTGGGAACAGCGCTGGAGCAAACAGCAGCAAACCCTAAATACCACTTCATGCTTTGTGGCAAGTTGTCCAAATGCGCAACTGTTTAAAATATTTACCCAGGTATACAAGGGGGTTGGTGCAGCACTCGAACAATGCGCTGGAATCTTTCCCATCAGTATGAGAGCAGACAAAAAGCAGAGGCTGCTTAACCTCAATGTCTCAGCAGCAAGTGAGAAGTGCAAATATTGCATTTCTATAAAGCCCTGCAAGCTTCATAGGAATGGAGTGGCAACTAATTAGTTTGATGCTATAGTCACATCTAATGTCTCTAAGTAGCTGCTTTGAAAAAATCTGGCTGCCTTGAAATCCTTGGCCAGATTATTAAGTGGAGGCTTTGTGGCGAAGCAATAGATAGGTGTTTGCTGCACAAATACATACAGATTTTGGTGATTGCTCACTGAATCCACGGCCTCCGCTAATCTGCACTGGAAACTTCCCTCTGAACAGAGCACTTCTCAGAGTACAAAAGCATGAAGTATTTGTGTACCTTTCAGACTACAGGGCAAACAACTGCCGTACAGTAGGCCACCAGCCCCAAGCGAGGCAGCTGACCGGGTGTCCTCCTTACAGGCATGGAACGAGGGTAATGCTCATGAGATCTGGGCAGATGCTCTACTGTGTCCTTAAACAAAGAAAGATGGGGACAGAAGACTGGAAAATTCCCTTAAAAAGTCAAATTTGATCTAAACAGGAGTTTACCAGGATCACACACACGTCAAAAAAACCCAAACATTTTGAACTTATATAACAAAGTGACCACATAACCCTTTCCCTGCACAGCTGGTCCTATTGCCCCAGAGCATCTACAGCTCTCTGAAAATACATGACTGTAGGGTACATCACGGTGTGAGCCTTTAATGGCATTAAAACCACAGAAACCAGAGGAAAAAAATGATCTTTTGCCACAAAAGTTCCAACTGCTTTTAAAACAACACCAAATCCTGATCGCTATATACCTCCGTGCCGCCAAGAACAGTTCTTATCCCAATGTGATTGCAGCATTCCGTGTGATGCTGGGGAATGCAGGCTGCTGTGTATTGGATATCTGAGGTCAAGTTCTGTTTTCTTTTACACAAGTATAAACTGGAGTAGCTTCATTGAAATTATGCCAGATTTATACTGGCATATGCCTCCAGCTCAAATTCCTCTACGGCTCTAATTTTTCTCTAAATGAATGACCTAACACAAACAGTATTTGTCCATCTGTATACATCCCCTTTGACACACTGAAAAAAAGACATTGAAAGGAAGTTGGAAACAGTCCTCGAGATCTGTTTTTCTCTGAAGAACAGCAGTTGCATTTCTGGGCACTTCAAAGCCACATACTTGAAGCAATAACAACATTTAAGCTCAAGTGAATCCTACCTCACCTTGCTTTACAGATTAGCTCTTCCACAAACATACACAGAGGCCAGGATGTACACAGACACAGAGATCAGTTCATCTTTAGTGGAACAGGCACGTTTAGTACTACGGGATGGGTCATGTTTTCAGTCAAACAACCCATTTCCAAGAGTGGTTCAGAATGAAAAAACCATAATGAATTTCACTCACTTCTTAAAAGTTGTCAGTTTTGCCATAACCTTCAATATGGAGTTTTTACTGCAATTCAAAGGTTGACAGGTGACAACATTTCCTGCAGTCCCAGCCAAAACACAAATCACCGTATCCACCCCTCAGGAACGCCGACCCAAACCAGTTCACCAGCGGCAGCTGCTGTGCACCGTAAGCAGCGCAACGCAAACATCCCGGCAGCAGCAGCAGTTATTCAGCAGATCCTCTTTTCCAGGTCAATGTGCAGCACAGATTGTGCTTAAGGCTCCTTTCTTAGTGAAGTGAGTTAGGTTTAGACCTTAAAACTTTGTGGGTTTTTTTTTTTTTTTTTTTCCATTTGAAAGGCAGGTAGCTACAACAAAAAGATCAAATCAATCTTACAACCAATCGCTCTACCCCACTTCTGTGTATTTCGAATTTCACGGGTTATTTACTCTACTTTTTTGGCACCAACTCGGCAGTGCATGCCAATGCGATATCTGTTGAAATGCTCTTTTATGGAGCATGCTGGTCACACATCCACTTCCACAGCCCTGTGCATCCCGAGAAACTCAGCTGCAATAAATAATTAATAACAATAACGGGTATGGCAGGAGGGCAGACAAAGTTTTACAACAACCTCCCTTTATTTGTAAAAGCAACCAACACGACGCGCCAGTGAGCACAGAGGTGGGCATACAAGTGATGGAACCGCATGGACCACGTGGGTATTTACAGGAAGGAGCGAGTTCGGGGGCAGCTCCATAGTTCTGCCACTCCGGGACATTGGCTCACTCACACCCGGGTACCAAAGGCCGAGCCGGGTCGTGTTGGGCTGCCCGCAGCTCCCGGGGCGGGCAGAGCGCAGCGCAGAACCTCCCATTAAGTTTCTAAGGCCCGGCTGCAGTGAGCAAAAAAATAAAATAAAATCCCGTACCCATCGCAAGAGGAGCGGCAGGACCGCTGCTAAACCATCCCGAGCCTCTACCCTCCACAAGTCAGGTTTCCCAGGAAATGATGGCAATCACTTCAGGCAGAAAAGGCATCTAAATGAGCCCATCTCCCTCCCTTCCTCCCCGATTGTTTTAAAGCCACCGAGTCCCGGGGAAAAACTCTCAACTCCCTAAGTCCTTAATAGGATTGGAGTCCGGGTCTACTCCGAGCCGCTCCTCATCACACAGGGATCAAGTTGCAGCAGGGAATTTTTTAAATTCCTCGGCAAATATACTTGTCGAAAGATTGCTCCTCCCGGGGGGGGGGAGGGGGGGAAGGGGGGTTGACAAGGAGGGGGAAGGGGGAGAAGGGGGGGGTAAGTTAATAAAATTAAAATAACGAAAAGGCGAACTCAGAGGTGGCCACAGGGAGCTCCGGGGCCGGGCCAGGAGGTCCCCGCTGTGGGGACGGTCCCCGCTGCCCCCGGGAAAAACAATGATGCCGGAGACAGCGGATCCTTCGGGGGGGAACAGCGGACAGACGGACACGCACTGCGCCGCAGCGCTCCACTCACCGGGAGGGGGGGGGGGGGGACGAGGGGGGGAGGAATAGGCACGGGTGCGACCCCCACACAAAGAGGAGCCCTCCACCAAATTCTCACCCCCCCCCCCCCAGTCCGCTCCGGCGCGGAGCATCTCCGCTAAAAGCGGGAGGAGAGGCGGAAAAGGAGAAGAAGAAAAAAAAAAAAGAAAGAAAAGAAAAAGAAAAAGAAAGATTAAAAAAAAAACAAAAACCCACACCAACCCAACAACAAAACCTAAAAAAGCACAATGAAAAGACACAATAAGCATCAACTTTACCCAAAAAGCGGAGCAGCAAGTTTTCAGCAGGCGAGCGGTTGCTGCGGAGCAGAGCTACTCCTCCGGACCCCCATCATAAACTTGGGGGAGGGGGGCGTGGGAGGGACTTTCCCTCCGTCCTTCCCTTTTGTGCCTCTCCCCTCTCTTTGCTCCTCGCCAAAAGCTGCGGCGGAGCGCAGCGCGGCGCTGATGCGGAGCGGCCCCGCGGAGCCGTGCGGGGAGGCCGGGGGCGGCCCGCGGAGCTCCCGCTGCCCGTCAGCCCATCGCGGGACGCGGCGCGCACACTGGCACGTATATAAATAAATATATATACACACACGCAGGCTGAAGTTCGGCGGCTTGCGGGGAAGAGGCTGGAGAGCTTTCAAGGGAGGAAGGACCGGCTGCAGGGTTGGTGTTTTTACCCTCCTCCCTTTAAAAATAATAAAGGAGAATGAAAAGCTTCGCACCCTTTCGGTGTGGGAGCAGTGGACCTCTCCAGATCCTCTCTCTGTCTTTCTCCCGCTTCCCCCCTCCCTCTCATGCCCCCTCCCCCGGGCAAACCGCAGCGGTTCGGTGCGGGATTATCCCACCCCCGCTCAGCTGGAGGACATCTATAGCAAAACCCCCAAATCCCTCTTCTTCTGGTAAAGCTGACCGAAAAAACACACGCAGAACCCCAAAAAACAAAACTTTGGCCTCATGCGGACGCACCCGCGCAGGGGCAGGATGGAGCTCGGAGTGCGTTTCTCCAGCTCTTTTTTCCTCCTCCACTTTGTGTTCCGAACATCTCCGCGGCTGTAACCTGGGCCTGGCCCTTGGAACATCCTCCCTGGGAGAAGCATTCGTTAAAGATTGCTCCCTAAGCACAGTGACTAACCTGGCCAGAGCACATTACTCGTTTAATCCTTGTCTTTTGGGAGCAGGGCTATAAGGAGAGGAAAATATCACCCAAATCTACTCCTCTCTCACCCCAAATATCTTCACTTTTGCACTGATCTAATGCATTAACATTAATACCAACAAGGAATGCAGCAGTTTTAACTTGGACCTTGGCCAGACGGGGCTCGTTACTTGATTTGTTTTGATTTCTTTGACTATGGAATTTATCAAAAGTTTAAAATACAACCAGATGCTGCTAGGAAGGGTCGCCATGCTGTACCCTACAGCAAGCTGAAACTCACTGGACCATCGAGGTATCCGACTCCAGCAGGGTTATGTCCAGTTCCATGGCAACCGCATGCCACATCAGCCCCCAGCTTCGCTTTCAGTCCCTTGGGCACTGTTAACATTTGCCAGTGGATTTGCCCAGCACACAGCCCAGGTCTGGGCAAGAAGAGAATGAGCTTTATGCCTCTTGGAAACCTTTCTGTACAAAATATAATCTGACTGGACCCTGCGCTCGATACCTCAATTTAAATTCTAAAAACCTGCTAGTAATTATAGTGCCTTTGGTTTGAATGCTTGCACACCTGTTTTCTCATAGAATCATTAAGGTTGGAAAAGACCACATCATCTAGTCCGAACATCATTTTGTTGTATGGCATTAGAAGGCTAACATTTGAGAGTGACAACTGGCTTCCCATGTAACCCATTTATACCATGCAGATATCCCAGGGAGACAAGGCAACAGGTTATTTCACCAGTCACCAGCATTACAAGTCTTTTTTGATCCAAGTCTAGCACCAGCATGCACCCACTATCTCATCGGAAGTTACTTCTTCCCACCATGGCACACATGCAGCCCGTGCCGGGCCAGAAATGCAACCTTTCCCCATGTGGATGGAGGATTTTGTGCTGCAAGGAGTTTCATTGCTGAAGAGCACTCCATTACAGAGAGAGAGGGGTTTTGGTTACCAGGAGTAGGAACAAACCAAGCCTTTGATCTCAGCAAACAAAGCACACTTGTGCACCCAGGTACTTCATGGGGGAGGATGACCTACCAGCCAAGGGGGATGGGATAGAATAAGAGGTTTCTGGATCGATCAGAAACTGCTGGAGAATAAAGCTATGTGAGATATAAGATATGTCTTAAATTCTTGCTGCAGTTATTAGAATATATACACATCTAGACTGTTGGCCAATAACTTTTTTAAAATCAAAAGAAGGAAATAATGGATTAATTCAGAGCAGTTCTATAGTTGAGAAAGACTGTTATTCTTTCTAGAATTCACATGTGCAAATCCTTTAGAAAAAGATGATTCTTAAGCCTGGGGGAAGCTCCTCCTTTTTGTAGCAGGATGATGGCGGGTGACGGCTGGGGCTCTTTGAGAACCTCCAGTTGGCTTTTACATTATCTGATCGCTGTAGCTCATCCGTCCTTCCCTCTCCTGCTCTGCTCATTGAACTGCCCTCTCTTAATCTTCCATAGGTGTCTGAGATTAAATAGATGACAGAATGACTGACATTTGGTATACATAAAAGAATCAAAATATGAACAAGGGGTCAAAGTGCAGCTCTTCCCTCTGGTCTTCTCTCTGCTCTTGTACAGCTTGATGGGGGTGAAGCCAAGTAGGGATTTGAAGATATGTGACAATGCACAGTTACTATGCCTTGCTGTAGCATGAGTGCGTGGGTATAGAGGATACATTCAGAAAAGTTCTGGACTAAGGAGATGGGTTTTTAACTATAATTTAAAAATAAGAAAGAAAAAGAAAAAGCTCTCTCAATAATAAAAGATTGACGTACCACCCGCTCCACGATTGCTAATCTGGGGTTTGTCCCACTTCCATTAGGTCAGTGGCATGAATATTATTTACCATGGGGGAAGCGAGACCAGCTCAAAATGGGGAAAAAATGGGGCTTTTAAAATGTTTGGTTTGGTTATGAAGGAAGATTGTAATTTTTATTTTTATTTTTTAATTAAAGAAGATATTTAAAGAAAACAGCCAAAAAAACAATGGGGGATGCTCTGCTCTGTTCTGCTCATATCTATAAGATTTATTTCTATATAACTTCATAGATCCTCATAATAAATTAAAAAGCCCAAATGAGTATTCCAAAGGATATACATAGACAGAAGCTACCAGAAAAAAAAGAAGAAGAAGAAGAAGAAAAAAACGGCTTTAAATATATATCTTTTTTAGAAAGAAGACAATAATTACGTATAGGATGATCACTAGGAGCTAGAGGCCTAAAATTACAGTTCATGCAATTCATATCTTTATGGCATCTGGTTTAAGTCCAAGTGGAAAGTAGCACTTGATCAGTTCTGCCCTGATTTAAACAGCTGTATCAGCTCTGGGGTCAGTGACATAGCACAGAGTCTGAATGCATCTTCATGACTTTAGAATATAACTAATTTGAATGATATTCAATAAATTAAGAACTTTGTGTACAATGCTGGCTCAGAATTTGCTAGGAGAATGGGGAATATTTTTTGGCACAACACATTGCCTTCATTTTTTTTTTCAAAGTAGCCCTCTTACCTGGGGGAAATCGTAACTTTGTGCAGTGAGACAATACTCATCGGGATGATATGCAGCTTTGATTCCTATCTGCCTCAGTGTATGTGTTGTCTCTTGTTTAAAGCTTCAGTGGCAAGTTCCGTGAGGCAGATGCCATTTTCCTGCATTGTACTTTTTGATTAAGCCCTATACTGAATTTTTTTCTCTCTCTCTCCAAAATGTATCCAAGAGAGTAATCACTGCTAATTTTCTGATAGCTTTTTCTCTCTTTTTCCTTCCACTGGAAGGGTCAATTCTTGCCGGGTTTAATCTCTGCTGCATCAGAATGCAGAGCTGATGCCGTAAACTTTTGTCAAGTTTTTTTGTGGTTATGAAAGGTTACTTCCATGCTACATCAGCAAATGAGGCAGTACTTTTATTTGCTACAAACCAGCCTGGAAGCCTGCCTTTCATTACAGAGAGCGTGCAAGAGCTTATTAAATCTTAAACAAACTGCTATGCCTTACTAAAACAGGACTTGATTCACGTGACTACAGACCCGGAAAGTACTGCTTGTAAAATGGTAGAAGTAAGCCATCTGAATGTGCATTCTCCACAAACGAGAAACATAGATGCCATCCCCTACCTGTATTGGCTGAAGGACAAAAGCTTCTTCAGAATGCAGAAAGCCTGTGTGTTCCCTGCAGCTTTCAAGAAAAGTCAGATCCGGCTTGCTCACAGAGGGTGAGGAGTCCTTTCTCTGGTTGAGATCTGAAAGAGAAAATCAGATTTTCCCTAAGAGAAGGAACTCAAAGATCCAGCTACCAAACTATAGAAAGTTCAAGATGAAAAGTTCAGGTCTGGGTCTATGCCTCTCACAGAGCTTCCAGCTGTAGACAAGCAGCGGCATGCTGTGATTGACGAGTTTCTTCCCCAAGGCTAGTCGGTGTGTTCTGTCCATAGCAGGAGATGAGCGGGACGTACAAAATGGTAGCTGGTCCCTGTATGTGGCATTGCATGAAGAGCTGTAAACAGCTGGAGTTAGGCAAGGTACAGAAAGCAAAACTTTATAAGAAGTTCATAAGTACTAAGCTTCTTGAAATCTGTACTTGCATTCACTGGGGAAATGAAAATGACTTTTTCATTCACTTCAGAGATTGGAAGAGAAAATCTGTTGAATTTTGCAGAAAAACAGAAATCTCTATCGGCAGAAAATGGGGAGTCTGGTCCTGTGTGGAGAAAGGAGTTGTACTCAGTGATCCTCATGGGTCCCTTCCAACCTGGGATATTCTGTGATTCTGGGATTTATACATTAAAATCCTATATTGTAGTACACACTCTATCAGCATAAATACACTGATAATTTTCATTAACCTGCTGTGATTTTAGGGCCATTAAAACATTATCTATGGTGGCCAGTGATTATAGAAAAAGGAAAAAACTTAGTTTGGGCTTTCCCATCACCAAAAATCTTTATCCATTTAACCTTTACAGTTCCATAAATTTAATTAGAGTGCCTCACACTTATCTCAGGCAAGGCCAGATAAAGAATCCCTGATAAAGCTGGAAAACAAATCCTAATTCTTAGACTAGAATTCAGGCAACTAGATAGTGCTGTTTTAAGAAGAACTGTTTTGTTAGAGCTCAGAGTTCTCTCTTCACCTTCACTTTCAGAGGATATAAAGTGTTTGAAAATAGCTCACCTTATCTGCTTTCCTAAGTCACTTTTTTACTTTTTCTAAGTCTTTCAGAGGAATTACAAATCTTCTAGAAGACGTTTCAGCAAAAAAATGGAGGCTGTAAAGGAATAAAAAGTTTAGACACAAGAATGTGACCATGTTATCCATATCTCAGAGTTCTTGTGTGCTGAGGGCTCCTCTCTCCAGACTCCTCTAAGGGTTGCAGAGCAAAAGGTAAAGTTGTGTACATGCTAAGATTTTTTACAGGGCTCCTATTATTCTGTATTCAATTCTTCAGACAGAGATAGTCTGCAGTCTTCGAAAATCAGATGTCTGTAAGTTATCTCAACTCAGGCAACCAACATACCCATCCTTCTCTGTAAATCTTAACTAATGTTGATGATGATGAGCAAAAAAAATGCAGACACAGTTCTATGAAACTGATGAACAGCATAAGATGTCTGGAAATTCTATCAAACTGATGTGAATTTCCATTACATTTGGTGAGAAAGCGAGTGATATCAACACTTGAAATCAGAAGGGCCTTGAATCCCTAAATAATAGCCCTCATATGCTACTGCCCACAGAGGTCCAGACTATTTTTGCTGAAGATACAAGTAATGTTTGCAATCATGCCTAATATATTTCAAATCAGTTATATTGTTTATAGATTGCTTATGTCAAAACCAGTGAATTCTCCAGTGTGCTTTAGGATTTATGCACTCTACTTCTTTGCAAGGTTTGTTCTTATTTGTTGCTACCTGCAAAAATATATCTCTTGGCCCCAATTCACAGTGGAACAATGTTAGGTCATTATTCCTTGAATTGTTAGGCTGTAAAGAAGCAATTTCTCACTAACCTGTGACACAGGAAATTGTGATTCTGATGTCAGGTCATTTCTGGAGTTCCTTTTACAACAATCTGTTTTTCTGTCAGCAAATGACATTTATGTATTATTTCCAGGAAGTGTAGGCTTTAGTATTTTCATATGTATACCTCCAATATTTCTCTTCTGTCTCTTATTCTGCATAGCCCAGAGCTTTAATATATGATGCAACAGATAAATAAATATAATTTGATTGATAGTGCAAATATCTGGTAGTTGAAACTAGTCCTACTTTAAAGTACTTCTTGGAATAGTTGGGTTTCCTTCTCCTGTTTTCAGTAAGATTTTCTCTTATGAAGCATTGCAATGAATGATTAATGATTGGATATCCCTTCCTATACATGCTCTACTGAACTCAAGGTGCTGCTCAGTGCTCCTTGTGAAGGGAGCACAACCAAAACTGCCACCACAGCAAGATTTCATACTCTGTTTGCTAGGGTTTGGTGTTATGAACCACCATCACTATTTAGGTTCAGAACTTCTTACGATAAGAGAACAGATACTTTTACCAACATACTGCAACCCAGTGCAGAATTAGTTTATTGCACTCATTTGAAACTTGGTGACATGTAAAACATCTGACAGATGACAATTTGTATGTGTTTTACAAATAAATATGCATATTGACTACCCGAGCAACAATGCACTGGCAGAATACGTTTTACGTATACTTGGGGAATGGATGATATAAAGTTACACCTCCACAGAGACAGAAGTTATTTCCATTAAAATCCACAGCATCAAACCTTTCCACAGAACTTAACCATTTCTCTCTCTCTTCTATTCAGTATTGCTTTTTAGGATAGTAAGTAGAGATTCCTCCTGAGAAATCCCAAACATTTACAAAGCAGGGCCTAAATATTGTTCCCTTTGCACACGGGAGATGATCTGTGTATGTCTCGTGGGCTAAGCAGATGAGATATCGTTCTCAGCTAGATTATGTACCTTTACACAAGATAAACGTGCAACTTCTATAAATTAGAATCTCGCTGAGCACAACCACAGTGTGTCTTCAGCATAAGTGCAGTACCTATTTAATAACCCAAGAGAATCTGTTAATGTGCTTATAGAACAAGGACATCAGTAGAAGGTGACCAGCAAGAACCACATAAACTTTCACTGAAAGACTGTAATGCATTTTTAGCAGCATAAAAATCATATTTCTACCAATAAACAAAGACCGAAGAAATTTCAACCCAGGACTTCCAAATTCAGATTGGACAAACTCTAGAAAACATACAGTAGCAATAACCTTTCATGAAGGAGAATAATGATCACGTTACCAATATGCAGTTTGTTAATCCTTGATTTCCTCAGCATCAGCAATTACAAAAAAAGTGATAAAATGTTGATATAAACTGTAGGATAGAGCTGCCTCTGTAGTAATATGACCTATTAATATTCTAATTAATCTTCTAGTATCACCGAACAATCCTCAATTCCAGCTGGCAGAGCCAGTACAACATAACCTACATACTAACTGCAGCATGGTGAGAATGACAGAGAACTTGGGCACCACATTGAGCATCTCATTTGGGAACTGTTGCTCTCAGTTTCCAGCATACAGAGAGAGCTGTACATAGGCTGTGTCACGTAAATTCAGCTGTTACTGTGAATCCCTCCTGGAGAAAACTGTGTTTTCCCCCAGCCCCAACCCAAGTAGATTATTGGGGCAAGTAAGCATGAACACCCCCTTACTGACTGTGCAGATTGCTATCAATATAAAGAGCAACATTCTTCTCCACAAAGATCATCTCAAGGTACTGACAAACACTAAGTATGGCCAAGTACTCCTTACTTACTAATAAATCTTAAATATCAGAAAGAATAAAATTAAAGCCATTAAAGTCCTTCCATCGTTCTGTCCCTGTGCCCCAAGCAGCAGCAGGGCCTCCACAGAGCAGAGCTGGTAGCTCATGGCATCTGGTGCAACCCAGCAGCTTATTCCATCCTGGGGCTTCTCCCAGCAGGCCTCCTACAACATAGCTGAAAAATGTGCAGTATTCTGATATCAATATATTTAACCTAGCAAATGTTTTCGTACGCTGCAATAATGCTTTTCCCCTCCTGGGTGATACAGACCGCCCAATCTCTGTGTTTCTTTCCAAATTTCTCTGGTGAGCATCCACTTTGTCTTATTTGAAGAGCTAACTGCTGAAGACAAAGATTAAAATCCAGGTTGCTGATATGTTCAGAGAAAACCCAAAACAAATATAGAAAAAGGGTAGAGATGATGCAACGTGAGACACCATATGCATTATAGTCAGAAGGTAGAAAGGATAAACCACATAGCAGGAGAAGAACTCAATTGCTGCAATTCTGAACAGATCTAACTAGCTCTGCTAGCAGGACAGTGAGTGTAACTGTACCTCCTAAAGTGCAGCCAGCAAAGGGGAATGGTTTGGTGATGCTCAGGACCTCCACATGATGCGGTGAGGACTTTTACTGCAGAAAGTGTGGAGGAAAAGCTGGGAAGAATTTTTTTAAAAACACAGTGCTCTAGATTTTAATTAGTAATAATGTTTCTTTGACCACATCAGACTCCAGAAGGGATGCTCCCAGTTTTGATCCTACAGCACCACCAGTGTGGTCCCTGAGGGGCACTGACAAGACCTGGCCTCAGAATCAAAGAAACGTAAAGGAAAAGACCTCTAAGATCATCTAGTCCAACTTTCCACCTATCACCAATATTGTCCACTAACCCATGTCCCTAAGTACTACATCTCATCAAATCACAGAATCCTTAGAGTTGTAAGGGACCTCCCTAGAGGTCATCGAGTTCAACTCCTCTGCACTGAACAGGGACCACATCTTAATCCAGTCTTGCTTTAAAAGTTTCCAGGGACAAGGCATCAACCACATTTCTGGGCAGCCTGTACCAGTGCCTCACCACCCTCACTGTAAAAGACTTTTTCCTTATATCCAACCTAATTCTACCCTCTTCAAGCTTGAAGCCATTTCATCTTGTTCTATCACCACAAACCGTGCTAAAGAGTCTGTCCACTTTCCTGTAGCCCACCTTTAGATATTGAAAGGCTTCTATCAGGTAACCTTACAGCCTTCTTTTCTCCAGGCTGAACAGCCCCATCTCTCTCAGCCTGTTATCTCGGGAGAGGTGTTCCATCCCTTTGATCACTTTTGTGGCCCTTCTCTGGATGCACTTCAGCAGGTCTATGTCTCTCCTATACTGAGGACTCCACATCTGGATGCAATACTGCAGGTGAGGCCTCACCAGCGCAGAGCAGAGGGGCAGGATCACTTCCCTCAACCTGCTGGCCACACTTCTTTTGATGCAGCCCAAGATAAAAGTTTTCCTTCTGGGCTGCAAGGGCACATTGCTGGCTTACGTCCAGCATCCCATTCACTAGTACCCCAGGTCTTTTTTGGCAGGGCTGCACTCAGTCCTTTCATCCCCCAGCTTGTATAGTAAGGGTTGCCTCAACCCAGGTGCAAGATCTTGCATTTGGATTTGTTGAATCTCATGAGGTTCACCTGGACCCACTGCTCAAGCCTGTCTGGGTCCTTCTGGATAGCATCTCATGGTCCCTCTAGTGTGTCGACAGCACCCCACAGTTTGGTGTCATAAGCAAATTGCTGAGGGTGCACTCAATCCCACTGTCAGTGTCACTGATTAAGATTTTCAAGAGTATCTGTCCCAGAACTGACTTCGGTAGGACGCCACTTGTCACTGATCTCCATACAGACATTGAGCTTTTGACCACTACTCTCTGGACTCAGTCCTGCAGCCAGTTCTTTGTCCATTGAATAGTTCACCCATCAAATCCATATCTTTCCAATTTGAAGAGAAGGATGTTGTTGGGTACTGTGTCAAAGGCCTGAATGAAGTCCTGATAGATGATACCAGTGGCTCTTCCCTTGTCCATTGATGCAGTGATACCATCATAAAAGGCCATCAGGTTGGTCAAACAGGATTTGCCCTTGGTGAAGCTTTGTTGGTTCTTCTGTATCACCTCCCTGTCTTCCATGTGCATTAGCATAACTTCCAGGAGGATCTGCTCCATGATCTTTCCCAGCACAGAGTTCCACAGTTCTTGAACACCTCCAGGCACAGAGACTCAACCACCTTCTTGGATAATCCATTCCAGTGCCTGAACACTCTTTTGGAGAAGAATTCTTTCCTAATATCCAACCTGAACCTCCCCTGGTGCAACTTGAGGCCATCACCTCTCATACTGTCACTATTACTTGGGAGACTTTTGAGAGTCCATTACAACAGGAGCTAAGCGTAGGCTGCTATCTGCAGGGCTCTTCTATGTGTGCTAAGCGGCATGGTTTCACTGCATAAAGGTTATGAAGAAAGGAAGCAGTAGGTAACTCGCTGGGTTGGAAATCACATACATGAAGACTGTTTTACAGCATGCAGCACAGACACAGTTGTGGTGCAGCGCATGGAAAGAGAGCAAAACCCAGAAGAGGCAGGTCTGATGGAGTGAGCTATGGGGATCCCTCTGAAGCTTTCCGTGCTGTGTTCTCTGCACATACCACATCTGCTTCTGAAAGACGAAGGTCTATTTTAGGCACATTTTATGGAGTTTTAAAAAATGTTATTGGGACTATATTTTGTATCCCTTTGCCAGTAAAGCCAGATGACTGCACCATGGGCTAGATCTCCAGATGGTTTAAATCATCAGCCTTGCTCTAATTTGCACCAGCAAAGGATCCGGCCCCATGAGTCTAACTACATAAGGTAGATGGAGCTATAAAGAATACACCAAATGAGCTAAAATAGCTTTTCTAAAAATAAATGCCACAACAAGACTTCCAGTGCTACACATACGTATAAGGTCTGTTGAAATAGTGTTGCCGATCCCAAGAATTCAAAAATCATGAGTTGTGCATTTGAGATTGGCTTTAAAAAACCCACAAGGTTTAAGACAAAAAAAAAAAAAAAAAAAAAAAAGTGAGCAATAATGTCAATGGAGCTTTTTTGGTTTGCATTTGTTAGGTTTTTGGGGGGGGTTTTGAGTATTCAGGACTACTCTGGTGATGTTTTAAAGGTTTTTGTGTGATTTACTTTTTTCCTCTTTGGCAGGAGCAGGCCTAGGAACTTGCTGCTAAGAAAAGAAAAAAGAAAAAAAAAAGAAGAGAGAGAGAGAGAGAAAATGATTCTCATGTAATTGCTTGACTCCAGAAACCGAGCTTTTAAGAAGAATATCATGAGACTCATGATAAAATCATGAGAGTTGGCAACACTATTAGTGAGCTGGAAATGATATAAAGCTCCCACTTCAGCAGTCTATAAAGGATCGGACTTTAAGTCATAAGGTTTTTATGCTCAGAAAACCTGTCACTGCCTTATGACTGGCCTTTTCATTGTCACAGGTCTTCAGATTTCCATTAGATTAATTCAGATAGTTTCTAGGGACCTTCTGTTTGTGTGTAGTCAAAACAATATTTGGCAACAAAAGATTGGTGCAGCAAATTACAGATGGACACAAATGGGAATGGCCTCGAAGCAGGCTGTGAGCCTGGAGGAAAGGCTATGTCTGGGGAAAATGAGGTATTTCCACCCGGCTGCATTGGCTGGACTTGTACGAATCCCTGAAGAGTGAAGCCCTCCCTGAGAGATGAATCTGCAAATGCGTATTTTACATTAGCAAACCAGAAGGATCCTGGTAAGAAAGAACAAATAAAGAAACCAGGAGAACTGCTTTGCAAGCCTGACATCTTCCACAGTCTGCAGCAAAGATCCCCCTGTCACTGGGGTGAGGGAGCTCCTGGCAGCATGGGGCAGTGGGATTTTCCTGATTAGTGTGTCCAGCCAGTGCTAATTCATAACGACAGGAGTCACTGACATCAGATGTGTGGAGAAGCAAAATCCAGGATGCAGCTGGCTCTGGGCATCATTCACAACACCAGTGGCTGGGTAACCTTTGTGTGCCTGCCTGCTGCTGTCTGAGGGGTCAGCCTAGCTGTGACCGACTCCAATTAGCACTGCAAGATACCCAGATCCTCGCCAAGGTCACAGAAAAGTGGGAGATCATTCTGTGCCCTTGAAAGCCTATTAGGAAGCATTGATCCTCCTAAGTGAAAGTTGGAAAGACTTGCATCAGACTTAGGAAAACAGATAGGGAGAGGTGTGAGTACATCACACCTCACTGTGGCTGTTAAAAGGCCCCCACTGCTGAGGGAACAGCACATGGCAAAGCTGACACTTCCAGAAGAGTAATTGCTGATTTGTCTTTCTATGTGGAGCTCACCCTCTAGAAATGGAATTTCAGGTGCCAGGGGCTGCCGTGCGCCTGACAGAGCTCAAATTCCCATCACTTTGATCTGGGCATTTGAAATCAGCTGCACTGTGGTGTTAGGTGGAGAGACCTTGACTTTTAAACAGCTGATTTACTTTCTTAGCACAGACCGCCTGGGCAGGAGAGTACTGTAGGAAACTTAGTGATTGAGAGGGGAGAAGTCCACACTGCTGTCTCTGATCTCTCTTTACACCAAAGTGCAGCAGGAAAAATCTCATTACACTCCATGAATGACACAAACACAAGCCTGTCCCTGGAAGAATTTCTTAACGTTACAATAACGAATTCCAGAAGAGAAAATCTGGGCCCACCTGAACAGCCCTGTGAGTCACAGCCATCTTTCAAGGGGCCCTTAACAATTTATGGGCTGAAAGGAAACGTGATAATTCTGGCAGCTGTGTTGGAGTTTGCTTTGCATTTTGAATCCAGCATACCGACAGAACCCAATGCAGTCGCAGGAGCATCCTGACTGCTGAGTTCATTGCTGAGACTTTCAGAAGACCTGGGCCTGCTCTAGGGAAGGAACATCCCATTTGGAAAGGAGGCAGTACTAGAAAACATTGCAACACACAACCAGGAGAACTCTTAACTCTTAGAAAGTAGGTTCAGTTCCTTCAGAATCCAGAGAGGAAAAAAGAAAATGTTTTGTGCAGTAGTGTTGGTCTTTTTGAGATGCCACATGTCCAGAAATCCCAGAGAGCCACATGGATGTCCTAGACTTAGCCAATGCACTCCTTGAAGAGACAGAAAGTACTTGTGTAGGTGCTGTGAAGATGCAAACTGCTCTATCCCTCATGCTTTTAGGAACCACGTGTCATACTGCATACGTGGTGAAATGCCAGACTGATGCAAAGTAAGTGCTATAAATAAGAAAATTAGCTCAATGAATTGTAAACAAATTGGTGAACAGTGCATCACCATATTCATTCTGCTTTTAATGTTTTGTTTGTACATGAAGGTTCAACTGCAAATCTGGCGAGATGATGCTCATTAAGGGACCAGAAAGAGTATTAAAACTATGGCAAGCTGCCATCTAGTGGAAAAGTGGAGATCACATCTCAGCCAGTCACTAAAGGTGCAAAAAAAACTACTCTCAAATCTGCAAGGAGTGAAAAAAGCTACATACCTTGCACGTACAAGGCTCTCCATTGGTAAACAAACTCAGGCTGGCATTTTAACCACTGAGGGCAGTGTATCTGCACAGCAATTTACAAACATGTACATATGCTCATAACATTACATGTGCGTGTGTTCATGAATGTTTAAAGTGTAACAAACCAGAAGTCCCTGGAGCTACAGAGGCCTGGTGTACATCGTGTTGGTCATTAGCATTTCATGACCATCTTGAAGTTCAGTAATACTGATTGCTAGGAAAGTCCTCAAGACAGCAGCTTCACTATGGAAGAGAAACCAGCAGCTGTGGGAAGATGTTATTTTTGCAGAGACCTGCTTAGCATAGACTATCACTAAGGGTCAGCACTTCCCAAGAAGTATGCTGCTTTCTTTTTACAGTAAATACATTCACAGAAGTTTAATGAGTAGAGTACCTATTATCAGAGGGCCATCATGATTTGAATCCAGCTTGCTTCTGCTGCCTGGCTCCTTGCTTTGTCTGACCCTGAAAAAACAGAAGTACTACGAAATCACTTCTGAATTGTCCTACATGTCTTGATCCAAGTAATTCCCTCCACCATGGCCTGGGGCAATCAAAAGGAAGCATAAGTAGGATCCAGATAGTATTCAGTATGCGGATTTTGGTCTAGACAGAGCTGGTTGGCCTGTTTGCTGCTGTTGGTTTTAAACAGATGGGCAATTTCATGCCATGCAAAGATGTGTTCAACGACTGGATCTTGTTTGTTTGCTATGGGACGCCAAGAGATACCTACAATACAAAGTTTCAGTCCTAAGTTTACATACACGGGTAATTGTTGCAAGTCCAACTCTGCCATCTCCTGGTGACTTTTAAAAGGTTCTATTTAACGTAATAAGTGGAGTTAACTGTATATGCAGGATAGGAAGATTTCTGCTGAAGTTCCATAAGGTAAAATATCTACAAGAAAGACATCCTTCTGCATTTATAGGAATATTTCCATCTTTCAATTAGATAGAATAAAGGGGGGATTTTCTCGGTAGCTATTTGCTTTATATTTTTACCTCGGCTATTGAAAGGCTGACATTTGTTTCACATTTGCGCGGAGCTGGCTTGCAGTCAGGTTCTCTTCCCGGTTCTCACGCAATGGCTCCACGCTGCAGTGCCTGGATTATAAACAGGGGAGCATTTAAACTCAAGCAATTTCTTTTCCTCCTCACTGAGGTCTATGCAAGAGCCAAGTTTTAAACAAAGCGGTTCAGTCAATTATATGCAAAAATTATTACAAAGCAAAGAACCATTTAAACTTTTTGGACAACAGATATTTGCAGTGTGCCAAGAGGCAACACAAACTGCTGTCCTCACTGAAATGAGTGACCTAGCCTGCCGCCCACTCTGGGACCAGATATTTCAGAGGAAGAAGTAAGAAACTCTGCTTTCAAAGGGTTGCCTCAGTCTTTCCCTCCCTCCTTGTAGAGCTAGTAGTTGGCAAGGCACAGAAAACAAACACCTTGATTTCACTGTGATGATGCAGACACACCGTGCATAACAGCGTGAACTTCCCTTCACCCTGCCCTCCTCCCAGGTGAGTCTCCAGTTACGAGATCCACAATACAAGGGTTGTTCAACAGCCCACCACTCTGTCAGCCTTCATTTCCATCCCCGCTGTCCAGTGCTCATTCATGCACAATTACTTGCTCCATCTCACTTCTTCCTGCTGTTGCTCTCAATATTGATGTGCCATTCTTTTCAGATGTAGTGAGGCACTTGGGTTTGGAGCTTTGAAACCACATCAAATTATCCCAGGCTTCTGAATAAACAAACCCAGATTAAAAGTTTTAGTGCAAAACTTCTCAATGCTTTCCTTCACTTTTCCTTTCTTCCACTACTGTAATTTATGCATCTAGAGACGCAAAGCCAAGAGCAAAGCAGTAAAAAACAAAAGGATTCACAAAGAACTTACAAATCAGTGCCTTACATCCAGCCAGCCCATCCCCTTCCTCCCAGTCATGTCAGATGATGATCTCTGTCCTCCTGGTTTCCTACCTGCCACACTGATGCGTCTCCTGTGGCGCACTGGAGGAGGAGGTCAGGCTTTGCAGTGAAGGAAGCCAGGTGTCAGAGTCTACAAAGAAAGATTTCAGCAGTGGCAGCTGCTCGTCGCATCACATTCCCCTGCAGGCTTGTGTTTGGCTCTGACTGCGTATCTGTTGGTGGCCATGCTTGGTCCTGCCGAGAGTCACATGTGGGGTCAGCTCCCAGTGGGAACATCAAGTTTCTTCTCCTGGAAGGCAGCCCCCAGTGATTTGCAGCTCTGGGAAAATGTTCTCTTTCCTTATTCTCACATATTCAGAAATACTTGAAATTCCTTTTGTATAGAAATGTATTTTCAAGAAAGTCTATTTTTCCATAATTTCTAAAGAACTTCCCTCTCAAAAGGAGACCGAAACCCTTCTAAGCTCATGTTCTTCTTTAAATTATGTAACAACAAAAATATACCTTCTTCTTCAGAAAAGTTTTATCCACTGACGGGAATAAGTTTTAGGATATTTATGAAGAACATTGATCTTCATTTGAAATTGAGTCACATATAAGGTGAGATAGACCCTTCTGAACCCCAGCAATCCTTCAGCATTTTGAAGAGTCTCTGATTATGAGATTTACCTTGTAATCATGATGATCAAGTAAGGCTTCAGGAGAACTTCTTACAAAACGCAGCATTTACCATCAACTGGAAATATTTGAGGCAATCTCAAATGCAAAATAAAAATGTGGAGTTGTGTCACTGAGACACTGTGAGTTAGGCAAATGCTATCTTTGAGTGTACTTCTCCATTTTCCTCTGGGCAGGTTTACTGCGAGATGACATTTGCTACTGCTGCTTGGAGCACTCCTGTCCTTTGGATACTGGTTTAGTGGCTGGTCAGAAGCCTGGGATTGAGGATATTGGCTTCTATTACCTGTAAAATAAGGATAGTACACTTATAAATAGAGTACAGTTATTGAATGTGATGAAATCCTTGACTGCAGTGGTAATAAAGACTTTAAAATGTCTATTTTGACAGCTCTGAAGAACAACAAATGCCACAGACTGAGAGGAACACTTTGAGGGAAACCTGTACCAGAGTGGATGAACACCAGGTTGCTCTGTGATCCCTGCATCTGTCGCACTCAAGGGAGCATCATTGGCAGTCCAAAGAAAATCCTTAGGAGCTGGATGCTACAGTGCAATCCCAAGCAACAGTCATTTGGCCTTCAGTCATATCCTCTCCCTCTCAGCTGTTTCTTTGAACGGGAATTACACCAAAAATACATAATGCAAACATCTCTCTTCACTTTTTAAATGCACTGTCCTTTAATTTTGTCCCTCATGTTTTTCTGAAGATCCAAAACACAAATTATATCCCAGTGAATTTTTACTTGCTTAGGTCAGATGCTGCTTCTCCTCAGGAGTTTTAACTTTTCTTTTACTTCCCTCTATCCTCATCATATCTTTTTTTTTGGACTTCTGTCAGATTCCACTATTTCAGATCACCACTACTGATGAATTTGTGGTAGCATACAAGATCTTAATAAGGGATCCTGTGGGTTATCTCACCATCCGTGCAGTTTAATCTAAATAACTGTACTAGATTAAAAAGAGCTTTCACAATTTCTATTGTTATTCAAGGGGCCAGCGTCTGACACTTCTATGAGTTGCCTATTCACTATTCAGACCCCTGATAACATAACTCTATATACAGACAGGAGTTCTTTTACATCTTCAACACCCTTGTCCTTCCCTGCATACAAAGTTTTCTAGTGCAGCCAGAAGAGGGGACTTATTGTGCCATGGCACTAGGACATAGTTAAGGAGTCCAACTGATTCCTTCTTGGTCCTCCAAACCAAAGATGTGCTCACTCTTCGTTTCTGTTCTACCTCCAAAGCCATTAAGTTGCACTGCTGATCAACTGGCCTTTTCTCTTTAGATCAGTGCTGCTATCACTATGACACAGTGTTATGAGTGTTATTTTTATGTCAAGGCATCAACAGAAAACTGTAGTTTTTCCAACTCGTGTTGCAGTTTTGCTCAGTGTCAGCATTAGAGACCCACTCAGGGAGAGCCACAAGCCAGGCAGTAGATGGCACCAATGTACAGCAATTAAAATGAGCACCACAATGCAAAAATTACTTCACATTGCTGTCACCTCTTCCGGCCCTTCTGTTTGACCTTATCTGAGCTCAAAAAACATCTTTGCTAATGATTGCTTCCTCATAGTAAATCCCAGACCCCGACACCTTCAGATGTAATCACAATCACAGCCCTCTGTGAACAATGCCTTTTTGCTGCTGTTTCTTTCTTGTGTTTACCATTGTAAAAAAATAGCACAAAGGATAGGAATTGTGCTCTCCTCACCACTCTGCCTCGTGCCTGAATGTCCATTTTCTCACCTGCTCAGTCTGGTGCTCGGTCAGGATATCCATGTGTACACCAAATTTCAAGCTGACAACTAGATTTGGATTTAGAGGGAACCTTGGAGTTGAGTGGGTTGTTTTTTCTCCTTCTCTGTACCGTGGATTACAATCCCTTCCTAGAAGCCTAGAATCACTATCGCAGGGACTTTGGACATAAGCAGAGCTGTCTCCCTTACTTCTTATCCTGCTATATCTTACAGTTTCAGTTCCTCACCATTTACTCCCAACCTTATGTTTTCTACAGTGTTTTTTGGCTCATTATGTGGATGTCTAAGCCTGACATATCTTACAATGTTGCCCAAGATTTCTGTAGTCTATCATGATCCTATTGGTCATTCAGTCCTGATTTTTTAGTGCACCAGAAACTGCCTTGTCCTTTTCAGCCCCATACTCAAAATTTCACTTCATATCTGTAGTAGGATGAGGTCTTCAAGGTTTTGTTTACAAAAGTGAATTCCAATAAATTATTTTAAATACTTTCTGGCTACGACAGTTCCATTCACTGCCCTTACTCCCCTTCTCTTCCACAGTTGCCCAAGGTTCGTATACAGACTGCCATAACTATCTAAGTAATGTCCATGTTAGACCAACAATTTGTACTGCCAATCAAATAAACTTACAAGGCATTTCACTGGAGACAGTTTCTCTAGAGGCAGAAAGAACTCCTCCTCTAGAGTTACAAGAGTCTTTTCTGGTTACCATATACTTCAAAGCATTATTTCTATAGAACAGATCACTTTTTGAAACATCAAAGTAGTGATTAAAAAAACAAGAAAAGCTGGCAAAGCTGTCACTGTCCTCCTACAGCTTTTAGCCAGCTCTTCTTTTTGATAAACTCATTATTGGCCCTGCATAATTCTCATTTTCCCAGCAGTTTTTCAGTTTGTTCTGCCCCCTTCTCTCCTACACTTCTTCCACTCCTAAAGGAGTTTGTTTCAAGGAACTTTAAATTTTAAGAGCAAGCTTTAGTTATGGTTTTATTCATGTCCACTTGTGTTCATTAAAGGTGAGCTCCGTTTGCTTAACTGAGTCAGAATAACCTTATGCTGAATAACCTTACAGTAATAGAGGGGAATCTCTTTGGCCAGGAAAACAAATTATAAAAGGTCTTGAGTCTCTGTGATCTCTCCAATGATTCTGAAAATCCAGCTCCGTGGGGACTGTGAATGGTCCAGTAGACACTACCAGAGAGATTTAGGAGACAGAGACTCACTAGAAGTAGATTTCTTTTCTGCCCCTGTCAGAATTGCTTAAATCTCTGCACTCCCTTTTTCTGTTCTTTTTTTGCTAAGGAACAATTATGAGATCATAAGTAAACAGTCATATATTTGCTTTGTGTTAATAAAATCACACATAGATTCCTTCACCCCTTTTCTAAGAACAATAAAGTAAAACATTTGCAAAGAATTAAAATCCACTTTGTTCTGAAACAACCTTGAAACCTGAGGAAGGATTTCACATCAGCATGTAGTTTTACACCAACAGGCACATTTAGAACATTATGACTCATGTAAGTATTTCTGGGTCAGAGAAAACAGGGTTATTTACCTTTTGTTGAAGAACCATAGGCCTTCAAGAGGAAGGAAAAACAGAATTGGAGCAGTCTAGCTGGGTCATCAGGAGCAGGTCTCTGCAGTCCCTACCACCACATCTGACCATTTAACTGGGAAAGAAATACATATTCTCCTCTTGCTTTCCCTCCTCCTCCCACCAGGCCTAGACCTCTCTCATCACAAAACAGCTCTCACCACCCATTTGAAACTTTCAACATCAAAGATCACAAGCCTCAGCAACCTGACCACGCAACAGGTCATTAATTACTATCACCAGTGGTGGTGGGGAGTTGTGACTCATGAAGATTTGTGGGTGAAACTGTGTGGGTGATCCGAGATAAGTAATGCTGATAAGTGTTATTAGGCCAGTTAAAATAGGTGGATACAGTACACTAACTTTGAGACATGCAGTCCTTGGGCAATGGACTGTGTGCCATGCAGCAGAAGATGGAAAAACCATAGGAAGCAGAGAGAAACCCTGCTACCTTCTGTCAAAATTTTCTCCCCTCAGCCCAGATCTTGTGACAGGTTTAAAGCTGATGGCACAAGGAACACATCCCAGGTAGGCACCTGTTTTCTCCATAGCTCTACAGTATCTGCTGAATGTGCATTCACATCCTTTGGCACTGTGCATCCCTGAGAAATCTCCCTCTCCCTGAGTAGTGCAGATCCCCAAACAAAACCTATCCCTTCTTGTCATGCTGAGCATGGATCTGCTACTGCCAGTCTGCAAGTAAGGACCAGCAGGACCTATTGTCATTTGGGCTTTCTCTTCTCTTGGAAGCTCTGCCGCAGATCAGCAGAGAATAGAATCCAAATTAGTTCATGTTGATGAAGTTACACTTGTTTTTAGACATACAGTGCCACTAAAACACTAATCTATGAATGCCTGGTGTTAGGAGAGTGCATATCTGAACATGTCTAGAAGATATACATCTTATTAATATGTGGTGTCCTTTGAGTGGATGTGGCAAGTATCTACCCACCTGGGGTATGTCCTCTCTACTATCACCCCAGCAGGCTTCTAGGGACTACAATTCCTTTTCAGAGTTAAAAGCTGTTTGAACAGAGGATGCTAAAAGGCCTGAAAGATCCTGTTGGGCAGGGAACAATCAACCAGTTTAGCTTTGTCAGTGGAGGAGGATTAAATAAAGGCAGGCAACTTCTATTCTGGCTCCTGCATATGCTCAGTAGTTAGACCTACCTAGAAAACTGGCCTACTCTGACAGTGATAGATCCAGAGGAGTAAAGAATATCCTCTATAGTCCATCAGTGGCAGCTCATAAAGCAAATCACAGTTATGGTGTTCTACCAAGGTGAACAAAACCCTAAATCAGGATCTGCAGTTGTGATAACTGTTTCACTAAGGTATCCTAGGTTAGAGTGAGACACAGAGGAACATGTAAAGAGGTAATTTCCATAAGACTGAAAGTATAAAGCAGAGGCCTGCAGCTCTTCTTATGGAAATAGTAGCAGTACTGAGAAGCCTAGCATTCTTGCTCTATGCCTCTGCCATAGTACCATCAAACGATATACAACATCCATGTTGGTAGGAAGACATAGGAAATGCAGAATTAAATTTTCCTGTGTGTTCAATGCTGAAGTGTAATTGAAACAGAGGTTAGAAATTGAGCCCTTCTTTTGAAACAATTGAGTACCTAATCCTCATTATTTTCATGTCACTAAAAAAAGTAATCTAGGAAAAGTCCCTTTAAAGAAGGAATTGGGGTGCATGCAATGCAATTAGGAGATGTGAAGTCCTACTATTCACTCAGAGACCTGGATCAAGTCCTTTAACTAAATTAGAGCATTAAAATGGCTTTCAGATCAAGGTTGCATTTAATCAAGTCCCTTGTGCCCTGCACAGACAAAAATGAAGACATCGAGGAAAGAGTAAACTCCAGTCATTTCTAGTTTACAGAAGCTCAACCAGAGGTTGTTTCTGTTAATAAGCTTCAATTAATTTCAGTTCCTTGAACTTGCCTAGCCTGTCCTTGAACTCATCCACAACATCCTGCAGCAAGGATTTCTGTGAATTAATTACACACTATATGAAGAATTTATTTGATGATTCTCACTGTCCTTTTTGAAATCTATTCCACTTCTATTTTATCAGCAATCTTTGTCACCTAAAAATTCTCTTCTTCCAGGTACATCAACAGCATTTTGAGCAGCACAAATCCCAGAACAGGCTCCTGTAATGGTTCATTGCAAGAGCTGCCATTTACTCTTATGTTTTATGCCTCCTATACTATTTTAATTCATGCAGAAATCTTCTCTTTTCTCCCACTGTTGCTCAGTTCTCATAAAAACATTGTAAGGGCTTTTTAGATCTCCAAGTACTATATATGAAATGGCTTTCCCTTATCCGCGTGCTTGCTGACCCTTCAAAAAACCTCAACAGATTTTGATGCTTGAGTAAAAAAAAAGTTTATATAGTTTCCTATATATACACGCCCATACGGCTCTCTGCCCATCTGACACTGGGCAGTTGCTTTATTTTGATGTATCTAAAAAAAGACATGCTTTCAGTTTTAATGTCCTTTGTTAATGTTTCTCAGGATGTTGAGTTGAAATACTCTGCAGTTACCATTACAGAGCAACTCTTGGACTCTAATATTTCAACTTCTCCATGATCTATTCTTTCAGTCATACTTCCAAGATATTTGAATTCCCAATAAATTTGCAGATGGCACTTTTTTCACTTCCTTTTCTGAGGCAAATAAGATACTTAGACTCATCAGCTGTGGGCAGACAACTTGACATAAAAGGTAGGGTTCAAAGCCTGAAATTTTCTGGATTCTAATTGCAAAATTGCAACAAAAATAAAAGATCTTATCTGAGATAAATTGCTGTTACATAATTAACACTACTTACTTGAAAATATGTTATGTTCTAAAAATGCTAGAGGGTAAAAAAAAAGTACAACAACAATGATGAGATGAAGGGAAAAAAAAACTGTGTACTCCAATTTTCAGGCACGAGTGGGAAGGAACTGCAGAATGCTGGGACAAAGATGTGTAGGACAAATATATCGCCTGCATGTGTACTGTTACCAAAATACTCACTGAAACACATGGGGGATAAACAACCTTATTTAGAATACAAGATTGCACACACAGTTAAAAAGCTGGGAAAATAACTTGAAAACCTAATGAGCATCAAATGGATACTGTGGAGGAAAATGCCAGAGAAATGGCAGGTGTGAAGGCTACGTAAGATCATCTTCGATGAAGAAGTCAAGAAGGTTATGAGTACTTAAGATTTGTATCACTTGTTCAGATTAAAGATGATAGCTTTTAACAGGAGGACGCTACTGACGAATTACATTGTCAAAATATTGTTGGTATATAGGCATGAAGGGTAAAATATGTTTAAACACACAGTTTGGGATACAGTGAGATATCTGTTCAGCTCAAAGTAAAAGATGCAGCTTTGCTTAAAAAGTAGGATCCTTTCTGCAGTTATACACGTGCATGCTGGGATAAGACTACTCATGGGAACTATGGACATGGCACGTAAGAAAAAGACAATCCAAAGAGAATGAGCATGAAGGTCATGGTTTATAGACCTCTGACCAAGGAAGTAAAGCTGGCATTACAGGATTCGGAAGAAGCTGGGGAGATGCAACTGTCTGCAAATACACAGGAGGTTACTGTACAGAGTAAAGTCAAAATTTCTATTTAATCACTTTAAAATTGTGGCAAAGATTAGATTGATATAAAAGAATGCTTACTAACTGTAGGGATAGGAAAGGAAACTATAAGGTCACTTAAAATGACTGAGGAATCCCCACAATTGGAACTTCTCTACAAGCATATTACATAAATACCTATTGGGTAAAACTCAGATGTAGCTGACCCTGTTCTGTACAAGAGGACCTCTCTAAGTCCTTCTGGCCTCTATCAGTGATTGTATTTCTACAAAGTTATGCACAAGGTTAGAGGTTAATAAAAAGATGATGATAGTACATGTAATTTTTTTTCCATATCAAATGGGTGTGTTATGAAGATTGATTAGAAAAAAAAAAAAGATTCACTAAAAGAAAAAGCACTTGATTTCCCCTCCTTAAAAATCTATTTTCTTATGAGAAAGACCCAGAAAACAACAAAACCTATCAAAAATATCAAAATATGTCAAATGAAAACAAATATTCTGATTGGAAAAAAAAAAAAATACTCCCATTTAAGAGTGTTGCCCTGGTAACCAGGGACACTGTCATTCTGTGGTCCTGTTCTTCCATTCTCCCCCACGATTCAGGCTTCCAGCATGCCCAGCCCCGATGTAGCTGGGACTCCCATTAGGGGCTGTTTTCCCTTCTCCCAGATTGTGGGCCATGAAACATCACAGTACGTGCAGCCCAAAGAGGAAGCACAGCTGGGAGACAACAGGATCTAGAGGAACTCACAGCGCAGTTACAGAGAAGCATGAGGCAAAATACGCAAACATAAATATAGTTTCAGTACAAGCTAATTTAAAAAAAAAAAATATATATATATATATTGGATTTTTCTTAGGAAACAAACAGCTGCCCCTTATCTCCCACAGACAACTTCAGGAGGACAAATTCCTGACAGCATCCCTCTAATTTCCTGTTCTGCATTAGAGATATCTGAGATTTTGTTATTTTTGCCTACTTCGGTCTCCCCCTCAGATGAAGGGGTTACTTTTGCCAACATTCACTGCAGCCGTTGAAAGTGTCAATATTGTGAGCTTCCCCTAAAGCAAGATTCACTCTCAGCCAAGCTGCGCTCAGAGGCTCAGCACTGCACTCAGAAAATAAAACGCTGATAAAATAAACATACCTTCATCCCAATTCAACGGGAAGCCTATCACTCCTTATTAATAATGTCTCTTCCAGACGAATGATCTGGCAGGACAGCAATTTCACTGTCCTGTGTTCACATTTCAGAGGGGGGCTCTAAAAGGAGCAGCTGGTTGACTTCGTGGAATAGGCCAGCAACTCCAGCAGGGCCCAGAGGGGTATTTTAGGCAATATTCTCCTATAACAGCTTCACATAACGCTCAGGTGAACGGCAGTGCCCCACCTGAATATTTGACCTGAAGCTGCCACTAAGCAGCCTCTCCACACTGACTTCTTTGATGGATCAATTTGGAATGTGTTAATGGCATTACTCAGCACAATAAATAAAATGCGACTCACCTTAACGTTTCTTGGAAGTAGTCATGGAGTTTATGACACCCAGTGGGAACAGCAAGAGAGGGTCATCTGGAAGGAATGGGGAAACATGCCGAGTGCTCACAGGGGAAATTTCAAGAAACAGATGGAGAAAATATCAGAATTCTCAGTAGCCTCAAAGGAACAGATGAAAAACTTTTGGGTCAATAAGCCAGAGAGTGAAAGGCTCAGAAACCGAGGTTTGTGGTTGTGTTATCTAGTCCATGTACTCGGAAATGCTAACGATCTTCCAAGCTTCATGGGGTGCAAAACTTTGAAAACTTCTGAGGTGAAGCAATAGGGAAGATATTTCTCAGGTTATTTATGGGAAATAAAAATAGGATTTGTTAAACGGAAAGGAAAACATTCCAACCTCTGAAGAATCTCAGAAGGAATCTGATTCTTCTTTCTTTTCTAAAAATGAGAGAAAGAGAATTTTCAAACCTAATCATCAGATCTATTACTGAAGACACAACTGGTGTAGAAAAACAGCATAACAACTATTTGAGATGGAAGTGCTATTTGTAGCTGTTAAGTTACCCAAAGGATCTTTCACATGAATGCTCCAGACTGAATAGCATGTGCATACATATTCCAGTCATGGGTCCAAAACAAACCAGGAAGCTAATATGCACCCTCCAATGGGATTTAATTGACCATTAGTTTCCTAGGTTCTGAAAAATCATGTCATTATATCTAACTTATTTCTACATTGCATTTTACCCCCACAGGATCCTAGTGCTATAAAAATTTTTAAAAAATGCATCCTCCACCACAAAAATGCTATCACCTTTTGTGAGTGAAAGCTTCTGCCCGGCAACACTCCACAGTTGTTGTGGACATTTTTACTTTGGAATTGAAAAATACCATATCTTGCTACAATTACGCAAAAGAATGTAGGTCAGACAAACATAATTACGAATTATGGAGTTTTGACAAAGATGTGGCAGTAACAAGCTCACTGATGGGAAACAGTATAACTAGTTCTTAATAATAAATTTCCTTTACACGTCAGCCTCTCCCTAAAGATTCACACCAATAAAATGTAGCAGAAATATAAAATAATCCTTTCAAAAGTCTAGAGGGAGTTTATCTTTTGGGCGGGAAAAAAAAAAAAGAAGAAGATAGAAAATGAAAGTAATTATAATTTCAGGGCTAAGTGTAGACATTCCAAAACAACATCTTTCATGAGCAATTTCTTGAGATTTTAGCAGGACAGTAAGTTTCACAAGAAGCAGTCAAGATCTATATTTGAGATGAACAAGAACCCCTTAGAGTGTAATGCCTCTAAATGCCAAACTGGTTCCTTGGTTTGGAAAGTGCCAGTAGTGGACTCAAATATGTTAACTTGCATAGAAATAAACAAAGACATCCCTGGCAGCAGATCATCTCTACCTGTATACTCATAGATCTCTGAAGTTCATTAGCCATGCTGTGGGGTAAGACCAAATTTTAAGATAGCAAGTCTAAGAAAAGGCTGAGCTTTGTGGTTTCTTTGTGAGCTATCAGCCTTCCTTGTCCACAGGGCTCTGTTTGGAGGACAAGTCGGCAACATTCTGCTTGTTTTTTTTTTCCTTTGAGCATGGTTCACCACGTTGCATATTCCGATTAGTGGTAAACAAGCCTTTAGATAGTTCTCAGTTCCAAAGCATACCCTTCCTATGGTAAAATCCATGATTTTACAGTTTCTCGTATTCCTCATGAAACAGTTAATCATGTGGCACTCTGAGTCTGAAGATTTTGCAACCGTCACAAGGCTGCACCAGACAGGTATCTCGGTCAGGTATTTGGACTTTATTTAAACTCCATAAAAGTAACAAACAAAAAGGTTGACCTTGTACTGTACGTGCATGAACGCAGGATTTAAACAGATGCAGAAAAGATCAAGAATTTCAAATAGGCCCAGGAGAATGCCATTCTGCAAGAGTATATTAGGCTTCAGTGTAAAAGCTCACCATAGAAAAAGAAATGAAATTAAATAAAAAAATAAGCGTAAAACCCAGGAGTACTAGTAAGAGGCTGAATGCTTAGTTCTAGTTCTTGCTTTCTGTTGCTAACCTCAGATACTAAAAGTTTCATAGAGCAGATAACAACGTCATCCCTATTCCAGCAGCAATGCTCCATCCTCATTTGAGAAAAATTACAGAAAAGTAAATCATAGCAATGAAAGGTATGGAAAGTTACCATATGCATGCATATGTGTCATTGTGGGATGTCGCTGTAGGTAACCTGATTATTTTGGCTTTTAGCATGCATCTTTCATTAACCATCTTTAAGTGTGGTTTTCACAGCATGTTCATTTCTAGAACAATATCGACTTGAAAGAGACTAAGAAAAGCATTTTAGGTAGAGAGAAGACAGGTACTTCAGTGCCAGGTAGGGCTATGCCACTGTCACACATAGTTAGAAACAGAGATAGGTACTGTGACACCCGTGCAATCACCAAGACATTAAGATTTCTTTCTAAACATGGAAATATTTCCAAGTGACAGAGGCCTTACACGTTCATGAGATGTATTTGTTTAAAAAAGATATTTCTAAAAAAGATACACTGTGTTTCAAGTATGAGTTATGAGGCCAGATGCTGGAATTTAGGTGAAGAATTATAGGCTGTGTTTATAGGAGGTCAGCTCGGGTAACCACAATGGCCTGAAAATTTATTAATCTCATTTGAAAGATGGAATGCAATCTTTAAGTTAATATAAATACACCATCTGCAGCAGTGAGTTCTGAGGAAGTCATTAGAATATGGAGCAACTTAGGCAGAGTAATAAACCAAATGTGAGATGAGGCTAAATATGAACAGCAAAGTCTGATGCCTGTTATCCCCTGGAGAAGCTGAATTTCAGGCCTGGATGAAGCACAGAGATTCCCAAGTCTCACCTGTGTTTCTGAAGAAAGCTTAATCTCATTATTGCTGGGTACAATGAAGTTCACCCAGATGAGAGTGAGAGAGCGATCTGATGACAAGACGTGCTTACTCATTCACATAAGGAAAAAGTACTGCATCCAACTTGAATTAACTCATTTTGTAACTCATCCTGATTAACAAAGAACATATCAGTCATACAGCTGGAAAGCGACATCATCCTAAGAGCTTGTAATTAAAAGTGGACAAAATGAAGACAATTGTAGCCGGTGCTTTCCAAAGGCTAATATCCTCCAGCTGAGGAAAATTACAAGAAGAGCGAGTGGGAGGAAAAATTCAGAGAGGAAAAAATGAATGAAAATCAGAAGTTCTTTCAGAACAGAGTCAGTCCATCAGCATCATCAAGGACAGACTGGCTAAGGCCCAACTACTTCATTGGTAAATCAGAAGTATTTTGAAGACTTAACGAATGGCAAAAATATAGCAATGCTCTGAAGTACAGAATGAAGAAGAAACTCACACAGGAAGGTATGTAAGGAAGAAATTTTTTATGGTAAGGGTTGTGAGGCACTGGTGCAGGCTGCCCAGAGAGGTGCTCTATGCCCCATCCCTGAAGGCATTCAAGGTCAGGCGAGACCTGTCTTGTTCATTGCAGGAGGGTTGGACTAGATGACTTTCAAAGGTCCTTCCAACTAAAATAATTATATGGTTCTATGAAACATTGATCCGTGGCAATTCTGAGCAGGATTTCTTGAATAGCGTTACATAGACATATTGCCAATGTAAAATTTCAAATAATAATAATACAAAAAAGTCAGAGTCATTCAATAACTATTTGTTTGGTATTTGGGAAGTAATAGCGAGATGTTATTTACGTGAGACTAAAGTCGAACACGTCCTTTCCAACCCATTAGGAAATAAGCAGGATGTTAAACATCATCTCATAGAGATAAACATTTTTAAATCAGCAGGACTGGATAAATCACACTCAGGGGTCCTAAAATATTTGACAGAGGAGAACTCTGGCTTGCTAATGTTAATTTTTAATAAATTCTAATATCAGAGGGATCCCAGCTGACTGGAAGCAGTGTAGTAGCCTGGAAAGCAGGAGGGAGAGAGATAAAGAAGGAGGGAGGGAGGAAGAGAAAATCAAATGCAATTACGGAGAAACTATTGAGCAGTTAACCTCACATCAATTCCAGGTAAAACAGTTGAAAAGCTGAGACAGGACTGAACTGCTGAAACATGAAAGAACAAGATTTTAATTACTGCCAGTCAACATGGGTTTATGGAAAATAGCTCTCCTCAAATAAAACTGGTTTCATGTTCTGCCTGCACAAAAGCTAACTGCACAGATGTAGCAGACTTTCTCAAGGCTTTAGACTTAGTGCTTGACATACTTACTAGATAAACACCATATAACATCAAGAAAACTTATGTTAAATGGCTAAGACATGGCTATTTAACATAACTCAAAACCCAGCTGCGTCAATCACCATCGTCAAATGAGGATGCTATAGTGGCTTTCTGCAGGGCTTTGAAGTGTACTCCATGCTGCTCAGCATTTTCACTGATGTTCTGCAAGGGAATATAAAGTCAGCACTGACAGACAGATGGCTGACACAAATATTAGCAGCCTGGTAAATAATGATGAAATGAAAATACTCATACAGGGAGTATCTCGGGTCACTTGTTAAAAGGATCCCATTTGAACTGAAGAAGACATTAATGCAGTCAGTGCAAAGGTGATATGTAAGGCCAAGAAGAAAACAGAACCCAATGGGACCCTGGAAAGCTGTGATTCTAGAGAAAGATTTAGGGAACATGGTGGGCACATAAAACAGAATGAAATTCCATATTCAGAAAGACTTAAAACCAAACAAACTACAAACGAAGAAGTTGTTCGCACGATCCACGCACAAACAAATTAGGGAATGGTGAGCAGCAATGGGATTTTACTTCCACACAGCAGAACACCCCACAGAAGCTTGGAGCTCAGTTTTTACCAATCACCATTACAATCCAAAAGGCAACAGAAAGCATTAGACTGAACTGACAAATGGACACCCGACTGTGGGAGATTTAGAGACCCATCTACTGAGTTTATTGGAAGAAAAAAAATGAGTGATGTCTTAATTACACTGCGTAGTTATTTCCAGACGAGAACATACTGGATACTAAAGGGTTCTTACATCTGGCAGAGAAAGGCATAATGAGAACCGGTGACTGGAAGTTGAAATCAGAAATTCAAAACGGTCACAATTTTTCAAGCAGTGACGGCGATTAACCACTGGAACAAACTTCTAAAGGAAATGATTGATTATCCATTTCCTGATGTATTCATATCAAAATTAGATACTTTTCCAGAATATATATTTTATTCCAAAAAGAAAAAAGGAACTAAGGAGAACAAGCTATGTTTAATTCAAATGTAAAGTACTGAGTAACAGCATGAAATATAAAGTCTGTGACTTAGAGGGAAAAAAAAACGTGACAGTGCATGGTCCCCTCTGAGGACAGAAGTTCTGGATGTCCATGAGAGAGAGACCTACAGTGTGATACAGCAATGCAGCTCATTAGGAAAAAAAGGCAATACAACAAAGCTTGAAAATAATCTACCTAGAAATGAGCTAAAAGCATTTCAGTGATTCTAATTAAATACTGAAGGTGCTAAAACTCTGTTTACTTAACATCCAGGCTAGTTTTCTCTAATAGATTCTGTTAGGGCAACGATAGGGCTGGCTGTCCTCCTCAAGGCCCCATCTACTGCTATCATTGCTGGTTTACACTTCGTGTAAAAGTCAGGGGTATGATGCTAGAACCCCTGGGAGGGAGGGAGAGGTCCTCCACGATGTCATGAATGAATGATAATTTGAACATAACAATATATGATAGAAATGATAGAAAACTTCAGTACCTCAGTTCCTGTATTCAGAAAGTGAGGTAGATCTGCCTATTTTTCTATTTTTCTTGTTTTTAATTATTATTCTTTTGTATTGTTTTGTTTGTTTGGATCTGCTAAAGTCTGGGAAAGATCAGAAATTGAGGTTCCGGTTATCTAATACCTATCTCAGTACTTACCTGCCCTGGAGCAGTTCAAGTGCTCTTTGAGAAATGGTGTTTTTCAGACTATCTGAGGCCAAACTGGATCATAGTGAACTTGAAAGCAGAAAAATCAAAAGCACCACGCAAAGGTAGTAGGGGCTAACATGTCCTCCTCAGCAGAGACAGCAGAGTCAGGATGATTCACAACCAGGCCTGTACAAATAACTAATTTTTCAGCTTGCCATGTGAACTTGAAGGAAGAAAAACACTGCCCTGAAGTGAAGTGCATGTGTGTTTCTCGATGGAAAGAACGATGGGAAAACAAAACAAAACAAAACAGAACAATATATTTAGATCAGGCTAACTAAACTGTTTCTTTGATTTGAAATTGTTTTGTCTTTGTGGTCTGTTGCATATAAACACAAGTTTACACAAAGTTTTCTTGAAATGTCAAACCCAGAACTGATTTTTTGAGTGGTGAACAAATGATTCACCCTCTCAAATTTTTGTGGCTCTGTTCAGAGATTTCTGTGCATTTCAGCATTTCACCCGTGCTGTTGGGTGCAAATATTCTCGAAATGCATCAGAGAGTCACAGACCATCAAATCATCCAGCCCCACCCTGCAAAGGAAAAGCCCAGAGGAGTTCAATGATAAGAATTAATATCTGGAAATTTCCCTGGGGAAAAAAAAAAAACATGTTACTCAGGTGGGGAAAAGGCAGGGCAGCCAGATTTCCCTGAAACTGCAGGACACAACTAGAAGAAAGCAAAGTCCTTTCTTCTTCCTCTCTTTGATATTGTCCATTTAGCAGGAATTTCTTGGTATTCAATCTCCTTCTCCAACAGCTATACATCCACCAGGACCATGAAGTTTGCTATCCACCTTTGTTTCCAGCTACTGGTCAGAAAACCCGGTACTCAAACATAGCTGTGTTGCAAACCTTTGTACAGAAATTTATCATCTGCCAAAACACATGAAGGAAAAAGAAGCTATTTTACGCAGAGAGGAATCTACATCATCAAGCTTGCCCATATAGTGCTACACGGTGTGTCTTTCAAACATGTTGAAGAAAAGTAAGGCCTTAGCAAGTACCTACCGCTTCGGCTCAGGCTGAGATAAAGCTGTGCAGAAAGAGTGCTCCCACCAGTTCGGGCTAAGTTCAACACCATATCCTGAAATACAAACAGCCTCTGAAAATGCTGGCTGAAACTTAGTACAAAATCTGGAAGAAGATAGATTATCACAAAACGGTTCAAAAAGGGAGACTGAATCTTGGCATTAACTGTATTTTATGGGAATGGATATTTAACAATAGCAATGGATATTTAACAATACCTCATCAGCTCTTTTTTACTGTGTTTGGAAACACAAAATTTGAGACAGCACGTTTTTGGGGACTTTTTTTTAAAGAAATATGTTAGTGTCAAGGGAACTTGCATCACAACCGGAATCGATTTTACAGTCGTGCCAGTGGCATGAATTTTCAGCCTTATTCTAAGCCAATACTATAGCCAAAAGGCCAGAGAGTTACTGTATGGTCCTCTTCTGCTCTGTTGAATGATGATCATTTTAAAAAGTGGAATAGCTTAATGAAGAGTTGAGAGAGACAGATAGTCCAGATTTAGGGTGTTACCTGAAGTTTAGTTTCTGCTCAGTGGTATTCAACCTGTGCCAAATCCGAAAGGTGGGAGGATTCAAGTCTGGAACCATAGATCCGTGCACAGTAGCTGCCCCGACTCGGATCGTTTCTGTGGGCAAACACCACACAGTGTGCAATGCAGCTTCCTGCCCACCCAGCTGTCTGAAATACCTGCCAGGGACTGCAGGTCTCCTTCTGATGCAGTCCCTACTGGCTGTCCTTTCTTCAAAGGCATGATGGTGACGTATTATAAACTGCCAAGATTTATTCTTAAAATTAAACTTCAGTTTCCCAGCTACCTGCTAGAGTGGAGTCCCTACATTTCCTAGAGGGCTGCATGTCTTTCTCTACCTCTTTAAATGATTTGCATTGCCTGTTTCACAGCTGGCAAAGCATCAGGCCAACTTACAAGGAACTAAGAAGCATATTTCCTAAAACAACATACTCCCTTGAAGAAATAGAAGAAGACCAGCCTCGATTTATTTGCACAGAGCTCAGCTGGACTTAGAGTGACAAGAAGCAAAGAAGCAATGGCAGCACCTCTTTGCGCCATGGAAACGGACAGTGTTTGCCATTCGGCCCAGGTGCAAAGCCCTGAGGAGGGAAGGTGCCATGTTCGCAATCCCTTGCCTTTTAGGGCCGCACCAGGAGGGGGCAGGAGCAAGCCGTCCTCGCCTCCCCGCGCGAGGAAACCCCGGCTGCAAACTTCCCCATCTCCAGGTTCGCTGCTCTGCTCCTGGCACCATCCCTCTTTTACACACATCAGAGATACGCGCAGAGCGGTTCGACTTTGGATTATTTGCCGGCAGAGTTCCCACAAATCCGGGTTTGTAATGCATCCCGCAGTGTTAAGGCCAGTATTCCTAAAAGCCTTCCACGTTGGTCCAACTTCGCTTCCTCCCCAGCTAGCAGGGATTTTGACATCGAGATAAATGAATTTGGGCTAATTTTCTCTTACAGCCCTTTGATGTAAAGACCGTGTCAGCCTCTGTATTTGAGCGGCATCTCAGAAGTTGCTTACAATGCTATGTGCAATAATCAGCAACAATAATTGCACAGTGATGAGGCTGAATGTGGTCTTGTATAGCTCAAGGCATGGTAGATAAGTACTGATAAAGCACCTAGTGGTTATCACAGTGGAGCAGCCCCGATGCACCCAAGAGTTGCTTGCACATCATGTTGAGCATAGGAGGGCAGATCTCAAAAGATTCCTGGCACTGGCTGTGCTTGGGTAAATCTCCACATTCACACATCTATCTTTGCAGGGGGAAACTGAGAACTGGGGATGTAGGGCATTTTGGAACTTCCATCTTCTGAGAGGGTCAGAAATAAATAAATAAATAAATAAATAAATAAATAAATAAATAAAACCAAAACAACAAAAAAAGAAAGCCAACAACCCAGTCTTCTCTTGTGGTATTTTGGCATTTCTGCTTTCAATCATAGCCAGAAACCAGAAATGTGAAGACTTATGAGAATTAAATATGTAAGGAAAAAAAATATCAACCGACCTTTGCTGAACAACAAAGACAACTTGGCTCATGTTGGTTTCCAACTATGGGTGAAGGTTCAAGTCACTTACTTCAAAAATACATTACTCATGAATGAGCTTTATTAAGAAACCTTGTGCTCCTATAACTCTTTCCATGTGAGGTTTTCAAGTACTTTATGGAATTAAGCAAAACAACCCTGGGAGGTAGATTAGTTCTAACATCCCCACATTACAGATGGGAAAACTGAACACTAAGCACATCTGTAGGAGAGCCAGAAATAATATTACCTAACTCTCATGTACTGCTTTTCAGCAGTAGATCTCACATCTTTACAATGGAGGAACCATTATCCTTATTTTATAAAGAGGCAAAGTGACTTGCTTAGGCTGGCCAATAGCTGAGTGAGAGGAGCCAGTTCTTCCCAGGCCTGGCAGTCCCAAGGCGTGATTTTACTAACTAAATGACCAAACCACACTTCTCTTTCTTTAATATTAAATAATTACACAAACACACAAAAGAAATTAAATGCAAAGGAAACTCATCGCGGTTGATTTTGGGAAGGTAAAGATCTGTTCTCTAATACTGAGGAATTTCTTGATGACTGTATCTTGTATCCCACTGATGCATTACATCTTTGTCTCCCTAGTGAACATGAGAAAATCAGTAAAGGTCAATTCTTTTCACATTAATCATGTGGTATTACCTGACCACAGACAGCATCAGCAGAAAAGTTTAACATCAAAGAAGACTGTTCTATAGTCCTTTGATGTTGCAAAGCTGAACACTTAGAAGAGAGTTTGAATTTTCACAGAAGTAATGACGCATAAATGCAGAAAGGGTCATGATGTCGCTATTTTCAAAATAAATAAGTAAACCCAGCAATCCTTTCCCCACAAATAAAACGTTCATTTCCATTTGATAACCTACAAGAAAAGGGAAAAACAAACACTTAAGGTCTTTTACTGTGAATCTCCCTTGCAGTGCACCCAGTTGTCTTTTAAGAAGATTTTGCCCTAGGGCAGACCCCCCCTAAGAACTCAGCAGACAAATCAGAAAGATGGTCTTGTCCCAGAGAGTTCTCCATTCAACTAGTGTCTTGAAGACACTGCTCCAGCCCGTGAAATCACCTTCATTCGTCTGTGCAATCTCATTATTTTGAGCCCAGAACTAACAGACCAAAGCAGGCACCAGGGAGACTTTCAAAATACCAAACAAAACAAGGAGAATTCAAAATGTCTTCTATGAGGAGAAATTATGAGCAAGAATCTCATAAAGGCAAGCTGGAGTTGTCACTTTCGAGGCTATGGTTGAGTTGGTAGAAGTGTGTGACAGGTTAGGGGATGCTACCCCAGCCCAGCTGTGATTCTGTACATGGTGTGCTCTTATGCAGAAGAATGTGTCTAAAGGAACCATGTTAATACATTGTAATTACATAAATTATTAAGATTATTCCACAAATTATAAGCACAACCATATAAGGAGTATTTACAAGTCCCCCCCATCAGCTGAACTTAAGCCAATCTTTAAAATGGTTTCAGCAGATTTTAGTGTGGATAGAGCTTCCTTTTCTGACTGAGTCAAACCTCTTTCCAGAAGGCTAGGCCAAGTTAGAGCTGAAATTACACTAGAGGGAAGGATGCAGAGTCATTTGTACATGACTTAAATTGAAATTCAAAGGGCAGCAGAAGCAGAAACTGACTTTTATTTTATGCATTCATGCATTTTTTAAGATTAGCTGTTAGCACAGGCAGGCAACAGTCAAGTTCTTTTGCTCTTTGCTGTGCCCCAGCTCTCCTGTGTATAACTCATGAGTCACTTCTCACTTGTGACATGTCCTTGCCACCTGCAAAACGGTCACATTTATGGGGGGGTCCAATGGCTGGGCTGGAGTGGGGTTTGACGGGGAGTGGAAAGCGCTGAGGTTTTTTTCCTTTAAGATCTCTGGAGCGAAATTCTGTAAACCTGCGTTGCTATTCTCCTGAACTTCAGATAAGAGATGGAATTTAAGTGATGTAGACACTCTTACTGTTGTTGTCTACAGAAGCCGACCTTTTACTGAGCTGAAAAGTGGCAGACACTGCAGAAATTAAGGAGGATGACACAGTGGATGTCCTCTGCTCCATTATGAAGCCTGATAAGCCCAGAGGACTTAGTGTGTGCCTGACAGCGTGGGCAGACAAAAGAATTACTCATTTCACTTGATAAAAGGAAAAAAATGTCATTTTTGAACAGCTAAAAGAGATGCTGTACCAACAGTATTTGACTTATTTAACCAATCCTTAGCTTCAACAAATTTCTATCTTAGTGACAGCACCAGCCATCCATTCAAGCACCAGAAAAATGACTTTGTGTCAAATTGCTATCGCTTTGCCTTAATTATAGTTATGGAAATAGAAACACAGAGGTATTTTGGGCTCCAAGGTGTGCTAGAATCTCCTAGAGCTTGGCTGGTGCACTTGCTCAAACACTCAGGGTTAAACCAATTTTTATAAAAGAGTTCAAGGCAAAAAGACCTGCCAGCAAAGCAGGAGACAAGGAGTTGGCCTTTATGATGGGAGTACCAGAGAGGTTTTTATCCAATAGTTTATGCCCTTTCAAAGGGCCTGAAGTATTGCTAAAACTTTTGGTCATTCTTTGTTTTCCTCCTTGATTCACCATTCCCTTCAGTTAAGCTTTTACATTTTTTGCTCTGAGTCTGTAATGATGAAAACGATCTTGGAAAAACATGTCCATGGGCTGGTAGGGGTCTGGGAGAGCCAAAAATGGAACTCTATGCCCCAGATGGTCCTCTCCAACTGTGCATTCTTACCCACTAGTGGCTGTGGGATAGTCTCAAAACTAAAATGTTTCTTTTCTTTTTTTCTTTTTTCTATTAATCAAAATGCATCCATAAAAGAAGTCTCTCTTGTTTAGTTATCTGGACTGCTGCCGGACAAAAAATGAATGAGAGGTTTCCTTTAAGTCCACTGAGCAGAACCTTGCAATGTTCATATCCCTGAAGGTGATATGCTCTCATCTAACCAGAGCATCTGCTCCTTTATTGTCCCCGGGAGTCATCACCTGGAATTGGGAACATCAGGGTTTTGCTTGAGCATTCAGCATTAAGTTGTTGGCAACTCTTCACTGTAACATTTTTTCTTATCTAATGATAATTTGATGTATGAGAAACCTGCCGAGTGAAAGCATGACTATTATGCGAGCAAACAATACGGCAGTATGTCCAGTATTATCTGTGAAATGTATTTCAATACCTGTGTGATTAATAATGGATTTGGAAGCACAGTGAAGTATAAATAATCCAGAGCAATATGCAAACTCCTGTGAAGGAAAAGGGATTAATAGTAGAACTAAATGAGGTCCTGGAACATGCAGCATTCAAAATAAATTGGCCAAAATGCAAGATTGTCCCTCAACGTAATTGAATAATAACATAACACTCACAGATCAACAAGCCGGTGGTTTTCTCCAGTAACCAAAAAGCAAAAAGAATCAGCAGCAGCCTAGTCACTTCTTAACTATACCAACCACTTCAATAGGAAAACCCCATAAGAGTTAAGGAAAAACTGCTGTTCGGGCTGGGCAGGCTTGCTCTGCTGCATAGTATTCCAGGGAGGGAGTCTGGAAGCAGATGGAGAAATTCTGCGCAACGTATTTTCGTCTTTTTAGAAAGCATACAGGAAAAGAACAAATATTTTTTTAAATAGGAGCATCATAATTCTGCAGTCTTCCAAAGAGGGCCCAAGAAGAAATTTGACCCAAACACTTATTAGCAGAAGACATCTACACAAATGTTATTCCACTGAACACTTCAGCTCCTTAGAAACCCTGTGATCTTTCTAGCCAAAAAGTAAATCCTGAACATCTACACTGAACCTAGTCTTTATGGCCTGATACAGTTTTGCTTCAGAGGGTGGGGAAAGCTGGTCAGGTCTGCTTCCATCTAAAGGACAGCGTGGCACATTTGCCAAACAGTTTTTGAATATGACATCTTTGAAGACATCTTAAATACTGTGAATTAACTGAGTGCGCAGAAGAATGAGCTGTTCAGAAATATAACTGACACTAAGAAATTGATGCCAGAAACAAGAAGGGGTGCTGGCCCCTTCCCTGATCAGCCAGTAAGATCTGGTGATGGTATCAGCTATTTCTTTAATTGTCCTGAGTGGAGCAGGTGTGCTGGTTAGCTTTGCATTCTTCTCTCCTCCTTGATTTGATTCTTTTAGCACACGCACAGAAATCCAGGTCTAAACTAAGCAGCTATAATTCAAGTGCAAAAATTTTGTATGACAAAATAGCATTCTCACAAACAAAAATAAATTTTTAGAACTTCCCAAGAATTGCCTCAGGGGAAATCTTTCACTGAATTAAATGTTACTCACTAGAGAAAAAAATACATAGTACAAGAGTAAGTCCTTGAAATGAAAACAGCCACAAACCCAAGCAAATCAAAAGACAACTTGTTCACGGAGATAAAGGGAAAACACAGAGAGGAACATTTTTAACAACGACTTTTTTCATTCTCTCTTTTTAATCTAGTATCAGTATCAAGAGCTGAATGGGGAGGGCCTTTGAACAGCACCTGCATGGGCCAGCAGTGAAGGTCACATACCAACCTACAAATCTCTCTCCACTGGCACTGGAGAGACAGTGTTACATTCCTCCCTTTGTACTGACATCAAGTGGCTTCAAGTCCATGTCCAAGTCTAAATAGTCAGGAGCTGTAACCCAATCGTAACTTGTGACTTCTGTGCACGACCAACAATGGAAAGCAGAGATTGTGGATTCCCACCCTCCCACACAGTGCTTTGCGCCTTCCTTCGGCTCAGCCCTTTCCCTTCCCCATTAGCAACCTCAGCTCCAATTCTCTTGGGCTGGCACTGATTTATTGGGAAACCTGCGTAATTAAGTGTATGGAGGGGGGGGGGGGGGGGGGGGGGGAGGGGGAGAACCCAGCTTCCAGCAAGTTTATTATAGAGGGCTGTGGGCTGGAGTAGGGGAATGGGTTCCTTTCACCAGGTTCAATTGCATGAGAGCCTTGGAAAACTTTCTGGCAGTTTGCTGCAAGGTTATTGAAGCGATTGCTGCATGCTTCAGTCCCTTCTCTCTTCTTTTTTAAGCAAAAGCTTAATGAAGGCAAGCAGGAGAAAGAACTTTCTGTTACCGTCACTGACCTGTTTTGACTTTTAAAAAGGAAAGTGATAGTGCAGCAGAGGGGTATTTTAACCATTGCTGCTGCATTATTCAGCAAAAAGAGGAACATTTCTTCTAGAGCTTTAAATTACACACAGTGGCCTCCCAGCAACGTATGGGGGAACTGCTCAGTGCTTGTCCTACTAGAATTACTCTGCGGTTCTATACAAAATTTGTTTCTATTTTTCATTTTAATTACCTTGAGACTCACTACAGTAAATCCCCTTCCCAAGGGCTGTTGGCAAGACCTCAGGTAAAAAAAATATATACTGCTGTATTCTATTTTTTTTAATTGGACAATGGTATAATTTGGGCTTATAGATTGTATTTCATTTCAAAAGAAATGTCAGAGAAGAAGAGATGAGATTTTAACATTTTGGAGGACTTTATAACCAAACACACAGGCGTACAAAGGGAAGGGATGTTAACTGGCTCTAGCATAGTCGTGGCCTCAGTCTGCTCAGTCCTGTATGGGACTGCAGTGAAGATGTGTGCCTTGAGAAAGCAAGGGGACCTGGAGCAGACCCTAAAAAAGCCATGAAAGCTGCTGTGTGAGAGCATGGATTTACTCAATGTGTGTGGAGAGTTATAAGCTCTCTTCAGGGCGGGTGGGCAAAAAGTATTACGCACACTATGGACAGTCTGTACTTCGCAAGATACCATTGTGGACCTGAAACCTGACCTTTGAGGGCTTGGCAATATCCGAGAGATAACACTTATTCTTCTGACAGCCATTGCACTGAAAACTTTTTACCTCGAGCAGACATTGTGCTCACACAATGGATGTTCGCGCCCCAAACATTAGTGCAATGACTTTTATTATGGGGCTGACAGTCCCATTACAGAAACACAGCCAGAGCTGCCAGCCTCTAAAACAGAGATGATCACCATGCTGCGTATGTGGTACAGGCACACACTCCAGCCATGAGATTACAGCAGCACTCTGCAGCAAAAGTCCTCTGTAATCTCTGTAATCTCAGTTGTATGTGAACAAATACTGAGTATTAAAAAGATCGCAATCCAAACAGCAAAGCCTCATCACACCACAGAGAACCCTGAAGTCCACTAAAGACCACTTCAAGCTAACTTGTTGGAAGTGCTTAGGCAGTTGTAGCACAGGAAATCATAGAGAAACCGAAGATTAGTGGAAAAGTTCAAAGACTATTGTGCTTCCCAAAAAGACATCCCCTTCCCAAACCTCGAGGAGGCACAAAGCAGCTGCTGTTTTCTCTACACCTCTGACAAAATTAAACATGACCACATAGAGCAGCAGAGCATCAAAAAAACAGGTACAGGATTTCTAACTGTATGAACTCCCAGCCAGCTAATGAGGAGCTCACAAAATAGGCAATAACTCAGAGCTGCTATTTTCAGATCTAGATGTTGTGCTTTACTTGGAAAGGTTTATATATAAATATATACATCAATAGGAAATGACAGCATTTTTTCCTTGTGACGTTCTTCATCCCAGTAAATTACATACAAATATTCTATGTGCCAAGTCTTATTCAGGCAAATTCTGGCTCATCAAAATCCCAAATCCTATCATTTAATTAATATTACTCAAATTAGCCATTAAGCAGTGGGTGAGGTGGCCAAGTACCTAACGTCATCGTGACATAATATTGTCAAGTAGTGTTGTGACAACTTTTGCATTTTAGAAAAAAAAGAGCTTAGCCAATCTTAACTGATTGGATTGACAGCAGGTAATTATTGGGTAGTAAGATAAAATTCAAGCGCATCCAGGGGAAACTGAAGCAGGAACAGCAACTATTAAAAATAGCTCTGAAGACAGCAGCAATTTCCCAAGTTGTTAAATAAGAAATGGCATTTATCTTCTGGACATTATTGACAGTTGTCTTTATGATATCAACAACCATATCGCATCAATAGAGTGTAATGCTTTTCAATATTTCAGAAGATATAAATTAGCCTATGAGAAAGGTTCATGACCCCAATTTCATTTTCTCCAAATAAATCCAATGCAATGTCCTCAGAGAAGATAATGAAGATCTACAGCTCACCTGAGGAATCATTTAAAAGCCCATTAATCATCTTTAAAATACATTGTGGTGACATGTATTACCAGATTGTCCTTCTAGAGAACTGTATGTAAGATATTCCTGGCATGCAGTAGATTACACAACACTGCCACTGCCATCAAACTTGGTCTGTCTTTACTGGAAGATGCAGAAACTGGAATATACGACACAAAGGAACGAATGTTTTATTTGCAGTGTCCCAGGATAACAGTCAGGGAAGCCAAACATATGAAGAGAACAGTATAGCTGAGATAAAGATGACTTCAGAAGGCATGCAGCATATGATACTGTCCTTATAGGGGGGAAATATTTGTTGAGAAAGAGCATGTACAAAGGTGCATTTAAAAAATAAAATCATTACCTCGATCAATCTGTGCAAAGCAGCTCTCAGCTGCTTAAAAACTCCTGTTCATCAGGGCTAGAAAGGGGCCCCTCCAGAAGCAGTTAGCAATTGCATAAATAAAGGAAACGTTAAGCAGGTAACAGAAGCTGACTTATTTCATTTCAACAAAACTGGAGAAAATTAGTCATAGTACAAAGCAAGTTTTTAAAGAGTAATGAATGACTCAACGTATTTGGAAAAAAAAATCCAAGGTTGTTAATTATAAAATTTCTTGAAATTAATTCATTTGTAACATTAGTTTTCTTTAAATGATTTGTTTCAGCACTTTTCCTAAGTTTATGGTTACATGCAAAATCAGCAGTGACAGTCTTGTTTTGAACTGCAGTGGAAAACAGAGCACGGAAATTATGTCCAATTACAGTATTATTTGTTGATAGTCCTTACCTTTAGAAATTATTAGTAGCTGTTACTAAATACCAGATGCTGTCAGAAGCAATGAAGACGTTAATTTTTAGTCTTTACCACTTCAGATATCATCATTCAGTTTCTCTGACAAATGTAGATATTTATGAACTGACTACAGCAATCTTCCAGAACTGGAAATTGGCCTGCAGTACATGGTGGTGATGAACAAGTTGATTGTGATTAAAAGCAGAATCCTGTAACTAAAGTTAGCCTTGTGCTTAGCCCAAGGGCTGGGGCTGTTCAGTCTTTCAGTAAGACATTCTAACTTTCAGTAAGGTGAAAATTATAAAATCAAATACTTCCAAGCTGAGATATTCACCAAATTCTTTTGGTATATTTCAAGAATCGGCTTCCTCTGTCCTTATCTGCCTTTTCATAGGAAACTCTGTTCTCTCTGGAACCTCAAGTACACTTTTAGTCCAACACCAACCTTTTCTGGTGAGTGAAATCCCAACTAACTACTCAGATACGGTGGACTGTAGGCAATTCAAAACCATTTCCCTCTGGTCTTTGCACATTTCTGCTGCATGTGTAATTGATATGGGGTCTCTGACAGAGATGCAGATATGGCTAGTAAGATACTGAACACAGGCTAGTCAGTTCCGTAAAATGAATGCATCATAAAAGCAGAAAAGAAGAAAAAAGGAAAGTACAACCAATTGATACAAAAACTGATAAAGGAAGATGAAATACAACCAGACCTTCAGTTTTTGCCCTGAGGAGGTAATCGGCCTGCATGAGGAAATGCTCTGGGGCCCTAGAAGCAAAATCTTGAAGACTGAAATATTACACAGAACTTGTGATTCACTGAATCACAGTTTTATAAAACATCATATTCGGACTGTGCCTTCAAATTGCTTCCTTGTGTCTATAGATACCATATGAATGTAAGTAAGCTACAGAATTAATGAACTTCCATCGTGACGTTGCCGTAATTCCAACAGTTGGTTAAAGAATTACATGTTTCTAACTTTTACAGAAGTGTTTTTTGCTGTGGTCTAAAACACAAATCCTCCAGTTTGCTGAATACACTGAGGGTCCTGCCTGAACCCAGAGTACCAAGACAGAGAACCCTAGGGCAACAGGGAGCAGATCTCTACAAAGATTACTGTCTAATTTCATTAGACGTTTTTGTGTTCCAAAAACATCATTTAAAAATTGCCTAATGGATTATACACGTGACTGCTCATCACGGAGAAATGGGAAAGGTAACATTTTTCACCAGTGATGACAGATTCCCGTAAACATTCTGTAATTTAGCTAGGTAATTTAGCTGGCATTTAGCATGGCAGTATTATGGAGGTAGACAGGAAAGATGTCTCAAAGCAGAGGCTGTGATTGAAATCGTGGCAATGCCATAATTCTGATTTCTTGGTATAAGGAGCACATACTACTCAAGCTGAACCTGCTTGTTTTTTGTTTTTTCAAAAGACCACAACTGACACCAAAGTCAAATTTCAAAATAAGGAAGAAAGTGAAAACAAATTACTCTATGTCAGTCTGATGATCCAGAGCTTGTACTGAAAATAAATGTTACTGAACAAGTGAAGCATATGCTTTTATGTGAGGAGGATGACAAACTCTATTTAGCTCCTTTGTTTGCACATGGAAGCTTGCTATTATTTTTTTTTTTTAATAGTCAAAATAATAAAGATAAAATGACAAGTCTGGTTATTCAACTCCTGACTTTTGAAAGTAAAGAGAAAATGGAGTAAGAAATACATAACCTAGAGAAAGTCACAGGCCTGTTGAGAGGTGAAACGAGCTAGAACTGGGGGCAGAGCAGCTCAAAAAACCCCTAGAATTCTACTTTTTGCTCCACGTGGTCAACTGTAGCAAGGACCTAACAACCTGCTATTATATCTATGTCAACATTAAGAAGCTTAACTTACTTTATTCGGATATTCAGATACAGGTCAGACATCAATCAGCTCATTTCCCAGTTTCATTTTGATTACCATTTAGTCAAAAATCAATATCATGGGCTTGCACTTTTACTGCTGGATAAGGCTCTGATGTGCAGACACAGAAGGAGCAGTCTGGGTCATAGGTCTACCTCGCCATGGCTAACAACTCCCACTGAGAGCCCATTTTAAAAAAATGTACACTTCCAGCTCATAATAAGTAAGGCTCTAATTTTTAATAGAGGAGGAAAGTTGTATGACTGTCATTATCATAACAGAAAAATAAGAAAACCTTATTTATAAGCCTTATTTATTTTGTTTATGGCCACTTCTGTACTCGTTAACTCTTAGACAGCTTCCCTTCTTACCTCTGTCTGGCATGCTCTTATGCTACACTATGTAGAGCAAATGCTTCATGAAACTGAAGCTGTTTTCATGAACTGAAGCTGGGGATGCTGGTAAACCCAGCTTGCTAATTTTTTGTAGTTCAGGCTCTCTTTTCTCTCCTTGTTTTGCTTTGAGGCATTTGGTACTGGCTGCAACAGAAAAACAGTGTGGCACACAGGAGGGATGCATGTCTGTCTAGCTGGGGGAAGGATGCCCAGCCACGCTTCACCTCCTTCTTTCCTTAGTCTTTTTATTTCAAGGGCTGAAAAGATCTTTCTGCTGTTGTAATTCCCTTTGCCTAACTTAGCTAATGTCCAGGATCTCTCAATTTATTCCTAATCTTTCTGAATTACAATCTATAAATTCATTTGAATAGAGTTAACTTCATGCTTTCTGTTTATTACATATTTTCAGAATTCATTACTTTTATTGTTGGATCTAGAGGCTTTAGTTAACTGGACCTTATTAATATCTCCCTAGATGTGAAAAACTTCTTTTTCAAAAGATGAGATAATCCTAGTGACAGAACTACTTGTGTTTATGCTTTCAGTAGGAACAATTCACAATTTCCTAACCCAGCAATAATTTTTTTATGGTATTTTCTTTCAAAAGTAGTACTTTCTTTGCTTACAGAATCCAAATGTGTAACAACAGTGTTGGTTGGCCCTTTGACCTCTGGGAAAGAAATGTGTCCATTCTCCTCTGCAGGACTGTCTCTCATATACCAGTATTAACACATGCATTTCTATGCCAGAAAATTATATTTTCTTCTAATAACCCAAATTTTAGGAGAAAGAGAACTATTCCTAAAATCAACAGAATACTACAGATGAATTTAACCAGTTCCAAGAATCTTCCAAGTGGTTGGAAACTCTCAGCAACATCTTACCATCACACACTGCATTCACAGCAATGCTCTTCCCAAAATCTGCTGCTAAAACTTATTCTTGCATGCAGTGTCTTCAAGCCCTTCTCGGCCACCCCAATGGAGGTAAGACAGCCAGGAAAGCCCTCTTTCTTTCTTGGTTTTATCCCATATCATCCCCTGCAGCAGCTCTCCTAAAGGCATACAGCCATGCACAACTTTTGTGAGTCAGATCATCCAGCCAGTAATATAGACTAGGTCATAACCCAACAACGTATAAACCAAAACCATCATTCCTCCTCCCACTTCTTCTGTCATCTTGTACTAATTTGAGTCCTTATCTCTCTAAGGTGAATTGGAACTGGCAGCAGCCTCGTGCTAATGGAGCCTGAGAGAGCAGACGTCACATGTGTTGTAGCAGCACCACGAGCGATGTGCGTTGTGACTGTGTCTATAAGTAAGGCATTTGGGGGAACAAGGAACAGAGAAAGCAGGGAGACCTTAGGGGAACAGCGATGAAAGAAATTAATTAAGTCTTATTGCAGGGATGTTTTAATCAAGACATTAGCTCTGCTTTGTTAAATAATGAAGCTAAAACTTTTTTTGCTGCACTCTGCTCTGAGTGCATCTGTTCTGTTGAGGTAAGGAAATCTTAGCAGATATCAGTTCAGCTTCTTTTAACACCGGTTTGAAGGTGAAAAGTAAACAAAAGAGATTCCAGAGAAAAATATAACTGTTTCATACAATGTTCTTAGCTCAAAGCAAGAAGGTTGAAGCAATAGCACATCTAAAGGTACAGGAGAAGTCTTTCACTGATTAATACTCAGCTTCATTTAGCTTCTGTTCATCCTACTGGAAAAAGTGGTGGAGGACCTACAGCAGCTCTGATTTCACCAGTGTGAGCACCTGGGTCTGCAGTCACACAACTCCTGGTACATCAAAGTGAAAGGTTTGCAATGCAAGGGCTGAGGAGCACAAGGTGTGAGCAAGGAGCATTGCCATGGCTCTGCCTCTCCCCCAAAAGACCTTATCCACAAAATTAGTATGGCCTCTAAACAAATACACAAATCCAAACAGCAGAATGCAAAATGTATGTTACTTAAAGTTTACATACAACATTAACAAAGAAGATGCAAGAGATATGTGTGACAAAGTGAGAAGTAACATCAGAACCTGTTCTTCCTTAAAAGTAGTCCTAGTGCCAGTGTTTTTCAAATTTTGTTTAATCATTGTACTGTTTTTGTTGATTCTTGGGGCCAGGGATCATCTCCTTTTAAGTGTTGATAGGAGGCTTACTTCCATGGCCTCCCAGTCTTGGACAGAGTTTTCACGTGTTACTATAATGCCACTGCATAATAGTAGTTGTTAAAAATAATTCCTTTTAGCAATAGCTTCAAGTCCAACTCAGCTGAGGATGAATCACTCTCTACTTTATTGGATTTTGTATTCTTACTTGCTATGCAGTTCACCAGCTGGCTGTGACTACAAAGCAAATAAGAATTTTTATGGGGAAGTACAAAAGTAAAGGAGTTCAGCTTCTGAATGAATCCCTCTGAAGCTCGGAAATTAAACTAAAACAACAAAAGCCAGAGGAGCCCAAGGGAATTAGGTGTCCAGCTGTCATTCATTTTCTGAATTATTTGGACTATCACTCTCAGAGGGATAGATTTTTCTGCCCATTAGTAAGCAATAAATTTAGGGAACAAATTTCATGTTTTTATGCTGGGGGGGACAAATGTATATTTATATGTATATATACATTCCAAACCTGAAAGAACAGAGCTGATCTCAATTCTCCCTTTGTGTTACTAAGGATACTTCACGTTTGAAAGACAGGTAATAAGACAGTCCTTGATTCTGGTAATTTTCACCATTTGGGCATAGGTGAGAAATATTTTTAAATTGCAGCTTTCAAGCCCATAGATATATGAGCACATTTTATGGAATTTTCTTTTTCTGGCAGTTGAGCCAGCATGAACAGAGCCTCATATTTTATTGGTCCACTATTATTATTATGTCAAATGTCTCTATTTCTTTAGTTCTTGCAGCACACTGTATAACTATGGCAGAAAGTTCATCTTTTCTATGTGACAGAAATTCTAAAATCCACATCCCTTAGGAAAACCTTTATTTCTAAGACTGAAAGAAGACTTTCAAAGACATGATGAGTGACAAACATTTACCTGCCACTGAGAACAGATAGACTCATCACCTACTCCCCTTTTGTGCTTTTGAGTATCTCTTTTATGTAAGGTTTATGACTCTGTAATTTCAAAGATATTGGACCTTTTCTCAGGGTAGCCTTATTTGTCTCTGATTAGGTAGTTTGTATGTCTCTATTGTATCGTGTCCAAAAGCCATCAAAGTTATGATGCTGACCATCCAATCAAGCAATAGGATCCAAGAGTTCAAACTATCTGTGCTAGAGAAATAAAGACAAATAAAGAAGTGGTTTTCAAAAGAACTCGAATGGAGATATTAACCCTGTAATGCAGCAAGTAAACTCAAAATACGACAGTACAAATTTTACACCAGAGAATACACAAAGTTTTTCCTTTTCTAGGTTTCTGAAATAATTGCCCCTGACGTAAACATGGCGTGTTAATGCAGAAAATATTACTATCTGTTGGTAATAAGAAACACTAGCAGGTGGCTCATATTTTAGGTTTTTTTTTTAATTTTTTTTTTAACCAAACCTTCAGATATTGTAAGGAAAAAGAAGAGTTTAAATGCACCCATGGCTGAGAATATCAGTATGAAAATATGCTAAAGGTCAAAGAAAAATTGTGTCAGGCTGGTGCTTTATGAAAACAAAAAGCTTTTGATGTTAGAAGTAATCTTTTTGCTTAATGACATCCTTGGTCTACAATATTCCCTTAGATGTTAGCAAGATCTATTTCTGCACAAATTTCTGGAAAAGTATGCAAGCTGCCTTCATGTTACTAGTTTCCAGAATCTAGCTGCCTCTGTGTGGTCACAGAGAAATAGAAAGGTGCATAAGAATCTGTCGTTCTTCCTAAGCAAGAGCATCATACGTGAGCAACTCTGCTGTCCGTCAACCTGGGAGCAGTTTGTGGCTCAGGCAGAGCAACTGAGAAATTTCCTTAACAGCTAAAAGAAACTGCATGTCTGATGTTTGCATCAAAAAATTGTTCCTGCCTAAATACATCATTGCTGATGAGAGTTCTGGACTTCTCAGCCAACTACCAACTACCAACTACTACTAAATTAGCTAACCATGTGAGGCAGCTTGAGCTCCATTCTCTCCAAAGGTCTGTAACAGAATAAAGGCTAAGAAAAAAAATCTCAAGATTTTAGCTTCTCTGTGAGGCTACAGCACAAAAAGTAAAAGATAAAGCAATAATCTTAGGATTAAAAAAGCAAAAACAACAATAACAAATAGAAACTTTGACTATTATATAATCATACATATAATAATATCTACTGAACCAATAAAGCTACTTGCTGATCAATATCTGTATTATCAGCAGCAATTCAATGAAGCCAAGTGCAATCAAGTATTCAATACCACTTAGCTTTTGTACAGTACTTTTCATCAGTGCTGTTCATCAACACCTGGCAGTTTATAAAAAAAAAAAAAAAAAGTGTTTCATTATCACATTTTAACAGGTAAAATGATAGCTGAGACAAGAGAGAGAAATTGACTTGCTGAAGGTCATTCAACAGGCACAAGACAGAGCTGGGAGTAGACGGCAGGTCTCCTGGATCCCTGTCTTCACCATCAGATAGTACAGTCCTTCACAGTAACTCTCTGTTTGTGTGCTCTTTCAGCAGCCTGCCACAAGTTACATTCCTCACTCTAGATATCTGTGTCCTTATATACCGGAGAAGATAATTACTGGTAGTGCGTAGAAAGGCTGGAAGATTTCATCTGTGGTAAAAGTGGCTAAGAAATAGCAGCCAATCTTAAGCTACTAACAGGTAAAATTATGTCCATTCTTTCCTCATTTACTAGAGGCAGAATAAGGTCATAGGATAAGTTCATACAAATGGTTTTGGTCTGCGCATTTTTGTCTCAAGGCCTGAATTTATAATCACTTCTATGGCAAACAATGAAGTGGACAAGAGTTGCTCCAGAAAAATATTATGGAGATTGCCATACATTTCCAAACTTCAAACCCAACAGCAAAGTGATTTTTTTTTTCCTCCAACCAGATGCATGAGGAAGGCACACGTGTAAGTTAATTTTTGGACATCTCCATAGGCATTCTTCAGCAGGTGTCGAAATAAAAGTTACCATTTATTGCTCCTTAAGGGCTCTTAGAATTAGGCTTCCAGACATAAGCTTATCTGAAATCCACAGAATCCAATTAAAACTGTACCAAAGTCTAGTGAATTATCTTTTCATGAACTATTGGTAGCAAGAATTAATACTTGAAAGATGCATTGAAAGCATCTACTGTTGGTGAAATGAGTTAGATTTCACTTTTTGAAGTAACATTTAATGTTCATAAACACAATACAACTGAAAGACAACTGTTGTGTATTTTTTTTTCTTATTATCTAAATATTGCTGCAGTTGGTATCCCTTCTTTGCTTGAATATCCACAGTCATAACGGTTGTCCTAATAAAGACACCATGAGTTTCTCAGTTTCATTAGTCAATACTGATGTTATTTGCTGAAGAACTAAAGGGACGTCAGAACTGTCCTCTTAAATCGCCATGGTCTGTGTAGCTTTCTAATCTGCCTAACTGAAATATTCCTCCAAAATTTTTCCTTTATTTTAGCTAATTTATCCTAGTCTTGCATCCTACAAGAAGCAGGTTTGAAACAGAACAAATCGTGATTCATTCTACCATACAGTCTTCAATAATCAGAAATTTATTATCTCTACCATGTGCTACACACGGGTAATTATTCCTATTGCCTTGCATATTATGGTATTCCCAAGAGAAGTCACTAATGCAGCAGGCTGTCAACCATCAGCAAAAGTTAGGTGCCAGAGAAGTTCTGTTTGCATTATTCAACAGGATCATAGAATTATGAAGGTTGGAAAAGACCTCTAAGATCATCTAGTGCAACCATCACTCAATCACCACCATGCTCACTAAACCATGTCCTTCAGTGTCACATCTACTGTTTTCTTGAATGGCTTCAGGAACAGTGACTCCACCACATCCTGAGGCATCTTGTTCCAGTGGCTCACCATTCTTTCTGAGAAGTTTTTCCTATTATCCAATCTGAACCTTCCTTTGACACAACCTGATGCTGTCATCATATCAGTTACCCGGGAAAAGATATCAACACCCACCCCGCTACAGCCTCCTTTCAGGTGGTTGTAGAGAGCGATAAGGTCTCCCATGAGCATCTTCTTCTCCAGACTAAACAATCTCTCAGCCACTCCTCATAAGACTTGTGCTCCAGATCCTACCCAACTTCATTGTCCTTCTTTGGACAAGAAGAAGCAGCCAAGGCTTTGCCACTCCAAAACCTCCTTCTTCCTCAATTCTGAGCACCAAGATCTCTATGCAGTCCCCACAGGAGGCCTAGAGGCATGCCCTTTCTTCACCAAATGACTCCTGAGAAGTGACAGTATGCAATGCAGAAATCATATCCTCAGTGGCTTAAATTCATGTAAGAGTCTACAATATTCTACAATATTCATTGCAACAGCTCTAACACTAGCTGAAAGACTTGGTCACATTAATTCTGAGTTCTTTAACAGGGCAGTTTATTTTCACTTTGCTAAAAAGCAGCCAGGGCTGTCCCCTACAATTCCTGCATCCTTACACCTGAAATACAATCATCTCATTAAACAAAGCAGTAACAAAGTGGTTTGTTCATGAAATAAAGGTATCAGTTTCCCAAGGGAAGTGACCAGTAAAAAAAAACATTTAAAAAAAAATTGTTTTACACAATCAGAATCCAGAGTTCCTGAGATATTTTGGTCTTATGAGATCCTGAGGGGACTGCAAGTGTCATTATAATCACTCTACAGATTCTGGAGGCTAGTAATGAAAAGGTCATTTTTCTTGCCAGGCTTTTCACAAGCACTGTCAGCATTGGAAGCAGAGTACAAGACAGCTGCCTTTCCAGTCCCCACTACAGAATTATTCCCAACAAGAGCAACATCTGTAGCAACATTTCTACTTTACCTTTACGTAAAAATGTGGCTAGACTTCTTTCCAGATTCTACTTCTATTTAGTCTCTAGGATATATTGTTTTGTTGATTATTGCTGATTTTTTATTTTATTATTTTTTTAATTTTTAATGTAAGTTTGACAGATACAGAGCTAAATGTCAAAGAACAAAACCAAATTTCTGGCAATAGTTGAAGTCCAAGCCTCTGAGTATCTCATTCTCAGAAGCACTTTCGTCAACAGTCTTGCCCTTCAGCCACATCAAATCAACTTGATTACTTCTGAAATTATATAAAATATTTTAGAATGTATTACAATATAAAATATCCCTCAGGCAGGGAGACAGCAGGAATTATACAAAGACAGGCTATTTCTACTCCTGAAATTTCGCTACTGTTAAACAAATGTCAGTGTCTAATTCTGTATGGAGGAGGAAATTATTTTAATAATAATATTTTCCAAATTACTATGACAATTGCCTAAAAAGATCAAATCTGTCATTTCTGAATTATGGGCACATACTATTTTTCTCAGTGAAGTCCTGGAAATAGTCCAGATTTAAGACTAAAAAACTTCAAATTCCAGTCATGAATATTAGAGGGCACCATACATAAAACCCATCACCAATATCTTTCATTGGGGAATAATAATATTTACCTGTTTTCCAAATCAAGTTATCGTGGGCAAGAAAGAACACATCCCTCAAACTTGCCTGAATCTATGTGGTACTTACAGTTCTGGAAGCAGCATTTCAGAACACAGAATTGAAGCTGATGTTCACAGAAGCGTGAAAAATACTCTTATTCACTTGACTGAAATTTATGAAATGCACAGAACCACTTAGCAAACCAGCACCATCCCATGCGTAGACATTTGTTACACATGGGCACAGCGGTGAACAGTACATACCTGTATCTGTGCGCTATGTTCTCCTTTAGCCTTACTAAACATGCAATAGTATAAAAAAATAATGGATAGAGTTAACACAAAACCCCTGAGTCACTAATCAAGTGGATTAAAAAAAATCTTTTTATAGGCAGATATGAAGCAATTGCAATTAACACCTAGATTAGGAAATAATGTTAGCTGAAAAAGGATGCATTAAGATTTGCAGTATTTGCCTATTCTAAAGGTATCAAGCAATATCTCACTGCTGTTATTAACACAGGATCATTCCTGCATAGATAGACCAGCACTCAACAAAGACAAATTCTGGCTCTTGCCAAAAGGCTTGAGTTAGTTTTTTCTGCATTTGAAGGAGAGTAGGTGAGGGACAATAAAGCTATAGGAGTGTGCTTTTTCTCCATTTAAATGTTTTTTTTTTTTGTTTTGGTTTGTTTTGGTTTTTTGTTTTGTTTTTATTTTACCATTTCTGTTTTAAGAGATATTTATAAGAAGGCAGTGGAATGCACACCCTTTGGTTTTGGTGGGTATCTACACATACTGACAGGTCACCTACCTGTTTTTTTTATTTATGGCATTTTATTCTAGATGTCTTTGCTATTAACAGACCCACGCTATGTACACCTGCTCAATTCTGTGCCTTCTGTTTGTTGCTAGGAACCTAGTTTATTTCAAAGTCAAGGCAGATTTTGGTTACAGAGCGTCTCACAGGAAAACGTATTGAAAGCAAGCAGGTGAAAAATCGTATAGAGAAGGAAACAGCATTAATATACCTTCATTCCTTTTCTAATTTCATACCAAATTCTTCCTTAGAGAGTTCTTTTGTAAACATATCTGACAACAATTTACTTATAAATTAATGTCTTTTTCATCTTCCATTGGAATTGCAACACATAATTTCCATAAATAAAAGACAAATGACAAGATTTTATTACTGAAGGAGCCACTGACACTCTAATTAGCAACCCAAGGATTATGCTTAGGGCGGATGAATCCCCTAAAGTGTGAGTAGCGTTTTTTCCCTCTTTCTATCAGGAAAGGAAAAGTTTCAGTCAGCTGAGGGAAATGAAGGAAGCAGAGAAAAAGACAATTATACCTCCTCTCCTCCAAGGACAATCTGGGTATCCCCAAGCTGGGAGTTGGTCTCAGAGCATGCCAGGAGGTGTATGTGCCTGTGCACTGCGCGATGCCGTTGGAACGGTGAACGCCTGCTCCCCCAACAATTGCCCTCTGTTAATATTTGATATACAGCCAAAGCGCCTCTGTGCAGAAAAGGAGCGAGCCACCTATGAAAAAAAATGAACTGCTTTTCAAGAACATCCATCACCTTAAGGGGCTGATTTCCTTGTCCTCAGACAACCCTGTTCCTAAGGCTCCTGAACAGAAGACAAAAACTTATTGGGGGTTCGCTATAGGGTGCGATCTGTTTTGTCAGACTAATTCCTTCATTCAGTTTCTCTCACCCTCACAGCACAGGGTGCCTTACTGTGAAACCAAGGAACGACTAAACTGACCCATATTGCAGTTGTGACACTAGCAAACTACATATATTAATACCACGGCTTCTAGTATGGCACTAATAGTTGGATTATTAGTGGCTGAACAAGCAGACTTAGGCAGCCTTTATTAGGCTAATGAACAGATTTTTCCACCAATGTCCCTAATCACCGTGCCTGCCTGCAGTAAAACTGCATGAATAACTGTTAAACCAGATACAATTAAGGTCCTCACTGGGATTAGAGCTACGGAGCGGCTGTTCCCAGGCACCTAGATCCCTGTTTCCTAATTCTAGTTAATAGGAGACCTTCTGCCTGCTTTCTGCCTTAAGCCAGTGAAGGAGAAGCCAGGGGGAGGGAAGGGGGAGAAAACCCTTTGCAGAATATCAGATCCTCTCTCCTAACCTTTCCTGGATGAATAGAGACGGATTGTGAATCATGCAAACCTAACATCTTCTAGAACAATGAGGCCCTTCAGGGACAACAATAGTACTAATCATAATAGTAGGCAGCTCCAGCCCCTTTCTATCATGTGCAAACAGTTGGGGCAGAATATGAAATTGCTTTAGAAATAGATACTGACTCCCCCCCCACCCCCCCTCCCCTTTCACTTGCCTACTAAGAATAGCCTAATTTATTCATGCTTTTATTTGGCAACAGAAACTAGGCTGACCTGCCTCCCTTTTTATTCATACAGATAAAAGGGCTTTGGCAAAAAGGCAGAGGACACTCTCTGCATTTAAAGGTGTCTAGTGTTGCTCTCCAAAGGAATGACAGAATGGTTACTGCTTCTTTCATTGGTCCTCCTCTGCTCTCTGGCCTTCATCTCTTTTCTCTCCGACTTTCTTTTGGGCTGTTCATGCCATAAAACTAGGTTAAATCTGGGGTGGAGGGGAGGGGAGAGCAAAAGAAACTCAAGTGCCTTCAGCATCTTGTTCAGAATAGTGTGGCACTGTGCAGCTACAGAGGTCCTATGTGTAACTCTCAGTCTTGGAGCTCGGAGAAGAGAGCAATGATTTAGAGCTCACATTAACCCTTCTTTTATCTTTTCTGCTATGCAGAAACGTGGGTCATTCAAGAAACACCTTGCACACCAACACCAGTCTATATGAGGCAGCCTCACTGCGTACATCCCGCCTACATCTTTCTGTGTTCTCCAAGCGGAGCCCTCTCGAGGACACTCACAGCCAAGCTGTACACCCAACACAGATAATAGCAAAGTTAATTGCTGCGCCCAGTCGCAGGCATCTTTCAAGCTGGCCAAAAGCCTGGCGTATCCGAACACTGCATCAGTGCCTGCCTGCACACTGCTTGGGCGAGCAAAAAGTAGGGCTATCTGTCATCAGATGGGGATAAGAGTGCTTCTGTCTGCATGGGGAAAGTTCAGCTGCTCTCTGCTTGATTAGTAAAACCTTAGTCTAAATAATGTATTTTTAAAACCTATCAGAGGTGAGTGGCAGTGTGTTCTGGCACTCCTGCTGGTGCGGCAGAAACGCAGCTGCATTGCCCGCTGTGCCAGCGTCTGCATGAGATAGCCACAGCACTGCCACCCACACAGCGAGTCTGCCAGGCTGCTGGAGACTCACCTTCCCCTCACATTTCTGGTCATGGTCATTTCAGGAGTCTTTCAGGTGGTTTTCACCACCTTTGCTGCTACATAGAGGTTCCCTTTTCTCTTGAGTTTGTCTAGTTGCATGCAACACATTTGTATAGAAGATGGTCTAGAAAGTGACATAAAGAAGAGGCAAACTAATAGTCTAGGTCTGAAAAAATAAACACTTCAGAAGTTGATGAGCAAGACCAGATCTGAATTTAAACATCTTCTGCACTTTTAAAATCAACCACGCCCACCATAGATTGATACTTGTGCTTCTCAACATCTGGCTCCTGATTTATGGTCCTAATTTGTCACCCAAGTGATTGATTTTGTTCCTTCTGCACCTTTGGATTACCTCCTCTTCAATTTCACCAAAATAAATATGAATTCAGCAGATATATTATGGCTTACTCCACTGTAACTGAGAGCAGAATGTGACTTGTCGTCTTCTCAGATGCATTATTAAGAAACCTAGTGAGAATACAGATTTTCCTGCTCTGTTATCACATGATAAGGTCGAGTTGATCTGCAAAGTGAAACCTTTCAGAATTTTATTTGGCAGTTTGCTTTAAAACATCAAGTGGTAAATGGTTTCTGCTCTATTTCAGTTCTCATGAACACAGTTCTTTTACGACTGAACCCTTCAACAGGTTAGCAAACATTGTCTCTCTGCCAAGACATGCCATTTCTTTTTCATAGAATACTTCTTTTCTTCATTCCTCTGCCAACCCTTTTCTCTTTTCCACACACTACTTTCAGATTGCCAAGACATGATCGTGTGCTTTAAAGTTGATTTTGGAATTACTTGGCATATCTTCTTAGCTTTCATCTATTATTCTATCTGGAAACACAATAGAAAGCTTTGACTTTTGAGAATTTTTTTAAGCACCTCTTTTTGAGAACCTAAGTGCTAGCTACCACTGATTTTGTATAAGAAACTAGAACATTGAGATTCATATTCTCTTCCACATATAGTTGAGAAAGATTAAGACTTCAAAGCTAAAATCTGGATTTAACCTCCACACAAATCTCAAATATTGGCATCTTCTCATTAAGCTGAAAAACAAAACATATGAGGGAAGTCTTGTGCAAGAGTACATACCCTAATCCTCCCCAGCATTGTCCATAAAGGAAAGATACTATCTAACCACATGAAATGCATCAGACTGGGAACTCAAGAGTTTTGTGTCCTTTAGAAGTCAATCAGTAAAGTTTATGCCACATCTCCACTGGTAACAAAACACCACTTTGCCACTTTTCTCACTGATAAAAACATCTTTCCAGTTCTCAGCACATTCTAGTAGCTCTCTCCTAAACTCTGTTTCTGTTTTTTCCACACATATTGTAAAGTTGAGCTCCAGTATACCAGGAGTTGTCTTCCTGTCTCTCTATTCCCTAGACAGTCAATAATCATGCTGGTCATTTTACAAGTCAGCATCTATTTGGCAGCCCAGAGTCACATAGACTTCTATCATCACCTCAACCTCCTTTTCATGTCATTGCATTCATGACAAAGGCCTCCACTTTTAAGTTTGACCTATATTCTTTGCTCATAGACATGGGACTTCATATTTGGTTGCATTCTTTCAGAGTGCTTGTTTCTGCTATAGTTTTGTGCCTCCCTTAACTCTTCAGAGTTTTGGGTAGTAAGTGTACCTGCTATGTGTTGCTGTGTTGTCTTAATACAACAGGCCTCCACTCCTGGTAGGAGTTCTTGAATGCTGCCTCTTCACTAGGCTCCCCCATGTGCCATTCACACAGCTACCCTTACGTCGGGCTGCTTCTTCAATGTCTTTTAGTACTCAGATGCAATCATATCACATAAGCCATCATGTGTCTTCACTGCTTCGCTTTCACTGCCTAGAGTTCATTTAAAAAATACACTCCATTACACAACTATCAGACATGCATACTTTAAGGCTAATCTGGACACACTGCACAAAATCATGAGCTTGTTTTCCAAGAATTCACACTTCTACTTTTCAGAAGCATTTACAGAAGTCAGAAATAAATTTCTGTCATTAAAGCACAGGATAGCTAAACTCAAGACAAACTTGGAGCTGCGGACGTACTTATAAAGGTCAAAGATAAATGTTTCAGATGCACCTGTACTATATATAGCTGGGGGCTATAAGACACAACCTGGAATAAAGATATTCTCTTCAACCAGTTCCTTCCATAAATGTTGACAGTGAACATCTTATGGAAAAATTACTTTCAAAAACAGTTTTGCAGAATATCAGATGCAATCCATCAGCAAGAACAATTTAGACTCTCTGCACAGATGAAGATCCCAGGATTTTTGAATGAAAATCTGCTTTAATGCTCTTTTGACTCCCTTCCTGTGGGCTGCTGTTATATGTTTGGCAGGATCGGTGAAGAGCCCAATACACAATCTGCAGAACAGTAAAAGCTCTACATATTGAGCAACTATTTCCAGCAGTAGGGAGTCTACACTTACTCCAGAACAGTTGAAAAAAATCACTCCAAGATTGTAATATGGAGAAAACTAACTTGAAATATACAGAAATTATCTAAGCAAAACGTAGCTATGTTAATTTTCCCAGAAGAAACAAATAAATCATTTGCTACCACTTGTTGTCATCTAGCAATGAAGGATGGTGGGTTTTAAATTCACCTCTGCAAGTTTTTCAAAATTCCTTAGTATTTAATTCCTCAAACATTTAACTGCCTCTGACTGCTTTCAGGAGTTGAACGAGAAGAAAAGCCGTTATGCAAGGCAGCTGGGAGACCTCAATCAGTTCCAACTTTTCCCAGTTAATTCTATAGCCTGAAAGCAAGCCAAGATCTTGGATTAACACTAGAAGGGTGAGGATTGTGGCTTCAGAGTTTGTTACAAACAAAAGCACATTGTCAGTGTATAGCATCAAATGGTACTTCAGTGAGCCAACTGCGATGCCCTGAATGCCTGAGTGAAAGCATACCATGATTGCCATTTATTTCAAGGCACCAGCAAACTCTGATGTTGTTGCAAGCCCATAGGGAGTCAGGACATTTGTAATTTAGCAAAAAACAAACAAACAAACATGTTGTCCCCCCAGCATAAGAAAACCCACAAATTCCCCACACTGCAAGTAAAACCAAACAAAAAGTTCACCTTGGATGAGTTAGCTTTCAGGATTTTGTATGCAGGACAGTCACTAGACTCACTGACACTTTGGTCAGATTAAAGTTTTGGCTTTTATAATCCTGATAAATATCTCATTATATATTACATTTATCTTAGACTGCAACGATAGTTCCCACAGATGCTTTTTCCTTAAGCTGGCAAGTTAGCAGTCTACCTTCTTTTTCCCTAACTCCTCAAAGTCTTAACAATGTGGAAATCCAATGTGGGCCATATACAGTTTATTTAACCTCTCCAGGTGTTCTGGGAAAGGACTTCAACCTAATGCTGATCTAATTTCATCTTCTGTCTTCAACTTTTCCTTAAAACCGCAGCAAAACTAATAACTTAGCCTCAAAGCAACTCTTCAGAGCAGCTTGTCAATTTTCCTAAAAAAAAATCAACTTCCTTTTTTTTATTTTTTTGAATAAACAACTTGAAATAGAGATCTAAAATGAGTATAGTATTAAATTTCTGTTTTATTTCATGCTCAAAGTGCATGAAGTGAGTTTTACGTTAATGAATGCACAGTCAGAGACTGGGGATATACCAGCTGAGGAGTTGGGCACAGCTCCTGTGAAGATATTAAAAAAATAACACCACCACCAACACAACCTCTGAATACAACCTTTATTATGATACTACACTTCTATACCTTCAGATTTACGGCTTGAGTGAACGATGTATGTACTATTAGTTCAAGATTTCATTAAACTTTTGCACAGTTATGGTAAGGATGTATGCATCTCTGTAAGTCTGTAAATTCTTCTTAGTGAATTCCATGGGTCACAGACCACATGTCTAACATGAAGGCATCTCAGGCAGGACGTGTTCTCTAAGTTCCTAATTAGAAAGTAAACTCCAAAGGTAGAGCTGTTGTTTTTTTGTTTTGTTTTGTCTGTGGAATTCCTCTAAATTAGAATTTTAGAGCTTAGGAAAATGCAGATAATCAAATCAAAACAGTAACATTATGAAACAATACACCAAATCAAATAGAGCATGCATAACACATCCAGCTTGTGAGAAACCTGACCCAATAAAAACCTGCCTTTTTCTGTACCACTTCCCCTGCAACGTCTTGAAAATATATTCTTTCAAAGACAGGACTGAATTTTTTCTTTAGTTTGCATTGTGTAGGATGTTTTCTTCACTTGAAAATGCAAAAATATTGATTATTCACCTTCAGAGGGTGGCCTTGGGGCCAAGAACCTGTGGCTCTCATCCACGTTTGAGGTCCTCAGACAGATCAAACACTTCTAGAGTAAATACCAAATGATTTCCTTGTTTCATAGCTTTGTGTTCCCTGCAACTCTGAGACTGTTTCTGTGTGATCTACTCTCTAGATGAATCCCTTTGCATTTAATCAATTTTACATGTCTAGTAGGTTTCCCATATCTGAGCAGCCACGTCATTTAATCTTCAACCAAAGAAAAAAACAAACAACTGCATCACAGACAGTAGCAATGAGGAGACAGAACAGATACTGCTGTATCTTCAGAGGTGTGTGGTTTCAGCTGCATTTGCAGGAACCTCCATGGAGTTGAGAGGGCAGGAGTATAGCATACAGGAGGAAGGAGTCTGGAAGAGTGAGCTTCCTCTTAGCATGAAGGTTAGTTAGATAAATGACTGTGTACAGGATATAATGGTAATCAGGCCATGAATCTTTGCATATAGGCATTTTTATCATAAGCCAAACACATTTAGCAAAGCTGGAGTCATCTTGTATTATTTTAGTTGGCTAATAGTGTATTATATCTTTCAACCCAGTGAGAGGCATAATGACTGACATCAAGGAAATAAGAACATTGCAGAGCACAAAGCAAAGAGGGAACTCCAGACAACAGAGAAGTTCAACATTAAGGCCTCAAACCCTGACTAAACATGGAAGGAAGAATTCTGTCCAGGATCAGAGTAGATCATCATTATCAAAACTATAAAAATAAGGAAATGTTTTAAAGATGAACACTTTGATGTCCTCCTAGCTTGAATTACACACACACACACACACACAAAGAATGTGACAAAATTGCCTAAAATAATTGATGAATAGACAACAAGTGCATTTGACAAATACTGATTTTGACTGGTGAATAATATTTCAGCACCAGGAATATGTAAAGAAAATCTATGTTTGCAATACATTGCTGCAAAGCTTGGTATACACATCTACCTCACAGGCATGAAGGATTTGCTAAACACAGATGAGATCATTCATGATATGAACGATTGAAACAATTGAAACATTGATTGAGAGAAACAGCTCAAACACAAATAGAAATGCCTCTGAACAGAAAGCACAAAACTGCTGAAAAAAAGGCACCAGAGCAGGAAGAACTATCAGTGAAGTACGAGTATAGCAGAGACTTGAGCAAAAGGAATCCAGAAGGTGAGACAAACATAAACCTGTTAAAAGCATAGGCACTGTGCCATGGAAAGCAAGATGAAAGATAAGAGCTGAATACACCTCCATGCAACCAAAAAATGACTCTGAAAATCTCCATGAAAAAAAGTACGTATTAGCCTGGCACTGTAACACAGAAAAATACAGAAAAGCCAGGGAAATAAATTTATTCTCTGCAGCAGAGAAGGAAAGGACCTGGGGCTCCAGTAGGAAAACCCACCTCAGTCCAGCTCTCAGAATTATCCAGATCAGCCCCAAATACAAGAATCACTGGCAGAGGCAAGGATGGGGCTGGAGAGAAGCAGGAGATAGGCATCATGAGCAGTGAGAGTGGGATTTCAGCTGCCAGAGGCACTGAGAAAGAGGCCTGGATTTGTAGGCAGCACATTGGCTATCATTTCAGATAGGTATATTTACATCAGATCTACCAAGGGACAAGGCAATTGAGTTTTACAAGCACTCTTATCCAGCATTAAAGTTACAAAACAAACAAACAAACAAAAAAAAAAGAGTGGGAATGCGGATGATAGTCATGCTTGCAGCAACCATCACATCTTCATTACTTTCCCTTCATGAGGAGTGATTTTCCTTATCTCTATCTGAGGGATGGATCTCACCACTACACCAAGTCCCACTGAAGTTCATTTTATTGCTAGGGAAAATTAGCAACAGATTCATGGTCCCCAGAGGGACGACCTCATACCAGTCACTCTACCTGCTTCATTATTATGAAACAACCACCCCTACTTTGTTCACATCTGAGCCACTAACCATTTGTATACAAAGCGTTTGGAGATATTGATTGAAGAGGAAAAAACAAGTGCAAGGAAAAGCACAATACTCTTAACTTCAGTAGTTTACTAGAACTCCCATTAATTTTCTTGTCTCTACATGTCAGGTTTAAAACTGTTTCATATCTCCTTGCATACATTCCAGCAAACTGTACCAGGGTGCTGTGAGTTTGTCTCTGTTGGCTTCTGTTATGTTGACTTCAGCTACAGGACGAGTGAACACACTGAGGAATAGAGCCATAATTCTGCTCCAAAATCTAATGCCAGCTGGAAACAGTGAGATTATGACATTGGACTTGTCAGTGGGATGTCAACAGCAGTAGCAAGTAAAGATTTTATGAAATGCTTTTTTGCAATCCCACAGCTCATGCAGAAGTACTGAGAGGTTGCCTGTTAGGATCTGATCTAAATCTCTTTAGATTAGCAAAAGTTTAGTAAGGAGTTTCAATGATCTCTGAATAAGAACTTTTAATTAGAAACATGTCTGGAGTAACAAATTTACATCCCTTAGAAAGCACATACTCTTCTCCACAAACAAGCCAGGAAATAAGCTGTGACTAGCCTGCCTCTTGGACAGATTGCTTTTTATTTTGTTTGTGCATTACAACCAAATAATACAAGCAGTAGACTGTAACCATGGTGGAACCAAAACGTAGTGTAAGCTGACATTATTCATATTGGCCATTATTTGAGGAAGATGCTGGTTACAGGTTGGTGTAGGGTTTGCACAAGGATATTTCATGCTGTTGGTTTTGTAGTAACAGTATTTAAGAGTCTGCCAGGGAATTAGTAAAAGTAACTATGTTTACTAAGAGTAATGCTATCTAAACAGTTCAAGACAAAGCCTCCTGTGCTTTACAAACCTTTGCACTCTGCCAGAAGAATGTGGGAAAAGAGTTAATCAATAAAAGACAAAATAGAAGCATTACCTCATCGCGACAAAAACTTCCATAGCCTAAACACTGATCCAAAAGGAGAAAACTGAACTACTGACTCCTGAGATACGAATAAAACTTCGGTAACGTCAAATGCTCCATTATAGCTGGAGAAATATTTGGCTTCTAGTAGAGAAATAATCTCTGGTTTTATCCCACAGAGTGAAGACAGAGATAAAATGGGAACACAAAATGAATTGTTTTTAAAATAGAGTGTGATATCTTTAGGCTAGACTATGCCTTTCAAAACACTTGTACACAGTTGAGCATAGAGAGACATCCCTCATAGTTCTGGCCTGTATGCACTACCATACCCTAAGGTAGTAATAACAGAAATGTGATGTGTGTCCATTTCTAAACAGCTAGCAAATCACATTACAGTATGTCAGTCTATCAGCCACAAAGTATATATGGGTGCACGAAAGAAGAAATGATTTTAAAGCTCTGTTCCCTTCCTGGAACAAGTTATCTGAATCATGCACTGATCTGAAAGGCTCAGAATGCACTGGTGGACTTTTGAGAAGTTTCTCAGTTCCTTTAATGCAGCCCTGTGTGTCAGCTGTGCAGATACTAATGCACAGTCATTTGAAGTTCAGTTTCCAGGAAGACCACACGTTGTACATTATGTTTCCGACAGGCATGTCTGCTTTGTGCTTTGCTGTCAAGATTTGTTCCTTCGTACCATCAAAAGTGTCAGTAGGAAAAAAAAAAAAAAAAAAAGATCAACAAAAGCTTTAGGCAGGTAGAAATCACTGCCCAAAATTCATTACTTCTTAACTAAAAATGAACGTATCAAACTTTCCATGCACTTAGCACAAATTAGGGTCCAATTCAGACTTTAGGCAAATGCAAACAACAATCCCAAACCAAACAACCTGGTGCACAATGCTTATCCACTTCCAGGAGCTTGACCATGTGAGTGTGCTACAGCTCGATTGTCGTTCACTTTGTGCTGCTTTTGGAGCAGTTTTTTCCATTTGTTTGTGTTGAAGGCTGCATTTGTTTTCTTTCCTTGTACTGAAAAAACTGGAGTACTGTTGACAGTAAAATTATTAGGCCCTTTACCCCAAAGTTGTCAACCAGTCTTGGCTGTTAACAGATCTAACAATTAGGTAATTAAAAGTATGATTGACAGGCAAACAGCAAAAGAAACCAAACCTGTTATTGCACCCCTTCAGAGCAACAAATAAACCCTCTGTACGTTTTCAGTATTCACTGGCTTCAACAGGCCTAATTATCCCTGGTTGATGAGTATGTGCATAGCATTCAGAAAGTGTAAGGTTTTCATGTCACTTTTTCTCTCTCTCTCTCTTTTTTTTTTTTTTAAGCTAGAAACCTTTTTCTCATACGTGTCTGTATTTTGAATATAATGTTCAGATACTGGATGTCACCACGACTACTGGAAATAAGCCAACATATAATAATATCCTATCAGGAATGCTTAGGAAAAATAAATCACTGCAGATCCTTGGAGTCAGTGATGTAACTGCCATTCCCCTGTCACAAACAAGCTCGCGCATATGTTTAGTGCTGCTCTTCAAGGAAGGCAGTCGGAGCTGGCTCCTGTATGGGCCAGCCTGCACAGCTACCAGTGACAGAGCTGTCACCGTGCATTTCCCATTTGCTGCAGTGTGCAGTTCTGCACCCTGCTGTGTGCCCCCTTGGTGGCCACTGATTTGATATGACATATTCCGAGAGGCAAAACGCCTGATGATGTCTTTAAAATAAAACCAAAAGCTTACTGCTCTTTTCCAATTTAGGCATCTGCGCTCTATTGGATCCTTTAATTTTTTATTCTCTCCTTTTCAGATCACATTCTCTGCCTTTCTCACACACAGAGTGGGCAATAAATCTGTGTGTGCTTCGTTTTTGGTGGGCATCATTCAAAGGCTGATTTGTTAGGTGTAATTACATTCACAGCGGTCTGAAAGAACTGAGCTAAGCCGCCTGCCCTTCAGCTGCAAGCCTTGGTTTACAGTGCACCCTATTAATATGCAACTGGGCAGACAGATGAAATGCCCTCAACAGGTCTCAGATGTCTTTAGTGTCTTAGTCCACCAACTTTGTAAACACTGGCTCACTCCAGGAGCAGGGACTGTGGTGCAGCACAAGCACTGCCACTCTGAAGAAGGGAATTTGAGCCTCAATCCAAGAGCCCCAGAGACACCTGAAGGGCATGTCAGATTTTCACACTCATGTGGCTGAGCTTGCAGCCACCTCTTTTGGCCAGGTAGAATTCCCCACACACAGTCAGGCTGAGAGGAGGCGAGAAAAAATACTCTGCAAAGCTGCCCCAGCAGCCTCAATCAGCAGGGCCAGACCTCAAGGTCTTCAGACTAAATCACACTGGAGCAGGTAACTACACACAGAGCTTTTTTGGAACAATAACCAACATGGATGACAATACAGCTCCGCTGCTGTCTCTCTCTCCTCCCACTGTATTTCCTCCTCTTCCTACACACTGCCGTCTCTTTTTCATGTCCCATTCAAAGGAGCTTTTCAAACCAAGAGCTGGAGTTAGCAATGGATCATGGAAGGAAGGCTGTTCTCCCAGGCAGGATTAAAAAAGGGAAATGTTCAGACCTGCTACACAGGAGGATTTTCTTACGTTTTCTAATATTTTTTACAAACTCTGCTAACCCTTGCACTGGGGGTAAGATGCAGAACCACTCTTAATGCAATACCTGCAGTCTCTTGAGCATCACTTCTTCCCAATTAACAAATTCTCCCATGCAGCTGTCACTCTGTGGTAGATACTTCATGTCTTTGAGGCTGGAGAGATTCCCCCTTATCACGTGTGCAATCTGGTTAAAAATGGTCTCTGATCCATAAGTTACAAAGGAAGACTGGGTGTGCAGCTGTATCCCTGCCTGTCCTCATGCATCTGAGTTGAACTAAAAGATGCACCTTATTGAGGATCACGGAATGTTTTTCAACTGAGAAATCTGCAAAAGCAGAATGTATCAAAGGTTAATTATGGGGCATTAGCAGGCCAAAAACTGTGTGGAAACAAATAGTGTATGTAAAACAGAAAGAATGGCTTTACTTGTCAGGGCAGGGTTTGACCTAACAAGAGGCAACACAGAAAAAGAAGTGAAGATCAAGTCTCTGGTTCTCTGTAAGATTTAAAGATGAGAAAATTTCCTAAGTAACAAGCTATTTTTATACAATCTATTTTAAACCTCTCTATTCATGAGATTTTCTTTTATTCATGCTTCTTCTATTATACAGACCATACTTGCTGAGCTACTATACTTTAAGACCATGCGAACTGTAAATATTGGCTTGTAATAAAGACAAGCCTGAGTCACAGGGTTTAGCTTGTGCCTCCAGACACAAACTTTTCCAAGATCATCGGTCTTTTGATTCAAGCCCATTTAAAGGCCTTGGCTTTACAGGACGCAAAGAGCTTTTAGCTCCCACCCAAGTCCAAGGCAGTTGAAAGCTCTCTGTGCTTTGAAGGGTTGGGCACATAATTTAAAAATCTCTGTTAAAAAAACAGAAAAACAAAAAAACACACAACACTCTCTTCAATGATCCATTATTTAAGGAGCATGAATTTAATTACTTACTGTAACTAAGCTCAAGAAAGTTAGTCTTCTCACTTGGAAGGATACCAAATTTCCACGTCTGCATATAGGCACAATCACATACAGTGTGACCTTAACAAGATTTATGGCGTGGTTTATTAATTCTCTAAATTGGTTCCATAAATCTACATGAGCCTTCACTATTTAACTGAGTAAACGGCCTTTGATCTCCACAGAAAGAAGAAACATACAAATCAGATTTCTTTCATAAAGTTGCTGGGCCAAACTCTGCCCTCAGAGTTAGGGCCAGCAGCTTCTCAGCCATCGCCTGGACACATCAGAATTTAGACAAATCACATCCTCTGCTACAAGTATTTGGATTTGGGAAAAAATTAAATTTGCTTTATTCTGTTTACAGGTAGTTATTGCTAGATAGTCAGCGCAGCACCGCCTACAAATATTTCGCTTACATTAGCGCAATATTGTCATTTACATTAGTGCAATATTGCCATTTTAAAGAACATCATTTTCATTCATCATCTAGTCTGCAGGTTTAAGTGTCAGACCAGCTGCTCAGTGCTCCAGTAGAACATGATCATCTCTCTGGACATAGAATCAAAGCATCACTAGGTTTGGAACAGACCACTAACATCATCTAACCCAACCACCAACCCATCACAACCTTGCACAGCTCTGTGCTGCAGTTCTCTGCTTTTACAACCCAGGGACTTTTCAAACAGCAGTTTTCCTTCTCAGCTATGCTAACCCATACCAGCACTAGATGTAGCTTCATTTGGACATTACTAAGATATTTAATACTGCTACTGACTTTTAAAGCAAGATAAATCACAGACAGTTCCACTCAGCTTCTAGAAAATTTCAACAGATTCAAAGTCAACTGAAAATTCAACTAGAAAATTAAGTCAACGACTATTTTAGAGCTTGTGAAACACAGTAAACCCAAGAAACAGACATCATAATGAGATATTTTGAGTTTGTTTCATGTTGGTCAGAAGGGAAAAATAAGAGTATACTTTCATTTACATTTTGAATTTTCACATCAACAGTCAAATTAAGCTATGATATATAAGCAAATAACATGTCTGTAAACCGACTACTCTGTTCACAAAATACAGAAATGACTCCACGATATTAAAATCAAGATTTGACTCAACACATCTTCTGCATTTATACCACAGTGGGTTATGAAAACATCTATTGTGCTCATTACCTCTTCTGACAAAAACTGAGCAAATGCCACTGATCTTTGGTTCAGACTTCTCCATCTTTACTTTTTTTTTTTAACCTCCACATGAAATCAGGCTTGACAGTTGTTGCATTTCATTTTTAGTCTCAGACCAAAGGCACTTTCAAGTAAAAACTGAGTTACTCCATAGGTTTATGAGTACTCTGATGAAATTCTTCCCTATACTTTCTAATTTAACTTTGAGATGCAACATCTCAGCCTTTTGTGTCAAAAACACAATGCAAAGATAAAACAACTTTGTCCTGTCTTTTTTCTAGATATCAAAGTGGCAAGTGAATTCTTATTGAACTATATGTGAAAAAAATGTAGTAGACAACTTATTCTCTACTTTTTTTTTTTTTTTTTTTTTTTTTAAACACACAAAAAAGCCTTCCCTTAAACTTTTGTGATTTTCCCTTCATAGTGACAAGGATTTCAAATCATAAAGTTTAAGAAGGAGCAAATCCCCTCTATGTCACAGTAGAAAACAAATTCCAGGTAATACTTCACAGGTCTATGGGGCTGGCTCATGTTATGGTGAAGCTGCAGTGCTACATGATTGCTAAACTGGTGTCTAATAAGCTGCTCTGGAGACAAAGGCCCAGGAACTGCAGTTCAGGTGCACACTGAGTCTTCCCCTGTCCTAGTCTGAGGAAGGGGAAAGAACCATTCTAGAAGAGTCCCCCATACTACAATAACATTTGTTTGTTTGTTTGTCCCATATATTATCTAGAGCTGAAATCATCCTCGTTTTTCTCAACTGGACACACTCCAATCAGCCACTGATCTCTTCAGGGCTGCAGTAAACTACAGTAAAAGCGTCTTTCATCCGTTTATGTTTTTTATTGGTTAAAGTCAATTTTGTTCTTTGTTAAAACCAGCACTTTGTTCTCTTGAGACTTCTCCATGTATCACAGTTCTTTAAATCAGAGACAACCCCTTTAGCTACTGGTCCACCAAATCTAAAAATATAAGGGAAACTCACCATATCTGTTAAAATGTTATTCCTGTGTGCATCATTGTTGTTTCCTCATCTCCATTTTCTCTTTCATCTATCGACAGTAAATGTTGTCTGCCATTTATTTTACCATGCTGTCACTCACTCTTGTGAGATTCTTCTGCAACTCTTTAAGTTTGGATTTCATTATCCAGAATAATTTTGTATCACCAAATGCTCTCGTTACTCAATCTAATATCTAAGTTCATTTACGAGTATGTTGAAACAGCATAGATACCAGCTGGATACTACTAAGTTCCCTATATCATGCAAGCTGACCATGTATTCTCACTTATTTTTGCCTCCATCTTCTAACTAGTTGTTAACTCCTAAGAGTCTCTCCTCTCTTGCTTCATGATAGTTGTTTTGTTAAATCCATCATGGAATCATTTGAAAAGATTCCTGGAAATTAAACATCTACACTTCTCTCAGCTCCATCCCAGAGGTTTTCTTTTGCCTATATTTAATTCCTTTAAAAAATCCTCTAAGAAATCCAGGAACTGAAATCCAATTACATAGCTCACCTTAGCTTTTCACAACAAAGCTTACAGATCAAATTTATCGATATTTCTACTTTATATTTTGTACAGGTTCTGCCTCATACTAAGGTCAGACTCACTCCTGTTTAGCCATTTAATGTTCACAAATGGTATTTCCCTTTCTAGGAGGGGGAGTCCTTCAGTGCTATTTTAACTCCTGTTCCATATTTGATCCTTAAGTACAACATTTTAAGAAAAATTGCTGCCTAACCATGTTCTCCATCCTATATTTGGGTAGATGCTTGCTGCCTCTTTCTGAGGCTGTTGGCTGCTTCCTCCTAGTTTGGAAATGACAAGACAAGGAGCAAATTTAGTTGAAATAACTTCTTCCAGAAGGGACCCTTTCACCCAGCCAGTGCCTTGTCAGTTCAGCACTGGTGACATCTGATAACGGAAGTAGGACTGCGTCCTTATTTATCAGTCCGTGACAATTAGTTGGGTCTGCTGCCTTTCTGGTACTTGTGTAGGAACAGACTGTATATTTTTGTTGCATAAAGATAGTTTAAGCATATCAATGTTTTTGCATTGATAGGATGTGGGGAAGGTGATGAGTGCCTGTTTGTGTATCTGAGTAGGGTGTGGGTTTTTGCCGGGTGATTATAACACAAAGTATGCAACAGTGAGATAGGTTATTTGAAGAATGTACAGCCATGCAAACCACAAGAGGGGAAAAGGCAAAAAAAAAAAAAAAAAAAAAAAAAGACACTGTTCTGTTCTAATGCTCAGCAGTATGCAAAAGGTTAGAAAAGAAGACAATCAAAATGCAATTTCAGAGCCTGATTCAAATCCCACTGAAGTCAATGAAAAATCCCATTTGGCTGCAATGAGTTTTGAACTACATCATTAATAATCTCTCTGAGATTGTGCTTAAAGGAAAATATGGACAACTGAGATTGCATCTAAATTGTAGAGTTTCATTAATATATGGAAAAATCATAGCATCTGTTGGGTCCAATCCTGCTTTCTTTGGAGTGAGAGCTTTGCCATTCATTTCAGCTGCTGGAAATCCTCCCCACATGCCAGAGGGAGATTTCCATGGGAATCTCCAGCAAGGAAATGCTCATTCACGCGCCTCATGACCTAATCCATGGCAGCTTTACCAGAACACAAGGACATCCTTAGAGAAGAGGATGAAGTCAGATCATTAAAGATGAACCAAGGCCACGTAAAGCCTTGCTTAAGTCAACATAAGGATATTAGAGTTCAGATTTCGCCACAGCCTTTCCATTGCAGCAGGAACTTGATGCAAAGAAGTTGAGAGAGAGTTGAAGTGGGGAGACCCATTAATGCAGGGTTACATAATAATCCAGCCTGTTAATCACAAAAGCATGGATAAGCATTTCAGTCCACATTGCTCAAGTGAGCATCTAATCTTGGAGATGCTAGATGCTTTATGGTGGGGTGTTTTTTCTCTTTTCCCTTCCTTACTTTTCCTTTTAATTATATCCTTCCTTTCTCTCTCTTCCTTTTTTTTTTTTAATCTTTCAAAAAGCCTAAGGTGAGAGGAAATAGAAGTAGTCCCCTGCTGCAGATAAACTGCAGTGCTCTGAATAATGATTTCAAAGACTCATCAGTCTTCAGAGCATGATTGGAGCATCACTGAGGGTAAGAGTGACATTTTTCATCTGCCCTTTCCCTCCCTCCCACCCTGAGCTGTCACTGCAGAGTTGCAGATGGTGGGTAAGCAGAGATGGTGCTTCTGATTCTCAGACAAGACATAAGATAAAATGGACCAGTCAGTTCTGTTGAGTCAAGATCAATGGAAAAGGAAAAGATTCCTGAGAAAAGGATGAGGCAGGAATCCCACACATCTAATAGATGAAGATAGGAGGGAGAGGACAGTTAACTAATCTTGCAATTGCCTTTCCCAGATGGGAGATAGGGACTTTCCAAATTCTTCATTTGTCATCAGCCAGGGATGGAAAATCATAGTCATCATCTCAAGGAAAAGAAACATGTAAACATCAGTCAGGGAGATGTTCTGAATCTCATTTGTTAAGTACTTGAAATGCAAACTATTATAGGTCAGGCCCTGCTATGTTAGTTGTTGTCCCACTACAAAGTTACTCTTAACTTAATATTTCAAAGGTTGTGTTTACAGGCAAACCGTAACCAGGCTACATAAACTCCCAAACTTAGGGTCATCGTACCTATTTAATAAACTTTGGTGCTACGTATCTATTATTCCTGAAGGACAACTGTGAAAAAAAACTGGCTAGGGTTGAGAATGCACTGAATGCCATATGAAAATCCATAAGGCTTTTAAAACAGATGATTACAAAAACATTTATGTTACTTTCAAAAACTATATTTCATTGGGTGTATTTCTTCAAAAAATGTGGAGAAGAAAAAGAAGAAAAAGAAAGCTGTGGAGAACAAAAACTGTGGAAAAGAAAAAGAAAAAACTTTGCTTATTCACCAGAAAGTTGAATGACAGAGGAAGAAAACAGAAGCAAAAACACTCACAAATTGCACATGCCCTTTTTACCACAATAAGATTATTCTTGAGGTGAAAGGAGAACAAGGTCTTTGGCATTTTGGATGTATAGACAAGTTTTTGTCAGATTGCACACACACTTACTGAACTACACTTGGAATCTTTAGCGCACAATTCACTAGGCAAGCAACACATTGAAAATACATGGGCCACTGAAATTATTGTACAAGATCCTTTCAGAGAGGCCAAAATGCCTCACTGCATCTAAAAATACACAATGATGGCCCAACACTCCAAGGCATAGTTGTCACAGGTACCAGACATACCTGCAAATGGAGGCTCTCAAGCATGAGATATGCTAAAACCCATTTCTTAACTGCAAAAAGACAGTGATAAATGATAATCTATTGTAAGTTCTCGAGCACCATCACATCTGAGCATCTCTCAATCTTTCACATACTAACCTTAGAAATATGCCTGAGGTGAGGCAGTATTCCTATTTCTGTGCTAACAATGATCAAGGATGAGAAAAAGCTCTGGATTTAGACAGGCAACTAAATTCCTGACTGCCATCGTATCACCTCCTTTCCATTTGATGCCTTTTATGCATTTTGGCCTCAGTGTTTTGCGCCAAATCACCTTCAGATCAACGTTTACTTTTGTGTAGAATTGAATATGCCAGTATAGGAGAGCAAAAAGCAGTTGGAGAGGGCTGAAAAGAATATAGCAAAGTGTTCTTACAGAAACATTAAATATAACCCATAATTGCCGAATAGTTCATTTCAGAAAGTGGTGAACATTATTAGTGGATTGCTGAGGGTTACTGTGCTTTTCAAACAATAAGGCTGTTCATGTCATTTATGTAACCAAATATATAGATGCCTCATCACAGAACTCAGTAGTGTGACAAAACTCATGAGGCCACCCACATATTCCCCAAGGAAAACACAGCTCAAGGATCCCAGCTCCCTCTCCAAAGTTGCTGCTTCTTCAGATGCACCTACAGATTACAAGCCATCAAGCTATCTGACCAGGGAATGGGAAGCAAAAATTGCATAACACAAGCTTGAAGATGAAGCACTCATTGTGAGGGGGAAATTTGTCTTTGTGCATTAAGTGTCCATCAGGAACTTAGTCATCAGTGCCAATGATTAGAGGACAAGTTGCTAGAGTAAGTTGCTCTGCCTTACACCTTCCCAAAGGGGAAAAATTGCATTTGTTATGGTAATTTAAAGAAAGCGGTAGATATCATTGTAAGAGAAAGGGCATACCATATATATAAAGGTTTATGCCTTCAAAAATTTTTCGATTCCTCTTGGAAACCTTTGTTGAGTAAGTAGTGTTTTCTGTGCAAATACATATCTGGGAAATATAAAAGTAAAATGCAAAATAGTTTGCTAATACTATAAGTATATAACACTTTATATAACTGCTATTTTCTTTAAATTTACACTTTACTAAGAATTTTGTATCTAGTTTAAAACTTAGTTTTAAGGTGACACTTTTCATTACATTCAGGGGATTTTGCATACATGAAACAAACTGAAAGGAGGAATTTCTTCTCAGAAAGAGCGGTGATGCATCAAGCACTGCTCAGTGAAGTCATGGAATCACCATCCCTGGAAGTCCTTATGGAAAGTGTAGATGTAGTACTTAGGGACATGGTTTAGTGGGCAGTGTTGGTGGCAGGTGAACAGTTGGACCAGATGATCTTAGAGGTCTTTTTCAAATATAATGATTCTATGAAAAGTTGGTTAAATCTAAGAATCACTAAAAATGTGACTATAAATACAGCATAGTGTTTCTTACCGAAACATTCAATATATAAAGTCCAGAAATTTTTGTTCATCTCATTAATTTGTGAGATTTGTTTCCTTTAAATGATTCAATTACTTCCTGTTCACTGGTCTGTTCCAATGTGTTTGCAGAAGCTGATGTCACCTGGACCTTCACACAAATTTACTTTTCAGCTTAGTGACATTACTCGTTATAAATAGTTTAAAGCAAACTAAATCAGCTATTCATTACCAGTGCTAACATCAAGAATAAAGAAGAGAAACCAAACAGAATTTAACAGCAGAAAAAAAAACTTTCATGTTTTTTCCAAATTTTACCTACAGCAGTACAGTTTGAATATTCAGATTATGTTTGGAAATTAAGCAGGCCTATTGTACTTAAGATATTTCAGAGAGTCCTAGAAGTCTGAATAATTCCCAGTTATTTTGTTGAATTTGATATATGGGAATCAGCCCCTTCTCCCAGGTAACAGCAATTGGACAGGAGCTAATGTGCTCAAGTTGTGCTAGAGGAGGATCAGGCTGCATACCAGGAAAAAATTATTCTCGGAAAGAGTGGTCAGGCACTGGCACAGGCTGTCCAGGGAGGTGGGGCAGTCACTGTCCCTGGAGGTGTTCAAGGAACGTGGAGACGTGGCACTGAGGGACATGGTCAGTGGGCATGGTGGAGATAGGCTGATGGTTGGACTTGGTGATGTTAGAGATAATTCCTAACCTTAATGATTCTATGACATTTTTCTTAAGTAGGCAAGAGAGGTGCTGGTTCTGCCTCAGTACTAGGGGAGCCCACACTTCCCTGATTCATATCTCGTATTTATATTTTTTCCTGTAGGCTGACTCCCAGAATTTAAAGTTGAAAACACATTACATACACTGAAAACTTTACTAGCACATTAAGGACAGTAAAACCACAAAATCTCAAAGAGTTAAGTGTTCTGTTAGCTTCCCATTTGTGTCTCATACCTGTACCCCAGGTCCCCAAGGCCTCTTGGACCTTGAATAGGGGAACAGCTCCACATCAGTGCTTACCATGGTCCTGAGTGAGCAGGTCTGCAGCACCTTCCTCAGAGCACTCCCACAGCACGTCGGCACTGATGAGCAGCTTTATTTGGCTTGAATGCATGACACCAGTGCTCTCTGTAGCACTATACCTTTCTCTTTACTAACATTAATGGCTAGGGAAGTTGTCAAGATAATAAAAAGCCACTCCATGTGTATTGTTAAACTCCTGCTTTAATTAACGTTTTTCTTTCCAGTACTCTGTCCCTTTGGGCAGAAATTCTCAGCTTGCATTTTCTACAAAAGACAGGTTCGTTTTGAAATACCTTAAAAGAGAAGAAAATGCCAGTAATCTGACCCAGAAACAATGTTCAACTTTTCTCTACTTACTGTAAAACACAGTATAAAAGCCTTCTACAAACACTTGCCAAACTTCATCATGAGATTAGGATTCATTGCTTTATAAAATGAAGTAATGGTAAATAAGGCACATTTGGAAGTTTTTATTTGCTCTCCCTGATGAATGCCGCAGAAAAATCCTGAAGAAATACATATATATTTTCCATGGTGAAGTACAGCTGAGCCTTGCCTACATTATCCACAACAGTTGTAGAGAAATCCAACAAACTTGAGTGGCACAAGTCAAAAAAATTCTCTTATATTTTGTAAAACCAAATGAAGTCACCAGAGCAGTGCCATTAAAAGCAACCAAGACATGGAGTCATTTAAATGATTTCCCCTAGATGGTTAGGTTAAGCTCTGTTAAAATTAATCCTTTTTCATGCTGGCAGGTGTAACAAAGAAAACCTTTTTGTATGGAGTGCAAAGAGGGTATTTTACCCTCTCAAAAGAAAGCTGCTTGATATTTCCATGGAGAAAACAGCACAAGTGATTAACAATTTAGATTTCCCATTCCTAAGCTTTGTTTATATAAATATATGGGGGATAATTTCAGAATCTGTAAGAGGATTTTCTATAGTCCAATGTAAAGAACTTAAAATCACCATAAGTGAGATGTTAAAAAAAATAAACAGATTGCCTTGATAAATACCACTTATTGTAGACTGAACTCAACTATAGTAACACACTAAGCAGCTGACATTTAAAATAAACCTGACTGCGGTGCTAGCTCCCTAGGTAAATTTTTCTCTTTTCTAAAATTATCAGTGTGTGCATGGTGCCCACAAAAGGATCTCTGTAGTGACGCTCAGCCCTTCCTGACTCACCGTTTTGACCTACTTCAGGATGGCCTTTTTCTATACACACACCCCAAAGGATCAGCTTCCCCATCTAGGTCCAACAAGAGACACGTCATTGCCAGGACAGAAGGGACCCCAGAGATCAGGGCTCTGTCATAAACATGCAAAGCATCATTCACTTCACTCTCCTCTACTTTTTACTGACTTTCATCCCTCTCCAGAGCAGTGGTACTTCTTCCTCAGATGTTTTTATGTTTCTTTTCACCTTACCCATGGGAACTGCTTCTTGCCTGCTCCTCACAGGTCTTGGTGGGAGCTTCTCAGCCCTCCACAGAGAGCAGACTCTCAGGCCCAACTGCTGAAGGGCTGTCCCCTTTGCAGAATAGGGAGCCTCAGTGCTGCTTGCTTGGTTGGCTGCCATGTTGTTGCATTGCCAAAAGGCACCCACAGTGGCAAAAGCATGTCTGTCAGTTGTGAAATTCAAGAAGAGAAAAAAAGAGCTTATTTTCTCTCTCTTTTTTTTTTTACCCATCTGAATGAACAATTCCCTTCACTCCCACAACTGCCTTTCTTGTTTGTTAACAAAAATCAAATGGCTTCAGTCACTCTTGCTAAGCACTTACAACGCTTACCAGTATATATCTTAATAACTCTCAGCTTCTGGCAGAGATACATAAAATATAGCTTATTCAATAAGAATTATGTGTGTTATTATCATTTATGGCTGGTGTGAAGGAAGCAAGTCAAAGAAGATTGGATATTAGGAAAAATTTATTCTCAGAAAGAATGGCGAGGCACTGGCACAGGCTGCAGAGGGAGGTGGTGGAGTCACCACCCCTGGAGGCATTTAAGAAACGTGGAGAAGTGGCATTGAGGGGCATGGTTAGTAGGCATGTTGGAGATAGGTTGATGATTGGACTAGATGATCTTAGAAGACCTTTCCACCCTCAATGATTCTATGAAAGGGCAAGACAACATTTTAAGACCAAAAGGAACAGCTGAATTTTGGATCCAGAAAGGATCATCTCTTCACATACCAAATATACTATAAGATAACAGTGCATTAACTCTATACTCTTCTACACTGAGAGCTGTGCATTGAAGCCCAGAGCAAGATGCACCTACAAAGCCAACCCTCCTCCCTACATCTTGGTGTGACATATCATCTGCAGTAGGGTCATGCAAGATGCCTCTGCTGCTCTGAGGGCTGCAGAGGGACCCATGCTGGGTATGGTCATAATTCTGCAAACTGTGATGAAAGAAGATGCCAACTGACCCTGCACGAACTGCGGGGATCCTCAATGCACCCCAGACAAGGATCAATGTCCTATAAAACTAGCAAAAGTATCAAAACATTCCTGTTCTATTCATACCTACTGAATTCAGAACTAACAAGTATAAAACTTTGAATTTGACATCCAGTCCTTGGAAAGTTTGCCCTTTACACAGAGATGTGAAACTAATAAAGCTGGAAGGAAACAATACATTTTTAAAGCTGACTGAGACTCAAAACATCGGGTTAGGACTGTTCAAAATGCGCTCACTGCCACATCATTTTGACAGTACAGCAGTGTCTCAGCAGGTTGTAATGCAACTCCTTGGTATTTCTAAGTGCACTGGGCCTCTAGAATCACTCTCTGGGAAGACACATCAGGACTGTTATTACAAAGTTGTTTACATTTAATTATAATGCTTAAGTTATCTGAGTCTCCATAAGTTTAATAAACTCAGAAAATTTCTAGAGGGACTATAAGTAGAACATACACATTCTAGTAACTTTCTTCTGTTTCTCCAACATTTCTGTAAAATATTTAAGTCCTCAAATACTGAACATGCACATTTAGTGATCTAAACGTTCATTTTAGAATGAGTTTGAGAGGTTTATCAATGAATAGTTAAATTCAAAAGAATTGGCATAGATACACTTAATTATGTAAATGAGCTTGTGAAGATCTGATGACCTTTCATCCAGCCTCACTGGCTTACAGAAAAACTCTGCAATCTTTATAGGTTTAAACTCTTCAGTATTTTCAAGTTACTTGAAAACTATGCTTCGATTGCCTGGAGGTGTATTTGCTTGTGATCTCATACAATTTCAAGGCAATTTATCAGCTATTCCTATTTCAGTAATAACAGCAGTAATAGTACTTCAGTTGTGGGTCATCTCCTCCACACTAGTAGGATGTCACAACTTGTTGTTCACTTATTTTCCTAACATCCAACCTGAAGCCATTACCTCTTGTCCTGTTGCTGTTACTTGGGAGAAGAGATCGATACCAACCTTGCAACAACCTCCTTTCAGGTAGTTGCAGAGGCAAGGGCTCAGCAAGGTAAGGCCCACAGCCAGCTCACACATTATGTTGCTGATTTTAAAGAATCAAATTTTATGGGAGAAAGCAGCTGGAAAGAACTTCAGGAGGAAATCTAGTTCACCTCTTTGTCCAAACACAAGATCAGCAATGCTTGCGTCATTTTGACAGATGCTCACCCAACTTGTTCATTAAGCCTCCCAATATTGAAGGCTATTTAATCTCCCCAGCAAGTCTTAACTATTCTTACCATTATGAAGATGTGTGTTTTTTTTCTAATGACTAACCTCTGTTTGCTATTTGAACCTACTACTTTTGTCTTATGCAAAGTAAACAGTTGATTTTCTCCCTTTTATGTATTTAAGGCCTGCTTTGTCTTCCCTCAATCCCTTCTTCAAAAGACAGATCATTTATTCATTCTTCTCATCATGATTTCTGAATCTGTGACCGTTCTGCCTGGTCTGTGAAACCTCCTCCTTTTAATCTGCTATTACAGCTTTCCTGTCAAAGTGGCAACAAGTTCACAGTAGTTTCATCAGAAATACACTTCTATAGTTTGTGAGAAAGTACTGTGAAATAATCAAAAACCTTGCCCAAATGAACAGACACAACGAATACCATTTCCCTCCTCTTCAAAAGGCCTATTGTTCTGTTGCAGAAGGAAGCTAGATATGTTTGGTAAAATTTGCTGTTAACTCTATGGTGTTTCTTGCTTCCACATACATATGCATAGTCTCCTTAATTTTTTTTTTTACAGTATTTCCAATGAAACTAAGCAGCACTTCCTTATATTTTTCCTTCTTTAAATATATGCACTAGTCTGCCAGCTTCCAGCAGTTCGTTACTTTTCCCATCATGTGTAAATTCTGAGAAGAACAGCCCCTAATTAAATATTCTCCAGATTTTTTAATTATTTTTTTTATTTTTTTTATTTTTTTAACTTACTAGAAGATGACTAGTAAGACTTGCCCATGTGGCACTGGGATTACTTATGATGAGAGTGACCAAGCTGGCACTTTTGGTGAAGAAGAGGCTTACTGCCAGAAGGTAGTGAGCACTGTAATCTTTACAATTTCATCTGCCACCAACGTGCCTCTGTTGTGGACATTCTTGACCATCTTCTTAATACTTTGGTCATCCAAGGTCCATCAAATCACCCTTAATGTTCATGAGAAGACTCTAGTCTCTGTGTACCATGATTTTATTCTTTTCTTGTGTTTACACTATTCTTCCTGCCTGCACCTGCCTCCTCAGATCAAAAGATTGCCCAAAATTCCTGTATGCCTCCTTAAAAATCCAAAACCTCAACTAAAAGTAATCAGCAGCATTTTAAAACAATCCTATTTTAATCTGAACTTACGTTCACAGCACTTTGGCTGAAAGACAAGAGATCAGATTTTATGTGTTACTTCTGGCTGTTTGGATTCATATGTTAAAACTCAGAACCTTTCTAAAGAAACTTTGTATTTTTGCTCCTGCCCAGCAAAGGCAATATATCAGATAAGTTCAATGTTCAGTTGAACAAGAAGTCAAACAAAACAAGAAATTGGACATCCCATGAGCTTCCATGTGAGGCACAGGACTCTATGGCACAGAGGACAGCCAGTAGTATATAACTGGGGCCAAAATTCAGAGGTGCAGTCCTCTGAATTGCATTGCAGTTGCCCATTGCATGGGCAGCACATCAGGTCCAGATATAAGATGAGGGGCTGCAAAGATATCTCAACTGGAATTTGCATTTCCCTCAATTCTAGGGCATTGTAAAAGCTCTGTGACACTTTTCAAAAATATCTCCTGCGTAGGTCTCTTAAGTCCATAAAACTTCATCTTTACATTCCCTTATTTCAATGTATTAAGTAGACGCTAAGGACATTTCTCCCCACCCCCTCAGTTTTATTTTCAGGCCACGCTGAAGGATAAACCTATCATGTTTCTGACCCAGTAGAAAAGCTGCTTTAGCGTTGCAGGAAATGTAATCTGTATGGCCGACAAGAAAGTGTTATAAGATGTGAGCCGCAGAGATTTTGGAAGGTTGTGTCTGAGCCACAACATCCATTCCTTGTCGCCAGGCTTTACAAGCTAATATCCTCTTAGCCTAATTTAAAATCATTAATTAAAACTAAGCTGAAACTGATGTGCAATTTAATAAGAACAAGAGGTCCCATACAAAATAAATAAATAAAATAAAAAATAATAATAAAAAAATCACGAGATGTCCATGCCTTCAACTTTGCTCTGCTTTTCTTGAGTCAGAATTCATTGTATAACTTGACCCTGTTTAGTACAGACCTCACATTTTAACAGCATGTGCATGCATTTTGACTGAAAAACAGTAATTAGTATGAAGAAATGAGGAACCATGCAAGCAGCCAGCAGGTTTTGAGCAAATCATAAACACAATCTCAGTATTTCTTGGTCCTCCGGTGCACTGGGTACAGCACATCAACACGGTAAGGAAAATCTGTTGAAATCAGTTGGAAATCCTGACTAGCACAATATGAGCTGTTGCTGCAGTGTAAGAAGTTCTTCATCTCAGCAAGTGATACACTACAACAGGTTTTGTGAAGTGAATTCATTTTCTCTCCTGTGCATGCCGGGGGGGAAGTAGGAAGGAGGATGAGGAATAGGGGCATAGAAAAGACAGTAGAACAGAGGGATAAAGAAGTTAACATTTTATTTGGTTAAATCTTCGCTAGTTTTCAGTGAGTGTAAAAAATAGTTAAATTCCCTAATTAAATTATAATTCCAATCTTAAACAATAAAAAGAAATCCTGTAATAATCTATGTGCAGTGCCTGACAGCTGGGCCGTCTGATCCTTGCAGTCTGCTTACAAATTGGTATTAGTGGCACTAATAAAGCTGATTAATGTTGTGACTAGAGACCCACTAACCTGACACTGCCAGCTGGGCGCACAAAGGCTGTCAATCTACATGGCAGCTGTTAAACTACGAGCGTCGTAGCCTTTAATTTACATTTCAGCAACCTCCACACTGTAATGCATTTTAATGGGCACGAATAAAAACCGCTGGTGACGTGCAGGAATTTCACAGGATATTGGTGTGTACACATTATATTAGTAAAATACCGGTTATCCAAAAGACCAGAGATAAAGCCCATTCTTTCCTCAGTTACATTTCTTTAAACTTGTAGCAACTCTGTCATAATCAAGGCAATTATTCCAGATTACCACCCGAATGGCTGAGGGCGCATTTTCAGCCAGTATACCTAACCTTAATGGTTATGATATCTTATTAATTCTCACTGATGCAAGCAGCTATGAAGATGCTATCTGCATCTCAATAGCATTTTCCCACGACTGGTTTGCTTACAAGTGCTTTGGAGGGTCCCAGAAGAGGTCCCGTCTATCATTCAGAGGCCTTTAGCAAGCCACTCTGGTGACACTTTTTGGAGAGCCCAGGGCTGGACCAGGAGCCCAAGCAACCGGCTCCTTAACCACGGTATTTCCCCATGAGAGGATTGCTGCACTGCCTGTGCTCTAACCGTGCTGTGTGTAAACTATATGTAAACAGAGGTTTATAGGCTTTTAAGACTATCAATCCTGGACCTTCTACAAATATTCAGTTCAGCTGATCCACTTACTACTTAAATTCAAAGAATTTACACTAATGACACATCAGAGTCACTCTGTTAAAACAACAGTGAAGACACACAAATGTTCCAGCAACAATGCACAGAAAATAGGATCTAATTTTTTTGATCCTAATAAAAACATACTATGCTATGATAAATATTTATCTGTTTTGTAAATTATATTACATTTGCAGAAATTCAAGTAACTTTCCCTTAGGGCAGAATTCTTGGTAGACTTTTTTTTTTATTTTATTTTTATAAATTCTTTAATCATTGACTGTTTTGACCCCAGAGTGCCTGAGGACATTACTAGAAAGGCCTTTCATTTTTCTGTTGTGACATCCTGGCAGCTTTCGAAACCTGGGGTTTATTTATTTTGTGACAGGAGATGTGGGTAGTCAAAGTAAGTGGCAGAGGAGAAGATGATGTCAATAGGAAAATAACAGCCCCAGAGAATTTACACTGCCTATTCTGAAAACATTGTAAATACAAATATATCACAAATACTTCAACAACTATTAAATGCTTAAGTAGGCTATAATTGTAAAGCAAATACATCTATCTGAGCCATTCACTCTCATTTTTGAATCTTTGCAGTCAAAAATAGCTATTCTTTCCACTCAAGTCCTAGAGAAGAGGTGAATATTTTTTAATTTGGAGTTAAAAAGAAAATAAAAAAGCCAGGAAGGAACAAGAGCAGAGCAATAAGTATACCGTGGGAGCTGGGTTAGCATTTGTCTGCACAGCCCAGGTCATGCATCTTGCTTTGCTGGGCATGCCTGTTACTTCCGACTCACACAGTATCAAGTTTAAAGCAAGGACAGTGGCCATGGAAAGAACAGTGTTTGTACAAGGCAGTGAGGATAAAACTAAAGGTGCTCTCCTGTCACATCACCAGTTGTTCCTGTGCCTTCCAGCACCGCTTTTCCCATTTCACAGAAAACTGTGGAGAGGGAATCCAGTGTCTTCCTAATCCTGAAATCTTGTTATTCTTATTTATTTCTGTATCATTTCTTATCCGATTTCATATTAATAAGAGAGACAGATGCTACCAGAAACTTCACCATGTTTGCAGAATGAGCCTATTTCTCCCCAACTAGCAGGTTGTGATTCACTAATTCATACTTACTTGGGTTTCTGTCAGCTGGGGAATACTGTGCTCATGCATGTACATTCATTTAGTCACTTTTTATTCCTGACAACTTTTCTCTCAGCGATTCCGGGCCAAGATGCTGCAATACAGCTCTCCTCCTAGCTGTATCCCAGTACGGCCAACAAACCTCCTCTAAGCAAGAGAGACCTTTCCTCACAAGACTGTCGCCTGAAGCATGGAAGAACTTTGTTTGTGCCCTAGACAGGTGCAATGAGGCTCAGTGTTGTGAGCTTGTTTCAGCCCCTGCAATGATCAAACCCTTCCATCAGTCCAGCTCTGATTCCCAGGACAGCATCATACAGAAAAACAGACCTAGTAAATAAATCTGAAATTCACCTTTTCACAGAACTTTTGCAAACTACAACAGGGGTAAGATAAAAAAAAAAAACAACACACATTATAAAAATAACATGCATTATAACTATTGCAGTGCCATTGACTCTCACCTTTTTTTTTTTTTTTAATTCAGATACTGGGGAGGGGGAAGGGATGACAAATACAATAAAATCTGTTAAAACTGCTAAAATGTGAGACCAAAAGGAGAAGAAGAAAAATCCAAGACTAATATCTCAAACAGGATCTATTAGAAATGGAGAGAACCATGAAATCACCTACTTATTTTTGTAACTTCCACCAGATAACAGGATTCAAAGGATTGTATAAATGCCAAGATAGATTAGGTACAATAGACAGAATCAATTGTTTGTTCAGTCCTTGCTACAAATATGCTAGACAAATGTAGTCCGGTATGGACTACACGCAGAGAGATGTAAATGCTTAACATGAATAGAGTTGAGCTGATGACGTCCATAGTCTGCAATCTTTACATGGCATTTCCCTTCTCTTTTCACTGTTCCATAACACAGTGTTAGCTGGAATCAGCAAGAAACAGCCTCTCTGCATTTCGTTAGCATAGCAAGAATAACAGTGAAAATGTACGTTCTAGTACAAAACTAAAGGCAGTTGTCTTAATGGTCTCTAACTCTTAATAGAAGTACTAACTACTGAAATGAATTACTTGTTATTTGAGCCATAAAGCTACTTTGACAAGCTCCTTCTGCATGTACAAAAAAACTTTTAACTGGGCACAAGTTCTTGCATTAGAGGTTAAAGCAGACAGCATTACCAAGCTCTGCCCTGCCATTAATAGAAATGTCTTGTCTTCACATATCTACTGAAAGAAGAACTCACATAAACTATTTCTGCATTTCCAGTTTAATTTTCATGATTTCCTAAACTGATAGGGGTCAAGTGAAATCACATTTCATAAGCAGAAGTTTATGACTAGGTTTTCTTGCCAGAACAGAATGGCATCTGTTCCTATGCATGTTTAATTTAAATATTTTTCATGAATGTGGGATGATGGTATAAATATTTGAAATCATCAATATAGTAGACTGCACTATAGCATGAAAAGGCTGCTGCACAGCTGCTGTTAAATTATAGATTTCTTATGCAATGAATACATTTAACTTGTCCTTTGAAGAATTAAAAAATGATGTCTTCTCTCTAAAATATTTTGTCAGGTCCTGAAGAGGAGATGTTCTTCATGTGACCTACAGCTTCCAGACAATGGAAAGAATGCATCTGTGACCCCATCATGAATTATGCTTATTTGGGGGTGAATTAAAAGTCAGAGCAACAGCATACTGCACATGGGGGGGACAGGTAAGTTTCTTCTCTTTGTCATCTTAAATCTCCCCTTCTTCTACTCACGAACCTGTTCTCACTAAAAATAGTTCCCATTTCCCGTATCTTGGTCTGTGACCTGATTCTCTAGTTTTCATCCTAGAGAATGCTCATCCCAGTGTTGACTCAGAAAAAAATAATTAGATAAGGAAAGAAGGAAAGAAGGAAAGAAGGAAAGAAGGAAAGAAGGAAAGAAGGAAAGAAGGAAAGAAGGAAAGAAGGAAAGAAGGAAAGAAGGAAAGAAGGAAAGAAGGAAAGAAGGAAAGAAGGAAAGAAGGAAAGAAGGAAAGAAGGAAAGAAGGAAAGAAAGAAAAAACACCCATCACACACAAAAATCAACAAACACCACAACATCAAAAACTATTTTTGCCTTCATCCCCATTCCAGGAACATGATGATGTGCCAGTTTATATCATCTGTAAAAGATTTGACAACCAAGTCTCAGATGCAGATGAGACTCTCCCATATGTATAAGTCACTTAAAAAAAGCCTGGAGAAGATTTTGTCAAAAGCAAATAAGTCCAGGATGTGGGGGAAAGAAGGCACTAGAGTATTCCATGATATTTCATGCTGATATCCAGAACCCAGGATGATGAGAAGTAAATATGGCATTGGCAACATTCATAACTTTTCAGAGAGAAAAGTAAATGTTCTGCTATGGTCTAATTAATCAGATACCTCAACATAAATAAATAAATAAAAATCCATCAACTATTTTTAGAGCATCTCCTCAGAACAACTCCCTTTGTTATGACTGCAATCTGAAAATAAACACCTTAAGATAATGGAGTCTTTGGAGCCTCGGCCATAAAAAGTCTACTGCTTGGCTTCTTAATTGGTAAAGTCAATTACAGGTTACATAATTTTATCAAGCTATTCATGTTGGTGATTATTTGTTAACAGAAACCACAAAAATGCCATAGCAATGGGGAAGGCGATACACGTAGTGAAATATTTCATGTGTGGTGGCATAAAGCTTTATTGGCATGAACTAGGAGTGGATGCATTACTCATGAATGGTGAAGCCAGCAGTAAAAGAAGGTGGCCCCAAGCAAGTATTAGTCACCTAAATGCAACCATATGCCACTAGATTTTGTGTTACATTTTCACAGAAATGTTATTTCTAAAACTTGCAGAGAATTTCTAAATGGGCACCAACTTCAAAGCCTCATAAATGAAGACCTACGAATCAGCAAATATGCAAAACACCTCACCCTTTCCACACTTTAAATCATCAAGAGTTTGCCTATAAAGCAGGATGTCCATCTGAAGTGTGGCTGTTTAACCTAACATCTCTGTGGGGTAGGAACAGCCTGTATCAAACGCCATGAGGTCACCCTGCTTGTTTCTCTTTGCAAACCTTAGATCACCAACCACTTCCCACCCACTGAGGGTTGGCTTGTGTGGCACAGACTTTTACAAACCAAAGTCTGAAAATCGCTGAGCCTGTTCTAGTGTGTCATGCCTGCAAGCTAACTGTTACTTCTTGTAAAATTGCAGAGTTCAGGATGTAAGCATATTCTCCATCTTTCAAAAGATAAAGCCTGTAAGAGACTGGTACAGCACATATACAGCATAATATAGGAGCTGCCAGTTGCTACCATTTGCTCAGAGCAGCTTCTGAGCCACAGCAGCAATACAGAGAGCGCTCTATGTTGCCTTAGCAGTGTTATTTTAACAGTAATTGAATTAGCACGGTAAATAGGGTCACATTTTCGTTGTTTGCGCACAAGCTTGCAAAGAGTAGGCAAAGGTGTAGGCAGCATCACAGCAGGACCAAGGAGCTCTGTTTTGGGCTGCCATATCTTAATTTACCCGTAGAGCTCCATGGGAAGTTTTGTATCTAGCAATAGTTTCTACAATGCTTTATTTGAAGAAAGGATTCCAGTAGAGGTTTGAGCAAGCAGCTACATGTCTCTGGTTTGTCTCATGGTCAGAGAATAGGAAGCCTGTAGCCAGTGCAGAGAAGTTTGAAACGAATGGGGTACAGAGGTAGTTAATGCAAGAGCACACTGTGGGAGAGCCTGAGAAGCAATGTGAGCTGGGAGCTGAGCAAAGTTCAATGTATTTCGCACATTATGAGTGCAGATCTTAGAAACTGAAAAAGCCATTAGCTGTATCTGTTTTGCTAATAAACACACACAGTGTAAGAACTGTTTACAGACAAAAATAAAACAATGGATCACTTTCCAACTTTTTTTTTTTTTTTTTTTTTTTTTAAACCAGATAAAACAGAGGGGCTTCCAAACTAGCTCTTCCTTTCCCTGTACTTCATGGCTAATTCTATACATACTTTAACAATCTCAAACTAAACCATTCCCAAACAGGGGGCAAAAAAAAAAAAAAAAAAAAAAGAAAAAGAAAGAAAGGAAGGATGGAGTCCTCAGAAAACTGGCAAAGAGCTATTTTGTAAGGAGGGAACCAAGGAAAACATTGGCATAAGGCACAGTTGGAGGGTGTCAAATCCGATGTGGCAGCCCTTTCTTGTGCTGCTATGTGGAATTTGCTTCAAAAGATCAGCAAAATGAAACTCTTCATACCTGAACTAATACAAATCCATGTAAATTTGAGCTCTGATCTTATGGAGCCAGTCACATTGCCAAAGGCTCCAAAGGAGTTGTCTTTGTTTGTTTTTGAAGTCTATGTGAAACCGGATCTCACATACTAATATCTTGATCCAAACAATATAATTGAGTCTTTTTGTGTTCCACTCACCCTTTCAATAAAACTTTCTTCCAGTTAGATTTCATTTTTATCTCCTTCCAAAGGAAGGGTAAAGAGTAAAAATACTTTTTCTTTTGGTTAAATCTTTGCCTCCCTCCACAAAAAGTTCCAGAGTACGATAGAGGTGTGGGGGGGGGTAAATAACTAAGCAAACAACTACATAAACATAGCTTGTATTCAAGGCTCCTTGCTGTATTGTAGAACTGCAAATGAAGCACTAGGATCCGTCTTGCTGCTATGAAGCTGCGGAACAGTTTAATCACGCGAGACCACAGGTAATATGAACAGCAAGCAGAAGGCTCCACTTCTTTCACATCATTTTTAAAAAACGAACACATTTGTCTTCTAGAGGGCAGAGGAATCTGTTCTATACTACTGATATTTAACTATTTTGCCACATATAATCCAAGGCAGCATCCACTCTGTAAAGAGAACTCACATTTGTCATCTTAACTCTTTCCCACCCGATTATCCACTGAAGCATACTTGAGCAATGTCCCACTGTTCAAATCAGCCAACTGCATGGATTTTCCTAAGACTTACTTATGGTTTTCAGCTCATTTCAGAGTTAGGGTTCTTCACGTTTCCCACAAGTCGTCAATGTGAAAATACAACTGGAACAGATTTGCAGCTTCATCATTGCATTGGAAGTCTCCTTCCAACAGATTTTGGAAGTTAAACATAACAAAATCCAAATTCTAATATTTTGGACGGTCATTCACTGAGACTTAAAACCATCCGCATATTTCCCTTTTTTTTCTTTAACAGATTATACTTAAACAAATATTTTGAAAACATTTACTATAAACTTCTTTTCAATCACAATGGAATTTATGAATCAGCACCCATTCATAATAAAGCTGTATAAAACCTGTTCTTTATATTATTGTGCTAACAGGAACAAGCACACAATAGGACAGTCCAACAAGAAAAAACTGTTCTGCTCAACACAATAGCCAAGGTTGTCAGAGATCCTGGAGTGATTTTTACCTTGCTTCAGAAAAACACGTGTTTGTTACAAACCTGACCAGCAGCAAAATCCACCTCTAACTGCCTTGTAAAATAAACAGCAGTGACTACAACTGAACTTTTGTTATGTTTAAGCAAATAAAAGTTTAAAGGCACTAAAATCTTTGTTAGGCTGGCTATAAAAACCATTATCACTTCTGCTGCAATGTTCGACTTGAACAGAGCTTTATATGCAAGTTACTATCCTTACAAATCAGCGCTCACCCCACGCACCTCGACGCTGAGGTTTTGCACAGCCCTAAAACCCAATATACATCCAGCACAGCCTTGCTGAATATGTACAGGCTAAGAGCAAAGAAGCTAAAAATCAACAAGCAGCACAGAATCCAGCTGAGAGCTGGTAAGCCAGCTTCCCGTGCAGTGGTTGTTTTAGGGAGTGTGGACACAGCACTGCCTAGGTCGGGCAGCCTCTTCTAAAGCACTACGGAACGAAGCTCAGTCCACTTCTCAGTATCAGCCCTCAAGCCAAACTCTAGTGAAGTCAGTTGGACTTTTTCCATTTTCTGTGAGTGATATTGGAAAAGATCCAACTGAATATAAGTAATGATATTTTAAATGTACAGTGCTTCAGGAAGTAAAAAGATCGTTTGTTCTCCCAGCTTTTCTTCCTGAAGCTTTCTTTCATTCCTCTTTTGGTTGATTAATTTAAAATCAGCAAGGAAAGTAAACTATTGTCATGTCTTGTGGGTTTGCTACTGCTACTCTAAGATAAGCCAGAGGCCATTATCACCTCAGACAACTCAGCATATATGTGAACTACTCTTACCTTAGTCTTCTTCATAACCCAGGGCTTGGCAACTTTTCTTCTGACACCAAGCCTAATATTCTTAAAAACTACTGTTTTAATATACAAAATTCCTAGGAGAAAGGTTGAAGTGTTGAGGAAATCTATATTAATAAGTACTTCATAACAAGTGAGAACATCATAGTAATATACATGAAATATTATTTCAACCGTAGCAGATTGAGGTCCTTTGAGTAGCCAAGCATTTTTTACTACAAAACACTGTGCAATGTTGACTCGCAGAAAATTTGGTGTGAAGCTTGTTTAAAAGATGATCTCATCCCTGTGCCCAATAGCAAACTCAGTGATTTGTGTTTGTGTGTGTTGTGTTGGTTTTTTTTCCTTCATCTTTTTGATTTGCAGATCCCTATGGGGTAAACATAAAGCTAGCAATTATAAAGTTGTTTTTCTCCATGATTTTCGAGACCCTCCCAAGTTAGCCCACAGGTCGCTGTGGTTTGCCACTGAATTTACACTTTCTTCATTTTTATCTAGCAATTTTGCATTTTGGCAATTATTTCTACCTGCGGTGATAGGCTCAGAACTAAAAGCTCTAGATTTAAAAATAACAACAAAGAATTAGATTGAAAGGAAAAGCAAAACATTGTTGTGTTTCTGTTTTCTTATTAACTTACACTTTGGCAATGCTTGGGGAAATTAAAGCTTTGGAAAAATTCCACGTGGCAACACTTTTTCCAAGAGAAAAGAATTGCAGGGAATACACGGATTCTATTTCATGATCAACAGGCAGTGATCTTGTGGACAGAAATAATAAGAAAAAAAATCTGTGCAGTAAGATCATAGGAAATGGAAACGGAACCAGCAGCCAACTTTCCTTGGAGTCACTAGGACCTAGAATGTTTTTAACTACTTATCTGCAACCTTAACAACGTTTATTTAGTGTTGTCTTGTCTTTGGTCATGGAACAGACTTAAGGCAATGAGAAGCACCTGTTTCCATCTCATGTAAAGAGTTTGGGAAGCAGTCAATTTCTCCTAGATGCATGGGCTACATATCAAACCAAGTTAGTGCCCTGGAGACGTGATACACCCATGTCTCTTCTGTGACATCACAGAGATAACAACTAGAAGGAATGGTCACTGTAATCTGTATACATTAGGGCTGAGTCCACATCTGATGTAATTTCAAATGCAGGTCTCATTATACGGTCTCATAGGCTATTACAAGAACCACAAGCAGCTTCTTAGTGTTGTTATAAATTTTCCCTGTGTCACAAGTGCTCGTTATGCTTATTGTAAGAACACTGGTCCCAGAGAGACCAACTTTGTTAAAACCAAGTAACCGCACGCATAAAATTCACAAATCCCTCTGCAGCAAAGCAACTGCTCCAGCACACTGTTCCTAGAGCACTGCCCATTTTTCCATCAGCATCAAACCTTGAGAAAAGACCAGAGAACAAAAATAGCTTTATTAAGCACATTTTAAAAATACTTGTGTTTAGAAAAGACTTACTACTCTCAGAAAGAAGAGATAGAGGTCATATCTGTTCAAAATTTATGGCTACTTTAATTGAGCTCTTTGTTACCCTGAGATAGCTGCTAGAAATTCAGGCCCAACACCTCTGTGTGTGCCTGCACAGAAGCTAACAGCATCTCATTGGTAGGAAACTTCATTTTTATACACATATAAAAGAACAATTTGAGTCTAGCTACTTGAGAATGGGGGAGGTAGGGGAGAAAACCCAAAAAAAGAAATATGTGTATTTCCTATTGAAATGTTTTAGCTTGGGATTTTTCCAATAAAAATTTACAGGCTTTCCAGGAAAGTAGCAGCTCTCTGAATTTTTCTTTTGGTTGAAATATATATACACACACACGCACCAAAGCATTTTGGAGACTTAGTTTTTCCATCAACCCAAGTCAAAATGATGTTTGCAATTTATTGGCCAATGGTGATCTATAAAAAGCCAGAGAAAATTGATGGACTCAAGTAATTCAGCTATCCACAACAGAATTCTTAAATGGACAGCAAAATAGATCTTGTGTAACATCGCAGTAGTGAAAAATGGTATAGTAATAGAAAAGGAAAAAGAGGTTAGTCTATCACACCTCAGGCAATCTAACATTTCACACTTAACTCCTGAGTAAAAGCCAAGAATTTAGCTTCAGCACAGGAGCTTGGTCAAGACCCCTTTACCCCAGCAGGCTAGTTTTGCTGAAGACTCTCCTCATAAATGGAGCCTGGCCAATGTAGAAGTCTCAATAATAATAATAATGATAAAAAATATATTTCATAAACAGAATCTGTTTATCTGTTTTATAGCAAAATAAATATGAGTGAACAGCCAAGTTTACCCAGAGAAGTAGAAGGATAACAGTAAACAGTCAAGATTTTTTGTGCTACTCTGGTGGCACAGAAGTGCTTTGAGTGTAGATTAGATAGCAGCCAAGTCATTTTCCACACTAGTGAGTACTTCTGATCTCAGGAACCTTACCTGCATAAACCTTTCCCCTCAGACAATAGCGTAAGAAAAAAATTCATGTGCGTTCCATCAGTACTTTGATACTCTAACCATTTCTCTTAGACTTGTGCAACTGGGAATTACACTGAGCAGCTGAGACTCCAGCCCTATTCTGCTTTCCAGCTCAGGATTAAGGGAAAAGACAGCCCAAGAGGCAGCTAGACTCAGTTCACTATTCTCAGCCAAATCTCACATCACTCGAGATGTATCATTACTACAGACCTTTAACTGTGTTAAAGCCCAGCGCATGGAGGTGGGACATGAGCAGATCTCAGCCAGGAGCAGATCTGTAGTGCCACACTGGAAGTAGCAGATGTGGGTTCAGATTTTTCAGATCTATGTCAGGCTTCCCAAGATTTGTGTAAATCACTCTGTTTTTATACCTCAGAGTCAAAAGCTTCCCTCTTCTCACTTCTGATCTATTTAAGTGATGTAATCTAACACCTGCTCCAATGCTTCTGGGCTTGTTTGGTCAAATACTTTTGCCTAAAGAAACTCTTTCAAAGTGAGAACATTTCCTGGGGACAGCTTTAAAGGAACAGAGAAAGAGAGAGAGAGAGAGAGAGAGAGAGAGAGAGAGAAGAGAGAGAGAGAGAGAGAGAGAGAGAGAGAGAGAGAGAGAGAGAGAGAGAGAGAGAACTCAACATGCTCTAGTCATAGTGTGACAGTGGTTTAAGGTTATGCCCACTAGAACTTAACTGCTGTCCTGCAATTTAGTAAAGAGACTGTTCCTATCTCTTCCACATCATCAGTTTCTTAACATACTGCAGTCCTTATTTCCTATTTCAAAAGGCTACAACCCTGTGGGCTTCAAAATTTTGTCTCACAACTGGCTTCCAAGAGCTCTGTGCATACATGAAGTAACTGCTAGCCTTTTCCAGGCAATCCACTGGATAGATGCTTGAACACATCTATTGGTCATGAATTTTTAACATCATTTGTGAGATATGAAAACTGAATAAAAGCAATGCACATAGCAATATTTGTATAGCCAGTGCATTAAAGGTTTTAGAAAGGCACTCTGTAAACATAATATGACATACATCACATACACACAGACACCAAAAACTTCACTCAGGACCACCTCTAACAGGCCACACTTTGTCTCAGGTAATCACTTCATCCTTAACACATTCCCATCTGGTTTTCACTGTAATTTGGTTCAATCCTAAAGACCACCAGAAAGGTTTTCATAGTCCTAATTGGCAGACACTTAATTTCCATTTATTTTTATTAGGAGCTAGGTGTTTGCCATTTTTGCCTTTGAAAACTTCCCATCATCTCACTTCTAATAAGGGAAAAATTTCTGCTAATCCTCAACAAAAATATTGAAGTAACACTGACTGTGCTTGTTTCTCATGCAAGCACACACCCCCACATGCTGTAGCACAGATTTATACAAAAGGGAACACAGAGAAAAGCATAGAGATGGTACAGCATTGAGCAATCACAAGGGCAAATCTCCTGGAAGCGTGGGAAGGATGAAGTATATCTGCTCCAGCATCCAGAAATGAATGTTGGTAACACACACACGACAGACCTGTAAAACAATGCGACTCACTTTTTCCCAGGTATCATTTCCACTGAAATATTTGCCTTTCCCAAGTCCTTGCTTATCCTAAGTAAATTGCTTTACTGGATATTTCTTTCAGGTAGAGTTAATGGCGTGAAAAAGTGAAAGAACTTTGATCCAATTCGTACAGTAAAAACAAGCCTGCCTTTTCTTTTAGACAAACCTGACAGCAAGCATGGCTCCACATGTGACACTATTTCCAGGAAAACTTTCCAGAAGAGCCAGATGTGGCAGGGATTAGGGTCTGTTCCTATGCCATCCCTCCCCACCTATGCTGCACAGGAACCACCCTCTGAAAGCAATCCCCAGGTGGGCTTGTTTGTGGCAGCAATGCATTTATGGCAGTTACACAAATGGTGCAAAACACTCTTTTCATTACTCTGATTTTCACACAATTTAAACGAAATTCAATAAGAAAAAAATGAAGACGTGCTTTCTTTCCCTTCCCTGTGTTGCTTAGAAGCCTTTTATATTCGATGCAGGAGAAGAAATATGGTGTTGTCTTAAATCCCAAACTGCAGGCAGCAGATCTGTGTGACTGATGCTTAAACTATAAGTGAGGTACACTTTTCAAAGGGGAAGTGCAGCTGTCCCCCTCTGTTGCAAGGTATTTTTCAATTTATGTTGCAAATCCAATATAAAGGTTTATTGTACGGAAGGCAAAAGATCTTAATCAGGAATTAGCCTCTTCTAATGAGGAGAAATAAGCACCACGGCTGCAAGAATTATTTCTAAGAGATAAGAATGTAATTGCCTAATGTGACTAATAATCTGATAAGAGCCTATTTTATCTGATTTAACCCACGGAACTGCTGCTAATGTACAGAATTTACAGTAATCCCCAAGGAATTCCTCTTATCACAAATGGGATTGTAGAATGATAAAAAGATTCATTGTTGCAGTATTTGCTCTGGACACTTCTGTTCAAAAGAAGCAGAATTTCGACAGCTTGAGGTAATTGCAGCATTTGCTCAAAGATGGGATCATTTCTACAACACTTGAATTTCTGAGGAAAGAGTACACATTCTTTTTAGCAAGCAGTAAATTCTGTGACTCTTCTTCATTTATAGCTTTGAAAACCTATCAATGCAACTACCAGGAGCCAAAAACAATTTCAAGTCCCTGTGAAAATGTTTTCCAGTGTATTTTTCCACATTGACAGAAATTAATATAATTTGAAATCTATGGTGACACTAACACAGTCATTATCCAAAATCATGTTCAGTTCCAATCCTACCATATAAATGACTTTAATCCTAATGGGCATAATCATATCTGATGTAAAACTAGACACATGACAATCACAGAATTTAGTGATATTATTATACTGAAGAATAGCAGCTGTTGATTTGCCAACATTAACAAGTAGCAATCTTACGATAACTCATTGCTCCAACAACTGATCAAAAGATGAGGACTGAAAATTTGGCAGTTTGGTCCAGTAATTACATCTTTAGGAGGCTACGGCTGGTAATTTGCATGATTTTTGCTGTTGCACTTGCCATGAATTTTCTTCTTGTTCGGCACAAAGACTCATGGTTGGCTTTCTGTGCCACTATTACTATTGTTTGTTTACACCTAGTGGTACATTTAGCACAGCAGAACTCTGAGAAGCAAAGCACTGTGAATATACTGATAAGTTGGACATAAACAAGAGGTAAAGTTGAAAAACTTAAAATCGAAGGCCTTACCTCATGACTGTGTGCCCACACAAATTTGTCAGAAAATAGTCTCTATGGGGAAAAGACAAACAAAACTCCACCACCTCAAATTAATGCAGACTCCTCCTGCCACGTTTTCATGATTATAAAGTGAGCAAAAGATGCGCAGAGTAAGATGTAAAGTCTATGGAAGGGATAAAACACTATTTGTTTCATAATTTAACATGGCTATCTTGGAAGAGAATTCTGGACTGTTTCATTTCTGCTCCACAAGCAGAAGTTTGAGGAACATTATTTGAAAGTCAGGTGTAAGCACAAACACCTTCAAGAAAGAAGGAAGGGCAAAGCTAGCATAAGGAGAATGCCATCTTCTCCCTCTCCCAGAGTTGGTGCCTGATAGATGGCAATAGGGGCTGCATCACAGCTCCCATCACCTCCAGGCAAATCAGCCCCTGCAGCACTAATACAAGACTAAGCCAAGTAGGTCCACAACAGCTTTATCCCTAGTCCATATTTCTCTGCTTCCTTTTAGCTTAGTATTTTTTCTTTGCCTAACAGCAGATAGGAGCTGTTACAGGTTTTATCAGAGCAGTCCGTGTAAGAGCAGGAGACAATGCATGGAGCAAAACAGTAAAGGAACATGCCAGAACTCCAGTAAAAGCATGTTTGCACACAATACAAAATATGAGCATGAGCCGAGTCTCTCCCTCATAAAGAATGTAAATATCAAACAGATGAAAGCGTAACTTTTCGTGATTCAGTATTATTATTGTTTGTATGCATGATGTCCTCAGAGATCTTGGCAAGCAAAATTTCCACCACAGTAAATACTATTACACAAAGTAATAAACAAGCCATTCCCTGAAAAGTTTTATTTTTAATACAGGTCAATATACACAAAGTGGGTGCAACAACTAAAGAGACAATATGGAGGAACAAGGATAGGAGAGATCAGAGCAATGTCTCTTTCACAAAAGGATTATTTGCCACTTAGCCAAGAACCACAGAGCCCTAAGTCCTGGCAAATCCTCAAATATTACTGTGGTACATAAAATAATTATGTATCTGCACAATTAACTGATCTCTAGTCAATTAAATTTAATCACAGTATTAAAATAAGAAATGTATCAAGAATTGCTGCTGCTGTTCTAAATACCACTATAGCAAGAGCAGATGGAATAAACCACATAAGCCCTCAGCCTGGCAAGACAACTTCACCCAAAGCTGTAACATCCATGACCACAGAGCACCTTCTTGATATCTAGCATTAAGTTGGGGTTGCCGATAAGGTAATACAGCAAGTAAACCTCTCCCACAGATCTACATTTCTGCAAAGAGAAAATACTCAACAAATCACAAATACATGAGACATTGGAGGATTTTTATTAAAAAACAAACAAACAAACAAACAAAAAACCCAACTGCATCTCCAAGATTTTTCTCAGAGTCAGGTTGAAGCAGCTCTTGGATACCTCACTTCTTCTCTCCCCTTCTCTTCCCACCCATCATCATTACCTCAGCTGCAGCTGCTTCAGAAAGAAGACAAGGAAACATTAATGAACAGATTTGGCCATTAGTTGCTAATTCTAAAGGTTTTTTTTGTTTGTTTGTTTGCTTGTTGTTTTTCTTTTTGCTGGAATCCTTCTGATTCATCAAAGAGCAGACAAAGATGAAGTTGCTGTCATGCTAATCTGAAAAAACTGCATGAAGAAGACTAACGGATAATTACTTCCTATAAGGAACTTAAGACCTTACTCCCCATTCTTGATTTCAGATCACAAGCAAATACCACTGCATACATTCCAAGACAGCTTCTGGGAAAACTGGCGCTCTAAGTCTCTCACTCCTCAAACTTTTAACACAGTCCTCATGAAGTACAAAAGCAAGAACATTCTGGAGACTTACAGGCATACACAATATCTTTGCTGTGGAGTTAGCAAAATTCAGAGAAACATCCTACAGCCTTGTATAAGCTGGCTTATTCCAGTACTTTATCTTCCAAGTACTCTAACAAACGACCTCCCTGACATCAGACTCTCCTGCACACCTACAAGGTGACACCTAACCATTTTATCTTCAGAAACCACAGCTGACTTTCTCTAACCCTGGGAAACTAACATTGAAACAGTCATGCAACATACCATATACGGAAGAGGTTTCACCAATCAAACTTAACATTTAAAAATGGCTAAAATATTTTGTTTTTATTGTCAGCGTTCCACCAGAAATTCAGTAACAGCTGTTCCTCCATGAAAGCGAGTCTAGAGAACTTGTGAAATATCTTCTTTCTAGAGAGTATCAGAGACATATCACTGCAGATATGCAATCACATCAGCCTAAGAAAACACAGTCTACAATCTACTTTTCTGAAAACAGAGACCTATGTAATAGTCAGCAATCATCCAAAACACATCTAAAAAGCCAAGCCACACAGGCAAACCTTGAAGCACCAACTTGTCTATAATGAGAAGAACAATCATGAGACCCATCTTATCAATCTAAATATGAACTGTGCTCAGTAAGAATACTCTCCAGGGAAACTGTTTATCTCAGAATGAGCAGTGTTAATGTTCTTAGTAACTACAATACAAAATGAAAGTCCCCTATCCAGCAATTCCTGACTATGGCATATCATCCCACCATAGAAGCTATTGAAGTCATAGCTCCTGTTCATTTCTTCTGCATTATTCCTTGAGCTGAGTTTCCTCTCCAGCTTTCCAACACTCTTTGACTTCCACCAAAGTCATTAGAAGCAAGATATCAGCAAGTCTTTGATGAAACCAGACAAACCAGTGCTGCAAATATATATCATCAGTACATCTTCCCAACCTTAAGAATAAATGTGTTTAAGCCAGAAGCCTAGTTCCAGCATCCCATCCATAAAACACACCTCAGAGTGGAGTATGCAGCATCCCACTTCCCTACACCATCACAGCAGGTACAGCAGCAAGGACAAACAGGCAGTATATATTGGAAAGTAACTCAGTAAGGATTAGAAACATGCAGTTACAAGTGGGGAAGTGCCAATCATAAAGAAAGAACTCAATTCCCAGTTTATCCATCCTGATTATCCAAGGGAGGCTCTATGGAAACTAGGTATGACAAGTTAGTGGTTGGAGGCAACATCTCTTGTTAAACCAACCAATATACTTAAGAAAATACTAGCTTTCGGCCATACAAGTCCTCCTCTATTTCTTGTTTGAAATAGAAGCAGCAGACTTCAAAGCTAAAAACAAATTGAGAACAGTTGCTTAGAGTGTAATTAAGACAAGTATTTATAAGACCATCTCTGAAAGAAAAGGTAGTTGGCATCAGTGAAACAGAAGGGATGTTCACAGGGAGGGGAGGGAAAGAAAGGGGAAGGAGGAAAGAGATAATAAAGTGGTTCTCTCTTAGCAGAAGGAAAGAAATGGATAGTTTAAAGTCTGTGAAATGTGGAGAGGTTAATGAAGGAAGTTATAGTGTGCCGTAAAATAAATATCTCTATTGAGCCTATGCCTCGTGGTGTCCAGTTGAGTCAGGAATCTGAGATCCCAGTCTTATCTTTGAGGGGCGTGTTGGAGTTTTTCCTATGATGAAGATACACACTGTGTTTTTTGGTGGAAAAAGTTTGTCTCTGACAGCTTCAGAGAGACTTGAGTATAACTTTGTGTAGGTGAGGAGAAATAATGCCTGAGACAATCACTGCCGTACCTTCACCCCAAAGCCCTAAGAGGATATACTAGCTAGAAAAATTGCTGAATTTAATTCAGACACTCTTTTTAAGGTATGTGGCCCTTTTACACCTTATTGATCCAAAGCTGCTGGCCATCTCTCTGTCCTAAGAGATCCTGGAGATATCACCTCTCGCTCAGCAAGATCACCACTCTGCTCCGTGCATGCTAACTAGATCTCTTCCTCAAGCTTTCTAATAAAATAACATGAAAGTAAACTAAAACAACTCTTCCCCAAGTGTTCTTCGGCAAAGTTTGCTGTTTCTGTTTCAGACAATGTTCCTTTGTTCCAGCTGTTTCTGATGCTCTGATAAGACACTTCCTACAAACTTTGCTATATAAAGCTAGCACAGAGTCCCTAAAGTACTTTGGATAAAAGTACACTGTTTCACCTTCATTCATTTCCAGGTTGATTGATATAATATTTTACTAACATACTTATGAAGCCTAAAAATGGCTTTAATTAAAAAAAAAAAAAAAAAAAAAAAAGGAAAGAAAAGAAAGGAAAAAGCAAGCATTTCCTGAGAGAAGGTATTACATTACTACATAGGCTATACTTAATGTAAAAGGAGATTACATGCTATAGCATCCTTTAATTTCAAGTGTAGCTATATTAGGAAGTTATTACGTTAGCTCGTGGATTATTTTACGCAGGTAGATGCAAGTTTCCTGAAAAAAACTTCTCAAATTGGAAAATATCATCTTGAAAGCTGTACTTTCAATTGTACACTGACATTTACGAAGAATGGGCAGATTCTAAAGGCGCTGAAAATAACGAGCAGCAATAAAATAAACCCCCTAAAATCCAGGACAAGATGTAGAGCTGCCATACATTAATAATCCCCACTGAAATCAACCTGAATTGCATTGTTCTGTGCCATGGTACTTTCCCAATCCATAAAACAGTACATTATATTTATATTTGCAATTTTAACTCTGTGATAAGCCAACAAGAGTTTTCCAGTACCCCTAAGCTTTAAGAGGTGCAGTAAAGCAAAATGGACATCTTTATCTAGTTGAGTTATTAGTGTATCAGCACAGGGAAAAAAAAGTAATCAGATATGCAGTTACCAAACACCAAGAAAAAAAAAATGTTTTCACCAAAAAGCAGATACAGTGTAAATCAGGTATAGTTGTAGCACTCTTCACATCACAGACACACAAAAATTACAATCAGTGACCAATATTAAGCACAAAATAAAGCACTAAATCCATTATTTACTTTGTAATATATAACATTTTTTCCCTCTAACTTCTGAGAATTAGCAACTGGCACTAAATCAGACCATGATTTGGCATCCTCCACAGAAAATTCCTTTCCAATTCCCCGAAGTTGATACTTAAAGAAGTATTATTTGTAGTAAAAACTCCACGCCTTAAATAAGTGCATTAAAAGGATCACAAAAACAAACAAACATACAAACAAAAAACAACAACAAAAACCCAGCATATTTTGCAAAAACTCAAAACCAGTAATATTCCTGTGACTTTCTAAACACCTGTAAATATTGTCACAAATCCTCTACTCATTCTTAGGAGACATCAGTAACAAGTTTTACAGTGAGAAAAAGCATGAAACAATATTTAAGAAGGATATGCAAGAGATTAAGTTTTGACAGGTTTTGGTGTAGCTCTCCACTGTGAAAGTGCAACCGAGGAGCGACAGGGAATGCAGAGTTAGAAAGTTTGTCTATCCAATGTGTCCTCTTAGATAGGTTCTTTTTCTACTATAAAACTAGAGAAAAGTTCTCAGAAGATGCCTGCACACAAACTGAACAGAATTTGATTTGTGTGTATATTTATGTTTAAATGAGTCTTCATATTACTTGAATACAAATGCCATAGAGTAATAAAGAAGTTCAGAAATCAGATAGGATTTATTATTAATATACTTATTTCACTCATTAAGAGTGGTTTATTAGAGCGGACTGGATAAGTCAGACCCACATGTTAATTACATAGTGAAAAAACACAAGAGCCCACATTACATAATGTAGCAATAATCCAGACAGGACTGACGGGTAGACGGAATCTGGATTGCAACATAAGTACCAGCTTTTAAATGCTATAGCAGCTTAGAAAGACATTATCCCCATATAATGTTATTAATGTGCGAATCCTTTGACTATGGTAGGTAATTGTCCCCCATAATTAAACCCCAGCATCAGTAGGAGAGATATGTGTTTATCATTTGTATTCCTTCCGGCTTTTATTTATTTATATTAAGCACAGACAGGCATCATGTCACTTGAGGATTATCTCATGGTGGTTGAACTCATTAACAAGTAAGTATACATTATTTCCCAGTGGAACAATAAGGTCTCTATAGTACTCGTCAGACAGAAGTGGAGAAACGCATTCATCAGAAAGCAGCGACATAAGCCACACATTCCTCAAAACAAAATGTTTTGCCAAACTTACTTAATCAGATGAGAAAAGAAGTTTATTATTCACCATTGACTAGATAAATGTGTTTAGATTAGACAACTTTAAAAAAAAAAAAAGAAGAAAAAAAAAAACAACCAACCCAACCCAGCAGAAAAGTGGATGTAGCCTGTTACACCTCCGTTAGGGTTACAGATTCTTCGTTACAGAGCACTGAATGGACTTGAACCCAAAGTCAAAAGAGCAGCATTTCATTAGAAAATCAGCAACGTTCATAAAATCATAATGCAAAGCAGTCCCATGTGACATTACCAAGCCTGACCAAGTGCTCCAGTAAACAAGAGATCCTCCCTCTTGAAATATGGTGGCAAATTACCAAAATAAAACTGTTTGGCTTCTCCTAGTTGCAGCCATTGCAACTGTCTTCAAAGAAACAAGCTCTGCTGAGCTCTTATGCACTTCAATCACTTCAGAATTTTAAGAAATATTTATAAGCATAAGATTTATAGTTAACATTTTGTCTTAATGTTGACTACAAAATTTAATCAAGCAGGGCACTATGCATATTTACTCACTGATTTCAATAATGTGATTTCAGAAACGTTACACAAAAAAACTCCTCCACTTTAAAACAGGTATCACGTTGGCAGAGACTCCATCCTACTAAGCTCTTATCCAACACCTATGAAGAAGCCATGTGAGGAGCTTTGTGAGCCAGAAATCAGTTTCTTTCCAGCCACTGCAGATAGCTTGACAATTCTCAGATGGGATTTATCTATTCTTGGTGGACCTGCTCTCTTCTTCTGCAAAGGAGAGATATAGCTTGGCTTCTTCTATAGGCACCTACATTCAGTGCCTAACTTTGGCTGAACCCAGCCTCATTTCCCCCTTCTGAACTAGCTAAAAGTCTGAACTTTCAAAGCCTATTAAACTCAATTCAGGCATGATCAACAATGAGAAGCATCAGAGCACCAAATTCCACTTTTGTAGCCATCTGGGTAGCTTAGATCTGTTTGTATAACTTAGATGCTGATTCAGCACTTGCACTGAGACTGGACATGAAACTGTTTCAGGACTTGCTCTCAGGCTCGTGGAACTATTCTGGACTTGATAAGGTATGGGTGTAAATATTTACAACATAACCACTTGCAGGTTGGAGAACTGTAGTCCTGTGCTATGTAACAGCACCAACAAGTTCAGAAAAGAAACGGGAAAAGTATATATAGATACTTTTCTTTCACTCTACTTGAATATCAGCTCTGCAGATCAGCAACCTGTAACTTACTGAGGCAAATACTGAAGAAAACACACCACACAGAGAGGCCTTTCACTAGGCACTGTAAGGTTTGGTGTCCCAACTCTATAAATACTTCATTTTTTGACTGCAAAAACAATTCCAACATATTAAATTGTTCTATATCCTTACAATGAAGTATGTGTATTTGCTCTTATATGACTGATTGATAAAAAAAAATATATGATTAAAGGCCAAACTGTACAAATAAAAAATACTCTTCTTATAATTAAAGAACTTTAGTGTAATTGTGACATTAATAAAGGAGCCTCCTGAATAAAATTACAAATGTACTTTTTCTTTGCTTGTTTGAATATTTTTCAGTAATAAGAAAAATAAAATGCATAGTTTCCATGAAGCTTGGCTTCAACTACCAGGTGCTACATCTGCTCTAGAACATCTCTCACATGCAGTGCTTCCACAGCTGCTACAGAGCCTACCAGGTCTCAGACATTTCTAACTTCAAAGTTATTCATAGCTACCAGGACCATGTGTTCAATCCTGTTCTCTCAGTTAAAACTGAGTTTAATGAAGATCTGTGCTGTGTTAATGTAACATCGCTAGCAGTGGATTTTTGTAATTTTCTAGAATTTGAGCCCTCTGCATTTTTGTAAAAAGTATTCCCCTGCAAGGAATGGAGAGACACTCTCAGAACATCAAGTTCAGCATCTCAGAATTCCTCCCTGACACACTAAACAAAAGTTGCTATCTTTGTGTAGATTAGCAATTGAGATCTGCAAACCAAAAATAGCCCGGGAACTAGGTAAGACTTCCGAGCCAACTACAGTATCACTCTAATGTTGCCAACAGCCAAATGAAACAATAATTAGATTTGAACAGAATTTCAATCAGGTCTCTACGCAATTTACCACAGGTCGAGGTATTTCAACACTACCCTTGGAAGTACCAGGAAGTGCATGGTGGGAAGATGAATGTGTAGCCCTTACCTTTTAACAATGATCAGGGTCACATGGCTAATTAAAATACCTTTGTTTACATCGGGTAAGAGTCCTGCTGTTAGACCATCTGCACCTGCAGTCTGTTCCATCAAAACCCCTTCCACAAATTGCATGCTCCTAATAGGTATTGCTGTGCCAATGACAATTACCTAATTAGACATTAGAATGTCAATGCCGATTTTAAAATCCATGCTAATTATTTTACTGTTTGACAGAATATTTCCCAATGAAGGAAGGAGTCTGGATAGCATAATTATGTCACGAGGAACACTTCTGTATACGATTAAAAGGTTTGGCTGCCTCTGATTGGAAGGGCTCCAGTTATTTATGTATTTAACAAAGCTGCAATCAGCACATACGGTTTTCAGCTGAAAGAAACAATCTGAACCCTGCTTATTCACTTGCCTGCTATGGCAGAGCATATAATGAAGCTCGTGTTTATGTTCCTCTTTTCTTTAAGGTTTGTCTTTGAGTAAGGTTAGTTTGGAAATGGAGGGAAAACATGTCTAGAAGACAAATTACATGACATCCTCTTTCTGGTTTGAGGCAAAAAGCGTGGGTACTGAATGTGTGACTGGTTATATATGCCTTTAGCTACAGAACAATAAATACCTCTGTGCCTAATGCTGAGTGATTCTAGGACCATTGCTGTATTTACTGGTTGCAAGCTGCTCCTAGCACTTGGCATCACTATGAAGGTTCTGATAGATCTGGCCTAGGCCAGATTCTAGGCCTCAACATTCTGGCTTATAAAACAAGACAACTTGAACCGTAAGTGTGATAATAAGCAAAGTGAATTTAGGATTCTGAAGTGTTAAATGCAGCTGCAATTGAAAATCTTAGAAGTACAATCAAGGCACTGCCACAGCAAACCACATAAAAGACAGATTCGGTAAATGTAAGGAAAGACTGCAAAAGTGTACTGCACAATGAATGAAATGTTCATAAACCTTTCTAAACAAACATACTCAGTTTCTCACTATTCCTCACATCCAGAAAGAATACTTGTGAAGAATCCTGGCTAAAGCTGTGATGCAAGCAACAACACAGCACAGCTTATGACTTCAAGTATTTTATTATTTTAACTGATAAAATGCTTTTCCTAGAAAAATGCTTTGATGGTATCAAGGAGGGCAAACATTTTCTCGTTTACTATACGATTTCCGTAGACACAATTGCATAACAATACAATGCCTAACCAAACAATTAAACCTATGTGTCTGCATACCTATGTTTTGTGCACATCGTTGTTTTATCACTGAGGAGATTGAATGGCATATAAAATATATAATAATCTGCATTTAAATTCATATTCACAGCCTAACCATTGGTTGGTATAAATCTTAAAGTGTTCTGGAGGTGTTCAAGGCCAGGTTGGATGGGGACCTGGGCAGCCTGGTCTAGTATTAAATGGGGAAGTTGGTGGCCCTGCCTGTGGCAGGGGGGTTGGTGATTAATAATCCTTGAGGTCCCTTCCAACCCTGGCCATTCTGTGATTCTGTGATTAAATGGTACTGTATGACATATACCTATATACAACATCCAAAGCCATAGATGTCCTTCATGTTCAAGAAACGCTATCTGACCAAAACCTCAGGTAAGCACAAGATTTAGAAGTCATGGATCAAATATCATTAATAGAAAACACGATCAACTAGTAGCCATACAATTGAAATCCCTCTTTAAATTTTTTCCCAAATCACTTCTCAAGTCTCATTTCCACTACTATGTCTACAGTAAATTAGCCCATTGAAAAGCAGGTTAAAGGATAAATGAGGATGTCTGATATTTGTTTTACCAGTTCATAATAAAAATACAGACACGTATATACGTGGGCAGCATTACATTCTTCTGTTCCTCCCTTGCTATATTAGAATGCATATCTTAGACATGTGAGTCTTTCAGCAAGAATTTTATAATGCCTAATGAAACAAGGCTCTTATTCTCATTTTGCTAATCATTCTGATACATTAAACAAATATCAAATACCTTCTGACGGAGTGTTATAGCCAGAAGACCTTTTTATACACATATATATATTTAAATGCGTTTGTTTTATCTTCTGAATGTTCCTGGGTGCATTTACAACCTCCTTATTGACTTTCAGGATTACATGTCTCTGTACTACTCACCGTTGCAGTAATTGGAATTCTGTAGCTGTCCCACGCAACACACACTGAACTGCTTAGCTGTGAGTTTCGGGAAAGTTTCAGCTCCAGCAGAGCAGTAGCCAAAAGGACACATCCTTTAATGCCTGGAGAAGACAGAACAGAAACACAAAGGTTTATACTAACATTGCATCATACGTTTTACCAGACACTGCATCTTCAGAACATATAAACTAGTATTAATGTATTGTAAAGGCTGACATAGCAGGTCATCAAATGTAAAACATTAGAAAATTTAGGGATAACATCCTGACCCCATATAAATCAGTGGCGAAACTCCAACTGACTTTACAGGGACCAAGATTTCACCCAAGTTTCCCCTTAATGCCACATTGGGTTTGCTCTGTATCTCGTGTATTCCCCGGTGTACATCAACCAAGCACAAACAAGCCTTGCAGATCACATCTAACCAAGATGACCAAAATAAATAAATAAATAATAATAAAAAAAATAAAAATTGATACAATGCTCAGCTGGGGTTAACTCCCAAGGAAACTAGTCTTAGTCCTCCAGCTGGAGATGAGGTTCAAAGTAGGCAAAACTTCACATGGAAGTTTAATTTGGAATAGCTATTTCAGGGCCATATTTTCCAGGTGGGGCTTATGTTATGTATTTAACTGTGTATCAGCTGTGTGCCTTAAGATTTGCTGTATGCACCTGGGCACCACTTTAAGAACATAAATGATAATTGGTGACTTAGTAATTTCATTCGGCATCTAACAAATGCATTTGCAATAACAGTCTTCTTTATTTATTATGTATTAAAACTTTGGTGCAATAAACTCTGTGCAAGATGCAGAAGACATATTCCCTACCATAAAGAAATTTAAGTGTAATGGATTTGTTCATCTGGGATATTTTTTTCCTTCATTTGTTTTTTAATATTCCATTATGAAGGAATGTATGCAACTCACTTGAAACAACCCATCCATGCTAAGATGATATGCATTTATCAGGATTATATCAGATATACGATGAAAGTATAAACTTATCAATTTAGGGTGTGATTTTAGAAGCATTCATTATCAGAGTAATTTTCTCTCTACTGACGTAAATCATAAAACTTCCATTGAAGAGATCAGAGTTAGGTCAACACTAAATGCCTTTGAAAATTCCAAAGTTAAAAGTTAACTCTAAATTTATGTTGACTCAGTCACAATTTTCATTGTTCTCACTGGAATCATCACAGGAATATGTAAGCCTGTTAATAAATATCTCATCCCTTTAAGAACAGCATAGCCCAGACTAGCTTTAAATAACTCATCCCTCTAACAGTGACATATCCCATCCATCTCTATATATTTCCCTAGACTCGATAGTTTCGACAACTGCTTGGAAAGGATTTATTTCCTTAGAAATCTGTAGTCCCATCGTGTGTTATGTTAGTCAGAAATGGGACACTGCACTGGATCTGGTGCAGGAAAGCATATCCTACCGGATATGGCTGTGCTGAATGTCATACAACGCCCTGAAAGATTCTTGGTCCAAGGATTCTTTCTGACAGGTAATACTCCAACAAAGCATCATCTTCTCTCCAATGGCCACAAATAGCACAGCAGTGTTCACTTGGAGACTTTTTTTTTTTTTTTTTTTTTTTTTTTTTAGGTACAAGATTAATCCAAGCTTTTTGGAAAAGTAATCGCCATTTATCAAGATAGCATCTACACTCTCAGGTCAGAAATGAGGCCCTGCTCTGATAGGTATGTCCATACACAGAATGAAAACACATTTCCTGTTTCAACAAATTCATTGTTTGTGTATAGTAATGCATTAAGAAAAAGAGGTGTTAAAGCATTTTTCATAGATTCAGGACACTTCTGTCAAATGAAGGATTCCACCAAGCAGTGGACTCCATCTCTACCTGGAAACCCCAGAGAACTTAGCAGTTTCCTTGTGCAGTCTTTACTTGCCCCAATTCCTTTCTCCCAAGCTCTAAGTCCCCCTATAAAAAGAAGAAAACTTTATGAGGGAGAAAAGCATTAGTCTTCCAAGCAAGTTACTGGCCTCCATCAGAGTAACATACGCAATAAACCTTTGCTTCAGTTTCCTGAAACAGTACAATATCCTATGAACATACACTTTGCAATCTCCTTTACTCATATGTAGTTTAGAGCAGGGAATTCGTGAAGCATCAGGAGCCTGAAACCCTTCTCTTCTGCCAACAGATTCTGAAAGGAAGTGCTTCACCAAAACTACCTATAGCATTCTCTCACCTAATCACCGAGTGTCACCAGATTTACTACATCCATGGCCTCTGGCCACTCACCAGAATGAGGCTTCTCACCATGATACCAACGTGGGGTCCCAAGCCTCCTCCCCAGGAAAATCTTTCCTGCCTCATTAACATCGATTTTGGATGCATCACAGGGCAGCAGAAAAATATGTACTAACACAGAGAAACACAGAGATGAGCTCATGTCACCGGGAATACCCCATCCACAGGACAAGGGACCCTGTTCCCTCACTTCCAGTGGTAGATGCCAGCTCCTCTGCCTCTCTGTGCAAATCTGGCATTTTGGATAGTGTATCCTTGCTAACAGAGTTGCACTTGGCAAACTGCAGTTCTTCAAGCACACAGCAAAGAAAACAATGTTTTATTGTCCTCCCACCCACAGCTAATGACATCAACAGGGCAAGCAAACAAAATCTGCTCCTTGCCCTTTCATTCCTCTTTCTCTAGTTCCAGTAAATGGCAGTAGAGAGGGTTTTTTTGTTTGTTTTGCTTTTCCCCCACGTGATGCTCAGCCTATGCAGTTTCATACAGACAAGGCTTTCCACAGCCTAATGACTAATCTCCAGCTCTGCTACTGGCATCTTTGGAAAGTTCTTTAGCACTGTGTGTTGTCTTCCATAAAAATGGGAATGCTCTACCTCTTCTTCTCACTCCTCACCTTCCCTGCATAGGCTGTAAACTCTCTGATCTGCAAAATCTTTGCTAATACAGTGACCAGCAAATATGAGTGTGATAGGTTTGGAGCCTTTTATATCATTTATATTACTGAAAGTATCCATAGGTGGATAAAACAGATGGGAAAGAACTGTGAGAAGACTGTGATTAGCATAATTACTAGTGATCACATGAGACAATCTGCATAACCACAGTCAAGCATTTTTATAAGTATTACTAAGGAGATTAATAAAAAAGAATCGGTATTCGGAGAGCGACTAAAGCAAAAGCTATATTTTTTCTGAGAGTTGACATAGGGCTTTGTATAGGACTGAAATATACAAAAATTCTCCAGGGTATTCGCATGATGGCTTTTTGTACAAGAGCAGAAACAGGTATAAAGCACTTTCATTGACCCCTCTATTCTTTTACTGTGGTCTGTGACCTCTGGGAGGTGATGCTCCCAGAACCCTCTCCTGTGGAAGAATCTGGTCCAGACATCGAATCATAGAATCACAGGGTTGGAAACAACCTGCAAGATCTTGTCCAACCGCCCTCCCACTACCATTGCTACCACAAGCTATTAAACCATATCTCAAAGCTCCTCATCTAGACACCTCTTGATCACTGCCAGGGACAACAACTCCATCGCCTCCCTAGGCAGCCATTCCAGTGTCTGACCACTCTCTGAGAGAAAAAGTTCTTCCTTATGTCTAACCTAAACCTCCTCTGGAACAACTCGCGGCCATTTCCTCAGGTCCTGTTTGTTGCCTGGGAGAATGAGTATACCTAGAGAGGGAAATCAGAGGAAATGGGAACTGAAAAAGAGGAAACCTACAAAGGCCACCATGAATACTGACTGGAAGATTCCTTTTAAGAAAAAAAAAGTAAAGCAAAGAAAACCAAAAGAAAATAGTGACAAATGGTATCAGCGTTAAATCCTTCTAAAGGATTTTGTGCAAACCAACCAGAATCGGTCAAAGAAGTCCTAAAGAGGAGGAAGCTGTATCTGACAGCCTGAACACTGGCCTTTGCCAAACAGTAGAAGGCTGAGCTTGTGGTGCCATGTCTCTTACTGTGCACAGAGGTATGTAACATGGCATCTAGCAAAGCAGGGGAAATATGCACAACATCTACACCTGAGCTTAAGCACAACATCCCAAGATACAAATTAAAAAGATAGTGTTATCAGGTGTGTTTGAAGTCACTGGTACTGCCATTCTCTTGTACTTTGAGCTAGGACACCTCAGCAGCACTCATTCATCCATGCTGTCTGTAATCTATCAAGTTTTTATTTCTCACCCTGCATGACATATGCTGAAAACAAAGTCACAACACAAGTTGAACCGCTGGGTGTTTGCACAGCACAAGTAATTATCGTGAAGGCTTCAGTAGTGAAGTTCAGAAAGACTTTCAGAATGCAATGCTGAGACTGCTAGTCATTCACAATGCTGTCACATTCATGCTGATATGCAACCTCTGAAATTCCGCTGAAATGAAGTCCCAGCCTTGCACGTTTTTCTGATTGCTTTCTTCAGGGTTTAGATAAGATATAAATTATAAGATTTGTACTATTGAGCTTTACCCAAAACTTTTTCCAGCTTACACTCCTGAGGAATAGTTGGCAGAAAAATGACATAACAATAAAACGTAAGAATAATTGTTAGGTGTTAGTTTTCTATGGCAAAACAAAAGCAGACACTGCAGGGAACGTAGCTAGATTGGGCCAGGTTTGGATTGTTCCTTGAAGCAGTTTTCTCAGGCTGTAAACAAGGCAGAAGACCGCTGGGAAGGGCACGCATGTGGCTGCCCTCTCTCACAGCACCTCTAAATAACCTCCATGCTTAGGGGCAAAGGTTTTTTTCTGTGATGACCCAACCTGCTCCATTATGCTGGTCACCAGTCCAGTATTGAAGCCAATTTGTTCAGTGGGCTGGCACCCAAAGCTCCAGGCTCAGGTTTTTTCAGTTCTCCATAAGAGCAGATCTGTAACAGTAATTCCTAGCCAGGGAATAGCCTTGATTTCACTATCTTTGTACAGAACCTAGAGCTGTGCTTGTAGCTCCTAAATAGCACTCACAGGGGTTGTGGAGCACAGGCAAGAGCTCCCTTCATTAAGAATCTGATGGTTAAGCTGTGAAGTTGGGAAAAAAAAAAAAAAAAGAAAAAAAAAAGACAGAAAGTGAAATATATATAGCTCTGTAGCTAGAAGTGACCCCTCATGTGTGCATACCTTTTGATGGTCTTAATTACATATTCACACACTTTTTTTTTTTTCCTCCAGATAAACATTTCCTTATGGAGCTCACAACACTGATGAACAAAGAGGAAAATACAGTAGCTCAGAAAAATTCACATGTACAAGCACCCTGGCATCTCTGCTTGGCAAAGATATTAGTGACTCAAAGCATGCCTCTCTAATGGGAACAGGAGGCAGCAAATTCAACTGCACCTATATGCCCTCTAATTAACAGAAAAAGTAACGCTGTAACACCTCTTTCAAGCTTTTCTCCATTTGGTGCACCTGGGGGACAAAGGTAGATCTCTGCAGATCCCAGTGGTGGGGAACCCAGTGCTTCCATTCCCAAGGCACCTTCATCCCATGGCAGAACCATCTCATGTCTGACCACTGCCTGTGCCTAAGGGCTGGAAATTACAGAGCAGAAGAGAGGCAGCTCCTATGAGATTCCCAAACTCAAAAAAGCCCTGCTAAGCAGCACACTCCCACTCTCCCTATGTGCATCTTAGCACTGCAACCTCTTCACATCGCACGAGCAAGCGTGGAACAGATGCGTCCCCCCTTCAGGAGGCAGCAACACCCCTCCTTCCTCACATGACTCATATGATGTCAGAGCTGTCCTTGTCATCGACCCCAATTTGGGCTCACACGTCAAGGACATGCTTGCTCAGTGGAGCCTCAGCATGATGGGTAATCCATCCCCTCTCATTTGAGCTCTGACATTCCAGCTAAGCATGAAACAGAGGACTTTTTGCTAGCTCAGGAAACTCAGCTCCTTCAACGGTTCCAGCAGCAAAACCTCTGGGAGAGACTGTGAGGTTTTCAACCTTTGACAGCAAAGTCAGCACTGCAACACCCAATTCCACCCCCTCTCGCAGTTCCAATTCAGAAAGGTGAAAAAAAAAAAAAAAAAAAAAAAAAAAAAAAAAGAAAAAAGAAAGAATGTTGTAGAACAGTCATGTACTTTCATGTGATCTAATATTAGCTGTGATGTATGCAATTATTTTATGTAGTACTCTGTGTTCTGGTTGCACTCCCATCGATGTGTCTAGTAGATATTTGTAGTTCCCTAGTAATTTAATAGCTAGTTTGTGCCCTAAACCATAAAAACATTTCTACCCTATCTAAAGTAACCGTGGGTGGTGTTATCCATATAAAATCTTTGAGTCCTAATGAGCTTTTGTTCTCAAGTTATAACCCAAAAATACATCACCCGGCTGTTCCGTTCTCTGCTGAAGATCCTCACTATGATGTGAAAGGAAAAGAAATTAAAACCCTAGATAAATGTGTTTGATCTGCCACAAAGTGGGAAAAGACAACCCTATGTATTGTATTTCGTTGGGATTTTTTTTTTCTTTTTTTAAACAAGCCCATTTTCACTTCATTGCCAAGTGTTTGAAGGCTGAAGATAAGCTGCATTTTTGCTAACCCAGAGACAACTATGGCCTGAGCAGGAGCAGCTGCTGGCCCCACAGCATGGAATGGCTTAGGTTGGAGGGACATTAATGACCACCCAGTCGCAAACCCCGCCATAGGCTGGTTGCCACCCACCACCTCAGGCTGCCCAGGGCCCCATCCAACCTGGCCTTGAGCACCTCCAGGGATGGGGCACCACAGCTCTCTGGGCAGCTGTGCCAGGGCCTCACCGCCCTTTGAGTGAAGAATTTCTTATAACATCTAGCATACACGCCCCCTCTTTTAGTTTAAAGCCATTTCCCCCAACCCTATCACTACCAGACCCTGTAAAGTCAGTCTCCAACAGTGTCCACTGGAGCCTGGATACAATGTTACGAACTGTGGTACCCACAGTTCGTGGGGCTCCTGAGGGGAAAAGACGGTGGGTCCCCATTTCCCTCACAGGGATGGCAGGAGAGCTCCTCACATGGCAGCGACACGATGGAGGAAGCCCTGCGGTGAGGCTGTGTCACCTCACAGCAGCCTGTGTCGGGAGCACAGCAATGCTGGGCCTTCTCCTCACAGACCCCTCCACTCGCCGTTCCTGGTGGCCGTGGGCCAAGCCTTCACCGGGAGCCAGGGCTGAGCTTGCCTTGGCGTGCTCACCTCTGCTCTTTAGGAGAGGGTACAGGCTGTACAATACATCATCTGTTATGCAATTAGACCTGTGCCCGGTTCCGGTTTGCTTCCCGGCGGCAAGAATACATCCCTAGTTCGCCTCTCACTCCCAGCCCCATTCAGCCCGGCCACGCGCTGCTTGCTCCCCACCAGCAGCTCTGCTGAGCACAGCCAGCACTGCACCGACCGCGGGCCTGGTCTGCCAGGGAGCCAACGCGCCAGAGGGAGTTTTTTGGGTCTGTTTCAGCTCTGCCGCCGCTCTCTTGGAAATAATTGCACTCTGCTGCTTCTATCAGGTCCAAGTGCTTCTCCCTATCACACTCTGTTATACTGTGTTTAAATAAATGTCTGGAAACGGTGTGAGGAATGTCGCAGATCATCCTGGAAGAACCAAGAATGCTTTACCAGTTATATATCAAAGAAAGACTGAGAAAAAAAAAAATCCCTGGATTAGGGATTGACAGGCTGAGACAGCTGAGGCTGTTCAGTCTGGAGAAGAGAAGATTGTGGGGACCCTGAAGTGGCCTCCCGGTACCTAAAGGGAGCTGTAAGAAAGAAGGAGACAGACTCTTTAGCAGTGTCTGCTGGGATAGGACAAGGAGAAATGGTTCCAGAGGGAGAAGGGGAGATTTAAATTGGATATAAGGAAATAGTGTTTTACAATAATGGCGGCAAGGCATTGGCAAAGGTTGCACAGAGAGGTGGTGGATGCCTCATCCCTAGAGACAGTCAAGGTCAGGCTGGTCGAGGCTCTGAGCACCTGATTGAGCTGTAGCTGTCCCTGCTCACTGAAGGGGAGTTAGACTAGGAGACCTTTAAAGGTCTCTTCCAACTCCAACTCAACTGGTTCTATGAGTCTATGCTTAACATCTTTCACAGTGCTGAAGGAAAGAAAACTCTTGGTTTTGATCTCAGGAGCTGACACCCATCTCCAAACATAGAAGGGAATGTGTCTCTAAAGGCAGAACCCAGGTACTTTATTAAAAGCAAACAGCAAGGCAAGGACACAGCCTGGAATCAAATAATTTCCCATACCTTGAAGCAACAAGTAGAAATGCCAGAAAATCTCATCTGCTCTATTCAAAAGAGATTCCTAGTATCTATGCTGGAAGACACTGAAAACTAGATAGAGCATTAGCTGTCATTAGAAAGTATACGAAGGCAGTTGAAATTAATTCTTCCACTCACAGTTCAGAAAGATTTTGGCATTCAGCACTATCACTAAATCCCAGAAACAGCAATCAGCAGGTAATCTCTTCACTGTAACCAGATAGTCCCATCATATATACAGACTTAAGTGCAGCACCTCAGAGAGATACCAATTACAAGATAATCAACTTCCTCCTCCCTTTACTCTGGGGAAGATTTTAATAAAATCACAGTCAAACCCTTGCCACACCTTATTGAGTCCCTTTTCCTATTACTTGAAGTAAACAGAAAGATGCAAGTTTGGCATCAGTGAAAAAATAAGGATACTGTTTTCCAAAATCAACAAAACACACAAATATTTGACAGGTTATTTCACTATTATTGTGGGAAAAAGAAGCAAGATACCTTGTCATAGATAACAGCCAGCTGCTTATCACACTGCTTTGAGTAGCTCAAGAAGGAAGTCTTAAGGTTTTGAGGGTTTAAAGGCATAACTAACTTCAACTGTCAGCTCCGTTTTCTCAGGTGGAAGCTGTTGGCAACCCAAAATCTACCCATTACCTCAAAAATCCATCCTGGTCTATGGAAACCTACAGCAATTCACCAAAATTGTTGGGATTACAGTAAGAAATTCTGTGTTTGCCTATCATGAGACTGTCCTGTTGCATTCTTCCTTGAAGCTAAGTCCAGCATTTTGCCATGATGCAGCAGAAGGGCAAAGGTTGACGAGCTGTTTGGGCAGATGCTTTGTCTAGAACCTTCCCTGTCATACCACCCTTCAGCATATGTAAACTTACCACATACTATAAAAAATAAATTAAAAAACAAACAAACAAACAAAAAAAAACAACTAAGATATCCAGGGGTGAGAAGAAACTCAAGAATTCATTTTGGATTATTAAATAATTGAAATAATAAAATAAGTCAGTGTAACCGTAAAGCTACTCCTGGACTGCTGTACAGTGGTGCTTGTGATGCCCCTCCCTGACAGTGCTGGAGCTTTGGGTGTGGAGCTGCTGCCACTATTCCCTCCTTTCCCCTCCCACCTCTCTGCCTTTTCCTGATGGGCTAATTATGAGCCAGGGTTGCTCTCAGCCTGAGGACCTCACGCGTCCAGCATCCCCTCCCGCTAATAAGTAGAGGGACAAAAAAAACCATTTCCCATGTCGCATACCTCTTCCCTCTCTCTCAGTTGTCTCCCTTTACTTTTTTTTAGGCAAAAAAATAAAGAAAGCAAAGCAAAAGGATGCTGAATGACAGCCACGCAGGCACAATCCTAGAGTGATAAAGGGGGTACATGTTTGTTGCATTAATTGCTCGCATCCTAAATCTTTGCTCTCTGCTGCTCTTGGTCCTTTCTTATTTCCTGCTCTCACTCACCCTTTTTCTCCTCCTTCCCACTTCTTTCTCTCTTCCTTGGCTTTGCAGCTTCAGTCTCCCACATATTTGGGGAGTATTTCCTTTCTTTCCCAAATACCCTCTTCTCCTTTCTCAAATCTCTCCCAAACAGTCATCCTCTAAAGACCTTAACATCAACTCTCCTTGTGCTTATTAGATTGAGCTGCTCTCCCTTGCTGTGTGTTACTTGAGCCATATCTCTATTTTATAGAGCATTTACAACAATGTGCACATAAAGCATATCTGAGCGTTTCAGCATGGAAGCAACTGCTTTTTACAAATCTGGAATTGACAGTTCTAAAATGCTTGTAACTGCAGGACTGTCTTTCATACACTCACAGATTTTAAGGCCAGATGGGACCATTAGATCATCTAGTCTGAGCTCATCTGAAAACCTGCTCTGGTTCTTCCCTAATAATGGGTGTCCATGCGATGCCATCAGGACCTACCAGCACAGCATCCCAGGATCCATATTTCAGTTGTCACTATGCACAGTGCAGCCAGCGTATCAGCTGCACAAAGCATCCTTCCAACCACCAGGGCACCCAGCAACCCTCACTTTCCTCAGGCAGAGAAAAGCACAAAGAAGCAGGCAGGTAAGAAGGGAGATAAGAGCAAGGCTAGTCATTTCAGAAAAAAGTCCCCAAAGAAGCTCTCAGAAAATCACATATTCCCTTTGTGTCATTCCTATTGAAACACAGCCTAAATTTAAGGGACAAATGAAAATCAAAAACTCAAACAACTCCTGGACAAAGAAGCTAACTGAAATACAACAAAATAAAAATACATGTGCAATATTACCTGTGTTCACACTCCATAATCTCCAATTTCTTGCCATATTTTGTATTTCCATTTTAAAATCTTATTTCTATTTTTCACCTTTTATTTCTTATGCTATATTTTGCTGTTATCGTATGATTTTGAAAACCTAAATAATTTGTTTACATAAAGCTCTGTAGTTATATTTAAAAATCTGGCAGAAATGCTGGCATTTGGATAGCTTGAGTATATAAATAGGGTTTTGTCTTCAATAAATTCTTGTGCTTTGCATGTACAAAATAGAACACATAGGAAAAGTTAAAGATCAACCAAAAAGCAGAATTTACATTCAATTAGAGAATGTAGTAATTTGGGCTGCACGTAATGGGAACCTACTAGTAATTTATGCACATGTCCCCATAATTTCAGTATCTCCCAAGAAGACTGCAGCAATTTTCTTGTTTGCTTCCAATCCACAGGTTTTTTGTGTAGGTGTGTTTTAATGCCTTTTCCCATTCCTGGGACGTATGCACGTATCTGCATGAGAATATGTACAATTACCATCTTTAAAAGGCTAACTTAAGCTTCTGAGTTTTAAATGCAGCTCTCAAAGGGATAGCTAATTTATACTTCATTCCTTGACTGTTAACTGGATTGGGAAAATAGAAGTAAAACCAAATTATTTTTGCCAACTGATTGATTTCAGAAAAATCTTACACCAGCCAATATGCAAATTTCTTAACGAAAACCATCCTGGGAATTTATTAAACCGTTCATACTGAAGAAATTACTTTCATTTACATTGAAAAGTGAAATACTCTATCTTGACCTATATATATGCTTGCCAAGATTCTATCTCCACTATACTCGGTGTCTTTACCATGCTATCACCATGAAGAAGAGCAATTTCTCCTCTTTTTTTTTTTTTTCTTTTTAATAAAAAGGCAAATAATAGGCACTGCCAATAGCCATTGTTGACCCAAGTCAAAAGTGTTTGAAATTAATTTATCCGCTTTGGATGGTGTATAAATTTCTCATTACGAGTGTCAGTGATGGACAAGAAACCATTCCAAAAAATGTATTGGGTATCATGCCAAACTCTGTAATCAAGGTCTCTTGCAGAGACTCTGGAGTATACAAAGGGTTTCACACAGTCAGGAGCGTTAGCTATGCATGCTTTCCCGTTGCCTGGGCTCAGCCAAATACTCTGTGAGAACAACACGTATATACACTTTGTTTTATTATGCCTCGCAGATGCTTTTTTGTTTTATATTTCAAGCTTTGTCAAGTCTAATGTTTGTTCCTTCTTCACCCTTCAGCCCTCCCCTCTTCCCCCTGCCCTCCCCCAAATTTCAGAACAGCTTCCTAGACAGACCTGGTATCGATTACATAAACTGACTTTCTTGGAAAGTAAAGCATGTGTGTGGTGGGGGGGGGTGGGGTGGAATTGGGATTTCTTCTACTTGCAACCGAAAATGGCAGCCGTTGAACAGATCTGGTCAATGACAGTAAGAGAATAAGCCCAGCAGAAAGTGGTAATATATTGTGTTACACTTACGCCAACTTGCCAAGTCAAGTTCTTTTTCTCAAGCGCATGTACAGTTTGTTCTTGCTATCCTCAGTTAACTCTGCTCTCTGAATAGAGGAGATGGGAACCGCTCAAAGGCCACAATAGCATGTTCTACTTAAGGTTTCCTCTCCACACTAACCATTGTGGATAGTACCCTTTATAACTAGTCAAGCGCTCTTGAATAAGAATGCTCTCATTAACAATATGAAGCAAAGTTTTCTTTACCTTGCAAGAATTCTGTAAAATTGCATTTTCCTTATTACAGGCAAAGTACCTGCTGCTAAAAAGCAACACAAACTTGGCTTGATTTCCTCGAACAAATTTGAAGCTTCCTTCAAAACTAGCAGCAAAAGAGCATCAAAATGACAATATTGTACAAGAAATGCATCAGGAATGACTGATTAATTTAAGTTTCTATGGGAACGTGAAAAATGACATATTGGATCAGACGAGTGGCCTGTTTAGTCCAAGATATTGTCAACTAATATTGCATACTGCAGCACGGGAAGGTTTAGAGACCCATACCAAACACCTGCCACCAAAACCCTAGAAAACACAGGTAGGGAAGCTTAGTTCAAGAGCAAAGCTGAAATGAAGCTCTAAGGCAGGTGGGCTGAGATTTGTAGTTGGAATATGAGAAAAATTACTGGCAATATTGCTAGAACAATTTCCATTTGATTATTATTTTTTTAATCACTCAACCTTGGTAACACTCCTTTCTCAAGCTGAGTTTTCCAGGCAGGAGAATGTGCCAAAGGGTGGGTGGTTTAATGTCAAAATTTGATCCAAATTTTTATAGTTTTTTTTTTTTTTAAATTCAATTAGCTAATCAAAGAGGACAGCAATTAAGTCAGTCAGTATTGTATACTTATTACATAGCCATCTTAAAATCTAACCTAATATAAAACCAGTGACAAGATACACAAAACACAAAATATTATGGGATACAAAGGTAAAATAACACAGTGAGGCAAAATAATAGGAAGAAGAGCACTGTCTGCAGAGAAAAGGTGACTGAGTCCCTACTACTGCCAATCAGTGTAATTACACAAGACATGACAATTTCATTGTTTTCCTACCAGACTGACTTTTTCCTCACTCCAAAGGAATTTATTCCTAAAAACTGCCCACCGCAAAAAGTCCATCATTAAGTGCTTGTGTGCCAGCAAGCGGGGACATTATGTTTCATCATTGCAATGCCACTTGCAAGTGTTTACCCTTGGGTTCATCTAAGCAACTTTTTGTCTGTAAAATTGACGAACTAAATATAGCATCTCAAAATGCATGAAAATAGAATTTGAACAGGAAGAATTTCTTCAAGAAGCTACCGAATATTTTTACTACAAAATGTCAGCGGTCGATTCTTTCTGCTACATAAATCTCCAGCAGATCTTTTTCATTTATGAGTGATAACCTAAGAAATTAGATCAAAAATGCTTTTAAAGGATGTATTGAAACTAAACTCCACAGAAAAAGGCAAGGAAGACAGGGAGAAAATTATTTTTAGCGGCAACCTTAACCTCTGTAGAGATAGTCAATCTTTTAATTACATCACCATATACCATAAGAACATATTAAACAGCACTAAGCATTAGGAATAACATAGAATAATGATAATGAAGAGGCTGGCACAGTTTGCCCATCCACATTTGCAATTAAATTAACTTTCTAGTTAAGCTAATTGTTTCTGGCATGACAATATGGAGCAGTCAGTTAAGACACAATTTCTTTAATCACGCTCTGTTTTCCTGTGTCGAACAAGAAATTGATAGAATTAAAGGCTGGATTCTGTGCAATGTGGCATTTTGTCTTGGCACAAGCACAGCAGTGCTGGCTGTGGATCTCCCTGAAATCTAGAAGATTCAACTGCCCTTGTTTGAGCCCCTCTGCTACCCACCCAAACATGGAGCAAAACTGAATGATTTTCTGGGGGCACCTTTTGTCCATGAGGTTACCCATCAGCAATATGGAAGCTGAAGAAGACGGTAGGGAGAAAAGCAAAGTGAAACACAACAGGAAATTGTAAACCAACACCTTCACCTAACAAATTTTCATTTTCAGGATACTCTGAACCTGGCACCTAGCCACGGCCATTTCCATTCTCTACTGACTTCCTGGAGTTCATGAAAAAACTCAGAACAGTGTCCTTGCCGCATCCCACAGGCCTGGTATTCTGTATCTTCACCAGTTAGCTCTTTCTTTTATTGTTACCATAACACCAAAGCAGCAACTCCACAGATGTATCATTTCTAATCCCAGGAACTTCTGGTCCAAAGGTAGTTTTGATCAGGTTTAAGAGCACAGGTTAAGGATTACATTTACGCAGCTAAATGTTACAGTGGGAACACTAAACCTTTCCCTTTAATCAAGAAGGAGCTGTCATCCATGTAAAGCTGACGATTAGCTATCATGCAGCACCTCCAAACCAATAGATACTGAGACCAGTTACTTGAGTACCTCCAAAAGGTGTTTGTATCATTACGTGTTATGACAATATTGCATAGGAGAATGTAGCACTGAATTATGCCCCATGTCTGGCTCAGCTTAGTTCATAAGTGCTTTTGACAGTTCAGATTTTAGCAGCCTTACTGGAAGTAAAATATTTACACATATTTGTTGAGAAGGAATTTGAAGTTTGACTTTACAGTTGCCCTAAGACATGGCTAAGAAAAAAAAAAAAAAGGAAAAAATGTAGATTGGAAACAATGTCTAAAGTGAACATTTTCTCCCATTTTAAGTACAATCCACTTCAGTCTTTTCCACATCTAGTTGATGCCAGGTAGGAAGAAAGAACCTGTAAGTTTTTCTGAATGGATGTGCTTTAGTAAAGTAAAAAATAAAAATAAAAATAAAAAAGACTTCTTGCTCCTGCTGCCTATGAATGATCTACAGCAAAAAAAAAAAAACCTACTAAACCCTCCTAAATTTTAGAGACTTCGTGTTCTCCAGCCAAATTTCACTATCAATCCTTTAGGACAAAGATGGAGGGACAAAAAGCAACTAGAGGGCCACTTGAGGAGTTCAGCTAAGTTGCCTTTAGAACTTCTTAAACACTGCATATGGCTTTCCACCTCTCCCTGCAGCATACACACACGCACCATAGGAGCCTGCATCCATATGGCAGTAAGAAGTCATCACAGAGAGGTTGACAAAAATTTACTGAAACCATTGCATTTAAGAACTGCTTTTTATTTCTGCTAATTACAAATAAACATTACGATCCTCTATTGAGCCAAATAACCAAAACAACGGGAGAACAACCAAAGCATAAACATATGGTAAGTCTGGAATGAAAATAAACCCTGGAGCCTGAATGGTTAGGACCTTGATTGGTAACAGAATGCTTGTTTTGGATGTTTGTGGGAGAATCACAAATCAAAAGCCAGAATGAAGCATCAAAAAGAGCCACAAAAGCATCAACAACTTGACTTAAAGATAAACCCTAAGAAAGCTACTTGGACGGGTGCTGACTGGCAGAGATTGGTAGTTGTGTGGGAATTATCTCGTTTGATTCTACCTGGAGATACAGAGATCAGGACTTTGTAAACAAACAGGATTGCATCAAAGACAGGTGACTCAATCATCAATTACTCTTCGTAACATTCAAACTGCATGCTTCCTGTGGCAGGACTAAAGAGAGAGAGCCCCCTTGTTCTGGTTTCCAAGAACAAAGCCTGTGATTTGGTATCTCTCTCTTGCATCAGGGCAGAACAAAAGGGAGCACACAATTCAAACATGTAAATCACAAGAGAGTTAAAATAGCATCTGAAAACTTACTGGTAAAGATGAACCCTTATTAGAAAGTCAATGGCAAAGCACCCAAAGAGACTAGGAGGAGCAGTTGGAACAGTTGTGGTTTGAAATAACATTGGAAAGGACTAACAAAAGCTTTGACCAACTTGGAAGTTGCTATCTGATAAGCTGCAGAAAGGACTCGGGAAACTGAAAAACATCCTGGAGAATGAAAATGAACCAGTCTCAACAACTGCAGCACTCCAAAAAGAAGAGAGAAAAAGAACTCTATTTGAATTGAGTGGGAACAAAGCCTTCCCTGATACACTCAAATATCAGCAAGGACCTCAAGGGCAAATTGGCTATGAACCAGTTTTGCAGACACTCAGGTAGACTCAGAAATAAAGATCAGCAAAAGACAAAAAGATACTGTTCTGACTGCAGAATTTACTATAGATCCTGAAGTTCTTCACAGCTGCATATCACAAAAGGAAACAGCTACTGCAAACAGAAGACAACACCCACAATTTGCCAAGATCTCTAAAGTACAGCTCCGTATCTCAAATTCAGATCAGAAGTTCTAATATATTTAATGCCATTGTTACAATTTGTAGAAAAGTGAAGACTAACCCAAGCTTATAAATAAACAGAAATTGGCAACAGTGGCAACACTGAAGAAATGCAGTTGAGGTCATTACTGATCCTGAAGGAAAATAAATAAAAGAGAATGATTATAAACGCAGGGCTTTAAGAAAAGAGAATTTTACTAGATATTCCAAACCAGATCCAACCACAAGGCAGGCAGAAGGGGAATCCCAAGCTGATTCAACTCAGGAGAGTCAGGCACCAACTTGTAGTTCCCGTATAGATCTTAACAGGTACCTTAAAACAATAAGAATGGGATATTTAGCATGTAGTAATACATGACGTGAAATGCACAAGCATCGTGAACTCTCTGAGTCAGACCTTAGTTATGATAGCAGAAATAGAAGAAAGACAACAGAATAGGTAAGATTTGTTTTTTAATTTTAATTTTTATTTTTTGCAGTGCTGAAGTCCTGCCCTTAGAGGCAGAAAATCCACTAGAAATTAGTCTGTGGCTGCTTTCCAGCAAATAAAAGATGAGGAGTGTTTGAATTTTGCTTTGAGATCTTAAACCTCTGGGGAACTTCAGCTGCTGAAGTTCTTCTGGATCTGGAACAAGAGTAAATCTCTATTCATTTGAAGGCTTCTGACAATAGACACAAGGAGATGGGGAAAGGGGGAATGCAGTGGCAAAATGTAGAACTGATAGATAAGTATTAATTATAGGAAAACTAAGAAGGGGTGAGCATGTGAACTCTCAGAGAACACATTGACTTTTAATCTGGCACCCTACCAAGAATTCAAACAGAAACTAGAAAGTGATTTTTTGTTTTGCTAGAAATTATTCTTTTTCTGTACTTTCCTGTTTCAAAACACAAGTGATGCTGGGGAAGATGGCTACCCAACTGGCATCCTTCTTTTCCACAGCAAAGTGGCAAAGAAGCCATATGAGACATGGAAGAAGCACGTCATAAAGTTATAAGAGATCCTTCAGCTCAGAGCTCAGATTCTGAGTCCAGTTAAGAACAACAACAAAAAAAAAAAAGTGACAGCATCAGACTGTAGAAAACAACACAAAGTTGTTTAGCATGTGCTGGTCTACTATGGTAAGAAAAAAAGTGTTCTAGATGCTGGTGAGAGCCCAATCTGGTTTACTACCCTGAATGTTAAAAAAAGTGGCTATTGGCAAGTAGAAGTGTGTCCAGAGGGACAAGGAAAAAAAAAAGTGCTTTCATAGTAGGACAAGGACTGTGGCAATTTAAAATGATGGCTTTTGGCTACTGCAATACCTCAGCTACATTTAAAAGTCTAACGAAGAGAGTATTACATGGCATGCCTCTCTCAGCCTGTTTGTTATACCTAGATGATATCCTGGTACATGCTGAAGTGTTGGAACAAGAACTGATACGTTTATAAATGGCTTGTAATTAGCTTAAGGCTGTTAGTCTGAAACTGAAAAGAAATGCTGGGAGTTTGTTTCAAAAAGAGGTAATTCACCTTGGGCAAAGCCAGTGAGGAAGGAAGCAAGATTTCCTTGGACTGGAAGAAGCTGCCCAGAGCTCAGCAGCTGCCCCTGTGCTGGATATAGGCTGGCTTTGGGAGGACATTGTTTCTTTTTATGGGACTCTCAATGTATTTTTCAGCACTGCACAACCACTGAGTGCATTAGAAAAATGGATCATGTTTTGGGAACCCTGAGATAACTAGAAAGGCAGCCCTCTATAGGTTCATAATCACCCAGGGCAGTGCCTCCTTGTGCCTGGCCCGTGGGATCATTACAGTGCTAATAATCTCTTGGGAAGCACCATTATTTCCCCTTTTCCCATGAGCTGCAGAGGAACAAATGTTCCTGCTGCATCCACTGAAAAAGCATTTGTCATCTTCCCAAGAAGATGGCATAATATATGACATAAAACTAATTTGGTAAGCGTAGCCCTAGGGAGAGAAATTCCTTGAAACACCATACTGAGTTGGAGATGAGCTAGAATACAGGCAACAGAAAAAGGGAATAAGAAAGAAAGGATAGGCCCAAACTCCATGCATCTGGAGAGCTTTTGTCTCCATTGGTGGCCACAATCAGATGCTGGGGGATGAAGAAGAACAGAGCAATACAATTTGTTATTTCCCAGTCACACTTTCTGCTTCCAACTGATTCCAGCTCTGAGGTTTCCTGACCCATATATAGTTTACATGCAGTTGGTAATTCTCAATGATTTTGTCTTTCATGAACTCAAATCGTGCAAACGTGTCACATTCTCAGTGTCATTTGGCAGTGAGCTCCGCTGGTCTACCACCCACTTTGTGGAGCCATTCAACACTTCAGAGTCTCCTTGCCCTCCTTTGAAGTTTTTTCCTATCCTACAAAAGCACTCAGAAATGAAAGGTCCAAAACGTGAGTGCATTCAAGGTGAACTCTGATATTCTTTGTGTTGTCCTCAATTCTTTCCCTGGTATCTATTAACATTTCTTTAATCATTGTGAAGCACTGAAGATTTCACAGAGCTGTCATGTTCTCAGCACTTCGCTCCTTCACTGTAACAGTCAGCTCTGTTCCTACATCCTGTCATTATCTCTGGGGAGGGTGGGGAGTTCTGGGTTATTTGTTTTTGATGGGTTTTGTTGTTCGTTTGTTTGTTTTGTAAGTTTTTTTTTATATAACTTGCACTGGTATCAGAGGTGATGAATACCACACAGCTGCATCACGACTGTACTAACAGAGAACACTGATCTCATATCCTTAAGCAAAGATCAAAGCTACCAGCCAATACTTACAGCTGATTACCTGCTTCTTTGTTTTCTTCTGCAACCTTACTTTTTTTCAAACTGATCTCAGTTCTTCTGTCTCTCCCCCAGGACTTCTGTTGGTTTTGGAGACCTTTCTATAGCAAGCAATTCTTATTTGCTGCCTTCCAGTTCCTTAGCTCAACCTCCAGACTCAGTCTTTCCCAGTCGTACTCCATTTCTTGTTTCCTTACACATTTTCACTCCAATTTTCAGCAAGATCCTGTCTACTAAGCACCTGCATTGGGTAGTTCCTCTTTCAGCGACACACTGAAGGAAAAGCCAGAATCCCCTCTCCACTCTCAGCTCTAGGATTTGGTGCCAATCTACTTCAGACCAGCTGCAGTCCATGTGTGTCAGCATGGCTTGGCTTTTGATGCTCTGACCTTGGGAGAAAGACCACAGAAGACAACTACTCAAGAGCATTCAAAGGACAGATGCCCGTAAGGACAAAAATAAGGCTTAACACAAGAGAGCTCCTTTCTACCACTCTTCAAGAAAAAAATAATGACTGGCCCCAAAGCAACCCAAAGCCAAGCATGCCTTGGTAACACAGACCTATTCAGAGAAAGTAGTGTTTTACTACGCAAAAAAACACTCGCTGTTCTCAGGCTTAAAACAACCTCTTTCTGTTCTGTGATACTTGGGGCACATTTGGCAGCTTCAGTGCTCTTTAGGTCAGTGGTTATTTATGGAGAAGAAAATAACAGCTACGTATTACAGATAGCAAAACTGAGACAAATCTTGAGAGAGGAACTTGACCAGTACCGCAGCAAACATCAGCAACGTAAATGAGAGCAGAACAGATGTTTTCCACGCTTCAGACAAAAGACACTGTGTATCCCCAAAACAGCACTACGCTGAACAAATAGTAATGCTGAACACTTAGTGAACCTCACAGACAACATATTCTAATCTTGAATTATAGAATGAGCAAATCAATATGCTAATGCTAAAACATAATAAGAGAATAGCATGGATCAAGGTAAGTGATCTCCAATTAACTGAATTGATATCACATCTACTAGAATGCAACGATACAGTATAGAACACTTTCACAAGGATCACTGAAGAAGGTATACAGCGTAATAAATTAATGCTCAGCTTTCTGACAACAGGAAAAAATACGTGGTGTTAGGAAAAAAAATAAATGCATCTTCCCCAAATCCTACTACTTGTGTTTTCTTTCTTATATGTGATCATACTCCTTTTGATAAATTCTACCATAAGTAGCACTACATGCAGACAACAAGAAAGCTTTTCAAAATCCAGACCCCGCCTGAATGTTGTGCTTCAGTCAGAGGTGTAAAAACACCCAAGGACATAATTTAACTAATGTAAGCACTTCAGGACTCCTAGTGAAACTGCTTGGAGTGGTGTATTCAGTTGTTTAAGGCTTTTTTTTTTTTTTTTTTTTGTCACAGGCAAGATATATGTTTACATGGCAGACTTAATTGCTGTTTTCAGAGGACTAATGCTGTGTAAAATCATAGTCATCAATACAGCCATTTATTTTGACTATAATTAACAAATCAAGTCACAGCACGTTTTACTTATTTGCCAATCTGTTGAATATTCACACCGGCCCCAAGTCGCCTATTCATTTAGCAGTAAACATGTAGCCTAGCAACTGACTGTCAATATCAACAGTGGTTGATGAAGTTGTTAATCTCTGGAAGACTGACAGTTTAAGCCAAATTCTCCTATGCAAAATGCTCATTGTCTAAGCCTTACATTAGCCCACAAGGATATCTATGTTCAAAAGATACCACATCTCCTTCCACTATTAAAATTAAATGAAGTGTGTGCTGGAGGCAGGAAAAGGCTATATGCTTTGCCTGCCACACATGCTTTGCATGCGCCACAGCATCCAGCATTGTGTTTGCTGGATGTATTGACCATTGCTAATTTCCAAAGACAATTGAAGACACTTTTGCATCTGTTCATCATCATGAAATAAACCGTCATATAAGTGCACACTGCGCACCAGAATATTGATGAGGTCAAAAGAAACACAAATATCCCTTTTGCTATGCAAATCTGTGTTGGAATTACTAAAGAGAAAGCACATAGGTATGGATAAAGAGCTTTAATCTGGGGCACTGAGAATCAAAATCAGAGTGAAGGAATTTGAAAGAAGCACAAACAGATTGATTAGGATAACGAGACAAGAATACAATTTAGCCTGCAGTAAAACTCAACATACTAGGATTGAACTCAACAATTTTCTAATCATTTAGTTGCACAGCTCAGAAGTTCCACCAACACAGTACGTGAAAGGCACAGACAGGCAGACTAATTATCTGTAAATATACAGCGAGGAGTTTCAGAACAGCAGGAAAACCTATTGCTTTGTGCTGCCTGCGACAGGCTTGAGCTGCAGCACTCCGCCCAAAGAAAGTACATCCCATCTTGCTTTGATATTGACAGCCATGCCAAGTGCAGTTGAAACACTTGAGTGTAAAGTCCTGGAACAGAAGTGCCAGAATGATATCACCCCTTCTCAAGTATTTATAGAAAAGAGATTGCTATCATAAGCAGAGAATCTGAGGAATGGGAGAAAGCAGAATGAAGAAGGCCTGGAGTGACTACCTCTAGGACTTCTTGCTCCAAGAACCAGTAGTACTACCACCAGGACCCTGCAAGTGTCTTCCCCGAGCTATGCCAAAAAATCATTCATCCCCACAACTTCTCCATGGCAGCTCTAACTTCTTGATGAAATGGGACCATGTGCATCACTCCTGTCTGGATTCCCCAATGGCTAACATATTTTTAGAAGCACGAATGTACCCCAAACTAGACATTCTTTCATGAAGAGATTGCAGGCACTAAGCAGAGCTGTTACTCCACATGCCTTTCAGATTACATTGCCATTTATACTCATTTCATTGCTATTCATTTATATTCATTTCATTGTTATTTGCCATTTTTGCAACAGCATGACATTGCCTCATGTTCAGTTTGCAATCCACTATAATCCACTGAGATTTTTCTGAAGAACTGCTGCCCAAACAGTTGATCCATATTTTGCATTCCTGCAGCTTATTATTTTTGTTAATCTGTCATTTCTCTGTTCTTACTTTACAGTTTCATCCTGTTCCTCCAGACCCTTTTTCTGATTTTTCAAGGCTATTCTGAACTCAGAAGGCTTTGCAGTCCTTTTCACTTTCAGTCTTCTATAAATTTAAAGAACATTATATGTATTGCACCACTCAGGTCACAGTCTGATGAGAGCCAAGCCACAACTCCACAGAACCTCATTCAGTATATCGTTCTGTTTTGATACTCCTTCACACAACCAAAAATTATTCTCAAAAACTGTTTTTCCAGCCAGTTCTGCCTCTACCTAACAGCATTTTCATCTAGTCTAGGTTTCCCTTGACACAGAGAATGTCATACAAGCCTATTTTAAAGACCTCACTACACTCAAGAGACATTATGTCAGTTGTTTCTTCCCTTCCCATGAAGTCCGTTACCCTGCTCCACAAGGAAATTCAAGAGGTTTGACAATTCATTCTTGACAAATTCAAGCTGGCAGCTATTCATTTCCTTGCTATTCTTCAGCTGCTTTTCTTTGGTCTGATATTTTTGTCCTAGAATTTTGCTGTGGACTGAAGTTAATACTAATTGGTCTTGTAATTTGCTGGCTGCTCTGTTTTCCCACTTCTTCAAAATGAGAGACACTGTGTTTGCTCTTTTCCAGTCTCTGGTACCTCATCTATCTCACATGAGCTCTCAAAGATAACACTAATGGCTCTGAGACTGCTTTAGGCAAAACTTTAAATATCTTGGAATGAAGTCACAGAATGAAGTCCGTCACAACCAGACAACTGAAAACATCTAATTCATCTCTAACTCCCTAACCTGTTCTTTTCTATTTTTTTGCCAAGATTTTGTCCCTTTTCCATTGGTTTTAATAGTTCTAGCAATGTGAAAACAATCAGATTTTTAGTGGAGATTCAATTGAAAGAAAAAAAATAATACTCTGGGAATCTTCCATTAGCAGCTTGCTTTCTTTTAACTAAGCAAAGCAGTGATCACTGTCCCAACTGCCCTCTTAATATACTTTGAGGATGATTCCTCCTTACTTTGAAATCTCCAACTAGTCACACCTCAGTATCTTTCCCTTCCCAATTTTGGCTCTACTTATCTTATTTTTGAGTGTTCATCCTTGGTAGTCTGACAGATTTCCACTTTGATATGTTTCCTTTTTACCTGTGCAGAGCCTACTCTTCAGCCAAGCTGATCTTTATAGTAGGTTCGTCTGTGCTTGTACTGTTATCTCATGTCTTTGAGGATATGGCAGCTAATTTATCTTTACTGTCAACTCCAGAGAGATCTTAGCTATCATTCTCTCAAGTCCATTTTTATTACACGTTTTTTCTCTTCCATCCCTTCACAAAGATTATGAAATCTCATTTCATGCTCAATTTCACCCCAACTTGCCTATTACCTTCATGCTTTTAGCTACTTCCCCATTATTGTCTAAAATCAGATATAAAATAGCTCTTCCTCTGTGTGCTTTTTACGTTCTGCTAGATAAAAAGTAATAAAAATCAAGACTAAAACAAAATGCCTTCTTAGAACTTGTAGAACTGTCCTTTTTTTTTTTATGTTTTTTCTATGTTTGTTTTTTTTTTGGTCCCCAGGAGAAATCTGCTGACAGATAGAACTTCATATGAAAATGAAATTTCTATGAACTTCAAAAATAAAAACAATTAAAAAAAAATAAATCTAGCCCATTTGATTTTCCTTGGTCAGTGATTTACAGTACATCATAGCCTCATTAATTCTGATACATTTTCATCAAATCTCTTCCCCTCCATATTTTAAGGCTTAAGATATGTTATTTCTTTTCCTCAGTATTCTCTATACAGCAATCTTTGTCAATCCCTGCTAAACTTCTCCTTCATACCCCTTGTTTTAAGGTACACTATCAAATTCAAGATGCTTGACCAAAATTTTGCAAGCTTTAAACTTTTATTCATTCTCACATAGCAGTGCCTTCCCCATCTGCCCTCATGTGCAGAGCTCTCACAGCAGCACACTCTGCACTCTACTACTTGCACCATTGTTCCCAGCTTACACGCAGCTGCTGAACTGTGGTCCATCTCTAAGGGCAGGTTCAGGTGTTTCTCATCACCTTGGCCTGAGCCTGAAATATACTCCATTGAGCTGGATTTAGGTCCTGCAGCATCTTCAGATTTATGTTCTGAGCATCATCTGAAGCACATCTGGAGCACCCGGACTGGGTAGTTGTAGAAACAGTAAGATCTGTGTCAGTTTGCACTGGGCACGTTGTACCCCATCCCACTCAGTAATCCCCTCCCAGTGGAATGTGTGTCAGTGGGGCAGCTCAAAGCCTTGCAGAACCCCATGTGCGTGAACCTTTGGGAAGAAAAGCAGTTGCCTAACCTGACCCTGGATATTTCCTCAAAGAGTTGTAGACCAAAACCACTGAAGTACCTTCCGTTCCCTTTAGCAGAGGCAGCTGACTGTCTGGCTCTCCCTGGCCCCTACTGCCTGCTCCTTGCAGGGCTCGATGCACAACAGGGCAATGTTTGTGTTTTTCTCTTACTCCATCACATCTCAAGTGAGCTGGTTACCTTGAACAAGTCTAAGCTACAGAAACACGTACAAGTATTTTGTTTCCTTTTTAATTCAGCTTATACCTATACATACTCTCCCTGTTATAAAACTTTTCTTAGCTGGAAACCAATGAAGTAGCTATCAGATCTTCTTTCATACAAGTTAGCACTTTTATTAGATATTCATTTACTCACTTAAAAGCCGCTCCGTTTAAAAACAATATCCTACCACCACCATCACTGCCTGCATTTATTCTTTTATATAGGTTATTCTTCTATGAAATATTCATTCAAGTGGGCGCTGCTATATTTAGAATGCAGAGAAGTGTTTTATGCACGTACTTGCTTTTGTATTCTTGCTATGCAGGCAATATAAAAAATCCAGCAAACCGCACTCCCATTGTGCTTCAATTCTAAGCTATGTATTTTGTCACATTCTGGCAAGATAATGATTTCTTGGGAAATGGCTTCTATTGAACCCGACTTTAGGTGTCCAACTATCACATTCAGCTTTTTTTTCCCTCTAATTACTTTACTTTAAATTTGGTGTTTAAATTGTTTAAGCAATTTAGCCAAGAAAAGAGGCCCTATCAATCTTTTTCATGTAAATCTCATCCTCTTCACTTGACTAGTAACCTTTCGCAACTATACTCTTGACGTAGTTTTTATGGTACACAAATCACACCAACTTAAAATACCTAGTGTCTTTGCAACACTCATTTTAAGCTGCTAATAAATTCTTAACATAACTTTTTAGCCATGCGAAGCTTTAACAGCTAACCTAGACTCACTTGGTAGATAATTTTTAAAAAATTCACTGGAGAAGTATGGACAATAAAAATATTCATTAAAAGAAAGTCTAATGTTTACTTAAATTATTTGAGGATGGGTGAATGTCCCAAGGCTGTAAAATCTCTTTCTACTTATGTAAACTTTGGAGAAAAAATAGATAAATACAAACTTTGAGTTCATTTATTACTTCAAGTTGCATTACTCTTTTGAGTAATAATGAACATGAATTTTAAAGAACGGTATCATAATTCCCAATATATGCAACTGAAGGGGGAAGCAATATTGATGAGCAGCTGTTATTTTCATGAAATAGTAATATTTTGCTTCACAAACTACCAAGACCCCAAAGAGATTGAAGATCGCGAAACGAGTAACCAGACAAGCCAACAAAGAACAAGAAACCTGAACAGGTACAAGAAGGCATCACAAAATGTAAACAGACATTGTTCATCTCCTCCATCTTTAATGGTAGCTTGAGACTTATCTTCTGAACTCTTATTCTCTTGCATTTTCACCAAAAAGCTCACTGAATTGGAGCAGCACCTGGAATTTTCTGTTTCAGGAAAACAACTATTTGAAAAATAGACTTCAGACTTAAGAAATACTTTCTGAAGCTTCTGTTAGTCCTTTATGCTTAGTTCTGACTATACTGGACAGCTGTATTGAACTTCAGTATTACAGTAAGGAAAACCACTGTAAGATATAAATTCAGGTCCAGAACAGGCCTACAATAGCTGATTTTTATCCTCAATCTAAAATAAATAATACAATAAAAATACTGTAAAAGAAACTAGCGATACGTAAGTAAAAATGGAATAACATTCACTATTCCAACAGAAGGAATCATTCACATGGGCTTCATCATCTGCTCTCCAGAGAACATAAAACATTAAAGTCAGGAAGAAAAAGAAATATAAAAAGCTTTTACTTACTGATTCCCAAAACTAGTATAGATAGCCCAGAAAGAAAAGGATTAACGTGAAAAAACATTTACAAACTACTACGCTGATGGTAGTTCCTACCCTTGAAGGGCTCAGGCACTGAAGCTGCAAAGCCCAGGGCAATGCCAAGTCACTGGCACTCATGGTGGCCTTCCCTTTTAGACTTGAAGTTTGTGCAACCCAAATCTCTTAAGAGCTGAAAATAAGATTGTCACTTCACACATTCAGTGCTTTTCCCTGCTCTACTGGGCACCTGAGATGAGCCCAGTACAGACAACTTAAAAGGTGCTGAACTTTGTGCTAGCTATCTAAACAATGCATTATTACAAAACTAATTTTATCAGAATATTACATATTCTACAACAGAGGAAGAATTGTATCAACATTGGTGATATTGGGGCTTTTCTATTGACTTCAGAAGACGAGCAAGTGTTGCATGGAGAGCCAGTTAAAAAGGGAGAAATGGGATTATATGGTACAAACTGTAAACACAGACATGGATCTGTCTGTAATACACGGTATTGGTGTTCACAGGCTGAATGCCCAAGTCTGCTTCATGAAAGCTAATACTCACTCTCTCACTCTCCCACCACATGGCTTGGGGAGAATCATCCGAAGTTTTTAGACCACTTTAACTCCAGTGCTAAAGGACTGTCATTTTCATTTAACAACTTCCCAGTTCATCTGGGGATTGATTTGATAATCCCCAGACTTTGAAAAAGCAGCTGCATTGGATTAGAAAACCTGATATGGAGTCCAATGAAGTCAGCTGAGCCTTCCTGCAGATGATGAGAAATCTCAGTTATGGTAAATAACTGCAACTTTATAACTTATATAGTAGCCTTTTAGTCTAATATGAACATAAGTATTATAGATTACCTGGGATTTTATTTTTTTAAAATATAGACATATATATTATACTTTTAGTTGATGTTACCCGTAACTGGTGAAAATAAGGACCAGATATCGTATCATCATCTCTACAGTCTTGTATTATGTGATAATAGAGAGATTTACAGGAGATCGTGAAAGAGGTTAATAAAAGGTCAGCTCGAAATGGAATCACATCCCATTCAGAAAAACTAAAGAAACTCAAGATTAATTACATCAGAAAAAACTCAGAAAAAGTTTTCCAAGGAGATCTTTTCATGACCAAAGTCTCAGCTACAGAAAGTTTAAGGCCAGTCTTTGATAAAGACTGTTCTAATCAAACAGCAACACCTTTTTTTCTTAAGAATCCATCTTAATAGCATATTAAAACACACCAACTAACATAACGGGATTTAACAAGCAGGCAAAGAGCATCAAAGAGCTCAGAGAGAAGAAATGTCCCATACTGGAAAGGAAATTAAATACTTCTTGTACATTTTCAAGCATACATCCCATCTGTTTTAGCATTCGAAGTGACAGGACTCTACAACATCTGTTAGAAGACAAATTGCAGCCTAATGGCCTTACTACCATAACAGTTTGGTCTCCTGGAATTCATACTCAAGTTCACCTTTTTTTTTTTTTTTTTTTTTTTTGCTTTTTAAAGGAAAAGCTATTATTTATCATAAAGAGCATCTCTTTCCTGAGGCAATAGAACCTCTGTTGGTTTAAAATTGTAGAACAATGAATAAATACAGAGCCAAGACAACATTTGCAAGAATACAAATTAATCTTATGCACTTATTTGTGAGCATGCGAGATTTCCTAAAGTTTGGACAGTATTTGGATATGAGCCTTAAAAAAAAAAAAAAAAAAAAAAAGAGAGAGAGAGAGAAAGAAAAAGAAAAACTGCACCAAATTCTTGTAAAGGCAATTCAGCCAGAAGAATTTTTCTTACCAGGTGAACACTGAGTCATTATCCAGGAAGGTGTCAGGATCTACATTATCTCATTATATACTGTCTTTTAGGCAATGGTCATTTAAGGTAAGTGATTTCACAAGGAAATCTATAGCTGTAATACAGACTGCATAAGGTGCTCCCAGCATGAACCAAGAGGATTGGCCAGATTCCACTCCCAGCAATTACTCTGTGTCAGCCTCAGAACTCCTGCTCCTATTGCTCAGCCCTCACAGCCTCAAAAAGGCACCATTTTTCTTCTGCACGTCAGTTGGCATCGAGCTAATCTTTGCTAAAGGTTTTCTACCTGAAACTGAAAATGGATCCTGCAGAGGAAAGGGCAGAACAAGCCTCAGCCACAGCCCTGATCCAGGGCATCTGTGGGGGCATGGCCCCTCTGGGTGACAGGCAGACATTCCCACTGTGCCTGGATATCAGCAGGCCTGGAAGTACCCCGTCGTGCCCAAGAGAAACCCATACCTGGATACTGAGCAATAAGAAGCTCTGATGTACTTAAATCGGAATATCCAACAGTCTCTGTGTTATGCAATATTTTCCAAGAAATAATTTACATTACCAGATTGCAGAAACGATTTTTTTTTTTTTTTTTTGGTTCTTTAAATGGTGCAAAGGCAGCTGCAGTCATCAGACAAGGTAAGGCACATGCTTCGTGTCTAAAGTGCGAAAGAGGTCACAGCATTGCTCACCACTCCATGAATAAGAACACAAAAGGGCATTGTAAATTCCAAGGCAGAGAACAAAACAAGGAAGGGAGTCAGGTAAAACTGTAGAAATATTACATGTATTAAGTTTAATACCCAGATGAGAATTAGGTTACTACACTGCCTTTCACAAACTGCTACTTTTTATGTTGCAAATACTTCTCCATGATAGATGCAAATCAATTAATGCTGTCATTAATCTTTCCATTTATATCTTTCTCACTCCTTATGTCTGCTTTCATCGTTGCACTTACCATACTTAAGTATATGTTAAAGAGACTGTCATTTTCCCTTCTGTATCTACTATTTCTTCAAACAAGCACTACTGGATTAAAAAGGAGAAAGTGTGATTTTTTTTTTTTTTTAAATCACCTTTTGTTCTTCAAATAGGAGCAAAATGTTTGTCATATTGGACAAAATTGTAGGTGAATGTACCGTACTGAACTTCTTAGATATGGGAGGACGATTGAATTAATACCTATTTTATCCTTACTAAAAAAAAATTCATTTTTAGATTAAGCAAGACAATACAAGCAGTCTATACTTTAAAAAAAAAAAAAAAAAGGATGGTTTTTTTTCATTAAAGCTTTAATGTTGAAGTTTACAACCCCTGTTAGTTACGCTGGCAAATTTTTAAATAGTTATATGAAGGGACAACTCAGATGAGCAAAGTTAACAGGGCTGGTAACTGAGTTTGTTTGAAAAAGTCCACGCTGAAGAGATAAGAAATCTTATTTCGAGGAATAACTCATTCACCTCAAATCTTGAAGGCTCAAAAGCGTAAGGTAGAAGATGTGCCAGAACACAGGCACTGTAGTTCTCTGCTGTCCTTCATTTGTAGCATATAAGCAGGCTACAGCAGGGGAAGCAGCAGCAGCAACAGAATTGCATCCTAAATGCAAAACTTTTCTTCAGTGTTTGGAATGGTTCTCTTTCCTACCACGTTTCTGATACGATTGTGTATGTTGCACAGAGGCAGAGCAGCAATAGGATCATGTCCAGATTTATCACTCAGTCACTGCTCAGCCTTAGCCTAACCACATGGTTAGCCACAGCTTTCCAACTCTGCAATTGGAGGTGAGGGCTCATTTCCAGCCCAAGCCTACAACATTACCAATTATCCAAAGTTCACACAGTCTTGTATGGCACCGAAGGAAGGTCAAACCCTCAGTCTCTCACAGTATCAGCAATCACCTCTAGCTTCCTCTCCAAAATCCCAACCCCCTAGTAAAAAACAAGTCCAATACTTCTCACTGGCAGAAAGAAACACCCACAATGACAGATCACGTGAAGTATTTGCCTCCACGCCTCTCATGTCCAGGGACTGCCCGTGGCTCAGGAGCAGCACTGAAAGTGAGAAGCAGTACAAGCAAATTCCCTTCTCTAGAACAATCTCTAATTTATAACTGCATTTCACAGCATCACAGAAGAATTAAGATTGGAAAAGACCTCCTTAAACATCTAGTCTGACTGCGAATCCATCACCACCATGCCCACAAAAGGGCAGGGTGAAGGCTATGCTGTTATCCAAAGCCCATCCCCATACAAACAGTGAGTGCCACGAGAAATACTAGGGGAGCCATTTTCAAAAAATAATCTCTCAGAAGAATCCTGACATGCCAAATGCTTGGAATTCTCCTGACACGCTCTCTGCTCTTCCCAGCATTTTGGGTTACCTATTTAGACAGCATATTTCAAATGTTCTTGAGTTTTAATATTGGGAAATAATATGCTGTGCAATGCATTTTAATCCAAGAAACTGCACTGGCTCTTGACTTTTTTCTTTTTTCTTTTTTTTTTTAAGCAAGTACACAGGCTAGATGTTAGGTGAACTTTCTTCTCAGAAAGAGTGGTAATGCTTTGGCACTAGCTGCCCAGGAAGGTGGTGGGATCGCCGTCCCTTGGAGGTGTTCAAGAACAGTGGAGATGTGGCACTGAGGGATGTGGTTAGTGGGTATGGTGGGAACTGGTGACAGTTGGACTAGATTGTCACAGAGGTCTTTTCCAACTGCTATGATTCTACGATTCTAAAGTTCAGAAATGATTGCAAGTTTATTGGCAGGACTTTAGCCCAGCTCCTGACTTAGCCTGATTTTGATGTAGTCTTCTCTCAGAGGCTACGGACAGATGCATCATAAGGAACAGGGGATGCAGAAAGCAAATGCTAGCCACAATGTGATTTCTGGTATCAGTGGGTGCTGCAAGACCCTTCCGATTAAAAGGAATGGGAACTTACAGCACCGCTCCTGGTAGTGTGCTAAGTGGAATTGCTCATACTGCATGCACCAGCTATCCAAATTGTTCTGCAAGACTGATTTACTGTTTCCTTCTCTGGAAGGTATTTATTTACACTTCAATCTGGCCCTGCTTACAGAGGCAGAAAGGTATTTCTCTTCCCAGCCTCCCGTGATTTCTTGCCATGCCAGCCCCCAGAAAAAAAATCAATTTTTATTCTTCTCAGAAGGCAGAGTAAACTGAGGTAGCACAGAGAAAGGAAGGAAGGATTAGTGGCATAAAAAGCAATACAAAAAGCTAATTGCCCTTTCATGTCAATACCCATATTGGCAAAACAACATTTCATTTTCTATTTGAAAGCCACGTGCGAGCAAGTCTTCAGAAACGTACACTTTGCAAATGGCAAAGATAAGGCTTATCCATAAGTTTGCCAGCTTTGGGGAAAGGCACTAAAACTTTCAATGTACAGTCATTAAAATTTTTGAAATCTAGGTCCATATTTTCAGCTGCAGCCTGTGGTTGTATGCTGACAGAGGGGAAAAACAACACATTCATATGCACAAATGCAAATTCTGCACGAACACAGCTGGGCCCATGAATAAAATTTGCATGCACAAATTTAGAAGCGAGTTTGAGTCCAGATGAATGATTTGATCGTAAGAGCTCTAAATAAGCTTTTATGTAAGCAAAGATTGGAGCCGGCAACTATGGGCAAAGTGTATTAGCTGAAATAAATTACCAGAGAAAACAGAGCTCTTTAGGGTAAGGCGGACAGCCCTTCTCCACTTCTCCTTTTGCCGTTTCTGTCTGTGAGATGCTGCAAGTGCTGTGCCAGAGGCTGAGAGCATCCCTTGCACAAAGCTGGACCACAGACACTGCAGAGCACTCTCACTCTGTGCCAAGGAGAATACCATGCAGCAGGGCAGTTTGCAGACACCAGCGCTTGCAGTCATCACATTCTAGCAATGTAAACCTGTTGGAGCAATGGTTACAAGACTTACTCTCTTGTCTGCTCCACAAAAGGCATATGAGGAATTCTTAGGGATGATGCATGCCTACTTTCTTCACAACATGTCATGACGAAAGCAAGGACAGTTGTGGAGGAATGATTGAATGGTCAGGGTTGGAAGGGACCTCAAAGATCATCTAGCTTCATCAGCCCCTATGCCACGGGCAATGCTGCCAACCACTAAATCAGGCATCAGCCCAGGTTGCCCAGAGTCCATACAGATGGCCTTGAACCCATCCAGGGATGGGGCATCCACAGCTTCTCTTTGCAATTTGTTCCACCACCTCACCACGCTCTCAGTGAAAAACTTCCCCTAACATCTAATCTAAAGTCTCCCCTCTTTTAGTTTAAAAATATTTCCTCTTATGCTATCACTACCCACCTGTCTAAAATGTTTGTTTCCCTCTTACTTATGGATGGTGATGTTCAACTGTTTCTTCAAGAGACAAGATCAATCAATTTTTATGCTTAAGGTAATATGACACTAAGAAATATGACACCAAATTCCCTCACCAACCTCAAAATTAGTTTAAGATACACTTAGTACCAAGCACTACAGCAGAATCACCCCACAGGTGACCATATAATGGGGCACAAGAAAGAGTCCAGCCTGTGCAGCACACACAGAGCGAGCCCAGCTGACCTGAGGGGGCTTCTGAGCCCTTCAGAACCTCAGAGCAAGATCCCACCACCTTGGGCAGTTTGCAGCAGCCCTAGACCTAATCACTCTCTACAACTGCATGAAAGGGGGATGTAGTGAGGTGGGGGTCAGCCTTTTCTCCCAGGAAACAGCAATAGGACAAGAGTTTATGTCCTCAAGTTGCACCAGAGGAGGTTCATGTGGGTTATTAGGAAAAATTTCTTCTCCAAAAGAATGGTGAGGGATTGGAACAGGCTGCCCAGGGACGTGGTGGGGTCAAGAAACATGGGGATGTCAAACTGAGCTATATGGTCTGAAGCAGTCACAGGTATGGATTGATGCTTGGACTGGGTGATCTTATTGGTCTTTCTTACCTTAACAATTCTATGATTCTATTCTATGACAGGTTTTCCTATGTGAAGCCCACAGAATGGGCAGAGCAGAGCTGCCACCTGGGGCAGTTGAGGTGCTTTATGGTCACATCTTTGCCAGTGCCCTCAGTTACCCATATACACCTCAGAGCTGCATCAAGACTCACATCCTGCTCAGGCACAGAGATTTCTCCTCTCCTCTAAGAGCAAAGCTCCTTCAACATGTGCCGTCTGCTGTGCCAGCGAGACCTGGCATAGCAGCAGGGTACAAAAGAACATCCCTGACATTCTATGAATATTCATGATTTATGAATATTCATTGAATTAGCATCTTTATGACTGGGCTACTAGATTCACAACTGGCGTCTCTGGAAAGGGGTTATTGTATTTTAATTAAATACCAGACAATTACTAAACAGTTATATTCTCTGGGATTTAACTGATATGAAAGGGATAGGTATAGAGCTACAAACGTTAAGAGCGTCGCTCCCTCCACACACATTTAATGCTAATGGAAGTCATGTGTAAGCACTGAAAAGGAAAAGAATCCTCTATATGAGAAACCAAAATAGCTTCAGATTATCTTTTTAATAGATTCATACTGTGTGGGAACCTTCAGCATTTCCCTGGTGCCTTAGCAGACCAGAATAGCAAAGCAGTTATTATATCTGTCTTCAGCAAAGAGACCACATGTTCACAGATATTTGTACAGCACCTAGCGCAACAGGGCTCTGGTCCGTGCATCTGGCAGCGCTCTGCTGCTTAAATAGCAATAATAATGATATAAAGCAATCTTTGTCAATATCATGAGTGAACAATCTAATCTAGTTATCAGATTATAGCTCATTAAACGCCACACAGAAAAAGGCTATTGACACTTCTACACATTTACCGGCCTAAAAAGAATTTTAAGCCATTAATTGCTTCCATAACGTGGGGTGAATTTTCAGCATGGTGCCTGGAAAATTAGGCACGCAGGCTGTGTAATTGTTAATGGGAATTGTGACCCAATTTTCACGCCTGGCACTGAAAGTTTGCCCCTTGCAAAATATTTACATAATTTGCTAGTGGATTTGCCATATCTTTTGCATGTTAATTTTGCCTTGGTGAAAATTCCTTGAAAAAGTACCGCCATCAGTGTATTAAGTGCAACTTTGGCATTTACGTAGTGCTTCCTCCAAGTTATTCTGGCTACAACGTATAAATCCCTACATGCTGAGCACTCAGGGATATGCCACTAACTGCATATTCACCACAGGGCACATTCCCAACCCATCACAAGGGGAATAGATAGCTGCTCATTGGGCTCCAGACCACTGGGGCTTGAGTTCTGCAGTGCTCACACCTGACCCCATTGCGTTTAACATTAATCAACTTGCTCACAATTGATGTTTCAGTGCAGTCTGCTGGCTGCTCTTTCCTATAGCACACACATTTCGCATCTCCAGCCCCCAGTGCTGCTCCCAGCTGCCGCATACTGTCTGTGACGTGAAGGTGGGATCACAGCAAAGGTTCACGATTTCACACTGCTGCCTCTCTGCCTGGGAGCATAGTGATATTTCACAGGCAGCATCAGCTTTTAGGTACCACTATGTGCCCCTCTTTGCAGCTCTTGCTGGGTTTTTTTGGGTGTACCCATGCCATGGAGAAAGACGGGGCGGTTTTCCTCATTCCCAGTATCCAAACAAACATCCTTTCTTTTGCTCTGGAGGAGAGACAACAGCATCCAGAAGCACATCGAGCCATTTTCAGCCGCTCTTTAGCACTGACACCAGCACAGCTACGGAACAGCAATGAGCTGGAAATGAGTATAGAAATGCAAATAAGCACACTAAGTTTTTTCCAAAGATACTACAGAGGGATCTTTCATAAGGTGAGGTTGCACTCAAACACTCTGAGACCAACTCACAGGGTACACCCAGTTAGAGCTTCCATATATCCCAGCATGAGATGCACGTGCGAGTCTAAGATCAGATCAGGACGTGTATATCATGAATGCAAGCAGCAGGACACACCATGGCTCTTCTGACCTGACCGTATTCCATCCATTTTTCAACTCACATTTATGAGCAAAGTGGCAATGAGCCAATAACCCCAATTCAGCAAATGTCAAATTTAGGCACGGTGACAGCCAGGGACAAGTCAGTGCTTTCCCTAACCAGTGGAAGGTGCTCATGCCAATGCAAGGTCTTCCCAACACTGAACCCCTTTCTACTTCAGCTCCTGCACCACATGAAATGCTGGACTTAGTTTCAGCAAAGAGCAAACCCTGCAGCTGCCTGCAGGCAGCTTGGAGCAGGATACAGCCACGTAGAGCACACATTGTGCAGGCAAACTTCCTACTCAAGTTGTTTGGAGGACACTTTCCCTGTTTTTCCCATCTGCTGCTTTCAGCTCCTGTAGGTACTCATCTGTGAATTTGTTTGCAGATTGGATACATTACTGAATAGCACATGATCCTGAACATCATTCATCAAAGAGGCAGAAGTGGATATTATTTGGCATTACAAGGACTCCACCTGAATGGGAAGGGAAAGCACATAGCCAGCTTAGCATCATGCAACAGAAACAGTTCATGCACAGGCTTGGATGCTCACATGACTAAGTTGGAATGTAACATGCAACCTTGGGAAAGGATTCTGCTTCCCTAATCACCTCATCGTTTTTTCCTCTATTACCCACACAAGAGGAAGATGCTGCCAACTAGAATACAGCTCCTAAACTGATGGGTAGTGGGGAAAGAAAGGATTATCCAGACACTGCATGCAAAACAAGCCTTGGTAACTTGATTCCTCAGACAAAGCAGGATCCTTACTAGAAGTGACATAACATTGCCAGGCTGGGAATCAACTGGAATTATTTCCAGCCAGTTGTACCAGACCAGATCCGTTTGCCTCTAGCAAAGCACAATGCAGACCAATTGTATTTTATGTATATAGTTCTATATAGATATACATGCCTATAATGAACATCACCCACGAAGTACATCATAGAAAACTGTTTATAATATGCTTTCAAATATTCTTTGCAGATATCAGATAATCTTTTCAAGTACTTTCAAGTGAGTTAGGAGTATAAAGCTCTTTTCGAAAGTTGATCTAGACATTTAGGAGCCTGCATAGCATTGCCTTCCAATGGCACTTAAGCTCCTAAGGGTGCCCAAATGACTCAAAAATGAAATTGAAACACCTCTGAAAATGCTCGCCTCTATTCAGAGTGATTCAGCCCAGGCCTGGGAAAGAGTTTTGTTGGTTTGTGTTTTTTTTTTTCCTTAATTATGATGTTCATTCTGTGGCTTTAGGAAAATCATTAGCCTCCCTGCCTTGGTTTCTTCATCAGTGAAACAATTATGCATGAATTCCACAAGCTGTTCTCAGGATTTGACAGTATTCATTAGATTGAATAAAAATGAATGCCCTGAAGTGTCAACCAGTATTATTTAGTCAACAGATAAAAATCAAGAGACTGCAATAAGGTCTTTACTGACTCATAGCCAGGAGAGCCTCCTGTCCATCACCCATTGCCTCGTGCTCCCATCACAAGGTCCCCCTGCCACCCTTGGCATGTCCCTCCTACTGCTCCAGACCTGCAACGTTAAACATCTTCCCCCTCAGATCTTTCTTCCTGTTCAAGACTCCTACTCACGCACGGTTGTCCTGGGTCTCATCCTATTTCACTAGGCAGGAAATGGGCCTTACCTACAGTCCGTATCACACACGATATTCCCTTTGGAGTCAGTGTAAAGTTAAACATACGTACTATAAGCCTCTGTTGGATCAGGGCCTACACTTATAAAGTGCTGCGTAAGCCTGTGTTGCCACAGCATAGAACTGTTGAGCAAATAAAATATTATAAAATATTTTAAGATAGACCTGTCGCTCCATTCACACTGCTCCTCCATGCATCGTGCAAGAGCAATATTAGATACAGAGCTCCCAGATAGGGCTGCAATGGGAAAAAATGCCAGCAATTATTCAAAGCAAATGCAATTTTCACACTGTCGCTATTTAAAACACTTAGAGGAGAAAACAGTTCATCACACTTGGGGGAAAAAAAAAAAAAAGAAAAAAGCGCAATATCTTTTTTCCGCCTCCTCCCCCGCACCTCACACCCCCCCCCCCCACAACTTTTACTTGAAGTGTTTGAGGATCAAGAGATCTTCCCTGCTCATCGTGAAATAAATCTGACATCGCACTCAAAGCTTTTCAGCACTTATCCTGATTATCCAGATAGTAAGAGGTTCTGCAGTGGGATCTGCCTGGGATTAACTGGTTGCCCGTGTGCTGTGTACCGCTTTTTGGTGTCCAGAGCTACAGAGAACAGTCCTCCCCTGTCTCCAAAAGCCAAGTTATGCCATGTGGAGTTATCGAGGTTGTTCTCTATGGCAGAGAGCGTAGAGACTCATTCAACAGATTTTAAAACTTTCATTTCCATAACAAAACTGAACACTTGGATGCCTAAAGTTGGACACCAAATGTGTTTCAGTAGTCAGGATTAATCTCCAGGGGTCATTAATGAGCTGGTACACGATGAACTTCTCTAGCTGGCAGGCATGCACCAGGTATGGAAAGCAGCTGGATCATTTATCTGAACCCTGACTGCTCAGCAGGAGCCAGCTCTGCCATGCTATGCTGAGTCTAAGGGATGATCAGGCCCATGGACACACTGCACACCCTGACTTTGAACATCCCTCTAGCACAGTGAATTACACCAAACACTACATAATCCACATGTGGCTGGGAGTCAAAGAGGTCTGAGAAAAAGAAAAACTACTGATGCAACTAATTCCCCTCAGCCCCAGGCCGTACAATCACACACATTTGGTCTTATTTCAAAGTTTTCAGGACCTTGTGTATCTCTTTAAGCTAGACCCCAAAGAAAGCACAGACATAAAAATGCTGTTCCAAGGCTCAGTCTGTACATAAAGTCTCTTTGAAATCCATTCCCAAACCTGGGATTTACCTTCCTTGCATCTGCCACTTGCAGATCTTGAGAAAACTTGAAAATCATACCACTAACTCAAGCGCAAGGTGTTGTCCGCTGATCTTCCTTTAAACAACAAAGGAAGCAGAGTACCCATGAACATATTAATTACACATGGAGACTTCTACTGTCCTTCTAGAGAAAGACGAGAAGGAAATCGCATGCAACATAACAGCCACGCTTCCTGGTGGATGCCTGGAAGCATTCTAGATGCTGCGCTGACAAAGGGAAATGAGGATTGAACCTAAAGACAAAGGGGAGCAAAGGGACTAAAACGTCTGAAACACCTTTCAGATGTGTATCCACAATGAATGCCAAGATGTTGGGAAGAATTAGTGTGTACGGGAAAATTCACTTCACTTGTCAGCATCCTGTCTCCCCACACCAGCTCTGATAGGACTGTGGACCTTCCTCAGCTCTAACCCCCACATTCAGCAGCAGCTCCAGGCTTACCCTCTCCTACCCTACTCTAAGCTTTAATGTGCCAGGGACTTCAACAGCACAGATATTCTCCCAAATCATCCATGCAAAACACTAGACATTAGAGCAAGTTTAGCAAGACAGCTTCTCTCTCCAGAAATAAGCGTTTTTCCAAAACTGAGGTTCTAGTGTCTCCAGTTATTGAACTAGCTGCAATCCTGTGGCCTTCACAGAGATGAATGTCATGGAGAGAGAGACAGCTACTGGGTATAGTGATGATGAGCTGACAAGTGTACTTGATGACCTTCAAGGTCTTTCCCAACCTTAATGATTCTCTGACTATAAGAGGGCACAGCACTCAATGACAGCGACCTTTTACAATCTTAAAATTTCTCCATGTTGAAAACGTAAGCTGTTTCCTGCTACAATAGTATGACCACTATCGAATCCAATCCACTCTTTATGTCTTCTTGAACATTCGGCCCAAAACAGTTCAGATAACTCAGCTAGAACAATACCGAACTAGCTCCTGCTGAAGCACTCCAACTTAGACATTTCTAATTCTCCAACTTCTAGAGCACCTGGAAATCACTACAGCTACTGCACTTCTCAAAGCACAACCACCTGGGACATGGACTCATGGTTTCATGTACATTCAGAAATAGATACCTTGCATTCTATTCATCAGTGACAAATTAGTTGACTGATTTATCCGCACTCAGTTACTATTCCTACAGGTTTCAAAAAGGGGTCTTCTAAAACAGGCACAAGGAGATCTGGGATGGAGTAGATAAGGCAATAGAACACAGTGTCCAAGGATGAAAAAAAAAAGATTTTGAGAAGATTTAGAAGTACTAATGTGCAGAGGACCGCATATAATTCTTTATGCAGATATTGAAACAATAAAATGGGCCCCAAATAGCTTAAAAAAAAAAAAAAATCAGCAAAGTTGAAATACATCAGAAATGGAAGATCAAGAAATGACAGAATCTGCAACTGTTACAGGTTCTTAAATAAATTTCATTGTCCCTAGTCTCTCCACTGACTTCTCTCCAGGGTTTAGGAGTTTGCTTAGTGCTAGGTCACTGCTTGGTCAGGCTATAACGCTTCATGGTTCTTGACACAGCTCTGAAATAGAAGCTTTTCCTCCGGAGACAGCAAGCAACATGGAAGAGAGAAGTGGCAGGAATTGGTACTTTTTTGCTGCCTATAGCGCTCTGCAAACAGTGCAAGATTTTGGAGCTTCAAGAGCTGAGTACCTGGAGGTAAGGAAAGAGATGTACATATGCAAATTTTAATTCTGAGACTAAATTGATCTCTAATATGCACCAACATGAAGTTCCTCAGAACATGAATAAAAATACAAGTTTAGCCTGAAAACTAAATACTTCCCTTCTCAGAAATACTCCTCTGCTTGCTTACATCCCAGAGCTGAACTCCCCAAAAAGTTTCAGAAGAGAACTGCTGGACATTTTTAAGTCATAAAAGATGACAGAACACTCTTGTGGGTATTCCTGAATTCTACTTTTACAGTGCTTGGGTGATAGAGCCACAACAGCTGTCATTGCAGGAAGAAGGGACTGAGCTTCCCATGTCTAACACGGGCATCACTGCCAGCAGGAACAGGGACACAAAAGACTTCTAGCATTCACGAAAGCAGCTGAAAGGGAAGATAACATCAGCTGTAGTTTAGAAATTCTTCCAATTCTTTGAGCAAGAGACATAAAAAAAAAATATCATTGAACCTTTACCTGTACCGTGAGATCAAGAAAAGGTTTGGGAAATACAAGAGATATGGTCCTGGTAGCCAAATGCTACAGAAGGCTCCTGCAGTCTCCATCTCCACCACCTGAGCGACAGACTAGCAGGGATCGCCAGGACTATTTTTAGCTAACGAGAAATGGGGAAGCTGATAATGTGTTAATCACAGCGCAAATCACGGATGCATACACCCGTTCCAAGGTGTCACGTACACGACGAATGCAAGCACAGAGGGAAGTGGAAGGAATCCGTACACTGCTGTGAGAAGCCTCAATAATAAATGAGAGGAATTGGAAATGCTCCTGAATGCCAGTTTTGAAATATCCATGTAAAAATGCTCTGCAGCTCTCTTGCTTAATCACAGTATTACTTGTCGCTTGTGCTTCTGGGATGCTAACTGGGATTCTTCCACTTATGCTGCAGCCCATCACACACTGGTGAATGACTTACTTTTAGGGCAATTGGAGATATTTATACATGCCAGCTTCCGTGTGTAAGTATTGGTGACTTCACAAGCTTCCAGACATTCATACCAGACTGTCAGAATGTGAGTCACCAATTTAATTGGTATCAGGTGTATATATCAAATGAAATACATGACATTTTCCATTCGAACATGCTTTTAACAGTCCTACCCAGAGATAGAGAAAAAAGCCAGATGTGGTGTTCTGTGCAACAGATAGAAGATGGAGCACTAAGAAACGGGGTTATTAAGAACTGCGTCCTTCACCTAGGAATCTAATAGGATTGATTGTGCAAATACAATGACTGTCCAGTTACAGTGGGATTACCCAGATATAATATATGAGGGGAAAATATATCTTTCACACTTCCTGTCTCCAATGTCCCAGCTTTAATATACCATTAAATTCTGTCAAGATCCCCCTTCAGCATACTGCATCCCATGTGAGGGAGTGCTCTGCCTGGATTTTCTTAAGGTCTTTGTTCTCCACAATGCATTTAAGATGATCACTTCATTAAACAAGTGCTGAAGAAGTTGTTGTTGGTTTTTTTTTTGTTAAATAGTCATCAGTTTATCTATCCATCTATCCAAAAGTGATCTTTTTCCTGACTTGTAGAAGAAAACTCACCTTATCCACATTGGGATGGAGTAGCTGAAAAAATTTCCACTCTGGACACAGAAACGTTGCCTCTTTCCAAGTTCCATTTTCTCAGTTGTTGAGTGATTATCAATTATGTAACAGTGACATTTTGTAAAGTGTCATCTGTGGGTGGTAGTGAATTGGAAGTAAGAGAATGTCTTCCACAGAAATGAACTTGTCAAGGCTGGTCATTAGCTGGGTTTTGGGGCCATGGGAAATGCAGCAGTAACGATAACAATACTTTTTCCTTCCCTCCCACCCTCCCCTCCTCTCAAAAAAGTTCACCAGAAAAGATTATTTAAAAGATTCTGAACACATTAGTGAGATATTCTAGAGCAGAGCAAATTTGTTGTTGCTAATATGCTACTGGGTCGCTCAGGAAACTGATTTTATGATGGTTTTTTGTTTGTTTGTTTGCTTTCCCCTAAAACATACAGAGAACAGTCTAATTCTACACCATCGTGCGCCAATAGCCAGTGGCATGAAGATTGCAGTGTCTGGGACAAGATCAAGTTCCAAATTCCTCTTCTAATTCTTACTCAGTAGAGAGTTGCAACTGAGTATCTCAAATCGTGGGTCTCCGTCTAAGACACCTAGCTGTTTACTCATCACAGATGAGCGGGAATAAAAGGAAAAGATCAGGCATCTACTCTTATTATACTACTTCTTCCTCTCTTTTTTCCATAAATTCCTGAAAATTGATACCTTCAATATTTCATCAGCATGAAAAGCTATTTCCAAAATCTAAATGTGCTCCAGTGCAACCAAACCATACAATGGTTACTAGTAGCTTACTAGCCTAATATTGAGTATATTATTACTGGTTGTTTCATGTAGAAATTTTAATCAGCCACTCTTTCTCAAAATCGGATTTTGCATATTTGATATTCCTGACTGAGCAAGCAGAGTTCTTTCCTGTTGTATGAAGCAATGACACGGATTTAGCTGCATGCTCAACCATGTGATCCAGGTATACATAGAACATCTGCTGCTTGAACTTGCTGCTAGAATGAATCAGATTTTCAGGAGCTAAAGCACCTTCAGTGATACTCTCCCAGCAAAACACAAAGTATTTCTTAGAATCAATATTTGTTTCCAATCTGCATCTGTTTCAAATGACTTGACCATAAGCTCTAAGATTTTCACAGGTCCACGATTTATTTTTTCAGTGAAAACTCTCCCTTTTTTCCTTATTGAGCATTCAATATTCCAGGTATCTAACATGAACTATACTTAAGAAATATTTCACTCTGAACATTTTTGCATTTAAATTCCTGCACAGTATTTCACACACCCTGATAAGGTCTATTCACATTTCCAACACCAGAGATTGCTCTTCAGTTAAAATCTATTATTGTCACTTTACAAGTCTCTCCCATTCAAGAGCTCAAAACACTGTAGAAGAAATTCCCCTGGTACGTAAGGAATTATCATGGTTTTGCCTGCATCTGAGCAAGGAGGGTATCTTCACCATCGCCCTACTCATCCAATGAGCTCCATTTGAATAGGAGCCTCTGTTAGAGTCGGAAAGGCACAGAAGAAGTGTTTGTTCAGAGGATTACCCATAAAGCACCTATTCCAGGATCAAGGCCAGTGTCTTTTTCAAAAACTTTCCCATGGTGATATATCAAATCAGAGGCAGAATAAGAAACAGAACTAGCATCTCCTGACCCCTGCTGCTGGGCTCCAAATGCAAGAGACTATTTTTCCTCCTTTGCAGCAATTCATCACTTCTGCAACATGATGCCTTTGAAAGGCTGGTGTTACATAACAAATGTACATAACAAAGTTAAATTGTCCTTGTGTGAGACATATAGGAGATTTTCATTTTGGGTTCATGTTAAAAAATAATACAAGTTATCTTGCTCCAAGATCTCCTCCATTTTCTAATAACTAAGTCTGGCAACTGTGGTGGAATTGTCAAAGAGAAATAAAGAATGCATTCCTTAAGTTGATTATATTTCTGGGAAAGTATGCGTGCCAGGCAATTAAAGAACTCAAGTGTTCAGTTTATACAACATTGGCTCATCTCTATCATCTTTGTCAAAAATGTCTACAATTTATAGCTTACCACAGGTTACTCAGCTGGTTCAATTTTTATTTTTTTTCTATCATTATTATTAAAAAAATAAAAAGTTGCTACCTCCGAACTTTTACAGCCATGCGTTTTAGCTGCGAGTCCTAAATGGAGTTTTCCGTGAATAATTCAAGTTCCTCAGTTTCTTATTTTAGCATCAAAAGGGTAGTGATACGTGACTAAAGAAAGTCTAGCCAAGATCCTATGGAGCTCTATGTCAATCTGAAAACAAGAGTAAAGATAGAAATACCTATGACAGCAATTAATGAAAATATCATTATATAACTCATTGAAGCAATCATTTAAACCCTATTGCTTTATCTAAAACCAGGAGAGGAAAAAAAAAAAAAAAAAAAGCTTTCAATCTATAATTAAGTAGGTAAAGCTATGAAGAGGTCTACAGCCAATTTTGGAATGCTACTTATTTGGAACAATTCCAATGTCAGCAATGGTGAAAGGATATAAAAGGTGATGACTATATTTGTATTACGTAGCAACGATTTTTTCAAGAACAGTATCAAGAGACAAACAACAGGTTTTTTCCTTATTACATCATTCTCCAGATTGTACCAGTTTAGCAAGTTTGGTCTGAGAAGGAAATGATTCAGATTTCATCACTGCAGCCTAACTCAGCTTTTGTTACTTGTTTGAAAGAAGAAGAAAAAGCGTTTATGCAATTTCTAACCACATCAATTGAGTTAAAAGGTAACTAATAAAAGGTCTTAAACCTATTGCTGTTTATGACCGACGGAAATTTTGCCTAATCTTTACTGGTGGAAGAATAAGTCTCCATATAGATTGGATGTTATAAATCTTAACTTATACGGAACCTCCTGCCCCAGTCGGACACAAAAATGTTTCAACTGATGACACTTTTCCTAAGAAAATAAACTGGATTCTAGACAAGAAATATAACCTATCCAGCACTAACAGAAATCAGTACAAGACTTTTCCAAGTGAGCATTGCATTTCACCCACTGTAAGTGTCAGGAGACAGCTTAGCTTTGTTCTGCAGAAACTTCTCCGGAAGACTTAGGTACCAAGCAGAAAAATTGCAGAGAAATTTACGTATAAATATTGCTGCCCACCTTTTCTGCCAATGCTTGACTTAAAAAAAAGTATTCACCGTATTTGTGCCAGTTAGGAAATGCTGTTACCTCCCTCTTTCCCAGCACACATTGCAGACCACAAGCATGGTAAGTAACACCGGAATTAAAACAAATGCAAGGCACCTTTATTCTACCGCTTAGCCTTGATGCAATGTGACCTCAAATATCGGTCTTTGTTTTCCCTCCTCCTACTGACCTTGGAGCCAAGAAAGAACCTTTCTTGTCAGAAGTTTTAAAGATTTTCCCATATTATCTGAATGGATTTCATTCATTTTACTTTTTAAGGTATGATTTTGGCTTAATTTCATTTAATTGATAAAGCTTTTCTCCACTTCTGCATCACTGTGTCACTCCCCACTAGTCTTATTTTCCATAACACACTGAAGCTAACTCAATAAAGTTGTTACTTGCTGTTCAGCTATGATCACTTTGTGAGTAAACTCTAGCATTTCTCTAAAGGTTGAATGAACGACCACTTAGGTTCATTAAAATGTGCTGTTTCAAAAACATACATATAACATCAAGAAACTGCCTCCTTCAGCTGAAGTAATTCTGTAAACTCTCACAGGTTTAAATACTTTGTCTTACATCTCATCCTACGATTTAACTGCATTGGATTTTGCTGCCTTCCTGACCTAGTAGGTGTCCACTCTCCTTTTCTTGATCTAGCAAGTAAGAAAGCAAAGCTTTATTTTATACAAGTCCTAGGTTAGGATTTTTCCATACATAATCCACTTTCCTGCTGCTTCAATACCTTTTATCTTATTAATCTTTGTGGAAAATCATCAAGAACAACTTTGCTTCCCGACCTCTCCAGCCGTGCCTGGTTCTCACTTTAACCTCACACACTGCTGACTTCACATAATGTATTGCCACATCCCTTTTTCCCTGTAATTCAATTACAGTTTGTATCCCACCCTCTGTTGTAATTCTTTGCTTTACCTATGTCCTTTGCAAATGTCTCTGACCTGCGATTACCTGATTTCCCATTGGTTTCACTAGATTAATTAATACTCTGCATTATGTTTCTCCTGTATGCCCTGAAGTATGGTTCCATTTTCATTGATGCATCACCCATCTTTCCTGCACTACCCTCCCTTCCATGTTTACAAACGCCAAGCCAAGTTTAACCCTCTCCGCCCTGACACACCTATTTAGCCACACACTGAAGAACATGAGATTGTCTTGACCTCCCTGCACTACATAATGCTGGAAAGCATCCATAAAAAACCACCAGAGGCCTTCTGTTGAAGTACTCAGAAGTTAACTTTCCAAAACTCTTCCCTACACCAACGCCAACATACGCCATGACCAAAAGTTTTTTCTTAGCTGTCATCAAATAGGCTTTTTTATCCAGCCAAGAGCTGCTGAGCAGTTTTGAGGTCACCACATACTCATCTGTAACTACAAGTCTGATGATAAAATCTCCCATTCCTGTGTAATTACAATCTCTGAAATGACCTTCATACCATATAATAGTTGTGAAGGAACTTGTCAGATTACTTCATCTTACAGCCATTTTGGATCAAGAAGATAAGGAGTCAAGTGAGCCTGCACAACTACACAACTGCTTCCTTGTGCTCATTAGCCTCAAGTTGCCAGAAAAGCCTTAAAGAGCAACCGCACAGGTGGCTGGAGGATGAAGCCTTGTCCATGCAGGACACCAGAACGGTGGCTAAAGGGTTACAATTGCTCTCTATAGATAAGATAAAGGATAAGAATCAGAGAAGAAGCGTTATTTAGACAAATGAAAGAGCTGGCGCATGGACAACTGAGTGTGAGCTTGTCATGAATGAAGGTAATGCTGGGAGTTGAAGCAAGGTCTCTCCACCATGTCTGACAGTCCCTCAGTAAGAGGTATGAGAAAAGGAAAGTACTAAGGGATTTTTTGTTTTCTTTTTTGTTGTTTTTTTTTCTGTTGTTGTTTTTAATTGTGACATATACAGATGTGTCTACCTCTAATATAGTGAGCTGAATCCAGAAATGCAAAATATCTTTTCCAATCCTTCAGAGTTGTACTACTTTAAAGATAAAGGAAGGGACCTTCAGTATACCAAAAACAAAAATATATATATATATATCCCTCACTCAAAGCACACCCTTCTTATTGATTGCCTGGCCTGTGTACTGAATACTTTTCCTCCCATTACTCTTTCTAGAGTGCTTACACCCTCTGGCATAGCTACTGTGCCTTTCTTTACACTTGACTGCAATAAATGGCTAAAAGCTTAATTCAGCCACATCCAGGTTTATTATATTCAATCCCCTCTAGCAAGCATACTTCAGACAACTTCATTTGAGTAACTGATCCTCCAAAGTCAATCGGGGAACTCCAATGCAAGGAGCAAGCTTGAGGTCAATGCTTCCCAATAGGCAAGAAAGAAATATCTTGACTGAAGTCAATGAGACAATTGAAGCACTTAAGTAAAACACACGTTTAAATGCTTTTCTTTGAGGCTGTAACCCACAAATCCATATGCTGGATTTTAAACAAAAAAATTTCCTTTAAAAGGGTAGGCTGAAATTAATAGACCACAGATCTTATAACAAATATTTGAGTACGCTTTTGAAGTGGACTTAAATCATATATCTTACATTAAGCATAGCTCATCATGAGAGTTGAAGTCATCTCCAGACTTCAGAGATCTTCAGGCTATTGAGCTTTTGCTATTAAATATTTTTTTCCATTTCAGCTGACTAGCACCTAAAGGCTGATTGTGCAGCTTTAACTTGCAGGAAAAAGGGGCAAAGTTCATCTTCCCTTGAGTTGGATTTGTGAATTGTTGTCACATTTAGGGGCATTATCTGATGACTGTTATCTGATGACTGGAGAGTAGGCAACATATGAATCGAAGAACAGCCAGTATACAACTCTAGAAACATACAGATACACATGAGCAAAAGAAAGGAAATCTGGCCATTACTGAACAATCCTCATATTCATATAGAAAAGAATGCTAGCTTTTCCTCCACACAAATTCTTCAGCACAAATACTGCCCAGCCCCCACCTAAAATCCCAGTAAAACAGGATAACAAATGTCAGAGTCTTCCTCCAATGAAAATAGATATCGCTGTAATATTTGGCTCTGTAACATAATTAAAAAACAATTTAAAGCCAGATACTTTGACTTCTTTTGTTGTCTTTCTACATTGCAATCTGCACATAATTAATTTAAAAGAGACACAGTCTAATTAGCTTGCAATAATTTTTCTTTTATGTACTCCAAGTGCAAATCTAACTATTAAGCTGGTAATCGGGGACAGTGAATGAGCACTTGTCCTGTGTCTTAATCAGCAAGTTTAATTTTATACATCGAGGAGAAGAGTTGCCAAGTCAGACACAAAATGGTAGAAAACAGGAAATTCTGTAAAGAAATACTACATAGTTGCTGCTTTGTGGGACTGGTAAGAAAAAGGAGTAAAACAAAGAGAAGCATGCATTTGCATTCAAACAATCTTTAAACGATGCCCCACTAGAAGCATTACATAACCAGTCACAAAGTTTTTGCCTTTGGATCACACTTAAAGTGTCTCATCAAAATTGCATCTTGAAGGAAAGAAAAATCACTACTTATTAAATATAAATATCTGATGTTAAAAACTGCTTTTAGTGTGGTTATGTAATATTTATTGTTCTGTGGCTAAGGTCATATAAAGATCACATGTGACAGGTGATGTATTTTTATTGCTCTCTTTATGTTAAATGCCTCTCTACTAAGATAGTTCAAATGTTCTTGTCTCTTTGTTCTGTAAAGTATTTAAATCATGACATACACAGGAACTGTTATACTCCAAATAATTCAGGAGCCAAAACACAAGTAATATAGAAGTCATCTTTTGCAGATACTAGTGTTTGGGTTCAGGTGGCAGAACTACATTCTTGTTTCCTGTGCCAGGCCATTGCAAAACTGCTGCACAAACCCAGTTCTGATAGCTCCTGGCACGATTTCCTCACTTAGTAGTCTTGGTGGTCTCAACCAAGGTTATATTTATCCACGTCAGAAACTAATGCCCAGCCTGGTAAGACTGCCAAAACTTTGCTCAAGAGTGTGCAGGAGGTCAGGACAGGGTACCACTCCTCCTCACCTTTTCCTGGCTCCACCTGACCACGTGTGACCCTGTCTGTCAAAGCCATGATATCTGTCTGTCTGTCTAATTACCCCAGTTGACACCCAGGGAGGGCGCTACTCATTCATAGAGCAGGTAGGACAGAAACACACTGTGAAAGCATGAGAAACCTCCCACCCCCGCATCGCTAATGAGCTTCAACCCTGGCCTAAAAGCAGAAGCAGATGCTGAACTCCAGGGCCATGCAACCACGGCCTCTGTTGGATTGCAAAGGAGAACAACCATTTGTGATGTTGATTCATAATTACCGTTTCTGACAACTGTAATAAGGACTTTGTAGGTTAACAAATACCCGCTTCATTCTTTGTCAGGAATATTTTGTTTGCATCACTATAAAACAAGTATCAACACTTACAAAAGAAAGGATACCTTTGTTCATATCTGACCAAAGGATTTCTATTTTCAGGGCAGATGAGCCACTCCTTCGACAACTCCTTCGTGTGGCCAGCAAAAATGACTGTACACATACATTTGCAAACTGTTACTAGTGTTTTGATAAACTAAACAGGGTCCAGAGTACTTTCATGGATTCCAAATGAAGAGGGGAGCAGATCTTCCTTCCTTTGAAGTTGTGGCTATCTTCCAAGTTACTTCAAAAGGGAAGAAGTTGGGTACTTGCTTAGAGTTAACAAAGGTATAAGAGTGGAATTTGGCGTAAGGTATAGGAAAACATTCACGTTAATTAGCAAGATAAGAATAAGCCACATTCAGCTCCTCAAACCACTCCACTACTTTTCAAAGAATACAATGTTAGACTAACCTAGTATTTGCTAGCAGTACAGGAGTTTTGAGACTCTACATCAAAGTTTGGGTCTGTAATTCAATGAGGTCAAAGCCTTATTGCCAAGATAGATTAATGGGGCTTCCTGTACGCTTTCAGAAGTGCTCAAGGTACCACTTATTTACATGCATCGATAGTTATTGTATTGTACAGTATCCCACACTGAGAGCAGCCAAAAAATGTAAATGGACTGTAAGTGTCAATGCAAATTCTCCCATTCTGAGAATGTGCAATATGCAAGCTTGGGTTATTTATTAATTTTTGTCATCACTGATTGATATCTTGATTAATTGCCAGAAGGCATTGGACCAGGTGTTAACTATGTGCAGATTGGATGCAGTGTTCTGTGAACTTCACGCTGTATTAAAGGCACAGACATGCCCAGTTGGAGCAATAAGCCTTTGTTTGCTTTGGCAGGGCTCGCAGCTCCCCGGGGCCAATGCCATAAAGAGGTTTCTGTTAGAAGCCGCAGTGCTCATTGTAGAAAAATTGCCCCTCAAAAAATTAGCATGGTACAATGAAGGATGCATAATGTTACGCAAATGACAGCTGCTTAGCCGAAACAATAGCTACGAGATGGCATTTGCCAGGGTGCACATCTCATGTAAATTAACTTACCAACTGTAATAGGAAAAATAAAAGAAGTGAGGTCCGAACCTGTACAGCCACTTCAGGGATCCATCCCAGGCACACAGAAGATCTGAAAACTCCCACTGATATCAAAAAGTTGGGCCAGGCCCTCAGATGTTGCAAGGACCCAGGTGGGCACAGGCTGCCAGGAGCAGCCTTCTTCTTATTAGGGCAGAACGAAGCCTTGGAATTTGTTTTACGAGTGGAAATCTGGAGCCATTTCCCACTAAGGCACAAATCTGCAGCTGCTGACCCTGCACTGAGAGGACACCACCAGACCCCCAGCCACAGCAAAGAGCTACATGGATTCATCCCATATTGCGCTCTGCCTCAGGCGGCTCCAGCTCTGATCCACACCATGTTCACCCAGGGGATGGGTAGAATTTCCCGATTTACTGCCATGAGGAAAGGGCCCGCAAAAGCCAAAACACCACAAGAGGGATCAGAATCAGTCCCTGAGCCTTTGTGCCCTCTGCGCAGCAGAAGGGACATTGTCCTTGTTCAACCGATTAGAAATACCAATCATTGACATCAAAATCCAGCCTTGGAGTGCAGGCTAGACCAGAAAGGGCTATGCAGAACAGAAAAAGAAACAGCATTAGCAGCGAAAAAATGCAGTCTGTTCCATGTTGGGTTGCATTAGCTTTTGCATCTTCAAACCTAGAAATGCTTTGGTTTATTCTGAGCATCTTGCTGGAAAAAGTTTCACAAGAATGCGTGGCAGAATCCAAGGGAACAGAAACAAAGTCATGTGCTCAATATAACATTAACACACATTTTTTTTAAATAGATTTTTTTTTTTTTTTTTTGTTAGCAACCAGATGCATGAACAGAAAGAAACAAGATGCAACCCCAGAATCGAGGGCTGTAAGAGGAAAAAAAACACTGAAATCCAAGCAGAAGGCAACCAATCATTTGTCATTTCTACAGGAAGAAAACAATTGTTTCATATAGGGGAGCTGGTGGGGGAAGGAGGAGAGCATGGAGCACTGGTTTGATTTACATAGGAGTTTCCCTTCATAGTGCGAGGATTAACACAGCCCCTACTGAAAAGGCGGGAGAGCTCCAAAAGCAAACAAGGTGGCGTTTGGGATTTTTTTTCTTTCCTTTGCTTCAGAAAGGGCCCCGTGATATTGCAACTGTTGCTCATCACATTAGCAGTGTGGGAACAGGAAAAAATCCATAGCGTGAAGGGGGAGGAGTGGGGAAGGGGCTCCAGGCATGGGGGAGGGGGACATCGGTTGACAGCAAAGCAAAGCAATTAAAACCTAAAATAAGAGGTGGTTGTGAAATGGTCTTTGCATTAGGACACAGCCAACAAAAATGTTTATTTTGTAACAGAACTACTATGGTCTGAATAATAAATCAAGAGTAAGTAATTACTCATCACCTATTTGGGGATGGAAAAAAAGTGATGACGCCAGGGAGGCTGGGCTCAGCCTGGCCGAGCCTAACAGCCACATTGGAAATTAATGCAGTGCTGCTGCTGGAATTGGGGAAGAGAATTTGCATAATGCAGATCCACAGGTCTCGCCCCAGTCCTCCCAGCTGTGTCCAGTTAGGAGTAATGGGAAGCTACTATAGCTGAATCAGTGCAATCAAACCCATGTCAGAGACCCAATGTTGAGGTGACTCTTCAAAGGTTACGCTCATGTTGGAGGACAGGGTAGTTTCTATGGAGTCACTCCTAAACAGCTCACATCTGCTGGGAAATAAAAATTGAAATTCAACTTGATGACCTAATGCAGGAGCTATAATTAAGGAGAATATATATATAAGTTCTTTGAAAGCAAGCTTTACCTACAAAGATGTTACACTTCAGGGACTAAATGATTCTGAAAGAAACCAAGGGTGTAACAGTGAAACCCTCGATTTTGCTGACATAGTGAAAAGTAGCAGCAAGCATTGATAGGTATGGAGACAAAGAGCCACACGCTAAGAAAACTCCTTTTGGACAACTTCAGCCATAGGTTGCCATACCAACAAGCTTAAAACAAGGGAACTGATGTAACACTACTGATTCCAGTCTGCTGCTATATACCAGCCTACAACTTTGCCTCGTGTTTTCAGAAAAGGTTTTCTGAGTCTTAATTTATATTTACCTAAGTCTTCATCTGTCTTCACAGATCGGTGTCTCATTTTAGACTCTTTCACAGACCATTTTTGGTTTTGTGTTTCAATTTGTTTCATGCAGCTGAAGCTATCTAAGCAGTGGACATTCAGCTCTGCTTCATATTTATAAAACATCAGCAAATACTACATTTCTACAGTGATAATCACAACCAGCAATTACTCTGGGGTGTGCTAGGGCTACACATTAGACCACGTTGCAGCCCAGTTTCATGGCAGACCCATAGAACAAGCTTTAGGTATGAATACAAGGGACACCTAATACAACCCTTCCCAACTGGACAGCTACAACATATGATTTCGTAGACTTATCTCACTGCATCTTAGGAGTTGGCTGACTTGTCCTTTTAGAAACATTTTTCAGAGTTCTGTTTTGCTGATAATTTCCATCTCAACCATAATCATGACCAACCTACCTCTCCCCCTCCTTCTGCTTTTCTGTCAACATTTTTCCTTGGATTCCTGCCCTCCCCCCACCTTTATTTATCACTGTAATTTCTTTATAGACAATAAATAGGTTCCCCCCTTCTTTGCCTTCATTGTACAGAAAGAGCCAAAAGTTTTTTGGCTCCACTAACGAAACACTCTCCTTTTCCCCACACTTCTACACTAACCTTTCTTTGAAGCTGCTCCAGTAAACCATTCTCTTGAATACAAGTGAGAAGAAGTTGCATCTTATTTTGTATATACAAAGCCTTATTTACAAGCATTAAGAGCTCACATCTACTGTAAATAGGTTGCATGCACTCTATTTGCCTTTTTCGTGGTCAGATCACAAGGTAGCTCACAATGATCCTCTGTTCCGCTGTTGTGCCCTGCAGTGGTAGCTGTACTGCCAGGTTGTACAACTATTACTTCTCTTACTCACTTTCTGGTTGATAACCTCCCAGTTTACATCAAGAACTGCTGCTGGTATTCCCAAAGTCACGACCTCACTCTTTGTACCACACAATGTTAAATTCCTATTCACCCAAAACCCAGGCTATCCCAGATATTACAACGCTGCACACATCTGTGCTTTCAACATTCTTGACAGCAGCATATCTCATCAGCACAGTGCCATATTTTTTGCGCTGTTGTCCTTGAAATTCTCTGCTATTTATCTCCTTGGATCCAACAATATTTTCTTCCCTTAGGTAGATCGTTGTCTGCATTGCAATACTAAACCTTACCTTCTTCACCATAACTAACACTTTCCTAGGGAGTACTGCACTAAATGCTTTACTTAAAAAACAAACAAACAAACAAACAAACAAAAACACAACACATTAAATCTATCACATTAGCCTTGCCTAAAAGATCAGTTATCACATGAACTTCCTTTGTTAAACGTATACTACATTTTATCACATTCTCCACTTACTGCATTGTCTAATAATACTTTCCCTCTAAATTTGTTCCAAAAAGCTTCATACCTCTCAGACCAGACTAACAAGTTTGTAGTTGCCCAGATAATTTTTCCACATTTCCTTAAGTCTATGGGTAAAGCATTTGTTATTCCACAGTCACAACATCAGTTTGACAAATGCATTAAAAATCCTCACTCTTGGAATTCCACAGTGCATTGCCAGATTTTTCAACTTTTTTTTTCTTTTTTTCTTTTTTTTGGAATGCAGACTATCTGATACCTGCATCCTGAGTGCAGTAAGTTCTTCAGTCATGCTTCCACCTCAGATGTGCCAGTTCTCACTGTATGCACTTGCTCTCATTAGGCGTTTTGGTTTCACCTTCACACTTCCAATTATCACCCTCATGTAAAAACTAGAGACAAAGTATCAGCTTGTTTATTGGGAGACTACAAACTTCAATTGCATCACTGAGAAGCAACCTCACTTCCTCGTTCCTTGTTCTGCTTTATTTGTATGGCTAAAGAAACTTTTACCTTGTAACTTCCTTTGCAAAGATGAAGACAGCTTGACCTCTAGAAACTCTGAAGGCAGTGCAGTGGCTCAAGAAATTTTTCAGTAGTCTGTTTTATTCATCTATATATTGACTGAGCTGCAGAACTTTTAGGTTTGGCAGAACACATGGAAGAAGGGATTACTGTAGTACACCGCAAAAAAAAAAAAAAAAAAAAAAAAAACAGGAAAACACTGCCAGTTCTCTAAAATTGTGTCTACTCTGTAGAATTTAGATGACAATTTAGTTATCTAAAAGGACATTAAAAAGTCTAATGAAAAGCAAGTATGAAAAGGATTCACTGCAAGCTGAGTGCAGCCAAGTCCTAAATTATCATTAGAACCTTATTTTCCCTCTTGAAATCGTGCTTTGACAGCATGCACATATGCTCAGAAGCACTGCAAGCTTGTAGGAAGCAAAGTAATCTGTGAGGGAGGTAGCTTTTAGGGCTGACTCCCTTAACATACGTCACTCATTATTACAGCATTGCTCAGGCAGATACAAGGTGAAATTATATCCACAAATACTCCTGAGATATCTGAGCTTAAGGATTGTGGGTTTACTCCATCCCATACGCTTTTCTTCTCATTTTCAGTCATTTAGGATGAATAAAGCTTTGTTTTATTGCATTACTGAACAAATAGGATGAGAAGATCTGTGGGAATACTTGCTGACTCTTTCATACCAATGGTCCCTGTAAAACTAAGGGACGAATAGTTTGCCCTTCATTAGCCTAACCAGAGTCAAGTCTTGGAGCAAAAAAAAAAAAAAAAAAAAAAAAAAAAAAAGAAAACGTTTCATAAAGGTTGGACTTCAGACTTAGACCGAGATTTCTGATAGAAGATATCTGTGTGCTGTTTATTAGCACCTTTGTTCACAGCTACCTGTATAGTGCACAAGCAAACGTGGGAGTCATTGGTACAGGCTGGCAGTTCGACATAAGTTTAGTTGATGTGACTTCAAAGCATCCGTTCCACTGCAAGGTGACACGAAACAACATTCAGGGAAAAGGAATGTTTGATCCAAGTATTGTTAAGACTAACATGCACATGGGTTGCTCATCTATCTTACAGCACCCAGAACTGTTCTGAGTTTTTAGCCTTTGGGATAGAAGCAGGAAAGAGGAAAGCAGCTGTTCCCCCTACCTTCCAACTCCCATAGCGGAAAAGCAAATTGCTACACTCCAGCCTCAAGGATCATAATTATATATAAAAGACTTTGATGGTGAAATCCCAAAATAAGAACCAACCATTTGCAAACTCAATATTTATCAGCAGCTTGGACACCATCCAACCCTCCTAATTGAAGAAGGCAACATCTGCAGTCATTGCATCCAGGTCACCTCTTGCAGGGACATTAGCACAGATGCATCGACACATGGACAGGGCTGCTCCTCTCCTCTCTTACTTCAGCTTCGCTCTCACTTTGGTTGAAGTCATTAGGCTGAGAGCCCTAGTTAAGACAGTCAAGCTTCCCATGTACTCAGAACCGTGCTGCAGAGAACATGAGCATTACTAAAAGGGTAGCTTTGCAAGAACTTCATTTCAGACAAGTAACATTATGGACATTCCAGCAGATATCCAACTTCTGGAGGTTTTCCTCACCCTCCAGCATCCTGGCTGCATATCTCTCCCTTGCATGCCAACTCCAAGCATGTTTGTCTGAACATGTCAAGGTATATGTGACAACCTCAGTCTGATCACAACATTACTAAAGAATTAGGTACATCAACATGAACATACCACAAAGGTGAGATCACCCTCTTCTCAGTTAGCTCAGCATGCCAAAGTGTGTGCCAGGCAGCTGTGAAAATCCCAGGAGTTTTATGTGTAAACTGGCAACTGAACATGCCCACATGCTGCCAATGCTTTAGGTCTCACCTAGCCTGTATTTACAATGGCATCAGATCATCACCAGTTGCAGGAAGGCTATGCACAAGCACCCAACTATAGCATCAATGTCCTGCTCCATCTGCGCTGAGTTGCTTGCATAGACATGCACGAAGTTTAATATAACCACCATTAGTAACTGCATGGAAGGCAGAAAATTTAAAAGCAAATGCTTTGTCTCAATGCTGTTATAGACTTATTTCTACTACATGGGAAATGCCAAACAAAGATACCAGGTGAGGGTAAACTGCATGCTGCAACCAAGTGCCTCTATACAGCTGCAGCCCTAGTTTAGAGAACACCTCATTCTAACTCAGTATATTGTATCTAAAAAAATCCGTGATACTATTTCCTTCTAAGAAAGCCTTACAAACAGGCTGGAAACACCTTTACATCAGGGCATCAGAATTCCACATCAGATGATACCTGACGTACAGTTCAACTTCCCTGGCAATCCTACATTTTCACTTCCTCAAAAACACTGAAATTTTGCTTGCTCAGTCCCAACCCAAGGATAAATTGGTCTGGAAGTCACTGGAAGATACTTTCACTTGTTGGAGAATTATAGGAAAGCAGGGAAAATGTTTTAAATAGCAACAAAGTTGAAGCTAGTTTGCCGAGCAGTAAGGAAACCCAGCAGAATAGAAGAAAAACCCCCCAAGCTCACTAGGCCTCTCAATTGCCAGAGGGAAGGAGTAGGGGAAGGACAGCATTAGGACATTAAGGGGAAAACTGAATCACATGAATAGTCTTAAAGTCATATCCCAAGTGTCACAGGTACTTAGGGATCTGCTTCTCTTCCCTTTCCAGCCTGGGAGATGCTGCTAAGCGAATATGCACAGAAGATCGAAATACTGAAATACACTCAGCCTTAATCTGCTGCTGCCAGAATCAGAAGTTTTTCCTAATAGCAGCAACAGAGAAGTACTTCTGAAGTCCAAAAAAAAAAAACCAAAAAAAAAAACTATCATGAAGTTCCGTGCATTTGTGATATTTTTAAGTTCTGCATTACAACAGCGTGAGCACAGTCATTGCTACCGCATGGATAAAAGTTTAGAAGTTTCAAAATCAGGAGTTAAAAGAAGAACAAATTGTATTTCTGGAGATAGGGATAAAAACAAGCTATGCTAAAGTTGTTAATTTAGCATTAGACAGGCTTCATTCACTGTCAATTTTTCAAACACAAAGATTTGATGTGTATGAAATGGAAAATAGGGTGCAGAGATAGGACTAACCAGCACATCATCTTAAGAGTGTCAGCTTAGTCCCAAATATCTTAGCTGAAGATTGATAAACATCAGGCATTAGGAGGCTTAAAATTAGGCCCGTTTCTCCCTTCAACATGTGAAAATTAAAGTGAGCTCTACCATAAATAACCAGCACTTTCCAGTGATTACTGCCACCCTATTGCATCCAAAAATATCTGAATGACATCTCTCTTCACTCTCCAAAGGTAACTGCATCTTCATTTTGCCTAATGCAGCTTTAAAAACCATCATACCAGGTGCCTTATATTTGGAAAATCTTGAAAGCTTTTAGATGTACAAACACCCTTCCCACCACTCTTGGCTTATCTTTTATTTACCCTACTGGGTATGCAACAATTGATGCTTCTTCAAAGCAAGGACTTCCCAGCTGATTAGCTGTGCTGAGCTGGCTAAGCTTATTAAAGGTGATTAATGCATTCAAGTATTTTTCCCCCCCGCTTGTTAGTTCAATTTCTTGCTCATTATGCTACTGGTCTTTTAATATTAAAACAGACCACCTGGATAGCAGAGAACTTCATAATCTCAGTCCAACAAGATCAACACCTGTTGTACATGTAATTAATCATAAGGTACTCCATGGCTGTACTCAGTTAAAATGCTAAGACCATCTAACAGAAGCAGTACATCACATTAGCAATCAGCTTTTCAATCCTTAAAATGCAGTTAAAAAAAATTCAGAGAAGTGAGTCAGTACAAAGGGTCTCATAATTATTCTCTCTCCATATTTAGGAGTCCATATGGCATTTGTGACGTATAAAAGTCAGCATACAACTTTCTGATGAAAAATTCAGTTCTAAAAAAAAAAAATTCACATTCTCCTGGAGGCTGAGAAAAATCAAATGGTCTTTCTGTCAATGACATTTTCCCTCTGCATGAAGAAATCAAAGAGAGCTTTTGGATATTACATACAAAAAGAACTTAGAGGTTCAATATACTTTACTAGTCTGAACACGGATTGGGAACCACAAAGTCCAATCATATCTCTGTCCTTAACTCACCGTGTGGTTTGGCAAGTAGCTTAACTACTTTGACTGTGTTTCTTCATCTGTACAATGTGGGAAAAAAAATACTAACTTGATTGGAATTTTGCAGGTTTTAATGTATATAACATGACTCCAAATACTAAAGCCTTGCATGAGGTTATCAGCTTAGCCATAGTGCATTAAAAGGGAAAAAATGTGTTCTTTTCACTGTGAAAAAGATTTCCCTCTGATCCACAAGGAGGAGATTCACTCTAAAAGATAAGACCAGAAGAATGATAACTGTTTGTTTGTTTTAAAGAATTACAACAGCATAATACATACAGGAAAAACGGAAGCTCCGCGATACCAGCAAACAAACCACCTTGTGCAATGACCCAAAAAATCATCGCTAATCCTAAAGCTCAGGATGTCAGCCTAACACATAGGTTAGGACAAGAGGTAACGCCCTCAAGCTGCACCAGGGGAGGTTCAGGTCTGATGTTAGGCACAATTTCTTCTCAAAAAGAGTGGTGAGGGGTTGGAACAGGCTGCCCAGGTAGGTGGTAGAGTCACCGTCCCGGGAAGTCTTCAAGAAAAAAGGGGAGGGGGGAGGAGGGGGGATGTCCAATGAGCCTAGAGTAGCCACAGGTATGGTTTGATAGCTGGACAAAATGATTTTATTAATCCTTCCAACCTTAACGATTCTATGATTTTAATAAATCCACCCGAGATTTCATACTAGGGACTTCAGAAAGGCAGACTAAATGAAGAAAGACATAAAAACAAATCAGAACCCCCGATCCTGCTAAAGGCCCTCAAGACTGACCAAAACCATATGCACTATGCACAGTCCACAGCCAGGGGTGGGTTCTGGATGGTCCTTGAGGCTGAATGCAAAGATGATGCCTGTGTTAAGTAGCAGTAGTTATGCTTTCCCTAGAGAGATACAGGTTCTTAGGGGATGAGGAGTGTTGTGGTTTCTATCACATCATGACCTTCAGCTGAGCAGGTGCAGAGGGGTTCATCCCAAGATTACAGGTTCCTTTATTGCCAAGAGCATGCAGGTCCAACCTCGTACATGAGTTAGATTCATAAATCTGTCCTGCTGAACGTGCAGCCCACACTGCCAAGTCTAACAATCCTAACTGAAAATTCATTCAAACTTATTCAGACCATATGAAACATAGAACAGAGCAGAAAAGTCCCAAGACAAAATAACCCACACTTCCTTTCCTCCTTGTTCCCATCCATCCCATTTTCTGATCAGTCACTTGCTAATTATTGTTCCCCATTCAGTAACTTTGATTAAGATTTTCTTTCACTAACAGCAAGCTAGAAATGGACCCAAATTATCTTTCAAAATGTGAAAGCACTTGTGATTTGCTGTGATTTCTGCCTCCATTTTTTAATTCTGTGTCTGTATTTTCTGTTCATAGACAAATTTCAAGAAAGCTGAGAGATCCACAGATACACACACGCCTAAAAGCAAGTAGCTGAGTACATAGCTGATTTCAAATGGCTCGATGCCTTGCCTCCAGACTGAGAGAAAGCCTTTAGGCCACATAATAGTAGAGCAGGACATATATCACACAAGCTGAGGCAGGCAGAAGGTCCCACCCATCCTTCCTGAACAATCCTCATTGTTATCATCTGCTCGGCACCGAGCTGCAACCAGCTCATTACTACATCTGCCAAGAGCTAGGGAAGCAGAGGAACATTTGAGCACAGATCCAATGAGAAGAGGATTAGAGATACAAGTATCAACTAAGCTTCAGTGATACTGCAACCCACATCATTTTCATAACCTCCCATCTTGGATGCAGGGAAGGATGAAGAATTTGCAGTCTTTGGGATTTACATGCGGCAAGATTCAACTCCATCCTTTCCACAGCATCTTGTTAAAACTGAATTATCCTCCTAATTAATTACAGCAGCAAAGACCCTAGTGCAGATGGAGCAGGAATGGCTTCTGAGGATCACGTTGTGCCAGACACTTGTAGCAAAGATCGCATGTGCAGACAGACACACTCCTGAACTCTGACTGGTGCAAGAAGTGTCTGGGAATCTAGACAATTCACATTGGTTTCTGCAGATGTCTCACTCGTTATCTAAAACAAAATGATATCAAAAACCTTGTCAAAAACCTTGGTGTGTTTAATTTTCAGTTGCCAATTTCAGTTTTGTCACTCTCAGCAAGTTATGGCTACGCTGCCAGTGCTGTCTGCTTAATCCCACTACAAATTCACCCTTCTGTGTTTGGGAGAAACACGTAACCTACGTAACACAAAAGCACAGTATTTCCATACTCCTCTGGCCAGTCTAGGGCTTCCACAACTCCAAAGAACCAAAAATATCAACATCCAGCCATATTTGTCCAAATATTACTACTATTTTTAAATAGACGCTGTCTGTCAATGGCTACTTCTCTACCTTTCCTGGTTAATTGCCTCTCCTCACTTGTATGTTTCTTCCTTCCCAGAGGGACTTGGGCTTTCCTGCCACCTTTAAGCATCACCAAGCATGCCAGGAAACGTGGGTGGACCATGCACTGATAATACCCAGTTCTGGAAAAGAAAGCATTAGCAATGCACATGCAGCCATGAATCAGTTATGAACCGAACTCCTGCTGGTGCAACTAGAAAGCTTGGGGTACGCTGCATTCTTCAGCTATATTATCAAAATACTATTGTAACACAATAAATGTCAGGGATGGTAGAGGAGGAGAGATGCCATTTGAAGCGTTTCAGAGATGCACTGATTCTTTTTACAGATGGAAAAAACACTGTTTTGTATTTCTCCGCATCTTTTCCCAGACAGATTTTCTGTTTGTTGCTGATAAAATGGAATAGAAAATGAGAAAAGATTTGCAAGCTTTTCACATTTCCTTAGAAGTTTAATTTGGAAAATTTACAGCAATAAACAAAGCATTTCACTAAATCTAATAAAAATTTTTAAAGAGATTTTCGCTGTAAAAGATGAAATTTTTCAGAAGAACTGCTTATTTGTACTGTCCAAGCCAGACTATGGTATTTACCCTCTGCCTCCGGATAGCTCACTCCTACATTCTGATTTCACATTTGGTAAGGCATTGACTTTAATTTCATGAACTGCTATTAAAAAAAAAAAAAAAGAGAAAATTTACTGAACCTTCCTAGCCTTCGTTAACTAGCCCGAAGTCTCTCCCCAGCTGCCATCTTATCTATTCTTCCCACCACACAACTTTCACTTGCCATCCCCAAAGTACTCCAGCTCCTATTTTCATACACCTGCAGCTATCAGAATCTTCTCTCAAGTGCATGTCCAACGCCAATAAAACAGTGTGGTCACAATGATACAATTGCCCGTCCCAGTGGATGGCAGGAGGAACAGTGAGGGGACAGAGCACCCTGCACCACAGCTCCCATATGGACTAGCGTGGCAGTGCCTAGCAATTTGCTATCCACGGAATGATGGTTTAGATAGGGCACAACGTTTCCAGCCCAGCTGACAGTCATCACCACGCAAGCTACCAGCCGCCGCCACCACAGCCCAGGGATTCAGCAGAGAAATCAAGGACTGAGCTACTCCTTCATTTTACAGATGGTTCATTAACTGGGTGGAAGCACACGAGAGCACTTGGAGAGCGATAGGAAGAGGCAAGGGGCAAGCGAATTAGTCTGAAGTTGTTTGGCAGCAGCTTCCAGAAGAACTAAAAATCGCACACAGCAAAAATAGCAAGGGTGCATTTGCCAGCTGAGAGTGGCCATGCGCCAAGTTTGAGGTCTTAAAAATTAACTGCTTTTGAACTATACAAGAACAACAACAACAAAGATCTCTTATTTAAGCTCAAAAGATTTTTCATGCCTATCTAAGCTACTAATGAGTAAAAAGGAGGAAAGAAAGATTCTATCTGCAGGCTGAGAATCAGAAGAGTAAACCCCTGAGCAGTATGTTTGATTATATATTAATATTAGGGGCTTAATTACACTAAACAAAAATGAAGCATCCATTTCAGCTTCCCTAATAAATAATTCACTTCTCTCTTTCTAGGAGTTCTCACATATCTCTATTCAAACAACTGCTCAAAAGTACCATTTAAACAGACTTTCTCAGGTCCATTCCTAGAGCAAAAATACCAAGTACCAATGAGAAAACTCCTCTGCAATAGAAATAAATTTAATATTCTTGAAAAATTCTTTGAAAGTCACCTTTCACGTCTGCTAATCTGTGTGCTGTTTCTAAAACACTTCTATTTCAGATTTCAAGCACCCCTACAACATATCATAGCTTGCAAAGATTACAGAGCTCAAAAGTTGAGACCTTTACAATATAAGGGCTTCTGGAGTCACAGAGTAACTCAAAATACAATGCAAGAACCAGCTGTGCTTTCCACCACCGCCCTTTTTTTTTTTTTTCCTGAGACACATTACTTCTGTATTTTTTAACATATATATGTATACCTGTGTGTCTGCACATATACATACACGTACTTCAAAAGCCTAAGCTTCAAATAATGGATGTTACAAATGCACAGCTTGAGGCAGTAGTATGGATTGACATACAGAAACCTGAATTTTTATCACAATTTCTTTTTTACTTACACACATACGCATATTCATGCATCTATTATACATAAATAGAATTTGTTAACATCTTGAATTGCTGACCCAATACCAGAATTACTAGCATCTCCTCTCACAAAGGACACTGCAGAACCCTTTCAGTTTCTACTTTCAGTAATTTTTCCAAGCATTCAAGACAACATTTTGGATGTTCAGCTGTGATTACTTTGCTAAAATGTAATGCTACATACATTAACGAGTTTAATTCTTGGAATGCCAAAATGGTTTCTCTTTCTTTTTAGCCATAATTTGACAGTGAGAATTGCGAATTTACCTCCCTGCCAAAATAAGTTTACCTCCTAACCAAACAGGGCGTTTCTTCCACAAAAAGCCATGAATGACTAACTATGAAAAATGAAAGTTGGCAGGCAGCCTTTCTGAACTGACCCCGCCAGAGAGAGTTAAGCTGGGTCAGTATACAAGTGGCAGAGGAAGGGAAGGTTGGTGTTTTTCCAGAAGTGCAGCCTCCCTTTTCCACAGCCAGCAGCAAAGCAAAGCTCCTGTAACACGTTTTTGAAGATCACTGTGTTGGAGCTGTTTGCAATAGGCAAATATTTCATTTTTCACTTCCACGAGCCCAGAGATGCAGGCATGGATGCCCAAGCCAGCTCCCATTCTGCCTGGATTTCTCTAGCACAGTTGATTATTCTGCTCTAAAATGATGTGCAAGTTGCAACTGCACGACCTACCCCAGCACTGGCTGCATTTCAACACTCAGCAATGGCAGCCATTTCAAAGCTGGGTAATGGGAAGCATTAGCAGCCCTTGACAGCTTTTGCTTTTGGAGAGCTTTTGAATACGAGGCTGTGTGTCCCACTATGGGAAAGAGAAGACAAACTAGAGGTTAAACTCTTCCCTTCCTCTAAGCTATCCTTGCTATAGCACACACTAGGTTTCTCCATTTCCCCCTTCCTATTTGAGTCTTCTTATCCCTTTACACCCTCATACAGCACATCTCTACCTCCCCCAGCCCCGACACTCACTTTATCACAAGCATGACACACAAGTTGAAGGCAGGAGCACGTGGGTGTGGTGGGGACAAGAGGCACACTCTGAATCTGGCAAGCACGATGTAGACCAACTCCTGTGATCCTTTTCTCGTGGCTGCAGAGGACTTCATCACAGAAGGTTTTTAGATCTTTTCAGAAATGGGACAGTACTGCCCAGCACTCAGAAGTCAAAGAAACTTTCATATTTCCCTTATAATTCACTGAATTCACGCTGCCTACAATCACTGACTATTGTCAGCTGATTTGTCTTTCTTAATTACATATTTACAGTGGAAAAGGAAAACAAGAGTTTGTTCTCACATCTCTGGTCCTATCACATCAGAGCACTTATCTCTTACCCTGCGCTTACCTAAGCTGCAAGCTATACATTCAGAACACTGTTTTGTTCAGTGTAGTACCTCCTTGAGAGCTCAATATCTCTTGACAGCATAAACATCTACCAAAATTAATGAGATGGTTTGGAAGCTGCCTGTGAGAAAGCTGAAAATCTCACCAATTAAAACTTGCTGAACTGGGAGTGTGGTGAGTTATGACCGATGTGGAAGCTGCCACTACTTGCAATGCAACCTTCTTTCATTACTGTGAATGCATGCATCTGGAACCATGGCTTTTATTACCAGCAGCAATTGCATAAGCAGAATATTCCACTGCCTCTACTGAAACTGCTTAAAGAAATGAGAAATTATTTCCAGCAGGCCAATGGCTAGAGAAGCACCTTATCTTCATCATACAGTAAAATACACATTAGAGGAAAAATAAATAAATAAATAAATAAATAAATAAATAAAGCAAGATGCGGATATCATTTTCAGAAGACGCTCACAATTCTCTCTCCCACTTTTTCTATTACCAGATTTGCCATGCATCTATTCACTCAGGATCTCAGAATGCTGTAGCTAACTTAAAGTCCAGCATCTCCAAAGCTTGGTCACCTCAGACAGATGCTTGAGATTCTACAAAGCACAAAACTTTTGTCTTAGTTAAGCCCCTGGAAAACCATTGTTGTTATAACTTCTCTAGATAAAAAGTGTTGTGAGTTGAGTTTGGGACAAGTTTCTCAATAGGAGAGATTTGTAGGTTCCTCTCTTTCCCTACAGCCATTTCCGACACAAGTATTCCAAGAAGATCTACCACAAGGAAATAGGATTAGCCAACTAAGAAGGAGGTACAGCAAGTAGGACAGTCCAGACAAGGAGACAGAAAAAGGTGTCCATTACGCAGTGCTTTGAGATGGCTTCCTGAACACCTGCATGGCAGCAGAGGAATCTTGTGAGCAGCTAGTATTTCATGCTATAACAATCTACAAAAAACTCCCAGAAAAGTGTGGGGAGACATTGGAACAGGCTGCCCAAGGATGTGGTGGAATCGCCATCTCTAGAGGCATTCAACAGTCTGTTCAACAAACAACTGGGCATGGTAGGGATGGGCTGACAGCTGGACTGGATGATCATAGTGGTCTTTTCTAAACTTAATGATTTACTGAAGACACCTGATGAAGAAACAGCCGCATCTCAAGTAGCTGACCTCTACCAACAATTAGACTAATGCTTGGACAGGTCACTTTCCTTTCTACTGTGAGGAAAGGAAATAAATGAAGAATGCTTCTCAGGTACAACAAGTGGTGTTCCAGTCTATTCTCAAATTTTCTGACCCTCCTTCTCAAGCTTTTTTCCTCTTATCATAATAACGTGACATCCATTACTGTTTTGTCGTTAGAGTGAAATGCATTAACTTACTGAACAAATTTCAGTTCTTCATGAGTTGTCTGCAGTCACGTTTGTGGCTTTCTTTAAAGTCACTCAGCAAATTCTTTATGTGAAAAAGAATCACACCAGTAGGCAGCTTGTGCACAGATTGCTAGACACTTGATACTTAAGTCTTTTTGGTCAGTTTGAACAGACCCATTTGTCTTTTTTTTTTTTTTTTTGAAAGGAAATGTTTCTCAAAAAATAAAACAGATTAAAGGGGAATCATGCATATTCACAAATTCACAGTTTGTTCATAATGAATATTTTACACAAGAAAATCCGCTCCAACCATTCATCTAAACTTTATAAGAAAATGAGCCCTTCTTAAAAAGAGTAGAAGCAAGGGCATTTTCTGAGAAGCAGCAGGTCAGTTGTAAAGTAAAGGTAAATTTATTCTGAAAACCACAACAGCTCAAGGAACTCCAGTTTCCTATGAACTACTTCTTTTTATTTGATACCACCTTACAGCTCAGCTACAAGCTAAGACCAAAGAGATGCATTCAGACTACGAGTAACACTGAAAGCTCGTTTTAGATTCACGACTCCCCTTTCCATCTGAATTTCTATCTCGGATATGTTTGCATTCCCCTTACGCTCTGCATTCCACTTCTGAAAAGGTGGTGTTTCACATGTGGATGAAATGACAATACTACATGATCATTCCTGCCGAGTATGCATTTATTAAAAAAAGACCTTCATTTATCAGCAGTTAAACTTATAAAATATGAGGCAATCCCTTAAGGCTCCAGGGAAGTTCTTCTGCTATGCTCTGATACAGCAACATCATGTTTTTGCTGTATCCTGATAGACGGGGAAGATGTTCCATTGACAGCAGAAGCCTCATAGTGGTTACACCTTTCAGCCGAAGGCTGATCAGAATGGAGTATCTGCTCTTATCTGGAAACATCAGCTGTAAAGATTTCAAGTATACATGTAATTTTTATGCAAGTTGAGCCTTCACTTGTAGCTACTTTAGCACTGACAAACATCCTCTTTAGTGTATTATTTGCAAGGTGGCAGCTGATCAGAAAGAGCTAGATGCACCCTAGCAAAACAACAGTGGCACCCTGCTTGCACTGAGGGTCAGCTTTCTGACCGTGCGAGATGCTCTGTTGCAGTGTGATTCCTATTGCATAAGTCAGCTCTTAGATTGCCTCGCTGTTGTCAGGGGATGTGCGACAGATTCACAATTTTCTGTGCTTGACAGCCAGAGTACTTGTCACTTAGTTCCATCTGGTAGAGAGATAACATTTCATTAATGTTCATGCTTAACCTTATAGCTCAGTGCTTTGACTCGGCAAAGTCCTGAGAATCTCGAAGAAGGTGCGGAACCCTCAGCACCCCTCTAACTCCACACATTTCAGCTGCATGCAGCATCAAGCCTCGGCTTTCCCTGGGAAAGATGCAGCATTTCCTCCCCCCGGTTCACTTCTGGATTCTTTCAGTTTTAAAACTCTCTCACAGAATAAAACTAAAATCCGTTGTAATTGGCCAGGTTGCCATTCTCGATACAGATGGTGCAAAATAATTTTACAAAAAGACTTGTTCAGCTGACTGGACAGGAGATGTCAGTGGATATGAAACAAATGCTTACAGGTCTCTTGGGCACCAGGTTACATATTTCTATGGCTTCAGCAAATCAAACCCTTCAGTCCTGTCACCGCATTTAGTATGGATTATCCTCGGCCTCGACATTTGGAAATGAATTCAGCAAGCAGAGCCAGGATTCCCCGGCTCCCTCCCCGCTCTGGCACAGGCTTTGGCTCTGCCTCTGCGCAGAGAACCCGGGTTGTCACAGAGACCCGACACGGGACCAGCAGATCCACCCACGCACAGACTATCCCCCAACTGCCTTCCTCACAGGAATGAGGTCCGATTCCGACCTTGGTCAAGACACTTAACCTCTGTTAATCCACCTGTGAAATGGAACTAATGAAATGCAGGGCTATTGTCAAGCTTAATTATTTAATACTCTTTCAGGTACCTAGAGATCCTTGTGGGAGAGGCAGCGTACAGCTGCACAGCATTACTATTTTATTAAATGAAGTACCTATCAGTATTTCACCCTCAGCAGAAGGACTGCTGAGACCGAATTGCCTCTTCACATTAGTTGCACGCATTGATGAACAAAAATACATTAAGGAGGGGTGTCAAGGGAAATGAACTTATGCTTCATCCAGCACTTCTGAAAAAGTGATGTCACAGCCTTTGAAATGAAACTTGTCGGGGTTTGTGAGGAAAGGGCTGCAGCTGACCACCGATTTGGGGCTCGCTGCTTCCTTTAAGGAAACAGCAGATGAGCAGAGAAAAGTTTTTGGTACTGTCATATCTCAGGTTTTCCAGTCTGAATGGCCCAAATGTGCTGCTGATCCATTAAAAGAAATGAGATGCACAAAGTATAAAACTTGAATGTCACTAATGCACAGTATCCAAGAAAACAAAGGCTTCTTGGACAATAAGTTACCCAAATTACAGCCACACATGCTGCAGGGGGAAGGACAGATGGTACAAGAACTGGAGATAGAAGAAACAGATTTGTGACCACAAGGAAAGAATCAGGAGACATTTCTACCCAGCTAGAAATATCCAATATTTAGCAAAGCAAATACCGAGGAATCCTTCTTCAAGGAACAGAGAAGACTGGTACCAGAAAATAGGTGTTTTTACAATAGGAATTTAACAGCTATGACAGGAGGTCTTTCAGCTTTCCTAAAAGGGCCAGTAATCCTGAAGACTCCACAGTAGGAGACGCGCACCTCACTGAATTTCCTTTACACACAGACAACAGGCTGGTAAGCTCCTCCCCAAAAACACAACCACGAGACAGAGGCAAAACTGAGTGGGAGGATGAAGTCACCTGGCAAGCCTCCACCGGTGATGATACCTTTGGAATAAGTGACACAGCATCCCATTGTACTACACGGGTTATATAAGACTTCAGGGAAATGTAAAAGCCCAGATGGGGGAACATTAGCCCGTGTTTGTTTTAGGCCACCAAGTCACATCAGGGAGCAGGATGAGTTAATCCTTGAACACTCGTTTAATATGCAGAAATAAAGACTGTATTACACGTGACTCTAGTTTGCTGGGAGCCCCCACGGCTTGTAATGAGACCTCTCTGAAAATTAGAGGCAATTTTTAAACACAATGCTTTTGTGCATGCAGGAACCTTTATATGAGGAATCTCTATTTTGTATTTACTTTTATTTTGAAGGTACAAAATGAACTCGTTTACCAAACTGCCTACCGACAGGCACCAAATAGAATGGCTTTGACCCAAACACATCCAGCATAGATGCAGGCAGTATTAATCAGCAATTGTCTCATCTTCTGCAAAAATGAGTGGGAACAGCCTGATGCAAAAAAAAAAAAAAAAAATTGAAGTTCTTTGTGAGGCAATGATTAGGCAATAAAAACCAGTGCTTCCTCCTAAGTACGGGAGGAAACCATTTCTGCTGTGTTACTGAATTTCACCATTTCCCCATAACACCTAACCTCTGCTAACTCTACTAGCAATGCAAAATATTTATCCCTATCCAGACAACTTGTAACTAAAAATATTAACCTGAAAAAAATACGGATTTTCCTAATTTTGATGTTATTTTTAGACTTTAGAAAAGCAGGCAATTTCTGGGAGGTAAGTAGTATTCAAGTAAGTATTCAAAATACAAATATTTAATGAAACCAGAAGAATTAGATGGCCAGAACGTAATCAAAAACCCAGTAAATCTGATGTAAGTACATCCAACAAGAATCAAGTTTGGATTTGAATCAATGTTCTCCAATATGATTTGAGGAAGACATAAATTGTAACTATGAAATACATAAATTCTTTGTAGAAGTGACAAGATCAGTGCAGCTGCTTTTGGACTATGCTTTTTTCCAACATTTGGTCAAACACAACATTCTGACTTCAGAAGGCTATAACAGTATAACGACCAATAGTACACACATCCCGAACCAACATATAATTAGAAATGGCAGAGAAAATAACTGCAGGAGGGTTTCTGAGCCATTCAGAAGCTAACTGGACTCATTCATACAATGCATTTCAGTGCAGACATGCAAAATTATATGAACAAGGAACTCTATAGAATGGGGAAACGGGTGCTCCCATGGTGCTAACAGTTGATGCAAGAAAAGTCACTCATAAATAAATTGTTGTGTGTCTTTGTTTCTCTTTTTGTTGTTATTTCTTTTTTTGCATGCATTTTTAATATTACAGGATGTCAACTGACCATACACAAACTGAAAGAAAATTGAGACAGAAGCAGCTTTTCAGGTGGTGCCAGCATAACACTACCAGACCGGCTGTAGGCATAGCCCTTAAAGTTCATAAATGGTATTTGAAGCACTGGACAGACAGCATCGTGCAAAGTATCTCTGCATATTGATGATAAATCACTACCTTGTTCCTATTAAAACCAAAGATAAACAAAGGAAAGGACGAGTCAATACAAAGTGAAGATAAAAATACATGTGGGTACAGTGATATCCCCCTAAAATATATTTAGGGTGATAGTTTTCCTTCTTCCTGTTACTCTCTCAGCCCAGAAGTCTGCACTACTCACTTTGATCTACTTGCAATAGTAAGATATCTGCTGAAATCATGCATTTAGACTTTTTTTTTTGCACAGGGTGGCAAAAGTCAGTCATCGGTTATTTGCTTAGTTGTTCCTTTCAGCAACTCAAGAGTGCCATAAAGGCAGAAACATCTTCAAGCTTTATCAAGTAGAATCTGACAATTCCCTGTGGTAAAACCACAGATACAAATAAGCATATCCTTTACACGCATTAGACTGCCACTCATGACAGTGTAAGGGTGACCTACAGGCTAAGAGATCACCCTCTCTCCTTGAACCATCTCAAGGTTTCTATGACACCAGAGGTTGCATTTCCTGTTCCAGTTATTCTGCTTCTACTTTTGGGGAGCATGGCAACGTTGGGTGTGACAAAGGCTACCCTTAGTTCACATACAGCATTTTGTTTTACCCTATTGCTTTTGACAATCGAAGGGAATCTATTACCAACCAACTCCCAAATAAAGGAGTACTCATACTTCTCTAAAATAGGAAAGAATCAGCCCTTTTTTCACACACTGAAAATGAGTTAGATGTTATCGTTACAAGGTCAAAAGAGGCCAAGGACCAAATTCAAGCATTGGATTCCCAACTATTGCCTTGACTCTGGTGTTAGTCCATCACATTTCAGGCCAATTCCACTTCGTTCAAGGTAAATTGGGAATGAGGGACCCAGCCCTACAGCTAAAGCTGATGAGGCAGCGTGGCACAGTCAGGAAGACACACACAAACTGGACCCTTCAGGAGCCCATCAGGAAAGTCAGACACCACACGTAGACCCTCACACCCCACTAAGAACAAGTGTAAAAAGCTCTTGAGCAGCTGATACCAATTTAAATAATACAAAGAACTTGGGAAGGGGCAATAAAAGCCAAAGAAATCTGTCCACTGCAATTAGGCCAGTCATACTCATCCCTTTTTGGGTTTTCTGGATCATTGCCTAGGAAAGCATTCTCAAATCCAAAAAATTCATGACTGATATAAATTGTCAAATGACACAGCTGAGGGCATATCGCTCCATTATTTTCTCTCCTTAAAATGTTTAAGCCATTAACTTGGAAAGAAAGTGCAGCCTGACTTCAGCAGCAGTCAAGCACATCATGAACAAATACTGGCTAGCTACAGAGCAGAGGCCTCATGAGCAACTCGTCAGCTGAAAACTGTTCAGAAGCAATTTGGCAAACACTAACAAGTTACAAAGAGAAAAAAAGACTGGATTATGAGGGATTTAGAATGGAAAAAAATAAAGGTAGATCCTGCCATAAATTACATGATCATATCTAGGAATATGTGAAAGACTTATCCATTTTGATGTCTGCTTATTCTTTTATCGTTCTAGAAAAGACAATGACATGTTGCTACATGGTATTTAGTGTGATATTCAGTAAAAGCATTGCTCCTGTCCTAATGCAGGTTTCTCAGCAAAATTGTACTTTAAGTCATGCTATCTAATCCCACAGCTGGCTAATCTTCTGTCAAATTTCATACCCTCTGGTTTTGAATCTGACAGGATAAGATCTATTACCCTACAAGTTCCTGAACACACATTTAAACTTTCTGCCATCCCCAAATGCTCCCAGCATTTAGTGCTTGGACCTCCACACAGAATAGTAGCCTGAAACAACATTTGCTTCAGGGCAGGAACCAGTGGGAAGATAGAGCCTGCATCCCAGCAGCCACAAAGCCATCAGTACAAGAAACAGTTTTCTTCACATTTCTTCTTCAGATGGGACATTTTAAATGATTGTTCTCTCTGTGGTTACACGGGCAACAGAATACCTTTTCCTGTTGGATCAACATTCAGTTTTTGACCTACGTAACTCCAGAGCTAGAAGACGTACAAGCTACTGTAGGCAATGCTCTTTAAGTCAGCAGCAAACCTGAACTCTTTGGAAAGCAATGCTGTGGATAGTATTAACTGCAGTATCTGTAGTGCCCAGGTAATGCAATGAGAGGAAAATTGGGGGGAAGGGAGACACTCTGCATGGCTGCCACTATGAATGGATCTTGAAGCGTATAGATAGCATATCTTTTGTCCTCCCCAGAGGCTCTAAGACACTCCACTGCTTGTGATAACACATATTCACAGGCTACTTTAACTCCTGAAGGAGGTACTTAATGAACACGAATAATACGGTGACAGGTCTTCTGCTGGGATTCCAGCCTCTGCTTGCTGATAGAAAGCCCAGTTTCCCATAGCTGCTTGACTCTGGCAAGATTTCTGAAGGCATCAAAAAGAAAGAACAGCACAAACCCAAATGCATACCCAGATCCAGGCTTAGCTGTGTTTACTTTGGACATCTCTGTTATCAACTGCGAGTTACCAGAGGAGCCAAGTATATTGCATTACCAGCCCTGCTTTGCAGCAGCAAAGCTTAAGCACAGAGCAGCTAATGGATTTGCCCACAGTGCCGCATGTGACCTGACCCACCCCAGCACGTCCTGCAGCACTGACCTTGCGTTCCCCTTCATTCCCTCATCACAGAGGCATTTCTGCACCATCTCCCACACCTTCTCTCATGCTTGGAACAGCTTTCCAAGCTCTAGTCAGCACGCATCAGCCCCTCACCTCATTCAAACTGCTCCTGAGAAATCCCTTTGCCTACAGACATCAAAGAGCAGGCCTTGTGCTGAGCTCGTCGTTCACACGGCATGCGAATCTGGCCTCCCATGTTGGTATAAGTGAAGGAGCCAATAAAGTATAGGTGCATCTAAACTCAAACCATGAATCCACGAGCTGTAATATCCTGCCCACCCTTTTCTGCTGTCAGTTATATCCTCATTTATCACATCTGCCATTTAGGCCAGCAAGCAATTCATGAAAGGCACCCAGCCTCTGGCTGTTTCCTAAGATATACCTAGAGCAAACACAGGGATTATGCAGCCAGATAGAGAGCCCCGAGTCTCCTGCTGCAACAGCACAGTTAGTTTCAGACAGACTGACTAAAATGTTGTGAATGCATGAAAGCAAATGGAAACATTCTGTTTTGAAAATGTGATGTCTGGGCACTTTCCCGTGGTTGAACTTATTTTTGTAAGGAGTGTTTGTCTCAAGAGAAGCTAAGCCTGCTGAACCTTTTCCAAGACTACAGAAAGCATATCAGTCCAGATGCCAGTTGTCCCAGTGAGTTTTTCCTCCCTGTCCCCAGGCTGTCTGACCTCTCCCCTCCACCAGCAGAGCCACCCAGAGCTGAATCTGTTCCAGCACTGTGATCTGCAGGGGTTAGAGGTACCACACAGCCACAGTTGCTATCAGACACCTCCACAGGGTCACAGCCTAAAAAGAAACCAGGGCACGCTTCTTGGTATTTTTCTACTACTATTATTCCTACTACACAAATGTTTTTCCTTTGTTGCCTCTGGAGCAATCCTTCATTGCTGGCTCCTAAGATGTTTCTGCCTTGCAAAAAGATGAATGGATCCAACAGCAGAGACTCATCCCAGGTGCAAGTCATTGGAACAACCAGCAGGTTTGGGAGCTTGTTTGCTTACTGAGGGGAGGAAAAAGCAGCAGATCCTCTCATATGTAGATGTGACCCTCAGTTCTCCCAGCCCAGCTGTGCCTCTACCTGCCTCCAGCCGTCTCATCTCACTCCAGTTCAAGACAAACCACTTGCACCCCAGGTCTACCCACCAATGCCTCCCATCACCAAACAGTGCTTTCAACTAGCACAGCTCACCTGAACTACATCCAGGAGCAACTGCACCAGCACATTGTTTCTCTGAGCATTCACCCCAAGGAAGTCCAGGGCAGCACTGACTGACCTCCTGGGTCAGCATAGCCCTAATCACACAGAGGGGCTCTTCCTTGCCTGAGAAAGAGTAAGCACAACACTGGGCTCATGCCACCAACAAGGGATCTGCATTCAGGTCAGCAGCAGAGCTGATGGTAATTGCACTGCTCCTGGTATGACTTCAGTGCAAAGGTCATTAGCTGCAGACACACAAATCAGCTGATTTGCATCTCTCAAGTGGAGCTGTAAAAATACTTCAGAGAATTATCGCAGGGTGAAAGGAATCATTTTAGCAGAGCTGTGATGAAAAATGTGATCTCTATCTACAGGCACCTTGGCTGCCAGGCCATCTCAACCCATCCCTGACCTGCAGGGATGGATTTCTTAGAGGAGACAAGAACAGAAGATCAGTATCTGCTGACAGCAGTGAGTTCATTTTATAGGGTGGGTGCCACAAGAGAGAGTGCAGCCACCACCACCAACCTCACTTCCTTTTTCTTACAGCTACTACTAAATTGGGCTGGATTAATGTGAGAGAACAGAAGCTTAATACAATTCCTTGAACAATCCAAGCCCAATAACCATTGAAATCCGGGAGAGATTCACCTCCAGAAGGACTCGCCAACATCAAGCTCCAGCATCTTGGAGCTCTTCAAGGAGTTTGTGATGCTGCGCTTGCATGTCTCCCTCAACCAGCATCCCTTCCTCTCTCTACCGAGAGAGGTAAACTTAATTAACTATAGCAATTAATTAGGCATCTCAACTCCACCCAACCTCAAACATCACCTCTCAGCATCTGCTTCACCATAAGGTGATCTCCATAATTCGTAGTAACTATTCCAAGGCCTCACATGACTTTGGGAAAACATGCCCCCAGGTAGACCATCCCCATGGGAAATGCTGAATCTTGTCCATAGAACAAGCCTCTACTGCTGCAGCTCAGAAAAAACATGCTGTTCCGAGCGTACCAACCAACACTGGCAGGATGCAGATATCCACAGTTATTTGGAAACAAATGCATTAATATTGAGAATTAGGTATCCCTTTGCTAGTTTCTCCTTGGATCTCAGTGTGCAGCCAACAGGGACAAAGCAGCAGGACAGCTCCATTGCTGTCACAAGCAGGGATCAAAACAAGGTCTTTCCAAGTCTAGAATTACATACTAGATCAAGTTAAACTAAAGGGTTATTCTCACTGGCAAAAAAGCAACAGCACATTAAACCTTTCCCTGTGGTTCAGTCATCACAGACACATTGCTTCCTCAAAACAATGTGGAAAAGTGAGTGAAATGTAGGTTTATCATAGCAGACACTTGGGTCCCCAGGCCCAGTCCTGGCTGGTGCTCTCTTCAAGTTCTTATTTGTTATGATTGTATGAGAAAGGATTAATCTGAAGAGTCTTGAAGTGCACAGAAAGGTTACGAACAGTCAGTAAGGGAGCAGAGATTAGATCCCATGGGCTGCTATGCACTAGTAGAGTGCATTTGCCCAAGGCTATTCCATGTAGAAAAGGCTCTGTTGTGCATGACATTTTACTAGTTGGGCAGAAACACATGACAGAGTATCTGACAGGAATATGACAGCAGGGTCTTTATACGGCTCAGCAAGCTTCATATGGATCAACGAAGCAGCACTGGTCCAACTCAGGCTGAAAGAACTGCCAGAAAACAAACAAAGACGAGGGTGCCCCCCCCCCCCCACCCCTACTTCTTTTTAAGAGTCTTTAAATCAAGTTACTATATACTCTATGTATTTTCAACCTTTGCCATGGTCCTTGAGGCTGATATTTCAGATAAGCTAAATGCTTTACCTAAAGTTTTACCTGCATGTATCCAGAAAGTAAATATAACCACAAACTTAGCTCTTCTGAACCCACAAAGGAAGATCTTGTGAACCTTTAGAATAATAAGAGTTGGTGGGTAAAGATGACAGACAAAGACGTATGCCCCCAGCTGGCTGCCCCACAGATCACTCCGGCTACAGTCAGCTGCAGGAAGTTTTCTTCACTGCAAGCAGCAGAGAGTGCTGATGCACCTAGATCGTAACACCAGCTTCCCTCTCAGTTTTGTACAGTAAAAAGATACCACACTGGCAAAGAATTTACAATTCTGTGGATGACGACACCAGTGGGGTTTCTAAATCCACTTTCCAAAGACTATCCTGCTTGCTCAGCCAAGGGCAGAGCTCAAAATTGTACCACATACGCAGCAAACACAATGTTTTATTGTCCAAATTGGTCAAATAGTTCGCCATTGGTATATCCTCTTGTGCTTCTCAGCGTTACACCCAAAACCATAAAACATGGTTTGCGTGATCTGGTTGAAAAACAGAACCAAGACACGAGCCTTGAAGATAAAGCATAACGTGAAGATACAGTAGGCTCTACCACTTTGGTACTTCTTCAAACATGTGCAGTAGGACTTAAAACAGAACACAGCCCATGCGCCTTTGCTCTGGCTGCAAGTTGAAAAATATGCACAGGAACACACTTTCCAGCTCGTCTTCTTTGGAAGGAGATGTGGTGCCACCAGCATGCCCTCAGCAGGCACTACCAAGAGAGCACCCCTGGAGGATGAGGCTACTACCTGTTCTAATTGCGACAACAAGGTCTGGCCAGTGAGGTGACCAGCAGTAGCTTAGGAGCAAAATGCTGCCAATTAACTGAAATTCTGCTGGCACACTCAGCCTCTCATTCAAGAGAGAATAGAACAGCATCCTCGAAAGTTTGGTTTGCTTAATACTAAAAAGAAATTATTCAATTGACTATGAAGAAAGCTAATTGCAGCCTTGTTACTCATATACAAGAAAATGTATTGTTACACAAGTCAGTGAACTTGCAACTATAGCATCTTTTGGACAACACTTCCAAAGATGATCTTGGTCTTCAAGATGCTAGACCTCATTTTCAAGTCTTCAACCTGCTACAATGAAAAGAAAACCTAAAAATAAGAACCAAATGCAGCTGGCAATCAGAAGCCTACACAAGGAAGGCTTGGCAACACTTTTGACAACTATTTTATTTATCAATCTATTTCAGATCAACAAGGTTTAATATTGCATGTCAAACTTGGAACTGCACATTGAAAGAACTGAGAATGACTTGAAGTTAAACTCTTTTCTTCAAGCTTTAAAATAAGTTCTGAGTTTTCTGGGGAGAGGTTCAAAAGTAAAAGGCGGTCAAATTCAAAATGTCACTTTTAAAAATAGAAATGACAAAAGGCTCAGATAAGAAGAAATGGAAGATACGGAAGATACCGGTTTGGCCATAAGATGCTTTCTGTTGTTAGTATTGGGGTTGGGTTTTCTTGGTTGTTTGATTCATTTTGTTTTAATCAAAGTGTCTGCAGCTGCTGCATTTAAGATATCAGCATCACTACCTTTATTCCCATATGAAAAAGAACACCCACCAAAATAACCAAGCAGGGATGGGCAGTCGCTGTGGGGCAGCAGTGGAGACTGGTTGGAAACGATCTGAGGCCATGCCCCATTCCAACAAGTAGACCAACCCAGAGAGCCCACAGAGCAAGCATGGCCACCTCTCACCACCTCTCCTCAGGAAGGCATGAGGTCTGGTAGCAGAGCCCTACACTTACTTCAAGACCGTACAGTTTGCGCAACAGAAACCAGGAGCCGCAAGCCATCTTACTCCACCACTGCTCCTCAGCAAGAAGCATCTGCAGTTACACCCCTCTTGCCCAAGAGCAGCTGCTCTATTTCTCCGCTACAGAGAGCAGTGGTTTATTTTGGCATGTTATTCTCATTTTGTAAGAAGTACTTTGTATTTGTATAACCATATAATTTTGCAGCTAGAACTTTCCCTTGGTTATTTAGCAGGTGATGCTGTATGAGGGTAAAAGATAGTCGTCGGTCTGACATGTTGAGGCTCATCAGCTCTCTGCTGGGGAACAGTCTTTGTTTCCAAGGTCTAGACCAGAGAGAGACCCTCTACGCAATTTTAACCGAAGCCTCAATAAATAAGGCTGAAAAAGCTACCTTCTGTGCACTCTCAGCAGCACAAGTGTATCTCACGTACTTGTGCTTAGCTTTTGGGTGCTTTCAGGGTCAGAGGTATGGAGTTCTCTCTCTCTGGTTCCCTCTGCTCTAAATAAAAAAGCCATATACATAGACAGCCACAGAATCATCAAGGCTATTTCAACTAATGTAAAGCATGTGCTTGTAGGAGCGGGCCAGAAAGAAGCAGATATCTGCAAAGAAGGAATGAAAGTAAGGAAACTGATCATGCTCAGTTTTGAGAGCTAAACTACTCAGTCATGAACAAACCTGAAATGTTCTAACAGCAATGCCCACTAGCAAGAGACATCTGCTTACACAGATCAAGAGAAAAGTCCTGTTCCTTGCAGATCTCAGATCTAGTCATTTGGGACATGATTCAGTCCCTTCTCAAGGAAGGCCAAAATCACAGATTTTGCATTTTGCAAGCAACAGAAGGCAAATGAACATGGCTCTGCAACTCAGCCCAAGCGAAAAAAGCCCTGAGTCACACTGCTGTCACCCAGAGCTGACCTTCTCCAGCAGTCAGCAGCACCACAGACAGTTATGGCACTGTGCATTGACTCTGCTTCCAGTTTCTTCAAGTAAGAGGTCAGTTTTGATACAATCAAATAAACCTGAGCCCGTTGCTAGCTCCTTTCATCACAGCTTTCAAACAATGCCTGGTTGAGATTAGCCCCATTTGTACTTGCTGCTTTAAGCCACGTGTTTCGCCTACCTGCCCTCGCGCTGTGGTGAAGATGTGACGTACACAAGACACATCCAGGAGTTTCAATGTCTGTCCAGTGCACAGATGTTGAAAACTAATCAGGCATTATCGCTGTGAAAACACATTGGATCAGTTGACAAAGGAATGACTTAAATCACTCAAAGACCAAGAGGGAGAGTGACAGTCTTTTCTAAATTTACATTTTTTACTCTTTAGCAAGAAACGAAACAAAATCTACATTAAGGACGCGACTGAGATTTACAAAGTGTAAGCACTTGGAGTTACAAACTGCCAGAATTTCAGATGTCAGTGTAATCTCAGTTCAACACTCTTGTGAATGCGCACTAAGAGACAGGTTTTACTTATTCGTATCACCCACCAATGAATGCAGGCACCTCATGAGTGGAAAGCAGAGCTGCATTACCATAACACATTGACAGAAGTTTAGGAAGGGGAGAAGGGGGGAAAAACACTGAAAATAAACTGGGTAACATAATACTGGGTAGAAACAAATGGAAAATGCATGAGTTATCAGTGTAATAGCCCCAAAGTGATACAGATACAGCTAAAGCCCACAACTCTGTTCCCTACAAGGAGTGACCTTTAGCAGCCAAAGAAACAGCGGTCTTCAAACAGCTTTTGTTTTTTCACATTCTGTGTTTGGGGTGGGTTTTTTGCTGTTTTTCAAGAAAAAAAGATTTTCAGCATCATTTCCTCCTTGATCACTAAGCGTTTATTTGTGAGCATGTACTTCAAAGTAAATTACTGTACTGATAAAGAACAGCATTCAAAACCGAGCAAAAATATAAGTAGCCCACAAGTATCTCCCATACAACCACTTATCTTCATTCTTCATCTTCAACATAGATGCAGATTTCTTGGGAAGTTAAAAAAAAAAAAAGTCATGCTGTGTTTTTCTGAATTGCCAGACAAGACAAAAACCACACCGAGTTATTTAATATATCACCGAGGTAATATAGCATTGCTTATTACCTCTAGGATTGAGCAACAGAATCTTCTTCCTTAGCAGAAACTAAAGCGAGTTAAAATTTTAAGGCCAGTCCTGGTCATCCTTCCAAAATAGCCAGAAGAATGCTTTGTCTCAAATTGGATGGGCTACAGCCACGGCCGCAGAAGAAATTTGAACTACATGCACACGCACACAAAAATAATCAAGTACAGCTCTATGGAATAAAAGCATGAATTCTTAGAACAGATGAATTAAACAAACAAATGCAAAAATAACATTTCAAACTTTTTTTTTTTTGGAGGCATGTCTCTGTGTAACGGGAAAGAAAAACCCTACAAGATGCAGAGATGAAATAGATTCCATGGACTTCCCCAGAAACGCAGGCTCATTAAATGACATTTTAAGAACTGCTAACACTGCCAGCTCAAAGCGTTTAAGCACCATCATGACTTTTCAAGCCCTGAAAATCTTGTTATTTGCCTTATGGCTTTTTCACACATAAATTGTGATCTGAGTGAATTTTAAGCTCAACTCCGTAACTGCCTCAGTGATACTGAGGCTCCGTAACATTTCAGTAGAGACTGAAGAGTCAAAATATAAAAAAGTAAAGACTCTAATGCAAATGTGATTTGACGGACTGGAGGGTGTGAACACAAAATATTGCAAGAATAATTAAAATTACAGGACTTGAAAGTGCTCAGGCAGCCGTATGAGAGTTATTACACTTTCTAACGTGTATTCAATAAAGCTTATATGCCTCCAAGGGCAAGGATATCACAACTTTCATCAAGGAGTGTTGTTGCTGTCACCTTAACTCTACTGATGAGACTTCATTTTAGGTCTATTTCTTTCCCACAATTCCAGCTCACGTCTGTTTACTTTCCTCTTTCTACATCACAGCCATTCAGATACCAGAAAAGGGGCTTCCTACCTCATGCACCCTGTGCTGATGTTCCAGTGGCGCTGTGGTTTTTTTAATTTTTATTTTAAATGTTCTGTACATGACACTATTCATTCTAAAAGCATCCTGGCACTCACACATCTTTTTCAAGTGGGAAAGTAGAACCCAATCTGCTGATCTTTGAAGGGTCCCAGTCAGTTTGCCGGTTAGATGGATTCTTTTGTTGGTTTGATGTAACTGGACAGTATCGCTGATTTGTCTGTGTTTAATTACGTGTTCTGAGCAAACCAGAGACCATTCACAGTTCCTGTGGTATCAGCATAATGCATAAAAGCAGGCAGCTGCTTGTTCTTCCCAGAGACCTTGATATCATCAGTAGCCCTGGATTGCACACACTACAGCCTTGTCATATATACAAATAGCATTGCACAGTGCTTGACCTAATATTATAGTGATGAGGTCAGTTTGTACCTAAAAGACATTGCATAGAAGGAGAGAAAGAGAGACTTGCACAAAGATGAGAGGACCTGCCAAATCCACGCCTGAATCACTTGCAAGATTTGTGGAGTTGGTGGACCTTAAATTCAGGATCTCAAGAGGACTGTTAAGTCACCTGCTCCATCCTCCTTCACATAGTATGCCTATATACACGCCTATTTAAAACACACACACACAAGCATTATGCACATAGAAACCTTCCTTTCTTTTCCTCCATCTAGCACTGAGCATGCCATTTTCTTAGGTGGTCATACCAAGGTCTTTAATGGACTGCAGCATTCAAAGGCTTTTTCTTTGACACTCATCCCAGATCTCCACCAGTTACAGTGTGATGACTTGCCCACACCACACTGATCACCGCCTTCCCACGTGGCATCCCAGACTTGCGCCCCCTCTCTACTTGCAGCAAGGGTTTACCTCCCCGATAGCTTCCATGCATTCTCCTTTTAACTCTTGCAACTTACTGCATGCTGTTTCCAGCCCATCCCCTTCTTAGTCCAATAGCAGTGAAAGTCAGAATCTGACACTGCACCATAAATTCAGCAATTTGGTGAACAAAGTAATCACCCAGCACCTTACAAAACAAGCATGGGCCCATTTCTCAGCATGCGATTCTGATTTGGTGCATGCTGTCAAGAAACTGAGCCAGTTACTGAGGGAAAGAAAAGATTTATTTTTTTTCCCTTAGTAACATACCATGAACATTTGTTAGAATTGAAAGGCAAATTTCTGATTAACCAGATTTATGACCTCCTTAACGTTCAAGCATTTGCAAGAAGTGAGTGCAAAGTTCTATGCTCATGAATATTCTCCTACCTCACATGAGCAAACTGTCACCCAAGGTAAATTCCAAATTGTTTGTGTTTGTAAAATTGGGAATGCTAATTAGTTATATAAGTCACAATGTATTGTTTCTGTTCCTTAACTTGATGACAAAACTACTTAACACATCTTAAATTGCTAAGTGTGAAAATTACCGATATACAATTTATCACTCATTTTGGATTGGTTAATTACACAAGTTCCCACACAGATTGCCTATGGCATATTTGTCTAATGATCTAATTATTCCCTGAAGAAATTAGTGAATAACTTTACATGACAAACCTGACAATTTCACAATCTGCTCCTGGACAATTTGTAAATAGATAAGTTTGACGATATTTTGATTTTTATCTATTGGTGAACTAGTCAATCAGAATTGCGGGTCTTCATCACCTCAAGAAGAAAAAAAAAAGACTTATTTAAAATAACTATTTCTCCCACAGGCAAACTGGGTCTGCCCCAAGCATTACACATTTGTCTGATTGCTAAATGGGTTGAGAATACGATAAAAGTAAATGGAAAAAATAACCTAAATCAAGTGTGCTTTAGACGGTTGGTGCCTATGGTTTCTCACTAGAGGAAGCCAAGCAGCACATGAATAATATATCTAGACGCTTGCAAGGACTGCAGAGGTCAACTATAGTCTCTGCCTAGGAAGTGAGCCCATCACAATTTTTTTTTTTAGACCCCGCTCCAGTGAAGAACTGAGCATAGGTGCAATTCTCAAGCAGCAAAATACCCACATTCTTCGGTGTCAGAAGACAGTTAGACAGAGGCAGACATCTAACATCAGGAGCTATATTCTGCACCTTTGCTCACAAGGCAATGCAGACAGAGCACTGCAATGCTTATTGCAGCTCCATAACACAAGGCTGGGAGTGAAGGGGTCCTGTAGAAGCTTCCAGAAACCCATCTTGGATAATCTGGGTTGTGATAGTCAGCATCACCTGCCACCAGATTTACCGGCACAGGACTGTCCTATCTTCAGCTCTGGGATAGCTGGCAGCATTTTACTTAAAAAGACACTGAGACCACATTTCTCATAGTGATATGAAGAAATATCTTCAGGAAGACTTGTAAAGTCAGAGGCAACTCAGAAGGCTTCAGAGTAGGGCAAAAGTTGTTTTATACTTGTCACAAAAAAAAAAAAAAAATATATTAAAAATAGAAACCAATCAGAGAACTGCCAAAGCTTCTTTATAGGGCAAAAACCATAGACCACATCAGCTGAAGAGCACATGAAAAACTGGCCTTTTTCATGTGAGCCTGGGTTGGTTGCTATGGCTAGAAAGAAAGTCATTTTCCCCGAGATAGCCTCATTTAAAGACATGGAGCCTGAGAAATTGACTTTGCATAACAAACTTATTTTTACCCAATATCACCCACTTCACACGATCAAATCATATCCACTTCAGTGGTGGCTATGAACACAAACAGTTTGGGTCATAGGATGCGTGCAGGCACAATCGCTAATCTACATCATCTTCAGTTCACTAGATATGAGAAAATGGTAAAAAATGAAGATCACCTGAAGCAAATCAGAGTAGGCTTATGCCAATCCATAAGTAGCCCTGGTCAGTGCTGTCAGCCACCACCTCTGTGTGACAGCCACACATCCTGACAGAGGGAAGAAAGGAGCACACCTGAGTCCCAGGAGACTGCAGTCCCTCATCTGTTCCCTTCCAGGGCCCCACAAAAAGGTGCCCCACAAGTTTCAAGGAAAAGGAAAAGCAGACCTGCCATCTTCCTGGAGAAACAAGTAGTAAAAGCTCCAGTGACAACAGAACGACCTCATGGAGCTCCCGGATGCAAATAGAACGGAGAGAAGTAGCTATGTCATTTCCTGATCTCTGTGGTATTGCTAGCCATGGAATAGCAGAAAGTGACTCAAAGGCTAATTCCAGCCTGGCAGCAAGGTTAAATATTTTGCTGGATCTAAGTGCTTGTCAATTTTTAAATGAAATTTTGGCTTGGAAAGAAAAACATGTTATCAGAACCTGCATCTTTAAGGACTGAAACCCCGGGGGAGGAGAAGGCTGGAAAGCCTTGTTGTTATGCACTGCCAGTTGGAATCAGACCCAGATTAAAGCAGATTTCTCACAAGAATGTGAACATTGAGTGATGGCTGAATACGACATGTATCACACCTTCACCACCAGATCCCTGCTTCTGTCAGTACCTCCATGGGCTACCCCACTGCAATCCCCACTGCAACCAGCGCCATTAGAAACCCAAAAATCACTCGAACGCACCAGGCAAGCCGCTCAGCTGCTCGCATCACTTGCTTATGCAAAGTCCCTTCTCGCCCTTCAAATTTCAACCACACTTCATATTTCAGACTGAAAACAGAGTCCAAGCCCAAACGTTTCTGTACGTACAACACCTACTACTTTTTCCGCACTATCAAACCCGCCTGACAGATCAATCACAAAAGACACATTCTATTCTTCAGCTCAGCACTCCCTTCTGAGCACGCTAACAGGTAGCACTCAGGCAGCAGCAGATTTCTCAGAGTGCATCCAGCTGTGCATCACTTAGCTCTGTTTTTATAAGGAGGATCAGATAAAACAAGATAGAAAAGAATGACATTATAAGCCACAAGCAAGCTAACAAAGGGATGTGTTCACAACAACAAAAGATGAGGATAAGGTGCTAACAGAGACTGATAATAAACACTTTGGGTGGCACGAAGTCCATTTCTGTTGCACCAGAGGGCAAAATAGCCTCTGCAACCTGTCCTTCAACTAACTCATCTGCAGCAATGAGCCAGGGGTTAGGACTGAAGTGGCAATTATTTCAAAGGTCAGATTTCGATACTTCCATCTGCAACCTTTCTGCAATTAAAACCTTTGAGGTTATGACAGAGCATGGCACTTGTGTAGAACACACACATGCTGTGAAAGATGGAGTCATCACGTTCACCTGGGAAGAACTGCACTTCAAGAGATCAGGCAGAATGCAGCTGGCACTATTAACAGGTCCAGTAGAAAAAGGAAAAAGAGTGATGTGAGACGAGGACCCTTACCTTTCAAGAGGAACTTTGTTGACTTTGAAGTGAAATAGAGAATAATAGCCAGAATGCTCCCAGACTTAAGAAAAAGCCGTGTTTATATTCTCATATAATAGCTGAAGACGTATACATGCAAGCCAGAGAACATGAAAATAATTAGAACATTAACACAGAGCACAGTTAACAAGTAGAAGTATCTGACACAAAGCATTATGTTCCGATTGCTAGGCTGTGTTTGAAGAAAAGATTTTAAAGCAAAAGCTAATCACTGAGGATGCAAAACCCCAACTGGTTTGTGTCTTATCTGCTCACTTGCAAGTTCCTCAGAGACATTTTTCAACTGGGCGTTGCTGCAAATGGGATGTTGCAACAAATGGACCTCTAGTTTCAGCTATCACAGTAGTTGCATTTATAAGTTGGGGCTTTTTTCCTAGAGATACTATTTCAGTGCAGAGTAGCACAGAGCGCATAAGTGAAATCTCAGAGTAAGATCTCAAGGCAAATGTCTTATTCTCTTTCTAGCTAATTCAGGAGTTACCTATAGCACATACAAGTAGTTCTAACCACACAGTTATTTTCATAATTGCAAAGGTTGGAAGTTTAATTAGACAATCAGAAGGAAGCCCTCAAGCCAGCCCATTTTCTTAAACAGCTGTACCTAGGCAATGGGAGCAGCATTGTGTAACACAGTGATTTACTCTGAATAGCATAATGTTCCCTTATCTTTTTTTCCTGATTAATTTCCTGACTGAAGTAGCACATAAAACCAAGCTGGTTAGACAACATGTGTCAGGAGCCACGTGTCCTCATCACATTTGAAAAAGAGGAGCAGAACTAAGAGGGATTGGGTCTTCCCCACTTTTCTTGCACGTCCATCCAAGGCACTCTGTGCTTCTTCTGCGATTCTCCACCAGATTCCAGATCCACAGACAGGTTGGATGTTTTGTTTTCTTACAGGTTATTGGTATTTAAGAATAAAGAGAAACTCTTAAAAACTGAACCAGAGTCAAATCAGCATTTGCAACCACTACCACAAGCAGAAGGCCACTGCACCTCACCATGCCAAGGAGCTCAGCGAGCCCTGGACTGCCTCCCTTTATCCCAGCTTCACAGCTTCAGCTGTCTCCTTCCCCAAGCACACTTGCATGCATGTACATGCTCTCCTCCTTTTCAGGAATTTTACTATTGTTTTCAAGACAGAAGAGAAGTAAAACCAAACTCCGCCAGGTCTTCAGAGCAGAGCAAGAAGGGATGAAAGCTGAACAGCTGGGAATGAAAGCAAGCAGCAAAGTGCAAACGGAATGAAACCTGTGGCTGAGCATCAGGACAGGACTGCAGGTGGGGAAAACATCTTCCGACTGGCCTGGGGCCATGCCACCTTCCCCACGGCCACCATCCCTGACTGACTTTCAGCAAGCTACAGCCGCTCTGTGCATCTGCTTCCCTCCCATGGAGCATAAAGAGAAGCAGCTGTGCCCAGCTCTGCTCCGTCCCACATCTCGCGTTGCCATTTGCACCCACACACAGTGAGCGATACCCAGCTACAACAGCAGCAATGTTTTGTACGCACGTGACCGAAGTGCAAATGACAACCGGAGGCTCTGGCACATCCACCGCTGCCTGCCAGGCTGGACCCTGCTCAGGGGCCTGCCTCCTCTTGGCCAGTGAGCAATCCTCTCTTGCCTTTAACACCAGTTTGCTTTCAGCCCTCCTCACCTGCTTTTCTCTCTGGAGGGTTCCCAGTGATAATATTTAGTGTCAGTGTTTAAAATCCCACACGACATTCGACGTTCGCTTAATCTCAGACCCTCGCTATGAGGCATCCCTAATTCATCAATACTGGTTAGGACTCCTGCCCTGGACCAGCCCAACAAGAGCAGTGGTCTGGGAGCTTCAATGCTGAATTCAGTGGGGCTTTGCTTTTTTTTTTTTTTAAATTTTATTTTGCGGAGGTGATACTACATTGCCAACTACGCTTTTTTACCATATGCAACACCAACACACTGGCAGTTAACAAGCTACAACACAGAACCACTTGGCAACACAGAGAAAATGGGCAGAAAAATCCCAAGCAAGAAGAGGAAAAAAAAACAAAACAAAAAAACCTAACATATTTGACAGTGTTACAGATGCAAGAGTAAAGCAGGAAAGCTGCCAGGGAGCAAAAGTGTGTGCCTTTCCCAGGCCTGAGTACCATACCAACGTGAGAGAAGCAGCAGCAATCAGACAGAGGCATCTGAATGGCTTCTCTGGAGTCACAGAATGCAGAGATCAGACTGACTGTAATACCAACTCCTTTCTTGAATTCAAGATGGTTGCCAGCCATAACTAAGGATCCTGGAGCCCACAAGTTGCCACCCAGACCTGTGCAACTTCTGAATCTGAATGTCACAAATGTTAATTACAACACAAGCAATACCTGTTCATAAAGATCGCAGGGTAACTACGAAAAAAAACACACTGTGCGTGGCAGTGGCCAGGAAGGCCAGCTGCCAAGGCTGCCCAGCTATGCTCAGGGTGCTGGTACAGCAAACAGCCGAGAAAGATGAGCTCAGGCAGGGCCAGATTCAAGGTAGGGGAACCCAAGCCTCATTCCTCTTGCAGGAACAAAGTTTGGAGCTGTCTTCACTTGTAACACCACATAATTCTAGGTGGCTGCAGATTTATTACTGTATTCTCCCAAATTTGGAAGGCTTCCACTTCTGACCACATAAAAGGAAAACGTTTTCCTTTCCTCAGTATGACCTCCATTTTCTATTCTGAGACAAAATCCATTACAGTAACTCCTGGAAAAACAAAACAACTAATAAATTCCTTGAAAATTCACTTAAATTCTGCAATGGATTTGGCTTGGCCAGAGCCCTCCTCCTGCCACACTCCTCTCTAGCAAGACACACTGTTTTTGAGAGTTAATGACTGCTCAGCGTTCATTGCAGCAATTTCCCAAGTTGTCGGTCTGATTTCAATTCACGGCATAAGCTTTCAGCTATGATGGCCATTAAACAGTGCTCGCACAGAGGCTGCACGCTTTACATCCTGACAGCAATTATAGTCAGAAACTAAATGGAGCTTTGTCTTAAATGAGAATTATCAAATACTGGACAGTCTGAAGCACAGACCCAGGCTGACGTGGAGGGAAGACATAACAGAGATAAATTTACTGCTAAATTTTTATCTTGGGTGGGAGTAAAAGTAGTAAAGACAAAATCAAAATACTCATATCTTCTTTGCTCTTTTACATCAGACTTCTTAATCCCGCTTGAAAAGACACCCAGAACAATTATGTATGTCATGGAAAGAATATCAGCGAAGATAACTGCCCTCTGCTAAGGCTAATATCATTAATACCCTTATGTCTGATTTCCCCCCTCGCGCCCTCCTTGTAGTAGCAAGATCTGCTCCACGCTCCAACTGTATTACATTATTAGGCATCTTTGAGACAGAAGATAGCTCTGAAATTGAAATGATTCTATTCCTTCCAGATTTGCGCCCCAAATCTGTTTTAGTTCAGAATCCCTTGAGTATCCTGTGGGTGCTGTTCCCAATATCAGACCTGACAGTTCTTTACCCCCTAGAAACAAAGCAGTTGTACCACATTCTGCTACAGCTAAGCCCTTTAAGGCACATGATGTCCTTGTGCTTAGCCAAGCACTGGGAGATGTTTCATTTTTCAATTGTTTCCAGAAGTAAAACAAAGCAAAAAGTCTTTAAAACTTTATTAGAGATCCCTTTGGCCTGTTTGATTTATTTCAGTTGTAGTATATGCAAATTTAGTTACTTTATCTGCAACTTAAGATCTATTATATATTTAATTTCAAGACTGTGGTAACTCCCAGCAACCAAATACATGATTTAATAATAATTCTGTCATCAAGTGAAATCTTTCTCCGAGATAGATACTGAAAGCAACCTGCCCATGTAGCACAAAATGGCAAGATACTTATTTTTTTTTTATTTCCAGAGACTTTGCAATGGAGTCAGACCTGAGAAGGTGGCTGTCATGGTCCTTTAATTTCATCTGAAGTTTGGAGTAAGATCAATCACAGCAGAACACTGCATCCAGCTTCCTATTTTGTCCATATTCTTGCTCTACACTATTAAGCCATCCTGCAATCACTCTAATCCCCACCTACAGAACATATGAAAGTATCAGAATATTTTTCTCCCCCTGAAATGAGTACCAGGAGTTGTTGACCAGATGATAAAGATTTTAATATTCACAAAACCAGAATGTGAATGAAGAACATCTTGTATGAGAATTAATGCTTCCAAGTCATAATCATAATTCCCAAAACATGTGCAATACTATTAGGAAAAGCCTCTCTCTTTCCTCTGATACAGGGAAGTTTAATTAAGCACCCACCAAAGATTGAGATTACCTGCTGGAATTGTTCAGCTGTTCTTTTTTTTTTTTTATTCTTGCCTGTGCTGGCCAGCCAGCCAAACCAGTTTTGATTTCCATATCTTTTATTTGTATGCTGTTCAATCAGGCACAGGCCAATTCCACATTAAAATTAAATATACTATGTCACCATCATAAAATGCACTGGCCAAAACCATAACGTGCTGCTGATTAAGGCTGTGCAAATAGAGCATCCCCTAAAGCAAGAAGAATGGGCACCTGCACTCATGGGAACTGAAGGAGCAGCCAAAGCCTGGCACTTCAACAGCTTGGATGACCCTGCAGAGGATTATCAGCTCCCTGCTTTGCAGTAGAAAGATCTGAGCCTCCACAGCCTGGAGGGAAGGAAAAAAAGAGGCAGTTCTTAGATGCAGGTGATGTTTCCAGTCATGCTGTTTCACACCATGAGGAAGGGAAAGAATAACAAGGAAACTCTTCCGCTTGTAGACCAACAATCTGCAAGGTATTGAAAGCTCAGTTTCCCAAAGCACAATATAAACATTTCACCACCAGGCCTCTGAACTCTAAGGACTACAGACAGTTTTCTCTTTGCTTTCATGAGAACCTCAGTTCTTATGTTAGGATATCCCATGACAATGACCAAAAATTAACACCATCCTATGCCACTGTGCTCTGCATCTCCCATTATTGCAGTAATTTTGATACTGTGAAAGCTGAGCTTGTGGTACACGCACTCTACTGAACGTCCAGAAATCTGAACTCAGTCTCCACTCTAATATACATCACTGACTAGAACTAAAGCTGCACTAATTTAACCCAAAATTAGTTTTTAAACTCTGGCAAGAAGCTTTGTACAGATGCATATTTCAGTTTAGGCTAAGCTCTTTCAGGTGCAGTTCAAACTTGGGAACTTGAAATAAACCTGATTTACACTGCAGTAGATTGTATTTACAGATTTCACATCTGAATCCATTTGATTCATATTGAATCTATTTAATCTGCATTTTTTAGTATCCATTCCCTGCTTTCTGCCACTTTTTAAGAATTAAGCTCTGCCCTACTCATATGAAGAAATTCACGTATTCCTGCTAAAATGAAATGGGCAGGTTGGTTCAGCTTTCACAGCTCTTCCACAAATTCTGCCGTGAAACAGACAGTTAATAATCATCACCAGACACATTGAACTGTTTTCCTGCCTATTAAAATTACTATTCTCTCTCAGCATTGCTTTCCAAAATACTTCACAGCCCCCAAAAAAGCTGTACATAAAGCATGTGAAAGGAAAAGAAAAGGAATAAAATATTCATTTTAATCACAAGCTACGTTCTCTTCATCAACTCAATCTCTTTGCAGTGATTATACTTCCATCACAACTTCCTTCCATGCTGGTCACCTCCACTGCCTGTTTTTGTCAGGGTACAAGGATTTTTAGGTTTTGTCTTCATACCTTGATAGATAACTCTTGACCTACAAGGGTAAATGAGCCTTATTTTTCTCAATTTCAAATCTTTTCTGTGATTTCTTTCATGTTTGCTCAGCACATGCCCTCCACGCATTACTTCATATAGCATGGCACTCATTTCTTCCCAAAAAAAACAGAACAAAACACAATATAACTCCAATTTCTAGGAAGAAGGACTGTCTGGGACTTCATCACTTCTTCTGCTGCAGGGTAATGACATAACATTGCACACCTGCTCTGAGTGGCCCTGCTTGAGCTGAGTTGGACCAGATAGCCTTCAGAAGTCCCTTCCAACCTTAACCATTCCATGACTTCAACCTAGTAAAGTAACTTTCTCTGCTCCAGTAGACTTGGGGTCTCAAAAATCTGTCTCACTTGTTTTTATGGATAAGAAAGCTCAGTACAGGTAGAAACACCCTTTTAGTCTTCTGTGAAGTGACCACTTTCCAACCACCTTTAGGCCACCCTTTCTGTAAAATCCTTTGGCCTTTAGCTAGGCCTTTACTTCATCATTCCAGGTTCACTTCACTAAGTTCGCTATTCAGACTAGGTACTCCTTGCAGACTCTTATGAAATACTATGAAAAACAATCCCTGCACAAGTAAAAGCCCTACATGTCCCCCTGTTATTTCAGTAGGATAAAGTCTGCCAATACCATAATATCTTTTCATAGAGATGGTTTTACTTCACTGGTCTTTCTACAAGATTCAGCTGCAAAGAACAATTGATCGTTAACTGCGTTTTGTTTGTAAGCTCTTTGGGAAGGCACCATAATTTACTGTCTGCCTGCATAGTCCCTAGAGCAGTAAGGTCCCTTCACACTTGAGCAGTGTCAAAAAACTTATAATCCCAACTGTGCTAGGCACTTTACATATATATACTGACATGCAAGAGATTCGTGCTGCCACTTTTTTCTTTGTTGCCTACTAACCTAGTTTAGGTAAGAGATGAGAGCAAGGTGGGGGAATAAGTGACCCTGCATTATACGGTTGTATGCCCCAAACAGTTAAAACCAACATGTTCTCTAGTCAAATAACTTAAAAGCAAGTGAGGCACTACCAGCAGAGCCAATTTTGACCATGATGTCAAAGTATAGGAACAATACATTCAAAGGGATATCTACATATGTTGTCTGAATGTAATACCTCCTATTTATTCCCATGGAAACTATGACAGATAAAAAAAAAAAAAAAAAAATCACTTGATGAAGCAAATTCTCCACTACAAAACATTATTTTAAACCTCCATTAGCTATGCATTTTCACCAGTGATGAACAAGAGCCTGCATGTCACACTCATAAAAATCTGTCTCGCCAACCAGAACATGGCTCGTCTTTCACATCACTGTCACCACTGATGAAACATGCCACCCACCTGCCTCCCTATGCTAACATCCTCAGTTTGGTCTCCAGCATGCATCTATAAATGTCAATGGGTGCCATTTCTACTTCACAGAAGAATTCAATTCCACACCTTTGTTTCATACGCGCTTCCATGTCGGACACCATTTGATCAGACTGCCTGTTTGCTGCCACCTCTCACACAGCAACAGCATGCAATGGAATACTGGTGGGAAGGTTCAACCTCAACTGCCGTATCACAACATCTGCATCTGACATTTTGGGCCAATGCAGTAGTATAGGAAGCATCATTCTGGAATTGGCCTTCATATATTAATTTGTAATATTTTCAATTAGAAGACTGTTAGCCTGCAAACTATATTCTGCATTAACTCATAGTGATTGTAGCAACTGGACAGATCAACATGATGAGAAAGGCGTTACAACAGAGGTATGATGACAAAAGGACTGGCACAACAGAAAGGTGCCATAAAGGAAGGGAAGAAGATTGCTTACCCATATTAGAAGATTCCAGGTTTGCAGGGGAAAGCTTCACCAAGGGGGGATCTCCAGAAAGAGATCCTTCTCCAGTGGCAGTCAGCCCTTAAATGGGGTCTAAGAGAGGTGCAGCCAGGCTCCACCCCTTCCAGTCACACAGCTGAATTGCCTTCACCTGTGCTCCCAGTGCTGACCAGATTGTTTCCCCAGGTGATAGATTAGTGGTTCAGGCCATGACTCAACGGTTCCCATATAGTGATATACCCCAATATGGAAGCAAAAATGCTTTTCATCGGGTTATATAGCAGCAACAGGAGCAGTCACAATATACAAAAAAGACGACAAAAAAAACACTTAACCATCAATTTACCACCAACGGGAGATAACTGCCTCAGCTTGAAGCATCTGCTCCTACCTAAAAATACCTCCAGAGCCTCTCTTCAATGGTCTGCGTAAAGAACACAAGTGCTCTTCTTGCCTTAGAGGATAATTCTTAGCTTTGCTGTGGAATAGACTCTAATAAACTTATCATCAGTACTGCCATCCCAGCAGCAAATACAGGTACCCACAAGCTGAGGCCACATTCATATTGATAACAATATTCTAGCTGCAAATCAGTCAGAAGCAAACCTCAGCCTACTGGCCCTGATAGGCTCCTCTAGTACAGCTCATGCAGACCACAGACAAGATCAGAGCTGGGCTCACAACAAAAGGCCATAAGCTCTCCCACCATGCCCAGTGCTGCCTACTGGAGCAACTGGCCAGCACAGTCAGGAGTACAGCTGAGTAGCACGCACTCACACTTCCAAGCTCCTCCCAAAGCATGAGCTCAACTTTTCATTCTTGCCCAATGCATAGATGTTTGCCAGAGACAAAAGTAAACATTGCTGTGGTTTTGCATTAGCATCAAAATCAGGAGGGCTGTCAGGTGCTGCTGCTTGACATAGAAGTCTATCTGCAAGTCTACTTCACCTTAGTTTCAAGGTATTTTTCTTAGGGTTTTTTATGCTTTTGTGCCGCTGCTGATATTCCTCAGTGCCTTCCACCCAAAGATATTCTTGGGTTACAGTTGAAGAGGCACACCAAGAAAATCATCAATTCAATAGTTCCTGTGCTGCAGGGCAAAGGTTAAGAGCATATCCTCTCACACCCAACCCTTTATAGTTGGCTACAAGACCTCTTGAACTGCGCAGAAAAAAGCAGATCAGGGATGTCCATCTGTCACCAGAATTACCAGAGGTTTATTACTTTTTTTTCCCATTCCTGAAGGCAAGAGCATGAAAGGTCTCATACTCTAACAAGTCCCCCCAACCCAGCTCTCTGTCTCCAGCGGCTTGCTGCAGAATATGACAGCTCACCTCTGCCATCATCAGTTCTTGAGGCATATCCCCTTGGGAAGGGCACATGAGCAAATGCAATTCTCTATTTGATACTCTGATCACAGAAACAAAGCTTTCACTCTTCTCCACATCATACTTGCTTTTACTGTATTAAAAAAAAAAAAAAAACACCATTCTAATCTGAACTAAGTAAAGGCCCCTTTACTTAGTTCAGGCTCCTGCTTTCCCCAAAATGCCCTCATAAACACACCTTTTAGCCAGGTAAGATATTTCCACACACGTTTCAGGTCTACTCCTAACTCATTACATCAAAGAGGAATTACTTCAGCAGAGGCAAAAGCAGAGTAAAACAAGCACAAGTAGGTAAAGAATCACACCCTTTTAGTTTCTGTGTAGTCCTTTTTCCCCCCCACATTGCATCAGTTCCCTCTCCACATTCAAGGCAAACACCTGCAATATTTCTCAGTAATATGACAAGAATAATTACAGAGTTCAGGGAGGCTAACTAACACTGCTGAAATAGTGGGCAGTCTAATGGCTTCAATAGCTCCTGTGCACTTCTGTTGTGGTGAGAGTCCCCCAGACCACCACTTTATACCTTGAGTAACTCAACCACGGTCTGGAATACCAAACCTTTTTCTGGACCATCATTGCTTGGCTGACTTGAGACATATCACGGTCCTTTCAGGTGGTTTGCAAAGTTAACTCATCCCTAAGGGGTTTGTCCTTGATGCCCACCAGATATCCTCCATCCCCAATTCTTTCAAAGCTCCAGGTTGAAGCATACTGAGCACTGTGCAAAGAAAATCTGCTCAGAGACAGCTATTCCAGGTGCACAGGCTTCTGCTGAGGACAGCATTATTTGGGGTGTTCTTTAACACACACACACACACACACACACACACACACACACACACAACACAAAAAAAAAAAACACTTGCAGTAAAAGAGTCATTTGCCATGTGTAATGTGCTGAAATACTTTGCCACAGCAAGGTCTGGTCTAAACATGTAGTCGGCCAATAAAAGGGTGGAAACACGCTGCCAGTAAACATTTGCGTGGTATGTCTTTGAAGGCTTCAAGGCAGACTAAATGGAATAATTGTGAAGATGTATTATTTATAATACAACAAATCTTCCCCACAAGATATAGGTCTCCATTAATCTAGTACCCAACTGCTTTTAAGTGCATTTTTTAAATGTGTTTACCCTTGCTAAGGGACTTATGTTTTATTATCTCCATTTTGCATTTGGGGAATTGAGGTACTGGGAGATTAATAGATTTGCTCGAGGTTACATAGCAAATCTCCAGCAAAGCACAAATGCAGACCAAGCGTCCTGGATTGTTCTTCTCCACTGGATGTATCCATCGATACGCCAGGGCACATTAAAGCATCAAAGATCTCTTGTGACATGATTTCTTCCATGTACAAAAAGGACAGGTCTCATGTGAACAAGCAACATTGTATTGGAGTCAACAGAAGTTCATCTATTTACATGAAAGCTGAAGCAAGTTTTGGAGCTGTTGTTGGAATATCCTCATTTTTCCAGCTATCCAGTGCTTTCAACTCAAATTCGAAATACTTTTTCACTGGCAAAAGCTGCTGCATCTAGCAAGCGACCTGTAAACTGTGCTAGTGAATCTTTCAGTGAACATGTCACATACTACTACCTGAAATCAGATATTGCTTCATATCTCCCTCACACTTAGCAGGGCTGTAGAGGAGCCCAGCTTTTGAAAGCCTGCCCACTTATTGAAACTGTTAAACATGGATTTAGGACAATGGTTTTCTGAATTGGTTGATTTGATTTTGATCCACTTGAGTAAGTGATGGGAGATAAATCTGATTTTTTTTTTTTTTTTCCTACAGTACCTACACCAGTAATCTCTTTGGATGGACTGACTGGAGTCAGTGAGAGATAAATCTGTTCCCTTCATCAGCTTTCCGCATCAGCCTTGCTGAAGACCAGGACCTATGTTGGTCTTGAGCCTATCATGGAGCCTGGAGAATTCAGAATACAGCAAATTGCCATTACTTCACTTCCCCAAACGTCAGCCCAGTTCCCTCATCCAAATCCTCCCCAGGACAAAAAAAATAAAAAATAAAAACAATAAAAAGCCAGTGCAACTGGAACATGGTTGCTTTCAAAACGATGTCTCTATTTATCTCCAAGCTCCAGTTTAAATCTAAGCATAAGGGAAAATTCAATGAGTAATAGGCCTGGTAGAAACAACACTAGGATATCCACTGCCTGCAGATACCCACACATGCCCTTGTCAGCATGTAAGAGGAAATGCCATAAAACCTCCATGACTCACCACCAAATTAAAAGAACAACCAAAGGCTTTCCTTAAAGTATCTTGTTTTAAGGTGCTCACAGGAACTTGAATTATTCCTTTTCAGGACTAAAAGCTCCCTTTGGTACAGCAAAATGATTTGCACCAATGGTATCCTGTGGAATGTGAGACTGGAGGGCAAGCTGTTCCACACCAGCATGGACTGCATGCTCACCTGATCTCACACATGCAATCACCTAATATCAAAGCTCCCACACTTCTTTGAGGATAGAGAGGTTAGAGAGTTTGCTCTACAAGTCATCATATCTAAGCCAGCCTCATGACTGGAGCACAATCCTCACTGCCAATCCACCACCAAAGAGCCCACGAGCTGAATACACTCGATGAGCTCGCAGCGCCTTCTCACAACAGGGGTAGATTTTATTTCCCCATTTAAAATCAGGGATAGATGCATAACGCTACCCCAGGGAGAGGAGGTGTTTGAGGCTAAATACACGACTCGGAACTCAAATCCTTATCCTTCACCAAGGTAAGCACACCATGTGCAAAACATGATATTCTGCCTCCGGCACAGTATCTAGGCTGCCCAAGACATGTTAGACATCCCTCTTCATTTAAAGATTATTCAGTGTCAAGCGTTCACCAGTGTTTTGAACAGCTGAACAATGAATTTTCCCACTGCCTCTCCTGCTAATGACGAGCGAATAAAGAATCCCCTAGGGAATTTCCCTTCATCTGCTCACGAGTGCCACTTCGCTAGTCACATTTATCTGACAAATCTTACAGATGGCTTGGCATGAGCTTGCAACAAGCACTCCATCTTTGGAGCTGAGATTGGCCACCCAAGCCACATGACACTTCCCGTAGTCAATTGGACAAGCCCACAGGAGAGCCCCATACTGACAATTGTTGCAGGAGAAATACCCCTAGTAAATCTAAAGCTTTGTCACGTGCTTCACTATCAGCTGAGACAGGTGATAGCATTTGTGACACCGCAGCCACCACATGAAGAACAGGGTCTTTCAGCATAGATGATGTTGTGCTCTGACCCAGACAGAAAGATGTCCCAGGAAATTACTCTCATCCAGTCACTTTCCTGCTGTTACTGCGCCAAGCGTCTATTAAAGATGAATTCTCCCTGCTAAAATAATGGGAGAAGGGAATAAGAAGATCCATCTGCAAACCATATTTTTAGAGGGGTTATTGTTTGTTTTCCAACACTTTCTGTGAAACACTGGTTGCATCTTCTGAGCTCCTTCCAGATGCGTACTCTCCTCATGCTATGCACCCAACACTAATTCCAGTTTAAAAGCTGCCTGACTCAGACAAATGAATAGCAGGATTTTAAAACAGATACAAATAGTAAAACTGGGGTTTTACACAGTCCCATAGGTACTATAGATGGGACTATCCAAACACAGACCTTTCTAATCCACCAAGAAAATGCCCTTAAGACCTGTTCAGAGTCAGACTTAAACCCCATAAAATCCAGGAAATTCAAGGATAAGCCTGGATATCTGGACTGATATTCTGTCCTCAGTTCACCTTACTGGGTAAATGTTAATGAACACATTTGTTTATTCCCTACAGTTCTATACAAGGAATATCAACAATCTGATACTATGGGAGGAGGTGAAATTCTTTTTCCTGTATGCGTGTGTAGGAGTTGCTCAATATAATTTATTCTCTCTCACTATTAGACTTTACAGCGCCTCAATCCTTTCGGAGCTCTAAAGCTATGCAAGGTCTGTCTAGTAAAGCTTTTGGAGAAAAGGCCTCAAAGGAAAACCAGTTATTACAGGAAAGAGGGCTGATTTTCAGCATTACACAGTCTCTCCTCTCCATTCATGTTAAGCTTTATTCCAACACAAAAAAAAATAATAATAAAAAAATCAGATGCTTTTCATAGAGGATATGAATCCAGACCTTCACAGGCAACAGGAGACCAAGTCCCCAGTTGAGAGCAGAGAACTGATGTGCATGACACTGCTGGGGTGATACCTGACGCCCACCTGCTGCAGCACTCTGCACAGCAGCACTGCTCTGTGGAGTACAAGCAGAAGAATGGAACTGCTCCATCCAGCCCAGTTCTGAGTCTCAGATGCAGAGTGGCCAGACACCAGAAAGCAGAAGAGACAGGCCAAACCCTTATACTATTTCTCTCAAATTTCTGCTAGCCCTCAGCTGGTTTCAGATCAAGGGATTTCCTATGCCAGATGCAGTTTCTAACTACTAAATAATCTTCCATGCATTTCTTTACACAAGCTTGTCCAGCCATCCCCTGAACCCTCACAAGCCTTTAACATCCACAGCAAAAGTCTGGTTTCTTCTACTTCATTTAATGACCTTAAATAACATGCGGTCACAGAAAACAAAACAAATCCTACCCATCCTTTCCCCAGTGCTTGCAGAATTTAGTCCAACCCCACCAAAACCAACTCTTCTGAGGTCTAAGCAAAGATTTCTGCAGCAAGAGAAGGAAGATGCGGCAAAGATCCTATAAAGCCTGCTAGAGGTTTTGCTGTCACCAGCTGATTTGATGTGAAAGACACACAGATACTACTGTAATAGGCAGCCCTACAAGCTCAGAAAATAGACAAAACTTTCATTTATGACATAATTCATCCCTTATAAAAATGGCACTATTCCATCAAAATCAATAAGGTTGCACCTGTGAATGCCAGCTGTGAATCAAGTCCATGGTTCTCAAATGATGTAAAGTGCTTCAGGAGGAAAGATGCTATATTTAGGTGCCATATTATTGCTATGTAGACATTTTCATAACCCCTAATTATGGGGCTTTTTTTTTTTTTTTTTGCAAGCTCTGTAGTATTAACTGGATTGGATAAATATGTAATTAGAGAGTGTTTCAACATGCACACTCTTGATGCTGGGAGCTTTATCAGCTCTTTCTTTCCTTCATGATCTGTTTTGCTTTTCTTTTAAAGCTGTTTCTATCAATTACGGCAAGATTTACTCAGAGACCCAATAGAGGGTCACCACAGACATTCCAGTACAATAGAACAGAGCTACCTTTGTTCCAAAACTCTTCTAATTTTCATAAAGATACCTCCAGTTTGTCACTACATAACATTGCCAGAAGCCAAATTGATCAGACAAAGAAGAAAAAAAAAAAAGCCATCACCACCAAAGCAATAGCAACAACAAAAAACTTTTTCAGAAGTTCCCTGACCTCAAACTGTTTATAGGTTAAGGATTCTTAGTCCAACAGATACAGATAAAGAACCTGCTGCCCAAGGATTTGCTGGATCCTGCTCCTCTTCTGCCAGCAGACAGAAAGCAAGACCCAAGGAAGTCCTTCATTTTCTCAACGATGCCCAAGATGTACAGATAACTTCAAAGACCTCTAGATTGGAGGTAGATACACCCCTGCCTAGAAGAACAACCGCCCTAACAAATTACTAAATTGGTTGTCAGGAAAAAAGACAAGCTACCATTTTCCAGCATCCTGTTTTGTCAGGGCAAATGATATCACTGATGCATGAATCTAACTAGTCCTACAAGAGTAAGGGGGAAAAAAAAAGGAAGCGTTAGCATTTCATTCTATTTCCAGGTGTTGAAGAAGTCTGTACTGCTAACCAAAAAAAAGACCCTGCACAAATACATTTCTGCTCACTGTTCTGATCAGACGTAGCCAATAAATGATTTGTCACAGTCTTCCAGGTGCATTTACAAACCTTTTCCTCTTACGCCACCTTACACCCAGGGAGAACCTGAAAAGCTAAATTACAACTATGAACACTTCAAAACAGAAGAAGTTAACAATAGAAAGAATTAAAAAAAAAAAATGCTAGAATGGCATGATACGGATGTTGTATTATTAAACAAACGGCTCACAATGGTATCGTGACGTGAGTCACAACGCCTGATGCCATGAACATATTGCGAGAAAGAACAATAGCTGTTATCACCATCTACAGAGATACGGAGGGCACAATACCAGGAGCTTGACTGCTGGCTGATCTACAGCAACATCTTTGTCTGAAAGCCAATGGAATAGATTCACATCTGGTACAAACAGGTGCAACTAACGTGAGTCTAATGGCACTGCAGCATCCTCAGCGAGGCTCTGATACTGCACCAAAAGTCCTATGAGCTTTGCTCTGTGCAGTCTTGCAGCCTGTTTATGACTGCAATCAACAGGGGAATTCCAATTTGGTAGGATTTTGAATCCGCTTTCTGCAGGTGTGAATAACTGACCCTGGCCCTACATTAACACTATTTTAAGCCTAGCAAAATGCAGAGCACATCTGAATTGTTGTAATGTTCAGCACTGTCACAAGAAAGTTTGCCAGATATAGAAAACAGGCAGCCATCAGCACGTGGACTGGTTTACCACTCTTTTTGTTGTTACGCCTGGTAATTGTGGACTGCAGCTGGGGATGCTGAAGGAAAACTGTAAGAGCTGGCACATTCACAAGCTCAACAGGCAGAACACAGAATAAAATCCTGGGGTACACTTACAGTATGCACTTCCCATAAATTAAAGTCTATTTGTGGCACATGTCATAAAAAAAGCTTTCATTTGGTATAAGACTTAAACATAGCTTTGCTTCCAGACCATATCTCCTTGAAATGCATCAAGCAGGAAAAGCAATGTTCTCCACGCTCCACATGGCTTCAATTGTCAGTTTGGGAGTGGAATGAGAACAATGTAAAGAGAAGCCGCTTATAAAATGAAATGCGGGGCTCGATTCGTCGTCCTACAGTTTACTTTGTGATTTGACCACTGCTGTGTGCACCTAACATAAACAGAGTCAGCTTAAATCCAAAGTCTCTGTGCCTACCTCATAGCAAGTACGAAACACCTAGTGCAGAGGTTTAGGTGGGATCGACACAGCCCAAGCACTACCCAGAGCTCCTGGTGCAGGCAGCACAGCTCAGTGCAGAATGCATGACTAGGGTGCTGCGATATTCTAGCTATTTCTCTGCTTTGACAGCAGCACTACAGATCTCTGAGCAGCCTCAAGGTTGCTCCAAACTGTGCTAAAGACCAAACCAGCTTCTGAACAATTTCAAAACGTGTTGAGCAAAAGCAATTTGTGGAGCACAGCCACATCTGAGCACAGACTGCCTTCTCTTCAGTTATTGCAAGGGTACACGTGTATCATGCACATAATGCAAGACATACTTAAGTTACAGCACCCAGAAGTCAAGAAATTTGCTCTGAGTAGCTAGACTTCTGATCGCCCAAAATACATTTGGGAGACATTAGTATGGCAAAAGGTGAGTCGCTTAAAGAAAGCCTTACATTTCGTGTGTGTGTATTTATATAGAAAATACACATCCATGCAAACATGCCGCCCCAATCAAGAAAAGCATATACAATACATAACACATAAATAAATACTTATGAGTCACCAATAACCACCTCATAAATTACACAGCCTTACAAGTATCACTGCTAAAGATAATTTGCACAATTGGACGCAAAATACACATCTACAGTTCTCATTAAAGCAGATTAGGGCTGTTTGCTTCCTTCCACAGGAGCTTAAGATCTTAATTTACAAAGATGTTTTACTTTGTTTCTTAAAGAAAAGCTTGCAGTTCCACAGCTGTGGGCCAGTTTAAAAACCAGACCTAAGAATGAATTTAGTCTCTTGGCTCAGTCGCTGCCAACATTAGTAACAAGACAAGACAGAGAGACCCAAAATTCAAGAGACCACAGCCTGCTCCAGCTCACAGAGGCACGAACCAATGGTTTCCAGGCAGTATTTACACTTCTTAATCCTTTGATAAATGGACCATCAGCATCTACCTCTCCTACCTTGCAGCTGATACAATGGCCAGAACCAGATTCCCCTTCACCCAGAGGGCCTAAGCTTCAGCCACATGAGAGCACAACCACTGCTGTACTTCCACAGCTCATAGCAAACTCTTCTGCAGAACAAAAAAAAAAAAAAAAAAAAGAAAGCTCCATCCAACAAAGCGGAGGAATGGGATCAACCCTGCAGACTCAGCTTGGGCAGAACCTAAATGCCACTTTGTTGCCACTTGACTGATACAGCCCAAACACTGCATGTTTGTTTTGCTGACATGGAGGTTTAAGTTCACTCCCCAGCCACATCTCCTTTCCTCTTGGATACAATAGTCATCTTCATAGCATTTATTATAACATATTGCAGCAATAAAGTGCAATTATCCTCAAAAACAAAACAAAAGCTCAAGATAAAAATAACAGGCAACAAGCACACTTACCAGCTGGGGAAAAGCAGCACGATCTGCAGTCTTCCACAGTGCAGCCATTTTAGGGATGCAGCTGCATCTTCCAGCCTAACTACAAAGACTGGTCTGCAGGAGGTCGCACAAGGAGATGGGGTCCCTCCACAATCACGTAGTGACCAGGCTCAGCTGGGCCTGCCCTGACTCTGGGGAGGTCTCATTAGGTAGAGATGTGGCTCAGGTGTGAGCCTGGGTGCTTTGCAGCTGGGATCTGTGACTGTACATGGGCCAAACTAAGAGCATGGAGTGCTTAGTACCTGGGAAGGCTCATTCTTTCCTACCAGGTGCCCAACAACCCAGCTTTCTTTCTGCCTTTTTCTTTGTAGCAAGTGTGGCCCAAAGAAATCGGTGCATTTCTCCACTTCTTGAGTTTTCTTCTTGTTGCCTTGTTTTGTTGGATATCTCTACTTTGACTGTACTCACAAAAGGTTCCTTCAGTGCCATGCTTAGAATCAGGTTATAACTCCTCTATTCCCATTCTTTTATAAAAATGTATCGCGGAAACCAATTACAGTGTAAGAGAAAATAAACCCAGCACCAAAAAGAGGGAGCCTATGAATGTAATAAAAGTAGCAACTTCTCAGCAGCAGATGACAAGCAGAGTAAAGCTGATTGAGTATAAGGAAGCTGTACACCTCTCTGCATACATCTCTGATGGCTTCACAGATCTCTCAGGTTATACGGCATGTGTATAGAAACTTGGCTTTTCTGCTCTGTACTGGTTAGGGCTGCACACATCCAAGGAGGGCCTCTGTTGAAGAGTATTGGCCAAATCAGATTAAAAGCCCAATATCTATGATGAAGGCTGCACGCTGCCTGCTCAGAGAAGTTCCACTGATGTGAACCAGAAGTTCCTTGCATGTGGTCAGGCCCTAAATTTGATACTGGAATTTAAAAACAAATTAAGATTCCCATGCAATATTGACTTTTTTTTTTTTCCCAGGAGTAAAAGATTTTACAGCATGGAATGCTACATGCAGTGGTTACATGAGTCCAAGTAATTGTACCAATTATATAATTTGATATAATTGCACTAATTACATAAACACATAATAATGAAATATAAGTTATTCCAAGAGCTAAACTGGAAGAACATTAAAGAACTTAAATCTGCTCCCACTTATTCTAGTACAAATCAGAAACAATTCTCCTGAAATCAATGAAGTTACCCAAATAAAATTGGCCCCTCACATCACAAGAAGCCAGGTAGATCCAGTTTTTGGTTCAGGGGTACTGACTGTGCAAGCAAATGAAAGCTATTGAGATATTCCGTACCGAAGCAGATTGCTAATTCCTGGCCAAATTCCAGCGTGTGCAGGAAGAGTCTCCGTGAGCTTATGACCAGGTGAGTTGTATCAGTGGCTTTCACTAAATCTTTTAGCTGCTAATTCTAAAGAAAACAGGGATTTGTTTAGAAATACAGAGAATGAGCTGGACCTGATTAGGATTTCAAGAAAACCAAGCTGTAGTGTGTCCTTAGATTTATTGTTGCTAGCCAGAATTAAATCTGCAGACGTTAAGGGAGTTAGAGCAGACTGGCATCAGTACTAACAGAAATAGGCTTTCCTCGTAGACAAAAATTTATATTCCTGATCCACTTTGCATAACGCTTTTCAACGCCTCACAGTAGAAATCACTCCAAACCAAAATTGTTATTAAGAAGGATTCATTCAGAGAGGGGTTTCCCCCTTCTCCCATGGCAGGGGGGAATGCAGCAATTATGTTCATCTGCTGGCTGCATCTCTAATAAGTAGCAAAGCAAAGGATGCGAGACCTGGCAATTTTGCAGCAGGTGCCTGTTACGTGCAGAAATACATGATGTATGCAGAGTTAATCCACCGAGAGCTCTGTTGCACCACGTTGTGACAGTCACCCTGTTCACACAGCCCTCAGTAACGCCAGCGGGAGTTCCAGGCACCAGCACAGGGGCTTTGCCTACTTTAAAGGACGGAGATTTTCCATCTCCAGTGGTTGATTTCACTGCACAAAAGGAGAACAGAGTACTTAGCATTTACAGGGTCAAACTCAAAGCCTGTAGGAGACGAGCGATTCAGCTTATTTAGATGATTCTGGACCTGACCCAAACGGGTTTTTATAGATACAGTATCTCATGCAGCATAAGGCAAGGAAACTGCATGCTCAGTTTTAAAAGGCTCAGAATGAGAGGCAGGAAAACAAAAACCCAAAATTTCAAAAAGCAACCATCAAGTTTGGACATCTCGTTTTTCAACCTGCCTAATTTCAGAAAGGCAGGAGGTGGCAGCTGCAAAAAGTGCAGGACCTGCAGCCCCTGCAAAAAAATAATGAGAGCAGTAGCCTTGTCATGTTCATGAAAAACAAAGCCAAAACTGTCTCAGATTGCTGCCTTCCCCTCCTCCAAATTAAGAGTTTTAAAATTTTATTTCCTTTTAGCCTTAGAAATCTGTGTGTTGGAAGCACCTTGCTCCTGTTCTGTGCTCGAAGCAGTGGGTGACTCCACACCTCTCCAAATCCAGAGTACATCCCATCCAGATCTATTTCCAGAGACTGTTGCACCTCAAATAAAAGGATTTGGGAACCTGGAACAACTCTTCCCTCACAAGGTTATACCTCTCACACCATAATTATTTATGATCTTTGTATTTCCATTTCTGCCCCATGAATGGCAGATCCCTAGCTTCAAATAGAGGTGCAGGGACAACAAGGGAAGAGCGCTGCAATTCTTTTTACCAAGTGAAGGGTTTTTGTTTGACAGTTTCTGTGAGACTGTTCAGAATCCCAAGCTTGGCTGTGGGTTTGCTGTGGGATGCAGAGTGCAGCCCACATCCCATACTCCCATACCCACCCCAGCCAGTCCCATTTTGCTGCCATTTGGGCTTCCCACGGCTCCCCAGGCAGCAGGTTCCTGTTTCACCCCGAGACAACCTGCTCTCCTTGTGACAGAGCACATAAGTCCCTGTGCCCAACGCAGGGCCTGGGTTCAGCCCAGAAACCAACCATCTTCCACTGGGAATGAGGTCTCAGCAAGCCCTGCCTGCAGGGCCCTGCACATTGACTGAAGACATTTCTTAATATATCCCATTTCTAACAGCGCTGCCCACTCTTATTTACAAAGACTGTGTCATTTGAGGTTAAACATGCCTTCAGACTGTAGGCACGTGTACTTCCAACTGATTTCAAGGGGAATTTGCTGCACTCAACAGTGAGGCGGCAGATGCAGCAGGTCGCCATGGAGCCATGTCGCCCCGCTGCCACAAAATGGAGCAGGAGAAATGGTTCTGACAAGAGGTGTGCAGGGAGCAGTGGCAAAAAAAAAAAGCAAGGAAATATTGAAGAAGTTTGGTCTAGGGTCAAAGTTCTGTGCAGCAAGTTGTTAACATGGCCACAGCAAGTTGCTCATAAGGGTCTTCCAAAGCAAAGTGGTCTAGCCCCCAAGCCTAGCTTTGGGAGGGAATGGGCAGAGTAGTGCTTGAATTGGAATTGTAACCAGAACCTGTCATTAGCCTCACAAACTTGCTTCTTCGACACTTCCCAGGTCTCGGGGTCAGAGCTAACATTTGCTAAGTCAACAGAAGTCCTTCTGTCAGCATTAGCTGGCGTTTGGTCAGGCCTCCGGCAGGAAGGGGCTGTCTGTGGAGATCAGCAAAATCAATATCTGAATATACGTGCGGCTGACATGGATTCCTGTGAGTGTCTGTCAACATTTTTTGTTTAAGTTAGTAAATAGGATGTGTTTTACTCCAAAAACATCTCCTGGCTGGCAATGAATTTGAGAAACAAAAATTGATCAGCGTTAGCATTGGCCTGTTTTTCCTGGAAGTGCTTTTCCCCTTATTTCTCACTTCTGGTAAGCGCTGTGCTGGGGAGTGACCCAGGCAAGAAGTCACATTCCTACACAGCAGGTGAACCAGGAACTCGCTCCCAGCGCTCGGCAGGTATGCGGAACGCGGCCCTGCCCGCACCCCACGGACCCACACCAGTGCATGCAGCAAGGAGCAGATGCTTGCAGGTACAGAGGGCCATGAAGTGAGAGCATGGCACTTCAGGATGGCAGCTGAGCTCTCAGACACAGCTTTCTGCAGCGCCTAATATGTGTACATCCTGACGTGACGGCTCATCGCCTGCAATCAGCCCCAAAAGCAACTGCGTTTCTCCAGATGTTGTTGCACACTGCACCAAAATTAAACAATTAAAAAAAAAAAAAAAAAAAAAAAAAAAGCAGGTCCAGTTTTCCTTCTTTTTATTTATTTAAACTGTACACAAATGTAAAATACTTCAACAGCAAATCTAAGTGAAAATTGTTTGGTTTAAATTATTATGGAACAGAACCTAAAAGGAACTTTATTAAATAAACATAAAAATTGGATTTAAAGGATGCACATCTTGTAATGTATTCTACAATAGTCATTTTTTTTTTCACTCTACGTTCCATGTGCGTATGGTATAGAAAAGACACTGAATAGAACAAACAGAATCCATTTTGTACCCTGAAACAATTGGTAGGCCTCGTGAGGGATTGCTCAGCATGACTACATGATATATGATGGCTTTGCCATCTCATAAAAATTATAACTAATATGTTGGCCTCTTTGGTTCCAAAATTTATGTATAATACATTTAACTGTATTCATTTTTTGCTGCTATAAAAATAACATTTTTTTCAAATGGCAGTTTTTTGACTAATCATGCAACTAAATCAGTGCAAACATTAAAAGCAATCATTCGCTTTAAAAAAGAAGCAAAAGATTTAATTTCAAGTATAAAAAAATATAAAAAAGTCATATCATAAGTCCAGTTTTGTCTAGTATGGGTCAACACTTTAAATTGCATAGCTCATGCGGCACCTGTTTACCTAGATAGTGAGCAAAGATAAGTGCACTATCAAGTACCACTTTTCAAGGCATTGAAATTTGCAAGTGCTATTATACGTGCATTCAAGCAGTTTGCAAGTGCTATGCTGTATCATTATTTTCTGATCTTTATGGCCATTCTTGACACCTCCCGGTAAGGAAATTGAAAGCACTCTCCTCTCTCCTCCTTTCCAAGACTCGTTAAAATGTTCCTTGCCTCTTACTAAATGCACTGCATTTTTCAGAACGTCTCCACTGCGGCACTGTCGCTCCTCTGCAGGGTTCATTGGTTTAGCCGTGGTAGCGGCCTCTTGTTTGCTCGCTCCCCACACGACAGCTCCTCGCCGAGTCCCCCGTCGAAGAACACAGAACGCAACTCTGACTCTTTGCTCTCGGAACAGTGAGAGATGCTCACGGTCAACACAGTCCAGATACAGTGTCAGATTCCCTTCTCCAAGACACAAACAGGTACAGCCATCCGCGGGTTGCTAGTGGTCAGTTACAGCATCAGACCTCCAACAGTCCAATGTCAGAAACACAGCAGCTGCATATGTGTCTGTCTCCTTCTCTCTCTCAGATGTTACCGAAGTGGAAGTGCTTACTGGAAGTGCTGTAGGAAGATACGGTTTTCTGTGATGCTTATATTTAGATAAATTTAAATTAAGAGGAAGTGATCACCTACAAAGGCAGGTGTCCTGCAGCTTCCCACTAGACCTAAGAGGTGACAGTCGACTTTTTTTTTCTTTTTTTTCTTTTTTTTTTTTCTCTCTAAGTTTGGTCATTTCGACACCTGCGTGCAAGAATACGTTGTGCTCTCGCAGTCTGTGCTTTTGCCTGAGCAAAGGGAGCTCATTTCGGTCTGGCTTTGCTGGCAGGCGGGGATACAGCTGCGCAGCCGTCCACTCGTACTGGCAGGCATGTAGGTACGTCGTCACTGGTCACTGACTTCCTGCGCTCACGTCCCTTTCCCAAGCTGCCTCGTGTCTGTGTGTGTGTCTGTGTGTGCACGAGCGCGTGGTTGTGTGTGCGCACGGTGTGTGTGTGTGTGTGTGTGTGTGTGTGTGTGTGTCTTTAAGATATCTCATAGCGTTAACTTATAAGTGGTAGGATATATAAGTGTCCAAGATCCACAAACTGCCACTGTCCTGACACCAAAGTGAAATGACTTCTTTTTTTTTTTTCGTCAAACTTTTCCACAGTGACTTTTCAACACTGATGCCTGGATACACAGTGAAACTTCCTCCAACACCATCTCGTACGGGAATGTTCTCTCTCTCTCTCCCCCCCAAAAAACACACCTCAAATCAAGCACAACCACATTCTTCCACAATCATATTGGGAACGTCCCTTTTCACAATGTTGTATTCATCATCAAAGTACAGCATTGACATTGTGCTAAGTTTGGTTGGAATGCAACAGGAGTTCACGGTGCCCGGGTTCAGCCCCCGCATTCGGTACTGATTCACGACGGCGGTGTGAAAGGAGGAAGCCGACCCCGGGACGCCAGCCAAGTAGGCCGGGCAGCTCCCTTCACAGTAATTCCCATAGTAACCTGATGGTGCTATGATCCAGTCATTCCACCCAATGAGTCTAAAGTCAATGTAAAACTGTTGCCTGCAACATAGATTGGTCCTGCCATCGCACTCCAGGCCTCTTTTCCGGATCCTGTGTTTGTTATCAGCGAGGCGGGCTTGCACCACTAAAAAAGGCCGGTGGGATTCCTCCCCGGGGTCCACATAAATTGGCAGCACTGAATACTCTTCACAGCCCTCACATTGAACATCCAAGTTCAGTCTCCTTTCTCCTCTCTCAAACAGAGCCTGGATCGCCTCTGTCATGGGAAAAGTGTGCCAACCACTTCTTTTGAGATCGACTTTCTTTTCAACCACATTCCACTTGTTGCTAGTGTCCGGGTCTTGGAAATAGACTTTGACTCTTACTTTTCGCCTGCTGCCTTTCTCTAAGACATATGGAAGCAGCTTCAAGTAAAGCCACAGGCTGGCTTGAACGACAAACAAGTTCTGGTTCCCTTCATTCGAGATGAAGAAATAGAGGCGGACTCTAGATGAGGCCAGATCGTCTGCAAGATAAGGAGAGATCAGCAAGATTAAGTCAAAAAGAAAATGTATCTTTTGTGCGATTCTGGGTTCAGCGGCAACGCCGGAAGACAGCTGATCGAAAGGGCAATGGGGCTGCATCAGCCAGAAGGCATGCACTGAATCTGAGAGCCCCGATCTGCAACCGAAACAAACTGCCGGGCTGCAGCCGAATGGGTCGGATGCACAGCCACCAGCCAGGGCTCTCCCAGCACTGGGTTTCTGCAGCCGGAGAGCTGCACGGACACCACAACAGCATCTTGAAAGGTCTGGTGCTTGCACTGCTCTATCTTGCTGGTTTAAGAATAGTTTTAACTCTCAGCTCTTGGCCGATTCTCACAGCGAGAGCCCTTTCAGCAACCACTGAAACGTCAATGCCAAACCGGGGATTTTGTTTCGATTTTCACATACTCTCACAGATGTTTAGCAAAGAGGATCCACAAGATAGGGGGAAAAATATTTCGGTAACATCCCTACATCTTCTACAGATGAAGCAAAGCCCTCCTAGTCTGGTACAATATCTGCCATTCACCATCCCAACCTCTGCCTTTCCCCTCGCAGCGATAACTCGCCTAGAGGCGACCAAACGAAGCAGTTGCTCTCACTGCACCGCCACTGCTGACTGCTCTCCGTGTACTACTCAATAACATCAGAATTCCTGCAGTGACATTATCCCGGGAAACCAAATGTCACCAAAGGTCTGACATAACCCATTATTTGTAAACACAGGCGCTGCTGCAGGCATTGCTGCAGAAACACTGGTATCCCCGCTGCTGTTCTGCACTGTAAGTCCCAACCAAATCTGGCGTAGGTGATGAATGCGCCTTTGCAGCGGGGACGGTAATGCTGGTGCTTGAATCACAGCCTTGCAGTCGCTATTTAAATTACTGCTGGAGAGGCATTTTCTCATCTGTCCTTATCTGTTTGACTTCTTTCTGCACGCAGCCAAATGAAGATTTCTCTTCCTTTTGTTTTCCTACGAACCTCTGTAATTTTTGTCAATGTTTTTTTGCACAGTCAGTGTCTCCATTTGTTACCCTAGATGCCTTCCCTCCTAATTCGCCTGCAGGGCCCATTCCTCACCCTGTAATATTTCAGGGACAAGGAATTGTCACTGTACAATTGTGTTTCTGTACATCTTACATCGAGGCGATATTCAAAGTGTTCATTAAAAAGCAAGTGGAAGAAGCCCACCCCACACCTCCCACCAACAGCCCACCAACAAATAACAACACCAGTGCTGTATGCTGAGAACACCTTCTGCACGCTAATAAACACACAACTTCTTTATAAACTGTGGTGACAGTGACAGAAAAAGAACAGTACAGCCTTGCTGCACCAATCCCCATCACTTGTGTTGCACGAGATTGTGTGCGTCCATCAATTTTGTATGTGAATATAACAAGCATATGTATAATGCAACAGATCCCATAGATACTGTAAATGTATATGCTTTGCTAAGTGGGAGGGTAGATAAAGAAGATGAGTAGGCAGCATCCAGGCTAGAAAGAGATTTATTTTGTGGACAAATGATCTATAGATGCCACAGAGTGATAGAGAGGCAGAGAAATGAACCGAATGAAAGAGCAATGAGGGCAAGGAGAGATGGGCAGATAGACAGCAGGCAGCAGTGCACAGAGTGCTGCAGATGTGCAAAGTTCACCGGCACAGCGGCCGCCCGGGTGAACTGCTGGGAAGCTCCGCAAAGGGACTCAGAGCCGTGCGACCGCAGGGGCTACGTGGGATTGAGGCAGCTGAGACGGTGGGGATGGATGATGGGGATGGCACAATCAGTACAGGGACAGACGGACAGAGGGGAGACAAGCAGCAGCGGTAGGAGGCAGACAAGGCCAACACCATGAATGAAGGCTAAATACGTGGGGATGGAACGGACAGGGAGGGCAAGCAGACCTCAACAGAGGGATGCACACTGCGGAGCAGAGGAATTAGAAGGGCATCAGCTGCGGTGAGGGATGGAGTGGGACAGGCGGAGAAGGGACAGAGGGATGCAGGGGATAGAGGCGAGCGGCTGGAAGGAGCGCTGCAAGGAGACCCGCAGGGGGACTCGGCGAGGGGGCTGGCGGGGCAGAGCCGGGCACAGAGACACGGGACAGCGAGGGGTTGGGAGCCGGGGCGGAAGAGTGAGAGGTTAAGGACGGGGGTCGACGAGCCCAGTACCAAGGGCCCACAGCTGGCAAGGGACAGGCAGCAGGGGACAGGCAGGGGACAGGCAGGGGACAGGCAGGGGACAGGCAGGGGACAGGCAGGGGACGGGCTGCGGGGCTCGGGACAGGCAGGGCAGAGGGCAGCGGCTCGGGGCCGGGCGGCGCCCACCTGTCTCGGCGAAGCTGATGATCTCGGAGACGGGGTCGTGGGCCGGGGGCCCGGCGCTCGCCTGCCCGTCCAGGCTGGGGATCTCGACGCGGCCGTCCTCCCGCACCTTGCCGGCGTGCAGCTTGCGCAGCGCCGTGACCATGGCCGCCTTGGGCACGGCGTGCGTGATGTTGGGCCGGTCCCGCATCTGCAGCCGGCTCAGGATGTGCCTCTTCACCGCCTCCAGGAAATCCCCGTCCACCTTGCCCGGCTCCTCGGGCCGCCGGAAGCCGCAGGAGGTGCATGTGTCCTGCGGGGAGCCCCCGGCGGGAGCCGGCGGGGTCGGGGTGGCGGCGGCTCCCAGCAGCAGCAGCCCGCAGGCCAGCAGCGCGGCCAGCACCCCCCGGCGAGCCGCCCCGTCCATGGCGGAGGAGCGGGGGGCCGAGCTGGGGCCGGCCCGGAGCGCCGCAGGGAGCCCGTCTGCAGGCAGCGCCGCTCCGAGCGCTCCGCGGCGCGGAGGGGGCGGCGGCAGCCAAGCCGGGGGCCGCAACCGCTCCGCGCGGGGAGGGAGGGAGGGGGGCCCGGGGAAGCGGCGTGTGCCGCCGGGGAGGCGGAGGGGGGAGGCCGCCCGCGCAGGCAACCGAAGTTGGGGAGGGAGGGAGAGAAGGGGGGGAACGGGGGGGGGGCGGCGAGGCTGAACGCACCGAGCGCCCGGCTCCGCGGGGGAGGGGGACGGCAGCAGGTGAGGGGGTGGCCGCGCAGCCCGGGGAAGGAGGGAGGGGGAGCGGGGCCGGAGGTGCGAGGGGAGCCGGGGAGCTGGGGGAGGCGGCGCCGCGCTGCCCCGGGGCCCCACGGCGCTTCAGAGGGGCATCCCCGGGCGCCGCCGCTCGTGGTCCATCGCTCGCTTCGGAGGGTCCGGGCGGGCCGCGGAGAGAGCTCTTTAGTCCGGCGTCATTGAGGGGGGTCAGGGAGATAACCGAAGCAGATTTATATACAATCCAATTTATAGCCTGGAAGGAGGAGGGGGGGTGGGGGGGAGAGATGCCACTTGTACCCCCCCGCCCACTCCGCCCCCGCAAGACAACAATCCACAGGCCGTGGGTGCGGGTCTCTGAGCCGCTCCGCCGCGCTCCGCTCGCTCCTTCCTTCAGCGCCCGCCGCTTCCCGACGCGCCGCCAAAGTTGACGCGGAGCACCGCCGGGGCGGGGGCCGCGGGCGGCGGGTGCGCGGCCGACGGCTCCACGGTGCCGAGGCGTCTCCCCGCGACGGCGGGATCGGGAGATCCGCACGGAGGCTTCGGAGGATGCGGCGGTCCCCGCGCGGTTCCGCAGCGTTGCGCGGCCGCTCCGCGGGGACTCAGCGCGATGCCGGCGGTCCCGGGAGTGCTGCGCGGATCCACTCGGTCAGCCCGGCGCTGCGGCTCGCTGCCTCGCTCGCTCTTTTTAAACAATATCTCCCTTGTTGGTGGTTTGGGTTTTTATTATTATTATTATTATTATTATTATTATTATTATAAGTATGATTTTTTGTTGTTGTTGTTGTTGCCGCCGCCGCCGCTGCTGCTCCAGTTAATCTGTCTCTCCGTCTCTCCCTCCTCTCTCTCTCTCCGCGTCTGTTTGATCTCCGCTCGCCGTGCGCCGGCTCCAACGCCGCGTTTTGTTTTGGTTTGGTTGGGGCTTTTTTTAACGCGTCTGATGTTCCCTCGCGGCTCCGCAGTGGAAGGGCTCGGGGAAGCGGCTCGCTCCTCGCTTATCGGCCGCGCGTCTCCTCCTGCTAATTTCACCACCCCCCCCCCCCCGCAAAATCACGACATTGTGGCACTTTCTACTGAAACTTTTATACAGGAGTTAAAACCACGTGGGAACTCCAACCTATAACAGAGCCGCCGTGGGTTCCTCACTATTTGGGAGATTAAGTTTTTTGCCCCCCGGGCTATTACAGTAACTTCCTTATGCGGAGCTATTAACTGCGCTGTTCCTTTAACTCCCCCCGTTCCTCCCGGTTCCCGCACACACCCACCGCACCGCACCGCGCCGCAAGGGCCGACCCCGGCCGGGAGTTGGGTGCCCCCCCCGGGCTGTTCCCTTGCCTTTTAAGCACTCGAAAGGAGAAGGCATTAGAAAGTTTACCGTCGAGTTGGTTTTGCGACGGGGCGGGTGCGAGCGTGTGTTTGGTGCAGCGAGACGGGGGCTCTCCTGGGCAGCGCGGTGCGGGGAGGGGGACATAACGGGACCCCGAGCCCTGCGAGCGGGTTTCCCTTTGCGGATAAGCCTCGAGGGCGGGGTAAGGCTCCGCTTCTCATCCGGCTACCCTGCAGCCAAGCCCGAGGGAGGGCGGGCGGGCCCCCAGCGGCCGGGGCCAGTCGGCCAGGTGCACGCAGCCTCCGCCCCGGCGAGCTGCGGGCTCACCCCGGGGCCGCGCGGTCCCGCACCGCCGCGGGCATGGCCGGGCCGAGGGCGCCCCCGCGGGGCCGCGCCGGGAAGCGGCGGGGCGGGGGGCAGCGGGGCGAGCGGAGGGAGGCAGTGCGGGGCCGTCGTTCCCGCCGCGGAGCCCAGCGCTGGCTTTGCAAAGGGCAGGAGCGCGTTTTCAAGGAGCCGCCGCTGTTTTAAGAAGGGAAATAAAACTTGGGCAGTGTGTGTGTGCGCGCTGTACGGGTTGCTGTCAGCTGTCACTAATAGAAGCCACCCGGGGCATAAAGAGGGTCAGTGAGGGATCAGCTAAAAGCAGAATTGCTATCCCCACACCACCGCCGATCTTTTCTCTGGCTTTGAGAGAGACAAACAGCGCTGTGGAGCACCATCGCATCTCAATCCCAGTCTGATCAGTGATATTAAGGGCAGTGTACCGCACCTACGCTGCATAAGGGGCTCAGAATTAGCGCCTGCATTTCGTGCCTCCTGCTAACAGGTTGTGAATGGAAAGCCCAGAATGTAAAAAAAGAAATAATGCTAAAAATCCAATCACTCGGACATCCTGTAAGCTAATAAGAGCACGTGAAGGCGGCAGGCTTAGTGCTTCACAGTAATTAATTTGACAGCAAAGAGCTAACAAGAAAACAACAGCAGAGCAGTGGTGAGTGGTGCGTAGAGGTCACTGTCACATGAAAGCTGAGAGTAAACATGGCCATTTTGGCCCATCCCTGCTGCTGCTGTTTTGCCTTTTTTCCTCCTCTTTCAACAAACTACGGGCATTTTGCATATTCAGACCTTGGGAAGATGCATCTTCTCCAGCAGCTGCCAACAAATGAACGCACTGATTAACCTCCCCTTATTGACAGTGCGCCCAGGGTTCGCTCTGAGGCTCCCTCCCAAGCAATGAAGGCAGCAGGGTTGGCTCTGTGCTTCGTTCAGAGAGCACAGCTCCGTGATGGAGCCATAGCACTCTGTTCATTTTCAGCCCTCCTTAGCTCTCAGTTCTATTCCCTGGGCACAGACCTGTTGCTGGCACACCACAGCTGCAGGAGCAGCACGGAGGTGATAACTTCGCACCCCCCACCTCCCCCCATCCTCTGTTTGCTCTGAGCTCATCTGCGTGAGGCTCTGCGTTCACACGCACCTCTCTAACCGGCTGCTCACCATCTGACTCAGGGTCACGCGTCTCTATGAGTTAAATGCAGGGGAAGCCAGGAAGGGAAGAGCTGGGATGTGTGCTGAGTGGGCAGTGTGAGGTGCTGTGCGAGGTGCAGCACTGAGGGCATTTCCTGCAGAAATGTCCAAGTCTCCTGGCTGAAGTCTGATGCTCATTAAAGCTGCTGGTGTAATGAGATGGGGATGGATGCCGTGTCTCATCCTGTGCAAAGCAGTGTGTTCCAACGCATCGTACTGCTCCAGTTCTTCCCACAGCCCTTTGCTGTCTTTCCAGGGCAGACAGTGCAGATGCTGCTCTGGGGCAGGTCTGCATCTCCCAGACCAGAAGGATGCTCTGAAGCAGAGGACGTGGCCATGGCATGGGGCAGCTCCCCCCCAGGCTGTATCTTCACAATGCATGGCCAAGGCTCTGGTCCCCACTATGATTGCTCCAGCACCTTTTGTGCTCTTAAACCAGCAGCAATATCTGTTAGGTAACCTTCCTAATCCCTCTGAGGAAGGATTTTCTTTACCGATGGCTGAACTGCCTAAAGCTTCTCATATATAAGAGGCCTGGTTTGCACTATGAACACTTCCCCTTTGATACCAGCAGACACAAGATTCTACTACCACAGGCATCTTTTTCTGCAAGCATTTCCTCAAAATAACATAGGCTATACTGGCAAAAGCACTTTTTCTGCTCTTATAGCTGCATCTACATGGGGGAGGTTGGGTGTAGTGGAGCGCAATCTGTTTGAAATGGCACTTCAGAAGAGCACTGCTCTCCTGCAGGAGTTCAAGGGTAGACCTTGGATCATGCACTGCTGCCCCATGTGTGGAAGAGCTCTGTGCAGGGTGGCTGCTGTCATCATGCTTTAAGTGCAGAGAGATGTGGTTACAGGGCTGTGAGGGCAGCGCTCTGTGTGAGATTTCTATTCATGCCCTTCTTTTGCTTCATAAGAAAGTGATTCCTCACTACCCATAAACGAATCAGGGAATCATTAATGTCGGAAAGGACCACTAAGATCACCCAGTCCAAACATCAGCCCGTCTCCACCATGCTCACTAACCACATCCCTCAGTGCCACATCTACACAGTTCTTGAACACCTCCAGGGATGGTGACTGACCCCAGTACTGACCCCTGGGAAGCACCAGTAGTGACCAGTCACCAGCTGGATTTAACCCCAATCACCAAATGCTTTTAAAACAACTGCAAAAAAAAAAACACTAGAAGTTTCAGAAGCACCTTAGATTTGTGGAAGGAGAAGTCCTATTGGAAGTCAAATAGGCAAATGTCATTCTGAAAGGATCGGGATGTTTTCTGAACTGGCGAGGCAGACCCAACTCATGAGAAAAAAAAAACAGCAAGAGGTTCCCTAGCTTCCCTGCACTCCTTTAAGAACAAACATGTCTGGAAGAGCACCCAATGCAGCCCAGCCCAGGTGTCAGGCAAGAAGGGGACATGGAGGCCAGAGGGAGGACAGGATTCGAGGGGACCCGACAGCCCCATCCCATCCTACTGCCCGGCCCCATTACCTGTGGTGTTGCAGGGCAGCGTCCCGGCCTCTTCTCCACCCCTCGTGAAGGTTTGGATCCACACTGCTGCCCCAGGACACAAAGTGCAGATCCTTATCCCAGAGCACAGGGCAGCGCCTTTCAGCAAAACAATGGCTTTGATGTCCAAAGAAGGACCATACACCATCATGTGGATACCCCCTATGACATTCAGATTGTATCCACAGCTCTAGGGTGGCCCAAGAGCACTCCTGTTTTCCTCATGGGCTTTGTCCTCAGCAGCCCAAAGCCGTACTCTTATAGCCAAGCTGTGACTTCCTCTGAAGTTGCTTGTATTGACCTAAATAGGTTGGGGCGGGTGAGGACACACAGGCGAGATGAAAAAGCCATGCTGGTTGCCCAACAAAGAAGTGTCTGCTTTGTGGTGAGCGCTTTTAACATATAAGCACTTTTAACATATTGTTAAAGAACACGATTTTCATGTTTAAGTTCACACCAAAAGCCTTGCAAAGGAGCAAAGACAGAGAAAATAAAATCTGCATTTAAGTGGTAAACAAAACAGTTAAAACTTCTCATAATGTGAGTGCTGCGCACCGAGGCGATGCATTTCAAAGGCGACCGGTGTATTTCATCCGTGCACCCAGCTGTGGTACACGGAGCAGATGAGGGATGTGAATACCAGGAAAGAGCTGTGCTAACATTGGCTGTCCTGAGAAAAGCAGGGCGCGGGGATGGGATGGAGAGGCTTCGCACTCATTTTAAATAGATTTCAGAAGCAAAAGATGCCTGGCACTTTGCAGTGCTGTGGGAGATGGGGTACAGCAGCTCAGCTGCGTGGTGGACCATTGGTGGCACCTGGCGAGCACCAAGCAAGCACAATTTGAAGGAAGCCAGAAGCCCTGCACTCAGGCTGATCTCCTTCTCTGCACCCCATTTTCACAAGCCCTACGCTGAAGATAATAGCATTCAACCTTTGTAAGTAGCTTTAAAACCAAGCAGTGTATAAGAATTCACCCTATTCAGAGTGATGCTCACTGCATGGCCACAGTACCGTCTGTCAAAAGTCATTTTCAGTCTATTCACGCTTGCCAGAGTTTGTTTTCTGTGTGCTTTTTGCTGCACCAAACCCAAACATACCCATACAGCGTAGCTATTCAGTGGGCATGGTGGAGATGGACTGCTGGTTGGACGAGGTGATCTTGGTGGTCTTTTCCAATCTTCATGATTCTATGATTCTCTAACATTTGCTTTCATGGTGCTGAGAGGCATGGCTTAGGGATGGAGCTCGGTAGGTCAGGCTGATGGTTGGACTCGATCATCCAGAAGGTCTTCTCCAACCTACACATTTCTGTGATTCTTCTAGAACGCCTTGAAATTAAAGACCATGGCTCAGGCTGCCGCTCTCAGCCCACTGAGATGTTCCTCACAGATGTTGTAAGAACACGGGAGCTTTCCAACCCTACCATTCACAAGCAGGTTTTGTTCTGCTGCCTCCCTTACCCCTATCTCCTCAGCAACGCACTTCTCCAGAGCCTTTTGCCATTTCTGAGCAACATTTATTGCTGTGGTTTCGGTCCTGACTGCAACACTGTTAAGAATAAATCACAGTATGTTGAAATAATACTACGAAGTACACTATACAAGGGTAAGACGACAAAGTGCTGCTCTGAGGACTACAAAAACAGAAGCACATGGATCACATTAAGCAGAAACTGGCCTGCAAGAGACATAGATACTGAGACATTAGGGGTGGTGCAAAGAAGCAACAGGAAGGTGTCTTGTTTTAGGGTTTTTTCTGCTTAAAAGATGAGAGAGAAGGCCTAGGGGAGAGGAATGCATGAAAAAGAAAAGGATGAGCCTCTTTTTTTTTTTTTTGGCTACTCCAGGTGGGGTTTTCCTCTGTTTAAATGCTGAAGGACAGAAAGATTTTAAATTAAAATCTTAATAAATATAGCCCTGAGGCTAGTAACATTATTACAACCAAGATGATTACAGCAACCAAGCCACAAAAGAAATATATATATATTTATTTATTTGAAGCATAATAAGCCTCAATATTTAGTTGGGAGAAAGCTAGGCAGCTAACTGACTTCCAAACTAGAGAACTCTGCGTTCTGCTGCACTGAAAGGATAAACCAACACTATACATACTTTGCAGGGCTTGGTTTCACTCCTGTGCAGGATAGCATTATTACTGCTTCTATTTAAATACATACATATATCTATATAAAATGTAATGTATACATATATGAATCACAATTGCTCAGATCACGTGTGTGAGGGTTGGCAAGAGAGAGGCCCAAGTTTGCAGTGTGTAATAGGAGATATGGAGATCATTCAGTACCTTCCCCCTGAAAGAGCTTCCCAGGCCCTCCAGCTTGTTCTGGTGAACAAGGCATGTTCTCCTTCAGACAGGTCTCCTCTGAGCCGATTTTAAGCTGACAACAAGGTTCCACAGTTTGTTTGTGTGTTGGCTTTTTGTTTGTTTTAATTATGGGAATATTTTAATAAAGGATACGGGGATGGAAAGGAAAGGATGCAAGCTGATAAAGATGATTAAATCATAGAGCAACTGCGGAGTGGGTCATGAAGTGTTATAATCCCCAACTCCCCTCTGCTTTCTGCCTCAATGTGTTAATGCATCACACTTTAGTACAGTGACACTTTCAGCCCTAGGTGGAAATTCACACATGATGAAGAGGTGGAGGAGGATTTCCAGATGGTCAGACCTCAGGGAGTGCGAAAAGGTGGGGGGAGGAAGGGAGAAACTGCTGAAGGAAATCGGACTTTGGTCACATCAGTAATTTCCAGCTGAAAATGGAATATTAAACAAAACAAAACAACACAATCAATGATCCCACACCAGAGCCAGATGCACTCAGGTTTGGATGTTGTGCGTAACAGTTCCTCACCACTGCTGGTCATGAAAGATCCCTTGAAACCACTGCCTTGTTTGTGGGTAACAGTGAAAGACGCGAGCTTCATTTCCTAGGCTAGGTCTCAATGAGGGTACCACAGCATCCCAACATGGACCCAATTAGTCATTTCATTCTCCCCAGCTTCTCTTTACTAGAGACAAGTGGTACTTGCTCTGAGTCACACAAGCTCAGCAGAGATGCATTTGGCTGGTGCGTGTCCTCCAGGGTCCTCTCCTGCAGGCCCACAGCTCCCGGAGCAGCAGAGGGCACTGAGACAGCAAATGCAAGGCATGCAGCTTGTAGCTCACCATGACAGTCCAGAACAGGCCCTGCTCTCCTTTGGGAGAGCATAAGGCAGCAGCTGCTGTCACACAGCTGGACCGCTCTAGGAAAACCTCATTTACTGCAGCCTTTTGGGGGAAATAGGAAAGCAGTCATGGGGTATAGTTCAGGGTCTGCACCTACTGGATAAGAGATGCTAGCATTGTGTGAGGAATTAGCACTGGGGGGTACCCTGCACAGCCACAGCTTCTCTCAGCTGTCAGGGGACATTTAAGATTGTTTATTTTGGCAACTTATTTTGGCAAACATACATTGAAGAGGTCTCCTTAAAATGGCAAAAAAGGAAACAGGAGGTAGGACAGCTCAACCCCATTTTTTAAGGGCTCTCCTTCACATCTGAGGTGTTCCTGAATCAGAGCGCTGCTTCTACCACAAACTGGATGCTGAAGATGCCAGGGGCATGCAGCCATGATGGCAAGCACTATTTTATTCAATAGCACCAGCATGAACACATCTCCTGGATGGTAACAAATTAAAAGGACTGAAGACTGGGGGATGACTTGTACAAATGTCACAAGAAATGAGGTGGCTGCACACTGTTTGCACTTTGAGGAAGTGTTTGTTGAATGTCCACTCCCTGACACTCCCAGTAGAAACCACATTGTGCACACAGGTCAGGAACACAGAAGAGAAAACAAGTGCTTCGCCTGCATTCAACACCTGTAAAATCTGTGCTCTTAAATAAGAGGAGTGTTCAGTATTAGTTAATTCAATTTACAGGTCAAAAATCAGGGAAGTTACAGCAAAAGATGAAGGAACACCAAGCACCTAGTGTAGTGGTGATTTCCATGAGGATATATCTGGAATGTTGAGGTGCCTGTTCCATGCTTCAGCAGCAGACCTGCAGCCCCTGAGTCTCAGAAGCCCAGGATGGATGCTGCAGGCTTTAAGCATCCTGTCATGACTGAATGAGCAGCTCTGACTCTTTTCCCTGATGGACTCAACACAGCAGGTGCTTTCAGCCTGCCTACCTTCCAGATCAGGTGTTCAAAATCACAGCAGTAAATATAATTTTTTCTTCCTTTTTTTTTTTTTTTTTTTTTCTAAAAGAGCTCAAGGTGGGTGGAGAGTACAGCAGCAGGCTATTTTTGATCATACCTTCATTTAGTCAGGAGTCCAACATTTCATGGGGGGGGGAGGGAGGATTCAGTCCCCCTCTTCTGGCTGACAGGAGTCCAGGAAGGAACAGGCCATGAGGTGGTATGGAGGCAGGAGTACACAGAGTCCCCTGCTGGGTCAGTGCAGGCACCAAGGGCACACAATGTCCCCAGCAGTGCTCCAGGCAGGCTGCTTCAAGAGGCATGAGGCCAGACCTCAGGCTTTCTAGCCCACCAGCCAAAATATCTGCCAGTACCTCATCCTCAAAGGAGGGAAGCAGGCCGCTCCCTGGGAGATGTACCGACTCCCACGGGGAGCAAGGAATGGAGCCATGTGAAATCCCCCATGCTTGGCCCTCACCTCTTAAGTGAGGAGCATGGTATACACAGAACAGGGCAGCATTGCCAACCACCCTGCTTTTCTCTGACAAGAATGGATCCATGCTCTGTTCCTGGAAGAAAGCCAAGAGCTGAAATTGTGACGCCCAAGGGATGTTCAGCCCTCCAGCAAGGCAGGTTTAAGAGGCTGCATCCCCCAGCAGATGTTCCAGCAGCAAGGCTGTCTTAGTGGGTACCATGGCTGCCATTTTGAGGGGGTGCATGGCACAGTCTGCTCTGTCACAAAAGGCAGAGATTTGGCATTTGTGATGGCTGTTGAGAATAGGCATTGCAGTACTCCACAAGCTCCCAAGTCCATTCAGTTTGCCTTCTTAACACTGCAAGAAGGCATGTTCCCTCTCACCAAACCATTGCTGCAGTTGCCATGCTAGCAGCCCCCAAAGCAAGAGTAGGTAGAGCTGTCCGAGAGTCCAAATTACTGCATGACACACAACATGCAGACTGCTTTGAGCATTACAGCAGACCAGGAATCACCTGCTCAAGGACTACATGTTGGTAGCTGGTGGTCTTCCCCAGCTCTAACAGGGCACCAATCTGCAGGATTGTTACTGTAGGCAAACTGCTCCGACCATTACCTAGATAAGTTATAAGGCTGAATTTGTTCTGTTTTACAGTAGCTATTAAAATGAACAGATGTAAGGTTGGAACGTAGAACGTATATTCAACTATGTATTAAGGATTGATAGTAAACAAGTGATTGATAGTTCAAAGAGATCATTCTTGCAGCAAAAGTAAAATAGCTGAACAGAAGAATCAGTGGGTAGAAGCAGAATATTTGCTTATAGTGGGATGGCAGCTATGAATCAACATAGAACAAGGAAGGAATAAGCAGCTCCTCATCTTTTCTGCTCTTTGAAGGGGTAGGGAGGATTTCCACACCAGCCACAGTCCCAGAGCAAAGCTGCCACCTCCTTCAGGCCTCCAGCTCAAGCCTCTCAGGCACCTGACACAGCTCTGAATTGCCCTAGCAACAGGAGAATATTCCTTATAGAAGTGCCTCAACTTCTGGGCCACTGCTCAGAGATTTAATCCTCACAGTCAGACCTGGAAAAAACAAAATGGCGCAGAGACGTGGTGACCAATTGCAAGTTACAAGCTTTGGCTTCTCACAATTACCAAGGTTGGAAGCCATCTACCTACCACCAATACACTAAATCACTAAATCAATCAGTTTCTTTGTACTACCTCATGGAGTCCAAGGAGGCAGTGCGAAGTACAAGACAACCTGGTGCACAACAAGAACAACTCCATCAAATTTCTAAGTTCAAGATAGGTCCTCACAGATACGTTTAACACAAAGTCCTAGTCAGACTTCCTAAAAAAAAAAAAAGTGAAGCATGCATCCCTTCATCACAGACCCACTTTTCAAGTGCTCCAAGCCTATTTAATACCTTGTACTTCATTGGATTTGTGTCTCATGCTGAAAACTATTCCCTCTGGAACGTATTTCCCTTTTTCTTTCCAAAAAAGAACAAAAGATAAGTTTTAACTTGGTGTTGATGCAATATTCACCCCACCCAGAACAGTGTAACCAACTTTGAAAGCTCATGTAAAAAACATGAAGAGTAATTTTTTTACTTAGCTCTTGTTATGAACAATTCAGAGATAAGAAACAAGGCAAGACACGTCTCAGCTGCAAGTGTGAACATGATCTCAACACTGCAACATTTTCCTTGCCCAGCCAGAGATGGGTTGGCAGCATGAGGTAAATGAAGGTAGGTTACAGGTGACAAGAAGGTAAAAAGCCTGTTATTAAGCTAGGTGTAAGCAGTCCTGAAGCTTCATTAGGGCCAGGGAACTCAATCCTGGACATTTGCACCTGCTTGATTGTTCTCTGAAAATTAACATTAAACAAATGCTGTAAAGCTGAAGCTAAGCTGGAGAGGACTCAGATGCATCTCTCCCTGCTCTCTGACTAGGCAGTGGCTAGGAAGAAGTGTCATGGACACGCATCAAATTTTTTTTCTTTAGCAGGGAAGCCAATTCCTATTCACCACCAGTTTCCCCAAAGTGTAGAGGGCACATTATCTGCTGTCCTCCAACCACAGCTGCAGAAGATGAGGGAACTGCAGAACTGCAGCACATTAAGAGGTGCATTTGAGCACTGACCTATTTTTGTTCATCTGCCATGGGAGAGACATGTGGAAACATTGTGGTTTGATGCGTTTGATTAAAAATATGCTAATGAATAAAGAAAATTAAGTGTATCCCTTGGGCTCCTGGCATACTGCCAAGGCAGGCACTGGGACCACCAACAGGGGGTCCTTATGCTTCACCTTTTTGCAAGCCTTCAGCTTCCAAGTGCAGAGGATGATGACCCAGCAGAAACAGGGCTTAAAGTTAAGTGGTGTGTGTCCTGCCTCCAGTCCTCCCCAAATACCACAATATTTGGAAGATTTATGCCCCAGGTGCTGGAATCAGCAAGCATAAAAACATCTTTGTTTGCATTGAAAAAAAATACTTCTACCATCACTGCTTGCAGAGAGCAAGCTTGCAGACATGAAGCAAGTGCACTCAAAAGGCTTGGAAACAAAAGACCATGAAAGAGAACTCTAAGTTCATTTTCTAAAGCACCTCATTATTTTTAAACCAAGTGTAGTTTTGGAGGCCTGACTTACAGTTTTCAGACTCCTGAGGCAAAGCTGCACGTGTGGCCTCCATTCCCACACAGGAGAAGCTCTGCCTGCCCTCCTCTCTCCATGCTGCTCAGCAGAGGGGAAAAGTACAAAAGCAAACTCAACCGGTCACAGTGTTACCCTCTTCTCCACAAGCATTTGCTGTGCTACCATCATCACTCACATGGACTTACTCAAGGTATCCCATAAGAACACTGTAATCTGGCTGCAGGAATAGGCAGATCACCTGCTCTGCTACCGCTCCTCAGGTAGGAAACAGCTCTGAAGTCTGAGGTGTCTGGCCCTCCCAGCACTAATAATCCTTCCGTGGGTAGTTCTTCCCAAAAATCTGAGTCATTCTCCATCATACTGCAGTCATCAGAGCTGGAACTGGGCAGCTGGCAAAGCTTGGGAAACAAGTGTCCACAGTCTGGTGGCACTGCTCAGCATCTAGTTGGAGCACAGTCACCAGCAGCAAAAGAAAAGGAAAGAAGGGCTCATGTCAACCCAAGTAGAATCAGGAAGATTTGAAACCCTGAAAGTAAAGATTAACTTCCATGGACAAAGAATAAGCATCTCTATAAAGAAATAAAATTTTGGGCCCGGGAATGGAATAGGTTCTCCCCCACAGCCCTGCCTAGGGTGGTAGCTAGAATTGCTAGATTTAAAACCACTTACTCCACCCTGCAGGCATCTGTTCAGCAACTGAGCAGGTCTCAGTTTTCATAGCTTCACCTCCCAAGCAGGAAGCAAAGTTTAAACTTCAGAATGCTTCCATTCTGCACAAGGATTCTTTTGTCACATTTGCATCTGACTTAAATCATTTATCTCAGGTTTTCTTTAACGCTGCTAGAACCGAAGAGCCAAACTTCTAGGAGTGAAAGTGCAGGCTGTCTTCAGCAGTGTTGCAATGATGGTTTTCATTTAGAAGCAAGAATTTGGTTATTTTTAAGATAATTACTCCTTCCCCCAGTCCATAGTTGTTTTCCTTGTTTACATGTATAGCAGTGTAATGGCATCATTTTGTGGCATGGGTAATCATGCTACAGAGCACTCCGAGACCACAGGTTGAGAAATGCTCATCTAAACAGCAAGTTCAGTTTATTGTATATGCTTTCCTTTCAAATACAAAACAGCACTATTAAGCAATAGGGAGTTACTTTCCTTGTCTCTCCATGCTGCATGTACATACAAGTTTGTCCTTAAATTTCAGTATTTGGCCTATGAAGCCAGCATGCATAAAGCCTCCGATATCCTGAACACTAGACCTTAAAAAACAAATCCTATAAACCTCGATTATATCAAAAACACGATCCTGCCTCAAAGCCAAATAGCAAAGCTCATTGAAGGGAACTTGCTGTAAACTCTGAAAATTAATCAGCCTTATCTGGAAGGCAACTGCAAAGTACATGGTCTCAGTCATACCTCTGCATTTTATCTCCAGCCCCTTAGGAACTACAAGGCTTAGGGAGCTGCTGGTATCTCCCCATTAGAACCTATTCCCACAGCAGACACTGAGTTTGCAATTGGGAAGGGAAACTGGGAGACATGAGAATAAGTATTTTTATCCTGATATTCCCACCTCCAAATTGAGGCTTTATACTGAGAAGAAAGAAATACCATCTTCACTTGACCACAGACACAAAGTGTTTTGTTAAGTACTGCAGTCCTCTGGAACAACTATTCTTCTCTGGCATACAAATTACTACTCAGTGAGCAGAACGTACTAACAGCTGCAGTGCAAACAAGCTTAATGCTATTGAAACCACAAAGCTACTATCCTTTTGAGAAACTGGATGTTCTGTTGCACACCAGAACAGTTTGACAAGAGTTGGCTCTTCCATTTGCATGCAAAAGGAAAGCTTTAACTTAGAGCAAGGCCTCCTACTGTTCAAGAAAATAATAGCAGAGCAAAGAGAAGACTCTAGTTCACAGGAATTTCTACATATAATTCAGGTAGCAGATAAATAGCAGCTGCATGTACACTCATCTGAGCATGCTGAACAGCCCTCTCCATGGTAGAGCTGCTAACTCTGAAAGCCACAAGATGGAGCCAGCAGTTCTCAGGAAGAGGTGCCTGTGCCACGCGAGCAGGTGAAGCGCTTAGCACACAGAAGAAACCACACCAGATAACTGTTCTGATTATGGCAGAGCACAGGCAACTTGCCTTCAACCTTTGTCCTTACGTATGTGCAGACACTCACCAGTTTCACACTGCTTTAACTTGAGGAAGGCCACCTCCTTATGAGCACCTTGAGGGCCAACCTGACAGGGTTTGTTCTGGGCTTAGGGCACAGCAAGGCAGCAGCATCCTGCCTCCTATGATTCTTCATGTTACCCCTTCTCTGCTGAAAAGTATTTTAAAAATAGAGTTAATTGGAAAGGAGAGCTACACAAAATCAATACAAAACACAGGGCAAACATTACACAAGCACCATATTAGCAAGATTATGTAAACAGCTGTAATCCTTGTCCAGAAGTCAAAGGAATGTTCTACTTCCAACTTACAGAGCCATGTCAACAGAAAGTGCACCCATCAGCAGATTTACTGTAAAACCCTTTCAGAATTAAGTGGCATGACAGCACAGTGTTTTTGTCCCAGACCATCCTGTCTACGAGGCATCTCAACTTAAGTTTGTTCATTACAAACTAACACAATAGCTTCACATTCACACTAGGTACCAACTCTTCTGCACAACACTGCTTATTTTGTTACTTGCTCATCAAGATCAATGAAGTAAGGTGAAAAGACTGTTTAGACAGTTGATGCAAGCCATCTGATCCAGTTAGGTTGCAGAAAGGGAGCTATGGAAGTGAACAAACCATTGCAGCAGCTGAGTTCTGAAATATACATAAGCTATTTCACCAATGCCTATGTGAGAGTTTTCAGTCACTTCTTTCCCTCCTTCCTCACAGCCTGTAATATAGCCATGCTACAACTTTGATTCAAAAAAGCTTAGTTCCAGAAACTGAAAAATCAGTGGTTGTTTGATTTAAGAATTTGGGAATTAGACTTACAAATACTGTAAAAATCAATAACAAACAAATGTGGTGCCTATTTTTCTTTTTATTGTCAATAGTAATAAAAATCAGTTGTATTAGCACAATAATGGAGTGATCTCTTTTATAAAGATTAGAAATGTTTGTGCACATTAGAGACAAAGCTTTGAAGCTACATAAGAAAAAAGTTGGCAATGTACATGATTTCGAAGCAGTCTTATTAAATCTCGCCATCACAATCACTTCCTCTTTGCTAAACCTCCCTCTTGGTGTTAGAGATAACACCTTCCCCTCCTAAGAGGAACACCTGCCATTCCCATGAAGTGTGGAGACCACAGTGAAAATCAGTTTCTGTTGTTCTTCCTTCATTCTCCCATCTATACAGTTAACAGGAGGTGAATATAGCAACATATGCTTATAGCAATTAAAAAGAAGCTTCTGTCTACATAAGCTTTGCTTGAAGTGAGATGAATTGATAAACAGCATCTTTCTGAAGGAGAATTGATAGACCTGTCAGCCCCAAGCACAGGATTAACACTTTGGAAAGTTTAAAAAATATTCATGGTGAGCATTTACTTCAATTCATTCCTCCCCCACTGCATTCCAAACAGCAGCTTTGTGCCTTAGACCTAAAGTATTAGCCAGATAGATTTCAACAGGAACTTTGGATAAGTACTAAAGTCTTGCTGAAGTTTAATACTCAGTAAATGAATGTACATCTTTCTTCACCAAGCCAAAGGTTTGCCAAGAAATTGCAGTAAAGGAGCATTGATCTGTATGTAACACATCATATGATGTCACTGTGAACATTCTTCATGATCTGTATTCTCATCTAGAGACAGCCTTTTCTAGTCAGCAAAATTCAGCTTTCACATTCCTGAGTTTAACCTGCTTTTTGAAGTTGCACTTTATAGTGACTTAGCTTCTGTTTGAATGGGAGGCTTGTCTCATACATGCTTACCCATATCTGAAGACTGGAACACTTCAATATCTACAGCTACACCAAATACAAGAGATTACACACCACAGTAAACAGTGCCCTGACTTTATGTCAAGCCATTATGCAAGAAAAACACTTGGCTATGTGCTTGCATTTAGGCAAGCAAGTCTTGCATGACCTCCAGCCTCAAATATCCAGTTACTTACCTACAGCCATTTTCAAGGAAGATTCAAGGCAGATTACACTGATGAAGTGAAAACTTAGCCTTGAATTACCAAACATGCAAAGGCTACTAGAATGTGTCAGCTTCAGATTCTTAAACTGCCTCAGCTAGGCAACAAGGCTAGCAGGCAGCTACACACACACAGCTCTTGCTGAAGACCTCCTTGTTCCACGTATCTGATCTGTAAATATTTGTTTAAATTAGAAGCCAAAAGATACCTTTGTTCTGTTCACAGGAAACCCCCAAATCTAAAGGAAGCTTTTCTGTGCCACTCCATATTCATTCCAGTCAACCCACCTCATACTGATGTCCACTGAAACACACCTGGAAGTAATTCAGGAACCCACAAAGAGGCAATACACTTTTATAAGAACATGCATTCAGGCACATCCACCATATGAGGTGAAGGCAGCAGAATTCCAGTTCAGGGGAACAGTTTCATTCACTTCCTGGTGCAAGTCAAAGCTTGTTGCCCACTGTTACAAAGCAGTCAGAGCAGCCACCCTGTTTACCATGTTTCCAGCTGCATCTGGAAAGTTAAATTGAAGCTTTTCGGAAGCACAGAAAAGGATACTGAAGAGCTGCTGAATTTAGCCTCTAGGCCTAGCACTTCTGTTAGGAGTGACAAGACCAGAGCACTGAAGAAATCCAGTACCAAGCAATGAAACAGCAAGCAGCTTCTTTCAAGCAAGTCTACCTCAGCACTAGGGCTTTATCTGTTGAGACAAAGTGATCTGAATGAAGCCAGCACACAACATAAAAACACCAGTGGGAGAGTGACTGTTCTGAACAGAAGTTCATCTGTCCTAATACTGTCAGGTATGTTATGATTAGAGAGGTCAAAGGTCAGAGCATGAAAGTCACTTGAGCTAACAGTTGAGGCACTCACTGTAAGCTTTGCTGAGTTCACTATTCATATAGCAAGGAAAGCTTATTCAGTTTTGTTACTCACATTTTACAATCCGCCTCAGAGGGGCTTGACCTAGGTAAGCTTGTAAAGTGAACACAGCCATTGTTTATCCTTTAGGTTAATTAAGGACTTAACCTTTAGGTCTCAACTAAAGCCAAACCTAAGTGAGTGGTCCGCCTCCAGAAGTGGACATTCACGTGCTGTAGATACAGTGTGCACAAAAATGAAATCTAAGCTCAAGAGGAAGTTTTGTTAGAAGCTTTAGACAGCTTTAAGTGTCCCACTGGGTGTTTAGGCTTCAGACACAGGTGGTACACTTCATGCGGTTCTATAAGCCATTAGGCTCCCAGCCTCTGCCTCAAGAACTACACTCAGTTGGCTTTGTTATACCAATTAATTATATTATTCAAAGGATTATTTCCAGACTTTGTGAACCATTCTTTCTGTGCACAGAACATCAACAGAAAATGAACTAAACTTGACATGAAGATTACAGCACCTTTTATTTAGTACAGTTTCCCCAGTCCAATGAGTTGCCTGACAAGTTAAACTAGTTATGGAAGACAATGAGCACGATAAATCCCTGTAAAACCTCAGACCAACAGAGGTTCTAATATCTAACTTTTTTCTCCCCGAAGTTCAGAGGTGGAATGCACAAGAGCAATCTAGTACATGTTAAAAATGTTTTTCATCCTCAAATTACAATACTAAGTACTGAACAGTATTTGCTACTCCTTCACCTCACAAAACAGTATTTGTTAATTTAGTGCTGCAGTGTGCTTCACTGAACAACCACATAGCATCATCTTTTCACCAATAGTGCTTTAAGCATCCGGTTAAAAAGCAAGGTACAGTCACTACTTCAAGTCTGTCTACTCCTTTGAAATATCCATAATTCATTGAGAGACTCCACAAACAGAAGAGACAGTTACATTCTACAACAGCAACAGAAGTATTTTTTTTTTTTTGGCAACCACACTTAGTTTAAACTGCATCAGAAAACAGTTCAGTCAGCTGACAAGACCTGCTAAGTACTGACTTCCCTTCCATTTCTAGGCTGGTTTTTGTTGCTTAAGACATGACCACCATTGCATAACCGACAGCAAAACTCAACATGCATCTCCATGTGCTAGGTTGCTATGCATCAGAAACAGTACATATAAAATTAACAGTGAGTAACAGACATGGCAACTGCTCAACTTCATTCACTTTTTGCAAACACAAGACTCACTAGCCAATTAATCAGAGGTAGCACGTACGCCTCACCTATTCCAAGACATGATTGTGATGTGAGCCATCCCTACTCAGCTTTCATTTTCAGCAGGAAATGGATGCAGATGTTCCCACTTTCCCAACATGTTACACATTCTCCAATATAAACAAAACTGATGAACACTGATTTTCACTGTTCCAGTACCAGTAAGGGGATGAACGACCAATGCAGAATGAGCATAACAGCCACAATACATGGGAGAAATCCAGGATGGCACTTCTAGGAGTCTGTGGCAACTATTTCTTCTGATGAAAAGCTTAGGTATTTTCTCATCCCATAACCCTAATTTAAGGATGAGAAGACAACATCAGGGAATGCCGATATTTAAATATCTTTTCTGTATTATCTAAATAAGTCCAAATTGAGGCTTGATTCATGAATGCCATATTGACTGAGCAGAACATGGAAGGAAGTTTGTTTCAAGTTGACTCAAGTGTCAGTTGCTATTTAAGTGGAGCATAAGAAGGAAACCAGCAAATTTCAATCTAACAACTCAGTAACCACTAACAGAAGGCAGAGACAAACTCTGACTAGTTGTCATCCAGCTTTTCTGCAGTTTGCAACATTAATAAGGGCAACAGTGGAAAAACCATTTGAACCTGAACAGCTGTGCTTGTTAAGGCCAGTAGAGGTTCAAGAAACAATCTGAAACATTAAACCAGGAAGTTAATATAAAAGAACTTCGTACAACCAAATAGAGTGATTGTAGTTCTGAAACCTCAATAGTTTCTAGTTTTGAAAGACACTGGGAAGACAGAGACAATTCAGTTTAAGTAGGCATAGGTTTTGTTGAATACCAGAAATGGTTTCAAAGTTGTTTTCACATTTTGAAGGTATGATATGCAAAGCAAAAGATAAGGGAGTCAATACAGACTTCCTTTCATGAATCCAGCCCTATATCCTTAGTGGTATCTTATCCATGCCATTTGTAGATAGATATACACAGTCTCCAAGCATCACAGTAAGCAACATCTTTCTTTAAAGCTTTTCTTGTTCTTTCCACTCTTCTTGCCATTCTTGTCTTTGTTTTCAGACATTTTCTTTGCTCTGATTTCTCTCATTAAATCAAAGAATACCTGGAGGGAAAAAACAAAAAGATTAAACAAGTTCTGGCACCTAAAAACAGATACAGATTACTGTATTAGGCACATAAGTGATGTAGCACAACAAGGTACCTAGCAGCAGAATCAAATCTGGACACATATCCGAGCAACAAACTCAAGAATTATGGTACCTGAAGCAGTGGCAAGAAGCAAGACTATTCTGTGACTATCGTAACTTAAGTCATTCAACAGCTCTGTTTCAAGAGCTTTTTGTTGAATATTGCTCTTGTACAAAAGTAGCATTCAGAGCTCAAGATAATATTTCTCTGCGCTTAGCAAGCATTTCCCAGCAAATAACTCTCATTAACTAAAGTATTTAGTCTGGTCCTTCCCATGTGGTTACAAGCACATATCCTGCTGCATAATATTCTGTTTGTTTTATAATTAAGAAGAGATGCAGCATTCAGAGTGGCAGTATCAGGTACAGGAAGTCCTGTTGCATAGAAGATTCTCAGGAAGTCATTATTCTGATGCCTTCACCCAAAATCCTAGATAACTTTACCCATGCAGGTCCAGTGTTTAACTAGACACCATCAGATGGAATAGCTGTTTCACAGAGTTACTAGGAAAAAAAAAATCAGTATTATAAAACAACTGTTTTCTCTCATACAGTTATGCTCCTTAAACAGGGAACTATGCAGAATTGAGATACTTAGAAACAAGCCTCTTTTAAGTGGCATGTAGCATAGGACAAGGAGCTGTGACCTAAAACTTGAACATAGAAAGTTCCATACAAACATGCAGCAGAGCATCTTTATGGTAAGGGTGACAGAGCACTGCAACAGGCTACCTAGATAGAAGAATGTAGAGTCTCCTTCTATGGAAATAATCAAGACCCATGTAGACACCCACCTGTGTGGCCTATCACAGGGATCCTGCTTTAGCAGGGAGTTGGATTCAATGATCTCTTGATGTCCCTTCCAACCCCTGCAATTCTGAGATTCTATATCATCTATGAAGAAGTCTCAACTCAAGAGAGTTCTATACACTGCTTTAAATCAATACTATGATAAATAAGCTTCTACTAGGTAACTTATGGACCAGTTACACCTCTATTAGTGAGCTAATGGACTAAAAGATCAAGGAATTGTCTACAACACCTTTGCCTTTAGAGCTTAACAAGCTACATGCATGGCCAAGGAAAAAGCTTACAATTTGTAATCTGAGAACAAATGCACATTTCACTCAGCTACATCTCTGTAGCTCTTAAGAGGGACCAACACTAAGCCTAGGGGCATCTTCTGAAGAATATGGAAGTAAAAGGGTACTCTCTTCAATAAACTGCTTAACTACACATCAAAAGGAGATTGGAAACTGTTGATTTCTCCTGCTGGGTGAATTTATTTCTCATTAGCAATGTCCCACCAATATTTAGTCAAAGCAGCAGCAGAAACACTAAGAATGATTGTCCTATATCAGCATGTGCAAATCAAAACATGATAGGAACATCACAAGAGTTTTTGGTCAATTCAGAACAATCTTGACAAAAATAAGCGTCAAGTTTTTAACATCAACCACCTTATACAGCTTTGCAGGGAAGGATGGAAACAGTTCAACAACTATAGCAAACAGGCTTTACTGAAAAGCTAGTTCAGGTACAAACAGTTAAAACAATACTGTTAACTTGTACTGTCTCTAGGCTTGCCCAAGCTATGTATTTACTTCAGTGTACACATTCCATTAAGTTGCTTCTTTTGATAACCTATGCTTTCTGAAGTCCAAACCTGGATTTGCTTTTGTTCCAGCAAGAGTCAAGAATTCACTCAGCTCTTAAGCAGGCAGTACCAGTTTAACTGTAGTAAAAACAAGTTATTTGTCTTACCTTATCTACATTTGCTCTAGTTTTGGCAGAGGTCTCTACATACTGCACACCCCACTCTTCTGCCTTACTTCTAGCCTCTTCTACAGGCACTTGTCGGCGCTCTTCCAAGTCAGATTTGTTTCCTACTACCAGTAAAGGTATTTTATCTTCTTCAGCCTTCACACGCAGGATCTGTTCCCTAATGCATCGGGTATTAAAAATAAGCACATGCTAGTGATATTAACAAAAACCCTACTCTTAAGATGAACAGATCAAGTGGTCTGCACACTACTAGCATTCTGCACGCTACTTAAGTCAGTCCCCAAACAGCCAAATACAGTTTAAGTGATTCTAAGTTCAACACCATGGGCTTCACACCAAGTAAAAGCTACATCTTCAGGAAGGCTATTTCACCATTTAGTTGGAAGTTTTGCTACCCTGGCTCTAGAAGAAAAGTAATGCAGCAAAAGACCAACTTAACAGGAGTTCACATCTGAATGCAAAAAAATTACAAGTTTGCCAGATTTCAGCCCAGTGTTTAGTTACCACCCTCAATTTCAAGTCTTTACCCCATCTCAGTACAGGTGCAGGCAGCATCAAGACTTTGTCAAAGTAGTAAGTTAAGAACAGAAGTCACTGGCAAAGATTATTCTTTTAATGGCTACATCAGTCATTAGTTACTAGCTCAGCACTACACTGAAGGGCTAGCAAGTCTTCCTCCTTCAAAGCCTTCTAGGAAGAAATATGAATTGATCAATATTAACCTTGCTATCCTTTTCCCATTCAAGAAGGACCTATCAGCACCTGAGAAAGGAGACTGTGAACACAATGCCATAGACAAGTCTCAAAGCCTGTGCTAATACTGGAATAAGACAGGTTGAAACTAGATTGACACATGCTGCTGTCCATCTGGAATTCTGGAAGTGTCATACCAGTATGCAGTTATTTTTAGGCTATCCATTTTCCCTTCTTCCTGAAAAAGTGTTTGTTTTTTTTTTTTCCAAACCACCAATTCTTACTAGTCCTCTCAACTAAATACCTCATTTTAACTTATTTCCATATTGTTTAATTCAGAACCATTCAGAAAAAAAACCATTCTCCATCTCATGGCTTTCACGTCCTTGTTCACCTTGAAGATTAGCATTGCTTTTTCATTTCTCTGGATGTGCTGGAATCTTCAACCAACACACTGTTAATCCAGTTACAGAAGTCTAAAAAGAAAAACCAACAAGAAATATACCACTACACCTTCTCAACCAAAGCCTTAAGCCTCAGGTTTAACTTTATTTCGGTCAAGCATCCAAGCTAAGAGTCAGACATGGTACTCCTAGAAGTATCTAGTTTTGTACCTGCTTGATTGGTATTGACTTTTTCCCCTCCGTCTTCCATGATGAAAAGTCTTTGCACTCACTTTCAGCCCAACACTACTTCAGCTGTTTCATTCCTTTAATGCTCCAAACAGAGCATAACAAACAAAACAGCTCCTGTTGTGTCCCCTGTGACTACCACCCTTTTTGTCACATATGTGACAAACACACTCTTAGGGAACTGCATAGTTACCTATTACTGTTGGAATGGTAAAATACGTTAAAAACTTGGACAAAAGCCCTAGAACCTGAAGGAAACATTATAGCTATTATAATATCCTGGAAGTAAGTGTCTGCCTTGCTCCGTAAGCAGAAATTTAAGTGCTGATTGTCTGTTAACCTTCTTTCAATAAAGCCAAGTGAAAACAAATCAGACTGATGAAGAGCAGACAGAACTCTTAAGGAATCTCTGAACTGTCTTCTACACTGAGGCAACAGCTATTAGCCAAAAAAAGCCAAAACATTTGTCCTAAAGAACCTGAATACAGAAGCTCTGGGACCAGAATAGTTGGTCAAAACTCTTTTCTTTTACGGTACAGAAGCAGTTTCTGTGCTCAGTCTGGTACTGATTTTTACATTAGAATTACTAATCCTGAGAACAAAAAACAGAAGCATTTACCACCGTGTGTCTTTCTAGGAACATGTCTGCCTACAATAGCGCTGCTTAGCTGCCAACCCTTGCTTGGCACCAACCCATACCTGAGTGTGGAGGCTAATCCTTCCCTCCCTTAGAGCACCTGCTTCTAGCAGTAAGCAACAGTGTCTGAAACCTGGCCAAGAGGCAGACTTAATTCCAGAAGTACTGCTCTCAGATAATTAAACTCCACATCCACAAAGACTGAAAACTGGCTTGAATACCTAAGTTCTAAGAGTCCAAGAATCTGTTATTTGCCTGAAGTTGCTGATGGCGTAATGTACTCACAAGCTGAAGACATGAAGACAACTGCAGCCAGAGGCATGGAACAGTGGTTTTAGTTACCAAGAACAAAATGGTTGTATTGTCACTTTCATGGACCAAAAGGTAATGGATAAAGGAGAAAGAGCTGTAGCTTTTATGAAGAATTGTCAGAGTAGAATAGAAACCAAACATATCCCCTTGCCTGTGGGAAGAATGCTTACCGAAATTCTGCTGTAGCTGTGAAGGATTCGTGCTCTGTTATTGAGAAGACTAGAAGAAATCCTTCCCCACTGCGGAAATAGTTATCTCTGATTGCTGCATAATCCTCCTGTCCTGCTGTGTCCAGAATGTCTATTTGAACTTCTTCACCATCTAGAACTACTTTCTTTCTGTAGCTGTCAGCCTTGGTAGGTTCATAGTCTTCTACAAACTGAAGATAGAAATTGGTGCTTAGAACTACTGTCAGAAGGGCTCAGTATTTGCCTATATCCATTCTCTCCCACTTCAGTGATGCTTAAATTCCTGAAAGCCTCATCATAATTCAGTCAGTTACTAAGTTCCATCACTTTTTTTTTTTACTATAAAAAGCAAGCTATTTAAGTACTTAATACATCAAAGAGCCAATCTGCCTACTCAAGAGAAACTGTCTTCCTAAATAAAATACCGTTCAGCAATTTCAGCACAATTTCAGGGACAAAGACACAGTGTAAGCTACTAGCTCATGATGAACAGGTTGCATTATCTAGATCTCCCACCTCAAGAACAAAGCATTTCTGAGTGTACTTCAGTCACAACTATCCATAGTTCCAACAAGCCCAGATGACAACAGCCAGTCATTGAACATAAAAAGTTGCTCCATAATTATACGGGCATATAGTTAAACACATTCAGTACTCACCAAACACACAAAGCCACTGACAACTCCACTTGTAATTCGGTGTTGACAGTACACGCCCAGCATAGGCTCCTTAGTCTTAACGACTAACAGAAGGTTGTGCCATGAGCCTGATTAAGTTGACTGTGTTTCTCTATCAGCCATGCTAGAGGTGGTGTAGCAGGAAGTTCATGCTTTCAAGCTGGCATTGCCACCGATTTCCTTATGCCAAAGGCAAGCCAGCTGAAGCACTGAGTTATCTCAGCATAGGTACCACAACAGTACCTATGCCATCACCCCTCAGTGATGGGGCCTGTTCAGATACATTACTACAATGTTTGGACAGCCTGCAAATAATGGCCAAATTCTAAATTAGCAGATCATGAGTTCAATTATGTTAGTCTGGACTGCCTGATCTAGCTTTCCATATATCAGTATGGAAGAACTAAGCATGCATACTGCTCCAGCTGGTTGAGATCAAGACAGAATGCTTACTTATGACCTTACCTGGCTAAAACAAATAGCAACCAAATTAATTTCAATTTTAACAGGCTCTGCACGCACTCAATTGTTGGCACATTTTGAAGCTGTTCTTTCACCAGAAAGCGTCAATCCCATCACTCTTGGCCAGAAATGCTCCTACAGGGCACCCTTCACAGATTCTTATGTTATTCTTGGCCAGTCACTAGACCTTTTCCTACTAAGATTAAGTCCCTTCACCCCCATCACAAGCATTTAGTAAGCTGCACCCATTCAGATTCAGAAAAACTAAACCAAAGCTACTTACCTCATCATACATGAACTGGAGAGTGAGCGCAGATTTGCCTACACCTCCACTACCGACCATGATTACTTTATGGAGTGCCAAGGAACTCTGGTTCTTGCCCTTGCTGGCAGCCATTGTCCTGTCTGCCACCAGTGAAGTACCAGACAACCAATCAGACCTGCTGACAGAAAAAATAAAACATCAGTGCCATAGCAGTACCATGCAGGTAAAGCATCTCGCTGTTGTGGAACAAACACATTAAAACCCCATCCAGGAAGCCTGGAGAACAAGCCATTCCCATGCACTGGAAATGAAGTCTAGACTGATGTCTAGAACGGAAGTATTTGTCCTAATATCTTGTATTAGGACAAATGCCTTCCCTGTGTCAGGAGTAATAGAAAGGTCAAAGGCTTCTCCCAGCCACATACTAACTGAACAAGCTGCTTTTGTTTGTAAACCCATCCTATGTGACTGCCACCTAGAGAAGTTTCTAAAGGAAACTACACTTGTAGTAACAGGAAGTTGTGTTTTTCTCTCTTATAATAAGGCTTTACACCTTTCTAAAATATTTCTTTAAAGTTGATACAGCTTAGTTTCAACCTACTAACAGAGCTCTACCTTAGATCTGCTTATGAAAATGACTTTTGATCTTTTCTCTATGTAGGCTAATAAGAAAAGCAGAGATTCATAGAAAATTCTGGCAGGAACAAATTGCAAAAGCTTCCAGCAGAAAGTCTTATGACATGGCATAAGCATTTATTTTGATATTCTAGCCTTTGATGCTACAATTTGCTTTTGAAAACATCCTGCTTTACTGCAAGAAATACTCAGTACCTGCTCTTCTCCTGATGTTGCAAATCTAGAAAGAGCAAGTTCAATAAATGAGTACTTTTCAACAAGCTTTTGTTATGTGTCACACAAACTAAGTACTTAAGTGCAGTAGTGGCTTTTGTTACTTCTTATTCGTTTAGGAGGTCTCCAGCATTTACCACCAGCTGGATGTAGCAGTGCCAGACCCTGATTAGCATAGAACAGCAGCTGTAAGAACAGCATGCTGGGAAACAGGGAACAAAAGATGAAGCAACTGAACGAAGTTGTCACCGGACATGATCCCCAGAGTGAGGAGAATAAAAGATGTGTGCTCCACACACAAATGCTATATGGGAGATGCAAGGACAGCAACACCTCTGTCCTCACAGCAGGACAGCTGAAGACCCCAGCTATTCCTATCCCGGCTGAGTGCTGTAGGAAGGACAGGACAGCAGATCATGCAGAGAACACTGCTACAAAAAGCAGCTATACCTGCCTTGACTTATAATAGTTCCATTATCACAGAACAGTAATTATGAACAAGCCTACCAGGAGTCTCAAAAACTAGCCTGAACTGTGATCAGCCCATGCAGACCCATCATACCATCGACTTCTACCAGACAAGAGTAATGCCTACAACAGAAATTATATAAGCACTACACTGGAAAAGGTTTTCACATAACTAGCAGTCCTAACACTAACAAAGCTAACCAGGGACTAACAACCTGACAAGCTCCAAACATTCTAGAATTAGATAGGGTGGAAAGGACCACTGAATATTGTTCAGTTCAAATTCCTCACTCAAAAGCAGTTGGCTCCAGGCAAGCCAGGTTACTACGTGCACTGAGATCTGAAGTCAGTAATTCCATCACCAGACTGGGTGACCCATCCTGGTAGACACCAACGGCAAAGAATTCTTCCCCCTTCGCACAACTATGTTCTGAAAAGTAACACCTCAGACTAAATTGTTGTTGACTAGCATGTGCCATACAAGAGCAAACACCCCAACAATGAAGAATTACTCTCAGGAATGCTTTTTCAAGCATCTGAGTTACAGTACAGTCCCCACATAGAGAGTGCTACTCTTATCTGCCTGCTACATCCATTTTGGGGACACTGAATTTAGCCATTACCCTTGAGGTTCCAAACCAGGAGGATTGCAGGTTTAGTATAAGGCATCAGAGGCAGTTTAAAGCAGGGGAGGGAGCTCACCCAGTCCTTTCTGAGAATAAAGGGAGCAGCCACGACCTGTGGTGAGGAAGCAGAACCACAGAAGAGCCAGGCAGAACAGAGCAAGACAAGGCTGAAACCATGCAGCACAGGACTGATCCTGACAGCGTCAATGTGGCAGGCAGGACCAGGCCAGTAGCACATCACTGTTTCAGAAAGGGTACAGTGAGATTTTAAATAGGAATATTGTAATAAAGCAAACAAAACTCATTGAGATTAACTGTTCAGTTCCCTTTCCACCTCTATAGCCCAAGAAACAGTTTACTTTCCGATGATCCAGTCAGTGGTTGGACTTACAATTTCTATGTTATCTACCTTCAGGTGGTAGAAGTCATACTGAACTTGGTGTGGAAAATGCTATGACCTGTAAGAATAAAACCTTTTGAAACACCTTTTGAGTTTCTTCAGGCTACTTTTCATCCCACTGTGGATGAAAGTTCTAGACAGAGCCCGTACCAGGACACAGACTTTTCCAGGCAGTCTTTTACATTTCAGAAATTAGAAGCAATTACCTGCTTCATCTGCTTTAAAAGAAAAGGACTGAGTAACTGGGTTTTTGATAATGGGCAACACAGAACTATATACACAGCAGAAGTTTTGTGGTGCTATTGAAAATGGATCTTTAGACCAACAAATGAAGGCTCTATCAGACAGGCTGGCCACATGAAACACAGCCAGAGTTGTAAATCAAGCCACAGTGGTTACTAAGAAGCTGATTTTATTTAGACTTCTGAAGATCCCTCCTGCACCACAGACCTAATCCTACCAGAAGCTTTCGCAATCAAACTGTACCACCCTCAAAATGTAGCCCTAAACCCAACTATTTCAGCCTTCCCTCATCTTACCTGTTCAGACTGCAATTCCTCCAGGTTAACTAAGGTTAACCTCCTACCATAGAGTAACCTGCACAGTGTTGTTTTGTTCTTGGCAGGTGTCTGCAAACCAGAGTACTTCACAGCAAGCATTCATTTACAGCTTCATGAAGTCCAAATGTAAATGTAGCAGTGCTAGTTTTTCTACTCTACTCTTCAACCTAAGCAGTCACCCTGCTCCAGAACACTATGAGCATACAGGACTGGTTTAATCTATGCCCTGATGCACAGATGACTACTGAATGGTTTCAGCCAGGTTACATACACCACCCACACTGAGCCTCCACAGTTGCAATCACTTAAAGGAAACAGCACTCATCACAAGAAAGGAACCCATTTTACTACTGCACACACTAAACATAGACAGAAAAACATGAGAAGCCGCAATAAGTCCACTTGCTTTCCAGGAGATATTCTGTTATAACAGGAAGAAATTCTAGAGCCATAGTGAGGTGTTAATTAGAATCACTTCTACTTTTTCCAACTCCATTTGAGGTTTAAAAAACTGAAATAGAGCTCTAAGCACAGAGTTGCTGAGACCAGCCCTTGTTCTGCAATGCAGCTGATATCCTTGGACGTTTCTTTTCATTGCTACCCCACCACTGAAAGCAGCCATTCTTTGGATTTCAAAGTGGGATTCTAGAAACACTTCACCCAATAGCTTGACAGAAGAGCTTTGTTAAACCCTTCAGACACCTAGTTTTAAAGGAAAATCTGGGTATTCACCCTATTAAAAAGGCTTAAATGTGATGTCATCCAAAGCAAGCACAGAAAGGACAAAGTTCCACAACAGTATTTTAGTGATCCTCATTTATCAGAACGTGAATTAGAGGCTTTGGGGTGTTTGGTTCTGCCATACGCCTGCAAGAATGCAGTCACAGAAATTCCCTGGATCACAAAACTAATTAACAATCTCACTGAGCTATGAACTGTAAGAGCTCCTCAGCTGTTCTGAGGTTATCCAGAAAATCTTTAAGCACTAAAATTCCATTAGCTTTCAATGGACTGTAAATGCTCCAACTGGTAGTTCAACTATAAAAACAAGTTCACTTAATCTCAAGTGGCGTATTTAATGCTACTAAGAATTTTAGTATATGCATGCTAAAAATAAAATGCTGCTTTTTTGGCTGTGCTAGTATCTTACCTCTTGGAGTGTCTCCAGTTATTGGTTTTCATAATAAAAAGATTATGAAGTGCTCAGCACAAATCCCTTCTCAGGAGGTCCCCGCATCCCTCCCCACTTACTGCTGGGTGCTCCTATCTTCAGTCATGGCTGTGGATTTTCCAGGCCATGTTTTTATCAGATCAAGGACCTCTTCTGGCCTGAGATGTCTTGCAGAGAAGGATGGGGCAGCAGTTTCACAGTTTCCATTTATACCACCCATTTATGCCTCTCTCTCCATTCCATCCCCCTTGCACCAGCTGTACACGAGCCCACCTCCCACAAGACAGCCATCAGCAAGACCTCACACCTCAGTACCAAGTACTGATGTGATGGGGAGCACATTTGTAGAAGTAAAGCCAACTGTAGCAGTCAGAAGGTTACACACACCAGTGAGCAAGCAGGTGAACTTCACAATCCTGTCCACCCCACACTCCCCTGAGGTGTGCTGGTGTAGCCAACACCCTGCTGCAGCACAGGGGCTGAGCACTAGAGCAGAAACCCTAGCCTGAGATCTTCTTTTAGTAATTAGACATTTTCTTATCTGTACAAGATCTATTAGAAGTTTTGTCATTACTCAGTTAACAACACCAGATGAGAAGCTAAAAACAGATTCAGAAAACACAATACTTAAGAACCAAAGAAAAAGCAAGGTAATCCCATATCCTAGGAATTCCCTCCAAACAAGAATTTATACAGACTGGATCACTGTTGGAAGAATGAGAAACACCACAACACTTGAGAGTTTGAGAAAAAACTATTAAATACATTATTTGACACACTAAAAGCTACACGCTTGTTACAGTAGTTTCAATCAAAATTCATCATTAGTTACAACCAAGAGTCAGAAATATATACATAATTAGCCTGAGTGGCTGTGATGGCCAGTGTCTTCCAGCAGCAGCTATACACAGACCACGTATATACAGGTAGCCTTACTGTGCTCTGCACTGCTCAACATATTTGCATGCAGAAAACCTCAACTTTCCACTGAAATAAGATTATTTATTAAAGCAATCTTTTAGAGTCAATTTGCTATAAAAGGACCGTAAGTATTTTTCCTCAAGTGCATACATCTGAAGCAGTTCTACAGAATAAGAACTTGTAGCTGGGTGCCTCCCACTCATTGTTGCTTTACCTGACCACAAGAACAGTTCACAAGTCCAACCCCCTGTTCTCTGCGCCAAGTACTAGCTAGATTTGGGCAATGCTACTTTTTAAGGCTATCCTCAGATCTGGAGCACCAGGTACTCGGATTAAAACAGATCACTATTTCTCATACACTCGCACACTGCTCCCATCATCCCTGTCAAGCACAGCCCAGCTTCGCCCACAAGTTTTCTGAAGAAAGATGCATCACCACAGCTTAGAAAGCAAGTCTGAAAGCAGCACTTTATATACAGTCCTCTCATATCATTCAGATGACTCTTCTAGCTAACTCATTAAGAACAATGAGACAATGCCTCTGCATATCAGCAGTAACTTAAAGATGCTTTGCTTACAACAGTCCCGATGTCTGAGGAAAACTCAACTGAACTCCAAATCCTACCTAGGCATTCCACCCTGCAGCAGTGCTGTGTATTGGAACAGTGTCAAAAGGGCAACAGTTTAAAATAACTTCAATCAGATCTTATGCTGTACTAAAACAAGAATCGCACAGGCATCTCTGTATCTAAGGTGATATAATTCCAACAAGAATTCCCTTCAATGGGGTAAAAAAAAAAAAATAGGTATTGACTAGGGACAAGTTACTCAGTTAAGTGAAGAAGACTGCCTATAGGTAGTACTTCTAAGCTGCTGCACATCTGGAGGACTGCTTATATCTGTGATAAGCTAAATAAGGCTGCAAAGGTCAAGATACAAAGTTAATGCTCCTAACAGCCTGATAATGCAGCATACTATCACTGCATGTAGTCAGTCATCTTAACAGTGCTGTTCTGCAGTCACATGTTCATAAAGCACTGCAAATCACTTTAATTAGAGCTTGAATGCAAACACTGGAAAGCAACTACTGCTTCATTTTGGTCTGAGAGTGTCTTTATACAGATCTGTATGAAAATCTCTATTGCAATTATTCTATTTTTGTCACAGACTTGAGGTAGGCATCTCCATTTCCCAGCTTAATAAAGCAGTGCCTGTTTTTCTTCCATCAGTCTTTATAAATACAAAAACCATTCAGCCAACAAAGAGGGATCAGTGAAATCAGCATTAAAAGACACTGTTTGAGGACAGAGATATACAGAGCACTTCCAACTCGGCACCAAGCTAGGACTAGCTACGATACCAGGTTCATTCCTGCTCTAAGTACACAGCTCATCTTAAAACTGCATAACTGAGCTCGTTAAAGGAAGTGCAGCTACTTAGCTGTACAGTGCTGCACCCGTAAACTGCAGCTTCCCAGTCACACTAGTGGTTTTGTGCAGACAAAAGCCACTGACATTTTTACTTTTTTTCATGTTTTAATTGATGTATACTGAATGCACACACAGTAGTGAAAATGCATGTAAGAACGGAAGTTAATGGTTGTTTCCACTGCTATTCCACTTCATCTATTGGACCACGCTATCTGAAGGTGAGCTCTTCTGGGATCTGATGCACAAGAACAGACCAGAGAGCAGTGCCCCACAGCACTCAGATGAGTCATCTCTACCCAGATTCCCTCATAAAGCAAGGACATAAACTGACTGTTTCCTCTACAGCCTTCCCCACAGCTCTTGATGGGGGGTCAGAATGAAAACAAACAATGTCATGATGGAAGTCTGCCAAATCTCCAGCACGCATCAGTTTCCCAGGGAAAAGCACCAACAAGTCTGTCAGCAAGCCAACAGCAGCACTGCTTAGTTCGTATACATACAGAGTATGAAAGCACAGCTCCTGACTCCCGCAAGCAGCACAGACCTAACACAACCCCACATCTTCAAGGGATCGCTGCTATTTGGGAGCTGGAACTTCTGCCCTGGCTGCAGTGCACCAGGGGCACTGAAATACAAGGAGACAAAAAGACAGGAAGACCACCTCGCTCCTGACTGGTGCATGAGCTGCTTGGTCCCCCACAATGCTGGCAGTTAAGTACAATCATAGAAATCATTATATACAATCATTATAGAATAATCTGTCTGCTACAGCCATTCACTGTTGTATTCCTTACTAATCAAAGGGGAAATGCCCTCCTCACAGCTACTGGAGCCACACCTGGCAAGCTTCTTGTATGTTCTAATGGTTAGAGGCTTTTAGCATTGTTTTCTCCCACTGGTATGCACCTTCTATTTTAATCAAATGGAAGAACTGCTGTTTTAATACTATACTTACCCTTTTAGATTCCAGTAACAGCTCTGCATCCTTCTTGCTCCACGTGGTTCAACCTGCCTGCAAGTGCACCAGCCTGCCACATGGCACCCGTCCCAAGTCAATGAGGAAGGAGATAAGCACAGAACACACTGCTTCCCATTCTTAACAAGTGGGATTATTCTTCCCCAGAAGAGACAGCGGGTACATCAGGATTACATACACACCAATAGGGACATACAGCATCATCCTGAGGCGAGGTTGGTCCTGAATGGAGACTCCCAAAGGGTAAAGTCCTGGTTTATCAGAACACCTCAGCTCTATCATAAAACCCTTAGAATTATATACCTACTGACAGTGCAAGGCCTTTATTACTCCTTGAGACTGACTGTTTCACAAATGGCACTGCAGAAGCAAAGTTAATTGTTCCAGAAAGCCAGAGACCACTACCTTATTTTCTACACTGCTGTGCAGAGTAACCAGCAAGATAGTCTCTTTGCTTTAAAAAGGTAAAGCACTACCCGAAGTAAGAACCTGAAGACACTAATGCCATTACATCTAGTCAAAATGTAGGAGTTACCCATCCAGCCTTCTCCATGTGCTTTCAGGCTGCCAACAGGTCTAACACCAGTGCCCAGAAGACACTTTGGAAAAACTATAGAAGAGATTGATCCACTTGGCTGCCCTTATCCTAGCAAGGACACAGATACAAGTCTCCTGCAAGCATAAACACTGAGCTAATTTGCTCATATTGCTATGCAAAGTTTGCCACTGTAGTGGTAACTGTCTAGTTGCCTAATTACCTACAGTGAATCACAGACAGTATCCTCGCATGAGTCAGTGAGGCTCATACCTGATAAATGACACTGCAGAGTTGTACAACAACCTCAACCCCTGCACTGACTTGCGAGCATTTCAGCTTCACTTCCTTGGAAAGCTTCTCAGTGTAAGAGCATGCTCACCTCTGATACACAGCACACACCAGGTCTGCCAGAGCACTGCTAGGCATAATGACATGTTTCAGATGTTAATCTAATACTGACTTTTAACCAGACCTCTGGAAACATAGTGAACTGCACAAGCAGAAAATTTGGCTGGGGTATATCTTAAACAGCACATGAGATTTCAAAAATAATACGACAAATCCTATGTCAGTATGAGATTACAGCACATTTTCAATGGATAACTTGCAGCAATGTAACTCAGAAGAAAACAGATCCACTAAACTGCTGCAAAAGCACAGTCATGACGCTGCTACAGAGTCACAGGATTGACTTCTTCAGCCTCAGGAAGTGTTAGCAACCCAAGTTCCCCACCCAAGCCAGCCCACTGGCCTTGCAAACACAGCACAGCAATCAGCAAGCTGCTCACTCAGAGGATGAACATAGCCATGCCATAGGAACTACCTTCAGGTTTCCTAGTGTCTGGGCACCCAGGGGAATGCAGAAGCCCAAACACCATGGCCTAAGTACTATCAGCAGCAGCAACAGGTCCTACCCATACACCTGAGTGTCAAGTACTCCTTGCTCCTGAACTGAAATTAGAGAGCAGCACTCACAACTCTATCTGTGGATGCGTAAAATACTTAAATACCTGCTGACATAAATGGATGTAGGTGGGTAATAACCCCTTACTCTAATCATTGACACCCTCCTCCTCAGGGGCACAGGAGAACCATCTCCCTGCAGCCTCTGAAAGCATTCACACTATTTGAACCACTGTAGGGCTCACAGACACACAGAGTCAGAGCTCCCTTCATCAGAGACACTGCACTTCTGCTCCAAGCACCCAATTTCCCCATCTTCAATCAACACATTTCCATCACACAAAGCAACAACAGCCACACTGGTTACCTCAGACAATTAGTATTTATCTGCAATTCAGATGCTGTGTTAAGACTCATCTGAGCAGAAATATCAAATCTCCCTGATCAGGAACAGCAAATTCCACATCCAGAAGCTACCCTTCTACTGACCTAAAGAGACATCTTAGGTATGTACACAGGCACATGCCCTCTGGCATACTGCGCTCACACGCTTTGCCTCAAAGCCAACAGCAGTATTTCTACCCATCTTTAAACAGGAACCGAACTGTCACAACAGCATGGGGCTACATGCAACTTCTTCCCAACTTTAACAGGAACCAGTTGATTTCAACATAGAACTTCACATACAGCATCCAGAACAACTCCTTTTAAGACCTACCAAGTGACAGGTCACATGAAAACCACAGAACCAGAGCAGTATAAGTCATACATTTATCCTTGCCTGCTCTTTGAGACATTTGCTCCGTTCTCAGAGCAGAAAACTATTATCTTGATAGATGCCAGCTCACCTCCTGCTCTCATGTCTTCCCTTGGAAATCAGTGCAATGGGCTGCTTCTATACACCAGAGCATGCAGGGTGAGAAACAAACAGGAGATGCCAGGGGAAGTCCACATATAGTCACAGGAACTGCAGTCCTGCCAGGAACATAGAGATGAGCTGGGATCTCATGACAAGAGTGCAGCCACGGATGGCTACAGCTCTGCCAGGAAGGCAAGGCAAAGAACTGCCCCTCCATCAGGGCAGTGGGAATGCCTATGGATGGATGCTAGGCTACTACAGAGCTCTGGGGTCAGGGTTAGTGTGGGCAGTAAAAGGCTGGACAAAAAGTCTCCTGAAGCTTCTTCCAGCCTCAGCAGTTACAATTTGAGTCTGTGCTCCTGCAATACACTTCCCACACATTTTATCTCTGGGAAGCCTTTTCAAACCAAACATCTATTTCATAGCTAGCAAAAGTACAGCAGAGCTTAAAAATGACAGCAAGTCCTTCTCAACTAACACTTAATTCAGACCCTCATATGATTTTTATTTACAAGAGGTAAAAAGCAGGCACGCTCATCAGTTGCTATCAGTTGTGAACACTTCAGGAGCGTAGCTGGACTAAACCACTGCTTGATCCCTGTCCTACAAACAAAATGAATGAAAACGTACAGCATCACCACCAACCTACATCTAACAACACTTTAAATTAAGTAAGGTTCTTTCCTTTCCAGCTTCGGCCCGTAAAGCCTACTTAAATTTTAAGTTGTCTTATAAAGAAGAAAAATTCACACTGAGCTTGCAGAATTGTTAGAAAATAGATTCGTTCTTAAACCATTTTGAAAATGAAAAATAGAATGAGGAATGGCACGAGTTCCAAGCACACACAGGACAGGATGGAGCAGTGGCACTAACCTTAAGAAATCCACTCTACTTAGCTGATGCTCTGCAATATGGAGTCCAAAGCTCAGGTGGCCCCTATGGTCTTTTTAAGCACTCATGTTTTTAGTAATGCTATATTCTGTCAGCAACCCCTGGCTTACAAAAACCTGTGTCACTACCTCTAAAAATAACATCCCCTCGCTTGGCCATCTAAAGGATGATAAAACCATGCCCAAAGTCAGAGTATGGTGGAGCCTGCAGTATTCTTCTGAGAAGCAACCTTTACCCCATGTAAAGATATATAAGAAGTGCCATAACCCAAAGCAATGGCAACATCAACAGAACTCAGCGTGCTTTCAGCTTTCCAGCCCAACACTGATTAGTTCCGCCACATTCCTAATTTAAGAATATATCAGGTCTCCAGCTTCACCAATATACTTAACAGCCTGAAGTATTTCATATTAATCACATCAACTGACAGCAACACTAAAAGTAACAGCTGACAGGTTTAAAGCTTTAACAAACGCTTATAATTTAGAACTGATTTTTTCAGTGTTTGATTTGTGATTCCATTTGAGCAAAGCTTTTAGTAGCTACTGTGTTTCCATTAAGTCTCACATTTCAGTAATCAACCATTGTTTGCACCTTTCTGGGCCACTTCTGTAGCCATCAGAAAGGCTGCTGGGTCAAGGTCCACATACAAGACAGCTGTAGGTAAGCAGCTACCACCATAAAACGATTCAAGAACCAACACAGCACCTAAACAGCATCCTCACATTATATAACTTACAGCTTTCATTGTGACAGGTCTTAAAGAAACACGTGCACATCTCAAGCACAGACAGAACAGATCCTCTATTAACATTATTGAAGCATTATTCAGAAGAACACAAAGCAGAAGTTCCATAGGTTTGACTTGCCTAACTAACAAGGCATGATATTTCTGGGGCAGGCAGTGATGGAAATTACTTAGTCCTGTTTAGTGGCTACAAGGAGCTACTGATAAAGTGATCGCTCTAAAAACTATTAACAAGTACTTCTTAAACATCTGCTCCCTGGCCTCTGGAACAGCTAGGCATCGGTTTTATTATAGAATAAAGACCATAAAATTGATGATTACCAAAGAAAGAGCCAAGGCTGTTTGCTGACATTCCCACTCCATGCAACAGCAGATAAGAAGCATGGGAACCTCATCACCACTGGTGATGGTGGCAGAGAAGTTTCTGAAGATGAAGAAAGAGGAAAGAACAAAAAGTCTGAAGAACGTAGTTTTTTTAACAGAGGAATCGGACATCAATAGAAAGTTTGAGAACACAGCTGCCATCTAGCCTGGCTAACAACTGGGATCAGCACCTTTCATAAATCAAACATGCAAAGGTTAGTGGAAGCAATGCATACAGGGCGTAGGAGGCAAACATTGGAGCAGTGCTCATCCATTTCAATGGCACCTCCTCCAAACACAGAAGGTCAGTCCAACTCCCACAGACCTTCAGCCTCAGCTGAGTGTTCCAGGCACAACACACCTGCTGGCCCTCAAGGCCACTTAATTGTTTTCATATACCACTATGTACTTGCACTCCCTGAACGCTTATTGTCTGCATAGGTGACATGAGAAACAGGGTCCTTCAGTACCTCTGTTAGCAGAGGCCATTCAGATGAATTCATTGTGTAACAGAACATAATTTAATCAGTCAGCTGTGTGGAGTCTGGATCTAGTTATTACTAGATAGCATAACGTTATCATGTATCCACTAAGTGGAAAGCAAACAGAGTTTACAAAGCAACAGGACAAGATCAAACTACAAACCAGGTTCCTGAATATGACAGGAGGGCTGCTCTGCTACATCACCTGGGCTCTGCTCATAGAGCTGCTGGTGAGGCCTGGACACTGACACTTCAAAGGGAAATGAGCTGCTCTGTACAGCATTCAGTCACATCAGTTGGCACTTACTCAGTAAGGACTTAACAAAAGAAAGTTTAAAGCACAGAAGAGCCATTAGGCTGCAGAATCCTTGCACCACGCAGGAGGTCAGCTGTATGGGCATCATCCCATCATTACTGCATTTTCTCAAAATGTCTAAACTGATCTTCTCCCCAGATATCCAGCACCACTGCACTGACAATTAGAGACAAGCTTAGGAGTTTCAGAGAATGCCTGAGAAGGGGCACTGTCTGGTCAAATTAAGCTTTCAGGCAAGACTTTTTATAAAGCATTCCAACTAAGTTCTTTAAACTACACGCTTCCCTGCAGCATACATATAAACCCAATGAAAATAGGTCAGCTTCACCTTTTGCTATGCATGCAAAACAGAATCAAGTCAGCCCTCTCAAGAGGGATATATAACAAACAATACACTACCAATACAGCCTAATACAGGAAACTTGTTTAAGGAGTGGAAAACGCTTTCAGACTACTCCCCATAAATAAAAGCCATTTAATATGGAAAGTGAAGGCAAAAAAACCCTACTATTGGTAAGCTAATATAAGTTTAATCACGAACAAAAACAAAAAAAAAGTTCAGAGTACAGAGGCAGAGGTGACTAGAACAGTAGATAAAAGGTGTGCTAACAAGTCACTATAAGTGAACAAGCTGCAAAGACACTACTGCCAAGTGAACTCAAGTCACTGGTACTCATTTTCCTGACATAAGGAAGTTACTTCCAGCCACCAAGCAAGCTGCTCGCATGAACCATCACACATGTGGCCCGGCTGTCAGTCCCTCCTCTCGGCTTCGAGAAGCACAGCCCAGGTAACAAGTTTGCATTAGAAAGACTGCTGAGGAGCCATGCCTCCAAGATGCTCTTCAACAGCGCAGCAGCTCTCTCCCTCTGCCACAAGGAATCAAGTCCCAGAACGAGGAAAGCAGCGGCGGGACAGCACGGCGGACAGAAGGCCGCCCAGACCACGGAGTTCAGCCCTCACCCCCTCAGGAACGCACCCCCGGGACGCGGCCGAAGCTCGGTCAGGCCGCAGCACCGTGCGGAAGGGCGGCCGGGCCGCTCCCCGCCCTGCTCCGGGAAGGTCACGGCCGGCACCGCCGCGCTCCTCCCGCGGGACCTGCCCGGAAGGGGCGCAGGGCGAGCGCAGCGCTGGGCCGGCAGCACAGAGCCCCGCACGCAGCCCCGGCTCACCCCTCGGCCCTCCCGCGTCCTTTACACAGCGTAACCGCTCACCTCGGCCCGGCACGGCAGCCCCACTCGGTGCCGGTGCCTCGCAGCCCAGCCCGCAGCTCCGCGCGTAGCGGCGATACCTACCCGAGGGGCGGCCCCGCGCAGGCCCCAGGGACGCGGTGACCGACCCCTTCCCCCACAGCCCTCCTCGCGAGTAGAACCGGGACGAGTCAACCGAGACCACGCTCTCACCAAGGAACTACGATCCGGCTCCGCGCTGCGGCTCCCGCCCGCCGCCCGGCTCCGCTTTAACCGCCGCCGCCGCCGCCCCTCGCGCTCTCATTGGGGCGCCGCCGCCGCCCGCGCGCCCCCGCCGCGCACTTCCGCCCTCGTCGGCGCGCCGCTCCCGCCCGGGCCGGCTCCCCGCGAGCGCGCCCCCGCCCCGCCGTCACGTGACGAGCTGAAGCCAATCGGCGGAGGAGATAGCGGCGGTGGGCGGGGCTAGGCGCGGGGCGGCGGTAGGCGCCGAGCGACTGCCGGCGCTGAGGCGGGAGTGGTCCGTGTGGCGTTGGTTGGGGAGCTGTGGTTGTGCGGGGGTCTTCGGCTCCCGGAGAGGACTGCTGGTATATTGACTGCTCTTCTTCCTTCAAAACTTCCATCAGTCCATAAATCCGCGTTCTGTCTGCTCAGCTCTGACGTTACCAAGCGGTCGCACAGGCAGACCTAGTCCTCCTCCAGACTTGCAGTCTGTGTGGTGATGCCCACTCGGGAAGTGGGGAAAGCCATTCCTTCCCCTGACTTCTGTGGGCTGACAGTAACAGTGTGAGCGGTTGTGATAACTCCTGCCTTCTCCTTGGGCTTCCATGCAGCCTGCCTCAGAGGAGGAAGACAGAATGACCTTCCACCTCTGTCTGCTAATGGCAGGGTGAAATTGTACTTGGAATGGTTTCTTCCTGTCTCGAAAGAAGCCAAGTACAATGACTTAGACTTGTTTCCCAGTTATTGTGTCTGTCTCCATGGCCATCTTGCACACCACGCAGGCAGTATGGTGGGACCAGTTGCTCTGATGTGAGCATACAAAAGAGATTAATTTGGGATGAAACCCTACCTACGAGCTGAAAATACCACGCACCTGAGGAGTCAGATCTTGTCAAGCAGACCACAGCATGCCTGCTGCCCACACCACAGTGCTGACACTTCCCCTTGCTTCATTGCAAAGAAGAGGCTTGAGAAATAAACCACCTTTATCCTGCTTCTGCAAATTGTCTAGGGGAAATCTACTTCTTTGTAGTAATCCGGTCATGACGAAGAACATTTATCTGAGGCCATGTTTGAAAGCATTATGCATATTGCCTGGTATAATCTCCATGGTAACCATAGGTGTTACAGATACATTTTTGCTTCAATACTTAAGAAGAAAATTTCTATAGAACAATTTAGGGAACAAAATTTCTTTTCATTATCATTCATATTGCGTTTATTTTATTCTAAGTGCCTTGCAGACAATAAATGTTCACTTTCTAAACAAGTAAGATTTCAGTAGAGATGGAAAAATGTATCTTTGGCTGTTGCTTCTTTCTGACCTATTACTTTAGACTGCAAATTCCTCAAGATGGGGACATCATTTTCGATGCATATATTTATTTTCTAGCCCACTAAGGATGTAACGAGGCACTCTGAGCACTGTTTGGTCATTATGAACATTAAGTGTGGTGGGTAACTGAGCAGCAAATGTTTCTATTTTGCAAAGATTAGGATGCATACTTCTTTTCTGAGCAATTCTATTTTGTAAGTAGAAAGGTATTCTAGAAGTTCAGCTATCTGAAGAATGAATTAGCTGAAAGTAGTTCTAGAAACAAGTGATGAAAATGATATAAAACCCAGGGAGACAGCTCTATTCAATTGAATTGTTTATTTATTGTGGAAGTAATTAGCAAAGAAAATCAAGGAGAATTAAATAAGGAATTAAATGGGAATGTTGTGGATCCCAAATTTAGCTGGAGAGAGGCAGGGATGAGTAGAGCAATGTACAGATCTAGAGAGCAGATTAGCATACCCACTGCTATTGAGGGTGGCCAGACAGATAAGGACGTGCTGGATGGGGCTGGAGTTGTCTTGAACAGGTTAAAGCAGCAGGAAGGTTTTGTCCCTCTCTGAAGGAATTCTTAGTTATACACGGCCAGTGCCTTGTAGCCCCGTGCAGCACAAAGCAATAGCACAGCAATGGTAACCAGACCCTTAAGTCTTTTTGACTTATTAATTCCAAAGCTAGCGTATTATTTTTATCCTACTCATGGGACCACACTTCAATCAAAATGAATGCTAGCATAAAGCGGGGAAGAACAAAAGAAAACTGATTAGAAAGAACAGGAAAAAACAATTGTATTAGTCAGAATGCTGCCATGTTCTTTTTGTTCTCAAAAGACAACATTTTTTGTATGTGAGAGTTCAGCTGTCAGAGTTAATCTAGGCTTAGATAAATTGTCAGGAGTGATACATGTACATAGAGTACACTCAGAGCTTGTACTTAAATGAAAAGAATTTAGTCAAAGACCATTTTCTCTTCAGGCATGGATCATTTAACAAGAACTACATTATACAGATTATTTGTATACTTAGGAGAATGAAAGTGACCTCGGCACGATTTATCAATTTCAGCATTCAAATACCATAAAGCAATAAACCAAAATGTAACAGAAATAAATGATAGAGAATGAAATATGACTGTGGCTTTGGCCTTGTTGGAGTTTATGGCGTTTTGATTGCATCGTGCACTTTATTTTTGTTGCCAACAGGAGGAAGTCACCATGCTACCATCCACTACAAGATCACCTTGCAGCTTCAGGTGCAGCTGAGATTTTGTCAGGATCAAAGTACAAGGTCGTTTTTAAGGAGATCCTTACTGAAATTTTGTAAGGTAAGGAATTTCACATTCCAGTGTTACAGGTGTTATGTTTCTATCATCATGATTATCGTCAGCATGAAAGATTTAGGGCCTGACTTTGGAGCCTTTACAGAAGGAACTAACTTTATTGTAGATATTGATAATCTCAAAGAAAGAGAAAACAAAATAAGAGAGTCATAAGAGCTCAGATAGTCCTTCTCCATGGCCCAAGGCAAGATCAGCTATGCATGTATCATTTCTGGCACGTATTTGTTTAATGTACTAAAGATTGCAGTATCGTAGCAATTTCTTTAGAATATTGGATTACTTTATCATAAGAAACATTTTAACAATATTTACCGTAAATTACTTTGAATGTCACTCATTACAGTTAAAGCCTGTTAATTAATTGCACACTGGACAGATTTTTCCTTTTGCAAGAAAAATCATTATTTTTTCACTCCTCAAATTCTTTTTTTTTTTTCCTACAAAATAACACCTATTTTTTCAGTCATTCCCTGTAGGCCATGTTTCCTAATTGCCAGTCACTCTCCTTCTTTGGCCTTTCTCCAACTAGCCCACATTTCCTTAAGTGCACTGCTGAAGCAGATGCATTAAGGTTTCACTAGGTAAAACACATACTTTAGTGTTTTAGGGATAAAGTTGGATGTGATGATCATACTAAAGCCAACTGTGTAAAAACTGGAATTATTCTGGAACAAAGCAAGGCAGGCCAGAATAATAAGGCAACTAACACTGAGAATTTTGCTGAGTTTAGCATTGCTACCTAATTGAGTAACTGCTGTTAGGAAGTGATTTCAGCTGTCATGAAAAAAAAAATCAAGTTAACAGAGCTCGTGTCACTTCTTTTTTAATCAAATTTTCCACATCAAATTATTGACAAATATATCAAATAAATAATGCAAATTACTGGCTTTGATAGCAACCAATATTCTGCCAGGATGGGATCAATACTTCAGAAAATGCTGTCAATGAAAAAGGTTGGTTTTTTTTCTTAAGTACTTGCTTCTGTTTGCAGTCTGTAATTTAATTTACCAAACTTAGAATGAGGTTAAAATATTCTTCTATGAATTAAAACAAAATGTATTCTTATGCAATAAAGGTCTTTAATAATTAATCTGCTATCTTTGTTCTTATTAATGCAGCTTTCTCCTTTCAGTGTTTACTTGGAACATCTACTGTAAATATTCAGGAGTCTTAATGCCACATTTCCACTTAAGTGGCACTAGAATTTTTGTTTCCCAAACCATTTACAATCTATGAGACTTGAATATGGTTACTGTTATGATAGCATGTTATCCACGCATCTGTGCTATCCTTTATGGAATTAACCAACTGTGACCAAGTTTCCTGCACCAACAGCATAACTTTGTGAAATTAAAGGTCTGAGTGTGAATTTGAATGGGAAATCTCTTTTGGAAATTCCAAGTACTGTTCAAAATAGTTTTGATGGTGAAACAAATGGCTACAGATTTTGCCTATCAAAATTTCTCTTTAGCTACACTCTGCTACAGATTCTTTATTCATAAAAATACACATAATAACACTGCGCTGTTCATTAGCTGTTGTATTTATACCCAGAAGTCTCAAAAAAGTGGATGCAGTGGTTGTTGTAGGAAACCTGCACGAATCTGTTCAGTCAGCAGACGTTCTAAGGACATTTGTGTGTCCTACAAATATGATAGTGTAAGTATCATATTGCTCTGCATTACTAGATTCTCAGTTGGATGGCTTGTAAGAACATAACGCAGTAACGCGATAACATTGCTACAGTGAATCAAGTTCTCCCCGTTGAGCTGAATGTTTGTGTATTATTTTACGCAGCATTCCTCTCTTCTAGGAAAGATAAATTCCTTGTGGCTTATAATCTAATACAGTCTACAAACAGCCTCTCCTTTTTTTTCTTCTCATGTTATTTTTGATCAGAGTACCATGTGCTTTACATTAGAAGATTAAGGAAAGTAATTTCAAAATAAGCACACCCTATATCTCATCTGGATAACCTCCTGGCTTCTGTATTGTCTTTTCAGTCAACGTTGCTGCATGTTTAGGATCTGTCAAAAGAATCAGACATGAACTTTTTAAGAAAAGACTATTTGCTAGAAACTAATTAAGTCACTAGTAACAATTCAACTAATAAAACTAAAGTTCAACTAATTAATGGTTCAATTGATATGCAGTCTTTTAACTCATTAATAAGTACATTGTGAATCAGAAATGAATGAATTGCAAGTAATGCATTATTGATGTCTTATTCTTCTGATGCTATTTGTGTTAAGCCTCATATTCCTTTGAAAAAGCTTGAAAGGAGCTGTACTGGTTTCTGGGGCCCTGAGTCTGCCATAGAAATGTACCTCGGCCAAGGTGTAAGTGTGGGACTACATGAGGCACTGTAAGCCCACAGCTGAAGCATTTCTTCAGTCCCCAGGTTTTGTGATTGCATTATGGCTTATCTCTGGAAAACCATGAAAATAAAGCAAAAGCATCACATTAAATTAAAAACTGAAATAGTGAAAGCCTGGAAGTTCTGATTTAAAACATCTGATACTGTAGATAATGTGAGCAAGGGAAGGCACAATATAAGGAGAAAAGAATATATATGTAATTTAAAAGTTGAAGCCACTGTGATCTCACACATCTAAAGTCACGTTTATGGCCAGAAATCCTACTTTTTCCCAAATGTCACTGGAGCTGCAGTGATTTACAGCACAGAGAACTGCATTGTGAATTCACAAGCAAATCCGCCCACCCTTCTACCTAATCTAGTCTTGAAATGACTGGAATCCTTCATTCATCTGATATTTACTGCTGTACAGCAGTGAACATTTGCTCAAACTTGTTTTTTTGTTGTTCTCTTGTTGTTGTGTTTTTTCACATTACAGGGCTGTGTTTTAAGACTTTACAAGCTGTGTTACAAGCTTTCTGCCCTAGAGCAGAATGGTGAACGAATGGCTCTTTTTGGCTGTTTTTTTGATCAGTTACAGTTTATTGAATGGTGTTGTATTTTGGCTTTCTTAAATCTTGTTTGCTTGATTTGACGTTATCATAGATGACAGCAGAATCCACGTATATCATACTGCAGATCTGCATCTGTGCTATGGCTGCATAGACTGTGTGAATCTGTAATGCAAATCTTGAACAAATTCTTTTAAGCAGCTCCATCTATTCAGACTGAAAAAAAAAAAAAGAAATTTACAGTAAATAAGGAACTAGCCCAAACAGTGCCTGTATCTTCTAAGAGGCTTTGAGAATCATGATTGTCCTTAATCACACAGAACACTTTTGTATAACTTTGATATCTTCAGTAAAAAGCTTTGCACAACCTTTCAGAGAACAATAAATCAAACATCTGACTTTTCAAAATTGCTTCTTTTCATTCAGGCATGAATTTCAACCTCATGCTGAATTTCTTGAAGGGCAACAGTAGACCTTTAGTCTCTTTTTTTTTTTTTCCAATTAGACTTTCAGCAAAAGCAAATGAATTTGATCCGACTCACATCGCTTTATTCCCTTTGTAGCCCTTGTCCCTTTATAAGGATTTCCTCTTTCTATGCAATGTTCTCTAACATTTAAAATGGAATTATAGGCAGGTCATAAGACATATAAAGCCTGCTTTTCCCTATATATATATTTTTTCCTACCATAGCAATTCGTGTCTGTGAAAACATCTGCAAAATGCCAAATGATATTTGATTCAGATATAAACTGTTACGGAAATGGTCAGATTGTTGGTCTCAGGCCAGTTTCTCCAGTGTAAAAATCAACTTCATACTGAATCATTGTGATTATCATCACTTGAATTGAGAAAAAAAAAAGGAAGTAAGGCCCCTTCAAGAACTGGTTTCTGTAGGTAACAAATGGTAATTGTATATACATTGTATATGCATATATATATAGGGGGGAAAATAATGTTTTTTCCTTTCTGCAGATCAATAGAAGGCTAAAGTCTGCAAGTTTTGAGCTTAGACTCTCATATGGGTCACCGTAAGTTAATTAAAGATGGGCAATGCAGGCAGATAATCTAAGCCTGGCCATTTGAACCAGAACTGCGCAGGTGCAGATGCCAGCAATGCAGCCAGTATAAATTGCTACGCCCTTATGAGAGCAAGGACTATTCAGTGTGTGCTCTAATCATTAGATAAGATTAAATCATTCCTGCTTGTACCCTCTCTGGTTTAGTGAATATTATTTCATGCAAACTGGATTGGTTTCAACAAGAAGGACTAAATACATCCCTTGCCTAGCACAGGCAAGGGCTTTGTCTTTAGATGCTTGGGATATTTTCCTCCTTGATAAGAGCTCCAGCCACCTCAAAGGAGAAGGCAACTGATGTCCGGCTTCCTACATGCTGTATAGATACCGTATCCCTTGAGACCTCTGATAGAAGGGATGTGCCTTCTCCCTGTGATTTGGAAGAGAAGTCTGCTACTCTCTCCTTCCGTCCTTCTTTCAATTTATGGAGAAGAGCAGGATTTACAAGATGCCCAGTTCATAAATTATTTTCTATCAGCTTCCCACTGAAGCTAGCACAGATTACATTCAAAGAAGGGGTCTGAGAGTCTTACTGAATCTGACAGTAAAGGCTTACGGTGCTACATGCCCCAAAGTCTTTTTGCTAAAGGTTGTTTCTCCCAAGAGAATGGTAGCTAATATTTGTGCAGTTATTGTTAAATGGCTGTGAACACACAAACTAAATGGAAGATCCAAAATGTGTAATGATTTGTCTTTTTTTTTTTTTTTTGGCAAATGTTTTAATCAAACAAGTTATTTTCTTGTAAATTTAGAAAAGATCTTTGTATAGAGTAAGCCTGAGATATTATTGTAGTCTCATGGCAGATGAAACTTTCCTTTCAAGAAAAGGCAGCCTTTCATGTTCTTTGGAAAGCAAAAATATTATGGATTTGCCCATTGTGCCTGAAGATATCCATTATGTCAAATGCAAAACGCAATAGTCATGTCATGTCCATGTTACATTCAGTTTGATGTAGTTCTCACTTTTCAGTTCCTTTTCACAGAGCCTAACCAATGTGGCCACCTGCTGAATCTCTCTTTTGATTAGCATGTAAAGAATTCTTTGTTTGGATCAGCTGGGCTCCCTGGACTTCTCAGCACTGAAGGCTCAGCAACAGTTTCCTTGTGGTTTTTCTTAAACCACTCCAGGGGTTTTCTGGGGATAATTTGAAAAGCTTTTACTTCAGGAAGAGATGGTAAAATTCAGTTCACCTTACACTTAGCTGAATTGTATTTTCCTGCTTTTTTAATATGATATTAATTGAGATATATCAAAGCTACTATTTTTAAATACTATCAGCTGCTGGAAGAGGTAGGAATGCATGCTAGTCCAGACCTAGGAAATGGTGAGCAGCTTTCAGAACCACCGTACATTAGATGGCACCACACTTGTGACTACCTCTGGTCTTATTTAGATCCACACTACAGGGCGAGTTCCTACTTACATTTTGGTCAATATGCACTGTTAGCTCCCTGAGAGTAACGCTTTGCGTTCCAGTAGAGTTCAAGTCCATTTGTATTCTAATTGACCAATACTAATTCTAGCTCCATTTTTGTTAGACTCCAGACTTTAGACCACTGATTTTCCATCAGAGTACCAGTGGTGTGCTACTGCAGGATGTAACTCTTCATACTCTCAATTCTTAACCATGTTCTCCAAAGCTTCTGATTACTTCCATATCTACCAAACTAGTTTGCTGGGAGCCTTATTTTCATTATATAGAGAATATTTTATTTCCACTACTTATTCTGTCCTGTGAACAAACATTTCATTCCAATTCTGCCACAGCATCACCACTCTTGCTCTAGTTGTTCATAGCTTCCTGGTCTGCATCCTGTTAGTGCTGACACAGGCTCCTAATATCCAGTATGGATTCATCCCTCCAAGGACAGGAAACATTCTGCTTTGCTGATTCAAATCTGAGCAGAAATAGCGTGGCCTAAGAAAGTTTTAAGAGGGAAAATTTTAGTAAAGAGTATGAGCATTAAGAAAGTAATGGTTGGAATCATAAACACAAAAGAGAGAACTCTGTCTGGAAATTCCTTGATGAACAGTAATAATAATAGTAACGAAACAGGCTGAGAATTCAGCCTAACATCAGCAATCTTTTTTGTATGTTTTTCCTTTCTAAAGTTTTGTTTTGTTGGTTTTGTTCTTGTTTTAATTTACTCTAGTCTGTATGCCTTCATTATATACACTGGTTTGAGCAAATTCCAATGTAATATTATTTAACAAAACTTTTACAAGTGTTTTTGTAATTTAACTTGTGTGTAGAGCTGCCCCTTGGGGATGACAACTTTAAATCTGTTTAAGCTGTCATTTGTGGAAATTTGTCTAAATGCTGTAAGACAACATAATCTACTAATAAGCGTTTAAAACAACAGACTCTGGTTAGAAGTGGTTGGTTCATGAAAATACTGATATTTCAGAAACTGCCTGTGGAACTGACAGCTTCTGGACAAGATGCAAGTGACTGAACTGGGATGTTCCCCTCCAGGTTAGTGGCTTTAGCTTAGGGTGATTCTGTGTAAGAAGACAGGCCATTGTTTAAACTGTGCTATATAGGGTGATCACCACACTGGATGTAGCTGAATTTCACCAGTTAACAAATGGAACATAGCAGTCATTCAGCTTAAAAGAAAATAATTTTCAGCTGGGGGATTTTGCTGGGTGTGATAAAAATACTTATGTAACATATGGAAGTGAAAATGGATCAAGAGTGCTTGATAAAGGGAAACAAAACAAAGACAGGTAAGCGCTCAGGTTTTTACTTCCACAGCTTCCCTGAGCAGATTAGCAAGTTGCACTACAGAGGACTGAAGTTCAGGGAGTGCTTCGCACACCTGTGTACAAAATCACAGCTTCTCTTTCCTAGACAAATTTGAATGTCCTTCTGTTTAAAAAAGGTAGAGCAATGAATTTACTGTGTTTGAGTTTGAGGGATTCTCTAGCTGATTTAGCATGATGAGGCAGAATGATTTCCTTCCTCCAAGTTTGCTAACAGGCAACAGGAAGCACTGCCTTCCTTCCCTGCTCCCAGCTTGCTGCCTCTCCAACATCCTCTGCCTGTACAGACAGGGTTCCTGCACGCTCTGCTAAAAATAAAATAATAAAAGTAGGTCCAGTTATTCCTGATTGAAGTAGTCATCTTATTCCTTTCTTCTAATCTGTTGTATATCATGCGTAAATAACTGCCAGGTTACCTAGCAGTGAGTATTCCACTTACAGTGGAGTATTGTTTAAAATAGCTTTGTTAACAATTATTATAGCAACATAATATTTTGAGAATATAGATTAATTACAAATTTAAAAGGCAATGGTGGTGACACCGTTGGACTTGAAATAGGCTATATCAACAGATTGAATCTGTTCCGAGTTGTGAGGATTTTTTCAACTCCAGCTGTCATGTTCACATGTTTCACTCCTGCAGCAATGGACTTTTCCCTCTGATGACTCAGAGGAAATAGAGTCTCCACCCACCCAGTCTTTGACAGAACAGTAGTTCCCCAAATTTCTCACAGCAGAAAATTACAGAGATGGTAGAGCAAGAATTTAATGCAACCCCAAATACTGGCGTAAATACATGATTAGAATGGATTCCATTTGCCTTGGGACCCTATTTGAAATTGCTGTGTCCTCACTAGTTAAAGTAGTGCCTGATTTGGGTGTCACTGCTTTATATGCTGTTAAAGAGCATACCTGTATTTCTGAATTATATTACTACCTTAAAGCACAAAGCAGCATGTCCTCAATACAAGATCTGGGTTATTTAACCTTTGCATATTCTAAGATACGCATGTTCTAAGATAAGAGGAATGAATCTGTTAGAGGCAACATTACTGACCTCCTCCCTCTTTAGCTGCTTCTTTGCACTAAGAGCCATGATCATGCTCCATTCCAGTGACTTCAGCATCAAATCTGGACTTACACTGGGATGACGGTAGAGTTTGACTGCTATTCAAAGCAAGGCTAATTTGTATTATAAAATTAGCTCGTTTCCTTCTTGATTTTTACTGATTTACATAAAGTTAGACATATATCATGTCTTAAAGGTGCATAAAAACAAACGCCCCTTTCCTATAGAGATTACAATCAATAGCAAGAAATTAAAACACAGTATAAAGAATGACTGCCAGGATGAAATAGATCTTTTTCCATAGACTATGCTTTTCTATGTGACATACACTCAGTAATTCTTAATCTACAATCAATTCAGGTTAAGTACTTTGTTTCTTTTAAAGCTGTAAATAGCAACGCCTAGTGGATTAGCATAGAAACACTTTATGGAAAAAATGCATCTTATGAAGGATTTGAATGAAGTTAGCATTGTGATTTCATCCAGAAGTCTTATCAGAAAAGAATTTACAGCAGAGAAGAATAGCTTCTGCCTTTTCATCACAGTTTCTTTCAGAAAAACAAGTACCGAGGACAGATAAGGAAACTTTCTGGTAGATTACTCCCATTATCAAATGGCAACTTCACTCCACCCTTTCCCTGTATTTGGCTTCTTACTGAGTGCCTGAAGCTACTGTTTTGTTGCAAAACTACCCTCGGAAAAATCCCCTGCCATTATCAGACACATTAACAAAAGAAAGAAATGCATACTTCTTCCAAAGAGGAAAAATGTGATTAACTGCTATCCATCAAAATTAGGAGAGGTAACTGTTTAGCACGACTGGAAGTTAATGTACCTTTCCACTGCACCTTAACTGGCTGCATGTGCAGAAACTGAGCCATGGACACATCCAGTAGCACTTTTCTTCAAGCAAAATTTCAGCTGGATTCTACATCTCCGTCCCTTACTTAGAGAGTTTTCCTGAAGATAAATTGTTTCAACTTGTACTTAAGCTAGAGGTTTTAGTTTTTGTAATTCATACTTTGGTCATGTTAAAACTAAACTAATATTATAATTCTTCCCACTGGCTTTTGTTCTTTTACCTCAGAATAGTACCTATTCCCACTAGCAAAGGAGCTTTGCTATCAGCTCCAAGGTCAGCAACTCCCTTCACCACTGTGCCTCCTCCACTGAAGGAAAACAGGACCCAGAACCTGTTGGATATGTTAACTTGAATAAAAAGCCTGCGGGATGAATCCAGAGATTCTGTAGCAGAATTCAGACTTACTGTAATTATTTCCTCAATTGCAAGTAACATAATTCCTGCAGTTGTTCAGAAAAATTGAGTACATGCATCACACACAGATGACAAAAAAAAAAAAAAAAGATAAAATCCAAAAAATACAAATAGAAAGGCACGTATTGTCATATATTCCATCTCAGTTAGTGCTACCTACAGCACCACAAAGTATGTTAATAGGATAGCTAAGCCCTACAGGCTGCATGAGTCAGATCCCAGTGCAAGGACGGGCCACTGAGATGACAATAACAGCTCAGGACTACGATTCCACCCCTCCCACCATGCACACATTTATACTTGTAGGTTTTGCGGGAGCTTGGGTGGAGCATTAGGTTGCAGAGGAGCTCCACTCACTCTTCTTCCCTACTCCTCCCATGACAAGCAAGGAATAGAGGCAGAACTTTCATGATTGTAATGATAATGTGATGCTACTGTTCAGTTCTAGCGAGAAAAATACCGTCTTTTAAATGTTTATGTCAACTGGGAATGTACCTTGTTTGTAAGGCCTCAACAGTGGAGAGTTATGTCCACCATTCAACTTCAAAAGACACTTTTTGAGGAAAACCAGCTAGAGTCCTGGCTGCTGACACTGAGACAAGCAGGACTGAAGGAGGCTGGAATTTAGATCACAGTACTGACAAGAATAGATGACAAAGCAGAGCTTTAAAAAGTCACTCAGAGGGAAAGCTTTGGGCCAGAAAGGAAGTGAGAAGAATGGAGGGTACTGCTTATTAAGGGGAGGAGGTAGGAAACAATGATGCTATTGTGACAGTGGAGCTGGTGAAGGTCAGAGAAGATAAGCTCTATTTTGTCCAATTGCAAAACACACGAAGTTGAGGATTTTTAGGAAAACAAAGAGTTAGGCCTAGGGACATTGTGTCCAGGGAGTGTGGTATATTAGTATGAACTGTAATCTACGGTGCTTTAGTTTTACAAATGAAAAGCAGTGCCTCCAGCAACTTTATGCAAAGCATATTTGCTTTGCATAAGACTTACCATACTCTTCCTGAAAAATTAGCTATAAACCTGAAGAAGTGCACTTTGCTGGAAACTCTGGGAAGGATCTGTTTGAGCTGAAGTAGAAGCCAACTCTGGACATGGCACAAGCAGCACGGCTGTCAGGTCCTGATCTCAGGAAGAAATACTAAGCTGAATATTTCCTCCTTGAATACAGACTTTTGTGAGCCCCCAGTTGAAGAACTGTGCCCAGTCTTTAACCAGACACTGCACCATAGCCGGTTCTTGTGAAAGTATTGGAAGCAGGTCCCAAAGGAAACGCCATATTAAGTTTATTTCACAAAAATTGCTTGTACAAATCGATCTCCTAGGAAACAGTAAGTACTTGTCTGCATTAGCATTCTTTACCTAGCACTAGATGTATAGAATGTGCCTGGGTTTGCTGCTGTTTAGATTTCCCTTCTTTAGCATTCCTACAGCTTGCCAGAAAGTCTGCTTCTGCAGAAACAAAGGTTAATTAAACACATCCGCCCATTAGAGCAAGGAGCAAACATTAACTCCTGGCCCAGAGCTACTGTCTTCAGCTGTCAGCACTGAAAGACACTTGGAACCACAAGCTGGTCCTCAAGCAATACTAGTTTCAGCAGAAACTGCTCGTTTTAATAAAGAAAGAAGTCCTTCCCCATTTGTGCTGTTTCAGCTTGTACTTGCCTTGCTGCACTGAGCTCCAGCAAGAAACATGCAAGTGGTATTTAGCAAGTTACACGATCCAAGATATTTGGATCTTTACAGTGCCATGATTAACACATAATAAGGAATGTTGGAAAAATGTACCTTGCCTGCATTGCTAACTCCACCTTTTATAATTAGTCCAATTAAGGTAACTGATACTGGATTTTTTCCGTCACTTGTGGCATTCTTTGGCCTTGTACCATTCATTCTATTTCTACAATGTGATTAAATGGGTTGACTCCCTCAGTATGCATTTCTTTTCACTTTCTTTTCAGTTCCATTTTCAGTTCTAATGTGTAAGAAACATGCTGCCACAAATGCTTTCTCAGTTCTGCAAGTGTACGTAATGTATTTATGGTATTAACTCTTCAGAGTAGCTGTATGGCTGTACCTCAGTTTCTTTCTCACTGCCTTATGGGCAGTGAAGAAAGTAGTTATATATTTTTCATAAACATCACCTGTTGCCATGTGCATAATCCCCACCACTGCAAAGAACTGACATTCCTAACATGTTTCCTATCTGTGCTGAATCAGCAGAAGGAGGCTGATAGACCTATTAAAGAGCAGGGATGAGATTACTGAGATAGGCAGGGTACATGGAGGTTTTCACTGAAAGCACATTCATGAACTTAACATGCAAAATGCTATGATGTCCACTCAGTTATACATGGCTTGTTGTCTAAAGTCGTGTATTTAATTTCAGCTGGTTTTGTTTTGCTCAGACACGCAGATCACAAAGTCTTCTTTCTATTCCCAACCTGGAAGAGAACACCTAGGCACAGTGCCAATTTCAAGCCTCATTTTCCCCAAATATTAGCTAATGCTTCATTTGCATTTGCAGTTCCTCAGACATTATTACCATTGCGTTTGGTGGTTTAGTCACAGGAACTATTGATAAAAGGGAACACGAGTGAGCAGCCAGATAAATATTTTTAATAGTTTGCATTGCTTTTTTAGGTTTGGTTTCAAAGTCTATGAAAGTCACAGAGGTCTCTTCTACCAGACAATTCAGGCAATCCATGCCTAGTTTTGAACAACCCCTTGGAGAGGCACCATCTCTGAGACCTGGTAGATGGGCACAGTAGTTTCACAAATTGCTCATCCCTTTCCGTCAGGTTGTTCTACAAAGTCTGCAAGAAAAACACCTTTATTTCAAACAGAAATGGAAAGCAAAACTGGAGCAACACTGACTAGTGACATCTGGCTACTGATAGCAGAGCCCAAATGATAAGAGAGGGTAAACCCAAAGGGAACACAACATGACCCTGGAAAGGAGACAGGATGGCCTTCTGGAACATATCCCATGGCTTGTTACCTGGAACCTTCTGCTTAACTCCAGCTAAGTAGTCAGGAAGTGATTCTCACTACTTTACAATACATCACACTACTTTGGAGCTGTTTCTATAAATACAGCATGACACCTATAAATACAGCTGATTTAACACCTAGGAGTGTAATTTGCACTCAAAAATTAAGTGGTTGAATTTTTAAGGTACTTTGTTGTTAAGGTGCAGTTAAGTTGAAAGGCTCTTTGCCCAGCAATGCCCCACTTGTTACACGCAGCAAAAGTCCTTACAGAAATCTAGGAGATGACCACAGCCTTGTGCTGCTTGTCTCACAGGTAGCAAAAGTACTACGTGATACAAAGCATTGTGTAAGTCTGTGTAAAAGGCAGCTGTGTCCATACTCAGGTTTAATAGGGAACAAGGGATGGTGACAGTATTGCTCCGTTACCTCTCCTGGGCCTCTGCCTTATGCCCAGTATGTATTCCTGGGCTGTTTATTCTCCCCCGTACTGAAGAATACCATCAAACAGGTAAGACAGTGAGGATTGGAAAAAAATATTTTATGTTCCATCAACACAAACAAATGCATGGACTACGCTCAAAAAGCTATAAAGCTGCTGGAGCATGAGATTAGCCCGAACATGGGTACTATTTGTTCAAACAAGTTTTCAAGGATTGTACATCTTTATGCACCAGTTTATTCAGAGATGATACAGTTCAGAATTGCGTGTCTAAGCAGGTTTTCCTGTAGATGCAGTTGCTATTTTGTGCTTCAGGCTACATTTTCATTCATTCATGACAGCATAACTAGCAGTCACTCTTCTTTCTGTGGGGCAATACTTTCACAATGCTCCATTTACTGAAGCGATAAATATTATTAATTATATTATTAATTATTAATTAGATATTATTAAGGAACTGGTGTTGCAAGTATGAACAACAGCATTCCTGCATTCACATCAATGAGTGTGTTTTAAGTGTGTTCCTTATCTTTTTTTTTTTTTTTTTTCAAAATATATGCAGCTGGTATCTGAAGCTACATCTGAACAAAAAAGTCTAAAAGAGTCCTAAGCATGGAAGACTTTTGCAAATGTTTCAGTTGTTTACATGAAATAAAACATAATAATCCAACATGGAACTGAGAATCCTTATTTTAATCATTCAAGGAATTTGCTCAACTTTAGAGTGAAGTCTGGTATGATGATTAAAGCATCGGGCAGGGAACCTGGAGACATAAATTCTATTTTCAGCATTAGCACTGACTCACAGAGTGATATTAGTCAAGTCACTTAATTTAACTGCCTCACTCTCCATCTCACCTGTAAAATGAAGAAACCTACCTCACACGTTCTTTGTGAGATTAATTAAATGTTTGCTGCACACCTAAAAGTTCTTGGATGTAAGGTGATGGAAAATTTATTATTAAACACATTTATAAACAGGATACAGGAGCAGAGCTGGGTGGTTTCTATAAAGGAAACTCACTTCTCTTTCATCTCTGAATTTTTTAAGCATGACAACAAAATAATTAGCAACAGGAAAAACTGCGGGTGAAGCCCTTGAAAACTTCATAAATTGAAAATAAAAAGCATGCAAACAAACTAGACACTGACTAAACTACAACTAAGAAGAAAAATATATGATTCTCTCTTCAATTAAGGACAAAGGTGGCTTTTTCTCTTATGATCCAGAAATAGATTTGCATTAATGGAAGCAAAAGGCAGAAGATTTAAATCTAGAGAAAGGAAGTCACGTTTCTTAAAGAAAACACATTGTTGCTGAACCCACTGCCACGAAACATTGAAATGAAGGTCTCAGTGAATTCAAGAAACAAACAATTACATGGCGATGTGAGAGTCTGCTGTGATGTTCTATGAAACAAAAGAGTTAAGAAACAGCTGTGTTGCAGAGCACAAGCCAGCTACTAGCTGATAAGCATTAACAAAATGTGAAGTCTGTTGGGCAGCTGATTTAACCGCACCTGGCACAGGCCATTCTGCAGGCTGGGAGTGCAAAGTGCTTTGTGTGTGGCAGTCCCAGGGCATCATGACCCTAACAACCTTTTATAATGAATATGGTGAGAAAGAGCAAGTTTGTTCTGCTGCAAAATTAAATATGTCTGCAACAGAAGAGGGTCTGGCAACTCCTAACTGAAGAGAACTGTGTACCTTCCATTCCCGGCAAGCTCAATGAAGCTGAGGTGATGCAAGGCAACAATTTCTACTGCCATACTTCTGTGACCCCAGAAATGAACCAGTCAAACCCCACAATGAGCAAAGGAGAAATGGATAGTGTAGTGCAATCAATGATATATTCACAAGTTACATGTTTCTCAGAAGGCTGCCTGTACCAAAGACTGTTTGTGGAAAGGATGCAGCTTATTTGCACTTTTCTAAACCTAGTTGTCGTTACTTTTTATATTCCTAAACATCACTGATGCTTTCTGTAGGTTCCACTCAAAACAGACTGAGGCCTGTAGGTAGACCATCTTAAGTTTCTCACCAAGCTCTGAGGCTGGTTTGTTACTCTGGTACTGTCGAGTGCCCCTTGGGGTTTCCATTCCTTAAAAAGCAATCTTCCAGATTAAGAAATAACTTGTACAAGATCATTCAGTAAATATAAATGTAAGTGGATCACTTGCTTTTGTTATAACATCTCTACAATGTAAATTCCAGAACATACTAAGCTACTCATACACTGCAATCATAAATATATATTTAATATAGCTAATATATCTCCATTCAGCATGGCAGAGACATCCAGACAAAACCTTGGGCCCTCCACCAGGAGTGGCAGAACCTTACAATTTAGTCTTCCATTCTTTCTGCACTGTAGAGCTAAAAGGCCAAGATGGAGAAGTGCTGAGGAAACCACAACAGCAAGGGTTATGAAGCTGTATTAAAAGGAATCAGTGACTCATTGTTCATATGTTTACTTGGCCTGTATGCCCTAAGGTTGAGTGGAGACCAGTTCAGAAAACTAGTTCTTTTATTCTCTTCATATATCATTTATTACTAGCTAGCTCTACTGCATTCATTAAGGCAAACCAAATTAAGAATAAACAAGAGGTGCTTGTCATCTAGCACTAAAACAGTGCCACGTGCTCACTTTGAAGCTTCTTCTGCATAAATTTCAGCAGCTGTTTTTTCCTGTCTGCCTACACCAGGCTGGCTCACAGGGTGCATGCACCTTGTCCTATTCCTGCACCCTGCCCCTATTGTAAGCCAGTCCCTGTACCCCAAGAGCCCTCCCCATTTCTGCTCTCCTTTTTCTCACTCCAGCTAGGCCAGGAAACAGCTTTTGCTTCTCACCTCAGTGTTGGAAAATGCAAGCGAGTTTTCGTTTCACGTGTGTTTGTGTCACTGACTGCACACATACACAAACACAGGGAGGTGATCATTCTCCAGTGCCACCTCACCAGCTAGTTAGACCGTCTGCTTTCATAGCTGATACTCACCGTGCCAAGGGAGCCTGTCCCAGAGCCGTGGTTCCCCAGGGAGCCGCAGGCAGGGAATGGTAGGAGCAGCTCCAGTGTTCTGAGCAGGGCAACGCTGGCCAGAGCCGGACTCCTCCTCTTGCTTTGCAGAGCTGCATGAAAAGGGAAGGTCTCAGGATATGATATCATGTACTCATTGTGAAAACTAGGAAACTGTTGTAGGTGATTGAAAAAGTAACACCTTCAAAACCCCTGAATGGCCAATAACAGAGAATTACATTCCTTCTTTGCCTTCCCAACCCTCTCTCAAAACAGTTTCAGTAAATAGAAGTGAGAAATTAGGAAAACAATATTTACCTCATTATTAGCCTGAGAGATGTTTTACAGATGAGCCACCTTAGAGCACTGCTCAGATCCCTCTACGGTCTGTGTGTATGACATCTCAAGCCCTGACCTCGCTAAACACAATGATTTGCACACAGTCAGCTCCCACAGCCACTGCTTGGAGTGCATAACCAGCAGACTCGAGAGCATCTATCCACTCCTTGGCCCTACCCTCACTTCTTTATTGCCTTTTCCAGTGAAAATACTATCATCTAAAGCACCTAAGTGACTTAGGACTCCAATTAACATTTTCTAAAGTAACATAAGCTAAAAGGCTTGCAAATCTCATGGGAAGTCAATGTGATTTTATGCAGATATGCTGGGATAAGTTTTACTCCTTAGGTCCCTTTCTAATTTGCAAGTTTACTTCAGAAATAATTACCCATCTACAGGACTGTATTGCTATTAATTTATTTCCTAGGTCATCATTTATTTCCCAAGCCTTTAAAAAAGAAATCAGTAAACACTCAAAGCAAAGCAGATATCCTACCTTGACACAATTGTTTGTAACCTGAATTTATCTTCGAAAGTAGCAGTTTCTAGATCAGACCTAAAGAAGCACCTGCATGCCTGAAAACTTATCTGTTTTGTCCAGTTTTATCAAGTGACTAATATAGAATTATTTTCACATGTTGCCAGGATACTTTTGTTTCTGTTATAGCCTCACAAAACACTATCAGGGGAAAATTGACATTCTAAAGTACACAACATTTTTACGTTGTGTTTGGAATTGCTAAACACTCTGTTAGGCCATTTCGCTTGCCTTTCAGATTTCCTTTTTTGTGTTAAAAAATTCCTGTGATATTTTCATGCAATTAATTCCATATTCAGCATTAAGATCACCCATTGTAAGTCACTGTCATTTTCAAGCTCCTGCATTGGCTTTTGGTTTAACAGCTTACCTTCAGGGGTTCTATGTTTTAAAAACAGTAATAGGGAAATAAACTGGAACACAAAACTGTTTTCTTCATCAAGACTCCAGGAACTTTTCTAATTAGTGCTAGTTCTGTTTACAGGTTTAATCATCCTTTGTTGTCCTGCACCGTGAAGATGGGTTACATCGAAAATTGTAGTCATAATGACTTATTTAAGAGATCGAGGAATGAGGATTAAAATCACTGATACATTTACTTCTGCAGAGTTTGAGAATTCCCCTGCTCTGCTCCCATGGCCTAAAGTTCAGGCAGATAAAGCAAGACTTAAGTAACCACAGGTATGTTGGTATTGATTCTCTTCTTGGTTCTCTGCTAATTTTAACATTCATCTGATTCCATCCTGAATTACTTCAGTGCAAGCAAGATGAAAAGCAGACCAACTCTGCATGGTTCTGGTTTGTTTTGTGGTATTCCTTTTTTCTCTTGCCAGAAAACCATCTTTCTCTTGAATTTTTACTTCTTTTTCCTATTTTCCTTCAAGCTAGAATTATGGAATCACAAAATAATTGTGGCGAGAAGGAACCTTTGCAGATCATCTAATCCTTTCTCCACTTGAAACTGGGCTAACTTTGGAGTTAGATCAGGTTGCGCAGGGCCTTGTTCAGTCTGCCTGTCAGTCTCCCTAAGGCAGAAACTTCCAGTTTCACTGGGCACCTTGTTGAAGGGTTTGAGCACTTTCTCTGTAAAGTTCATATGAAGTGTAATTCCTGTTCCTTTTTGCCGATGTAAGACTGTGCTTTTTCCCCTATGTTAGCACACAGTACTTGACTATTGGATGGAGAAGTAGCTCAGAGTTTGGGAAAAAAGATGGGAAGAAATGACAATGTGTGGAAATGAGGAAAAAAAACAACAGGAGTTTAGTTTTATAGAAGGCAGTAAGAGAGAAATAAAGATGCAGAGGGATCGTGGCAGGGAAAGAGAAAGTAATTGCATGCTTCACAGGCCAGGGTAGGATGTGTGTGAGAGGGTAGGATGTGGGTGATCAAAAAGCAGCAAGACTACAACTGTGGTCATCACCTCCAGATCTCAGTAGCTGACATCCTAAAACAAATTTACCAAAAATACATTGATAGCTATGTCATGAAGTTAATTACAGATGCTTGCAGACCATTTTGCTTTCCTAGGTTGCCTATGCAATTTCAGTTGCTTAGAACACTTCGTGTCTGAGGTACTGGAAAACATTTTGGTCTTCTGCTGTGTTCTGTTCCAGACACAGTTCCCTTTTTGTGGCAAGTGGTAGGACTCCAGCAGCATACAAAACAGACACATTTGATATTTGCAGTGGAGTTATGTTTATAGATAACTCCACTTTAGATCACAATTAATCCTCTGAGACATCTCTCAAATGAAATGTGTTTCATAAATATATGCTAAGATTGTTCCTCATGACATACATTAAGATTGTTTCTCATGATAACACCAAGGAGTCAGAAAAGTCCTGAGAAATTTTAGTCACAAGCACAATGATGAATAAATCATTTCCAACAGTAATGAAAAGGAAAATCAGAAATTGAAGAATTACTTTTCCTTTGCTGATTACTTCATTGCTCAGGAAAATTCAGTTTGACTGTAGAAATTGTTTTCAGGTGTCCAAGTTCAACTCTAGCATCAACTGCATTTCTGCAGTAGCAGAAAGCAAAGAAGAATTTGGGTATGAGAAAAGGTCTTTAAGAATGGTGACATGCAATTGTGTTCCTAGGAACTGAAGTCCAGGTGATTTAGAATAGGAAATCCCATTCAGTGATGTAAACGTGTTAACTGATGAATCCTCACAATAATGTTGTGAATGAGGGAAGGCTTATGCCATGTTTTGACAGATGGGAAAGCATGGACAGAAAAGGCTAAGTTCTTGCCAGGATCCTTGCCAGCTTCTTTCAAAGTAATTTCCAAGGAAGATCATTCCCTGCAGAAAGCTTGCAGCTACAGACGCCTTTCCAGCTTTCCCTCAGGTACTATGAGAGAACAAAGAGGGTCAGAGATGTTGCTACTGGCTTGGCCTTTTTTGGAGCTTGGACTGGACTGTGATCTGAACAGAGAACAAGCAGAAACAGCTTTTTCTGTAAGATGACTCACCTTGCCAGAGGAAGATTAGTTAAAGGAAATTTGTATTTGTCTGTACTAGTTAGAAATATGTACCCATCACTTCCAAAGTCAAAGCAGTAAGGCAGCAGGAGGGGAAACCTGAGTTTAGCAGTCACAGTTTTTTTGCTGTTGGCACTCCAACAAAAGCAGAAGCAAAAGCAGAGGAATTCCAGGCCGATTTCCAGCACAGTAAGAGATCTTATGCTTGAGGGATGTCAGTTCTTGGATCTCAGCTCTCCCATTTACCATTTTCACTCACAGTCCGTGCAAGACATACTCCAACCTATCCCAAAAGTACACTCTCTTTTCATCTAAGCTTGGGCCAGTACAGGATTGTTAAACTTTCCTAAATCTCTTCACAAGGGCAATTACCCAGGCAGAATTTTATGTAACTTCAGATTTTTTTTTTATTTTTATTTTTATTTATTTATTTTTTTTTTTTGGACTGCCCTATCAATCAACAGAGCGGTAAGATTGTAACCACCACCTTGCAGTGACAAAAGTAGAGGTTTAAGAAGCCGTTACCTTCCCATTCAATCAACATTCATTAAAACACCAGCCCGCTTCTTTTTCTTCACTCTGATAATAGATCCCACTTGCATCAAGTATTTCATTTGGTCAAGTATACTTCAGCTTTGCCATTCTTTCCCAGAAATGTCTGAATTAGAAAGACTGAATGATTTGTCAGCTAAAATGAATTTGGTTAAATTTTCCCTAATACTGGTAAATGTAGTCTGAATGTTGCCAGAAGTAGGGTTTTGGTATATCTATGTTCACATCCAAAATACAGCAATTGCTAAAGGCCCAAACAGTAAAATCTTTCTGGAAGCTCTTTTCATTGTAGCGTCTCTGCCCAATTAAGTATTGTTGAAAAATCTGGAGACAAGTGGGACCCCAGCAATATAACCTTGTACATTCTAGGGCACTACTGCCTCAGGAGTTTAAAGTTAGGATTTGTATCACAATAATGAAGGTTGCTTATACCTTTGTCCAAAGAAATGCCTTTGTTAATCTTAATAATGCAGAAGCTATCAATTTCTTGGTATGTTGCTACTTGTTAATCCCAAAAATTTTATAAAGTCGTCACTTCCAGTGAGCCTTGGTGAACCCATGACTTCCATAAACTCAACCCTATTCCACATCAGCCTGAATCAGTCTCTGGGTCCCACGGTCCTGACACAATCTTGAGCAGTGCTTAGATAACTGCTCCTGTATCATTTTAAAGACACAGAGATGGGTTGGGAATCCTTCTCTGAACCTCAGTGGGCCATCAGACGTGGGCCATCAGAATGGGAGAACTCTCTGCTTGCTTCATGCTGATTTTCTTAGTTTTACCATGGCCTACAAGCTTCTACGTTGCCTGTTCAGAGCAAAAAGGGAAGACAAAAACAAAAGGCACTTGTTTAGCAACAGATTTTCTTAGTCATCACTTCTTATCCTTAGAAAAAGCCTCTTGAGTTACACATCTTTGCAAAATAGCAAGTGATTAGTTTTTTTTTAGTCTGATCACACTCCTATGGCTTCCAGGTTTTATCAGCATTTCAGGTGAGACAGAATGCCTCCTGTTGCTCTCTCCAGACTATTTGTTTTAATATTTGGCAATTATTTGCTCTCATCTCATCTGTGGAGAAGCTTCCCTCTTTATATACAGGCTGCATCCTTTTGTCATGTTGCTGCCAACTCTAACTTCCTCCTGTGTAAATTAAACTGGTTATTTTGTGAGGGTGGGATAGGAGTGGGAGATGTTCTGAGCCAACAGCCCTTGACTATTGGATGTTGATCTCTCAGTTTTAGTTATAAGGTCAAGAACTGTTCCTGGACTGAGCCATAAAATAGATTGACATCATTCAGGTCAATGTGGACTTTCAGCACTCAATACAAAAAGACAAAATAATAAACCTAAAATAAAGAGGCTCACAATACAAAAAGAGCTTGTAACGTGATATAGATACTCTTGCTTCTCTAAAGATGTGCATCTCATCTTTTGCAACAAAAGTAATTAAATAACAAATAGTTACTGATTAGAGTAAAGATAAAGGAGGGAAAAGAAAACATGAGTCAGACTGGGCTTCTTGCTAAAGTAAATAATTAATTACATATTAAAAATAGACAAAGCATTGCAGAAAAAGAGAAATTATCCATTTAGCTAGTTTTTTGGCAGTTCTTCATAGTCATTGTAAGCGATCAGTTATCACCTGGTCTAATTAATCACATACTGAACTACCATGAATAAAATGATCATTTGTTTTAAAAAGAAAAAAAGTTATGTAGGGTCTGTGTTCTTTGTTGTCCATCCATCCCATTACCCAGCTTCTTTTAGTGAATAAAAATATGTCCTCCTCAAAATAGGTAGCAAATACATTTTAACCTACAAACATTTCAGAATCTGCTCATCTTTTCACTAGTAGACAGAAACACAAAAATAAAACGAATCCTACAGTATTATAATCTAAGATAAAGTCATTTAATATATTCAAATTGCACTTTGAGCACTGGGAAGATCTTCGATGTTTGCTGTATTGACTGCTTTGCCGACACCTTCATGAGCTTATCTACATTTGCTATATTCCACTGAGCCACTAGATGTCCGTCGTGCCTACATAAAGCTCCAGTTAGGAGAAAATCCGAAATCAACCAGTGTGACTAAGTTGGAACACAAGCTGTGTAGAAACATTCACAGCATGTAAGATTTCTTCTGTAATTAACACTGGTTCTTCAATAAATGTCGAGTGTGATTCTGTAAAACACAGCAATTCTGAACGCTGATATGCCAAACACACAACCCTAACTCTGCTGAGATACATGCATATGTGCCAAATACAAAATACAAAAATCAGGTGAGGCTAAAGAGAACAGATGGAGACAACATTGAGCAAAATAGGCTACAAACCCATGGATGACAGAGTAAACTGGTACATTCCATTCCCAACTATTCATTGTCAGCAGCATTTTCCATATGCATGTATTGTAGCCCTTCCTTGCTATTCATGAAGTACAACAGCACAGTCTTGGCAGTCAGACCAGATTTTAATTTAATTAAAGAATGCATTTGGCTGCAGTTTAGTTGGGGTATGAGTGGGCCATATCACTACGTGATTTTAGATAACAACAGACTGGCTGGGGAACAGTCACTTCAGTATCAGACTGAATCAGAGTGCAGGGCAATGTACAACAGACACAAGAACAATGCAGACACTCAACCCTGGTGATGGAGAGAGCAAAGACAAACAGTGCTCTAAAGGAAACAAAAGATTTCACCAAGTAAATAGTATCAGGAAGCTGCTAGCAACTGCCCACAGGCTGTACAACTCCCTTTTCCCTTCCTGCACTCTATCGGCCTCTAGCAAGTTTCCTCTATGCACATAAGCCTGACCCCAGGAGCTAATTCACACCATCAGCACTTTGCAAGGCCCTGCCACAGAAAGCACTGCATCTCTAATTCCATTTTGGAAACTCAGATTAGGACTCACTTCCTTAGTATTATAATTACAGAGACAATGAAGGGAAAAAGTCACAATTGAGACAAAAAAAAAAAAAAAATCTACTCCTATCTAGTTTTGCTTTTCAGGCAAGTGAGTGGTAGCAAATTACATTCAAGAAATATGGCTCTGATGACCAAAAGCATTGCCATTTTGCCTCACCAAAATGCTCATAGAAGAAGGTCACAGAATTTCTTTTTCCAGCTTTTCAAAAATTCTCAGTAATACAGAGGGTTCTCCCACCTCATCTAATAGCTGAATTATACAGATTTTCCTTGGAAATTAAGTACCAGACCTCAGCACATGCTTTCAAAATTATTTACGATCTTAATGTCTGAAGATTTCAGGGTAAGCTCAAGCATCTAAATGCCTTTATGAGTCTTGGTTCGATTCTTAAAGATGAAGGGGGAAATGATGCAATTCTCAATAACATTTCTTTGTCCAAGGCATTATCAAAGTGCCAAGAGCTGAAATATGTAAGAACTGATGCCTACATAAACACAGTCCTCTCTACTTGATGCCTTTGAACTCCTCTTGTGTTTCGCCCCTTAGTTGTTCTCAGTTTGATTCCACTGAAATGAGCAGTTCTTGAAGGCATGGTGATACAAGGCATCGACCATCTCTGACTCTACAGCTCTGCCAGCACCTCTCATTCAAGAGCTGAGAGTTACAACAGCTTTGCAATGAATACACTGAATGCTGGTGACCAGCTTCCCCTCGGCCACTGCACTGGAGAGAGCCAAATCCAAAGCCCAGCAACCACCAATGTGAGATTTGCACAGTTATTCCCACTGATGAATGATAGACCATTGCTGGATTAATAAATCTTACAGTTCCATACAGTCCTAAGTGCTCTTTCTAATGCTTGATAGCTCTGCTCTTACCAGTTATTTAACTCAGTCTGAAGCTAAACATTATTTTGTTTGTTTGTTGTTTGGCTTTGTAGACCAATATGTACATTACAGAGAATCTTTTTTCCCCTCACTACTCTCATTGTTGGCCATTGTTTTATTAGGAAACGTAGCACTCAGCAATAGAGAGAACAGACTGACCTATTGAACTGATTTCGCTCCTCGTCATAGCTGACAGGAAAACGGCTGCCTCAGCACAGGGTTCTGGGAAGGGAAAACCAGATGTTTCTTGGCTGCATTTAACAGATGTTATTCCAGTTTGCAACAACATTTTAAAATGCAGATCCCAAGAGTTTATGCATTTCCAAAGTATTCAAAGAATGGAAAAGTGAAAATTTCTTGCAAGTCTTCCAGTAGTGCCAAGCATCCCTTTCTTATTCTTTCTTTCTTTGTTACTCTCTCTCATATTTTTTTTTTTTTAACCTGAAATGAACTTCCCCAGTTTCAGCATTCCTGTGGTTCACACATACACCAGAACATGCCTTGGTGCCTACATGCATTAGATAATCAGATTGGGTAGATTAACATTGCCACGGATTTAGCATGTGACCTTGGGCAAACCGCTTGATTTCTCTGGCCCCCAGTCCTCCACTTGTGCTACGTGGAGCTTGTAAGCTCTCTGTGACAGAGCATCTCTCTCAGCTACCAGTATCTACAATATCTAGTGCAAAGAAACCATAAATAAGAACATAACCCTACGGTGTTACCATTAAAAAAAAAAAATCTTTATAAAAAAGTTAACTACCAGCTCTTCAACAAATGGAAACAGAACATAAAGAAAGTGAAGGGAGATACATGTTCTTTATAGGGTGATTGTAGATCACCCTTTCAACTGCTGCATGTGCCAGCATTAAGTGGAGAGATGGAAGGGCAGAAGTGTAGGAAGTTTCTATCCTGTTCTCTGAACAGATTCAGGTTGCTGAGTTGTTCAAAAGCCATAAAAGCCATTCCTTAATTTATATTATCTTCCCAGACAGACCAAATTGTGCTAGGCCCATGGAGACTCCCAGAACAAACCAAAACTAGGGAGGGCAGGATAGGCGTCCTTCAATATGCTTACCTGAATCCTGCCAGGTTTCCCTCTGAGCACACTCAGCACAGGGAAATCTGCCAAGCATCACAGAATTAGTGTGGTATTATTCTCGTGCTACAAATGGAATCATGGAATTGCTCAAGTTGGAAAAGACCTTGAAGATCAGAAGTCCAACTGCAACCTAACCATACTACCCCAACTAACAACCCTCTGCTAAATCATGTCCCTGAGCACCACACCCAAATGGTTTTTAAACACATCCATTGATGGTGACTCAACCACTTCCTTGGCGCTTCCTTCTCTTACCAAAACCAGAGATATGCTACCAGCTCCAAAATAGAAAGTGCCTCAACTTATGTTAAGTACTGCTCTTTCACCGGTTCTAGAGGAAACGGAAGTAGAGAAAGTGACTTTGCTGAAAGAGCGCTTGAACTTACCAGGATTCCTGATATTCAGAGTGGTGTACAGATTCAGATTTGGGAGAACTGGAGATCTGTACAGGGGAAAGAGAGGACCAAGAGAGAAAAAGCAGAAGCACAAATTTCATGACGACATTTCCCTGATCTTCAAAAGTATTTACAGAAAATGCCTGGTATTCTTCCATGCCCTGCATTGATACACAACACATGTACTGTAAGCTAAGCCAAATGTGTTATCTTTATTAAAGGGTTCTTGTGGCTATGACTATATTTCATCAGAGTCCTGTGATAGTCACAACTTTTAGAAAATGCAGATTTAATCCAAAATTTGAATTCTTCTTGTTAAACTAGAACTTATTTTTAATTAAAAAAAAAAAAGTGAAAAATAATCAAGACATTTTTTAAATGTTTCAAAATAAAACCCTAGTATTTAGGAATAGAAAATATTGAAACATTCTCCAAACAGAAACTTGAAACTTTAAAACAACGATTTAAAATGTTGACTTTCAGAATTAAGGTAGCTTCTTGTTTTACAGCCAGCCATAAAAGATTTTTCTTCTATCTTTATGGAATGGTGTGTATGATACAGCAGGTTTAAGAGTAAAAACCACTGGCATGTAAAAGCAACAGGGTCAGTTATTAGAACTCAGTGCAGCCTCCAGCAATACAGAAGAACTGAGGCTGTGTGCCCTTGGTCTTTTCTGACCACAGCCTCTTTGCCTGCTCTTTGAATTTAAGCTTCATAAATTGTTCAAAACTTTACTGGCAGAATCAATAACCAAAATACTGCTTCTCAACATCTGGTTCGCATTCTTCTCTCAGGTACGCTGCAATTCTAAATTAAATTGAATGCTTTACATGAAGTCACTCCAAATTTATGACAGCATACAGAAGCTAACTCAGTTCTTTGTCTTTGAAAGACGTCTGTATTTGCAGCCAAATAAAATCACAAATGCTTATATACTCAATGGCACAAGAGTGCCATCCAGCGGATATTCCTAAATGTGTATTCATGGGTGAAATCCTCAGTGAGGAGACAAGTGACTGGTATGGGTTGCGAGTACTGACCTGATGGCTGCACAACCCAATGCCGAATAGTACTGCTGGCCTGTGATGAGCACTTCTGTTAAAAATTAGTAACTTCGTGGAGAGTAGTGCTTGCTTCAAAGCAGGAACGTGCCGGAGGTGAGCTGCTGGGCTCAGAGGTACCACCACCATCGCAACGCATGCTGACTGCAGCCAATAACCTGCTGCTTGTCAGCCCTCTCTGAAGCCATGGCATTACCCCGTGGTGAACATGCTAATGTGAGCATTCTTGTACAGAAAGCCTCACCAGGCTCACAAATGAGAGTGATGGAGCTTTGAAGCTGGTTTCAGGCGAATACTGATGCACCCAGACATCAATGTGACAACAGATGTCTGATCTGCAAAGAACGGGCCCTGAACTCAGACCTTCCACCTCCCAGATAAATGTTTTATCCACTGTACTATATCACAGAAAAACTCCTTCTAGAGGAAACAGGCACAGCTGCTTTTGTGAAGACCCGGTCCCACTGGCATACATTAGAGAGATTTGAAGATTATCTTCTTGAACTGAGCTGCTCTGGGGACATGCACAGAGTGACACGTCATTTTTAGTTCCTGACTGAGTTGAGATCCACATCAGTTCCAAGCTGCTTGGCCCTGCTGAACCAGAGCAATCCAGGCACTTGCAGAGAGGCTCTCTGCGGCTGAATAGTTTACCTAAAAAAAAAATGTCAGCTGGCTTGGGAATTGAGGCCTGGTGCAAGGTCAGGCTCAGCTCACTGGGGTTTTCCACCATTTCTGGTTTAGATTTAGAAGCTCAAGTTCTGCCCTGAACCCTTACTTTTTGGGCTTGGCCCCTAGCCAGTAAAATAAATTCTGGTTTAACAAACATGTACTTGATGCAGACTTTACTGACCTACCTTATTGCCCATCTCACCTATCCCCCATCTGCAATGTTCCCTTTATAGTTAGCTGTATCTCTTGCAATGCAGATGCATATGAAAGATTGTGAATGATTCACAGATTTGATTGGCCTGATGGCCCACAGATTAAATCATTTTGTACAGCGTTCCTGTTTGTCTTCTACATTCATCTTGCCTCTAAACAGAAATTAAATTATCTGGGGATCTGTGGTCACCATTACAGGTAATACCTGCAAGACAGAGAGCCCATCCCAATAAGCAGCCATTTCTGCAATGGTCTTCTCAGAAGATGCAGAAATAAGAGGAAAGATATTTTATTTCTGGGTATAGTTCCATTCTGAGGCATCTCTTGCACTGTGATCAGATACCAAAGATCCAATTTGCCCCTATGAGCAATACAGCATCTGAAGACCTTCCTCTAAACCCTGCAAGAGCCCAGTACCCTGCATATGAAGAAGCTGGTATTTTGCCATGACTTCTATCATCTTCCACTTCTGAGGACATTTTACTCTGGTTAAGAGTGATCGGGTATGCAGTAAAAGAGTAAAAATAAACTATTTTACCTGGAATTGGCTTACAACAAGTAGTCACATCCAAAATTATCTGAAATATTAAGAAGTATGGAAAAAAAATTATGTACAAACACTTTCCACTGGAGAACAAGCACTTGAATGCTGACAATCATATTCATTCTTTACGTTTAAAACTGATACAAGTTTAAGATTTTAGTGTGGTACAATTGCTCTGAGACTGTGAGAGAACAGTAAAACATAAATGTTTTTGTAGTGATCCTCACACTATAGATACGCAAAAAAATGAAACAAAGTGCCATTTATGTTTCTTTGTTCCGCAGTAGACAAAAGCGAAATAACCCTCAGCGATATCCATAATGTGATTCGTTTTCTGATAGTGAAACCGATATGAACAATTCAACTTCTAAGAAAAATACATCAAGCCTCCAGCTTTGAAACAAAGCAGGAGCTAAAAGCTTATGAGCAGACCCAGGCATTATGCGGTGTCACTGGCAGTGTGACCAGCTTCCCTGTATTTATTCTGTGACAAATCTTCTGCCACTCTTTTCTCAGGTGAGCTGTCCTTCCCTAGATAAGGTTTTACTGCTGGCTCCTGTACATGCTATCTGTTTGGGATGGGAGTGCTCTGCCACTGCAAAAGGTTGCAGTGGGGAGATGCGTTGACAGGATTACCGCTGACTCGTTTTTCAAGAAAAGCTTAGGAGCAAAGGTGGGACGTGGAAAATCACAGTTTCCATTTTCAGAAACCTTTTTTGAAACTTACTGTTTAAGAAACAAAAACAGCGATCGTGGGGGTACTACATCTAGGGGTGAGGCCAAGCGAAAACTCAATACCACCACAACCGCATCATCCCGGGTGCTCGCAGACCTCAAGGGATGAGCCAACGCGAAGTAACAGAACTGCAGAAAACCAGCAGACACAGAAGGATCTGCCACCTTCTGTTGCTAGTGAGGACGCTATAATGACGGAAATAATTAGTTAATCTTTAGTTTAAATAAAGCATTGGGGGAAAAGGCTAAAAATAAACACTGATTCATTCCTTGTCAGGGAAGTTTCTCCTGTCAATTATCACATTGTTACTGCTGTTTTTAATCTAGTCAGATGGTGAGATTGGCAAATCCCTTCTGCAGGGGCTTCTGGGTGTTATTCTGTAGAGAATCTTGCTTGAAGGACTGATTGCTGCTTTTATGAGAGCCAGTGGGAGTTTGGCCACAGTCCTTCACGCATGTTAATTTGAGGGACTTCCAAATGTTAGCTAATGATCTCAGGCTTCTTTTTATGAAAGATGTGTGGGTATGTTTTGGAGTTTGTTTTTGTTGTTTTTTTGTTCTTAATCCCTAGCAGGAGGCAATTAAGAGGCTGTGGGGAAAGTTCTGTACTGAAGCACTGGATCAGCCTCTCCACAGCTCCTACAACCCTATAGCATGAAAAACTGAGAAGCATAATGCTCCAATACTGGGATATATGGGCTCTGAGCACCCTGACTCAGCTCTAGGTGTTACAGAATCACAGAATGGCCAGGGTTGGAAGGGACCTCAAGGATCATGAATCTCCAGACCCCCTGCCACATGCAGGACCACCAACCTCCACATTTAATACTAGACCAGGCTGCCCAGGGCCCCATCCAGTCTGGCCTTGTGAACTGCAGAGGAGCTGGACTGGATGGCCTTCAAGTGTTCTTTCTAACTCAAACGTTTCTGTGGTTCTATGAAATTGCAGTTGAAGATGCTCGTATTATTATTCACCCAGTCCAGACCATACACCTTGCATCGCTGTGGGCCGAGTATATCTATTGGTGTCCTCTTATGATAACTTGAAAAAGCAATTACACTTCTATTTTCTGGGCACAATAGTAACAAAGAGGCAGTGGCCTCCACCCCAGGGCAGGAAAACATGTCAACACGGCAAGGAGAGGCCGTGTGGGTGGGGAGTTTCACTGCTGCCAGTGTTATGGAACCTGGTGTAGCTGTGAAGGAGAAGTGGAGAGAAAAAAAAATACTACAGAGGCTGCAGAAGATAGAAAGCCAACGGCGTGAGCCCAAGCGAGCAGCAGGACTGCGGCTCTGGAGCTCATAGAGAGGCTCTGGACTAAACGCTGACTTAAAGGGCTGGGAGCTGAGCACAGACAAAAGCCGCCGCTCTCCTCTCTCTCCCTTCCCACCCTAAGCCTTAATTCCCGGCTGCGCTCCGGCCACCACCACGCACCGCCCGCCGCGAGGCACCACCAGGCCGCGCCCGTCGGGCCGAATCCCCCGCACCGCGCCGCAGCCGCGCAGGCTCGGGCCGGGCCGCGCCTCCCGCCCTCCCTCCGGCTGCGGCTCAGGAGGTGAGAGGGAGATGGGGCGGGGGGGGGGGACGGCAGGGGGCTCGCGGCCGGGCTGGAGGGCATGAGTCGGGGCTCCCCAACCGCTGCGGGGCCGGGGCGACGTGCGGCCGGCTGGGCCCGGGGGCTGAGGGACGGCCGACCCCTGGGCGTGCTCCAGGGGAGGCAGAGCGGGCCGGCCGGGCGGGATTCGCTCCCGAGTCAAAGCGGGGCGGTGATGCTGCGGTTTTGTTTTTGTTTTGTGCCCAAATCCAGATGACGCGGTGAGGGGCAGTACCCAGAGGGGATGCGGGAACGGGGCCGGCGGCGAGGGCAGCGATGCTCAGCAAACACCTCAGTGCACACGGCCATCACCCAGAAGGTACGAAACGAAAGGTTAAGTGCGAGAGGAAGGAAGCGGCTTCCATCACAGGGGGCCAGCTGCGGGGCCGGCTCTGCGCTCCCTTCCCACTCTGGGACATTCCCCATACATCCCTCCTTTTGCACATTCCCTTTTCCATGCTCAAAGAGCGTAAAGTGACAAAATGCCTTCCACCCAGCAAAAGACAAAGAAATGCGCCCATCCAAATCTCAAGCCAGAGTGTGCCTGGCCTGGGATGAATGCTGGACCGCAGTAGCCGGGAGTGGGATTTCTCAGAAAGCCAGGAGCCGGACAAAAATGGACCCTGTCATTCTGAGTCTGAATATGAAAACAGCTTGCAAAACATTTTTTCAGGCTTTGTAACAAAGGAGTTGGTCTTTCTTTTGCTCTGGTATCTAGGCTACATTGTGCATGCTCACGCCTATCACTGGTTTTATTCACATGAGTAATTCCATTTGAATTTGGACCATCGACGTGCATGTGTAAAGTTACTCATATGCTTTCTGTTTTCTTTATATATTGAAAGCATGTGAGTTTGTACTTCTTCCATTTCCTGGTGCAGCCCAGAAGCTGTTGGCATCAAGGTTATTGTGAGGCAGCACAGCCATTCTGACTTTGCGTGCCTGACACCTTTTCTTTCCTCGCCAAACTACTCCTTTGTGTGTGATCTATTCCAGCTATGCAATCATATCTTGTTTTTATGCAACCATCTTTCATGTGAGTGCTTAAATTCATTTTCTCTATAAAAGCTCCTTTTTGTACTGACAGTCTTTCCAGTTGTGCCATCTGATTCTTTTTCAACAAAGAAGTCATGATGTCTTTTATGAATTCTACTACAATGTATCATCTAAATTCATTGCAAATCTACCATCATATCTAAATGTTTTAATATTTGCCAGCTGGAATATTTTATTATTCTCATTGTCAAATGCCGTTTCTTTCTGCTTTCTTCAAGCTACAGCTTTTGCAGTTCTCACAGCCTTGTATATTGTCCCTGTCCATTGTTCTGTGCTTGTCTTAAGGGCAAAATGTTTCTGGGACAGGAAAAGCACACTGTCTGTCTTCCATAAAGTAAGGTGTTACACTGAGTTCATAACCAAGTGTAACCTTAGATGTTTCTTTTCCTCCACCAGAGACTATAAACAATAAGCAAGTAAAATTACCGTGCATACATTTTATTACTAAAGTTAACACTTTTTAACTGATGTACTCTCAGCTGTGCACTGTATATCATAGCACTGTAATTCATGCCCGAGGATAGTAGGCAGACAGTGCAGCCACCAACTCATCTCAACTGCATTTTTTCTTCCTAACCTAGAACATTTTGTTGTTCAGTGCAAGTAGAGTTGCCCATAGGAGATAAATTACCTGGAAGTTGTTTTAATGGCAGTTCACGAGTTGTCAAGAAGATACATTCAGTTACACCTGAGTACAGATGTATTACATTGAACCTCGAGGCATCTACCTACTCTATCTTGAAGGAATCCGGCTAGGAAAGTTCTTGTGAAATCCCCAAAAGATGCCTTCTAGGAATGTTGAAAGCTGCTGTTTCTGAGTGGTTGGGTGATGACCTGTGCTTTGGAATGACCTATTTGCACTGGTGAGAGTACAAGTTGCTTCCAAGGAAAGGGTAAAAGGCCAAATCCCTATTAGTCTGCCCTTTGTGGTGGGAGTTTCATCTGTGTGGATGAAAGGAACTGTGTGAGAATCAGGAACTGTATTTTCTCCCTGTGCCTTATCTAGAACATGAAGAAGTACCTGTTTGTCTCAGCTGATGTCCAAAGGATCATCTTTTTGGCGTGACACTTTACAATCAGGCCATCTATCCTGGGTACATAGTCAGACCACAAGACAGAACGAGCACTTGCCGTCCCTGCGGGTGCAGTCATCAGCATGACCTTAAATAAAAATAAAAAAGATAAGACTTCTAAAATTAGCATGCCATTTAAGTCCAGAAGTAAATAAAACCCATATATACTCACATTTATTACGAGCATAAACTTTTGATCAGGGATGATTGGGGCACTGCATTTATATTTCCATTAAGTGCCAAAACTGCTTCACCTACTGATGCCTGTTTCTGGAAGCTCTTTCCCAAAAACTTAACTCAAAAATTGGTTTGCAGTCAAGTAGTTAATTGCAGTTCTGGGAAAACAGATTTAAGGGCTTATCTGGGGAGATCTACTACTCAAAATTAAATAGTCTATTTTTTTTTTTTTTCATTTATAAAAAAATCAGACTCTAATTTATTAAGGAAAATAAACGGAAAATAAGTAGAAATATATGTATTTATGTTTTATCTGTACCAGAAGACTTATTTCAATGGAGTGAAAAAGATGATTTCTTCTATAAACAAAGATGTAACAATTCCAGAAATATTTTAGTGAATTATTTTTTCCAGATACCACTCCTTCCACAATATTTGGGAAATAGATGAAACATTTACTGCATTATCCCAAACTGATTTGTGATTGTTTTATTAAAAATAGGCAATATACCTAGCACACAGAAAATACATTTATATTTTTATAAAGGCATTATAAATATATTTATACTGCTTTATTTTACATTATTATATGTATTACTACTTTAGGACTTGCTTTATAATAGGCAGCAGTGCTACACGCTACTGAAGAGAACAGATTTCTTCTGGAAAAAAATACAGGAAGAAGATATCAATAAGGTCAGTTAACGAAAGAAAAACACCACAAAACAAGAAAGAAAAGAGATAATAAATCTGCAGTGCTGGGCTTTAACATGACTGGGATCTGAGTTAAAGGAAGACGACGGCTTACCCGCAGCGCTCCAGAAGCAGGCAGGCAGCCGTGTTCTCAGGGACAGATACTGCAATCTCATCTGCTTTGCAGTAAGGGTGCCTTGCCCTCGGTGCTCCAGGTACACTCCAGGAACAGTAGCTGTGTGCCAGAGAACAGAAGATATGTCATATAGAAGTGCTAATTACATGTGGCTGCTTTGCAGTAGTCGCTTCATTCAGAATACCTCTTCACTACAGAACGCATTCGGGAGCACTGAAATGTGACAATGATAAGAATGCCACCCTGAATTCACTTGTACAAATTCAAATAAGAGCTATTTAACATGAAAGCCCTTCAGATGTTCTGTAAATTTTCAGATCTGTGCAGTCAGCTTTACGAAGAGAACAGGGATGGTGCTGTTTCACCCCAGAGTGCCGGCCTTCCTCCCAGCCCCTGCATCAGAGCAGAGCCGTGCGTCCCGCCGTGTGTCTCACGTTGCCCTGTCCTTCAGCTGCCAGCTTCCCTCTCCTTCCCTGCACCCCGGCTCCTCCGGCTGCGTGCTCAGTCACTCAGGAACTGCACATTTACAGCACAAAGCAAGGCCCTCAGAATTCTAACTAATATGGGAATATTACTGTTATTCTGTATTCCCAGAGCCACCCCGCTTGTTGAAATGCTGAAATCCTGAAGCTAAGCGTCTCTGAGAATCAGTTTCTGTATTATTTTTATTTTATTTTTAACCCGGAGACAGTTCCTAACTACTTCAATTTAAGAAATAACAAAACAGCAAACCTTGAGTTACTGAGAGTTAGCACACACGTTAAGAAAATAGCAGTACGTGTGATATGCTGAAAAAAAACCGCAAACCCTCCGTTCTAAACTATTCCAAACAAACAAAACAAGTGGTTTTGTTCAAAACAGGCTTTCATACCTTCCTTACGATTTTTCGCTCAAAGACTTTTTTTTATTCATGCAGTCGTGTTGGAGCAGCTGTTAGAATAAGGCCAGGACTAAAGCAAAGGGTTGACGATAAGTAGAATCAGGAAGACCTGCTCAAATTAATTATTTTTGAAGAGTACTGAGGCATCCGGAAGAAAATAAAGTACTGTGCACAGAAAGGTGCTGAGGGCTCAGCCATTAACAACAGCAGAAATTCCTTTTTTCCCCCAACGAGTGATTCCATTTCTCAGTGTGTTCCAAAAGGCTCCATTCTCTTAAATCTGAAACTTTTCTGTCTATTGAAAACAGATGGAAATGAACCGGGGGACCCAGGTAGAAGAAAAGCTTTAATGAGCATGTATTTAAGAAATACTTACATAAACCATTCGTCTGAGAAACCACATCTAATAGAAATATAAATAATTATCTAATGAGCATATAAACTACATTTCCTGGAGTCATTTCTGTCTTTCCACATTTCCTGAATTATTTTCATTATGAAGCAGTAATGTGGCACCATTAATTGATGAGCGCTCTGTGCTGTAGTTACTGTGCTAATTGCAGCTCTCGAGGTCCTCGTCTCCACCGTCTGACAATCGGGAATGATTGCATGGGGGTTATTTTTAGGAGGAAACGGCAGAAGAGTTTGGAGAGCAGCAGCCATTTCTTGTGCATTACAGCTGGCTTGGGAAAAGTTGCACAGAAATGTCCCGAGTTGTCTTTTTGGTTTTTATTTTGGTTTTGTTTTGTTTTTTTAATCCTGCTGAATTTAGAGCTTCCTATTGGATAATTAATCTTGCTTTTAGAAAGTTGAAGCAGAGAGTGTAGCTCAGTGGCATCAGTTTCAGAAGAATAGCAGATTTTCTCTGAAAGCAGGACTTGTAATGGGGGCAGTCGGTGAACTTTATGAGCCTGGCTCTATACAAAGGCAATCTAGGAGTCAAGTTTATAATTAAAGATACCATCGATGAAGGGTAAGATTCGAGCTGGTTAACTTATCCAAATTGTGGAATGAAGCAATTTGTTAATTGATGTGTTCAGTGATTGCAGGTCTGCCTCCACGTGCTCTATGCCGATGCTCAGCAGGTGAGAATGGGAGGAGACCCCTAAAGCCAGGTTGGCCTTCTGTCCTGCATCCTGCTCGCCTGCCCTACACGGAGTTCAGCCAGCGTTGGCAAACACGTGGGTTGCATTTTGTTGCTGACCTTCTGTATGAAATCAGGAGCATCTTCAGTGGATGTTTATATAAGGGGAGTCAAGGTTTGTGTAGGAAGAATAATAGTGAGAAATATTTAGGAAGAGGAATAACCAGTTTTAACTGGGAACAAATAAAAGTCAAGGGGACGAGCACTTTTTAAGTATTAACAGCAGAGACCTATCATCTTTTTCTTTCCTATTAAATTATATCAGAAATAGCAGTAACACATCAGCAAACTTACAGTGCTTTATCACTGAGGTGTCTTTGTCCCCATTTCTCTGTGGAAGTAGCTGAAAAAGAGATGAACTGGGTATGGCTGCACAGGTTTGGTCGAGTCAGAGAGGAGCTGTATTTCATGGCTTCAGCCTTTTCCCTTTTCGGTGACATGCCATAAAGCATTATGGACTTAGGCACATATAACGCATCATTGATTCACAACTGCTAATTTGCCTGGGGAAAAAAAAATAAAGAGACACACACCATTGTAAATGCTGCCAATCTTGTCTTCTTTCAGACAAAATGCTAAAAGAAAAAAAAAAAATGTCATAAAATGAATTTAGCTCAGTTTGAATAGGTCGCCTTAACAGAATGGCTGCAAGGGATTGTCTTGCAATGCTTTTGTCACTGAATCTATCCCAGTCTTACCAATGGTAAATCTTAGAGCTAAGCTTTATAATAAATGAAACAAAATTAGATAGGATTAGATGCATTCCTTATTAATATTCTGTAGCCATTTTCTGTAGCTTGTTTTATCGTAATCTTTCTTTTTCCTCTGATTACGTACAGCCTGTCCTGGAGGGATCTGTGCTGTAAGCAATTCCTGGGCACCCTCCTGTCATTGACACTGGGATCGTTAAGTGCAAATTTCATCAGCAGTGAAAATACAGTTTTTGCAAATGGAATAGTTAATTCCTGAAGCTTCTCACTTGTAGCACGCTGTCTAATTTTAGCATTGTGGTTTCAGGAGTCAAAGTAACAGTTCAGACACGGCTTTATAAAGTACAAACAGCTTAAACTTGCTATGGGTATCTCTAAGGAGCAGTCAGTGGCATCAGAGGGATGCTGGGCTGTAGGAAAACCGAAGGACCTGGGATAATATGTGTGCTGCAGAGAGCCCTCCCCTGCACTGCCTGGGGACAGCTGAGCTTTGTCACCAGCTCAGCACACCCTGATGGAGTCAATCCCATTTTAAGGAGGCAGCTCAGCAGGTACCACGCCGGCCTCTTCCACCAGCACAGGAGGCTGCTGCTGGTTCAAACGTGAGCTTGCTTTTGACAAAGGACTCAGCTGAGAGAGGCACAACTAACTTTGCCAGGATCAATTTTCAAAAACCTCAGGCTTTGGAAAACAAGGGAACCTTTGAGCATATGAGAAAGCATTTAAAGAAGGGGTTGCATTTGTGGTATGCATTTGTGCTCCTTTGTGTAAGTACCTCCTGAAACAAGGTGTGTGGGAACAGAGGCAGAAGACTGAAAACTCTTGGAAACAAAATGCTCCCGTAAGAAGGGAAGTAGAAGGCCAAAAGAAAATTTAAATTACTGTTTGCAGGAAACTGTACCCGGGTATGGTTTCTGATCAGACAAGAAGCATTTCTGCTTTTTTGCCATTTCCTGGTGAATTAACCTGGAAAACAAGCTTTAATTCAAGGCCTCTCCCCAAAGAGCCTTTGAGCACCGCACGGCGGCTCAGCACACCCACAATGTGAAGACCCAGCACCCCAAGCACCTGCTTACACCTCTGCTCCTGACATGGCTAGAGAGCATTGTCAGAGTTTGCTGCTCTCCCAGAGGAAACTCTCCATTGTGACTTCTGTATGCAGGAAGGCTGTGGGCAGCAGAGGCACTTACGTTTCTCTGTGGATGTAAATGGATTTATTGCTATACATCTGGGGCAAATTTGGTATGCTTTTTTTTTATTATTAGAAATTATTGGGCTAAGTAGCTGTAGGTTCATTGCATTTCCCTTGCTACTAGTCTAGAATCAAAATAATGGATTGCTGCACATTCATTACACTGAGCTTAGAGTTAATGCACAGGGTGTGTCTGTACCAACAGATCCTTATCTGTCCTTTTCCAGTCCTGGATCCCAAAGGAGAATCCAGCTCTCATTGAAACAGTCTTGAAATCAGGAGTGGTGATGTCACCGACACAAATCCCAGGATTTGACTTAGTGCTGATCTGTAATGCTTCATAGGAAAACGTACTTTAAAACACTGGGCATTGTATATTTTGAAGGGGCTGAGAGATGAGCTACAGTCCTGGTGTTCCCATCTTCACAGAGCACAGTGACATCTTGTGGCAAATTAAGGGATAGTGCCTTTTTTTTTTTTTTAATTCCAGATCCTAATTTCAGCAGTTTCATGGATGAAAGTCTAAGAAAATTCTGGACAAGTGCTAATGAATTACTTTTATCTGTGTATTTGCTCTTTCCCAATTTTGTTTCAAGTACAGCTTACCTGGGACTCACAGAGAAAACAGACAGAACCTTGGTTTTTATCTACAGCAGGTGCAGGACGTTGTAGTTTGTGACTTCTGCTCACCAACACGCTTTGGAAAATAGCTTCAAGAACACGGCTGTTCCAGGCCAGCTGATATAAGGCTCTGAATCAGCACTGCACATGCTTTTCTCTGGTTATCATAGCAAAAACGGTCAGGTTGTGATTGATGGGAATGAAAGGAAAACATTGGAATCTTTTATCGTAAAGCAGAAGCTTTTTTTTTCCCTCCCATCATCTTTTTTTTTATATCTAGTTTTTTTTAATTTATATATATATATATATATTTGTCTTTTTACAGACCAAGGAGGGTCTAACCCCTGTCTGTGATGCTGTGGGACCTCCCCTGGCATTCTTTGCAGTTGGTACTTGGATAGGATCCTACTTATCAGCATGAAAGGAAAAGCTGCACACTGTGACTGGAAATGTGCAGCCCAGAGGAAGGCCTCTCCCTGCGATCGATACAAACACGCCTGTGTTGTCTGCAGAGGATTTGTTTATCTCTATGGAGGGCGAAACACCACCAGTCTCAGAGATTTTTGGCGGTACAATATAGGTAAGTTTGCCCCTTCACTTACTGGTCAAAATCAAAGAGAAAAATGCATCCAGTCATCCTGAAACAGGGGACACTCCAGAGCTAACAGCTTCTCTGGTTAGTGTTTCTCCATCAAAATAACGTTCTACCTCAAGCAGCTACCTAAGCTTTGTAAATGTTTTCAGAGATCAAAGAATGTATGAACTACATTATGATCATTGGGCAAATGGTGGGATTGTTCCTGTCGTAGGTGTCCCAGAAAGCTTAGATCTGAGCTCTTTTGTTTGGCCAAAAATACTGATTCATTTACAACATCCTATTTCTAGCTAAGGATGTGACAGAGATTTATTGAATCTTTAACATGGGAATAGTTTATTCATGGAAGAGTGCACAAAAGGAGTGCATGAATACAATACCTTGTAAGACTGCATTAGTAATGCACCATCAAATATGACATTTTCTGAGATTTAATGTATAGTGTTTCCTGTTCAATTGTTGTTAGTAGATAAAACTCAGAACTGCGTTCATGGAATAGCTGGGTTTTGGTGTAGCTAACTGTATAGCATTAAAATAAAAAACAAACTGCCATTCCACATATGTTTGCTACACAGAAAAATGTACTTAATTGTGGAATTGTGGGGGAGGTGTCTGAACTAACGGGAAAGATGACCCAAGGCTTTATTTTAGGATGGCCTGCATCAGAGCAGCAGTTTTTCACTCTTCTCAATAGCAAAGCAGGAAAATGAGGAAGTGCTTCTTAACCTTCATGCCTCATTGACTCTGGGTGTGCATCCAAAGCTGATCCTTTCACTTTTTTCTTTTTGTCTAAACGTTGAGTTCATCGCTGTCTTAACCTGAGCTTTGGTTTATAGCAAGGAATGAATGGGAAATGCTGGACTGCTCAGGAGATGGACCAGAAGAACTGGAAGAACATTCAATGGTGGCTTATAAGGTAGTAAAGGAAAATTTTCATTGTTCATATCCTAACATTTCTTTTGCTAACATACAGTAAAATAAAATGCCATCTATTATTACGTACTGGAATACCAGACCTCTATGTCAGTGCCCTTCTGGATGTAGCTGTACACTGTTCTGGATTGTTTCTGTATCAAGTCCCAGCATTTCAGCTTAGCAGCCATGTGCAGCTCCCTTATTTCCTCACTTAACACTTAGTACATAATAGTAATACAAAATACAGACCTTGGCAGCACATTCTTTGACTTAGCTGTACAGTTGTAACAGTTGCTCTGAATTCATTTGCATGATAAGCAACAGCATGAAAACATTCATTTAGGAACTTGCATAGAAAAGGAACGGGGGAGTGAAGACAAATAAGAATTACAGCTTTACTTGTGAAGGGGAATCAGAATTTAGGATATCAGGAGCTGCAGTGCAAGGCAATCCTCCTACAATTACACGTAACCTAGTATTATTACCTGAGCAATGTCTTGGAGAGCTCCAGGCGTGCATCCCTCACGTTTTCCCACTGATGAGGAAGTGTGTGCTTCTGGGGGGCTGTCCCTGTTCAAACAGCATGATGTTCAGTGGGGTTTCCTACTGGGGAGGATAAAAACATGGCTAAAAGTTGGTGGCTTGCAGTTGCCTCAAGAATTCTTAATAGGTTATCCTATGCATTATTGTTGGTTATATTTTGATGCTGCCAGTCTTTTCATTTCAAAATTATTTTTGCAATTATTTTCATGCTATGTGCCTACCTATACATGGCAAATATTTTTCCATTTTGCAGGGCACCCTGTATATTTTTGGTGGAATGGTAGATTCTGCCTTCACACAAGCAAAAACCCCTCTCTGGATATATGACACAGGTATGATACACAGGCCAGTCTCTTCCTTAGGACATTCCAAAGCCATAGCTACTAATAAATAGCAAGAACCAAGCCACTTTCTGCTGCTTGTAACAAGCCTTCCCTAGGTTCTACAAGAAGAAATGTGTGTAAAACTGAGGACATAGTTTTCCTCTGAAATTAGACTGTTAAACTTTCAAAGGAATCAGCTCTTCCTTTAATTGCAAGGTTATTAGTATTATTATTTAGGAAAGCATAATGTATTTTCATGTCTCTTTTTTCATTTCTCCTCCTTGCCCCAAATTTTCTATTTGACCTCATTGTGGCCTCTTTGCTGCTTCACTACGTAACCTTAAGTCAGCGGGTTTGTTTTAGTCTTTATTTTCCAACATGGAAATACCTGCTGCTACAGCAGAGATTTTCAGATAGAAGCTTCTACATTTAATAGGAGAAAGTATCTTGTTACTCACAGTACTTACCAGTGAAAATTGTGAATGAGTTATTCAGAAGTTTTGTGCCTTTTTTTCGTGGTCACTATTTCAGTGTTTCCTTGCAAGTATAGCTGTTAATAACATGGACTTGTAATTCTTCCTTATTCTTACCAGAAGCTGAATATCTGGTACCTGCAGTCCTTCAGATCAGTGGTTTTTGTTATCCAAGGACTGTTTTTAAGCGATCTGTGAAAAGGAATGAGAAGAATAAGGCTGTGGTTGTAAGGTTTACATAATAAATAACAGGAGCCATACTTTCACTGGAAAAAATGGAGATTCTTCAAATCCAGAAAGCCACAGGTTATTTTTTCCATTGTGAAATTTAGCTTTAGGAAACAGAAAATCCAATATGGCATCTCGGTGCTTTGATAGAAGATAAGGATACAGGAAAACTATCAAGCTGTCAGCTCCCCAGTACTGCTGCGTTAGGGGAAGCAGATTTCTTCATCCCTGTCACTGGAAAACACCAAGATGAGATTTACTTGAAAATTAGATTTGCAATTTGAAGCACTGATGTTGGAGGAGTGTCCTCTTGTGGTCTGTGATATAAACTGCGCTTTATTAAAATAATCCCCCAGATTCTGCAAGATGGACAGAGGGCCACGACGTACCAGCAGAGATGGAGGTAAGGAGCCAGGAAGTGGTGAATGTGTGAATCAAATGCCTGTTGCTTTGTTGATTAAACAGATTGCTTTGAAATATGTTCCCCCAAACAGTTCCAAACTAATCTCTTCAGAGACATGTGGCTACACTTTATTTCTTTGCACTTGCAATAATTAAGGCTTTTTCCTTCTTTAAGATTACTGCTCTTAACTTTCTATATAGCACTGAAATTTTAAGCCCTCTACCACTTCTTCTGTTTTTCTAAAATCCTTATAAAGAAAACCAATTTTAAATGATACATTGCTAGCATGAATGCTCTTAAAACAGGGGTCTGAAAACAGATGGGTAGTCACACTAATACATTTTGAAATGTGAAGCATTTTTTTATTTCTTTAGTCTGAGCACATTGACTCCTTGAGATATTGCTGCTTTTAAATGAAACCTCAGTGTAAGCATTGAGGTAATGGTCTAATGGATTGGGTTTATATCACTATGTGTAAAGAATGACTCGTGGGGTTGCTTCAGTTGTGGGTTTATCCTGTATTTTCAAAGAATTTTAACACAACCCAAAGCAATGGTTTTCATTACCTGGAAATATTCCCAAGGCAGATTGATATGACTTTGTCTGTTAACAATTCTTTTTGTTTTATTACTAAACTATTTCAGAGTTTGGCACCTACTAACAGAAAAGGCCACAGTGCAGTGGTATACTGTGCCAGCATGTACATCTATGGGGGATATGTTGGCATCAGAGGCATTTCACAGGAATTCTGGACTTTCCATTTTGGTAAGTTTAAAAGTTTGATACCTTTTGATCCAGTACAATCAGTGAAAAATGATGACTGCTGTGGAATAGCATGGCTTACTCTGTGAAGAAAATTCCTATCAGCAGTAATGTGGCAAGTTACATTTGGCTTCTGTTCAGCAGCATTTAATTACGAATTCTGTCAATTAAACTAATCCCCAGCTGAAATGAGTTGGACTGATTTATATTGGAGGAAGTTCTGCAGTATTGGCCAGTTTTAGAGCTGAGAAATCAGGGAGGATGGTTCTATTCACTAATTTCTTCAAGGTTTACCAAAAACTTCCAGTTGCAGCAGAGACCTTCCATGACTTCAGCCTGCTGATGCCATCTTCAGAATCTCAAGTCTAGAACAGACCACGGAGAGCTAAACCTGGCAGGAGATGGTTTCATTGGCATATTCATCCTCAGTCTGGTGGCTGCAAACCCGATGATTCCCAGAGACTTTCTAAAATGGAAAGCTTTTGTTATCTGCTGGCCATTCAGGAGCCGTGTTGAAATGAATGATGGTTTATCTTATCCTTCATTCCCTCTCAGGAAGAATGAACACAGACGTTAATGAAAGAATGTTTTAGTTGATTGATTTTCCCTCTTTTACCTAGGAAATTATCTTTCCATGACAGTGCTAACGAATTACCTAAGCTGTAGAAAAAACTGCTCTGTAAATAAAATCTCCATGGCATCTGCCATACAGCATCTGATATTTTCATTTTAAGTTTATGCACTTTTTCAGTGTCAGAAATTAAACTGTTAACTTCTACCTTAGTAAGGTTAGAGCAGAACATCCCGTTCTCCAATAAAGTAGTTACTTTGTTATTGAAATAAATCCATTCTCAAATATCAGGATAAGATCGGTAAATTTATGAATTAATGCTCTCCTTTCAGATACAAGAAAATGGCTATATGTTTCCACCCTATCTCACAGCACTGGCCCAGGACCTCGGCACGGTCATTCAGCAGTAGTTTATCGTACAGCCATGTACCTCTTTGGAGGACTGGCGGGGCTGAGTGAACAGAAAGATTTATGGAAGTGGGACTTTGGAAACAGCAGCTGGTATAACATCAGAACAAGGTACAGAATATACAAACTAAACGCAGAAAGAGAATTAATCTTATACTGCATGCAAGCAGAGAGAAAAATGTTTCCCTTTCAGGAAAGATAGGAATTACTCAGATTAAGACCCGGTACCACTGCCATCCCTGAAGCTCCAGTTGGCTTTGCTGGGGAGAGCTGTTGGCAACATGTTGGTGCAGCTGTCAGCAATACCATTTTGATGCCCCACTGCAGCTGTTTGGTGGTCATTCTCTTGAGTCAAAAGAAAAATAGAGGCTAAAGTCATCGTTAGATTCTTGTTGGTCTCCCCATAATTGCTGTTTTTTCTTGTATTTAGCCAAGGACCTCCTCCAGCAGTAGGTCATGCTTCAGTAGTCTTCAAAGACTCAATGCTGGTTTTTGGTGGAGGGATTTCCAACTCCAGTCCTAATGAAGACTTCTGGAAATACCATTTCCATACACAGACGTGGAAGAAGCTAAGTAGCATTACAAAGGCAAACTTCTCTCCTAAAACATATCACTGCATGCTAGGAATTGGCGTTGGCTTTCAAACTACCTCAGATTTCACTCCATTCAATACATTCTCCAGTCACTGGAAGAGTAGGAAGGAGCACCGCCAGCTGGTGACCATCCCAAAGCACTCCCACTTCTGCAGCTACTTCCGCCAGCAGCCTGCATATCGAGCGTTCAGCAACGAGGACAGTGGTGCCATTGAAATGAAAACCTTTAGCTTCCCTCTGGAGCCAGTGGGCTTTTGTGCATTTCAAACCTCTTCAGAGGTGGAAGTAGATCCAAAGAGAGCAACAAGCATTTTGACAAAGGACAGGTCTGCCCCTCTGTTTCTCTCTTCTGAAAAAGAGACTTTTGCTGCTGCTGTGCTTGTGGAACAAGAGGGGGGAACCAACCGTCAGCATGCAGCTGCAGGAGATGAAGTTAGCGGCGATGCCAATGTGCTGCTGCTCATTGGAGGCAAACCTTTGTCCAGCTTCTCTGAAATCTCATTCTGGCAAATGAGCTTAGATAGCTTGTCATCCCTTTGAATGCAAAGCAAAAGGACAAATCCCCACCAGTGTGCTACGAGGCAACAAACCAACCAAACAGTGTTTTCAGTTTTCTGTCAGCTCACTGGGAAAAGAACAAAACCTTCTCACACAATGCTATGCACAGATTTTTTTTACAATGTGAACAAAAACCTCTCTATACACTTAAGCCACAAATGACATAAAAATTGCAGTTCCCAGGAGCTTGTTGGAACTTTGCTGCCATTGTTACTTTTCCCTTCTGATCACCTAACATCCTTAAGTCACTGTGGCTGATGCTGCCACAGATCAGATCTGCAGTAACCCCTACTGGCTCCATAACTGCCATTTGAAATGTTTGCTCATCTTGTGGTGTGCCAAATAAAAGATACACACCTCTAAAACTGCAGTGTAATCCAGTTTGGGCATGTTAATATCACATTTGGCTGTGAAGGATCTGATGAATCCTAATGGCTTTTTTCTTCAGAGAACCCTCTTGGCACAGTGTGTCTGCAACAGCAGATAGCATATTGCATTGAGTATGTGAGCCTTTGTATGGTTTATTTTCTTTGTTTAAAACTTCATGAGCATTCAGATTCACCAAAAAAGGTTTTTTTTTTTTGGAGAGAGAACATTGTCCAGCATTTCAGGTATTTCTGTGTAAGTTACTGAGGTATTTGCCTTCAAGGTATTGGCCTTCTGATTGAATTCAGCATCCTCTAAGAAGAAATTATGATGTTTCAAAGAAATATTTAATATTTGCAGTCAAAAAAAAAAAATAGTTCTCAAGAGTTTCATAGGAATTATGAATTTTAAGTGGAAGTATTTACAGATACTTCCTTCATCTTTTCACAAGTTGCTGTCCCATGAAATCAGTAAAAAATTAAAGATGGGTTTGCAAAGAGCTATTTAGGAATTACTTGGACCTTCAGTGACCTTTGGAAACTGAATTGTATGCTGCCATATAAGTAAAGCATGCTGCACTTCCCATCAGTGCGTACTTGTTTTCTGTGCTTTCATGAATTTAAAATATATATTTACCCTTTCCAAATAGCAAAGAACTTGCCTCCTGGAACAAAGAGCGCACTCCCACAAGCACCAGCCATCTCACAGCAGTCCTGCAGGCCTTACTGCTGCTCAGGCTTTGGATTCCTTCTCCAGGATCATGTATTGCCCACTTGGAGGAGGCACGTTTGAGAACTTACAGCAACCAGGCTGAGCACGTGCAGGGCACTGCAGCCTTAACTCAGCAGCAAGCATTTCTTTCGCTGGCTGACGTGTCTGTTCTGGCATTATCTAGAGAGCTGCTGTAATAGACAGACTTCTCTCTAGGATTGATGAGGGAATAAAATTTATCTGGAAAGCGTAACAATGAACCAGTGATTTGCCAAGTAATGAGAAGGTCTCGTGGTACATCCATGTATCCTGGGGATGCACAACAGCCCAGGAAAATGCAATCCAGCCTCCGCCATTCCTTTCGTGCTCCCCCCAGCCTCCCTTCCCTTTGGCAGCCCCACAGAGAGTGTAGCATTTACTTGGAGCCAATACAGGTAGGACACGAGCCAGCTCTAAGGAGAAGGCCTAGCATAGGGAGCAAAAAGCAGCTTGCAGGACATGCCCATCTCCTCCATGTCCTCCCCCCCAGAAGGTGAGCGGAGTTGGAGCTGCATTGACACTTCTGATGCAGCTCCAGCTTCTTCCCCAGGAAATCCCAAACATCCACCTCAGCCCACGGGGCCCTGCTGCACCCCAGCCCCTGTACCCCAGAGCTTGGGATGGAGCTGAGATGGAAAGGGACTGCATCCCACAGCCCCTCTGCAGCACGAGCATTCCTCTGCCTGGCACCTCAGTCTTGCTGGTCATGCAGGACTTGTATTTCAGGCCCTATCCCAAACCTGCATATGGTATCCAGGACCCACACATGTAATTCTTGCTCATACCGTGGTCTGATACTCCCTGAGATGTCCTGTTTCAGAATTCGGTGCCACCAACTATGCCCAGCAGTGTTCTCATCACCCCAGGTAGTTCCAAGTCCTGCTTTCCTGGTGCAGCATATTTGTTATTTGATGCAGAGGTACAGCAGAGGCTTTGTGAATGTGCTTCTGCTTTTTCTCCATGCCTGCAGCAGTTCGTGAGAATTCATCCTGGGCCCAAGCCAGTGACTAAAAGCTACAGCCATCTGAATGCTCTGAGGTGGCCTGCATGAAATAATGAATGGAATTAGTCCAGCTGAAGGCAGCTACTTAGTAACAAACCAGCACTGATTTTTGGCTGGCCGTGGAGCAAAGGGACTGTCACTGAAGCGAGTTGTTCTGAAAAACTCTCTCTGAAAAAGGGAAGTTTGCAAATCACGTATCACAAGAGAACAATTCTATCAGCCTTAATTATCTCCAACTCACTGTCTTTAATTACTATTTGCTTTCAGAACATCAAAATGCACGAACAGTAGAAGGATTTTCTTTTAAAATATAGACACTTAATAAACAGGGTGGCTTTCAAATTAAAAAAAAAAAGCCAATCTATTTTCAATATAATTTCTTATAAATGAGTTTGAAGAACAATTGAGTCACTTACCAGTGGGATGTTAAGTTTGACCTACACAGAAAACATGACACTAGGGAAATGACTTTCTAGGAGCTTAGCTGTTAAGTTGGAACTATTTCACTTCATAGAATCGTAGCATGGCCTGGGTTGAAAAGGACCACAATGATCATCCAGTTCCAACCCCCCTGCTATGTGCAGGGTCACCAGCCACCAGACCAGGCTGCCCAGAGCCACATCCAGCCTGGCCTTGAACGCCTCCAGGGAATGGGGCATCCACAGCCTCCTTGGGCAGCCTGTTCCAGTGCCTCACCACCCTGAGTGAAATGACTTCCTTTGATACGTCATTGAGAAATTGAGATGATCAGATGGCTTGGATGTCCTTTGCTGCCTTAAGTAGAAATAAAGTTTCCTTTAACCTATGAGTAGCACCACTGTACTTGGAAGCATAACACGATCCCCTGAACACTGAAAATAAAAGCCAGGTGGCACTGCTTCTGACTGCACTTTGTGGAACTACACATGGACGTTCCAACCTTCCTCCTGGGCACCACTCCCTGCGATGATTTTCAAAATACCCTGCGGTCTCCTTGGAAAATCTCATCTCATTTGAAAACACACCACTTAACTCTTTACCATCAGCAAGTGGAGATGTTATCTCACACTTTAACTGGCAAGCTCAGTGGCAAACCATTTGTTGGCCGCATACGTGGGGCTCTGAGCTCAGGGAGCAGCACTGCCAGCACCAGTGACCCACTCCCGTCCCAGGTCTCAGCCACCCGCCTGCCTGCCACAACGGAGCACAGAAGTGTTTAAGAATGACTCCACAAGACATTTGCACGGACGTGGTGTATTTCAGACACAACTACAGCATAAACATTTTGAGATCGGGTTGTGGACTACAAATCGCAGTTCCTCGTTCCCGTGTACAGTTCCTATAAAGATGGCAGTGCAGTGCCCAAAGCCGCTCATACATCACTACTGTGAGACAGAAGCAAGAGGGTGCACTTGGTTTTATAAAAAAATCCAAATAAATTATACACTGAGAGCTACCGCCGAGCTTTACATATAAAAAGGTAAAAATACAGTAGTTAGTGTGGCTTTAACAAAAAAAAAAAAAAAAAATCTAGCTAAAAAAAATACTCTTACATACTTCAAAAATAGGTTTCTCCAGTTATAGGAAGGGGTGTGTGTGTGTTTAGGAAGCAAAGTGCTCAAGCCCAACAATACAAAGGAGCAAAGGATACAAAGCCCCCTGGCTCCCTGCTGTGACACAGCACCCGGAGCAACGCCCACTCCTCGTCCCAGCAGATGGGCACAGCCTGTTCCTTCTATAGTGCTGACACTTGGACCAAACACACGTGGATATTACACCTGCATCGTTGGAAGGCCATTAGCATGGAGTTCTGGTTTTTTTGGTATAAAAGCTACGATTGTCTAGCTGTGACATTAATGCACCTAATAGCTACGTAATTTTACCGCCGCTTTCTAACTAACAAACACTCTGTGCTTCACCTGTGGGAGATTCAGGTTGTACCAGAACACATTCACAATGTGGAAAATACATCCAGTGCTGTTTGTGGCAGATCTGAACAGTATGGCTTTGCTTTGAGAAACAAAAGAATTGGGTGCATGGGCTGAAAGCAGCATGTGGGGAGACCCAAATGGAACCGAACCTTTCACTTGAGACCCTCATTTGGTGCAGCACATTTTCTTGCCAGGTCGTGGCCAAAGAGTTGTCCAAAACATACCTCTGGTACAGCTGGCTGTCTCTGACAAGCTATGCATGAACTGCAATTTAAATTGGAGTGCATTCCAACCTGAAAAATGATAAATATATATATATATATATATGGAATATATAATTTTTTTAAGGGATCTGGCCTTTTCTAAATGACTGCAACACAGCATGTAGCTGTATTTCTTCATTCCTTTCAGCTCTCAAAGCTTTTAAGTGGTCAGCAGATGTGCCAGAATCCCAACACCAGATTAACACTGAAGTTTCATTTATCAATTTCTTTAAACACATACAAATAAAATAAACTTTTGAGAGGGTGATTGAACCTTCCAGCCAATCAACCAGTAAAACAGCCATGTTAAGAAAATTCCCCCTTCTCAGTAGCATATTGAGACTCATTGATACTCTATAGCATTAACTGCAGGAACCACGTGAATACTTACATTTAATAAAGTACAAGTGATAGGTAATGCTACGTTAGCTGATAGCCAGTCACAACACAACACAAGGCCTGTAGTTTAAAGCAAACCAGTGATGCAAAGCTACGGGACGTTCAGACACTGGATTATGTGCCTGTTCAGATCACATAACTGTGGTGTCTCAGTCTCTTCAGGCTCCCTATACAAACAAATGGAATAGCTAAATAAGCTACGATGAGTTAAATGGACTGTGCATTTCCTTCAGCTACCAGGACATTGCTGGGAAGAGGCTAGGTTTGCAGCCTCAATTCTAATGGAAATTGCAGATCTCTAACATAGAAGCTGAACATTTTGAATTTTTAAGTAAAATTTCAAGTATTTACTACTGGAAGTGGAGGAAAACCTTGCCTCTATGAAATTCTCCCATGTAGGAGTTTAAATGCAACATTTCCTCCATCACCACCACCCCAGCCACACTGGCAGTGTAACAACTGGGACTTGGAACCATTTAGATTTTAGGAGGCCACATTCACCATGTGTTACTTACTTGTTTTTAGGGTTTTTTTGTTGGCTTTTTTTTTTTTGCTATATGCGATTTCCCAGAAGGAATCTAATTATTTAGCACTCAGTACTTTAAAACTGTAAACTTCTGTTATTTTACTTCTGGGAGAAATTCAAGCTAACAGTTCACAGAGCTCCTGAACCCAATGGGAAGAGTCAAATATCAAACACGCCTTAAAGAAAATGCTTCTGCATTCTGTCTATTTACAAAACCAACACATGTAGTTGGTGAATGCCAGCTCAGCTGCTGAGCAAACAGATCCATAGTGAGTGCCAAGTTTCCCCACACAGTCCTGGCTTTGTGCAGGAAGCAGACTGTCGCAGCCGTAGCTTCCCTTTTTTGCTGCAGGAACTTTTCTGGCAACTCTGTTGATCCACACTAAGACATTTGATATTTGAATCGAGTATCTTTCATGTTTTAATATGTAATAGAGCTCAGACTTAAAATCTAAAAAAGCCAATACTCTGCTGGAAGTAACGATGGGAGGTAAATGCTGGCCAGCACAAGTGCACCACTTAGGCCCAAAGAGCAGCTCCTCTTTGGCTGGCAGTGCTGTGAGTGGGGAAGTGTGCCTGAAGCTCCTGCCATCCATTTCAACTGTTGGTTACATAGGCAAAGGCTGCAGATGACTCTCTGTAGCCCATACCAGTCTCAACCGCTCCCAATGGTCCCTATGTTTTTCTATTAAGGCCTCTGAGGTTTTGAGGAGTGGCAGTGGGCTGTGTAAATGCCAAGTGGTTTCTTCCTTAAAACTCTCAGTCAGCATCTTATAAAAAAATAATGAGAACAGCCATAAGAACACCCAAGACATACCCTAATCTGAAAGCAGCAGCCTAACAGGACACCAGCTTACCTTGCACAACCCACAGTGATTTGGTCCAACTCTTTGTCCACACGGAGTTATGTTCATGCAGCAGGCATGCACAAAGAAAGTTGTGCATACAGGTTTCTATCTCACTTTCACATTTAAAAATGTTCCTAAGAACCCCATGTATATAAATAAAGAGCAGCACTGTGCAGAAAACATCCTCCAAGCCTTCATATGCACAAACCTCTTCCTGAGAAGGATCCCAGTAGCTTCAACTGTGCTTCCCTGTTCAGAGATGTGGAATTCATCACTGGGCTTCTACGCTTCTCCTTCCTCTGACTCTGCACTGGTATTTTCACAGGATATATTCCCATGGTCCATGTTCTCATCTCTACACAGGGATCCTGAAGCCCAGGACACTCTTCAAATTGTATGTGCTGTATCCTGTACTTTACCTGAGCACCAATAGGTCTTTACCAGCAGTGTGGAGCACACTCTTGCAAGTGTTCCTTTCTCCTAGGAGCAGGTGATCTGCTTTTGGGAATGTTTCATCTCTTTTCCCCATTTTCACCTTATTCTGTATTTTGTTCCACACACTATTTGGAACAGGATTCAAGGTGGTGTTAAGAACTGACCTAGTTGTACCCTCATGCCTTATCCTGCGTGTTAAGTATTCTCCAAAGCACAAGACCTCAAACCAACACCTAGCAACAATGTGAATAGAAAAAATGAAAATCTTGTCCTTCCTAGCACTGAACGACAAGAGAGCTAACCAAAAAGCAGTTTCTGAAGTAAGCTGTACTCACAACTTCACTACTTCAATGCTGAAAACAAAAAAATACACCTATAGCCTAAGTACACATCTGTATTTGAGTCACAGAGGAAATGAAATAACCAGTGTCAAAATGTGGGACCTCTGCTGCAATGTGCTAATGCTATAAGAAGTTTGGCAGGTTAACTTTCCTGGTTGCAATGAGCAGCTCAAATCCAGTCAAAGTAGTTTGTCACAATAGTTTGTCCTGTAAGAAGAGGTGCAAAGATTACCAAGGGCTTTAAGGCCAAAAGGAGCATGTGTGGCAGTAAAGCAAAGGAAACTCAGAGTGACTAATCACACAGAAGAAAATGATCTTGGCCACATGAAACAGTCATTGCTACTGTGAGCCACCATACACTATGTGGCCACAAGGTGGCCCTAGAAGTTCTCCTAATCTTCCCAATATTACTCTACAAAGGACAGGGATGTGTTCAAATACGGCAGAGCTAACATCACAATGATCACTCGCCCGTAACATTTGAGAGGCATGAGACTAAACCAAGTGTGAGTGGAACACAACTAGATTTTGTTCCTCATGTTCAGAATTAGCTCCAGTGTGATACTTCACTTCTCTTGAGGGAGAAGATCAAACTTTCACGTGGTTTTGCATTTCGGCTCAGACTGTAATTCCAGTTAGATTGCAATAAATTTCAAAGTCTCTTCCTGGATTCTAGCAAACCAGCTGGCTGTTTCACCCCCATTCAGCAAGAGTTTCATCCCATGCTAGTCTTTCTGAAGGATTCTTTGTAGACGTCAGAAGATTTGAGTTTGAGTTTTTACTAGGTGGGAAGTACAGAAGCTCCATCTTCTACAGTTCAGTGGTGAGTAAACATTTCGTCCTTACTGTAGCATCCTCAGCGACTGGGCTAAAAGAGGAAAAAGTGGAGCCTCGTGAATGCACTTCTACAAACAGATCTGCCATGAGAGTGAAAGTGAAAGGTATTGATGGGAGCAAGACTAAGTATTATTCCGAAGAGCAGCAATATCTGCTGCCTCAGTCTAACAAGCCCAAAGAACAAACCTTTCCAATGGCCAACCTGCAGAAGGGCAAACAGAACTGACTTCCAATAACACATCACTGCCGTCCACTTTCTGTCCACCAATGCTTTCCCTTGCTTAAGAGGTTCAATAAAAGAACTGGTCACTGGAGCTAATTGTGCCTCACCAGTACAGCTGAATGGAATAGCAAGACAAAACATTGTTACAAACTCTAATCTCTGACTTCCTTACAATTTGGAATTAAAAAAGAATCACCAGGAAAAAAAAAGAATCACAAGTACCAGGAAGGGATTTTTCAGAAAATGCATCTGTACTGTAATCTTAGCCCAGTACTAAAAACATAGGAAGCCAGATAAGGGAACCAAAGCAAAATGATAATTCAAAAGAATGAATCTACTTTACAGTAGTTAGAATGATAAGAGCTTTACATCCAGTTTCATTTGTATTGTATCCTTTGTTCCTCTAGCAACTTGAATTTGAATGTTCTCTTACCCTTATCTAAAATACCCATACTACACATCAGCAGCTCTACTGACTTAGAAAATTTCAAGTTCTGTGAAGTGAGACAGAACTACAGTTTATAAAACAAAGTAAAATTAGGCAGTGTATCCAAATGACCGCTGTAACTATTGAAGTGGGAGGAGGAAGAGTGCACACTTATTCTCCATCCTATACACAAACTTTTCGAATATGTGCTAAGAATTTACCTTGCAAGGACTTCAGCTGTCTGCTGGCACGGTGGCAATCCAGCTGATGACAACAGAGCCTCTGTGCTGCCTTTCACTGCTTTCAGAGATAAGGCAACGTCATTTCCCAAAGGCCCATTGGACATCAGTCCAGTCTGAATTGGGGAGAAAGAAAAAGGAAACTGGAGTAGAAACCTGCTAGCAGAAGACACTCTAATTATTCAACGTGGTTACTTACAACAGGGAATTACGATCCATCAAGTCTGAACTAAACCCAAGTTCTTAAACTTCACGGCATTTACCCGCAATGTAACACAGCAAACATGGAGCTTTAAATATGTATTTTAATATATTTATAGATTAACTCAGCTTGAATTGGTTTGCTTTAGTTTTGGTCTGATGCACTGCTGTATGAACTTTCAAATTAATATAAATTATTATATTCTACTCATGTTCTTGTTTGTTAATCACGACCAAAGCTCTCTTCTCCCTCCCCTTCCCCCCTTTTTTTTCCCCTGAAGTTGCCTTTTACACGCTCCATCTCAAACTGCTAAGTAATGGTTCAGTAACTCACTGGCACTAACCACCTCGGTGTTATTATGGGCTGGGAAGACACCTACAAAAAGCAAAGAAAAGCTCATTAGAAACAGCTGGAAGAAACAAACAGATTTGACATAATACTGCCCACCTAAAACAATACCAGGTATTTGTCAGTCACTACTCATAATCTGCCTCACAATACAAGAAGCCTTTGAACCATGTTAGTGAACAGCTACAGGTGAAGCAACTTCACACAAGCAGCCACTCACAGCCACACAGCTAATACATGCTCACTCACAGAAACTCACTGGCAACAGTTTCTTTCAAAAGGCACCCAAACCCACTGCTATTTTCTGCTTTGCAGATGAAGTTAACCGAGTCTTCTGTGAGTAGTTTAAAGGTGCCCCCGATGTACCACCAGTTCACTCTACTGCAGCAGATCCAAGCATGATGGACGGATGCCCAAGCCAGAACAGAGTTTGAGAGTAAAAACCATTGTACTTGGGAAAGAAGAAGTTTGGTTTTGAAATACATTTACCCGAGGTGTTGCTTCTGTAAAGTCAATTAGATTCTCTGTCAATGATGATAGGAAAACGTCCTGGTCATCTGGAGCGCTCTATGGAATAAACCAGTTTTGAATTGAATTCCCAACAGTAAATAGATTTTCTGAACCCTACAGTGGCTTCCCACATTACAGACCAGTGTCCATAATGAACACTGCCATTCATTAGGACAGTTTCCTCAAATCTTTTCGTACCATCTTTTTCAACAGCTTTTCCATTTCCCTGTTCCCCAGTTGCAAACTGGAAAGAACATGATTGCCACGTAAGTTGCAGAACTGCCCTGTGCTCCAGTGCAAAGCTGAGGTATTGCACCATTTGACAAGAAGGTCAGCAAGGTCTGCAAGCTGAGCATCTGAACTCAGAAGATGAAGGTGATAATTATTCAGTGGAATGAACTATGTAATACTGGTTTAGAGGGATGACAGATAAAGGGTGTGTAGCTTTAGTTTACTTAACCCCTCAGCCTACTGAAACAAGAGCCAAGTACAATGTTGGATTCATGTTTTGTTTTGGAGAGGGACAAAGGAAAACTGACGCCTGAGTGCATCACAAAGACTGCTTTGTGCAGTTCACGGAGTCCAATAAAAAAACTACCTTAACCTTAAGGCAACCAAAATACAACAATTAAACATTACAATTCAAACGTTTTCCTCTGTCGTTATTTCGATGGAAACTGCATGTGTCACAATTTCATCCTTGCACCCATCTTCCTCAGAGCACCAATGACCAACCAGTTTAGAAAAATAAGCATCAGGCACAGAACCTGACAGAAGAGTCAGAAAGAGTGATGCATACAGCAGGCCTCTGCTCCACAAAGCAGTCTCTGGCATTCAGCAGTGACTGGCATTCACTATGTTACGACAGGCATGCAGTAAGGTCTGCTGTGGTTGCCTGAAGGCATCAGTAGCTCAGAGTGTGACACAGAAACCTTCCAGGCTGACAGGTGGTAGTGATACCTTTGAAACAGCAGCCTCCTCTGCTGGAGCCAGATTAGCTGGAATCAGCAACTCTTCATGGTTAGAGGCAGCATTATCCTCATTTAATGCATTACTGGAAGGAGAAAACATTCTCATCAGTGGATGTAGCCAGTGTTCAAAAAGACCCAACAGTATCAGCAGCATTTTCAGCACTTATTTCTAACTCACGTACACAGAACTGAAGTCTTCCCTGCAAGCCTCTTATCTCCCCAGGTAGGGCCAGGGGCAGCAGGATGTCAAATATTTCAGTCAGTTCAAAAGATGAGAGAGATCTCTTACTACTTGATAAGATGCTCACCCTGAGGCATGGCCTACACTGATTAACTGTTGCAATGCTAATTAAAGAAGCATCCGTAAACCTGTTTAGTTAGACACAGCCTAACTGCTCAGCAACTGCTCCTCATCTTTTCAAGTTGGTTTCATGGTAATCTTAGTGTGGCTCTCTTATCCCAGAAACATTTTTCTACTGAATCACTTACGGAATGAATGTGTTTGAGGCAGGGGTTGTTTTCAGGTTGTTTTGAAATACTGGACTGCTTGCTGAGGGACTACTCTGGGTTTTCCCTGATGGGAGAATGTTCCTGTACAGTGACAACAAAAACAAACACTGAAAGCTCTTCACAGACTACCTGTTATAGCATGTTTTTCAAATTGCTAGCTACTCTTTTTGTTCCATGTATTACCACATGCTCTTTGAAATTTGACACATGCTTATCTCCTTCAAAAAATTACACAGTTAAAACACGTAACTGAACCTTTTCCAGCGCCCGAGCTCAGCTAGAACTAAAGCTCATGTAAGATTCAGTAATTCTAGAAAATCAGCTGCCAGTAGGGAGAATACAGTAAGAGTACCTGAATTACTTTAATGTATCAAAACTTTGTAAACACAGCTTTTAGTGTTTTTCATTCTGAAAACACACCATGCTTACCATGTTAAACAACACTACTACAAGGTAAAATGCAACAATCACTGACACTGAGCACTGAGACTCCAGAAATACAGGTTCTCAGTACTGCATTTGGGAAAATACATTGTGCTTTTCTTCCAAAACAAGTACCTGGAAGCAGCATCCTGAATGTTGGAATTCTTGCTACCTGCCAGGCTGTCTTCTCTTACCACCTATGATACAAGAAACAAAACAAAAAAAGCATATCTGATTCCTGTTTCCATTTTGTATCAGTTCAGAGATTCACAGAAAAGCTGAGCACCTCCCTCCCAGCATGAAACTGTGCTGCTCATTTACTGCTCAAGGCCCTCAACTATCAAACTCCGTGTGAAAATTTCAGTGCAGATAACTTGCTAATGTAGCCAAATAAAATATCATTATTTGCTACAGAATTTAGTGGAATGTGCCAGAAGCATGGCCTTAGTGGCAGAACTATGGAACAAGTATTTGATTAGAAGGGATCCTTTGGGGGTTACCTGATTCAATTGCCACTCGAATCATGGTCAAGTGCAGAGGTCACTCTACAATCAACTCTAGATTGTTCAGGGCTTTCTCCAGCACCAAAAGGGATGACAATTCCTTCCTGGGCAAACTGCACCCCTGTGACAGTGAAAGGCTGGCAGGCTTCCTTATTCTGCCACTCTTTAGATCTCAGCTCCTGAAGCACCCCTATTTGCAAAGCCCCTTCTCCAACACTGCACAATTGCAGAGACAAACAGGGAAAATGGACACCTCCTGAACGTGGGGCCTCCTCACAACCAGTTCTAAAAAGCCACCTGAGAACACTGTAGTCCTCATCAGCTGAGTATTTACCTTGTGCCCTGCTTCCACCTGGGCCTTCACGATATTGCTTTTCATGTCTGCTGGAAGCCACGTTGCTGCTGCTATCGGGCTCTCAATTGCATTGTTAAGACATTTATCTGTGAGCTTCACCACTTCATCCTAGATGTGAAAAATATTAATCAGAAGCAGTTCCCACACAAAAACTCTGGGCTGAAATTAACTAACATCTCCAAAGAGCAACAAAGCTCTGAGTGAGAAGAAAAGTAGTGCTTATACCAAAAAGAGAAAGCAATCTCTGCTTTGGAACTCAGTTCTAAAATCACAGCAGCAGAAGTATATAAAAAAAAAAAAAAAAAAAGAATAAATACAGAAAAAAGCACAAAGCTTAAATGTGGAGAAGCAAAGAGCTGTGCTGAAAGTAGTGTAAAAGAACTGAACAGCAGTGGATTCTATGTATGTAGTTGAGCTTACTGATATGAGATTAATACAGCAACTATCATATAATACTGATACAGCACAACAGCAAGTTAATAATTCACTCTCAAAACTAGCATGGGAAGATTTTTGCTGTAAAACTGCTCATAAATTACGAAGTTTAATGTGTTAGCTCCCTCTCCCATCACTAATTATATTCGAAGAAACTGGCAGCCAGACACTTGACGAGGACAATTAAAAACACCTTTTCAACACAGTATATTTCATTCTGTGAATTGCATTTAATGAATTACCATTTTATAATTAAGAAATATTCCACCTACTAATTGCTATTTGATTAGTGACAGAAGTTAATTAACTGAGTGGAAACTAAACCTGGTGACCTCTCTTCTCAGGGTAGGACTCAGCAGGGGGAGACAGAGCCCAGCCTTCCCCCATATGCCACGCAGTGCCACGCTCCTGCAACGCTCAGTGGAGCAGCAACAACCCTGCTGCACTCTGACTTGCATGAATGCATTAAAAACCACTTCTGCTAGCAAATATTTAAAACTGCACATTCACCTAATTCACAAAGACCATCAGTTTATTGAATGCAAGTCTTTTTATTTGATAGGAACTATTGGAATTGGCACAAACCTGGAGCAATTAAAATGGAATTATTTTCTGTACAGTTGAGGAACCAAGCTGTGAGAAACCTTAAATCCTTACGCTTCGCCTCCCTGAACTGGATGCTGTATGCAACAGCCTCAGAGCAGAACTCTTAATGCATTCCTCCAGTAGCAGCAAAACAGTGGACTTGATTATTTTCACTGAGAACATCAGCAGAGCAGTGCTTTAAACACCATTTAGTCACTAAATATTAGTGGTCTAACTTCTTCTCCCTCTCCACCTGCACAACTAGCTCTAGGTCACACTAGCCTGCTAGCAATTAATATTCCCAACTCTGAAAAATTGAGTATTATTCAGAAATACTTTAATGTTATCAGATGTAAGTTCTGTAACACCAAGGAAATGTTCCCATCAGCAGTGAAGATTTTGAGATTTTTCTTAACCGTTTCTGTTCTGCTGCTTTCTACAGAAAGCACCTGCAGCTAAAGGGGAAAGCATTTGGCAAGTGGTAAGAGGGCCTCAAGATGTAAACCCTACCACACACTTAGTTGTCCATTTAAAACAGTAAGGCTGGAGTTTGTCAATACTGTAGCTTAATACAACTGTGTTTCCATACACTGGGTGAACCATGTGTGTACTTGATCCTTCAGCCAAAATACGGACAGTTAAGCAGCAATGTAAGAAGGGAAGACAAAAAGCTGCTGGGGAAAGTTAGGAAGCTGCATCCTTGGTTGTTTTTTAGTAGTTATGCTTAGGTCACTCTTTTCAGGACACATTTCCAAACCATTAAGCCTTCATCACCAAGCACAGCTGGGGGTTCTCATTCAGTACCGCTGTCACCTCCTTGCCTTTGCAGCCTGAAGCATACAGTCTCTAATCTGTCTACCTCGTTAAACAAACATTCTCAAGTCACCTCCTGGCAAGTTGCATCACAGACTGCAAAGCTCCATTTCATCTTTTCCACCTGAGGAAAACCACTTAGGGTACAGTCTTTTAAGTTTTCACAGTATAATTCACACGTACTTCCAGAAAGCTGCTAAGGCTTTGTTTCCCCAAGACAGACTCCACCTGCACACTGCTGATCCAGACACCTATTTCTCAGCTAAGCCAACGTTTCTGCATTCTCATCAGGGCCATATATTCCCCCCCACATTTATAACTGTGATAACCCAACCCCTCAACACCTCACACAGCTGGATAGCTGTGACTGTCCTACACTGGCATCTGTAAGATCAGCTTCTCACAGGAACCTTACCTTCCTTACTGTATTCCAGTCTAATACAATTTTGCTCTGTTCTCTCCATTTAACCAACTAGATGGTTTTTCCTCTCTGTTTGAATTAACACAGAGCTCAACAGGCAAAAGTATTCTGCATTAAGCTGTATTCTTTGCTTTAGTTTATGCAGAGGCAGCGTTTCGGCATAATAAGAACTATAGGCTACAGGCTAATCTTCTTAAAGACTCAGTAATCTTTGTAATGCAGTCACCCAGCAGAAAGGTACACAAGGCATCCCTACAACAGCCCTTAAAGGGGACAGAGCACACAGCCTGCAGCACCAAGCATACAAAGCAGCAGCACACACACACACACACAGCAGTCTCTCCACAAGAAAATCTGACTTTCACTAAATGGCACAAAGACTCCTGGGCCTCCCCACAACACAGGGCAGTGCCAACAGGTCGAATGCTGCAGATTATTTTAGTCTGTACAAAATGCAATAAAGCACTTAAAGCCTTAACATAGGGAAGCAGGTTGCTTTTTTTTCCCCCCTCTTTGCTTTGTTCACTGTCAAACCCGAAGGGAAAACTAAATTAAATCTAAATTCAAAAATATTCAGTCCAGAATCTGTTCATTTTAAGCACCTCTGCACTCTATATTCTAAAGTGTAGCTGCATGCCTGGGCTTGATGGCAAAGAACATCCCGCATGAGTGCAGCTGTCCAATAACCAGTGAACTCCTGGTCAAAGTTCTCTGCTGTCATAAGGAAGGATCCTGTCCTCTCCATCCCTTCTAGTAACACTTCTTATTTTCACTGTGGCTCTTTGATTCCCTCATGAGCCTAATTACTTCACACACCCACACAAAATTACAAGTAAAAAAGATTAAAACTGAAAAAGTTTTAAAAAGTTTTGATTTTTGTCACTTTGTAGAATACATTGGTTCACTGCAACATCCAACAGCTATTGGAGGTGACAAAGGAATGAGGGAAATCAGAGAAGGAAAAGCAATGAGGAGCAAGGGAGAAGAGAGCCTTCTCCCTGGGCAGGGAACTGAAGCTGTTATTTCGGCTCAGCTGCCTGCAGAAATGCAGCCTGACTTGCTCCAAAGGAGCAAAGTACTAAATAAATCAAACTCCACCGCTCCCCTCTGTGTAAACACACATGGAAACCTCTGCTCCCACCAAGCTCAGAGAGCTGGTGGGAACCAGTTACTGACAGGAGGAACTGACCACCAGAACACCTCTCGGAGCAGAATGTCCAAACAAACTTCTGGGAGGGTTATGGAATGCGACTGGAAAACACTAAGGGAAAAGCTCACCTCCTCAGAACGAGAGAGTGAATGATACAACGCTGTACAGCTGGCAACCTACAGATAAAGCAACAGAGGAACGTTGCAAGCGTTTAAACTTTTTGCTCCTGCAGATATTAGAAAATCTCAGCAGGCTGCAGCGTGCATATCCACAGGTTCACCTCTGCCCCATCATATGTACCTCACTTCCTATTATGCACAGGTTTATACATAAAATATTTCTATTCCCACATATTACTCATGCCTATTCTTAAAAATCTTGTAAACAGACCCTGCTGCACAGCACTATCTGGACAGAATGGAGCAACTGAACAAACCCATGAGGCACAATGCCCACCTACCTGCACGTTTATGTTTATGTTGGGACACTCAGTGGGCACAGGGCTGCTGCACTCTGCCTCCAGCTGCTTCAGTTTTAGGAATGCATCTTCAAATGCTGAAAAAGACAGAGAAGTCAACAGCTTTACTAATGTCATTGTGGAGCTAACTTGCACTAATTGTAAGGCTGAATGCTTGTTACAGGACTTCAGCTGAACTCCTAAATGCACTGCTCCATATTGTAGGAGGGCTGCATTCCACTGGCAGGCAAAACTGTCCTTATGCCTGTGATCTAAGAGAGCTCTCTAGGACAGTTCTGGATTCTTGTAAGGAAGCAGCCTCATGAGTATTTCACCAGTTAACTCTGACCCTGCACAACACAATAGTAGGAAGAAATCTCTAAGTTTGCTTACGGTCAGAGTCTGCTTTTTCAACTGCAGCTTCCTTAGTGCCAAGATGAGGGCAACCAACAGCCTCTCCTGAATCTCCTGTTACCAGGGCAACGACGGGACGGCCCACAGCATCATCCACACAGGTCTCTGGCAAATCCACACTGTCGAGGAGATCAACAAGGGGTATGCTGCAAAGGCACAAAATTGGGCATAGAGAGGCACAATTCTGTTACCAATCTTTCTACATTAAAAAAAAAAAAGCTTTAACACACAGTCTTTTTTCTTCTAGCTCCTTTTGGAGAACCAGACACATTCCGGAAAAAGTGTCTGAAGTAAACATTAGCAGCTCTGCAGGGATTTTAAACAAAGAAGCTGCAGTGAAAACCTCTGCACAATGTATAAACACAGCAATTAATTGTGAGAAAGTGAATCGCCCAGCATATTGAGCTAAGCCCTGCCCAGAGCACATACTCACTCCTTCTGGAGGCAAAGATGCACCACGACATACCATGTTAGCTCTCCTTCTGCAAGTGACTCCAGTTGTTTTAAGAAACAGGAAAGTTCTTACCTCGTAAATGCATTCGTTTGAAATAAGTGTTTGGAGATTTTCTAGCAGACTCACACCACATTTTAGCATTTTTACATGAGAAAACCAAAAGTGCAGAGGAAGACAGCCGATATTCTTCACAAAATGCTATTTCTTGGTGCAGTGCTTCCTCCAACTGTTGTAGAAAGGAGAGGGCAGGAGGGTCCACTGCTCAGGCCTGCACCAATTCTGTGCTATCATCAGACACACCTATAGCTGGTTTCAGTTTTACTGACTTGGGCAGAGACACGAATGGAACCTCAGCAGTCAGCATATGTAAGAGAACCACAGCACCTACTCTGTATCCCTTACGACTGCTTGTTTTCCTCTCCTCTGCTTTCCAAAGGAAATGGCTCCTTTTCATTTTGTCCTACCATCTGTATTTACAATGCAAATAGCAAGGTCCAAAACAAACAAAAAAACCTCACCAAGAAGAACAGAAACAGAAACAGTATTATGATACTTATGCTGTGCCAACAGCCAGGAATCTCATCTATCTCTTGCAAGTTGAGGAAATCTGTTTTAACAGCAAACTGACACATACAGACACAGCAGCTGCTGTGGAATATAATGGTTAACCAGACAACCTGTGGATACAACTGCAGTTTGATTGTCACTCCTTTCAGTCAACAATCACATTTACATACAGCACGGCTGTAATACTGATGTAAGAAAATGGATCATTTTTGATGGACCAGTTCCGAAGAGGAGAACAGTGAAACCAAGCAAGTATCCACCACAGAACTTACCATGAGCAGGGACAGACACTCCTACAGGACTGCTCAGATCAGCTTCTACTAATGGGTTTATGCCCCTTTCCCTCCAGCCCCTGGAATTTGGAAGCAGTCCAGTGTTGCCTCTAGAGGCTCCAGGAAAACAAACTCCCTTCAGCTGAAGCACCCAAAAGAATCCCTCCAATGTTAAACACACACCTCTGGAACAGACTGTGGGTTACCACCATTTCAGTGCTCAAAATGTCTGAATCACCTTAAGGCAATTAATTGCTGCAAGGCAAACTGAGGTCACTTGCTTGATTCTTTAAGCACTGGATGGAAAAGCTGCTAGCACAAAGTAGGAAAATATCCATTTCAACAGGAAAATGTATAGCCTCTGTGTGCACCATTGATGGGAAGAAGCACAGGGCTGCTTACCAAGAGTAGAACGACAGATAGAAAGAACTTATTAGAACTGAGCTAAAAGGCAGGAATGGATGTTCTTCCAATTAAGGCAACAAAGGAAGCAAGACCAAATCCTGGACCTCGTCATCAGAGAGAATAACTACACACGGAAGTGAGAATGTTTTCTAACACTTTTCTTCCCATTTTCTGACAGATTTTTGTAAGTAGTCTCCCAAATGTTGAATAGGACAACCAGCATAGGATTTTGCCAGCAGCATATTCAGAGGTGCTGAGGACACGACGTGTTGAAAGAACAAAGCGTACATAAGCTCCTAAGAACTCCATGCAAGGGAGGTGGTGCAGAGCACCAGTAATGCTGTCATCTTGTAATGCTTGTCTGAGTACTGCAGCACAACAGGGAGAAAGCAGATACAGAAGGAAAGTCAAAAGGATGAGATCTCCCAAGAACGCTGCACTGGTTGGGGCCCCCCACATCATGATGCTTGATGTCTGCAGCATCAACTGCTACCAGAGTATATGAAGCAAAGCTGACAAATAATACCAGCAGTTCAAATCACATGAAGAATGACAACACAGAAATTTTCTTTCCCTACGCAAAAATGCACAGTATTCAGGAAAAGCACAGAAATCTTATGGACATTAAGCAAAGCTCTGCCACCACCATACTGTTTAGAAAGACACCCATGCCACTCCTGAAGCACAGAACCTGCTCCATTAAAAATGCAGCTAAGTACTGCAGGTGTCAGCATGTGCTCACTGGGTACCATTTCTCAGTTTGCTGCTGGGAGTTGTCATCTTGGTGGAAACCAGGCTAATGCTCCTGAAGCCTAGGATGCTGCACTACAATAAGCTATGCAACTTCATAAATAATGAAGGAAAAAAACAAGTAGTTTGCTTTGCTTCATAAATAAACAAGTCCACATCGTACATCTAAAACCAAAATTAGGACAGCGGGCTGCTCTCATCACCTCTGTAGGTTCACACATCTTTTGTACGAAAGCTGCATTTCCTCAGCAGGGTTGGAAGTAGAGCCTTCTATTTCATTAGCAGTCTCCTCAGGTAAAAGGATGAGGAGATCAAAATACCTCAGGCAATAGGCAGCTCTATGCTAGCTCAGACTTATTGGTTTAGTTCTTCAGGGTTGGATACAGGAAAACAATGTTTTTGTATTTCTGGACTCTGTGAACAACTGGCAATTTTAAAATTATTCAAACACCTTCTTCATCCTAAAAGACAAATAGAAGTGAATTTGACAAGCCCTTCATCATCACTGTCCTTCTTTTTTTCAGTAAGAAAAAGATTACTGCAATTTAAGAGCAACTTATTTCAGAAAACAGATGAGAACACAGAGAGTTCAAGGGTAAAGAAGCCTGTGTGGTTGAAGAGCCACAAGAACAGAGAGAAGCCACCACGGTGGAGTCTTTGACTTCCAACAAAGCCAATGAACCACCCGGCAGGGCTGGTGTGTGTGGGCAGGAAACAGTTCTGTTTTGTTTCAGCACAGCAACACAGCAGCAAGAATGACAGAACGTTTCCTGGAAAGCAATTAAGACATTCCCTGGAGGAGAACCCCTCCCCAGAAATATTACTCTTTGCCTTTTCAGGAGTTCTGCTAATTTTATTCTTAGAAAATTAAAATAATTAATTCTATGCCATTTTCAAACAATGTGTTTCAGAAGTGGACTTCTTTAAAAAAAAAAAAGTTAGTTTTCAGATCAGCCACCTATCTTAGATACGTTTAAATAGTCACGGTACAAACGAAGGGGCAGTTGCATCAATTTCTTCAAGATGTTTGAAACCACACTGAAAGCCACCGGTTGCATGTGCAGCTGTTACTAACGTGTGCAGCTCGCAGAGTTAAAAACAGCTAAAATTCTTGCTATCATTAAAAAAAAATCTTAGCACAATTAAGGAGATACATATTGTAAAATGTAAGAGCGACGGGCGACCCGCAGCCTACGTGTTATTTTTCTGTCAAGTGTAAACACCAACAGCACAATATGCAGAGCCTTCATAAGAAACGCTTATTTCCTTTCCTAGTCATCTTTGGGACCGGTGGCCTCGTATCACAGACAGCTCTGAATGCAACTTTCCAGCCTCTGCTACCGAGCAGCCTCAAGCTCCCGAAGGGCCGGCATCTCACAGACTGGTCACGGTGGCTTGGACAGCATAGGTGACAGCACCGCTATGCGTTCCTGCATTCTTCACATTGTGCTCATGAACAAAAGCAGAGTACTGTCCATCTGCAGGGTGGGTCCTCGGCGGGGCCCGCGCGTCCCACAGGCTTCCACCACGTTGGCAGCGGTCGGCAGCGTCAAAGGGCCTGGATCATTGGGGAGCGGGAGGGGCACAATTAGTCACTGGGTATGGAGGGGAGGGGGGGACAGAGCACAGCAAGAGTAAAGCAAAGGAGATTGTCAGAAAAAGCCAAGGAAAAATGGTATTGCTGGAAGGTAAATACTGAAGGACAAAGGCATGCAAGAATATGTGCATATTAAGGTGGTGTCAAACAAAGCCTTTTACTGCTCAGCATCATGCACGTTTTTGCAGAAGCCTGAAGAGAGAAGTTGAGCTACGTCCTGTAGGTAATGTCTACACTTATCAGAAGGAAAAGCACTTCATATTTCAAAGCACTTCACAAAGCTGAGCAAGAAGCAAGCACTGCAGATGTGACAGAGGCCTCCCAGGCATACAGCACACTGCATTTCAGGAGCTGAAAGGGTTCAGGTGGCAGCTCTAACTGCACGGCCGAGACCAGCCGCTAGTTTTGCATGTGAAGGCAGGACGGTACACAAATGCTCAATTCATAAAATCAAAATCACAGCAGTGGCACGCCTGCTCCACTTGGAACAGAGCTCTCCAAAAGCTAGTTAGAGGAGAAGGAGACAATGCTCAGCACTTTGAAAGCTGTTTAGAAAAATACTTTTATGCGGGTGCCAATAGATAGAAGCAATAAGGCTTTGGGCACAAGCATCTCCAAAGCAGCAGGGATAAAGAATTTACTCAAACTGCTGAATTTCAGGACATTTTAAAAAACAGATCTGCTAAGTGCTGTCTATCTTGTACTAGAATCCTTCACTGCTGTGTTTCAAAACACGCTGCAGAAAGTTACTATCAGATACCAAAAAAGAGCTTGAAAAAAAGGGAGCTCTCAAACTACTCAAGAAATTCCTGAAACAAACATTCTCCTTCATTTTCATGTAAAATTCTCTATTTAGTGACCCAAACTTTGCTGCTGTTCATTTAGAGGGCATGTGGAACAGCCCCTGAGTTTAAATTCCATCTTTTCCTGTTCCCAGCCCTTCCAGCCCAGACAAGCAGCCAGTGCATGCGTTAGGAGATCACATGTGCTAAGGCAGGGAAGCAGAAAAGCATGTGGGATTCACAAGTGGTAAATGATTAACGTGCAGCGATAGTCCTCCTTTTGAAAACAGAGAGGATTTGGGTAAAGCTCAGCCATGGGTAAACTCAGAGTTTCAGTTTTTGTAAAACATTCTGAAGAAATGACCCACGAACATCAAATGCACCACTCCTCAATAGTTCATTAAATTATCTACCAGTTTCTCCAGCTTAAGCAGTTATGAGAAAACTGCATCCACTAGGAAGGAAAAAATCCCTTGTGTATTCACAATACATAAGCAGTCAGTAATCATTTGTCTTCTATCCTAGCTCCAGATAGATTCTTGAGAAAAGGTCAAAGTTGGAAAGATACACATTATGTTTTAGGCTTCTCAGCCTTGCAGCCAGTATTTCAGCTCATTTTAAGACCATCCAGACCAATATCACTTTCCTGTACTGACAATTTTATATGAATGGAAAAAAGAAAATAAAAACATCAGAATCCTTCCTGTCTGGCAGAGTACTTTCTCTGATCTGGCACAAGTGCTGTTGGCAGCTGCAGCATTAACATTTCAAATTAAAGGAAACGTTGCCATTAGGAAGGGATCTAATCTGCAACGCAGCCAGCATGGGCATCTGCCAAGAAAAGTACGGAAACGCACAGGGTCGAGACCTCACTTCTAAACCCCTTCAATCCAACCATCGACAAAATCCCCAGTCCGAAATATTTCAGTGCTCTCACCAGTCCTTGGCAAGCTCTCTCTAAAAGAAGACTATTTTTCTGACAGGAAGCAAAGATAATCCATGCAGAAACAGGCCAATTAAAGACAGCGGCAGCTGACAAGAGAACTCGTTAGTAGCAGACGGCAAGGCTTGAAGGCAGTACCCAAGCTGCAGCCCCCGCACCAGGTAGCTATGCTCCAGACACTGCAAACCTAATCCCACTGCCCAGCTATGAAACAGCATGTAGCTCATCTGCTGACTCAGCTCCAAACTGTTCTCTTCTTCTCCCAGCTGGATTTGTCCTTCATTACAGGCAGAACTGCCTCCAATAATCGTGCTACGGCTCTTAGAAACCAAACATGTACACAGCGCAAGTGTTACTCTCCCCATTAAAACACATTAATTGCCAGGCAGCATGTTTTCTTTATGGAATATTGCTTTGGGTTTTCTGCAGATACAGTTTGTATTCTTCCATAGAAAGGCTACACAGTGCAGCAGCTGGGACAGAAGTTGAGATCCTCAGACAGCATGAAGAGTGACAAACTCAGGTTCTAAATCCTAGCGGAGGCATACCAAGACCAAATCTGAAACAGATTGGCTACAGAGTCCTCTCTGCTTCTGAACAAAAGCAGTAGGATCTCAAAGAGAAGCAGAAGCCTTACGAATACTAGCACAAATGTCTGCCTGAATCAGATACCCAGGAAGAGTTGTTTGGAGCAGGAGTCAAACATTTTCATCAGAAGAAATAATGGCTGTAGCACACTGCTTGCAGTTAGACCAACAAACAAAAAACCAAAACCATTTTGAGAAGGCCGAAGAACAAAGAAACCAACCACCTTTCACCCGCCACCACGGAGGGAATCAAGTGATCAACAGGATCTCAGCACAAGCACAGATCTCAGCTACTAGATAAATCAAGGGCAAAAGAAAGAAAAACAGCGTTGATCATATATTCTCACTGAATCATCAATATAATGCAACAGACAAAGCAAAATTATCCTCCCTTTTATAATACAAAATCCATAGCATTGAAACTCATCAGTATGATTTGCAGAACTTGAGCACATTTGTCACTGCACGATTTATTCTTAAGAGGTGCTGAAGCAAATCAGATTCATACGTCAGTCAATGGGAGAGGGATCTTTTCTGTTGAGGGAGGAAGAGCTTAGGATAAGAGCTTTACTGTCCATCCACTCCATCATAGCTGCTCCTCAGAAGTCTCACAGAAATTAGAACTACCCTTCTAGGATCAGCCATAACAGGCTGAAGAAGGTCAGAAGTGTGCACACATCAGTTTTGGTTTTGAAATACCTTTGCAATATCAAATTTCTTTTAAAATGATGAATGATACAGAAGTTTACCTTCAAACAAATCAAGCAGGTTTTGAGATGCATCAATTCCTTAAAACAGTGCTCAGATTGCATAAAATCAAAGCTCTTATCTTTAGCTTGTGTCACTTTCCTCAAGCTCCCATTCTCCTTAAGACAAAGAAAAGATCAGCTTGTCCCTTTAATAAGATTTTCTAAGAGATTCAGCATATACAACGATTTACAAGATTCTGCATTTTATTAAGGACAGAGTTAAGTCTCTGGGCTCCATGATACCAAGCAAAGGGTTAAAAGAAATATTAGGACAAAAGAGAAGAACCCAGGTCTTCCCAAGACCTAAAAATGCTGTTCTGAATGCAGTCACTGCAGCCCTGGAGAAACTGTCTTTTGGTTGGCAGTGATCATGCATGTTGCCTTCAGCTCCCCAGACTACACTCTCAGCAACAAATCAGCTCTATCACCACTAACTTGACTCTCAAATTACGTTAAAGATACAAAGTAGGCAGTTCACTTAAGAACAGATAAAGAAACAGGCACTTGGATCATGCCTAAGCAAGCAAAATTCATTTCCCAGCAAAGCAGAACGTACCACTTCTTGTCTTGCTGGCTGCCTCCTGGGCTCCTTGGGAGGTTCTCTATTTCCACTAGGACTGGGGCAGAAGGAACTGCTGCTGTTAGGACAGGTAAGTTTGGCTTCACATTCCAACTCTTTGGAGACAGAATGTAAACAAGTTGGTTGCTATACACACTTCAATTAGGCAATGACATATTTTATGTAAGAAAACATACGACCACTTTTCCTTAAGCACAAAGCTAAAACAAGGCTGTTTTCTTGCATTACTTCCACAGCACTGGACGCCTATGCCCAATCTTTTCCAGCAGTACACAAAACACCAGGATTGGACTGAATTGAAGGCTGCTCAAAAAACTCAGTTTGCATAAAAGCAAAAGCTGGGCAGAGCACCAACTATCTGTTTGCTTCTAGCTGAGACTGTGCTCAATGATCAAATAAACCGGATTTCCAATTCCCACCAATCTGTGACCCCGCAGTGACTGAAATGCTCCAGAAAGCATGACAGGGTCTTTCCAAACTCCACGTCCTGTTTTTTGGTACTCAGAATGAGAGTTACCTTACTGTTTTCAGTGAAACAAGGCCTTCTATGCTAAGGAGGTACTGTAACCAGGAATCAACACTGGTGCTGATGGATTACTCCAGGCCTTTTGTATTACTTAGCACGTGGAATTAATGTGCTTTAGATACTAAAATCTTGTACATAGAAGTACTTCCTGTACCTATGAAAACCTGCATTTATAAGTAGAATAATTTATATAGCACAGAGATATGGTATATCCTCTTCATTCTAGGTAAGTTAACCAGCTATCTTGCTTTAAATAAGTAGCTACTTCTTCGCTTGCAGCTTGGTTAATTGCATGTAACTTTTGATACAGCTGGCCAGAGAAGGAAATAATGACATCCTCAGATCTGTTGAAATGCATGAAAACTGCCTTAAAAGGACGAAAGAGATAGGCCTTACTTGTGATCCATTGGTCTGAGTAATAACAGCATTGTTAGGGAAACTGAAAGATAAAAAAGAATTCAGAATCAGGTCAACAAATTCTTGAAGTCTGACAAAACTGGAAGAATTTTCAAAAAGAAACAAGATTTAATGAAGACCTTCCAACATTAAACATTCTCAACGAAAAGTCTGAAAACTTATGTTCTGGGTCAACTGCTTCATTTTAGAAGAGTAAGGGTACCATGTTAATTTGTTTTGTTGTTTTTGTTTCATCTGTAATTCATCTTTGTTTTGTTATCTCCTCTTCCTTTCCTGACTCAGTTCAGCCCTTCTGATTCAGCAGTAAGGCAGGGCACTTTAAAAGCAAAAATTGTATGATTTTTAGTTAAACCCTCAATAAAACACAACGTTGTCAAAACCTCATTTACATGCTATAAGTGTTCTGTCTGCTAATTAACACGCCTCTGATTTAAATTCCATACCATAGTTTGGAAGAAAAAAAAATCATGAGCTTCTTCTGTATACAGGGCCTAATAGACTGAATTATTACTTTGGTCTTAAAAGCAGCTATTCAAAGTTTTACACACAAAAGTTCAGCACGGCATCAACGATTTTATGCTTTTTGTTATTCTACATATTCAAATGTTCATGTTTTTGAGAGATTTAATAGCATGAACATCCTGTACAATAATTATGTGTTGTAAATCTTATGCAAAGCTAAGTGTTCAAGAAAAGATTTAAGGCATTTTTTTTTCCTATTATTTTTTTCCTAATGGTTCCAGGATCTTACCACTAATTATTCTTTTGATTGATGATCTGGACAACAGCAAACCAATATGGCAAACTGACAATTTAAATAGATCTCTGTCTAAGCTGTTCCTTGCCTGCTTCCCAACTTCGCACCTTCTATACTGAGAGAACGTGGAAGTTACCACAGAAGAGAGCAGAAATATTTAAGAATGCCTTCTGGGCAGCACATTCCCCAGTGCTGAGGTAATGCCAAAGAGTGGAACAACATACATCTTTCATGATGCATTTCAATTAGCAACACTGGAGTGTAGAGTTTCAGCAATAGCACTGATTGCTCTGGAGACCAACATAACAATGCCACACCTATGTGGAGATCAGAAGGCTGCTCTTATCAGAAGCAAAACTGCATATGGAGTTTCTCCTCCCACTCTCACAATGACCTAAGCAGCATGAAACTCATGGGAGGGCATAACAACAACAGCATGACGAGAGCAGTAATTAATCAGGCCGTCATACGTTTCGTGCAGAGTGTATTCAAGCACTCTAATGATAACCTGCATTAAAGAGAACTTTCCAGTGTCACGAAAAGGAAAGCCAGCAAAGGAGGGGACTTGCCTGTAAAGTCCCAAAGTCAAAGAGACCTCCACTAAAGCAAGTGCAGCATTGGTCTGACTTTTCCTAGGCTTCTCCCTTTCTCATGTAAGAAGCAGCCTGGACTGAAGGCAAAACTTGGTTCCTCCACTACCAGGGAATTCTTTTAGCCTGGTGTTCTCTCTTCACTGACGGAACATCGTAATACCCAACGATCTGGTTTCATTTCATACTGCAACTATAATACGAACTTCCACATTCAGAAAGACTCCAGGCACAGAAATGAAGCACCTAAAGGCTTCTCAGTGCTGGTTATGACTAATTCATAACTACCAGTATATAAGAACATTCTCAAAGAATGTACAAATAAATGTAAGTACAGTACAGAATATAAAGATAAAAGCACTTCAAACACTTACATATCTCAATATATTGCCAGAATAGGCAGATCTCAGCAAGAACCTCATGTTTTCACTTGATCTTTTCTCATGACAGCACAGGGAACTACAGCTTATAATCTGCAAGTTATCAGCAGCTTATAATCATAGCTAGTCTTAAACAAATAATGTTGCCCTCTAGTTAGTAAAATCTTCAATGTGACAGCAATACAGCAGCTCTGCTTCAAATAGTAGGATTTGTTTAAAGCAAACAAACAGAAAATCCACAGCAAAACTACAGTTAAGAGGTTAATGCTATCTACATTCAACTAATCTTATAACTACCTGCAGACATGCACTCAGATATAGCTGACAAACATCAAAGAGAAAAGTTCAGAATGCATCTTACCTTGTTTCTTCAAGTTTAGCAACATGTGCTGCAAAAGTATAAAGTGTTAATTAAAAAATTTGTAATTAACCCTTCAATTAAATATCACAGTATATTTTTAACATAGTCAAGCACTGAGTAAAAGTAGGCAACTAAAGACCAAGCGCTGCATGTATCCCATGTATAACGTGTGAAAAATAAAGTTTTAAATTATAAAAATAAATAATCTCAAGAGTAAACCAAAGATTTGGATTTAAGCAAAGATCTGCCTGGAGGTCACTTTGCAAGAGGGAGGAATAAGAGACAAGGTGAGCACCACATGCTGACAGGCAGCACGTTGTGCTTTGGACACAAACATTTTCTGACAAATAGAGATTACCTCCTGAATAAGTAAATCTAATTACCTCTGAAAAAGAAATCTAATTTTGAAAATTCAAGAGAAGCTATAGAAAAATGCCTACACAGAACCTTTTAAGGATATGATAATCTTTAGAGGAGATCATCACAGTGGACTGTACATCTCAAAAAGAAATGTCACTAGCTTACCTTTCATTTGTAGTGTCCGTCTTGAGTATCTTTTGCTGGGCCTCCTTTCAAAGGATGCTGATCTCCTGGCTTTGTTGGTCTTGGTGGTTTGGTATTCTGTTTTCCCACTAACAGTGCCAAGTGAAAAACAAAACAACAGGTTAAATCACTTTTTATGATGGAAAAGAGACACTGTTCACAAAAACATTACATTTCTAACTTAAATTCATACTTTAATAATCAGATCTCAGTTCTCTTAAAAAAGTCCCAAACTTAACACTTCAGAAAGTCACAAAAAAAGGAATTTTATGACATCTATCCTTTGTCCATTTTCCCAAAACAAAAAACTGAAGCAAAGACTTCTTAAACATTAAGCTGCTGAGAGAGCAAATTTTCCTTTGCTCACTTCTTGGTGATGGTACATACACAGACAGAAAAAGGCTGAAAATTCTAGTAGAAAATAAAACTTAAGGTAGCTTGCCAAAGTTCATAGAAAAAGACAGTAACAAAGCTAAAATAATAACATCTAGATATTCTAATTCCTAGGCAAGCCTTCTTTCCTCAAGGATTATTTTCCAGAAGCATTTTCAGTACATTGTTTTCCTCAGGACTCTGTAAGAAAAGGGCTTGTTTTCGTTTTTTTCTTTTTATTTTTTTCCCTGTAGTACGCATTACCAGGGTGATTCTAGTTGCAGTTATCTCATAATTCTTACTGGCCTCACACTACCCACCAAGTTCAGAGTGAAAACTGATGGACCCAACAGACCTGTACCGGAACCGGGAGCCCAGCCGAATGAAGCCTGATCTGCTTGAGCTTTTTTGGACAGGACCTCGGAGCCGGAAGAAGGCGTGATGTTCCACTGCACATTTCCATAAGTGTTTGCAAGCCTTGGGGTGATCCAGTCTAAAGACAAAAGTATGCTCCTGCTCCTTCCCCTTAAAACACACAAAGTACGCTAATGATTTGGAAGAGGCTTGAACAAATGAAAGATACAATTAAATGCAGGCCAAGTAAAATACTTTTTTTAATAGATACTAAAATTTGTGATAAAAGAGAAATATTTAAGGCAGAAAAATTAATTTCTTTGGAAGATTTAATGAACAATGTCTTAAGCTGGGAATGGCCAGCACCCTTAAATTTCACAAAGCAAATCCTGACTAACTACAAGTGAGAGACATTATTATTACTATTATTATAATAGAAAGGGTAAAGTCTATGAGGCTAACTTGGTTTCACTTCCAAATCTGATCTCTTCGAATTAACAATGCTCACATTTTTATCTTCTCAGCTCTGAGCAATTTCTTCCCACGGGAACAACTCTGGCATCTGTCCAAAAAATTCAATCCACTAGAAGTGCTACCTGGCCTTCTGAAAAACTTTCTTGCACAATGCACCAAAACCAGTGCATGGTTTCCAAATTATCTGATCTTCAGTAGTTTAATGAGGTATTCCTCTTTTAAAAACAGGGTGAGAAAAAAAGTGATTTAGCTTTTTTATTTCACATTTAACTCCCTTTGGTCCCCACAAAAAGTCACAACCAAAAATCTTGGAAGGCATCCGTGTTAATTCTCAAAATTTACAGATCAGGAATATATAAACTAGTACTATATAATCAAGATTGAGATGTAAGTAAACAGATTGTTATCTACCTGTTCATCATCTTCAACAACAACAAGAGTGAGTTTGTTCTTCTTGAAGTCAAGTCTTGTTATCTTTGGCCTGAAAGATGAACAGAAAAAACAGGTTATGTTCAGCTCTCTCAATAGCAGCTCAGTGAGAGCTAGGTTAGACGTGATGGTCCAAGTTCTTCTACCTTCCTCCCTGCTCCCTTTTTTGTGGGTGGTTTAAGTTCAGGCAGCAGAGCTTCATTATACCATGGATGGCAATACATTACTTTCAAACTTCAGTAGAAACTTTAAAGTAAAAAGCAACTTCCAAACAGTTTGATCTATCGGAATTAAAATAATAATTACTTGAGTGGAAATCAAACTTCCCCCAAATACCTCTGCATGCCTCGTCTTCCACAAGCACACAAAACTGAACTCATAAGGATACAAAGGCAGATCAAACCTTTCTAATGCATTATTAAATGCATTATTAAAAATCCCAAACAGCCTGCAGAGTTTATCGTAGATCTGGCTCTGTTTCAGAAAATTCCAAAAGCAGACAATACGGTACGACATAAATGTAACCACTTTCCTACCCAACCAGCAAGAAAATACCTAGACAACGATGGAGGGATTCCTGTACTGAGTTGATAAGACACACAAATAGTATTTTTGCCACAAAGTAAGTGTTTCTCTGCAAAATTTATAGGACTGAACTAAGTTAAAGTAACTATTCGTACAATGAAATTCCGCTCACCATCTGCCTGCTCATTCTCTGTATATGATAAAAAAAATTGGTTTTGGATACTGTAAAAATGCTTCACAGGTCTTGCAGGTACCCAGTATTCCCACTTCTCTCATGTTAAAAAGAAAAAATAAAAAGTGGGTAGTGCAAAAGAAATGAAAGAGTGAAGATATAAATTGTATCTCAATGCACAATTGGAAAGCTTACCAGAAAAACAAACCAATCTTTGTGTCTCCTTCAAAGACAAGAACTCCTGTAGGGGTTAGTCCCAGGCTGTAATCATTGCCGTCTCTTGCCTAAGTGCCACAAAATAAAAATCATGCTCATTTCAGTGTTTGACTACATATTCACATTATCCAGTGATTAATATAGCTTATTTGCCCAGTGTTACAGTTAAACATGCATCTGGTTATTTAGTGCAACAAGGATGTCCTAAGTGTTTCTGCATTCAATGATCTTATGCAATGGATTTTTCTAGATGGCATCCCTTCAATAAGACAAAATAAAGTGGAAAACCCAAGTTTCTTGATTTGTCTTTGTAATGAGGACTGCCTTTGTGCAGTCCTTCTCCACAGAAGATCTATTTTTATTTGCAGTTTTTCAAACGGTAACTGACTGGACTCTGGTCACTTTTAATTTCATTACTATGATTTGCACTTAGCTCTCAGTCAAAACACAAACAACAGAATGCCACACCAAGTGCACATTTCATACAGAGCAAATATCCTTGGATTTCTATCTTCTAGAAAAGCACAATATAAGGCGGAATGTTGATAGAAAGTCACATCACTTGTTACATACTTTAGATGAGTACTGCGCTCCATTTTTCTCCCTCAGAGCAAAACCTGTGTTTAAACTCTGGACAAAGCTAACATTATCATTTCAAAAGGTCACCATGCTGTGGTTAAACATACCTTGACTATGTGCATGTCTACACCATACATTTCCAGCCACTTAGCTTTGTTTAAGTAGTTAGTTTCAGCCTGTGCTGGTGTTTGCCCCCTGAAATACATTTTTTGCCGTTAGGTTGATGCCTGAAGAAGCACAGAAAGAAAAAACTGGCATATGAGGAAAGAGGAAAAGAAAGCATGAGAGGTTGTGAAAAACCTAAGCACTGCTGACCCTCCTTCACCTTCACTAACATGAAGGCCACTTTTGAAAGTTTTAACTTGAAATCTCTGCAGCAAAAATTGTTGCATTTCAAGATTCTGCAACCTCATGGTTTTACTCAGACCTTTGGGAAGCTTCATTTTTCATATTACATCCTTTTACAAAATATGACAGAAACACATTAGGATTACATTTTTCTATAAGAACAAGAAAAAAGCATTGGCAGTATCTTCTTAATATGTTCACTTCATAGAAAAATGACTGCAAACACTTGGATGGCATGCAGTGGAAAATCTTGTACCTGCATTCCTTCCACTTCTCAAAGATGGCCAGCTCCATCTCCTCAGTCTGAGTAGGCACAAATCTGAACTCAGATACCAGCTCAGGGACATGCTCAGCAGGATCATAGTCTCCAAGTTCAGCTGTAACAGAACAGCATTATCAAACAGTGTTCACCATAAAGACAGAAAATATGAACAGGAACTGTTGTGTGTCCTTTTCTAGTTTAGATACTATGCTTCTTTCTGTGTTCCCCCTCCTCTTCTCAGTCCTCCCTGAAATTGCAATGTCACCTTTTTTGACAAGGAAGTTACGGACACACACAAAAAAATTATTTTACTGTCTACACAAAAGTTTTGCATTAATTTTACAACGTGTTGTTGATAAAGCAGTACAAAAGCTTCTTATAAGATGAAATTATCAACATCCTTGAAACTATTCTTCTTGTAGAAAATTTTCAACCTTTTTGTCATTGATGTCTCCACTGAGCCAACAGCTGACCCAAGTTACAATGGAATTCTGTACTGAATTGGTACTTATTAAAATATATTCCAATTTGTAAAATGCAAAAACAGTTTTTAGCTTTCCGCGAATTATTTTTCCTGCTCTAAAACTTAATTTTTGGTTTTGTGACTATAAATCCATCCCGCTAAAGTTACTCTGTATCAGGGTGTCATCACACAGGTGGTGGTTTTTCTCTTTCCCTTTCTCAAGGCCCGCCATGTCAATACCAAATGGCTCATCTAGTACACGCTCAGCAGGGGCAAGAAATGATGCTACTTAGAGAGCATACTGGAACATACTAGTTAGTGGGCATGCTATGTCAAAGTGCAGCCCTCTTTTTCCACAGATGCTAACAAGTCCTGCTGGAAAGACTGAGTATGCTTAAAATGCTGACATTCAGTTAAGAAACTTTTACAAGGAAGTCCTGATTTTCAGAGTCACTACGTATTTGCTCCTCCCATTGATTTCAAGTGGCTTCTTGATGTTCAACTTCTATCCAAAAATTCAGAAGTAATTCTAACTTGGAACTTGATCTTCTAATAAATGCCAATAATTATTCTGTCTGCAAAAAGAAACTACGCATGTTACACGGGAAAAAGAAAGGAACGTATTTGAAAAGACATGGAAAAGTCAAGCCTATAAAGTATTCCACAGGTGCACAAACTACACACAATACAATGATGTGCCTTGGATATCTGAACACAGTGGGTATATTAACAGCCTTTTCGCTCCCCTCCTTCTCTCGTCTTTTCTTTTTGATTATTTTTTTTTAAATGCTGACAGAGGAAGTCTGTAGTTCCATAATAATTTACTCCCACTAAAACGCCTGCCTCTGTTGAAAGGAATGCTGTCAAAGCCAGCTTGGGTTCCAGCTGATTTAAATAAAGTACACAGCTGTCAGACAGCAAGATGAAAGCCCTGCTGCAGGCCTCATTGCAGAGGGAGGAAAGAAAAGACCAGCACAAAAAGAAATGTGTATATGGCCCAATTAGATCACTTAGATTTTCCAAAAAGTTACACACTAAACCCGTATCTTTAGGCTCTAACAATGCTAATATTTTTAACTACAGATTGTATTCTATCTATTTTTCTTCCATTCAAAAGAACAGGGGAAAAAGGTTTCTTTACAGCTTAACACCAGCTCTCTATACCTACACGTGATTAGTAGCTCCTCCCCTTAAGGGCAAAACATGTTTTGGAAAATATCCGTACGAGGAAGAACTTCAGTGACCTGGCCCTGTTACCTAACTCCGGCTCACCAAGTGCAACAGTACACTGCTTTACAAGATGAATGCTGCACAGAGAATTTGTGCTGCACAAACACATGGCACATCTCCAAATTCCCTTTTCCGTACCACAGCTCCACAACAGATTCTGGGATGTGTTCATAGACTCAAACTGGGTTGAATGAGGCCTCATTGCTATATCCTCAAAAAGGATATAACCCAGATATATCTGGAACTTCAAGTTTCCCCTCTTTTGTGGGTTTCTCTGCAACTACAGCAAGCTTCACGTTCGTTAAGATCACATCCTCAAGTAACACCAGCCACAAAGATCAATGATGAACAACCTACACAAGTAGGTAAAGGACACACCGCAGCTCTCAGGGAAAACCATGGATTAGGGAGTTCCCAGCTGGAATCAGAAGTCAAAGGCAACTCATTAATACAGTTAGCACAAAAGTATATTAGAAAACAAATTGAGGACAAAGCTGTTTATGCTCGGAACCTCCTTGTTCTGTTTTCTAAGGAATCGGTAACTTTCTATACACACAATCATCAAAATTACACTCGAGAGCAGTTATGTTTCACACTGGATTGCTAATATTTGCACAGAACCTGTTCACTGCATACCAGAAGGACAGGCTAAAAGAGGTAAGAAGAGTGTGTACATATAAATATAAATATATATATATATATATATATATATATACACAAAGTTGTTCAGACAACTTCATCCTTCCCCCTCACACCTACTCACCTTGCATATTGTAAGCTGCCAACTGGACGGCTGTATCAAAAGGACATTCCAACCTGCCAGAAGAGAAATGCCTCATTAAAACTCTTCTGGCACTATTTAGCAGACAACTCATACACCTGACAGTGAGAAACTACGAACATTTGGTACAAAACTGAAAAAGGATTAGTAGATTTTCACTAAACTAATGAGACAAGTATCAAGCTAAATGAGCACTACTCATGCAACAAAAGTAGAGTTCTAAAGAAAAATTCATTACTTAGCAAAACTTACTAGTCATCCAAATATGGAAGTTTAATAAATCCTATGCTAATCACTATGTAGTTGTCCAAAAGACTGTTTATCAGGAATACTTACTTTCCACTCAGAATATCCAGTTTTAGCTGCAGAACAAATAAATACCTGCAGGATTAAATGAGAAGTCATTGATTAACAATTCTAATGTGTCACTCAGTTAAGAGAAAGCAGTTAGAGCCTGAAAAACTTAAGTTTTCTACTCCTTACATAGCTTTTCAAGACAGAAGAAATTGCACTAAATATGCTTCATCAATTGGGTTAGTGTGGCACGCATTTCAAATGACATAAACCCCAAACTGGAAGTTGTCAGAAGCTGAACTATACACCTGCATGGAAAAACAAAACGGAGTATCTAAATGAGTCTCATCAGGATCAGCAGAAAAGGATGGGGATGCAGGTGACAGCAGGCTCAGTGTGAGTCAGCAGCACGTCCTGTCAGCCAAAACTGCATTTTGGGGTGCATTTATTCAATATATCATGACCAGATGGTCAAAAGAGGCGATTCTCCTGTTAAATTTAGTGTTGGTAGATTTTACATCACTGCCTTATTTAGTATTCTCCTTCTTGTGTAAACTGGGCAAGCATTAAACGAAAAGCGTTTACCCCCTCCAGTGTACAGCACCCATCTTCCAACCCAACACCACAGCCTTCTTTCTGTATTATAGCACAGCTTTACGTTAACAACAGAAGCAGTCTCACCTCACAGCTGAAAGCATGACTTCAGCAATGGCATCCAGATTGAATTCCACTGCAGTTGAACAGAAGCCTTACACAAAGGCAAAGATGATGTTTCCGTTTCAGCCCTGACGTTCACTAAGATCATTTGTGTCTTATGTCTGCTCATACCCACATACATGGATGTGAAACTGATGCAGGCAGTTTTTTTGCAGGTCCCTCAGAAATCCACAAGTACTTTGACAAAGCACTCATTATCCAAACCTGGCCTCTACATAAGGAATGCATTTGTACAGTAGTGACCCTGGATATCCAAAGAATGAGCACAGACTCCCAGTGTGCAGTGGGTGTGACCAACCTGTACTTATCTGCCACGCAACACTTGCAAACAATTCAAGCACACTTCCCTTGCTCAGGCTGTGTTACATGACCTCTGCCTGGTAGCATCTAGCAGGAAACCAGCAGAAAATGTGACCAAGCTGCACCTGTGGAAGCTGATGACAACAGTCTCCAGCTGTGTGTCCTACCATAAGATAAAGTGGAACTCCTGGAAAGCCATAGTATCACCAGTAACCCAGAGCAGAGCTCCTCTTCCCACTGCAGCTTCGTGAAACATTCTCAAGACAGAAGACAGGCGTGCTGCACTCCTGGTCTGGGGGATTAGCTAAGCAGATAGACAGGGTTTAAAAGCCCTCAGGTTTCAGTTCTGTCATGCTAAAACCTGTACAGCGAGGTCTGACTGACAGAACTCAGTCAAGACAGATGAAAATGTTTCAGATTGGTAGACAGATACTGGTCTGAACTTTTCCTATTATTATGATTTTTAAAGATAATTATCTGTTGCTCTGGGAACATAAATCAGGAAGTAAAACGTTCCTCCCAGGTTACCAAGAAGAAATTTACACAATTCTAACAAGAAGTTAAGAGACGTGAGTAAGAAGCTGCACAGAGTACATATGGTTGCAAAGGGTAATGCTACTGTAATCTTCCTGGTGGCACTCTGAGGGATTTGGCTGGAGCGCAGATCGAAGATTCACACAGAGATAAACACCAACACCAAGCACATCCACTTCGCACTCTTATAAATGGCTGGGGGTATGAAGTGTCTACAGCTGTCAAGAAAACGTAACAACTTTGTTTTCTCTCCAAAATGGATCATCAGCAGTGGTGACAACAATGCGAAGTAACGCTGTTTTTCACAACAGATTTATACAGCTGACAGATGGTAATTTGTGTTCCCTTTCAAAGCACCCCAAATATGTCTCAGTCCAACATGAAATGCAGCACTGTGAACGAGCATATATAAAATGCTTTTAACAAGAGAATTATCTGCTCACCTGACAGTACAATCCTCCACAGGCAGTACTGTCAGCCACCTCAAAACAGTGTAAAACAGCATTTTCTCTTTGTGTGACCACTGCAAAGATCATAGACGCAATGAAACATAACCAACCTTATTTCTACCAAAGCAAAGCCTGCAGTTCAGTGCTTTTCTGCATAAAAAAACAGGCAGCTAAAACTAAATGCATTCAGCAGAATACAGACAAATGATAGCACGTCAGTAAAAACGTCTGTCCACTGCATATAAACAGAGCGGCCGCTGGAGATGCGTAATGAAAAATAGTGCGTAAACTAATATAGCAAATACTGATACATTTACCAACAGCCAGGTAAGCCATCAGCTTTAAGGAGTTCTCCAAAGCACTGCACAACTGTTCAAAGAAATACCCAAAAGCCACACTTTCCTGGCCCTTTTTAGGCTCTCATGGCTATCCCCTTCACAAAATCCATCCCACCTTGTGAGCTCCTCACGCAGATTGTTGGGCTCTGACGAGTAAAACTTGACACGAAAATGCAGACAGTATGGTGGGCCGACTGCAAAGGAGAATTCATTCAAGACAGAGTTAACATGTACCGGGTGAGACTTTTTTTTTATTACACAAAATCACATCTCAAACACTGACTGAAATCAGCACTGTCCTACCACAAGGTCTTAAGTTAGGAATGTCTCTGTGACAGGGAAGTGCAGGGTGAAAGTACACTTAAATATACACACAAAAAGGTTGTATGTGTTACACATCAATCCAGGAGTCATATCACATTAAGTTGATGCGTCCTGCCAAGCACGTGAAAATCTAGGTTAATCCCCACATTTAAGGGCTCCATCCAAGAAAGCTGAGGATCTTGGCTCTGTGGTCAGTCCAATCCCTACACTGTACATTGTGAGCCTCTCCGGTGACTTTCCATAGCTCTGGGAAGCACGCACCTATTGACAATTTTGATCTGTATATTCCAGTAAATTTTTGACATATTTGAGGGGAGATATAACAGACCTTTCCATGGAAGAATCATCATCTCTCGAAACTGAAGGGTTAATCCAGCAGAAGGATGGTTTAACAGTTCTTTAAAAACTCACAGCCCTCTGTACATTCCTGTATCTGACAGTAGGAATTTTCTGTTGGTGCTTCCAAAATGTTTGTTTTACTAATAAGAGCACTACAAATCCCCAGAGACTTCCTGCATCAGACAGAGAGGAAGCTGCTGGACTAAATCAGCTGAAATCAGCTGATGTCCCAGATTACCCAAACAAGGACCAAAGACTCAAATAGGCCACAATGAGAGTTGTACAGTGGGTAATGACTGGAGTGATGGACTCAAACAGACTGAGGCATTCTGAGCTACTGCAGGGGATGGAGGTTCCAAGACAAGTTTTCCTATAGACAGGATAAAGATCTGTGGTGCTAAAGCACCTTCAGCTGCCTTGTCTCTATTTAAACTATAATTAATGAGCCTCTAACATGTTTAATTAAGGGCATTAGATGAAAGTAATATGAGCTGTAGAGGGAAGAGGTCATTAAGCAGTGAGCAGCTACACACTGGGTTTTGTCCCTGTGTTCTGCTCCCTGAGCACAGTCCTTTTCCCACCTCACAGTTCAACTCTGTGCCTCCTGCTCAGTGTGTGGTTCAAAGAGAAAATGGGAAGGACACTTACTTTTAACTTGCTTTTTGATGCTTTTTGTGTTGTCCAACCAGTGCTGAAAAATAAATGCATTCATCAATAAGGAGATCTCACAGAAGACAAACAAAAACCCCTGCATTTTAGTGAACACCATGTTGTACAAACAACTAGTCTATAAAAATAGTCTAATCCAAATCTTTTACAATTCACAGTTCTCAGTGCCTATTGAAGATACTTTCAGTCAAAAATTTATAATGCAAATGTTAGTAACAGAAACATCTTGACGTACCTTGTTTAAATCCAATTGTCAAGAACGTATCATCCATTTAAAAGCATTCTGCCACTATTTCTTTTTTCAACTACTAAAAAATTCACCCTATCCAACCAAAAACTGACCCCACACATCAATAATCAGAGTAATCCATGGAGGCAGAAACCAGAACCCAACTTTCTGACTCAGCTGCGATCACTTAGATGTGGAGAGGACAAAGAAAGTAAATATTGTTGTCACTTGGTCCTTCTTTTTGGATCACTCGAGTGCAGTATATAAGCAGCAGAGCTTTGGATGTCTGAACAAAACAGCCAGCTCCACACGATTCCCCAGTCTATTTGCAGCTGACATTTCAGCAATCGTCACATGGGAGGACAGAAGTTGGTTCCTCATTTACTAATGCTAATTCTAAGCTCTATACTAGACATAAAGGCTGACTATCTGAAGCCAAAATAATGGTTTAGTTTAGACTGCACATAAGAGCATGTGAAAAGTAAGCTGTAGATGGCAGGCCGAGAGAAACTCCTACATGTACATGCCATGCTTCCTAACACAACTGCACAAACTCCCACTGCTGAAGTGTTTACACCAGAAATTAAAGTTGGAAAACCAGCACCCAGCCAGCAGAAGAGACCTGCTTTGGAGGGCCATCAACACCTCGACAGCTTGCAGCACCTAAGAGGTGACTCAGTGCAACAGGAATCCTAGCACCCCATGCAATGTAATGGCATGGGCTGAACAAGCTGTCCTGCACCCCATGTCCTGGGTGCTCGCAGTGCCCAGGTAACACTGCATCACCACACCAAGCCCAAACGGCACCTCACATCTCATACAGACAAACTCCATAACTGGCAGCACGCCTTCGGTTCAGCTTTGTGCCACGAAATTCCGAGCGGGCCCCAAGGAGGGCAGGAAAGCAACAGGGCTATGAGACAGAACCGGCACTGCCAGGTTGTGGTGCTAAGTGCAAACCTGTTCCTGCACTCGGGGCAGGGCTGGCACACAGCCAGGATGCAGGGACTAATGGATCAGGTGCAGATCAGAACACCACCAACCGCCGCGCTGCGCACAGCTGCAAATGCCCTTAATAGTCATGTACACAAAGTAGCTACAGACAGCTATTTAAAATGTTATCTAGTATTTCTAAAATAAAGCAGGAACTTTAAAGAGGAATGAAATAAATATTTGTCAGCTCTGCTTACAGAGCCAGTAAAATGGAGTACTTTTTTTTTTTTTTTTTTTTAAGAAAATGCTATGATCTCTTTTTCCTATTCCACAAACTCACTTGCTCTGAGAGAACTGACTGACTCCTTCCCTCCACCGTAACAACATACACTTTCCACCTGAGGCTTGCAGGTGATTTAGACACAGGATGAGCTGAGAGAGCCTCTGCAGACCACCAGAGCAGCTGTGTGCCCGCCTCACTGCCCTTCTGCTTTCTCTCATCTCCTCCACATTCCAGTGCAGGCTCTGGGAGGCCCAAGACAGGCACTGAGCGTCCAAGTCTGCTCACCAGGGCTGCTGCCTGCAGAGCCAGCTTGGGATGGGGGTGCACGGCAGAAGGGAAACAACTGCTTTCCAATGGAGGGGAAGGAAGGAAAAAACCCACCTTGTGCATGGATGCACACAGACATCAGCAAACTTAAGATTTACTCCAAGTGATTAAAATGGAATTCAAGTGGACCTGGCAAAAAGATCCTTTAAGTTCACACTCTGATGAGAGTTTGTACAACGCAGCCTCCTGCTAAAATCCAGAGATAAGGCTCCCTAAATGACAGGCAGCACATGGAACAAAGTAGTGGCAGTCATTACTGAAACAGTCTGCTTCTTCAGAAATAATAATTTAAAAAACCAGCAACAGTTCAAGAAGGTAGGGCAAATAAGTTTTTGTTGCTGTTTTGTTCTTAATTAAGATGGTGAGGTTAAAACCTGTCCCTGTTTGTGAACCTCTTGGCTGCATAGCTGGTGCGATGCCGTACAGCCATTTCCAGCACTGAATGCTACAGAAGGCAAAACAGCTGCTGAAGGAACAGAGCTGTGCACTATCGCTCCATTAGGAACAGCAAGTCTTTGATGCTTGCAACTTAAACAGTTAGTAAATTCCTAAGTTCAGCAGTCAGTACTTCCTTACAGGAAACTTCTTTTCCATATGGCTATGGGGAAAGCCAAAAGCCCAGCAAGTTATCCTCAATCTTTTTAGGTGCCATCACTGGGCATGCTGTGCTGCTCAGCATCAGCCTGAACCAAAGCTGCTCATATTCACAATAACCTGCTCCCTTGGCTTCAGCAGCACTCAGATCAAGCCTGGCATGCTGTGAACAAACGTGTAAACACCTCCTTTGCCTCTTACTGTGACTATCCTTATCCATCAGACCAGCAATTAACACAGAAATCACATGGAAAAAAAAACAGTTTTTTCACTTCACAAATTCTTTCAACAACTATCTGAATGCTTAAGTGCAAAATATCAGGAAGAGCTTGTCTTACGTTTTGTTTTGTTTTTCTCAGCACATCATAAATTTGAACGCTGACCAGTCACTGAAGTTCAAAAGAATCAATAAAAGGCATCTACATACTTGGAATAGTATCCTTTGTATAGACATGATTTACTGAACATTCACTTGTAATCAAAACAAGCAGTGTCTCTCAGATATTTTTTTTCCAGCTACCTACACGTTGCTTGCATTTTAAGGGTTTTTACTTTTTTTTTTTTTTTTTTTTTTTAATATCTTCACGTGCAACCAGGCAGTGAAGCAATATAATTAGATTTAAATTGGGTAGCAGAAATGATTTCTTCCTTCAGAGCTAGCGGATAGCCCTGTTCACTATGAGACCAGACTCTTCTGCTGTTGATTTAGCAGGTCTGCTAAGTAACTGTTGAAAAGTCACTTTGTAGACCCTGCCTTTGTTTCCAGGAGGTTTTCTTTGTGCACCAACCCGCGTTTCTACCAGGACGTGCCAGCTCCTCTTTGCAAGAAAGCTGCCATCACAATTGCTGCTCAGTTCCTGAAGCAGTTCTCTCCGGCGGTGGTGCTCAGCTCTCCTGGCACAAAGCAATCCTTCCTGCTTTGTTACAAAGAAAGTATCCTCGATGCCCAGTTTAAACAGACCGTAGCTTCTACCGAGCCTCATACATAGCTAAGAAAAGTAAACAAAACTTCAAAACCGCTTTGTACCTGGTACAGGGTGTGCTATCAGGTACTCATCAGGGCTGTCTGGACAAAGCAACAATTCGTTGGACAAAAGTGAGCCATAAGCCACTCCTCAGACAGAAAACCTTCACAGGTTTCACAGATTGAGGACGAACCGACATTGCGTGACAATAAAACAGTCCGGTCTGGGCCAACAGCTCAGCACACAGCTTGTGCCACCAGTTACAACTAACGCCGCACAGGATCCTAGGAGCTCACAGAAATGCTTCAGATGCCACAAGTCAGAAGATCTAAAGCAAATTACATCTTTTCTGAAGAGGACAAATAGATGCAGTGGAGCCATTCACTATAACAATACCTACTATCATCACCTCTGACTGTGCATGCTTAACACAGCTAACGCGACTTTTATAAATATAAAGAGGTGTGCAGTAGACTGCCTTCTAATTTCTGCTGACAGGAGGTATGCATGGTTCTAAATAACATCCCCCTCCTCAGCACAACAGTCTTTTCCTCCTCAGAGCTACACCTCCCTGCTCCCAGCAGCAGCCAGTCCTTCTGGTCATGGAGTTTGCTTCGGGTGCTGAAGAGTCAAATGCTTTCTCCTCAAAAGAGGAATGCACGATTACAGGTTGAACGCAAAACTTGATCTCAGTAATTCTGAACAGAAGCCATCAGGCTTACAAACACACACAGGTGCACTAACGTATCCTAACATTCCACTTAAACACAAAAGAAAAAAAATAATAAGGAAGTACACAAGGAGCCATCCTTGCAGGCTAAGCCATGAGAAGACCTACATAAAACCATACAAGTGCATGTGAAAGAAGGGTGGGTGCCCATGACAAGCAATGCTCTGCTGCTGTTTTCAAAAGCAGCTACACTTTTACAAACTTAAGCTTCCAAGAGGTCTCTGTGCAAACTATCTGGTACACAACCATATCCTCCTACCTGCAACACACAGCTTCAGTTTTCTTTTGGCTTTTCGGTCAATATTGCAATTTAATATTGAGATTGGCTGCTACTCACCGCCACTTGTGCAGAATCCATGAACCTTAATCCAAAATAGTCGCTTTCTATAAGGTCCAGATGATACATGATCTGCTCAAACAGGAGCTGGCCTTTGGCTTTTTTCTGAAAAGACAGAAGGATTTAATGCCTACTGCACAATTTATCCTCTTATCTAAGTTATGCTTTATATTGTAGTTACGAAAGTAAGATGACTCAAAAATTAAGCTTCCTAGAATATAATCTGGAAAAGATTTCTCTCTCACTTTTTGTGATGCCTATTTTTCTGAATGCTAAACACACACCTCACAAGAAGCATCTGTAATATCCTTATGTGCCGTGCATAATTAGGGAGGGAAGATCTAGGTTGCATGTTGGGGGAAGTTCTTTAAAGAGAGAGTGGTGAGGTGCTGGAACAGCTGCCCAGAGAGGTTGTGGATGCCCCATCCCTGGAGGTGTTCAAAGCCAGATTGCATGGGGCCCTGGGCAGCCTGGTCTGGTATTAACTGGGGAGGTTAGTGGCCCTGCATGTGGCAGGGGGTTGGAGATTCGTGATCCTTGAGGTCCCTACCAACCCTGGTCATTCTGTGATTCTGTGATAATGCCCTTTTTTGGAACGTGTTCACGTGGACTCGACAAGGCTGACAGTGTTAGGATATAATTTAATCACTGTCCCTTTCAGGCTTTCCTTATCCATTGATAAGGAATGGGAAACACAACTAGTATCACTGACGATATCTAACACAGTGAAACATTTTCAGAGTGAAGTATAGGAGAAGTTGCTGTAGAAATTACCAGTTTGCTGTCTGGGCAACTCACAAGTTCTGAAGTGGATAGAAAAGCAGGCTGAATTAGGAGATAGCATTCCATTAGCAAGTGCTTCTAGTGACTGCCAGGAAACAGTCTGGGGCAAGGAACTTCAACAAACAGTACTTAAGATAAGGCATTTACATAAAGCTCAACTTGTAGCTGCAAAAAGCCACTGCATATGCTCATACATAATTTATGACAAAACCTTAGCTCCAGTCCCATGTAAACACTGCTTTTAAAGTGATGATCTAAAAAAATCAAAAATTAATTAAGTCTTTTAAAGAGAAAGCAAGTAAATAACACTAAGCAGGTTCGATACCACATGCATTTTTCACGGTAAGAACTCCTTCATAATAATACACTGGAAAAAAAAAGTACAATGACTATGTTGAGATGTACACCTCACCAAACTCATCCCGGGCAATTTTATCTGTTGATGTGAAATAAAGTGCTTTTTGGACATGAAATAAAGTGCTTTTTGGACAGCGGCAGATTTACTAGGCAGCAGAGAGACTCTCCCAGCAGCAGCCTTAAGGCAAATTACCTGCATGTAAAAACATCTCATCCACGATTTGAGTCAGTGATGTCTGTCTGTAAAGGGCAAGGCAGTGGTCTATTGAGATGCTCCTGGTGCATACTATATTCTCTTCTTAAGCACACAATATACAGATGGGAGTAAAATTAAATCATTTGCAACAGCAAAATTAGAAGAAGGCTTCATCTCGCACAAAGCATTCTGCACCTGATTTAAAACTAAAGGGTCATTTCCACCTTGTTCCGCAGAATATTTGAGATTCTTCTCAATTCTGCATGAAGTCACTCCTTAGGACTGTCATTAACCACTTAGCCCAGCCAAATGCCAAGGCTGACAGCCCTCCTGGGGACCGGCCCCGGAGCAGCTTAACTGGGAGCCGGAGTTGTGGCACACACCATCTGAGGAAGCAACAAGTGAAAGGCACACCTGCACACGGGTGGATTCCCTGCTGCAGCTCACCAGGATGCCGCTCTCAGCAGCACACCGAAGGTTCATTGGGGGTGGGCTCAGAGCGAGCAATGCAGGAGAACAGCTCCGAAGCAGCGGGGGGAGGTTTCCAGGGCCGCTGGCTGCTTTCTGACTTAAATCACCGAGCTGTCAGCACAGAATTAATTATGCAGCACTTTGCATGTGACTGAAACCCTCAGCTGTGCGTTCGGTGTAGGTCAGCAGAAGTTTCACACGCTCCCCGGTGTTAAGTTCAAACTCTTCAAGGCTTCCTTATTCCATTCTCAAAGATACACTTCCACTGCGTGACCTGGTGGAAGTTCCCCTAATTCTCCAGTGGCAATACTCAATGTAAATGACATTTTCACCTGGCTGTTACTTCTGCTCTTCCCTTTTCTCCCCTCCTTGCAGCAGGGCTGGGGTTGCTCTCGCAGGACAAATATTTTCAGCCTGCTTAATAGTTGCCAATGAACTACTGCTAACCACTCTGCTCCGTGCAGCCAGGGGAGCTGATTTCAACACCCGCCGTAACCCTAAGTCCATTAGAATACCGTACAGAAGGGTTTCAGTGCACTGTGCTCAGGCTTACTGAGCCTAGAAGGAGAAGAGTAAAGATTCAAAACACTGCTACCTGCCAGCTTGTTTTGGCAGAACTCTTACCTGATCCCCAGCACAGACCAATTTACGGTCACACATTTGATTTAATCCATTTCTGTCTTTCCTAACGTTTTTTTCTGATATAAACATTTCTGAGTTGCTAGCCCAGCATTAAGCCTTAGCAACTAAGCACCTGTCCCAAACACTTTGGGCTGGCGTTGCACTGCAGGGTTCTCAGCTTGGTGAAGAGCACACCAGGGTCTCTGCAACTGGCCTGAACTCATCACGGGGCAGTTCAGCAGAAAGCAGTGCTTGGGCCAAAACACAGCGTTATGCAGCAAGTCAGGAATGCTAAATCTTGGGGACAATTGAGCATCCTGCAGCACAGCAAACCCCAAATGCTGACCAGGCCACCCCTGAGCATCCAAAATGTCACGGTCTGAATACACCACACAAACAAATGCTATTTATTTACTCACTGTTTTTTTGCCAGCTGAGATATAGTTTGAAAATTTAAAATCTAGCCTGCTACAAAACTAAATTTTCCAACATCTCTGGCATTGCTAGATTTTCTCTTTAAGCAGTATCTGTGTTACAGAAAGCAGTCTGTATTTCATATTCACAGCCACAAATACTCAAGCAAGGAGCCACAAGTATTTTACGAGCTTAGAAAACCAGACTGGATTATTAAGTAAAAACAACTATCACAACACATCTCTGATCTCGCAGCCAGATCAGCACAGATCATTTCCCTCCACACAAGAAGCCAGCAGCACTGCTAATGGTTTGCTGCCACATTTTGTGGTGTTCCACACAGATTCGACTGCTGACAAGGGTGGATAGTGATAGGACAAGAGGAAGTGGTCTTAAACTGAGACAGGGGGGGTTTAGGTTAGATATTCGGAGGAAGTTTTTCACACAGAGGGTGGTGACACAGTGGAACAGGTTGCCCAAGGAGGCTGTGGATGCCCCATCCCTGGAGGCGTTCAAGGCCAGGCTGGATGTGGCTCTGGGCAGCCTGGTCTGCTGGCTGGTGACCCTGCACACAGCAGGGGGTTGGAACTGGGTGATCATTGTGGTCCTTTTCAACCCTGGCCATGCTATGATTCTGTGATTCCTTAATTTTATATAATCAACAAAGTACAGCCCTTTTAATCTTATTTTGTAAGCAATACTCCAAAACTGTGAACAGCTTGGCTAAATCCTACGATTCTACTGCGTTCTGCAGCTGGTTTATGTAAGACCTCGTTTAAACCATACTCCATGAGAACAAGGACAAGGACCATCCCCATGCTGAACGGCACGTAGGGAGGGAAGGAATACAGGGCAGAAAGCTGCTGGGGTTCCAGCTGAGCCATCCTCCCTACCTGGGGCTCACACCTGAAGGAGCTGCCTATAGGTAACTCCTGCCTCAAACTCAGGTTGGATACACAGCAGCTGGAACATAATTAACGCTCCGTCATCCACCAGAAGATTATGCAAACTGCGGGTTAATAAGTTAAGTGGGGTCAGGGTTTTTTTTGTTTCGTTTTGTTTTGTTTTTAAACAAAGTCCTTGCTTTCCACAGAGCGTGGATTTCCCGTACGCCTGCCGCTGCAGGGCTGCACTTGTTCTCCACATAAATCCATCCACACGCTTCTAAACCAAAGCAAAACCAAACCTCAAAATCAACGCCTCCATGTTTTACTACATATGACAGTCAGACAAAACTCACTGAATGCCTCTGGACATCAGGCTTCTAAAAGGAGAATAAAAACCAGCTGTAACAGACAGGGAGAACCACCAGGTCCCAACACAACCTTAGAATCCAAAATGAAGACTGGGGAAAAAAAGGAACTCTTCCATCTGCCCCAGAGGAGCTGTGGTGAGTTGTGTGAAGCTCACACTCCCCGTTCTGAATGCACCGAGGTGACAGGAAATAGCACACATAGCACCGAGACTCTTTAATCATTGACACAGCTGCAAAATACGTAGATTCTTCGCAAAGAATTCAGTCTACGTACTGCACACGGCTGTAGCCTTGAGGAATAGTTCAAGTTAGGCAATTTTCTGATTAGAAAGAAGAAATAGAAAAGCAGACAGATGAAGGGGCTTGACAGGGACCACAGATAAGACCGGCGGACAAAAAGCAGGGTTACTGCTCAAGCCCTGGCTCTGTTTAATAAATTAAGCTCAACTGCTTCATTTACAACAGACCCTTCTTGTTTCATTGTCAGTATTTGCCAAAACATCAGCCTCTGCTCCTTAAAAAGGCTCCAAAACATGCTCGGCTTACACAAGAGGCCACAGGGAACATGACTGAAACAGAAATTCAGCAATCACCAATGTAGTCAGCCCTAAGAACGGGCACAGTTCTGGAATACTGTTCTTTCAGTGGCACATTCTTCACAGAGCTACAGCTTAACAAGCCAGCATAAATCTTACGCCGTCTCTAAGTGCTTCTTCACCACATTTGGGGAGGCACACGGGGAGCCAGATTGGAGAATGGCTCCAGCTGGAAGCGGAACAAAATCACATTGATTATTTTTCACAGCGTTTTCTTGCCCGAACTTACTGCCCGGCTGCCAAAAAACCACACGTTTGTTCTGCCCAGGGGCACAAGGAAACAAGGACAAACGCAATATGGAAAGCAACATCTTCTTTCATTGCGGAAAGCAACAGTTGTGGCAGCAGCAAGTCATGCCAGCACCAAGTGTTTCTCTACTGTGGGTTAACAAAGGTGAAGCACTGGCTTTTGCCCTCTCCGTCCTGCCAAGCCAGATCTTTCTCCAGCTGTGAAGTAACTTGTTTGCTGAATGATTCAGTCTTAGGAAACACTTTCTGTTATTTATTCTTTTGGGTAAGATGGTTTTGCAGAACTGAGCTAGACAATAGCACTACGCACGACTGAACTGGCAGATCCCAGGGAGCCTGAGAAAACAAGGGCCCATTCTAAACCAAACCTACTGCCAAAGTAACAGAACCAGTCCTGGAAAATGCCTCAGCTCAAAGGGGCCGATTATTCTCACAGAAAGTTCTCGTAAAAGGAAAAAAACACCTCCGTGAGCACATGTGGGCTTCTCATTTAGCTTTAGATTTTAGAAAGAAACACTGTTTCTTCAGGATTTTGTACCCTCCACTCCTTCCTCTTCCTGCTCACAATTCAACCTCCAAATACAAGCAATGTGAGACACAGTCTGAAATTAAACATTTAATTTACTTCTAATTTATTGTATTTTAATCACCAAGGAAGTAGTGTGTCAGCCGCTGACAGTGGGCTGTAATTATGGCACCTTACTATGCAGATTTAGCTTGTTTGTTTACTGTTACTCGTGAACCTAGATGTTCCTGGACAAGGCTTTCTATTGGCTTACAAAGAAAAAAACAGCAGTGGAAAAAAAGTGACTGTTTCCTGCAAAAAAGAATAGTTACCACTACACCCTGACCTAAGTCTATAGCCCAGATGGGAGGTCACGACTCCTCTTCAGGCTCAATTTATGCTCCCCAGAGCCTCAGAAATGTTGTTACAGGCGCCTTCAGCCCCAAAGATTCCTACTCTGGTTATTTGGAGACACTCATTTAAACCCAAGTACTTTTTAAGTGCAACTCTTTCTATAAAGTGTTTGTGGGCATTCCTGGCCTCAAATCAAACATCCTAGGCACTAGGCAGCATTGGACACGTCCATTACGCTGTTTCAGAGATGAATAAATTAGTTTTATTACCTTCTAAATGCCTGTCCATACGGCCACTTGGCAAACAGAGATGCCCAACTATTCCTCCCACACTGTGTTACTCAGGTTTTTGGATACAGCAGGACACAACACTGCTCAGCTCAGCACCCCTTTGGGCTTTCCTTAGGCTGCCTAGCACTCAATTCTAGAAATGTGCTTGAATTAAGGGAGGAAGGAAAGAAAAATCATGTTAAGAATGGCTGCTCTGAATGCTCTTTCTGGCCAGTAGTTCCAACACCAGCACCACTGCTGTTAGAGGCTAAATCCTACAGAACTGCTCAGAAGGCCTCACAGACACACAGCTTCCTAACTGTGCTATGTGAGCTCTGCACAAGTCGCCAACATGGGACATGGAAAACCTGAGCACAAAGCTCCTGTTGCTACTGCTTGTCCTGTGGACTGAACCCAGGCGTATCATTAAACACAGACACGTGCACATTAAAGGAGCCTTAGAAATGCAAACCAGTGGCTAACACCTCACTCCCAACAAAGCACTACATACAGCAAGGGCAGTCTCATAGCAATCTGCCTTGAGGAGGAGAAGGAAATAGAATTCTTCTTGTCCCCTCCCATGCTGAAGATAAGAACTGCATCCAGGCATACACAAAAACAGCCCAACAAATAATTCCTGATATTCTGCTGTGTGTCAACGGTGACTGGCTATGCGCACATCCAGTCAAGAACTACTGCGTGCTTTCTAAAGATCATAGAATCATTAAGGTTTAAAAAGACCTCTATGATCATCTTGTTCCAATTGTCAGCCCGTCCCCACCATGCCCGCTGACCACAACCCTCAGTGCCACATCTCCACGGTTCTTACTGAACACCTCCAGGGGCGGTGCCTCCACCACCTCCCTGGGCAGCCTGTGCCAGTACCTCACTAACCTTCCCAAGAAGAAAAGTTTCCTAAAACCCAACCTGAACCTCACCGGCACAATTTGAGGCAATCACCTCTCATCTTATTGCTGTTATCTGGGAGAAGAGACCAACCCCTACTTGTCACACCTCCTTTCAGGGAGTTGCAGGGAGCAGTAAGATCTCCCCTGAGTCTCCTCTTCTCCAGACTGAACAGTCCCAGTTCCCTCAGCAGCATCCTGTGAGACTTGTGCTCCAAACCACTCGCAGTTTTGCTGCCCTTCTCTGGATGCACTCCAGGACCTACATGTCTTTCCCGTAGCTCATGAACACCCCAGAAAGCACTGATTGAAAGCACAGTGACACCTGGCAACACAAGTTGTGGTGAGCAATGACAACAGCCGTTTCTCCAATACCTTTAGAGCCAAGAGTTAGACTCGATGATCCTTACGGTGCTCTTCCAACTCGGGACATTCAACGATTGTTTTTGTGCCCATTGACTTGGCAGAACTCAAAGCACAATGCTAATACAGTAACAAACAGATACCCCGTATCTAACCCACAAAACAGCAAAAAGCTCCATCAGCTCAACACATGCTATCAAGCAGAATCGTCCCAGGGTCGTACCGGCAGGTCCACGCTGACGTCGGTGCCATCCAGCAGAGCCACACGGCAGGTGATGACCGACCTGGCATCTCCAGCTGCTGGGATGTGGGTCGCAGCCCTCTGGGCTTCACGCAGCCGCTCCCGCTCTGCGTGTCTGCGCATGGAGCGGCGCCCCAGCGTCCGGCGGAAGAAACTCAGCATCTTGGCTGGGAAATGCGAGAAAAGGCTTGGGTTATGTTGTTGTGGGAATGAGAGACATAATAATCATGACTCGAACTGCTAAGAAAGGGTCGGAAATAAAAAGACGTCAAGGATTGAAATTTCCTTGTTGGCTGCAGGAAGCTGGGTTAGGTGACTCTGTAAGGGTCCCTTCCAACTCAAGCGCTTCTAACGAAGCGCCAACGGGGCGTCCGTGGAGCTGCACACACCCGCGCCGTTCGGGGAGCTCGAGCCTCCAGTGACTGCCGGCGACTCCCGGAGGACGTGCAGCCGTGCAGGGCGCAGCCCGGCGCCGCGAGCCCTCGTACAGCCCATGGCTGACACCAAACGCCTTCTTAACGAGCCGCAGCGCTGCCCTCCGAGCCAGAAGACTAACCTCGGAGCTCGCGGCGTTGTGGTGCTCGCAGACCAAAGGGTTTTACACAGATTTTATCGCAGAAACCTCCCCCCGGCCGGACGGCTGGACGCCTGAGCTCCCACCCGCGGCCATGGCGCCACCTCCGTACGAGGCCGCTCTCGGCGCTCGCCCCGCGGCCCGGCGCCGACCCCCGCCCGCCGCCTCCCCTCAGGGCCGGACCCCTCACCTGGCGGCGGCGTCGCGCCGGGGCCGTGCGGCACGGCGGCTGCACGGGGCGGGCCGGGAGCGGGGGGGCGGGCCCGACAACATGGCGGAGCGATGCGGGAGAACCTCCGGCGGGAAAGCGTCCGCCGCGCCCGGCCGCGTTACTCACTCACCTGCGGGCTGCCGGCGGCGGCTCCGGGCCGAGGAAGGAACGACGCGACGACCACGGCGGGAAGGGACGCGCGGAGGGGACGGACGAGGCCACCGCCCCTTTGCGGGGTGGAGCTGGGGCCGCCCCCGCCCCGAGCCGCCAGGTGGTAGCGGCCGGCGGGGCGCGGCGCTGCGGGGCGGCCCACGAGGCGGCCGGGGGGAACGGGGACGGCGAGAAAAGGGCCGAACAGTTAAATTACTAAAGCACATCTTTATTTTGCAATTAAACAATTAAGATCCACAAGTAAACTATATATATATTTTCAAGTCTGTACCCAGACAACTATTTGTCAACTGAAATTAAATATATCCACAAAATATGCATAACAGCTTTTTTTTATTTTTCTTCACATAATAAAATGAGATTTTACTTAAGACTGAAACAAGACCTGTTAATATTAACTCGCATATCGATGCTGGGAACTGCTGGTTTTTCTGTAGGACGTCACTGTGTCACTTAATGGCAAGGAATTTCATTTTATCAAACTGAGGACAAACGCCTAAGGCCCTTAAACGCATACAGCAGCTGCAGTGACAAAAGCTGAATCCTTTTCACTTCGTCCAGTGTTGACCCATTTCAAGTTTCCATCGTTTCCAATCTGTCGAAGCCAATGAGTGGGCGCTGTAGTGTCCCCCAGCCCACCGCGGGCCTTCATGTCTATAGGCAGAAATCTGCTCAGGGGAACGGACCCTTCTGCCGTGCTAATGGGGCAGCAGGCAGCCTTACAGCTGAAGCTGTCCAGCTCCGAGGTGTCCTATTCACAGCCATCCCTCCTTGGGATGATGACACGGAGATGCTGAGAGCCACAGCTGAAGTGGAAGCTAATTAGCAGAAGGAACTAGCAAAAGATATTGCCACTATCTGATTGTTAATAGTGATCTAGGTAATATTCTTCCCTTTGGATTTACACAGAGTATATAGCACCTGTTACAGAAACAGAATGAAACAAAAAACCAACCAACCAACCAAACAAAAAAAGCCCAAACCTTACAGAAAGAGCTCTGCCAAACTGACTGGTGAAAATGGGATCACTGGCAGACGAACCAAACCAAACAGACCAACTTCTGAATACACCGGATGCAAGAAAGAACTTTGTTTTCTTACCTTACTTTTCCTGTGATGGGTTGTTACTATGGTGCCCCAACATACTGTGATCACTGCACTAGACAGTTCATAGTCTACTCTTTGTGGATACGCTCTCCTTAGAGAAAACAGCTTAATGTAAACAGTTAAAAGCCTTTTGCTTTTGTCTCAGCCCCCCGGCCCAGGCAGAAGAGGGTGACATCATCTTTAACTTTGTTGTGCATTACTTTTGGTTATCAAAATCCAAAGTAAAACAAACAAACAGATTTCCAGGCAATTGATCTAATGTTAAAAAGGTGGCTTAGCAGAAACATCTACAGTAAACGTAGCTAATCTGCAGCTGAGAGATCACAGATCAGTGTACCAGTACCCTGTATTTCTATTTGCACTTTTTGAAAATGCAAGCTTTTATGTTCTTACGACAGGAAAATCGAAACCATTAGTTGTTAATAATCTGTTTTCTGAAAAGCCCTCAATGACATGAACAATAACGCAGACATGGTTGGGAGCAGCTGAAAGCATTCGTACCGCGGTGTAACCCAAATCATCTCCGCACAGAAACCCATTGCGCATCTCTCTCCAAACCCAATTTATTTTTCTCTGATAGTTCAGTCAGTAGTAAGCATGAGATAAAGTGCTACTATTCAAACATCAAAACACTTTGAGAAAAATCATCCTTTAAAACACGTGATCTTGCTAAATATGAAATAGCACCACCAGCAAACTGTCAGCCAGCCCATGAAACCAAACTTCATCTTACAGAATACAGGAATGATGGATATTTTAGTACATTTATTAGGCTACGTGGCTTGGAGAAAACAAAGAGGACGTACTTTTTATTGAAAAAGGTGCGTTTTTTTCTCCTGAAACTCTTACCAACTGAGCTCTAAATGAGCAAGTGATGCTTCAGTGAGCAGCTGGAGCTTGCAGGTTATGCACTGCTGCAGTTTGTAGCTGGAGAAGCTACTGAAGATGCACACTTGTGGTAGCAGTTAGCACAGAGCTGAAGTGTGGCAGTAATAGAGATAAATGAGATTGGACAAAACATTGCATTAAAACAGACTCTTTTCTCTTTTTTCCTTTAACAGCTTCCCCAGTCACCACTAATTACAGTCTGTGCAATTTCATGCAAGATATACATTTAATCAATGAACATCTTTTTATCAGATTTTGATATTTGACCCCAGCACTGAAGGTAACAATGGAAAACTGCTTTTCCAGACTCAAGGTAAAAGGTGGATTCTAAAATTAGCAAACACATCTAGCTGCTGGGGACTTGCACAGTACAAAAAGACTGCAAATGCCATAAGAAGGGACCATTCCTGTCCTGTGTGAAAATCCTAATAAACAGATCTTAAATTTGGACAATATTCCAATTCCTCCCTTTATCCTCAGGACTGAGAGTCCTTCAGATGGCCTGCAGTAACAGCTCTACAGTTACAACTACACCGTAAGCATGGGACAACCCGCTTTTGCGTGGAGATTTGTGGATGGTGCATCTGTAGAGTATTTTTCACGCTCATACTAATTCCCTGAGCCACCAACCATTGCCCACACACCTACACAAACATAAAAATATCACATAGTTTAGCTCCACAGCACGCCTGGAGATCTGGCATCGCTATTGCAGGACCTTCTCTACTTCCCATCTCCCTGGGCAGTACTGCTGGGTCTTGGCCTCCGTGGGTACCACAGAGCTTTTCAGAAGCTCTCCAAGGAAAGCTGCCAGGTTCCACAACAAACTCCTCACATACCTTCATCTCCCTACTGCTTTCTCACCCCTTCTCCCTTGGGTGGTCCACCAGGACACAATCAGTTATTCTAGATATATTTTACCTATATGAGATGTAAGCTTCCAAGATTTAACAGAGAAACACAGAAGAACCTTCAGTTAGCATTAGATGTGGTGTAATAAAACCAAACTGTTATTCAGAAGTAGGAGCTAAAAAAGAACTTACAAAAGCAGTGGCTTACTGCTTCAGACATGCACACTGTTTAAACCACCAAATGCTTTCAAATTCAGGATAAATTAAGTTTTCAGCTCTCTGTATATCTAAAGCAGCATTTCTAAGAAGGAATTGGCTGACAATCTGTCGGTGATTTACCTGCATCTTATTTCATATTTAGCAAAAGTTAAAAATGCCCCCCAAAACACGCAAAGCCTTCTCAAGAACCTCAAATTTTTCTGCTAACAGAAAAACCTTCACATCCACTTTAAACAAGAGATGGTTGTGGTAGTTTTGAATTTGAACTGAAAAGGAAAAAATCTCGATGTTATACATTGGCAAAAACTCTCATAATATTGCTCTTATTTACAACGGAAACTTCATTATTTCTTTTTTTTTTTAAGCTGGATCTGTATATCATGGAAGAGTTACAAACATACTCTTTCTCCACCCACCCAGTATTTTTCCTATTCAATTGGTATGAAAATAATTGTTCGTCAAGTCCAACAGTCGTAACACCAATCACATCCAGTTCATTTCGTCTGAAAGATACATTCATGTTTTGTACAGCATGAAACATACAAAAACTTCTTCAGAAAGTCTGAACGATGATACAGATCTTCATAACCCAAAGTTAAATATTTAGCATTTTGATTTTATTTATTTATTCATTTAGGCCGTATAAAAATATCGTGAAGGCCATTTATACCACAAGTACAAACATCTGAGTGAATGATTTATGGTGCAGGAAGGCTTCAGCCTTCTCTTTCCCAAGCAGCTTTTGGTTCCCATTCTGCTGGCTTTCCAGAAGCCAAAAAGCCATTGTTTAACTGATGATCAATTAGCTGAGTTTGCTTCTTTCTTTTTTTTTTTTTTAATTTTTTTTTTCCCCAGTGCAGCTAGTTAATACACAACAGCAGATCAGCTTAAGTCAATGCAGAGGAAGATTCTAAGTTTGTATTCTCGCCTGTATTTGTAATCAGAACAGTAACAACAGATGAGCAGTAAATATCCCACATTTAATTGTGGTATAAATGGGTATTTTGAACTCAAACTGCTTTGGCAGCTTCACATAGCAATAGTTAAATATGTGACATACCAACACTATTCACGTTGCTATAAACTTAGTTTCTCATTCCCCTCAGGAAAAAATGGGGTAAATGATATTTTTCTTTACAATCTGGCTGTGAAAAAAGTGTACTTGATATAATGGATGAATTATTTTACATTTTAGATATTAAGTGCTGACTTTAAGCTTCCAGTTACCTGGCATCTCAGCTAATAATCTCATCATATGAAAGTTAAAGCTTTAAATTTAATACAGAAGATTTTGTTGTTGTTGTTGCAAGCGGCTTAAAATGAAACTGAGATTAAAGCTACTTTATCACTCTTTTTCCATTTATCAGATCCAGAGATACTTGTAAGATTCATTTTTCAGGAAAAACACTGATTTAGGCATCAAATCTAGAAATATAAGTAACAGGGCCACAGGCCATCTAGTATTATTTTGTATTCTAAAAATAATTAAAACTATATTTTCCATTTGGCATTGTGGTTCATGTGTATTACTAAGTCGTAAGCCAGGATTTCACTTTGCCTGAATCCCTTTTTACTTAATATTTCATAGCTGATCTCTTTCAGATGTCCACAGAACACCGTATATTATATAATTATTCAATAGTTAAAAACTTTAGTGTAGAAATTTCCATTCCAGCTCTATGCTTTATATAGCTTATAACAAAAATTACTGGATAGACATTTTCAGGAAACCAATAAATTAAGGTTTTTAAATAGAGGACACAGAGTTATGTTGTTGCAGGGCAGTCAAAGAAGTGACTGATTTTGTTTTCTTACAGTATATTACACCGGACACTTTGCTTCTGACTTGGGTTTCTCCTACACTGGAAAAACATTAAAAACTGGGACCTATCTGTGTCTTTAGAGTGAGCTCAGATACTGTATCAGACATTTGTTACAAATCTCATACCTACTTAAATAAGAGGCAACCCATACCAACTGGAATAACTTTGCACAAGCATGACAGAGGGTGACTGGGACCATCACGGAATTAAAGGAGTTGTGGGACAGCATCATAGTGCTTGCCTCCCTTCCCACCCTCCCCTAACAATTAGAAAAATAAAAGGCAGACCTATACGAAAATGGCTTGAAATCAACTATGAGGATTTAAAAAAAATACTTGGTTAGCAAATAATGGAATTAAATCACATCTGATTGTAAGTTCAACTTAATTATCAGTGCTATTAAAGAGTTATGTTCTAATTGAGTAAGACAGCTATTCTCAATAAAAGGATAAAACAAAGTGTCAGCTTCTAATGACCTACTAGCATTTCATAGCAGGCTGCTAGTAAGTTACTAGTTGTAAGGAATAAAGGAATGTGTCAGATTTTTCACGTAATTACAACACAGCAGCAAACAATGCTCATTCATTAAGTTGGCAGAGGTGCTTTTGCTACTGAGCGTAGCACGCAGGTAATTGTATAAGGAAAGAGGGAATGGTATTTCCATGACCCCTTGCAGTAACATACTCCAAGCACCAAGGGCCGTTTTTTAAAATCTGAACCCATTAAGATAAACACAACAGGACAAGACCACCCCCACAGAATCATGAGTGCCTTTCACTGGATGTACGCTGTAAGTCTCAAGGCACTTAAGGGGTTAAGACAATGCATGCACTAGCTCCCATCACGTAATCTTAAGTCACATGAATCAGAATACACCAGTGTATGACACACAAGCTGTGTCAAAGAAATGCTGTTTATTTATTTTTTTTTAAAAGTTTTTATTATTATTGTTTTCTTTTTTCTTTTCTTTTTTTCCTTTTTCCTTTTTTTTTTTCTCTTTTCTTTTTTTTTTTTTTTTTTAAAACAAGATGCTGGTAAGTGGGCATTATGCAGCTACTGCTGGGTTAACACGGACGCCAGCTCTCCTCTAACAACCAGCTGGTCTCTAAGAAGGGTGTAGGACAAAGTGTGCTGCATCAGTAGGCAGTGTGTATCTATCTAGTATCGGCAATATTGCTAATGTTGTAAAAAACAAAACAGTGAGAGTCTGTACATAGTAAATAAACCTAGCACTGGAGAAAGACCATGGCTTAGTGTATTTTTTCGTTTGTTTTTTTTTCATTTTTAAGAGACATGGGTGTAAAACAGAGTGAAATAATTCCAAGCCTTGTTTGTAGCAATTCAACCAGAAGCGCAGTATATGGCACTACAATGAAATCTCGTAGATTACCCTGAACACAATTAGTTCTTTCAGTTTATGGTTTGTTCGGAGCAAAGCACGAAAATAAAGTCTTCAAACAGATGAAGATTAGAAGAGTTTCAGAGACTGATTTTGTTTCAATGTAAAGTGCAACAGTGCTGAAGTTTTCAAAGTCCTTTGTCAATTCTTTGCTGTACTTCACTATCATTTCCTGCAAGCAGTATTATGGCACAAAGAATGCTGCCAGTTCATTATTTAGAGAACAGGGTTCCTCAATTTGTATCCTAGGTTTTTTGCTCTTTATTTATGTGGTGATGCTTGTAAAGGTTTAATAAATCCTTCTTCATACACCTTCAGAATAGCTTCACATACAAATCTGTATTGACTCTGAAAAGGAAAGTAGATTCAATTAATTGAAAAGAAACAAATTTGTACCATAGGTCATTCGAAAGCAGGAAAAGCTTCCAGTATCTCCTATCCTATTTTCTTAGCAGGCCAAGAACTGTGCTTCAAACTTAGCTTAGGAAACATGGAACAGTGAAAACTGTGTATTAGAATATCTTGTTTCTCAGCAGAACAGTAGAATGAACAGCACTTAGAAATACATACTCACCTATCCTGTTCTTACAACATTCTCCTATTTAGTTATTTTCTACCCTTCATTTCACTGTTGCAGTTTCACTGACAAAAAGTTTCCATATACTTGAATTTAGAAACTATAGCAAAGCACTTCTTCATGCTTGCACTACTTTTGGCGTGTTACTGGCACCTCTCTCTCAGAATGAGGAAAAACACTTTCATGTTTTAGAAGGCCCATACCCAATTTCTTAACATTATATAACATCTAACTGCAATATATTCAAATCTAGCACTGGCATGCATAGAAGACACCTTGTTTTAAACAAATAGTAGTTCCAAAAAACAAATAAACAAAACAACCCCAGTCATTAAATACAGCAAAAAACCATCCTGCCTTTTCATTTTCAATGCAGTAATTGTTGGTTTCAGATCTTAAATGGACACAGCAATAGATCTAACAATGCAATCATTATGTGCTGTATTGTTGCATCTAAATTAAAATACTTAAAGGTAGACATATTCATGTAGAATACACATTTTGCCTCCAGTGCTCACTAAATGAACCTTTCTGAACTCTCTTCATAGAGCATAGAGAACCACGCATAGAGCCATCTTGTGGGCACTGAGGGGATATTTCAGAAAATGCAAAAATCAGGAAAAGGCAGCAAAAGAAGTTGTCATAGATAACTCTTACCCCTGCACCTCCCCTTCTTTACTAACAAAGGTCTCTTCCTCTCAAAATATGCCGTAGAGATGTACAAATTCATTATATAGCCATCACAAAAAGCAAAGGCCATCTTCTATTGTTTCTCATGTTTCCTCATCTTCCTGAATAATATTTTTTTTTTTTTTAGTGGAATATGAATACTAGGACAGTGCCATACTCCAGATGACTGAGAAGTGAAGGCTTAAATATTTTTTCCCTCTGAGGAACACTGAAGGTGTCTTCAAATTTAGTTAGAGGAACAGCAACAGGCATGTTGAAATTACTGCAATGACTGACTAGCTTCGGGTAACTGTGGAAGAGATTTGACACTGAACTCAGTGCCTTTTTTTCCTTCAGAATATTTTCCCTTTAAATAGTAAATACATTGAGTAAAACTGTACAACCAATGGTTGAATTAAAAAAAAAAACTAATTGGTCAAAAAAAATGGAATAGCTAGAACTCTAAGACTTTCTACGAAAGAGAGCACAGCTGAGTATTTTGACTTTTAATGCACTTTTTAAAAATGTAAAGCAAACAGCTTTTAGAAATAAGCATCGTCTGACTGATACATGTTAAAATAAAATCTCTGTTCTAACTGCATTCTAAACCTGTTAGAATTCAGAAATAGAATATATTAAGGAAGCAGAGCAGTTATCTCAAAAACAAACAAACATAATCGATCCAGGGGAAATACTAGCATTTTCAAATGCATGAAGACTCTTCCTCAACAGAGAATTGCAAGTATGGTACTCACAGGTGTTTGGATCATCATGGCTCTTTGATCTCTCATGGTTCGTACAATGTCTAATGGATAAACAGGCTGATTGCACTCAATGAGACACATTGCTGTCTCCATAGTGATGAGAACTCCTGTCCGTCCAATCCCAGCACTGTCAAAACAAGAAAAAACCCTAATAAACAAAAGTGTCTGTAGTGTAGCTCACATTTAAGGGCTGTATCGTCCTTCCTCCTTAAGGATTCTCATGACTGATCTCTATGATCCCATACTATGAGGACAAAGGTTAGACGAGCCACCTGTCACTGGAAGCTTCCATCCTGCTTGAGAAGAGCAAAAATTAGTGTGGAACTGTCAGTATTCTGAAGAGGAACTTCAACAAACATATTTATTCAGGTCCATATTTACAACTGAGTCGAAAATCCTTAAAAACTGAATATTTAACTGTGAACATCAATGGTTTGTTTCAAAGTCAAGTTTTTCATATCCAAGAAATTTGTGCTGCAGTTTTTAAGTAGAAAGGCAATGTTCTCTCATATTTGAGTACAAGACCAAATCCATATTTTCAAACATCACCATTAACTCAGATTGTACAGCTATCGTTTCATGCTTTTAAATAACTTACTTCACATAAACTTTCTGTTTAAAGCTTAACTGCTCTGATTTTGAAGCATAACCTCAAATTAAATCTGGGCAAATTAGTACTTTAATCTTTGTCCAGAAGGTGGCATCAAAGCTACTGTGTGTGTCAGTGATGTCATGAACATGACAAGATATAAAGGTACCAGTTACACAAAATTCAGTGGCATTTTACATCTCTAGAATTTACACACATGAAATTTATATGTAGAATGTTACATTAAATGCAAACAAGAGCAGTACCTGTCAGAATCCTGATGATTCATTTTACCTAAAAAGATTCAGAGAAGGGCAACAGCAATGATGGAAAGTATGATACAGTTTCCATATGATATATATCAGGTAAGCTATGACTTGTTAGCTTGGTAAAAGAAACCACTGACTGATAAAGTGGAACACTGTGACATAGCAGAAGGTAAGAAAATCATGAATGGCAGGAACAGGGTGGGGGGGCTCACCATTTCTTCCAGAATAAGAATTAGAAACCATTCAGCTAAACTGTAAGGAGCCTTGTTAAAATAAAATCAAAAGAAAAATGAAGGTGTAGATGCAGATTTGCAGAACCTTTTGCCAAAGGACAGGAACACAGGAATTCAAGAGCTCAGAAAGAAAAAACAGGAATGCATTTGTAGAAGAAAGGCACTGGGGTTGTTAAAGACAAACATAACAGGTACTGGGACTTGAACATGAAGTGATTTGTAAGCTGGGCAAGTATGAGGGCACAAGCACTGTAAAACCTTGTTCTGATCTTATTTTTCCTGAAGCATCTGCTTATGATCACTTATGAGAACAGAATACATTCAGCCTTATTTGAACAACAACATTTCTTCCTTAAGTATATTTTTTGCTATACTTTTTCCTTTAAAGACAAGTGAAAAATGTGCCCTAGAAATAAAACCGATGAATGCTTATAGATAATCTTAATTTAACTTCAAAGTGACTCAACTTCGTACTGCCCTGCAATGATAAAGCAGGAAAAAACACTAATTTAGCATGAAGTTATGGATTTGTAAACAGGATAAAGATTAAAGTATCCTTTCAACAGCTCTGTGTTCAGACTGCCATATATTATAAAATGTTTAACTACTCTGAATTCACTTAGATTTCATACGAGTATCACTGAAGTAAATGTAACCTCAAGTTACATTTAAATTCAATGTAACAAAAACTTCAGCTTTTTGTTGCTTTACATTATCTTGAAAACTATTTCATAAGAAAAGCACACGAACATTAAATTTGGATAGAAATCTGAATAACTTACTTTAATTCACAACAAAAGTGACTTATTGCCAGAAAAAAAAAACGTTATCCTACTGTATTCATCATAACAACATGCAGCCTAAAACGTCTGCAGACTTGAGAGTGTTGTTTCATTGCATTTACTATCCATACTGTCTGCTACGGATTATTTGTACAGCTATTCCAGACCTTTGCAAAGTAGTTATCATAAGGAAAAGTTTCCTAAGTGTATTTCACCATTCTCCTTGCATTTATTATATAATCTATTAGCATAAGCATTTAAATTAAACGGACAAGACCTCCATACGGATTCATGGATGTTGATACCCCAACTTCTGCTTATTAAAAATGATCACAATTTTGATAAAAATTGCTTAATGTAAAAGTTGAGTTCTCCTGTCACCTGCAAAGCACATTATAGTTACACTTTTACTCGAACAACAAAGCAAAGAAAAACTATTTAACAATAAACGATTTCAATTGTGTGATCTAGTGAAGTTGAAAAGAAAAAAAAAAGGGGGGGGGGTACCTGCAGTGAACAACAACAGGTTCTTCTCTGCCAGCCCGCTTCTTTCGCACGAGGCACACAAAGTCTAGGAAATCACTGGAATCATCAGGAACCCCGTGGTCAGGCCATGCAATGTACTGAATTTGGGTCAGCTGGCGGCTTTCCTCTTTCTATCAGAAACACAGGATTTATTCAAGGTTAGTTCAGGCTTCAGAAAGAAAAAAAAAATAATGGTACATTTACATCAACTTGCACCTGTAATAAAAGTAGCTTCTGGAAGCTATCAATCTCTGTAAGTGTTAATTACTATTCATCCTGGATTTTCTAATTACATTTTTTAATTAAGAACAAAAAAGGCAAGTAAAAAAAAGTCACTCCATCTAACAGTGAAACAGTTCAAGGGTACAAATGCTCTAAGCACCAGATGTAAAAGTAAGTAGCCAAATTCTTTAGCATCTTTCTGTTAAGTTAGTTTTACTATGGTTCCATCAAATGACAGAACAGGGGTGAAGAGGAGAAAGACTGGACTTCCAAACCTTTGTTCAGACTATGTGAACACCAGTTTTGGTTTTGGATTTATCTGCCTCTAATTTTATCTAGCATACTCCACAAGATGCAAGAGGTTTTCCGCTCTCTCCCACATCCCCCTGCTCTAATATCACCAACATTTATCACATGCCTCTGCTTAGTGAAGGGGGCAGGACGCACAGAGTAAAAGCAGCATTTCAAAGAACAGAAGCTACCATACACCAAATTACTCTTCAGCATGGAATCATTTGCAGAGATGCCACCAACGGTAATAAATGAGCAACTGTCTCAACAGCATCCAGGAAAAAAAAATTAACTGAAAACTGAATAAAAGGCAGTTCTATAAACCTGGCATCTCATCTGGAAACCCAAGCAGTGAGAAATGAGTACCTGAACAAAATTCCAGAAAAAGATTTTCGATCATTTCTGAGACCAAAATGATAGCTGGTGAAATTCTGAGACCAAAATGATAGCTGGTGAAATACGCTGTTCTGTCTAGAAAGTCCTGGTTTACATCTCAATGCTGATATCAATTAATGAATCTCAGCAGGATTTATCTTCCATATATTTTCATTCAGTCTCTAAGCTGGAGTTGAGGACTGTTTACCACTAAAAAGGCTGATTTTCAGCAGTGATATTGAAATACTGCTAGTATCTGATGCTTTGAAAATATCAAGGGAATAGCACATTTCTCCACTTCTTTAATTACTCTTTTTATTTGTTCAGGCCATGTAAGACATGAGTAATACTCTTCATGAGAAATGATTTAATCACATTATTTAATCTGACTCAGTACCAATTAATACCATTATGGAAATCGAATCCTTGTAATATTTTGCTAATAAAAGGTTTGTTATTACATAGCAGAACTTATTCACAGTAAGTACATGGCAGTAAGATTAGTTTTCTAAAGGTTATTAGAAATAATGAGTTCTATTTATGCACATATGACATCAAGATGTAAAATGTCTAATTAGATAGTTTTATCTAGTCTGTGAGGATTTCACAGATTTATATTTAAAAATATACATTATGACGTTACCTCCAGATTAGTCAGTGTCATTTCTCGAAAGACATAAGCAGGATTTCCTTCTTCTGAATGGCAGGTAATCTGGAAATTCCCATACGATGAGCTTCCTGATGGCTCTGGCCAGTATTGATGGCATTTAACCTAAAGCCAACATATATTTAAAGATGTCTGTGTTTAAATTCACATTATTTTCACTCCTGCGAATTCCTTATGCCATTGTTCAGTAAAAAATATTTTAACAATTTTGTCACTATTATTGATTTACTTACCAAATAGACTACACTGTTTCACTACTGCATATAAAATAAGTTATTGTGGAGATCTCCTGCTTCTCTTTAAAAGGACACATGAACCAGCTATTGACCTTAGTGGATGATCCACTTTGTGGATGAATGCCTTTCCCTTTCATTAGAACTTTTTCTTTTTTTAAATGTATCAATAACTTATCTCATCTTAACACTTGAGGGACACAGATGCTGCTTTATAAGTATTTCTGACCTCATATAATCTCACAATCTTCTCAAAACACATTTATATGGGAAAAGAACATATAAAAAAAGAAAGTAAGCAACAAAAATGTTGCTGCAGGAATTAGGGGGGTGCAGACGGGACTTCAAAGATTTTTTTAAAAAACCTTTAAACGTGAATAAAAAGTTCAAAACCTAAGATTTTTAGATAAATCGCTTAACTGCTGAACTCGAGAGGTCATTTCAGCTCAAGTGTACTTTTGTTTTTCCAACCCACCTGGCGATTCTTTAAGAGCAGCCAGATTTGCAGACTTCCTGCTCCACTGAGACATCCCGGCATGCAGTGGGATAGTGATGTCAGAAGCCTCATGATCAGCTTTAGAGCAGGGAGTCTGCCTATGGGTATAAGACAGATAAGTCCTTTTATTTCATCATTTAGCAGCTCTCCAAAGAGCTCCACAAATGTCATTATTGAGGGGGTGGGAGAACCTCAGAGAACTGCTATTGCAAGTCTGTCCTTAGCAGATCTGCAAAGAAAATTCAAATTAAAAGGGCACTTGTACTGAAACTCCCTCTAATCATGTTCATTTGGGAGCAGGCAGCACCATGCTAACATTGACTTGTTGAAAAATGGCTCAAAAACACTGCAACTCCCATCCAATTTCTTTAATTGCATTTAGAGGCCTGATCTCCCAGCAAATACATGGCTATTAGGAAGTTAGGATATATACCGACAGCTGAACTACAGTCTGAGCTGATCAGAACACCCATCACCTTCCGTAAATCCACCTTCAAAAGAAATGCTATACTATGAGAAATTCCACTAAACTATTACTCTAGCCTGTCAATTTCTGTCCACACACAACCATTCAGCACTACTGTGAACGCACCAGACTATAAACCTGCTAGCTCTGGAATTACACTCTGTGAATCACTATATTTTATTGTTTTGTTCATCTCTAAGAGACAAAGCTATATAACAAATGAGACTATGAAGAAAAAGCTATAGCTTTAAAAACCAAATAAAAACACCTTAAGGTTTTTTACAGAACCATTTGTAATTATTTCTAGTAATCTGTAACTCTCCATTTCCTTTTTTTTTTTTTTTTTTAAATGAAAAAGACTGAAAGGACAATGATTCCTCTGCCAAGTAAACAGATGTTCAACTCTTCTCAATGTATGAATTTTATTATTTTTTTTTTTAATTTCAACCTTATTAAGGATTCCCTTAAGCACAGCCATTCAGATGTGCTCTCAGCAGTACAGAGCTCCATTGGGCTGCATTAAAATTCATCTCTACATATGAAAGAATTAATTACAAAAACTGATGACATTTCTTAGTTTCCTCATTCAAAGAAGAGAGAAAAAGACTATTCTGACAATAGAGTCAAAGCAGTACGTACAAACTATTTTAAGAAATACTTGGACTTCAGTACATCTCAGCACCAAAGTTTTCATTAAGCTATTTTAATGATATCAAAAGGTTTAAAATGTAAGAACAATAATCACAACACCATTAAGAATGCACTGCCCTTATGAAAAGGGTTGTAGTACACTGTAATATTATCTTCCACTTATCTTTTAAAGAGCAATCATCAACAGATTTTTATTATGCAAGTGGTATTGAAGAGAATCTTTTACTTACCCTGCCCCGTTCAACTTGAGTTGTTAACATTACAACCATAGATGAGCCTTGCTCCCAAGTCATCTGCCAAAAATCAGGACAAGTGTTCGGCAATGGACCTTGACAGGCAATGTACTGGTTTATTATTGTGGAAGAAGGGATTTCCATCTAAGAGAAGATAAAATGATTGTTTTAATTCTTGCATTCGCCATGAGAATGAATATCTGTCAGGCATCGGTGTTCAGTGACTAATACAATTAATAGAAGTATCAGTACATGAAATACATTTATTTTAAGTCAGTCGTTTTAAAGAGTATTTATCAACTGGAAGTTGACACAATTTGACACTCAAAATTAATGCAAGGAACCATACACATGTTTGGGAGCATGTAAGTGAATTCACCAACAGTTAATGGTTGAAAATTAAAAGGTAAGAAAATGTCATTCTTTGACTTTCTGACACTAGTTTTTAAACAGTAATTTTGGAATTTAACATCTGTGGTTTTTTTGGTGCTGGTGTTTCTGTGGTTTTGGTTGTTTGGTTTTTTTTTTTGTTTTTTTTTTTGTTTTTTTGTTTTTTTGTTTTTTTTACACAGAGGGAAGTAAAGTAGGAGGAGGAAAGTACTTTTTTGTTGCTACTGACAATAAGAAGTAAATAAACAGATGTTAATATATGCTTCTAGATTAGACTTTTCTGGTGTTGACCACTACTGCCACATTGGCAATCCATTAAGAAGAACGCATTACTCCGATAGACAGCTATTTTTTCCGAGGGTTTTTTTGCATGTTTATTTTGATTTAGAAAGTATTTGCCACCAGGCATTAGTAAATAAGTAAACCTACAGTACATTTCTAACCATCCGATTACTGGCTTATTATTCTAGCCTGAGCTAGGTCACAGAAAATTTATTTTCTGTAAATTAAAGTCCTCCATTGAAAAGTTGAAAATTACTTTATGTCAGAAGCAATTTTTAGAAGCATTACTCACATTTATATAATTTGCATTGATGTAATCTTCATTACTTTTTAAAATAACCCGTGTAGCATCATCTGAAAAAAATTTTTAGAAAAACGTTACTTATTTACTAACTGCAGTAAAATACTTTTAGAACACAAACACACAAATACTTACAAGGCGAAATGTCTCTGTATCTATTTTTGGAAATGTTTTGAGGTAATCTGGCACAAGACATTGTCATTCCAGGCTTTTTCCTATACAGTTGCTGAAGACACAAAAGAAAAAGAAAAAAGAAAACAGACGAGATCATAAGAGATGCAAAATACCTGTCAGTATGTGCCTTGAAATACTTTTTAGAACATAAATTATTAAACAAAGACAGCTTTAAGAAACATGGAAATATTTTTTTCAAAACAAAGCGCTATGAATTATTCTATGGGATCACTTCATCACATCCATACATTTCTTGACTCAAAGCTACACACTGAAGCCATTTATAGAACACTGTTTTGCAAAACTGTAACTTCCACTGGAGGAGCTTCCTGTCTGAACCTATGCAATGTAATATACGAGGCATGTATAACGCAAAAAGGATTCTAGGTGTAAGAAGTACATGTTACCAAAGGCCTTATTGATATACATTGCAATACATAACTTTAGGTCTCTGGTAAGGAATTCGTGCTGCGGTGTTTTATAAACCTAATTCTTTCTGCTTTTAGTCATATGATCTCATGTGTTAAAGAAGATGGAATATTATCAAAGCACAAGTTAGTGTTAAAGAAAAACTGCAAGTATCAGTGCCTTAGGAGACCATGGAAAGGGCACTGTTCTTTTCAAGTATGTCAAAAAATTAACTATTTATGAAGACTTCTGTTACATGTAAGATTAGAGCTGTGTTTTCCATTGCTAATTTTACATTTGCTCATTGAAATTGTCCATTAAATGTCAGAAGTTCAGCTGTCACAGCCTCTACATTGACTTTGGAAAGAACGAAGATCTGAGTATGGAACAGGACTTTTGGTATGCATTTTTCAGTCTTCATTCCTATAAAAGTATTATATAAGCATAGGTCCCTGACAATCATAAAAAGATGCAAGCAATCAATAAAGATATTAAAACTGAAACAATTTTGAAGTGTATTTGGATCAGTTATTCTATGCTGTAACTCTGCTGTGTTTCTCTGCAAGGCTTGATTTTTTTTTTTTTTTTTTTTTCCTCTGAAAGTGTTAAATCAAATATTTTCCTAAAAGATGCTGGCTATACTGAAATTTGACTGACATTTTGTTTAAAATTATTACTTATCCCAAAAGAGTTGGAACTTGCACACAGCTAGCTTCAGGTAATGCAGTACTCACATCAAATTGAGCTAAAACAGTTCCAGTGATAAGCCCCTCTGCTAGCTGAATCATGGATTCTCTCAGAGCATTATCATCTTGATGGACACCATCAAGTGGAGATTTCTCAGGGATGTATTGGAAGTCAGGTTCACTTTCCAGCTTCTCTTCCACAACATCGTAGACAGCTGTAACAAATACAGTTATGGAGGTTTTAGATAGATGTCTTTAAATAAAATTAATTAAATGACCTAATTTTAGTTGTATGATAAATCATCAAAATAGACATATTCCTCCTGTAGAAAAAATTGCATTTATTAACACAGTGATTTTAAGCCCCACTAGCACAGGCGTACAGGCTTTACTGACTACTACTATCCAGGACATAACTATTGTGGTTTAATTGTCATTTTAAGTAGAAGTATTTCATTGACTGTTGAAATTTTGATCAAACTTCCTGTTACCTGCTACCTTATCTGGTGCATTCCTTAATCCCAGATCCACACATTACACCTCTATAGTTATTACAGTTGTATTTCTGTTTTTTCAGTTTGAACAATTTATTCTTTTAGCCCTCTGTAAATAGGGCAAGACACATAGATCATCTCCAGAAATAATGGCACTGCTACATGCCATAACAACACCATCAATGCTACGCACTTGCTTGGTCTATAAACAAATTGAAAAACAATATGAATCATCAACTATACATAACAAACATATGCTGTCATAAAGTTTCTCTTTAACCAAAATCACATAACCTTGAAGGAGAGATCTGGCAACTCCTCACTTCTACAACTCGAATATTTTTATCCGGAATACAAAGATAACCAACATAAGAGGATACTGATTTAGTAAGCTGGTAAACAGAACTAATGATTTTATCTGGGAAAAAAAAAAGTAAACATACAAAAACTGCAAGAAAACTTGCATACAGAACAGGAGCACACCGAACTGGGAAGCATTAATCAGTGAATACAGGAAAAAATTGTTTATGACGTTATATTACATTTCGATTATTCTGATTGAGCATCATTATTTTTCATTTTGCCCTTCTTGTGTAACTGTATTATAACTGGGATGCTGAGTAGAATTAAACCCAGTGACCACCTGCTGGCAACACTCCAAGAGTGCATGAATATATTGCACAAGACTTTAGCACTTTCTTCTATTAAGTCTCATCAAGCAGAAATCTAACCAGTTGTTCTGATTTATTTTAAGAACATATGGAAGGATTTTGCATATATGGAACTCCAGAGTCATTCAAACACTGGGTTACTGTTTTTCTGTGGTTTTGATCTTCTTTTTTCTTCAAAGGAATAACTGAGGGTCGCCTCAGAAACTGCATTCAATATGCATACAGTTTCTTGGACTTTTGTTTAACATCAATGACAATTACAGTAGGATTTAAATCAGCTATACCTAGTTATGCACAGCTTCTCAGAGTCCATACTCAATTAAAATTTGTACAGTAGGTTGTGTTGCTGCACTTCCATTGACAAGTTATTGCTAAGAGATAAGCATTCGATCTTAGGACACAAAATGAAGATTAGCAAATTAAGATGCCTTTTTTGTTTGTTTGCTTTTTGTTTTAGTTACAAATCACTCACCATTGGGTCGAACAAGGAGCACAAGTTCCCCTGAGTGCCTCTCACAGCTAGCTTTAATAAACATAACAACTTGATCATGGGTATGTTCTGCTATATCCCTGCCATTGATCAGTACAACCTGGTCTCCTTCATTCAAACGAGGAACACAAAGATCAGCCTGCAGTGTTAAAAAACAAACAAAAAAAAGTGTGTAAAATGAGCTGTTTCCAAGTTTCCACCTTAACATAGCAACTTTATCTATATTCATCTAATTTGAATCCTACAGCCAAGTTGCTATGGTTGCTGCATTGTATTCAGAAAACAAATCTGAGTGTTGCACTATACATGAGATGGTGTCATTCCTTCAAACACTCTGATTTGTCACTGGGAAGAAACTGTCATTTTAACATATCTTCAGTAGCTGTTACTCTGCTTCTTCCATTAAAGTAGAAGGCTTAGTTGAGCATCCCTTTCTGAATTTCATATAGACAACCAAAAAAGCAGGATCTTCTTATCTTAGAAGGGAAGAGAGTAAATTGTCCAAATCAATTTCATAAGCTTAAATGCTTCAGTTATGAAATACTACAGTTGTAATGACAAAACTAAGGCAATGACCAAAGACAATGCACAAGTCTAAATAATCCCAGAAAGACGAACAAACTAATAAAAATAATAATACCACAGTTCTACCATGAAATGTAACAACATATTTTTTAAAATGTTAGCAAAGAGATGGTCAGCTTTACTCTAAAAGGCATAAGCAGAGCTGGCTTCAATCAGCTGAATACCAGATCAGTATTTCTGGCAATCAACTTGACAGAACATTGTGCCTACTTTGAAGGACACTACTGATTGTCACCAGTAACAACAGTCAGACCTGATGAATGATTGATGATGCCCAATTTTAAGCTAAGTCATGGTTTTATTCAGCACTGTCACTTGAATAAGAGGTGTCTGCGTTTGCTGTTTTAGTTATTTTTAACAGAGAAGTCCACATGTAATTCCTATGGAATTATATTAATGACTATACTAAAAATCGGCAAGCATAGGCATTTTTAGGATGACAGCAATGCATACTGAACATCTGCAGATCCAATTTTCTGGCAGCAAAATAAGCAATTTTTCTGAGGATTAAAGAATTTTTATTTTATATCTTACACAGACCTAAGAAATAACTACCAGTTTTGAGCACATACTTCAAAGACAAACATAACAACTAGTTTGAATTTCGGTAACTTACGGGTGTTCCTGGAGCTACCCTGGACACTATTACTGGCATCTTCTGATCATATCCACCCTTTAAAAACAAATTTCACTTTGTCACAAATCATAAAAGAAATCAGAAAATGAACTTAAGAAACACAAAACAGAAATAGGTGACTGTACCTTTACATTGAAGCCAAACCTTCCGTTTTCATCTGGTTTCATTCTGATCATAACAAGATTGTCATGGGGAACACCACCATTGGGCTAGTAAAAGCAAACAACATAGATATCTATTACTACGTTCTGTGTTCAAAGGTAGCATAGTCTTCGAGGATACTGTATAGAATAATTTTTCCTATTTTGCATAAAGTAATTGCTATTAGACACTTGAGAAAACATCAAATAACACAAATACCTTGCTTGAGTTTTGCATAAAAAGAAAAAAGAATTATACACCTGAAATCTTGGACACAAATTACAAGTCTGTTCTGTCAAAGCAAACTCAAATAAGAATAATAATAGAACAAACAGGCTTCAAACAGTCCTAAGAAAAACAAATTACTAAGTGGAAATAATTTAAATTCATTTAAATTACTTAAATGAATCTTAAGACAGCAGAGAAAAGCCTGTAGTAAAAATGTGATATATTATTACAAAAAAGAGAGAAGAAAATTGAGGTGTTTTTTTTTCCCCCCCTAACAACAGCAATATGATGGTAGTAAGCAGGAATAATTTCAGAAACAAATCTTGGTTCTATATCCCCTGTCCTATTTCTTCCACAGTGCAGTATTAGTTTTGTCAACCTCTGGCAACTTGAGTAGGGTTTTTTGGTTATTTTATCAGAAAAACCTTGTCATGGGATCCACTAATATACTGGGGATGCTACTTGCATAACTTGGCAAAATCAAATTATTGTCATTGAAATTATTCTTAGTTTGTTCCACATTACTATTTATTTCACAAGCTGAATACCACCCAGTATTTTTAATAATACTTCATCATCCAAACCATGAAGACACTGGTTTGGACTAGATGATCTTGTAGGTCCTTCCCAACCTTGTGATTCTGATTCTATGACATATAAGCTTCATTGACATTTAACAGCATCGACTACACAAAGTATAAGATTCATATTCAGGGAGGAAGAAAAATCATCAATTTATTAAAGGAAAGCAAGTATTCCTAAATGGTATAAAAGTTCAAAACAACAACAACAACAAAAACGACTTGGTTTCACATATTTTGTGCTTTTAATTAAAGTAAAACCACTCCACACCTTCCTCTAACACATTCGTAGCAATGAAAAGATACAAATTTGGGGAATGAAAGTAGCAGCCTAAGATATGTTGATGAGAAGGTTATTGTTCATTCTGCACAAGAACCAAGGTGTGGCAAGATTTGTGCCATTCCATTCCTCAGATTAAAAAAAAATAATTACTTCCCACTTTAACAAGCAATTTTGTGGAGCATTTTATAATGAAAAATCCAGAGAGAAAACTACATATCATCATTAACTTGTCTAATTGAAAAGACTCCTGACCACACCTGTTTGAAAACATGTCTGCATATTCTCAGACTGGATACTTAAGGACTGCTGGTAGAAGAAAAAGCTGCCATTTCCATACCTATCCTGCTAAAGTATGGACTCTCCCTATTTAAATAGGCAAAGGAAATCAGACAGTTTAATGAAGTCAAAATGGTGAGGATTATCCTTGAGATATTTGAGATGGAGCAACAGAAGAGATTTCAGTGGTACAGGAACCTGAGGTGCATTCTGGATAGAAAAAAACCCCACACTCTAAATCCTAAATTTCTAATTTCACAAAATGCAAGAGTCATGCTACGTTCTTCTTTCTCTAGGACCCAAAACAAAAAGCAGTCAGACTAAAATATATCTTCAACTACAAGATATGCCTTAAGAAGAGCAACAGGAATGTAACTGGTTGGCCCTTAGCAAACAATCACAGTGACAAGGCACACGGAAAAAGCAATCTCATTCTGCAAAACCAACACAGCTGTGTGAGAACTAAAGGGAGTTCCAAAAAAAACCAAAAACCACACTATTGAAAGTTATTTTTGTCAATTTGGTGCAGATAACTGAATACCAGATGACTTGATGAGTAGTTGTTTTTCAAAACACAACTTCACTATGACTCAGGTAAGCATGAAAAGGAAACGAAGTTATTAGAAACTATTTCATGATTTAATTAAAGCAAACTTTTCATGGCATTCCAAAAATGCTCATAACTTTTAAGTTTCACTTCTGTGTGTTTTATTAAAACTCCAGCTATGAAATTAAGTATGGATTTTGTGGGAATCTTAACTTTATAACAAGGCCTGAAAGAACATCCTAGGGTTGAAGTTCACAATATAATATAAAACTAACTAAAGGCATTTCTAAAATATCAATTTTGAGAGCTGGCATAATTGCACTTAAGGTTGAAACTGTTTATGAAGTATTTATTACATCTGAATGCTAAACTTATGCTGCAAAATGCTTCTTGTCCCATATCAGCGTAAAAAAAACAAAAGCCACTTGTAAACTTTTGTTAGGACAAAAAAAAAATTTAAAGCACAGAAATGGTTCAGACAGATTATAATCAACTGACCATTTTAGTCATCTAACACATGCCCAAGAAAAAAAAATTTGTGTAGATCTTCACATTCCTTGCCCTTAGAGCCTTGGTAATGTATTCCTTTCTTGTAAATCCTGATCAGATATACTACCACAGACTCAGAAATCCTCTCCTAACTACTCTAGAAGCTGGTAGGAAGTTCTAGTGTCAGCTTTTTGATAAAAGCTAGATTAAATAATTTTTCAAACTAGCAGTAGTTCAGTTCAGTTCAGTGTCTTCTTTAAAACTGACAGTAAATGACTTTCCAAATAAATCAAATAATAGAAGCATTTACAAGTGGAGAAAATTTGAGTATTATAATAAAGACTAAAATGTTTTGCAAACCTATCCTGTGTAGTCATTTGGTGACAAAAGACAAAGAACCACTCCAGTAGGTGGAAAATGGTAGCAGCTAGCAAAGAGATGGTACATAAAATGGGGCTTGGAACTTCCAATCTAAGCCATTCTTCACCTCTATGAAATGCTGCAATGTAATGCACAAATGTGGCACATCCCTGAAATCAGAATCAAGCTTACAAGGAGTAGAATCATTCAGACAAAAAGCAGAATAACTGAACTGGATCTAAAAAACTTACTGTGGACTTTTCAGGAGATGCAGGAACATCAAATGTTTCATTGATGTGGTTATCCAGTTCTTGCTGTGAGTGTGAATGATGAATTTGGTTCCAACTGTTCTTTTTAAATTGTTTGGGTGGTAATGCAGGAGGTTGCCCATCTATAGGAGTTTCTTGAGATCTAAACACCAAAATATAGAAAGTACGAAGTGGAACAATTATTAGACACCGACAATGCTCTAAGGATTCCAAGTAAACAAAACAAACTGCTTGGAGAAACTACGAGTTGGAGACCTGAAAATATATGTATGTTTTTAGAATCTCAAAAAATCTGCTGCTGTAGTAGAATAGATTGGAAGTGTAGGTTTAGCAACGTTAGTAATTTTTTTTCTTGAAAAGCAAGTGTAAGTAAGTGAACCAGTAAGTTTCATTTTTATGTGGCTGTTGTTGTTTTTTTTTTTTTAAAAAAACTGAGGTCCTAGCACCTTTTGTATTTACCAACGATAAAATCCACTGCATTTATGCTGTACGCTCCAGCTAAAAAATACGTATCTAAAATACATAACACTTAAAGTATTTTCCCCAATAAGAATTTTTTTCCCCACAATTTAATAACTGAAATTTACATCTTAAAAACAGACAACAGCATTAGAAAGAAGTGCTCCCATGATAGTTTTTGGCTGTTGATCTAGAAATACAAGTGACAATTCAAAACAATTCAATTGTCCACCTACAGTTTTTTGAAAGACTGACTAAAAATGACAGTGTTAAGTTTTTCCATTTAAAATTACATATACACACATATTTTATGGAATAGTTGGTTTTACTCCTTTCTTGAACACATTCCCCTTTAAAACATGTGCAGTATTTTAATATTTGTAAGAACTGTATTTGTAGCATGCATTTTTCAGATGTTTTAACATCATTACTGAAGATGAAATGGCAGAAACTTTATTCCTTTTTAGCTCTGCAAGCACTGTACTGTAGATTAGCAAAAAAGTCCTGTGTTTACATGCAATATGGATAATTTCCTTTCTTAGTCCCTTTGAAATAAAAGCTTAACTGTATAATTTGCATTACGTGAATTTATGATTCATCTTTCATTACGTGGCACTGTACATTTTTAGAGGCTCAAAAGGGCAGTTAGCACATAGCTCCCATTAACCTCGTCTGAATGCCAGTTTCTAACTACCAACACGGATACATGCCTTCCTCCCCATGAACCACATTAAAAGATATTATTAAGTAATTTCACTACTTAGGACAACAGCCCACTGATACTAGTGGCAAATCCAAAAACCTCAAGGAATGAAGTTACAGGTTACAGCTAAACCTATGAGAACGCTACCACCAGAAGTGGGTGCTGCTCTTCTTCCATCTGCTCCTCATGCCCCCTTCCCTGAATTGCTCCAGTGCTCCTCCTTCAGCCAAACAAGCAGAAACAGTGACTTTTTGGACAAGCTTGGGTAGCTTGCTGCTGGTTCAACAAGGTGACTAACCTCCGGGTGGAAGGAAGGAATGACATTCCTGCAGGCCAGACATAGGACACTGTTCCTTCCTCAGCAGCAAGCTGTAGCACTGACTCATACCTGAGAGCCCTGTCCTGTGAGGAGTGCTACCTTAGTTACTTCTGGGCTTGCTGCAGTAAACTGATAGCAGAGGGAGACTCATTAGAAGAGAGTACAGCATTTCAAGTTGCTGCAAGTAGTAAAACCTAAGGCAGAAATGCATGAAATTCCATGCTGCAGAATGCAAGCACTATTAAAAAACAAAACAAAACCAAACCACATTCATTTTCCATTTCACTTGTTAAAAATTTAGGCTGTTTTTTAGAAAACAAAAATACTGATAGGGTTCTTTTGGAAACAAATCCTAATATTGTCTTAGGTGTTTTTGCTTAACCTCAACTTTTAGAAAATAAATGTATTTTGCAACACAACTATCTTGGGGAATTGACTAAGAAGTTGCCTTTTTTCCTCAGAATAAGTAGCTTTTCTAAAGATAGTTTATTGGAAAGAGAAAAATATGATTGTCAACATCTGCAAAATGAATTTTTCAAGGCTGCTATAAATTACTTAGACATTCACTTGCAAAGGTCACCCAGAGCTTTTCAGCTGCCTGTGTATTTACACATTCAGGTCCAGGCGGCACAGGTTATTCATCCTTTTCAAGACAAGGGCAACACAGTTACATATCTGCCTGAAAACAATTACTCCTGAGAGTTCTAAACGGAATGAAAGAGGAAAACCTTTGTAAAGACACAAAAGAGTCCAGATAAAAGTAAAAGATAGAATCCTATGTTTGACTAGATGCCTGTATGTCAGCAAACACAAATAAATTCCCAAAGAAAATACAAACTTATAGAAAAGATTGGAAAAAGTTACTCAGATGAGCATTTTAGTAGGAGCAAGACAAGCGCTGTAATGTATTAGCATAATGAATTGTGAGACCTAACAATCAAGCCTTGGGCAAAAACTTCATTGCTTTGTGTTTGCCCAGTCAGCTTTGAATCTCCTTATGAATGCTCAGACAATGGCCATGAAAGCAGCCTGCTTGGCAGGCAAAGGAGCTCTCTGTTACTGCATTCATCCATTTACATAATAATACAATAACCCATAAAACCTCACACTGACAACCTCTGTGTATTTTGGTTACAGATATCCGGTCTGACCTTTCAATATATTAAACAAACACTTCGTACCCATACTCATAAGGTTATTAAACTATATATCATGCACCTTTCAAAGTTAAGGTTATAATTAACTCAGTGTGCTATGAGCAAAGATCTCAGTTGAGTTCTGAATAACACATGCAGTTGAAGACAAAAAGCAGAATTAAAGACTGGATTATCTAAGCAAAAGTCTCCTAGTACTCACTGGAGCTCTAATTTCTTTTGCTATATTGACTCCAAATTTCATGAGATCACTGCATTGAAAGTCAGGTTAGCTCCTCTTTCCTTCTTTTGTATATAAATTTGACGTATGAATTCCTAACAACTTAGCAGATGCACTACTTGAACTTTCTAACTCAGAAGGGCCAAAATGTTTAAGTAGCCGATTTTTGGATGCTGAAACAATATCATTTTTAATTATACGGTTAATATACATTTCATTACTCTACTACTTTTATTCATAAATATAAAAGCTTTAATCAACACCTGAAACTTTCAGAACACTCTTTGAGGATTCGTATTTTGACAGTCAATATCCTTATTCTAAAAAATACCTCATGCTAAGTAATTACAGTGGGAGATTCAATTCCACTTTTGAACTTTTGAATAGAAAAAGCAATACTTTTTTCTATTAGGGAATAAAAAAGAGCAAACCATGAAAAAGAACACCCATAGCTGCATAACTAATTTGCAAAAACACTTCCTCTCTTTTTAAGACTCATTTCTATGGTGACTCGCACAAGAAGTCAGGTATTAAATTAACAAATCCAAAGGACATTCAGGAGCACATTCTAGAACTTAATTTAGAATAAAGGCATATGAATAAAGGAGCATTTTGGAATTTTGCTTGTTTTGCTGTGTAACTCTATCACTCAAGATTTTCTCTTAACTAAATTGATTGTCTTAGAAGGGAATGGACAAGACAGCATGGATTCAGTCAGCCAAATTCAAGCATGAAACAAGATTTAGAAGTGTTCCAGTTTTTAAGACTCCCTCGTCACACAAGCAGGTTTCAAAACCCCACCAAGAAAGGGCAAATTTATGTTATTAGGCTAGAATATTTTTTCTACAGCAAACAAATGATGGTCAAAGTCATAATTGTTGCACCTTATTAAAAAAAAAAGTCTTATTTTACAAAACCTTAATGAAATTTTTATTCTACCCCCTCCCCAGTTATGCATAGCTGTTGAAAAGGAAGGTATGGTCCACTGAAGGTTCTAAAAGCCCTGAATACATTCCCAGATTCTTTTTTACTGAGATACACCAGTTTTCTTTTATAAAAAAAAAAAAAAAAAAAATACGTAATTGTGCATGCATTGGTTTGTACTTCTCAAATGGATTTTAAACAATTTGCATAACATACTTTCTTACAGAGATTCTACAAAATTAGAAAGATAAACTTAGAATTATATGCATATATACATATAAGACACAGCAGCAGTGTTCATATGGTCTGCAGCACACAGCTCTTTTCCCCAATTCGTCTCTCCTTCCTAGCTTTTTCTGAGTATTTCAAACCTTTGAGCAACTTTTCTTTGTTTGCTTGAAAAATATTGTTTCCCACAAGATTCCTTTCCTTTAAGTCTTTTTTTTTTTTTTTTTTCTTAAATGAACAAAAACTTTTATTTGTAACCTGGTATAATAATTAATTTTCATTACAATTTTATAGTCAGTTCGATGACAACTTTTCCATCAAGAAAAGCTGTTGCATGAAAAAGGAAGATCTAAATTACAGTTCTGAATTTAACATACAATTCTTCATTTTGATAATTACTAATTGGTGCATACTCAGCTTACCAGGAAAGAACAGACAACAGTGCAATCTTAAAAACAAACAGATATTCTGTAGCAATAGGCAATACAACATCATATATTACAAACAGTGTAACAAAGTATACTGAGATCCTCTGAAGGCTGGGGTGCTAACGTCCCATTCCGGCTAACTTGCAAAGCTCAGACTTCTATGCCTTGACAAAACGAGATTTCCAAACTCTTGGGAATTCAAAACTTGTATCATAGAAAAACATACTACAGGTTCTACCAAACCAACTTTTACATCCAAATCCAAACACTGATACACTGATTACAGCAAGGACAAAAGTATGGCAAGGGGAAGGGTATGACAACCCTACATCAGCAATACATCAGATAGAGGTCTGCACTCCTGTATCGTTTCATTTTTAACATTTTTAACACCAACAGTCCCTAACAACAGGCAGCTTTTTTATCAGATTTTCTGTCACTCCCCCAACCCAAATGTTTAAAACTAAACTCCTTATGGCAAAGACCCATGGCAACCAATAGAACTTACGGTGATGATTCCAGTATTATGCTGTTAGCCTGGGTGGAAGATGGAGATCGGTGGTTCACAAACACTTCACTTGGTGAAGTGTGAACTACATGGTCCACTAAATGTCCAACCGAGGAGGGTCGTAACCGAGCTCCTTCTTGAGTGAAGGCGGAGTTGCGACTAAAAGGGAAAACACAATAGTGCAATGTGCAAATAATTTAATTATTAACCTACACTTCTTACATCAATACAAAAGAATAAGTTAGGGGAAGCTAGAGTAACACTTTTTCTTCTCGGTGTGAGCTCAGTTCATATACATAATTCTATGAAATAACTTCATGTTTCAAAGAAAAAACACCGAAACATTTATGTTGTCAGTTAAAATACTATGCTTCATAACTTTCTTGTTGGAAGTGTTTAAAAATTATTGCCATAAATTCTACTAAATGGCTTTGAAAGATAATGCTTACAATGAACAGGCTACAGGACAGACAGTCCACTCAGTGAGAGTTCACTAAGTTCTTTCATTAAAAGGAACATTTCATTACCTCCACTTGCTACTAGAAAGAATCATAAGCATTGTATTTTTTATACACATAAATACATGGTTATTTTCCAAAAGAAATATGGATTTTTCCTGAACACAAGCCAGAAAACTTTAACATGTGAGAAGTGAGCTTTGAAAGGAATAAAAGGGGAAAAACTGATAGAAATAGATCCGCGAGTATATCTGATCAAGTCGTTTCCCCAAAAACTTTACAAGCCCAATTACTTCTAAAATATAGTACAGATTTCATTATTTTTTTCCTTAGCCCAATGAATAATTTGGTTTTAACTATGCTTGATAAAACTCAAGCTCTCTGAGTAGCATGCTATCCTTTACACTTTTTATAGGTTGAGTGAAAAGGACTTGAAATTCACCTCACAGACAGTTCCCATGTAGAGTTAAATGTTCCAAAGAGCTATTCAGCACACAGTTTTGTGAAGTTCTTTTAATCTCCATAAAGCATTCCTCTCATTACATAAGTGTGTCTCTCACTTCAGAGGAAGACATCACTTCCAGGGAGAGATGTGATGTTACTTACTGATTTGGGGTTCCAGGTGGAGACCGTGATGGTAGGCTTTGGGTTTCTAACCTATCATCAGACAGTGAGTTCCTACTCACTACTTCCCAGTCCATCCCACTCATTAATTTCCGTGCCAAGGGTTTACTAGGGGATCTTGGAAGAAAAAAGAAAAATGATCGATCAGAAATTGTAAGATGTGAGAACATGATTATATAAATTCCCCCCCAGTGAAACTCTGGATATTCAATCACAGGAAACCAAAACTATATGGAAGAAAGGAAAAGTAATAATACAAAACTATATTTAGATATATGCAGTGCTTTATTTTCCTCAATATTGTTTTCACTTTGTCTACTTTGTACAAGAACATCAGTGAAATAGTCACACAATACTGCTGGCTAGGAGGAAGGTAGGCAAGGTGTTAAAACTTTACCAGCCAATTCCAGTGCCTCAAAGAGAATCTGACACAAAATATTCACTGAAAGATATGAACATGAGAAGTGGAAAAGCTCTAAGTAACAAAACTGTTCATTCATCTCAGAAAAATGAAATAGTGGAAATATCTGTCCAAAAACAAAAACCTCCCAATGACCATAAAGAACAGAAAGCAGGGCAATCATCAACACAGTAACCAAGCTGCTGGGCTTTGCCCATTGCTCAAGGTTTTTCATCTAGGTGACAACTCTTCTTTCCAGAATGAGCTATGACAACAATAAAGCAGATATAATCATCCTCTTTCAAGTTGTTTCCAGGCAACTTTTAGACTCTGTTTGGCTATATATCAGGAACATCCTTCAGGTTAAAGGTTGTTATCCCACAGCTTCCTGGAAGAAAGCAAACCTTTTCTCATTCTCTGATCATACTAGAACACACACTCTCCCTTCTTCTGCTGCTCCTTACATTTCCTGAGCGCAAATGAGACCATACGTGCAACACCTCATGAAATAGAACACCTTCCATTTATACTAGGCACTGCCAAAGGCACTGCCAAATGAATCATCCAATAATTGTGGCTGCCTTTTTCTTACTGGCATCACATTTGATGGTTTAGTGATCTTGTAACTAAACTGATATCTGAATTCTTGAGCCAACACCAAAAATTCTTTTAAGCAATCCATAAATACATGTCCTTGCATTTACTTCTATTGCTCTGATAGTTCTATGCAACTCAGTTTCTTAACTATTATCCAAATTCCTTTTATTCAAAATATTCCTCAATTTCACGAATGGAAAAGGGGGAGGAATAATTGCATGCGGTACAGGTTGGGGGATGAGCTGCTAGAGAGGAGCTCTGCAGAGAGGGACCTGAGCGTCCTGGTGGACGACAGGTTGGCCATGAGCCAGCATTGTGCCCTCGTGGCCAAAAAGGCCAATGGCATTCTGCGGTGCATTAAGAAGAGCGTGTCCAGCAGGTCGAGGGAGGTGATCCTCCCCCTCTACTCTGCCCTGGTAAGGCCTCATCTGGAGTACTGTGTCCAGCTCTGGGCTCCCCAGTACAAAAAAGACAGGGATCTCTTGGAAAGAGTCCAGCGGAGGGCCACAAAGATGGTGAAGGGCCTGGAGCATCTCCCCTATGTGAACTGGGTCTGTTTAGCCTTGAGGAAAGAAGATTGAGGGGAGACCTGATCCAGGTTTATAAACATCTAAGGTGTTGGGGCAGAGTGGCACGGCCAGACTCTTTTCAGCAGTGCATGGAGACAGGACAAGGGGAAACAGCCAGAAACCGGAGCATAGGAAATCCGCACAAACGTGTGCAAGAACTTCTTTTCAGTGAGGGCGATGGAGCACTAGAACAGGCTGCTCAGGGAGGTTGTGGAGTCTCCTTCTCTGGAGATGTTCAAGACCCGCCTGGACACCTACTTGTGTGATCTGGTGTAGGAACCTGCTTTGGCAGGGGGGTTGGACTCAATCTCTGGAGGTCCCTTCCAACCCCTATGATTCTGTGAGTCTTTCATGTTGTGATCATTTCATTCACCTTTATATATTTATATCACCACATTTTTCTCTACTCTCCAACTCAGCATAATAAGGTGACAACATATTCCTATATCAACATAATGCCGTCCATCATTTATTTCCCCCACTCCATACACCTGTATCAAAAAATAACTTCCGCCTTTCTTGTCCTCTGGATGATAGTAACTGTTCCTCTTTATCTTCATCTTAGCATTATCACCTTTCAGATTTACTGAAAGTGCAAGTCCAGAAAGAAGGAACCTTGAGAAAATGAGGAACTACCAACAAACAAAACTAAATCTTACTGGAAACAAGAACTTCAGTTATGATTACATTTTTACTTCTCACAGAAGTTAAGGTGTTGGCCTGCACTGAATTTAAGTAGACTATCCTCAGAATTACCAAGAGTCTAAAGCAAAAAGCTACCAAATATCACGTTGAATAATCTAGCTTCACATACAGAAACACACATCTTATTAATGCCAACACTGTTTGGAACTAGAGCAGTAGACATTTGGGTGTGAAGAGTTCTTAAGGATTTGTTCTGTTTTTAATATTATTTTATACCTTCCCTCTGCCCCCATGCAGCTCTGAATATGTACTGCATACTGTTTTGCTGCTCAGAAGACATGGTAAATAACAGCTGACCAACTTCAGAGAGTTAAGCAACATAGGCTGTTCTAAATCCTTCTGAGTTAGGCCTTATTACATCTTAAAAAAAAAACAACACCTAGTAGTACGTTGATAATTGAAAACAGAAACTATTTATTTCCCGGGAAATAAGACATTCAGATTCTTTGAATGCATCACAGTACTTAAGCAATATTAATTTGATCCAGAAGTAATTAGTTCAACATCAAGCCAATTAAACCAACATTCTCATTTACATAATTCGCTCCAAACGTGAGCAACTCAAACCACTTTCAAAATCTGAACAGTTAAAACAAAACAAAGCCAGCAAAATTGAAAGTCATATCTAATATTATCCGTTCATTAATCTTTTACTAATCAAAGACTATAATTAGCTAGACTTTTGCAAAGTATGTCTGTAGCCAGCACACTAGCACCAAAAGACAGCTCCACCAGCTCTACTAAGATGTAAATTCTACGGATTAGAGAACTGTCAAAGGGAAAATGCAGACGAACATAATGTAACTAAGTAAACCCAGGGCTGAAAATACAGTATTTTCTGACAGACATGTAAAGGCACTTATGGAACCTTATTCATCTCCAGTGAAAAAAAAAAACAAAACAGTGGACTACAGGGAATTTTTGTGTTGCTTTTGTTTTGATTTTGTTTCTAAGTGCACACACACATTGAAAGGCACTTTGATTTCCTGAATAATATAGAAAATAAACTATGAAGAAAGAAATAGAAGCATGGGGACAAGGAAGAAATGTGTTTTCCCCAAAAACGTAATTTCTGACTGCTTCAAAAACAACTCACTCCACTGTACCTTCAGTCTGTAACTACAAGCTGAATAAACTTCCTCAATCAATGCAAAAAACAAGCACACATTTGAAATGAGAAAAGCATCGCTTGCGTATCAATTCAACCCAATGTTAGGAAAACTCACCTTTTACTGTGCGTAGGGTCTGATCTTTCAGAAATTAAATCAATACCATGACAAACAACTGCAATTTATCAGCAAAGGTTCGTTTCAATTATTTTATTAACAGCTCAAACCTCAGAGTCCCACCCACTCATGTTTGTTGCCTCTATTTCCTGTCTTTGCAGAAATTTCAAAGAAAAAGTTACCACAGTGCAGCACTAAATTTCTCAGTGCTGCAGCTTTTTCATACTAGTTCCCTTACTAATACTTAGAAATCTAACAATAAGTTTTGAGGTTTTTTAATTAACACTTAAGATACGTTGCAAAATATTCCTGCAAATTTCTCTTCTATTACTCATTCCTTACAATATTCCAATAATTTCCTTAAAACACTGTGCAGATCAGGAGATGGGAGAACGGAAAGAAGCCAGAAGAAAACTTTTGAAATGCCTTAATAAGCTTTGAAATTTTAAATTCTGCATGTCTGCTCACTCTGGATGCTTCCACTGAGCCCCATCACAAGTGGCTGCTACTTAGCAGAGAAAGCTGCTTTCTAATTTCGTGTTACTTTTGGTTTATCTACAGAGACACACCTAAAAACATCGGAATACGTCCTGCCTATCTGAGAAGGGACAGAAACAAAAAACTTCACCTGCCCCCCAAAATCAGAAATAGTCTTTGGAGCTGCAATACTACATCAAATACAATAACACAGCAGGTGGGATGAAATTACATAACACAACTAAAAACGCATGACCCAAGTGGCATTGACTAAAGCTAAAGAAATAAACAAAGCTCATGGTTTCAAAGACAAAATTTGGTTCTGGCACCGCTGAAGTGCTAAATTCTCACATGAGGTGGCACAGAGAACGTGATTTGGGGAACACAGGTCAAAGTCTTAAATCATTTCTGTCCCAAAAAGTAATAAGGTGGAGCCACTGCTTTCCTTTGTATTTTGACAAGGATCACAGGGAATGAATTTCTCAGCAAAACTGGTGACTGTAACTTCAGACGAAGAGACTGAAACTACATAAAAATCTGCAGAAATACCACAAAATGATATGCAGTTTAAAGAAAGAGGAATTTAAATGTCCTGAATGATTGGATGGTTGAAACAATTAGATTGAGTTGCTGGAAATAGAGATAGTACATTCATGATAAAGAGTTTAGAAATGCAGACCAACTGAGATGCACACACTACCATACAACACATACCAACAACTCCTCTCATATCCAATAGATCCCATTGGAGCTGAATAAAATCAGAACATTTGCAAGGACCTTTAGACAGAGAGCAATGTTCTTTAAGGAATCACTCAATTCGTGACTTGATTGAACTTTTTCACTTCTATTATCTACTTTCACTTTTATTATGCTCCTGGGAATTCTGATGGGTTTTTATGGATTGCAAACATCCTACAACAAATGAGGCCAAGAAAATAGCTGTAATGGAGATTAAAAAAAATTTCAACAACTGCAACAATAGTCCTCTAAATGCTGCAGTTAGTGCAGCATGAAATTGTGTAGCTGCCTCCAAAAAAAATATTTATCATATCACACACTACTTCCTTTGCAGTAACGGCTCCATTTTAAAATTGATTTTAAAACGTTTTTATGATTAAAAAAAAAAAATAAATCCATGAATACTACATCAGTTAATTTTAATTAAAATCCTGAGATAAGGCTGGCAGCTGCAGGTTAAAAAAGCTTGATTTATTCAAATGGATGTCAGGAAATTTTATTTCCATACCTTGTGCTCTTTCTATTCTGCTGGGTATGCAAAGGCCAGCTGAATGCTGCAATGGCAGTCACCATTTCCCATCTCAGAACAAACAGAATGTTCAAATTACATCTCAGTTTTACTCTAAGCATCATTTTCGTACAACAAAAGAACTTAAAAGTTTGCTTAGAGAGTATTAGCTCAAACAGAGGGAAACAGAGGGTAAACGTAGACAGTTTTAGAAAAAACATCCAGTACTTTTTCTAAAGATCATAACTGATCTGTAATAAGAGCACATCTTCTTATGTGGTAATAATAATTAAAAAAATAATTACTGTTGCTTTTAAGTGGCCACCTCGTTCTTAAAAAAAATTCTGACTACAAAGCTGAGATGCTTATAGTTTCATATCAAAAGGAAAATGACACCAAAAAGAACTTTCAAAACCTTAAGTAACTGAAGCAAGCCTGCTGCTTGAGAGGTTAAAAAGCTGTTCAACGACGCAATTATTTTGAGAAAAACATGCTCAGAATGGAAAAGGGAGGTTCCAGGAACAAAACCCATGTCATACATTTACTTTTCGTATGAATTCAGAGGGGCTGAATGGTATTCCAGCCTGAAACTTAAATGTTTAGTAGACAAGGAATTAAGGATAATGCTTCTCAGCTTAAGCTTTTTGAACCATGCTTTGTTCTACAAACACTTCACATTTCTTGCTCGTTTCATCTTTTAAAATACTAAAAATCTTCATAACTGAAAATTCAGGGAAGACAGGAGGGAAAAGTAGATGATCTATTAAAAGCCTTCCAAAGTTGTATTTGTTACAATACACCATTAAATTCAGTCCACTCCGTGACAGATCCATACATGAATCAGACATTTATCAGTCATCCACTTCACCAATCGGCCCAAAAGGTAACTGTGATGTATTGCTTTATCTAAAAGCAAGTGAAAAGTGCAATTACAGAATACGGGAAAGTCAAGTATTTTATTAAGAAAAAAGACTTGAAAAAACACCATTCGGTTCTAGCCATAGGTTTCAATTTTAACCAGAGTATATATTATAAAAGACAAACAACTCCAGCAGCACTTGTTTAGCTTTGCTTCGAAGGGAAGAGAGTGCCATCTACTGAATAAGAATTTCAAAAATGAAGCAAATGCTCCTCAAAAGCTCTTTTTCATCCCACTTCTCCGCATGAAATTGCCAAGTTTAGAGTGCAGCATATATTACATAGTTTTTAGCTGATTCATAACTGTCCCTTACATAAATATAGAAAAACCTCACGAGTTTGAACTCCAGAGTTCCTAAATGGGTAACCATGTTCAAAGACATTCCTCAGCTCAAAAAAAGTTTAAGCAGATAAAAAGTGCAGAGGATGCTCTCTGCTTGTAAGGCCCCCCCCCCCCCCACCAATATCTACAGCAACAGCATACTAGCAGTCAAATTTTTTCATCATTCCAACACCTTACTGGGGCCACAGTGGTAAAACTGTTCTCATTCAGTCAGACACACACCATTACTTACTCTAACCGAAGTACACATGTACAGTCCAAGGTTGTTATCAGGGATTAAACATTCAAATATTGAGTTAATGGCTAAAAGAATATTATCTGCAATAAAAACAGCACGATTAAGGGCAAATACATACAACTATTAAGGCAATTCTGATTCTCTTCCACTTCTGGCTGCCTGAATAACAACCCACATCAAAATTAAGCTCCTTGATACAATCAAATCATGCCAACAGCAACAGTTAACAAAAGACTCCCTATTCTGCAAGTTTACAAACAGAAAACAATGACCCCAAAGCATCTTAAGATATACAAACAGAACACTTATTAATCCAGTAGAAATGTAAATTGCTTACCTTGCAAATACCCTGTCTTTGTTTGCTCTTTCTTTGCCATACTGCACAGACTGGACCTCTGTTCTCCCACTGGAAAACAGACCAAAATCCATTAAATGCAATCATCTCAGGATAATAATTTATCACTTGGAACTGAACCATCTCAAGAAAATTTCTACTGCTCAAGCAATTGCACTAGCTTCAGTATAATATAACCTTAGACATTACTGGGTAAGTGTAAGTCTTTTTTCACAAAGTTTAACAAAGACCAATTAATGTGAAACATAACAAAGCTCTTTCTCCCCTTTTTTTTTTTTATCCAAAGCAACATGCAAGTTCTGCTTGTATCTTCTGGAATATTCTCTAGACTATCATCTTTTCTGTCACAGACACACAATTAAAAGTAATGCATCTCCACTGTACTCCTCCTAAACTACTAACTGAAATGTTAAAAAAAAAAAACCAACAACTTAACTGCTTCTTAGTTCAGCAAATTATCATTAAGAAATACAGATCAACACATCACAATTGCACTCTGCTTTTTCAAACACAAAACTGGAACTTGCTGACTCTTCCTTTAAGACCACATCTCCTGTGTCAAAGGAAAGATCCTTTATTCTATGATTATAATGTTTCATAATTTGTTTTGAAAAACAATACAATGTTTTTTAGAGTGCTTATCAGAAGTTAAGAATTGGTGCCTAGATACTCCCTCTTTTTATTACTTCACATGCATGCATGTCCTACAAAGACATGGATACTTTTCTGCTCTTTTCTGTCCCTTACAGGGAACATATACAGTGATATAAAATCAAAAAAATAATTAGTTGTTCTCATAGCCATATTACAGAATAAATACAACACTAAATACAACATAACTAGGAAATCAGATGGTGAGTAATTTATGTTTGAATAACCTCTGTCAGTTAGAAAACTCTGAATAAGAAACTGGAACTAGATGGAAACATTCATTTATCCCAAATAATGCCCAATAGCAGCTGTTTTTAGAGAAGATTATAAAGTATGGCTTCAAAAATTCTTGTCTCCATTTAAAGCTCCACACATAACTGCAGCTTACAGCAGGTCAGACCAGGGACCAATACTGGTCCAAGTTGTGATCAGTGGCAATCACAAGACTAAATCTGTTTTCTATGTGCTTTTTGGAGTTAAAGTAGATTTTTAGGATTTACAATATTCTTCTAGAAAGGAATTTCACCATTTGACTATTGAATGTGTGAACGCTGCAGAAATGCACCAACAGAAATTCAGTGAAGGGAAATGCAAAAACCTGCCCCTGGGGTGGAACAGCCCCAGTGACAGGCTGGGGGCCAAGCGGATGGAAAGGTTTACTCAACTCCACAAAAGCACATTGGGAGTGCTGTGTCCAGTTCTGGGCAGCCCAAAACACATGGCCATACTGGAGCAAGTCAAGCAAAGGGGCTGTGAAAACATTTACAAGTCTGGTGCATCTGGTGCGGAGCGGCAGAGAGAGCTGAGACCTGGTATCTGATTTCAGCCTCATGAAGAAAAGACTCAGGGGAATCAAATCAGCCTGTATAAACAGTTGTCTGTTAGAGTGTGTCAAAAAGACAGCCGGACCCTTCTTAGGAGAGCTCAGTGACAGGATAAGAGGTAGCAAAGAGGACACAAATTGAAACACAGGAAATCCAACTTAAGCAGAATTACAGAACAGAATACACGATACTTAAAATCTGACTGGGTACAGTGCTTGGCCACCTGCTAAAGCAGACCCTGCTCTGAGCAGCGTGTTGGACAAAGTCCTCAGCTGCCTTCCTGAACTTTATGATACTGCAATTCTATAACACTAAAAAAAATATATTTCTTTTCAAAGCTCCTGCTTGGTAACTTCTTGGGGCTTTGCATTTTTAACTTTGACAAGCAGTAAGCCATTTGTATTTTTCTTAATTCCTTTCAAGTAACTGTAACATTGTATTTGCATTGACCCCTACTAATAATTAGGTTTTCATAAAATTACCTAAAAGCTCCAAGACAGTGACAGATTAGTTATAATTACATTCCTCTTTTAACTCTATACATACACATCGCATTTTTGAACATTCAGTTTCAGCTGCCATTACCTACTCATTCATCACTCAAGTACCACCAAAACACTCTGTATCAACTCAGGTTTTTACTACAAAACTGTATACTGTTTCACTGGTAACTTCCTTTCAATATGAAGACTGGACCTACAGTAATATTCAGTAAAACTCCTAATATTTTGGCCACTGGATTTGAGGCTCCGGTGAGGAATGCTGTAAGCACCACTTTGAAAACCGACGGATAGTTTACAGAAGTTTGATATTTTCATGAGTAGCTTTCCCCATTCTTTGTGGCAGTTTTTTTTTTTTTAAACTTGCTCTGAAATTTCCTTCATTAGAAGCTTTTAGTCCAGTAACAGATTGAATACTGAATATTCAGTAGTTGACCTATTTTGTATATATGGCTTCTTTCAGAAATCGAGATAATTCTGTTTTGCCCTGGTAGTTTAAAGTTTTGTTAGTTCACTTTAATCACAGAAATGTTGGCTAGGAGGCTCCTATCCAACCATCTGCTAACACTAAATTCTGTCTGGCCATGGCTTTAGTCTAGCCAAGTTTTGAATCTATCCAAAAGGATAGATTCCACAACTTTTCTGGGTGACTTGTTCCAGTAAAGAACTACTCTCCTTAAAAAATAAACAAAACCAATGTCCAGCTTGACTCTTGAAGGTAAATGTGTGGCTGTTGCCCCTTGTTCTACCACTTGCCATCACCCACAAAAGTCTGGCTCCACCATTTCTTAATCTGACCTAGCAGTAGCTTTAAGCTTGCTTCTAAAGCCCCCACCTTAGTTTCCTCTTCAGATTAAACGAGCCCACTGCCCTTAACCTCTCCTTGTATGCCATGTTACTGCTATTATGCAGTCTCTAAACAAGCTCTCAAACTACTTGCACAAATTCTAGCCTTTTGGCTGCTTCATTAACTTTAATGACCTTCCTCATTTTTATAGTTTCCCTTTTCAGCTTACATTACCATAAGTTGAATGTCACCATCAAAGAGCTATTCTGTTATAGCAACCACAATGATTCAAAATCTGCTCAGAAATGAAAAAGCTTCCCTACATTTATGACAGTAACATTGAACCAAGTCTCAAACACTGTTTGGAATCACAGAATGGTGTTTCTCAAATGGACGCTGTGAATGTTAGTCAAAGAAACAGATGGTATAAAAATTCAGCCTGTGAATTATTTTCCTTTTTATACATTTATGCAATTCACAAGTGAAACAGAAATAGCCCGTTATTGTGCTTTCTAGCTTTTTCATCATCTCCCTTTGTACGTCACAGATACTGTTGCCATTCTAGACAGATGATTAGTAGTAGCTCCATTATTCTCTACTTTAGGCACAATTTAAACCACAGGCATTCTGCCTCACTTGAAACGACAGTTAACTCAGTTATTTTACTTTTCTTTTATTTCAAGCATAAAACACTTTAAAAAAACAATACCACCCACCCAGTTGTTACAATACAAGTTATACCCAGGGATCACAGTTATACTACTGTCATTCTCTGGACTTTCAAGCTTTTTGCTTATTAAAATGATAATTTCTAATTGTATAAATTCCATCCTTGTTTCCTAAACTTCACAAAGTTCACTAAACTGTCCTTTGTGCAGAGCTGATATGCCTTTTGTCTTCATCTAGTACCTTTTTCATATGCAGCTAGCTTCAGGCTTTACTTGCACGAGTTTCTTTTGGCTGATTTTTATTTGATCTATATTACGGTCTGTTTACTTGCTGTATGCAATGCCTGAGATCCATCACTTTTACAAAACACAGATAAGACACTTAGAATTTGAGACTTCTAAAATAAACAAACAAACATAATCCTGCACATAAGCAGGCAAGGAAACACAGCCTATGAGACAGATATCTAGTGTTAGCTCAATAATGACTGTTAATAATATAGTAACTATATTTCCAAACTCCTCCAGAAAATTACTTACATTTGAAACCTACCCCAAGAAGGAAGGTGAAGGAAGACAGGATTCAAAAAGCATTTGAATTGACACACCTTTCAAAATAAATTCTAGGTAACTGACTATCTTTACTAATGAGCTGTCTATTCATTTACGTTCTTCCCTACATATTTCAAATCAGCACTTACCAGTACCGGAACTTTGAACCCAAAGTGAAATAATGTGCAAAAAAGTTCTTCTGAGGGGGGAGCGGTCGGTCCAAACGGAAGAACGTGTGATGTTCAACACAGGCTTTCCACAGGTTCTTACATGCGCGGTAATTCACCATATTGAAGCCCAGTAATGTTTCTCTGGATTCATGCTAAAAGTGAGAAAAAATGGATTTCAGATGAAAATTATTCCCAGTCACACTTGAAATCAAGATGAATACTGTGGCCTTTGCAATCTTTTTCCCCCAAAATTATGCCTTTTGATGTAGTTCTCTAATTTTACATTGACTGTATGTATTAGAAAATCTTTTAAAAACACCATTAAGACTTTTTCTTTAAAGGCATTTTAAAGGCTACAGCCATTTTGTTTTTATTTTTTCAAGCGAGCTCGTTCATAGGTGTGTTGAAACAAGTCTAGATGGGAAGAACTTGTCCCAAAAGACATGACCCAAAATATATTAATAAATTCCTATGACCGAAGAACCCAAAAGCCAATGTGCCTTTCACTGCTTTTACTTAACAGCAAATTCTTTTTCCAAGTTAAGCTTTTGCTGGACTGCTCTTCAAATTTGTCGAGATACTGGAGCATTATGACTAATGGCTCAGAGAAACACTGCACTTTTACTCATGTGATGAACTTAGATCAAAGAATTAACTGAATTTTGAAATTGAACAGCAAATTCTGATTATCTATTGATGACATTCAGTAAATTATAGGCAATAATCTAAAAAATGATTATGTACTTCAGTTTACAACAGTTACACAGATAGCTCTTCCTAATTTCCACTTATCACCAACTGCCCTGGTATTTTCTAGATGTGTTAACCATCACTAAAAAATTAAGCGATAAACTAGTTAATAGAAATCATCCATTCCCTATTCAGCTTAAAAAAGCTTCCCCAAAAATGAAAATGTATAGTAGCACTGTAAACAAAATGCACTTCTACCCTACATGTGTACAGTTTTGTAAACTTACAGACTGCCTCAGCTCAGTATAAAGGATATGAAGTTATCTGAACTGATGACCATGCATTTTCTTGTCACTCTTGAAGCATTATAATTATGGATTAGAAAAAAAAAAACAAAGCAACCTGTTGCTTCCCTTAGTTTATATTCTAGAGGATGAGCTGATCTGATTTTCGTGTCACCATCATCACCAGATCAGACATGTAGCATGAAGGAAGAGTTGGTAAGCATGATGAGAAGGAACTGTGGTGATATCAGCTTAATTGTAATGCGAAACAGCATTTTCGCAGGAACTTGGGGTTTTAGAGCTTTAAGGGTACTTCAATAATAGTTCTATTCATAGCTTCTGTGGCTTTCATTGCAGTATAGCGAGAACAGATTATCAAACCCCGCCCTTCATCTCAGTTACAGCCAGGAATCGATCTTTAGGGTGAAGAAGGATGTAAGACACGAGCTTAAAGTGCACCAGTCTTCTTCCTATCTGCTCTTCCAGGTTCTGTTAAAATCCAAACATATCCTGCAACTTATCTTTGCTGGTGCTTCTGTGGTGCAAGCTCTAGTTCTGCTGCTGATTAGTAGCAGGGTTTAGAACAGATTGCCCCTCTTTTCCTTTAAGAACAATGGGCCTCGATCAATTTGGGCTCACCATAGGGTCCAGAGGCAACACTTGTTAATACCTACAAGTATTTCAGTCAAAAGCATGTAAAATATCACAAAGGTTACGCTGAAGTCTATGAGAACATTTTCATAGCCCCAAGCTCAGGGAGGATGCTGAATGCTCTATGGTACAACATACAGGTATTTCAAGGTTTTAAGTCCGTTGAGACAGTGTTAGAAGACTACCTCAGGGAGTCACAGTTGGATTCTGTTCTGAAACTATTTTCTCACTAATTGTGCCCATGGTTCTTGTTAGAGAGAGAGAGTAAACCAGTTTGCTCGCTGCAGAAAGGGAAGAGGGAAGCAGCTGGGATGCAATAGAGGTGATCAGAGGCTTGGAGCCTGAGGGTGAAACCACTGGGGAGCCAAAAAGCATGTAAATTAATTTAAATCACAACCTTTAAAATGCGCACTACGTGACAGGTTACCTACAGAATGAAGAAATACTGGAAGGAAAATTGCAAAGTGAAATCTAAGTTATGTTTGTGATGCCTTTTATTAAAAGGACAAAAAAATATAAACAAAAAAATGGATATTAGAGTCCCTCTTGCACACAACAGCTTAGCCCTTGGATATTTGCCTTGGATAGCAACATTCATTCAAACTCACTTTGCTTTTTTTGAATTAGAGATTTAAAAGCAGATCCCACTTTGCTCAGGAGAAAAATCGGATTAAAAACATTCTCTAATGTGTCTCCTTCACTTTGCCTAAACAAAGAAAAACCCCCAGAACAAAACAAAAACTCCCCACCCCCATCTCTGAGAGAACAAAGACTAACGCTATAAACAGATACACCAGAGACTCAACTTTTTCCACAAATAGTGGGCAGAAGTCCTTCGGAAGCTTAAAATATAACAAAGACCATGCTAGACACGTCAGATACTCATTTCAAAAAAAAGAAAAAAAAGGCAGAAACATAGGTAGGTAGGGTTAGGAAACAATTGGCTAGGTACGTAATGAATGCTGGTGCTACTTAAGATCAAGTATGTACTTTGCCAGATAAACCATAAGCACGTTACAAATCTAGCTTAAGTTTTTTCTGCAAGTCAATAAGAATAATAATTTAAAAAAAGCTTTGGATACATTATTTAAAATAAATTTTTTGCTCAAACACTGAAGGAAGGTTTCTGTTAGGGACAAAAAATATGATACTGTTTTGCTACAGACTCAATTTATCATTGGATATCTGGGCTCTAAAAGAATAAATGAATGTGCTGAACACCTTGTTTGGCTGTCTAGAATCAAGACTACTGAAGTATGCTAGAGATAGGGTGGACAGTGACAGGACAAGGAGGAATGGTTTTAAACTGAGACGGGAGGTTTAGGCTAGATATTAGGAGGAATTTTTTCACATGGAGGATGGGGAAGCACTGGAACAGGTTGCCCCATCCCTGGAGGCATTCAAGGCCAGGCTGGATGTGGCTCTGGGCAGCCTGGTCTGGTGGTTGGCGACCCTGCACATAACAGGGGGTTGAAACTAGGTGATCATTGTGGTCCTTTTCAACCCAGGCCATTCTATGATTGGGATCTGATGCTGAGGGCTGGGTGAAGAGGAACCTGATGAATTTTATCAAGGGCTAGGACAATCCTGCACCTGGAGAAGACCAAATGCATTCATCAGTACAGGTTAGGAGCTGACATGCTGGAAAGGAACTATGCAAAGGAGGACTTTTGAAACCTGCTGGACAACATGTTGGCCTTGAACTAGCCTTCCTAAGGCCAAGAAAGCCAATGGTATCCTAGGGTGCATTAAAAAGAGCATGGGTAAGGCCACATGGGGCTTCTCTACAGAGTCCAGCAGAGTACTTCAAAGATGATTAGAAGCCTAGGGCATCTCTCTTATGAAGAAAAGCTGGGACACTTGGGACTGTTCAGCCTGGAGAAGAGAACACTGAGATGGGGTCTTATCAATGCTTACAAGTATCTCAAATCAAGTGGATGGTGCCAGGCTCTTCTCAGCGGTGCCCAGCAACATAACAAGAGGCAACGGGCATAAACTGAACATAGGAAGTTCCATATGAACACAAGGAAAAATTTCTTTACTTTGACAGTGACAGAACACAGGAACAGGCTGCTCAGAGAGGTTGTGGAGTCACTTCCAGATATATTCAAAACCTGCCTGGATGCTTTTCCTGTGTAACCTACTTTAAAGAACCTGCTTTAGCAGGAGTTAGACTAGATGATCCCCAGAGGTCCCTTCCAACCCCTATGATTCTGAGACACAACAGCAGTTAAGGTTGCAACCAACCACAACCCACAGTGCTTAAGGAAGCATATAGAGAAATGAATATATACTGATTAATTCTGGAAGAGCTTCAAAATGTGCAAGGGAAGCAGAATATGGAACAGCCTGAATAAGCAAAAACATGAGAATGCAAAATCCAGTGAAGAATGCAGCAACTGATGTTACAGCTCAGGACAGAGGACTTTCAATGCTGTATAAAGAATAATGTACAATTTCTTTCTCCTCATCCTCCAAACTCTAAATAAAGAATGAAAAGAAAATCTACTCAAGTTATATAATTGACAGACTATACAACTAACTTTCATTCAAGAATATATTATGCTACTGGTGGAAAATCACTTTGACATAAAACTGCTTCATCTGGCTTCCCTTAAATGATTAATTTACAAGCCAGATATAATCTACTAAAAAGCAGTCAAATAATTCTTTTACTTATGTTGATGCCTCTAAGCAATGCCAAGATAAAGAATTAATTTAATAAGAGATTAAAAGATAAGGCACTTGCATTTTTAAGGACAACTGCAATTAAAAACTCTCAATATTCATTAGCAGTATTTGAAAAATATCTGTTTTGGGCCACTTAAGAAGTGCACATGGAAGAGTCTGGAAGAAACACTGCAAAATTTCTCTTCCAAGTTCACCACTTTAATATCCTAGAGTATCTCAGCTTTCCATTAGAAAAAAATATGGTCAATCAGCTGTAAAATTCCTTATGTATTTACACTTTGAAACACGTCAACATACCATGAATACATTTTCACTATCATATCGTATGACTATGCTTTCCAATATACACTCAAAGCACTAGACTAGAGATACTTCACATATGGAATGTGCGAAGTCATTTCACCTGGCTTCTACTACCAAAAAGAAGCCATTGAGGTTCCCACTATTGTTAAAGAAGAAGGAAACTAAAACCAAGCATATACCAGAGAACTTATTCTAAAACACGCTTCCAATTTATGCAAGAAGTTTCAGTCTTCGCAAGTGTCTTGGTTACACAGAGAAGTCTAGTGATTAGCTGATTAAATAGCAATTGCTTCATTAACCATCATGAAACAGAAAGTATCATAAATCTTAACTGACTCTGAATGTAGGTGAGATGAATCTCTTTCTAAGAGTCTGCCCAGGGAAAATAACTTTGGAAATAACAGTTTTAATATTAGATTTGATTAAAAAAGTATGCCTTCTTTGGAAGCCAAATTTCTGCTTTGATCTTAAGGTATTCATGACTTGAAATAAATGAAAATGAAGTTCTTGCTGTCAGTTTTCATCTGATATATAGAGCTTAAAGAAAAACAGAATGAGTCTTCTTAATTTGTTGCTTTAGATAAGTCATCTCAGAGGAGAAATAACATTAGTTACATATATCAATTCCACCCTGGTGCAAGTAATATGCGGGGTATTAATAAAATAACAGAAAATACAAGATACAAAACTTATCATTACCATTTTTCTGCCTGTATCAATAGGTAAACTTGTTTATTTCACATAATAGCCAAAGTTCAATTCTTCCCACACAATTTCTCCAAAATCCTTGTTCAGTTTTAACTCCCCCTTTCTAAACTGATAGCGTACTCATGCTGCTCTAAGCAGAAACGTCAACCTCTTCCCATCAGCTAACACAGCAGATCTGTATTTAGTCAGGCAGTTCCATCTGTGAGAACTTCAAACTCCTGGGCCCCCTGCTGTTAAGATGAGCAGCTCAACTTGCTGTTGCTGGTCACAAACCACTGGCCTGTTCTGATGTAACAGGAGTTCCTTTCCACATTTTTGTTGTTTGACCATATTTGTCTCTGAATCCGGAGTAGTTCTATAACATTAAGAATGTATTTCAGTCTAAAATATATCTTTTTTTTCCTCTGGTTAGTAACTCTGTACTTAGGTCTTTAAATCCTTTCAGTTGTAAATAAGAACTGCACAAAACCTTTTAACTAATCTAATGAGTCAATCACATACCCATATTTTAATTAATTCTTTTCCAAGTCTGCAAGGGTTTAGATTCCTATCTCTTGGAAGCATGAAACAATCAATTTCTTGCTGAATTAACTGCTCACTGGTCCTATGCTGCTTCACAGGGTAGGAAACAAACATCACAACAGGAGAAGTATATTTATTTTCCATATAAAACTTCAGTTTTCTCCCAAGAAATATAGAAGTATGCATAAACCAACTACCATAGGTACTTTAAAACTGCAAAGGCATTCTTATCTCTTCTGTTTAAGTAATAAAGCCACTTTGTATTACTAAATCTGAATAGTACCTACCAGTGTATTTTGATCAGAGCACTTATGCGAGTGAACCAGCATTAAGCATTACCTTTCATTTTAACTTGGTTTCCTCTGAAATTTAAATTTAATATTGATTTACTTTCAACCTTCAATATTTGCATTATATAAGCAATTTTTATTTCCCGCATACATACGTAAGACTAAAAGTCTTTTTTGTATAAGGCAAATCAAATGAAATAAGTCTTCCTAAACATTGCAATGGCTGGATAAACATTTCAGTTTGGCAACTGAAATAAACAGAAAATTGATGAAACTGGACTTAAGACAACAATCAATGTAATTTTAAAGTATAATGCAGACATCTAGTACAGAGAAGTTTAATTACTCATTTTTTAGATCAAATTTAAAATAGTACTCACCAACTCTTTCCTAAGTTGAACAAAAAACTGTTTGCATTTAAAAGAAATTTTTACAATCTTCAACCTAAATGAAAAATAAAACCAGAACATTTAAACATTAGTATAACCATTGTTAATAACTTAAATGTTTCTATGAAAACACACTTTTCAGAGCATAGATTCCATTTATATAGATAGAAAATAATACAGAGATTATATAAAACAGCTTGTATAATTTAAAATCTGTAAGCTATGTATATATTACCAATGAAATTCACTTGTTTCTGAGCAAATAATTGAAAAACCCTCCACAATTCAAGCAGGAAAAGTCATTTAAAACATCACAGGAAAAAGAACAGCCTACAGATAGCTTTATCTTGCAGGTTATCTATGAGGCATACAAGACACTACAGTAATTCCAGACAATTTGAGATGTTCAGTTAAACGACAATTGTGCTAAATAGGAAAAAGACAAGTGATATTTCCATCACAAAAGTAACTGTAACGTGAAAAACCACAGCAAATTCTGTGAACATGAGAAGGAAAATCTATGTGATACAAAAAAAAAAAATACAGAATGCTAAATTGAAGTGTTATCTCACACAAACATGATTTCATTGCCCATTTTAATGAAGCTCAAAGGAAATCTCAGTAAGAGTTAACTTTTGGAAAATTATAAACTCCTCAGGGGTTACAATAAATCTCTTACACTGCCTGTTTATACAGAACTCTGTCACTAATCTGAACTGTCATCTCTTACAGTCCCACTATTTCAAGTTACTGTATTGGCTTACTAAAGCTACCAAGGCAAGACAAATCGTGACAGCGAAGATAATACTACAGTTTTTGAGATTAACTGACTCATTAAGAATATACAGGAGCCTCAGAAATGACTGAAATTACTGCTTGCATATTAATCACCTTGTTGAACAAAAATCTCTCTAACACTTGGAAAGATAAGGAGCAAAAGTATTAGCAAACACTTCTGTTGGATGGATATATATTTTTTTTTACACACACACACACACACACACACACACACACACACACAACACACAAAACATGTTTATATCCAATACAAGTTATCTTCTTAACCAAATCAAATGGAGACATTTTCTCTGGAGCAGTATTTGCAGCAGGAACCATAATTTGTGAAGAGAAATTCTCCCAACAATAGCAAAAACAAAAACAAAGTGGTGGGGAGAGTCTATGAATATCAGTTGTTAAATAATGCTTACATAAATCTTTTTTCTTTCCTAGTTAACTAATGGAAGTTAACTTCCATTTAAGTAGTCTAACAGAACCAGAAGTCTATCACAATCCGTTTTCTACAATTTTGAGGTACACTACTATTAAAAGATCATTTAAATACAGATCTTTTCTAATAACATCTGCACATGCTCTACAAAACACCAGATTTGTTTAGCATGCTAACAGAAAGTCTTTAAAAAAAATCCAAATTACTCAATTTATAAAACCATTTTACTAGCTTTAACTCTATTCCCCTTCTGTTAAAGAAATGACTTCCTTTGATAACTGAGGGAGAGTAAAGATGAAAGTTAGACACACTTTTTTTTAATCCTATCCCATAATTTAGGCAGAGCAAAGTCAGGGGTCAATTAAGCCTGAAACCACTCAACAGGAACAGACTCAAAACTGTTCCATTAGCCAGTAAGGTCTAACTCAAGCCATAAGAGCCATAAGAACATGAACTTCATCTATTTCTAAAAATGCAGCAGTAAGAGTCCATATGCACTGCTAATAACCTGCTAAGCATTAAGAAAATCCACGCTTAGCTAAAGCAAAAGGCGCATCTACCCAAGCCTCCATTTTCTGTTGCCAATGATGCATATCCAAGGAAAAGGTTAAGAACAGGCATTTGTAATATTTTCCCGGTATGATTTTCCAGACTCCAATTATCTCAGACATCCTAAACCATATAATGTATCTTTGTAAATGAAGAGATATTTACAAATCCTAACCTAATGTGAAGCCTGTACTCAAACATGTGGAAAGCTGTGGTGCTCACTGACAACTTTAGCACTTCCATACTTTGCTGAGAGGATGGCAATGAAGAATGTGAGCAATCCAGCAGACTTGACCAAGATTTCAATTAGACAGGTTTTGTACCGATCAGCTAGGGAAGATGCTCTTGGTAGCACCACTCACAAACATGGAAAGATTGTTCAGATTTAGTAGAAAAGGGCACATTTGGCTCTAGCAGTTGTGAGATTGTAGATTTAATGATCCTGAGGAAACTGAGGAGAGCAAGCAGCAGACTCAACAACCCAGGGAGAAGAAACTTCAGTCTGCTCAGAACTCTGGTACACAAAATCCTTTGGATAAACTTTGCAGGGCCTGGCAACTGAGGAGTGGTGGTCAACCTTCAAGGACAATCCCAATTCAGAATAATCTTCATTTCTACATAAAGCAGGCCAGCATGGAAGGAGGCCAGCGTGGACAAACCTGGAACTTCTGACTAAGCTCAAACAAATGGGAAATATGCAGGAGGTAGATGCAAGATCAGACTACCAAGAAAGAATACAGAAATACTACCTAGCTACCACTAGTACTACTACCACAGCTCAACTGGAGTTGAAAGAAGTAATGCTGTGAAAGGCAAAGCTTTCCAGGGGAACATCAACAGTAAAAGAGAGGCAAAGGAAAGTGTGTCTCCGCTCCTGAGAAGGTGATCCAGTGACAAATGATACGCTCAGGTACTCTATGCTTTTGTCCCTTGGTCTTCAAGAATCAAAGGATCAGATCTCACTGACTCCCAGGTCTCTGTGACAGGTAGTGCAGCTTGTGGAAATTAGACGTTACATCTAATACCGGAAAAGTAATTAGGATGCACTACATAGAAGACACTCTGCATTTTGCCTTGAGCCTGCCTAGCCTTCCTCCTCTTCCTTCTCACCCTATGATCTCTGATAAAAAAGACTGCATTATGTAATTTTAACAAAGATTTCAACCCAATTAAGATAAGCAGTAAAGGACATTTTATTTGATTACAGATGAATCTATTTCTACATCTATTTCTCCGCATGTGCATGCAGGTCTATCCTGTCACATGTCTCAAAGTCAGCACAGGAGTACTGAAAATGGGATATCTAAACATTCACTTGTAGCCATATAATTGCCAAGCACTGAAAAAACATTTTGCACAGGTCCAGTTACGCAGGAGCAAGCAGAAAAACAGCGTCAGATCTGATGTCTCTGGAACAGCTATAGGACTAAGAATAAAAGAAGAATGATAAGAGGTCTACTGCTTTACTCTTAGCCAAAGAAAGGCTATGGTTGGAGGAAACTGTGTGTGTGTGTGTGTGTGTGTACATGAGTGGGGGTGGGATTCTTTGTTTGCTGTTGTTAAGTTATTTTGTAAAGACCAATTATTGTGGTACTACAGTCTTCACAGGAAGAAATTAATAACCCTGATGTCAGCTGATATGGTTGAATACAAAGAAGAACTGTTTAGGTAATTACACACACATACAAACCACAGTAAGAATTTAGATCAGCATCCCTGGCACGCAAATGATATGAAACAGAATTCACAGAAACCTCTAACTTCCAGTAGGGACTTGCAGCTTAATTATGACTTACACTGTACATACCCAGTAATTTACCGGTGTTTTATAGAATGTATTTCTATTATTACTGTTTTCTCCAAAAAAAACCCAGAAAACAAAAAAACAACCTCCCCTCCCCTCCCCCCCCCCCAAAAAAAAAAAAACAAACCACCAAAACAAAACAAAAAACCAACGAACAAACAAACAGAAACAAACAAACAAACAAAAAAGCAGTAAAAGCAGCCTGGATTAAAACCATCCTGATTATTACAGTACTACATTTATTAAGCAGCTTTAATCCAGAAATGGTTCTAACATTTAAAAACTCTTGGAGATGAAAGGTTTCTTTCTTAGAGCGAGTTGCTATTAGAATGGTAGGCCTGAATATTACAGTAGTTTCAGACTTAACATTGCAAGATCAAATTTTCATTTACCAGACTAACCATGAAGACCGAAAATGTAGATGTTCTGTGTTTGCCTCAGGCTTGTTTTTCTTTAAATGCTTCCAGGCAATATGTTTGTGTGTTCAATTACATCTGGATGTAGAGAAGTTTTTTGTCATAGCTTTCTGTATTTCTTTTTCTGTGAAAATCTGCTCCAATTTGATCATTCATACTTCTCAACATGGTAAACCACAAATTATATAACATCCTACAACAAAACTAGGGATTAAGCTTTGCAACGTGAACTAAAATGTCTCAAATTCACTGGGTTGAAGGAAAGATGTCATTAACATCTTGACTCTCACCAAGTGAAAGAGACCATACTGAAGCAAAAACAGGTCACTGATTACACATAGTTGATTTCACCCTGTAACTAACAAAAAAACAACAAAACCCCAAGAATATCAGCTAACTGTATCAGTCGGAATTCAGAAAAGTAGTTCTTCCAGTTTCAGCTGAGGTAATGAATTTAATCCATTTATATGAAGATGAACTTCAGAAAATTTCAATGCTGTATTGCCCAAGCACACAAATCAGCAGCAAACAAAAATGTGAAAGTCAGCATTTTTCTAATGTGAAAAGCTTTTTGTGCCTGGTAACTTAATGTCTGCTACAATAATTTTAGATGGACGACTTTGCCCACTCAGAACTTAATTATAGTATACACAAAGTGCGTATTGACTGTCACAGTGGATTTGAAGAAGACAAAAGAAACCAAAGAAAACTACTACAGAAGGACACAAAAAAGCTTAGGTGAAGGTGACACAGTTGTGTACAGCATCAGAATGATGCAACAAAACAGGATTTCTCTTAGACTTTTCCCTTTCTGATATGAATAGGTAAAAAAAATAATCGCAATTAAAGAAAATCTGATGATTATCAGAACAATAAGATTACCGAGGGCAATTCCATGATTACTTATCAGAACAGCTTTACAATCTATTTTAGTTAAGAGGAGAAATAAATGACAACCTCTTCTTCAATAAATGCACTTTTTTGATCTTCATGATGAAAACAGCTATCTACAGATGAAGAGATAACAACATCCCTGAATACTACACCTCACTTATCCTCAAGTGCCATGCCTAAATTTAACACAAAGTACAATTAGATTACAAAAAAAGATGACAGCAATTATTTTTGTATTTAATATTTTTAAGTTTAGTGGTCCCTATAAAGACTGAGCTAGAATAAAATCAGTATTTCCATAATGCTAGCCCTTGCTAAACAGTTAACACAGAGTTACACAAAGTATGCTTACTTAGGTTCCTGAAGAAAAATTATATAAAAATTAGTTATATTTTACACCACAATCACTTAACAGCACAGCATGAAGAATAGGACAAAACCCTTCATAAAACTATCCATTACCTGGTACGAGGTAAATCATTTCAACTTCACATATTAAAATTTTAGCCTTTTTTTTTTTTTTTTTTAAAGCACATGACAAGCACTGGTAATAGTAGAAAATATGTTCTGAAATACCAAACAAAATGATTAACCTTAGCAGCTGTCCTTACCATGGGAAGGTGTTAATTCGTACTCTGTTCTTAAAGATCAGTATTCCACCTGACATCACTCCAATCATTATTTCATTGTTACTCTGATCCTTCAAAAAAGAAAAGAGACAATGAAGTGAAAAACAATATAAATATCTTGGAAGCTCACCAATCTTCCTCCTAACACACAAACAATAGTGAATTAGAACTCAATTTACATGGAAGGAAACGTATTTTAGGAAGACAAACAGGAATCCACTTTTTCCTCTCCCGTTTCGGAGAGGACTAAATGTTTGCTCTGAATCATTTAGAAAACTAAATTCTATGGCAGCTTACTAATTAGATCTTCCATGATATTCAAGCAAACAGAGTATTCTAGCAGTTTATTATGAATAACAACATTGGCTCAGCATATGCAACACTAAAAGCAACCAGCGACTTAAATTCCTACCTGAAAGGAAATTGCAATCTCAGAACACAGAGAGGAGAGATTCTAAAACAAATAATACTGTGAGCATATTCAAATAGCACGCTTTTCCTGAAATACTTATGCACTCTTATCAAACACCTGCTACAGACCTCTCAATTCTTGAGTAAAAATAGGAGAATAGACATAGTAGTGAAGCAGGGTACTTCTGAAATTCTGTTGCACATTTCTTTAACATTAGGGAGTAGAACAGAAATATTAGAAACAGAAATGTCTTGCTAAACATAATTACACTCAGTCTTTGAAGAAATGGTAGCACTGTAATGACAAGTTGAGTCAAGACCTCAAACTACCTGCTTTATTCAATAAAACTATTTCACTTTACTTACCATGGAGAAATAAATGCTAGATTTCCATATATGCTTCATAACTCTCATGATCAGAACTTTCTATTTAGAAGCTCTCTTTTCAAAATTTATAGCATTCATGATGTTAACCTATACTTCTCTGAGTTTACAGTAGAAGGTTGTGTATTTATTTTCACACTATATTCACCATACACTAGATATTTTATCAAACTATAGTACGTTCACCTTACATAATAGTTCTAATCTGAACCAAATAAAATATGTTCAAAAGAAAACAGATCCTTAAATATAAAAAATGCATTCAACATTGACATTTTTCTTTTTCAGGAGTAGTCAGCCAAACTGACATTCAGGCCAATAAGGCTGAACTCGAGTAGCACACATAAACTAAGCTGAAATTAAAGCACACAGATAGAATAATCAAATTGTTTATGTTGGAAAAGACCTTTAAGATGATTGAGTGAAATAGTGACCTTTGATAATGGTAAATAGTATTTAGGCAGCTTATAAGATAAACTTATTATTTTCAGCCTTTTCTCCTGAAAAAAGGTGACTAGAAAGGCTCACGAAAAAACAAAAGTTTAGTTTCCCACAAATATCAGAGGAATCCACTTGTACATTAAAATATTAGTTCATCCAAACTTACCCTTGCATAGTGCAATTCAACTCCATAGAGTTCTAAGGTACGTGCTGTATTGAGATAATTGAACTCTGCTTCTGCAGGAGACAACCCTCTGAAAGAAAGAAGCTATATAAGAAACATTGAAATGCAGCTCCTCAATAGTGTCTTCACTGAGCTAAAAGAGAAAATCTGCACTGACCTTTCCTCATCCCGAAATCTGAATTTCCTTTCTCACCATAAACACCTTCATTCAAAAATTTTATATTGTGCTTACAGTCTTGAAACAACAACAGCTTGCAAATGTACTTTTTTGCTATTTCTAATGAATTGCAACATTTAAATGGCTTTGAAGCTGTGAAAACTGGAAATTGCTTTTGAAATACTGCATTTTCTATTTATAATAGCAACCTCTCTCCAAGACCCTCAAAGTTTAAATTATTAACTCACTTAAATTTTATTTATCTTACTTAAGTGGATTTCCTAAGTCACTGACTGAAGTGTACAAATGTCATCACAAATTCAGACTATATTTTGTTAAATTTTACTCTAACAACGCAGTATTGAAGTTCTAAAATGTCAAGGAGCTATCAGTAAAAACCTTTACTTAATACTGCATATTGAGGAAAAAAAAAAAAAAAAAAAGAGGCTTCCATTGCTTGTACCTCTTTAACGAAAGGTCAAATAATGCAAACAGGAAAGACCAGATATCAAAGAGAAGGACTTTGTTACATCTAAAGCGACTCTTGTCTTCTGATAAAAGCACCATGAAAACAAGGCCTTTATGTATTGTCAAGGAATGAATGAAACAAATTAACTAATATCCTGTTAAGTTCATATAGTGCTTGTGTTTGTTAGGTACTACTTTCAGCATACCTTTATCAAGTTCATTAATTCACCAATATTCCCTCTCATTCTAACATACACACTGTATGCAGAGTACCAACTGTACTAACACAGATATTCTACAAAAAAAAAAATAAATAAATAAAAAAAAAAACAACACATTTACACATACATCATCTCTCAACAGAAAACTTTAAGACAAAATACTCAGCTTTTATACAATAGGACTGCACTAGCAATCAGGATTTGACAAAGTCAGTCAATGTTTTTCACTGTAAATCCTTACATGTGCTGCTGATGTAACTTTGCTATCTCTTTTTCAAAGTCTTGAGGCTGGCCAGGGATGAAAGAATAATCTGAGAGGTAGCCTGGCAGGTTTTCTGAATGGTTGTAGTCTCCCAGCTCAGCTAAAATATTAAAAAGAGAGGTTATTGCTTATCAGTGATTAGTTGGCACTGTGCAACACATTCAAATTCACGAGTCTAATACCATACATCATGATCTACATCATGTAGCAAACAGAAATAGTCACATTTGAATTCCCCTTTTCCCTTTTGAATAAACCACCACATTCTCAGCAAGTACTGTGGAAATCATTTACTGTGAGCTTTGAGTGGGTGTTTATGAAGGAAGTTTATTAACTGTTTAAGTTCTAATGCACAAATTAATTCATAAATGCCCTCCTAACAACTAGCACTAAATAATATGCATCAAGGTATTCCAGGTACTAGCTTTTTCTCCCTCTTTTTTTTTTTTTTTTTTTTTCCTTTCTCCAAACCCTTGCTTACTTACATACAATATTTAAGCACTACAACTGTTATTTCTTTATTTTGCAAGACCTGCAAAAAACCAACCAATTAATTCTGCACCAAGATACATTCATAAGCATTGTAAAACTGTTATTGTGCACAACTGCATGTGTGCAGAAAAAGTATGCATACATACGCCTACACTGCTTACATAAAACTACTAAAAAGTGCATTTTCATAGCTTACAATATTTCCTCAAAATCATAAAAAAATCAAAATCTCATTTACTGTGAGAATAAATAAAACAAAAAATAACCAAAGAATTTGCTAAGAATACAAGCATTGAGGCTTTTTAGCTGTAACCCCAAAACAATGCAGTTTTAAATATCTGCAATGCATCTAAGAGATTTACAGTACTAAGTAGTATAACATGTGAAAATGGGAAAGTTCACAGCAAGGTAGCAGGGTGTGGGGCTCTGGTAAGGTCTATGGGCACTTCTATAGGGCATGGAAGAAACGACTGTAGGGTGGATGAAGGTACACGGAATGAGAGGGTAAGCAAGGGAAGCGAAGGCAGAAAAGGCATCTGGGGCACTTGTAGCACAAGAAACAGATCTTATTTAAGGTCAGTTAAAGCCTGGAAAATGCAACCAGGTTTCATAACAGAGTGCAATTCTTGTTAAAACAGACTATAAATAATACAGGGCTGTCTGAGTTCTGGGGTTGCTATTTACAAGGGTGGCTCCAAAAGAATGCCTCCTATTTTATTACGTTGGCCCATGACATCAGAGGTGGATGTTGGCGGTATGGCAGTTAGAGGTTGAACCTTCCTGTCAGTATTCCATTACATGCTGTTGCTGTGTGCCAGACGGCAGCAGAGGGGCAGTCTGACAAAATGGCACTGACATGGAAGTGTAGATGAAGCAAAGAAGTGGAACTGCATTTCTTCATGCAGAAAAAAATGACACCCATTGACATTCATCAGCTCTTGAATGCCCATGGAAACAGTGGGTGTGAGCACAGTGAGGCAGCAGGAGGGGTGTTTCAGCAGTGGTGACAGCAACAATGGGTCACCTCCACAGGTGCAGATTTTGATGAGCGCAGCATACAGGCTCTTGCATTACTTATGAAAATGCATAGCTAATTGTGGTGACTGTATTGAAAAATATTGTTTTGCAGATGAGAAATTGCTCTTTCAAATAGCATTATTGTGCTCTACTAGTTGCAGTTTCCATAGAAGTAAATAGGAAGCACTACTTTTGGAGCAACCTACTTATTCATGAAGAATTCCAAGACCTGAATCCAAAGGTAATTAGTGATGGGCATGCAAAGAAAACCATTAGACAGAGATCTGCAGGGTGAAGAACTTAAGGACAGTAACATCTCACATAAGAAGTCTAACTACAATGCTCAATGCATGCCCACTACATTGTTTTAAAAATGAACATATTGCATTCTTACAAGCTTAACTGTTACAAACTTTACATATTGTCTGCTTCACTATTGAATATCTAATCTTTTCCAAGACAAAACCCTAAAAGCCATGTCTTTAATTTTGGGGTTTTTTTTGACATCTCTTACATTAAATGTGTCCAGCAACTGAAATTTGATGTTTTATACAAATTTGTTTGCTTTTTTTCTTTTTTTCTGACAATCATAATTTGCGAAACTTCTGTACTGAACTTCTAAGATTTCTTCTATTGAAGGGTTCAGGTTTTACAAAAGAAAAATAAGAAGAAAGGAGGAAACATTACACACTGAAGAGCGTAAAACTGGCAACACTGGTATGGAACTGCTTGTCCACATGTGACTAGAACTTACTATTTCACACCTATTTGGATGCCTACTGTACTGTATGTTAAAAACGTGCATATGTCTAAAAACTGCCTTAGTGTTACTCTTTTCACTTAGTGAAGAAGTAACATATAATCACACTTTGGAATGCAGACAAAAACAAGGAGTTCTTATTTTATTTTTTAAACTGCAGAGGTTTAAAGAAGGAAAATGCATTTGCCAGTATTTTTTCCATATCTAATTTAACAAAGTGTGCTGGGAGAGAAAAAAAAAACAACCAGGTTTGAACAATGATTAAAGGTACTTGACATCCACAAACATCTCATACGTAGTATTATACAAATGTGAACTGGATTCTTTAGAAGCGAAACCAGATCCTGCTACATTTTCAAACATATCAGTACTTACATGTATATGAATATTAGCAGTACTTACATTGAACAGCATAGGAAGCCAGAAGAGCAGCAGTATTATATGGACAGGGCAACCTGTTTTATTTTTAGATGGAAAACAAGTAAAATTACATATTTTATGTGAAATGAAGTTATTTTGAAAAGCCTACTGTTTCATAATGTATTGAGGCACAGTTGGACACAATTATTATTGTTTAGTTTTGCATAATTATTAAAATAAAATACTTTCATTTATGCAAGTATAATTCTTCATGATCAAGACAACACCTTTTTCTCAAGTTGCATATAACATTTAATGGAACAGAAATGTCTTACCTTCCAGTAAGAATGTCCTGTTTAATTTGTAAAAAATACTGGTACCTTAATTAAAAAAAAAAAAAAAAAAAAAGATATTATTAAAAAAATCATCTAATTATTTTTTATCAATTTAATGCATCTCCATTTAGTGCAAAGCTTAAAACCTACATTTGACATGCTGTATCTTAAACTCATATGGCAAAGAAACCAAACAGTGGTTAGTAATGAAATTATAAACCATATTTTCCCCGTATACTGTAAAATCAATTTTGCTTTCCAGTGTTTATGTTCAGTTCAGTGAATGAGAACACAACTACTCAATATGCAAGCCAAAAGGTGAAGATGGTTTCTACGTGTGAAGGTATCTTGATGAGTTGTACTCCAGGTAGACAGAAAGAATTAGTTTATTCTCATTGAGCATTTGGCATTACTTTGTTTTCATTTAAACTAAAATAAGTACTCTCAGTTTTACAACTTTTTTTGGCATTCCATGCTAAATTAGCAGTTGTGGATCTACTACAATAAAAGCCTTTTGACAGTCTTCTGACTTCCCTTGAACTTCTGTTCTGAACTTTTCTTTAATTATGATGTGAGAAAGCTTGTTTTAGTTCTACTCTTCACATGCCCACTCTTTCAAGCAAGGAACATGATGAAAACAGCCAAAGAAATAAACTAACACTTTAAATCCAGAACTGTTTTTCAACCAGTGGCAGCAGAAACAATGTAAATTAAAAATGTATATATCCAAACAAACCTGAAAGATCAAACAGATTTCTGTCTAACGATTCCCCAGCAAGACCCAAATGCTTTGTTAACTTCAGAATTAGTCTTTTGTTCATTCAGTTCAATTCAGTTCCCTCATATTTCACTCAAAGCTTTTGGAGAATTCCACAGTATAAATATTTATAACAAGAGGCAAACTACACCTGCTACAAACCACAGCTGAAACAGACTGAACCGGGTAACACTTACTGAGATGACAAGATGTTAGCACAAGCTTAAATTTCCACTAAAACCCTCCTTAGTAACATGGCAGTAAAGCAGTCTTAAACATTTTAGGCTCTGATGCCTTTTAATTAAGATAAATAATAAATAAAATTGAATGAGTGGAAATCATTAACATAATTCCTTCTTATAAATCGATTCAATTTTGGAACACCCTGCTTTATTATTGAAGAAATCAGTTATTTTTCCTCTTGCAGTTCTGCTTTGAAACTATAACCAGTCGTGCTCATTCATTATAAACATACAAAATTACAAAAAATGTAAATCAGTTTCCTACTGCCAACATCTACTGCTGTAAGAACATAGGGAACAAAATTCTGCATGTGCTTTGCTTCTTGTTTCTATTTCTTACTTTTGTGAAATGTTGTAATAGAAACACTCCATAATACCCAAGAGACTTAATCATTAAGGAACACTACACGGAGTTCATTTTTGGTCCACTGTTTCTGGTAAACAGAGAAGTTAATTACTTGTTAGCTAACCACTGCAGCTCCAACACAAAAGCCTCGCGTATTATTAAGTGAAATGGAAAATCAATACAAGCTTCATTAATGTATATCTGAAAACCAATACAATGAAGATCGTATTGCATTACAATGTTTTCTTCTACTTCACATATAGGGAAAAGGATAAGATAGAGTTATTGTTAACTGGAGTCAGTGTCAATAAACACACCCTTCTGCAATGAGCTTTGTCTCCTACCATCACAAGTTCTTAAAGCCAAACCCTCCAGCACAAGCTGAGCTCCCACTGACCTTTTCCTGACCCAGGGCATTCATAAGCTGCCTCCCCCTCTTATGAATTCTCAGAGGTCTAATTTAAAGACACAAGCTTGTATCAAACCTTTCCAGCTGATTCACATTGACACACATATTGACTCACCCCCATGTCTTTCATGAAATTTATACAAGCTGAGGATCTTAAAGAAGTCTCATCTTGAGTGAGAACAGTCAAAAATATCAGCTTTGTTTGTTTGCTTTGTTTTTGTAGGTTGGTTTTGCTCTAAGAGGGGAAATGCTGATTATGTGAAAGGAGCACACGGTAGTGACAAGGCGTCCGAACTTCACTACAGAAACCCCGCAGATAACAACATTCTCTTTACAATAATTCAAAACACAAATGAGTTTTCTCAAGGGCAATTACCCTTATTAGAAAAAAAGGCAGAGTTGACCTAGATACAGCAATCATACATTACTTGTCTTCTAAACGGCTGCTGTATTTATAGCGCTGTATTTACAGCACAATGTTTAAGTAAACAGTTGGCTTCTGTCTTCATTTGCTTCACATACACCCATATTCACTGTCGTTTCCATCTCCTTAGGAATATCTTACACTGTCCTTTAATTCAAACATCACGCTGTTTTGTTATTCTAACACCAAATCCTCAGTAAATATTTCCATAAAATAAAAACTGATCAAGGATTTCTGGGATTTGTTTTAGTAAATTGTGACTGTTTGTACATTTTTGTCCAAAATTTGACAAATCAGAAGTTATAAACAAATATGGACTCAGATATTCAGTTTTGCTGCTCAGAATTTCTAAAGCTATCTTTAATAACTTGGATAATGTATTTATGGGGTTGACCTGTTTTCAGGATGGCTGACATCCAAAAATTACAATCTGTCAAATCAAGCTACTTATGAGGACTAGAAAAAATTGGAGGCATTTCTTCAAGAGCTAATCACAACTCCGTGACCTCCTGACTTGGTCCACATTGAGCATTTTCTTCAACAAGCTTCAACACATTGCTAGCAAAATAAGCTTACAATGTTTCATGGACTACAATCATACAGAGATGAATTTTACTGGTGTCAGGAAGAAAACTGGAAAAACAAATCAATTAAAAAAATGCAGAAAGCTCAGGATTTTTTTTTTTTTTCAGATCACACGAGAAGTGCATAGAAATAAGTTTGTATTCACTGATGAATGATGACTAAATATTTTCCTTTGTTTTTCTGCTGGTTTTTTTTGTTGCTACTTGATAGTATTTTCTTTATGCAGTTATTTCACTTTGCACATATATTTGTATATTTTTTCATAAAAGGGTTTTATTATATTGAATGCGTATTTAATGCCTGCACTTCTCAGGCAAAAATTAGAAGCCTACATACACTACACGAAAATTATTCAAAAAAAATTTACATGTTCTACCTCAAAAAAAAAAAAAAAAAAAAAAAAAGCCATTTTTCCTTAACACATAAGCCTTCCATAAAAATCCTCTATTGATAAATTAACTAGACCTACCTTGTATATTCTTCTTGGAGCTTGTTTGGGTCACTTACAAAAAACTTAACTCTCAAGTTCAAACTGTGAGGAGATCCTCCTACAGTCAAGAAAAGTGTTTCTAATTAATCAGGGTACCTTGGAAAAGAACAACAATAATGCATGAATTGACCAAATGCATACACATACTCACTTTTTAATTGTTTCCTGATAGGTTTGTTTGGATCCAACCACCTCTGGAAAGAGATAAATTGTAATACCAGTTTCAGATAAATCAAAAATTATATGTTACAGTCTTATGCATAAAGAAACTGTTGCATTTTATTTATTGGATTTTTTTTTTTTTTTTTTTTTCTTTTCCTTTAAGCAAAAATATCCTACTGGCATATCACAGTCTGTAACAAGACACTGAAAGATACCAACAGTTCCTTCTTTTTGCCTGATTTTAACTCTACTGTCCAGGTATCTGTCTGGCACTACTGCAACAGGGTACCAGAGTATGACCATCACTTGTGCCCAACAGAGGTTAGATCTCAATCTCCGTGTGTTTAACTATTTTAGCAATACTTTAAACTGATCATCTAACATTAGCTAACTGCAACAGGAAAAGGCTGTGACACTCATTTATCCCTATGTGAAGTTAATTTGCTTAAACCAGGTTCAGGTTCTTCTAACTGCAATCCATCAAGTGATCCCAGATCTGACTCTCAGATTCTTTTCCAACTGCCAGAGAATCACCTCTGCTATGTCCTTCATTACCACCCTGTAAATCAGAGACTCGGTTTACTGAATTAGAGACTATAAAACACTTGTAGCAAATGCTCATTTTTCAAAAAAGTCCCCTTCATTTATCTGTCATGGTGATTAACTGACAGCCCTTATCATGTAGTAAATGGTATGAATCGTGATCTAAACACTTACAAAATACCTGGGCTAGAAAAGAAAACAGGACACCAAAACATTTCCTCTTTTCAATAGGCCTGAATTTCAGAAAAAAAATTTATTTCATATTCCAACTAACGGTGATCATTCAATCTAGTAACTAGATGCAACAAAACAAGCAATATTCCTTTTAAGTAATTATTTAATGAGCACAACCTCATGATTTTACCTTCCACTTGCAACTTGCAGCATTTAGTTTTTGGTGATAACAACCAAACTCAAATGACAATTGGAGAGGATGCACAACACTGTAAAGATAGCAATATTTACAATGACCCAGAGTACAGTGATGCTCCTCTAAAGCCCATCATTTCTGGAGTCCTATATCTCCAATTCAAACTTCATTCCAAAATGTCCATTCTTGCAGATACACTTAAGTGGTAAACTTTATACTTGTATTTGTTTAAGAACAGCTAACAACTCTTCACCAAAGTGCTGCTCAAGGGAGTATGAACAGCAATTCACGTGAATGCAAAGGTTAATTTACTTTTTTCCCCTCAGGTCATAGACTAAAATAAATCAGCGTAAGAAAAACAAAGACACACATTTCCTTTTGCAGTACCAATGACAATAACTCCTAGTTGAGGTAGAGTAGTGTTACTTCATCCAGCCCTGCAGAAAGATGACATACTCAAGAGGCACCACCAAATGCACTAATTGTAGTAGTGAAAAGCTTGAACATTGATTAAGTTCTCAATTTCTCACTATCTAGGCATCATTCATTCTTTCAGTTTCAACGTTTGTCTATTTTAATATGTTGTTTGAATGTTGATTACTATTACTAATTAAGTCAGATAGTTTTCACAACTATTTAATTAATTCACATCATCTGATTTATTCTTTATGCCAGCTGATTTGACCCTGCCTCTATTGTCCTTATGACACATAATGCTATTTTTCTACTTACTTCACCCTTTTCCTCCGCCAATATGTCTCCCTAATTCAGTTTCTTAATCCTGCTCCACCTTCTTGTAGAAATACTATTCTATTCCCATGCCTCTCATCTACCAAATTATCACTGAAACTACCATTCTCAAGTGCATCAAATAAACACATATGAAAATTGATGCATTACTGTCCTGGTTTCAGCTGGAGAGAGTTGATTTTTCCTTCATAGTAGTGGCTATGTTTCAGCTTTAGGGAAGAAAAAAAAAAATGTTGATAACACAATGATGCTTTTATTTGTTGCTGAGCAGTGTTGCACAGAGCCAAACATGTTTCAGCTTCTTGTACTGTCCTGTCCTGGGTGGGCTAGGGTTGCACAAGGAGCTGGGGCTTGGAGGAAGAATCAGTTGACCTAAACTGGCCAAAGGGTTATTCCATACAATATGACATCATGCAGAAACTATAAAACTGAGGGAAGTTGGATGGGGGTGCTGCTCAGGGCCTGCCTGGGTATCAGTCAGTGCATAGTGAGCAGCTGTGTGGGATATCACAAAAAAAAATCCCACAAGACGCAGTACTTTTCAATGCATCATGCCCATCATATCAAAAATCAATAGTGTCCCTGTAGAAAATCTGACCTATCAAAAAGAACAAATTAAAATTTTACAATTAAGTATCTTGTAAAGAATTAAACATGACTCACACATATTAAATTAGTATAATGATTTATAAAATAGATTTGACTTACAGGGTTATCAGTGGGTTCATCTGCCAGTTGTAAACCAAAGTAATCCCTCTCTGTCAAATCGAGATGTTTGAAGACTATATCCAACAGAACTTGTCCCTGATCGTGTTTCTGCAAATAATAAGACATGTATAGGTGTTTAACAGAAAAGTCATTGGACACACAAATGATTCCAGTAGAGCACTAACACATTCTTTCAGATGTGCTGTATAATGCCACATTTTAAGTATCATGACGTGTATCCTAGCAGTATTCTTTTAAGAGAAGCACCATCTCTCTGAAACACATGTAAGAAATTATCCTTCTTCTTGTTCATTTTCTAACGATGAAAACTTCTAGTTTCTCAGCTAGCTACATGGTTACTTCTGAAAGCCGCTCATTAACCAAATTTGATACTTAAAAAGGATTACTGGAGAGAAAAAGAGAGGCTGGGATTTGACAAAGGACTTCATAGCCTCGTTAGGGACACTGAATTTTGAAGTAAGGTTTTTCAGGCCTGCGCAAGTTATTCCTACTTATTTTATCCAAAAACCTATTCCTGAATCTAAGTGAACCAGCATATTGAAAGTTTAATGACACAGACAGATATCCAGCTGAGCAGCAGTGTTACTCTACATTAACTAATTCAAATAAACTGATTCTGACTGATACTCTTTGCACCCAGATTTTCTACTTCTCCAGCACCAAGCAAACTTCTAACAGCACTTAGGTGCCAACCAAGTACTACTGATACTAGAATGGATATCAGAGGCACCTTGCCTTGCTTACTGTAGGCAATAAGGTATTTTGAAAAATAACAGAAAAGACTCCTGTCCTACTATCAAATAACCCTGCTCCTGACAAGAGCTAAAATAGTTTACTTTCACAGCATTTATATCTAAACTGTGTAATAAAAAGGTCAGAAGGTTTTAATATCCACAAATGAGAAATATCTACAGGTCATATTCAGACATTTGTTCACATCAAAGAGCATCCTATCAAAGCCTTTTTTTTTTTTTTTCATTCTGTTGAAAATACACCGAAGCTGAGTAATCAGCCTAAGCTGATTATTTGGGAGATAAATTTATTTGGGAGATAAAAATTCCAAGAAGGCTGACTATTTATTTTAGAATAATTTAAAAAAGAGAGAGAAAGAGAGAGAGAAAATGGTTATCAACAAATTATGCCCGAAATGATGCCAGAAGGGCAAACACAGCTGTAGCTCTGGATATTTAAGTTACACAAGCCACGTATCTCACATCCATTTATCTAGCAAAGTAAAAGTGATTTAAGTGCTATACTTACCAGAAACAAAAAAAAGATTTCTTAATGTTTAACAAAACAATCAATGCTATCAATGCTGTTAAAAAGTTCGCTAACAAAAAAAATTCCATCTGCAAGAAATGAAAACAAGCAAAGAAAAAACCCACAGATGTCAGCATAACAAATACACGACAATGCAAGTGCACAAGACAATTTCTATGTACAATTCCAGAAACAGTTACATGTTTACTAAATTAGGAGTTTTCTGATATACTTTGAAAACAGTAATCAGTACAATTTTTTCAACAAATTAAACTAATTTTAAAATTACATAGCAGCACAAATTACTTCTTGGCATTTTTCCCTATTTAGATTTCAATCAGATTCAAACTAAGAAGTTATGACACTAACAGAAAAGAGGAGACCGTTTGGAGTTTGCAGACTTGCATTTACTTCTTCAAGGAACACACAGGTATCAATTCTGTTCTTAAAAAAAATCTAAATGTGAGAATTTATCTTGTTTCTAAACTATCTAACCCCAATTGTTTCTAAATTAAAAAATACTGAAAGTTTAGAACCTGCTGGTCACTTTGAATTAGCTAGAACAGAAATGTCATTTCATGGCAGCAAAGAAGCCAAGCCATGAATGGAACTGCCCCTAAAAGGCAGAATGAAGAGTGAAAGTTATTTCTCCTGAAATAAAGCAGAAAATTTGCTAAGAAGAGACAAGTTTCAACATGAAGAATTTGTTTTGATGAGAACGTTTTACTCTGAGTACAAAACAAAGATAAGCATCTAGTAGAACCAGACCTCAGTTCAACCTGTCTTCGATATTTATACATTGATGTTTGTAGCTTGCCAGAGCAGGGGAAGGTCACAATCCTGTTTGTTGTGAAAGGTCCAAAATACTTGGAACAGCATCTCAACCAGTGGGCAGCTGCTATAGAAAGTAGGAAAATAACTGAAAATAATTTTTGCCTTTTTTGAATGAAAAAAATAGAAATTTATATAGGGGGTTTAGCAAAGAAATGTGCTTTATTCTTAGGGATAAACATTAATAGTTCTTAAAGCACAGAATAATGGAAAAATATAAAAACAATGAGTGATATCCAACATCTAACACAACATGGTGCACTGTAACTAGGTATTTTCACAACTGAATGATGAACAGTTAGCGAATAATAATTACTGAGCAGCTGGATACAGAACACCAACATTTTTGCTGAGCTGAAGTATTAAGATTTCATGCATACCTGTTAGAAATTATGAAAGGAAAAATGTCTCACAAATACTGGCCTTTCAGAAGAAATCAATACTAGACATCACTATATGTAGTTTAAGAAGTATGACATACTTTTCACACCATCTATCTTGCCTTAGTTTTCCCCCAAGTGTGATCACTTCGTACTAATTTTCAGGGAATACTGCAAAGTCAGCCTGCATGGAAAAGCTACAACTTGAGGTATTTAAACAACGAATCAAAATAAATTAAAAATAATAAGAACCTGAAGAAGGAGGTCTATGCAAATCATTGTCATCAGGTTACTAACTACAGCCATTCTCATTTCATGCAGCTATGCCCTTTAGACAGTATGCTTTCCAAAGTGGAAGTAGGAATTCTTCATTTAGTAAGTAGAGCATTTTATAGAGAAAATTTCTACTCCTCAGACATACATACAGTCTAACTCCAACTCAAAAGAACCTTTGGCTAACTACAGTCCACAGGGATTACTTTGATTTGTTATGCTCTGTACATTGTAATGTTGAGCACACAAAAAATGCCTATTTTGCAGATCAATGGAAAAGGTTGGTTAAAATCTGAACTTAGAACACGTCATATAAATTATCAAGAGACAGTCTCTGTGATCAGTACTCTGCTGTTGAAAGAGAAATATCATTTGAGTACATTTTTATTAATACAGCTCTTCATACTTCAGGTAATTAAACTTTAAAACCATTAAGATACCTGTAGCAAACCCCAGGAGAAAAATGCTATGCTAATTTTTTTGATATTATCTTTGCTCTGCCTGTTCTGAAAATAACACCATTAATATTTATTGTCAAGCATTGCGCCAACCGCAATTCAGTCACACAGCTATAAACCCTGAAAATCCACGTACCACGTATGTTACTGTGATAGAAAACATAAGGGTATTCTTATGGCCTTACCTCTGAAACAAACAAACAAACAAAAAAACAACTAAACAACATCACCAGCAACCAAACAGATAGAATCTAAGACAGAGAACCAACAGTTAGAGCCCCATAGGAAGTTTCTATTTCCTAAACTCCCAGGCTGGTCTAAATAAGCAATAAACAGTGATCCATGCAACCAAAAAATATATTACGCTAGAATCGCAGGTCTCAGGGACCATACACATTCTCAGGAGAGACAGTATAGATACTTGACTATATAGGACTAGTTGTTCTCTAGACAACCAGTCCCAGACTGATCTAGCTTGCTAGTTAGAGCTACACAGGTGCTAGCATTCTCTTAAGAGCTGATGTAGATTTTGGACACTTACATCAAAAAGAAGCATCACTGCCCATAACTGCTGTGCAACTATTACTTATATTACTGAATTTTTTTTGGGGGGGGGGGGGGGGGGGAGAACACCCACAAAAACTCTTCCATTCCAATATCCATCTTGCAAACATAAGCACTTGAAAGAAACACATTTCCAATTTCCCATTTACCTTTGATGCTTGTCTTCAATCCCATCCTGCTTTTTAGCAGGTAGCACAGACCAGGAAACTATTAGCAAGGATGAGGAATTAATAGGCACAGAAGAGCAATGAAATATCGCAGAGGAAGGAGGGGTAAAAGGGATGAAGTAGTTCAAGGAAATGGTTGCACTTCTAAGCACAAAATATGAACATACTCATTTTTATTTCTTTTTCCAATCAACAAATCTGATGAATAATGTATTCCAAGCTCATTTGGAAAACTATTCACTTTTCCCAGTAACAGCCCTCAGCATTCAACAAGTTTCCTATTTTCCTTCCTGCCATCCACAGTGCATTAGAAGGTACAGAACAAGAACACAATCTGAGGAAAGCAAAAGCAAAAGCAAAGAGGTACTATAAGATGGCAACGGTAACTAAATATAACCATCCACATGATTGAACATATTTAGCTTAGCAACACAGTGAAAATAGGATCTGCCATTACATGTTACTGGTTCTCAAAATACAAAAAAAGCAAACCAAACCAAAACCTTACTTCTTATTCAACTGAGTGGTAGAGCTAAATTGATTTTCATTATACAACATTCAGTTCATAAAGAAAACTACCAGAAATAAACTATACACTGTATATTCCATTTTGAAATCAAGATGTTAGTATTACAAAGGATGCCAGAATGACTCAGTCTGCAGTGATCCAGTGTGTACAAGTACGAGCATGTCTGTCTGAACAGAACTTTCCCTTCTATTCCATACTTCATACTATTTTGGAAGTCAAACTCTACCTATACAAATCAAGCAAAGGAAAGCAAGCTCAGTGACATTGCTATCATCAGATTACTTACATTAACTCTGAAAGCTTGTACAGTGTTATCCAGGAGAAGAATGTTGCAGACCACCTCCGTATGCTGCCTGTCTCGTGCCAGCTCAGATGCTCGTACATTGTAGGTTCTGCCAGCAGGCAATCGGAAACGTGCGGTCATTACTGTCCACACAGGGTCTTTAGGCAAAACAAAAATAAAATCAAAAGGTCAGAAAATGCAAGTCTAGGATGTAGTACATTGAAGAAAGCCGACACAATGAGTCTATTGCTAAAATCTCTATCACATGCAAAAGAAAAATGAATATTAAATTCACGGTATCTAACAGTGAAAAAATGTTTTGCAAATTACAACACAACTTTATTCTAAGAAACTCAGTTCTTTAAGTCCTTCAGCTGCTGTTCATTGTCCACTCCCTCCCTAAGTTTTTTGTTTTGTTTGTGATTGGCGATTTTGTTTTATTTCTTTTCTTGTTTATTATTATGAAATGATTCAGAACTGCATTTTCACTTCAAAAAGCCTTTTAATTGCTGTGCATCAAGGCTACACTAAGCTCCCACTGTTAGAGGTAATTAAAAATTAATTTCAGTACAAAAAAGCAAAAAAAACCATCTTACATCAGAAGTATAGAGAATGACTGCAAAAAGAACAGAGCACACACACGAAGACTCCGGTGCATTCTTCTGCAAGGCTTACATATTCACTGTGCAAGTATCAGACAAGAGTGATAAGTGAATTAGCCTTACAATATGAGTAGATAAAGGTTTGTTAAACTACTGATCTTCCACGTGTCGGTTTTTTTCCATTTTTTCAACTGATTGGATTTCTGTATTTCGTTTGAAAGCACAAACTATTCTTATTTTCCACACAAGGAATGGGGATCAACTGACGCCTATCCCTTGAGCTATGTGCTGATAAACGAAATCCAAGAGTTGAAATGTGACTTTCAGTTTTCAAAACTGAGTTTCTAATGATTATCCTGCAACCCCGGCTCAGCAAAGTGCTTATATGCATGCTTTCAGTATGCCATTAGTCCTGTCCAATGACACTAGTTACATTCTTAAGTACTTGCCAGATTCAGGCCCTGTAATTCACTTAATTACACACTTGACAAACTATTTCTACATACTTTGATAAGGGTGTAAGCAAACAGAAAGTCCCAAAACTTAAGTTGACAATACATTGAAATAATAAATACCTTTAAAAAATAGTAAAACATTCTCCAAACTGATTATAAAACTTTCCCTTATTCTGCAAATAAAAAAAAAAAAAAACTTGAAAAATTTTATGCATGTTTGTTTATTATGTATGTTACTCTGAAAGTAATGTTCCTTATTTATTTCCATTGGAACTACAACGGGTACAAAGAGCACAACAACACTACTTGATAGGCAAACTCTTAGCTACAGACTAGTGTTTTTCAACAGTCACCACCATTAGCTGTGCACTTTTGCCTGTCATGAACAAGAGCCTGCGTGCTGCACCAGCAGAACTGACCCACCGCTGCAATGCACTGCACTGTTTGGTCTCTACCAATTTTCAGAAGCATTAATGAATGTCAACGGGTGCCATTTTTTCCACACAGAGGAATTCAATTCCACCCCTTTGCTCCATATACACTCCCATGTTAGACTGCCCCTCTGCTGCCATCTGTTGCACAGCAGCAAAATATAACAGAGTAGAACCCATGGGGCAGTGAGCTGGGGCTCTCACTCAATAGCCCACACCGTTTGCCTCATGGGAACAAGAAGGTAAATCCCACCTTTGCTGCTCATTCTCACCCTACTTATGTTCTGTCTGCTGATTAACACTGACAGTGCTTTTTCCTTTCTCATCACTTAACTCACAGAGAAATGCTCTGGGTTTCAAGCAGAACAGCAAATTCACTCTATTTAGCATGAAGAAAACCTGTCCTCAGTGATCCTCAGAATCCTTCACTACCAAGCAAACATTCAGTAACCTTCACAGATACAGTCTGCAGACCCAGCACAGACGATTTGCAGTCCAATCAAACAGTGAACAGTTGCAGACAGTGATGCAGTTCTTACCCCAATGCACAGAAAGAAAACAGTCAAAGAATTCAAACAAGTTATCTAAGGAAACAAATAGCTATGCTGGTCAGAACAGAAGTGCATCTAGCACGGAGAGCTACATGGCACTGCCTTCTCATTCTTTTTAAGCAATGAAGACAAGCATAGGACACATATAGCGATATTCCTTATACACAGCTCCAGAGTCCACAATTCCATGGTGGACAACAGTCATTCATGCATGCTTTCTTCATGTGAAGACTGTATCTTGAAGTTTCAGTGTAAGCAATGAAGTGTGGCCAATACACAGTATGTGGTAGCCTCAACAGCCATTCTGTATCAGACAGCCTTCCTCCAGGAAACTACAAAGCAGCCTTATGGCTAAGTATAATAACTGATCTTGAAATGCTTCCTCTAAACAGAAATGTAACAGCCACAAAAGTAATAGAGAGGAAGGTGACAAAATACAGACTATTTTCTGCAGATGACATTCAAATGTACCCTTTCTCCACATGTCAGTAAAGAAACTATGCAAGTGTGTAGGATTTACTTTAAAATGCCTTCATCGCCATACACTCAAAAATACTCTTTGCCTTCTAAGATCTGTCAGTAAGATCCGTCAGGGCTATCACGTGTAACTGCTTTGTGGTCAAACATATGACACAAAGCATATTTAAATCTCTGTCAACATACGTACATACAAAAAAGGACACAGCCGTTAAGCATGATCACATCAAGAATACAAAGAACAAGAATACAACTTTTCCTGAGCAGCTACTATTGATCTTGCTGGACATTTTGTAAACGTACCAGAAGAACACACAGATAGCTACCAATTCCTTGTGAGGTTATACATCCTAACTATCTGATTTCCCAGCAAAAAAATGACATATAAAAAGAAAAAACAAAGCAATCACACAGGGTGTATTCTTCTGAAATGAAGATACTATAACTGTCACTGGGCACTGCTCAATCACAGAATCGCAAAGGTTCTGGGACATCTGGAGATCATCTAGTTTAACCCCCTGCAATAGCAGGTTACCCACAGGAGGTTATGTAGGAAGGTGTCCTGGTGTATTTTGACCATCTCCAGAAAAGGAGACTCCACAGCCTCTCTGGGCAGCCTGTTCAGTGCTCTGTAACTCTCCAACTTCCTAGTTTGTGTCCATTTCCCCTTGTCCTTTTGCTGGGCGCTGTTAAAAAAAGCCTGGTCCCATCCACTTGCTCCCTCACCAACAGATATCACAGAATCACAGAAGACAGCATAAAACAGATAAAGAACTTCAGGCTGACTTCAAGCTCCAAAGCAAAATCTGCAGCCCTAGAAGAAACATGGCTTTTGTAAACAGGTCAGATTCAACCCACAGAGTCTCAGAATATCTAGTTTAAACAGAAGCTTAGCTTGAGAAAGGTACTACACGTGTGCATATGCATCTCAAGGACAATACCATGGCCGCTCACATTAACTAAAATCTTTTTTGTACACGAGTGAATTGTTTAAATTGGATTTCCTTTGGATTATTCTTTGCATACAAAAAAGGTTTCTGCTTATAATTTTTCAGGACCTTCTGCTAAGGGTGTAATACTTAGACACTTGAATTAATAATCCAAAGCATGTGCTGCTACAGAAACTGGAGAAGGACAGAACTTGTGCAATTAAACTCCACTTACCTCTCAGGTCTACAGAGGGAGTAAGCTGTGCAGTTCCTGCCTGAGCTCAGGTTTCAAGCAATGAAGCAATTCTAGGGAGTGTTCCCTATCAAAGGGCAGAACATTCCTGTGATACTTGCTTGGTTAGGGCATTACAGAGCATACAGAAGCTTCCAATGTGAATTTTCAGCATTCTCTATTCTTTTATATAAAACAATACTGTAAAATGACAACTTGCTTGGCTTACAATAAACTAACCCATTTTAAGCAGCTTAATAATTAAGCAGTTGGTTAAGAAAGTAATTAACTGAAATTTAGTTTATCCAAAAGCGCAACTGATTTGCTGACTCAAAGTAAAAAGTACTTTAAGAGAGTTAGCAGCCTGTACCCTAAGACAACCACCTTCGTATAGTGCAGTATGCCCATATGCATGCAAGGACATGAGAAATTTTCTTTTTCATGGCTAATCTAAAGAACCTACTGCACTGCCAGATTAAGAGCAAAGCTTCTGAAATGCTTTCCAATTTGTTTAAAAGTTCTAGTGACCCAGAAGACATCTACTGCCACTGCACAACCCATCTGCTGATCCAGGACCAACACATCACACAAATTGGATACAACAGGTGGAAGAGTAGGCTAGACTTACAGAAAATCCTCATAATATAATGTAGCATGGATGTAGTTGACAAGGCAGTTACTAACATTATCCACATAGCTCAATTAGGAGAAAAGAACTACAAGAAGTGCAAAGAAAATATAGAAGATTTATACAACATATTACAACATCCTGCATGTGTGTGGCTTCTGGGGGATTGACTGTGAATTTTGGTACAGGCTTGACAACTAATTTAATAATTACTCTTAGTCCTAAAATTATTTGAAGACAGTTTTTGTAAATGAACCCCTCCTCGGGAAATGCTTTACAATACTACTTGGGATTGAGGTTTAAAATCTGAGCAAATCGCTGCGCGACATCAAGTGGGATTTTTATAGTTGCAACTACAAGATGAAGTATCTTCCTCCATCACTGCCAACATTGCATTCTTTCCAATATTAAAAGCAAAAATAAAAATATGAATAAGTATTCAGTCACCCTATGCAGGATAGCAGACAATCAGTTAGAGAAAGCTGGAGCATGCATAACAGAACACAAAGTTAGTTCAGTAGCACCACAGCAATCTATTGCTTCATCTGAAAACTAAACCATTTCTACAACTCAACAGTTCCCTCCTGCTCTCCTCCCTTCCCCCAAGAACAAGAGTGCAGCTAACAGAACAACCTATTCTAAGTGATGCTTCTGACTAATTAACATCAATACTCATTATCCTTGAACTGCCGTACACTCAGTGCTTTGAAACAAGGCCTCAAACTCAGCTGCTCACTTTCTCTCCTTTGGGTCTGAAACAGGACAGTATGGGAAGTTTGGAAGCTGCTCCAGATTAGATATGACCTGAGGTGACACTGAACATTTGCATAGGAAGAAAATAAACGGAATTACAAATCTAGACTCCAAATAGCTCAACATGGTTCACTTTGAATCCAATCTCAAGTTTCAAATTTATTATCCAAGAATACCTGTCCATACCACATTATGACTGGCAACCTGCTACATCCAGTGTATACCCGTAGGCACCCTAACGAGCCCAAACAGAGCTGCTATCTCTCTATTAAGCCATTCTGCATTCATAGCTTTCTGTAAACAACAACCTAGAGCTGATCTCTAAGGAGTCACTTGATCATAGTGTGACAGCTTTATGGAATACTTTAGGAAAAGAATAACAGTGCAAGAGGAAGTCGAGCGTGCTGCTGAAGCCAGGAACATCTTTGAGTGTATTGGTAGTTTCAAGCTTGTAACATGAAAACAGATGCTATGAATTTGCAGGAAGTCAGAGAAGGGAAGAGACAAGGTCACAATAAGTAACAGATCATTACCAGATGTTATTGGATGGGTCCCCGGTGGTCATTACAGCCATCAGGGAGGCCAGAACACTAAAGCAACCAAATTTTACAGCTGACCGAAGCCAATTGCAGGCCAGGGTGAGGCCCAGCTCACCGCACCTTCCCACACACAATGTTCTTTGTGTAAGGACAGAAAAGGATAAAGCTGCCTGCACAGAGAACGAGGAAAAAGAGTATTAAGTATCACAGAATGGTGAATTTAACTACCTCTCTATTTTTTAAGTATTACAAATAAATATGCAAATGTATTAATAAAACAAATCACCTCATTTCTCAGTATGCAGCTGCTAGATTATGATACTTGGAGGCTTTTTGTTATTTTAAAAGACTATTAGGAATGAACAGAACAGCTTTCCAAACTCACTTCCACCTCCAATGATTTCAATTAGATTAGACTCTGAACCTGCCCTTATTTAAAAATATGCTTTAAAATGGGAGTCCATGACCCTAACACAGATGATTGCTAATACAACACTTCCTATCCCCGAAGCTGGATCTCTTATTTTGGTTTTATGACTCAATTCTATAATAAGATTTAAAATAAATGGAGGTTATAGTGGAACATTACCAAAATATCATCTCGATAGGAACTTCTCAAAATAAACTGGCAGTAAGTTTTTTAACGTGTTTCCTAAAACAGGTTAAATAGTTTTAAACAGATTTTGCATTAAAAAGAAATTCTAGTTTCCATGCAACTGTAAGGTTGGGAAGCCTAAACTATTTGCTCACCAAAAGTAAAAAAAGCTGAAATCACTGCAAGTTCAGATAAACTAAAACCAGAAGCTGCATTTTTAACATAGTTTAAGAAGCCAAAAGAGAAAAAATAAAATACAAACTGCTGGCCTTCAACCACTGGATACAACTGAGTAGATAAAACAGAGGAAAAACACCTCTGTATGCTACAAAGTTGCATGTTATAACTTGATATGACTGTAAAAGAACAAGTCATGCATTCTCTATACCCAACAAGCCTCATCCACAATTACCAGAAGGCAGCTTTAACAGAAAAGAGCAATGGAGAAAATTAGATCTGGTTACCAACCACTGGAATACACATAGATCAACCCAGAGCAGCTGGCTGAATGGGCAGCATTAGTTCTAGCCATGGCAGCTGTGTTATGAAGCCTTTGAAGCTGAAGACAGAAAACAAACTGGTAAAATTCAGAAAAAGCTTTTATTCTACTTATAGCCAACTTCAAGTTGAATTTTGGCTGGCATAGAACTGAAGTATTAGACAAGGGAGGAAAGTTGTCTGCGTATATTCTGTTCAGAATAACTAAACCTGAGCCAAACTACCTTCAATAGACTTAAACACAGCAGATGCTAATTCTGAGGCTGAATATAACTAATTGGACACTCTCCATCAAACTTAGTTTTTAATCAGAAATGCCACTTCCATAAAATAGAAATTTTCACATGGAAAATTTCAGTTTTGCCAAAAAAACATCGATTTTCTGTTGGGAACATTCAAATAATGGCTGGCTGGCTACCTGCCTGGAAAACTCCTGTCAACTTTGCTTCTTCCTCCAACAAAGAACAAGCCAAGGAAAGCCTTCCAGCAGCGCTGCCCAGAGCAGTGACCTCACTCCAGCCATGCCCCTGGCTCTCAGCTTCCATCCTGCACTGCCCAGCTCTGCACCAGAGCTCAATGCTCTCTCCCCAGGGAAGAGTAAGTTTGGTGATGGATCTGTGCAGAAACTCAGAGCATCTCAAATACTTTTTTTTTTTTTTTTTTTTTAAAAGAGATTTCACAGTTTTGCTACTTAAAGCCAGTGTTAGATAAGTACTTTTCTGACTCACCTCTGTCTCCTCTGAAAGCTTTTCTTTACAGGAAACAATTTCTATTTTCAAGCCAACCCAAGAGGACTAGAAGTTCACAGAGATTTGACTGAATCTGGCAATGAAAATATTGTTTGTGTTCAAGTGACTTAGCAGTTAAATCTGAAAATCACTCACCTGAAATAAAAATAAAAGAACCTGGGGAGGGGGGAGTTTTGCTTCTCAAGTGATCTCAAAGTGGTCTAAGCTTCCCAGATTTGTAAACTATAAAAATCTACTCTGTAAAAGGGTCATTTCCATACATGCTGTCCTGAAAAAAAAAAAAAAAAAAAAGACAGCATGATTCCATCTGTATTTCTTATGAGGTGCAACACAAAGCCAACCCAATGGTTCTCCAAAACTGTGTCATGCTGATCTCAACCACAGCATTCTGTCATGGATTATGACCTTCTGAAATCCTAGGCTCAGACCGTGGGCTCCACACACTTTTCTTCAAACATTTTAAGCTCTACAAACGCAGTAGATAGATGAGTAGAAAGAAAAATTACCCTCACTTTTGGGATGCATTTCCTTCTTTTGAAGGTGAACTGACAAACTTACAGAAGCATACAAAGCTTCTGTAAAAAAAAAGTATTGGGAGAAAAGGTAATACAAGAGGATGGCAATGCCCCAACTTTATTTAAGAGGTTTATAATTCTTAGGGCTTATCAGAGTAGATTTGAAAATACTCCAGTCTTACTTCTTTTATTTCTGAAAATGGCTATTTTTTTCCTTGTAGTTTTGTTCTCTGCAGAATTACATAGTATTACTTGGAAGTCTCCATAAAATTAACAAAAACTGCAGTAGTTACCAATGGAGCAGAAAGCAGCAGCACATGACCACGGCTAACTGTGAAGATACTGCAACAAAAACTATCTCTACATTTCCACCTTCTAAAAGTAAAGGCAAAAATAGCAGGAATGGAACTTGAACTGCCACAAAACTTTGAAAGAGGATATTTTTAAACACAAACCAGCACCAAAATGAAGTCACACCATGTTACCCAAGTGAAAATAAAATTCACAGTGGCAAAATTTGTAATTATATTCTTTTCATCTCAGCCCAGACAGTTAAATCTCACGTATCAATACAAAAGAAGCTGACTTCTAATTAAACATAACAGTGAATCAGTTCTCAGGTAAGGGACATGTGTTTCCTATATGAAAACATTAAGCATCATTAATTGCATTTAGTAAAACATTCTACTGAGAAAAATGGCCTGAGCATTCTGCTTAGAACTGAAAACTTCTAAAACCAGCACCATTCAAGAAAAGATACTGCTGGCTTGAGATGCAGTCATTCATTTACCCTACAATTCACAGAGTTCTGAGAAGGCAAACAGCTTCTCCTTGAGAGCACTCACGTTCAGCAAAACAGAGACCCCAGTGCTTCTTCAACACATTGGCTCAGCTCAGTATGAAGCTTCATGTCCCAAAGAAGCAGGAGCACAACAACACTACAAACCAGTAAGCTAACTCAAAACTAAGCAATAAAATTAATGGATCACAGCTCCAGTTGGAATAAAACAATTGAGCAGGGCAAGCAAGCGCCCACACGTAGAGTTAGCATGTGACAGAGCTCAAAAGCAACAAGTTATTAAAAGGAGAAAGTACTACAAAACTATAAAAGACTATGACAAGCTTTATGCCACCCTATTATTTATCATGCTACTATTAAAAAAAAAAAAAAAAAAAAAAGAGCTGATACTCTGGCAGCAAACCAACAAGGGAAGAGCTCATCACCTGTGACAACACCTTGCCCATAATTAAAAAATCTCTTATTTGTCTTCAGAAAACATCCAGCAGGCTGCAGCTCTGGCCACTCCTTACTTACAACTGACATTGACTTTTTCGTGATAAAAATCACTTAACCATAAAAGTTTATCTCTAAAGTCTTAATCAAGTGATAAATTTAGCTTTACATGTGAAGTTTAGCTTTAGTGGTGAAGTTAGCTCTGCTTAGATGTAAAAATTTGATATTAAAAAATGAATACGTGCTATGTTACATAACATTTGCAGTTCAACTGCCTATCTTAGCCTCTTCTCAGTGTTTAAGAATCAAAGAGAAAAACAATGCTGTATTCCTAAAGTCAAATGATTGAAGCAGCAGATCGGTTTAAGAGCCTTCAACCCACACTAATTCACCTTCCAGTATACGGAAGATTTACAAAATGCTTAGCAAAAAACAACACATTTGGATCTTCCCTTCCACTGAAACACGTCGAACAAATACTCCTGCAGCCAACAAAGAGCAGTCCTAATGCCCAGGCTGTCAGTAAAGAGAGTCACAATGCACTACGCTACAGCCTGCCTGGGTGCCATGAGGAACAGCACAACAGCTGGACCTGACCTGTTCTGAGGGCTTACAAGTCATTTCCACTGAGAAGGAGCTTTAGGTAATGAGTTACTGTACCCATCAAACGCATGTCCATTCCAAACTCATAACAGAAGGAACAAGCTCTGGAACCACATAGTAGTCTATGGAAAACTGACAGTGGAGACCTGATGCTATCCTTGGTGAGCATGTTTCCAGCAAAGCTGCCACGTTACAAATACCAGAAGGTAAAATAGTTTGTTTTTTAAATAAAAAAGCCTCATTTTGCCATATTCAGCCATGTTCATTGACCATAAATCAATATACTTTTACAATACCAAACATTTAACTCATTAAAAGCTATCATGGGGACTGCTGATATTTAGCCAAGCCCCTGTCAAAGACAAGGCAAAAACTCAAACAAATTAAGAAAGAAAATGATGTTACAACGTGTACACTGAGGAAGTAACTACATTCTCAAGCACACTTGTGGCCCAAGCCAAACACAGTGAAGGACTTAAAATTAGACTGCACTTTTTCTGCCCAGCTTTTGAGACTATTTTGGAGAAGGCTTTTTAGTTGCACATGGACTTGCACTGGTAAAATAATTGAAATAATCATCATTCACATAAAGCCCCTCTCATGAGCACCCTGTACAAACGTCAGTATGCGGAGATGTGAATCTCTGACAGACTCTGAAACTCCTCCAGGCCTCCCTGAAGCGAAAAGGATTGAAATCCTTTGACAGAGATGGTAAAAGCAAGTGTCCCTAATGAAAAAAGATTTGCAGAGAGAACTCAAGTTTCTCAGCTTCTTGTCCCTTTGGTACGGGTAAGAACTCAAATCTCTACTGTTTTCTACTGAAGTAGTGGAAGAGATGCTATGCTGCCAGCAAATAAAGTCATCGCTTCCTTGAATACCTTTCCTTTGAGGCCATCAGTGAGCGCTTTCTGCTCAGGGCCAAGCAGTCAACATTCTGGGACAGATTCATTTCCTTTTTCTAAAGGGGAACAGAAGCTACTGTGAAAGAACGAACTCAAAATACAGAGCACACATGAGAGCTGCAGTGTCTCCCTCTGAATAATGCCACAGGCAAGACGCTGCTGGTGGCAGAAATGGAACATCTGGAATTTATCTTGGTGTCAGCCATCCCAAAGTCACAGGGAGTCAAAAGAAAAATTCAACATCAAATCAGGTGTGATCAGATCCAGCAATACTAACGTGCACAGAAATTACAAAGAATCACCAAGCTGCATTTCCTTGTTAACCCCTTCTCCATAGTGCAGAGGTGACCAATTGCATATGCCCAAAACACAGTACAGAAGAAAAAAGATTAACAAAAAACAAAAAGAAATCAATCAGATACAACAGACAAAAAAGGAACAATGGAGGAAAGCTCTGACATAAGACAACAAATGAGAAACCATACCTTGAGATCAAGTCAGTAAGTAAACTCAAGAGCAATGTACATGAAATAAGTTTTTAATGAAAAATCTAGTTTAGCTTCCCAAATGCCTAGAGTAAGCTCTTCTAGAGATTTTATGTTTTATCTAAAGGAAAATGCAGTTCTAAAACTCTTCACAATTCTTGCTTACATTTCATTCTTAAAAATAAAATAGGCTGGCTCTTTTTGGTCAGTGTTGCTTCCCCTGGAAAGGCAGACACAAACACAGGGCCTGCACATTACATATTCACAAGCTGATGCAGTTGCCACGTTGAAGCTACAAGGCTAATTATTACTGAAACCATCAGCTCTATATCATTTCTCTCCTTTCTTCAAGTATTCCTGATCCCTTCCATGTCCCTCCTTCGCTTCTCAAGGCTGAACAATATCCTTTTCTACTGTTCAATTCCTTTTACAGCCCAAATCCTTCTCCACATGATGCCTACCTCTCTAACCACCTTTCAACTTTTCTCTCTGGCCTGCTCCATCCCCATCTTTGTTGTTCTGTGTCCTACTCACCTGAGGTGGGCACAGAAGACGGAACAGCCTTCCAACGTGCTTGTGAAAGGAAAGGATGAATGCAACATCATTGTTTACATAGCATTACAAAAAATAGCAAATGGTTTTTAAAAGATTCCCCCCGACCAGAAAAATCAGTGAAGGACCTGCATATTCAATGACTTCCCCTTAAACAGCCTCACAGACACATGAATGTGGGCATGAGGACATTATCCTTCTTCATTTCCCTACTATCTGTCCAAAGAGAACTAATTCAATGCCAGTAACGCTTAGTGATGATTCTCCTTCAAAATAAAACCTCCAGGAAAGAAAACAATGCAGGAAAACTGATTAATTGCAAGCCTATTCATAACCTAAAAAGCATGTTGAGAGTGACACGATACAGCTTTCCATAGCTAAGTTTTTTGATATCTAAAAAGAGAATAGAACTTACAGCTTGTATAAGCATCAAGAGACACCAAGAAGATAAAAGATTACATTCATTTTTTAAAGTGGATCTACTGTAGAAAGCACATGGAGAAGAAACAGCATAACCACATACAAATGAATCTACAAAGACGGCATTAAAAGGAGACAAGCTCTCCAAGTTGGCACACCTGCACTGCTCCAGGTGGGCACTATGTTTGGAAACTCTTTTCATTCTTGTGCCTCCGCAGTCAGGGCCAACCTGTCTTACACCCACCTCTACAGGCACTCTTACAGTTAAATTAAACATGCCTTCGAGCTTCCTTAATTTGTTTGCAATCTTCTGACATAAAGTGAAACTTCTGCTTCTTACGGGAATTATTTTTTCCCTAAAGGACAAAGGTACAACATCCTAAAAATAATGCTATTATGAGACTTTTTATTATAAGGCAGCATCAGTACTGCAGCCATGGACTGCTTCTTCCAAAGCTTTTTCATTAACTAGGTCTCAACATCTCTATTGGAGGGGAAAAAAAAAAAAAAAAGGCTATGCCAAATACTATCTAGCCAATAGATAAGCCGTATTATCTTAGAAGTGCAGCTTATTTATATTGCCCTCAGAAAATATTTCTCCCAACTGCAGTAAAGATAGGTTCTCAGGCTTTAAATACAACTCATGAGATTCTCTTATCTAATACCACTACAAAATAATAATAAAGAAAATTAGCTTCACTGGCCGTTTTTTTTTCTTGTTAATATAAATTAATTTTTCCATACTCTATTAGCAGTAACAGTGCCCTAACATTACTCAAAAACATTTTTTGCTAGTTCTGAGCACGAGGCATTTTTCATTAGTCATCTGAGTTCCTTATGTTGTGCGCTCATATGCACATCCTGCCACAGTACCTCAATGCCACAAACCCAGTTTCTGCTATAACCAAGTCTTCCAACACACATGCAGTCTAAAGCTGCTGAAGTGCTTTGGAAGACATCAACTGTAACACCCAAGCATTAAAAGACTAAAAGAAGAGTGACTTACAGCAATGTGTAGAATGCACTTGTGAAGAAAGAAATCAAGTAACTGGGTTCCCTCTATTCTCCAGTTTCTGTTCACATACACATTGCACTATAGGTGAATTTGAAGCAACTGCAGGAGCTTCTCTCTGCTCAGCAGAGAGAATGAGGCCTTTGCTGCACTCCTGTAGATGTGCAGAAGAGACATTTTCCCAAAACAGAGACACAAGCTGCACAAATGGCCATCCTCAGTGACAAGATGCAATTACTACTTAAATAGCAATGTGTTCTCACCACAGTATCACCAATCACATTCAGTTCTGATTGGAAACCAATTCTTTCACAAGTACACAAAGACTCAAAGAGTGGTAAGTCAGGAGCAAACCACTACCCAGTTCTGTTAGCCCAGCAGCTCTGACCAGAGAACAAGAACTCACCAGCAAGTATCTGTCGCAAGGGATTGGTAAATAGCAACTAGCCATCTCGAAAAGATGTTGCTGAAATGGGGCTGCCAATATCAGCTCCACAGCCTCAGAATTGTCAGGAAACTGAGTAAATACTGATAACACCACAGCCTGCTGTGAAATTGTTGACATTTTCTGTGGAAATGTGTGACAACAGCATGTAATTTGTTCCCTGCAATTCAGGAAGGAGGGTGACCCATTGCTAGGAAGGACTGCACGGCTCCAGGAAGCTATGAAGAGTAAAAATACACAGCTCCATGGGTCCTTACACACTCCAATAAATGTTTAAGTCATCCCAGCTTTGGCCAGCTGGTCCTGAAAAGGACACTCTCTTCTGCGCCAGCATGGTCAGAAACTGGAGACTGGGAAACCAGAGAACACAAGAGGTGTGATTCCAGCTGGATCCCTTGGTGTCGGGGCACAGTGATGCTAAGCATGACAAGTGAAACAGTGGTGGACTGTAACAGGCACCTACTGCTCCTCCAGTCAGTGGAGGCATCTCAGAGAGGAAAACGTAAAGAAGAAATTAATCAAAGCTTGTCCTTTTCAGATTCAGGAGCTGGCATCAGGAATTTCTTACTAATGAGTATGACAGACAGAGGTTATGCTGAAGAGTTTACTACGATCACAGCCTTATCCCTTTGAAAATTAGCTCCCACTCTCCAAGGACCAGCACAGCATGTTTATTCAACAGAAGGTCACCCAAAAATTTCTCAAAGAAAAATAACTTTTTTCACCAGCCAAGAGTATGAGGAATCCACGGTGTCCATACAAAAACGTGCTGTTCTCTAAGTCACAGCTGGAATCCTGAGAGCAGAAATCCCTGTTATTTAACATAAAACTAGCAAGAAGCTTGCACCTGCTGGTGACAGGCAGGCAGACTGCTAGGAGCTGTGCTGATTCTTTAAGAAGCACTATTAAATAACAGACATGTCCATCTGTCCTCCCAAAGTATATAAAGAGAAACACAAATTAGAATTTGTTCAGTGTTAGATCATCTGCTATACTCTAAGAAAATCTGCTGAAAAAACAGGAGAGAAATGAAGAGGTGCCAAGTAGAGTGAGCAAGTGCTGACAGAGCTCATGGAAGTGCAGAAAAATCTCATCTAGCTCTCAAGAAATCCAAAATAACTGAAGAGGACAGATATCCAAACACACACAGCTTATGCATTCTTTGTGGTAGGCTTTAATAAAAAAAAAAAACAACAAAAAACAGGTTATGCTGCATGTACATCTCTGGCATATGATGGTCACTACAGCAAAGTAACTTGCATCTACCAATAACCAGAAATACTTTTGCCACTTTGTATTTCATAAACTATTTTGTAAGCTTGCTGTGACATTTCTGAAACACAATATGGGAAGATGGAGTAGGAGTTGCTATGCCATCTTTACATTGCTAGTTCTAATGATGCCACAAAGCTGGTTTTCACATTTCATCTTGAAATTCCATGGACTCTTGAATTTTTAAGCACAGGTGATAGGAAAGGTTTTAAAATTATAGTTATTTGAACATTTAGCTGAAATTCACCTTTGTTCTTAGCTTATTTTCCTGATTTGTTGTCTTCATTAAGAAGCCCCTTTCAGTTTTCTGCTGCATATGATTGAGAAATTTCAGAGTATACAAGCTGCTCTGCAGTAGAACTCTATCTGGTTTAATGGAGAGTAGAGAGCTTTTACTTAGATGCCCATTTTCAGAACAGCTGCAGATAAAAGTATGACATCAATGGAAAGTACACAGAATCTATGCAAAGCAACAAGGGAGAGATATTAAGCTGACTGTTTGACAGTAATATTTAGGTAAAGAAAATAAAATCACTATCTCTGCTAGTAGAAATTCAAGAAAAATATTATCCCAGGAATTAGAGAACAATTCCTGAATTAAGATCATGCCATCTTTTCAGAAGGGGAATGGCTTATGGAAAAGAGCTTGCAGTAGGATCCATGTTACTGGGAGGTACCAGCAGAACAGGATGGATACAGGCTAAAAAGACAACATGCAATCATCAAGAATAGGAGGAAGCAGACAACATTATCTCTGAGACAGGGAGCACTGTGAGCCAGGACAGCAGTATCGGCTTGGAGAATGCACACACAATATTATAAGGCCTTGGCATATTTTGAGGGATGGTATAGAAGCGAAAGGACTAAAGCTCAGAAGTCACAGACATTAACATTTTACCTGCCACTGAACGGTGTTTTCATTTTCTGTTTTGGAGTTAAAGAGATCAGAATTCAATAATTCACCCTCAGCAGGATAGTGCATGGCATGCTGATATTAAACTCGGGAGAATGACCTATTTACCAGAAAGAAAAAAATCATAACACCAAATGACCACCTATAGTCTGAGCGAACACACACTTGTTTCTATATTAAACTCAGATTTTCGTTTTACTTCAGAGTCTAATTTTCAAAAGAACCAGATTGACGCTTTCGTCCTAGAAACAAAAGGAAATTCTGAAGGTCAGTAATCAGGATTCCAATAGTCAGAAAGAAGGCAAGGACAACGTGATAAACTCTAGCTCATGTGATCGACCAGAGGGTAATTAATATCATCTCTTCCTGAAAGAGCATGCACAGCTGAATACCAAAGCAAAGCTTCAGAAAATCTGTATTAATGGAGCATATCACATTGTTCAAGAACACCGAGTTTTCTGTTTTGTATTTTTCCCAAGATACAAGTAAATAAGGAACAGAAGGAACATAACTGGTGAACTTTTGAGGAACAACAAAAGACATTTTTATTTCAGTTGAAACATTCTGACACTCAAATGCAGACAGATGCACCATTACATACGGTCTTGGATCCAGCAAGAACTTCTGCTTACCTGACAACTGTGGGAGCACGTGATTTAGATGCTATTTTGTTTTACTTGCTTGTCTCCGTCTAAGCTCAGAATTGAAAATGTCCGGTTTAGTAATTTAAATTAAAATACATATTTCAAGACTCCAGAATCAGATTCCAGATTTTCTTTTTTGTAATTCTTCTGCTGATGCCCCTCCTGATCACTTTTAATGATAAGAATGAAGTGAATAAGCACCTTTGGAAAATGCACTGAACAACATGGGGGGGAGGGAAAGAAGTTAAGGAAAAAAGCCACAGATACCAGGATTTCAAAAAGATGCGATCATGTCAGGGACTATTAGGCATTACTCTGATGAACTCTTTATTTGACACAACCTGGCATTGCTAGCTAAAGCAGCATTCCTGACCTACTCCTGAGTCTGGCCTCTTGTTTCCAGCCTTGCATCATCCTCTCCCTACTACTGACATGGCCATTTGTACAGCCATATGGTAACCCAGAGCGGAGAATTAAGAAACAACACAATTTTGGCAACATTATTTTTCAGTCTGACCAACTCCCCGCCACAGTCCACTGTTGGTTTAAGCACATGGAAGACAGGAGGGGCCACGAGGAGAGGATGCAGCGCCTTCGTTCAGAATCATGGTCCAAATGGTAAAATGGAGTTGAGGTACTGCATGCAGCCAAGAGAAGATCATTCATTTCAGCAAAAGCAATTTCAAAAGAAAAATAAAAGAGTAGATAACAGTCACAATGTGGGGAAAAAACATAAAAGGAAACTCAAAACAGAAGTTTCAAATTGTGCATTCACTGAGTGTGGGGCAAGACAGCTGGGTAAAATGGAGCGCTAAACACAGTAATCAATGGGGTTATTTTTATTTATCAGAATGAAGTCAAAGTAGGCACTTGTTGCAAAGAAAGTGTAAGAAATTCAGTAAATTAAAGCAGGACCAAGGAAAATAAATTCAATGGAAAGAGATAAAGATGCAGAAATACAGGAGCAATCATTTACAGAAAGAGCCAACAGCACATTCTCTCCTGCAGCGCCAGAGACGAGACATCTCATGTATCCTCCACCACTTCCAAAGCTATTTACAGGCTATCACAAAATAAGCCTGAATTCATTAAAAACCAAACCATGCATCAAAGCCAAAAATTAACATCCACTTGTCAGCGCTGAAATAGTGGTGCTCTTTTTATGTTTAGCTAAACCTTCCTCTATATATCTGAATCCTTAGCATCATTTCTCTACTTATCTGCCACTGTCCCCCTTAAAAATTCCTGCATTATTTAGGTCCCTTTCACCACAGAGTACAAGGACATGCATACAATACAGCAAACAATGACAGTGAAGAACAGTTGGGAAGAAACAAGCAGCATGTGATTTGTTTTGTGGTATCTGCATCATTAATTTGTGTTTTGTTTCAGGAGGTGCCAGGAGAGAGATTAAGACTATAAAGCTAATGCAGATTGTGCTGGAAAGGTCAAGTATTCCAAAGGATCATGAAAATTGAGTGATATAATAACACAGCCAAAAACATAACGTGAAAGAGATGATGAATATTGTCAGAAAACTTCTCTATAAGGCTCCCTGTACTATTTCATCTGAAGGTGGCACAGTGCCTGGCATATAGAAGAAAACTAGATGGTCAATAATCAATGCACGCATCAGACATTTTATTGAATCTGTGCTTAGCTAGACAGATAGTAAAACTAAAAAGGCTTGAACAGAATACAAACACAAGTACCAAATCAGACCTAAACACCTCTTTTGGCTTGTGCTCTACTAAGGTTTCCAAGAATATGAGATGCTTTAATACAACCCATATGAACAACAAGACTCCATCGTTCTGTCTGTGCTGGTAAGAGACTTGCACAGAAGCTGTTATTTGCTGCACTTTCTCTCTTCAAATTTATGTACTCGGTAGGCATACAAGAAAAATAACCTCCTTTTATCCAAGAATCTTGAATATTTTACTGGGAAACAATATTTCTCATTTATGAAACAGGAGAAGGAGATGCAGAAAGCTGAGTAATTTGCCTGTCGTTGCACGGTGAGTCAGTGGCAGCAGCCCACGCTGGTCACACATCTCACTGTTCTTATCAGGTACTGGCATTGGAATAAGGGTTGTTACTTACATGCTGTACATTAATAACAACACGATCCTCACATAACTTCAAATTTATGTTTATTCTTTCTTTTGCCATGACAATGAACACTGCAGTTTACACAACACACTGCAATACACCAGCTGCCTACTTTGTCAATCCTTGTCTTCACTACCTCAAGGAGAGGAGAAATGCACCAAGGCTTACCAAGGGCACTGAAAATGAGTTAATTACACGTCATACTAAATAAAACCTACAGTCATCCCTATCTACAGTGTTAAAGAGCAAGCAAAACAGAAACCAATTTATTGCCAGTTATTACATATCTGCACCAGGAAGGTTCAGTATAAACAGAGCCAGCTCCTTACACCTGATATCAGTGCCAGCATCACTGAGCTTGCATCTTTAACCAGACCCAACACAGCACTGGACTCCTTTATCTGTAATGCATGCTGTGCCAGTCATTCTGATGGAGACTTTTTCTCCTCAGGGTACGAAAATGGATTAATATGTGAAAGGAAAAGAAAAAAAATGACGATAGTACAAATAAACAAGGAATATCAATATATAAACAAAAGAAATTCTTAGAAGAAAGGTTCATTTATGCAACTCTAAAAGACAGAAAATTCCTTTAGTTAACGAGCAACCCTTAAATCCCGCGTTACTTGACACAACGATCCCTATAGCATATCATCTTTGGCACACAATCACACAACACAGCCCAGGAAAGACTGGATTTTATCTTCACCAGTGACCCTGGCAGACCATTCCAGAAAGACAGACTTTCCTATTTTAACTGGTACCTATGCACGTCTACAATTGCAACTCTCTAGTAGAAGACCCCACGTAGAAATCTTACTGCACAGTCAGCTTTACTATTTATGAGAGCATTGCTGAAGTGCAGCCCTTTTAAATTAATGCATATTGAAAATATGCATCATTACTTTTGCCAAGAAAACACTAAACATGGCATTTTGCTGTATGAAAATACGTGAAAGATTAAACATCCTGCTTCAAGGAGTTTTTTTTATGACAGAGCGTCTAATATTATTGAAACAAACCAGCAGGAGTAGGCTGGGATAGGCAAATCCAAGGTATATTGTTAAGCACCTGAACAAACACACTCCTCTACATGAAATCCGATGTGGTAGGGAGAGATGGATTCTGAAGTTGTTTCTTACAATTTCTCAAATGCAACATCCCAACCTCTCCACACACTAGATACTTACACAATTATCACCTAACAGTATCGGTGCCCACCCGACCCAACCCATCCTTGCTGCAGTCATAGGTCACTGCCAATGCTGATGGAGGAATGGAAACTGGAAGGGGAAAAGCAACAGAAATATAGGAAAATCTGCTTTAGGAACTGCAGTAGGCTCAGTGCAGGTTGAGGGAGTTGCATCAGCTGCACTGTAAGCTACAAGCACACTTGCACTGATATTATTGTTGAGAACAAGTTCTGCTATATTAACATAGCTCTTAGGATGTCCATGAATCTATACATTCCCCCTCAAAGGCAATGCATTAATAATGTTTAGAACAACTCTATCATCAATTACATTTAGGAACCTGCATGACTACACAGACCCTTACTGCAGAGGGCTATTGGCGCTCAAGGAAGGGTTGGATGTACACTGCTGCACTCAGGGAGAACTGAGGAAATAAGCTGATCTCTGTGTGGCTAAGCTGAAATGTTTTGGGCAAGCATTACACAAGGCATTAGTACAGGTCTTGGACCAGTAACTGCTACAGAAGTAAACCATTTATATACAGTAGCCAAAGTGTAAAGGGGGATAGGGAAAAGAGAACTATCAAAACATACACGTATTTGTATCTTCATCTATTTCCTTGACAACTTAGCTAGCTTTAAGTTACAAGTTCTAAGATGCATTTCAAATGGTAAGTGAGGTCTTCAAAACCACTTAACTGATTTAGAAACTTAGGCTTCCCATCTAAAACAAAACAAACATTTAGGCACTAAGTGAATTTACTTTCTGGAGCTGTTGTAAGCACTTAAGAAATCAAGTCATGAAAATAATTTTGAACTATCACATGAAACACTAACTTTGTATCTGTTAATTTTATGCTCTCTATATATTGATATTTTGTGTTTTCATTCATATTGATTATAAAGATGTTCAAGATTCATGGAAAACTCCACGAAATCCTTTTCCTAGGTAAAAGAAAAAAAGGTTTCTCCCCGAAAAGCCTGAGATTCAGATGTTCAGTTCTCAGTCCCGTTCACTGAAAATCTAGCACATCTTTTTTTCTTCCTGACCTCTCTCCCCTCTCCTTGGCATAACCCCAAACAGCACCCACTTATTCAATAATAAGGCTGATTTTATTTCACGACAGGAAAGGATTCAACCAAATGAAGTGGACATTCAATAGTGAATGAGAATACCCATGAGTAGAGTAAGCTTGAAATAATGATTTCGCTTGTTAGCAGAATTTTGTTTTACAACAATTTCCTATGCAGACAAATCCTGTACAATTTTTTTTAATACGTATACTGTAATAGATCTAAGCCAAACAAGCTCAGATGAGACAAAACACAAGCAGAACAGATACTGAAAAGAAAACACAATTCAGCAAGTAACTAAAATGTACAAGACCCATGTGAGACCTGTTGGTATACACAACACATATACAAACCATCAAAAGCATTCCAAACTTTCTTAGAGTTTACAACACACGATTCAGGAAGCACTAAAAAACTAAAATGTTTTAAAGGAGAGACAGATCAGCCCACAGAGTAACGTGTTTAAGTCTTCAACAGAAATTACCTGTCTCACAATAAGTAAAATCACATGAATTGCTAAGAAACAAATGAGGTTTTTGCCTTCATTTTTTTCCACTGGAGCACTGGAAATCTGAACTAGGACACATAAAGGTTAAGAGCAAGGTGCAATTAGCTGCATGACTACATTGGGCTATTTGATAGATCCAGATGTTCCCTTCTGTCTGTTCCATCACACCATCACAGCACTGACTAGCAGCATTCTTTTTGTAAGAAATGGGGGGAAAAAAAAAACAAATTTTTTCTTATGATTTCAGCTGATTTCAGCACAAGTCTCCTGACTTAAGAGGACATTATTTCAGTTTATTGGCACCATCTCAGTAAACCAGTATACCTATTCAGAGTATTCACTATTAAGTTTCTAATATTCATACTTAAATTGTAAATGTGTCTTATGAATTGGAATCCCACTCACATAACTCCCTTTAAAAATTAAGATATTTCAAAGCTCCCAAAGAAGGATATTTGTTTCCAGGTGTTCTCATACAACACTAAGGAAGGCCCAGAAAACAATTAGGTGAGATCACTAACTTCTCTAAAAATCAGTACCCTTCTAAGAAGATAATTTTTTGAGTATACTTTAAAAAAACATCCTAACTCTACGCTCTACCAGCTGTAATGAATTCCACCACACTCCATCTCAACAGGTTTACAAAACAACAGGTACAAACCCTGTGTTGAAGCTTTCTCTCCCATGCACTTGCAGTTACCCCTTCTTGGTGCTGTGGATGAAACTCCCCAATTCTCTGCTGTTACCAAACCAGCCATGAACCCATCCGCCAGCACAGGCTGAGTGCAACAGCAACAGCGAAGCACCGATAACAGGTGGCCAGGTGAGCCTTCCTCATTCTTCATACTGGGAACGATGACTTGAATTACTACCAGTGCAACTCCTAAAGCCAAAGAAATATCCTTACGTCTTAAATACTTGATTTTGTATTATTAAATCATGCTCACTTTTGAACGTCCAAATCTATGAGCTTCTTATTTTCCTTACAGAAATAATCCAGTTCCCCAAAACACTCAATTTTCTGAACTGAGTTGTCTACAGCTCTTAAGAAGAACGTACATAATTCTTGTACCAAGGTTATTATAATGAGACAGAATTAATTTCAAGACTGATTTTTGAAGAGCATGACTAATAAATAATCTCTCCATCCTGTTACTTGCTCATATGTCATAGCCATTTGTAGTCTTCTATATGGTCAGCTACTGATCCAATTTATGTTTTCTCTACTAATCCCAGCAGTTTTCACCTTTAAATAACCCCTCACAGGCAGCGCATTCAGGGATTTATTGTATTTACTGATTTACTAACCCTAAAATCCACTTCATTCAAAGTAACACAGACATAAATTTAGGAAAAAAACATTCTATGAAATGACATCAGTGCTTTCAGAACACAAGACCAATATTTATTCTTAAAAATTTAGACTATTTTCTGAAAAGCATGCATTTCTTCTGCAAGTTCTGACAATTTCTGTGCTTTGTCAATGAGGGATAATCAATTACAACAATACAGAGTAGCATACAAACTGGTCAGACATCAATTCTGCTGAAGAGGATCATAGAAGGTAAATGGGAAGGAACGAATATTTTTAGCAGGTCATAAGATACAAATATAAACGAGCTACATCATGCTGTTGTAGAGAGGGAATTCCTCGTATGAGGATGCTTAGTCAGGCGCAGAGCCCACAGGGTAGATGAAGGTCTGCTCTCATGTCACTTCGTATTGCAAAACCTCAAACAGATTAGCTGATAAAGCCTCCAAAAATATGCAGATTGACTAAGAACAGCCAAGAGATTGTTTCAGCACTAGGAAGTACAAAAATGCCGTACCTTAAGAAGTCCAATAATCATAACATACAGAAAAAAATTAGACGATGTTACCTGAAGTGAAGGTTTAATAGTCTGCAGGAACTTAGAAGCATGATTAATTTCTTCTCCATAGATAGCTGGTGCAGTGTTTTTCAAGAAGCTCCAAATCTAACATCAATTAGATATTACTTTTTTAAAATAATTGACAAAGAGGACAGCAGCACTCCCACAGACAAACTGTCAGGCAGAAGAAAGCACTTCTGCAAATGGAACGGTAAGTACAAAACAGAGTAAATGAAGTGGCCAGGGAAGAATTCAGTCTAAATTTAGGACTATATTTTTGTCTCTGAAGTAAATTTCTAACCACCTGTTCTATAAACAGGCTTAGTTAAGGAACCTCAGCCAGTTTGAAACGATGTTCAGTAAAACGAATTACATGTTGGGCAAAACTATAAAACAGCATGTAGCATCGAGCAATAATATCTACATTGCTCCATACCAGCAACAAGATTTAATAATTCCATGCCTCAGGTTTTCTGGGAATTACCCACAAGGGCTGAGAAGACTGCTTCTTTTACCTGTTTCTTTCCCTTTCTCTTCACTGCATTCAAAACAAATGCCAGATGTTATCATCCTTTCCCCAGAGGCATTTAGGGTTGGCTACAGAAAAGAAGCAATGGAAGAGGGATGGATAATGCCTGGTTTCAACAACGAGGTGTACGGTTTTTGTATGTCTTGCTCACTGACATGAAAGAAGCAGAAGATCCACACAAACCTAAAATACACAAATGCTTTCTTTCAGAAAGATTCGACAAGCCTATCATATCCCTTAACAGAACCAAGCTTCTCTAAGAATGTGTGTGTGTGTATATATATATATATATATATATATATATATATATATATATATGAATATATGTACATTTGTAGGTGCCCATTTTTATTTCTTTGACTCCAGCTTAGACTCTAGTTAAATATCAAGTGTCTATGAGAACAGAGGAAGGGCTACAGAATGAAATGGCCATTTTCAGGAAAAAAGCCATGTTTAAAAGATTTCTGACATCAGGCTAACATATGCCAGCAATACTTTATTATCCTGATTCCTTAAATGTTGAACAGCCAGGGAAATTAAAAGAAGCTTCATGCTGCAGTGACAAAATAAGATAGGCTTTGGTGTACCTATCAGTCAGCTGAAATGCAGACATTAGCACACTAACTTTGCAGATGTCTGGATGACATAAGTGTCAAGTTGAAAGCAGCTGACTCAAATGCAATCTGAAGCGGTAAAAGGAAATGAGGAAGAACTTTGAGGAACTAAGAGCACGTCTGAATTCACTTCCTTTATCACTTAAGATAACACAACAACAGCACGAAATCTTAAATGCATGTATTTCTATGTGATAACAAAACTGTTGAACATTAATGTAACTGCAATCGTGGCACTGTGCATCACCAGTTGTGCTCTCATCATGCCCTACCGTGCTCCTCTTCCTCCTCACCACAATCAAAGCCTTTCTCAAGGTGCATCAAAAGTATCACCTGTGTAATCTTACCACTCCAACTGTTAGGAGAGAGAAGGACCAGAGACACACACCGCTTCCTCACCTCCATGACAGAACTGTTTCTCAGTCAGAACATGCTTGTGCAGGAGGATCGCACTGCTGGTCACTGTCTTGAGGTCACTGGGACATTGGTGAGGAAAGTGTCAGCACCAGCTTCCTCCTGAAACTTCAAAAAGCAGCTCCTAGCCCCAGCTGCATCCTCTTCTTGTAGCACAGGACTAGCTGTTGAGCAGGGATCTGGTAATGGGAGGTCTTAGGGAAAGCTATTGCCATCTAGAAGCCTTTATTGGTAACTTGATTTCATTTTCCAAAGTATTAGCAACTGTGAAAACCAAAACATCAATGCAGGAAACACCCACTGATGTACAAATGCTCTCCTAACAACCAGAACAAAGCTCCATTTCCCCCTGGGTATGCACTCCACCCAAGGTGATAAAACCATACCATTACCTGCCACAGGTCGCACTCAGGAACTGCCCAAAAGCCACATTCCCAGGCAGCCAGCATGACTGAAGCCACAGCTGGGTTTCACACCATACTTTCCCTGCTAGCCATCTCCAGCTGCTCCTACAGAAAAAAGCACCAACTTTCTGAAGCTTTAGAGTGCTGAAAGTACCTCAGTGAGGCCACCTGACTTTCTATAGCCCTCCCTGTATCTCAGGACCAGACTGTGGAAGCTCCCTCAGCCTGCTCCCAGCGCAGTAAGACCAGCACTGGCAAAGCAAAGGCACCTCCTGACAGCCACAGGCTGAACCTCTGAGGGCAGGAGAAAGCCTCAGGAACAGTTCTGGGTGTGCCGTACATTGCATGAGTTCCGTAAATACAGTCGGAAATACAAAAATTAATTCAACAACTCATACTTCAAAAATTTCTTTTACAGTTTTCATTACAATACACAAATAGGACACTGTGCTTAACATTTGGTTGACCTTTGAGGAAAAATTTCCGAGTGAATATTTTGCTGGATCTTTGCAGAGCGCTGAACATGCACACAGACATGAATGTGGCTCCATAGAAAAGATTAAAAATTAAACCACTGTGGAACTCAGGACGTAAATACATCATTTTCAAATGAAACTGTTGAACATCTTGTGGTGGTGGTAAAAACCAAATCACCACGCAAAATGATAATACAAGAAAAGTCAATTGTGTGTTTCTAATAATAAATGCTCTTGTGGCTTTTGAAGTCACAAAAAAACTCTTGGCTGAATTGGAGCATTGATCTCTGTAGTTATTTATGTGCAGTTCCTATTAGAATTCTATTGAATCCCTTGAATGGTGAATGGAAGTGCTTTTGAAAACACACACAAAAAAACTGTTAAACAAGGGACAAAATAAATGGAAAGCTCAGCATTGCCGAAAGAAGTTTGAGAAGGTCAGCAAAACTTTCAACTTTTTTTTTCTGAAGCACAAGCATGTAAGATGCTGTTTGGTGGAAATGATTACCTGTAACACAACAGCAATATACAGGATACATTTCCCTGTCACTCCCAAACTGGAAGCATGAGCATGGGATCTGTTTGTCTAATATTGTTTCAAAACTCTTAGCATACTCTTGAAAGATGTTCTGTTGTAAAATATGAACTGGCTATTAAAGATTTTAAAGTGTTGTCACTCCATTCTTTTATCTACTACAGATCAGGATGAAACTATTTCATTCAGCATGTGTACAGATATATCTAAATACGCAATATGCAACAATTAAATCAAAGACACAAAGAAACACACTTAAGCAGAACTCCCTACTGATTTTAGGTCACCACAGTTAATAACAACGTTTACTATATATATGCTCCTAATAATTATCTGCAAGTACAGGAAATGCATGAAAAGCTTGAGACTGGGGTCCCTAATGCCTTCATTCACATGCATTCATTCCCTTTGTTGTCAATTCTTAACGCACCTTGAGGCAGTGTCAGGGCACTGGAAGGAGCTGGGTCCGCCATCTCATGAGGAACTCCACCCTCACTGCAGAGATGCGAGGTTTGTTTTCTATGCATCGTACACAGCAAAGCAGGCTAAAGGGGAAACCTATTTCCATGCTTTGGAATTTACAACAAAAATAATGCTGATTTTTTTTAGTAATTATTAGTCAACATTTGTTGTTGTTTCCCCCCCCCCCCCCCCACTTAGATGCACAGTTACTATTAATACAATAAACAGCCATTAGGAAAGGCATCTCTTCCCTTTTAGCATTTCTGTGTTAAAACCTGACAATCAATTGTGTTTTTAATGTTAAATATTATGAAGATATTTATATACTGCCAAAAGAAAAGGGTTGACGATGGCTTTTCCTGACTACTAATTATTGTCATTTAAGTTTGGAAAGCACATTTTTAGAGTGTGGTTTTATGTTTACAACTGAAAAATAGAATAGCGTAAAGAAGTTTATCTTCAGAAGCTTCTATATTAATCTGCCTTCATTTCTGCTGAACATCACATCTATTTTCTCAAGAACTACAAGAGGAAGGCAACGAGCACCTCTGAAAGAATCTCAGCAGAGCACTCTCCTCTCTAATGACTTAAGTAGCATCCTATTCTGAAGCAGCTGCATATAACAGTAGTAGTTGGAACACATAAAGATTCCTTTTTTCTACCTTCCTCCTTTTACTTGTGGCACCACAACTCCACTGAACGATGGCAGCTTCGATTCTGAACAGATGGACTGAAAAATGCTTAAGTCATTATACTACAGAAATAGAAACCAGAGGTTTGAGAAAGAAAGAGCAGTTTTATCAGCAGTGTAAGGTCTATCCAAAGGTGGCTAAATGTCAGCTCCAGTCTCAGATGTTAATCAAGTTCCTCTTTCAAGCTATTCTCACATACATCTCATTAGGATAATTCCTACAAAGCACTTTTATTTCTACTTTCTCAGGACCACATGTGTGTTTCCAATGCCAAACAAGTTATTATCCACAACATCCTCACCCAGAGAGGGATGCTTTTTTTATTGAAATCGTTCTGCAGAAACACCCAGCAATAATGAGCTGCACACACAGCTTTCCTGTTAAAGGAAGGAGAACAGAAGTTCCACTGGGGGGTACAACGGCAGAACCAGACCAGAAGTAGGAGGCAATGCCTCTGCTAGTAACTAAAACTGAGTATTTTAATTGCTTGCTTCAGTTTTATTACATAGCTCACAGCTATCTAGAGATTTTCTAATCTTTCATTTAATTAATCTCAAGAATTAAGTTCTCCTGGAGGAATTTCCTCTTAGAGGACTTCTTGTCAGATGTTAATTTTCAGTCTACTTTTTCAGTCTTCTCCAGAGGAATTCTGCTGTTAAGTGTAACTGTATATACCCTTAGTGATTATCCATGCCACATTTTCTTATTGTATCTCTTTTAGCTTTCTCAGTGGCATGATCTTGAAAGTAGAGTTAATTCATATATTTATCGCACGAGTTATTCTACCCAACAAGACTTATTTAACTGTTGAGAAATTAGAAAATAATCCAGTCTCAGCCATGTGCAGGAACTGTGCAAAGCCAGAAGTGCCATTGCAAAGGAGCAGAGGGCACCCACTGCACCCTGCCCTGCCCAGCACACACACCGAGCTGGGGCTGCCAACAAAGGCCTGCAACCCACAGCAGGAGCAGGGAGAAAGGCACAGCACCACCAGTGCCCTGAGACCCTCAAGCACCGGATCTGATGGGTGAAAGTGACCAAAGAAACGGTAAGCGGGTCAGAAGGGTCAGAACACACAGGAAAGCAGAGCAAAGAACTACACTTTCCTGACGAAATGAAATTAATTCCCAAGTTTATATACCAAAACACAGTACAATTCAAGAACAAAGAAACAAGAGAAATGCTATGGAAGGTACCAGACTGTCGTATTGCTGATTGACCTACTCCCTTGTTCAATCACTTCTGGATTTTAGTTTCCACCTCCTGTGGCTGCATATAGCACAGTTATTTCAGCAGAAACCTCCCACGAGATAACGAGGTTTGTTGACATTAAACAAAAAATATAAACTGCACTTTCCTAAACCATTCTACCTTTCATAAGCAGTGCAAGGAAGTGATTCTTCCCCACCTTCCCAGGTCTATCATTCACGCTCAGACAAAGCCAACACATCCATGCAGTTTATGCAACATGCATACCTTAAACACAAGAAGTATTATTTGCAGATTAGGGTTTCCAAAACTAACCTACATTCTCATTTGTGTGCAAGTAGTAAAGCAGACAAAGGCATCAATCCAACAGCAGCCTTCCTCCCCAAAAAGCAGAAAACCTCTTCAAGGAAAGCCTTAATAGAAGCACACAGCATGGAAGCTACAGGCCACGAGCATTTAAAATGCATATGCCAGTTTCTCCAAAATTTCATTTTTAAGAAGTAAAAATAACTAATACAACTCCTTGCTCCTGAAGTACAACTTTTCTAAACAGGGGCACTGCAACAAACTGACTGAAGCATATCAGGGGCAGCACTGAGGCTACACGCAGCTCAGAGATCCAACACAGAGCTGCAGGGCAGTGCAGACACACCGCTGGACGGCAGAAGATGACCTGAGAGCAGCAGTGGCATCGCCCCTCGGTGCTGCCCAGCTTCAGCCCCACATACAAACCACAGACAGAAACCTCATGCTGCTTTTTCAGATGACACCAAAGGAGTTTGCTGCAAGTATCAAGACAGACAGACACAAAGTGATAGACGTTGATTTTAACCCCCTCCAAAGCCAAAGCAGAAAAGACTGCAGGTTTTTCCCCCTCCCTCCTTCCCCTTCCCCTCCCTCCCCCCCCCAAAAAAAACATTTCTGGTTTCTCTACAAAGCTAGTGACAAAAAACTCATTTTTAGCCTGCGTCTTGCTCTCCAAAATGATTTTGTTGTGCTCCTTAAAGCAAAATCACCAAACCGTGCACCGAATCACAGCTGCACGATCTGGGAAGCATCTTCCTCTGACCCTGAGATAAACACCGCGTGTTGGAGTATCACAACTCACTTGAACCACTTTTGAAAGACTTATTTCTTCTAGCAGCAACTTTTAGTGTTACATTGAATGATTTTCTCAGGCTTGCAAATATTTGGCAGAGCTTACGACAGCATACTGACAAAACACTGTCAGGAAATTATCTGTTCATCCAAACCTGGAAGCACTGCTGGTAACACAACTGCACTCCAACTGACCAGTGTATTTCTGTGTGCTGTTAGGGAAACAACCATTTCTCAACCTCAGGAGCCAGAGGAAGTAACAAAATCTCCATGACGTTCCAGCCTGGATCTCCACTGGCACAGACAAGCGGGAGCACAAGCTTCTGAATGTCACGCTCGAATCTGTTCTTTTATAAAACACAGCTATTCAGTGCATCAGATCCACACGCTTGACTACTTGCAAGAGTCACCTTCCATTGGCAAAAGGAAAGACAGGAATCCTGGTGGCAGCCTTCTCCCAACACAAAGTACGCTCCCACATCTCAGAGACAAAGCATCACAGCAGGCTCCTATCTACTCCCAGCAGCAGCTCTGCTTTACAGGGAGAGCTGTCTCCTACAGCTTCCATTTCTGGTTTTAAACCTGACTGATGCCATCTTAAGAAGATAATAACAAACACAAACTGAAAAAGAAAATTGGTAAGACTTATCTGAGAACAACTTCCCCATCAGAAAATATAAGTAGCCTAACTTTGATCACGGCGATGCAGTTCCACTGTTGCATTTAGAGAATTCAACTTCAAAAGTTACTCTTCTTTTAGACACAAAATACATTTAACCCACACATAGTTAACGCACACAAAATCAAACTGTACTATGCAGTTAGTCATACCAAGCATTACGAAAGCAGTGCTAAGAGCCTATGTTTAAAGGATTGTTTTGTAAGTAACAGTTTATCACACAAAACAGTAAAATATCATGCAAGCAGGGCCTCCACATCAGAACATCCTAAAAGCAGCATCAGGTATAAGCAGGTTTTCAGCATTCAATTAAAATCACTGAGTATTAGCTATTAAAGGCAGAAATCCCAAGTTGATAAGATACCAGAATCTTCTCCAACATGATTCTAGACTAAAACAATTCAAGTATGGAAATGTTCATCTCGAGCAGCAAGGCACTGATTCCCATTTGAAGTTGCAGGCCCTTTGGTCACACAGAATAGCTCAGTCCTTCTCCCAGCAGCTGACCCTGCAGAAAATGAGGGATGGCCGGAACAGCAATGGGAGCACACACACATCATCAGAGTGCATTATCCATTTCATTTATCACCTCCATCTTATGGATGGCCTGAGAATCCTTCAGTGGCAACTGTTGTTTCACTCCCCAATTTGACAATCTTTCCTAAAGCGTTCTTCATTAGAGATCGTAAGTACTCATAATTAAAAGACTGCTTATTTATGAATGGATACCAGCTGCTTCTCCCTTCCTTACGGAGCAGCAGAGATGGCAGTATCTCAAGAACCACTCACAAAGAATTGCATGTCATTCAACAGCCGCTTTACAACATCTACAAGGAATAATTGCAAGTGCCAAGTGTGCAAACAGAGGTCTAATTGCATCACCTACTATCTCTTTTCTAAAGGTGCAAAGCCATTGAATTAGAAGCTGGTTCAATTCTCACACATCAGACAAGAAGTCTTTAGTTGTGCCTGTCTGATTTACCTGACAGCGAGTGGTAACATTCTATGGAACACAGTGGGAGATACCCTATACCATCTGCACAGACCACCATAAAACAGCCATATCCTCCTCAACCACATCTGGGCATCTCATTCTTGTATGTCGACACGCCAATAAAACTTCTGTGAACACTGTAACTGCTGTAAACTTGAAGTAATTACGTTGTAAGTGATGAACAGCAACATTGTGATATTCTCCAAAATAAGAACGGAGATTCTGGTATGTAATTATACAGCAAAATTTATCAGATTACTTTCAGAAATGTTCAAAATATTGGAAATTCAAGAGGCTTTCAGAAACTTGCATAAACTATCTTGTGCTGTGTCAATGGATTACAAGCCCTGAAGGAAAACCAGCTCTGTACCCAAACAAGCGTATGAGAACAGCTGGCCCAGGCAGCAGAGACCTGCTGTCACCCATCAGCGGCTGCTGCACTCTTTTTGTTCTGCCTCCTGCCCCAGCATCCTCCCCTCCCCTTTTTGCACTACCTTCACACTTCCTTCTGTCCACTCCAAATAAGCCCATGTTATGCACATACAAAAACCATTTTTATGGTTGTTTAGGCTGAAGCACAATAAAACCCGTGAGACCGTTTCATGAAAAGTGGCAGCACCAGAGGGAAAGCATGGTATTAAAAACAAAACACAAACAGTTGACCATCTGCTGACAGCATCTTGTTTGACCACTCTTACAACTGGTGAGAATGGAAGAGATTTGACACAAAAACCAGGATGTGAAGGCACGGTGTTCACGTGATGGTCACCAAAGGTAAGCTGCCAGGGAACAGGGCACGACAGTGGGGTAGCAGGGCAGCTTATCAATGGATGCAGGAAGGTCCAGGGAGACAGAGCAAAAATCAATCAGTTTAAGAGAAATAATCTAACAGTGACAGAAGAAAAATGGCACATGTCTACTATTTGTTTTAATTGTTTTGATAAACTGAGAAGCTAGAGCAACATTTTTCATCCACCCTTATTTTCAAAAGACACTGCACCCCTGCCTCATACAGATGTCTGGGTGCTGCAAGCAAGCGTTCCAGCTCTGCTCCCAGGTACAGGTCAGGACCAAGGGATCCATCCTGAAACGCCACTCCTTCCAGTTTCCTCAAGCCTACCACTTGCATTCAGTTTTTCAGAAGATGTTTGTAGAACATGTTCCACTTTCTAAATACAAGCATAAAATGACAGAGAACTTCTGTGTACATTCAGCAAAGCATTTCTAAGATAACTCACCAGGGATAACAGTGAGACACAGCCCCCAAACAACAGTCAGAATCTTCTAGCAGCATCAGGATGAAAGAGGAAGAAGCCATACAGAAACCCCCCACTTTCACAGAACAGTCCCGTCCCACTGCCACAACAGGCTGCTGTGGTGCCAACTACATGGCACTCTGCATTCAGGGAAGCCAGTGTGACACACCACACGCATACGGGGTTACCAACAGAGCACACGACACTCGCAGGCAGCCAGTGCTCCTGGTAAGCATTGCTGCAGTGCCCACAGAACACGGGGTCCGGCTCTGGTTCCTGCTGCTGGTTCCTCTGCCCAGCCAGGGGACACTGCAGGAACAGAACCAAGCGATGCACACAGGTACTGGCTTACTGTATTTTCAAAATATGCTAATGGCAATGACATGTAAGTAGTACCAAATGAACTCCGCTCATTAACAGGGAATTCACCCACTCAACAGAACAGCTAGAATTACTCAGAAGATTACAGGATTTCGCTTCTACCGGTGTGTTTTACAGACGTGGCTGCAAACAATCAGCCCTTCGTTCTGCTCCCAGACGCCCAGCACAGCCTCCACTCCCCTGTGACAACACTATAAGCACACCCAGCCCTGGCAGTATTTTTAGCAGGGGTGTTCAATCAATATCGCTATGCACGACCTAAATTAGGCTTTAGCAGGACAAGAGAATTTAAATGTCTCATTTGCTGTCACGCTTTACGTGGAAAACTGTACTGAACAAGAAATAATCACCAAAGTAAATCCTAAGGAGGTGAACCTGACTGCAAGCAAACTTCACAGCAAAGACAAAGAAAGTGTACTAGGAGATAAAATATTAATGTACTTCTGCTTTTGAAGAAAACACAATTATATTTCAATGCTTGAGTTTAAAAGAACCTACAAATAAAAGCATGAAATAAAAACTATACCAACAAAAACTGCAATGACAACAAAGTTATCTTCAGGTATCAGACCAACACTTACATTTCTGAGTTCATGCAGCCTAAATGTGCCTGGGAAATGCAAACAAACACGTGCATGTTAGCTCATCACCCAGAACCATATTTTATCAACACGGTGCAAACCAAGTTCTGCCGAGACGTAAAAACAACTTTTTAGGTCAACGAAGCAAGAAATCCATTGTGGAAAAAATGGCACCCGTAAGATTATGATACGGAGCATTTTACATTCAGGCAATGAACCGCAGAACTTCCCTTCAATATCCACATCTAACAAGACGCCAGTTTCGCCAATTCTAATCTCGTTCACGTGCCCCTGCAGCACACATCGGCGGAATGACGAACACACGGATGTCTGCGTGTGCGCGAAAGCAGCGGCGGCTCCAGGAGCAGAAAGCAGCGCTCTGCCTCCAGCGCACGGCCGGCGCGGTGCCTCCCCACGCGCACCGAGTCGAGCTCAGGGCAGCGGATACCCGCGGACGAGAAATCCATGCGCACGCCGCCCTCCGACAGCGAACCTCCAGCTGAAACCCATTAGCACCTCTGTAATACACAAGCGACTCGAATGTTTTCCGTGTCCCAGCCGAAACGACCACCGCGCGGCCACCCCGAAGCCTCGCAGGGCGCAAACGGCAGCGCGAAGTTCGGCCGCGTGTGCCGCACAGCTGAGCCGCGCGCGCGTCTCGGCACGGAGCGGCGCTAGCCAGCGCTTCGCCTACACGGCAGGCACCGCGTTCCGGCAGCGGCTGCTGGGGAGTGCGGGAGGAGAGCAGCGTCCCTCAGCCGGGTACCGCAGCCGGGTACGTGCGGTTGGTTATACAACCCTTCTGCCGGAGGGAGAGACTGAAAACGGACCGGAGCCACGCGACGACCGCGTTTCCCCGTCCCTATCCGGAGCAACGTGCCTGCGTGTGCCTAGAAAGCGCAGCGATGCCAACTTTCGGGCTGTAAATCGGCCGCGGCCGCTCCGCCGCCGTCCCGCAGGGCCCCCAGCCGCAGGAGCCGGGCTCCCGAGCCGCAACGGCGACGGGGAGGGAGGAGGGTTTCGCCGGGGGTGACGGCGTCGCGCGGCCCCCCGCCCGCCTTACCTTCATATAACAGCCACGTCCTTGCAGATGGAGCGGGGAAAGGGGCGGCCGCGGGAGCGCGGAGGAGAGAGGCGCGGGGGCTGCGCTCGCCGCCGCTGCCCCGCGACCCCCGCCGCGGGGGCGCGCCCGGGCACGCGCTGAGACGCGCACGCCCCGCACCGCACCGCCTTCAGATTCCCCGCAGCGCCCGGCCCGGCCGCGGCCTCGGCAACGGCACCCGCAGCCACAGCAGCCGCCCCGCGCCCAGCCGCAGCGGCGAGGACCACATCGTACTGCGGCGGCTGGGCCGAGGGACCGGCTGAGGGGCGGGGGGAGGGACGGGGAAGCCCGAGAGGGAGGGAAAGCGGTGGAGCCCCGTCCAGTCTCTCCCTCCCCCGCTCCTGGCGGCAGAGCGCCCCTCACACGGGACACGGCGCCGCCTCACGCGGAGCGGCAGCCGGGATGCGGCGGGCGGCGGGGAGGCGACGGGGCCGTGCCGAGGCGCCCTGCTTGCCGGTGGGGGAGCGGGCGGGCGGGGGAGCGAGGGGGGAGCGGGAGGAGGATCGGCGCCGCCTCCCCGTGCGGCCGCCCTCCCGCCTCATGCGGGCAGCAGCGGCAGCATAGCAACCAACATGGCGGCTGCGCAGTCACTAGCTGGCGGCCGACGGAGTGGGACGGGGGGGGGAAACGAAGGGGTAAGCTAGGAAAACTCGCGAGAGTTTGTCGCGCACCCTCTTTGTGATTGGCCGAGTTGCTCCGTCTGTAAGAGGGAGGGCGGGGCTGGATGTTCAGCAAAGTGATTGGACGAGGCTACCATCAATCGAGGTGGACGGTGCGACTTTTCCGTGCTGGAGTGCGGATTGGCCGTCGGAGCTGTCAGTCAGGAGCGGTGTGCCGCGGCGTGCTGCGCTAGCCGGCGGTCAGTGCCGTCCGCGGCGCTCCTGCTGCCAGCGGAGCTCTGGGCTGCCTCCCAGGGGACGCACACGGCGGGAGGGGATGGGGGAAGCGGGGCCGTCCTAACGGGGTACGCCCGGCCTCACCCCGAAGCTGTTGTACAGAGCGCTGTGATCATTTATAATACGCGTAAACGGGGTTGGTTAGAAATCTCTTTAATCTCCGTTTATTAAAGCACAGCCTTTCACAACTTGACCAAGTAATGGGCACGTAGGGAACGAGTTCTTGGATTTCACAATTAAATTCCTAAATAGTAAATGCATAATAATGCTATGGGAGTTTGCATGCACTCTTCTAATTAGGAAGCTTTCTAAAATCGCGTCCTTTTGAAGTTTGGAAACCTCTATGTTTCCAGCCTAAATTTATTCCCGCTCATTTCATACCCATTTGTTCTTGTGCCAGTTCTCTTCCTTTGCTTCCATAGCCCTCCTCTCTGGGTGTTTACTCCCAATTTATTTCTAGAAAGCAGCCGTACCCCTTCGTTTTACTAGGCTAATAATCCCAGCTCCCAGCTGCCCCCATTCTCCAGCACTGAGGCACAGGACTGCCCCATGGCTCGAGTTGTACTGACAAACCCATTGTGTTTGAATCCAGACACATCCAATATCCAAATTCTGCAGCTCTGAAATACTGCCAGCAGCAGCAGCAGACAAAATACGCTATCCTGTGCATTAGAGATCCTTAGCTGCAGAGTTGCCTTGGTTTCTTGAAAATTCTCCTTCAGATCATGCATTTATTCACAAGTTCCTTAGCTATGCATAGATATGATTTAATCCATTTGCACGTAAGCTTCAAAGTGCAGCTCTCACATTTCTGTATAATTCCTTACTCATACCTGGATCATGACAAATGCACTGCAGTGTTCAGTTTGAAAATAGCGATATTTTATACAGTGTAACAGAGAAACAACCCAAAGCACTCAATATAACTGCAGAACTGCACAGTGTTCATTTAGCAAATGTAACTTCAAGCTGTTACTAACAGACATGTCTTGCTAATGGGACACAGAATGGGTGAGACACACAGATCCTGAAGGCTGGGCACTTTGCAGCTGTTTCCTCACATTACCTGATTAGCCCCGACAAGCATCGCTGACCGAGGGCTCCGTTCAAAGTCAGTGGAACAGTCCCGCTGCGTGCTCAGGTCAGGCCTGCACTGCAAGAGTTCTGAGTGCTTTAAAAATAGACACCAAATTAAGTTCTCCAATTCATGACCTTACAGCACAAACGGAGCAAAATGGCAAGGCAGACAATGTACAGACATTCCTCTCACCTTGCAACGTGGACTTCAGCACGTTCAGGAGAACTTACTTTGCAGAATTACGACTTGTTATGTGTCAAACAGTGAGTGACCACATCCCAGAATCATGAATGAAAGAAAGCAAGCAGACTGCAGCATGACTCCATCACTGTTTACCAGAAAGAGAACACAATCATTTCATACGTAAGATCTGCATTCAGCTTGCTTCTTTTTCAGGGGCTGTTCTCACATAAAAGAGCAATTTTTTTTGCTACAGTCTGCCGTAAAAGGTGCCTGCTGCATAACTGGTTCATGTGGCCACAGCTTCATACGCACACAGGTGCATGGGAATGGATCTGTACCATCACTGCTATGTTTTGGGGGATCTGTTACCTTAATGAGTAGTAAGGTACTGCCAGTAAACACAAGTGAAAACATTTGCTAGAAGTAAAGCCTCACAACTCTGGTATAAAAGTAGGAACAAACAAAAGATTTTCCTTTACTTAGCAGATCTGTGGTATGTGTTTGTGCCAAAACCCTTATTACTCACTCAGGACCTGCCAACCAAGCTGTGGTAATTTATGTGAGAGAAACGCATACTAAAAATGTGAATGGGATTTTTAATGTCTCACTGAAATACCAAATGCAAACTGCTTTGTTGCCACGCTGACACACTTAAACACTGCATTAAAGCAATTCAAGATGAATGACTCTCACCACAAATGGAGTTTAGCTGGGAAAGGAGCAGGAGACAAGGCACTTAATCTTAGCACTAAAAGCAAGTATGATGTATGTTTAATGGCAGATGCACTTTCTATACAGTGGCACCCTGATTCAGCACAACACTGAGGCACGCACGCCTTGCTCACTGAAACCCGAGGGGCACAGGCACAGCCCTGCAGCCAGATTGGCCAGATCCCACACGGCGCGTGCTGCTGGCGTGTGCACTGCAGGCAAGCTCCTGCTTGAACGTGGCTTTGGGATCGCTGTCAGAATGCAGCAGTGTCAGAAGTACTCAGAGTGCTTGCTCAGCAAAGCGCTGTGTAAGCTGTGGGGACAGAATCATTTCTTGTTTGGGGCAGGGACCAACTTTCACTTCACTTCACGTTCGTGCAATACTTGGTACAACAAGGCTCCATGTGAGCTGGTACAGTGCAGTGTAATAATCATTTGTGTTAATAAACTTGCTGCATGTTTGAAGGCTGCCTGTATTTCTCTTGAAATATAAATTTAAGAGATAGACAACCTTCCAGGAATACACTGACTAAGAATGAAAGCTGAAGGGAACATAAGTAGCTATAGCACCTAGACCACATTTTGATAAGCCTTTTTTTTTTTCTCCAGCCAGCTCTCAACAAACTCTTTTGCCTTTAATGTGCATCCAAGCACCACAAGCCTGCATTTCCATATACACACTGCACATACCTGAGCCTTTTGTGAATGTCATCTGTGCATCCACTGGTGGAATACTGATATTTTCTGCTTCTATCCAAAACAGGAACAGCATACACTCTGGCAAGTTAAATATAAAGCCATCATAAAAGAGGCCAAAAGATATTTTAAAGCATTAAATCTTTTCCAAATAGAAACAGTAAAAGAACAGTAGAACCGCCAAGGAACGTCAACAACCAGCAGGCAATGGCCTCACACTATGGCCTGAGCAGGACTTCTGCCTCATGCCTTTTGCTTCCTGTTGTGCCCTAAAATGTGGATATTGGACACAAGAAGCCCCAGTAAAACACTACAGTGAATGAAACATCGAATAAACACTTTTAGAACCTTAAAAATCATTGGATCAAAGTTTTGAGATGAGATCCACAATCTTATTTTAGGCAAACCACTTTCATAGATTTTAAGCCAAAAATGCCCATTTAGTTACATGTAGCCCATTTAGTTTGACTTAGTCCAAAGAACCTCACCCAGTAATTTCAGCAGCAAGCCTATAACTTTGGTTTGAGCTATGTTGTGCTTTAAAATAGTTTTTGCCTTTTCTAGGTCCCTCATTAAGCAACCTAGCTACCAATTGCCACTGAAGCCTCTTGGCTTTGCAACTTCTCACCATGAATTCTCATAAGAAATGAGTAATTGTTCCCAGTTCATCTTCCCTGCATCAGATAGGATTTCAATGAAAATAGGATAAATGAGAATTTGTCATCTATTTTCCAGGTAGTCCTGGAGTCTGGAATATTGGAGAGGAGTGAGAAAGCAGAAAAGTACTGACGGGCTCAATCTGTAAGGAATTAGCTCCATTCTGCTATTGATTTCTTTTTGTAGTTACAAACAAAGTAAAAAAGAGTATTCTGAAATGAGCAGCTCAAGCATGGCGATTCCAGGCTTTGATTTTTACTTTTTTTCCCCCTTCTGTAAGTGCCTCTATTGAGAAGCCCCAGCCTTGTATCTGGCTGAACTCTAAGAACCTTTCAGGAATTTGAGACGGTTTTCTTTCAGAGCCAGAAGTTACAGAGCAGTGACTTTAAAGAAGGCAGTGCCTTTGCCCAGGTCGCTGTGTTCTGCACTCAATGCTATTTACTTTTCTGTTGCTAAGATCGCCCTTACTGAGCAAAGGCTGCACCATATTCTGTAAGCCGATGCAGCCCGTGTAGATAAGGAATACACATTCCACCTTTGTAAAGAAACTGCTTTCGTTGGTTTTGTTTCTTTGCTCTGAAAGGAAAGTGCCACAGTGAGTTCAGGCTTCCCAATGGACAGTTTTCATATTTCAGCTCAGTTGCAAGTTGCATCGGGGAACCTTTTGAGAAACAGAAATACATATAGAAGACGGGCAGAGAAAATGGCTGCCTGTCATCTCTTCACCTTTTATTGCAAGGGATTACAAAAAATACTGTAGTGTTTGGTTTCTTTGGCCTTTCACAAGCGTCTTTACAAAAGTTTGCACAGAACTCACTCATCTGAAACACAGAGGGACCATATGTCACCTCTCATTGCCCGGCACATCCTCTGTTGAGGTTCTGAGGTCTACATTGTCTGCCAACAGCAGGCACCAGTGAAAGGCTTTTCCTCAGTGTAATCCATAGTCAGACATGCAAGCCTGTCCCTAAAAGCATTGTTCTTTGCTTTGTGTAACGTGATGTATTTCAAAAATAAGTGTTTTTTACAAGTTAATATCTCCAAAGAGAAAAATAAAAGTGTTTATTGAGTGTTGTGGTTTGCTTTCACCTTGCATTAATGATCTCCTTGTGATACAGAAAACTGCCAAATTTGACCTTTCCTAAGAAAGACACAAAAGAGGGCACAGCAGCAATTCAGCTAAACAAAATGTATGCAAACTGCTTCCTGGTACACCCACACTCTGGCCCTACTGCAAAGTAATTAAAATTGTCAAGAGAGATTTTGACCGGTTAAATTCTTCCAGGAATGGTACAGCTCGTTCTGAATTCCTGATTCACAGAATGCTCACTTTCTGGCTTACTGAAGTAGTCCCAGAGTTCGTGTTATAAAATAGCAAAAATTGCTAGAAGGTTTGGGCTGATTGGATGGGAGTTTGTCAGACTAACTGTAAAACAAAATGCCATCAATTACACACAATTCAGCTCTCTGCATTTTCAAATCAGGGGAAAAAACTTGTTTGCAAATCAAGACAGCAAAATGGTTGCATGCATTCCTTCTTATTTAAAAAATACACGTAGCCTTAAAGTAGTTGAGATGGAGCATATCAGATGATGTCCTGCCTCAGAAACAGCCAGCAGAGGAGAGGACCAGAGAGTCACTGGCTGCTACATGGATAACACCCTGAAAAGACCCTCAGCACAGGCACATGTCAGCTTCTAGGTTAGCAGGGAAACAGGCACAGGGAAGTCAAGAGTGTAGTGTCAGCCCCACTGATCACAGCCTGACTTAAAAAATGTGAAGGTAGCACTGTAGTGCACTCACACTACTGTTCTACCTGCGCCTATCTCGCTCAGCCACAAAGGGACCACACACTGAGGACAGGGTGGCTCATCGCTTCATCTCTCCAGCAACACCAACAACAAGGCTACCAATTAGTTCCAGTTTTAATGTGGCTTTTATCTGATCTGAACTCTCCACTCTTACAGCATCTCTCTCATGCTGCCCATAGCTCATGAAATTTGCTTATTACCTAAGAATCTTCGCTTTTATGTATTATTGTTATGAGCAGCAGTAGTACTGATGATAAGAATAATTTTGATGTTTCTAGTCGTAAGAGTCAAGGGAACTTGGAAATACGAAAATAAAAAAAAAGAAAAAAACAGAATGCAAATTAAAATGCAAATATATTTTGTATTTCACAATTTGGGAACAATTTTGGCTTTGGCAAGAGTGTTGCCAAACTCTCAAGTCACCTTTGGGATAGATAAAAGTGCACAAGAAGAAATTTCTCTCCACATAACCAAGTAAAAACCTGGTCTGTATCTTCCTGCCCCAGCCAGTGCCACTTACTTGACCATAGGAGATAGTTTTTTATTGCTGCCCTTTCCTCAGTTCTCAGAAAACAGGAGTGTCCTGATTGTGCTGGAGCCACAGGGTGGAACCACCAGCAGGAAAACACTGAGTAATTAGGGACAGGCTGAAAGGTACTGTAAGAGATGATCCCAAGAGCCTCCCTGATCAAAGGCACTCCCTACACCAAGACAGGAAAATAAGGATCCCCACCTTACCTCTCCTGGCTGGCATCCTATGAAGGGATGAAGGAGTAAACATATCTGAACACTTCACCATCTTGCTTAGAAGATTTAGTGAGGACAAACACAGTAACCCTTGAATCCTGTGCTACATACTGGTTGGTGTCACAAGGCTGACACAGATGCTTCTGTAACAGCTTGCCAATGTGGATCAGTGGTGGCACTCAATTCTGCAAAGAAATCGCATCTCTGATAATTTGGGATTAATGACAGCATTCTCTGGAGCTACCCTTAATGAGGCACATATTTACCATCTACTTTGTATTTCTGCCCAAGGCAGCACATTTCCATGCCCTATCATGAGGAACTGGCTCTGCAACCCCATCATTAGTTTCCTAGCTGGATCTCTTCTGCAGCAGTGGTGCTTCCAGAGGACTCTTCACCATCAGCTGTGCCTAGAGGCAGGTTTTGGTGAATGGATTTGTGCTCCTTTTTTCACCTCCCCCTAAGATACTAAAGACATTATCCACATAATGAAGTCCCAATAACATCTGAATAAAGTAATTGTAAAACAAACCCCCGTTCTTTACTCTGCTAAGTTCTTCATTATTGAAAATAAAGCTTTCTTTTTCTCCCTGCATACTTTCTGTCAGGACTGTCCTCGGCCACATCCCACATCCCTGACAGCTCTGGTCTGGCAGGGGTTGGGGCAGAATCCATGGCACAGCAGCCTGGGATCTGTCCTTACACTGGAGGCAGTGAGTGTGAACGCAAGACAAGCAAGATTGGTGGCAGTGAATCCTGCAATGCACAGGGTTAAAAGCACGTTTCTGCTTTCGTTTTTTTTTTTTTTTTTTCTGTTATTTACCCTTTCTCCACTAGATGCTACACTGAGACCATCAAACATTTATTGAGTCAAATAACAAATTTGAAGACTCAGCACAAAATAAAGTCTTTAAAACAAAGCAGTGATAGCGTTGCCCTATCTATACATCTGTGTAGTGCACAGATGAGAGTACTGCATTTCCCACTAGAGTAACTGCAGTGACTTTAAAGCAGCATCCTTCTGGGAGCTGCGTGGCAGAGGATAAAGCAAGACTGCTCCTATGCTGTTATTACTCATGAGCAACTGTATCGGGTAATTACCCAATGAAAAAAGGTTTATTAAGACCATGCCATGAAATATAAAGTTCAGTGAACCATGTATGCCAATGCAATGAGTCTTTTTTTCCCTTTATGTTTTACTTTAGGAATCAAAAATTGTGTACCTAACTGGAGAAAAAGTACAGTAGATCCTATTTTTAATGACATTTATAGTTCAAATACTATCGCAGATAAGCATTATTTTCCTGTCGTTATGCAAGGCTCTGACCCAGCCAGCTGGGGAAGCACTGAATGGCGTGGCTCCCACATAGCCTGCCAGCCCCTTTCCTAAGCTGTGTTGTGCATTGTGCAACACCTGCTAGTAAACAAACTGGCATCCTCTTACCTTCTGGTGCAGGAGAGCCAGACCTGTACTTCTGCACAGCCCTTCTCAGGCGATGAAGTAAAAACATCAGGATCTGTCTTGGAGATTCTATGTAGACAAAGCAAAATGAGGATCAGTTCTGTCTCAGTGAAGTCTCAGGGCTGTGTTCTCATCAGGTCCTTTTTACCCCAGACTCCTTGAGGTCTGCTTGCTGCGTATCCCTTGCCTTAAAACACGTTACTTGGAAAGGCAATGCGTGTTACAGCTCAATTGCTGGCACTTCTGTGATTTTAGGAAGAGGGAAAATGTGATCTGGGAAAATTCAGTATGACCTGGTTAAGGTACAACAGCAGTGCTGTGCTTTCTTTCCAGCAAAAAATAACCCCAAAGCATGGCTTCACAACAGTGCCTATCCTGCTGTAACATTTAATTTGCCTATCTAAGCTTACTCTGGGATAACAGTTGGGATAGAAAATTATGTTTTGTTAAAGCTGAAACAAGGCATTATAAAAGTAATTATTTACAGTTTAGGAACCCAACATGCTGCTGTGATGAGCTTCAAAATATCTGTGATATACAGCAGATCGAGACCAGATGCTCAGCAGTCTGTCACTGAGCCCCGGCCTCCTTATTGGCCATTCACAAGCTCATCTTCAGATTAGTATAGAGAAAGGTGGATTAAGAGACAGAGCAGGGAAAATATCTGTTTTTTTCTCCTTTGTTCCCCATAGATATGGTAAAGCTTAAATCAGTTTAGCCAGTGACAATACACAGCATTATTCTAAGCTATGGACTATTGACTGAGTTTCAGAGATTTAATTTTGGTGGCATTCCCTTCAATACTTCATAGTGAGGTATGGGAGACCTAGTAAGGGTCAGGAGAAAAAGCAAGAGAACTACAGTTAGTTACACTGAGAAGCAAGTGTTAAAAATAAACATTTGTCCTCTGGTACTTATCTTACTTCTTAGTTTCTCCATCCAAAGAGCTAAAAGCAAACAAAAAACTCAGTCATGAAGTAGGTCACAAATCTCTGAGCGCTCAAACAAGAGGTCATAACTTGTATGAAATTGAGTTTGCTTTGCAACGATGCTCGGAAATTAGGGCTGTGTCACTGGGGGGATTCTGCACACCTCTGGGAATGGCACATGGGAGCACTGCTGAGTTCCTCAGAGATCCAGTTGTGAGCCCATTACTAGATCTGAAATTAGCTTCTGATTTTGCCGGCAGACTTGTAACAGGTCACTGGGTGGGAGCTGATTCTTGTCGTTTGTCAGGAAAAAACCCAAATGTTATGTGGACCCTTCTGCTCCAAATAACCATCTGCTGCTAGAAGCGCTACACAGGAAAAAAGCAACAAAAATAAATGTCACAACATTAGAAAAAGTGCTTCGCTGGATTTGAATAGCAATAGGAATTACTGGAAGGAAGGAAGGAAGGAAGACATCTTCTGGGGCCTATTCCTTCATCTCCCACACGATAAATGGTGCTGCCCCCAGCCACGGGTACCAGGGAAATCTCACTAACCCCAAATCCCTGCTGCAGAATGCCTGCCTGCCATTTCATAGGCAAATGAATCCTGGGAAGACGTGGATATGTGATATCACTTTCAGGTAACAAGCACGGGGAAAATGTATACTCTCATAAAGTTTGACCCCCATGATATAAAAACTCAACAGCCTTTCACCATCTGTTCTATATAGCACATTAAAGAAACACTGCACTGCTTTTGTGGCAGCTAATCTCATTATCTTCTCCAGCCCTCCCCTTTCTCTCCCAGTTCAACTGCCTTTCACTTACTGTCTTCTTGCCACTCACTGCCTCACAAACTCCCTGAATCCTATTGTACTTTGTGCCAACATTTCCATCATTCTTTTGAAAGATGGCTGTTCCTACAGGCGCTCCTTCTGCTGTCCTTTCTCATGCCCCCAAGGATCTCTGTGAGGCACCTCATCCACATTTAAAGTAAAGTAAGGAATTGCTGAATATCCCATCAGATATTGATAGACATTAATGAGATCCCCCTCAGCCTCCTCGTCTCCAGGATGAACAGTCCAGCCCTCTCAGCCTCTCCTACCACTAAGATAAGTCTGACCCAGGTCACTTCCATATCTGAAATCACCAACATCTAACTAAGCCAACTGAACCATCGCTTACTGAAGTGTTAATTGTGAAACCACATGCAGAAGCGTGACTTGGCCCAGGTAAGCACACAAGCCCACATCGGAGTTCAAACCTGTTCAGGTCCACAGTGCAATCTGAAGGCACTCAGCATGAAATCTGCAGCCATTTATTCCTGAGAGCTGCCAGTAGCACCTCATTTTTTCCTAGAGCGAGGGGAAAGTCAAAGCACTACTGGTGCTGAGGGGAAGCCATGCGCCTCTGAAGTAAAGCTTTCCAGAGTGAACAGAGTGGAGGGAAGGCAGGCAGTGTGGCGAGCCAGAACACATCAGCCTGAGGCCACATAGCAAGGATATCAAAGAGTACAGACAAGCCTGTGTGAAACCCTTGGTCCTTAAGTGAGATGTTGGATCTGATGTGGCAAAGATCAACAGAGACCTGCTTGACCCCTGGCTGACATATATCAATAAGCACAAGGTGCACATTCCTTCCTAGCAGAATAAAAGTGGTCCAGAAGCTGCTACACAAGCCCTGTACTAAATGTCCGCACTAAGGAATCTTTTCACAGATACTGTTTTTCAGAATTGTCTGCAGATAAGAAAAAAAAAAAATCTGCGCTCAAAATCTGTCCTTACAGGATACCCAGTAAGTGTAATTTGTGACCAACCATTCACATTTACCATTGTTTTCCAGAGGGATGCTTCTTAACAAGTCACAGGATTGTACAGCTAATTCAGCTCTGCCACTTACAGCATGCACTCTCTTTCTGTGCACCAGGACCATCTTTAATTTACGTAACATACATTACTAAGCTGCTCAGGTGTGACTATGCTGTAAAACCTACATGATTCTAGCAGAGCTTTGTGTAAACATTATTTATTTGCTCTACCAGCCTACATCAGCACAAAATGATAGCAGGCGTATAAGGCAAGGTTTTCTTTAGCTTAAAGATCAGTCACGAAATCATGATCTCTTTTCTGCAGTATAGGCTCTAAGCCCATACTGTCTGTCTACTTGAATTCTTTTCCAGACACTTACAATGCAAGATTGTGCTAGAATTGGATGGAGAAATTGGCATCGGATGGGATGATGAAGGCCTGTGAGCTTTGTATAAGAGCTAAACAATGGTGTTTGAAGAAACACGGCAGCTAGCGTTGATGTTCCTTTCACAAGAAAACCAAAATGTATAGTTTTCTGCGTTGTATCCAAATTACAACCGAAGCCTCAAACCAAACACTAGCAATACAACACTAGTGCAAATACGATGAAGAAATATTATTTAGTATGCATACACACAGGGATATCAGATCAATTCACATAGCTAATTCTGAAATAAGGTTCCTGTGCAACTAGTCGGTTTTGTTCCAATCTCGTGCACAATCTAAAGGTGTTTCCACTTGTACTGCCAGTGGACTGCAATAGGTGGTTACACAACTCAACACATGCCCCAGTAAGGCCTGAAAACTCATTTTACCCAGGTCTCAAGATTGCATTTCTCTCACGATCAGTAATTTACTACTTGAGATTTGTGCCCAAGGCTTCTGGCAGTCTTGTGCCTGTCCCTTCCAGGTCTCTGCTGACACCTTGTGCTGGTACTCCTGGTGCCTGTGCAATACCTCCTGCTGTTCTTAGTAGGCTTTGAGATATGGCTAACATTTTATTGGCACAATCTAACAACACAGAGATCTCTGTTGTAGGGCCATTGCTCAGTCCACTGTACTGAAATAATGGTCTGGTAGGATGTGTGCATAGATAAAAAGAGAGAAAGTGTAATAAATAGACATAATGCTTTAGTAACTACCTGTTATTAATATCTGTTGTTTATGGCAATAAACAGTAAGTAATATTGCTGCTTTGTTATCAAAATTGCTTAACAACATATGCGAAGCTTTAACCAGACATATGGGCTGATACAGCCTAGAGAGCTTTTTGAAGTCAGAGGGTGAATAATTGAACCAGCTTAGCTTTAAATCCTCTCACAAACCACACATTTTACGGTATCAAACAACCCCAGTTTGCTTTAGAATGAGAGCTTTCTGTGCAAGAAGTTAAATCTGAAAAAAATGTTATTACTGGTTGATATTCTGTTTTTCTCTTAGACGTGCCTCACACACATCTCTGTGGCTTGGAGCATGTTGTTTTGTTGTTGTTTTTTTTTAATGCCTGTCCAGAGCTTAACAACGGGATGCCAGATTCGTAGCTATTTACATTAGTTGACTCCCACTGCCTGCCTAAACGTCAATTATAATGAGACAGAAGTAGATTCACAGCAGAGATCTTTCTGCAGTGAGCTTTCTACATCACTATCTTGTTTTTCTTACAAAAGTTTGCTTCTTTCATCAAGGCTGGTGTCCTGCAACCAGCCTTATCCATCTTTTGCTATTTCCATCAGCAATCTGCTCTGTATCCAACCAGCTTTTAAACATTTAATTGTATCCATGTATTTTCTATGGAGGAAGAAAGACTACTTAGGGTGAGATCCGTACTGAGGTAATTCCACAGAGACCTTCAGAACCGTATATTACCCCTTCCTGCAGCTCCCTGTGACCAGCTCCCATAGCCTGATTTATAGACACACGTTGCATCTGTAACTCATCATCACATTTAAACTTCTGAGTGACTCTGCTCCTCTGGAAAGCTGTACCTAATGACATTCTGCACAAAAAAAGATTATAAGTATCCATTAGCATGTAGCAATTTACCTTAACATTTAGAAAGATATGAATAATATGCACAATCATGCCCATATTTCTAATGCAGATGGAATTATTCACTGCAAAGCTGGGCAATATTTCTCTGTTGAACACTTATTACAGATAAATGCTTTCCGTATTCAGTATCTCAATATATGTTTGAATAATACTCTGAAAATAATATTTCATGCAAATATTGCACCAAAATATTGGTTCTTTCCTCCACTGAATAATTATTTCCAAATCAACTTCCTTAGGATCAACTGTTGTTTATCCACTCAGTTAGGCTCTGTCTGGGCTAATAAAAAGATACAGCATCGGCCCCCAAATATTTATAAACTTGGCTTCAGACATGTAAGCACATAATTAGATTTCTCTGCTACCAGAGAATTTCTGGAGTTAAAATGGACACAACATAGGAAAAAAAGAATAAAAATAAATCAAAAGTTACAAACAGAAATGAAATTACTGTTATATATTCTTGATATATGAACGTCCTTATTCCATTGACTGCCATGCTTCACACTGCTCTTGATCTGCACTTTTCTTCTCTTAGAATCGCAGAATCGTTAAGGTTGGAAAAGACCACTAAAATTATCTAGTCCAATCCTCAACCTATCCCTATCCTGCCCGCTCACCATGTCCCCTTTTAATTCCTGAACGCATCCACTCTCATTATTTTCCCAGTCTATTCATTAAAGATCGACTAATTTATATTCATTTGCAATTAATCCTCAAATCTGAATAAATGTTTTGCTTGCACAACTCGAAAATGCACAATTAAATCTACAGCTATGCAAATATTCTTCAAGATCCTAATCCAAGGCCCATGAATGCTACTCTTGTCTTATTCCCTTTAATTTTCAAATTTCAACACAGTCAGTCTGAACAAAATTCACCTTTATCATCAGTGTGCAAAAGAAGATCATCATGAGAATTAGTGATGCAAGACTTTACAGAGAGATAGTCTCGTGGTACAAGACTGCATTTTATATCACAAAAAAAGTATTTCCTCTTCTAAATTACAGAATAGGTGCACATACTGTGAAATAAAATGTGTCCCAGCAATGCTTCCCAGTTCCCAGAGGCAAAGGCTGGCTTGTGCCCTCGATGAGCAGGGCTAGCTCCTTCTCAGACAGGTCATGCCATCACTGCGTGCTGGCCCCTATTGTTGTGATATACTATTATTAATAGTAGTAACAATAAGATGACAAGAAGCTGGCCTTCTTTTCAATTTGATGTGTGAAATAGCAGAACAGCCATGCTGCAGCCCCCCAGAGAGCAGCTCCACTCCATACATCAGGCTGCAGGGCTCAGGGTGGCACACGACAAGCAGCTCAGGGGACAGCAGACAAAACTACTTCTCAGAACACATCCTTTAGGAAACCAGCTGGCACATTTGGAGACCTTGCTGCAATGCATCCCAAAGTATGGGAACATGGCAGCACTGGGAGATTGGTTGCTAAAGCACTGTCCTGAACAAAGCCCCACAGCTGGTGCAGAGGTACCCTCTCCTGCGGTGCATCAAGCTGTCTTCTGCCAGAACAAAATACGGATGTAAAGAGCTTCTTGCTAAAAACTGCCATTGCAGCTGGCAAGTGTTATAATATACCCGTCTCTACAGAATTTCACCTTGCTTTCCACTTGTGTTTGCTGGTTATGGATGCTGAAGTGAAAGAAAAAAAAAACATCAAACATATGCACAGACTGCTTAAAAATAATGCAGGCTATAACCTGTTACATGTGTTTCCTTAGTCCTCAAAACAGAAAAATAAATAAAAATAAGAAAGCAAAAGCATAAAATAGGGGCTCTGTCTACTCTGCCTGCTCCATGGTGTCTCTGCCTTGCTTTCTGATCAGATACAGTCAGATAATTGTGACCTTGCTGTTTTCATACACAGAAAACCCTGATTTGTAACTACTTTTACAGGAAAATTGAAGTGCTTTGAGAAGGAAAACGTGGTGGCAACAGAACTCTTGTCCTGACTTGTGCACCCAGTGGCTGTCGTCAGAGAGAGAGTGGATTTGGAGATGGATACCGAGGCCCAGTGATGCTCAAGTTAAATAGTGCTCATCCAGCTCATTTCCAGCTGGGACAATATTGCGTTCTCCTGCTTCCTGCCTTCTAGCCTAAGGCAACAGCATAGGAATGTATTCGCATTTCTTTTTACTGCCATTTTCTGCTATATATTTGCCTCAATCACATGAAGACTGCGGCAGTTGTCATGCAGTAGGATCATATAGCTCCAAAATCACAAACAAATTTCCTAAGCCCTGGCTTTATTATTTCAATTCTTATCTTGAAATATTGAATGAGAGCAGAATAGCACCTTCAAGATGGGATGTCAGAATAATTTTGTATCCTGTCACTAGTTAATGATTCTAATGGTATCTTTTACTTAGCTGCCTTCATTAACGACTTGATGGCGAGAGCATGTTTCAGCAGTTGTGAACATGTGGAACATTCTGTGTTCTGGGGGAAAAGATTAGCTTAATGAGGAGAAAGCCAATTTCCTGAAGAAGTGTCTTACACAGTTCCTGCTTTTAAAGGAAGGTCTGCGACACGGATAATTTGTCATTACAAGGTATAAAAAACATTTAACTTCACAGTTTGCTGCACTTACAGCTCTCCTACAAAGGGAAGAAAGATTAATAGATTTTTCCCAGCCAGTAAAATAGAAGTGAAATCTGTCCCTCCGAGTCCTTTCGCTCAATAGAGAAGCACTCATTACTCAGACTGTGCTCGAGGAGCAGCCCAGCATTCAGCTCCTCGGGCACCGCACAAGTTTCACTCGGTGTTCAATACATCCTTGAGCACCTTTGAAAATGTGGCCAACAGACACTAAAACCCTGAGACAGAGCTTTGACAAACGCCGAACCTCTCCTCATATCTTTCAGATACAACATACTTGGGCAAGTATTCTGAACTTTGGCAGTCCAGCAGTACGAGCAACGCGAGGCTTTCAGTAAGCCGAAACTGGAGTGCCCCAGTGCCGCAATCCTCGGCAGAACCAGAGAAGCCGCAGAAAGGATCAGCTATTAGCATTAGGTCATCCAAACCATCTTGCCAACAAAGGATGTTTCTCTCCAGCCTTGGCAAGCAAACCTGGTAATCAGACTTGCCAAAATAAAAACTGGCAAGGACTTTGACACCTGATGTGCAAAGAAAAGGGCTGAGCACAAAGCTAATATTTACTTTGTCTGCATCTTTTTTGGAATTTAAGCAGAAAGGCTAGAATGTCCTTGAACATTCATCCGCAGGAAAACCTGCACTGTATTAGCCGTGTCTCGGCACTTGACAGCTTATGCCATCTTGGATTTTTCCAGCAAATTTAAGTACCGTGCTGGAAAAATTCTACAGAGAAGGTTTAATGTTTTTTTTTTTCCCCCCCTATTTACTAAATATAAGATGCATTATTTACCAGCCTACATCAGCAAGTTATGACAACCTTACCACAATGTAAAAAGACTATGTGTTTAGGGAACAGAGATTTAGCGCATTAAAATATTATAGTTTTAGACAGTCTCAAGCTCTCTCTGCTTTGCTGCAAAAACCTTCCATAAGAGAGCTCTCGAGCTCACCCTTTCCCAGTGCAACCATTCTCCTTTTTTTAAGGTGACTCAGAATAATAGATTTAAATGAAGAAAGTGGACTCTGCCCATCAAAACCACAAAAGCCTTGTTAATAGTGAAATTAGAAAGATGACAGAAGCTGGACAGCCTTCAGAGAAACAAGCACTTGATGGAGCTGTAGGAGTCCTTGTTCACTGCAGGGACTTGGACTAGATGGCCTTTAAGGGTCCCTTCCAACTCAGATGATATTATGATTCTAAGACATCCTCACAGAGAAGTAAAGGTAGATAGCATAGCAGATGACATGGGTGGCAACCAGCTGGGTGATGGATACCTCTCTTAATTGGGCAAAATGCTTTTTGTAAAAAAATTATTTTTGTTAATGCCAATCACCAAAGAAAACAGGCCAAATATGGTATCTTTAGGCTGATGATAACAAAAACCCTTGTGCCCTGAGGCCAGGGGCTATACTGGTGCCTGTCTGCCTGCCCATCCCATGTGAGGCATGTACGGCACTCTAAAATTCCTCAGGCAGCAGTCAAGATGTGGATGTTTTATCTGCTGCTGTGCTATCCTGCAGTGACAGCCACCACTCCGTGCTTGGAAAAGAAAAAAAGGACATCTACTGGAAGAGCTATTGCATTGAATAGAAAGCTGCCAGCCACCTTGTATAATCATGATTAGAACAAATCCAAGAAACAGGAACATATACATAAAATATTCATTATCTGCTCCTTGTCAGCTTGTAAATCTTTCTGTTTAGATTAGCTCTGCTTTCAGGACAGTCAACCTATCTACCATTTGGTGACCTATTAAAATACACAAATCTAAAATTCGGGGAGGTATAAATTCATATATCTGCTGTTTTCAGAGAAGCAATTTTAATTGATAGCAACAATGCTTCTAGTCCATTATTCAAAGTCATCACTTGTTTCTAACATACACAAAGTTAGAAACACATTCTTTTTTCTGTATTTTAATAGAAAATACAACTTACAGATGATTTGTGTCCAACGGAGTCCCACTGAACATGCAAAATAAAACTAAAAGGATGAATACTGTCTCCCAAATAAATCATTCATGCCCACATTTACCTGAGTTGTGGTATCATGTGTTGTGACTTATCTTCACTCCTATCACTTTTGCTTAAGGAATCTCGAAGTTCTCAAATACTGAATAATTGATTAGCTCTGGGAAACTGTGAGAGGAAAAAATTATTTTCCCAATGCAAAGATGTTCTCAGAGCATCAAAAAGAAACTGAACACGTTAAAACAAGACAGACTTTCAGAAAAAGGGAATCTTTTTTCCAAATGGTGCAGAAAAATCAAGAATTGTGCATGAGATCCACTTGTTGGATTTGCTCTTGGATCCCTGCTATCCATTTACAGCCATTGCCAATAAAAATCCAGATTCCCACTGGACACGAGTCACCCAAAACAGGGCAGTTATGCCAGTTTTCATCAGCTAGAGATCTGAAAAAGCTGAAGCTTATTGCTGGGATTACACAACATGGCTTGCCAAAGCAAGTGATGTTTGTGTACTCTTTGCAATTCCTTGAGTTGATAAACAAAATAGTGATCAGAAGTGAACAATGCTATTTTAATGGAAATTGATGCACTCCTAGCAAAAAGCTTCTTTTAGGACTAAGTGGCCGGGGTATACCAATCAATGGGAAGTTGGCTCAGAGACAGAAAACAAAGAATAGAAACATTTGGTCATTTTTCTTTCACACATATGGTTGTTTGTATCACACTAAGACCAACCTGATTTGTTAAATTAATTCATAAGTGCAAGAATAGTGAAAGGCAGATGGGATCCACAAAAATACCTTGGAGGAGTCTGACAAAACTAGAGAGTGGGTCTGCCCATGAAAATCACCACAAAGGAGTGTATGAAAATTTACTGCAGAACTGAAGGGTGGAATTCACCTGCAATAATGACTTATGTGTGACCCAATTTTTACTATGAATATATTAGCAGTGCTATTTGGCAATTAGCCTTAGCTGGGCACAACTGCTCTAAGCGAGATGCAAGCCCAGATCCTTAACTTCTCATTTTGCCACATCAGCTTAACCCCAGACCTCTTCTCCAACTAAGTCCAGCTCCCCATACCTCTACTTATACATCCTGTGCTCTAGGACTCTGATCACCCTGGTAGCTCCTGCTGGACACTCCCAGGTTCCTGAATGGAGGTATGCGTAACTCAAACTGCAAAATAAATTTTTGGGAGTATTCTTTGTTTATGGAAACCCACCCAAAACTTATGGGCAGCTACCATGTAACTACTCCAACAGTGTGTTTCCCATACGAAGGCAAGAAGAAAAAGAGATGTGATGGAACTTCAGGTCAGTAGATAAAAACAGATTTAAAATTTCAGCCTTTGAATTTTAGGACGGGCTGAAGGAGAGAATTTCCAGCACGGATAGCACACATGGAAGCAAACCTCATTCTAAACATACCAATGAGGATTCTCTTGTAAACACATGGTTCAAAAGCAGTTTTAACAAAATGTATGGCATCTCTTGTGTAACTTCAGTAACAACTCTACATCTGATAAAACCAGCCACCCTGGGCTCCTTCATCTGATAACCTCTCATTATCTTCTCAGTGACAGGAGCCTACGCCCTACAAAAGACAGAAACCACTTAGTTATCATTAAAAATAAGATACCTTTAAGAAAGCAGGCAATTCTTAATGATCATTTCACAACACCAGAGCCTAAGAAATGACAAATAATATTTTCACCTGAGACTACCAGGAGAGACTGCGTCTATTCAGATTAAAAATAAAAGATTCTAGACAAGAATCACCTAAAGTGATGCTGAAAGGGCAGAGAAGCTGCAAACACTCTTAACTTCTGGAGACAATACCCTCAGCAATGACATAACAAATCTGCTTCAATGGTGATTCTCAAACTTTTCAGATCAAGACCTATTTATTTTCTCTAATGGTTTAAGCCTCTTCCCGGTATATACAGAAATTCAATGGAAACAACATGCTAGCATATGGCTTTTATTAAACATTGAACACATTGGTCCTGTGAGATTCTTGGGCAGTACCTCCATAAGCTATAATCATGGCGTTTCTTCTGTCCCTGTATGTATAAAGTAGAAGGGGAATAAGAAAGACTAGACATGAAGGAGACTCTTGAGCCAGAGGGACTGAATTTTATATTTCAGCACCAAATCAGGGTTGGATCTTCCTGTCATGGGAATGCCACAGTGCTGATAGCATCAACCCCCAACTGGCAGATGTAGATGAAAATTACAAATGCTCCTGGTTGAAGCCGTGCAGGAGGATGTGGGATGCTGCAAAAGAGATAAAATTAGCTCAAAGGGGATTCTCTGTAAGTGGATGCCTCTTGGCACAAGACAGAGCACCTCTGGGGACTGTTCCTCTTGACCAGGGACTGTGCATAGTAGAAACCTTGGATCTATACTCAGTTTTCCGTATGCCACTATTTTCTTGAGTGGCAGATTTGGCACAAGTAAAAATTGTGTTACCAACAGGTGATTCAGTTCTTTCTGGAGAAACAGAATGTCGCGAAAGGACCAGAGTCCACTGGGCCAAAGAAAGCATCTCAGTTGATGAAATACCTCCAGCATACACCTTACACCAGTCTGTAAGCAAAGCCAGACCTCCAATATGGCCAAAACCCACTGACTCGAATGACATGCCATCTTTTCGTGGTAACTAAATAATTCATAGTCGTGGCAGTGTGGAGACTTCAATCTGTTCTAAGAGCTAACAGCACTCTTGGGTCAGTCTCCCTTTTCCTCAGTCAGACTCCCACTTATAAAGCCCTTTGGCTTCAATGGTTTTCCTACCAGGATGGCCCTGGCACTCAGCAAGCCAACAAGGACTATGAGCAGCAGACATAATAATAGCTGGACCACAAAATTCCAGACTGCAAAGCAACACAGCTGGCTACTTCCACAAAATGCAACCACGTCCTCAAAATCTATGTACTTTACTGAATTCCTGAAAAAAAAAAAAGTTATCTTTCTCAGAGAACATCAAGCAGTCTCCCATTCGGCAGGAACCACTCAAGCACATATGCTCACCATGACTTGCTGCCAATGCTCGTGTGACTGCCTGCCAAGAGGTACACGAAGTTCATATCTGACACTAAGACTCTTATGTAGGATGCTCTCTGCTTGATAGATCAACGCTCTTTGGCCCATAAAATCATCTATTAGCAGCAGCAAAGAGGCATGGAGAAAACTCTGCATTTACTTTCTTAAGTTACTCACAGGGATATTGAACAGAACAGGCTGCTTCATAAAATAGGTAATCTCTGGCTTATGGCTGGCAGCCTGTGAAGCAATTCATGAGCTGCAAGGTAGAAGAACATTTACTAGCTGAGTTACAAAGCTCTTGATGAGTTCACGATGGCATGATGGATGCACACATCAAGTGACAGCAGATAAAACAGTGACGGGATCTTTGTTTTACACATCAGTTTTCAGGCAACCTGTTTTTGCAATTGAAAATGTATATCACATGCTCTGTGGTAACCTGGAGAGAGCCTAACTTAAAGGAGGTTACAAAGTGCTAACAAATAAAGTTGTAAAGATGGAAAATTGTACAAGACACATGAAGTGATAATACTTCTCTTCTATAGTCCTTGGAAAGATTTTTTTGGATCGTAATGAAATATGCAGCAGTCTCTTTGCCCTCCTTATCTTCTTTTAATAGCAACAAGAGTGTTTTTTGTTGTTTTTTTTCTTTTCTAGGAAGCCAACATTAAAAAAAAATCAAAGACAAAGTAAGACTTGAAAAGCAAGCAGAAGGAACACTGAAAATAACCCATCCAAATAGCAGTGAGTTACTACTTTATGTTAGGTCATGCTCTTTGGGAGATTACTTGGTTTTGGTCTCTTACTTTGCAAGGACATTTTCCACATTAGATCTAGCTAGCATATGATGCAAATGTTCCTTGGACTGCATGACACAGACAGCCCAGGCTCCCCCCATTCAGGAACCCATCTCAGCACTCTTCACGTCCTTCCCTTCCAGCCCCACAGTTCCTGCACTTCCTTCACACCATGACACAAGGTGGGGATTCTCATCCTTGCCTATAACACCATTCTCAAACTAATCTCATCAAGATCATAGTTGAAACCTACAAATCATAAACTCAAAGAGATGATATAATATCGGTCTTCAATCACCTTGACATGCACAATAGCACACCATGAGCGCAGTGTGACATCCTCCACTATGTGCTGAAAGGACATCCCAGCTGCCCTTTGGGATGGGTTTGATCCTCGCCACACAGCTTTGGACTGCTCAAAGCAGACAGACAGACAGGCCAACCCCCTCCCAGGTCCAGCAGCAGCCCACTGGAGCTGCATACCTAACAGAGTGCTTGGGTGATGCCCACTGATTGGCAATCACTGGTTTGTAGCACTACAGAGCCACGTCTGGTTTTATACCAGTGCCCCTATTAGTGCCATCAATATTGACTCATTTTACACCATCTGAGGTGAAACTCTGCAAGACTAAAAGCACTGTGACAGCGTTGTAGTCTGTTTTTTTCTCATAGGCTTTTCACTCCCACAATTTCAGCTGAAGCCAGCCTCCATCTGATACCCACTTAATACCAGGTAAGTTAAGCACCAACTCTTTCATATCAGATGTCAGCTTTGAAAATTCAAGATGAAAATGCTCAGTGCAAAGGGAAAGAATTTTGACACATCTATTCCCACAACATACACACACTGCATTCCGCAGGGTTCAAAGCTGCATCAGCCCTGTTTCCAGTCCCAGAATAAGAGGCTTCAAAGACAGCCATGATGTAAGTTGGGAAATTCTCACTTCAGGAAAACTTACCTCTGTGCTCTCCGTGTAACACTCGTGCAGTACAAGCACTTCTGTATCTGGGTCAAGGAGCAGTAAGTGCGTGTCCCAGCTCAACTGCCTGCTCTGAACGTGGCATCACATTTGTGCTTTTCTTTCTTCCCCTAAAAAAAAACCTGGTCATCCTATGACTCCAGACGAAAATTTACTTTTTGTGATCCATCCACTCTTAAATTTCAGCTAAGATTTTTTCCTTTTACACTCACTTAAAGAAATCTCAAATACATAAAAAATCCCATAAAATATTATAGCCATTTTTATTCTGTTCAGATTTGCAACACAAACTATGTCCTGTGCAAGAAGGTAAGAAAAGCAAACTTTTACCTTTTCACCTGCTTTGAAGGCTTAAAGCCAACACGCACACACTGTGTTCATCTACCCACCTGCAACTATGCCAGAGCCAGCTTTGCACATGATGCAAGGGAACATTAAGATCAATAAACTGTGATTACAAAAAACTCTCTGGATTTATAACCACCATAAAAAGATGGCTTCAGCATTTCCCATTATAAGGTGACAGCATGCTCAATGAAAACTGCATTGATAAAACGTTTGTCTCATTTCTGATTTGACTTTTCCAATACTCAGAACTGCTTTGGTAGATAAAGTGGAAGAACAAGGAAGCAGAGAGGAAAGAAATATTAGAGAATGAACACAATTTTCCATATTGCTAAGAAGAATAAATATATAAATATATGTATATTTATATATATAAAAAAATAAACTTTTGGGAGCATGGGCTTTTATTTTCCTATGGCAACTTCTAACCATCACAGGCATATAATGAATGTCTGAACATTAAGAATTTATGTGTGCTGCCTTAGATGAGCATAATTCTCAACTATTATTAATGAGAAACTACAAAACACACTTCAAGTTTTATGCCTAAATTACATGAAGTTTCCAAAACCCATAAATACATCTGTCTATTGGTATCTACAGAGAATTATATAACACGCTTTTATAACACAGCCACTGAGGCAATGGAGCTCATCCCATTTGAGAAAAGATCTTACAAGGAAAACTTTCTACAGAGTAACTCTTTCTCTGTTCTGTTTTCTAAAATATTTATAGATGCCTCCAGTCTAGTCAGGAAATGGAGAAAAAAAAAGTATAAAAATTGGCATCGTTACTTACAGTGTGGCTTGATCTTAATTTTCAATCTCCCCATTCATTTGTTAAGAATGAACCGAGCTTTACAATAGTAAAAGAGATCGTAGTTTTGTCTTTACTTCCTCATTCATCACATTTCTTTATAGTTACAGTGGAGTAATTTACTAATTTTCACTTCTGGGCACATTCTAGTTTTCATATCACAAATTATGGCTTCAGTCTCGGATGATATACAGCAATATTGGCAGTTTTATTCGTGGTGAAAAGACTGCAAAATTCCATTTTTCTCAGGCTGGAAATAGCACAGGCTGTTTGGACCAGCAGAGCCAGCTTGGCACAGAACTGACACAAGCTGTAATGCCAACACACCTGGTCAACATCAGTACCAGCACACAATGGCACAACACTAGTTGTTATTTCTCAAGCCAGGTTCTATCACCCAACCACAACAGTACATGAAGTTCCCTGCAACCTTCAGGAACAGGGCTTTATGAGTCCTCTTCTAGGGGCTCAGAGAGGACAGCAGCATCTAAAAATTGCCAAATGGCACTAAGATCAAAAGTGAACTAGGTGCCAGTGACTGCAAGCAAGAAATACATATAATGCTAAATGTAAAATGTAACGCTAAATGGAAAATTCAAAAGCAAGGTTATTACTTTTTTTTTTTTCATAGCCAAAACATGAAGGTTTTTAACCACATTGCTTACTTTTCAGTTAGCTAAAGGCATTTTTCCTTGCCAAAAAAAAAAAAAGTAGTCTAAACCCAATTAAATAAAAGAGATGTTCAAGCTGCTGTGGTCTTTGGCTAGCAAGCACTGTGAGAGCAAGTAGGTAGTGCAAATGAAAGTGCAAGTAGCAAGTGAGAGCTTAATAAGTTCCTAAATTACGTGAATGAGCTGCAGCAGCTTGCAAAGTGAGTCAGCAGAGGCAATTAGAGCAGCAGGGCAAGGGGAAATGCAGAGGAACAGAATAAAGCAGCAACAACATTCCCAGTGGAACCTTGTTTCAGCAAACAGTAGAAGAAAGGCCAGACTTCCAGAAGATGGAATAAAGATCCCTACATGCTAGGAAGCGTGATTTGATGAGGGCTCTCCCTTCAAACTTGCGCCCTGTTCACATGTGAACTGCAGTGCACAGAAAGCTCCTGGTTTCTGAGATCGTGGCAATCTCTGTCTGAGGAAACAGAGCATTTCTGGAGAATTCTGATGTCTGGCTGTGAAATTGACAGGCTGCCTTAACCCTCCCCCCAAGCCCCCCACCCTCCCCAAAAAAAAGGATTTTTCTTTTTATATGGGAAACACAGACTAATTTCTTGCCATGTTTTAATAATTTTCTCCACTTTACAGTTGTGGCAGATAGACCAGCTTGAGTGTACTGTTTTGCTAAACAAACTGATACACTCTCAGTGAAAAAGAAGTTCAGCTAATGTCCACCAACATCCACGTTTCACCTCCTCCAGATTTCACTTGTCTAACAATTCCTAGAGAATCAGGACACTGTTTTTAAGTCTAGCTTTCCAAATTCAGCTCCTCTCTGCAAGCATTCTCCTTGTCCTGAAATCTTAGTGATGCCTTCCTACATTAGCATCCCTTTACTTACCAGTGCATTCTGCTTTTCTCAGACACATTTCCAGCTGAGATGAATGAAATCAAGGAGGAACACGGCGCCTGCACATGCAGTAGGCTGTCTGCAACTGAATCATGGTTATACTAATGTAATCACACCTGCTCCATGAAGCTTCTAATGAACAAGAGCAGATAACAGTTGCAGGATGTGGCCCAAATACTTGTCTCAGTGCTTGCCAGGCATTGCATTCCCACATAGTGGAGATGCCTGCAGTTGTTTTAGTGATGCCCACAACTGCTGTCATGGCACTACTCACCCTGGGGAAGATTCTCTGCATTTGTTCCTTTAATGAAAGCTGCCTGTGATTCAGTCAGAGGGCGATGACTTGATTCATACATTTTAATTCACTCCCACCCAAGCCACACTTTGTCACAATGGATGTTTCACAACTGCTACAGAAACTGCAAAGCAGTAGCCCAGCTCCCAGCCTCACTTTCTTCACCACCACTAGCATACCCTGTAGGGCAACGGGCTGCAGTCAGCACTCATCGTCCTATCTGTCAGGTTCTGGAAGCCACTTTAATGTGAAAAGAGGTGATAACAGTGCTCTGCTGTGATAAGAGGTGCTGTTGTCTGAATTGATACTGCGCTTCAATTGAAGCCCTCATAGCAATACCGTGGGCAACGTTATTCACAAGCAAGCTAGAAAGGGGTTTCACTTCAGCCACTTCTGAAGCTGCTTCTTCCTGAAAGCGGCATAAGGAGACAATTCAAAACTGACTTTAAATCAGATTATTTCTACTATTTGCCTGGCTATAAGAAAATTGCTCAGCTCTCAGTCTTGCTGTGCTTCCAACAGCCTTACCTTCCTGACCATTAAAAAGCTGAAGGCACCGCCATGAAAATAATCATCACTCTTAGTACGGAGAAAGAAAAGCTGCATTCCTCCATGCCAGTGGGAATTCTGAGCAAAGCATCCATGGAGCTCTCACCACCTGCACTATTATCCTCTAAGGATTTATGTAGCAGCAAACATTACATTTATATAAAAATTATGTTACAAAGACTATTTTCTCTTCAGTTTCTCTGGTTATCTAGAAATTCAGGATAATAGTCTAAACAAACGAGTCAGGGAAACCTCTCTTTAAAGGAGATTGTGTATACGTTTAAACTAGTGACTCATTGTGGTCATTTTCTCTTCATACTTCATGCTCTAATCGATTTACTGCACCAGACAGAAAGAGAGCCTCGTTGTGCAGTCAATATCCGTTTTTATGAGAGTTCATTATTTCATTTACACTCTGGCTTTTACACTTGCTTGGCTGAAACTTCTTATATAAGCCTCCTAGCAATTCCCTTTGCTTTACATTTTATGTAGCTTTTCTGCATGAAAACCTGTACCACATCTGTCTCATCTGAGCACGGTAAGAGAAGCCAGTTACAACCACATTGTGTTTCCAGAACTCCTCTGAGTTCCAGCTTCAGAACTATTGGAGACAACAACATTACCTGTAAACTGAGTCTGGGCCACTGAATAAGCCTGCTTTTCCCCCTCATTTTTCTATTTTTGCAATATTGTAAGACGTTCCATGAGTATTTTCATGGTCACATACTTGAGTTTGCAAGACAATTCACGCTTCCCAAAGTTATGGGAACTCTAATTAAGAGCTATGATTTGGACACTTCTCTTTTGACAGGACTACGCTTCCAGATTTCATGGCTGGCTATAGAATAGGAGCTTAACTATACAGAGATCCAGGTGTGCAAGCCCTTGGTAGGCATATCTCTTAAGAAGGCAAGAGAGTATGTCTCAGAACAACTAGCCTGCAATCCCACACTGACAACAATGTGCTATGGCAAGTTAAAAGAAGGCTAAATCTGAACAGCACCTACGGATACTTGGAGCTTCTTGGACAATCCAGCTGGAAGAGTAACGCAAAGAGCACAACTGCAAAATCCATCAGCATTACTGAACTTTACAGTCTGAGAATGTCAAATAACAGCACTAGCTGCAGGTGCCCTGATGAAAAGCAGCAAGGTTAGTTTTTTTTAAACTAAATTTTGCTTTAAATTGCTACTGCTGTAAATCTCAAATAAGGACTCTATTTCCTCTCTGCACTCTTAATGTAGTAGCAACTCCTTAAGCCAAAGAAGTGGGACAAGTTCTCTCCTGTGTTATTTAATGGAATTCACACTTAATGGAGTAGCATGAAGATGAATTGAATTCACAGACTACATAAAACAGGAATTATATTCCAGTCTCGAGCCACTACATTACTAAACCAGCAAAACTCTATCTTGACCTTTTACACTGGATTTACCTGGAAGAAAAGACAAATAAAATTTAGCCTGGAGCTTTGAAAACCTGCAGCCTGAAAGTAAAGTCTCTTTATTCCACAGAACAGGAGATTCTGCCAAACTCTTTCAGAAAGGTCAAGAGAACAATAAACTTATGTCCTACAGCCAGAAAGAATCTAAGAGACATCTCATGACTTGATGCTTCAAGGACAAACACGAGTGATCAGAAATGGTTCAGAAAAATACCCATCACACAGCAGAAACCCAAACAACTCAGAGATGCAGCTTAAGCAATGTAAAGCAACACCAGTGCCCCAGCTGTCAGTATATCAACTTTATGTCAATATCTGATTCAAAGCAAAACAGAACTTGGTGATACTTTGAGTAAACACTGGCAAGACTTATTACTGTGATGGATAGAGACTTATTTCTTTGACCTTGTCTTTATTCCTCGACATAAAAGCTGACAAAAATCAAGATGTATTTTAAAATGAAAGAAAAGCCATACCAAAGCAAACTGAAATTCCTCTTCTGAACAGCATGATCTCACTTGTGAGAAAACACCCAACTTACGGCAGATGTTGGTTTCATACTCCTGCTGTTGGGACACTCATCCTCACTGCGATCACAGTGACATCCTGATGAAACCAGATTTAAGCTACAGGTGCTGTAATAATCTAGCTGTATTTATGTAAATGGCAGCCCAATTCACCTGCCCTACTGAAGAATAGTGGTTGTACTGTAAGAATTTACACAGCATAAGAACTTACACAAGACATAAGTGCTGTGTCTCAGTATTTATGTAACTGCACTACACAGACTCCCAGTCGTTTCAACATCTTAGGGCTGTAACATAGGAGGAATGGCAAAAATGCACAAAACTACCGATGTTTAAATGACAATGATCCCAAAACTCTGTTTGACTTTACCCTTTCCATTTTCCAGTCTGGAACTGGCAGTAAGGGGCAGCAGAACTGCACAAGTTCCAGATAAGCATCTGAACAGCTCCCTTCCTCAGTGGTCTTGTGATTTAAGATGCACACAGAGTGGAGCACTTTTGAAGCAACTCTTTAATATTTTAAGAGAGACTTCTTTATTCACGGAATGTGCAATAACTCCTTCCAAACTATATGCAAAAATAAACCCCAAAATTCTAATGAAGACGCAGAGAAAAAAAAAAAAAAAAGCAGCACAGCAGTGTTCCAAAGAGAATACATAATTTACAAGTTTAAAATTCAAGCACTCCCTTCCTATGCCTGGAGCTCTTTTAAAATATTAACAATTAAATCTTTTCGGTAAGTGTATGGGGTATACTTTAATCTGAACCAGTGCCTTGGGAAAAGGTTACCACTTGGGGCATATATTTTTGTCCCTTCTTTGCCCATCAGAGCACGAAGAGTCCTGTTGCGGGACAGGATTTTGTCATAAAATTCCACCCCACCTTTGGCATAGTCTTTGGATACGGTAGCTGCATTTCTGTCAGCCTTGCAGTCCAGGTGATAGGTCATAGCATCATAAGAAATGTAATAGAGGATTAGTCCAGCGGCAGCAATTATGAAGTTACAGATGCTGCGAAGTATCCTGGGGCCAGAATACAGACCCAGAGCTATCTTCATACCTGTCCCACAGAGACACGTACCAGCTAAGCACATTGGAGCCACAGCTGCACTCGCTAAAGGGCTGCCATTCTGCAAATACACAACTTCTCTGGCAAGTGCAAACTTCTGTGCGTCAAGTGAAAATGTCAGAGCTTCCTTCAAAGCAACACCTTCATTACTTTCCCAGTCTACTTCCTTGCCACCAATCACAACAACGTGGTTGACTATTCCTCTTTTATCCTCAATTGTGCTATCAAAATTAGGAGGGATGCCCACCAAAGAACCCGCAGGCAGCCAGGGGATTCCAGCACTGACCGGGTGGAAGCCAGAAGCCGCAAAGGCTTGGTAGTTGGTGGACTTCACTGCAGTATCTTGAAGGACATCCTGAAAGACAGCACAGAGCCTCTGAGAAAGTTCAGCTGGCTGCCCACCTGACCAGCACTCGTGCAACAGTTTGAATGTCTGCTCAGGAAATACATGATAGGAAAGGTTAGCACCAAACAGTCCCACGCAAGAAGTAGCCAACAAAGTGATCTTGTGTTTCTTTAACCAGACAGACGTCTTCAGCAGGAACCGCGCTCCCATAGTCAAATTCTAACCTGTTTGTAACACAAAATCAGGAATTAAAGAGTGCTTAAATGGGTCTTGCATCCCTATAGCATTTTAATAACAACATAAGCAGCAGCAGAAAACAATAACTGATGAAACAAATCCTCATTTACATCAACAAAACACAGAATACTTCGACAGAGAAGGCAATACTCATTAATTTGGGGACCTCTGAACAACAAAGGATAATTGAAACAAAGAATTAACTTCTCCCTCTCCTCCAGTAAATCAATTCATTGTGGTAAAGCCAATAATAAAGCCACCACACTTCCTACCCCCCCCCCGAGCAATCAATAGACATTCTGTATTTACCCGATACACTACTCCTTGCCAATGCAGTCCTACTGCTGCACTCCATTATGGCAACAGACTGCAGATATTAAGGCCAGAAAGACACAATAATTAGATGAATCTACCCTAACTTCCTCCATTGTATATCTCCAAGAATTTTATTTAGTTACCTCAAAACTAGACTCAGTAACTTGAAGCTTAACTACAACATCCAAAATGGGATCATATCTTGATTCGAAAATTTCAGGAGACAGAATTGGCCTTTGAAGTTTCTTCTAATGGATAATCAACTTCAAAATGCAAAGAAAAAGAACGGTATGTCCTTCTAATTTTTCAGATTTCACCTGCCAGATTGTGGTTCTGTCTTACTCAGCAAACAGCTATTTTCAAACACCAGCATCCTTTCATGGGCAACTTTAAAAAAAAATGTCTGAAATAATTTGTCTGACAAATAATTCATGCAATTCAGGACAGAAACTGAGATAAAAACTGTTTCAGGGCAGTTGGCTATGTTGTGACTATTCAAATCAGCTGATAAAGACTTTCCAACCTGCCAGCTCCTTCAGTTCAAGAGTACTGCTTTCCTTGGGGAGTATCAGCTCCTTTTATGGACCAAGCCATCTGATGGGTTAGAGCCTAGGAGAGCTCTAATCTCTTAAAAAAATTCCAGTGGCTACAGAATCCTCTCCTAAAATGATGCAACTGTAAAGTCATAACAGTTAATAAATGGTTAATTACTGGTTAATCCAACCTTGCCTACAGAAAGGGTATGAACTAGATGATTTTCAGTGACCCTTCCAACCTAAGCCATTCTATGATTCTATGAATTAGGTGCCTAAATCCAAAAGATATCAGTGACACTTGGGTGCCTGTCCCCATCTGCATTTTGCAATGCTTCATCTCTCAGAGCCGTAACATATGTGCTGGGGAGAATCTTGCTGCAGCTGTTTCAGACACTGCTATTTCCAGCTGTCCTCACGGGAAGCCGAGGTGGCAGAAGGAAACCTTTGGATGGAACCACTGAGGCCTCAGTACAGAGCACCATCAAAGCTGGGTTTTGCTGAGCTGCTGGGCTTTGTACTGCAGCAGCTGAAACTTTGCCATATGCTCTTTTCTTCCACTCGGGCTGAACAATACCCTCCCACAAAAGGTAGAGCAGACAACTGGGGGCTGTAACATCACAAACCAACACTGCGTGATGTGCCGGGATACAGCAGCCAATGGGTATCAGTCACAGGAGTGCAGAAAAGGATTAAATTAAAGGCGGTGTTTTAATGATAGGTTATTACAACTCCCTCCCGTGAAGTCCTTTCAAACTGTAAATTCACCAGAAGAAGAACCCTTGAGTGTTTACACTGCACCAAACACTCACTGAGTGCTTAACAGAAACAATGATGCACGTAAGTACACAATCATTACATTTGCACTGCTCAGTATAATAACTAGTGGCATTCTAATACACCGCAGAGGACCGGAGGTGCTGATTTGTTTGACAAAATTATTTAAGAAAAACACTCCAAAGCACTGAAAGCTTGGCTGAAAACCCGCTTTTGGGAGAAAACACCCTTGGCAGCACAGCTAAAAGCAGAAAATGGTAATATTAAACACAAAGGATTCCCTGGGGTTAATGACCTCTTGACAAAGGCAGACTGGTACGTGGATTTGATGGGAAGGCCGTGCCATTACATGGAGGACCAGCTCTGACTGGATGACACCCTACTGTCCTGCCACGCACCCAGTGCCACCAGCAGAAATCAGTAATCAGTTCGCGGGACAGTCAGCATCCATGAAAAGATAAGAGGAAGAAATACCCCCAGGACTTGTCAGCACCCAGCCGCCCCAGGCTCAGAGCCCACACCATCACACAGCAGGCTCGTGGTATTCTTAACCTTTGTGCAACTTACTCGTAAGGAGGGCAAGCAGGAGCCACGTGGTGATTTATACTGGAGCATACCCCGCAAACTCTGACTTAACTTACTGAATTCTGATGAAGCCACACCACGATTTATAGGCCTGTCTCCCTCAAGAGCTGAAATACTCTTTGCCACTGCGTGCACGTACAGACAAATTCGTGAGAGAGAACGAGGATTTCAGCTGCAAAAGTAGGGCAGGGGTTGGAGCCGGCCGAGAAGCCGTTCCCTCTTCCTCCCGCCCCGCAGAAGCCCGGTGACCGCTCCGCGCCCAGCTCCAGCGGGGCCTTGAGGCCGGCAGTCCGCCCCGACGGCAGAAAAAGGGCGGCACCGCCTCCCCCGCCCGCCGCCCGCACCTACCGAGGCTCCCGCACCGCGGCTGCAGCCGAGGCGGAGCTCCGACGGGCGGAGGGCGGAAGAGGAAGGGGCGGGCGATGCGGCTCGTCTTTTTAATTGAGCGTTTTAAAGCTAGAACGTCCCCCTTTCCTCCTCTGCGCTGTGTGCCGTCATGCATGGCTTGGGTATCGCAGGCGTCGTGCCTCGGGTCGTGCCGCCTCCCCGCCCCCCGGAGCCCAGAAACCCGCAGCAGCTGCGCAGGGCCGCGATGCCAGCTGGAAGAGCTGCAGGCGTGGGGACAGCTGTGCCAGCCCCATCCGGCTCGGCCCGAGCCTGGTGTGGTGTCAGCACGCGGTGCAGAGGAGTGTTGTGTAAGGGAAGCGTTCCCCTCATTTCAGAAATTAAAGTCACCGTTTCATGCAGAATTCTTCAGATTTTGGGCAGCCGAGGTTTGCAGCTCAGAAACGTCATCTGTGTGCTGTGACAGCAAGGGGGAAAACTGTGTGAATGTCACTAGGATTTTAATACGTGCCCTTGTGTTTCAGCGTTGCAGCTCCATGGATTAATCCTGCTTAAATCCCCTCTTTATACACCATTAACAGGGCCCTTCTGCTGCAGAAACAACAGAGGGCAAAAAGGTGATCGAAGAGCAGATGATCAAGGTGAAGGCTGAGGTCCCCTAGTTTGGTCAGTGCAGAGAAGACCATTTTTGAATTTTGGCTTGAGACCTATCTTCAGATAAAAGGGTTGAGACTGTTACTTAAGAGCTTTCATTCGAATTGAAATATTCTGCTACAACTTCTATGAAAGTACCCTAATAAACATATCACTCTGCTTAGTGATCTCCTGCTGGTCCTCAGTATTATACAAATTCTAGTGCTACATAGACCCAGCTGGTCAAGCCTAGCCAGCTTATCTCCTTATGTGAACAGAGACTGTTAATGCATCCTTGGTTTTAACTCCCAATAGGCAAGTTGCTAACTGCTAAGAAAACACCCTTCTTTGTGAGAGGACACTGTTCTAGCCTTAGGTTATAGTTTTATGCAGAATGGCAGGACAGATTAGCAGTTTGCTGCCACCCAAAGGGAGAAGTCAGAGAAAAGAGCTTACCTTCCCCACATCTTTCTCCCTCTGAACCTCAGTTTTTGCCAGGTTTGGCATTCATCAGACCTTTTCATGACCTGCTTTTATCTCACTGTCAGCAGAAAACTTCCCATAGTGAAAACAAACAAACAAAAAAAGCAACCACAATCATTTTTTACTAGTTACTAACTTGAATGGGATCATGGAAAAGTCTGAAGAGTGCCAAGGCTCCAATAAAGTGAGAGGCAGCCAGCAAAAAAAGGAGAGTAGAGGTTCATCTTCCCCTTTATCAGCAGAGAACTTTAATAGCCAGGGGTCTGCAGCCGCAGTGTGAAATTCCATCATCTGCCAAAACTTATCATCTGTAAATAGGTACTGACACTCATCCTCCATGCAGAAGTACAAAGGAAAAGTGCAGATGATGAGGGGCTACTTCGGACGGTACTCCACACTAATTAAGACACACTGATGATGGATTTTGAAAGCCTGCTTGTTGCTAGGACTCACTTACTCTAGTGGAGAATTTGGATAAATGTTTGGATTGGTTTGTACTTTCTGAAAGGTGCCTTTCCCAGCTGATGTCTATAGGCCAATGATTTCTCATGCAAATACTCAAGGTATTGGTTCAGATAATAGTGTAGGTTCTTTTAAATGCTTCATCATAAACATGATTAATGAGAGTAGAGATCCCAGCTTTTCTAAGCACCAGGCTGACATAATTCTGGTTTTAAGAAGCAGCTGCTACAGAAAGAAGATGAAAGAATGGAATGCAGCCTATGTCTGTTGTATAAGCAACCCGTAGTCAGGGAGTAAGGGATACAGGCCGCTCTTAAATTAGCCTGCTAGGTGGTGCTATAGGACATGTTCTAAGTTCGTCGTTCACAAACAGTGGCTCTGTCTGAAGTTTTACCAGGAGAAATATCTACTCCTATCATTATCTGCCTCTCTAATTTACAGTTTTATGAGTAAAGCCCTATTGCTGCATTAGCAAAAAAGTTGATTTTTTTGTTTAAGTACAGAACTGGAAACCACTGACTTCAGTATCTCTTAATGCACGTATGCTCTCACAGTCTCCTTTGCATGTGTGATCTTCAAAGTAAAAAATGTTCCATTTGTGAATCCACCAATGTGAAAGAGATATTTCTTCCCATAATCCCTTATTCCCTTCTGGAGTTTGTTTATCTACCCTCTTATACAAGCTTTGGGGTCATCCTGCCTCCAGACAAACTGTAATGGGGAGCAACATGAAGAGCTGTGCAATGCTAGCCCAGTTTCATGCAATGTGGTATGTCACAAACACTTCTTCCTGTAATTCAGTTTCTGTAGGTGTTGTCAGATGGAGCACACACTGCAGGATTGTGGGACTGGGGAAATGCAGTGTAAGTATGACAGCAGAATAACATTGATAGCAGAAAGAGAGAGATGAGTTTGCAGAGCAAGGATCATTTGCTAATTATTTACAGAACCGGCCTTGAAAAACAAGGGACTGGGCAGTATGGACATGAGGGGATTCTACAAAATTGTTTGTCAAAATAAAGAGGAAGATGGAGAAGTTGTTTGATGAATAACACAGGAAACATTAGCGCACAAGAGGTTCCTGCATTGAGATATGGTAGAAGATGTGGAGAAGATCTTGTCATGGAAGGAAGGGTGTGATATGACAGCTTGTTTTTTTATGCAGCTACCTTGCCTGCCTTTCCACATCACTAAGTGCGGTGCTTCAGCAATGGTTTGGGGGGACACAAGGAGTGCAAGGCCCTTTAACAAAAGAAGTATGTAGACTGTACCTGTGTTGAAGTGGCTTACAAGGACTCATGCTGGAAGTACTTCCAGTTAAAAGACAGCAGAGAGTGCACTGAAAACTGACATATTAAGTGAACATTAAGGTTCTTGACAAGTGTTGAGGTCAAGACTTCATAGTTAAATGATCATCTTACTTCACTAGTAGCAAAGAAAAGCTTGTGGCAAAGTGGCTTCCCAATCTGTCTGTCTGAGCAAGCTGCACATCTCCGCGTTGTAGCTAATAGCAAAGTGATGGTGGGACTGAAGTGTACAAAGGGTTGAGCAGGAGCACAAAGGTGCAGCTGCAGAGATCTCAGCAGTTTCAGTTCCTCTGGACACCTCAGCAATTTCAGTTGGTGAAGAGGGAAAAATCAGCCAATACTGAGGATGTGTCTTTGCATGTCCCACCCCCACTGTTCCTCTTATAGTTAAATCCCAAATGATCTAGTGCAAGCTCGTAACTGAGCTTAACCTAGCAATAAACAAAATTCATAACTTTGAAGTGATGAAGTAAACTTAGCATTCATACTGTGTGGCTGATTTGGGAGACAGGAGACAGCTGTACTCTAGGATTTTGCTGCATGCTCAGATAGCACAGGTTAGAACCCACATTTTCCCTTTCATCAAGGTCTGGCAGGAATGTCAGAAGCTTTGCTTGTCTCATACTGATAATCAAAGCTTCATGCAAAAAGCAGTAGGACAGAAAGTTCTCTGTCTCCTTGTTAAGCCTTTCCTGTAGAAAAAGATGATCTGTTCCCAACTCTTTATCTTATTTCTTGAAAATAAATACATAGCTTGTACTACCTTTTCAGGAACAGTGATGTGTAGGAAAGAAGGAGCACTGAGAAACACAACTGTGGGAATAGAATAAAGAATCACATTTCTGGTCTCACATGAAGCCTTCAGACTCCAGTATTCAAGAATGAGTAAAAACATGATGGAGTCATTGAAATGGGCAGGTAAATAGATTAAAAAACATCAGCAAGTCTTCAGAGGTGCTGGGAAAAGATTTTTTTTTCTCCCATATACAATAGCTTAGAATTGGTTGGGGATCAAAAGCTGTTTTAGAAGGCCGCAATGAGGCTGTGAGGCAATGAGCCAGCTACATGGCACTGAGTTGTTTTTACTCAAACACTGTTGGCATTATATTTGGAAGTATTCCTCTGCTGGTCCAGATCTACTTAAAACTCAGGGAGATTCTTTGTGGGAAAGGGAAAACATGCATATAATCATGTTTTTATTGCTTAGCTTCTGCATTTTCAGATTCTGGGACCAAACATACCAGCTCCTTCAGCTCTGACTATAGTTAACAAAAGTAGAAAGGTTGATGATAAAGCATTCTGCATAATCAGAGATCTTAAGTGTAATCATAAAGAAAAAAAAACAAAACTGATCTGAGTGTACATTGCAGTTTCTGTTGCAGCTAACAGACATGGATCCAGGTAAACAGATGCTGATGGAAAATTTGGATACTGGCAGCAGAGAACTGAGAAGAAAAGCCACTTACAGATTCTGGGCAAATCAATTCATGCTGAACTCCGTGGTCTTGCAAATAGACTGTTGCTATTTAAAACTGCTTCAGATCTATCTACGTTGTGCAGACAGATGCTATACCATATTGTATTTTAAAAGGCATTAGGCTCTAGTCACGTCACAGACATCATCGTGATACCATTTGGCAAAATCAGAGCAAAACTCAGAAACATAAGTTGATTGTCTAGCCTGGGATTTCCTGTCAGTGCATATGAACCATACTTGCTGTATCCAGGACAATTGCACATTGTCTATAACAGATAGAATCTTTATCTTCAAGAGCTCTGGTTCTACAATTAGCTAGCTGTAGTGAGGTACCTATAGTGAATTAGAATGTCACATATCTTCACAATGCAGCTACTTAGTGCCATTTCCCTTCAGAATTAGAAGCAGCCCATCTTTGGAAGGGAAGAAAGCTATTTCTTAAAGGCAATACTATAATAATTAACAGAGTTAATCATAATTATCTAGCCTCCATAATAGTTACCCTTCCTGATACCCTTACTCCAAAATCAATGATAGGAAGGAGAATGACAGGAAGGAGAAATTGGGAATATGTCAGTAAGTCATTCAGCCCAGGGAGTCACCAGGCACTGCTCTGCAGTGAAAAGACTTCACCTACACTGTGACTTTCCATCACTGCAGATGTATTTTCCTATCTCATTAATAACTGTGGAAGGTACAAACAGGATGTAGGCTGTTCATGCAGGAGAGAGGTGGGGAACAAAGGCTTTGTGGACCAAGTCATTGGATTCCATTTTGGAGCAAAACTTTGAAATGTTTATAATCCCAGCCCAGAGGCTGACTGGCTCTTGCTGCTGCTACTGGGAGGCAGAGCATAACTGAATTCAGAGAATTTCTTTTTTTGGAACTTCCATGAAGGGGATTAGTATTAATTACTGTATGCTATGCTAACACTAAAAATCAGATTGTACCAAGAGAGGCTGGATGAAGGAAGTCAGATCAGGGACGCCACAATATCTTCTGTGACAGTTCTTTATTTGAAGCCTACAAAAAGCAGTATGTACTTCTGGCACAAGCACAGCCCACCCAATCCAGCTGAAAAGACACCCCAGCTCTGGGGCAAGGTTATCAATAGAAGTATGTGGATAAAATGCAGAGGAAATGCAACGTAACAGTAAAGTGGGAGCTTCTTGGAACATACTGAGTTCACAGAAACCCCCTTGATTTAGGACTTGTTTCATTCAGAGATGTAGCTGAACACAGAACCACATCTGTATGATCTAGGAAAAGAAGACTAATGCTGATAATAGTAGTGAAAGATATATTCTATTAATGCAGGAATCATTTTCTGTTTCCACTAAAAATCCAACATTTTCTTAAACAAACAAACAAAGTAATCACAAGAAGATGAGTTTGCGACCCAGAGTTTTTTCTTGGACAGTACATTTAACTGAAGGAAAAGGGCAGCTTCTGAGTGGGAGCAGATTCAAGTCTTCTCTTTCTTCTAAAGCAGACGTCTGGCTCGCCAGCAAGATCTCTCACTCCCCTAAGACTCCCCCAAAGCAATTATGTGATTCCTCTCAAGATCCAGGCCACCTCAGCTTTGTTTCCTTTCAACATGCACATTCGATAAGCATTAAGAATCATTTCTAAGGATGTGATCTGTGGCTAATTAGTCATTTTAAGCAAAGATCAAGAGCTTACTTACATGTTTAGTATTGTTGATATAGGAGAAAAAAATCTACTAAAAACCCTGATAACAATAACCACAGGGACAAAGTAATGCTGGCTCACCTTCTGCCTCATCTCAGGAGACCAACGCTGCAAGGTTCATCCTGGTCCTTTTGTCTTTTCTTTGTCTCTGCTATTATCTGCAGTATATCTTGCTTGTTTGTTGTTGTTTATTTTCCTGCAAAGCTGCCTATGGTGCAAAATGTTGGCAATATGCAAGCTGAGAAAAAGATGCTCGTTGCACAGAGGATGCCAAAATTAATAGATCTGAATGTTAATGAGGAGATTATTGATTTCTTTTCCAGTAGGACTACAGGAACTAAGTTAATACACATAGAAATAGAGGAAAATAAACAGAGCAACTAACTTCGTCTTTGTAGGAGTTCATCCATTTATAAACGGGTGTAATAAAACCTGGCTAAAATGGACAAAAAACTTCCAACTGACAGCAGTGGCTGAGCACTGCCTTTACCCTGCCAGGGACCTCAGGAGCGATCTAGAGAGCCTCTGTCTCTTGTCTGAAAGTCTGCTGAGTCCCCGCTGCCCAAAAATACTATTTAGCATCCAGTTGCAAGGTTTGTTTTGATTACACATGCTAGCAGTCAGCCTGTGACTAAATGGTTATTGGCAAAGGTGTTGAACAAAAGCCTAAAAGAAACAGAAATATTTATTTGACCGTAATGGGCTTTGGATCAGAGACAAAAAGAATCAAACATCTCAAATAAATAAAGCAAAATTTCAGGTTTTGTCTAATCTCTTTTAATTGGAGGTGATCATCAGGGTTGTTCAGCTCCTAGATGCTGTTAAATGCTATCTCAAGCTGTGCTAATTAGAGTAGATTTTTGAAAAGCACTGGAGAAAAAAACCCACAAAGTACATTTGTGTAGACATAATCAGTTCTGGATAAACAGTGCATAGAGCAACTTCAATTCAAAATCTTTTCCTCACTGGAGCTCACTAGGACTGCATGTGCTGTTTGGTTCCTGATGTTTGATGATACCAAGCTGAGTGGCACAGTTGGCCAATAGAAGGGAGGGACGCCCTCCAGAGGGACCTGGACACGCTCAAAAAGTATGTATATGAAAATCTAATGAGTTTTTTTTTTTTTTTTTTTATAAGGCCAAGTGCAAGGCTTCCCTCCACTTCCAAGGATGATGAGGAAATCTTTATCTTCAGCGGCTTTGTCTGGGAAGTGTTACCTTTTGTAATGTTTAATTTTTCTCTACTCAAATTGTTTTCCATTTGAATTTAACTTTAAACTTGGCTGCATGACTGCAGAGAGTTTCTCTGTAGTGTGCAATAAAACACGTATCCCACTCCTCTTTCATCCTTTAATATTTGCACAACAGCAAGACCTGAAAAGCAGAACCTGGACTGTTTCAATCCAGGAGTGTCACTTATTTCTGTAAGAGCAGCCTGCAGTATTATGTAAGGAGTGACCCTATTCTTGACTGCATAGATGACACAACATATCTCATTTAATTTGCAGGCTTAATGCTTCACGAACTGTATTTTCCTCCAGGAACTGTTGTGGAAAAATGTCAGAGTAGAGAGCCATGTTCCCATACTCTGTTTTCTGAAGCTTTGTGCTAACCCAGAAAGCTTCTCCTGCCCAACTAAGATCTCCAGTTCACTATAAATTAGTTCTTTACAGCTCTGGATCCCTCCAGATTTTATACAGAACATCTCTATTTGACAGAGGGCAAATCAGTTGCAGGAGATTCTTCTGATTTTGCACTGTACTCAGGTAGTCATTTTCAGAAGGTTTATCCAACCACTGATAAAATATTGAAAAAAAAGTTATGGCAGATCCTAAAAACGGCCTCTTGGTTTAGGAAAACTAAACGTCACCATGTTCTGCCTAAACACAGTTATACAAATAACTGAATTTAGCAACTTGAGCAGAGGAATTGGACCAATGGCCTCCAGAGGTCCCTTCCAACCTCAGCCTTCTGTGATTCTGTGGTTAGCAAGTCAAAAATGAAAAAAGTCCTCCATCCACCATCCTGCTACTGTTTTACAGTACTTTGCTTGCACAGTATGGCTGCATGGCTGAGTGCAGGCACCTGCTTTGTACCCACTTTGAAGGACCTTTAGTAACTATGAGTACTGAACCTGGATAGGAGCTCCTAGTTCTGTCTGAACATTGTAAGGACAAATCCTGAGGCACAGGGTGCAACGTTCTCTCACAGAGATCACCACTCCAAGCTGTTATGTGTGCTTTGTGTGACTGAGCTTCATGTAACTGAAAGCATAATCATTATCTGGAGAATGTTCTGGGTACAGTAAGTCCTTCTGCAAACTTCTACTCAGTGAATTGCTTGTGAAACAGCGAGGTGCCCACTGTGAATGCAACCATCTGACTTCTGCCAGCAGCCCTGCTACTCCAGTGCTAGCCTTCAAGGATGTGACTAGCACAGAGGAATAGCTTAGAGAAAAGCCCATCTCACCCCACTTAGCACAGGGAGCTTTCCTTATGCTTTAGCAGCTTGGTCATGCCACATCCTACATGCATGAAACTCAACTCACAGCCCCAGCAGAAGAACAGATGCACACCCAGCATTTCTTTAGCAGCCTTTCTCAAACCCAAAACGAATCCTACCTGAACATCCCACCAACTAATCGAGTTTACTGACCCAGCTTTAACAAATCCTCAAGTCGATGAGGCATTGAAGATCCACTTTATTAATACTCTGCTTCATCTCCCACAGCACAGTCCTCACAAGCGAGAAAGGACAGGCACACTTTGAAGACATTAAGCTACAAGCTGCTCGCAGACAAATTTTCTCTCTTTCTCCAAACAGAGCATATGCCCAGATTTCAATGACCACATCTTTCTCTCCTGCCAGCAGCTTCTGGGGGTAGCTCCCTGCATGGGGCAGAAGTGGTTTAGAGTAGGGGGTAATAGCCTGTGCTCTTTGGCAGAAAGATGCTGCCCCAGCCCAGAAGCTGATGTCCTGCATCACTGGTGGATGACGTGCTTGTGGGGAGGTGTGGGGAAACAGCCCTGCATGCACAGCCTCTGCACACAGGGAACCCAGCTAGGGCCTGGAAACCACAGGTTATTACAGCATGAGCCAACACTTAATTAGAAAATGCTTTCTGCAACATATTTCTTATAGCTCAGCTACAAACTCAAGTTTTTTTAGCATAATTCCTGGGTTTTATATGGTAATCTGCATGCTTTCAGTTCCAGAGTTTCAGAGATGTTCTGTGAAGATGTTGCTATAAAATGAGATACCTGCCCTCATCGCATCTCCACTGAAAGATTCAAGCTTCTGAGCGTCACCTAGTTTCATTCACCAGGAATTTTCTAAATGCTGAGTTTCAAGAAATGTTTGTGTAAGCTCAGATTTAAAAAACAAACAAACAAACAAAAAAAACACAACAGTAAAACCCTATGCCAAGGAAACTGAGAAGAAAACAAACAATTAGAATATACAGGGCTTGACTTTTTCCCTTCAGTGAAACAACAGAGTCATTTTAATAATTAAGCAGTTTCATAATGTTTGGAGAGGGAAATGAAAGTTTATTGTTTCTGCTGTCTCTGTAAAGGCACGGGGTAAAGCGTGGGGACTTGCAGAGAACAAGACAGTGAAGGGAAGGAAGGCAAAAAGTGATGGTGTGACAGGGGCAAAAGATAAATCAAATTCCCTGGATAATATTTACAGTGCTGCAGTGGGAGCTTGGCTAAGAAGGAATGAGGCAGGATATTTTTGCATGCAAGGAACTTGGGTGAGCATATACTAGGTTGTGGTTAAAGAGAGACTCTTCCAGCTTGACCCAGTGGAAGCTGCACTGTGCAATTCTGACTCATATTTTAGGATCACTCATGCTAGAATTTAAATCAATGGGAATTTTTTTTCTGACATGATCTTGCTGAATTATGATTCCCTTGGAGAATTCAGGAAAAGTTAACTGGGGTAAAAGTTAACTAGTGACTATTAAAAGGCTCAAAATTTGGCCTCTGAAAGCAAGCAGTCACATCTGTCCCTCAGAAGAAGTATGTGAATTGGGAGCAACACATTTATTTAATTTCTTTAGACAGATGTGTACTTGAATTAAACTCCCTCCAAGTTGGGAGGATTGTTCTGCATTTGTATCTACACAAAACAAAGAAGAATTTGATTCAAGACATACAGAGCTAAGAGACTTGAACTCTGCCAGTTCCTACAAAGTGTTGAAATTGATACGGTATGTCTGGAATTGATTTTTCCTTGGATGCTGCAGACAGATCTGAGAGATGTGTTGGTGGCTGCTTTATAAATGAAGGAGTAACTATAAGGTTACAGAAGGCCGGTTTGTTCCTGAAGCATTTGGAAACAAAAGAGGAAAAGAGAAATCCAAAGTATGAGCTGCAGATAGAACGCCAGACAAGAAATAGACAGAGCCAGCACTGACAGCTTTGGAGGAAATGTAAAAGTGGGAGTACCACACTGCTCAATATCTGATGGACTGACATGGTATGGGTGGGGAAGGAATGAAATCATCCAGACCCCTAGAAATATGGCTAATGGAGGGAATTTAAAATTTCTCAAGCTTTGCATTTGTTACTGTAATTTCAAGTTTTTTTGGATAGTCTGATTAGAGCAACTACAGCCAAAGTACAGAAGTACAACTATTTCATTTTCAGTAAAACTGAAGGCAGATCCCAACAAGTTATCTGTCTGAAGAGCTGGGGGTTGGATGGTTAGATGCATCTCAGGGCTTAGTGTCCCTGAATACAATCCCTCTGCTAATAGGCACAGAGAAAAGGGTTGAGCTAAGTTCTTATTAGATCCTCTCCGTACCCTCGTGCTCAGTAAATTTGAGCACAGCAGAGTAAACTCCTGTGTAGACCTTCTGGTCTGGAAAGAAAAATCAGAGAATCTGAAAGGTTGGAAACGATCTCTAAGATCATCCAGTCCAACTGTCATCCTTCCCTACCATGCCCCCATCCCTCAGTGCCACATCTCCACAGTTCTTGAACACCTACAAGGATGGTGACTCCACCACCTCCCTGCACAGCCTGTGCCAATACCTCACAGCCCTTTCAGAGCAGAAATTTTTCCTACAAATATACTTTGTTATAGAGTAGGAGGCACTGGAATGAACCCTAATTTAACCATAATCTAGATCAGCTTCTCCTCTGTCCAAAAGTATGCAAAACTACATCACATTTCCTTTTTCTTTTTGTAGTTATGTTTGAAGCCCAGTTTTCACTCTATCCATTAATATTTCACAACATGCAGTAAAAGATACTTTTATACATTTGGCAAGAGTATTTGGATGTGCGTGACATGCTCTATTGAGGATTCTCCAGCAACAAATCCACTTCAAAGAAGTTCAAGGGCACAGACACAGTTAAATTAGCACACCTGAAAGTGTTGAACCAGCCATAGGTGGGAGCTAAACTCAAGCAAACCTCACACATTGGCTTTACTGCTGGAGAAATCTCAAAATGCAATCATATCCTTAGCAGCAGAAGAGCCCTGTGATGGGGGAACTTTCTTCTGTGAAACAGGATGAGGTGACAAAGTGGTAAGGAAACACAGATTTGCTTGCCTTGCAGCCCTGGTGAGTGAGATTCTGCTTTGATTGTGCTGCAAGATGTCAAAGCAATGGTGGATTACCAACCAGAGATAAGTAATGCATGGGAGGCAGGCTGGGGAGGAAGTGTGAAGTGCTGACATGTATAAGCATCATAAAATGCACTTGTTCGTTAAAGAATAGGTCCTGAAAGGCCTATAGCATGTGTATGTGGGGTAGAAAGGGAGGAAAGGACTATTGCCATTGCTTTCAAGTGAGAGGAAAGCAGGGAAGCAGACCCAGAGAAAGGGATGTGCTTAACAATGGTCCCATTGGTGACCGGTGGAAAAAATGAAGATTATAGCACACATACAAGGATACCTCCTCAAGTGCTGGAGTTAAGCAGCATAACAAAAAAAATCAAGCATAGCGATGTTGAAGTTGGACTGATAAAACCACAGACACATTAATGTTTCCATGCAGACACCACTCACCCCATCCTTCCCTCCAACTGCGTGGCAGCCTGAGGCCCATACTAGCTCCTTCTCTACTGATTTCACGAAATCTGTGGGCCCTCCATAGGTTTCAGGTCTGTAATTTCCTCCCCTGTCAATTGATTCCAATTGACTGTGATAGTGGTGGGACTACGAGGAGAAGATGGTTGAGAAACGGTGCTGTTGCATAAGCCTGCTTTCTAAATTGTGGTTAAAAATTGAGAACTGGGGTGTTTTTTTTAACCAGAAAAAAAGTGTGAGTTATCAGATGTCATCAAACTTCAGCTGATGAAGAGTGCCATAAAAACACATTAAAGCAGATGACATTTTTATCATCACAAAATAACAGATCTAAGAGTGACATCAGGTTGTTTCACTTGGGTATCAAAAAAGGTTTTATATAAAGAAGGGATGTACAATTAACAAATATACACTTAGAAGAGTGGTGTGGTTAGGATGGTATCTTACAGTTTTATAGTTAGAAAGATTATTGCAGTGGAAAGAAACAATCAAAAATGAAATGCTCACCTGTATCCTAGGCTTGCAGTAAAAAAACTCCAAAAGGAAGGATCTCCAGAAAAAACCATTCCCTAGTGGCAGTCAGCCATTCAATGGGGTCTAAGAGAGGTGGAGCCAGGCTCCACACCTTCCAAGCTGAATTGCCTTCACCTGTGCTCCCAGGGCTGACTGAGTCCTTTCCCCAGGTGCTCAATTAGTGGTTCAGGCCATGATTCAACAGTTCCCGTACAGAGGGATCATGGTTGTAGTTAATTCTTAAGCAGGTTACATTGCTTCCTGATCACCCTTGTGAAGAGATTGCTATGATAGTATCAGTGAGACATTTTTAAGGCTTGTGACCATGCTGTTTTTCATGTCCTAATTATCTGGCCAAAATCTTACTCTCCACATAGTCATACTTAGCTGAGATTAGTGCAAGTGCTCTTGATTTACAATGAGATATGAATTTGTCAGCATGTACCCCGAGGACAGAGAAAGAATGCTATTTAATATCATTAGAAAATGAGAATGAGAAGATAAAGCAGTTTGTCTCTGTGGCATAATGCTGTTCCCAAAGAGCTGTGACATCTCTGGATCTCCTGGGGCTAGGAAGAAGTGATATTTTGATATTTCCTCCTTCAAAAAATAAAAACCAACACCCTCCCACCCAAATATTCTCTGCTAAGAACCTTTTCTCTGGGCTATAATATCTCCATATCCTCTCCAAATTCCTTGAGGGCTACTGGAAGCAGACTGTTCCATGTAAGCTGGAGGTCCAGGCAGCACAGGGGTTATCCAGAGGCCAGAGCTGCCTTAGGGATAGCACTGGGGAGGTCAGTACAGGGGGAGCCCAAAGAGAACAGATTTACTGTGTGAGCTTTAGCATGGATTCAGAATAATTACACCCTGGGAATGAAAGGAGAGAAAGGAGTAAGAACCCTGAAAAGCAAGAATGTGGAGGAGCAGATGGAAACACCAGCACTGTGGACGCAATTGGGGTGCGCATCACAAAGCAGCAAAACCAACCCTAATTCACAGCAGCAACATCATCCCTGCTGCAGCAGAACCCAGCAGATGCCATCTGGGCTCCCACTGTCTGCAGCCAAGCCAGCAGCTGGGTGTTCTGCAGCCCCTACCACATCGATGGAGGGTTCTGCAGTGCCTAAATCCTGACTGTCCAATAGACAACCAGCTTGCAGAAGTACAGCTGTGCTGGAGGATTTCAACAACCTTAACCCAGCATTAGTTTAAGCATCAGCCTGTTACAGGGAACTCACATTTTTGAGGAGATGAAAATGCTGCCCATAGAGGGAGCAGACTAATTGCAGGCTGATGTTACTGGTCCCAAAGATGAACGTACATCCCAACCTGTAGCAGAGGTTGGACCACACCAATTTGAGGGGATGCAATAAACATCAACTCTCTGGCTTCCATTTTATATGCTAGTCTGGGGCATGATGAAAGAGAGGCAAAGCATTAGAACAGGCTGTCCAAGTTGGTGGAGTCCCTGGAGCTGTTCAAGAACTGTGATGTGACACTGAGGGACATAGTGGGCCTGGTGGGGATAAGTGACAGTTGGACTGGGTGATCCTAGAGGTCTTTTCTATCCTTAACGTTTCTATGACATCAGCTCTGCTGCCAGTCCTGCCAACCAAGGATAGCACGGCTGTATTTCTACATGTGCATTCGTAAAAGCTGCCAGAGATGCCCTGCTCTACCAAGGCTGCCTGTGCTGCTGTCACCTGTCTGCGCCATGCCTGACACATCTGGCAGCAGACTCAGAGCTCACGCAGTTACACAGCAATAAATGGGAGCACAGAAATAGGGCCCGACCCATTTCCTGAGCTGGCTGCTGGGCTGCGTTGCTGTGTTTCAAGCAGACAGCAAATGAAGAAATAAGAAATGCAAATGATGAGGCTGAAATGAAAACATCCGTATTGAGAAAAAAATCTCAAGGCTTTTCTGCTTTGTTTCTTCTTTCTGTGAAGAAGGGGAGGCTATGCAACAGCAGCCTGTCCTCATTTTGTGAGATGCCGGGGGCTAAGCAGGAGCAGAACTGGTTGGAAGCCTCCAGAGAGAGCAGAGGCTGCAGGAGAGGAGCTGGCAGTGACTGGCACAGGGGTGTCAGCTAGAAATGAGAATCACAGCTTAATAACTTCACACATCTTCATTGTTTCTAGGTGAGAGTTTGCCATAGCAATGGATAAACAACAGAACATGATAGAAATCAGAACTGAAATCAATAAGCACCAAAATGATATGAGTTTCTGCTCCATTTGGAGTTCATAATTACTCTGTTTTGCAGGAATTAATGCCCGTGTTGCACATGAAATATCAGAACTCCAATCCTATATCCATCCATGCATCCAGAGAAGCTTGTTCACTCAAGAAATGGAAAATCACCTTATGTTTTCTGACCACTCAATATACCATAAAACTACCCTTGAAGAGCTCATAACCATGCTCAAGTGGAATATAAGCTCCCCAAGTAGTTACCAGCCATTTACCAACCTACTGCACTACTCTACAGCTTTACTTCACACTAGCATTAGGTGAGCCATCAGACAAGCTCACCATGTTCTGCATCTGTAATGCCTCATCCCTAGAGGTGTTCAAGGCCAGATTGGATGGGGCCCTGGGCAGCCTGGTCTAGTATTAAAAGGGGAGGTTGGTGGCCCTGGTGACAGGGGAGTTGGAGATTCATGATCTTTGAGGTCCCTTCCAACCCTGGCCATTCTGTGATTCTCTGATATCTCCCTCCCCACAGCCCCAGCCAAGTCCCAGACCCCAGCAGTTCCTCTGTACCTCTTAGCTCTCATCCCTACTGCCTGGCAGGTGATATCTGTTTCCCTCCTTCACCTGTTGAGATTCCAAAGAACTGATGCACCTTTTATTGATGCAACAAAGCTGTGTGAACAAACCCCAGCTACACCTGTGCAGTTTCAATATAGACAGAGGTTCTATGTAAAAACAGTGTTCAAATCATTGCCTTTTTAATGAAACTTCAATGCTGTAGAAATCCATGGAGGGAAAAGAGGAAAAGATCTGAAAAGATGCAGGAGAAGCTCGCTTGTGCTTGATCTGCCTCTTGTACCCTTTAGAAGCAGACATATTTATTTACAGCACAGTCTCAGCTCTGCTGAAGGCAGCAGGAAGTCTGCCACCAGCTCCACAGGCAGCAGGCAGATGTCTCCAAGGGGTGTCCTCTGAGCGTGCTCTCTCCCTTTGCTGCAGAACAAACTGCTAATGCATGCCCTTTGGCTGCTTGCTGTGCTAAACCCATTTATCTGAACCATGACAGCATTAGAAGCAGTTTTTGCGATTAACCCACTTTTGCTGCCATGCAACTAATCGGGCTGCCTCTTTTTATTTGCTAGGGGAGCCTGTTTTGAGACGCTCACTGTAGGGGATGGGGGGTGGGAAATAGTGAGCTTTGCAGATTTAAAATGGAGAATTGCATTCTTTTAAGGAGCTGAAGGGAAAGAATGACAGGTCCTTTGCCTGCCTGAAGACTGCCAGTCTGGCAGCCCCTGGAACAGAAACATTCTGGATCCCCAAGTCTTTCTAGTCAACAGGTCCCGGGCAGATGACATCTCAAAGCCAGGAGGCTCTGGAGACTCTGCTGGGTTTAGATACTAAGCATGTCTATAAGGCTGTGGAATGAATCTTCGGGGAAAATAACATAAGAAAGCTATCAGATGGTACGGAGGAGGGTGGTTGGAAGGTACTGCTTCTCTTTGAAGTGGGCTAGCAGCATTAAATGTGCTCTTTGAAGATCAATTATAATCTGAAACATGATGTATCCCACCTCCAATCAGCCTTTCCTGGCCAGGAAGATGAAGAGCGGCCGTCAGCAAACCATGAGGGACAGATGGGTTGAGAGGCCAGTGGGTGAGGATGTCCGGAGCCATTACATTTCTGATGAGTGCCCATGGGAAGCAACAACCTCCCTGGTGCTGCAAAGCTCATCTTACCCTTGCTTTACACTGCTGAAGAGCACAGGGGATGTTCATCAAGAGGGTTAGAAATGTCAAGCTGCACTAGATAGCTATGGGCAAAACAAGCGGATGACATCTTGTCTGAAAGCACTGCAGTTACTACTGGGATTGGGACCTTCCAGAGACGCTGCAGCAAAAAAGCTGAGGCTGGCTGTTACACTGGGTAAAGGCTTGTGAGACAAGAGATGAGCTCACAAGGCTTAGGATACGGCTGCCTCGGCCACACAACTGACCCTGAGTGCACTGTTGGTGGTACTTGCCAATAAAAGAAAGTAAAATGAAAAGAGTCTGAGTGGAGCAATTCAGTCTTAATAACCCTCCCAGATTTGATACTCTGGAAATATGGAAGACAAGTGCATTAAACTCTATTTTATTCTGCTCCTCTTAGCAGCAAGTGCCAGCAAAACTAATTAAGAAGATAGTCAGAAAGCAGCTTTGCATGTAACACTGACTGGTTCTGAGCTGCTTGACAATGTTAATAGCTTTCAGCTGACTCGGGTGCAAGGGCAGGCTATGAGCTACGCTATGGCAGTGCTGAGATAAGGTACGGGAGTGTAAAAAGGAGACAAACCCTCTGAAAGCAAATGGAGCTTTTCCCTCACCAGAAGCATTAACAGCATTCTCTCCATCCATGGAGCTCTGCATTGAGCTTGTGAAAGCTTTTTCTCTCAGAGGCCTTCATCTGTTTGCCTGATGTGTTTCTATGGCCAAGAAATTCAGGTAGGCAGAGAAAGAGGTGGATGGCCTGTGCAGATGCAGTTGTTTCAGGGACCTGTGTTACACAGCTGGAGTTCTGAACTTATGCATACCCAAAAAGATAACACAGAAATCTTCATTTATTTATTTATTTTTACAGACCTCAAAAGATGTATTTCTGGAGAGATGGCAGATAGCAAATACTTTGATGCCCATCACCAGATCTCGTGTAGGTGCCCTTAGAGAAACAGTGTGTGTTATTTCCACACGCTCTGTTCACCCTTTAGGAGGCACTTCTTCCTAGGGCTGACATTTCAGTTCTGCTCATTCCCTGAGGCATTTTAGAGGAAAACACAGTGCTGCCTTTGATTACCTGGGAGGTGCTGAACTTTACATAGATGACATTTGAAAACAGAGAGAGATCACGCCTGGGAGCTGCACGCTGCTTTGAAAGAAGCAAAGCTGCTGGACTCAGTTATATAGAAATGTGAATGTGCTTTAGCAGAAACACCCTAACAGGAAGAGAAGTTAGCTCTGTGAGGCTGCTCTAACCCCAGCTGCAAAATGTGCTGTAAATTTGCTGTGAAGTTGCTAAAAAGAAAGGGGTGAGAAGAGATTTTGCAGTGAAAGCTCATGTGGGGATCTGCCCAAAGAAGCAGGCTGGGTGTCTAGGTGGCTGTGTCCAAATGGATACCAAATGTAAAGTCTGAAAGAAATTCAGGGTGTTTCAAAGGTCCCGGTCCCAATAATGAGCACAAAATGAAATAATCTGTAATATAATAACACAACAATAATAGTACCTTGATTTAACTGCAGAGGTGAGAGTAGCTTGTAAGGATATGCAGACATAGAGTCATGAAGGTTGGAAAAGACTTCTAATATCCCTTTCTGCATCTACTCATCAGGCTGAGGAGCAAAAGGAAGGGCACAACACAGTGCCGTGGCTGCATTGGAACCAGGGCCAGATGAGAGGGGCACAAGTGTAAAGTCAAGACATGACAAGTCTGCACAAAGCATCAATTTCTCACTCGCACACACGGTCCCTCTCATTCCTCAGTATACCTTGAAATACGTCTGCCTCCCTTGCAATATCTTGACTCCCTTCTTTTTCCCAGCCAGAGAGTGCTGATGGGTTTGTGAACCTTGGTACATCGCTTACAGCCACTGTAAATCTGGAGTAGTGCGCACTATCAGATGTGCAGGTCTCGTTTATAAAGCAGGATTTATGGTTTCACCTCTCAGATCTGCAGATGGGTTTTATTGTGATTTATGCCTGTGTCGCTGAGGACCGTATATAAGAATTACCTGATGTTATCGAGGGACCTATTCTTTTGGGCCCTTATCTCTCTCCTGAAAGCAGAAACTACTTAATCACTGTTAGCTATACACTGAGTGCACTGTCCCCTGTGATTTACCCATCTCTCTGCTTTCAGTATTATTAGCTTGTGATATTAGGACTAACCCTATAAAATACCCACAGCATATGCTGAATTGCAACTATATATACATGTTATAAAGGGCTCTGCAGTGACTGCGTTGGTAAATATAATTACAGTCTTTTTAAAGGAGCCATTACCTTAATACTCACTGAGTGCTAGTGTCAAACCGAGGTACAAAATAGGTTTCTTGGGTCCTCTGAGCTAAATATCTAGGCTTCCAGTATTATTTATCCATGAGGGCTGCTCTGAGAGTAATGCCTCCTATTTTATGATGTTGGCCCATGACGTCAGAGGTTGAACCTTCCCACCAATATTCTGTTACATTTTGTCACTATGTGATAGATGGCAGAGAGGGGCAGTCTGACAAAACGGGGTCTGACATGGAAGTGTGCATGAAGCAAAGGGGCTCTTTGTGTCTGTCATAGTTTCCATGGAAATAAATAGGAGGCATTACTTTTGGAGCAACCTATGTAGATGAGATAAGCCTAGCAGCAACCCTCTTCCCCTTTCCATATCTACCTCCGTAGACAGAAGCACTCCCAGGGCAGAGGCTCACAGAGCACTGTTAAGATACAAAGCTCTCATCAGCATCAGCAGCACCGTGCTGCAGCAGAACCTCCTCCCGTTGGAGGACAATGAGCCAACAGCAGCCATTCCCTTCTTCTGCCCACAGCCACAGCTGCCTGTGGCACTGGCTGGTTACGGGTAGGAAGGTAGAGGGCTTTCAAGCAACATTTTCCTCCTGGTGCCCCTTGGGATGTTTCTGTGAGCGATGGGAAAGCAATTGCAGAGAGCATGTTCTTACCCCAGTGTCCATGAAGGTGTGTATGTAACAGAAGGGGAGCTCAACAGGCACACATCCCTGTCTTGCCTTGCTGCTGTGATGGTCGTGTCTTTTTCTATTGAAGAAAACCCAGTAGATTTCTGGAAATAAAATTGGCAGTTTGGGTCATCTAGAAGATTGCACAAGCTATCTTAGGGCTTGGTGAGATGGCTTGTTGAAATATATTTGGCTTCAAGAAATGATTCTTGTGATTTGAGTCCAGGCTATTTCTCACATTCACATGAAGGCACAGGATGTGCCAGGACTTTGATCCTGAGTGCTCAGGGTGAGGCGTTGGGCACTGGGCTTAACTTCCAGCAAACCGTGCATGGAGGTGAGTGGCTGGGAAATCCCACTGGGAGCTGTGGAGAAGCCAAATCCATCTGTGTGCACAGCCATCACAACTAGGCGTTCTTAGCCGTGCCTACCAGGCTGAGCTGCTGCAGGGATTTGGAGAAAGGAATGCTGCATTTCTGGGTCCCACCGAGCTGAGGGTGTGAAAAGTCACAGTCAGAGAATCATTAAGGTTGGAAAAGAACCCTGAGATCATTTAGTCCAACTGTGATGTTCACAATGGCTGTGAACATCTGTGGGGCTGGGAACAGGGGGTGCCTCTGGGCTTCATGCACCCTAAAAGTCAGCTGAGGGCTGGCATGGGGCTGCTTAGCTGTATTAGACCTTGGCACCTCCATCCCACTTTAATTTCTAAGTCCTTAAGTAGATCGTGTTCATGCTACTTGAATCAACTCCAAGAATGTTCTTATTCTCTGCCTGACTTTCAATGAACATTCCATTTGCTTTCAGCTTGACAGCCTGAAGCACCCCAATTTAGATCTTTAAATGTTAAGTAATACATGTTTCCCATCAAAGCACGCAGAAAGCTTAAATGAGGTGCACATTCTTAGCAAAATTTCAGCTTTCAGCAGTTCTTGTTACCTCAGTTTAAAAAGGTGTAGGCAGGAAGGTATTTTTAGAAGCATAGAAATTAATGTCTTCTTCAGACTCCCATAATTCAAACAGCACTTTAAAAGCGACGAAGTAAGAGCCATCCCCAGCGTTATCACAGCTCACCGTTTTCTCTCAGTGGCAGAAATCTGAGCACAGACCTCTCAGCCCCAGAGGAACATCTGAGATGGCACAAGGGTGTGAAAATGGGCCTTGTGCTGCTCGGTGTTTTGTAGCTCTCTAAGTGAAACATTTACAGCCTTAGCTAATCACATTACATTTGCTTAATTAATGGGAAGAGCCTATGCTCTCTGGCTGACAGGCTTTGATAGATGAGTGCAGCTGCCCTGGCTTCCAGCAGCATATGTGAGCGCTTAATGGGAGTGGGGTGGGGGCTGCAGGGGATGCAAAGCAGTGGAATAAATGTACTCAATGTGAAATAAATGCATTACGTGTGAACCAAGCTCCTATTTGTGCTTACGCTGCACCTGAGATGGAGGGGCAGCTCCAAGCCACTCTGGGGTCTGCTGTTCTCATCCCTGTGCCCAAGGTCAGCAGTCATGGGGTGCTCTGTGCTCTCATCCTCCTGACATTGCTCAAGAGAAAAATGACCAAAATCATTACAAATCATCCATGTTTTTCAGAGCTTCCCCTGTACTGAACTCAGAAAATCGCTCCTGTCTCTTGAATTGTCTGCTATGCTGCTGCCCAAATGACTTCTCATGTGCTTGTGTTACAGCACACGAGCTGAAACACATGACACCAGCAGCTGCCAGGCCAACTGCTCTGCTGGTAGTGGAGCCAGCCCTACATACTTTGTACATCTCATACCCTGCCACATCCGACTTTTACTCACTAGGCCACCAACTGCTCCACACTTGTTTAATCCAGGCTTTATTAATGCAATGTGCAAGAAAACGGCCAGATCCCAACTGCAGAAGCCCTGCCTCTCCATTGCCATGCACGGGGCATGCGGTGCCATGGGTCCAAGTGGGACTTCAGGCAGAAAGGGCCGGACAGTAGCATCGAGAGCCAGCCTTGGGATCAGTGGTGCTTATGCAATGTTGCTGGCTAGAAAAAAAGTGCCTGGGCTGATTGCAGGAGCTGTGTCTAACTTCAAAAAGATCTTCTTAAGAAATCAGAAGGTTAGGAGTACATGCTGCAGAAAACAATTTCCACACGTTACTCCATCCCTGAGATATCAACCAATTACCAACAGCCAAGTGTGAGAGAACTAACAAGCACCATTACTCACCCCAGTCCTTCTGCATGGTTACTGAAATAGGGCTGAGATACATTTATTTGTTTTCTGTGAGCATCTCAGCAGTCAGTTGTGTTGGTCCGTGTATCACAGACTCATAGATTGTGTTGAGCTGGAAGTGACCCTCAAGAATCATTGTGTCCAACTCCTGGCTCCACACCTTCACACAGCACCACCCGAAAGCATGATTTTATCCGTGGGTTCTTACATGTATTAGCAATAACACAGAATAGCATAATGAGCAATAATAAAATTATGACAAACTGAGCCACAGTAAAAAATTAAACAATGCATTTCCCACTGACCTGTGTGATACTTTCCTACGTGTCTATCAGGTTCTGATTTTACTGAAATTTGCTGGCTCATGCTCTGTGTCTGTGTTTGTGCTCAGATTCAATACTGTTAAACCCAAACCTGTCATTCCCCGCCTGTCCGTCCTCATCAGTCAGTGGCCTTTCAGTGCTGTCCTGGCACATCTCCTTCTGCCAGCCAAGCCAGGAAGGGAACAGAAGCGCTTTGGGAAGATGTTGACCCAGATTTACCCTGGCAAGCGCCAAAGCAACAGGAGATGGCCATGGGGCAGGCAGTGAGGAGTTGCCAGCTCTGAGCTTGTGATGGCTGCGTGTCAGCCAGTGTGGGTGGCTGGGCACCCAGCCCTGGGCTGTGCTGGTCATCCCTTGTCTGCATGGAGGCTGTTGGGAGTAGTCTGTTTTGGAATGCTGTAATCACACTTTGGGACCCATGCAAGTTGTTAGTTTTGTGTGTACAGGGTGTAACAGGACTGGAGGGCCAAGGATATGGGGTAAGATAATGGCTTGGTGGGGTTGGTTGAGGTAGGCTAGCATTTGGCAAGGGGAAGAGAACTTAAAATCATAGAATCCTGGATTCATTAAGGTTGGAAAAGACCTCTAAAATCACCTAATCCAACCCCTCCCTGCCATGCCCACTAACCATGACTTTCAGTATTGGTTCCTAAGATGGTGACTCCACCACCTCCCTGGGCAGCCTGTTCTGCACTGCACTGCACTGCAACTCTTTCTGAGAAGAAATTTTGCCTAATTTTTCCAAAATATCCAACCTGAACCTTCCTGGTTCAACTCAAGGCCATCACCTCTTGTCCTATCACTGTTTCCTGCGAGAAGAGGCCGACCCCCCCCAATCTCCTTTCAGGCAGTTGTAGAGAGCCATAAGGTCTACCCTGAGCCTTGTCATCTCCAGACTGAACAATCCCAGTTCCCTCAGCTGCTCCCCGTAAGACTTGTGCTCCAGACCCTTTATGGCTCTGTTACCCTTTTCCATGCTGGACACATTCCAGGGCCTCAATATCATTCTTATAGTAAGGGGTTCAGAGCTGAACACAGCACTGAGGAGTGCCCTCACTGGTTCAAAGTACATAGGAATGATCACCTCCTGCTCCCACTGACTGCACTATTGCTGATACAAGCCAGGATGCCATTGGCCTTCTTGGCCACCTGGGCACACTGCTGGCTCACCTTCAGGCGACTGTCAGCTAACACTCCCACATCCTTTTCTTTTGCACAGCCTTCCGGCCTCTCTGCTCCAAGCAGAGCTCTTTGAGCAGATTTGTTGCTGGAACAGTGAGATGCAGTCCGATGGGCACATGGCTAATCACTGACGTTTCGTTTAGGGCACTGCTGCATGTGGCAATTCATTAGAAAGCCCTAGGGAAGGAGAATGAGGTTTTTATTTTAAAAGCTCTCCTCTCCAGGCCACACACAGCCTGGATTTGTCACAGCCGCTGCTGCAAAGCCAGTCGCAGTACATTGTCATTGTGATCAGCAGCAGATCTTTGCAAGTGACGCTGGAGGAGGATTGGAGGATGACAGCACGTGACAGAGTGACATTATGGTTAGGGAAAGATGGGAAGAACCGACTCTTCTCCAAGAGCTCACGGTTGTCAGGAGGGGTTTTCTTTTTTGTGTCTGAGATGGGATTAGCCAAAAGACCCATGGATTTGCTTCCAGTTGTACCTCAGACCTTTATTACCAGTGCTCTGTTTGGAAGCCAACTGCACCAATATTGCAGAGCAATTCTATCTGCAGTGCATGTGTTTGGTGATTCTCTGCCAGCCCAGCAGCTTCCTGAGCGGCTCAGCAGAGAGCACTCACACTGCTCCTCAGGCACTAAATACATCTCTTTTTAGTTTTCTATGTTGGAAGGGCAGGAATTGATTGTGACGTGGCCTTGTACCCTGACCCTGGTGAACATGAGCTCCTTGGACGAGTGGGGCAATTCCCAGAGCACTGTGGGGCTCAGAGCAGAGCTGGATAGAAATGAAGGATGCACACAAACTGATGTACGCTCCATTCACTCACATAAGCACCTTTCTGCCTTGTAGAGGTGTCACCAGCATGGATAGGAATGAATTACGCAGCAGAACTGAATGATTTTGGAGGAGGTCAATCTCTTAATCGCAATTGTCTTGTGAGAAGAATGGCTCTGAGTTAGGCACCATTCTGTGCCTTCTGTATGAAGGAAGAAGCTGGCCATGACTTCTGTCCAAGCAACATTCATCTGCAGGTTCATGGGCATATTTTCTCTCTTAAAAGCACATGCTCAGGAACAGAGGGCTCCCTCTGCTTACCCTCTCCCCCCATAGGAGCTGTGCGGCGCTTACTCTTCCAACACACTTGCAGAATGGGTTTAAGCCTGCCAGCTGCATGTGTCTGCTGCGCATTATGGATTATATTGTCGTGGATTAATATTAATGACACAGCTAAGCCTCTTGGGCACAGATGAACATGTGTGTAACTGTGCCACGCTGTAAAGGCAGCGTTGGGTGCTACCCCAAGGTTTCTCTGTGAGCAGGCATGGGGCATCACTGGGGAGCACCCCAGTTCCTCCCAGCACCGTGGGGAACACAGCCAGGTCCCTTGTTCTCCTGCTGCTTGGAGAGGTTCCCTGTCCCACTGTGGCCACAATGTCTTCTGTCAGCCTGCAGAGCCAAGGGAGGTGATGTAGGTCACCACTGCCTCGCAAAAAGAATTCATTACGAAACTTCCCTTTAATTAACACAAAGCGCCGGCTCCTAATAGCATTTCAGCAGGACATCTGGCAGAAGAACATGAGCTACAGTTTAGTGGCAGGGCGTGATTGAACAGAGCTCCAGCAGCTGGAAGGAATGGGGCTGCCCTCGGGGCCGGCCCAAAGCCTCAGCTCGGAGGAAGCTCCAGCTGCCACCCGCACGGCCCTGGGCTGCTCACCCCATCTACCCTCACCAGGTACCATCAGCATCCATAATCCCGAATGCAAAGTAACCGCGGCCTTTTGTCCTCGTTTTGTTTGAAATGCTAAACGGGCTTTTATAAACCCGTTTTCTTTTGGCTTAACTTTGAGCTCTTTCTGCGCTAATTTTATCTCTGCATAATTGCGCGCTTTAATACTTCTTTGATTATCTGCCCGAATTAATGTCAGAGCAGCAGTGCTCCAAACAGCCGTGCTAAGGAGTCGCTTCCAAGCTCAGATTTTCAGCTCTTTGTTTTACAGAGATTTCCCGGAGAACAAAACGTGACCTCGCAGAAGGTTCTGGTTACACTGTCATTGTCATCATGGTTTGAGTCCAACTAACTGGATTTGGAAGATTAATGCATTTGGAAAAATATTGTGAGCTGTCTGAAATCTGTTTGCTTGGAAGCTGTCTCCTCCACTTTTCCTTTCTTTTTTTTTTTGTGTGTGTTTTTCTCTCCTGTCACAGAACCAGCAGAGAGCACCTCTCGCTAACACACATGAAGAGTGCCTGGATCCCCTTTAACATTCCTCCCTTTTCAATAACTTTCCACCAGCATTTTTGGGCAGTGCTGCTCCCACTCTCAGAAGGGACACAAAGGATTGAGGAGTTAAAGACAACTTTTCTGCTGTTTGGCTCTCCAGGGATTTTTGACTGGTACAACCCCACACTGGTCATAGTAAAAGGAAACAACGAAACCCAGCTGAGCCCATTGCTGGGGCTCACTAAGCCTGCAGTTTGGCAATAAAACATCGAATCATAGAAACATTAAGGTTGGAAAAGACCTCTAAGATCACTCAGTTCAGCCCCAACGCACCCGCACCATGCCCACTGACCACTTTCCTCAGTGCCACATCTCCACGGCTCTTGAACACCTCCATGGACAGTGACTGCACCTCCTCGGGCAGTCTGCTTCCATCCTGAGCTTCCCCTGGTGCAACTTAAAGCCATTGAAAACACTGCCTTTCTCCCCTAGCACCGGTCTGGCTGGTGCTAACCCTGCCCCAAGGTCTGGATGCAAGCTGTGCTGGACAAATGGTGTCCCTCAGCAAGGCCCCTACCACACACACAGAACCCTTCCAAAAAGAGTTCCCCTGGCCAAAAAGAGATGGGCAGCCCTCACCGCGCTGCACAAGAACGTGGGAATAAAACTCTGTGACCGGCTCTGTGGGAAACTCAGTGCCTGAACACGGCTTGGGCTCTCGGGAAGCGTAGGGAAGCAGGATGAGGGAATGGCAGGAAGCTCCCTGGGAGGGCCGGCCAGCGCCCGTCCCAGCTCACACCATTGTGCTTTGTTCGGCCGCCACAATGGTGCGAGCAGAGCGGGCGCATCAGCCTTCACTTTGAATTTCCTGCTTTTCGTCAGTTCGCATCCTGGGGAGTGCTGTTTGAAACACAGCTCTCATTAAGGAGCTTGCAGAGAAGAATGCCCTGCCTTACCAGCATGTGCCCGGGTTGCCCAGCAGCTTCCCAGTGCCAAAGCTCCAGCTCTAAGGAGGCGTGGGCTATTGAGATGCAAAGAGGCGCGCTGAGCTCCCGGCACGCCGATGGTGAGTTTTCCTCCTGCCGCTCCCCGGCTGTACCTGTGCATTTCTCTCGCCCAACCCCACAGCCACCTGTGGGCGGGCCCTGCGGAGCTCAGGGGAGCAGCAGGAATTTCATAAAATCACAGAATCATTGAGGTTGGAAAAGGCCTTTAACATCATCCAGTCCAACCATCATCCCACCCCCCACCACACCCACTAACCGTGACCCTCAGTGGGGTTCATCATCCTGATTCTTAACACCTCCAGGGACAGTGACCCCACCACCTCCCTAGATAGTGCACTACCACTCTTTCTGAGATAAATTTTGCCTATTTTTTTGCTAATATCCAACCTGAACCTCTCTTGAGGCCATTCCCTCTCATCCTATCACTGTTACCTGGGAGAAGAGGCTGACTCCCCTCACCACAACCTCCTTTAGGCAGTTGTAGACAGCCATAAGGTCTCCCCTGAGCCTCTTCTCCAGGCTGAACAATCCCAGTTCCCTCAGCTGCTCCTCGTTTGTCACAGCAGTGGGAACAAAAGCCAGCCTTGAGCACACTGCTGTGCCACAGCATCGGCTCTCCCCTCTGGGGATCCAGCACTCCCAGAGCTGTTGCTCCACACTGCTGCAGGCAAGTCCTATGTCATCCCAGCAAAGCAAAAGCGTGCCTGTGGGATCATCTATAAAATATTTATTGCTCTCACATGAAGAAGAAGAAAAAAGCATGCATAATATCAGTGGAATCCCTGATAGCCAACATTGAATTATTCACAAGTGCAAGCGATGTCCATGAGAATGCTTGGGCTGCAAGATGCAGTTAATACAGGTCATGAAATCGACGACTTCTGTTTCAGAGTTTGCTCTGATACACTGGTGAGTCTGTATAAAACAGGTGAGATGACTTTGCAGAAGAGGAGCTAGAGCACCCACAGACTTTTCTCAGTGCACACACTGCCTGAAGATCCACCCATAGAGCCATTGCTCATCAGTTTTACTTGGCTGCTGCTCCACAATGGTACAGACCTCTCTGTTCCATCTGAAAGTCCCAGCAAATGCCTTGGATGTCCCGTGGCATTTCCAGTGAAGTGAAATACACGCACACAAGACTCAAGGCACACCTGACCACTGGCCCGAGCAGAGCTCCCATCCCTGCACAAGGAGCTACATCCCAGCCCTGCAGCACTCCTCAAGCTACCACTTGTGCTTAAACTCCTATATCCCAATCTCCACTCTTAAAGCTCTGTGGCAACTGTCTGAAGTTCCCAAACACTGCAGCAACATTTGGCAACCATTCCTCAAAATCACTGGGACTGAGCAAGGCTCTGGACAGTCTCAGTTCTGGCTGCATCATGGTAATAATAATTAAAAAAAAAAACAAAAACACAAAAAAGTCCTAGCCAGTATTTCAGTGTTGTCCTCTCCGTGCCTACCAGTGCTGTCTGCTCATTTTCTCTTGAGACCAGACACACAATGTATGTCTAAAACCTTCAGCCTAGCCCAGTTTACAAATTCTAGTACAGCTGTAGGTTTTAAGAGTCAGCCAAAATTAATTATGGCAGATTACGGAACAGAGCAATGCAGTGCAACAGCCTCTTGTTTAATGCAAGCATCTGATCCAAACCAAGCAATCCCAGCCTCCCACTAAGCTCTTGCTGTCATCTCGTTCCCTATCTCTGCTGTTCTCCTGCTGAGCACCATCATCTGAACACAGTTTATTCAGATGTAGCACATTCTCGCTCAGCAGCTTTGCCTTGGCTGAGACACTGCTCACTTGAACCACCAGACCGATCAGGTTCCATGTGCTGCAGATGGGGGAAGGGTGGACTAGAACAGCCAAGAATGAACAGCAAAAGGGTGACGTACATGGCAATAGGCTTTGAATCCCTTCCGTGCTCTAACAATTTGATCAAGGTGGATAAATCAGAGCATGCTCCCCCTGAGCCTTATCATTACACCTATTTGGTTGTTAATATGCTCCTTTCCCCTCCTTCCCACACTACTCTGCAATAGCTGTTAGTTGCTTAAGAAGCTGAAGGAACAATTAAGATGCTTCAGAAAAAGCAGACAATTTCCCGCATGCAGAGCTGAGTACCCCACAGATGTGACTCGAGATGCACACATGCTGTTTTCAGGCAAGCGTTCCCAAGGGTCTAGATAAAATAATAAGGATGAGGAGTTTCAGCAGAAATCAGGTTATTTTTAAGTGGAAGGGCTCTAGGGGGTATTAGCAGGTCTCCCTGAAAATGCCATCAACCTCTTGCGTGGGGGATCTCACAGATCAATTGTTTGTAATTAAACAAATTAAGCCTGTACTCAGACTAGACAGGGACTCCGACAGGAAAGCAACAATGGGGCCACATCAAGTTGCCTTGGTTGTAAAGCATCTGACACCTCTCAAAGGCAGAATGAACGTGATGCCTGCAGGGAGATCCACCCCCAGAAGACATTGGCAGGTCCCAAGGGCTGGGGTTTGACCCGGATGCTTCAGTCACTGTGTTTAAGCCAAGGAGAAAACCAGGGCGGAAGAAGCGCTGGACGGGCTGCATCCAGCTCTCAGCTGACACTGGATGTTGCAGCTTTACTGAAGCATACGACCTCTGTCCAAAATGAGGCTCCATGAAAAGTATTTCTTTCCACTATCCCCATCCTCAATCTATCCCCAGCGTCTGTCATTGCACAGAAGAGGATGGAGGCAGCTGAGCTGGAATTATCTAAGCAGCTTGCTGAGACAATTACTGTCTTTTGCTGTAACAAAGACTGGACAAATGAGGAAGATGTTTTCATTAGCTGCAACTCACCTGAAACACAACCAGCAGCCAACTCCCACTTTACACGGTGGCCTGGCAAAGAGTCAAGTAGTGAAATCCAGCAGCAGGTTATAAACACAAATACAAACGATTAACTTTGTGATGATCCACCACCTTCTATGAGTCTTCAATATCCAGTGCCACGATCTGCTGTTCTCAGACACACACCTCTCAGGCATTCATTCTGCCAATATTTTAAGTCATGCCAATAAAGCATATTTGAATAGGATTCAACCTGATGAAAAGCAAGTTGTTACTTTCAAAGGAGGTTAGTGACCCCATAAGCTGATGGCTTCGGTCCAGCAGATGACAATCCATTAAATTAAAGAAAAAAAAAAAATCACCACTACAATCCTGACTGCCAATAAAGGTGTGAAAGAAAAACGTGGCCCCTCCAGGATGTGCACAATCATCTTTCTGGCAGCTTGAACGGGTGCGGTTTTTTTGCCTTGCCTTTTCATAAGGCAGAAATATTTAGTCTCTGCTGTTTTCAGTGAAACATTTTAGACACACTAAGCTTATGAAGAGACACATCCCACTTGAACCACATTTAAAACACCTCTTCCTTTCCAGTCATCAACTCTCAGGGAAGAGAAGAAATATTAAGCCAAAGCCCCATAAACAGATTTTTTTTGTCTGAGTGCAAGATGAGCCTGGGAAAAGCAAAACAATTCATCTACCCCAGAGTGGATTGCAAGGAAAGGTTAAGGAATAATAAAGAAGGATTTAGATCACACCACTTTAAACACATTTATAAGGCAGAAATTCAACACTCAGATAACAAACTCAGTTCACTTTTTACTTCCTCTCTCCTTCCCCTCAACCCTTAAAGATGCCATACCCTTCCATTTGTAAATTACTTTAATTTAAATACTTCCAGGTTAACAAAACATCTTAACTTTGACATGCCCCAAGTTACAAAACAGAAATAAAACCTCTTGACAAAGGGTAGGAAAAAAATATATCCAAGCCCAAACCCCCTTTTCTGAACTGGAGTTTATGGTCTGTGAGCTGGCTGCCCTCCAGAGTCTGACACAATGTCTGGAGCACCCAGAGCAGCTGGAATTCATTTTCTTCCTTCAAATCTATGCACTTTCATATGAAGTTGTGTTTTGGCACTGCTGCATAAGAAAGAGTTCAGTGCAAAAAGTCTAACCCCAGCCATGTTTCTTTGCAACCCAACGCTTGCTGAGCAAACGACAAAAAAAAAAAAAAAAAAAAAAAAGAGAAGAGGACAAGGAAAAAAAAAAAGAAAAGCCCTTTCCCTTCTCCCACACATACACACACGACTGTACCAAATGGGTCTATTCATGGCTGCTCATAAAAGGGTCACAAGGAGAAACGTTTGCAGATAAAACCAACACTTTTTTTTTTTTTTTTTTTTTCTTTTAAACACACACCATGGAGGCCTCTGGAAGGAGCTGGGAACGTCCGAGCATCAAAGTCCTGTTGCTCTCTTCCACCTCCTGCTAGCACTGCTCCATGCAGCCCCACAAGGAACCCCTCCAGCTGATTGCTGGGGTCCAGACCCCTCGAGCCACCTCCTCCAAGCCAGAGTCTCTGGGAGCCTCAGGTCATGGTGGGTTGGGAGCAGGAGGGAGATGTCCAAGGTGCTCCTGAGTGCCCCCGTCACAAAATTGTACACTGGAGTTTGTGGGAGCCTGTGGCTCGATCCCCTCTCCATTTGGTCTTTTTCTTCTTCTTCTGGCTTTTCTCTGGGATCTGTTGCCTGTTTTGGGAGGGAGGGAGAGAGGGGAATAAGGTGAGGCCAGCAGCCACAAGGCTGGGTCAGAAGCCTGACTGGAGTATAAATACATGTACTCCCATACACCCCTTCCACCAACACGTGGACTATGACACCACAGAGGTAACAACCACCACCTCTGTTTTCAAGGAAAGAAGAAAGAAGCCATATGGAAACATCAAGGCTAAGAGTAGGGACATGTGTCCCAAGAAGGCACAGTGCTTCCAGCTACCCCGGAGAACTGCTACCTGCTTCTCTACCAGAGGGCTACTCAACTCACTTGGGAAAAAGGGATGCTCCAAGAAATGCAACATCAACCATCACCCAGAGAAGCTGCGGATGCCCTAGCCCTGGAAGTATTGAAGGCCAGGCTGGATGGGGACCTGGGCAGCCTGATCTAGTGGGTGGCAGCCCTGTCTGTGACAGGGGTTGGCATTAGGTGCTCTGCAACGTCCCTTCCAACTCAAGGCGTTCTATGGTTCTATGATTCATTCTACAATTCTGTGATACAGGATGCCCCGAGACATAAACTGTCGTAGAAGGATTTGGTTTCAGCTGGCACTGTCTCCTAGCCACTGATGTGGATGTGGTTTTGCGTTTTGTTTTTCCATTAAAAGAAATGGCATCTGCTGCCAGCAAGGTTCTGGCCTCCCATGGAACTTGTGATGACTCCAGTGCACTGGGAGCAGGATGCGCCCTGTGCCCTTCCTCTCTGTGGCCTTGCCCCAGCAAGATTCTGGCTGTAGCCATAGCTGTCAAAAACACAGCTGCCAGCCCACCCATGCCATGCTGCAGCAGCCCTCATTGGTCAAGTGGGCTGTGAGCAATCTCATCTCATCTGCTGTTATGCTGGTGGCTTCTCCCTTCTCATTAAAAGACGAGGTGCTGCTCAGTCATACTGTTTAAAGAGAAATGATGGTGAAATGCTGCGTCAGATCCTCAACAGGTGCTACACTGACAGTCCTGTGCCATCAAATATAATACTCAGATGTAAAGCTGTAATAGCACCTAAAACTTTAGGGGAGCTGTACCTGATCACATCAACCACTCAAGTCAGTCCAGCATTGCGAATTCAACAGAGGGCTGTGTAGTTCAAACACCTGACAGGCAGTCTGTGGACTTAAGTTTTAATTCAAGATAAACCACACAGACATAGGCAGCTTCCATTGACTCAGAGCCTAAATAACCAACCTGAGAGCTTGAATAGTTCAAAATCAGCCTCTTTGCTATGCAACATGCTAGGCATTAAGCTGAGATTTGGACCAAGTTATCAGGACCAGAATGAGACAAAGCTGGGGGACAAATCACATGGTGTCCTTGATGCCACAGAAAATTTCACATAGGTAGCAATAACCCTCACTGTAACTACTTTGGGGAATGAGGTAGATCACCTATATTTTAGGTTATGAAGTACATTTTCAGGGCTTGAAGTTAGTGCTGTATCATTACAGTGCTCCATCCAGACTGTGTCTGGAGTCACGTTATGCAGAGAAAGCAAACAGAGCCTCACCATCTTATTTTTGTTATGTTTCATTTTTTTTTCCCCTAGAGTAGAATAGATTGTGGTAAGAGCTTGCTGTAACAAAAAGTAATATCTAGCCAACTAATGCTGAGTTCCAGAACAGTTGGGAAACAGCTTGGGACATTTCCAACTCTCCTCTGTAGTTCTCCAAAGATTTTCTGCCCCCTGCTTTTCAGATATGTGGGAAGAGTGGGCAGTACCATCTGCTTTTGATAGAGGCTGGCTTGAGGCTGCGCTAAGATATTCACAAGTATAGATATGTTGTGAATAAATGTCTGGTGGTTTAATTGCCAAGCAAGGCACTTTGACTGCATGGCGGGGAGGAGCATTATTTCAGCTCAGCACCCTCCCAACACATGAAAAATGAAGGTCCAGAAAAACCTGGCAGACAATCCCTGCCAGAAAAACAATGAGAGATTTGAGGTTATCAACGAGATGCTGAGATGTGCATACAGCTCTTTTCCTGTGGGGCAGCCAGAATTTTGGACAGCTGTACCCTGCCAACAGGGATGGGAGCCGGGTTCACCCGGAGAGCAGGCATTTGCCAAAATGAACAAAAGCAGCTCATGCCAGAACTGGGAACAAACCTCTGCTGTCTGAGGAGGAAACCTGTGGCTTAGCCATTAGATCATGCTGTTTTTCATACAAAAAGGCTTAATTTTTTCCATTTAGTGAGCAGAAAATGGTAAAACTCACCTATGAGATTAAAAAAATAGGCAGCTCTTTAAACTTAGGGCAACATGAGACCTTGAGATGAGAAAGCATGAAAAAACACATTACTGGCTCACAGCTTTTAATATTGGCCTTTTAAAGCGAATTGCTGTAGTAAGCCTTGCTTTCTTCAGTGACTAACTTTTTTTGGTCATGGTCACAATTACTTCTCAAACTGCCTAGCACTGGTATCTCACAAAGGTAACATCCTGTTAGTAACATTCATGTGCATGTACAGAACAAGGAAGATTACTAAAACCCAGAAATCAACTACCCCCAGCCAGCCCATCTCACCCCCACCCTCCAGATGTTGTCTCCCGGCTCTCCAACCCAGGACTCCCATCTACAGGCACCAATTGCACCAAATGTTTACAGCTTACCTTATTACCCTTACAAGATCATGGAAAGCCTTGTCAACATTTAGAGGGGGGTCCTTGGCACTAGTTTCTATATACGGAATCTGAAGGAGAGAAGTGTACCACAAAAGAGGTAACTATCAGCTTATATGTTGGAAACAAACCAGTTTCAGAATAAAAAATACTCTACAGGATGGAGAAATAGGGTGTCTAAGATACCAGAGAAGTAGCTTCACACTATCATAATCTGGGTCTAGTCCTTTTTAGAGGAAAAACTGAGGCTGTCTTTTGGGCCGTACCTGTAAACAAAATGTTGTCATGACATTGTTGTCAACATCTTTATTCTTAAAGAAAGCTTGGATCTAGGGAAGAGTGATCACAAGACTCCACGTAGCCAGATGTTCTCTCTTCCTAGGCTGTGTTTGTAGACACAGCAATTGCTGACGGTGATTGAAAGATGAGCACTTGCCAAAAATTCTTGTTTGCCACATCTTATTAGGACAGCGGCATGAATATTTCATGACTAAAATTCCCCTTTGGTGTAAAATGATCTTCTTCAAAGTCTAACAAACAGATGGAGCCTCCTAGAGAGCGCTTGTCCAGCATGCTGGCAGATTGATAAAACTGCCCTCTTACGAAGCATTTACATGCACATCCTTTTCCAAAGTGTGTACATACTAATGGGTGTAATGTGTTGAGCTGTAGTTTCAGTGTACTGGCTCTTACAGCAGTGAGTTTTCTTGGGGAGGGGAGGGAATGAATCTGCCCTGCCAAACTCTCATCATGCCTTGTTTAGAAACACAGAGCAGTTTGCCATCTAAGCACAGCAAGCTGCCAAAAGGTCTCAGGCTTGTTTGCTTTTACCTTTACCTTTTCATTAAGCACCTCCTACGGGAGATGTTGCCTCCCTCTGGGTATTCAAGACTTCTGGAATTTAGAGGTGATTAGTGAAGTATCGTGTGATCTACACCAATCCAAGAGCAACTTCTCAGGCTAAACTAGTGTGAATAATGCAGAGCTAGGATGGTGGGCCAGATTTATATAGTCTTCAGAACCCTTTAACTTGATTATCTTTAACAAGTTTATTTCACGTGGGCACCCGGATATACTTCCTAACTTCTGACTCTGCTTTTTCAGTCTGAGAGGTTGTGCTTTCTTCCCTCATTTTGCACATTCACATTTCTCACTGTTTGCAGACAGCTTGTATACATGACTCTGTGACAGCCACAGATTTGCTGTAGCCTGACATGCAGTAGAGCTTCTAGTTCCAGTAACGAACTGACCCTACCCTGAAGGAACTCTATACCTACTGCTCTGTGGTAGACGAAAACGCAATTGCGAATGTTCAATTCTAAGAAAAATACTTTAATTCAGCTCCATATAAGCAGGTAATTGAATTTTGAATGCCTGTAATGGTACTTAAAACAAGCAATTAAACAATTTTACAGACTTACATTATGTTTTGTTGCCATTTCTCTTCCCTGTTCTCTTGTAATTTTCCGTAAATGCATTAGATCAACTTTGTTTGCCACCAAAATCATTGGAAAGGACTCCCTGGAAAAAAAGAAAATGAAACAGTTATTAGGAGGCTACAATACAAAATACTAAGTCTAAGTTTCACTTTCTAATACTGACACCAAGCATTTTCAGCTACAGATGTACCATGTAATTATAAAGAAATATAAGGATAGATCATACAAACATACATCAGCCCCTAGACTGAACTACTATGCACGTTCATAAAAACTTACCTTGACAACATGCACACATCCACCCTTCACAGGGATTTCAAGAGCTTATTAAATGCCATCATAATGCTGAGTGATGGAGTGAACTACAGAGCTAGTCTACCACTATAAAAGGAAATTAACAGAGGCATGGAAGCAAATCTTGAACAAAGAAACAGGACTCTTTTATAACAGTTAAGGCATCTCAATAACAGCACACCTTACAGCTGCTCATCATTGCAAGGTTAAAAAAAAAAAAAAAGTCAGAGGAATTGGTGTCAGTTCATGTCCTGTAGCACAATGCTTATCCACTGAAAGCAACTGGAGGGGAAGAAAAGACAGACTCAGAATTCACACTTGGGGAGACATCAAATTGGGAAGAAAATGATAGGGCAATGACTGTAATTACCCCAAGACCACCAGTGGTAGCTGGGAGGAGGCTGTTCTGGGAGCAAGAACCCAGTCTTGCTACATCTCCAGATGCTATTATCTACTATTTTCTGCTTCTCATCATAGAGCAAAAGCCTGATGAACAACAGTTCTTCTGTACCAAAACCATCTTGCTCAGTATTTCTTTAACTCAGTACTTCTTTAACTTTACCAGGCATGTAAGTGATTGTCTTCAGACACTACAAGGGAAGAGTTGAGCGAGGCTTTCCTGACAAGGCATGTGGATGATGGTAAAGGTCTGTGTAGCTCCAGGGATTACATTGAGCCAGATCATGCTACAAGAGGTGCTGGCAGCATGGCTCCTTCCTGCTCCACCTCCCATATGAGAGCCTCTCCTCCAGCTGCATTACGTAGAGCAAAGCTGTGCTGCACAGCCTTTATCCGCTGCTATGAAGGAAGAGGTAACTGCCAATAACTGATGTTATTGTTAATTACTCTCTTACTGTTAACTTTAAACCCTCCTAAAATGATTCCAGTGTTCTCTGCTGTAACGGAGCTGATTTTATTAGAATAAGGAGCAGCTGGCTGCACTCACTGTTGTATAAAAGATTTCCCTGGATTTTCAAACAGAGTTTGTGTCATTTTTCATTGAGATGATAAGGGCTCCATCTTCTCCCTGGCATGTTGCCCATTGCTCTGGCTGGAAATGCACTGTACTGTACTCTGCATTTTAAATGGATCTTACAGTTATTGATTCTGATAATGTGCATTTGATTTAACATTTACACCTGAGCACTGATACACCTTGACTCTGTCTATTCCGGAGCAAAACACTTGCTTGGATTATTTGATTCCTTTTGGCTTGTGGCACACTGATAAGAGAAGGATTACATTTGGACAACATCTCATTTGCCTTGTTTACATTGGGCATAAAACTCTGCGGGGACTTTGCTGTGAATTGTGTGACTGTTTTTTGGACAAGCTGCTACAGTTGGAAGCTTTATTGTAATTAAGGTTATGAAGAGAAAAGGGACAGAGGTTTTAAGCAGTAGCCTGCAATTGCTTTAGAGCTGGAGTCCTCAAAACTGACTGCTAGCTTGAAAACCTGGGCATTGGCCTGGCAGGATGGTTTTTTTTATTTATGCTGTTCAGAAAAATCACTACAATAGGAACAATTTCTGCACGACAGGCATTATATACTCCAGCGTGGGGAAACACAAGCAGTTTCATGAGCCTGTTTCACTTCCTGGTTCTCACATGCTGCTGCTTGTTTGTACGGCATAAGGAGGGCTAGAAGTTTCAGTCCAAAGCAAAACAATGAACACTGCATCCTATTTTCACAAAGCTAAGTTAGACAAAACCAACATCTGCTTGCGGCAGGTTACAGGAAACACTTTGCTGCCTTCCTCATCTTTCAGAAACAGGGTGAACTTGCCCTAAGCTAAGCTGGCAGTGAAGAAAACGCCATCATTATCTGAGAGGCAGGCTGAGTGACGTTTTTGTTCATTTAGATGAAATCAAAGGGTGGATTTTCCTCTACTTTCTACTCTCACGGGCTCTGTTCTGGATGCTTTACTGGAAGAGCTGTCAGCTGTGAACCTCACATGATATGCATCCACCCTTCCTGTGGGGAAGTTATTCAGAGCTGTGAAAGGAAGCCAGCAACAAGGTCCGAACCCTCTGGTGGCTTTTCTTGATGACTTCCATAATTAACAGCTATTATGAACGGAACAACTAAGTGTTTAAAAGCTGTAGACAAATAAGGGCTTAATTCACACTCCTGCAAAAGGACTCACCATCCCTTGAACTGGGAAGGAAAGAGGGAGTTATCTGAGAGATAAGGCCTTGGTAGCTTCCTTTAGGTCTGTCAGGATGGGTTTGCTCACCATAGCAATCCCTCAGTGCTAATTTCACCCACATGTACACAGGGAGTGGAGCAGCAGACCAGTCTTGCTTTCCCCCCCGCCCTGCTGAGATGTTTCATTCATTGAAAACAGTTGCTACATAGCACAATGCATTAAGTGAATTTATCCCTTTTTGAGAAACACAGTTCCTCCCAGTCTGAGGCATTTTCCCTTCCAAGATATTTGTTCCAAGGCCCATATCGTGTAGAACCTTCTAAGGTTTGTCTGGATGACCAGGCACTCTGGTTGGAGCTTCTCTCTCCCAAAACCACTTCACTTCATTATAGGATTCCATCCATCAAACTTTTCCACATGAAAAGCAATCAGAAAGCTTATCAGAAAGCATATATCTTATCCCACATGCAGAATTACAAACCTACAAAGAGCACACAAGAAGTTGCCCTGAAACAAGCAGGAGGTCTCAGGGAGCTGAAGCCCCTCAGCATGGTCTGCAGCAGGGCTAGAGAGCGCCAGTAGTAGAGCACCCACCTGTCTTTGACTCTGAGGATCAGCTGGTGGAAACGGTCCACATGCTCAAAGCTGGCCTTGTCTGTCACAGAGTAGACTATAAGGAAACCATCTCCAGTCCTCATGTACTGCTCCCGCATCGCACTGAACTCCTCCTGGCCCGCCGTGTCCAGAACTAGGACAAAAGAGAAAGGTGTTTAGTTACTGAAACAGCAGCTGCTGTGCTGCATGGCCCTTCTGCCTCTTGCTGGACTTGGTCCTCCCAAAGGCTGCAAGATTCTGTGAAAGCAAGTTGGAGGAAGAAAGTGATAGAGAAGAGGCTATATGGACATTAGTTTCTTTCAAAGTATCACATACTACCCATGGAACGTGGGAACTGCTTCTCTGTCAAGACATGGCTCAAAGTGTCCTGCAGCCCAGTCCTCCAACCCTCTTCCTGCTCTCACTGATCCCTGCATGGAAAAGCAAAGAGCAAGTAAATGACAACTTAAATGTCAGGGACAACCCAGAGACTGTGGTGAAGCAGAGTTGGGAGATAACCTGGAGTGATAGCTGCATGCATCTTCCCTTTCTCACTGCCTGGATGTTATTTCTACACAGCTATGTGCTTTCAGAGCAAGATGGTACAGAGCAGGAAAACTGTTTTCACCCGTACAGCTGCAGAGTTAGCATCTACTGCCCACGAGTGACAAGGAAAGCCCTGGGCACTGGAGGATAGAGACAGTGTCAGGTGTGTACTGCTGACAGAGCAGCAGGGCTTGATGCGAGTTTTTCTAGTCCAAGCAGGCCTACAGTCCTAGCATGACACTCCCTGCAGGGTAAGTACTCCAGCTGCCCTCATTTCCAGATGAGGCTGGGATAAAGCCCACTTCACTGCCAGCATTACATGCTGAATCAGCAAGGGTAGCCATGTGGGGACATGCTCAACATGCTACACAGCACACCACAGTACTCTGTGTCTAGAGGAAAGGCAGCTGTGCTGGAGGAGGTACTTGGCAATGGGAGACCCCTTAAAACTCCTCAGTCGTATTCATTTGCCTCCCTTCACTTTGAAAACCTGAAGGGTAAAAAGAGCTTCCAGGCTCTTACAAAGAGCCCAAGGTTGGGGCTTGTTTGCTGAGTAGCTAGAACTTGCTGGAAAGTCACGAGTATCCTTTCACAGCTTTTTATCCCACTTCCCTCCCTTAAGTCTAGGAAACAAGGGTCTCAGCTCAAAGGCATCCAGGCTGTTTCTAAGGACTGCAGAAGAAAAGAGAACAGGAAGGAAAAAAAAAAAAAGAGAAGATAAAAGGAAGAAAAGAAAAACAACCCAAAGACATTCATGCACTGGTGAATTTCTACACCCTGAGCAGAAGAGCTACTATGGAAGAAGGCCAAGAATATGCGGCTGGAATGGAAGAGGAAATCAATCCTTCCTATCCACCCAACCTGTAAGGAGAGGTTGGGCTGCCCTCATCTGACTCCTGAACCAGATGGAAGCGATGGGAGCTGACTGCCAGCCCTACATACACTCCCTTCCCATCTTACACACACACACACACACACCCAGTGCGTGGAGGAGTGGGACAGCTTCTAGCAGTGGGCTGGGCTCTCCTGCCATTCCCCCCCTTCCTACCACTAAACACAAACAGGGCTGCTGTGTCAGCAGCCACTATTTACAGGGAATTCATTTGCAGCACTCTTGGAAAGGAGAACAAGTCCAGACAGCACTGAAAATGGCACTCTGGAAATGTAGGCAGGAAGACATGCAGCAGTAAAAGTCAATTTCCTATTCACGCAAACGTAAGGGTCATAGATTTGGCCAGAAGTCGTAACTGCTTCAGCTTCAGATGCGCTCTTCTTAAAGACAGCCCTCTATATCCTAACGGTTTTCACCATTTGTGTACTGCAGAAATCAGAGCAGAGAATGCAATTGGGATCCTTTTGTAGGGAGAACTCGGTCACATCCTGGAAACCATCAGCTCCAGAAGAGGGCTAGAGGCAAGCAACTTTGCCTCTAGCATAATACCGTGGCATAAAACCTTAAAGACTGTAATATGCTGAAATGGGAAAGCAGCAAGCAGAAATCTTAGGAAGGTGGAACTGGGAAGGTGATTTGGCTGGCTTCCCAACAGGGTGAGGAGATTTAGGACTTAGCTAGCATGCTTCCTCTTAAAATCCTAGTTTCTGCAAACAGGATGCCAGGAGACTTAGAAATAATCATAAGGTGGTAGAAAAGAATTGTGAGCTCTCTTCCCTTGGTACTCTTTAAAATCAGCACTCGCTACTCTGATTGTCAGTTGCCACCCTGGCAACACATAAAAGCCAAAGTGGAAATAAGACTGGAGGAAAGCACAGCGGGTTTCTCCTGCCTCGTTCTTCCGAGAACTGAAATCAAATTCATGGACTGTGCAGTGCAGAGAGGGCCTTCCGACAGCAGGTTTGGTTTAGTTTCCACAAACTTCACTGAAGAGGAAGGAAGGAAGGAGAAACTCTAATGAAAACATATGGGCGAGCAGTGAGAAGCCAACAACTGTCTGAGGTAGGAAAAGACATCCAAAGTAGGCAATGCCAAAGTCTAATTACAGAGCTTTAATGCAAATCGGCTAGAGAATAAACTAAGAGCAATCAGCCTTCAGAGCCCAGCATGAGGTCTCTTGCTCTGTGAGTGAAAGGTTGCTAAGCAAAGAGATAGCCTTTTCTGCTTTCCACCTGTAATTAACTCTACGTTAATCCTTAGAGCTTTACACACCATTTCCCTGTGAGTTCTGATGGGCTGGACAAGAGCATGGCTGCTCAGAGAAAGCACATCTGAGTGAAAAGCCCAAAATAGAAGCACTCAGTGCTTCCAGGTATAGATGTTTTCTGTGTTGCAAATCTCTATAACTGAGAGTGCTGTGAGTGCCCATCCAGAGATCCTGGCATGTAAATCTAAGCCAAGGGCAGAGACATACCGACTATGAAATTCAAGCCATGACACTACTTTTCCTAAAGCTTCCACTGGATTTACCTCAGATTAAAAAATAGCATTCCCAGCCTTGAGGCAACTCAGATCTGGTTGTGCAGAAGAGTTCCTCTTTTTCCACACCAAGGTAACACTCCCTCCTGTGTCTTTACCTGTACACTGCTGGGCAATTAGCCAACATGAGAGTTCCTCCACTGCCTCACCAAAGGGGCCAAAGATGACAAGACAGGCACTTAAAGCACATTAAATCTTTTTCCTGTCTTCCACTCAAAAAAAAAAAAAATATATATATATATACTAGTGGCATCCACACATAGCTGTGGCCAGACCTGAAAGCAGCTCTCAGAACACCTTGTATTCTAGAAAGGTGGTTGTGCACCACACAGCTCAGGGACAGGACAGTTCTTCATGCCCACACTGATTTCCTGCTCAGAAAGGCAAGTACAATGTGCATGACCTGATTTTTGCAAGCAGTCCCTTCAACTACTTACACATAGCATACGTGCAAACCTTTAAGGGGTTGGATGGGTCTGCAGGCAGACAGGAGCCAGGGAAAGGAGCAGCAGCAAGAAGTCTGACTCCAGGCATTTTCTGCCTTTTCAGCAACTTAATGCAAAATACAGAAAAAGTCTCTGGAGCAAAGAGCAGAACTAGGAATGTGGCACCATCAGGGGAATGCTGTCATCATGGGCTACAGAGCCAGACTCTTCTTGGCACTTCTCTCCGAGTCTTGATTTTCTCTTTGCACAGCAGCTCTGCTTCCAAAGGTGGGGCCAGAGAGAATCTCCATTTCCAGCTATTCTGTGGCTTGGTAACTCTGGTCAAGGGAAAACTTAACTTGAACTGACAAGACAAACCTAACAGTTTCAGGCTGAAGAAAGCCATGTCCAATTTTCACCCTTCCATCAGCAGTAGTCTGGTAGAGGGCAGTCCTCAGGGATATTTGGTTTAGCTGAGAAATTGGTATCTTGGGTGCTGAGCAGACAGCTTGTATGTTGTATTCCTGCACCCCAAATCACCCTGCAGAGATATGGAAGGTGGTGCCACAAGCAAGGAGAAGCAAAGTGCTCTGCTTGGTCTCTCCGATTGTCAATGGTCTGCTGAGATACAGCCACACTGCCCCTGGTGTGAGAACCTTCCACAGGGTTAAACCTGTGACGGGAAACACTGGGGCTCTCATAAGCCCTTCTTCTGTGCCCTAAATACACAGATGTTATAACATGGAAAACCCGAGTACTTGAATTCTTTCCCTTTCTTTAAGGAAAGAGAAAAGGGGAGCCTTCAAAAGAAAGGCTGCCACATCAACATACAGAATAAAGATGGGAGCCCTTAAAGGGATTCTTTCTCTAACAAAGGCCAAGTATTCAAAAACCTTGTGTTTTCCATGTTGCAACATCAAAATTTTCCTGGCAGGAAAAAAAAAAAATCCCCACAATCCAAGACAAAAAGCCCTCTTTCAAGGTTGCAAAATCTAAGCAATCGAGGGAGGAAAAATACTGTATACACAAATAAGAGAATGAAAGCACAAACTTTACTTGAATTTTAATTCTTTCAATGACATTACCCAAAGTTTAAAGAAATAAAACAAGCGAGCTGCAAAGCAACCATTCTGCCTGCAAGTCTAAAGTGACCTCTGCTCTCTCTCTGGCCTCATGGCTGAATTGTTCCCAAGCTTCCCAAAGAGAAAAGCAGACAGCCTGTCCAGAGATGACTAGCAGCAAAAACGCTCTGCAAAAAGGAATGCATGGGTGACATGGGTGGAGAGAGCAGAAAGAGAACCCAGGGAAAAGAACAGAGCTTGCTGCTATTCCATGGGGATGCACACCAGGTCCAGCCTAATGCAAGAACACACAGGGATTGAGATAGGGACTTGTATAAAGAGAAAGGGGAGGAAGAAAAAAAAAAAAAAAAAAGGAAAAAAGAGAAAACTAAAGATAAGTAGTAGTAAGACAACTTGTACTCAGTGGGAATTTCATCTTAATGATTCTGGTGGAAGGAAAGAGGAGAAAGAGACCACAATCACCCAGTACACAGGCACAATTCCTTTCTCTGCTGCTATCAACTGGCACAGCTAAGGGTTTAGCCCAATTCATCACCATGCCCAAGCCATCTATCTGTAGCCATCACTTCCTCTCCTCATCACCACCTTTTTACCTGCATGTTGTTTATGAACTACAAGGAATCTGGAACCATTGGGAATTTTTTCCTGTACTGATACTCCACTTTTGGTTTCATGCCCAGATGAATAATTCCTGATTGGCACTTCACAGCCACATCAAAAGAATCCTCTGCTAAGTCAGCCTGCACACAGAAGGGAGCATACCAAATTAATGATAGCAACTCAACTGGAGCAACACCTAATCAAAGCATATTAACCCTGGTCCCCACTTAATTCTGACCTGATGCTTCTACACGGCACCTGCATGCGGATGCATTTAACCAAGAACATCACCGTGCTGATTTCAGTATGAACAGCAGGGAATAAATGAGGATAACACATGCAGAGGAAATTAGAGGCTGATCTCAAAGCCTTGTGGGAGATGCAGAAATCTAAAAACAAGGGCTAACCACAAACTGCCTGTACATCTCTTACACAAGTCAAGTGCCTTGTTCCACTCTATGGCACTTGTCCTCCAAATACTGAATCGATGGTCCCAGAAAACTGATGTTAAGGCCACCAATCAAGTATGTCTGCACTCAGCAGCCAAGTTGGACTTGAATACACCAAGTACAGGTCACTCAGTGTTCTGGGAGGCATGAAGTGATCACAGATTCTTCTCACTCAAGAGCATATGGACAGATACCCATCTATGCCAGAGAATGGTCTGTATGTTTTGTTGTTTTGTTTTTTTATTTATTATGTTGTTGGATGCCAATATATATATATATTTAATATATTTATATATATATATTTTAATCAACTATTTCTACAAACTTAGAAACTTATAGTACTCCTCACACTATGCCCTCACTAGGCAGTCCAGATTTTTTTTCTTGAATGAAAAAATCCAAGTGTTCAGTGAAAGATGCCTGGAAGGCTGTTTCAGTCAATACCAATGTGTACAGTAGCTGATACCAAAAGAACAGAACATGAGGAATACCAGAGAAAATAAAGGTAGCTAATTTTAAAGGGTTGGATTAGGGACTAAAGATATATACATGAGAGATTTAATTTATAGCAGGATCTTTTTATTTACTTATTTTTTTTTAAAGCAACACTAGCATTTAAAAAACAAAGTTACACAAGTACATTATGGGATGGTCAACTGAGAGCAGGTATCTGATGCAAATAACATCATGAGACATACTTGCAAGGGAATATTTGTGAAGTAGATGTCCATCAGTGACCAACTGCTGACATGTAAATGAGCAAATGTTGGCAAGATTAAGGTATACTAAAAAAAAAAAAATACTGAGTTAAGGCTGTTCTTTAACACCTTGGAGGTCATGGGGGCCATCTGTGCTCAAAAAATTGCATCTGATAAACCCTTAAAAGTACAACTAAGATCTCAACTAGACCAAATTTATGGCCCTCAGAGTAAGTTGCGTAACCCTCCATGTTCCACCACTGATGCCAATCTCCTGCTTTTCTGTCCCCATACACCCATTTTTCATATGTTAAGACAACAGTCATCTTGAATGTTTTCATGGTAAGACTGTTGAGGGAGGAGCCTGCTGCAAGTCAGCTTAAATTTGGTTCAGTGCACTTGGGTAACTAAGGCACAAAATATTTGCTTACTTCATGCACAACCTAATTATTATATAAAGCCAAACAAAACTTTTAGCATTTTGATAGCAAGACTGCCCTTAGAGCTCATCTGTCTTATGCAGCACAAACTGAAAGGTCACAGTTTTAGGTAAAAACACAGCTTCTTCCTCACCTGCAGAATCAAATGGGTGAATGTGTTTTTTTGTTCTGTGGTTGTGGTTTTTTTTTTTCTTATTAAGAAAAAAAAAAAAGGCAATTTTTCTTCAGAGAACTGAAAAACCGTGGTTACAGCAGCTCTCTAGGCTGCTACTCATATGTAAGTATATAGGTAACTAGATATGAGAACATCACGCCTGAAAGATGGGAGTTGAGAGACGTTACAATTCTTCCCTATCAGTGGATGAGATTGATTAAATGCTCTTTCTAGTTATAACCCTCATTCAGTTGCCCTCTTACCAGTATTTCCCAGGACGTAAGCTATCTACCAGAGATGCTTACCCCAAATGTCATTCTCAGCATGGTATAACCATGCATAGAAATGGCCTAAAGCTCCATGTTGTGGAGTTCACAGCTGGCAGAGCTGTGGGGTAGTCGTTTTTTGAAACACAGCCAGCTACAGCAATTCCCCATGCAAACAGCAGAGCAGACACTATACTAATAGGAAAGTCTAGAGTTTCTGAGCAAAACAACACAGCAGTTCAGCATTACCTATGAGAAGAAAGCATAGATTTAACTAAAAGTTATATGCTAGTTTCTTCCAGATAGCACTGTTGAAGCACATGGCATGCTCCCTAAAGCCTCTTTAGGTCAACTCTACTAGAGGAGGTCACCACAGTAGCTCACAGCCTGTCCATACAACCCTAATAAATCCTCATTGCTAAATGCAGAGGATTGAAATAGGTGCCCTTTGGTCATTCTGAAGACTGACAAGATAGTAGATGCAAGCAGCCTGGAAACCACCACTCAAGACAATCTAGTGGTTTTCACACTCCTTCAAGAAACAGCTCTGTGCAGAACTGGAACTAACACAGACAGAAGTAGAAGCTTTTCTGGAGATCAGCTGCAGACCACACGCTACTGTTCGCAGGACAGCTTGTAATAAATTCCCTGGCAGCCCACAGCACAGGAGGAACATAGAAGTACAATACGCTGTGGAAAATACTGAGGTCTATCTGTTCCCATGTTTAGCAAGAAAAGAAAGGGGACCACAAGAATGGCTTGCTCACCATCAAGAATTGCCCATTGCCCGTCTATTTCTGTGTGCTTCAGGTAGGAATCTTCAATGGTTGGGTCATAGTCTGGCACAAAAATCTTCTGGAAGAACTGAATGGTGAGAGCACTCTTCCCCACGCCGCCATCTCCAACCACCACCAGCTTGTATGTGGGGAGGTTTTCACTGGGAACAGCGCTGGTAGCCATGCTTCCACTGTGCTAAACCTGCTGGAGAAAGAGACCATCTCTGATTACTTGTTAGTGAAAAACAAGAGCAATGTGCACCAGGCAACTCTGACCAGGTGCCTAAGAAGTGAGGAAGAGCTCCACAGCTGGGAACCAGGGGTTCTCCCCTCCATGCCAGCACTCAAAGTCTTTCTGGCCCACAGCACAGTGTGTGCCCTCCCAACAGCTCCCTCACATCCTAGGCCCATCACTTCCATGCGCAGATAGCATCCCAGCTGCAGCTCATTTACACAGGTCCCAGTTGATAATGCTGGCTAATTGTCATCAAACACATGTCCTGCTGGCAGACAACACACTTAACTGCTTTCCTCTCTCTCAGCCTCAAGCCTGAGAAATGAAAACCAAGAAACACACACAGAGGGCAGTAGGCCAGGAACTACAGGTGTTTTTTGTTTTGCTCTTTTGGAAAAAAGCTGCCCTGGCAGGAAGGCTGGTTTTGTGGCTGTGACACAGCCATGAGAGTCAAGCGATGATTTTCCCCTTGTGTGTGGCCTGTCCCCCAAGGTGACAGCAGAAAATTTGATTTTTTAAGAGACAAAACAAAGTCACTGGGTGCAACCTGACAATAGCTCATGTGGGTGCAAAGAGGCTGTGCTGGAGGGAGTGCTTCACACTGCCATAAACCATCAGCATCCTGACTGGCATCCACATTAAGCTATCAAAAGCTTGTTGGAGGTTCTCATTAACCATAGGGATTTTTCTCAACTAAGAGCACTTCCTAGCTTTGCTGGGAATCCTGGCTGGACATGCTACTCACAGCAGGTGGGTTGGAACTAGATGATCTTGAAAATTCCCTCCAACCTAAGCCATTCTATGATTATTGCCCTACAGGTTTAGTCTTTGCTTTCTCTAGTTCTGTTCTCCCAAACCACTATTTCAGTTTATTGCAGATTATTGAACCATAAAGGCATTTCTCACTTACAGTGCTTGGGAGTCCTGCGTTCCTTATTATGTAGCAAAGATCCTACCCTTCAACAAAGAGCTTTTCACAGCTCTGCTAACCAGCTTCTCACCCACCACTACACACTCACTTTCCCATGCATGCAGGCAAACACATGAAAGGAGGCAAAATAAAATCAGATGTGAATATTCAAATTTGAGTTTGTTTTAGTTATGGGAAAAAAGATTCTCAGGCCAAAGCAGCCTGTAGAATCCAAGCTGTAATAAAAAATGTATTCCCTGAAATATTTGGTGTCAGCAAGTGACCCCTAAGTGTGCTATGAGAATGCTGTTCAAGTCATAGCAATGCTAAAAGACAGCGTAAAGATAATGCGAATGATTCACTATACTGTGTATATGCATTTTTGCCTGCAAGCAGGCTTAAGAACAAGGTTTATTTATTTATTTTTAAATGAGGGAGTCTTCCCTCCTCCTTTCTGCCCAATATTACATTAGGTATGATAAAGTACAGCTTGTGTCAGGGGAGCTTCTGAAAATACAGAATAACTTGCCATACGCATAAGCTCTATGTTGGTACAAGTAGAGTGCCTTGACCTCTAACTAAGGTATGTAATAGACTTCTTCTGGGACCAAATGTATAGGAACCATCCTAAATTTTCCTCTAAAAACAAAGCCCTCTTGAAAAGAATAGGGGTAACCACAGAGGTGAGATCGCTGGGGCTGGTGGAAGCTGCAAAGGCTTCTTGTCAAACGGTTGACACAAGCCAACGTTTTCAGAGTAAGGAGAAACACAACCAAGCCAGCTTGTGTCTAAATTGTCTGGAAAAATTCTTGAAAACAGCATTTCCACATTTAGCAACAGCAGGTATATGGAGAAAAGGGGATGAAACACAGCTCTGTTCTCACCCACTCTGATTTCAACTCCTCAGTACAATCCTAAGGGAAAGTTTCTTACCTCTGTTTTACTGAGAATAAGCATTTTTCTCATGTTTACAAGATCACACTATCAACAGGCAGCATGCTTGGTTTGCAGGAACCTACCAATTTCAACCAGCTCTCTCATGCTGGCTCGCAAGATCAAGCTCTATTTCAGCATTATCATGCTAGAGTCAGAAGATCCTTAGAGGCTCCTTTGAACTAAGACTCTGTCTAAAAGCTATCCTCAATCACTTACCAACACATTTGACAACAATTTTCTTGCTTTGCCTGCGGCCGCAGCTTCACCCTTGCTTTATTTACACTGGAGTGCCCAGGAGTCAGCTACCCCGTGCGTCTCCAACGTGCTGTATAAAAGACCGATTGTTGCTCACAATGCAGAGGACAGGACACAGATGTGAAAACCACACTTGGTTTGTGCACAGTTTTGACCTCCTCACAAAACCGCAAGCTACTGCTCAGCAGCATTTAGTACCAGCCCCTTTAACTCCCTCCTGAGAAGCCTTGAGCTTATCTTGCGTGGAACACTTCCCAAAGTACTAACATAATATTTAGCCCATTGCACAAACTGACTGTCCAACATGTAAAAAGATCAGTGTTTACTTGCAGTTATTTCGTTATACCATATGTTTGAGTTCCAGACTGAGCAACATATAGCCTGCAGAGAACCAACCAGAATATAACTGGGAAAATAAAATTAATTTAAAAAAAATTAAAAAAAAAAAAATCAGGCACTGTAAGCTAGTTTGTTGAGTACAAAAACTGTATTTAGGTGATGTCAGCATGAATGGATAAAACCTTCTATCCTAGTGTCAAAAGGCAGCGCATGAATGTTTCTGCATGGGTGTTTCTACTGTGTCAGCATCCACCAGCAGCGGTGGGGCCCCAGCATGCTGCCCAGATGTGCCATCCTCAGCACACTGCTGAAAGTCCCCTGAGGCAATGACAGCCAAACTGCCCGAATCACTCGAGTATTTCCTAAGGAGTGTCCTTGTGCACTCTAGACATGAATGCGTGTTCTGGGTTCAAAGCCAGACAGTCACGTGTTTCAACAGACGCCAGAAATGTTCATGAAAAAGTTTCCATCTCAGAAGAGAAAGCAGCGCTCCCAAACCTACCAGCACATAATGCAAACCTCCAAAATCCAAGTACTTCCACATCCCTACACCTCCACCTGCCTTGACAATCAAAGCAAGAAGACAGATCATGTCTTGATGAGATTATAATCTCAACCATCTAATAAATCAACCTTTGAAAACAACATATGTCACCTCCTGGAAAGCATTAACCACTTACAAAGGTGTGCAGAGCTTCACACTGGCTGGTTACATTGCCATGGGCAAGTGCACAAGAATTGGGCTGATTTTCATATGTTTTTGGCAGGAGTACTGACACAGCCCTTCTCAGAAGGGAGCAAGGAGGAATGTATTTGCTGTAGATTTGATTGAGAAAAACAAAACAGACATTTTTTATCTATTGTCTGAATACAAAGCAGCATGTGGTAATACGCTAATAAGCTGTGATGATAATCATCTTACAATTTATACAGCTGTTTATTTTGAAGCAGCCAAGGGAACGATGCATACCCTATGCAATAGACAGACTCTGGCAGAGCTCTGGTTAAGTCACTGCTTGGAAGCAGATTTATGCATCCCCCCTCCACACATGCTGGTAAGATCTGTGTCCTGACAGCACAAACCCCTAATGCTGAGACAGAGACATGGCACTTCTAGCAAGGGGAAGGAAAAACAGTGGTGCATCATTGCCACTGAGGTTGAGCACTCCTTGGCAAGAAGGATTTAAAGTACAGAGGCAGAGCAAATGGATTAAAACCCCATTTATCTGTCTGGACATGGGTGGAGTGGAAGGGGCTGAGAAATACACGAATGCTGATAATGGAGAAATTCAGCTTAGCTAATGCAACCAATGGGTCACCACACCATGGATGTGGTGCACATCACCATGGGGAAACTTGCCCTGAGTATAAATGAGGTAGATATCAGCTTGTGTAAGCCATTATAACTCATGCTGACTGGAGCAGAGGTGGGGCTCTGTGCCATAGCGAGACCTGCCCCAGATATGAGGCAGTTAATGTATGAGTACTCCTGCCCTGGCTCCAGCTCCACTCTCCCAGAGGCAGAGCTCCCAGGGCAAAGCCATCATCTCAGGTAAAGTGCTCAGAATCAAGCTCTGGATTCACAGCTGAGGTTATAGCAATTAAAGGCATCAGCTCCCTGACAGAAAAGCCCAGCATGACAGTGATTTATGGTCTCCATAGCAACGCATGACAAATTGCTTAATTCTGTTATGAAACCTCAAGCTGCAGTGGGGTCTGTGTGGGAGCGACCAGCTCCCTTCTCCTCACTACAGCTCCTCAAAAATGACAACTTTAGGGAGCTGCTAGAGCAATAGGCCAAGATTAGCTTATGCATACATATTTATGTTGATCAGCCTGTCCTCTAGCAAATTTGCCATTGCTAGTTTGCTTTGGTCCATGGATTGCTTTTCACATGTCTTGCCAGAGCTCTGCATACCTGAGGACACCAGCTCCACCTGAGGCCAAGGAAGCCACCAATGCTGCCAACTACTCCTACAGTTGCCATTAATAACTCTTCCCCTAGCCACAGCCTACTTGCTCACACCCTTTTACCCAGTCACTTCACAAGTGTTAGCGGCTGCCTGTGGTGCCTCTAGGGCTGAAACTCTGCAAGATCTGAACACTTCCCTCTCTGTTTCTCTTGCAGGCTGCTGGCTGCAGCCACACTGCTACCATGACACACCCAGAGATGTTAGCCAGGTACCAAAATAGTTCGGCTTTGCATCTTGGAGGCAATCCCTTGGACTGGAAGCTACTGAAAACCCTTGAAACATGGGATGTGCAATTTTTGGAGGGAGCTGTCTCCCTAGAGCCATGCTGAATGAACTTTTAGAAATTTCTCCCTCAAGTTGGTATGACTGCCTTCCAAACCTTTAAGAGCCAAAGGACCTGCAGGTGTACAAATAATCACTGACAGCTGTTACTTAATAAAGATGATTAACTCTTAGCCAGGCTTCCTTCAGCCTGTCAGTGTTCCTGCTTGGTTGATGCCTCCAAAAGGATACACAGAGCAAAAGTCTGACCACATGAAAGTCTCCAGTCGGAAATCAATATAGAAGAGACCAATTGTGTGGGAAGACAGAGTCTGACACCATTTAGTATTAAACTGTTTGAAACCCAAGTTTCAACTCCTGGAGGTTTTCTAAGGAGGTTTTTGCCAGGTGAGAGTGCTCTCAACTTCCTCAGCGTCCAGGATGTCTGATGGAGAGCAGAACCTGGCAAGACCTGTACAGGGAATTACAGGCATTTCCTTTTGGAACAGTGATCAAAGCATTATCATATTGCTATTCAAGAAGAGGAAAAAGAATAGTCATAAACATGTTGTTTGAAAATAAAATCCTCTGCTTTGCCACTGGTTGAATTTTGATTTGTGGGATGTAGCTGCAGACTTGAAAGTGGCCTCTTAAAATCTCCTCTGGTGCAAAAAGATGCATCCCAAAGGCCATGCTCCCTGAACTCCTCACTGATGTTCTATGCCAACCAGATCTCTCTTTCAACCCAAGATCACATCACCTCCCCCACTGCACAGATGCTGCTCAGATTTACTGTAAGAGAAAGAAAAAACTCACCAGGGGAGTAATGAAGCACTCGAGATTCACACAAAAGGCAGCTAAAGGCAGTAGCTGCCTGATGAATACATCGTGGTTATTTTAGGAAACATGGAATTATAGCCTGAACAAATAATAATGTAAAAAGCTACATCACTGGAAATTGCTTGGGTTTTAGGCAGCCCTTTCTGCTTTTCTCCCTCACAGTGCCCTGTAAATTCTCAGGCAGTAGCAAGGAGCTCTTGGAGCAGCACTGAGCTGCAACAGCTCTCCCTTGCTGAAGCTGGGCTTGGGGGTTCACTCATCTTTCCTTTTAAGCATGTGCTTGTTGTTGTTCTGATCTTTACTTAAATGCAGCATGGCACACATCAGTCATACTGACTAAAGTCACCAAAATAAACAGCAGCTCTTCCTCCATATCCCCGGCAACACTGTACATCTTCAGCAAGTTTCTTGTGGTAATTTAGTCCCTTTTTCACAAGATTTAACAAGATTTATCACCCTAATGAGTCTACAGTCAGATGTTGTGTCTCTTTAAATAGCTTTAAGACTGTAAAGGTCCGTGGTTAGATTTATATTACAACAAACAAAAACCCCACCCCACACTTAAGTCTAGAGTTGCAGCACCACGGCTATCAGTTTTGTAGGAAAATTCATGCAGGTTAGGAGAAAGCCATTCCTGCATCTCCAAGACCTGCATTAACACGACATGGTTTCCAGTCTACAGGTGTCCACCTGCTGTCGTTCCAGCCCTTTTGCCAATACATTAAATGAGAGCATCTCTTGACAAAGTACATGGCTCAGCTGCTTTTGCTCCCACTGCTTCCTTGCACATTCAGATCCAACATCCCTTTCCTTACTCATTTAATTCCAAAGCGCCTGGGAGGCATTATGGAATGACAGATTCCTCTCCAACTCTTGAAAATTCTTTGCTAGTGAGGCCAGTAACGCCTCTCTTATGTTATCATGGAAACGGTGAAGCTAACCTAAACATACTGTAGCAAAAAAAAAAAAATAAAAATCAGATAGTCAAGATGTTCCCCTGCCCTGCCCAGCCAGAGATAACAAGAACAAATTTGCAGTGGAGGAAGCAGCCTCGAATTCCAATAGCTGCCCTTCCTGCTAGCACAATCCCTGGAAATGGGCAACTTCCCTCTTACACATCCCAGCCTGCTGACACACCAATAAAAAGACCCCAAATTCACTACCCAGGGTGGTTTTGCTACTCTTCTGTACTGTGCAGCAAGGTTTCCATAGCAAACGCAGAACAGCACTGCTAAGTTTCTATACTGCCTGTACACGGCTTGCAGCAAGCAAGGTGATGCAACTGGGTAGGAATCCTGAGCAGCACCAAAAACTGCCAGCATGGAACATCCCTGCCGCTCCAAACTGCATTCCCCGTTGTGGTCTGCATCCCCAACAAAACAAGGGCTGCAACAAAGCCCCAACTGAACACCAGGCCACGCACCAAGCTCTGAGCAGCTCTATCACCACCTGCTGTGCTGTGACCTTCTGGGCATCATGCTGGGCATAGGGCAGGCATGGCTGAACCAACGCAAGCTTCATGGCACCTACAGTTGCTTCTGAGATGGTTTATGGAGTACATCTTATTCCAGTCACCCTTCTACAAATCAGTCGATGCATTTGGCTCCAAGTTTGTGTCCAGTCAGGCTCTATTGGGTATTTAATTTTTTTTTTTTTAACACATCTCTCTTGTTACTACCAGATGTCTTCTGGGATGTAAATGGCTTTTTAAAGACTCCCTTCCCTCCTGGCAAACACACTTTGTGTCTCTTTAGATAGCTTTAAGACTGTAAAAGTCCCTGGTTAACAGTACTTCCATGTGGGGATCCCAGGCTGATGCTGCCAGTCTTCTAGGGAGAGACCGGGGAAAATGAGAAGAGCGGTGGTCTCATTTACCTAAGGCTGCACCTTTCCATGAACCTGCCTGAGGGTATGCAGCGCTTCCACCTCCAGCATCCAAGCTCTGGCACCTCTTAGCCCTTTCTTGTGCAGCAGTCACCTCCCTGTTTGTATCCCTCTCATGCTCTGAGTGGCAAAGGCACACTCGATGCTCAGACATGAAGGAGGAACTAAGCAACCAGAAGCCAACTGCCCAAACCACCTTAAACAACAGAGTTTAGCCATGCCTGACTCAAGTCTTCCCTCTTGCTGAGCACATTTACCTTGCCAGTGCCTGAGAAGCATCCTGTGAGGATGCAGGGCACACACGAAGCCTGTTCCATCTACACTCAGTCTGAAGCCTCTGCCTCAAGCTTTAAGTCAATTTTCCGCTGTGTGGGAGGGTATATATGTACATTCATTAACACTTCCATTATGCCCTGCGGTTTGGCAGGTAGTGCTGCATTATGGATTTAAACAGTGCCAGCAAGCAAGTCTATAGCACTTCACTGGATTTGTGTCTTATGGAAAACTGTGCCTCCAGAGTGCTTTGAGCTCTCTTGAAGTACCGCGGATGAGCAGTGCTCCAATCACTGCTCTCTCTGTGCAATCACATCAGAACTCCACTTGCAACTTAAACATAATCCCCCTCAAAAATCAATTATTATTTGGATGAAAAAAAATTAAACCAAAACAAACAAGCAAAACAAAAAACCAAGAGCAGAATCTTCTGGAGCTAAAGGAAAAGGGAGAGGCACACCATCAGTTGTCATCACCACAACGCATCTTTCACTCGCAAACAATAACATCTTTTGCTTCTGCACTGTAGCTGCTTCTAGCATCCACATGGGGGAAACATGCCATGCCACACACAGCCAGACCCATGTCAGGAGTCAGCCTTGAGGGTACTCAGCCCTGCCAGAAGATGATGCCTTCTGTCCAGTCACTGGGCTGGAAGCAACACATCTCCAGAAACTGCAGAACAGACCTCCCATGGAACCACTGTCCTGGAGGGATGAGGAGAGCTACGTTCCCTCCATAGAGACCCAGAGAGCAAATGCACCATTCGGTATTAGCACCAGGGAACTTCTGATGGGAGGAGAAGAGAAAACATCAGTTAGATACTGACATCACCACATTTCTCATCATTTACTGGGGCTGGACACACATTTTTTTCCTCAAACTGTGAGTGCTTCTATGTGCAGCCAAGCATGCAGAGAAATTTCACAGCAACTAGCAGGAGCCATTTTTCCTTCTATCCACCATACAGCTGTGGTATAGCTGCAAAATCACAACAGTCAAGATAATGATATTCTCAAAAATCCTGGGACGCAGCACTGCGCTGCTCTGACTCACAGTAAAGTCCCATATAGCCACCTCTATGTCTGCAGAATACCACTTTTTTTTTTTTTTTTTTAAACACCGAGGCAAGAGAATGCCAGCCTTAGCCTTGGCAGCTCAAGTACGTCATGTTTTAAATATCAGGCTCACAGACAGAATGAGATTGGGTTTTGGCCCTTCTAGAGCTGCAGGATTCTCCCTAAGAGTCACTCATTCCACACAGGGGTCCTTCTCATATGCTTTGGTACATTCAAGGAGACTGGAGAAAAAAAGAATAAGTAAATACAGGACAAAACCAAAACTTGAACAGAAAGATAACTGGAGGTATCCTTACATTTTATCTTGACCCTGTGAGCTATAACGTAACACAAGATGGGTTGCCCTGTTGGTGTCTTGGTATGTTTCTGCATATAAAATTCTACTAAAAGCAGAGAAGCCTAGATAGAGGCAGCATGGATTGCAGCCACTTGGAAAAAAAAAAAAAGCTCCAAAGCGTTTAAGGGCTGGTAAGGGACACGATTACTTTCATCCTGCCACAGCATGTTTCAGTTTAACCACTGCATCTCTCAGCATTTTTGGTTCATACTCTTTTACCACACCAGCTTGGTACACACCCAGTCTTAGGAAGGAGAAATTTTATTTTGGGTCATCAGTTCCACCCACTGTGTCCCCCCCGCCCATAATGCACAAAGCTTTTGAAGTGCATCGGTCAGCCTGGGGTCAGCAGTGCTTGGGGTGCACTGTCTAAAGCGGCAGACCTCCACCCACTGCTGGTGCTCAGGAGCCCTCTGCCACGTTGGTTCAGCCTTGTCCCTTCCCACCTCTCAAGCTACACCCTTCCACCTCTTCACCAACCTTCCCAAGCCCACACCAACTCCCAATATTGCTACTTTCCCCTCCCAATCCAGAAACAGATGAGGCAATCTGACCTCTGAGCCAGAGAGCTGCTCCCAGTGTTTTGTGCAGCAAAAGGATTTATTCTGACACAGCACAAATCCAAACACATGCTTCCATACAGCCTACACCCGAAAATGTGATTTTTCTCCTTTGCTTTGACAACTTAACGCTTATTCCCATACCCTTGCGAGGCTGCTATGTAAACAACAGAGAGTGACTTGCTGTGCTCGGGGGGCCTTAGAAAAAGAATTGTATTATTCAGCTCTTCTGGACCCAATAAGTCACCCTCCTGAGGTTCAAAGAGTTTCTGAAGTCTGTAATTGAAAAATCCAAGGGAAAAAAAAAAAAATGGGTTGCTGGAGATCTTTACTAACACAGAAGTAGATTGAAACTGTTCTGTTATCTAATAATTCAAATCCCAGATGCTTAATTAGATAGACTTGCTATACTGTAAAAAAAAAAAAAAAAAAATTACACATCCCCTGAGCACATCTCACTGATTAACAGGAGAGACTTTGCACATTTCACATGCATTCAGTCAAAGCCAAACTTCTGATGATGGCCTTAACATTCAAGAGGTAAATTTCAAAACAAAATGTTCCTGCAGAGCAGAGGTGCTGCAGCACCATACCAGCATCTGTGCCATGTGGAGCACAAAGGAAATGATACTGGAGGTTCAGGTGAAGGGCTCTGCCTTGCATCTTCTCAGACCACACCAAACTCCTGAAAAGCAAATGGTCTGTTCAGCTCCTCGTGCCTGCACTGATGCCTGTTGGCAGATTAAATTTAAGAGCATCCACAGCACATGAAAGAAACGAGCCCCTCCCAGCATTCTGCCCCTGCACTACAAAGTATTTTCTGATGGGAGAACGGCAAGTACCATCCAAGTCTACCTCATAACTGTGGCTCTGCAGAGCCTTAATCTCACACTACAATTCCTCACCAGCTACCAACCAGGAGAAAGCGAAGCACGGTGTGCACAGGATGGGCTCAGGTGATACCTGTTACGCTTTCCAAAGGTGATTAGATCAGATACAGATACGTGGTTACAGAGGTACCTAACTGTGAGAGCTAAAAATCTCAGCAGTAAAGTTACTCTGCTGTTGCACAAAAGCAATTTTCTACAGCTTGGGGTTTTCCCAGAGCACTGGGGCATATCTGCCTCACCTCTACACTGTGAACTTGTTTCCACTTAAAGCCAGCAGCCATCAAACCAACTTTCAGCCTGCAGCTTTGCAGCAACCATTCCTGAGCCAAAGGGATTCCTGTGATGATTTCCCCTCTCTGGTCAATCACAGGTTCTTAATGACTATTCCTGGGATTGAGCACTTACTACTGAAGCACTTCCACAGCAGTCATACTTTATACGTAGATATTCCCCACCGGCAAGTCTTATACTTACACTGGTAGCGTTAGTACATCCATACCAAGCATGACACAAGACATCAGTTGTATGTTTTCTGAAAATCACAATCTTTACTGAATTACCAGCTGCCTGTGAAGACCGCTTGTGAGTTATTAGGATATGTTAAGTAAAGATGACAGACCGATAAGAATGCCTAAGCTTAAATTCCATCTGGATCCAGTCACTTTTTTTTCCCCCCCATTATCTACCTTTATAGAGACTTTCTGTGCCACAGCAACCAACTGCTAAAGGAGCTTTTATCACAGACTCACAATGTGTAATCATAAAGTTCCTAAATACTTTTAGCATCTGTGGGTGCCTAGAGACAGTAGCAGTGGGTGCTTTGGTAGTCCTTGAAGTGGGAAGGACAATTAAAAAAAAAAAAAATAGGGTTCCCACTGCACCAGTGTGCATTAACATTCTTTTAAGTTGGCTTGGATGGGCCTTTATTCAGCTACTGCTTATCAGATTTACCACTGCTTCCAGCAATGCAAATAACAGATGCCTATTCAAAAGCTTTAACTCTTCTTAAAAGTACTGCAAGAAACTTAAACATTTGGGAACTGATATGACAGATTTTTAAAAAGTGAAGCAAAAAGCCTACTAAATTGGAAGATTTCACTTTAATGGTTATTTGCTACTAGCTTAGTGTGGCCTGAGACACACAGAGACATGCCACCACTGACTGTCACTGTGACTTTCCATTGGAGGAGCAGCTCAGTAGCTCCAGCCCCAGCTCTGCAACTCACATTCAAGGGCAGGGAAGCTGACAGCACTGAGCACTTCCAGGGTTCTAGGAGAGCACTTCACTGTAACCAGCACCAAGTACAAAGAGGGGCCCTGAACAAAGCACTGCATGGCTTACAGCTGACTTCAGCTTGCTCCATAAATCCTCTAGATGTTTCACAAAACTGTTACTTAACTCCTGTTGCCTTCAGCCTCACAAAAGCATTAGCATAGCTCCCCATGACTCATTTTTTTTTTTCTTCTTTTTAAATATAGCAACCTATAAATGTAGATACATTCTGAGAAATAAAACTCATTGTTACTGTTCACCATGCAACTCCCCTAAAATAGAATTCCTTCTGCCAACTTTACAAGTTTCTTTTCCCCAAACAAAACACTTTGGTGCCCCTCGCAAGGCCAAGTCAGAAAGAAGGCAGCCAGAGAGTCCAAGGACATGGCACAGTGGCAGAAGCTCTGGAGCCAGTGACTGGGCAGAAGGCTCTGTGACCAGTCCAGCCACTTACATCAGCTCTATCCTAAATGGGACATCAGCAGAGTTGGCTCTGGGCCCAGGAAAAGCAGGTATTTGCCCAGAGGAAAAGAGTTTCAATAGCTGTGATGTGCCAGCATCAGGGAAGCCAGGTTTGCTAAAGAAGCAATGGCAGCATATCTAGCTAGAGGATATTCCTCACCTTTCCTCAGACTTACATCATCATGAATCTGTCTTGTCCCCTCCTCACCAGGCTTGACATTTCCTCCTTGGAAGAGCCCAATCTCACCTTTTCCAGGTGAGGAAATAAACTAAAATAACTTAGAAGCATTGAGGAAGAATCTAATGGATAGACTACGGAGCAGAGCTTGATGGTTTTCACTAGTATTGAGAGGCAGTCTCAGTGCCCTCCTGCCTGTCCTGCTGCAGTCCTCCTTGCACAATTCCGTGTGCAGTGTCTTGCTTTATTGAACACTTCAGTTCCCTAGCTGTAGAAGCAAGATAAGTAGTAGGTGTCCATCCCATAGGTATGTTGCAAAATAAATATGCTTTACATTATTAACGTTCCAGGAATACTTTAAAAAATTGCACCACAAGTACTAAAAGTAATCTACCACTGCTAAAAAGAAACCTAATTTGCCTTCAATCTTAAAGTCTTAACTATGCAAACACATATGCCAGACTACAGAAGACTATTTTCTTAGTTTATCTGTTTCTTCTGATAACTGTGTTTGGCCTGGTGACTCAAACTGCTCCAATCACATGCAGTTTGAATTCAGTGCCCCAAACAGTGTCTCAAGAAACACATGGTTTACTCTGTCTACAGCCATGGCCAAGGTATCTGCCATCCTCCTCACATTCCTAATCGACACAGCAGAAAATATATACGTGCATATCCATCCATGCTTCCATCAGGTGATGGAAGAATAGACATTTTCACAACTTGGATTTCTCTAGTAAGATTGATTACCCATGAGAATCTACTTTCCCACAGTGTTTTTCTAATCTTTCTTCAACCTCCTCAGTTAATATCTGAAGTAAGTAGAGTGGAAGAGCTGCCATACCTGTCCTAGAAATTGACATTTTAAAAACATGATAACAGAAGTCCTTTCTTAAAACTTTCAGGAATATGTGTAGCTTAGAAAGCCGACTCCTATTTAAAATAATGACTAAGCCTCTCAGGAATCAACTCCCAAAGTCACACAGGTAGTTCTGAATGTGTTACCCTTTTACAGTAATTATGCCATCACAGTTCCAGTCAGAAACTGATGAGTGTTACTAATATATGCCGATGAGTGAGCTTCTAAGTGAAAGATCTTGCTTTATTTACACTCCAGTAAATCACAATGCAAACCAAGACTTACTTTCACATACAAAAGCAATAGATTTGACCCTAGGACACACTTAGCAAGGTTAACCAATACCCAGGGAGCAGGTTTATGGGAAACTGGCTGCAAGCTGACCCAGTTCTAACTTTTTTTTTTTTTGCTGTAGACTATGAAAACTTGGAGTAAATGCTTGGTTTTCAGAAGCTTAACACCAGTCACTGCATCAAGCAGCAAACCTAATGAGAGGCAGATGCACAGTCACAGGTATTTAGCTGCAAGAATTTCAGATCTTACTCTATCAATACAAAGGCAGTCTGTGACAGAGAAAACACTGGGAGACAGGTTTCCCATCTCTTCTGCTAGCTCTGTCCAATGGACTGCTCCCTCTGATGAAGCCTATGCACCTGCTACTGCATTAACTACCACTTGTTTCTGAAGCAGTAAAGCTGGCAAGAGGGTCAGCAGTAAGTACTACAGCAAACTACTCAAATAGATAAATATTGCTAACTTCCCTCAAACCTGCCCCCACCTCTTCCCTCAGTCATTACTCCAGCAGATATTTTTGTAAATTATTTCATCATCTAAGAGCAGGTGGCCAGTTTGTCATATCTCTATGACAGATTTCCATATGTATTACTCCTCCACTGGCATTTTCTCATGCATACATGCATGGATCAGCAATTGCTCCACTACATTTTCAAAAGAGAATAAGAGTCATAAATCTCAAAAAAAAAAAAGTATGCCAAGAAATTCAGCATCCTAAGCTACAGCTGTTCATTCCTCCCCTCTGTTCAGAAAAAAAAGCCACTTATTCCTTACTGCAGATGTTACGAAGTTGATGGACTTGCTTTGGATGTACATTAGATACCAGCATTCAGGACTTGACCCACTGGACCACTGGACATTCATCCCCAAGCAGAAAAATCCAGTGACATTCAAATAGGACAAGCAGTCTACACTCTCCTCCCACTGACTATCTTCTGTCGAGTCCCTTCTGCAGGCAACAACAGGAGAAGCAGTAACTCCACCAAAGAGTGGGCTAATGTTCCTCCCATCTGCCAATCCTACGCTCATTCTGTTTTCACTTGGACCAAATCCTCCCAACTCCTTCTGCTTTACATTTCATTAAATTTGGATGCCACAGACACAAAGAATAATATTGTTGATCTTTGAAAGGTCATTTTGAAGGCACATTTCCATATCTTTTAAGACTACTTCTCTTCCTAAGCCCTATCTATGGGACTAGCTTGAAAGTCTGAAAATGAATTCCATATTTTCCATATTAGATCTGTCCCCTCAACCCTGATCTACTTATTGAGGACAGCAGAAGCTTATGCAAATACCATTCTTGTGGATTCACGTTAGTATTCCCCATCTCCAGAATCTGATGTTCCCTCTGCACAAAGAAGCTGCACGTTACCACACTAAGGCAGAATTTCTTCCTCCTTCAGCCTGTGCAGGTAAAAGATGTAAAGGAAGGCATGTAAGCTACATATCTAGGAGAAGATGAGGGTAACTCCCACAAGCAGGGGGAATGCACTGCATGGGTTGTGAAGTCTGAGCACAGCAGGAGCAAGAAGCCACCAGGAGTGACAGCACCACAGAAGCAAGTAACTAAACCAGACAAAGACAAATTAAGACTGGTCCATCCTAAACCCCTCAAGGATAGACTAAATCATTTGAACAAACTGCCCAACCTGTATGCAACAGGTCAGCAGCGAGACCTGGCTTTACACACAAGTGACATACATAGAGACTCGTGCTTGAATCCACAAGGAATAATTTTACACCCAAAAAAAAAAAAAAAAAAAAAAAAAAGCAGAAACAAGCAAGGCCAACAGCTATCCCCAAGGAATCCTCCAAAATTATTAATAGAACAGAGGAGAGTTTCTGCTCCAATGATCCCAGCAATGAAATATCACCTACCAGCCACAAACAGCACACAGTATGAGTGGCAGGCCACACAGGTCTGGAGTACAGGATACAGCCAAAGAGGAGCACTGATGAATCACAGCATGATGTCAACAGTGAGAATGGTTCATCACTTGTCCTACATCCACCTCTTACAGTGCCCTCACTTACTACTTTGCCAGGGACAACACGAGCTCAGAAACAGGGCTTGTCCTCTTCCTTCCAGTCCTAAAATGCAAGTATCAAGGTGTGGAGAACAGGTAGCAAGTTCTATCTGCCTGCCTGAAAATCTGTTTTATCCCTTCAATTTTGTCAGTTTCAGTCTTAGTTTATGGAGAGAAAAACTCCAAAATGAAATAAGCAAACAAAACACCACCAATCCACACACAAGCCCCACAAAAAAGGCAAGCTTTGTTTCTGCAATTCTTAGTTCCTCTACAAAGAATCTCAAGCGGGTGAAAACACCCACCAAAACTTCAGTAAATTTAAACTATCTTTCACATTAGTTCTGAACACAGATGCTGGGTCAGCTCCGTTCCTCTTGCAGCTGCTCTGACTAAGGAACCACGCTAGTGGGGTGTTTGGCCCTCTGCAATTTGCACTGCACTCTGTATCAAGTGGAATATTTCCTAGGATGGAGAATCAAAACAACAGTAAATCAAACAAACTGATGTGAAACGATGACATGAAGTGCACCCACAACTTTTAAAGAAACACTGCCAGGATCAAATATGAAAAAAGAACTCCTGTCTCTGTCAGGAAATCCAAAGCCATAGGTATACTTCCTAAAGCTCCTACTTTATTTCCTTGCCACACCCTTGTCATTTCTTTTACCTTCTCTTAAACTAATAGAACCCCATTTTTACAACGGTCCTAACAGACTTTTCATAAAGAAAATTAATGACAGCTAATCCATGCAAATTTCAGCCTTTGAGATTTGTCCCCCTTGTGAAGCTAAATGCATAGTTTCATTGCAGAAATACAGAAAGATACACCCAGGTATGGAGCACACCAATCTGGTGCACCAGTACTAACCAAAGCATGAACGACAGTTTCCAGATGAGACAGATATTTCCAGACAACAGCATCCTTTTAAGCCTGCCACCAAAATCCCAGCTTGAGTTGACTCATAAGACAACCAAGGCTTTGAGGGCTTAGACTTTCACACTTTCACAACACTGAGCAACTAAAGCAGAGCGATGCCCGCTGGTGCACGTGGAGGTACTGCAGTTACCTGTGCTGGGACAGCCGCACTCAGGGCTCAGGTCTCCACTGCGAGCTGTGCTCCTCTACCCAAGCCTCAGCCTCTACCCTGCGCGGATACGACGTCTCAGTGTGTTGCACAAAGTCATGGATCTGCAGAGGGTCCCAGGAACAGCCCAGGATGCTGAGAACGGCCCATAACGAGCACAATGCTACCTTGCTCCTCACCTGCCAGCTCGGCTCTGTCAGAAGCCTTCTGCCCGGTTGTCAAGGCTCTCTGAGCACTGTTTCCAGAGTTTTTGAGCCGTTAGGAATAAAAAATAAGTTGCGAGTTTGCTTTCTAATCCCCAACAATCCCACGCACATGAGCTGAAAACGCCCAGTCCTGTCTTAAAGCAAAGACCGAAAAAAAAGAAAAACTACCTCCTCCTCGTCGTAAGGAGAGATAGCATCTGCGTCGTGCTCCGAGAAGCCCAGCAAACGCTCGAGCAAACCAATCTGGAAGCTTTCACAAAGTCCTCAGAGGTCCAAAAGATAAGAGCTGAGGCAGCGCGCAGATCGACAGAAGAGAAGGGAGGAAAGTAAAAGATCGCCGCGTCTGAAACCGCGGGGAGGAAAGGAGGGAAGACGGCCACAAACGCAGGGGTCCCTCGCCCGACAAAGCCCTGTGTGATACAGGGTAACTCGGGAGAACGCCCTCCTCTCCCCACCGCGCACTGCAGAGGGAGAGACGCGGAAACCCCCCAACCCACCCCTTTATTCGCACTACCACGAAGCAAGAAACCCCCAAGAAGCCGACAGCCCGCACAAAGCAGCCCTACCGTGGGCAGCCCGCGGTTCCGAGCCGAGCAGCGCGGAGCTTCCTCCGTGGCCCTTTCTTCCCGACGCTGTCTCGGCCGAGCAGGGCCCGGCGGGGCGGCTCATGCCCGAGTGGCGCTCCGCATCGCAGCGCTGCGGGGAGAGGGACGGAGCGAAGTTGGCCGCGGCTCCCACCCCTCCGAGGGCACCTCCGCGCGCTCACGCGGCCACGCTCGCGATTCTCCACAAAGCCCCCAGCGCCGCCCCGCGCACCCCTGGGCTCCGCGTCCCCCGGCAGCTGGACGGAGCCCCGTCGCCCACCCGCCGCTCACCGGGGCCGCCGCCGCGGGCCGCGCCCTCAGAGCCCGCCCATGCCCGGCGAGAGGCGCCCGCCGCCGGGCAGCGCCGGCCGGCCCCCGCCCGCCGCCGGCCATCCCTTATAGCGCCGCGCCGCTGCTATAAATAGAGCCGCCCCGCCGCCGGGGGCCGGGCCGGGCGCTGCGGGCAGCGGGGAGGCCCGGCGTCACCTGCGCGGGGTGGGAGATGGGTTACGCTCCGGGCTCGTTTGCCGGGGGGCCGGAGCGCGCGGCCCCAGGGCCCCGGCGTGGCAGTGGGCCCGGCGTTAAGGTGGAGCGCGGCCGAGGAGCGGCGGAGGCACCTTAAGGCGCCCGGGAGCTGTCACGGGGACCGGCGCTCCCCCGGGAGCTCCGCGTGTCCTTGCAGTGGAGGCAGCGAACGGCTGAGTCCCGTTGGGCGCTGTGAGCATCAGTTCTGCTCTACGCACACGTATTTGTATATATATATACATCTGTGCTAAATACAAGGAAGCCATGCACCTCTTATTGTGATAACACAATTTGCCTTTTATGTACCAGTCCCAGTTGAGACTTTAGGCAATGCACAGGTGCTGCTTGCTGTCCTCTTCTCTTCTTTGTGCCCTTGGCTCTGGAGGTGAAACCCGTGCAGTGCTTCACACCACACCTCACCTGCAGCTTCCCCCGCAGCCCTGCACCTTCCTGCAGCAGCTGAAGGTAGCCAAAGCCCTGCATTTGTGCAAGCCCTGCATCTGCGCAAGCCCTGCATCTGCACAAGCCCTGCGTTTGCACAAGCACCGGTATTGGCATACATACTGTTGTACAGAGGATGTGGGCAACAGCTACCTGAGAATAACTCATGAGCGAGGGCAGTCATAGAATCATAGATTCCTTAGGATTGGAAGGGATTTCTGAGGGCCATCTAGTCCAGTTACCCTGCAATGAACTGGGACAGTCAGCCTGGAGCTGCCATTGTGCTGCTACAGGGCTCAGTGGAGCACCAGGGCTCCTCACCAGGCTGTGTTCAGGCCTTTTGGCCATGCCACCCTTGGCAGCTCAGCTCTTGCAAGTGGGGCTGGGCCTTTCTTGAGCCCTTGGAGGTACGGAGCCAGAGTTCTCCAAGACTGGGTGAGCCCCTTTTATCTCACTGAAAGAGGGCCCAGCCTCATACCAACTGGTGTATTATGAACTGCCATGAACGCATTCCGCAGGCAAGCTGGCCTTCTTTGCCTGTAAATTCTTCACTAATCTTGCTCAATATCAAGACATAAAAAAAAGGAGCCCAGAATAACCCCCCTAGGCTTTTCTGACTAAACCATGGGGCTGAGACATTTTGTTGATATGAATCAACAGCTTGGATGTTAGGATGGGGGTTTGTCAACAGCAATCTCAGGTTTGCATATGAATTGAGTGCAAAACTGCGCTCTTGTTGGCTGCAAATTTTCTTTCCTGGACAAAAATCCTCTCAGTTTCCTGAGGACAGACTTTTGTTGGACTTGTTAAGCATGCAGTGCAGCAATGGAGCTGCCCAGCTCTGAGCAAATCTTGTCACTAAATGCTGGGACACTTCAGGCTTGGCACCAGTAGGCCAGAGGCTTTAGGTTTACATCTTTAAATCTGAGCATCCAACTTTGTATTTGGGCATCTTAAGCAGATCTCTGCTCAGAGCAGGTAAATTTCTTTCTACTCACATGCAGGTACCTCTATTCTCAAACAAGGAGCAGACCAACATTTGGACACCCAAATCTGAAAATCTTCCTGTGTTTCATATCAGTGTTAGCAACACTCAAGAAAAAATGCCCATGGCCTGACTCCTGGCTGTCCCTCCATTCTCTAGAGTCCTCCTGCCCATGTGAAACACTGAAATTTTGTAAGAAGGAAAGCCAGAAATCCCCATTTCATCTTTCAATTCCAGCCAGAATCTGGAACAACATTAAATGTTTTGTAGTGCATATTAGTTAACATTGCTATGGGGGAATCGTTGCTGTGGTTGAGCTCTTACACAATACAACTTCAATTTAAGTGCATTTTTTGTATCCTGCTGAGTCACTCCAAGTAGCCCTCAAAGAAAACTTTCAGTTTGGTTTGACAGCAGACACACTGTCAGGAAGAGCCCTCTCTGTGAGGATGCAAGTGCAGGTTGGGCAAAACTTCAAACTTTATAGAAAACTCAAAGGAAAAAAAGCACCTTCAAATATTAGCCCACATTTTCCCCATAAAACTTCAGGCAACATTTCCAGCCTGGTTCAACATCACTCAATAGGATTGAAGTGACCATCCAGTCTCTGAACTATTCAGGTCAGGCTGTACCTCAGACCTACTGTCTCTAAGGGGATGTATTATCTACATAGTGTAACATTTCACTACTAGGGCTAAATAAACAGCATGACTGTTTTTTGATCCTTGTTAAAGGTGTAACAGCAGAAAAGGCGGAGAGTGGACCTTGAGTGTTAAATGTGGAGACAGGCACAAGGAGATCAAAGGCTGAGCCCTACCTGATGGTTGTCTCAGATGAGCAGCAGAGGAGATAGTTGAAGTGTACCTATAACATGTCAGATGGCTTCAAATCTGTGAGAAACCAATACAACACCTTTCTAAATCAAACTGTAACTCCAGTTGGTAAGAGGTATTAGAGCACTCCTTCAGACTATGGATGAGGAACATCACTGTGCATCTATGGACTGGGAACTATTGAACTATAAATATACAGCTTAAACAGCTGAGGTTCATTTCACTGAATTTCTGTGTGGTGCTTGGCATGGACTGAGGCAAAGCTACTTAGCAGTAGAGGACATCTAGTGATATTCAGATGTAACTACATAAACCCGGTAAAAGTTCATGTGTGACTGTTCAGAAGATACTATGGCTAAAGATGAGATATGGTGTGGCTCTATCAGCTGCAAGAGGGCTGTGAGCAGCTGACTGTACAGCACACACTATAAACAACCCATAAAGAAAAAGCCACAGAGAAGCTTTATATATGTACATATGTATATAAATATATGCACAACATACATGGAGAGCATAGGCAAAAAAATATTGGGAGCTGGTGATGATGCACCATTTAACAGGGTGATATTACAGGGAAGCACAGCTTTTTAATTTCTGCAGCAAAGACCCTGTAAGCAGGGAAACAGAGATTAAAATCAGTCATTTTCTTTCGGACTCTGCTCTTATCTCAATTTGCCTCTCATGTGACTCATCCTGAGCATACACTACAAACATCAGCTTTAAGATGAAGATTCTTTTTTTCTCTCCAAGAGATGAACTCTTTCTCCATCCTTTTTGCAGCATGCTTTGCAGAGTCCTTCACCTCCTCCAGGTTATTTATAACAAGAGAATCTCTGGAAATATTTTTCCATACATATTCCAGGCCTAGGATGAGGAATTTGGCTGCAAAACAAAGAGACTGGCAATTTGCTTTCTAGAAAGACAAAGATCAGCAGAGCTGTGTTCTGAAGAACACTCTTCCCTAAGTAATTAATCTCAATTTATCTGACACTTCTTGTGCGTGAAATTATTCACATTAAGATCACCATTAATTTAGGAGTAAGGGTACACATTTGAGACCTTATTTCTTGCACATATTTCCACACCAGATGCACTCAGTTTGCAAGGGTTGAGGAGAGGTGGAACCTTATTACTCCTAACAAAACTCAAGTATGTTTCTGCAGGCCAGACTGGATCCTCAGGAGTAGCTGTGCAAAACTACAGTAGGCAACAGTCTGCAGCTCAGCAAACAGGTCTGGCACAGGAGCAGGGAGGTACCTGGCCATTAAATGATGGCAGCAGACCAGGACTGGGAGTAAGCTCTGATTGGTGCAAGCACAGAGCAACCACAGCCCCAGCGAGTAGCAAGACAAGATTTTTTTCTCTTGCAGAATCATTTCTCAGAGTTGAACAGCACATTGCAGGCCTAATCCTGGAAACTTTCCATGAGAACTGATATTATTAGTTGGGTGTGCAAAGATACGTGTTCAAATTGCACAAGTCTGTGATGAAGGGCCACAAAGACAAGAGCAAAAGAACAGAGGAAAAGGCTTTATTAGCTAAGATGACACTGTAACAACTGCTGGTTCCTGCATTCCTTGTGCATTTGTTTTATTTATCAATGGACCCTATATTTAGCCATCATAAGATCCGTGTGCAGAGCAGCCCCAGCTCCTTGCTGGCTGAGGGGCTCTCCCAAGGGGAGCTGGTGGCTAGCAGAGGCTGGCACAGCTCTGTGCCCTGCCATAGCTGCTCGCACAAGGCAAGAATCATTTCTCCAGCACACTGAGTCATTGTAGGAAGGAGACCAAATTTTACCCAATTTCCGAGAGCAGAACAGCTCTAAACCTTGTGATGAAACAAAAGCTGGCAGAGCACAGGCTGTTATGTAGCAGGCAGGGAGGCCACTTGAGGCACATTCAGGAGGTCTTCAGATGAGCATCAGTAAAGGACACTTCAGAAGCTGAAAGCTGCTGATGTTGAGCAGGAAAGGCACAATACAGCTGCTTCAGTACTGGGAGACTCAGAAATTGATGTATGATGTGGGTCTTAAGGCAAAGGAGACAAGGAAATCAATGACCCAGACAGAAAGGGAGATAGTGCCAGATGAAGCTCGATGACGACATTTCCAGGCAATTTGTTCACACTGCTGGGTGAGCTGCTTGGGGGGAGATGGAACAGATTAGAGATGACTGCATATACTTTGCCCAAGAGCAAGATTGTGAGATTCACAGTTGCAAGGCCTCTGTGGCTCCACACAGAAACATTAATAACTGATTCCCTTACCTATCAAAGCATCAGCTCCAGCTGACTTCACCATTTCTGCATGTAAGAAGGCAATTACTTTCCCTTTTAGTAATTTCAAGCAATTTACAATGTTACATATTCACTCACAAGTATAGTGTCATGGAAATGGCAGTCTCTCTGGAGTTTGAGCCTAAAGGGACAAGTGTCAACCAGAACACTAACAAAACTTAGCTACAAAAAATATTCTTCTAAAAATATGCAGTTAAAGCAAAGTGAATTGTAAGGGCTTCTTACATCACTCTGGCAGCACAAAAGCAGTCGTGGTGCATTACCTTGCAGAGATCTAATAACAAACAGAAAGCAAAAGTGGCTAATCTGTAGTTAATTCGTCTAGTTAATGTTCAGATTTCTGGTCAGATGCCTATTACATGTCAAGAGATAAGGCAACAGAATTTAGCATGGGAGAAAGACGAGCGGCCTGGATGGTGGCTGCATGCTGTGAGACGTGAACGCAGAGCGTGGCAAATGGGAAGTAGGGTATTTATTAACATTACTCCTGTTTTAACGACCTCAGTTACACCCTTATCTAATTGGAGTGCTTGAGCTTTGGGAAGTTCAGTTCAAGAGCTGAGGTGCAGCAGCGTGCCACTTTGGAGCATGCTGTGCCTTTGCCTGCAACTCTAAGTACAAAGTAGTGAAAACACATTGATCAATACTATACCGTGAGAGCTGTAGCAGCTGCATGCAGTTGGTGGTGACTCTGTCCTGCTCTTCTCAGGCACCTCCCTACAAGTTATTTATCATTCTCCCAGCTCATTTCAACCATCTTTTTCAGTGACCTTATACATCTTTTTGGTGTGGTTGAAACATAGGAGAGATGATCCCCTAAAGGAAGATGCATGACAGACTCAGTATGGAGTCTAAGAAAAGCTAAAGCACAAACCCAGGATTTCCCAGATTTCTGTCCTTGCATCTGGAGTTTATTGCTCCTGCTGCAAACGGCCCACAGATGTACATAGGCGCAGAAAGTCCCCTCTGCCCACACACTCAGGAATTGGCAGGGCTAGTATGCACTGCCATTTATTGAGGACAATACCTTAATAAAGCAGTTGAGCTTGTAAGGGCTGTCAGATCTATACTGGAGCAGGGACCCTGCTCTTTGCTTGGCCTCACTGCCTTGTATACAGAGCAGAATGCTGTAAACAGAGCTATAAATACTCCTGTGCCCACTGCATGCTCGAGGTCAGAGCAGATGAGCATAGCAATTCCTTCTGGCTTTAAAAATAAGCTATGAATCAATGCATTCATTGCAGGCTGAGTATCCCTGGAATGAGCCGGGTGGTGTTGCTCCAAAACACTGGAATTCTGGGTGAGAGCACTGTTAAGAGCAAGGTACATGTTGGTGAAAAGCACAGAAGAAGGAATGAAGCAGCCTGATCTCTAAACCCCACGTATGACAGGAAGGGATGCCGAAATACCTGCTGGCTTCAGGAAATATTTATATCCCTCCGAACGGTGCTGACCTATCAGATCACATCCCAGATCTGTCTGCTGCATCTCAGCCTCCACACTCTCAGGTGAAACTCATTTTATCAGCGTGTAGCTGAGGAAGCAGGATGGGAATGGGAGCTGACCTGGAGCAAGAAAGCCAAACCTCAGCCCCAGGCAGGGCAGTGCATCTTCACTGCTAGCACAGCACAACACAGCACACAAGCCCAGAAAACGCAATGGAGGAGGTAGGATGCAATCTACTTAACCCTGTCAAGAGCAGAAGATAGTGCTCTTCAAAATCCTTTAAGCCCAGACTCCCTGCACAGAGAAAAATGCCATGGATTCAAACATCTGCCAGAATTATACAATGGCAGCATCCAGCTCTGACCAAGTCCAGCCTCCCTGCATTATTTATGGAGAAGCCATATAGTTCATCTAGAAGTGATGAACTCAGAACCTACCTTGGATGTCTCCTGCAGGGAGACACCTCAGATTTCTGAAAGGCAGTTTTATGTGCAAAGAATAGTCTGCAGTAACTTCTTGCTACCGCTGTGACAAAGACTTACAGTAGTCAATGTTTTTGTAGAAAAACATTTCAGAGAAATTCTCCCTTAGATTCTTGTTCTGATTCAAATTTCTCTTCTCCCTCTACTTACTAACTTTGCAAACATTTATCTGGCTGAATACCATTCTTGGTCCACTGCCTGTTTCAATGAAGGAAAACCTTTCTATTGACTTCTGGGACAGTCGGGCCCAGCTATTAGTGAAACATAAAAGCATTCAAACCCCACACTGTTGGGACTGTGTGTGTAAATGGCATTACTTCCCTCCTCCTGTGGTTGCTCATGAGATCAGGACACAAAGGCAGCTTGTCTTTTGGGAGCCTTCTTTCCTTTAGAAGCCTGTTTGCCTTTCTACCTCATAATGACAGTAAGAAATCCTTAAGGGTTTTCTAACTCCCATTCCCCAGTGAAGAGACCCAGCAGGCAATGGCTTTGTCAGGCAGCATATTAATGAAGCAGAAAACATGACCTGAATTTTTATAGCTTGTACTTAGCAGGTCATTTACTTGTCATGAAAAGGGACATTTTGTATTGGTCACCAATAATAGCCTCAGAAAAGCAAGCACTTAGCTCTCCTGTTTAATTCCATGTGGAGGAAGGGAGAGAGAAAACCCAAAGCTACCCCCTTTCCCCCACTCCAGAGTGGGATATTCCATCCGTGCAGAGCACTTTCCTAAAATTTAGTTGCAGGAATGCTTGTGTCACCTTGCTAGTAGGTCCACCAGGCTGAGCCCTGTATCCCAGCATGGGACAGGAGGAAGAGAAGAAGGAGGGATTCTCCGATGTGTGAGTTGTGTGATTATTAGTCACACAACGGCAACAAAACTGAGTCATAATATTATTCCATTAATTCCTTCTATTCATACAGCTCACTTCTTTCCAAGTATTTTTCTCATCTGTACTATAATGAAGTCTGAGATCATAGTGCCATAGAATGCCCCGAGTTGGAAGGCACTCACAGAGATCATTTGAGTCCAACTCCAGGCTTCACACAGGACCTCCCAAAAATTAGACCATATGTCTGACAGTTTTGCCCAAATGCCTCTTGAACTCTGGCAGCTCTTTGCCATGACCACTGCGCCTGGGAGCCTGTTCCAGTGTCCAACCACCCTCTGGAGGGCGTATAAAATTAAGACTGATGTTTTCATGTCCTCATATACCAGTATTACCTTGATCCATCACTGATCAGTGGTGTTGCTGTCAGATAGTCCTTTATTACAAGAGTCAGGTGTCAGAAAATCATCCTAAAAAATAGCCTGTGTCCTGAAGAACTGAAGCAGACTAAGCACAGGAGAGCATACATGACAGTTCAGGATAGGATCCAGGAGTGCTGACATACTGCAGCCCTAACTTTTATAAATCCACACACTTCATCACACATTTATGTCTCTGAGGTACAACTCCACGCATCTGCCAGTCTGCTCTGACTGGTGTCTTTCACATACAAGCCATCAAACTGTCAGACTTACCTCTGTGTACAGTCTCTTAGACATTGGTATCCAACTGCATTCACCAGGGCAGGATCATTGAATTACTAAGTGCACTCAGCTACAGGATATTTAATAAGTCCATGAAAAAGCTACTCAGAAACAAAGATCATAACCCTGCTTCTCCTTAACCACTTTAATTTTAAAATAAAAAACTCTAAAGAAAAATGTGAAGGGACCTGTAAACATAGATAGCATGTCTCATCAGATTAATTACAGGACAGAGTGCATTTCAGATATTGATCTGGGTCTGGAAAGGTTTTAATAAGATTAGTTAGGAGTTACTAGCATAAAATGGAGATGTTTATCTGGTTCATAGCTTTGCTGAAGTCAAGGTACTTACACTAGACAGAACTTCAACCCTTTGAAATCCCCGAGCTACCACGAGCTTTACAAACATCAGTAAATCAAGCCTCAGAGGAATTATTACCTCATTTCATGTATGAGAAATAGGAAAACAAAGGTTCTTTGACCCTCAGTTTTAAAGGTGGCTAATGGGAAACCTTGATGGACAGCAAATTTTAGGAGACAAGCTACTCACTGCTCAGTGCATCTGCTAGGTGTCAGGTCAGATCACAAACAGACTTCTATTCTAAAGGGACTACTTTGAAATGGAAAGTCAGTGAAATTGCCATTGTGGTTGGTACAAGTTAGCTGCTTTTTGGTGCTTCCTTAAGAAGGGAGTTGATTTTGCTATGGTTTCAAAGACAGACTTTCATCCTTAGCAGCCACTGCTCTCCCAGCATCCAGGCACTACATGGAGTCCTTAGGGGATGCTGCTTGGATTTTGCTGCTTTTCATTCTTCTGTGTGCTGCCATTTTTTAATAAAAGTGAATTATTTGTTTTCAGAGCAAAATAAATGTTATGTTGCCCGAATGAACAAGGACTTAACCCTTCTCCCTTGAGCCCGTTGCTCATCAGGCTTGGGTGGTATTTATGGAAGGCTGTGTATCTTTACAAATTTCTCCTTGCATGAAACAATACTGAGGATCAAAGGACTTTGGTGGAAGTCTCCCAAAGCTCTTAGTATCTCTGCTTGAATAATAGTTGCAAGGTTGCATGCAAAGTTGCTTGTAGCACTGAGGCTCCTCTTCACCCTAGCATTACTGTCAATGAAATTGTTTTAATAAAGGATGTGGCTTGCATAGGTCTTGATATCCAAGAAAATAATTTCTTGAATTTTGTGACACTCTGGATTCTAAGGAATAACCTAAAGAGCATTTGGAATGAACAAACAGAGATTGTTTACATGGGCAATAAATTAATTTGATCTAAAAAGATGCTTCAGCATGTTCCCATAACTCAGATGGCATGCTAGTTCAGTCCCTGGCCTATTTTTTTCTCGTGCATCACCAAGATTTCCAATACTCCGTACAATCTATGTCCCTTTAGAAAAGATACAAGCTGCCAGAATATTTCATAACAAGCTGTCAAACAATGCTGGTTTTTAATCAGGACCCAGCCAGCAGCCAAACCAGGAGAGACAGAAAGAAAAGGCTCTAAAGCAGGCTGCTAAACAGGATCTATCCAATCACCCTTGCTTATGCAAAGATCATGAAAAGTTACACAATTTGTGAGTGAGAGCAACATTTTTTCAAGCAGGTAATCTACAGAAAAGTGAAGTTCAAGTATCATGTCTTGAGACATTTGAGGAAACATCATAACAAAGCGTGAGAAATAATCAGTCATTTGCAGGAGAAAATAAATACTAGGCTAGTGGATTGTGGAAGGTGACCAAGGCCATTAAGGCCATTAAGGATTTTCCTCCTTGTCTGGCAGATGGCATAAGCAATAAAGAGCATTGCACTATTACCTGGAGGTAGAGATCCACTAACATAAGAATTCCAAGACTTAAGGGAAGATGGTCTCGATTGTGATGATATGCAGATCTCAAGTTTTAAAATGTTGTAATTAAAAGAAGAAACTTTGAGGAAAGCAGAAAGTGATATAGCTGACTGAAAACAAAATTCTTGAAAGAATACAGGCTCAAAACACAGAACAAAGAGAGAATTAAGGAGCTGACATATCATGTGCACTTCAGCGATGAGAAAAAAAAGCTACAAGAAAAAGAAAGCATTCCTTCCTGGCCTATTTTTTTTTAGGAGTGGGGAAATTAATAAAGCAATTATATTCAGAGGGAAAAGATCTGATTGTGTTTCTCTCCTAAGAAATTAAGCTAACAAGGGATTTAGATTTGAAAGGGAGAAAGATGATCCTCTTTGCTTTCAGATTAAATACCTAACAATGGCACTTCTGCCTGCAGTGCTTAAAATCTGTGGAAGTGCTCACATGTACACTAAATTCACAGGATTTATATCTCAGAGGCTGAGACTGCACAGGCTGGGTGAAGACCAGCAGTTGGGCTTCCCCTGCACCCCCAAAAGCTCCTCTCCCCTTCCACGCCCTTTTTCAACTTTGATGAGAAATCATCATTTCCAGGATGTGCTATATGTGTTCTTGGAAGCTCACAATCTGATTTTAGGGGAAATCCTCCATCCAGGATGAGCTGTTTCCATGGGAATTAAATATTTGTGTTTCATTTTTTTGATGGGAGCTTCCACAGAAAATAGCTTGCCTGTTTTTATGTCACTAAAATGATGTGACCATTACAAAGGCCAGCTTATACTCCCTCTGTAGAATGAAGGGGTAGAGGAAAGCATGGCATCTCAAAGCTGCATGATTTTATATGATAAATCCAAATGTTTTGCCCTTTTGGAATGATCTGAATATACAAGTGAATAAGAAATTGCCAAGAATCTATTTAAATAGACTCAAGTCTTCAATTCCATATGAGCATTTCAGGAGAATACCTTAGGCATACATCTAGGAGCAATATTGGAAAAAAAATGCCAGCCCTCACAGACACAATATATTTGAAGATTAAGGTGGGAAAACAAGCAGTAATCACATACCTAAATAGGGTTTTCTCTTTTTATTGTGTTAGAAAGAAGTGGTGCCCAACCTGAATTCTGCGGGTGTGCAAGATTCCCAGTGAAACCACCAACACTGGGGCGGGGTGGAGAGAAAACTTTCAGTTGTGACTTTGGATATCTGGAGTCCCTTCACTTGTGCCTAGGAAGGACAAAAATGTCTTGCCCATATTCGAAGGAAACGCTCCTAAACTACACATAATTCAGTAGTGTCTCCTCCCACTAAAAATGCATCTTTAACACAGATTAAAAAAACCACCACCACCAACAAAACGCCACCACCAAAGAACATTTACAAAGGCAAAGCATCCCATTTCAGCACAGACTACTTATTAATATCTTCTGAGTGCCTGACAGTTACATGCACACCTCAGTGGGGTTTTGCTCCTATTCCATACCTGCCTATTTGCACTAGTCAGAATAATTCCAGATTCTTGTAGCTTGGGTGTTTCTTTCATGTTCCCAAAACTGGGCAATGACACCAGTTGTGAGATTTATGGAGTAAATTCTCCTTTGCTCTTGTCTCCCTTCAGAAAGACACCTGAGTCAAAGTCTCACTAGTTTCCTGCTCTCAGAATGGCATTCCCAGCAGGAATTGTGGATCCAAACTGGTCCATATCCAAGCCAGGTCAGGCGTGAGTGAGCACAATAAGAGCAGGCAACTAAGCCATGCAATAACCCAAAGGTGAACACTTGTTTGGCACTGCTGACTCCCATATGTGTGCTTCAAGACAATTCTGCAATGCAAGTGCAGTTGCTTGTGTCATCTATATCTGGATAGGTCCTGCTTAAAATGGATGATGTGAGACACTATCAGGCTATAATAAGGACTTGAAGGATTTGTTGTAGTTCTGAAGATGGTGAAACAGTGGTCGGAAAAGTTGAGTTTCTTTTGCACAGCAGTGCTATTTTCCTGTTGAAAAATATGTGTAACAGGTTTCATCAAGAATTCTCATGCTGTCACTAAACATATTCAATACCTTTTTCCTCCAGCATTTCAGCAACTAAAGAGATCTACCTACCTGCTTTTCTCCCTGCTTATGGGACTTTGAGAACACAGAAAAGGCTTCTCACCTGATCCCCTCCCTACATCAACCTGTCTGGGGAGCCAACTGCAATGCCTGCCTGCTTTTTTTTGTTATTACAGCTGTAGTCGTCAGCCTTTAAGGTACTCAGTTAGTTGGGTTTGCATAAGAAAGCAAGCACTGAATGAACTAATTTGAGCGGTAAAGAGAACGAATGTGGAGACCCTTACTTCCAGCATTTTGTTATGTGCTGGCTCATTCACTTCGCAGTTTATAATTTTTCACTGGGGGTAGAGAAACCAGAGCTCCAGTCTATTACTGCCACATGAAGAGTCATGTGAAAAGCCACCTCTGTAGGTTGTCTGTGCCACAGACCTTACCATTACTGCTCCTAGGATCAGAGCATATTTGTAACATGCTGCTTGAAGGCTGAATCTTATACTACTATTCTTTTTAAGAAGCTTTATGGCCACTTCATTCTCTTTAGTAAGTATCATTACTTTGAAGAAATGCAGTTCTCAAATTCAGTTTGTAAAATTCATCTCGCTATTTCCCCCAGCCCCCATTACCAGCTGGAGTAAAATATCCATACTGTTTTCTTGATTAAAAGATTGTTGCAATCAGCAGTGAATGAGCAACTGCTCATGTGGGTAAAATTGAAACGATCCCTGATGTGAGCACATGAGCTGTTACCAATTTTTCCATGCTGAGCTTTCAAAATAATTACAGTAACCTTGCATAATTCAGCTTGAGCTTTATTGTATTTCACATCAAATCAAAACCAATAATGGTTATTTCTAAAATAGCAATATTTCTTCAGTACAACTCACCCAAATAGAATCAGTTCTCTCAGTGGGTTTTCTCTTCTGTAAAGAAATGCAGCATGACTTACAGCTACAGTGACAACTGGCCCATTGATGCAGTCCTATTGCAGGAAGCATGAATAACAGGCTCTCCTGTCAGAGTTCATCTAGTTAAAGATAGCAGGTATCCAGCACTTAATGCACAAGAGACAGGACAAACCTTCCAGCTGCACTCAGACCACACTCTGGCAAAATTCTAGAATAGAATTGTAGAATCATTTGAGTTGGAAGAAGCCCTTAATGGACACATATTCAACTCTCCTGCAATGAACAGGGATACCTACAGCTCCATCACGTGCTCAGAGCCCTGTCCAGCCTGACTTCAAATGTCTCCAGGGATGGGGCATGACCACCTCTCTAGGCAACCTATTCCGGTGGATGAAAAAGGATTGGGATAGAGGTCCATGTCCTGAGATGTGGCTGTGCAAACAAAATAAATCAGGAATTACATAGCAAAGGAGCAAGACCAAGTTAAGCTGGATTTAAATAGACTTAAAATGTTTTCAGATGTAAGCGTACAAGTTGATGCTCAATTGGACAATGGTTGGAAGCCCTAGAAATAATTAGAAGAATTTGGACTGATGAGTTAGGAGAACAGAAATGGGAACAGAAGGAGGTAATCCTCTTACCGTGCTACTGAACTGTTGGTGTAATTGTTGGGTGAAAGTCCAACTTAAAAACTGATACTTTCAAATACTCCCTGTTAATGGGAAATTTTATCCTTCTGGGGTTTACCCTGGGAAGAAATGGCATTATTTGAGTGATTTGCTGCAAACTGAAGCTAGAAAAGTTTCAAAAAAGAAATAAGGCAAAGTATTCTAAACCAAAGTCAGTGTTTATCATTGGAACAAATCCCTGATGGAAGGGCTGGATTTTCTCCCATTTGTGCTTTTCTATGGAGACAAGATGCCTTTGTATAAGATCTCAAAAAACCCACAGTTTTTGACCTTAAAATAGGGGGACTTGGTAAAATTAGGATCATCTGAAATACAATGTTGTTCCTTCATGAAAGACTCTGGCTTTGAAATAGGTTTTTGTTTTGTCCCAGCTATAGAAATAAAGCTTTCAGAACTCTATGGTTCCAAGGACAGAAAAGAAAGATTTCTTACAACAATTAGTAGGCCAAAGCCTGGGGCTGATCTGAAGTATGGGGCCCTGGTTCAATCCCTCCTCTGTCCAGGCTGGTGAAAACATTTGGATCAGGGGCATTGTTCTGTCCTCTCCTTGTTTGCATATATAAACGCTGCAAAGAAGAGGGAGGAAGAGTTATCACACTGAAATTATCAAATTACTAACAAATCCTTTTGTCAGATTTATTGAAATAATTTCCATTACAAAGAGACTCACTTAAGTTTTGAGGAATTTGGTGAGGGGGAAGTAAGTGTGAAGAGATACCCTCTATGATTCTTCATGTTATGCAAAGGTGATGTGCAGATAATTGCGGTACATGGGCTAGTGAGCACAGATACTGTTCTTTACATCTTTATATGTAGGAAATGAGTTCTTATTAATGTGCTAGGTGAAGTTCATAGTTGGATGCTCTATTGTTAGGTTAACAAGGACAGCTGAGAGAGAAAAACAAAAATAAAATCGGGTAGCTCTCCTCTAGTCTGAAATAAAGCCAGAGAACTACATGCGGTTTCCCAGTTGTCAGTAAACATGGAAGGAGGAATTATCTTTAATGAAAGGCATATACTGATATTTAGTATTAGTATTAAATTTATAGTAATAAATTTAGTAATTTATAATTTATAGAATCACAGAATCATTAAGGTGGGAAAAGACCTCTAATACCATCTAGTTCAATCATTACCCCTAATATCCAACCCAAACCTTGCTGGCACAACTTGAGGCCATTCACTCTTGTCCTATCGCTGTTACCGGAGAGAAAAGGCCGACCTCCACCTCACTACAACTTCTTTTCAGGGAGTTGAAGAGAGTGATAAGGTCTCTCCCCTGAGCCTGCTAAGTCATTAGCAGGTAAGATGTGAAAGCATTTGCTTATCCAGGATAGGAAAGCTGTGTTCAGGGTCACAAGGGATGACGGATCAAGAGGGATTCCCAGACTTTCCAGCTCCGTATCCCACAAACAGCAGGTTGCAACACTCCCCAGGCTTCAGAAGAGCTATGACAAGCCCAGGAAGGTAGGTCACATCCTGAAGCCAAACCTGACAGACTTCAGACATCAGGAGAGATGCTACCAACTCCAAGGTGCACAGTCAGAGCCTAGAGAGTGCGTAATATAGAAGCTGAGATCGTTACTTAAAGTCAGTGGATATTTAGGAATTTAGGACCTCTTGCATTTTAAATCCTGTTCTTGAAACAAAACCATCACTTTCCTTAGCTGGTGCCAAAAGCAAGCAAGCGAGGACACTGTGTGGAGAGCTGTGTAACAACAACCTCCTGCCTGCCGCAAATCCCAGGTGGCTCCTCAGGAGGGCAGCTCCTCTCTCCAGTAGGAATCCAGGGGAGACACCCTGATTTTAGCGGTAATTGCAGCCACCCAGGACGAGGCCAAACAGCAAAACAGTCGCACGGGTGCTCACAAGTGCAGCAATAGCACCGCTGCCCTCCAGACGAGCACACCGAAATCCTGCTCAAGTCCTGCACAGAATAAATGACAAAACTCATATAGGTCACCGTTCCCTCCGTACTCCAAGCATGGTTTCTTCATGCTAACTCAGTGCTCTGGCCAGCTTAGTATTTCTGCTTGTTCACTCAGTCACCCCAGTGAGGCATGGTAAGAAATAGCGTGGATTTCTACATCTCATTTCTAAGCAGAGAGGATCACTGCGCTGCTGTCAGGAAATATGTTTTTTAGCACCTTCTGGTGGTGGGATTAGGAAAAGGCTTTCCCACCTGCATCAGCTGGGGGAAAAGATGCCTCATCTTTCATTAATGAATGGAGCACTCCTATTTTCTAACAAGTTTACTCAGTTACAGTTAATGATAAAAATATAAAAGTAATGTCCATATTAGATAGCAGGAAGCAGGACCCTGATGTTGGATAGTTTTAAAATACTTGCCAAATTATCCTCCAGAAATACAAACCAGCCTTTTTTCTCTTCCCTGTGTTTTTCTGCCCATTCCTTCACCACACCAGTTGTTTTCACTGTGAGCTGCTGTGAGAGAAGTTTTCTATAACTTGTGCTGCTGTGATAGTAAAGAGGTAAAATAATAAACTTCTGATGAACACAATGGTCTTTCTCATCTCTCCCGCAAGGAGAGTTCTCCCAAGGCTATTACTTGTGTTTTTAAACCCCACTAATCATTTTAAAAATTAGGTTGCAAACAACGGTTTTCAGAGGGAAATCTCTGTAGCACAGAGGGCATTTGCAGCAAGGTTACTAAGAATAGGAGTGTGGTCTGACAGCATTCTATTATTCACATATTCATAAGCACAGGGCAGGCAGGCTTGCCACCAGGCATCACCAGTACTGTTCAGCTCCAATATCTGTCAGAGCATAATCTGCCAGAGCACTGCACCTTTCTGCTAAGAAGGGGCTGCTGTTTTATTCAAGAAATACCAGTGGAAGCTCGATGGGAACTCCCTGTCCAGGTTCTAACAAAGCTGTCTCAGCTATCAGAGACTCCCTGGTGTGCTCGTGCAGGCAGTGGGGCTGTCACTGCCACAGCAGCTTCTTCTTTTCAGGGATACGTCCATCAGGAAGCCAGACCATGAAACATGTACTCTGCATTAATGTCACGTGCTGTATGCTTTTCTCTCCCAAACCATAAAAAATGCAGTCTGCCTCACTGCCTTCAGCTAAAGGGAATAGTTTTGCAGACAGCTGGTTAACCTTTTCTTCCTCACCCTCCACTTGAAGATGACTCTCTGCTGCTTTACCTCAGCTTAGGAACCTGAGTAATTAAGGCATGTGACAGCAGCAGAGCACTTCTGTTGGATGAACTTCCTTCATAAATCACCAGGCTGATGCTGGACTTCTGTGAACAGTGAATCCATGTTAGGTACACTAAGGGTCTTCTAAGGAAGCCTGGGTTGTACTTGAGTCATTTGGTGTCCACACAGGAAAGGCTGAGGGAAGGGGAGATGTCTGCTCTTGGGTCTTTCTAAAATGCTGTTCATTCCTGCATCCATCTTACTGCTAGTAAGACAAGGCACCAAGCTTTGTCATTCTGCATTTCCTCTTTAAAAAGGAAGTTAGTTGAAGTACCCGGGATCTGAACAGGAATATAGGTGGGATGTGGCTGGGTCTCCTGGGCCACACTCATTTAGCACACAAACCACTGCAGAGAGGGACCCTGGTAGGTTCAGAGGCAGAATGACTGTGCAGCAAGTTACAAATATGACCAAGAAAAGATCCCTAAATTGTGCTCCACTAATTTCTAGTCCAATTAAAAACTAACTATCCCAATGTCTCAGGCACCTGTCTTCAAAAGGAATAAAATAAGAATTAGTGACTGTATTAAGAACCCTCAACATGCATGAAACTGCTAGGAGCTGCAGATATGTTGAGCTCAGAAGTTATCCCCATCTCAACTATTGTGAATGAGATCTGCCCTGGTCAAAGTCAGCCTTGTATTCCATAACACCACACAAGTAAACACCACCCATGTCTGGTGAGATCTCATAGCGACAGCAAAAGAGGGGAAGAGCCACCCTTTGTAAGATGAAAACATAAGTAGCTGCAGATAACCATAAACAGTTGCTTTACTGGGGCTGTGCCACTGATTAGTTCTGAAGTTGCTGAAAAGAAACTGTGCGTCATAAAGCAGTGGTTAAACTACCCCCTGCTATCAGACCCAACTGATACTTTCATCCAGGTATGAGTTGGAAAGTCAAAAGAGATCCATCTCTATCCTGGTACGTAGTAACAAAGCTAAAAGTAAGACCAGCATTCAGGCTTCTTTGTATTTAAGAATCAGGCTTTTTTTCCCCTTGCAGTTTCTATCTGTGTGAGGCTGCCAAATGATATTCACATCCGATTTCCAATTTATTTTACCACTAATGATTATAGAGCTATTGCAGCTTTCTTGATGCTTGGACATAAACTAAAAACAAAAACCTAAACGGTGAGGACCTAGAAAAAAATGTATTCTTTTCAAGGTAGCCCAAAAAGCCTTTAAAATGGCTGCAGCAAAACTTCGTGAGAGCTTGGAAGGTCAAACAGATTGAACTTCAATTTAAAAATCGATTTCTGTGATACAGATTACAGCTGATTGAACTCACTTGGTGGAATTGCACTCAGAAGAGCTGGGCACTAGGATGGGATAGGAGCTTAGATGTCAGATTTGGTGAGGTGGAAGTGAACCAGCCATGGTTTGTGTTGAGGAATCTGCATTTCAAACAGGAAGGAAAATTCTCTTTCATCACAAACTTCAAAGTGGTTTCCAGAAGTCTCATTGACTGGCTTATTGATTCTGCCTTTTGTTCTCAGAGGAAGAAAAAAGTCCAAGAGAGGTAGTGTGCCTTAAGAAACAAAAGACTGTACTATGGATCTCATTTAAATTCTCCGTGATTATTCATTATTTGGCAGCTGGTTTCAAAGACGTCTCTTCAGCTATTTCATATGACTTCATTTCTAATGCTCTCCACGATTACCCTGTAAGGTCCCGATCTCCAAACTCAAAGCTTTCCCCGTGCAACAGAGCTGTAAGGAGCCTTTCTGTGATTCTTCAGTGTTTTAACAGCAAACTGATAGGTGGCTGCAAGTGCAGTGTGCTCCACACCAGCCATCGCTGTGCCGCACTGCCTGTCACGCAGCCTGGAGGTAGCTTGTTCTTGCACGCACAGAGCATGAAGCAATGGTGCTCTGCAATGTGCAGTGAAAGCTCGTGAATATCTTCTCCTCTACAGGCTCTGAAAAGGGTGTCCACAGCTCTGCCAGGTATCCCCAAAGTTGACATGTTCTTCCAAAGAAGTGTTGGAAATGACTTAGAAGCAGTACTTGTGACTTACCTGCTCCCACTACAATTCTTGGTCATCGAAGACAGCTGAGTGGATTGTTTAAAACTGTACAATACAGAACAGTTTTGTGAAAGAGAGTTGCAGATTGCGCTCAGTAGCAGCTTCTTGAACTAGAATTCCTTATGACAACAACTCAAATACATTTACAGTCCAATTAATTAAATAAGGTTTAACATCCCAACATTCTTACCCATTATAAACCTTCAGTTAGCAACTGAATCATCTTTTTCAGCTTTGTAATGACTTACAGACGTTTAAGAAGGTCCTAATTACTTTCTACTTTGGAAATTATAGGAGCCTTCTGTAAGAACTCTGCCTTTTACTTGGGTTAGAACACCACTTTCTGGCTGGGATTTGAGTTCAAGGTCAATTCTAGTTGCAATTGGTGACAGTTTATTAAGCGAAACAGTCAGAATGACCATCTTTTCTAGGATGGAAGAAGGGCGTTGTTAGACTGACAAATTGAAGATGACATCTGCTGTCCTATATAACTATTCCCAACTCTGGGAGCAGTCCTAAGAGTAAGCAAGTTCCAAAATGTGAAGTTCAAGTCACTATTTTTGGAAATATTGGCTGTAACTTTAGAAAAATACATAGATAGGAAACTTTTTATCTATGATTATTTGATGGCAAGTTTAACTGCAAACCAGCAAGACTCTGAACTGACTAACAGTGCTGCAGGGCAGTATTCACAGCTTGAAGATGAATGCAGAGCCTTGTCAAGTATATCAAATAGGATGGGAAATAGCTCCAGTAATTGCTTAACCTACATTTATTAGAGTGTAGCACCACCTAATGTGTAAATGCTTCAACTTCAAGTGCTTCACACTATATGCAGGGAAGAAACAGCTTGGTTGGAGCTGGAGAAAGCTCAGGACATCAGTAAGCATTAAAATTTAATCCCTTGTCTACCTGGCTCCTGTATCTGCCCTTATAAGCAGAGATTTCAGAAAGAGGAGCACAGTGCTTTGAATTTTGGGATCAAATCTGGCTTCCCAAAAGCTGCAAGAATTGCCATACAGGCAGCTTTGCAGGGCTGTACAGTTGAAAAAAGCTCTTAGACCTCTGAATTAAAGCTGTATTATGATGGTTTGGCCCAAAGAGGTGGTGGATGCCTGTCCTTCAAGGTCAGACTGGATGGGGCTCTGAGCATCCTAATGGAGCTGCAGGTTTTCCTGTTCATTGCAGGGGGTTGGACTGGATGGCCTTTAAGAGTCCATTCCAACTCAAACAATTTTATGATTCAATTAAGTAAACACCTTTCTAGTTGTTTACACCTGGACATTCACAGAAGCCAGCTCTCTATCACATCCTCTTGCTTCTGCCTGCAGCTGAGCATCTCACTGGACCATTTTGAGTAAAGATAAGCTCTTTCTGTTCCCATACTTTATACTGTTGGCTCTTTCTTAAAGCTTAGCACTTCGAACACATGGTACAAACAGATGATTAGGTCTCTGGTGTGGTTAGAAATTACCATTGTCTATGAAAGCTTTTCATTTCTTCGTGTATTGTATTTAAGAAGAAAAGAAATTTGAAGCTTCCATCTGCCTATCCCCCATGACAGGAAACACAATAGACATCAGCAACAGCTGCTTCTCAGAAGACCCCATGAGTGATGCTGTGACAGGAAATAAGGCCTTAAGGTAAAGAGCCAGCAGGGTGTCAGGAGAAAGATGAGCCCATATCTTGCTCAATCAATATTGATTTTTAGGGACAATCCATTTGGAAAGCAAGCCTAGCAATACTCAACCATACTCTCAATTTTACCCTGAATAGGCATCTCTTGAGACACCAGGATGCTATTTCAAATTGTGAAAGCTATGAAAACACACAAAACTCCATTTTCTCCACCCCATTTGTCTTCATTCACTGCTACTTGCACATCTACGAGCCTGGGTGTTCTGGTACAGCCCAGTGAATCACTGCAGCAGCTGGAGGTGTCCTAGCCCATGCATCTTGCAGTTAACAGGAATACCTAGCTCCCATTTCGAAAAACATTCTCCTTTGGGTCCTCCATAGTGACCCAGGTCATTATTTTTGTGATCATGAAGCAGACTCTGAGTTTAGCTGGGAGTCAAACCAGGATACAGGATGGGGTTTCAAGTAAATATAGAAAGTCTCAGGCATAGCAGGGTCATTCTAAGTCAGCTTAACACACAGACCCCAGATAACCTCTCTGAAAGTACTGTTCTCCCTTAACAAGTGCCCTTGCTAGCACAATGACTCAGACATAAAAAGGTACTTCAAAAGAATTGCAGGCTAAGGGCTTATAAGGCTGTGACTCGTACTGTTTGCATTACTTGGTAAGATTCAGTGACCCAAACCTGAGAGACTTTTCCCCCAAGACTCATTATGTTTGGAGGTATTAGATGTTTTAAAATGAAATAACCTCTTAGAGTATATGCTGAACATATCTATTATACTAGAGTTAACAATGCAGAACATATACCCTTGTGACAAATAAAAGTCTCATCTTTGTTAAATCCAAAGTCAAGTGATTTTTAGCAGGCAGAAATTAATTAACATCCCTAGAGATCATTAGCTCTTTGTGAGCTCTATTATTCCCTATATTCCTACTGCTTTAAAAAGTTTGATCCAAACTAGTAATAAGATAATCCTGGAGTCCTTCAAACATTGAGATGCTTGACAGCTCATGATTTTCATGTGGATTCTTACAGGTATTTATGTGCTTAAAGGGGCAAATCAGTTACGATTTACAGCAAGATTTTATGCAACTTTTCAAAAAATTGCAGGGATCAGGTCAAGTGGGGTACAGAATCACAGAATTGTAGAGGTTGGAAGGGATCTCTAGAGATCACTGAGTTCAACCCCCCTGCAAAGCAGGCCCCTTACTGCAGGCTACACAGGTAGGCATCCAGGTGGGTCTTGAATATCTCCAGAGAAGGAGAATCCACAACCTCCCTGGGCAGCCTGTTTGAGTCATCCTTACTGTGAAGAAGTTCCTTTGCATATTGGTGAAGAACTTCCTATTGTCCGGTTTGTGGCCGTTTCCCCTTGTCCTGTCCCCACACACCACTGAAAAGAAGTTGGCACGTCCCTTTGCCTCCCACACTTAAGATATTTATAAATATTAATAAGATCACCTCTCAGTCTTCTTTTCTCAAGGCTGAACAGACGCAGATCACTCAGCTGCTCCAGGACCTTTACCATTTTTGTGGCCTTCCACTGGACTCTTTTCCAGGAGATCCTTGTCTTCTTTTTTGTACCACGGAGCCCAGAACTGGATGCAGCAGTCCAGATGAGGCCTGACCAGGGCAGAATAGAACACTCTGGACCTTGTAAATCATTGATTGTGATCACTGTGCTTCTCAGTCATCACTAACAGGTAGATCACTCCACTTTTGCTGAGTTCTTTTGAGGCAGTAGCTGTTCATAGCAGCAGGTTCAATGAGTTTCAGTCAACAGAATGGAGAATATTCTGGGGCTAGATTGAAAGAAAACAGAGAATTCAAGGGACTTGTCTGCTTATTGCATGAGAAAAACCTTTAAAAAGTCTGCTTGCCCGTAAAAAAACCCCAAATTTTATTAACATTTTTTAATTGACTCTTTAACAACTCTCCTTAAAAACTTGGACTGTGGAAAACCATTCATCAAGCTGATATATCAGCCAGAACAAAGTCAATTGGTGAACATATAGAAAAGCAGTTAATAGAATTACCAGACTAAACAATGTTCAGAAACTTCAAGCAGTGCAGGACCATTTCTCACAAGCATGCTGGACCAACCCAGAGAACGGCCAACTTTCCAGCCTAAGGCAAATCTTTCCATGCTTACTGAAGAGTTATCTCAACAAATCTTTTAGTGCAGTATTAAGCAAGCTCTTAAGAAGTACGTTAAAGCTGAGCTCTTACAGAGTACGCTGTCTGCTTATTTCCCAGTTGGAAGGCCTCAAACCAGATCTGATTCAGAGTCCTGCAACTTCAACAAGTTTTTCTCTATGCTTTTCCCAAGCATCACAACCCAAGAAGCACCGCAGCAATGATCAATACCTCTTATTTCAGTAGCCTTCTCTATAGCCTGCGTCCGTTCAACATGCTCATCCCAAACTTTATCCCAGCAAAATTCAACAAAACCAACAAGGGAAAAACAATAATAAAAAAGGCAAAACTCTGATCACGCAGTATATATCTGAGTCTTCCAGTGCCTCTATCTTGTACAGAAAAGCAGCATCATTTCTCTCCTAGAGCTTGCTTTCCCTCATCAAGTTCTTACCTCTTAATTCTTCCCTGTGCTTTACACACCCTCCAAGAGTAACTCAAAGTGAAGTTAATGGAGATGTGATGGTCTATTAAACCCTCCTTAATTAGTGCAGGATTACATAACTCATGAAAGGAATTCAATAAAGTTGTGAAAATTAGAGAAATACTACAGTGAAACATACAATCCTACTATTTTACTGTTTTGAAAGAGGTTGGGAGGTACCCTAAGTGCTGGATTAATATCACTTTCTCCCATAGTATGTTATCAGCTCTTTCTTCAGTGCAGGTGTGCTCCCTAAGTGCCCTGCTAAGGAATGAGTCAGAGAGCAACGTAAAGCTCTATCACAAAGGGAAAGCTCACTCTAGATGCACAGCACCTCTACAAGAGCAGGATCATGGCTGTGTATCTTCTCTTGAAATTTAAATATGTTCCAGACCAACAGCCTCAAAGCAAGTGCCCAAAACAAGTTTGAAATTCAAGTGTCTTCCAAGATACAGAAATCCAAGTTTTTATCTTGAAGAAAAAGAACTTGAGTGATCTTTCATATAAGGCTTTTATCCTTGTCTTGCATCAAAGACAGTCTGGAATAGAAATGAATCAAAGAGACTCTTCTCATTTACAGTATGGCCATAGATGCAATTGCAGATGAAATCAGATGGGCACAAAATTGTGCTCATCTTAGTCTCTGTACAAGAAAATGGGATGTAAAATTAGAATAACAGCCTTTAAGAGCAGCTACAGTGACTGCGGTTCATCCCAACTGATCTTTGAAAGAGAAAAGATTTTTCTTTAGAAGCTAGAAGAACTTGAAACATTAAAATAATGCTAGGGAGATTGCAGCAGCATGTTGCAGAACACCACTGCCTTTTATACCAGCTGGGTCTATTCATTGCTCGCAATTGCTGAATGGGACTGCAGAGTGGAAATCTTGCTAGTTTTTTTGAATTGCTACTGCCTGGCTTGTAGGGAGAAAAGCCAGCCCCTTGTTGCCCCTTTTGTCTGATGGCTGTGGCACTTTTCTCCTCGGTGTTACGGCTATAGTTAGTAGTAACTGCTGTAATTAACATCTTGGGCACATGCTGCTGGAGTGGTTCCTCTGGAACTACAATGGAATGAAGGGAGCCTCATGCTGCCCTTGGTCATACCCTTTGCTGCTTTGATTTGGGAGCAGAAGGTTTAACTGAAGGTGGAATCTGGCTTTGCCTCTGTATGAGTTATTTTGTGTTTTTTTTTTTTTCTTCCTCTGCTTTATCGTTTATATTATCTTTAAAAACATGTGGTTACAGAAAAAAATCCACTGTTAATTTTGTATTCTAAACTCACAAGTCCAGTTAAAAGTAAACTCCCCCAGCTCAAGAGGATCAAGGACTGAAATCCTATCTAAACTCAAGACAAAATAATTTATATCTTTTTTTTTTCTTTCTTTCTTTCTTTCTTTTTTTTTTAAATGTACTTCTTGCTTTATACTTTTTCTCTTGTGTTCTTATTTAGTAAGCTCATTGCTTCACCACAGTAAATAGATGGAATGACACTGCCAGGCAATATATAAAGGAAAAATAATTCCTAGGCCAAATAATACAAAGTGCAGTTTAGGTAAACTGCTGCATCTGCCCTTCGCTGATGGCTATACAGGATGTCAGTAGGTGGGGCAGAGCCCAGAGCAGCCCCTCAATCCCCTACTCCCCCCTCTGCCAAGCACTGCAACGAACGCTCCTTTTCCCTGAACACTCTATTCTCTTTCAGTCTGTTGTTTGCTCACTGTTCAACGCTGTCAACGTTGGTGCATTTTGGAGTGTAAACCAAAGGATTGTTCTATGCTGAATGTTAGCATATGGCTTTTGACATCTGGTTCTCTACGAGCGATAAACTGCCAATCAGGAGGCATGCAGGGTACAAGCATATTTTTGTCACTACCCTTACTAATCACTAAGATTAGTCCCTGCTTGGCAATTGTGTCTGATGAACACACAGAACCTATTCAAATATCCTCATCCATATTCATTTCTATTTAAAGAAATTAAATTCTTGTGTAAAATAATCCTCAAATTCTCAACAAAGCTGTTTGTTTTTCTACTTAGGTGGCATGAGTTCAAAGACATCCTGTTAAATATGCATAATTTCTTAAAAGCAAAAATTCAGCTTTTAATAGCATTTGCCTTCCACTTCATGAAAATCTCTTTTAATGTCACTGGAGATCTTTGGAGCCTGGACAGGAGCTTCCTTTTCCAGCCCAGGGGAGCAGAGCACAGCGGCTTTGCCAACCCATTGGCACACACGGTTTGAATAACAAACGCTGCAACAACACCAGCAAGCATTTCTTTAAAAAACAAAACATTAAAAAAACAAAAAACAAAGCAACCCCAAACTGAAAGAAAATATAAATGAAGAGAAGGGGATAATGTGTCCATCGTGAATCCTTTGACTTCTGTGGAAGGAATTTTTTTTTTTTTATTTTTTTTTAGAAAGTGACTTTCATCAGCCATTAAATACTCATCAGAAGCAGCTGCTTTTCAGTGGTTGCCTGTGAGCGGTGAGTGTGAAGGATGTGTTCTAAGCAAAGATTTATCTAATGAGGCATTGTATTAATAATAAGAAAAAATCTTCAAGTCAAAGTGAATTGTTTCTAGAAGTCAAAAGCAGATGAAATTGAGAAGATGAAATAAAACCAAAAGTGAACAGAAGATGGAGTTGACTGAATTGCTAATCAGCATGGAAGCCTCATTCCTTGTTACTTGGAAAAAGATAAATTGCCAAAATGACTTCCTGAAGACAATTAGAGCAGGAAAGAGGAGGTGAAATGAATCAAGAGGAACATGTATGGCTGTATAGAAATATTCTGTTTTGGCTTACATATAGTGCAGGTGCGTTCAACCTGTTATTTCATAACTCCAAAACCTATGATTGAAAAGATCTGAGTATTAATAAAAAGAAATAAAAACTAAGAATGACTTGATACTGTTGGCCCCCTTTATGATCTCCTTGTAATCCATCACCTCTTTTTACGGTACATACTTTTAGTCATGTTTGGATATATTTTTTTTACTGAACTGATTTCAAGATTTAGCCATTATCTGTAGGTAATTTAGATATTTGACTGGCTTGACTGTGACCACACACTAGGTAGGCTATTTTTCATTAGGAACATGGAGATCAGTACTGGGCCTCATACGTATAGAACTCCTCATGATAATGAATTTTTCCTTAGATTGTCATTCAAAATCCCAACTGCTAAGCCAGCCACAGGTTGCCCAAGGAGGCTGTGGATGCCCCATCCCTGGAGGCATTCAAGGCCAGGCTAGATGTGGCTCTGGGCAGCCTGGTCTGGTGGTTGGCGACCCTGCATATTGCAGGGGGTTTGAAACTAGATGATCATTGTGGTCCCTTTCAACCCAGGCCATTCTATGACATAAATACTGGATGACAGATTTTCAGGGTAATTTCTGGTTACAAAAAAAAAAAAAAAAAAAAAAAAAAAAAATCATAAAATAGAAATAATAACAGAATTATCTAGACCTAAAAAGCAGCCCTAATGATGCCATCCTAACAAGTTGAGAGTATTATCATGACCTTACAAAAATGACTCAGGTTACAAAACTGCAGAAGTGTGAGAACTACCTGTGATTTCTACCTTTGTCTTTATGTGCACAGGGAAGAATAACGTGTCATCTGATGAGCAGCAGATCAAAAGGAGATGGTAATTCTACAGACTTTTGTCTTCCAGCTGCCCTCCCAAGAGCATGCTTTGATGTCTAATGAAGGGTCAGTTCTTGCTCCACTCTTTAATCTGGGTAAATTACTAGGAATGCCTCTCTGATCTTTTCATATTTTTGTAAAATGTATGGGAATTTGGAATCTCTGAAACTTCTACCGTGCAAAAGACAGTCAAACAGAAGAAAAGAATGGCAGAAATACTTACACTGCTGCAAACACTTCTTCTTCAGGAAACCAGGGAAAACTGTGAGGGTTCAAGTCTGTGAGACAGATTATTCCCTGTTGGAGTCTCCTGAAAAACATAATGCAATTTAGAAAATATGTTAGAATGCCATTAAGCATCTATTTCCTCATTAACCACCCTAATGTTACCATCATTTACGTAGTGAGAAAGTTTTCCAGAACTCAGCATATGCCAGGAGACAACTGAGCAGGATATTGCCCTGGTCTGATTTCAGGGATGCAAAGATTGCTGACTGATTGCTAAGAAAACAATGCTGTTTCCTCACATCCCTCAGATGAAAATATCAGCTCCGTAATACAAAAAGGGGCATCCTCATTTGGGGTTTTTACTGCCTCTTGGGTCAGGGGTGAGTTCGAAGCCATTTTTTCAGCCGACCCCATCGCCTCCTTCCTTGGCCACTTTGTGCTTTCTCTTTGAGAGCTCTTAATACACCGGTAGGTAGGAAGCCGCGCAGGCAGCGGCAGCGCGAAGGCAGCGTTTGTGGTGCTTCGGCCGATAGGCTCAGCACGGCGGCAGTGCGGCAGCAGCACCGCGCGGTGGCACGAGTCATCCACGAGTGGCTGCAGCCTCCCGCAGGGCACCGCAGGCGGGGAAATCCCTGCTGCCCTCCTGCTGCAGCACGGGGAGGGCAGAAAGCTGAAAAAAAAACAAAAAACCAACCAAACCCCAAGAACAAATAACCACGTCCCTCAGTGTCACATCCAGACAGTGCTTGAACACCTCCAGGGATGGTAACTCCACCACCTCCCTGGACAGCCCATTCCAGTGCAGCACCATTTCATCCCACCCTCCCTCCTGTGTTCTAACAGAGAGAATTTGGTGCCCAAGTGAGTGTTTGGGTGATTAGGCTGAAAGGTTTGGCAGCTGGCACTCAGTTAAGCATTGAACTAATCCTATCGATCTGCTGCTGGGCAGGCTTGGAAAGAGCGAGTTCACCCACCTCCCGTGAGCTCCGAGATGACCAAATCATATTCAGTTTTTCTAACTTCTCATTAGCACAAAGGTTTGCACAAAGATGGCCTTCTAGCGAATTTAAAGATGAAATATTTAATACTGAGTAAAACGTAGAATTGCCCATTTTGCCCAATGTAACAATCTGCTCATGAAACTTCTAATAATTTAATGAGATGTCTTCCCCCAATTCATGCTATGATCTTTGTGAAGGAATCAGCTCTTAGTAGGGAGTGAAACTGGGAGAGTCAAATTCATTATTTTCAACATTTCAAACTAATAATGCATGTACATGAGGTTGAGCTTTGAAGAGCATAAGAGTGCTGGTGACCCTGCCTGCACAACGCCTTGCAACTTCAGAGCCTTTCCCAGCCTGAGAGTGGCCAGTATTAGTTCTGATCCTGATGCAACATCAAAGCATCACAGTCCAGTGTTACACCCCTACAGAGACAAGGTGAGGACTCCTGTTTGCAGGGTACATCACTTTTCAAAGAGCATCACCTTCCTTCCACATCCCCTCACATTTACCAGATAGGAGCAGCATGCAATTTCTGCAAGCAGAGCAGTGACAGCAGGAAGCTTGGCTCTGTTGTTGCTGTTATTCTTGAAGCCTACATGTACCCGGCTCACTGCTCCACAAAAACTTTCCATATGTGAAGAGCCGTGGTGCTGCGTGCTCTCTCCCTGGAAAATTAGACTTGTTACTAGCAGTAACCTTTATCTCTGCATGACATCCTAGCTGCCAGGAGGGCACGGCAACCCTTTCATCCCTGTGCTCGTGCCCTCCCTTGGCAAAGTGTCGATCAAGTCTGTCATGCGCTCCTTTTGCTGCAGTTCTGGCACACTTCACAGGAGGCGCAGAATTACAAGGTTTACACGATGCTTTATCACTGCAGACACTGTTTTCCTACAAAACCTCCTGCATTTCTCTCCAGTTAGTAAAAAAGAACAAAAGCCCTTATCTGCTTCTGCTGGGCATGTGACTGATCCTCTCACCTTGTTTTCCTTAAATTCACTGGTGACCCTGATTTCATACAGATCTCCAAGGCCATTATGTCTCCTGTTTCCAGGCTTATCTGCCTAGCTGAAAAGCTTCTTTCTATCCTGTCTTTTCCTCTTTGCTAAGCTCCAATGTACTACTTTTTTATTTTTTAATAAGTGTTCCTTTAAAGTAATTCCTTTTTTTTTTTTTTTTTTTAAATGAATGGAATTATATAAAGCAGGTATGACTAAACTTTGTCATGCAAGAAGTTTCGCTCATACACTTCTGTGCAGATAACAAATCTTCATCAAGCCGTACTGTAATTGGACTTTCATCCCAAATCTGAAATTTGCTCCATCTGCACTAAAATGAACTCATTTTAACTTTGATCCCCTTGCTTCACTCTCTGGTTTTCATTATGTTAAAAGGAATGAAAGCTCATCCAAACAACTTAAATTCAGCAAAGCCAGACCTGTCTGAGTGCTAAGGTGGCTGGCTCAGAGTCTGAAATAGAACAAAAATATCCTGAAATTTTGGCGTGATGAGAAAGCCTTAAATAAAGTTATAGCAGATTGATAGCATGCTTATTTACACTGCATGCCACTGATGTCTATCTATATGCAGAATAGAAACCGCAGTTGGTAAAAAGGCAGCATCCAGCTGTGTGATGGGAGGCTCATCATCTCACAGACAGACACTTCAGATGCTTCTTTTCCCTGTTGCAGAAAATCTTGCACAGGCTGTCAGATATATGGCTCTTAGGATATGCTTTTCCCCTCTCTGCCCCCCAGACAGCCCTGAGAACAGTGTTTCAATAGCTCTGATAAGAAATACACATTCTGGTTTGTCCTTTCTGGCACATCCCGCCTTGGAGACCTGTTCGTGGAAATTATGCTTCATTAAGAGAGTCACGCTTCCTTGGAGGTAAAACTCAAAATGCAAGAAGCTGATACTACTAACATACCTGAGCAATTTCACAACAAAAGGAAAACAATATCAAAGATACAGCTCAGCTTCTACTGCTCACAGTCTGGATTTCATTAACTCTTCAAACATTTTGCTATTTTAAAGACCTTACTCTTGAACCAAACAAGCTTCAGGACTCATTTTTCATGGATGTAAAGAATACGGTCCTAAAAGCTACAAGGTAAAGCAAATCCCCAAAGGGACTTATCTTCAGAAATGACTTGTGTGACTTCCATATGCCTGGAGATAGCAGATCACCTTCAAATATGGAAGCATCAGCCAAGGCACTATGAAAAGTGCTCTTCAAACCAGTCATTTAGTTGTGCCCTGGACAGAATATCCCTCAGGAACAGGCACAAGAGGGTTCTGTCTTGAGGGAAAACTCTTGTGGGGAACTGATATCTTGGCAGGAAGGAGCCAATCCCACCTGATTTCCACATCTCCAGAAGCCAACCAGGAGATTGCTTTGGCCCCACTGCATGAAGAAACAAGTGATTTGTCACCTCTGCATCTCTAGCAACTTGACTTCAACAATGATTGGAACAGGCTGCCCAGAGAAGCTGTGGATGCCTCATCCCTGGAGGTATTCAAGGCCAGGTGGAATGGGGCCCTGGGCAGCCTGAGCTGGTGGGTGACAATCCTGCCCAGAACTGGTGTGTTGGAGCTCAACTATCTTTAAAGTCCTTTCCAACCTAAGTCACTCTATGGTTCTGTGCAGGTCATGTTCAATGCATTAATTTCCAACCACATGCTGGGAAAGTTTCCTTCCTATTTTTTGCTGTGCTTCTCTCAGAACACACTTCTTGGAATATAACAAGAATTAGTACAATTACTGGGACTGCTGCTTTTCAACCACCAAAGAAAATACAAGATAAGAAGTTCTTTCCTCTGTCTCCTCAGGCTACATTGATCATCAATTCTGGAAAGTTTTCACGAGAATTGGGTAGGAAAATGTCACAACTTGAATGTGACAATCAGGGAAGATTTAGGTAGATAAGGAGGTGTGGAAAGGGAAAACTCAGAAAACATAATAAAACTCACCCAGCTCAGAAACAGTAAAAGAGATCAACAATTTCTTAATGAAGAAGATTACATTTACTGTCCAAGATCATCTTGTTTCTGGGCTAGACAGGAGCATGCTATTTTCAGCACCACAGACTGGTTTTCTGTTGCTCAACAGGAGGTCTGTTGGGAGAACTGCTGAGACAGAAAAATAAAAATAACAAAACTTGCTTTAAAATCTCACAAGCTTCAGGACTTGATTCATCATATTCATCTGCATGCAGTTGGTCACACTTTCTGACATATCTCTCGGTCTGATCTCTTGCTCACTCTGAAAGCTGTGTCTCTGCTTTCTGCCTGCGAGCTGGGCTCAGATGCCTTCTAGACCCTGTCTTTATGCCATCTTCCTTGTTATGAATTTATCTGCTCTGGTTCAGGGGACCGCAAGATACAACAAAGCTCTGCAATTTCAGATGTTAGAGTCTAAATAAGATGTCACCATTATATGGCAAAGTGACATCTATGCAGAGCAGGGCTGAGATACACAGAAAGAGTTGAAAATAACCCCCATTCACCTGTGCATATCAGATCTGAGGCATCAATTCCTGAAAACCTTTCAGGGCGCTGCTGTAACAACCTGCTTCCCTCCTCCTGCTCCAGCACCAAACCTGTAAGCAGAGCTTCACTGGCAATGAATATTGCTGTGCTGCTTCGAGCCTCAGGCCAGTGCTGTAAAGGTCAATGTAAATAGCTCCTTAGTTACCCTTCAAAGACTTCAATAAAGCACTGCAATAATGAAGTTGCCTTCATTTGTAGCCTTTCCTCTTAGAAACTCTGGCCAATGTACAACATACCAGACTGACAGAAATATCACTGATACTTGGCAAAACGGATGAGATCCTGCTGGTTTTAAAACAGTTTTAAAACAATTTCAAGTCCTTCCACAGTGACAGTCCCTCAAACTCACTCCTCCTGGCTTCAAACAAAACAAAACCAAAACAAGACAAAAAGGGCAAAAAAAGAATGGTGCAAGACTTTGTAACGTCTTTAAGGGCTGAAAAGCTCTTCCTTTCAGTGCAAGGAAAAAGCAACAAGCCAAGGAAAGGCTGACTCTACACAGGAAGGCCAAGAGATCCATGCTATTTTGTATTGCTGTGCTGAGTTTTAGTCTTCTGAATAGCTGTTTTGTTTCAAGCTTCATTTATGAGATTGCAGTATTTACGACCCAATCAGTGACTATGACCCATTAAACTAATACTCAGCATTAGTTGCTGAAAAAATTTTGGGAATTTAGCGACAGAGCAGTTTAAAGGGATGTGACATAAAGGCTCAGGCAGTCAATTACTCAGCTCTAAAGTGCCGTTTTAAAATTCTTCCCCCCTCCTCCCGAATCTTACCACAAGCCAATTATGTAAGAATGAAAAATATCTTATTTTGCAAAGGACAGAGACCAGGGAAACACCTCAAGGCTTTCTGACTGAGGCAGTGCCACACAGGAGATTCATCAAGTTTTTGCTCTTTAAGGATATTCAAATTAATTAGCCCTAAAACTCAACATGGACATTTAACACTGAGCATTTTGTAATTGGAACTGAAATAGAGGAATATACAGAAGGCTGGTGTGTATTAATGTGAATAGTTCAGTATCAAGCAAAACTATCTCTTTCATGTCACTGGTTATTCCTGCTTTTAGCTGCAAAGTTTTATTGGAAGACGTAATTTAGATGCTGCCAATTCTAACCCATGCCAGAAAACAGAATGTCTGATATTTGGAAAATAAAAATTAGCATCAAAAGCAGAAAATGGTGTTAGCATAGCATTAAAATAGTTGCTATAATAGCATCCTCCTATACCCTCCAAATGCGGAAATCCTAGTCTATAAATGTACGGTAAGCATTTTGTTATGAAACACTAGGGTAAAGTTCAAGTATTTTGGAAAACACTAATTCTGCAGATTGGAAAGCTCCTCAGAACTCCAAGTATAGACCATTACATCAGACTCAACACTCCAACAACTAAATTCCATTAGGAATTTGGGGCCTAGCACTCAAAGGCACCTCCATCAGATGGAAGGTACAGCACGACAACTGAAGTGAAGTAGATGCTTGACTCTGCGCTCTTTCAGTCTTGACCCACTCACTTTCTAATTCTTGGTTTCTTCTGTGATCAAACACATAACCTTTCAAAATACTTCCAAAAGATTTTATTCTTGTAAACTTAAGTTTCAAAAAAAATCACAGTAAAATTTTGACCTAGTATGGCATTTAATAGTCTGGAAGACAAATTTGCAGAGGACTGATTCCACAAAAGTTAATAATGAGAAAAATTATTCCCAACTCTGACAGCAAAGTAGGCTTCCTTAATGTTGCTGACTGTGATTAATGGAGTTAACAAAACTAATGAGGTTTATTTACTTCAATGTGTGTAATACTAGTTGTGGGCTTCCCAAGCAGCAGAATGATGGTAATATCTAACTACATTTCATATGTACAGAGTGATTAAAAAAACATTTGAAATATCTCTTAAGGAAAGAGGAGAAGATGAATGATCTACTTTAAGTAAAAGGAAGTAAATGAGAACAAATAAGTAGAGCTGGGTAAATAACTTGGAATGAATAATTTATTTTATATATTTAGCCCTCCTTTTTTTCACCTCTCATGGGATCCACAGAACTGAAAAAATTTACTCAAACCTGTTTATCATAGGAACTTGATAGATTAAAAAAACAAACAACAAAAACTACATAACAGTGGAATTGGAGTATTGGGAACTCAGGCTTCCTAGCCTGAGGAAGAAGGAGTGAATGGCAAGGGCAGCCATACAATGGTACTTCTGCTTTCTCATGAGCTAAACAGAAACATTCCAGTCCCAACACCACTAATTCTCCACTTGGAAATAAACACAAAGGATTATCACTGTTTGACAATCCTACTGCTCAAGGGTATTTACCAATACATAAAAGACAGAATATTTCTTTTCAAGTCTGTCTATATTAAAAGGGTCAATCCTAGGATGTAATCAAATTCTACCTCTGGGTCAGTTGAAATATATCCAATAAGTCCCTTTTCTGCGTAGCTCAATCCCACTTTGGATTTCGCAGTTCCACTGTATTGCCTCTTGACACATGTTGCTGCATATCTGGAGCTTTCACTCATTCTTCAAGCCTCCAGCTAGACCAAGACCATTGCCAGCAATGTCTGTAGTCCCTGTTCTGTATCTCATTTTCTAAATCCTCTACACAAATAAATCAAAGGAGATCTGGAAGGAAAACATGCAGACTGATCCTTTGAAAACCTTTCAAGCCAGCCTGAGATACAACTAATGCAGTGCTTAAGGGAAAAAAAAGTCTTAAAATCTCATGGACAACCTCCAAAACAATCCTAAATATCAATATAAAAGTGAAGTATCTACAGGCTAAAGTCTTCCCCCTCAAGGTGACCCTAGTGATGGTCTTTGGTGTTAGAGCAGTTTTCTTAGATGAAATAAGCTATAGGAGCAAAATTTTGGGAGAAAAATTGGCTGAGGCCTACACGAAGCTGAGCATTTTTCTTTGCCAGTGATGTTAGTAAATGTTAATATCTGCAGCATCTCTCAGGCACTTGGCTCAATAGATGTACAAACAATGAAGGTAAACAAAAAGCTCCTCTGAACACTCACCTACATGAACTTTGTAAATTCACTAGTTCCAAGTGCTTGAAACCCATATGGCAGGAGGATTTAAAAGGTACATGGAGATATCAAAAGCAGATAACAGAAAAGTAGTCCATGTAGAAAATGTTGTATGCCATTTACAGGTGCAAATCAGCATATACCAGTAAGTGATGAAGTGCTGTATTTGGGGAAGAGGAACTAAAAGAAATAGAAAACAACAACAAAAACAAAGCTTAACTACATCAAATTTGTCTTGTTTCAGCTCACTGTATTGCAGTTCATCCATTCTAAACCATTGCCTTCTAAACACATTTTAAAGCAGACATTTTCTTTGGTTTGAGCAACTGTACTTAGCTACCTGATGTGGGAATTTTTCTTGGAATATTAATCAAAGAATGCACAACTGAACAGGACAGTCAAGAATACATTGGCTATCCTTTTATAGCTTCTTCAGCAAAAATGTATTGGAGGTCATTGTGAAAGGAAATGGTCAGAACAGAACATGTTTAAATAATCAACTTCAGGAAGGCAGAACAAAGTTTTTAAAAAGCAGTGCAAGAGTGGAGTGATTTACCAGGGTTTGTTAGCACGCTTCGGCCATCAATGGATCTCTTCAAAGACAGACTTTGTGTGATTTAAGGAAGAGTGGTTGTAGACAACTCCTGAGATTAGCGATAGAAATTCCTTGGTCAGTATGCACTTGTACTTTTGTTTATGTAGGTTAAAACAAGCTTTCTGGTCTCTGCTGATGGTAGAGAAGATCACTCAGCTGTTCCTGCAGAGCAGCACCCACCCTACTCACAGAAAGGCTTTTCCCCATAGCCCCCCCAGTAGGAAACGGGATGTTCCTGGTATTGTAGGCCCTGCCATTTCGACAAGTACTTGAGGAAGACCTAACAGTGTTTCAGTTGACAAAACACACTGCAGAACTGTGCTGTAGGTTGTACAGATGCTTCAAGGAATTTACAGGAACTTAATCTACTAAATTCTTACAAGATCCTACATACTGCACCATGGGAGTCCTCTCTGCTGGCAGCCTTTTATATTAAAAATGCATATTTGCAGAAAGCCATGCATTTGAATCCCTAATCACATGAATAAGCTAATTTTTTTAAACAATGTCAATCTCCATCCTTAGGGACCGCACACATCATAGGCAGACAGTGCAATAGGACCCTAAATCACAGTGTATGAAACTGTGCTGTCCTTTCTAGAGGATGGGTTTCACGTCAGTGACAGTTTGTTCTAAGTTGTCAAAGGGACATTGATTACAGGAAGAATGAATGTGCTGACAGAAGCCATTGAAAGTCCTAGAAACTTGGATGAAAGTCTTGTCCACGTTCTCCTTCTGGCAGTTGTCAAAAGCTTCTGTTTCTGAACTGAAAGGAAAAGGATGTCAGTAGCTGTAGTAAAAATGGTTCTCTAATTGAAGAGGATGAGGTGGTGTCTTGTTATGTTAAGTGAAGCTTTTCTGATTGGGCACAATCTTCTGCTTGTTTTGCATAAGGAGAAATGAATCCTCCAGGTGCATCTTGGGTACAGCAGAGCCTTAAGATGTCTGGGACATCCTTCTGCATGCAGATTTTAAGAGGGTCAGCGATAAGCATCTTTTGATGCTTCTAAGCAAATACTTTGAAGAGCACAGTCCACTGGACTGCATCCAAGCCTTATTAATTTGGCTCTATGGCTATAGCTAATACATTGTGAGCTGACTGCAACGGTCAGTGCTGAGCTCTTGAAAATTTGCCATCATTGACTTGTCCAAGGTCACAGTGGAGGTCAGTGGTAGACTCAGATCCCCAAATGATTTGATCCTAGCTATTAAAAGTATATTGCCTTTCATTAGACATATAGTGCTGAGTCCACAGGAGGTATGCAAGATAAAACCCAAAGCAGAGGATCCCTTTTTGGATCTGGTTATCACTAGCAGAAAACGAAATAGGTTGGTACATATAGAATCTTCTATTTCCTTTTAATGTTTCAGCTCATTAAATGAAAGGAATGTGGAAAAACCTGCCGTGGGCCATGTCTTTTAGGTCTGCAGAAGGAAGAAACCCTTATAGTTTTTAATGAGCTCATGAGATTTTATCCTCTGTTACCACTAAATCCATCACTTTGCAACAATGAAGATAATTTATGGCTGCCTCAATTGTTTCTTTTATTTATAGGACAGTTTTAGTATGGAATTTAATCAAAGAGATTAAATGTCATACTACCTATTACCTTGCTGTTAAGATATTAATCCTATAGAAAGGCATATCAAACTTCAGATTAATCTAAAGGGAAAGAAATATGATAGCAATGTAATTGCTTTAGGATTCATGATTTTTTAACTTATTTAATCGGGGCAGAAGTTGAGATGTCACTGCCTCTTGCAACATACTTGTTTTTCAGAATTACAAATGGATATGATTATAGGTAGAGTTAGGTCTTGATTTAACAAAGTGCTTAGCATATACTTACCTTTAATGTGCCTGCCTTGACTTCAGTGAGACTTATGCATGTGTTTAAGAACTGTATAAGAGAGGATTAAATCACCTGCTTAATTTTAAGCACTCACTTAAGTGCTTTTTGTTAGGTAGGGCTCCAGTAAGCTATGTTACCCATTTGATGTGTTTGCAACTTAATAGTATCATTTTAAAACTAAGGAAAGGGAGTAAGTATGCTGCCTATATTTATATCACACATTCTACACAAAATAGTTTCCCAAAGCCCTTTATGAACCATAAACTGAACCACATTTCAGCAGTTGATTTCAAAGCCTTTTCTACTGTAAGAACACAGGACTGAGAAGAAACATGATGAGACAGAGAGCAAAAACAGACATTCAACATACGTCTTCAGGAACTGTTGCAATTTCAGAGGAAAACATCTATGACCACAGCAGCAAAGGAAGATGGTGTTAATTTGTATTTTTCATCTACTGATGCACTTAAAAAAGACCTGAATCAAATTACCCTACTTTGTGTTAGAAACTGTTTACTATCACGGACACGATGATAACTGCATTATTAGGAATAAAAATGGCATCTTAGATGCACTTGCATTACAACTACAACATTCTTCTCTGAGAAGGGGGTGAACATGTTGTCCTAACTGGACATCAGTAAGTCCTTTTTCCACAGATAGAGTGCCAAGTACAGAGTCTATCACCTCTCTAGTCCTGCTGGCTGCACTATTGCTGATACAAGGCAGGATGCCATTGGCATTCTTGGCCACCTAGGCACACTGCTGGCTCATGTTCAGCTGGCTGTCATCAAACACTCACAGATCCTTTTCCTCTGCACAGATTCCCAGCTACTGCCCTAAGCCTGTAGCATTTGCTGTGACCAAAATGCAGGATCCAGCACTTTGTCTTCTTGAGCCTGTCCAGATCCCTCTGTAGACCCTTTCTACCCTCAGGTAGATTAATACTTTCTCCCTACATCCACAGCCTTTCCTTCACCTAGCAGGTGGGTCATTTGCCTTTCCTGAAACCATGCTTTCTGGGCCTGATCCCCTGGTTGTTCTGTACATGCTGTGTGATTGCACTCTAGATGATCTGCTCCATGACCTTCCCCAATACCGAGGTCAGGCTGACAGGGCCATAGTTCCTCAGAGTCTCCTCTCAACTCCTATTGTAGATGGGCATCACATTAACAAGCCTCCAGTACTCTGGAACATCCATGATGGGCCAGGACTGCTGATAAATGATGGAAAGTGGCTTGGCAAGTACATCCATCAGCTCACTCAGGTGGATCCCATCTGGCTCCATAGACTTGTGATAGTCTAGGTGGAGTAGCAGGTCACTAACACTTTTTCCTGAATTACAGGGGGGTTTATTCTACTGGAGATGCTCTTGTCATTGCCCCAGCCACTGTTGATATCATCTTTGTTGGAACTGGCTGAAGTAGTCAAAGAAGGGAGCAACTAGCTCCCTGTTTGCAGTTTCTCTTGTCCCTCTTTTCACTGATCACAGAGAAAAGGTTTTCTAGGATGCAGCACCAGCAACTGCCTGGCTTTACCTTGGCTTTCCAGTCTCATTAGGGCAGAGAGCACAGGGACTATCTTTCCATGTCATCCAGGAAACACACAAAAAGCCTCAACAAGAAAACATCATCTGGCAACAATGAAATATTCAAGCATGTTTGCAGATGACTGTGCCTGTTTCTGATGGAGGAAGATTGTTTGAGAGAAGTTATTTGCACAAACCAGTGAATGATTGATGTGAGACCAATGAAAGATTGATGTGTGAAAATGCAGAGCACATCTGCCCTAATTGAAACTCCTAGGTTCCCTGGGATTATAGGAGGGAAAATAATTCCTGCCCATGAGATTCATCCTGTCATCCTGTCCTCCAGAAAATTTCTAATCACTCATTCTACCTATTTTCATGCTGATAACCCCTCGATGCCTCCATCAAAACTATCATGGAGTTACAAACCTTGCACACTGAGGGTTCTGTGGGGAGTCAGGCTGGAAGCAGAGCAGTCATGGAAAAGGAAAGCAGTAGAGTGAGGAGGACTGGTACAGTAATCCAGGGCTTTTTTTTTTTTGCTACAGTTTGTAGTGTTCCCTTCAGCACTGCCACCTCCACCACCTGACCATCCCTGTAACAAATAGGGCAGTATCAACACCCTTTCCAGTGCACAAGTTATCCAGCACCTTCAAGGCCAGGAACACTATTAGGAAAAACCAGTGAACCTGATCAAAAGCATGAAATTACAAGTATTAACTCTCAGCCAAAGTTCACCAGTAGTTCACCAAGTTCCTTGCAGCCAGGAGCTAATTAAAGAGAGCAGAGCATTTGAAGAATTCTTAATCTTATTGTTTTCCTGCTAACTCCATTGGTGGCAGAGCAATTAAGCACTTGCTACCAAGTATGTAATAATGTTGCAACAATAAGAATGAGCTGGATCATTAGAAATCTTTAGTCTCACCCTGGAATAGATCTGTTTGCTAATATCACTAATTTCTGCTAATTTCGTCCATCCTCTGAGAAGGGGAAGTAGATGGCAAAATACATGGCTCTGAAGCTTGAAAGGCAGCTGTCCATTCTCCAGGAGGAGATGCATGAAGTCAGAATGGATTCTAACTTTGTATTAAGTCATTTTTTCCCCCCCAAAATTAGCCTGTGAATAAAGTGTTTTTTATAGATATTAAGTGTCATAAGGCAGCTATTCATATCTACTCTGCAGAATAGAAACAGGGTGACTGAAGGGACTCAATCTTCACTCATCTGCTACATGCACTTTATACTGTGATCTAGGGAAAAAAATTGTACTGAGGTGATATTAGAGTGACTTGCTGTCCATCAAACTCAATCTGGATGCTGAGCAAGCACTGCTACATCTTGCAGTTCAGCAGAAGTAGCATTTATTTGAATGGCCACATAATAGAACGAGATTTTTTTCCCTCCTGCTAGCCCTACTTTGAACACAAAGGTTGGACCAGAGTCCTGCAGGCTGTCTTTCCAACCTCTGTAACCCCATACCATCCATGATAAATGTCCTTCCTCCAGTCTTTAATACACTGATCCATTCCCATCAACTTTCAGAGACCCCGGAGCTTTGCCTACCTCAAGAGAGCTCAAACTTTGATTTCCCTGTTCTTCTGCCCTCTAATTTCACATGTTAGCCAGAAGATGTATTTCCAGTGTTCTGTTTCTGAAGTGCTTGGGATTAAGAAGTGTAGCTGTCACAAAGGCTATGCTTGTAAGAAAACTTGTGCAAGATGTGAGCTATCCCTGCTCTCCCATTAAGAAAAATATCATTTACATATCAAGACTATTATGTTCTGGTTTTACACAGCTGCACATGAGGAAGAACAGTCATTGTAATATTTACTCCTTATAGTGGACTGTGATGAGGTGTATATCCAGGCTGAGAGCTGTATTGCACCACCACTCTTCGTGACCCCACAGTCAGCCAAGTTTTCTATTACAAGCATTCAGAAGTTTATGCCCTGACTATAAAAGTTTAGTCTAAGCTGAAAGTTGGTATAAAAGACTATAATTCCAGGCACAGTCTGTTTTAAAATTTGAAAATAGCTTGCAATACACTTCAATAACATTTGTCATAGAAAAGCCAAAGAGTTTAACAGTCTCTTAACCCTCAGTGGAAGCAGTTACCAGTGGAACCATCTTCCTAATAGGCATGAAGTGAAGCAGATTAATGGAGCTTCCAGTTTAATCTGCAGAGAAAAAGTAAAGTTTTGTGCCCATTCTTGCAAACTGTTGGAAGGAAATAATCTAATTGACTACTTTTGCAACAAGGCTTTCCAAGCTTTCAGTCTTTATAAGCTACTTCTGAAGATTTTAAATACAGATCCAGTTCTAAATTGTACACATTGATAACACAAGACAATATCCAAATTAATAAAATATTCAAGTGTTTTTTAAAATGTGATAGATATGAAATAGAAGACTATTTTAACTTAAATTTCCCCTAGTTTTTTTCCCCCTCAATTGTAAATTTCCAGTCTCTAAACGTTATCTCAGTTCAAACACTTTGTTGGATCTTCTCCCTTCCCCTTTCTGATTTCTGCTCAGCTTATCTGATCACTGAACTCTTGTATTGGTGGCTCTGTCCTCCACACAGATGAATGTCACTTGAAACATGAGCAGAATTCAGTTAACCACTGTTAACCTCAGCTCAACAACAACATACTTCTCAGCAGCATGTCAGAAAAAGACAAAGAACAATAAACCAAAATCTGATAAAGAAAGGAAGGGGGGTGAACTGCAACTTGTTGCTCTGGATGTGAACGCCCAGACCTGACGGGTTCAAATAAATAACACCAGACACAGAACAGGCTCATATTGAAGTAAATGCAGGCCTGCCTGGGGGATTTGCATTGGAGCAAGACAGTATTTCAGAAATAATCAGTTCAGTTTTGACTACTTCATTCTAAATTCTCACCCTACAGCTCCTGTGAAAGAAATCCTCCTTGAAAGAAACAACCCAGAACAAAGCTGAGATGATCTAAGCTGTATTTAGATCACTGAAACGAGAAAGATGTTTAGGAGCACCAGCTTTCCGTCTGTTATTCACATGTGTAGCTCCCATGGAAAGAAGCAAGAGTTGTGTGCACAGCTGACAAGATAATCCCTTCATAAAATCCCTCCTAACCTGACAAATATCCCCCTCTCCCAAGAAGAATCATTGTTTCTTTGTTGTTTTGGACCAATGAGTGTTGATTTTGATACAGATCTTAATGTGACCCAGTCACCAGCCAGGTGAAACTTTCATCTATTTTTTCTATCTATCTACACACGTAAAATGCAGAATTAACATCTTCCTGAGACCTAATGACCCACGTTATAAGTGGGAAGAAAGGGAAAGAGGTATGATTAATCTCCCACTGTTTAGCATAGCCTCATTCTTTACAGAGAAACGCCTCTGTGAACATGAGAGCTTTATAGATTATATTGTCATCCAGCATCTCAGTATGTACATCCACAGCCCCTATGGGGAATCCTAAGGCTCTCCTAAAGTATTATTCACTGCAGCATACTGAGCTATTTCACACAGTGTTTCCACCTGGGCTCTCACAGCTCGTGAAGGCTCCAGGCTGGCAGCATAGCAAGAGGAACACGATAAAGTCCCAGGAGGGATTTGAATTCCCTCCTCTGCACTTTGTCACAAGGGTGCAAGCTTGGTTCCCTCCAACCTGCTGTTAGTGCTAGGGGATGGAGTTGGCTCAGCAGCACTGCCTGATGGGGCAGCCCAGCTGGCTCTTCTTATGGCTGAGGCATGCTGTCTGCTGCAGGCTCTGATAGTTTGTAAGGCTGACAGAGACTGGTAGCCATTTGACATATAAAATATGCAAAGAGAAGTGATCTCACTGCTTCCTGACTCTTCAGGGCCTGAAGATACTTCTACTGAGCACTTCTGTCTTCAGACCCTTCCCAAGATAAAAAAAAAATAAAATAAAATAAAAGGAGCACTTTGCAGCAATTGGCATCATCTTTCTGCAGCGTAAGCTTCAAAACATGCAGGGAAGAAACTGCCTCCAAAGATTAGTGCCCTTTGTTATTTACTTAAAAAGAACTCTCTTTCTCTGGTGTTTTTCCTCCTCCTTTAACGAGAATTATTTCTGAATGTCATCACACACTTAAGGGCATATCTGCACTGCTCAGTGGTACAGCCTCACAGCAGGTAGCAATGACTAAAAACAAGGAGCACATGCCTTGCTTCTCAGGCCAGGCAAAATCAGGAGTGAGCTCAGCACAACTCCTGTTAGCACTCTGACACCTCTGGATATACCCAAAAAGGGACTCCTACATCAAGTTCTTCTAGAGCTCTTGTCTGAGACACACTCATGAAAGGGCCTGTACTCCAATTTTGGCTCAAGCCCAGGAGAAGACAAATGTGGTTTTAAGTAAAAGTCATGAGATAACAATCAGAGATTGGTGCATAGCAAGTACTGCTGTCCTTAGCTCCATGACCTGACTATATCTCATCTGACTGCTAAGTGGCTGTACACAATCTTTTCTCTCCTTGAATTCTTACCCGAGAGGTGAGAAAGCCACAGGTAGTTCCATGATTTCCTTCCGTTCATCTTCTGGGATGAATACTGCTGAATACATCTCTTCCTCACTGCAGACAGCAAGGATTATCTTTATTCCTTGCTCTCTCTTTGGTGGAAATTCCTCTGGTGTAGGCAGCTCTGCCCTTATGTCAAATGAGCAACAGGAGTCAGGCTTTCCATAAGAGAAAGCAAACTACGTGCTAAGAAACTCCACAGCTCCATGTAACACAAGGTGACAGATGAAGTCCGAGCCATCTAAGGAACACACATAGGAGCAAAACCAGGTAGTACCAGGGGCATGGCAAAAGCAGGAGTCCAAGGTACATCCATGAGACTGGGCTAGAAAGAAGCCATTGACAAGATACAACCAAGTCCACTCTGAAAACAAAATCAGAAGCAGGGCTAAGACCAAACAAACTCACAAGACAGATGGGGAAAAAGGTCAGCTCCCTGGCCTGAACTTAAATACACCCATTGGGCCCAGGTGTGGCTGGTCAGAGTCACTGTGGTCTATTAGTCCTCTCAGCGCCCTATAGCAATTTATCATTGCCTCTCTCTCTTCCGTGCCTTCAGCTCCAAACGCCAGCTGAGGCCTCTTGGTATTACTACAAAACAAATACTAAAGCAGTTAAATGGTGATGTTAATTAAATTCAAGTCAGGTGCTGCTTGATGGGTGTCCACACAACCTGCCAGGAGGAGCGTAGTTGCTAATTAGCACCCATGTTGGCCATCACAGCAAGAATATCAACGTGTGAATAGAATACAGAGAGTAAACTACCTATAATGGAAATTGTGAGCTAGCACAGTATTTCCATGTCAGGTTTCTCTAGACTAAAAACATAGCAACAAAAGAGAATATGTCAGACTGTGAAATTATATTTTGGATTAGAAAGAATTAAGCCTTGCAGACAAAGATATCTTAAGAGATGTGCAAACTATGTAGGAATTTTGTGAATTTGAAAAAAAAAAACGAAAACCAGCAAAGTAATACAAGCCAAAATATGGAAAGTAAACTGGTTTGGTCATTTATATTGGGCTTTCCATGGCTCTGTAGCTGGACTCTGCTTGCAATGTCAGTAGTTTCTAAGCTTCTAGCTGTATTGATTTTCTTAGCAGAAAAAGCCTAAGGTTATCTAAACAGTTTAGTTTCTTACTTCTCAGTGCTGAATTCATTATTTTCTTTCTGCCTGAATATAATGCTCTGTGTTGCACATGCAGCAGTGATCCATAAGCCAAGCAAAAATTGTCCGCAGAATCAGCTAACAGCTGGGGCCGGCACGCGCTCAGTGATTAACAGATCAACACTTCCACAGCAGGCAGAGATTTCCATTACAGCTCCATCACACTACTCAGAGGAGCAAAGGGCCAATTACCAGTGGTGTCAGTGGGTGCAGGTCCTGAATTCGGCCACATTTCTTTATTTCCTGAGCTGCGTTCAGCAGCGTAGCACTGGTGAAAAGGGACTCTTTGATGGCATTTCCCACTGGGATGGGTGGTACTGACTTTGCTGAAATGTTTTCAGTTCTTTCATCCTGAAAGCAGAACAAAGGAGAAACAACAGGAGTTTCCAGGTCAGGAACATAATAATTTGCATACTAGGTCATCCCATCAGTGAATAATCCCTCTTCCACCTGAGATTTGGAGGAAGGTAAAATCTCCTACTGGGGCTGGTACACATGGAAAATGGCAGTCAGATTTGATTCTCCTTCAGAACAGACCCATTAATCTCTGGCCAAACAAAATACTGTCAGAGAAGTCAGTGAGGGCAGAGTAAATCCATTCCTCCAGGGAGGAGCTGTGCAGGCAAGCAGGGGACAGAGATGCTCTTGCAGATGGAGCGGTTCATTCCTGTACAATAGCACAGGCTATAATTCCTTTGTCCAGGTTGCTGGAAAAGCAGGTTGTAGAAGCCTCACAGTACAGAATATAGAGGGGATTTGGCTACTGAGCAAGGCATGTAACCCTCAAAGCTCTTCTTTGCCCCTGGAGGAGACTCTCCATTCTCTCTATCCAGCTTTACTGTATATGCAGATACCTCTCCTCCTGCCAATAACCAGCTAGGCTGTGGCATGCTTCCAGCCAAATGCATAACAGGAGGGAATGGTCATGCTTGGGTGCTGCTCCCCAGCCAACTTCACCTCCTTTGACCTGCATCTGTTCAAATGCAAGTGAAAAGCTGCCCCATCTAAACACGCTGTGGCCACTTCCCTGCTGCTGTCAGAGCCTGCTGGGATTGCTATGGAAAGCTCACTGCATGAAGCACCTCACCTTGAAGCTGAGGCCCTCAGAGGCTGCATTTTGTAGACTGATAAGCAGATCCTAGATTAATGACCAGGATCCCACAAGGCTTAGGAGAAATGGCTCCAGGCTGAGCAGTGCAGGTTGTGGCAGGCTGCATCCTGGCTGCTAAGGGAGAGTTATTCTGCCTTACGTGCGTGTTCTGTTCAGGCAGATATTAAACTAGCTCTCTTCCAGCATTGTCACGGACGCTGCTCTCATCTGCTGCATTAAGTAATTTGTGTTTCTCCCCCAGAAAAGAATTTATTTTGTCTCTGTACTGGTGTCAAAGCTAATATTAGCGAGTGTTACTGAACCGTTTTACATCTGCTCCAGCAGCAGCTGCTCTGCGGGAGCATGACTTGACAAGAGGACAGGACAGAGGAAAAAAAGTCACATCGGATACTTAGCAGAAAAGTAGAGAAGGGTAAGGTGCAGGGCAGGAGCTTGTGGCATTCAAGAACAGCATTGCAAAGAATTTAAATACAGTATAAGCAGTCCTTTTCCTATACTTATGCCTGAGCAGCATGAAATGCCCCACACAGGAGGGGTTCTGACTGTAATTGTCTCTGAAGAGGTCCATGGGGATGAGCCAAACTAGCACTGCTCAGAACCTGCCTGGGAGGCACTTTAGCAGAGAGAACAATTTGTGGATTTTCTTTTCCTTTGCACTTAAAGCAAGCTCAGGCCATCCTGATTCTGAGGTAAGCATGTAAAAGTTCACAGCTGTGCTTCAGCCACGTAAGGGGGGCCACCAGCAGCTCTGCAACCCATCTGCACTGGGACCTCTGAAAAGCAGTGAAACCAAATTGGGGACATCTCTCTGTGGACATCACTCTGTGGACAGCAGGGCAGGATGGAACCTGGCTGGCACAAACCTTCACAGCTCTGGGTGGTGCTCAGTGGGGAACCAGGCTCTCACAAATACTGCTTTTCCCACTCTGCAGGGATGAAACCAAGAAACCGGTGCTATTGAAGCCTGCATATAAGTGTATTTCGCATAAGCTTTGTGTGCGTATAAATCTAATTACTCTAACAGAAGAAATAGTAACAGCCAGTAGTGAACTGGAGCCCACCTGGAGTGGGCTCGGAGCCTGTCTTTTGGCGAGGATGCTGCAGGGGGTGCTGGAGATCGTCGTTTCCTCTGCACCGAGCTGCCAACGGCCGCATCACCTACTCGAGCAGTGTGTGCTGAAGACTTGTTTACATCTGAAAAGATTTATTTACGTTGTAAAGCTATCTGCTGGTGAATAGATGAAAAGAAATATGTGAGGAAAACCATAATCATTTAATACTTATTCCGTTTATTTTCTATTCATTTAGCAATGTTGGCATTCTCATCATAATTAAAGGAAGCTGGGTGGCTTTCTAATGCTTTTCCACACGTGTTTCTTCCTTCCCTTTGAAGGTGGTTGGCAGATTTAGGTCATATGTTTTCTTCCTACTGCACAGAAAGGGGAAGAGGGAAAAAAATTCCCAGCACCAATCTTTTCTAATACTTCTACATTAGTTCAAACCAGCAGAGGTTTGCTCTGCCTCAAGCTAAAGGAAATCTATTAGGCTCTTTAAAGTAGTAAGTTGAAGGGGATGCATCCAGGATAAGGGCAGGCAAAGATGTGTACAGCAGTGAGTGGTAGCGCTCAATATCATTGCATTGGCTGTCAGGAAAAGTTTGCCCCACGTGTTGCCAAACTACATTTAAACTGGTTTCTTGTGTCCAAATGCCTCTGTGAGCTGGAGGTGAGCACATTGTGCTTCTTTCTGGCACTCACTTGAGGTAGAGCATGAAAATTCATGTCAAGGACCAAATATCCTGTTCCAGTAATTGTTATAAATATTGTAGTAGTTTAATAATTGCTAGTCACAATGCTTTTTTATTATTATTTTCAGAGTTATTTCAGAAGATTTACTTGGAAATACATTTTTAGCACCTTACTTATTATACATTCCCTGTAGTGCTGTTTGCTGTGTCTGGGTGTTGGATCAAGATTATCATTTTGCTGTACTGTGTAATACTGGTTTACAGTACGATAGAATTACTGGTCAGGAAACCAATCTGGTATTTGTACTCAATATTATAGTCCTCTCTGTACTTTAGGAACTATAATGTGAAAACTAGTAATAATTACACTCTTTGCTCTGTCTCCCCATGGAGATGGTCTATAGGGGGAACCGTGATGTTATACTATGCTATGTTACCCCATCAGCCACCTCAAAGCACCCTGCCAGCCTCCTGCCACCACCAGAGCCACCAGCTGTGGCTCAGGGAGACATGGAGAGCAATGGAGTATGCAAGATTCACTTCTTGTGCAGGCTGGCTGCGGCCACACTGCCCCTGCCCTGCTATTGTTAAGCTGCTGAGTTCCACTAATTGCTCTCCAGAGGTGTCCAATGGCAATGGGGTGTGCTTAGCTAAGATAACTGCAGTTAGACTGGCTGGGAGCAAATGACAAGGGCTATCAATCCTCATGCTTCATGACACAAACTGAATACAATTTCAGGCTAGGAATAAGCCCGTGCAAACTGTTCTCAGCAAAAACAAAAGACTCACCTGCTTCTTTATACACTGTCAAGCTCAGGTTGGACTCGTTAAGATTTTCACAGTTTTTGGGCACAGAAAGAACATTGAGCTGAATCCCATCATAGCAGAATCCTCCGAGTTTGCCTTTGTTCCCCATGCTATGGCTTCAGCAACACCTACAGAAAGGAAAGTTTTAGTTTGCAAAACTGGCATTGCCTGGGAGTGAAATTGGGGTGTAAGGGAAGAATTGTGTGGATAGAAATGGAGTGTTGGAATGCTGTCTAGAAGCAATTAGCATTTCCAATGGCACAAAACTCTTACCTTTCCAGTTTGGCTTATAAAATAAAAAAATTTCCATTGAATTATGACAACAGTGCAGAGCATCCTAATTGCCTTTACTTCTACCCAGCAGTTCTTATTCCAAGCCTACCTCTCCCAGCAGCTAATTCCACTGTTGCTCAATCTAATACACTACAGAGAAATCCCAATATCATTTTAAAAAATCCTTTATTTGAAGATAGTTTTATCTGATTCTCTAGTAAGGATTCTATTAGGGAAAGCCTCTGCTGTGCTTTGTTAAGGAATTGATGCAATTTGATTTTTATTATATGAACAGAATAACATGGATAGTAGCTGTCTCCGGTACAAAGTCAGTGCAAAAAGTATTGTGCTTCCACATGCAAACCAAGATAAAGTAATTAACTTTAAATTAAAAAAAAGTCTCTGTTGAGATCTGTTCTGCATAATTCAACACCTTGTGCCAATTAAAGAGAACTTATTTGGAAAATGGTTTAGTCTGTAATTTTATACTTCCTCAGATTTGCGTATGAATATATGCAGCTTTATGAATGTTTTGATGGGTGTGATTTCTCTTCTAGAGTTTACACATCTATTTGCTTTTATTCATGAGATGATGCTTCATAGAAGGGCTCCCAGATCCGCCCTGAAAAAGCATTCCTACCCAAGGCAAGAAAACTCAACCCCAATACCCCACTATCCGCTTCTCCCAACCCACCTCCTCTTCCCAGCTGGAAGTTCCCCATCACTGGTGATACACAGTCAGAACAAGGCATTTCATGTTATCCTGGGATGCAGATATAGTGAGGATGGTTGTGGTAAATAAAGAAAATCCAGTATTGGCAACAGCATGAAAAATCCATGGTGTGAACAAATTTGGCCAGTTCTGAGAGATTAATGTTGTCAGCTACACAGTCAACAATTAAGTAGGATGAATAACAAGAAGTTTTTAAAGGAGAGATGGCTAAATGAACATAAAAATGAAAAGTAAATACAGTTTCTTAACAGACTGTCTACTTATCTGAGCTGATAAGCTGCACACAAGGGTGACTCAGTTAAGATGATAATAATTAACAATCCTCTGAAATGGACAGACTCAGTCACTGAGCCAGTCAATAGTCATTCTCCCTTTCATATATTCATCTATCCAAGTGCTATAAAGTCATTTACACCAGTATTAAAAAAGCCACTGTGTTTTAGATGAAATTTTTTGAAGCAGCTTGATTTGGCTTGACTAGCATCCAGAGGCTGTCCTACTGGGCTCCAGCACTGTGGCTCCCTTTTTCACTAATGGGGACTTTTGGACTTTGAGTTCTATCTCCAACAGTCTCAAAGATTCCCCCCCTCTTTTTTCTCTCTGTCTCTCATCTATATCCATATCCATATTTCTTTACACCGATATCTACCAAGATATTACTTGACTATATTAATACAAAGCATTTCCAAGCATTAATCATTCCATTATCATAATATTGCTAAGTAACATCCAAATGACACACTAGTTTCCATTGCAGTTAGCTACAAAGACTCTGACCTAAAGAAATCACATATTTGGTAAAGTAGGATGTGCAGTGAGTGGACGAAAATTAGTCATCTCAACCCTATGCTGGAGGAATGGGGGAAAAATTTGAAGAAAATTAAATAACTTTAGAAGAGCTTTTTATACCACAAAATTGAAGTTGCTTTCAAAACTCTATTGCAATAAAAACAGTACAGTGCCATTCATGTATATTTGTATTAGGGTACATGTAGTAATGCACCTTACATCTGTCCAGAAAGGGCAATATACTACCAAGCCACGAACAACTTTTACACTGATGCAATTTATAAAGTAGTATTGATTTAACTCTTGCAGTAGAAAATCATGACCCTGCAAGTGAAACAAGAAACTGGTAAGAATATCTCTGGTAGACCAAAGAGTGGTGTACAGGAGATCTTGAACCTATGTTTAGCTCTATCAGAAGATCAAACAAGTGATTATTTTAGTACTTCCATTATTTTTTTTCCTAGATCCTTATATTTAGGAATGAAAAACCAAACCACTAACAAGTTCATTTGAGAAACAGAGGGTTATTTAAACATATATCCTACATTCTTTTAACCAGTCTATATCATCTAAAGACAGGTGAAAACATCGCACACTGAGACAGCTTACCACAGTCTCATTATTTTCTCTTCCTGCTTTTAACCAGTTTAGCAAACCCCACAACCAGCATGCTTCAGTTAGGCCAGAGTCAATAAAGAAAACGTCATACCATAAAATAGATGCAGCTTCCTGTACCCTGCCTGATTTTCTAAATCTTTTCATCTAATTTTTGCCTTTTGGATCAGGCTCAAGAGTTTTGTTGAATCTCGACTTTTTTGTTTGTGTTTACTTTTTTTTTTTTTTTTTACAAACCACTTGTCAGTCCTATTAAATAAGAGCTGCAATTTCTTGTTCCAAGTATAGTTTACAAACCAGTGGGATTAAGTGTTGCCTCTAGCTGTGCAACAATTCGCATTTGAGTTTTCCTTTATTGGTTTTCTATGTTTTTTCTTCATTTTTTAAATATTTTTAGTACTATAGCCTCTAATGAGAATTAAGAGAAAAGTACGGTCACTCAGGTTTGTTTCACTCTTAGTCATGACTATTTCTCCATTCCTTTGCTGTGATTTATCTCTTCCAATATAATAACCTGGTCCAGGAGCATCTCAGTCAATGAAGAGAGTCTGTTGTGGTCTCATGTCTTACATCCTGAGTGCTCATAAAATTTTTCCATAAAATTTTCTGGACCTTCTGTGAAGTCTCTTTGGTTATCTTAAAACTTCTTAACAGTTCTTCATAGATTTGGGGTTGCTGGGAGAGGGAAGGACAAGCTGTAGGATGCATAGCATGACCATATTGCCTTTCCCTTCTCTAAAATCCTAACAAAAAAAAATCAGAACAATAACTGCATGCAACTCGGTGCTGAAAGGGTGAGGACAGGATGGCCATATGGTTATGAATATAGGATAATAGACCTGAAGATTCAGTGGACACAGTTTTTCACGGTTGTGAAGGCCTGGCAGCATGCTCATGAGAGGTCTTCAGCCAGAGCAATCAATCAAAAATCTTTTACACGAGTAGAAAATCTACCACTGAATAGGTTGCCTGTGGACTAGCTTTTTGACCCATTCTTCCAAGAAGATGCTGTAAAGAGATCTTTGTTGTAGAGGGATGTTTGCAAGGCTATGTTCTGTTAATCATTCAAAGCACCTGAGATCCTAGAAGGGAAAGTATCGAAGACATGTAAAGCATCATTTTTATACTGATTATTAGAAGACTGCCAAGATTTTCTTGTCAAACAGGAATAGCAAGGTTTTGATTCTGAACTTCCTAAAGTATCCTTTAATAAGCAAATACTTTAAAATGTGAAGGCTATTGACTTACGAACATTTGTAATCCGCTCTGTCTGGGGAGAGCTGTAAGCATCTTCATGCAAATGATGTGAAGAATAGTCTAAATCCATAGATGGAATGCACCAGGGTAAGCTGTTTAATACAAGAAGCACCAATGAGCTTTTGGAACACATTTCCAATTCTATTTATTTATTTATTGTAAATGGATTACTTGTCTTTTGTTAGTTTTAAGCCTTTCCTAGATGTTAGCTGGTGGCAATGATAAATTATCCATGGAGCCAGACAATCTCTGCAAATTCCAAGCACTCTTTTCCATCAGAATAATGGGTCTGAAAGGAATGTGTTACTTCCCATAGACATGATTTTATGATTGCCTCTTCGTAATGTTCTTGCTTCACTTACAGTGCAGGAATATAAAAAGATGCATATTTCGGTTATGGAAAAATATATACAGGAATGTTATATCAGGAAGCAGAGCTGAGAAAAAAATCCACAACACATTACCTCTTACTTCCCTGTGCATTGGTCCCCTTTCCGCACTCATTTGTGTAAGAACTAGTCTAACTCAAGTGCTAATATTGTAGAATCACACAATCACAGAGTAGCTTAGCTTGTAGAGGACATTACGGACCATCCATTTCCAACCTGCTGCAGTGGACAGGGCTGCCACACACTGGCTCAGGCTGCCCAGAGCCTCATCCAACCTTGCCTTGAACACCTCCAGGGATGGGGCACCCACAGCTTTTCTGGGCAGCCAGTGCCAGGGTCTCACTATCCTTTCAGGGAAAAGTTTCTTGCTAATAACTAACCAGATCCATTAACCCAGATCTGGGTGTGCCTACTGTCCTGTTACAGAGCCAGCTGGACTCTCTCAGGAAATGCACTTTAGCAGTCAGACTTTGTGCACAGCATTAAGAGAGTTATCAAACCATTATTATTTTCAGCACATTAGAATTGACTTTGATACCCAAATTAAAACATCTCTTCCTTTATAAATCATGCTAAATTCTACTGTAGCATTAACATGATCAGAGCAGACCGTAATGCCAGATTATTCATATGTTCTATCTACAGCAGTGGATGAATCAACCTGCAAACAGTGCAAGAAACCACACAGTAGTTAATTACGGAGGAGGTTGCCCACAGAAGTTGTTTTAACCTCTACCGGTTGGAAGCAGAGTTTTAGCTAGAGGCATGAAAGTTCAATTACCTTTCAGAACTTCTGTGGTTTAAAAAAAAAAGTTCTTCTCAGAGGATTTTCTAGAATCTAGGAATTTTCTTACCTAGAAAAGTCCATTCTTTCCCCAATACAGTGATGTTAGTGACTTTTGGGTAGAAGAATCCCAAGACATCTGTGAATCAATAGAAAAATTCCTTCCTTTTGGTAAGAATTTAACTTTTTTCTTTCAGAGAAAAAAATATATGAATATATATTTGTTATATATGTACTCATAAGAAGGTTATTTTTAAATTGCTAGACTATTAAAGATATTAAGATAACCTGCCTTCATTTAATTTTACACGCTTCAGAAAATCTGATCTACCATATGGCTGGTCAATGAAATGATTTTTTAGATGGTAAAATGTCAAAGATGATTTTGGCTGATAGCATTATAATCCAATATCCTCCTCAGGTAAAGTCTGGAGCTCTGAATAACCTCAGATTTTTTATTCTTTTAGGGAGTTCAGCTGAGCTGAAGCAGTAAAGATGAGTATTGACTCAAGAAGTAATTTTGCAGTGTTGTATGGCAGAGAGGGTAAATTGCATTTTCAAAGGTTGTATTCAGATAACTCAGATCTGGCTTTGAAAACTCTTCAGCCCTTTCAGAACCCAGTTATATTTTGGTTTAATTAGCTCAACCATCATAGTTACATAGTAGCATTTTTGTCATAATAATCAAGCTGTCAAATTTTGATGTCCTACCACACAAAAGAGAACAAACTATGACAAACTGAGTGGAGGTGCAGCAGCACTATCTCCAAGCTTTAGACACAGTATGGAAAGGCAGGGAAAAAAGCCCTACGCAACAGCTCGGTGGAGGTGGAAGTTTTCCACATTAGCATGCAATAATCTTTGTATCTATTGGCTTAAGTTTGGACATGCTATTTTAAAAGCAGAAAACAAAAGGCAACTAGCCAGATTCTAGCCACCACTGTTTTGACCTGTCTTCCCACATTTTCTCATTCTTGATGTTACCCATATCCCACGAATCCAAGCAAATGCAAAGGCACTGTAATTTATCTCATAACAACTTAAAATCACAAGCATGTAGGAAATCCAGCAAATGCACCTAACAGCTAACCATGCAAGGATTTTATATTAGATCAAAACAGCAGTAGCAGTTTGCAAATGGATTTTCTTCCATTATTCTGAACCCTTTAACCTAAAGGGCTTCAATCCACCAGCGTGATATGGCTCAACCCGCATGACTTCACTCTAACACCGCTGCTAGGCTCTTATCTATGAAGTACATTGCCAGTGTAAAACAAGGTATGAGTGTTAATTACTTTTGTTAAGGCTTATATTTTCATGGTAACTTAATGCAGTTAATACCCAGGATAATACTCCATGTTACAAACACTTAGGGCCAGATTTGACATTTTTCCTTATAATGCTAAAGCTGCTGGAATTATGTAAGGCCAAATAATACCCACTGTGCCATTTAGACTCTACCTCAAATAACTTGCACTGTATCTCTTTGAAGTCTGTAATTCAAATAGTATCTGAGAGAACTGCAAGTTTCACTCTCTGGCATACACAGCTCTATTTGCTGACACTATCAGAACGAGCATTCGCTCTTTCTGTTGTTTTTTCCTGATTTTTTTTTTCCCCCCCAGTTGTGATGATCAGAAAAATAGGATTTTTCTTCCTTCTTACAATAGGATTTTTGAGATTTCAAGGAAAAATGAAACTACATCTCCCAAGCCATGAAATGGCAATGTTTTACTTTGCTAGGGTAGTGGTCAAGAGTTGCAGTTTGAACACATTGTTTTCCTTATCTCCTCTCATAAGCTGAAGGATGAAGGCATGGGAAAGCCCCAGATATTTGGGCACTACCATTATTTTAGCTGGACTTCAAGAAACAAAATTTCTTACAGTAGAAACAAGCATGGCAGATATTATAGTCTTCATCATTGAGATATCTTAAAAAAAAGGTTGGTTTAATATCAGTAGATAATAATAAATTTGTACAGAAACTGCTTTAGGATAGGCAAATAGACTTCTTGGGGCCTGCTACTGTTCTGATATTATGATCCACAAATAACAGTAGATAAAATGCAACTGTGGATTCTGGCATATCCTTTATAAAAAGGAAACAATGAGTTTCCTGGTGGTTTAATTTTAGTTTTGTTAAGAAATTGGAACTATTTTCTTTTAGGAGACAAAGATTTCCCAGTCCTTAAGCTCTTAGTCACTTAACAGAAAAGTGAAAGCTCTGAAGAATGTTTGACTGAAATATTTCAATAGTGGTGGCTGCTCATTTTAGACTTCTTGAATTATTCCACAAATTGAAGTCCAAATGAACAAAATTAGTTCTTCTTTCCAAAAAAAAAACTTCAACTCCTTATTCAGCACTGTACAATCAACGGATACAATGAGTAGACTTTGTAAGATCATCATGGTAGAAAGACAATCAAAACAAATGGAAACACTCACCAGTGTTAATGCTTGCAGTAAAACTCCACAAGGAATGATCTCCAGAAAAAGTGGTAGTCAGCACTTAAATGGGATCTAGGAGAGGTGGAGCCAGGCTCCTCCCCTTCCGGTAGCATAGCTGAATTGCCTTCACCTGTGCTCCTGCGGCTCTTGACTCGTTGCTTGCCTCAGGTGATCAATCAGATGTTCAGGCTGTGATCAACAGCTCCCACGCATGTGCAGAAAAGCATCTGAAGTGCTTTAGAAATTACTTCTCACAGTGACTTTGTTGTAGTATAAACACTGTTGAAACTTTAGTACCACATAGAGATGCTCTGAAGTGCACAGCATCAACCTTTTGGAAATTTAAGCTTTTCTCGACCCTGGTTACTGTTCTACCCCTGAAAGTATGTGTGATTTTTCAATGATAAAAATACCAACATCGTGATATACATGAGCTTTCCACTTGAAATAGATTTGCAGACAAAAGAAATATTTTAAATCCTCTGGATTAGGAAGAAGCACTGCTTTCTTCAGTATGCGTTGAGCATGAATATCTTGCTAAAATTTTTAGTTCTGGCCTGAGAAGGAGCAGTATCCTCTGGAGAGCTTCTGAAGGAAAGGAGGTGTTTGTACTCTGATCCAGCTGTAGGATCAGCAGTTTTATTAACTCATTTTCAGTAAGAACATTTAGTGGTTTCACAGGAAGCCCATAAAGGATTGCACTGGCTTTACAGATCGGGGGAAAGAAAGGGGGAAGGAGATGATCAGGACAGAGATGAATTGAGAGAAGGCGAAAAATGAGTTCAAATAAAGATTCGTTGCATTTTATGTCACCACACAGGCATGTAACCACCTAAGAAATACCAGAAACCAACAGACATAAAAAAAAACCCGCACAAAAAAGGAAAAAAAAGAGCAAAGAGGTCAGGAGCTGCTATCTGTCCTGTTTGTGCAGCAGAAGCATTCCCATTACGCAGTGCCTGAGTAGACCTTCTCATGAAAGTGTGTACATTTGTAACATTTTATATTAAGTTTAATAATTTATCAATGGTTAATATTTCAATAGAATAAAGTAGAAAATCAGATAAAATTTTTATACCTGCTATTAGAAGTCGAATGGAGCATTGAGAGACAATCCAAGCAATCATCTCTGCAAATCTATCTACTGAATCAGCCTTGCTTCAAGCAAAAAGGGAACCTTACATTTATTTTATACTCTCTCTGTATGATGGTCTCGCAGTAAAAATTGCCTCTCCCAGTTACAAACTTTCAGCTGGTCACCAGTTCAAGTCACTACTTACAAATCCCCAACTGTAACCTGATCATCTTTGCTTAATTAGAATGGCTTTTGTTAGTGCTGTGGTATCTGATGTATCCAGGGTGTGATTTTTCAGACAGTGTAATGTTGAATCATGCCATTTAAATCTTTGCTGCTACTAATATCAATGGTAGTGAACTGATTTGTACGCAGTATTTTGCTGCTTTGATAGGTCACAGAGAAGGGAGAATAGTTGAATGAAAAAACTGTAATCTATTTGGCCATGACTATACATCGAAACTCTTTCTCCTGATATAAAATACTAGTAACAAACACAACAAAGAAAAAAACCTCATAAACGACTTAAAATGTTAACTCAAGCAATATTAAAAATAAATTTCAAGAAGTTCCAGAGGCTTTTAGTTAGGGTATATTTTGCCTATTTCTCAATAAAAATTGCATGAGTAATACAATAACCAGCATGGTATTTTATAGCAGTTTTAATGCAGGCTATTCCATTAGGGGATCTTCCCCCTGCTTTCAATTTTGTTTTTCAAGGGAAACGTAGTCCACTTTTTTTCCATTTTTATAGCTTAATGCACTGAGTCAAGCACAAGATGGAGAGCAGCTTGCATAGGAAGTCAACAGATTCACAACAATAAACCGAAGAAAATACGACCTTGTTATGTTGTATGAATGTACCCCAATTTATTTCTGTTGAAGGGAGAAGAGATGAAATCCAACATTAGAAATCTTGAGACTTTGAGACGCCTGTGTGTCTCACAGCATCCTTATACACAACAGCAATGCAGGAAGAACAATGGAGATGGCTGAATTGCTGTCATGTCAGTAACAACTAATTCCCTTTTTCCCTAATCATTGTAACAATGCACACTTATTCAGCAAAGAACTGATCTAAAATCCTATGAAGTTAAGAGTACTGTTTCAATTGACTGCAGCAAGTTTTGAATCAGTCCATGAAGATTTTATTTCTGCATGCTTCTTGCTTAACTGGTCAAACAGCATTTATGATTGCATGCCTGTGAGGCAAAATATGCTGTCTTCTCACTAGAGTATTTACTATGTTCAGTCTCTCAAGTTTAATTATTTATTAGTGATGTGTGTCAATAGTAAAAAACCAAGGCTACTGAAGAGTTCTGAAATAAAATTTCACATAGAGAATATGTACTATCATGTATTGGCTGGAATAGTGTGTCAGTTTTCTTTGTAGAGTGTCGTATAATGCTATATTGCATTTTTGAATATAGCCGTGTATGGGAACTACTGAATCACGGCCTGAACCTCTGATTGACCACCTGAGGCGCGCAATGAGTCAGCCCTGGGAACACAGGCGAAGGTGGCTGGCTCCATCTCTTCTAGACCCATTTAAGAGCTGACTACCACTGAGGAAGGATCTCCTTTGGAGATCACTCTTCTTGGAGTCTTCTCAATGAGCCCTGGACAAGGGTAAGCTTTCCACCCATTCTTCTTTGGTGTGATAACCCGTTTAGACTACCTTTCCTGTATATTTCTTAAATATAGCATCTGTATATTCATCGATTATATGAGTGGTGATAACATGATGATATAGTTAATCAGTGTAAGCACAAAGCCAAGGACTTTCCTTCCCAGGTTCCCTGAAAGAAGGCTGTAGCAAGGTGGGGTTGGCCTCATCTCCCAGGTAACAGCGATAGGACAAGAAGGAATGGCCTCAAGTTGTGCCAAGGAAAGTTCAGATTGGATATTAGGGACTATTTCTTCTCCAAAAGAACGGTGATACATTAGAACACTCAGCCCAGCTGGTGGGGAGGTGTCCAAGAACTATGGAGACATGGCACCAGGGAATGTGGTTAGTGGGCGTGGTGGTGATGGGTTGATGGTTGGTCTAGATGATCTTCTTGATCTGAAGAACCAAGACTGTTCAAAGGGATGTCCTATACCACATGGTGTCATGCTGAACAATGAAAACTGGGTAGAAGAAGGAGGGGAGGGCATTCAGATGGCATTTTTCTTCCAAGAAACCATTCTGCATGACTTCCTGCTTTCCTGGAAGTAGCTAAACATTTGCCTAATGATGGGAAGTAGTGACTGAATTCCTTGTCTCCTTTGCTTGTCAGTGTAGCTTTTGTTTTACATAGTTAACCATCTCTATTTCAGCTCATAGATTCTTGCACCTTTAGCTTTCTAATTTTTGCATTTCCAATCAGGGGAGAGTGAGCAGCTCACTGCGTGGTGCTGAGCTGCCTGCTGGGGTTAAACCACAACACATACCTTATTATTTTAAGGTTCCATAAACGTTAGAAAACTAGCCAAAACTCTTTTCTATCAGAAAGAAAGCAGGAATTAAAGTATACTAGATTGCTATTGGTTTAACATCAGTCATTATTTTGCATTGTTCACACCTCCAAAATTATTTTAAAAGGTGAAATTAGTTTATCAATTGTTAATGTCAACTATGCCAATAAAAATGTGCTTTGAGAGTTTTTTTTACTGATGTTTGAAGGTTATCCTCCAATGTGCATATTCAGAATATTTATGCATTACAGACCACTGGAGAAAAAGAAGTTCTCCTATTCTTTTAGGATTAAGAACTTTTTCACAAAAGGACAATAAGAAAGGCTTAATTTTCTTCTGAATTTAGCTAGGAAAAATACAAAAACGTAACAGAAGCAAATCCCCAAATGGTAAAGTAATATGAGGTTACATCAGTGTCATTAAGAAATGGGATTACTGCCTGGGATATTGTCTAATTTGAAGATAGAATAGCTTTTCCTTTATTCCCCAGAAAGAAAAAAGGCATGTGTGTCTGTGTGTGCATGCTGTTCACAATGTGCTGGTTCCACTGGACTCAATGTCGTACCTCTGGGGTAGAAAGCTCCATGAGATCTCATCTCATGGTGTTGTACCTATGGGGAGCAAAATAGAAGGAATTTGGAGGTTTTATCAGTTTTAAAAGGGTAGTTTAACTCCATCCACCTGCCTAACCCAGATTCTGAAGGATTAAGGGCTTCTGGCAGAGAGAAAGACCACCCAAGAAAATTGTCAGCTGCAGCAGAGAGATGTTTTACTTTCCTTTATGTCTCCTGAGTGCATATGGGAAGATGGCCTGGCAGCAGGATCCCCTGCAGGGCAGAGAGCACAAGGCTGCAGGAGGCTCTTGCTGACAGCTCCTGTCAGGCCATGCAGCTGAATGGGCACTGGCCTTGCCTGAAGGCTGCACAGCCCTGAGTAAAATGCAAATCACCCTGTGCAGCTCTGCTGCAGGGTGTTTGGGTCAATATGAGCTCCTCTCCTTCCTGCTCAAATGTATCAGCAAGAGATGAGGCAAAGACAATAGAGCTAGGCCTACTGATTGGACCTACTCAGGGATTTCTAAGCCCAAAGCACTGCTTTTGCCTACTGGGTACAGTGACATCTTGACATACATAGTTTAGCTTGTTTGTAGTTAAAGATTCTTTTTTTTCCTCTTGGTGAAGGCTTCCAGTTCAATTTTCCATTTGGACATTTTATATAATTAATGTATCTGCTGCTGGGCTTAATTTTTTTTTTTTTTAATAAGCTCTGTAGCTTGACATAATTTAGCAGGGTACAAATTGCATGTAACAAATTGTCTCAGGACTGATGGATGACAGAAGACCTTTTTTGAAGGAATGACCTTTTTGCAGTGAATAACAGTGCTTTCTTTCCTTCTTTTAGTGCTAAATTACTGTTCACGTAGCAACAAGTTGCAATTATAAACCATAAATGTCTAAACTTTTTAGGGAGCAGCTTCAGAATGATGAAAAGTCGGGCTGTCAACCATTGTTGTTATGTATTGATCTCTATTCCTTGAGGTGTAGAGTACCTTCATTTAATCATGTTAGTTATGGTGGGAGCAAGGGCTAAGACTTCTGTGTGTATATGTGTAAAAATCAACAGTGCACGGTTTTCAGGGGTTATTAAATCCCACAGTTTAGAAGGGAGAAGGGCAACAATCTTTATCCTTTCCTGTTGTTTCTGTCTCATCTCCTCTTGCTTGTGCTTCAACCCATTTCTCCCAAGTAAGATGAAGTCATGGCCTCATGAAGCCGTCTTCTGGCTTGAAAAAAGTGACTTGCTTATCATTTATATATTGAACTTCCAGAAGCATGTAGCAAGATCCATTACTGACTGCTAGTTTGGATGTAAGGTGCTGTACAGTAAGCAAGGTGGCTACAAAGCAGCCTTTAAAGAATGTTCCTTAAGAGACATTTTCAATTGTATGTCATCCAGAAAGCACGTGGCCCTTTTACCTAATCACTAGCTATGTTGTAGTCTGAAGAAGAAGGCAGACAGTTTCTATGCTGTTGGTGACCTCAGGTACTTACAAGCTGGCAAAGTAATTTGTGTATGGGGCACCACTTTCACTCTGCATGAGTGCTATCTACCATACAAACTGCATCTGTGGACACTTGGTTTTGCCTCACTTAGCAAGGGTTGGGAGTGACAAAGAGGAAAATCACGCTAAGGCCACAGCCTGAATTTCTTCTTTCAATCACTTTTTTGTGGATAAAGGGTGGGTGTTGGCATTTAAATAATGCTCTCCCCAGAGCTCTGGGTTCATGGATTCATCCTTTGTAAACCATGCTAGTAGCTTGCTGCAGCTTCATTCACTGGTGCCAGTGGAAAAACTCAACAAGCTTTCTATTCACACGGGGAAGATACTGGCACAGTTTAGAGGAGAATGCTGGGACACCGCTGAGAGCCAAGTTTTATCCTTGGGTATGTTCACAGCACTGGCAGTGAAGAATGAGAAACCACATGTGTTTACAACAGGTGGAAATGAAATGTTAGCTATAAGCTAATGGATAAAAAAGTGAAGAGCTTCTTCCAAACTGTGAAAGAAAGCAGAGCAGCAAAAGGGGTACCAGGTATATTGGTTGCCCTGTTACAGTCATGGGAGGCAAAACTGAAGTCTTTCCAACACGCACAGAGAAACTTTGAATATAAGTGCAGCTAATTCCAAGTTTTCTGTGCACCAACAAAAACTTTCTCTATCTTAGGGTCATGAATGCATCTCCTTCCTCCCTACTTCCTAACAGGTCTGCTTCTCTCTGTATCTTTGACAAGGCACTGAGTGCTACGTATCAGCAATCTTTCCTCAGGCCTTACAAAGGTGATTTCTTGCTTCTGGCTTTATGCCAGCTGGCTTTCCTTCTGGGTTTTCACAGCCTTTTGCATTTGGCAGATATCATTAACACTATGCATTACTAGAAGCTAATAGCAATATTCTTAACTCATCACCATTAGATATAAAAAGGAATAAACTCCAAAGTCTATTGTCTGGCTAGTAATGGATATAGTATCTGCGTTGTGAGTGGAATAAGTTGTGAACAGTGATAAGAATACCAGGCATTAGTGCTCTGGTACTGTGCAAACCCCATTTCATCAATGCATGAAGAGTGGGAGGCAAGATCAAGAGATCACACCAGCTGTGAGGTGAACATCTGTGTGCATCATCTTTCCTGTTTCATTACTTCTGTTGCCCAAATGCAGAAATGCTGTAGCATGGTACAGACAAACTTCAAGCAGTACTTTACTGCCCAGCAGTAAAATCTGTACCATAACTATTTCTCCCTAGTACTCTTCTGCTTCTGCAACAGCCAAGGATATCACTCATTAATCCCTCTAGCAATGCTGGGAACCTCCCATTTTCTGCTGGGACATCAATCCCAGTTATTGCACTTCATGAGCAGTTGGACTACTAGTTTAAGCCTTGAAAAAGTTTTCTCATTCCTTAATCTTGGATGTCTCTCCTGTTGTCTGGGTGAAATTTCTTAGAGGTACAGCAACATAAGGACAAATACTGATGTTCTTCCACACCTACTGGAGTTCCTCTCTGTATTAGCTGGCACCAGACATCCTTACATGCTCATAGAAGTTCACTCAGACGCTGCTGTAGACAATTCCACTTCTTATGGAAAAAATATAATGTTCATAAAGTGGCCTGAGAAAGAGGCTGAGGTTGAATCTCTGCTCTAGGGATTAGGAGATTGGCCAGGATTTGAGAACTACTATCTTTTTGAGGTCTGAACATTTGGCAGCTGTATAGCAAACCTCTCACCTTGAATTTTTTCAGTTTTGGTTTGCTTGGAGGTCTCATGTGGATATCCACTAAATACTCATTTGGCCAGATCTGTTTTTTCAAGGTCTTAAGTTGTGTTCTACTGCCAGCTCCTTATCCATTCCACACTCTTTTTGCAACGAGGAGATGGTCCAGCTGTTTAATATTAAACTTAAAGGCAAACAATTTTTATTCATCTCTCAGAGGAGAAGGAAGAATAAGCAAATGCTCTATTACAATTGCATGCATTTATATTTGATAAAAATGGTTGCAATTTATATGCAAATGAAGTGTGACTCAGCCTCCTGGCAATTTGTCAGCACGACCCTCAGCACTGCAAACCATTTATGCCCTTACCTAAGTAGCCCTGGACCTATCTGGGGGCATTTTAGCAAAGGTAGGCTAAATTCTACTTTAAGGGACTGTAAATTCCTTCAAGTAAGGTACATGTCCAAGGTTTTCCAGCACTCCTACAAACCTCTTCTTATTGGATTGTCCATTGTCCTTGTTCATTCCTGCAGTTGTTTTCTTTTATAGTATCACTTTTCATAACCTTTGCTTTCTAGTAGGGGCTCGCTGGTGAACATCTTGTCCCAACTTTAAAGCATACATCCCTACAGCTTTTTTGCTATAGTTGCAAAGAAAATGGCATTGAAAACCTTTTCTTGGCCTACAAAGGAGCTTTGTTGGCAACAGAAGTATGAGTACCACTTCCCTGATCTACTGGAAGCTGCAAATTGGCCACTGCTTTAATTAAGAAAATATTTTTTCTTTTTTTCCTCCAATGGCTTTAGGGACCTCTATTTCCTGCTTTTATTCTATTTCCTGTATTCCTCCAACTTTTCTTTCTGCCTTAATAAACAAAAATGAGGAGCTTAAAACATTTTAAAAGTCTTTTTTCCTTGATTTTCCTGCTGTCTTAGCTGAGCACTTCCCAAATCGTTTCAGGAAAGAACTATAACTTGCATCTATGTGACATTTCTTTAATGAGGAAGTAGATTTAGGAGTATAAAGATAGGACACCACATCACATACTTCCAATCATCTACTAGGTGTCCATCATGGTGGGGACATTACTTTGGCCAACGCTGTGTTTGCGGAACAGACACTTGTGCTGGATAGACGGCCCACACACTGGTTTAGTAAGAAGTCTCAAGAGATGTTGCTGAACAAAGAGCAGTAATGGCACCCAGAATAAAGGAGGAAAGACAGACAAGGCCAGCTCCAGGGAAGCCCTAAAGCGAGAGTTAGTAATGCGGTACTGTCAGTAACAAATATCCCATCCAAACAATCCAAGAAGCAGACATACAAGGCACACTAATAAGAGTTCTCTAGACTAGATTTAATTTGAGTTAAAGGATAGCTGGAATTAACTCCAGTAAGATAACGCATTTGTAAATGCTAGTATAGACAGTCTGCAAACATTCATTCCGGGAGATGGATGTTTGTGGCTTCCTGAACTGGCTGGCTAACACAAGCTAACTGGCAATCAATTAAAGCAGTGACAAGAAGCAGTGGGGGGGGCCCAACCCACCCATGACTTGGTTTGCTATTTCTGATTGTAATGAATTAAAAAATGAGGACTTAAAGAGAAGATGAAAAAATGCATGTGTGTTTTAGACCAATTATTTGGTAGCCTTTGTATTCCCAGTAGATTGCAAATGCAGGTGGAAGGAATCTTTGCTTTGTGCAGATGAGGAAATCAGAGGAGGAAATTAATTTTTATTATTGGTATTGTAACACCAAAGGAAAAAAGGGTCACTGAAAAAGCCAGTGGGCATTTTTCAGATCACCTTATCTTCCTATTAATGAAAGAGAAATCAAAGAAAATAAATCAACCTATATAGGGAACCTTGTAAAAATATAATTATAGTGTGTCATTTATGACAGGAATGGAAGTTTGCCGCTGTAGGATTCAGTAGCACTGGTGTGAGCACTTCAAAGTCAGCTGCAAGGCATTATTTATTGGGTTGCTTCATTTGAATTAAATTTGGTTTAAAGTTCCAGAAAGAGCGCTCACACCTACATTTTTCATCCAAGGTTTTGCATTTGTGTGTGACATTCTCCTTCTCCTCTCTCCTTCTCTCCACCCTCCAAGAGATGAGAGACTAATCCTACGTAGAGCTGTTGTGGCATAATTGAACCCCAGGGTGCCAGAGCAGTACTGCTTTGACATGAATTCCATATAAAAGTGCTTCTGTTTTTCTACATTTATGCTGCCTGTGGAACTTAGTTGTGATTTACAATATTGATTGATTACTATCTATCTTCCTTGCTATCTGCTCTGCATTCCGCTTCAGAGAGACTGAATTAATCTCTGACAAGGCTTGCAGTCTTAAAGGTATATCCTGAAGACACATTTATTTTTTATTAGGCACAAATTCTTGTAACACTTTGTTTTTAAGAAGGATATATTTTTTTCTCCTAGGATTGCAGCAGTTAAACTCATGAAGCTCTGGACAAAGAAAAAAAAAATCCACACCAAAATCGAATTAATAAAACTTCCTTTCACTTTAAATGTGGATATTTACACTCTGAAGCTCTCTCCTCTGTAATTTTAGTAGTCAAAATGATTTGCCCAAAAGTGTAGAAGAAATAAAATTCATAAGGTTTTTTTTTCCAGCTGAAAATTTTCATCATGATTTATGATTAGCTTTAGCACTGTACGGATATTTTTGGTATATCTTGAGGATCCATTTGAAAGCAGCTCAAGTTATTAAAAAAACTTTAAACAATTTATTGTGGGTGACATACTGATACTTCAAAAAGACATGCTATATGGATTTGCTCCATCCTTGTGAAATCACCTTGGCTGATCTGAAGCACTTGTTGGTGCTACAAAAAAAAATGTATAAACTGAAAAAAATGCACACATGCTGCTGGTAACATATTGTATGGATGTGATCCAAAGTCTGTCAGAGCCAAAAGCTTCCAACAAGCTCTATGAGACTCATAGCAGTTCAGTAAATGCTCACATTTGCATAGTGGTGCCAGAGGTCAAATCTCAAGTTTGTGAACTGATCGGTGCCACTAATAATAACATCTCAGTGTTTTAGTCTTCATTTTTCTTTGAGGTGTTTCTCTTCCCAGTTACTGTGGAGGGCTCCAGTTATGGAGTGAATGGTGATAAACAAATGAGCTGATTTTCTGTCTGAGGAAACGAACTCCCTTTTCTACCTTGGCTCATTACTTTTCTCTATGCATTTAATCTGTATGGATTGAATAGGATTGATGGCAAAATGGCCTTGGATTTCAGCAGAGGTTGGGTTGTGTCCTTCAGTGCTGAAGCAGTTCTTTCTTCTTTCTCATTAAGTACGGCCCCAAAAAGTAGTGATATGTAAGGACAAGGCATAACTTGCAGCTCTGTCAGGGCCAGGGGAGAATTTCATGGTGTGCTTTGTCCCTGAAAAAGCAGATAAACATCTTTGAAATGCACGTTTTGCACCAACAAGTGGTTAAGAGGAAATGACTGGCATGATTACAGTACGTGCTTTAGCTATTAAGCCAGACAGCCAGTTGACTGCGCACCCCAGGGCCATTTTCTAAGCTGTCTAGACCAAAGTGGAAACCAAACTCCAGTTTAATTTTATTTGACTTGTAGGATCTGGTGTGCACATAATTTGGCAAGAGCTAATTTGCCGGTGAGCAGCTTTTAACATTTCACATTAAATTAGAACGGGATATGCTCTAGAGGTTTTGGATGATTATTCACTAGACAAACAAGCAAGTAAACGTAAGTGTGAGCATCTAGAGCTGAACTGTTGCAGAGAGACTGAAGTTTAAAAGAAAAGAAAGAAAATTAAAGAGCAGAAAAGGCTGCAGGTAGGGTGAAGCAAAAATTAATGTCTTGTTAAGTTATCACAGCATTTGCTGTTCAGTTATCTGAAATGTTATGTGCTCCAAAGTCACATGCATGTCAGCCAACTTGTCATTTCATTTCCACAATGTTCAGCCTTTCAACTGAGTATTTGGCAATCCCTTTTGTGACACTTTATCATCACACTATAGGAATTATTTTACTCAACGGCTTTTTCTCTGCAAAGCCCTTCATCAATCTCACCAGCAAACTGCCTCCAACTCCTGGGGCTGCCTGATCTCTGCCTCTGTTATTACCATTAAGTGGTTTATTTTTGTAAATTCAATCTCTCTCTTTTTACTGTGTTGAAATTGCTATTCCCAAAGCCTCAAGTATCTTTTTGACTACATTTCAGGACTTTTGGTCATCTTAATCATTTTAATTTTCTTTATTTTCTCAATTGTTTTTGACAATGCCTCCATAAAGATGCACTTTCAAGTCTTTGCAATTTCTCCAGTCTCCTGTGGTGTTTCCCCATAGCATTAGAGCTCTACTACTCTCTTAAATTAGTTCCACTGATATTTTAATTGAAATGATTCTATTCTCTTTCTGCTGCTAGCCTGTGTGTAACCATACCTCCATTCCTACACATTGCCTGTTGGCTCCCATCAAAGACCTCAGTGTCAGTGAAATGACCAAGCCCAGAATGCTTCATACAAACTTCTTCACACTGTCTCTGACCTCGAAGAATTAATGTTGGCCCATTCCTCCTTCAGTTTCCCCCAAAGTTCCGTATCATGTCCAAATCTTAGATCAAAGAGCATGCGTGTATACGCACATGCATGCTTGATCTTTCTCTCACGAGAGAGAACCAGTCAAAGATATCTGTGAAGCAACCGATATGCTGTTTTTCTGCAGTTGGTTTCAAATACTGATTTACCAACTCTGTAAAGTTCTAGGAAAAAAAAATATCAAAGAGGAGATGATGATCAACAACTCAGGGGAATATAACTGATTACACAAACAATTTAGACTTTTCTGTTCCCTTTGATTTTTGCAAGCTTATTTTTACCTGTGCTTTATTACAAACGCCTTTCCCATTACTCGACTATTTGTAAAGCTTAGATTCAATATATGAAACCTGTAGAAACCTTCATAGATAACATCAGTGACAGCTCAATATATTTTTCCCCTTTGGTGGAAAAATGAAATGAGGAAAACTTTGGAGTTAATGAAGAAAACACAATGGATATTGAACAATGAACAAGTTTTATAAATTAAAAGTTTTTCTTGCAGAAAGAGAACGGTGTGCACCACGCAGCTCTTCACTCATTTTAAATGGTCATAGGAATTTCTTGAGGACTCCCATAAACTGTTATTCAGAGCTTTAGTAGCAATGATTTAGTATGCTTTTATGAAGTCATGCTGCCTGTGCTGAGCCAGTGAAGCCTGATTAGATCACTGTAGTTTATTTTATCAGTAAGTAAGCGGTTATTTCATATATTACATATACACATACACACGCTCACTCACACCTATATGTGATTTTTCAGCCATGGAATAACACAGGTTATCTGTGTTTGAGGAATTACAGTGACCTTTGGGTCAACAGGATCTGTAGTAATTCACAATGGCAGGATGATTACATTATCCTTAAACTGTTTCTCGTGGATATGCATCATTTGGCTGCACGTCTGCTAAAAAAAAACAAAAACAAAAACCACAAAGCTGCCAGCAATTCTCAGTTTTTGCTAGTATGGAAAATAGTGGGGCTAGGCATGCTGAGTAATTTTTAAGACTTGGTTTTCTCCCAACATAAGTTATCTCTACTCCATTGCACATCTCCTGTTGAAATTCAACTGTGTTTTATTTTCATTTTTCCCTTTTAACTCATACTATGTTGCCACTCAGCCTTCATGACCTTTGGCAGGCAGTGCACTGCATTTTAGTGCTGTCTGTGACAGCCTTTGGAGGATACTATAAGGAGATACAAACTGAGATACTGGTGACACCCTTTTCTAGTGCTGCTATCCTTTCTCAGTACCTTGCAGGATCTGGGCTTTGCAATTTTCTCTGGGGATTCTCTGGCATTTGGGAACAAGACCTTACCACCCATCCCTCCTTGCGTCCCTGCATGGACCTGAAAAATGAGTGCATAAACATTTTTACTGGTAAATATGGTACAAGAAGGACTGAAGGCATACCATCTGATAGGGAAAGGGGGAATGGCATTTAATTAAATGAGGAGGTAGATTTAGGTTAAATGTTAGACAGAAATTCTTTACTCAGAAGGCTGTGAGGCAGTGGCACAGCTGCCCAGATAGCTGTGGTGCCCCATCCCTGGAGGTGCTTAAAGTTAGGTTGGATGGGGCCCTGGGCAGCCTGAGCTGGTGGGTGGCAACCAGCCCACAGCAGGGGGTTGGAACTGGATGGGTTTTAAGAGTCCTCCAACCTAAGCCATTCCATGATCTGCATGGATTAGCCAGTCCAGGTTAACGATACACTGGCAGATCGTATTTTCTAGAAAAGGGACAGGCAGAAGCACGTGATTAGTTTGCATGTAAAGGAACTGAAATCATTCACTGTTTCCACTCCTGCTTTTAGGACACATCAGTTTAGAAACAGAATACTTAAGCTGAAAACCTTAAGAGTGTAAAAAGCCTGGGGCTTTATGCCTGCATTTTAACTTTGCTATAGGCAGAATTTTAGAGGAAATTGCTGAGGGCTATCAGCCATATAAGTATTTGGAGACAGAAAAAAGGCAAGAAAGTGAGAAAAAGTGAAGTCAACCATATCCTATGCCCCAACAGGAGAAATTTTGGGGTCAATTTCTGAAGCGAAAGCTAAATTCTAAGGATACTGTAGTTGTTCTTAAGTGACCCAGTACAGTGAGTGGCCCTCCCAGAAGCATCAATGTTTGATAATTTAGACAAAATCTACTCAGAAAGGAGTTTCTGTATTTACCATTATTCAAAGTAATTTTTTTTTTTAATTTTTAGATTTTCATCCATTTTCATCTTTGTTTTCTTATTTTCTGCTTGTGGTTTTAATCTGAAAGATCTGTCCTTTGAGAGGCTGGCTAATGGAGAATAGTAGAAAGATAATGAAAGAGGCCATTTGTCACATCCCTTGTCACATGGCTTCAGCTTCCCTTGTCGTGCTTTCCTAAGGAAGAGAGAGCTTACCCTTCTTTCATGCTCTTCCAGCTTTGCTTGAGCTGCAAACGACAGATGCATTTTACATTGCTTGATGCAGAAATGCCTCTTGCTGCTGCTGCCTGAAGTCATGCCTAAGCCACACATTGCATGCGTCCAGGGGTTTGCAGCAGTAGCACTGTCACAATTGGCAATAGGCTTGCAGGCTGAGTTAGTAAAACCCAGGCAACTCTGGCTGTGATATTCCCCTGGTATTCTGTTTTCTTCCCAGCACTTTAAGTTGCCTTGATAGTGCAGTCTAAAAGCAGATACTTTTCATGACACAAGACTGAAGGGTGTTGTTGGGTGGCAAAATAAGTGCAGGATGAAGGAAGGACAAAGATGAGCTTTGCATTGCAATATTTATATCAGTGCTGAGAAAAAAAAAAAAAAGCCATGTGGGCTGAAACAGGGAAAGTGGAGATTAAAGGTCTGCATTAAAGCTTCTTGAAATCAGCAAGTAGAATCCCATTGACTCTTGTGATCAAACTGGAACAACCATCACATGATTCCTTGCTGGTACAGAGCCTCTTTTTCTTAGAGCTTCCTTCCTCCTCCCTCCATGTACAGTATTCATTATGGCACTTTTGGAAGAAGTATCAGATTTTTTGAAAATTCTTCCCTGCGCTTCCTTCCTGTATAGTATTTTCCTTCTTCTATTGCTTATGAATTTCTACTTCTCAATATAGCAGGAAGAACACAGATTTCACCATAAGGTTTTATCAGCTGGAAGAATAGCATGCACTCAGAAGGGAAAAGATTTGTTTTGTGATGTGCAGTCTTCTAATTAGGTGCGTAGTGGAACAGAAACACAGAGTTATCTTGGGAGCACATCATTAAGCATACTGAAGACTTGAATGTGGGTATCTTGATTTCCCTGTAGGTTCCTATAGCTTAACTGTGTGCTCTCTGGTACCAGCAATGCTTAGCTGCAAAACCTGTCTTTATCCCAGAATTAAGGATGTATACAACAGTGGGGTACCAGTAGAAAATCAGCTTGCTGGAAGCGCTGAACTGGTGGCAATAAACTGTTAGATTATCTTTCTGTGCGTGAGGTACCAGAAGCAAATAACCATAAGACCAACACCTCGCTGTTCGACAAAATTTTTTATAATGAAATTTTGAAGTGCTTTTAAAAGAAATCCTATTTATATGCTGTGAAACCAGTGCAGAGAGTAATGATACAGCTGGGCCTAAGTCAAGAATGATGCGATTCAGCAGGTCTGAGATTACAGCTCAGGTCAACCCAGTGCAGGCCATTCTGCAGCAAAAGTAAAACAATAGACAGTGATCATGCAGAGCTATATATATGTATGTGTGCGCGCGTATGTAGCTATTACCTAGGAATAATGCTGAAAAAAATCATCTTTTCCATTATCACCATTCTTGGATGGAAGTGTCTCTTTGCGAGATTCTCTGCTGTGTTCACAAAAGGTCTCAGACCACATCCCCCTGAAGTCAATGAGATTTTGGGAACTGACTACCCTGGTGCCTGTCCAATGAATTCAATTGAACAGCTGATGTTCAGTCTGAAAAATTGTAGGAAACTAAATTCTATTTCCCTTTACAACTAGTGACTTACAATCAGCTTGCTGTCTCCTATACATAAGATGTTAAGAGAGGGCACTGTATGTAAATGCATACAGGGCATTTTTCTTTTTCTTGAATAACTGAGTGTGGAAGTAGCAGCAGTCAATGGGTTAATGAATCATAAACCAAATCTTGATACTGCCAGTGACAGAACAAATGAGGATTAAGTTCCTTTGGAGAATCATGATTTTCATTAAATTTATGAACTTCAGGACCGATAAATTCTAATCTCTAATGTCTCTACATTATTCCAAAGCTTCTTGATGGCATAGAGCTCTTATAAGCAGGCAATGAAGTGATTACATTGGATAAATTGGGAATAGGACAATGATCTCTTGCACATGAGATATAGCAGAGCTGTTGTGGATTGGATTATCCTCTGGCTGCACAAAAAGGGTCAGCAGCAGGTAAATTAAATGATGGGCTGCCAGAGAAGTTAATTACTGTAACTCCCAGCTTGGATGCACAGTCCTCTGAAGGAGCAGCCCAGTGCATTCATTAGTTACTTGACTTCTTCCCAAAATTCTCAGTAGAGATAACATTACCACACAGTCAAAAGAAGGGCAAAAGGGCAAGATGAGGGATTAGTTTAGCTCACTTTAGCACTTGCACTTCTCTCATGTGACAAAAAAATCCTAAAGAATTCTATCAACATAGAAGCTTTTCTGGTCTTGTAGAAGTGAACCTAGGCATTGCTGGCAGCAGCAGTTCAGGAAGCCCTAGAACCTCCACAACACTATATAATGGGCAGCAACCCCAAGTAGAGTCTGTCCCAGAGTACAACCAAAGACAGTTGTTTGCAAATCTTCCCTGGGATCTCAGGGAAAAGGATGTGTTAATGAAGAGAAACAATCCATCACTTTTCCAATCTGTATGAAATGTGAGCTAATTACTTGTGTCAAGCCTTTTGTTCTCTATAATTAATTTTCATAAAAAATTACTCATCAAATGCTAGCTTTTCTTCCTCATTTTTGTCTTGCTTTCAGTACAACAAAAAGCAAAGATTATTCCACTTGTTTTTAGTTTGTGCCTAGTTACAACCCTTAATAACTTGATCTTGCTTCTATTGAAGAGATGTTATTTATTTGCAAAAACTCATGAACTGATAGCTATGAATTTCAATAATTTAGTTCATTCATTCCTTGTGTGCTGTTCTATTTGCATAAAAATGCTACACTTCTAGGGATCCCACTCACAGAATTGTTTGAGATAGAAAGGACTCTCAAAGATCTCCTGGTTCAAATGCCCCTGCAATGAACAGAAACACCTACAGCTCCATCAAATGTTCAGAGCCTCATCCAGCCTGACTTTGGATATCTCCAGGAATAGATGTTGACCCTTACAAGCAGCAAAACAGTTTCTGATACGTTTTTTGAGATACCAGGCAAAGTGTCATTGAGAATATAAATAATCATATTTAGAAAAGGTTGACTCACCCAAAAGGCGATGAAGATTTTCTGACTATAAAGCGCTCCTTCTCAGGAAGTAGCCTTCACTCAGGAGACATTCTCCCTTTGGAGGCTAGCCCTTAAATAATCCCAGGGAAGCACAGGTAAATTGTTTGCCCCTGTGCTTCCTGGGCCAGCCACCCCTTCATCAGGTGCCCAATCATCAGTTTGTGCCCTGATGTAATCATTTCCCTACTCAGGCATCCACCACTTCTCTGGGCAACCTGTATTAGTGCCTTACCACCCTTATTGTAGAAAATTTCTTCCTTATATTCAATCTAAATCTCTCCTCTTTTAGTTTGAAACAATTGTTGTCCTACAACATACCCTGTGTACAATTAATGAATATACCGATGTTATAGTATAGCAGTATACAATCAATGAATATACAGATGGTATAGTACATCCAGGAGCTTGGCTGATGTAATTATTATATTGGAGTAGGAAAAGAAAGACACTCACCCCACCCCGGGCTCGTGACATAGACTCCAGTGGATTGGATCTCCAGAAGAGATCCTTCCCCACTGGGGGTCAACACTTAAATGGGTTTAGGAGAAGTGGAGCCAGGCTCCACCCCTTTCTGCAGCACAGGGGAATTGCCTTCACCTGTGCTCCCATGGCTGACTCATTGCTCACCTCAGGTGATCAATCAGAGGTTCAGGCTGTGATTCAGCAGCCCCATACACTCTGCTAAACAGTATGTCTTCTTCTTTCTTAGAATCCCGCTTTAGGCACTGGTAATCCACATTTAGATACTCAAAACCCTTGGGAGTAGCTGAGCACAGGAGCATGCAAAAAGCTGAGCTGAGCCCTGGGTGACCAGAGCAACAGTGACCACAGGCACTTGGGATAGGATGGAGCTGCATGAAAACACACTGCAAATACAAAGGGAAATGACTCTGCAAATATTATGTGAGAGACTTGGGAATAGACAGACATTTTCAATTTCAGAGCCCTAGATTTATCTTTTAGAGAAAAGAGAGTCCTTAAATGATCTAAGGCAATGAAAAGTTTTCCATTAAAATGTATTTGGGAAAAACAGCATGTAGCCTGGGGAGAAAGGGTGGTAGCAATGAAGACAGCATCATGCTATGCAGCAACGTATTGTATTTTGGGCTTTAAACCCCCAAAGCCTTGTTTTGGGCACTGCAATACATTAAAGTAGTGTGTTGTTGGCAAACATATGAGAGCCTTTCTGTTCCTCTTGTGTAGCTTTTGAAGCAGCAAGTCAATGTGAACTTGTGTGGGCATTGGTGATTCAGAAAGAAAACTATTCCGTATTAAGTAAGGTTTCTTGCAACACCTTGGTTTATCTCTAGTGGTGCCACACTTAATTACTGCTCAAAGCAACCTTCAGTTGGTTTGAGAGAAAATGCCTGCTGGATCAAAGACATGGCTTGCCTAATCCTGCTTCTAGCAGTGACTGCCTTCTTCGAAGAGAGCAAGGAGAAACTCTTTCAATAGGCAGTTACAGAAATGCTTTCCCCAGGGAGCTGATAAGATCACAGCCAGAGGTTATGTGACTGCTGGTGAGGTGAAAACAAATGTAATTAAAAAGACATCAGGATTATCAAGGCAAATGGAAGAACCTTAGCTTAGAGATAGTGCAATAGAGAGGACACAGGAGGAAAGAGCAATGCTGAAAAAGCACATGGGGAGAGCAGTGCTACCAGGGGGCATTTTAACAGTGTGAATACTTCCTTTAGCATTGCTATCAGGGCAACAGATGGCAAACCATCAATAGAACAGAAAGAACAGAACAAGAATTGTAATAACCTTCACAGCTTACCTTAGGCTATGCCTGTAGTTGGCTCTTACCAAACAGTGGTAATTAACAGTGCCAGAATGTACGGGTGTATATTTTCCTTCCTACTCTGGTTTCTTCATGTAGATTATTATTAATTAATTTCACTGAGGGGAGTGCTACTGCCTACAGACGGAGAAGTCAAGGCACTGCACTGTGCTGAAATTACTGGAGAGAATAAGCCAATAAACAAGCATATGACTTTACCTATTGCATTATTGTGACCTGCAAAATTCTGTGTTTGATTTTGGATTTCTTCTTAGCTCATCATCTGAGAGACAAAGATGATAAGGGGACTGGAACACTTCCTTTTTGAAGACAGGCTGAGGGAGCTGGGCTTATTCAGCCTGGAGAAAAGAAGGCTCTGGGGTGACCTAATTGCAACCTTAAAGCTAAAGGGAGCCTACAAACAAGAGAGAAATCAACTCCTTGAAAGAGTATGTACAATTAATGAATATACCAATAATATAGTATAGCAGTGTACAATTAATGAATATACAGATGTTAAGATATAACAGAGAGCTTGGCTATGATATTATTATACCAAAGCAGGAAACAGAAATGATAGGTACACTCACCCATAACCTAGGCTCACATGAGAAACACCAGTGAAATGGATCTCCAGAAGAGATCCTTCCCCAGTGTTGGTCAGCTCTTAAATAGGTCTAGGAGAAGTGGAGCCAGGTTCCACCCCTTCCGACAGCACAGGTGAATTGCCTTCACCTGTGATCCTGTGGCTGACTCACTGCTCGCCTCAGGTGATCAACTGGAGGTTCAGGCCGTGATACAGCAGTCCTCATACAGGGTAGATAACAGCAGGACAAGGGGAAATGGTTTTAAGTTGAGGGAGGGAAGATTTAGGTTGGATGTATGGGGGAAGTTCTTTAATATGAGAATGGCGAGGTGCTGGAACAGGCTGCCCAGAGAGGTGCTCTGTCCCTGGAGGTGTTCAAGGCCAGGTTGGATGGAGCCCTGGGCAGCCTGGTCTGGTATTAAACGTGGAGGTTGGTGGCCCTGAATGTGGCAGCGGGGTTGGAGATTCGTGATCCTTGAGGTCCCTTCCAACCCTGGCCATTCTGTGACTAGCACGGATTGAAGGCATTTTTGTCAGATTTCTGTTGAAGGTTCATGGTCCTATGCAAAACCTGGATCAGATCTTTAATTCATATATGGGAGATGACCCGTGCATCTTGCACTCTCTAGGATCATGGCATTTCTGCCCTACATTTCTAATGTGTTGTTGCATGGTTCAAATATCCTCTCCAAAAGAATTACTTTTTCTTTTTTGGATCTTTGCATATGCAGCAGTTGAATTCCATAATGTAAATGTCTAAGAATAGCCAACTAAATAATTAGACTTGATATTTTTAGGCCCATTATCTTTTTATAATAGGAACTCCAAATCTACACATAGTTTAAATTGGATTTGACAGGACTCATGTTTACAGCTGAATTTAATTTTGTCTGCTTTGTGAGGTACCCTAAAGCAAAGCAGGCAGAAAACAGCATGACCATGTAATGATAAGTTTACGTGGCTGGAAGGGATCTCAGGGGTCATCTGGTTCCTCTCCTTCCCCAAGCCAGGACCTGTATTCATCATGTCCCTACCAGACATCTCTAAAACCTTCAGTAATGAGCGTTCTCTGCCCTCCTTGGGAAATCCACACCAGGGCACTACAGTCCTCACATTCATAAACATTTCCCCCTGAAATCCCACCAGCGTCCCTGTGTCTAATGGTTCCTCTGGCTAGACACCACTGAAGACACAGGGACATAGATGGAATTAGGCTGTCTGGAGATGGCTCTGTACAGCAAAAATTACCTTGTAAAAAAGCTGAAGAATTCAAATAGATCGATGGACTTTTTAATGGTAATTTACATGCGTAGAGACTGTGCTGTCTGGACACAGAGGCCATAAGTCCAGATTCAATATCTCCTTGTGAACTCTGGGAGCAGTTCCAATTACATCTGGTATGACCACATAACAATATCTGAAGAATTCAGTATGGAGGTTAATATATGAACAGCTCTAGCTCAATACTTACTTAAAATTAAGTACATTTTAAAGTGATTATTGGCTCTACAGTGAATGTTTGCTTCAAGTAGACAAAGATGCTCTGAAATCCAGACTTTCTTTATGTAGATTCTTGCCATTTCCCCTTGTAATTTTCTTTACTGGCTGGTGATATTCCTAGATAGGTCAGTTTCCAAATGGTATAGGAAATGTACATGTACCATTTTCCTAGCCTTTCAAAAAAACCCATTAGCATCACTGGGAAATTTCTGTGATGCTGTTAGTGAAAAGTCAGAAGTCCAGACCACAGCTGTGGTCCCAGGGCATTGCTCAGGAGCTGGCTTGGAGACACAAAGCTGTATGTATGTAACATGGCGAGATCCAGGGAGAAGTGCACGGTTCAACTGTGCACAACAGCCTTCAGAAATAACCCTTTCAGCTTCTCTACTGAGACACAATAGCTCACATGTATTTCAAACTTACACAACAAATTGAATTGGGGAAAGGTTCTACAAACAAAATAATCTCCACATTGCAAAAGCTTAAAAAACAGCATTGGAATATGTGGCTCTTTGGAAACTAAGGTTTTCATGCTATTTAAGTTGGTGATACTCAACCATACTATTAAAAAAATGAAGGTCCATCACATCCCCCTCTATTTCCTAAGTCCTGAATATAACTGCCTCATTTCTGACTCTGACTGGGAACCTTTCAAATGTACCTACAGCAGTCGCTGCATCATTTGTTGGCATTATTAAAAGAATCTTCTCAAAATAGAAAAGCAAGCAATGGGGCATCGTGTTTCATAGAACTGATCTTTATCTCAGAGATTTTACAATCCAATTTCCTTCATGCATTCTCTGCTCCACTGGGGCCTTTTATGTGAGGCATTCACTAGAATAACACTGTATTTCCATTTGTATGTCTTTTGTTGCACATAAAAGCTCAATTAGTATTCTAATTCACTGTCAGCCTGTACCTATTTAATGAACTTTTATCCATTTCCATGTTCCTTAAGTTTAATTAACTAAAATGGAGCTAGTAGCTTAGCATTTATTAAATGCTTTTGGAGTGAAAATATTCTTTCCTTGAAAGTTTTAATCCCAAGTCAGAAAGCAAAAATCTTTTAGCCTAGCCTGAATATTCTAACACTATAAAGTTTGCAGTTTAGTTTAGGATCCATTAAAGCATTGTGCTTTGGCTTTAAGGTGCCTTGAAACTGGATTTTAATCCATACAATATTTCCCTCCAAGTTGAAATCCAGGGAGAATTACTTTCAAAGGTCTCAACCATTTAACGCGAATCAGAAGAAAAAAAAAATAATTTAAATCAGTCAGGCTTTTATAGGAATCTCCTCCAAATAAAATCACGGAATCTTACTTCACTGTTCTGCTGTTGAACTCAGAAAATGACATTAATATTCAAATGTGTATTTCTTACTTTCAGTCTACATACAACTTTATATTTAGCTAAGTAAGTTTGCTAATTTTGTTCTATAAGCATCTTGTGAGATATCTTTTAGCGTGATGATGTTTTTCCAAACCTTTTGCTGAGGTCTCAAAATCTGTGTGCTGCTTCAACCTGCCACGCAGAGTTCAGGCTGCTATAGGAAGATCTTGGATACGAAACTCTCTCTAGAGGCTCATCCTCCTGTCTGTTACAGTGCAGTATTTTAACTGGCACCTGTCTCTGCATTTTAGATGAGTGAACATATAGAATCAGAGAATCATTAGTGTTGAAAAAGACTGCTAAGATCATCTAGCCCAACTATCAAGCCATCGCCACCATGCCTACTAAACCACATCAGACTAAACCATGTCATCTTTTACTTTGGTCTTACTCAAGTATCTCTTGAAAGTGAAGGCTGTGCCCACTGCTGTGCATTCATGTCACTTCCCCTTAAGCACCCTAGACAATTTAAGTACTAAGGCCAAGTGCAGCTGTCAGAGTTTTCTTGCGAGGCATTGCAGTGATGTTTGATCAACGGCTAATGATGAGAGAGTAGAACTGATGGGAGAGGACAAAAAGTGGAGAAGCTATTTTGACATTTCTACACAGCAATAATTTTCCACTTTGCTTAGTATTTCCCCTTTGGCTTCTTACATTTTCAACATGAGCTGTCTCACAGCTTTCTGTTTTCTTTGCTTTATATCCATCTCTTATAGTGTAATGCAGCAAATAAATGTAAAACGGGATTGAAGCCATATGAATAGAGACCTTCTTCACCCACGGATTTTGTATCATTTATCACTCACAGGCAGATTTGCTTCCCTTTCTACCATCCCCCCCCTTTAAAAAAAAAGAGAAAAAAGAAAAAAGAAAAAGGTAGTCAGAAGAGAAGCCCATTGCAAGGAAAGGAAGTGGCAGTGTGTCTGTTGGATGCACTGACTGAAGCCCACGGGAAGTGCACTGGAGACATGGCTGCCTGTGGAGTGCATGGTCCTTCCACCCTGGTACACTTCGTTGGATGATTTGTTCAGTAGATGGATTGAGAGTAACTCAGTAAGAGTAAGGTGCCTAAAACCTTCAGCAGTTTCAAGTTCTGAAAATAAATATTCAAGTTATTTTTAATTTACTTGTGTTAAAAGTAAATGACACTGTGCTTGTGTTCTCCCCTGAAGGACCTCTGCAGCCAGATTGTTATAGCAAAACTTGAGAAAAGAGAAGAAAGATATTTACACCTCTGGCAATGAAAAAGAAGATGCTTTTTGCTGTGATTTATAGAAACCAACATTAATCTCTATTGCTTTATACTATACTCACAATAAACAGCTTTGGAGATTGATTAAAGGCTCTGGCTGTGGCTTTCAGTCAATTTCAACAGCTCTTTTTGCTTCATAAACTGGAAAGCAATAGAGATTATGCCTTAAACAAAGCCCATGATATCCATCTGTCAGAACATTTACTATTTTCAGTGCTTTGCATTGAAAGTTACACAAATGTGAGCCTACATGTGTAATTTCAAGCTTATATACAGTACTCCTTCCACAACATCTGGAACTATAGAATTGGATAAATGCATAGTTCTGGATCTCTCATGTTCCTTTTTCTTCTCTATTCCTTTGCACTACACTGACAACAAATACCATCCATTGCAGATGCTTTTTGGAATACTGCATGAAAGAAGAATAGCTCTTCCCAGCCTCAACAAACCACCTTTCCTTCACATCCAAGGGCAACAGTGAATGGCTCTATTTCTTCAGTATTTATTGTAACAACATCACAGTCTGCTGACCAACTTCCCTCTTACAAGTAAGACACAGGTGGGCTGATACAAATCCAAGTGACTGCACTGACTCCTTCAATGACACACCATAAAACCACAATAAAATATATCCCCACTACTGACATTGCACACTGTGTATTGATAGATTTTCTGTACGAAGTATGCTGATGTAGTTAGATGTCACACTGATGAGCAGTCACAGGCATGAGCTAATGGCTGGACCAAGTGATCTTGGTGGTCTTTCCAATGATTCTGTGATTCTAAGAATCATGCTAATGTGTCACCGAGAGTGACTGCTAGTGGGCATGGTGGGGATAGGTTGATAGTTGAACCAGATGATCTTTGTGGTCTCTCCAACCTTAATGATTCTGATTTTAACCTCTATCAGAAAAGCTGCTTTGGTCCAGGACTTTCCTCTCCGAAACCGTAGAAAACTCACTAAACAGAAGTGACAATATTGCAAGTACAGAAGGAGTAACGTCGCAGAAATCTAATAAATGTTTTCAAGGCTTGACTCTCACTGAATGGAAAGTTTTGGATGACTGTAATGCAGTTAAATTTAGCTTGTGATAGGATTGTTTGGTCAGTCAGAACAATATGGATACTTACCTACCAGACTAGGCTGAACGAAAGACCCATCCTAACTGTACCCATGCTTGAAGGAGTCCATCAGCTTCAGCTGTCTGTAGGATCCCTAGAGCTAGGTCTAAAAAAAGCATAGCCATTCCTATCAAACTGCTGCATTACATAAAGGTAAACAAGCAGTAGGGTGTTTCTGTCTATTTAATACTGAAAAACCAAACATCTGTTGATGAAAAAAAAAAACAACCACAAAAAAAAAATAATCCCATTAGGTAGCTGAGAGATATGAAGATGCTCTTTAATTAGAACAAGCAAAAGGGGTCATTTATTTGTGGGCAAAAATTAGAAAGAAGTCTTTCCCACTGCACCTATTAGAGTAATCTATTCTATGTTATGCTATCTGTGTTCTTGGATGTGAATGAGAATATAACATTCTGCAGAAAGAGAATATGTAATTAAAAATGTGGGTGCAAACAGCCCCCTTCCCAGAGCAAACCTAACAAAGGAAGCTGAAAGCAGTTTGCATCTGAGCTTTCCAGGGACCTGAGCAACAGCTTGTGTGAATGAGCACAGCGCCTGTGTCCTGCTCATACCTGCAAAAGGACATTTGTTAATTAAATAAGCCCCCATTGCACACAGCTCTGTTTGATTATTATCAATGTGCTAATTTTGTCATTAGGAAAAATAAACAGCGCATCTTTGCCACCTGCCAGGTTTTGCTCATTCAGAGCAGCCCTTTCTGGCTGCATTGGCTGCCTGGCAGGTGGGCTCCCGCTTGGCACTGCCTCCTGCAGCTTGCTCTGCTCCAAAAGCAAATTGGGGTCACACAGCTGCAGCAAATTGAGTTACAGTTAGCCAATAAAGCCCTAGTTAAAGGGTAACCATCTAGAAAGATGCTGGTGATGTTGATGAATTTGGATGAACCTGCATGTGTGGGGAAGAACATGGACAATGTCCAAGTTTTGCTGTTTATTTATAATGAAAGAGTATGGACCCAATTCCTCAACTGGGATAAATCTGTCCAGCTTTATTACTTCAGCGGTGTTCTGGAAGAGACATCCTTGGAGATTTCAGCCCTACCACAAAATGAAGTGTAGCTCAGTAGATAAACCCGGAGTTACCTCTCCCAAGGTATTGGGTTTGTTCCTGGATCCAGCTCTGACTACTCATGTGGTCCCAGGCAGGGCACTGCTTGTTTATTGTTTGTGATCACACACACACACACAAAACACACACACACAAACACACACACACACACACACACACTCTCTCTCTCTCTGAGGCTCTAGCCCGTTTGGCTTAATACCACGCAGGCATCCAGTGAAACGATTCCCCTGCGCAGATGTGCAGAGGGAAAAATGAAGTAGCTGTAATCTCGGTGCTGCAGTGTTTTGCCATATCTATGAATCAGAGTGCATAGTGCAGGCAGACTGTCTGTGCTATTTGTGGTGTGGAACATCCTGTCCTACACCTGGCTTGGATTATGCCCATGCAATAGACACTAGGCTTTGAGGCAGCTGCAACTCTTACCACTGAGTGCACCACTCGGAGTTGGGTGAAGGGCTAAAGTAGCATATTCCAAGTAGGCACCTGAAGCAATATGCTTCTCCCCCTGGTGAATCCAAATAATTAACATTAATTAGAGCTACGCACATGAATTAAGAGCAGACTCCAGCACTCTGGGGAAATTTTATTTTCAATTAAGTGACAAAAATACTTTTAAAGGCGGATAGCTCTGAAAATAAAGGGCACTTCTGTGTGAAGATACATGACTTTGTTTTAAACAAGTCTGCTTAGAAATTAAAGGCAGTAGCATCATATCTGAACAGCATCACCCACTGAGCCAGGCCTTTTCACAGCGTTAATTAGCTTTGGTGCATCTTACAGCTCAGCTGCATTTTCAGGCATCTGGTAGTTTTTTTTTCTATTGTGCTTTCCTTCACTGTGAAGATGCCCTGAATGCACTGAGAGTCTGGGAATCCCTCATACTTGTCAGTGCCATGAAGATATGGCCAAGGACATAGACTGTTTCAGCTGACTAGCAGGCTAAATGCAGGGAGATGGACTTTTTTAGGTACATGTGGTATTATAGTTGTATTCCCACATGCTCTTCACCAGCAGGGCAGTATAAACTTAATATATGAATTGTCACACCTCAAACTTGCATTAATTTCTTTCTCCATTACTAAATCCTACATTTAGAAGCCAGGGGGTGATAGAACACAGCAGCCTTGTGACTTTAACTCAGTTGCTTTGTGTTTTCATGTTTTGATAGGCTCTTCTTGTACACAGTCACAATCTCTAAGTTCTCTAAGCACCTGCCTGATTGGCAAGCAGGATGGATGAGGCTCAGACAATGTGCAGATGTTTGATATTTCTTGTTAGCTTTGCCATTCAGCATGTGGCCCCATGCATTATTTACTATGGTTTCAATGATGCTCTTAAGGCAGAATCTGCCTTTCCCTTATGGACTCCTTCATGATGCTCTTGCTGTGCAAACTTCCTTCCAGACAATCCGATCTTCTCAATTCTCTGGTGAGGTGCTTAGTTTCTGTATTCATAATGTATCTTGAATGTCACTTATCTTCCTCATGAGGTGCTTTGAGATTGCATTACTCTATGGCGTGACTTGGCTGGAGCCATTTTGGCAGAGCCATGGTCATCCCACAGCCTGTTCCCAGAGTTATACTTCTTGGCAGAGTGTCAGAAGCAATTGCCCAGTCAAACTATGATAACTCTGTTGGTCAGAACTAAGATGGACCTTTTCCCAGTGACACAGATTTGCTTCTGGGAATTGAGAGTGCTTAGCAGCAAATTAAACAGAGAGAATGTAATCTGTTGACAGCTTCATTTTGTGTTAAGATTGTATTAGGAGAGGGGATTTAAAGATGCTGGGTTAGTTGCTGTTTGAGGTGATGCCTGCATTTCATTTGCCTTTCTTCTCACTTACAGAAGTTTGCAGCACTGAACAGTGGTGCAAAATGAATCTGAGCAGAAAGAGGAATTTGTTAATACTGGGATGCATTTTAAGCAGACTAATTCACAGAACCATAGAATCATAGAATCATACAATGACTTGGGTTGGAAAGACCTTAAAGATCATCCAGCTCCAACCCCCTGCTGTGGGCTGGCTGCCACCCACCAGATCAGACTGCCCAGAATCCCATCCCACCTGGCCTTGACTACCTCCAGGGATGGTGCACCCACAGCTCTCTGGGCAGTCTCTGCTTCTGGCCTTTGCCTCATCACCTCTAAGTAAGGAATTTCTTACTAACATCTAACATAAATCTCCCTTCTTTTAGTTTAAAACCATTCCCTTTGTCCTACCACTATTTGCCCATTTAAATAGTCACTCTCTCTCCTGTTTTTAAGCTCCCTTCAAATAACGGATGGAAGGACGATGTTCTCAGAGGGCAATTGCCTACTACTGAGCATCCTTACACTGACAAAATGAAGAATTGTGTATTTTCTGCTTACAATTACTCTGGACTGGATGAAACACGCAATATTAGAACACCCACCCTGCATGTGGCTGGCCTTGTTGCAAAAGTGGTGCCTGAAGGTGACGTTCTTGCTCGCTGGCAGCGGTGGCTGTGCACCATTAGCTTGCAGAGGCTGGCGGGCCACCTTGCAGGCTGGCAGCTGGCCACTGCCACAGATGGGCACATGTGGTGATGGGCCAGGGCTGCCCGTGCACATCCACACTCTGTCCCTCATGCAAAGCCTGCCAGATACTGCTGTCGGTAATGAAAGCTGTCACTACTAAAGATTTTCTTTCATTATCTGTGGTTCATGGTGTTGGTAAGGTTATTTTCGAGTCAAGCAGTTTTTCAACAATGTATGTTTATGCAGATTGTTTAAAACAGTGGCTCGTCACATGCTTTATATTCATGGAACCTTCAGAGAGCACTTTTTAAAGCCCATGCAATCTGGATTTAATTTGCATTTTAATTAATATTTCAAATGAATTCCCTGGCCTCGTTTACTTATTTATTTGAGCTTTCCAGAGCAAAGACCTTATCAAAGTCCAGGAATTAGGAGGCCCGGGATTTCTTTGAATGCAGCTTTTATTTGGCCATCCTGTCCAAAATACCTTTCTTAATTTTTAATATTGATCTGAATTAGATGTTCTGTGGTTTTGAGTCAGTTGCTTTATGACAGAGACTGCAAAACACTTTGAAGGAAAAAGAACAGAAATATTTGAATTCTATATTATGAGTTTGAGATGGAGTTTTAGCTGCACAGAATATAAAGAAAAAATCAGTCTTTAAAAATAATGAGATGACATGTATGGAACAGATGAAGACTACATTTCAGGAATACATTTAAAGAGATGCTTAACCTTTTGTTGGGTAAAGCGTTTAGGCACATAATTCAGATTAGACATATCCCTATGTTTCAGAAGTTAAATCAAACCAAAAACTAAAAATGAAATGAAATTCTGCTCAACCAATCAAAATTTCAAACTTTGAATTTTTGCAATGTTGGAGTCGGCAGCTCTGGGTGCAGCAGGATGGCTTCTAATACAGATGGATCTCTCCAACATTTGTGGCAGCTGCCAAGCATACTGAATGTCCCAAAACCTATTCCAGTTGTGTTTGGGATGAGGATTTATGTGAATGTATTTCACATTGTTACGTTTTTTGACATCTTTGCTTTTCCAAACTTGCGTAAGTTCATGACAAATAGATGAAGTTTTATCCATTTTTGGGAGTTCATAACCCCATGCTTCGATTTTTAAGCTTCATGTTTCTGAAAGTACCACATTGCAAATGCTTAGCTGTTGAAATAATCCCCCATAAATTAGATGACACAAATTATTTTCAAGTACCATTGACTTTATGTTTGCACAGCCAATAGAACTCACCTCAGTGAAACCATTCTTCCTGACCAAAACAAACCAACTAAACAAGAGCAACACCCTACCAAATGTTGGTTGTGTGTAACCCAAAATGATCTGTAAAAGATTTTTATTTTCTTGTCTATTTTTCAATAGGCAAAGGAATAAGCTTGCCTTTCAGTGTTCAGTTTTATTTGTTAAAATCTGCTAAGAACATTTGCAGTGTCTGGCTCTGGCAAGCACATCCCATGAATACTCTCCCAGAGCGAGAGAGTTGGTGGGAAAGAACAGCTCACACTCCTTTTCTAGAATCAGTGTTACCAAAGAACACAAAAGTTAGACTTCTGTGATTGCGAGAGGTTGCATGATTTGGGAGGTAACAGCAGGAGATTTAGGAGATTTTCCCCTGAAATGCTGTATGCATGCATGGTTTTTCTTTAATTTTTTCATGCTTGCTTTCCATTGCCACCACCATTGCTCTTGCCACTGCCATTGCCATCACCACTCTTGTCAGTTTATAAGTCAGCCTTTCAGCACATTTCATGTTGTTAGTAGCTCTTAACACCTTCACCTTCTAGCCATGTTTGTTTTCCACACCAGAGAATCCTCTAACTCTATTCCGGAGGCCTTATTCCACAGCCTCTAGGAATAAGGCATGCTGAAAGCCAGCAATCTTGATTTCACGCTATTATAAACAGAGACTTTCCCTCAAAGTTTTATGTTTCATTGTATTCTCTGTAGAAAGTGCTAAGATGATTTTAGTTTCAAACCATTTTTGTCTATGTGATCGTTAATGAAGAAGTTCAAATAATTGGATGAGACTGTCCAAAGGCCAAATATTTCTATAGAGCCATACTGACAGAGACACAGAATGTACGTATGATTAAACCTTTTTTCTTTCATTGGAAGTAAAGTGTAAAATCATGCACATTTCACAACCCTAAGCATAGCCACTGAAATACACTTCAGAATAATCGGGCCACTTTAAGTGTTGTGAAAACCACAATAATTGTAAATAGCATCCTGGATTTTTTTTTTCTTTTTATTTTTTTATGATTTGCTTACACAAAACAGAAGTAAATAGGCAATATGTCACTCTATTTTCAGAAAATTATCTGATTCTGAAATTGCACTAATAGATTACTGGCAGGCAATCATATTTTTCTATACAGATTTTTTTCCTGTTTCTCAAGCGTGTCACTCATTTTTTCACATTCATTTATGCTCAGATTTAAACAAAGTACCATAAATTAATTCAATGTTCTGTTAATTTTTTTTTTTCTGGCAAAATATGGATGAATGAATACACTGTCTTTGTGCATTTCAATTAAGGGCCTTCAATTAGTTTTAAAACCCATGGCACTCCTCAAATGTTGCACTATTTCCATTCAGTAATGAAGAAAACCCAGCCAATTTGACTGATGAGTTCTTACTGACACAACCAAATATGATGAGACATGCTGTGAAAAGTTGTTACATGTAAGAATTACTAAAGGAAATTAAAATGGTAAAATAACTATTTAATGTCACTTACAAAATGTTTATCAGTGTGTCTATAGAAATTAGCCATCTTCTCTGCAAAAGGCTCTACAATTGCATGTCTCTCAGTCATTCACTGAATAATGCCTAGCTGTAATAGGTCCCCTTGGGTACATGGGCTTTCTAGCACAGAGGGATTCAAATGTTCTTCCATTCTATGCTGCACTAGTTTTAAAGAATTGCTGTGTTGATTTTGTTTACATTAAAATGTTCTAATTCCCTCTGCAAATTTGTTCTCTATGTAATATGGCTTCTATATACTCCTATAAGGCTATTTGTGTGTGTGTGTGTGTGTGTGTGTGTGTGTGTGTGTGTGAGCAAGTTGATTACCAAAATAGCAAATACCTAGTCTCTTTCAAATGAAACTATGTAGGTTGCTCTGAAAGTAATGCCTCCTATTTATTTCTGTGGAAATGACAACTGCTACAAAGAGCACAATTACACTGTTTGATAGAGCAAATTCTCAGCTACTAAATAGTTTTTCAAAGCAAATTCCCAGCTACCAAATAGGTTTTCAGCAGTCATCACTACAAGGTATGCATTTTCCACAGCAGTGAACAAGAGGTTGCATGTCATGCTTGTAGAAATCCCAAGACAAGAGGTAAGGATTGAAGATATAACAGTAAGCTGAGAGGCAGTCACTTTCTACTCACGTTTTTTTACTGCCCTATATTCTTTGTTGTGTTTTGGACAAAGGCATTCAGAATACAATCCCAGCTGTGATTTCATGTCACTGATTAAGCTTCTAACACAGCCTAATATTTTATCATGATTGCTGTTACTATAGATATTTTTATTTCAAGGTGTGGCTACTGAGAAGAGAGGACCTGTTCCAGGTTTGTTTACCCCATGATGAAAACACAGCAATATTTCCTCATAAAGCAATCTGGTCAGAGCTTTGTTACTTTAATTTCACTGGGCTTGCCTCTGAAATGCAGGCTTCTAATTATTATCCTTACAGAGAATGTTTCCAGGAAGGATTCGCTTTGGAGAGAGCTTCCTTTATTGGCAAGGTAACTAGACTTGACAGTGAAGGCTGTCAAGAGGAGAATGGTGTGTATTTACTGAGTAGGAGGGAATAACAGGGGGAGTCCACTGTGCATAATGTTGGCTGAGAAAGGCCATAAGGGAGAGATGCTCATGTAGCAGAGAGGATTTGCAGTGAAAAGAGAAGAAGGAGATCAACAAGGAAGTGAAGGGCAGGGAACATGGCTGGGGATGGGGCTGGCAGCCAAACAAGGGCAGTTATGAAAGAGAGGAGGCTATTCAGAGTATGCAAGAGAGACTACTCCAGCACATTTTTATTCTATTCTGTATTAAAAAATTCTGAAAAGTGCTAACGTGGGATTTTCTTCAGGCTATCAGCAAAAGTCTTAGCCAGCTTAATTTGTCTGCAGAAATTGTGTCTTCTATTTTGGTCCAAAGTTCCTTGTGACCCTATCCAGGATGAGAGCTGACAAAGAAAGATTTGGGGTAGTGGGAGAAGGGGGGGAAGTAAAAATGCCAAAGGGAGAACATGCTACAGATATAAAAAGCACAAGAGAGAAAAAGATGATGCGAGAGTGAAGGGAGAAAGATGTTGGAAAAAGAATGCTGCGGTTCATAGGGAAGGTTGACCACTGCTATTAAACACTGACAGATAATCTTTCCAGGTGAAGAGCTGCAAGTAAAATCCCATCTCAACCATTTAATTTTCATGGCTGAAGAGAAATGAATCTATTTGGTCAGAAAGTAATGCTTTTTGCTGCTCTAAGTTAATTCTTCATGGAATGGGAGAAAACTAGGTGATACAAAAGTCATATTTCAGTAAGTCATCAAAGCCTTAAGATGTTATGCCATATATTAAATTCCTTATGTTTATATTTCATAGAATTATATTTGAAGGTTTATTATTGGACTTCAGTAAAACCAGAGCAGAATTTCAGTGTGATGCCTATCAATCAGCTCTCTGAAATATCTGAGCAGTAAAGGCCCTTACCTAAACAACTCTTCCTTTTCACTGTGGGGCAATTGAGACGTGGAATGGTGATGTTTAAAGTCTTTCAGATCTTGTCTTCCGCCCAGAACAGCAGGCTCTATATTCTGCAACACCTCAAAGCAGCTGGCATTAAATGATTCATTGAAGATCACAAAATAGAAACTCATGAGGAAATAAAGACTTGAAGCCGGAAATCTCAAGTCATAGGTTACTACGTAAAGCATCAGGGAATTCAACGTTACTACTCAAGCTGAATTGAAGTTTGAAGTGTTATGTCAGCTCTCATTTAAAATTTTTCAACTAACATCATTTTTAGACTGTAATTTTAGGGGATGAACCTTGATCTGTAGCATCAGTGGAATTCAATATCCTTTGATAAGATTGCTCGTCTGTAACTGATGTCAAAATGAAGGTCTCTCACATATATTTTGGTTTAGCTTAATTAAAATGTACATTTCATTAATGTCATAGAATTTATTTTATATGCAATACCCAATGAGTGTATTTACTCATCTTACTTAAAAAAAATGATCAAGCATGATATTTCTCTGTGGAATCAGAAGCCATTAATAATGATTAAATCTGCAGTAATTTTGCAGAGCTATGTCATATTTTGAGAAGTATTACTGAGATCTTAATATTTTTCTTATTATAAAAAAAAAAGAAAACAACATGAAAATTACCAGCATTTTCTGTTAAAAAGAAAGATACAGGAACTGAGAAACCATTGGAAAGGAGTAGATGTTCAGCAGGCAGATAAAACATATTTGTTCATTTTCATATACACTGTAAAAATCAAAACCCAAGAAACACACTCAAAATTCAGAAACAGGGGGACTGTTAGATGATATCCAGTAGTTTTAGTAAGAAGGAAATTAAGAAACTGTATAAAAAGAACTGCACTGTAATTAACTCTTCAGAAGATATGAGCCTATACAATATTAGCCAAGAAATATATTGCAGAAGAGTTAGCAGTGATAATTTGTTGATGCTTGGTGGTTTGAATTGGCGGTATTGCATGAGCAGTTTTCAATTGGACCTATTTTCACTGCATCTACAAAGGATTTTTTCCCTTTAATTTCCTTTTAGATGTAAAATGAAGTGTCTCTTTTGCCTGTTCATACTGGATGCAGGATGGTAAGAGGCAACACCCATGACCTTGAAACAATTTAGCAGTTTACATCATGATTTTTGGCATACAGCTCCTGAAGGATAGGCTTTGTGCCAGTGAGCTTAAATATTACTATATAGTTCTGTTTGAGAAATGGCATCCAGTAATAAGTATGCAGAAGGTTAGTGGTCTCTTTCATACATCTTAGCTGGATTAGAAACTGTCTGAATTTTCATCAGGCTTGCAGTCTTCTTGCTTTTTAAATTCCTTAGCAAAGTATCCCCAATAACCTTCAAAGATGTTGTTCCTCTTCCCCTCCAGGTACTGTCTTGAAAGCATGACTAAGAAAGAAAACTAGAATTAGAATTAGATTTAGGATTTGAATTAGATTAAGTCAACTGGAAGGAATCTAAAAACTTCATCAACTGCTTTGTCACTTCAGAACTAACAAAAATTTAAACCATAGAATCATAGAATCATAGCACCATTAAGGTTGGAAAAGACGTCTAAGATCATCTAGTTCAACCATCACCCCATCACCACCATCTCCACTAACTACATTCCAAGGTGCCACATCTCCATGTGCGGTGACTCCATTACTTCCCCGGGCAGACTGTGCCAGTGTATCACCACTCTTTTGGAGAAGAAATCTTTTCTAACATCAAACCTGAACTTCCCCTGACACAGCTTGAGGCCATTAACTCTTATCCTATCACTGTTATATGAGAGAAGAGGCATGTTATTAAGGGCATTGCTGAAATAACTTTTGAGCACTGTGGGGCATCAACAACCTTCCTAGGAAGCCTGATGCAGTGTTTGACCACCACCATAGTAAGGAATTTTTTCCTAATATCTAGTCTGAAATTTACCTGAATCAGAGCCTTTAGTAGAGCTTAAATATCTACTTAAAGTAAGAAGTTGTTAAGCCCACAACCTTCTCTAGCTTCCTGTGTAATATCAGGCAAAATAAATACTACCAGTAAAGTAAGCCCTCCATGCTGAGAGCATTTCCTGGTTTGTAGTATTCTCCAGCATAAATGCCCTCAATGCCTCTTGATTGAGATTTATATAATCTCAGCCTCTCATGTAAATTTGCACTCGGTGACCTGACAGCAATCAAGGAAAGAGATGCTAACTGAGAAAAGATCTCACTTTGCATTGTTTAAATGCTCAGCTTGTGCTGTGAAATTGCATTTTTAAGAGAGGAATAAACTCTGAAGAAGAAATGGATTTCACATATTTAGTGAAGGCCTCCAGGCAATTTCTTTTCTTAATGGGGATCTGAATGCAGCTTTAATTTTTCAGATTTTATAAGGCTTTTCCTTGAAATTACTTTTTATGTGGTTCCTCTGCTAATGGATCCTCTACACAGAGGTGAAAGTAAGAGAAGAAAATCTTACAAGAAGGAAAAAGTAAACTCATACTGAAAAAAAGTGACATAATAAATCGGAGATTACAGGCAATAAAACTGTCTTCCATATTTTTCTTTGATAAATTCTGGTCCTGTCTCCTCTAGATTCTGAAAACATTAAAATATTGAGACAAATCTTTGTATTTTTTTTTAAATGAATATTTTACTATCAACGTAGAGAGTAACTGGAACTATTTAGCCACAATATTTAAACATCTGTGGGAACTATGATATTTCTATTATGATATAATGCTGTGCTTCTAGACAGGAATAGTGACTTCACTTGACCAAAAAGGAAACTGAGCAGCTGAGCCAGACTTCCAGAGTGTCCTAAGATGTCCACTTCTTAACAGCAGAATAATTGGTGGAGAGTAAACGAAGAGCTAGATAACTTTTGTTTTCTAAAAGCTTGTGCACAGTAGTTAAACTTCATCTAACTCCTGGAAAAGAGTCCCTGCTTATTACTGAAGTGATTTAATCTTTTCTGGATTTGCCACTGACATTTTACAACATTGTCCCATTTGATCTCAGGAAGCTTGTTTCTTCTAATGCAGCTAGGAGATGATTTTACCAATAGAAAACAAAGAGGTAACTGTTATAATAATGAGGGACTTTTCTGAGATGCTTAATATGAGAAAAATGCATCTATTTTTCTTAAATCATAATTTTCCCTTTAAAAAAAAAAACAAAATGGTGCAGAAGAGTCTCATTATTGATCTGGAAACCAAAAGAGTTAGTTTCTAGTCACTATAATTGAGAAAGGCTTCTACAGCTCATTAACTGCAAGACTATGTGGCACGATTCATTAAAATTCTGTTTCACTGAATGCATTTGTAAACACCTTCTGAGAAGTTTATCACTCTTTGCATAATGCTGAGCTTTCTTTCTGCAGATGCATTTCTCTGCTGCTCTTTACTGATATAAGAGTCCCAAAATAAGTTATGGTAGGAAAGTGTTATCTTCTCACAGCAAAGGAAAAAAAGAATTGTGTTGACTCTGAAGCATAGCAGATATTAATTGGATGGTGCTACACTATTTTCTTAAGTCCACCTTATTTATTAAACCTCTGATTCCGTTAATTTGGTGAGTTTGCAAGAAGAGCTTTGATTTTAGTACAAGCGTGAAACAAAATTTACAGGACAAGACATACCCATTTTTATTCCTATCTCTGTAGCAGAGGAAGACATCACTGAAATCCAACTAGCAGAATCACAAATAATCTTTCCTCCCCTTTTGTCAACTAGATTTCAATTTTTTTTTTTTTTTTTTTCATCTAGAAACATATAACTAGGAGAATATCTAACCTGTTCCTTGAGCTCTATGAGTAAACAAGCCATGTGCTCACTGTACAAGTTAGGCAAGTTCTTAAAAAAGGATGAGAGATATAACACAGAGTGAGAGTACAGGATACTGAAGAGCAGACATTCTCATTTTAACTTCAGGGAACTCCAATTACTGCTGCTGCATACGTACCACATTTATTCATAATTACAGCCTAAATCTTACAGATATGAGCAGAACAGATGCTTATATACCTGCTATGAATAGATGTGGTCTGTCAAAGCATGAGGTAGACAAGCTTCCAGCAGAAAAAGATGAGAATTGGTATTTTGTGCAAATTATAATATCAACAAAATGCATACTGTATGCAGGCTTCATTTGACAAAGAGTGCATGCCTATAACACTTCATCTCCATTTTGGATCTTTAGAAAATTAGCAGTGTGAAGTGGGAATTCCATTTATCAAACACCTATGGATAAAGACACTCTAACCTTCATAGATTGTTTCTGAAATCAACATCTACTTTTTGGGCAGATAAAGCTACATCTATGGAGAGTCTCTCAAGTCTGATCACCCTGGTGGGTTTCCAGTCACTTCTATCTGTGCATGCCTGGATGCTTCTGCTGTCACTGTCATTGCTTCTTACCCCTTGTAAGGTAAGGTTTTCTCCCATATGAGAAACTCGATTCACCATGTTTTTTCTGCATTCTTATGGGAGTAGAACCTCACTGAATTTATGGTCTTCAAATGGGCTAAACAGTAAGGAAACAAGTCTAATGTAGAGGATGTGACAATGGACTTGTGACATTTTGTCAGAGTTACTGATGCAACTACTCTAAGTCACCAGAAGCCAAGGCAGTACCTGCTATCTGTGCGTATTCCCACTGCAGGTGGATTTATGGGTCTTTATGACGCTTTTATTTTAGCAGTTTTATTGTTTTATTGTTGTCAGCCTTGCTGACAAGGCCAATTTAGCTAACAGATATTAGAATTATCCTTTTCTTATATACCTAGAGGATTTCTTTGAGTCAATATGTGAAAACATAGAGTTGCAATGTTTCCTCCACTCAGCTGTGCACCAAGATACCCACTGAGATACAAATGCCTTATTTTCCATTGTGGAGAGCATTACTACCACACAAGTAAAAATATTTTGGTTTGTTTTTGTGAATAACACGGTGGCATGGACTCCTGTGTACAAATTGACTGTTGACAATTCTTTTAATGTCATGACAATTTTTTATTTTTCCTAAGACAAAGTATGTACTTTTCTCTGTAATCTTAGTAAAGACCACCCTTCTTTTACAGATTCATTGTCTTTGAAGAAATTAAACCCAGCTTCCTCTCCCAGGTAACTAGAGATAGGATAATAGGGAATGGACTTATGTGGCACCAGGAAAGGTTCATGTTGGATATTAGGAAATTTACTCTCCAAAAGAGTAATTGGGCATTGAAATGGGCTGCCCAAGGAGGTGATGGAAATGATCTTAGAGATCTTTTCCAGCCTTAATGATTATGTAATTCTATATTTATGTGTGTGTGTGAGAATGCATGTGCTTGCATGCATTTAAGTACACAAACTACATAAATATGTTTGTGTGTGTGCATCTGTAACACATGATCTAAGAACTGAATCATTTTAAAAGAAGTTGTGGTGCTCCTGTCTACTTGGTGATCAAATTTTCAAACACACATCAACGAGTTGGCAGAATCCACAGGACTGTCAGAATGTGTGAGCACGCTGCCTAAAAAGCTTAAAATGTCTGAGAAGGATGGCAAATCAAAGCACATGAGTGACAAGCTGAAGACAAGTTCATCTCCTGGTCCCTTTTTTTATCTTGGCTGTGTGTTCTTCTCTTTCATCTTTGTTTCCCTCTTTACACAGGTTGATGCAACTGTTATAATTAACTTAACTGAGTGGGTTTACTGCCAGGAAATTAAAATACTCTTTATTTCTGCAAACTCTTCTTTTTCTCTTCTGAGGAAAGGATAGAGGATTTAGGAAAACAAGAATCGCTGAAGAAGTGCAAAAGTGGCTAAACAGAGAAGAGCTGGACTCTTCTCTTAAGGTCCTTCAAGACAGATTGGACCTTGGAAACAAACACTTCTGCAACTTTTTTCCAGCCCGCTTACCATAGACAGTGAATGATCAGGCAGGAGAAAGAGGGGCTTCTCTGTAAATGAAATCATAGGATAATAAAAATGATAGAATCATAGAATCATTAAAGTTGGAAAAGACTTCTAAGATCATCCGATCCAGTCATCAAGAAGAGAGTGGACATGCCAAAATTTGAAAGTGATGTAGGATGGTACTGAAAATTGTGTTCAGAAAACGATTTAATTAGCTGATCCCTTTGGCATCTCCTTTTATGATCTGGATCTCAAGTTACTCTATGCAGCAATAAGGATGAAATCGAAGGAAAACAGGCTTTGAAGTTTCTACGTTCATTTCATCTGATAACTCTGTGAAGGTAGGATCTGATACAATCAGAATAACACTATTTATCTGTCATTCAGTAAAACAGGAGACCTGTGCAGTCAGATTGAAAGGAGCCATAATCAGACCATGTGGATACAGTTACCTGAAAATTTCCCAGAGGCATGCTACTTTTCTTCAGCTTAGAAAGAGTGTGGTGTAACCTGCAAACTAACAGTTTACAGCTTTAAAAGATAGAAATCCAAAGTTCAAGCCACAAGCCTGGAATATACAGAGAAATAATTTGAATTCTAGTTGGGATTTCTGTATGGGGAATATTGGAAAGCTTTTATTAAGTGCAGATTCAGAAGAAATACTATAAAAACAAAAGCATAATGCATCAAGAAGATATCTGCCAATGTAAATATAAAGGCTTTGCTTCATATACTTGGAAGAGCCAGAATCTGGCTGATAAAGCAGAACAAGAGCATGAACTCTGGACTTTGCATCCCAGAAGAACAGAAACAGATTTAGAAGTCATTTTGGGATTTGTCTTCTTTTGTCAATGCTAAGAAGTTAAAGTATCTGAAGGATTCCAGCGCTGAAATGTCTCCTTCCCATTGATATTTTCTTCTTCTCAGCAACAGTGCACACTTGGAATAGCTCAGGCATAATGCCTTCTGGAAAAAAACTTAGGAAACAGTAAAATAAATGCACTTTGCAAAACACCAACATGGCATTTCAAAGTTAAATTGTTTTGAGCGTAAATCTTTCAAGTTTCAAGGAATGCTTTGTATCCATTTTGATGAAAGTGAAAATGACAGGAAAAGATTGATTTGTGGGCTGCCTCAAACATATTCCTAAGGTCTTCTTTACCACCTTGGCATCGATAAAAATGAGGAAGCCTGGAGTTATCATTATGAAAATAAAAATGCTGTTAATTAAATGTTTATTTTCTCAGATTTCTTGTTTACTGAGAGCTGAAGACATGGTTAACAAAGCAGACTAAAATCTAGCCAGCAGGCCATTCAGCTGAGATTTCATGGCTTCCACTTCAGTCTGTGTCAATGGTTGGTTGAACCTTAAAAAATACCATGCTTTGTAAAAGCATGTCTCAGAGGTAGGACCCTTGATGCCTGTAATTTTCGACTTGTCAAAGTAAATATGGTTTGTATTGTATTTATTTCCTGAATTCTGAGCAGACAACATTCATTCCTTTGCAAGGGGGATATAAAGCAATTGGCCAGTTGTTTTAGAGATGTGTCTTTAGAGAGTAGAAAACTTTTATTTGTAGAGTTTCTCTGTTCCTCTGTGCATAAGTTTTAGGGACTGATTCTCCACTCCAGGAGCACTCTTTTTACTCTTGTATGTCTCCACTGCTGTAGGCGAGGAACTGCTATCAGCATCACCAGATGCTAAATGAGGAGAAAGAATTTTCGATTAGAACAAGCAGGTTTCAAATACATTGCATTTATTTGATTGCATTTTCTTGCTTTCAACAACAAGCTTTGCTTTTGTAACTTGTTCTTCATTTAATATTAGAACAGGCTGGGAATGCATTTAGTTTGATTACAGCATATTGGAAGCTTCAGGAAAAATTCAGAAGCCAGTCGAATAAGCTGAAGCTTTGTGAACTTATCTGCCACCTTCTTAAATTTCCCGAAGTCAACTTCCTGCACACTGGGATCCATGGTTATGTTGCCACTTGCCACCTCCTTTCTCTCTTTCTGTGTGTCTGGTTATAGTCTTTAGCTGTAGGGCTTTGCAAAATAGATAAGAGTGAGACTTTGGTTTCAGCCAGTCTGACACTTCTGCTGCTCTTAAATGAGTCATCTTCTGGGCAGATGATACATTCATAAGTTGGCCATAGGTATGCCATTTCTTTTTGCTTTAACAATGTGAGCAAGCAAGCCACTCACTTTGTCACTTTAAATAAAGGCTGGGTGTTTCCTAGTATTGTACTTATGCAAGAGAATTGTCTTGGATAGACACTTAGTTTCACCAATTCAGAGTTCTTCAGCTTTATCTCAAATAATTAAAGATTTACTGAGTGGAGATCCTGTATGGAAGTCTTCCTTTTTTTCCAAGAAAGAAAACCAGCTATTACACTACAGCGGCTCTTTCTCTTAGTGAATATTAAATCATTTGAAATTGTTCCACTTGCTATAAAATTCTTAAATAACTCTTAGATCAAAAAAGGTGAGAAAAAGAATCAATATCTCTTCTGCAGGGCAGCAAGTCAATTTCCAATCCTTCTCTGCTAGGAAAGCTGTGGCAGAATCAGGAGCTTAACCCAGGTGCATGATGGCCCCAAACTGGTGTTCACAGCAACATTTGGTCCACTTTGCTTTCTTGCAGATAAGCTTATGCCAGTGTGGCATCCTGCCAGCTATTAAGAGTGAAGACACTGAGTCTTAAAAAAAATGCATGGAATTTTTCTGAATCTTCTGGAGTAACTTGTCTGTCCCATAGCTTCTTGATGGGACAAGTCACAAGAGGTACACAAAATGAAATGGTGGAGAGCATGGCATGTGGGCAGGAAAGGTGTTTCCCTATCATACCCTACTTCATTTACATCATGGACAGGTGTTGAGTAGATTATTTATTTAATTTGGCTGCACAGCAGAGACCTTTATAAATCAAGTGGTTTTATAGTCAAGCTGACATTATCATGAGCAAGAACTGTTTGTATCAGTTAGCTTAAGATGCTTGCTTCAAAGTCAACCGTGCATTTAATGCTTAACAACAAAATTAATGAGCAGCAGTGGCGGCCTCTGAGGGAACTGATGGAAGTTCTTTCAGAGAAGAATCCCCATAAAACAATACCAAATGACGTTCTAACTGAAATAAGAACAGGATCTGAAACCTTGAGAGCTGAAATAGTTTCAGCTTTAAGGTTTAAAACCATAAAATCCTTCGTATTGATATCTGGGCCCATGCAGACAAAACTGCCTGGATAAAATACTGTTGTCTGAATGAGAAATTTCAGGGCTGATCCAAACTGCAGAATACAGATTGGTCTTAGTCTAGCATCAAAACAGCTAGGGGAATAACTCTATCCTTCTTTGAACAGAAATATTCCATGCAATTCCTTCATCAGCTGGAAAGGAAGAGGTGAAGCCTAAGTGTTTCCAAGTGTGATAACAAGGATTGACAACTGATAGTGCACACATCTGCTTTGCTTTCCAATGGCAAAGCAATGCTCTTTATCCAGTTACCCATTCTGAGGTGTTCCAGGCAAATATTATGGACATAGGTACAGTGTTGCTTACTCTTACTCTCAGCAAATACTCTGGGGGTAAGACCTGGACTAATACTGTTGCTACCACTGTATTACTGCTTTGCTGGGAAGATAGGCACTGTTGTCATATAATTATTATAGATTTCTATTCCTAGAAAAAGATGTAAGTTTTTTTCTTGTGGCCAAGGTATATTAGATCTCATCTATGCTTTGCCTTATATACAAAGGTCTATGCTTATCAAAATAATGACTATAAGAGTGCAATGGACACTTATGGCTGAGGGTAAAATATGGGTGTTTTTCAGGGAGTTTACTATGGAAACAAAGATTCTTTGTCAATCTTCAAATCAAGATGTAGGAATATAATGCCCTAGCCCATGCTGAAGACCAGAACCAGCAGAGGTGAATTTATGCCTGCGTTTAGCTGCTCAGTTTGCAGTCTAGTGTCTTAACACAAACTCACACATTCATCAGCAGGTTAAACTGAGATGCCAGGCTGGAAATAGAAGCAGCTGAAATGCAAACACAAAGTGTCTTCCTGAAAATCCTCTTCCTTCCTTCTCTAAGCCCTGCCAAACATTTCATCCATCCATTCAAATTCCCGTAGTTTCTTACTGGCTTTCTGATACCGGGAGGTGGAGTTGAATGCAGTGATAGACAACTGGACCCCTGTTAAAATACAGATTTTTTTTTTTTGAAGGCTTGAAAAAAGTTGCCTTCTTTTTATATCACAGTTCTGTAGAAATCAGTCCAAGTGGGGCTCACTAAGTGATAAAATACAAGGAAAATCTTCCTAAGCAATGGGTTTGGATTCCCACTTTCACTGCTGTGATTTTATTGAGATATATTTCCAAGAGAACAAAACCTCTTTGAAGCACAAGAGTTCAGTCTGTAAAACTTTGATTAACCACCTTTGTAAGTACTATTTTCAATGCCAGCTAACTATGTAGAACTGAAACACGATGACCAATTTCTAGGATGCCTTGACCATGATCAGAATTTCAGTTATTCAGACAGAGGCATCCCAACAAAGATGTTAACTGAATCTGCAGAACATGATGACCTGGAAAGAGCTCTGCTTGATTTTCAGGTGAGGTCATACAATCAAGGAACCATAAAAAACCTTGGGTTGGAAGGACCCATAGGGATCATCAAACTCCAACCTCCCTGCCACAGGTAGGGCCACAAGCCTCCAGATCTGGTACTAGACCAGGCTGTCCAGAGCTCCATCCTACCTGGTCTTGAATACCTCTACAGACGGGGCATCCACAGCCTCTCTGGGCAACCTGTTCCAGCACCTTACCACTCTCTCTGTAAAGAACTTCTTGACATCTAATCTAAACCTTTCCTCCTTGAGCTTAAAACCTCCTTTCCCTATCACTGTCTACCCTTGTAAAAAGAGTAAAAAGGCTGTCTGTTCTCCTTTTTATAATCCTCTTTTAAATACTGGAAGGCTGCAATGAGGTCACCCTGCAGCCTTCTCTTCTTCAGGCTGAACAAGCATAGTTCCCTCAGCCTGTCTTTCTAGGAGAGGTGCTCCAGCTCTCTGCTCTTCTTTGTGGCCCTCCTCTGGACCCTCTCCAACAGCCCCACATCTTTCCTCTGTTGGGGGCCCCCAGACCTGGATGCAGTACTCCAGATGGGGCCTCACGAGGACAAATAGAGTGGGACAATCACTTCCTTGTCCATTCTGGCCACATTTCTTTTGATGCAGCCCAGGATACCATTGGTCTTCTGAGCTGCAAGACCACACTGCTGGCTCATGTTAAGTTTTTCATCCATCAGGACGCCCCAGGTCCTTCTCCACAGGGTCGTGAAACCCAATTTCCTAGTTCTTTCCAATTATATACAACCTTCTCACCAAACACTCTTGTGGAATACTGGAGAAGAAAAGGAAGAAAGAACTGCAGAGACAGAATCTTCTGCAGAATCTGCAGAGACTAGTCTCTTTTATAGTATTCTCATCTGCTCAGTTCTCCATAGCTCCTTGAGGATAATCTGACGGAAGAGACCAGGCTTTTCCTATCTATCACTAGAGAGCTCAAATTCCACTATAAATTTGCTATGTTGAAAACCTTTAGCAAACTCTCTCTGACGTATACAATGAAACATATAATGAAAATGAAATGGACAGTAGCCAGCAAGTACAAAAGCAATCTGTCACTGTAAGTCATTTCTACACAATCCTAAAATGTTACACACAAAAGGTGCACTATCAGTCAAAAGCAGAGGAACCAGAATGTAAAGCAGCCCTAAGCTTCTTTGTAGCATGGGTCTTTAATTAGACTTAACAAATGAATATGACTCTGGAGGAGGAGAACTGGCAGGAGACCATTGCTGACGACACTCATCACAATGAACAGTGGTGTTTTGCCTCTATAGCACAGATAAAAGCAAACGTGTGTCCTTTGTTCCTCTAACAAAATGCAACATGTGTTACACAGACCAAAAAAAAAGTCAGTGCCTGGGACTTCCAAGGTTCAGATTCTAGAGGGCACAAGGTACCCTCTAGGTTAAGGTTTGTGGGAGCGGATGATCCAACACTTTGCTCCAAGTCTGCTTTTTTTAGAATTAGAAAATGTTCTTTCAGAAATCAACAGTACAGAAGAGCCCATTTGCTAAAATGAACAAATATGTAAAGACATAGGAGACTGGGAAGGATTAATATTAATTCAGCTCCAGTTTTACATTAATGCTGACATTTTCTTCTGAAGGTCTCATTCCCCGAAGGAGGACTGACTTGAACTCAGTGACAGGCTTTGTCTACACTGAGAAGTAGAATAGACTGTGTTGCAAAATGTGCAAGATGTTCACATTATGACAAATCACTTGAGGGCTAAGGCAGATGGCAGTTTGAGCTCCTGGTGCATCAGTACCTAGGGAACAGGGAGCCCCTGAGTGGCTGGGATCAGAGAAGCAGCATTGCTGCTGTGTGTGGCATCGATGACATCTTGAGTTTCTGCCCTCCCAGCAAGTAAGACTCACCGCAAGAAATCATATCACAGAGGGAATGTAGGTTGTGCAGGGGAAGGGGCTGAGCTGTGAGCTGCAAGTGCTTCTGGCATGGCTGCTGGGTTGTGCTTCCCTCCCAGTTTTTCCAGAATCACACAGTGGGAAAGAGTTGATACCGCTCATTGAGCCCACTGCTAATACAACACTTGCAATGCTGTTATATGTACATTGGAGGGCATGGTGGTGACTGAGGGAGCTGTTCAGGAAAAACCAAACCAATCAAACAGCCAAAAAACCTCATATATATATGTATATATATGTATATATGTGTGTACACTTATACGTATATAAGTAATTGAGGTTTAGGAAAGACTACCTTACAGTGAATTCATTATTAATTTTATTCATTTATGCACAGGGAAAGGAATGTGGACCACGGTCTCCACCATAGAGGGAAAAGTTTTGAGAGCAGGGGGAGGGGTGCAGAGAGAGAAGATCATGGAAAAAAAAAACATTTTCCTATTAGTTTTGAAGATGACGTATTCCAAAGTTTTAGAAAAAACATTTCTTAAAAGATAAAATTCCCACTCCTCCCAAAAGATAAAATATAAATTAGGTTTAGTTCTATAGTTTTGTTGTTTTTTTGAGGGGGCATGGTGGAGTCCAATTTCTTCTCCTCTGGCTTCAAAAATGGGTTTGGAAGGTGCTAGGGAAATGAAAGAAATTCACGGTTTGTCACGAGTAGAAAATTTATTTCCGTGCTTATGAACCAAGGTCTGCTTGGTTCATCTCACTCCACCCCACATGAGTGAAGTTATGGCTCTTTTTTGGCTCTTCAAAACTTTGGATCCCATTTAAGCACAAACCAAAGGACAAATTTGACTTCAATGATTCTTGGAACAAATCAGTGCCCTGGGAAGCATGATGAACATTTGAAGATATAAAAAACCTAAAAGTAAGTAGTGCCTTTTGTGCCTCTTCAAAGTTATTCAGGCCTAGAAAGAGAAAGAATTTTTATTATACTCTTTTTACTTTATGTGCACCACCTCAGTCCTTCTGCTGACCATCTCACAGAACTTATTTCTGCTGTGAGATGTTAGAAGGGGCAGGGAGCACTGAGATTTTAAAAATGTAGAAGTTATGGACTGCTGCAGGAACCTGTTTGCAGCTCCAGGCGCAGGGGCCATGTATGTAAAGTAGATAGAAAAAGCTGCTATAGAAGTGCTGACAAAGCTGTGAGCCCTGAGGAAAAGCTGAACTTAAAGATTTTTGATATGACAATGGAAGAAAAAATTCTCAGCTCTAAATATTCCATGATCAAAGATACATTTGCTTATGTAGATTTATTTTGTACTCTGCATTAATGCAGCCTGTTCACTGCCTCTGGGTACTGCCCTGTAGAGTCCTGCGGGTTCTCACTGAAAACATTTGTCTGCACATAACCTTGATTTTCTGAGATCCTGGAGGTGCTTTTGGCTCTTGTGTGCTTTGTGTGCCTTCACATGCTTCTTCCTTTCTTCACTGAGTTGGCTTGCAGAAAACAGCTGGTTGGAGAGGAGTGTTACACTTTTGTGATCATCTTTGACAGAAGTGAAGAAAACGGTGATTAAAAGCCATTTAAAATGTTTCATCTCTCTCATCAAGTTTTAATGAAAAGAAAATCTATAGAAAATCTTCTTCACAAAACTGAAAAGCTGGATGGGAATTGCTTTAGATAGCTGATTTAAAAAGAACTTGTTAAAGGGCAGCCATAGAGGACACAAAACCAGGATAAAGAGAAACCTTTTACTGCTGTGAATGAATACTTCAGAGAAAAGATGGTTCAAATCATAAAAAACAGTTTCAGGTCTCATTTTAGAGCCAGTCTTCTTCAGGTGTCCTGGTGAGGCTTTGGAACAGGCTGCCCAGTGAAGTGGTGGGGTCACCATCCCAGAGGTTTTCAAGAAATGTGTAGATATGACTCTAAGTGATAGTGGTATTGTAGTGGTGGGTTGATGGTTGGACTAGATGGTCTTAGCGGTCTTTCCAACCTTTATGATTCTAGGATTCTAGGATTCTATGAAATTCACTAAAGAACGAACTTGTTTCTGGCTGCAGAACCATCCTCTTTTGCACCCTAAGGCAAAGGCAAAATTGTAGAATTACACCATGATTAGAAAGGGTGCTAACACCCTCAAGATGAAACAAGAGTTGAAAATGGGAGACATCGGAGCAGAGCAAATGATGCTGCCAACTCTTCCACACAGCATAAGGGAAAGGAATTTGGGATGTAGGTTTTTACCTCTGTCAGGTGCGTGGCTGAAGAAGAGGTTTGAAGATTATGAGGGAATTATGGTTTTCTACAACTACTGTATTTTTAACAGACATAAAAGAAATAAAATGCCTGTGATGTACAGTCACTCCCTCTCTCCTGTTGCCCAGCAATGAAGCTCAGTGAGAAAATAAGATCTTTCTGTATCATTTGCAGCTACAAAATGAGAAGGTACATCAGAGTGCATCAAACATTCTTGAAACACAAAGTGTTCCACTGTACACTTCTATAACCAATGGGAGGAAACAAAAAGATAAGAAAAAAACTTTTTTGTTACTTTTTCCAATCTTATTAATCCAATTTAGTCTGAGGAATGTAAAGAAAGAGAATAGCAATTCTTTGTATTCCATTATCACTTTTCATTATGAGTGCCTAATGAATGTTAGCGAGTCAATTCTCAGATACCTCTCTGAAGGAAAGTATTTTCACACCTGACCTGCCCACACTTAGAAAGGGAGAGCTGAAATGATTAAATAGTATAGGCCTTTTACTTTATTCATTTATATGCACCTATTATTCATTTTGCAGGCAGCTGAAAAGATTCAGCAATTAAGTCTTTGCTGGAAATAATGAAAACTGAAATGATAGAATCTCAGAATCATTTATGTTGGAAAAGATCTGTAAGATCATCCAGTCCAACTCCAGCCCACCCCCACCATGACCACTGACCACATCCCTCAGTGCCACACCTCCATGGTTTTTGAATGCTTCCTTGGGCAGCCTATGCCAGTGCCCAAGCACTCTTTCAGAGCAGAAATCATGCAAAGTCAGTCTCTCATTCCTTTAAACACAACAACAAATCTCAGCTAACTGCATTATACTTTCCTCATTCCAGTTCCAGAAAGTGAAAATGGAGTGATTTCTCTTTTAAATGCTACGTTCCCTAATTGTACTGTTTGACATTGTAGGACATTTATGAACTAATATGAGCTAGAAATATTAGTTTCACTGGAAAGTTGCTAATCTTAGTGTAACAAATGTTTGGCATAAAATGTTAATTTGTTCTCGTGCTTTTTGGGTATTGCTTTTATATTTTTATCTCTCTATATATAGATATATACACTTGCAGAATTGGAACATGGAGTGACATCTGACTGAATGCATCTCTCTTGTTTTATATTCATCTCTCAGTTAATATAAGAATGCGTAAGATAGCACACATCTCTGTCTTGAATTAATAATAGAAATAGTACAGACAGTTAAAGAAATTTAAACTAATAAAATAATTAATAACTTCAAAAAACCCATAGTAAACATATTCCATTAATTAGACGAATATGCCAGGCGTTCTTATATAACTACAAAGGTCAGGAGATATAATGTAGTTTCGTGCTCACTCTTCTCGCACTGCTTATTGCTTTAAAGTAACTGTATCACTGAAAGTATTTAAGAGAGCAATTGCTCTTGGGGATGTAAAAATCTTTAGATGCTAGCCTCTAAATAAACTGGCAGCCCCATTAAAAGAAAGATAAAGGCACATTATCAGACAAGTGGTAATTAGAGTACTGATTCTTTCTGCATGAACAATATCCCCCCAAAGTATTAATCAGTGATTAATATCACCTGAGATTCAGCTGAGCTGATATTAAAATTAAGTTCTCAAGTTCATGCTTTATGATATATATTTTGCCAGTTAAAGAGCTTAGACTGGTACAAGAATTTATGGGCAGACAACATAATGATTTTGCACCAGTGAAATGTGATGTTATATATTTTAAACCACTGGGCTACATTTTACTGCTTTTCTCATTAGAGAATTAGCATAAAACAGTTCTAGGGTCCAGAAAGATTATTAAGCCTCATTTTGCTTTTTAGCTGCAGACACAGAAAGCAGAGGAAGTTCACAAGGATGCAGTGAGATGGGGAGTTTCACCATCTACTTCTCCACATTGACACACAGTGTCACACTGCACACAGTGAGCAGCGCTCTGGTTGCAGGAGCAGTAAATATATTTTGAATGGCTGGAAGATATCTTTGAAATCAGTCTTCTTGCTTATTTTGTATTATGTGTAAAATATTTTGATTCAGATTTTCTGTTTTATCTTGGCAAAATCACTAAATGTAGAAGTGCTCCCTTTTGGAAAATTAAAATGATTTTATTTCATGAGTCACACAGCTCTGGGTTCTCCAAACTCATAAAACAATTGCTGAAGACTAAGGGTGGCATGAGAAAATTATCTAAGCTGGCAATGAGTTCTTGTGCTGACTGTTGTGTTTTCATGGTGCTGGTTACTGTTAGCAATAGGTGAACTATGAACATTTAATCAGTTTGAGCACCCCATGTTTACTCGGGGAAAACAATCACACAAAGCATCATAAACCAATCACACAAAACATCTGCAGTGCTCTCTGCTGATTTCTGCAGGGATCTCCTGAGTTCCCTGGGCAGTTTGAGCAGCCAGCCCTCTTGCAGCTTTTGAGCGTCCTTCCTGTAGCCTTGCCTGGAGCCAGGTGGAAGGAGGAACATGAAAACAAACACCAGGCAGGCCAGAAACACCCAATTGCTGTATGCTGGCACTGTTACTTGCTGGAGTCAGCTCTGGACTACAGGCTGCAGAGAAAGCAACTATTTGGCTCCACAGCTGGGCTCATTTCATCCGTATTTTCCTTCAGCTCTGCCACTACTATGACAATGGCCCCTGGCTGCCTTATCTCCAGGCTCTGATCCAGGAACCATCAGTGCTGTTTGGGACACAGGCTGTCTGCAGAGCTTGAAGGCACAGCAAACTCAAGATCACGGTGTTGTCCAACCAGTGACATTCAATGGAAATCCACACTGTGCTTTTGTGGATTATTTTATTGTGTTAACAGGCTTGAAGCAATCTCGCACAGTAAATCTGTAGCTTTGTGCGCTTAATTTTGTCTGGCAGTCCTTGAAGCCTGATCAGCCAAAGGAATTCTCAGTCAGTTCAGCTGATCTCTGAATCTCTCCTGTTGGGCAGTAGTTGCCGTTCACAGGAAGCATTGCAACAATATAATTGTAAAGGCTGTCCCGGCTCTATACTAAAGGAGAAAGAGACCAGCTAAATTGTAAGTGGACCCTAATTTGTGACTAATAAAACAGAGTGTTTGTATACTGCTCCTCCCAGGGAGGTGGTAGAGCCATGGTCCCTGGAGGTTTTCAAGAAGTAGATGTGGCACTGAGGGACGTGGTTAGTGGGCAGGTGGAGATGGGTTGCAGTTGGACTGGATCGTCTTAGAGGTCTTTCCAACCTTAACAATTCTATAAATTCTAGTTTATAGAGAGGACACTACATGTGAGTGTATTTGTTGTTCTTGTTACTGAAAAGCAGCCCATCATGGCCAGCTTGGTACTGAAAGGCTATGTCACCTTGCACAGTGATCTTGTCCACGAAAAAGCACTGCTGGCTTTTCACACATACCTCTTCCTCCTGTTGGCACTTCATAGTTCCTAAAACAGACAGAATGCTTCAAGAGAGCAGCAGGCCATGCAGACAGATGGGTAGGAGGATCAACATGCCAGGCAAATGGGATGTGCTTCAGGGTTTGAGTAACTGGGCCTGAATACTCACCCAGGAAAGCAATACGGCCATTTGGGCTGGATGCCTGCATGCAAAATTAAAGGGATGCCCTATTGCCTCACCACAGCAACATGGACTGGGATGAATTAGGCATTTAGCATTTATGTGGTGTTTATACGGTCAAAGCACCATCCTGACATTACCTAATTAAACAGTACAACACCCTTCAGAGAGAAGTGTTTCCTCCACTCCACTGATGGGGAAACAGATGGGAAAAAATGTGTGTTTTGGCCCTAAGTGGCAGAATTAGGATTGTGCCAGCATCTCCTAGTTCCCTGCCCTCTGCTTATTTCTTTATGCTCATCTATGTGAAAGGCAGCATGCACCAGTCTGTCATTGCTGAAGGGTAAATCTGGTTTCCAGGGACACGCCGATTTCCACTGCCTGTAAGAAACTTTTATTGGCCTCAGCAAAAGACCTGTTTCCTCTGACTGTATCATCATCCATGCTGTGGTGCTTTGCAGTTGATGACCACACAACAGAAGCACTGATTTTCATCCATGCTCAGTGTATAGAAAAGGCTAAAACACCAGTACAGAGGAGGCTATATAGACTCCTTCTACAACCCTTAGCGAAAGTGGCTTCATGTCTTTAGTATGTTCCCACCTTGGCAGTGTTTTATAACCCAGCAGTCCTTAAGAAGCAATCACTGAAGGAAGCATCCATCCCTCTGGTATTTCGTTCTGTCAGCATAAGAAGGCAGTTGTGGGAGAAAAAGGGCACAAACTTTCTATTAACTTCTCCTTCCACCCACAGACTCCTTCCTGTGGAGTAAATGAACACAGAGTAGTCCTTAATGAGGGAGATAATGATCAATATTTAGTTAGGAGTTTTAATGAGTATTGTATTTGCTGTTTACATTTATGAAGGCACTTTGGTCCAAGTATTTAACTTATCACTTTTAATGCAGCAGGAATAAAAAAGCCTCCTCGGAATCTGTTCTTTTCTATAACAGGGAAACTATAATGTTCTTCGCTCTCACACTGCTTCATTTTCCAACATGGTACATGTAAACAAATTTAGCAATAAATTATGTATAGGTATAATAGCAACAAATATTTCAGGAAACTAACTGGTAAGTTTATTCCAAGAATACGAATGACAAATAATTAGTTAATTTGCATAAACTAGCTTAAATATATACTTAAAATGCTCATCACTCCACACCTTTTGGAGTCAATGGCAAAATTCTCTGCACTGTCAATAGAGCTAAGATTTTATCTATGGATAGATTAAATTAGCCATCATTTAATTCTGTGTCTGCGTGAATTAATAGTAATTGATTTTTCCTAAAATTCTTTTCACTGATTCACTGTCATTGTTATGTACATCTTCTGCTGACAAGAAATCATTCAGTACCTTATTCAACAAGGCCTAACTGAATGTGACTTGTAACCTCTCAGCGTTTAATAATGAAAGTCCCTAAACTATACAACACTTTAAAAACTTTTTTCTTCAGAGAGCCCACAGACACCAGAACGTTTCAGTAAAAATAAGCCTTATTTCCTATGAGAAACTACTTATTCCTTCTCTCATTCTCTTGAGGATGGGCTATAGAGGCATCCCCAAGTGCTGCTGTCACAGAATGTGTCTCTAATGAGAATTTTTATGCTGTCTCCCATTCTGACTTTGCCCCTTGCTCAGGAGGCTGCCATTCACAGCCCCACGCACGCCCTGGCAATGGAGAACAGCCTGTGATCCATCTTCTGCTGTTAGTGTAATCTTCAAGCAATAAACTCCCCACTGCTCAATTTCAGCAGCCGCATGTTAACAGAGCAGACTGTCAGCCTATGAACCAGGTTTTATTTCACCGTTACAACACACAGGTAGTGTGGTGCTGTCAAAAAAGCATGGGCTATTCAAAATCTTTTTCTTCCCCCAAACAGAACTTTCCTCTCAATGCAGGTATACAGCGACTGACCCACTGTTGCTGGTGAGTGACAGCAATGTAAATTTTCTACTTATAAGGCAACTTCCTAACCAGAGAGGAAGAGCCCATCTCAGCTCACTGAATAATTGTAATTTCTTAGGTGTGAATAAATCACCAGCAACATTTTTTCCAGAAAATGAAAGACTGAATGCATGGCTTAAAAAAAATAAAGATTGTGTTGCTTCCGTAAATGCTGCTGGGAAAGACTTTTTTTCAAGCCCACAGTTTTCTTCATGTATACTTGGAAAAGTTAATAGTGAGATGTATAGGATCTGCTGTAGCAAACTCCCTTCGTGGCACACTGAACATAAAATGGACATGATGACTGTCCACAAAATGAAGCAAAGTCCTAAGTTTCAGCATGAACGATGACCACAAAAACACATTTGTCCGTCTAAAGTATAGAGGCATTTTATGAATTGGTGTACAGTTTGAAGATAAACAGTCTTAGTAATGAGATGTAGTGAATGCCTCACCCTTGGAGATATTCAAGGACAGACTGGATGTGGCTCTGAGCACCTTGATCAAGCCACAGGTATCCCTGTTCACTGCAGGGGAGTTGGACCAGATGACACTTAAGGGTCCCTTCCAACTTAAAACTATTCTATGATAACAATCCAGCACAGCAGTTCTTCCACAGGTAGTAGTGTGTGATGATATCTGAATGCAGATCTTTTTGTTTTATATCCTCTGCTTTTGAGGCAGTGGGGGGGTGGAAGGGGGAGGGGAGGGGGTAACAACAGCACAATCTTCACCCAGCAGCTCTCACTTTCTGAAGGCTTTGGCTTCATCCCAGCACTGACTAAAGCTGCCTTTCACACAGAAGTGAACCACCCATACCAAGAATGAAGATTTGCTGTTGTGTGTTGTGTCACAGCCTCAAGGGCAAAAATAAAAGGATGGGTTAATAGCAAAATTAATCAGATTATCCAGGCCAAAGCAAACTGCAAACCAACTGGCACATTTTCTGTGCAAAACATTTGAAATATCTAGATTTACATGCTTGTTTTTGCAGCTTGCTTTGAGAGTTGATGACTACACCCAATCTAAATCAAATATTTATTGTAATCTTGTTTTGCAAATGATTCTCCACTGATAAAATGTTATAAAGCTAAAAAAAAAAAAAAAATTACAATTTGTTGTTGCAACTATACATCAAGAGAAGAGCTACTTACTGATGTCTCCTTCTAGAGCTGCAACAACAATTTAGATATGAAAAAAGTAGCAGGTAATTCAAGGTCATTGACGATGCAATTTTTACACCTTTCAGTTTCAAAGTGCCAAGATTCTTCCTCCTCTTAACTAACCATAAATAGACAGACATTAAGATTTGAGGAGAATATAACTTTTATTTATTTATTTATTTATTTTGCCAGAGGTGCAATAGAGCCTGTTGATCTTTAGTGCCTGTAACATATCTGAACCACACAACATATTTCAAAATGATACTGGTTCTTGACACGGAGGCTTTAGGAACGGAAAATGTGTGGCATCCTATAACATCTGTGGCAATCCTATAATTACTGAAACAGAAGCTAGCACACAGTACAAAACTCACAGGTCATTTCTTTTTTTATGGTATCAGAAGTCAAAGGCACATCGAATATCTAGAATAATCTGAAGTGATTTCATATGAATAGGAAGATTACTCTTGTACAGGTCCTAATTCTGATAGCTCATCATCAAGAATTACTGAACACATCAGGTCTTAAGCTAACCCTAAGAAGAAAATTACAGACTTTTTTGACTTGAAATGACTTGAAAATTTGGGTTAATAACATCTCTGTAATTTTTACAGATATCTAGGGTGTTTTTTTTTTTTTTTAAATATCTTTTCATGTACAGCATTGCCTGAATAATTTATTTCCAGCATATCCAAAGGGAATGTTGACCTGCAGATCAGCACTATTTATAGGACAGTGTTACACTGAAATCAGACAGACAAGGTAGAATGACATCCATCCATGCTATCCCATATCTTCTCTTAGGATTTTGATGGGAGAGAGGGATCACTCCTTTAGCTCCAGACCAGTTTGCTGTAGGTGACAGCACAGTTGCTATGATGCCTCCCTTCCTTTAAAAAAATACAACGCAATACAATACACACATAAACACACAAAACCACACAGACTTGTTATGAAAGAGCACTTCATGTGAAAGCGAAACAATATGTGTTTTTCATTTGCTGCAGGAAAAAATCTTTTTAAGAAAGTGTTTCACAACTGTTCTGACAGAGAAGTAGAGGGAAAGAGTGTATTTGAATAAAAAATAAGATTACCTGAGAGGCCATAAAAAACTGCTGTTGGACATTGGAGCCTTCAATCTCATTTTTATCCTGGAATAAGCCCTCAGATTGTCATTTCCAGTTCTCCTTCTGAACTCAATACACATTCCCAAACTGGCAGTTCTGTTTATGTAGGTAGATTCCCCTGAAAACTGTGCTTTTGAATAGGTACTGTGCCACAACAAAAGCATTTATTAGAACACTTCCATTGAAAACTACTGATCTGATGGCAAAATACCAAGTTTTCTTTTAAAGAGAGGAACGTAATGGTTAACATGCAATTTTTCTTTCAAAATAAATGTGAATAAATAAAATTAAAAAGAGACTTTTTCTTGCTGAATTTTAGTCCCTACCGTATTGAAATTATAAACAATTTTCTAGTCACTATTGTACTGTTTCACTTCTTTCTGAAGGAAAACAGTAAAGTTGAGACTTTCAGATAATGTTTCAATTAACTGTAATTGAGACTAGGAAACTGAGGCAATGGTGGGCAAAGGAAGCAGATCATTTGCTTTGGGGCTTGCTGGTAGCCAGGATATCCAACCATCTTATTCAGAGAAAGAGGAATAATTCTTTTATTGCAGAACAGTTTCACAATCATTTAGTTAAGATATCTCCAAGACATGCAGCAACCATTGGCTGTAAGGACATAAGTGGGTGTAAATAAGTTACTTATAGTAGCTTTTAAGGTGAGAGATGTTCCATTCAGTCTGTGAGCACTTGGAAATCCTATAGAAACTCTTGAAAAAGATTTAATCATTCTTACTTTTCAGATGAGAGAAGAACATGACTCTTTCCTAGATGACTATTGGAAAAATGAGGCAGACAAACTAGTTCAGGAAGGACTCAGAAAATAGTTTCCCTATGTAAACTAAAAGAAATGTAGATTTTAGACCTGAACCGCTCATCAGAAAGCTCTATATGTGTTTAGGATATTTGTAGCCAAGCACAGTATAACTTAATTTTTTTTTGTTATGACAGAGGCAATCAAACAAATGAACTTCTAAACCAAATTTCAAAACTACATACTTAGTATAGGCCCTCCCTCCACTAAAAAATATACTTCTCCTTTCTGTAGGCTCTTTCTTGAATCCTCGCCCAGAAAACTGGTGCTGATAAAATATGAGAGAGCACTCATAAGCTTCTACCCTTCCTTCCCACCACACTCCCAGCCTATCTAACAGTCCCTATAGCCGTAAGGAATGGATATTCCTTACTACCATCAACCCACTAATTGCTTCTACTGTGGTCTTTTATGGCAATTTTTTCACACCCGAGGGCAGTAATGAACTTCTCGCTACAGCTGGGCTGATATAATCCCACATTGGCCTCCTGAAGTGAGAAGATGCTATTATCTCAGTTTATAGATGAAGAATATCTTCAAGTGCTTAAACCTAGATGCCACAGATATGCAGGCATTCTGTATGTAGCACAAATGCTTGCACTTCAAAGGAGCAAAACTGTTAATGAAAAGTCAGGAACAAAACAGAAGATGCTCTCTTCTCCCTGCTAGGAGGCTTTTAAAAGTCTCTTGAATCCTTCATGCTAGTCTTATGTTTTCATGCTGACTATAAGATAAAGGAATACTGAAAAGGTGCTCGCATTCACTACGTTTACAAGAAAGAATTCCTCCTATAGATGAGAAGAGTTTGGTTTTAAATAGGAGAAACCTTGCAAAAGTTATGAGTAGCCTTAAATATGTAGCTGTTTCTGGAGGAACTAGGGTTATGCAAGGTCAGAATTGAACCAGAGAATCCCAATCCCAAACGTTTCTTCTAACAGTAAGTTCTTGAATAGTGTTGCAAGAAAACAGAAAACTCTACCTCACAGAAAGTTGAGTGAAGTAGAGAACTATATACTTCATCCACAGAGAGAAACTAAGCAACCATTTGAAGATTGCTATGTTTTAGACCAATTGACTGAATCAGAATGCTGTTAATATCCAAGAATTTTGGTTGAAGCCCTTATGCCATCTTTCCAGGTAGGTTTTCTGCATCTGGAGCCTGCTTCCTCCTTCCTCTTATTTCTTCAAAAAAGAGCTTATAGTGAAAGACTTATCTGCGATTATGACTTCTTTCTGGAGTATGATTTTTATGGAAGTTAATAACGAAGATGCTTTCCAGGGTGTTTTCTCCAAGAAGATCATTATCTCCTTTACAGGTGATACTTCCATCTTGAAGATCACCTCTGCGAAGGGCCTGTCAAACATGTCTTCAACTTGAAGTTGAACTTCACTTATCGCCAGATTTAACTCATCAGTAAGCCAAACCAAACCAAAACCCCACTTTGATATATTAACAATAAGTAATACACATCACCAGACATGGGGCTGCTTCTCCTTGTAGGTGGGAGACAGAAAAATGCTTATCCTGCTCACCAGGCAGGGCTCTAGAAAGGCTTTCTCCAGTCATTCAGCTCCAATGCTTGCTGCTCTGTGTCTAGAAAGTTGAGACAGTCTGAAGCACCGATGGCAACAAATATTCTTAACCAAAGAAAATTTTTCCAATTCTTCTCCAGTGGTTTTCATTTGAGGTATTTTTACCAAAAGAAAGAGAAAGTAGCAAGATGATCTCATGAGGAGTACAATACTTACCATGAGAATTTTTGTAAACTTTCTCCCATGTCATACCAATATTTAATTAAACCTTGGCACACAGGCTTTCACTTTGGCTCAGCTTCAGACTTGAGCTGTAGTTCAGGCATAATATAATTTCCAAGAGTGATCACTGAAACTCTTGTAAAGATTTTTTTTTTTTTTAAGAGTTATTTTTAGGCGTCTACTTGTCTCTAAAATTGCTGTTAGTGACAACTATTCAAGGACATGACTGGCCAAGTGTCTGCAAACATTTTAGTGACTGTCAGGCTAACTTGGCTTCTCTGTCTCATGAGAATTTCTTGAATTCTAACGAAGAATATAGGGACACAGTAAAAATGCTTGTATAACAGGGAATAAGGCTTCTACAAGTAAACAAGTTAGCTTTTGTTTTTGGTAGACATAATTAACTGGATTAAAAAATAAAAAAGAACAGATAAGTGAGTACATAAATAAACTAACCCTCCAAAACCCAGCTGCATGTTGCTACATTAACATGAATATTTCATGTCTGAGCTGAAGATGCCCACACAGAGTTTTATTTTGTTCTGGGGTTTGCTGCTTGTCTAAAGTAGAAAGATAAGAGAGAGAAATTCTACAGCGTCTTGGCTATGTGTCTCTGCTCCCAATATTTCACTTGGGGACTAATACATCGTGCACATTTAGAACAGCTGTGTGCAGTGTGGAGTGAAAAGAGTGGAGTGAACTGAAGAAGAAAAAAAGCTATTTCCATTTGGTCAGGAAGGCTAAAAAAGATCAAGCAAAGCTCAACCCTGTCAAACACTATCACTGAATAGAGGATCTGACAGCATTTGGTTTAAACTTGTCCATTTTGGGCAATGATAGTCTGTTGTTTCACCAGTTCTGAAAGAGAGAAATGGCACACACAATACTCAAAGGGCTGCACCACAGCTCTTGTGCCTGTCATATGTCAACACTCATTAGGTTTCCTTGTCTACTGGGAAAATGCTGTCAGTCTGATCACTCAGTGTACTGGTAGTTACAATATTAATACTGCTTCCAGGGGGGCTGGAAGTCTGAAGTTGTTGCTAGTGATGATCTGGGGGATGGAGTAGAAATTAGCGATCAGAGGATTTGGATCAAGTAGTTTGTTGGTAGCACCACAGATGTCAGGCTTCCTTCAACCTCTCAGCCCCTACTGTTCCATTAAAGTCAAGTGGAATTAATCGACCTTTGTGTTGTTACTGAGCAATAATTTCTCACAAAAGTGGCAGCAACAGGGAAATTAAAACAGGTGAAAGGTTGTGATCATTGTCACTGTGGCATTTGCTTTCCATCTGCCTCTTAGGTTGAATGGCAGCCTCTATAGAAATATGCCAAGCACAAATGTTCCGTGTGAAGTCACAGCCTTCTCAGCCAGGAAATTGGTTCCAACCTCTAACAGACATATCTGCCTGCTGGAACAAGAACAGCTCTTCTTTTCTTCTTTTCTTCTTCTATTTTTCTTATTTTTTATTTTTTACCTAAACTTCTCTTTCATGCTACCTCCGGGAGCATATTTTACTTTGTCTCATAGACCCGTGGACTGCAGTGAGGCTGGATCTTCAATGGCAGTACTATTATTAAAGGACAGGGTTGAAAAAGTCCTTTGAGGCTTTGGTGTGGATGAAGCTTTAGTATTTTGTTAGACTTATTGTAAATAAATGAAGGCCACATTTTTCAAGTGGAGCTAATGATTACATGTTCTCCTTAGATGCTCAGTATAAACCACCTGCAGGTCAGAGAGAATTTGCTCATCACTTTCTTGTCATCAAGTAGGTTTTGCCACTGCAACTCAGATAAAAAAGAGTGACTGAGAAAATGTCACAAATTTTTACATCAATAAATGACACAGACAAAGTATAAAAAAAAGGGGAATATTTTACATTTTGAAGGAATAAAGCCTACTTGTTTAAGCTTCAGAATTATAATGTATGATTATGATTCTGAACATTAATTACACAGACTGGCACTCAGAACACTCTACACATGCAATGAAATCAGACCTTGCAGTGCTCCTGGGCCTTGTGAAGCAGAGGACAGATCTCTAGAACCAGGAGAAAAAGGCATGTACCCAAGTCTTCAGTGATATTGTGACACTTAGCCCTACTTTCAGAAGATGCCCTATCTAGAGACTTAATATTAAAGAGAGAATCTTTGGACCTTAAGATGCGTTATTGATCACAGCTTCTTGCAAAAAACTGGCATACAGTAAAACAGAGAAAGGAAGATCTAGAGACCAAAATAAGCACAAGTAGAAAACTATCAGTCAGGTATTTTTTTATGGCAAAAAAGAGAACAGACAAAGAGGTTCTTTGATGAAATAATAAAAAAAAAAAAGATATAAAATTGTAAAAAATTACAGTAGCAAAAAGATATACAAGAGAGGAAAGGCTCAACAAATCTGATGGCTGCTCTGAAGAAAAATGGAGACAAATCTCATTACAGATTTCATGCGATGTTATCTACTATATCACACATAGTGGGAGCAGGAACACAGAATAACTTTCACCAGCTGCATTTGTATATCATTATATTTGACAAAGTATAGTATTAGGCAGCTACAGCCTGAATTGGTGAAATAATAGTACACTATGTCACTCATTCAGGCTGTGTTAATTTAAAATTTAATAGCAAAGTTACAAATAAAAAAATGGCAGGATAATTTAGTTTGACAAGGACCTTCATATGTCAGCTAGATCCACTCCCCCACTTCCCCAATGCAAAGCAGAAATAATTTCAAATGAAAGATGAAAAGAAGATAATTCTGTATTATTCTAGAGAATGCCTAGATATACCTTGCTTGTGAATGTTTCAGTGATCTCTATTTGTAAGCCCTTTTCTAAGGTCTCGTTGCTGCATGCCCTTGCACTTCAGATGCAAATCTGGCAATGTACAAGACTAGCTGAACGTTAATATTTAACAGACTTATGGGAAAGACATTGACTAAAATTGGCAGTTGCATTTTACCAGATGTGAGGGTTGCAAAATGGCACTAAGGATTGTTTTTCCTTCTCTTAGTGGCAATTTGTTCAGCAAATTTCTTACATCCCTAAAGTTGCAACAACTCTAAATCAGATCTCAAAGCAAGAAGAAGATGAGAGTGATTCCTGGATTTCTACTCTTCCAGCTTGGTTGAATTGCTGCAAGGGCAGAGTAGGCGGTTAGTTGAGTCAGGACACAGCTGTATTGCAGGTATGTGCAGGTCAAGCATGTTTGTGCTTCCCGCATTTCATTCCTAGGATGTGTTATCTGACTGGCTGTAAATCTCACCTCAGTGTTCTGCCAGAGCCAGTTAGGATAGCTGTGCCTTAGACACTGAGCAGATGCACTACCAGTATCCAGCTGACTCTGACTCTAACTCATTGTGTCCTCATGTAATCCTTCGAGGTATACTGCCTATTTTCCAGGTAGAGTTTTCCATGCAGAGAACTGAGGCAGAGCGTTGTTCACGCGACTGGAAGTCACACACAGAAAGTGTAATTGAGCAAATTATTGGATTTTCATCTGTGGATTTCTATTTCAGTTCTTTACAATTAAATCATCTTTTAAATTCAGTTTCAAATTGAAAGAGAAAAAGGCTGAGGAATTTCAAATATTTTCTTATTATCAATCATTCATGTATTTCCAACCTGAGAAAATGACATGCAGAAGACAATTCAGATTGACAGGCATATTTTCAGAAATGGATACATGTTGCCTGAACTGACTAGAATGAGAAATACACCCTTGCAACAAAAATCCAATAGAGGCTTTTATCTTCCAGAGTCAGATTTTGATTTTAGGCCATTCCTGAGGAGGGGTAGCATTATCTTATCAGCTTCAAGGTTGCTGCACATCTACATTTTTCAGGCTTGGAAAATCAAGCCATTGGTGTATGGGCAAATCAAAAGGTTAACAAACAGAAACATAGCACAGCATATAGTAAATGATGCTGATCATTAATTCTAAGATATGCTTGATTTGCTACAAAGACGATGAGTTTATTCTTACGAATGATTTTGAGGAGGGATTTGAAAGCTAGATTTTCACTGCAGTAGATAATAAATGAGAACAAAGAACGAATAATAAGAATCGGAGAAAATACATTCAGAAAGATATGGATAATTCATTAGACTGGGGCTGAGAACAACAAATGTGTATCAATGAAGATAATTATAATAGAATCCATAAACTTCAGAGATGACCCAAGAGATATAAAGTCAGTAAAGAAAATAATCTCAATTCAAACCTCACTGCAAATTATCCCAGCATTTGTTATTTCATGCATGAATCAAATGGATAATATGTCTGCAGAGCTTCTTGCAGTCTTTGTGTGACGGTCAGAATTTCTAGAACATCATCAGCATGGATACAGTTTCACTGTCTACTCTCATTAAGACATGAAAAACAAACTTTAGGCTACACTCAGCATCAGCTCAGAGATACTGTTGAGTTTCTTTGCATGCTTAATCTGCTTCAGTCTGTGCTAAGCCAGCTATTAAATGCCTTACCTAGGAGTATAGTGGCAGAAACCAGAATTGAGGTGGCTTGATTAGAGTTCCAGGGCATTTTTAGCCATAAAACAGATGCCTTCTTTCCTTTTAGCGAGAGAGAAGTGAAAACTTTCTTAAAAACTGATTACCACTTTTTAGACTATGGAATGGTCTCCCAGGAGTCTTCTTCTGGAAGAAAAGTCTTATTATACCTTAAGAAAATATCTTGCATCCAGTGAGAATTACCCATGTAATTACAATAAGTCAACAAAACTAAACTCAAGCCAATAGCTCCAGCAAACATTTGTGCTAAATTCAGTGTTCATAGAGTAAGGCAAACACCTACTGACTACAGAGAGGCTGAATTTCATCAGGATGAGAGCAACAGCAAATTATATCTTTCTGTGAAAAAAAAAAAAGGAGAGAGAGATGAACTGAAGAACTATGCTGCTTTGCAATAAAAATATTTGTCATGATAGACATGATTTTGACTTGATGTCCAAACACTGCTCTTTTAAATCAACAAAAATCAAATGCATTTTATGTGCATTGGCTGCCACTTGGCATGGTTCCATCCTCCTTTCTTATTTACAGATCTGCCTTGAATAGGCAGCTGCTTTTGACAGGCTATAAAGGACAAAACACTCCTTGGGTCACCCCTGTTGACACACAGCCCTTCAGAAATAGCTGACATGTGCCACAGTATAATAACCTCAGTTGTATTTTCTAGAAGGATGCTATATTGTAATGCCAGCTGGCATTTTACAATTTACTTCTGGACAGAGATCCAGATTTTGACTGGCCTTCTTCCTGACTTACACTTTTAACCATTTCCTTTTCGAAGTTCCTTGTTAAAGAATCTTCCTCATATTATGGTTCTGTAAATCCATTAGTTTCACCAGAACCTCATGTTATACAGAAGTAATCAGTCTGATTCCAGCCAGCTTTAGATGTGGCAGAGCCACTGGGCATCACATCTATGAGGGCTGCTCCGAAAGTAATGCCTTCCATTCCATGATGTTGGCTCATGACATCAGAGGCAGATATTGGTGGTATGGCAGTAGAGGGTGAACCTTCCCTTCAATTTTCTGTTATGGTTTTTTTTTTTGCCAAGTGATAGATGGCAGCAGAGAGGTGGTCTGTCAAAATAACATCTGGCATGGAAGTACATATGAAGCAAACGTATGTAATTGAATTTCTTCATGTGGAAAAAATGGCCCCCGCTGACGTTCATGGACACTTGCTGAATGTTTTTGGGGATTACACAGTGGATGTAGCACTGTGAGGAGTAGTGACAGCAATGTGAAAGACAAGCCACATTCCATATGGCCATGTGGATTTTTACAAACGTGACATGCAGGCTCTTGCTCATCACTGGTGAAAATGCATAATTAATGGTGGTGATTAGTTGAAAAATTAGTGATTATGGTTGAAAAACAGTGCTTTGTAGCTGAGAATTTGCTTTATCAAATAGTGTTATTGTGCTCTTTGTATCTGTAGTAGTTTCCATGGAAAGAGGCATTACTTTTGGAGTGACATGTGTATAACTGGACAGAATGGTCTGTTTATAGCAAATGCCCACTCACTCACAAAGGTTAAGTGCTGCTGCTCTCCTGGTGCCTTTATGACCCTCAGTGAAACTTTCTGTATGTACTTATTCCTCAAGATCTCTCTCATTTACCATTTGCAATTAGATACATCTCTTTTTGAGGGAACTTTAATTAACCACTTAGCATTTTCTATTTTCTTTATTTTTTTTTCCCTTGGATATCCCTGCAAGTCTTTTACAACAAGTCAAAGAAATAATGATCCTGTTTTCACTGATCCTTTCTGAAAAAATCCATTTTTAGCTGGTTTGTCCTCAGCCTATTGGCACAGCTGGTGTGCTCCAGCTGCAGCTGTGTTCCAGGAGCCAAACAGCAAATATTTTATTATCTTCTTCCAGGGTGATTCATAGGGAAGGGTTGCTGTAAGACCACTACAGTCAAGTGGAAGCATTGTAGCCTAAGCACTGGAAAGAAAATAATTCTGTATCTTTGACATGATGAATAAATGAAAACTGAATCTTGCTTTAAAATGAATTTAAATACAGAACATCTTTCCCTCATTCTTCTAAAGAATAAAATTTGTGGATGCTCTGCCAACATAAGTATGAAAAAAATGCCTGGCTTTAGAGATCAGTTTGCCTTTTGAATTTAAAATGCTTTTTCTCCCTCCTTTCTTTTAAATGAGACCTGTCTGCATGCGATAAAGTAACATCAAACACCAAAGCAAACCTCTGACCCCTACTATGGTATATTTGGTCACAAACAATTCATGGCCACTAGATCAAAATCTTCTCTTTCTATATATATGTCAGTGTGTTATTTGACAGAGAGGTCATTTTAAGTAAAGCAAAACAACAACAACAAAGTAAACAGGAGTACTACAGGGCTGTGTAATTAAAGAAAAGAATTCACGTGTACAAATAGAATAATGTACCTAAAGGGCCCTACATCATGGTGGTTGCTGAGTAGTAGTACATACTATTATTGTGAACTGTTGGCATGAAAATTGCTGGTAGAGGTCAGAACTTTACAAATGTGGGGCTAAAATACGGAGTTAAATGAAGGGGGTGTAGAAACAGGTGTCTAGTTTCTTTTTAGGCAATCTAATGTGTTCTTACCCAGCCTCTAGCTGCCACATAAAGTGTGGGTCTCTTTTAAATCTTGCTTCATTTCTGTCAGACCTGTGTAGATGTGCCACATCTGCTAGGGCATCTTAAATTGCACCAGTTATCTGCTTTAGGCACCTGAATTCCTCCTGTGGCATTTAGCCCAAGTTCACATTGGAAAACTCTATCGAGTCTTGAAATTGTGTCTTTAAAATCTGTGTGAATAATCCGTGAATAATATATCCAAACGGGCAAATTTTGTACTAAACTGTGCTATTTATAAGTACCTGATTTGTCAGTTGATAATGTTCTTTAACTGGATTTTGTTATCACACGTATATATTAAAATGTACATATATATAAGTATGTGTGTATATATGCATGCATATTTTTAAAGCAAGATGAATAAAGACAGCAAGCTGCCTTCAGTTAGTCAAGATGCTTTTCATCCACCACACAGATCTCTGCTGTCACTTACACAAATTGAGTGACTGATAACAGAAGTAGGTTGTTAGATTCTCACATCAACCTGCACTATACAGGGAAGGGACCCCTAGTAATGGTGCCTTGCAGATAAATAATTGATAGCTTTTGGCAGCTGAGATGGTGTTGAAGGTTTCCTTTGAAACAGGCCTTATATTTTTTTCCTGCTTTGATTAGGAAGCAGTTTTTTCAAAGCAGAAACTTGTGCATGTGGTTACATATTCTTTCACTGTTTGCAGCCAGAAGGCCTTCCTTCTTTCATGAGGACTTCTTCCTTTCTACCTGTGCTCAAACTCTTTTGATCCTTTCTCTGTGGGGAAATCTAGTTTGCGTCCTATTGGCTGGTTTCCATGCCTATTTCCTAGAGCTTTACTTCCCTTCTTTCCTATCCCTGAGGCTAAATGGCAAATACGTGCTTTACACAAGGGGAGGGAGAAAATAAGACCTCCGTAAAAACCATGACTTGAGCAAATATCTATCTCCAGCCTCATTCTCCTCTAACTGTGAAACAATCCCTATTTTAAGCTTAATTGTAATTGTTTTTGTGAGTGTCTGACTGAGAGGCAAATGCAAGCCATTATATCACGAAATATAAAAGCAATTATTGTCAGTGTAATCAAGAGCTCAGATAGCAGTTGTTCTGTTCCGTCCTTCTTCCATGTTTCTTATTATTTCTGCAAAGATCCCAAAGTGCTCTGAGATTTGTTTCAGCCTTCTCAGCAAAAGGCCTGCAAGGTTTTTTTTTCCCAGTCGTTCTATCTCCTTTTTGTTGGAAACAAAGAACATATTTGCAAGACAGAGAGAAAAAGTCACAGAAAAATGGTCCAATTGAAAAGGAAAAAACTGCACCTCTAAAGCCAAGTGCTCTTGTGTATCCCATCCATCAGATTCTGCCACCTTCCTACAGGGGGACCAAAGGTTTCTGGACATTCTTATTAATTCTGAGCTCTCATTAGTGCCAGTTAAAAGTTGTTCTATCCATTCTTCTGGAAGATGAAGCTGTTCTTCCTGCTCATCTTGCTCCATTGCTCTGAATCTACAGATGTCTGATCTATTTCTGAGCTTGCTCCAAGTTTATGTACTTGGATACATTTACAATGCTTTTACATGGTCTGTATTCCCTTATTCAAGACAAATTGTCCTCAGTTCATATAGTTTAAACCAAAAAGAGAAAATGTGGTTGTCTGCATGAATCTATCACTGACTATTAGCTTTGATTTGGGAGCTCAATAACATGCCACTGAAACATAATTAGTAGATACAAAAGATAAAAATCAATCAAGCAGAAACATGCAAGGCACACAGGCCTGATCAGGAGACAGTAGGAGGTAAGTGCCTTGGTCCTTATAGAATTTAGTTAGTCATACTATTAAGAGTGCACCTTTCTCCCAAGTGACTTTCTCTCCTTTCAGCATCCAGCTATGAGTTCATCTCATGTTTTTCTCGGTTAATGTAAAAGCCTTCTAGGACCCAGTATTTTCTACCAGTGAAATAGGAGTACTATCATATTTTTTCATTTTTTCCTTTTTTTCCAGTTAGAAAAAAGGGAAGATTTTTCATGCCGTCATGAAATAGTTGGTATTTTTTCCAAAAAAGCCACGTACTTTTTTGGGAGTATATTGCAGTCTCAGAATAAATGAAGCAAAGGCTAAGATAACAGTGAAAATAAATAGTAATGTGCAATCTTTTGCAAAAAACCTGCAATATGACTTCATTATACAGAATAAGTTGGAAATATGCTTAAGTAAGGAGTTTGACTGTAATTTTATACACTTATTTTCTTTGCAGGGAGAATACTATCCTGGTATTTCAAAATGGCTGTAAAGGAGTTAAAACAAATTCAAAAGGCTGGATATAGAAAATGAAATAATGGTAGTCAGGTACCTCATAATTGCAAAGGATATTTCAAAGCAAATTTCTGGAAAGTAGTAAGATTGTGGTAAATTACATAGACTTGTCTAACAAAGAGGAAGCGAATTTAAGTCTGCAATATTCTTAAGACGATATGAACATTTATAAAGTGTTCATTGGGTTGTACAATGTATTATGTATCTTGATCACAGTAAAGAGGCTATACTATCCCTAGGGTATCACCAGCCCTCTATTTTCCTTGCCTTTTGCAGTGGACTATGTACAAAGGTGATGGCCTTAGCTGCTGAGAATTATCTTATGTGGCACAAAGGCTGCCCAGGAGACTCAGTGCATGATCCTGTACTGGGAGCTTGAGCTAATGGGATAACAGCACCAGGGGAAATAGGACAAAACGTCGTGGGTCCTAATTAGTCTATGGCTTGGAAATTTGAGAAAAAAGGGACCTTCTCTTAAAAATAAAAATTAAATTAAAAAAAAAATAAAATTAGGCAATTAAAAAAATTTGCTCTCTCTGGTCCAATTGAAAACCATGGACTGTACTGGGAGAAAGGCCACCTGGAAAGCCTGAAGTTGAATTTCTCAAGAGAATGCAAATATGAACAGTGAACCTGGAACTATACAAATACAGCATAGGCTATAAATCCATTAATTCTGAAGCAATTATTTTATAGTGCCAGTGCTCCTTTGAGATTAGAACAGAAAAGCTTCCAAATGATATCTCTGGAAGATAACACTGCCATTGTAACTCAAACCCGAGGTAGAATTTTGTTTCAGGTGCCAAGTTCAATCATGATTAACTGCTAGTCTTCATCTGTTGCAAATGTACTACGAGGTCATTCAAGTCAGTTCAGAAATGTCTCCATCCACTCAGCCATGCCAAATACCAGCTGTTTATCAGATAGGAGAAGTAGATCAAAACAACTTAAGAAGTGTGTTCAACCTGTGGTAGGAGTGTGGTTTCAGTGCTCGTCATCATATTAAAGCCCAGCTTGGACTGACAGTGTAGAAAATCACCCGTGACTTGGAGAATTTGCAGAATAATATTTCACTTCAACAAACATGGGGTGTTTATTTAGTTGCAGCTTATCCAAATGTTTGGAGAGGGTTTAACCCTTCACAAACCAATGGCTAGCTATGTCATATTAAAATCACAGTGAAATTTGGGTCCAGGAGAAAAGGAAGAAGATAATTCAGTGTGAAGATAATGGATAAATCATTCTGCATGGGCTCCCCTCTTAAAAGAAAAAATAAAACCCAACTGACAAAATAGAATGAGAAGTAGATTTCTCTTCCCAGTGTAACAATATATTGAAAAACAGTAAGGTATGCTGCAGGTCCTTTGGCAGTTTAACTGTACTATCTTGTGGTTCTCTTTCCTTCTGCCTCTCCTGTTAAGGTTGAAATAGGAGAGTGATTACAAAAAAGAGAATTTTCCCACTTTTTTTCCCCAGCATGCTCTACCTGTCAGGAATAATTTTCCTGAACAATCATATTTAAAATTTTGCAATCCACTGTTTGTCAGATTAATAGACAAGAAAATTGTTGCGCAGGATTACGCCTTTGCTCTCTTCTTTCCTCCAGCTTAACAATGTGTTTATGATGAAAATGGAAGCCCCTCAATTTTTTGTATAACATGATATTTTGTAAGGAATCCTCTAAAATAACATGTACTGTTACAAGTACCTGAAGTAGTCAGTAAAGGTGAAACTTGTTTTTATTAGTGCAGGAAATAGGTCTTCCTGCTTTGCTTTGTTTAAAGCGTCTTTCCAACTGATAGAACCCCTCAGCAGTAAAGAGGAGAAGGTTATAATATTATCCTGAGGAACCAGATGGGATATGTTCAAAATATATTTATGATTCATATATTTATCAGGGTCTTTCATTACATAAAACAGCTCTCTGCTTGTGTTTACTTTTGACTCTTTGAACCTATGCAGGCACGACACATTGAAAGGGGAAAGCAAGAGCACATGGTCTTTTCATTGCTGTGACATGGATGTTTGTACCATAGATCAGCTATTTAGAGGAGAATAAAGAAAAAAAATGCTAGTACCTCACTTGCTTCTGCAGTAGAATACATCATGCCATCTCTCAGTTGCACAATAAAAAAGACAAATTAAGTAATTCTCAGGAAGTTCAAGTGCAACATGATGCATTTGCTTTCGGCAGTGGAAAAACTGAGAACTTAACTACTTCTCTGACCACTTTGCTTCAGAGTTTGAGTCTACAGAAGTAAGTTGATTCTGCCAACATATTCCTCTAACCTAGATTTAGAAAATAGCTTACTGGACCTTCTCTTTTCTTGCTTGTTAGGAAGAGGCTATTCCAGGGTTTTTGCCAATTAGTTGAGGGTCATATCCCCAGTACTGTAAATTACCCTTATGGTTTGAAAGTCAATGGATGCTGAAACATATTTGGTAAGGCTCTTGGTGTAGATTTCACCCTATAACCACTTCTGACTAGGATTACTTGCCGAAGGCAGCAATGAATTTCTTGGGGAAAAATGTTAGATTCAGTTTTTCTAGCTGTAAAACTTACATAAACTTGTTTACCTACATCTCAGGGGCACTGTGAGGTTGAATTAGTTAAGTGATGTGCACTTCTTTGAATTTCTAAAATAAAAAATGCTGTAGAAATGCAAAAGAGTGAGGATTCAGAGTACTACGCTCTAATTTATGCTTACTCCATTGCAGTAATTCTGGATAAGCTAGACCAGAGAGCAATATACTGTCAATAGCTCCTCATAATCCTGTGTGAACTATTATTGGTCAGGGCATAATACAGAATATCCTGCACTTCATAGAGGCACTGGGTCTGTTACTATTGCATTTATGGATATTGCTGCTGTATCTGTAGAGATACAGTTAGGTTAAGAAGTCCTTGATTAGCTCCCCAGTGTCATCCCTTGCTGCAGCCCTGAAATAAACAAGATGCTCCAGGTGATATTATAGTACAGTAATGAGGGTTGAGATGATAGCTAGAGCAGCTGTGTTTGCCTTTGCAGCATTCTTCTGATTAACACATATGTATTACTATAGTTAAAGTGACTGGTGCTCTTGTTTCTCTCATACTTCCCCAAATTCTTTTACTGTGGGATGGGAATTTCATACCCCAAAATCTAGGCTGAAAGATAAGCTAGATAAGACTAACTAGGATGTACCCTTAAAGCCCTAGGTCAGCTAATGTTACTACAAGAACATGAGAAGAGGCAGTATGGTTGACTTGGATAATTGCAGCCTCTCACAAAAATCTCCCTTCAGTCAGAGCAGACCATTAGCTGGACTAGTCCACCTGATGCCAATCCACTTCAATGCATTATAATGTAAGTTTTTCTCCATCTTGTGTTACCCTTTTCTATCAGTGTATCACATCCATTTGTGGTCTAGCACTGTGGTTTTTCCTCCTACCACAAGATCTGTCACAGCTGGAGACTTGACTCATTAGCTGTGCTCTGGGTGTAAAATTGCATGGGTGGAGAGAGTAGCTGTGATATATCAAAGCATGTGGGTGGGATGGGTGAAAAATTATATCCTAACACAACAGATGAAAACCTGCTCGTTAACATGTCACGTGGCCTGCCAAGACTGATGCATCGTACTTCTAGTAGCTTGGTAGATATTAATCATTAGGCTAGGACTCATAGAAGAGTAGAGGTCAAAATGTGGCCTTGTACTACTTGTATTTTACTCCTGGTTTAGTCTGTTTTAGAAATTATTACTAGTTTTTTCACTAAATATGTGTTTGTTGCACAACTAGGCAGTAAGGAATAAGAGATGATGATTGATAGACACAACTGTGAGCGAAAGTAACAGATACAACTGCTTCCTTTCCTTCAGGGAAAAACTAAAAATTACCCTGCTACTCTTTCTCCCATTATCTTAAACAATCAAACAAAACTAAAATCAAAGAATACGGTGTGATGGATGCTTATTAAATTTCCTTTTTTTTTTTTCCCTAGAAAAATAAAAAGTTATGATTTGAAACATCTTTGAAATGCAGGAAAAAGGATCAGTGGGGTTGCTTTATTAGCTTGAGTTTTATTATGCAGTGAAGCTGCCTTTGTAATGATTTTCCCTTGAATACTCTAGGCACTGAGAAGAGTTCAACATCCCTGTATTTCAAAATAAGGTGAAGACCTGATAAATACTGTATGAATAATAGGACTGGCTTCAAAGATAAATAGGCAGTTAGTTTGCTACTGTTGAAGAAAAAGCACATTTTAGCAGCATATGAAGAACGGGTGATGTAAGTTTGAGATTTGTTTTCTCTTGTAGCTATTTATCTTCCTGGCATGCAGCACTTAATGGTACAAAAAGAAGAGGTTATGAAATTTAGTATGGGAATGTGGCAACCACAATCTCACATATTTTCAAAAACTAAGCACGTATAATTCCATTATACTTTCTAAAAGACATTTTAGAAGTCATTCTGGAATTTTTTATCATTTAACATAATTTCAACTTTATATCTTGTTTGACCAGTTAAAATGTAATTCTCTATCCAGAAGGATACAGTTGCAGATACATAACTGGCTCCTGAACTTTTTCATTAACTCAACTAGCCATTGTACTAAAAGAATGGAAACAAAAAAAAGTAATGATATATGTTACAAAGAAATGCATACATTAAAGTCAATTTTATAGTGTTTCATCTCTTCTTTACACTGGAAATATGTATTTTCTCTAAGTGATCATCCTACATGCAGAAGGGAATTAGATCAAGCGGAGAAAATTAGATTAGAGTGCACAACAGAGAATAAGAGTAGGGTTCTTGGAAGAAAGAATTGGGTAACTGGACTTGTTTGCAAGGGATGTGGTCAAGACATCATTGTTGCACACATTCAAGAACTAGTTCGATAAGACATTAATGGAGATTCTAAATTGAATTGTCTACAGTAGCTGTAGGCTATGTCTGCAGGAAGCAACTTCTTTCTTATTTGACTTCACTGAGAGCAGACAAAAATCTGTTTTGGTGATGGAGAGACTGACAAAGATTTTAGGAAATTGTTGTCTTCTCAGGTATAGGAAATTTTAACATAAGGAATTTGAAATAACAACATCAAAAGTAAACTTACTTTTGACTCAAGCAGGTGTAGATTCTTTAAGAAAGCACTGGGAAAACAACAACAACAACAACAACAAAATCCTTTAAGCGCAAATATGTCAAAGTTCTCCTCAACTAACTTCTTTTGTTTTGGAGAGAGGTGTATGTTTTTAATAGTGAGAACAAGAAAGAATGAGTTCTGAAAACAAAAAACTGAACAGAGAACAGAATTCTTTTACATCTTGCAGTGGCAATAAAGGTAAAATGAATGTATCTTCTAACTTTATCCATTTGCACTTTTTCTGAATGTAGAAAAAAAGAAGCACATGCATATCCAGAGATAGCTATGAAATAATAATATATTTTTGTATGTGGATAAAGAAGAAACATAATTTACTGGGTACCACTTTCTTTTCTCATTTGCCTCTTCAGATTATGGGAAAGCAGAAGTAATTAGAAACAAATGGTTATGATCTAAAAGTGCATCCTTTCAAAATAAGGATTGTTTTGCTCTGTGAGGATGGAAAAAGCTTTGGAAAAGTTGCAAGGAAATGTGATAGATTTTGTCGTGTCTCATTTCACACTTCAGAGTTGATTTAACTATGGCATACAGGAGAAGGCTGTCTCTGGCCAAAATAGTATATTCTTCATGCAGAAGAAAACACACAGAATAATCTGATGATACCTTTTCATCTTAGCTTAACTATTAGTCCTTCTGTTAGCAGGGGAAGTAGATTTTAAAAGGTATAATCTTTTCTCATTTTTTGGGGAAAAAAAAGCCTGTTTACAATAAATAAATAAATAAAATCTTACTCTTAAATGAAACCTTTGACAGATAGAAGCCTTTCCTTGATTAATTCACTGGTAGTGGGTGTAACTGCTGTGTTTAATGTTGCTCATCAGTACAGAACCCACACATCTGTAAAGCTTTATCCTTATTTCAGCGACTAGAGCACAGTTGCAACTTGGGGAACCTGTCTACAGCATCAAGAAAGCACAATTATCAACTGGTACACAAGTCAGGCTGACCTACTAACATCATAGCCACATGGAAAAGCCACACTAAAATTTAATCAACACTTGGACAACACTTGAGCAAAGAAACTCAAATATACCCTGGCATTTGTCTCTGCTCTCATGTTGACTACATGAATTGTGCATAGTTGAATTACTCACCTAAAAGGATCTTGATCCTGGTACTGCCATGCATTTATTGTGAGCCCAAACTACCCTTGCACCAGTAGTGTATAAATAAAGGAAATGGCAAATGGGGTAAAGCTCTACCCTTAACTCTGCCCTAGCAATATATTCCCAGCTGAAGTGTGTCCATGCCAAAACCTCGGTTCCTGCTTTATCCTTACAAAGCAAGGAATTTCTGCAATCTAGTAGGAAGATGACAATCTTCCATTTTCTGGCATAGCACTATCTGAGGTAGGCAGTAATGAACATATTTTCTACCTCCCACCTATCCTCTCTCTTTTTGCAGAACTACTTACCCTTCCATCAAGCATGTTTATCAAGACAGAAACATCTCTTAAAAATGCCCAAATGACATCCATATATCCATACTCCCTAGGTTTGAGCTCATTTGTAAGTTCATCATGTTCTTCCTTCATTCAATCCAACCTATTAGAGGTGTTTTCAGAGGAGTTTTCCAGCCACGAATTCCCTCTTATTCCACCTTTGCTAGCAATAGGAGTTGTTCCTTTCTACCCCTATGAATTCAGGAAGGATTGCTCCTCTATTTCACAGGCAGGAATAGGGAGGTAGAGAGAATTAACCTCACTTCATTGATGTCAACAGACAGCCTGGGGCAGAGGCAAGAACAGATTCATAGTCCCTCAGAATTTTTAAGTGGAATAGGCACTATGTATATTACAAGGAGCAGGAGAGCAATGTTAACCAGCAGTATTAGAGAAGAATTATTGGTTAATAAAAATGGTTATAGCTACATGCGGGCAAATTAGATGCATTTCAGTTAATCTGAATTCTTAGTAGCTTAGCCATTAAAGTCTAGTGCTAACATTTATCAATAATAACTACAATAACAATAATTATTAATCAGAGGAGTTCTGATTAATTATATACTCTGAGTGTATTTAAAATGCTTTTTTCCCCCCTTCCTTTTTCTTATTCATCTGACAGAAGTCATTTATCTACATCTTTTATTACTTGTGTTAAAACGCATGTACACACACGGATTCATGAACACACATGCATATGTATATACATGTATGAAACCCAAAAAAGAATGTTATAATTAATTTTAAACAGCATATCATTTTTCTAAGGATGCTGTATAGGAAGGTGCTTTACTGCTTTCAGTTAATGCTTATTTCTGCACTTGGTTTTTAATTTTCTGCACTTTATCCACTGTACATAACCATTCCCTGCCAAAATCATCATTTTGCATTTAAGTCTGAATGGTTTCAAGCTGGTTGGGTTTCATTCCCCCGCTTTCTGCGAAATAGCAGGGGAGAAAGCTACTTTTCTTTTAATGTTGAGAGAATAACTACAGTACTCGAAGCCTGTAGTGAACTAAGTGGGCAAAGTCATCATTATCACACTGAGTCCCAATTTTAACATCTTGTGATTTGTCTGAAATTGAAGATATGCAGCAATCAGCCTTCAGTAGTTAAGCAGTTTCAGCAAGCTTTTCACAGTGCAAAATGCAAAGGAATTGTGGCTCCTGGGTTGTACATTTTCAAAAAGAGTTCTTACAGGTTTTGTCCGATTCCTCAGGAAGCTAAAATCCGAAATAACACGAGACACTGACAGCTGTGAACTACTTCAAAAAGCTTAAATTTAACATGACAAATCTTAAGGTATTTAGCTCTTGCTCAAACTCTTCCACTCTTCTCACTGGAGGGCTGCACTGCAGTTTGACTTAGTTTAAGCTGAGCTCTTCACATGATGCCTCGCCAGGTTGACCATGGCCAGTAATCCTGGGAGCTGGCTATCCCATGGCAGTTTCATCTGGTGCCAGAGGTGGGCGTCTCAAACTGCCCCTTTCTGCTCTCTGCCATTTCCTATGGCCTCCAGCTGCAAACTCTATGATCTCACATTAGAACTCCATGATCTCACATAGTGCCCCAAGGGGCCCAGCCTTCTATTTTTGAGATTAAATTCCAGACAAGAGAAAGCCCTAAACTATTTAAAACCACTGAGGAGACTCTGCTTGTCTCTTGTCTCATGCTCTCATCATTGTTTGGCTGCGGTACTCCTTCTGTTCCCACATCTCACTCTTGATCACTGGGCCCCAAAGTCCTAAAGCATCCTAAAAAGTTGTAGATGTCTATCCCTGGATGTGTTCAAGACCAGGCTGGATGGGGCCCTGGACAGCTTGATCTACTCATGTGCTACAGGAACCACACTGAGAGCAAGACTAGTCCACTTTGTGCATGTCACCAGATGTTCAGAACAGAGAAATGTAATGCTTATTTCAGAAATGATTCACTCTCCTGTTTCTCTAGCTGGCAGTAGTCACCAAATCTGACTCCACAAACAAATAATCACTACTTTGCTCAAATCCTCACTGTTTGGCAAGACTACAAGAATATTTTTTTGCCAACTCTAGCTGCACAACAAAGACTGATTGACTTTCTAGACCAAATGACTGGATTAACGGTAGATGAAATGTAATACAAGCAGCTATATCTCCTGCTGTGCTGATTGTTCCACTTTTGGAAACATACAAATTTCAGCCTGTCCATTTAGCAAGCTGGTTTAAAAACCCACTGAGTTTGCTTGTTTGCTTTTGTTTTTCTTTCTTTTTTTTTCCCCCAATTTTTTTATTTATCTTTTATTTATTTAATAATTATTTTTCTGTTTGGAAAAAAAGAACTTCAATTATAATTCCAAGACAACTGCTAAAGGTGACATCCTAGTAAGGCAGTTTTCCTTTGATGAAATACCTCTCTGCATAGATTGGCATCCTTTTAAGGGTGACTGTCTGATGCCTAAACAGGTTTATTGGATAGAGTAATTAAAATATCTGACTGTAAAATCAAAGTCTGCCTGCAAGTCTCTCCCTGACTGAACACCATAAAATACCCCACAGTGTACCCAGCTGTGAAGAGGATTCCAGGCATCTGAACTGGACAGTCCTTGCTGGCCAAATGTGCTGCCAGCCCAATCAGTCCCTTCTGTGCTGTTGGCTGGAGGTAACGGTGAGTCCTGGGCAGGATGCTGGATTTTGGTGAATTCAATGTCAAATTTTGCTTTGGTATGGGAAGTGTTAACTTTCAGCTCATTCTCCATTTCCCTCTTAAAATGATAAAGTTATTTTGAAATCAGTGTTTACCCTTGGGAGAATATTTATATGAGCTATGTGATATTGACAGATTAAAGCCAATCTGTTACTGACTACCCTCTCTTGTTTTCCCAAATCGGTTAAGGCATTAAGAGCAGTGGTTGTACTAATTTATAACCACAGGTTCTTGGAGATTACACAGACCTGTGAAATTGGGAAATTGACTTCAGCCAGTTTCCACAATATTAAAAAAAAAGTGCCTATTTTGGCCATAAGAAAGTAAGGGAAAGTGTTAGTATCTTTTCTACAGTATCAGGACACTTATATTCACAGCAACAAAAGATTAAGGAAGTGTACCCTATCAATAGCTTATTACATTGGTTATAAATCACATCCAGTTAAAAAACTTGTGTCATATTTAAAAGGAAAAAAAAAAAGAAATTGCATAAATCAGAGTTTCCAGAAAGAGGGCATGATATCCCTAAGAAAACAATTTGCTGAAAGCTCATTAGTCCAAAGCAGCTCTTGGAATTCTGCCTCTGGCTCTCTAATGATCCATGAAACTTGAATTCAATAAAAAATGATTTAACTGTAAAGTAGTTGAACTGAGCCGACTTTTGCTTACTTGGGTATTTTTTAAGCCCTTTGTTGTGTAAATAAGATTTATTTCTCTCAGCGTTAAAGGATTTTCATAGAAATATTAACAAGATGTTCTGAGATGGTTTGCAGCTGTATTGACCTTTGTGCCTTTTTTCCACTGATGGTATCACGTACACCCCAACACCAATAGCAGTAACTTACGGGATATGCACAGTGAGGCTGTTAGTCTTGGGAGACTTTTGAAAGCTCATACATTAGACTCTCACTTTCCAATCCATTAATCCTGCTGTTCTCTGCCTGCTGGGAGCTTTGTTGTGTCTTGTAAGAATAACAGATCAGTGCCGAAGCTTTTAAGATCCGTTACCAAGAGAAGCTGCTGTGCAGACAGTGTGTCTCCAATAGTATGGTGCTTTTGGCTGCCAAATCTTTTTTTTTTTTTTTTTTTTAAATAAAGCATTATTTTCAAGAGTAGGCATAAGGAATTTCTCTTCTTTTTTTTCTGTTTGGCATAAATAATTACACCAAGGGTTGTGCAGAGAGATGCCGGAGGATGGCGCAGTGCATGCAGCAATGTGCCCACCACCACCGGAGCAGCCCAACTTAATGAAACTTTTATGACCTGGGCTGCCCTGCAGACCCCTCAAGGCAAAAGTCTGGCAGCAGCTGATTTAGCATAACTTTGCACAAACTCCTTTACCCTTAGGAAAACTTCTCCTGGAAGAGAAACAGTGTCAAATTTCCCGGGGCAGATTTACCTTAAGGCAAAGGATTATATATTGTAGCTTCTTTGCTTTTCCTCATGGAGGGGGAAGAGCTAGGACCTTCTTTGTATTTCTGTGACCCACACTGCTCATGATAGCCAATGGTATTGAAAGAGCTTCCTAAAATTTGCCCACAGTACAGATCTCTTCCCTAGAAAATTGCAGGATGCTCAGACTGTTCAGCACTTTTGTGACCATTCCATGGTAACTAGGTCACATTTGCTGTAGATCTGGATGGTTGGACCTACCTTGACTTCTAAGGAAGCATTCTGTTTTATGGCAGTGAGGAATTGGAATTCGTATGCTTGTACTGACAGCCTGATGGTATATTTGGGGAATATAACGAGACCTAAGTGTAACTTACCTAGACATTGTTACAGGATTTATCATTACAGAAAAGGTAATGTGTAGAAATTGATGTGTCAGCTGGCATAAGAAACCTATCTAATAGAGAACAAGAGCAAAACAGTTTATTAGACTGCTGTATACAAAGGTATTCACAGTGTAGGCTAGGAAAACCCTCATGGCAAGTTATTACAGAATACCCCATGGGCTGTAAATCCACAGCTATCCGCACACTAACTTCCTCATCCATCCACATGAGCCCATTCTGTGTGCCACTGATTTTAGAGCAGAACTCCCCAATGAATTTCAGAAACATAAAAATCAATCCCCTGATTTCCCCTCTTTGGAGACTATTCTCTGGATAAGAAGGTATATATCTATGCTTTATCCTTATTTATATTTTAGCTTAGTGTGGTATAAACCATGCTCTGTCCAGGGATCGCTAAGCACTTTACAATCTTCAGTTAATAAAGTCTCAAAACACAGGTAAATAGTCATATACTAAAAAAAACCTTGCTTTGTGATTACTCAAAACAATCTTAAGATGAGATAATAACCTTGTGTCCTTCATTTTCCTCTGAATTCTAACTTTCAGAGTAGCATTAAAGATGCATATTAAATATTCAAATACTCCATCTTTATTATTTTTTTAACTGAATGAGGGCCAAAAGAGGTGAATTGTGAACTAAGAACATGCACATGAGATTCACAGAAGGTCAGCTACCTTGCAACAACTTATTCTTATGCCTTACCTCAACTCAGTGGGACTCACTGTTTCTATCTGATAAGTCAAGGAAATGGCAGAAGCTCATACATGATACATACATTTCCAGGTCTCTCATATCATTGCCATTTTTTCAGTTAATAGAAAAACAAAAGCAAAAAGCAAGCACCCTGCTCTTAGTGAATTTCATTCTGAGTAGCAGTAATACAGTCTGGGGGTCTTCTTTTAAAGCAAGGAGTCCGGATACAATAAAACATCACTGCATCCAGGCACATAGCAGTGTCCAAGTTCCTCCTGATTTATACCCCCCCTAAACTTACACCAGCTGAATATCTCTATGAGGTAAACTACTGAGTTGATATTGGCTTTGCCTTTCACCTGGTACTTATATTGAAAGGAAGTAGATGACTTACATTTAACTTCCCCTTTCACCTGTTGAAACTAGGAATTCCTCCTACTACCACATCAGTTTGGTTGTGCTGTAATGGTTAAGCCACCAAACAGATTTTATTTTACTTTATTATTTTTTTCTGTGAAATAATGCTGGATATAGCAAGTGAAACGTGAAACGTCTATACCTTTGGGTGTAGTAGTCTGGTCGAGGCTGGATTTCCCATTCTGATTTGGTTACTGGGATGTGCTGTCAGGCCCTGAAATTTAGATGCAGCCGTGTTCTTCTATCACTCCTTACCATATTCACCTTGCAAATTATTTTATGTGCCCCCCCCACATCTCTTAAACACTAATAGGCTTCACTGACTGCTGATTTAGTTTGTAGATGTGCAAAAGAACAGAAAAAGTAAAAGTACAATGCTCAGTTGAGTACTCTGATTGTACAGTTATATTAAGACATTAGATTTTTCTAATTATAATATATAATAATGATTTTATTAAGAGATTAGATTTTCTTACCCTACACAAGATTTTCATTGTTTAAATGAAAAAATGACGCAATCATAAAATTCATAGTGTTTATTACACTCCTAGCATTATTTAGTAATTGGAATGGCTTTCTTCCCTCTTTAACACTGTTGTTCATTTACCATGAGCAGACAACTTTCAGTGTTTCTCCTGTTTTTACTTTTCCCTTTTTTCCCCCTAAATTTTCCTAATGGTGTTGGCATAAACGTGCCTTTTCTTTAACTAGCTCTTCTGGGACCAAAACCAGTGAAAATAAAGAAATTCTGACTGAAGGAACCATAAAAATCATGTTTGTGCTAAGGTAACATGTAATGCTCCAGAGCTGCTTCAGAGATCATCAGGGCCATTGATTTGCATGCATTTCTCATGGAATTCATTTAGATGGGTCTTTATTGAAGATTTAGTCTTGACTCTTGCTTGGATAGTGATCCTCACTAACTTTATTAATGTGCAGATAAGACACTTTGAATTTGCTTTCTTTAAGAATCTATAGGCTGGTTCTTAAATGATTTCAGATTGCCACATAATTTATACTAATGTATAGGTAGATACCTAAAGTCTTAGACAGCTTTTGGGTTCTTTGCAATAGTTTCTCTGAAGATATCCTGTTGTTTAAATGGGGAAGTTGATGGTCCTGCCTGTGGCAGGGGATTTGGAGATTCATGATCCTTGAGGTCCCTTCCAACCCGGGCCATTTTGTGATTCTATTTGATCAGAAGACACATAGAATAGCTACAAACTGAAGATCCAGGAGTTCTTCTGTTATATCTCTTAACACATAAAAACAAGTTGAGTAAATTTTAGTATGTTTACAGTCAGGCTGACAATTTCTAATTTGGATAAATCTAAGATGGTACAACTGTGAATTTACTCTTCCTAGGCAGTGATTCTTCCTATTCATCTATCCACTACGAAATAAGGAAAAAATTTCCCTGCGAAAATGGAGCTCATCTCCAAGAGAATAAAGAAGGAATTTTTCATGGAGATGGGCAGACACAGGATTTTACTTTATACAGTCTCAATCTCAAATTAGTTGCTGGAGTTAGAGACTGTAAGATTTACAGAGCTGTAAGTGGCAACCACTGGAATGGGCTATCAGATGTAAAACCATTAATTAAGTGGTAATGGGTACATAGGAATTCTGGTATTATGAAGGTAACATTACTAAAGCTAATGGAAATTCTATCAGGTAGAGTTGAATTTCTGATATGTCAGAGACTGCGTGCTCTTGTTTCAGATTCTGCAGTGAGGCAATGGGTTACATTTTTAAGTTTGAATCTGCCATCTGTGATAGAAATGAGTAAAGTTTTGACAATATTAGTAATTAGATCAAGAATAAATCTTGCAGAATTTTGCCACCACAATTAGTTTTCTATTACACATCTTTTCTTTCTACTTTCAGAGATATGGGAACAAACAAACTGTGACACAGTTCACAGATCTGAATGAAAACACATCCCTACAGACTTCTTCCATAACCTCCATCCCCAGTCTTTTTCATTTACTTACATGCATATTTAAGCAATGGCCCTTCCCTCTCCCTTATCGTCATTTTTCCCAAAAGAACTCCATTATCTTCAGGTTACCTCCCTTTATAGCCTCATTAGGAATCTTTGCAGAATCAATTAAGAATGGAATTCATCACTTTGGTTTGATTCTAGGCTAATGAGGTCTAAATCCCCAGGGCCATTTTTGTTGTTGATAGCTGATCAGTTTATTTACTCACTTAACTTTGTAATATACAATATATTTTTTGTAAGAAGTATGAGAGGCATGTTCATAATACACAGTTTTGGACATCCTAGCTTATTCATTGTCTCTCCAAGGTGTTTATGCTGGTTTTCAATAGCTTAGTTTTGCTGACAGTATGCAGCTTCTTTTTGTTGCTGACATTTTAGACCATCATATGCAGGCTTTCTGCCTCTAAGAGGAGGATTTTGCTGTGAATAAAGTATTTCTGTGGCTTTCTCTCCTATGAACTTCAGCTTATAAAAAGCATCTGTAAATTGTTCATAATAACTGCCATTCCAGAACTGCAAACTCAGTGATGAATGGAGGAGGGGAACAGATTTAAAGAGGACAATGCAGCAACTACTTCCTACCCTCCAGTGGGATGTGGTGTAGATGAATGACACCCAAGGAAGTAGTGGAGTCACCAGTCCCAGAGGTACTCAAGAAATGTGTAGATGGGGAGCTGAACAGCATGGCTTAAAGGGCAATATTGGTAGTAGGTGGAAAGTTGGACTGGAGGATCTTAGAGGTTTTTTCCAACCTTTTTGATTCTATGGTTCTAGATGAAATAAAATAGGACTCTCTTAACCCTCTTTGGCCCATGACTCCCTTCCTCCCCTGCTTTCTGAGGCATGTTGCATGAATAAGATTTACACAGGCTGTAGTACATAGACGCTGGGGATTGACACCTATGAAAAAACTTTTAAAAGTACTTTGCTCACATGGCCATTTTTTTGGAAAGGCTACTTATCTGAGACAGTGTGAGCATCTACATTTGCAGGATGAGAGAAGAGTGAGCACTGGGGCTGTATAAGAAAGTTTCTTTACCATCTGTACCTTGTACATTCCTCAGGCTCAGTGGACCTTAGAAATATTCACAAGGATTTATTTGTCTTGTATTTGTTCCATTTTGTTTCTCCATGGGTTATTTGATTTTAATTAAAGAGATATGTTGGTATTAAGAAGCTCCAGTGTGCACAGTCAGTCAGAGCAACCGTAAAAGCACATCATAGTAATGTCATTTGATTGTGCTGGTACTAGAATTGGCTGATAAAGAAGTCACCAGGGTTATTTCCTTGCTTCTTGTCACTGAAAGTAAGAAAAAATATCTGTTTCAACTTTCAACAGAAGGCAGTTTTGATGCCCTTCTTAGTAATGCTAAAAGGAAATAACTGGTCAAAGATCTTTAGAAGATATTATCTTCTTTACTTCATCTGAACTAGTGGAAATCATAGCTTTGCTGAAGATATTTGAATTTCTTTACAGTAGGAGTCTAGATGTGAGTTCTATTCATTTGTAATCATTACAATGTGACTTCAAATGCCCAGAGGTCTTTTTTGAGATCTCAGCCTAGCATAAGTTGCTGAATATCTTCTCAGAATTTCAACAGCAGTAAAACATTTTTATTTAGCACTTTTTTTTACAAGGATCTCAAAGCAAGTTATTCAGAAGTTTTGCATCACTACCTGTATTATAAAACATAAAAATTAAGATGCAGAAAAATGATAAAGAATAGAGCCAGAAATAAGATTTCAGAGTAATCATCATGATATAATCATGGTGGGATACTCAAAGTAATTGACCAATTGAAAGGTCTAAATTTCTTTTTCTTGCTGCAATGCCATCAATCAAACATGAAAGAAGGGAACAAACAAACTACAATACTCCTGCATCTTTTTCGGCTTTCTGGCTATAATTTGCCTTCAGAATCAGTCAGGATTCGGTTCTCATGCACTACTAAGATGCTTCTGTGCTTGGAGTTCTGTGACCAAGTTGCCTATGTAAAACAATGAACACTAAGATACACAGAAATCCTTTTCCAAAGGAGGGGTTCTTTCTAACTCATTGCACTGTGGGAAATGGAAGTAGAAATAAGAATATTGACAAAAGTAGGAAATGTAAAATTAGACTCTAGAAACCAAACCAACATAAGTTGGAGTCTCAAAATGTTTTCTCATGACTTGCCAGTAGCTAATTTTTAATTTCTTTCAGTGTCTGCCATTTAAAACACTATCAGATAAAATGCCCTGTCTCCTTAAATTTCTCTTGTCTAAATTTGTTGATCAAGGACTTGCAGCTTGCTCTTCACTCTAGAAAGAAAATGTAAAGACAAAAAAATGGAAAAATAAGGTATGAGAGCATGCTACTTGTTGTTGGGAGCGGAACACCTACAGCTGTCAGGATCCACACTGATTAGCATTCCCACTGCACAAGGAAGCTTCCAATCTGGAGCTATCTTATCTGTGGTCTCCTCATTTTAGTCTCACTGTTTCATTTAACAGATGGTTTCTAGGCATGAAACATCACATTCCTTAAAGTAACATTAATACCTCCGTTCTGGGGGTGGTATGAAGTTTGTTCAGTTGGAATCATAGAATGGCTTGAGCTGGAAGGAACATCAAAGATCATCTAGTTCCAATCCCCCAATTATTTAATTCTCTATAATAAAAATATTGTTTTTTAGTGCATAAATTATTATTTTTTTTAATAACAGGAATCAGCAGCATAGCTTAGGCTACAAGCTTTTCTGACTCCTCAGCAGCTCATATAAAAGAGTCAAATGGGTATTTTTAACTGGGGAGAATACCCTGGAAGTCAAGTTGTCTGCCAGTGGTGTTGCTAGTGGTAACAAGCTCTTTTGCTTTGAGTAATCACTTATTAAAGTGAGGCATAAAATCAAAATCTTTGGTCCCATTTTGTAGAGAACTTCTTCCCCTGATGCACTCCCATATTTCTTTTAAGGATCCTCTTGTGGGACTCTTATGAGAATAACTGAAAGAATTCACAAGCTTTTGGCTTGATATTAAAAGCAAATGTGAACTTCTCTGTATATAAGAAAGATGGTGCCATGCAGTTTATATGCTTACGTCTCCTGGACTGTTAGTCTCTCAAACTCAGACATTAGTTTTTCCTGTACTTCCAAAGTCCTTGGTAAGTGGCTTTGATTAAAACTAAAACTCATGGAAATGTGCTGTAGAATGAGCGTTTGGCACCACAGAAATAGATACCAATTTTCAGAAATCTCTTCTAAAAAATTCCCCTTTACCCTGGTAGGACCAAATCTTAGTAAGAAAATCAGTTTTGGGGAATAGATGTGGTGGTCATATTGCATACATTTCTGCAGTTAATGCACTCTCATTGAGAACTTTGAAACCTGAGGGTGATGAAAGTCATTTATAGAAAAATTTATTTGACCTTCGTTGCTCTAACACCACGTACATACAGAACCGAGGTGCCTGTTTTTCATTACATTGACATTTGTGAATCATGTGCAGGCTATTTCCGTTTACATTAACTTTTATAAATTACCAGTGCAGTTTACACATGTACAGACCAGATTTATGCAGAAAAAACGTGTTTATGGTCATGTTCACTTTATCATTTCCCAAAAGTTAACAGGAAGTATTTGGCTGGTTTATGAGATCCTATATAAATGCTGATGCAAAGGCTGACAACGTGTGAGTACTGATATTACTTTTATATATATATATGGCTATTGTTAAATTAACAACCTTTTTATTTATAATACTATTATAAGACTGATATGTTTATATCCATACTGTCAACAATAACCTTCCTGCTTTTATTTTAGTCTCAGCTGGTAATGTTTATATTAGGCTTTTATGTCAATGTGTTTTCAACAGCATTAATGTCACACACAAAACAAATTAGGTCTGCAGTATAATTCATAACATTTTGATATGGATTTTGCAGCTGTCCCTTTACTGTTAACACAAGTGCAATTTACACCTTTTCTTTTCAGTGGAAGGCTTTTCTGGCATTTCAGAACCTCAACATCTGTCTCTCAAGTTACATTTGATGGAAGTCTAGCTTTCAGATTATAAAATGTCTGTGTTATCAGACTCCTCCAGGTTTACAAGAAATAGAAATCCCTTTGCTCTCTTCAAACATGCATGAGGAGGCAGTCACTTTATCATTTAGCTTACCTCTAGTCTAACACAGCAATAGCTTAAATATGTGACATCCTCTGCTGAAAAAGGACTGGAAATCTATTATTATTATTATTGGTATTTCAATAGAGTTAAGAAGAGCTAGCTAGTATTGTCTGTGTGACTGACTTTTGATTTGCTGTCCAGACTGAGAAAAGAGGAAATTTGAAGCAAATGAGAAAAATATGAACGAGGTATCTCTATGAGACAATTACCAATTATCCAACAATGATTTAAAAAAAAAAAAAAGCTTTCCTTAAAAAAAAAGAGAAAAAAAAAAAAGCAATGTCAAACTAAACCAAGAAAGATATTCAAGAAAAAAATAATGATTTTATAAGAAAGACAAGAAAAGTTAGTAAATGCTCACTGTCACTACTCCAATTTACACTGGAATGGCTTCAAAATATTTTTGCAAAAGTTAATTTATGTTTGTCCAACTCTTTTATCTAATCAAGAAACTCTTTTTTTTAATGGTGACCTGTTACAGACTTCTCAGGATGCATTTGATGCCTCTAAATAAGGCATGGGACCACTTGCCTGACTGTGTGACCTACCACTGAGTAGAGTCTCTATATACAGAACATAAACATTGAAATAATTGCTTTGCTGAAGACAACGGGAACTTTGCCAGTGATGTCAAGGGGGATAGGGTTTCAGCCAGACCATTGATGTAATGTAATTTGGCATCGCTCCATTGAAATCTGTGCAGCCACTTCAATATACATCAGCTAAGGATCATGCTAGTAAAATACTGTTATTAGTCAGCATAGTCACGTAGGTGTTTAGAAAAGGTTATGAGGAAAAGATACAGCAGATGATACCTGTAATTTTGATTCATGCACATACTCATAAGTCTGAAGGAAATTTGAATGTCTAAAGATTTGAATACACTTTAAACTAGAATGATACAAACGTTGCGCTGAGATTTGATAGAGCTATGCTGACCCTGAAAGCTTAGACCAGTGCAGAACAAAAAGCCAATGAAAACAAAATCATTTAAAAACTCTTTATCACTAGAGCTTCTTTCCCTTCTACTCCCTTCTCTTCTCTTCCCTTTCCTTTCCACCTGTCTTTGTTTTCCTTTTCTTCTTCCTCAAAGGGTATCAAAGGTATCAAAGAGTAATACATAAAGAGGGAGCATAATAATATAGAGAATAAATATACCTGGTGCTTTACAAACAGCTGACTACATGGAGGCTATTTTAGTATGTTACGGAAAACTAAGCATCTTAGTTTTCAATATTTAGCAGGGGATCTAAGGATATGGACAAAATAAGATTCCATTAGTCGATACTTGCAAAATGCAAAGTGGTAGTTTCACACAGGGAGAGGCTGATGAGAACAAAAGGATTTCAGATGAAGTGGAACATACGGCTGCAAAACAGATTTCTATAATGAATTCTGAGGGGCACATCTGTTATTATCTATGTGATATAAAATTGTTCTTTTTGTCTTCTTTCACTTGGTTGCACAAGATGCAATCACATCAAACAGGCACGTTCAATAAAACTATGATCTGACTGATTAAAATGAACAGCAATCTGTTTTCCTCTGACAGTCACACAGCAACTTGAATAACAAGAGCTGTGAACATGGAATTGAAGAGCCACTTGGAATTTGTATTAATGTTTGGGAGTGCTGTTAAGGCATTTGACCAAGTCTGTCCTGCCAATGAAACAGCAACATTTTATCATTAAATCAGCTAAGCTACAAGTCATTTGTGAGACATGTTTTACAGCATAATGCTATCACTTCCAAAAGCACTTTTTCCTGAGCCACTTCACTGCTTTTCTTTGCAGCATAAATACTAACAAGAGGAAGCATTCTTGGAAGGGCATGGTCATCCATGAGCAAGACTGGGGGAAGTCTCCATTCCCAGCAGAAGGAAAAAGGTTTGGGAAGCCCGAGGCAATGACTCCTGGGAGAGTCATTTCACCTGTCTTCTGCATGAAACTTAACCTTTCTGTTCCTTTTCCTATCTGGTTGAGTCTGGAAAGAAAGCCATTCCTCTCCAGAGAAAAAAAAAATATTTGTTCAGACATATCTGTGGTGAGAGATGAAATTTCCATTTGAGATATTTCCTCCTGAAAAGGATTAAATCTACTCAAATCTGTGATTGTTTCATCTTCCTACAAAATTCACCCTAACTGATTAGCACTGTTGAAAGATTGTGGTTTTCTGTCTTGGAACAGGTAGTCTTAAACTTTTTCATTGTTAAGCATGATAAAGTCTAACATAGCAACCAAGTGGTCATATAAATCTACCTGCTTCGATGCTAATGTGAAATAAATGACATTTCTATTGATTCCAGTATTCAATTTCATAAATTGGCAAATTTGAAGTTAAATTTGTTGTGTACTCCACATAGTACTGTTTCTTAAAGTGTCTTAAACTGAGAAAGAGCTGTCAGAGGGCTTCAGAAAACTTCTAAATAAGTACAGTAGGTAGATACTTCTGCCTGCAGTTTTCTTGTGGTTTTGAACATCTATATTAGCTTGCACCATACATTACAATATGGAATTAAAGTAAAATGGATGAAGTAGAGTGTAATTAGTTAATTAAAAAATAACTTCAGTTCTGTATTAGGACCCAAAGCAAAGAGGAAAAAATTTCAGATCAGATGTTTAAAACGTGAGCAGTATACCATCCACAGATCTCATAATCAATTTATATGTAAGTTACTGTTTTCCTTTTGGTAGATTTTAACCTTCTATTGGGAAAACAACAACAAAAACAAAGAAAACAGAAGAATAACCTAAATGCAAGATATCTGTGTGAGGTATAGTCTTATTTGACTGATAGCTATTAACAGTGGGTCCGAAGAAAATATCTTCCTCATGTAAATATGTACACGGTCAAGTTCAAAACTTGTGGACTATAGGAAAACTTTCTCTGTCACTTCAGGGATCATTTTACGGTGGGTTTAACCTTCTTACCAAGACAAATAATACTGTCTCTGCTCCCTCCAGACCCCAAAACCGGGATTGTTGGAAAGGAAACCCATAACTCTAGAAGAGGAACCTGTTTGACACATAGTCCCTTAGTAGATGCATCCAGGAAAGGATCCCGATGGACCTTTCTTCTGATGCTGGATAGACCTTTTATTTCTAACATGGGAATAGTATTTTAAAATAACTTCATTTCTCTCTACACCTTGAACCCAGGATGCCCTCAGTTAAGCTTTGAAGAGAAGACAACCTCAGAAGAACAGATCTCCCTCCTTATTTGCCTTTCACATGACTATTTTAGGCTGTTATTTCAGCTTGACAGAGGAAAAATTGTTTAGTTACATTTCATATGGTCAAATTCCCCTGGTTTCTTATTTCTCCCTACATTCTTTTGACAGAAACTTCAAGGATGTGCAAATAGCTTGGCAAGTGTCATCAAGATCCGTGTAAAAACTGTCATGGTACATTGAGGGACCTCTGGAGTTTCTTGTTGGTTGGCATAATTAGATTATGAATGAGTCAATTGTCAGGGAAATTTAGAAAAGTTTCTGTGATGGCTTCTCATCATGACAAGCCTTTCATGAAAAATAAGCAATACAAGTTTCTCAGGAATAAGAGGAGTAAAGAGGAAAGCTACAAGTGAATTATTTATATCCATCAAGGATTTTGTTTGTAAGATTATTTTTAAAATGACACTGTCCTGTAATAAGAAAGGAATCTACTTAATAGCCCTTGCAGACAGGACAAGGTGAAACAAGTAAAGAGTCTTTGTTCTCTGTAATTTAGTATAGATCATAATAAAATAAAATTGGCCAACATGATTAAGTCCACTGACTTCATATGGGTTAAAATTGGAGTTTCTACATGTGTAGCACTTAATTTCAGCATCACACCTCTTCAGCAGATCGATTAATCACTGGATATGTCATTTTGTTCAACTTGCACTTTGCCTGAAAACTCATGGAGAACTTTGTTTTCTGCTTTAGCTGTTAAACTGAAGCATCCAAGCAAACTTCTCTGAGTTTGTCACTTCCAAATTCAGAATTTAGGTCCAGACGGTGTGCCTGACTCATCTGATGTCACTTGTGACTACATTTGAATTAGCTAAATCAAGGATAGCGTAGAGTCATTTTGACATGTTGGATTTCTCAGTGGAAAACTCATGCTCCAGTTTGGTGTTATTTCTTTGTTGAAATTTTATTACTGTCTTGCTTTTCCCAACACTGATTTCTGCTATCTGATTTACTAGTTTTCCTTGATTAGTAACGGTGGGATTTAGAGACATATTTATGTATAAACAGCTCTTTGATGGGGGACCAAACCGCTCTCCAGAACTATGAAATCTCAACACAGAAAGCATTATCATACTTTAGGCTTCTCCATAAATAGAACTCTAAATACTTAGTACTTTTCTTTGGAAGATTTCAAAACATTTTACGAGAGAAGATAAGTATATTTATAGTGCAAACGTATATATAGTTAGAAAAGACATCAGATTGGGAGACATAAAAACTAAATATAAACCTCATTTAGAGGCTTAGGAGGAGAATGTTATGTTGCTGATAGAGTTATGTTCACTTCTCTGTGTTATTTTTTAGGTCAAGAGTTAACTGCCACTTTTCTACATTTGGTAGTTAAATAGCAATGCCAGTCCTGGTTTATTTGTTTTTTTGGTGTGTCTTGTTTCTGCTGAATTTTCAACCGGTTGACCTAATATAAGCAATGGGTGATTGTGGCCTCTTGAATAGCACGAGTAGTCCCAGCTGCTTGTATAAATTAAATGATTCTACGTAGGCCATAAAATGGTATGTTCTAGACAAATAATAATATACTCTGAACAGTCTGAGTCAAGACTTGAAAGATATAAAGTCAATAGGAAAAAGGAATATATTTTTATTAGCGCCTCAACTTTTAGGTCTTCAAATTAGGAGTCTTTAAAGCCAGCATTGTCAAAGTCCAGTGTGATAGTCAGTTCTGCAAAATGAGATTGTTGCAGAAAATATCCATTTAAATATTAATTGCACTCTCATCCATACTACCCCTCATACTTAGAAATTAATTCTTGCTAATGATGATAAATATCAGCTTTGACTTTTGAACCTCTTTGGTCTGTTTGGACAACCTTAATTAGCAATGACATTAAGTTAAAAAAAAATAAAAATAAGAAGAGCATCAAGCAAACAAAACAAAACATTTTGGAAAGAAATAAGACAGGGAAGATTGTTTTTGCAGTCTCATGCATACCTTGTAATAACGATAATTTAAAATATTGAAGTGCATGGTCATCATGGTTTTTAAATGAAAGCTTTCCTCTCAAAATAGAGCGCTCTCAGGTAATAGTTTTCACTGGCTCTGCTAGTGACATGTAATTTGGATGCTAATCAGAACAGAATGTGTCAATACACTTCTAGACAATTCTTATTTTAAACCTTTTCCTTGCAATCAGGCAGCTGGAATATTCGTTAAAAAGTTTTAATTTCTATTCATTTCTTTCCATTCCATTAGCTTTTCTACTGCTGTGATGATTGTGGCTGTGAGGCATGAGTATTACCTGAACTTTCTATGACCTAATCAAGCTCAGGTAAAGATAAAAAAAAAGAAAAAAAGGGCCTAATTTTTCTTCCTTTGTGCTTTTAGAATTGAAATGATATTTTCAAGGTAAAGGGGTCATCATCTCTCTTGTGCCAGCTATGCTTTTCTTTCTCATTCAGATTGTGAACATATTGTGAAAACTGAGCAAAACCAGACACATTAAAGATATAAGCTTAGTCTTTACTTTCTAATCAGATAATAGTTATTTGTGTACAGCACTTAGAAATCAGAGTCATCATTCATAGTTCTATTGTATAAATGTGTCCAAAGGTAAAGAACAAAGAAAAGTCCTTGCCACAGAAAGCAGTTCCACTCTGTATTGGATTCAAGGGGATAGAAACTACAACAGCTGGCACTTCATAGCCACTAGTTTCAGTAGATTATTATTGGCAGTAGTTACCAAAAAGTAAAGCTTTCTTCACATCTCTAAGATTCTCCTTCTGAGGGAAATGGGTTTTGTGGCTATGATAGCGGTAACATCTCTATTGAAGCAATCTTTGTTAGTGATTAGATGAGTAGATATTGGAATAAAAGCTTTTGTATGTTTGTTTTTAACCAAGAAAGATACAAGACAAAGAGGAGAACTATCAGCATTTGTCCAGGATTTGTTTTACACCAATTACACAAAAAATTTGAAGGATTACTTCTGAGGAAGGCCTTCTCTATAATTAGACTTGTCAAATTTCATGTAATCTATTGGACACCTAACTGGGCACGTGTTAGCCTGCGTTTCACAGTCTATGGGATGTTGCAGCTCTGGGAGGATACATCTCTTATACAAAACTATGGCAGGTTTAATGCTATGACCTGCTGTACCCGACAGCCTGGTGGTAGGAGCTCTGGCTGGGCAGCAGAGTGAAAGGTGGACTGCGCTTCTTTGAGTCTAACACAGACTCTCATGGACAAAATACGGTGATGTACCAAGACAAATGTATGTGATAAGCAACCTGACTTCTTTGAAGAAGAAAGAAATAAAAAGATTAATCCAAATCATGCACATCAGATGCTATCATATCTTTCTGCTTTCCTATTGTTCTATCCTCCTGCTCCCTCACAGCAAGGAATCTATTTCTATTAGCTGGGGCCTAGCCAAACTCATACTTGTATTTGAGCAATTGGATCTACTTCAGATAAATCTCACTAATGCTGATTTAATTTTAATTATATCAATCTTGTGTTCCTTTTTAGTTATATTCCTTTTATCTATCTTATATTTATTTTCTTTTATTGTTTATTTCAGTTATAGCCCAGTGGAGGAGAACTTTTCTGAAATTAGAAACTTCAACTTTTCTGATATACTGAATGTTTGCCACTTTGTGGAGGCTGTATGTTCTGATCACTTAGTTTGAAAAACCAATGAACAAACATAAGTACCCCTTTAGATTTTTAATCCTAAGGGGAATATTCACACCCTTTATTTCAGCTAGTTAGGGATCTGAATTAGATGACACTCAAAATTTCAAAGTCTGCAATTCTCAGTGAATCAGTGATTTTAGATTTTCATTTCTTGAGGGTAAAACACAACTTACAGTAGCCAGAGCCTTTGCACACTTGTTTTCTAATCTACTTTCCACTGCACTGTGTTAGCCCAAAGTAAGTAGAAAAAGATTTTCCATGAGGTTGCAATTTAATAATACAAACAGCTTTGCCCTGCACTTACACTGCATTTCAATAACACAGAAGAGCCTATATTTTACTACTTAGATGTATTAATCATGATGGAAGATGCAAAAGAGAAAACCAGTTTATGTTGTAAAAAAACTGCTAGATCTTTAGGGTTTTTTTCTAGGGCAAAAATATAGCTTCACAGGTACTCTGTAGGGATTCACTCTAGGCTGGCAGTGTAGGACTTTGGTCCCCAGCAAAAGACTGCACCTGACTAAAGAGATGAACCTGAACCAATAGCAGACACATAGAGTATTACACATGAGATATTGAGCTCAGGCTGCAAATAACAAGGTTGAAAGTGCTGTTACATGAACAAAAGCTGAAAGCTGATGAACCTCTGCAATCCAGCCCTTGGATTTTGCTCAGTTTCCTAGGACTGTGGCCTGCATTTTCTGCAATATACCTATGTACATCTGTGCTCAAAAGGATAATGGTTGAATGGATTGAGCTGGTTGGAACTTGATAGATATCTGGAAGTTGCTCACAGCCTCATCCCACAACACTTGCTAAGATGCTGTATTGAATTTTCAGCACTGAAAAGTTGCCACTTTTCACTCTTTGTGGTACTACTCCCAAGGCTTTGTTCAAGAAGAACAATGGATATTTGAATGCGAAGATGAAAGGGAATAGAGAGGCTGTGATTTACACACTAAGACCAGTCCTGCATTTTCCAGATGTTGGGATCTGGAAGATTTTTCAAGGAGGAAACTGGACTTTGAGACACTGTTGAGGAGAATTCTAATGCAATTCAAATTAGTTTCTGTTAAGTCCACAGCAAAGACCCACTAGTTAAAATGTTGGAATTCTGCCTGCACACTCTTTCACTGAATAAATCCTGGGGTAGTCTGTTCCAAACAAGTAACTAATCTTAGGATAATTTAGCTGCTTGAGAGCGCTAAACTAATTCCCATTTATTCTCATTAGTTTCCTATGCTCTCCTGCCCACTTCATCCAGGCTAGAATCCAGCTGACAAGTGCTCAGAGGGGCTGGAGGTGGTATCCGGGTTGGATGACAGTTGCTAAAAACTCATTTATTTTCCAGACAGTAACATTTATTTAATTTACATTTTAATAGAGTGTTATTTCAAATATTAATCAACCTACCTGCTACCTCCAAGCATCTCTCATTCTAGGCACAAAATAAAGAAAAATATTTGCTGTCACTCAAGCTCAGACTGAAATCAAAGTTTGGCAAAACACTTAAGCGTGTACTTAACTTTCTGTATGAACATAATTTCATTTCATATTAGAAACAGACTATTGAGTTTGACTCTGCTAATTTTTTTTAATATTTCAATCATATTATCCCCTTCAGTCCTCTCATAAACTACTGATTTAGCACATTAACAATATTAATAATTTTCATAGAAGTGGTTTCCCCGCTATTTAAAAAAAAATCCTCTTTTTTTTAATAACAAAGGCTTTTTTTTTTTTACTTTATAGAATAATGAATTCTGTATACAAAATACTGAAAGCAGCTAACTTTTCATTTTGAAAACTATTTTATAATGTATGAAAATGTTTTTTAATGTATGGAAAACTGGTATTTTTAGAAGAAATCCTCACCCCATAATGTTGTGCCTTTAGGATAACAAAATTTCTCTTAAAAGAAGGTTATTTTCTTATGGACTAATCAGATACTGACAACTATTAATTTTACTGCAGCTCTCATATTTCTTATATATTTTTCTGAGACACAAGCAATGGCAAAAGACAACATATCTGTCCCTGTAAGACAAATGAGAACAGAAGGAGGGAATTATAAAATAAGCTGATTTGACAGATTGTCTGGAGAAGAGTAAGAAGGGAAAGCACCTGAATGATTTTCTTGAGCCCTCTTTTCCACCAGGGAACTTGTTAATTTCTTCAATATTAACATTAAATTTCTCTTTCATTGTTTAAGTCTGTGTTTGTCATGTCAGGCTCAGGTTCCAGGGGGAAAAGGATTAATTGCACTTGGAAAGGTGACTGGTTGTTAATTGGCTACATTTTCTTGAGTGATTTCTTATAATATGACGGGGAAAAAAGAGAGTTGGTGAATGATGCACAGCAAGACATTGAATAAAGATGAAGAGAATCAGGAAGTTCTTTTTTTTTTTTTTTTTTTTTTTCCCTTCTGGGCAGACTTCTGTGGTCAGTGAACTGCTTGTGCCTTTCAAAGGTTCATCAGGCACCTGTAGTGTAACATTCCTGGCAGCTCATCGGACCGTATGAGACTTGTTAGTGCAAATTCAATTGTAAAAGAGAATACCATGGCTGGAGGAGGTGAAAAATAGGATATTCTTATATTACCAGTTGAAAAATACAAACCTCTGTGGAGCTAAAAGAAATGGAAATAATCAGATCATCTAGTTTGGGCAGGCGATATTGTAGGAGAAAACTAAACTATAAAATCGGTTTTGACTTTCAAGGAAAAATTCTTAACAGTACAACACATGATCCTTTCAACCAAGTAAAATACTATCATATACTGAACAGTTCCTAAGTAGTATTAGTCATCAGAAAAAAAAAATCAGAATCTACTATTATCAGTATCTTTACAGGAGAACATGCCTTTGTAACGCTAACACCACTATCATGAGGATTATCACGTATAGCCTTTCAATTTTTACTTCACAAATCAGACTAGCTGTTTCTCCAACCATACTGCGTAGTAAATAAAAAGACATAGCACTGTATTTCACTCCCTGGGGTTTCTACCAGCAAAACCATTTCTGTGTGATACAGAGCTGAAGGTGAGGTTGAGGACCTCTTCACGGACAGACTATTTTCATGTTAAAGCATTGCTGAAACTTGAAGAGTATCTATCAATGATCTTCCTAAGTTCAGACTTCACAAATATATCTGGACAATGTAGAGACCTTGATAATAAGGATGAAATCTTAATGGGGGAAAAATAGAGAACTTGAGTCAGGATGAAAGCAATTTGCTTTGCTCTTGTAGGCCATTCAGATAAAGATGTGTTTTTCTGCTTGAATATATTGTATAGATCATATTACAGCTATATGGGAGCTTACTATTCCAAGCACCTGCCCTGAAGCACTGGCAGTTTAGGTAGATATACCTGCAAAGAGGAGTGTCTGATACCTTAAACCCTGTTTCCAGATGTGTCCAAGGAAGGAAGAACCAAAAATATCTTCCCTGCTGAACTTAGTGGAACAGCTCACCTGTACAAAACTGTCCAGAAAAACAGGAGACAGAGAAACTGACTCTCAAATGCATGAGAAATTAATGAACCACAATATTTGTTTACTTAGTTTATTTTGTAAGAATGAAATGTCTAGTGCTAGGGATCAGGGAACTAGTATCAGATAGGAAGACATTGGAGACCTTCATTGATAAGACTGTGTGACAGACAAGAAGATACATTAAACAGCTTATTCTGAGACTTAAATCTATATGCAACTGAAACGGCTACCACCACTTAGTCAGTAGAGCTAGAAAGAGAAATCAGCTTAACTGATTTCCAGTTTGGAATCTCCACATCACGATTCCTGCTTCAGATCCAACAGTCCTGGGGAAAACAGATAGCATGAAAGTACGCTTCCTGCATAAATTTTGCGGTAAAGTATGCATTTCTGAAACAGTAGCTGAAAATGTGTAATAACTATTTCCCTTTCTCTGACCTTAATCTCTGAAATTTCCTCTTCAGATCTTAATGTGAATATAAATTACAAATTATTCAAAACTTTTCATGGAAAATGTCCAAAGCAGAACTATTGTCTGCCTATTTATTGCTTCCTTTTCTTATCATTGTAAAAATATTCTTAGTACAACTGAAAATTACCACAAAAACCATCATGATTTAAGTGAGGGTATAGAAGAGGTTTCATAGCTAGCTATGGCTATCATAAAAATGATTCTCTGTTGTTAAAGTTGATTCAGTCCTTTAATGTTTCCTCATAACTTGGTGCTTTAAAATGGTCTGTCTTAGGAACTTACAACAGATTTTCTCATTTAAACATGTTTTCTTCTCTGAATTTTGCAGAGCAGACATATTATTTCTACAATGCATCAGTCAATATGGGACTGTGTGTAACAGCAACTCTCTGAGACCATCATATGTAATTCTTTGTAACCACCAAGAACTCATCTAGACTCAGCGAAATGGAAAGAACATTGAACTGCATCTATATCAACCTTTATTGACCTGTCACTAAGGAAGCTTATCCAATACATGGCCTTTCAGCAATTATGCTAGCTGCCATTCAACTAGTATGAATATCCGTCCTTATATGTATAGATACAGATATAGATCACATAACTATACCTACTTTTGTGTCTACACTGTAACTACACTGAACTTAATAAGAGCGTGCCTAGAAAAGATTGTTAGCATAAAGAATGTTAGCATGGGTGTGAAAGATCATAAGATAAGCTGTCATGCAGAAAACCTTTAACAGTTCTGGGATATCCCTGCAAAACTGAGTGTGCTGGATGAGTAACTGCTGATATGGATAGTAACTCACAAATAAGAAAGGTACAGCTGTACGAAAATTTTGGAGCAAACTGAGTTTATTAGATTTGGTTATCAGGTTTTCTACACTTTTCCTTATTAATATTGTATTTTTAACTACTTACCAACCAGTAATTTAAAATAATAACAACAAAAGATAATACCTCATACACATAAGATTAATTAAACTACTTTAGTTGATGACACTGGGTAATGAGATAAATAGAAGTCACAGTCTTTTGCCTGTCTGTGAAGGCACTTAGCAGCTGTGAGGACCTGAGTGCTCCTCATGGGATTGCAAGGGTCTGGTGGAGCAAAGCACCTCATAGGATTGCACAAGGGATATCTGCCACAGGCAAAGCCCAGAGATCTAATGTGCCGTCTCATGCTTCGTTTACAAAGGCTATGGCTTGCACAGCAAATTTCCCTGTGGTCACGAGCTCGACTTTGCATTCCTTTAACCTAGTTTTTTGTTCTCTGATTAAGGAGATTATGTGTAATGCAGAGCTACAGGGCCTAGCCCAAAGAGACCAAAATCTTTATTAGAGGAACAGATCATGATGCAAAACACATTAACTTTGTCAGCTTAGACTGATGAGAACTGTTGGTGTCTCATGAGGTGAGAGATTTGGACTGCAATTAAGAAAAGCACAATTTTTGTGCATAGTCAGTGACTGTGAAAACATAAGGGAAAGAGGATGCATAATCCAGATTCTTTCCCCTTACTTCTATGAATGTACCAAACTTGTAGGATGACAACACCTTTGGCAGCAGTGTTGACATAGTCGTTATTTACCTTCCCACCCCTACTTGCTCACTCTTGCCTCTGCAATTGCCTACTTCGTTATGGTAGGGCAAAAAACTAATGTGATCAAGGGAAAATCTCTTCATGAAAAAAAAAAAAAGGCATTTGTATTTTGAGGTGGATGGGTTCCAGCAAAGGTGGAAAATTCTCATAGAATAATGCAGAAACACTGAAAGTGCATGAAGGGGAAGTATGCTTTTGTGGTGGCAGGAGCAGCTTGTAAGGGAATCTGGCTAATTTGTGAGTATAGACTACTTATGAGCAAACATTGTGTTCTGTAGATCCAGTATCATTATCTGCAGAAGAATTCAGTCCCCAGCACAGCCAAATATTCTAAGAACTACATGCCCTCATGGATGTCAAAATGTCATCGTTATCCATCCCAGAGACCCTAGATTTATGCTGGTTCAATTGTAATGTGTGCTTGGATGAAATCAGATGAAAATAAATAAGCGAGTAAGAACACGTCTGCACTAGACTGAAGCTCCGTCTTTTCTGCCACTCTCAGCAAGAAATGTTTAGAGAAGGAACATAAGAATCAAGCAGGTTCACAGCACGATCCCCCAATTTGTACCACTTCTAAGGACATCATAACCCCCAAATTTCATTTGTACCCTGTATGTATATTGTTCATGAACTTCTGTGATGTAGCTGCTCTTTGAATCCAGTTTGAACTTGTGCTTTAATTTTTTGTTTTAATTATAGATGATTAAATAATTAGATGTTTCCAGCTCCTGTTAGATTTGGAACAAAGAATTGATTTACCACTGCTTAACAGCTCCGTTCTATTTGTGATTTATAGTCATTCAGTACATTTTTCTCAGTCATTTTTACCTAACATTGCGGCTCCTGCTGTGTAACTTCCATACGGATACTGCTTCATATATCTAATCATCATCATTCTCTTCTGAATTGCTTTTAATTCCATTACTTTATTCAGAGTGGATGGGATGACCAGAATTGCTCTCAGTATTCATTCATGTTAAGGTATCCCATGGTTTTGAACGCTGTCACAACGATGTCTCTATTGCTATCCTCATAATCACTAACGCTCTTTTGATTCAATGCCTGCTAAGTAATGAGCAGATTTTTCATAGCACTGACTCCAGTGACTTTTAAAGTCCTTTGTTGAGCTAACTTGCACTTATACCTTTCCGTGTATTCTTACCATTGTTTTCCTTAGTGCACTGATCTGCATTTGTTCATACTGAATTTCATTTGGCATGTAAGTAGCCAGCTGTGTATTATTGTGAGATCCTTCTGCAGCATCTCATAGGCAAATCATTTTGATTAGAAAACTTTTCTCCTTCACTTTTTTTTTCCCCCATAACTTTCATGGTAACATGAAAGGGCCCAGATCTTCTTCTAAGGACTATCTGCTTATCCTTATTCTTCGCTTGTAAGATTTTGCACTATTAATTCACAGTGGGCTCCACTCTTGTGTTCCATGACAGCTTCTTTTCCTGAACAGCTTTTGTTGTTTATGTAAAAAGATTTTGGAAATTCTGATGCCCCACTATACCCTCTGGGCCACACAGATCCATAATCTTGTTCATGACTGACAAACTGGCAAGCACTCCTGAAGCATAACATCCATCTGTGAGAATCATTTGGATTTTTTCCTCAGTTTATCACATTTATTCAGCTGGCTATAAAAATCTATTCTTTGTGTCATTTCAATTAATTCACTCTGTATCCTTGTCCAGCTTAGGGGAGAGTAGCTCTTTCAGTCCCCATAGACTTCTGAAATTTATACCACATTTTTACTCTCTTGCTACTAAGGCTGCTTTAAATAGTATACAACATACTACAGATCATGTATTTAATTTGGAGCTTCTGCATGAATAGCATCTGGTCCCATGTATTTGTTACTATTTATTTCACTCTTTCAAAACCTTTTCGAATGGGACTTGAATTTGAAAGTTACTGAGACTCATGTCTTCTACAGGAAAGCGCAGGTGAGGGATCAGGCCTTAAATATCATGGAATTTCTTTTTATACCTCTTTTGCGCATTAGAAATAAATAGCAAACCAATCATCTAAGCATTTTCAAAAGTCTATATTTGAACCTTTGCATTTTCACTTTTTTTTTCCCCCCAGGGAGAAAGTGTTTAAGAAGATAGCTATGTATAGCACATAGTGTTTCTTATCCTGAATATGTTGCAACTAATTTAATTCCCTGCATCTTTTAGGATTTTTCCTTTTTTAATTTTAGTTTTATTTTAATTTATTACTCTTTCTTGTAGGGATCTTCTTGTGAGTGAACCAATTTCTTCAGTCTAATAAATTGTACCAGGCAATATGTGAGGTTATGACTTTCTCAATTGCCTTTCCCATGTCAGCTTGAGTATGATCAGCACGTTCAGAGCTGCAGCTCAGTGGTGGCTAAAGTCTCCCCTTCATTTGTAATTTTCCAAAAAGTCTTTGAAAGACTTCGTTTCCAGCTGCTAGTAGACATAGCTAAACTTGAAACCCACGTGCCTCAAGCCAGCCTCACCAGCACTAAATACTCAGAGCAAGCAGGGCAATGTCCTTGGAAGTGCTCCACCAAAAAGAAAGGAACAATGTCTAAAAAACGACGAACCACAAAGATACCCACCATCACAAAAAACAAAAGAAAACAACTGAAACCTCAAAAACCAAAAGTGGAAGATCAGGAAGCAGCTATTAAATACATAGCTGAGACAGAAATATATTCAGTTACTGTGGGACATCTAAGCAGCTCACTCACACACAATAGAAGACATCTGATGATCTCAGGCCAGTCATCCAGAGTAAGCCCGATTTTTCAGCCTGATTTATCTGGACCAGCACAGTTCCTGAATACATTTTGAAAATGCCTTCATTTGATATTTAGTTGTCATCATTCTTCCCACATAAGCCATCCACAGGTTGATCAATCTAGTCAGAAGCAGATCTTCTAGGGCTAGAAAACTCCCTTATGAGCTAAGCAATAGTTGTAGCACTTTTAAAACCCAGCTTTGCCAGTTTTTGCTGCCCCAGACAGCACTGTAAACATGAATCATCACAGTGCTTATCCAAGGCCCATCCAAGGATACCTAATTCTTTTTACAAACAACTCACTTGCAGGCTTGTAATGTACAGCACCCAAATGTACAACACCTGACTCTCCTCTTTCTTGACAATGGTTTCCCCAACTGTCATTATCTCCTAAGATCCTGAAAAGACACCAGGATTATAGATCCGATGCAATAAATTTGATAAAAGTTTTTTTTTTTTTTTTTTTTTTTAAATAAAGTTGGTGTGGCATTGGCACAGGTTGCCCAGGGAGGTGGTGGATGCTCCCATCCCTGAAGACACTCATGGTCAGGCTGGATGAAGCTCTTAGCACCTGATTGAGCTGTAGGTGTCCCTGCTGACTGCAGGGTGATTGGACTAGGTGGCCTTTGAGGGTCCCTTCCAACTCAAACAATTCTATGATTCAGGAAGCTTTAAGTTGCAACCACTGTTAAAGATTCATTTCAGTGGCAATACCTTGCACACTAGTATTCTAAATGTAACTGAAGAGAGTAAGCTTCAGTCCTCAGCTAGAAATGGAGACGTCACTTGTGACTGTCCAATTTTAACTTGCTTTTATTTCTAGCATCAGCTAGAAAACAACTCAGTTATAAAATCAAACAATTCCTAGTATGTTCAAGTTGAGAAACAAGACTTCACCTCTTAGAGGTCCAGTTTTTAATAGTGGTAACAGTTTGATGCTACAGTGATCTGGAAAACATCATAAGTATGATGCTCCTGCTGCAGAAAGCTGTCACCTGAAATGTATTAAACATTGGCAATCTGGAGTGGAAGAGCACAGTAAAATTAAAGAGTGAACTCATGCTGAAAGAATAATACCAGATTGAATTTGAGTGCCTACTCCAGATGAACATCAATGTGTTCCAAAAACAGTCAGACAAATTCCCACTGAGCTGGGATTGCACTCATGGGATAATATGCTAGAGGCTGATTCCATGCAGTGAAAACTTTGGGAACAGAAAATTTCTGTTTGGCTTTTACTTAATTCATTTTATTTTTAACACACCTGTGTTATTACTATTTTCTTTGTCTTGTTTATGCTGCATACTCAAATTCCTCCTGAATCTCCTCTCTGGTGTACCTTTGCTACAGGGTGAGCAAAGTTTATTGCTTGTATGATATTAGCTTTTCTAATCAGAGGTTGGTGTTATTACCTAATAGTTATTGCCACACATTACTGGCCAGATGTTGGAAATAATGGGCTGATAAAGCTGTTATAAATTTGAACAAGGTGACAATTTTAGGCTTTCACAGCACAAGATCAGCAGACCCATAAAGGAGCAGAACAATAATTTGAAAAGCCAACATAATAAGAACCCGGTAAACTCTGGAATAAATAACCAAGTGCAATACCCTCTTCAGCCTGATAACTGCACGGTCACACAAGGGATGTATGTGATATACATCCCAGTCAGGACCCAGAGACTTTGATCAACAAAATTGTGAGATTGCTTCAATGTCATTCTGAATTTGAGTTAATATATTTTTACCTCCTCACAGATGATGTATAATCAGACCTAGCACTAATACAATCTTGAGGCTTTGGGTTATCTACAAAGATGGACAGAATGGATTTTACTGGCCTTCAAGTTTCCATAGAGAATAATGTAGATTGTAGGTGGCATTTAACATGTGTAGCATATGTTCAGCATCTGGTTTTCAAGGTGTACTGAAGGTACTTGCACAGAGCAGCAACAAGGAAGAGAGGACATATATAGGTTTTAGTGTACTGAATAGAGCGTGCAATAGGGCAGCATCCCTCTGGAACAGAAAAGGACTAGTACTAAGGATGTACAGATTTTTCTATTTCTAAGAAAGTCAAGAGAAGCTTTGCTACTTGTTCAAAGGTAGTAGTATTTTCTGTGCTTGATTTTAACCCGTTTCAACTACATAAATGTCTGGAACAAATTCCTGTAGACACAGACTCCCATTCATTTAACTGAGCTCAGATCTAGTTCTACTGAGGGAAAGATTCAGGGTAACCCTCTGAGAAAGTACCAATACTCTTCTCAAGCTTTTTTTGTTTGGAAGTAAGGCTAATACTGTATTTACTTATTTAAATGAATTATTTCTTTTGTAATTAAAATATCCCTTGGAGAATGAACAGAGAATGAATATAAGTTTAATATGAACATTTATGAAATCTTTAGAGACACATATACTTCAATCTTCAAGTGCTCTTAGAACCTCAACCAAAAAAAATCTAATTATGATGTCCAATTTCATCTGACAATGTCTTTTTAAAATACAAGCTGATGGAATAAATGGAAATATCACTTTGTTAATTGAAACTTACAAGAATCTTTTCAGTGGAAAAATGCTTCCTATCCTGGTTGGTTGGCATACACAATGACTTAAAGTAGATGATTTTATTCATCAGTAGCTATCAAACATCAGTGTTGTAGGATTTTGTCTGTGGAAATGACGTCATTTTCCTGTTTCCTTACAGGGGTGTTTTCAGCAAAACACAATGGATTAGATACAAGAAAGACACTTAAAAGGGCTACACTCAGCAATGTGATGTACCTTGCATCAAATTTGCAGATCTGCAATGAAGCCATTAGCATTTATTTCTCAAAGCTGGAAGTCTTGTAAAATCTTAAAACAGGGAAAATAAAGCAGCATGATGCTAGATCACAACTGACAGTAGAAGGTCAATTCTAGTCACTTGTAGCCCCCTAGTAGAGATGCTTACTGTCTACTGACTTCTTTAGACAAGGACAGTAATATGTTACAGATCAGCTTGACTGATTTTCTTTCTATATAGTGTTATTTCTTTCAAGACAAGTGTTATTCTTAAAATCCGTAGTTGTTTAAAAAAAGAATTTACAATCCGTTTCTACTTTTAACAAAACATATCAATATTATTAGACTAGTGGTTTATGGAAATATCAGTTAGGAAAATAACTTCAAACCTTCTTGTTCTTGCTACAATTAACCATGTTTTTTTAAAGCCTCTGTTCAGAGACATCCCGTAAATGAAGATAATTCAGAATAGAAATACATTTCTTCATACTTTGCATCTGCATTTTGTGATTACTTAATTACAACAAACATTCCTAACAGGTATATTTTTGCTGCACATTGTTGTGTCAAGTTGCTATTATTTTTCAAGTTGGATTTCCATATTGCCTAGGTTACAATTCTGATTTCTGTTCTACAAAACTAGTTTTCCTTCCTTTGCCTTATTAATGTTACCAGTACTCACAATGAATTCATTTCTATGCACAGGCCTAAACAAAGTTTTTATTATCTGATAAAATAAGATTACGTTCACCTCTCCTCTAGGCTAATTAATTCTTCTTATTTAATATTCACATTTCACATTACTCAGTGCAAATGAGAGTAGTTCTCAAGCGAACAACTCTTCCATGAGCCAGAATGTGACTGGATCTATATACCCACAAATTCAGCGTAACACTTGTGCACTTCCTTATTTCCTCTCTCTTTTTTCTCCTTTCTATCATTCTGTAAGCTGATTTCTAGGGAAAAAAATAATTGTGAAGACTTTCATCTACTGAGGAAATATAGAGGTATAATTATACCACTGCAAATTACAACACCAGTATGAACCGCATGTGTTTATTCTGGGACAATGGTTCATTGTTCATGTTTGGTTTATTGTTCGTGTTTGGTTTATACTGTCGTGAAGATGGTATAATGCTGGAACAGGAAAAAAAATAGTTATGTTTATTCCATAACCAAATTAGCGTCTGTGCAGCTGCAGTGCTGATGTTGTTTCCCACGCAGTGGAGACCTGTTACATAGTGTCTCTTGTGACAGTGATGCTTACTGACCTAACCACCACATGTTCAGTGCTGCACATTAAACTTTTCAGAATATCTTCTTTACATATTACTTATTTTTTCCTTTAAGTTGCTTGGGCTAAAGTTCCCAAAGAGCATTCAACTGTCTTTGTCTTATTTCCAAAAGAGAACTTATTAGTTCTGTTGGAGTAAACACAAGTGAAAATTTTCAAGACCATCTTTCTGTCATTTGTGATTGTAAAAAGCTCATAGGGTATTGATCAACTACTGAGGTTGTGTGAAGTGTTATACACACACAAAGCCCCCTACATAAGAAAATCCATCTTTGAAAGGGAACGTTTCCTTCTCTGGTACGAATTATTCAGTATTTTCCCTTCCTATAACTCAGACACAAAGAGAATAACACTGGGAAAAAGCTCAATGTTACAATAAGAAATGTACAGTTACTAGTAAAAAAGGCTTTCCCTTTTCTTTCTGCAGAAACTGGGCAATGCTATCACAAAAGAGAAATTTGGCTAGAGATATAATGGATTTCTTTAGCTTATTGATTCTAGAAATTGACAAGTATCCATTAGCATCAATATAACTCTTATTCGTGGGGGAGACTGAAGAAAAACACAAAATAATTACATTATTAGGAAGCACTTCCCAAAATTGAAATCAATCAAAAATATTTCTTTTAGGAGTATTCATGGAATCATAGAATGGCTTAGGTTGGAAGGAACCTCAAGGATCATCAAGTTCCAACCCCTGCCACAAGCAGGGCCGCCAACCTCCGTATTTAATACTAGACCATGCTTCTCAGGGCCCTATCCATCCTGGCCTTGAACACCTCCACCTCCATGAACAGGGTAACCACAGCCTCTCTGGACAGCCTGTTCCAGCACCTCACCACTCTCTTGGTAAAGAGCATCCCCCTGATTCAATATATACTTTTTCCTCAAGTTTTCTCACGTAACTTAAGAGAAAAATCAGTTATGCCATTACTTCGTTTCTTGTAAATAGAAACAAATAGAATAAATAGAATTGGAATAGTAAAAATGAAGCCAGAATCTAAATAAAAGTCTTAAGATCTCTATCAGGCAAAGTGATTAAAAGTTATCTTTTTGCATTCGAGGGACTGACTTACCAGAAGAAAGTCAAAACAACACTGAGAAGTTACATCATTTTTACTGACACAGTATCAACAATCACCACCCACTTCACAACAGTACATCGTAACATGAAAACAGCTAGACTGCACAGAGTTCTACTGATCAACATGGATGTTCTTCTCATGAAGAAGCTAAACCGCTTCTAAGAAGCTCCTAGTGATACCAGGTAGAATAATTGCAGGCAGATCACTAATCATACACAGAAAAAAAAAAAAAAAGCAGAGCTCACACATTAGATGAAGGGACTCTCTGGAAGTACAGCATTCTTGCTCAAGAAGCGGCGTAGGCCCAAAAAATCCACTCCCTTCAGAAGCTGAGCCTTATGCAAATCCAGGGCAGCCCCACTCTGTGCCAGCTCCTTCCGGTCACATAGTGAGCACAGGTGCAAACAATGTACCTGCATTGCAGTTCCCGCCCACGCCCCCTACACCTGAACTGAGTTTTCACACTGGAGCTGAAGAAAGGTGATTCGTGTTTTTAGTACCTAGGTATGTTCTTGTTAAAATGAGCTCTGTATAGTTCTTTCTTTTCTTTTAGGTATTTATGTTAATGAATATTAAGCAAAAATCTTCTGGTGAGACAGGAAATGTGGCTGCATTCTAGAAAGATGGAGAACTATAAAAGGAAGGCCTCTGTGTGATCTGTTTCCTAGGAAAATCCAATCCTTAGCATTCTTGATGACTGCGGGGCGGGAAAGCTATCTATTTTTTTTTTTTTTTCAGGTTTCAGCACAGCTGTTGCAGTTTCCAGGGCTTTGCAACAGCTTCGTGTTGTTAATTTATGATCAGTCTGTCTCGTCTTCCAGTACTTTTAAAACAGGCTCAAATATTAGCAGCCTGAACACTTGAAAACAGACCTAAGCCATCAAAATTATTATGTTGTAATAATGTAGGGAGTTTTTTGAGTAAACACACGCTTATTTCTCTCTCAGTGTTAGGTTCCTTAAAATTTACCCTTTTGAGTATCTCTTTAGTATCCGAGGCAAGGAACTCTATTATTTTGTAAAGGTCTGCTGAAATTATCGAAGATTATCACCACTCTAAGAAGTTGAAGGCTTCTAAAGGAGCACATAAAAATCATATAACTGGCAATAAAATGGTGAGATTTGATAGCATCAGGTTTCAGGAGATCACCAGTAAGAAAAGACTGCTATAAAATCACTTCAAAGTGGTCTTATAAAATCCTAAATTAAGGGAAACTGGTCCTGATGTTCTCCAGGGATCCTTAAATGAAGTTTTCAATTCTCATGTGATTTGGCTGTGGCATTGAATCTGTGATCCACTTTCTACAACTGCCTTCCTTAGTCTGCTCTAAGTATTTAGCTAGATAGAGAGTATTCTCCCGTGAATTTACAGTGTCCTATGCCACTGACCCCAGTCTTATACTGAAAATTAAAGGGACATTCCTGGATGTTGTAAAATGATCATTGACTCTGTTGGCTATCTGAGGAATAATAAAAATACAGGCAAGAGATTGAGAAGGAAAACATGCAATTTGTGGAGTGGTTAGCATAATATTCTTGAGAATACTTAGGGAAAGAATTTCGAAGACAGATTTGGTAGGATGAGTTACCAAAGGTGTGCAGTGGGAAAGAATACAGATCTTTCATTATCCAGAAGAAATATAAGAAAAATAATTAAAAACAAAACAAAACAAATGCATACAGAAGTTGATATGGAGCTGGACCAAGAGGATATATCTAGATTTTAGTAAACTTATCAAGTTTAGATGATAAGCTGTGCAGTCATAGCCCTCTCTTATATTCAACCAGCTCTGCTGGACCGGGGAAAATTAAAGGTGCTATAGTATATGTAAAAGAGGGAAATTGAAGTTTTAAAAACAGAAGACAAATTGTACCATTATATCTGTCTGATAGGTGAAGTTCAGTCTGATATTTTCCACAGATTAAGAGCACCAAAAGGCATGTGGAACAATGGCTACTTCAGTCTGCACCCTAAAGAATAGACGGTGACTTCATCATGTGCCTCTACCATATGACTTCTGATTCTAGCAAAATCATAGAATCAATCGAATTGGAAGAGACCCTTGCAGACCATCTAGTCCAACTCCCCTGCAAAGAGCAGGGACACCTACAGCTCAATCAGGTTGCTGGTCCAGCCTGACCTTGAATGTTTCCATGGATGGAGCATCCACACCTCTCTGTCTCTCTGTTTGGTTTTACTGTTGTTTTTTTTTTTCCTTTTTTTTTCTTTTCTATTTTATTTATTTATTTATTTTTTCTAGTTGTCTGAAATGCTGTGGACTTTGTATGTCCCTTACTTCCTCTGTCTCTGAGGAAGACTCTGCAGTTCTGTGTGACTGAAGTAGAGCTATTAAGACCCCTCAGTACGGCTATCGGCCAGCATGGTTCAGCAGCAGCTTTATGTAGTGTACTAACACCATACAACTTGGCAAGTTTTAAGTGATTTTCCCTATAATAAGACTAAGTTAATAAAATTCTCTGTTTTATAATGCACTGATCAGTATCTTACATAATTTTTTCACAGTTAACTTTTTTTTAGGTGGAAAATATTAGTCTTGCCTACCAAGTTATAATCAGAATAAACAGTTTCATCTTTGTATGTAGAGATGAAACGGTTGCTGTCTTAGCAATCTCTGTCTAGAAGCTACAAAGCCGAAATGCTGGGCAATTGTGAAACATTTATGCCTTTCCTTGGAAGTACTAGTGGCCTTTCTGCTGGTAAGGCAGTGCTTTCAGCTGATGACAGCAATATTGTCAGATAGATCTCTATTTTTGTTTTTAAATAGAATAGAAGATGACAGAACTAATTTTAAAAAATCTGGAAAAATAAAAAAAGAGAACAATAAATTACTAAGTAAAGATTAGGTGTACTGAAAAGTAAACATATAACTTAGAAGACAAATGAATATCAGATGTTTTATTCCCAATAATTAACCAGCAGACTTCATGCTTTCTAGCAGTGGTTTGACTCTAATTTCTGGCATGAAGAAAACAGCACTGGAATTTGAGATGGAACACTAATGATTTGGGACAGGAAGGAGGTGGAAACGTGGATTAAAATATGTTTATCATCTTCCATAATGGGTGTAAATTCTTTAAATACTTTGCTAAAATTGTTATGGGAAAATGAAATGCATAGATTTTGCTCTTCAGATGCAGGCCACTGTTATGTCTCTGCTTCGTGATCTTCTCTGGTCTCTATTACATTAAGTCTCTGGAGTAAAATTTATTCATTAATGTTTCTGCAACATAATTTACACTCACTGATTTGCTACAGATTGACCTTTAAAGATGAGTACAAATGATGGGGAGAGTAGGAATCCCTAGAGCACCTATATAAAGTTTTGGCAAAATAGCCCTAACGATCCATCCTTTTATAAGCCTCACATTTGCATAACATTAGGGATGATGCTAATGTTCAGCAAGTGATTAGCACTAAGGCATTAAAACAACACCTTTATCTATGCACCTATATCACATGCCTGTTGATAATAACAATTTGCAGAGAGAGATATTTCAGAAGTTCTTGGAAACACAAGTTAAATAGAAGGGAACTGCCTGACTTTAGGAGGCTGCACAGCTATATAGAGCAGCAAAAAAAATCTATCCTATAATTCTCATCAATGGCATGGTTCATTTCTATGGTTGTACTTGCCTGGATACTTTAAATGAGAATGGTGCTTCTAATGGAAATCTAAAGTGATAGTAAATGTCCATTTAAATCATAATTTAAGGATTTAGTACCTGGGCTTGGGAATGTAAATCTCTCTCTGTATGAGAAAGGCTAAGTTGTGAAGGCATCTGGATCAAGCCCAAAATACTACCAAAGGAGAAAAAAAATCATAGAGTGGTAAAAAGCTCTTTAAACAGTCTGCATAATAACACACATATTCATATAACAGGGAAGAAGAATAAAATGTTAATTGACCCCAAATTTAATAAATTTATTAGTAGAATGAAGCAAATTTGAGAGCTTTGATACTTACTGAGGGAACTCTGAGATTCTCCAGAAGGATTTGATAGGGTCTGTTCTGAGAAGCTGTGAATATGTCATGTATGCAAGTACAACTCACAGCCCAGTGCTCTGTGCTGGGATCCAGTGAGGTGTCACAGTTATAGAATGGATGAGAGACATTTAAGAAATGTTGTTATTCAACAGGAGAGTCTATTGGAATTGCTGTATTTTCCATATGACAGAAAAAATTATTGGGAGAAATGATCTGTAGCTATTGCTTGAATTTTACTTCCGTTGCCATTAAAATACTCTCTAATTTTAAATAATTAGATATATTAAATAATATTATTAATAATTAAATAATTAAATAATATTAAATATATATTAAATAATTAAAATAATCTTTAACCTAAGAGGTTCTATGGGACAACAAAAGTTAGTCAACATGTACTGTCTTTGAAGATATAAATATGTAACAGTGTACTGCAGATCTTTATACCTCTGGTCACAGTCATAGCATGGGAATCACAAAGCCGTGAAATTCCTCTGTGTTGAAAAACGTGGGTTTTAAAAACAGGGTCAAGGCAGCCCTGCGTATGTTCTAACAGTTTCATACTCAAGCAGCCCAAATGGGTGCAAAAAAAATCATATACTGCCTTCTTCAGAAGATTGCATTTGCCTGGGTCATAATTGGTGAAATACTGAGAATGTGGAGGGAAAGAAAAAAAAAAGGTATTCTTGGAGAATACTACAGCAAGGACTATCTATTTCAAATGAAAAGGAAACTTAAAAAAAATACAAAATGGAATAAGCAGTGAAGTCTGGTGGAAAGTAGATTACATAACTGAAGGGTGTGCACTCAGAGAGAAAGCTGCTGGAGAAATAGAAAAAAATAGAAAAACTGATCATGGAAACAGTTTTTCATCTTTTCCTTTTTTTCTTCTCATTCTCTCTTCCAGTTTCCCTCTCCCTCCTCCTTTTTTTTTTCCTTCTCTTTTCCTTTTTTTTTTTTTTTTTTTCTTAATTGAGACCATTTTAAAGGATAAGAAAATGAGTCAAACTGTAGTGGAATTGCTAAGTCACAGCTTGAACCACTGATTGAGCACCTGGTGGGAAGGCAGGGCCAACCCACGGAGCTCAGGTGCAAACAATGCCTCTGAGTGACCAGAAGGGTGGAACCAGGATCCACTCCTTCTCAAGGTCTCATTTAAGTTTTGACATTAGAGGCAAAGGTATTTCTTTGTGGATTCCTGTGTACTTGAGGTCCTCTGAGGGTAAATAGTTTCTGTTCCTTATTTCTGTGCCTATGGCTGTTGTGTTTGAGTGATTCCTTACTTGGTACAGCCTGGGATCTTGCTGCTCTGCAGTTGTATTTTCCATTGTGCTGCACAAAGCTAAGAGAAAGCATCACTGAGGGGGGAGATGTTGTGAAGGATAAAAGAAAGAAGTAGGATGGAAAGCATTACAACAGATCAGGTGAACAAACATTAGAAATAGCTGATTACAGTGAATCTCATGAAGAAAAAGAAAGTTTAAGGTTTATAACGTCATGCTGGAAATTGAATGAGATAAATAAATATATAGAAGTAAAAATGTAGTTGGAAGGAGCAAATATTAGTGAGACACAGGGCATGTGACAAATGGGCAGGCAGGATGTATCATATCCCCTATTTTGGTCTGGCTTTTTTCTGAAAGACTAGATATAGCTACTGCTTAGAATGTTATTGAGTAATTCTTCTGGGATAACATGTGGAGTAAATAAAATCTACCCCAGAACATACTGAAAAATCAGAATCTTGAAACCATCAATAAAAATAAATTAACAGAAAATGAGGCCGAAATCAAATCACTGGAAATAGCCCAACAGTTTGATAAAGTGAATAGATAAGTTTTTTACTTTTGTTTTTTAATTAAGTTTTAATTAAATTTCAGAGCAGTAAGATATTATTTTGAACAGCCCAAATCTTTGTACTCTGAAAACAGAGGGGACTCAATTGGACAGAACTGATCATTGTCTCCACCTGTTATCGAACAACTGTAACTAATTCGCCATGTCCAATTAATGCCTCCTTAGATGCAGTTTTTCTAGTTATACAGTCCTTTATATTTAGCTGTCCTCGCCTCCAAGGAGGAGGCAAGATGACACCTCTCTTTCTGCTTTAAATTCAGTCCTTAAGACAACATCTTAGATTTTTTATTCAAGGAAAAGTTCTTTTGAAGAGTTTCAGTGACTGTAGGCATTTCTGTTTTATGTGGGGTTTGGAAGCCTTTGCGCTGTGGCTGTGGCAGATCTGATCCCCTCTGCTTGTCTCTGTCCCATCTAATCCAACTGACTATTGTATTTACACATAAATACAGACATTTTTTTTTTTTGTCATGCTGCTCAAATACCTGACCCCTTTTCTTCAGGTTTCATTAACATACATGCTCTAGAAAAGGCCCTGGATTTGGGATGTAGTTATAATAGTGGAAGGACTGTAGCGGTGATTTCTTGGTCGGATTAATTCTGCTCAAAGGTATAGTTTACAACAGAAATGTATTCCCATTTAAGTAGTTTCTGTGCTGTAGGTATTTGGGAATGCACTGTGGCAGCAAACCTTTTGAGAATACTTCCTGTATTCAATGAATATTGAGCACAATGGAGCCTCAGACTTTACTGTGGCATTTAGGTGCATCTTTAATATGGTTAATAACAAGAGAGAGTAAGAAACAGGTAAAATAGCACGCAGCAATTTGTTGGAGTAGATTTCTATATTCCTTTTATATTACCTGTACTAACATCCTCCATATTTATTACTAACCTTTTCCTCCAAGCTCTGTAATCATTAGTCTGTCTAGGTGGTATTTATAATTGCGGGATGAACTCTTTGGTACACCAAATGTGTTATAACTTTCAGAGCCACTTCTAACTGAGAGCCAAACGTGAGCAGTAAAAGCTGACCAAGCACATTAAAGGTTTCTATAATTGCTATAATTATGTAGAAGCTTTAGAATAAAACGTCATTCCTCCCTTAGCCCTCTTGTCCCCCTCCTCCTTTTACCTTTGAAAATTAATTGTCAAGGAAAATGAAAAGAAATTGTTCAACAGTGGGGTCACTCTCTGCAGCCTTTTATGCTTTTGATTGGAAATTAAAGCTGCAGTGATTACAAAGTGGATATACTACCTAATTATGACATTGGTTCTTGTGGTAATATATAATAATAATGTATCTCATTTATAATACTAGTTTTGTAGTATAGGATTGCAGGTGCTGAGAAACACAGCCTAGTTATAGCTCTTTAGATGTTAGTGCAGGCACAAAGCTAGAGCTGATAAAGCTGAAATGCTCTCACAGCACTGAAGTAAAAGCTTTGTTAAGATGTAGGAGAGAGGAAAGACCCTTTAAAAACCTTTCATAACCACGTAGCATTTAGAGGCTTTGAAGGTCACAATGGAAGGCGTCTGTGAAAGAAGCAAAATGTAAAAGACCTGGCTCTGCAGGCAGGTAGAGCTAGGGATAATGGCCCCTTACAGTTTTGCTCTTGGTGGACAAACTGGCATGTGAGAGGCCGTAGGATGAGTCATATGTTGTATATAAGCACATATTTCACTTTCAAATATCAAGTCACATAGACTGTTGGAGAACTGTAGGCTTGACAACATGAGTTTGTACTGCCTTGATTCACAAAGAGGAAGCTGTATCCATAAAGGTGTGGGGTGGGAGCCCGCATCTTTTTTAAGACCTTTCTCTTAAGACTCCCTAGCATAACAAGAGCTGAACTCTGTTGGTTGTGCCAGCCAGGAACAAATCACTTTATGCAGAGTTTCTTTTCATAGGCTGGGAAAAACATCCAGCATGAAGCCCGAACCACTCACTACCCATCTATTCTGCTTACACAGCAAGAAGCTGGGGTGCCAGTGTCAGAATTTCAGCATTTTGGTATTTTTGTGGTCAAAAACATAAAAAAGAATAGTAGAATTACAGAATCATATAATGGCTTAGGTTGGAAGGGACATAAAAGGCCATTGAGCTCCTGCTGTGGACTGGTTGCCAGCTGCCAGATCAGGTGACCCAGGGCTCCATCCAGCTTGGCCTGGAATGCATGCAGGGATGGGGCTTTCAAGGACTTAACAATGCCTAAAAAGAAGTGAAATTAAGGGCAACTGGTTACTGAAATTCTAACTACATCTAGGGAAGAAATCTGTAAGTTCCACCTGTATGCTCAGACTGCCAAACTGTACTGAAAACTTACTCTGTGCTGGTAATACACATTGTGGATCATAATCCTCTCAGAGGGATCAATATCAATCTAAGTTTGAGAGTTCTCAATTTACACAGGCATGAGAGAAAGAGGAATTCCATCAGTATTAGATCATATATGAATAAAATCGGATATGAGAGAAGAAATTTCTTGGAAAAAAGACATCAAGATGTATATAATCAAAACTCATCTACGAGGCTATAGACAGAGGGCTTCTAATGAATGTTCAGAAATATGGGAGCCAACATTATTGCTATTTAGGATGTCATGAGAATGAACAACCTGCTGGGACTACTGGGATTTTTCATGCTTGTTAGGAGCCAATAGCTCATGAGTTCTCATGTTGTGTGAAGACTGAGTTTAGCAATCAGATTTTAATCAAAGAGCATAGAAATAGAGAAGGGATGCCACTGGTATCACTGTGAGACATAGTGAGAAAAAAAGCCACTCAAAATGGCGTCATTTTAAATCTGCAGACCCACTAAAGTAATAGCTCTGTTTTTGTGTGCAGTCTTTACACGCGTTTGTTCTTCTCTTTTGAGAACTGAGCTGCTGTTAAGCCGATTAACCTGCCCCTTCAAGCCAAGCACAGAAATCCCACTTACTTCACTGTCTTTGAAGTCTCCTTTAGTCATAGAAGAGTGTAGCAGATGAGATGTTTGCAAGTGGAATGTAATCAAGTAACACAACTAATGATGCAGTGCATGTCTGTGGCCACAAGGACACTTTAAAAAAAGGATTAGCCACTTTGTTCTATTCTATTTGTTCCTTATGCTGCAGCTGTCAACTTTGCATAAGAGCCCTAGTGAGTCCAATGACAGATAATCTGTGCAACACCAAAATACTTGCTTTTTCTGCTGCCACCAATGTATTCTTGTATGTTTTATTCTGTCTCTAGGGTAGTATCTATCTGAGTTTTACCCTGCAATGGTTCACTAGATAATTACTGTCTACAATAATGAACAAATCATTCAACAACATTCAGAAGTTTGCTCATGCTAACAGAAAGTTCTGTTAATCTTTATTGTGCTTTCAGAGTGTTCCTACTGAGCCTCACATCCATGGTGCTTTTTTGATGCCTTGTGGTAATAACAGCATGTAAGGAACAGAAATATTCCTCTTCTGGATATATATATATTTTTAATGTCTTTAATAGTACAGGTATTGATTACATTTTTTTTCCCAGCTTTCAGAAGGTACTATTTACTGCTCCAGGAGATGAGTGATCTCAGCTGACCTACTGAGACGAAAGCTTTCATGAAGTCGATAGAATACGCTTAATGTCTTTGGTTTGGATCCTCTGTCAATTCTGTAATTGTCTTTTAGCTGAAAGATTCAATCCCATGTTGCTTAACTCCATGTGTTCTGGTACCTAATCATTAGGTTTGGTCTTTTGTCCTGACTCTTAGTGGTACTTTTCTTGCAGGATAAATGAATTGGACTTTTGGGGTTAATAGTAAGTGAGCAACTTTTGCTTGTTTTTTTCTTCCATTTACTGCTTTCATAAACAGAACAAGTCTTATTAAAAATAAGATTTTCAGTCATCATTTATCTAGCCATGCTCTTGGACTGACTGCAGGGTATGTCATCCTGGTGATGTTCCTTTCAAAACTGTTTCTTTGAGAGGAATTTATTTTGAATACGGTCACAGCTGCCCAGCTCCATTTCAGCATTCTTTCCATATTTTGAAGGTAGGTACACCAGTTTCCTTCCTAAGAACTTCTTCAGCTGTGCATACTCTCGATATGTTCAGCCATAGCATACACAGATGAGACTGGTGTCCCCCTGAACTATTACTATGAATGATAAGTTTTAGTGTCTTAGATATCACTCTTGTCTGACAGATTCAAAAAGTTCATTCAATTTATGCTTGTCAAACAAGAAGTTCAGAGAGAACATTATTGCAGACTGTAAGTAATTTGTCAGGAATTAGGATTTAGGATTAGGAAATAGGATAGGGATAGGAAGATATGGTTGGGGATAGGAAGATAGGGACCTTGAATTTCTCTAGGAAGAGCATCCAGTGGCTGAAAGGTGAAAACATTCTGGCTAAAAAAAAAATAAAATGCACCATTTCAATGGTGCTGAAGATGAACAATTGTTGGAATACATTACAGTGGATTCAGTGTGCTCTTGTGACATCTTACACAGCATGCATCAGACATTTGAACAACAAACAATGATTACTGCAAATTCCTTGTACTGTTCAAGAGACTATATTCTGTTCGTTAATACTGTTCAGTCTTTCAAGATATTCCATTGGTTTTCATTATAGGCTTCTGGGTTGTTTTCTATGCAGTATCTGAGAAAGAATTGTGATACAGGCAGAACTACCTTCTTTGAATGGAGTTTTCCTTTCCAGAAATCAGTGTTGGTGGTGTTCGTTGTATCAGTATCAGATTTAGATTTGCTTTTTTTTTTGTGATTTTGATGAGTAAGAAAAATCAGACTTCATGCATTTATTCACTTAAATTTTACTTAGTATTAAGTACTACTTTTACTGAATATTGTAACAACCGATATTGAGCACTTTTTATTTTGTATATTTGTTGAAATCCTGGCTGCTGGCAACCATCTCTGACAGTTATACAGGGCCTTTAAACAACAGTATACTACTTTTACTATTACTATACCTGACCAGTCATCTACACTGAATATATTTTAGCTGTTCGTTAATGGCTCGTAGCAGGGATTGATGCTACTTTCATTCAATCTTTTAGTATTCTGAGATATGTGTGATGGAAGTCTTCTCTGCTCCAGAGATATTGCTGTGTGACTCACTTTGCAGCAGTAGTATAGTTCTGAAATGAATGCCATGAATGTCACTACTTATTGTGCATTGATCCCATTTGCAGATGATTTTGGTGCGTCTAAATTTAATTGCCTTCAAGGAAAATGAATCCTGGATCTCTCCTTCATATGACACTAAATGTGACCCCAGTCAACATAGAAAGTCAGAATCGAGAACACTTTGGAGCTATTTGAATGGCACGTATGCAGTGGGGATGTTCTCTCCAAGACAAAACTAGCGTGACACTTCACCTAAAATGCGGTCTGAATGCAGGGGACCCAAACATCAAATGTTTTGATCTATGTGCAACTTACTCTTGCATTAAATTACTTATTTAAAAATACAGTGTGACTTCTGTGCTGCAGATTTGCTCCTGATTCCAGTGCTGTCAGTGAGAGTCTGAGCTTCAGAATGAAAAGCTGTTTATAATTTTATCCACTCTCTTGGGAGAGCACAAATTACTTTCTTCTGAATGAGGAAGGGAACTTCTAATTGAGGATGTCCTGGTTTGGGCAACACAACCATATACAGAGTTACCTCTGAAACTGCTTTTCAAACTTAGCTATGAGCTAAGCTGAAGATAGAATAGGACATACACAGTGATTTATATAGATGTAAGAAAACTTTGTTAAGCCAATTTTAATTTTAAATCAGCTGCATTTTCACACATAAAAGACTACATTTACAATAATCTGAAAGCCTACTTTTTTTCAGCATTCAAATTATGGACTGCATTTTCATTGTCCTAATACACATCTGTCAAGATAGCAGCTTTCAATTTGATTGTTAATTATTCTTCTTTATATGTAAGACATTTAAAGCTATTTTAGAGCTTTATTCCTCCTTGCAATTAGATACAGTGATTATAATGTCTTTTATATGCTATTAAAACATTCTTTTAACAGTGCTTGACTTTACATATCAAATCTGGGCTCCAAGTACTCAGTTTTCTCACTCTGCATTGAACATCTTTAGGTATGTCCTTGTTTTTCTATTCGAGTCTCAGACTGTTCACTGATGCACTTGATGCCTCATTGTGTCTCAGCAGACACTGCATGAGTTGATTTTTCTACAAAATATTTCTTCCTGTGTTTCTCATTTGGAGTTCTTTCCATTTCTGAGATTTTCTGTGTCCTCTATTAATTCATCTTAAATTCAGGCTTTTGTTTAGGAAACTATCTTTTTATTTTTCTTCAAAAAAATTTACCTTATTTTCCCCAATAATTTCATTTTATACCTTACATTTTTGAAAGAATCTGGCATCTCTTTATGTTAACCAGAAAAATTATGGGCTTCTACTTAGGTTGAAGTATATTGGATTTTCTACCTCTTTAGTTATATATATGCAGTTAATCTGATACCTGCTGTGAGATCAATCTTCTGCAATTCTAAGCAAACTATATTCACTGCTACTGACATGACCCCCAGAAGTTTAACATCTAATTATACCATTCTTTATTCCCCTGTCTTCAAATAATAGATAGATCTCATTATAGACACATTTCTTTCCTAAGACTGGCTCTGATTTCAATCCTGAGCTACAGATGCAAGCATCTGTTGCTGGGGGGCCCAATAGCTCAACCAAGAGTCACACCTAGATATCTCTTTCTCATTTTTACTTTTTTTCTGCTCACTATGTTTCTTTGTATAGAACTGTAGTCACTTCAACATGCATGAAATTGAAACAGGTTTCAAACCTTTTCTCCTTTTAAGCAGAATCTTCACAGCATCAAATCTACTAACTCATAATGCTATATTTTATTATTGATTTTTTTAAGTGAAGTCTTGTACACAATATTTGTTTTATAAAAGGAAAATCTAGACAACTCTGAGAGATATCTAACATGATCTGAGAAGGAATTTAATTGCTTTTCCAATCTTAATGGACCATAAAAATTTGATTTTAAGATTATGCAGCATATCTCTGTAAAGATTTGGATACATGTAAAAAAAAATTGTCACCAAATGAATCATTGCTTAATGAAATTATTCCTATTGCTCCAATTCTTTGATCAATCTGCTGGTTTCAACGCATGTGTTATATTAATTGCCTTTGCCACGAATATATCATAGGACTGTATAATGGATTGGGTTGGAAGGGCCTTCTAAGGTCATCTAGTTCTACCCCCCACTCCGTGCTATAGACAGAATGACCTTGCACTAGACTAGGTTGCTTAAAGCTCCAGCCAGCCTGGCTTTGAATACCTCCAGGATGGGATCATCCACAACTTACCTTGCAACCTTTTTCAATATATTTCCTTTATCCTTGTTTCTCTACATATGTATTTAAATTCATAAGAACAAAACATAGAAACCACCTACTTTTTATGCCACGTTTTTCACTTTTTTTCTACTTTGTTAGTGTATTTAGTTACTGTGAAAAAGTCACAAGCTGGAACAGCTTTTATTTTCTCGATACTGAATTTTTTTTTTTTACTCAATCTTTTAAATTGAGTCACTATGGTCTTTGACCCTGGGGTCTCTTGCAATTAATGCTTGTCTGCTGGTCTCTGGGTTTTGTTTAATGTATTAGCTATAATTCAGATAAATAGAGCAGAGATTTGTTTCATTGCACATTCACGGTGAGATGAGCTCTACTTGTTTTGAAAGATAGGAATGGAGAAAGTAATGCTTTTCTTTAAATACTTCAGATCTACTAAATTTCCTGTCCCGAATTTCTAATTCAAGATTGTTCAAATATTATGCCTTCTGTTCAAGTTGCTGGTTACAGTTAAACTTCAGAGGACATACTTCCTTACAGCTCTCTACAGATTGTAGTCTTCTGAGCAAATATTTTCTAATATTAAGTGGAAACATCTGGAATTGCATTTGGCTACAAAAGGTGTTAAGAAGACTTGACTGGCTACTTTTTATAGTTAAAAATGGTTTCAAAAAGTAGAAAGTGGCTATGATTTTTTTCTATGAAGTATGTAATGATTCAAGGTAGTTTTTTTGGAGTTCTTGAGGAACTTTAAATACCTTTGGTTCTTGATTTTTTTTTTTTTTTTTTTTTTTTCTCCCTTGAAATTTTGATGAGGCATCATGTGAAAAACACTTTCCCTGAAAAGGTTTCAGACACTGACATTCAAAACTTCATAGCACTTTAAGGTCATCTTTGAAAATTTATTATGGAACTTTCTGAAATTAGTTCTTATTTGGCTGTCCTCTGGAAAAACTAGATTTCTCCAGTTTTCTTCAGCCCTTTGCTAGCTTGTAGCTGCTCAAACAGGGATTCATTAAAATGTTTCTGTCATCTTCTGATAAAACATAGAGAAATGAGCAGAGAAGTGCTCAAATGGAGACATTAACGTTTCTTTCTCTTTCAGTCAGATAAGCAGAGAAATCTTATTTTCCACAGAAGGTAGGTTAGCAAACAGCAATCATCAGTACATAATACAATAATTGGAAAGGATTAGAGAAAGTCACTACTAATTGAATCAATATAATTCAATTTCCCTATCACTAATCAGAAAGTGAACTGCAGGCAAATTCGTTACATGTTTTTCTCATGCAACCCTATCATTTACATTCAATCTTTCACACTTCCAACCAACAACTGATATTTCTGTGGAGTCCTTGCATAGTAGTCTTAGTGGCTGCTAAATGCAGAATAAAATCTTTCATGTATAATGGAGAAAATAAGTATTATTAAAAATGCCATTTTTTTTGTTTTGACATGTCTAAAATACATTATGAAAATACACGTTATATGCAGAAAATCATTTCTACCAAAAAATCAATCCAGCGATTAAAACCTTTTTGATTAGTATGTATGTAGGTTGCTCAGAAATTAATGCCTCCAATTTCTTTCTTATTTCCTTCTATTTTTGCTACAGCTGAAATGCGTCACACACCTCATTCTACTCGCATTCACTATGTGATATCCACAACTATTCAGCAAATATTAATGAGTGTCAGTAGGGGTCATTTTTTTCTGCATGGAAGAATTCAAGTCCATCCCTCTTCTTCATAAGCACTTCCAAGTTGGATGCCATTTTGTGCTGCCATCTGCCACACAGAAACTGTATATAATGGGATATTGGTGGGAAGGTTCAACCTCTTCTGAAATCTGCCTCTGATGTTCTGGGCCAACATCATAAAATAGGAGGCTTTTTTTTTTTTTTTTGGAGCAGCTCTTGTGCTAGTAATCATATTTCTTTGCAGTTCTGCTGTAAGTATTTACTAGATTCAAAATATCAAAATATAGGGTATAGTGAGAGAATAAACTTCTATTAGCTGAAGTTAATGATGAAAATAATGGAAGGATTTAAAGAGATATTTAAGAATTGATTTTTAGGATATGAACCAATGTACATGGATAAAAAATTAATAACTTTTTAGTATTGCTTTTAAAGTATGTTGTTCAGATGCCTGTGTGACCCACTCCAGTGCTCTGTCTCTTCTGTGTAATTTTTCTGGGTAGATTGTATTCATTTAAACCTGTTAAGTAAAATGTTCAAAACTTAAAGCTGCAAATCTAGCAACAGATAGTACAGCTCTGGCTTCTTCATTGTGCAAACATCCATTTTCAGGGGAGCATCAACTAGAAAATGATTAAAAACTCTGACCTATCTTACATCACTTCTATAAATTTGTCATTTCAGTTAGGCCATTTTTCTATTTTATTTTGAAGATGGGCAGATAGGCACAGCCCATTATAATCCATTAGGACTTAGTGCCAATGAACTGCTAAGAAACTTTTTTTTTTTACCTGAAGGTATGCCAGGCCCCCTGTTCCAACCAACCTCAAAGGCAAAATTGATTCCTCAGTGTAATCTCTGATTCTCAATCATTTGTTGTACATTGAAAAATAATGTATTTGTATTCACAGCAACTTCAGCAGACATCATCCGTACTTCTCTGGCATTAACCACGCATCTCTGCTCTACTGTGTTTTGATAGAATCATTAAGGTTGGAAAAGAATAATAAGCTCATCTAGTCCAACCATCAACTCATCGTAATAATTGTTCTTCTTGGACAATTTCCTTATCTTCACATTACTGTCTGTCTTTTACCCTTATTTTCATTAGTGTTCCTTTGTCATGTAACTATTTGCTTCATTTCTAGTTGGCATGTCTATTCAATATTAAAAAACAGCTGAGTATTTCATTAATGAGAGGACATTTCCAGAAAAAATGCTAGTTCAACGTGTTCAAGTCGGCTTGGTTTGTGAGATTCTAAGGGACTTGAGATCTTTTGAAACCCAGTAGAATTGTATTAACTTCACTTTTACTTTGAGAGCTTTTATATTCATGGAACAAATACTCCAAACGAAACTATTTGTAATTTCTTTTCCTCAAAGTAGCGTTTTATTTTTTTTTATTATCTGAACAATTGTAGGACTACTATTGTCCTTAAATCAACAGGGAACACATTTACAGGCTTACAGGAGAAGGAAGAATAAAATGAAAACACTGTTGGGATGAAACCAGAAGGAAAGGCATCTGGCTGTACTGAATTGCTGCAATAAATCTTACAACTGAAATCAAGAAATCTAGAATGTCAGATTTTTAGGTTTATTAATAATGTAATTAATAAATTACATTAAACAATAATTTTCAAGAATATTTCTTCTTGAGGTTACTTTAATTAAGAGAATGGAGGTTGGTTTTCTTTATATTTTATATCAAGATTCATTACAGGCATTTCAAATACTGGAACTGTAATGGTTGGCTATCCTTTATTGCCAACTTTATTCTGTATGAATAACCTGCTGCCAAGAAACTAGGATTTCTCTGTGCCAAGTGATTTGATTTAATGGGTAGATAATCATCTGCTGATTCTTCCTAATCTAAACAGGGTGTTTGGAATAAAAGATAGAATATGGGAGGTAGGTGGTAAACCAAATGAAGACTTTTTTTAATAAATGAGTCACTGGCAAAAATTTGAAATCTAAATTAGTGTTTGAAGGATAGGTTTTCAAAAGACTATTTAAAGAAGGAGTTTTGAAAAATTAACCCCTCATTTGGTGCCAGACATCTTTTAAAAAGAAATCACTTTAGTTCCAGTTTGTATCTGCAATGAATTTTTAAAACAATTTTAAAAACTTGTTGCTCTTTCAAGCAATTATGTATCTAACAGTGAACAAACACGCTGTTGATTTCATTTTGTTGACTGGCTAATTTAACAGTTCTTTTGGTGTTGCTGTTTCCAGTTAGTAGACTTTATTACCAAAGAAGAATTTCTTTCAAAGTGTTTATATTAACACATTCTATCTGTGATGCTAGTGATCATGGTTCTCAGCCAAATGCTTTATTATTTATTCCTGTTTGTTTATTGCAAGGCATTAATATCACTGAAATTTGCGTTAACTGTGATTTCAAAGACTTTTATGACAAATGGACATTTTTCTACATGAAAATAAAGAAGCAGAGAATTTTTGACTCCTGTAACTGTACAGTGCATCCAGCTTTTTGTTAACAATTTGATCATTTTCCCCAGGATATTCTTATATTTTCACTACTTTTTCATAATGAAATATGATCCCAAGAAATCAAGTCAACTTAATATTGAACCAGTCCGACAGATATAGGTCATTCTTCTTCCTGCAACAGGTGGCTGATATTTTATTAAAGATGTCATATTCTACTTGAATTCATGATATTTTGATCAAGGACTTGGTATTTTATTCTTTATTCCTGTGAGCATATTACTTTGGGAAGGATAGATGGTTTGAACTTTTCTTAGTAATTAAGGTTGTGGTAGTGCACAATCTTTGCTCTTGCATTTGAAAATATCTTTTCCCCTTCCTTGAATTCCACAGAATATCCTGTTCATTGCTAGAATGTGCCTGCAGATTTCCTGTCATGCCTAGGAGATACATAGACAGAAAATAAATACTTCTTTTAGTTTCTCCATTTACGATTCATCAGGCCTCTATTGATCTTTGTTATTTCCCTCAAAGGATTTCCTGAAGAGGCATATTAACTGTATAATAAATATTAAAGGCACTTTAGCTTCTGGCAATGAAAGCTTTCCTATTTTAAGGTGTCTTTGGTATGCAGAAAGTGTACCAAACCACTGAAGTAATTATGCTTGTGCACCCAGTCCCACTTGTCAAATGGATCCTAACTTGGTGGATCCAAACATCCACAAGAATGAAAATGGGAGCTGAGGAATTACAAAGAGGTTAGAAATCAGGGACTTCGATTAAATGAACTTGGACAATATTTTCCTTCTGTGAAATAAAGATGAATGTAAACGATGAATAATGGCACTTTCTCACACCCTAGGGATAGCTTACTCCTGGGAGAAATTTTTTTCTTGGATCTTCAGAAGATGATACTATATGCTATTCATACATTCCTGACCATTAATGTGTCAGAGGAGAATTATTCTAGTTCAGTCAGCACAGGTTTAATTAGTAGGACCTACTGACCAACTTTGTCATGACTGCAAATAATCATGTGGGTAATAATGCTTGTCTTCTGTCATCACACAGCTGCCATGAGGGCTCAGATGGTGTGCATGAGTATCCTTGACGTCTGTCCGGCTGTCATCTCCAGGATGAGTCAAAATATACGGCTACACTGCATGTTGGCGGATGGTCTTTTTCACTACTCACCCAGCAGAAGGGACAGGAAGCTCATCTGAAAAGGTAAGAAAATATTATATATATATTTTTTTACAGAAAACAACTTCTGAACATTGTAAATGTGCCAGCCTCAGAATCTACTACATCCACTCAAATCAAGAGTAGTAAAGAAGGTACTAGGCAGTGTCATCTGTGGATGGCCAACCATCTTGATTCTGAAAGTCACATTTACATATTCTTTGGAAATGCATTGCATACCTCAGAGGAACATGGGAAAAGAGAGACACTGTATGGCCTCCAAACATAGTCAAACGTTCTTCATTTTTTCTCTTAAATAAGGAAATAAGGCAAATACAGCACAATGGGCATGTGAATTACTTTTTATACTATAAAATGTTAAATCTGCTTTTATACTATAAAAGGTTAAGTCTGCTTTTGTTGAGAACATTTTTCAATATTGACTCTTTTCGAAGCATGTCACAATTTCTCTTTGAAAGAGTTTCCTTGCATTCCTGAGAGAAGTAATGTTTTGATAAATGTCCTATCTATCAAGGATGAGTTCATCAATTCCACCAGGATATTCTATTCTGTCTTCACTGGTTTGGTTTCTTTAGCTTTAAATGTGTTAAAGAATGTTTGTATGTTAATATTAATGTCTGTGACATTAACACTTGGTTAAATGTGTGTGTATGTGTGTGTATGTATGAAAATACACACGCACACATATATACACGTCTCCAAGCTGGCTGGGAATAAGCTTCTGAATTACCTATGTATCAGAACACCAAATTTAATTGATTTTATACAATACAAGCACTTATAACTTATTGTCTCTCTCTATGAAAAAGTTTAGGATGGTCTGAACTACATATTTGGTGGTCATTTCAATTATTCATGGTAGCTGAATAGATTTTGTAGGTGATTGTTTCATTTTGCTTGAGGTATAAATTATATTGCAGGCAGTTATAGAGCAGAAAGCAATGAAACTTTTTTTATATTACTTATTTACTGCATACCCCAGGTTGTATAATGACTTAAAGCAGCATGCATTATGCAGGTGGCCTATTGTCTGCTGCAAGACAAAATCAGAACTTTCACTTTGCATCTGAAAAGCCCCTATGGCATCGTAGGTTAATGGTTCTCTCACATATTTTAAGGGAAAAATGTCTTGATCTTTTATCCTAGAGTACTCTCTAAAAATACTCTTGTTTTAGTCTTTCCCATGAAATCTCAGACTTCCAGGTTTCTAGGTTTCAATACATTCTGGATGGAAAAAAATCCTTTTTCTTAGGTCCTAGGTAGGGTTTCTAGTCAAAACCTTCTACTTTTTCACCATGAATTTAGTATATCATATTTTGTAATGTTGCCAAAAAGGATGGCCCAATCTGAACTTTATCCCTTTCTTATCAGTGTTGATAGCAGTTACACAAGCACACAGAGCATCAGATCAGGAAAATGACGAATTTGAAAAATGTTTTTATTTGGTTGTTGCCATGGTATTTTTCTGAACTGAAGTTACCCATGCGTGGCAGAACAGAAAGTGAGGATGTGGATGGAGAGACAAGTGTAAGAGTGAGGAGCTAAACCATTATAATGCTTTTGAGCATTACCACTGGCTTTGATCAGACTAAAGAATTTGTGGAATGGTGGTATAGCATTAGTTTGTATTGAAGTTGTTTTCTAATAATGGAAAATAGGTTTCAGGGTCAATATATCCAATTTCTGTGTTATAATTCTCATCACTGTTTGTTTTAGTTAATTAAACAGATTGTGTAGTGCACCTGAATACTGAAAATACAAACTCCTTGCCGTTGCAACGTTCAGTGAATACAGCTCAGTATTTTTTTTTTTCACTGGTTCAGATGGTTATAGAATGTGTGCACAGTATTATTGTATCCCCATGGCAATGCAGAAGTACTATGTTAAATAATTCTATTTTAAATAGGGGAACCTCTCAGGAAGCACAATTATTCTATGCTGATCTTGCATAATTCTTATAAGGAATGAAATAAATTTCTAAATATCAGATTAATAATTGCATTTTGGCAAGTTTGCCATTCATTACATTGTATTATGAAAAGTTGTTTATTCAGCATTCATGTGGGGGGAAAGGAACAGTAAAGGAATATTCTCTTTTGAGGGAGATTTTCCCAGGCAAAAAAAAAAAATCGCTCTGGCCTTTCCTCTGTGCAACAGGGGAAGTTATGAAGAGATGTCAATGTAATTTGAAATTAAGATCATTCAGGAGCAAATGTGCTGAAAGTCAGTATATTTCTTAAATGTATTTAACAACAGATTATATTTTCTGTTAAAAATAATATATATATATGATATACTGTGCTAAGAAATGATTTACAAATTCTCATTTTAAAAATGAATTTTAGTTTAGTTTCCTAAAAAGCAGAAGATCTGAGGGTGACTACTCTCAAATTCAGTTAAAAATGTCCCAGGAACTCTTAGAATGCTTGTCAGCTTCCAAACTGTACAGTAAGATAACACAACTGCACATACAAGCTGTAATGATTTCACCTACAGCTAAGTAAATTCATAAAAATAGGAGGACACATTTGTTCTTATTGGAAAAGGCTGAAAGATATACAGTGAATAAAGGGTTTTAAAGATTTTGATGAGTTAAGAGCTGCTTAATCAACATGTATTCCTTTATGCTTGCTGTACGTGAGTGTTCTCAGGTATCTGTCATATGCCTGAGTTTTATGAGTTGTTTTTTTCTTTTCATTTAAGCATTATGTGAACAAATATTCTACCCAAATCACATTGCGTGTGATCCAACTGTATAAAATCAGAAATCCTATTTAAGCCAGTCATCCATTTTTTTCTCTGCTGCTGGTACAGAGACATTTGTTCTACAGTGAGCAATTCCAACCTAACTTGAGAAAAGTCTCTCACTGAGACATAGAGCAGTCTTCTTTTCCGTTGAATGACTATAAGGGAAAACAAAATCTCTACTATATATCAGAAATACTAAATATTAAGTGATTAAATCAAATAAGATTAATTGTATTGATAGTTAATTTAACATTTCTTCTAGAATTTTTTGAAAGGAATAAGAAATAACTAATTCTAAAGCATGTGTTTTAATTACTTACAAAACAGAGAATATTTTAGATAACAGTGATCTTTGCATTTATATTCACAAACAGTTGTTGCCTGCCATGAACAAAGCCTTATGTTCATGTTGTTCTGAATTTAGCCCTTTTCTTACCCCCAAAACAGCACTGAAGAATGCGCTTTACTTTCTATTTCTATCATTTGAAATGTTCTGCCATAAATCCTGGATTTCTGGGTGCACAGTAAAAGCAGTATTTTTATAAAATATAATATATGAAGCCTCCAGGGGTGTGCTGCTAAGCAAACCAGTCATAGATGCTTAGTTCAGTAAATCATACACCATCACATACAATGTTTCTTACCGTCCCTCCTCATATTCTATTTTAGTTTAGACCCAAACCCCATATGATGCTGGTGGCATGAGCTCCACTTGAGTTCAGATACTGATGATATGGTTTCTCCTAGAACTTGTTCTTTGAGCTGCAGGTCAGGTCTTGTGGAGGTACTTTTCTCGTTGGAGCTGTTCCAGTTTGTGTGGAGTAATTCTCAATTTACTGATCTAGAGGGAGGAGTGATCAGACTTGACTGGTGTTTAGACACTTGGGTAAGAGACGTGAATTCAGCTTTTCTTGAACCTCCTCCTTTAACTAGTTAATATAGAATAGCTCAGTATTCTTCCAAGCACTGGCTAATGTTTGGATTGATGAGGAATCCATACTTTTCCCTTCAGTTTTGTTTAGTGTCTGGCCTTCCTGGAGATGGCTGGGGGCGTCTAGCAGGACCACATAGGTGAGGCAGTCTGAGGAATGTTCTGTGTTTGGATTGGCCTTTGTGGCAAGTGCTCAACTTGTGAGGGTGTAGTGGCTCTGGATGTGTGCTAATATAGACCTTTTGTAATGCTTAAATAAATGCAAGCTCTGAATCATTAGTCACTGTATTCCCAGTGGGGTCAAAAGAAAGATGACACCAAGCTGGGAGGTGGTGTTGATCTGCCTGAGGGTAGGGAGGCCCTTCAGAGGGATCTGGATAAACTGGATTGCTGGGCTGAGGTGAATGGGATGAGGTTCAACAAGGCAAGAGTCAGGTCCTGCACTTTGACCTCAATAACCCCAAGCAGCATTATAGGCTTGGGGATGAGTGGCTGGGTGATTGTGAAGAGGAAAGGGACCTGGGGGTGTTGGTTGATGCTCAGCTAAACATGAGCTGACAGTGTGCCCAGGTGGCCAAGAGGGCCAATGGCATCCTGGCCTGCATTAGAAATAGTGTGGCCAGCAGGAGCAGGGAGGTAATCATCCCCCTCTACTCAGCACTGGTGAGGCTGCACCTCGTATTGTGTTGAGTTTCAGGCCCCTCACTACAGGAAAGATGTTGAGGCCCTGGAGCATGTCCAGAGAAGGGCAATGAAACTGGTGAGGGGTCTGGAGCACAAGTCTTATGAGGAGTGGCTGAGGGAGCTGTGATTGTTTAGTCTGGACCTTATTGTACTCTACAACTTCCTGAAGGGTGGTTGGAGTGAAGAGGGGTTTGGCCTCTTCTCCCAGGCAATGATCAGGACCTGGGGAAATGGTTGCAAGTTGTACCAGAGGAGGTTTAGGTTAGACGTGAGGAAAAACTTTTTCTCTCAGAGAGTGGTCAGGCACTGGAATGGCCTGCCCAGAGAGGTGGTGGAGTCGCAGTCCCTGGCAGTGTTCAAGAGGCGTCTGGATGAGGAGCTGCAAGATATGGTTTAGTAGCTTGTGATAGCAGTGGTAATGAGAAGACGGTTGGACTAGATGATCTTATAGGTCATTTCCAACCTTGTGATTCTATGATTCGATAATTCTATGAATAAGATAATAGAGTTCCTTACCATTTGTTTGCAACTTCCTTGTTTTTCATGCCTTTCTCAGCAGTGGAATTACGTTCAAGCAAGTGCTAAGATGTGTACAGAGCATAGCACTGACAATATTTAGCCAGGAAGCACATTCTGCATCTCTTGCTTGTTTGCAGAGTGCCATTTGCACATTGATAATATAAATAAAAGATAATATTGAGCAATGACAGCAGGCACAGCTATAGCAATACTGTTGGCTCATGCATGAAAGTTGGATAGTGCCAATAAAATAATAAGAAAACCATAATTAGGTTAAAGGCTTTCCCATGTTACTAATTTTCTAACTCATATATAATAGTCTTTTGGGCTATATCTTCTGTGATTCCTTCTGGAAAACAAATGTATGCTACTTACATGCTTCTTTCAGTATTCTGTTTTTATTGTGCCTAAGTTTGTTTTCTCACACTTTGTTTTATAGTGAATGAAAAATACAGGTTTGGAAATAAAGATATAATAGATTTCAATTAAAATTGGATCATAATCAAGGAATATTCTTGCTGAGAAGTAAATATGCTCTTTACAAGATATGTGTAGAAGTGGTTATTATAAAAACATGACTGTGTTTTTAGGTGGAAGTATTATGGAGGAAGTATTATACTTATGGAGGATGCCTTGGGATTCCAAGTCCAATCCTGCTTTTCTCTATCTCTAGGTAGAAAAAGTTAGAGGAGATATGGCATAAAATGTATGTGGATGGGCATGCTTTCCAACCAGAGCAACATGGTTATGTTTGTTTGCTTGTTTGCTTTGGAAACTAAACTGGGATAAAATTATGTTTATTTTTTACTTCTTATGTTAGCTTGCCTCGAGTTTCTATTGTAAATATTACTTGATAATGGAAATATGTTTCTGTGGTTCTTTAATTTCTATTGATATCTTAACCCAACATTTTGTATAGTACTGTTCAGAAAACTGTGCTACTAAATTCCCTTTCTGTTGAAGAAGGAAGATTCAGATCAATTCTCATTGGGTTTTGTGATGATAGCAGGCACAGAGAAACAATGCCTATTTCTGTACTAGGTAATTAGGAGAAAGCACTGAAGGTGAATCGCAAGCTGATGAATATAAACTCTGTTAAAGCTGGGACTGCAACCTGCAAACTGAATGGCACTTCGTCTAGAGGTTCAGCTACAACTGTGAGAAAAGCATTTTCTCTCAGGATTCTTAAGGTGGCTGTGGGTTTTCTTTTTCTTTTCCCTTTGACCCAAGTGCTCAAACAAAAGTTACTTGAAAAGCAGGGAAAGTGCTTACCATGAATGTTATATGTTGTCTTTTTTTTTGCCAGTATACACAAAACTTATCTCTATTAATCCAAACCTTGTCCAGAACCACCTCTAAACTTGCTCAACCTTCATTTGGACATTTTTCCACCACAACAAGCCTCCTTTTCTAATCAATAATTTCACTGAGGATATGGTAAACAAAGAATGATGGGCAATGGCTGCAGTATGGTCTTACCGATTCTGCAACAATTGGTGAAACACAATAACAATAACGGAGGAAATCTTTGTTCCTGTTTGTCTGAGAGCCCAGTACTACTGTATGTGCAGTGTGTATGATGCAAAATAATGTGTTAGGAGATCTCTCAAAGTTGCAGCATCATACTTCTCACTGCATCCTTCATCCAGGATGAAGAAGAGAATCGAATGGAAGGGTTGAAAGGAGATAGTTAAGGTATCTGTTAACAATAGGGTTTATTTTCATTACTTTTATTCCCTGAAGTAGCTGCACAAAAAGGAAAGATATGAAATGAATCACAAAAGCAGATATGGGTCATTCACCCATTAACTCTTAGGGTGAGAAACTGTCTTTAAATGTAACAATGAGAGAGATTATTGAGGTCAAAGAAAGCAATAAATAAATAAAGGAGAATAATATCCCTTTACCCCAGAGTGATTTAGGATGCTCTAAGGAGCGCATCAATGCTAATGCTCTAGAGTGTAATCAACGAATGGTAATTCCTGTAAGAGTTGCTGGTGTAGATGTCGGTGTGACAACCTTCTCTCCTTGTATTGTTAAAAGTCAAAACCTGAGCCTTAAGGTCTAAAGCCCATCTCCTTCCCTCAAGTGAATGCAGACCCTGTTGCAGCTGTAGTGGGTAGTTTGGTACCATTTTTTCCATTAGCTGGGTTTAAACACCACTTTGAATAATACAAATCACATCCATTGGCCTCTAAGAAAAATTGAAAATAACTTGTGAATTATACATATAGCAAATTGTCTATCAAACAGTCTTCCCTTCAGATGACAAGCTCTCCTTTTCTGTCATGTGGCAGATTAGATGCTATTAAAGCTCTGTAGAGTAGTCCATGGAGCTCATTGATTTTAATAAAATACATATTGATTGCAATGAAATGTCAATCCTTCTGCTCTGAACATAATATCTAGCTGTCATTAAGTAATGTTAAAATTTTACTAAATCAATATTACGTGCTCCCTTTAATTAAGAAAAGATTGTCTTTGACCTTATTTGTACTGCTTGAATGAAACTCCGTTCAGAGTCAGCAGAAGGCTTTTCTCTGTTCAAAAAGGAAAAATGTTAATATCAATTATTGCACAATCATCTTTCATAAGTGGAAAAAGTAGCAGATGTAGCATGTCAGCCTAGATTTTTATTCATTAGAAAGAAGGATATTATTAAACCTAATATTTTTAGCTGTTCTGGAGTTCCAGAGCACTGCCCAATGTCAGGTCTGTGAAAGCATAGGAGTCCCTTAAGATGGAAGGAAAAACTCTACAGCTGGAGTTCAAAAAAGAGAGAGAAACAACGATAGAGGTAGTCCCAGATCCTTGCAAGTTTTAAAGGAAACATGAGGATAAATTAATTTTCCTCAAGGATAGAGAAACTGAATGACTGAAAATCATTAGGAAACAGATTCCTGTATGGAAAAAATAAGTATCAAAATAAAAAAAGAGTTGTTTGTTCCTTGAGAAATGACATCATACAAAGATTATTAATTTAGTGGTGGGGTAAAAGGATGTTGATTTGCATCACTCCAAAACATCTGCAGAGATAGCATTTCACATTTGTGAGATATTCATGACTTTCCATGAATTTCTGAACATTGCAATGCACCAGTTTGATCCAGTGGATGCCAGTGCCACTTCCAGAGGCAGTTTTTATTCACAAATGCTTATTAGCAGTATTTGAGCACACTCATTCCTGTAGCAGCTCCTCTGTTATCATGGGAAAGCCATGAGAGGTACAGCAAAGGGTAAAGTTATAGACTGGATATATACATATCATGCTTTCAAAGTAGAATTTCTGTTGTCTTTATAGGTGAGCTGATGGCTTGTTCGGATTGTTTAATTATTCATATATACAATTTTACGTTAACATTAGGATAGTTATGATTATTTACTTATATAATTAGTATTTTTAGTAGTTGTCGAGCCTTGAAAAAATTATATATACCAGAAAAACAAAAATATTTCTGTAACCTATATTTTTACCAAAGGACCTGAGGCAGATAGATGACACTGCCTTCATCTAACAAAATGCCCACTTTCTGTTCTTCTGTATAATCTAATAATTAAACCATACAATTAAACTAATTTACACAGCCTAATTTATAGTATTTTCATCTCAGTCGGAACACTGCCTGAAATGTATTTCCTTTCCAGTTTAAATGAACAGAAACTGATTATTTTAACTGAATAACCATGTGAAGAAAAACAATTATATCTTTGCTTTAGTTAATTTTTCTCTCATAAGGAGGTATTTACTTAATCATGAAGAGTGAAATTAATACGAAGCCAGGAGTTTAAACACGAAAAAAGAGACAAAACAAACATCATGTGCTTCAACAAGCTGTTCTACATGACATATACGATGACAAAGTTGGGAGAGCAACCAGTTACAAAGTAACAAAATGTCATCTAGAAACAAAAACATCATATATTATTATGATTATACATATTATATATTAATTATTATTATATATTATAATCAGTATAGTTATCCTACTGATACTATTGGGTGATCAGTAAGAGTTTTCCTGGATTTAGGATTCACTGTTGCTGTATATATGAGAGTTATGGATTGATAATGCTGAGGACGTAAACCAAAGTCAGTTTATGTGTTGTTCTGCTCTGCCTACCTGCAGCATTTCACTTCTCCTTTCTGAGTATCTTCTAGAGCTATTTTCAGTGTCTTACCTCAATATCCTAGTCTTTGCATAACACCTGATCAACATTTTCCTGCAGCTTCAATTCAGGGTTATGTGTAGTTGTGCAACCAAGGCAGCGGTGGCAGTGGTCACTGCCCCAAGCTGATAAAGTCCAAAGAGCATTTGCACAATGCTCTCAGACCTAGGATTTGGTTTTTGGATGGTCTTGTGTGAAGTCAGGAGTTGGACTCAGTGAACCTCTTGAACCCCTTCCGACTCAGGGTGTTTTATTGTTGTACAATTTTATGGCATTGTGAGTATGAATTAACAGGTGACAGAGACTATTAATGCACAGTGGGTTACAGTGCCAACACTTCTTCACTGCAGTCCTCCCAAGCTGTGAGTGTGGTGCTGTAGAGTGGCTCAGTACATGCAAAGAGCTTTGAAGCTCTGCAGTGTGAGGCAGAGATTCTTATGAAGGTGGAAACTGTGTGATTTTTTTTTTTTTTTTTTAACAAAAAGGATGTCTGCAAACAGGAGGCAAAATACTCAGTAAACAAGTTTTTTAGGTGAAGGAATACTGAGTAGGAAAATGACTGTGATCTATCACATGAAATTTAAAACCTTAAATCAAGTGCATCCGGGTATATTTAGAAAAAAGCAAGAAAAATAGCTTGTTTTCCAGATAGAAGATATCAAATTGGCCTGTTCATGTCAGCTGCTGTTCCATACTTGATTACTCAGCCTACAAACATCAATAATTATATGTTCTGTATAAAGGACATAATGGCACCTATTACTTCTGATCATATCCAACATCAACGTTTTCACTTTCTCAAATAAAATCAGTAGTTTAAACACCTCAAAGTTGTCAGCAAACTCACTGACAAGTTACCTTATTGGCAGACCACTCCTCCCCACTCCTAGTAACGTTCCTCATGAAACCTTTTATTTTAGTGGAGGCTTGAAGAGGTTTTATGAAATTCATCACAAATACAGAGGGCTTTTATTTATTCACCATCTAAGCAGTGTGTTGGTGGCAGGAATTCAGCATGATGAATTTACATGAGATTGAGGAAGGTCTGTGCTTGAATGAGCCGGAATGTTTGATGGAGCTATCTTCTGTATTAAAGCTTCAGAAGAATGACTTTCTGAGACTTGAGTGAAGCTGTTGCATAAGCGGAACTGAGCTGCTGTGTCTGTTCTCCAACCTTTTTGTGGTCTATATTTAAATTGATTTCCCTCTAGTCATAGTCAGGGCTGCTGCTTTCATGCACCCTCCCACCCCAACCAGTTAAATTATCAAGGCAGCTCAGTGAAAGTGATATACAGTTCTGGTTTTCACCATAGCAGCTGCAGAGAAAGCTTAGGTTAAGCTTTATTGCTGGAACTTCCTATTTTAAATTGGTTAAATAGGCTTTAGAGAGGCAATTTGCTTCAAGGAGTGAAAGGGAAGGCTGGGATCATAATGAGGTGGATCGGGCCAGATCTTGAGAGAACACAACTAAACTTCACAAGAAGAAAGGACAATTCTCACTTGGCAAGTGGTGTTATGGTAAGAGTACAGAAGCAAACAAGGAAAAGGAAAGTTGGGGCCTCCCTCCCAGCTTGTAAGGCTGATGGATTTTCTCCACTGAACATCAGGAATTTTTAACTTAGGATACTGCTTGCTCCCGTACATTTGAAACAAACAACTCAGAGAACTGGTAGAAGCAATCATCAGGTTAACTTCACTGAATGGGGAAGTAGTGTGGGGAGAGGAATGGGGCAGAGATGGGAATTTAAGGGACTCCGTATCCCCAAAAACTGCCTTAAAACCTTGCCTTCCTGTATGACTTCCATTGCACTTTCCAACAAATCACTTCGATTTGCCTGTTTCACCTCTTTAGCAAACTTTGTTTTTGGTAATAAATTAGTTGAAGCTGTCAAGTATGCTGTACAGGAGTCAGGTGGAAAGGAAGGAGACGATTTACAAACATATTTCACAGTTAATGCAAAATGACTCTTACCACATAATCTTGTTGATTGCCAGACATTTAAACAGTGTACTATTCTTTTAAACCATGGGATCTGAATGAAGTCATTGAAGACTCAACAATTTTACATTTCTTTTTATAACTGAATTAGGCTGACTTCTGCTGGCTTCTGCTATCTCTGGGAAATCTATCTGGCTTTCTCTCTGGTTTAGTGCAGTCATCAGTTTCGTTACCACTAAGAAATGATATTTCCATGCAATCAAATTAATGTTACAGATTAAAGATGACAGGTGTGACTGATACTTCAATTTCTGTGCATTTTAAAACCTGAAGATTTGTTTGCAAAGCAAAACTGCTTTAGGAACAGGAATAAAAATTTTTAATAGCATCCTGTCCTTGAAAGCTTTGAAACTTCTCTTCTGCCCAGCCATGGAATGCTTGGATTTTGTTTAATTGACACTATTTGTTATTACATGTAATATTTACTTGAACACTTGCACTAAAGGTGTCCCAGCAAGACTGTGCTAGCTTCTGGCCAATAAAAGAAGGTCAGCATTGAAAAACATATGACATAAGAAGTCAGGAGAGTGATAGAAAAGACAAACAGTATGAAACAAAGCAAGTCCCAGCAGCTTTCTTGCCATACACAACTTGCAGGAATCTCCTCATTTTGGTGCTACTACTACAACAATTTCTGAGCGTGTCAGAGGCAGTGTTTTGGGCTGAGAGTCCCAAGAGCAAGGCAAAGATATTTTCTCTGTGACATCTGTGAGAAAAGTGATAGCGAATCACAGCAGCTGTCCTGCTTTCTGCTTCTCACTGTGATGCTCTCATTATTGCCAGACACGATGTTAGAGAATTTACAGCTGCCTGGTCATGTGAAACTTTTTACCTCATCAGGGATGAAGCTGGGCCATGCAGTAATGTGTATTGATCCAGGTCCAACAGTGTGGTTTATGTCTTACATTTTCCTGCTGAATTACAGCAAGAGGAGAGCAGCCTATTACAGTCCAGTCTCCCACGTGCAGGTATCAGTGCTAAATGAGTGATGACAAGCCCTTAAGGCTGAATGATGTAGACGTGCATAGGATGATATCTCAGATGTAGTAACTGTCCATAACTGAGTAGATATGCACACTTAAGCCTGCCACAAATCAGAGGTAAAAGAAGTTAGCTCTAAAATCAATAAAAGATTTTAAGAGTGCTCATGTGATCATTTACAACTGACCTGGTGTATATTGTTAAGGGGCACGATCCTGTGAGTATGCCTACACCCCTCATGCCCAGAGCAGCAGACGGCTTTTAAAGGAACATCTACCCTGGCCTGAGAGAGGTGTGCAGAAAACATCACTTCTTGGTATGGTTACACAGGTTGTCATATGTCAGTCCTGAAGAGTGCTGGGTCTCAAACAGATCCAGAAAGAATTTATGTAAGATTATGAGCTGTTCTGCACATCTGAAAGCTGTGGGCATCAACTCATTAGCTGATGGAGGGATAGGGGGCCCATCTCCTGCTGCAAGAACTGAGAAAGTTCAGAGTCAGCAGTGCTGAGCAGAGTCATTCCTCCTTACTATTTAAAAATATTCAGAAACAGGCCATGACTTCTCTGATGCACAGAAGCTACACCAACATCTGCACTAGTGCTTCAGCCAGTCTAATAAATCCAAGCATCAGGAGTCCTTGGTAATGGCCCTATCTCACACAGTCCCTGGTCGAATAATTTCAGAACAAAGCCAATTTGAAGGGTTCCAGCTCAATTTTCATAAAGAGCTTAATATGAACCTGAGGGACTGAAGTCCTACTGGTGTGTTCCCCAAGAATGTCCTGATGTCCTCCTGACCATTGGATTGATAGAATATTTGATGGATTTTTTTCTACTTACTGTGTAAAATTTGTTAATTCACTGTTATTTTTTTCCATCTTTTTCTCAAGAGGTACAGTCTAAACTAGTCCTGCACTATGATGATGGTTTACATAATTTTGTTCATCACATGGACTGTGGAAAATATCCAAATGCATCAATTGGGTTTTGAAGGTTTCTTTTTGCTTCATCTCCCCTACTAAAAATTCTAGCGAGTTCTGCCTTCAATTGTCTTGGTTGGAAGTTAGAGATTCTCTTAATACTGCAACTATAAGGTATAATTTATGGAACTGATGGGAAGAAATAAATAATAATAATATTAATTTAAAAAAAAAGTTATCTGGGATGAAAGTGTTGCAAGGATAAACAAATCAGTAAAAGGTGCAGTTTGTTTATGATACAGCAATTTCATGTGCAATAATTTTTCAGATGAACTGAAGCTATCATCATTATCAGCTAATAGCTTTAAGAATGACTTATCTAGCTTGTATCTGCCAATGGTATTTCTGGAGTGTGAAAGAATTTTAAATTGTCTGTAAGGATCTGATGCTGCTTAAAGGACATTAGAATAAATGAACCACAGCATTTTAAGTGTTATCCTTTCAGAGAAAGAGAAACAAACATCCTTCACAAAGTGCATGGGGATGGATACACTGTATTGCTACTAGAGTATCTATGCTCTTCCAAGTGACCCACAAAATCTTTGACAGAAGGGCAGCATTAATGCTAGATCAGATTCTCTTTTCGTGCAACAAAGAACCACCAGCAATATCAAAGGTCCTGTGATCTGGGGCTAGCTGACTTCCACTCCAAAGGAGCGGGGGGAAGTATGGCAATGCTGAAGAGGGAAAATAAGAAAATGTTCTGCTTTGTTTAGTGCAAGTGAGCAACGAGATGCTATTCAACCTTGAAAAAAATTTAATTATTGGAGAAAGTAGAATACTTTGTTCTGCTTTTTACTTATATATTTTAAAATTTTGGAATAGATTCAAAACGTAAAAATTAAAAGGAAAATAAAAAAGTGTACTGTGCTTTCATTTAAGAAGAGTTAACCTTTAAAAACCAAAACTAGGTAGCGAACCAAAATTGGATGTTTTAGAATGAAAATTGATATAATTCATTTTGAAAATATCACCAGTAAGCACCTGCGTCTTCAAAGACACTGCTGTTATCCGACATCCAGTCCAGAAATGAAATCAAATATACACACCTTTGGATTCAGTGTAAATCTGCTTGTGAATTCATTTATTTGCTGAGGAAAGCAGGCGAATATAAAACAGGAACAGGAAAATAAATCAGTCATTCCATGGCTGTTGGCATTCATGGCCATCAGTCAAGATATCTTCAGGACTGTGACTTCAGCTGGAAATGCCATAACCTGCACAGTGCCCTGCCTTTCCTGCTGCACAAGCTCCAAACAGACCTGTGAGAACAGGTGACAAAGTCAAGTACACAGTGTGATTGTGGTCCCTTCATGGTTCCCAGGAGCAAGGTGACAATAGAGGCAGCAAAGTACTTCTATGAAGAGCAGTGCATGTGGGTTTACCTGAGTAGAAGCTAATTTGGTTTGTAGTTAATTAACTATTACATGGCTCTGCTCCTATAGAAGGAGATGAAGCAACTTCCAGAACAGTTTTAGAGTGATTTTTTTTTTTTTTTATTACAAGTTTTGTAGAATGAAATGAAAAAGAAAAAATAATTCAGAACAGTGCTTTATATAAATAGGGAAGCTGAGAGTTGTTTTGAAAATGCTAATGGACTCACTGAAACATGACAACTTGGCAAAATCATGGTATTTTTCTCTCCAATATATGAACAAGGCCAAAATGCTTCATTTACTGCAGTTGTAAAAGACTACTTCATTTTTCTGTTTTCAGTTTTGTTAGCCCTAAATAGCTATCATTTAATATAGGGTTCTCTTAATTGTTTTCTTTCAAATTTTTAAGGTTTTTAAAAACCAGTATATTAAAAAAATATTGAAATTTAATATTATTCTGTGTAGAGCCAAGAGTTGGGCTTGATGATACTTATGGGTCCCTTCCAACTCAGGACATTCTATGATTCTATGATTATATAATGTAGAATGTATGTATGGCTTGCTTCAGAATCATATATATTCTGAAATTACAGTTTAAATCAGTATTTCAAAAGGTGTAGAAGAATTCTTTATTTACCAGGAATGTTCTATTATGAAGAAATCACATTTGAAATACCAGAATTTGTGTATGACAAAAAGTCTTACACAAAACCTCCTTTCAGGAGGTTTTTTCAATTGTAGAGAGTGATAATATCTCCTCTGAACCTCTTCTTCTCCTGCCTGAACAACCCCTGTTCTCTCAACAGTTATCTGTAAGATGTGTATTCCAGACCCTTCACAACTTCATCAATCCTCATTTCACTGCTCCAGGGTTGCAGTGTCTTGTAGTGAGGGGCCCCAAACTGAACACATTAATTGAGGTGTTGCCTCACCAGTGCCACATACAGGAGGATATACTAATTTACTTCTATGTTAGTAAAAGACAAAGGTAAGAAATGTTCCTAAGAAAGTTTTTCTGCCCTCACATCTGCCTTGTCAGCACCCTAAGAGTCCAGTGTACTTGGAGTAAGCATTCACAGACTGAGGTTGTTACATTTAGTGGAAAAGAGGGGAAATTTACGGCATGTTTTTCTTTTTGTTGGAGTAGAAACAAAACACGACAAAATTTTAGGGAAGAGAAATGAGCCAGTTCTTTGGAGCAGTCTGCATGGTACCTTTTGGTCTATGGAAGCTATTAAGTTGTCAGCCCTGAAGCGGTCAGCAAGTGCATTTTTGGGGAGCTCAAAGGATTTCCAGTAGCAAACAAGAAAAAAAGACCCAAAAGCAGAAAATAATGTCACTTCCAAGGAACTCCATCTGGAGCTTTAATTTTGAACTCCTGAGCCTTGCCCGGGTTCTGCCACAAACCTGTCAAAATCAAAATAGTTCCACAAAACATGGTGGTATCTTCAGTGCCATGAGTGAGGATCCATGCAGCAGTAGTCAGCACACATACAAATGCGAATTACTGACTGCTTTCCCCCAGGGCCTGCGGAGGGTCAGTAGCTCATTGTAAGAATGGCTCTGAATCTCTACTGTCAGTTGAATGTGTTTGAAGTGCTGGCAAAATTCACCTGATGATCAAACACCTGCCAGCTGTCTGTCTCTTAGCCACTCGCTTCAACTCTAATTGTGCAAGTGTGATGTTCAGCAAAGTTCTGCTGAACTGCTACAAAATCTTTCTGAAAGTTTTCTGAGATCTTTGACTGCCTGTGAAGGGCAACACATTCACTTATTAAAGACTCTACCACGACTTGTTTATGATCAGAGGAGATCTGAGATTTGAATAACTTAGTGAAGTTTTGTAGAAAGACTAAAGCCTTTCACAGATGAGTACAGACAACTTAGGATGTGATATGTTGTGCAAAGAGAGGTTTCACAGTCATTGCCTTGTGTAACTTACAGATATTGTGCAATGGTTCAGATGCCATTGGATTCTTATGCACAAGGCAGTCGATCTATAAAACATATGGTGTTCTGAAATATTGATCTCTTTTGTGCCAGCAAGTAAGAGATATTAGTGTAGCATGGGATTCCATTTGTAACACTGGGATTAAAGGCAGGGAAGTGGAAAATTGGAATAGACCTGAATTCATATGAAATGGAAAGTACAGCTGCCAGTATTACTAAAGCAGGAGAATAACAAATAAGTGCAAGTATTTTTTAAAATCATTTTTAAAAATCATAACAGAACCACTGTAGTAACAGTAGATATATCGAAATGGATGTTTCATATTAGATTATTTTTAATTTTTTCCGGTAATGTAAAATCACAATTCAGTGACACAGTATAATGGAACAAAATTAGAAGTAATACTAAACAGAAAATTAATTAGCTTTTTCTCCACAAATACTGATCTATATTGCAGACTAATACCCAATGTATGTCTTCACTCAGCCCCATGATGTATGTGTTTCTAATTAAACTAAATAAAGAAATACAACTTTTGCTCAATACTGCAGTTGGTAACCTTGATCCTCAACTGGTAAACATATTCATGCCTTGAGTATATTCTTCCTTCTTCTTTCCTCAATCTTCCTGTTTTCTTCTGTTTTTTTTTGGAAGTGTGGGATAGGTGAGAAGAAATTCCAGAACTCACAGTTTTTAAGTATGTTCAAACTCCTGCAAAATGAAACCCATTTTTCTTTTTTTTTTTTTTTTTTTTCACTTTATTTTCCCACTCGGTTTTTTATTGAGACTGATATCTTGTGTTTAACCATCACATCAGTTTTTGGGAAGTATTCAGTCCAGTTGAGAAGCTCTTGAAATTGGCAAAGTCAATTGGCATATTATATTGAAGCCTTCTTTTTTACAGAGAATTTACTTGGAATAACTTGAAGACAATGACTCTTGTGCTTTTCCATGATGGATTAAGTCCTTTAGTACATGGTATTTGCTCTCCATGAGGGCACTTCTATGTTGTAATTAAGTTTCTATTGATCTTTTTTTTGGATGAGCAGATTGAGCACTTTAAGTCTTTTATTATGAGAGGTTCTCAGCCCTAGGATCACTATGATTTTCAAAGATGTTCAAAGGTTAGCTGGATTCTGGCAAAAAGTCATACATCTCTTCTGCACTGCACCTCGCAGTAGTTTCTTCTTCTAATTTTTTTTTTTCTTCCTTTTCTGCAATATTGCAAGATGATATTCTTTAAAAAAACGTAGCTGTTATCATTAACATGAAATGCCACTTTGATGCAACAGATGAGGAAGTTTTTACAGTAAGTCTAATTTTGTTCTGTTGAAATAAATGGAAAATTGAAATCTGGTTTCAGTGACAGTAAAATTATACCAATATGAAACAGTTCTGAAACTTCAAATTCAGGTGTATTATAATTCTAAGGACCCAAGAGATGAATACTTACTTATAGTAAGTAGCATTAAGTACTGACTGTTTAATGGCAAACCTTGTGTTGGAAATCTTAGAAAACATGCAGTTCCATGCATTCTCTAGCCCTGTCTCCTTGTCCAAAAAGATATCACCCTGATTTTGTTTGGTTTTGAATCTGACTGTAGTTTTGAGGACTAAGGATTACTAAATAGATCACAGAGGACTTTTTATCTCAGGTTGCTCCTAATGTATTGCATGGATATATGTCCCAATGATACCAAAATTTAGTCTTTTTGCTACTGACAGTGCTGGGAGAATTCATAGGAGGTGCTCCTGTTTATTTGAATAGCACCATGGCTGAGACCTCCACCTTTCCACTTCTATAAACTAGCTTAGTTAAAGGTTCTAGTTGTGATGTTAGAGGAATTATTCATCCTAGATGCTCCCTTCCCTCATTTTCCAAAAATTACACAAAGAACAGGTTTGAGTATGAATGGACTTGGAGCCCTTGGAGTCTGGGGAAGAAGTTATGTTTTTACATCTGCTTATTTGTGCTGCAAACTTTCAAAAGGAACTGTTGTGAATTTGCTGCCTGGGATATTGAAAATTAGAGAAATTTGTCAAAAAGTGCATGTATATGTTTGAGGATTGAGGTGAGACCCATAAAAAGATTATGGCAATTGAAAAGAAAAAAAAATAAGAAAAACATTTTCATCACTAGCACTCTGAAGTAGCTGGTGATGGAAGGTGTTTAGGACTAGAATCTGAGATGTTTTGAGATGAGCAGGCTGCAGCAGTAACACTAGGAAAGATGAAGACAAGAGATGTGTCTGTTGGGCACAAAGGAGATAGCAGAGATTAGGAATGATTCAGGGGAAAACATGACAGGATTTAGTCATAGTTAAGATGCATGGGGAAAAGCTGGAGGTTAACCACATATCAAAAACCAAGATGGTGTGAGAAATAGTCATCAAATGCAGTGGGGCAAACATCAGATAAAACCTTATGGTAAACCACATCATGGTCTTTAATGACTTCCTATCACCCACAATCCTTCTGAAACAAATTTGAAACAGAACGAGAAAAGAAATGTCTTGAAATTTCCATTTGGTTTTATTTACTTGCTTTCTTTTGTTCAAGTAATAAGCCATAATAGCCTTGGCAAAAGATGTCCCCGGAGGGATTAAGGAATAATTTTGAGGAGGGTTTGCTATTAGGCTTGTCCTACTGACTTTGGAATGATGGGGATAAAAATAACATTGCTCATTCCAATGAGGAGTTTAATGAGCGGCTTTCCCAGCAGTTAAGCAAAGGGTACACACTTAGATTGGGCCCTGGAGCTCAGCTCTGCAGCTGCTAGGAGTTACTTTGGTCAACAGCTTTATAGCTTAACTAATGCCTTGCTGAATTTATTTTCTTCTTTTGCAGAGTATCACACATTTTAAATACACTTCGCCACCCCACATTTTAAATAGGCCCTATTATGACAGCAGAAATAGTATAACACACTAACAGAAGGAGTGAAAAATAAATTAAGTGAAATATTTAAAAATGAGAATTCCTTTTACTTCATTTTTTGAAATGACTTGGTAATTGATATTTCTGAACCACATTTTGTAAAAATTCCACCTTATCAAGAAAATGTTGTCAGATTTTTTAAATGAAGCTTAAAATATTTCTTTATTTTATTTTATTTTATATTTAAAGACCTCATAACATATTTTGGAAAGGGCTTAAAGTGTTTTTGATACATGTTAAATAAAAGGTAAACATTTTCAGAATGCACAAAAATGCTTATTTAAAATTTTATTATTAAGTGGATTTTAAACTAAATGGCTCTGATTGGTTTATAAAGGAGTTTCCTTCTCATGTAAAGCTTTCAATATATTTTGTGACAACAAGGTTTTAAAGTTTATTAGTGTTCGTGTTTCTGTCCTAAAGAAAGAAATGACTTTTGGAAATTTAGTGTAAGTTTTAGCAGCCGTAAAATGTAACAATATAGCAATCATAGGTTATGTGAGATTACAGTGTTTGTTAGATGTTTTAATCTTAGAACTAGAAGTGTAGCAAGCACTTTATGAGCAGTTTTGAATTATAAGCAATTTAAATTATTTGTAATGTGTTAAAAGTTTGAGTTGGCATCTAATACATTTGACTGTGACTGTGGGAAGTGTTCCACAAACTGTGGATGGTTTGAAGTTCTTGAATGCATTGTTTTCTGGATTTCAAATGCTACTTTTCCCTTTCTTTTCCCAATTTTTCAAGAAACTCTCTCCTTCCTCTAAGGAACAACTACAGTGTTCTCATTCCCCTTCTCAATCCTTCGAAAACATGAAAGTTGAATGTTTTTGATGTTTCAGCCATAAGTGTTTCTGGTCTCTGTGCATGTCTTGTCATTTTCTTTCACATTTTCATGTTTTCTTTTAAATGGACTCAGAGTAAGTAGAGAAAATTTTCTACAAGAAAATAGACACTAATAGATCTTCTGCCTAGCTGCAATGAGAGAAGAAAGTAGTTCGCTCACTGTACCTCATCTGTATCTCCATACATCTATTTGTCTCCAGATAAACATGAAGGTCTAGCTGATATAATCTGTTGTAAAACAGAAAGTGCCCAACATATTTGAAACCATGTAGCTATCCTTCTGTTTTTCAGAGGAGCCATTCATTTCTTTTCTAAGCATGCATTATTTCCTAATTTGCGAAGAGAAAGAAACTTATCAAATATGACTGGATTTCTACAATTTGAAAAAGTCATGGATTTATTTATTTCAAATTACAGCTTCTTCAATACATGTGGCTTTTTCTATCCCTTTGGGAAAGCCTGAGCAGTGAAGGTTATAGCCTATGCTGCATGGGAGCAAGAAGGGAAGCAAGTGTGAGATATCACTTACACACACATCTCCCAGGTAGCAGAAAGAAGGGTAATGGAAACAAACCCCTATTCATTCCTGTTCTGGCTTATGAGCTGTGGAGGATTAGTCCAAGTCATGCCTGTGGGTGCAGTGTAAACATGTTCCTTTGTGACTAACATGTTTGCACTGAAGTTAAATAACATCCCATGGGGTTATCATTTCTACTGTGCTGCAACAACAATTATTAAAATAAGTAATAAGTGAGATGCTTCTGCTTGTGTGGATGGGCTCAGACTCAGCTTAGAGCCCTAACTGGAGAATTTGTGCTTCAAATACAAATGCTTAGGAGAAAGTAAGATATTTTCCCTCAACCAAATTTACAAAAGAAAGCAAGGTTGACTACATTAGCCTGTAATCATCACATTGAAAAAGCATCTCAGTCTTCTTTGAGAAGGGAAGCAGGGGAAAATAAAGATTTCAGAAAAGGGGAAAGAAAGTACATGGAGTAACAAAGCCAAGTCTCTCTGAAGAGGAATGGAGCTCAGTGGTTATGTCCAGGAATACTTGTTATATTCACGTTATATTCAAGCAACAGGAAATGAGATTAGGGGAGGAAGGATTGAGGTGTAAGATTCAAGAAACTATTTACAAATGGCATTTGTCTTTCTAAAGACAGTTAAGCTTCTGTGTACCTGCTCTATAGAGCCACCAGTTGGGATATTTTCCTGAGTTTTGTGGCATTCATTGGGCAGAGTGACTTCATCTAAGGAAATTTTGCTAAGTCTAGAATGAGTTTTAATTATTGTCATGAATAAGCCTACAGAAGCTGAGGTCTGACAGACAGATGAACATGAAATTTGCAATAACATCAATGAAAAGTTTCCATTAGATCAAAAATTTGAGTATTTATTGTTTTAATGCAGATAGAGGGAAGATTAATGACCGAAAAGACCGAAAACTGAGGGATTCAATTGAAGTAAAGATTTGACTATGTGATCATACAGGACTTTTCATATCTTAAAATCTCTGGATTTGGACTCAGAGTTTCCTCCAAAGTGCATTGAAGCCAGTGGAGTAAATGTCTTTTACTTCATATTTACATTTTGGATGAATATACTTCTGAACAAAACCAATGCAAAGGTACCTGACCTTTTGGAGAAGTTACTGCCTCTGATTTTATGAAAGCGAAAGCATATGGAAGCAGCATACGGAAACTTGTTAACACTGAAAAGTAACGAGAAAAGTGGCAATGAGTAATGAACTTTCTGGAAACGTTTAAAAAGCTGAATCACAGTCATTTGCAGAATTCCTGATGGAGCATGTAGAGATTGATATGAAGTCAAGAGGTTTCCAAAGCTCTCCATCACCTGAATGATAGAAAAGGGCCAGACACTAACCATATGTCAACCACACAATGCAGGAAGATCTGTCTCCTGAGAGAAGAGGGTGTGAAATCATTAGCAGCCCAGAAATGTGGAAAGCAAGGGATTGACATGTAACCACACAAAGAGAACTACCCATAAAGATTATATCAGCTAATGAGCTTTTCACACTCCTGACTAGAACAAGGAAAAGTTTTGCATTTTTATCTCAAACAGAATCAGAGGAGTAGTTGAAAAAACATCTGTAAGATCAGCAGGGGTGAATTTGGCGTGGAGAAGATACTCTTACTTTAGCAATTTATCATGGAATGGCAGAACTGAATCCAATAGTAATTAGTGTTTAATTGACTTTGCTGGCACATTCAATGCTTTGTACCTCCTCTAATTATGGAATACCCTCTGTGGATATGCATTTTCTTCAAAGCTGATTTTTCCAAGAATACTGACTATATTAGAATGGCTTAAGGTCTTATGTTACAACTGATGGACTAGTTTATGAGTCATCCTTGGCACCATCCCTTAGAAAGTAATAAACAAACAATAGCCTCTTTCATCTTAGTAAATCCCAAAGTTCTGTACAAAATAAATAATAATTAAACAGATGAACATTTAATGAAAGTGTCTACATCAAAGAAGATGCATATCGCATTAAAAATATATTTAGCTTCGAAACATTCCCACCATCTTGCTATTGCTTATCAGGTTCAACCACATACAGTGATGAAAGAATTGTCTGATTTCACAGCCTTTATAATTAGTGATTCTCTTCCTATTACCTTCAAATTTGGCAAGTCTGTATTACTATTATTCTACTGTATCTCTTCCTGAGATGTTACATTGCTGCTGAATTTTACTATGCCCATTAGGGTTTGTCTCTTGAGGCCTGCTGAATTCAACGAGAATCTTTCCAGTTACTTCAATAATTGCTGTAAATTGTAACTTGTTTCTTTATGTCTGCTTCATTTGCCTGTGTAGCTGGGGCCAACTGCCAGTACACCCTCCTTGAGACTAGTGTTTGGTATCTATTCATTTTCAGTTGCTGTTTGGATGAAGCCAAAAACGCAGATTCGAGCATGAAGTAGTAAAAATGGCAGCTCCAGCATTATCTGGTATAATGAGATGCAGCTGGTTTTACATGATCTAAATCATATTTTTCACATATGTGGAAAAGCCAGCTATGGAGAAAAAAAGATCTACCCTCAGTGGACTTTTCCATACATACCCTTGAAATTTGTTCATGTAGTGTCTGAATTTTGAAAGTTTCATAGCCTTACTCACCTCACTGAATCACGAAATCTATGGCTGTTGATGCTGTGGGGACTGACAAAATTTGTTGCCAGCCAGGAGGAACTACATTTCTTTATGAACAGTGATGTCCACCGGCGCTCCTGTTCTACTTTCCCAACATGTTACGCAAGTTGGTTTAGAGAATCTTGCTTCCTGATTATTGTTATTTGTTTACATCTTCTCCATGAAAATAGATTCAGTGACTGGGTCTAGCACAAGATATGAGGAATAAAGGCAAACCATTATCAAGGAGTCTCAAAATCTGCCTTAACCTCTGCAAATATGTACTTATGTTTTTCTTCCTAGAAAATATTGTGCAGTAAAAGGACTGATATCTGGAATCGTATATGAACAACACTACAGATTATCTTCTACTGCCACCTAAAAAAACCGGTACCTTCTGTTACAAACAGATCTTTCAGAAACAGCAACAGCAGTGGAAACTGTCCTTTCTGAAGTAACTCATTGAATTTCTAAGCAATTGCCTAAAAATCAGTTCAGAAAAGTAAAAATGGGATGGCTAATTATGCTTTATTTCATCTTGGTATTGGTGTGTATGTGACCCAGCAAACCAGGTGAAAATTTTCCATGTAGAGACAGGGGAAAGTCATGGAAAGTCTCTTAAAGATTCTTCTTTCCTGTCAAGATCAGATCAACAATTCGAAGGAGTTTTCAGAAACCTAGCAGATGAAGAAGCAGCCTTATCTATGCGATGGGACTGTAGACTTCTGCATTTTATGTATATTCTTTTGTCCTGAATAAATTTATGCTCTCCTTGAAAGATAAAGAGCTTTATAACTTCAGCAAATTTTAGCCACCTTTCTTCTAACTTTTCCATCCCTAAGGGTAAACTGAAGTTCACATCATTTTAAAGTGAATTCCCAGCTATAAATCAGGTATGATTCAAGTCCTACTTCAGTTACACGCTTTCTCCCCACCTACCCACTCAGCAGATGATGACAGTCTTTAAGAGGCAGTATTTTAGACTAGGGGCAAGCTGTTCTCAGAGGCCAAGAAAACACCATCACTTATTTTCTTCTCTCTCTGTAGGCTTCTTTTTTAAAACACCACCACCAAACCCAATCCAAGCCTAATTTATTAATGTTCAGCAGTTTTACCAGCATGCGCTGCCTGGCTCCATAAAGCCTCTCCTTGTCATGCTGACCTATGGTGAAGTTGTGGTGTTAGGTTAGCCTCAGAGAAGCCCCTAGGAGTTGAAGTAGATGTAATTAGAGGTTTTCAGTTACAGGGCTGTCAAATCCTTTTGTATATCTGTTTTGGCAAGTACTTCAAATCCTACAGCAATATTAAATAGACCATCTGCTAACCTTCATTAGGCTCTCACACATCAACAGCACTATTAAATATAACTAAGCATGCGAAAGGAAACCTTGACATCTGAGTTTTCAATTGGAACAGTAATCAATATTAATAACAAAACTATTTCACCTAGATTTATTATTAATAGAAAGTTAAATACAGCATAAATATGCATGTTTTGCCCTACAACACACCTTTACTATGGCTAATCTACAAGATTCAGTGAAGTTCAACTTTATTACTATCAATATCTGTAATGCCAAAGCTGCCTAAAGAGCTCTGTAAGACTGGCACTGTTCTGAAAACATGTGAAAGATTGATCACTGCCCTCTTTGTTAAAAGACAGTGTAGTTGGGACCATGATAAATGCAAGGTATATAACAGAAAAAGAGCTACAATTACAAAATATCCAGTGGATTTCGGAGATATCTTGTTCCTTTTTTTTTTTTTTTCAGCAGTTCCTTGTATATCTGAAAATAAAATATATTCCTTGATTGCCTCTTTCATGTATCAAAACAAGTTTCCTAAGCACTCCTCAGAGTGCTCACCATTTTCTTTTGGTCTCTAAGCATTCCCTTGATGTCTTTTATTAAATCATGGAGTTATTCACCAATTCTTTACTATTTCAGTTGAAGGATATCAGACAAATTCCTTCACAAGGTTAACACAAAATACTTGCATTACATAATAATAATAATTAATTTCTTTTCCTTACTCTAAAGAAGGACAAGCCTTATCATTCCACATTTTGTGTAAGTATAAATAATTCTTCCCAGTCGGAACTGGTTTTAATCATTTATTACTATGCAACATTTTATAATTTTATATTAAAATTAATATAGAAAAAATATTCCCTAGAACATGTCTATAACCAAGATCTTTGTGTTGAACTTATTGTATCAAAGAAACGTCCAAGTATTTATCTTGTTTTTGCATGATGAAATATTTTTGTGAGATGTGATCCACATCTGTTGGTTTACATTGCTGATGCAGCTCCAAGCATAATCATTTATCAGAATCCTAAGTACAAATGGGCAGATGCACAGCTGAATTTGTTACACCACATTCCAGTCTGGCCTGCTATTTTTCCTGATTTCCTTCATACTGTAAACAAATGAAGTGTACAGGGTTCAGTACAACTCCTGCTTTCCCCAGTTCTCTCCAAAAGCTATCCAGCCATAATTTGAGTCTTTCTACTTTCAGAGATTGCCTGGTTTATATTTCATGGCAATTTAACCTCCCATGAGAAAAATGATCTGTTTCGTTTATGCTATCCTGGGAAAAAAAAGAAAAAAAAAAAAAAAAAGGAAAAAAAGCAAAAGAAAACACACCGCAGATCAAATTTTCTATTTTCAGAGTAAAAGAGACGTTTATAGGTGGTTTAAATTGAATTAAGTCTATATGATTATTTACTTTGGTATCTGTGTAACTAGTACCCAATTCTTTAGACAGTCGTATTTTATGACTCCGCATGCCCTCCAGTTTGCCCTGAAAAGAGCAGCAGAGAAAAAAAAAAACAACACGAGTAACTCTTCTAACCTAAGACTTTTTGAGAGCTGTGATTTTCCAGGTTCATGGATCAACAACAAAACTGTTATAAGTAGGTGTAACTCTACTCAAATCAAAGCATAGTTAGTTTGCAGAATTTTGTCATATGTAAATCAGATACAATCATCTAGATCAGTTGAGAATTATTCTCAGGTCTTACAATCCCTTACCTATTTCTGTAACTAACCCATTACATCACATCTATCATAAAAGTGAAAACAATTAGCAGAAGTACCAGAAGCCAATGGAATATCTGGGAGAAGTCATGGAAGAAGCCCACCAGAAAGCCAAGACTGAATAAAATCAAGGCATATATAATTTTTCAACTACACTATTGTAAATGAATGTAATTTCTGTCTTATAGTTAGCTGTGATGTTCAACGAATATGATTTTGCTTTGATACCTAAGGATACTTAAGCAATCTGAGCATTTCTTAATAACTGAAAACAGAGAATAAAGCCCTTGAACATAACTAAATCAATCTAATTGTTTACATAGAATTTACAGTTTTCATGGATCCAACATATAAACGAGTATTGGGTCATCTACTTACATGGTACTGACCTTCACACAGTACAGCTTGTGGCATGTGCAGTGACAGTTGTGACTTTCCCATACCTATCTGCTTTCTGCTTGGCAGTGGGGAAACAAAAATACAGTTGGAAAGATGTGGCTTCAACGTGTCTTCACAAAGCAGAGACTGATGGTTCCCATGAACACTACTATTGCTTAAATGACCGAGTGTGACATGTCAATTTGTATTCCTCAGCATTCTTGAAGATGGATCATCTTGATTAATTTTTTGACCTAAATGCTTGAAAAATACAGATAAATGGAGTGCTTCTAAATCCCTTTTTAATACTGCATGCATTCTATTCATACCATCTCACCATTATACTGCCATGAAGAAAATTTTTGAGTTACAGTCCTGATTACTTTACTATGAAAATCTTTTGGTTTAGGTGTGAACTGTAACTTTATGATCCTTAAAACTGAAGGACATCTTTGCATTACTTAATAAGAAACTCCATAGTGTGCATGTTCAAGTTCTGTACCTATTACGACAAAGTAAAAAGTAATGATAGAGTTCTGATTTTCTTCATCTAATTACTGAATTCCAAACTAACAGATCCTCTTGGGCTTGAAAAACTGGGCCAGAAGTGCCATGAGAATAGATTGTCTCCTGGTAATATTGCATGAAACAAGGACATATTAATAATGGAAAAAAAAGAAAAATAATTAAAAATAGATTGCCCAATTCTCACTGCGTCAGAACTTCCTTTTGTACGTTGCTGGAATGTGAAGCCTTGTTTATCATAGGACTGGGTCTAAATTAGCTATTGCTTTTATTTTTTTTTCTTTTTTCAAAACCAGTTAAAGACATTTCTAACTCTCAATAAAGATGAACCTCATTTTTATTTCCTCTAAATGAACTCCCATTTGCTTGTGTATTATAACTGAAATAATTCTATATTGTCTAGATAAATAGTTTTCTGAGGTTGAGCTAGTAGCTAAGGGTGAATAAATTAAATGACTCGGTTGTTCTCTTCTGTCTTCATTCTGCAGCTGTTCAGAGCCTGTGTAATGTTTCTACGACCTTCACTACAGGATTAATGGGAATTATTTCCTCTATTGGTGCAAAGCAATTATGCATGCCATCTTGCTTTGAGATGGTTTAAATGAAAGTTGCCACTAGAAATGTTAACCTTCACCTGTCATAATGCTATTATGTTATCTTTGGCTAATGGTGAAAAGAAGTCATGATTTCATTTTATTTAAATTTCAGCTGACTATTTGACCATAAAATTATTTATGAAAGGAAACACAATAAAGACAGTAGATCAGGAGTTCAGCAGAGAAAAAGAAAAGTGTTGTTCTATTGTCTGGAATGTAATTATAGAAATGGCTTTAGTGTAAACCAGAATGTAGTACTCAAAAGATTCTATGGAAGTGAAGGGGCTGACTGTGTTATTGTTCTATGAGAATTCCAGCATTTGCCTATTTTATTCTCATGGCTTTTGTAAGTACTAATGATAACAGTTGAACTAGTGTCAAACTTTAAGTTTTGAATCAAAACATCCATTCTCAAATAAAAGGTAGATGCTATCCTAAGATTGAGTAAGACCCTTACTACAAGAAAATTTTAATATTTATTTAGTATTCTCTTATTCTTTATAAACACTGTTTTGATGAAAATGGAGACTAGATAGTAGGGACTCTTCAAGGGTAGCATTAAACTTAGAATAGTACTGCTACATCTGATCTTTTGCTTGTATGTGTGATTGCGTAAGAGAAGTATAAAAAATATGTAAATTAGAACATGTGGGTTGAAGTGGAAATGGGTTTTCATTTGAATATATATATCAAATGGGTTGGCTGGGAATATATATATATATATACTAATTGTAGCTGTTTAAAGATATATGAAAACTAAGATATTATTTTGGGCACAGTGTAGGAGAAACAGGCTCCAGAGTCCGATATTATGTGACTGGTGTTCAGATTCCAACTTTAAATCGCTAAAGCAGTGCTTGTTCTTGGTTATAGAAGACTACAGGAATGTATAGACAGAAGTCCCACCATTCAGCAGTTTACAGTGATTGTGGTCAGAGGCAACATTTTTTCATGATCAAACAAACAGGAATGGATTCAGTGGGGTATATCTGTCTTGTAGCAGATATAATTTCACCATGCATTCCATTCTTCTTTAATAATTTGCCTGGTAGATTTTTTAGACTGGAAATCCTTTGGAAGGAGGTTTTCTCACATAGGATGTATACAGTGTGAGATCTGTAGAGCTTCTGTTTTGGCTGGGAGCTCTAAAGGCTGCTGTAACACAAATGATTAATGAGGATATTAGATTGAACATATCCCTGTGGTTTTGTAACTTAAAGAACTGGTGTTTAAAGATAGTACAAAGATACAGTTTTTCACTATTTGATGCTTGTACATATCCAGTTTCCATGACTCATTTTGTTCTCAGGGAGAATCATATTTGGAGAGATATGTGAAAACTGTGTAGTTTTGTCACACATTTTCTCACTTTTTTTTTTTTTTTAATGTCATATTTCTTAATTTATTTTAGAATCTACAGAGGTTGGAAGTACATGGTCAATGTATATAAACACAGAATTAAATCCAGCTGACTTGGCCAGGGAAAGGTGGCATCATGATACACTTGTTCTGTTACTACTGATCATAGGCAATGAGCCAAACTACTGCATCCTCCTGACAAAATGGCACAAACAAAAACCTACAGTCAAGAAAAGCATAAGAGGTTAAATAATAGGTAATAGGAATGGATTCTGTTTTTAAGGAAGTTCTGGAAAATCTACTTTTCACCAATCCAGATTACTGTATGTTTCCCAAAACATATGAGCTCTAGCCCCACTTCTGGGATTTTTTCAGAACTTTCAGTGAAATACAGTCATAGCACTTAATAAGATAATTTCATTTTACTAATGATCCATACCAATTTTTAATCCTTGTAGTTCGTTTAGATTATGCTCTGAGTGGAATAATCATTTTTGCCTTCCTTTCAGTATGAGGACAGAGGCAGAGAGAACTTTGTAAATGTATCAATGAGACTTCCCATAGGATAACTATTAATAACTATACAGTACTTGGGTCAAGCACAAGGTACAGTCTAAGTAGCAAACATGTAGACAGTTAAATTGCATCTTGGCATCTATGTGGAATACCTTGTACTGCTATAATTACATTATCAAGGTGAAAGATGGGCAAGCATGAAACAGCTGAAATGAATAGCATAAAGTGTAGTATTTACAAAAGGAATATATTATATTTGTTTCAGCCGATGTTGAAAAGGGCATGTGGAATTAATATTTTGTATCTTTTAATATCTTCCAGTTGTAAAGGATTTTTTGTTTAATGTCATCTCAGCAGGAGTTTAGCAAATATGTTACAAGCTTTTATAATGAGTTCATTTTAGGGAGATATTTCTGCTCCTATTCTCATTTCCACTCCATATTTCCTCTCCTGAAACTTCTTGCCACCTTTTTATGGGCTTTTAGAGAATACAATTCTGCCAGCCTTCTCATCTTTGCATGTCTAACCTTTACATTGTTTGCAGTGTTAGAATATGAGCTCATGCTATCACTGTGGTGAAGCTTACACTTTTCCACTGAACTTTTCTGCTGCTGTACTGCAGATATGGTGATGAGATAATATAGCTCTTTTTCAAAGTCTAAAGTAGGAGTAATAGAGACATTTATCAGTTATTTATTAGTTCTGTACAAAAGTTCAGTAACAAGTGTAAAAGAGGTTAAAATAGTTGATGTTTTTTGATCATACTTCTAAACTAAGCAACGAGCTGTGCAAATGAAATGCAACTTGTTTGCCTCAAAGACTTTTTACTTAAAATGACAACACAGATAAAGGGAATACTACTCATGTTTTAATGCAAAAGATAAAGTTGCAGATAGATCAAATGATGTGTCTGGATTCAAGCAGAGAGATCGCTGGAGACCTGGCACTTGAAAACCTGCATTGTCAGGCACCACTGCACTACAAAATCACTGGGTCTCCTAATCTGTGGTTCAGATTGTCCCCTAATTTCCAGTGTACCTTCTCTCCATGAAGAGAGATTGAAACAAATTAAAACTAGTCAATTTCTTCTGAACCTGTGTGAAATAATTAAATGGATTCATATACTTGCATTTATAAAGTTCAGTTCTATATGGATGAGTCTTAGACAAAGGAGTACACGAAATGTTCTTGAAATGCACGTGACTTGGTATAAATTCTTCAGATTTATTTGGAGAACTTAGTATTTGACACCATTAACAATTGTTGAGCTAGGATTGAGGGAATGAAGAAACGTCCTTAAGATGGATTGCTCTGATTTAGAATTATGGTGTAGGCTTGTACTCAAGTAAAAATCTTCAACCCAGTGAGCAACTCCAGTTTTCAGGACCAGAATGTATGAAGGGATAAGGAGTCCCAGGCTGATTTGTTTACTGCTAACTATTTCTATGCTACCCTTAGATGAGAATTAAGTGCACACACAAAAAATTATTTGATAGATGGAAAACAAAAACTAAAAATATTATTTCAGAGAAGCAATTTCTTAGGACTTCCTCACTGGTTTATCATACCCAGAATTATGAGGCAGGAAATTACCATTGTTTTCCATTTCTCATGCTGTGTGAAGATCAGATCAAAACAACACTTTTTTCAATCACTCAAGCAGAGCAGAACAGTACTTGTCTCTTCTATTCTGGAGAAAAATCACTAGCTCCTTTGTTTCAGAAGGAAGAATGAGTGCAAAGTGAGCAGCCACTTGTCTTTACTTTGTCATTGTCTCTCCTATAGTCTGCTTGCTTAACAAGATGACGTACCACCACATGTTGTGGGCTTCTCTATTTGATAGACAAAACAGCAGCACCTCCAACTTGTGATGCAGGTTTAGCTACTATTTATAAAACACTTTAAGACTTTCTCCTGGAAAACGTTCTGAAACATGTTCTTCAGTGCTGCCACAATACAAATAACATAGGGCAACGCTTACTATGTAGTTAAGCTACCACCTGATGATACATCAACTTCCCACTCCCTGTGCTATTCTGAGACTCTAATGGCAGCATTACCGTAGAGTGCATGCAAGTCACTTACATCTGCTTGAAAAAAAAAAATCAGCAGTATATGCAAGGCTGGATCAATTCTTCCTCAGCCTAAAAACTCCTTATCTCAGTGTGGACCCATACATACATATAAATCAGTTCTGCCATTTGCACTGACGGCCCTGCTGCTGTCTTGCTCTTCAAGCATGGAAACAAGCAACAAAAAATAATATCATGAAAGGGAAGGAGCAGTATGAGCAGGCACCAGTTCACTTACTTTTGCTGGATTTCAGAGTGATTGAAAATGAGCTGAGAAACCTGCACTCAACTCAAATACAGCTTCAGTTGGAACAGGAAACATCAGTTATAGGTTGCACCATTTTGATGACAAGGAAGTAGATGTGAAGGACTAGATTACATGAGGAATTACATGAGCCTTTAGCAAAGCAAGATTTTTTTGAGGAAGTAAATAAATATTTTTCAGGGTTATTTTATGTATGGTTTCTCTGGCTCTGATATAGTCAGCGCATCTCCTGCAGATATCTTCCAAATCTACTTGTCTGTTATACTGGTTACTGTTCAGTCCAAGCTTAAGAGTACTGAAAATACCTAGGAAGAACTGGAAGAACATTACATAAATTATAGCATTTAATTTTTATTTCAAAATTTAAGCATTTAAAATGAAGTCGAAGAAAATTTTGGAAAGTCATTTCAGGCTGTAATGATGTTTAATGCTGAACAGCTCATCAGGAGCTCTAATTACGTAACAACCAACCATACAGAATTTTGCTCATTTTCAACACTGGTGTTCATTTTACAAATTCTCAGTATTATTTATTTAACTTACATTTGATATGTGACTCAGATAACAAGGACTCCCAGATCCTTGAAAAACCAACAGATATAGAGATTATCAAAGCAGAAACAAGCAGACGATAATGACCTTTGAGTTAGATTACAGAAAAGACACTGATTTCATTCTTCTTCATCTATTCTTAAGTGCATTTAGATGCTTCATACTATTAAATGGTGTTAACTTGTTTACTGTGTCCTCACCTAACATTTTTTTTATGACTCAAAGGCTGTCAAAGAAAGAGAGTAAATATAGAAAGATGTAAAATATGTTCTTTTGTGTTATGTTTCTTAGATATTTCTTCTTCCTTTCAGTTGTTGGATCATCTCTTCAGTAGCATAAAATGAGACTTAAATGGGTGCACAGAGCTAATTTTCCTAAATAATCCCTCAAATTAAGGGTCGTGTTGATCCTGACATAATGTATCAGCACATTTGTATACTAAAAAAAAGTCTTTCTTCCCCCTAGGTATTAACAGGTACTTTAATGAACTCCCAATTAATTTTATAAAAAAAATCCAAATAAATAAAAGATGAATAGAGAGATGATGTAGAACTCTGCTCTCTAATGTAGAAAATGAGCAGAAATAAAGGGTTGGGGTTTTTTTCTTCTTCATTTTTGGTTAATTAACTTTGTCTTTTGGGAATGCAGTTGAGACTTAAATTGAAAAAGCATATGAAAGAACAAAAGTGTATATAAATCAAGATTCTCAAAGGAATAAATGGAAGGGGTAAAGAAAAGCAAGCAATTTTTTGAAGGTCCCTATTATCTTATATTTCAATGTATTAAATTTATAGTTAATGCCAACATCAGCTTAAAATTGCTAAAAACCCAAATTACAGTGCTTAAAAGTACAAGTTTAAGGCAAGATATTTTGATAGAACCACCATCCCATGCAACCTTACTTCACAATAACACTCCTCTTCCTTTGGGTCACTCCTAATCATTACTTACATACTGGACTATCTGGATTACAGGTCTGACCTGCCAGAGACATTCCTAATTTTTTGATGCATTATCCAAATAAAAAAGGGAAAAGTTTGCTCTTGACAAATGATTTATTCAGGTTAGTTCAGTATAGATTCAGTTACATCATCATTAGTTTTCTGGTATATCACATTAAGGACTTAACATTGTAAAGTGTTTTATCTTCCTTCTTTATCTAAAATCCTAATCTGCAAAGATGTTTTTCTCACTTCCTCTTCCATCTTCACTTCCATTCAAAGCAAGCAAAATTCTCATTATCTTTGTTCTCCTAGGAAAAATCTACTTGAGTTTTATGCGGGCATTTTTGTATACAGTCACCTTTTTCAAAAAAATCTAATCAATTTATACCTACCCCACAGGCTCAGATCTGAATTTTGGTGTTGGTTGTTTGGAATTGACAGTAATAAGCATTGCATTTTTGATAACACATTTACTGGTGTGTTAGACAGGATAATTTATAAAGGGTGCATAGGAGAGTTTGGTGAATTAGGTGAAATATTTCTCAGTCAAGCGCTGCCACACAAAGTTCAACTCTCAACTGCAGCATTAGCTCACTCAAGTGAGAACTCTGAGATGGAGGCACACCACAAGATACAACAAATACTGCACTATATAAATCCATCAAAGATAGCTTGTAGCCACAAAGTATAAGACTACTGGAAACTGCTAAAACTTTAAGCTCTCTGCAGTGAGAGCAAAAAATCTCAGTGCACAATCATTTGCTACTGGGTGTTATGGACAAAATATTTTCTCATTTAGTTCTATTGGGAGTAAATACTGCTCCCAGCAATATCAATCAGTAACCACTTGATTTTTCTGCATCAAGGCAGTTCGTCCTTCATCTCAGTGTAAATTCAAAGGTAAAAATCAGAAGCTGTTATTCACATAGAAACAGTTTGATAGAGACTTTCTATCTCCTCTCTTGCACATATCAGATATTAATATTAGTAAATCAGGACTCACAGATCAGGCTGGCCTAGAGATACTGTTCCATTGCTTTTGTACTTTTAACCTCTGTTCCACACTGAACTCTGTAATTTCAGTTCCCTTCATTCAGGAACCCCTCCCAATTCAGAAATTATGAAATTCAGTTTCAATAATTGTAACAGCATTTGTCCTTTGACCTGGTGGAAGTTACCAACACTGAGGTAATAGCAAGACACCTTGTTTCCTTCATATCTACCATTTTTTGGGGGGATCACTGTGAGGTGAAGACAGAGAGTAGTAAGAACACTGAGAAACAAGAAAATCCAAGTAAGGATGAGCTTCCAGCATAGATCCTGGCTTCCATGATCTTTTATTTAGATGAAGTAAATGACCTCAGACCATGCAGAAGCATGACTAAATTTGTGTAAGATTCCTCTTTTGAGGACAGGAATCATTCTCATTGTTTTCAACGAATTCAGTTTTTATCTTGCTTTGTTTTTAATCCTACCCATTTTATATCCATTGTTTTTTTTCTGAATGGGATCTCTTCTCCTTAACCTATTTTTCTATGAAAAATATGAAAATAGAAAAATCCCTTCATTCTTCAGAATGCGCACTAGTTAATATTGCTCCTGGATTAAGAAGATATCAGACTGAAGTAAGAGCTCTTCTTCCACCATGAAGGACTTATACACAGGATTCAAAGACTTCTCAGACCATATAGTCGTACAAAACCTCAGATCCGTAGAAGATAACCAGTGCTCCACCTCCAGAAAAAATGCACTCATCTAAGCTACAGATTGACACTAAAGCTTTATATATAATAAAACAAACAAACAACAAACTTCCAAACACAGCAATATGTACTCCCACCAGCTCCACAACTAAATGCTAAACTTGGTCTGCCAATTTATAACTGATTATTGCCAAACTGGTTTCTTACCTTGTGCCTTGAATACTGAAAAAAATAAATACAGGTGTTTCACCAAATCTCTGAACCAGAGAGTGTCAAGGTGCTTTCCAGCTTCTAGAGCTGGAATCTATGATATCCTATTCCAGGCAATAGCCTCATAGTCAATTTATATCAGATACCTCATTGCTTTAATATTTCAGTATTTGAATATGGAAAGATGGCCATGCTTATATCATTCAGCAATATTGCTAGGGCTACCTTACATTTAACGACCAGAATACTTTCTTACAATTATCTGTCCATATAAAAATTGATGAGTTGTAAATGTGAAGCTGCAGCACCCAGTCAATTTTATTATGCACAAATTTATGTTATTCTCTCTTCTCAAATGAAAACTCCTCTAAGTTTTCATTTAATCCCTTCTCAAAGTGCAACTTCAGTTTAGTTCATTTTTAACCATGTGGTTAGCAGTGGTCCATTTTTAACAAGATAGAATCTTTGAATGTGGGGAACCAGCTAGAATCTGAAATTGCTTGGCTTTGAGGATCTATTATCTGTTACCATTTATTACAACAAGCGTAACTAGATTTACTGTATCACCTGAAGCTACTCAAGCATGGGAAGTCTAATGTAACCTCCAAAAAAATTATTGCACATGCACAGAATAATTATATAACAAAAAATATTTAATATTGTCTGGGAATCTTGGATAGAAATAGATGAATATTACTGAGAGCCTAAAGGGAGATTAAGGTAGTACAATCTCAGGCAGAAAAGACACTTCTGCCTTATGGAGGTAATTGATATTTCAAAATATTTTTTAGTTCTGTTAGGAGAAGTAGTCCTCATACTTTTCAATTATCTGTGATAGACTGTAGAATTCTTGCCATAGGTATCTCCATAGTTAACTGTTGAGTGGACTACCCTAAATTCTGACTTGAGGCAGGACTCTGAAACAAAATACCTGGAAAATATCTTTAGAATTAAAAATAATGAAAGCCCTGGGATTCTGAAGTTCACAAAACAACTTGTTCCACAGCTCTGGAACATAAAGCTCTGAGATTACTGAGGCAATTTCTTGTCCAGAGATCATGACATAAAAAACTTTGGTATTAACTACCTCCATACTGTCTACAGAATGGAATGAAATCCGTTGCTGAGACCAAGTTTTCAGCACAGTGAAGAGATGAATCAGTAGGAAATTATTTAGGTTGCTCCGAAAGTAATGCCTTCTATTAATTTCAATATACCGTACAGGTACAAAGAGCACAATGAAACTACTTAATAGAGTAAATTCCCATCTACAAAACACTATTTTGTAACATAGTCACTATCATTGGCCAGTTTATGCAAATGGCCAGCCGTTCATGGAATGTGAATTGGTTTTCACATTGCTTTTGCCACTGCTGAAATGCACCAGCTACTGCCTCACCATGATAGCGTCACTGTTTGGTCTCCATAGATGTTCAGCAAGCACTGATGAATGTCAGTGAGTGCAAGTTTTTCCATATGAAGGATGGACACACCTTTAACTCTTATACATTTTCACATCAGAAGCTGCTTTGTCAGGCTGTCCCTTTGCTGCCATCCATCGCACAGCAACAAAATGTAATGAAATATTGTGGGAAATGTTCAATCTCTACTGCCATAGCACCAGCATCCACCTCTGACATCATAGGCCAACATCATAAAATAGGAGGCATTACTTTTGGAGCAGCATCCATAGTATGTATAGGATTGGTGCTCAAATTTTATGACCAATTCAACAATGCTGGTAGCATTAATTCTTTTTCACATATACATGCAGATCAGCATACATAGAAATGTGAAAATTTCTTAGTTACTTTAGCATTCCTAATTGCCTTGTTATAGAAGTCCCTAATAATAGCTTTAGAAAGGTCAGACAGAAAAAAAAAAACTTTCCAAGATTTTGTTCAAACTTCTAAGAATCATTATCACCAATTCACCTTTCCTTTAAGTTGGACTTTCCTAAAACTTGATTATAAGACAAAAAATGAATCTAGCCGGGAAAGAAATGGCAAACTTGACAATACAACACTTAGGAACTCAACAAATACCCTAGTTATTCTTCAACTATTTGTGTGAGCTTTCATCCCATTTTCAAGAAACTGCCCAACTGGGCAATACTGGTATGAGAAATTTATTGCCACTTTACTGCCAAATAAAACTATGACTCAGTTTTGGGTAGTAATATAGATAACTGGTAATATTTGGTCGCTGTTCCTACCAGAGTTTACTTTAGGTATATTAGCATTAATGTCTCTCTGGTAATTAGTATTAAATTATATTAATTCATATTCATACAAAATTCATTTTATATCATCTACCTAAAGAATACCATTGTTCCCTCTCTTTTTTTTTCCTCCACAGTACTTAATTACATTTAATATTTTCTGGTGAACGGTCACTGGAGAGGAGATAAAGTATCCATTACAGCTTTTGGAACCAAGAGTAATTATTCAATAAAACTGAATAAGTAAGAGAGATGGAAACACTTTAATGGTCTGCTTGTTAAGGAATGAGAAAAGTTGATAGTGTGAGAGACATGGCCCAAATTTGATCATCAGAATTACAGGGAAAACACTATTGCTGGTGAACTATCTGATAATTTATGGACTTGAGTGGATCTTGGTCTAACTTTGTACGTGCGCATGTGTGAGTATACAGTGAATATTTCATACATACATTCTGACAGGACAAAAGGCAGCTTTAAACTAAAGGAGGGTAGCTTTAGGTTAGATTTTTTTTACTCAGAAAGTGGTGAGTTGCTGGAAAAGGTTTCCCAGAGATGCTCTGGATGGCCCATCCCTGAGGCATTCAAGGCTAAGTTGAATGTGATCCTAGGCAGCCTGATCTGGTGGGTGGCAACCAGCCCATGGCAGAGGGATTTGAAATAAATGAGCTTTAAGTCCCCTCCAACCTAAGCCATTCTATGATTCTACGAATGTGAAACTTTGTGCAGAAAGCTGTTTTACACTACGTAGATATTTATATACTTGATACACACTGGCCCAGTGACCACAGCACAGCTCTTGATTTTGCCTATTTTCTCCTTATGTCATGCTGTTGGGGCGTTGGATTTCAATTTTTCTCCTGCAAGCTTCAAGTCATCTGGAGATTATTTAGAAAACTTCTGTGGAATAAATGTCTTCTGGGCAAGCATAAGTTGGCATTTCTTACATAATGTTTCATAATTTTGAGATTTTCCAGAAACAAGGGTTATCCTCAATGCTTAGAAAGGCCCAAGAAAGTGACAAGTGCTTTCCTTAAAGAGGCCACCAAATGCAGTGAAGGTGTAATCTAGCCTTTTTTGTACGATTCAGTATTTTTCTATGTTAAGAAGTAGAAGAGAATGGAGAAGTCATGATTTATTTTTAGCCAAAAATATTCAAATAGAAATATATCTTAAAGCACCACCCTATGTATCTTGTCAGCAACTTGTCTTTCCTTTAAATGATGGCTAAAATATATTTTTTCCCATACCCCTTGATTTGTTAAACCATAATCATGAAATTGAATTACAGGACAGGAACGATAAAAATAGATGAAACTATTATCTGTCATAGTGAGGCAATTATACTGTAGCTAATGATCTTTACTAATAGGATAAGATATACTGCCACATGTGCCTTGAAGATCATCATTCAATAAAAATGGAGTCATCTATCAACTGAACCTTTAAGGTAGTGTTTAATTTGAGAAGTGAAAGAAATGAAATCGGGCTTTGGAGGATGCTGCGAATTCCATCCATGTAATGAGATGGAATACTGATCTAATGAACTACCTGAAGTCTAGACCATATCGTTAATCTGGAGCCTTGAGCAATTGGTTGTACACACATGCATAACCAAAAGAGTGGTGGAGGACAAATTAACATTTCTTACTCAAAGGCATTACGGTGTTCTGTATAAATTTGAATACAATTATGTCCACCATCATACAGGATTTCTACTGAATTCTCCATGATTCAATCAAAGAACCTGGATGATGGGATTCTTTGTTTCTTTGACAGGGAACAAATGATATAACAATTGTAAAGTCACTTTGGTCTACATTAACAAGTACAGCAGTGTAATAGGGAGCATGTGGGTCAATCCAATGTTAAAAGTCCATTTTCTGCTACACATATTTGTTTTACCTTCTGGTAGATCACACCTGGTCCCACAGACTACATTCTTCTTAATAATAGATGTATACTCTTTGCAGGACTTTTCTGTTTTCAATTGCACTGCTTTCCTTCTCCCATCTTTTCACATTTCTTTCCTTGTTGCCCTCTTCCATCCCCTTCTGCCCTCTCCATCTTTACTCCATTATCACATATTTTGAAACAGAGACTGAAACTGACTGTAAACCTACAACTTTAAGCTGACTATCACTGTCTTATCCACACTTACCTTCTCTTCAGTTTAACAATAAATAGCTTTGAGGCAAGTGAACAAATTTCTCGCTGTACAGTCACCCCCAAATAGACCAGGTTTCCTGGCTATACAAGGCTACCATTGACTCTATGAGCAATGAACAAATGGGGATTTGTGGGAAATAAAAGGATTAGGATTGAAGGATAGCAGAAGGTGGCTTTTGTATGCTTATCAGCTGTGTTTTTCAGGGATATTTGGCCAGCAGTTTAGGGAAATTTTGAGATAATTAATAGATAAAACTCCAACCCTGGATATGAAAAGAGGTGTGAGATTTGAGAGAGATTTCCTAGTGTGGAGGGGAAGAATTTGGCTGGCTTTGCTGGTACTTTGAGGACATAGGTTTTCTTAGAAGAGAAATTGGATGGAGTAGGACTTGTTACATTGATGGGAAGCTGAAGGAGGACAGATTGTAAGGAGGGCTGGACTGGTCTATACAGTCTTCAAAAATCAGAGTTAGAAGTATAAATCTTTTCCAAGAGACAAGAGAAAAAAAAAAAAGGGGTTTTAGACAACAGTCAGGGCCTTTTTTTGTGTGTTTTTCTTTACTGAGTAATTTGCCTTTTATTAGCTGTATCCATCCATCCATCATTTTCCACTATGCTCAGCTGTGAAACAAATTCTTTGGGCTGCTCTGTCCAATGGCAACAGAGGTTACTCTTGGGCCACTTGCACCAACAGAGCTGTCTGGTTATAGCTGATAGCAAATGGTCGACTGGATTATTTTCACGATGAATAACCTTGTGCACCAAGAAAAGGAGGTATTTAATTTTGTATCCAAAAGAGAAATGTCTATGTGTAATTGTGTGGGGGATAATTTTTTTTTTTCTAAAGTCGCTCATTAAACTGAATGGCATCTAAAACAATTGCGATTCATTTGCAACAGCCTGAGGGAAGAAAATGCCAATAGACAGAAATGACATTTATAAATACCTACTAACTGAACAATGTAAAATCCAAATAAACCCCAAATCCCTATGCCTTCCGCATCTTTCTCAAAAGAACTCATTCACTTCCTTCAATCTTTAAAATAAAGACAGCAAAACTGAGAGGGAGTGATCAACTTTTTAAATATTAACTGACTTATTTATTGAGTTTTCCATATGACCTACATTTAGGATTTGTGTATAAATCTGAGGAAGAAGAGCTAATAATGAATACCTCCCATTTACTTCCACTCTTTGTTTCATGTGTTTCATGTATATTGACTATTGATAAAAACATTATTGATTAAGGAGTTTGGAAAAAGCATGCCTTCATTCATAGAACAGTGTTAAGTCTGATATAGACTCTCGGTACATTTAAGGAATTTGCACGAGTCTGAGTCTGTTGTCTAAGATTCAACAAGCAAAAGGACAGGAAAAGACAATCAGAGTTAATCTAAACAAGTTCAATTTGAGACAAGAGGCTGCATAACGTCAGAAAGGTATGAACATAATTCTGATTAAATGCAATGTGAAATGCAGAGAGATTCAAGACATTACTGAAAGAGTCAAGAAACTGCTGATGCTTCTGACATTCCTGTTTTATTTGTGCATTTAGATATGTTTTCTGTAAATTGTCACAAACATAGGATTAACCTAAATAAAGTCTCTAACTTATTATGGATTTCCTCTTAAATTATGCTATCTAGCATAACTATTTTATCAAAGAAAGTACTTCTTGCACTTCAATTTAATGTAAGTAATAAAAACAACTCACAAGATAATTCTACCAACTGCTTGTTATGCCTTTTTTTTTTTTTCACTGCTGTATAATCAGTGAATATAAAGATAATTATGAAATAAACAAGAGTGTTTTGGCTAAGCAGGTTATAGTAATGATACACATTTAGTCTATTAGATACTGCACTATGCATATATATTCCATGTAAATACAGTGACAATATCAATGTCCTGACTCAGTTTAATGAAATTTTCATTATTTTCTCAATTTCTGGATACTGAGAGAATCATGTTTTTTGTGAAGATCTTCTCAAATTCAGGCTTCAGACTCAGTTGGCCAGATCCGAGTCAGATTCCCTGGAAAGTGAATGTTTAATTTTTCTGAATTTTCTAAGCTTTGAAATTTTCTTCAGGAGTGCATTTTTCTCTGTACATCATGGATCAAAATACTACTGTTCTCATACTATAATGATTGCTTCAAAAATGAAGATCTCTTAAAATTCTATAGCAAGTAAGTTTAGGAGTTTAAGGCATGTTAAGTTCTTGGCAGCCTTTGCAAAAGACCTGGATTTACTTTCTCTCCCAACATTTGCCTGAGCAATCCCCTCCGAAATCAGGCACACTGAATCAGTGTAATATAGTCTAGAATTTGAATGGTATGGAAAAGGGAAACAAGTAATTTTTTATTCATTTTCTTATTAGAAAGAAAATCAGTTTGCATTTTGAGACAATCTAGAATGACTTTTCTCCAAGCTGACATTCAGTGAGATACTGCACCACACTGGGGTAACCCACTGTTTCAGACTTACCATAAAGAATTTCTTTATGTTCACATACGCTTTTAGAGTGAAAACTGCTATTTTAAATATTTTAAAATATTGCATAATGAGTTTTTTTAATGCAAAAAAAAATTTTTGTTTTTGCCATCTTCCTGTATTTTTCCGTCCAAACTAATTGAAAGCATAACATCAAATATCTCAGAAACAATCGGAAATAATGTTATTTATTCTCTTTTTTTCTTCTACTTTTCCCTTTTACATCAGGGTCATTATGCCAAGGCTTAGTGGTCAGCCTGATGTGCAGTTTCAAAACCTTATGGAAGGTACTTCTGTGACAGGTTGGATGAGACATGATAAGATAAATCCATGTAAAACAATTCTAGGTGTTGTTAGGCCTCAGTTTAGGATAGGAGTTCTGAAGAATTTTTACCCTGTGGGAAAGATCTGTAAAAGCATAAGAGTATGAAGCATTCCACTTGTTCCACTGTGAAGGTGACACTTAATTAGCGTGCTGGCTTGAAAAGTACCAGAGGTTACACTGGTTCCTCAGGGAGTTCTTCTTTGATTAAATACAAGCTCTTAGGTTGCTTCAGTGCAGGAGTCAGGAAGGCAAAAGACACAAATTCATTCACCCACATTGTTTGCATTTTAATTGTCAAGCTTTGCTGTTTTAATGTGAGCTAAGAGTGAGCCCAACATAAAGATGTGTCTACAAGAAATATTAAGTCTTTGTGATGAATTCTTCCTTCCTTATGCTGGTATAGGACCACTATGGACTTGACCGAGAGAGCTGCTGCAGGATTGTAATGGAGTCCATGGAAGAGGGATATGGTTTCTGACTGGCCATGAGAAAGTAAGCAATCCAAAACTCAAAATTAGTTTTTGCTTATTGTTCAACTTGCTGAGAGTGTCCTTGGGCATATAAAAGAAAAAATATAGTGAAGATATTATTCCTTAATATATGATTTTCTTTAATATATGATGAAATCCCCATTGCAAATGTTTCTCAAGCTTGACTTGGAGCTACATAGTTCTGTAGCTAACTTACAAATAATATGTACAACTGTGTGTCACTAGACTCTGTAAAAGAGAAAGTGAGACCAAGTCACTGACTGAAAATATGGCATGAAGCAGGTAATAACAGGAATTTCATCAGTCATCCCCCTTAAGAACACAAATTGCTTAAGGGTGACTTTCCAATGATTTTTGCAGTACTTAAAATTTTGCTCTTTTCCCTGCATATAGAAGTATTTTAATAAGTTGATGTGAGTGAAAAAGGCAAAACCACTCCTCCTCTCACTCTTTTGTTAAATATTAAGCATGTGAAAAATTATCCTCTTTGAGGTGCTTGGAATTTTATTTGTCCGGAGACACTTTAAATAAGTTTTTGATAGAATTTCAAATAAAGTTGCTCAGGATTTATCTTTCATCTTTTAAAAATGTTGAGCATTTGGCTGGTTACTTGATTTTAAGGAAAAAAATTCAAAAGATTGGAAGATTCAAGGGAGAATAAGCTCCCACCCCCATCCACAACAGAAAAGTTTTGGTTAAAGTACCTCTCCATGACAAAATGTAGGTCCAGATCTTGTTTGAACCTATATACTTTAAAATATCATGTGTGTCTCTATGGAACATTTTTTTTACTTGGGGACTTCAGGTGAATGCAGCATACAGTAAGAAATTAATGTATAAAGAAGTGATATTAAGTGGGAATAGAAGCTATTGCATGTATATCATTTGAGAGGAGATTTGGTGCAATTAGAAATCTCACAATAGTGTGAAACAAAATCAGATGAAATCAAATCTAGGTTATAATCAAGAAAAAAGTATTTCATATTTCAAAATAAGTGGTGATAGAAGGAAGGTAGCCCAAACAATAAAACTACTTCCTTTACATTCACTCAAGGTAGAATCAAGTTTTCCCTGAGCTTACTGATAGTGCCTTCATTCAATGTTCAATTTTCTTTATCAGATCACTGCTTTTAGGGAAGTATGTTGAATAATAGCAAACAAAGTCCAAAATTGGTTTCTCACATTTCTCTTTTCCTGTGATTTCTCTCAGGCTATTATTTCAAGACATTGTTCATTTTGTATTGTAATGCCCAACCTGGGTAATGGGAATATATTTCTATAGTTTCCCACTGCAAAGAAGAGCCTGCTATGGTGCAGCTGGCCATGTTCCATTTGAACAGTATCAGTGTGAGATCATCACTATCACTAAAAAGTAAAGTGTTAAGCAGAGTGTGCAAATATTCTGGGTTTTAAGACAAAAAACCACAAACCACCACAACGGTAATACAAGAAAATCCAGGATAATTCTGGGCGACTAAATATCTGTTAGAACATTTTAACCATTTTTGAGCTATGCACGAATATGTGGAATGAAAATTAAATTAGACAGCCTGACGTAAATCTTCTGTTGAGAAAACACAAGAAAACAAAACAAGAAGAGAGCTTAAAAGATAAAGAGAGAATGAGAGGAAGAGAGAAAGGACAGTTGAAACTGAGTTGAGTGTCCCTTTAGGCTTTAGTGAAAATTGAATAGACATTGATGGATTTGTTTTCCTTTCAGATTAAATTGAACTTTTGATTTGAAAGTAGTTTGCCTGCTCCTGCTTTTGAAAGCTACATTTTTCCTTAACTAATTTTCTCTTGTTAAGGCATTCTAGTTTCAGTGTGGTTGATAGTGTTTTACAGATTGGCACTAAAATCCTCTGGAAAGAGCAAGGAAAGAGAATCACATAAATAACACTGAGCCATACTTGTATGCTTTACCCCCACAGTGTCATGGCTTTTAAAAATTCCATCTTGTGCAGTTATGATTTTAAATACAATTGAACCATTTCCTAGGATCAGTTGTTACCGGTTCCATGGAGTTAAAATCTTTCTGGACATTTTAAAATTGTTGCTGAAGTATAAGTAGCAAATACTTGTACTGTTCTCCAAATGAGTATGCAGCCTACACTCTGTGGCTGTGCAAACTACTGCATGGTCTTTGTGGTTTCTGCTCCTCTGGCCCCCACAGTCTCAGCCTTAATCTCAGATCAGCTTTGCTTACAGTGGAGAGACCCACTCAGCACAAGTCACGGAAACATTTTGCTCTACCTTAAATCTTACATTACTATCAAGATTATGCTGTAGATCTTGGAATAGGCTATTATGCCTCATGCCTGGGCTGAATGTCAAATGTCCCAGCTACTCTGTGACAGCACCATGTGCTTAGCTTTGGGCAGACAGGAGTGAATTCTTCCCACAGTGATCTCATCGTTGCCTGCCTAAGTTACAGAGGAGCTTCAAAAGGAGTATAAACTCATGCTATGTTGTTGCAGCATATGAAGGTCTGGGTCTGACTCTGGTTGGTCTTCTGATTCTGTCTAAATTGGGCAAGTATGCACTAAGTAACCAAGCTGAAACTTTGATACACAGTGCATCTCAGGGAATATCTGCCTCAAAAAGAGAAGTCATTGTACTTGTTTTGTTGTGCTTGTTTTGTTAAATGAAGCTATACAAACAAAACAGAGATAAAAACAATAAAAAAACCCAACCAACCAGCCAAAATCCCTCTTCCAGATTAAATATGCTAATGAGTAAAGAATTATTATATCCTACTGTTGTACAAGTAAATTAAGGCACACAGACCTTGCTCAGCTTGACAGAATCTTATCTTATTGACAAAACTAAAAACAGATCTCCTAAGAAAATTCCAGTGGTCAAACCAGACATACCAGCCACCAGAACTGTCAAACTAAATACCATGACTCTATAGGCTCAGGACATTTTGTCACTAAATTTTATGGAAATAGCTATAGGTAAGAGACTGAATTTTAAACTCTGTAAATAAAAACAAACAAACAAAACACCTAAAACTCTGCCGAGCAATGTTGAGAATGCATGCTTAGCATGTAGATGATTTATTGCATATGGATTGGTTGGACCAATCATTCAGAAACACCATAAACCATGTCTTAATCCTTCAGGAAAGGTACCAGATTGCCTTTGTTTTGCACACTGCTTCTCTTTGGTACTTTGCATGTGCAGCATCTGTTCCAGGGAAATATCAATCAGTAGGTTCTCTGTTTTATGCACAGATTAATCTCATAACATCAAAGATTAATGTCATATGCTCAATGAAAAGTCAGAATTTATTTATTTACCTCAGCATCCTGCCATAGTCCTTGTTACTTCTTGCTCTCCAGATCTTTTTATCATAGGATAGAGGAGTGGACTTGGAAAGAAAAAACTGTGATAACCCACTAAAATCTTCTGAAGCATTAAAAAGAAACTTTGGGGAGGCAGAGAGAGATGTAGGTGGGTGAAAATTAACACTTTTTTGCGTCTACCTGCTAAAAGTATCACCAAAAAAAAAAAAAAAAAAAGCAACAAAACACCCATAGCATCTTTTCATGCTCCTTGTCATTTTCCTGAATACCTTATTAGATTATAAATTTTGAGAATAAGAATCTGGCTTCAACTAGAATTCTCTCTCTCCTTGTTTCACTTTCAAATACACAGAAATAATCAGCCCAGAAACATAACTTGATTTTTTAAATGTATTTTACAAAGGATTTCCTGCGGCATCAGTTGGCCAGGACACAAATGTTCAACAGAAGTACCTGTCTGGCTATATTCTCTTACAGAAAAGATGTAGTCTATTTGGTTATCATGATCCTTTCAGCCTAGGAGTTACTTCAGAAGCTTCTGTCTCTAGTAGTAGGATTTAGGCAGGTATTCATCTCCAAATTCGACCTTGATACCCAAACCATCTGTAGAGAAACTGTTACGTCACAGCCTGAACTAATGATTGAGCACCTGGTGAAAGAGAAGGAGGAGTGAGTGTGTGTGTGTGTGTGGGGAGTCAATAACTTCAGGAAGAAAATCCAGCACATCTTCTGAACTATGTGGGAATTAAACAATGGAAAATGTTAGAACTTAACTTCAGACATTGATGTTATAGTTTGTTCTGAATTTTGTTTAAGTTGTGAATTAAGGTTTCAATAACAGTCTTTCCTCTGTCTTCTGAGCAGCTAACTCATTCCTTGTTGTTTTCTCGTTTTAAGATGTGATAAAGTAATTCAGAAGAAGAATAGTGAGTGTCAGGCTGTGTATTCTACGAAAACCCTCTGAGCTGCTTTTCAAGCTCTTTTAAGTAAGAATTTAACTTTTTCTGCAGTGTCCCTTCTCTCCTTGCTGTTTCCTCCTCTAAGAGCTCTAGGAAAGTATTCACAGACAGAAAAGATATCAGCACCAACAGTGGCTCAAATTCATTTCTGAGAGGACTGAAATACTGTAGGAACAGCTAGAGTTTTGTCAGGAATGTGTGCATTTATGTGGGCAGGAGAACTGGGTAGTGCTTACTGCTTGTGAAACTGCATGCACTTTCATGTACCTTCTTGATCCAAAATCAGGTGGAGTTTGAGTGTAGTGTTTTTTAAATTTCTGTTTGGGAGGCCTAGGATCATGATGCTGTGTAGTATGACATATCATATTTCATAATATAAGGCTTTTATTTAAAATCTGCGACAATGCCAAGTGCTGCTGTTTAATGAAATCCAGTTACTTGAGAAGCATTCAGGACAACGCACTTCAAGATGTCATCTCTAAGTGGAACCAACTGCATTAAAACAGTCATGAAACTTCAGGACCAAACATTTCAGAAAAAAAATCAATTGTAAAATTTAAAATGCAGATTTTCATTTTTCCCTCTTCTTCAGTAAGGTCATGGAAATACATTTCATTGGGATTGACCACAGGCACAATTATCAACATTTTATCTGTTGACTGCAGATGGAAAAAGTGCATACCCAGACTCTTGATAAAATGCATCTGATTTCACTCTTTGTGAAGCATAGGGTTATTAATTATTACTGTTCTCACTCTTCTGGATATGGCAAAGAAATAACAAGTTTTCCATCAAATTTGTCTCTGTACTTAGCATACGATATTCTGATTGAAGAAGACACTATAATAACTGTAGTATAGTTGCATCAAATACTGATTAATTGGAGATCTCACAACAAATTTCAGTGCTACACTGTTTTTATGTAGGGTTGAAAGTACTCTACAAAACCTCTGCATCCCAGGAATGATGTTATTTTCGCTAACATTTTCAATTTGTTAGTTGTTTATAAATAGCAATATGGGATAGGCTAGCAAATGTTAATGTTTTCACAAAAAAATTGTTTCTTTAATTCTTTTCTCCTAAACAAAGGAGTCCTTAGAAAATGCAATACAGCTTAAACTGAGATTGCCCTACTGCAAGATGTGTGAGATCATGTATCAAGTAATGAGGATATGTTAAGCAGTTAACAGCAAACACTAGCCATCTCATTACTCGCTTATGTATTCAACTCTTTTTAACACCAACTATTTCAGGCTCTGAAAGGTTCAGATGTATTTTATCTCCCACTTTTCTTGTTAAGATCAATTTTAATGGCAGGCTAAGCTTTCCGGGCTTTTATTTTTTTTTTTTTTCAGTTCAGCTTTTCTTTGCCTGTATTTTTCATATGAATTAAATCTGTAAGGGTGAGACTATGAACCTCTTGTCTTTGTTTACTGACTTCAGTATCAGGATGGATGAGATCTTCAGTACTGAGAGTTACCTGTTACTAATTAGTACAAACTACTTCATTTTCATAATTGGTTCTTTCATCTTCATAGAATTGTTTGAAGCACATTTGGTAAACATGCAGTCTCTGTACTTCCTTGAATATGGCGCTCGGGTGGACTGACAGCAGATCAGGTGTTAGTCCAGACTAGTATACATAAAGTAATCCTTGAAGCCTTCTCTAGATTTCTTGTTAAGAGTTTTGCTCTTCTTCCAGCTCGTTTATCAATAGAAGACCTAACACACTGAAATACTTTTATGTTATAGTGGATACTTGAAATTTATAAGCCAGTATCCTACTCATATCACATCTTAACTGCATCTAGAAAAAGAGTTACAGGAGGTGTAATCAAATATCTTAACAGAAACAAAAATGAGCATAAGCAAAATAATTCAAAATTGTTGGAACAGCTTTGGTCATGCTTGTATGTGGAGTGTTCTTTGGAAGGTGACTGCAATTTGTGAGAGTGTTGGCTTTTTGACCTCAAGAAGCAAGTGAAATTTTAGGAGAAATTTTATTTGTGGCTGTTGAGTGCATAATAGTTTTGCTGCAAGAAATAGGATGATAAAGTAATACTCAGAAGTTACTAAGTGGCTTCTCCAAAATATATTTTTCATAAATTGTTCTTTCCTTCTAACTCTTTCTACATCAGCCTTCAGAGGGGCTTTTAGAAGAGCCAGAAGTAAAGAACAAATGAAGATGCTCTTCACCTGAATTTTTTCTTTAAGTCCTATTTTCAATGAGCAATAGAAATAAAAGATTTTCTTCCATCAAATACTCTCTGTGATGGCCGCAGTTTGGTGTGAATGTGTGATAAGAATATCTGCAATGTAAAGATAGCTGGGAACTTTGAATCAGTCCCTTGGCTGACAGTGGGCAGCCTAGTGTGTTACAAAGGAGGGTTTGAGAAATCCTATGCCTGGCAGATGTGAAATAGTTTGCAGCCATGCTAATCGCTACTGCCTTGGAATTGATTTGACCCTGAAACACGAAGTGAGGCTTTATTTTTTTCTTCTCTTGCTTGTTCTGGATATTTTTATTAGAGTAAATTCTTCTTTTTCCCCCTCAATCTGAGATAGAGAGCTGTATTTGTTGCTAGTGAAAACCTATAGCAATGAGTTAAATTTTTTAACTATTCAGTAAGTATGCAGAACTTTTAATATAAGAAATTATCTTCTTTTATTAAAATTTTTCCTTTTCTTGTAGTTGCTTCCTTTGAATTTAAATATCACTCTTCCTTCTCATACTGCAAGATGCGAACTCACAATGCTTCATTTTTCACTTCATGTACTTTTTTGTAGATTGCCTTATTCATCTACATATTTTCTCAATGTAAACAAGCCTGGTGCTTTTAATTCCTCTTCTAGGCAAGTTGTCTTGATGATCTAACCACCTTTATCTGGACCTCCTTTAACTACTCTGCTTTTTGGATGCTTTTCTTTAATCTGGGTTGCTTCTCAAAGTATTACCTCTGATTTATATAATTGCTTTATATTCTTAGACTTCATTCAGTCAAACAAAACATCAGTGGAGTCAAATCTTGAAAGAAATTGACAGATGTCATGTTGCCTGCCAAAATTATCATAGAAATACATACACAAAAATTAAATTCTATTTCAACACACATTGCTTTTTTCAAGCTTGGGGTGTGTGTGTGTGTGTGTGCGTATATATTTATATATGTATATATATATTTATGTATATATATACATATGTTATTTGTCATAGTCTTGTCCATTGATTTGTTCTTGTTAATTTGGTTAAAGGTCTGACTTCTCTAGCCTAATGATTTAGGCTACCTACTCATTTTATGTCACTTACAGTTTCCTGTAATTAATTACTTTGTTCAAGTTGAAGGCTTCCAGAGCAATTACTGATGAATCTCTTGAGAAGAAATAGCAGAAGAACAAATAATAGCCTAGAAAACAAAGCTCAGATTTTAAATAATCATTTCAATTTCTTTGCAAGTAAAAAGATTCATTGGTTTTCTGAAAAATTTTCCCTCATGGAGAATTCTAGCTTATCCATTGATTACTTTTTGAGATGACTTCACTAAAGCATAGAGAAGGCAGAGTTTCATTAGGGTGCTGCTGACAAACCACCGGCAACACCACAGATTAATTGTTCTTAAAAACAATCAATGAAAAATCACTGAGGAGGGCAGATGGGGAACAGACACTTGTTAGCTAAGCTGAATGTATTGAAAAACACATCACTAAGATATTAGAGAATCTTATACATTGTCTCTTTAATTACAGTGACACTCAGCATGGCTCACTGTTCCATTGACTTGTTAACATAGGTTTGCTTACATGTGTCCTTATTTCCTGACTTGATGAGCTACTGTTAAAACATTTCAGACAAAGCAAGTAGTTGTAATGCTCAAGGAAATATATATTCCACCTATTTTATAGATGAAAAGAAGAATCTATGTGTGAAGGGCAGTTTCATGCAATCACTTCAGTTAAAAACAAATAATTAGATTGATTGCAATAATGTTCATGTTCTTGAGAGTAATTAAGTTGGATGTAGTTGTGGGGCTAGGGCTCCTCTATGGAGTCAGAAAGATATTAGGTGTAGGTAAAAAATGTACGAATTGTGTTTTTTTTTATTGCTTAAATTATTGGTTTGCGGCGTTCAGATGTGTAATTCTTTCCTTGTGTCCATCATAATCGTAAGGTGAATGACAACCGGCTAGAGAAACACAGCTAGCATTGTAAAGCGAAGTTGTTGTGTTTTAACGCATTGTGCGTTTGTGGAGGTTCTTCTGCCCCTCCTTCATTAAGTGAAGCCAAACATGCTACTTAACATTTTTATTTGAAATAATAATTGGGAAGATCTTAAGAGTCCTTAGGAAAGTCAGGGAGGCCTTCAGTTAGATTCCAGTCTGACAACTGAGTTAAAGGTATTAAAATCTACACATGTGTCCTAAGCAACAGATTGCATATGGGGATTTGCTGCAGAATGAGATTAAGTTTTAAAAACACTCTTTATGCTACCTTCAAAATATGGTGTTTATGGATAGAAAGCCTGCTTGCTGCTTATTTGGCTTGGAAGAAGTGACAAAGTGGAACAGATGCTTTTTCTTTTGCTAGTTGAGTGGAATAATTCCAAAGAAATTTGGAAAAAGTACTGGAATTTTAAGAGTCTTCAGAGAAATTTTACTGAAGTTTATCTTCTACAGTGCATGTGACTTTGAAATTAGTTTTCAGATAATAAAATAAAGCAGAAAAGTATTCAAAAAGTTTCCCAGTGGAAATATATTTTCAACTCTAATAGACTTAGGCAACTAGGAAGGGTGGAGGTAATGCCTCTGTTATAAATTACAAATGACTTCCCATAGAAAATGGTAGATATGTGTAGGCGTAAGAAAGCCTAGAAAAACCTTTTTGTTTACTTTGAGGATAGAAATAGGTTTCGATAAAGTTAAATTTACCACTAACATGGTATGTTTCTCTTCTGACAATTCATGGTGTGAAATAGTGGAGAGGGTTTGTTTTTTTTAACCACACAAGTCCCCTTAGGTCATATTGCTGTCTCTCCATGTGGCTGGTGCTTGGCACAAAGGGAAGTTTTTACTGAGCAGAGCATTGGCTGCAACACTTGCTAGGCAAACTTGAAAATCTAATGCCATACATTATTAATAGTAAGTGTTCTGCAAAGAGAAGATATCAGAACTAGAATCATGTTCAAGCACTGTATGCCAACTGATCTGGTTCTGTCACTCTATGGCAAATACAATTGTACATTATCGATATTAAAGATGTACGTCATGGATAATGTGAATACATAATGCAAAGTTATAATGAAATTTCCAATATCTGAATAGTTGTGGGAAAACTGCTTTTTAAAAAATAGATTTTTATCTACATTTCTAACTTTCTTTTTTTACTTTGAATGATGAATTACACTTCTATTATATGCAATTTGTTTTGCATATTTTAATTTCTAATTACTGATAAATTAAGATGACACTGATCTATTAATGCCCACTGAATATTTAATTCATGGATACCTTAAAATGCTTGCTGTTACAAGGGATTCTGATAGGTTTTGGCTGGAATTCCAAAGGAGTGACAGATTTCTAGTCTCTGACTCCAGTATATCTATGAGCAAATTGAAGCATCAGTGTCATTGCACCCTCTGCTAACTTATTTCTTTTAAATTATTAAAATCTTAAGCTGAAATTCTTCCCAGAAGGGAGCCAATCTAATGCTATGAATGCACAACTTAAGTCTGAAAATTGTTGCTGGCTGTTTTTGCGTGAAGTGTTTCACTTTTGATGTGTTCTATGCCCATAAAAAATCAGCAAATTATAGGAATTTTTTTCATCTGTTAGATTTATGCTTATGCTTTTATTTATGCTTAGCTGAAATGTCTTATCCAAGTGGAGCAAAGGTAAGGGACCACCAGAAAAAGCCCCATTCTTCAATACTTTGGTGACCAGAAACATGCTATCTGACAAGTGCTTGTTAAATCTATTTGGACTGTCCTACCACTGAATAGCTTATGGATGCCATGTTGCTATTATCAACAAGCATTTATGGGAAAATAGGGTTAAGCTTGCAGAGGAATATGACTCTAATTCTTGCTTCGTGGCCTGCACCTTTGGAAACACAGTTGAATCTGTCCCTTGGGATAAATTAGCATTTTGATGGCTCACCAATCCCATTCCCCAGCTGCCTGCACAAGACTGCACTAGGTTAACATGGCCAGCATGAGAGGAGGCCCCACAGAAAAGGGTAAATTTGGTTTGGAAACAATGGCTGATACCATGCAGTCCAGTGACTGCTGAGCAGGACTGGTGTAAGGAGAAACACCTGTGGTGTTGAGAGTCCAGTCAGCAGGCTTGGTCAGGAGCAGTGCCCCACAGATGTGAGGCTGGAGGTAGACATAGCTCTAACACAGCTGTGGTGTGGCAGAGATGGGACAGCCTTGGCTCACAAGATGTTCTCCACAGAAATGGGCACAGGCCCCTGCTTCTTATCTTTGCAGCAGCTCCTACAAGTGAAGGAATTACTGTGGAGTGAGGCATCTCAAACCTCTCCTGTTGGGACCCTAACAGGTCTGTGCTGCTGAACACGGGGAAACATGCTTTGAAGCCTGTGGCACTGTTCACATGGAGCAGGCTGTCAGAAACAACTTCAGAAGTCTCAGGATGTTGTGCTCACAGTGACATAAAATGGAGACAGAGTGCCTATAAGTAGCAAGCTTTGTAGAGATGTAAATAAAAAATTGTGTGGTAGATGCAAAATTGTGTAGCATTTGGTTCTCCTGTGAGCAGAAGCATTGACAATCAGCATTTTTAGAGTTCTCACTGTCCTCTCAGCCTGAAATTCCAGGCTTACTGGAAGAAGATGGATGCTGGTGTGAGCAGTTGATCATTGGCTGCTTACTTCCAAGAGACAGGTATGTTCCCAAGGAGGGGAAAGCGATCCCTGTCTTCTGTTTCTGTGTAGTGACATTAGCATTCATGCTGAATAGCTGGTTGAGATTCTCAAACAAAAAGACATGCAGTGTTGCCTTTTTAGAGGGGCCTGTGACTGAGTTTTAAGACTCTATCACACCCAATTTCCGCTGTGAAAATAAATTGTGAGTGCTGAGGCGGTGTCAGAGGATGAGAAAGAAATTGTTGCGCACTAGTGAATAGCATTTTGTGATACTAGAGTTCTTTAGAACTTTTTTTCAGCTGAGATCCTGTAGGAAACGTTAATTTTTTGCCTCAGTTGCAACCAATGTCCTTGCCAAATTCCTGTCATGATCAGAGCCCTGAGATCAGGGATTTCATTTCACTGGCGGGGAAAAAAAAAAAAAGGGCTTGGAAAACCTTTGTTTTTATGCCACTTCTGCTGTTGTATACATTATCGAAGTGCCACAGCGGTCACTCAGGCTTGATGCCAGGGTAGCCATAAGCCTTCAAGATGAGAGAGATGGTATTGGTATTCAGCAGAAATACCAGCACAGAGGAAACATCTTTCTGGAGTCCTTTCACTCCCATCTCAGAGCAGATTGCATGTGCCACTTTGAGAGATGTACAACCTTTCCCATAAGTTATTTGGTAGGAAGTCAGACTACAAGCCAAGGACAATGAAATGAGTAAATTGTTGGCTTTTTTTTTTTTTTTTGAGACCCTAAGTGCAGTTCCTCTGAACACAAAGGCATTGCAGCCAGCATTCTGTGATCAGCTGTTTGTATGCCTCTGAAATGTGCAGGTATGGTACCACCAGTGGTAAGCCACACGAAGCTCATAAAACAAAACCTTGAAGTTAATTATTAATCAAAGCCAGCAAAAATGTATTCTGCTTTAATATGACAATGCAGTACATAAACTCTTGAGTTAACAGACACTTTAAAAAATGAATAGTGATTACTGTTATAGCAGCTGTTTTGTCAGCTGCTTTAGAACCACAATATGTTAGCCAGCAATACATTAACAAATGACATAAGGACAGATAAGAGTTGAGACTTTCCATGCTGTTAGCTCCATTGAGATAAGTAGCATCAATAGCTACTCTCTGTTTAGAACCTCAACAGACAAGCTAGGGACAGGGTATGGGAAAGGATCATCACAACAGTGGGAGGAGTTGGATATTGTGTATTTGAACAGTTATGTCTGCTCTCTGAAGAGGCTCAGTTAGGTGAGTGTACAGCAGGGGACAAAGCGGGGAGCTTACCTGTTTGTCCTACTTAAACTGTAAGCTATCTGGGGCAGAGACCCTCTACTGTACTCTGCTTTGTTCTGCACTTCACTTTCAGATATTGCTGTATTATAAGCAATGTATTATTTAATCACAAGGGCTTTACATTTTGACGGTTTTCAACAGCGCTATATTCACTAGCTATACAAGTTGAAAGTTATTAAGCTGTGGCTTATATATATGTTAATTCTGCAAATGTTTATTCAAGGGATTGGAAGAAGTTATTCTTTAACAGGCTAAAATACTGAGTAGTGGATTTGTGAAGATTTTAAGATCCAACACTGGCATATCCATTTTAAGTATGACACTTATCTGCATTCCACACTAAAATAAGTTCTTGCAATTTCAAGTAACTTGCTTATGATCTAAGAGCAGGATCATCAAGTTATTCTGTAGGCATTTCATGTGGAATTGTAGGCATGAATTAATAAAAATGGCTTCAGAGGTAAACTAAACAAGCTGGTAGAAGCCTTGATGTCTGTGGGGGGGGGTGGGGCGAGGGAGGGAATACTTGCTAGTAGACAAAGCAAACCTATAGTCACAAATACATGCTTATTCCATAGTCTTTGTATCATTTGGTATTTGTCATCGCAGTTTTTTTGAGAGACGTCAGTATAATATTTGTATAGTGGAAATTGACTTGAAGACTCTGCCTATCATGAAACTTCAAGAGCCTGTTGGAAAGTATAATTATGACTTCCACTCTCTTTCTCCTCCCTTTTTCCCCTTGCTGCTTTGCAGAACTAATAAGAAAGTTTACATTAATTTCTTGCAAATAGTGCTGATTTGAGCAGTTTAGGTAAGGATCTCAGTTTGCATTTCTTGAGTTTTGTTCAGTACCACATGATGGTAAGAGACTTAAAAAAAAAAAAAAAAAAAAACACAACAAAAAGTAAAAGAAACTCCACAACTCTGGAGGTTTTACTCAGGTTCTTTGCTCTGACATGTGTTCTAAATTTCTGTGCTTTAACTGCTATGTATGCTCAATATCTATAGTATTTGATGCCACTTATCTTAAAGTTTCAAGGTAGAAAGAATCCACAGCAAATGAGTGGACAAAAAAACAACCTTAAGTCTTTGTGCTTCATTAATTCTTTTTCTTCGCATTGAGAGACTCAGAAAGAAAGCAGTAAGTCTGTTGCTTTATAATAAATCTGCCCAACAATGATACAGTTGGGCTTACACTCTTAGCTTCGTTGTCTTACGAGTTTGCTAGACAGTTTAGAGAAGTTCGGCACTCTGTAGTGGTAAGTCTCCTGCAAAAGGATTGTCAGCAAAACCATACCATGAATAATCTTTGATATGGAATCAGTGCTGTGGGAAGCAGCATGGAGCAAAGAGATGTTCACTTGGTCATAGCCAGAAGCAGACAATTCAGATTGGCCAAATACTATTTAAAAGCTCCTTCCTGGTTCACCTGTTGCTGTGCACAGCTGCTGAGAGGTATCAAATTCTTATTCTGCTAATTTTAGTTGTCAAGGGAATGTTGCCAATATCTCTGTTACAGATCAGACCCATAATGTATGCTGGATTTCAAATTTAATTGAGATGCCCTTTTTTTTATGCCACAGCTAAAATTTCAGCTGGTTTATGGTACCAGACTCAATAATCTAGTAGACAGGCCTGGCGTTATATACTTACGATGCTGAATTAGTCACAGTGGCAGATCTGAGGGCACATCTATTTCTAGAATCTCCAGTTTAATTTATGATTCTATCTTGTTTTTCACTGCTCGCATTTTTTCTCAGTAATGCTTCTAATTCCACAGGTTTACCCATCCAAGGAATTTCCCTGACAACAAAAATATGATCCTGTGCTTTCTCATAAAGATGAGCACTGTTATTGATTCACCCTTGGTTTTTTTGAGTACTGGTTTCTCTGGAGGGTGTGCAAAGGGTAGTTCTCAAATCCTCTTCCATTTCTGGCCTAGATGAATAGTGCCAGCAATGCTTCAATGCAGAATTTATTGTAGTGCACTCTTTGTCCTCTTGATCATTATTACACAGGCACTCTTTCCACCTGCTTATTCTTTGCCAGCTGCAGTGGGTATTCATAGGCTGACTAATAGGGCAAGGAAAAGACTTCACTTTCTCTGCTGAGTGGGGAGACAGCATGCATGCCTACTAATCTTTACACTGCCTTTGAGCTGTGACACAATGATTACTTCAGCAGCTTTCTTTTTAGGGTTCATTATATTCATTGCATGTAAGTTGAACTGGAAACTCCCTGAAATATATAAAAGTAGATTATGTGGAATGTCTCAGGTTGCTCTGGTGTGGAGGAAGATCCTGTTCTACACATGGAATTTTTCCAACATGGAGAAAGTTATAGTTCTACAAGCAAGATTTCACCATGTCATTTCTATTGCTGTTGTTTGGCTGACTTATGCAGTTCAGGTAGAAGAGTATGCCTATAGATGTACTTTTAGAACCTGTAGGTTTACTGTGACACTAACTGGCAGCGGAGATACTTGGTTTTTCTGTTTCAGAAATCATAGATAATTTCTTCAGATTATTTCATATTTGTTCCATACTTCTATTTTCAAAACTGAGCTCTATGATTTCCTACAATTTCTGTTGAAGTCGGTGATGCTCTACCCTTCCAGTTAGTATCCATCATGTTGCCAGCTCTTCCTTGAAGTCCTGCAGCATATTACGATTTCAAGTAGTATGTATTATATTTAAATGTGCATATTTCTTGATTATCATATTCTGTGAATGTTCCAAATATGACTTCATATTATTTGGCATAATGACAGAAATGTCATGTACTTACAGGAAAAGGAGACCACATCTGATTTTTTTCTTTAAAAAAAAAAACAGCACAGTTTCATAATTTTTTGTACAGACATTACAGTGAAATTAGAATGCAATCTTTGGATTCCAGAGCTTTCCTTCTGGTATGCCTGTGTGCTTTAAGATGAAACATTCCTGTTGTTAAAATATGTTTTAGAAACAGTGTTTCCAGTGTGTATGAATTAGAGCTGCTATACAGATTTTATCTATATAGTGGACTGCAGTACCCGAGGGGGAAATATGGGCAGGGACTTTTTACAAGGGTGTGTAGTAACAGAATGATGGGAAATGGCTTTAAACAGGAAAAGGGTACATTTAGACTTATAGTTAGGAAGAATTTCTTCACTGTGAAAGTGGTGACACACTGAAACATATTGCCCAGAGGTTGTGGATGCCCCCTCCCTTATGCTGCTCAAGGCCAGGCTGGATGGGGCTTTGAGCAACCTGGTCTAGAGGGAGGTGTCCCTGCCTATAGCAGGATAGTTGGAACTACATGATCTTAAAGATCTGTTCTAACCCAAACCATTCTGATTCTATGATATGCTGTTTTTTAGCATGATGTGAAAGGTACTTGTGGAAATTCTTGTAGTTGAGAGCATGCACAAGTGCTTTCTCTGAAGTAGAGGAATGGGTAGATATTCTTTCTGTAGATGATGGGAGAGAGATTCTTATTTAGGCAAATAGTTAAGAGATGCTTTAGTGAAGAGTGCAAAAGGCTCCCCAGGTCTCAGAAGCTGTCTATGTTCATGCTGTCATTTTGAGTTTACTAACTTGCAGAGTGGATGGCTGGTAGCTGTCAGTCAGCAGAGTAACATGTGTTAACAAGTTTAACAGTGTTTGAACACTGCCTCATGTGCTGACAGTACTTCAGTTGAAGTGCACTTCCGTTGTTCACCTAGGCAGAAGAAATCTGTAGGAACTTTTGGGCCTGGTTTTGCTCTATTCAAAATCAATTGGTGTTTTGTCATTGAATTTAGTAGTTGTTGGATCAGTCCTTTAGTACTTCATAAGTGATAGACAGCAGAGAAATAGAGACTAAGTGGGGGGAAAAGGTATATTGTCTTTGTTTATTTTTCTTTGCCAGTGAATATGTGCTAATGAATTCAACTGTCTGATTACAAAAAATGGAACATCTTAAAATGATGTTATATTGCAGCCCTTCTGTGTTTGTTAAAACTGCAGTCTTATTACCCTGATAAAAGGTAAATCTATTTGCAAGGTTCATTGTAGTTTCAAGCTGAAATTTAATATTTCAGTTTGTTCTACCCGCCCTAAAACTGCTGTTGTGAAAAACACTGCTTGCATAATAAAAGGTTTTCTTACATGCAAAATTTCAGCTGACATCATTCAGTGATACCAGTGTGCATCTCTTTCACAGCTGCTTTTGACTGATCACCCACACAATCAAATATGTGATAATGGCTAGCACCAGAGGCATGTCCCTTTTTGGTATTAGATATTTCCAGACCATGCTTGTGTGCTTAATGGGCTGGATTCATTCACAAAAACAGGGATGACAGGAGGTTTCCTTTAGCTTTGGCTGCTTAAGGTGCAGGAATTGTCTGCTCTTCCAAGTTGTTTTGTTCGTGATGAAATTAAAGCATTGCACCAGAAAAGGTGTTTTCTGAAGTGTTTGTTTTTTTTTGCCTTATTTGCATTTCTTCCTGAAGAATGCAAAATAATTGTTCTGTTAAGCTTTATGCTCTTTGATAGTCAAACCCCACAAGGGGTGGTGAGGAAGAAAAAAAAAAAGTATATTTATAGCGGAAAGCAAAAGGAGTGGGTAAGAAAATATTTGCGTATTCGTGTATCCAACAGTCCTGAATTTTAACAGGAGAATCCATAGCAATGATAACTGTGGAATTCCTTCTTGTTTTTAGGAAAAAAAATCTTCACTTCATTGCAACTATTTCTAGTATGCAAACTGAAGAACCAGAGCAATGAAATTTGGCTTTTTGCCTTTTCAGGGGGAGGTTCATTTCTAGCCTAGCAAATGTGACTTACGTAACAACAATGATAATCTGTCATCTGGGAGATATGGAAGCCCTAATAGCGAGAGATGAGAAAAGCATGTTCAGCTGCAGTAGGCTGCTAGAAACATGTTTCACAAAGAATCTTAGCCTGATGTCCCAGGAGGTAAATATTGAGTCTGTTTCAAGTCCTAGGTGGATGTGAGAAGGAATATGTTGCGACTGAAAATATAATGGTTGCAGTGCACTACGGAAGGGTTGCTGAGATATGTGGAACATGACTGAGACTACTGTTGTTCAGGCACCACTGAATTCCTCTAAATGTATCCACACCATAAGGAGAGGAGAAGATCTTATTGTTGGCAGCATTCACTAGCAAGTGCTACACTGGTAGTGTAGCAGTTGCTTCATGTGACAGACTGGAAGATTGTTCAGCTGTTTCTAATGTAACCGATCTGTTCCAGATGGAAATTCATGGGATCTGGTACATTCAGACTGGAAAAAGAGGCCTCAGCTGTGAGTTCTGTACCTCTTGTGCTGTCCTTGCTCTTTTAGGCTACTCTGCATTAACTATGTGTGACAAATAATGCTAGCTGGTTTATTCAAAACAGCTTATTTCCTAGCTTTTGATGTTCTAGTTTAAGTGCATGTCTCCATCTGTATCTCTGGTCTCTGCATCACCTCTTTTGGGAGGCCTTGTCACTGCTCTGCCTGCCAGGTGTGTTTCAGGATGGACTTTATGGATTCTGTGGTTAATATCTTAAGGCTGACACAGCATGTGGAAATGCACTGCTAAATCTGTGGTATCAAATACTACTTCTTATTTCCAGCTAGTAGAGTGCAGATAGGCAAAAGCACTATCCTGTCAGAAGACATCTGAAGGCTCTACTTCAGGACACAGACTGGTATACCTTGCAGATATTTATTTATTTTTGGTATGAGGTTCTTGTCACCTTTAGACATAGAGAACTGGACTAGCAATATCACTGTTCTCACCGCATTGACATTTCCTAATGATAGTAATAGCCTTTAGTTCAACAGAAAGAACTTTGTTGTTGGAGATGAAGATATTAAGAGAGTGCTAATTAAGCTTATCCAATTTTTTTTTTTTTGCTAGTAAGAAAAGTAATTTCATTTTTCTTTTTGTTAAGCATTTGGAACACATGTAATACTAGTGGATATTTGGTCTGGAAAATTGAAGTAGGGATAATGAAAAGGCAGAGTTGATGTGAGGGAAAAAAGGTGAATAACAAGAAAAGTGTGGGTAGATAAGGAAAGGCTTAGAGTATTTTAAGGCTAATAGATGAAAAATACAGTTTAGTATAGATAATGATGAATAATGAGTTCATTGCCAGTATTCCTAGCTGCTTCATACACTTAGAGAAATAAAAACAAGGGAACATAGCATGCTGTAAATTTGCATGATTGCACTGAGGCCAATAGAGCTTTGCAATTTTACACCTCTGAAGGACTGCACATTTAAAGAGTGAGTGTCAGATATAAATGGTGAGAAATAGGGAAGTGTCAGCTTCTTCAGAAACTCTGGATAGAGGAATAGGGTTACATTATTTGCTTTTTCATTAGTATTTAATTTGCTCAACTTGTTAAGGCAATGGAGAGCATAATAAACATTCTGTATATTACTTTAGAAATAGTTGAATTAAAGCTTTAGAAACCATCTGAAGCCCCTAAGTCTATTGAAGAAAAACTTTTCCAAGTCCATAAAGAGCTGTTATACTTTAAACTGTTAAAAAAAAAAAAAACAAAAACAAACAAAAAAAAAACTTGTAAGTGATTTTAGTTATGGTTAGCTGAGTCTGAAGGCATTAACATCTGTGTAGTTCTGCCATGTTAATTTTGGCAGTTAATGGTTTCATCATAGTTGGATTGTTTAATTTAAGCTGTAACTACTTTGAGTATTTACAAGATAAAAAATATGGCATAGAATCACAGAATTGTAGGGTTTGGAAGGGACCTCTAGAGCTTGAGTCCAACACCCTGCTTGAGCAGGTTCCCTACACATTTCACAGAAGTAGGTGTCCAGTTGGGTCATAAGCATCTCCAGAGGAGGAGACTCTACAAACACTCTGGGCAGTCTGTTCCCATGCTCTGTAACTCTGACAGTGAGGAACTTCTTCCTTGAGTTAGAATGGAACTTTCTGTGTTCCGGTTTCTGCTCACTGCCTCTTTTCTACTGTTGCTTGCCACTGAAGAGAGTCCATCCCATCGACTTTTCTGCTGCACTTTAGATGTTTACAGTGATGAGATCACCTCTCAGCCTTCTCTTCTTCAGACAGAAGAATTCCGTGTCTCTCATCCTTTCTTGATATGGAGGTGCTCCAGGCCCTTAATAAAGTTTGTTGCCTTCTATGCTGGGTTCTTTCTAGGTCATCTTAGTCTTTATTTAATTGAGGAACACAGGACTGGATGCGGTATTTCAAGTGTGGCCTTTCTACATCTTAAAGCCTTGCACCTGAAAACAACAGCATTGTTTATAAAACTGAGTTGAATAATGTAAAAAATATGCTGGTGAACACGGGAAATTCAAAAAAAGTTTTGAAAGTTTCAGTAAAAAAGTTTCAGCTTCTCTTATGAATATGAGATAGCTAAATACTGTAGCAAAATATTTAGCTCTCAACTTGCTGATTCCTTCATAATCATCATCAAGGTGTTACAGAAACATCAAATTTTACACAGTGGTATCTGTACAAGGTGAAAAGAATTTCTATCGCCACTTCTATTCTAACAACTAGTCAGTGTTGTTCTCAGTATTTCATAGCTTCCGAATTTAAGTGCATTAAGCACATATGAAAAGCTATAGAACCCACTGCAGCTCCTCACTTGCAAGAGATTTTTGTAAAAGGTTCCTAAGCACCCACGATGGAAATTCTATCTGTGCCTTCTATGTAACAGCCTGGTTCAACATGGTGTAAGGGATTTATCTCAAATGGATGATGTTTGGAGGGAGAGAGTTGTATATGGATATCCCATGGTGGATAATATAATGGAGAAAGACAGAGACAGAAACCTTCCTGGTTCCTGAGGTTTTTGAATTTTTTTTTCTAGATGAAACTGTTTCCTACTTCATGTTGAAGACTGCTTGTGACCAACCTCAAAGTTGAGTCCATTTCACTGCTAGTATTTCCTGAAGGTAGCTTGTATTTACTAAGTCTGATCTCATGAAGTAATGACACTGGGCTTATTACTTAATGTTTCTCAAACTCTTGTTTCCCTCTTTCAGTGGATAAATAAATCATTTCAGATCAAGTGATGGAATTTACCGGAGCTTGCTCTGCAACAGCTCTTAATTTCCTTCTGAATTCCACTAGTGGATCACAAGTAATTCCTCTAAATTTGACGAGAGCTATGCTAACTGCAGAAGTGAAGTAAGCAGCAGAAAATCCAGTGCTGATAAATTTTAAAAGCATTAAGCAATTAGCTGATCAGTCAGCTACATAAACTTGAGCCATTGTACAAAAACTGAACTTGTGATAAAGATGTTCACTCTTTGAGTATTTCTTTATAATGAAACAAATTCTGCAGCAGCTTTTAGTAGTGGGGAATTGCATCATTGTAGTGAGCCTATCTGACTGAGATAGGGCATACTAACTCAGACACGGTGTCATACGAAGCACTGCTCTAGATTTTGTATTGAAACTGTTTTATTAACTGTGGTAGTTTGTACGCAATTCACACAAGTGTGATAACATGAAGGTTTTCTCTGCTTTCGTCTTTGAGACAAATTTGACCTCCCTTCAGCCACGTTGGCATTTTTTTCCTTTCTAAAATCCTTTTGCATAGTCCTTGGCTGTTATGAAATTAATGTTTGGTGCCCATCCTACCCTTGTAACTACAGGGATTGTGATGAGTGGGTTGATTTCATCTATTGTTCTGTCCTTTAAAATATATTTGTCAATAAAATGTATGTGAGGAAAATCCTTTGGGACTAACATGGAGTTGATTCATTTTCACTACCATAAAACTGGTTGGAAAGGATATGAAGTAAAATAATCTGTTCTCCTGATAAACCTGGTTGTATTTAGGATAAATACTACTCTACTTGTCTGCTGAAGGCAAAGTACATTATACTGAGAAATAGAAACTGAAAAAGATAAAATTATTCCCCAGCCTCATTTGTTTCCAGATGCACTTCAATTGTTCTTATTTGAAAAAATCTATACCTAGAGTAGAACAGGAAGGCTTATAATTTTTGCTGCAATTATTGGGTTGACTGGATGTATCTTCATCTCACCCTTATAGCAGTGGAAGCATGAAATTCATTTTCTTTTCCTGCTCTTACTAACTTTCTGTGTTCATCTAGTGGTGGTATTACATCTTCAGTTCATGTATCAGACATTAAAATACCATGTGATTGGTTTAGTGTACAAAGGTTCTTGTAAAATTATGTCTTGAACATAGTTAATTTTTCTATCCAGACCCCACAGTTCTTTGTGCTCCTTTCCAATTTTCAAAATATCTTTGCAGCTGTGGTTAGAAGATAATTTCATATGAGAGGGGAAAAAATTTTCAAAAAAAAAAAAAAAAAACACCTCCAAATCTCAAAATCTTGCAGTGGAACTGGTTACACTGCCATGCTTTTTTGCTGAATGTCCTTAAGTGCAGGGAGGAATCCAGTGATACTCTTTTGCTTCATATATGCTTCCATGTCAGATGTGTTTTTGTCAGATTGCCCCTTTGCTGCTCAGAAAAAAATATGTAATGGAATATTAGTGTGAAGGTTCAACCTCTGCTGCGGTACCACCACTAATGTTGTGGGGTGACAATAAAATAGGAGGCATCATTTTCAGAGTAGTCATTATAGCATTGGTGTTGTGGTAGGTGTTCCTTCTAAGGACGGTGGGGAAATGTCTCAGTTTTCAACATTTTTATGAAAGTGCTGCTTGAACAATTTTGTCATTCGAAAAACTGACAGTACTTACGGAATAGTCATGCTGTTTTTGACCAATATTTACTGCATAATGTAATTTTAATATAATCCATTGTTGTCACCTTCTGGCCCTTCCAGTACTGCTTTTCTCTTCTCACAAATTCCAATCTCCCTTTCTTTTGTCAAATGTACTTTTCTGTTTGAACTTAATATCTGGCAAATAATAGTTTCATAGACTCTTATATTAAAAGAGTGTTTTCCATCTAGAGTGTTACCAAGACCTATATACTTTCATTTATAAATTATGGATCAGTTCTTTAGTCAGTGCTAAGCTTGCTTAAAATCAGTAAGGCTGTATTGAATTGCATCAATTTAGACTCCTATGTTTCATGGAATAATTTTATTCTCTATTATAGTGCAGGTAACTATTGCCAGAATATGATATGGCAACAATTTAATAGTTTTTAATTGGAAGTAAGACTTCTCAGTCCTGTATCACATGGCTTTCCCCTTCTTCCCCCCTCAAAAAAAAAAAAATTTGTAGCATCCGAAGTACAATTTATTCTATCTTGAGTGAGAGAAGTGAACTAAACAACATTTGAGAATTTTCTATGCCTACTTTCTACGTTTCTGTGCTTTATAACTTGAAAACATACTGACCATTTGGTAATTTCATCTTAATAACATTATTCATATGCAAATTTGGCAAGGATTTTCAATCTCTCTAAAAAAAAAAAAAAAAAATTGCTGGAATTTTTAAGTCAGTGCTAGTGGACAAGAGCAGGTTTATATTTCAGCTATGTGACTAGAAGCCCATCAGCGCAGTGTCCATCAGAGTGGGGGGAATTGATTTAGTCTTGAATTACAGAGATGATACTTGGTGATGCTACAAACTCTTACTTATTTACTGTTTCTCAGGTTTAGGACATATTCTCTACTCAGTGAAAACTTGGTGTTGGAGAGTAATATTAGAGCAGAAGGATCTATTATTCTGACCAGCAGGAGATGATTGAAATTGTTTTATTTTGCTCTCTATATGGAATTATTTTAATTTGCTCAATTGAACATACTATTTTTGTTAGCTATATGTGCTCAACTGCGGAAGGCCTACGAATTTAACAGTATGAACTTTCTTCTTTAGCAAGATGTATGATCATTGTTTGGTCCTTGTTCTGACTTTCATTGCCATCGTAATGCATTTTAGTTTCAAAGTTAGTCAGTAAAGATAGACAGTATCATATGGTAAAATATATCAGATTACCAAACTGATGAACCAGCACTAGCAGGTACATTCAAAACTATCAAAATCCCAGTATGATGGATATGATGGATAGTTTCAAGAATAATAAAGAATAATGATTGATGTCCAGCTCATATATACAATAAAAATACTCTAAAATCCTAATGCTATCTTTTTTCCATCTCATATTTTGGTAGCCATGCATGAATTACTCAGCTGCCTATACTAGGCTTTGAGAATGAGAGATTTCTCAAGGGTTTTTCCAGTGAACCGTTGACAAGTTTGCTTCCTTTGAAACCTGGACAAGTAGTGCTCAATAGTGTTCAACAGGCTTGAAGGCCACACCCTAAATTTTTTTGAGAAAGATTAATCATCGAAGTACAGAATGGTATTTTCTGAAGTATTCTTCATCAAAACAAGTTTAGAACATAAATAACAAGGAACAAAGAGTAATCTGTTGGGATTACCAAAACATGAGTGTTATGGCGTATGTATATAAACCAGAACTTTCTGTTCCTGTCCAGAGCTTAACATCTCCCAGTACCAAGGATGTTTGGAATTACTCCTGTCAGAGATAGAATCAAGATTTCTCAGTTTGTCCTTTCTTTAAATTTTACTAGATTTCAGGGAGGTTTTAGAAAATCAATGTCAAAAGAAATCTTTATTTGAGTTGCAAAGTCTTATGGAGATGAGTATTGTTGGCATCTGTTAGAACTTGTGATTTAGAAGGATAACTCTGATAATAACATTTTCCATGTTACTGAGTGCTCATCAATTCAAACTGTTTTTCAATCATCTTGTCAGAATTTCATTTCATTTTCATAATGATTATAAACACGTGCCCATGAACCTGATATTAGCATTTCCATTGTAAATATGACTTCAGATAACTTCATGATTTTCTAGTTATTTGTGGGAAAATATGGGAGCAAATCAGTTAAAAATGTTGACGATGAAATGGAACTGAATTCTTCCACATAGTTCTTGAAAGATCTGTAATTTATATCTTATCTAGTACTTTAAGCTTGCCTCCTCTAGAGATATATAGTATCAGAAATAGTGAGCAACAGTTGTTGAGTATGAACTTGACGTACAATCTCTTTATTTATAATACCTATATGGAACAGAATGAGGTAGTTTATACTTTCCTAACACTGGTCTCAGTTAATCTCCAGGACAATGAGAAAAACACCAGAGCTATGTGATTTGATGTTTTTGTTTCCTTTTTAATCACCTTATTCCTCAACTGTGTGTTTTTTCAGTCTCTTCAAGACATGTTTAGTGCTGATGTTTCAACTCAGCTAGAAGAAGCTGAAAGCTGATGAGAAACATCTTTCAGTTTGGCATGCACTTTAGCATTTCTTGTGGATAGAGGGAGTTTGGTCTTCACAAACTGCTGAAATGGAGGAGAAAATCTGAATAGTTTTTTAAAGCTACTGAAGGAGCAGAAGTTCAGTGTATGACTATTTCTAATTGATCACAAATCCATTTTGTTGTTAAGGCTTATGAAGTACTTGATCTATCAAAGTACCAGAATTCACTTCTAGTAATTCCTGCAAAATATAAATGGCAGACATGTCAGTCTTTCCCTGCTCAAACCAAGATGCTTTATTGCAGAAAAGGGAAAGTACACTCAATAGATTTGATTACCATTACTATTAACTCCTTAATGTATAAATATAAAAGAGTATTCATAGAGGCTGCTAGTTGTCCACACAGCACAAAGTGTTTTGCATTTTATACAAACTCATCATGAAGAAGGAATCATTAGTGTGAAAAGAATGGGGTTAGTCTATAAAACTACTCACAATCACTTCTGTGGAAACAAAGGAGACTTCAGAATAAGTTAGGCTGTGTTATAGTCTTAGGAATAAATTCATGCCCTAGTTTACTTTGTGGTAGCTTGCATTTGCACAGAGACGTGGATCATGGATCATATAGAACATATCACATGAAAGAACGTCCATCCCATCTTTCCTCTGTGATGCTGGGTTATTCTGCTGCCTTCTTACATAACAAGGGCTAACAAGTGCAAATCAGCAGAATTCTAAGTGCAAAAAAATGCTTTTATGATTTATGATTTCTTCTGGCCTGTTTCTGCAGTTCTCGCTTGAAGAGAAAACATGGAAACAGCTTTTTCTCAGTAACAGCTATAAACTGAACCTTATGTTCATTTTACAGTTAAACAAAACTATATGTTTAACTCATTCGGATATAAGAAACACGAAATGAGCTTATACAATCTATTATACTTGAAAGGACAGATTTGCTGTCCTTACAGCAATAAGTTGCATACTGACTGTTTAACAGCATTCCAATAGTGGCATTAAAACCATTAAAGTCATTTGAATGGCAAGAAGTGTGTAGAGCACATTAGTCAATTTATTATTAATCCAGCAGAAGACATTACTGATGTTTTTCTTTTTACCTTTAGAGCTGCCTAGTCAATGTGATCGTAAACCAGGAGAAAACTTATGACTTTTCAAAACAAATTCCTGAGAAAATTCCATCTACATTATTTATATGAACAATAGAGTAATCCAGGAATTAAAAAATAAATCTATTAATTGTGACTAGAAGTGAAAACAAAGCAAATTTTATGAGTTCTGATCTCTGAATCTTAGCAGAGTTTAAATGTGAAACAGTCTTACGGAAAAAGTTTGTCATCTAAGTTTTTTTTGTCAGTATCAGCTGGTTTAATGAAAAATAGGTACTAAGGACATAAGAACGCTGACGACAGTTAAGGAATTACCTTTGAGGCTTGTAAGAACAGATCATGGTAATATATCTCAAATGATTCAAATATATCTCTTTCATTTGCAAACAACTCTTCTAGCATTGTTTCAGACCATCCCATGTATATGTGTTTGTACTGTTACACCTGCCAGGATGAATTTGCCTGGTTCCTTGCCTTAGGCCTTCAGGTTGGCCAATCTCTACCAGTGTGTTCTAATGATAGAGAAATCATGCTCTCTACCCACTAGGTAAACCAGCTTTTCTTGTTCAGTCTGTGTGACAGCCATTTAAGCAGGCAGAATAGTATGTGATTTACCATTTGTGTCTACCACATGAGTGTGAAATCTCACAGCTCTGTCCCAGCATGTACATCTTTAAAATCTATTGCGTAGAGTATTCCATAGATCTCATTACCATTGATTAGTACTTCTATGCTGCTATCTAGCTGTTACTGTTCTATACATCATGTGAGAGTACTTTAAGAAGTTTGGTGTCTAAGTAGAAAGGAGAGGCATAAGATGAGAGAGGAAATGAAGACACAGACAAATTAACTAAAGCCTTATTTATGGTTTTGGGCCTGGTATTAGAATCCAGATCTCCTGACTTAATTTGATGCCCTATTTTTATACATTTCTGTACATGTGATCTTTCATGCTGGTGGTATCTGTAAGAATACCTGCTTCATTCATTCTCAGCCACTTTTCTGAAGAAGGCTTTCAGAGCAGCCCTTGTGCTTTCCTGGTACACTAGAATATCAAGTCAGACTCTCCATCTCAGCAGATATCTTAGGATTTTCCACTTCTTTTTCCAGTTTGGATATGTTGCTTCTATCAGCATGTCCCTTTGCCAACATATGTCCAAAGATTATTTTAAAAGCCTGACATATCAAGCTGCTTCCTGTATTTAACAGCAATTTGGAAGCTTTGGCACCACAGATAGCAAGCAGGAATCATCAACCTAAAATTCTTGACCTAGAGGCCCTTCCCTAGCGTTGGATTCATGTTTATGCAAATTGCCAACAAAAAGCTATGCCTCTAAATCTGGGTAATAAATAGCTCACTACATAACATGGATATTTTAAGACTTAGTATGTTGATATTTATAAAGTATTATGACTTTGAGGAACAGATGGTAATGATAAAATTGTGTTTCATTGCAACTTTGTCTTGCTGGCAAATTTCCAACCAGCTTTAACTGTAAGAAAGAATTATTCTTTCCCTCTTATCAATATTTTTTCTATTTTTGCCAACTAGTGGGCAGACAGTACAACAGTTTAAAGTAAATTAACTTGTAGCTAGTTTCTGAGTGAAATGAATTTATATCCCCTATTATAACACAGAAAAGACCAAGTGTCATGATTGGTTGAATCATAAATCCTCTGTCTGCTTCACATATATTGTAATAACATGAAAGATTTTCTTGTGTAAATTTTTTTCTAAATGAACTTCTGGACTTACTTCCAGGATGACACACAGAGAAACAGACATAATTCTTTTGATAATACCTTGTGCTGGTTGGAGTAGCCTCAGGCAATCTGGATTAATTTGTCAGCGGCTTGGAAATGGCAGAATCAAGACAAAAATGAAGTTAATTGAAGTTATTTGGTATATTGTAGAATGAAATGGCAGAGCTCTGTGTGGGTCAGGATGACAAAATAATATTTGCAAAGACATTCATCCAGCCTTGTTTTTTAATTTTATTTCCTGAAAAACTCTAAATGTTCCCAGATCTACCAGTATAAGTTATAGGTAGCTACATGTCTAATTCCTTGCACAACTGACTTGAAATGCCCCTCATAGGATTTGGCTTGGTAGGCACATGTCAAATACTACTTTGGTGTTGGTTTTCATGCAAATAGAATCTTAGGGAATAAATCAGGTCCTCAGTGTGCAATTTTCATAAGTACATGTCTAGTGTCATTAAACAAACAAAGATGTAATATACCAGATTAGAAGAATGAATGAAAGAATGACACACAGACTTAAGAACACAATTTGAAGCAGTTGTTAACAATCTATATTCCTACAATGATTACCCTTAAATACAATGTTGACCTGACTGATGTCTTTTATCACCTGCCTTCTTTTTTCCTTGGTTTTACACTTCAAAAATAACTTTTTAAATCAGCCCTTTACCTCTTTTTATATCGAGGTTTTTACACAATAGATGAATTACAGTAACAAATGAAGTTTAATGAATAAGATCATTCTGACCCATTCTGACATTAAGATCTCCATATACACCTGTACCTGTTTTCCCTTGTTCAGCTGTGTTACTACAATGACTTCAGAGAAGACATGGGCTCTTACAGTAGGTACTATTTAAGCAAGGTAGGACTTGGCTTTGCCTGAAGAAAGTAGGTACTGACAAAATACAGAAGCATCAAATCTTAGGGAAGAATAGTGTACAGATTTGGAGTCATAATTAGAAATTATGCTGCATGAGATTTAATGGTTTTTTTTTTTCCTCATGTAGAATCACTATGAATTTGGTTGCAAAAAATTCAGAGTAAAGAATTCATGTGAACCTGAAAAGTTCTTCGATATTATCAGCAAGAACTTGACTGTTCAGGGAAGCATGAGATAAATGTTTGCTTGCTTCAGCTTACTTCAGTGGAAGAAATGTTTTACCAAGTCATTATGTGAAAACCTTTCATTGCTGGGTATACTACTTAGAGTTTTGTCCACCTATTAACCTTTTAAAACGTTATAATAAAATCACCAATAGAAATGTCATCTAATATCATTAAAATGATTGAGTTTTTAGATCAAAGGCTTTGTTAAATATTCTGTGTCACAAGTAATACTTATGCAGACTCAGCTTTCCTGGGTCATGCGTTTAGTGTACATCTCAGATAACAGGGTGACAAGTTTCCTTTCTGTTGACAAATAAAATACACTGCCTATCTGAAAGGTAGACAAGTGAACCAAATAAAAGGTTATGTGCAAGCTAAACTTTCAGTTTTAAAGTACAAAATCTTCTGGGTCAGAACATGTGCACTTCTGTCATCAAAGCTTATCAACAAAACCGGAACAGCGCTGCTTGACACAAGTCCAAATAAACAAATAAATAAAATGCAGTGCAGTGAATTCAGGAAACTGCTTTTTTTTTTTTTTTTTTTCCAGATTGTGATGATCTTGATTTATCAGGCACAAATGCTAACTCCTTAATTAATTTAAAAATGCTAACTCCTGTTAGCATAGCCTGTGATCAGGTTGTATAAAGTTTGTGTTATGTTGTTTGTGCATGTTACTTTTGTGTACTGTATCATTTAAGTTTGACAGACAGGAAGAGACTGTAATTTTCTTTTCAGTCCTATCTTTATCACCACTGTATTTACCTGTCTTCTTGACATATGTTAATAAGCAGGTCTAAAATTTTCATGAAGTTGTTTGTTTTCACTCCTGCCCATGGGTAGAAGTCTAGGTGAACATCTGGAGGCTGCGTAGTCCAGCCTCTTTGAAACAGGACTAGTGCCAGCACTGAAGCATTGTGTTGTCTACCACCTGTTCCAATGTCCAGCCTGAAGTCTGCAAGATGAAGTTTGGCCCTTGTTTCACTGTCTGGCGCTACGTAGCACCACTTGACTTCATCATCCTTGTAGCAACCCTTCAAGCAGTGGCAGATTTCTGTTAATTGCTTCTCAGTTTTCCCTTTGCTGGACTGATCAAGCCAGATACCACTAATCTCTTTGTGTAGGTCATGCTATCTATGACCTACTGTTACTACTGCTGTTTGCTGGATACTCTAGTTCCTTCAGTATGAACCAAAAATGAGTGCAGTTGTCTACTGGTGCCTCTTCAGTTCTAAGTGTAGAGGAAGATGAAAAGAGAACATATTTTTCACCCATATTGTAATGATTTTATAGAACAAAAGATGACTAAAAAAAGCACCTTCCCTTCAAAAATAAGGTAGTGAATTTTTGACTTGCTTTGTAGCTATAACGTAGATTAATTCCAAAATATAAGCTATCCTTCATAGTGTTTGTCCTCTCAACTAGGCTTACACGAATTCTAGAAAGCTCTACTTTTCTGGAATAGCCAAGATAGCTATGATTTGTCTCCTGCCTTTACTAGTCAAACTTGTAAGAAACTTGAAGGTAACTGAAGGACACAACTATAAATTCAGGGGGAGAGCTAGATTCTTACTTGCTGCAAGTAAACCCAGTCCTATCTTAACTTCATTCTGTCTTTAATAGAATACACATTTGTTACCTGAATTCTGTTTCTTGGAGAATCACCAAAGTTAGGTTAGTTCTGCCATTTGTAATGCAGTAGGTTCAATATTATCACACTGAATGAGTTGACTAGGGAGATTAGGAAAAAAACTTCCCTCTCTTCTCCCTACTCCCATCATATGCAGTGCCATTAAATACAGAAGCTTTCAGAACAGATCATTGCTTATTTGATGCAGTGGGTGGAAATTCTCATTTCAATCAGGTAGCAAACCTTCAAAGGAAAGGATGATCAGGAGGAATGGGAGAGACCTTGGTATATCAAAACAAGCCTTTAAATAATAAGCACATTTCATACCCAGGGCTTGTCCCACATATAAAGCATGAGATCTATGAGCATTTCAATGTAAGAAGTGTTTATAAGGCTGTTTTATATGCAATACAAAACTGGCTACTTTTATACTCACGTATAAGGTATCTTTTCACCATGAATCACAAATAAATAGTTCTTCTCATGAATCCAAAAGAAGATTTGCGGTTTTAGTCCCATATTTTGGCACAGAAAATTGACACCTCTTTGAAACTGCCAGCATAATAATAGGTAGAAAGAATCTAGACACCATGAATCTTTCTCAATAAGCTTAATGGATTTTGTCTGTCCTCTGTATTTCCAGCCCTGCTACTTCAGAACAAAGAAATGCGAAAAAGCTTCCTACAGTCTATTCTCTCTGGGTGAATGCTTGCTTTAGACAAGCCAAGGAGAAAGCTGCTGTGTTCAGAGTACCTTTGGATTCTGTCCAGTCCAACTGGGTCATCTTCTTGCACAATCTTTGGAGAATAGAGATACAGATCCTCTTAGGCACCACTTAATGTTATACGGCCAACCAAAATAATGTCTAATTTCTTTATTTTCATAAATACTAATAGCCTCCTTTAGACTATATATTAGGAGAAATGGGTCCAAAAATGTGCTGTATTTGTATTCCATGATCTTTTAAAAGACATTTTAAATGTAAGAAAAAAATTTTTGTGCCCCATACATACATATAAGTGGTGTGCTAATAGGAAAGGAACAACTGAATGTGATGGCAAAACTGTTATAGTAAATCTATAACAACTAAACACATTCTTAGTTAGTATCAACTGAGCTTTGAGACTCAGAATAGTTACAGTGTTAGAGGAGATTTAAAAGTTTACAAAGATTGCATATGTCCATGCAAAGGTATTGGTTTGACCTGAAGATCTTCTCCCTTGTAAGGAAGAAAATATATGTTGGATGTCAAGGTCAGCATTAATGGAAGTGTGTAAGTATAAGGGCATCACTAAATTCATAGACTATTAAAGTGGGAAAGTAATAAAGAAACTCCAAGGATAATTTTTGAAAGTGAATATGGGAATATTTTTGCTGTATGAAATGGGAAAAAGAACCTGACATGAGTCACTGTGACAAAAGTGACTGGTCCAAGCAGTGGATATTTCTACATCAACATTCTCATTGGCCTGATAGAGAGAGGAAACAGGGTTATCAAAGCCAATACAGAAAAGGTTCATTATCAAGTTACTATTGCTCCGTTATCCTATTGGCTGTACGTTAGTTTTTATTATCCATGAGAAGCAATAGCTGTTGGCTGCATTCCAGGTTGGTACTTCTGTAATTGCAGCAGAGCAGTAAAAATAGAATAAAAGAAATATTAATTAAAACCTGGAAGTTAGATATACAAAGTTGATGGAAAATGGGATGTTCCTACTACCTAACTTCGAGAGTAGGAAGTTTAAGTTCCAGCTAAGAGATGAGGCTCTTGGAGAGTCAGTGAAACTCTCGATAGGTTTCTTCAAGTAGCAATTCACAGACTAAGTTCCTAATTGTTTTTCCCTCTCAAAAAATCTGTGCCTCCCTAAAAAGTGTACTTATCTTATGAGCAGCCTTGGGCAGGTGATGTGAACTCTTTTCCCTGTCTTTGTCCAAGCCTCTGTTTCAGATATCATCTATGAGTAAAAGGTTTTGCTTAAATCATGTGTTATTTACTCTATTTTCTTCTCCCTGAGTGTACAAGAAAAGACAAGAATCTGTAGTAAGCACTTCTTATCAAATTAGTAGAAGAGCTGCGGAAACAGTTTTTTTGGGGTTCAGACATATTGATTTGCCATGCTGAACAGAAAACTGCACAGATTAACGTATGAATAGGGTACACTGAAGAGTGAAGACAATCACAGAAAGCATTTCCCTCCTGGTTCTTTTGGGGGAAATTATCTCTCTTCCTTCAGAAAACACTCCATGGGATGCATCCTTCTCACAGTGACATACAGTGTTATACTAATATAAGCTATTTTATCTTGTGAGTCTAGCTCTACACCATAGTAAATGAGAGCAGAAGTCGGACCTATATTATCTTGAATGTTATTCATTAAAATTTAATGAACAGTAACCCCCCACCCTTTCACCTCCACCCCCAAAAAACTAATTATGTAAAAGATCATAAGACTACCATCCTTCTCGCTATTTTCCTACTAGCTATTTAATTAGTTACATAGAAAATCTCCAGTAAGACAGCTTGAGAAAGGCAGTAACCTGATGGATAGGATCCTTTTTCTTTCTGTCGTGCAAAGCCCACATTTCAATTCCTTGTATACGTAAAGTGAAACAGCACTTGAGCAGACTTTAGCAGATGCTATTTCCCCTTTAAAATACTCAAAATTTTGCCAAGTGAATCAGGGCAATTTAAAAACAACTGTAACAGGGAAAATAAATCGTTGCTGGATTCCAGTATTCAGCTAGAATTTTATATACAGTTCTTATAATTTACAGATGTTTCCAAAAGTGAAAAATATAACAAACAGTGATGGTTTGTTTTTGATGTGACACTGGGAAAAATATGTTTGTTGTAATACATACTAGTTTCTAAATTAGACTAAATCTTAGTTGATCTAGCCTTTGCCCATAGAAATCTCCTAAGAGCTGTAGAGCAAAGGTGATTTTCTTGTAACTTCTTATTGTAGGACTCACTTTTGGAGTGGAAAAGATACAAGGTGTTTCAGCAGGGCATTTCACTGCATATGAGCTCAAAAAAAAAAAAAAGGGAATTTTCACTAAGTGAAGAGTTGAGTGCTTTGGACTTGCAAGGTTCAGAAAAGCCCTTTTTATTAAGAAAGGTAATCCCTTTTTATTGTACATCAGAATCCCATCATCCCTCATGGTTTCCAACCTTGTCCTCTTTATTAGCATTTCTGGCAGTTTTATAATATTCAAAATAATACTCTGCTTTATTGAGGTTAGTACAATAATTTCACAGTGCTAGTTAGCAGTGTACGGGCACTGAGTTCCAGGGTGTAGCAGACAGATTCTGGTTTTGTTATGCAGTAGACATTGCTAAGACAACCTTGTCAACTGAATTTTATAGTAGTATTAATTGCTGGAGATAATCTCTCTGCTTACCCACAGACAAAGTCTTCTCACTCAGATTCGTAGTAATGCATGTATAGAATGCATGGATTCACTAGCACTGGAAGAATTTTTCCCCACTGAATTTTGTCTGTTTAGGGGACTAACAATTGTATTGAAGTGAAATTTGTTTCTGCTTCACTGATAAGAACAGTTTTGGTACTTCTATCCTAACTTTCGAGGTAAGGCATTTTGATGAAGCATACAATGCAACTGGTTATTTTCTACCAAAGTACACGTTACAAAGCTTTACTCTGAAGCTCGTGCTTTTCTGTTCTGCCCTGCTCTGCTGCTCATCGTATTGTTGAAGTTCAGCAAATGTCTACATGAGCAGATCAAAGTGTAATCTTGTCTTTTGCTGCTTCTCTGTGGTTTCTGGTGTTTATGTTAATCCTACTTATACTAAGTGGTCAGAGATTTGGGAGATCTGAAATACAAAATATATTCTAACCTTGAGATGGATTAGGGTTGTCGGATGATACAAAGCTGTCATGTAGGACTAATGTTATGAAAACAAGAGCTGAAAATACTGTTTTAGTGTAGCTGACAACATAGATTTACCCTTGAAGAGACATGGATGTGTTTGAATAAATCATCTTCTTAGTGAATATGCAGCCTGAATGCCTCACAAGGTTATTGATTACGTATCTTAAGTTAAAGATACAGGTTTTTATCCAGGAGATTTTATTTTTTTCATCCAGTAAACACAATAGCATTCAGAACATGGATATGTTTTTTCACCAAAAACTTTACTTTGCATGATAAGAAGAGGATTAACTTATATTATGATGACTTATCTTTGACCTTTTCTTCAGGAAGCTCGCTTGTGTGGCAACTTATTTTCAAACAATACTGAAGCTTCTTAGCTGAAATTCATTTAACAGGATCCAATGGGGCAATCTGCTAAGCTTCACAAGGGGGAGGTGACATTGAATTAAAATAACCTGTTGGTTGTTTTAAAGGTTGAGGAAACCATTACAATATAGGTTATGGGTTTAATTTATTGTTAAGAGAACAGAAAATAGTTTGTAGCCAAGTGTTTTCACATGGTTGATCAACAGAGGCCACAACCAGAAAAAGGCATTGTGAATCTTTCAAAAGTATTTCTGCACCTTTAGTTTGAGAAAAGAAAGCCATCTAAAAAAGACTTTCTAGTGTTTTAAGACCTTTTTCTCCTTTTTTTTTTTTTTTTTGGTAGTAACATTGCCTTTTAAAATGGATTTTTTTTTTTTTTTTTTTCTGTTGCTAATAGTTACAAAGTCCTTTAGAGCAGAACTAAGTGGCTTGGCCATATTTGTGACTAGTGAAAATTAATATCCAACCCGGATTAAACCTCTTTTGTAAGCTTGAAACAGTTGCCACTTTACTTACAATTCTACTCAGAAATGATAGGAAACGTGATGCTAACACAGTGAACCTCCTGTCCCTCTCCTCCCTGCTTTCTAATTTATACAAACACTGATCACAAGAGTAATAGCACTCTTAAAGACATTAAAATAGGCATGAATTTACATTGAATGGTACCTCTTACAACTACACTTAGCTCATGTCCAGACTTGGATTTTTGGGACTGCAGAGGGATAAACCTTGAGAGGTAGACTGGGGCCGGAAAGAGACTACATTAATTTTCTCAGCATATATTGCCTGAAGAACAGACATTTAAATTTTTTTCCTTTTGTGTAAGGATGCACCAAGGTATATTGGAGCACCCAGCTTATCCCTGTTCTGTTTTGGTAAATTTTTGGAAGAGATTCACCACATCTGTACAGTAGATGCATATCTAATGAAGCCTCTGTGCTGGTGGGGCAGTATTCTATGACACATACATATTTTTATAAAAATTGGTTGTTTTCTGAGAAGTTGAATTCAAGTATGGCTGTTTCTTGTTATAAAAGAAATGAAACCAACCTACAACTGACCTTTTGTACTAGAAAAACATGCTTTTTAAAATCTGGTTTTCCCTATAGGAACCAGATATAAGAAAAAGTGACAATATCCAGGTGTTCCCCACACTGCCCTGCAGTTTTAAAGAATTGCAATAATATGTTTTTTTTTTCAGGCTGGCTGTTGTTACATAGCTAGATTTGGGAAGCAGGTGGTAAAAAATTATCAAGGTAAAGAGCTACTTAGATCAATAAAAAAAAACCCACAACCTTCCTAAAATAGAGGACATTTGTGATGGAGCTGTCTCTAGCTATGTGAACAGAGTTGGCAAAGGAACCGTGTGAAAACAAGAAAAGGACCCTGAACAGCCCCCAGTTCTCAACCTGCTGCAGGACATCATCTTTTCCAAATGTAAGCCTTTCACTCTTCCATTTCTTATTTGGGAAAAAACAGTCAATATCTGCCCGCTTTCCACCCAAAAAGGGCAGAGGCAGGGAATGCAGCAGAGCTGGGGATTTCTGTGACACATTCCACATACAGTGTGAAATTGCAAGAGATAAAATTGCCTTTTGTGGATGTTGTGCACATCCCTAGATATGACTAGATTTAGTGGATGAACAAATCATTGGAAATGAAAAGATAGAGCTAAATATTAAATTTGTTACTCTGAAAATATTCTTTGAGTAACTTGTATTTATTTATTTATTTTTTAACTCTTTTTCATCTGCTTGCCAATATTCTTTAATGAAGCTCCATTTTGGATGAAAAATCAGAAAAGGAAAATGTTTCACTTGTTTGTGAATTGCAGCTGAAATGCATTCTTAGCTCCTGTTACAGATCTGCAGCATGAATCACTACTGAACTGCATTGCATAAATAACAAAGCTATAAGGACATATAATGTCTTCCTTATCCAGACTACAAAAAAGATTTAAATCATATCTGCTAACATATTAATAACCTTTAAGCATCTGTTATCGCCTGTTGTAGACAAAGAAAGTCATCTTGGAAAAGATGTAAAGTGGTCATGATCAATTAGGCAACAGATTTATACTCATGAAGGTTCAGAATGAGATACTTCCCAATTTAACACATCTTTCGTAATTTTGTAGAAAATGAACCAGCACAGTAAGAAACATCAATATGGTGAAAAAAAACAAAGTTATTTTACAACGACCAAAATCTTTTTATGTTATCTGTTCTAACAACTGGAGCAGTCATAGATGTGGGACCAAACATCCTGTCCCTCTAAGAATCTGGGCAACTGGCAGTGCCTTTGTGTCTTCAGTTTTCAAGTGCAAATGATAATAGCTTTCAAATATGAGTGAACTGATCCAATACTAATTGCTCTTCATATACTTTCAAACTAAACCAACAATAAATGTTTCCTAAAGATCACCTACATCAATAGAAATCTCTTTTGGCCAGCTGCAAGAAAAAAAATCCCATTTTATGAGTCACACCTCAATTAACAACGAACATAATTTCTACTATATCTATGAATAACACATCTTTTCCTGAATCAGTATATAGCAACAAGCAGTTTTGGGGAAAATACATTGCACTTTCAGAAAATGCATTTTCTTGTCCGTCAGCTAAGTTTGCTGTAAGAATTAATTATTTAACTTGCTTTGATGATGAATAACTTGGTAAAAGGTATTGTTCGTGATCATAGTGAGAAAACTTTATACTTGTCCATGTGATGGAACATACCTAATTCTAATTCTTAGAAAAACAACAGTAAAATAAAGCTGTTTATTTAGTGACAGAGACAGGCATCCACTCTGAAACTGAGGTTACATTATAAAATATACTTAATATGGAGCATGTCTCCTTGTTTTAATTTGAGGGCAGGAATTTAAACTGTATTAAGTCTTACATAGCAATGGCCTTCCAGGACAAAATTTCAAGAGATGTTAGTTTTAAAGCTTTTTGAATTATCTGTTTTGTTTGATGTCATGTTATACATTTTTAAAGGGAGTCTTTGAGATGTGTGCATGGCTGAAATCTGTCAGCTTTTTTTGTCAGCTGTTCTTTCAGATTTATTTTTTTTCTTTCTTTCAGTCTTAGCAGAAAAAAATAAAATGACAGAAAATAAGCTCCTATAGCTCACTTAATGCAGGATTGCCCCCAAGTTATGCATTTAGAAACACTACATCAATTAGTGTGTTCCTTTATATTGGTTTATTAGTTCCATTTCATTCTTATTTCTCTGTTTCCTCATTTTCATATATGTAAACATGCATGTGTTTTGGATTTTAAGTTATTTCATCACTGTGTGGACCAACAAGTGATATGTTTGTACTTCAGATATGATTAGTTTCTCTTTAGAAATATTGATAGAAATGGAATATAAATAAGCAATGGACACCTATTCATTACTTAAATCATGTAGAAATTATAATAAGAAAGAAAAGTATTAGGAAGAGTATACATGAATAGGAGGACTTATCAAAAAGAAGACACATTTTTCTTGCTACCTATTAGTCTTTCAGGCTGCCAGAGAATGCATTCTGCAGCTGTAGTTCTGACTCCCACTTGTAATATTAATCTTTCATTATCCTCTTTGAGGAACTTCCTTTCTCATCACAATTGACTACTATGCCAGACACAGATAAATATTTGGTCTTGCATGAGTTTTATGATGACATGTAAGCAGTTTTAAAATCCTAAAGGGAAGGCTTGTGTACTGTAGTGTGAGGGTTATTGATCTGGGGAAATAATAAAGGTAAGACCTTTGGACAAAGTAGTTAAACTAAGAACAATTCAACTAAATTTTTAATTGTTATTCTATACTGTCAGAACTGTTTTGAATAAAAAAAAAAACAAATCTTTTTCTACGAAAAACACCGTAATGAGATCTCCTTTCATTCAGAAAAGAGAAACAAATCTGCAATGTTAAAATATCCTGTAATAAAAATGACAACATTTAAGAAATGAAGATTTTTTTTTAATGCATTACCATATTTATTGAAAATCTTGTTTCACTTCAAGTTTGTCAAGCTATTTTTATGATTAAATTATAACTTGAAACTGCAGTAAGATGCTTTAGACTTAGCAGTTGAGGATCAGATATATCCATAAACAAACTAGCATATATGCTATACTTTTGCCTTATTTATGAACCTTATCCAACATAATGAGCTTTTATTTTTTTATGTACTCTTGTTTTTTCAGAACAGTTTTTTAATGGATACAAATTCGATATTAATAGCTTACAAATGATTAATGGATAATATTTCAAGACACAAATAACAAAGAGGCAATTAGAAAAAAGCCAGGGTAGATTTTCTTTTTCACAAATCAAATAGCTTTTCCTTTAGGGATTATGTATTACCAATTAAAAAGGTTATTGGAGATTGTAAAAAATATGGCAAACATATATATCAGAAAAAAGTATTGGAAATAACACAGTTGGCCATGCAACGTCAATTTATCTGCATTTTAAAACATACAGTATTCAATTGCCAAGAATGGCAAAGAAATGTGTTCAGAGAAGGGTTAATAAAGATAATTTGGCTACATGAAACTAACTGTCACCAGAATTAAGTCCATAAATTAATTAAGAGTTTATCAGAGGAAATGTTTGCTGTGAGTTGATATGTTGAGATGTGCATCCTGAATGAAGCAGCGATGAGTGTTGCTGAAGGAATTAAACCAGCCTGCCAGTTCTAAGCAGTTATAGGCTTATAGAAAGTCCACTCTGCCTACCAGAGTTGCAACAAATTTCTTTGCTGAAGAGCAAAGTCAGAGCAAGGCTACAAAATTTCTCAAACGGATTAGACCAAATAAACATTGTGTGCTGCTGAATTTGTTCAGTACTGTAAGAATTTTATTCCATAGGATTTGCTTATAGGAAATGAGTCAGCCAGTTATGCCTGTGGGACTTACGGGGAGGCAAGGACATCATAAAATCATAGAACAGGTCAGGTTGGAAGGGATCTCAGGGATCATCAAGTTCCAACCCCTCTGCCACAGGTAGCGTTGCCAAATGGGCCCCGTCCAACTTGGCCTTAAACTTCTCCAGAGATAGAACATCCACCATTTTGTGCCTGCTGCCTCCCACTCTAATTTGGGACGCCCTCTCCCAAGGCACAGGATATACAGGTTCTGGATTTTCTCCAACACTTTACACAGTGGAACACTAAAGCTCTGACTGCTAATGAAGCCTACAATACTTGTAATCCTTTAGGATTTTTGATGTGTCTTGTTGCTCTGCTTTAAAAAGTGCAATGACCTGCCACTTCTGCGTTGGATTGTGCAGCTAAAATTCTCCATAGCATTAGATGAATGATCTTCTTCAAAGCTCTTTTCTCATCTTATGATGAACACTCTCATGAGAACAGATAAATATTGTACCACTTTATTTTCTTGACACAATCTTTGTTACACAAATGAGACAGTAACTCTTAATGTCTCATGCCTCCTGTGAATTACAGAAATCCGCTGCTAACTTTCTGACCTTTGCAGCAAGCTATGTTTCTGATAGTTGGCAATTCTGCTCCATTTTATCAGCTACAGCTAATTTGTGGGGAAGGGACAGGTGTATCAAAAGGCACACAGTTGAAAGTCTTTTCTGTTGTGCTCACAGGATGATATTTCACAGGTGATATTCAGCATTAGCGTCCTGATAAATTAGCAGATTAGGAAACAGAAAATCGGGCAAATAGAAATGTATTCTTATAGCATCAATGAGAAGAACTGCAGAACCATAGAATGAATTGGTTTGGAAAGGACAAAGACACCACAAATTCCAAACACTGCTAAAGGTATTGCTTCAATGATACTTATTGTTCTAACTTATGCATCCAATAATATGATTGCTATAACTGTAATTACTTTGCCTTTTATTTGCTATGTCAAAACACTCATGGTAGTGAAATTTTGTTCACCATGTTGTAATAGGGACAAATTGAAGAACATCTATGAATGGAGTTAAGAACATCTGTGCAAATCCAACTATAATTGTGCATGTTTTAAAAAAAAATAAATCAAATCCTGGTGGGCTTTATAGTTGGTCAGGTTTATAGATGATTTTAGACAGCTATATGTAGACTAGAGGTAAAGAATCAGAATGGGAGACATTCAGGAGCAAAGTCACATAATGAAGCTTTTGAACAATCCATGGATTTGCAGCATTAATGAAAAAACATTTATTAAATAGTTGAGATTAATGAATGCTGCTGTAGATGAATGTCTGTTATTATTTTGTAAGTATAAAGGAAAAAAGGCTCAGTTTGGTGTAGCTGGTTCAGCTGTAAACCTGAATAACAATTTTATATAAAATGCATTCTTTCGAGATTTTCAGATTTGAATCTCATCATTTATACAATAACATCCAATACTGTCAAAGCTCTTCACTAACGCTAACAAGACTTTCCTGCCTATTGATCTTCTCTAGAACAGGGGACCAGTGTTAACAATTAGAGTGTTATATAAGTGCCAGTGTTCTCCTTGAAATAATTGTTTGCCATTAAATGGAAGTTCAGTTCATGCTGAATATAAGAAGGGATATTTTAAGACTAAAGGATGTGTCACTTTCTTGAATGGTAGAGTTAATTGTAGGTAGACCACTAGAAAAGACAGCCTGTGACTTCCTACCTCCCGATTCTTGCTTAATAATGGTTTGCACAGAGAAGTACATCTAGCTCCTAATACAAAATGCAGCAAAGAAAAAGTTCAGATAATTTGTAGTGTTAACTGTAGATCTTAATGTTTACAATCAGCTTCTAAACTAAGAACAACAACTGTGCTGCTGATTTATTTTTACCCACTGCACAATTAACACTCCATTAAATGTTACAGTTGCAGTGCCTTTTCCTTTTAATCTATTGCTTTTTTTCCCATTCTCCCTGCACCTTAAACAAGCATGCTCTGGAATGTCTATTCTTTTTTTTTTTTTTTTCTTCTTCTTTTCTCTTAATGATTTCAAGTTCTTGGTAGATAAAGATTCCTTATTTGCAGAATATGCATAACAGGAATTCCCCAGTGTATGTAATTACTTAGCTAGTATGAAAGAAAACAAGAAGCACAGAACTGTATTTTCCCCATTGTGTTTTCACAGGCTGCAGAATATGGATTTCTTGAGTTAGAATTTCTGACTGTGGATTCATTTTTGGCTACCAGTTCTAAGTTTTCTGCAAACATCTAAAGAATTAGCAATTAGCTAAGTCTCCCCCCAGCACTGTGTTCCTCTCTTCTCTTGGACAGTTCCTGCTGGGGACCCCACAGAGCACAGATGTGCTTTCTCTTGGATTGCAGAAAAGGCCACTGGAGTGTGTCAGAGCAGCCTTGTGCGGAAACTGAACCTGCTCTGCTTGGATGGATGCTCTTAGCACTCCTTTCAGGTTAGACTTGGGGTCCTTTTCCTAAAATTGTCTGAAGATCTGGGTTATGATTTCCTATGTTTCAGACAGCCCAAGCCCTGCATTGTTGCTTTCAAAATAGTCAACACAGGAAAATAGCTATCATTCCTATCAGTCTGATTTCATAGAATCATAGACTGGCTTAGGAAAGGACCTTAAAGACCACCTAGTTCCAACCTGCTGGACAGGGCTGCTACCCACTAGATCAGGCTGTCCAAGTCCCCATCCAACCTGAACTTGTATACCTCCAGGGATGGGGCATCCACAACTTCTCTGAGTAATCTGGTTTGAATTAGCTGCAGGTAGGTCAGTAATTCACCCCAACACAGACTTTTCAGCCTCTTCACAGAAACCAGGTTCTTCTGAACATAACAGGTCTTATTACAAATAATTCAAAAAGAGCATTTGGACACGGGGGAATTCAACCAAGACAAGAAAGTGTCAGGCTTACAGACTTGCAGACTTACTTCCCATCACTTAAACATCCTGAATTCAGTACTGGATGCAGAGAACTGCTGCGGTGTGCGCACTTGTCCTGCCTGCAGTCAGAGCCTGGCAGACATATATAGGATCTGACCTGGAAAAATGCTTAAGCTGCTGTTAGTGCAGCACTGGACCTGGCTAATGAAACCACATGGGGCTGTCAGTCTGGATGTGCATGTCTTTGGCTGGCAGGGCACATGGGTAGCATGCACTCACATCTGTCTGCCAAAGCCCACGTAGATGCACCTTGAGTAAAGACCATCTGGAGGGAAAAACATGTTGGCCTTTTATTTAAAGGTTGTTGAACTGAGTTCTGCATTCACAGTGTTAGCTATTAATATTATTTCCCTAGTCTACAGCTTTAGGAAAGACCTTTATGGGAAAGTTTACTGCATACACTCTTTAATTCCTTGTAAACCAAAAGCAAACAGTTTAATCCCTGCTGGTATTACTTGTGCTCTGTTTGTCAGAGGGAAACAGAGAGGTGTAATTAATTGTCATGTTCTGCTGGGACAACTGGCTCACAAAGAAAATAAATAAATAAGGTAGAAAGTGGAACTTAAGGCCTGGTGATGCCCCTGTATAGCATCCCAGACAGCAGTTCATGTTTTTAACAAGAAAGATGGCTCATATTCACAAGGGCCTCCCAGTTGGGTCTTGAAAGATAAAGGTTTCCATTATTGCCACCAACCTTCTCTTTCTTCTGATTACCTGAATTTACACATGAGATTTGGATCTGTTTAAAAATGACTATAATTAAGCAAGGGAAAATAAAATAGACCTTTCCCATGTTTACTAGTGCATTTTTCCTCAAACATAAAAAAAAAAAAAAACAAAACACACCTATTTTCTATACAACAGATTGCAATGTCTTCCAGTCTGAAAATGACAGAGCATTGTGCTGTTACATGCTTCCCTGACTTCAAGCCCAAATAGTCCGATTCATATTCAATTCATCAGAAATATGTTTCAGTAGAGAAACAGCCAGATGATTGTCTTTACATCTTTCAGTGTGGAGACTATATGCTCCAGTCAGCCTGCACCAGTGCTGGGACAGCTGATGAAGTTCCCAGTTTTCTGTACAGATGAGTTCTTTACTCGTTATTAGGCAATTATATGTATGTGTAATGAACTTATGCTGTATTCATATAAAAATGAGGAATTACATCATCTTTCAGGATTAGAATAGTATTTAGACTTAATCATCAATGGTACAATTGAATAGGAACAAGCTGTCATTAATTTGGGTATCTGTCAGACTAGAGAAAAGGTGTAGGAACAAGCGATAAAGAAACTTTCTCATACTTGTGAACTTAATTCAGTTCATTATGAACAGCACAGCAAGTTCCCTCTTGAGTTAGGTATGACTCACCTCTCCTGCCTACACCTACTGCCTCTCCCCTGAATGACATTAAATAAAGATCTAAAGATCATTAAACAAAGTCCAGATACTAAAAGAAATTCAATTCATCATATAGAAGAAGATAAGCAAAAAGAACTATCAATCTCTTTTAGCTTCTGTGTTTCTTCCTCCAGTCATTCTTTCCTCTTTATGGCTCTTAATTTTTGCAGGTTTAATCTATTAGATTTAAACCTTAGGAACATTTGAAGAAGGTATATTTCATAAGGTACCCACATCTGATTGACATGCACGATGCCACTCTAAAAACTGTGATGAAGAACTGAATAAATCAGAACATCTGATTTTGTTTTGGCACCTTGGCTTATTTTTGATATCTTTTTCCCATGTTTCATTGTAAGACTCAATTCTCTTGAATTTTGAATTTTCTTTTCTGAAATCACAGTAATGTTTCTTCTGTTTTGAGATTCAGAGAATGATTTTTAAATTTTTATTTGGCTTTTTATGCATCAGACTGTATTGTATAACTATCTATGACTCCTTGCTTTTATGCCATTCAGCTACTTCTATTGTTACCTTCACTATTAAACACGGACACCTTATCTTTAGATGCCAATTTCCAAGCTTTGGAAGCTTGTTATATCTGTTAATTAGAAAGATGATCTCTCTTCTTGACAGCAGAGGCAAGATCTGCCTCTCATGCTGGCTAGGCAGAAATAGGTGGCATCTCTCTCCAGAGATAGGTGGAGACCTGAATCTGGTCTCCAAGTCCACCAACAGACTACACCAAATAGCAAACACTTCATGGGTATGAAGTAGAAGGAGAGGTTAAGAACAAGACACTTTAGAAAAATCAAGAGCACCTGAAGAAACTGCAATGTGAGAGTGAATGAGAGTTATAGAATCATAGAATTGCTCACTTTGGAAAAGACCTTGAAGATCATTGAGTCCAACTACGAACTAACCGTACTACCCTAACTCTAACAACCCTCTGCTTAATCAAGTTCCTGAGCACCACGTCCAAATGGATGGTGACCTACCCACCTCCCTGGGGAGCTTATCTCAGGGTATATTTGGATATATTTACTTAATTGAGCCTCCAAGGAAGAGGAAACAGTTTCTTTTGTGCATGTGTAAAGTTTGTCTGTGATATCAAAACTGAAGCTAGATGGGCAGGATGCCACTTATTCCCTGTTCCATTAACTAAGTCACTAGAGAAAGAGGCAGAGGAGAGCATCTTTACAGCTTATCCTCTTGTATTCCCTGACAGTAAGGTATTTTAACTATATAGAATAAATACAACAGTTATACTTTTCTCTTCCTCACATTTTCTCTACTTCTCTGATGAAGACACAGAAAGTCTCCTCTCCATTTTAAATGCATAGATGTTTCCTGTTAAAGAGTACACATGTGAAAAAATTAACAAAAATATTATTTAAGGTGTCATCAGAATCTTAAAAAGACATCTCAATTATTTCTTTATTGAAGACAGGAAAGGGAGCAGTGTGAAGAAAATCTGTGAAATAAAAGGTGGAAATCAAAGAAAAACTGGTCTAGTGGAAGCCCTGTGATCTTTCTTTACCTGTTCATTATTACTTCTTAAAAAACATTTTAGAATTTTCTCTACTGTCTACTGTAATTCTCTACCAACACTCCATTAGGATGCAAGAAACTATTCAATAAGGCACAAAGAATATGTTTCATTTCATTATATTATTTAGCACATTTGGAAGAGATTTATCATAATTAATCTCAAGAGCAAGAAAATGAATTAGATACTTCTGGTGTAAATCAGCTTTGCAAATGATGAGCTAAACAGTTTTATCTTGGTAATTAGAAATGCAAGTTTGCCACAACACAAATAATGAATCCTTCAATTTAAAACCTATGTTTAAAAACCTATTCCTCTTCAGAACTGAAAAGTGAAGCATATACTTAATTTAAGCATCCAAGTTTTGAAGAATGTGCTTTGGCACTGCATAGAAGAATGATGGATTTAGGTACTTTGAAGTGCCTTCCTGATGTCTCATTTTCTGTTTTTACAGTGGCCATCATTCTCTCCTCTGCCCACATACAGTTTGTTATGGCCTCCAGGTTTGAGCCTTTCTACCTATAAAGTTTTTTTCTGTCTGATATTCTGCTGTTTATACAGACTTTAACAGACACTGCCTACAACTGTAACTCTGATGTGTGCAGCCACAGCCTATATCTTTGCACTGCACCCACCCCAAGAATTCAGCAGCAGCAGCTCAGTGAGACTCCCTGATTGCATCCACCTTGAAAGTGCAGCTGGTGCTTTGAGCCCAGTTTGGCTATTGGGTGACTGAAAGTAGTGAAAAGAAATAGCAAGCTCACCAATCTCTGTATTCATATTTGTGTTTCATACTGATGACTGACCTTAATGTACAATTTAGTTTATATACAGAAAAGTATAAACAGCCATCACTTATGCTTGCTTCTTTATCTTTGTATGAAACCCACACTTCTGCTGTGAAAGATCCTCAACGTGTGTCAAGACAGAAATCCATGAAGTTATATAGCGTTCACTCCAAAAGGAGTTTCAGACCAAATCCTCCTAGAGATTTAGCACTGGCACTTTCCTTGCCTGGTAGGCTAGATCTCCTCTTCAGGCTGAAGGCGATTTTCATTAATTTTAAATTATCGAGTAATGGGATGAAATATTATGAACAATGTAAGTAATTTTTCCCCCCATCTTCCAGTTCATTCCCAAAAGGATATTTACCACAGCAAATAATATGACATATAGCTGGCTTGATCAAAAGAAATCAGTTTTTGATATTAAGGTTGCAAGCAAAATTCTTCCTTTCTTGTCTAAAACCCACTTTCCAGGGAATTTTATTTATCCCTTGCCAAATGAAAAAACTTTCTGTGTTATGAAAGGCTTTATCTTTCTCCTCCTTTACTTGTCTACACCAGGCTAATTGAAACTGAAACTGCACGGTAGGCTGAAATGGCTGCTTAACAAATTGACCAGTGCCCTGCCTTTATCTGGAACAAAACCATTTACCAAGAATTTGACTGTAGTAAACGTACTTAACAATTCCTTTAAATGAGTATGCTGTTCCAAAATGCAGGATACCAATTTTAATTAAAAATAACTTAAACAATGTCTAAATTGGCCAGATAAACTGAATCCCTAATGTGAAATGTTCTTTGTGGTTAATGAACCATTCCCTTGACAGTAAAAGCTTGGTACAAAATCACTGGTGTTCATAATGTGTCCAACAATAACACTATTCATTATTATTGCGATTATTTCTTGCTGCAGTGCAGCTTAAGGGGAAAGAAGTTTCATTAATAAATTCCCATTATTTTTTCTTCTTGCCTTTCCTTTTTGAATGGGCATGACGCTTAGATTCGAAGGTTAAATAACCAGCCTTAGATATGAGATGGTCCTATTGCACAGCTGAGGATATATTATCCATGGATATTTACGTGATTCTATCAATATCTGAGGCGTCTTGCACAAATTGTGTCATGAGTTTATGATAAATCACATCAAAGCTTATGTTAGATCTTCATATTTTTCTCTTCTAGGAGAATTAGTATTGCAAAAGTCTTGAAAATAATATGAAGAAATGAGAACAAATGGACACCTTTCTGTGGGAATGCGTAGCTTCTATTGATAGTAGTTGGGATACTCTAGACTATGAATGTGATTTTGGCTTTGCACACATATTCATGTAAACAGTAAAATGTAAGAGATTTTGCATGTCCTCCCTCACTGTGACCAAGAGGAAGACCTGACAGGATATTTTAATGCTAGATATTATGATGAAGTATTGCAGGGATCTGCCTCTGATGGCAGAACTTGCTTTCCCACTGTGGTAGTCCAGATACCTTTTTGATCTTCTTTGGAGGGTTTATTATAAGGACACAGTCCAACTGAAACCACTTCATCTGTGGAGTCGGGTCTCTGTTACAGCTTCCTTGAAACAAGTACTTTTTTTTTTTAGGGTACCAAGACATAGCACAAAAGTAAAGCCAGTGTATTAACCTTAACTTGAATTTAATCCACAACTCTCTTCTCACCTTATTGAGATTTCAGGATTCAATTACTTTCCTTATTTTGTTCAAAGTAGATGCAATGTCATTGCCATTACCAGTGCAAAGCCCATAAACTGCTCCTTTCTAGCCTCATTTAAGGAAAACTTACTATTCATTTTGTTTTGAATTCACTCAAACCCTGGGAAGACAGATGAATTCTTTAGTCTGATCATTCATCTTTATTTGATAATAAATAGTTATACCAGCAGCACTCTAAATATGATTTCAGTGGGTAACAGAAAAACATAGTATGCTTGAGATTATTTGAATGCTAGTGTTACGACATAGTTTGGATAATTATGTGTAAAAATTCTTTGTAATTCAACACTGGTTTTTTACAGTAGACTTGTATCTCACACTTGACTGGAAGGAAAAGTTTTGGGAGGAGAACACTTGGGAGAAGTGTATGTTCTTGCAAGGAATGGTGTTCTGTCTTCTTTCCCAGAGTGTCTGTGAAGTCTGGATAAAATCCAACAATATTATTGACATTGTGAGGAGCTTTAATAAAACAAACTGTGATTTTCTTCTGCCAGTTAAATAATGCTTTTTGCAAGAAATGATTTCTATTTGCATTGACATCTGAACACAACAGAGAAATCTGATTGAACTTTAGAGATGGAAAGAAGTGCATGCATCCCTAGGGTCAGAGAAGAAAAGCAACACTTAAAGTTTCAAGTGGGAAGAAAATATATAGAATATGAGTAATGTCAACAAAGAGAATGCAATAGGAGAAGCAGCAAATCTTCTTGGACAGTACAGGCATTAAATATACTGTAGAAGAACTATGATGTGTTGCACCCCTCCTTTAGAGGTGAATTTTGGAGACTGTGTACTGCACTCCACCAACACAATGGGATGTGCTCTTAAAATGCCTTCATTTCTTACTGTCCATAGAACATAGAATAAACACAAATTAACTGCTTTACTTGGCATACAACAACTAGGAAGGTTGTTGCACCATAAGAGGTGCTCCATAAACTCTGGGAGCCTGTCATTATGTTAAGATATCAATGATTCTTTTTGACATCACTTTGTGAGAAGTAGAAGTATTTTTTGAAGAGTTACATTTACTTAGAGGAGTGTGCACACTCATACAAATATCACAAAGACTTTAGAACAAAAACACAGGGAAATAGGAACTAGAGGTGAAAATGAACTTTACGTACTAAAATGATGTCACCATTTTCAGCCTGTATCTTAACAGAGTGCCAAGTCCAATATAAAGCAAAACCGATTAAGTCTTTTATTTGATATTTCACTTTAAAAAACTGGTGGGGAAAAGGAAAAGTATTATTATTATTATTATTATTATTTTCACTGAAAAGAATGGGACTGATTGGACATGGAAGACAAAATATGTTGAAAAGATATGAAAGAATGGAAAAGGTAAATGAAGGGACAGCTCAAGTGGAAATCACAGCTATGGACTGTCCCAGCATTAGATTGAGTAAACAAATTTGGATTATACCACTCAATACTTTCAAACTGAATCTTCTTAGAGAACCACCAAACTGTTTCGGTTCCTGTTCTTCTACTCTCATGCATTGCTTAGTTGCACCCAAAACTGAAAAAACAAATGCTGGCAAAGTCGTAGTGGGACACTCATACTTGTGGCTATATCTGCTTCTTTTCTACAAGAGGTAGTTTCAGTTGGTTATTGTGTTGGTAGTTTCAGAGGTTATTGTGAATTCAGGCAGAAGTACAAGTCACAATGCATTTAAATATGTTTGCTTTTAAACAGAATATCATTTTGACATTTTCAATATTGTTTTCAAATCTGAATTCAAAAGGATAAGAAGGAGAAGGAAGAACTGAAAATATACATATTGTTCTGAGGTAGACAAAGTACTTACACTGATGAAACTATTGCTATTCTTGTTTGATAAATAATGCAAACTAACAGATGTTCCAGCAGTTATAATTTGGACATGTTTAGTCCTTTTTTGTTAGACCTCCTAGGAATGTCTGTGTCAAAGTCTGTATACATTTTATTAAGAAACTGCCTGTGAAGAAAGATTGCAATTAGAATGAGAAAATAAAAAAGAGGCAATCATAACTGCTTTTGCTGCTCTGTTCAAAGACATCCAATAGGAAATGGACTCTAAATCTCTAGTCTTAAATAATTTGCACTATGTATATTTCAGAATATGCAAGTTCTAATTGTTCCAACTGCTATAATCTTTGGAATGAAACCAAAGAGTTTAGAGGGAGAGATCGAAAATTAAAAGTAAAGAACACTTTGTTTATCTTTGTAATCAGATGAAATTTTTCCTGTACTAAATACATACACATTAATTGTTAAAGTCTTTTGAAAATTTTAAAATTACAGATTTTTTGGTATTATTATTTTTTCCTCTGCTGTTGAAATCACAACATTTTATGATATCTCTTAAATTCTGCTCAGGGAGGAGTTCTGTGTGGGATGCTGCCTGGTTAAAACCTTTGATGTGATGTGTTCATTTAATTGTAATAAGTATTTCCTATTCAGTGATGTTTGTCAGACAAGCTTAGTTAAAAGTAAGGATCTTCCTGCTCATTTTTGGGGTAGGCAAAATTCCAAAGAAAGAATGGTGTAAATAACCTAAGGTCAGTAGCTCAAAAATCATAGTCCTTTACAGTCAGTTTGAATGGGACATACTATAGAAATCTTTAAGCTGAAGACTCAGCACTCTGAGAACTCTTTCTAGTTCTCTTACCTCAGGAAACTTGAAGCATCAGGAATTGAAATTTGTATCATAAGGAGAAATATAATTATCAGACAAGAAATTAATCATAGCAGTAGATGAGGAAAAAGAATTTTTCCATGTGTAACATCTTTGATGATCCTATTATCTTTGCATATGCATCACTTGCGTGATGAGAGGATTTAGTGTGCATTTACAAAAAACTGCCATTCTGAATTTTATAGAGATGTTCCTCACTTGAGAGAGTCTTTTTTAGCAAGAGGACCATGAAGACTGAAAAAAAAAAAAGCATGACCTTTTGCACCACAAAATTAGATTGTAAGGGAGATGAATGTCTCCTGACAGAAGGACAAAGACAAATTAATGAAGCAGGGATTTGATTGACAGCATGTTGACTGACAAAAAATATTATCCGTGTCATGCTGTAGGGTGCTTTGCTGTGATGTCTTAAAGTGGAAAGCAAAGACATAACAGGCCCAAAAGTTTATGAACTTGAGGGTGCAAAACTAATTTTTCTTACGATAGCACCTAAGTAGGAAAGATATAAAAGGAGAAATGTTCTACTCAGTGATAAAAATATTAACCAAGCTTTAATACTGAGAAGAAGGAGAGGGTTATGTTTTTTATTTTTTCTGTGATTTGATTGGTTTTGTTTGGTTTTTCATCTGCCTTGACCTGCCATGCTTTCCAAATGTTCTCTGTTGCCCTTATTCTTTTAATTTCTCGTTTGATCTTCCTTTTAAAAAAAATAATCTGAAAAGACTTCAATCACAAAGTGATTAAAAAAAAGAAAGGTTTTACCCAAAGTTATGAATTAACGGGACTTGTTTTCACCTTACAATTTGGAGAGTTCCATGGTTCTTCAGCCAGCTTGGGTTCCTAAAAAGAAAACTGGAATTTACATATCCATGAATTCAAAAACAATGAAAAGTGCTGGTCTGCAGGTATCACCATGAAAGCTTAAAAAATGGAATCAAGAGGAACTTGACAGGGTTGCAGTTGGTTTATCTTTAAATTCTCAAGTATATTGGAGGTCAAAATTTATTCCAGGCCTATTTACATAGGTACAAAAAAGCAATGTGAAGATGAAATCAATGCCATAGGAAGAATTGAAACAGCTAAAGGAAATAAGATTCATTTTTGATGATTTTTAATTTTATTTTATTTTATTGTTGTTTTAACTCTGAAGGTCAGTGCATCCTGTGTAGGATAAGTTCTGCTTACATCACTGAGACAATGAAAAGGTGAACTATTGAGAATACTGGATCAGAAGGGTTTCCACCTGCTCAGGAATAGAACAGACAAGTGTATTAAGCAGAAAGTTCCACATACTTGGATTTGACTCACCATTATACTCTTTTATTAAGCTCAATAAATGAGACAAAATTAAGTGATTAAGCCAAGAAAATATATTCTCTTTCTATGGGTACTACACAAGAATTATTGTCAGTCTTGAAGCCTACGACATATGCTTATAGAAGTTTTCTTGGCTAAGATATGAAAGCTAAAACCACACTGGAAACCTGAGATGGCCCTGAAATCTGCAAACTAGATGCCTGTATTTTCCCAACAACCAAATGGAACAAAAACCCAATTTAATTATGGAACTCTTCTGCAAGTGCAGTCAGAACACTGATCTAGTCTTTCATTTTATTTTGTGCTTTGATTAATCCTGATGTGACATCGTACTTTATAAGAAAGAAAAAAAGTATTTTATCCTTTTAAAGCATCCCACACACTGACAGTAGCTTAGTAAAGACATAAATAAGGTGTCCATCAGTTCTTTGTGTGATGTTTAAGTAGACAGACTGGGTATTTGATGCAGTGTTTTGTATTTCTCTGCTAGCTATTGCTGATTATACATAGCTCTTGAAAAATAAGTAGAATAAACAAAAATGGTATGAGATGGCAAGCTGTTGTTGTTTAACCTGACAAGCAGATAAACACAACATGCTCTTTTACTTACTCCCCTCCTTCCAGTCAGATGGGGGAGAAAATTGGAAGAAAAAAGGTAGAACTCATAGGTTGAGATAAAAACTAAGGCAGAAGAGATAAGTAATATTAATTTTAATTACATATGTATTTATATATACAAAACAAGTGATGCACAATGCAGTTGCTCACCCTGCCGGCCAACACCCAACCACTTCCTGAGCAGCAGCACTCTTTTGGCCAGCTCCCTTCTGTTTTATAGTTTTTTCACATGATGTCATATTGTATGGATTATCCCTTTTTCTAGTTTAGATTAGTTGTCCTTATTCTATTCCCTTCCAGTTTCTTGTGTGCCCTGTAGCCCTCTTCCTGGCAGGACAGTATGAGAAGCTGAAAAACTGAAATGTCCTTGGTTCTGTGCAGCACTGCGCAGCAACAACTCAAACATTAGTGTTATCAACATTGTTTTCTCATAAAGCCAAAATATAACTTCATATCAGCCACTGTGAAGAAAATCAATTCTGTCCCAGCTGAAATATGGACACAGACACAGACTAATTCAGTCTCTACATAAAAAAAAAAAACAAACTATCTACTTTATAAATCTTATCTATGCTTGTAATTTTGAAGTATATTTCAAAAGGAAATGGAATTTGAAAAATTAGGGGAAATTTAGGGAAAAGCCCAATTGCCAAAATATGATTAAAACCTCATCCCACTGCTGCCTGCCTTCACTCTCTGCCACTAGTGTAGACTCAGCATTGCAAGAAATATGATTTCTGGCCCTGCTCCCCTTATAACCAGTGAAAATTTCCATTAATTTCTGTAGAAGTAGGCTCAGATTTTTAATTTGCAATATCTGTTTCCCAGTGGAATGTATACGTTGTCTTGGCAGTGCACTTCTGTGCTATAATAGCTGTTGGGGACTAGCCAATGGGAGCTGACTCAGCTTCTGCCCTTCTGCCTGTTATTTTTAAGATCTTGAATCAAAGCTGCTCTTGAGGTGCTGATATCTGCATTGGATTGATAGTACAGTCCAGTGAAGAAAAAACTCAAGTCCTGAGGAAAAAAGAAAGGCCTCTAAATTTTTGCTCTGGGAAACTGGGAAAGAGCTCATCTGTTTCTGTCTCTGCCCTGGAAGCATTTTCTTCACATTTGATAATGAGAAATATCAACAGAAAATCCAGGCCACAAGGACAGAAATCAACATTTCCTGCTCTGATCTGAAACCAACCAGTTAGAATTAGTTAAAAAAACTAATTCATCTAGGAATAAATATACCAAAATAGGTTTGTAAAAGATAGCCCCAAACATACAATGGTATTTATGAAGAATAGAAGTACAGTGCAAGAACCAGAGGTGATGTGCACAATTATGTGTATCAAGTTCAACTCTAAACAGTTCACATTATTGCACTTCAGTGAGTGCCATGGTAGGAACAGCTAATGCACAGTAGTGCCTAAGCAAGTTTTCTGACCCCTCCAGCAGTTACTTGGACTAGCATCTTGGAAAACATATTGCAGTTTATTCTGACAGGAAACATTTTCCTTCTGTCATAAATGACTCAATAATCCTTTGTGAGTGGCTGAAGTTATTGAAACCTCCTGCACTAAAGTAATATATTCCTTCCTCTAACAGACAAGACTTGTTTTCTGAAAGTTTATTGAAAAATGAAAGTCTCTCATAAAATGTACTCCAGATCATTTAACTTTTCTATCTCCTTTTATAATCCAATGAATTTTATTCATTTTAGTAATCTCCTTGTGAGCCTAAGTATTGTGGAGCTCAGATTAAAATGCATATGAACCTGTGTTCATAAAAGAAATGAAGTCTGTTCTTGCTTATAAGTTTGCAGTCACTTGAATCAACTGATGTAGCTGAGAAATAGGATAAGAGTGAACTGCCTGTTGACTAATTTTTGTTCTCCTGTGCCTACACAAATCCAGTTCAGATAGTTCAACTACTATCTAAACTGGGGTTTATAAAGCTGACATATATCTGCAGGGAATTCTTTCTTGTGATTATTAAAGCCTGAAATCCATATCAGTATTTTTGGAGCATTATCAACTAGCGTGACCAGTGACAAAGATTAGCTGTGAGTTGATGTCCATGACAATATTTCCTCGCTCTGTTTCAGCAGAGATGAGCGGAGAGCTGTAAGCACAGACATGACTGATTGTAAATTTGCAGCCCTTAACTTTCAGCAAAAAAGCTGAAACACCTAAATAAGGTACTTATCCTAGTTCATGTTCCTTCTTTTTCTATGCTTTTTTAACATGACATGTATGGACCCACTCCTTTGAAGTATGAACACTGCTTCCTGCTTCTGTAGATTAATAGGAAATTGTTTCCCTAGCATAACAGTGAAGGAATGCCTTCCAATTTGTGCTGGTGTTGGATATTTTGTCCCTAACCCAAAACTACTTCTCAAAGAGCAATTTCTCATATGTCCCATTGAGTACATCTTTATGTCTGTAGTAATTTTATTCCTACGGATATATTGCAATCAATGCCTATAAAGTGATTGAAAGCATAAGTTTATATGACATTAAGGAAAATGGTCAAAGCTGTTACAGAGAAACACAAGCAGAACTTTGTAGCATTAAATGAAGAGAAACATTTATTGGATAATCAGGAATCCGAATATGACCTAAGCAAGGAAGTTTATGGAGTTCATGACTTGTAGTGAGATTTACCTGTCACTGTTTTATTTCTATGATAATTTATATGCAGTAAGCAAACTATTCAGAACTGCACTTTCTGTTGAATAAACTTCCCAAACTTTTTTCCTTTACTCATAACTGAAATATTCATTAGAATAACATAGACTTGTGAGACTTGAAATGAAATGAACAATAGATTTGGATTCAGGGTGATATTATTACAGTTTTCCATTATACATGGTGAGCAGAGTGAGTTCAGGATTAGATTTTCTTGCTGTATTATGCAATTTGAAAGAAAATGTCATACACATCATGCTAAAATAGGATGGAATTCTTCCTACACAAGCACAGACAGTGCGCTAATGAGCTGACTCTTCTGTCAGACTGGGAACATGCAAGAGTTGACCAGATAGCATCAAGGAAGCTTCTGAAGTATATAATTTGACTAGTAAATAATTGGGAAGGTAGCTCAATTTGTGTTTACGACTCTCCCCAAACAGCGAATTTTCTCTGAAAAAGATTGGCTAAATGGCATTAAAAAAAAGTTGTGTTAAAATTTGGAACTTGTGAATTAGTAGAACATTGCCTGAAAATCAGGAGAGCTGAAGTATTACAATGAGGCATGCTCAACTGAGAGAAAAACTTTTCAGATAACTTTGGAAACAAGAATGCAGCCAGAATCAAGAGTCACAAATGGATCATAAGAGGTGAATAGCCACACACTTTTCCATTTACCAGTGATAAAATCTGATGTAGTTGACCCACAGTAGAAGTTCTTAACGGAAAACTGGAACTCCGTTCTTAATTTAACATAATCTTATGATGGTCAAGCTTAGAGTTGCTAATATTGTACTGAGGCTTGGACATGAAATGCTGATCCCCTAAGCTAAATTTTGTCTTCAGCCCAAGTATAAAAAAAGATGGAGTGGGCATTTTCATGTTTGTTATCCTTGTGGTTTATAACGGAGAAGAAACAGTGACTCTTGATCCACATGGCTCAAGATTAACAATTTCTGTTGTACTGGCAACATCCTCAATGTTTGGCATTTGCCCTGTATTGCTACTGGGTTCTGCGTGACATCCTAATGCTCCTAAGTCAATATATATTTATTCAAGCTAAAACTTTGTTAGTATAAGACTATATCAGTATCTGCAAGCCTAGTATTTGAGAAAGGGAAGACACTCATAAGTTCCACATTTTTAAATTAGTTATTAACCTCACTCTTCAACTGAATTAACTTCTCCAATTAATTAATATTAGGGTTACCTCAAAAATTGCATATTCCTCATCCTGTAACTAGGTCACAAAACCACATAACTTCTGAGGCTGGTTCAGACTATAGGTTCAAGCAGATTCTGAAGGAGTTTATCCCTTTCCGTGTTGTCCAAGTCACGGTGTAACTGTGGTAACTTCTTTTTAGCAAGAAAAGTGTATAGTAAAAAAGTTTTCATGTCAAATAATTTGGCTCATTCAACCAAGCTAGGCCAAGGATAATGAAACATATCAAGACTTTAGTTTCACTAAAATTAAAATAATTCCTGTTACTATAACACAACTTCTATGCTTTATTCAGAGATAAGTCAGGATGGCAAATAGGATGCAGCTGAACAACTTAGTCTTCATTTTACTTTGGTTGGGAAAAAATAAAAGAAGCTATACACATTTCAATTTATGGAGCAATAAATGGACTGAATAGTGGAATAAACATCAGTAGAGAACATAAAGATGCCATGAAATATTTCCACCAAAATAGCTGAAGCCTCCCTTTCCTTACAAATCCACCAAGAGACGTTTTTATTCCTCTGTATTTTTGTAAAACTAAGGATAGTCTGAACAAAGGAAAAAGATATCATTAAGAGATTAAAAACAAAAGAAGTTTTAACTTCACACATTACATGTCTTTCAGTGATGCTATTAGGGAAATTAATGAAACCCATTTTCCTTACTCTGGGGCTCTGGAAAAGCCATTAGATTGGAATGAATATATAACACTACATCAATCTAATTTCAAGAGAGGGAATTGGCAAACCAACGAGCAGATGTAGCTTCAAAAACTTCACCTTAATGGCTGTAATCTAAGTTTCATGAGTTACAGTAGAAAGCAAATTAAAAACAACACAAAGAGACAATGATTCAATGGAGCACAAAAACAACAATTAAGTTCTTCTGTCTATTCAGCATCAACTTGACAATTAACCATGCCATTTTACTAATCTAAGGATTTGGCTTGTCCTATTTGTCGGGATGACTCTCCCTGCGCACTCTTCCTAAAATACAGATTGAAGGTGTGTTCCTTAGAAGAGCAGAGCAATGGTGACTTTGAAATTCCACTAAGGACACAACTTCTCAGGATATTCACTTCAGGGAGGGGAGAAAGGATTTTCTTGTAGAGTTTCAAAATTTAATTGCTTTAAAACTGTACCTACTTCCAAACATCTATTTGAAACCTTAGTACACTCTTTTTCTCTTTATAAATTAGGCATTTTTGTTCTTTTAATTACTTTTTATTGCTAGTACTTGCTTTTTATGAGTCACTCTGAAGCCAAAGTAAAATAACACTGATGTGTTAATACAACTAAACAAAATTGAACAACAAAAAAAACAAACCACAAACAAACATTACTTGTCTCTGTGGAACCAACAAAATAAGGGCAGCTGAAAAGAGAACATGCCAGATGATTGCTGCATTAACAACTAAAGCTCCCACTTCCTTCTGAAGTTTCACAAATGAAGATTCCTGTTGATTTTTAGATATTTTGCACACCTCCTGTCTGTACTAACATTTGAAAGAAGCTCAAATTCTTCCTAGAGATTTTGTCCATGGAATAATACTTCACAATGTAAAAAATGCTCCAGAATTCCTTGAACACAGCTGACGGACCTAGTGTGCCCTGGTAACAATGAGCATTTGATATTATCTTTTGTGAGCAGCTGCAACATTATATTGGGCTCTTCCGTGAACCCATAAACAGTGTGAATAATGCTATGTCAGGTCTGTACTGAGAACAATAACACATTTGACAGCCTTCTAGCTTAGCCTTTGGAGCTGGCTTTTGGGCAGGTGGCCAAGCAAAGCAAAACCAAAGCCAAGTTCTTTTTGTGCAACCAGACAGGGTTTTCAGATCAGCTTCTAGCACAGCATCTTCTCCCACCAACTTCTATTTCCTTTGTAAGAGTTTCTTGGATCTTAACACCGTATTCTGCATTTCTATTCAAAATTTCAGAGGTTAACATAGTTCTACAGTTGGAACTCCTAATTGTTATTGATGGAATTGAAATAAGAATTACTACGAGTTGTTCTATGATATGTTGTTAATACTGATGTTTAATAGTCTTGTGTGTATATCCATACAGAAGGTAAATCATTCTTGATTCCTTCTTTACTCCATTTGTCAGTGCTGATCTTTTTTTTTTCTTTTTTTCTTTTTTTTTTTCTGTAGTTTAGAATAGTCCATCTTCTAATAAGTATCAGTACAGTACACCAGAAGGAGTGAAGCACTCAATGTGAATATCAAACATCAACACTTCAGTTCACTGAAATCTTCTGCTTGGACTTTTGCTGCTGGTGAACAGCAGTGAGTAATGTCCAGTGGAAAAACAGACAAACTGCTGACATCAAATCAACATCAACAGACACTAGGATTTCTAGACAACCAGTTAACCTTAGCAGCAATTCTTGGATCTTCAGGATATGCTCAAAAGAGAACAGAGATCACAAACTGGCCAAAATAATAACTGGTGCAGTGACTGTAACTGATGCTGTCTACCAAGTGCCCTTGTGTAAAAATAAAAGACTATGTGACCCAGCATATCTCCAACAAATACGATTCTCTCAACCATCCTCATCAGTCTACAGTTAAGATTTAGTGTGACAACTGACTGACTTGCCATAACAAACAAGCTTGGAAGCAGTATGTGTTGCATCTTCCCGGGAAGATATTGTATGTTGCAGAGTGGTAACTGTCACTTTATGAAATTTAATGAAAGCCAAGTATACATCAGAGATTTACAATCCCGTCCGTTTACTACTACTGCAACAATGTTTTTGTAATCAACAAAGGAGCTACCCTGTAAATGTAGTTTATACTTTTTTTCTGTCAGAAAGTTTTATAACACTTTATAAATGTCAAGAAAGGTGGAAAAAAAAAAAAAGAAAAAAAAAAGAAAAGGAGGGGTAGAGGAACCTGGAGAAAGTCTTACCTGTTTATTTATTTCTGTCTCTTGACTGTTGAATTCAAGACATTAGAATGCAACTTGTGAATAAATGGCATGTCTTCAGAAACTAGTACATTACCCTGAAAACAGAAGTACTTGAATTTTTTTGATGCTAAAAGGAGTTATTGTAATTGAGAAACAAACAAACAAAAAAACCTTATAGGCTATGCTTTAATACATAGATTAGAGAGCTAAAAAAGATCTCAACATTTTTAATAAGCCTTTTGGATGTGGTTTAGGTAGGTACTTGAGGCAGATTCCAACAGAAAGAAGAGTGCTCACTTACTCTTCGTCCAGAAGTTGGTCTGAAATGACAACAGTAGTCACTGTCATCAGTGAAGTGGAAAAAAAAGGCAGCAGATTCAGGTTAACAATTTCTTGCTAGAAAAAGTATTGTCAAAGGCTTCCTGCACTGACAGAGCTCTACACTGGTCCTTCTCTGATGTGATACCTTAGGAATAGGAGTGAGCTGCCCGTGGAAGGTGAAGAAAAACAACCACTCTTTCTGCATCAGCCTCTTGGTTATCTGAGGTAGCTGTTACGTAAAACTGATCTTTAGCCAGAATACCTGCTTCTGAGACTGCTCAGACTGGACACCAGATCCCAGTTAGAGTGCTGCAGGGAAGCAGAACCTGATGCAGTGTGAAACCTGATGCAACAAGTTCAGCCATCTGAATATTTTTAAACAAGCTTGAGCTAGCAGTGTGGCTGATGTCTGTTCACAAAGCTGTGACATTTTTGAGGTGATATTAGGGGATGGAAAACTGAATTTACTGTATCATCAAACCATAGCCTCAGGCATGATGCCTCTTGAGACTGCTTTTCAGCTGGTGAACCTTATGCATATCCCATTGCCCAAGGCTGAGCCTCAAATCCCTTGGATTATTAGAAGAGAAAGAAGTAACATAAGCAGAAATGTTTTACATTTAGGAAGCAGAAAGTCCTCTTAAACAACCATTGCTCTTACTACTTATCTATTTATAATACTAGTGTCCAGATGCTAGCTGTTGATGGACAAACCCCCAGCTATAAACACGTACACACATGCAGCTCTAGGACTAACTGTTTAAGAACTTTGTTCTGCTCTTTTACAGGAGGAATTATTGTTGCTGTTCAGGTCTTAGAGAGACCTTATATTTGAGAAAAGTTCCTTATTTCCATGTAGTTAGCTATTCATCAATATAGCTCACTGTCCAAAATTACAAGCACCTTCTCACCAAAATGCTGGATAAAACATGCCTTAAAGAAGTCTTCCTACTTCTCTTAACTGTTTTTTGTTTTAATGGTATGAGCACAAAGGTACCTGAGCACATCTGAACATCTTCTACTCTTCTTGTATTGCTGTAGAAAAACTGTTCAAGGAAGTTTCATAAGTGTGAAAAGCAGTTCAGGACAAAGATTATGGTATTTTTTCTTATGAATCTTAGACTCTACTTTCAGCAATTAACTCTAACCCAAATTATGAGATGGTCTGGAGGTGGGCTGTAGATTGGGATGTTTCTTTGGCTATTGATTTTTCCTCACTGACTCTTATCTATCTTCTTGGGATTTCTGGGGAAAAAAAAAACACACAGAAAACTATTGATAAGTAGTGGTTATAGCTATTAAATTTGAACATTCAAACACATGGCAGAAGAAAACTTGAATGTTTTTACACTGTCAGCTTATAATGTAGTGCTTAAGGATAAGAGCGGCCATGTTTGTAGAAAAGCAGATCTCATAGCTCAAAAGCTAAAAGCTATTGTTTTTTTTATTCACTGACGATGTGCTTGTTCAACACCACTTTAAAAAGCCTCCTTGGTACCCAGAATGAAGCCTAGGAGCGAAAGAGCACTGTGCCTTTCTCCTTGATTTACATACTTAAAGGAACCCTGTGAACTCTTAATTCTTTCTGAGTCTGCACATTAAAGCTGATTTACATTTTCCATGTGTGTTACACTGTTAGAGTCTGTATCTCATTCTTTATCTTTCAGTGAGCTCCCAGCCACATGAAGTCATGTTCAAAAACCCGTGAGAAGAAAAAAAAAACAACCAAACAACAAAACAACAGAGTAAGGTTTATGTATTTAAAAACAAGAACTGCTGTTACAGTCACTTTAGGCTAAAATAAAATTGCTAATAACTGAGATCACAAGAGTAGCTGTCTGACCTGAAAATGACAGCCTTATTCACACATTCACTCGCACAGCCACATTTTCTTTACTTCTGGAGTAGGTACTATTCAGTATGCAGAAGCATGAAGCACTATGAATAGACGTGGGCTTAGACTCTGCTGTTTGTACTTGTGATGATTAATATTGTACCAGAGCTGCGTGAAAAATGGATTTCTTTGTTTGTCAGCCAACGAAGTAAACAAATGGGAAAAAAAATGGTGACTGAATAAATATTCAATTCTAGGCATTTAATTTTTTGGGGTCTCCATTTTATTTATTTTTAAAAGCAAATTTTGTCTGAAAACACAATTCAGATGGAAACATATCAAAGTATTGTGGATAGGAAAAAAAAAAAACAAGAAAAGGCTTTTTTGCTTTGTGAATTCAGTTTTCTCAGACAGTCTGTTTGCTGCAATCAGTTTTAATTCATGAGCTTAATTGCAATTATCCTATGATTTTTGATGCCTTACTCTGCCTCAGACTTTGTACTGCTATGAGCCTTTCCTCCACATAACTGTAGCATGGCACAGAGCTGTTCTTCTGCTACTGCTTTGAGGAAGTCCCAGTGACAGCCCTGTATCATCCTCCATAAGCCAATCTGAACTTTTGACCCTACAGGGACTACCAGCATGGCACCTATCTGGATCTAAAATCCCTTTTACCTGTACAATAAGTGTTTGCAGGTGTGGTGGGGGAATACTTCAAATGTAGCACTGTTTGTCTTCTGAAAAAAAAAAAAAAACAACCAAAGAATTAAACAAAGGTCTTCCCAACTTCAACTCACATATCTTCTACCTTGTGGACTCATGCAGTTTTGGTTTCAATTTATTTTACAAATTTCCTTAAAAGCAGCTTAGCTAATTTTTCAAAATATTAAATAAGAAAGAAAGATAAAAAAATAGAATTAAGGATCAGGAGTGTAGGAAAAAAGACTACCCTGGCAATGAATACAGGTAGATAGTTCTTGGGCTACTGTCATCCCCCCTCCTTGCTTTATTTCACAGCTCAATGCACTGTGTCTTCTCATCTCACTGGTGTGAGGTGGGCATTTACAGGTCATTTCAAACATACTATGCAGCTCTGAATATATCACAATTAACAACACCTGCTCTACACCACTGTGCTCATCTACTAGACACATCCAATGAACAATCCTTAACTGCTCCTTTGTTTTTAGCTGGCAATTGGTAGTCTGCTGATTGTGAATTTGTCTTTCATGGTATTAGAAGCAAGGAGTCACTGTTTACTTCGAATGCAAGCTGCTTGCAACTCCTAGAATGGCATGAAACTGCATCTGGAGAGCTTCAGGCTGAGGACTGGAAAAAGGCTTTTCACTGGGAGAACGGTTGTATGGGGCTGCTGAATCACGGCCTGAGCCTTTGATTGATCATCTGAGGCGAGCAATGAGTCAGCCACGGGAGCACAGGTGAAGACAATTCACATGTGCTGCAGGAAGGGTTGGAGCCTGGCTCCACCTTTCCTATACCCATTTAAGAGCTGACTGCCAGTGGGGAAGGATCTCTTCTGGAGATCTGCTCCACCAGGAGTTCATCTTGTGAGCCCAGGACAGGGTGAGTGACTGTCTCTCATTTCTCCAATATAAATTATATTAGCCAAGCTCCTGGACGGATGGACATGCGCACACACACACCCCCACACACCCCCCATCTGTATATCCATTGATTAAACAGGTTGAACACTGTCACAAGCTCCCCAGGGCAGTGATCCCAGTCCCAGGCTGCCAGAGTTTGAGTGTTTGATCTCAGAAATATGGTTTGAATTTTGTGTGGTGCTGTGTGTGCCAGGAGTTGGACTCAGTGGTCCTTGTGGGTCCTTTCCAACTGAAGATGTTCTGTTCTCTTCTTGTCATTACTGTAGTTGATGGTCTACTAGGAATTGAAGTACAACTGAGGACAGGAGGAAAGGAGTATTTGTAGTATAACTTGTCAGATGAAGAGAATAATCAGTGCCAGCTGGTACATTAACACAGTTCAGCAAGTAGTATTTACACTGAGAGAAGATACCAAGTCCTGAAGAATTCTGATACATGAAAGACATTGCAAGAACCAGCAATGAAATAAATAAACAGAAACAGCAGGTGGAGTTCTGTGGAAGGGTTACTATGTATGTGGTCCTGCATGCTGTTCCTAATCCTTTGTAATGTTTGACCCCATTTGCACTACTATGCAAAAGGTACTCTATAACTTCTCCATTGCTGGTTTATAGCTTTCTTGGAGCCAATGGAAGAGAATGAGATCTGTGTTTTTCTATGCATGAGATGTTATGTACTCTGCTGATAAGCACTTTGCACTTTTTCATTTCCATTCTCAGAACTTTGTATCTCACAGTGTTAACAGAATAGGTTTAACCTACTCATGTGTTTATCTGTTTTGCCACTTGCAGGCTTGCTTTATCTATGTCATCCCTTTGAATTGAAACATTGAGTTGTTGTTCCTTGTTACCTGAGATAAAATCTTCATTATTGCAAAATGAATTTCATTCTGCAGTCTTAAAAATTCATAGCTGTCTACATTCATAAGCACATAAACAGCAGACACCACTCCTGCTGCTACTTCTAAGGCTTCATTGCACTGAGGAGTAAATACAGTCACAGCTGATGACACAGGATAACAGGGCTCTCTTAGGACTTCCTCCAGCCACCTGCTTCTTGACATAAAATATCTTCTCTTTCCTTCTGAACACTCCAGGGCAGGGGAGTGTTGGCAAACAGCTCTGCATTTGGCATATTCAACATTCAAATGGTTTGTATGCACTATTCCACAATGACTCCCTCCCTCACACCCTGCTTTGCATGCAAAACCATTAGCTCTTGCTAGTATACAGGACATGGAAATGACAATGCGTGATTGACAATTATTTAAGATACATCGAATGGCTGACCTTTAGCTGAATTGATCTCTCCTCACACATTCCTGTGACTGAGCGTTACCCAGTGTGACCCATGTGGGCCAATTCCTGCAGGTCTGCTCTTAATCTGAGGAAAGATGAGACACTTTAGGTTTTCTGAAAGCCACTGTCACATTTATGGGACAGAAAAAAATCCTGAGAAAGCCTTCAAGGAAGGCTGGCCCAAACACCTGCGTTCCCCTGTTAACCTATCCAAGTGTTGCAAGGGGAAAAAAGGTCTCACATGATCCCCTTCATTTCTTTTCATTTGCCTTTTGAGTACTGTGGTTGCTCCTGTTGAGGATGGGTGATTCATTCTAATACCTAAAGGGAGCCTACAAAAATGAGGGGAATCAATGCTTTACAAGGGTAAATAATGGCAGGACAAGGGGAAATGGTTTTAAGTTGAAGCAGGGAAGATTAAGTTGCATATCGGGGGGAGTTCTTTACCATAAGAGTGGTGAGGTTCTGGAACAGGCTGCCCAGAGAGGTTGTGGATGCCCTGTCCCTGGAGGTGTTCAAGGCCAGATTGGATGGGGCCCTAGGCAGCCTGGTCTAATATTAGAGATGGAGATTGGTGGCCCTGCATGCGGCAGGGGGTTGGAGTTTGATCATCTTTGAGGTCCTTTCCAAGCCAAGCCATTCTATGATTCTATAGTATGTTGCACACATTATTCAGGTATGCTGACATTCTGCTTGCTCGGGGCTGACAAAAGCTACAAGTAAACAAAACTCTAAGCCAGCCAAATATCGTAATGTAACTGTTGAGAGGGTGTCACAGTCTAACAAGCTTTGTTTTACTTAACTACCAAGGTGGAATTACTCAACACAGCTGACAGTAACATAACACAAGTGCATTTAAATCTGGACCACCCAGACCCTCTACTATCATTATTTTTTCATCCAAATTCAATTGCTCCCTCTTCTTGAGCAGAGATTCGTAGAGATCTCTGCACTTCTCTAATGAAAAAGCCAAATTGCCACAAGTGGTGTGAAAAATTTATGCTTTTATTTGAACTATAATCCAAGGCTGTAATTATGCTGATGAAATTTTAAGGTTTCAGAGAACATAAAACTTAAATATTTCTATTCCAATTGCATAGTGTTGAACTTAAGATCAATTCCAAGACTTTATAGACCACACTGGTACAGGAAATTGTACCAAAACTCATACACACATTTCTATTCCTCTGTAATCCACACTAGACTGCTTTTCAATGGGTACCTATGTTCCCTGTACCCATTCTTCTCTTCCCTATTAAAATACCCATGGATATTTTTCTCTTTGTCCTACAGACAGGAGAATTTACCAAATGTATTTCCTTAAAATGGTCTCTCTTCTTTTCCCTTTGAGAAGCCATCAACAATGCTCCATTTCCGCACCATAGAATATACTTGTCCAAAACTTTGCACCTTGCTGATGGGATACCTGGTCTCTAGTCATCTGTTCAGAGTCTTCCCAGTCTACTTATCCTTGCAGAACAGACTTGTCACAAATTACAGCCTACATCATCAATCAATTGGAAGCTCAATGCAAAGTAGTATGGTTAAAAGTATATGACAGATATTTTCAATCTAAATAAAAAATGTATAGCCTTGATATAGGGATTATACACTGAACTTGCAACTCACCTTCTTTATTAAAAAATAAAGCACATACAACTAATGTTGTCGATAATGGCAAGTTGTCTTCTAACAATCAGGTTTAATTGTTCATTCTGACACACTCCGGCACTCTATTAAACACAGATTACTCAGGACTGAATAAATGAATACAAACTAAGCTGGCCTACTGCTCTGCACATATCGGTGGAAATAATGAATTACATCATTTCATGAAAATGCATAAGGGACCAGGGAAGGTCAAGAGCTTGTTATAATTTCACATTGACCATTCCAGTTTTCCAGAACAGAATATGTTCTGAGGGTGGATTATTACTTGCATGAGAAATCATCCTATTTTTTTAAAAATGTATTTTTTTAGATGAGAATTTTATGCAATTCAGATATTAGAATATTTGCTTTTAAATGTTTTAAAATTAACAGCCCATATACATATGTGTCAAGAAGCATTTATGAAATTATTTTTGTTGTTGCTCCTTGGTATGATAGTTGGTTTTGCTAGTGAACGCACAGCAAGCAGAATACAAACATCCACTAGCAGGGGGGCTGGAGCTGTGTAATAGTTTTGGGGTTTGTTTTCATTGTTCTTGCAGCACCCTGAGATCACTGGGCAGGATCCTATTTCCTAGGTACAAGAATGCAGTGACAGAATGAGGCAATCCTAGCACTACTAGTTTCAGAATTTACATAAATACAAAACCTTAATTGAAAAAAAAAAAAAAAAAATCAAGGCTTTCCAAGTTTATGCTTTAACATATTTGGTTGGTTTGTGAGAGAAAGCATAAAGAAACAAAACCACCAACAAATAGAGATACCATCCATGTTACTGGCTTATGTGCTAATAAAGTCGGTACAGCTATTACACAGGTAATGTTCTGTAAAACCTACAGTATACAAATGATTCACATGAACAGTCTTTGGTTTACTAATCCCACCAAATTCTTGTTCAGTCCGTGGGACAAATTCATGTTTTCTGTAATATCCCATATCTGTAATTGAACAGAAATAACGTCCTTTTTCTCTCACCCGTGTTTTAACATTTTCTTTAGTCTGTGCATTTGAAAGTTATTAAATTCCTGGAAAGTGTAAATGCAGAAGGTGTTTCTAACAGTACAAATGCTCCCTAAAGATTTCTTTTTCCTTTAAAGCATTTAAGGAAAATATTGAAAGTTCTAAAACATTCTGTGTAAGAACTTCATCCAACTGAAAGCAGATCATTCAAAAAAACATTCACAAATGTGTGTCAAAAAAAATAAATTAACACCTTGAACTGTTCCTTTGGGCAAGAAGTGTGACTCCAAATTATGACTCAAAATTATAAATACAAATTATGACTCTTTAGGACTATCTGCAGAAGCTAATCCAAGGCCTCTTGTAATCATCAGAGCTCATAATAGCTAATGAAGACTCAAATAGCAAACCCCTACTTATCTGGGAAGAGCCTAGTCTTTTCCTGTTTTATTTTAACTACTTATATTCCAACAGCATACAGAGGTCCTAAACTGAAAGCACACACTCCTTCACTCAGCTTCCTATCATACACCCACACACATTTCTAGACAACTGGGTACAGATCAGACAGCCTTTGAAGCTTCAAATTGTCAAATATTCCTTCAGATTCTGTGAAGGAACTCATGGTAATATTTATTAGTAAGAGGGATGCTTGCTCTGCTGTACAGCTAGAGATCCTGTCTTTCCCAAACAAAAGACAAGGTTATAATTTTGTATATATGTATCTTAAAAACATAGCCAGATACACTCCAAAGTCCATGGCTCTTGAGAGCCTGGGAAGCTGCATTATGCCCCCTGGACAGAGTACAAGCTCACCAAAGTGACATGAAAATGCAATAGGATAAAAAAAGTTATCACAAAGCCATAGTAAAAAAAGTTGTGGAAAAGGAATACTGGAACCTTAGTCTCAGGCCTACCATTAGAGCCTGAGATTGAGCAACCCAGTGACTGCTGCTAACTGTTGGATATGCAGGTTGTCCAAGAGCCCTGACTTTTGGTTACAACAAAGGCTTCTTCAAAACTGTTTTAATCACAGCAGAAAACAAACAGTTGTATATGAAACATATGTGTGATTAAAAAACTTGCAAGTATCCAAAAAGCACTGCTACAGCCTGGCATTCTGAATCTAAATGATAAAATTACATTTTCTTTCCCTCATGTGCTGTATCATATCGTCTTATATTAATCATAGCCTCCCATTGTGTAATTTTAAAGTGATTAATTACTTCATCTGTACGCGGTGGGCACATGAACTGCAGTCATTAGCAACACCATGTGTTCAGTTCATGTCACAGATCTTTAAATAGTGTTCTGGTCTGTCCCCTGTACGCAGCAGCAGTGTCCTCCATGTTGTCTTGTACAGACATTTGGCAATCATTTGATGGATGACAGGCATCCTGCTCATTAATTTTCTAACCATTTATCAGTCATACTCCGAGGTCCCCATTATTTCAATTGCATGACTACAATAATTAGATTTCATGTCTTTAGTCCTCCTTAGGCTTGCTTCGGGCTATGGTGCTGACCTCTGCTGGGTTTAAAGTTTACTCTAAAATTAATGTATTTGTTCATTTCCCAGGTGTTTTATTCTAATACTTAGTGGAGCTTTCCAAACACTTTAAATAAGAGAGCGAAAAGAAATGTGAATCCCAAAGCCACCAGAACTTGTAATTGAGTAAGGTTAGGCATTAATAACCTCAGATTATTACATGTAGATTCATTAGCAGAATGACTTGGTATTCATGAAGCAAACCATGGAATAACTAGATGGACCAAAGATCAACTTGCTAAAGGTGCATAACTCAAAATACATCTCTTCATTTTTCACGATTTATTACTATTGTACCAGACTCAGCATATGTCTATTACAACACGTCCTCTGTCCCTAGAGAATTGTGGATCTATGTACAGTGGGAGGCCAGTGATGAGTGGTGTCCCCCAGAGGTGTGTCTTGGGATTGGTACTCTTTTACATCTTTATCAGTGACATAGATGATGGGATCAAGGTCATCCTCAGCAAGTTTTCAGACAGAAACAGGTTGAATGGTGCAGTTGATATGACAAGGAAAGGATACCATCACAGAGACCTAAAAAAACTTGATATGTGGACCCACATGAACTAAGTTTCAACAAAGCCATGTGCAAGGTGTTGCACTTAGGTTGGGGCAGTCCCAGATAAATGTAAAGACTGGGAGAACTCCTTGAGGGCAGCCTTGTCAAAAAGTACTTAACATGAGCCATCAGTGTATAACTGTGTCTTGGAAGGCCAATGGTATCCTGGGCTGCAGGTGTTCAAGGCAAGGTTGAACAGACACTGGGCAACCTGATCTAGTGCTTGAGTTAGTGGTTGGCAATCCTGTCTGCAGCAAGGGGGTTGGAAATGCATGATCTTTGAGGTCTCTTCCAATCTAAGCTATTCTGTGACTCTATGATGAATGCTTTGTATTTTCCTTCCATAGTGATTTTTAGACTGAGTGCAGAGCAAAACCTTGCTGACCCATTGCAGAGCATGAGATTGTATTAATGACCTGAAATAATTTGGTATCCCGGTTAGTATTTATTTTAAATACTTTTCTATTGCCACAAAAATAATGAAAATATTCATAAAAATAAACCACTTGAAATTAAAGGTCATAAATTTGATTAAGTACAGGCAGGAATGAACTGGTGTATTTCTACAGATGAAAATACAAGTACAAAAGAGCAGTGGGAAGCGGTGGGAGACTTAATCTGTTAAAAATTTCTATTCAGTTCTAGATAAGTACTTGAAATGTTTTCAGAAGTTGTTTGAGTAGATGCTGTGGGTGTTTTCCATCATTACTGAGTCATAAAGTAGCAAAGGTGGATTACTATTTAATTATGGCCAGTCCAAGTCCCATTTAATTTTTATTTATGATTAAAAAACCTAACCAGAAATCCCATAACCATAAGAAACAGATTATCTGAACTAAATAAACCAAACAAAGAAACAAACAAAAATAAATAAATTAACAAACAAAAACAAAACAAAACAAAAAAAACATTTGAACCACAAGACCTGCAGGTTTTTGAATCCTTGTTAAATATTTCCTGCCAGAAGTTTCTGAAACAGCACGTATCTATAGCTTTGACAAGCAATTCAATTGGCTTGTACCTTCCTTTGTGCATACTGAAAACACCTAGAGAGAGTTCTTTCCTCAGTTTCTTGACATTTCTGACTTATTCCTGTGAGTTCTCAAAAAATGATTTGTGTATAAACATGTGCCAAATAATATTTACTACGGTGGGGTTTTTTGGTGAACATCAATATTTACTAGTGTAAAACATATAAAATAACAAGATGGATGACTTGTAAATGAAAACAGTGCAGATTCGCAGATATCTTTAATATGTCATTTTGAATATGGTGCATGATGAAGCAGGGTAAAAAAAAACTAATAAATTCTGACCCGAAAGTGGTCTCTCTTCAAAACTCTTTATGAGCCTACTTACTCTTTGTGAACTATAAATTTTGTTGATTAAAGTTATGATGGCTCATCTCTGACTGTTGCTTATCGTCAAATACATGAACTTCACTTACTTACACATAGATTAATTTTACAGCCTCATTACACTCATGCGAGAGATGACATTTTAAAATTCTACCTAATAAGTGCATCATCTGATTGCATGTGTTTTAACCTTAGTTAACTAGGCTTTGTCTAATTGCATAATTAGATTATTTACATAAAGCCTTGAAATCAAAATGGCATTCTTTGCCATGTAATCATTTTGTGTGCATAAGTTGTCAGAGCTGCAGTATTACAGCAGTATTATTTTTTTGAAAGAATAAAAAAATGCTTTTAGAATTTGCAGCATAAACAGAATATATTTGAAATTTATAAAATTGTTACTAATGAGAATATTAAAAATAATATATTAATTTTTTTCTCTCTTCAGAACTGTTCTTTACTTAATGAAACTAATAGCACTATTCAAAGAATAAAATTGTATGCAGAGGTGTGAGAATTTCAGGCTGTAATACTTTGTGGAACTGGGAAAGTTCATCAAAGTTTAATGGGGGATGAGAATGGGTGCAGTCTACATATGCACACCTTAATAAGATGGAGAAAAGATTCATAGTCCCTTTTGTACAAAAGCAATGATAGGATTTGTGTTACTGAAAAGCATACTGACAGGAAGCAGGAAACTAAAAGATGTGCAATTTCAATTGTTATTACAGTGCTCTATACAGGTATTTAAAAGGTGTGGGTTAAAATTGAAATGCTTCCTTCGTGTTTCTCATTGCTTGTAAAACAGAAGAGTGTAAGAATCCAGATGAAAACTATTCTGAATTCTGTGAGGGTAAAATGCAGAAATAAAATCACTTGGCCAGACAAATCATGGGGAAGAAAAATCAGAGTCTTCAGGCCCCAGAAAACTTCATTGTAGTTTGAATAAAAGAGATAACAGAGGGTATCTGGGCTAGTTTCAATTTATGCTTTTCAAAATTGTACTCTCAACCAAGAGTATGCTAGAGGAAACAACATGTTTATGGTTTATGCAGTATTTGTTTTGCTTTACATAGCATTGGGGGAAAAAATACCAGGAATTCTCCTATGTCATGTATTATTCTGCATAGTGCTGGTTATTACAGTGCTGAAGCACACAGAACAGCGAGAAGAAAATACAAAGGGCAACAACAAAAACAGTGCATAGATTAGAAAATGAGATATATGAGCTGACATGGAGGGAGCTAAACTAATATATGATGGAGAAGGACAGACTCAGGAGGGACATGATCAAAGTCTATAAATACCTTCTACAGTCTATAAACACCTTCAAGGTAACCATAAAAATAAAGGATAGAAGTATAAAGCATCAGAAGATGGTAGGAGAAGGATCAATGAAGTGAAACTGAAGAGGGAAAAAAAAAATCAGATAAAACATTGGGCAACAGCTGACCCCAAACCAGCCTGGCAATAGGGTGCTATCCCTAATGATACTCCAGAACAGGGTTGAAGCTATTACTATTAATATTTTATAATAAATACACCTCTGAATTTCATGATGACTGAAAATAGAATGGGCTTTTTGGAACCACTGTCTAGACAAAGAATTAGCAAGGTGGGCATATTTTTAAATGCAAGGACAATAAATTGCATTTAAACACATAAATCTGTTACTAAGAGCCCAAAATAATGTAACAGAAACGGGTACACACCTGAAAGTTATCTCTGAGAGCCATTGAAAAAGTGTAACAGTGCTTCACATAGTTATCTGAGCAGGACACATTCTTTCTGACCTTTTGTTTGTACTTTGGGTTTTGGCTGAGTCCCTAACCTCATGTAAGAGTAATAAAAAAGCTGGCCCTACTGAAGTCAGAAGCATAACTTTGGTTATGGTAGATGTAGGATTTTATTATACTGTATGAACTTCTGATAAAGCACTAACTAATTTGACTATAATGTTTGTCTTTTTTTTCTTAGGATTTAAAATAATACAGATCTTCTGAATAGTTTCTATGTGGCTACACCAAGACTACAGACAGAAAAACAAGCCCAATCTTACTTGGGAGTCAGTGGCAAAACATCAAATGTCTGGATCTATCCTAAAGAAAGGTAAGTGAAATGCAGACCCCTGACCTCTTTTCAGGAGTTCAGAATTTTGCAAATATTTACAAGTTACCAGTGCAATAGTTCGTGCTGGATGGCACAAAATACTCTGCAACTGACATGCTGGTTTTTGACTTATGTGTTAGCTCTTTATCAGAACAAGAGAAAAAAAATGAAAGAAAGATATGACTGTAGAGTACTGGTAGAGTTACTGAACAAATTTCCATTTAGTTCTATTGGAGACTCTGGTGAACTTATAGTCTTAAAATCTTAAAATTACATGTGATATCTCAAATCGGTGACACAAATTAGTTGACTATTTTCAGCCAGTTGGTTTTAATTGACTTTCCAAATTCACTCAACCAGTATTTGAAAGAGAGAAAACTCTGTAAATCCCAAGCACTAGAATGCAAGCAACCGCCAGTTTCACCTGTTTTTTTTTTTTTTTTTTCTGGACGAAAAAAGTGACAGCTGTGAAACTGCTATTATCTGAAAGTAAATAAGGAGAAGATTTCAAAAGCAGGGAAGTATTAATCTTCAATATTAAGAAAAAAGTTTGTGGATTGTAGAAATCAGACTAAGATTAATGTTGAAAGAAAAATGGGAACAGAAAAAGCATTCCAAAATATATGTATCAGTCATTAAGGAGCAGAGATGAAACTATTTTAAATTCTGCACTATGGTTTAAAAAAAAAAAAAAAGGCATCTGTTCTTATTAAATATTTTTGGGCTTCGATTTCATGTTAGAATGCAAATATTTACGTCCACATCAGTCTTCAATATTATTTTCAGAACAAACATTCAGTTTTGCCTGAAAATCCTTGAATTAGTCTGGAAATGTCAGAAACTTCTTGGTAACTATGGCTACTTTCTGGCAAAAGATAAAGAAATGTTGCACTGTTTGTGACCATCGTGACCAATCTGGGTCAGTAGTTATCTACTCTCAAATTTTACTTCTAATAATCATCAGTGGCAAAGGATTCAGAAGAGAACATATTGTTGTAATGTAGTTGAAGTTCTTCTAATGTTTTTTTTCTGCTGTAGTTTGGTTTTTCTCAGTTAAATAACAATTCTTTAATTACTGTTGCACTTCTAAAGCACCAGCATAATTGATACAGTAAATTATAGCAGTCAGTATATTTAAAACTCTCTTCTGAGAGTTGCTCTGTCTGGGTGCCATACCAGGGACTTTTGGAAATTATCTAATCCAGATAATTTATTTGGGTATATTTTACTTATGTATGTCTTAGGAGACTCCAAAGACTTAAACACTGTAATACCAAGTGTTGTTACCTTTCGTGTTTAGATTTCTTCCCATAAAGATCGAAAGGATGTATTTCAGAAGTGAAAGAATGTAGGAAGAATTATCAACATAATGAGAAGTACTTAACCTACCTAATATGGTACATTAAATTCTACTTTAATTCTGGATGTTTTCTTAGCTGTAGGGAAATCTAAGTAGTTTGGATTAACATTTCTAAACTCTAAATTGTGAGGGCACTTCATTCTCAAATGCACGAAGATAAGGAAAAGTGGGGCTGGTCCAACTTGATGATTACTGCCCTTGCCCAGCCCGAGGTAAATAATTCTTATGACTTCTTACAAAGACATAGCAACAAGTAAACTAGATCCGTGCTAAAGAATGACAGGAAAGTCAGACTACTCTTGTTCACTTCAGATACTGGTGATTTGCAGGATGTTCAAAATGCATATTGAAAAGATTGAATTAAGAAAGCGTGACTGCTCAGTCTATTTATGTGACAGACTTGACTCAGGTGTAAATATTGCAGTGTATTAAATCCAGTAGTCCACACAATTTATTCCTTGAGGATGTTTTGTATCAGGAGGGTTTTGTTTGTCCTTTTGTGAAAAGATAGTGGGACTACCAAGCAGGAATTAATAAAACAGAGGAATATAACTGAAGTATTAATTTTTTAAATGAGAAATCAAATGAAGCGGTATTGTTCTATCAAACCAATGATACAGTTATGCAATTGTTAATTAACTCTGTCTTATACAGAAGGTTCATGAACTTAGACAAGATATAACCTTGTAATGAAATCAGAAACCAGGATCAGTTGTCATGGTTTCCAGTGTTATAGCAACATTTCCACAGAGCTGCAGAGATAAAACAATTGAATACAGAAATTTAACTTACTTTCTTACACATTAACATGTTAAAAAAGTGTGATATAAAGCATAGTAGTATCCCGCCAAAAAATTTAACATTGTGTCTATCACAGGACTCAATAATTCATGTTTAAGTAGGAATGTTTCTGTATTTGCATAGTATATAAAAGCAACAACAACAGCTATCAATATTATTCATCAAAACTGTAAGGACATTTTTGGTCTTTTCTCCTCTGATGATCTAAAAGGCAATGAATCTATTTTTATCAGTTAATTTTTATCAGTTAATTTTATCACACACATAAAAAAAAAATTAAAAAAAATCCATCCTTAGTCTGATTATGTAGAAGTTATGGAGACACAGGGCAGCCTGGGTACCTGGGAATACATTATCAGAACTCCATGACCCCATGCAATACATAAACACCTTAGATTTTGATTCTGTCACATCAGATTTTCCAGCACAATATTATTCTCTCAACTGGCTCCTGAGATATGTTTGTGTTATGCAAAGAAGAGCAGCAAAGTAGAACCCACAGATAGCTCAAAGTTGGCCTTCCTCTCTGCCTGTGACTGAATACTTCAAGATTTTTTTCCTTAGCCTGGTTGATTTCAAATGTGGAGCTAAATTTATGTTTGAATGAAGCTAATCTTGTCTTTCCCATGATTTCGTAGCTTGCATCACAGTCACAAAAATGACTGACTCTCAGCTCAAGCACCTGGATAAATAAGAATTTCCATAAGACTTGAAATCATGAAGTCTAGATTTTCTTAACATTTTGTATGTGCCCTTTAATGACTTGCAGTACTATTTATAGAAGAGGATATTCTTTTTTTTTTTTTTTACTAATTTTACTGTGAAAGAATAGGATCTTTTCACCTGTTTTGCAGTAAAACTAGTTTGATACTAAGTGTGTGTGTGGTTACTTCTAATGAAATAAGATGGGAGAGGAGGAAAAGAAGAGAAGAGTAGTTTTCATTTGGGGATTTTTCTGCTCCCTTCAGTGTTAAGCCCATTCCTCAAATACAGAAAACAAGGGTCCTTCCTTATGAGGCATTCCTCATTGAGGAGCTTCCTTTTGAGGTAAAGTGTGCAATAAATACTGCTCTCAAACCAAATCTTACAGTTCTTTAACTCGTACTGGAAGAGGTTGTGAAGATGAAGAAATGGGAATATGATGGGAAGTATGCAGTGAGTTTTTTGGATTGATTTGCATGTAAAGGATTTGCCCAGAATTTTCATGCTTATAGTCCTTTAGAACTCTCAAAAGTTCCTAGGTTTTAGTTTGTTTTTGGACAGGGTCTCCAAGTAGAAGACAAAGATTGTTTGAAAGACCTGGTTCTGACAAAACAGAGGACCTATTATCTTCCTGAATTTGAGAGTCTAGTAGGAGATGCATTTGAACGCTTAATAGCTATTTGGAAAGATGCCAGTTCTCCCTGAAAAAATAAATGAGATCCTCCTAAAAAGGAAACTGAAATTGACGTTGCTGAGAAGTACTTCTGAGTGTTAGAATTAACATTACATCTGGTTACTTCAGAGGATTTCATCTGAGCATACTTTCCGCTGTTTCTCATTCTCAACTGTGTGTCTCAGCAAGATCACGTTCTGAATCTGTTTTTCTCTACGTACTTCAAAAAAGATTTATATTAGGGTTACGGTTGCGTGAAAAGTATTCTTTTAGTTCTTATTGAGACTGGTCTGCCAAAGCAAGATATAGTAAGTTAAATATTTAATTAAAATACTGTTCAGTGTGGACTGAATAAATATCAATTTTCAAATACATTAAATAAAGCCAAGAGGAATCTGTTACTACATTTCTATAGCTTCTGTAACATCTAGTGTGGATTTCGCACGTTCAGATTATTTCTTAAAATTCTCATAATTAAATTGGTAGGAAGGGGAAAGGATCCTCATTGTTAAGCACTTCTGGTTACCTACACTGGAGTTAATGAGAGAGACTTTCTGCTTTTTAAGTTTCCTCATTAGTTGCTGGGTAATAAGAGGAATATAGTACAACAAATCCATCTCACATTTCTGACACTAAAGTACAGGGTCATTTCTTTTCTTGGTTTGTCAGCAACAAAAAAAAAAAACAAACAAAAAAAAAAACATGTTTCTCCTTCTAGGATTATGCATACTGTCATAATTCCTCCCACAAAGGATGCACATGCAGTTTAAGCTAATAGAATGGCATCAATATAGAAACAATGCCGTAAGATTTAATGGAATCATATTACAGCTAACCATACACTTATCATTTTAAACAGTTTTGTTTCTCAAAAACCTTTTCTACATGGATAGTAATCGGAATTGTATGTAATAGCAGGTTTTACAGTCAGCAATTAGAGTCCACCTACTAAGATCTGAAAAGGTACCAGTGCTCCAGGAGAATTATCTTTTGCAAACAGAAATCATTAATGTCTTGGTAAAAGGATTTTCTTCTTGTATGTAAGCATGCGTGTGCATTTATGGTTATATATTTGCTATGAATAAAATATAAAGTGAAATCCCAACTGTAAAATCTAATTGCATCATTTAGAATATTGAAAGACTTAAAACAATACAAAACAAAACAAACAAAAAAAGCAAACAACAACAACAAAAAAAACCCAAACCCACACCAACATTTTAGGCATCATTTCAGCTGAAGCTTATAAATAATAATGAGTAAAATTAATCAAAATACCAGCTAGTTATTTACACAGAATAGAATACAAAAATATATACATTTAATTCCTCCTCTGAAAATACTATTTTCAGCTCATTAACCCATGCAGGAACTTGTATTGAGTAGTCATACGTATTTTTATTAATATTTCTTTGTCTCTCTTTTTCAGTCCCATCTCATTACTTTCTCATTAAGTGTGACTGAACGTTTGTTTGTAAGGTCCTTGTGAGGAGTTGCAGTGTGTCTTCCTATTCTGGGAGGTACACTGTTAAACACTGAGAACAGTAAAAACAATGACTACAGTAAACAATGACATTTTTCCTGAATTTCACATTAGAGGACTTGCCATATCTGAAATCTTCAAGCTGAAATAAAGGTTCTTAAAACAGTAAAAGACCAAGCTGGTTCAAATTTAGCTTAAAGCAAGATGGAGTTTTAAGATGTAATTCTGCATCTCTTGAACAATGATATTTGGAGGGTTTGTATTTTTTGTCTGCAAATAAGCTAAATAGGTTCAGTGCAAATGTTTCACTCAAAGATGCCAACACTTTTCATCAACTTCATTTGGCTAGGGATGGAAACAGTAATAAGGTTAAAATACAGATCAGTATTAAAATGTTCACTGGGAGGCTGCTGCTGAGGTTAGTGAGGTTCTTGCAAATGCTGCTTTTTACCTGAAGAAATGCATTGTGAATGAAATATTTAATCAAGCTTGTGATCCCAGAACATTTTCCTATATGCATACCAGACAGATTCTAGATTAGATTCTAGTGAGAATTAGGTGGAAAGTATGTTCTCTTGGTTTGTTATACAGAGTTCTATGTGAGTGTGGAAGTAGAGAAATACAACAGCCTTGGAAGACCTTGGGAGATCATCTTGTCTGTGCTTCTACACAGAGGCAGGATCAAACACTACCACCACTGAGACATATGGCAGAAATTATGATTTCCTTAGATTTCCTGGTCTTGTATTTATTGATTCTCTGAGGAGGTATTAATTTGGATAAAGCCCTTGTGACTTTGCTGATTTTATCTTCACTCATAGTTGTGCATCAAAGTGGCAGCATGCAAATTTAGGATGTTTTCTATTTAAAAAAAATACAGTTTTCTGATTATTTCAACAGTGGAAAAAAAAGTGCAACAGTCAGACCACTTGTGTTCTTGCAAATATCTCCATGCAACTTTTAGCTCTAAGGTTATGATGAAAACAAAAACTATTGTGAAAATATCCCATGGCTGTCTAAACCTTTCAGCACTGAAATATTTCTAAAGGATTTTACATTTACAGTAGGGAAAAATAGGATAGAATTATAGATTTCTGGCTATAGAAATCATGATGGACAAATCATAGAATTGCTTTGTCATTTTTTGTCAGTTGCCTTCTACCCAGAAGGAAAGAGGTGTGTTACTACAGGTACTTATTCAGTTCTTCACCAGACTATTTATTATGAATTTTACATGATTGATTCCCAAAGAAACTTGTTAAACTTTGTTTCATCAGAAGAAAAATCACATTCTTTCCCTGAGAAAGTTAAATTACCATGTATTTTCTAACAAATATTTTACTTTTTCCAGGCTCTCCTTTTTTTTTTTTCTTCTTCTTTCTCCTTCTGTTTTTTTATTTTTCATTTCATGTTTTAGATAACATTTGTACAATTTCAATACTGATTTATATATATGAATAATTTATATTATAGCATTCCTGTATAACCTTTTCTCATACCATTCAAATGCTTTCTGTATTGCTTTAACAGCTGAAGTGAAACTTTCCTTCAAAGCAATTTTTGTCTAGAAACATCAAAAGAAATACCACTTCTCTGGAAGGAGTTTCAAGTAAAACATCATCTCCATCATTTTCATAAGAAGGAGCAGAAAGGTCCTGGGCAATTAGAAATAGACAAGAAAGAAACTCTTCTTAAAGTGTAAAACCTTGGCCAATTTAGGTGGCGAACTGCTTGTACAGTATATTTTTCCTTTCTCCACTTTGGAGTCTGAGGCACCAACAGATTAGTCCTCATGAATTCTTCCTACATGCTATTGAAAGAGATACGTGGTTCCAAAAATGCAAGGAAGTGTTAGTATGCTATGTTCCAGAATGTCTAACTTAGGTGTCTTAATGCTAAATACTTTTGTATTGTGGATATATGTTTTGAGATTGTAATAAATCTATGAAACATATCCATTCCTTAGGACTTTATCTCAAAAAGCATCCTAGGGACTATTAGAACTAAACATGACTTTGGTAAAAAGTCTTATAATAAGGAAACACCAAAGGTAAATTCCATGGACAGAACTAAGAATTGGTGTCAAAATTAACAAGCACTATTGACAATGGCAGCATTGGCTTTCTTGCCATTATTTAATAGCAAAACTATTCAACAACAGCAGCTGGCACGTCAAGATGTAGGGATAAAAATATATATATGCTCTTCTGTGGAAAATCTCAAATCTTATATTACTTATCTCAGCTTGGAACACTTCTGGGCTTTGTCAAAGTTATCAGCATTCCTTGTTTAATATAGTCAACTCCGTTGCTGACGGTAAGCCTCTAAAATTCATTTCATCAAGTATTCACATATAGGACAGAATGTTTTATTTCACTTTTGCACTCAAGCTCCATTACTTCACATGGAAAAAACTAACAGAAAACCTACAAAGGAAAAAGGCAAATTATCTTTATGAATAATGCGTTTTTGGCAGATACCTCTATATGTATCCTCTTGTCTTCTGGTCTGGGTGAAAATTAAGTAGTGGAAATTATCTTATTCAAGTTGATAAAAGAATTTTCTCGTAATTGTAACGAGGGACTTCACTGGAGAATTCAAATATGCATGTGCAGTTTTCCAGCTCACTTGTAGACATTTAGAGTAAGGAGAATTTAAAAGCAGATGGGATCTCAGATTGTGTAGTCAACAGTATTGTGACCACGAATCTTGAGCTGTTTCTGTCTGAATATGTATGAAACTGTGTGTCCTGAGTGATCAAATTATGATTTACAGTGATTTTGCCAATGTTTAATTCTCAGAAGCTTTCAAAGCAGGCTAAGCTTAAAAAAATATCCTGATATACACTTTATATCCTTTATTGGTTCTAGCTCTTTCAAAAAGAGATCTATGTTTCTTTAACTCACCATGACTCTCTTCATGATTTCAGACAGAATTTGAGTTCTGCTCACTGGCAGCACATTGCAGGGGAATCTGCATTCTGTCTAATCCCTCAAGCAGCCTTCACTTTTTGTCTTTCTTGTTTTACCCTTGTTAATGCTCTTGTGCCTTTGAAAGTCTGTGGGAAAGCTTTCAGATTTGAACAGGTTTGGGATCAAATATTTCGGAAACAGACTATGTTTACTGAAGAAAGTTCTTCTGGCTGTGTGCACATATGCAATAAGAGCTTAGAGAAACATGATTTTTTTTTTTAAATTTACTCTTACTATGTTCAAATGTACCTTATGGCATTAGTCTAACTATTCAAGTGATACTTTAAAAGTTCAAAAGAGCACTGATTTATTTTTTAATACAAATAAGAGGTTATCTTGCTTCAAAGTAAAGGACTCCTGCACTGGAAAATTCTTTATTCAGATCAATACTTCTTTACTGAAATGTTTTACTGATGTTTTGTGTAATTATGGCAATTTTTAGTGAGTAGAGTATGGATATCATAGTCATAGTGAGTATTGTTTTCTGCTACCACTTTGGTGTTTGTTTCCATATATTCCTTGACCAAATAATGCATTTTCAGAGTGCTTTTGAAAGAATCTTATCTGCCTCAATAAGAAGTTAAGGACTTAGTCAAGTCATTGTATGATTGCAAATCCTGACTATACACAGCATGTTGCACAGGTGTTCTACTTTTAGCTGGGATAGTTATAATTTTATTTGCCAGCAAATATACTGGGAATGCATGAGAAGCTGGGAGGGGTCACAGCCAGGACAGGTGATCCCAGCTGACCAAGGGGCAATCCATACTGTATGACATCATCATGCTCAGTAATAAAAGGTGGGAGGTGATGGCACTTGTCTTCCAGAGTAACTGTTTTGCATGATGAACACCCTCTTTATTAAAATTGCTGAACATTTGTCTTTCAGTGCCCTGCTTAAACATGCAGGGCACTGAAACTTTTGCTTACCTATTAAAGTGCCCTTATGTCAATCCACAAATATTCTCTGACCTTCCCAATTCTCTCCCACATCTTACTGTAGGGGAGAGAGTGACCTGAGCAGTGCTGAGGTGCCTAGCAGGGTTAAGCCTCAAAATAGGCCCACCCTGTTTTTCTTAAATCATCCATTAACACATGGGTGTCCAATCTTTTGGCTTGTTTGGGCCACACTGAGTGAAGAAGAATTGTCTTGGGCTGCATATAGAACTTGCTTCAAATGTAATGCCTCCTCTTTGTTTTCCTGGAAACTACAACAGATACAAAGAACACAATCACACTGTTTGATAGAGGAAATTCTGAGAAAATGCTGATTTTCAGCATATTCACCACCATTCTCTATGCACTTTTACCAGTGATGAACAAGAGCCTGCATGCCATGTTTGTCAAAATATGCACCAGCACAGATAACACACTGTCACTGTCAACACTGCTGAAATGCGCCACCCACTGCCTCATTCTGCTCACATATACTGTTTGGTTTCTGTAAACATTCAGCAAATGTACATGAATGTCAGTGGGAGCCATTTTTTCTGAACAGAGGAATTCAGTGACACACCTTTCCTTCACACACACTTCCATGTCAGACGCCATTTTGTCAGACTGCCCCTTTGCCGCCATCTGTCTCACAGTGACAAATTGGCGGGAAGGTTCAACCTCTACTGCCACAGCACCAACATCCACCTCTTTGTTTTGGGCCAACGTCAAAAATTAGGAGGCATTATTTTCAGAGAAGTCCTCGTAAGTAATATAGTTAATGTATATAAGAAACAGTTTTTTAAAAAATATTTTTTATTAGAATATAAAAAAGAGAGAAAAACAAAAGCATAAAACTAGTGGGTTACATGACCTCGTTTCTGTGAAACCAATTCCTCAGCCTGGTTCGATTGAAGTGGTTGCAATTCTTAGTGAATTCTCAAGGTGCTCAGCAAAGATTTTTGATGAAACCTTACGTTTCCTGTGCTTCATCCTTGAAATCAGTGGTTCACAAATCACCAAAAGGCGATGAGGTGGATAAGGCGTAATTGCAAAGAGAGGGACGTTTCTCTCTGGTAAGATAGGTGTTATGGAAGTCTGGTGAAGACACATGAGCAAATATTTCAGTTGAATGTCTAATTTTAATTTGAAAATTTGAAGATAATTTATGTTGACTGAAAACGGAGTTGCAAATATACCAAGAAATTGTGACTTTTTTTTTTTTTATTCCTGAAATCTATTCTCAAATTCCTGTATCAAATCACAAAGCACGGCTGCATATTTTTCACTGTTCCAAGTACTGTGTACAGCTGGTATACCACAATGCATACAATTTTTTGGTGCTAGGTAGGGGGTGGCTGCAGGACAGACAGCTTGGACATGCTAGTGCTAACAAAATGAGTGGATCTCAAATGTAGTAGACACACCATCTGTGTCCAAACCACGTGTGTGGGACATGCACAGATGCTGCTTCTTGCTGCAAACCACACACAAGTGTCTGGTTGGGAAATTCAAGACAAATAGGTAACACTTTCCTATGAGATGGGAACTCTCTGATGGAATTGTGGAGAAATTTGGAAATCACCCTTGAGAGAACATAGAGGTCAGTGATATAGTAGAACAATATTACACTTTAAAACTGTCTAGTTCCTCTGAGCAATTGAGCTGCATGAGGTACTGAGAGCACTACATGAAGTAAAGCTCAGGAAGACTTATGTTTCATGACATATTAACAACTCAGACAAATAATAAAGTCTGTTCAAATTCAGTATTCTCCATGATGTGCTCTTTCACTTTTGTTTCATAATGAGGCAAAGATGAAAAGTCCTGGAAGGATATCATTGTTAAAATGTGATGGTCTGAGTTAACTGTATCTTGTACTGTACTCATCTAGAACCTGTAAAAGTCCACGCAGAATTATAAAATTTAGAAAATGAGAGACAGATGACTGATTTGCTGATGACCATTTTAACAGTTCCTATTCACCTCTATAACATGGGTCATAATACTTCTGTCACATCAGTACTCCTGAGTGGAAGGAAAAATGAATGACTGAGAAAACACTTGCACTTAATTTGAAAAAAAATATGAATATTAGTTGCATCATCAAGAAGTCATAGCAAGAGTGCAGCATCTTAGAACACACTTTTACGAACATTCACTTGCTTGCAGAGAAATTGGCAATTCCCCTCCTGGTCTGGGAAGATTTAAAAATTCAAGCATACACATACCCAAAGAACAACAACAAATTTAAATAAGAATGCTTCAGATACAGGCAATTCTTTACAATCTCTATCAAAAGGTTTGAAAAAAAAGCTTACAATTGAGAAGAAAGAACTGTGATGGTAACTGCTGAAAGTAAACAACTGAGATGGGACATAATTAAGCATCTGAGATTTCCAATTTTGCAAGAACTTATTCTATCATAGAAACAACTGATTTCTATCTCAAGGGAGTAAATATCAGACAGGCAAATGTTAAGATTTACTTCCTAGGTCCCTTCTTTCTCCAGGCACTGCTACAATAGTTTGGTGCTTGTTATAGGGAGGGCAGAACTGCATCACAGAAAGCCAGGGTGGTGGATTCATAACACCTGAACACAGTGTACAGTCCTCCTCTAAGTACATTATAGCAGGCTATAAAAAGAGCCTGAGAACATTCAGGGATTAGAAAGATTTTTTGAAACTTTTTCCATTCCACATTACCAATATTTCTCTTTCATATAAAAATGATCATAACTGATAATTAATAATAGCAGTACTAGTACTAATAAAACACACCCATCATTACATAACTTAAGAAATTGATGTTATATAAACTATAAGGTTATTATTGTACTTGCTTTGCTTTTGAAAGGCAAATTAGAATAAGCCCTATATGGAAATGAAAAATGGTGATTCACTGACTAAATTTGCTTCATACAAACTTGGTAACCTTGATTGACATCGTAAAGAATGTCTTTCACATCACATCGAAGACTGTGTACTCACTGGTAACACAAATTAGGTGCTTTATGAATAGGTGTAGAGAGAGGATCGGTAAGGTAATGGTAAGTTTGGCCATAAAAAAAATCTGTGATGCTGATATAAGTTCTTTAGTATATATAACTGAAGATGTGTGGGTATTTGATTTAATTCTATGATATACTGGGACAAAGGAAAAACTGAGGAAACAATTTGTTCAAAGATAAAAGTCCAAAAACATGACTATAGCAATTATATGCTTTACATCTAATTTACATTCCTGAACAATGATACAGAATATCTAGAGAAAAGACTTACTGTGTGGTTTAAGAACAACTATGTCACGAGCAATGAGAAAATACTGACAAGCAAGAAATGTCAGTGCTTTTTTAAAATCAGAATTACCATTTATGGCATGATAGGAATATAGCAGAGGTACTATGTTAGTGACTAGAGCATTTGATACTGTGAGATGATCTCTTGGTAAAAGATTAATTCCAGATTGGCTTTGATGAGAATGCTTATGTAGACTGGTATTTTAAGTCCAAATAGCAGGAGAGAGAAAGTGAGTGAAAATGGTAGTACATAAAGTCAGTGGTATATAAAGTATATAAAGTATAAAAAGGCCTATGAAATAGTACAGTTGTTAATATGAGGTCTTGTCTGGGAAGAAACAAAATATCGAAAACACACATTGAACCCATCCTCTACAATAGTTGCACTGAACTTGGGACGCAGAAGGACTTGTTATTTTGCAGGATCATGTTTTAAAAATAAAAAATAAATTTGAGGCAGTGGAGATGCAAGTCCAAGAATGCCATCTGGGTAGTACAAGCAACATTTTGCACAGCAACAATGCAAGAAGACACATTGTCTTCTTACATAAATGAAAACACATTGAGGTGTTATGCAGAAAAATACTCACATGGAGAGTGCATATGTCTAAAGAGTTTCCTTGTTCCTAGTCTGCTCTTGTTCCACAGTATCGGTAGACAGCTATTCCTTCTAAACATGGAGAAAATGTAAAATAGCACATTCCTAAAGCTACATTCGGCTGAAGCCCAAAACTGTGCTGTCTCCTACCACATTCAGGTATCTTCCCAGCTTGGCAGCATTACCTGTGTTTACTTCAAAAGGGGAAAATTAATGGGTTTCTTGAATGGCTGAGCTTCATAAGAACCCTTCTTTTTCACAGAAGTAAATTACTTCAGCTGAGCAAGTTACTGACATTTATAACAACCATCATTTTCAATAGGCTTTATCTGAGTATTTCAGAGCAACAAAACAATGAACTGAACTAGACCTTTTAATTTTTTAATTATCATTTTAATTTTTTATTCTACATTTTATCACCTTTGTGAAATGGAAGATGGGGTAATCCAGCAATTTGGGAAAAGCTAAACAATCAATATGGGGACCAGAAATATAATGCATTAATACTGACTACAAATTCACTCTTTACTTTCTAATAAACACTGTCTCTAAATTTGATAGTCAGAAGGCCTGATTTAACTATACTTGAGCTTATTCTCCTCCACTTTACTCTTCATTGTATTTCATTGCTACTTCTTCATATTTCTCTTATAACTCTGATGCACTGTGTGCCATGTAAAATCCACAGAGAGAAGTGCATGCTTGTCACTGATGGTATACGACATTACAGCCTCCCAAACTTCATGCTGTTATAGAAAACATATATTTCTGCACATGTAAACAAAGAGTTTTATGGCTATCATTTTGGTCCCAGACTTGTTCAGTACAATCATCTTTGTTTGACTCTGGGTATGTGAATTTCTGGGACTGAGTTATTTTCTCCAGATGGAAGCAGATAAAATTCTTCAGAGTAACTTCTGTAACTGTTGACATATATATTCTGCTGACAACCAGCCTTGCCAAGCAAAAATCTTGGCACTTCAGATCCTAAGTGAGAAATCTTTACATCCGTGAATTTCCACTTATGGCTGTTTAATCATCTTTCCATGGCTTTATATTATATGTTGATAAAGGCATTGAAACAAATATATTTCAACTTTTAGTCAAACTAAAGATCTTTACACCTTCTTTCTTTACAGAAAGAGTAAACCTCTGTGATCATTTGAAACAAGTTACAGGTGCTGATTTTGTTCTTCTGTTTTTGTACAAGTAAAGAGTAAATCTAGTGTATGATGCCTGATTCTGATTAATTCTCCTATATACCACTATGCTCTCTGAGATACAATGGTGTAAGAAGGTTTTATTATAAAAATGGCTTCAGTTGATTGGAATTATGTTGATATGTTGAAGTATAGGGGAGGACATACAGACCTCTAAGTCTTTCAATTATAGTGCAAAGGCGAATGGAGTGTCAAGATGTATCTACTGAAAAACATCTTGGAAAAACTTCATTGGATCAGCTGCTACCCATGCTTTGTGTTGCAGATAATCTCTTGGCCCACATTTACCTGACTTTCTTATCTTATAAGGGACAATCGGATAAAGTCTCTTGTCAACAGATATTACACATTTGTGTAGGCGCACATGGCACCGGAGGCTGCTGCTGCAGTTTTGCAGTTTAGAATGCACAGAAGTACCTTTTTATTATTATTTTTCTTTTTTTCTTTTTTTTCTCTGGGTAGAACCTAGAACCATCTTTCTTACTTTTTGGGAAATTTCATACTTAGGTCTCAGCAGTTTTTAGAGTCAAATTGCTAGCTACCATTTCACAGAAAGACATCACAAAGGCTACAATAAGCAGAAATGGATGCATCTATCTTTTAAGACAAATTGAAGGGTGAATTACATTCTGCTGAATGCTGTTTTCTATTTATTCTGGAAGTATCTTTTTTATTTCCTGCAATAGAATGAATCCCTTTGAATGTTTTTGTTCTCTCCAAAAGCAGCCATTGTATCATTGAAGTTTGTGAACTGGTAGTTTACTTGAAGTAGTGCTTGGTTTGGCTGGGATAGAGTTAATTTTCTTCCTAGTAACTGATTTGTTGGCGTGTTCTGGATTTATGATTAATAATGTTGATAACACACCAATGTTTTAGTTCTTGCTGAGTGGTGCTTACAATAAGTCAAAGACTTGTCAAAGTGTTTTGCCAGCAAAGGGGCTGTGGTGCACAAGAATCTGGGAGGGGACAGAGCCAGAACAGCTGACTCAAACGCACCAAAGATATATTCCATACCATGTTGTGTCACTCTGAAAAATAAACCTCAAGTATGTAGCTGGGGGAGGTTGCCACTTCTAGGGAGCTGGCTAGATGTTGGCCAGCAAGTGGTGAGCAACTGCGCTGTGCATCACAAAGCCATTTTGTAACAGTAAGTTACAGTATTCTCTGGTCCATACCTGTGAGGACATAATGGCTAGAAGAACGAAGCATGGATTTATAAAATAGATGGAGAAAACATAGCACAAGCAAACGAACTGACCCGTGATGTCCAAAAGTTGTGAAACTACTCAAAGATAAAAACCTTCATCTGTTTCTATCTAGTAATATTATTCCAGAAGTCCCTTCTTCCTCAGAAATCTGACATTGCATATTTATTTCAGATAGCCTGCAGTACGGCCTGCAATGTCATTCAAGCAGTGTTCAGCTGGCTGAGCAGCACTAAAATTTGTGCTGCTCAGCAAATATATTACTTGATTTACTCATCCTTAAAGAATGGCCTTGTTCATTCCAGTTGCCACTGCATCAAGCATAAGAAAATCATCCACGCATCTCTAGCTTTTATTATTACTCTTATCTTATAATAGAGGTAACCTGGATAAAGATACTGTTTAAGTGAGTAAAAATTCTTTGCACCACCAGCTAATAGTTTGGATATTAATATTAATCTGAAGGTGAGCTACTGGTCAGAAAAACTATACCTGAGGAAAACAAATTGGAGTTTAGATTAACAATGAGGGTATTTGGAGAGAATAAAAGTGAAACATGCACTGCATTGAGTGGCAACAACAATAGTGAAATCGGATATCATGAAAGTACCAATTCTGGCTGTGCACCATGACAGTCAATGGGGACAAGCAGAGATTTATTTAAAAGATGTATCCAGGCAAAGACAAATGGGTCTGATTTATTTATTTAAAATGTTACTCTCTGGGATAGCCTTAGGAGAGACATATCTCATTTCCCAGTGGATCTTAGAAGGAAATGGGATCAGAGTTGATAAACGTGAATTTTTTTTCACAGAAATTCAGTTTTATTCTTTAAGGAAGATGTGTTGCTGCAGAAATTTCAGAAGTTATATGAGGCTTATTTTTTAAAAGTTAAATCAATTTTAACGAACCAGCTGGTTTGACAATCCAGAGTTCCATTGGAACAAGAATACCAATCTTCCATAGACTGCTTTGCTGGAGAAGCTCAGCTCCATCAAACTGGGAAATGGGAGACAGCAGATGTGAAGCACTGTCCCCATGGATAATTCATTCTGCAGCATTAATTCTTTGACTATCAGTATCAGACTGTCCAATTAGACCCAGCTGCAGAGAGATTTTGACATATGCCCTTTGGCAAGCAGGTTAACACCACACCATCATTTTGCTCAGGCTGTAGCCAGCAGTGAAATGTTTTTTAACAATGAGTGAACCCGTTTTTTGTCACCTACATCCTCCAAGGCTAAAAAGATCCGTGAAGGCTTTAGTAGTCCTGGCCTCCGTTTTTCTAAAGCACTTCTGTTTTTTACGAGAGAGATAGGATCGTCCCTCTCCAGATAAAAAATTAAAAGCGTGACTAAAAGAAAATATTTCTTTATTGAATTGGTTCTGTGAACATGTGACATTTGGGAATAACTGTAACTGTAGCAATATAATTATAAACTAGATCTACGTCATTGTAAGCTTCCAGGTGTCTGAAAACTAGGCCTGGACTTCTACAGAAAATAAGCATTCCAATAGTCATATAATGTGCTTGTATGTCTCTTAGTAAAAGCACATGGAAGGTGTTAATTCCTTTCTCATTCTAGAAGATCATCTGAAAGCAAAAGATTTCACTATAGAGCAGAGTACATTAAAAAGAATAAGCATGCATTTGATTATACAGATATTTAATGCAATTACATAATGTGTAAGTATTATTATCTTTGCTAGAGGCTCAGTGTATTTATTCAGAACTTTCCTGCATCTCTGATGCAACATTATCTTCCCTAATTACAAAAGAACATATTTACCTATCATGTTTTATGGGGTTATAAATGAAGCTACATTGTAATAAGATTCAACCTCATTACAACTAGACCGTGCCTGTGAGCATACCAGCTAAGCTGAGGAGTCGAAGAAACATGCCTTATTCCCCTTTTCAGCCCATTACCTCTTGGTGCTGACAAACTGGAATCTCATGCACTTGAATTTTGAAGATAAACAAGAAACAAATGAAGAAGAACAAACAAGAAAAAATGTAATTCTACTTTTAAACTGTGATGTCTTTACAATGAAAAGGAAGTAAAAAAGAGAGATTATCTTTCCATTTGTGTTCTTTTCTCATAAAATGGAAAATGACACATCAAATAGGCAGTATAAATCATAATGAATAAGTACAAAAAATCAACTGCAAGTTAAGGGAGAAAATAGGGGAATTTTGTGATTTGCTGTGCAACCAAACTGAGGTTTTGCTCTAGAAAAACAATTGAGACGCTAAGTGATACATTTACCCTGCCTGTGAACTATCAGCAACAGTTTGAATATGTATATAAGAACATATATTGAACATATATTTATATATACACATATATGAAAGCTTACAGTTTCATGTACCATCTACTATAGACAGAGCTGAAGAACAGCAAAGAGTTCTTCCTTAGCAACTTATGGATTAGAGGTATTTTCTGCACTTTCATTAAATCAGGGTGAAAAGACTTCAGCATAGTTAACAAAAAATACCCTGCTGTTCACTAGGCAGAATAGCTTTTAGAACTAAAGCAGATAAACTGTGAATAGGATGAGTTAGCTCTAAATCCATACAATTTTAGAAAAACACAAAAAAAGCATATTGAATAGACTCATAGAACTATAAACTTTTTTTTCTTTTTCAAAGTAAACAATTAGACTCCCTACCTTTTCATTAGGAAAGTTAGGAATACTCTTTTTGTAGCTATAAGAGAACTGTTAGGTCACAGCCTGAAGCAGTAATTGAGCACCTGGTAAAGAGGTGTGGTTGGCCCTGGGAGCACAGGTGTAAGCAATTCACTGGTGTGACCCAGGGCCCACCCCGCCCTAATATCATTTAAGGGCTGGCAGCTGAGAGAAGATTGCCTTCTTTTGGGGTTTTCTAGCATGTTTTTATCTTCAAAAGAGGGTAAGTTATTCCTTTTTATTTTTTTACCACCTTGTGACTTATATCTTTCTTGGGTTATCAGAAGGCTGGTCAGTAGAAAGTATGTATCTCTATTTCAGACAACACAGTAAAATTAAAAATGAGAGTAGTCTCTACAATACCTGAGTTTCGATGGTGTATCATTCATTTATTAAATCATCTGTAATGAAATTAAAAGTGGGTTTCTGAATATGTGTTAGGAGCTGATAACAAAAACAATTAAAAAGAGAGACAAAAATTGATTTTTTCTAGCACATAGTTAGGTCCAAGTGCAGTGCTTCCTTTTTATTCCTACCGAATCCACAGTAGGTGCAAGAGCACGATAATGCTTTATGATAGAGGAAATTCTCAACTATGAAACACTATTTCTTAAGATAGTCATTACATTAGCAATATAATTTTGTCCATGCTGAATAAAAGCCTGCTTGTTGCAATCATAAAAATCTGCAACAAGGGGCGTGACCCACTGTTGCTATCACCACTGCTGAAATGCACCACTTACTATCTCACTGTGCTCACACTGTGGTGTCCATAAATGTTCAGCAAGTGTCAATCAATGTCAGTGGTGTAGTTTTTTCCAGAGGAATTCAATGACACACCTATGCTTAACATGTACTCCCACGTCAGAGACAGCAGCTCACAATAAAGGCCGTAAGAATTTAGAAGGTCAGGGACAGTTCATGCAATGAGTTTACAAATGCTAACCTACAATCATAATTAATGTGCAGGACTATGTATTTTTGTGTGTTTTTCCAAGCTGCCTTGAAAGTTTATGCAAGGCAACATGATCCTACTGTTCAGTTTATCAGAGTTCAGTGGGACTTCATTATTATCATGCTGCCTTAGCTCTAGTCTTCTATATTTACCTTATTGTTTCCTACAACTGGGGAAGTGTACTCCTACTTTAAGCACAAACTGTAAACTTAACTAATGGCAGAGGCAGTTCCAGTCTTCCCAAGACAAAAGATTGTCTGAACAAGACAGAAGTAGGAAGACCAGAGGGGCAAAGAAGGAAAGCAAGAAGCTGAAGTAGCACATAACTATTGTATGGGGCTGCTGAATCACAGCCTGAACCTTTGATTGATCACCTGAGGTGAGCAATGAGTCAGCCACGGAGCACAGGTGAAGACAATTCACCTGTGCTGCAGGAAGGGGTGGAGCCTGGCTCCACCTCTCCTAGACCCATTTAAGAGCTGACTGCCAGTGGGGAAGGATCTCTCTGGAGATCCGCTCCACCAGGAGTTCATCTCGCGAGCCCAGGACAGGGTGAGTGACTTTCTCTCATTTCTCCAATATAAATTATATTAGCCAAGTTCCTGGATATACATATATACCATCTGTATATCCATTGATTATACAACTATTTATAAGAAAGTTCTGTTCTTGTGCAGTGATTTTTTTTTCATACCAACTAACATGATTTACATGTAGAGTTGTTTGTGCAAAGACTTGAATGGTTAGTGCTCTGGATAAAGATACATAGTTATTTTACTGTGTTCTCAGTACTTCAGATAAATGCACTTTAAATGGAGATTTCTTTAAACTATGTTTACAATTGTAGTAAGGAATTTGTTTCAAATTACATAGTCATCTTTTTCAGTAAAGAGACATTTGCAAAACTTATGAATATCAACTAGTGTGTTTGTTACTAAAATGTTTTTGATTTTTACCACTTAAGGAAAAAATAGCCTCTATCAGGCCGAGGCTGTCTAACTGCTTGGATTAATTTGATGCTTCATCTTGATGTAGTAACAATATTTAGTATTCTACCAGCTGGCCAGCAAGATTGGAATGAATTTGCACTTTGCAATACATCGCAAATAGTGTTATAATCAGGAAGACTGACAGTAACTTGATTGGTTAACTTTACTTAAATTTTTAAAATTCATTGAATAGTTAGAGCAGCAATTTAAGAAAACATTGCTAAAAACTGATTTGATTAGGAATGAGTATATATAAAATCTGAAACTTATTTTCTTATATCATAATTATGATGAAAATCAACTAGAGTTTTGGATAGTTAATGGGATAGAACTATTTAAAAAATAATATCCTTTCCTATTGCTTTAAATTTCTTCTAGGCTCGGCCCAGAGAAAAGGCAATAATTTTATATGCTATGGAAAGGCAAAATAACTGTTACTCACAAAGGCACATCTGGCCTGAAGCAGGCAATAGATCCATTAAACAAACATGATCGCACCCACCCACACATCATGTTTTGCAGGGTTTCTGATTGCCTACAAGAACAGTAAATCTAGCCATTCCAATTTTGATGGTCATTTGGCCAAAGGCTTGTAACTGAGAAATCTCTGCTGCCAAAAATAGGCAACTGAACATCAGTGCTGACAGCTGCAATCTCATTTGTGACAGCAGGAAAAGGAGTGCTAAGGACCTGAGGGAGGTAGGCCTCAGCTTAGCAGAACACTTAAGTATATTCTTTATGGTAGAGAACTCAAAAAACAACAACAAACAAAAAAACCCTCAAAACAAACAAGAAAAACCAATAACAGCAACAAAAATCAAAAGTGGGACTGTGACTCTAACATCATTAAGCATATGCTTAGATGCTCTAATGAAGGAGGGGCTGCAAGAAGATATGTGTAATAGAAGATGGTATTTTGCTATTTAGAAATTAGATTATACTTCCTTCAACTAGTGTGATTTGAGTAATGTGGAACTGTTGAACTGTTGGTATAAAGTCTGGAAGTGATGCTAGAGATAACTTGCACCTAGGACTCTAGGAATGAGATTGTCATGGAGAAGGAGAAAAGAAAAACAGTCATAAAATCTGTTGTCATCTTTTCCCTCTCATGGGCAGAGGTTCTACCTTGACTGACTTCATTTATTATTCCAAAAGTGGCCAACAGACTTCTTTGGTGCTCTGATGTTTATGGGGTTTTTTTGTTTTGTGCCCCAGGTTAATCAAATCCTTTCTACTTTCTTTTGATTTTTATAACTAATGCAGTAACAAATACAAGGTGATAAGCTAGACATCAGCTACTTTACGTAACTCAGCCTGTAACTCTAGGAGTAGATTAGCAAGATGATAGTAACTGACGTTTAGTTTTAGTTACCTTCAGAGTTAAGCTGCAGAGCTGGAACAGCAGCTGAAAACAGATGAAAGAGTTCACAAATAAGCAGATAGAAGATTAATACTTGAATCTGGCCTGTGGTTCTGTTTTATTTAGCTCTACATAAATATTTGGAGACTATCAGTGTTTAGCCTTATTCTCATTGACTTGGAGTATTGGCTTGCAGAATGTTTTTGACTAAGCTGTTTGCTGATGCTTATTCTGTGGATGTTCAGTGCTGTTATTTGATTCCTAACAAGGAACCAACAAGGTTGGATCAAACCAACACCTGATGTGTTTTGTGCATAGATGTGACAGCTGAGTTCTGTGCGAGTCATTTTTCAGTCCATCTGTGACTAAACTTGAGTATAAGTATGATAAAACTTTGTTTCATCTTAGCTAAAGGAAAACTAATTTTACAGGTAAAATTTTTTATGTCTAGGTCCAGACTGGATTTTTTTGCCATACCCCAGTTATGAGCAGGCAAATATCTTCCAGAAGATAAATTTAAGAGGTCCATGATACTTACAGATACATCATGGTAAGTTTGTGCTATTTAATTTGTTTTATTCTTGTTATTAGTTTGAATATATCTGATTTTTTTTTTTTCAAGCTTGATGTTTGTCAGGTTTGCATTTCCTACTTAAAAAGAATAATTTTTGGAGTATCTCGTACATAAATATATCTAAAGGCAGACTTCGGGTAAGCTGCAAATCATAAGTTATGGAAAATCACTTGAAATTCCTCTGAATGATGTGTGATGTGGAAGAGTGGTGTGATTTTTTTCTCTGAGATTATAAACATTATGCTAATCCTATTGTCCTTTGAACTTTATCATATTCCCTGGTCTATATTGAAGAAATGTTTGTGGGTTTTTTTCATTTTTTTTTTTCTTTTGCCTGAAAAGACATTCAAAATATTCTGGATGCATTAGGTAGGAAATGAACATGTGATGAGTTTGTAAAAAAAAAAAAAAAAAAAGCATATATACCTTCAGTAACCACAATTATTTCTATTGCATTGCAATGATTAATTCTTAATATAGTTATGTTCCATATTAAAAAAAATCAAGTGGTTTTGTAGCTGTATGTTGACAATCACTACCTCTTTCTGAAGAAGCAGAAAAAGAATGGATATTTATTGCTACAAAATGTAATTGACCAAACAAATTAAACTGTATATTACATGTTTTAATTTTTTTAATCAATATTTTGGCTAGAAAATGATACTGACTTGGTATTAAGTGATGTAGTACAGAGGAGACATGGACAGTTTTCCTTCATTAAGCAAATAATGGAATTTCAGTTAAATCAGATCAACCAGGTTTCACGCATAGAGCTATTTCCCATCATAAATAGAGAATACCTATTTTTATGTTAATTAGAAACTATTAAAAAATTGTTTATTAGGAGTCCAAGTAGGTGTTAAGATGATAGGTGATTCTGCTGTTTTTCAAACTATATACTTTTAAAACATTTAGATTTCTTACAGCTGTGTTGTTGAGTGAAGGCTGCAGTTTCATTTTGCTGTGGACCAAAAAGATGCAGAACCTAACTACTATCGGTGACCCAGAGAGTAGGACTAGAGACTAAATGTATCTTTATTATATTCCTCTGAGTTCCTATGAAGTCGAAAGGAAGACAAAACAGGGAAAGAAGCTATGCACTCAGGTTTCAGAGAAAGATTCTTACTAATATTAACATGTAATCATAAGGAGCTAGAAACTCAAATTTTCCACGGGTTCATCAATAACATTACACATTTTGACTGAATCCAAAGATCAGAGAGTTAAACCACATAACTCAATTCAGAACTGCATTAGGAAGTTTGGATTTGTAATGAAATAGAGTTGTAAATGAAATTTTTATTTACCAAACTGTGTTGAAGTCTGGAGAAGAATTGCAGTTGAATTCAGTTAATCTGGTTTACAAGGATTGGAGAGTTATTTTTTGTTCTTGTTTTTTAAGATCGACTACTATGAAAGAGAAATGAGAGAAATCTACTTTTCAAATGACTTTTCATTGAAAATCTAGCACCAAATAAAAAAGTGCTATGGAAAATGTTGGTTTTGAATTTCCTTCCTCAACTAATCACTGCACAAAGCCACTTGAGAATTTGAAATGTAGGATGGATAAGCAGGTTAGGAATGAGTAAGAGAATGAAAAAATAACTCCCATCCTCATGGGAGAGAGCAGGTCTTCTGCTTCAATGTGACAATACTGTACTGTTAAGAACTCTAATTCTAAATGCTGCCCAAACCATTGCTGTTATTGTTTTGAGTACGTTATTTTAGCCTAAAAGTCAGCAGTGTTTCTAAGAACATGGTTTATTGCATGATGGGATTTTCTTTAGAGAAATATGGGTAACTGTGAGAAATTGCTCAAAATTTCCATGTAATGTTATGAGATCTCTATTAACATATCTAAGTATTCAATTTGTCTTAAGATTTGCAGTGTCTGTCAGTAAGAAATATTTTATGTATGTTTATTATATGTATGCATAATGCTTAAAGAGTAAAGGGAACTACTTATCAGATCAGCCAGCTGTACCTCAGACACCTACATTAAATGCAATTTGCAAACAGAGCAGGTCCATTTGTTCCCTTAAACTTATGGCTTTGTGGCTGTTATTCATCTAAATGTTTACAGTTCTTTCAAAGATGATATTACAGAAATGTCTCCATTATCTTAGAAGATTGTTCATCAGAATCTTTGTTCTAGGAAAAGTCTAACAAGGGCTGTTATAGGAAACTTTCCTCAGCAGTTCATTGAAATACATGGTTATTTGTATTTATGTCAGGCCCTCTCTGTCAGAGGTAGCACGTTAGAGTAGTTGGGTTTCCATTTTGATTCATTTTGGCAGATACTGTAGTATCTACACATATATTTCACTCTCATTTACATGAAAATTACATATGTACACTTAAAAATAAGTAGGCAATAGCTACTTGATTATTTAAGTTTGTGTTTTGTTCAGAGATCAGCCTTGGAAATAAAAGCAAATTACACTTCTGTTCAGGTAACTTACTTTTTTAATGTGCTGGCAAAGACCTGAGATACATTTGGGTTGCAGTAATGATGATTGTTTCCTTGAATTCGAGTAAAAATGTTTCAATGTAGAATGGATTTTATACAAATGCTGAAAAGCAGTATTAATGCACATAGAAATATAACCCTCATACTCAGGGGAATCTGGGTAACTGTTAGAAAATATGAAAAATGTTGATCTGCCAAGTATAACACAACAAACAAACCATGAACACCTTCAAAAATCTAAATGAGGAAAACTACAAGTTGACAATCTATATGTATGTTTATCTGTGGTATTTCTCTTTTAATTTAGCCATTTCTTCCTTCAACATCAAAATTTTCTGAGAAAAATGAGTTTTCTTACCAAATCGTTACTCTTGTGGCACTGTTTTCTTTCACACTGTATTTTTATAACAAAGCTCTTGGGGATGAAGAGTTCAACTTCCATAACATCAAGAAAATAGCAGGCATAGACACAAGCAACATTCTTGAAAGCCTGAAGAATGCAGCTGCTAATTATACCTTACTTAATGTGTTTGAAAGAGGCTAAAAATCCATTAACAGTCAGAACTTCATTTTCTCATACAATCTTCTTTGAAAGGAAACTATGAGCAAATAGAGTTGCTAAGAGGTCTCCTGGGATCAAATCTTTGATGGTTTATTGATCTCATTTGATGCTTTTAGAATCATTAAAAGTCACCTTTCTTTTGTCATTCAGTCCTAGGGAGTAAATTGAACATTATGTTCGTGTAGGTCATTGAGTACTTTTTACAGTAGTTTATTCAAGCAAATGGAGCAGCGTGCTCCTACTAACTGACTGGCAAGATTAGGATATCAGAGAAGAACAAAGATTGTTAAAGAGAAACAAAGCACCAATTTGCTTTGTAATAGGCTGCTCTTGAAAAGCAAAAGATTCAATTACTTAAGAAAGCGAAGTGTCTGGGGGCATGGATTTTTGTATCTGCTTCTTTGTGGAAGACCTTGTCTAAAGCAAATTCTTATAGTAAAAACCACTTTTTTTTTTTTCTGTGCTAAGGGAACCAAAAAAAAACCTAACAATAAACAACAACAGCAACGTTCTTTCATCGTCTCCAGGCAATTAACTGTTAAAAAAAAAAAAACATGTGTTTCCAATAAAACTTTAAATGAAGAGATTATTCTGAGAAAATGAGAGCAAATACCAGCAGAAAAAAGTGTCTTCTCTTGGGAGGAGCTCCACTATGTGTAGTATTGAATACAGCTTAAGACAGCTGCTAAATTAAGACACCTTTATTAAAAAACAGACACAAGAAAAGACCCTGCATCCAGATTAAGTTTTTTTTCTCTCTTATGAAGCAGGAAAATATTATTGTTTTGCTTATAATTATGTTGCTAGCCAAAAAACCAAAAGTCACCAAAAAGGACTTACCTTCTGTAGTACTAGGCAGTAAATGGGTGACAAGGATGGTTCCCACTCATCCACAGGCTCTGCTGTTATACTGAATTACAGCACCCAGTGGGAACTTCTTTTTGGTTGCAAAACAAATCAGTTTTCTCATGGTTAATTTAACAGGTAGCTGCCAATTGCATCTGCCTGTTTTACCCCTCTAATTTAAGAGCATTTAAACTGTCCAGCTGAATGACTCTCCCTTCATTAGAGTGTAAGCAAGGCACATAACCTGTCATCTACATTACTGAAAGCAGTCATGATCTTCATTTGTGTTGTAATACAATCTACTTTCTCTGGTTGTCACCTTTTCCAGTAAAGAAGACTCTGGCTTAGCAGTGCTGTTAGGTACGGGTAGAGGTAATAAACCTATTTCCTGGCATGTTGAATTCATCCTGTATAACCCAGCAATTATTAGAGCCTTATTAACTTCTCCTCTCAGCTTTAAAATATGGATTCAGATGAAGCTTTAGCAGTTCACTTTGTGAGCTCTAGAGGACGCCACATCTATTAAAACCATTTGTCCCTACCTCTATTTAGATGTGCTTCTTATTTCTGTGTATACAACTGGGTGAAGTATATGTATGAGGGTTCATTTGTTGGAAAGAAAACAGCCAACCTCTGATCCAAGGATTTCTTACATTCCATTTCTCATTTGCTATTTGAAGTCATTTTCTGAAGATTATATTTCTTGCTTCCAGGCACCCTCATTGAATATATGTGGCTTTCAGCCAAACCTCTTATCAGCCCTGCTTCCCACTCTTACTTTGGAGAAGTTAATAATAATATTCAGATTTCCTTTTTTTTTTTCTGTCTATAGTGACCTAATCTGTGTTTGACTTCCGAATTTAGGAATGCATGAATTCTTTGGCACATTGAACAGAACAGATGAAACTCCCCTCTTGGAAAGTACACTGTGTTTCATTCATGTATTCCTTCAACTGAAGTGACCGGTGATTTAATTATGTCACTCTACAGTGTCATAGTGGTATACATCAAGCAGATATGCTGTTGTTGTTTTTTTTAATAAATGTTCTAATGCATGAAAAAAGTTCAATCCCAGGGCTTTGAAGTCTTCAAATTTCATTATTAATAACTTCAAGAACAAATAGAACAGGAAAAGCTTATTTCTTTGGTGGCAGGACTTGCTATCTTTGTCTTCTTGTATGCTTTTTTTAAAGATCTATACTAAATATTTTAAGGACACAATATAGCAAGTGATTTAAACTGCATATGAATTGTCACTTTCCTTTTTGCCTGGAGATCTAGGTGCATCAAAAGATTGCTGCTTAAATAAAAACATAAAACAGTGGCGTGCTACTAGTCAAATAAGACATATTTTGCCTCTCTAATTCTCAAATTCCATATATATGAAGTTAAGTTGTTTGTCTGTTTGATCCTCTGTCATTCTGACACTCCCTGCCCTGCAGTTTTAACTAGAGTAGCTAGCAGATGACATACCTTTTACTGCAAGTTTCATCATTGTATAGTGCAAAGGGCCTGTCAGATGCTGTTGCCACTGGGAAATTGCTATGAGATAGATGGAGATTATTTTTGTTTTACTTTTTTAATGTCCCTTGTTCTATTCTCCCTCTTCCCTCCTTTTGCTTAAGAGAATCATGGTGGAGAAATTCTAAGTGTGTGATGAATCAATCAGCAGGGTGCAATAGCAGCATTAAGCTATCCATCCATCAGGTCTGCAGTGTATTTGTGCAAGAGGGTACTGGTTGACTGGTATCTCAGGACTGTTCTCAAGTGATGGAGAGGCTTTCACTTCTGAATTCCAGACTCTGCTGTGTTAGAAATCTTTCTAACTTGAAATTGTTTCAGTGTATATAGAAATAGTAAATAATAGGATAAAAGATTTGTTCTCAGGGGGATATTTCTGCAAAGCACAAGAAGCTCATTTTATATTGACTGTTTAAAAAAAAAAAGCCATCCATTTTTTATTGTAAAGAGGTCACTGTGGACTTGAACTAACAGATGAAAAGATCTCTTTATCTAGTTTATTTGGCTGTGGAGTATAGAATGGATTAAAATTTCCAAGTACTGTAGGAGTTGTTTTATCACTTTGGAGTTCTGTATATGTTGTCAAATGACATGCTGCCAAGAACAGATATTGAATTGCAACTATGGCTATAGTAATTGTATGAATCTTACTGGAGATATATCTGAAAATCTTGCAGCTGCATGGAAAAAAAACCTTAATGTAGATACAGCCAATGTTTGGGCTCCTGAGAATAGCGATAGCTGAGGAGGAGTGTGGGTATCTGACATATACGTGCTATCTTACTGATTTCATTAATTCTCCCTGAACAACTTAAGTGTGACTTTTTTTTTTGAACGCTCATGAGTTGAGGCCTCTGTGCTCTGCTGAATGCTATTCCTTAAAAAAGGAAATTCTTTTCAAATGTCAGACTTCAGTTTATGCTGCAAATTTTCCATGACTTGAACCATTAGAAAACTGTTCAGGATAATTAGCTTAGTAGTGTAAAATCGAAACAAGATAATAAAGATTGTCTTCACGTCTTCCTTCAGTTAAGGAAAAAAAGTACTGGAACCAAACAGAAATCCAAAAGACACTGTATAACAGAGATGAGACTTCACAGTGATGAATCAGAAAAGGGATGAAAAAGCTTCCCCCTAAGTATAAGAACCATCTTGTCAGTGCTGACCTGCAAAGTGTCTCATACTTCCAACAAATGAAGTGAATATAGGCCTGATGTGAACCTGTCAGAACAGTTTTTACCAGAAATGATTCTAGTGCATCTTGTGTCTGGAAAGATCCAGTGATTTTTAAAGCACACTAATAAGAGTAGGCAACAGATGATCCGGAGAAGCTGTCTGGTGACCTTGATCCAGATGATGAAGGCACCCTTACAAAGGCAACTGCATTGGAAGAAGACCGTTGTTAGCCTCCTTCCTAAACTCCCACTAGAGGAGTTAGAATTCATTGGTATAACTAATAGTTGCTGTAGAAACCCATTTGCGATTTTTGTTTTTTGCCAGAGGATGGGAAGTGATCAGAATATGGAGAGCCTCTTGTATCACAATGACCCAACCATGAGGTGTTTTTCAGAAGTAGAATAATCTGAAATAGATGTGCAGTAAAAGGGAAAGTTCACGTACATTTTAATGAGGTCTATTTTCCTTAGGAAAAAATCACGCCATAATGAAAAAAGATGTAGGAGCCCTAATCAAAATTGAATGTTTTTTTAACTTTTTTTCTACGTAACATAGTATTCATTCCATATTTATTTCAATGCTGAGAATATTCTGTAATGACATCAAAAGGTCTCTCTGTGCTACAGACTGTTATCACAAGTAAGTCTTTGTTCATATGTGCTGGCTTAGGATTAATACTAATTTATTTGTATAGAGTTTTATTTCGAGCAAACAATGTATCCAAGATCAAATTGCTTAAAATCTTAAGATCTAATGTAGAAGTGATTCATTAGCAGAATTGTACAAGCATATTATTGTTGAACGTAAATTATACAATATTATATAACACTATGAGATAGAGTCTGATCAGATTGGCTCTGTTCTGGTTTATAGAGTATCTTGCATATGAAACTGTCCACTTCCAACTTTTTCAGCTTAGGCTGGGCCAGTTTTATCATTAATGCCAAGTTCCTTCTCTAGCGAGGTTCACAGGGTGAGAGTAGAAGGGAAATTCATCAAAGGACAGCTACAATGCTGTGTGTGTAATTGAGGAGGTGTTTTTAGTGTAATTTTTTTAAAACAAACCACTAGATATTGGAAAAAGACCAGTAACTTGGAAAAACTCGATATGAAATGCCATACCAAAATGCTGTTTTATATGCTGATAAATAAATAGAAAACATAAAATCACATTTGCTTCTGCTTTTATAAGCCAGAGGTCAAATTAAAGATTTTGCATGTAGACTGGATTCCAGGCACAGCTTAAATTAATATGTGTAATGAAACAAGTTAAATTTATGGAATAAACACCAACTGAAATTATGGCAAAGTAGATCAGTGCTAAGCTACTGATTTTTATAGCACAAAAAGGACATCATTTGTAAAACAAAGTTTAAAAAAAAAAACACAAAAAAAAACAAAAAAAAAACCACCAAAAACCAAGCAAAAATATTTGAAAATCAAGTACTGACTGCTTTTAGTGTGTTCATTTTCATTAATGATATTCCCAAGTGCTTCCTTATAACTCATCATTGCTAGTGTTTCTTTTTGACCCCACTCCTCAGAGCTCAAAATATTAGTACTTCAGATGGGCATTGACATTATCAGCTTTATCAAGCATGACATCTCCTTGGAGTCTCTGATATTACTTACAGATGGTGTGTCTCAACATGAACCGCTTTGTCAAATGTGACACTTATTCACAAGGTTTCTGTCCTGCTTGTGGGACTCTGCTGTATTCACATTGCTCAAACCCTCCTAAGCAGTTTTGTACACTCACTAGGGGTACTAATCTTGGTCCTCTTAATTGGATAACTTGCTTCTTCATTTGCTGATCTGCCTTTCAAAGCTGTCAGAAAAATTTAGTGGTGATTTTTAAGAAGTGAAAGCTCCAATTTGCATTTCTGCCTTTAAAGACTGCTTCTGCTCCAGTTTTTCTATCTAAATTGTTACTGAGAGAAATTGGTCTAATTTTTAGCTATGCTGACTGTATGCTACAGTTTTTACCGTGCCTTTTTCTACACTCTTAAAGAAGAAAACAGACTTAAAAAAAAAAAAAAAGTCTAGCACAGGAATAAGTTTCTTCGTGTCTTTTAGGAATGGTAGAAGTTGTAGCTTGAGGAGTTGCATAAATATATTTTAAGCTTATTTAGTCTTAACCTTAAAACAAGAGCAGATGTCTGGAAGTCTTTATTATGTGAAAAGTGACAAGAAATTGAACTAAACATAGTGACTGTGTCCCCCCATTGGGCACAGCACAGCAGGGTTTTCTGAATGCGAAGATTTTTTTTTTTGAGGTTTATACTTGGTTCCCTACTGTGTTGTTTATAAGCATCAATGTGCAGTTAGAGAAATTCACAAACTGGTCCCCAGTTTCACTTGAAACATCACCTGGTCTCACGCTTTTATATTCAGGGTGTGTTTATTCATGTTTTATTAGAAGGTCAGTTGGTTGGCTGAGATTTAAAAAAAAAAAAAAAAAAATTGTGAAGGAAAAAAAATCATTGAGATTTCAATAATTTTCCTTAAATTTTGTCTTTGAACCTTCCACTGAAATTTTCTTCTGTGTTAAACAGCATGAATGCCACTGTAGTTTATATAAAAATAGTTATTTCTGATCATGTTTGTCCACACTAGCAACAAAAAAGAAGTGATATAAAAGGTGACACTGGTTATCAATGTTTTACCAATAAGACTCAATGCACTGAATTTTTTTTTAAAACTAAAATTAAATTTTCCATCAAAATTTTGTGGTTTTTAATAAATTCAGCTGCTCCTGTTTAGATATGTTTCCTGAATTTTTAGACTGCATACAATTCAACAATGCACATGGACTGAAAATACAAGTAACTGGATGTGTTTTCATCAAAGATAATATCATATTCCAGAAACCGGGAATATGGGTTTGCAGTTTATAACTACTCATTCCCGTTCCTTCAGATACCTGATAAACCTGCAGTCAATATGTACATCTTAGTGTCTGGCTGTGTATCTTACTCTTGAAATCTCAATAAGGTTTCAAAACATGCTGTTCATGTGTGTTCCAAGAGGTAATGCATCCTTTTCTGCAGTGATTTCTTTTTTCATGTTATCAAGACTAACCATGGGTATTCTATCAGTAATGGGATCGGACAGGACTCAAAAAAAAAAAAATGAACAACAACAAAAAACAAAACCCAAACGAACAACAACAAGACAAAACAAAAAAAAACCCGAACAAGAACAACAAAAACCCACAAGAACAGAAAAAGGTTTTCTGGTTTTACTCATCTGCATTTCAATGAATGAAATGAATGAAATTTGAATGAATACTGCTGTTTGAATTCTCCAAAGGAGTTCAGGAGTTCAGAACACGTGTCTTGGTAAGAATCTGGATTCTGAATCTCCTTTTGACAGTGGATGCTAGTTATAAATTTATATATATAAATTATATATTTTTAAAAACCACATTTTATTTCACTTTTGATTTCTCACAAATTTTGTGGACAACTGATAAAATATCACCAGTGACACACACAGCTGATAAGGTAAAATGCTAAAAGCTAGGCTTTTCACTAACAGGTGTTATAAACTCAGTGGAATTTGACAGTGCAAATTTCATTAATGAAATATTTATAGAAGTGCAGACCTGATATGTGGCAGCAGTTGTATTCCTATGCGTTAATCGTTTCTTCCATTTTTTATTTCTTACCTCTGTTTAAGACCTTTGAAGACAGGACATTTTCCTGACATCTTGTCAGATTAATGGTGAAAGGGATAGTGACCCTTAAGAGTGACTGGGAAAAGAGGCAGTTTTAAGAAAAAAATGAAAAAACAAATCCTGTCAGTTGATGGAAAAGCTTAACGGTTGATCACATTTGATTAACTCTTATTAAATCAGTAATCTTATATAAGCCTATTTTAACTATCATACATACCTATTCTTTTTTACTTCTTGTGCCTCTGTGCTTGCTGTTTCACATGCTACTTGGAAAAGCAAACGACTCCTCTACATCTTGCTCTTAGTATATATATTATATATATGCATACGTACATAGGCATGTATACCTATATCTGTAAGTGTACATTCAGGTCTTTACTTGACTGTTCCAGATTTCCAAATGTGATGGTTCAAACTCCACCAAGATCTGATAGCCATCTGTGAGCAGACTTTATACTATGACTACTATGACTATGACTACTTTATACTATGATACATTTTTGAGAACTGATGTTGAATGAAATGCTGCCATATGACAAATGACAAAAAGTCTAGTACATGCATTCCTGGGAGAGTAATGAGGTATTCGTGAGAAGACAGTGGCCTTGTCCTTTTAGTCTGCACAGTGATGACCTCTGCAGTTAACACTGGTTGTCTTGCATTTTATATAGCACCAGAAGCTAATAGAAAGACTGGGTGCTTTACTTTATTATGAAGTAGTTAAGCACGATTGAAATGAAAGAATTAAGTCAAGAACTTATGTATATCTGTTTTCATTCCACGTTGCTGGATGTGCTTACTTTTTCTTAAGGAAGAAGAATGACTCATTGAAAGTTTTCATATGTGTAGTAATTGTCCTCATTACTTTTCTAAGATTTAAATTGGAAGTGGATGAGCTGCTTGCAAAATGCAAGCAAATGGTTTCACAGAAATAAAATCTTTTGGTAACCTCTACTGTTACAGATGTTACTGTAACACATTGAAGGAATCCTGGAGGGGTTTACTGGAACAAGTATTTTCTCCCTGTGGAAGGAAGCGCATCAGCTCTGATGTGAGGGACAGAAGCATAGCATTTTGGATGAGAACTAATCTACAGAGGAGAAAAAATCCCATAAGTAATCAAGCTAGGGAAAGAACTGTACCAATCCTTGCACAGTATTTAGTAAAGCTGATAAGTAGGAAGGAGCTGTGAATGATTTATTGGTGGCTTTAGAAGGAAGTAGGAAGCTTACTTGACTGGAGGAAGATTCTTCCTTCTTTTCTGCTACTGAGTATAAATTACCATGTGCTGGAATTATTATAGAAGGCAGTACGTACAATTAGGTGAAAAAATAATGGATGTAGTGTCGAATGTTTTCTGACTTAAAGAAAGAGAGGATTTACTTGGTATGTTTCTAACAGTTAGTTTTCTGATAATCTAGAGAAGATGATAGCAATAAACTCAACATACTTCCATTACTGAAGCTTGTAGTAAGCGGTGTAGTCCAAACAAGAAAAATGAAAAAAAAAAAAAAAATCCATCTTCCCTTTTTGGGATTAGTATCCATATTGTCTTTTGTTGTTCAGGAGTTCTTTTTGCCTTTATATGACCAAGATCTTAATTTAGAGGCCTAGTGGTCTGGGAGATGGTAGAGAAAGAACAACATATGCTCCAAGTTCTCACAATGCCTTAAACTGTATTTGGTATGAATTGGATCATTACAATCTCACATACAAATTCCTGATAGATCATGTCTCTGCTATGAGTTAGACTCTCTGCTGAGCCGCTTTATAACTCTTGATTAGCTATGGATGTTTCAGAAATTGGGTCTTTTAAATATCTACCTTTCCAGAGTGATGTTAGCTAAACTGGTTCATTAAAATAATAAACATAGAAGAAAAATGGAAGAGAGAACCCAGGGATGTACATAGTATTTCCAGATCTTGGAATTCCTTCAAACATTGTACCCATAAACCCTTCAAGAATGCTACCATAGTTGCTACTGTACAATTAACTTGCACTTAAGTGGGTGCAGAAAATGTATTCACGTCAAATGAAAGGACAGAAGTATTTTTGCCCAACACCACAGATTTTTATTACCCATATTCATTCAAGCAATAACCATGCTTGAAAAAAAATTAATGTCCAGATGCCAATTGACAAAAGCACAGGGACTCATTAAATCAGAAATATTGTGTCAAACTGTAGAATCTTGTGTATTTGGCTCTAGGGAGCTAATCCAGCGAAGCATTTAAGAAACTGCTTAATTTTAAACAAAGAAGGACTCCCCAGGGGAAGCATAAGCAGATGCTAAAGTGTCTTCCTGGCTGGAACACACAGTTGGTCAAACCTTGATTGTGTGTATATTTCTTGTTTTGCTTTGTCTTATAGCAAGTTGTAAATATTGTACTGATGCCTAATGAATATCTAAAGGAATGCTAAATATTCAGATCATAATACGAAACAGGAGTAAAATAAATAGGAGCATTTCAGCATCGTGAAGAGATTTAGTAAATATAGAAAAAACTGTGCTATATATGGTGCTTACATAAAGCAAACATCATTAGTTTCAGAACAATTTGAGGTAAATGGCCTTAGTCTGTAGTTCTCAGTGTGTACTGTTACTTTACTTGACTAGGTGTCTAGTTCAAATCAGCGGAGATGATCGAGTATCTCTTGGTTGAAAATGGTGTAATTTGGTCCAGGCTATTATATAGTATGTTAACAACAATATTTTTCTCTCTATATGTGTGGTTACGTGAGCACTTTATGTTCCCAGTGCCATGCAATGAAGAATCACATACGTCTGACAAATTGTTGCATTGCTTACACTCTTCAAGGCACAACTATTCCTCCCTCTTGATTCCTTGTAGCTCAGTTTCTGTTCATGTAAGCTGGTCCAGTAATGAATTTCAAACACTTGTTTCTTTTAGGGGTTATGAATCTGACATTCCAATAAGTGGACAGAAGAAAATATCCACAATAACTATTTCCTCGTTCTAAATATAATAATTCTATAGAAACTGAGGAAAAACTGTGCAATTGAAGCTTAGTACTTGCTCTTCCTTAAAGATTTGTCGTTATAACATCCTAATGCTCTTTAAAATTAACCTTAAAGGACAAAAGTTGTATCTACACTTCCAAAGCACTTCATATAGAATGGTGTCTAAATCAAAGCCAAGAATATTATTCTTAGTTCACAGGCTCTTCCTGCCTGCATCTTATTTTCTCAAAACAACAGATATTTACCTCTTTAAAATCTCAGGGCTTTTTTGATTCTGACCTATTTTTTTATTCATGTCCCTCATTGTTACACTAATATATAATGAAAAAATGCACTTTTAAATTTAAAAAACAAAAAAACAAAAAAACAACATTATCACGGCATCAGTCTCTTCTCATCTCTTTTCATTTAATTGACAATTGTGAAGGTATTCAATTGAATCAGTAGAAATTCAGTTACATAGCATGTTCAGGAACTATTCTGATTTACACCAGAAAACAATCTTGAATAGTTTATAGTATGTCTATTTTAAAAGCATAAACAAGGATATATTATACACTGTATTTAACAGAAAACATCAGTTCAAATTCTTATGCGGTAACATCCACAGAACTGTTTCAACTACCTGACGTTTTGTTCCTGTGATTTTTTTTTTTCTTAACTGATTCCAACTTGTTCTAGGTGGTCCCAGCCAGTTTAAACCAATTCAGAATAGTTTGAACCAGGAATTTGCACAATAGCAAATTATTATTATTTGCAAAAGAGGCTGGTGATTGTGGACCATCGTTTTCCTATGAAGAAAGTAAACTACAAGTCCATTAATCTGTCTTATTTATCACATCCACTATGGTTTCCCAGAAAAAAATAAAACACTTTCATGTGCATCTTTCTAGGCTAATGACCATAGACTTTCTGTAAAGACTGTTTTGTGAAATAAACACAACCAGCTTTGAGAAAGTGTTCATTAAGACAGGAAAATAGTCTGGAGAATGTGCGTTTCCATTTTTTTCTTTTTATCTTTTATTATTTCCTAAAAAATATATCAAAATATCTTCAGTTATCAAGTAGATTAGAAGCTGCATTAATTCTATTTTCTATCAAGAGATGCTTGTCTAGATTGGAAGGTTGTCTGGGACTTATTCTGATTTGAATTAAAGAACTAATTACATTATTAATTAAGTTTTTAGACAGAAGGATAATAGAACCATGAAATTAGACTGACATGTAATTTTCTGATGACAAATTTATCGCTAAATCTGAAGCCAAAAAATTCATTTTTATGATTTCCCACATCTGATATATACAATACATAAATCAGTATGAAAGAGCAGAGCAGCTGGAATAGAACAGGTGAAATGTAAATGCTTTATTTTAAATATCTTTTTAATACATACTTTTTAGGTCCATAAAGAAAAATGACACGCATCTGAAATAACATCTCATTTTTACTTGAGAGATGTTAATACACCTAGCCATAAATTCTGTTTTTTATCATACCTTGCATACGTATTAATTCTGAGTTTTGCACATTAAGCCTACATGTAAATTCACTTGATAACTAGTTATCAAACTTTATATGAAATCAGAGTAAGCTGATTTTCAGATGTGTTGTTTTCTTAATAATAGAATGAGTATGATTATGAAATGGTAAAGATGGTTAACTGAATCTCTGAGCAAAATCTGCCTCTAATGGGGATGAAAGAACATTGCCATTTACTGATATTGAATGTGTTAATTTGATATTGAAAACCATGTGCCATCATTCTACTGATCTCATCTCCCCAGAATTAGCAGTTTTCTGTTTAAGGCTCCAGAAGTACTCATAATATGTATATGTTTATTTGTGTGTATGTGTTATATGTGTATATATATTTATACACATGTATTTAAATACTGTGTGTATGTATAGTGATTTTAATAATTTCTCTTTGCAACACAAGAAGTACTTATGATCTCCAGGCTCTAAAATATGCATCAAAAATCCATTTGATTAGATCTTCCTTCAGAGATTTTACTTTAACTGTGATTGAATAGCCAGATACATTTTCTTCCTTTCTGTAGCAGAAGAAAAAATCTGAAGCCCTCTGCAGTTTTTTTTTCTCCTTGTGACAAGAATTTTTATATATTCCTTTTATATTCCTGAGTTGGAGCTAATAGAGCCCATTTGTTTTGTCTACCAAGTGAGTCAGCAATATAACTGCATTTCTAAGTAAGGTGATAAAGAAAAAATACAAATGTGATTCCTTTAAATATCTTATGAAACACTTGCTAACAGAGATGATTTTTGACAAATTCAAAAGAATTTGACGCCATCAGTATAAGTTTGGGGCACTTACTTGAGCCAGACTTATTAAAAAAAAAAAAGACAAAAATGCCTTTTTTTAGTGTTTTTTTTTTTTTTTTTTTTCCAGCATAGCTGTTTAGCTTTGTTACTCATATTTTCAAATCAGTAAGTGATTTACAGAGAGATCAAATCACATCTCTGAGGTAAGAAGGGAAATATGTGGGAATAGACCTCAAGTCACCTTACACCTATTACTGAATTCTTCTCTGAATATGACAGAATGTGTAGGAAGTAGGCTGGAAAAATCAGGCTGAATTCCTGTTATCCTAATTCTTTGAGGCTGTGTGGTAAACTCTGCATCTGCTGGAATTCCAATAGAAAAGATGAGTGAGCTGTAATTAAATAAATGATATATGTGGAGAGCTGCAATAATTATAGTGAGTTCTCTGGAAATGCACAAGAAGAGGAAAAGAATGCAAAATATACGTAAGCTTTCTTTCTTTTTTTAAAAACGAGGTAGGCTTATTAATTTAGAGAGCAACATAAAATAAACAGTATGCAAAACTAATTTTCTATAAACCAGCTTTTCCAGCATGCCTATAGCAATCTTCTGATTTATAAAGACAGTTTATAAAAAAAAGCTGAAATCTAATTCAGTGCTGCCCTAAGATTTTCTTCTTAACTGGACACCCCACTGCAGAAGTGACTTAAGTATTCCATAAAACAGATGTTTATGCACTTCAACTGAGATAAGTGGCCAAGCCACCCAAATACAAATCATCGCACTTGTGAGGTCAACAATGGATTTAGGCCTACTTACACAAGCTGGTTGTTAAACATACAGTATACACTCTGTAGACCATACAGGTAGTTTATTCTCATAAAGTATACTGGACATATGCAAATCTAGATCTTAATAAATCAGCTTCTGGAGCAATAGGAAATGTATTGCTGTATTTGTCTGTTTAGGCTCCAGTTTTAATCATCTGCTTTAGAGTGCCTCATCACTGTTATTCTGACAAGGCCTATTTGTTGCTTTCTGTTATATTGTTCATAAACTGGTAGTCTAGAGATGCTGAGAGCAGTAAGCTCTTCAGAGAAGAGGTTACAAATGAATAGCGCTGGATTTCAGATACAAGTGACTGCAGTGAAGGAGTGACGTGATAAAATGACTGTAGGTGCATCAATCCTGCAAGTTAAATTTGTGTTTAGAAAGGTATAAGAAATAAGTGCAACCAAGAGTTCTAATAACCTCCACTAATAGTTGTAGATGTGTTTTACATGTAGGGCAACATTGTTAGTGATTTTTATATTACAGGTTTTATCAAAGTGTGTCACACAAAATGTTCTTTGACCTCACTTGAGACTTATCTGTCTTTTGATGTTGGCAAAGTCACATCCTAGAAAGGTAGTTGAGTCAATCAAGAAACAGAAAAACATTCCAAAATTATCAAATACTCTGATAATTACCAAAACATTTAGTTTCTATATCTTATTTACTACATGCCTTCTGTAATTACACGTTCACAAAGTGAACAAATATATACAGTACAGTGAAGGATAGCTCCTAAAAGCTCTGTTTCTCAAAAATACTCTTGAGTGATCCAGTTTTGAGGAATCCAATTAATTAATGTACAACCACCAACCTTCTGTCCAGTTTTTCTGCTTTAAATGAACTGGCTTAATAATTTGTACTTCTACATGGCTTCGTGTATCTTCTCATTACCAGATCTATTGCTAAAGATTTATAAAGATCTATTGCTAATTGAGTTTTAAAGGGGCAAAGGACAATATCACAATCCCAGAAGACAGCTGAGGTATTCTTTGCTAAGCAGGTTTAAACTCCTTAGCTTGCGTGTGAAATACTGTGAAAAAATATTTGCACTGTTGCTGGAAAAAAACTACTTAAGAAAGTTTGCGTCTTCCAATGCACTTCATTACAGTAAAATATTTAGTCAAACCAGTGTAGTGATTGTTAATTCATTAACTTGTTACTGACCTGATGAGGACTAGTGACAGATTTAACATGTATTAGAAATTCTTTTGACTCTTCCTTTTTTTTTTTTTCCTTTTCCTTTCACTCTTTTAAAATTTCTTTACTACAAGACTGTAAACGGGTTTCTGCCATAGTTGAATTACTATGTAGTCAGACAATAATAAAATGAGAAACTTGACTTACACAATTTAAAATTTAATTTTAAAATATGTGTAATGTAAAGTTGTCTGACATGACTTCAAAGCTAGGAATACGGCCATTAAGTAGGGAATTAAAATGAAAATAATTTCTGTCCAGACTGAAGAAAATATTTGGGTGCCAAATAGAAGTTTTGGACAAACTTGAATAATTACAGGAAACAAATAAATAATGAAACTCAGACAAAACATTTATGGATTTGTAGTTGAAATATATTTCTGGATTAATGTGAAAGTTTTGATGTAATCTACTGAAACTGAAGGATTCATGACATTCAGATCTCCCATATTTTCTCAATATGCCTGTGTGCTTCCTTCATATTTGCATTTCACTGCTTAGGCAAAGGGTATCCTAGAGTTCTGTACTGATCTGGACATCTTGGTTCCTTACCATGGTGTCCATAAATGTTTGTTTGGCAAACTGTTCCTGTGACTTAATGCTCTAACGATTCTGTGCAATGCATAACACAGTGTGAGTAGACGCTTGCTTAAGATTAAGCTAATACTGCAGTGCCCGTAATTTGTGAACTGTTTGTTTCAAAAGGAACATAGATCTTTAAAGGTAAGACAGGATATTTACACACTGAAATACCTTTGAAAATCAGAATCTTCAGATTTTCACTGATAACCCAAGTGACTATATTTGTTAATCTCTGAAAATCTTTTGGATATTTGATTTAAAGTTCATAATCATAAGAAATTCCCAGCTGCTTGTTAGAACTGAGGTCTAGTGCTGTGTCTTAAGCCAAAGGTTAGGTTTATAAAGGCATCTGGAGAACTTTGAATTTTATTCTTGGTTAATTTATGGAATTGAGTTTCCACCTTTTGCAAGTAGACAGTTTGGAAAATATTACTAACCTATTATTTAACAAATTTACAAGGGACTAACCACCTATGTTTCTTCTAACGTATTCTAACAGACTTTTTACATGGCCTGATAGTGATAGGACAAGGGGAAATGGCTTTAAACTGAGACAGGGGAGGTTTAGGTTAGATATTAGGAGGAAGTTTTTCACTCAGAGGGTGGTGATGCAGTAGAACAGGTTGTCCAAGAAGGCTGCGGATGCCCCATCCCTGGAGGCATTCAAGGCCAGGCTGGATGTGGCTCTGGGCAGCCTGGTCTGGTGGTTGGTGACCCTGTACATAGCAGGGGGGTTGAAACTAGATGATCACTGTGGTCCTTTTCAACTCAGGCCATGCTATGATTCTATTAGAGTTTTAAATTAGGTGTTGGGGAAAATTTTTTCTCTGAGTAATGATGTTCTGGATCAGGCTGTCCAGCAAAGTTGTGGATGTCCTATTCCTGATGGTGTTCAAGGCCAGGAGCAACTTGATCTAGTATCTGATCTGCCCCAGTGGTGGGAAGGGTGGAAACTGATGATCTTTAAAGTCCATTCCAACTCAAGCCATTTTACAATTCTTTGACATTTCTGTAATGGATTCTCTTATAGCCAAAACAGAGAGCTGGGGCATTATTATTAGAGCCCTATGGCATGATAAGCAGTTCAATGAATAAAATTTACGTCTTGCAACTCTACAAAAATATGTTTTAGGAAAACACTACCAGTGCACAGAAATCAAATTAGATCCTGTATGCTTGTTTTGACTCAGATGAGTTCTTGTTTACTCTTGGCACATTGTTTTCAAGATGTTAAGCTTCAGTGCTGCTGTATTTCCAGCTTTAACTAATTTTTCATTGTTCAGATAGTTAAACCTTCAGAGCTTCAGCAGAGCTGCAACTAACAGGTATCTTGGGATGCTGTGAATCCAAATGTTGACATTTTGTAGGAAAGCTTGCTAGAGCATTTGCCAGGGAACTAAATTCTGTAGCATTTTCAAGTGTCTGACTGTTCTTAAACACCTTTGGCAGTTATGTTATTCCTTCCAAACATTTTTGGAGTTGGACTGGGATCGTGCTGCAGTGGCCAGGCAATCTGTCTACCAAATATCCATTTTTTGCTCTCCATTTGTTAACAATCAAGTACATGGGTGACTGAAAGATTTCTCAGTGCCAATTAAAGTGAAAGAGTCACCAAGCTAGAGTGGATAATGCGAATAAGGCTGTTACAGCATTTTGCACTTCACTGTATTTTTAATTTCCAAATCTCAAAATAATCAATTGGTTAACCAGAAGTCCTTTCAATTGTATATAGTTAGCCCTTTGAAAAGGCTAGAATTAGATTCTTAATTAACATGAAGTGTATGAATCTGACATCCACATCTTGTGTGGTCGCAATTGGAGCTCTACTAACCGTGAAAAAATTCACAGTCCAAGTGTGCTTACAATTAATATACTTCATACAAATTAACAATTAATTTTTTTAGAATAAGAACATATTTCTATTAATATCTAATAATTCAAACTGCTCAGAAAATAATTTGCTATGCAAAGGAATACTTGTTACCTCGAAACATGTTTTCATGCCATATAAATATTATTCTTAGTATGAAAATTTTTAATGATCAAAATTTAGAAAAGTACCCAGAACTGAAATGTGGGGTGACTGTTTTTGGATCTCTGTAAGTTAATTTAAACATTTCAATATTAAAATGAAAGGCTACAGCAAAAATCTATGCTTCCCCCCCCCAGAAGTGCTAATTAGTAATCAAACGTTCCATTTGATTCAAGTTAATGTATTATCACATATGTTTATTAATTACCTGTTTCAGTTTGAAATGTTATTTTGGAATTTTCATTGTTGCTTTGAAAAAACTCTTTCAGTATGAAAATGTGTGACTTTACCGAAGTACAGCAATAGTTATTAGGAAAATCTCAGAGAGGTTCAAGTGTAATATTTAGAAGAAATTGAAGAGTAATCCTTAAAAAGAAACAGGTATTGGAGAAAGAAAAATGAGATAAAGTAATAGCAGAAAAACGGTCTTTCTTCTATATACAGAATTTTCTTTTTATTTAAGTGACTTCAAAAAAATCTGCTTGTTTCTCACAGTCCAAGTAAATCAATACAAAGATACGTGCAGCTGTGAAGCCGATTAATTCTAGTATTAGCAGTAAAAAAAAAAGCCTAAAACAACTAAGAAAATTTTCAGTGTCAATTTTTAATTATTTTTTTTTTTTAGCTAAAACTACTTACTAATACTAATTTTCTGCAATTTTTTTTTTCATGGTCTCATATGATATCGAATATATTTCTGGCCAGAAATATATATAAGAAATATATTTCTTAACCATTATCCTGGTTCTGTACCCTTCTAGCTCCTTGTGACTTTTCCATCCCTCACAGGTAAGAATGTTGTTATTGTTTTCCCTGCAGCAACTGTCTCCTGTCTAATTTTCTGCAATTTTTTTTTTTTGGTCTCATATGATATTGAATATATTTCTGGCCAGAAATATGTATAATATATTTCTTAACCATTATCCTGGTTCTGTACCCTTCTAGCTCCTTGTGACTTTCCATCCCTCACACTAGCAGGACAGTATGAGATTGAAATATCCTTGGCTCTGTGCAGCTACTGGACAGCAATAAATGATAAACGAGTGTGTTGTTATTGTTTTTTCTCCAAAGCTAAAGCATGGCATCATACTAGATAATATAAAGGGGAAAAATTCTTTTGCTATGCAGGCTCTTGTTCACAGATGGTGAAAATGCATAGCTATTAGTGGTTTCTATACTGAAAAATACAGCTTCATAGCTGTGAGTTTATTCTATCAAACAGTGTTGTTGTTCTCTTTGTATTTATTGTAGTTTCCTTGGAGACAATACTTTTGGAGCAATGTATGCATTTTCAGTTTGCACCCATGCGCTAGGAAGCACAAAGGCATGCATTGTAACTTGTGCCTTTCTGTATTATATGTTGTTTAGTAGACTGAAAGAAAACTGACAGTCCTTTTTGTTTCATATGAACATCATATGAGCACATATATGCTATCTTATGTATTTCACATTGAGCAAAATGAAAGGCTGTAAAATAAATGACAATTAGACAGTCTATTAGACTCTTATCTATGACTATCATTCTTAAAACAAATCAATAACAGCCAAATTCCAAATGCAAGTCAGAAAGAAAAAAGGCTTCCCTTCTCATTTGTATCCTAAAATATGATACTGCATAGCAACTCACAGCAGGAAACTCAGTGAGAATTATATAAAGCACATTAATGCAAATTGTCAGAGCATAGCTCATTGCAAAAGTTGCCATGTAAAGGGAAACAAGTCCCTCTAATTAAATCTAAAACCTTTACAGCTGTGAAACTATGAATTTTTATCTACACTACCAGTAGCTGTAAAATTTAATCTAAATTGAAGTATTAGGTTTTCCTCCCCCTCTACATAAAGACTTACATGAAATTAGAACATGCTTTTTAACTTCTTCCACATGAGTATACTGCCTCTGAGATGTCAGTGTGCTCTTTCCAGCAGAAATGTTTTCTAGATTTATGCTCATTAACTAGTCTCTTTTGTCCTTCTCTTACTTTCCTTTGCTATCCATTTGATTTTTAGTGAGAGAAAAGCACAAAGTTTTTGTGTTCTTGGATCTGATTCTCCTGCCATGAAAAGCATAGGGTCTGAGTGGTGCTGACAGCTGTGTCAGCTTTGGTTCAAGGCAGTCTGGTTGGAGGTGATTCATAACAAGTGTAACTCGGTCACAGTCTCTTGTACTGCTTATATCATCAGAAGATCCCTGAAAACTTGCTACACCTCCAGACTTGTTTTTGAAACTTCATGAGACAGATTTGTAGCAGTTCAAATCAAAGTATTCATGGATTTTAGAAGATTAGGTATTCGCTTTTAAAAATAAAGATCCTAGAAGGTGTGTAGGTGGAAGGAATAGTTTTCACAATCCAAACATTGTGTGATTCCTCTCTTGCACTCATAGACTCACAGAATCATAGAATCACTTGGGTCACTAGACTAAAGGTCATCTATTCTATCTTCCGTGTAGTGAACATCGAATTTCCAATTTACCAGGTTCTTAAGGCATTTTTATCTGCATCTTGATTTACAGTTATAGTGCTCATTGTTATTACTTTTCATTTCTAACTGTTCTCAAGTCATATAGTATTTAAAGATTCTGTAAATGCTGTAACAAGGAGAAATTAAAACCACAGTCTTTTTGTCTTTAATCTGGACTTCCAATATGCATTCTTGGGCAGAATAACCCCATTACATTCTCTTAATATCAAATCTTTGTCAGTCCAGACATTAAGCATTTCTTTTTTTTCCTAGATGCAGAAACAATCACGATTTACATTCCTCCTTGGAGTAATCTTCTCTTGTAACAGGACTCAGAGTTCTGGTGGGGAAATGGAGATCTAAACCGCAAAATAAGTTAAACTTTAAAGTACTTTATGGTGATGAGGAAGAAAGATAATTATGCTCCTCTCTGCTTCAGTATCGTGAGCATGGAAGTGCCTGCTTACAGTGTTCTTGACAGATTGCGCTGTGTAGGTATGAATCTGCTGATAAAAATCCATGAGATGCCTTTTGCCTCCAATGCTTGAACCTAATTTTCTCATTCTCCATTCATTCTCCAAGAATTAGCCTTTTAGCTGAGACATAACAGTCTGGTCCATTGTAGTCCCCTGCTGGACCTCATTCAGGTATTTTGCAAGCGAAAGCTTTTCTACCAAAAGTGCAGTCAAACTAACACCAGAGCTACCACAGTGTACTAGAGAGATGCCCTGAGAATTGGGGATTTCTGGAGTGTCTTAGAATCCTCTGGTGAAGGCAGCAATTCAATTGTGTCAGTGTTATTCTCTGCTGATAGTTGTGTGAGGGGTGCTGCCTCTATTTATTAGCTGGACGCCTATAAACAAGTCAAAGTGAAGGAAAATATCACTGCAGTAGTAGAAGACCGTGGGGAGGACAAAGTACAAGGGCATCAAGGTATGAGTTTGTGATATGGCTTTGTTTGTTTCTTACTGAGGGCATAGGTTGTGTAATATCATTCTGTGTTCATTCTCAAACTGCAAATGAAGTCCTTTTATTTTCTGTAAGACTATAAAGCAAAGCTGGGAATGGACTTTTATTATGCTGATGTGTAGCACTTAGAACTCTTAATAACCCAATCCTAAGTGAAGTGTCCAAGTACTGTGAATAATAATCAAACCATAACAGCAGGAAGGACCTAATGAACAGAGTTAATATATTCCTTGTTCTAATTTTGTAAGATTAGTAAACTTGTTACGGTCCTAGTGATGAATACCTGGCACTGACATCTTCACTATTGGAGGATCTTTTGATTGCATCTTCTCAGTGTTAATTCCCTTTTTCCCAAATGACTTGCTAGCTATTAATAGCTATACCCAAGATCACGTTCTTGTGTGTCATTCCTGATTGATCTGTCGTGAAATTAGCCTGGAAGCTTCCCAAGTATTTTCATTTCCTGGTCATCAATATCTACACTTGAAACAGTACAACAAATAAATCTTTCTTCCTCAGTAAATCAAGAAAATATTAGCTTGTGTTCTATATTAGCTTGAGGTTCTTATTTGGACTATTATCCCTATAGATAGATGAATTTACATGATTCATTTTGATGCAAAACAATCGTTTAGATATATTTTATAAACACAGCAGAAATGTGTTTAAAAGCAACAAAACTGTTTTCAGAGCTCACATGTAAGGTAGTGTTTTCCATTATTTTGTTGGAGAACAGGGGCAAATGCATTGAAGATATTTATCTAATTCAGAAATGTAGTAATAGACCAGAAAATAAGATATACTGCCAGAAACCCACTTTTCTCTTGTCAATTCTTTGTGTGTGACCTGTGTCAAATCTCTTCATTTTTTCCAAAACATTCCTATCTGTAAACAGAAAATATTTTCTTTTTCTTTCAAGTTTCAGATGCTGCAGTGGGAATGTTTCATAGTAAAGCAAAGCATCAATTTTCAGCTTAAAAAATGACCCGTAGTAAGAGTATTGCAGTATTAGCTGGCATAAATTATGAACTTTGCAAATTTAGTTCATTTTTCTGCTTCCAGCAGTTTATCTTAGGAAGCACATCTTTTTAATGCTTCACAATCTCAGCATCTCAAAAGCAATTCGCATCAGATCTCACTTTGAGTGGAATGACACCAAGTTGCTCTAAAAGCCTTAGTATATAGCAGGAGAAGTAGTTGGATTTTTTAAGTCAAGAAAGATGAAGCTAAGGATTGGGATGAATCTACTTGAAACTTTTTTCTTTCTAAAAGGACAGAAGACAGGGCCAGGCTCTTGGAGAGGTGTAAGTTGAAAGGTATAAATTATTACTGGAAATAAAAATCCAAGCAGTTAATAGGGAGGAGAAAAAAAAAAAAAAAAAGAAAAAGAAATCACCACAAAAAGTGGTCAAATAAAGAACAAAACTGAAGAGAAATGTTATCTCCGTTTTTGGACACATCTGAAGCCTATCTGGAGAAACCCTATACATCCCAAACTTATTCTATGGTTAACTCTGCTTTGGACACGGGGTTGTATCAGACAAACTACAGAGCTCCCTTACAACATGTGCTGTTCTGCTTGCAGATGGAAAAAGCTGGAAATGTTGATCTGTGTATACTTATTATAACGCATTGCATATAAAATTATATAAACAATGCAATATGTATAAGGAAGTGTACCAAATAAATTTTTAAGATGAATGTCTATTTTTCACAAAGGTGCAGACATCTTTCATGTTTTTTATATTATTTTGTTGTTATTTTTTCCTTACCATCAAGTGCTTGCCTGCATATGGATCTCAATTTGCAGAATGCACAGGCAAAAACTGTAGTTGAATTTGCGTTTTATACTATCTTCCTCCATCCAGATAACATTCCTGAAGGACAACTTACGCTGGCAGATTTGAGATCTATTTGACTACTGCTCCTGCAGGCTTCTCAGGAAGCAATTTCTTCTCCCCCTCAGTTTATGGCTCAGTCTTTTAAGAAGAACCAACGTGCTTCAGACCAACAGACTCTCCAGATTCTTGAACTGTTTTCTCATGATGCTTACTTGTCTTTGAGATGGGGTAGAGTAGAATTATTTTGCCTGTGAACAATAACCTGAACAGGCTTGTGGACTTGCTTTGTGTACTGCAAAACTATATTCATCATAACTTTTCTATGAGAATCAAAGCTAATATTTCCTACTTTTAAAACAAAAGTTTAACACTTCAGTGTTTGTTCATATGGTAAGCTCTATTAACTCCGAAAAAAAAAAACCCAAAAACAATTAGTTGTCACGAATTACCACTGCTGTCACCCTAAATTCACCTGTAAATAGTTAGCCATTTCATCTTCAAAAAACCATATGTGCATCAGAAGTTCCTAGTAGGGTGCTATGTCCAATGTAGTTATTTCATTTGTCTTCACATTGACTGTCTCTTTCAAGAAATTCTTTCCTTCAGTTTTTTAGCAAGCTTCCCAATGAATTTTCTAATATTGCTTTTTTTTTGTCTCTGCTTTCCAATGTAGGAAGAAAAATAATATATATTTACTAGAAACAGTTTGGGGATAATGCTGAATCTTTAAAAACATAACTGGATTTTCATGCTTTCATCAAAAAGATAAAACTTTAATCATATTTGCAATCTTTTCCAGAAACGCAAAAACTACTTGGATTAGGAGCAAAAAACTTTTCCAAAAAGTGTTAGCTGTGTGTTGTGTATATCAGTGAACTTTGAGCTCTTATTGTTTGCTCACAAATGAATGAAGGATGTCAATACAAATAATTTGATGTATTTTATTTTAGTTCCCATGACCGAATCCTCTACCTTGATTAATTCATGACTTGAGGTGTATTGTGCATCATTACCTGGAAGCTTGTTTTGTGTGGTGATTTCTTTTACACTTCCCCAACTTAAGTATTTATGATCATAAGAAGGGTTGAAAACACGTGTTTTGGAAGGATATAAGAGCACTTAGTTTTTTTCCATTTTATGACAAAAACCAAACAATCACTGCACAATGGCAGTGGTTTCTTATTCATACTATAAACAATTACTGGTTTTATAACTTTTCAACAAATTATAATGTCATGAGAAGGGATTTCAAAAAGCAATTACACTTCAGCTCATGGAAATGTTACTTCCCAAATGAAAATTCACATAGGTGTCAAAATAAATTCTAATGCTAAGGTTCCTAAACTAACATTAGCTAGAGCTGGCTAACGTTGCTGATACCTATGAATGCAAATCAGCACTGCCAGGAATTAGTATACCTATGTTTATATAAAGCAGTTCCAGATAAAACATATATCACAAGGTCAAGTACTGTTTCTGGAGCAGATTCTTGGTATCAGTCCAGTGGTAGCAGTGACTACAATAGAAATAACTATATTAGTAATGTTCAGATGTAGAAAGTTCTCTGCCCCTTTAGTAGCTTTATTGTTTGTGCTAAGATATTAGATTATATCCAACATGTAAAATGGATTTCACACCTGACATTTAGCAGAACAGCTTCTAGAAACTTAACCCACAAAAGGGCAAACCTTGGTTCACTGGTAGAAGTGATACAGCTGCCATTTCTGACACAGGCCTGAGAGAGTAAAGAATATTACACAGTGTGATGAGTTTTATGAAATTGTGAGTTGCATTCATTTTTTCAAATTAGGTAGAGAACATAACTTCAACTGATCAGCTTTTTCCATATACACACACATCCATAGACCAATTGATGTTATTTAGCTATGTATTTAGGCTATTTTAAAGCCTGTTTGGGAGAGTCTTAGAAATTACATAGGGGCTGGGATGATTCCTGTACAGAATGCCAATCACTCACATCAGTGAAGGTTTATTTCAAAATCCTGGGTGCAGTGAAATATTACTGCCTGATGATGAAATGGGCTGTAGAATCTGTGGGTTTATATGCAAAGTATTCTTTTGATTAAAAAAAAAAAAAAAAAAGATGTTAGAGAACAAATTAATGTTATTTTTTCTCTTGATTAACTGCTTAATATTCCTAATGTGCTCAAGGTACTGGAAACACTTGGAGGGTAAACAAAGATAGAACTGGGGACCTTGAAGTGAAAGCCGGTGAGGACAGATCTTAATTAAATTTAAATTAAAAAGAGGAAATTAAAGTATCTATCACATTAAAAAAAAAAAAAAAAGTCCAACCATGTTCAACACCTAAAAGAACCCAGCCAAACAACAAACAAAAAACCTCAATTGAAAACTAATACTTCAATCTTAAGCAATCTATAGATAACTTATTGTTACAGCTGAAGGAATTTTCATGATCATCTAATGTTAAAAATCATTTGGTTCTTATGCTGCTAAGGAATCAGTATTCATATAAACATATAGCACAAAATTTAAGGCAATATAAAAAGTGGAATCCTGATGAGACTGTAACTTTGCCAAGGAAAACTGTCCATGTAGTGAAGGCAAACTTTAAACGTAAGTGCTTTTACCATGTTTGAAATCCAGCCATTTGATAGTGATACTATGTTATGTATTGCTTATAGCATTTAATATGTGTGAACAGTGGATCCATCTGCTGCATCTGAGTTCACTGGAAGTTACTTTAGAAGGTGGCTGACAAAGGGGGAAGAATAAGAGGTCCATAAACTGATGTGCACTTACAGTTACAAATATGGTAAAAATACTTAATGTATTGTATTTAATTTCATATATTTTCAATCTTTTCCGTTAACAGAAGTGCTTTAGAGGCTTGACAATAAACTCTGCCCATCCCATTTTGGTTGCAGTACTCTTACTGATAGCTCTGACCAATTCTCAGGGAGCAAGTATACCTCAGACCTGCCAGTTGTTTCCAGCTTGCCACATTCCTCGTCTGATTCTGTTCATTGTTGTCAGCTATCATCAAATTTGTAAGTGATTGACCAGTTGTTTCTATTCAGCTTTTAGCTCCTGGTTTCAGATGACTTCACTGAAAGTTTTAATAATCACATCTACATTTCCATCTCTCATTAGCATCTTATAGGTGTAGCTTTCCATAACGGAATAAATAAATATAAAAAATAACTTTTATTTATCTCTTGGCAATTTCAGAATTGCCTCAGGCTGTTATTCTCTCATAGCTGTTAAATTTTTCATTTTCATAAAAGGATCTTTGATCTCAAAGATTTTGGTCATTATCACATTATTTAGTGACACCAGTGTGGATATGTAGTGGAAATGCTAAGTCACAGCCTGAACCAGCTATTGAGCACCTGGTGGGAAGGCAGAGCCAACCCAGGGGAGCTCACATGCATGCAATGCACCTGAGTGACTAGAAGGCATGGAGCCAGGATCCACCCCTCTCCAGACCTCATTTAAAGGTTGGAAGTGGAGGTAAGGGCATCTCTTATTGGAGATCCTTGCCTATCTGAGGTCTTCTAAAGGTAAGCAGCTCTTTTCCTTTATTGCTGTATCCATGGCTGCTGCATTTGGGCTCGTTCTCATTAGCTGTAGTCAAAGACTTTGCTACCCCACTATTGTTGTGGTACTTTCCATCCCATTATAGCTCTACAGGGTACTTCTAGATAAGTTATCTGAGGTATTCATCATAATGATAATATTCATCTAAAGGGACTAAATCTTATACAGGCAGTCTTGGGAGTCAAAGTGACAGGTTGGGATATTTTTTCTTCGTTTTCATCCCCTGCTGTGTTATGTTCTTTTGTCTGCTTATTGCTACTTAACATTTGAACTATTCAGCAAAACAAAAATATACAACTGCCAAGCCTCGTTGTGCAATTCTCTGGAAAGAAGGACTGGGATGTCCCTAAAAAGAATGTTGGATGACTTACCCTGAATGCAGAACGGCATAATGAAAACTTCAGACTTCAGTTGCTGCAAGGCAGAAAAGGAATATTTCTTGTAGGTTTGTGCTTGAGGGCTAAGGTTTTTTTTGTTTGGTTTTCTTTTTTGAGTTTTATTAAAATTTTGAGGGGAAATTATACTCAATTTCAGTCCAGATCTAATTAAGTACTTCACAAAATTTATCCTGATGTTTCTGTAGTTTAAAAAATAGCGATGATTTTCTGACAGGAAAATCCTTTTCTTTACAAGTTACCCTGATATTTGTTTATATATGTGTACTCAGGAACTCCTCAACCAGAGAATTCAGTGCCTATAACAGATGAGAACCTTAAGCAATACTTCTGTATAGAGTGCTTAAATGATGGCTTTGCACTTAGGTTAGTTGGAGAAGTAATCTAACTTTTACAGGGGTAATGCTGGACTACATCTAGTTGTTTGTTTCCCTTGTGTTATTGGAACAGCTCAATGTTTTAATATGGCATTTTTATTTAAAAAAGAGGAATACAAGAAGGAAATTGTGCTTCCGGCTGACTGCAACATTTGCATTCAGGAGGAAAATAATGACATTTGTTATGGGGGGGATTTACTCCACGAACTTTACACAAACCAGTGGAGTAAAGGTGGGCTTTAAAGGGCTCCAACTAGACAAAATTGAAACCTTCGTAATGTTGGGTGAACTGTGTGGGTTTTTTGTTTGTTTGTTTGTTTTTAATTTGTTTTTGTTTGTTTTTGTTTTAATTCGTGATCAATATAAAGTAAGAATTTTATTCTATAAAACATACCAAGACCTTTTCTGGTCACACTTTCACTGTAATATAGATATGTAAGAATAGTCAACATCAGAATTTTTATTTCTTTCTGAGGAGTGACTTCTGAGCAGCTGGAAAATGAAGACAGAAAGAGAGTAGATAGAAGATCACATTAAAATCCTACAGGCCAGAATTTTAACCAGAGTAAATCAGATGAACTCTCTTGGGTTAGATGGAGTCCTGCTTTTTGCAAACAATCAGAAATTCTTCCCCTTTTCTGCACTCTGAAATTCTGGTAACATTCAAGTGAGTGAAAGTTATATTTCCACTGACTATTGTACAAAGCTTAAGCAACAAAACTTCCATTATAGTTAATACACTTTTCTGTCAACATTTTGAAAGCATACAAAAATATTCTTAATTCTTTAAAGGGAATGCTTACTGGTGGTGATTTTCTTGCTGAAAATTGGGATGCAGTTGTTGATGGTAGTCAAATATTGTATTGAATGTCACCCGCTATTTGAAGAATAAACCAGATAATTTGCTCTCTCTTTGTTTTGCTGACAAACCACAAATATTTAGCATTATTGTGTGATAATACAAGAATGTCGGACAAAGCAAAATTCTCTTCAGAGCTTGATTTGACCAAAAGGCATTGACAAGATGCAGTGTAGCACAACAGAGGGAGCTCTCAGTGTAGGATAGCTGCTTTTTCACCCTGTAGTGTCCTTGTCTGTTTTCCAGCCTGCATAGACACATTAGCCTGACTGTCTGCTGCATTGCCTTATGTTTGAAGTCATCTTGGTGGAAATCTAAACCTGCAGTAATGTAATGAGTAATCAGGCCCAGAATCAGCTAAGAGCCCTTGTGTGACACAACATCACATGAGTCTTGATAGTGTTGACTTCTCTATATCTAATTTTGCCAAAATTTGCAGCTGCTTCTGTACTGTTCAGTCTTAATAGGCTTTAGAGATAATATACTTTGTGGAAGAATGTACTGAACAGCAAAGTACCTTGCTGAAGCATCAATGAGTTTTGAATTCTTACACCTGTGCAACTTGGCCAATTACTCAGTTGGATGGCATCATAGAGGTGCTTATTACTCTCTTTCTCAAGGTTGAACAACTTTCTGATTATCCTAGCAAAATTAGGAGTGGATTCATCTGTCAAGGATCCTCATTAGTGCCTTTTTTTCTTCTAAATCTGATCTTCGGTACACCAAGATATTTATGATCAAGTGATTTCAATTGAGTAGTTGTACTACAGAGAAAGATGATATGGTATAGATTTACTGTTTGCCAATGGCATACTTAACTAATAAAATACAGAGTTTTCATAATAATGTCAGATGTCATCCATTTTTAAAGGGGAAAAAAAACCACAAGAACTTTGATAGAGGGATGTCTATGGAGAAAGTACTCATATTTTTTCTTGAAGTATAATTTCTTCTTCCTTTATGATAAAGTACAGCTTAATTTCTACAAGGTGTGGGTGAGAAACTTGGCTAGAAAATATTTGTGCGATTTTCATATGTTTCCTGGAGTTCTGATTTCATAGGAGTGAGTTCTATTGCAGAGTGTTGTGCAGTCATTTTGAAAAACTCTGGGCAGTCTGGGAAAAGTATTGATGAGATGAACTCCATCTCAACATTATGAGCCAGACTGATGGTCTGTGTTTGAATAATAAATTAACAAAGAAATTGTATTTTGTTTCTGATTACTTGTTCCCCCTGCATACAGTAAACACAAGGAGTAATTGGAGGAAGAAATCATCTAAAAAAATGCAAATTATGAAAGCATCTGCTAAACCATTTGATTTGTAGCTATAAGAAACTTCTGTACTAAAAAGGAGATGTGCCAGCTCTGTCAACATTACATCAATTATATAGAGTAGGGTAAGCAAAATTTCATGAGTTCTCATCTTATGTACTGTGTGCATATGAATGACATGTAGTAGTACTTCAAAACCAACTTCTTAGCATCGTTAAGCATAACTGAACAGAAGTCGCTATCATAAGTAAATACTCTTCAGCATAAAAAGGGCAGTAAAATGTATTTCTTTACTGTCTCCATACACTTTTTAAAGTGATGTTATTTAAGTGGGTTTCTGCAGATCAAGCAAGAAAATATTTTCTTTGATGGAAGTGTGAACTACCCCTACTACTGAAGGTCATCTAAAGGCTACTCAATGACTTTGTTGGGCTTGGATTCAGCTCTTAATGTACTGTGTCAGGCATCTTAAGGGAATATTTATGTGGGTAATAACTTCTCCCAACCCTACATTCTCTTTGAAAGTCATAGCAGATCAAAACTTTAAGACTTCAAAGAATCCCTCTTCTGGCTTGCTTTTGCGGCTTCCTATTTTGCCTGGTTTTCCATTATTGAAAATTTCTCTCCAGTCTCCATTCACATTGATCTAGGCTGCTGTTGAAGGAGTGACTGATAAGCTCGTAACAGCAGATTGCAAAACCAACAAGAGAAAAAGACAGTAAGTCAGCATGAAACTTTCTGGAGGCCAGCACTACTGAGGCACAAGCTGTTGAAGTATAGCATTGAAAAGAAGTCAGGAGTGCAGTGGATGATAATGTGGGGCACAGTCCTTATTTCTTTTAAGCACAGTCTCTGAAGAGAATAGAAATATTGAGGGAACTGGTTATGAAAACTATTAAACAAGTTTGCATGGAATTCTCCCAGGTAAATTTGGTTTTACAAGCCCAGTGACATTTTTGTTTCAACCCTTCCAAGTATTTGTTGCATTTGACTATAAAGGATTCAGCACGTAACTGCTGGATTGGCTTGAATGAGTCTATAGCTACATCTATTTGAAACTCACCACAGTATGACAGGTTTACGTATGCACTGCAGAATCCTTAAAAACTCATCTCTCCTGGTCTACAGAACTTAAAATCTTTGCAGTATTTATGCAGCATAGCGACAATGCAATTTGTATGCTTGCAGCAAGGGAAAGAACATGGCTGCCCACATAGTCTCATGGAACAGCCCCTCACAGAACCCTTTCACTCAGTTGTCTGATCAGTCACACTTCAGAACCATTGACTATGAGCATTTGTCAAATTAAACTCCTGGTCATATTGTAGAGGTCACATCTTTTGCTGGAAAGTTCTCCTTTCTGCAGCTCTGTGCATTTCATTTCTTTCAGCTTTTTGTATTTTATTGTTTTCTTTCTAACCAAAAAGAAACCTGTAATTCTGACCCTATAAGAGTAAGTCTATATAGACTCTGGCTGATCTCTCTAAGAAGATAAAAGAATATTTTCTTAGAGATCACCCCCAACAAAAAGCAAACTACATATTAATAAAAATTATCTTCTTGAAATACAAAGTTATTTATATGAACGTAAATACATAAGGTAAGAAAAAGATTGTAGATAAGTTGAATTATCGTGTCTGTTGTGTGATGATTAAATATCAAATCTGTATAAGAGTAGCTACCTACATAACTTTGTGTATTCATTTTCATATACTGCTATAGGACAGAGCAACATACCATTTTAGTAACTGACAAGTTATTACCAACTTGTCTTCATCTCTGCTGATTTAAAAAACAACAACAACAACAAAAAAACCCATAAAATAACCAACCGTATTTTCATGCACGTCACTTTGCTATATTAATTGTCCAAAATACATATTTAAAGGAAGAGATTTCAAGGCTAATTTCTTTCTGACACAAAAATTGATGGTTGTCACAGAATCACAAAAATCACAGAAACACCAAGATTGGAAAAGACCTACAAGATCATCCAGTCCAACCATCCACCTATCACCAACAGTTCTCACTAAACCATATCCCTTGATACAAAATCCAAACGTTCCTTGAACACCTCTAGGGTCGGTGACTCTACCACCTCCCTGGGCAGCCCATTCCACTGCCTGACCACTCTTTCAGAGAAGTAGTATTTCCTAACGTCCAGCCTGAATCTCCCCTGGCACAGCTTGAAGCCGTTCCCTCTAGTCCTATCACCAGTCACATGAGAGAAGAGGCCGACCCCCAGCTCACTACAACCTCCCTTCAGATAATTATAGAGAGCAGTAAGGTCTCCCCTGAGCCTCCTCTTCTCCAGCCTGAACAATCCCAGCTCCTTCAGCCGCTCCTCATAAGGCCTGTGCTCCAGACCCCTCACCAGCTTTGTTGCCCTTCTTTGAATCTGCTCCAGGGCTTCAATGTCTTTCTTGCAGTGAAGGGCCCAAAACTGGACACAGTACTCAAGGTGCGGACTCACCAGAGTGAAGTACAGGGGGGCAATCACTTGCCTGTTCCTGCTGGCAGCACTGTTTCTGACGCAAATTAGAAACAATTAAGAAAAATGTAGTTTTACAGAAAAGAAAATTTTGCTGCCTGCAGCTATAATCAATTTGATTTGCAGTTTTAAACTATTTAGCTTAAATTTCTATACTTTGTCACTATATATAGTATATTTTGAGACAAAATGGAAGTATTGGAGAACATGACTTGATATTTTATATACTTTGTGAATTACTTATAAGTCATGACATGATTTTGCATGTAATAAAGTGGTACAGAAGTAGAAAGTAAATTTTGCCATTGCTTCTGATTTCTGCCAGCATCAAAGGTAAGTGTATAGCTTGATCTTCCTTAATTTTGGAGATCTCTTTCCTCATTACATAGTCTATTAAATTTCCAAATTTATATGTTTGGAATGAAAATCCTCAGAGCTGTCACAAATTTCTCTTTTTTCAGTTTTGATATTTTTTCAAAAATTTCCCTTCTTTCTTGGCATGCACTCTTTTTGAATTTTGAATCTGGGGAAAAAAGAGGAAACAAAAGGAGCCAAGATTTTTTTGAAAAGATCATATTACTCCCTAACAATAAAGAAAAAGGCTGCTATATCTTATCAGACCTGTAAAATATGCCACAGAAGAAGGTACCTTTTTAGTGAGGATGAAAGTCTATAGTTTAAATGTAAACAAACAACCTTAGGCAAACCCTCAATGAAACTTGTTTCCTGTATAAGCAGTCTAAACCTCTGTGCTTTAAGATTGGAGGACTGAAAAATGTTACACGGTATTTATGACATCTAAGAAAGACTTTCATTTTGAAGGTGAATATCTAGTTGCTATTTGAACATGAAATTATTTAATATTGCAAAAAATGTTTGCCTATTAGGTGTTTTCTGCCTAATGGAATTTTTTTATACATTATTTTTGCTGAATATTTTGCTATCAGTAATTGTCTGATATCGTGAGTACTGAGATGATGTAGGTAAAATGTAGCAAGTTTACTGATAATCCTCAGTTTCTTTCTAAAATAAGCTGTTTGAAGTTTAAAAATATGGAGATTAGTTGGAAAATTACTAATTATCTGGCAAGTCTTAGGCAATATCTTACCAAAATGATAAAGACAGGCTTTACTTTGCCACTGGTTGATAAGAAGAAAAGACAATTGTTTCTTTGAAGTCTTCTTTTTCGAAAGTCTTTAAGTGAGATTTCAGTTTTTTTTTTTTAAAGAACTATTTTTAGAGCATAAGACTTTAATAAAACTGGAGCATGAGCTATTTTGAAACTTAATTTCCACTTCCTATTTTTAACCCTGATTGATATAAATGTCATAGAAAATCATACCAAAAAGAAGAGAAACTCTGGGTTTAAAAATAGCACAAGAATTTTCTCTTAAGTTCCATACCAATGATAAATGTGCTGTATTGGCAGCTGCATACTCAAGACCTGATGATGCTAACAATACCACTTCAAATGCACTTTGCCAGCTAAAAGAGTTGACAACCAATAACTAATTCCAATAAATTCCATAGGGACATGCTTAGGCTCATAGATAAAACTCTCATCACCATTCCTTCGAAAAGCAGATTCCTGAACTGGTTCCAAATGGCAGTGAATGAAAGCATCTCTGTACTTTATGCCACTAGTCTCCAGCAATGTTGTGAGTCGGCCTGGCAGCCAAAAACCTACACACCCACTTGCTCATATTTCCCTATCAGTAGAACAAGGAGAAAAAGTAGCAAGATGCAAGAAAACATATGTTTTAAAGTAGATAAATGAGGTCACTTACAGATTACTGTCATGGGCAAATCAGCTGATCCTTTGTGGGTCTTCCACAGGCTGCAGTCCCTTCCAGTCTCTCTCTTGAAAGGCTTTAAGGGTGGATATGACAGGAATACAGTCAGTCACAACTTTCTGCTTCCATTTGCTGGATGGCAGACAAAAAAATGTGTGTCCTGCTAACCCTGTTTCCATGTATGGCTTCCAGTGAGGCTTGCTGTTTTCCACCAGCTTGTGGGATGTGACCTTAATTATAAGTGAGGCATACAAAGGGAGGCTGAGAGAGCTGGAACCGTACAGCCTCAAAAAGAAAATGGTCAGATAAGATCTTACCAAAATGTATAGATTCTTGATGGAGGACTGAAGAAGATGGTGATAGACTCTTCAGTGGTGTCCAGTGGTAAGATGACAGGCAATGGACACAAAAAGCAATGCCTTAAGTGTTAGAAAACAGTTTTTACTGTGAAGAGATTATCTATCTATTGCTTACTTTATTCCTACTGCTGTTTTGGTTACACATGATACCCATTCCTACCTATGAACAGACTAAGCTTAAAATAAAATCAAACACATCTGTGGACTATTCAAGATCACAGTGATATTTAGGGTGACAATTTTGTCCTTTTACTCATCATATCACAATAAAGTAAAAGAAATGGAGTCTGTTGCCTGCATCTGCAAAGTTTTATGAGCTGCAGTATGTAAGCATAAAGGTGTTAGCACGTGACAAGTTTGAACATTTGATTTAAAATTTGTACTATGAAGACTAATAAAATGGAGCAATATTGACTTAATAAGTTTGTTCTTTTATGAATCAAGTCAAATGGAGCACAGAATATTTTTATTCTCACTAGCTAAATGTATCTAGTTATGTAATGGCCAGAGTATTGCAGTGGGAACACTAATGACAGTAAACAGACAGGATACTCTATTCCAAATCAAATGGGCTCAGAGATTACTCATTTTCTTTTAGAATAACAAATGGACTTGTCAAGAGTAAACAGAAGGAAACCATAAAAATGAAACACCTGTTATTTCTTTTTCACAGATGTGGATGCATATGGGCAGAGATACATAAATATAAAATGCTTGAAATATTATCCAGAAAATTAATCACTCTGTGGTCTCATAGCATCAAACAGAGCTAATAACAAAAACAAGGGAGCTCTGAAATCTTTATCCACGCAGTACCAATGAATCTTCTGACAGTACTACATTCATGTTATTGTTTTCCCAAGGATTTTTATGAAATATTTGTCTTTAAGCTTCAAATTGTCATATGACATAGCAAGTCATTAACATTGATAGTTTGATTGTTCAGTACACTGAACAACAGCATCAGATATGTCCTTCATCTGTTGTGGTTTAATCTTGCCAGTAGTTAAGCACCACACAGTTTTTTGCTCACTCTCCATGCACCCAGTGGGATGAGGGAGAGAATTGGGGGGGTGGAAAAAAGCAAAGTAGAACTCATGGACTGAGATAAAAAATATTTACTAAGACAAAAGGAAAAAGAAGAAAAAAAGGATAATAGTTATGATAATTATATTTATATAAATCTAGTGTTGTACATGCAATTGCTCACCACCCACTGACTGAAGTCCAGCCAGTCCCCAGGCAGTGGCAGCCCCCCCTGGCTACCTCCCCAATGTTTTTAAGTTTTTTTCACATTATGGTACTTGGCATGGAAGATCCCTTTGGCCAATTTAGGTCAACTGTTCCTGTTCTGTCCCCTCCTAAAAACTTATGTACTCCAAGCACTGTTGCTGGCAGGTCAGTACAAGAGGCTGAAATATCTTTGGTTCTCTACAGCACTGCTCAGCAAGAACCATAATGTTGTTGTGCTATCAACATTTTCTCCTAAAGACATATTTAATATATTAAATATACTTAAGATATCGAATACTTAAGATGTTAAAATTTGGACTTTTCTTTTGAACTTACTACCAGTCAGATCTAGATAAACTGTGATAATATTTAGGGAGTTTTCAGTGCCAACTGAAATATTTAGGTGTAGTTTTGTTCATAGTCAACCAGTAACTATTGCAAAGATAACAGCATTTTATATACAAAATTATGATTAATTAAATAGACCAAAATATAGAGACTGTGAATTTAACTCTTCTTTCAGTCTTCCATACAGTATACATCCTGACACTTTTCCATATCCACAGTTGATATTCTCATGCTGCAAAATATAGTGGAATTTTGTCTATAAGGAGTTTGTGATAAAGTGGGAATCAGCCTCTTCTCCCACGTAACTAGTGGTAGAACAAGAGGGAATGGCCTCAAGTTGTGCCAGGGAAGGTTTAGGTTGGATTTTAGGAACAACTTTATCTATGAATGAGCATTCAGGTAGTGGAATGGGCTACCCAGGGAGATGGTGAAGTCACCAACCCTGTAGGTGTTCAAGAAATGTTTATACATTGTACTAAGGGACATGGTTTAGTGGGGAAATATTGGTGGTGGGTGGATGGTTGGACCAGATGATCTTGGAGTTCTTTTCCAACCTTGGTGATTCTACGATTCTATGAAATTTTATCCTATATCTTATTTACCATTTATAAAACAGATGTGTAAGTACTTCTGTTCCCTATCTCTCCTTTGGTTTTATTTCTTAATAGGTAAATGCGCAGCATTCACCGTGACCCCTGTTTCTGCTAGGATAAATCGTTAAAATAAAAAAAGTCTTGATAAGATCCTTCTTCATAGGTGAAAGAAGTGTGATAGTGCCTCATAAAACATTTCTTCTTTTGCACAGAAGTCTTTTACGACTGTAACTATTACTATTCCTGAAAGATTGCAGAAAGTTAATGTGATAAAATATGATTTCCATGTAGGTCATATTCATTAGTAAATATTCAATTATAAGGTACGATACATCACACGTGTAATTTTGAAAGTATCACTGTGTCCAAGTCATAATTTTCCCATTCTCTGTACTTATGAGAAGTGGCTACTTCCAAACATACTGCAACACTTGAAAAGAGTGAGTGTGATATTCTTTGAAATGGTAAATGAGACAAAGAAACAAAAAACAAGAGGGATTGGAGAAAGTATGAAAGTTACCTAAATGATGAGGAGAGAACCGAATGATGAAGAGGTAAATAAATCTCAGCATAACAGAGTGCTAAATGGGATAATCCTAGTGTGTTTGGGGACATTATTCAGGAATTCTCTAGGCAATTTCCTAGACCTATACCCTTACTCTCTATAACTCATGCAAAATGGAGTCAAGAGACTGGAAATCGGTATTTCTATCCATGAGGGTTTTCTCTCTGTTTTCTTTCTTCAGCTCTTGTGCCATTCCATATCATCCCCCATGAGGTGGGAAAGGTAGTATAGCCATAACAGAAGGCTGTGAGTGTATACTGTGCTATGCAGTGAGAGTGCTGCCCAGTTATAGGAATGCATACGGGTTGACTGACCTCATTCCCCTAGTGTTTATCATGCACTGTCTCTGTTGTTGAAGATAAGAGGTTATTTGCTGGATGTGCTTTCCACTGAGCTCTTTTTCTGACAGAAAATTACAGCAGTGCTTTCAGAGCTGTCTGACAGAAGATTACTCTTTTCTCTCTCTGTGTCTTGTTTCCCAAGAGTTCCCATGGGTCTCATTTGTGCTTGAAAACAAAGGTCTCTCTGCAAAAGTGTTTGCGGCGACTAAGATGAAGAGTGAAAGTAGATGGATAAACTTGGAAAGCATGCAGGTGTAGCTCATACTTTGAGTATTTGCTGACTTGCTTGTCTGTATGACCCAGTAAAGTGCTGGAAGCTAAGGTCCTGAAGTTGAATACACATCACTCATGCCTCTCACTGTGCAAACTGGCTTCTAAGAAGCGTGCTTTGGAGCAGATGATGAATCATTATTAAACATGGTTATATGCTTAGATATCTAGTTTCATTCAAATAAATCGTCTTTTCAGAAGCTTGAAGAAGCCTTTGAATTCTTGAGTGATTCTTACTCTGGCTGTTTATTTCTTCTAGGTTGGTCACTTAACTCAATCATAAATATTATTTACTCCCCTAAATTACCTTGCAAAGAATAAACTACACTCAGGCCTGTAATAATTCAGTAGTAAATCATTTATTGCTCTTCTGTGTCTGTGGAAGCTGCTTCGTTAATTCAGTAGACTTAACTGACAGCACATGTCAAGAGCCTGATAGATTAAGATTATAGCAAGAGTAAAGGTTTAGCTAAAACTTAAGCTTAACTGGGTGTGCTGATGCTGTTTCACCTAGATATTTTACCTATGATATTTTTTGTACAACTTACAATTTCCGAGAACAAAATGGAATTTGAAAAGCAAAACAATACCAGATTGCTGAGCAGAAACACTCATTTGTTGTCTGGAATGTTTCTGCATTTCAGAAAGTTGGTAAGCAAGTTCAGCTGTAAAGGATATTGCTACCTCAATTTCAAAGCAACTGCTAGATGCAGGTCCGGCAGGTCTTAGGTCAAATAGAATGGAATAAAATACTCCGAGCCATAGCAAAATAACCAAGCATGTTTTAGGGAACATACAGAATGTTTAATGCGTGAAGAAGTCAGAGTCCTTAGGGTGTAAATAAGCATTATGGACTGATTAGCCTCACCTGCATCCTCCAGCCACACCTGTGTCATCAGGAGCACTATTTAAGCTTGACTAGAAAAACTTCCCGTGGGTATGTCAATCTGATCTCTACACAGTTATGGATTTTACTGCTCTTGATCATCTTGGTCTGACTTCCTAGAGTCAGCTGATGCTTGAGAGTGCTGTATTTGGAATCTTTCTCAGCTTCTAGCCCTTTTGGGACACTGGAAAAAGGAAACAAAACAAAAGCCAGCTAATCAAGAAACAAAAGCTATAAGAGGTGAGGTTTTTGAAGCTACTTTAATAGAATATGAATATCTCATTAACTAAAAGGGTTATGTGGAGAAAGAAGTATTAATCTAGGCTTTAAAGTGAAATTATTTTTTTACTTTTAGAGAGTTGTCTGGTTCTCTCCTTATATAGCAATGTAATAACACTAATTCAAGTATGTTGGTGTTCTCTGGAAACCTGTAGTAGCCCTGAAATGATTGTAGCAAACAACTCAAAGAGGCAAAGTTGTTATGTGTCAAGGTGACTCCTATCTTCTTGGCTATGTATAGTCTTACTAACCAACAGTTAGTTGTTCAACAATATTGTTCAGGGTTTTTGCTTATAGCTAGACGTTTAGTGTTTTTGATAGCCTTTGGGAAGTGTATTGCGCTCTCAGTATTATTAACTCAGTATTCATGAAGAAAACTTTGTTAGTGTGCTTGGCCTTCCTAATCAAATACATCAGATTGCTGCTGTTATGACAGCTGCTTTTGAAGTGAAAGAAAGCACTTAATATTTTAGCATAATGGTGATTGTACTCATTATTAGAAGAAAACTCATGTGCCTCCTACAAACAGTTTATAGACAATGGTTAGTATTTGTTAGCTGTGTTTAGCAATTCTTTATAAGTAGTTATAACTATTTTGCATGCCTCCATTCAGAGCTTGTGCTAAGATGACGATCCTTGAAACTTTCATATTATGCTCTTAAGGCACAGAAGTTATAGACCAGAATGGGAAGTTAAGCACTTAAAAGACCATTCAATATAAAGAGTAGTGCACGTTATTCAAGTAGATTATGAAGTACAGATTTCTACAAACTCTTGGGAATACCAGCAGCACAGTAATGCTAACGGGTGTTACTGGAACTTAGAGAGTTATAGATGGATATACAACTGTGCACACTTCTGTGTTACAATTTTAGATCACCCAGATTTCAGATTGCTTTGTGTTTAATTCCTGCTTTGTATCTGAAAATTTCTCTAATGTTTTCAAGAGCCTGAAGCTAAAATCTTAACACTAGTTGTGTATAAAATTATCAATGTGACCCTATCTTTTGCTCACTTTCTTGATCCTCCCTGCCCACTCTTGCAGTTCTCTAGTAGTTCTTTGGTAACCATTTGAGTACTCTGACTATATGCTGCTCTAAGGCATGATGCATTCTCAGACTCCCTCAGTTGGTGCACAGGTCCATGTGTTTTAGTCCCTGTGAGCCCAGGCATTTTGAAGTATCAACTGTAAGTCACGTGGTATCAGGTTCCTCACATGAAAGGACATCACTTACTGGGTGGAATGTAGCTTTGCTGCTTACCCATGCAGAAGTTAGAGGTGACATTTACTGGGGGTGTCACTAATCTGCTTGGAGGATTAGTGTTGTAGAACATCTTCACTCTTCTCTGGGCAAAGGTTTTCTGAATCACTCTACCTAAGTCCAGAACTTGGTACAGTATGAAGAGAGACTCGTGTGAGTTAGTACAGAAGATAATAACTCTACTGATATTGTCAGGGAGTCAAGTAGGCTAATAATTTGAAGATGGAGCTAGGGACTTGTAAAGATTTGTCTAGGGCTGTTTGAATTCTGACCTGAAATATCATAAGTTATTAGCTATGCTTGTGCAACTCTAGTTATGCTTGACTGCAAAAAGTTACTTTAACTGTAATACAGACATATGAGAAGGTGTCATATGACAAAAGATTATTCTCACACTTTAAATTAAAAGGAAGAATGACCTTGTGTGACATAAATGGCTCTTTTTAAAGCAGTGTCAGTAACCTTTGGATTGGAAAACTTGCTTTCCAGCTGTTGCTTTTTGGTGTTCCTGAATTCAACGCTATTCAGCAATTTAATTCACCACGTTGGTCTCCTGCTAGACTTAGTCAACAGGGCTACCAAATAGATATGGAAAAATGCATGGGATTCTACATGCCATGTATTTTTTCCATATATGTGGGATTCTAAGTGAGCTTAGAATCCCAGAAAACCCAGAGCTTCAAATATTTCCTAATAATGCATTCTCTAGAGTCAAAGTACACACTTTGTACAAGACCTCATAACTGTGTTCTTAGCTCTTGTCTATCCTGTTTATCTTTGCAAAAACATGTTTTCCTATTAAGGAAAATAAAATGTAAATATTAATATTAGATCAGAAGCACAGAAGAAATGATAATCTAAGGCATCACCTCCACTGCTTTTTCCTGTTTGTATATAGCTGTTTCTCTGAGGATTCAATTGGGCTAAGTATTATTACATTCTGAATTTCAATGTAGATCTTTATTCAACATGCCTCAGACACGAAAGTTTGGAGTAGAGATTTAAGGAGTCACTGTTCCAATTGGAATCACTTTCAGATGGAGCATCAGGAGTAACTTAATGTTTCATAATTCAATTTTTTTTTCTAAATTGGCAATAGATTCACTGTAGCAGGTTGAAAAGACCTGGATTTCTTCCTCTGTCTGTTGCATGAAGTTATCAGATTGCTTTGCAAAAGTTTCTATACCTTTTTCATAAGGGATAGGGGATATTAGTGCAAAGAAGGTTCTGTGAATATCTAAAAATGAGACTTGCATATCACTCAAAGTTTTTCATAAAACTCTGAATTACCAAATAAAAATATTTTTTTTCATCATTTCCTACTATATTTGAAAGGTTCAGAACAGTTGGTTTTCAATGACTGTTTTGAGAGTGTGTCAAATATAGGATCTTAAAGATGATTTGGAGCCTGAGAGACCTAAAAAATATCTTATTAGTCTTATGGTGAAACCAAGGGTGTGAATTCAGTGTGAGTGAAACATGATCGCTTTGATTTGTGGGATGTCATGAAGTAGAACATACTGTACACCAGAACAATTTAAAGAGGCGTTCTTCTTTATTTGGTTATATATACATTTTTTTTCCTACTCTGTGCTGCAAGAAACAAGTTAAACCTGGGAAAAGGAAAAATGTTGTGATAGAAAATTGAACAGCGAAGACCACAATATTCATTAGTAACACTCTAATCAATGTTTGTTTAATCAGTACCATTATATTTATTTGACTATCTTCTGTGACTGTGAGCTTAGAATAGCTCCAAGACTGTCCAGGGGGGGTGGGGGAGGAAATATTACAATGAAATGATAACATGCAGTTTAAGTATAGCATTCAGCTTCTGCAGCAATCCCCAGATTGTCTGCTTATAAGACAAGGAAACAGAAGCATCAGTTTTGTGCCTGTCACGGTAAGAGGCTGGTGTTCAATAGATTGTTTATTTGGTTCTTGTCATGGAGGGTTAAGTGCAGCACTGAGGCTGAAAATTTCTTCTGCATGTTTTGACAGATTTCTATATAAATGGATGGTGCTAGTGGAGGAGTGGTATGAGGGACTGGTGTTGTTTGCTTAGAGCACGCTAGTTAATTCCATGCCTTGTAGGAATATTATTTTGCCATTGCAAGTTCTTTTGTCTATGAAGGTCTAATTATATAAGGTAGATTAAAGGACAATCTCATTGCAAGAATAATGAAGACTTCTAACAGTGTGTACCTATGCTATTGCTTAGCTATAGTAGTTGGCATGCAACAAGTAGAAAAACTTAAGACCAGAACAAGACAAAAATACCCAAATGAAAGCTTCTAAAAAATGTGTCCATATGAGGTTTCCATGAGAATTGTAATTATAACCTTTAGGTCATAATGATAATCTTCAGGGAGTACAGGACAGCATCCAAACTTATTTGATTTCCTTGCTTGTCTTTAAAAGTGCCCCCTTCATGCCTTTTACTCTTTAGAGAACATAATTCTCCTTGTTTATATGTGCTGAGGTCATTTGTCCTTGGTAGAATTATTTCAGCTTTATACCACTTCAAGGACAATGTCAAGCCCAGTGAACCAATGTTCGCTCAAGTAGAGACAAGGAAATCTCCATGCAGTCACAAATCAAAGACTCAAGCCCTTCTCTGCACTGCTGATGGTTATATAGTGCTGCTCACATACAGTTAAAGTCTTAAGGTGGTAGGCAGCAGTTGATCATTCACAGCAATGTATAGATGCATATAAATGTTTCTGCATGTAGGCACTGGTGTATGCATAGGTATGTACAGACATGAGCATGTATGTCCTTGTGATACTTATTTTATTATGAGGTGCTATTTCTAATATTTCCAAATAAAAGAACTATTTCAGTAAAATGTTTGAAGAAAACAGTTAAGGCAGACCTAGATGCTGCTAGTTCTGGTGTTTTTTTTTTTTTTTCTTAGTTTTTTCTGAGAGGAGAGCTTTATAGCAGTTTTCCCAACATTCTGCCCTTCTCATCACTTCTTTACTGTCTGAATTTGGAAGAAAGCTTAAAATAAAACAACGGTTACCTTGAATAGTGTGTACTGATGTTCAGTTCAAAATGGATGTTTATTCCTCTGTGACAGCTCACTACACCTCTGGTCTAATGGAAATATAAGAAATATTTATGATAAAACATTATCTTGAAAACAGTGCTTTCTTGGTTAATGTGTATGAAACATACTGGTATCTCCTACAATTTCACTTACAAATAGTTCTGTGTAGTTTAACTGACCTACAGGTACAGTGGCTAGGTTTAGGAAAACTATCGAAGCAATTCGAGTTATGCAAGTAATTGGCAATCACATATTCAACACGCAGTTACAATATATAGCAAGCTGAACTACAAACATTAGTCTTTGGAAAGAAATCTCTGACCTGGGAGATATTGCTTGTCTTTTCACTTTTTTTTTCCCTCAAAAATTACACTATTGCAAAAATCAGATCAATAGCTATTCTATGTTTCCTTTGTTGGCTCAAATGAGAATAATAAAAGATATTCTGTCTTACAATTTAAAAAATTCTTATAACTACTTTTTTGGTAGCTCCTGGGAGTAGTGTTTCAGAGTGTTCATTAGGGTGTTCATTCAATTCATCCAATTGAATATTTTAACTGTACTTAATGTATAGAAGGCTAAAGAAATCAACTATTATTGTGACTGGCTGGACTAGTCTGAACTTTAGCCCTTGGGCTTCTTATGTGTTTGCTGGCTTATTACAGCATTTTTTCCTCAAAAAAATTAGTAACAATATAAACAATTTTCAGGTATGCATTCCAAAACATTGGGCCTCAGAAGAAAATCTAAGAAAACAGAACTACAGCATGACCTGTTACTGTTAGAATTATAGCCATTAGTTCAACTCTGAATATTAGGAAACATTTAGCCAAGCACACCTGCTGGCTGCAGAATCTGGTTTGACATAGTCCCATTTTTCTGCAGATTGACAATTTTTTAAACGAGGTTCTCTACAGTCTGTAAACCATGATTTTATTTCCAGCAGTGATTTGAAAAACTAAAGTTAATGCAGATTTGTAATAACCAGTTTTCAGTGAATATCCCCATTAGCTGCCCTGTTTTCAAGACCTCTCTTGTAATATTAAAAGTTGCCTTTTTTATTTAATGCAATTTTTTTTTGTCTTGCCTTTTTGCTATTACTGTTTTCAATAGAAAAAATCCTAATTATCCTGGCTACTCAGTCCCTTCTACTTATAATGGTTTCCTTATCCATCATTACAGTGTGATCACGCTAATGATAGCTTCTCATACCTCTGTGGTGTAATTAATGTAATATTGCAGGCTGAAAAACATCATTTTCAAAAAGCCTCTTAACTTTTATACATTCATTTGCAGCTACGAATAATGTGCATACACTCTGGAATATAGGAGCTATCATAGGAGAGCCCAGCAGTGGTCCATCTAATCTGGTATCCCATCTCAGCCCATAGCCAATCGCATGTATTCCAAAACCAAAATAATTTCCCTGTTGACCATTACAGTGAAAATAACTGAGTTATGCTACCTTATTCATAGCGAAAGTTTGTTGCTATTACCTTTAAGTGTTATAGCATATAGCCTGTAGAAAGCCCTGCTAAATACAGGGGTGTCTGGGGCATTCTAGTTATCGAATGCGGAAAAACTGGGGAGATATCTATGCCACAGTGAAACAAAAGGATGCCTCTGCAGTCATTCCCGTCAGTGCAACATCCAAAGCATTCCCTGGCCTTGCACTCTATCTTTCTTTTCAGTTTTTTATGGGACAATCACTACTCTCAGGACTGCCCAAAGAAGTCTTCATCCTAATGGAAGTCTGGGCTGTGCATATATTTTGGTATTCTGCACACTTCTTGCTACATTCCCTGGTTATGCTGTGATTTCCTGAATTTTCCTGTATTTTCTGCTGTGATTCAGGATGGTTGATGACAAAATATAACATTTTTCTGACTGATAAGGTATTTGTGATTGTTTTCAAAGGTCAGTTTGTTAATTGGAATTAGGGAATTTGGGAAGTAGAGCAGACCCAGACAGTGAAGTGTGGTTGCATCTTCAATGTTCCACATGATAGTGCAACCTTATCCAAAGTTGTTAGGTAATACTAAGCCCAGAGAGGATTCACAGTATAGGGCCTTATATGGCATGGACTTCACTTAATTTTCAAAAACTTCCTGCTTGTATTTCATTGGAGCACATTAATCTAGGTCACTCTGAAATTAATGCTTCCTATTTATTTCTATGGAAACTAAAATGGATACAAAGAGCACAACAACAATTTGCAGAGCAAATTCTCCACTACAAAACGCTTTTTCAACACACCACCAGTAGCTATGCTTTTTCACCAGATAAGAACAAGAGCCTGCATGCTGCATTGATAAAAATCTGCACCAGTGGAGATGATCCCTAGTTTTGCAGCTGCTACGATGGCATCATTGCTGAAATGCACCATCCACCACCTTGCTGTGCTTATGTCTGCTGCTTGGTCTCCATAAACATTCAACAAACATCAGTGAATGTCAGTGGGTGCCATTTTTCTGTATAGAGGAATTCAGTTCCACACCTTTGCTTCATATACTCTTCCATGAAGGGCACAATTTTGTTAGACTGCCCCTCTGCTGCCATCTTTGATACAGCAACAAAATGCAATGGAATATTGGTGGGATGGTTCAGCCTCTTTTGTCATATCACTGACATCCACCTTTGATGTTGTGGGCTAACATAAAATAGGAAGCATTCCTTTCTGGTATTCTTGCCTGGCTGCTATTACTTAAATCACCTGCAGTGACTGGTCAGCCCAGAAGTTGAAGGGCAGTGTACATTTAGACCTTTCAAGCATTAACATTGTTACTTTCTAATACTTGGGCAGACTTTCACAGTCTCTTGCCACTGCAAATCTTTCAAATGCCTGTAAATTTTTCCCTTAAGTTTCCAGTTGAATTGCTAGAACTCCTAATTTCTCTGTTGATATTAACGTAGCTCTAATTCTGTGGCAGCTGGTGGGAAATTTAAGTCATTACAATATCATCTTAAACCTAAACTCTGTCTGTGGAGTGACATTTGCCAAATAAGTGCCATATAACCAGCACACAAAGAATTTTATTAAAACCATTCCTAGGCTCACACCATCTGTTTGGAAGGAAGACAAAATTCATCAAGCAAAGTGACCCAATCAAATGAACTGATGTGCAGAATGTTATAGTAAAAACAGAACAAAGCAAACACAAACTGGCAAATCCTGGGTTATGTTATTCTCCTCTGTGACGTGTACCCCGCCTTTTATTTTGGAATTATGGGATATGAATTAGATGGTTATGGTAAGCTTATTTGGATCATGATGCTCAGCATTTGTTACTCATCTGGGGCTAATTTAGCACAGCTCTTCTCTAAGAAGTATTTGGTCCAGTGAGCAAACAGTCAGGAGACAGGCCATGTAGCCATGCCTTCACTACTGTTTTAGTTAGTATATATAGACTTGTTGCTTTTTCTAGGATATTTCTCTTTTTGTCTGTTTACTCCTGTCCGTATAAACATATAGTATAAGGGATCTTAGTGAGCATTAAGATATTGGTTGATACTATAATATTTGAAGATACGTGATTCACATTAGCAATCACTTATTGTTTGTTTCCAAAGTCAAATTCAGAGTTTTCTTTCTTTCCTTGAAGTAGTTGCAGAGGTGCTGTGCTGCTGATAATTCCAAAGGAATTTCCTCTGATTGGAGAGATGACCAAAGGCCCAAATAATCAAAAAGCTATTGAGCTTTAACTTCACTCTTCCAAGTCCCATTTGCAGTGAGATTTCCCTCACAAACTGCAAACTTACTTTGAGTCCGGCACTAGTTTTGGTCTCTGTCTAGCAGCCCGATTTGTATTAACTTCTGAAAACTCAGTTAAAGATATGTCAAGGCATCACGCAGTCACAGAGCTGTAGGGCTTGCAAGAGACCTGCTTTAAGGTATTATTTTTAGTTTAAATACAGCAAGATGAAAAAAAAGTTGTGTTGCTTGGATTGGATCTAATATCCAAGACTTCTTTTGGGCTTCACTCAGGTATTAAGGTAAAGCCGTAACAGCGTGTTCTGAATGACCAAGGGAAGTCACCACTATAAGCTGTCAGTTCCAGCTTTCGAAAACTGCTCATATGCATACTTCATATGGAAACATTTTAGATGCAAAATACTGTACTCTCCTGTGTCAGGAACAAATGGTGCTTGCAGCATCGGAGAGGTCTACACCATTTAGGAGATTTACCTTACTGACCATCTGTATGTGGAGCAGGGAAATATTTTTTCTATAAAGGGGAAAATTTTAAATAGGCTTTAAGAAAGGCAGATTGGCCTGAAATCAAGCAAAAATTGTCTCAATAGAGTACTTGTTTTGATAGCCCAGGCTGTCTACAGCTATAAATTCTCCTGGTATTTTGGTTACTTCTTCTTTCATCACATTCAATTTCTTTCCTATAGAAATAAAGGTAGAATTGATTCTAAAACTCGCATCTCAGCATTTGGATTTTTCATTTGGTGATTTCAAATTGGGAAATCACATTTGCTTAACACTTATGATACCCTAAGCAGTGATTCCAGTCTTGGAAATCAAGAGCAAGATGAGATCATCTTTTAAAATCTTAAAAAAAAAAAAAAAAAAAAAAAAAAAAAAAAAAAAAAAGCTCAATAATAGATTACCTTTCCTTCCCTGTCCTCAAATTCTTGTCTAAGCATTCATCTGGAGGGAGAAATCTCTCAACTGAGTGTCTAGAGACACTTGCTTCCCATAATCAGAGCTGAAGTTTTCTGGATCATATTCGTTTCTGGGAGATGGTGGCTTAACAGATAGCAAGACATTGTGAGTTTTGCAAATAAAGACAAAACCAACAACAAAAGCCAGGAGGAAGATGAGGGGGATACTTCCGAAGTAGTACTGCTGTTGCTACTGTAAACATAGAAGGTGATATATCTCATAATTAGAGTTTTGTTTTCTCATTTCATTATACATTTACTGTTTTCAGATGTATTCAGGAGCCAAGTTTTTAAATGAGAAGTGATGTGCTGTCCTTTCCCAGCTCTCTTAACTGAAAAGACTAAATTCCTTGACTGTGTAAGGGCAAAATGATAGGAATGATGGAATGCACACAATTCAAGTTGTGAATAGCAAAGCAAAACTTGCTCAGAAATATATCTCTGGGATGAACTTCTGCAGAAATTGGTTCTGTTTCAGGGGTGAGGAGATATTCACGTGCATTAACTGCAGTTGGACTTGACAAAGAAACATTATCTATTTCTTTAACATGTGAATTGCAAAAATGGGTTTTCTAAATGAAAGATTTCCAACACTAAATCCTCTTAAGTGTGTCCTAGTTCCCCAAAGACAGCTTGGAAATTGCTCCCAGGCAACAGACACTTATTTCAATGTGCAATATTCAGTGAACCTTTCAAAATATTCTTAATAGCAAAAGCCCTGTGTATGGACACGAGACTAATATAGGTGATTTATTGATTACATTTCCTCTGAAATATGAACTGGACTGGTTGACTTGATGCCCCTACAGAACCTGAGAAATACAAACTATAGAGGACTGACTGTAGAGGATGAACAGAAACACCTGCCTCTGCAAATTAAGAGGTGTGTGAATCCTGTTCTGTAAGCAAACGGCAGAAGCAGTGATTTAAATCCTTGGATAACCTGCAGCTCTGTTGCAGAAGAAGAGAATGGCCATGATTTTGGTAGTGAAAAACCAGCTAGTCAAGAGTGGCAGATGTATTATAATACATTTACACATCAGATGTGCATTGTATCCATGTGACAGTTACTTACCTCTCCAGTACTTATTCATACCGGGCATCCTTTTAATTTTAATAGGATTACCTGAGGTGAATCTCAGCATTCCTTTTAAATTCAAACATGGCATCAAATTAAAATAGTATATTGGCCATATAGGGTGGATTCTGGGAAAAAACAGTGAGGCATAGATAAGTTGAATTCATCCATACAGCAGAAAAAGTGAGTCTATATTTGTCCAAGGGCTGTCAAATTGATGTCCTGGGAATTTCTAAATATTGAAGTTATTAACTTGTATTGGCCAGACTATCTTCAATTCAGAGAATAGAATGCAAATAGTTGCTCTGACTTGAAGGTTCAATCATACAATGGGAGCTTTTATCTTGTTTATTAGAGACTACAGAAGGGAAACTGGTAACACTTTCTGAAAAGGTGTCACCTTAAGAAGAAAGTCGGTGGATCTGGGAAGTAGTTTTGAGTAACTGAAGGAAATGGTAAAAAGTTCCCAAAATGATTTGAGTTTCCTGAAATGAACAGGAACAAGTGTTAGTGGTGCATTAACAGTGTTGAAGAGATGTATCCTCTGGCATATCTATCCATCTGCAATTGTAACGGAACAAAACAGAAGAAGTTAGAGATTGCAATGTGCAGTTATCCTGTATATACCAGTGTGAATAAATGAAAGATTAAAAAAAATTCTCTAGGAAATTGACAGCAAGCAGCCAGCAGAAGATGGATGTTTGCGTATTACCATTTTATAAGACGCTTTCTGAAAGGTAGGCTTGAATCTGTGCAGAACTTATTCTGGGAAGATTCAAGCTCTCTGGGTTTTTTCTTTTCCCTGTGCAGAACATGACATGATTGATTACACTGAGAAAGTCCCTAATCTGTGCATATTCAAGTTCTAAACCTAACTGTCATGATGAGCTGATGGAAACCTGATGGAACCTTCTGGATTGCTGTTCCTTCATCTGCATAATTTTATAATTTTCAGAAGGCTTTTTATGGGATTACTCAGGCAATGTGTTTGCACATAGCTTTTTACCTTAATGTTGCAATTTAATTATTTAGGTCCAAAAAGTATGAGTACACAACTGTGTTACAAATGTGTAATACCATGATACATAAATGGACATTGTGGAGGATTGTTGTAGATGTTTATATCTTTTATATGGAGATTTTTTTGTTTAGTACACACTACTGTAGTCATGCAAGTTACTATCCTGTGTGCACCTGACCCTGTTATATTTAATACAATAGTGACAACTGAGAGCAAATTGTGCTGACAGACCCTTCCTGAGCATAATTATTCCCCCAGATTCCATACTGAATCAATTAATAGTGTAACTCAATTTTAATTTTGAGGCAATCTAGAATTCAGAAAAGCAATCAGTCTTGTGGCATGGAGCCAAATGTTGTACTGTCCACCAGTAGTTTTTGATGCAAGGAAATAACTTATTTGTATCATGCTGGCATAAGGGGAATGAATAAAATGGCCGAGTTTAAACCTCGTGCGCTGACTCAAGGCAGTTCATCTAGCCAGCAACATAGAGAAAGATATTTTCATTTTGCTTTAATTTTGAAATCTAATGAGGTCTCCATTCACAACTGCCTATGGGCGTGAAGGCCTCAGTAGAAGTGGTAAAGATTAACACTATATTTTTTTTGTTGTCCTTTGGCAAGTAGAAGACAGAGCTTCTCTTAATATCCAGAGCATGAGGAACCTCATTACCATAAGGTGTACTCTGTAAAAATAAAGACTGAGCAAGAGATGGGAACACTTCTTTGCCCCTCTTCTCCTTCACAGAGACCTTTCTCACCCTCCCTTAGGATGGTCGTAATATATGATGTTATAACATGTCAAAGATGACCATGCTGATGAATTGTGCAATGCTGCCTAGTTAATAAGGAGCTATATATCTTCTCCAGGTAAATAATGTTCATTCCTAAGGTTGTGAAAGAGGGCAATTTCCATAACCTTTTTTCCCCAGTGTATTTCATCATGTTTTGCTTAAACATCTGTCAAATTCATATTAGTGGCTACTTAAGATAGCTTGTGGGCCTCAGTATTGAGGAATAAGTAATAATATGGCAAAGGAAGCCACACTAGAAAAGTATTTTCCCCTCAAGTCTGAATGATTCTTTTTCATATATATCATGGTTACTCATTATTACCCTGACCCTTGGGTCAAGACTTCTATAATTTCAATTCACTTAGAAATTGGAGTTTAAATATTCAACCTAGATATCCTTCATGGGAGGTTCATTATGGAACTGCTCTTGGATCTAAATGCATGTTTCTATCCCTGAAGTCCTGAAATCCTTTATAGTTGTGTCATGATGTCTTTTTTTTCCAGCAGAAAAGTAATAGTATATCTTTGTGAAGGAATCTTTGATTATCAGCTATTACATCCTGCTAGATAATGATATTAAAATGCAGAATTTGAGTCTTAGGTAGCAATAAGCACACTACAATACAACAGTGATTATTAATAATAATTCTTGGACCCTAGAAAATATTTGTCCTCTATAATTTTTTCAGAAAATATCTGTTGCCCAATCTTCATTTTTTCATTTTGGTTATAGACTAAAAAAGAAGAGATAAAAAACCAAAAACCACAATACAACCACAAAACCACAATCTTTGTAAAATTATCTGATGAACACAGCATTTCACTTCACTGAGCAGTTTTTCATTTGTGTAGGGGATTATGAATATCTTACCAAAATGAGTTCTGCAAATCCTAGTTTTCATTACAGTCCATTTTGATATTATGCTTTTCTATAATCAATACTATATAACTGTGTATACATACACACATATTGAGCTCTGCAGAATATTTAAGTTCATGCTGGAGTGACTATCAAGTAAATAATATTTGTCATCTCCTTCTATAAGCCTGTCCTATAAAGTGATCGCATGAGAGCAGCTTTCCTTGCCCCATTTACTTGATGAGTATGATAGCTGGTGTCCAGTAATTTTTGGTGCTAGAATTAAATGAGATTCTCATCTCTGCACATTGAGGGTTTCTCATATGTATTAACACATCTACTGTGTCTGAGGAGAGAAATTCATTCTCTAATTAAAGTAAAAATGAATTTTTTCATTGACTTGTGTAGTGGCACGGTGACCATTATTGCATATATGTGGTACAGTAGATGACAGTCTTACTCATAAATGTTTCAAAAATCCTGTGTGGTCAATAAGGTGATACAGTAAGCAGGTAAAAGCTTCCTTAAAAAAGGCAGTAATTTTCCCTATTTTTTCCTCTTTCATCTGCTATGAATAACAAGTTCTGGTGTGTATTCTCTGTAAGAGCAAGAACAATTTTTAATAAAAATAGCTACAGTTTGGGAAAACATGCACAAAAATATTCTCTGCAATATATTGCAGGTTTCAGGCAAGCTTGGTCTTCCCAAGGTTGTAACATAAAGTATTTTATGAAATGAAAAATTATCTACTTCTATCATGTTATGTATTTATCTTTCTCATCCCTATGATGTAGGGATGTATGTATTTTTTTGTCCCTAATACAAATACTTTCTTTGTCTGACTAAATGGAAAAACAGAAGTGACTAGGGATCAGCTTTTCTACCAGGTTCTCAACCTGTAAATGAAACAGAGCTTCCACAAAAAATCCTCTCCAAAAATTGATTTTTCATTCTCACCCCATCTCTTACTATTGTAGTGCTAAATTAGCTCCTGATCAAACAAGTTCAAAAGGTTTTCTTTCACCTAGTACCCTGCAGTAATGGGAAATTCATTTCAACAGTGACAGCTACTCCCTTCATGCTTAACTTTTGCCATATCTGCTGAAATCTACTTGACCAAGTTTTAAAGCTATGAAAGAATGTTTGTAGTAGTGGAACGAGAGCATATAACAAGGAATTCATATAATTGAGTTTAACTGAGCAAACAATATTAGAACCAGGAAAACTATACTGAAAAGAAAATCATATTTGTTTACACCTAATGACTGCCCAAATTTACTACTTGCTTCAGTATCTTTATTATACAGCATTGATTTTTTTTTTCCACTTACAGTGAAGATCTAGAAATAAAAAAGGTGTTTCAGAAATATCTGTAGTATTATTAGGAGGGTTAGGGGTGAGCAGCCTGCTCCTCTTTGCTGTACAATTAGCAGGGAGATGGAAGTTTTTCCAAGATTCCTATCCTCTCTTACAGCTTAATTTGACAAGTTTAAACTACATCTTCAAAAATAGAGTACAAAAAAACAACAGCACTGTTCTCTCCCTACCCACTGAAGACTCAAGCTGAGTGAGAGGCTACAGAAAATGCCAGATGTGATTTCCTTTCACTTGAGCTTTCTCCATATGTATTGATATTTGCCCTTTGTCTGCTTTTTATTTTATTTTTTGAAACAAACCAAAAATCACGTTGATGGCATATCCCAATGGAAGAACTTCCTTGTCTTGCTGCAGCTCTGAGAGAGCTCATAGAGAGGCTGAAAAACATTGTTTCTTCCTTTGTTCTTCTGAAGGCATAAACCCCATATGAAAATATGATACCGTCATATCACTAACTGTTTTTTTTTTTGCCCCACTGACTTCTGTTTTATTTTACTGCAGGTGAATTTTTCCAGCTGGGATTTCTTAATTGCTGCTTTCTTCTGATTCTCCTTTTTTCCTTGGTTTCTTTCTGTTTTTGTTACACTTTCTACTCAAATGAGATTAGCTTTGCCCATTCACCACATGCCCAAGCTCACCCCTTTTACATACATATTTTACAATCACTTCTCCTGCAGATGTACATAGACACTCTTTTTGGGGGCACACAGTTATTTGTGATCTGTCTTTGCATCCTGTCTTCCTTTTGGTAACAGCTTTGTTGTTAGCAACGTGAGAATAGCACTAAGGTTGTATCAGCTATTGATGTGTTAATTGTCTGTAATGTAGCTTAACAAGTAGCTTTATTTAGTGCAAGAAGGTATGTCCCTGAATGCTTGATTTTTCTTGTGTGTTAAGGTAGCTTTAAGCATAGGCAAAGGTCTGAATTTTATTTGGTTAGTGTCTGTTGACATCTTTGTGGGGTTAAGTCCAGCTGTCTTTCTAACAAACAAGTCCTGTAGCTTTTAAAGAATCTAACTGAACTCTGTGGTTCTTGACTGGCTCAAATCCGATCCATAAAGTCATGTGAAGTTTTAAGGAGGATCTGATGAAACCTCCATAATCTTACATCCTACTCTTCTGGATGTTTAGTGGATCATAACTTCTGGATCAAAAATGCTTAACTGTCCCTCATTGCCTTTCTTAGAGCACAGGCTTTTCTTGCTGCATTCATTTGTTCTTTTCTATGACCCCTCATCACAGACTGGCAGGTATCCTTCATGAAATAATGCCATCTGCAATGGTTTGTATCCAGTTAGTCTCTTCACCGTCAAGGTAAACTATGAATTTCAGTAGGGCCAAGTGTCACAACAACCCCAGGAGACCCTACAGGCTTGGGGTAGAGTGGCTGGAAAGCTGCCTGATAGAAAGGGACCTTGATGTACTGATGGACAGTCAGCTGAATGTGAGCCAGCAGTGTGCCCAGGTGGCCAAGAAGGCCAATGACGTCCTGGCTTGTATGAGGAATGGTGTGATGAGCAGGACTAGGGAAGTCATCCTGCCCCTGTACTTGACATTGGTGAGGCCTCACCTCGAGTACTGTGTTCAGTTTTGGGCACCTCAGTACAGAAAGGACATTGAGGTGCTGGAGCAGGTCCAAAGAAGGGGAACAAGGTTTGTGAAGGGGTTGAAGAACGTGTCCTGTGGGGAGAGACTGAAGGAACTGGGGCTGTTCAGTCTGGGGAAAAGGAGTCTGAGGGGACACCTTATCGCTCTCTTGAAATACCTGAAAGGTGCTTACAGCGAGAGCGGGGTTGGTCTCTTCTCACTGGTGATAGGTGACAGGATGAGGGGAAATGGCCTTAAGTTGTGCCAAGGTAAGTTTAGGTTGGATATCAGGAAAAAGTTCTTTACAGAAAGGGTTGTTCAGCACTGGAATAGGCTCCCCAGGGAGGCAGTTGAGTCACCATGCCTAGATGTGTTTAAAAACCAACCTGGGCGATTCTGTGGTTCACATGCTCACGTAATTTAGAGTGATTTCAATATCTGTTATGGAGTTTACTACAAGGTGCTTAAACAAAGCTGTGACTTTTTTATTATGAAAAATGAGTTAATTTTCTATTAATTTGTTTTTATTACACCTTTTTAAAGATCTACATGATAAGTTTAAAAGTACAAGCAGAACCAAAAAATAAAAAAGTGAATGATAGTGTCAGTTGATTGTGTTGTGCATTAGAAAGCAAAAAGTTTGATGTCACAGTGAATTTAAAATTAAAAGAAAAAAAAAAAAGGACCATTCTTGCAACTATGGACTATGATTTTTCCTGAACAATTTTTTTTGTAATTAAAACAAGTTTAAATGGCTCTTATTTTGCAGCCTTGCAGAATACACAAGTACATCGATCCCTTTGCAGATCCAAGAAATACCATCTGCACCAAAGCAAAGCACTCCATACTCTATACCCTATTGCCTCATCTTCAAACAAAGTGTTACAGGTTCACTTCAATTCTATGCCAGTTCTCAGCATGAGGCTTTAAGTGGCTTATTTCTTATATGTGTAAGCTCTCCATCCAGGTTACATAAAATAACACTCTTTCTATGATTTCTAGTATTCATAAAGCTCTGGAAACACAAAATGAGGCAATGCTTCATTCTAACTTCTGGGTGCCATACCAAGGATTCTTTAATTTTCTCCTCTGAGAAGAGAAATAAGCTGTGTGACTTACCTTCACTTTTCCTTTACAACAAAATCTGCCAGAATCCCATAGACAAATGAAAGCTAAATGTCCTCATCACTCCTGGGGCTTGAATTTGTAGTGTCTTACATGTAACATTTAGCACTTCTGCTTCTTGTCTTGACTTACAGAGGCAAGTGCCCTGATCCATCTCCCAACCCCTCTTTTTTTTTTTTTTTTTTTTTTTTTTTTTTTTCCTCCTCACCTAGATGCTATATTTAAGGAAATAAGCTTAATTCTTTTACGAGATCAGATGTCCAACTCAGGTCTTCATGACCCTCTTCTCCTTTGGAATGAAGCTTACATAATCACATTTACAACCATGAAAGAAATTAGAAGAAAACTAAAGCAGTTGAATATGCTTTATCTTTTTCAACTTTTCTACAGTGAGACGTTTCAAGCTTATCTCAGGCAAAAAATTAAATTGTCCCCAATGTTTGAGTGGACAATAGAGGCAGGGGACCTTGACCTGGGGCTGTAATCAGAAGGATGTTTGCCAGAAAAGAGAAGGGAGACCAAATTGCCATGAGAGTGAAGGCCAAGCTTTGCACAGATCTCCCCCTCTTGTATTCTGGGAACCTGAGCTGCCAGCAGTTTCCATAGGGAAACTATTTTATGCAAGTAAAAGTATCTGTTTAGCAGAGAATAAATTTGAAAAAATGCTTAAGCTTTTTTTTTTTTTTTTTTTAAATCCAGATAATTGAAGATATTTTGTCAGTGTTTGTGGAAAAGAATCAAGATATAATAGCAGGAAAACTGGCTTGGAGTTATTGTTGGTACCTGAAGCTGAAAAATAGAAGGATTAGGGGGAAAAAAAATCCTCATGTATTTCTAAACGTGTCAGTCTCATATTAGTCACGTGTTCCTTTGAGCAGGCCAGATGGAAAAAAAGGAAATGCATGTTTTGCTTTCAGTTATTCTTGAGTAATTCTAAAGACTTCTCAGTTACCCAGTGGAGTTACTGCAGATTTACTCCCAGGTAGATGGCAGCAGGATTTCCTTCACTTGTTCATGAAGAGAGATACAAGTACCTGTCACCTCTCACTTTCTCTTGCAACCTCAGCTGCAGAGGAAAGTGCAGGTGCTGGATAATGGAGAAAGGTTCAGAGCAAACCTCTCTCATTACTAACTACTGGGAAAGCATTCTTCAATTATTCACTAAGTCTAAAGGGATATAACAATTGTGAAAGGCTATTTTTGTTCTATTGGAGAAAAGCAGTTTTCTCTGGGGAAAAAATATAAATAAATAAAAACAGAGTAAAAATCACATTTCCCCAAGTATGTCTTAGAAAAAACTCTGAGAAAATGGGCAGAGAAAGGAACGTTATGCAGCCTCAGAAGAAAGTAGCCAGATCAGAGAGGAAAGACAAAGAGAATAAAAAATTGTGACTGCCTGTTTAGGATTTGGCTGTTTGCCTTTCACATTTGTCTGGACATTTATTGAACACGACTTCAATAGACAAACTCTGCAACTGCTAATCTCCTTTTCCTCATTTATATACTCTTCCTTTACCTAGTTTTTGTTATCTAGTAGTTATAAAACTTTCTTCTATTTACTGATTACACTAAATGTTAAATGCTTTTTTCAAGGTGGAGTAAAGGGATTAAAAGAAATCTGCATCATTTGTTTTTAAAATTCAGTGTAAGTTATTCTTAACATGAATTCCCCTACAACCTAATTACCTGTGCAAATTTCAATGTGTTCTCTAAAAGTAAGTCTTCTCTTCCTCACTATTATTAAAAGCAGTTACCAGTTTCATAAACCTTAGCACTTAGTTAGCAAAAAAAGGATCATAGCCTTGCAGACTCATCAGCTTCTTCATTGGTTTTATTATGGCATTAAAAATAAGGTTTTAAGCATTTATGAAATATCCACAAATAGTGCTTGTCAGTGATACCCATTTATGGGAGCAAACATACTCCTATTCTTTAAAACACTTGTGATGAATATTTTCCTCATTAGCAACAGGAACTGTTAAAACTTGGCACTTTTTGATCACTTTTGATCAGCAGTTCACAGGATGTAGTTTTGCTTCTTAGGGAAATGAAGCTTACAATTTTACTGTCTGTATTTCATCAGCTGAATTAGCAAAGAGAGCACCTGTTTCTGTTGTACCTGAGCAGCAAGTTCTACTGTCGTCTCAGGCACTGTTAGATATTCTAACACTGTGCCTGAGTTTCTCCATGCAAGGTGGACCATTTGTGAACTCTGTTGTCTGGCTGGCACTTCCTTAACGTGGAGGATATTTTCGGGTGCACAAGACCTGCCTTCTAAAAGTGCAAGGCTGGGAGCAAGCAGTCTCATCACAGCTTTGGAAGAGGTTAGGTCATGTACGTGGGAGACAAGGATTGCAGGATGTCTGTAAAACAGGCCTTTTTTTTGTGCCGAAATAGACAACTAGACACAAATCCTAGGTAAAATCAATCTTGAGCGGTTCCAGTGTTCATATACTACTTGTTTCCTTCCTATACTGCTTTGGAAAAATGGACAAGTGGTAATAATAGCTAGTCTTTGTGAGCTTGCAGGCATATCTATACCAGTTTAGTAAATGAGAGAGTGTTTATGCGTGTTCTATTAAGGGGTATAATGTCTAAAATGAATGGAGGAAACTGAACACACAGGCAATAACCAGGAATTGAAAAATGTGTGTATCTCATGCCCGTGCTTCTACTCAGAAAGTGGTTTTAGATTTAGATTCTCTTGCTGGTGAATTTGGTCTGCAAATCCCAACGCAAAGCTAAGATTAGTGTATCATCAAAGCCTTAGTGTGAAGATTCAAAATTCATGTCTGAAAGGATCAAATAACTTGTCGGAGTTTTTTTAGTTCTAGGAGTAACGGAATCTTTGTGTAATTTCATGCCCATTTCAGACCTTCAAATTCACTGTCTTTGGTATTAGACTTTGTACCTTTTTCAGGGTTGATTATCCAATTGAGGTTATTGTGTATCTGCATACTTGTAAGATTTCACATTGAGATTTTAGTACCAAATAATGTAATACTAAGCATTAAGAGAATATCTTAGTACTAAAATTCATTACGTTAACTTTTGCAGAAGAAGCACTGCTTTTGAAAAGCACAGAAAAGGAATTTTAAGTCTATAGGCAGCTCTATGTTACAGCTTGTCATACACAGAGGATGCCATAAGAGACACTGAAATTTTTACATCCCCTGTCTGGGTCACAACCTCACTCTTTTAAACAACACTATATTGAGGTAGTGGGTCTTTTTTTTCAGCTTCTTCCAACAAGCACGCCTTTCATCTCAGTTGAAAGCCTTTTCCTGTCATTTTATCTTAATAACCTTTTAAAGGTTGGCACATCTGCCAAATTTTCTCTTCCCGTTTGTTTTTCTGGATGACTCCCTACTATTACCTCTACTGTAAGTACTCCAGGAACAACTTCTACTTTAAATCGCCCATAGTTTTGTTGAGCTGATCCACACCTACTGCATTCAGATACCACTGGAACCTGTATATAAAGCAGGAGCTACTTCTCTCCAGAGAAAGGAAGAGGCCACTAAGCATCTTGTTTTCCTGACTTCAAAAATATACAACAAACTAGTGCCTAGAACCTCAGATCCTTGTCTGAGGCCTCATCGCCCCATTTTTAGAGTAATTTGGAGAGAGGAATCTCAGAATTTTAATGCAGGTCACTGAGTTCTTTCCAGAGTGACCGAACATTCCTCCTTTTACTTCAGTATCTTTATCATAAGAGTTTATATTGATTCACTGTCGTGGTTTTTTTTTTTTCTTTTCTTTTCTTTTTTTTTTTCCTCCTGAGTATCTCAGCTTCATTGTTAGTTCTCAGGCTCTCTCAGTAAGGCTTTAGAGGCTCCAGGTTGTTTATTGATGTGTACGTTGAGGTTTTCTTCTTTCCTGCCTAGTATCTGATCAAAGCAATCAATAAATGAGTGCTGTTATTTTATTTCCAAACTCTTTGAGGATCAGTTGCAGAGAAGGCACTGCCTGCTTAATTGATGGAAGCAAAGCTAAAAAGAGCCACTTTAGTAGACCATATAGACACATGAGATGTGAAGAAAGAAAGACTTATCTCCCTTTCCTTTTGACCTTGAAGTTTGGCTTGAAAGATTTTAATTTTGTTGTGCGCAGGCAACATTTTGTCTTAGAGACCTCTGAGTCATCTGCAGCCACAGCTACATCATACTCCAGGTTGGCAGCATAAGCAAAGTACCACATCCTCTGAGTTGTTTTTCTTCAACGCTGTTTCCTTAGTTAGCATAATTTAGAAATCACTAATTTAGTGTATATGTTCAGTGAAAAGAGCTGAGATATCTGAAAAAATTGCAGAATTGAATAGTCATACAAGCCAAAATGTTGCTTAGAATCATAGGAATTAGGAGTTCAAAAGTACCTGATTTGCATTATTTATAATTACAATAGACAGCTTATAATATTTTTTCTTGTGTCACACTTGACTTCTTAGGCTTTCAGAAGACCTTGATCACTCTGAAAATAATCCCACCAAAGCTTTTTCAGTATAAATCTATGGATTTTAGATCAACTCTGAAATGTAATTAACTTAGAAAAAGGCCCACCTACCTGATTGACAGTTCTTAGTATGTACAGCAGAGACTGGTTATATATGTCTTCTGATTCCACTGTTGTATCTGTAGCATTATTTCATTCTTCAGAGCCAGTCTCAGTTCTCAGTCATTCTGCTTTTATTTCCCATTTTGGTAAGGGCTTTGCCTGTGAAATTGTTCTGTTGGGACGTTTTGTAGCTACAGACACTGGGTAAGTCCATCCAGGCCTAACATTACTGACCCCAGTATTTTTACTACTTGTGTTAGGTTGCCTCAGAGTAGAATTAGCAGACTTATTATAGCATCTTGGTGAAACACTATGCCCCGGCATATATCCTCAGTGTTTTCTGAAGACTGAGCTTTCTGTGACAGTGATCTCATAGAAATGTTGAACTTTAAGCCTGTGACAGCTGGAATCTGTAGGGCTGCTCTTCAACAGAAGTGTTCCTGAAAGATCATGGCTCCTGGGAAGTGCTGGCAAGGGGATGTGATGGAAAGTAACAGCAAGAAGCCCAAGAGGCCAAATTAGTTTTCATTTGGGGATATAGGAGGCAATATTGTTTATTTTTTTTCTATATGAAATGCTACTGAATAATTTTTTTTTTTTCTTGATAAAGCTCCAAATGGCTGTCAGAACAGTAGTATTACATTTATTTTTAGTCTGTTTTCCCAAGGAAATATGGCTTCATTGATCATGCTCTGTGTGTCTGTGCAACAATGTGTGTATAACTGTTTAAATGTCTGATTTTTGTCCCTCTCCCACCATAATGTTGAACTGACTGGGCAATTTCAACCACGTTTTTGACAGGAGGACAGTGATCTTGGGGAAATTACTTTCTACATTTTCAAAATAGAATGGCAGGTAAAGGCAAGAGACCCATTTAATTTCGTCCCATGAGAGAAAGGCTATACCATGAGCTCATTTCTTATCATATATATCTGGGAGTGCACATTGCTCAAGCTGATAGCATAAACCCCCAAGAAGGCAAGATTCTTTCCTTCTGCTGCTTGCATATACATAGGTTTTATTCAGAACTCCTTCCTTCTTCTAAGGACTGTATGATCTTCTGGAGCCTTTTCCTACACTCTTTTAACAGATCACATTTCTATTTAGAATAACAATTTGATTCTAAGAGTTGGAAGGTCCCCTGAATGGGGCATTGAAATTAGAATTATGAAATTTAGGTTGGCTGTGAAGCTGTCAGCAGATAATGAACTAATAACTTCTCTGTACTCCAGTTTCCCCTTGACGCTTCAATGTATGTAGAATACCTTTCCTTCCCTTCTCTTTTTGGTTTAATATTTATGTACTTTGCCACACCACTTTGCAATACAGCTGGAAAGTTTTACATATATTTCATATATTTTTTCAAATATATGAATTTGAGATGGGAGTGTATCTTCCTTTTTTATTGAAGCAATTCGCTCAGTGTAACAGTGCAAACTGATACAATTAAAGCATACCTCCAAAAAGTTCCACTAGGATCTAAAAATATCAACATGTGTACTCTGAAAAGTACTGAACTTACAGCTTAAAAGCCTTTGTTAGATTCACAGTGATATTTGTTTTAAAATTCGTGTGCTGTGAAGACCCCAGGAGTGGTCTTCATAGGACTAAACTTACCAGCCTCTGCACACAGTAGTGAATCTGAGGCAGCGGAGTGGATACCTTGAGCCATTTAATGTCAGGAACTAGAGCAGAATTGATGAAAAGAAAAAACTTAACCACTGCATGTGAATGGGGAATATAAAAAAGGAGTAACCCCCTAATAATTGCATTCTATTTTAAATAGGTACAAATAATTACCAAAAAATGAGAAGAAAAAAAAAAAAAAAAGAAAATGTCACTTTTGATAAGAACGCTAATATAAAATAGAATTTCTGTCTCACAAGAGACTGATATTTTGGCACTTCATTCTGAGTCAGGATCAAGCAAAATTCATAGGGAAAAAGACTAATGTGAAGAACTGGGGTCTGTAAATGTAGATCACAATAATTTGCTTAATTTCATATTGATGATAAGCATCCACTAGTCTCTTGGAGGGATGGCTCTTCATCACTCTTTCGTAAAGGATTTCCCCTTGCTTATTTCAACCTTGTGAGAAACTTCTACTTTTCATTTGGCTAAACTCTCTTGGGAGCTGGAGTGCCCAGCTCAGATTGATCAATTTCTCAGATGCTAATATTCTCTTGAATCTGTAATCCACAGAGGAAGAAATGATCCTTACAAAATATTTTTCCCTAGGATAAATGCTCAGTCAGATACTAGGAAAGATATGCGCTAAATATGATTTTCTTAACTGATCTTATTTACTGAGCTTGTGGAAATAAGCAAAACAAGGCCACGCAGCCTGTTCAGTCTCCTCCAAACAGTAGGTGTGATTCCTTTCTCGTGGATCCAGTTGGGCTTAAATACCTTTATCTTGGCATGTCTTAATGACAAAGGTTCTTCACCTGCCATGTTACATAAATGTACTGAAAGCACAGCCCCAGCACAGTTTTTTAGATCTTGTGGATGTTGGTTGGTTTTGTTTTGTTTTTTTTTTCATTTTCTGTTCTCTGCAAACATTATCTGTAAACATTTGCACCACTGAATTTCCTTAGTAAATTGCAACTAGACAAATAAATAGAGAAAGTAAAGAATGTAAACCACCTAATTTACCTCAGGTATAGATACTTAGGAAAAACAAGACTTCGGTTTGAATTCTCCTCCTTCAAACACAGGATGCTATATAGATCCTAAGGATGCATGGGTAAACACATTTCAGTATTATTTTCTTAAGCAATATACCGTTGTAGTTTATTATTACTGGGTGCATAGAAATATGATGACATTATTGTTTGGGACTGTTCAAGTTATTGAAAGACTGAGCCTTGATCTTTCTCACCCAACAATCAATTTCATTAGAATTAGACTTGTCCAGTTAACATGTTTTTATTTCATTCATTGAGACATAGATAATTTATCTATATCTGATTGAGTTTATTGTATTTCCAGACTTTTTTCTCAAAGAAAATACTTCCTAGAAAATACTTCCTATCTCCTTATTGTTGAAATTCTGGGGAAAAACAACAACAACAACAACAACAACAACAACAACAAAACAACAACAACAACAAACAAAAAAATTCCACAAAATGAAATAGCACTGATTCTTTGGGGAAGTTAAACATATGTCATTTAATCTGCCCTGGAAGTTGATGGAGTTACCATCTCAGGATGTTTTCATGAAATGTGTATGTATCACACTGAGTGACATAGTTAGTGGGCATGGTAGCAGTGATGAGTTGACAGTTGGACTAGATAATCTTAGCATTTTTTTCCAATCTTTATGATTCTGTGATTCTCTGCAGTCATTACAGTTTTGTTTTGTTTTCTGTGGAGATGCAGCATTTTGTATTTTTTTTATTTTTCCCTGTAAAAATATCTGCTAACGGTTAAAGCATCATCTACATAGTCTTCCATCACTGAGAAGAAGGAAAATGTTTTTCCTATGTTTTTGTGCTAGATGTTAATTAAGCTATCATAAACAACAACTAAAAGCAAACAAACAAAACCAGGAGCACTTGTGACTTCTGACAGTTGTACAGCAGAAAAAATAATTCCATCAACCTCTGTAAAGATGATTCTAAAATTTCCATAGTACTGCATGCTTCAGCCTGACTTATACCCTTGTGTGCTCATGTGTGGACTGAGGCAATGGAACACTGCTAGCACTAAACTGACAGCTGCCTACTGATACCCTGTAAATGGATGATTAAATTCAGTGCTTCTTTCAAGAACTCTCTCAAATGATGTCTACAGCTGGTCAGAGCACTCATTGCAGTCTAGAAAACTTTTAGAACACAAAGCTTGCTCCGTGTGACTCAAGAATGATTTACATACCATTATTCCTCATCAAGGCTGAGCATCATTTTCAACACCTGGAAAAAAATATCCAGCTACTGTCTCTATCTTGAACATGCATGTGAGGAGGAAAATTTCCTTAGAAAGACGATCATAGATTAGTTACTTCTACAATAATAATGGCTCTCTAAAATTAAAAGGTTTTTTTTGGGGGGGAGTTGTTTACTTGCTTTTAGTTACAATGGTAAGAGGAGCAAATCCAAGTTTTGCTAGTTCTGTTAGCACCTTCCTATTTGAAGAAAGTTATGTTCCATATTTAATTTTAGCCAGCTCAGCTGCCAATGCCCTGTTACTGTACTCTTTCCATGCAGAGTAAGAATACAATTGTGCAGCCGTTCTTTTGTAGGTAGATACAGCACAAGGCAACTTTTTTTTTGTTTCTGCAAGGAGGGTTTAGGCGTCACCAATTCAGCCTGGATGTTGGTGACAAATTCTTGGCATTTAACTGTAGCTATCCATTCAGACAAACGTATTATTTCTACAAATTTTAATTAATCAATATTGCTTGCAATTAGTATTGTTATCTTCTCTGTTAATGAATTAGCAATCATAATGAAGTGCAAAAGCTGGATGAACTATTAAAAATTGTTTTATGTGAGAAAAGTAGACCGTATTTAAATATAAATTATTCCCTGTTTTTTTTCTGGTAAGCACAATGGGCCAGGTTCTCAGTGATAAGATAAAGGTGATGTTAAGAGAGATTCCCAAAGGCTGTCTGCATTATCTGCCTTCAGATCTATGCTTAAAACTGTTTTGTGCCAAAGTCACAGTAGTTTGGCTGCTGATCTGCTGCATTCTGGCCAACATGCTTGGGACTAGTTGCATATGTCTATTTTGGTCACTTATGCTTAAAATGTAAACTCTTTGGCATAGGGAATGACTTATATTGTGACTTTTTACAGCCTGTAGCTTCACAGGCTTTGATCCAAGCCTGAGAACAGAGAAGTTTTATGGCTTTCTCCATGCTGCAAGACCATGAAGTGCTTCCCAGTGCTCCTGGGACTGGGTGAATACTTTGATGCATCCAACCTCTATTTTCTGCCAAATTTAAAAAATGAATCATTCCTATGGGAAGGAAAATCCAATTAGTGTGCGATGGTATGTTCTGGTCTGGGCGATCAGGGTACTGAACCTGTTTATGGATGTCTCTACTTTGAATACCTTATAGAATGGTCAGCACTGAATTATAATGATATAACTGGAATTCAGTATGTTTAGTTATATATATTCAACAGAACAAATTTGCAAGAAAACAAGCATCACTGTAGAAAGGGGAAAATAAAGGAAACTGGTATTTCTTGTTGACTAATAATATTTTTGATTTCATAGGATCTTTTAATATGAGAAAAGTAATAACTCAAGTTTTAAGAATGGAGAACCGTGTTCTTAGTATTAATTAATCTATGAATTATACAAAGTGATGGTGAATATATATTATTTTGAAGAGGTAAAGCAAGAAAATACATTTTAAAACTACATACATTGACTGAATCTGGAAGTGCAAGTCATCACTTTAAGGTGCATGGATTTAATTCAAACCCACTGTAGAGAATGGAATAACTGCCATTGACTTCACTGGGTTCTGGGTCAGGGGATGTGGCTTGAAGTCCTAGCATATTGATTTCAATTAAAAAATGCCTGTCTTCCCTACTCCATAGATTCTTCAACACAGGGGAAAAAAAAAAAAAAATTGATCAACTAGAAGGAAAAATATATATTTGTTATATGTATCTGTTTTGAACCTATGATCTTTGATCCCCCCTGAGTGTTTCTAGAAGCAATTGTTTTCTTTTCCTATGTCTTTCAGGCCTGGTATTTTCTTTCTCTACTCTTACGTAGATATAAACTAGAAGAAAGTTAAGTAGTTTACAGAATGTACAAGAGGGCAACTACTTTCTTTCTATGACCTGTGCCTTCCCACTATGCTACACTTTTTAAAAGCAAACAAAAGCCCCAACACACTGAGAGCATCTTCCAACTGAAGGAAGATGCACCTGACATGTCTCTTGTATTATCATGATGGATCATCTTGTGCAGGCTTTGTAATCATTGTCTTAATCCCAGATTATTTTCCTTCCTACTGTCTAGCATCTGAACCCCTCAACCCAAAACCAGATCCTTGAGGAAAATATCTCCCCACCCTTCTGTCTCTTTATATTTATCAGAGCCCCACAGCTTCTTTATCTTGACAAGGGAGCCAGCTGCCCTGCCTTGGCGGGATGGAAAGAGGAACCTTCCTAAATCCTCTGAAAGTCCTAGCAGTTGTACATCCTGATAGAATGCCTTTGAGGGATTTTCTTGAGCTTTGATCTACATTAGGCTACTTTGGTAAGCTCTCAGACTCTCCTGATGGAAGTACTGGAGAAAGTCTCAGCTTTTTCTCCGCAGCTTGTCTATGAAAGGAAGGAAGATGGGAAGGAGCGAAGGCATCTCCCTGCTTAGTCAGCTACCTGCTAACCCAGTACTTGGCTGCAAAATCTATGTTGAAATGAAGTGCTTCTTGATATGCGTAGAAGCACGATTCACGTAACTGCAAGGGAAGCCTAAAGGAAATGGCTGAGGTGTTTAGGCCAGTATGTGGGACTTAAGGGTGAAGAGACGGATCTTTCAGGAAAAAAGAATGGAGACGAGGGAGGAGAAAGTTTTAGGAAGGCTTACAACTAATGTCAAAGCTTCTGCCTGTGTACCTATAAAAACTGTAAACATTTCAGCAGTCACAAGATTACAAGAAAGAACTTATTGTATGTATTCTCCTCTGCTTTTGAGAAGGAACAGTTGCCAAATTCTGCTTTATTGTATGAGTTAGGGAAGGGCATATATCCGGACTCTTTTTTTTTCTCTTGTATTTGCACAGACACACTAATAGACCAGTTTTGCTTTCACTTATAAGATTTCCTATTCACATGGTAGCTGTGCAATTTTTCCAATTTCCAGCAGTGCTGGCAGTAAGACAGTGGCTGATAGACACAGCAATACCAACAGTGTGCCTTATTGTGGCCTTAATGAAAGTGTGTGGTATCTGTATTGCAGTACCTATAGCACAGTCTGTACTTGTTTCTTGCTTCATCCTATAACAGCTTCCTCTGCATCCCTTGAGGTGCTGAGCAAATCACAATTTTAGGAATTGCTTTCCTATTGCTACAGAAATGTTTCCTGTTAGAGTTCACATCACCATGATGTGAACTCTAACAGAATTCAGAGGAGTGGAGAAAAGGAGTTAACCTTGAACCTCTCCTAAATGTCTTGCTCGTTCTCTAAGTGTGCAATTTTCTGCTTCTCTTCCCAAAGGTTCTTCGTTTACAGTTACATAATTGATAGCTTAACCCTCTGTCCCCTCAGACCATTTTAAAATCCAATATAAGTAACACCTCAGAAAAAACCTCTTTGGCCTTTTACTCTTGGCAGCAGAAACTGGGTGTGGGTTGATTTTGCTTTGCTTCATATGTGAAAATGGTTCTTTTGTTTAATAAACTGTTCTTAAACTCTCTGGCCATCCATTTAACTTTGTAGCTTCCAATTCCCTAGGCATAGGATTCTTTTCAGCACTTCATGTGAAGATAAAGATGTTAAGATTTCATTTTCTATGAGAAATATAGTGAGTAATGCTGCATGAGAAAAATGGCATGGACAATTCTCAGACTTCTTGCTTGCTTTTAGCTTGATTGTCTGATTAGCTTTAAAATGGATTGGGACAGGTGTATGGGGACTGCTGAATCACGGCCTGAACTTCTGATTAATCACCTGAGGTGAGCAGTGAGTCAGTCACAGGAGCACAGGTGAAGGCAATTCACCTGTGCTGTCGGAAGGGGTGGAACCTGGCTCCACCTCTCCTAGACCCATTTAAGAGCTGACTGCCAGTGGGGAAGGATCTCTTCTGGAGATCCACTCCACTGGAGTTTCCCACGCGAGCCCAGGTTATGGGTGAGTGTACCTATCATTTCTGATTCCTGCTTTGGTGTAATAACATCATAGCCAAGCTCTTTGTTATACCTTAACATCTGTATATTTGTTAATTGTACACTGCTATACCATAACTGGTATATTCATTAATTGTACAGACAGGGAAGGGGCAAGTGATTCTGACCAAAGTCAGTTAAAGATGATCCATACTGGTTCACTTGCTTTGGCTTATATCTGGAATTTTAAATATTTTATAATGCTTTGGGCTTTAACAGAATTCTATAGATCAAAGAACAGTTTTCTTAAAATATGGGCAACACTATACAGACACTATAAAACAACAAATAGTTTTTGTACAGACAACACAATAAATGAAATAGGCTTACTCATAGTCCATTAAGGGTTCACATCTCTAGAAGGGACAGGTCCTTGACTTTGGATGTTTCTAGGAAAGGGTAACAAGAAACTTTTCTTACTGTCAGCTGGGATGGAATTGTTTTCTTCAGTGTACAGTATAAAGCTATTTTTTGGATCTAGGAGAAACAATGTTGATAACACACTGCTTTTTGTAGTTTTGCTAAGGAGTGCTGTACAGAGCCAAGGTCATTATCAGCAAAGGACCCAAGGAGCTGGTAGGGAACAGAACAAGGAGAGCTGACTTAAACTGTCCAAGGAGATATTCCATACCATGTAACACCATACACGAGGAGTTTTGAAGGGAGTAGTAGTTCATCTTACTCTCTCCCCTCACTGAGGGACTAACTGGGCATCAACTGGGGGATGGTGAGCAATTGCTCATGCATCACTTGTTCTATACTTCTATTTATATATTTATATATATATATACACACATATATATATATACACACACACACATGTATGTTTGTTGTCATAATTATTATCCTTTTCTCTATCTTAATCGCTTTGTCTCATCCCATGAATTCTACTTTTTTTTTTTTTTCCTAATTCTCTTCCTCATCCCACTGGGAAGGGAGAGGAGTGAGCAAATGACTGTGTGGTGCTCAGCCACCTGTTGGGTTAAACCACAAGAACGATTCAGTAGGATGTCCAAGATTCTGTACAATAAGATAAGTGAGAGGAACTGTATGACATGAGGGTTGAGCACTGCAAAAGATCCCTGAGAGCATGATCTCCTATACTGAGCCACATGGAAAGGACAGAGTGCATGCTGTTTAAAACATCTCCAGAAGCCTGAGTGCCTGTGAAGAATGGCTTACAAAGAACAACCATCTTGTTGACTCTTTTTTGGTTTACTGGTGTCTCATGCCCCTTTCGTCCCAGAGCACAATGTTCTACAAAGTACATATGTGACATTCCTTTGGTTTCAGGGGGGGGAAAAAAAAAAAAACATACCTTGAAAGGGTTCACGCTTAGTAATTTTCCTCCCCTGCAGCACAAGTGCTGTTTTCCCTGCATCTGTGCAAGATAATACACAAGCAGATGAAACCACTGACTGATTAGTGATGAAAATCAAAACGTAGGTACTGTAATTTTTTAATCTCTTGAGCAGTATTTGACTGAACTCTCCACACTTCTTTATCCAGTTATTCTTGTCTTGGATGTCATCAGAAAATTAGTAACATATTAGTAACATCTTTCTTGCAGACCACATACCACAGTCATGGTTTAAGTATACTTGGATCATTGTTAAGCTCTTGAAATTAGTAGCAAAGAAATTCTTTAGGGTCCCACATAGGGAAAAAGAAGAAAAAAATTAAGTCAAAAATATATATACTCTCAATGAAGCCCTTTTAGTTCTCCAATATGAGCACTCTGAGATGCTATTAAATTAGATAAAGTGTGAGGCTCTGAGTCAGATCCTCAAATCTGTATTGAGTAATGCTTGGTCTCTTGGAAAGATGCTTTAGATTTCTTTTTGTATATTTTCCATATTCAAATCCATCTTCACTTTCAAAATTAGATTTTTCTCCTTCATTTCCATGAATCATTTTGCATATTTGTGAATACTTGTTGTGTATGCTCCAAAATTGCAAGTTATATCTAGTAGTTTAACATTTCAAAGCTATTCTAGTTTCTCTCTAACTGGAAAATGTAATATTTGGGATAAAATACTGCCCTCAAGTCAGGTTTAATATTAGTCTTATTAATCAGCATGAAAATTGTAACATGTTGTCAGTCTGCAAAAATGCAGAAAAGGGCAAAACTCCCAGAGCCTTCAATGCCAAGCACTGTCAACCTGTGAAAGAAGAAAATAGAGATAAGATTGTTCTAACTAGATGTATGCTAGATCTAGCCTAAATGTTGCTGGTTGTTACACACTGTGCATATTCAGTGAAGAGCTAGAAAAAGAAAATACCAAAAAGGAAAAGATCACTCACTTGCCTTATATTTTGATGGTCCTTATCTAGGAAATGGCAAGTGGCAAAGACCATTGGCCAAGAGTGGGAAAGGCTAAGGCAAGTCAGGCAAAACCCAAATACTGATGATGAATGCCTAATATGAATGTTTATAAAATTCATCATGTATACAGATTATTCTTGGGGAAACTATTATTCTCAAATAACTTCTAAAATGATACGGATAAAATATTTTTTAAGACGTTCATGTTATTATTTTTAATGAAATGAGGGTAATGTTTAATGAAAATATTTTTTACAGTATCCATGTGTTTGTCAATTTCCTCTTTTCTGAATACTATTTATAGATTGGTAGCTGTAACCAGACTTCATGACATAGGAGCAGTTTTGAAGTGGAAGAGCAAATTGTCCAGCCACAGTCATACAAGGAAACTGTTCTGTACCAACTTTAGAAAGCCATACCCTATGGCAAAAGCAGGCTGCACTAGTGGAAGTACTGTTTTACTGTTAGATCCTTGCCTATTGACGGCTAAGCTGCTCTTGTCCAATATCATATCTATTGAACTGGTTGACTGCAAATCTCAATTTATATGTATCTTTCATGTCTACATGATTTTGGAAAGACTCGATGAATATCAAGGAATATCCAAAGAGTACAAAGCTAAGCAAAAAGCTGATAAAATAGTTCACAAGTTTCTAGCCAGTTTCACAAACTGACTACATCTCCCTGCTACCTTGGCCCTTTTTATGGAAATCTGTGGATTTTGGGTTAGATCAAGAAAACAATAGGATACTGTATTTCCAAATCATATCAGTTCTGTGGGTAGTGCTCCTGGGATCTGCTAGTATGAGAATCTGTAGAATAGGAAGAACACGATCACTGATAATGAACCACTTTTACTTCTGTGAGTGATATAATTAACATATTTCTGTACAATTAGGCACGACAACTAGAAAATGTGCTCTTAAATCTTACTAAGTGTAGAATTCTTGTTCTCCAACAATGCAGCTCTGAGCGTCTGACTGGTTGTAATGTATGCTGATGCCTTACTGTTATGGCTGCTCTGTGTATAAAGACAGACAACTAGACCTCATAGAGAGTCTTGTTAGACAAACGTAAATCTTGAATGATTCTATTGATTTCATGACATACCAATTTCAGTGTTGTTATTTGGAATATTTATGCTTCAGGTTTACACCAAATGACTGAAAAACCCTGACTGAAGATAATATTTTCAGCTAAAATGGAAACTTCATATTTTGCCATTTGTAATATCAAAAATATATTGAGACCTTGCACTGTTATATCCAACCGATTCATGTTTGAAATTCACTGTATAGTGAGATAATAAGAGCTGTGATTCCTCTTTCACAAACCCAGGCTTTACACCAGAATAATCCCAGTATTAAAAATGAAGTTACTCCAAATTTATCATGTTGGAAAAGCAATAAGATTTCAGTCTGGAAACTCAGTGTTACGAGCTAAAGGAAGAAGAAATGCTTTGTGCCTTTCATGGTACTTTTATATTGATAGATGATTTTTTTTCTCAAGGCTAAGTAGCGTATGCAGAGGCAATAAGAGCTTTTAAAAATTTGAGTGGAACTCATTTTAGTTCTTTCCACTACATAACTTTATGCAATTGGTGTGATGGTTTATATAGTCACAGGCTGTAGGTTCAAAAGGAATGAAAAGCAAAAAACTTGTTAAAATAACTTTAAAGTTGAGACTGAATGCTTCCAAGAAACTAAATACGCTGCAGTGCAGCCCTTGTTTAACCTTCATGCTGTATAACACTGTTGTGCTGTGGTATCAGCTCCCTTAAGGGAGAGAATAATAAGAAAAAAAAATAATAATAATATCAGCTCCCTTAAAGGAGAGGAAAAGAAGGAAAAAAAAAATTCAAAGTCTGAGCACATGAATTTTTTTATTTTGAAAATTTTTTACTGTTCATTTTCTACTTTTTTCCCCTTAAAGAGAATTAAAAAGTGAAATCAAGATCCAAAGCAATTTAAAACAAAATACAAGTTTTCAAGGGAAAGAAGAGGATGTTTTCAAGAACAGTATAGATGTGACACTGACTGACATGGTCAGTAAACACAGTGAGAATACTTTGATAGTTGGACTAGATGATCTTAAAGGTCTTTTCCTATTCCTAAATAGAAGTAATTTTCCAACTGATTCTAATCCAAAAGGAGATACAAGATAAAACCCTCTTAGTTTTACTGAATGCTCTTTTTGACTCTGATTCATAATCTTTATATACCAGTGCATTCCATCATCATTTCAACTTCAGAAAACTGTGATTTAGAAATAAGAAATTAGTGTGATATTGTTATCTATGTTGTTATCTGTCTTGTTAATTGTTATTGATGTGAGTAGGTGAAATTAAATGTCATGATTTGGCTCTTCGTATCACTTCTAACTGTTCTTTTGTATGTAAACCTAGGAATTCCAACCAGGGGAAATGTACTATAATTCCTGCTAATTCAAAATGTCCTTAACTCAGTAGAAGGTTTCCAAGGAAAGGAATCAAGTGCCTAAAATGGAAAATTCATATATTGTCAGGACTTCTTGGTTTTGGCTCTCATGCCAGAACTTGCAATACTTTGCTTTCTATCTGGTTTGCTTGCTGCTGGGACGTTGTCAAAAGATGGTGTTATAACTTACTTTACATGCCTACCTGAGGTAAAGGTCTTTGCTGACTGGCAAGCTCAGTTGCTTGTATGAATTGCTTCTTCACCCACTTGAGTCAAAATGATCTACATTTTCTATGTCAGTTGAAGTAGCAGGTCCTTGCTAACCTCATTTATTTTTGCTCAAGATGAGTTAGGAGCACTCACATGAGTGCCTCAGCAGGCAGAGGTAGGGGGAGTGAAAAACTGCTGCATAGCTGGAGGGAGATGATGTGAGAAATTTGTTTAGCTGTCGAAGTGGCAATGGGAAGGGATATGGGGGCAGACTCGTAACACTGAAAAGCAGAATGTGAAGCACTTTGTGATTCAAAGTATGGAAGAAAAACAGTAGGGTGCACTGGTGCCAGAGAAGCAACATCCGTTTAGGTACAGCTTTGTTTTGGAACAGGCTTTGACTCCTGCTGGGAAGGGAATTGAAGGAGCCTGTTTCAGTAGTTCTGAGTGGTGATCCCCATAATCTCATCCTATTGGAGTCTGCAAGAAAAATATGAGGCAGTTTTTTTTCTGGAAACAAGCTAAATTTTTCCTTGGTCTTCTCTTTTTGTCTTTTGGTTTCTGACTCTTGGTCTCATTCTGAGGTTATTGCTGCTGCTGGAAAATTTCTCTGAACCATCTCTGTTTCATTTCATAATAATGTTTCATTCCCCATTCCTGGAGATGTGCAAGGAAGGATTGGATGGGGCTCTGGGCAGCCTAATCTAGTGATTGGCAACACTGTTCATGGCAGGGGCATTGGAACTGGATAATCTTTGAGATTCCTTTCAACTCAGGCCACTCCATGAGTCTATGTTTCTTGTAATGTGAGAGACAAAAATTCCATTCCAAAACATTCACCCACTGTATGCTAATTGCAGACTGTTGATGTACTTGTAAGGCCTTGTTTAATCAGAGTGATTTAATTCTAAATTAAATACAATCAAGAAAATATTAAATTGCTTTACATTTATTTTCCTGTTTTCTACATTTACATAAAACTAACAGAGTAGCTTTCAATCATCATACAACATCGGATCTCAAGGAAGGAGAATTCAGCTGCTACTGCACCTCTTAAAGTTTTATTATTAGATTCAAGTTTATTAATATTTCGCCTACTTAGGGTACATTAATACAAAGTCATAAGAGAACTCTGTACTGTTAATAAATTAATCAAGCACTAAATGTTCCTTAATGGAGAATCCACAGAGACATATGGGAAAATTTACCAGGGACGTGAAGTTTATATAACACTGAGATGTAGGTCTTGAGCAACTGAGAGCCAATTACTAATTTCACATTTTCCTATCCGGTGTACTGAGGAAGGGAAATACTCAGGAAAGGGGTCAACAGCTTTGGGTAGCCATGCTCAGGGAAAGGAGAATGGATGAGTGGTCAAGGCATTGGTGGAGTGCAAGATTCCAGTAAAGGGCAGGAGAGCTTCCTGGATTTGAAGAGAAAATAAAAGGAATCAGGGAATGGTCTGGCAGAGATGACTTTTTGTTTCGTAAGGCAGAAGATGAAATTCAAATATGACTCTTGAGCATCATAGCTTGGTTCACTGGTGTATTCCCAGAATAAATAGAAGTAACCAGAATAAATTCAAAGGCGTTATGTTCTAATATGGCAAAGAATCTTGAATAGAAATGTAAACAATCAATCATCTGAGGTTACATTTAAAAAGCTTAGTTCTACATATATGTTAGCATTTTTACTTCAGAGAATAAATTTGTCAGGAAAATGAAAGTATTAACTTTGCTGTCTTTGAGCACATTTATTTTGGTGTGCACGTAAGGTATTCTTTGGCAAGTGTTTTACACATCTCACCCTGACAAGACTGAGCATCCTCACTCAGAAATGGACATAAGGTCAACATTTGAGAAATATTAACAAATTAAAGAACAAGGCACTTATGTTTTCCTGATATCTTGCGTCCAGTGCTAGTTTAAGGATCTAAATTAGGACTAGCACTGTGAAAGACAAATAGAGATACAATCTCAAAATAATGTATGTATGAAATCTTGCCTTATAATTGCTCTTTATGCCATAGACTGTGATCAAAATGCTAAAACAGAATTTCTGTGTTTGATACAACTCAAATCATACAACATACGAAGTCAGTTCTTAAAAAAAAAAAAAAAACCCACAAAACATTCTGCCATTAATCAAGAATCTGAAGAAATTCTAAATTGCTACATTAAAATTATGAACTACTGTTTCTCTCTTTCTTATAATTCAGTTGTTAAAGACAAATTGGCTGCCATCCACCACAGTAGTATTTCCTGTTTAAATAAAGTTTAAGAAATAGTAAAAGATTTTGAATAAAAACAACAACAACAACAAAACAACTGAGAATGCTTAGTATCGTGTGCTACAAGATTTGTGTGTATTTTCGTAAGTAGCTCATATGCATGTATATTAATACAGTTTTCCAGCTTTCAAAAGTACAACTCCTTTGGACTGGAAATTAGATACATTTAAATTAATAAATATATATATATTTTTAAGTAATGAAAGTAATTAACTTAGGAATTATGGCTGATCTTCATCAGCAGCAACTTTTAAAAATTAAGATTGGATATCGTAGTTTTCATGATGACAATTTAGTTCAAATATTAATTCAGGCTATTTTTGTGACTGTCTTGTAAGAAAACAGTTTAACCACAGTGGTTTCTGCTGGCCTGAGAACCTATGAGCGGCATTCAGCATGTAGTGAAAATCAGCACTATTTCAGTATTTTATCTGAATTTTAGGCAGATGTGTATTGCTTTCACATGCACACACGCGATAGTCATTAGCCAAACAATTACTGTGCCTTTGCACATAGATAACTGTGATTGAGTTTCATGGCAGTCGGCAGCCAAAGATGCCTTTCTCTCAGTAGCAGTGTAATAACAAATAAGCAATACTCACATGAGGGAGCATTATAGTTTCCTATGCAATTAGCTATAGCTCATTCATACATGGGCTACTGTCAAAAACCGGTGATATTAGCATCATGCAGAAGCTATATATTGACATTCATTTTCCTGTGGAATATGGCTACATTTCAGATCCCTTTAATCTTAGGCAGCCTCTTCCTCTCCTTATGCAACCTGATAATGTTTCATTGAAACTGCAGAGTGATAGCTATGTTTTTACATATATATACTCACACAGAACATATCCTTAGTATTTTCCTACATGGGACACCTGTAAAATGTTTCTAAAGTAATGCTGTACATGATGTAGCAGAGGGTCTGAAGGGATAATTGCTAAGTGTTCCTAGTTGCATTTTTTCACGGAATCATTACTGTTTCTATGAGCACTATCTCCTAAATTTCAAATACATTTTTTTCAAGGTTATCTTTTCCCTGAGTGAAGAACTTTGCACCTAAATGCACTCAATACTACTTGACTACTAAAGGTCTGGTAAAATGTCAGTATGTTCTTCATAAACTTTCCCACATTCACCCTTTTCCTTTTTTATTGCTTTTTCACTTCTCTCGTCTTTTCCCAATTCACAGTTCTTTGTGTCTCTCCTGATAACTGGGGTTTTCCAGCCAACACCCAATCCACTTAACAGATGGCTGGCAGGCAGAAACCAGATGTGTAGTGAATCCTTGTCCAACATTATGACTTTGGCTCTGTTGCATCCCTGGCTTTTCTAGGCAAGGGGCCCAGATTTCAAGAGCTCTGCCTTCATCCTATTTTGGCTTCAAGTATGTTGTACCAGAGGGACTGACACACACACAAAAAAACACAGATTAATGGTGACTGATACAGCATTTACAGAAATTCTTCAGACTGAGAAAGAATGGTCTCTTTCTCATCTCAAAGGGAATCAGGGCTCTCTTTAAATATCCTCAGTCCCTGTTAGATTTGAAGCTTAAGAAGCAATAACTTTCAGGAGTATTCAAACTGGTGAATTGAGTAGTTCTCAGCAATCTTTTGTTGGAATGTGCCCATGACCTTGAATGATTGCTATATAGGAAGGTTTTGTTTCCCAAAGTTGATGAAAGAATCTTACTATGGTTTCCTGCTCTGTTTGGTGATTATAAACGAATGGGAAAATGGACACAGAAGATAGTAGCTCGAAGCACGTTTGTGTACTACAGAGCAGCTTGCACACTCTCCTTGGGCCAGGCTAGATTATTTTTGAAAATGATCAGAACTAGTGTGCCTCATATATCTAGTTAGGAACCATTGTCACTCTTGCTGATGGAAGCTAAATCCAAAGAAGTTAAATGAAATTGCTCTGGAGCGCTTACTAATATGAGACAATATTTTTCAAAGTCTTGTGAAGTCTGAGATGGATAGTTAGGGACTGTCCTTGTGGAAACTGCTAATTTTGAATCAGTGAACAATTCAAAACTGCTTTTCCTGGCCTTTGTCTTTGTTTTGAAGTGTCCTCCAGAAAAGAAATTTAGTTAATCTCTTTTCATGTTTTAATGCATCATACTGCTCATATCAGTGTGAAAGATGGTCTTTTCTGTTGCTGTTGGTCAAAACTGAGTAATGAAGTTTCTGCCATCACAAAGGTGGAGACCTTGAAGTGCAGGGTTGAATTTGGCAAACCAAATCTGAAATCTGTGTAGAACCATAGTGATAAATACAATGTAGTGATTAGTTAATGTCATAAAGAACGGTAGTGAGATGTTTCACTGAACCATGTGCAAAAGGAAAGGGAAAGGAAAATATCTATTTTACACAGTTTGTAATGTTGTAAAGATTTTGTTGTTTTCTGTGATTGAAGGGGCTGGTCACAGTGTGTTGTGTATTTTTCTTCTGCCCTGTCTTCCATTTGAATCAGGACTCTGCAACAGATCACAGCAGCTGACAGCAATTGGTGGGGTAGGACACAAGCAGCAGAATTTAATGGATGTACAAGAAGGGAGTATGCATTCTTCCAGCTTTCATATTTCAAAACCTGCTCATCAGAAGTTAAATATTTTTGACAGAGCAGAACCTAATGCCTTTCTATGAATCTTAATGGATTGCATTTGCTCCACAGCAGTGTTTATAGCGAGCATGATTTTATACATGATTTGTTAATTAAGTAAATTACTGTTAACAGCTTTCTCAAAACCCCATTACCTTTATATCAATTGACTTTTTACAAATTAACATGATTAATTTAAAAAGCATAAAAAATGAGAAACAAGGCTAAGAATGTAAGGATGAATCTTGAGGCCACTCTGGATGTAGAAACACTTTCTTATATGAAATTTTCATTAATGGTCCACAGCAAAATTTTTAAAATATATTGATAAAAAAAATAGAGAAATTTACAGCCAGCTGTATCACATATATAATCAGCTGTCCGTTGACTTTAAAATCACCTCCAAACATTTGGAAAAAAGATAAGCCAAAATATGACTTAAGAACCCTCTCCAGAAAGAAAACAAAAACAAACAAACAAAAAACAATAACTAAAAGATTATGAAATCTTCTGAGAAATTTAAAATTTGTCTTGGGGGGAAAAAAAAAAAAAAGAGCAGTCAGATCTAGCTTTGAGTTTGTCTCTGCTCTGAGTAGGGCTGGTGGACCAACAATTTCCATTGTTTCTTTCCAGGCTTATTTTATGAATCTAAGTTTCTATATTCTCAGTGATGAGGGTGGTTAACCTTGGGGACACACATATAAAAGGAACAGGACTCTCCTTCACTCTTCCACTGCCTGTAGTTTAGTAAGGGAGGGCTTAGCAATCAAGCACAAGTCAGTAAGATGGAAAAGTGGAATTAGGCAAGCTTCTGTTATTTCGACTGAATAAATTAAAAAAAGAAAAAATAAAGGGAATGTGTTACACGATCTCTGCCTTGAAGAATTTACAGTTTAAGTAGATGAACCAGAAGGGAAGGGAACAGTGTATTGTTCAGGGAAACAAAGTAACCAACTTCGGGTTAGCGGAGAAGTCAAGAGAAATGAATTTAGTTGTCAGAATCCATGTTTGTCAGTAGAAACATGAGACCATCTTTCCATTTCAAGTTTAATCTGTCAAGTGTACAAGTAATAGTAGGAAAAACATAGCTCCTCTGCCCTTTTCTAGTATGTTTCCTCTTTCTACTTGACCTTGCGTTCATTCATGTTCCCACATTCTCTGTATAATTTTTCGAGCAGCATCGTATTTTGGTATGGATATCTTAGGCAGCCATGAGGGAGGGGAAAATATATGCAATAGAAAATATGTACTTGTCAGAAATTGGCTTGGGGACTCTGGAACCTGCACCTATCCTGAAAATGCTTTTAACTTCAGTTTTTTGCTGACTGTGTTTTTTTCTATACATACACAGAAAGAATTGTAAAATTCCAGTTTGCTCTGTTTTCTCATTTTATTTTTACAGTATGTTAGAGACCAGTATGTTAGAGACCACTAAATTCTAGTGCTGCAGATCTGCTTGTATTTGCTGACCCACTTTTTCTTATGATAGAAAAAGTCTGTTGGCTGGGGTTTATCTATACCTTAAAAAAAAAAAAAAAAAACAAGAAGTTAATATGTTTGACAGGATATTGTACCTATTCTGAACATCTAGAGGACTTTGGACCCTTGGACTTCATATTTATCACCAAATAACTGTAAGAAAAGAGTGTAATGTGATGCTGCTAACAAGTAACCTTGTCTCCTTTGGATCAATTAGAATGACTACTGAGTACTAAACAAATTTATAAAGGAAATACAAGTATTCCTGACTTTTCAAATCTCAGCTGCAGATGACTTTAATTCTGCTTCCTATTTCTAGATGGCTTAGTTGCAGTATTAGTCATGGTTAGATTAGATAGTCTTTTACTGAATAACAGAAAGATATTATGGGAAGGACCAAAGCCATCCAGTTACATTTGTGTTTGTATTCCCATTTTTACCATTGTCTTCTCTTTTTGACAATACAGTATTAGCAGTTTGCACACATTGCTCTTGCAAAGATCCTGATACATCTAGTCTTGTAAAGTGGGTGTCTCATTAACCTTTAAGAACTCCCACTTCATTCATCTTGTGTACATGGTGAAAATTTTGTCCTGTATCACGGAGCAGATATTCTCTTGGATTATGAATTGTTCCCAACACAGTGAGGTCCGAAGTTTCAGTACTAAACAAAATGTCATGGTAGCACTGGACTCCCAGTGACCCTGGGAGTGCTGTCCCATTAATTTTTGTGGTTGCTTGGTTTTTTTTTGTTTGTTTGTTTTTGTTTTTGTTTTCAAATCAATGAGAATTCATTTCTTACCAGGGCCTCTGCCTGAGGCAAGGAATGTCTTATTCTTTTGTTTGCATGTTTGTAACACCAACTTTTGTTTTCAATGAGGATGGCTCATATTTATACAGATTCAGCTACACAAAGAAAAAGATTTCAGCACAAACAAGGAAAGTCTGCTTTAGCAGAGACCTGAGACAGTGATCTGAGATGTATTTTCATTGCTGTACCTTCCTGCAGGGAAGTGAAAATGACCGCTTAAGTATTTCAAGTACTTCATTTCAGAAAGCAAGCAGCTTGACAGAGCAATGCATATTGGGTTAAAGGGAAGGTGTCTAGCCTTTGAGTAACTATGGAATTCAAAGAGCTCCATCTGGATTTTATGTTATTTTATCTGTTTTATTTTATTTTATTTTATTTTTAAATGTTTAATTTAGAAGGCTTTGGTGTACATTCAACAGCCATTCAAATCTCCATGCTGGCATATAATATCCAAATGAAGCTCCTACTGGGAAGGACAGGGGCAATGACAGCTTCTACTGAGATACTACTCACAGTTATGGAGCTAGTAAAACTGAGCTGTATAAATGCAGTAAGTCTTTATTTAAGCGCCTGTGGGTCAAAGCCTGTAAAAGAAAGCACAGGTAGAATAATCAACCTGGGATCTAAGGTGAGGCTGAAGGATGAGGCAGTACAGCATTCAGCCCCCTGTGGTATTTTGTGCACATCCAAACTGCAATGCAACTAGAAATCTTCCTGTGAGGTAATGTTTTAAAAACAAAGCAAAGCAGGGTATGGAACAGTTGTTTTGCAAACAGTGTAACATTTGAACAGAAATACAAGCTAGAAGAACAATGGACAGTGCAGAAGAGAGAAAACCTTTAGTTGTTCTGATTTCTTTTCAAAAAAAGTCTTCAATTTCTTGCCATTGTCACTTTTGTGTGACAGTGTGGGCAAAATACCCCATTTCTCTTCATTCTTGTCATCCTCCTCACCAGTGGAGGGGATCTGTATTTGTTTGCTCTCTAATTCCAAGAAGTAGAGAGAATTAGCTCATACTGAGCATTGCGCTGCTGCAAGGTGACTGAGATTCAGGATCTAACCCAGCTCATTTAAAGCAAGCTCAAATGTATTCACACAGCACTGCAGTCTGCAGTATAGACACATCCTGAGTAAAGTACCGGGGAAAATTTAAAGAGTTTCTTCATATATTGTGTCTTGGGAGCTATAAAATGAAAAGAAAAAGGGGAGATCCAGGTGGAAGATGTGTTTCTGGGAACTGCAGCCAGCAGTTTGTCAGTGAAGTTTTATCTTGTTATTCACATCTCTTCTTCTCAAATAGTAAATCATGCTCTGAGGCAACGAGCCCTAATAGGACTTGGCCATGGTGCTTGCTTCTTTTCCCTCCATGATGACACAGTCCCTACAGTCTGAATATTATGAACTCCTGGTCATTTAAATCTAGGCAAATGGAAAGGACAGCAGAACCGAAATGATGCTTCTAGACAGATGTCTCTAGCTGTAGGGAGATCTTTAAGAAAAGTTATCACATACGGCCACAGCACTGTGACCTCAGACTTCAACAACATAGCTAGAAGTGTAATCCATATGAGCAAAAATATCCTAGTCATTTAGATATCTAACAGTGTGATTATGTCCCTGATTTCAATTGCCCTGTAGGTTTTACAGGTAGCATGGTCCATGGCTCTTCATAGGAACCTTACTAAGTGCGTTAAGAGTTTATTTCCCTTTGTACCATTCCTTTCTTATCCAAAACCTGCGAGAAATTAAGACAGGAAATCTTTTTCAAGTTAATGTTTTCTTTGTTGTTAACAACTTCTACAGAACTGGTCCAAGAACTGCACACGGCTTCAGAGACCAGCATCTGGAGAACTAGAGGAAGGGAGATTTCTGTGGGACACAGATGAAAAAGAATAATAATAATAATACATGCTTGTTCTAATGTTATGCTTTGGAGTTTAATCCAACATTGATGAAAATGCACGGTAGTCTTTGCATACAACCCTTAATGGCTAAACCCACAGCCTGGTTTCTGATATCCTGTTCTGAGAGTAGATTCTAGGGAGACAAAGAGACGCAGCAAAAACTCACTAGCGCACTGTAAATTATTACAAGATAAAAGGAAATGGAAGCAAAACAAACTTCCAATTACTAGCTTTTCAGTCAGTATTTCCATCTTGGCTCGCTATGTTGTTCATAAATAGGAAGAATCATGACAATAATACAGGAGTGTTAAACCAGATCTCTGGGGAAGAATGAACAAAGATATCAAATAGCTTTAACACAGAACTTAGCAACAAATCAAATGCCTGTGAGGTTCTCAACTTGAAGGTTGAGAAGTGTGGGTGAGTTATGCAGCTGTGTTTAACAAACCAGGAACAGGATACATTTAGAAGACAATTGTCCTTTCAGAATTCACCTTGCTTTCAAGAGATTAAAGGACAGGTACAACCGCTTAAAAGCCAAAATATTTGAGGATCTCTTCAGAACAAACCTTCTGAATAACTATGTTGAGCCAAACAGCTAAATACTCAGTGTCAGTTGCTCTACTTTTAAAAATATTTTGACTGTTTTTGGTGGGTGAACAGGAAGGAGATTTGGATTCCGTGTTAGGGACCACAAAAGATTTCCCGTATAACAATAGGAAGACCCTTAGGGCACATTTGAAGGCTCTAATTTTTTTTTTTTTTACTTGCCTCCATTGTGGCAGCTGAATCCAATAAACTGAATCTAGAAACAAGCGACAAAAACTGTTTAATGACTTTGAAGGCCTTGACTTTAATTTCCTTGTGCTATAGATTTTCCAACTGTGATTTCTGTTTTTCCCAGAGTTGGTCTACAACTAATGTAACCAACATTCAGAAAGAAGCTGGATCATTGCTAAAACTATAAATCTGTGTTTGGAACCATGAAGACTGGAGTACATCTCATTGTTTTGCTGCCGTTGCAATATTTTTGGTGTTGCTACTAATGCATTTCTGTCTACTGAGTTCTAAAATTATTTCACCAACATCCTGTGTTATCTATTAAAAAGTCTATCAACTTTTCATGCACACTGATGAAATAATGTTGTCTAAAACTGAATCTGAGCCAATTCAGATAAAATTTTATCCTGAGATTTTGCCAAGGTTGTGGGGTTGAAAGCACAGTCAAGAATTGACTCCTCTAGATTGTATCCCTGAATACTTTCCTGAGCTTTCTTACGTGTCCTGATCTTTATGATTCAGGTTCATTTATCTGACTTAAGACAAATTACAAATGAGGTGATATTTTAAATGAGTTGGATACTCACTGCTCATCACTGACTATATAGTTTGCTTCAGGCATCTGTGTTTAACACTTAGTTGTCTTAAGTGCTTAAAGCTGGGTGAAGCTGAATTTCCCTGAACAGAATATTCTCAGCAGATTTTAATTAGGATGTGTAGACTGAAGTTGTAATTTCTGTATTCAGCTTCCTAATGAGAGAATATATGATGGGTATACGTCACAGATTCTTTTCCTTCTCACAAGAAAAAAAAATAAATATAAAGATCTGAACGTTACTACTTGGTCTACCCAATTATTCTTCATATGGAATTAAGAAATGAATGACAGGCTGATCCAAAACACTTTGCTGTTGTAAAGAAGTATAACTAGAAGCAATTTACATCATGTAAGATACAAACACTTTATGCATATTCTGTTTTATAGCTTTTCCTGATTTAATATTCTCAGCAATTCTGCTTTTTGACAAAGAAATATTTTTCTACTCAGCATTTCAAAGACAGTCAGGAAAGAAGAAGAAGAGTACTGTAACTGACTTTTTAGTGTCATTATCAGAGGAAAAAAATGATATTACTGCAAACATGCCAAACATTTCAGGGCACAAAATCTCAATGGCTGTCTGTCAGTGATATGTTAATAGGACCACTACCTTACTTCATAGCATACCTTGACTGGCTGCAGGGAAGTTAACACTGAAAATACTTCAGCTTTGAAGTACCTCAAATATGAAGTTAGGCAGGATACTTAGAAGAGAAAAAAACCTGTTGTGCACTATTTTTTTAACTGATGAAATGAAAGCATATCAGAAATGAGTAAGATGCAGAAGTCCAGAAAATATGTGCTGTCAGACCTGTGCTGGCCCCTTGTTGGTCTAGGGTAGATGTTTCTGTACAGACATTTTGAAACAGAATGCGCTTACATGACAATTTAAATTCAGTAATATCTTGCTGGAAGGACCAAAAAGAAAAAGATCTTAAGATGAGTTACAGTAGGTGACCCTAGATACCGTTTAATAGTAAATTTGTAATAGTATGATTCTACAATACATGCAAAATTAAATTCAAATGTAATGTAAAAATGTTTCCAATCTTGAAGGCAAGAATGATTTTTCCTTATTAATAATGTACTGGACTTGACCTACAGGATGATGTTACTATTCCTTCAGTGGCCTCATTGTTAGCACATTTTCATCCCCAGGAAAATAGAGGGGAAAAATAAAAGAACATTTATTTCAGAAATAGTGGTGAGGTACTTGCTGTGAACCACCACAGACAATTACACCTTTGCACTCTGGGATGGAATTTACTTGCATTGATATATCCTGATCTGGAAATGAGTACACTTCTATCATCTCCTGTTCTTACACTTCTTTGTGGTCCAATTTCATACACAAGCAAGATGCTAATGTAATATTTTCAGTCTCTAGTCCTAGGTAATTTTCTTTTCTATTTTAATGGGATTAGCATGGAATATGCCATGACTTACTTTAGGATATGAAATTTTAACTGCATACTACACAGCACTAAGAATAGCTCAGGCAGTAACAAGAAGAGAATGACTGATCATTCTTACTTAGTGTGTGTGAGAACACGTCTGGAGTGCTGTGTCCAGTTTGGATATTCCCACTATGGGAAAGAGGTCAGCTAACTGGAGGAAATTCAAATGGTATTCACCAAGACGTGTGAAACTGCATGCCTTAGGAGAGATATCCAAACTGGAGAAGAGAAGGCCATGTGGAGTATTTTACTCCAGTCTTGATCTCCTCAAAAACCAATCATTAGGAAGATAAACCAAACTCTTATTAATGGTGGCTGGAGAGGAAATGGACACAAAGTTGCAGGAAGGAAAATTCTGGTTAGATTTCAGGAAAATAAATCACAGTGGGTAATTCTCTGAGTCAGAACACAGAGAAATCAGAGAATTTCTATCCTTTGAACTATATATATATATATATATACGCTTCCAAACACTAAAAAAAATTGGCAATTTACACTGGTGGTTTGTTGTTTTATTTTTGCATGACTAGGGGAAGAAAGGAAAAAAAATAGAAACTATTATATATTTTCATTACAGGATATGAAAAAAAAAAAAAAGACGAGAAAAATTGTTCCAGAAAAATGTGCATTTAAACACTTTCAGTGGATAACTGGATTAATTCAATTGTGTCTTTCTCCCTGCTGATACTTTATTTTGGAGAAAAGACCAAGGCATCTTCCCTGGCATCTCAAATATTGCCATCATTTTTCTGAGGAATAGTGTGAGTGGGAAGTAAAATAAAACTTCTATTTTTTATAAGGTTTTTCTAGAATTTTTCTTGTCTGTCATGGTAATGCTGATACCTTGTATATCAACTGCAATGTCTGCTATCACTTTCCCATCCCAAACTGAGAACACTAACTTTTCATGCTATGCATACATGATACCATGACCAAAGTTTATATTTTGTGTTCTTTATGGGCAAGAAATGAAATGCCAGATGGTTCCAATTAAAAAAATTACTGAATTTTATTTATTTATTTATTTATAGATTTATAGATTTAGACTGCATTATCTGGGTCATAGACGTGTGAAAAAATGCTGTTTCTTTGTCTTCTGAATGATCTTGAAATTGCAATAAGTTCTAGATAAATAAATAAATCATGACTAAAGATCTGTGAAAAGAAGAACTGCAATTAAATTTAGTGGAAATCTGGCTGCTTTATAACATCTCTTAATGATGTTAAAGATGGAGGGATGGAATAAGACCTAAGGTAATATAAGATATCGTTCGGAAAATGGAGGAATGACAGTCCTTCCTAAGTCTGTATTGTATTTTCCTGTTATTCCCAGTGCTTTGGATAATCTAGCACTAAATGCATCTAAATGCAACTTGTCTATATAATTTGTCCAATATAAACAGCTTGTGGGTTGGGAGGATTACTATTTTTCTTATTGCTAAACAAATGGTGTTGATCAAAACACCTCACTGAGTGCAAACACACCAAAATAAAATACAAATCATTCTCTTAGTCTGCTGACTGCTCACGGAAATATGATTTATGCTAATCAGTCACTGTGACAATCTGGCACAGAAGTATTATCATTGCCAAGGGTTGGGTTGTACAAGAGATAAGCAATTTATGGCGCTGTTGGTGAGGTGATCCAGTTTCTGAATGGGGCAGAAATCAGTGCTAAGAGACCTGAAGTCAGAGCTGATCTTTAACTTCTGCGCAATTTGTACAAGCAGCTATTGAATATTCAGGATATATTGGATAATCAGTACCTATGTCTTAAATCAGAGGAGAACTGGTTTACACAAATGATGGAAACTAATTTCCACAATCTCATAAAAGAGCTGCTTTTTAACTCCAAAGGTCTTAGAATTCTGTCCTGATATCTAAGACGCTTGCAGCTGGGGTTAAACTACATTAGCGTCAATCCCCCTGTGTATAAAGTGTTTACCATATTTCTCACTGCTAGTGAGAAATCATCCACTTAAAACTAAAAAATAAATACATTGAAAAGTAGTTGTTTAAATTAGAAATAGCACCAGCAGTTAAAAGATGGTGCTTTATGTAATTAATATCTAGCAACTAACAAATTTCTTTAATAGTAATTAAATGCTAATTAAATATTTTCCTTGGGAATATATTTTCTAATGGTATTACTAGATACTCCTTTTTCTTTTAAATGTTTCATTGGTGTTGTTGAGTAATTAATGTTCACTAATTAATTTTGAAGTAAGAGTCTTGACCCTTCAAGCAGTCTAGGACTGGAATTCCCTTAGCTGATGTGTATTCATTTTAAACAATTCATAGTACCACCAAAAAATAGGATGCCTAAGACTCCTGTAACCTATAGATTCTCAGTGAGGCTTGGACTCCTTGAGGCACATGTACAAAGATTCAGACTGGGAATGCTATATGGGTGCTTTAAGGGCCACCAGGAGCATACAACTTGTCAGGTAGCTCATTAGGTCATCTTCCCTATGTCTACCTTGAACACAAGATTCCCGAAGGAATCACTGCCTAGTCCATCCTACTCACTGGAAATTTTACTGATGAGGACCGTTTTTTTCAAGGAGCTGACAACTATATTTGGGTGGTGGTGAATTTTTTATTTTCTCTCAAGTTCAGTGGAAACCTCTTCCTCTTTCTCTATTCCCCAGTTTCTGACCAAAAGGAATCTTTCATGAAGATCAGGAGCACTCCAGTCTGAGAGATATTCATGGTCCTTGAAACTGCAGACATATCCTGGCAAACAGATAAGGTTTCTACAGTTAACCTTGAGGGACTGGATGCACAGATTTGAAGTAGTCGGTGCCAGATACATTGAAAAGGCAGTTCTGCTTTTTGGATGGAGATTCAGTGTATGAAATGCCACTAGCCTCACTTTCGAAGGACTGCAGCAGGGCTGTCTTAGCCACTGCTGTAGGATTTAGCTATTTGAAATGAATTAGTTTAGGTTTAAAGCATTTTTAAATGAAAATCTGCATTGTTTGAAGATTTCTGAGCATGTCTCTCACATCAAGAGTAATTCCTCAAGGGGCTACAGCTTATAATAGCATCTCTAGCTGGATTTTTGGCAGTAGGATTAAATATGGTGGTTTTAATTTTAAAGCACAAGCTGCAGCTCCAATTTCACAGGCTGAAATCTCATTTCCATTAACAATGGCTATAGAAGGGTCAAGAAGCTCTGTCTCAGTCAGTCAATATCACAAGATCATGGTTAACACAATGAATGGGTTATGCGCATTCAAGCAGCTATGACCTGTGCTCACTGGTAATTTACTTCAGACTGACAATATGTAGGCATTAAGTCAGATCACATTCTTAAATTCATGAAGGTACTCAAAGGCAGAGCCTTGTCTTCCAACAGTATTTTTCAGTCCATATACATCTATAGCATTTAGCAACTAATGAATTACAAAAACCACCCTACACTTTAAGTATTAAAAAAAAAATAGAATAATTTGTTTCTACTTCTGCATTGAAATGCATGGATTTCAGTTCATTATGGCCCCAAGATAATCATAGGAATAATAAGAAAAAGAAATAATCTGAGCCTGGTTAGAAAGGGACTCAATTCTGCTTTTATTCATGCGGTGGTAAATCTGGAACCACTCATGTACAACCTGAGGGTAGCCTTTATTCTTAATTGCTGTGTTTTAGTGCTATTTATTCAGCACAAAAAGGGAAGGAATCAGCCTGGGAAACAGAGGTGGTGATATGTGAAAGCTAATTCTATACTGTGAAAATCCTGTCTTTATAACAGTAAAAAAGATACCTGTGACTTAGCAGGAAAAATAATTAAGGGATATTGGTGACATATTTTTTTCAATTGAAAATGTATACTTTGCTTGCTTTCAGTTGATGAAACAATGACTAATTTCACCAACTAATTGCTCTGATAGAGAACTCTGTGTTTTAAGTTGACATACCCCTTAATTTTACATTATTTTTCATGAACCTAGTAATTTCAAATGAGTATTATTTAATTCTAAGGACAATGGATGAAATAAAAGAGACCATGGAAGTTATGGTACAATACAGGGGAGTTTCTTCCACTCTAATCAAGCCTATATCATTGCTTTTCTCCTGCTGTTTTTATAATACATTATTCTGCAAAAGTCACTGTGAGGTCATTTCTACAAAGCCTGCAAAATCCTCAAATTGCTAGCTGTGAGGTGCAGCTCTGCTTACTAATCCTTCCTTCATTTTGAGTCACCTATGGATGATTTCAGCAAACTAGATGTTTTAAGCTCTGTCATTCTGCACTGAGGTGGAGGCAGGTTTGTCACACCATCGCTACTTGTCCCTAAAACCCTCTCTGGCATTCCCAGTACAGGACAGGCAAGTTCTCTGAAAGTCAGCTGAGAAAGGCTCCTAATATGCATTCTGCCAGGAATCATAGGGTGGAGAAGCACTGTGCACAAATGCCTGACTCTAAATTAAATAAGTTTACAGTAGCACAGGAAGACCTTTGCTGGGGGAACAGGGGTGTCCTTTGTGATGCTGCCACAGGCAAACTGAACAGCAAAGACTCATCAGATGTGACAGGCAGAGTGTGACTGGAGAAGCTGAAAAGAAGTAATAGATCAAATTACATCAGATGTTAATAAGACATACTGGATTAAAAGTACATGTTACCTGAGTCTCGGGTGATTCCCCTAAACCTAAGATTATCTGCTCATCTAGCCTTTATCTAATTTGGCCCCAAGCGATTCTGTGTGAGGAGCAAAGCAGAAGAGGAAGCTGCAGCTGGTGCTCTGACAAATGCTTACTTAATTTTCTTTGTATCATCTATGCAAGTCTCCTTTGCAACCAGGAAATGTAGTGACAGTTTTGCTCAGTAAATTAACCCAAATGACATATATATTGAAACCATAGGCATTTCTTAAGCAACATCCCCTCCCCAAGATAATTCTGAATATGCATGAAAGCCAAGTGGGAATGTTGTGACTGGTGAATGCGAAGAAGAGATACAGATGAAGGACAGCACAATAAACAGCTGGGATCTTGCTGCTCATTGCTGGAGTTGGACTGTCCAAGTAAGCGAGACCAAAATGTGCATGTTTAGCTGTGTCTCCTAGCTGTATTTATTTACTAAAAATTATGTGCAGACGGGATCTTAAGCAATAAAGTATTGTGAATGGTTGTGATGCTCAAGTGCTGGGCACACCACATTCATGAAAGAGCTTGTATTTCTGAAGGTGCACTTTGTAAGATGTTGCCCTCTATGTGCTAAATTTCTGCTTTGAGATATGTTGCATAGGTGGTCATATAACCTGCATCTGCATTTCCAGCATGTAGCATTACTTTAAAATCAAATTCCCCACCCAGAACTGGCCTTGCAGAACCTAGCTGGCATGAGCAGGGAAATGTAAGGTAGTTTGGAAGACTCCTTGCCACAAGTGTTTTAGAGAAAATGTCAGTGTGTGTAGTTACTTTCCAGACAGTCTGAGTAGCACAGCGGACATGAAGTAAGATGATAATAACAAATGAAACAAGTAGAAAAATTTGCAAAATATGCTTACTGTTCTCACCTAAGTTTGTCTTTTTTTTACCATTTTTACCTTTAGAAAATTAATTTTCATCTCCATCTGCTTTGTGGATATGTAAGATAAGATCAGTATTTAAATTTGAAAACCAACAGAAGGTCAGCAGTTAAAGCAGTTATCCAGCCAAGAGGTATGAAATTTGATGAGACAAAAATAGTTTGGCACTATTATATCAAAAAGACTTGAGTTATGTGCATCAATTAAATATCATGAAGATTTAGCTGAGCAGAAAGAGAAACTTTACTTGGCTTTCCTTATGTTGTGATGAAAGTGGAGATTATGTAATGACTTTATATTCCCATCGCTCTTCAAACTTCTAATGGGCTCAGACTCATGAGACTGTGAAGTTGGTTCAAGCTGGCGATAATTTTTATTTCTAGAAGGGTATGACCTAGATATCACTCTAGAAGGAGTGACCTAAAGGTTAACCAAGTTCACATACTGCTTTGGGATAAAATGGGAGTAAAACAAAAGTTTATGACACCATGGAAATTGTTTGGTTCTGTTCTCTGCTATTCAATTTCTTTGGTCATGTATGTGGACATCCCAGTAATGTCTCAATTTTCCCACTTCTCTAAAATGTGTGCAATTAGGTGCATGCTTACAATGATGTTTTAAAGAATGTCAATAAATGCAGTTATCACTTATTTGAGGGTAGATTGTTTGATTGTTGGTGTTTTTTTGAAGGCAGAAGGTGACCTGACTTGTATGGGTAAACTGGCATGAGAAGGTGAAAGAATAGTCTGAGACACAACAAAATAGCATTAACCTTACATCTAGAAATCTTACTTGCTCCTTCCTCTTCACGTCAATCACTTTTAAAGAAAAGAACATACTGCTTAAGAGAGTACCTGATGTGGAAGCATCAGGATTCAGGAGGTAGATGAGAGAAAAGGGCCTGCTATGGGGTTAGAAGATGTAGAGAAAAGGTTCCTGCTACAGAGAACAATGGAAAGCTATTTGTAGGAAGGAGAAAAGACTGGCAATTTGGTCATGAAATGCAGTCAAGTTAGAGTTCTGATAAAATTTTCCTTGCAGCCCCAGTTCTGAAGAATTAATTCCAATCTCTTTTCTGTTCTTGCTCTCTCTCCTTTTGTTGAATAGGTCAAGTGATTCTAATTGGGAAGAAGATAGAGACAGTGATTTTGAGGTGGAAAAGACAAAACTGTTAAGGGGTAAAAATTAGCTGATTCTCCAGGCTATCTAATGGCAACTACCTATCATCTAAAATAGGAGGGGCATATACAAAGGCAGGTTTTTGTAGGATGAGTGACATTTCTGCTGGGCTGAAATATTATGTGACTTAATAGATTGTCTCTATAGACAGCAAGGTTTTCTATTTGAATGTATCTTTAGATTTTCTGTTCTAGTTGGGCTAGAACAGAACCTTTCTTACCTTTCTCTAACAGCTAGTCTGTATAAGGGATAAAATTCTTATTCATTAACACTGTAGTACTTGTGCGTGTTTTTTTTTTTTAACTCTATCTATCCCTTGCTTAGCATAAAGTTGTCAACAGCTTCTACGACTTCTGATTTGTATCATTTACATTTCTTTGTCACCTGTTTCTGCTGAGAACTCATACTCTTCTGGCTGATCTAATTGAAGGAGAGTTATGACTCGATCTGTAGCATTACTTCTTCCGAATAAACTGGAGGAAACAATTATAAATTATTCAAATAGATGTGTGAGCTGTCTTTGAAGATGGGCACTGCCTACTGCTGTTGCTTCTCAAAGCTTCCTGCCTTATTAAGGACTTCTCCTATATTGCAGGTGGATGCACTGCCCCAGCAGAGAGTGAGGAAACTGAAACCATTTTGCTGTGGCAAAACCTGGTGTGACACCAGATCTTTCTGTCTCCAAATGGAGATAATCAGCTTCTTGAAGTTTATGTTTTAGAAATAAACTTGATAATAAAGATGAAATTAATGAGAACATATAATAATGAGGGATGGAAGAACATGATATGACTTTGCTTCTCTTGGGAGGAGGAGTTGCACAGAGGGCAGCAATTTGTTAGTGTGTGTATGTATTGGAGAGTGGTGAAGATAAATGAAGTTTCAAACAATCTGGGGAAAAAATAAGGTTACTTGAAATGCCTTTGATGTCTCAGACTTATCTGCAGCTCATGACTTATAAACTCCTCATTTGACCTTGGGCTTTGCATGTTTTTCTGGTATAAAATAGAACCTTAAGTCTGCAAAAGACGGAAAGAAAATGCATTTTAACTGGTCACTGTTACCAAACACTAGCAGCTAGTTTTATAGGTTTTTGAGAGCTAAATACTCTCTCTCTCTCCAGAGCATATTTGATACCACATCTTCTAGTTTATTACTGTATGAATACTTGTAGTTTCTACGTGGTCCTTTTTTTTTTTTTTTCTTCAGGATAAATGTCCCCATTATGCTCTGTTGCTTGATAGCCTACTCTTCTGGCAGAGAAGACGTGAATTTGAATTCATACTATGGAATGAATTAATTAGATTTTTCTTTCATGCAATTCTTGAGTAAGTGGACAAACTTAGGAGAAGCCAATGAAATAGGAAAGGTGCCACTGATAGCTTATCTGAATAGTTTATACAGAGCTCGACACATGTTCTGGGTATGCTTACCAGATGAATATATTTTGGCAGAGGAGCCATATGTTTCTTGTCCCTGAGTAGACCTGGGCATCTGGTTCAAACTCTGTTAAGATGAAGACAATCCTCATTCAAACTTAACAGTAGAACTCCAAATATCCAGGAGATGTAAAATTACACTGAATGTGGTACATAGGTGACTACAAGAAAAAGTGGTAGTTGAAATCAGGGATTAAGTGTTGTGTGTGATTCACAGATCATAGAATCATAGAATCACAAGGTTGGAAATGACCTATAAGATCACCTATCCAACCGTCTTCTCATTACCACTGCTACCACAGGCTACTAAACCATATCTCATAGCTCCTCATCCAGATGCCTCTTAAACACTGCCAGGGACGGTGACTCCACCACCTCTCTGGGCAGGCCATTCCAGTGCCTTTCTCTGAGAGAAAAAGTTTTTCCTCATGTCTAACCTAAACCTCCTCTGGTACAACTTGCAGCCATTTCCCTGGGTCCTGATCGTTGCCTGGGAGAAGAGGCCAAACCCCTCTTCACCACAACCTCCCTTCAAGAAGCTGTAGAGTGCAATGAGGTCTCCCCTGAACCTCCTCTTCTCTTCTAAACAATCACAGCTCCCTCAGCCACTCCTCATAAGACTTGTGCTCCAGACCCCTCACCAGTTTTGTTGCCCTTCTCTGTACATGCTCCAGGGCCTCAATGTCTTTCCTGTAGTGAGGGGCCTGAAACTCAACACAATAGTCAAGGTACGGTCTCACCAGTGCTGAGTAGAGGGGGATGATCACCTCCCTGCTCCTGCTGGCCACACTATTTCTAATGCAGGCCAGGATGCCATTGGCCCTCTTGACCACTTGGGCACACTGTCAGCTCATGTTCAGCTGAGCATCAACCAACACCCCCAGGTCCCTTTCCTCTTCACAGTCATCCAGTCACTCAGCCCCAAGCCTATAACTCTGCATGGGGTTGTTGCGACCAAAGTGCAAGACCCGACACTTGGCCTTCTTGAACCTCATCCCATTCACCTCAGCCCAGCGATCCAGCTTATCTAGATACCTCTGAAGGGCCTCCCTACCCTCTGGAAGATCAACACCACCTCCCAGCTTGGTGTCATCTGCAAACTTACTGAGGGTGCACTCAATCCCCTCATCTAGGTCATCAATGAAGATATTAAAAAAGATGGGCCCCAGTACTGACCCCTGGGGGACACCACTTGAAACGGGTCGCCAGCCGGACTTAACTCCATTAACCACTACCCGTTGGGCACGGCTCTCTAGCCAGTTTCTTACCCAAAGGAGTGCATACCTGTCCAGACCCAGGCAGACAGTTTCCCCAGAAGAAGCCTGTGAGAGACCATGTCAAAGGCTTTGCTGAAGTCTTGGTAGACTACATCGACAGCCCTTCCCTCATCTACCAGTCTGGTCACCCAGTCATAGGAGATGAGGTTGGTCAAGCCCAACCTGCCTTTCATGAATCCGTGCTGGCTGCACCTGATCTCCTGGACACCACACACGTGCCATGTGATCTCATCCAAGATGATTTGCTCCATTACTTTCCCCTGTACTGAGGCCAGACTAACAGGCCTATAGTTCCCCAGATCGTCCTTACGGCCCTTCTTGAAGATGGGAGTCACATCAGCAAGCCTCCAATCCTCTGGGACCTCTCCAGTAAACCAGGAGTGCTGATAGATGGCCAAGAGCGGTTCAGCAATCACCCCCACCAGCTCCCTCAGCACTCGAGGGTGCAGCCCATCCGGTCCCATGGACTTGTGACAGTCCAGATGAAGGAGGCTCTCTCTGACTGTCTCCACCTGAATCACTGGGCGTATATTCTGAGTAGCATCCCAGACTTCCATATCAGGGCAAAAATGCCCAGAGGATGACTGATCTGGCTACTAAAGGCAGATGTAAAGAAGGTATTGAGGACCTCAGCCACCAGCCTTTGTCTGTGAAAGTATATCAAGACAACGTCATTTGGGTGGTATCCATACCTTCTTAAGTTATTTAAGTGCATTTTTACTGGTTTAAGTAGAGTGATAGTCCTGTAAGCTGTCACATTTACTGGGAATTTTCAATTTGATTGTAATCAGAGACCTTTGGTGAATAATAGGACCTCACAAGCGGAGTACTAATTATATGAAGGATGAATGAGCCTTAACTGAGAGATAAAATAACCTGTCTGTGAGCGATAGCCCGGCTTGAAGTTCACTGAGATTCCTCACTTACTGAGTTCCCAGGGAGCTGCTGAATTAGCCTTCCTAGGTTCAGATGTGATAGATGCATTGGGTTTGACAATGTCCTTATGGGATTTTTGTATTTTAAATGTTGCTTTAGGCTTAAAAGAAGAAATGTCAGTGCAAGTCTTTGCAACTTGGTAGACAGCTTCAACTTGTCAAGTCTTCCTAATGTACCCTGCTGCAGATATCTTTTCAAAGGGATACTAGGCTGAGCCCTGTGATTGTTATCTGGTGTGAGATTTTTACAATGTATGAGTCATACTGATAATTGAGTACCATCTGATATGACACATAATAGGCTCCATGAATCTCCAGATTTCCATTTGGTGTGAGTAATACACCATTAAACATACCTCGCAACAATCACAGACTATTTTTTTTTCAAAAAACTTGTTAATCTACTAAGTCAAAGTTTATCATTAAACAACCATGAAAAGTCACTAGGGTTTCCATTCCATGCAGCTCAAGTGTATTTTTTCCCCCTCTTGGCCATTTCTGAACTACAGTGCCATTTTAACAGGCTCTCTTGAGGTCCAGAAAAGCATGTAAAGTTCAGCTACTCCCTGATGTCCAATTCAAGAATTCCCAGAATAAGGCTGTTTGTTAAGCAACAAAGTAATTCTCATTTTCTAATTGTCCCTGTTCCCCCTTCATTTGTCTTGAGGGAAGACTAGTCCATGATGATTAATAAATTTCTTTTTGTAGAGTTTTACTGAAGGATTTAAGGTTCCTCTTGGAGAGCTGGTTAATTATAAGTCACATGCAATTTCTGGCAAACCTTATGGATGCTAAGCTAATGATAACTTCTGGCTTTTTCAGTCAAAGAAAAGTTAGTAACAAAAAGCCTTGCAGCAAGAAGATGCCTGTGTTGACATCTTACATAGCCTAAAATTAAACTGTTAGCAGTCCTTCTTTGAGATAAGAGAGCTTTTAGGCTGCAGATAACATATGGTATCAGGCAGTGAGCATCAAGCATGCCATAATTTTCATTCTTTAAAATAGCTTTGGAGTTCAAATGATTCCCTGGGATACACATCCTTTACCAATCAGAGAAAAAAAAATCATATTCTTTTCAGAAAATCAAAATTCTCTGGGGAAAGAAAAAATTTCTGATATTTTTATAAGTAAATATGAAAGGTTCTGTTGTGCTTAACTATGAATAAGTCATTAAGTTGAAATTGGCTTGACAACACTTGTGAAAAAGGAGGGAGTGCACCTCTAAGTTTAACCATAACTCAATAAACAGTGGGTCTTTCTTTCATGAAGCTTACACATGGAGGCAAATAACAAGTAAGTAATGAATACAATATTTGACAGTAAAATATTTCCAATCAAAGTCATTCTGTGGAGAAAACATATGAAAAGGTAGAAGCTGGCTGCGCAACTTTTAATGCAAAGTGGCCATATTGTTTCTAAATTGCAGGAAAATTATTGTTTTACATGCTAATTACAAGAGTTACTGTAAGAGATACAGGAGGATCTATAGAGCATACACCTCAAAGACATAAAGATTTTATAACTGTTAAAAAATATATATTCTTACTCAGATTGTAGTCCAGCATATATCATTCAGAAAAAAAATAAATAAAAAGCAATTATAAGAAGTCAATACATTTCATGAATTTAATAAACATTCTCATCTTCTTTATCTATTACACAAAACGTGAGAAATTTGAAAAATTTATAAAATGCACTCATTTTTATGGACACATTTTTTCAGTCTTCCTTTTACCAAAAGCTGTGGTTATGTTAGCTAAAGTAACAAAATGCCAAATAATTTTCATTTCTGATTTTGCTTTTGATTGCTTCATGTGCAACTAGCATGAACATTTTAAAAGGTTAAGGGTCAACATCCAACCTGGCTATAGCTGGCCTGAAGACTTACAGCTCCTTGTAACGCCGGTCTGACAACCTATTTATTTCTCTTCTCTCTTTGGTGAGAGTTCAGATTCATTCAAACTGAACTATTTCAAGATGATTAAACTGAGTTTCTAGTGCTCTAGGTAGGCTTTCACCTTTTTCTGCTTGATTAAATTATGTTACCTTAAAGTAAGTGTATGGAGAATAAGCTTGTATAATCTCTTAAATATGAGAGGTATTTGACTGATGGGAGTAACTCCATGACTGAAAGAAGGAATATTCCAGTCATTGATCTAAGAAGAGCATTACCAGTTTTGGTGAGCTAAGTAACTAGCTATTTTTCCCCCACTTAAAATTAATCTTTTCAGGACAGTAATCAGCTGAACTGCATTAATACATGCTGGATAGGAACAGGTTGCTCAACCAGAACTTGTAAAATATTGGTGTGGTAGAAGGGGAATATTAGAATCTGAAGCTCTACATTTTTTTTTAGCTGTCAACTTAATTTGCAAATTTCATTTTGCTGAGAATAAATTTTTTTCAACTGTTCTGTTTGGTGATTCTAAAAACATTAAGTTTTCCAAACCAATCTGCCTTTAGGGCCCCTATCTTATGTCCAAGAAAATTAGGTTTTCTACCCTTCATGTTCCCTGTATTTAAGCAGCCAAATTATCAACAACTTGGGGATTTTTTTTCCATTCTGCAGCTTTTTTTTTTTTAGTCTCACTGAAACAAGCCCATGTAACCATCCATTCTTATTTTCCTGGTGTTTGGAAAACAACTTGAACTGAGTCCAGAGGAGGCTATGAGGATGATCAGAAGCCTGGAGCAGTTCCCTTATGAAGAAAGGTTGAGGCAGCTGAGTTTAGCCTGAAGCAGAGAAGGCTCCAGAGACATCTCACTGCAGCCTTTCAGTTTTAAAGGAAGTTCATAATCAGGAGGGAGACCAGCTTTTTACATGGTCTGATAGTGATAGGACAAGCAGCGATGGATTTAAGCTAAAAGAGGGGACTTGGATTGGATGTTATGAGGAAATTCTCACAGGGTGGTGCGGCACTGGCAAAGGCTGCCCAGGGAAGCTGAGCATATCCCATCCCTGGAGCTGTTCAATGCCAGCTTGGATGGAGCCTTGGGCAGCCTGGTCTGGTAGTGGGCAATCATGCCCATGGCAGGAGGTTGGAACTAGGTGATCTTGAATGTCCCTTCCAACTCAAACCGTTCCATGATTCTATTATATTTTTCACCACATTGCCTCATTTCCAAGAACTCAATTTTGCTGCTAGTTTCCTTGACCTGCCTCGTCTTGCCATTTCTGCCAATGGGGTGGAATTATTTGTCAATATGAGTCTGTTAAGCATGAAAACAGCTTATCTGGGAATGGAGTTTTTCGTCTTTAGTTTAAAAGTATCTTTCTCTTTACGGGGCTATGATACTACAGTGATAAATACATTAGAAATTAATGATGGCTGTGTAAAAATGACTAAAATAATTCTGCATTTATAAATAGTAATCTTCCATAAGTCCTTCCTGTCTTTCTCCCACAGAAGCTATTTCTTTTTAAAGGAGGATCACATTTTGTAAAGGTAGAGTTCATGGACAGCCTTGTACGATCTCTGTGAGCAGGGATATAGGGACAGTTTGCAATGAAAAGCCAGAGCTGAAGGATGAGAACTAAATAGCAAGTAGTCAATGAACACAGACATAGACAAGATGATTTGACTGATCTTTCTCCTTCTTGGCTCACAATAGATTTTAAAAGTCTACTTTTTGCAGTGAGTATTCATGGCAATGATGCAATTCCCATTGCAGCTGCAAGGACAGTGCAACTGCTCATAAACCTTTTTGCCTATTTTTAGTAATTTGATATGTAAATTTAGTTAGCAGGATTGAGAACTGGTACAAGGAATGAAAATAAGTATGCTGATAGCCAAAAAACAGAGCTAGTCCCTGCCCTTCTCAAGCAACTGCATATTTATATCCTCCATGAATTGCCATTCCTACATATTCATCCCTTGAGTCTGACTTCCCACATTTCAGAAGGCTTGGGTGCAAATTGCTTGCCCTCCAGTGATCTCATCCTGGTCAAACAATGATCTATGTAAATCCTCTTCCCAAACGATGTGGAAGAGTGTCTGTCCAGATATAAGCAGTGTCTTATTCTATCCTGCTGTAGGCCATGGCCTTAAAACAAAAGGATATAATGCAGATTACTGTAGTCAAGGTAACATCATGCCTTTAAATGGTTCCTGCTGTGCCTCTCAGGGTAGGAATAAAGAGCAGCTGAGTAGGACCTCACTCAACAAATAAGCCATTTTCACACTCCCTTGAAATCCTATTTTAGGTCTGAGAATAGTGATGCTGCAGTTTAAGTAGCTAATAAAACCTTCTTAAATTTCTTTTGTTGGCATCTGCATTGTGAGTGTCCCTTGCCTGTATCTGTTAAAAGTAGCTTTGTTGGAATACTGCAGCATTTACCTTTGTACTGTTGGCTGATCAGTGCTATGCTTAACACAGCTAGAAAATGTGTATGCTATTTTAAGAAAAAAAAAATTGGTTTTGGCCAATTTACTTTTTGAATGAGAATTTTCTTCTGTCCAATATGCCTCTGGGAATAGGGTTTAGATTTGTCTTTTTCAGCTTTAAGAACATAAAAAAATTCAATACTGGCTAACAAAGCATTTCAGTCAAAGTTCTGATTAGTATAACAGTGACAGCCCTGAGATTTCTGGGATCTTGTTTCTTTTCAAATGACGCAAATAATAATTATTTCTTGAAATATGGGGTGATTTTGAGTCTTATATGTGGCAATTGTATGTGCATGCTTAGCTTTTATGTGGCAATTTTATGGGATATAGCTAAAAATCAGTAATGAAGATGAAAGATTTTCCATGGCTGTGCTTTTACATGTCAGACACAGTGCTTACTCAGCTCTGAGTGCTGGTCACAAAGGTAAACATAGAGCTGCTCAGATTGTATTTGATCTCTAGGATGAACTGGAAGCAGTTTGAACACTGTCTTGAATTAAGCAGTTGTCAGCAATTCTGTACATTTCAATGGCATCTGAGTTATAGCAGCAGATGATAGCAGCTGTATCCTGAATGTTAGGGGAAAAAGCACTCGTATACCTACTGACATCACACCTACAGGCTGGTCTCAGTTCCCTTTTTTTTTAATACCTACTTTGAATCAACTGATGAGAAAGATGTCCTAGTTCATAGATTTGCAACACTAAGTAAACTTCCATTATAGTAGCTAAAACATATTTTTCATTTATTACTTTTTTTTTTTAAGAGACCAAAGCATAAAAGTGACACTTATTCCACTACAATTTTTTTTAGATGCCTTCCTGATGTTTTTCTCTTCTTCTCCATATAGAATAAATGGAGATCAGATACGTATCTATAAACATATACATAGTACAATGTGCATATGTGTGTATATATATATATAAATATTCTCATAGATGGAAGAATTTAAAATATCTAAACCAACTGTAGTTTTTAGCTCTCATTTTGATATTTTTGTGCTTCAGGAAGTGGCAGACAGAAGAAAAAAAGAGAACTTATCTTGATAAAACCTTCAGTGGTATTAGCACATTTGTTTTCCAGCACAGCAACTTCCAAGATAATTGTTCATAATAGATTTGCAAAAATGTAACTTAACTGTACAAGTCATAGCATACAATAAGTTTCTTGGGAGGAATACTTGAAAAGAGAGTGAACTGTCATTCTGGATCTGTCCTGGATTGAAATCTGGATTGAAATGTCTGGACTAGGTAATGTGATTGGTAGAGTTAATGACTGTATGGCTGTTATCTGACCTTTTATTGTCATGATCTGTTGTTGGAAATATCCAAATAATTTTGTCAGGACGGTATCTCTGATAAAAGCAGATTTTATTCGCGATTGCAATGGCGGGCGTCCCGCAAGCAGGAGTGCACCTATGGACACAACATGACAGCCTTTATACCCTGTTTTCTCCCCCTTGCCGCCCCCCTCTCCCCTGTTTCCCCACTGGCTGGGTACTCCAGGTTCACAATCTTATCAGAGGATTTACATTTGTTATTTACTTGTTAATTTGTTTTGTTATCTGGTGTCAGTCAGTCGCCATCCTGTCGTTTCCAAGATGTCTCAGTGCTCTTCTTGTCGTATTGATATGGTGATTTGCTTCCAAGTCTTCGTTAAACAAGGATCACCGGGGCGGGGGATGATGCCAGGCCTTCCTATGTCTCTTCAGGCGCTTCCTCGGGCATGCCATGACTTGTTCTCTGGTTTGATCTGGTGCAGGATATTCTTGCAGTGTGTATGACAAAATATACATATATACACCTATATACACCTATATGCAGAGCGTGCGTCCCTGGGAAGGGTTATCTAGACGATAAGTGACGTAAACTATCAGAGATCTTCCCCAAGTTAAGCAGAAAGACTCCCAGAAAGAACTATGGCAGTGGAGATCATGAAATAAAAATATATATATTATCCAATTCTAATGCAGAAACAACATTTGATTCCCACATCTGTCACAATTTCTTCTTTGGTAGAAGCCGTGTTTGAGAGGATCTATTTTTTAATGAAAGCTTATGGTGAGCTGTATCAAGTACAAAATATATACTATTTGGATCTTTACTTTACTGACTTCATGTTTCTAGTGTGATTCTTAGAAGTTGTGCTTCACTCACTTTTTTGAACGTCTGTCACAGACAGATTGCATATTTGCAAAACTACAAATGTTCAATTCTCAATTTTATCTCCTAAAAGAGGGACAAAAGACAAAAGTTATACAACTTCTAGAAAATGTACATTAGAGGAGAGTAGGCTGTGTGGCATAACCCAAGTAGAACTGTAAATAAATATATTGTTTCTGCTACTTGGGATTTATTAAGATTACCATCTATTGATGTGAATATTGCTTAGGCTGCACTTTTCATCACTAGGGCTCTTAATGAAATGCTGGATGCTGATCACTCCAGGCAACACTTGCAGCTTCAAAATTTGTTTGATATCTCAGTGCAAACAAAAAAAATCAGGAATTGTTTCCAAATGTCTGTTTTTTTTTCAGATTAAAGCCTGAGCTTTTAACTTCAGTAAGTCTTATAGGCTTGAGAGAGAATGTGTTATTGAATGCCTGGATCTGAGAGAACAAGTATTACATCCTCATTCAGGTAATTCAAAGCATTGCTTTCACTTTAATTCAGCTGGATGGAAAAGTCTCAATACTGTTGAGACTATTGCCTTAACCACAGGGGTACACATCCTTCTTTGGCCACTGCCTGAACATTCTGAGTCTATCAAATTTGATTTCATTTTTCCTTATTATTATTTGGTAACCTGAAGTGCTGTATGTCTACCAAGGGAGATGGTGGAATCAGTGTTCCTGGAAGTGTTCACTAAAAGGGCAAATGTGACACTGAGGAACATGGTTTAGTGGGCATAATGGGGATGGGCTGATAGTTAGACAAGGCGATAATAGTGTTCTTTTCCAACTTTGATGATTCTATGAACTGTCCAGCCAGCTGTCCAGCAAATTTGTCTTTATGAGCAATGAGTGTGGCAACTTTGCACAACTGCACTTCATGTAAATATTTGCTTATTTTTCATAGTACAAATCATAGAAATCCATTTGGTTTTGTTCCATACTCAATCTCACTCAAGCTTATCTGGCAAGAGCTTTTATTCCTTAGCTGTTGTATCTGAAGCATAGCTTCTCTGCATCTTAGTCTTCGGTGTCATTTTTGGTTAAATGTATTTTCCAAACTGCTGTATTCAAAGTCTGCTTTTGGCCTTAATAACACAAAGAGTCACTAAAGAAATAAGTACAAAATGTGCTTGAAACACTACATCAAACCTTTTAATCATATAGTTTCCAGTCACATTAACTTATATCATTATTGTTCTTCTTTTTTACAAGTCAATGCAACCCTGAGAGGTGTCTGTCAGGGAGAGACAGATTAACCAGCAGTATAGACTACATCAAGGGCAGCCTGCCTCTTTTACCTCATGTAGAGCTTCTTGGAAGCATGGCGAGGTGATGTGGGCTCCTAAATCCTGTGAGGGAGGAAGGACTTATGGTTATATCCCAGCTTTCTGTAATGTTTATAGCATTACATCGTAACAGGATGATGGATCTGAAATAAAAGCCTCTCAGTGAGGAAAATATCCATAGGACTTCTAAAGACAAGGCTGTCCACAGGGAAATAGCTAGATCAAAAAGGAAAAGGAAAATTGAGTCCAGTTGTCTGATCACTTCTTGAATTGGCAGACAGAAACTTGTCAATGGGTATAGAGCTAAAAAGAACAAGGGAAGGGAAACAGGCCTTTCTCCTGAGAAGACAGGGCAGGGAAGGAGGTAAGTGACCTTTTCCTTTAAATGGCCATTTCCATTGCAAATGGCTTTCTCTGTGGCTGCTTCTTGTACTTTTAAAATACAATTTGACTACAGAACATACTGGAATGGAAAATACTGTGGTTTTCAATTGCAGAAAACTAAAAATGGGAAAGAATAAACCTCCAAACATATTTTGCCCTTGTTATTGCTATATTGAATATTGAGGGTGAAAGCTAATACATCCCAAATAACTCACATGGGTAATACTGCAGTTGATGAGCAAAGTACAGAGAGCTGGATGGCTGTGCCAATGGCCCAGAAATTTCTTTAGCTGGCAGAACCTCACTGCATTGTAGTGGTGGAAAGAGTAACAGCTTCATCTTTCTTATGGATATGTTGGCACATCTCCCTGCAAACTAAAAGCAAAACAACAGAAAAGTACACCAACAAAACCAACCTGAATTTATGCATGGGGTTTGAGACTGTCCAGCTTTTTAAAATAAATCAGACTGTGTTGCTGTTACAGAACAAGCACTCCATCCAACTGAAGTGGAAATGCACCCTAATTGCCTGTGAAAAATGAAATGTCAGTTGTTGACCTTCACCTAAAGAAAAAAATTTTAGGAGAAGCACATGTCCAGATCTGTGTCCTGTCTATATTTTGTGTCAGGATGCAGAGCATCTTCAGGTCTGAGGTTGATTCCAGGAGTACGAAAGAAGTTAAACAATGGGACAAGTTTTAATAAAACAGGAGATTTCTGTACATAATGTCAAGATTGACAACAATACTAACAAAGTCCAAGGTAAGGAAGCAGCAGAGGGAACACTTAAATAGCTCCTTAATGACACTTAGCTCTCTAGTGAAGCAAATACTCTGGCAGCCCAGCCAGTTTCTTTCTATATGAGTCTCTTCTGATTTCTAGAAGAAAACAGGCTGCATCAAGGAGGAAAGAGGAGGAAAAAACATCTTTAAATGGTAATGGACACAGAGTGGTAAAAACAAAAGATGAGATTTGTGAGGATGAGCTCTAGTGCTAACACCACCAAGAGGCTTTTCTAGAATGTGAAGCTAAGTCACAATACTGTTTATTGGAGAATTAATCAGGAGGAAAATTGCTTGTGATTCAATCAGATTTATTTAAATGGTAGAAAATTCCCTGTTATTATCCATTTAACAAACAACAATTCATAATATTTGATATGAGCTTTATTCTTTAGAAAAGTGTTCTTTTAATCTAGCAGTTAGCCTAGACAGCCTAAGCTTAAGCAGAGGACTCAAATATGACTGTGAATCTGTTCAGCAAGTAGTCTTACGTTTGTCACGTAGTTATCAGCTGTGCTCTGTTTCTGTTGCACAGCTCACTTTTTGGACAGCACTTTGATACCTCAATTTTATTCTACCAGATTAGTACAGAGCAATTCTGGATTTACACTTGCACATGTCGTGTGAGACTTATACATGATACAGTTTGGAACTGAGCAGATCTTCTTGTCTTGTGCTGCGATCATGGAGTTTACCAAAGCACTTCCTCACTGCGGTCTTTTGTATACCAAATTATTTCCACAGTAATTGCTATACATCAGTTACCACCCAGCTCTGGTATGTTTTGTTCCAAATCCAGCCTCTGTAACTCTTCTAATCATTACTTTTCTCCTTATGAAAGATAAATATTGGATGTACTTGCATTCCTTAGTGTTCTTAATATATGTGAATCTGCTTTACTGACCTGACTTTGCTTTGGGGACAATATGGAGAGACTAAACAAATTATTATAGATTTGATGAATGTCTTTATAGCTCAGAGTGAATAATTCTGAAAATGAGGCAGTATTTTGTCTTTTGTTCAGCAGTAATGCATACAGTGCAGGAATGAGATCTTTGAAGTGTCCTAGTGGGTGGGCATTCTCTATACACAGCTATCTCCAGCTGATATCCTTAAAACTGTGTGTAGGTTTTTGTGGGTCTAAAGGCTTACCCCTGAAAAATCCTGGGCTCTTCTTTCTCTGAACAGTAGAGGAAGGTTAAAGAATAAGTGTTTCAACCTGTGCGATCATCAGATTTTGTAAGATGATCTGATGGGCACTGTCATGTTCAGGACTCCCATCGCTGCTAGCTGTGGCTCTTGTTCTGAGCCATTCAGTGGGTCATGCTGGAAATGGGAATCTAATCCCAAAGGGATGCTTCTTAAGAATCACACAGAATTACAGAATTGTAGGGGTTGGAAGGGACCTCTAGAGATCATCGAGACCAACCCCCCTGCCAAAGCAGGTTCCCTACACCAGGTCGCACAGGTAGGCGTCCAGGCGAGACTTGAATATCTCCAGAGAAGGAGACTCCACAACCTCCCTGGGCAGCCTGTTCCAGTGCTTCGTCACCCTCACTGTGAAGAAGTTCTTACGCACATTCGTGCAAAACTTCCTGTGCTGCAGCTTATGTCTGTTTCCCCTCGTCCTGTCTCCACGTACCACTGAAAAGAGACTGGCCTCACCACTATGGCCGCCACACCTCAGATATTTATAAACCTGGATCAGGTCCCCTCTCAGTCTTCTTTTCTCAAGGCTAAACAGACCCAGTTCACTTAGCCTTTCTTCATAGGGGAGATGCTCCAGGCCCTTCACCATCTTTGTGGCCCTCCGCTGGACTCTTTCCAAGAGATCTCTGTCTTTTTTTGTACTGGGGAGCCCAGAACTGGACACAGTACTCCAGATGAGGCCTTACCAGGGCAGAGTAGAGGGGGAGGATCACCTCCCTCGACCTGCTGGCCACGCTCTTCTTAATGCACCCCAGAATGCCATTGGCCTTTTTGGCCACGAGGGCACACTGCTGGCTCATGGCCAACCTGTCGTCCACCAGGACGCCCAGGTCCCTCTCTGCAGAGCTCCTCTCCAGCAGCTCATCCCCCAGCCTGTATTGGTGCATGCAATTATTCCTCCCTAGGTGTAAGACCCTATACTTGCTTTTGTTGAACCTCATCCGGTTTCTTACTGCCCAGCTCTCCAGCCTGTCCAGGTCTCGCTGAATGGCAGCACAGCCTTCAGGCGTGTCAGCCAATCCTCCCAACTTCGTATCATCAGCAAACTTGCTGAGGGTGGCCACTATCCCCTCATCAAGGTCATTGATGAAGATGTTGAACAAGACCGGACCCAGCACAGACCCCTGGGGGACACCACTGGTCACAGGTCTCCAGCCAGACTCTGCACCACCAACGACGACCCTCTGCGCTCTGCCAGTCAGCCAGTTCTCAATCCACCTCACTGTCCACTCATCTATCCCACACTTCCTCAGCTTTGTTATAAGGATGTCGTGGGAGACAGTATCAAATGCCTTTCTAAAATCAAGGTAGATTACATCTACCGCTTTTCCCCCATCCACCCAGCATGTGACAGCATCATAGAAGGCCACCAAGTTGGTCGAGCATGACCTCCCCTTGGTGAACCCATGCTGACTACTCCTGATAACCTCCTTTTCTCCCAGTTGTCCGGAGATGGTATCCAGCACAAGCTGTTCCATCACCTTTCCAGGGACGGAGGTGAGGCTGACAGGCCTATAATTACCCGGATCTTCCTTCTTGCCCTTTTTGAAGACCGGAGTGACATTGGCTATCCTCCAGTCTTCAGGGACCTCCCCTGTTGTCCAAGACCTCTCAAAAATGATGGAGAGCGGTTCGGCAATGACCTCCGCCAGCTCCCTCAGCACACGTGGATGCACCCCATCAGGTCCCATGGACTTGTGGACCTTAGTACTGCCTAGGCGCTCACGCACGTCCTCTTTCCTGACTAAAGGGAAGTCTCCCATTCCCCAGACCCTCTCCTTAACCTCCAGGGTGTGGGATTTCTGCGGGAGAGCCTTTTCACTGAAGACAGAAGTAAAGAAGGCATTCAGTATCTCTGCCTTCTCAGCATCCCCTGTTACCAGAACCCCCCCCCTCACTTAGTAAGGGGCCCACATTCTCTCTAGTTTTCCTTTTGCTATTAACATACTTGAAGAAGCCTTTTTTATTATCCTTTATCACTTTAGCTAGATTCAACTCCAGACGGGCTTTAGCCTTCCTCGTTGCATCCCTGCAGGCCCTGACTACATTCCTATATTCTTCCCAAGTGGTCAGACCCTTTTTCCACATTTAAGGGAAGAAGAGGCGATGGAAATTGCTGACAAGAACATGAATTATCTTGATGTTCTTGTGCAGAATAGAAGCATTTTGTAACAGTTTCTTGTGGTTATTATTTACTGATTTGTACATCTGGAATCCTTAAAATGTTCTTATTCTGGATAAATCCTGTGCTCTCTGGACTCTACCTTGTGTTTAAAAGAACAAAATAAACAACTCTGCTGCTACTATATTGAATAATGCAATAAATAAAGATAGCAATGGGGCTTGGTGCATTTGTGTCATGCAATGCAGGCAGGATCAGTTGATCACATAAATGGTGTCATACAATGTATCCATCTTCAGGAAGGGATGCTGCAAGTATTGACACACAGCAGAAAAAAAAATTGAAATAGGAGTGGCAAAGATACCAGATACACCTGTCTCAGTGCCTAAATTTATACAAATGTAATAGATGTATCCACTATATTTGCTTGCAAATAAAATTCAGGACTATATCTGATTCAGAAAAAAAGACAAATCGGTGCATGATTCTCCCTCTTCTCCCCAGTATAATCACCCCAGCAGAGTAGTTTATTCAAAAACACTCATCCTATCTCCTTTGTGTTAAGAAAGACTCTTATCACCTCTATGTGGTTTTATGACAATGAGTATTTTTCTAATGCTTCTTCCATTTCAGGCATTGAGCATGGATTGGGGTCACAGATGTGGCCAGAGAAAAACAAACAGAACCTGCTGTTTGTGAAGCTAAAAACTTTGAAAGCTACCATGACTCACTAAGTTTACAGTTATGAATTGAGCCTTACTAATAAATCAGACTGGTGTTTGCAAGCTGAGCTGTATAGCAGATCCTTGCCTATCAACTATCTTCTTCACTGGGGTAACTCACTCTTCCTTCCCTTGAAAAACTCCATTTACATCTCTCAGTCATTAGACTGTATTTCACTTTCCTTCTGCGCTTTGGAGGAACCTCTCCTTATATTTCTTGCAGAGTCTCTACATTCATATTTGTGTTGCAGACATACTTTCTTAGCTAAAAGATGTTGACTAGCAAAGCAGGGTAAAAAGACAAGTGTACTATTACTGAAAAATGCAACCAGTCCTACTGCCACAACCAATTTGCCATCCACCTACACTATTACATTTCAAACCTTGCTAACATTCTTTTTTTGAACTGTTGGCTATTTTTGGATAGTCAAGACTCCTGACATAGCACTCAGTGCTTCACCATATTTTATTATTGATTTTGTCTGTGTTTATTTCTTTGGTGAACTGAAAATAGCCACCTCACCTCTACAGGGTGATTTAGTCCAACTGAAATCTAAATCCAAGCAAGCAAGATCACATCAAGTATCATTCTAATCATATCATTGATTGCTTACTCTGGCAAAAAAAAACTCAGCACCACAGATATTGACTAAGTAATTAAGGAAGGCAAAGATATACAAGAACTGATTAAAAAAAGATTTAATAAGCAATGTTATAAAATATCTTCTTACGTACACTCAGTTCTGAATGGGAATTTGTCAATGATGTTAAAAATGTCTCTCTTGTTAGTGAACATATAGGGCTAAAATTAACTGTCAGTAGAGCAACGCACCAATTCTTTCTGTGCAGTTTGTGATCTGGACAATTCAGGACCTTTCTATCACAGCAGCAGCCAAATATCTTAGCATTCACATGAAACTTAACCAAGAATGATAACAATGGTTTTCTTTTTATTATAAATGTAATATTGTTAAAATGCTTAGCTGACAAGTGTATTTCCAACTCTACATGCAGTGAAATGCATTTTCATCAGCCTTTACTTCGGGAGGTCTATGCACTATAATACCATCTATTAGAATCTATGTACTGTATCATTGCACATTATGGATAAACTTATAGATTTTCACCTAATGTTTGGGGGGTTGTAAAGAAGGAATGGAAATACAGAAAATGCTATAATCTCTTTAGCTTCTTTATGCACTTCATTTACAAAAAATCATAAAATGGATAGTAAAATATTTACTAGTACTTTGCAGTTCTCAAATAGCAAAAATTGAACTCTATAGTATCTCACTTCTGTGGAAAGACAGCTTAAGTCCCAGGAGTGCAGCCATTGAAAGAACCAATGTGCTGTGAGGACTAATACAAATCTTGTATTTGTTCCTACTTCATTGGAACTGGAGCTTTTAGTGTTTATTGTAGCTGCAACAGACAGATTTGTGGTTGAGTTTTATTATTATTATTCATGTGTTTATCAACTTTGTTGAGAAACTGAGTATGTTTTGATTGCTGCAAATTATCTAATTGAAGTGATACAAGAAATATAAAGTTTCAGCTAGACTATTGGATTTTATATATTATAGTAAACTGTGAGCTCGTGTGAATGTATACCTACTGCATCTCAGCTGAGGAACGATAAGATTTCAATTCTGTGTAACTGTATATAACAAAGTACATGTTTTGGTAGGAAATGTCTTAATTCAGTAATGGTCTTGAACTTGTACCTTGTCAGAGCAACTTATTTAAGCAACATAGTATGTGTTTTGAGTTCGAGTCAGAAACTTCTCCCAGCATTATAGTTCCACAAAAGTAGAGATGCTATTATGATTTTGAATCATAATATAATGCAACATGCTGGAAACACACTATTTACAGTCATTATTTTGAAAAGCTCTATTTCACAGACCTTAAAGTTGCAATCTTTCAGATCAGCCTTTTTCTAATTTCACCTCTACCTTACATGAACCAGGGTGTCCAGCCTAAGCTGTTTTCATTTCAGCTGGCTGAAAAGCAACTCCTCCTTGATTGTACCACTCACAATAGCGATGCAGGGATAATCCTCTTTCCAGTGCAAATCATAATCTGAACATAGTTAACTCATGCAATCTGTGTGGATTTTATGGATTTTTTCATCCATTTGATGACACTTGAGGATGACTCTATAAAGATTTAAGCACATCCCATTGTTCTACTACTTTACAAATTGATTTCTACTTCTCTAGGCAGAAAATCTTTTATATTAATATTTTAGAGGGCTTAAAAATTCTGTGCACTTCATTCTGTCCTCTTTCACACATATTATATTTCCTCTATTATCTTTTTTCAATGAAGTAATGTATTCTATAGGAAATGTAAATATATGCATCCTCACATTTCACACCTGGGAAAGACATCTAGCATTATCATTCTGGAAAACAGCTCATTATTTACAAAGATGTGGAAAACCGCAAAGAGATATGAAGTTGAAATGCATATACACCTTGGAATTGCCTGCAGAATATAAAATAGAGGAAAGGCTTTATTAATTTAATCTTTAACAAGACTTTATTTGACAAACAAGTTTGTTCATTGAGGGAGAAAAGATTGCTTAGACATTACCTTCATTAACTGCACCTCTTTCTTATTGTGTATTGGGCTAACTTCCGTACGAAATAGCCACCACCAGTCTTGTAAACTTGAGCCACAATGAACGAATGCATCCTTGTATGAAAAGAACAGTATTATCTCTTTTTACCAATAGAGGGTTCTGCTTTCTAAGAGTTTTCTCTGTTAGGCTGCCCAGTGTTGATGCTTCCAATTCCAATGTTTGGCCACTGAATTCCCAGGGACACAACTGTGGCACTCCAGCTGTTAGTGGGTGAGCTAATAACTCTGTCCTACTGGGAGAAATGAGTACAGTGGCATGATTTGTCTATGGCATGACAGTCTGATTCTTCTGACTGGGAATTCACTTCAACTGGCCAAACAAATGCTAAAAAGTATGGATTACCAAATCTTCTACCCTTCCTGGGAGCAGAATATTCTCCTCAGAGGGTGGGGTTTAGGTTCTAGTTTTCTCTCACTGGACCAAGAACATGGTCCAGCTGTTGGTGAGTGAGTGAAGTGACTGGCTGGCCTCTCTTGTCTACTGACATTCAAAAACAAAAACAACAACAAAAAAAAACATGCTGAAGTTTCATCTGTAAAATCATAGTCCTGGTGTGGCTCCTTTTGATAAAGAGAGAGTTTTCAGTTCCTTTGAATGTGGCCAGTTTTTAGTCACATTTCTGCAATACTTAGATATTTTTTTTACATAGCACCTAAATCTCCTCTGACTATTTCTCAATCTCTTTTGGGCTTTATTGATAGACACTTTGAGGTCAACCACAGTTTTTATGTATAATACATAATTGTAAATAAATAAATATTTGTATGTGAGGAAAATTACCATTGCTGTAAGACATGATTATGCAACAGCTTGGAGTGTAATCAGCAAAGATTCTGTTTTATTTTTTACTATTGCTCTTGAAGTTCACAAAGCATGCAAATGAGCTCATAAAAACTATTCTGTACTTAGACAAAATAAAATCTTGCTGTTGCTGGCAACAACAGAAAGATCACTTTAGAATTATTAAAATAACTCGGAAGATGTTATTTCTCTTATGAATTAGAAGGTGAAAAGCAAAATGAGATGAACAGATTTCACAGCCACTTTAGCTAATTGATGGGAACTCTGTTAAAATTCTCTGAGTTCACACAGCCATACAAATAAAGAAACAAGAGAGCTGCTCCAAAAGTATCCTTTTTTTATTTTACAGTGTTGGCCCACAGTGTCAGAGGCAGGCGTTGGTAGTATGGCAGCCGTAGCTGAACCTTCCCAACAGTATTGCAGTACATTTTGTTGCCATGTGACAGATGGCAGCAGAAAGGCAGTCTGACATGGAAGACCATATGAAGCAAAGGTGTGGGATTGAATTCCTCCATGATGAAAAAAATTGCACCCTTAACATTTACTGCTATTTGCTGAATGTTCGTGAATACCAAGCAGCGGATGTGAGCACACTGAGTAGGTGGTTGGTGTATTTCAGCAGAGGTGACAGAAGCAGTGTGTTACCTCTGATTGTACAGATTTTTATGAACGTAGCATGCAGGATTTTGTTTACTGCTGGCAAAAATGCATAGCTGATGGTGGTGATTTCTGTTGAAAAATAGTAATTTGTTGCTTAGAATTTGCTCTGTAAAATAGTGTGATTGTGCTCTTTGTGCATTTTGCATGGAGATAAATGGAAGGCATTACTTTTGGAGTGACCTACATATATCCACTTGTACAAACACAGATATCGCAATACAGTGATATCAAATGTGGTTCTTCAACTAAATATCCTCTTTCCACAAACTGAGTCTTCTATGAAGGAGAACAAGAATAGCAAAAGGCAATCTGAAATAAGACTATGCATTGAGCTTGGTTGTGATTTACCCAGGGCAATTGCAGGTTTTTCAGTTTTTGTATTTGCTACATTAGTTCCACCAACATAAGTAGAAGATTTTCCATTGTTTCTACTGGAACTATAGTTTTTTACTGAAGTTTTATCGAAGAAGTTTTTTCAGTGTTATTCATTGAATATTGAAAGCTCTAGGTAATGGACTTGGCAAAGGATTTGTACCAAAAGACTTTTTGAATTAAGCTGACTGAGTTTGCACTGAAGTAGGTGAAAAGTTTTTGTACAATCTGTTCTGCTGTCTCAGCTCTACTTGGTTCATTCTGGTTTGAGATAAAGCAATGGACAGCACTGGTGGGTGGAAGATAACAGTTCTGTTGCTGCAGATATCTTCTCTAAACTTTTCCCAAAATGTGTCTAAGGAGCAATCAGTGAACTCACTAAGCTGAGACTTTTCTGCTGCAGCTCTTTTGGTGATCTGTCTGGGTTTTTCAATTCCTTTGTTTAATTTCAATTCCTTAGTGCAGTGCAGCGCAGTGTCTAACATGGCAGAAACTTTGGCCAAAATGAGTATATAAATATATCTAGATATACTTTGCTTTTATGCAAATGAGTGATTAAGTTTAGGCAACACAAAAGGAAAGCCCTTCTGGAAACAGGATTAGTGAGATGTTTTGTGTTGTGCTTTATATGTACATAAAGTACTTAACTATTAAACAGCTTTCCTTTTCATCAGCAAGTTAAGCTATCAAAAGGCTATGGAATACTGCAGTGCTTGAACTCCTGTTTAAAAAAAAAAAAAAAAAAAAAAAAAAAAGCCAAATCACTTATTTATCATGTATCTGCTTTTATCATCTGTCAGTATAATTTTCCTGTCTCCACTGATTGTATTTTTGCTGTCTGTTCCTTAACAGATTTTGTTTTGATTGCTTCTATTCAGACTTATTTTTCATCCCAGTGTATTAGCTGACCATATGCTAGCTTGACCCACTATCAAAAAATATTCACTCAGAGTTCACTAGAGAAGTTACTCTCTTTATTATTTGAAGATTTATTAATTTGTCAATAGCATCTGGTCTTTACCACCTATCCTGAAATCTGCTCCTGAGTTTTTAGTGCTGGGTAAAATAATATTTCCTTCAAACATATTCAGAAATAATACTTTTTCCAGCCTTTCTTCCTGCCATAAGGTGTTTGGCAAGAATAAATCATCTTTGTTCTACTAAAATGTGTTCTAGGTGTGATCACAATGGGGAAAAGTACTATTGCCATTTTGTCACTTCAAACATTGGGACATAGATAAACAGACTGATTCATTCGTTGACATTAGTAAAAAAGAAGGTGGTAAAATGAAGACTACTTCTAGACTTATCATCATTGGTGGAGAAGATATACTTTCTCCTTAATCTTTGAGGTGGCAGAATTCAATCAATCAGAAAGCACAGTCTTCAAGCTCTACCCTCTCTCATTTCTTGGTGAAGCTTACTACCTCCTTTACATCTCCTGCAAGAGCAATGGAGGAGATACCAAGAATGGTTCTAGAGGATCAACACTGGTATTTTTTCTGTCTGTCCCTAACACTGGCTTTGCGGAGGATGACAAACTGAGCCACTCCCTCTAGACTTTCCAGCTCAAGGCATAATAATAATTCTCCCTTGTTAAATGAGACGCCTAACTAAAAGTTTGCAAATGGGATACTACTTCCATTCAGCTACTTTGGCAATACTCCAAGCATTGCATTTTCGGTCATTCAGTCTTCTAATAAAAATTCCTCAAAGCTTACATCTCAGTCTTGTATTTCTGCATGAAGATGAGACCTCTGCACCTCACATGCAAAGTTGCATTTGCTGTAATGAATTGTCCAACCTCCCTCTTTAATTCTCTGCTGAAACACTGCTAGATATTATGTTTCACTGAGCTTAGCCCTTCAAAGCAGGATTATGTATGTGAGCCATACGTGCTGGAAAACACCCATGACAGTGTACTGAAGATATCCCAGGAGACTATTGTGCTAGAAACAGGTAGTTATTATTTGAATAATACAGAGATTTAACTTGCAAATTCATTCTTACTGTATTGTTGACCACCACTGATCTAACAGATATTGAAGATAAGTGAGGCCAAATATCTCTCTTGATTCAGTATTTTTCCCATGTTTTGACTACATAGTTTCCACCTTTTCCCTTCCACTAGCTAAATAATATACAGCACCTTTGCTAAATACTTGTGTTGTTTTGTGTTGTCCCTCCACTTGCTCAGAAGTGTAACAGAGTGTTTATCTACTGAATAAAAACCAGCCTCTCATTTACTTTGCAAAGCACTCCACTGCCTTCACAGTAACTGTTGCTGCAATTATCATTGTTGGCATCCAGAGACAGTGATTTTTCTATTTACACTTCATGTCTGGCCCTTGTGAAGTTTAATAAATGAAGTCAGCAGTTACATTATCATTTGATAGACTCATCACTCAATAGTAGCTGCTGAAATATGCAATAAATATTGTCCTAGAGGGAAGGAAAGAAGCTAGAAAAAACATTATATTTTTTCAAAGAGAATTGTTTTTTTTCTTTACCTTGTATGAAGAAATTTAATTATAGTTTTTCTGTTTTGTATAGTTCCTATAAGAAGTCACCTTTAGGAGTTCATTAGTCTAAGCAAAATTCATCTCAGTTGCTAGACATGAGAAAAAAAGTGGCGATGAGAAGAGTGGCTGGACAGTTTTCTCCACTGGTTGCAGATGGGTTGGACTTGTTTTGATAGAGGCACTCCAATTGAGAGCATGCTTCCAACAGCATCCTCTAATACAGATGATGTGATGCTCCCTTGAGGACTTTGAAACTAGATTCTCCCTCTGAAACCAGCCAAACCAAGAGGAGGCAGAAAAGATTTAGCTTTAACATCAAACACAAGCATGGAGAGGAACTGTTCTTTCTAGTGTGAAGTGAATGGCAAAAATCTCATTTCAGCAAAAGGCTGAAGATCAATGAATTTTACCAGTTTTTCCAGGGGGGTTTCTTGGCTTATTTGCTCTTTAAGCCAAGCAGCAAACACTATCATGACCAACAGTATTTTTTTGGTAATAAATGCTGAGCATAAACTCGGACAGACTATTCAATTCACCACTAAACAAATTCTAATACCCATCTACATATATATATGTTTATGATGGATCCTCCTCTCATTGTATTTTTCAAGCAGGCAAGTGATAAAGTCATCGGAAGAGTTTAGCTCACTGGCTGTTGGAGAATTTCTGTAGCTGGAATGCAGAAAATGATAGTTCTAGTCACTGCAGAATCTTAGTGAGAAATAGAGTAGAATAGTTCAGATGGGAGGGACCTATAAAGATAATCAAATCCAACTGCCTGACCACCTTATAGCTACCTAAGATTTAAATTGTTATTGAGGTCATTGTCCAAATGTCTCATGAACACTGACAGGCACTGAGCATCTACTGCCTCCCTAGAAAGTTTGTCCAGTGTTTTACCACGCTCATGATAAAGAAACTTATCCCAGTGTCCTTTCTGAACCTCTCTTGGTGCAGCTTTGTGCTGTTTCTATGTGCTTTGTCACAGATTACCAGAAGAGGCCAGCAGCTCCCTCTCCATTTCCCCTGTTCAAGGAGATGCAGAAAGCAGTGAAGGCTCCTCGCAGTCTCCTTTTCTCTACATTCAACAGATGATACCTGCAACTCATATGTTTCTATCTGGATCCTTCAGGGAACTTTGGATGAGCAGTGATTCCTACAAGCTGGACATTCACAAGTTCAAAAGCTTTCAAGGAAAGGTCTTGATGAACTAATAAATCCTAGGAAATGTATTTCTTTTCTCAATGACATGACCAGAGATGGCCCAAGATCATTTGTGCTGCAGAATCTGCTAATAAGTACAGCAGTGATCACCACTCCCTCTAGTCTACTGTGACAGCTAAAAATATTTAGGTACCTCAGCCTTTTATTAAAAACATTTGGGGTTCTAATTCTCATTCAGACAGTTATCCTTTCTTGTCCATCTGACCTTCCTGAGTCCCAGCCAGTGGCTGCAAATATGACCTTTAAATAATAAATATATGTAAAGAGATGATTTCACAGATTAGATATATATGATAGCAAGAGAATATAAAATATAAAATAATAGTAAATATAAAAAGGTTCTGGAACCATAGGCTTATCACAAAGCTGTTTTCAAACTGTTTGAACTATCTATGCTTTCATTTTACTCCTTAATAAAATTAAAAAAAAATGTGCAAGGGCACAGAGCTGAAGCCTATTGCGTACACCTTTTTAATAACTATTCATAACTTTATGTGTTGGGCATGAAAGCTGTTACAAAAAACTGACTTCAAAACAATGACTGCAGAAAAATGGAAAGATTTTAAATATATTTGGATCAGGTATTCTGTTGCATTTCAGCCTAGACAATTGTCAGTCATAAAGGAAATCAATAAACAGAAAATGTAAGGCATTGCCAAATCACTCCAAGTGTTCTTTGCAAATTGTGTGGTACACAAGAAAAGCCAAAAAAGATTAGACTGGTTAACATTAGATAGCAAGAACACTTAAATAATCATAATAATATATCACCTAAGCTAAAATGTTCACAGCCTAACTTGGGTAGAAGATGTTATGCTTCCAGTTTCCCCCAAATAATTTGTTTTTGTAAGCACTCTTTTTAACCCATGATCCCCAGTAATTGTGCTGCCAGTCTCAGATGAACTGGGACAGAAACTCACAGGTGAAGGCAGAATATGTGGAATGACTTCTCCCAGCTGTGTCACTGAATGGTGCAGGGCAGGGCAGATGCAATGTGCAACTTAGGAACATAGTTTAATACTTCTCAGACTACAAAAAGATTTAAAGTATACACAGAATTTGTGATTTTCCTTATTTTTTACCCAGTTGGAAAAACTAGATAGAGCGAATAATGCTTGAAATTGCCATAATTAATTTTACTCCCATGAAACCTTGCTGCAGTATCTTATGATAACAAAAGAACTGTTACTCATTTCTCTGTGTAATGACATAGGATGTGTATTTTACTCAATGCAGATAAGCCATTTAGAAGGAGCAGTGCATTCTGAACAGTAGGTATGTGCAATATTTCAAAGTCACCAGAAGTTTATAGGAATGTGTTCTTTTTCTACCATGAGTTTTGGATAAAGTGCATTATGAAACATTGTCTACTGACACCTCCCAGTTCCACGGAGAAATGAGTTTACCGATTAAGACAATTTCTGAACTGAATTGAAATTTATACACTATGGATGATCTGATTGTAAGTTTTAGCATGAAAGCCAAGCCTCTTTTATATCAATACTAAAACTCCCATTAAACTCAATAGGGTTAAAATTTCTATCTGGATCCTTGAGGGAACTTTGGATCAGATTAGAATGTTAAATCTAGCCCATTCCCAAAATAGGCAGAGAAAATGCAAACACACATATGCCAGGAAATTTGAAGTTAACATAGCTTTGATGCTTAACTCACCTTGGGAGCCTTTATTTTTAGAAACAACAAAGATAGGGAAAAGATGGTGCCTGTTGAGCCTTAACAGGCTTTGTCATTTTGCATTGCAAAGTTACTTAGATCTTAGGATTTATATTATCTGTGAATATCAACTCCAGGTTTGCAATTCTAAATACTATACAGTGAGAAAAGCTGCTGAAATATTGCCTGTCCTTGTGGTGCTGAAACATGCAAGTGTCTTTCTGAGATGTCAAAAGCAACTCTTACAAAACACCAAATCCTAATCAGCAGAAGACATCATAGTTATTTTTTTTATTACTCTCTGTATCAGCTTGTTTTCATAACACAGACATTTTACTTTATGCAAGAACAGATGTATTTGTGACTATTTGCACTGAAATATCCAAACATTGCAATAAAGCAGCAATTTACAGTTGGCTGACTCTGTCATCTTTAGTATACAATTAGTGAACAATGAAAAACTCATTTTCTTCTTATTTCCTTACAGTCAGGGAAGCAAACAATTAAATTTGGTGGTTTAAAAAAAAAATAAATACAAACAAACAGAAAGCATATTTACTTTCCAGAAAGAAAAGAGCGCAAGTCTTTCCATCAACAGCATTGAACCAACATTCATCAAAGGGTTGTGCTGTTAAACAGTTGCTCTTAAATGCTTTTTTTTTTTTCACTTTCAGTCTGAGATAGAAAATAATAGAATATAGAATTACACACCCACCACCATCAAGATACTTTTAATATAAGATGGTACATATGTAACAAGTGTAAGAATATAAACATCTCCAAGAAGTCTGAAAGTGTTTTGTTTTCCTTTTTTTCCCTTTCATATTTGGTTGATGTTTGACTTAGGCCAAGAAGCAATAGATCTTATTCCTAAAGTGTTCTCTGTAAGCCTCTGTATCTATAGCTGTTTCATTAATAGTAGGAATGATTAGTTATTGCCTGAATCTTGGGAAACTCATGAGTGTAGAAGATTTCATATTGCAGAAATGTAGAAAGGTTAATTTTTGATTGATGAACTCAAATTAAATAGTTTTAAATATATTATTTCCCAAATTTACCTATGATGTATTTATTCCCATGCTTATGTTACTAAAGAGAAATAAGCAAAAATCTCAGCACAGTGAAATCTGTGAATACTGCTGTTAGTATATAGAAGTCTGTTCTGTATCTACCTCTTATCTTTAGCTTTCTGGTAGTAGCTTTTCTTTGATAAAAGTCAGGTATCCAGGAATCTTAATTGTCATCATCAAGACATTCATATTTTGCATGTGAGATACAGTAACTCAGGCAATGATCAGATTCACAGATTAATCTACCCAACCAGCTTACCAAAAAAGTGGACCCTGTTCTTCATACATCCTCATATGCTATAACTTGTGTAGCTTGAATTTAGAATTCGCATGGTAGACAAGGATTGCTTATTTTTATGCAGGTCTATCAACACTGAATTTCACCAAGCTATCCAATCCTGTAGTTCAATGCTCTGGAATGTCCTCAGTTTTTTTTTCCCTTCCTTTCTTCTGTCTCATCAGAAAAAGAAAAAAAAAGAAAAAAGAATTGATTAATTCATAGTCTTCCAACAGTCTAGACTCTTCTGTAGTACACTAAACAATACGTGTCCTAAAGTGCTAATTTGTAAAAGTTTGTTTGAACTTACTAGTGCTACTTATATACCATTGAACAGAGCCAAAGGGTACAAAGCCACTGCAGTTTGCAACCCTGTGACAGATCTTTTCCTCTATGACTCAGGATTGTAGAGAAAAAGATGTTCAAAAGCAGAATGAGTTGTCAGTTCTTACTTCATGTTGATATTCACAAAGAATCAAGAAGGTTGTACAGAACTTTCTTTTATCAATTCAGGCTTACTTCTCCTTTTTATATCCTATGTCATTCTTCAATTATTTTTTCACCACTTAATATTGACTGATCCTGCTCACTTGTTGCCCTTTAGCTTTCATGACCATCCTCTTTTAAGATAATTCTATTATTTGAGGAGACTTGCCTGTGAATAGACACCTAATCTCATCTACTTTCTCCATTATAATCGGAGGAGTGTACTAGAATTAGGAAGGTGAGTCTTTCTGTGTGCTCTTACCATGGAGAAATCTTTCTCTGGTAGAGCCTATCGATACTTAGGGAACACAGACAATACTGTCTCTGCTGTTATTATTGACAGAGAATGGCTGATTAGCTTCAGCTAGGTGCCTAACTTTAAATGACTCATGTTAGGTATGACAAATTCTGTCTTGCTGCTAAAAGACAAATATAAATTCAGGATGATACATCATGACTCTTCCCAGCCTGGGAAAAAGCAGATTGTAGCAGAAAGTAATTTTTGATAACTAAACAGCACATATATCAGGTGTACATGATACTGAGACAGATTAGATTAAGTAATGTGGTCCCTTCCTTATCTTCTTATTCCATTCCTTTTTTTTTTTCTTCTGAATGACAGAAAACCAACAGCAGTTGTTTTGAAGGCAGACACAAACATCAGAGCAAAAGCTATTGAAAATGACACTGATTACTGCTGTTTGAAATCCCTGTCCCATGGGAAGCACTGATATTTTGACATTTGTTTTCTTATCAAAATGGGAACTGAAAGGTTTAAATATCGGCAATTGTCATGATAATATTCCTTCACAAATGCTGAAATGAAAAGCAAATACTTCATTTTGAAATAGCTACGTTTTCAACATTTAAAAACATGATCTGAAATGTTTCATTTTAGTCTAGGGTTTCCATTTTAAAATACTTGTTTATGTATATGTATGTATGAGCATGTGCATGTGTGTATGCAAATTAGACATAGAAGTGTTCCTTTTCAGACTAAAACAGTGATTTTAAAAATTTCTGCATCTTGCAAGGAAACTGCTTCAGTCACTGTGTTTTGATCAGTCACAATAATGCCACACCAGCCCCATTCCTTAAATGAATTTCAACCATCAAGTCAGTCACCATGACAGACAGAGAGCTGCCAAAGACAGAATCCCGTCAGAAGACGATTCACAGATTGGTTGTGAATTTTTTCCTAATAATGGTTACATATCACCATCTTTCATTTTATTGACTTAGCAAGGGGCAGGGAATAATCTAATCAATATCTCACAGGAAAGCACACTAAAAGAAAATTATGATAGTAAAAGAAATACAAATAGCAATTTTATTCATAATGTGTTCTCCTAGCATCTTCATGGTGCTTTATATTAAAATAAAATGTAGAGATAGAGATAAAGATGTGTTTGACTCTTTAGTGCACTCTAAAAAAGATTTTTAAATCTGAAACACAATCCAATATTTAGAAAGAAAACAACTAGTATAAATAAATAGACACCATTATTAATGCAGTAATGATCTTTCAAAAATGGTATTGAATGGAGAAGTCTTTCAAACACTATTTATGATATTATGTTATTATGATATTATGATATTATAATATTTATTTATACTATACTTTTGCTAGGTAAGAGGAAAGGATGAAAGACATTAATAAACATGCATAAATAGTTAATAAAGTAGTGGCATCATTCCTGAATTATTTCACTGGCTATGTTCTGTGATATAGGACCCGTATCTTGTTCTATCAGTGACCCAGCAGCTTTTTGAAACTATCAAGGATATCATCCCTGTCTATGTTTTCAGCTCCTATCTGGACCTTTGCAGGGTGGATTCACTTTCTCAATCAGCTTGCTATGGATTTACAAAGTTGTAGGTGAGGTCCCTTTGGTTAGAGAGCATTAAACTCTATTCAGTTAAGACACGATAAAAGTGTCCTTCTTTCATTTTAAATGACATTTAAACCATTTAAACACTCAAAGAGGAGGTTTAAGGAGCCCAGCTGATTATGTGTAGATCTAAAACACCACCCAAGCAGGAAATTTTGAAATTAATTCCTTTGGTTTCTGTCAAAACTGACTTTCTAGTTTTCCAGTCAGCTTCAGCATCAAACTCTTCACCACAGTTGTATAGGCTGGATTACCTTGTTTGAAAAGGTATATTTAGATCTATAGCCTCTAATTCACTGGAAGTGTGAACTTAGACAAGCCTGCTAAAATTAAACATTCAAAGACTGTTATGACATAATTGAAGTTAAGGAAGAAGTAAGAGTTCTTAGGCTCTGAAAACATTGAACCACTACCATATTAATTGTTTGAAGTTAAAGAATCCAGAATATACTTTTAAAGTTTCCTGGCTTCATGCCTGCCATGTTTATTTGGAGCCTGATTGTTTTAGCACAGACTATTTCCGGGGCTGTGCTTAGTATCTAGGACACCAATGGAACCTGCTCAGGTTCAGGTTACTGGCTGCCATTGTAAAAGCTGTCATTAAAAATACAGCAGGAAACCAACTTAGTGACTTTACATCAGTTCATAATGGATGTTTTCACCTCGAGATGTGGATTACACTAAAATGCTTATTGGACAAAAGAAAAGTTTGTGAAGTTCAAATTGCAATTGATCCATAGTCCATGAATAGCAATAGAAAAGTCCTTGCTAATTTGGGGGGGATTTTAATCTATACCTCCATACCTCAACCTTTAAAACTGCATTATCTTGGGATTTCTTTTCTTTGAACTGCAAAGAAAAAATACTATGTGTCATAAATGGTAATTTGAAACAAATGGACAATAAAAGTTTAGTATCATAAATATATGTATACGGGAATATGTGCATGTATTAAATTAATACAATGAAATGTCAGTTTATTTCTTGCCCCAAAACATATGATTGCACAATATTATTACAATTTCCTGTCCTTGAAGAAAAGTATTAACCTGAGTTGTGACAATGTAAAGAAAGCACTATGTAGTAACAATATGTATTTCTTTTAAGGTCTTTTCATCTCAGAGAAACCATATTAAAGAAACATAGACTCATTGAATCATTTTAGTTGGACCCTTAAAGGCCATCTAATCCAACTCCCCTGCCATGAAGAGGGACATCTGCAGCTAGATCAGGTTGCTCAGAACCCCATTCAGCCTGACCTTGCATGTCTCCAGGGGTGCAGCATACATATGTATAAAGTAGGAATGGACACATTGAGTAGACAGTTCATGCATTAGCATCTTTTTCTTACTTGGAGATCTAAGATGGGGTAGGCATAGCAGACAGTTTTATTGGATAAAGCTCAATAGTTGCACTTGACTCTGAGTGACTCAAAGAAGTCAGACACCATTTTGTAAATGTTATGGTTTTCTGATTTTTGGTTATCAGCTGAACCAGCCTATAAACCATTGACAGACAGGCAGCTCTTCTGCTGCCATCTCTCACATGCCAACATAATGTAACCAAATGTTGATGGGTTTGTTCAACCTCTACTGACATACCATCAACATCTGCCTCTGACATCATGGGACAGTATAATAAAAAGGAAGACATTACTTTCAGAGTAGCCCTCATATTTCCAAGATACCATATATAAGCATGATGGAGATATCTTCTTATTTAAGAAATCTAAATCGAATCCACTTTTTTTGGTAATGTTTATATATAAGTGTGGAATTTCAGTTTAGAATATATATTTTCTACTTCTCTTTTTGCTTGTTTTCACTTTTGAAACATTAATTTTCTTGCCAAATAAAAAGATAAAGCAACTCAAGCAGATGAATCAGCATTCTGCAGTAACAAGAATTACATTTTCTTTACTTTAAAACAGATTTTTCTTTATCAGCAGCTCTTTGGCTTTTGTATATAAGTGGATATTGCTAATCATCACTGCAATCTGAATTGTGGTCTGTGAGTGCAAGCAATGCTAGAGCAACAAGAAATAACAAGTAACTCACAATCCAGTCTCAAGAAAACAGAGACTGTAGACGCAGTTCTGTTACCAATCAAAAATAGAACTGTTCAAGCACATATACAGAGAAACATTGCCACTCTCTTAGCTATAAATCCAGGGTTTCTGTGATGCAACCCTTATCTGCAACAATAGTCATTGCCTTTCTTATATATCTTGGCTGTTGCAGCTTATCCTGCCCTGGGTGGCTGATAGGGTGGATGAAGTGGTTCAGATGAAATAAGGAATGACCCAGAGTTTCACTCCAGACCTGAAATGAGTTATTATCTTTGCTTGAAATACTTCTGATATTTTCCCTGTTTTTAAATAAATGCAGCAAACACAGAAAAAATCAGACAAAAGAAAATAAAGAAAAATTAAAATAAAGCTAGACTTGCAGGATTTCATGGACTTCATCCAAGCAGATATCCACAAAAGAATTCAGAGTAAAGTTGACCCTTTTCTCTTTGGAGGAATAAACGTATTTTAAAATGAACAAATGTATAAATTTTATTTCCAATCATTCAAAAATTTACCAATCAGATTGCCAGTAGCTGATGAGTTTGCGGTAAGGTATTTTTGGAAGTCTGAAGTCTGACTATACAACAACAAAAAAAGAGCATCCAGCTGTTCCAATCTAGCATCTGAAAGCAATACTTTGCAAAAATGTTTATTGTCAGCTGCAATGCACTTATTTTTAGAAACAAGCATTGTTACCAAAGGTTGTTCTCTTTCCCAACAATCCCCCGCCTGAGGGTATGCTTGTTCCACGTTCCCAAGGTATGTTGCCAGCTCAGGTAGTTATATTGTAGTTATATATATTGTTTTAGATCTAATTTAGTTGGTGCAAATAGCAACAAAAATGAAAGAAGAACATCATAGAGTGCATGTAGGTATAGGATTTGGGGTATTGTCTTGGCTTGCTACTACAACACAGCCTGTGCTGCTGCACTGTCATTGCAACTGGTTAAAAACTAAATTATGAAAACCTATGTCTCCTGTAATACATAGAATCATAAAATGGCTTAAGTTGGAGGGGATGTTAAAGACCACCTAGTTCCAACCCCGTGCTGTGGGCTGGTTGCCCCCCACTAGATCAGGCCCAGGGCCCCATCCAACCTCATCTTGAACACTTCCAGGAATGGGACATCCAAACCTCTCTTGGCAGGCTGTGCTTTGCTTCACCACCCTCTGATTTCTTCCTAACTTCTAATCTCAATTTCTTCTCTTTTAGCGTAAAGCCATTCTCCCTTGTCCTATCACTATCAAACCATTTAAAACATTGATCCCCCTCCTGCTTGTAAGCCCCCTTCAAAGTGACCCCAGTGCCTTCTCTTCTTCAAACTAAACAAGCCTATCTCCCTCACTTCACTTTGTGAGAGAGATACTCCAGTCCCTTGTGATCAAGTCCTGTTCCTCTGGAACTGCTCCAACAACTGTATCCTTCTTGTGCTGGGAGCCTCAGGCCTGGAAGCAGTACTCCAGATGGGTCCTCACCAGTGCAGAGCAGAGGGGGACAGTATCTCTCTTGCCCTGCTGGCCACAAGTGCATTTTCTGCATAGGTGGACACTTCTCTCTTTTCTTGGCAGAGTTTACGGGTGCCAGTGTTCCTCCATTTCAACAGGAACCAGAGATTTATGGTTATGGATGGACTGAATAGCTAAGAAACTCACCCAAAATGTTTTGTCTCATTATCTTCTGACTCACGAAATGTAAGCCGCAAGACATGACTTGTCTTGTTTAATCAGTGGCTGTAATGTGATAGGCTCATGTTTCCTCCTGCAAAACTTGCTGTGATTGAGAGATCACATTATGGTTTTTCTTTTAGCTCTGATTTTTAAGGACAGTTTCTCAAAGACAAGCAGTGGAGCAGTGATCTTGGCTATGGAGGATGTCAAAGTCTGATTTAGACTGCCTGTCTGTAATGATGGCTGGAGGGAGCATCAGCTCCATTTGCTCTTGCAAAACTTGAGAGGGAAGGGAAATTTCAAATTTCTTCTTGCTCTTGTTTCCTTTCCTTTGTGAAGTGGGTATCTTTTCCTGAACTGGGTGTTTTGAAACTTATTTTGAATGCTGCTCTGCTGAGAGCCTGTTACTGTCAGGAAGGGCTTCCTCCTACACACTGTTAACAAATGTTTCTTCCTGGCTTTGCACTTTGAAAGGCCACAGAGCTTGTGCTGAAAACTCTGCAAGCCACCACTGGAAAAGGAGAGGTCTCACTGTCACATTTCTCCCCTCTTGTTCCCAAGCTGAAATGATTGAGAGCATGGGGATTTTCCTGAAGGCCGGAACACCTTTCTCCTTAATACATCTGCATAACCAGGGCTAATCCCCATCTATCATTGCTTATGTGTCACATCTCAGTCTTGTTAATTTAGGCTGCAACATTTCAAAAGCATGAGTTTACTTTTGTTTATATCACATTGCTGAGGCAGAGCCATGATGTCAGTTAGTAAGTGCTGCTGTACATAGCATCCCAGCGGTAGGGAGGGGTCCTTTGATAGTGACAGAGGGAAAGAGATGAGAAGTGTTCTTCCACAGATAAAAGCTTGTATTAATCTGTATTTAAAAATGAAAAGTTCTTGATTCCTTGCTCTTTGTTAGCTGTTAAATGCTTCAATGCTGAATCATCTAGGCTCTGCCTGCTCCAGAGCACCAAGTGACACCATGTGACAAAATGACATATCGCAGTTGGACTGAAGATATCTCTGTTTTTCACTAAGAAACAAATTCAGATGAGACTTTATGGCCTAGTATGATATTTATAATTCTAGCTCGCCATTAACCTCCATGATATGGAAGTCTCTGACACCCAAACTCTGCCTCTTTTGAGGTGTTTTTGAAAAGATGAAGGGGAGTAACAATGTTTTCTGTTAGTCACTGGCTTGGAAAATTTGCATTGCATTCCTGTCTGGAAGTAAGTCTCTAGTGTTACCCTGGGTGGGTCATTGAGATTCTCACTGGGCATCCTCCGTGTCCATTTTCCCATATTTTGACTATTTAGATTGACAGCTAGTGGAAGTTAGGCTCTTTCTCAGTGCTAGCACTACTCTGTACCCTGTAGCCTATCCAAACTTATTTCTTGCTTGTAGCTGGTACTGCACTATAAAGCAATAATTATGTGTCCATGCAAAAGCTGTATTAAAATGATGGCTTAAAAATTGAGGACTTAAAGTGCTCCTTCAGGATTTAAAACATGCCCTTTTGTGGAAATGCATTAAGATGCTGCCTTTAGAGTACTTTTTTTTCCTAGAAGACTGCTGTTTTCTTTCACACAGAAAACAAAATGAGCTTACAGAATGACCCAGCTGATCAATACTTTTTCCAGCCATTGAATCAGGGGATGTTGATTTTGTCTTTTTTTTTTCTGTCTCTCTCTCTGTTTTTTTTTCCCTTTTAAGCTGACCCAGAGGTTGCAGACTGATTGATCTTTTCATGAAATTATGAAGTTCTAGAGAACTCTTCAGCAAAACACTGCATTATTCCAAAAACATGAATTAGATAATGTAAGCATTATGCTTCTTAGGCTGTGCCAATAGAAGGTGCAAAACTAATCCTCTCTGAAAGGGACAGAATTTATGACATGGTGAGAGCTAGGAATTAAGTCCTTCTTCAGTAGTGTAAGAAGATGTGAATAGATGCTGTTTTCTATGATAAAGAAACTGGATGCTTGCTTCATGGAAATTAAATATTATGTTGAGGAGTATGAAACCTAAGTTGCCATTCCTTTAGCTATGATGTGGTTTCCTTTGAAATTTCACATCCTGCTTTATAGGTCACTGGTACCTCAACATGTCTTATTTTGCATCTTGTAATAAACTTTGAGAAAAAAGGGAGGGCATTAATTTAAACAATATGCTACAAACACTATTTCTGTTCCTGCTATGACTTGATATTATAGCTGGTTTAAAGACTCATCTTTTTAACTTAATAGGAATTTTTTCCAATGAAAGAATGCTTTCAGTCTTTCTGCAAAAACATCTCATTGTGGTTGCTTTTACTTTGGAGGTTTGGGGCCTCATAACAATTTTGCTTTTTTTGTTTTGTTTTGTTTCTTTTTACTTATTAATTATCCTGAAAAGATAAAAATTTTTCTGAATTGACTTTAAAAAGCTTCCTTAATATATTGTTTGCACATATTTACACTTCTTTTCTTTCTCCCTTCTGATTTTATGCCATACATATTCCTTACAAGATATCCCTTAATCCAGGTCATAAATCAAGGGTTTATTCTATCCCTTACAGCCAAAGCATCACAATTACAGAATTACAAAGCAAGAAAATGGTGCAGCAGTAACAAGCTGGCAGCAAACATGGGGTTCATTTCAGACATCTTACATCATTCTTCTCACTCTGTGCTTTTTCTCCTTTTCCTTTTCTCCATTTTTCCTTTAATACCGGATTTTGCATATATAACTATCAGCATCTTTCCACCACCTTTTACTAATGTTAATGAGTAGAAGTTCTAAACATTTCTAGCCATCTTGCATATGCCTCTTTACTCTTTTCACTATGTCATCCACTTGCTTCTTTCCTCCCACTCTAAACATACTTATTACTAGGTAGCTCACAGCCCTTTGGGCATATATTAATTTACCTAGGAACACTTTCCATTTCTCCTCTGTGTCCTTTACCTCTGTTGCCTCATTCCATTGATTTCCATGAACACTTCTAGCATGTCTGCACAAATTCTCTTTGCTGAAATTCAGTGTCTTTATTTATTATTTTTTTTTACTCTCTTTATGGCTCCTATAATTTATATCATACATTTTTCTCATTTCAGCTATCATCAGTTTGTGCTACAGTAAGTTAATATGAATTGCTGCCTTCTTACAATGCTTTTTGATCATTTAGTCATATAGTAAAAAGACTCCAAGGACTTTCCTACCACCTACTATTTCTCCTTAAAGAGTAGTAGGATTGATCTGAAAAAAACTCATCATTTTTTTAAGGGAAAGTTCTTTTTTAAAAACATGTTTTCAGAATACACGTTCTTCATTTAGGAAGTTTGTTGGCCTTTTTCTCTTTCATTCTTTTAGAAAACTGAAATTCTGCTGGGATAGTTTACAAAATCACACATAAATGAATCAGTGTTCTACAGGAAATTATAAAATTCTCAACATCATAGGAAAAATATACCAATTTTCTGACTAATTCATTATTCACAAACATAAATTGCCTTTTTCTGAAGACTGAGACATCCTCCTTATTTAAAATGTTATTAGTTTTTTTTTTTTTTCTCTTTTCAGCAAACATAAAAATAATAACTGGGAAGGACTCTGAACTGGAGTGAATTCATTCTGTTAAATAAATGGAAATTTTTGGCCAAGTCAAGCTTGTTGTGATCCTAACTCTTATAATTATAATTATAATATCTTATAATTAATCTTATAACTTTAAAATAGACTGATTTTGGTATTCTGTCTCATTGAATATAAGTGTAAGCAGTAGCTGTATGGTAAAAAAGAAGTAGCCATGCTATGGTAAAGAGGAAATTCTAATGGAAGTTTTCAATGTGTTTGTGAAGCTCCACATATTACTGGAATGTTTTCCTCAAATTTAGATGAACTGTTAGGTGGAAAACAAAAATTGCTCGGTCATGAATTCCATTGCCCAGCTTGGTCTTTGGGTACTAACGGGTAGTAGATAATTTGTCATCTGCAAAGACAAATTATCAAAGACAAAAAAAGGGATGCAAGGTTTTTAAGGAACTTGATAGATTTCATGTTCATGGAGGTTTGTTCTTTCATTAAGTAAAATTACGTTACTCTATGCTGTCTTTTTGGATCATAACCCTGGAATTGCCTAACGTATGCCAGAATGTCTTTAGGTTTCAGCTACTTTGAAAATATTTCAGGCCCATAGGAATTCAGAGCCATACTTGGTGCCCATGATGAAGGAGGCACTTTTTGGTTCAGAGAGATGGGAGAAGCACATAGATCCGAAGTGATGTGCTCACAGCAGCTTTACATGGATAGAAACAGATAACATGCTCTCCTATCTTTTTGAATAAATTAGTCATCTCAATTTGTTGGCTTTGTTCTTAGATACCACTTTCCAGTTTGTTGTTCTTACTTCCACTGCTGATTCACCAGAATGTCCTGGTTGCATTTTCTCTCTCTGCTAGTTACAGAGAGAGCTGCTCACTGTAGTGATATTTTCTATCTGCCAGCTTTCGTGTAGATTCTCATTGCAGCTGTATTTTTCTCTCTCGTTCTTTGCTTGTGCATGGACTCTCCTAAGGATACTATATATTCATTATGAGCTAGAATTACTGTAACTCTCAATTCTCCAAAGCCCAAATGTATGACTCAGGCTTCTGAAATAAGTGAGAGAGACCTACGGCAAGGTACATAGCAAAAATAGCAGTGGGAATGATGTGAGATTATTAGATATGTATATATTTTTTTTTAATTAGAAATGATCCCAAACCAAATCAGTCATTCCCAATGCACTGAAGTTGGGTGAGTTTTTGATATGAGGTCTGGATATGAACTTTGCGGTTCAGCCTCACCTCTAATTTTAATATTTATATAGTTTTCTACAACCTCCCCTTTGAAGGTCAAAACTGATAGCCAGCTATCTAAGCAATGGAGGTTTTTACAGCCAGCTTTTGTGGAGCACCAAACAGCTATATAGTAAGAATGATCATTGTGTTTTATCTAGCTCACTAAACCAATGAGAGTTTTTAATATGAGCCTCTTATTGAGCTAGACAGTTACACTACGAGATGCACTGATGAAGAGGCATTACCAACTGCCCTAGAGTCTGAGGAATCAGTGCATCCACTTGTGACATAAAGATAGTCATAATTAAATCTTTATTTTCTTTTTTGGTCTGTTTATGCTGGCATGAAAAAAATATAGTCATATATTAAAACAACAACAACAACAACAAACAAAACAAAACAACAACAACAACAAAAAAAAAAACAGAAAAATGGATAGCAGCTCAGTCTGAATTGTAAATAAGAAGCATAGAAGGCCTTTAGGTTATTCAGGCCAAAATAGGTATTCAAGTGGAATACTGTGTCCATTCATTGTACCTACTTATAAAGACAGTATATAGTATCTGGAAGAGTTGGAAGTGTTGCATTGTCTTCAGTCAACTAGGCTGAATCAAGTAGCACTGCTCTGTTCTTCTATACATTCATTGTACCTTCACATGAGGTCTGCTCCAAAAGTAATGCTTTCTATTTTATTACGTTGGCTCACAGTATCAAAGGCAGTGTTGGTGGTATGGCAGTAGGGGCTGAATCTTCCACCCAATATTCTGTTACATGTTGTTGCTGTACAAGAGATGGCAGCAGAAGGGCAGTCTGACAAAATGGAGTCTGACATGGAAGTGCATGTTAAGGAAAGGTGTGTCACTGTGTGTGTTCCTCCATGAAGAAAAAAAGACCCCCTCTGACATTCAACGATGCTTACTGAACATTGTTGGAGACCAAACAATATATATTAATGCATTGAGGTGATGTGTGGTGCCTTTCAGCAGCAGTGACAGTGACCGTGGGTCACCTCCACTAGTGCAGATTTTATGAAAACAGTATGCTGGCTCTTGCTCACTGCTGGCAAAAATGCACAGATAATGGTGGTGACTCTGTTGAAAAATATTTTTCTGTAGCTGAGAATTTTCTCTATCAAAGAGTGCTATTGAGCTCTTTGTGCCTGTTGTATTTTCCATGAAAATAAATGGAGGCATTAATTTTGGAGCAACTTACATATAATCTGTCCCTTCCAATGCTGCCCATCTTCAGTTATTCTTCTCTTAAGACATTAGAATGTATGAAAACTGCTGGAACGTGTAAAATGGAAGGTTCACCCAAAGTGGCTGCTGTCCCAATACCTTCACTTGAAAGTTTGAAGTGTAATATTAAGTTTGAAAAATGAATGAGTGTGGTGAAAAAGCAGGCTTTACGCCCAACAGCTCAGTGGAATTGATTTGATTAGGAAAGATGGTTTACAGGCTTTGGTGGATTGTGAGTGACATGAGAGTTGACTCAGACAATAAGTTTAGACCTGGCTGTGACCTCTGCTGCTTCTTTTGTTTGTGTATAGTTATTTGCACCCCTCTTTATTAGAAGATATTGGGAAGATGAACATACCGGAGTTTTAAAAATCTTTAGGTTTCCTATCCTTAAATATTTTAGAAATGCTTTCAAAAGACACTCTGACCACCTCTATACTTTTCTGTCAAGATTTTCAAATTATTTTGCAAATGTTGGCATTTTGTAGTTGACCTGAAGTCATGATATTCTTGTTTAGTTAAAAACTCTTTTTGTGGTGTGAGGGTTTCAGATCATGGACAAAATTCATGTAGTATTTCTGACATTCTATGGCTTGTTGATGGGCTTTCAGTTTTTTTTTTTTTCTTTGTTTGTTTTTTTGTTTTATTTTCTGTCCAGGTGCAGATATGTTTATGTTTGTGCACACACATTTAAGTGTGTGTGTGATAACATCCACATGCATACATTCTTGCAGTTTATCTTGGGAGGAGAATATGTTCAGTAGATTAGATAAAATATGGTAGTTCAAGCAATGTTTCCCCACTTCATTTACTCTCAATTTGTTTCAAATCCTATTCTTAAAATATACTTTGTCCTTTGCTTGTAATTGTTAATTTCCTATTAAATATAATACTGTCTTCATAAGCAGGAAAAATGTTTAAATATGCCCATCCTGTGATGTAGTTCTGGAACTCTTGTCTACAGCTTATAGCAGAGATTTCTATTTGTTCTGTTTAAGGACTCTGAGTTCTGTGCTGCAAGACAGAATGCAGTTCTTCTAAGTGTATGAAAGTGTCAGCTGAAATCACTGCTATTTTAGAGAATGAATAGAAGAAGGTGGTAAAACTAACTCATAGAGTGGAGAAGACAGTTTTTACTTTACCTATTTAGTGAGTAAGAGAATCCTTGACTGAGGAGGTTCTACAAGAAAAGGAATTTATCCTTTAGCTTTTCTAGCTGAGTATTGATTGTAATGGTTCCAGTCAGCGTGATGAGAACTGTAGGGCCAAGCACGACATTTTGCCTTCAATTTAAAATTCTGTATTCACTGTTAAGCAAATTAGTTTATCTTGCTGCAAAGATTACTGTATCTTCTCTTAATATCTAATATATGCATGAAGACATATGTGTGAATACTACTTCTTGTCCTCTTGTCATCTGCATGGACAGGCCAAATCTTTACATGCCAGGTCATAGATGTATAAAGTCTAGTTAGAGCTATAAACGTAATCCAGCAATGAAACTGAAAGAGACAGCCTGAAAACTGTACTTCTATGACTCACAGGATTTCAGAGTTTTTTCAGCCTAATTGTAAGTTCAATGTAAAAACTGCATCAGTGACGTCAAAGAGAAAATGAAAGGAATGCTGGTGATGATGCAATATCAAAAAAAAAAGCTTGACTGGTATGATAACACAGACAAATTAGCTGATATTCAAGGGTGAAAATAAGCTACTAGGTTTCCAGTGTTTTTTTTTTGTTTGTTTTGTTTTGTTTTTGTTTTAGGAAATCATTGCGAGAACAAGAATTGTAAGAATTCTTGAGAAACACTAAGATGAAATAAGATTTAACTCACAAAAGCACAGCACAGGAATCCCTCCCTTACAATCATTACATTTGCACAATTGTCATATCAACATAAGAAACAAACAGCTTCTTTAGGTGTAAAAAAGGCAGTTCTAAACAGGCATATGCAATGGATCCAACGAAACCTGCAATAACTAATTACCTTTTTAACAGTCAGAGTGAAGTGAAAAAAGTCTTATCATCCCTAGACACAAACCTTGATATTCTCACCCAGGATTTGGTTGACAATTATTCCAAATGAAAATAGATTGAAAAATTAAACATTCAAGTCACAACAATTCAATCAGGATCATTTATTTATGAGTCATTTTGCAAAACACTCAGTGTATATTTTCTCATCTCTTTCCTTGGATGCACTTTGAGCCTTCTGGTATTGTAAACAGTGCATGCATTATCATTTAGCACAGAGGAATTTGAAGTGGGTTAATAAGGAAATTGGGAGTGCCTTTCATTTCACCTCTCTAAAAACCTGCACAGCACTTCAAATGCTTGTTAATTATATGTGAAATGAATCAAAATTTGACATGTGTATATAGTGAGAATCTGTGGCCATTTCAGGATGTCTGAATTTATTTAGACTATCCTTCTCTTAGGGTTTATTTTAAGTTTATTGCAAACAATACCCATATTAGGCCTCTCCAACCATCATCTATCTTTTTGTCTGTCAAAAACCTCTCCTTATTTTCTGCCAATCTTTCTCTCTGTGTCCTTGGGCGACAAGAACAAATTGCAGTTTTGAAAAAGCCTTTCTCTGATGCCTGAGCTAGTCCTACTCTCCCAGGCTGAAGTCTGGTGGGAACCGTAAATCCTTCAGTGTAAGTATGCCTGCTCCTCTTGCTCTGTGGATTACTTGCCTTTGCACAGATGATGAGTGTGCTCTCTCAGTCACTCTGTCAACTGATTTGCTCCCTTTGAAACCCTACCCACATCCTTTGTTCTTGATGTGTCATAAACTTAAAAAGTCATATTTGGGCCTGACCTTGTACCTCTCACCTTGGTCAGTTGTCGGAATACCTCTATTCACTCAGTTCTGGATCAGAAAAATTACTGAAACAGGGAAGAGAAGGGACTCTTTCTCAAGAGTGAAGTTATGGACATGTCCCTTGTAAGTATCATTAGTAACCGTACTTTCTGTCCTCTGTTACCCTGGATTCCTGTTACCACACCTCCTTTTTAGCTTTGCCACAGCAACTTTGTGTGAAACTAGGCAGGGAAGTGAATCACGGAACTGACCAAAGATAAAAGTAAACTTTAAATTAACAAACAAACAAACAAACAAAAAAAAAAAAGTGAGAAGAGTATTTTTATCATGGGTAAATCTTTTAGACTGGTTTCCTGCCAGCCACCAAAAATGTCCATGTAACATCTATATAATACCAGCATGAAAATGAGTGATGCAGGGGTGAGAATACATATGTGTAATGTTGGAGAGGAGGCAGTACAGGATGGGTGAGAAATGCTTTCATGAAATATACCCTTAGAATTATGACTGTACTTAAGTAAAATACGGGCCTCTCCAATTGCCCTTAAAAAGGTGTCATTAAAATTCAAAGAAGTGCAAAGAAACCGAATAAGGAAAGAGAAATCCTTGGAAAGTATACCTCTGGTGTACAGCAAAACACTTGAACCAAATATAGCTCAAGCTCCAGCTTTGTGCCTCTGGTTTATTAAAGGCTGTCACCAATCCTGTATTTCCTGTATTGCTAGAAAAAATCTATTGGCTTTGTGACAGACTGAAAGTAAATGCATTATTGCAATAGCAGTTGAAACCAGGATTCAGGAAAACATTCCTTTGGACAACACTCTCAGATGTATGGTTTAATTTTTAGTAGTCCTGTATGGAGGCATGAGTGGGACTCAATGATCCTTGTACATTTCTTCCAACTCAGAGTATTCTATGAGTCTATGATTCAAATAAATATTTAGATTTTCATACTAAACAAGAATATGTAACAGAGAAGACAAAATCTGGACAAAGTTGCCTGAAGTGTAATAAAACTAAAATAATCTGATTTCAACTATTTTGGGGGATAGACTGTGCCTGCCCAGCTTGCTGGAAATAGGCAACATTTAATGGATATTGGAAATTCAAAATGTTTTTGGTTTCAGTACCAAAGCTTCAGATCCGAGTGAAAATTCCAGGGTTAATTGTAGAAGGTGAAGGATATTGATGCCTTTGAAAGTGTTAGTGACTTTTCAATCAGAGCTAAATGGACAATGTTTGGTTAAACATAATGTTGGTAAGCAAAAGGAGATGCTATGTGATCTATTCTGCTACTTCTATTTGATGAATAAGTTGAACAAGCTGAAGAACTGTGGATCAGAAAGATCCTGGTGCAAAAGAAACTTTTCTAAGAATATCTTGTTTTGCCTCACCATTTCCAGTTTTTTAAGCTCACAGACTAATTTCTTTATTCATCCCATTGTTAAAGAAAAGAATTATTGTCATCTTCCCCAAGTTATGTACTTAATTGCAATTGTGAAAACATTAGTGGAGATACTGGGATGGTGCAATAAAATAGTTGCCTGCTACTTCTCATTAGTGAATGCAAGCTGTGCTGTTGCATAGCTCTTTCTCCGTAGTCTATTCCAGAAAGCTGTGATACATTTTGACACCCTGTCTCAATGCTGCATCTTCCAATATTCCAGCCAGATCTGTTCCTTCAGGGCATTACACTGTATTTGTACTACATATATGCAAATATACATGTATTACATTATTGTACTATATATATGAAATATGTTTAGAGAGAGAGAAATCATAGATCCACTGAATAATTTAGGAAGAGAACTCTGATTCTAGTCCTTCTTGAAACAAGGTGGGATGGGTTTAATCAGAAGGCCTCCTATTAGATCGTGCTTCAAAGTTAAATGAGCTTACATAGGGGCTACACCTTGCTTGAAAAATACGTTTAATACATCTCATCCACATGAACATATGTATCTTTGTATATGTATTAGGGCTATAGCTATTTGAAAACATTCAGTACCCAAACTGAACAATAATCTTGCCATTCAAAGCAGTACTGGGGGTGATGCATAAATTTGCTATTTACTGATAATACACGTAATACACACTCCTACTGATTTTGAATATAATACATAACTGTATAAACCTGAAAGGAATTAAAACTAAACTGAGGAGTACTTTCTTGTTTACAGGGACTTTTCCTTTGGATTTTTTTCTAAAGCCTGTTTACTCCATTCATCCAGATCTCTTTTAGATCTCCAGCTGACAGACATGTATCAAGGAGAAATGATTTTACACTGAAAGCAGTAACTGCTTATGTTGCTAATGACTTCATTGATCATAGCAGCTGAATAACATATGTTTACAGCTGTACAGACATTGATAGCTCTTTGCCTTTGTCTAATCTTATTGTTTATGGACAAGTAAGCTTTGAGCTATTGAGATTTGGTTCAGATCTCATTTCCCACAAGCACTAAACTGGCATATCCCTATTGGTTGTGACAGAGCTTTTCCAGGTGTACCCCTGTGTGTAAGGATCCAATCCATCCTTTGTGATCTTTACTACTGCCATATATTAGTGCATGTTGTACCATTTTCTTTATTCTTCTTTGTTCTCTGAATTTAAGAGTTAGATTTCTGCATAAAATGTCATCATATAATGTTGTGTTTTAAAAAATCTGCTACTTATTAGAACTGTGACTTGATGCTATTGGGGACATATTCTTTTCCCACCAGGAAAATGAAAATGTCATTCAGATCTAACCAGACCCCTGAGGTTTTCAGACAGAAGAAAATTGTTTCTAGTCTTCCCTGCAGGACCTGGTAGCCTTTGTGCACACACAGTATGTCTGAAATACATTCTCCCATTCATTTATCCCCCCTGCTCTTCCCAAAAACTCAAAGACATGACATTGTACATTAAGGCTCCTAGTTCCACTGTATTATGTTGCTTGTTTAAATGTGACACTGGATCTATGAGATTATCCTGGCAGGAGTTATCACTACATTTTGTAGCTGTTGCTCTAAAAGCTAGATTGCTATCCCAGGTGCAGCCCTGAGCAAGGAATCATGTATGAAAGTTCCTGTTTCCTTCTCTTAGAGTAACTCAGAGGAACAGTATAGCAAATATGCTAGGATTTCCCTGCTTTTCCCCATTTAAAGCAAGGCTAGTTCACTCCAGCTTTCTGTCCAAACCTCCTCTGGGCATCTATCATTGACTCTACCTACCATGCTTTGTAATCCTGGATATGAACTTTCATGACTGGATTCTCCCACCATCCACAAGATTAATCTTCATTACTCTGTTCTTAGGCCACTTTGTTCCAAGCTCTGTGTTTGTTGGAAAGGGATGAAGTACTTGACACATCACCACTCAACTCTGGTCATATTTATATGATCTGGAAGCGGAGGATGGCTAGAGGAGAACCATCAATTCTACCAGATGGTGTTCTGCAGTTAAGTTCTAAGCAAAAATGAAAAACGCAAATAAGACTTTCAAATGTCACAGTGAAAGCTCCGGAGCTTTTGGTGGCTCAACTATAGAGATTTTTGGCTTGGGTCAGAAGCTCTGATCTCCAGGTAAAAGCCAGATGAATCAGATTAGCTTTGCCTGTTGCAATCCCTGAGAGACTTACTGCAGTGATAGATCTTTTGGCAACATGAAGATGTGTAGATTCATGATTCAGAGGGAGAAGTGCTTCTGTAATCCTGCCCAATAGCACAGTAGTATTTAGCTGGTAGCTGGTTCAAAAAATGATACTCAAGCAATAAGCCAGACCTGCTATATTCTCCATTGGATATTCCTTTTTGTCGGTGCTGAGAATGAAGTGGAAACCGTGCACACAATAATTCAACTACATCTCTCTAATACTGAGTGTTTCCTCTGATAATCTCTCCCAGAAATAATGGCAGCATTGCACTTTCTAAATCTTAGATCATAGAAATGGAGAAATGACTCACAGAAATGTTTCTTTTCTTTAAATTTGGCACTACTAAGAACCTATTCCCTAATGAGTAGTAATTTCATAAATAAAAATGATGAAAATCACCTGAGTTAGAGCTAGTGAGAGTTCTAGGACTGCACACTTTTTAATTTAAAAATATTTTTTTATATTCTCTATCGGAAGATTTCATTCTGCTTTACATTTCCTGAATTTCCAATTAAGTGTTGCACTATTGCCTGCAGTCAATCAACTGTGTTGCAAAGTTGAAAGAACTAGACAAGGATTCAGGCCTTACTTTCCTTCTAATTCATTAGCAGATGCAACGACTGTTAGTATTTATCAAATGTCTTTGTTTCTTACTGTCCTCAGATTTAAACAAAATTTGACTTTAATAGCCAAAGTCAATTGTTTGTGAAACAAAAAAAGGCATGTCAAATCATGTGTTATAACATGTTATAACAATGAGCAATTTAGCAGTTCAGGTATTCTAAAGATGGAATTCATTTTAGGAACATCTAATATTCCTGTCACTTTTCTTTTCCTTTCAAGTTTTCTACCTAAAGGCACAGAGTTAGCTAAGCTCATGAAAGGTTTGATTTCATCTGTTCCTAACATAAAGGTTAGAAAGAAGCAGGTTTGATTTGTCTTTCCCTTTTAAGAATATCTTCAGATGTGTATATTGTAATTTAAACATAATTTACCAGAAGGACTTGATGTGACCTCACAGTATACTTTTGCTCTTTGTATTGTTTTCATTTCTGTCTGTGTATGGACTCAGGTGGATTTGAAGCATGACAAGCATTTTACTGATGTCCACATAAAATAAACAGTAATTCTCAGTGTGCAGTCACAGGGATTGTTTTAGGTTTAAATAAATAGATTAAGATTCCAACATTAGAGGGCAAATAGATCAGAATATTATGTCTTAAAAAGCAATGAAAAATCAGCATATTTTATAAGCAATGAAAAGATCAAAACCTTTCTTATCTGCTATGGGTGAAGACAAAATTCACAGAGAAAATCGTATCAAGCAAAGATGAATAATAGTTTGTGTAGCTGGCCAGAGTAAAGAGCTGGTCATCACTAAATAAGAGTATCGGGAAGCTTTCTGTAAAGAGATCTTAACTTTGAGCCCATGAGCAACAATGCTGAACAAGTAATGTGCAGTGACCTTATTGAACTGTGCACTTGCTGTTGGCTTCAGTTGTAGGTTTCAAAATTCTTATGAGTGAGCAACAGTGAAGAATCTCACTGGTAATTTGTCATCCATGAATGCCAGGTTACAGACCACTACTAAAAGGAATTAAAAGATCATATGAAAGCTTTTTTGGATTCCTTCCAAAACAAAGGTGAAGAAGATATATAGACAATAAAAAGAGGTAGAATCAGTGTTTGGAACACGGAAGATGAACTATGAGCAGCTGAAGGAACATCTTGAAGCAGAAAAAAAAAAAAATCCCACATTTGCCAGAAAGTTTTGAGCAGTTTCTGTGGTCATGGTTTAGTGGACAATACTCATGGTTGGTGGACGATTGGACTAGATGATCTTAGGGATCTTTTCCAACCGTAATGATTCTATGATTCTATACAGTTGGGTCTTCATGGCTCTAATGCCTCCTTCAGTGTCTATTAGGATCATGTTTGATTTTGCTTCTTCATATATTGTAAACATGTGACAGTTTTTTTAATGAAAGTATTACCTGGAAGTTATTTTTTACTTTTTGTAAACTTTGTATCCCAAATCAAATACTAAAAGATGAACCGTGAGGGTGTCTTCATTTTCAAATAACCCCAGAAAGAGCCTCTACTAATTGTGCAAGAGAACACTTGAATTTGGCTTAGAGAAGATAAAGAAGAGAAATTGATCTGCTTGAACTGGGAGAGTAATTAGAAGCATTAATAAGGGAAGATAAGTGTACCAGGAAAATAATTTTGAGCTGGTAAAATGCAAAGAGAGGATTCTTTTAGCATACTGGAGAAAAATATTAACCCTGGAGTAACTCCATTACTCCTGAAGCTTTACTTAGTAGATTAAAAGAAAAGCATTCTATAAATATTAGTGTTAGGTATCTGAGAAGAACGATGATGTAATTTAGCAGGTGAAAATGATAAAACACTTTTCAGTCCACAAGTAACTAAGAACTTTAAGGTAAAATAAATTTCCTTTTCAAGGTATATATATTTTAAAAAAGACCGATTTCAGACCAATTCATTTTGGGATTCCCCAAAGTTTTTGCTGAGAAAATCTTCGTTTAGCCATTACTCTAATTCCCGGAGAAAAGCGAAAAGCTTTGGAGGGAATGTGAACGACTTTAGTAGCTATGGACTTTTAGTCTAACAGTAACTGTATGTAAAATAATGGAAAACTGATTAAGTTTTAAATTAAAATACAATTAAGACCTAGGAATGAAACCAAAGTTATCTTATGGAAAATATATCTTTTCAAACTCTTTCTTCTGAGTTTGTGAATAATTGCAAGGATGAACTAGTCTCAAATTTCTCTGGGACATTTGATTAAGTACTACAAAATATCCTGAAAAAAAATAACTACATATAATATTAAAAGGACTCATAATGAACTGATTAATAATTGCATAACTAAATGTCTTATTGCTGGATCTTGTGGTAGCTTGATGCTATTGTTGCACTGATTTTGACAGTGAATTTTGTGTAATATTACTGGTTATAAATCTGGGATCTGAGATGAACAGTGGTAAAATCACAAGCGATGGCAAAAAAGAAAACAGATAAGAAAAATGCATTTCAATAAATCCAAATTCTTAATTTTACACTTTTTGCTATAAATGAAGCCATTCTATAGAATAGTTGGAAAAAATGCCTGGAAAAATATATGTAAACAAAAAAATCTTCCATCTCTGATATGATGATGAGCCAAACCTAAAAGAATAAGATCTTAGGATTTGTAAACTGTGAGGCGGTAGCTACAAGGAGCTGGTTTTTAGCCTGACGAGACTGATAAATTAAATCTGTCTACTTCTGGTTTTAGTTTTAATTGGTTGTTTGAAAACTGGAACAGATGCAGAAAATAATAAGATGATTAGGGAAAAGGGAAAATGTTTTACAGTGACCTTACATGGACCTCAACTTAACATCTGGTTCAGAGTGCAGCCTTTCTAGAAAAGATGCCCAGAGTCAAAGGGAATGAGGATAGAGAGATAGGATGTTAACTGAAATGTGCAAAGCAAAATCTGCCTTTCTGAAGTATTGTGACTTGATGCAGAAACTTGCTTAATTTAACCTTGTAAAAATATGAAGTCCAGACTAGATCTATGGGCTCTTTCCCTTAGGCAATGCAGAGAGTTGATCACCTCTTGAAGATGACTCATCCATTTCTCTAATCATCATTTTTGGTTGGGCTTGTGTTATGCTCTTCATATATTCCATGCTCCATGGATTGCAGAGAGCCTAAGTAACTAGATGCTTAACTTTTAGAAAGCTAAAAATAAATAGAAAGAACTTCACTTGTAATTTTTCTCTTGTGTACTGAAAATCATAAGCTGAAAATCTATCATTTATGCTGGATTTATCCAATTTTAATGGAGGAACCATGGAGCTATATTAGTTCTGCATGTAGTTGTAATCCTGGCTAAAAGCCTGGGTATGTTCATTACAGAAAAACATTCCTTTCACATGGCTACACAGCTTTTTGACAGGTTAATTCTGTGTTGCAGAGGAGGAAATTTTATGCAGCTAGGCAGCCATATACTTAAAAACTCAGATTCCTCATTCTCATTCTTAAAAGTCTACATATCCAGACAAATTTTTGCAGAATTCTCAATTGCCAGGAATTAAACTATGATGCCATAAACTGTCTTTGCCATCTGTGACTGTATAAGTCATACTGAAGTTTACTTCTCCAAAATGTGCCTGCTGGTTACTTTTGTACTGTAGCAATACACTCTGAAATTATGCCAGTTTATTTTAATTACTCTGGCTTATTATTCAGACCACTCTCAGAAGGAAGGCAATTATCTGTAGACACAAATGCAATATTGTAGTAGATGAGCCTTCTGTGATTAGAACAGTAAGAACAATATTAATCACATTATGAGATATTACAATTGCTACTTCCTTGGATCAGGAAGAAAAAGAGAAGCACAATTAAATTTATTGCTGTATAAATATGTCATGTTTATTCAGCCACTAGCTAGGAAATCGCTCTTTTTTAATCATCTTGGTTTGAAATGCATTTTTTCCAAAATATAAGATTTTTTTCTTAGCACTGCTCAGAAACTGTCTGGAGGCAATACCCTCAGCAGGTATAAATCAGAGCAACTTCATTGGAGCCACCTCACCATCTGTTCTTGCATTGTCAGAGTTGCATGGACCCTTTCTACTGAGAAAAGGGAAATACCTGCATGCTTATGAGCGACTTTTCTGTACCTATTTAAAACAACAACACAAATCTTTATTATTTATGATTTATCCTATAGACACGGGCGGCAAATCCTCCCTTTGCAGGAGTGCTTGGACTTCCTTTGAAGCACTAGAGATGAAAAGAGAGGCAAGACAAGATTTTGAGTGTTCACTGAATACTTCAGAACTATATAAAGAATGAACCAATTGTTTATTTTAAAATTATGGCAGTTATTATTACTTCCTTATCAGTCAAATTAATATTTACTCCCCTGGGCAATGAAACAAATCAAGTATCATCCTCTGTTTTCCCAGACTGATAGGAAATTCTGTTTAGATATAAGGGATCTTTATCTCCTGATAAAGTATATCTTAAAAGCAACATGGTGCAGAAAATAAACACAAAATCAGATAAAAAAAATAGAAAAAAAAACATTTTCTTTTCCAATCTTTGAACAAAGCAAAAGAGTTTCTTTATTCTTATGTTTCTTTGTGCTTTAACACTTCATCCTACGCACGTCACATTATTGACAATGTCAAAACTGGAAGACTGCTGCAGCAGATCCATTTGAAAATTTACTGAGTTGTCCTAATAATTAAAAAAAATATTAAAAAGCAGTAGAATTTAGTTATGTTATTTTCTCTCTTCACTTACTCTGGAGTAAACACTGGCACTGTGAGCTCAGTTTGATATCTGAATCAGTTTGTGAGAATGTACACAGGTGAACTGTTGAACAATTTCTTTGAAGCTTAACGGTCAGAAATGCTCTAGGAGTTGATGGTGTTTTTCATATAATAATGTATGCATTTGATCAAGTTATATACCAGTCAGACATTTAGTTTGACCTGACTATCTAGGATCCTTCTAGAACCAGTAAATAGAGAGAAACCAAACACATATTTTCAAAGAAGATATATGTTAGATCTATTGAATCCATTAACAAGATATGCCATACAGTATTAACCTCTACAAGGAACATGAAGTTAGTTGAGGCAGGTCCCACCAAAGGCTTCAAGAGAATATCTTCAATTTATGGACGTCAAAAATAGAGACTATACAGGATCTGATGTTGCCAAGTTTGGAATTTTGACCTGGACCTGTCATTTAAACCATCAAATACGTTGGTAGTATTGCTGAAAGTCTTCGTACCAAGTTTTGCAAATATAATCTCTGGAACATATTACTCTGCATCCTAGGAATCTGATATAGCACGGTAAATCTAATTTGTGCTTAAATTTAATGTTATTAAAATACAGAATATGAATACATATTTAAATATTTGGTAAAAGTTAATCTGAATGTAGGAAAAATATGAGACTAAAAGCTTAGATGCTGGAGTGCTTGAAGGGATGAATAAGACATCCATCCAAGTAAAATTAGTGTCTTGGTCCTCAGACTACTACAAGATCTCAGAGAACTTTATTAAAGGCCTTTGCAGAATGAGGGAATGGTGGATACATCATTCTGGCTTTATAGATAATGTCTATCTTATTTCTATTTTTTTATTTTGTTGTTTATTTTGTTGTTTTTGCACCTTAGTGATGTTAGTGCAGAGTAACATTTTATTCCTTTTGCCATTGTGCACAGATAATTGTGGGGTTATATTAGACTACTGGGAATTCTTGTAATCTTCTGTGATTATGATCAACCTTAGCAAAACAAAAATTGTGTTTGAAAATGAAACAACATCTAACAGAACACAGAAGCCAGTGAAGAACAGAGAAATTAATTTAACTTACTAATTAAGAGCCCAATCTGTATGATGATGGGACAATACCTAGCTCAGAACGTTTTTGTCTGCTTGAAATTCCATTATATCATATTCAGCATAGAATTATATACTACTGGGAATATACTCGACTGAAGTACCCACATTTCTTCTGTCTTCAAGGTATGCAGCACTCATTATACTCCTAGAGTATGTAATTGTCTTGTAACAGCTACAAACCTTGGTGCATTCTATAATCTCTTCAAAACTTTATTTTTTCCTTCTAAAGCCTCAGGCAGACAAAAAGTTTGTAACAGAACGATTGAAATATCTTGCTACAAACCTAGAGATTCAAATCTCATCCCACTTGAACTTATTTGGAAAGCTTCCTCCAGCTGGCAATGTTTTAAAAGAGAATCTGTTTCTCTGTTTCAGAGAAGTGGTTTAATATTGAATCTAATAAGGTGATCTGACCTCTTATGTAGGGCTGACCAACAAAAGAAATTGATTTGCTATAATAGCTTGGCAGACTATCTGAGCTCCTGGGAAACACTTAACCTGATATTATTCATAGCAAAGTCTTCAACAATTATATTTTCCAAATCTATGTGATTCTGTGACTATTAAAGATAATAAAGATGTTTTCTAATACTGCCAGAGGGTTTTGATCAAGACCCTTATTGGTTTTGATTGCCTTAACTTATGAGGAGGAAGGTCCTTATAAGATTCCTCTGCAGTTTTCTCCATCAACCCTCACAAAGTCATAGAATCATAGATCATCCCAAGTTGGAAGGGTAGTTATTTTGAAAATCTGAGTGATCAGCAAAGCTTTATCATCTCACTGGTCCCAGTGAGCTTTACCAAATCATCAAGAATATACTGAATAGATCTCTGCAACATATTACTAGTGGCATCCTTTCCTTTGCATTTGCCACTAGTCTTACATTAATTTTCCTTTTTAATTCTCAGGGCATAAGAGTTAATTCAGTACAAGAAACTTTATTAGTCACAAAACCTTAGGCAAGTCTTTGCTTACTGTCAATGGAGGGTAAAAAAAAAAAAGCTGTTCTTTTGTTTTAAATTTACCTCTGGATTTTTCTTTTCTGTTTTTGCATTACTCTTGAAGCTAATACACTTTTTCACTTGCTGTAAATCTATTATGTCTTGCATATAAATGAATATGAGATTTTTCTGTTCTCAGTTGTGAAACAGGAAAACTTCAGCTGTTCATGGCTCAGTTTTACAGATTCAGAACTTGTACCATAAGAAAATCCAACAGTTTCTCAGTGAATTACATGAAGTTATTCCAGATTTACATCAGGAAAACATAGAATGTGGTTCAGTCTCCCAGAAAGATTTTCATGCCACTTTGATTTACAAGCTGCTAAAGAGGGGTATCTAATGCTTATTTACTTTCTGTATATTCATGTGCTGCTCTTACTAGCACATTTATGGCCAGTTACAATAGTTTTTTGCTAGTAAACTAGTTGTCAGTAGTGATTTATGAAACAAAATATGTTCACATAAGATGGCAGAAAATAAAATCCTTCAGATATTATTCAGTGCTTTCAATCATTTTAAGTAATTGTCCTCACTCTTGATTTTTTCTTCCCTATTGTATATATTGATTTTGTGTTAAATGTTGACAAATGTTAACAAATGAACCCATTTTAGGGGGATTTTAAAAATCAGAAACTAATGACATCTGAAGAAATCAGTCAATCCTAAAAGGTATACACCAGTTAGATCACCTGGTGTACTGTCATTGTCTCCAAGCAAAGACCAGTTGTTTTTTTCCTATATATTTCCATTTAATTTGTTGAGTGTAGCTTTAAATGACACATGCAATAGAATGCTGATTGAGACAACAGAGGTTGTAGAGCAAGCCATAGACTAGTTTTGCCCCGCTGTCTACACAATCTTTGTCATGGAATTAGTGATAGAAATATGAATACTTGTGTTATCCAATATATCCTAGAGACAGAGGTAACTTAAGCCAGCAATGAACATTGAAAAGAAAATGCAGGCCTACAGAAAAATACTCATTTTTTATTGGTTTTATTGGAAGATCAGCTGTAGTGTTCATTAGAAATTACTTTTCAGTATTCCACAGCTTCTATACTTTTATACAGACAGTCATTCTTACTTGGCTATTTAATAACTCCCTCATGGGGCCGTAGGTTAGTTTGCATCTATGAGCTGAGTCAGAGAGTTTCTCAGTAAGGGTTAATCAAAGCCTCAGACAGTACTGCTAACAAAGTCAAAATTGCAATAAATGCCTTCTTGCTTTTGGGTCTAACGTAGTTTGAACTTTCCAATTAACTCCTTTTTATTGATGCAAGATCTTTGAATCTTCCCTTTTCTAATGAATGTTTTGTATTTCCTCTTTGCAGTGAGAGGTGAGGAGTTAGCCTAGTTTCTGCATGATTGGCATGGAGGCTATGTATCTATCAGGTACCAGTAGCAATGAAGAGGCAATCAATGTGATATATCACCTAAAGGAATGTGCTGTACACACAGATGTGAGATTTAAAACAGGTGCTGGTGGGTATCTCTATGAGCTACTTTTGAAAAAATACAGCTAGGGACTCTTTTTGTATTTTCCCACAAATATCCTTCTTGTTGTGTACGGCAATGTACCTGCAAGTAGTCTTATTCCAGAGTTGACTTCAGCTGTGTTACTTTGGTCTACGATGTGAAATCCTTGTTTGTGCAAACCAATCAGCTGTGGATCCACACCAGAATTTTTCCCTCTGCTAATAATTTTAGCTGAGGCTTTATTTTTTTCTTTGAGTTGGGTCCTTATTACTACATGCTTTTTCAGATTCTTTTTCTCTTGCTTTTTTTTTTTTTTTTTTTTTTTGGTATGTGTGTATGTTTGTTTATTGTCCTGTTGCAATATATTTTTGTGTATGTTTCACTTTATCTATCGTGTCTCTGTTGATACTGTCTTTCTGTGAACTTCCATCCATGAATATGTATGTTAGCTTTCACTCATCTCATTACATGCTTTAGGCCAAGATGGAGCCTGTACTGATTTCTGCTGATTTTCAGATCTCTTTCTGCTTGTATAATTTTCTCTTTCTCAGTGTTGTTTGCAAAACATCCCAATTCAGCTGGATCCACAGACTTTCATTATTGTCCTGTTAGGTTCTTCTTCAAGGCCATTAATAATGCTGTTAAGTAAAAGCAGGCCTAACATCTAGTCTCTTTTGTATTGCTGAGAGTAAGCTTTCATCTTAATGAACGATTATTTTTGCTTCATGTTTATGATCCTTTAGTCACTTCTTAGCCAACATGACATTTTTCCCCTTCGAGTCATTGCAAAAAAATGACTGTGATTCAAATTTAAAACAATTTCTGGAAGAAAATATAAGAAAAGTATTCATAAACGTAGTTGCTTTTTTTACTGCAGGCATGTGTCAGTCTTATAAAAGAAGTTTAATGTCTGCTTTTCTAAGTAGCCTTCTATACTGAGGTCTCATCTCACTTGAGTCATTGTACTGGAATGTGCACTCATATAAAAAAAGCAATGGTGATAGACTACTCCTATAAAATACAAAACAAACTTGAGTCAAGGTTCAAAGGCACAGCTGGTATTATTTATGATATCTGCACTGAAATCAATAATTTTAAGCTATTATTTTTATATCAAGAAAAATAATCACTGGACTGATCCTGCATGGTATTTTGGAGGTTTCTTTTACCTATCTTTTGTCTAAAGAATGGTTTAAAGGAACTTACTATAGTAGAGCATTTTGGTTTGTATGAAGTTACATGCTTGAGTCTAAATTCAGCATAGTAGTGCAGTGCTGCACCTAACCTAACTAGCCCTGAGTGATATAGTCATAGATTTGAACTGACTCTTACAATTTCAGTCCAAGAGTTACAATGGTAGAGCAAGCTCTTGCCTATTCCTCTTTATCGATACTGCTCTACCAACAATGCAGTTAAGGAGGACTGAACAGGTTTAAGTAGACTTAATACTGGGCTCAAGTAAAATCTGCCCAGAGAAGGTATGATTTGCTGTGGCAATTACAGTTCTTGAAACACCCCAATTCTGGAACTGTCAGTTTTTTTCTCCACAGCTTTACAGCATTCTGGTAATACTGGATGTGGGTTTCTTTTTCACTTTTTCTTCTTTTTTTTTGTAATGTAGGATGAATAACGATGAGGTAATTTGCAGTCTTTATACAACTGGCAGATGGATTATATTAATATCCTAAGAACATATTGTTCCCAATGCATGCTTAAAAACAGAAATGCTATATCAGGCCTGCATTCAGCAAAGTGCCAAGGCACGTGCCTGTATTTATTCCTCTTTAGCGAAGTAGCTATGTATATACCTGACTTAATTGAAATGGACATTTTAACTAGTGTTCCTTGGGGTAGAGGCATTAGTATCATGTGAGAAAGTTCATTATCTTTTCCCAGTGCTTTTCTTCTGATTGTTTAATAGCCTTCCCTGACCCAGCAAGAAAATGCTACATACAGCTTTTTTGGAGTAAATGCACCAGCATGGTGTTGATACTTGAATACATGAAAGATTATAAGTACCAAATATGAAAGGTTATAAATAACAAGAATTGGTATTTTAATACAGGGGAGATTATTTCAGTTGTTGAACTGTGATCTCACAGATGTGCAAGACTTCCAATAAGGCTGTGATTCTCATATACTGGGAACATCATCTCAATTCCTTTGTTTACATGCATTCATTGTACAGATGCCACTTATGCATACGATCCCTCTGCACTTCACATAAAGGAGAGGGTTGGATTGTTAGTGGTTGTGCAACCTTAAATTCACAATAGACATTGTAGTACACAGTTAATGAACAATCAGACACATCAGTAGCTTTCTCATAACTTCTACCCTATATGGGCACTTCTGGTATTTTCTACAGCTATTGTAATGTTCATTTGTGTGTGATAATAGCTCTAAGATGCTTAACATGTCTTAAAACTATCTTGCTACTTCAAATCGTCAACCTTATACCTTGGAGGGACTCATAAGTTCACAGATGAAATGATTTCTTATTCGCTTGTCAGGGATCTGCAGAACACCTCTTCGGTGGCCTTGTTCCAAAGAGAGCAAGCAAGATTTCTTCTTTTATCTAAAAATCACACTACCTACACAGAAAGTACAAAAGGAAATATTTCTGACTGGACCGTATCTTCTTTAGTTCTTCTTCAACCTCTATAACAGGAACAGCATTTCTAAGCTTTGAACAAATTGCATTAAAATTAATACTGATTTATTGAAAAAAAAACTGTTATATTCCAGCAGCTCTAGTCAGGACGCATAGAGATCAGAAGGGTCCAGGGGTAGAAGAAGATTGTTCTGGGTGAAAGGCATTGTTTGTATTGCAAGTTGACGATTAAACGAAAAATAAATGAGCATAAACATGAGCATGGGAGTTGCTCTCATTCTCTCTCTCTTTTCCTGAAGGGAGGGATGTAACTGTGATAACAGGCCATTTCCAGAGGATTAATAACCTGAACCCTTAGCCAATCTTCTCTTGTATTCTCCATGCATTCAATACAACTGTTTAATTCTGGCTTGCAAAATGGATTGCAACAAAGAAAAAGGAATAATGCTATTCTGATTCTTCAAATTTCTCTGCACTGGAATTTTTATTACTATTATTATTTATTTATTAATGTATGAAGAGCATGGAAAGTCTTTGGCTTCTTTATGTCAACCCCTGTACTGTCATTTGACAAAAAAGGCAGTGCCTGAGAACATTACAAAGACCTGTTGTATTTACTTTATAACTGTGGAGCTCAAGTACACAACTAAGTGCTGATTTTAGGAAACAAAGTCTTCTTTACCACTGGATAAAACAGTTTTAGGTGAAACAGAAAGACAGGAAGCTGAACACTTGGATTTCATTGCTCTTGCCTCTAGGAGACAGCTAACCTTTCAGAGGCAGGGACTGTGGAGAACATATTCATCAGGGAGGGAAGGAAACTGATGGATTTACTACCATCTTCTTTTTATTTTATTACCAAAACAAACAGCTGTCTTTTTGATATACAATTCCATAGGCTGGCTTGCAAGAACATGTAAGGTGAAACACTGTCAAGACTGAAATGTAATCACCTCCGATTTCAGCAAGGCCGAGACTTCAAACACTGAGTGTTTTAACTTAGGTCTTCAATGTCCATGTTCTCCATTTGTTCTCCTTTGTTGTTTTTTTTTGTTTTGTTTTGTTTTTCCTTCCCCACTCTTTTTAAAGTTTTCTTTCTTTCTTTTTAGTAAATCATAACCTCTAATGCCTTTTGAACTTACTGAAGTCTTTTGACTAAATATGGCAGGCAGACAGTTATGTGTCCTACAACTCACCTGACTAGAGGTCAAATATTTAAATAATGCTTCTAATTGCAGAAAGCCAGTTCATACCTGTATCCATTTTAAGAAGAAGAAGACAATGACGAGTGTACTGTCCACACTGTACAACTACATACAGGAAAGATTTGAATGTATGTGAGCTAAGATCATACGCAGATCAGATCATAAACAGAATCCCTACAATTTGCCTAGCCAAACCTATAGAAGATGTTAGGGAAGGTAAAGAAGATTAGAGGAGAGGAAGCAAAAATTCTTAACTTGGAGTTTTAGTTCCAATTTTCACTGATCTTGTTTGAAAACACTACTAATTCTCTATCGTATGTGATCCTTTTCACACTTGTTTTGTACTTCTGGACTTTCATTTGGAAAAACTTAAGCCAATCTTTTTCTTCAAAGTGCCAGAAATCTGGAAAAAACTCTTCACAAGTATTGAGGAAACCTATCTACTTCACATGTTTAAAGACATGATGCTCCTTCTGTCTTTCCCAGTACTGAGTTGGTAACAAGATCTCTACAGAAGAGTTCACCTTGAATTTGTTGCTTCTACCCCTCTGCTGATATACATAACATTTTCATAGAAATTTATAGTGGGACATTCAAACCAAGCTCATTGTAAAGTAAACAGAAAAATTTACTAATAACAGTAAAAAAAGAGAAGAGGAGAGGAGAGGAAATCCACAAAGCTTAAGAGCTTCAGATGTAGAACCTTGATTGCTTAATTGAATACAGAACCCTAATCACTCTTATCTATAAATCAGTGGAGTAGCCTCACTTATGGGTCATTTTTGTCAGAGCCAATTTTTGTCAGAGCAGAGACATTGAAAACAGCCATGGTACTCATACATGCTTTTTTCTGACCTGTTGGGAAACGTGCCAAAAAGGAGCCAGGTCTGTATTCCATTTCATGTGCTGGCATACTTATACCTGCTCTGGCTTATAAAATAGGGCTAGAGAAAGATACTGGATGGTTGAGCAGTACAGCTACTCAAGGTGTACTGATTCAAGGGCTCCTTTTTCTACTGCAGGAAGTGTTAATACATTTCATGTTCCTAGCTTAATGATCTTAGAGCAACTGGTGAGATACATGTTATGGTAACTGCCTTGGCAGGCAAATGATGCAGTTTGCACACAGACAGAATGCATGTCTGTGTGACCCTTTAACTACATAACTGCGTGTGGTAAGGGAACACTGGTGTGTCCTTCTGAAGCACCTTATGTAGTGTCCAAACTGCTGTGTAACTGTGGAAAATCTAAATCGCTGCGGAAAGAAATGTCTTTCCCTGTAAAATCTACTGCTAAGTTTCACAGTTTGTTCTTTGGACCTTTACTAATATTTATTATTCTAAAAATGCAGGATCTGTAGGTGTTACACTTTCTGAGGGCTACATTAGTGAGATTTGAATTTTTGTTTAATCTGGGTGATCTGATCTATGGCCTCTCTTGGGACTTGTACATTGCTGTAGTGGAGCAAATCCTTGCGTGGAATAAATCGTTATTTACTTCCTTGGCTGTGGTAAGATGCTAAATACTCATATGATTTGAAAAGATCAATGCTTGCTCAGACTTAAGTTAATAAGATATTTGTTGGTCCTTGAAGATTTTGTAGGACCTGTCAGAAGTCTGGAAAAGTTCTTCCAGGTAGAAACACAACCCAATCTCTTGGCTTTCTCAGTCAGCTGGGGCTAATTAAGATAACTGGGCTATAAAATGGCAGTGGAAAGCATTTCCTGCCTTGTCTGAGTAGCTGGTTTAGTGGGGATGAGCTTTGTCGTATTGCAAACTGGGAGAGATGAAACATGCTAATGCTATCAGCGAGGGAGAAGGGGAAGTTGTGGATTTCACTGCTGTGCTAGAAACTTGCCCTCTTAATGAGGTGATCGTAAAATGCCAACTCCCCAGAGCCAGCACATATTTTTGTGTAGTGTTTTTATTTTTATACGAGGTAGGGATGGTTATTTTTCCACTTTCTCTGACAGCAGCCTGACCAAATACTACTCAAAGGACCATTGTGGCTGCTCTATGCTTTCCTCCTTCCTTTGGTTGTACAGTTCTCAATTAGCTTTTAAGTTGCATTATAGATCTGCTAACAGTTGTGCAGTTAAATCATTAATTACCTTCTTAGTCAGTTGGGAGCACAATTTGACTTTGGTTTGCAGTTTGTGCTCCACAGTAGATTACTTAGCTAATCCATAAACATCTTCAGACAGTATAATTTAAAGAAGTTACTGATGAGGAAGTTTAGACGATTTTATCACAAAATAATTCTTAGTTAGACTTGTGAAATAAAAAGCATTAATGAAGGAGAGGGTTTTAGCTATGCAAATACCAGGCAAGTCCTATTAGCAAATGGAATGAGAAATTATATGAGGTTGTGTTTTTTTCCTCTCAGACAACAAGAAAATATTATTTTCTGCCAAGAATATTAGAGGAAAAATATGGATGCAGCAGAACTGGACTGGCAATGAAAACATCTGGGAGTTGTTTCTAGTTCTGTTCCTTAACTAATGTGTTCTAAGCAAGTCTGTGCTTCCATATTCTAGTCTAATTTTTGCCTTTCATCTTGTGTATTTAAATAAGAAAATCTTGAGCACACTCTGTTTCTCTTGCCTATATTTTTACAGCTACCACAATACACTCTTAATTTCAGTTTGAATGCTAAAAAAATACTCTAATGCTAACAACAAATGTACAATCAAATGCAGAAAGCTTTTAAATGTGTTACAGGTTCCCTCTTGGAATGTGAATGCACACAAAGATTTCTACCATAAGTTTTTTCAAAAGCTGTTGACATCCTAATTAATCTAATTTCTCCAGTGTGTTCCAAAGCTGCCTTAGCCTAAGCATTATCTATTTCAGAGTACTGGCCTTGTTTCTGAAGTCAGGAGAGAAAGGCTATCTAGAAAGATTGTTATCACCCTGTCTAAATATTAAATCATGATAGCTGCAGTGACAAGCAGAGATTCGTATTATTGCCTGATGGTCATTTAATGGAAAGAAGGAATTCCAAGATGAAAATTTGAGGAGCTGATACTAAAGGAATTTTTCTCATATAAATTTTAGGAACAAACTTCTGCTAGATAATTACTTTCTAAGAACTGCTGAGACTGTTGCAAGAGGTGTCGCTTTGAGAAAGTACTTAAAACGAAAGCTGCTGCTTAGTCACATGTTGTCAGGGAGGGGCAGTCTTAAGTTTTCTTCTCCCCCGGACTGAAAAACAAATTGTGAACAGAACTCCAACTCATCTGGCTGTGCTAGAGTGAGAAACAGTGGAATTATCTTTCTCCTGAGATATGAAGCTAGAACAGACATGTTAGTGGAGAAACTGCTGTGTGAACATAGGAGGTTTTCACTCACCTGGGAGAAGACGATGGGTTAAACTGTGCAAAATCAGTCACGTGAATCCAAAATGGAGGTAGAGATTATGCACCTGGGATGAAAAAGATGGGAAGAGACACAGAAAGCCATGCAGAATTATAGAAAAGTTGATCAGGGCTTATGAGCAATGATCTGAGTTTTATTTGGTCTGAGCAGTTAAAAATAGAGTATGACAAAGAAAATGATATGGAGTATAAAATTGAATGATAACATAAATGCTGAACAAGGGACAATGCTCCTATCTTGTTTTGAGTTTGACTCCCCACTGTTTACTGGGACGCCAGCACGTAAAATATCTTAATATTCCATCAATAATAATTTGTCTCCATTATGTCAAGTAGTCTTGTTCCTCTTGTGCTGTAAGAGGGTAAAAAAGGTTTATTTTGTAATTATACTCATTTTATTATTATACTAAAAAGGGAATGTTATGTTAGAAATACATAATTTCCTCTGTTTTCTGTAGTAAATTTTTAGCTGTGGCTCTAGACAGTTGACTGATTTAGTAGCAATGAATTATTAGCTATGACTGAAGAGGGCAGCAATGAGAAAATGCACATTATTTCACATATTTTTTAATATTTTATCTTTTTTTAATTACATGTACAAAGTACTGAAAATCAAATATGGAAAAAACTTGTTATATTTACAAGTTTTCAGGTTTAACACTTCTTTTTTTCCCTGAAAATGCATCTTCACAAATATTGTGTCAATCTCAATATTGGGATGATATCGAATAAGGTGTTTTGTTTTTTCCTATTTGTAAATCTCTTTTTCATTTGCCCTGCTTTTAGGAAAGGATTTGTGATATTTACATATTTACTAAATTACTCCCATTCTGGCTCCTCAAACAACTATCAGAGCATGGTCACCTTCTTTCCTAAAGGCTGAAGGAGACTTCTACAGGCCAAATTAATTGTCTAAATAATATATTCATCTCTCTAGTCTAAGCACAGATATGGGATAGGTTGTCCATCTGACCATGTGAAGTCACACCTCTAGCACAGCTCTGAGGAAGCCATTGTAAATGCTCTCATCTGAATAACAATCATATCAGGAGAACAGCTGTGTCTTCTGTCATATCTTTGACTGTAGCATTTGGCATTTAAGTGTCTTATAATAAGCCTCATGATCTACTCCTCCATGTGTTATGCTAACAGAAGCTTGGTATTTGTGATTTATTTGGATCCTTAATGTGCGAGGAAAGGCTCACCTGGGAGTGCCTTTCCCCTCTTTGCTGGGGAAGTAGAAACAGGAGAAACATGAACTTCACATAAGAGTTTGCCTCAAACTTCCAAGGCGATGGAATTGTACAGGACTTCCTTGTAGTCTTTATAAATGGGTTGGCATAACACAATAAACAGAGTACAGAGGCAGCTTTATGTTCCACATGGCAGTAGTAGTAAAGTTACTGGCTTTCATTGCTCAAAGTAGGTTACTGAAACAGCTTTAAAAGAAAAACAGTAAGTTAAATTCTCTCCATGCTGGATCACTTAAATAAGCAATCCTTCTTAGGAGGATTTTGTATCTGAATTGTTCCCTCTTGCTGATGAAGAGTATCTGCAGAATTTGGCTCTCCTACAAGTACAACTATGAATAATGCATGGTGACTAGAAAAGAACGGACAGCAAATAACAACAGGAAACAAATACCATACTTTGCAGGACAAATTTCCAGGTGCACAATAATTCCTTCTTAAATCTGTGAACCTCTTGGGATTCTCATATATTTTCATGAGCACCTGCGAGCAATAAATATCCTGATGCTGCATATTGCAGCTGAATTTGCTGCCTTCAATTGTGGGGGAAAAATCATATTCATATAACTCATCTATCTCTTGTGTCAAGCTCCTCTGCTCTGCTTCCCAGTTCTGCAATTCAATGAAAATAGTGGGCTAGTTTGCAACTACCGCACTCACTGAACAGCCTCTAGTGGGTATTATGCTTGTAGGTAGGTGAAGTATTGCCACAGGACCTGATTAATGGACGTTGCTGGCGTTCTATTAAAGGGACTGATTCTTTCTACTCTTAAACTTGGAAATTTTCAGGAAAAGGGTAGCTGTTGCACTGAGTTATGTGCTTTAGAGAGCATGGTGGGGACGAGTTTATGGTTGGACTGGATGATCTTAGTGATCTTTTCCAAACTTAATGATTTTGTGATCCTATTCAGGCATCTCCTATCCAACAGCTGTAACAAAGAGTGATAGTAGGGGGACTTTTTGGTCTGTACCCCACCGTGAACATCTTCAATTTAGTCAGTGAGAATGTTAATCTTTATTCAGTTCAGGTGGAGAAATAGGAGTAAAATAAGACATGAGTCCATCTGTTTGACTTTTGGATTGTTGAAATAGAGTTAACAGAACCTTAAAGGCAGGGGTAATACTGTGTAACTGAAAACAATAGATCCAAGAAAATGCCCTGAAGATGGGAAAAACGTGTGCTCCAGGGAGATACAATCTGTCTTTTTGAGGGACATTCTGAGGTATAATCCAAGTCGATGTACTATCAATCACCAACCCTAAAATTTTTCCACTCTGTATTTTTCAGTGTCCATACACTGAGACTTAGATGTGAACACAGTTGCAGGATTTCAAAGACTTGGACAAAACAATATGTTTTCATTGTTTATTCTTATTTAACTTATTCTGTTCAGTTCTTCCAGGGGGGAAAGAAAAAGCAGTGAATTCTGGTAGAATTAACCTGTTTCACTCACCCCAAGGTGAATCGATGTCTACACAAATTGGTATAAGAAACATTTCACACAAGTGTTCATGGCTAATTAATTTACCTTTGTGCCATGAGGTATTTTCCTGAGGAAGCAAGTAGACCAAAGTGGCCTTTGTAACAGATCCAAATATATTGTCTTGGGTTTTTTGTTTGCCTTTTCTCCCCATTAAACACTTCAATAAAGAATGCACATGCTTGGTCAGTGCAGAAACTTTGTAATCCGTAAGTGGAAAACCTGGAGTTCATTAATCAGACTGCAAACAGCGAGAAGGTGATCCTCTGGCTGTATGTTTTAGAACTAAAGCCTTTAGTTAATATAAATGACATATTTTGGATATTTCACTAGCTAAGAAAGCATTATGTAAATAGTAACACAGACCTCTCAGACTGAGATAAAAACTGTTTTGTTGAAAGAAAGACGAAAAACATCCATTATGAGACAAAAACTGACTTAAGTTATTCCATGAGGGTGCTTGTATTTCCACCTGTTTGCATTTTCTGAGCCCAGTCTTCTTGTTTCACGTAAAAAACCTTACCTGTGCAGACTGATCTCACAGAGGGTGATAAGTGGAGAGTACTATATTTTCACTTGCTGTCTATTCCCTGTGGCCATTACTTACACAAAGATTGGCTATGCTAACCTCCTCCTTTACCTGCTGTTTAGGTGAACATACGGGTGCTGTCTTGAGGGAAATAACCTTTTCAACATAGAAGCAACATCCTCTTGGCAGAAGCTAAGGAAGTAAAGTTGCAGTTTGTTCTTATTCCTTTTAAGCTATTTGGCAACATACTGTTCATTCATATTTAGGGGACCATCTATTCTGTAGTTGGTGACTGTTCCCGCCTTAGAACATTTGCATTTTAATTGGTGAGGTGTACTACCTGGCATAAACAAAGCGAGGGTGAAGAAAGGAAAACATCTGATAGTGAGGATGAATGCTGACTAACTGTGAGCATACCTTATAACAAAGCTGTGTCTGTGATCCCAAGGAGTATAACATATTTTTTCCCTTGTTCATTTGGAAAGATGAAACTGCAATTGAGTGGGATGAGATGGATTTCCCACAAAATACAGAAGAGTCACTCCCTAAGAGAACAGGCAGAAGGGTGCGAAGATAAGCAGATGTGAGGTTGTCTCTACAGAGAAGATAACTAGAGTTCAAGGACACCATTGTGGCTCCAGACTTCTCTAGGTTCAGATTCTTAAAGAGTCATCCCAACCTCCTGGGAAGATGGCACCATGTGCATAAGACCCGTGGGAAAGCCAAGGCTAACCACAATGCCATTGTGGCGCAGAGAAGGGAAAAAGGCTGATAGAGAGCTGGCACAGGGAAGGGGGAATAAATATGCTTTTTATGCAAATAAGATGAGCACATACAGCAGATGAAATAATGTTTAATTCCTCTAAGTCAGCTTCATTTTGGTAAATAGTAAGGGTCAGCACAGAGCACTAATAGTGCACTGCATACTACTGTTTGCTGACTGCTGCTCTGGAAATGCACTGAGCTGCTTGCAGCAGTGGAACAAACAGCGAAAAGGGCCTTATAAATGTGACTGCCACATAATTCATGGATGATTTCCCTCAAAGTATATATTCTTTTAATGAGCCTCTTTTAAATGTAGTGATTGTAATTTTTGGTAAGCATTTTCCTTTTGAGAAAGCAATAAAATGTAAGTGATAACATTAAAAAAAAAATCCTTATTCCAGTTGCAGTGCACAGTGTTTCTGACTATAAGTTAATGGTTTACATATTAATTTTCTCATCTCTCTGATGGGCAGAAAATTGCTTTAATATAAATTGTGTTAAATTTGACATTTTATATCTACACAGCTTAAGTTTAGAAATTTATTACAAGCAGTATCAAATTGTTTCACAGCAGTTTAGCAGATTTTGTAGAAGGAAAATTCGTCTAGTTGGAGGTCGAGGTGAAAGTTTTCTTGTGCCATAATTAACGTACATTTTATGTTTATTGTCTAATCAATTATTTTAAAGGATAATTGAAGAATGTAATAGCATTTGATTGATTCTTGGAGAAGTTAGGCAGGGTTTCTGAGTGGGCAGTGGGTTAGTTTTTTGTTTTTTTTTTCCACTCAAATTAAAAGAATTAAAATTTACTTTTTTACAAGGAAAGGTTGTATGTTTCTTCAAGATCAGTTTGAAAGTTCTCAGCTTTCCTTTTGACAACTCTTCTGTTCTCTTAATGCTTTCAGCAATTCACTGAGCAATCTAATAAAGCGTGGTCTTGTACTGGGACTTATTATCAGCTTCTGTGGGCCTGTTCAGAACCATTCCACATTCACTTCACTGCCATCATAAACCCTAACTTCTCCCAGAAACTATTTTTTTTGAGACAAAGCCTGCCATCCCATGCACAGGAGCACTTTTGTTGCTAAATGTGTGATTTCAGATCTGGTCATATTGAAACAGAATTTGTTGTTTTTCTTTTCCAAACCGTATGAACTGTTGGGCTGACCCAGCATCCTCAAACTTACATGATGTTACATCATTTGATGTTGAATGGTTCTAATAATTCAGAAATATAAATGAGCATATTGTAAATCTACTGAACATATACTATGTTGATTGTACATTGTTCTTTCTCAAAGGGTTGCGTGGTACCAAGTGAAATGCTGTGCCCAAATCTGTTACATTATTAACAGAACTGATATGTCATAGAAAGATATCACATCTATTATTCGTAAAACTGTAGATTGGCATTAATTATTTCAACTTTTGTTGTTAGTACTTTATTGAGTCTTGTATTTTGTAGGCTGTTCTGGTATTTTGCTCAAGATCAATGTGATGCTGACAGACCTGTAATTATGCTATTAATTCCATTTATATTTTTCAAATAATTTTTCTAAGCTCCTGGAGGAAAAAAAGACATGGTTAAAAAGGGATGGATCCTTCGCATATTATTATTAGTGCTTTCTGTTCTTTTTTTTTTTTTAATGTTGATTTTTATATATATATATAAATGTGTGGTTTTTTTTTTTCCTTTTTGGTTATCATTTCTCCATTTCTTTTCTTTTTTTTTTTTCTCTCCTTATTGAGGTGTTTTCAAATTGAATTAGAGAATAAGCAAGAAATATAGCAAAAACTTCAATACATATATATCAATATACATAAAAATCTACTATTTCTTTTCCAGTGTAAATATTTTAGCTCCTTTAACTTACAGTAATTAAAATCTGGAAAGTTTAAAATATTGAACAGCTTCATTGTGAATGTAACTTCAAAAATAGCACTAAAATGTCAAGATTATTTTAGTTTTTGGGTGTTTTTTTTTTTTTTTTAAATGCAGGCTTAGTGAGCTAGAGCTTTCTCTGAAAGCAATTCCTTGCTACTTAGCAGAAGTAAAAGCATAGCTAGCCTATTTGGTTAACAGGGAAATTAAGTTCAGTAGCCCTATAAGGCCTAGGAGCAATTCAGATTTAAACTGAAAAAATGAGTAAATTTAGATTGGACATTTGGAAGAAATATGTCATGTTGAGGATTGTGAGACACTAGAATAGTTTGCCAGATTCATGTATGCCCTGTCCTTGTAAGCATTCAAGGACATATTGAACAGAACTTTGACATCCTGAGCTGGTGAAAAAGGTTCCTGTCCATGGCAGGGATGTTGGAAGTAGATGATTCTGAAAGGTCCTTTCCAACATAAACCATTCTATTATTCTGTGTGAGTCTATGAATGCTCCCCCCTCATCTAATTCCAGATGTACTCTGGATAATAGTATTTGTCCAGCAGAAGAATCAGATTGGAAAATCAGCAACTGTGATCTCCATGTTGTCAGGTCTAACAAGCTTTCATCCTGGATGAATCCTTGCAACATGAAGAAGAGGTACCCAGAGAAATGTTTGGAAAGTGGGAAAACATAATAAAATATAAATATTTTGGAACAAAGAGACAGTCAAATCTCATAAAAGAGTCATAGAGACCTATCTGTAATGCTTATTTAATTATAAAGTGAGGCAATTTACAAGATTGAGTGAGATTTTAACCCCGTTGTGGAAAAATATTAGCTGACAACATGTTGTAATACAAAGCATGTATGAGAACAGCCTGCCTCAGAGCTTGCTAAGTGCTTTGGTTTCTACACCATCTGTGTGCTGCTATCTTTAACTAGCTAAGGATTTTGTTTATACATCTATATTTAGTACATTGGAAAGGAAAAAAAAAATAGATATTGATTTTGTTTTCTATTTTCAAATTAACCTAGGACAAGATCCCAAACTTCACATTGTAGAAAAATTGAACAGAGACAGATCTGAGGGTAAGATTGGCAGTGATTTGCAATGTAAGCATGTGATTTTCCTTCAAAGAAAATATTGATAAAATCAGCAAGAGAAAAGTAAAATCCTAAGAGCTTTTAGACATTTCTTATATGGGAGATAGGTTCTTGTTCTTAAACATATATGTCAAGGCAACCTATGAATCTCTATTGAAAATTGATGCATGCAACAACAGAACTAAGGGAACTGTGTCCAGGAGTAATGAGACTTGAAAGCAAGAAATGTATCAGGGAATGTTTACAATGGCACTGAATTCTGCTAGTATTCAGGTGAGATGACTAGAAGACAATAGGGTTGAAAAATCCTCAAGGATGCTCATGGGACTGGTGTTTCAAAAGAGTCATACAGGATTGGAAGGGTGAGGAAACATTTGGACTCAGTCATCAAAATACCTCATTGAACCTTAGTGCTGTGAATGAGTCTTGACTAAGATTAGAATAATTCACTCACCGTGTAAGTGGGAAAATCAGTTTTGCTTTCTGTCTTCTTCCCATTGGAATGGAATTTGAACTCATTTTCAACTCATCGTTTTGTAGAAAATGAAAACCATGATTCTCAGATGCTTTTCTGACACAGATATAGTACTGTGAGCTATTTTCTGGATAAGCAAAGCCTTTACATGACAAGGCAAGGGACTGTGTGGGTGGGAAGACCTGAACTCCAAGTTCCTCTGCACACTTCCTATCGAGATTGGATAAATAATTTAACTTCTGTGTGTCTAGCTTGTTAGGTGGCATTTAGAAGAGGAAGGTCAAATAAGGTTTTCAGAAGATGCATAAATCGAATCAACATGATTTTTTGCGTGCATCTATAATTCTAGGAAATTGTATCTATTAATCTTAATTTACCAAGTAAATGGCCCAACATTCTTGTCCCTTAGGAGATTTAGATTTTTTTTTTCCTTTAGGGTGTTTATACTTATTTTAAGTAACAAAGTTTAACAGGATGTACACTCATTTCTTCTGCTATTTAATTAAATCAATGACAATTTTAGCTTAAACTGACCAGGAATAATAGTAAACTAGAAATAAGAAAAAGGATTGGGGAAGAAAGATTTGCATTGTAAGCTGCAGTCCCTTGATCAGTAGTAAGCATTTGTTTCCATTGTGTGGGTAACTTGAATGCTTGGCAGCATATCTGATCAGTCAAGTTAGTTTAGCCTTGTTTTAAGCAAGTCTGGCCTGTGTTGGGATTTTCTAGGGATTTCGTTAGCAAATCTTTCTTGTAGTCCATGGCTTTCACTGGTTTTCCACTCTAACATTTATACCTGGGGGAATAGCTCCTAAAAGATGTGGTTTCTTTCTGTGACTTTTTCTAGTCAGCAGTGTCAATTAAAAAAGCATTTGTCTGTTCTCCCCAGAAGAGTATAGTAGAATGCTAAATGAACAGATTTTTAACTCTTCCTGCTCAGTGTAATTTCTCTCTAGGTATGCCAGTATAAGTTACGATGGATTATTACAATAACAGTCTGTAGACTATTTGTGCTGCCAAGACGTATCCTGTTAGAGAAGGTTTTAAGTCTGCTGATCTTTCTACATGACACTGGGTCCTAAAAGACCGAGAAGTCACACTGACAGCTGGGATAAGAATAAAGAATGAGACCATATGGTGCTTTTATATGTTATAGGATGCAATTGTGAAATTTGGCATGTCTTTCTTTGTGAACTAGGAATGCTGGGAGATAAGTAATCTTGCATATACAACACAAGACTGAAGCTCACATCTCCGCTAAAACTGTTTTGATCTTATCTACAAACTTATCCCCATACTACATTACAGTACTGTCAGTTATCAGTGGCATATCATATCTGCAGAAAAGCTGAAGTTTTGGATTTCAGGCCATCAGGAAGCGGAATTTTGCCACTGCTGAGCTGAGTGACAGATGACTTATTTAGTCCTTTCTACAAAGCTTGGTGTTCATGACCTCCCATAGCATGGGCAGCTGCTTATCTTTTAAAATTATCAGACTCTCCAATCTTTTCTGTGTACCTCTGTGTAAAATGGAATTAGATGAGCGGAAAAGTAATGTATTATTTTGTAGAGACTATTTTCAGTATTTAGCTTGTATTCAGAGACAGAAATACTTCTTGCTTACAAAATCATTTGGACTGATAGAGATGAAACAACATTTATGGAAAGGTAAAGGGAAAAGGAAAGGGCAAACAAAAGGGAAGGGAAAGGACTTAAAATTCAGGCTTCTGAAACAGCCTCTTCATATTGACAGATGAAGTGGGATCATGAACAGGAATCAGTGAACTGACTTGTTCACCATATCAGCCATATGCAACAGAAAGACATCAAAATGACTTCTGGATAAATCACTCATACCTTATAAATGCATTTGCATTGCTTTATGCTGATACACCAATGTATGAGCATTTAATTTAATCTGATGTCACTCTCCAGCCACAGTTCCGGTCTCCCAAGCTCTTACAGCTGCTGTGAGACAAGGCAAATGCCATCAACCAGGGAGGAATATGTGGCAGAGCTTATTTCTAGAGCAGGTATAATTACCATTGTATATGCCAATTAATATTAGATTAAAAAAAAAAGACATCCTCCGAAGGAACCTATTTATTATTTAAAAGCCCCCCAGGGTATCTTCTGACATGGATTGGTGATATGAGGCATGAAAGCAGCTGAAAGCAGACAAACTGTTAAGCAGCATTTAATCCTTTATGCATGTTTTATACATAAACAAATTGGAATGTGTAGATCAATGTCCTCCAGCTGTTTTTCAAACCCCATTCTGCCTTCATTAAAGATTTAGAGAGGAAGCTTCCAAACATAGATATGATATTGGGAAAAACAGGATAGGATTTTTTCTATTTTTTTCCCTGAGAGCTTTTCTTAAAACCACCACTGCCTCTCACTCGAGTAACAGTGCATTCTAAAGTGTTCCTTTGCCACTGCAGCCTGCACATTAAATCCCTTATACAGTCTTTTAGTGAGTGCTGAGTCCCATTAATTAGACAAAAGATATAACTCCCTGATAAAGTGTCCTGAGAGAGCGCCAATTTGGCCACATCAAGTTCACATGGGAGTCATAAAATACCAGGATCGAATCAATTCAATGTAAACTAGGCCTATTTTCAATAACGTAGTGTTCTATGGCTCCTTGAACATTTATTCTAAAAGCCACAGTGAGAATTCATTGATTTAATCAGGAGGGTTTTCTATTTAGTTTTCCTTGTCATTAGAGGTCTTTACTAAAGTGGAATAATTTGGTCTCAAGATTGAGGTGGAGCAGAGCAGGGTGAAGCAAGGATGTTGGTGGCCTGCTCAGTATTTAAGAGGTCAACTTTGCAGGGACACTAACTTTGTAGAACACTGCTCTTCTTCCTCTATAGATCTTTCCTCTGCTGAGGACTGAACTCTCTCAGCCTGGTGGCACATTTGGGTTTCAGAGCAGGGAGATGTCATAGCCAAGTCTCTATTGCAGCTAGCAGAAGGCTTTTAGGAAAACATCTTTTCTGTAGCTTTGTCCATGCAGCTGTAGGCTTTACCTGCTACATACTCATTTTAAGTCCCCAGAGCTGAATCCTCTTTTACCTTTTATGCTTGTGCATAATGTGGTGACTTGCTGAGATCTCCTGGCAAGGCATGTAGTCTTATTTCCTGGCTTCTTCATCCATCAGCACATGCCTCTCCCTTCGCCACATCCCATTAATTGCAGCTTGACTTTTCTATATTTACTTTCTATTTGTGTGCATGCTGAAGATACTAAGTTCTGTCCTGAAACTGCTGTTAGGAAATGTGGGTATCTGAGTTCTGTGCAGTGTAATCCTTTCCTTCTCTCAGATAGAGCACTGTTGCTACCACATTTCAAATCTGGCATGAGTTTCAGAGTCAGATCCCTTACCTGGCTACTACCTGCAGTTAGTAAAATGGGCTGCAACAATGCCAGATGGGTTTGTTTCTCACTTTTCTATTATTTGGCTCCTTCAAATATACAGAACAGAAAAAACACTCTTTCCACAGTAAAAGATGAGCTGGGATTTCCACTCTGTGTGCCTTGAATTTAGGTTTGTGAGACCTAATTATTTAGAGGTGTATGCAGCAGCACTACAAAGACAGTGAGCCTTGCAGATGTTCCAAATCTGTAAAAATCATACACAGAAGCATCTAGAGACCTGCCAACTGAAAGGCCTCTCAGCAGCTGCTGTTAGAAACAGCACTCATTTACCCTTTAATCCTTCACTAAGGTTATTACTACTTAGAATTAATATACAGCTGCTGTATCCTAGAACTGTGGGGCTACGTTTTTGGAGTTAGTAGATCCTGTCCACAGAAAGCTTGCAGAGCACTTTGTGCTGAATGGCACCACATAAATGTAGTAGATTATTAGAGCATGCAGCATGTATTAAGTGTTCCCAGCGCATAAGCACCCCAGCCTTCCTAGCTGGAGAAATTAAAACGTAAACACAAGATGCTGCTTTCCTACAGTCACATCTGGTATTGTGGTTGGTGTTTTCCTGTGAATATTTTGAAAACAGCCAGATTGTTCCAAATAAAATTGCAAATACCACATCTGCTCCTCGAGGCCTCTGAAAGCCTTGCACCCGGATGAAGGCAAATAAAAGGAAAGTGAGCAGCACTTGGTAATATATCAAGAAATACAGGGAAATTTAGTCATGAGCACTTTGGCTGATTTTGCATTAGGAAGAAAATTACTTTCTGACAAGACAGACTGCATACCTGAAATATACCAAGTATGAAATTTCATCACCTTTGTTGTATCCGATCTGTGTTTTAATAATATAATTTGCAACTCAATTATCTAACTCCATTTGAGATGTAGAAGTAAGAATGCATATTAGCTGGAAATTCTGGGCACATTGTCTTTTACTGCAATTTGCTTGAGAACATTTTTACTAATTAGAGGAAAGGGACATTTCTGTATGTATAGCTACAAGTAATTGTCACTGAAGTGTTTTCCTACTAAATTTCCTACTGGCTAACACACAGGGCGATAAGCGGAGAATTAACTAGCAAGGAAGAAATTTGTAATTTGTTTTGCACTGTTTGCTGTCTTGAGGTCAGTAAGTTGATCTGTCTTCCAAATCATCTGCAAGGTTGGAATTCCTCCTTTCCTTTAGTTCATCTTGCTTCTAGGCTGCAAGGATGCTGCCCTAAATCCAGGTAATTTATAGGTGCCTCTTTCCACTTCTGTCTCAGGTCTTTTTTGCAATAACCTGAAGATCCAAGAAAGAAAATACAATTTCTCACAGATCTCCCAGCAGGACTGTTATTTATTTATTTATTTTTAAATAGCTGCCCGTAATTTACCTCCCTGCTGTGGCAAAATCTTCACCCCTATTTACCAGTGATATAACGGGATATTGTTGCTTGCTTGCAAGGCTATTAATAGAAGTAGACTTTGGCTGAACCTTTGTGAGAAAAAAAGATAACAGGAAAAATTTCATGTCTACATAGTACAGTATGTGATTGCAAAGATGCTTATAAACCCGTGTGCGTGGGTTTGAATCCTCAGTGTCCTCTTAGCGTCAGTCAGTTTTAAAATTGTCAGCATCGTATCAGCTGTAATTGAACCCAGTAGACCAATGTAGAAATTAGAACAATCAAGCTAATGAGTGGTCCTAAACACAATCTGTCCAGCCATCACTGTACACTGTACTGATTTGGTGTCACTAGACAATCCCTATCTGACAAAGTGATGAGTTTGCTCTAAGGTATGATGAGTGTAGAAACTTTGCTTATAAATGTGGGCTAAACTTGAGCCTAGGTGTCTGTTCAAAACATTTTGGGTGCAACATACTAATATTTATTTAAAAAAAAACAACCAACACTCAAGATGTCAGTTGATTTTCAGAACTGAGAAATAAATTGACCTTTTTTTTCCAACTTGACTATCTGCAGATCTGCCCTTTGTGGTGTCTTCTTGGCCTTGTTTGTTTGTTTTTTGGTAGAATCCATTTTTTGAAGTATAAATTTGAACAAAATGATTAAGAAAAAAGTCTATGGCTGAGATAGCTCATTCTTTGGACCTAGCCAAATTCCTTCACTTGAACCAAGCATGAGTCTCTAGCTGTGGTTTTGCAGATTTCTGTTCCTGATAGCTCTTATTATGACATTTATTCCCGTGGCAAGATTTATTTATTTATCACAAGGAGGTCTTTGATTTTTACTGGGTTACAATGCATGCTGTTACATGCTGCAGTTAGTTCATGAATAGTACAGTGGTTTTTTTTCTTAACAGCAGCTGATTTGATTGCATGGGCTATATGCTGTCAATTATGCTTTTCAAAGCAATAGAACACAAAGAAAATGAGTACAAGATATACAGTCTGGTAATTGCTACTTGAGGTAAATAAACACAGAATTGTCACTAAAAACAGATGTGTATATATTAATTCAACAGACTTTAAAACTGTCAGTAATCAATTCTTAAAAATGGTCCCCTACTTTTACTCAAAAACAAAAAAGCAACTTTCTTTTCAGAAACACTTTCTGTACTACTGCTGCAGTGCTCTACTTTTCTTTTCCTGGTTAAGATGACAATTTTTCTAGTGGTATAAGAGTGTCTCTTGTGGCAATTTCAGGTAATTATGATACAGTAAGAGGAAAACTGGAAAATGCATATAGAAATGACCATAAGATTTAAAAATCACTGTTGAGAACAAAAGTCATAAGAAGGCTGACAGCCAAATTGTCTGTATTCCTTTGTCTCTCCTATCTTGTTTAGAGACAAAGAACTTAATAGTGAAGGTTTTTTAGTTAATTTACAGTCCTTTTCCTAGGGATGTCATCTGAGGGTACAGGCTCTGCTTGAACATATAAGTGGATTAATAGCTTTGCAGTTCAGCCACCACATGATTACATGGGCATTTTGAAGGAAATAAGAACAAAATGTGTGGGAAGGTGGTAGCTTGCAACATGCAGACATCTATGCAGGTGCAGGAATCCACAAAATAAAACCTTCCTTGAGTAATGATGACTATACAGGCTTATGAGTTCTCCAAAGCAATCTATTGAAGCAACAGAGATATAAAAGCAGTGGGGAAAAATAAAAAGCAAGGCAACCGCACTTGCGAACTTCTGGGCAGTGAGCAATCTCCCTCTCTGTAAGTGTCACTATCTGGCCAGCCATAACAATCTTACTTTTGTAAAGATCATCTTCTGAAACTTCATAAGAAAAACAGTTATTAAACTAAAATTGGTGTTTAACTGTAGAAATGAAAAAGACTATTTGCAGGCCTAGTGGCTGAAAGGATTATAAAGAGTTCCAAACTTCTATTGCATTGCAATTGGTCACAAACATCTAGCTTCCTTTGGCCCCAAGAAGTGTATTGTTATCTCTGATACGTTTTCTGATTCTGCAGTTTCCTTCTGCATTTTCTTTTGCTAATTCTAGTCTTTACTATGAAAGTCATTGTTGCTGTTATGAGCTGTGAAATCTATAATAAAATGAAACTAAAAATTACGTACATTTTATAAACATGAGAAAACAGCTGATAGCACATCCTGCTTGAGCACTACCTTCTCTGTCAACAATCCATAAAGCTGCCTATAATCTGAATAGTATAAGTCCCTTTTAAAGTATGTTATCTGGCAAAGGAAAAAAAAAAAACATCAAACCAAAACAGAAAACTGTACTTACTGGCTTATTGCAAGAATTACAATACTTCGATGTGATGTAAAACTTAAATGCAGAATATAAGAGCCTAGCCTTGTCAGTAATATATATATATTCAGTACACTCAGAGATAATCTAACTTTTGAATGACTGCTTTCAAAAAGAGAAATGAAGCAATTTAAATGTAACTGAATGAACCTCAGGTGATGAAAGAGAATATACAAAAGCAAAAAGCAGTAGAGGGATAATTTCAGCTAATAAAACTAAATTTTGTAACAGCTATAAAGTAACTGTTTCAGTGAATCAATATTAAGACCTAGTATTTGTGACAAGATAATAGTTAACATTTTCAAGTTAAACATGCTGTACAGAGAGTAATTGATGCTTGAAATAACATGGAAAGTGGGAAAACACATATTTTTGTGATTTTTAGATTTTATAATCAGGGATACTGACAGATATAGTCAATGTGATTTGCCCAAAACCAAAAAACAGTCAGTGGTTGAATGAAGTCTAAAAATCAGGACTGCCTAATTTCTACTTTTGTATTCTTTCTTACAGATCTCTCCACTTATCTTTTAATGGAAAAGCTACTATAAAATATGAAAGTAGATAGTTTTTCCAACTATCCCTTCAAATGATTCATCTCTGCATATTCCATGAAGTACAAACAATTTAATTTGGAATACTGGCCTCAGGGAATACCCAGAATAGATGAGAAATAATCTGCCCCCTTTTTATCAGTCTTGGTTCTTATTAGTTAAATATTCATCTCACAACTTTTCTTAGCTGCAACTTTTATTGCTATAGATGCTAAGTGGTATCAGTTGAATGCCTCTAGTAGTACCCAGCATATATTTACTTTAAGTATAACCAAGATACATATTTCATCCAAAAATTCACCTGTTGCTGGACACAAAGCGTAGACAATTTTTGTGATTTTACCTCAGTGTGATAGACTTGTAATTGATCCTGTATCCACGCTTTTGAGACCATAAGAATAGAGGTCTATCTTCTGCATCAACCTTTGGAGTCACCAACTAAGTCCAGGAGGATAAGGATTTCCAACCTGGAAATCCCTGTGAAGCCACTGAGGGCAAGCAGGGATGCAAAAAGCACAAGAAAGCTTTTACTTATGCACACATCCTTTATAAAATGAAAAAAACTAGGCTTATCCATCCCACAGTCTATTTGGGAGTTACATTAGCAAGCTCTCCCTGGCAAATGGAAGAGTTAGTGGGCACAAGCAAAAGAGGAATAAAAAGAGATCTGGTTGCAGCTGAGTATGATGAATCACAACCAGCCTGAGCCAAAGAGTTGGGGACATGCATCTCGTTTGCCTGAAAGATATCTAGTCTGAGCCTGTAAATCAGGGTGCTGTCATAGTCAATGGAAAAAGAAAGGCATCATGGAGATTGAACCATCACATCTTAAACTAGCTGCCTGTAGTCAATGAAAAGACTGTCCCACCATGGCTCAGAAGCCTCTATAATCAATCAGCAGAAAGTGGCTGCCTATTAAACATTTGCATGTAGATCCAATGAACTCTTTGTTCATTTGCCTTTTGGAGATATTTATACCATAAAGCAGATTCAGATTCAGCAGTCTAAAGAAAGCTTTGTTACCATTCTTTGCAGACTGTAAGAAGTGCAATTCATATCTGACTGTTCTTTCAACACACTTGAAGATCATACTCTCTTTCTCACCTTTCACTTGGTCACTCTTGCAATAGTCAAGATGCCTTCAGAGTTCCCAGGTGCAAAGTGTTCTGTAGCTTCATTCACTGCTTCCTTTTGAGAAATCTTGAAATATTTTTCCTTCAAACATCAATAAAAAATGATCACTCACTGGAAGAAGATACGATGGTGTGTATTTCTTGGACCAGAATTCAACTCTGTCCAGCTTCATTCAATCCACATAATTTCTAGAGGAAATCTGTTACTACTATTATTTAAAAAAAAAAAAAAAAAAAGGATTGAAAAGATAGATAAATAAATAAGTCCTGATTCTGTTTGAATTGCTGAATGATTATTCTTGTGGGTTTTCTTTATTCTGCATCTTAAGTGTCATTGCCAAAAAGGCACAAATCGCATTATGAAATTGTTCACTCAGTGATCTCATCAGCTTAAGATTTTTCCATAAGCAATTTCTTAATGCTAAAGATAACACTTTTTTTCCTTTTCTCTCTCCTGTTTCTTCAGCTGGTTTGAAGGATAAACAGGTTTTAAAATTGAGTGTATTTTGAAAGCTGAGTTAGAAATTTGCATGTTTATTGGTTTTGTTGTTGTATGTTCTTGGTTGCTTCCTCTTTTTCATTATAAATGAATAAGTTGTTTTTATGTAGTAAACGCTTTTTTGTTTTTCTTTTGCTTGGCTAGCCTGGCTTTTGGTATCACAGAAGAACTGGTAACCTCAGGTTCTTGCTCTTCCTATTACTTTGGTCTTTGGTCTTCTAACCTATTGCACAGTGAGATTTTAGAAGTGCTGTTCAACATCTGTAAGAGGTTTTTCTTTCACTAAACTATTGAGGCTGAGTTATTATACTTCCCCTGCTCCCTTTTATTTGGTATTCATTTATATTTGATGGGAAAAGGTGTGGAAGAGAAGGGATTATTTCACATACAGTGCTGGCAGTGGATTAAAAAAAAAAAAATGAGTAGGGGAAAAGAGCATCATGCAGTTCTGTGTTTCTGCTTACTTCCAAATTCACTTATTTCTTATTAAGAGGAAGAGTAGAAAGTGTCCATGGTAACAATGCTATCTCTATTTATAGAGGCTGCAGAGAGCACTTGGCCCTGAAGGATATGAATATTTTGGGAATGAGGTTTTCTTCCTGTTAGATTCATAATATTTCTAATGTCTTGTGACTCTGATAATCTTTTCTGACCCAAAAATTGAGAAACATCAGTATAGTTGGTGCAGGAATCATTCCTCGAAGCACTGCTGTGAAGGAAGGTAAGATTTCAAAATCTTTACCCTTCTGATCGATGTAAGCTTGATAGGTGAGAGAAATAACTGGCCTTGGACCTGTTATTTATGGTCAGTATCCACAGATCTGACATCAAAAGCCTGTTATAACACCTGAGCATGGTGTTTGGCTACACTTGGGATTGAGAGTCTTTGCTCATCACTGCAAGGCATACAGTGCTGTAGTTATGTTCTTTTCTTGTAAGCTTTTCTCTTACTGTGTGGTTGGAACTCCGTCTTGCATTCAAATTCCTTATGTGTGAGCATGCACTGTCCCATGGTTGTGGTTTGTACTTAAACTGACCTCTGTTTCTAGCTTTGTGTCTAAATTTCTACATAAGCAGAGAAAAGTGACCCAATGTCCTTATCCTGTTTGGGCTACTGGTTAATCAACTCTCAGAATGCTTGTCTCGATCATATTCTCAACTGAGAATATATAAAATCTTTCATGTGCAGTATCTAATTCCAAGGAAGAAGGCACAACAGTGTTAGAGCCTGAGTTGATTTGTTCCCATAAGATTGTGGATGAAAATAGATAGAAGGAATGAGTATTCTGGAAAGTGCTTAGGTGATCTTCCCCAGTCCACACTGCATTGAGAAAATTTTGAATGGCCACAAAAGCATTTTCTCCACTTGAAGGTTTTCTTCTTAACGGTCAGATATGACTCTTACCTCAAAACTTCCATATCTTTTGCTGACATGAGTGATTTTTTTCTCCCTATGGAAAGTGAAGGCATTTACAGACCCCAGAGATAAACTGCACTAATCTTATGAGTTAGACAGTTGAAGGGAAATAAAGATTATGCTGCTTGATTCTCTACTAAAAAGTTTTCTGAAAATAAATATCCATGACTATTTAACTTCAATTGAAATACCAACTATTTAAGAGAACATATCTAAATTACATGAGTGTGTATAGATAGTGAATTGATAATAACATTTCAAATTCAAACTGCAGGGGAAATTGAGTAGGCAGAACATTATTGCCTGGATTAGAATTTGTTTCTGTTATCGGTTATTAGCTTTAAATACTACAAGTTTTGTATGCATACACATTGAAACACGTGGAAAATATTTGAGCCATTTCCTTCATCTTTCAGTAACAAAATAATGTATTTTTTTCCAAGTTATGGCTCTCTGTATAAACAGACACAAGGCTTCCTTAATAATTCCATTTCCACTCAGGCTGAATAATTCTGCAAGTAAACTAAACATGATGAAACCATTGAAAACTTGCTCATAGCAGCAGAGAAATTAATAGAGGGGAAAGTGGAGTGTAGATTTCTTTTTAAGAGATCCAAGAATGAACCAAGAGAATAAGCACATTTGCTATTGTTTGCAGATTTTCTTACAATACATCACATTCAACCCTCACAGACGTGCAAAGAAAACCCTCCAAAAAATGTTAAAAAAGCCGTTAAGGTAAAATATTTATCAGACCATTTCATTCTCACCATAGGAAAGGAAATCTTTATATGCACCTCTGGTCTCACTTTGTTATCAGTATTATTCCTTTGTTTATATATGACATTTTTAGGCTTTTGGGGTGATTTTTTAATTCATATTTTGGAATTTATGTTATATGGCTTAGAGTAGTGTCATTCTGAGTTTCTTTGCTTGTAATTCTGTGAAAGAATCCTGGAAGAGCAGTATATGTCTTGCTTAGTATTTGTTATGCCTAAAAAATAAATTATGACAGTTATTGAATTATTAAAACTGTGACATTTTCAGAAACTGAATCTGATTCTCTCCAACAGTAAGATACTTTGCCCAGGACCCTCAAAGGAATTTAGACAACAGACTTTCAGTTTCACTGACAAAGCTGACTAGAAGTTTTTATCTAACTTATTTATGAGTAATTGATTCACAGTCTTCATTTTAGAATGTCTAATATATTAATCAGAACTATGTAGTAAATATGTGCTGTAGTGTTTTAAATTCCTTCCAGTAGAGACAGTTTCAGTTGCAGACCATCTTCATTCCAAATTATATGCGCTAATTCCAGAATGCAAATATTTTTCTATTTTTGAGGTACTTGGCAGTTTATGCAACAAAAAGGGGGAAGTTGGAATATAAATAATATAATCTTATGATTTTTATAAATAAAATAATCATAACTTTTAAAACTTTGTAGTTTTTCTCAAATTCGTGTAAAGTTTGTCAAATTGTTTTGTTTCTCTGAAATGACATCACAGTTAGAAATTCCCGCAAATTATTCTTAATTGAGTGGCTGTTTAGAATAGGAAATGTTTCATTCAAATCAAACACAGCACTTTGGTCACAAAGAGAGTGAATTGGCTGGCTAGCAGTAGTAATCAGGTTTCAGAACTATTACTTAATTGAAAAGTATGGGAGTCTGCAAATATCTGCTCAATAATTTTGCTTCTGAGGAACATGGATTAAGCTGTATTTCAGACAATTTTCCACATATTAGCACCATACTAATAATAGTAAAGCTGAAGGATTGTGGAGTTCAATGTGGGCTGTGAAAAGTACCCAGGATACTGCAAACTTCTAGATGTACTGATTTCTATGGACTGTATCATCCATTGCTACTGGTACTCATGCTTCTGTTTTTAAGTCCAGTTTGTCCAAGACTAATATGTCTGTACAAGCTTCACTTTGTTCTATAAGTTATAATATTGATTTATATGGGCAGAAAAAATGAACTTGCAGACCAATCTCGGTGCCTCATTGCATGAAGTCCTTGATGTCTCCTTCCAGCTCTTGTTGTGAAGAAATATATTTCTTTTAAATAATATATTGGTTGCAGCAGTAGTTGGAAAATTTTGTATGTTTGTGTTAGACTCAAGCAGCACAAACCTGTAGCTGACAAAATCAGTGAGGATCAGTTGTCTTCAACGGAGTATTTTTTCGGATGATAACTGTCTATAGTCTTTAGTATACCTCGTATCCTTGCTAATTTACAGATATTTTTCTATCCAAACTTTCTCTTCCTCTGCCTGTTATTGTTGTTAAGGAAACAGCTGCTTACACAGAACAGCTTCACAACTTTGGTAAAGGAACAATAATGATCTGACCTGCCTGTGCCATATATAAGGCACTGCAGAAACATTGTTTTGTACATAATAATGACTATAGCTGAACCTACTAGTAACTAACTGCTCTTTGACTAACTCTTCCAGCACATACAAATTATTAGAGAGAAGACATTTTTCTAATTTTATTAGCCATAAAGACAGAGTGAAAATTTAATCTTTACAATAAAACATAAATATTAATTTTCTTATGAATCATAGAATAGCTTAGGTAGGAGAGGACCTTAAGGATAATCTGGTTCCAACCCTCTGCCATGGGCTGGTTGCCACCCACCAGCTCAGGTTGCTCAGGGCCCCATCCAACCTGGCCTTGAGCACCTCCGGGGATGGGGCACCACAGCTCTCTGGGCAGCTGTGCCAGGGCCTCACCACCCTCTGAGTAAAGAATTTTTCTCACATCTAATCTAAATCTTCCCTCTTTTAGTTTAAAGCCATTACCCCTTGTCCTATCACTATCAAACCATGTAAAATGTCAGTCCCCCTCCTGTTAGTAAACTCCTCTCTAGTACTGGAAGGCCACAGTGAGGTCTCCCCAGAGCCTTGTCTTCTTCAACCTAAACAAGTCCAGCTCCCTCAGCCTTTCTTCATAAGAGAAGTGCTCCAGCTCTCTGAACATGCCACTGAAATCAAAATTATATTTGCAAATAAAGGATTCAAGTACATTATGCAGTCTCTATCCCACAACTTCAATTATGAAAGTAACCTTTAAAAGCAGGAAAATAACTCAGCAGCTGCTCAGTGGTTTAAAATCTTGGGCTGTGTCTTGAATAGGGCTTTCATGAGGGTAATACTCCTAATTCCCTCTTAATGATGAGGAAATATATACGAACTAGTGAGCAAAGGTAATCAAATCCCCTTCACTTCTTACCAGAGGACGGAAAGAATTGCCAGAAAAAGAAGACAGACTTGAACTAAATGGATGTGGCTACATATGTGCAAGGTGAAGAGTCTTGGAAAATTTGTTTGTTTATCCTGTCAATGTAGCCCATTAATGCACTTTACATCACGCAGAAGATGTGTACGTTGCAATGGAATTTCTTGATTTGTGAATGTTTATCAATTCTATCATTTAGAATTCATAACAGTGGCAGGGATTATGTTGCAGGGACTGAACACTGCAAAGATGTTCCTTGTTGCATCCTAATAGATTAATGGATAGATACTAAATTTGCTGTGATGAACTGCAAATTTTTTACGGTGCACCTAAAAGGTCATTTGCTGGAATATCGCCCTTACAAATTCTTTTTATTTATCTGGCTAGCTATTGCATTATTTTTTCTTCACATTTAGCTTTTACAGGATAACCTGCAACAAGTCAGAACTGAAGCAGTTTAAAGGTCTAAGAAGTTTCAAGTGTAGGGGAATAGGTTTTGATGTGGTGAAACTTGAAACAAATGAAGCAGAGAGATGGTATTGAAGCACCACTTGTGATTCATATTACAAAGCACTAATTGTTCTTTGTTCAGATGAAAGCCCATGAGTGTGGTTTTAAATTAATTAATGCTTCATAGCCTCCTAATTTCGTATTTTTTTGTAAAATTGGAATTGTAGAATCACTGAGGCCGGAAAAGACCCAAAGATCATCAAGTCCAACCACGAACTCACCCCCACCATGCCCACAAACCATGTCTTAGACTCATAGGATTGTTAGGGTTGGAAAAGAGCACTAATAGCATCCAATCCAACTGTAACCCACCCCCCACATGCCCACCAACTTTAAGGAAAGCGGAAAAAAAAAAAAAAAAAAAAAAAAAAAAAAAAACCCCATCAAACTAGGAAAAAAGGAAAACGAACAGGCAAAGAATTCCCAGCAGCCAAAATATTGTTATCAGCATTATACTAGTAGCTATCTAGTGGTTCCAATTAGTTGGAACCATACTAAATATCATGCGGGAGAGCAGGAACAATTCAGATTTAGTAAAAAAGTGACAAACTAAACAGGACAGGCAGAAATTGTCTTACTACAGGCCCTCAGAAGCTACAGAACAAAAGCATGAACCGAGGTCCCTTGAATCCCAGGTTAAGACAGTGGATTACATCTTTGTGGACACATGTTGGAAGCTGGGGCATTAAGATATCAAATGGTTACTAGCTTTTCAGAAGTAATTGGAAAGAAAACAGCTGCAATATCATGGATTTTCAACAGCCTCTACTGTTGCCCAGCTGTAGTCCTTAATAGTAGGTTTATCATTGCTTTGAGAGGTAACCTGATCTCTGTCAGGGAAGCTGTTGTTTTTTACTCAAGGAAAGGGCCATTCTTGTAGAGTAACACATAATTTGTTTAGCATTACCCATAACATTTTATGATTGCTTTCACAGAACTCCCACTTACTGGCAGCTTTTCTTATCCAATAAAGTGTGTGAAGAAAGGAAATAGAACCCAGAATAGTTCTACTCATTACCAGAGGACTTAAGATGGAGGAAAGTCTTTAAATAGGGGGACTAACTCAGAAGTGGGTGGAAGAAAATTTGTATGAATTTTCCTTTAACAGTTTTATTTACCCTGACTTCTTTCAATCTATTTTTATTTATCTATTGCTGAAGAAGTGTATCTCAACCTATTTTTTCTCCCTTTTGTAGTTTTAAGTTATTGTTTCAAAAATAGAATTAAAAAAAAAAAAAAAAAAAAACCTGCCATGTCTCTATCAGGTGTCCTCTGACAAATCTTCCCTCTGATGCAGTTTTTCCTAAATTATTTGCTTCCATCTCTCCTCCACTACACTATGTAGAAGGTTCAACATAATCTAGAAGTATTCTACACATCACACTGACTGACTGACAGCCTGACTCATTAGCTCAACCTTATTTTATCAGCAGTTCAACTTAGGAAGTGAACCTGGGTTCAGGGGTTGATAAGCTTCCCATTTGCCTTCTAATTCTGTTCCAGGGGTGATCCTATCTGGCAGGAGAGCAAGTGCAATAACATGTTAAATCAAGCCAGGAGTCAGACAGAGGTTGCCTGTATGAAGTATCAGATCCCTCTATCTATCTCTCTGCCTCACAGCAACCTTATGGTATTTCAGAATTTCCTCATTTCTTCCACATACCTCAGGGAGGCTAATTTCATGGCTGAGTGCATCTCCTCTGTCCAGATTATTGTTTTTCCCTTCTGGATACTTAGACTGAATTTCCCTCTTACACTAGCCCTATCAGTTACTTACATGATTAAACTAAGTGGGTGAGTTTGACAGAATGTGAGTTGTTGAAAATCCTCCAGTTTTGGAGAGTGTGGGTTTGCAATCTGTATTTGGTTTGGATAATCTTCTTCTGATTAAATTCTCTGTCGTTATGATAATGAATAATTAAAAGTAAAAATAATTGAAATCTATATGTAAAAGCAACTTCTAAGGTGAAAAGGAAACCTTTACAGCTCATTGTGGAGGTGATCTGATTGTGAATCGGGGATCTCTTGAATAAATGTCTTCTCATTTGTATTATATGCCATCTTCTAACATCTCAATACTTGTTCAAATGATTTTAAATCCTTTTAGACTGTTTTCTTAAACAGAGATTTAGTCTCTACTTGAATGGAAAGAATTTAAGGGAAAAAATACTGCTATTTACTGTACTCAGTTGTTGCAAGTGTCCAACATTTTTCCATTGTAGTGCTTCCCTCCTCTTCAGTGTTCCGCCATCTACTTCTTAGTTGGGTGCAGGGAAAAATAAAGCAAGCTAAAACCTTCCACTAAACCCCTACAAAATAAGATTGAATTCTCTTGTATCTATCATTAGGTGCTTCATGCGGAAGAGAATAAATCGTTTATGCAGTTATGTCCATGTTTCCAAAATAAAAAATAAGTAGTCCTGCAGTAGGAGGCTAATAAGAGAAAATTCCTCATTTTTTTCTCCCAGATTTTCTAAGAATGGAGCATGTCTGAGACCATAGGCATATAGTGTAAGCACTGGATCTAATCAAGGTTAATCAGCAAAGTTTTATAAATGAGAATGTTTTTCAGGACATCGATATTTCTTTGCGTATTTAGCCATCTCATTTAAAAATATGCCAGCACAATGTTATTTATTTATAATTAAATATTACAAATTAATACCTATATGAAATTCATTGATATCACAGAGACAAAAATAATTTAGACCTTAATTGGACCTCTGAAGGTAATTAATTCTGCGGTGATATTTGATAAGAATATTCTCTCCTTAATTTATTAAAGCAGAAGTCTAAGTAAGATGTTCAGGCATCTGAGCACAGTCCAGTTATAAATAGAAAGCTTAGGAATGCCCCAAACTCTTCTACTATTTTTTTTGTCTTCTTTTTTTTCTTTTTCTATTGTGTTAGTAGACTGTGGCGTGGAAGTCGTAAGAGTACAAAAGTTATGCCTTGAAAGATTTAGTAGCTGAAGCCCTAATCCATAACCAAATATCAGTACAGGCTGACATTTAGTATGAGGTTTTATATTTGAATCCAAGTCCTTGAGTACGTTTATTTAATGGGACATAGTGTATTTACTCAGAGGGACCTAAACTTTTCTTAGTGAACTGAAGCTTAAATGAGTTAGAATAAAGGGAAGTGGGACAGTAGTTTTTGTGTCCGTAATATACAGACCCTTAGAGGATCCATGCAGTTTTCCAAGAGGTTTGTAGCTAGGAAAGACCAGACTGTTTTTAATAGTAACTGCATGAATATTATCTAACATTATACAAAAACACATAAAATCTCTTGTGTTTTCTAGTTGTTGTTGTTGTGGTTTTGTTATTTTTTCTTGCGGTGGTGGTTTTTTCTTTTCTCTCGTAAGAAAACTTTAGTAATGTAATGTAAAGATTTGGCTCAATAAAACACTGTGCACTTCCTTTAGGCTTCAATTTTTACATGAGATTACAAGTTAAAACAGGTTAAGAATGATAAAACAGGATACCCAGATTACAAGGTTCTGATCCGTCAAAAGCATAAAGCAGGAGAGTATTTCTCCTTATATTATTATTTCACGTTGGCACTAGTTTAATTGGGGGTTGGAGATTCATGATCCTTGAGGTCCCTTCTAACCCTGGCCATTCTGTGATTCTATGATACTTTAAATCCTTTATTTATTTATTTTTTTATTTTCATAACACATACCAATTTGGAGTAATTTGTAAAGGATTAGATTATCAGCCATAATTTTGTTAGAAATGAGATTAAATCAAGCTATCAAATGTACTGAGCATCAGTCAAATGGAAAAAAATGTCCCCCACAAAACAAATCCTGGTAAAGAAGAATGCAGAAATACAGAGAGAAAAATATTACATCACTTCCATTTAAATAAGCCAAAGAACAGCATGTTCTGATCAAGTAAATGCAGTAAGTATACCGTCTGCATAGATCATCATGTGTATGCAAACCGTGTACTGTCTTTAGGTATAGATTTGTACAGTGTCCATAGAGGTACAGAGCACCTGGAGGAGGGACTGAGAAGGCATTCTGGGTTGAAGAGGCTTTCCATAAAGCTCAGTTCTGTCAGTTACATACTCTGTCCCTGAATGTTCTGGAGTTACGCTCTTGCATGCAGAGGCCCTTGCCTCAGAACACTCCCCTGCTCGCCATGTGCACTCATTCTCCATGTGCTTACAGTTTAGACTTCATTTGGAACAGTTATTTGCAGTGACTCCCAGATTTTATTCCATACATACATGAGCCGCTCTAAAGCGACTTCATGCCACTGTTAAAGGTACAACGTGAAGCAGTCCTTTTTGGTCTCATAGTGAGCCAAGACAGCAGCTCCTTCTCTCACTACCTGACAAATTCGTTTAAAATCTTGGCTTTGCTGTAAGCCCATGGTAAGATTCCCACTGGATACTAAGAGAAGATGTTGTCACTTCTGGCTGCAAAATCATTAGAGGGTGGAGGTAGTGTTAATCTCAGCCTAATGCTGCAACAGTGCAGGTAATGTTAGTTGGTACTGTGAAATGGCTGGGGAATATTTTCTTTTTCTAAGAATGCAAATAATTGGCGCATGTGTAACTTTTTAATGGTTAATTGGGGAAGCTCCAGTTGTTAGTAACACCCTTAACAAAATAATAATAAAATCTTTACTATTAAACAGCCTATTGCAAACTGTGTTCATCGAGTTTGCTGGCTTTGAGCACATAGAAGAGGTTTTTAACTCTTGCTTTGCAGCAGAAAGAATAACTGCTGATTCACTGATGACTAAAAAATAGAAAATGAAATTCAGAAATATGTAAATAAATGTCTATGACAGTTATCAATAGCACTTTACTTTGGAAAGGGGACAGGCTGTCCAAACTGCTCAACCTATTCATATGGCTGGTAAGTTGGTCTCACTGGCAATGACAGAATTTAAACAATTGCTCAGTTTCTTCCCATATTTTAAAAGAAATAAATTACAGCAGAATAAAATTGTTCAAAATAGAGTACAAATTTTCCTCGGTGCTCATCCCAATGCAATGCAAAATTTTTTAATGGCAAGGAGGTAATCCTCTAAAAATTAGCATGAGACTTTCCTTTTCTTTCTCCCATGAACTTGTAACAATGCTTAGTTGTTGACCTAGCCAGGCAGTTGCTTTCTTTAATCCTGTCGTATGATTACAAGACTCAGGAGAAAAAAAAATGGCACAAGGCAACACCTTCAGCCCTGGTACAAGCGCAGGAAAGTACATTTGATTTCAAGTATTGTCACAAGAACGCTCTGAGGCTAGAAACTGGCCATTTAAATTGTACTATTTTCCCTGAGATAGTCTCATAATTCAGCAGTATTTTCAGTAGCTTCAAAAACTCTTTTCTAATGACTTCAGCTGGGGGTAGTAACCGTAGCTACTGCTATCTGATCTGTGCAGCAGAATTAATGTTTAGATGCCCCAACAAAATAACCCTTACTGAAGCAGAAAACTCAGTTTTCTAGTCTACCAGCTTACCTCTGTGGCACAATTTAATTGTCTCTGACTTATTAAAACTAGTAGGTATTATTTGGAAATTAAATAAATTTTAATTTTCTCCTTGTTGAATATGCAGAACAGACATTTAAAACCCTGTGGAGGTTGCTGATCTGCTGACAGATAGCATTTCTTGCTCTATATCATCAAAATGATTTAGTTAATAATTGCAAGTCTTACACTTAGCATGACATATGGAACAACTATATATTTAGATTTATGGCTTATGTATTTGTGTTCAGAAGTGCTCATGAGTGAGATTTTCTGTATGTTAGAGTTATAAATGGGAATACTACTAACATAAGTTTTATTTAGATATTCAACTGCTCTACCTGGAAAACTATTTAATGTGCTTCAAGCATAATAATGACTTCTGTGTGATTTTCTCCTTGCATTTACTAAAGCTTTCAAATTAATATATTAACATACAGTTGAATATAACTTCTGTTAATACAAACTGCAATGTTCAATAAATTTCCTTCTAAACTGATGTGGGTGGAATTGTGACTTCAGTGGAATTTCTAAGGACTGAGATAATTTCTGTCCTTACTCAGAACATGTAAAGAATCCAGGGGACAATTTCCTATGCAGAACCTCAGCTGATACAAGCTGACACTGCTCATTGGGTTTCCTACAGCTGAAGATGCAAATCTTCTCATGGAGTTCCCAGGAACTTTGAAATGGGCAGAGATTTCCTGCTCAGTTGAAGTATGTTTCAAAGTAGTATGGGATATTACTTTTGATTTCTGGTAATCTCCAATCAAATGACAATATAATTTCCATAACAACGAGGAGCAAATAACTTACTGATAGGTTTTTTTGGCATCCTGAATCTGATCTAAAGAAATATCAAGATACTCAAACGTATTGTTTATGCCCCCAGCCCCCCTTTTGTTTCAGGATGATTTGTTTATTGTCAATCCAGATGAAAAATAGGCCCTGGGGATGCTTATTTGTGAAAATACTGATATTTGGAATTAAACCTGTGATGCATCTTTTGATTTCTGCATCTGATTCTATCATCTTTGAACTTTGAGATTACATAAAGTGTAATCAACTTTGATTTCATTTTTGTACTAAATAGATTAAAAAATTACTGGAAGTGTGAAAGTCTTAAATTACATTAGATCTTTTCCAATATTATTTATTTAACTTTGAGTAGACAGATAGCATTAAATAGATGCATTAAATGATTATTATTTTGTTTTGATGCAAATCCATAAAACATCATTCAAAGTGAGAAAATGGTCGTGAATTGAAACAGCCAACATCCAGACAGTTGTGAGCTTGAAAGACACTCCTCCAAATCTGTGGATTCAAGTGGAGAATAAGTCTCTGTGGGCAGTTGTCATTATGCAAGGATTATATGGAAAGGTCTGGATGACACTGATTTTAGGAATTCAAGACCTTGTGTTGTAAGAGATGACTTTAATTCAGCCACATAGGATATTCACATACCGAGGGTTTGGCATCAAAACGAAGAGTTTTGATTAGAATGAGTTAATTTATACAAAAGAAGAGAAAAAACCTAGCTGTAGTAAACTGAAAGATCTATTGATCAGATGGGAAGAACAAACATCTCATCTAGCTACCAAAACAAGAAGTTTATAGATCTCTTGGTGTAAGAACACTGTTATCCCAGAAGCAGCCGCAAGTTTAGGTTTGAGCTATTTTGATCCAAGTTTCTTTTTTCTCTAGAGCAGGAAAATGTTGATAACCTTTCAAAGAACTTTACATTTCCATCTGTTTACTGAAGAAAAGAGCAAGAATCTTTCAACAGCACCTTTAAATATTTGTTTATACAAAAGTTGCTGTAAAGTGCTAGTTATTAAATGCTTGCTAGGCTTAGTAAAAACACAGATCTCTTAGAATTATGTAGATATGCCACTAGCAAAAAGACATATTGAATAATAAAATGCTCAGTATGCCTAGCATTGTTTTGTGTAAGTCTAAGTTTATTTATAGATTTTGACTTTATAATAGACTTCAGTGTATCTCTACTTTATGGTTTGCCAATGTACCCACAGGGAAAGTTCATTCTAATCAAATTTAGTATCACAAAAATAAGCAAAGGAGCAAATCAACAAACCCCTGGCATTGTAAACATTGTAAAAAGACAGATTATTATTTTCCTAACTTTCTTCTACCTTGAAACTAATTCTCCATGGTTCAGTTGTTGCTTCCCTAACTGTGTAGTGCTGCTGGCTGCTGCTGCAGTACCATCCTGTCCTCCAAGGCAGAGAATTACAGTGTGTGGGTAGGAAATATGGGCAGATGAGACAGCTTTCCATTGTGTTCATTTCTGGAGTCACTCATTAGGAGAAGGGCCAGTGAAACATCTCACATTATTTGGAAATGCATAACGTGAAGTTTTGGAACATAAACAACTCTTCTTTTTGCTTATCAAGAACTGTTGTAAACAACTTTTTTATAGATAAGCATGGGGACATGGAGTTTTTGCTGTCTTTAGCAGTAGTTTTCAGCTGGTTATCATCTCCATTTCTTCTAGAAAGTTATTTAATCCTCTTCGAGCTTTCTTTAGTTATCATAACATTATTCTTTCCAGGAGTTTCTGTTTTCTCATACTCAATACTGCTAAAGAAATGGCTGCCTTTACCCATGCAATTTGTCCTTGCTGTGAGAAGCTGTGCTGGTGAGACAGCACCTCAAAAAGGGAGGTTCACGGTGCTGATTGGTTAAACATACCCTGGAATTTTGCTGAAACTCTTGTTGATTGAAGTCCTGTGTGTTTGCAGGAGATGATGGTATCTGGGACATGTGAGAAACAGGAAATGGTAAAGAAAATTGTAAAGAGATCTAAGTTGACGCTCCATTATAGTGCTACTTGGAAATATTTTGTAATTGCAAAAATATATTTCCTATTTTTAAATTATACATAATATTTTATGACAATATATTCATATATGAAGGGTTCTCAGAAAGTAAGGCCCTTGTTTGATTATGTTGGCCCACAGCATCAAGGGTGTTGATGATATTGCAGTAGAGGTTAAACCTTCCCGCCAATATTCCGTTACATGTTGCTGCCGTACCACAGATGGCAGCAGAGGTGCAGTCTGATAAAGTGGTGTCTGACATGAACGTGCGAACAAAGCAAAGGTGTGTCACTGAATTCCTCCATGAGGAAAAAATGGCACCTGATATTCACTGATGCTTACTGAATATTGATGAAGGTCCAACAGCGGATATGAGCACAGTAGGACAGTGAGAGTTCTGTTTCAGCAATGATGACACCATAGCAGCTGTGAAACAGTTGGTCACCTCTGCTGGTGCAGTTTTTTATGATTGCAGCATGCAGGCACTTCTTCACTGCTGGTAAAAATGCATAGCTAATGGTAGTAACTATGTCAGAAAGCAGCGTTTTGTAGCTGAAAATTTTCCCTAACAAATAGTGTTATTATGCTCTTTGTACTTGCTGTAATTTCCATGGAAATATGAGGCATTACTTTTGGAGTAAAGAATGTATGTCTATTATACACCAATAATCCTCAGATTAAAAAGAAAGTTTCTTGGAGTGCTTGTATTTCTTTAAATAAAAAGCTGATATGTGTGGAAAGCAAATTCTATTTGCAAAAATTATTAGTTCTAATCAAAACCTATTATGTATCAAAAATTTTCAGCAGAAAACATTTACCAGGATTCATAATTAGTTTTCAGTGTTTTCTCATCTCCTGTATCCTGTCTGTTTTATGCTTTTTGTACCGTATTCTATTGTTAGAGTGACAGACTTCATTAAATACCATGGGAGTGTGACTACTCCCTGTCTAATGAGCCAAGAAAATCAAACCTGAGAATTTCAAGAGGCCTTTTCCAACCTAAATGACTCTCTGAGTATGTGATTTTTCTGCCTTTTGTGAGTGGAAAATATTAACCCATTTTGATATTATTTCCAGCTACTTAATGTAAATGGTTATGCAGTATCAGAATACAGACACCTACAATGTTTAATCTAGGCAAATTTACAAACTCTTTTTCTTTTATTCACCACTCTTTTTCTTTTCTCTTTTTTATTCACCTTTTTTTTGTGGGTTCTCAGCTGAGGTGCAATAGCTGCCAAGGGCCGCAAGTAAATGAACTATATTCATTTAAAACAGCTTAGGCCGTTATGTCCTGGAAAATTTTGCACTTGACCTTTGGCTTCATGTGTTACCATGAAATTGTTACCTCCTGTGATTTCATTAGTGTATCATTTAAGAAACACAGCAGATGTTACACAGTTACGGTTACCTATAGACCCAGATAGCCATAGAAAGCCAAGTTACTCATCAGAGTTTGTTTGTTTGTTTGTTTGTTTGTTTTTAAAAGATGACAACTAAACCAAACACATGCACAGTTATTAACAAAGATTCCTCTTTTTGTAATATTATAATACCTCAACTACTTTGCCTGAAAATCTCACAGCTGACCAAAATATTCCAAAACTTGGATATAGAAGGAGGAGTCCATGAAGGGGAGATAATCAGCTAGGGAGAGAAATTAAACCAAGTGTTACTGAAAAGGATTGGGATTTTTTTCTTCACATGGTAGAATATCTGCACATCTAATTTTCATGATTTGTTGTATTGTAACTCCTTTGAGACCACTTAATGCTTTGTCAAAGAAAGACTCACAGCATCATTCTTTAGGTGCGCTTGTTGAGTTTGGCATTTCACTTTTGTGTTCAAAAAAATGTCAGTGGTTTGAAGAACACAAAACCCATAAACTTTGGATAGGGTGAATTTGATTCTGTCATCTTCATGACCATGATCTCTAAGCCTTTAAAGTTGCATCTGGCTCTATTTCACTCTGTACTCAGTATTGATGAAGCAATAAAAGGTGGGTATTAACATCAAAGAACCGATATCCAAATAATTGTTTAGCTGTGTGGGAGACAGCTGGGCTGCAGTCAAAAGTACATAAATTTGAAAACAGCATGTAAGCCAATAGTGAAATCTATGGAGAGATGTCAGAAAGGGCAGGTTAGAAAAATCATATGATCTTCAGAAACTATTATTCTTTTCCATGATTTATCCAGTGTTAAAAAAAATGAGTGTTTTACAGATAGATCTGAAGATAGGATAGGAATTCAAATGGTGAAGATATTTTTTTCAATGTTTAATAATGCAGAGCATCGTCTAGGAAAGATCAATATGCATAGACTTTGTTCATCATTTGCTTTTCAATTTAGGTCACAAACTTCTGAAAGGCCACCTAACTTTGCAAGCCAGGCTATGAGCAGTGGCGTCTTAATTGATCTGTGTTAAAACTAACTCCTTTATCTACTGGGCTGAGTGAGGAAAGTTCCTTTGTGCTTATACATGGATGCAAACTAGAGCAGATGAAAAGTGGTCACAATATTCTTTTCTGCTGCCTTTGCAGTGAACCAGGGAGCTGAACTTGAATCTTCCACATCCCAAGTCATCTCTCTGCCTCTAGGGAATATTTCACTGAATGTCTTTGCATAATGGATGGAAAAGCAAGTGTTTCCTCACTTCTGCTTTTAAGGCTTGTCTAAAGCAAGCAAGGACTCATGGCATTTCCACAGAAATGTCATTTCCTTGCATGTTTCTGTGCCAGAATTACAGGCATCAACTCTTGTAGACTTATCTTGGGACTATAAAAGGAGCTTATCATACTTGTTTCCCTGGTTTCCCAAGGATTCAGACTTCCTAGAGAATATCTGGGGACAAAGATTATTCCATCATTAAAAGTCAAAACAAAGTAGAAATAGATACATCTCAGGAAACATCCCTACGTGAAAGGATGATGAATTTGGCAGTGGGATTTTCTTGTTTTCAAAAGGTAGATGAATGCACAGATTCAGAATCCTGGCATTTCAAGATAATTTTCTTGGAACTTCTCTTTGTCAGGGACATTTCAGTTACTTGCAAGAGTCCCCTGTTCATTTCACGCTCTAGATTATGTATGCAGCAAGGTCCACATCACAGCACATCATTTCTCTAGCTAGTATGAGGAACCAGAGGCTGTGGATAAATGTTAACTTGTAGGAGCATCCCATAATTCACATAAAGATTTAGCAGCTGTGTCTGAGAGGGTCAATTCCTCAGTCTACTGCCTCATTTACAATAGCAATTCTAGCCTGGATATGGATGCTTAATCTTTTTTCATTATTATTATTTTTTCTGAACAATAGTAATTTCTAGATTGTGGATACACCATGCTAATCCCTTCTTTTCTCAAAGGCTGCATAAATTATTAAGGTTATATCCTTTTTTTTTGCAGGAGCCACTACTGATGATATTAGTTAAAAAAAAATTTAGCTTAGTTTTAGCTCTGTTCACTGAATGGCCTCAGGAAATAATAAAAGGTATATAAATCATTTCCTGTTACAAATTCAACTGATGGAGAATGAGAAAAATGCCTGCTTTGAAAAAAATTTTTAAGATATGAACAAATGTTCATATCTTATATCTTATATCTTATATCTTATAAAAAACGGAACATGGCAGCTAAATGGGCTAACCTATGACAAGTCAACCTATTCCAGTTCAAAAGGCCTGCAGACAAAACTGGAAATCCCTGAAGAAGGAGGTAATCCACCCGGAAGAAATTTACATGTAGATTATTTGAAATTTACTTTGATTCTTTTCTTGTTGGAATGTTATACCACCAAGTGCAGTATGCCATAGTCGCTCCCATGTCTATTAGTGTCTGTGTAATTACAAGGCAGACCAGCTACAGCCAATGATTTACATTAGTAGGAGAGTTATATTTTTGGAGGAATCTTTAGCATTTGATGTTTTTATGTGATTTCCTAGGCCATTCCAGTAGGAACCAGAATGAAGCTATTGTTACCACCCAGCTTTGAGATCTCCTGGTGATGCTCATGAAGCCTGAAACCTCTTTAGAGATGAAAGATCCTCTTCTCTGATACCCAGGTATGTGTAGCTTAGAGATGCTTTGTCTGTATTCTTTGTTCTTTGTGAAAAGACAGTGATTCCTAATGAAAAATACTCTGAATTAGTACCATGTCTCAAACTGTAATTTAAATGGAAAAATCCATATTTTGTTTAAACATAATTATGTGAAAATGTTTCAGAGGAGAGCATCAAATTGGAAAAAAAGAAGGTAATGCAAAAGTATGTAGAGATATGGACATACAGATAATATCTTATGCAACTGGTTAGATGCATCAAGGCAACCACAGATTTTGTTCAGTATGTGGAAACATAACTGTTTCTGATTAGCTTTACTTTTAAAAGAAGTTTTTGAAGAAAAAATGGAATTGTTGCTAGATCCATGTGATAATAAAACATGAAAACAGTGTTTCAACTGTAAGAAATTGGAAACAGTAAAACTAGTCACCTGCTTAATGTTGAGTGCTTAAATAGATTAATAGAGTAGGTTACCTTGTTCTCCCAAGAACAGAACTCTAATTCCTTTGTTAATCGGTGTTATCTCATTCATTAAGGTTATAATGAGTATTCACAAACTAAATCCTCTCCTTCTTATCTCTGTCAAAGCATATTGTCCTAGCAAAGGAACTAAGATAACAGAAGCAAAAGGCAGGAGTTCTCTAAATTTGGGATGCTCAGAGAATTGTGTCCACAAGAGCTGAATAAGGTCTCAGGGAAATTTAACATTTTGTGTTCCTTGATATTGTGAAGAGGACCTTTTCTGAAGTATATCTATCCATCTATCCTTACAATATATGGGTAAATGGAAAATTCTTTTGAAGAAAATTACTCCTGGTCTTCAAAACCACATTTATTCCAATAAGGTGTTTTCATGGAGAAAATGTCCATTTGTAGGAAGTAGTACTTTTCATGAGTTTCTTCTTTAGTGATATAATTTATTTCATAAGAGAAAAGAAAAGAAGAAAAAAAAAAACCACACAAAAAAACCCAAGATTTACAAACTAAATATTTAATTCTGAAACTATTTCCAGATGAAGAACTTCCTGTTTTAAAGTTGCAGCTAAAATTCAGCTCAATAAGATAAAAAGTTTAAATGATAAGCACCCTAAAATCATATAGCAGTAATAATTATTTTGATCAAAGCTATATTTATTATTGTATCACAATTATTATTGTTTTTTCATATGTTAAAAGTTGAGCCTTAATATGAGAAAGAAATATGTTTAAGATTCTTAAAAATTTTACAATGGTAGAAAATATTTTATATTTAAAAAAACCCACTCTTTCCACTAGTGACATTCTAGTATACAGACGGGTCAAAACTCAGTTCCCGAAAGATTGTTTGATATGTCTCCCTTGTTGCTTTCATTGACACACTAAATGTTCATCTCTTGTCCAGTCATAGCGTCTTCCTCCATAATAGCTTTGTATGAACTTGAGAGACTAAATTCCTTATTTAAAGTTCCCTTGATCCTTGCACTTTGAACGTTGTTAGCAGTGGTACTATTTATCAAACATACAATTTTTGAAGTTGCTACTGAAACTGCTTCCCAAGAGAAGTCTTTTCTTCTTCAGGCCTGACAGTACCATAAATTATTTTAAGATGTTACAACCTTCTATATTTACTGGTGAGTTGCACTGCTAGTTTAAAAGGGTTCTATGTTTCTGCAGTCTCCCATCTGATTGCTAGCTGTGAGCAGCATTATAGAGAAAACCCAGCCATTGGTCTTGGGCTCAGATATCATCTCATAACAAATGGTCTCAATTAAAGGCAATTCAGTGAAGTCTATGGAAATATAGTCGGAGAGAGTTGTATTTATAAAAACCTGAGAGGGAAATGCTTTGAAAATTCAATTCAGCTTAATTTTATGAGGTATAAAAAAAGCGTGCAATACAAATACAACAGAAAAATAAAGTCACAACAGATAGAAAACAGTGGAATACAATACATAGGAGACTCACTTTTCCTGCACCTGAAACTTCTTTCCTAACTTCATTAATAATACATAAAATCCTTACTTATGGTAAGTACTTGAATGAGTTTTCATTTAAGTCCATCTAGTCTGCTTTGCCTGAAATTTATTAAAAATGCCACTTGAGTGAAAAGTTAAAGGCAAGGTGAGGAACCTGAAAAATTAAAATATTTTGCATTATGAAGGAAAGTATTCATCCTGTCTTTGGAAAGACCCTCAGCTGTTTTTTGAGGCATGGAAAATGAACACCACTACAATTATTACCGTAATTTCATTCAGTTTTTTTGGAATCATAAGAAAATAAAGATGTTGATATGATAAGGAACAGTACTTGTTATAGTTGTACTCAACTACATTTTAACAGAAGTTTCAGTGCAATAGCAATTTCATAAATGCTATGTCCAAATCAAGGTATTTTTTTGGGCAGAAGCGAAGGTGTTACATCAGAGGCGTTCTTAAAAGTTACACTTAGGATGTTTTATATCAGGCCGTTCAAACTACTCAGACTGAGAATAAAAGTAAATATGTGTAAACACAGTTATCAAAATCCAACTGCTGAAAATGTCCCCAATAGGAAAACAATTTGAAAATATCCATCAGATTCTGCTCCTATTTTCAGAGCTATCTAAGGGGAAAAACAGTGCTCCTGAAAAGCAGAAGGATGCTTTTAGCCACTGGCCTGATCTAGCAGAATTCCTTCCCTCCAAAAAAAGGAACTGGATCATGAGCTTAACAGCAGCCCCACAGGATTTAGACATGTGGAATGGTATTTCATGAATCAAGGCCAAAATATCTTGCGTTATATATAAGCACCTCACTTGAAGGCAGCTGGGTTTGAAAATGTTTTTCTAGTTCGTCTTCAAGCTGCCAGTTTGTTTTGGCTGCTGCAGTCCAATAAGTAACGAAAGTAGCAATCATAATAAATAGTAAATATTTAATATCGTAAGGACAACATTGCTGAGTACACAGCATTCTGAGTGACAAATCTGTATTTGTTAGTAATATTAACTAAACAGAGAGTGCTTTGTTGTTCCTTTAATAGTTACAGTATTAATCGTACGGATTAGTATTGCTGCCATTCACAGATGGAAAATGATTTCTTCTCAGCACTACCTTTCTTCTTGCTAAGAGGAATGTTTTCGGGTGAAATACACAGACACATGAATGAGTACCTCAGCTCCTTACAATCAATATATTTATTTTTTTTAAGTCCACAAATTTTCTTCAGAAACTCAGTTTTTCCATTCAGATGGGATGTGCTCCACATGCTAAGAAGTCAAATAATTTTATTCAGCTGGAAAAGAGAGCCAGAAAGAGCAAAGTGTCTCCTCACCGTGGCTCATCCCTCACATGGTACCCCACACTCCACTCAGCACAGGGTATATTTCTCAGCTGGTGCGATGCAATGGGAGTGCAACAATGAGCATGAAGCCTGGAACTTCCCCATCCAAGCACATCCTGGAGTACATGTAAAACATTATGTGAAAAAGAATAAGGATGTTTTTCTTGGTCTGGAACAAGACAGTGCTAAAGACATAAGCAGCATAGAATAGAAATGCCTTAGCTAATTCCTGATGTAAAAGACAGAAAAGAGATCAGCAGAACACTTTACCAAGCCTAACATCCTTGATTAGGAGAGCTGAGTACTATCCTTTTTTCTGGCTAGACTGAAATGGACACAAAGTGACTCATACTGAGCCAAAGTCCAAGGCAGTGTTTTGCTGAACGAGTTTCTGTGTTATCCCCACAGTTACCACTGGTTGCCACATGAAGCTGATGTGCATTGAATGGATGACTTGGTATCAAGTCTGATTCTGAGCAATAATGAGTATTACTTGAAAAGCAGTTGTTTGAAAATTCAGGCTATGTATTCAAACAGCTGTATTTGATGTAGGACTTTCTAGGCCATATAAAGGCCAATTCAAACTGTATCCAGGAACAATAATGTACCCTACAGGATCAAAGTACCATGTAAAACCAAGTACTACATAAATTATTGTCAGACTGCTGGGAGAAAAAGCAGGGTCATTAGTTTTCTATAAGAAATCTTTACTTTGGACTTTATAGACTCCAGTAGCTTGAAACGAGGGATGCAACTGGCTAAATTGAAGCTAGGCTTTTGTAAATATATTAGATGCCCAGAGAGTCTTACATACACACACGCAGAGAACCTTGCATTGCCTTTTGAAATGAGAGAAACAAAGTGGATTTCTTTTGAAAACTGAAAGCCTTTTTGCAAAATACCCTTTTTTTCCTACAGTTGTGATACAAAACTGTTGCTTTGCAGATAAGTCTTTCTAACATATTGAATATTATGTCACACACTATGCAGTATTATATCAGAGCAAAATTCCCAAATTCAGTGTAATTCAGCCAGCAGAGACTGATACATTTGGAGATGAGATTTCAGCTTTGATAAGAAACTTCATTGCTACTTTCAAGGATTCTTGTAATAAATTTTGCTTTAAAAATAGGAATAATAGAATGTATAAAGGGAGGAATGAATGCTAGTATTCTGCATGCATTATTCTAATTAGAAAATATTTTACAATTGAAAGCTATGAAATATTTCCTTAAAAAATTGTATTTTATCCATATGCCGAAATGTTTGTTTATTCACTTTCTTTTTCGTTATTGAAACCCTTATGCAAAATCTCATCACAATCTGGATGCTTCCTAATAGAATTTGAGAATCTGAGGAGGGAAAGCAAATTAGCAATGCTTGTATTAAAAAAGAAAAGTAAGAATGTCAACAGATTCACTTCTTAGATAAAAAGAAATTGTCTGTCTTTCAGTTTAAATGGAGATTATTTGTCTGAATGTTTGGTCAGCAAAAATAGAGACTTATGTAGTTCCCATGGCTCCAGAGCATCTCTAAAATTAGAGGAAGTCCTAAAATAATTCCTTGATTATTGTCAGCAACTCCTAGAAACAACTTCATCAGTGTTTTGTACCTTCTGGTCGCAGTGAACAAAACCACCAGTGATTAATTGGTAATATGGACCCTAACATCCTTTCAGTCCTCTTCACCATTAATTTTCCAGTATCTATTATTCCCTAAGTTCAATTCAGAGCAGAACTGATTCCTATTAGGTAATGCCTTCTGTGGTAACTGGGAGACAGTACATAAACTAAGAGCCTGACAAAGCTCATTGCAGTAAATCAAATTTCTTTTGTACCAAAGTCAGGCTAAAGCATCTTGCTCTCGTCCTGTAATCCCCAATCCTTGAAATGCATGAGATGCTGCCATGGTACATCAGTGAGATTGGCATACTCACCAGATTTCCTTTAGGATGTCTCTACTTATGAAAACTAGCCCTCCCTACTAGGGAGGATTTCTTTTTTTTTAAGCAGTAGATGTTGGAAGAAAAGGAAATATTTGGAGCAACACTAATAACATATATGGAAACATAAAAATCTCATCAGAGTATCACATGACAACTGGACTAAAAAAAAATTGAAGTAACAAATCCATGGAAACAACAACAAAAATCTAGGGAATTTGTTTAGTTGTGTTCTGGAATCAGTGGCATACAGAGTTACCAACAGAACTTCAACTCTGCTTTTCCACTTGCTGAGACGCATTTAATTATTCCTTTTAAATAGGCTGCATATAAGGACAAGACAATGGAACATGAACTTGACTAGGTTCAGAGATCTGAGCATTTTCCCCCAGCATTAAATGCCCTTTTGCCAAAGCATTAATAAACTGTGATGCAGAATGAATCTAGCAACAGATTTCCTTTTGTCAGTTCATTTCTGTGATCTTCCATGTCTCAGCTTGTCTCCTCTTGAGAAAGTTATTGGCATTATTATCATCAGTAGAGTTCTGCATGGATTCACAACCTCTCCCATGAGTCCCTAAACAAACAGATTAGCTGCTGCAGGATTTCCCTGGGTACATGAAGAGGAAAATGTCACAGACCTTTTCTGTTTGCCTGGGAGCAGCCACACAATGTTTGTTGGTACTCATTCTCTCGACTTGCATGCAAAAATAACAAGTTCTTTCCATGTAATGTATTTTCCCAGATTATGCAGTAGCAGAAGGTTCCAGTTCCACATATGTCCACTGGAACTAATGAATGTGTGAAAATTTATGTGAAGAAAGCTTCTGAATCTGCAGAGATTTTTCCTCACTATACTGCTAGTGGAAATGTCTGCTTTTACCCAAATTTCATGGTAAGGGAACTCAATTTTGAACTTAAAATGGAAGATGACTAGGGAGAATTGCCTTTAAAGGAGACTTTCCTGGCTCACTTAAACCAAAGGAATAGCAGAGTGGCTGTGTATGAATCACTGTTTAAAGCAAGCAATGCTGTAGCTGAGTACACAGTTTCTGACTCCAGGTGTGAATACTTGGCACAAAACAAAGGAAACAGCAAATCTGAAATTAGTCTTACCATGCCTCTATCCTCACAGCTTTCATCAAACACTTTAAAGACTTTTTAGCAATCGGTTGCACTTAGATAGTTACTTTGAATAGCTGGTGTTGAGTTCAGTCTCCTGATGCATCTGTCTGATCTCTATTTTCAATTTAGACTTGGACCCAAAACAGCAAGATGAACATATGAAAATCATAGGCATCCAACCTTGCCTCTTGTATATCATCATGTAGGCATATTACATGCAATCTGCTTTGCTACGTCTCAGCTCCTTTCAGAAGCTCCTCTGCCTTAATTAAGGAAGGTCCTCAACAGAGTCTTTTGGAAAATGGGACAAGTTTTTCTCAGAAGTGGTCTTTGGGGGTGCTTTGGTGGGGTTGCTGAGAGTTTCAGCGTTCACCATTTAGAAAATTCTGAAGTGAGAGTGAGTAATTCCAGATCAGGTCACTGCCCAAAGCTCTCTGCCACACTGGGTTTACAGTATGTGGCATGCAATCCTGTTGTTCCACACTGAAGTCATTTCTGGAATTTATTTATGTACCTGAGTTTTTTTTTGTTGTTTGTCTGTTTTTTTTTTGTTGTTTTTGTTTGTTTGTTTTAATTGAGATTACTGTAGTAATGGGAATTTGTATTAATCACTCCCTTTTCTGCTCTTGAAAGATTTAAAACAGACATTACTGATAGAAGATATCAGTAATACTGTCCAGAGTTCAGACTAAGACATCTCTCAATCCTTCTCATCTTTTTAAAAAATTCTGCTATTTACTGTGGCTTATCTGAATAGGTAATTGCTCTGCCAACCCCACACTGGCAACATTTTGAGTGGAGCTACTCCTCTCTTACACATAAGGAAATGATCTAATATGTTGTCTAAAAAAACCCAAAACATTCTGAGATATTTACTTTTTTTAATTTACAGCAAAATATCCAGGTTATCCACCAGTTTTTGCTGGCATTACATTGGAAAGGGACATTTGAAAATATTTTTGGTGATGTTTATTTTTCAAGACAATTACGTCACAAAATGTCATTGAGTCTTCTTGAATGCTTATAGAATTCTCGTCAAAAAATGATATGGCAGCAACAGTTACTGCAGCCAGGCTCCTTGTATTCAATATTGTGCTCAGAAAGAACTTAGCTGCACAGATGAGTGACAGGAGAATAAAATATGGACAAAGTCATTGAGTGTGTATAACACAGGAACAAAAGAGCCAGGTGAGTGCAGAAATCCTGTTTTATAGTTTGCCTTAGGGTGATACTGTAATTTCTCCTAAAATACTCATTTAAGCCTATACAAACATTGTGACTTTGGAGAAGTCTCCTCACAGATTTTTAAACCAACCTTCAAATCCATGAAATTATCTCATTTTACTTCCAATACAGCTGACATTTGCTTTGATGTATGTTACCTCCAACTCTCTTTCTTCTGATTATGTAAGATACGTAAAAATTGAAAATAGTCAGTTAAATGTGTGACTATTCATTCTATAAGGACCTAGATTAAATGACAGTAATAAGGAGCTCTCTGTACACAGTTCTTCCAGGAGAGCTGTACAGTGATATTAAAAAGCCCTTTCAAAAAATGTAACTTCAAAGTAAAGTAGGAGTCTCAGTGTGGCTTCATCGTCTTTCCAGTGCCCTATTAAATCTATTAAGCCTGGAAACCGAAATCATTTGCTGCTTCTGCAATCTGATCAGCCAAAAAATTGCTAGTTTTAATTTCATTTAACCAACTTGGTTTGGTGTAAAGGAGTGGGAAATGAATCTTCATCTGCTTTGTTCTTCCTCAGCAAAACTGTCAGCCAGTTCCCAAAGCACTTCTGTTCAAACTAGTTCATTAAAACAAAGAACTATACAGAGATATTATGTACAGTTGTATTTGGCCTGGAGTTGCTGCAGGGGCTCCTATGGGGAAATTGTCCTGACAGCTTTGATGCAGAAATACTGCAATATAGAGATTATGAAGTTGATACTATAGAACAATTTCCCCTTCTCTAGCGATTATAAAATGTATAGTTTGCCAACACATAAGGAACTCCATAATTCCCTGGTACTCCTCAATAGACAGTAAAAATAGTCTAGACAGACCAAAAAAAAAAAAAAAAAAAAAGAAAACAAAGAAAAAAAGACTCTAACATTTAATGAAGAAGTGATTTGTCATTGCAGGAATATGTGGGGAATCAGCATGTTCAGGTTTCACTTCCTTCTTCACTCTTTGTGCCTGTTACTCTATCTGAATGTTTATGACTCCACCATTTTAACTGGTCGTTTTGGCTATTAAAAACATCTAATGCAATTGGAGCATAATTATTTTAAATATTTTTTTTGTTCTCAGTAGAAAAACCTATTAGTGAATAATGTATATTCCACTAGAAAAAATATGTAGGCATTTTTATTAATATATTAATATATATTTATTAATATATATTAGATATTTGTTCCTTGTCTATATTTTACTTTTATCTTTGGGTTGCAAGAAGTAAAACATTCTCCATCAATTTGCTAATAAAATCTTTCAGCTAGTGCTACCATATATAAGTGATTACGTTCAGCTCTCTTTACCTTTCCTTTACCTTTTCTACACATTTTTAGATTGCAAATTTTTACATGCAAATCCTACTCTGTAGCTTCTCTTGTATTATTTTCTAAGTGATTTCACTTCTTTTCCAATATCTTCTCCAAACTCATTTGGAGCTACCATCCTGCTTTTTCTGTCTCTATCACGACTATCTGCTCCTACTCCTCTTCTAAATCAATAAATAAGTAAACAGTTGAGAGATGTGTAAAAAGTTATACGATCAGGTTTCTGCAAAAAAATAACAATCTCTTCTCGTGTTTATTCTCACCTTTCTTAGCTCTCAAAGTCCATTATGGATAATGATGGAAGAAAATGAAATAGCTTATTATTGTTTAGAGAGGAGTACAGTTGGAAAATTCATAATATTGAGAAATATGACCTAAAGAAGGTAAAACTGACATTCTTATTTACTCTACCAGAACAAAGAAATTATTCTGTCCAAATGTAAAATTCAGAGGATGAATTACTGTTCAACAGAGCACACTCTGGGGCTCACTGCCGCAAGATATTGAGGGCACAATAAAGATGCTGCAGGATGAGTGGGAAAAGACAGAATGCTATGAAGAAAGAAAAACACAATGGTGAACAGAACATTGGAGATCTCCTTTTGTTTATTACCAGACCTGCAGCCATGGCAGTTTACTCACTTATCCTATGCCTGGCTCTTGTAGCTGTGGCCAGGCAGTGCTATGATCAGAGAGCTCAAGTTGCCTGAACAAAGATGAAATGAAACAGCTTCTCATCCTTGGGATCAGGAACTTCCCAAAGAAGTGCAGGCACATACCTGGCAGAAGAAAAGTCCTTGGCTTTGTGTAAGCACTGCTCTGGAACAACTGAAATATTGGTTAGTTTTCACCACTATTTCCATTAAAAATTCAAAACGTAGCATCACATAAGGTTCTGTGAAGAAAATTAAACTTTATCCCAGCCAAAACTCTGATAAAGGAGTTTGAAATGCTGAAATCTCTATGTGCATATCAATGAATTTACCATCAAGTTCAGTATGCATTGGTTAAGAAACATAAGATAAGACACACAGACTAGCTTGTGTAGTAACATCCCAAGAGTGCTTCACCATCTGAGAGGCAGCAAAGAGTGATGATGCACAGAAGCATTTGTATGTCTTCCTAAAAAATACAAACCATTGCTTTGAAAACTGATCAGTCCAGCATGTTTCATGACAGTTAAAACAATCAGAGAACAGAAAGATTTTGAGACGAAAATTCATAATTCATGCATCTCTTCTTCAGATTTGAAATGAAGGAAATGGAACACGATATTGTTAATTTTTAAGATAAGGCTTGAAGATGAAAGGATCAGATGTCTGAGATTGCCTTAGATTCTCTCACAGGAAGAATTCAGTGAAGAGAGATCTGAGACTAACTTTACTGCAGTGGGTCAGCTTATAAATGGCCACAACCAGGCGAAGTGTTACCCTTGATTTTGCATTAGTCTGTAAACTCAATTTGCCTTTTAAGTACAACAGCCCTATTAGAAGAAAAATATGTCTCTGAGTTACAGAGAAGGAAGGTAAAAAATCATATCAGAAAATCTATGAATAAATGAGAACATAACAATATGAATTGACTGCAAAGGCAACACCATTATTGGCACAGACTGCCCAGGGAGATGGAGTCACTGTCCCTGGAGATGTTCAGGAACTGTGGAGACATGGCACTGAATGACATGGTTAGTGGGCATGCTGGAGGTGGGCCAAAGGTTGGAATGGATGATCTTAGTGATCTTTTACGACCTTAATGATTCTCTGATTCTATGATCTGTTTACACTAGAACCTCATGGTGTGGCTCATTTACAGCATAATTAAAAATCTCATAATCTGTAGACTGTTTCTTAAAGTTTAAGCTTTTCATGTTTTTCAAATTTTGATAAAAAGGAAGAGCCAGAAACAATACGATACATTCGTGAAAGTTAAGTTATCCATGAACAGAGTACTGCAATCTCTTTTGGTGATTTTCTTTATGTAGGTGAGGTATTATTGCAGAGTTCAAACTAGAAAAGGATCAAAAATATATAATTTTTTTTGCTGCCAATCTCATAGTTTTTAAATTTTTTGTCAAAGGAAAAAATTGGAGAACAAGGGGTAACTGCATTTTATTGTGCTCCAAAGGATCCCCAAAGAGATGTCAAGGATGTAGTTCTGGCAGCCATTCTTCCAGCTCCCACCTAAATCCCTGGGTCTTGCGGGCATCTGAGATCTGCACTCAGTTAGAGCTTTAGCCAGGTTTTTCAATTTCCAAAATCCTAAGTCACAGTTATTATAGACTACTTTTACTGCAAACCTTTGCTTTCTGGCTATATACATCTGCACTGAGACTCAGACTAGCTATTATTCATCTGCCACTTCCCAGCATACCAGATGACTGCTCCAGTATCTAAAATATAAAGTCTCTGCAGAGTTCCAGATAACAGATACTGAATGAGAGCAGCAGTGTGCTCACCTGCATCAATGCAAATAGCAAAGGTAATGAATCCCTTAATTAATTTCAATCTGGACAGTTTGGACAAAGGTATGTTTCTCTCCTTTCTCCAATTCAGTCTTTGATATGTTGTCATTAACCACTTGACTTCATCAGCATCCAATAGCAAATTATTTATCTGAAAATGCAGAACTTAGATTAGAAAGATTAGAAAACAGCTATGACTTTTTAACACTGGGTAGCTGGAAACAGTAACAGCCATGAAGCTTTCCTACATGCCTGCAGTTTCTCTCAGGGCAGACACTTCCATCTACAGCTTCACATCAAACTGCAAAATGCGTCATATCTCTCTAGGTCAGAGCTGAGAGCGGAAGGAACACAGAATCTGAAAAACCTTGTACTTCCACTTTTTTTATGGTTATTATTTATTTCTGTCTTTTCATACATATTCCCGTATTAGTCACACTTATTAAAGTCTAGAGCATCACTATATAGTCAGAGGAATGAGCAGAGATCGGTATCATCCCAATCAAGAGCAGAATAGAATTTGTTATTTTGTACTGATATAAGAAGCACAACATTGAATAGATACACTACACTTACACAGTACTACCTTGTATCTAGAAAGTGCTCTACACATATATGAGTGTGCTCAGCATAATAGTTACAAAGGATAGCATCTAATTCTAATGCAAAAAGTCGCTGTTTTTCAGACTAGTTAGAAAACTGCATGAAGAAAGACTGTCGGAGAGCTGTGGTTTGCTGATGGATTCGATGTACAAGCTAGCACATGCATCTATAAGGTTTTAAAGGTGAAACCTCTCATACATTAACCCAAATTCTTTAATGAGCCTAACAACTTGGTAGCTGAATTCTCAGTCTGCCAAAGTTCAAGCTTCTTTTTTTCTTTTTTTTCATTTTGTCTAGTGGCCTCTTCATGCAAATATAGATGATTATAAACAGTCACATGCACAAAGGTTCTTAATAAAAGATGGTGAATAAAAGATTTATGGAGGATTGTGCACACAGTTTGTAGCAATATTTCAAATGCAAAACAAAATACTGGCAGTAGTTCCTTCCTTCATTTGTTTGACAAGAACAAAGGAGATGGCAGAAGATTGCACACAAAGGAGATTTTAAATGCAAGGTACAATCTCTAGAACAAATCTTAAAGTAACACCTCTGTTGTACAAGGGAAACAATTTAAACCCAAGTTGAATAATCAAGTTCTTATTTTAAAGAGGGAGATCTTCGTCTAACGTTCTTTCTCCCCCTACGTTGATTGTTTGACCTCTATAAAGAATGATCCATGGGTTTCTCTCCCAGCTCAACATGCAGATAAGAAAGGTACCTTCATTTACTAAATTTATTCTTGCATAATATGCTGTTAAGTAGTTTGGCACATGTGAATTTAAATGTAGGTCTGACCATTACCAACCATACAGACATAGATCATTTTTCATGCAAAGACACTGTTTTAAAAAATGCCAAGCAAAATTTTTTAGATACTGTGTGAAATAGCACACTGAATTTTGCTCTCTGCAATGGAAACAATTAAAACAGAATATCTGATGGACACAAACCAGCCAGGACACACCCAGATGCATCACCCATGCTTACAACAAGGCCAGAGCCACAATGTGACAATGGAAAACAAATACATGACAGAGCAGATGGGAAAGATTGATGGGTGTTGAAGGCCGAACTTTGTTCCCTCTCTTCCTCCCCCCAGTTCCCGTCTGCTCAGCTATGAGAAACACATCCTTTACATGACTTCTTTACCCTAAGTGAGTGAGTGGTGCAGAGCTTGAATCCCTCTATTTGGAAACACTACCTCATTTCCAAACTTTCTAAATTTTTACCATGGACTGAGGGATCTTATCAGCACTTGGTGAAATTCTTCCTCTTACAGGATTTACTGCCCTCATTTCTCTCAGAACTAGTAAAAGGGCCCCCAGGATCTGCTGTACAAAGTGCCAGAGGTTTCTTCCCTCTTGTGCAGTTCTCTTCCTCCTTATTGAATGGCATAGGACACCAAGAACCATTAGAAACCTGTCTATATGGAGCGTGTGCCATGCAGACTATGCCAATGTCTTAGGACAGCCTCTTGTAAGGTATTTCACAAGCTGTAGAGCTGTGGAAAAGTTTAAATCTCTCATTTGATCAAAGGATATGTCTGGCTCAAGGTTTTTTTTTTTTTTATTTTAATGTGGTCATAAATAAGAATGACTTTCCAGAGTTTTTAGTGATGTTGGAAGGTTTAGTAACCCAAAATCCGTAGGGAATGGATTAGAACTCCTTAATCCATTTCAGACTAAATGAGTGGGGGTAAATTCAATCCACTTTCCTTAATATCTTAATGAGTCTGTTTGAAGCAGATTAAGGAGAGGTCATGCAAACTCAGTGTCTAGCAGAGGGACAATAAGAAACATTTAAGAGTGATTTGCAGAATGAACATCTATTTAACTACTGTACAAATCAGTGACTTCCTTCAGTAAAGAGTAATAAAGACAACAGTCATTTTTATATTAAGTTTTAATAATTTATTTAAATCTTCTAAATATGAGACAGTTTCCCCTCTTGTAACATCTTTTACAGTCTACTCTCCATTTCCATGTCTCACCAGCTGAGGAGAGGCCAGCTCATCAACTCCACCCTGCCCTGGTACCAACTTTCCAGCAAACACTCTTGGATTTCATGCCTCTCTGCATGCTGTATGGGAGAAGCTTCTCAAGGAACCCTAAAAACATCTCCACTGTCCTTTGTCAAATCCTCTGTTAGTTTTTTTTAAATGCATGCAAAAATACTGTCAGCAGATAAATCGTGAGACCATGACTGATCCTACCATTGAATATTCTGTTGGATTCAGTTGTACTACTCACTTGTTTTCTCTTACTTTATTTTCTTGTGGAATTGGAATGAGTGTCCTCTTTTGGTTTTGAATTTTGATATTATGCTCATAAAGAAAAGTCCTAATTCAAGTCTAAAATTTATGAAGACTGTGATAATGCTGCATAATGAGCAGGAGAGCACAAAATGTTCCATACCACTTATTCTTCGTGCATCTGGGATCTTGCCATGAGGATATCAGAAGAAAAGTGCATTCATTTCACATACAGCTTCTTTGAAGTTCCAGTAGTTGTTTTTTTTGTGAGAGCTGAATTGTTCAGAAACATTTCTAGCAGACAATGCTAAGATATTCACCAGTCCCTTGATCTAATTCAAACTCACATTTGCAAATTTCTTTATTCCTTCCTAATTCTAAATGCCAGAGAGAGAATAATAGGTGTATGCCACCTTAATACTTGCTGTGTTACTTCTCTTAAAATTCTGGAATTACAATACATGCTCATTTTTAAGCATTACTCAATTATCTGCAGTTGAAAAAGGAATCTCTATAGTGTTAAAGCTCCAGTCTGCTGACGTACCAAAGTTATTTCCTGCAAACATTTTGTTTGAAGAGATGTTTGATACAATTTTCCTGAAATATGAGAAACTGGGATTTTGCTGGTCTTGGGCTATTTATTTATACAATGCAGCTCTGTGCAAGGGATGCCCATTAGACTGATGGACAGGGGCTGCTGAAGGTGAAGCTTTGCTGCAAAAGCAGACATCATAATCTTACTGAGACTGACATGAGCAATGAAGACAAGCTGTTTTATTGATGAACTCTTTTTCTCTCTCATAATTACAAAAGAACAGTAACAATCCAGGAAGCTGCTTTGCAAATCAACATGAGCTTCTGTTGCCTGGATTCCTATTTTGTTTTGCTTTTTATCTTTTCAATTCATAGAGAAATAAAAGGAAAATATAATATCTGAAAGGTCTTGTCAAAGAGTGAATAGAGTGTTAGCAGAGTACCTGAGAATTTGCATAAATAAGTTCATAAGTAGTCCCGTTGGGTCACATCCCTGAACTTATCATCAAGTGGTTACATGCATGCTCTTAGACTGCAGTCAAGGAGATGTTTGTTAGACAGCTAAGTAGTAGAGGAACTAGACAGTGAGTCAAAAGTTCACCACCTTATTTCTGCCATCAACAGAGGCTGTTACTACAACTCTGTTGTAGCTTGTTCCATCCTGATCCTATTCCTGCTGAAGTCAAAGTGAGATTTCTGTAGAATAATTCATTGCGAGCTGGATCGGGCTCATTTTATCTGTATGTTTCTGTTCCCTGTAGGTAAAAAAAGAGACAGTGAAGTTCTATGTTTAGCTGTGATTGGTGGGTGCAGGAGCTGGCAAAGCCATATTTAGTTAAAACTTTTTTAGGAGATTTGTGACCCCTTAATTTCCAAACTCTAATTCCCTCCTCTGTTCCTCTCTTGTATGTGTCAGTAGGCACATAAATAAATGCATACATAATCCTCTAAGATTCTTGATAAAATCTAAATTGATAAAATAGATTAAATAAAAACAAACTTCATATAATTACTGACAGATTACTGGGTGATTTGCAGTTTCTAATTATAAAATGGAGGAATTATTTACTAAAATATCCATAAAAATTTAAGAGGTATTGGCCTTCCTCCATTCTGAGTCTCAGCTGTGTCATATGATAGAATGCTATGTTTTATCAACCAGAATGCACTCTGATTTCCTGATGAACAGCTCGGCACCTTTCTTAATTGATTTGTGGATCCAATAACCTTGGGCAGACCAGCACTGCCTTCAGCACACTATGTGTTCAAACTCAAGACCAAACCATGTATGAGTTATGTCTTTCCTCCATCCCTTTTTTATGGACACACTGTGTATACTTGTCCAGCTACCTATTTTCTGGTGTCAGTGACATCAGATGAGTTGTGTAGGGCAGTTTCTCTGTGTCTGATGACAATATTTGATGTGTCATCTGGGGAGGATCAGGAGTCACATCCAGTTCACACGCTGTTTGCCATCTCCAGGTTTCTTCCCTCTACTGAAGGTTATCAGCATCTACTGATTCTTACAGGGTTTTTTAATTCAGTGATATCAGACAGGCAGGAGAGACACAGCAAGTGCCATAAGCATAACGCCTCTGTCACTGGTGACTGCCTTTTCCATCTGAAATACATAAACTTATTTCCTGTGCTATAGCACTCCCGGCACAGTGTGTTCAGAAATATGGCCATCTGGTGGCCACAGCAGAGATATACTGCTGTTACCAGAGATGTTGTCTCTTAAAGGCTTGTAAGATTTTAAAAATTCTCATTAGGAACATGTACATGGCACAAGAATGTGTCTCAACAGAATTATTCCCTTAACTTGTATTAAAACAAAGTTTTACTTTCTCCTGGATTCTGCTGGGACATAGAGGCCCAGATCCTTGCTTGATATAAATCAGTGTAGCACTCCTACAATCAATAAAGCCAAGTCAATATACACCAGCTGTGGGAGCCATTCGACTTACACCAGGACAAGAACTGCTCTGAATTGCTGCATTTTTTCCACACATAAGCAAGACAAAACTTAAGGGAGAACATAAACATTTTTCATGACACTGAAAATTCAATCTCCTTTACTTCCTTTACTGATTAGTTATTCTAAAGTTCCTTTAAAGTGAAACTTCCCATAGAACTTCATGCAGAGTATTAACAGAAGTAATAGAGGAGAAATGTGTAAAAATTGCTGTCTGTAGTCCTTGCTCTGCTGGGACATTGTTATTTCCCAGAAAAAGTTGTGATGTCAAACCATTCTAAAGGTGATCAAAAGTAGGGAATGGTTTTCTTTTGAAGAGTGACAAAAAAAGGACTCCTGGGCCTCAAACAGAGGCACTTGGTGCAAAATCAGCAAGGAAGGTCAGTGATTGCTCATGGCTTTTCAAAACACAAAACTTGAAGGAGGCCAGTGTAACATTCATGTGATGGGTTCCACACAGAGAACAGTTGGCATTTTGCAGGATGCGTTTGCATAACTCAAGTTGCAGAAGGCTGTGCATCCCACAAAGTGCTTCTGACAAATAGATGAATAAAAAACTATGCAAGGCTGTCAAACACCAAGACTTATCTCTGACTCAGAAAGTTTCTGAGCTGAGAATTAGGTGAAACAGAGCTCTGGGCAACTTCATCTAGTACCTGAATCATTGGGTAGCATGGCCAACCATGGCAGGTGGTTGGATCTGTGTGATCTTTGAATTCTCTTCCAACCCAAACCATTCTGTGATTCTACAATCCTGTGAAATCAGAGAAGATATTGTAAGAAAGCATTATTCTTTTCTTTATTATACCTGTTGTTTTTTATTATTCCCTTTCCCAACTGTCTGTGACCAGTCCTGGCTGGACACTGAGCTAAGTGAATTACAGTCTGACTGGCTGTGACCATCCTGCTGTTCATTGGTGTTTATGAACTCATACAGCTAATACCATATGTAGTTGAGATTGCATTGATTTGGTACTTTGTATATTCAATATTTACAAGATTTACAATTCTGACAGGAGCATAACACCTAGAGCAAAGTCTGGAGGACTCTGCAGCCTGTGAATGTGGGCAGACTCAAATCACCACAGCTAATCTGCGCAGGGTAACAAAGAGTTCCTTCTGAAACTAGTTCTTAAAAAACCTGGTTACCCTTGAGGTGACAGTAATGGTGTGGCTCAATAGGCAGAAAGAATCTGAATCCTCAGTGCCATAAAAAGGAGTCATTTCATAAAATAGCTCAGATTAAGAACAGAAGTGAGCTATAAAAATAGAGCATTAATGTTTCATGAGGGAGGGACACTGCTAACCAGTACTAAATGTAGAAAAGCCAGGAAACATAAATAATAATTTCTGCATCAATATTTAATCAGAAAATTTATCTTTAGTTGTTGTTTCTTCAGATTATTTTTATTATTTGGGCTGAGTTCTCTTGAAGGAAATATAGATACGATCAAATATTGCTGAGTTAGTGTAATACTGATAGGTAACTTCATAATTAATAATAGTTTGAAGGTTAAATGGGGTTAATTTCCACTTGGTGCAATGGTTTTTGAAGTGAAAGCAAGAAGAAAGCCACTGTTTGCAGCATTTACAGTTGTTCAAATGTCACATATTTCATAGTCTGTAGATGTTACTTATTTTGTTTAGAAACTCAGTAGCAACTATAAGATGGTGATTTTTTTGGTTGTTTCTTTTGTTGATTGGGTTGTTTGCGGCCTGAGAGGTCACAGCTATTTGCCCTCTCACTTGTGAACTGCAGTTTTTAGTGGGTTTGTACTAGTGACATTTTCAGGATGAACACTGAAGCATGTTTTGAAAATAGAGAAGGTCAGAGAGTAAACATATCCAAAAGTATTGCAGTAATGAGGGACCTAATTTCGTTCAGCCTTTAATTAAGAGTCTTAATTTTATCCTTAGAGTTTTGCCAAGATTAAACAAGAATTTGTGGTAGAGCAGAGAATTAAACCAGATCATCTCAACTCATCTATGTCTCATGGGATTCACACTAAGTCTTTGGGCCCTTTAAAGGATTACAATTACCATTTCTGGAAACATATCAAAATCTCTTTCAAGTTTGATTGTATTTTGAACAAAACTTTTTATCAGATTCTGTTCTAGCTGATTCCCTCCTTTCACCCTTTTAGCATCAGATCTATATGCAAATATGGCCATGTTCATTTGTGCCTGTTTTGCACTAACAGCACTGACAGTTCAGCTTTACAATATCACACCTGACGTGATTTCACATGCCTTATTACCTCACCATGCCAAGGCTTTAAGCAGTAATATGCACCATTTAGTGAGATTTGGTGCAATTCAGAATTTTGAAGAAGTTTTGTAGGAAATGAGGATCACTCAGTCACTTGACTCCAAACAGGGATTTTCCATGCAGCCTGCTTTTGCAGCTTGAATATAAGAGGCAGCAACTTCATTTTCCTTTAAAAAATGTAGTACATAATTCATACAGGAAAAAAAAATATGTTGGAAAGCTAGCTGTGAGGTGGGAGTGAAAAAAAATATAGCAAGGTGAGAGGGCATGGTGAGAAGAACAAAGACGGGGAAGAGTTGATGAAAGCCAGGGCTCAGGGATGGGTGGGGATAGAAAGAGAATCATAGAATCACTGGGGTTGGAAAGATCACTAATATCATCCAGTCAAACTGCAACAACATTATGCCCAATAACTACATCCCTCAGTGCCACATTTCCACGGTTCTTGAACACTTCCGGGGATGGTGACTCCACCACTTTCCTGGACAGCCTGTGCCAGTGCCTCACCACTCTTTCTGAGGAGGAATTTTTCTTAAAATCCAACCTGAACCTCTTCTGGTGTGACCTAAGTCCATCACCTCTCATCCTACAGCTAGTTATGTGGGAAAAGAGGCCAGCAACCACAGGGAAGGGACTGAAAGACCTCAGCAACAGTAAATGAGATTCCCAGGAAGAGAGTGTCAAGTGATGTGACAAACACAAGGATGCTGTGGGGGGAATGGAAGTATGCATGGAGTCACTTTTGGGTGCTCTTTGCTCAACACACATTTTCAGAAGCCCCCAGGGTATATTTCATTTTGTTTCCTGGTGGGTTTAAATTGAACTGAAGGAATTGGCTCATTTACCTCTGAATTTCCAAGCACCTCAAACGCAATTCTTCTCTACTGGTAATAGAGGAGCAGAGAGACCTTGGAGCAGGACAACACAAGTCAGTTTTTTCTCATCGAGATCTTTTAACATTAAGTATAAAGGCTTCTGGAAGGGAAATGAAATGTAGTCAAACCGAGCAAAAGCAGTTTTTTACCCAGTTCATAAACCTCCTACATTCACCGTCATTTCTTACCTGGGACTCGGGTTTCTGTGAGGCTATACAGTTGGTAACTAGGCTGCTGCTGTTCCCAAAATGATGATGGTAATCATAAAATGAAAGAAATTACGCATTTTTTCAAGAAAAGAAATCTATAAGAAAGTGTAATAGAAAAAAAACACACAAAACCTTTTTTTTTTTTTTTTTCCTTTCTTGATGTCTTTGTTATTTGCTTCTTTATTTGCTTCTTTCAGAACGGTGAGTTGTCTAAAATGCAAACCCAAGCAAACACTAATTTTGCTGACTACAGCCATGTGTATTCTAGTAAATTATGGCCTGCACAACTAACAGCTGCTTCTACAGTTCCCAAATTGTGTTTATTTTTTAAACTTTAAAGCCCCTAGCTTTTTTTTTTTCCCCCAATTTTTTTCTTCTCTTCTTCCAGAATAGCAAAGAGAGAAGAAATGTTCCAGAGAAATTTGACAAGAGCTAGCAAAAGGGAAAGGCAGAAAAATAAATAAAGGAAGGCAGAAAGATAGCTGACAGCTCACTGCTCCTGCAGGGAAACTTCACTTTTTATTAGAAAGTGCATTCGTGTACTTTAAGATGACTTGAGCTGAGTGATGAATTAGGATCTGAACAGGAGGAAAAAAATATGCAATGCAATACAAAATATTCTGCTATTTTGTTACAAATGATCCCGGAAGATCCTCAGCCACTTTTCACAAGTATTTTGCATCAAGAGAGGCAAGGGTTAACTCGTGTCTCAGATGTTTCTAGTTGTGAGTAATACTGTGAGAAAGGCCTGATACTCTAAGGAGTAGTAATGATGCATTAAGAATTTCAACTTCTTGACAGTCTGTGGCCCAGTGTTATAAAATCACTGCTTATTCGGTTTTGTTATTTGATTAAAAATAAAATTCCTAGCTAAAGCGAGTCTGGAAAAATTAAGGCTATCTTTAACCAACAGCTGCTAATTCAGGCATTACGACCAACACAGTATGCAGTGTAATGTATTGAGAAACCTGTAGCACTAATGTATCAGAGAACCAGAGTGCTTAAAAATCATAACTGAAAGGGAACAATAAGAAATAAAGATTTTGCACTGTAATTCTTATGATCCCAAGCAAGCTGCATGCATTGACAGCAACCAGAGCCTGTGCATGAATTAAACTTCTTTCCTAACACTGAGAGAGGGCAGAGGAACAGATGCTGCTCTTGGTGGAGATCGTGCTTTCAGGCTTCTAAAGAGCAGAACAGATACTGTCACCACTCCCAGCACTTATACCGCTTTGTGTTAGTGAGGGTCCCCGAGCAGCAGTGGAACATGGTCCCAGAACTGACAAACCAAAAAGCTATGATTGTTACTAGTGAAAGGGGCGTGGGAAATGGATCCTCCAAACTGATGCTCACTCATCTTAGCGTAGCATTAGTTAGCCACAGGCATTGAGGGCAACCAAAGCCAGCTGCATGAATAATGGAGTGGTAGAAGTGTCAGTGACAATTATAATGTCCACTGCAGGCAGGCAATGCTAATGCAGGAGCTTTAGTGCTCTTGGCCATCATGGCTAAATCTGCATCTGCATTAGAGAACATAGAGCAGCAATTGCAGATTTAATAGAAACACCATCGAGCCAGAGCAAAGTCAGTATAGCCCAATGTGTTGTCTCCAGCAGTGGCTGCTGCAAAGGGTGTAAGAAATGGGCAAGCATGAAGAAACAGTGTAAAGAATATCGGAGAATCCTAGAAATGTTTGAATTGGAAGAGACCTTTAAAGGTCGTCTCATCCAACTCCAAATACAGTGCTACCTGAAAGTGATAATGCTAACCCAACAAGAATAGGATCTGGATACAAGTCCTAACAATGAGAGAGAAAGGGGCATGGAACACTGTGGAAGATTATCACCACCTTGCAAATATTAGAAACGATTCACATCAATTTATGGGGTATGGAAAAGAAGATAATAGCAGTTAACAACGATCTGATAAGTGATCCGTAATAGCATGTTACTAGATGTCCCTGACGTGCTGTGAATTATATGTTGATAAAAGAGGATGTTCCAAATGTTTAATAGTGCAATTTACATTTTGTTTTTACAATAGCTGTGAACAAAAAGTGCAAACAAAACTCAAATAATGAGCACAAAAAGCAGAAGATGACTTCTTTTTCTGCTGACTTTGTAGTGTTGAACTTATTTTCTGACTTCTAAACCAATTCTTCTGTCTATTTAAATGAACCCTTGAAAAAATCTAATCAAACATGCCAGTAAAAATTAACTGTATTTTCCCAATTTCCAGAGTCACTTTCATCGAAGGAACAAAAAATCCTTTAAAATGATTTGCGTCTCCCACCTAACACCTGTCTCTATACAGCAGGTAAGTAATCATCAGTTCTGCTGTACAATGGTTTCCTAATGAGGAAAGCTTTAAGGCTGGCCCCAAAAGAGACAAAGCAATTTCTCAAGCCACTGATATCTACAGTGACATTGACTGGAAATGGCATGAGAAGTGCTGAGGGTTTTTGAAAATTATGCCTGGCAGGAGTTAAGGGCAAAAGCTTCAATGTGCTCCTCCAGCAGCTGGGTTCTTCCCCTGCTGCTACAGAGTCCTTTGGAAGAAAGCACCAGAGAGTTCATGACCCTAAATAGTGATAAAATCATAGAATTATTAAGGTTGGCAAGACCAATAAGATCATCTAGTCCAATCACCAAACCATGTCTGTGACCTCTCTAGACAAGAGGATTAGTTCATGCCAGCCTCTTTTCCACATGCCAGTTGTACTCACACTACCTCTTCAGTGTCTGCAATAGATCTTGCAAGATTTTTGTTGGCTTATCACAGCATTTCCCATTTAAAAAAAAATCACAAAGCAAACCCCAAAACACATGTGTTTCTCCCTTCACATTCACATGAGGAGAACATTCTAAAATTTCATAAGATTTGTTCAATGGAAAGAAAATTATTTTAAACTTGCAAACTTTCCTGGGCAAAAACATCCTCAAAAGAGTCTACATCAACACTGCTGATTTAAAACTTTCCAGTTTCTGTGTTTCTATAGGAAAAAAAAAAAAATTCCTTCTTATGGAAAATAGAAAGGAATTAAAAAAACAGCCATCTTCTCCTAGAGAAACATTCTAGTTTGATTACTTTTTAGAAAAAAAAAAAACCTTACATATAGTTATCTAGAAAAGCAAAGACTGCTTAAAATCTTGACTTCAGAAGAGAAACATTAAACTTGACTTTATTCCAGGACAACTCTGGGTTCACAAAAGAGCTGAGCTTGTTTCTTGTTTTCTCAGACTCATGCTTTCTGTGTGGTTTCTCATAGAACTGTTTTGTTTGTCTGCTCGCTGTTCTGTGGTTTGTGTGCGTGTGCGCTTTATTATTATGATTATTACTGTTTTATTTTATGAAGGATTTCTCTGAGAATAAGGGCTCAACCTTCTGGGAAGTATCAGCTTCTTTGGAAGAGTTTGTGTTTTAAATAAGAGGAAAGAGGAGAGTGTTCTGAGAAAGGGATAAGAGTCTATTTAGGACCTCTTGCAAGCAGGGCAACGTCCGTTCTACCCATCCTCCTGGATGAAAAAGCTTGCACTGCTTGTACACATATACAGAGGCTGGCAAGAACTGTGATTTGTAATGGAAGTCAGTGAAGGATGAGGAATGCTTGTGAAACAATTCTTCACATTTTTATGCTTGGACAAAATCAGAGCATTGAAAGCACTCACAGATGCTGTTTTGAGGGCTTGCTTTTCGCTCATTTTCTCCTAGTCTCTTTTCTGCTTCTGGGAAAAGATATGACAGCTTCCTAGCCTGACTGCCATCATTTCTGTGTGCTGAAACCCATTTTTTTTCAGTGAGTGAACTTCTTCATCCATGGCCTTTTCCATTTAACCAACAGCAAAGGCATTCATAAGAAGAGGATACTTTTGGAGACACTCAGTAACCTCAGAATCCAGAGCTTAGCTTGAGGACAAATATCTTCAAGTGGCTAATCTGGGGAGAGGAGGGAGACTTGCTGCCTTGACCATCAGTCTGGGAGAGATGGTGGTGAAATGGCCTCTGCAGTTGCTCTCCAGTAGGACAGAAATCCTGTAGATGAGTTTTTGCTTTTGTTATTTCAAGCTACTTCGTGCTATCTGAACTCTAAGACAGCCAGAGATCTGCCTTTGTATATTCAAAGCACTGTGCAATCAGTATATAATTAATTTGCACAAAACTCTTACGAGGAATAAGTGGTTGTGTATGAATTGCTTCCTACTAATCATAAAAGAGAGGAGGCTATGGAGAACAAACGCCTTATATCTATTGAGCTTTTTACATGAAATCTTTGTTGCCACTGTAGCATCACTGAACAGCCAAAAAACTCCAACCAAGATCAGGAACCTGTTTTAAGCACAGCCTTGTGTAGTTGGTTTTGTTCGTTTCCCCAAAAGAGCTTTTAGCTTAAAAAGAAAAGGAGAGTGAGAAGAATCAGAGGCAGAAAGAAGCCAAGATGCCCTCAGCAATATAGCTGGCTACCAGGAGGAACATGGGCTATCACAGGAACTGTTTTACAGCAGACTGTGAACCTCTTCCAGGGATGCCTACTGTCTAACCTATATTTGCTGATAAAATTTAACAGCACATCACATTGACAGCACCCCCAGCTCACACCAGGGAAAAGCTAGATCTCTCCTCCAGTATTAATGTGATAACTTCAGAAGTATCCTGCAATCTTTAAACACTAAGAGTTAAATCATCCTTGGAAACAGGAAAAAAAAATTTGTAAAGTGTGAAAAAAACAACACTTTAAATATTAAAAATAAAAAAATTTAAAAGACTGAAAAAGGCAAGGAAAAAAAGCTTCTGGATTTTTTTTTTTTTTTTCAAATTGCAAATAACTGTTCCATACAAAATCACGTAAACCTAATTTCAATGGCTAACAGACTATTGTAATCTTTAGTAATTCCTCAGAGTATCCCTGCTCAAGCTCCATTTAGCACTTTTGGTTTTGCATTACTGGTTCATCCTACGTGCTATCACAGCATACATCATGCCTGCAATTTCAAGCCTTATTAAAATAATCATTTTTATTCAAAATGGAGAGCTGTTACTTACCACTGGAAATATATTATTAGCTCATCCAAGCTAAATCTCTCATTCCTCCCCACTAAAAGTTAGATGCCTGTCAACATTTCAGTATTATCCATAACATTGTGAAACTCTGTAATTATGGAGAATTTTGTTGGTGGTTTGTTTATAAAAAATAATAGGTGGAAAATTCTGTCTTGTCTTTTCCATATTTGAAAGGTAAGAATATGTGCCAGGAAAAATGAGCTATATTTTGCCTGCTAATTTTTTTCCACCAGAAATGTCTTTCTTTCTCATATTAATTAGGATAGTAATTTGGCACTGGCACAGGCTACCCAGGGAAATGGTGGAGTCACCATCCCTGGAGGTGTTCAAGAATCGTGGAGATGCAGCACTGAAGGTCATGGTTAGTGTGCATGGTAGGGACGGAGTGTGGTTGGACTGCATGATATTTGTGGTCTTTCCAACCCCAGTGATTTAATGATTCTATGATAATCCAGTAAAATTATAATAGGTCTCAGATCTTTAAAAGAGGCACTGTGAAAATCCTTTGGGGTCTGTATTTCTGAACAAGTGTATGCCAATCTCACGTAAATGTACACAGGGAATGTTACTACAAAATGGACTATGGTCTGATTCAGAGGAAAAATTTAAAATAAATAGGCAAAAAAAAAAAAGGTTTCCCAGCAGAAGATTATGCAGAAGATCTATGGTAATGAGCAGACTTTTTTCTCAAAGTGAGAGCTAAGCAAATGAATATCAGAGAAAAGGACATAGCAGTCACCTCACATGGCAGGACATGGTCTGACCTCCATGTTGGCTGGAACAGGAATTCCTGATGAGACTACTCCTCATTCCTTACACTGCTTGGTTTCTATTTTGCTTATTTCCATTTTTCTATTTTATGATTACTCCTGTCTTTACATTTTCACTCATTCTTTATTTACATTGGGTAGATGTCATGCAGGTTTATTTCTCATTTTCTATAAGGTGCACTTCCATCAGTCTTCAGCCACTTTCTCTTACAGGTTCCATTTTCAGGTAAGCCCCTCCACCAGGCTCTCATGTACGTCTTGAGAACACTATAAATAACAGAAAAACTTCTCATTCTCCCCACTCAAATCACTCCCTAAAATTCTCCTCCAACTCAAGGTCCACAAATAAATCAGTTAAACTGGTGCTGAGTCCATCGTCCATCCCTTTTACTGTTTATATGTGATGTCCAGGATGACAATGAGGGTTTCTAGTTGCTGATAACATAAACAAATAAAGTAAAGCATGAAACATCCTGACCAGTGTTCTGCCTGAACACAAAAACTTGGGAGTGATTTAATTTTGGTTTCTGAACAAATGTCACTCCTGTGTTGTCCAGAAAATTTTCTAGACAAAAGTTAAGATGGCAGGATAAGAAAGGAGATGCTGTGTTGTTTATCACAGCCCCTGAATGCATGGTAGGGTACACATACCAAGGAAATGCATACAGCAATGTGAGATATCCGCATGGAGTACATGGCCTATGTGAGGCTCGTATCCTTCTGGAGAGGCAGTAAGCGGCCCAAAAGGAACCTCTACAACATCTCAGATAACACTATGTGCTCATACTTAAGTGGCTGAGTCCCACCCCTAGAGCCTTTACACGATGGAAAAAAACATTTCATCAGATAAAAAAGAGCAATAGCAACTACACACAGCAAATAGCAAATACATTTCAACATATACACAGATGAAATATGAAAGCACTAGGCCAGATGAATCTAATATGTGGTTGCTTCACTGTCATAAAACAGCCATTGATCAAGAAGACGAGGTTGTAGTGAAATCTTGCATAGAAAAGTTTGAGCATTTTAGCCATTGGCTTTAGCCCTGCAGCTCTACTATCAGCACTAGTTCCTTCATGCAGCGAGATGCACAGCCTGCCCTCCACTTTTTAATTCAAGGGCAAACAGTGACAGGTGAAGATAGGTTTGTAAAGATAGTAATAACAAAACAACATGTAAAGCAATGAAAAAGAGTGAGTAGGAAAATTACCCATGGTGGGATAGAAGTGTTTCTCTCAAACTGGAGAACAGGAAGCAAAACTGAAGCTATCAAAGCTCTCACTGGAGCTATCTCAGCCTGGAGGAACTTTAATGGAAGAGTTGGAAAGCAGAGATAGAAACATAATGTGGAAAATATGATAGATTTTCAGGGAAGAAAGAAGCAATTAGAAAGAATATTAGTTTCAAACAGGAAAAATAAAAAATAAAAAGCAAACCACACATCACTAATGATTTTAGGAATAGCATGAGAGCCAAAGGGATTCTGAGCATGGGTGTAATTTTATGGCATGTGGCCTGATCGGTCCATGAACTACTGGAGAAGAAAAAGGGTGTTGATAGACTAGTGAGAAGAAAGTGGATGGGAGACAAAGAGATGAAAAGGATTCACACAGGGAAGAATGGGAAAAAAACAGAGAAGCATAAGAGAAGTTCAGCCATTTTCTGTCTAGACAAAGGAACAGCAGTAACTTACAACAAGACACACTTCCCTGGGATTCATGCAGTTCCTCTGACTGCATGCTTAACAATGACTATCTCAATTGTGATTTCTTTACAAGTGGGAAAAAGTCATGGAAGGGAAGCTCTTTACAGCTCTGGGCTTCCTGTGCACCCTGGGAGAAAGCACCATGGAGACATCAGCAAAATAACATTCAAAGTATACAACAAACACAACTACAATTTCCTGCTGAGATGCCTGCCTACCTCACCACCCACACCAAGAATATATGTGCCATTTGAAGTGAAATTCCCCCGATAATTGCAGCCTCTCTTCCAACAGACAAAGAATGTATCTGTTTGCTGATTAAGAGACTTTTTAAAAACTCAACAAAGGCTTTGTTTAATTTTGTTGCACAGTGGCATCTCCAATGACCAAAAATGCTCACCCTCCTCTGAGAAAAGAACTTGCTCAGCATGGCATGGTGACAGGAGTGGCAGAACAGAAAAGCAGTATGTCAGGGAAATGGAAGGTTTCAAAAGGAAAAACATAAAGGTGCCTCCAGGTTTATCCAAGTCTATTTTTTTCTTTGAGAATTGTAATTACTCCACAGTACAAGATTTCTTCTGAATGTCTGCAGGGGGTTTTGAGCTGTTTTTTTTTTTCTTCCTCTTCTTGAGAGCACCTCCTGCTGACATCAGACTGACAGTCATTACACCTTCCTAGTAACGTCAATGAAAAGCTTGCCAGATGTATTTTTGCACTGTATAACTCATCTGGACTTAAACAGAGAAACCCACAGATGGCAGAAAGCTCAAGGAGTTCACAATGATTATGCAATCTCCTGTTCCATTAAAATAACTGTTTATCTTCTGAAAAGTATATAATAGAGAAGGAAAGCATATAATTTAGTCATTCAGCAGACAAAAAGCTGAACAGCAGACATGTGGCCATTTTTCTTGCCTTCAAGGAATTCTGGAATTGAAGGAAGTTTCTAGCTCATCATCCTGGTGTGAGAATGTTTGGCCCCATGTGTGGGTGAGATAGAAGTTCACTCAACAGCCCACAAAAAGAAAGACATTAAGGTCAAAGCAATGATATTTAATGTCTGTGGTGGAGTTTAGTTCAACTTTTTCAGACCATTTTGACATGCAGGGGATCCATTGTTCAGCACTCACAGATTATATTGTGCAATGCCCTCCAATTCCAAATCCCTTAATATCAAAAAGGCAAAACTTGCCTTTTTCTTAAAACGTCTTTCTCACCGCTGCTTTATGGTTTGTGGTTTGATAACATGGATGCAGATTATTGGTTGTAATGAAGGTCAGATCTCAAGGAAAAACAGGGCTAGGAATCACTTTCTGTTTCAAATGTTGGTGTCCTTATAGAATTAAATAAAATAAGAGATATGTGTATTCAGCAGTGTCCTCCTAACAGGATTGTTTTAAGAAAAGCTTGTAAATATATATATATATATATTTAAATGGTGAAGATTAGCACAGAATATAATAACATCTATTTGCTCCATGTCTTCTTCTTTTGATGTTATCTTGTTTTGTATCAGTGCGATACAAGTTAGCACAAGATCCCCAGAGCTAAATGCTCCTGATTTCACCAGGTAATATAAAATGATATAAAACATTTAGAATTAGGCTTTTGCATTTTACTTTAGTACCACATGATATCCAACTGATGTAAGTCAGCATTAAAATTAGCTGGAGCCACACGGAGTTCCATCAGGGGATGCTCTAACCCAGAAAGTTTAGGAAGTAGCTTTCAAAATAGCAATTCCCAAGGGCAACATGATATATTCAGCAGTATGGGAGTTCAATAATTTTCCAAAAGGAGCACCTCTGGAAGTCTGGAATAGGTGCAAGAAGCATAAACTGGAATCCTGGCATATAATTTAACAAACATAACATCACAGACATCATCTTGACCTTTTATTTCTATGACAGCTGAGGTGATAGAAAAGGGATTTAACTGGGTATAGCCAGTGTTTAATTTGTCATTAAGCTTTCTTTTGTCTTCTCACATTGACCAAGAATTTAATTCTCCAGAAACACATTTGCTAACATAGGACCAAAATGATTGTTAAATAGTCTATTATGGATTTAAAATCTACCTGAAACCAGTATGTTATGGATTTGCTACAGTTACTGACATGAAATTGTATCATTTTAGTAAGATACCTCAGTAATGCAATCATCTCAAGTGAATGTGTCAGCAAAGAGGAAGGTATCCACTTAATGAAATGGATACAAAAGTAATGTTAAACCACAGAATACATCACCACTAACATGCTCTCCTAATAGAGGAATTAACCCTCCATCCACCCAAGCACTTTGTGACTCCTATTTAGCCTTCAGCCACCAAACTTTTTACACACTGCTGTGCTTGCACATTGCTGTCTCTGTAATGACTGACCTACTGAAATATCATCCAAGCATCAACAGCTTTCTTATTTGGGACAGGACTACAGTATGTATACATATAGAATGGAAAGAAAAAGTCTTTCTCAAAGGCTTATGATCTAAATGGGAGAAAAATGTAGACAGAAGAAGAACAAAAGTAGAGGACAATGACCATAGCTGGTCATTGCCACTACTTAGCTTTGGTCAAGGAGAACCTGATGAACAGAATGGCTCTCTGATACTAGTTTTAGAGATACTAGTTTTAGCTTCGCTAGTTTTAGAGATACTTATATTAGGGACTAACTTAATTTGTATAATTTACACATTCATATTTCCTTGTCTGACAGACTTTCAAAGCTTTATTAATCGGTGTTTCATGCAAACAGTTAAAAGCAGTGAAGCTAGAATTATGTGATCATTGTCATAAAGTGAACAGTATATTGCATCTTGTTTATCCATCTGCTATAATTGCACTATGGGAATTGAGTTGCTTATAATAAATGCAATGACATAAGTGGTATTAACACATTTAGAGGGTACATGTCAATACCTACTGTTAATTTCCACTTTTGCTTTTACACAGTAGACAATGTCGAAGGTTTGTGAGTGGCACATCTGAGTACCTGTCACTGCTGAGACTCCCTGCTGCCAGGATCTGCCTGGGTTGAGCATCATAACCCCTAAAATGGAGAAGCAAAGTCAAGTGAGAGGTGTATACTGTAGTTCACTGCCTATTTGGGTATGATTTTAGTCATATGCTGGTGCCCCACATTAATATAATCCTCTTGAGTTGATGCATTTACGAAACTAATTTGCAAACTGAAGAAGAGAGAATGGCATGGATCAATTGAGAAAGCAAAGACATCTTGGGCTAACATCCTAGCTCTGTCACATTCATCATCTCTGGCATAATCCTGACTTTTGACCCCAGATACATCTCTGCAAACTTTGAAAGTAAGCCTAAATCTGGTCTCAAACTGAAACTCACCTCACATTCAAATCATGTGGATGATTGCTTAAAGTGAGATCAGGGATGTTGGTGGGCTCCAGGGCATAACTTGCTGCTCTTTACCCTCTGCCTTCAGCCCTGCACACAGCCAGGAGGGCCTTCCTTCATGTCAGCTCAATGAAATCTCAATGGCACTGTTTCACACTTTTTGCCTGAACCTCAGCTGACTTGACACACATCTGAGGAGTGAACAGAAAGTTTGACTGGCTGTGATTTTCTCCCCTTCATGGGAACCCGGAGGGACTTGTTCACTCTAATTTAAATCCTGTGCATAAAAACTCTGAACAGAAAGTTTGATTTTAAATCCTGGGCATTGAAACTCTCAACAGCAAGTTTGATTTTCTTTTCCTTGCCTTGGAATTCACATCACCCAATTATCATTAAAACAAGCAGAAAACAGCCCCTGAGAGTCAAGAAAAAAGTGCATCAAATAGGATTTTTTTTTTTTTTTAATTTTGACTTAGTTTTGATAGTGGCTGCTCAAAATCACTAAGGATTTTTTTTTTTTTTAACTAATGCAAAATACATCGATTGCAGAAGAACCCCTGAATATCCAGTGCTCTACATAGCTACATTATGTTAATATTCTCATGTTGTCAGCAGATCTTTACCAACTAGGAGGGATTCATTAACTCCAGTGTAATCGGCAATCCAGGCTGGCAGGAAGCAGAGGTTCCTATACTTCAAGCAGGCTCAAGTCAGAAGTAATGTGAGCGTATCTGACTCAGGCCTAGACATTATGGTATAATCAGCTAGCCCTCGTGGAGTTAAAATCACTTTGCTTTGAAAAGACAGTGGTAGGTCTACACAGAATTGTTTCATTCTGATGCAAATGCATCCACTTCCTAGAGGAAATAAACAATTTAAGTCAGTAAGTATGTGATAAATGGATCTCCTAGAGAGGGGTGAGTTTACCTTGTTTGGTTTCTCATTTTACGTGTATTTCTGTGTGTGTATATCTGTGTGCATATACATACATACACATGTATGTATATATATATTCAAATATATGCAAAGTAAGATGTATATATATATATATACACATATTTATAGTTTAGCCCAGGCTTTCAGCCCAGCCCTCAGAGACAACCTTCTCCAGAAGAACCCCAAAGACACTGTGATTCAGCCACCCTTAATAATCCCATTTTCTATTCCATTTCCTGCCATGACTGCATCAGAAAATACAACTTCAGAAAGGCAGGATGCTTTAAAAACATGAGCTCAGGACCCCCAAACCATCCATATGTGGGCCTGAGAAGTGAACAACATAGAAGTACTCAGGTGCAGCTCATTTCTGCAGGATTAAATGTAGAAATCCTGATGGTGTGTGAGGGTATATTCAGAGGAGTTTAAATTACAGTCTTACCTCCCATTATTCACAGTTGGCTCCTTCTATATGGTAATTGCAGCAAGGTTAAAAATGACCTAATGATTGCATTAGTTTCCACATAACTTCCCTCTCCTCACTCCTCTCTGACCTCTATCCATAACAGAGATTACTGAAGGACGAGCAGAAAAGTAAAAAGAATGCCTGAATATAGGTTGTCATACCCAGCCCAGCTGTTGCTAATAATAATTTTCCAAGTCCTAGCACTGGATGAGCCGTTTGTCACGAATGATTTATTTGATGAAATTAGCTTTCTTTCACTCCTTGCAAACTTCCTCTGCCAAATGATGGAGATGTTCAAAATTGCTCATTCTGAATGTAAGCCCAGGTGGCTGTTTCCCTCCTCAAGCGTGAGTCTATAGATTAAGTGGTGTGCTGAGGTGCAAGTGTTCAATGGACTCTAATGATTGTGGATGTCTCTCCTTTTAACTCTACTATTTGGGCAGACAGATCATGGTACTGATGTTCAGCAGGCAAAGGCCAAATCATTCTGAAAAACTACCCTTTAAGGGATATCTTGGTTGTTCATGCAAAATCAGTAATCACTTCTGAAAATTCAGCCCAGTGTCTATTCATTATATGTCATTACTTACATCTGTAATGTGGCAGGTATTATCATTTGACGACTGAATGAATAAATTTCTGCAAAATGAAGACTAGATAGCCACTAATGAATGAAAAAGAAAGTTGCTTTCCTTACAGATGGAAAAAGGTGTTCATATAGATACCTTTTGCCTCCCTTCTGATGCTACCAAACTGAGATTTTTCCTTACATAGCTGTCATATTTTATCATTTTATTCCACTAGTTATCCTTGAAACTTCTGAGTACCGGAGGATAGATGCTGGGCTTTGACCTCAGCTGGGACTCATAGTTCTTATTATATTACATTCCTATTAGTTAGCACGCTGTTCTTCAAGGATTAAATTCATCCAGTGACAGTGTTCTGGGACCTTTCTGGGCTTTCTTTGTTCCAACTTCAAACTGTATGACTTTGAAAAAGGAAAAAAAAAAAAAAAAAAAAGAAAGCATTATTTAGTTTGTGTAAATTTCTCCCTTTAGGGATGATTATTGTTGATTTGATCACAGGAACGGTTTTTACATTTATGCCAATGCCTTGTAAAGTCCTTCCTTCCATTAGGCAGGTTGCCCAGAGAAGATGTGGATGCTCCATCCCTGGAGGTGCTCAAGGCCAGGTTGGATGGAGTACTGTTCTGGTGGGTGGCAGCCCAATCCATGGCACAAGGCTTGGAGTCAGATGATCTTTATGGTCCTCTCCAACCTAACCCATTCTTATGATGTTATGATTCTATGATCTTGTCAGTGCCCATCCATGGTCCTTACACTCACAGGTCTCCCCTGAGTGGTGGATAACAGCTTCTAGAACAGTAAATACATCTGGATGATTGCAGTTAATTAAACAACATCAACAACAAAAACAACAACAACAACAACAAAAAACACAGCTCGGGGAGAACTGTGGATGGTCCACCTGGAGTTGACACTTGTGTCTGGTGAGGAACCAGCTTAATTTATTTAATTCTCCTGAACTGTAATGTACAATATTACTGGAATCACAACATGAAGAATGTGTCCTATTTAAGGCCTATGGAAGTCCCTAGCCATTTGTAGCCAGTTTGTAGCCATTTGTACTATTATTTAGTCAGGTTATAGATCTATTAAGTCTGGTAGCTATATGTAGCCATGATTGACACATACGCCTTTAAAGGCAGATAAGTAATGTAATGAAAACCATAATAAGAGAAGATAGGGGCAAAATAAAATAGGGAAAGGCAAGGGGGAAGAAAAGGTGATTTTAGTTCTTTGTCTTCCAATAATCACTGCACAGCTTGACAACTGATTTCTTTTGCCCTAATCTCAGCGTGCATCTCAAAAATGCTACTGGCCATCAGATTATCCCAGCAGATCATTAAATTTTCTTATCCTCCGGACTTATGTATGCTGTGGAATCATCCACGGATAATGAGCAGCCTGCTGTTGCACTCACCTGGTGAGGGTCGATGTGTTTTATGGAAGCTTTCCACATATTCTCTTTAATGAATGAGTCTATTCTTTTTATAGAATTCTCCAAGGGGAAAAAAAAAAGGAAAAAAAAGAAGCTTTGTTTTTTTCTTTTTTTCTTTTTGAGTAGAAACATGATATTCTTCAGACAAATTCCTTGTTATCAACAGGAAACAGCAATAGGTGATCCAAAAGCCATGTATGATAGTTTGTGGGAATATATGCTCTTCAAAATTCATATACGTAATGCTGTTCTCCTGTCTTCTCTGAGGGCTTTAAGTTTGGGGAAAGACAAACAGGTTCCATCTGTAATTACTCCAATAGCCAAACAGATTGAACACAAGGGCTGAACTGTTACAACTTCTAGTGACAAATTCTACATGGGCTATAGCAGTACTGATGCTATTTACTGACACTACAAAAGAAAATCAGTGTATCTGATCACAGACAAACTTACCACCTCAGATAAACAAGTGCAAGACACAATTTTTGTCTGAACAGCTTTAATAGTAATTAATAAATTTGCTCTAATAAAAATCTTGCTGGCAAAGAGCCCTTAAATGTGACATTATTTACATAATTTCCTGCAAAGAACAGCTGCGTAGCCCTCCACTCTGGCCATAACTTCTCAGTTGTAGTGCTCACGCACCCAAACATTCACAAATCTTAATGCACCTGCCTGGCATTTATGATGCAGAGCAGCTTATGGAAGAGGTGTGCCTGTGGGAAAGCAGCACCTCATATCTGCAACGTAAACATCAACAGAGTCATCTGGGTCCAGATCTGCACTCAGATCCATACTGGTAACCACTGGGATGTATTATATTGGGCTCATATTTACTGCTGGCTTTTAATTAGTCTGCATAGTTCATTTCCACATCTGCTTTCCTATAAACAAACCACTAATTAGTTCAGTGAGTCAGTTAAAAACTGTACCATTGTGCCAGATAGTTGAAAGAGACACTGAAAATATTTGAAACACAGTCCATTTAATTTTAATTATTTTTTAAAAGGAAAGTTTGAAAAAAAATAATCTATTTCCTCTGAATTCCTCTGCTAATTTTGGGATAGATGTGAAGTTGTGACTGTGTCAAAGACTTGTGTGTCTCCTGAGCAAACCCTCTCTGGTTTTAAGCTTTCTGATACATTCTGCTGCTTAGGTTTATTCAAGTGGTAGCTCTGGAAGCACTGCTGGTACTTCTGAAGCCTGATTACTCACCTGAAAAAGTCAAGTTAATAACATAATTTTCTCAATACTCAGCCCTCCTGACCTGCAATAAAGCAATGCAGTTCTCTGAGCCAGATTATTGTACATGGTCTGTACAACTTATGGAGATAAGGCATTTCTTATAGGACAGAAAGGTGAGAACATCTCTCTCCCCACTCACCGTGGGAAATGAGCAGAGCTCCCTACTTCCTTCTCAGGGAAGGTGCTGTCTGCATCCTTGCACAAACATCTCCTGGATAAGCAATTCATTCAGGGCCTTTCAGTATCTAAATGAGGTCTGTAAGAAAGAAGACGACAGACTCATAACAGAGTCTGTTGTGATAGGGGAGATTTAGACTGAATATAAGGAAGAAATTTTTTACAGTAAGAATGGTGAGGCACTGGCACAGGTTGCCCAGAGATGTGGTGGAAGCCCATCTATGGAGACACTCAAGGTCAGACTGGAGGGGCTCTGAGCTCTGATGGAGCTGTAAGTGTCCCTTTTCATTGCAGGAAGTTGGAACAGATGGCCTTTAAGAGTCCCTTCCAACTCAATTCTACAAATCTATGATTCTTTGCATAGGAGAGCAGACATCTTGTGTAGTGGTGTTATTCTCTGACTGATCCCTAACCCAAGCTTCTGAAATCTCAGTGGGTTCAGGCATTAAGTGAAACACAGAAGATTGGGTCAGACCTGCATGGGGAAAGATACAACCTTAGTGTATGTGAATGCATTTAAACAAAAAATGAAAGACTTAGAGATCTCATTAGACTTTGAGGTTCCTCTTAAGTCTTGGTTTTACATAACTAAATCATTTATAGATTCTAATTGAGAGCCTCAGGACAATGCAACTATCCTTCCTGCTTAACCTTGTATCACTTGTAACAATAGAAGGTGAAATAATTAGGTCATTTTTTTAAACATGGGCTTTTGCTTCCCAAGCTGACTGCTCCTTCAGAGCCAAGAGCCTAGCTTTGGATGTCCCTGGATGCCTGCTCTTTGAGGTAGCACCTCATCATAGAATGGCTTAGGATGGAAGGGACCTTTCCAGCCCTCTTCTGTGGGCTGGCAGCCACCCACCAGATCAGGCTGCCCAGGGCCCCATCCAACCTGGCCTCATACATCTCCAGGGCATTCAAACACAACAAATTTCCTCTATCCTCCTTACATTAATATGAAGCTGCTAGCATGCCAGCAATTCAAATCTCTGCTCTCCACTGGTGAGACATTGGCTCAGATCAACTTCTAATTATTCCTCAATAGGAGACTGTGGCTGAGGACCAGCAACTTTACCTCACAAGGACTTTAATGGTCCAAATACACTCTCCTTACTCACATTAGGGGAATCACTGATGCAGTTTTGACCTCGCTTTGATGCAGCAATCTACTGATGTGAGGTGACGCTGCAGCAAAGCAACAAGGTTAGATCTCAGCAGTGATTAAAGCTGAGTTCCTGAAGGGATGTTTACATCCTGTGTTTGCAAGCATGCAGGGAGGTGACTGCAAACAGCACAAGGTGCTGCTCTGAGCGTGCTCTAGCTGCCTGCACACAAACCACAGGGGAAAGCAAGATGGTTTTAAACTCAGCTTTCCTTTGCCTTCCAGCTTCTCACCCTTCTGGGGGATAACCACAGCCTGTCCACTCGGCTAATCAGTTAATCAGTCAACCACAACATCCAGCTGTGTGGGATGCTGCGGTACTTTGCACGTGGTTCAGGTTCTGGGAGCACCCATCAGCCCTGTCTGAGGCTCCAGTTGAACTAGATGATCTTAGAAGCCTTTTCCGACCTTAACGATTCAATGATCCCCTGGGGGTGATGCCGAGCACCGGGACCTGTAAGGATGTATTGACACTACAAGCAGTAAGATATATGAATATATTATTTGAAAGGAAACAAACAACCGAGCTGAGGACGCTTTAAAAATGCTCCAGCCGCGGCGATACCCGGGTGGGAGGGAGGAGAAAAAAAATTTTTTTTTCTTTTCCTCCAGGCATCTGATTTACTCCGTGACTCTGATGCTTATCAACAACGCGTGAAGATTGCAATAAGGATCCTCCCTGGAAGGCGAGGAGGAGTGACTTCCAGGGGGTTGGGAGGAGGTGGAGTGCAGCTCTCGCCTATAAGGAGGTGCCCAGCGCCCGGTGCCGCTTCCAGCCGCAGCTCGCGAGGTGCATTGCCGCGGCGGCAGCCGGGCTGAGTGCTCGGCTCGGGCGCTGCCGCCGCTGTTCGGAACGGCTCCCTCGACCAGGGCCGCCGAGCAGCGTCTCTAGGCTGCCCCTGCACCCGGAGTGCCTGGATGCTGCATGGAGTAAATGAGAGGAGAAAAAAGGGAGATTCATAGAGACTGAGAAGCGCTCGGAGAGAGAGAGCGGGGGAGACAGGCGGACGTCTGCTGGCTTCCCTCCGCTGGGCTGAAGATGGATTCCCCAGCCCTCGGGGCTGTCGCTCTGCTGCTCGCCGGTTTTTGGCACCTGGGATTAGCCGCGACAAATTGTGAGTAGCGGGCGCGCGCGGAGTTCCCTGGTGTTGGGATGGGGATGGGTGGGGGTGTGTGAAAGGAGAGAAAATCCCCTGAAAGCTGAGGTTATTGCACCATAATCTCTAAGAAAGTTAGCCCGGCTCCGGTGTGCTAACCGAGCTCAGAAACGCAAAGTTGCGGCCGGATGGAAGGGCTGGCTGCTCGCCGCCGTCCTGCCGCTGTGGACGTGGGAGCGAAGGGGAACCACCAGAGCCTGCACTGCCGGCTTCTTTTCACAGCCGCTGCAGCCGCTGCCCTCCCTGCGCCGGCTGCGGGACGGGACCATGTGGCAATGAGAGCGGATCGCTCCTGTATCCTTGGTCGGAGCTGCTGGGTTTGGGCGCGTGCGGCCGCGCTTCAACGCGGGAAGCGGCGGCAGGGCAGCGCGGGTGCCGTCTGTTCTCGCTTGTCGTTCCTCTTCTCGCTCTTCGGCATTCTGGCTGGGAAACCGCAGGTCGCGCCTTTTCTCCTCCTTTTTTATCCTCTCGGAAGTTTCCCATGCGCTAAGGGCGGTGCCGCCGGGGTCCGCCCGGACGGGGCCGTCGGGGTGAGCGGAGCGGCGCGGGGCGGAGGCGCCGCCGGGGCGCGATAGCCGCCAGAGGGCGCTGTTGTTCCGCCGACGGTGCGGGGCTCTGCTCGGCAGCTGCGGGGTGCGGCCCCGCTCGTGCCCTGTGTGCTTCGAATGCAACTTCGGTACAGAGCAGGGCCAACTTCTCTATTCCGTCCGTTTTTCCTTCCTTTCTTTCTTTCTCTCCCCCCTTTCTTCTTCTCAGTCGATTAAATTATGGTTAATATGTTTTAATAACGTTCCCTCAAGCTAAATGGCAGGCGATTTAAGGCTGAGGCTTGCCGTTACTGATGCAGTCATAAAGTTAATTCCTAACACTTAAAAAGAAACTCTGCATTAATGAGTTTTAGTATTTCACGGGTGACAGCTTAATTTCCCAGTGCCAATAAACATTGAATACGCGCTCCTTCCTAAATATTTAGGAGTCAATCTTTTTAAAGCATAATGATCAATGGTTTTATTATACTGTATGGCTTTTACTTATTCATTGCTCCGTGAATTAGCACAGAATCGGCTGTAAGCGCTTTCCTAGGAGCTGAGTGAAGGAGCCCGTGAATCTGCAATAGCTGCAAGTTCTCCAGAAACCTCATTAGGTTTGGGTGTGCGGGTATCTGTATGCACGTGGGCCTCAGTAATTGCCAGAAATTCATCACCTTCTTAAATAAATAATCTCTGTGTGCCGCATCTCGGGAAAGCTGGAGATGAGTTCAGGAAACGTTGGCCCTTCCTCAGCTTTGGGCTAACAAATATCATAAATAGTTTGATAAGTACGGAGGAGTGCTTCAGGATATTTAAACATCTGCATTGGAATGTCATTCTCTTATGGTTTGTTAAGCTCCTGGACATGCTGTGCGTTTTCTAAAAGAGGAAATCTCCGAATTTCACAAATGGGAACCTTAGCACAGGCTGCTGTCAGGGATCATCTTAAGTGCTGTTTCTGTGCCAGCTCCACTTTGAGTGGTTTGGCCGAAGGAATCACATTCAGATGTTTGTTTGCTCGTTTATCAGTGAGCCTTTAACAGGCTCTTTTCTGACGAGTTCTGCAAACAAGAACAGAATGGGAGACAGATTATTGTAGTGGAAAAGGAATATGCTTCTGGGAGGCAGAATGCAAGTGGTTTAGTTTTTTTCTGGATATCTAACTCAGCATTAACTTAAGTAATTTTTCTCTTGCTTCTAAATTAGGAAACTCTAAAAAATGACAAAAAAAGAAAATCCTGATTAAGTAAAAACATTTCTTACCACTAATATATGTTTCTAATTTCTTCTTTGCAGAGTTTAGCAATTCTTTGTTTAATTACAAAGAAACAGCTCTGAAACACAACTACAGGCTAGGGGTCAGTAGACATCATTAGAGAAGATCAGAATTCCCAAATGCTAACAAAACCAAATAATTTCCTCCCAGTTTGCTTCTTGTGATTAATTTGTGGCATCAGGATTTCTCTCCAGGATACTAATTACTAGAAAATGGCTATGTATACACATACATAATATTGGAATGGGACATATACAATATCTGGTGAAACTGGAATTTCTACGTTCATCAGGTAGACAAGAAGCTTTTTTTGTTTCTTCTTTCTCCAAGTGAGGTGGAAATGGGCTGATGCTTCCTCCTATTGCCCTGAGTGGCAGTGCTGGTCTGTGTCTGCAGAAAAGAAATATGGATCATTCCTGGGTTACGGTCCTCAGTCTGGTATTTGTTTCCTTTTGTTATTTTACACATTCTATCCCTCTCCTTTATTTATCTTTCTTGACTGTTCTTTCCTACGTGGCAAGGAAGATGAAGCAGACTAAATCACCTCCTGGAGAACTGATACCTTCCAACTATCGCTGCTGAACTTATTCTCAGTAACAATGGCATTTCCATTCCTAACCCCAGCCCTCTCCTCCTCCCACAGAATCACAACCATTTGTTACCTGAACAAGAGGCTTTCAAACTTTTCAATTAAATCCAATCATGATTGTCAGGTGAAGATACAGTAATCCAGTGTGTGTTAGAATTCCAATTCCTATTGAATTTATTGAAATAGGTGGACAAAGAATGGTCCACTAACCTGCTGCAAATTTAAATCTGGCCTTAGAATAGACAGCCTTTTCAGTTAAGGGGCAGGCAGTATGTATCGGTCTGTCTATTTATCCTGAAATAGAAAAAATGTTCTTTTTGGATTTCCAGGAAAATATTTGATTTTTTTCTAAAGCAGCCTTTTTTTGGCGGTAAGTGTTAACTGATGATTTCAGTCTTCCTTTGCGGTGATCTGAATTGACAAGGGTTGTGTAGGAATCAGACAAGTGTAAGTGAAAAACTTAGAGTGGAAATTCTGACTAAATATTAGAGCCATCAAGATCAGGAGGTGTATTTTGGAGTTGTAATGGCATGGATGAGACCTGTTAGGTCAGCATTGATAAAGACAAGGGGTCTGTTAAACAGTAACCTTTATATACCTGTGGTCAGCAATGCTAAGTTTTGAAGAGATCTGCTGAAAAAGGGAGAACATTGATCTTCAGATTGTGGTCTGAGGCTTATTTTCTTGGAGGCTGAGTAAATGGAATCAGATGCGCATCTCCGGTTCTTCCTCTGCCTCTAGTACTTAAGTATTCTTCACAAGGGACAAATATTCAGATGTGCTTTCTTCCTCTTACCTTCACAAAGGAAGGAAAAAAACCTATCCAAATGTTAGCTTTTTCATGCCTTCCCATGCAACGATAGAAGGAATGAAATTTCCTGAGAGACAGGCTGTGAATGCCATTGCTGCCACAGCAAAGTCTGGTAAGGCAGTTGCTGATCATTGCCTCTCTTGCATGTTTGTCATTATCGATCATCCGATCAGTTTGGCTCAGCTAGCCCTTGTATGCTTTGGACATGCTTTCTGCCAACTGCAATCGTTTTTGCCGTTGCCAGCCCACAAGAATCTTTTCTTTTGCCAGTGGGAAATTGAATCGGTGTATCTTAAGCATGCATGGAGATAGATACTTACATGTATAATCAATGTGAGAATCTAAAATAAGTCCCTTGAGGTCAATTGAATTGATCCTAATTGGTGTGATCATGTCCTGTACTCTTTTGTGTCGTATTCATATTTGCCTAGCTGCATATAATCACTTTTAAATCCATAGTTTGTTTCCTTCTTCCTCTTTCCCTCCTCTATCGCTGCTGATGTTTTCAGCAAGTGGAGCCTAAATAACTGAATACTGAAACGAGTAAGAGTATGTATGCAGTGAGAGCATCACTTGGTTAAGCAGGAAGTAGCAGCAGACAATTTAGCATGCCTCCATAGTGTCAGGAAAAAGCAAAAACAAACAAACAGGAAAAAAAAAAAAAGTTTTTTGTTAAGCGTTGCTGAACTTGTATTATTGATAATTAATTTGTTTGTATTAATCTTGTCTCTGAATTTTCTAATTGCCCTGTCCATGTTCTTGTGGGCTGACAATACCATCTGTTCACTGGATCAGCACAACTGATGATGTTTTAAATAATGAAAACAATGCAATGTAAAACTGGGGGGGAGGGAGGAGAGGAAAGATTTGCCAAAGCAATGATTTATTGATTTACTTTAATATTATCCGCTCTGTTAATCAGTTAAAAAATTGGGAGTTCATCATGAAGTGATGCAACTGCACTTCTAAAAGTGATAAAGCAGTTCAGATTTTAGCTATTTGCTCAAAAAATAATGGAAAGTAACATAGTAAAAGAGAAAAGAAGAAGCCATTTCTAAATGTCATGATCTTACCTGATCTGTATACCAAGAGAGGTGAAAGTGTTTTTCTGGCAGAGGTTTTGCCTCTGTGTGATACTCTTTCTACATTTTAAAACCATGTGCTGAAACTCAGATAGTGTGGTCCATTTCCTGCAGAACTTTGTGCTTAGAGATAGTCAGAACATGATCTGAATAAAACAGCAGATGTTCTTCTAGGTAATGGTGGCTTTTATTTCACCCAGAGTCTATTTACCATAATGAATACGTCACCAGTGCTCAATCTCAAGACTCCTGGAGCCTGAACCTGCATGGTCACTAATAACCAAATGTACCAAATGTATGTGTGCTCCATGCAGTGAAAGAGAATGTGATGAGTTCATGGACATCTGCAAGAAGATTTTTCTTCCATGGTAGAAGTTGTTTGTGGAAAAGAGATGCATGTTTCACTTTTTTTTTTTTTTTTGAGGCTGTTTACCAGATAAGAGAGGACTTAGTTTCAGAAAGAGAGGTCAAGAAATGATTTGCATGGCTACAGTGATGGCTACAGTGCCTTAGTCACCTCTATCAGTGGCAGTGCATCTGCGTAGATTTTGTATTCATTCTTTGTTGGCACTAAATTAGGGGAGGAGTCAGGCTTATTTAGGTGTCTAGTGAATGGGGGTACAAATGTTCTTTTTAGGTGAACAAATGGATTTCCCTTTGGTTCAAGTCTTATTGAAACTGGCTCTCGGTAACTGAAGCTAGAGGAATTGTTTTGTTGTGATGGTTACCTAAGTAAATAACTCAAAGGATTATTCAACAGCATCATTGTGATTCGTGATCAGGATTTTGTTGGTGTGTTTGTACTGGGCCAGGGAAGTCCAGATTCTGGACAACAGAACTGATTCACCAATGAGGTGGATGCAGGTGCTGGAGACTTTCTGAGAAGAGTTTCTTTGGTTCCCTCCTGTCTTAGACAACTGCAGATACATTACCCCACTAATTAGTTTTATAATGTGCCAGCAGTATTTGTGTTGCACTGCACAGCTCCAAAACTGATATTATGGGATATTCTCAATACGGATTCTTAGCAACTTTTCCCTATTATTGGTACTATGTCTGAATTGCTTGTTTAATGCAATTCTTAACTTGAAAAGGCTTTTAGTGGCAAGTGTTAATGCACTCTTTTCCAAACCATTAATTGTGTGGATTCTTTATAATCTTTATGAAATAAAAAAAAAAAAACATCAAGATGCAGTGGGACACACTGGTCGCCTCTCGATCTGGTGCCCAGAAGTACCCAAAAATATTCAGTAACACATGTAGCAATGAAAACTGCTAACTACATGGTATCCTGGTGGGGGAGGCTTCCCTTTTGACATGATTGAGTCTGGCACAGAGTCTCAGAGCATGAAACAGAATTGTATGCACTACTAACTGTTGTGGCACAGTTGGAATTGCAATGGAAAGGAAATAAATACATTTTCATGTACAGTTCTATTATATGTATTGAGAAGGATTGAGTGTTGGCCCTTAGGAATTCTGGAGCATAAATTCTTCTTCCGAAGGTGCTCAGTGCACTGTGTTGCCAATATAGCAGTAAATAATAATAATAATTTTCAAATGGGTAAAATCCCCTATTTGTTCCCAACTGGGCTATAAGGAGTTGATGAATGCTATACTACCTGGATAAGAATTGGCAAGTTTCATTTCATTCTACTCTAAATGGTGAGGTATTGTTCCTTGATGACAGTAGTTCTTCAGTGATGACAGCTCATCAGCAGTCTAGGAACAGAGACAAATGCCATGTGATCTATGTCAACGATGACATAACTGTAGTCATTCTCATCTTAGTTCAGTGATGTCTCTATATGTTTGGACATAAATTGCCCCCATTTTTGCTGTAGGTGCTACAAGCCATTGCTCTCTGTTCTTCTTCTAGGTCAGAAAATCAATCCACTGAACATTAACAAAGCTGTTGTCTTTCTCTTCATGCAAATTTATCACTGTAGCAGCAGGGGAAAAGCATTTTGTTATTGGAGAATATTTGGCATGTCTGTAAAATTATGCATATGGAAAGTAGTTGGAGATGGAGACATTTCTTTGCAGAGGGAGAGGCGAGGTCACAAGGGATCTTCTCCCAGTTTCACCATTACATGTGGCAGCTTCCTAATGCACTAGAGGAGGTCTGAATTAATGGTCCAAGTGAGTCATCAGTGAACCTTTAGGAGTAACACATGCATTTATAGTAATCAGGATTGATTTATGAAAAGGACAAAAGGGACTAAATATGCTCTGAAAATGCATGTTGTAGCTTTTCCACCTCCACTCCAATGAATAATTCATCCTCTTTTAGTATCCATGAAAACAAAAACACTGTGCACAGAAGAACCCATTAGAAAAGTTAATCCCACAAATGGTTGAGCACAGAAAATCAGCTTTTGTTTTAAAAGGTAGATTTACTCAAATCTTCTCTAATTTGATTTGCCAGTGGGATGTAATTTAAATCAAACAAGTTAGCAGCATCTCTTGCTATATGAAGATCTAAATATTTAATAGATGATGAATGTCTGCCCCACACGATAACGAGCCAAGGAGCACTCCTTCTCTACAGTCCTAAAGCAAAGGGAATGCTAAAATCAACAGAAATAGCATGGTCCTCAGGAGCTAAGGTGCATCAAAAACTAAATGGAAGGGGAGAACAAGCCTAAAGCAACACCAAACAGTCAAATAACTGATAAAATATGAAACTGGACTTGTGCTTTTTTAGGTGGGCACTTGATCGCTAGACTGCCCTATACTTGGGGCAAGTGTTTGTGTGAGCATTAAACAGAGCAGCACAGAAAAGGATGGAGAGGCCTTATATAGTCCTTATTTGTCCTGAAGTACTCAGTTCAGTCTGTGTGGTTTTGTTTACTTATTTATTGTAAATTTTGTATCAAAATAACTTTCTTTTTAATTTTAGAGGAAGAACCTCCTTCAGCAACCCCTAGCAAGATTAAACAGTTATGACATTTTTCACAGAGACTGTTTGTTTGGAAAAGAAAATGAAAATTTGATGAATTTCAATCAGATGTAGCTTGCAGCATTCAAATATTTATAGATTATCAAATCCCCTTTTCCCAGCTCTGCTTCTTAAATGCAGAGCTCATCTTATATGTAATATTAATTCTCATTATTTTTGGACAGTTATTCAGTGAATTTGTGTTCAGACTCAGTTCATCTAGGATCTGGTCGAAACTCCTTGAAAATGAAAGGAATGACTCTTATTGAATTTCAGATCAACTTTCCCTCAGAAGGCAGATTTTCCAGTGTGTAAATCCTTGTTATTGTTCTCCTGTGAAGTTTATTTTTCTTAAAACCCGTCTGCCGATGTATGCAATACGAGGTGTTTGTACCTGCCAGCACAAAGAACTATTCATTTTCCTGATGGCTGCTGTTCTTTTGAGTACATCATCTAAAAGTGCTTTGCTCTGCTCTTTTGTCAGATTTTATGCCAACTTTGTATCCAACTCACTGACAACAGCATAAGTTAAAGTTGCACACCTTTTTGTATTCTTTATATATATATATATATATATATATATACACACATTACTAACAGCAGTTAGTAGAAATATAGATATTTATATAAATAATATTATGTTATTCTGTCATAATCATTTTTGTACGAGCATCACAGAAAATACTTTAAATATTCTGAAGAGCAAATAGTCTAAAAGGTATTCTTGGTTCCCTTTCTTCCAGGCAGGAGCCTGGTTGTCAGTGCTGTTGGATGGACAGATGAAAGCTTACTGCAGCCTGCAAACTGTATAGCTAGCTTTAATAGTGTTATGTATGTGGTGTTGCTTATCACAGTGCTCAGAAGTCTGCATAGATACATTTTAAAAGTTTCAATCTCACAGTTTTTACTGTCTCCTTGCTCTGAAGAAATGTATTAATGGTTATTTCCACCCAAGGTTTGTATTAGCCTCATCTTGAGCATGGGCTGAGCCTGTGCAGAACAAGGAGCTTCTGAGGCACTTTTCTGATTTTTTTTTTTCTTTTTTTTTTTTTTTTCTGGCCTGGTTTCCTAGTGGAGAACTACAGCATGACTTCTGTGCTTGAAGAAAGCCACCAAAAATTTGTTTAGCTTTGTCATTCAAGAGAGGAACATTGGCTTGGAAGCAGGTGTCATGGCCTGAAGGCTAATATTTTCAGTCACATTCCTGAGTTCCAGATGCCTCTAAAATAACTGTAACGTTAGGCATTTTAACCAATACATGAGATTTGTTTACAAATTATAAACGCTTGTCTTGAATTTTGCATTTGGTAGCTGGTGCTGCTCCCCAGGGCCTCCTTCAGAGAGGCTGTTCATGAGTCCAAGCAATCTATTTACTGCACCATTATGAGTTTGGATTACAATCTTCTTACACACCCACATCCTTCAGTGACAGTTTTCAAAAGTCTAGACTTTTTTAGACAACTAATGGAGATGTGCTTTTCATCTTTACTTTTGCTCAGAAGCTGCGGTTGGCTTTATTCGGCAAGGTCAACCAGTATGAAAGAGTGTTCTACTTTCTTAAGACCCCAGCAGAAATGATAAAAAAGGATCTTTTTACTACACTGTAAGTAATTTTCTACTTTAGAAGGAGATAGCAACCTCCATGACTCATTTCAAGACAAATGTATGCAATTTCACTTGCTTGACAGGCTTGATCCAAACCCCACCAGTTCTGTCATTGGGTCTGGACTTCAGTGACTTCTGTGAATTAAATAAGGAAGCCCTGATTTGACAGGCCTTTCTCTGATTACAAGCAGACAGTGAGTCAGAGCTATAATAGAACAGATTTTCCTCCTACCCTCTACAACCCCTAAGCCTAAGTACAATGTGATGTACAGTGCTTGTTTTCTCAACTTCATCTAATTAGCACAGGCACAAAGGTCACTATTCTAACACCTGACAGACTTTACAAGGCAACACCACAATTACAAGTGCAATTATCTGTTTTTCTACTGCAATGAAAAATGTAACATATGGAAATTAGCATTAACCCCCTAAATGTTAGGATAAAGGATGGATGTTAGAGGAAAGGCCTGGGTCTGCTGCTTGGTGGTTGTTGTTGTTGCTGTTGTTGTTTTTTTTTTTTTTAAGTTTCTCTGGGTATCTTTATGTGACATGTTTAATTGCTTTGAGCTTGAGCGTACCTGATTTGTCATCATAATTAAATATTCATCTCTTAGTGTATAAAGAGTACGCTATCAGTGATTAAAGAAAGAAACCCTTATGCCTTGACAGTGATGTAATACAGGCAATAATACTCTTGGTGTGCTGCTTTTAAAAGTACTTACAGTATCAACAAAAAGTCTTGAAACCATTGTAATCTGTGCTCTCTATGGAGACTTCCCCAGGGGTCTGTATGCAGCAGCTTTTAGGATCTCCGTGTAAACCTACAAAGTGTGAGAGCTGTGTGGTTTGGCTGTGAGTCAGGAATTTTATTTTTTTATTTTTTAGTACTGTTCCCTTCCAGTCATTTCTATGGCATGTGGGTAGAGCCACTGGTGCTAAACTAAAATTGTTTGGCAGGAATAGTGCATTTACGTTAAGTTAAAGAATAATAACCTGTTAAATATGACTATAAAGTAACATCCTGATGTAGCCAAAAGAAATGCACGATAGAAAGGTTATTCCCTTTTATTTCTTACATTAAGGGAAACTATAATCTTAGCTTAGACAGAATTTAGAGCAAATCTATAAAGTCATGTTCAAGCTAAGCTTTGTAAATTCCAAGACATGCACTTATTTCAGTATGCAGACAGGGAGGAAAAAGTTCACAGCTGGAAATGCCTGTTCTTCTCTTCCACAAGGTGCACATAAAATAATTGATTCAGACTCCTTCAAGATAGGAATGGGTTTTCTGTGCTTGGAAGTGTGAAACATGGGGTCTTCATCCTCACGGTAGGATTCCCTTGTGCCGGTGATGATAGAAGTAGTGTCTGCTCTAAAGACTACCTACAAACACATCTGCTGCTGCCTCTGCATATTCATACGTTACTGTTCAGTGTTGTCTTTGATGAGAGCTAGTGAGAACAGACAGACTGTTGGTTTGCAGTGCCTAGTGCACTAACTCACAAACCTCAGGGAATGGAGATTTTTCTGGAACAGCTCTTAACAGAAGGACAGTAAGCTCACTAATGTAGTTACTAAAGCAGCAATGTTTAGCTCTTAGACACCTATCAGCTCTGTAGAGTTGTAGAAATTCTTCAGAATAGTGATGATAGAAAAGCCCCACTCCTTCACCAATTCTTAACCTACTTTTGAGAGTAAGTATATGGAAGAAGGTGAGTACTATTCATGATATTCCAAAGCTGTGCGAATCAGTAAGATCTTTTGTTTAATTGAAGCTATTCCTGTAGGAAGCAGAGTACCAAGGAGAACATCTGTGACTATACTAGTATTTTTAAAGCCAAATGGAACAATAACATTTTTTTTTTACTTTGTGATAGCTTTGTTAGAGTGATTTTTTTTTTTTTCTTGTAATATTCTCATATATACTGGCAAAAAAAAATCTTATCCTTTTCCTTAGCGTAAGTATTATGAATAAACAGCGTGTAACACATAGCCTCACTTCATTCTCTGGAATGACCAGGAAGATCAAAGCAAAGACAAACAGTCATCAGTTATGCAAATGAACAAGGCTTAGAGCAAAGCTGCCTCTGTTAAGTCAGTAATTTGATGGGTTGTTTTTTTGATTAAGCTTCCCTGGAGGAAAGGAAAGATTTAATTAAAAAGAGATTCAAGAGGAATTCAGAATAGTAAGTCATGTCTATTTCATTGTTGCCAGAGCCTTGGAAAGTTGGTGGCTGCTGATGGAGCTGCTGAAGTGCTAAGAGGAAGGAGGGGGAAATAGGCCCACCTCCTTCATAAGTTTGGATCTCCCAGTCTGCACTACCTACTGTTTTCAGTCTTTTCTGCTCTTTCTGCAATATATACTTTATATACTTCATTCTTTTAATGGCTGCAACAATTTCGGTGGTAATAAATTGCACTGGTATTTTACAGGCAAGTAAAGTGGTTTTTTTTTCTTTTTCAAATGGATATCAGCTGCAATGGCAGAAGAGGTTGTTGATCAGTTCTGATGAAAGAAACAAAAAAGCAAGAGAGCACTCTTGGGTTCTAAGGATCCTTGGGGGAAGTTGTCTTCATTTTTCAAGTTGCATTAGGTTTCTGTTCTTGGTGCTCTCTTTATTTAATATTTAAATGTCTGCCATTCTAGCTTCAAAAAACTAGTGGCTACAAAATCTCATTAGGACTCTTGAAGTTAAGTTTTACATTATAAATGTGTTTCAGTTGAACCCAGTGAATATAATTCTTAGTGTATCATTTACAAATGTGATCGGGCATTTTGCAGTGGTACACAGGATGAACTGAAGAGTTCTCTGTACGCTCACTGAAACCAAATGTTCCAGTAAACAGTGTCAGAACTCAGAATGGTTCAACTGGAAGAAATAGTAATTAAATAGTGATAATAATTCCTACTAGTCTCTGAACATTAAAATTTATGTAGAGCTGATAAAAAGAAATTCTCTCTCTTCCCCTTCTTTTAGGAGAATTTGACTTTTTTTTTAATTTCCATCATCAAAATATTTGTTTATTAATCTTGAATTGAAATAAACAATGTTGAAGCCTGTCAATGGGATATTAAATCCTCAAAATATGCTGTTCCTGATTTCTGCTGACTGCTCAATTCATGATTTCCTCTTAGAAATATAAAACTTAATAGTGTATAGGTATACCCAGATTCTTTTTATAGATTTCTATGTGTAAAATTAACAGTACAAGATTAACATACACATCACTGTTATTACATGTAACTTCAGTTCTTTGTATGGAGCAGGACAATATTTTAGATACTGCTTTTACAGAAACCCATGTCTTTGCAATTATTGAAAAAAATTGTGGTGGAATCAAAGAGTTTCCCAATTAAATAATTCATTTCCATTTTTATATATATATTTTTTTTATTGCCTTCATTATATTCTTTTCTTTTGGCAAAAGAATCTTGTTCTCATCTTGAGTAGCTTCAATATTCTGTTTAATAAGACATTTACAGTTTTTTTTTAAGATGAATCATTAGGTTTTTGACTCTTGCATGCAGTCCTTTCAGAGTATTTCTCTAACTGTGACTTCCTAATATTTCTCGTTTAATGATGTCTAGTAAGCCCTTAATGCTCTGCAGTACCAAGTAAAAGATGTGATTAGCTAAGAGAATCTGCTTTGATTGAAGTTTCAGTTTTCCACCATGCAATTCATACTCAGGAAATTCTCTGTGGCATGAGGGGTGTATTGTTTGCATTGATTTGATTATGCTTTTATTGATTTAATTATGCCCCTTATTAAGAATACCAAAGAAATTGCCTAAGAAAGGACAGAGGGTTGCTGTTTATTTCGTCTTGCATCATAGCTTCATAGTTAACCTTATACCTTCTGAGCCATCTTCTCAGGAGCTTGCTGCTTTTTTTTTTTTTCTGGTACGAAGAAAATCAGATCCAGAAGAACCTTTATGTAGGATGTGGGCTGTGATTCATCTCTGCTTTCCCGGGTACCATATAGTGCATTCTTTTCTGTTTGACTTCAGTCCTACTCTTGTTCTGTTCAACCCTCTCATTCAGTGACTAATCTCAAAGTATCTCAAAGCCAAAAAAATCACATGGTGAACTTTTTTTTTTTCTCCATCATCTCTTTAATTCTCATCATTTTAGGTGCAGTCACACTGTCCTTTGTGTCCTTCAGGCTTACCACCGCACGCTCCCTGTAATTCAGCCTGAGAATGAGTCTTTTTACTTCTGTCCTGAAAAGTAAATTAGTTTTCAGCCCTCTCATGTTGTGCAGAGGGAGACAATCCTGCTCCCCTACTATTGGGTAAGATTAGTAGATAAGATGTGAAGTGATGGCTTATGATGAAGTCTATGTGAAGTAGAAAGAGGTGAATCTGAGAGTCTTCTGATATAATAATGAAAAGTACCAGCAATGTTCTTGATTTAAAGGAAACTGCCTTCCAAACAAACAGTTACAGTCCCTATTAGAAGAAAAAGATACGTGTAAATTTATCTGAAAATGCAGATCAGGTTTGCTTATCTTCAGGCTAAATAAGCAGCTCGTACAGAGGCATCAGAATCTACTTTACTTATTTGCTTAAGTCTAGCACCCAACTACTGTAACTATCGCTTATCTGGCTCTGGAAAACCCTTTCCTCCAAGACGTGAGGTCCAGAATCTTGTAAAAATGGGTGATGCCCATTTCCTTTGAATGCATTTATATTTGCTTATGGGTTGTATGTGTACGTGTCTATGTAGATAAGTATCTACACTTTTGTATATAAGTACAATTTTTTATATATATATATATAGTACATATATATATGTACTAACAAACATATATATTGTTATACATATTTTACGTGATAGCTTTCAGATGTTCATATTCCAAAAAGAAAAAGTAAGTCTCTTCTGCTTCTTTTGAAGCACAGCCTGGGCCCTACTCTGAGATATGTCACGTATAGCATCTCACCTGAAGGAAAAAAAAAAACAAAACAAAACACAGATTCTGGGTTTTAAATTCATGGAATTAGCATGTTTTAAAAGATCTTGCTGTTAAATCTAAGACATAAGTAAGCTCCCTGCTGGCTATTCCTGTTTGTGACAAATATATGGTTGTTTTATGTGGTAAAAAGAATTTTAAATCCTGCATCTAACATGCTGGCTGGACAGCAACATGATTAAGAAGGAGAGATTTCTTGTGTGGGCTTGAACAAATTACCAAGTTGCTCTGTGCCCCAGTTCTGCTGGAGCTTCCTACATGCTTTTTGGAAGCACAGAGAGTGGCTTTAATCACCTTTTTCTCCCTAAAAAAATGCTGACTCGGCCATGGAAGATTTGTCGGGGGATGTTGTAACATGGAAGTTATTTGCATTATTGAACTACTAGTATTTTCTTTTTTTCCTATGCTATTTGAATTAAAATCTATAATGTAAATTATTTTTATTATTACAATTTATGTTCTGTTTGAGAGTAAAGTGGGAAGAGAATAGGCTGATAACATATTCAAGATTAAATTTTTACAAGAAAGGATGACATTACTTTCTGGATCTCCTTAGAAGTATCTTTTGTAAGATAAGCTTAATTTTTTTTGTTTTGGTTTGTTTTAAAGGAAAACTTGGTGCAACGTGAAATATATAGCAAAATAACATTAGCAGAATTGTGGTTTACTTATTAATGCAGCATGATTATAAATAGGCAGTTGCCCATAACATAATTAAGGTTTATTGTTACGGAAAATTAATGGATAGAAATATTTTAACTCTCATGTTCAAAAATTCACATAATTTTTCCTGTCTGCCTGATGGGAAAGTAGTTGCTATACCAGAATAGTGAAAATAGAATATGAGACTGGTAGACTAGCCTAAATATTCATAAGGACATACGTGTGTACACCAACACATTGACACACTGTGCTTCAAAGATCAAGTGAGAGTCTCAAACCAATACTTCAGAGGCACTGTGCCAGGACTTCCATGTACTATACCTGCATACGTATTGGTTGTAAATATCCTACAGCTTACTTTGCTTGTTCTTGTTGGCAAACACAGGGCTTAAGTGAAATGATCCACAACTACCCTGGGGTCTCTCTCATGCTTGCTTTCCTGACTTTATACAGTATCTTATTTTTCATCCCTAATCTCATTACCTTGCAATCTCTACAGGGAGCTGCACAAGACTCCTATCTGCCAATAAGACAAATCCACTTGTGTTATTTTGATTTCAATTGCAGTGCCTTCTCTATTGGTGTGTGTGTGTGTGGTGCACGTGTGTCATCAAGACAAATACCACCAGGATGAGCTGGAGAATATTTCTCAGATGGTATCAGTGAAGTTGCTGCTATAAATCTTTCCTTTCCTGAGCTCTTCTTTGAAACATGCTTTTTTAGAGTATTTCTAATAGGATTTTGCCTCCTCTCATTTCCAGTCCTGTATCATTTGCCTTGGCAGACTGACCATGCCAAAGATGACTCAAAGTGAGACATTTGGCCAGTAATGTCTTTTCTTTTTTGCATTTCTGGCAAGTAGAAAACAGCATGGTGGCAGGATTTCCAAAACTCTTTTTTTTTTTTTTTTTTTTTTTTCTCTTAAGTAAGCCGGCCAAACAGGCATCGCATCTCATCTCAATTGCTTGCAATCTGAGATATGGAAGGTAACTGGTATGAAATGAGGAATATTTTTCTCCGTGTACTGTTTAGCTCTGTCTTCAGTATTTAAGTATGAAACTCAAGCTAAGACTCTGGAATCTCTTGAGAAACAGCAAAAAGAGAGATCAGCTAGTGTAAGCGTGAAGTGTGTGGAGCTGTATGTCTAGAAGATGTTTTTCTGGAGATAGGTACAGTTTCAGAATCTGTAGCAGGAAATAAACTTGTCCACAGTGTGAACAGCAGTATACATCTCATTAAAAATAAAATGAAGCTTTTGTCTAAATGTTATTTAAAAACAAGATGTAAATTTTGATGCCCCCTTGCTGAGAACTATCTCAAGCAGAGCTAAATGAAGATGAGAAGGAAAGGGAGGTGGTTTTAAATCCCCTTTATCCTTTCATTGGGACACAGGCTTTGAAAGCCATTAAAGGGCAAAGATATGCAGAGAAAAATCTGCAGAGAAATACTTCTGTAATGCACAGAATTCCACTGGAGAGATGAACTAAGAGTGTTTCAGAGTATTTTTACACGGGAAGGTTCAGTAGTTGGAATGACAAGTTGTTACCGATAAATGAGTTTGATTGTTAATAAATTTAGGCTTTTCATTTAGCTCTATTTTTAGTTCAAAGAGCCAAAATCTTAGGCTTCCTCTTTTCCCTCTCTATTTTTCTTGCTTTATTTCATTTTGCTTTATTTCTTATCTTTGCAATTCTCTCAGAGCTGTAGTAGTTTAAAAAGAGAATAAGTCTCTCCATTTGGAGAGAGGGAAACAGAATTAGGAAGGAATTACTTGCTTTCCACTTCAAAACCAGTTTCCATTTTTTAATATAAAAATGAAAATTTGAATGCAAATGGAAATATACCAAACAAGAACTTGGGAAAGGAGGCATTTTTTTCCTTCTCCTTGTTTATTCTTTATTTGATTGTTTCTGAAATGCATATTCTCTGCCAGGTAGCCTACTAACAGCCACAGACTCGAACGTTTTTATCAGACAGTGGATTCAGTCTTGTATCAGCAAAGTGACTGGAGATTTATCAGCATCATTTTAGCATGCTGGCCTGATCAAGTGATGCTATAGATTTCTGTTTCTACTTGGCATTATCCTTCATGCCTTGCAATTTGTGCTATTCATGTAAATCGGTCCCAACAATGGTATTCAAAGCCAAATTTAAACATGTCACTAAGCTATGGGAACAGAGAACATAAGCTACAATGAAATCCAGGAAGTATTGGATCATGTGATCACCTTCAGCTTAGAAATACCTAATGAATGGTAAATGCAGTTCAGTTCAGCTAAATGTTGAATAATGAGCTCGGAAACAATGATAAAAGAAAGCTGATCTGATGAAGGGCTGGCAGCACAGTAAGTGAGGAAGAAATGAAAGGGAATTATAAGAGACACGTCTCCTACAACTTTGGAGCAATGATTGAGTTTTGCTGCAGCTTATAGTATTTGCTGCAATAGCTTAGGAAAAAGAAATGTGCAGCCAGAGGAAAGCAAACCACAGGATACAAGATGTCTACTTGTGCTTCTGCAGTGGTGAACTGAGAAAACTTTCAGTTGTAGACAGAAAATATATCTTACATGTGCAATATAGGTTACTTACATATTTTACCTCACAAGTTTATCTCAATCAACAGAGAGAAGGGGAGCTGTCAGTCAGCTTAATGAACAGTCATAACATCTTCCTTTGGAGGGAGAAGAGAATCATCAACTGGTGGCTGAGTGGGTCTCCAGGTAGCTCATAACCCTCCAATTAGTATTGCCTGCATGCATCATTTGGCATGGAAGGGAGTGGGTCACCATACAGTTCTCTCAGCCCAGGTTGGGTACAACTCAACTTATCCCCTTTCTCCTAAGTGCTTTGGGCACTGCCTGTGTGTTCCTTTTTTGGCACCTGGCTCGCTCCCACTAGTGATTTTACTTTTTTTTTTTTTTTTTTTTTTTTCCTAAATCATCCAGAGCCTGTTAATCTCTTCCTAGCACTGAAAATCAGGCATCTATCCATGCATAAATGGTTCTGGGTCCAGGAGTTGAAGTACAGCTCTCCTTTCCAGCATACAAGAAGCCTCCAACATGATAGGGATTGGTCTTACGCTTATCATATACCAGGCTGGAAAAGCTGAGGGAAATGGGTAAAGAGCTTCTAAGCCTAATATCAAGGGGGGGAAAAAAAAAATTTTGGGTAGTATTCATATTGAGATGGTTTAACTAATGCACCTGCCACAGCCTCATTTTTATAGCCTGTATATTCTACAATACTCTGTTCTCTGAATATGGATTTTGTTTTCCTCATTCCTTCCCTTCTATTCCTTTTTCCATACACTAGGGAAACAACATAACTTTTGGGGCGATGGAACATTTCAGTGTCATTTGGGTTGAGCTGTGGTACTCAGTTTTACAAAATACTTCAAATAGGAGGTGTTTCTTTTTTCTAAGATTTTTTATTTCCTAAGCAGTATTTAATTAGAATTAATATTTCTGTGAAATACTAATTACAAAACAGATTTTGCAATGGAAACATTTTCACAGGTAAATAAATTTTTGCTTACTCTTAGATATTTTCAGCACAGCTTTCTTCAATGAAGCTTTTTTTTTTTAGACTGAGTCTTCTTAATTGTTGTAAAAGTCTGATGTACAAATACAACTCTGCTCTGCTGAACACTGCTAGTGCAGATCAACTCAGCAGATGGAAAACAGAGGCACATCAACACTTGACTTTTTTTTTTCCAGGTGTCTGCAGAGTAGACCTCCTTGCAGGATCAGACCAAGTGTGCTGATGCTCAGAGATTCAATCTCAAGGATACAGCAGTGTAGGAGGAAGAAGGTTGGGAATTAGAGGCAATGTGAGTTGAGGAAGCAGTCTAAATTGTAGTTTGAAGTGGTGGTAGGGAGAGTGAAGCCAAATAAAGGATCGTACGTGGGGAGAAAGGAATAAAAACAGCACAACATGATATTTAATCTTTTTTTACGTTTCTCCCTTTCCCTACCTCTGATCCTGTGACGTCTCTCTGAGAGATTTCTTCATTTAAAAACCTATTTGCTGTGCTGTGCAATTAATGTTCCTTTAACACTCACTTTCTCTGAGAATCATGGACATCTCCATTGAGCCTGTCAAAGGCTTCAGGTACCTTAAGTGAAGCAAGCTCTTTGTAAGGGTTAAACAGACACCAAGAGAGTAGCACTCAGTTGTCAACCCCAATGTGCTCTGTGAGCAATTCTTTAGAAGCCTTAAATTGGGAGGAAACAGCTCTATATTACTGGATCTTTCCTTTTTCCAATGCAGTCTCTTGCTTATCTTGTAAGCGTGTGAACTGCAAGCAAGAAGACTGTCCAGCTAAAATATCATTTACTCTGCATGCTGCTGAATGAATAATTTATTGAGCAAACTGAGTACAGCATATCTAAGCACTTGATCAACTACACTTAACTTTTTGTGTGAGTGACAGGGAAAGCCAAATGAACTTTATACTATCACAAAAGTTGATGAAATAACTTAAAAGTAGCAAAATTATTAGACCTTCTTCCTCTAAATAGTCTCTCGTGTGAGCCAGGATGCAGAGAAAATTACTACATTCAATCAATCTTCCAGTAACTTCATTTCAAACCTTTATACATATATATAATTTTGTCTTAGTTAAATATAACGCTGCTTTCTGGGTATGGAATTGCAGGTACTTATTGAATAAATTTAAAGAACATGTTTTGTAGGAGCTTCTGACATCCTGATGTGTTACATTTATCAGTGCAGGAATAGTGTTTGTGTCAGTGATGCTGTGTATTCTAAAATGCATGGTGCATAAAAATTATTGATCCTTTCTAGAAGCCCAAATTATTTTTACCTTAGCCTCAGGCTCTATTAGCAATGTGGAAAATTGAAAAGGGCTCTCAAGAAAAAACTAGCATGAGATTGAAACTGCAACCAAAGACCTGTCAAGTAGAGAGATACTTATGAATTATAATGAGCGTGATCTAAAGATGACATTATCCTTTAGGAGCCTGGTTAAATCTTTCCTCCTGTTGTATGACTCATGAAGTCTCTTGGAACAAACAAACCCAACCAATTTAAGAAATGCATTTAGAAGTGATGTACAACGAATACAGAAGGGCTTATGGTATAACGGGCAGTAGGAATAGGGCTGGAAGGGTGCTATAGGAAAGTCTCAAATTATAAAATTGGCACAGGGATCCAAGCTGGCTTCAGCAGAAATTCTGTCTTACAGCTGCAGAAATAGATGCATATTGCAGGACTCTCACTTCCCCGTTTATTGATATCCATGCAGACATTTAACTTTGGAAGGAGGGACTAACTGTTTCAGTTGCCTGGCCTTGGCTGTGTACTGAAGTTGCATGTGGTCTGAGGTGAAAGGAAACTTGTCTTTTTCTGAGCGTTTCTCAAATACCTTTCACAGGGTGACACATTAACAGCTATGTTGGCACTCACTAGTAATAATATGAGGAAAAAATATTATTCCTGTGAAATATGACTGGATTTCTGGGCCACATTTTGTTCACTAGCCACTGCCTTCACGAACTGGCTATAAGCACCTCTCAACAGTATTTCATATTGAGGAAATCTTATTTGTAATACTTTATATGGCCTTTTTTTTTTTTTTTTTTGGTGATTCAACTCATAAATATAGCTTTTTATTTCAAACTTCCCTTCCCCCCCCCCCCCCCCCCCCCAAAAAAGCACAAATTTTTGCAGAAGGTTTAGAAAGCACATCTTCACTTACCTTAAGGAATGCACTCAAATTGACCAAACATATAGACTTTTTACGAAATCGCTGCTATGTTGACAGAGTGGAAGACAAGTGCAGTGAAAGCACGTTCCAAAACTTTTTTTTTTTTTCAGAAGAAGGATTCTATCAAACTTCCACTACATACTTTGGTTCTACTAATACTGCTTTCTTGGATGTCTTCCAGGTTATATTTGTTTAGGTTTGTTGCCAAAGGAAACTGTTTGGTTTTACTGTTGTCAGCACTGTGGAGACCGTGTGAATGTGGAAAGACTCATGGGATTTTTCTCTGTTTTCATGCATTTGAGAATACATAAATCAGAAAATTGCTGGCAATGAATTATGCAACGCAGGAGATGCTTGGCCCTTTCCAGTTTCTATTCCAAAATCAATATGTGAACAACCAGTTAGAAAAATCTTAACTTGCAAGGTATCATGCAACCCACTGAAAGAAAGTAAATGCAGAAAAAAAGAGAGTTTTTTTTTATCACTGCTTCTCTGGATACATCTCAAGTGCTAGTCCAGTCTTTTAGTAGAAAGAGGTTAGTACCTCCTGGAGTTATTTCCTCACACCATACAAATAAGCACTTCTTTCAGGAGTAATGTATGAACTCATGATGCACCTATGTTTAGACAGCTGTAAACTAAATTAATTGTAACACAATTGATAAAAGCTTGCCTAGAGAGATGATATTACCAATTAAACTGTGATGCATTAGACATACTGAAAATCAGTTTTATTTTCCACTGTTACATAACCCAGTCAAAATTTCCTGTGGTGACTGAGCTGAGATTAGAGATAGCTGAGATTTCTCCATTGATTTTGCTTTTACACAGCAAAGGGATGGAGTCTAGCCCCATGCGTTTGCCTGGAGGGGAGACCAGGGAGAAATTTAATTGCCTTGTTTAGCTATTTATCGCTTATCTGCCAGATGGGGATGGTGGTTATGCCAGGGAGGAACCTAGCTCTCTGGCAGGGCTGCTGTCAGCTGCTCTGCCCTTCAGGACACAGAACCTCGTGTCTGTCTCCATATTTATGTGTATAGTGGCAAGTAATGGTGCTCCCTGTGTGAACACTTCTACTTTTTATTGTGAAAATAAATATTTGGGTATGAATTTCAGAATCAGAAACCAGTAGGCATAATGATACACATTGCTTCCTTTTGTTCTGAGGTCTTCAAGAAAAGATCTTGTGTTTGCATCTGTCTAGTTAGATGTTAGACTAACAGTACCCACTCTGATGAGTTACAATACTGAAGACGTGGTAGAGAACTGCTGCTTATCTCTTTGTCAATACTTAGGCAGATACCTTGTTTAAGGAGTATTTCTAGATGGCTAAGATCATATAAATTCAACTAGTTTTCTTTCAATTATTATAGTTATTTCAAAGTTGAATGCAAGCTTCCCACAGACTTGCTATATGTGAGATAAAACCTTTCATTTTGTGAAGCTAAGAAAGTGTTCTGTAATACTGCCTGCACTGAGCAAAGTGCTTTGCCCTACACATCACACTTCATCTCCTGGTGAGGAGTAAGTTCCATTGCTCTAAAACAGTCTCTTTTTCAGAGGGCAATGGGAAACCAATCTCATTTAGAAAGCTCAGTAAAGAATCTTTTTTAGACATTAAATTCTATGTTAGGATGTAATCTCAAGTTTGGGGAAAAATGAGGTCTTCTTGTCAGGTTGCATCTTATCATTTGGGAAGCCTTTATCAGGGTAAATGGATAGCATTGTAATTACATTTCCAAAACCTTTACCCTAACAGAAAATTATTTTTCACTGATTAAAATGTGGTTCTCCTGATACTGACTTGGTGCTTGGAACTAATTTTGAACAGCTGCCAATAGTTGTATCATTTCATTTTTCATTTTCTGGCCACTTTAAATCATGTTCATTTGTTAAGACTTTTTCAATTCCTGATATGCTGTCTAAAAACAATGAACTTGTAAATCTTGGATGGATTTCAGCTATTAGTCATATGAATGATTTTGTCATGATCTGTAAAGTGTAGCTTGACATCAGTGTTGAAGGCTACCTCGCTGCAATTTGAATTGTGTTGGAACAGCTTTGCCAAGGCTGTATATGGAGATTTTGACCTTGCATGGATGTCAAAGCCTCATGGGTGAGAGTCTTTGCACAAGTCTATTGTAATCCTCCTTTGAATTCCTGCATGCTTCATCCTGCTGTTGCGTCTTTTCTATAGTCAGAACTGAACTTCTGAAGATGGACCCTGCCCTTGTCTATAGAGACAAACACAGAGAGTTAGAAATACAAATGAAAGGCTAGGGTCACAGGGGTCTAGCCTAGGTGATGGCTGTCATGCTGCTTGCTGATAATTTCCTGTGGAAAAGTTAGTGCATCACAAACATCAGTGTCAGCTGTTCCCCTAGGGACACCATTGACAGCTCATCTCTGCCAAGGTGAAGCTTGCTCTTTCTTGCTGAAGAAATTATTTCAAGGTAAAAGCTTTCTTTTAAGCAGCTTTGCCTGTAATAGGTGCTGAACATACACATACTGAGGAATGTTGGAGTAGTGTATTGTGCCAGAATATATGCTTTTATTTTTTTCAGATACATTCCCAATGTCTTTACCTCTACTCAAGGAGGAGCAGGCTGATGATGTTCAGTTGTTCCTAAACCCACCTGGTAGATGAGCAGGCATGTTCTTCTCTTTTTCCATGCCATCCTATAAAATAAAAGTATTTACTCATTGGTTGTGATGAATTCTTTGAGGCTATTTTGTGCCCTGCTACTACAGCGTGTTCAAATAGTTAGGAAACGACTGTTAATCTACAAGCATTGTTAATGATCTTCTAGTTGAAGGAAGTTTGGAGAATGCTGGAATAGATGTTATTATGAGCTATGCACAGGAATTCCCCAGACAAAGCTAGCTGGATTTTATCATTCCTTTTAGTGTCCAAAAACAGTTGTTCTTCCACATAGTAGTGACAAAACAGTTTATGCTTTTTCATATTTTGGCAAGTTTTATGCAAGTCATAACTGGAACCTCATGTGACTGCTATTTGCAATCACCTACTGTTACATCAGCATTCAATTATGTTCTGTGGATCTGGTAACGCATCATTGGATGAGGGTAAAACATGCAGAAGAGCAAAAAGGCTGACAAAATCCGTATTCTTTCAGACAGTTCTGAAGGATTAAGATAACTTGAAGGAAAATTTGAAAAAGTTGATTTTTTTTTTTTTTAAGAAACTTCTGAACCTCATTTAAGTATACATTTGTAACATCTTCATATCTAATTAGTGATGTTCTTGCTGTTACAGTGTGCAACATTTTCTATAGACCTGAGATTTTTACAAATTGCTTTTTAAGTACAGCTGTTGTTAGATTCAGTTTTGCAGATAAAAATACAGAGAGAATATTAGGGAAAAGTTAAAGTACTGTTACAATTTAAAATAAGTTTTAGTTCAGAGTTTGGGCTTTAGGTGGGAGATAAAGGCATTGTGTGAGTTCTGAATTCTGTGACAGCCAGTGAAGTGCATGGAGAGGAAACACTGTGTAAGAGATTTCAGAGGTCACACCGTAAAAGAGATTCCTACTTCAAGGTTACGTCAGTACCTGATTTTTCAAATGGCTTACTTTAAATGTCAAGAAAACAAACTTTTTTTTCATTCTACTCCTGATGTCCCCTGTTGAATAGTTTGTCAAAAATTAAATCAGACATATAAAATACTGTAGATTTCTAGTAAGAATTGAGGGTTCTGACTCCAATTAAAATCCATATGTGAGCAAGAGTTTTTCCTAAATATAAAAAACAGTATGTTCCTAGCACTGCTCTTAGTCTTTGCTTTTTGGCTATATGAGGAAATTTATCTTTAAAAATAAATAACTAAAATGACAAGAAGATACTGTGTAGTTTTCACTTAATGAGATGAAAAATCTTTGCTTCAGTAATCTTAAAACAGGGAGGGGAAAAAAGGACACAGATGATAACAGATGCCATGCTTTGATATAGCTGCTCTTGAAACATTTTTCTCCCCAATTTCTCAATATCCTGCATTTCAAATCATAATGGGATGAAGGAGGGAAAATTTTCATGTTGAATTTTTGCTAATTTGTAAAGGCCAAAGCCTAACTAATGTACATTTCTCAGTACAGTGCCTCAGCAAGTTCATGTGGCTGTTCATTCGAAAGACTCATTAGGGACCTAATCCATCTCTCATGCTGCTGTTGTAATGAAAGTAAGAGTTACAAGGACAATGAGATTTTCTTAATTTAGGGAAAAGAGGTGCAGTGCTATTAAAGCTCTCACCATCCTAATTAAGTTGTGGAAAAAATATGAGTAGAATCTTCATGGCATTTACACTAATTGCACTTAGACTGTGGCTAGTAATGATGGCTTCATTAATGCAACAGTAGTTTTGGAACAATATACAGAAAGTTTCCATTAGATGATATGCTACTGCATTCTCTGTATCTATTTATTAGCTGGTTAGCCATAGAAAGAATTCTGTAATGATAGTACATAGACAAAGGTTGACTTTAGGCAAGTTCACTGTTTTTAAACAGAGCAGAACCTGAGTTTATTTTTTTACTTTTTGTTTTTGTTTGTAGGGGTTGGGGCTGGGGGAGAGGGAGTGAAATTTCCAAAGAAATGAAGAGGAGTATAGGAGTCTTCAGCACAATGAAGCTCATGGTTATAACTCAGAATCTGATAGTTTATTTTCTTCTTCTAAAATTGGTAGCAGCAAATTTCACAAAAATTTAGAAGTCCTGCTTAGAGGTGTCAGGTTTTGCTTCATTGTCCATACTTCTGGGCTTTGTATGTCTGGCAGTAAGGGCTTTTCAAGAATACATTTGAGTTCCTTTGGAAAAATGGCAGTGATTTATAAAAGGAGTTTTAAAATGTTGAATACGTATTTCATACATTACAGGTGGGTGTGAGCTGCCTTGTCATGGAGGTGGGAAGCATACTTAGTCTTTATTGCCCATTTGACATATTCATATTACCACACAGATACTAACTAATAATTTCCATAGCTCTAAGGTGAATTAATAAATGTTGTTAATCCCTTTTTTGTACAGGAGGAAATGGATGAATTGCCTTGACCCTTGCAGAAAAAGGGTAGAGCTGTGGACAGAATCTCAGTTATTACTTGCATATAACCTCATACCATTTCATTTCATCCTTACTATCTAATGCACCAAATAGACATTCACAGTGTAAACAGCTGTATCTGCTGGAAATACCAGCCCCTTTACTTTAAAATTTTTTATGCCCTTGGCCACTATCTTTGTGACAGCTTCACTTCAGTGAGTTCACCTGCCTGGTCCCACCAAGCTGCTCTGAGCAGGACCAATTGATGTGGCCTTAAGCTGACCTCAAAGGAAGAGCAAGGGGCTCTTTGCCTGCTAAGGGAGAGGGAACATTGTGATGGCAAGTGGTGACAAGTTGTGGAGACAAATGCCATCTAGAGCCAGTTAGGCCTAGGAGAGATAATGTAATTCTCATTTAACAAGTTCTTAAAAACTTCGTATCACCTGTGATTAACAAACTATTAACAGATACTGTTGCAACACTCAGTCTACTAAGTGTAAAGAGTGTCAGTGCACACAGCATCTGTTTTAGTTTTTCTTTCGAGTTTTGTAGTGACACAACCTCCCTGATTGCTTCAGTAGTATCATGTTTGGTTGTGTTAATGTGAGTTAGCAATACTAGAAGGAACAGATAGTATCTTCTTAAGGCAGATTCATGACTGTAAAGATGAGTTTTGGGAAGTCATAGAAATTTAATTCTGTTCTACTTATGTCTATCTTAAATTAAGAGGCAGTTCTCTAAGTTAGAAAGCTGTGATCACATTTACTAAGTTTAACCTGAAAGTTTTGCAAATGAGATGACATTCACTTTGAAGATAGTGAAAGCCAGCCACATCTGACACCATTAAAAAATCTGGAGTAGTTTTCAAGATAGACCACATATATAGCAATTTCATTGAGAAAAATACTCTGTAAACACTGATGTACTACTTATTCAGAAAACAGTGGAATAGGATCTATTATGCTAGCCCCTAAAGAAGTCCTTCCTTAAATTGGTTATATGTTTACTGATATGGAGGGCTTCTGAAAGCCTTTCCCGTCTTTTTGTGGGTTTTACTTTTATGGTACCAGAAAAGATAAGGAGAGAGATCAACCTATGCCAAATATCTCTTCTCTGTTCTTCAGGTCTTTATATGCCTAGTTTCTTCTCAGTCATTCTGATGTTATGGAGTGTGTGTTAGAAGCAGCTTATGCTATGTCTGGAACTAACAAAACTGCTCACTGAAGAAAATCTATGCAAGATGACCCAAATACTTCTCTCATGCTGCTCTAACTGTAAATAGACAAGTGCATTAGAGGGCTTTTGGATTTTGTTGTTTTAGGATTTCTGCTCTAGACATAGAACTGCAAGCCCCCTTTGACAGAGCACAGAAGTATTTCTTTCTGCTGCTCTTCTTTCCCTTAACTTTTTTCTTAGCTTCTTCTTGGTACTCCTACTGCTCATATAATGAGATAAATTTATCAGAAGGGAAAAAGTGGATCTTGCAATTACTATCAGTAAGTTAATAAAACAGAAAATGGAGGAAATATCTAAATTGATATATATTTCTTATATATTTATTCATATATATAATATGTAATGATCTCAGAAAATTATCTATTAGATTTTTGTGTTTTGAGACAAGAGAAAACTCTTGGTTAGCTGCAAATTCTTGCAGTCTAATTTAGGTTCAGATCATGCAAGAGGTTCTGCTTTGGGGTGTCTGAAGGCACTGACATTTGAGCAATCCAAGATTCTCTTTCCAAGCTGTCCTGAGTTTTGACCTGTAATTCCTCACATACTGGAAGCTCATAATTAGTACATCCTATACATAATTTTAGTTTCAAAGGTAAGACATGTTTTGATGAAATTGTCAGTCCTCAATTCCAGGGTTCTTCCTCTATAGTTTTGCATGGAATCAAAAAATACAATACTTCTTGCTTTCCTTAGGAATTTGTATGTTATTGTGATGGGCCATGTATGCGTAACACTGAGAAAAGGCTGAGAACAAGTATCTCTAGTTGGAGAGATTTCTCTCTTCCCTAATCTCATTTCCTCTTCCCCAAATGCAGTTATTCAAGCTGCATGGAAGGGATTAAATTTATCCTTTTGATGTTTTCATGTCCTACAGCAACATAATTAAGATGGTATTGCTATATTCATGGTTTAGTGGAAAATCCACCATGATCTTGAACAGTTTGTTATGTGTGGGTAGATTTTGTTCAGGGAATTTAAATTGGATCCATTTCACATAACCGCATATGGCAAATAATTCAATGTAAAAATAAACATCTTGTCCACGTAAATACCATTCATTTCAATTGACTTATTTTTATGTTTCTTTAGAGCAATTACTGTCTGTCAAGTTGTTTTATATATTTTCCTGCTGCCTTAAAAACAAAACAAAACAAAAAAACACCAGTTATTTCTTAGCTTTGATTTCCATTAGACTTTTAGTAAGGAAGAATCTCTCTACATTGTATATATAGATAACGACTAGTAATTCAATGAATATGCAGACTATAATTCAGATTTATCAATAAACTTAGATTAATTAGTGCAGAGCTCATTTGAAAAGCAGAAAGTGTAAAGTGTTGAAGTTTACTGGTTGAGCAGCATGGTTACCACAGGTGGCTGCTCGCACCTGGCGCAGCCTGCAGGACCCTGAATGGTGTCACCTGATGGCCCCAGTGTGGGCTTCACGTGGGGTTCTGGAGAGAACACTTTTGCATTAGGCTGTTGAGTTGCAGCCATGAGGTGTGTGCTGAGAGAAAAGAGTGAGAAAGTGGAATAATCTGCCCACGTCGAGCAGAGGCTTGCATCTATAGGTTAGTGTTGTTTTTCTCCCTTCAGAGTGGAGCTAAATGGAGGGAAAAATAGTGAAGTTCTGAATTAAAAAATGCCAGATGATAGCAGCTGCAGGCTGGGAAGTGGTTTTATGTCTCATAGTGCAGTCTTGAGGTACTCTGTGGTGTCTTGGAAATGTCCTGTTATGCATTGTAAGTAGAGGTAGTACAGCCTTTGCCAGCTCTGAGTGGCACAAGCGGGAGACATTTTGTTGGAGGACAGTTATGAGGTGGTGCCTGAGGTGCCAGTGGAAGCCTTCAGAGAACACGGCTATCAGGTTCTTTAAAGAAAATTAGTTCTGAACTTTTAAATCTGACTTTGTTGTGGAAGCATTTTATCAACTAGTGTGGAACTTGTGCAACTGCTGCTATGCGTTGGTCTCTGGGAAAGATCTGCCAGTGAAATAAAGCTCCTGTAACTGTGATGTTTTATTAAACACATCCCGTATGAATGCTTAGAACTGTAACTTTTAACAGGATCTCTGTGAAAGCCAATCAAGATAGAGAGTAGCTAAAGATTTTCTGGTATTCAGAAAGCGGTGGGGATAGCTGTTAACTTCGATGTTCTTGTCTTTGTCATCAAATAGGTTACCAGCTCTAATTTGCAAAAGAACAAAAGGTCAAAAGAACTCTAAAATTTCAAAAGCCTTTTTCAGGAGAAGGAAAGCTGACGTTTCTGTTGAGTGTAAAGCGAAACAGCTTTTGAAATTAACTAATTGGGATCCTGTGCCCCTTTAAACCACAGGAAAGGTGTGAGATTAACTTAAGGGCAGCAAAAGCAGGGCTGGCAAAAAAGTGTCCTAAGAGCTGCAGGTGGGAGGAAGCCTGAATGTAGCACAGCTGAGAGCAGAGTCAACGATCTGTCGTTGTAGTAAGCGCCTTGTCCAGCTGAGGATCTCTGGGTGGGCTGTAGGCACCTGGATGTTTTGTAGAATAATGAAAAATTGCCAGCTGATCCGTGGGTTCAAACTGAATGTACTTCTGTAGACACTGGTAGTGAATTTGAAGTGGTTACAAAGCAATGAGTTTGCAAGCTGTAACCAAAGCATTGTTACAGAACCCTGTGTTTAAGGTTAACAAGAGGCAATTTCCTGCATTCTGCTGTAATGTTTATAAATTTATATTCCACCAAATACAAGAAAATCCTATTTCTTCCTGACAGCCATACCATGAGCTTTGCATCTTTACTGCACTGCAGTTTTGTCTGCTGCAGAAGTTCTATGTTCCTCTTATGAAATGTTTAAATAATAAAGTGTGCTTTTAATATTTAAGTTGCTCAAGCTGTCTTCCTTAATTACTTGGGGGCTTAGGGGCATTTGAACATTTGCAACAAGTTGGACAAACAGCAGGTATTTCTTTGCTGGCATGTCTACTTTTCCTTTTGGAGATTTTTTTTTTATGAATTTTTCAGAGACTGCAGTGCAAATATCACAGCCCAAAGAGGCTTCAAATGCATAGTGCTGCAAACAAAAACAGCAGGACCATGGACTTGTGGACTTTATGCCACTGAATAAGACTGGTGTCAAAAATAATGAGGCAAACTAAAAGTGTACTCCGTATGCTCCCCCAAGAAAAAGGGGAAATTACGCCTATTATTAGCAAAATGGACTGGGAGTGAAAAGGAACTGAATTATGGAAGCTTTAGCTGTAATAAAAGTTAGTAAGGCAATAAATGAGTACTGCATCAGTAGAGAGAAGTAGCACTTTTTTTTTTTTTTGCAGAATTTATTAGTAAAAAGTGTTGGAAATATCCAAATAATTTTGTCCAGACAGTATCTCTGATAAAAGGAGATTTTTTTCGCAATTGCATGGCAGACGTCCTGCAAACAGGAGCATCCTTAAGGTCACAGTGACAGCCTTTGTACCTTGTTTTCCCCTTTGCTTGTCCCCCTCCCCTGTTTCCCCATTGGCTGGGTACTCCAGGTTCACAATCTTATCAAAGTTTACATTTGTTATTTGGTGTGTTATCTGGTGTCAGTCAGTATCCATCCTGTTGCTTCCAAGATGTCTCAGTGCTCTTCTTGTTGTACTGATAAGGTGATTTTCTTCAAAGTTTTTGTTAAACAAAGAGCAGTGGGGTGCGGGGTGATGCCAGGCCTTTGGATGTCTCTTCAGGTGCTTCCTTGGGCATGCCATGATTTGTTTTCTGGCTTGATCAATCTCATGCAGGATATTTTTGCAATGTATATGATAAAATATACATATATACATCTATATACCAAGCATACATTCTAGTGGAAGGTTCATCTAGAGGATAAGTGATGAAAACTATCAGAGACCACTCCCCTCCCCCCCCAAGTAAAGTAGGAAGAACTATGGCAGTGGAGACCATGAAATAAAAAAATGTTATCCAATTCTAATGCAGAAAAATATTTGATTCCCACGAAGGGAAGTCTCAAAGTTTAAAAGATAAATGACTGCAGTTTGGAAAGGAAGGACTAAATTTGTTTGTTGCACAAACTCATTAAACAATGAATGAAGAACTGATATCCATGAAGTTATTTCCATTTTTTCCTTTTCTCTCTTTTTTTTCACAATGTAATTTTTCCCCCTTATATATCAGAGTAATGATGGATTTCTATAGTTGCTGCACTTTAAGCCAAAACTGAATGGTTTTTAGACAATTTGCTAGTTGAAGGTAGTTGTAGTAGAAACTAGAGGTGTTTTTCTGTGTTTTTAAAGCCATTTAATTGGATAACTGGAAAATAACTGGTAGCTAGTAATAATCTTTCACTCCCTTTATTTTTCATCTGAGTAATTGTTATGCTAGCTGTAGCTCCTTTAGCTTCAGTAGGATTATTCGTTTCTTAGTGTTTTTTTATTGGTACCTCAAGGGAAGATGCTTTTGAAGGACTGTGTGTGCTGTTTGGAGGAAGAGAGATTTGTACAGCTTTCAAGAGAAGCACCATCAGCAGGTGTAGTTGTTCTTTTGAGCGTCTTTAATTTAGTTCCCAAAGCATGCAGAAAAATTAATTGATGGATAGTTGAATGATGTGGAGAAATTTGAAGAATGTATTTCATTCCTCTGTAGTGGGAGGACAAGGAAATACCAGGAAATGTTCAGAATGAGACAGACTTATGTGTTGAGTCCAACACAACTGCTCACTTCAGTATTTATTGATTCTTGAATCTGCTTTCTTTAAACAATGTGAAGCCTTTTTAATGCTTACATATCAATAAAGACCACCAATTGCTGCATTTACCTCTTGTCCCTAGAAGAGGGAAGTGCTTGTTCTTGTCAGAAAGTCCATTTATTTACCCAACGTTATTCAGACTGTACTGGACAAGGAAACCACCAGTTACATTCCCACAGTAGAAGAAGGAAAGCATGTGATGCATCACCTTCTTCATGCTGTGGTGGAGGGTGTGTATTTTTTTTTTTTCCCCCTCTTTAGGTGTAGTCATGGTGTAACTTGCATTTGTTTCTTCCAGATTGGATTGTTACAGCAAGCAAGATCCTTACCAGAGTGATTTGTTGAGTGTTTTCTATTGGTATTTCACATATTCCATTTTCTTGGTTCTTGAAGTATGTTGATGAGACAAGTTGCATAGAATGGAATAGTTCAGTTGTAATGGACCTACAAAGGTTATCAAGTCCAAAGTTGTTCTACGGTAAAGACTTGCTCTGTTCACAGCTTACTGAGAACATCCTCTTTTGTGAAGGTGTAAGAAGGAACATCAAAAACTCTACAGAGGAAATAATCAGGAGCTTCTTTGTCTGAGATGGCTAGGTAGGATCAAAACCTGTCTTGCTGACAGGGAACTATCAGCTTGTACAATGAAAGGAGATCCAAAGAGGAAAATCACATGTGAAATTCTCAAAGCACAGTGCTCTATAATTCTAACTGGCTGTATTTAGTATCTTGATGCTATAGTGTAAGGTGCTCTGGAAATAATGACTATGCAGTGCAGGACTGTGAAAAAGATACCAACTGAATTTTATTGTTGTTCATTTTTTAAGCAGGAATGGAACTAGCTGACTCTCAATAGATTTTTATGTTTCTTAAATTACACTTAGTGGGTCTTTATTCTAAAGCATCTGAACATGTATCATTTTTTGTAATGTTGATCTGCTGTGATGAAGCATGGTTATCACTGTACCTTTGTATTATGCTGTCCTCTTTCAGCAGGACTATGCCTCAAGAGCAAATGCTAAAATTTAATATACTTTCAAAGTATCTGCTATCTCTCTCTACTGAGAAGGAGACATACTCCTTTATAGTGGTTAACTATCCTTGGGATTTCTCAGAAGCTATTGTTAAGTGCTTTTTCACTGTCTAAGCATTTTTTACTTTAAAAATAATTATTTAAACTAGTTTATATTTTTTAGCCCAATTAGCCTACAGACTCTCCAGTTAAGACTTCAGTTACATTTCTTTCTAAATCTAGGGGAAGAAGAGTTTCTCTTTTTGTTTACTTTTTTTTTTTAATAAATAGAACGGCATTATTGTTATTACTACTGAACTATCAATGAAGCAAAAAAGTTTAGTTTTCTTTATATAAATAACTTCTGCTAGCGTTACGGAGATAGGCTGTATATATTGCAAGATTCTTGTAAAAAGCACTTTCCTCTTGGCTGTGTAGATGCACAGAGAAAAACTCAGTTAAAAGAATCCACTGTTCTATTTCTGGTTAAATCTTAGGTACTGTTGCTTATATGCCTCACAACTAAAATTAAGCACCTCATTTATTTTACTGATCTGTTTTATTGGGTAGCTGCCTGTTTATCTTCTCCACCTTGAGTACTGGGTGATGTCTCTGCAGTTTCTCTTCTAAAGTCTGGTGTTTATTGAGGCAAATGTTGTTCTTTCAGTCTGGAGCTTCAAAGCTGGGAAGACAAAACCAAGATGGCCACTGTTTTACTCACTCACTACTGTCCTGTCCTTGTCAGGAGGGATTCAGATGCTCCAGAAGCTGGAAGCAAAGTGGGTGAAGGACAGATGTAGAGTATTAGTGTTGCTGGTAACCTGTAGTAGAGTTCAGTGTGTGTGTGAAGTAGCAAGGGTAAAAGCTGTGTGTGGGGTAAACCAAAAGATTTTCTCTTGAATTCTGCTTTTTACTTATAAGCATTGACTATTAAGCATATACTCCCTGGAATATGCAGTAGTTAGTCTGATGTGTTACATGCTTATGTTTTCACTCTCATTGACTGACTGTGTCAGTAGTGGTTGTGCTTCTGTAATTCAGTTGTTTAATATCCACACAAGAAGTCAAGTACATTTCCATGGAGCTCAGCTTTTTTTCTTCTGTAGCAAGCAGCTGCTGATGCAAATAATAAACATTCATGCTGCTTCATCTTTTAATTCCTGACAGCTGTAGGCACCCACATTGTGCATTGTTCATTCCTGGTATGTTTTACTATGTTATAGCCTCTTCATTTAATCCTAATTGATTCAAAACAGCCATTAAATTCATTCAGAATTGTGCTTGAGTGAAATACAGTCTGCCTGGGAAGCTGAGGAGGATCTATGTGGTGAATCAGCTCAATGTCTATCTTGATGATTCTGAACACCAGGAAATGCATTGAGTGGTAGTAGGGTTTATGAATGAAAGAAAGCTCCCTTGCACCACGTCCACCATTCACAGCTGAGGTGGTTTGGAGGTAATTGTTAGAGCTTTTGGTGGGAGGACTGCAAGCTGAGTTGAGGCTCTTCCAGTAGCTTTGCAGCTCTGTGGTGTATCAGCTGGCAGATGTCTCCAGTGCAATTGAATATATCTCTTAGGTTTTTTTTCTGTCTGCAGCATGAGAGAAATAGAATTTCCGCACCCCTATGTCAGTTTAAGATCTCTTAGAATAGCAGGAGGAAAACTTATTTTATTATTATTATTATTATTTTGAGGTGAAAGAATATGTAGCATATATTTTGTTAGTAATAGATTTGAAGCTGCTTCTTATATTGGAAACTGATAGTTAAGCTATCTTCACTTTCCAAGTTAGGGTTTTCAATAAAAAACCTTGGGGTTCTTAAAATTAAACCCAAAATTAAAACTAATACAGCAAAATTAAGGCTTTGAAATGTAAAGGCATTTTTTCCTTTTTCTACAACGTAATTGTCTCTTATTCAGAAATTGCTCATGTGAATGAGTTTCTCATTTTCGTTCTCTGTTGTTCACTTTGTTTGGAGCTTTAAGGTGAAGAAAATCCCCTTCCAGCTTCAGATTCTTTCTAAAGGCAAAACTTTAGGTGAGCATGTGGAAATGAACCTACAGGTTTTGGGTGGTGTGTCTGAATTCTGTGTTGGAAAGCTGTGTGTTTCTGAGGGACTGGGGAAGGTAGGACAGAATCCCTGAAAAACCTCTTGAATTTCACCAGTGTTGGACTGCAACAAATTTTTTCTCCTTTTCCTCACTACCACCCATCGTTTTTGGTGTGTTAGAGCCCTAGAATTAAAAAGACCTAAGGAAGCATTTATCATGCTAAAAAACAAACAAAAAAAAAACCTTAAATTCCATATTTTTACCTGCAAGATAAACCTGGAAGGGAATATCAGTCATTCTTTTTAGGAGTTTGTGAGAGCAATACTTTTTTATTATTCTTTGTAATGATACTTTCTGTCTTTTTAAGATGAAAAAAAAGATATGCTATATCCCTCTAAGAGAAGCTCCTAGCATGATGAGAGGTTTTGTGTTACATTAGCCCTTTCCTTATCACCTAATGGCAGCAGGGAGGGAATGATTTCGAGAACGTGACTGCCTATCCTTGCTATGCTGAAACAGACCGTTGTTTGCTTCTGGATGCCAGTGAGGAGTGTGCATATGTGTATGGTTTTAGTATCCAGTTTTCTTTATTTTACTAGAATCATGGCAGCTTTGGTCTGTATCTCAGGATAGAGTATTGTACTTTCCTCTTTCAAAGTCTACTGAATCTATAGGAGGAATCCCTAAACTGATTGTTCTGCTTTCGTCTTTTCATCCATGCTGCATTTCAGTGAGAACAATGCCTTCAATGGCCGCTGCTTGGAAGCAGTGTTTCACAGTGTGCCATGTTTAACTGAAAATCTCTGTACTTTGCAGGTTTGGTGGGGGATGGTGTTAGCTGTGGAGGCTGTAACTGTACCTGGACTTATCTTCCATGTGAAATGATTGCCTTTCTTTATCATTTTGAACTATCGCCTATTAAATGATTGCCATGAATTGGATTTAGATTTGTGCAGTAATGTAGAATAACAATAACTTTCCTGGAACTTTTCATTTGCAGTAAAAAGTAAACTTTATTTAGAACTAGCTGTAGCTCTTTGTAAAGGCTTTTTAATACAAGTCCGTATGGGATGGTTGATTTATGTGCTCATAAGTTTAAATAGAAATGGCGAGAAAGCTCTGGGACTTGAGATGTCCTCATTGTGAGAGCACAAAAGATCCAGAAATGGGTAGAACTGGGGCCCTTATAACTTCATATCCGTGTTCAGAAGAAGTAATTGTCTCCATAAGCAGGTGTATGAGGCAGTGCTGTAGTTAGCTGCTTATTTATCTGTGGGGCACAAAAAACAAGCCAGTATTACAGTTAGCAGCTGTTAAGCTGTACACAGGGCATGGATTGCATTACACATGCTATTGTTCAGTTTAAAATTAACATGCCACAATCCTCATTAAAACATCATATGTGATATTTAATTCTGGTTATTATACTGCTCTCATTAAGGCAAATTTTATTTCTGAGTTACGTTTAATAATGCAATGCACGGTAACAGTTGCATGTACTTCAATTAGAAATAAAATCGTGCCTGCAGGACAACTTAACATTTTGTTTCACTCCTTAACAAATTAAATTTCGTATGTGGAACACTTGCATGTTTTGGGGTTTGGATTTTTTTTATAACAGTTTTTTTAAGTGTTTTTTTTGTTTGTTTATTCAAGTGTCTTTGCCACCTCACATGCAGTCTTTGCGAAGATTTTGCTTTGATGCTGAATGTCTGGGAGAAGGTGGAAATAACATCAGCAGGACAAGCTCTGCGAAGGGAAAAATTAGTCATGCTCTGACTACCTTTTATCTATTTTTCTAAGTATACGGGGAAATACATTTTCACTGCAGCCAATCTCTGCTTCTACCAGCTTTAAATTTACCATAGCTCTAGAAATTTAAATGTAGTAGGTCACATTCTTATCTTAGTGGAGCCCTGGGCTGCTTTTTGCTGAGGAAATGGCCTGGTAATATGGTTGTCATCATTGCTCTCTCCCAAGAATCACCTAGGATTTGATTAAGAGCTTTCCACAGTATCATTGCAGCTAATGTAAAATGTCAGGTTCAGTTCTGGACTTGTTTTCAGAGCTCATTTTTGGTCTGACATCATTTCACTGTGAATCTGGCACACGACCTCATATGTGAATTTTCTCTGGAATATCAGCTTGTTATACATGATCAATAACAGATGCCTAAAAGAGAATGCGGGTACATGCTTATGGGTTCAGGTACCTCCTTTCCCCTCCACCCCCCCCCCCCCCCCCCCTTCTTCTGGAAACGTCTTTGTTCTACAGAATACTACAGAATAACATGGTAAAATCTACTGAGCTAGTTAAGGAGGCTAGAATTAAGTGTGTATGGACTAGCATCAACAGTCAAAATGCAAGTGAACTGCAGCTCTCTGTAAATGTGTTCTTCCTTCAGAGGGTTGGCAGTCTAGCTCACATTCAAATTACAGATTTGTGAGAGAGGTGTCTAGTCCTGTAAGTGAAGTTGTATTCACATAACTATTGTGCAGTGAGTACTGTTGGAAGATAAATGCATGAGTGAAAAAAACGTATCTGCTTCACCCTCGTATGTTCTCTGCAGCAGTGCACGCATGATAAACACCTTCATACCTAACACATATTTGAGATGGGGTCGTCTTTGCTTGCCTAGTGTTAGCTATGTAGAATATCTGAAGAAGAACTAAGTTACTTCTGTGCCTTCACTCCTTTTCACAACCAGATAGCAGAACTCATTATTTCACAGAACATTTTCAGCTTTTAATGTGTTGGGAATATTACATTCTTTAGGATGATCTATTATAACTCTCATGGGGCCATAATGCTGTAATGCACAATGTCACCATCTCAGTAGAGAAGGGCATACTTGTGCTCAGTTACACAAGAGCCTAGAGGTAATTTTAAGAAACATCTCCTGAAGGTTGTGAAAAGTACGTGGGGACCCTGTACTGCTGTGTGTAGTAAGAAAGGCTTTCATGTGGAAAAATTAACAAACTCATCTAGAAAGAAGAGGGCTCTTGATACAATCTCAAACAGTGTAATTCCAAAGCAGTAGTCATATCCTTTAGCCCTTATTCATTCAGCTTTACCTGAAAAAAATAAATACAAACTGACTAGAAAGTAGGGGCCAGTTTAGTTCTCTGAGTTTTCTATGTACTCTGCTGAACACAAAAACCTGAGAGAAAACCTGAGATGGACAAGGGCCTGAATTTTCCTATTGTTAAGGATTCCTTTCCCATGCACTCTTGAAAAACAGCCCCAGATGCAGGCTGAATTTCCACTTCTTGATGGCTGCTTAAGGGATATGGAGTCTGCCTGGAAATGGTAGGCTGTCCCTGCCATTAGTTAAGCAGCATGATGGGGAAGAATGTGAAATGGATAATTTTACATCTGGACATTGAGGAGTGGAAAACTTTTTTTCAAAAAAGAGAGAAAATACATCCAAACGCAATCAGGGGACTTAGAAAAATAATTATAATCTGCAGTGTTAATTAATGTAGTATGACACCTGGATTATAAAGTCTGGAAATTCTTTGTCTCTGAGTTTTTCATTTTTTCTCCAATTGCCTTTGGGCTTGTATGTGGCACTTATTTGTTTCTGTTTACTTGTTTATTTTCTTTATGATGGGCAGGTAAAAGTGTAAAGTGCGTTAGCATTTTCCATTATCTTCATTTTTGACAAAACTAGAAGGAAAATTGTGTTTCCTTGTTTTCCTGCTTGTCTTAGACCATGGAGAATTCTCATTCTAATGGAAGGCTTAAGTATGTTTGCAATTTTCTCTCTGCTGTTTCTTTATGCAGTACTTGGTGTACTGATACAAATTTCCACTGAAAATATGGAATGATTTAAGTATTAATAGTGTTTCCTGGTGATGATACATGTATGGAGACTGCACTCCCTTGGTAGGAAAGGGGAATGCTGAAATAAAGTTCTTGGCAAAGCAGCTGTTAAAAATGTTATTAGCAGTTCAATGGGAAAATATTAGCTTTATATGGGAAAAACAAAACCAAACAAAAAAAACACCCTTATTTAACGCCTTAAAAATGTTTTTTTAAAAATGGTTATTCTTCTTTCGTGTCTTGTCATAGCAAATTGTGGTTAAGAAAATTTATATATTTGCTGTGTACAAAAGGGGATAGAGAGCCTTTGTTTTTCACTTCTTTGTAAAGTGAGGAAGTCCAGGCTGTGCAGAGACTTGCAGGCAGAAGCTCTGAGTCTGCCATATTGGGAGTGTGCTGTTTTGAATTGTACTGTTATACTGCAGTAAGAAGCTACAGTGTCATGATGCACTGATTTCCAAAATGCGTGTTGTGGTTACTTTCTATTTATTTATTTATGCATAGTTGAAGAAAATACAATGTTTTGCCCTGTGTTAAATAATTTCACTTTAGCTTTCATTAGAGAAAACATATTCAATGGGACATTGAGGTTTGGTAGAAACTGCTTTTGAAATCAGGAAACTTACGCAGAAAAGTTCCAGTGAGCTCTAGGAATGCAGAGAAGGTATTTTAACTTACATACTATGCATACTATAATAGTAATCATATAAAACTAATTATACCTAAAGGGAATTATATATGAAAAGAAAAAAATGATAATTTCAGTACTATCAACTTGAAATATTGTGCTCAACTACAAACTACAAACGTCTCATGTGTAGTTTTACATTTGTCCTTATTTGCTTGCTGAGCACTACATAAAAATCCTTCTGAAATAAGTTGTGTCAGGCTTTTGGCTGAAATAATTGGACTGAAGATGGAAATACATCAAGCTGGGTTCCCAACAACATTACGTACTTGAAGAAGATGTGGAAATATACAACGTTTTGTATATATCCACGCTATTATTAGGAATCATGACATCATTATTTAAATGTTAAAGTCATATTCAGAAGAAATAACTGTATTTTGCTGTATATTCTTGCTTATATCTTTTTCCATCCTGCTTGGGTGATTCAAGTTTCTGGTTGAAATCAGAAAAAATCTTGAATAGTAGCATGACAGAATCTCTTCCTCCATAGCATGGGCTGAGACCAGAAGCTGAAGAAGTTTGACTTACTTGCTTGTCCCTGAGTAACTTACTGTTTAACTGAAGAAATTACAAATAAACCTGAAATAAACCTCAAGTTTCATATCTCACTGTAGAGGTGAATTGTAGTCTGGAAGAAGAAAGAGGAACTATGTTTCTGGTAGTGCATGCCATGAGTATTCATTAGTTCTCCATTAAAAGGTGACTTTAAATCAGTGTCCAGCTTGTAATATTAGCTTAGAATTATACTAGTACAAAAATGCAAAACCAGTAGACCTTCAAGTATGCTCATGCTTTTGCTACCTGCAAATGCTTTTTTGAAATGCTGCTTCTTATAGAGCTGTTAAGTATGTGATAATAGAAATTAAGATGGCATTCTGAATATGATTATCAACAACTGTCTAAGCAGAGTAGAGGATTTTCTAGCCTGATTTGTCTGAAGGCATGTGTGCTCTAATTTGCTTTCACTCAAACCCTCCAAAACCTCCACAGCTTTTGAAGGATTAACAGAACTTCAGTGCATCTTTGATAAATTTTATTTCTTTAGGCTTTGGCAGCTGTTACTTTACCTCAGATTTTCTCCCTGCAGGCATGAATATTATACAATAGTCCTTTCAACATCTTCATTCAGTTCAGGTAGATCTTGGTAGAGAAATGAAAATGTAACTTGTTTTCTTCTGGTGATTTTTAGAAAACTCCTCCTCTGAGCTGTTTTGATGAATGTCTTTTGCAGCAATTAAGTTGGAAAGGAAGGTGATAAACACAAAGATTTTTTTTATGTCAAAGTTATTTTTAAAACTAAAGAAATCAATAGCAGTAATGAATAACAATCTTATTCTTTGTGCATTAAAAATGGATGCCTTTAAACCAGTTAAAAATATCATATACCTTCTACATGAGAGACTGAAAATAGCTGTAAATCAGAAATGGCACTGGTCCACATCCCATTTTTGCCCAGGGAAATCCCTAAGTGGTTAATTAAGCTGGTTCTATGGTTATTTTGCCCAACAGCTGGTGTTAAGCCCCTCTCTACAGAGGGGAGACAGTTTGCCTGGGCTTTTACCCTTTAACACAGTAATACCTGTTAGAAAATGTCTTGCTGTATTTTCAGCTCCCTGCAAGATCTTTTGGGCAAAGGTAAGGGTTTGAAAGTGCTTCTCATCAATTTTCTCCTCTATCTGCTGTGTGTTTTCCAACATGAGTAAGGAGGGCTGGCCTGCAGGAAAATTCTTTAGGATAATGATCCTTCATGCTGTCCGTCTTACAAACTTTATTCAAGAGCCTTTAATTTTCATCTTGTGTGCTGAGTGACCAAGAAGCTCCAGAATAACCAATGATCCTAGGGGTGTGTCATGAAAGACTTCAGGTTCAGGAGAGTGTAATCAGAGTTTTCTGGCACTTCTGAGACTTTGCAACCTTTCATTTATTTAAAAAAATATTAGCTGTTGGTTACAGCACCTTTAAATACCTCCGTGTTCCTTAGTTCTTTATAAAAACAAATTGCTTGAGAGTGCTCTCCAGTGAAATAGTTCACTGCTTGTAGTTCATGTTCTTATGATGACATAATTATCTGCAAAACTCCTTTTCACCACTCAGTGTTTGCAGTAGAAATACTGCCATTTTAACTTTGAGTGCAATCAATTCCAGCTTCAACCTAAGAGGGCATTTCTTTTGAACAATGAAGCCCTCTTTAAAACTTAGGAAATAATGTAGCTACCCCAGTGGAACCTATATGTCCCACCTCCTCTCCCCCCTACTTCTTTGGTGGAGATTGTGTTCAGACAAAACAAGCTTTAAAACAACTGAGATTCCTGTTACTTTTTAACAGAAATACATACAAAGACAAATAAATTTATACTAACCAGAGTTATGGAGAAGACACAGTTTCCTGTGTGCATGACAACTTTCAGTACTACCAAGAGGCTGCTTTTTATAGATGTAGGTAAATATTTGGTAGGCAGACATAAACTGGCAAAGGCTGTCTTCAGTGTAACAAGCTGATTATGCAGGTGAATTTGATGAAAGGTTCTCACTTCTTCAGGGTAAGTTACATCGGGTGTCTGTTCCCCTGCTCAATAACACCTGAATTAATGCAGTGTTCAATCAGAAGCTAAATTGTATAAAACTGTTCAGATCCTCAACAACTTTTACAGTGTTTCTTCTTTAAGCCTTTGCGTGGCACTTGTCTTTAAGACATGGTACCTGCACTGGTTGAGCAATTAAAAACACAAGAATTCTTAGGGAAAATAAAAAGGAGAGAAATAGATGTTATGCTGCTGTTAAAACTCAGACTGTTCACATGAAAATCAGAGGCAGAAACTTGTGTGGGTTCTACATGCGGTTTTAGAGGGCTTGTAGTATACAATTTGCTGGAAATATTGGGTGATTGATTTTGAGCTAAGAGAAAGTGGATTTCAGTAGTGTGGTTACACTTGTTTGAGTTCAGAAATCAGGAACTCAAGTATGTGAAAGAATACCTCATGATGAAGATCTGCATTCTAGGGAGTACAAAGCAAAGTGGGGCATGCATTTGATTAGAATTAGCTCCTGATCTGTGCTTTACTGTTTTTTAAAAATTCATTTCCCTTATCTGTGAAAGGTACTTGATTTAAAAATTTGTTTCCTTCTCCTATATCTTCCTGACTCTGTGTGCAGTAGCATCATATCTCAATTAGAAATAGTCAATAGGAAAGAAATAATAAAGATGAATGACTGTCAGTATCTGTTTGTTATGTTTATAAAGTCTCTAGTTTGTTCATGTGAGTAAGGGTTTGCATCTTGATGATGCTGAGTCATCAAAGGCAAAGCAATCTTTGCAGTTGTTTGAGATATTCTGAAATGGGAGTTTTTCTCCATGTTCCTGCTGGCATGTCAGTTCTTTTCTTAATTGCTTAATATCTTTATGTTGTCAAGGAGTCAGGTTTCAATCTTTTCCTTATTTCCTTGATTACCTTTTTTAGACATTCTTTTTCCTTTTTAGAAAACATGAGGAGTTGATCTGTGTGCTTCATGTTAGGAGAGAGGATTCTTTTTATTTTTACTTTAATGTGGAAGTTTCTTTTTTGTATTAATTTTTTTCTGTCCCCCCCTTTTTTTTTTTTTTAAGTAGGGTAAGTAATCTACACAATCTTGTACTTCTAATGCAGTTACTGGTGCTGGCACTTGATACTGTTTTATTGGCCATAAACTTCTGCATACTGCACTCCTATCCGTGAAGTGTGGAAAGAATGGCCATTGCTAAACTGCTCTTATCATTGGAAAACGTCTGCAGTTGACCTGCTCTGTTGTATGCCCTGTAGGTGTATCCCTGAATGTTGTTTTGTTGAACTTTCCTGTATGTGAACAACCCTTCACTTCTCATTGTCTGTTCTGTGAGACCCGGAGAGAATCAAAGCTTTGTGGGTTAGTAATGTGCTAAAGCTTTGAAGAAGTATTGCTCTGGTTTCTTGCAGTCTGAGTAATCTTAACTCTTCAGGTGGAATTCAAGTCAAAGTTCACTCATCTATTAAATATATCCTTCAACCAGTGAGCGTTTTGCACTGTGTCCCTCTTTATCTGCTTTTTTATTGATGCAGTGGATAACATCCATCTCCACGCTTAATTCTAGACTTTGTCCTTCCAGAGTTGCACGATGCCCAGAAACAGACCATGCTGGCTTTGGAGAACTGTCTGTGCTCCTGGTAGTTTCAGCTTTGTATGGCATTGGAACCAGGGTTTATTTATTTATGTTTTGGTTTTGTGTATTTTCCTTCCCTAAATAACAATCAAACCCAGCATTGGCTTAATTTTAATACTTAAAATTATTTAAGCTAATTTTCTTCACGTGTCTTTCCCTGGTTATCTACAATGTGATGTAGGAGTGCAGGTGCTGGAGATCTTGACCAACAGATTGTACAAGAGGTGTAGTAAGGTTCATAGGGATGTGCATGAAAAACAGAATAGGCAGAATCTCATGCAGGAGCCAGTGTGATCTTTGTTCTTGTCATCTTACCAGCACAGCTTTACTTTTGCTCATTTACATAGCAATATCATTCAGTGGCTTGGAGGGATCTTTAAATAACACCTTTGTTAGGTTCCTTCTGCAGGAAGAACACGAGAAGGAATGTCTTCAGACATTTGGTAGCTGGATATAGTCAGTGCTTACCCAGCAAATGTTCAGAGATGTAAATAATGGTTGGATTACAGCAATTCACAGCGCAGGAAGGAAACACGAGATTGCACATTAAAGAAAACTAATAAAAATCCTTGTGATCTTAAAAAAATAAATACTGTGAGTTCTTTCTTATATCTTTTTGCTTTGGTAATTTTCTTTTCTCTTACAAAATTAATATTTGTGCTGTTTGCCTGTTTTAAAATAAAAAGTCAAATAAGTTTTCCAGTATTTTAGGTAACAAGAGTCTACTGTGTTTGGTGTAAGAGTTGTTGTCTGGAATTACAGAACTCAAGTTACTCGAGAGCTTAACCTCCAAAATTAAAAAAAGTGTTGCAACCCTTTTGTGAATTGAGGCATTGAAATGCCTTGGGTGGAAGAAGCTGATGGTGGTACACAATGCATCTCATTTGGGGAATTGGGAACCTATGGTTCTCTTCTCTGACATGTTGATGAAATAATCTGCAAACCCATGAAGGAGTAGCCTTAAGGGAAACTTACTCAGGATATTGTGTGATGGTTAATTTTTTAGCAAGTTTAGCAAAATCCAGAGAGTGAGAAGTAACAGACTACAAAATAAAGCATATGAGCAGGGTTGTGAAACAGGTCCTCGCTGTAGTGGTTGTGTTGGAAATATACGAATAATTTTTGTCCGAACAGTATCTCTGATAAAAGGAGATTTTTTTCGTGATTGCAATGGCGGACGTCCCGCAAACAGGAGCATCCTTAAGGTCACAGTGACAGCCTTTGTACCTTGTTTTCCCCTTTGCTTGTCCCCCTCCCCTGTTTCCCCATTGGCTGGGTACTCCAGGTTCACAATCTTATCAAAGTTTACATTTGTTATTTGGTGTGTTATCTGGTGTCAGTCAGTATCCATCCTGTTGCTTCCAAGATGTCTCAGTGCTCTTCTTGTTGTACTGATAAGGTGATTTTCTTCAAAGTCTTTGTTAAACAAAGAGCAGTGGGGTGCGGGGTGATGCCAGGCCTTCGGATGTCTCTTCAGGTGCTTCCTTGGGCATGCCATGACTTGTTTTCTGGGTTGACCAATCTCATGCAGGATATTCTTGCAATGTATATGGTAAAATATACATATATACATCTATATACCAAGCATACATTCTAGTGGAAGGTTCATCTAGAGGATAAGTGATGAAAACTATCAGAGACCCCCCCCCCCCCCAAAAAAAAAAAAAAGTAAAGTAGAAAGACTCCCAAAAAGAACTATGGCAGTGGAGACCATGAAATAAAAAAATATTATCCAATTCTAATGCAGAAACAACATTTGATTCCCACAGAAGGATGCGGATAGATATAATTGAAGTTTAATAGAACAAAAGCTGGATGCTTCTAGTTTACTGGTACATTTTACATCTTAATTGCTGAGGGTTTTCTCAATACCTCATCTATTGAATTATAGAGAGAATACTTCATGTCATGTTAATAGAAAGGGGTTGTTATATTTCAGACTTTCTTTTCTTTTTTTCCTTTTCTTTTTTTCCTTTTCTTTTTTTCCTTTTCTTTTTTTCCTTTCCTTTTTTTCCTTTTCTTTTTTTCCCTTTTCTTTTTTTCCTTTTCTTTTTTTCCCTTTTCTTTTTTTCCTTTTCTTTTTTTTCCTTTTCTTTTTTTCCTTTTCTTTTTTTCCTTTTCTTTTTTTTTCTTTTTTTCCTTTTCTTTTTTTTTTTTTCCTTTTCATCAAAACAGGTCTAAAATTTAAAAGTCCTCTACCTGACCTGATTACCTAGATTTTTATGGGGTATTTGCTGGGGTATAGAGCCCTAATCAGCTTGTGGAAGAAGTAAGACAAATAAATATTGTAATTAAAAAAGGACAAGGTTTACTAGTGGTTAAACAAACAAACAAAGAAAAAAAACATAACTCGGATCTACTCCATATTTGGGTGATCAAAAGACACTTTTCCTTACTGAGGTCTTTTCTCTTAGGGGAAGTGTTATGGTAATAAACATAGCCAGAAATCCATTTAGGCTATGTGAGGTGTGAAAAGCCTAATTATGAATGAGTACACACACTCCATTTGGCGTGGAGTTACAGAAGGTAATTTTGCACCTGTCATATTTTCATGCTGCAGTTGCTTGGCTTATTAGCTGTTACTTTTCTGCTAGCTCCAAAATCCAAACTTTGCTTCCTGATCTTCCAAAAATAATGAAGTTGTGCTTTTAGCTAGGAACTCTACACAAATGCTTTTTCATGGGAAGCGTGACAAAGTCCACACAAGACTTTGTTCTTTGTTTCTGAAAAATGCACCTTAGCTGGAACTCAGGTGGCTCACTTTCTTGACTGTTGTCCTTGGCATATTGAAACGGAAGGTGACTAGATGCCGTAATGCAGAAGACTGCAAAGTAAACAGACCTCAGTAAGTACTCGTGAGTAGTTATGCATACCAAGTTTTCCAGAGTAGTGCCTTTTTTTTTTTTTTCCAATCGTACTCAGGAATAACTGACCCTCCACGCTCTTGTTGAGAAATGATTTTGAAAGCAGATTTGATTTGTACTATGAAGATAGTGAAGAGAAACTGGTAAGAACCAGTTTTTTGGACATGCAGAGTACACAGCCAACTTTAAATCATAAATAAATCTGACCATAGACTGCAGCTATACAATCTTGGCTTTATAATGAACCTAAAGTGGTAATTTCCCTTTTGGAAGAAATATAAATAGTAGTAGGCAAGCTCTCAAGCAAATGGGTATTCTTCAGACATATCTGATCTCCTCTGGTTTTGATAAGTGAAGCTAATCCAATTGATGTCTGAGATGCTGTTGAAGCTTAAAGATTTTATTTTTGGAATGTAATTACATCAGTGGTGTTTTAGGAAGTTGACAGTATGAGTCATGTTTCTAAAAAGTTGCCAGTGCTGTGAATTACTACTAAAAAGAGCATGTGCACTGGTGACACAATATATTTAAAAACAAACAAGTAAACCAAAACAACAACCACAAAAGATAATCTGCGTTTTCCAAAAAAAGTGAAGCAAGATGAACTAATTCAACCTAAGTCTCTTGCCTCTAATGTTTGTCAAATTTGATATTTATGGAAGGGGAAAGGATCTAGCAGATTGGACAAGTGATATGAGGCACAACACCAAATAACAATTCTGTTGAATGGCTTGCACACAGTTTAGTGCATCTCCGCAGGGTCTTATTCGAGATAGTAAAGTATGTAACAGCAGAAGTTGGGCATTGTGATTATTCTTACGAGATTAGTGTCCTAACTCTGAATTCAAAGCAGTTTTCAGCTTCCTGTATGTGTCTCATAGGTACTGCTTGGTAGGCAGGTCTAGCGATGGGAAAAGGCAGTGCGATTTAATTCATTTCCCCCTGTGAATTTTCTTGATTCTACAATCTGTTAATAAAATTAAAAAGGATATTTTCAAGCTAATTGTCATTAAATCTTTCAAATTTCAGAGAGGAGGCTCTGAGTCTTCAGCAGATGGTTGGAAATGAAATGCACGTTGGGGGGAATAGAGGCCCTGCCAAATCTGGACCTTGAACAGAGCTAGTCAAATAAACAGAAGTGAGGCACAGCAGGGATGACTTGGAATAGGCTTTATTATGGTCAGAAAGCTTCAGGCTGTGAATGACCTAATCAACCCAAGCTCCATACGTGTACCTAAATTAGCTTCTACTCTACCATCCTCATAGCACTCAATTTTGCTTCATTCAAATACTATACTAACAGATCTGAACTCTTTTAAAAGTGGAAGGTTATAACCATTCTGGCTTTTCATTTTCTCATTGAATCTGTCCTATTCAACTTTCCTAATGCCTGTGTTCTTAATTCTCTCCTTTTAGTGTCCCCTGCCCTTTTCCCAGGTGCTTTCCATTCATTTGATGAATTTCAAATGACTTGTTAGTGTGATTCCTTGAGAACAAGAAGGAGAAGTAATGGTAGCAGAGCTGCTTGGTTTGGGGGGCTCCAGAGGACAGTTCAGTTCACAGTTCTCTCAAAGAGTTCTTAACTTCTGGGGCAACATTAATACAGTTTTGCCATGAATTCAGTGGTTCACAGAGTCATATGCAGTTTACAGTAGATCATATAGGTTTCCCACCGTCATTCTGGTTGTGAAGTCTCCATAGTCAGAATGATTTACTGGGATTTAATTCCCTTTACAATTAGCAGGCATGTTGGAGCCCACTAGCTTTTATTTGGAGCCCATTGAAGTTAATGGAGGATGAAAAATTTCCTTTGGATCTCATTTGGCATCAGCTCAAGCCCTTTGTGGCTGAAGTTGATGGCTTCATCAAAATCCACTTAACCTTCCAGGGATGAATGTGTGACAGGGCTTGCTCAGATCATTCTGGAACTTCATGTGTTTGTTGGGAGGGGTTGATCATTTCCCCTAGTTAACACTCTTTATTACCAGTCTAGGTGAAAGAAACGATTAGAAAAGTAGCAACAGCTTGTGTGATTATTCATATTGCCTCTGATAATGTGTGATCCAGTCTCAATGTTTTTTGGGCAACGTAGGATTCATGTGTTAAAAGAGTCTAACAGAAAACTGGAACTTAGAATTAACTTTCGTACAAGCTTCTTTTCACAATTTGAAAAGTCTTCAAGGTGAAAAAAACAGGTGACCCACCTGTAGTTATTCAGGAGTACTTCTGAATGTTTGCCTATTTGAGCTGTTCTCTTTCTCTCTCCATTCTCCTCTTTAATGGGATATTTGGAAGAAATGTAACTGTGAAGTATAAATTTACCTGAATAAAATATCTAAATGTAAGCAGCTCGGTTTCTGATTTGAAACTGATTTTCATTCCTCCAAGAAAACAAAAAACTGAACAGAAAGAACATGAAATAAAATGAGTTTACCTCCTTAGCCCTTTCTTGTAGACAGGTGATAATCTGTATCATCATCTCTGTAGTATATTTCTCTGTATTATCATATATACAAAAATATTGAGACACCATTAGCATATTAGAAATTTCTTCCCTGGAGAACTAATTTTTTTTCAAGCCTTCCCACTTGAGTTAATTTTTTTTCTTGAAGTTCTATTTTGTACCACACAGAGTATGACTTTTCATGGAGTTTCTTCAGCTTACATCCCACCAGGACACTGGAAGAGAGCTTTGTTGTTTCTGAACGATGTTTTGTATTCCACAATAGAACAAATGCAATGAATCTACAAAGTGGACTTCATTTCTCTGTCCCTAGAGTTTAGAAGAAAACCTTACCAGCACCAGTGTGAGTATGTACATGGTTCTGGGCAGTCTGCTATAAGAAACCCTGCTCAAGCAGTGAGACTGGACCAGATGACCTCCAGAGGCCCACTTCAGCCACTCTGTGATTTTGAGTTTCATGAGTAAATCTGTTCAGTGGCAACAACAAAAGAAGTAAGAGCTGAATGTCAAGTGCCCCAGGGCAAAATAAGGAAAGGGCTCTCTTTTTTTTGTTGTCGTTGTTTTGTTTTTCGTTTTTGTTTTTATTTTGTTTTCTACTGAACTGTGGTACTGAGTTAAGATGCTGCAAAGTCACTTGTGGTGAGACAGCTGGGCATCTCATTTCTTGGTCTAGAGGCTTTGACCATGGATCTTCTAGTACTTTATTATTGGGTCCTTTGAAAAGTGCTAGTCCTTACCTGCTTCCTCTATAGAAGGTTTTGTCTACAAAGCAATGTGCAGGACTTTGGTGTGTGTGACACCATTAAATGTTAATGTGCATTTTTCAAAGAGAGCCTCAAGGCTACAGTTAATTCTTTGATCTTTAAAAAGCTTGCCACGTAGGGTAGTAAGTTTGAATGTATACTTACATGTGTGAACACTTGCAGGTAATTAGACTTAGTTTCAAGGCTGCAGGACTTTGCAGAAATGATTCAGATTTCAGAAGGCTCAAAACAAATACTTATTTCTTATTTATCTCAAGGGATTTAGAGAAGTATAAAATAAACCTTTAATGACTTGAGCCATGCTTTATTAATTGCTTTGCCAAAGAGATAAAAACCTGTGGGAGTTCATGTATTAAAGTGGGGTGTGAAGCTGCAGAAATCTGCAGAAGGATCTGAATTTAATTTAAAGAGTAAGAAAACAAACAGCTTGGTGTACCTTTGCATTTAAAGATTATTACCTTAATGTATGCAATTTCTTCTTTTTTAAAGAAAGGTGCTTGGAGTGAGCCACAATTGTATGTGAAAGCATTTTAAGTAGTCATTCGGTATCGAAAGAGTAGGATGTCTAAACAAAATGGCAAGTTGTTATGGAGCCTGGGGGAGTTCTCTATTTGTTGTATCTAAAAATAAAGGTATCAGATTATTACTCAAGTAATGTTCCAAGTTTGACATCTGTATCTACAAAGACTCCTCAATATAATTTAGCATAGATAGATTTATTTTTTATACTGTTTTTGACAAGGGACAATGGAATGTAGTACTGTGGTTTTGTGTTGGTACGATTTTTTTGTAGTTTGATAGTTTTGGGGTTTTTTACTAAGGATTATCATTTTTCCCCATGTACAAAATCACAAGAAGTACTGATAGAAGATGAACTTCTTTTTCCTTGTTAGATGCAAAGTGGCCTTCTTTAACAAAATAAAAGATACAGTCTTTAAGAAGGGTACCTGACTGTTGGAGTTATGCTGGCTTTTAAATTGCTAGCCAATATTTTAAATTTCCTATTTTTCATTTTTGACTTCCTTGTGTATTCAGTGTACTTTTTAAAATGAAGAAAGCATGTTTTTTTTTTCTTAATTTCATGTAGAAAAAGTACAGCATTGCAATGCTTTGCCTATTGAAATTTTCAACTTCGTTGCTCGTGTTGGTAATCTTTTTACAGAACAAATAAATTTTGCGAAGTCTTAATGTGAATAGTCCTACAGTATTCTGTATAGGGTATGAGTTTTCTCTCTTACCCTCCAGTCCTCCTATACTCTATGTTAAATCCAGGAGATCAATTTCTTTAATAATGTCTTTAGCACTGGCATCAAATTATCATCATAATGTATATGAAATATATATCCTTTGTTTGCGTGTGAAACTTGTAGTTGATTTGGGACCGGACTGGGATGTGAGCCTCTAGCCAAGTGTGACAATTGTGGTCTTGGCAGCTCTGCTCTAGTTGGCTTCTATGACTGCTATTTAGAAAAGAAAAAGAGATGTCATACTTTGGGACTGTCAAAGGCATTTCTGCATTCATACAGATTTTTCTGGATGTTGCATTCAACAGCATCATCAGTGTGGGTGAAGAGAGTACTGAATCCATGATTAATAGATAATATAAATATTCGATCTTCGGGGGGGAATATCTGTTTTCTAAAGCATCTTTAGTATTGATTTGGAAAGATACTGTGCACGCAAAAAAATTGGTTTTTAATGGTCACTTTTGCTCCTGTGTGGCTCTGTGTGTTTGCCCAGAGTCCTCAGCTTGGACTCTGAACTCTGTTACCTTTCTTCCTCCATGAGTGAGAAACACGTTGTCCTCCATCCTTCTTCATTGGGTTGCAATTGAGAGTTATGGATGGGGCATCACTGGAGATGTTGATGGTGCCATCAATCTTGCCACCTGCCCCAGTCCAAGAGAACTGCTTGTTACTGACTCCTATGTTTTTGTGTTTGCGGGTGTCTTCTGGCATACTTGCTTAACATCAGCAGGTGATGAAAGTTTTTCAAAAGGCTGAATAATCCATATATATATATGGATATATATAAATATAAAATCAGTATATAAGATCAATGACATAATAGCTGAAGTGTGTCTAAGGCATGGATCAGATCTCTAGTGATGTGAAAGTTGATAAATGTGATTACTTAGTGCCAGGATCTTGTTCATGTCAAGGTATGGAAGCTGAACAGAGAGTAAGATTGTAAGCAAAGACTTACAAGCACAAGGGGGTTCAATACCGATCCCCAAAGTAGTCATGAATGGTCAGAGACAAAAAACAAGATCTGTATAGAAACTTTCTTGTTTACTTGACAACATGCTCAATGGTAATAGATTAGTGTTTTTTTTTTTTTTTTTTTTTTTTTTTTTTTTTTTTTTTCCACTTAGATGAAGAGAGAACATGCTGTCCTAAGAAATGCCTGGCAGAAAATTTTCATTGGTAAACTGACATCAAAGGTGCTTTCACCTTGACTAAGAATGGGAATTACTAACTTTTTTCAATACAGTTCCTTATCTAAGCCATTAACTTACACAGAAGAGTCTTAAAAATGGGTATTTTTGAGCAAAATAAGGTGCTTTTGTTGGAGGTTACTGAGACATGAAATGATTACTTATCATCCCTTGAAATGACATTACATTTAAATTCAGTGGTACATGGGCACTTACTTACTACCTTCATCTCTGTTAATCCTTGCTCACAGCCTGCAAATTGAACATTCTCTCGGCCTTATGGGATGTACTGAAATTCTCAGAGTTATAATTGCTTTTCAGTATGCCATCTTGTATGTTGCACAATTTGAAGAGGTTTTCTTCTAAACAGAAAATGTTTAGTGAACCTCATGCTCTTTATTTTTTCCCCTCTTTAATCAATTTTATCCATGAATTCGTCAAAGATTCAAAGGAAAAGTAAAAATTGAACTCACTTGACCGTGATTGATTTGAAAATTCAAGGGACAACCTCTAGGTTATTGATGGCTTTTAAATTGCTGTTACCTGGGTACGCCTCTGAAACTCATCAGCATTCTGTGCCTTTGTTGTTTCTTCTGTTGTTTGCTTAGGCATAGGAGCTGTAAATTTAGATCTCTGCAAAATAACCTCATCAGACAAAGGTACAGAATTGTCTGAAAGTCTTTGCCTGAATAAATGAACACTTTCTACAGAGATCCATAGGAAAAATCAGAACAGAAAAATCTTGTTTAAGACTGAGAGAGCTACAAACTAATAAATTTTATCATGTGATGGAGACTCTTCATTGCCCTTCTGAAATGGTGTTTGGGTTAGAGGGAGAGTGGGAACAGAGCATCCAGCATGCTGATGCAGGCACTCGTAGGTCTGGTTCCATGGGAATCAGATCACGATTTTTGTTGTCTGAGGCATTTCTACTGGCACTGCGTACTTCTACAAATCCAGTATGGTGTAACGGGAGCCCTCATTTAAGGGGCTTATGTATCTCTGGAGACAGGTGTGAGGGTTAGTGTTTAGATGCTTCACTGAAATCTGCAGCAGTGCTTCTGCATGCGTGCTGAATTTGAAGGTCACTAAAGGTGTGAGGAATACCGTAGATGTTTGTGTGCGTGAAAGATCTATCCAATTTGGAAAAATAGAACTGTATTTCTATCTTTGGGCTGGAGATTAGGTGGTGAAAAGTGCCAGATTGTTGAAGCTGTTTCCAGATTGGGCTAGGAAACTATCTTCTCCCCCAGTGGTGTTAGTTACCCACTCCCTGCAAATAAAGCATTTGCATTTCCCGAATTGGTTTTGATGTGTCTGTCAGCATGCAAATTTATTTGCTGCTCTTGCTCCACAGATTAGAAGAAAAAATTTCTCTCCTGGTCTCCACTCATTTCCCAGTAAACTTTTAAACAGGTATTTACATTTCCATTTCAAAAATTGTATTTAGACAACTTGCAAAAACTGCTCACCAGTGAATTCCTGAATAATCTTAACACAGAGTTACATTAGCAGAAAATCTGCCTTAGCCTCTCTGCATTTTAATTTCAGGCTGTATACGCCTGCACTGCACTCAGTTCAGCTGCCTCTCCTCTATCTTGTATTTTTTTCCTCTAATAATGAGACTGGCAGCTTGCTGATGAGTGCAGATGTGTTTACATTTCTGTTCTGCAACGACAGTGTTTTAAATTTACATAATATGGTATTTTAAAGCAAATGTTGTATTTTTGTATGCATATCAAGATATAACAATATGAAGTCCTGAACTTCTGTTTCAGTTGTGATGTGATACTTTCGAAGGATGTATAGGTGCAAGCTTGTGTATTTGTGTCAGTACTGCTGAAAGTTGTAAACTAGAAGACAATATTGATCACTGAATGATACCAACAACTTCATTATGATGCACAACCAAGGAGTCTTATGTAGACAAGGCTAGAAGAAATGCTTATGGTACTATGTGGCCATGACAAAGGATCTCTGTGTTCTTGTATTAACTTCTGTTGTAACATGGGAAAAACTGTACTTTGAGTACTGTCCTATAGAGAAGGGCAACCTCCGGATCTATTGCTCTCCTAGGGATGGAAGGGATTTATGCTGACTGTCCACTGAGATGTGCCACATGATGAAAGGACAAACTTCAGGTACAGAATCCCTTCCACCTGCTGGCTCAGCTTTGTAGTTCTCTGATCTCATCTCAAAGATAGGGCACTCTTAAATAATGCAAATGCAAATTAAAAAAAGCAAATAGGCTGAAGGATGATACTCTGTAAGTAGAAAGAAGAAAGAACCCCTGACAACTGCTGTTTTACATGCTGAGAGGAAATCGCAGGTTTGGGCAATGATCTGCTTTTGCAGATTTCTTCAATGAAATAGGTGTTGACAAGCTGAGTCACCACATCCTTTTAATGTGTTCTTTTGTGGTGTTTTTTTTTTTTGTGTGTGTGTTTTTTGGCTTTTTTTTTCCTGTTTTTCTTTCCTCGTGTAGAAGTAACAACGATTTTGCTAATAGTTGAGATCTGACTGTCCTCTTATTCAGCAGATTTCTCTCATGGATTTACTGTTGTTGACATCATTTGATATGTCTGTTTAAAAGAAAAAAGCTTAAGTGTGATCTAGTGAAAAGCACATCGTAGAGGATGTGAATGGAACCTTCATTCTGCTTATGCAGTCATCCTGACTAACCTAAATAGCATGAACAATGACAGGGCTGGAATCTTTTGTTATTTAAACATAAGATCATTTTCCCTAACTTTTCTCAGTATTTAGTTTGTCAGATGTTCTTTGACCCTCTCAAAACGAAATTCTGTTTCTGCATTTTAGTTCATTACAGCTGCATTGATTATTTGAAATTCACCTTTTGACTTTATAAGCACAAATATTGCATGATTGCTTTGCTCCTCAGCTCGGTCTTCCTTATGTGAGTAGAAGTTAGATTACTCATTTCAGAGTAAATAAATAAGACCAGCTATTTAAGCAGAGCTTTTTGAGAGGCCTTTGCATCATTCAAAACCAAACTTGACTGCTTTTTGTAAGGCAAAGTTACTGGTACATAATGTGTCATAAAAAGATGCTCTATAAATACTATGACTGAATAATACTTGTATGTCAAAGTTTAAAGGCATATTGAAGAACATTTATGCAATTTAGTCATTTGGGAAGAGTTCGTGATTAGCTAAACTACTGTTGTTTACTTGCATTGTAGCAAGGCAGGAGAAAGGAACACCGTTGTGTTGTTAACTACTTTCTCTTGTGTCTTACAACGTGAAAAATAAACCATGCCTATCTGCTAGCAGATAGAGTTCACAGCTGTGCATGCAAGTGTAGGCCAGTCTCAAGAAATAAAAAAAGGAAAAATGAAAGATACAATAAAACCCATAGAATTTTCCTCTACTGAAAATATATATATATATATATATATATGTATTTTTTTTTTTCTGCACTTTCCCCAGAATTTCTTCCTACATATTCATGGTAGTAGAACCTAGTAGAATCAGATAGGCATGAGATGCTTTGTACAGGGACTCTTGACATAGATATCATCTCCAAATCTCTATAGTCTTGTTTCTGCATTTCCTGTTTCTTTTGTCTGTCTGTGTGTCTGTTTTGTTTTATTGTGTTGTGATTTTCCACCACTTCTTCCTCCTTTGGTGAATGTTCCAGGATCTCCACCTTCTCCCATACACATAAAAACTTGAACTGTAAATGTGGAAGGTTAATTTTCATATTAATATTCAATTATTTATTTCTCATATTTACAAAGAAATTTACCTGCAGAAAGGTGGAAAAAAACAGATGAACTGGAAGCCATCAGTTGTCATTTCTGAACACTGTTGGAGGCATTGTACAAAATGCATGTTTTATGTCTTTAAAACAAAGTATAACATTAAGTGTATGGTGCTAAGGAGAATTTTTTCTAGCCTGTAAATACCAGTGAATCTTTTCAATTTCAAATCCCAGTATGGAGACAATTTACAGTTGCAATCAAGATGATGCACACAGTTTAACTTCAGCATCATCTGTAACTCTGCTGGTATTTTAATAATGAATAAAATTACATCTTGGCAACAAAAGGCATACTTAAATACCTTTAAATTCCAAGCAAGACCTCGAATAAGTAGCTATGATGCCTCTCATTCCACCTACAATCTCCTTCGTGTTTACTATAAAATAGTAAACCACAGTCTTACTTTGTCTTGTCAAATACTCTCTATTTACAGTGGAACCAGGTTGTTGCTGCATACATGATCCTAACAATATAACAGGGAGAAGTAATACAAACTTTATAGTCAAAGATTTTCTGCAAATTTGTCTCAATGAGGATGCACAGTGTTATTAAAAGTAGTTCAAGCTTGAAATATGGGAAATCCATGAAACTCAAGGACTGGTGATCTTTCCCTGATTGTGTCCTCTTCATCAAAACTTTCATTAAGGAAATGCTCGTGCCCTTTCTGGATGGCCTTCACAAGTGGAAATCAATGTGTTTTGTCCTGCTGACTTTTTAAGCAGACAAGGAAATAGCAGCAGGCTGAGTTTGTTAATACATCTCCGTCATGGCTGGTAACTAACAATCTGTGTTCCAGGGATTGATCCTCCTCAAAAAAGGGTGAAAGAAACATTAGTGTAATCTGGGAGTTTACGGCTCTCTGAGTATCTTCAGAGCCCACTAATTGGAAATGTAATTCACATTGGTTGCTGTAGCAAAATATTATCTTGAATTGAAGAAAGTTAAAAGCTGGATCACATTATGCTTACCAACACTTAACATAAACTTGTACTGGAAGAATTAGTGGAGCGGGGCTGTCTGTATTCGATACAGAAAACAATTTGGGTAAAATACTGGCTTCATTCTGCATGTTTATGAAGCATGGTAGACTTCTGATGTCCTGTTTCTCCAGGATTTATATGCATTTTTCTAAATCACTTTTTTCATAATCATAACTCATTCATTCATTTGGTGAATGCTGTTATAAAGTGTTGATCTTAATATTTCAGCACAAAGCCTTTAACAAAGTTCACAACCTTACAAATTTTTAGCTGAAATGGTTATTAGCTGGCATTTTTCACAGGATCCCAAAATTAGTATCTAAGTCCTAATTAAATGTCTTTGAAATCTAAAGTGATGATGTTTATATTTGTGTTTTAAAATGAATGTTGTTGAACAAAATAGAAATATGTGGAAAAAAAAGGAAAGAGAAGACATTTTTACTTGGAGGGAAATTAAAACTGCAAGAAAGAAATGAAAAACAATAAACCAAATAACTTCTTTATAGATTGAGAGTTTCTGCTTTTATTTTTTTTTAAACTTATTGTCATTTTCTAAAAAATAGGAGTGAATAAAAATCAGAAAAACTGATTCAGTGCAGGTAAATGTACTTTTTTTTTTTTTTTTCCCTTCCAGAAGCAACACTGGAGGACAATTGAATTAATTTACATTAAATTGCGAATGCTATCCATAATTGCTTGTTTCTCAGAGCTTAACATAGTCAAGGTCAACATCCATTTCTGAAATGCTAGTCAACATCTGTATTGTCATGTGATTTGCATGTAGAATGCAGTTTATAAGTACAAATAGATGCTCTTTTTTCATGATTGTTCTTTGCTAATTATCTGGCTGGCATGAAGAAAAAAACAACAGGACAGCAGTGATTTTCTTTGTCCAGATGTTTTGAATGATTTTATAGCATGGAATGGTTTCTTCATTAAAATCAGTACTTTCTATGGAAATATAATGCAACTGACTCAAAGAAGTAAAGCTTTTATGACAAATTTCCAGGCCTTTTTTCCCTTGTAGAGCAGATTGAGAAAGTAGAAATCTGGAATAAAGGCTTTTTCTGTCACAGCAAATGAGAGAGAGAATATTTCTTGAAATGTTGGCTTTGCTGTTAGGTTTACTGTGAATCCTCTCTGACCCTAAATATGTGCAAATGTTTCACTTCTTTATAATTCTACACTACCAAAAAAGGAAATATAATGAAATCTTTTTTTAGGGAATTTTGTAATGTTGATATATGTATGTGTGCTTTCTTTTGACTTCTCAAAGATGTGGGGCTTATGGGATGATCCCCACTCTGTTCACATCCCATCTTTTTGAAACCCATTGTCTATTTCAGCAAAGTGAGTAGATCTCAATCTGTACATTTCATGTGTGCAGTGTGTCAGACATGGATGTGCCAAAGCATATGGCCTGGATTGTTGACTGATGCATCCTAAACACTTCACTCTGCTTTGACATTTCATTTGGCTTGTAAAGTTATGGCATGCCCTGAATTGTAAGTCTGTATGTTTAGGGCTGTTAGGTCCAAACTCTGTTATTGTGCAATTAGCTTTGAAGGAAGAGCAGAAGAGTGACCTTGCATCTTGTCAGAGTATCCACTCAAGGATCAGCTTTGCTTGGAGGCTGTTCCTTAAAGTCAATCATTATTCTCTTATCTGTAGAGAGGCAAACTGTATTTGTTCTGGTGCTCTCTGAGCTATCTTCAAATTGTTAATGCTTTTCCTAAATCCCAAAGCCTTGAAATTACATGTTTTCATAGTTAGTTATGGACTCCTCTTTGTAGCGTATTCTTTTCTTGAGAAAACCTTTAGAGGATTCCAGAATTTGGTGTGAAAATGACGTTATAATGTTGTAGTAGCTGAGATCCAGGTGAGTGTGTCTGGGGACTGGAGCAACAGCTCTGGAATTGTAGATAAAGCATCTGGCAGTTAGAAGAGTTAATTGTCACTTCCCGTGATGTATCCTCCAGAGATCTTAGCTAACCTTCTGAATGCATTGCTCTGAAAAGATTTACACTTGCTGTAGTTCTGAGATGCTTGGTGTCCTATATGTATCTAATGAAAACATCCAATAATGGTTAGAATCCAGAGATTGCTGCTGTGATTCTAGTCATGGACAGCTAGCGGATGACAAACTGATATGCTCAGATCTGAGGTGAGCCAGCCATTTAGACATTATTTACATTAAAATTTCTTCCTTTATATCCGGCCTCTATTTCCAAGTGGTGCTTAGTAGTCCTTATGAAAATGATTGAATATTTACAGCTAGAGAAAGCTAGCTCGTATATGATAGATAATGCAATTTTAATATTTGTGATGCCAATTTAAAATGTAAATATGGTTCATTTACAGACCTAGGCATAGCATCATTGAAGCTGTTACACAAAGGAAAAGAGCAATTTTTTTGCCAATTTAGCCTATCAGCTTCACACATAGTATCTTCCCTGAGCATAGTTTCATTAAAAAATACACTTGGCATTTGTTAATAGATAAAATGAAGGGTCTTAGTCTCATCTCCTCTTAAAGCTCTAGGAAGGGTATTCATGACATTTCATTTGGTGTCAGATGACCAAGCACAGAAAGCTCTGGGGGAAGGTTTCTTGGAGGATGACCAAGAGAATGATGGGGGCCTCTCCTGGAGGAGACCGTCCTGCTCTTGGCTCCCATATAGACACTTTGGCAGTCTAACTCTGCAACTGCAGAGCTGATGTCACTTCTATCTTAATGTAGATCTGTAACAAGGACAGAACCTCCTTTTGAGAATTTCTAAATCCCTTCACTAGATTTTATAGAATGCTGAAGTTTGAGAGAGTTTGGTGTGCTGATATATTTACTGGTTGCCATCTTCATTTAAATTACTGTTCAGGTCATAAGTGATAGTGAAATTAGGTGGCTTATTTTAATTTACAGATTGCTTTGAATTATATTCGTTATGCTAATTTTGATATAGACCTGGTTTTAATCTATACATGAGTAGTGTTAAAATACTTTTAGAACTAAGTGTAATAAATGTATGTTTTCTCCTCTTACTAATTATAATGTCTTAATAAAATAGTACTAAGTTTATTTAATTTGATTTTTCCGGGATAAATGTGCTAGACAAAATCTCTTAGAGCTGCCGTTCTTTATCTCCTCATGGGCTGAATTTCTCATCAGCCCTTGCAGCATTTTGTATGAAATCATTCTCATGTAACCTGGCCTCTAGTTCATGTTCTGCTGTTTGGAGGCTTAAGTTCTAAACTAGTGAATCAAATATTTTAATCCAGTTTGTGGGCCGGTAAGTAAATCTGTATTAATAGTTTTCCACTTCTGCCACCACCTCTTATTTGCTAATCCATCAGAGTATTATTTTTGTACACATTTAGAAAACTAATATATCATCCCGATTCTTTCAGAATATCAATTGGATTTATGTTTAATATTATTTACAATCCATCATGAAGATCGGTTTTGCAATGTATTAGTCAGTAAAAAAATCCATACTGAAAAATCTGCTGCATTAAAAGTGTTCTTTCCTAACATTTTCAGCATTTTGAGCCATGTGCTCTATGTTCTTTCAGCAAACCTCACCAATGATTTCTCCTTTCTATCAGCTCATTTAGAGCTGCAGATTTGAGCTTATTCATCTTTCACAGTGGTGTAATACTTGTTTTATTTATACTTTTTTATGAACAGAATAATTCTCTTTAAAAGCTACTTACCTGTATATAAATGTAGAACTGAGTTAATTTTCAAACAGTTTCCCACTGTTGTTCACATAAAATTCCCCCCTACTTTTGCACAATTATTATTTTCATTTTATGGAAATTTTCCACTTTAAAACATCCAGCATATATTTAAATGACCCAACCAAACATATTTGCATTTAGAAAGAGATTTATGGCTGCTTCAGGAATTTCCTATCATAAAGTTTGTTAACTCATATCTGAGAATTAGTAAGATAATTTCATTTTACTTCTATGCGTGGATTGATTAAAGGAGTAGTCCCTGCTACGGAATGGATCAGAGGCTGCCTATTCTTCCCCTCTAGTGGAAGTCTATTGATGTGATGGAAGTTTCCTATCTGTCCCTCAGCCTAGCATGCACAAGGATGCTGAAGGTAGCTAGCAGTGTTGTTCTCCCACTGAGCAAACAAACAGAGAATTTCCTACAATAAAGGGAGAACTTTGATTACAAAATATCCATGCTGTTCTATAGAAACATTGCAGAAAGAGATGAATAGTATTCCAGCTATAATCAGGCTCTGTACGGGAAACATCTTACACAACTCTGGATGATCCTACATTTGCTGTCACAACCATAAAGTCCTCTGCTTCTATTCCTTGCTTTCTGTAACCATAAAGTATCATTCATGCATCTCTTCTTCACCATTTGCAAATTAAGTATTTACTCTGAGTTTGAGAGCACTGCGATGTTTGAGATCTTGCTAGCTTGCAGGACATTTCCAGTAATTTGATTTGTGTTTCTTCCATGGGAGATTCATTGAAAGTATGCCATGGGTTTATTCCATGGGGGTTTATTTTGATTTTTTTTTTTTAAATTGTTATTCCCCATTGAAAACCTGCACTATATTCTTGAATGTGTATGTGACAATGGTGTGCAGAAAAAAATTTACTGTATCTAATTTCAATCTTCAAACATTATAGACTCAAAATTTTAATTGTTTTGTGTGCAGGTGTGCAAACTACCTTGTAGTTTTCCTCTGATGAGGATATGAAGGGGGGGGGGGGGGGGGGAAGGAGTCCCAGACCACTCACTTGACTTGTAAAACTAATTTGGGACATAATTTTATGTGTTGTGAAAGGCCAGGTCCTGTATTCCTGTGTGTTGTTTATGTACAGAAATAAAAAGTTGTAAGTTCTACATTGCATACCTGCTCAGTAGATAAATATTTTACTGAGAACAGCAGCTGAGGTGTTACATAAAGTCTGCTGGGCATTACTGCATACTTTCAATGGCTTTTGCAACCAGAATTGCTGTCTTCTTAAAGGAGAATGTATATCACAAGATTTCATTCTCTGAAAGGAAATATTTTCAAGTATTTAGTGTTTTTATTAAAAACAGCTTACATCAGGTTGCAGTTCTACCAGACCGCTGACCTGGAAGATAAATTTCAGTTGCATGCAACAGTGATTATATACTTCATTCTAAGGGATTACACACAAGTTTAATCCTTCTCTAATCTCTATCTACTGAGTAGAAACGTAGACCACCATAGACATAGTAGAAGTTGACATATTCTTGTTTTTTGCTTTATTTTAGATAATTGTGACGGTGCGTTGGTATCTACCTTACCTTCATCAGCCTTTACCAGTTCTTCTGAGTTCTTCAGTACTCACAGTCCCAGCTTTGCAAAGCTCAACAGGCGAGATGGTAAGGTTGCAGTGGGAAATGCCTAAAATATTCTTCATCACTATGATTAGAATGAATAATTGTTTGTATGCAATGCATTCAGAGCCAAGTTTGAGTAGCTGTTAACTTCAGCTTTTGAGAGATCTTTATTTAGGAGCAATTCATTCCTTTTATTCTAGAAAATTTATACTGAATTTGAAGTTCTCTCATTGTAGAGAAATTGTGTAGGAAGCTTGGGTTGTTATTTTGCTTTTGAATAATTTTGCTATGATTTTTCGAGCTTGAAGCTCACTAGACTTGAGAACTTGTTCTGAAGTGTAGGTGTTTATTAAGGGCAGGAGCAACTAGATATGCAAGTTCTAGTGGAATTCAGTGATTACGCAGCTCAGCAGGAATAATAAAAATGAATGGAAAAACTTTGCAGGCATTTGCAACAAGGGGACCTTGAGGCCCTGATAATGAGCTCATATATGAGGTGAAACTATTGGGATCTAACTTGGTATTAGAAAAAAAAAGATAAATCAGCAATATCTAGGACATCTTTTGACATTTTGTTGCAGACTTTAGTTATTGGTTCTCATTCCCAAATTAGAGCCTCAAAAAGAGGAAAATCCTGTATGTCATAATGATGTTACGTATGATTTTAATTATTAAAAACACTAATTAGTATGTTACTAATAGAGAGACTTTAATTGAAAATAAATGAGAATTTTCCTACTTAAATATGATCTATGCAGCGTATCTTTTAATTGAACATTACTTTTTGGTAAATCTGTAGGAGGATACTAAAGGAATCTCACTTAAATAGTTGGTGCTAGGGATTGGGAGTTGGTATGTCATTAAAGAAGTCTGAAATGAAAGTTACTGTCTTAAATTTAAACTCTTGAACCAGAGATCCTCAGCAGGTAGAAAGTGATATGGTAATTGCCTGAAGTACAGAAATTTGAAGACATTGACCACAGAATTCCAGTTTGCTTTGACTTTATCTTGAGCGATAGCTGAGATAGTGAGTAGGCACGCTTATGTAACTCGGCTTAAATCACTAATTTTGTCTTCTGATAAGAGGAAAAGATTCAAAACGAATCTTATTGCAATTTCAGCTCTAGGTATACTGAATCTTAAAATTAACAATGTCTGAAATAAACTTACATGGATTGCAAATTTAGTGTAGGAAAAAAATCAAGTCTTATTTAGGTGTGCTAAGGTAGTTTTGCCACATAGTGGGCTGTCATATATTCTAGTTCTTTAGATGTACATTATTACATCAGTAAGATTCATGTGGTTTATGGGTGCAAGTTGTGAAAACAGAAAGAGAATACGCAAACTGAGCTCTAAGCAGGGAAGCTTAGAGATGTATAAGCAAATTCTGTTTCACGTTTTGAAGTTTTATTTGATAACTGAGGAGCTAAACCCAACAGAAGGATTCTACATTGCTTAGTTCTTGTATTGCATGGACTGTTTTAGAAACACACAGGTGTAATTCCAGCTGACTTCACATGGTATGGGAGAAGAAGTGGCGATAGGTGGTGGCTGAAGGAAGTTGCCTAGGCTGATACTTGATTAAATAAAATAGACACCTTTGCAAGAAATATCATTTCGAAGAATAATATAATTCTTGTATTTTTAGTTATGTTAGAGTGTTTTGATGCATTTTATTTTCATTCATAATTGATAAAACATAGCAGTAAGTAATGGTACTTCAAGATAGAAAGCAAAATATTATATTAATATAAATTTATTAACATAAATACAAATGTAACAAGTAAATATGAACTTATAAAATACAAGAGAATGTTTACATTCATTAAGATGATTCAATAGAAGATAACAATAACTAAAAAGCTGTATTAAAAAAAAGCCTGCAGCAGTGGAATATGCCATTAAAAAATAATAATCGCAAACACAAAACAAACAACCAAAAAAAAAAACCAACCCAAAACCATGAGAAAAGCTTAGCATGCAGTCCTGAAAGTGCTCAATTAAATTGCTGATAAATCTGTACTTGTAGTAGTACAAGCAGTTAATAAAATTCTGATGAACATTACTCTGAGATGTGAAATATATTACTTATCCATGAGAGGGATTAATCAGTTACTTTGTTTTGAGTAAATAAATATTAAAAAAAAAAAAGAAAATTGCTACAATGAACTGAGCTTTTCCAACTCTCTCTTAGCTCTCAGTTTGAGTAGTCAGAATAGGTAATTATGTATAGGAATATAAAACATACATAACGTCAAAGAAATTTGTCTTGTGGCCGAGAAGTATTTGATCTGGGCATTAAAGTAAAACTGTGCAGCAGGAATGCACTTAGCTTCAGCAGGAAGTTCAAGAGTTTGTAGCACAATATAAAGCTATTTGAGCTGTTTGTGAGACACTGTGGGGTGGAAAAGAACGTTTCCTTTTGATTAGTGTTAATAACTTATAAATAAGCATGGGCATCTTGAGTAGTTCTGTGGAATTTCAAGGAGCACTGATTGTGTAGCTGTGGGCTTAAGTGCTGATTTTAGAGCAATTATAGCAAAATGTACAAATGATTTGAAAAAAGTATTTGATAATATTTCTTGGAGTCATTTGGATCTCCAGCTGAGAAACCATGTGATCTTCTTTCTCATTTTTCTACTATTATTGTTTGTTGCCATGGAGCAATATGAACATGGAACAATATATGTTCCTATGGCATGATATTTCTACTAGGACTTTTTTTTTCTACATTGAACCATTTTCTTGCTGTTTTACTATGTGTGGAATTCCTTGAATGGCAGTGTAGATCTGGTAGACAGAATGGGGAAATGGCCTACTTCTCAGACATCAAATTGTGAAGTGCCAAATGTATTGACTTTGATCATGCTCTCCCACTTTCTCGAGAGAGGTAATGTAGCACCTTCATACATTATTATTTTCCAGGTTACCTAAAAAAAACAAAAGTCATTATTTAGTAACTGTAGTCTGTGCCACATTTTGTCCATTTTATGTTTTTGCTACACTCTGTTATTAAAAGACGTATGATTCTGTTTAATTTCCTTATAATAGAATCATAGAATGGCCTGGGTTGAAAAGGACCACAATGATCGAGTTTCAACCCCCCACCCACTATTTGTAGGGTCCACACGCCACTAGACCAGGCTGCCCAGAGCCACATCCAGCCTAGCCTTGAATGCCTCTAGGGATGGGGCATCCACAACCTCCTTAGGCAACCTGTTCCAGTGTATCACTGCCCTCTGTGAGAAGAATTTATTCCCAACTGCAGGAAAGTAACACCAGGATTATGCTAGTACCTATTCAGAGGATATTGTCTTCATTAACATTGTTTTTGGTAGTCTTTGTTGCAGAGAAATTTTACCTGCCATTCTCACAAGTCAATTTAATTACTGCAGAAATTATAATGGTGAAAGATTTGGAAAGGGGAACAGTGTAGATTTTTGGGGTGCTTCTTTTTCTCTCCCTCCGAGGGGAAAGTGTGAGGTGAAAGGGTGTTGTCTGTAACCCATAACATCCCTTACGAGTCTGACTTCTTGACTGCAAGATCAACCAAACCTTCAGAGGTAATGTTAAGAGATGTCATCGCTGCATTATTCAGTGCTCACATTTAAAGAATGACACTTTGTACAGACGAATGTGCTCATGTGAAGTGAAATGCTGTTCAGAGATGCCTTATAATCTGTGATTTGAGAGCTTGAGCCCAGTGCAAAACTCCCACATTTCCATTCAGTATCTATTATTCTTTTGACTTCCTTCCAAAGGATAAACATATTGTGCTGTGCTCAGAATGGGAAACAATGGTGCATAATAAAGCAGAATACTTCCATGCAAAGCGTATCTTAATGTCTAGACTAGCAGTAGGAACGGGAGAGTACAAACAACATAGAATGGGTGCTTGTCATGATATTTAACCAACTACTGGAAACTCATCTCAAATAACTTATGGGTGACTTTTCACCATCTAGTAGTTGCTGATGTGTTGGAGAATGACTGACTGAAGATATAACAAAGGGAAGAAGAAAATGCCCACATCTCTCTTAATACTCACTGAATAGATCTCGAATAAGCTCTTTAGAGTGGCGAAAGGAACAACTTTGTAACATTGCCTGCCAGAACTTTTGAGGTGAATTTTTATGGCCTTCTGTGTTGATTCGGTCTGTGCCAAGGGTGAGTTTTTTTCTAAAAGGTTTTCTTTGGCTCCAAGTGCATTAGCCACAATTCCTTATAAGCTGAATTTGCAGCTGATTGATTTTGAATAGTAATATGTAGTTTGTGACTTAAAAAACAAAAACAAAAACAAAAAACACCTCAGTATAGCATGAAAATAATAGTAATAAAGTGCACTGTTAGGAGTTTCGGCTTGCAGGCTTCTGGGCTTCTTCGAGCTGTGTGTCTGCACAGGCTTAAAGCAGTCAGATAATAAGTGAGTGAAATTCCTAATATTTTGGTTAGATCTTCATGATACACTAGTAGGGAAGAGGAGTGTTCTATTTTAGGCAAGTAAAATAATATTTTTGGCAATACTAAGATTTATATTGTCATTGAAAAAAAATAAATAAATCATGGTGTTAGCAAGCAGTACACATCAGTTTGGTTGCAAACTGTTTTCCCTGGAGCATTCTGGTAGAGAGTGCAGACTAAGTCACTGAGTATACACCTAGTGGGTATCATGCTCCATTCTAGCTGGAATAAGCACACTTCTTTTTCAGGAACTGGGACTAAATCCTATTTTAACAAAATGAATAATGAAACTTTTAATACCTACTTTTAGACAAAAAAAAAAAAAAATTACTTTTGGGTTGTCAAATCCAATATAGTCCAGGGAAATCAAGAATATTTTTAAAAGGCAAAGTCATTGAAATGCAGTTCTTTGATATCAGCCACACTTATTGATCTTTCATCTCAGTTCACTTTAATACTCTACTAAAAGGATCAGCTTTGAGACAGAGTAGATAATAAAATATAAAGGTAAACCCAGCTGTTTATAACATATTTATTAATACTTTATTTGGAAGTGTATATTTGGAATATTCTTGTAGTTTCTGTGTAGATTTGTTAATGCTTCAATCTCAACACAGTATTTCCCCTTTCTAGTGGAGTTTTGTTCAATGTAATTGCATGAAACTACTCTTGTAAACTTTGATAATAACAGTGAAGCAAGATGATGAGTTGCTGAAAATGGCAGCCTGAAAATTTGCTGCTTTGGATACTTGGGAACAAATGGCTTCTCTGTTTTTCATAGCTGTGTTGTTCACTTATTTGTAAGGCTGGAATGAATGCTGAATGTATATAGAGAATGAACGTGTGCAAGTAGAAAATAGGTAACAGAAATGCTAACTATAATTAAAAAGTATAGGAATAAGCTAGAGAACGTGAGATAATGTATTGCAATCTAGGAAAACTTGCCTTTTTAACCATAAGCACATATGTATTGTACTGAGTGGAATGTTATAATTTGGGCAGTGATTGCATTTCCATGTTTCATTGCTCTAACATTATCATGTACCTGTTTAACTACTAGAAGAATTTGAGAGACAGTATTCAAGTATTTTAAAGGATTTGTAACACGTGAGTTACAAACTGAGCTTACACGCGAGCATGACTTCAAAAATCTCCATTCAAGAATGGGGAGTGGAAGTTGAAAACTTGCAAATCATGTTTGTAGTTGATTTTTAAAAGAGAAAAAAAAATCTTCACGTGAAACTTGTATGAAGAAGAGACCACTCTACTATGTGAAGGCACTCCTTTTAGTTATTTGTCCAGATGTTCTCCAGCTTTACAATGTATTATTTGAGTGCGTTTGCAACCTCTAATTGAACTGTTTTTGGTTTTTTTCCCCAACACTTAGGGCACACATCAAGATACTTAACATTTTCCCTCATCCTTCAAAACACAGCAAAAAAGAAAATATCAAATTAGAAATTAGACATCATTTCCAGAGCTGTAGAAGCAGTTGAGTGATGGAAAAGATAAGATTGTGTGTGTGTGTGATGTGCCATGCTTAATGACCTTTCTCCAGCCGACAATGAATAGATTTCCTAAAAATTCTTCAATTCAGAATTCCTTATAAATTTTGGATTAATTAAGAAAAACAGGTAGGATATTTTGTGTTTAATTTCTTGATTCTTGTAAGTTACCTACACTACCTTTATCCCATCTCTCCTAGGAGCTGGAGGCTGGTCCCCTCTGGACTCCAATGAGCAGCAGTGGCTACAGGTTGATCTTGGAGACAGAGTGGAGATTGTTGGGGTCGCTACCCAGGGCAGGTATGGGAGCTCTGATTGGGTAACCAGCTACACTCTGATGTTCAGTGACACCGGCCGCAACTGGAAGCAGTACAGAAAAGATGACACTGTTTGGGTAGGTGTGAACTCCAGATGCCTTTCAGATTTTCTGGTTCAGGCTCAATAAGGGATTTGGAGAAATGGCTTCAGTTTCTGATCAGAGAACTGGGGTAGCAGTAAAGAAAGCAGACCTGAATGAACTTATGGGCTGTTTTGATCTAACCTGTTGCGTCTTCATTGCCAACTGTGTAATACATGTTTATGCCCTCAGGACTACATTGTTTTTCAAATTATGGGGTTACTTAGGACACTTGAAATGACCTGCATGCTTCTGTGCCTGGTTGGCTTTGATCCAGGCACACCAGACCAAACAGGACTAATCACATAGGTACTTTCTCTGAGAAGTGTGAAAATTAACTCAATTTTATGCACACTTGCTAGTCAGAACAATGGAGTGCATGCTGGGGGAGGCGGGTGGTAAATTGCTCCTCAGCTTGAGAAAGCTGGAACTACAGCATGACTTGTAGGATGATTTAGCAGATGCACCAAGAGTGCTCAAGGCTTTTCCTGAAATTTTTATGCAGGAGTCATACTTGTTGTGTTGCAGGTTTAATGTGTGGCCATAATAGGTGCAGTTGGCAAGTCTATGTGCCATAGCAGTGCCACCTCAGATGTGAATGGAGAAGTTTAAAATATAATGTGGAAAATATGAATTGTTAGTGAGTTTTTAATGAGTTGTACTATCTTCTCCATACTGTATTCACTGTTGTGAGGATCAGTAGCTTTGGTAGCATGGCAGTATTTGGTGGTAAATGAAGTATATACTTGGTGAAAATAAAAGAGAACGTTGTAAGAGTGATCAAGTAAACTTCTGGTTTTGTTGTATTCTTTTTTTTTTTTTTTTTTTTTTTTTTTTTTTGCCTAACACCTTGATTAAACACTGTGTTAAAGAAGAAGACTCTATTTCCAGAACATACTGATGTTGAGTTAGGAGAGGTGAGGATCAGCAGGAGGAGAGGAGAAGGGCTCCTTAATTCTTTTCTTGAGCATGTTGCAGACATTTGAAATGCATGTATAGAAATGTCAACTTCTGTGGTTTCAAAATCCACTGCATTGTCACTGTCTTGGTTTTATCATAGTTTGATTTAGGAAAAGCTAATGAAAGCTGCCTTTCTTTAGGAGGATATTTTGGTCCAAAGATGATCATAAAATTGTCAAGTGTGGCTCTGCTTCATGTGTCACTTAAGTTATATTATGTTAGCTTCACTCCCAATAGGTATACTTTAAAAAAAATGTTTTAAAACAGTGAAATTTCATTCTTAACTGAATATAGTTGAGAACTTAATCTGTTGCTGGACTTCTACATTTAGGTCTCTGCAATCCAGAACGGAGAGATGTTTACAGACTCAGTATCATTAAATGATGCTTCCTTCTCTGATATTGTGACTTGTTTAAATTATATATTAAAATTAAAGATTTGATTACATATCCAGCTCTTCAGTCTGTCTCCCTTTTGGAGACTCCTTGACCTTTTATTTTATTTTTTAACATTCTTCTTAAGTGGAAATTTGAAAAGACAATACGCAGAACTTAGCTAATCTTCGTGCCCTATGGATTCTGTTTTGTGAGTTCCTCATCTAGCACCAATATTGCATGCAAGAATAAGAATAAGCCCAGCAGGAATTTAGCAGTGAATCATAATTTATGAAGAACCCAAGCTCTCCTTTATTAAATGATCAGGCATGAAGATGATTCAGGAGAAACTATAATGAATTCTACAGCTTCAGTAGATTTTTTTTTTTTTGGAAAGATAATTTTTATACATTCTTGTAATGGAAACCACAAAGGAAGATATTTATTTTTGTATGTAGTTGAGGAAAATTGAAACTTCGTTGTGGAAGAACAAGGTGGTAACATTAGGAGAAGGATTTGGATATTCTTCCCCTGCACATCGGTTTCTAAAAGTCACACTGACTATGAATGCCAATAGTATAATTCCAATCCAAAAGAGCCATTTTGTCTGTGTCCCCAGGCAGAGGGCTTGACATGGTTTTTGGGATGCATCACCAGACTTGATTGGAAAAAGCTGACAGTGAAAGTCCGAAATGGACTGACTTCATGGTTTATTAGAACACTGCAGTGTGGATAAACTGGCAAGTAACACATAACACAAGCAAGTCAGAGTTTGTATGCCTGTCCATGGAATTAATGAAAATCAAGTTACTCCTGTACAATCCGTATTCCAAATTGTATGGGAACTGCTGAATCATGGCCTGAACCTCTGATTGATCTTGAGGTGAGCAATGAGTCAGCGATGGGAGCACAGGTGAAGGCAATTCACCTGTGCTGCCGGAAGGGGTGGAGCCTGGCTCCACCTCTCCTAGACCCATTTAGTGCTGACTACCAGTGGGAAAGGATCTCTTCTGGAGATCCCTCCTCTTGAGTTTTGCAGCGAGCCCAGGACGTGGGTAAGCATTCTATCTATTCTCTTTTTGTTATTATAACCTACTTAGCCAAACTCTCTTGTTTATTTCTTAATTATAACATCTTTATATTCATTGATTATACACAACTAAAGAAAAAAATGGTTTCATTTTTTTTTTATTTTCTTGAAACTTTCAGAGATCTGTGCTTTCCGGACATGGGCAGTTCTGTGACTCATGTCTCAGAAAGGGCTCTGAAATCTAAACCATTATTTCTTGAGGTTTCTGACATGGAATTTGCTGCTGTATCAATATAGGATATTGTTATGTGTTGGACCTGTTAGGGTTCCTGATACAGCTTTCAAGTGTTATTTTGTTTTGCTGGAAGTTTGCGTTTGATGTACGGCTGTTACTGAATGCCTCTCACCAAGCACTTCTTGTTGGTAATTAGTCATTTATTGCTGTTGGAATGGGGATTATGTATCAGTGTAAGGATCCTATGTGGTCTTGTAAATTATTTTTTTTTTTAAGGTAGTGGAGCTTTGTTAGGAACCAGTCTGATAGAATAATTAATAATTGAAGTGGAAAGAGGGGGGTAGAAATCACCTTTGATAGTTATCATTTGTTTCTAAGCAGAAACATGAGGCTTGTCTTCCTTTTTTTTTTTTTTGTTTCCATATCAGTAAAGGAAAGCAGGGTCTTGAAATGCCTTCTCCACTCTTTTAGAGTGGAGTCTTTTAGAGTAAAAATGACATGAATTCTTAATATATTCTCAATCCTGATCAGATCGAAACTCCAGTTTTTCCCAGTCTATCTGCATGACCCAAAGACAAAGTTATGGGGTATTACCAGCTGCTCTTAATGTAGTGCTCTCAGGGAAGGGTTTACTGGCACAGCCCTTCCCCCCTGCATGTTATGGGCCATCAGCCACATTTGGTAGAATTAGCAAAATCCCTGAGTAAATTTCACGATAATTTCCTCGCTAATGACTGATATTCCCTATTGCAAGTCATGCTCCTGAGTTGTTTTCAGCCATCGGGGTATAGGTTTTGTCTGCCAAAGTAATGTATGTGACCTTCAATGCATCTGAGACCTGGGTACAGAAGGTCTTTATTGGGCTGCAGTTAAGACAGATGTTTCCAAACCAGTTTATATGACCATATCACTAGTTAAAATCCCTTTCTCTTCATAGATATTACAAGGCTTGCAGGGCATATTATCCTCCTCTCAAAGCACTCATACAGCTCCCATCAACTTCACCATTAATGAGAGCACTGCATAGACAGATCACGAGGAGAATCGGAAAACCTTTTACATTTTCACTCAGCTTGTGTTTATGATGTTAGTAAATTCTGCAGCTGGAGTTGAAGACGAGACAGATTAGCTATTTAAAACCTATTTTCTAACCCCATTTGTATTTAAATAATCTTGTTACAAAAGGACTCTGTGGTTCAGAGCAAACTAGGCTTATAATTATATTTTCAATATGGATAAATCAGCTGTGTGTGGACACATTAGCTATTGATTGGGAGGCATAAAACATAAATCTTATGACTTGTAACAAGAAAATGATTTTTCCGATGTTTTTAAGTGTTGAATAATTCAGAATTTTACCTGCATATGTGCTGCAGTTTGAGTCGGTCCAAGTTGTATATATTACTGGGACAAAATACAATGCTATTTCTTTTTAGATAGCAATTTTTATGCCATCTGTATTGAGAAATTCTTTACAAAGCTGAAAAACACAATTATACAAAAAGATACAAAGAAATGCAGGGAAGGATGTGTTGAAGTACATAGTAAAAAAGGGGGTGTTCTTCAGTAATGTTTTTGAAAGAAAGAATGGAACTGGAAATGAAGTGAGACTGTTCTGAGTGTCAGGGCAGGTTCTTACATTGGAACTATGAAGCTGTGTGGAAAATAGCATAGATAGCAAGGAGATACTCCACACTCTGCTCAGATAATTGCACAAATGAAGTACAGGTTTGAGTTCCCTGTTAGCTGATGAAGTTCCTCCACTGTGAACAGCAAATGGAAGGGACAAGATGGTTTTGGGTGGAAGCAAGGAGCAGTGAGATCACAAGACAGGAAGAGCATCTCTGGTGCTGGACAATGATACCTTGGTCACAATAGGTATAGAGCAGAACTTACATCAACCCCACATCTTGCAAGTGCTTATGAGAGGACTGACAGGAGGCTAAGGATGCTTTAGGAATATAAAACTCTCAGGGAAGTAGGAAGAGTCTTTAATAGAGATGATAAAGATCCTTTGCGTCCTTTTTCCTCAGGAAAACCCTTGCTTGCATGTGTGAGATTTTGCTGAACCAGAGGCTTTTCTAATGAAATCTAGAGGAGGGTCATTTTTAATTGGCTTATAAATCTACTGAAGTGCTGTAAACTTTTCCATTTCCTCTCTAGCTGGGTAATGATTGTAGAACCGTTGGGTGAGTTAATAATTGTTAACACAGTTAGAATATTAATCCTCTTGTCAGATTTATAGGTGCACTGATTTATTCTAAAGTATCTTTTAGCTCCAAGTCCTGTTGCCCTCCAAGCAAGATAAGAGCAAAATTCTACCTGTAGTAAAGACAGGTCCTATATAGTTAACTTAGATGAGAGAACAAGTTTGCCTTGCTATAGTGTTTCACACTGTACTAGCATTCTGATATATTTAATCTCCTTTATACATTAGTAATTATTGCCAGGCAAGCAGGTGTTAAAACAGTATCTGTGGATTATTTTCTTTTCCATTACAATTTTCTCTCAGAAGTGGAAAAGGTGAAGTCTAGAGAATTTAATGCAGATATTAGCACTATGCCCATCACAGATGTTTTTAGTAATTCTCTGTGTTTGATATGTGGCATCCTAACCCAGAAAATGGCAAGAAATACAGCTATGTGCAGGCATTGCCTTAATCACTGACTTCCTAAACCTGTTCCTTTGCATGTTCTCAAAAAATTACCTGTTCTGTAACTGTTTACCTCAGGAAGGCTATGGAAGCATCACTTGCGTTCCAATTTCTACATTTAGTGGAGGATTGTTAAAGTTAGGGTTGTGGTTGGGCTCAATGATTTTAAAAGTCTTTCCCAACCTGAGTAATTCTATGATTCTATCCCTTATTTTGTTGAAGAACTGGTCTCTCCAAAGCTGAATGCTATGTCTTGACACTACTACAGTGTGGTTGCAGTGCTGGTTTTTAAAAGATTAGAATGTGAAGAGGGTTGTGTGCGGTTCTGGTTGTTTTAGACTGGCCCTAAAATATGTGTTCTCCAAGGACCTTCAACAGATTTGTGTGCCATAATCCCTAAGCTACTCTTTTCCCTTCCTGGCTTCATGGCAGTTTAAGATGCCCATTGCGGTAAATAGTGGACGTTTCCTCTCAGCTGAAGGATATCAACCATATGAGTAGATCAAATCTTGTTACTGTTTGCATATCATGTTCTATGGCATGTGAAGCTATAAATAGGTGCCTTTACAAATTATAAACAAATATGGAACAAAAAGTGTTTCGGTCCACTTGTACTTTCACCTCTGGTGAGCAAATGACCACTTGCATACGGACTAAAATGAGAAAGCAACATAGAGCAAAGAACAAACAGTAAAGATGTTTAGTTAAAAGAGAATGCATCATTAATTTGTTTGTAGCAAACAACTTACAAAGATTAGCCAAATAAAACCATCCAGGGATAAGCACTAAAGCTGATCCACCTACAGCTGAAAGCCATTCTGAAACAATAATAGTTGGATTGACTGCAGTGCTATGCAGAGGGGTTACCTGAGTCCTTCAATTGCTTCCACAGCCAGTTTGTGTATATATATATTCAACCAAGAAAGAGCCTTTACAGAATACAGTATGCAAATATTTTTCTGCTACAGTGTTCCCAGTGAAGTCTATGCTAATTTCCATAGTCCCTTCTGGGTCATATTAATCAGGATTGAGTGGCTTCTGAGGTTGGTAATGAGATCTGGAGTTTTTATCATTATAAAAAGCCTGTTAAATCCAAATGAAATGATTCTAAGACAAAAATCTTGCTTACACTTTGTGCTGCTGAGTAGCAGGCAGATGATGGTGAAATGCACAAGGAGAAGCACTTGACATCCTTGGCAGTTATTTGTGCGGAGTGTGAAGAGAGTGGGATCTTTTTTGGTGGAGTATCTTGTTTGTTTGAAAGGAAAACTCCAGAAAATAGCACCATTAGTCAGAATGTATTTCTAGAGCCTGATCTTGATGATTTCTTTGCAGTTGTTTGGCACTTTGGGGGACAAATGAGAATGGGTCAAGTTTTCCTAACATAATTGTTTTTAAAACTCTTGTCTTCTGACTGTTTTCTGTACTGTTCTGTACTGTAGTATAAGATGGCTTGTTCTGCTGCTGAAAATTGTGCTGCTTCCACTGATTCTCTCTTAATAAGATTAATCTTAAAAATTACCTAATTTATCAGCTCCTCTCTTTGACTTGGAATGTTGGGTCTTTAGTAATTTTTATAGCTTTGTACCTATTTTGCTCTGAAGCCTTTCTAAACTTCAGATTATTCCTGTAGCAAGAAGCTCATGAACAGAGAAGCAGAATCATGTTGTTTGTGGCAAATCAAAATGACATGTAATAAAAAGAGCTAAGCTATAAACAAGTCCATTGCAAGCCAATTTAGGATTGGAATTTTATTGATATTAAACATCAGAATATTAGCTAAGCAAAGGATTGTGGTGTTGTAGATGTCAGACTTACTGATAAGACATAATAATAAACTGGTGGATGTTTTGGAGGGAAAAATGAAAAAATTAGCATGATATACTTGTAAGGGAGCTAAAACAGAAGAGGATAGAGATGGAAACTGAGTTGTATTTGATGGTGGAAGCTTTCATACATAAAGTGGAGATAAAGATCTGTTTCATTAGTTCTTCAGTAAGTACCGGCAGAGAAACCAAGAATCTTGTACCTCTGCTCATTCATTTCTTATTTATGTGGTTAGCAGATTTCTATCCTATTTTGAGTTAATAGACTCAGTGTTTTTTACCACTAGATTCCCAACAGAAGCAAGAAGGCTACTGATAATACTTCTGAAAAAGGGCTGCATTCACAGAAACATCTCTTCAACATTAAAATTGGATTGAGGTGATGCAGGGGGATAGAAAGTCAGATATCATGCAAGGGCCTGGAGGGCTTATAGGGAGGACACTGAGATAAAGTACTTTTATTTCTGTATATACATTTTAATATTTGTATTTATACTTTTTAGGATGTTTGTTAAAGTTAGTGTTGGCACAGCACCCTTTGTAGATTTTCTTCCCTACCCAAATTCCTGGTAGTTCCAGCATACTATTTGGATGCTGAAAAAGAGCTTTTTTAAAAAAAAACTTGTGGAGAGAACTTAAAAATATTATTCATTCTCATTAAGCAGCAATTTTATCAGATCTTTTTTAACTGTCAGTGCCCATACTAGAGTATTCCAAGTTTGGAAGTAGAATTTTCTAATGCTTAATACAAGCAAAATATAAATATTTAATATGTTCTATTGGATATATTTCCTAATTAAATAAAAAAGAATTAGGGGTATTATCAATATTTAAAAGAAAAAAAATAATTATCATAGCGTGGAGAAGTTGCCTTTCCAAATGTATGATGTATGTTTCACATTTTTTCAGTGGCTTCCAAGTGTATTTCAACTTAAAAAAAAAAAAAAAAAAAAAAAAAAAAAAAAAAAACACTAATAATCCTTCATCAGGAGGGTCATTATATTGATTGCAATTTTATTTTCAAAGTTGTTTGTCATGGGAGTGGGGAAGGAGATAAACCTTTAGAATAACACTAGGAACAAATACTGTTATCAGCAGTAGATGTAAGCCTGTCCATGTTCCTTTGAAATGTAACTTACGGTGAAACCTCTAATATTTATCTGGTGCTTTTAGAGGAGCTCCATATGCCTGTTTGGCAACATTCAGATTTTGTTTCTGGAGTGAACAAAATGTGAGCAAACCAAGATAGAGAATAGTCCTTATTACTTAAACTTCATCCTTCAGGGAATAAATATTCATGAGTTGGGAGCACAAATAAAATCCTGAAAATACTATAAAAACCACATATATATACCTTCACAGCTTGGAGAAGAGATGAGATTCAGCTCAGAAATAAAACTGAGTCAAGCACTCAAATGTACTAAGGGAACACTTAATGTGGGCCACTTATTTTTGATCCATATATGTAGACTTCTGCATCAGTGTTAAGAATCAAAAAGTCTCCTCTGGAGAAGATTCTTCTTTTCCTTCATCAAGGTTTGGTAGGTTTTGGCAAAATTAAGTGGAAAGACCAGCTTCCTTTGAGAACTAAACCTAAGCATGAAATACCATAAAATAATGATTTTGTTAACGATATATATTTGTAAATTAGACCCTTCAGTTTAGAAAATGCTTCATAGTTGTTTCAGGTAGGTCATTGTCTTGATAGGAAAGTCAGAATTTGTACCAGTTCACTAAATAAAGCTGATCCAAAAAGAACTTTATACCTTCGCCTCAGAACTGTTTTAAAGACTAAAGCTATTATGGCGGAGTATAGCAATTCTGTATAATCTCCTTCAATAAATCCCTGCAAATCTGAGGTTCAGGTTCTCTCTGATGTCACTGAGATGATAACTGATTTTGGCCGATGCTTTCAAATCTTTTTTTGGGGTGATGTGGGGGGATAATAAGTGCCTTGAGATTGCGAGGTTGGAGTTTTATAGCAGCATCAAAAGAAAACTGCAGTCTGACTTCTGGATCTAGCTTTTCTAATTCTACTTTACTGGTCTTCTTGTCATCAGGAGACTTCTAAATGTCTCCTGATAGTACACCAAAGTGAGTGTACTATGTTTTCCAAGCCAAACCCGAGCCTATATTTTCCTCATAGTTTCTGGATACTGATGTTCACTCCCTATTGCAGTATTGGTCCACAGCTTTTCAGCTCTCCCTGTCAAGTCCTTCGTACCTGACAGTATTTTAATGCCAATCATGTATAATATGAGCTTGGTGACCAAAATATTTCTACTAGCAGTGTCTTTTAATGATAACAACTGTGAGTTACGTGTGTGTCACTTAGCTTCCTTGTTTGGATTTCAGTAAAAAAAAAAAAAAAAAAAAAAGGAAAAAAAGAAAAAAAGAGAAACAGTGCCTACTGAAAAAGACTTCAGTAGTTCATTACTCAGTAAATACAGATACAATTTAGTCAGGGGAGCCAATACCAAGATCCATCCTCTTTGAAGGATATTCTTCAATTATTACTTTTTTTGCAATTAACTGGTTCTTCAGGGTAAAGATTTTCTCTCAAATAAAAGTTTTTTTTTTTTCTTCCTCAATGAAGCAGTCTTTCTATTCTTCAGAAATTTAAGAAAAGTTTCTTCCTCATGCCTTTGAAGTTCTTTAGGATCATTGTTCAAGCATCAATCATTATATTCATTGCATGTCTTTAGAACAGGTAGTTTTCCTTGCTTCTGGTTTGTGACTCAGAATGCAAAATTTTTGTCTTTTGTGTGTACCCATTATGTGCTCTTTAATAAGCACTCACTTTAAACTTTCTAATTTTGTTTCATGTTATGAGATCACAAACACAAATAGAAGCAGAAACGATTTACTCTGAAGAAGAGTTGCAGCCAGTGAATGTTAAATGTAGTCCTCTCTTGGTTTAGCTTTCTGTGAAAGAAAAATCAAAACTTCCTTATTTTTGGTATTGAAAGCAGTCTGTAACATCCAAGCAGAGTTGGGAAATGATCTAAGTTTTTTACTCCTTTTTGTCAATGCAGACAGCTGAAGTATGCAGTTGACTTGTGTAAAGAGCATGCTGTATTTACAAATTATACCCAAGAAACCATAGCAAAGTTTAGTCAGCCAAAGCAGAAACTGTCCTAGTTGAATGATTTAGAAAAATTCCAGTCACTGTGATTTGTATAGCAGTCATGTAGCTCATGATTGACACATTTACATGTAGCAACTTCTTGTTGGCAATAAACCTCAAGATTTGGTTACTATAGTGAAGAGAAACATTCAGATGCGCTTTCCTGTCCTGCTGTCTGCAGAACCTTTGGGAGTTGTAAATCCACACACAAAAATGTATGAATTTTAAAAGAGCAAGCACAGGATTCTGCACCTGGAATGGGGCAATCCTGAATGAATGTAGGGAGTGGGGCCAAGAGGCTGGTGAAGCAGCCCCATAGGAAGGGATCTAGGGGTTCTGGTTGACACAAGTTGAATCTCGGTGAGTTCCCTGGGAGCCAGGAGAGCCAGCTGTACCCTGGGATGCATCCAGCTCAGCACTGCCACTGGGTGAAGGAGAGGGATTGTCCCACCCTGCGCTGGGAGCAGCTCTGGGTACTGCTATATGGAGGCTACAGCTCCTCATAGGAAGCTGAGGGGCAGCACTGAGCTCTGCTCTGTGAGAGAATGGCATGGAACTGTCTCAGGGGAGAGTCAGGTGGGGAGATAGGATAAGATTCTGTTCCAGAGGGTGGTGGGCATGCCACTGAACTGCTGGAGTTCAAGAAGCATTTGGACCAAGATTTCATCTGAAACCTCAAATCATGTGCTGAACGTCACATATTTTAGACTGGGGGCTATACAATTATGTTCTTTCTGAACTTAAAAGTTGCTTGTTTCTCTTATTTGCTTTGAAGCTTGTTTTTATCTAGAAAATAGTTTTACTGCCCATTTTATCTAGAGGGGTTTACTACATTGTGTCTGTCCAGACTCATTAGAAGTAACTGTGTATCTACTGCCTTATTGTTAAGACAAGACTTGTGGCAATGCTTTCCAGTGAAATAAGGCCTGGACTTCTCCCTGTCTTCCACTCATCTTTGTGTTTTTTTTTTCCCTCTGGAGGTCAGCTTTTAGTGTTAAGTCTTGGTATTTGAAGGCTTATAATAGTACCTATGTTTACAATCTTTATTTGGGTTATCCTAGACATTTGGTTACACGTTTGTAAAATGCGTGCTACTTCAGCCTGAGATGTGTGTATGTGGTAAAGCGTACATCGTTATAAAGGTTAATAGAAATAGTGCTCTGCAAGGAATAATCTTATGAAATTAGATTTACAGATATTTAAGACAGGATTGAAGAGTTATTGGCAAACATGCTGAGCAGGTGTGCATGTATATTATGTAAAAATAAATGTGTGGGAGAGTGGAGAAGCAAATGAGAGATGGAAAGCGGAATTTCAGGTGGCATTCATCCAGCTATGCCTGCAAGAATGCGACAATGATTTATAATTACTTTGAAAATAACGACGATTCTGTTGCCACATTGTTACTATGGCCTCATGAGTATCAATCATTATGAAATGATCAGTTGATTCTACATATTCACAATTTAGCTGTTTATCATAATTGGTTTATTCTCTTGGATTTTATCCAGACGCTTATTTTTATACACTTGGTTGTAAAAAGGGCAAATGAAAAGAAGCAAATTTCTTCTATTTGCATGTACCAAATCAAAGGTGTTTCTACTAATGGAAATCATAAGATTAGTTGCAATGTCTTTTTATTCCAGGTTTAAAACAAACAAACAACAACAAAAAAAAAAACAACAACAAACATATGCACAGTAGTTGTTATAATAAAAAATATCTTCACGCTGAAGAGTCACAGAAGATACCTCAGTCACTCCTTTGGAGATTTTCAGTGTTTACATGAAGATAAGCTTATTAACACTTCACTCTTTTTCTGCCTATACCTATACAAAAGTTGAATGTTTAGTGATAAAACTACATGGAATTCAGAAGCTCCAGCTTTCGTATTTGATTCTATGACTACCAAAGCCTTTCTGTGTAGCTCTCTCCACCCCAGTATTGTCATTCATGCAAAACATGCTGTTTAAAACGATTGTTTCTTATAAAGCCATTTTTTTATAAGCTATGGGGTTTTTTTTATACCTTTGTAAGTGCCAGAAAATATTTTGTCCCAGCCACTTTTCTTTCCCAAAAAAGATCCCTGGCTTTGTCTATGGAAAGAAAGGGACACACTAAAAATCTTCTGGTGGATGTTCAGATGTATGGACACATTGAGTCTTACACTGATCCTTTCCTGCTGTTTCTATAGTGTTACAAAGTGGCTGAAGTATTAAATAGATGGAAAACATTATGCTCAAAATTAGTTGTGACAATTTTACCATAAATTTTAAGTCTCTTTTAAAGCCTTAGAATTTTCTTGTTGTTGGTTTTTTTTTTTTTTTTTTTTTTTGATTTTCATTCCACAACAGGATGTCAAATTTCTACCATCTTGACAGTTTGGACTTAGGCAATATTTGTCTTGCCGTTTTCTGGGAGAAAAAGAAACAAATCAGTGAAAAGACACTTTCCTGAATTTTATTTTTTTTATTTAATCCCAGAATCCATCGACATACTGGAACACACTTAAACACTTAATATACAGATAATGGCTTACTACAGTCTAACTGTACTTTATGTACAGTTAGCTATATTTTCTCCAATAGTCAGGCAAGCTGCTTATCTAATGCTGGCTCTTGCATGATCCTTTTGCTGCCCTCTAGGGGTCGTTATATGTTCAGTCACAAAACAATCTAGTATCAAATGGACCTAGAGGAAAGCTTTCAGTTAAAAGCTTTCTTTGCTTGGGAGGCAGCAGGCAGAGTAATTAAAAACAAAATCATAGTGTTGCTGGTCAAGTAGCGGCATCATCAGGTCTAGATGTCTAGCAGCCCTCGTCCATGGTCAGCAAACCATGGCTTGCCTTTTATCATTTTGTCTTAAATCCTCCGTTTAGACATGTTTCTTTATTATATGTTAATTGCTATTCTCCTGGCCCAATTATACTTAACTAGCTTTCAAGCATGTGGTTCTGTGAACGGATTCATCTTAATTCAGATTTGGCAGATATACTCAATTTTTCCTGTACTCTTTAGAGTTGGTTGAAATCTGAAAATCTAGTGTTTATATAATGTCATTTGTGTGCAGCCATATACTCCCCCCTACCTTGCACCCTTCAGGGATGAAAGCATCACTGCTACATTGCTGTGCAGGAAGTAGCTTTGATCTACAGTGAATGCTTCATTTTCTGAGGCTTCCCCATGACATGAGTGAGGGGCTTTGGCCCAGAGCTGTGCTTTGTTATCTCTTTATTTCCCATCTTCTGGTCCAGTGAGGCAGAATGAAATGGCCGTCAGGAGCAGTTGCAGACAACGGGGGAAACATGACTCAGTGGTGAAGCCTTTTGGATGAAACGCAGAGCTTCACTTGGCCAGCTGAGGATAGCACTGAAGGTATCTGCTTTTTCTCCTGGCTGCTTAGGTTTGTAACAGCACCCAGGGTGATGATAATGTTAGAAAGTACTTAATGGTACTTTCAGTTAGTACTAGATTAGGTAGTAGCAAGATGTACCACTGCTTGGGCTCACTTCTATGGCATGCGTAGAAACGGAGTTGTAGGAAACTGGGGACTTTCTAGGTTAAGTGGTCAAAAAGCTGAGGAATCTCCTGGGTTAACCATAGAGAAGTTTAGAAATATGATTTTTGAATTTCAAAGGCTTAAATCTTTTCAAAGTCTTTACATGAATCTCATTTTATGGTTATATAAATTTTGGGGCAGTAGTAGAAGAGACGGTTTCATCATGGAAGAGTTGTAATGAAGAAGCAGTAGACTTAGGCAGATCAATATCACTTCTATACAATTTAAAAAAAAAAAAACAAAGTTAGAGAAGAAAAGTCAGTTATTGTAGTGCTGCTTAATTCACTTAGTAATAGAGTGCATTGATTGTTACTGTCATAAATAACAAAATGCTTCATCTGTGCCTCTTCGTCACCCTATTGCATTATGTACACAGCCTGAGACAAAAAAAAAAAAAAAAAGCTACAGCCCTTCTGAGCCTCAGGCTAACAAGCCTTATTGATTGTGCTTGTCATAAGTAATCTAAAGCTAAAGGATAGCAACCCATAGGATTTGTATGTAACTATTGTAGGCCAGGCTTGAACCCACCTTATTTTCTATAGGGGCAGTGTATATAGAAGCTGTGCTGATGTCTAAGCAGGTGACACGTTTTACTGGAAGCAGAGTGCAAACAGAAGCCTCATGTTCTGAGAGGTGACTGGCAAAATCAATCTTAATTAGGCTTCAGATATTCAAGGCCACTTTAAACCTGAGCCTTTTCTTGATCCTCTTTAATTATGTATTCAGATCAAAATGACATCCTGAGCTATTACCCTGCTTGTTAAACCCACTCAGTCACTTGTTGTCTGAGCAAATGCATCTATGTTTTACTAAGCAGCATAAATGGTTTCCTCTGTTGTTCCTCTTGCAGTGGGAGCTGCAGCTGTGTCCTTCAGCATCTCAGTTTCCTGAGCTTGTACAAAAATTCAGTTATTCCGTGGAAGTTACTTTTCTGTTCAGACCCTCCTGAGCTGTCATTTATCTTCTTTGTTCTCTGGATTCCAGGAGCACCTTGGTTCCTGAGCTGTAGGTCAGAATATTTTAAAATCATGTGCAAGGAAACAAAAATATTTATGTTTATTTTGTTTTTATCTCATTCGTGATTACTCACTCCCTTGTACTTCTCAGGAAGAGGCAGAGATGGACTCATTAGGTGTGGGAGCTTGGACACTTATGTTTTCTAATTAGCAGGGCTGACATTTAGGAGTTCAGAGCAAAGGGAATTTAACCTGGTGTGAACTGGGATTAAGTTAGTGTTGTACATTTGACCTTTTCTTTAAAAACATGCTGCAAATACTGATTCCTTGGGTCTCTGTGGCATATTGAGCTGTGAGAAGATAAGTGAAACTGAGCAAAATACCTCAGCTAGTATAAAATTCTCTCTACTTGCATACAGGTAAGATAGCAAGGAAGGTAACAAATCTGATAACATTTTATTTCTAATCTCTCAATATTTTTCATAAGCAGAATGAGACAGGATACCATAGTCCTGCGTTTGCTCATTTGGTAGAGAGCTAACTTGAATATGAAAATAAATGTTAAGAAAATTGCAAGTGTTTAAACAGAATCAATGCTATTGGTGGCACTGGAGAGGTGATGTCAATGAAGGTCTTTGGTTTATGCAGAGATGAGTACATTCCAGTGATTACTCAGATCAGCTGCTCACATTCCCTAGTTATAGACTAGTTATAGTTCTAGTTATAGAGTTATTTAGTCTAGTTATTTAGTTCTGTTCGGCAGTACTCTTTTTGTAGAAGTTCTTTTTGTTTCTCCCCTTTCATTTCTGATTTCTTTTTCTTGTTTGTACTCCTTTTAGTGGATACTTGCTACTTCTGTTATTTAGTCCTTCTTGTAAAGTTTTGTTAGATGTAATTTCCATAGTTTATTGTAGGGGTTTTATTTACTATTACAGGAGTAGTTTTACTGTTACTGAGATCCAAAACATTAATGCACTGCAGACAAAAATATACTGAATGCTACCTCTGATGAATAGTGAAGGGAATACTATCATGCCAGCCCTGTAAAAAAAAAATATGAACTCAAATTTTCTGAAATAAAATAAGGAAAAATTTCCACTACTTCAAGCTTAGCTCTCTGTATCCCAATTTATCTAGAAGATACAGTTTCAAATCTAGAAAGTTTTTCCTTTGCCTTCAGGATACAACTGATAACTCTGGTCCACTGCTGCATTCAGAAAGAAAGCTGTGAGTAAAGCTCTTATTTCTGTCTCTTATATTGAACGTTAAAATTGAATCTGTGATGCACTAAATAAGAAGAAAGGGGTCTTGACAGTTCCAGGATTTATTAGTCCTTTGAGCTCTTTAATTTTCTAGTAATGGTTAAGACTTCTGTGGACCTGCTGCACAGAGAGCAAGTCTTTAGAGAACTGTTTGGACATGCATAGAGAATAATGTTGTTCATGTACTAATACGTCTTAGTTTAGTTAGTAATTGCTTTCCTCAAACTTTGTCAGTAGCTTTTGGTTTTTGTTTTTTTTTTTTTTGTTTCTCTAATATCAGTTTTGACCCAAGCTTTCACTGCCACTACTTTGAAAATAGTCTCAGCGTTGTCTATGTTTTAAGCTGCTCTCGCTGTGAAAAAGTCACACAGGAATTACCTACTGTGAGTTTTCTTCAGGGAGGACCTGAGAAGTGACCAGGTGTCAAAATCATAGACAAGGATCATGTTGTGTGTGTGCATGTTAATAGATTGTTTGTTGTGTATTGCTATTCACTTTTTTGGTTAGATATTAGGTTAGATATTAGGTTAGATATTAGGTTAGATATTAGGTTAGATATTAGGTTAGATATTAGGTTAGATATTAGGTTAGATATTAGGTTAGATATTAGGTTAGATATTAGGTTAGATATTAGGTTAGATATTAGGTTAGATATTAGGTTAGATATTAGGTTAGATATTAGGTTAGATATTAGGTTAGATATTAGGTTAGATATTAGGTTAGATATTAGGTTAGATATTAGGTTAGATATTAGGTTAGATATTAGGTTAGATATTAGGTGGAAGTTTTTCACTCAGAAGGTGGTGATGCACTGGGACAGGTTGTCCAAGGACGTTGTGGATGCCCCATCCCTGGAAGCATTCAAAGCCAGGCTGGATGTGGCTCTCGGCAGCCTGGTCTGGTGGTTGGTGACCCTGCACATAGTTGGGGGAGGGGAGGGGAGTTGAAACTAGGTGATCATTGTGGTTCTTTTCAACCCAGGTGATTCTGTGATTCTACTAGGAACTTATTTATTTAATTTTGCCTTCTGGGCAAAATCATGACCTTCAGTTTTCCTGCATCGCTACTGGCTAATCACCAACTTTCAAATTAATGTTCTTCACTGTGATTCCTGCAGCATGACCTCAGGAAGTTAGCTTGAATTTTAGCCCAGATTCACGTAGGTTTGGATTTATAATGCATTCTTGCAAAGTATATATGAGATACACTTCATCTTCTTGAGACTATCAGACACTCTCAAAAGTAACATGCAGTAGCAGTAATGTTATTTTTAGTAGTTATATCTTGGTTGTCTGCAAGCCTTAAGAAACACATAATGATCCTTGGGATCAGAGCTGAACCTGACCTTTTATCACCCAGGAAAAAACAGAGGGTAAAAAAATACCTTCAGATAGAGTTTAACATTAATTCAACCTTGCCTTCTAAAACTACCAGATGTCACAATTCATCTGGGCTATTAAAATGCTAGACTTTGCACTTTGCAGACTGAGGGGGGGAAAAAGAAAAAAAAAAAAAGAATTGCTGGCTCTTGGCAGAACAATTTTTTCACCCACCACTAGAAATTTGTTTATACTGAGGTCTTTACTTCCTGCTTTCTCTAGATTACATTCATGAACATCATGTTTTGAAATGATAACTTGGTGGAACGCTGAATCTTTATTTGAGCTAATTAGCTACTCTGTCTTTGATATGAGCTTTTGACAGTGTACCATTATCCCTTCAAGAAATATCCTGTTCTGCTTCCAAGCATACTGATTTTCCAGCTACGCTATTAGCAATTGTTTGCAGTAACAAATCAGTTTAAAATGAAACTATCTGTCTAAGAGTTATTACTATAAAGCTCAGTACTTTGTTACCATAACTAGCCAGTAACGAATAGGAAAAAACTGGCTTGGAGAAGCTAGAGCACAAGTAGCAGAAAAACTTAACTGAAGTCAAATCTAAGAATACAATTCCAATTGCTTCTTTATGAAGTATTTTAATTGTCAGATTTTGCCTAGTCTAGAAAATGCCTGAAGGAGTATTGTCCTTTCTTTTTGCATTTTGTTCAGGATGCATAGGCAAACACCATCAATGCAATTCTTAAGTAGATTAGGCATCTAGGACTGATTCTTTTTCAAGAGCGATATGAACTAAGTGATTTCCCAAGGTTCTCTGGCTGCATAAGTGAGGGGGATTTGAAAGAAATTGCACGCTAACATTATTTAGCTTGGATATCAGCATGAGACATAGTGTCCTCCCCATTCTGTCATACTAGCTGCCTCTGGAAATCTGGAATCGGCCTGGAAGGGCACACAGCAACATACAAGTTCCCACAGTGAGCAAAATTGGGGGCTAGCACAGTGAGGGTGCCTGTGAGACTCTTCTGTTCTGCGTTTCAAACAGAGCTTCTGTATTATCATAGTTATGCTCCAGTAGGGATTTCTGTTTAAAAAGTCTAATAGCAGTTGTGACAGATAACTTCGAATGTGCCCTTTCCTTATTGCAGGCTAACGTGTGTGTTGCGAACTATAAAGTCACACATAACATTTATGATGGTGAAATACATCACTGACATGCTGCAACAGTCTTGCTCTAGGACCTGGTTCTGTGAGTCATTGGCAATTTATGTAAATAGGATGATTTGTTTTCTCCCAGACAGTAAAAATAAGAATCTAGTTGATGACAAAACATATTTAGAAGAACAACCCCTTTGTTTCCTCCCCCCTCACCTCTCCCTCCTTCCCAAGGTGAGCTGTTAAAGATGACAGAACAAGAAAATGGTCCCCATGAATACAGGACTCTCTTCCTGTTACCAAGTTAAGAGCCACACAGAAACAACTTACTAACTGTAAGTCTTGCACTCTGCTCATTGGTGATACTACATCTGGGCAACTGTGTTCAGTTCTGGGCTCCCCAATACAAAAGAGAGATGGGAATAGTGGAGAAAGTTTAACAGACACAAAGTTGATAAAAAAAAAACTCTTGAGAAAAGGCTGAGTGAGATGAGATGGAACTCATCTTATTTTGGAACTCATTCTTAGTTTGGAGAAGGCTTGGGTGGATCACATCAGTGTCCATAAATACCTGAAGGGAAGATGCAATGAAGATGGAACCAGGCTCTTTTCAATTGTGCACAGCAACAGGATAAGAGAGTTAACTGAGCAACAGAACAAACATCCCTGAGAGGTTGTGGAGTCACCCTCCAGGGACGAGGCAACTTACTCCTGATCCCAGTTCTTGAGGACAGTTGGCCCAGATGTCCTCCAGGGTTGCCTTCCAACCTCAGCCATTCTGTGATTCTGTAATGATAATCTTTTATTTCTTAGACTAATGCGTAATTTAACAAATAACATCTTATGTTTGCATAAGAAAGATAGCACTCTGCTAGTGATGCATGTGGTATCAGATGAAGCAGAAGTTTATCAGGTGGCCTGCCTAAGCATGGTCTATGTGTGTACCTCTTAAATTTTCTTTTATGAGAACAACTCCCAAAGTAATGCAACTTCATTTGATGTTTCCTTTCTCCCACAGAATTCTCCTCTTGGCAATTTTTTTTTTTCATTGTGAAGTATTTGTTGTTTCTCAGTGCATGACATATGGATGGAAACTACGTTTGTGTTTGCAAGGAGTTATGTCCTGAGACAGGAGCATCTTCAAAAAAGCATAGACTGATATTTCCACTATTAAAATTACTAAGGATGAATTTCTAAAGTTTGCACTATGTTGCATTAAGCAGTTCTGCTTTTGGATTATTATGATGTATTCTGTTTTCACCTCCTGTTTTCTGTATCTCAGTTTATCATGGTAACTCTGTTCCTTCACCCCATTCTATGCTGTATTGCTGGGAGGTCTCGAATCGTCGTAAGAAAGATCACCTAATAGTGTGAAAGAAATTAAATATCATTTGAACAGTGGAACAGTGTCTCATCCTGTATTGCAAGTGTGAGGAAAAAAAAAAGCTTTCTATAGGTTTTGGTGATGTTTCTAGTTGAATCCTCTCTGTAGTTTAGGACTATATTGTTAATTTTTATATTAATGAGTAATAGACTTAGCACAATAGGGAGCACTTATCTGTGCATATTGCTAATTCTTACAGATCTGTTAATAATCATGTTCAGATATGCAACTATGTACAGATATAAATAGCAAGACTACAAAGTCAAGCAGATTGTTAGGAAACAGCAGAGCTAGTTGCCTGGGTAACATTAATTAGGTTCATTTAATTATGTGTATTTCATGTATTTTGATCTAGACTGAAAGGCCAGATTGGTGAGTTTTTTGGATTTTGTTGTTTTTTTATCTGTATGGGAGATGCCTAGAGAGAAAAAGATAGAAGTTTACTAACTCTCATATTAAGCGTGAGATAACTATAATAAGGGGCTCTCACAGAACTCCTGTAATAACCTTTATCTTTATTGCATAGATGGAATGAAAGGTCAAGATCTGTTCAAATAGTATCTTCATGTAACAAACTTAGTGTTCACTCCATGCTTTATATACATAATGGGTCCTCAGAGATCACCAGGAAAGCAAACAGACCTCATCAATTTCTCTAACGATTCCTCTGAAAGATACCTTTTTTTTTTTTTCCTGGTTTGTATTTTTAGCTCACTCTAGCAACACCTCTATTACCAGACTGTCAGAGACCTCATACATAGAATTTATGTTGGCTTTCATAAAGAAAAATTAGATTCTATCTCAAGGACAGGCTCTACTTTTAATGTCATTAAAACTAAATGAGTTATTGTTGACATTCACTGAGGAACAGCAAATAGAATTAGATGGAGAAAAATCTTAGTGATAAGAAGATGCAGTGACTTAAACTGTCCGCTGCAGAGAAGAGGTAATTTATAAGAATTGCTTTCTTAATGTATGTGTAACCTGTGCTTTATGCTGTGGTGGCTGGTTCTATTAATCATAGAGGAGGGAGGAAAGCTATGGGGAAGAGGTGCGGATTATAGTTATAACAGTTTGTGTTTTTACAGTAGTATTAAGTTCTGTGCTTCTTCAGTAAGGTGGCAAAGGAGAAGGCAATGTCCAGGCCCCTTGGTTGCTGGTACCTACTTGCTGACAGAGTGTCTGGAGGAAAGCAGAGTTCAAAGAAAGGGGAAAGATTTTAAATTCAGGAGTGAAAAATGGCTTTTGTAAACAGAGTACCACATGATATCTCTGTTTTGGGGTCTGCAATTTTGTGCTTCTTGAGATATAGTAAGAAAAAAACCTCACTTTGTATTACAATAAAGAAAGAGACTGAAGATAGGAATGTTTCATATGCAAGCGGATTCCCATGACTGCACACTTTCAAATTTGTGCTCTTTGCTTTAAACTAGCTGGTTCTGTATAAGAGGAATGAGAAAAGCAATTTCGGTTTGAAGATGTGTTCTTACCTGGCTTGCCCAGGCTTACAGGAAAAGCGGAAGGCTCTGAAGAAAGAGTTTTGTAAAACTCTGGGAAATGGCTGTTCTGTATGCTAATCCCATCTGTCTGTAGATCTTCGGTACAGATGTTCCTAGCTTTGTTTCTTGTGTAACTGGGAGGTTTTCAGCTGTTAACTCCAAAGCCAGAGTAAAGCTAAACATGGATACCCCCACAGCATAATCTAAGGGCTCAAAATATCAGGGGGAAAGTGAGATCCTGGGTTTCCTGGTAGGCACGAAAGTGTTCCTGTGGCATAAAGACTGAGAAGATGTATTTATGTGTGTGTGTGTATATATAAATTACTTTTAAGTACATATGTTATACATAATATCTTAATAACCCAGCAGAACATTTATACATTGTGAAGAGCTATTAAAAATGAAGAAGTGTTAAGAGAACATTATTAAACTGTGAAGTTAGGAACATGAAGGATAGAAAATGTCACTGCAAACTTAATTAGGCCCCCTAATGTGAATTTGGTAGGAAGGGCATTAATTACCTGATCACAAACTATTTTTGCACAGCATTCCCCAGTCTTTTCAGCATAGAAGCTGGATATTAATAATCAACTTTTAGGTACTTCCTTTTCTCTGTGAGGTTCTAAGTTTTATTTACTGTATACTCTTCAAACCTATCTCCAAAAACATAATTATTTATTTCTTGATGGGAAATTCTGAAGTACACTTCACAAGAAGATTATTTCACAAATATTTATTTTCACACCATCCACAAGGGATGATGGGTTATTATGCTTTTTCAGTCAGTGAATTGTCACAAAAAGTGTATATTAATTTGGGAAGCTTATTTTAAGGCAGATAAATTTTGTTTTTCAGCATTATATAGGCACTTCAAGAAAAAAAAATGTTTACTTCCATTCCCTATGCTCACTGGTGAAGCAAATCAGATCATAGAATTCAAAGTAGGTATTTTTACCCACTCATGTTCTAGAAAAAATGACTTTGACTTGTTCAAAGTAAGTACGTGTCTTCTGCCAGGCTGCCTCTCTTCTTGCTCACTTGCTGCTGACCACGAGTTCTGCAGGAATGAAGATGTTGGGGCAGCACCTGCTTTACTGAGGAATTGCAATTAGCACTATAGCTTTCTAAGAGCATTCTCCACTGTCTGACTGAAACCCTGTTGGCAGGGAATGACCATGTGCTCAGGAGAGTGGGCATCCACCCTCTCACTACTCATAGCGTAGCCTTTATGGCATTGAATGCTGACATTTCCTGGTGGTGTTTTTTTTTTTTTTTAGTAGTTGCTTGGTAGCCTTAATGCTTTTGATGAACAATAGTGAATGGATGAATGTGTTGATAAGCAGGTGTTTATTTATCTGTACGTTCATGCTTTAAAAAAAAAGCAACAAACAAATTTGAAGAAATAAATCTTATTGCATAGCATCATCTGTTTTTGCATAGCTCAAAACCAGTTAGAACTGCTTAACTGCTACTCAGATGTCTGCCACAAGCAGAAGCACCTTGTAATTCCCTGTGCAGCTGTTGGTAGAAAAGCCTGGAATACTTGATGAGATTTTTTTTTTTTTTTTTTAAAGAGAGACAATAGAATTAAGGCAATAATTTGGAAGGGAGGATGGCCACAATAGAACTACATTATTTCTTTGGGTCATCGCTGTGAAGTCTATGTTCTATAGGGCTGAGTAAAGCATTCAAATAATCTGCTCTATTTCTGTTGGTGAGGTCTATTGCTGTGTTCCTCAGAGGCAGTCTTTCTTATCCCTGGGATGTCTACTTATAAAAGGAAATTCTCTCTTTTGGGATGGAAGGGATTAATCTGTGATGAAGAATTCAGCATGATAATTGCTAGCAATTCTGCCTTCAATCAAAAGCACATGGAGAGACTATGGGGAAGAATAATAATGGTCTCTGGATTACGCTTATATCCACTGAAATGTGTCACTCCAACTTGTGTCAGCACTTTCTGCTTCAAGCCAGGTAATCAGCACATTTGTCTTGCCAAAGAAATAAAAGTTACTCCAGTTTTAAACATGCATATGACATTCAAATACACCTCATTTGTTTTATGTAATCCTACCAAAATATGATCACTTTTTTAATAAAGATTTAAGTCTGTACATTTTAGATGATAGTGTGGAGCCTCAGCCAGTTCAATTCCTTTAACCCAAAATGTGACACTAAAAAACATAGCTTCACTGCTGCATCATGGGATCGTTAATTCTGACTTACTTCATTTATAGCTGAGAGACACTGCTTAAAATATTCTCTATAAAAAGATTATGTAACATCTGAACAGGTTCAAAAACTAAACATTATCTTTAAATTTTATTTTTTGTGTATGTCTGCGTACATATTGGACTATTCCATTAAATTTTTTTACAAACTTGATATCCTTCATGTTTAGCATCCTCACAACTCCTCTATCCATTTTTAAACCCACTGTTTAACTATTGTGGTTTTTATGTACCTTGAAAACAATAGTGCATTTGCTTACAGATTAGTTCTTTAATTTTTAGTACTTTACTAAAGCCTCAACTTCTTTATATCTATGGTTAGTGGCAGTTACTTAGTGTACTGTGGAAAATGATTTTCTAGTGAAGGAGAAAGAAGGATTTTTTTTCTGAGGTGTATGAAGAGCTGTACTTTGCCATACACTACAAAATCTCATCAAAGATGATTTTTGCTAAATAGAAATTGTCAGTTGCTAACCAAGACTGGTATGGTGTTATTTCTCCTATTTGACAGGTGGGGATCCTTGACCTGCATGCTGCCTGGTTTAAGTATCAGGAAAATAAGATGGGATCCTTGGGTGCTGGTGTGCTTTGTTGTTCAGAACGGGGTCTTGGACTTGGAGTATCCTAGAAATTCCTTTTAGTTTATGCCATCATGTTTCTCTGTTATGGAAAGTAGGATGGAGAAGAGAATTCTGGTGAGTAATCAATTTTGGAACAAGGTAAAGATATGCAAACAGACTAAGGAGCTTGGTAAGGGCCCTGCTGATGCAACCAGGGAGATAGTGTACCCTGCTTGCAAGCAGCCCAAGTCTGTTAAATTGCAGACTGGCAATTAACCTGCTAAATGCCTGTAATGGTTAGTTCTGAGCTAGCAAGTGCTAAAGTCACTCATGTATAGAACCTATTATAAAACCCTTTTTTTCACTTGAGATATTCTATTTTCAATTTTAATTTTAGGAGTAGTAATTAAAAATAAAAAAACCCACAACAGTGCTATTTGACAGAAATACTTTGTTTTTTGGAACAGAGCCACATAGCCAAATACTTTCTCTTCAGCAAATGCTGGAGATTCTTGTACTATATTCCTCACTTTGGTGGGATCATAGTAGCTTGAACTTGATTGCAGGTGCAATAGCTAGGCATGTCATTTTGTCGTATTCATTTGAAAGGACACTACTGCACAAGAATGCTGAATTAGCCCTCCTCCTGTGCGATCCAAGATGAGCTGGAGTTGAGTAATTATAGTGTCAGAATGAGAAGTAGCTCACTAGTGTAAAGGGAATGTGATTTCTGTATGTGCCTCATGGCTCAAAACAGCCCAGGTTGGACTGTTCGTGGACATCACTTGTGGGAGGGAATATTATTTTCCAGCTATCCATAATAATATTAAATCTAATTAATGCTTTCATATTCACTGCTGGACTGTTATGCAGACTTGGCAAGTAATTACATACAAAACAGTGTTCAATGCTCTGCACTGAAGCAGAACAAATCAAGACTCTGGGGTCTTAAGCAGCAAGTTGTAGATAGAGTGGAAAGAACACGTTGCTGTCTTGGAAATTTTGGTGCTGAGTTGTAGCCTGAGCAAATCTTGTCTGTCTGGAATTGTCATGTTACTGCAATAAATTAGGTACATTTTCTTGTACATAATTTCAGAGTGGAGAGAGTAGAGGATAAAGCAACTGGAAAAAAAAATCATACTGTCTGCCTTTCTCTGCATGAAATTCAAGCTGTGCTATTTCTTTAGAATGTTTGCACCCATTTCCTCTGTCAACCTGAATGTGTTTTAATGCACCTCTTCACCACCAAATCCAGTTTGAGCAGAAACTATTTCAGTTTTTCTAAAAATAGGCTCCAGCTGCATCTTTATTCCTGTTTTGCTACAGTACTGTTTCTTAAATAGCGTGCTACTTTAATAGTCATGTCCACTTGATAGGTGTCTGTGACTGAAGAAATGTAGTTCTGAATTGGGAAGAGGAAGGCATGGGAGTTTAAGTGTGAGTGAAACTAGTTTTCATTTTGCTGCCTTTATATATATCCAAAGCATACTGAAAATCGTGATTACAACATGTGGTGTCTTTGGTTTGTAGCAGTGCTAAAGCAAACTTCAGGTGTGAATTAAAATATCTCCCAGCGAAAGGAGCATTATTTCAATGATGAAACAGTGCATTGCTGAAAGTCATTTTAACTATACTCTTCAATCATGATCTCAAAAGGTGATATTGTATACGTATTCACTGGTTGTAGTAAAAGTTGTCATGCACTCTAGCATATTGCTTGAGAGAGGTATACGTGCATTGATAGCAGTGTTAGCTTCTGCTTGTTGCTGAGTAGAGCGCTTTACTCCTTCTCATCCCATCTAGCTTTGCAAATTCAAGTTGGTTGCAACATCCTCCTGCAATGAGCAGGCTGAGGGCCAAGGATTGGCTGGCCTTCAGGAGGGGCTGGTGGAGAACACTGAGTCACCATGAGTGAGACCAATCAGTGGTACAACACGTACAGGAATGGTCTTGCCAGTGGTTGTTGCAAATGCCTATGAAATGATTTTCATATTGCCAGTGTTCTGTGTGAAGAGCCCAGCTGAAGTGAAAGTATCTAATTCCTGCTTTTTGGAAATCTGATAATGATGGAGCTATCAGTAGAGAACTTTAGTCACTCTGAACACATTGCAGGTAGTCAGTAGGAGAGAATTGTTTTTTTTCTCAGTCCAAATTTTTGTCTCCTTGATATCAGTTAGCTGTGTTTCTCATAGCTGGGAATTTTGGGAACTCCAAAAAAATTTGCCAACTCCACTCTGCAAAATAAATGACAAATGAGTGAACAAAAAAGCAAAACAGCAGCAACCCCCTTTCACCTTCCCCCCCCCCCCCCCAAAAAAAAAAACAACCACCAAACAAAAAAAACAAAAACCAACAAAGAAGCTCCTTGTACTCTTCTTTTGTAAATCATTATCAGCACCTTGATTTGCTTGGTTTAGGTCATGTTCCAGGCCCTGTTATTTCATAGACCTGCAAGCAAGTATTCAGGGGGTTATTTGTGAGACTGACATCAGGGGCAAACTGCAGATCCTTTAGAATATTTGGCTGTCATTCCTATTGAGGAGAATACAGTGTGGTTTGTCATACAGGAAATGAATGTCCCTTTATGAGCTCTTGAAATGGAGAAGAGATTGTTATTCTCCTTACATATCTAGGCAATGCAGAAAACCAGAGAAAGAAATGAAAAGATAATTACAATAGGCTTAGCCTAAAAAGGACAATAAGCTCATAGTTCAAAGCTGACATTAATTATGTTTTGATGAGCTCACAGTGAAGCAATTTCTGACAGCAGCATGTTTAAGAAACAAGATATTGTCGCTAGGATATTCTTGGCTGGAAGCAGCCATCATGTCCACTCACTGAGACTTTGTAGTAATGTTCGCGCAAAAATATGTTTTTCTTTCCTTAAAAGCAAAGAATGCCAGTTTCAAATCCTGGTATTGCGTTATTTCAAGTTCCAAGATGTTGATGACTTGCTAAAGCTACATACAGATAGAGGATGTCTGTATATGTAGAGGTGAATTTCAGTGTTCAGCTTCTGGTTTCATTGTCCCCAAGTGTTGCAAAGCTCTTGTAATTATTTGCAAGTACCCCCATCAATACCTTCCTCTGATGTAGGTTTTGTACTTTTGATTTCCTTTTGATTTTGTGTTCAAGTTTTGAGTTTAGTGACATTCACTGACAATACTGGTTTACAGATATATGGTGGATTTGGGATTAGAGGAAAACTGCAGCTTCTAACTTCACTATCTGATCATTTCTGGTTTTGGAGCTGAGGGACTGGATCAGCAGGGTTATCTAGACTTGTTCAGCTTCCAAAATGCTTGGTTTTGAGTTTTGAAACTTCCAAAGCAGGGAGGCATTTAAAAATATGCGCTCATTTGGATTTTTTTTTTTTATTTAAATAAGTAGGCTGTGATTTGAGAGAGAGGATTAATTTTTTGCATCCTACTAAAGACTCCTTTCCTGATCTGGGGCAATTTTCTTTGTGGTTCAGCAACCACTTATGACAAGAGGGATGGGAATTGTCTACAGTTGAGCTTTTGTCTTCTGCATGGACTTGGGAACATTTTGTTCAGAAGGATCACCGTTTGAAATTCCTGGTAGAATGCAGTCTGACTTCTGGCTGGTGTTTCTGTATTTGAGCAAAATGCTTATCATTATGCAGTGTCATTTGGGGAAAATAGTTAAACAGCTAGGAGTATGGCATCTTTTTTTTTCCAACATCAATGTTTCCTTATTTCAGTTTTTTCTTGTTTAATTTGTTTCCTTCATCAAATATTTAAAACTAACTAGCAGAAGAAAACTGCAGAAAAAAAAATAAAAACAGCTTGAAAGACTAAAAATCAAAAAAACCTACTAGTTTATATAATTTAATTGAATATACTCTTCCAGTGAGGCACTGAGGATATGTGTTATTACAAACACAAATCATTTTGTAGTGTTGCATTATTAATTGCTTCTGGGACCAGATGATTTTTCTGTCATATTAAAAGGAAGGACAGATAGGTTATCAGTTATTCTAATTCTTATACCTCTTTCAACATTAGGGAATTTGGGATTGGATAAGTTTGCAGAAAGAAAAGGAAAAGGTGTGCTTTTTTACACATACTACTGTAGGCCATGCTTCTGGGTAAGTGTTTGCCCTGAAACTTGAGGATTGAAAATATTAGATTATTGTTCTTTGGAGGCAAATTGCTGCTCATTGTACCCCAGGAAACAGAGATGTGGCTTTGGCAACATAAAATCTGATGGACTCTCCTCTGAGAATGAGAGATGCAAGCATTGTTTGATATCTTAAAATCTTTATTTACTATTATTGGTAGTGTAGCGAATACATTGCAGGAATTCCTTGAGTGTTGTTTTGATTTGCTAATTCAAATATCTGTAGATTTAATTAAAATGCCAGGTAAAATTATCACAGAAAAAAATTGCATAAAATGCATAAAGCACCACAAAATGTTGGAGGACAGAATTAGGTGATTTAAGCCAGCCTTGATCCATCAACCTCAGTGGAGAGAGAGGCAAGTACCTCCAGCATCACAGCTAGCTGGTAGGAGCATCTAGTGATGTCCTGTTTGAGAATAGAAACTGCATATTACACTTGAAGAATCTGGTGATGGGAAGCCAGTTATTTAATTAAAACTCCTTTATTTTGAAGCCTCCTTCACAGTTTTCTTTCCAAGAGATTTATTCCAGTTATTTCAAATGTCCTAAATTTCAGAATTTCATTTTAAGTGCCCTGGAGATCGTCTCTGTGGTAGTTGTGCATGCATTGCCTGGGAATTAAAAATAGAAAATTTATAATTAATTGGATGGCAGAATGCTGGAGATTTCTCACATAACTTTGATAACATATTTAAGATTTTACTTATGTCTAAATAATGCCATCTGGATTTGTTTATATCACTGTTAGCCTGTTGCAGGAGTCCAAGTAGCTATTTGAAAACCAACATAGAATCAAACTAGCGAGCAAACAGTAGGCCATGCAATGTCCCCTTCCAGTTTATTGAACTGACAGAGAATTTTTTGCTTATGTGCAGACTGGATGAGTGGGTACTATAATGGGTCAAAGTTGTAGAAATGAAGACAATGCTATAAAAAAAAATAAAATACATGAAGACATAGAGTTGTAGTCATCATTTAGATTAGAAAGGACCTTTAACATTAAGTCCAAGCATCACCTTACACTACCAAGTCCAGTAATAACCACATCCCTCAGCTCCACATCCACATGTCTCTTGAATGTCTCCAGGGATGGTGACTCTGCCAGTTCCATGGGCAGCCTGTTCTGATATGGAATCATAAGAAAGTCAAGCCCCAGTTTTCAACATTTTTACTGTCTTGCCTTTTTCCTTTGATTTTTTTTCACTTCTGAATCACATTGACTTACATGGGCATAAATTTAATTTATTTTCCTTACACATCTTATTTCATTTACCAGTATAATAGAGGGTGCAGTGGATGTCAGCAGGAAGTCAGGGTAACAGGAAAACTGACTCTAGATATTGTTTGTAAAAGGTTCAGGTGAGGGAGGAGAGGAAGCATTCCAAAACACTATATTGTTGGGTTTTTGTTTTTTTCTTTGTTTTGTTTTTGTTTTTTGGAAGGAAAGAAAGAAAGAAACAAACAATGCAACAGCTGAAGATGCTCGGTTTTTATTCAGCATGATCAGATTTAGCCTTGAGTGTTTTCTGATAAGGAAGTGCATACTTAGCCACAATTGGATCAAATATTGCTAAAAGTAACACCAGAGGTGACCTTACAAATAAACCATAAGGGTACACAGAAATGGAAGAAAAAAAAAAAAAAAAAGTTCATCAACTTAAAATGTTCAGTTTTGTTTTTCCTTAGTAGCTATCAACTGTGCTCAGTAACACTTAAGAGTGCCCCATCTGTACAACAGAAGAGTGAAGTCAGCGTGAATGTGTCTTTATCATAAAACTGAGGAAAAGAATAGTGAAGAAGGATTATCAACAAAGAATCACAGAATTGTAGGGGTTGGAAGGGACCTCTAGACCTCGAGACCAACCCCCCTGCCAAAGCAGGTTCCCTACACCAGGTCGCACAGGTAGGCGTCCAGGCGAGACTTGAATATCTCCAGAGAAGGAGACTCCACAACCTCCCTGGGCAGCCCATTCCAATGCTCCGTCACCCTCACCGTGAAGAAGTTCTTACGCACATTCGTGCGAAACTTCCTAGCCTGCAGCTTATGTCAGTTTCCCCTCGTCCTGTCTCCACGTACCACTGAAAAGAGACTGGCCACACCACTATGGCCGCCACTCCTCAGATATCTGTAAACCTGGATCAGGTCCCCTCTCAGTCGTCTTTTCTCAAGGCTAAACAGACCCAGTTCACTTAGCCTTTCTTCATAGGGTAGATGCTCCAGGCCCTTCACCATCTTTGTGTCCCTCCGCTGGACTCTTTCCAAGAGATCTCTGTCTTTTTTGTACTGGGGAGCCCAGAACTGGACACAGTACTCCAGATGAGGCCTTACCAGGGCAGAGTAGAGGGGAGGATCACCTCCCTCGACCTGCTGGACACGCTCTTCTTAATGCACCCCAGAATGCCATTGGCCTTTTTGGCCATGAGGGCACACTGCTGGCTCATGGCCAACCTGCCGTCCACCAGGACGCCCAGGTCCCTCTCTGCAGAGCTCCTCCAGCAGCTCATCCCCCAGCCTGTATTGGTGCATACAATTATTCCTCCCTAGGTGTAAGACCCTACACTTGCTTTTGTTGAACCTCATCCGGTTTCTTACTGCCCAGCTCTCCAGCCTATCCAAGTCTCGCTGAAGAGCTGGGCAGTAAGAAAGCATCCTGATGTGCAAGGAGGAGAAATTTGCAGATCAGTTGACCATCACAGCTCTATAGCAGAGCTGTGTCCTGAGAGAGGATGTTAGGCAGGCCTGGCTATCTGCCCTGTCGGCTTGTTGGGATCCCAGAAGTGTTGGAGGCACAACTCATGGCTGCATCCTGGCTTTTCTGAGCTCTGCTCTTTACAGAGGAGTGAGTGGCCGGTACTGTCAGAACTGGACACCAGAGTGTTTCTTTGCTGCACCTCTCTCCATCTGTTTGTATTTGGAACTGGAAATATCATTTGGACTATGAACCTTGGAGAATATCAGTGTGTTAGCAGCAAATCCCCAGAGCTGTTGAACGTTGTACTTATCTGTGGCTGCTATAAAACCTTTGACTTGGAGGTAGAGGGAAGCATAAATAAGGATTCATTGTTGCTGGGATGCAGCTGGGCTTGTCTTACCCTGTCTAATCCATGGCAGAACAGTGACATAAATTAGATGTATTAAAGGGGCTGCATTTTGTAGCTTGGTAGGACTTGGAAACATCAATTGAGTCAATGGCAACTGCCAGCAAACAAAATTTATCCACTTGTAAATTGGGCAATATGTAGGGTGCCCATAGATCCTGCCTAGAACACCAAAATGTGGAGATTATTGGTCTTATAACTCCCATTCAACTGCTCTTTCGGGAAGCATAATAAGACCTTAAGAACAAGTCAAAACGTAAGATTTTTTTTTTTTTGTAAAATACGTGTATTTCTGCTTGATTGTTTAATTTCTCTTTCTCTGATTGAATTTGAGGCAGAAATATCCTTTTGAAATAATGAATATATTTTGGGAAATTAGGCACCATTAAAAGGAGCTGTTTTTCTTGAGTGGCGTAAATATCCATGGAGCTACTGAAGCTTCATAAACACAAGTTTTGAAGATGGTCAGCTATGCAGAAATTGAAGGAAGCTAGTGGACTTATGGTAGAAACTGTATTTGGTTTTCAATAACTTTTCAGTTATAATTCCAGATTCTGACTAGTCAGTTTATGGAGGAATTTTCCCTTTGAAAAACTATCTGTGTCAGTAGCACTGGAAGGGCTGTGGGCTGTCCAGTATAATGCACTCCAGTTTGCATATTCACAGGTAACTGTTGCATGCAAAATTCTCTAGTTGCAAGAAATAAATTCCAAATTCCTTCCCATACATTAAGAAACACAGTGGCTGTGCTCCCTTTGAAATATGTTTTCAATATGTCCTGAAATTTCCAATTCACCAAGCTCTCTTTCCATTTACAAAAATAAAAGTTATGGAACACTTTTTATTTATGGTCTACTCTGATCTTGGACCTGCCTAATGCATCATGACTTGATTTAATGCACTGCCATAACAACTGTTACGGGCTTTTTGCGTATGCTGGCAAAATTTACGCTTCAGAATCAGAATGCCAGGCTACCTCCTCCTTAGATCGCTAATATAAAGTTCCCTTTTATGTGCTGCAGCTGAGAGAATGTCATGATCTTCAGATCCCACTGCTGAGGATTTTTGGTGTGGTTTGCCTAATAAAATGTGCGGTTGAAACTTAATGAGCAAAAGTATTTTAAAGATATTGTACATATGCCCACAGAAATATTGCAAAAGCTCATCTTATTCTATTTCAGGAGGAAGTGAAGTGGTTTCTTTAAGTTGCTTTAGTGTCCTAGAGATTAATTTAATGTGTTCGGTGATGGACCCCAATGTGAAACTAGAATAACGAGTCTCAAATGTAGGATTCTACAAGCATTACATTAACGGCTTTCTAGGAGGAAGCTATGTCAATTAGATTTAATCCTCCTGTGGTAAGGAAGTAGCCTATATAACTCACCTTGCTAAAGTTACCGTCAATGTACTTGAAAATGGTTTCGCTCTGTGAAGGATGCTGTAATGATTTATTCCAATGCAAGCTGCAACTCATGATCTACTGACACAGCAGAATTTACAGTTTAGTGAAGCTTAGCTAAAAAGTCTAGAGAAATACATGTGCGAAAGTCTGTGTTTTTCCTAATTTTCAGCTACATTGTGCTTTTTCAAGTAGAGCATAACAAGCATTAGAAATGGTTGCTGTTGTTAATATTATTATTAACTTTACATTTGTTTACTTTGTTTATGATGATGGCAGTCCTGTGAGGAGATCATGAGTAACAGCACAGTGAGGTCAATTAGGGTGCCCTCTTGAGACTTTAACTCTTGGCTGAGATATGAATTTTTTTCCTGTTCAAATGAGGAAAAAGCAGAAGGAAGTGTATGCCTGAAATATATGTATGCACGTGCACTTCAATGCATTTTACAGCACTGGGGAAAAAGAAGGCTACCTATTTGTCCTTTTCCACAGGATATTACTTTCCTGATCCAAATGAAACTACCATCTAACTCTGTAAGAGAGTGTAATGTAAAATAATGAAGAACAATATTCATCTGAGGTCAGTGTTGCATGCAATAACTAACACCTCTCTGGTGTCATCTTGTTGGATCTGTCTGGCAAATTACAACCAGAGAAATATCATGTATCTATTTAAATGCACTTTGTTGAAGCTAATACAGAGAAGGTTCCCAGAGTTCCCTAATGTTGCTAGATATAAACATATTCACTGCGTTGTTAATCCTCCTAATTTAGTACAAATCATGAAGGTCTTCATGTGATTTATGTAAAAGAACAGCTGAAATCTGTGATTAACATTGGCAGTGGAAAGAATAGTTTGTCTGTTGGCTAAGGTTAATCTAGTCAAGGTACTGGGGGAATATTTATCCTTTGCTGTGATATAGCTCAAAATGCTAACTATATGTAGGATTTCCTTTAAAATAAAGTGAAGGAGGCTGAGCAGAAACAGGAATTAGCTGCTGATTTTATCTTAGACTTGTAATTTAAGTGTTTAATTTAGCTGCTTCTTGTTTCCATTATTATTAATTTATGTAGTACTGATGATGATAATAACAGCAATAATAGTTTCACCTCCAGTTGCTCTAAAGACAGAGATGATACTAAAAACTGAAGCTGGGGATCAATTCTCCATCATTGAAATGCACCTGTAGGTGAGATGCAGCATTACATTTCTTGACATAGTGTCTCAGTAGGCTAAGGAAATTGTGCTTAGTTCAACACTGAAAAAGGACAGACTGCCCAGCTTCAAGTTGGATAAGATATTTGGGCTATGTCTGTAGGAATAAACAGAAATGTAAAGGAACAACATTGTAATCCTGGAGTCAATTGATTTAACTCAAAATGATCACCATTCCCAGCTGCCTGTTGGGAATGGTCTATGGCTGATTGACACCAACAAAAGCTATACCATGTCAGATGGAAACGGTTAAATAGCATGGATATTTATGGTCAAATACCTGGATCCATTCCTTTCTCTGTTTCGTTTACTAAGTTATTAAAAAAAAAAACAACAAAAAACACAACAACAACAAAAACTGGATCAGGAGAAAAAAACTATTTAGTAAATAATTTTTTGGTACCTAAACAATGTGAGTAGTTCAACATGTATTTAAAATCATACTGTCCATTCCAGCCTAGAAATCCAACATTTTGTCAGGTACTGCTGACTACAAGGAAAATAAAACAAATTAGAACTTCCTAGGGATAAATTAAAGCAAAAGCAAGCAAATAGACTCCACAAAAGTTTTGCAATAATTTTTTTCATTTTCTTTAGTCTAAGTAGGAAGTTTTATTATCCTGAAGGGTCCTATGAAGCTTCATGTTTTTAATGTCACCATCATTAAATGGGCATTTTCTGTTTTGATACAGACCTCTGGAAAAAATCTATCTCTTTTTTTTTATGTCAGTAGATACTCTTTAAAGATTGTTTTAAAATATTTTCTCTTACGAAGTATTTGCCATTTAAAAATTGATGTTCTTTTATTAATAGTTTTAATTTTAGTTAATATTTTTAATTGCAATAATATACCTTAATTGGAAAAATCTGTAGCAGTTCTGCTTATTCTTAGCACAAGGATAACAAACAGCATCCTTAATATAAGCATGGTTTGTTCTGGGCAGTCATCAGGACTAATGATATTGCTAATAGTATTTGTTCCTATATTTGGAAAGTAACTAACCAGAGAGAAGGGTACTCAGCATAATGGTGCAGATTAGAGGCAAATTTCCCTCCCACTTCTGCAGGATGAAGTAGTATGAACTTCATTGTATCTTCTTTTCCCCAGACCATGGTCATTTCCTCAGCTACTCTGTGATGGGATGACAGTTTTGAGAGGTGTCCCTTATTTTTTCCCCCATATCTTCACCAGTAGCAGCTTGGACAATGTGCCTGGGGAATGTTGCTTCTGAGGTTCATGTCAAGAGTGAGTGTTTTAAAGAGAAAAAGAGAGGTGCTATTAGGAAAAAATAAAAGAAAATATAAGCAGAATGTAGACTGTTCTTTATGAAGATATGACAGGTTTTAGTCTGGTGTTATGAGCCTTGTTTGTCATTTAGACTATGGTACATTAACAGGAAAGAGGGATGTAAAATACAAAGAGATGCCTGGGGATGAGTGATGTGCTAAAAGGACACATCCACCCCTCCTGACTCCTGTTCTGGCCTCCAGCCTTTGGACCAGGCTGGCAGATGGTTCTCGTGGGCTCAGCCTGAAACCTCAAACCAATGAAAAAAGCTTCTACTGACTTTGCAAAGTAGGCAAATTTGTACTTCTGTTTTAGAGACTGTGTTGGGTTTTCTGAAAGAAAAGTTGTCTCTTCAGGAAGAAAAGATGAAATAAAATACATAGATTTATATTGCATATGCCAAATGTCTGCTTTGTAGTTGATTGCAAAGACCTAGAATGCAGGTCTCTAGGGCCAAGCAACCATTTTTTGTTGTCTTTTGCTTTTCCTCATGGTATGGCCCCCTCTAATAGCAAAATAATTTTTTAGGCTGAAGGAGAGAAACACCCCGGGGTCAGGTCTTGTTATGAACTCCATCCTGGAGAGCTGCTTTAACTCGCTTTCCAAATGAGTTTAGACCTTTTAGTGTCTCCCAGCCTGGACACACGGTGATTGAGACAACAGGAAAGCCATTTCAGTGCATGTTTATCATGATTGATATAGTTATTAACAGCTCTGGCTCGATGGGCAGGGCTTTTTCCATTACACTGGTAAAACAACATTTTTCACTTTTGAAATGCATGGTATGTAGAAAAGGTGAAATATACAAATACATCTTGATTTTGAATATTTTTTACTTTCACATTCTTGTCTCTTTTTTCTTACATCTGTGTCTATGGTCATAAGGGGCTGAGGTGTGAAAATGAAAGTTTTCAGTCTTGCCAAAACCAACGGTTGCTTTCATTGTGCAGTGGAAATGGAATTCTTAATTTTAATTGCCATAAAAAGTCAAAATATCTACCAGAAACCCATCCAGGCCCTAGATGTTGCTAGCAGGTACTGATGCAATATTATTGTACTGTGAAAATAGTAGCATCGCATTAAAATCAGCTGCTGAGTTTCCATATGGTGCATTGTGGCTTTTTTTTTTTTGTCCTTGTCATTGTACCATTCAATCTTTTTCCATGCATACACATAGAGATGAACAACTCTTACCATAACCTGGTTTCAGGTTCTGCAAAAAACTGAATTCCCATACTCAGTAGTACCACAGTTACAGGAAACACTGATTTGAGCAGAATTGAAATGCTGTTGTCTCTTGCAAAGATGAAAGCTGCCTCAACTTAGAGCTTATTTCAGCATAGAATATGTAGAAAGTAAGGCAATGTTTTCTCCTTCATGCTTCAGATTTCCTTGTTTCTTATTTGGAAATTCATGTTTTATTGTACAAGTATTAGAGGAAGTGTTGCAAGGAGTAGAATACAGAATGTTCTGTATCTCAGTGCTAACTCCTTTCAGGTTGTGATCTTTCCCATTCTAGAAAGAAACTTTAAAGTGGAGAATGGCATTGTTTTACATTGTGTTGCAATTCTGGGATTTACGATGAGCTTGGCTGCTTTTTATCCCACTTTGGTTCCTTCACTAAGCTGCTGGATACCTTGAATTAAGAATGCTCCTGTCCTTATTTCTTTAGACAGGGGAGGAATCATTGTGATTTCATGGGTGAGATTTGAAGGTGGAGTGCTCTTTTTCTGTACTCGTGTTCTCTTTCAGTGAAGATTGAAATGTTGTAAATTGCCAACATCTGTGTTATGTGCCCTCTGCACATTTCTAATCTATTTTGCTGAGTTTCTTTTCCTCAGCTCTGTTCATCAGAATGACTTTGGCAGAAATGAGAGTACTCTGCATCCTAAAATTATCTTCCCTAGAAAGTAGTTAACCTCAAGTCTCCCTGATGACCATTCAGGGCTGATTGTGCCTATGTTGCTGCTTGCATATGGATTTTGAACCCATCCCATTACCTGCCTAACAAAGTGGGAGAGCAAAATATATTCAGCAGAATCATTATGGGAGCCACCTTCCGCAGGTCTGTAAATAAGTTGCTTTTGGTGTGCAGAGTTTGTGTACAGGCAGACTGAGATAAAGTCCAGAGTCTGATGCTATTTTTTGAATTAATTGGGCTTTCATGAGCAGAAAACTTTCTTGCACCAAAGTTCCACATATCTGTCTTCATCTGGAAACAAGTCTAAGAGAGTTTAGTCAAAGTGCAATCTAAAGTTGAGCACATCATATCCTTGACTGGTATGATCTGGTATAGATCTGAATTAATATATCAAGTAGAGAAATAAATGTTTGCAAGGTTATTAAACAGCTGTTGCATTTCATCACAGTTGCATGACATTTTCTTGAGGTGCCCGTAAATAGCTTTTGAGATCTCTTTGAATGGAAATAGTGTATTAAAAAAAAAAAATAAATCATTTGCTTTGTTTCTGTTTTTCCTGTGAGAGTTGCACATCTACATTCTAGGCATTACCAGTGATTTTTAAACTAGAGCATCTTCTGAAATCTGCATTTTTAGTGGTTTTTTTTTTTTTTTTTTTTTCCCCAATTCATAATACAAAAAACTAAACTGGAATTCTTTTATTCCTCTTCAACATAACTCGTGAAGCAAGTAATGGCCTGGAGACCTTGCTCCAAACCACAGCAGCTGTTACTATGTCACCTCTTCATGCAAGTGGGCCCTGCCTCTGCTGACTCATAAAAAACACATAAAATATTACTGTGGTGCCACAGTCTGGTCACAGTGGGGCACCATGCAGCCAGGCACCATAAAACAAGCTTGGTCCTAGGTGAAGCCCAGCTCATGGTAAGCTGTTAACCTTACAGCTGCGAGTGCTAGGGAAAGGGCTACATAGTGCCTTCAGGAAGCTAGTAGCAATATTTGGTGCTAATGGAATTTTTTGATTTGTAAGACTCATATAATTCCAGAACCAGAATATCCCAAGTAAATCCTCAGTCTGCTAAGTTTACAGGGCTTTTGAGAAACCCCAGATTTCAGTGTTATGTTCCTTCCCAGCGCATCTGCATCATTTGGGAAACTCTGTGAGTGCTTTGTTTCCTGTGCTAGTTTGTCATTTTATTCCTGTGAATTAATCCCTGTCAGCAACAGGTTGTTATAGAGCCTGTTTCTCAAGAAGTATTTCTGTCATTCTAGCCAGTAAGTTTACTGTTAGTCAATATTTGAACCACTAGGGCTAAGAAATCTGGTGCTGCATCCTTGTTTCATCTTCTTTAATGGATGGATCATTTCCCTGTCAGCTGTGGATCTGAGTTTTCAAGTGACTATCTGAGGCAATTGGTGTTATTCAATCAATGGTCTCCAGCCCACAGGTGGTCCACGAAACATTGGAAGATAATCAGTAGAGCAGTGGGAATTGAGTGTGAAATTCAAAACAATCCTGAAGGCATGCACAGCAATGCCCTGTGGTTAGCCACAAGCAGTGTTGTGCTGGCTGCATGCAAAACTATGTTAATGGTGCAGGTTGATGTGGATTTTTTTTCCCCAAGTTTCACTGAGAAGCCTGAGAAACACTGCTATAAGGACATCTTGTTTTTTTTATGAAGGGTTTGTTTTTACCAGCTCAGCTTCAGTGTGAGAGGGGTAGTTATGGAGTTGTGCAGCAGATTGGGTTCTGACTATGTTGGAGTCCTGATGTTCACTACTCTACCTCTTCCTTGAGGTGTTATGAAGGAAATATCTTGGCATGGATGCCTGTGAGCTAGGCCTATGGGGGGGGAGGGGCACCTGGGCCTCCTTATAGACAGCAGGATACAGATGTCCCTGTGCTACCTCTGAAAGGAGGTTGTATGAGGTAAGATTTTTGCCTCTTTTCCCAGGAATCTGGGATGGAACAAGAGGTAATGACTTTAAGCTGTGCTCGGGTAATTCAGGTTGCATGTTTATTCTCAACAAGAGTGGTTGGGCACTGGGAGCAGCTACCCAGAAAGGTGAAGGCGTCACTGTCCCTGGAGGTATTCAAGAAATGTGGAGATGTGACACTGAGGGACATGATTAGCGGGCATGATGGAGATGAGTTAATTGCTGGTGATGGTCTTAGTGGTCTTTTACAGCCTTAATGATTCTAAGATTCTCACCTTTGTGCCAGGTATAGATTCCTTTGATAACACAAAGCAGTGCCTGGAGTGTGCTGTGCACACCAGCTGTGAGCCACCATGATGCTCTCATGAGTTGCATCTCTGGTTTGTGTGAACTTTGGAGGGGAAAAAAAAAGTCATTACAGGTTTGTCCTGTTAGGAGGATGTCAAAAGTGCCCTTAGCAGCAACTTTGGGTAGTTGTGACCTGATTTGCCAGTGGTCATGAAGGGCCACTGAACACCATGAAGTGTTTGTGTGTGTCAGGAGGCTGCATTCCCACTGGCTTCACAAGCAGAAATGTGTGCACTGTTCAGAGCACAGCCATGTGCACAAATTTCACCTAGCTACCATTACTTAAATATTTCTAGAGGTGTGGTGTTTTTCAGCACGGTCTCCCACAATGTTTGTTTTTCATATAAATCTGAAAATGACTACCTTGTGGCCTATGATGCAATGTGCTCTACTGATAGCTCTGTGTATTAGAGTATTATGAGAAGAAATCACAGACTCTGAAATTGTTTCACAGTATTGCTGTACTGAGATGTGCTTTTTCTTTTGTCTCTTAATTTTCACCTCTCACTTGCATTCTAGTTATTACGTTTTCAGCTTTTTTTCCCACAACTGGTAAGACTCAAATTTTTGCTTCAACTTTTTTTGTGTTTTTCCATTCTCCTTTTTCATCCTATGAAAGATGAAATTTTTACATAATCACAGGATTTCAGGTGATGAGCTTTCTAAACATACAAACACTCCCCTTCGACCACCTTGTATATCCATGAATGTAATAATAAAAATGTGAGTGCTGCCACAGCTCCAACTGTGAGGCTTATTTTCTGTTGACAGTTTCATTACTGAGAAGAACAAGATCATTTCACTTGAAATATACAGGAAAAAAACCCTCTGAAATTATCTCTGCTGGAATTTGAATTGGGCTCCCATACAGAAAGCAGAAACCCTGAACGTCTTGAAGTGCTACTTGTGGCACTCCTCAAAATGTATCTGATGCTTGCTAAACTGTCATTTGTGGATAACACTGAATTAAGTATCCCCATCCAGATCGTCTTAATTATACATTTGTTGTTCCGAAAGTAATGTCTCTTATTTTTTGCAAGGAAATTACAATAAATATGAAGTTCACAATAATACAATTTGAAATAGCAAATTCTCACCTACAAAACACTATTTTTCAACATAGTCACCACCCATTAGCTACGTGGTTTCACCAGTGATGAACAAGAAACTGCATTTTGTGGTGTGACAGCTGTACATGGCTGTCTGGAATATGGCTTGCCTTTCATGTCACTGTTGCCTCTACTGAAAGACATCACCCACTGCCTCACTGTGCTGCATCCACTGTTTGGTCTCCATAAATGTTTAATGATTGTTGATGAATGTCAGTGGGAGCCATTTTTTCCATGTGGAGGAATTCAGTGACCTCCCTTTGCTTCACACGCGCTTTCATGTCAGATCCCATTGTGTCAGACTGCCCCTCTACCACAGTCTCACACAGCATCAAAATGTAACAGACTATTGGTGGAACAGTTCAACATCTACTGCCATACCTCCAACATCCACCTCTGATGTTGTGGGCCAATATAATAAAATAGGAGACATTACTTTTGGAGCAGCCCTCATACAATACGGCTGAATATGAAAGAGATTTGTCAACCATCAGCAACCAATAACAATCTAATCTTTGTTTAAAACATGATCTGGTGCATAGAAAAAATAAGAGATAGGAAATGACTTGGGAGACAGTTGGACTTAGGTAGCAGAATTATGTACCTTTTTCAACCTCATAAGCTCCTAATAAAAATAATTTTACAAATCACATGTTCCTCTTCCCTTCATTAAAGTACCTGGTGTTGTGGTGGTGATTTCGCTAGGATTGTTGGTCTTCAAAGGCAAGTAATACCAGCAATGAAAGGTGCTTGCTAAGCATGTTTTAGCAATGGAGGTATGTGCTATCTTTTGCAGTCATGACTGGAAAATAAAGCTTAGTACATAAAAGAGACTTTTCTTATTTCAGAGTTTTTAAGATGAAATGAAAAGAGCATGATAAAGTTTCAAAGCATTCTGCCTTATAAATGTTCAAGAAAACTTTTTTTTTTTGAATGTAGATCTAATGAAACAATGTCTTACTGGATTTACTAAAACAAAAACTTTAAAATAGAGGTTTTACTCCATTTCTAATAGCATTTGTGGGAAAAAAATGAATATTTGTATTTGAGTAGAAATTTAACTGGAAAGTTTCCTTTTATTAAATGTTAATTCTGAGTAGGGCCATTAATTCTGTCTTGCAGTTACAGGCAATTAATCAAACAGGCAAGAAAAAAATTATTACAGTTTGCAAGCTTAAATTTTCTTGAGTGCAAACTGTCAAAACTCTCACGTGTCCTGACTCAGGCTTTCATCTCGTCCTGCATTTGCAGTGCTGTTCTTGCCGGTCTCTGACCAACCACAGTGTCTCATGGCCACCTCTTTCTGCTAACCTGAATGCACCAAGCACTAATCTGAGCCCTGTCCCTCACTGTACTGAAGGGACTGTGATTTATGTTAGAGACTGGTGGAGCATTGTGAAGAATATCTTGAGCCTGGGGAAATAGTGCAACATCTTCCATAATGTCCGCTTCCACAACTTGCTTTCGTAACACCCTGTATGTGTCCCCCCAAGTCCTGCTGAGGCACCTTGTGTGCTCTCATGTCCCTCTTTACTGTCTGCAAAAGATGCACAGAACTTAGAATTATTTAAATTCATTGCTAAGTTTTCTTCTAAGCAATTTTTTAGAATAAAAATTACAAAGTTGTTCACATCCTTCCAAATTGAATTTCAAATTCAATGTTAAATGTTTCACCAAGGCTCTCTGTCCTTCCAGGTTTTCACAGGGAACAGCAATGCTGACAGCGTGGTTCACCACAAACTCCTGTACTCCATGAAAGCTCGCTTCTTGCGCTTCATCCCTCTGAAGTGGAATGTTGGTGGTCACATAGGGCTGAGAGTGGAGGTCTTCGGTTGCTCTTATAGTAAGTGGCTAACTCTTATCTCGTGTTTTTTTTTAAGAAGCTTTTGTTGGCGGTGTCAATACTTCAGTAGGAATCCAGCAAGGAATGAGTTAAAATGTAATGTGAAATATATAACTTTTCCTTCAGTAATAGTGCTTGTCTTTCTGTATGGGGATGTACTCCTATCTAGCTCTGCTGGTAAAGCTTTGCCAGAGATGAGTAAAGCAGTGTGGTGCTATGAAACCTCATGCCTCACCTCCTACTTCTGTGGAGGTTTGTGTAGTGTTTTATTTAGGAATGTCACTGTCATCTCCTTAAGGGTATTTTTTGCGTGTGATGATTTATTTATATTTTTTTAAAGGCAAATTATCTAACTGTTGAGGAAAGTGCTGAGCTTGTGCAGCTAGTGTTTCTGTTTGAGACTGATGATTTTATAACCCTAGAGACAAGAGAACTTATCTGCTGCTTTACAGTTTTTGCATGGTATTTTCTTCGAGACACGGTGATGACCTTCTAAGGCACCATCTGCAGCACATTGTCATGGGAGCAGTTTATAAACACTGTTACTTCCAGGCATTTCAGCCACACAACTATTTCTGGGTGGTGCAAATGTATGACGTATGACCATGTTAGCGTATGAAAGTAAAGAAAAAGGCCCAGCGTTGCTCTCAGGCACAAATTCAGACAAGACCCCAAGTGAGGAAACACAGTTCCAGTATTTGTTCCTTAGGTGGTTGTGGGTTTATTTCTGTTGTGGTCAAATATGACTTTGTAGTGCATAGAGACTTCTGGAGACAGGCAATGTTTGACTGGGAAGCTCAGAGGATTAACAGCCATTTGGCCAGTAAATTTGATGTGATGTGGAACAGCTTACCATTATGTGACGCTAATGTAATTCTACCTCTGCCCATTTAGATTTAGTCCTCATCTGCTTCTCATATGTGCAGAAAAGGAGTTGTAAGATAAAAAGCGGGAAAGCTGTCTGGGAGACTTTTTGAATTTGTATCAGCAGGGTGAAGAGCGGAGTGTCTTAAAAGTTTTGGTTGACATGATCTCCTTGAACAGTGTACACTCAGATCTTGAAACCAGTGCACATGGTTTCACCTTAAGGTCCTTGTTATCTGTGTGTAGATCCAAAAGCCTCATTCAGCTTTTTTTAGATGCTCTCTCTCCACCTACTTTGATACGTAGACATTATAAACTATTCATTACATAGTGACCTGCAATGTCCTGTTCTAGACAGACTGCTGCTTATGTAAGATACATTTTTCCAGCCACATCAGTGAACCTGGAAACTGAAAACTTACATATAAATAAAAACTAACTGCCCTTGATGTCATCATTCCAAAACAACTTATCTGTTTTCAAGAAGCTTTTTTCCATTATTATGATCAAATCTATGCCACGAAGAGTGTAGTCCAAATAGTCTTGCAGCAAATGAGACTGGAACTGAAACTTGAAATTTTTTTAGCTGAAAGCATTTTGGTGTTGCTCCATGTGAAATGCTATATGGGCACTACATCCATGTCAGACTGTGGTTGCATCTTCTATGATATGAAGAAAACTTCAGAGTGACTTGCTGACTGTTTCTTTATGCTGATATCATCTAAGTCTTCATCTTCATCCTGTACCCTGTGGTTAACAGGGAATAAAAATGGTTGTGGAAAATTAAGGTATGAGGTTGAAGTGAAGCAGAAAAGAAAGGGATTCATAAAAGTTTTACAGGGTGTTGAAATATTCATCCCATTTATATAAATGTGCCATTCAGATTTCTATTCAGCAAATTTTGTATGCCAAGCAATTCCTGTCTACAAGTTTTGTTCATATAGTTTCATGGTCTTGCCTACTCCTAAAGCCAGGCATTCCAGCACTGTACAAAGATGTATGATCACTTAGAAAATGTCATATTTACTCTTAAACTGATGGAATGTCTACAGCAGATCTTGAGCTGGTGAACCCCTACAAGTGCATTTTGTATTGCTTGATAATACACAGGCTCATCCACTGTGTTCAGTTCAGGGATGGGAAATGCAGTAATAATTGGGAAAAAAAAATAATAAAAGAAATGTCAAAGAACCACTGGATACAGCGTAGTCACAAACCAGGAAGAAAGTGGAGCTTAAGGGAGAATGAATGGACCAAATATACAGCGTGTCTATGAGATGACCCTTTATGCAAGTGTCTGTGTATATGAAAGAAGGGATGTGAGGCTGGGAGTAGGAACAGCATTATTATCACCTTCAAGTACCAAAAGCTTAAACTGATATAAGTTCATCGATAAGAATCTAATTCCTATTGATGCCCAATCCTCTTTACACTGTTGGAATGCTGTTAAGGCTTCAATATGTAAACAAACCCAGAGTATTTGCTATTAAGTCCACCGAAGTTGAAAAAAGTATTTTCAGTGGCATGTTTGCTTTGGATAAAGTTGTGAAGCATAAGAAAAACAGAAAATGTGCATGAGGAACACAGATGAGCCAGATCTTGCACAAATATTCACGTGCAACCACTGAGTTGTACTGGTAGCAGGCTAAAATTCAGATGGCTCTGGATCTTTGGCTGTCTATTCCACCTTTCAAGCAACTTTTGCCCCTAGTGTATGGTACCTGGTCTGAAAACAGCATTGCATTATACTGATATCCTAGGCAGAAAATTGTAAAAGCAATTATTTGCAGGCAAGCTGGAAGTCCTTTTCGTGCAAGTGGCAGCATTCTTTGAATGACTTAAACAAAAGTTTGAGGATACTGACAGCTTAGGCCATCTGAATTTAATGAGCTGCTGCACATCTGTTAAAAATCTTGGGACTAATGCCAAATATGCAGCTGAGCACCTCAGTAGTACACCAAGGAGTGCAAAATAGCCTGTGGCCCTTTGTATGCTCTCCAATCACATCAGCTCCTTTTTAACCTAGTATATTTGAGTGTAAGATGGCAGCTGCAGGAAGATTTTGTGGTTTTGCTGCTGCTTAAGGATTTTTGTGATGGCAGATCTCAGTAAATGTGACACCTTTGTGCCTGTGCAAGGCTCTGACCTCTCATATTTGGAGCGTGACTGTTCTCTGCTGAAAAGGCCCCAGGAACACAACCTTGTGCTAACTTTTGGCAAATGCAGCTTTCAATGTTGTCTGCTTAGTAGGGGGCAGATGGAAGGCATCCGTCAGGCCTTGTTGGTCTCCAAGATCTCTACCAGGCCACAGTAACAAATAAAAAATATTGAAGAGTCATATTAGAGATTAAGTACAATATACACAGGATGCCAAAGTGGGTAGTTTACCATGTGACTGCAATTTACTGCTGTCAGCATGGAATGTCTGGCATTCACTGTTGTTTATTACTCCTGATAATAGGTCATTTACTGTTATGAATTTATTCCAAACACTCTTCTAGCAAACAAAAGTACTTTCAGTTTTTTCTCATTTCTTCCTGTTTCTTCCCTTTCTCTCTCTAACTGGCTACCAGTCCACAGTGTTTATTTGGAACATAGAAGCATTTACCAGCAAAGCTGTCTCAAGCAGATGAGTATCTTGACCTTATCAGATATGGATCAAAGCTCCTTAGGGAAAAAAAATCATAAGGCTGTCAGATAGACTGGAATTCACAGAGGAAGTGTACATATTGATGTTTTCTTTCTCAGACAAACTTTATATTTCAATGAAATATAATTGCATTTATTTGAAATTCCTGCAAAAGTTCTATCCTCAAAATAGATACTGAAATAGGAGCAAGATGATCTCAAAAAGTATACAGTGACGCTTTCTGTTCAGAAAACATAATATATGATGTGTTAAAAGAAAATTTCCATTAAGAGGTGTGTGTATGCTCTCACTGGCCATTTTCAGTGAGGAATCCAGAAGCAGTGTGATTGCAACAGATAACTGGAGTTGCCACAGAGGCGGTGTTCAGACAAATGGCAAACCAATTGCTTTGGATGGTGGAGGGAATGGGTCTATCTTTATACTTGGGAATAGTCTTGTTAGATTAGCACAGAGGAGAAAATCTGCTGACACAATTGCTCTTATAGAATAAGATTTATAGTTGCATTGAAGATGCTGATCGTATTCTATAACTAGTTAAAGGCCCAAAATGCATCGGCAGGATCAGGATATGTTCAGTTAACAGGCTGGGAAATCACAGGAGAAACAATGATAGGGTCTGAGAATAGGGTATCTTCTGCCTTTGAGAGATGAATTTTCATTTGCAGTTCAGCACTCTGATTTCTCATCTTTTGCTCTCGTTGCTTCAGGGAATACAATCTGATATTGTGTTCTCGATGAAATGATACTTTTGCTTGATCTTTTTTTTTTTTTTTTTTTTTTTCCCCCCCTCTTTCTCTTTCCCTCCCCACCCCCTTGCCTTCTTCCATTTTCTCCTTCGTCTTCTGACAAGACGAAAAAAAGAACACAGAAAGTCACATCCTGTGTGAGAGGCATTAACCCAGCCTAAGACAAATACCCAAAGGAGTACTTACCAACAGACAGATTTGTGATAGAAACAAAGCTGCCAGCATAACAGTCACCTTTGAGGTGCTCATCCACATTTTTCCCTTGGGATACACGATTGAGAGAGCTGTGGAGCAGGAGATTGTATTGCTTCAGACGTCCTGAAGCCAGCAAGGCCTGGCCAGCCAGCAGGACATCTGTTCACATGGAGAATAGAGTTCCTACCTCCCACAGGGAGCCAAGGCTTCTGCTCATTGATACAGGTGCAAGAGTAAGAGTTTTTATCTCAAATTGCACCAGTTCTTAGAGGATATTTTCATATTGAGAAGTAACTTTGCTGAGTAACTAGTTACTTTTTTCCAAAATCACTAGAGGAGGGTCTTTGTAAGAAAAACAATGTATCTTCTGCTTTCTTGTTCATTCCTGCATAAGTAAACTCCATTCTCTCACTTTGTTTTCAGTCTGTCATCTGCCAGCGTCAGATCAGTCATCAGTCCCGCAGATTGAGCCCTTTGATCCTGTAGTTTTATTTATTTTTTTTATTCTTTATTTTTATTTTTAGTGCTGAATTAACCTGATAATTCAGCTTCAACTGACTTTTTTCCACCCACCCCTAAGCAATTTTAATGTTTGCATCTGTTTTGGGAAAGCAAATTGAAACACAGGAAGCATATGAAGACTGAATAAAGTCTCTCTTCAGTGAGCACCAGAAAACCAGCATGCAGTGCAGAATGAAAGCACGTGTTATGTTTTAGTTTTTTATTTCTGTAAATTTACTTAGACTTATAACATTTCTTATCCTTGTCTTCTACAGGTGAGTTGCAAACATACACGTGTTCTAAATAAATACAAACAGGCTAGTTTTCTGCAATGGCTACTAGAATAGTGCTGGATCTTCCAGTTTGTTATGGGAAGACAATTAATTGTTGTCATATAAACTGCCACAAATGAATTCTGGACGTCAATATTAGCATATATTTGACGTGTTCACATTTTATTCTGGGTTATTTGTGGGCTAGTGTCTTCACAACTGATAATGAGTGAAGGAGCACTTATCAGAATCAGGTTTCCTGTTGTACTGTGCTTTGTAAATGTTGAGGTCAGAACTGTTCTAGAAATTGTGTTACGTTGTAGCTTAGAGTTAAGATTTTAAATACAAACCTCTTTACGTGTTAGTCAGGTTTAAAATATAAAAAAGAAGAAAAATGAAAAAAAAAAAAAATCCCAACCCAAAGCAAACCATTACTTCTGTTTTTTAAAAGAGAGAAAAATGAAAGTACCATTAAACCCCAAGGAGTTGAAGAACTCTCAAAGGAGCTTAAAAGACTTAAAACCAACATCTTTAATACAGTTGCTGACCTGGAAGTCTTGATTGTTTTACACGTGGACCTTTAAGTTATTTTTAAAAGAAAATGAAAAAACAATTGCTTTAGATTATCATTAAAATGTGATTTGCAAACAAAGATAGCCTTTACTCTTTCTTCTCTGTTACTGCAAAGATATTCTTTGTGTTTATACGTGTATCCCAGTAGTTTTGTAGCATGGTAAATGCTTGTTCAGATTTTTTTTCTTCCAATGTTCTTTAAGATTTTTCTTAACAAAGAAAAACCTAATTTACAGAATTTACAAATTTATAATTTACAAGTAGATATTTTGTTTGTAATTTGTGCCAAATTAGATTTGGATAGACCTAGAACTGAATTTATGTAGGCTGTTCAGAGAGGAATGCTTTCTATTTATTTCCATGGAGACTACAGTGGATACAAAGAGCACAATAACACTATTTGATAGAGGAAATTCTCAGTTACTAAACACTGTTGTAACTATCTTTCAACATAGTCACAACCATTAGCTATGCGTTTTTATCAACGATGATCAAGAGATTGCATGCCATCCATGTAAAAATGTGCACTAGCAGACGTGACCAACTGTTTTACAGTTGCTGTAACAACCTCATTGCTAGAAAAATGTTGGCCGTACAGTCCAATTTTCACCTTGCTAACATCTATTATTTGGTCTCCATAAACGCTCAGCAAGCATTAAGGAATGTTAGTGGGTGCCATTTTGGAGGAATTTAGTGATGTACCTTTGCTTCATATGCACTTCCACGTCAGAAGGAACTGACCTGTTGCTGCTGTCTGTTGAACATCAGTAAGATGTAATAAGAATATAGTAGGGGAGGTTCAATCTCTTCTGCCATATCAGCAACATCAGCCTCTGATGTTGTGGACCAATGTAATAAAACAGGAGGCATTAGTTTTGGAGCAGTCCTTGTGTACATCAGTCAAATTTCACTATGATGCCTAATTTAAAAGTACCTCAAATTTTTTGGGGTATATATAGCGAAAAATAAAACAAAATTTTCCAGAAATGTATTTTACTTAAAATACCACTTTGTTATGCAAAGAGAGTATTGCATTTTTCTGTGCTGAAGGAAATATTTATTGGAATTGAAGAACTGATAGCTTGTTTCCCATCACTGTGATTGGGTTTTAGAGGCTGTCTGAAGAGGGAAGTATGTTTTTAAGTAGGATTTTCAAAGGTGTGTAATCAGTTTAGATGCTCAGTTCCCATGAAATCCCTTCAAAAGTTTTTTGAATTTATATTTGAACAGTTCTGCCAGTGTACTCAATTTGCATGCAGAAACGTGGTTGATAAATGTCCATCACAAACATGCAGCCAACCCTAGAGGCTAAGATGGTGCTTATTTGGATGCAAAGTTAGATGCAGATATGGCTGTGCAAAAACATCTCACCAGGCATTTCTGAAGGTACAAAACCTTGAGTGAGAGCTCAAGTAGCTCAAAGTAATGAATAATATCCTGGGTGTGTTTAAGAGACAAACAACAAATGTGACAAGGAATGCTCTGGAGATCTGAATCTAAAGGAAGGTTTGTTTTAAAAAATTAAGTGACAAAACAAAATTTATATGAGAAGGAGGAGGAAAGATGCAGAGTACTTCTGTTTTTTTTTTTTTTATAGTGTTTCCCTTTCTCTCAAACAGCAAGAGGGCTTATAAATGGATTAAATGTGGTATGATTTCAGGGTTGCACAGCTGCTATGTATGTCCTGTGGATTTACACTTCTGAGAATACCAAGCTCCAAGCAGTAATTGAAACAATCCTGAAATGTTTTGGTCCCTCTCCTGATGCTGTCTCTCCTCTTCATTTTGTCATCTTCTTTTCTCCAGAGTCAGATATTGCAGACTTCGATGGCAGAAGTTCCCTCCTCTACAGGTTCAATCAGAAGCTTATGAGCACGTTCAAAGATGTGGTTTCCTTAAAGTTCAAGAGCATGCAGGAGGATGGAGTCTTATTCCACGGAGAAGGACAACGTGGAGATTATATTACCCTGGAACTGCAGAAGGGGAAGCTCTCCTTGCACATCAACCTGGGTGAGGGCAATTAAGCTTGCTGGTTCACATATTACTCTAACAAGGATAGTCTTAGGTTGTTTTTTTTTTTGTTTGTTTTTTGTTTTTGTTATGTTAAGCACCAGCTGGAAACTTCAGCTCAGATCAGTAGTGATTCTATGGCTTGGGGTTCAAAGGATTTGTCTCTTTTTTCTGTTCTGTAATCATAACTTTGCAGAGAATACAGAAATGAAATGAGATTTCTTTGATCAAAATACAGTGTACTTGGATATTGCATTGTTTCTAGAGGTGGTTGCTGTTGAGCACTGTGAATATCTGGAAGACTATCACCATGTGATCATGTTGGGTTGCAGGGGCAGATGAAAGACTGGATTAGTTTTTCTTTGTAGAAGAGTGTTTGCTTTTTCCTGGTGAATGTACTAAAGCACTTTGATGATGTTAGGTGCTACTGTAAGTAGGAGTGATCAATCTCTATCCTCTAGCCTTATTGCAAAATCTTCATTAGCTTCAGTTGTGGGAGAGCCATGGTTATTGCCTCAGCAGTCCCTGCTGACTCACATTTCTCATACTGATTTGTCCTCTGCTCCCAAATGTTTCATGCTGGGATAAGAATAAGGTATAGTTAAATATATTGTTACTACTTCCTTGGGAGAGACTCTGTGAATGCGTCATCTCAGATAAGAGTTGTTTTCTTTCAGCAGTAGCCCCAAATCTACAGATTTTAGCCATTTCATATTCTCTGTGTGCATTCATGTGCCACGGACAAGGATTTTGATGTGTGTTCTTCAGTGTGCTTGCATCTTGATTGACAGTTTTGGAGCATGTCTTCTTTCTATTCTGCTGGGATATAAAAAAGGACACATACTCCTTTTCAGACCCTCTGATTTAAGTGTTTAGACATACAGCCAGTCAGAATACAGAAGAGTGCTACAAATCAGTGAGGTAGGGCCTAAATATTTTTATGATTCTTGATCTAAACTTGGAGATTTAGAATGGGTTTAAGAATCTTTTTGAACTAAATGAAACCCTTGCATTCACGTTGCTCCACTGATTTGTGATTATATTGCTTGTTTTTCCTCCAAAAATAGTCAGATGCAATATTATCATTAAAATATGAGAAAAACACATAGCTGGAACTGAAACATCAGCAGTAGCTTTTTTGTGTGAATAGGCAGCAGATTTTAGTGCTGCAGAAAGGGAGCTCTTAAGACACAAAGGAAGGAAATGTGTGTGTACATACAGGTATAAATGAGAGGCCCAAAGAACCTTAGAATGCTTTGTGAAAGATCTGTTTCTGGACAGGGATCTGGTTTGTTTTCAGTAGTACATGAGCTCATCTTGAGCCCTAATTCTTTAGATAAGGGCATTGAGGTTACCCTGGTGTCTTACGCCTGTTTCTTCCCCTTCAGGGGACTCCAACCTGCACTTCACTAACAGCCACACATCTATCACCCTGGGCAGCCTCCTGGATGACCAACACTGGCACTCAGTTCTCATAGAGCGCTTCAACAAGCAGGTGAACTTCACAGTGGACAAGCATACTCAGCATTTTCGAACGAAGGGGGACTCGGATCACTTAGATATTGATTACGAGGTGTGTGAAACCCTTTTAATGAAAATCTGGGAGATGAGGCTGAACTAGCATAAAATGAATGTGATGAAAAACATCCACTCAACAAAGCTGTTTCTTTCCAGCAGAGATCTTTATTTAAAGTTTCCTTCCCAGAAAGCTCTGTTAGCAAGCATAAAGTATGTTAGTGCAATTCTACATGTGACTTAGTAAATAACCAGTCTGTTGGCAAATACATACTGGATTATGATTATATTAAATGTAAGCGAGATCTAAATCTGTATACCTACCTTGGTGGGGATCTGGGTTCTGGCCAAATCTCCAGGGAGCACTCTTGTATGCAGGAAGAGGTTCTGTGACACCATCTCCAATATTATTTTAATGGGACCGTTGAGCAATATCCCTGCATCTTGTATCTGATTGCCACGATGAGGGGAATTCCAGCTCTGAGCTGTGCTTATCCAGCTATCACCATATTCAAATGATTCTGTGTAGAGATGAGCAGGTAGAGATTACCCCTTTCCTTGTAGAAGGGCAGGGCTCCGACAAAAGCAGTTGAAAGGTCTGGCTGTGACCCAGGTCCCTTCACATCTAGGGGTGTGATTCTGAACATACTGGTGAGCAGAAGAAACATCCTTCCTTCCAATCAAACCCAGTCAGATGTATTCCTTTGTGATGAGGCCAAAGTGTGGCAGAGAACAGCAATTCAGTGCTTATGGCTCATTGTGAAAAATAACTAGAAAATAAAAAACAGCAACGCTCTTATATCTACCTCGTATCTATATGCAAGACAGTTCTTATTTTGTTCTTTCCACTTACACACACCTACTTGCAAATTATACATGTTCATTTTTATCCCTGTGTGCTTGTCTACTAAGTTTTGTTAGCCCACAAGGCATGAGGTCATGCTTGCACAGTCAGAGCCATCACCCTGCCTGGATCTGTTGAGGTGTCATGGTTCATTTCTCCGAGACCAGAAGCTTCCTCTCTGACTTTGAATTCATTTCTCTTCAAAGGATCAATTCCCAGTGCATGTTAGTGACAAACGTGGATGGCTTGGCAGTGGCAGGTGCCTGCTCTCTGCTCCTCTCATGTTTCAGCTGAATTTCCCCTCCTTGCATTTCACAAAGCATAGTGAGGAAAGTGGTACCCATCTCTGTTAACTAACCATTTGGGCAGTAAGATTTTGGAACAGCTACAGACAACACTAACCAGAGTCAAAGCTGTATCTGCTTTTAAGGTGAAGTTGGGAAGACCAAGCAATTGAGTCATCAGCTAATTCTGAAACCATAAAATTTCTTGCTTTCTTTTGCAAGATTGATGCCAACTAGGGAAAACTCAGGCTCCAATGTAATTGGCAGAACATTTTTCCAGATGTTCTGAAATGGGAAGCATAGTGAAGATATTCAGCAGAAATAAATCAGCATGTCAGCACTGACCTCTGTGGCACTCAGTCCTGACCCCTGGTGCTCAGTATTTTATACAAGGTGTTTTCTTCTATTTGCACAGAAATGGTCTTTCAATTGAACATGACACCAATATATTCTAATGAAAGTTTATCTCAGCACACTTTGGGGATTAAAGGCCTTACTGAGGGTAATAAACCCATTAGTTTGGTAATTAAAATTATTACCAATCACAAAGAAAACAGTTTTCTTTATAATGCACTGGTATAATTAATATTGATTTTTCTTCTGGTTTTGAAACCCAGTGTGGAGTCTCTAAACAGCAGATGGAAAGAACAGAACATGAAAGAAGGAAAGTATGGTGCTTTAAGAAAGAACTAATGTTTCTCTCTGGAAAAAAAAACATTGCTACCACGTAGACCCTCATGCCAATAACAAATTTGCAAGTGATGCAAAGTAGCTGTCTGTTCACTCTTTATTTCTGTAAAATTATCAATTAATACAACTGAGGCACAAGTTCATTAAGGACTTGTTTTCAAAGAAGTGCTTTCAAGGTTATCCAGGGAGATTTAATATGCTTATGTGTCCTGGCTTGCTAGATGGAGTGGGAGGAAAAATAATCCCCAAATTTCCCCTTACTTTTGTAATAATGAGCTGAGGCATTAGGAGTAGCAACTGAGGAATAAGGCTGACCAGGTTCCAGCAGCCATCAGTGTCTTTGGTGCCTCACAGCACTGCTTGTTTGTGCTGCAATCGATACAGCAGGTTTGGAGCATAGCTCCCAACATGCTGAAAACACTGAGAAGTGTGGGGGCTGCAGAATCCTCTCTTGCATTGTATCAGTTATGAAGCTGCTTCCTGCAAGAGGAAAATGAGGGGAAAAAAAAAAAGAAAGAAAAACAAACGAGAAAAAAAAATGAGAGGCATAGCCAAGAAGATTTTGCGAAAAAAGCTAATTAGATATGAGCTGTGTGTCTGGAAAATGGAAATACACTTAACAGAAGTTTTAGCTTGGAGTTGGTGTTGTGTTAAAGGGCAACATTCTGAGTGATGCCCAATTTGGCGCGGGAAGTCAAATTGTGTTCAATATATGAATGATCACGATTATAGATTCACAAATAGTGCAAATAATTATTTTTAATGTTCTTTAGGAGCATAATGGGATTGTGTTCCAAGGATTTTGAAAGCTTTGTCTTACTTTCTCTGTTTTAGCCCTCCTCTAAAGTGATTAGTTGTTATCTGTGTAATACTAACATATTCCAGTACTTAAAAAATAGAAAATCTTAACTTTTGTTTAAATGTATAACCTGCAGTACTTTTCCACTATACTGCTCACTCTCAAATACTGTGTGCAAGCCCAAACCACAGTGAAATTTGAGGCAAAACATTTGCAAGATGTACATGGGGTAGTCTATGAGTGTGATACTTCCCTCCGCTGGCTGAAGCCAGAACTGTTCAAATACTTGGTGGGTGGAAAGGTGTGACTGCAGTTCACAGGTACTTCTATTGCACTGTGGGAATTTTATTTCCCTATTGCTCCAGCAGTGTTTCCTGGCTGCTGTGCTTTGCTGCTCAGTCTCCTGGTCAGAAGGGCCGCGGGTTGGACTCTGAGTGTTCCTGGGGGAGGACTGGTTGATGAGGTGGTGCATAATGGCACATGAAAGCCTTTTGCAAATGAGAGAGCTCTCTGCGGCTCTCGAGCAGCTGTAATGCTACGCTGTCTGTAATTCCCATGCTGGGCAGCATGTGCTCTACTCCGTGTTCAGATGTGATGCTGTAAACATGATTTGTCTCTGAGATAATAACCCAATTGGCTGTATGGAGCTTTCAGTGTGGTAACTAAATGCTGCTCTTGTTCTTTCCAAAAGCTCAGTTTTGGAGGCATTCCTGTCCCAGGGAAACCAGGAACCTTTCAGAGGAAAAACTTCCATGGCTGCATTGAGAACCTTTATTACAATGGAGTCAATATAATTGACCTGGCAAAAAGGCGCAAACCTCAGATCTATACTGTGGTAAGAGACAGTGTTGTTTACTTTCCTTCTTACTTTCCCGCTGTTGGTGCTGCTGGCTGTATTGAATGAATGGAGTTCAGATTTAGATAGCTGTCACACGTTTACTTTGTTAAAATAGTATTACTGATGCTAGCATCAGCTAGCTCTGACTTCTATGGTGGGACATATTAAAAGATACATGTTTAAATTAATAAGTTTCTCTGACTTTGCAAGTATATTAGAATTTGTTTGGAAAAACTTTTTACTTTCTTCTGCAAGATGAAAACATATCTTTCTGATGGCATGAGAGGTAACAGAGTTTTTTGTCTGAATAACTCAGATAAAATCTTATTTTCTGAGCCATTCCCCATCTCTATTGTGTACACTAGAAGTGAAGTTTTATTCTGCTGTTTCATCTGGTATTATAGAGACAAATTATTGTTTTCCTTTATACCGACCCTTATATTCAACATATTATTAACAGTTCTGAAAACCATTCACCTGTTTCTAATGTCTCTAAATGTGAGAGAGCAGAGCTAAAGCAAAAAGAATTAGTCATATCCAGGCTGCTAAGATAAGGTATACAAGGAACTCTCACCTAGTGTCCGAAGTTACAAATTTATTTAAGTATAACATAAGCAAAATAAACTACCTTTTATATTGTAATTACAGAAAGCAGTACGCTCTTGTGCAATGTTAAGAAATATTAAATAATTCAGATCTTTGTTTTGCTTAATCCTTACTCCTTCACCATGTTTGCAATCAAACCTTTAGATAATTGGAGAATACTGAATCAAAAGTACTTCTGGCTTTCATTACATTTTCTGGTTTGTAGTAAGGTGTATGAACAGATTGAAGCTGCAACAAAGCAAACCAGAAGTCCAAGAGAAATCCTTACCTTGCTCACTTTCCCTGCCTAGGGCTAGACTGAATACACAAGGAAACGGAAAACAGAACGTGGATAGGTAAGAAGTCCTGCATCACATTGCTGGCTGTTAAGATTGTCTCAGGATGCTCCCCTAGCATGAGACTTGAGAGACTTTTCTTTAATAACTCAAGTTTGATTGTTCTGACTCAGGACTCTAAGGTATAAATCTTACGAACTGCGTTAAATTGCTCTGCCTTTCAGCTTACTTTCGAAGGGGAGAAAAGAGACTTGGCCTGTTTCTTAGGTCATTAAATAGCTGGTTGGTTTTTTTGCCAGGTGGGTAATCTGAAGGCTTTCGTAAAGGGGAAAAGAAAAACTTTGAGTGTACTTTTTCTCTTTTGGGTACTGTCTAGGCATGTCAGAGCCCTAAGCAATTAAAGTCACAATACTTAATTCAGTTAATGCTAGATTGAAAGTCTAGAAATCTTTCTTCTTTAGTCAAGTTAAAATAAAGGAGATATGACACATCCTTCTGTTTCCTACACAGATGTGATGGTTTTAAAGAAAATGTTTTTAAGACTGGCTGCTCTACTGCATTTTGCAAAATTTGTGAGCTGTTATGTTCTGTGTCTGTGCCACTTAGTTTATACACAGTACCCAGAAAAGTTACTGCATTCACAAATGCCTCATCTTCTTGTTTGAAAATCCTACCATAAGTAAGCATCTCCTGCAAATCTGGTATCTTCCAGCATTCTTTCCACCACAGCTGTTTATCTCTTCTAGCAATTTTCAGGTACTTCCAGCCATCACAGATTAATACCCCTCTCCGATCTTGTTGCTCTTCCCTATCCTTTGCTTATTCAAATTAAAATATCTAGTTCTTGCTAAATGTACTTTTTTGTCTGTCAGATTTCTTCTGCACCTATATGCAGAAATACTTCAAATTTGGAGTGAAAGCTCCAAGTTCATTGAAGTTTTCAAGCAGCAGACCGTATCCATAGGGAGCTACAAGCTTCTAAGCTTTTTGTCTCTGTAGATACTAAGGCTGTCTGGAATAGAAATACAATTAAAGGAACAGCACAGGAATAGAATTAAATATATCAAGGGCTTTTGATCATTTTTTCCAACAACCTTTGATCCCTTCCCCCAAGCTGGAGATCGCCACAGAAGGTTCTGTATCGTTAGTCCACAAAATATCTTTGTCTCCAAACAAAAGATAAGGACAAACCAAACAGATTGGGATTAGAAAGCCTTTAGTGCTCAGAGACATTATTTTTTTGGCCTCCGAAGTGGAGGTGGCCTTCAACACACAGACTCTGCTTCATTCTGTGTCCATTTGGGATCACTGACACAGTTTATGAGCTGAACTTGTTGAGTTTTCATAACCGGCATCTTGTTGGTTTTGTTTTGTTCTACTGCTTACATCTTTTGATTGATACGTCAGCTTTAGAGGTATACATTTCCTGTTATGAAATTCCTCATCCATAGAAATAATAGTCCCACATCAGCAGCATTTATAGTCAGTGTAAGAAACTAGAGGTTGTCAGTGACTGAGTGCTGTGCTATGTCGTACTCTTGGGTTGTGGCTATGATTATCATTCTGACTGTTCTTTTCTATAACTCATTTGCAGTTGTCAGACTTGCAACAAATCCTCTTGAGAAAACATCTTAAGAGAATAAGGCAATTAATCTCTTTTGGACTGGCATTTGCCTTCAGAATTACTTTTTTTTTTTTTTTTTTTTTTTTTTTTTTGTATTGCCTCATGTTTCATCTCTCTCTGCGGTAGTCCTATTTGGCCAGGCCATTCTCTCTGGTACTCCTTCTATCCCCAATGGCATGTTACAATATTTTTTTTAAATTCCCTTAGGTTCTTGCGTGTGGTGAAATGCCAGGGGATCTTTTATTTTTTTAAGTATTTACTGGTTTAAATTGCAAGTGGTTTGCAGAAGTCAAATTTCTGTAATTAATACTTTCATGATTGTAAGGCTATATCCTTGGGAAACCTTTGAAAATACTCTAAAATAATAGTTTAAATATCTTTCCTATTACTAATTGTGTCTAGGTTCTCAACATAAAAGCAGCACAGAATGCTCATCATGAGGAGCTGTACAGCAGCCACTCTTCCTGGGACACTAGTTAGGAGCGGGAGCTACATTTACAAGCAACAGAACATTGTTTCCCATGGGTTACTTAAGTTATTGATATCTGAGATTCTGAAGCCCTTGCTGAAGGATTTTGACTATGCTAAGAATGTATAAATTCAGGAGCAGACTGGATAAGATTTAGGAAGGTAAATCCATTAATAATTGCTAAATAATGGAAACTATGTATTTTCAACCCAGGCCATTCTATGATTCTATTATGTCTGGCTGAAGGAGTAGTTAGTGGAAAATAGTTAAAGACTCAGAGATCACTAGCAGGAGATATCAGCTATTTTTGTATTCTTCAGACAGCCATCTATAGATGCTTATGAAGGCAAGATGGACTTTAGGTCTGCTCCAATACAACTGCTGTTATGTGAGGGTACAGAACTTTTTTTTAACACGATGCTCACTATGGTGCCTGGTGTCACTTGGTCGTAGACAGAGGACTGTAGGAAATCCCCAGATTCATACACATCTTACAGATGAGAATAGATAAATTTAAGGAGCAGTAACTATTTCCTTCTCTGCTCTAAATCCTATGGGAAGTATCTCTGGCAGAGTAATTTAGACACCAGTGTCTACTTAGATCTGTACTCAGATTGTACCACTGAAACTACCCTAATATGCAGACCTGTGACCAGGGTGTAAGACATGTTCTGTCTCAGTGGCTTATGGTGCCAAAATAGACAGCAGTCTAGCTAAAGGAAGGAAATGAAGTCTTGAAATGTTGTAATTATGATCTTGTCGGTATTCTACTGTATGCATTTGGTGAAATTGAGGAAAGCACTCTCCCTCTTTCTCTTCCTTTACCTCTGCCTAATAGGAATTGGAGTTGTATTTTTATTTAGCAGACTAAACCATACACTGACTTGAGAGGAGTACTGGAAATTTGTACATTAGTAGTTGTCGGCCCTCAGACATGCTTGAATTTCTACGTCAACTTGCAGTGTTGAATCTGATACTGACAATTCGACACAGCAAGGAATCTGATGACATGTAAATGCATCACTGTAGTGCCTCAGGGAAATAACCAATTGCCAGCATCAAAGAGCTAGGAGAGATACCTAGTGACAGGAGAATGTAAACTAATAATTCATTCCCTTTGTAGAAAATCCAAACATGCTATTTTATCAAGTTGATTTGAGATAACTTCGTCTTGAGAAGAATTTGCTTGTCTATACACATCTCCTTTTTACCAAAGTGCTCTTGTGAGTGTTAATTTATATGTGAATATCAGGCTGGTAATCCAAGAAGGCCTCTACTATAGTTTGAAGAACCAGGAATTTGATACATAAAACATTTTTTTTTCTCTTTCTTTAGTTTTCAACTGCAACCGGACTGTAGGAAAGATAAAGAAAAAAATGAAACTATTTAATGACATTTTTCACAAATTCCTATAAGTCTAAGGCAAATTTATTTAAAAAAAAGAAAAAAGTTTTATCCAATTATTTAATAGATGTGTGTGCTTAACATCTGTTAAAAAGAGAACAACTAAGTTTGCTGTTCTTTTGATAAAGCCCATGAAAACAGATTCTGGAAATATCTGGTTCCTGTAAAAATATCTTTGTACACTTTCTTCTGTCTACCTACCTGCTCTCTTTGTCTTCAGATAAGTCTCCTTCACAACCTACTAGCACTTTAGGACAGCAAGAAAGTCTATATAGATAGCATTCATTTTAAGGTTCCATTTTATTGTTGCTCAATGATGTGACAGAACAGCTTTGGAAGAAATTGTCGCCTCAATCAAAGTCTTGAAATAAACTGTATTTAAATGACAATTTTTCCATTTATTTCAGTTGGTTTTGTCTACAATTCTAAAGGCTTTGATTTTGTAAATATTTAATCCATCATCAGCTGCAATAATGCACTTTCCTTTTCTTGATAAAATAATTTGTGTTAGGATTTTGATAGTTGTGAAAAAGCCAATAAAAGCAAGTCTTTCAGTGAGTTTTACCATATCTTTTTTGTAAGACTAGATGGCATGTGCAAAAAAATGACAAAGTTCTGAGCAAACAAGACCTCTTTTGAAAGTCATTAGCCTTTGGCAAATTGCAGGTTAGGAACAATTCAGAGATTAATTTATTATATGATCTACATAGTTTAAGTGAGTGAACAGGGCAGTTAGTACCTGCTGAGCAGAGGAGGATGTTACAAGGAAGGAGGTGATAAGGCAGTTTGTCTCTGTAGGAGAGCAAGAGAGATGGCTAATTATTGTCATAGGAGTTAGTAGGGGATAAAGAAAGTGGGGGAGAGGGGAAGAGTGTAATTTACAATAGTCAAGGCTTAAATGTCTTTTTTTTTTTTTTTTTTTTTTTTACGGTCTTATTCCAATTAGCAAGGCCCAGCCTGACATTTGGCTGCCTAGACAAACAAGAGTGCAAGCTGATCACCATCAGTGAGAAGCCTGAAGTCTAGGCAATTCTTACCAACCATTTAGGTTGGTGCTGTGATATGGTACACAAATGACTGAAATTTGAAAGAGGAAAGCCTAATAAAGAAAACTAATAATAATAATAAAAATCCGATCAGAACTGCTTTCTATGCGTTTCTCTATTTTGATATAGATGTGACTCTGTTTTAATAATAATAATTTAAAAAATCTTCTTGCTGCTGTATTTTGTTCCAGATAAAACAAAATAAGCTGCAGATCAGTTCACCCTGAACTGGAAGAAATAAAAAAAAAAAAAAAGGGCTTGGATTATGCATTTTTGCCTCCTTGATTTTAGACATCCATCTTAAATCACTTTTAGCAAGGTGATTTTGAAAGCCTGGCTTCATTCCTGCTCGTTATTTCAAGGAGGGAAAATACTAAGTGACCCATATTTTGTTTGCATTTCCTACTATATACTTATGGTCCTTTTCCTTTCTCATTCTGTGTTAACAGTGTATGATTTTTCCAAATTAGCTTTTATTTTCTCCAGTCTTTTGCCAGCAAAACTTAGCTACTGTGACATAAAATGAAAAATCAAAGTACAGTTACTATGATCATAACAATGGTAAGTTCCTTAGTTTTGTCATTGTTCTGCAACCTAATCAGTTTAAGAGACAGAGAATGCGTGAGCTAAAGAGTATCTGGAAATGCCTAACCACGCATCTCATCCCTGATTCTGTCACAGTCAAAATGTTTCGGTTTTTCTTGGAAGCTTGCATTTTGTTAAATGTTGTTTCCACATAGGAACATTATCTTAATGTAAATAACTAAAATCAACATGATAGACAGTTAGCTTTTTGTTGACAAATGTCGTGTCTAGGGTCAGTGAAGATGGGAGTTGTTTGTCATAAGGATGATTAACACAAGAATGTGTTAATTTCAGAGAAAACTAGATCAGCATAGCTGTCAGGTTTCCATCATGAAATTTAGATCAAAGAAAAAGAAACCCATATCAGTATAAGAGCTTTTCTCTTTTCACCACTTCTGCTGGGGTGGAGTTGAACTTGCTCACTCAGAGGACAAATCCTAGCTCAAGTAACAGCATACATCTTGGTGCTACCACATCTCATTTGAAGACAATTTGCATCAACGTGCCAGCAGCCTGAAGGTATCTCACTTAGCAATGTCTTGATTGGAGATGCTTTTTCAAACCTGTTTATGTCTCATGATAGTTTTGCTTGAGGTAGTTACTATAAAAACAGTAAAGTTTCCCAAGATTCCCCATTCTTGGAATCCAGTTACTAAGAGATAAGTGACAGTCTTTCATCTTACCATTTTAAAACTATCAGAAATCACTTTTTTCTTCTATTACTCTCTTTACAAATTCAACTGCAACCTCACTCATCACAGCTAGAAAAAGCCTTCCAATTTCCAACCTGGAGATATTCTTGCCAGTTTATTCTCATTTATATCTCAGACAGGGCTGGGATTTTAGTTCCCTAACCTGTCACGTGAAATCTTCCGTTCTAATTCTCTACAGAAAACTAGATATCCTTGTCATTGGATAGTATCCATAGAATCATTAATGAGGAAGCTTTGTGCCTATTTGATGCTTCAACCCATGGGAAGAGGGAGAGGTTAGAAATAGTCATTTATTTGTTCTTCCTTTTCAAGTTGTCATCTTGGTCTGCATTGTTTTGTAGGCTAAATGTTGAGGATTTCAGTTCAGTTGTCAATTTGAGTAATTTCCCGGTGCATATTACTTTTGATTAGTGTTCCACGAGAGCAAGGAAGATGTATAAGAAACTTATAGAATCATAAAATGGCTTGGTTTGGAAGATACCTTAAATATTAGCTGGTTTCAAGAACCTGCCATTGTAGCAGTCCTCAGCCAGAAAAAGTTGAAATGGTTCATTAAACTTATACAGGTTTTATTGAAGTCCCACAGAAGTCACTGGGTAGACTCCAGTCAATTTCTGGTCAGGCTTATGGTTCAAAGGTTTTTCTTCTGTGTAATCCACTATTATCCTCATCGCTTAGCAACTGTGTTCTTTCATTCTCTTTTTAATAGGAGATATGCTGATTCTTTCTTAAAATGCTGTAACGTGCTGTCACTTGTTCAACAGCTTACTTAGACAAGGACAATCTCTGCAACTGTACAGCTTGTGCAGAAATCTGGAGTGATTACACTCTTTTCTTGTAGCACTGCCATCGTAAGTGTTATAACAGCTATTAAACACATTGTGAATATCTCAATTTAATTTATAGGTTCAGATAGTTTCACATATAAGAATAGTAAAAACTCTTTTGGAAAGATTTAATTGCTTATCAGAGCAATCGTTAATCAGTCTGGAGACATTGAACACAATGGAATTCTCAGATGCCGCATCATAGCTGGAGTTCCTAGCAGCTGTGTATAGCTGATCATCTTCTCTAGGGATTACAATCTTCTTATCCCATTTTCTAGCCAATGAACACTTTTCAGTTAAATGGGGTTCAGTTACAAAATCAAGTGTCTGCCAGAAATCTTGCATGTGCCCTGGAGAGTTCCAGAACTGCTTCCAATTAAAGCAAAATGTTCCTGATAAGAAGCAGGTTCAGAGGGAACTGTTTACTTTTCTGATTAGACCTGCTGGAATAATTTCTTTAAGGATATAATTCAGGGCAAATTTAGCAGTTTTTATAATTGGAAACTGTCCCACTTGTGAATGAAAATTTGCTGTTGTTTCTTTTTCAAATGTTCATGTTACTGTCCCTAGGAAAGCAGAATCATAGAATGTCTTGAAAGGAACCTTTAAAGATCATCTAGTTCCAGCTCAGCTGTTTCTTATTTCCCCAACAAGCTGGCTGAGGGGACCCTGGGGATAGCAGCCTATGAGTGCTGGTGAATGGAAAGGATGGCCACTGGTGGAGTGTGCCTCCCTTCTCATGTTTCCCTTCTTAATGAGCCTGTTTAACTGATTTAAGTTCCCATAATACAAGTTGGTTCCTTTAATTTTTCTTTTTCCCAACTACTTTGGCTGGCTTTTAGCTCTAAGATTATTTTTCATAGAATCGTAGAATTTCTCAGGTTGGAAAGGACCTTAAAGATCATCAAGTCCAACTGCAACTTAACCATACTATCCTAACTCTAACAACCTTCTTCTAAATCATGTCCCTGAGCACCACATCCAAATTGTCTTTAAACACAGAGATAGTAACTCAACCACCTCTCTGGGAAGCCTATCCCAATGCTTAACAACTCTTTCTGTAAAAAATTTTTCCTGATATCCAACCTAAACTTACCTTGGCACAACTTGAGGCCATTTCCCCTCATCCTGTCACCAGTGAGAAGAGACCAACCCCGCTCTCGCTGTAAGCACCTTTCAGATATTGAAAGAATGTAATAAGGTATCCCTCAGCCTCCTTTTTCCCAGACTAAACAACCCCAGTTCCTTCAGTCTCTCTTCACAGGGCATATTCTCCAAGCCCTTCACAAGTCTTGTTGCCCTTTTTTGGACCTATTCCAGCACCTCAATGTCCTTTCTGTACTGAAGCGCCCAAAACTGAACACAGTACTTGAGGTGAGTACTTCCCTAGTCCTGCTCACCACACCATTCCTGATAAAAGCCAGGATGCCATTGACCTTCTTGGCCAACCAAGGCACACTGCTGGATCATATTCAGCTGACTGTCCATCAGTACACCAAGGTCCCTTTCTATCAGGCAGGTTTCCAGCCACTCCTCATCAAGCCTGTTGGGTTTCCTGTGTTGGTTGTGACCAAAATGCAGGACCTGACACTTGGTCCTATTGAAATTCATACAGATTAACTTGACCCATCGATTCAGTCATCTATCCAGGTCCCTCTGTAGTGCCTTTCTCCCTTCTGGCAGGTCAACACTCCCAACCAATTTTGTTTTAACCTACATCGTTGTCATCTCAATCCTTTAGCAAGGGTAACAAAATTGCCTTTTTAAAAGAAATTCCAACTGCCACTCTGAAAGCCAAAGCAAGACTTCCCCAAACGTACAGAGAATATCACAGCAAAGACTTTGTGTTCCTACCTGCTTACTCTTGTGGCAGATGGGATCACACCTGTGCCATCTATTTTTAGTCACGGGGGGCTGCAGTGCCTGAAGTCTCTGCTGGCTTAGCATGGCAGGGAGAGCATACGTTCTTCCAGAAAGTCCCAGCATGGGCCATGGGTTCACTCCACACTTGCTTTCAAATCCTTTCTCTCTACAAGCTTCTGTGTAGTGCAAATGAGTAGAATGTTACTGAGTTTTGGAAGGAGTTTAAGACTAGTTGCACGTATTGAGAACATGGTATGAAAGCAGATGGAAACTTGGCCTTAGATTTTGGCCCTTGCATGTGCCTCAAGGATAATTTGCTTTAAAATCTATATTATTACAAACAGTTGAAACTACACTTACTACTGGCTTATTTTAAGATTATCTGAAAGCTTGTTATGCATTGCAAACGCGTTTTTTCATCTCTAGTTTTCTTTTTCATTGACATTAAGTCAGTCCAGTCACAATTTGTTCTGCTGGTAGGTAAAATCTGCAAAGAACTGAGACAAATATCCTGCATGAATGTTGCAAATTCTTCCCTCCACAATCCTGCAAAGTCTCCCATTGCCAGTGAAGTGAATTAGATACTTGAGTGCAGACTCAGCATTTAAAATTTCCTCCAATCTCCAATATTGTGTATTTATAAGCTCTGTAAATGTCTTTAACTACTTTGTTTGGAGATACTTGAATCACCGTAAATGTCTTAAGATTCTAAAGATTTGTCATCACATTTCAATTTGTAAACCTTTAAAATGCTCTAGAGAAAGTTACCTTTATTTGTTTATATCTTTGCAGTTGACTGCTTTCTGTAATTTCTCTGTCTATCATGAATTTGATTGAAAATGGAGGTAGAAATATAGCAACAGAAATTACTACAACAACAAAGAAAAAAAATCCAGGGGAAAAAGGCAAACAAACAAAAAAACCTCTCTCGCTTCTCTTCTGCAGAAAAACCCAGCAGGTAGCAGAAAAGGCTGAGAGAGCAAATTTCCATTTTACTTCCCCCCTGACTAATGTTCAGATAAGTTTGGATAAGCTCTGGATTATATTTCAAAACTCATTTTAACATGATATACCCATGGATACCTTTTGCATTCTTAAATCTTCTCTGTAGCATTTGCCTAACAAGGCAGGGAATACATAAATTGATATAGATATATATCTGTCAAAGGTTGTTTCATGCAGAGATAAACTCAGTCTCTTTCTGGCACTTTATTTATTTTCCATTTTAGAATAAAGGTTAGAAAGACATTTGAAAGCGGTAGGGAACCAGTTCCATCAGCTGTCTTAAATTTCAGTAAGGAATTCCCCAAGTACTGTACAACTTCTATACATCCATCAAGTGCTGTTCATTATAATTATCCTGTTAGAGCGAGGTACCAGCTCTGAAGAGAAGTGGTACCATGGAGAAAGCTGTTTACTCAAATGCTTTTATCAGATTCCAGTTAGTATTTTAGAAAGGCTAGTTCAAAGCAACCTGGCTGCAACACTTGCCTGGAAGTGCTTTAAAAGACATAGCTCCTTGAACATATTCTTTATATGCAGGTAAGGTTTTATTGTATGGCTTGAATGATCTGTTTGGGTTATATGCAATGGCTGAACAAAACAGCAGAGTTGGTGTTTTACCAGCACGTATCACTACCGCGGTGATATATGCTGGTACAGATTCTGCTCATTGCTTTGAGTAAATGTGGTGGCAGGTAGCACCATTGTTTCAGAGTTGAAAGACTAAGGTAATCAATTAAGTTTAGTGTTGAAGTGATGTTGGATTTCACCATTATTGCTGTATATGTAACATTTTAATATTTCTTCAACATTTCCCCAGTAAGTAGTGAGACCTAGCATAGGTCAGGAAATCTAACAAATTCAGTTTCATTCCACTATGAATACTGTATTTAAGTGACTTCTAGTTTGAATTTTCTTATGAATTTTGATTTTTTTTTTTTGAATAATCATTTTTAACTGTGTTATTATTAAGTAGACTCTTGTTATTTTGGAGTAGCGTAAGGCTGTGTCATGTCCTTTATACGCTGTGCCACACTGGGTGAATGAAAACATTACCAGTACTGCTATTGCAGGTTATGTATTGAATATTTGGAATATAGCCGAACTTACCTCATGTTTGGCCCCTTGCAATACATTCAAGTGAATATGGGAGACTTGAATTTAAGGTTTTATGGTATCAGTGTAAGTGGGCAAAAAAAGAAAAGTACTATTATACAGGTATGTTTTAGCTTATATTTAGAATATATCTAGTCTATTTGGGATGGTTTATGCGCATTTGAAAATACTTGCTTTTTCAGTTGCATCTTTCTTCACTCACAGCTGTGTAATCCCATCAGTACAGAGCCAATGCAAGACCTTTGTATCACATCCCACAGTAATGTGAAGGTTCAGGAAAATTTGCTAGCACTTCAGTATCAGTTCTTGAAATCAGCATAAATCCAAATGACATATAGCTAAATTTGGACTTAAAAAACTTGAAATGAGAAGCTCTTGGAAACATGGAGCAGAGACAGCCACATGAAGATGATCTGTCTGGGCTAGAACTGACTTGCCGCAAATATGCCCTTCTGCACCGAGGTGTGGACCTGATACGGAGCATTTAGAGCATGTCTGAATCCTTCTAAGAGCTCACATTTTTGTTTTATGTATGTATGTATGTATTTTCTTTTTGAGGTGAGAATACAAACTTTCATATATGTTTTCCTTGAATAGATACATACCCTAATGAGATCCAAGACTTTGAGTAAAAATACCCATTTCAGCCTTGAGCACCATTAGAAATACAATGAATTTATTCAAATATAATATTTTTTAAAGACATTAAAAATGTTTGCTTTTTATTATTTGCAGGGGAATGTGACCTTTTCCTGCTCAGAACCACAAATTATTCCCATCACCTTTGTCAGCTCCAGTAGAAGCTACTTGTTACTGCCTGGAACTCCTCAAATTGACGGGTTGTCAGTCAGTTTTCAGTTTCGAACGTGGAATAAAGATGGCTTACTCCTGTCCACCGAATTGTCTGAAAATTCAGGATCTCTTTTGGTTTATCTCCATGGAGGGAGACTGACACTTCTTATTCAGAAAATGGCAGAAGACCCAGTGGAAATCAGTGAAGGTACTTTATTTTTGTTTTCTCTCAGCTTTCCCTATTAAAACACCAGGGGCTTGACTCCACAGGAAGAAAGGATAGCAAAGTGAAGAAGTACTATTCATTCCTTTTTGTTTACAAATTGTTTCTCACTTTTCAGTGGTAGAACCATTCTGTAGTTTGAGATATATCTGAATATGGAAAGTTGGCATCCTGAAATCTTCAGGCTAATTGTGCTTGACAGTTATCTTAGTCGCTGTGTTTTCTAAGTCATGCTAAATCTTCTTCAGCCAGGTCACATGAAGACCTTAATGCTACTTGTCCTCATATTGTGCTGAAGTCAGCTGGGAGCCAGCTTGGCAGCAGTGCCTTTCAGCACAAGTTAACACAGCTTCAGAGCTGATTTTCTTCCTCTAACTGTTGCTTTGTATGAGAATAGTACCCTTTATGTTCTGCTCAGAGAGACTGACCATAGGCTTCCTCTCCTCCTCAGTTCTCCTTAGCCAGTTTGCAAGATGTTTTGTGCAGCTAGAGAGATGCAGATGGGTGAGACTGGGCTTTATCTCTTAAAATTCAGGAGAGATTGCTTGTAAACGCTAAATATAAAGTTGTGTTTTGGCTCTAAGAAACAACAAGAAAATTTCAGACTGAACAATCAGAGTGGCCCAGCTGCCATCTCAGTGTGACTTGTATATGCCATACTGACAACCTGAGCAGAAATATTCAGTCCTAGGGCCATACACATCCTATACTACTACGCACCCACACTGAGTGGGAGACCTGGAAATTTATTACCACATAGACTGAATACTTGGTTCCTAAATGTGGATGGATAATAGGCTGATGGAACTCAGAGGTCTGAAGAATAATAACAGTATTTTCTATAAGAGCATCTTTAAAATTATGTAATGTTAAAATATTCCCAATGCAGAGTTAAAGAGGGCAGATGTGTCTATTAAAAGAAGTAAAGAGAAAATCTGACAGAGCTGTCAAAGATGAGCTGTTCTGTATGTATGTTTCATTCCCTTTTGTAAAAGAAAATGAGGCAGATGCTGATTTATTCTTATTCATGTGGATTGTTATAACCTCAGTTTGCCACAACTGAATGTTGAAAATGGAGCTTCAAGCCTTTATTGCAGGTCCTAATGAGATTGTTGACAAAGCTGAGAGACAATGCCAATATTTGGTTGTATTTGTTTTTATGTAGTTCTGAAATTATGAACCTGATCCCAGCCTTTGGTGCCATCCAAAACACTTCTAAACTGCTTACTTACACATGGAAAATATGCAAAAATTGCAAGTGCTACCTCCTACATATGTTGGATTCTCACAATAGACTCATGAATGCTCAAGAATAGACCTGGTTTTAACCCAAATGTAACCTGTTTTGTCATGATATCTTTTCAGATTTAAACACCATATTTCACTTCAAAATTGACGTGTTCTAACTGAAAACTCATTCACATTTCTCTGGGAAATTGCCGTCTTATTGTATGAAAATTGTCTGTTAGCAGCCATTTTTCTGGGAATTGTCTCATTTCCAAATTCATAATGAAATGCCTTTTCATACATTTAACACCCACAATTTTTTTATTTTGTTTTGAGCTGATCTCACACCTCTTTGTGTCACTAAGTGCTCGTTTGTTTCTTCTGAAAGCTACAATAATGAAAAATATCCAATTAGAGAGGGGAGTAAATGCTAATTGCCTCCTCAGCCTGGTCTCAGTGACTGCAGTTTGATGATAGCATGTGTCAAACTGTGATTAGGTTACTTTTGATCTTCATTGCTGTATGTGAGTTTATAACTTTGCTCACTGGTTTTCCTGGCTGCTTGAGTAGATTATGTGGAGTTTCTTTTTAGCTTGACGATGCTATTTCAAGAACACTGATACACAACACTGATTTTCAGAATATGGAGAGAGATTATTTCACACTATGCATAAGTGTGTAACAGGGAGAGAGGTTACTGAGTACCGTAGTCTCCTACATCCCTTCATAGGTTTCTGAACAGAGCAATAATCCCAGCTCTCAGAAAATCCATGTAAAAATCCATACATCTTTCCGGTAAAACTGTGTGCTAACTTAGTGCTGAAAGGTTTAAAGGAAAGGTTTCAAGAACAGATCCTACTGAGACATATTCGAGGTTGTCAGCTTTCATGTAGTGACTGAGACAGGATATGACCTTCTCGCTGAATCTAGTCTCAGTCACGTGTTTATTCCCAGAAATGCAACAGAAATCTGCTCTGCATACTCCAATGAGCTATTAGCTTTTCTTAATATACTCAAAGTAGACCTAATCCCAAAAAACATTAATAATGTGCTACCATAAATGTAAAGAACCCTGCCACTTTACTGAGTGCCTGCAGTATAACAAGTAGGTTGGATTAATATGATCTGCTTACATGTTCTCTAAAACTTTCTCCTTCTTGGGCCTTTTCCTCTATAGCAATTTACTTCCAGAAGTAGAGTTCTTTCAAACTAGCAGTTCTGATTGTGTTGGATTCTGCTGTACTTTTATAGTCACAGGTTGGAAGCAAAGATTTGAAGTATACAGTTATATCCAGAGCTTCTATTATCGCCCTTCATATTTGTTTTCTTTTTTTTTTTTTCCCCAGGCACCAATCTCCATGATGGGCTTTGGCATTTACTTAACATCAATGCTAGAAGACATCGCATTACCCTGACATTGGATAACAATGCTGCCACTGCTAACCATGCAACCACTGTCTCAAGAATCTACTCAGGGAACAGCTACTATTTTGGAGGTAGGTTGTTTCAGATGGACACGTGGCAGATTTTCATGATGTAGATTTTCAAATGCTGATCACTGAGGTCTCCCAGGTGTATTCTGCAGCCAAGTGCAAATTCTGTAATAACTGATTTTTGACCATCTATTGTGTTGTATATAGTGTTGTGAGAAGATCGAAGATCTTGGTCAGAAGAGGAGGGGGGAGAAAAGGAGGGAAAAAAACGAACACAGCTGTAAAAGTGAACTAGCCAAGGAGTAGCTACACCTATCTGGCAAAACATTAAAAAGCTACATGGCTGTGTTAGCCACGTTTGGCACGAAAAACACTCAATATAATGAGCCTCTGAGCTCTTGCATTAGGAAATCCCAACAGGAAAAGATAAACATTCCAATATTCTTTTCTGCCTCTTTTTTTTTTTTTTTTTTTTTTTTTTTTTTCCCCCCCCACAGGGTGCCCTGACAACTTCACTGATTCCCAATGTTTAAATCCCATTACTGCTTTTCAAGGATGTATGAGGCTTATCTTTATTGATAATCAGCCCAAGGACCTCATTTTAGTTCAGCAAGGCTCCCTGGGGAATTTCAGTGATTTACACATCGATCTGTGTGACATCAAAGACAGGTAATTATTGTTTTCTCTTTCATCTGTTTGTTCTTTTTTTTCATCCTAGTGGTTTATAAATACAGATTGCATTAAGTAAAATTTCTAATCTGCCAACATTACAGATATTAGGCATAATAGAGCTGCTAATAGAAAATATCATGACAAAGATAGAAAGGACTGGAGGGGAAATAATTTCAATTACATGAGGCTCTCTCCACATTGACTTGCAGGAAATAGAGTATGCAAATCCAATAAAATACAGATTGATAAAGTGATTAAATTTTATGCATAAACAACGTTTGATTGCTTTGAAATTTTAGGGAGAAATGAAAGAGAAGGAAAAATTATTTGATTCATCAGAACATGTCATCTTATATAGTAGCTGGTTTTGTTTATGCAGAACATCTATAGTTTTTCTTGTTAGCCATTATAGCACATTTATAATGAAGATATCATAGAATGAAGGGACCTTTAAGTTCATCTAGTTCCAATCTCCCTGCTATAAGCAGGGACAACTCCCTGTAGACCAGGTTGCTCAAAGCCCCATCTAGCCTGGCCTTGAATGCTTCCAGGGAGGGGCATCCACAGCCTTGCTGGTCAACCTGTACCAGTATCTCACCCGTCTCACAGTAAATAATTTCTTCCTTACGTCTAGTCTAAATCTACCCTCTTTCAGTTTAAAACCATTTCCCCTTGTGTTGTTGCAACATTCCCTTGTAAAAAGTCCCTCTCCAGGTTTCCTGTAGGCCCCCTTCAGGTACTGGAAAGCTGCTATAAGGTCCTCCCAAAGCCTACTCTTCTCTAGACTGAAGAGCCCCAACACTCGCAGCCTGCCTTCGTAGGGGTGGTACTCCAGCCCTCTGATCAGCTTTGTGGCCCTACTCTGGATCCGTTCCAATACCTCAGTGTCCTTCTCATGTTAAGGGCCCCATAACTGAACACAGTACTCCAGGTGGGTGTCATGAGACCAGAATAGAGGGGCAGAATTGCCTCTCTTGACGTGCTGGTCACACTTCTCTTGATGCAACCCAGGATGTGTGATTGGCCTTCTGGCTGCGTCCCCACTTTGCTGGCTCATGTTGAATCTTTCATCAACTGACTATGATGGTACACCTCATTATGGCATACAATCAATATGGTACAGCTCATCTAGCATTTCGAGCGTTTGGTAGGAAAATGTTATGATGAAACGTCTGTATCTACCGAAGAGATATTTCATATTTGTTACATACTAATACAAATCCCTCCTAAGTTAGAATCTGAGAGGAAGCCCAGCTTTTCTCACCAAAGACAGACTGGAAAAAAACATTTTTTGTGTATTTTGTATTTTCTCCTTTGCTTCCTATGAACTTTTAACAGAAAATATTTCTACTGGAAATATGTACTCCAAAGTTAGTTTATGGGATAATAGGCTCTGGTTTTCTTAGCTTTTAAATCTAACTAATTTGTAATAAATGAGAATTAAACTGCTGAAAATTTCACATTTCAAATAATTAAGGGAGTAGGAAGGATGTTCTGGAAATAGGTTTGGAGCTTAGGCACTGAAAGCAGTCTTTCAGACATCGCTTCGAGAACTGGAGCTTCAGGCTGATCTATGTTGCTGCTTTCTATAGAAAAGATCAGATTGTTAGACTTACTAGAAAAAGTTGCAAAGCCTCTGTTATGTGAAACGTTTGTACTCATCTCTGTATGTTTGTGTTTGTTAACCTGTATGGAGAAAATACTGATTCTACTCATCAAATCTTTAAGTTTAACTATAATAAAATTCAGGTAGATGCGAATTTCACTTAGTGTGCCTAGAATGGTAGACTGAATTTGATTTAACAAAACATATAAAAGTATAGACTTCTCTAGGACTTAAGAGAAAAGAAAGAATTTTGCTTTTTTCTTGGAAGAACAGATTGTTTAAGATTAAATGGTCCGTTTGATTTAAATTTGTCTGTTGGAACAGAAGATTCTCCTGGTATGTGGCAGAGGTGTTTTGAGGCATCTTAATGCTTTCATTGTCACCAGGTCTGGACTGCAGTGTAAATCAGTGGTGCTACTCTAGCTGTCTTCCATATCATCAGTATCCTAAGCATGACAATCCTAAGTCTGTGATCATGCCATAAAACTACTTAAGGCAAAGATACAAACATAATAAGAAAAGTGGGTCTTTATTTTACATAATGATTGTCTGGAATATATTACACACATAAATAAAAGCTATACATGATCTAGTGAAGATTGAAGTGATGTCTTACAGTACAATTCTCTGGATAGGCTTAAGTTTATGTCTCCACTATATGATCTAGGTGAAAAAGAGAGAGCCAATTAAAAAAGAAAAAAAAGAGGGTTAGAGTCACAGTTAACAAAAGTGATTCTTTTATAGCTGAATTCAGTATATCAGTGCAACTATCCTGAAGGGGAAGAAAGAAGCCTGCAGTGTAGGAAAGTACCATACCGAAATTCAGAAATTCTCCTGGTAACTGAAAGGCATGAGCATTGCTAAAGCTTGTAGGGATTGCAGCTTTCACACTTAGTGAAACACCCAATGTGATCTCCCTGCCCGGAAGCTCTAATAATTATTCTGAAACAGTTTTGCAGGGAAGAAAGAAGGATTTTTTTTTTTCTGAATCATTTGCACATTTCACTAATCTGGGATAGGGTCCTGAGAGAGGTTAAAATTACAAAATTGATTTCAGGAAGTTAGAAAATTATTCTAAGATTCAGACGGTGAAATACTGCTGGTACAGAACTGACGTCCAGAGTGGTCATAGCAGCAGTAGTTGGGAAGAGGTACAAAATTAAAAGAAAATACAGAGAAGAAACAAATCCTCTGTGCTATTTGTCAACACAGTTGATCCTAATTCAGTACTAGGTAGTTAATCTAGGAAAAGGCTAAAAACAAAAATATTCTTCTTACTAACCATTTTTAAATGTTCTTGGTTCTACAAGTCTGTATTATGGCCTAATTAGTTACAGCAAACTATACATGAAACATTTGGGAGAAGAGAAGACTTGAATTCAGAATTCTGCCAAATTGGAAGTCTGCCTTGCTGTCCAGTCTAGCGTAGAATCATTGAATCATTAAGGTTGGAAAAGACTAGTAAGATTGCCTAATCCAATCATCAACTCATCCTCACCATGCCTACTAAAACACATGCTTCCACACCAGCTCTCGGCTTTTAGGAAAGTTGGGGTCTAACTCCAGGTGTGCAAAACGCGGCTGCTCATTCCTATTATATAAGAAGTATTAAAATTCTGTAAAAGCACTATCCACAAGAAATATAATCTTTCTTAATTATAAGATTTATTACCATGTGCACCGTAAAGCACATGTTTTTGTAATTTTAACGCGTGTGGGAATTATGTTTCCTAATTAACATGTAAATAGGACATTTGTCTTAGTTATCTGTGCAAAAAAAGCTCTTTGAGGAATATGCTGCTATTTAGAAAGCAATTCGTTTGTTACAGAGTTGTAGGCCAAGCTCATTCAGACCTGGGCTCTGAAAGCAATGCTTAGGCAGCTCGCTGCAACTTGTGCTGGCTCTTAAAAAGAAAATGAACAGGTTTATTTTGAAAGATGACAAGCAGGGACTACTCCTGATGCCAGCAGTATGTTTTTGAGAAAGCATCTAATTGTATAAGCTTATTATGCACACACTGGAATTCCCAGAATAAAGCAATGAGCCTCCATTAATCTCAATGGAGTGATTTGAGGGACCAAACCTTAAAATCTCATCACTTCGTATTTGAACTATATGTGTGCCCAAGTGAACTTTGCGCGAATGCCTTCTGTATTCCTCTGTTTGTTTTTTCCATCCTTGGGTAGGTTTTTCTGGGAGATAAATGCTGTGACGCTACCTGAGCTATCAAGGAATACACAGAAGAAATGTAGTTGTCCATGGGAATATTCGGAGTTTGGCTTTCTTTCCATTGGTGTCTGAGTAGACAGTGCTTTGTGAAAATGCTTTTGCAGACACAAGTGAATCTGCTGTCACTGATCCTGCTTTGCCAGAGACCTCCAGGATTGCTTTTCAGCTTCAGCTATCCTGTGAATGAGACCACCCAGTAGCCGCTCTGGTCCTGACTGAATGGGCCAGGAGGTATATGGGAAAGCTGGAATTAGCAGATAATATGCAGAAAACTCACTTCTCTGCTTTCAGTGGGACGTTAAGACCTTGTCTGAACGGTCTGGAGTTCAGCACAGCAGTCAATATGGCCTTTCATCATCTTTCTGATGATCTGCTATCTCCTATTAAGAGACTGCCTGTTGCCAGCCCTTAGCTGCAGTGTCAACATCACTTATGTTCATCCTATGACAACTGAAGTTGTTTCTGATTTGCCGCCTTCTTGTTTGGTACCTACACACTGTCCTTAGTTGACACATGTGAGGTGGGGCATCTCCAGTTGGTTCTTATCAAAGCTGTGTCTGCTCCACAAGCCCTTAAAAATAGTGTCATATTCCCTTTGCCTCCTTCAAGGCAAAGTTCTTGTTTCCCAACACCTTGTGGAACAGAAAGTAAAATCCGCAGAAGAAAACAATTTTGCTTGTACAAGTGTGCTTGTAAACCTCTTGGCATGACTCCCTCTGCCTGTGTGCATTTAATCCATCTAGCAATGTTTTGTTTGTGGTAGGTGTATTTGCTGTGGTTGTCCAAATACGCAGATTGCTCTGTGTTTTCTGAGGGTGTTGCAAAGTGTGGTGCTTATACTGCTCTTGTTATGAAGCATTAGATGTCATAGAGCTTTCAATGCGTTTATCCCCAGGTAAAGAAAAAATGAGAAAACGAGATAATATCCCACTAAGCCAGAGAATCCTGCTTCATATTTAAAAGAAAGTGGATATGTTACATTTTATCTCTCTTTGTTGTTGCCTCTTCAGAATTTCTGCTTGATTACGAGCGCAGATATGCAGCGGGGTGTGTTTGCTTTACCCCGAATTAATGAGTGAGAAAATACAGTATCTTGCAGCATGGTACAGAGCAGAAAGTAACAAGGCAGAGATGAAACATGAAGTGAAAGTGCCCAAATTCAAAGACTTCTGAGGAGGGTAACGGGTGTCTTTGGGTATCTATGCATACTTTTGGAGCAGTGTGTGTCCAACACTGACCTCTGTCCAAAAGTCACCCAGCATAGGCCCAAGCAAAGAAATGAAACTTCTCTTTGCAGATTTATTTTCAGTTTAGAATAAGATAGATTAAGTTCATGACTACAGGGACCACACAGCCCACATTCTTGGGACTTGGCACTGTGTTTTTTGAGAAAGAAGGCATCTTCTGAAGTAATAGATCTAACCAAAAAGTTTCCAGGGAAGATCTTGACGAAGAGAAAGCCTAATGAGGACAGAATGATGCTTTCTGTCTTTAGTCTTTAATATTTATTTTTATCAGCACTTTTGCTCCTAAATTTCTGTTTTTGTGAACGTATTCAGAGCCTGAATAAAATAGAAATAGAAAACATCCTCTGCAAAGAAAGATTAAGTGTTGTTGTTTAACCAGAAAGGAGATTGCTGAAGGAAAGCATCATAATGGGCCTCAGGGGTGAAAGGCTGCTGTGCAGAAGGGACTGATCACCTTCTCAGCCTGGACGTATGGAGAACAGCCATGGCATAGGCTGCCTGTGGAGACTGCCAAGTCTCCAACAGTGAAAGGCTTTAAGAACAGGTTAGGTGAATCTGTGAGAAACAGCAAACACGGCTATTAATGATCCTGCCTTGGGGTATAGCATGGACTGAGTGATCTCCTGAATTCCCTTCCAGCTCTGCATGATTCCGTTGCGTTTGCTCAGGCTTCTCCTCCAGCTAGAACAGCTGTGGCTTGTTCTTGCTTTAGGGGGGTCCGAAATGTCAACAGCAATAATATTGCTTAAGGGGGAAAAAAAAACAACACCAAAAAACTGTAGGAAATATATCAGGAATTCAGCTCAGAATTTTATCGCATACCTGAGAGATCATTTGGGATGCATCTCTCAGATGCTGTAAAGAAATGTTATGGAAGGGGAGCAGATAGCCCTCAAGTAAGGTATTGGTGAGGTTTTTTGGTTTGTTTGTTTGTTTTATAACTTGACAAGTATGTGTTATGCATAAAGTGTAAGGAAATGGATAAACAAGAACACTTTTTGCTTCTAACAACACATTATTCTTTTTGGTAGCTATAGTGTCGTGTTCTGTGAATGGCAGAGTTTGTTTCTCCTTTTTTCTTAGGATTTATTCTTAGTGGATTCCATGATGTTTAGAATGAGGATTCATCTCAGGCTGTATGTTTTCCTTTGATGAACACTAACTTGATTCCTTTCTACTTGACTCTATTTTCATGAGATTGTGTACCTTCTTGAACTTTATATGTCTATCCCTCTTACAAGTGTGGTCAAAAATGAAGGTGAGAAGTTTGTGAGGTGTTAGGAGAAGGCACGGACTTAAGGCACTGGACAATTATGGGAACATCTTCACCTTCTTAAATCAAGCTAACAACTGTGTATTGATACTAACATCTGTGTGTTGATCCCTTCACAACTTCTGTGTTAGGTGTAGAAGAAGCACAAATCTAGTTGGATGCATTCTCTGACCTCAGCCTTAGCCTGACCAACCCTTTTCAGGAAGTATATTCTCTTCAGGTCACTTGGAGGTGATGCTGTGTGCAACTCTTAAGTAAGTCTATGATTCAGGTCATATGGCTGTTTCTAAAACTGATCCTCTGCTCTTTTGTGTGTCACAAACTGTTCTCTACAGGGAGAGTTTAAATAGGCTGGCGTTGTTCTGCCTAGAGAAGAGATCTAGACAGAGTTGTGCAATGAGGAACAGCTTGAAGGATGTGAATAATAAACAGCTATTTGCTGCTTCTCACAAGTCAAATCTTACACAGCATCAAAATGGGTGTCATTAGATGATATAAAGGTGAAATATAAAGGAAAAGAACAAAAAGTCATACATGAAGCCTTAAGGCGCAGATTGGTGGAAGCTGGCCAGGTGCTCAGTGAGATGCTCTTAAACTCACTTCATCAACACCGTTGACCCAAAATGAAGTCTGTAGAGAGGTAATAATCTTAAGACTGAAAAGTTGAAGCTCCTTACTGTTTTAAAAACATTCTTTTTCTTGTGGGCAACTATTTGTACCTCAATTTTTCAATGCAGAAATGTTTTGTCATAGCTGTGCTTCTTGCAAAATATATTGGAATCTGACTGCATTTTATTAAGTAATGATTTTTTCTACACTGTGTTTTCTCTTTCTGCGTGGCAGTGAGTCAGTGGGCGCATGGATCTGTCTCTGTATGGATGACAAACAATGGAAGCTATAGCCTAGGAGAAATTCAAGCAGCCTCTCAATTAAAAAATAAATGAAATGGGTAGGAATATGCAGGTGCTGAGAACTTGGCCGCACTGCTGAAAAGCTCTGGGATTTCCCTTTCAGCAATTGTTTGGAAAGCCAGATTTTTGAACTCAAAATACAAGCTTCAGTCCGGAAGCTGAGTTGGTTGTTTACAGTAGCTGGCATCCCATTCAGTTAATAAATAGAGGAATGTGGGCTCATGAGATACTGCAGCTCAAGAGTTGTCATGTATATTCGGAAAATCATGCCAGAAAATCATTAAACCTCAGTCCAGAAACAGTCATTTTCCAGCACTTCATCATATGGCGTAGATGCTCCCTTCAGGCTGTGCAAGGCTCTTATAGCAGATGGACCCTTTGGTGTACAGCAGCAAGGGCTGAGGTGTTGCCTGCAGCTTGAAGGCATGGGTTCATTTATGTAATACTCTTAGTGAGTGTAATGGGACAAAATCTGCTTTGCAGTTTTAGTCACAAAGGAGAAAATTCTCTTTCCAGAAGTTCTCAAAGAGGTGAGATCTGGCATGGTTTCTCAGCTCCTCCAAATTCTCTAAAGAAACCTTCTTTAGAAGCCCTGACTGCAAATGTGATAGCTTGCAGCAGACAGCTGTAATGAGGAAAAAAGCTGGTTTCATTTCCTATGAGTTCCACTGAGTTCTCGTTAAACTAGTCTGTTCTGCCCCTCAAGATGGTGCTAGGTGAATCTTGCTTCCGTCAAGATTTTGAGAGAGGAATAAACACATCCTTAACAACAATATTGGTTTCATTAATGCTTTTGAGCTTCTCAACCTGCATCGCAGTGGACATGCTATTTGGGTTGTCCATTGACAGAGAAATCTCTGTTACAGAGCCTGGACTTTTCACACGATTCTACCCTCCCAGCTACAGCTGAAAAAGCTTGAAGCTGTTGACTTTTTGATAGCAAAGTTTAACTGGATAGAGGTAGGACTAAGGAAAACGGAGAAGCACGATACATCCATTTTTGTATTGTTTTAAGTTTTATACACTGTTTTTGCTTATGTATCTGAGACTTGATAATCTTGGGATTAAGAAAGGCATTTATCTGTTGAACCTGTCATTCATAAATGAACTATGAAGGTAGTCAGAGCCTCCTTTTCTTTAGGCGCGGATCCATAGAATGCATAAATACAGGCATTACTGTCTGCTATAGGTACTTAATCTGATTGCTGCACTTACTGTTGATTTTACGCTGATGAAGCTTTCACTGTGTTGTCCTACCTTTACTTGCCTGGCACCCTGCCCTCACTATAGCAAATAGTGATAGTACTTGTCAAGGACAACAGCGAGACCTTCTCTTCCCTTAAACAGCCTAAGGGAAACAAATCAACAACAACAAAAACAAACAAACAAAAAAACCCCACCAAGAACAAAACACGAAGCTCAAAAAAAGAACAGGATTCGTGCTAAATCCATTGTGATGCATGGTGATGGTGTGTCTTGCAGAGCATCCTGGGAATTCCAGGGATTTGCAATTAGGAATGCAAACTTGACCTCAGACATTTCCTTACAAATCCTGACCGTGTTCATCACTGTAGCATCAGCAGGTGGACACAAACACACACTGCTATTGCAATCCTTAATAAACCAAGATTCATCTGCATATTTCAATTCTCCTAGCAAATACAAGTGGAGAAAGCAGCATGTGCTATACATAATAATTACTGCAATGGGATTGGCATTAACAATTTACTTCGTTAGGGAGAGGTATACTGAGTTGATTCATGAGTTTTCATCTCTGTGCTACTTGAGTTATAGAGCACAAAGAAGTGGAAGAAAATAGTGTCCTTTATTCCTACCCTTTTATCCTTGTCCATGTTTTATCTGTGAAAGTTCCTCGTATTTTCTAAATAAATTATCTTCAAATGTACTTTTTTTCTTGCCAAATAGGGATGACCTTTTAAATCTTGCTTTTTACATACTTAGTTTGTAGATTCCATTAGATTTTATTATCAGTTTTTACTTGTAAGAAATAATAATAATTTCTGACTTTTTCCTTCTTTTCTTTTAGTACTGAACTTAATGTTTCTTTGTGTGTTGTGCTGTCAAAATGGATCTTTGGGAAATTAATTGCTATTGCAGGTGAAGCAGGTTAGAATAAATCTGATAAAAGTACAAACTTTTTGCAGTTCCCAGATCTCTTCTAAGATTTAATGTATGTCCTACAGCCAAAGCCTAACTTTGACTTTTTTTGATTGATCATGCAAATGAGAAAAAAACCTATTTAGTTATGCCCAGTGAGTTTTAATTGTTTACTACAGTCCAAAGGTAGGACTGAAAAAATAAGCACATGATATAACATTCACTACCCTATAAATATCTGCAGTGCATCTCATAAGGAAAAAAAAAAAAAAAAAAAAAAAAAAATCTCATCCATTCTTATTCTCTCTACTGTTTCTGTTTTCAGTATTTAGTGTCTTTTCTGCAGAAATGATAATTATTTCACAACTCGATTATTTTTTTCCCCTTTCCAAAAGGTCCTCATCCTCCTAACATTTCCCTTTTTGGTTTTATAGCAATGAGTCAGACGTTTTAGATCCCACTTCCTGAATTTGGCTGGTGATCAAAACCAAGAATGAGTTGATGACATAAAAAAAAAAAAAAAAAAAAGGATGTCATTCTTCCTCTTTATTATTATTATTTTTTTTAATTTTTATTATTATGGATAAATTGAGATGTTAATTTTAATTTTGCCAGTCTATAACATTGTCAGTAGAGTACTTGAAACAGCACACTTCCAGATGCTGGAATACCTCGATACTTTATTTTAATTATTTCACTGAAATGCTATGGCTCAGATAATTCAGGTTAGAGTTTGTCTGATCTTGTGTCAGTTCTTTGGATGATTATCTTTCTCTCTTTTTATGTGTCTTGCCTCTTTCAAATGTAGGCTCCAGTGGACATGTTTACAAATAGCACATAAGAACACTGAAGATCCTTTCTGTTTCTATTTTAATGAAAGAAATTGAGGACAGGATTTTAAAGAATTTGCCCTTTTCCTGCTTATTTTGGTTCTTTCTAAATGCTGACAGTTTGTTCTGTGTGTTGCAAGTTCAGTATTGTTAGAAATTGCTCTTTTTCATTGAATTTTCCTTAGAAAATTTTACTTTTTCCTCTTTGTTAAAAACAAAGCAAAATAATGGTAAAGGAAGGGAAGGGAGGAATTCCTTAATCCAAACTATGCTATATGATGGGAAAACATTTAAAAAAAAAAAAAAAAAAGTGTGTTAATGTCTTACTTGCTTGTAAAGATAAATGTGCATTAGAAAGGAAAAAAAAAGTGTTAGAGGCAGGGGAATACATGGTGTTCCGTGTAAATGAGGTATCCCTTGGTGTCTTTTCCCTGCTGTATGTTCCTACATCACCAATTAAACATGCAAACATATGAATGAATGAAACCATAGAAGGTTGCTCATTCTGGGATATGAGTCTTGGAAACCCACTCAACAGCACATGAGTTTTAGGATGGAAGGGTAGGATTTTCTGTAAAACTGAGCATGATTTAAGTAAATGAAATCAATTTGAGGCAGCCCAAAATCTGAGTGTCAGATTTTAAATCCCTGCAATTCTGTAAAACATGCCCATATCTTCTCTGGTTTAATCTAAAGTTTAAACTGTCTGTATAATAAAGCTGGTGACAGAGCTTTTCTCTGGCTGCTTAAAGTCTGACTGACAAGTAAATGAAATAAAACCGTGTGGAAGAATTCCCTGCTGTTGGTTTGCTATATAGGCTTTGCACTATCAAATGATTTCCTTCTGTGCTAATTATGAAACAATAATACGCTTATAGAAGGAAGTTCTCTGTAAAATAAGCAATCATGCTGTAAGTTGCTACTTCTGAAGAAGAGGCAATTTTCTGTCCTTTGTCTATAATATGAAAGAAAGTTAATATTCAGTTTATTTGGATGATGTAATAAATCGATTTTGCTTATCCTGAGTAAATTTTAAGATTTTTGTTTTCCCTGACTTTGTTTCATACATGCAGCTCCATCTGCAGAAAACAATGATTTGAGACCACTAATGGTACACTAGTCTGTAGATATACTGTATTTCAGAGCAAAATAGGTTCTTCAGACTCATATGCTGCATTCGTATCCTACATCTGAATTGCAGATATACTGTAAGTTAACTTAATCCTGTTCTTTTCTAGATAAGTTTGACTATTTATTTTTTTCATGTGAAATAAGAAAATAGTATTGACTTGAAATCTTAGTTACGTGGTGTCAGCACAGGATAAGTAAAATCTGATCCTTGAAATGTGTTCAGTAAATGCCATAAGGGCTAATTACCAAAACTAGAACAGCTTTCATAGATACTTTCTTGTATCTTTGTGACCCATATATGTAGGTATAGGAAGATGGTGAAGTTGGAGATGCTTGCCTTTTGCATTTGATATGAAGTGGAGAGCTTTTCCAGTAATGCTGCAGAAAGGTTTTGTCACTGAATGAGGCCCCTGTGCAGAAAGAAAGCAGCTGGAAGGTTGATAGAGGGCTGTTGAAGTATCATTTGAAATCCAACTGGCACGTGACATTGAGTTTTTAGGGGGACCTAAGTAGTGTTTGCTCCCACTGTTAATCATGCAGTGTGCGACCTTATGCCCTATTAAAGGCTAACTGTGGATATGTGTATAAATAGTAAAATACCCTGTCCTTGTTTGTTAGTTTGTTTGATTTTTGCAGATAGCTTTTCTGCTTTTGCTTTGTAAAATGATGAATTCTAAATGGAACAGCTGTCTGTACAGGATGGTTTATTTGTCTTTTTTTTTTTTTTAATTTTTTCAGATTTATTCATATAAAAACCTTTCTGCTGATGCCAAGCCAAACTGTCAGCACATTTACCTCTATTAAAAATGTAGGTGTTCTGACAACAAAGCAACGAAATGCTGAAAAAATGCCTTTTATCTAAGCATGGATAATAGGCTTTTTTCCTCATACTCACATCAGTCCCTGAACAACCTCCTCCCACAGTTCTGATGTACCTGTGAGCAGTTAGCATCAATTTCAGATCTACTTAATTTTGGTCTCATGGTGGTATTCAAATGTAGAAACTGAGAACCAAATTGTCCAACAATAGAAGGTGCATGTTTTAAAAGTTCTGTTATTAAAGTTTTGTAAATCTCAGAAATAAGAAAAAACTATCTTTGTGCCACATTATTCTGATGACCCAAAATGCTCTTCTTTAGGTAATTTTATGCCTATTAAGTATGGTAGAGTAAATGACCTATTAAGAATGGTAGAGAAAAATCCTTTGTTCGTGTTACTCTTGTTCTTTTTGTATTCTAACTTAACATAATATATTTAGGGAAAAAAATATAGATGGCTTTAAAATTTTAAAAATGAAGTATGCCACAACAGTTTTTTTAAAATTTTGCAGTTTTCTAAAGCTGAGTGAAGAGGGGGAACTTGGGAAGTACAGTAAGGAGAATGTGCATTGAGTTGAAACAGATCTGGAAAGCATTAATTCTTTGCTGCTTACATTAATATAGTACAGAAACCAAGAGAAAAGAAAGAAACAGTGCAAGTTTTGAGGCTTACTATTTCATCATTCTCTCTTCTGGTTTGAGTAGTTCTCTTTTAGTTCCCTTTAGTTAAGGAGATCTAGCTCATAATATTGCCACAAATGGACATCTAGAGAAAAACAGGAATGGGATGTGCTTCTTTTGGGGTACTTTCTTTTCTAATGCAGTCTAGTCTTCATTTGTTTTCTTTTTGGTGAATCCCTGAAGTTGATATATTTTGTCAGTGTAGTATTCTTTTGCCTTCATCTTACCTTTCCCTTTCAAATATTTGTTTGGAATTCCCTCGCGTCCATTTCTTATATCCGAAATGTACATTGGCAAGGAATTTCAAATCTGCAGTTCCACAGAGTAGGGCAAAAAGCTTTGCTCTTGTCATTGATCTGACAATCTGAATCTCCTGAATTTAGTGGGAAGACATTATCAGAGCAAAAGTAGATTGTTGTGATAACATCATGAGTTTCATTGTATGTGCATGCCAACTATATAAAATCATCACTGTTAATATTCCATATTGTTGATTTTACAGGAAATAGCCACTTCCCTGAAATATGAAAACACATGAAAGGATGGGAATGGGCAACAATTTAAAGCAAATGCTGCATTGGAAAAGATGCTTTTCACTTTTGTATCTTTTCCTGTTACAGTATTACTGAGTTGCCTCAAAATGATACAAATTGAGTATCTTAATATTGGGCGTATGCCCTCTGGCGTGTGGTTTTTGTGATGGTAGATTTTTCTTCCTCTCAGATTTTTTTTTTTTTTTTCTTTTCCTCTTTATTTGGGAGGAATACAGAGTGGTGTAGTCAGGATGTGTTGTGCTGATTACAAAAAAATCTATGAGGTGCTTATTGAAAGTACCAGCTTTATTTCCAGTCAAGTGTAGAAATACGTAGAATCCCTTCAGCCTTCTCACTCAAATAATTTTGCCATTGTTATTTCTTCCTCGTTCCTATCAAAGGGCCAAATTTTGTCTTCTCATATCTATGCTGCTTGTGCTTTGAATTTAAAAGAAGCACACACATTTTTGGAGATGTTTCATCTATGAATAGTGAATGCTTTTGTGCAGGCTTTGCTTAGTGCTCACTTAGATGGCTAAAGTATGTGTTTTCTAGCTTGACTGAAGGAAGAAAAATTTTATTTGGCTCATTCATTTATTTATTTTAATAAGATTTATTCAGCCATGAGATATTTTATGAATAATCTGGAATCTGGAAGATCAGAGTCCCTGGATTGTCAGAACTTGTCTTAGGCAAGTCATTAAATTTCAAAGTGTTCCATTTATCATGCTAACAAAAATTCAGTCAATTTCTGTGCTCCTTTCAGTTACAAATAGGTCAGAAGCTGCTTGATGCAAATTTTTGTCTATGGAACCTTCTTTGATACTACTGTGATCTTTGCTAGAATTGTTTAATTCCACTAAAATGCAAATATGAATCTATACTTTAAATATATATGTATTTGAATACTTCAACATAATGATCCAGAACAATAAGCAAATAAAACAACCTATGATATATCCGTGCCTTGATTAATTTTAATCTTAGCTATTTCTTAATTCTCCAATAATTGGGGTAAATTTTGCTTCTAATGAGAACACAACTGCTTGCTTAGAATGGGATTATGGTAATTATTAGAGTTGCAAAGAAATTTGTTCCATAAGCTCTTAGAGGGGTTAGTTATCTGACCAAAACCAAGATCATGGTTGGTGCTAATTAAAGCAAATAGACTAAGGAAAAAAAGATTTAATTGTGAATTTATGAATATCATTAAAAGCTTACATGGCTAGTTTAACTTGTGTGTTATGCATTGTTGGAGGAAGAAAGAGCGTCTGCATTCATAAGACAAACAGAAATGAGAAGTGACCTTCAATTTTGTAAAGCCTCTATAAGGAAGTTGTTTTAATGGAATAATCATGGCTAAGCCTCTGATATGGGCCTTTGGCAAACCACAAATGACTAGTAATTAGCTCTACTGTGTGGGGTTAATTAATAAGAGATAGCTTAAAAATAAGCAGAAAATGTGTTTATCCAATACACTAGTAATGTAAATTATGATGATAATAAATAGCTGTTATTTTTTATCTCTTTGTAGAGCTTTATAAACATCAGCCATTTCTTGTCTCCAGCACCCTTATGATGTGAATATAGCTACTTTTCTTTTGCAGGTGACATAAGTGCATGTTTATTACCAAAGAGCTGATAGAAGTGAAAACAATATGCTGAGGGCAAAGACAGGCATGACCAAAGTGTAAACATGAGTAAATTTCTCTTCCAGGTAGAATTTGTATATTGATAGATAGATATGTCACTGTAAAGCTGTTGAGCCATTGTATTTCTTCTTCAGTTTCTGGGAAAAAGCAGATGCGAAGGTGCTGTTTTGAGAGATCTTGCACCAGCCGGTCCTCCCTGTGAAATCCCATAGGCTGCTCTTGCTTCTTCAGAAATGACCCATCGCTTAATATCTTCTCCATTGCCAAGATGAGATGTAACAGCAGAGGGGCTACCTCAGCTGTCACTTTACTGGCTAGATGATTCCCCAGCATACAATTGAAAACCAAAATTTCATCCCTTCTCAGATAGCCCCATGAGGATGAGCGAAGTCAACAGGTTTGCTCATCCCTTCTGTCTGTTCCTTAAAGTGTCTAAATAAAAATCCTGAGAAATGATGTATATTACAGACAGAGAAGTTGGACTTTTAGATGCACGTTCTTGCTTCCCTTGCAGTTCAGCTCAGGTTCAGCATCACAGTTTTCACCCAGCAGTTCCTTACAACATTGCTAGAAACTCCCCAATAAGCAGGAAAACTAGGCCTACTTTTACCTTCTCTTTCCTCATTCTATATTTGAGCCCAAAGGAAGCTGTAAAGTAGATTTTTATAAAAGCAATATATCTTATAACTGCCTCAGTAGATGTTACTGACAGTTATAAATAACATATTCTTGTCTTGAATTTCTTATGTCTCTAATATTTGAATAATACATAATGACTGTATTGATTAAGTAATAATAAAAATGAAATAATCTTTCACATGATATATTATTTGTGTAATTATATGACCACTAGTGACACATCAGTTTTCTGTTTCCACACAAGTGTGCTTTAATTGTCAGGATTCTCAAAGAAATGTGTTGAAAGCCACAATTAAAGACAATGTGCTCAGGTAAATGCAAAAAAAATGTTTGCCTGGGGTGAGATAATCTACAAGAAAGCCAGTTCTTCAGCTAGTACAAATTGAGGTAGCTTCAGTGACTTTGTCTCTTGCTAACATTGCTGAAAAATCTGGGCTATAAAAAGGATTTTGAAGTTCTATTTACAGCCAAGCAGACCCTAATGAAATGCTGACATGTGTGAGACAGATTGATTGTCTGTTTTCTGTCTACCCATCACAGTTGGATCAGTGGTATAAATAAATTACTCAGCATACAGCGTAAAAGAGATTATCTAATATACAGTAAGGGGAAAAAAACTAAAAGGGAAGAAAAGATGAACAATGCAATAAGCTCTGTTACCACGTAGGCTGATGTAACTCTGTTACTCTGCCTGCATTTACACTGCTGTTGTTCAGATCAGCATTCACCTCTTGCCTTAGAGATTGAGTTTATCTCCCACAGCTTTTGTTTTTGCTCACATCCCAAGTTGCATGCTGCTATGCTACAATAATTTGTTTTGTAATAATTCTTTGGAGGTATACCAACTGGAACAAGGAAGAGAGAATACAGAACTCATAATTGAAGCATATTTTCCCCTTCACTTTGGAGATTTCCATGTCATTTGTATTACCACAAAATGTAATGCAGCCTAATTTCAATAACGATCCCTGTTTAATGAGAGAACTGGGGATTCTTCTTTGAAACAAGATTTCAGGAGCATTTTCACCTGCTATTTGTACTCTTCTTCTGTTCTCAGATAGTTTGTGGCACTTTTTGCTAGAGAGTGGAGACAAGTTGAATATTTTTTGGAGAGTGATCTTTACTTGCTTATTGAATTTATGAAATGTTGTTGTCTTTAGTGCTTGCTTTTGAAGTGGATCAAAGATCAGAGGAATAAGCAATTATTTCAGGTACTACACAGCAATACAGCTCTGGGGAACTCTTCCGTGAATGGGGAAGAGGAACAGTTCTTTTTGTGTGTTTTGTGTGTTTTATTTTTAATGAAATATTTATAATTAATTACCTGTTAAAACCTGTCTTTAATTAGATGTTTGCCTAACTACTGTGAACATGGAGGAAAATGCTCTCAGTCCTGGACCACCTTTTACTGCGACTGTAATGACACAAGTTACACAGGGGCAACCTGTCATAACTGTAAGTAAACCCATGCGTTCAATGTTTTCTACTACGGCTGGTATGCCAAAGTGAGTGTAAGTCAGAGGAGTTTTATGAGAGATAATCATATGTCGTAGGATGCTATATGCTCTGACATAGCTATCACAGCTCAAGCATTGGTCTAGGAGTACCCACAGAAATCCACTTGTACATATGTTTATTTATGGACAAATATTGTGGAGAAAACATAACCTAATTATTTTAACTGTTTTCCTCATTCTTTCCTACTTTGTACATTGATTTGGAAAATCTTGCATTCATTTATGTTGCATACGCATCACTGGCATGTTGGTCATTATATTTTCTCACTGGTGACGTATGAGGGGAAATGGCCTCAAGTTGCTCCAGGGGAGGTGTTTAGGTTAGATATCAAGAAAAACTTCTTGAAAGGAATGTTAAGCACTGGGATAGGCTTCCCAGGGAAGTGGTTGAGTCACCATCCATGGATGTGTTTACAAACCCTTTGGATGTGGTGCTCAGGGACATTATTTAGCAGAGGCTTGTTAGATTTAGGGTAGTATGGTTAAGTTGTGGTTGGACTTGATGATCTTGAGGGTCTTTTCCAGCCTGAGCAATTATGTGACTCTATGTTTCGTTGAATTTAGCCAGGCTAAGATGGGTAACTTTAATCTCTTGTTGGGATTTTAAGTCAATTTTGGCACCAGTAATGAATATCTGATATAACAATTACCTGCTTTTCATTAGTCTGTCTTCTGTTGTTATTCTGCAACAAATGTGTAGGCCAGTGGAGGGTATACATGCCATCTTTCTTAAATGTTATCTTGAAGCTCAGATTGCAAGTATTTTGCTGAATGATTTAGATTGCTGCTATTAGCAAGGATACAGGATCTGAAATGCTGGCAGTACAGGAAGCATGCTGCTACTGAAATCCACAGAAATGAGTATTAAGGTGATTGAAAGACTTTAAAAAATGTATCAAATGCAGCACACTGGTAATTCTAATAAAAAATATAGAAAGGAGAAAATAGAATAAAGTCAGTTCATAAAGCTAACTAAAAGAAAAAAAAAAAACAGGAAATGAATGAAAACTGGAGAAAAGGGGTGTGTAACAGTTCTAGGAATACAGCTGTAACCTCTCCAGGTGTTTGCTGAACACTCGGGGCAGATAGGGGAAGACTGGTAAGAGATGAATTTTTCTGTTAAGATAAAAAGTAGAGGAGGAGATATTCAGTGGTGTGAAGCTGAGAATATTGGCAACTGTACTCTAATTCAGGAGATCCTGATGATTTGCTAATTAATTATGACATCATTTGTGGTGTGGAGTCTGGAGTAAATAGAAGAGGTAGTTGAGAGGTATATTCACAGATTTGTCTTCCAAGCTGAGAGAACCTGAACACTACACTCTAAGTACAAAGGAAGCTAAGCAGTACAAAAGTCATCTGGATTATACCAAATCAGATGAAGGACGTGAAGAAAAATGAGTTCATAGTTTGGAAAAGATGTTTCTGTTGCCCAATGTTTCTGTTGTTCCAAAAAGTGTGTGAGCTCACTGTGGCTTGTGTCTGAAGGAGGAGACCATCTATTTATTGCTCAGGACTGGTTCATGGCTAGTTTTCCATACAAACATTCATATGGAGTTAGTTCATAGAAGAGGCTTAACTGATATATGTGTTCTCCCTCGGCTCCAAAGGCACATAGAGACCTGCAGTTATTTCAGGTTTACTGATGTAAAAACTGCTCTGAAAAGTTTCTTGAGAAGATCTGTGTTAAGACTTTACAGCAGATCAAGCTGTGCACATGCGATGTACATCTATTCAGCTGCTGAACTTATTACAACCATATTAACAACTACTTTGATTCCAACTGGATTGTGGAGCCAGCAGTCCTGTAAACCAAGCAACACTGATAAACAGCAACATTAAACCAGAGGAATGCATTCATCTGCTTGAGATGTGTGATGAAACCATTTCAAAGCCGGTGGGCAAATGCTGGCTGCTGATAAGACACCTACAGAACAAGAGACGTTATCGCTTTCAGCTGGTAGTGTTTGACATACAGGAGTAGCTTGTAGCAGGGTGAATGAAAGTCTCAGATCTGATCACAGTATAATTCCAGAATATCCTCACTATACAGGCAACTCCTCCAATCATGTAATTCAGTGTGGTTCTATCAAAGCAAGCATCTAATTTCTCAAGTTTTGAAACTTTACCTCAACAGGTTTTGATTTTTACTGCAACATGAAGGCTAACAGGCCTGAAATTGAACTGGTAACATTTTAATTTTATTTATTTACTTATTTATACAAAACTGCCCTTCAAAAATAAGTTTGCACAGAAACAGTGGAAAGATTTAAATGGCAATCTGCTGCAAATAAAAATTAGTGTGAGTAGTATCCTTGTTAGCTGGCATTCGTCTCTTCTAAAGTTGCATCAGTGTGATTTTTTTACCTCTCACTGGTATGAGAAGGCAAGCTTGTAAGAAGTTCATCTTGGTTTCAGGAAGAACTGTATCATGCATATTTACAAATCAGAATTAAATGATTTATGTTTTATCAACTCAGACTGGGGAACCTTACCATTTAAGAAATGATATCTGAAGGTATACTGACCTTGACTATATGACTTCATTTGTAAAATTTTGAGTAATATATTTCAAGTTCAATAATTAAGCAATCTCAGTGGTTTCTTCCAAGAATTCATGGGACGCACTGGATCCCACTGTGAGGAACAGCTGATAGTATAGATTATCCCTGCTCCAAAGAGTTTTCCCTTTATGTTTTTGAGGGCAGAAAACATCCTGGTGCGTAGGATGGAGTATCAGAAAGTCTTCATCAGCAACACGTGCAGTGATTTTTAGTCTACCAGGTACACAATTATTATGATGCATCCTTGTAGGCAAAAAGTAATAAGGTATATTAAAAAGAGGAAGAAATGGAATGTTCACAGACATGAGGAGTTACGTGGGAGAAAGCAATAATGTACTTGCTTGAAAAATATAAGGCTGTGGCCAGAGATGTCTTGATGTTTTTGACAGGGCAAATGCCAAAGTCATGACAGGTAGACTGGTTGTAATATGCTGTGAAAAGCAAGGATAAAAAGTTTGCCTTTGACACAACAGAAGGAAAGTAGACAGTGGCAGGACAGAACAGTAAGTTGATAGAAGACACAACTGGGACAATGTTTGCATGACCACGCCAGATAAGTGGGACAAGACTGTGTCTGCCGTGACTCGAAATGGGTATAGCTGAAATTCAAGATGTGTGGATGAAGAGCAGAAGCACACATTTCAAAATAAATATAAAGAACTAGGTGACCTACACGTATAATCCTTCCACATATAATCTTTCCAGACGCAATTAGTGTGCTTCAAACCTCAGGTATCCTCCTGCTCATTCAAAATCCCTTCTGATTCTGATAGATCTAAACAGTTACAGAAGGTATGAAATCTACCTTAACCAGATGAGGGGCCACCAAGGAAAGGATGTAGGGTCATGTACCTTTAAATAGATATTCCGCATCAATCAGGTTTCACCTTGAAGTCTCATTTAGTCCTGCTTCTCTTCTTCTCTTGTCTGAACTTAACTGTCTATACAAATAACAAATCCTTTCATGTTTTTTGAATTTCTGTAACATATAGGAGGGGAGTGAAGGCAGGTTGTTTGCTTGTGCAGCTTGTTGCCTGATGCATAAGTCCATTTCTCTGTTTAGTAACTGCTAATTCTCATTCACACATTTTCATGTGGAATATTTACCAACACCTTCCAAGTCTTCCCCATCCCCTTACCCCAGTGGACGAAGAGATTTGAACTTACCTCTCATCCTTCCAGCTTCCAATGGAATTCATGTCTCTTTGCCAGCTTGTCACAGCACAGGTTAGCAATGATGTGGACATGCAGTTCAGTGGGAAATAAGGAACTTGTGCTGACTTTCCCCAGGTACTCATTTCACTGCCTAGTTTAAGGAGATAAGAAGTCAGGGAATAAACCTGTGTGACATGCTCATCTATGAGTTTCACTGTGCTTTGATTTCTCTTCCTCTGTTGGGAATAACATCCAATCTGCAGGTATACTGGAAGGTGCATAATCCATACCCTATAAAGAAATAATACGGTTTATTTCTCTTGAACCTACTGTTTGCTTTCTGCTTCTTGAGCTGATCCAGACTTAAGACAGTGCTTTGAGCGTGCAATTTTTGTTTCAAGCCTGTAAAATGCCTGGTTTTGACTTCTGGTTTATCTTTTAAATGTGCCTTGCCCAGCTTGCATTTACATAGGAAATTAGCTGTGTCAAAAGCTTAATTAGATATGTTTTCCCAGCATATCTATCCCACCACTGTGTGGTGTGTGGCCTACTGATCTGTCAGCTGCTGCACTTCACTGCTACATGTGTGAAACATGGCAGTATATGGTAATGTAATCTTTGATTTCTGTTTTTCTATTTTAGATAAAACATTGATTCTAGTGAACAGTGTAGGGAAAAAAGCCTGAGCAGGGTTCAGCTCATTTAGTTTTCTCTCTTGGGTGAACATCTTTGTGACATATAATCTAAGTTAGTTATCTCACCTCTGCAACAGAGAGAGTGAGTTATTTTGTGAGTTTGATTAATTCCATTGTATGACAAGGTGTCCATGGCAGGAACCACCTTTGCAATGTACCAGTTCATCTATTGGCTCCAGCTGGAGGCTGTCCTACCTTAGGCAAGCAGTAGGCACTAGATCAGAGTTATAGGTGTATATATACAGAGAGAAAGGAACAGAGAGAGGAATTGTAGGTGTATAGATAACGTTTTAATTGAAAGGTCATGGTTTAAAACCTGAACAGTCATCTCTTTCATGCTGTTAAATCTGCTTGTAATTACCATGTGACAGAGAAAGCAATAGACCAGTCTAAAATAGCCCTGAGATACAGACTGTTATCACCTTATTGCAAGGTAATGATTGGTAATCTCCTCTTTCTGTGACTTATGTTATTCCTTTACAAAGCCTCATCTTCCCCTTCTGTATTTCTATTATTTTTATGTATGACAGTTTTCAAGATGACCTTTAGTCTTTTTTTTATTCCAAAGAATACTGAACATTGATATAAAGAATGATGAGAAATATAAAATAATAGTTTTATTCTTCATGTTCTGGGGATGACAACATGTCCCAAAATTTTGCAAGGTGATAATTAACAAAATATAATTTAATTCTGGATGTTTGCTTTGGTGTGTGATCTATCTTGCACATATAGGCGTGTGTCTTACTGGTCTACGTAATTGCTGGAGGAAAGATCCATCTAATAATGGAAATGTCATAAAGTCGCTGAACATGACATAAACTTAACACAACTTCAGGCTTTGAAAATGTATTTTTTAATACTAATATACTTATTGAATATGTAATTTTCACCTGAAGAACTTAATATAACTTCAGCCAGATCCTTAGCAGCCCTGGAATTGCATCTTAAAGAGCCAGCCATGGGTTTTGTAATTCTCCTGTGTTGCAAAGCAGGGAGATGTTTACGCAGTTCGCTGGCTCAGCAGTCAAAGTTCAGAGAGCTTCAATCTGCCAGATGTCTAATGGTGAATCTGGTCATATAATTTATATGTCATGAGGAGCCAATTGTCCTGACAGATATTCTGAGTATATATTTTTCCATGTGTATTTAAAAGCATTTCTTTTCTTTAACTAAGAAAAAAAAAAAAGTTTAATATTCATATCAAGCCTCTGGTACAGTACTTGATATTCCTGCATATTTTTGTTCACATCATGGTTCTGACCTATGAATTTTCATTGTTTATTTTGTAATAATATACTGTCTTATTATTGTTCTCCCTTCAGTTTGTGTATCTGTGAGTTGTACATCTGTGTTTCTCAGTAGCATTTGTTTAAAAAAACAAACTTTTTCTCTTGCCTGATATTTTCTTGTATATAATGTAGAAACTTTGGGCTGTGACTGCACGCACGCAATCAGAATATGTGGGATACTGAGTCAGTGCCATTTGAAGGCTGCCTTTGTCAGGCACAGCTATGACCCTATGAATGCCTGTACTTTAAGAGGAAGGCTGAAATACTATGCTTGGTATCTTGCAATTTGTCAATTTTTACCTGCCCTCTAACATTGCTCTTAACAACGTAGGTCTCCCTGACTGCACTCTCAGCGCAGCAGGACATGCAGGTCACCCTGCATCAGCCAACGCTGTGGAGGGCAAGGGTCTGACACAGCTGCCTTCAAGCCTCAGTAGGGAAGCAACAGAGGATGGGCTTACCTGGCCTTTCCCTACCCAAGGCCAGGGACAGCCATCACTTGAATTGTAGGAAATGGTGTAATTCCATATGTAATAGAAGGTTCCCTTCCCAACATCCATTTAGGTGACATTGTGATAGAAGTCTTTTTAAAGCTACATGTGGAAATAACGCATAATTTATCAGATGAGTAAATACAGATTTTTTAAAGGTAAAATAAGCCATCTGTCATGTGTGCACATCAGAGTGGAGACTGCATTAGTCTGTCAATAGCACAGCCGTCAAAATCCAGTTTTGGAGAGTATAAATTTCATTTTCTGGTATTTAACAAGCCAATTGTAGTATAGGGGTAACAATAACAACTATTCCCAGAATTCATAGCCTGTACAAATCCCTCTGCTGTTGAAATGAGAAAAGAAGAAACCTCCAATTGCACACTGCCTAGTTGATTTGTTATTTAGAAAAATCTGTGACTGAATACTCATTATTCTGAGTGAATTTTTCAGGCTGGAGGTATATAAGTAGAGGGTGAAATAGCCATCTCCAATCTGTCTCCCAGGAGCTCTGAGAATTTTTTGTTGTGAATGCTCAATTCAGTTTGTGGTGAGTATTTGTGCATATCAGCTTGTCCAAGATCAGGTCATGGATGGTTGCATATACAAACAGGACCCCCAGGTCTTTTTGGACTTTCTGTTCTTATTCTGTTTTTTTCCCATCTGAGACTGCATTGTAATAATGGTTATTATTCTAAGAGTTATTTTTACTTTTTGCATTGAAGGTGCAAAGTATTATGATGTAATGAAATGAGTCTCAAATGATCTACCAGTATGTATTCTGCCTACAGTATCCCATGATTGTGCAATTGTCAGGTGTGGTAAAAGCAATATGCATCTATGCAGTATTCTACCTGGGGACTGAACGATGTTACCTTATACTAATGACATCAAGAAATATTGTTCTTTAAGCATATTTAACTTATTATAGCACCATAAGACGTAATCTCCCTTTGAGTAACTGAAAATTATCAGCTGCTTTTATTAGATTATGAGAATTCCATCCAGAAAGAGCAATGTCACTTCCCGTTTTGGTAGTCATAACTAGCGCAACTCAAAGTTCTCTGATAAAACAAAAAAGAATTGGTTGTGATTTGCAGTTTACAGTTTTGGTTCTATCTTTATCAGTAACATATGTGTGGGTGAAGGAGAGAGAATAAACTTGCCTGGTCTCCTAAGGTAAAACTGAAGTCCAAGTATAGCTTCAACCTTTGTAATGGGTCCAGCGCTCAGGGGATGAGTCTAATGGGTGAATAACAGGTTAATTCTTTCACTGAAGAGACACTTTAAACATGTTGCTCCCAAGGGGTCATTTGCTGAAGATTAATTAGTTGCACCAGAAGCAGACTTCTCTTTTGCCAAGATAGAATCAGAGATGGAAAATGAGGTGAAAGTGGTCTGGAAGAGAGGTTTTATAAGTTAAGAACACAGGGGCAGAGGAAACAGTGTTGTTAAGTACTAAGGAATTATGTTAAAGAGTTACCTGCAAGGAGCTCAGTAATGAAACAGCAAATGTGTGTTTAGTAAAGGCTAACTTGACAGCAGACAAAATGTCAAGGGCAAAAGTGAGATTGGGATCAAGTGTCAATACTGTAACAGGTAGTCAGAGCAGAACTGGATAGAAACATCTTTTATTGGAAACAGTTGAGAAGTTTGATCTTGCAAACATTTGTGCTCAGATGTCTGCTGTTAGTGCAGCACTGTGGGGATACAATCTCTTCTGGTTTATGGACAATAATTAGAACAGTTGGATTAACAGGTTTCAAATACTTTGAATTCTGGCAAAATTGCTTGCACTTAAAACCAGTCAGATTCTCGCGGCGTATTGAATTAAGCCTGAAGTTTCAACTGCAGAGCTGAGCTAAGAGAGGTATGACTTTTCGGAGCAGAAAGTTCATGAGTGTGCTGACCATAAAGGCACTTGATGCAGGAATTAGAAAATGAGTTCCGTAGATAATTTTACTCAAAAGTTTGAAGTTGATTGTTAAAATGGCATTCAAATCCTTTTTGGCTTTGAAATGTTGAATCATGAATCTATGTCTTGGACCTTGATTAATCAAAGCACATGTTTAGAGTTTTGCTAGCAGCCTTCCATAGGGAGGATACATACATAGTGTGTGTAGAGTCTTGGAGAAAAAAATACAGGATGCATACATCTCACATCAGTATCAGACCATATTTTTTTATTTTTGAGCTCATGAATCTTCATATCTCTGGAGATGTAAGAAACCATCTAGAGTTGAGTGTTGTTGCTCTGGCTGAGAAAAATGTGTTTTCTTTATAAACGCTGAGCAAAGTTTGATATACTATTTCTTAAACACTTGGGAAGGTGAAAAGTGAGAATGAAAGGAAAAGATAGCCATTATGATTGGTGAACATCAAAATTAATACTTGGATGAAATGAGGAATTGCTGGACTGAAAAGCTAGAGTCATTTGAGATACTTAAGACTGCAATTTATCTCTGAAAATATGGATGTGGATCGTTTTGAAGTTTGTCAATACTGTGTGTATCTGAACAGGATCAGCACAGCTTGTACTGGCAAGTAGACAGGAGCACATATAGCACTTAGGGAAGCAGCTCTTGGTATGAAGGATGAGGCTCTCAGGCTGCATTAGTTTAAGTAGCCAGATCTGTAAGGATTTTAGATTTTAGAAAATACAGCAGTAGCCCTTAAAAATTTCCCTAAAGAGTACTGTCCTATTTGAGCTGCAAAAATGTGACTAAGTAAACCACACTTCTAATAGCCAAATTCTCGTAGTAAATTTGATTCTTATATTAAATACTCCTACCTGCCGTACCTGACTGTATGATTCAAACCAAACGTGCAGAGGGACAGCACAAGTTAGTGTGTGTTGCTGACAGCTCTTTCCAATGATCACTAGAATAATGCAACTCCTTGAAGCAGGCAATTTCACATCCACTGCCTGCAGAAACTCTGTGGTAGAGATTGCAGTGCCGTTGCTCCATGGCCACACACTTTGCTTCTAAAAGTGCCTGAAGATATGCAGCAGGGGCTGAGAATCACAAAACCCAAACTGGTTGGGGCTCAGTGTAGCAAATATCTTTGGGAAGTTGTCTTTTTGTCTTCAGTGGTTGATACCAATCAAAAGTGGTCAAAACAAAACAAACAAAAAAAGCGTGGGACAGTTAGAGAAAGAACACTGAACTTGGTTCTTTGAGACAAATGACATCTTACTGGTTTCATTTTTGAAAAAGGATTTCAAGAAGTGCACAGTTGAACGTTTTAATGAGAAAATGAGTTTTCAGTGAGCATTCATTTTTTTTGTCCCATTTTGGTAAACATTTCAAAGTTTGTAAACAAACTTGAAAGCATGAACGTGAACGCTATTAAAAATGCTTCAGAAAAAAAGGAATAGCTTTAATTTAAAATTTAAAATAATGCTTGAAAATTGTTGCCAAGTTTACTCAGAATGAACTCATGAAATGCTCTCCTTTATTAAAAAAGGTGTAATTACTACACGTTGTTTGACATTAAAATGTATGCATTCTTTTAATACTTCCTTAATTACAATTGTTGCTTGCTTTTTGAAAGTTAGGCCCTGTTATGTGCATAAATTAGTGATTACTCTTTAATGACAACTACAGTCATGATTTCCGTTGTTCCCAAGACAACGACATCTTCATCACATCAGAGAACTTTAGCACAAAGTGAAACATAAATCTGAAGGCAATTCTCTAAGCTAAGGCTCTGGGATCTTAATAGTCACAGTTGACTGTCTGGTTTTCACTTTTGTGTGACTTTTCTGATTGCAAGACGTGACAAATGACTACAAAGAGATCTTATATTTCACTGAACCGTAAGACGGCTTCATGTTGTTGTCAATGGAGTAATAAGGCTTTTTCAGCAAATGGAATTCTGTAACTTTATTCTCAAGCAATCAACTCAGCCTGCAAAAATGATGAGGAGAACATGGAATGGATAGTGCACATGAAATGTCTGGGAGGGGATCTGCCAGTGACTGAAAATATCATTCAAATATAATTTGGGGAAAAAAAAGACCTGAAAGCAATGGCCCATCTGGTTTATAAGTGTACAGTACCAATTGCCTAAGATACAAAACTTGTGATGTGCAGGCACAGTATACTCTGTACAATAAAACAATTATTCTTTCTCTCATGAAAATTAGAATATGTTTTTTTGTGCCAGAACTTGAGAGATTTTTAGCTTTTTCAAACTTCTACTGCTGCTCCCTAATATCTGCTGTTAGAATATTCATATAACCAAAGGAAAAACATAGCAGAATAATATTCTTCTGGCAAACATAACTAGCTTCACAGAAGCTTGTGCGTCCTTGCAGATTTTATGACCCTTGAGTACCTCTAGCCTGAATTCTTGCTCTATTCAGCCTTTTTCCGCCCCTAAAGATGCTGTGACAAAAAGGCTATCTAAAGTGAATAGATCATCTCTGTTTGTGTCTGTCCATATCATTAATGGCTGAATCTTCACATCTTTCCTTATTAATTAAAAAAAGTGTGTCTAGGCTCCAGCCAAAATGGCAGTCAAGAACCAGCAAAACACTTAGGAATAAAAAGTTTGTGATGAAGAATGACTTTCTGCCTGTGACAGTTCACTGGCAATATATTAGTTTTACATATCTGCTCCTTGCTCTATCTTTTGTCTTCAAAAATACTCAACAAACTATTCAGGGGAGGCAGTTGGCATGGTCCCTAATGAAACAAGATAAAGTGTTCTGTAATGATGATGACAGCAAATTCACTAAGTGTACTGCAGTTTGCGAACTCTGCAAATTGATCAAACCAAGATTCCTCAATTGCTTACTTAATCGACTGTTACACTTCTCTCCTGACCCTCTGTAGCCCAGTTGCTTTTCTCAGCACTGTGGCAACTTATGGACTCCCTGTTTGCTCTTCCAGTTATGAATACTGGAAGAAAGGAAGGCCAGGCTGGGTGTGGCTCTGGGCAGCCTGGTCTGGTGGTTAGTGACCCTGCACATAGCAGGGGGGTTGAAACTAGATGATCATTGTGGTCCTTTTCAACCCAGGCCATTCTATGATTCTTTACATCGGCATAATGATCTTGAGGAAGGAGCTATCTTAATTAAGTTCTTGATAGAATGGATATTAATTAAAGCACTATCCTACCAGATGCTGAGTTCCCTAAGCATTTCTGTAACTCTGAGAAGGGTAGTACTGTGCTTATTTAGCACTCCTGCCTGCAAAAGATTTTTTGTCGGAAATGTACTGGGCAAAAACATATTTCAGCCAGCGGTACAACTGATTGTTTTGGAGAGACTCTTCATAGTGATGTAATCCCTTAGAATTGTGTTCTATTTTGTTGGCAGAAGCAAAGAAATTTCCAAATTTTGTTAAAATCTTAGTGATGATTATCTATTGTAGAGATTTCTTCATACTGAGAAAAATGAGTCAGTAGTCAAACTAGTCTGCTTCAGGTTGGCCGTTCAAGTCTTTCTGAAACTTGCTTCATCAGGCAAACTTCCTCTAGAGAAACTGGAGGAAAGAGGGATGCCTGCTTTTGTGCATGCACAACACTGAGAATGAGGAATTATTCCTGCCTGGTGCAGAGTGATTGCTGCCTTCTATAGGAGAGGCTTAGATGACATTTAAAAAGTGGTGAAGATGTGCTCTGCCTATGTTCAGTCTGCAAATCTTGTGATCCTTCCAGATGAAAGGTTGTGGGAATTTTGCAGTAGTATTTACGACCTCAACTCAGCAAACATTACGTATATCAAATTTAACTGTACTGCTCTGATGTATGAAGAATTGAAGGGGCTTGCAAAAAGATTTACAAGTGGCTTACAAATGGCCTATTCATAAGTTCCCTTGGGTATGTTCCAGTCTGTGTAACTCATGTATTTGCTGTATGATGATGTGTGAATGTGCAAATAGTGCTTAAAATGCTCTCATAAAATTAAGGGGTAAGAAAATAGATAGTTTTGACCTTGTGCATCCAAAAATGATGTCCAAATATATTGCTGTGTGTTTTGCTAATGGTAGCTCTCAAAAGCTAACCAAGAGAAATCTGCTTACATTTCTGTCACTGTGTCAACCAAATAACTCTGTCTCAAAGAAAGAAAAAAGGAAGGTTCTGATCCATGTGTTAAGTCAGTCTGTGATTTTTATTTGTTAACAGAGAGCTGAAAAATTGTAAGCTAAGCTTGTTTTACTAATGATTTGGGTTCTCGTAGGTAATAATCCTCCAGAAGAAAAATATTGTTAAGCAGAAAGGAAGAGCTGGTTGTGTAAAAATAGGTCTAAAGCATGAAGATGTCTCCCTGGATGGAGGACATACCTGAGCTCAAGCTTTTCTGCTAGAGTAAATAGCTTATTTTCATTTGGAGCAATAGAAGTGACAGGAAAGCTGAGAACTAAAATTGTCTTTTATCTTGACAAGACCTAAGTGCTTGTCCAAGTAATAAATAATGTATATGCATGTGTTTGTGTATGTGCATCTGAAATGTCATTACGTGGATGCGTGTGTATGTCACTCCCCTATTGAATGGGAACACGTTTGAAAATTCTTATTTATTTCCTTAAGTTTTACATACTTTAAAATAAGAGCAACATTCATACTATTAAAGCAGTGCCTACTCAAGTTCATGAAGACAGTTACATACATGCCTGAGTTTGAGCACAAACTCAGGACCAAATGCAGTAAATTTTCACATGCTAGGGAGCAGTGAATCAAAAGGTTTTATTACACAGTGTTTCAAGCAATGCTTATGTATAAAAGGTTTTCCCTCTGTTTATGTGATACATTTTCTGTATCTCTTTTTAAGCCATCTATGAACAATCATGTGAGGCTTACCGGCACCAAGGGAAGACGTCAGATTTCTTCTACATTGATTCTGATGGAAGTGGACCACTTGGACCGCTCCGGGTCTTTTGCAATATAACAGGTAACATGTTTAACGTGTAATGTTAAAGACGTAACTCTGCATTTGGTGCTTTATGTGGACTCTAATGTTATTGTCATGTCTGTCATTGTGCTTATTAAGAAGATGCCAGGACCATTATTCCTTCAGTAGTGGAAAAAGCAGAGAATTGGTTGTAACTGAGGTTTGATTTTGGAGTGTTTCCTTGAATAGGATCCAAGTAAAATTGATTTCTAAACCTTAAGCTTAAAGGGCTCACTTTCTCCTGTTACTAAATGCTATTAACAATGGTATTTGCACCTTGTAAAGGGCACAGTAGAATATAATAACTTTTAGTGAGATGTCTGTGATTTTTACTAAAGATCTGGAGATTTAGAATTCAAGCTTTCTTTTGTAACTGAATAGGTCTTTTGCCTTAGTAGAACACTAGATGTGGAATTCAAATAAAATCCTGCAGAAATAAATCCATTACATGGAATCTGGACCATTCACTTTCCAGACTAGCATACAGATTCAACTAAAAGCAGAGGGTCTACTTGTGCCAGAGCTCTTGAAATAGATCTGTGCCTTTGTAAACGTGGTGATAGAGAGAAGAACAACAAGAAACAGGTTTTCTTTAAACAAAGGAAAGTTGTTATTTCTCATCGTAACCTGAGATTATTGTCGAGACTTGGCAGAAAAAGAGCTGCCTGTGGCCTCTCCTGATATTCAGCTGGCGCTACATGTATCAGAACAGGAGGTTCACAGACACACAAAGCGGATCTTTGTTCACAATTAGAGCAAGAAAGTCATTGCCTTATAAACTGGGTATGATTTTAAGATCCTTGTACTGAACTGGCTGTTAATTTTCCCAGTCTAGCCCTAACAGGAATTCTTTTCTGCAGTGAGTGTGCTGCTTTTGATGTTTAAGAGAATGCCTTCATCTACCTGGCTATGTGTATAGATGAGGAGGTAAGATGCTATCAGGAGGAGGGTCACCAAAGTGAGAGAGAAAGTGCAGAGCTAATGCCTGGAAGGGTGACCTATTCGTTAAGACACCTCAAACTTACAGGTCTATAATTTTAAATTAGAAGTTTTTCAAATGAAAATCCCTATCTGGCCAAGTCTCCCTACCAGTAAATAGAGCCCATTTTGTATGTAGGGTTGTCTTGCAAAGGCATGAGGAAGTACTGTAACATAAGCTATATTGTGGATTGCAAAATATCATAGAGCCTTGTTTCTGCAATGTAGAGGAAATTTCCTGCCCTTCTTCCTATCTGACTTTCTTTGCTTCCTATGGCCAGGTGAAAGAATATCTTATTACCTAAATTGCTAATTCTGCATGAGTATAGTTTGCTAAATATATCACTCCAGAAAACAAAGCACTCAGAATATTCTTTTTTCCTTAATCTCCTTGTACTTAGAGTGTCTCAAATTAAATTTTTATTTTGATTTAATTGAGCAATCATTATATTCATTAAATGCACGCTAGTTGATTATTAAATATATTTTTCATTCAAGTGTAACATATATTTAACAAGATTTGTCGTCTTTGCTGTCACTGGATTTCATAAGCATTGGAACAGTTTCACCTCTCTGTCTGAATATCCTTCCTTGATCTCCAGTGTGGGAAATGTGCTCATTTTTATTATTTATCAGATAAATATCTGTGATCAAAACACTGTCAGTCCTTTTTATGTCTGCTTAAAATGCAGGATTTTTGACAAACTTCTTGCAGAAAGCACCTACTTTCTTCTAATAAATTTTATTTGGCAGAAATCCAGAGGGCCTGATTTTCTCTCTGTAATGAACTTGCTGACATTCTTATTTTATTTTGTTTATGAGAAAATTGAAGGTGGGGAAAACTGACAGAACCTGCTAACCTGGAGAATTTTATTCTATGTATTTCTTCTTTTCCCCTAGATATCTCATTTAAAGTAGGGGAAGGTCATCTGTCTGATACCTGTGTTATTCCTAGTGCATAAAGGAGGACCAAGGCACAGAAAAAAAAAAATTACTATTTTTTTAATTATCTTGACAGCTTGTGGTACAATTGGATTATGTTTTCGTATCATCAAAATATATGAGGGCTTCTCCAAAAGTAATGCCTTCTATATTATTATGTTGGCCCACAATGTCAGAGGCAGGTTTTAGTGGTATAGTAGCATGGTTTCCACCAATATTCTATTACATGTTCTTACTGTGTGACCGATGGCAACGCAGGGGCAGTCTGACGTGCAAGTGCGTATAAAGCAAACAGGTGGAATGGAATTCCTCCAAAAATGGCCGGGGTTGATATTCATTGATATTTGCTGAATGTTTATGGAGTCCAAGCAGTGGGTATGAGCTTGGTGAGGTGATGAGTAGTGCATTTCAGCAGCGGTGACAGTGAGTTACCTCCACTGATGCAGGTTTTTACGAGTGTGGCATGCAGGATCTTGTTCATTGTTGTTGAAAATGCGTAGTTAATGGTGGTGACTCTGTTGCTAAACAGAGTTTTGTAGCTGAGAATTGGCTCTATCAAATGGTGTTATTGTGCTCTTTGTGGCTGTCGTCGTTTCCATGGAAATAAATAGGAGTCACTACTTTTGGTGTAACCTATGTAGTTTGGGTGCCTTAATCACAAGAAATTCTTTATTTTCTTGGGAACTTATGCAAATAATAATTAAATGTTTACAGTAATAGGCTAAGTACAGGATAGTGGGAAAAAAAAAAACTTTTATCTTTACCCTGGAAAAGATGGATTCAAAATTTTGCTATTACTTTCAGATAATATTCCTGTATAGTTTTCTGAAAGTACAGATATTCAAGGAAAGTGAATGAACTCATTTTGATCTTATTATATTAAGGAAGAAATAAAGGAGAAGACCACATTACCATTCAGTGACATAAACCCATACTGCAGATACTATACATGGAAAAATACAGATAGTCAGAAATGTGGATGGTGTATCGTGTATGGAAAAAGTAAATATACTGAAGAAATGATGAAGGGAATTGCCTGAGGAAAGCATGGAAGATATAAGTGTGAGGAAGAAAGAAAAAAATGAATTGATTCCTTCTCATAATATGGGAGTTAAGGAACTATTAAGTTAGCAGGATTTAAATATTTACTATTACTATTCATATTTTTATTCTTGACACGATCAATAACTCAATTGTGACTGTGTATGTTGAGAAGGAATTGAACAATCAGACACAGGGTAAAGAGGGAGAAAGAAATAAGAGGAAGGAAATTCTGCATAGGGGAGAAAAAAGGAAAAAAGAAGAAAATGTATAAAGCCAATTTTCAGCATGGCAAAAATTTAACAGTATAGTGTCACAGTATATCTGTTGATAGCAGAGTGGATAAATATATTCGTTGTCTGGAGAAGTAGCTGGAAAAGCAAAGTAACAAAAATTGTAGGTGACGTGCTATTATTTAAGTTGGTCAAGAATAGGGAAGAGTATGTGAGGCACTTCAGAAGGATCTTGTCCTGAAGGCTGTTTATTTCAAGTAAAAGTAAAATACCTTTTTGAAATAGGCAGTGATCAGGAGTAGTAATAAGCCTAATTAAAGTGATAGAAAAACATCTGTACAAAGAGAGGCTAGAAGTAAATAATCCATGGTTATTTAAATTAGAAAGACTCAAAGTGAATGGGCCTCACAGCAGTGATGTTCATTTGCATTTTCTTACAATAGAAATAAAGAGATAATTCAATGACAATGAAGGACGATAAACTTAAGACTAGATTAAAAAAAAAAAAAGGACAACATCTTATTAACATATTGTTTTCTTCACCTTTTATACCCATTACACACAGAGCAAAATCACTTTCATAGAGTAATTCAGTAGTTGTAATAAACAAGGAATGTTCCACACCGTCTATGTGTGTATTGAAGGAAGAAAATCAGGCATGTGTGCCCAAACCATGAGTATGTGTAGGTAGATGATAGGAGAGACAACATGAGGGTTTTTGGGGAAGAGTTTTCCGCTGTAATCTGATTGTTTGATGATTTGCCCAATTGAATTAATTTTTACTTCCTGCTGAAATGGCTGATAACAATCAATATGAGAAAATGGCTAATGGACCACCTCAACCTCTCTTGCTATCATTGTGAGACTTATTCTTTTTCTCTTGCTTAGAAATCTACTGATGTCCTCATTTCCTCTGGAGTAGTTTTTACCTTTGATCTCTCAAAGATTTGCTTGCAATACACTGAGTTGTTCTGTTGTCTTATTTTTTTTACTGATATTGGTTCACTGTGTGCATACCCTGGGCTATCAAATCAATAATGCTTAGAAATCACTATGAAAAGATCAGTGCTTAATTTTATCTTGGCCAGATACTCATGCAGTTCTCAAATGGCTTTCTCTTTCTCCTCCAGAGGTGCAAACTGAAGAGAAATGAGTCTTTGTCTTAGCCTTTGCTGCTAGTCAAAGATCTGTTTTTGAAACTTCTGTAATGAAAAAACAAATCATTAATGAAAAAATGCTTTCTGGTTTTTCATTACAAATGCGATTACTGCTTATTTTCCTGATGCAAGACAAGTAAAGCTTTATCTTCTCTGTTTCGGACTGTTATATGCAAAAGGTGTTTATATCTTGGATCTAGTAAGGAATTGTAAAAACATGTGAAGGAGATTGTAAAAGTTATACTTGTAATACTTTACAAAATTGCTTCTAGCCTTTTATTCTCTTTTTGTTTAGCTGACAGTAATAAAGATTTTACTTTTCCTTATAGTACGTATTCTATGGTATTTAAACAGATAGGGCTTGAATTCAGGAAGATCGAAGTTATGTTCATAGTGAAGTCTAAATACTTCAGATATCCCAGTAGTCCCTCCCTCAACTGATATCCTGGCAGTCAAAGATCTCTGATGCTCCCAACATAATTGTGGGACTGGTAGTGTTTCTTTCTCTGGCATTCATCTTCTATTTTGACACAGAAATCTAGTTCATCGACTTATATAAGTTATCTATTTTTCCATATGATATTATTGTCTCTTCTTAATTTATATAACAGTTATGCTGGTACAGAAGTCACCCTGTCAGCTGAAAGTAGAACTAACATCAGTTAGGCTGAAGCAATAACAGAGTGGAGCAGGATATCATGCTCTTAATTCTGGTTATGTTGCCTGCAACTATGTGATTGTGGGACAAGAACTATAACGGTGAAGTCCATTAGGTTGTCAAAATGAGCTAGATACAGCTTTTAATATCTCTGTGAAGTTTTTGGAGTATGGTTCTTTTTGTTGGGTTGTTTTTTTTTGTTTTTTTTTTTTGATTGGTTGCTTTTTTGTTTGTATATGAATGTACCTTGCAGTTTACCGTCTATATATAATTGTGATTGACTTTATCACTGGAGAAAACAATGAACAGGAATCCTTTAAAAAGAATTTACTATAGCTTAGATAGTAGACAGTCCTTAAAAATGTAGTTTATCCCCTCAAACACTGCAGGTTTTTTGACACAATGCATTTCTGACAAGTTATACGTTTCTGTTCTGAGTTTTCACTAAGAATTTCAGAACATCATAAAATGAAAAACTTTTAATGTTTATGTTACGTTGAAAGTGTTGCGCTGTCACTAGCTGCCTTGCTGTTTTCAGCATGCTCTGTGCTGTGAAATTGCTGTGTTTCTGATGAACTTTACAGCACATGTCCCACAGGCTTTCTTCACCCTCACATGTGCATGAGACTACCAAGGAAATTTTATTACAGATGAATGTAACAGATGTTTTACTCTGACCTTTAACCAAGGGTTACTGCAACTTGATTGATCTCCTCCCATGCTCACAAAACTGTAAGTAAGCTGTGGCTCTCTGAAAATCACTCCAGCTGTCTCACCAGGTTAGGATCCATTTGCCCCCAACACAGTCGCTATGTGCTGTGTTGGAAACATTCAGATGTGCTCTCCAGCCTCCTGGTGTTGCTCCAGAAGGGAAGTAAGTCACCAATAGGCTCTGCTTCTTGTCTGCTGGATTCATGAAGGTGCTTGAATCTCATAAGGCATCTGAAATACTGGAAGATTTTGTTCCAGGGGAAGTTCAGGTTGGATATTATGAAAAATTTCTTCTCAGAAAAGATAGTGAGGCACTGGCACAGAGATGCCCAGAGATGTGGTAGAGTCAAAGACTCTGGAGGTGCTCAAGAACCGTGGGGATATGAGGCACTGAGGGATGTGGTTTTAGTGGGTATGATGGTGATGAGTTGGCGTTGGACTAGGTGCTCTTAGAGGTTTTTTCCATTCTATGATTCAGTGCTGAGGCTCTCAAAATTCACCTGGCATGAAGCAGCTTGAATCAGAGAGGACTGAATTGTTGTCACCATTTCAGTGAACATGAGTGCAGGAAATAAGCATTTGTTTTGCACTAGGAATTAATTCAGTGGCTCCATCTGTTTCTCACTGCTTGTACGTACCATGTACTACAAGAAATATGGAAGGGGGTTGGCAGGGTGATAGTTTAGCATCTCTGGGTTTCATTATAACGGGGGAATGAGGGTGCAGGGTGTCTCAGATGAGGTAGCTCACTCTCATCTATCGAAGCCAGTGGTATCATTGTTGTTATGCTGGCAGACATACCTAGAACCTTAAGCTTAGACTGAACAAACATCCTGCCTGGGGAGTATGGAGTGCAGCCCTTCCCCTCACAGTCAGGGCTGGGCTGGTGTGTCTCTAGAGCTGGGCATTTCACTGCAACACTTGTGCTTTCCTAATGCTGGCAACTGGGAGCTGGGAGGGATTTATAGGATGGAGACCCTTCTAGATATGGACATCCCTGGGGAGCACATACATGAAGATATAGTCTTACCAGCACCATCGGAGAGCAGACTGCACTGAGAGCTGGGGGCTGGGAACCACACCAGAATAGTTTCCATGGAAATGTAGTGCTTGTGGCACTGGCTGAAAGTGGCTGAATCATAAACTAGGAGAAGGCTGAAGAGCATGAAACAGCCTGCAAAAAGCACACATGCCTGGGTCAGCCAACAGAAAAGAAAATGGATAAGAGGGGGAAAAAAAAAAAAAAAAAGAAAAAAAAAAAAGTTGAGTGGGTTTCCTAGCAGTCTCAGAAAACACCTTGGAGTTAGTGAATTAAAGCTTTTTGCTTAAAGAAATTATCTTTTAATGTTCTCCAGGGATATAGTAGAGTGCCTGGGTTAAACTGCCACTGCAGCTTTAAACAATGCAGTGTTAAAAGGGGAGAGTCTGTCTTTTGTGTATTTACTCCTGTAATTATAGGTACAGCTTTCAGAACAGTATTTGGTATTCAGTGTAGAGCAGCACAAAACAAATGCATCGTATGAGCTCTCAAAGCAATTTCTCTCTCTCTCTCATGTAACATTTACCGGATGTTTGGCTTGTTGGCAATTTAATCAGTCTGAACAATCTTGTTTGGTGACAAACCTCCTAAATCACAAAGGAGTGATGCAGTTTGTATGGGTGAAATGTGTTCCACAGAGATATTTCAAGTTGAAGAATAAAAATGAGAATTAGACAATACAGAACTCATTGAAAGCTAGTTTTCCAGCTGTTCTAATTTCCCACAATTTAATTTGTGTGCCGTCAAAAGCAACTTGGAGACTTCCAGAAAGATGATAGAACTAAGAGTGAGACTAAGTAGAGGGTCTAAATTGTGCTGAATGCATTGCAGTCCCATACTGTAAAAACATCTCCTAGGACCAAATACAGGCAGCATAATATCCTTGTAAATTGGACCGTTAAATAAAACTGCAAAGTCATAAAGCTGTAGCATTACCCTGAAATTAATATATCGTCACCTTTGAATTATGGAACAATTTAATAAGCATTTAGACAATCTTCTTTTCAAGGCTGTATATAACTATTCCAGGTTATACAGTAGAAGCTGTGGCTATGCTTTCCTATTGGGTTTTGAATTACTTGCAGCTTGTGTGTGGTTCAGAATTTTACCAAGCTGAGAAAGCAATAAAATAAAAAGGTGGAATAATAGAAGGTAAAAATAAACAGTGACCTTTGCTTAGAGAACAACTTTCTTGTTCTCACTGCAAATTCACAAGTGCAGAGAGAGCTCATTAAGTTGAGTAAAAAGGAAAAAAAGCATACAATATGGACAGATAGAAAAAGATAATGATAGTCTCTTTGTTGAAATAAAGAAAGGAGAGCCTTATCTGCCTAGATTAGCAGTTTCCGAACATTGAATTGGCTGTAGGAAGCTAGTGACACTCAGTTTGGCTTGTGTCTGTCACTTCCAAAAAATATAATGAAAGCAACACCCCCAAATAGTAAAGATTTTAAAAACAAACGCAAACAGAATGAAATAGGAACATTGTTTAGAGACCCATTTGCAAATAGCACAGGTGTAATCTTTACAGAGATGCATCCCTGCAAAAGAAGATGCAAATTGCAAAGTTAAGCTGCAGACAGCTGCTACACTTCTTTCTAACTGGAATGATGTGTGTGCATGTCCAGCTGCAGCTACACTACTTGCCTAGACCCTGAAGCATGCCTGAAATGCAAGCTCACAGATCACTGTCAGTAAATTTGAGAGTACACACTGGCTGAACTGTAGGAGGAAAATTCATTGCCCTCATTATGAAGCAGACAGCTCTATTCTGGGAGCAGTCTTAGCTAAACTTGCAGATGTGAATTTGAGAAAATAGAATGATCTTTTCCCACGAACCACTAGGTTTCAGGTTGAGAAAATGGCATTAGAATAAAGACTTGACCTTAATGGTGAGGGTCTTCAGAAGAAAGGTTGCCCTCTGATCTGCAGAAGCATATGGACGTGGTTTTGCTGTTGTCTTGAAATAGTCTGAGTATTTGTTGTGCTCCAGTTCAGCTGTTTTTCCTTGTTAGAAGCCTTTTTCATTGACTTTGAGGAGGAAAAAAAACAACAAAAGGTGTTGAGGTAGTAGAAAATATGTACAGCAAAGGTACGCAGGCTACAGAAACAAACTTTTAAAAGTTGGTAGCTTTTGTCATCTCGCATATATGCCTGATAGTGACTCGCCTTTAATTAGATCAGTGGGATAAATATTTATATTTTTTGAGGTTTGCTGTTCATTACCTTTACCTCAAAGATGGAGCACAGAAGGAATCTTGGGAGCAAAACACAGACCTGACCTATAAAACTAATAAGCATAATAAATCAGGCATATGTAGATTAGAAAACATCTGAAATGTAACTAACTTTTTTCCTTTCTGCTACTCCTTTTTCTTCTTCTCTGTTCTGATTTACTTGCTAAATCACAATTACGTTCAGTACAGACAAATTCAATTTGTTTTTCCTTTTCCCCTGCAAACTAGAAGATGGATAATCTGCAGTTAATTTTTCATTTCCACAAAATACTGTGGAGAAAAGCAGCCCTTGAATGCCAAAGTTCAGATCTCAGAGGCACAGATGAGTGCGTCTGTGATGATAACAAGACCATTGAAAATTAATCAACAGTTAGGGAGAAGACAAAAGAGAGACTGGTCCATCTTGTCTGTTCAATATATTTGTCAATAAGTGGTAGTCCCTGACAGTAAGTTTTCTGATGCTTTGTCCAACCTCATTTCAAATATGTCAATTGATTACATTTCCAATGCTCCTTGGGAAGACTGTTTCATGTTATGATAATTTTTTAGGGTGTTGGTTGGTTGGTTGTTTTGTTGGCTTTTCAAATACCCACATGGCACCTTTCCTGGTGTACGAGTACAAAGCTTGGAAAATATTGAAGTGTTAATCACTCTGCAACTCTAATATTAAAGGTAGCTGTATTTCCTAATCAGTAGTATAATCAGTATTACGAACACTGATTTTATTATATGAGGACTGTTCTGAAAGTAATGCCTCCTATTTTATTATGTTGGCCCATGAAGTCAGAGGTGAATGTTGGTGTTATGGCAGTGGAGGCTGAACCTTCATACCAGCATTCGATTACATGCTGTCTTGTGACAGATGGCCACAGAGGGTCTGTCTGACAAAATGGCATATGATGTGGAAGGGTGTATGAAGCAAAGGTTTGTCATTGAATTCCTCAATGTGGAAAAAATGAATTGACATTCATTGATGTTTGCTGAATGTTTATGGAGACCAAACAGTGGATGTGAGTAGAGTGAAGCAATGGGTGGTACATTTCCACAGTGGTGACAGTAACATGAAAGACAAGCCACATTCCTGACAACCATGCACAGCTGTCACACAATGAAATGAAAGCATCTCGATGAGCTCATCCACACAAATCAGTGGATCGTGACTAGGGAACTGCGTAATGCATATTGACTGCAGTGTGTCAGAAACAATAGTGGCAATGTTAGAATATCACAAAGATCACAAAGTTTGTGCCAGGTGAGTCCCACAAATGCTCACACAGGAATAGAAAAGAACACAGTATGCAAGTTTGTCAGAACCTATAGAAGCAATACGAGGCTGAAGGTGACAATTTCCTGGATTATATCATTACTGGTGAAAAGACGTGTCACCACTATGAGCTGGAGTCAAAATGCAGTCTGTGGAGTTGTGCATGTGAAGTTCTCACTGAAGAAAAAGTTCAAGAAACAGTCCTCAGAGGATAAAGTAATGTGCACTGTCTTTTTGGGTGGGAAAGGGATGATCCTTCTGGATTTCTGGCACCTGGAAAAAAACATCAATTCTGACTGCTAAATCATGACGTGAGCTGAAGGCTCCAACTTCAAAAGTTGCATCAGAGAAGATAGCCTTTCAGTTGCACAATAATGTCAGCCTCCATACCAATTTAAAGACCATGGAGCACATTGTCAGTGTTGGCTGCACGTATCCACCACACTCATCATATCGTCTAGATTTGGTGCCTTCTGACTTTCATCTGTTCACGCCAATGTGAGATGGACTGCATAGGCAACATTTTCCTAGCAGTGATACTATCATACATAGTAGCAGCTGTGAAACAATGGGTCACCTCTACTGGTACAGGTTTTTACAAGTGTAACATGCAGGCTCTTGTCCATTGCTGGTGAAAATGCATAGCTAATGGTGGTGACTATGTTGAAAAATAGGGTTTTGTGGCTGAGAATTTGGTCTGTCAGATGATGTTATTTTGCTCTTTGAAACTGTTGTAGTTTCCACGGATATGGATAGGGGACATTACTTTCACAGCAGCCTACATAGTTTCTCAAATGTGTGTTAATGATGCTCAATAGAAGAGCTTATCTGCCCATCTGGAATTTCTAGTGAATAGCTCATTCCCTTCTCTTGTTTTATATCTCACTTAACATCTGACTTATAGTATTGGTGACTTTACATTTGCTGTAATATGTTTTTCAGTGAAAGCAAAGGTTTCCAGTTTGACCAGCATCATTGAGAGGAATGCTGGTTCACCCCCAATTACTTGGGAAAAATCCACTCCATTCATGTCAATCCATAAGAGAACAAAAGAAAAATAAACAAAAAGACATTGGGTGATGAGAATCACTTTTTTCAGATGTATAAGATGTGTTATGGCTTAATTGACTTACATTGTATTGGAAGAAGTCTATTGTGCAGAGCTATGTAGTTTTATATTGTGCTACCGCATTGTCTGTTCTTACAAGCACTGGTGCAAGATTTAGAAACAATAGATTTGTAGTATTTCCTGTGGTTTTAATCTAACCTTTATGTATTACACATTGCATCAGTGCTTTCTTGACTTCCATCTTAAAGGATCCACGATCAGCATCCTGAACTCTGTAAGAATCTCATGATAATAGATCTATGAGCAAACTGCTTCCATCCACCATCACAGAAATGATGAGAATGCTGTGAGTAGATCTCTAGTTTGCTGAGTATAAACTATCCTTACAGTCTCCAAAGTTCAAGATCATGTTGTAAATTACTCAGAGAAAAATTTCTCCCAAAGTTGGGCCAGATGCATTTGTATGATTCTCACATGCTGCTCATTACTTGTCTGCCTTCTGAACGATTCTATAATGGCAATTCAATAACTTATGAGTGTCTTTGAAAAGATTGTCCATTTAGGGTTTATATATACATGTCAGAGTTCTATGGAAGTAATCTGTGAGATATCTGAAGCTTAAAAAATATAGATCAGCTGTAACACATTCTAAAGGCTCATTGTAAAGCTAGTGCTGTATGAGAATCCAACCCACGTTATCTGGCAGTAAAATCATCTGAATACTTCAATGCACAGTTTTTAAGATCAAATTTGCTTCCTTTTATTTTTGCCTTGTGTCTTCCCTGAGTAAACACAGTCTTAGGTAAAGAGGGAATTTACTGTGTGTCTCTCTTTGTAAGAGCATGTGCAAGACTCAGCCTTGTGAATCCTCGTTAAAGAATTTGCCTTTCTACTCTGGGTCAGCTCAGCAGACTGGCCATTCAAGCTGCCCTTGTTATCTTGTCCCTTGCTATCACACCTGAACCTACTGGGAAATAGCTTCCCTGCTAAGCTAATTGCTTCTAATTGCCATGTTCTTGTCACACCAACCTCAATGCTGGTAGAGCTGTGCTGTTGCAGCGTGAATTGTGAGTAAACCTAGATTCTGTTTTGCATGACCTGAGAAATACATTGTATTGTCAGTAAATGTAATAAAAGAAGTGAGGTTGTGGTCCCCAGCATGGGCAAGCATCAAAATTTATACTTATATACAGATGCTGAGTCATATATTGTTCTGCATTGTTCAACTTTCATGCAGAAAAATGTGACAGTTGAGTAAAATGCATTCTCTGCCTTGTAAATGGGCGATAGGAACACGTTCACAGTTGCAGCTTTTTGTCAGTAATTCTGTTTGTGATGATTTTGTGAGAGCTCATCAGCAGCAGTTACTATTTCTTATAACAGTGGGCTGTTCTCTTAGGTCAAGTTATGTTTGCAAAAGATGAATGTTACCATCCCGAGACATATTACTAAGTCTTCTCCCAGGACTGAAGCCAGTTGAAATGCATCTAATTTTCTCTGAATGCTGGCAACAGAAGATGCTGAAGATTTCCCATTTTTCCTGGGAAGCTTCTAACAATTTTTCTCTAGCACAGCAAGCTGTAGCATCTGCTCAAGCTGGTTCAGGGAGAAACAGCTCTTGGGTTCTATGTTGATATGCAGGTTTTCATCACATAGGGACCATTTCAGAGTTGACCTTGTCTGTATTGCAGTAAAGTGTTAGATTTGGGTTGGCTTTTGTGCCCTGCTTGTTGCAAATTTTTGGCTGTTAACTTCCCATTCAATCCTTTTTTCATTTAACAGAAGACAAGATCTGGACTGCAGTGCAGCACAACAACACAGGGCTAACCAGAGTTCAAGGAGCTGGTCCAGAGAAGCCCTACACCATGTCCTTTAACTACAACAGCAGCTCAGAGCAGCTTGAAGCTGTGATAAACAGTGCGGAGTACTGTGAGCAGGAGGCAGCCTACCACTGCAAAAAGTCACGTCTCCTCAACACCCCAAGTAAGTGTCATGAGCCCAAGTCTTTCCTTGTTAACTGCTATTGATTATACAACAGGTGCAGGCTGCACTGCAACTAAGGAGAAAGAAAACTGCCTGGATAGTAGCAATACAGGCTAAAGTGAAAAGCCTTTGACTTTCTTGGGTTCTGCTGTGTGCTGGCTGTCCTCTGACATCAGATGGACAGAACTCTGCAGGGGAGTTTCCCAGGGTGTAAGTCCTTGAGTACAAAGGGTCTGAAAGCTTCTGCAATGGAAAACAGCACTTGGGAAGCACTTACACTGTGCCGGTGGTAAATGATTGGTGGTTTTTTTTGTTTGTTTTTGTTTTGCTTTTTTTTTCTTTTGCTTTTTTTTTTTTTTTTTTATTTACAGGTTTTTAGCTATATTAAAAGAGAAAGTGTAAGACTAACTTATGTATTTCTAGTCAGTAAGGTTGTACCAGTCCAACAGTCCTGAATGTGATGTTTAAAGTGCTTGGTAGAATAGTTCCTGGGGCAAAAAAAAAATTTTTACCTCTTGGTAGAAGGAGCCAATTTTTTGCACTGAATAACATTGTAGCAACTAGAAAGCAGAGAGGATCTGATCAGTTTGTGTCTTTTTGTGATAGCAAATCACCAGTGGCTACTCAGGGTGGCTGCCTGTTGTGTGGTGCTCTGATGAAGTCTGGAGTTTACATCTGGTAATCCAGAAAAGAGGAATGCCCTTAAAGGCAGGCTTCTGGATGCTTCCAATGTTTGTTTAGTTGTTTGTAATGTCTGTATGGTCCTGATGATTATTAGGTCCTTCCGATTATTAGGAACTCTTAAATTTATTAGTAGGCTAGGAGAAATCCCACGGAAAGCCTTAAGGGAATCTTGTAATGGGTGTTCTTATTGTGTTAAAAATACACAGCCTAATGAGATGTAGAAAAAAACTTGACTGATATCAGCAGTTATTATAAATCTAAGTATTTAATAATCCAGTAATCTGATGCCTTACAAATACTTTATTTTCAAAAGCAGTAAGTTATGTCTTTTGTTACTATCAGAATTTACCAGCTGAGAACCGTTTGTATTGCTGATAATTTTTTGAAGAGTGAAGTTTTAGCATCAGCACCCAGAGTTGAGCAGAAAGGAGAAACAAAGCACAGACATAGCTGCTCATGAAAACAAGGAAGAATGTTTTACCAATACTTTCAGAGTCATTGGCTGCTATTATTCCATACCATCCTTGACGTGTTACAAAGATATATTCACCACAGAGATTATCCAGATATATCTGGATCATTTCTTTTTTTAAAACCACAGTGTTACAGCAGATCTGCATATATTTAATTCTCCTTCTTTCTGTCAGGTATTTTATTCATGTGTGTGCAGAAAGAAACAATATATGTTGTAGTACATCTTGTATATGGAACCTCTGTAAAGCATCTTGCAGACTTGCTAAGACAATTCCCGATAGGCACTTGTCCAGGAATTAAATGTGTGACAACAGTGCCTTGAGGGAGAGGTATTAGGGCGATGTTCTGCAGACCAGCTTGCTCTCTTGCAGCTGGTGCAGTGCCACTAGGCTCCTGACTGTTGACCATGCAAGACTCATAACTCTTTAATACATGATAAATCGGAAAAAAATTACAATCTTGAGCTCTGCATGTGGCAGACTATCATTTTTCCCCTTTTTCTTTCTTCTTTTTGTACGCTTTTTAATTACGCTTTCAATTTTTCATCGTGAACTTTCTCTGTAGCCCGAGGCTATAAGTTTGACTAGACTTGGAACATGCTCAAAAATAAATTGTCTGAGCTCCTGAAACGATGAGGTTTGGGGAACAGGCTTGTTCTTAGCGTAGTGTTACATGTTTTTTAAGTAGTAGAAAGGAATATATTTCCCCAAAGCCTTCTGTATTTTTGTTAATTGATATTCATTTTGAGGTGAACTATCCCTGTATTAGGGAAGAACCTAGAGCCTAGTGGTACATATCTTGAAGAGTCCTAAGATTTAAAGAATTTCCACTACTAAGCTTATAGGTGTGTGTGTATTCAGGGCATTTTGCTGGGCACACTGTGAAAGATTCCCACCTATTTATGCCCAGTAGTAATTGATCACTAAAATTGATTAGTACAAAAATCAGAACTCCGAGGGTTTCCTTCTTGATTTGGCCCAGGTTTCTGGATGCCTGAAGCATTTTGTGCTGCAAGAGTAATGCTTAATTATTGTTAACAAACAACATTTATATATTCCTTCAAAAGTCAGTATATAACTGCGTGTGGTGATGAGAATGTTGCATTCATGGGCCAGTAGGGAACATTATGTCACCTAATCCATCTTGATGAATATCACCATTCGTTAATAGTTCTGGACCAAGCCCAGCAGTGTGCATTTAATGGAAAGACATCTTCCAGAGGTATATCTGATCTTGACAGATGTACAGAGTTCCCCCACCATCAAGGGATCTAATTCATTTCTGTGTTTCATCTACTATGGAATTTTGTTTTTATTTCTTTTTTTGTCGTAGGAGATAGAATATATGATTAAGATATCTCAGCTGGTAGCAACAAAACCCCAAATCCTTGCCTTCAGGATCTAAACACTATCATGCTTCATAGAGAAACAATAAAGAGATTTCTCTTTTCTTTTTCTTCCTTGACTTGACTCTGCAACAAATATTCACGCTGTTACATAGTAACTTTGACTTTCATAGCTTTGACATGGGAGGAAAAAAAGAAAAAAATTAATGTGCCTAGGTAAAGGGACAAGTACTCTGGGCAGCCTTAGAGAGAAACCAAGGGAGGTTTCTGGCTTGCATAAGATTGTTCCAGTTTATATCAGGGAATTTGTCTTTTTGTTCTTTTTACTACCTCTTGCCTTGAAGGCATAGGCACCTCCTCAGTGGGTGTAATTCAGCGTAGTCTCCCCATTGAGTTACTTGGATTTACATCTGCAATGTGTCAGACACGCAATCTGGCAGTAGGCAAAGGAGTTTACTCATCTCCACCTCCTGCTGTCTGAAAAAGCCTTATCAGTTCTCACTGTCATACTACAGCTTAGTTGCAAACATGCCTTTGAAAACTAAAATTAAATTCCTCTGAACTGTGTTTTTGTGCATCTCTGGTATCAGCTAGATTTTCAGGAGGTTTTTGAATGTCAGAATAGATGTCTGTTCATCAAAGCTGGCTTTCACAATGCTGGCAAATGAAACTTTCTATTTATGACCAGTAATTGTAATTCTCTTGTGACTTCTCCCTGCCTGTTGGAGAGGCACCCACATAACAAAAGCAAGTATGACAGTTGGCATTAATTAGAAAAGTTATCCACAGGAGACTGGAGATTTTACCACTGCCTCATCCTTTGAAGCACATACTGTCTGCTGAGGACCAGGATGAGCTAGTAGGAGAAGGAGGGGTGTGGGCGGGAAGCTTGGGTACTTCTGTATGTGCTGTCTGTATGCTTGGAATTTGAAGAGAGATTTAGGTCATAGGGCTCTGATTTCCTTTCCTTGAGGAGCATGTCGGATAATAACTTAGGACAGGAGTACATGAACAAGAATAGGTGTGTGTGAACACTTTTAATTACACTGTTAGCAGACAAGATTTTTGAAGGTATGAAAACAGTTCATTAGCCAACTAACATTAACCCTCAGCTATGACTGAATTTGCTCAGGTTTCTAGAAGCAATGCATTCTTAGGGGTGCACTCAAAGGCTTAACATTTGCAAAGAAACTTCACATCCACCATATCAAGGATTTAACACAGTGATAGCTGTATCAGTGGCAGGATACTTGGTTTACAATATGTATACATGGCTGACAGTCTGTCAAATTCATAACATATTTGTGTAGGCAGAAACTGAGAAAAGATCAATCTTAGAGCAAAATCAAAGAAATAGGAATGTCCTTTTTTTTTTTTTTTCTTTTGCCTTCTTCCTTTTTTTTTCCTTGTCTCTTTCCAGTATAATTCCATACTATGTTGCTTCAAGTTTGGATTTCAAATGTCCATCCTAAAATACACACCTCTTTCCTGAACTTTTTCCCTGTCTTAGCACTGAGGTGTACTGTATGTGGTTTTCAGCTCTGTGATCCTATCATGACAGACATAGCTGTTCTTCCCTACCTCTGTTCCACTGCCTCTGTGTTTTGTACCCCTCTTACCAGAGGAAAACACAGTTGCAAGAAGTGTGTCCTACTCTGAGTTTAGACTTAAGTTTAGACTTGATTCTCATTGTTGAGACAAATTTGTTATATTTCCATAGCCCTTAGCAAGTAGTAATTTGCTGTTGGGTTTTTGGTCACTATTACTTTGTGCCTTCCAAATATGCTATTCTATTATTCCAGGCACTTTAAATTGTTACTGTGTTATCAGGAGAAGATTTGCCTTTGTCTACAACAGGGCAGTCTGCCCTGAAGAAGTGGTTCATATTAAAGAGAGTGTTGGGTACATGGCAGTTCTAGATTGAATGATGTAGTCATTCCTGGCTAATTAGGATCCTCTTCTTGAGAATAATTGGCTTGGCATCTGTGTTTCCACCACCGCACCTTGTCTCTCCCCTCCAGCGTGGCAGTTCAGATAAACTGCTGTATTTAGAGACTTTGAACAAAGTTTGCCATAGTAATTTAATATGGATGTTTGTCAGCTCTCTTTTTCACAGAGAACGATTTAGAGGCCATTTTGAAAGATGCTATATTGTTAGTAGTATACAGGTGGTCTAACAAAAATGAAAAACATATTGCATGGACAAAGTAACTTGACATTTAGTATTCATGCACCTGTGAGTAATGGAATATCATTATCCCAATTTCTGACCTTGTACCTCCCACATACAGTCCCTCCTGAGTGACAATAGACAAATATTGCTATATCTGCCAGGGAAAGAATGCCAGCTGCTTGGATTACTTCTGCTCTAGTCCCATTGGTCTTCTCTGAAACTGCATTGCAGCAAAGAGGCCAAGCAATGAGAAAGACATGGAAAGAAATCTTTGCAGGGATATACTGGGTGACTTTTGATTCAGTGGAAGGAAAGAAAATGCACTATCTTCTTGAACCTAGCTGCAGGAGAAGACAGCTTGATGCTTCCTGATGTGTTTCTGGAATGACACCAGAAAGGCACAAGTCTCTGCACCATTATCTATGTTTGCTTTAGGCATGATATGTCAGGTGAATTTAAAAAACGATTCTTGAGGTGGTGTCTGATAGAAAGGTGGAGGAGCTTGTATGGTTAAATACTATTTATTTATGTGGAATGTGTCCTTCATATTTCTGCTATACTTCTGGTGCTACTGAATATTTCTGTTGCAAATCTCCCCTCATTTAAGGAGCAGTTCTGAAGTTATGCTTCTGTTTGTTTATGAGACCTACTCTTTAGCTGGAAAACAACTTTGCTAATCCAAATAGAACAGAGCTTCTGTGCTTTACTGACATAGAAAGTACTTCTTCCAATGCATGTGAAGCTTGTAACAGGGATATTAATGAAGTTATATAGAGCAGTTAAATAAAGTGTAAACCTTGACAGCATACTTTGAGCTTGTAATCTGGAAATCATTTGTAAGCTGCTATTGTAGTGCTGTACGGAAGTCAGTGTTGTGAACTGATGCTATTAAGACATGTTTGTTTAAACTCTGTATTCCAGTAGGATGGGACATCTGTTCTCAAAGAACCTCTGATTTGGAATAAAGTTGAATGTGTCTTTTGCTCAGCCTCTGAAATCTATGGGATGATACAATTGCTTATTGCTCAGTAATGAGGAAACCTTGAGTTCAGGGAACTCTGCAGTAAAAATAAGGTTTTAGAAATTGATAGTCTTATGAGATACACGAGTACACCAGAACCAAACATGTTCTTGTGATACTTCAGATTTGATGGACACAGTCATGTAAGTTTTTTGTACACAAAATTTGAAGAAAGAAATACACAATTTTTTCAGACTATTCTAGGCAGCATTCCCTAATCATGAGCAGTGATGGTCTTTTTCAATTTGCAGGACTCTGCATATTGTTAACAATAAATAGTGGTAATTATAAAAGCAGCTAATCTATTGTTCCTTATAATAACAGCTCATTAGCTATGACAGCAACCTCTCCACTGTTCAAAACAGAAAGCAGTACTGCTCTGCTTGTGCAGAAAAGTGTGCCTTCTTCCTTATTAGAGCCTCAGCAGGGAGTGTGTTCTCATCACACTTATATTTGTCTGCTTCATTCAGCTGTTCTACTTTGAGCATCCTGGGCTCCATTTGACTGAAAGATTCTTACTGACATTAAACTAATTTCCCCTTCAAATTTGGCCTCAGGTGTGTGTGTTTGTGTGAGATGTTTCCAATTCTGGAGCATGGAAAATGTAAATTATAACGGTGGAGGTGTTCACAGCTTGCTTGATGCTATATGAGTAAAGAAATAATTTACATTTCTATTCATGTTATCTTTAAAGATAAGCATCTTGTGTTGTAATCTCTGTTTTACGGATGTTTGGGGTTCATTTAACTCTGGTTCTATATTTGGGGGAGAAAAAGTATGTGCAAAGCAAGGTACTTAATGAAAGTCAGGTGGGATGGAACAAGTGAACGGGACAGAACCAATAGTTGCATGATTTAATTATATAATGTTACTAGGAGAACAAAAAATGTTAGCATAATTAAAAGGAATCATGTTTTTTGTCTGAGTTGGGTTAGACTCAGATCCACTACCTGTAAATTTTAAGTACAGGAATTCTATCCTTTTTACTGTGTGAGGATAGCCTATTGGAAATGTGTTGTTTGTTTTTTTTTTTTTAAACTGTGAAGGCGGAGACAGAGGAAAAGAAACAATGAGGATCAGCTGAATGCTGTGCTTTCAGATTACTTTGTGTTCTCTTGCTGTTAGAACACTAAACAAGAGTCTTCCCCAGGAGTATATGTAGCTCAATGTTTTGCTTTTGTGAACCACCTGATGTCAAGGGTAGCATAAAAATAGTCCTTCAAAGTGTCAGTTTCTCTCTTGTAAAAAAAACAAAACCCACAACCCTTTACTCTAAAAAAAAAAAAAAAAAAAAAAAAAAAATCTTTGAGGGTAAGGAAGCATGCAAGGAACAGACATATTCAGACCTTTAAGGAAAAAATTACATTCCCAAGAAGCTTCTAAAAGCAATTGAGAATTGTTTACCTCCCCCCAAGCCAGACTGATGAGTGTGTTGGGGGGTGGATCAAACTTGATAAGTAACTATAAGATGTGGTGGATTAAAAGAAAACAGCCCTTTCCAAATTTTCCTCAGAGTAATTTTTTTAATGTCTGCTGGGCTAGAAAGATGGAGAACAAAACAAAAAATCTTTCAAACCTGAATGTGTTCTGAGCTGCTTTGATAGGAGGAAGACTCAGACTTTAATGGGAACTGATTTAGGCAAGGGGTGTATTCCTTCCTGAGCTGTCCAGGTCTCAAAGCCAACATCAAGAGCCTTCTTCTTTTGCTATCAAGAAGAGAATTCAGAAGTCCCAGAAGAAAACTTTTTTTTTTTTTTTTTTTTAACATTAGCATTTCTAAAGGTCAACCAATTAATCTATATGCAGTCCTCCTCTAAAAGTAGTTTTCTTACCTCGTTTAACAGAGAGGAAAAATGAGGCATGAGACTTCTGCTGGTGATGGCTTCTACTAAAATCAGTTTAAGCAGTTTTATTTGAAATTAGCACTTCAAAACAAATGGCAAAGTTTGCCCAAACATTAAAAAGAACCATAAAAAGAAATATTCCTTCCAGATCTACAACTCTGAAGTCTGCACATGAAGTGTAAAATCTGGACACCTCCTGTGCCTTTTCCTTGTGCTGTTAGGGCAGAATAAGTACATTGCCCTTGAGTGGTACACTTGTTTTGTGTGGGCAGTAATTGGGTGTATGGTGTATTCTGCTGGGTAAGGAGAGGAAGCTCTGATTCTGAAGTTTAGCCCTTGGAATAGATTCTAGTATCTGTCAAGATTCCAAATTTCTTTCTCTTTTTTTCCTAAGCAGAATTTATATTTTGTTTTGCTGCAGTGGTTGATTCTAAAGGGAGAGGTGTGAGTAACTTTATTCAGACGTTTGGGTACCATGTAGACAGGCCTGTCTTTCTTTTTCAAAGATGTTTTGAGAAAAGATAAGCTGACCTGAGAATGTGTGCAATGCATTGAGAAACAGTTGGCTTTACAACTATGGCTTCTCTAGAAAACCAGATTAAGATTCATATCTATAGCCCATTAGAATCAACAGGGTTAGAGCATACTATATTGATCCTTCTGTCCCTAAATGTTATAGTGCTGGTAGAAAATTCTAATTTGGACTAAAATGAAATGCACTTATATTTTCATCGTGCCAGAGATACAGATGCCTGTCTCCTCCACAACATAAGAACAGGAACTTTGACAAATACACATTCTAAACTTAATTAATCCATCAGTTTTTCCTACATCTTAGTACATATGCTACTAGCAGTAGCTGTGCTAGGTTTCTTTCAGATTGTTTCCAATCTGCTTTGTGTCCTGTTTGTTTCTTCATCTGACATGTTTCATCCCATGTTTCTCATTCCCTATGTCTTTGGTCTGCCTAAAAAGTTTAAAATGACAGGGCTAGTTTACAACATCTAGTGATTCCAGTCATTATCATTAATAGTGCATGAAAAGTGCTCCCAGTAGCTTAGTCTGCATTCAGTAGCCCTTTTTTATTCTTTTGTTGTTATTGTTCAGGCTGTGTCATTCAGTGTTATCAAAACGTTGGTGGTAGCACTTGTTGGTAGGAATGAAAACATTATAATGGTTCCTGCCTGTCCTCCTCCTTAGTTTTCTGTAACTGAACCTAATTAAAGTCTTACAGGTGTGTTTTACTTATGAATTGTAAGTGTATGGAGGAAAGTTTTCAAAAATAAAGGGAAATCTGAAAGAAAACTGAAGAAAAAGTGACATCAATTAGTTTAGTAAGTTTATTTTAAATATGAACCTTTATTTTACCTGCTGTTTCAAATGGTCAGAATAATGTTGTAAAATTATCTCTTCCTATATATACTGAGTACTCTCTTTTTGAGAAAGTATGTGTTTGCAAATTTGTATAGACATGTGCAGATAGGTTAGGAGAGAAAGAAGAATGGTGGTTAACTGTAATTTACTTCTTTGTGAATGATCTGCTGTCAGAGTTGGAAGGAGATGAGGTAGTTTGGTTACTCTTTCATCCACTGAACTGAAGGCTTTCTGTACATAGCATTTCATTACTTTCCATTTTTATTGTGATTTCAAGCTCTGATGCAAGCAACTATTTTGATGTGTAGGAAAAGTTCAGGGCCTGGCCTCCACAAAGAGATGTTTGTAAATGAATGCTAACATTACAGCAGAGAGTGGAATTCTAGGGCACATTGATGTCTCTTAAAGTAGGTTCTGGTTCAGCTCCCTTTGGCCTTTTCTCTGGTTCTGGATATGTAGTTTGGTGGCCTGCTTTGCCATTTTAACAGCTATCACTGAACTGGGATGGTTCTCTTGGCGCTGGTATTTTTCAGGGCTTTATTGTGGACCATGGTTCCTGGAACCTCTGTCTTTAAAGCACAGTCTTCTTTCTAGCTCACTTCCCTCACAGTGCACATTTATGTTCAGGATTCAGACAAAGAGATTCGGTGTTGCATTTTGTTTACTGCTTCTGTGATTCAAGCTGTGGCCACCAGACAATCCTCAGAACATTAGAAGTACCTGCTTAATAGAGGCAGAATTTTACTGAGTGAATCATTACATCCTATTATTGTTGAAGTAATCACCTTACCTAGAACCAATGCCTCCAGAGGGAGGTATGTTCTTTCCAAAACGCTGCCATGGACAATTCATTCTGCTTCTGTACAAAGCACCAGAATCTCTCTGACCATATTGTACTACTGGCTGTCATGTTTTCAAAGAGTGAAATTTATGTGCCATGAAGTATTCTATTGCCAAAATTAATAGGTAAATGAATAAAGTGAAACAGATCATTAGACCCACTGTAATATTGTAGTTGCTGGATTGTGGTACAAAAACAGAAACTAATGGGTAAATATAATCATATTATAGTGACAAGAGCTATCTGTATAGTACACAACTATGGTTACACAATTGAAGGCAGTCAACCATTATGAAATATGATTTAGTAGACAGACCAATTGCAGGTAATCTTGCTTAGAACAATACTATCCTTGGTCAGTTTGTTTTAGCTGATGGAAAATGATAAATGACAGCTATTTCTTTCCCAGCTTTTCAGAATTTCATTTCAATTTTGCTCTGATAATTTTCATAATCCTTTACTTTTTTATGTTATCCTGTACTACAGTACTTGAATTTTTGTGCTTGCAAAAATGTTCCTGAGGCACGAACAGTTTGTTCCTGAATATTCATGCAAATAAGAATTTAGCCAAAGGTCTTCAGTGTAAATGTTCACTCTATCACCCTGAAATCTTTCTGATGCCCTTTTTTATTTCTGCTTTAAAATAATGCTTCATGATTTTAAGCGAATACTCAACATTTAATCAAGGTAAACAATTCATAAGCTGAACTATGTTTGTATAATAAGATTAAAGAGCTCTGAATAGCTAACATAATTATAGCTTCTTTTAATGACCAGCTTGAGAGAGGCTGCAATATTGAATAATTCACCTGAAAGGATACAAATGTATGCAGGTTTATTTCCATTGGATTTATTATACTGATTTAGGCCAATAAGATGGTGAGTTAACTCCTTAGTTATTGCATCTTTCATGAAATTTCACTTTAGTATGAAATAAATGAATAACTACAAAAACACTAAAATTCAGATACAGTAGAGAAATGAACATGTCAATCCAGAGCTTGTTAATGCAAGTTGACAGTCAGAAACGAAACACTGATGGATTGAAAAAGCCAATGTTGTGTTCTTGTATGGGAATAGACAGGTATATATTGCACAGTTTAGGTAGTGCACCTCTAAGTTTGTTTATTAGAGCCTCCCAGTGTAACTTAAAACACCTTTTTGGGCCATGTCTTAGAGCCAGGAAAAAGAATGAAATTTCTTCAAATTATGCCACTCAAGAATTTACCAGTCACAAAATAGATTTAATGCTGCTTTATTCTGCTCAAGTATTTCCAAGTATTTTAAATGCAGGAGAGAGTGAAGTTACACTCCATAGATAAGTGGAAATGATCACTTGCTTCAAATTATTTTCACTGATGAACAACTTTTGAAGAAATATATAGTCATAGTAATGTTTTGTAGGTTCAAGGAGAAGTCTAAAATGGCACATAACTAGCCTATGCTAGAGCCAGCATTGTTCATTGCATCTTTGATGGCAGACCACCCATAGATTTTTCTATCCAGCAAAATAAAACTCTGCAGAAATAGCTGAGATAATATAGAGGGAAATCTAAACATGTGTTTTAGCATACTTTTCATACCTGTTTTCACTGAACAGTATTTGTATTGCTAATGCCACATGGTACGTTACTTGGATCCATTTTTTTTTTTACGTGGGATTTTATTGAATTGACACATTTTTCTTAGAAACACAGAATGAGAGACCTTTATAGGTCATCTAGTCCAACTCCTGTGCAATGAACAGGGACACCTACAGCTCAGTCAGTTTACCCAGGAACTGGTCCAGCCTTACCATGAATGTCTCCAAGAATCTCACAGAATCACAGAATGGCCTGAGTTGGAAGGGACCTCAAAGATCATGAATGTCCAGTCTCCCCTGACATAGGCAGGGCACCAACCTCCACTTTTAATACTAGACCAGGCTGCCTAGGGCCCCATTCAACCTGGTCTTGAACACCTCCAAGACAAAACATCTACCACGTCTCTGGAGAATCTGTTCCAGTGCCTCACCATCTTTATTGTAAAAAACTTTTTCCTTATATCCAACCTAAATCTCCCTCTTTTAGTTTGAAACCACTTCCCTGTCCTTTCACAACAGAGCTGCTATGACTCTGTCCCCTTCTTTCTTGCAGCCCCCCTTTAGATACTGAAAGGCCACTTTCAGGTCTCCACTGAGCCTTCTCTTCTCCAGGATGAACAGCCTCAGCTTTCTCAGATTGTCCTCATAGGAGAGGTGTTTCATCCCTTTGATAATTTATGTGGCCCTTCTCTGGATGCACTCCAATAGGTCCATATCTTTCCTGTGCTGAGGACTCCACATCTGGATGCAGTACTCCAGATGAGGTCTCACCAGTACAGAGCAGAGGGGCAGGATCACATCTGTGATCCCTGGCCATGCTGCTTTTGATGCACAATTTTTATTTATTTATTTATTTATTTATTTATTTATTTATTTATTAGTGCTAAGATGGCACAATTCTGGTTTATGTCCAACTTGCCATCCACCAGTACTTCCAAGTCCTTCTTGTGTCAATCCTTTCATCCTCAGCTTGAATTGATAGTGGAGGTTGCCAGGACCCTCTTGCACTGCCTTGCTGATTTGTTGAACCACACGAGATTCTCTCGGGCCCACTGCTCAGCCTGTCTAGATCTCTCTGGATGGTATCCCATCCCTCAGACACTGTCTGCATCCTACAACTTGGTGTCATCTATAAACTTCCTGAGGATGCACTTGATCTTACAGTCTGTGTCACTGATGAAGGAAAAGCAGTTGCCAGTGAAGACTGAGGCAAAAAGTTGTTGAATACTTTTTATTGCTTTCATTCTCAAAAATAAAGGACAGCCAATAGAACTTACAAATACGGATGTAGATCTTGAAACCTTAGTTCTCAAAGTCCTGCTTCCATTTATCAAGTAACTATTGTTGTAGCACACTGCTTAATGTGAGCCATTGCTATGATGAGTGAAACCTATGACAAAACAATAAAATCTTGAATGCTCTAAATGCAGAATTACATGGCTAGTTGAGTGATAATATATTGCCTAACCTAATGAGAAGACATTACCTTTAAATAATGGACCACATCATAGATTTAATTATCCCAAGGCAAGGTAGTAGGTGCTTCATGCAGACAAGGTCAATTACCTTATCCAGAAGAGCCTGTTTGAAGTGTATTATGAATAATTCACAGACTTAGAAATTAGCTTTGAAAAAGTGTCCCAACTATAATGTGGTGAAAGCATTCAATTTCTTTCTTAATGTATTTAAGATAACACCCAAAGGACAATTATGGCTACTTAACCATAAGACTACTCAAGTGACAAGAAAATGACAATTGTATGGTCAAATTCATGTTCATGCATTTTGCAGAGCGGAACATTGTCACCGTAGTATATTCATATGAGGTCACAAAAAGCTGATTTCAAACATCATCCTGGTAGCTTTAAATGCCAAATGAAATTTCATCCAATATGGATACCTTTATTAATCTTTCTAAGAGAAAATCAGTTGTCGCTGTACTAGCTTTGGCTAATAAGGGTTTTTAATTCTTTGACTTTCTACTCTTAAAACAAAGGTTCACAGAGATTGACTAACTTTTTATGATTTTGTAGTGTCTGTCAAACCTGAAAGTGGAGCCAAAACATTTCATTTTCCATCTTTAATCAGAAGACCAGTCTTCTCTCTAGCTGTGAGAGCTAAATCATGCTGTTTCAAGGAAAGTATTGTTGCTGTCTAGGACTATTTAGCATTAGAGTTAAAATGTGACACTAGCTATGGTAACAAAATACATACTCACTTGACATATGGTGACCTTACGTGTGAATTAGAAATGCAATAAACCTGAAAGTCTGGGGAATAACATGCTCTCTCAGCATATTTTGATTCCACAGGCAAAACAATAACCTTAGTTTTCTCTCTTTGACTTTGCAATAAGTGATAATGGCCAGGGGAAATCCCTTGGGGGCTGCAGTATTCTAAGATGCCTGGCAAGACGACGGCTAATTCGTCAGGTACCTCAGTTTAAGTGTCTTAATGTAATCATGACATTTCATGGCCTTTGAGTTTACCTGTTTTATTTGCTTGAAAGGGAAAGTTCAGCAGAATTTTAGAGGGTGCTATAGAATTGCGTATCTAATGAGGCGTACAGCCAGCCTAATCCTGTTTCCATTCAAGTCAATGTCAAGAATCCCATTTAGTTCAGCAGGCACCGGCCCAGGATTCCTAGCATTTTCAAAAAGTAATAAGATACTAAGATAAATGATGAAGTTGGAAACAGCCAAAAAGAAACAGGAAAGAAAATGTCCATTAATGCAGCAATAGTGGAAAACAGAAAGCATGGGAGCTGTGATTTTGGTATATTCACTCATCTATCCTCTATTTTGAACCTATTCTCAAAAAAGAAAAAAATAATAATAATAAAAAAAAAAAACAACAAAAATTCCCTTCTCTCCTCCTTTACACTGCCACTGGGCTCCACCCAGTCACCTTCAGTGATTTCTGATAATACAGGAAGACTTGATAAAGACCAGTTTGAGTCTAAGAGACTTGCTAGTTAATGTACTTATCCACATGCATTAATGTGAGCAGATGTTTACATGGTAGTGTTAAGTAAACCAGCTGTTTGGGAGTCATTTATGTATTTTATTTAGAAGTAAAGCTGTATGCTTAAATGCTTAAAAACCTTTAATCACAATGTAGGGAAGAAAATAAACCCAATTTCATATAAATAAACCTCATCCTGTGTTTGGGGATTTCTACCTTTACATACATCAGCATTCTATATATCTGAATTTGCAGTGCAATAGAGCTGTATCTTACCTGAATCTCAGGGCATCTATTTTTTGTCTTGAACAGTTGCACGTGAGTGGAAGAAAACAAACAGCACAGAGCCAAATGCTGAGTTGAGGGGTGGGGAAAGAATCATACATCGCCTTTCATTACAAGAGGTTGTATATTGCTGATTATTTTTGCAGTCTGTCTAATAATAAGGTATGCATCAGGGTAACATTTGTCTTTGTATTTGTTCTACTTTTCAGATTTGAGAAGAAGTGTAATCTTTAGGACTGTGTTACAGCCATAAACATGTAACTTATATTTCTTAATTCCTTAATGTCAAACAAATCGGAAAAGCTTCTTATGTGGAGGCACACGTAGGTATAGAGAGAAGAATTTGGAGACAGAAGCTCTTGCATGTTTTTAAAAGTAGCTTGCCCTTCACAGACTCCTCCTATGTTCAGTGGGACTAGCTGTAAAATCTGAAACTTAGCTATGACTTTGGTACTACTGGTTTGTACTTGTTCTGAGTAGATTTTAATTAAGGAGAATTACTGTTGGAAGGAAAAATGATGGTGTATGTGGTGATCTTGTGGAATTCTGTTTCGGTTGTGATCCAGCTCTCAAGATTCACCTTTAATCAGCAGCAATTAAAGACTTGTGGTAGAAAGATGTGTTGTGTGTGTAAAGGTCTGATTCTTATTTCATTAAGTTTGTAGGTTGGCTGAATGGTTCTGATGCTGGTTCTTTCATCACTCGTAGAGAGGACACCTAGAGATAGCCAGTCGTGGTGAAAATGAGAGGAAATAAGCATGAAAATAATTACTGTGGAAAATCAGGACTGTAAACCTGTGGAGTGTATATTTCATGAGGAAAAAAAAGAATACACGAAAAAAGTCTTTGATTTACTTACTGCAGCGCTGTGGCAACTAGAATCCTTGAAGTTGAGGGCTCTGCTCCAGTGGTGCTAAGAAATCAATAGATGAGGCCAGGTCATCTTCAGCTGTTTTGGGATAAGATGCCTGGAACTCCCTGAGAGCAGGGAGTGTGGTGTCTGAAAACTTTCAAGCTTTGCGGCTTGATTCACAGTTATTTTTGTTTTGTAACCTCTGCCCATTCCAGTATTCACTACAGTGGTGAAGCTGCAGCCAAGTTCTTCCTTCTGCTTCAGGAGCAGAAAATTGCTTCTTGAGCTGAATATTATTCTGCGTTAGTGACAGTAGAGCTACGGAGTAGTTCATACTCTATCCGGTGTAGAAATATAAATACACACTCATGTATATATTCTTCAGTTTGCTGCAGTTGTACAGAGATATATACAGGAACCTGAGAGCAATTAAATAGCAAAAACTAAGTAGAAGATCTATTTTAATGATGTAAACTCATTTTACCAGGATGAAGGAAAAAAGAGCTGCAAATTGATTAAGCTGCTCCACAGAGAAGACAGATTGTTGTCATTCTGACCTTTAAAGCTGTTTAGGATCTAACAATAGGAGCATCTTCTGAATACAGTTATTCTATGTTGTTTTTTTTTCATTTATATTCTCTTGTTTTTCTCCTTACATGCTGGCTTGGAGCCAGTTCATTTCATGGTCTTGCATATGTTCTGCTACGTATTTTTCCAAAGTCCCTAGTTTCACTGTACTCCAGCCTACCTTAGGATGATAAATGATGCCCCTACTGCTCTGACCAACAGAAGTGTAATTGCAGACTCAGAAGGGAACGGCTGAACCAATGCTGTGCTATTAGTAGGAGTATATCCTTAAGTTGAAACTGACTGCATTTGTTTGTTGCAGTTGAATTTCCAGTTCCTCCTCTTAAGGCATTAACTACTGACGTTAATTGTAACATTGAGGAAAGCAGAATTGCTTAGCAGTTGAAAGCAGTGTCAAATCAACAGTTATTTATTTACCATTTCTCTGCAATGTAACACATCAGACTATAAAGAAGTTTAATGAGTTGCAGTAGTACTTCTGGCCTCACAGAGATACTGGGAAGCTATACAAGTGGTTTTGATAAAGTGCTTGTAGCTAAGCATTCTCCTCTGTGGTGCTGGGCATCCAGATGAATGCAGTTAGAATCATAGAAAGTACAGCTGAGTGTTTTCTTTTGCTGATTAACGTGTTTCGGGAGCACAAGGTAAGGTTCACTTGGCTCTCTGAGAGTTCAGAAGAGTATGAGAAGAGGGGCTGAACGTGGTTTTCACTCTGCTTGTTGGCCCACACTTAGTATAAGACTTGGAATTATGCCTGGAATATTCTCTAAACACTGGGTATTTGTCTCTGATCTCTTTTTTTTTTAACGTTGTTCATCTTTTAGAGTACAGCATATTTTGTGTTCTTATATTTTAAACAGTCTAGTATAAATCTAAACACGTAGCTATGTTGCTTTTTTTTTTTTTTTTTTTTTTTTTTTTTTTTTTTTTGACTCTGACCATTATATAGAGCTGTACAGAGAACAATACCAGATTTCTCCCATCAAATATATGCATTTGCCCAATTAAAGTTACAGGTAATTTCAGTTGTTTATTTTCCAAATGACTCTTTCCAAAACAGAAGCACTGTATCACTAATGACTCTGATCGCTATTATCAGTTTTGAGAAAATCCCCTCATTTATTCAAGTAGGGATTTCAGCTTCAAAGTGATTAACAATATGTTATTACCTCTTCTAATTCATGTTCTGATAGGAATATTTTTTTAATTTTAATTTCTGTTCAAAATTTTAGCATATTTACTGATGATGATTTCTGATTTCTTTAAGATTAATCTAAGTCATGAAAGTCAGTACTTATTATCTATCACATACAGGAACCAGTTTGTGGTTACGCTTCAAAGAGACACTGTGGAAATAACATTGCCTCAATGACTTTCTGATCAAATTCACTCTGTTAAAATAGATGTTATTCTCTAACTGTCTGGCATGCTGGGATTTGAAAGGCAAGGTGTGTTCTTGTGGTTTTGTGAATCGATATTGCTAATAACTATTCTCTTTACCCAAATCTAGTTTTTATCATTCCTATAGGCTTTCATCACAAGTTTGATGACAACAAAATTAACCTGTCTTTTTCAGAGAGTTGTCAAACCAAGACAGTGTATTTCAGTCACTAGTAGCTGTGGTAGTGCAGTAGCTGTGGTTAGCAGGAGAGAAAAAAAAAAAACGGGAAAAAGTATTATAACAAGGATTTTTTTTTTTTTTTTTTGTTAATGCATATCCAAGAAGTTCTGTTGAGTAAGGTAGTTCCATTTTTACTCAGATAATTTTCAAAATAAAGGGATGGAGGATAACTTAGTGTATTAGTGTATGTAATATCTCCCGAAGGACTAAGCAAAGATTGCACTCCACAGCATGTTTTCCTGTAACTTACCCAGTTTCTCATTAGATGGCCCAACTGTCCCTATTTTATCTATTTTCATCTTCTAATCTATCAAATTGCATTTTGCTGTGGGCATGATCCAACAAACTTCCATAAAAACCTGCAAGTATTGGATTAAGCCTTGTATTATTTCCGCTCAACCTTATTCCAGTTGATTTGTGACTATAAACTTTGGCAATATACCAGGTTGTAGACCTGGACTTTTTAGACCTGGATTTCTGATTAGAAAGAGCTTAGGCAGACAGACAGGTGAAAGTACATGGGGCTGGGAGCTTTGTAAATATGGAGACTTTGCCGTACAGATTCACTGTTGCAGCACATTGAGTGCATGAGGTGTAAAGTGCTGCATGTAAGGTCTCTCTGTTACTCTCCATCCATGTCCCAGCCCAAGTGCTTGAGCTCCCACTATGGCTCTCTCAGGATCAAATGAATCAAATACATAATCATTTTTCCTCTTCTACCACCTTCAAAAATAGATTATTCAGGCCTTTTTTTTCAATCTCTTAGTACCTGTGGATCTTTGTCTTTTTTTTCTGCCCAGTGACAGCCAGAGTTTCTCTAATGAATTCTTCCAGCCTGAATCTGTTTTATAACAGCTTGAAGAAGTCGCTAAAATAGATGCTCACAAAAGGTCCTATCCAGCTTCAACCAGTCTGTGCTTCTGTGAACAGGTCATCCTTAGTGAGCGCAAGTAAACACAAGTACCCTGATTTCCCTGGAACCAGATCCACTTGTAAGAGTTGCTGCATCTGGCCAGTTTTATCCCCAGAAAGTTATAGTGAAAGGATGAGCTGTGGAGTGTTTCTTCTTGGCAGGCTTGCCAAGGGCAGTTGCTTCTAATATAATTTTTACAGTGCTGTAAAAGCAGTTGCCTTAACATTCCCATGAATAACAGGTGCACGCTAAGTTTTCTCCTGGTGAAATGATTGCCATACAGTTTGTTGCACCATTCACAGTCTTTGATGCTTCTGCTGTTGACCCCTATCCACTCTGATGTATTTCTAGTCTCTGAAATTGCTTCCTCTATGAAAACTTCAATAGCATTTCCCCATTGCAGGAAACGGCCTTCCAGTGGAAATGAGCAAGTTGGTAGTGGTGAAAGGATGAGGCTGAGGAACAGAATGAGCAATTAAATGGCAACATATGCAAGCATCATCTTATTTCCGTTGTTTTTGCTGGTGATACCTTTAAACTCCAGACTTCTGAGTTGGACCAGCTTCTCTGGTCCAGGCAGGGCCATGCTGGAAACATTGTGGCTTATTACTCATAGCCATTATTCACTTGCAATTGAATCCAAACTTCTGATACAGATCTGGACCCAGCACAGAGGAAGGATGTGCAGTGATGCTGTGGGCCTATCTGTTAAGGCAGCACAGAGTCTGTTTATCTGAATTTACTTGGTAGTATTAATCTAAACAGAGAAAATGAGAATGGGAAAGAAAACTTGAATGAGGGAGAGAGAAAGATTTGAAAGCATGACTGACAGATTTAAAGTGAAACTGGGCTGAAACATGGGAGATGAAAGGAATGAGGTAGAATGTTTTGTTTCAACAGGATAGGATATCCAGCCCATCATCAGCAAAAGCAAACCTCCTGAAGGTTCACAGCTGAATTTTTCTGTTTTCCAAACGTCCTAAAAGCTACAATCTTCTCTGCATTTTTGGTTTTAGATTGTTTTTGTTGTTGGGTTTTCTTCCTCACCTGTCTTAAGCTGTTCACATAATCTCTCTTTCTGGCTCAAGTCCCACTTGGCATCTTTCAAGAAAGTTGTCACTTGGCCAGAAATTTATTGAGAAAACAATCCAGCCTGAGCTGGCAGGCTGCTCATAATATTTTCAGTCATCTTTGACCTTCTGCAAAAATGACATGTACTAGGCATAAAATTTTACTCTGGTTGTAGATTCAATCTTCCTCATCATATAAGATTCTTGGAGTCTCAAATCCCTATCTGTTCTCAAATCTGTGTCTCCAGGGGTTGATGCTAATTTTGCTTTACTGAAGTCCTGTAAATGTGGTATGGAATAACTCTGTCATTGCATCTCAACAGTCCTGAACATTAGCCTCCTTCTAAATTTAGGAAAAACAAACGTCCATGTTTATTTACATTCTTTTTGTCCATTCTCATCTGTGAAAATATCTTAACAGTTTCAGGAAGAGCACTGTGATAACAGCTGCTCCAAAGAGAGAAGATGACAAATGCTACTATCTGTTTTGTTTGTTTTCTTTAAGGGATTACTTCAGCCTGAGTCTGTATAATAGCAGTGTACCTTTGCAACAAAGCTGAATAATGAGAAAGAAAAAGTCAGCAAAGTACTGCCTTTTTTCTTTTCATTCTAATCACAATTTTAAAAATAAATAAATAAATTAGGGACAGATTTTTTGACTTAGTAACATTTTCCTGGGGAGTAGGTCCACTGACATTAGCAGAACTGCTTCAGTTTACAATAGCTGCTCTGAATAAGGATTACAAGATGTGGCCAAAAATTGAAGTCATATTCAGTGGAAATCTTAGTAACATTGTCTGGCAGCACTGCTATTTGGTACAGAACGGCATTTGTACTGCTGCTGTGTTTTGACCTCCTATGGTTTCCAACACAATTGCATTTGTTGTCTCTGAAAATCAAGACAATGGTATTTGAGTGTCTGTTTAAAGAAGAATAAAGGAAATAAAACCTAGTTGTATATTTGGCATGGGGAACTTGTGGGTAAAATGGACTGAGTATTAATTGGCCTTTTAGACCTACTGAAAAGAGAGGGAGAAAGCGTAAAACAAACATGTGTCATATAACAGCGTCATAGTATAATACAAAACTATTTGGACAATTTGGTGGCTCACTGAACAATGTTCAAAGGAATCATGTCATTGGGGGATTTTGTTTTACATGTTTCATATTAAATACATTGTTGTTTTCCAAGACCTTGAGTTAAAAATAGGGATGTTGTTGCAATATGCAGAAAACTCATTGTCACCTCAGAAAAAGATGCTGCTTTCTACCTGCTGCAGCAGAGCCACAAGAATCTCACAAGGGTCTGTAAAACCAAAGAGCAGTTTTTTCACCATAAATTCCCAGAACCTGCTTCAAGAAGAGACAGAATGTACTAGTAAATGCAGCACAACCCAAGTTCCTATCACTGTGTATTAGAAGCATATTCTCCCAAAGTTGTGAACTGTTGTTCAAACCAATGCAGACTGAGTCATTAGTACTATAGACTTCTTTGTTGAACAGACAGCTGATACAAATTTTTATTTTGCATTATCCATTCAATGTAGAATAATTCTCCAGTTTATCCAAAATTTTGACCCAAATTATTGTAAACATTTCTTCTTCTACCTATTTTTTTTTTTTTTTTTCTTGCTGAAAAGGCCAAAGGGGCTGACTTAGATGGTAGTTTGGCTAGGGATATGTTGCAGTGGAAACAAATCAGAAGCATGGTAAGATCTTAGAAAATACATCTTTGGAATTTTTCCTTGTTCTCACTCTCTTACTACTTTCTCCTCTTCTTTCAAGAGGTTTTTAAGAATGGATCAGCTGGTTGCGTAATTTGGCCTCTGAGTTGGTTTTTGGATTCAGTTATTCAGGTTGGCATTGCAGTGTGTATGTGTATATGTCTACTAACTAATTGTTTCATGTGACATATAACACACTGGGTGAGGATTTGATGCTGTCGAAGTGGTTGATGCAAACAGATATTTTATATTCTTGACTGCTAGCAGCCAGTTGCCTTCAATTGCTTTATTCTATTCTACAATCAATATTTTCCCAGTTTTCATTGTTGATGTGTTTTCCACTTAAGAGAAAACAGCATAGATGTAACTTAGTCTGTTTTTTTATTGATAGGATACATAAACAACAAATTTAATTCAGTTCTCTGCTTAACTCGGTTTGACTTCAGAGAGAAAACTGAACATAAGACTGCCAAAAGAATGTTGTTTCAGTACAATATGGTTGGTTTCAGTAGTTCAAATACATACAAATAAATTGGCTTGCTGTGGTAGTGGAAAAAACCTTAATCTACTTGCTTTCATATCTTGGATAACCCTAGAAGCTTTTTCTGTGTTAGGATATGCAATTATTGGAGACGGATTTTCAGTATGTACAGCACAGGATTTTAACATGGAATATACTTTATCTTGTTATATTTCTATCATTAGATTTTTGTTTGTAGCAATAACAAGAGCCACCTGGCAAATGATGCCAACAAATCTTGAAAAACGTTCAAAATATAATACTCTTAAAAATACACGGCTTATTTTAACTCATGCTTTATAAACATAAAAGTCAATGGCAAGACTTTCTGCCTATATATAAGTAAATTGTCTCCGTAGAAGTTGCTAGGGATCAATATACACTGTAATTTAGTGCAAAATACTGTTGCAATATGCTGCTTTCCCCATCCTCCAGCTTCTGAGTGTCTATACAAAAATTTTTTTGAAATAACTTCTGGTGTTCAAATATGAACAAGCCTAAAACCTTTAAAATAACTCATTTTTAGCAATACCAATGCATTCTAATAGAGAAAGAAATAAATAAGGGAGAATTGTCAGTACAACAGAGATTTAAAAGAATGGACATTTTCTAGTAAGTTTTTTTAGAGGGACACCTAAACCCAGTGTGTGCTCAGCCACTCTCGTGACTAGAAGAGCAATACACAATGCAAATGAATTTAATCTCAAGACCCATCTCCTTCTAAGTATCATTTGAGACAACCTACGTGTGTCTCACTGCTATTGTCCTCATAGTCCTCAGCCTCTCTGCTCATGGTCTGTACTGTCTATTCCAATTTTGCTTCTGGTGAAATACGTTTTGTAGAACTAACAGAGAACTGTGTAGTTAAACGCATTGATAGAGCAGATACTGACAATTTGCTGAAGAACTGGCATCTGAAAGGAGCTTACTTTGTGTCTCTCAGGATGGGGGGAAATTGAGTTTTTGTCTGTGTGCTTTAGTATGCCAGGGTATGTGTATATATAACAAGTTTTCAATCTTACTTGGGCATCTGGATGCTTAGTATGCTTAGTAGCTGTTGAATAAATCAGTAGACACAAAGAGCAAGATTGTAGAGATAGAAAAAAAAAAAAACCATCAAGATGGTCAACTGAAGATAAAACCTCTTACTCTTTCCTATCAAAAAACCTATGCCAACTTTTCAGTGAGCAGACTGAGCAATATGGGGAGGAATAACTTGTAAGAAACTATTTTCTAGTACTTTCATAGATTAATTTGGTCAGTTGAGGCTTGTTTGCTTTGCCTGGCCTGGGATTGTTCCATGCATTTTCTCCTTTGGTACCACAGTATGAAGTTCAAAGACAGCCTTAAAATAATTATTGTAACTGATTTTTCTTCAGCTCTATATAGACAAAAATGCATAGGAAATTGTACTTTCATTTATTCCATAGTGGTTTTACTTCATTGTTTGGGTTTTGTTTTGTGTTTTTTGTTTGTTTTTACTAAATAGTATGTTATTTGCAATTTAAGCAAATAATGAAAAACTATTAACGTTTGATTTTAAGTGGACTTTTTGTCTTAGATATTTTAGGTGGAATTATACAGACTTATGCAACAATTATTAGTTTCTTGGACAATTTAAATGACCTTTGGTTAATGTTCCTGGCCTAAGTCAGAGGTTTCATCATTACAGATATAAAACTGACTTATTTAGAGGTGGAGAAGAATTGGTAATGCTTTGCACAATAAATAAATAAATAAATAAATCATACCAGGATGACAGAATGGAAGGTGTTGTAACAAATATACAGACTTAGAAGAAAGAAACTTAGTGAACAACTATTGACCAAGCACAGTGTCAACACAAGGCACCCTCCAGTATAGAATGATGTAAAATTTCTAGGAAGAATTTACGGATAGATTGATTGGTGTTGTTAGTGAAATATTACATTGCTTCAGCATTACAAGTATATAGCATACAGTATGTCTCAGTAATCCCTAAACGCTTCACATATTGCTTTGAGTCCCACAGATTTAAGAGCTTTGCTTGAATAGCTCAGTAATTTCTCATATGTTATAATATAAACAGATGGAAAAGAGTTTTGAAGAAACTGGGCATAATTTTCCCTAATAGTACAATTGATCTCAAAGGGACCAGTTAGGGAGAAAGAATTTTCTCATCTTCTCTAAAGGGCGACAGAATTGTGCCTAATAAATAGAATTTTTGAGAAGATTTTGGTTTGGTCTGTTCCCTTGAGAAACAAAGACTGTTCCTGATAGTGCTGAATTCCATGTTTTTTTTAGCATGATATTTAATTTAATTTTAAATGACTTAGACGGTGGTTCTTCTACAACTTCTTTGCTCTATATCATAAATCTGTATATGTTTGCTTGATATTGCTTGATAAAACATAACAGAAATTGAACCATGTTAGAAAACTGTTAATTCTTAATTACTGTGATTGATTGTTTATTTTACTGTTGTGCAAAGGTATATAATGATTTCTGCCAAAAGAATCTAAGAAACAGGTTGAATTTGATTAATGAATACTATTATTTGCGTATAGTCTGAAAGATTTATCTTTATCTAAGTATTTTTTTCCAAAATGGCCACTTTTGAAATTAAATTAAACACATCTATATAAAGGCCTATTTCAACTGCTAGACGAATAATTCTTTCATTCAGTACAGCTTACTATTCCAAGCTTTATCAAGTAATTTCCCAATAATATAGTAAACTCCTGTTTCACTGGCCACAACGATCAACTTATTCAACAACAGCTGAAGAGAAAAGAATAAAAACATTCTTTGTGTTGACAGTAATATGAAACAGAAAATGATTGTGCATGTTTGTATGATGAATCCTTAGATGTTCTAGAATTATGATTTTGTAATGAGTATCACTGCATATCACTGGCCAGAATCTTCTTGTTTTAATTGTTTGTATCATGAGAATAGAGTTACTTCCTATTTTTATTTTCCTTTTTTCATGAGTTTACAGTTTAGTAGTCTAAGCTTGGAAGGAAAACAAATATGAATTAATTTTATCATGTGATTCTAAAACTCATTTTAATTAGTCTCTTACAATCTACTGTTAACTTTGATTGCATTTTCATATTTTACACTTTCTTGCTTTGTATAATGAGGAATGCTGCCTACTAATAATGTTAGTAGAGCAGAAGAACATACTGATACATTTTTCTACATTAGATTTGCATTTTATTTTTGGAAGCACTTCTGATCAGAAAGTCTTGATATTTCAGTTTTGCTAAATTTTACCATCTACCTGTACATGTAATTCATTACATTTCTTGATTTAAGGATTAAGAAGTCAATGGAAAAGTTATCTGAGCTGGAAGACAAAGTCAATTTTAGAAAAATGTTAATCTGAGGATTTAACTGTATCTGAATCTGCTTGATATATCTACTAATATATGTTTGATGTATAAGAAATTATGAAATTAAAACAAAAACTATTTTGGTTTATATAAATACATAGATCTTAGAGCTCCTGTAGATAGAAAATAGTTTCATAGAGATAATTCATAAGTAGGGAAATCTTTTTCCACTCTTATCTAGTACTTGAGTCCTTAATCCAGAAAGTTTGAGTGTTTCACATAGTTTAGCATTAGCAAATTTCACCCTTGGAAAGCATATTAAAATCCCAAGTCCTGCTCCACTGGAAACTGATAAAATTTTTGTTCTAGTTTCAAGAGGATCTGAATTAAGCTCATAGCAATAGGTGAGATTTTGTGTTATTTCAAAAGATTTTTGCACCTTGTATATGATTGTAACGTAAAAATCCCATTCTAAGAGTTGGAATTTACTTCACGACCGGCCAGTTTTGCAAGAAGTTTTTGGTCAATACTGGGTGGTTCAAGACAGCTGTATAGTGTGATTTCATGTTAGAATTGCTTTCAGACTCCTTCAGTGATGAGGTCTCTGCTCTAGCATCATGCAAACTCTCTGGATAGAGCTGATGCAGACAGTGATAGGATTGCATGTCAAAAATCCTTACAGCTGAAATGCACCAAAATTCTCAGGGTCAATCGGCACGTAAGCCTTGTGAGGAAAACATCTGTTCCTCAAACCAAACGGTATTTCCATAAAGCTACTCTTTTCCCAACATGTATTCATTAAAATAGAATTTGGGCAAAATTTATGGTTTGTTATTTCTAAAGTTTGCATCTTTTCTTTCAATATTATTTAACACGTCCATTTCCATTTTCTTTCTCATTCTCAAGAGTCAAATTTGCTTATCAAATTCTTTCTTTCTCTTTTTCTCTTTTTTTCCTCCTTCTGTACCTTTCATTCAGATGGAATACCATTTGCTTGGTGGGTTGGACGTGCCAATGAAAAGCATCTTTACTGGGGAGGATCACTTCCGGGCATTCAGCAGTGTGCATGTGGACTGGAAGAAAGTTGTCTGGATATGAGATATTTTTGCAACTGTGACGCAGATAGAGAAGAATGGTAATAATTTTCACATGTGTGTGGTATGTCTGTGTGACAACTGGGGGTAGGAAGCAGGGCAAGAAGAATTAAATCTTCTGCTTTTCTATGTCTGGGGAAATCTGAATGGTTTGAATGTAAACAAATGAGAAGGAAAGTCAAACTAGAATTTGGATTCTGATTTCAGCTTCATTTTCTTCTTTGAACCAATGACATGATGTCTGGTTAAAGAAGGTTTCTGGGATGGGATGTCCTCAAAAACATTTGTTGCTAAATGTCAATTCCAGGGTTTTTATTTCTTTGAAAGTTTCCAGTGATTCAATCACAGCGCTGCATGAATAAAAGCTATAGGAGGTTGGCGCGTGATTATATATGACAGCAGAAGTTTCAGACACAGATTGCAAAATTCAGGTACAGACAGTCAAAGAACAAGAAATCTATACTATCAAAAGAGCTTATATTTTTCTTATAAAACAGCATATCTGTATATTCTTTAATTTTCTTTTACTTTGAGCTCCCAGCTTTTTAAAGTCAATGGAAAGACTTCCTTTGGTTTTCTGTAGGTTATGCTTCAGTCTCCATAAGAAGTTTAGACTTATGATACCAACACTCAAAGCCTTTCTTGGGTTTAGAGCTTTCTTGTGCCCAGATGTTTCAAACCAACAAACAAACAAACAAAAGTCAGAAATGACTTGTCATTTTAAGTCTTAGGCTTTTTTTGGTTACTCACTGTGTGGCATTTGCAATAGAGCCTCATTTCCAGACAAAGTGCTTATTCATCTGGACATCTTATATCCCCTGAGTCACTTTTCAGTGTCAAAAATCGTAGTCGTAGGGATTTCTGTAGAAGCTCTTTATGAATATGTTGGTTTATGAATATGATTTGTATCAGTTTGTTTAGGTAGGCTTCAATTGTGCATGTTGATCTATCTTTCCTTTAATGTTTGGTTACCAAAAACACTTCTGTGAGGTTTGTATATGAGCATCAAAAGCAGCTGATTTTACTGGTTCCTGGCTATGTCATCCACGTTTTTCTTTATTTGGTGAGCTGCTGTTCTAGACTGTACTGTTGTGGCAATCTGAGATTGCAGGACAGTAGCCAATGCTAGGTGAAGGCTAGATGCAGTTTTATTGCATTTCTCCTAAGAAATGAAGCCTAAGCAAGTTATGCTGGATGTGTTTATCTCTATCCCCCCACAGTGATTTTGAACAGGCAAACACTTTTCAAACATATTTAACAGAGGAGCAGAATTACATAGTCTATGAAAATGTTTGCCAGGTTAAGGGGAAAAAGACAATTAAAATCCACAAGAAAGAAGTTAAGGAACGATAAGCCTATACTTAGATACTCATGTTAGATTTTGGAAAATCCTCATGAGACAATGTCACGGAGTTAACGAGATCAATCTACACCCATGACAGGGGGGCGGTAGGCCCCTGCCCTCCCCTTCCCAGCCCACAAAATGGGAAGGAAGGGAGGAAAACAAAAAAAACAGCGGCAACAATCTATGGAGGAAAACTTATTTTACTAATTATGATATCGGAATGCAAGATAACACAATATAATACAATCTGATTGAAATTGAGACTGATAAATCAAATAAAACAGGAGAGAGAGAGAGAGAGAGAGAGAGTTCCCGATACCGATTCAAACCTGAAAAGCTTGGAACGGCCAGGAAAGCACCCTCCAGCACCCACTGCCAGGCAGTAAGAGACCGCCCCACCCGGAAGGGCCAGATCCCATGACTTCTGTAACGTATAGGGATAGGTGCCTGGAATTGGAGCATTAACACTTTAACTCCCAGTATACTACATGATGTATTGATGCGGAATACTGAGAACCAAACCAAAACAAAAAAAAATATAAAACCATGACAGACAAGGATGTTACATGTCATGGTTCATTATCTTGATTGCTCACAGAGTTTCCTGTCTTTCCTAATTTCTTGATGATATCAGGACACACGTAAATATTTCCTTAGCTAAACTACCGTTTGTTTTGGGGTGCAGATGTGTTTTCTTGGGTTTCCTTTTTTTTTTCCTTTCTTAAATCCGTTAGAAGTCTGGTCATCTGTTGGGTGGTATTTTAAGTTGCAGGTTGCTTGTTTAAAACCTAGAAATCCCAAGATCTTTACAAAAAGTTTCTAAACATAAGAAATTTCATGCCTTTTCAAGATTACTTTTCTGTTGCTCTGCTTGAACACTGACCCCCTGATATATAATGAGCATTTGAATCTGAAACCTGCTGAGATCTGAACTGTGACTTTAACCTGCTATACATTATCTTGGAAGGAACAAGTAGTAGCTGTATTTATTTGCCTTAGCATGAAATAAAATGAGTGCTACAGAGTGGAAAACCAGAAAATAATTTTAGCTCTTTTTAGATAAATCAGGCTGCTCAGGGTTGCTCAGAGGTAGAAATTCACCAGAATGTCTTAAGCATCCTTCCGAAGCTGAGAAGGCTGAAGACTTTGTTTCTTCAGACTATCTTGGTGCAGAAAAACCTACAAATTTCTCAGAGCAGCAAAAGAAACAGAAAACAAGAAAACAAATCTGAAAGAAGTCCTGAGCCAGGTGTTTGACAGAACACAATATGCACTTCTAGACATGCTGACTTTTAAATGACACCTGAGCCCAGCTGCTAACTCCGATCTCCTGCTCTATGTTAGTCTCCCTGGAGTTATGCCAGCCAGATGAACGGGAACGTAATTAGTTGCATTATATATGGGGAAGACTTTTGCATTTTTTCCCTTTTTAATTTAAATCATTTTAGTGAAAAGTACATTTTTCCACCTGAGATCCTCACGTCTTTTCATACTGTTTCCAAACTCCAGTATGATGACAGCTAATTCTGTCACTGCAGAACACTAGAGCAGTGTCATAGTATTTTACTAGAGAATGAGAGACTACCTCTGCTGGGGGAACAGAGGCACAAACTGGCGCCCTGACCCCAAGTAAGGGATCTGGGAAGATGCTAAATGTGACCATTCTGTTTATGCGTACATTCAAAAAAGAGAGTCCTGACTATTGAAAGCTCTTGCTAGTGGATGGGAAAATTCACTGAGATCCAGTGGCTGCAAGATGAAGTAAAAACTAGTCCAAAAAATATTTTCTTTTGCTCTATCCCCTTCCCAGCACTGAGAATAGTGAGTTGTTGAAACAAGTTCTGTATAGGTGAGATGGATTTGCCATTGCTTCAAGTGTTTCTCTTGAAAGTGACTAGCTTCCTAAAAGCTATGGACTATTTCAAAAAGAAGGTGTGTTCTTGGTGCAGGCATTACTTGGGGAAAGGTGTTAAACTGATCTAAAAAATAAAACATTTATGAAAAGCATGGAGGGTTGCACTATCTTCAGTCCATTTCAGAGATCTTTTAGATCCTTAACTTTTCCCACGTTGTCTTTCATCTCAAGCAAAATTCTCTTGCTTTGGCAATAAAAGTCCTGCTGCTCACTAAGCCTTTCATTTAAATGGGAGGAATCTCTTTTATGCCATGTTGGCGCATTACTGTTCTGAAGTCCTCTTTGGATTCTGGACACTGAGACTATTTTTGCTTCAAATGCAACCATTTGACTGAAGGCAATCATCAAACCAGACCTATTTCTTGCCGACTGCATTCACTGGCAAACCTAGTGAATTGGGGGAACTTTATGGGCTTTTTTCTTTGTACAGAAAGAATTGTATCTCTGGAAGTCTTTTGTACAGGAAGTTCAGATATCTCAGAAGAGTGTGGTGAGTGGGCACTTGTTGATTTTGACCAACAATGGATTGGCCATCTTTTACTTAATTTTCTCGTCTTAATTTTCAAATTACAGAAGTTCCCTATGTAGAAATATATATAGTATACTAGTATAGAAATATTCTCCTCTTACACCTTCTAGAGCAGACATCTTCACTGGGAAACTAAGCCTCGAGTCTTCAATTTCCAAAAGAACACATATTCATCATGCTTTGTACTTGTATAGAGCCGTGCCAGAACTGGGATGCTAAAACTGGAAGGGCTGGGGAGAGCAGGACAAAGAAACTCAGCTGCTGATGAGCTTGGTTTTGAGAGGTTTTGTTTGCTTTTCCACTATCCCATGCTGACTCCCCTGCCTCAGAAGCAAGGTAGGCAGCTCCACAGAACACTGCATACAGGCTCATAAATAAACCCTGACAGACATGACCCAGCCTGTATAAAGCTGTCTTGGGTAGCTGCCTTCATGGCTGCATTTGTCAACAAAGTAGAAAAGCTGCCTGCGGAGAGATGACTGTAGCAGGCCCCTTGAGGTGATAGGAATCAGTTCATCATTATCATTACCAAACTCTCTATTCCTGTTTTTCTAATTCCAGGAGCAACTGCGTTTTGTCCTCACCAGTTACGAATGTTCATGTCTGCTGCTGTTCTTTATTTAATGGCCTTTTATGTTATTTTATTCAAAAAAGCATTTTGGATGCATCAGATAAGCAAGATAGTAACTAAAATTTATTCCTTTGCATTACTAATGATCTGTCCCACGCAACATTCAAACCTTGCTCTGAGGGAAACCTGTTTTTTTCGCCCATTCGTAATCCTGTTCATTGACATCTGCTGCTGATAGTATTCTTTTTCCCAAATGCACTCTATTCATGAAAATCTGTCCTGAATATCTGAGCTACTGATGCTCAGACCCCACCAGAGTTTTCATTACTGTACAAAAAGATAACATACCAACAGGGGGTCGTATAAGAAGAAATTACATTTAGTGGCACCGCTGCTTTGCCATCTGTTTGGAAAAAAAAAAAAGGGAAACAGCTATTTTGAGGTTACCAATTTATGATAGTTTATGCTGTCAGGATACCACAGAATGGGAACTTTTGAAGTATCCTTTTATTAGCATGCAGGAAAAAGAAAAATACTATCAAAACAGTTATTCATCGTTTACAAGTAGGACTACCTGTTCTATGATTGAATGTATCCAGATGCTGCACTCATTTTTGATATTGCTGCATTTGCAGTGAATATACTTTTTATATGAAGAAAATTTGATTAACCCTTCTCAGAGCTTACTGATGTAGTCCTTTGCATTTTTAAGTGTATGTGAAGTGTTAAAATGCACATATGTAAAATCTAGCTTGGAGAACAAAAACAAAAATAATGAACCTAATGAGATTTTGTTTTTATTTAAAATAATTTGTGTGCATATTGTCCTTCAGATGCTTTCTAATCCAATGACAAAACCTTTTCCTTGAAGCCTGAAGTAGTTTAAAGGGAATCCCCACACCCTCTTCAGTCAAAAATCAAATTTTTTTGTCCAAACCCTGGAATTTTTGTTGTGCCTACAGGAAATTATTGTACGGGTACACGAAACTCTCTTGCTCCTCTCTCAGATGTAATAGGCTATGTTTGAGAGGCTGCCATGATGCACCACTTAAAGAGGAAAGGAATCATGATACTTCATAAGAAATTGAGTTTGAAATAAGTTTACCTTAAAGAAGACTGAGAATGAAGACACTCCAGCTGCAGCTCCCATAAGGCACTTCATAGTATCTTCAAATTTCTTTTTTGACTTCTTTAGCTGAAACGTGCTAGGTGCTGAATTTTGCCCGAAACTTCATTACTCACCATGAAATAATGATAATAATAATAATAGATATTTTGTTTCCATTATTAAAGCATTCTCTAAAGGTTATAATGTTTCTGATAGGCTTTATTTCAGTGTCTACTTATATGAGAATATGTATTCTTCCATAAGACTTATTTTCCATGTGTGAGAGAGTAAAATACATAAAATGTGCTTTTCGAGCTTCCAGAGGAACTTGATTGAGTTTCCAAGACATTACCACAAAAGTGATGATTTTTATTAGTTATAGAATATTTTTCTTTCTCACAGTTGAGCTGTGCTGCTGGAGTTCTCAGTAACATTGGCATATAACTAGCAAAAATTCTGAGTCATAAAGTTTGGTATAAAAGAACTTCATGCAATATAATGGAATATCTAATAAGCAATACAGTTCTCAGAGATGTGGAATAGATATCTTTAAAATGTCACTTTTTTTTTTTTTTTTTTTTTGAATCTTCAGCAGTAGCTGCAGGAAGACAGCGATTTTTACTGCAATACAGATCACTGCTAGTCAAAAGTTTACATTACTTTTTGAATTGAAATAAATTGCAGGAATATCCCATGAATGTTTTAAATATCTTCTTATTTTTTAATGCAAATGCCAGCTTAGTTATACCTACGTATACTGCGTATTTTATGTGCTCTTTCTGTGTGTCTTTCTGCCTTTCTTTCATTCATTCTGCCTACTCTTCTTCCTTCCATGCACTCAAAAACGTAATTTAATTACCATCCTAAGAAATACAGATCAGCTTTTGTTACAACTGTTTCACAGTCTGCTGAGAGCATTTGCATTAGCTTTCAAAGGTTGACGCAGTAAGCTATATGGGAATGTTTATGATAGACCTTAGTGGAGAGATTTAGAGACTGTGTATTTTTGATTCATACATGGTACCTTTCTGTGTTAACCTTTATTGAATGCATTGCTCTGCCTTCGATAGAGTGGGAGTTTCAGCTTTCTGCACTTCGTAATTAACTGGATGTCAGACACCACCTGAAGCAAGAAAAAATGTTAAGTTCAGAGAAAGTACCTTTCCTTTTCTCCTTGGAATTACAAGACAATTAACCACGCTGCATGCAGTTAAAAACAATGAAAAACAAATGAAATATTTATAGCTTTTATCAAAGAGATGAAAATGCCCCTTCTATTTCTTGTAACATTAATCAGAATAGGGTACTTAGCAAAGTAAACACCTGAGGTTGTGTGTCACAGCACAGCTGTGTTGTTCATTTTTATTGTTTCTTTGCTGAAATGCCATCTCTTCCCACAGCTGGAACCATGAGGGATATGTTTGTGGATGGTGGCATTCTGAGCCACATAAAGCTAGTCTGGGAACCTGCCTGTGGTGTCAGACTCCTCAGCAATGGTTTCATTGAAGAAGGGAAAGCTATTTCCTTACGCTTTCTTTCTTAATTGTGTAAAAGAGCAGTGGCTGTAAGTTTGGAATTACTGTTATCTTGTATCTGGTCACTGTTGTCGTGCCCATGTGCACCGTGTAGTCTTAGACTTGTGAGCTTGTGGGTGAGAGCAGATCCTGCATACAGGTTGTTTAGATCTGCAGAGCTGGGGTTCCTTTTTCTCCAAAACTACGGAGATCTGGTTCAATGGTCTGACAGGTCTATGTGCCCAGATTCACAGCAGACTTCATGCCTGAGCAAAAGAGCTGAGAGAAGAAAAGCTCATCACTGTGGAGATGAGATATAATCGCACTTGTCTTTCTATGATCAATGGATAGAAAAATATCTCCAGAGGGTATTTCGGCTCTGGTAAGGTCAGGTTTGGATGCCTGAGGGACTTGGTGAAGTTCTTAAAGAAGGGTGGGATGAATGCTCATATGTACACAGAGCCAAAACTACTGAATCATTTTAGGGACCAGAGGGCTGCCATGAAATGTCATGCTTCATTCTGAGGACATTGGTTTCCCCAGGACTCTCAGACTAAACAGAAAATAATCTTCCCATCCTCTTCCTTTTTAACAGCCATGTGTAGGTTACGGCTAGCAATAAACACTGGTGATACAAACAAAAGGCTGTTGTTGGACATTACAGTAAATCAGCCTTTATCGTTTCAGTTGCTGAACAAAAGTTTCACAGGTGTGTACTCACTCTGCCAATTCAACCACCTTCATAGTGCGCTGAGTCAATTGTGCGCTAGCTGTCCTGAAGCTGGATCGGACATAGTCTGGCTGCCCATGCTAACAGCATGCTGCAGCTGGTATCCCATGTCCCCCTGCTGCTAGGACAAACCATAAAGCTAGCAAAATTGCCATTATCTGTCTCTGGCTAACTTAACAGAAATGCATATTGAGCTTATATCACATCACAACAAATTCATCCTGCTGAGGAAACCCACTAGGGATCTGTTTTACATTAATGTCCATCATACAGAAGGACAGCACTCTGCCTCTGCTTTACCATCATTCTGCACAGCTAAAACACAGCTAGAGTTTATACCAGAGAGATCACATGTCAAAATGCAGCATCTTCACAGGGTCAGCACTGTGTATGAGCAAAGAGCGCAACCGTGCACATACGTATCTTAAGCAATGGGTGCTGGTCACAAGTCTTCTAGGCAAATCTGCAAATACATTTTAAGCAAGCATCTTTCAAATATTGTCTTCTGTGGGGAATGCTGGGCATCTATCTGTGCTTAATGTCTCTTTTTGTTTGTTTATTATAATCCAGGACAAATGATACCGGCCTCCTTGCTTTCAAAGACCATTTGCCTGTAACTCAGATAGTGATCACTGACACAAACAGATCAAATTCTGAGGCTGCTTGGAAAATCGGTCCTTTGCGTTGCTATGGAGACAGTGAGTACTAGCTGTTCTCAATTTCCATAGGTACAGAATGTTCCCATTTTTATGTTTTATTTTGTTTTTTTAAACGTATTTATCTGATGAAAGACATCTTTCTACATGCAGCTCACAGCTGCTGTCCTGTGCCAATTAACTATAGAGAAAGGGGATTGTGTTTACAGGGCAGTTCTGGAACGCCGCTTCCTTCAACACAGAGGCTTCCTACCTGCACTTCCCCACCTTCCATGCTGAGGTCAGTGCAGACATCTCCTTCTTCTTCAAAACTACGTCTCTCTCTGGGGTATTCTTGGAAAACCTTGGGATGAAAGACTTCATACGAGTTGAAATAAGATGTAAGTTTCATGATGGAGAAATTACAATTTGTTTCCCATTTTGGCAGGAGTAGAGAACTGAGAAGGACGTTTTTTCTTCTGTCTTGGGGCAGTTGGAAGAGGTTGGAGGGGATGAAACTTAAAGACTCATTGGTCTAGACTTACCTCCTCCTGTCAGAGTTTCCCTGTATAACCTTGGTCAGTTCATATCACTTTGTGATTCACTTCATCTTTCCTAAACAGAGAAGTGAATACATTTATATGATTTTTCCCCATTTTAGCTCATTAGAGGAAAAACTACTTGGTAGATACACCGTAGACTGTACTTTTATTTGAGAGATGAAAAATTTAATGCATATATTTAATATATATATTTAATGCATTTATTTCTTTGTCAACGATATATGCAGTACAATGCAACCTCAATGTTTCAGAGGATTTGATGTGTAAGGTACAGTACTATGAGAGTGTATGAAGAACATGGTGCTAGCATGGAGTAAATCATTCGCAGCAGTCATTCGTAATGGGTCTTCAATTCTTCAAAATCTATTAAGTGACTGCAGTACAACTGCAGCTTAATGTGTAAAAGAGATGAGTAAGGAACGTATTTAGTAAGTAGATTTACCTCATTCCAGTTCTGATTACTTCAAGTTTTTATTAGTGGCAAAAGGGAACTGTGATTTTGACCTGAAATGTTACTTCTGTATTCCGAATTCTGTCAAACTTAGGAAAAACAAAATGAGTGCTATGCATTTTATAATATGCTTACAATAACCCCAACATAAAATTTAATATAACAGGGCCCTAAGGCCCTTTGATTCATCAAACCAATGATAAATGTCATGGTAATGACATTTGATTTAATGCTAACTGCGCATCTAAGTCCTATTTGGATGTACTTTGGTGTACTGCATTTTATTTGCATGGATACGGAAGGAAAAATGGCATTTTGGTATCAAATATGACAAATACTATGAGTTACTAAAAGGATTGTTTAGTGAAAGCTTTAGTGTATGTGTTAAGCCCATGCTTCCCAAAAAATGAGTGAGTTAAAAGTTTGGGGAAATACTTTTCTCTTAAACATACACTTCTCATTAGTAGTTTTATGCTGTGTTTCTTGCTGCCAGATGGAATTTGCAGCCTAAAGGCCTCGTATCAAGGAAGCTCTACAGACCAGCTGCTTTGAAAGGAAATGGCCTTTTAGCAGATGCAGGAGCTCAGAATAGATCTTTGTCTATCCCTATGGAGTGTTTCTTAACTTAAGTGTCTAAGAAGTGGCTTCCAAAACCAGACCTATCCAATCTGTGGAGCTTGAAATAACAGGTTTTTATGAATTTTCAATCCTCAGTCTTCTGATTGTTGTACGGTCTGTGGACCTGGTTCTTATTCTTTCTGATATATTCAGCATTATAGGAAGAGGGAAAAATAATAGAGCAAGAATGTTAAAGAGTTCTGGCGCCCATTCAGGTGGCTTGCAGCAGAGTGAGATAACACTCCTTCTTATGACTGTTATTTTTCGTGTTACCACTCTGTTTCTAGGATCCTTGCTATCTCTGGACACCAATTAGTGATTTTTTAATCTTTCTCCTTGCTCCTTGTGTCAGGCTGATTCATGCAAACAAATGCTTGAGGTTCTCTCTTACTGTACATAACCAAATTTTGTTCTTCTTAAGTACATGTATTTTGAATATTTAGTCAGAAAGAGCTCCTTCATCCTTTCCACCATATTAGCATTATTTGTTCAAATACTTTTTGTGACTTTAGTACAGAATTTGACACCTTTACTTCCAAAAGAGAACAAATTACAATTTCTGGTGCAGCGTGATTGTTCTGGTTAATAGATAAATAAATAAATAAATAAATGATGGATATCTGCAGCCAAGCATTGTCACAAGAGATCAAACAGTGAGGCTGCAGATTCACATTTACATACAAGCTGCTGGGTAAGACGTGGGAGGTAAATAATTATAAAAACTAATGAACCCTATATTTATGTAGGATTTCTTGAGGTCAGAAGCACTATTTAATTCAAACCGTCGCTTTCTCTTTGCCTCTGTCTACTCCAGCCCCCAAAGAGATCACCTTCTCCATAGATGTTGGAAATGGTCCCACAGAAGCAACCGTGCAGTCTCCCATGCCCCTGAATGACAATCAGTGGCACTATGTCCGAGCAGAGCGGAACCTCAAGCAAACCAGTCTCCAAGTGGACAACCTCCCCAAGAAGGTCCTGGAGGCACCTGCAGAGGGGCACTTTCGGTTGCAGCTCAACAGCCAATTATTTGTAGGTACGAGCCATTTAAGAGCTTCGGCAGGTGTATGCAATTTTTCTATGTTTGTACTTCGATAATGCTGCTATTGTGTAGCTGAGCTCGGGTGTGGTGAACTAATTCTACTGCCTCCTCTTTCCCTCCAGCACAAACTACATAAAGCAAACCCAAACTACTACCTACGCTAAGCACTTGCCAAAGAATTCACTCTTTCCTCTTCTACATTACTGACTGTGTAATTTACTGTAGGAAATGTGATCCGTCTTTCGTGATGAAATGCAAAAGGCCTGCATACAAGTAGGTTACTGTGGGATTGCAAAGGGTCTTCTTTTTAAATATTCAAACGCTACTTTTCTGAGTAGTTCGCACTGTGATTGGAGTGGGTTGTAACCCGTTTCTTATTCAGGGCCACGCAGATAATTACAAATTCTTTCCTTTAAACAGATTCTCGTAATTGACTGAAATGCTATACTAAGTATCAATCTACCAATTAGTTTTAATGAAATTTACCTGTGTCCCCACCTCCTTTGAATTAAGAAGATTTTGAGGCATTTAAGTTAGCTATAGTGTACACATGCAATCATTACTGGGCTATGAACAGAAGGAAAGAGTTTGTTAATAAATATATATACAGTTACATCAATGGCTTTCCCTCATAGCAGTTGATTCAAATGTTCTCTGATAAAACTTGGCTGAAGAACTCACTTATTTTCCATTAAGACTCACAGAGCAATGTTTCTGCTTTCAAGTGAGAGGCAAAGTCTGGAAACAGTAAGGATTAAAAGCTAAACACCTTAGAAACACCGGAGAAATTTAGCCAAGGTACTGTTTGCAAACAGAAAACTTAGGAGTATTTATTGTGTGGACAGTTTTGCAAAATTTTGGTCTACTTCTTTGTAAAGGAGTAAAAGTGAATGTATTATCATATGTCATTATCAGATTGTGACCTAGCTGCTTCCTATCTCTCATCTGGAAAGCAGTACCTGCCTATAAGCATTCTTCTCTGCAGAATGAACAGATTAGTTGAGCTAACTTCACGGTGACTTTAAGGTGGTGTAATTATTGAATTGCATCATGGAAATCTGGGGTAGTTAAGGATGCCAACAAATGTGCCAGCAGAAACTTTTATCAGCAAAGACAAATGCAAAGCCCTGTACCTGGAGCAACAGTGTCGTTCATCCAAACAAGCTGGGGATTGATGAGATGGGTAGACACTGTCCAAAAAAGGTCCTGTTGGTCTTGGTAGTTAAGTGTGCCCTTGCAGAGGTGAAGACTGACCACAGACTGGACCAATGAACAAAGATGTAGCCCATCGGCTGCAGCAAAGGAAGGAAAATAATGATCTTCACAGTGAGAGCAGCACAGCACTGAAGCAGAGAGATTGTGGGATCTCCATCTCAGAAACTATCAAAACTTTCTTGGAAAAGATCCTGAGCAAAACATGATCTAACAATGAATGTAGCTGGGTTTTGAAGAAGAGGTTGGATTAGTTGATTTCCAGCAGTGACTTCCATCCCAACCTGTTTTCCCTGATTTTACTTAATATTAAAAAAGACTTTACAATAAACTCTAGGTCATAGTTACTTCTCAGCTGAGGGATGAAAACTTCTCACTGTGCGGTAATTTGATGGCATTCAGTTATCCATCTACACTTTTACTGAACTCTGAACAAAAGGTTCAGTAAAAACTGATGCTTTTAAGAGTTAAATGTTGGCCCTTAAATCTACCACAGAAAGCCATAATGAAGGTCAAAACGGTCTGTAACCATCTGAGTTTTTCTAAGCACGAACTGAAGAGATGGAAACCTGAACAGTCTTTTGATTCTAACATTGTCTCCAGGTGCTTCAGGGAAAGGTGGCAGAAGTCCAACAATGCACAGATGTGGAGTCATTTGTTTCTACTGAAGGTCTCATTCCAGTCTCTAATAGAAAGCAACTGATTTAATACCTGAACCATGGCAACAGAATTTTATCCCGTCTGAAAAATAATACATAAACAACATTGATTTTATTTAAATGGAGAGAAGCAGCAATACATAATATTACTCTTCTCTCCCTCCCTCAACTCCCCATAACAACATTTGTTTCTGCAGCATTATGCATACTGAGAGTGATTAAGGAGTTTCCACAATTAGTATGCACATTCTTAATTAATAATCTAACTGACGTGTTTTGCTATCTTAAAAATGTTCCAAATATACTTTAATCTCCTTGTTTCCATAGTAGAGTTAGCTACTCATTAAGATATAACCTCTTTTTTTTTCTTGATTCTTCTCCAGAATCAATTCATACACTTTGTAAATCTCATAAATAAAGCTCAATGTCAAGAATTAATTCAGTTTATTTATCTTTTGGAAGGATTTATTGATCCTTTGAGTGAAGGAACTATATTAGTATCATGTAGCATTATGATGATGATTGAACGGAGACCCACTGTAGCATTCAACCTATGGTCATTTTCACATTACTTGAGAGCCATCAGCATATATACAGTATACGTGTGTCAGTTTTGTCTCTATTTATTTGGGGAAGTCATATACAGTAGATCGCACATGTAAGATAAATTTGGGTATTTTTAAAATCTGACTATGAGGGCAACAGGCATCTAATATAAATTTAAATGAGTTCTGCTAATCTTGATAAGCTAATTCCTCATCAAGTGTTTTTACCTGTCTTCTGACCAAATTGTTCAGTTCATTTTGCTCAGATTTTTCATCTTAACCCAAGAATCAAATACCCTTAAGATTATGTATAACTGAATGATTTTGCTTCTTGGGTTTTGTGTTCACGGTGGTTTTATTTTGTTTTAAAGTTGGACTGAAGAACAAGCCAACTTTCACACTTTCTGTGATTTATTGTAAAGAAAGTTGAACAGAAGCCTTCTCCAGAAATCTTAAAAGAGCTGTCAGTTGTAGGCAGCCTTGGAGGTGTGCTTCATTTACTTCTGATTTGGTGATACTGAAGTTCTGAGCAAGTTAATTGGCCTTTAAATATTTCCTAAGGATTGGAGTTAAGGAGGCCTGGCTTTCCTTGGAAGTGTATGTTGAGATTGACCGACTTTGGTATTTTGGGAGATTTAGGGTTTGCTGAAGATTTTCCAACAATTAAGCACATAAAAAGATTTCTTTTTTTATGTGTGTTAGGCTCTTTTATGTCTAGTAAGGGCTGAATTCACACTTTAGTCTTACTGAGTGGAGATCGTAATGCCGTTTCTTATTTGCCTTGCTACCAGTTTTTGTGAGTTATGGGAGAACATTATATTCTCTCTGTTAAATTTGGAAAAGGAATTTAAAAAGACTGGATTCAGAGATAAAAATAAACCACGTGTGTGTAAGAAAGAAACTAAATAAAAAAAATTCAAATCACAACAATGGTCCAGTCCTGGATGGAGAAAATACTGATTGTGAGTTAATGCAAAGATGTGTCCTGAACACTGAAAGACGTGAGCTTCAGTAGTCTCAGATAGTGAGTTCAGCGATGCTACATCATGATTGCTTTAGCAGAGAAATTCAGATCCCTAGAGACTACAGGCTGAATCTAGGAATTTCACTGATTTGTGTCTATGCTAATTTTGAGTTGTGCTTGTTCTTCAACTTCTACCTGCCCGGGACACTGCTGGGCTAAAAATCAATTTTCAGCTTGCTCTTGTGTACTTCCGCATAACTATTGTGTGTTTAATATTCTTAAGCTGCAATTTGATGGTGTAGCTCTGAATGCTACTCATGTCTTACTGATGTAGAACTGACATTGCATATCTTAGATTCACAATGCTGCCTGCTAGAAAGTTTCCTCGCTCACTTAAAGGCCTTGAGTTGCACAAAGTAGCCATAACTCGTTATGTGCATGCTAATGTAGCCACAGATATTTCCATTTTAGAGCTTATACAACGCTGCAAGTTGAGAAGTTCACACCAATTTTACACTGCCTGGAAAGATGCACAAAAGATGCACTCATGTTGTGATTTTTGTTTACCCAAGGCCTCTTACATAGATTAGTATTGGAGGAAAGAATTGGTAGAGCTGTTTCAGATCCATACACTCATATTACTCTGTTTTCACAGAAATGCTAGAATTCAGACGTCACTTATTTTCATACCATCTGTTCTCCATCTAGGTCTATCTTGACATCGTTCATTGCTCAGATATGGACTTAAATCAGCGTTCTTGACTACTTCGTATTTTGCCAGGCTGGCATCTTCCCTGCATATCTGTCTTTGGGATGTGTTCTCCCTTAGGAGAGCAGAACCTAAGCATTTGTTCCAGCTGAGCATGTCAGCATGCCACTTATCGTGTGCAAGAAATCATCAATGCCTGACATTACTATCATTCCACTGCAACAATGATTTCTTTCACATGTCATTCAAAATAAACCACAGAAAATGGGCTCTTCCTTTCTGGATTTACCTGGTCTTGAAATGGAACAGTACAAATCTAATCTCTCTCTTTTAATTCCCTCTCACCCATAGCAACACGATATGACTAGGTTCAAATTCACAATTCTTTTTTTTATTCCATCACTTCCTATGAAAGTCAGACTATATTCTATACAGTTTGAGTATATTAAATTATAATTTCTCTCAGTTAAAGGAAGATAGTTATGCATAGTCATAGAGTAGATTCAACAAAATATGTACAATTAACTGATTTATTGCGCAGTTAATTCTCAAGGCACTCGTATTTATCTAGAAAGCTTTTTTTCTCTGACTGCTCTTGTTAAAATAATTTAGAATAAAAACAGTCTGTTTAAGGCTAGCACTGGCACATTTTGCATATGTGAAAAGCTTCTGAGATAGCTGTGTGCGTGCAAAGTGAAAGGAGAAATGAATTTTCATTGCAGTATGTTGAGGATTACCTAAAATCAAACAAGTTGAAATGTTAAAGCGGTCTAAAGGAGTTGGAAACCCATTTCTCACTTTTTTTCAGAGATTATTTGTAATTTAACTGCTTCATACTGATAATCCACAGCAACAGGTTGGATATCCTTGTATCTGTTTATATTTCTTCAGTTAAATTTAAAAAATCACCGTACAGAGAGCAAATCCCAAACAAGTTTACAGGCTATATTATGTCAGCTTGACCAAACTATGTGCAGCAGTAGCCAGTTTGGCACAAGACTCGATCTGAACGGAAAGGCTAAAATCCTTCCTTTCAGTGGACCAATGGACTGTCACTCTCAGCATTTAAAATGAGGGACATCCTTTTGGATAGTGCACTGTTATTTATCCTTATAATATCTGTGGTTATTTCCTGTGCAAAAGAAAACTGAGCAGCAAGTAACTTTAAAGAAGGAAATAATATTCCTTTTTACAAGGAACATTACTAAAAATTTTGTGTGATGTGTTTGGTTTTTTGAAACAAAATCTCAAAAGAAAAGGGTCAGGTGTGCACAATGCAGCAAATGCAAAAGGCCCAGTTGTTATCTTCAGGGGGCCTTTAAAATAAGTGAGCTAACATTTGTTCATCTGGAGAGAATAATCGGCTAAAGAAGATTGTGAACATATTTGTTTCACTGTGAAAGGTACCATAAACTTAGTGTAAAGTAAATCTGTCTCACACATGCACACACATCTAGATTTTAGTTATTCTAATTCAGATGCAGTATTTCAGCTATTAGCGTAACAGATAGAAAAATATGTCAGAATAATATGGCAGAACAATAGGGTTTTGGTGAGATTGCTTTTCAGACTGCTATTTCATTCTCATCATTCGCAGAAGTCTGGCTTTAATTAAACAATTTATGAGAGAACAGATGCTCTTCTTCAAGGACTCATCAAAAGATCTGTTATCTCATGCATTTTGATATAGAACAAACTTCTATAGAAGAAGAATTTGGAAAGATAGCTTTTCATATTCTTTACTTAGTTACTGGTGCATCACCAACAAAACTAGCCTTTCAGAACTACAAGTGCTATTAACTCTTTGGCCAGAGTTGGATTTCATAGTAGCAATCAAAATTGGAGTGAATTCAGAAGTAAAGCATTGGCAACCACCAAACAAAGCCTGCAATAATAAAGGTGTTGATATTTTCACAGTCTATCATCAGTAATTATAATCTTCGTGAGAGACCATCTCTTAAGGCAAACTGTTTTCATTGTTAGCAATTGCAGTGAGTTGATAAGAATGTAGAGTGTCGAAACTAGACTGTGCTCTTGCTGAAATCCGTACATCTTTATTCTTCATGAGGAGATGCAGTTGTGTTTCACAGTTGTAATAAATTGCAACTGTATCCCAAACTCACATTTCTTGCCTACAACGAACATTCACATGCAACATCGGGTTGATCAGTCATGCATAAATTCTGTCTCTAAAGTCGTTTCCCTTTATCCAGCAAACCTGGTGTTGAACACGATTCATCCATTCTATCTGGACTCATCAGCATGTGTAACTCATCTGCTGTTGGGATTAGGGTGTTATTTGTACATGGCAAGAAATAAAAAAAAAGTTTGGGATTTCTCATGTATTAGATGTTATGCAGGCATATGATAAAGAAACTTTTTACCAAATGAATTTGCATTTTAAATACCTAACAGGGTGGTAGATAAGGCAGAAAAGAATGGCAACTAGACCCTTACACATAGCTTTAGTCCTTTCTTAAAGGAAGAGATTCTTAGTTTCCTGGGCTATCCATACATCCATCTTTTGCTACAATGTGCACTGATACATAATAGGTAATATTTTAAAGTTCTATGGATTCCTGTTTGTACCTCTGTATTTGTGTCTTCAGGGCTTTGATTATTTTGCGGGCTGTTCAATGAATGCATTTGATTTTTTTCTTCTCTGTTTCAGGAGGAACAGCTTCCAGACAAAAGGGCTTTTTGGGATGCATTCGATCTCTGCACTTAAATGGACAGAAACTTGACCTTGAAGAAAGAGCTAAAATGACTCCTGGTGTTAAACCTGGATGTCCGGGGCACTGCAGTAGTTATGGTAATCTGTGCCATAATGGAGGAAAATGTGTGGAGAAGTACAATGGATATTCTTGTGATTGCACTAGCTCAGCCTATGAAGGGCCCTTCTGCAAAGAAGGTAGGCAAAGATCTTTGATCTGAAGCCTTTACTGGTTTCTGAATGTTTGTAACACAATATCACCCACATCAGCTTGTTGTCCACCGTGCTACGAGTGGATGTTCTAATATGAGCTTTCCCTTGAGCATTGTGTTTACGTTAAGTGGACTTGAATGACTTCAGTATTCAAAAATTAAAATAGTGCTAGTTTTACTGTTATTTAAATTATCAGCAGTATCACAATTCCTCTATTCAGTTGCATATAACATGGTCCAGACGTTTACAAACAGGGCTGAAAGTTTCCCTGACAGTTCTCTGCCCGTGTCTGAATGTTTCATTTGCTTGATTTTAAACTTCATCTGGTTTTGTCCGCCTTAAGAAAATGATAAGATCTTTACAGAGATCTAAGCAATGGTGTGACAAAAAGGGGGAGTCTTTTTATGTTTGTCATGATCCTTGTCTTAACCCATCTTAACATGGCCATGAGAAGAGTTATCAAAAATAAATCCAGTTCAGGAAAGAAACTGATTTGTATGGTTCACTTTCTGAGGATCATGTCTACACTGAACCTGTTTGCTGGCTTTTAGGAGACATTGCCAACGCTTGAAAAAGGAGTGGGGCAAATAAAGAGCGTCCAATTTTGGTAGCATGCTCTTGGAGAAGAAGAAACTACCAAAATCTCTGCTTAATAGCAGTAAATTGCAACACTAGTATTTCAATTTCCATGACTGTCCCTCCTTACAAGTGTGACAGGTTGACTAAGTGGATCACATCATCTGCTAGTGTAAATTGGCTTAGTTATACCGAAGTCCATGGAGCTGTGCCCACTTCCATGAGCTGAAGATTTGACACCAATGTCATGAGAGGCATAGCAAATTACCGTGTAGTATCCTGTTAGGAGATGCTGCTGTAGAGGTAGATCTGCTTTACTGAAAAACAGCTGTTGTCACTTGCATGTGTTTTGTGACCAAATTATGTTGTGCGTCATGAAAACACAATGTGAGTTCTTGTGTTCTGAGCATCTAATGACAGGTGTTTCTCTTGGAGCTGCTGCTCTCCCTCAGTGACTTTCTTTGAATTCATGTGTTGCTTTAATGATTATTTTGCTTAAAAAGAAGACCGGAAAGGACAATTATGTTGTTGTATTTTCTGTGGGGGGAAGATAGAGAGTATTGCCTAACAAATTAACTGTCAGAAGATGATAAAACTAACAATTTATTTGACTAACAAACTTTCTGGGCTGTTTGTAGAGCAATGATTCAAGCACTATAGTAGTTGAATATATATGCCTGCTGGTATATATCGCCCTTCTCTGTGTCAAACATACAGTCTGTGAGGAAGGGCTTTCTGCTCGTCCAAATCAAGGAATGGTTATGTCAGCCAGGTCAAGAGCATTTTGCAGCATTCTCTTTCTGAGGCAGCCAGTTTGTGTGCATACCTGTCTGAAATGTCTGAAAATGCAGTAGCTGAAACTGTTCCTTTTGTTTATATATTCTTTCAGAGGTTTCTGCTTTATTTGAAGCTGGCACTTCTATTACCTATATTTTCCAAGAACCTTATCCTGTTACAAAAAACGCAAGCACTTCAAGTTCTGCCATTTATGCGGATGCCATCATGTCCAAGGAAAATATTGCATTTAGCTTTCTTACGGCACATGCTCCAAGCCTTCTGCTGTACGTCAACACCTACTTCCATGAATATTTGGCTGTGATTCTCTCCAAGAATGGTAAGTACTCTTGATCTGCTACCATAGTGAGACCTCTGTGAATCATGGTTTTTTTTTAGGAGAATGCTATCTGCAACTTTATCAGCTTTGTGGTATTCAGCTCATGCAAATAGCCATCAGTCTTGTTTATGTCGTTTTATTTGGCATTCGATGCTACACTTACCTAATTGGTCTTTGAATAATCATGTTGTTTGGGCTTAAATTGCGCTTTGACTCCCATTTGGCAAGACTGTACAACGGCAATTCCTTGCTATTTATTCCACAGTGAGATCCATTAGATCTCCAAGATAAGGGAATAAGAAATTCCATGACTGTACAACAACACTTGGTGCAGAAATAGATTATCATTTTATCTTTTCCATTCTTTCTTTCCTTGTTTATTGTTCTTTACTGCATTGTTTTAATGGAATATGGCCAGTATCTGTGGATATTAAAACCAGAGAATGTCTAGATCTTCTAGGTTCGCAGTCAAGAATACAAGGTGTAATAATGTGTAATAACACATTAGTTATTAAAAGGCACACGGTATGGGGACTTTCTAAAAAGATGTGAAGATTTTAGGACATAGACCTTACATATTGTATGGTATGAATCTGGCTCCCGAGTTCTCACAGTGCATTCAGGAAACTCAATCCAGCCACACATTATCCTAATCAAAGGACGATGTTTGAATTATTCAAGAGATATCAGGCACTGGAGCAGTGGAAATGATGAGTAAGCTTATTGATGAGTCACCAACCAGTGGCAGAAATAGAAAGTTTATGCTATGTGCTTGAATATGCACATTTGACTGAATGACCCAGTCCACAATGAAACTTCACAAATTCCATAATAGCTGGTCTCTTAAGTACCATCAGCTTAAAGTGTAAAGGGGAAAAAAAAAACAAACACCTTTTATTCTCTGTATGGACTTTGCTGTAGCTTATCTCCTGGTTATGTAACACGCTCAGTACTTGAGCTGGTGTGGAACGAGCATCCAAATGTCCTGGACCCATCTCCCGCTTCACTCTCAGAGGCAAGCGTCAATGTTCATGATTCTTAGATATATGAATATCCCAGTGTGTAGATTCACAGTTGGAGAGGTTAGTCCCTGCTGAGGTGAAACCTTGGAATCTACTTGTCAGTTACACTCAGGTCTCTTTATTCCAATCAGGCAATCAAAAATAGCCTTAAAGAGAATGAAAAAGTAATATCCGTTCAGATCACTGTAACATAGTGTAAAATAACCGTAGAAACATGAGCCAATTGCAGTTTATTATGAAATACTACCAACTGCAATTGGTTGTGAGGACTCTGTTCTGGAGTTTGGAACTTCCTGATGGTGGTTGGGAAAGGAGCTGGGATCAGAACACTGAGATCTCTCTTAACAGCTCAGCAAGATCAAGATTTTACATAGATTTTACAGTAAGTCTTGCATTCTGGCAGCTGCACCATTTGCAGATCTCCTCTTTGGTTCAGAAGGAGATGCAGATTCTCAGCACTTCCTTAAATTAGGTGGAGCAGCTCTTAGCACGCTCAGAATCAAGAGTCAGTTTTGACAGCGGTGCCTTTCTCATCTCTGTCCCTCTCTCTAATCACTTGTAAAATGAAGATAACATTAGTTTAAAGGGTTGGTGAGCAGTTAGGTTCCAAAATCCTGAACTATAAAATATAGCACTGTGCTCAAAGAATTATTAGGATAACTAGGTGACCTTGGTTATGTCCTGAAAGTCTCTTTCAGAGTTGTTCTGTGGCTGCTTCTGTGACTTTCTGTCAAGATAGTCATTTTAGTCACGTATATTCTCTGCATTTTGTCACTAATTTAGGAATTTTTTAAAAAATCCTATATCCTCTTATTTTTCAGTCATGTTGGAATTTAAATTATTCCAGTGAAAATAATGTTAAGATATGTTACTCTTCCTTCCTCCAAGAGGTTTATGCTTGCCATAAAGTTACTAGACTATGAATAATAATGTCCTTTGTAGCATTAAAAGTGAGTGCAATTCCCTCTCTCTTATTGGCTCATTTTCAAGGTATTTGCTGAGCTTGGCAGTGTATAGTTGGACCTAGGTGGGCCTGTACTGGATAACTGATAATTACATAAATGTTACTCTCCTGATGAAATAGACATTCTGATTCAAAATACGAGTAGTAGTGTTCTTTACCATAATCCTAAGACACTTTCTACTTGTTAAGAAACTATATGTCTATGTATATATTTTGATGCTTCACAAGCTAACATTTTAAAGTATTTTTAAGCTACTACTGAGACGTCCTGTTAGTTCCCTTTTCTATTATCCATAAAAGAACCACAAATTAGTAGTTAATAAAAATAACAATAAGAAAAACATGCCTGGTATTTCAAGCTTCTCATGTTAAATTATTAACATAAAAGAAGTAAAATTAACTGTGAGGGTTGGTTATGTTTGGACAGTATCGAAAGGGGCTTGTGTGAAAATGAACTTGTGTAGACAGCTTGTATAGTCAGGTGTGAAATATTCCCTATAAAATCAATTGCTTCAGTAAAATTAATAAATAATCACATTTAACCCCAAGGCAGTTTCCAGTGTCAGTCTGTAAAGGAGGTCATATCATTAGAACTTACAGTACATATTGATTGAGACACCAGAATTATGGTTGTAAAATGATTCACTTAGAACTATCCGCTAGGTCAGTTTCAGATTTAGGAATGGAAATAAAATATCCTCATTCTTGGTCAATGCTTTATGCATGCGGTGCTTTGTCAGTCAGGCAGAAAGCCCTACCAGTGTCTCGGTGTCGTAGAAGTCAGGTGCTCAGAAGGAGGTAAAGGTACAACTGATGTTGGGTACTATCATCTGTCAGTTTACAAACTACCATTCTACACAGATGACCTCTTTCTCCAAAATTAGATGCTCTGTAGCACCTGGAAACTAATATTTATATAAGCGATAATGTATCAGATACAGAAATGTATCTACATCACAGTATTGTTCTTGTCTCATCTGAACAATTCATACCATGAAATCTTATGGGCAAGTTTTAAAAAGTCGATGTTTTTAAAGATGACTCAGTAGAGATTCTTTCTGTCATTAGTCAGTTTTTGGTCTTCTAAATCACGCGTGCTCCTTTGAAAATGTGCTCAATAACATTGTCTTCTCTCCGGTTCTATCTGTTATATCCATGGATTTTTAAATTATACGTATGTATAAATGAATATATGTTGTATACTTACATATTATTAACTTACAGCCATTTTGAAGGGGACTTCTTCTAGCATTTTTTTCAGAGGATTTATGCCCTTGAACATCTATATTTTTAACACTGATTAATCAAAAGATTAGAATCAAATAGCGAGGAATCTCGTTTAATTAATTAGTGGGAAGAAATATATTTATACTTCACAAAGCTGCACTCTCTTGTGAGTAGTGCCACAAGGTCACGTGCTTTGAGATCTTTCACACTTGAGAAGCATCTGAATAACTTGATTATATTGTGACTGTGGACAGAGCTGTGGTGCAGCAGAATCGCTGTGGTGGGTTTACCCTCCAGGGTTGTCAAAGTAATGACCAGTGAAAGTCCAGGCCATTTATAAATAGCTCTCAGCAGTACCAACACTATAGAAGGGCACTATGTTATGCAAACACAGGCGGTCACCACTTGGAGATCATCTCTGCTGGGTACTGGGCCTATTTTAGGGGAGCAGAGCCTGCTTGCTTGCTGTAACTGCTGCATTGATTCCCCCATCCAAAAGATTAACAGTGCTGGAGTAATTGCAATAACAGTGCTGTAGAACTTTCAAATAATAGTGCCCATTACCGAGCTACAGAAAATGGCTAAACAGCTCTAATTAGCCTTTTCAGTGTGTCAGTCCACAGAAGTTATTCACATCACGGGAAGCTACTGCGAAGAATTTTCTTTCTGTCTTTCTCAGGCTGAATTTTCACTGCGCATTTTGGCTAATTTACATGATTTCAGTAAATTACCAATAACTTAGAATTATAATGCACTCAGCTTGATACCTAAAGATAGTAATTGCTGGGGGTGGGGAGGGGGATATGTTAGGATGGAAATTGCCTCTCCCTTCTGCATTCTTCCTTCCCCCTGCAAGTAATCAAACGCAACATGAATATGATGAAGTATGTTGTCTAGAAAATGCTTCTCTATGCATTCTCCACTCTCAGCACGGCTGGATTTCTCTGACTCCAAACCTAGAGAAGGAGCAGATAGTTATCATCAAAGAAAAGAGATAGAATCTCAAACTATCTTAGAGTGATTGAAAATTTATCTGAATTTATTATCTGACCTCCTAAGTATCTAAACGGTTTGAGTCCTTTTTTTCTATCTCCATCCTTCTACTCAGGACCTATTGGCATTTGAGCGAGCTCTGTTCTCTATTTTGGAAAGCAAGTCTCTGAAATTGTGTAGGAAAGATTAAAGGCAAGAAAAAAGCACATTACAGGCAAAAGTAAAAATGAAAACATCTTGTGAAGTTATTCAGTGAGGTCTGAGATATGCAGCATATAGAAGCAGGGCCTAGATCAACTTTAGCGACCTTTCCTAAAAGCTCTTGAAGTCAACCGATGCTTAAAGTAAATAGGAAAATGAACCTAAAGCTATAATAGATGTAGCATGAATTAACACTCTTCCAAAAAAAAAAAAAAAAAAAAAGTCATAATTGAGAAGCTACTGATTTTTTTCTTTTTAATAAACTGCTAATTTACTGTCATGTTCTCCTTTCTCAAAGCCAGCTGTCCTTTCTGTTGAAGGCGTGTAAATTCTCCTTGCTTTTGCCTTGCAAAGGTGTTGAGCTGCGTCTCCAACAACTTTTCTCAAACAAAATTGAAGACTTTGTCATTCAGAGATAAAGAGGCAGACAAATGAACTAATTCATTCTTTGAGGCAAATAATCTTTTGATTCTGTTTCTGCTGTACACTCCGAGGTTTAACAGCGCAAAGTTAAATTAGGAAAAATAGTGCTGATTGTCAAGCCTTCTTTGGTTCTTGAGGATTTAGCACCTCGTGTTTTTTTTATTTGGGATGTAGATATCACAGAGCATAACTGCTGCAGAAAGCCCAACTAGGGTAAGTTATTGACAGTGCAATAGTTTTATACTCTGAAAACACCTTCTGGCTTAAAGAGTTTCAACATCCATTGAACAATGTGCACAATTGATGTGATTGTGAAATGGAAAATGATGCCAAGGTTAAGGTATAGTTATTTTTAACAGATCAGGAACAGAAAAGTGAGTCAAGTTGGGAAGACGGCTTTGTTGTGGAGGCTCAAGCAACTCTGTGAGGAGACTAAGTATCATTCCTTGTCAAGCTCTAGGTTAACAGCCACTGAATTTCTTTCATATGGCAGATCAACTATATATCTTCTAAAGATCTTTCCAATCAATTACTGTCGTTGATCATAAAATCTTATGTTACTTAATGGGGGGGGAAGTAGTTAGAGTTTGATTGGAAATATAAAAGAAATTGTCCCTGATTGACTGTAAATGAAATGTTGTCTATGGCACAAGCAGTAGGGAGGATTTAGTGGCAGATCTTCCAGTTTCTTTACATAGCTGGAGAAAGTTCTGTGGTAGAAACATCTCCGATCCCTTGGGTGATTCCTTGTTGTGAGCATACTTCATGGAAAATGGAAATGCTGATTAGTTTTCAGTTCAATTCCGACTACAAAAAGTTATTAACACGATAGCTTCACTGGGCACCTAAAGCCTTTTTTTGCTTACTGTATTTAGTTTTTGCTTTCTTTCAGTACATGACACTGTAGATCTCTAAATGTGTAAAACTTCTTTGAAAGGAGCTATTCAGCCAAGGATTTTGGCAGATTTTTTTATCTGCTTTCCAAGAGGAGAGAAGTGGAAGTCTGTCTCATTACCTCAATTCATGAACATATTTGTACTTACAAAGATCATTTTACTCTATTGAAGGTTCAAGAGATGTTCTGGAGACCCAGAAGGGAAAAATGAGGGAATTATAATTGGATTATACTGAGCAGAAAGTGCTGAGCATGCAGTCAATAATTGACCTGCGCCCTGCATATATAGAGACTGATTTTGAACTCGCTGGTATCTGGCATAAAACCCCAGACCAACAGTTTCAGATAATCAGCTAGAAAGAAAATAGCCATTCACTGTTCTTAGAAGGAGATCTTTATCTCCCGGAAATAAATACCTGAAGCAAAGGTGCAAAGAGAACAGAGCCAGTCTCTTTTCATTTGTACCTAGAGGACAAAAAGCAGTGAGCAGAGCCTGAAACACAGGAAATTCCTCCTGAAAAGCGGGAAACACTCTGTGGGTGGCAGCAGTGGAATGGGCTGATGTGAAGTCTCTCTCTGTGGGGATCCTCAGAAGCTGCCTGGACATGGCCCCGGGCTGCAAGCTGTGGTGGACTTGCTTCAGCAGGTTTTGGACCAGATGACCTCCGGCTGTCTCCCAGTTTCAACCGTTCTGTGGTTCTGTGCAAGATTCCAGTAGATAAAATAGCAAACAGATATGTGTATAAGCATTCATTTTGCTAAGAAAAGGCATAATGCTACCATTATATGACTCTTGTAATAGGATTGTTATCCGAAACTCAAATATATCCTTTGAGAGTTTGCGTTAATCAGGAGAGGATCTCCGGTTAGAGGGTCTAACTTCTGTCATGGAGGCTGGCAAAACTCATGAAATAGGCAGCGCTCAGATGGACTTATTTACCAGAGGAGAAGAACATTTCCAAGAGATTCATGACCAGCAGGGAGTATTGTTAAAGCTTAACACAAAGATCATTAACTCCAGAAAGTCATTAATCCACAAAGTTCTGTTCTATCTTTATTATGCACTGAGAATGTAAAGGATGTTTGAGAAAAGAGGCACGTGATTATTTTTCTCTTGTTTTATTTAGAACATTATTGCTTACTTTCCTGTTCCACGGACATCAGATAGCACTCAAATTGAATGGCTTTTTTTTTTTTTTTCTGCTCTGTTCAAACCACCTTTTTCCATGTTCTCATTGCTAAACATTACAGTTGTTAGGTCAGTATGAGAAAAGTTCTTGACCAAATGGGAAGATATTTGGAGGAGATGGAAATCGTGAGCCGGGATCTTGGTGAGGGCAGGGTGGCGTGAATTTCTCGGGGTATCACAGCAGGGGATCTCAGTCCCTTTTTGCCTGGGAGATATTCATGCAGATTTAGTGATACGTATAAGTTGCAAAGCTGACTTGAACTTGTGGAATATAATTCATAAGGTGATCGTTTTTGTTTCGTTCACTGGATAAGAGAAAAAGTTCCTCCTGCAATCCCGGCTGCTACACCGGTCTTAAATGAAAAGTACGGAGTGAAATCGAAGTCCGGCAAGATAAGATGAGTAAACCATAGGGCCTATTGAGTGTCTGACCATGAGAAGACTAATGGCATCCATTGTGTGTTTAATTATGGGAAGAGAGATCTAAGCATCAGATTATACAGATAGTTTTTGGAGGGTCTTAAAGCAACTTAAAATTCCAAAGGAAGTATAGAAGAGGTGTAGATTAAAATTTTACAGAATAAATCTCACAATCTGAAAGCATGTATTTTCGGGGAGATTTAACTGCATCTGATGTTTTGAGCTCTCCATCTTTACATTTGGTCACCTTTGGGGAAAAGTAGTAATTGATGATGTTGCAATATGTAAAAGAAATTGTAATCAGTAATTCACCAAGAAATAGCTAGAGATAATGTTAATGACTAATAAAGTTATTTGAAACTACTGCTTATCCAGAGGTTATCTGTAATTTTTCAAAGGATATGAGCATTCGTCTAATTCACCAATGGATAGACTGGAGCACAAAGCAGGAAAATTACGTCAGCAGGCATCAATCCGGTAGATCTAGAGCAGTGGCAGTGACAAGTATTCCACATCGATTGTTTAGCCCTGTTTCCATTATAGTTCCAGCTGTATAGGCATGAATGTGGGTTGTTTTGTTTAGAATGTTTCCCTTAAAATCACTGAAATAACCTTGGTGTATAAGCCACTGTATGATGGGCTCTTTGACTGTCATCATCTTTAGACATACAATATTTCAATATTTGCAATATTTTGTAGCTTTGGAGCGAGAAGCATCTGCCAGTTGCTTTTGAATTGCTGGTCAGCCTGTGTTGAGCCAACTGGTGGCCGTTGGGAATGAAAATCCTACAAGGTTATACTCATCTGTCAGTCACGTAAGAGAACCGGCCACATTTGCTGACGTTTAAGCGATATTCCCAGTCTGGTTCCAGACGCCTCGCAGAATTGCAAAGTAAACTGAGGTCATAAACCTTCAGGCAGAATCTTTTTCTGTTTTTTTTTTTCAGTTCAGTTTTCTGCTGGGGGAGAGCGAGTGATTTGTTAGGCATATTTCTTGTTGTTTTGGTACAAGTTTTGTTTTGTATGGGTTTTTTCCCCCCTAAATTGAAGAAATGAAATGTGAAAATGTGTTGTCCATACAGGATAGCTTGAATATGATCCGTAAGTCTTGAATGTATTTGACTGGGAAGTTTTGAGTGAAAAGCATTCAAATAAGAACCTTTTTTCCACTACTACGAGAGATTACCAAAAACTGAGGAGCTTTGATTTATTTATTTTTTAACCCCATAAAACAGCCTCATCTAAACCAATGCTGTAGATAACCAATCATATCAGCAAATAGATTTGACGGCTTCTTCTCTTTGTTTTCTCTGAGCAAAGCAAATAGTAAGAGTCACCTTCTAAAAATATGCAAGTACTTTCTTAGTTAAAAGCCAGCGGAGGGGAAGAGATGGGCCTCGTTCTTTGAATTGCCAGCAGCACTTCCATTGAAGAGTAAATTTACTGAGTAAATATCCCTGGGGAGAAGCTGCTAATTAAGGAGCAGGTTTCTTAGCCAGCTGCTCCTAACCAAGAAAGCAGTCGTTCATTTTTAAATATCTGGGCTATAAAGAGGGACGCTGAAGTAATGCAAGTTATCAGAGAGGTATTTCCTGGTAGAGATGACAGAAAACTGTCATTTGATATTCTGCAACCAGCAATGAACAAACAGCATTTTCACTTGATGAGTTTCAAATGACTTTCTGGGCTAAATACTTTAATTTTTTCATAATTGCAATATCAATAGCCTCACTAATGTTCCCCTCCAGTTGTTTAATTGGTACATTCCTTCTTTATTTTCTCTTTTATCAGCAGCTCGGATATGTGCTGGAGGTGGGTAGGGGTAGTATCCTTAATACCTCACTGTGTTATGAGCAGCAATCAGTTTGAGCCAACTGCACGAGGTTCTGTTGCTCCTTTACATCCAGGTGCTTCGGTTTCAGTGGGACATGCAAGTATATTCCAAAGTCCTCATCCTAATGAAACGTTTGATTTTCTACGTACATATTTCTCTCAAACTGGACCTGTTGGCTGCCTTGATTTAAATGATTTTTCCTGAGTTATATATGAAGTTGTACATTTTACATACAACAGCTATACGTGCTCCCTGGACTAACCTCAGCTTCTCCAAGGGGTGCAAGATTTCCAGCTGCTCTGACCAATTTAAGTAATTAAAAGCTGCTATTGAAGTTGTTATAGATGTTGGGTTCAATCTGGGCTCGCTTAAAACCTATTTCTATAAACAGAAGTCCTGCAGAGGAGTCTCAGACCCCAAGGGTGTGTCATTCCCTTTCTTGCTGTTTGGTTTTCCGTAACAAAATGACACAAGACCTGTAGTCCCGGTGACATGTGTGACAAGAGCATGGCTTACAAATAACATTTTTCTTCAGGCTAAGCACTTTGAAGTCTTTATAGCGGCATAGCATCCTTGTATTACCAGTAGCCTCAAGAGCTCCTACTTCATCGTTTTCAACCTCAGCAGAAAGACAAGCAGTTGGAAAGCACCACGCTATTCCTGTTGCTGCCTGGTGGTTGGTTACGCTGACATTGATCATTAGTGTACTGCTAGCAAACAGTAACCTGGCCTTCATCACCACCAAAACTGTTTCTTGAGCGTTCTGTTTCAGAAGCAGAATCCCCTACCTATTAATCAGCATGGGGCGGCATAAATATTGCCGTTTGGTCTGTTTCCTGGAACTTTACTCAGCACACTGGAAGACCTCAGAAATCTTGTTGAAACGGCTCTGCAGCTGCTTGATATGAGCGCAGTGATGTCATTAAGCCCTACAGGCACGGATTATATTGCTGAAGGTTTCAGAATGAAAGCCACAGTGGTGTGTAGCAAGCCATCTTTGATACCAGCTGTGGCCTAGTCACAGTAGCATTGCAGCCCACGTGGACTCGTTTCCTGCGGAAGTGGAGAAGAGAGTCATGCTGTGGCTGAACTATGCCTGCTCCAGGCCGTTCTGGAGGTAGCACAGCACATCTCCATGCTGATCTGCAGTCTGCGGTGGTACTTACCTATGGAATCCAAAGCTAAAAGGAATGACTGTAATAATCAAATGAAAATCTACTCTTACCTAGTTCTGCTGAGGTAATATGCCACGTAAAATTCTCCTGCCTGAGGCTGAAGCCATGATACCTCTCTCTTCTTCCTGCTCTCTTTTATGGACTTTATAGAAATTGCCTCCAGCAATTCCACATATATTAGGGAAGGAAGAAAATACAACATGCAGTGCATCGCTTGAGCATTATGGCAATCCAGGTGTGCATGCCCAGACACAGGGAACTGAAAAGAGGTTGACAAGCATGACTGCGACAAGACTGCCAGAAATTGCACTGGTTATGGTTATTGTGAATCCTTATTGTGAGGCAGAAATGACGCAACAGTGAGAACAGAACTGGTTTATATATGCAGATTTTTATTTGTGATTTGTGACACTGGGATGATGTGAATGGATACATTCGGCAGACCGGATAATCAGAATTCGGAGGACAAAAAAAAAAAGCTTAATAACTATTTAATTAACAATCCATTCATTTTGCCAGTCAAATAGCAAAATGGTAATGTGCATTCCGTCAAAGAAATGATTCTGTATTCTGACAACATAAGAAATTTTGATAAGTGCGTACCAAAATTAGCTCTCAGCTACACTGATGTAAATTCCCAAACATCTCTGGAGACACGAGCCCATGTATTCTTGATTTATATTAATGCAAAGCTGACTGCAGGAAAAATGCCAGTTTGAATAAAACGATTCTGAAGAACATCAATCAAAAGGAAAAAAAAAAAGTTGCTATTGGAATTTAAAGGAATTGATGAGAAGCTATTCATTCATCTCTCTAAACAATTTAAGTCTAAAATTGTACCTCTATAGGTAAGATGTGTTCTTAATGGATATTGAGAATCTGCCCCAGTGTCTCCTAGCAAATGGAACAGATGATTTCTGCTTTAAAATGGAGTTTCTCTGATCTAAGACAAGGGGCAAATTCCTACCCAAGAGTTGAGGTAGATCACGAATCTGATGGCTGCCTTTGAACACAAATGTGCTGTTGACTACATTGATTGCCTGGCTGTAGGAGCGCTGTTTATATTTCAAACACTGGTATAACCATAGCATTTGACAAGAGCAGACAAGTACATTTACATTTACAAACTAATCAACTAGTACAAGGTCATGCTCCATTTTCTGCACTAAGACCCTTTCAAAGGCTTCAGATAAGAGGTATATGGGTGGCTGATAGAGTTCGGGGACACGATTTTCAGTTAGAATCGATCAGTTTCTCTTTCACAATGCATTTCAGCTTACTCCGTGTGGTCATCTCAGCTGTGGTGTGTAGGGTCAGACAACCTTTCCACTTTTATTGACTCTCCTGCTGCCCAAACAAGCAGGTCTGAAAAGGTCCCTTAACTTCTTTGCACTATGGCTTCTTTTCTCAAGTCTTTCTGGAGAAAAGTGATTATCAGACATTTACATTTTTATTCCCTGTAGATGCATCTTTCATTCAGTAGCAGAAAATGGGATTAACATTTAAGTTTGAACATGCAAGTGCAACAAGAATGGTGATAAACAGCAGCTCCTTGGCCTGGCTGTGAGGGGACAGGAGCTCTGCAGTATGAATTGAAGTGGCTGAATCTGGATCTATAATATCACGCTGAATAATGTAGTAGTTGTTACTGACCTTGATATCTTCAAAAATATTCCTCTCTGATATGTGTGAGAAAATGCCTTTAAATCTTTTTTTTTTTTTTTTTAAACCTCACCCGATCCAGTAAACGTCTCAGTCAGCTAAAAAGTCTTCATCCTAATAATGTGTTATCGTGTTCCTACTCATCTTTGTTAACTTCATTTCTGTCCTGCAAAGCTCAGAATGAGATGGGGGCTCAAATGGAATTGTACAAACTGTTAGATAAAGAGAGACAATCTGAGTGAGCTTTTTCTTAACGATTCAATGATTCTATGATGTTAACTGTACTTTGGGTCTAGTTTGGCAGAATTATTAACAATAACTGTGAGTTTTATAAAGATGGTCAAATTCCCCCTCTGCAGGAACTTTATGCGTTATTTTAAACTCATAAGGTGGATTTGCAGTAACCTGTAGGACAGGAGAGTTGACCTTATCGCAGGAGAATTTGCAAGGCTAAAAAGAGAAGTTGTGTCCATGCTATGCAGTGAGAAGAGCAGCCCCCTGTTGCCCCTTAGTAACGTCACCGTGTAATACGCACTTGTGACAGCTCATGCAGCCATGCCTCAGGCTGCTCTTGCCGCCTTGCAACTTGTACACAAACATTGCTTCTGCGAACGCTGAAGCCAGTCTTAGAGCTAACGCTGCATGAACACATCCCTCAGTGACAATGAGTCAGTCAGTCCCCTTCATTCAGCATTGGTAATGTTTGCCTGTAGCCTTCTGCAAAACCTAGTGGCTCTTGGAATAGTCTGGCTTTGTGCTGATGCAAGCACTGAAATGGAAAGAGATGGGAGTTCTTACAATGGTTTTCCGAACAGGGAATGAATGAAGGACCCTTTGCTCAAGGTTGCAATGCCGTCCTTTGCTTTATCCTTTGAGACACTAAGAAAATAGCCTTGGAAAAGCTTTTTAACTCTGTAGTACTGCTGTTGTTTGACCCATTTTGGTTACTGATGCATAAAAAGCATCCCAAAAAAACCTTACTACTTATTTTTCTCTCTGCTGCTTTATTCGCAGAAAAGTAAGCTTTAAAGGATTTTATCTGAATGCTTTCTCCCCTTTTAAATTTTGTGTCTGTAGTTCCCCTGGTCGTTTGTGAAAGATAAAAATTCATATTGAATTCCTTGTTTTCTTACCCATTTTGATTTGTTATGCTACTGTCGTTCATATCAGATTTTTTTTTTTCTACAAAGACTAAAAGAGGTACTTGAGATTTGTTTTTAAATTAATTGTTTTTTAAATAGTTTAGAAAACCAAGGTCAAAGTTGTTTATTTTCTGACATCTTTTACAGTATATCTTTTCTTGCATTGCATATAAATCATAACGAGTCCGGGCCTTTAAAATGCTTGAAATGAAGTTATAACTGTCGGTTTTCACTGTTTTCTGTATTGTCTGTTATGTCTGGGTGAAACTTTTACTTGAAACGGTAAAGTCTACAAGTATTAGTTCACCAGAACAGTGCAAGACCTGCATGCCCTCTGGTGGAAGCAACCTTTTGCAGACTAATGTACAAAGATAAACTCCCGAGGCCTTGCTTGGTCTGGCCTGTGGACAGAAATTCTCCTTTGATATACTCAGTTACTCAATTAAGTTAGTTTCTCCAGAGCGGAGTTTATTAGCTAGTAAGAAGGAAAAGTCTTCTATGAGTTTCTTTTTTCATTAAAGTCTGAACTCTTTCATTTCTTCTCAACCTGTTTCTTGACTTTTTAACCTTGTTTCTTCACTATAATAAAAAGAAAATGAGTTATATATTGTGTATCTCATTGTGGACACGGGTTTTATAGAATTCTGTTCTGCTTTTAAGGAAGTTTACAGGTTCGATACAAGTTGAGTAAGGATGGACTGCTCATCTTCACGATCGACTCTGGAAATTTTGCCAACCGAGAGATGCATCGTGTGAAGATAAACAGAGAAGGCAGAGAGCTCATCATTCAGGTACGTCATGGCTTCTTTTCGGGGCTAGATTCCCGTGGGAGATGAGATCTTTCCTTTGCCGTGTTCCCATCGCTTGTTTTACCGAGTCAGGATGAAGAGGACCATCTTACTGCTCCTCCTGTTTTCCTTCTGAGCCTAATTTCTACACTTCAAATTACAAAACAAATTTGCCAGGTCTGGGCCACAGCCAGTTAATAGAGAAGAGTGGCGGGGACTGAACAGAAGCTGAGTGTTAATAAAAGAAAAGAATGAGAAAGGGAAAGAAACACATGGAGCACCATCATTTTTCTTTCCTTGGCAATTTCCATTTCTGGTGGTAAATGATCCATGGTTAACACGGCAACTAAGATAGGTAGGCCTAATTCTGTAGGAAGGAGGTTTACGCTAACTGTCAGGGTTCTCCTCAAGTAGCAGTCTTCTATGTTGTCTATGATGTCTGCTGCACCGTGGTTTTCTTTATTTATGCAGACCTAATCCTCCACAGCGCATTTATAGAGAGGCCTCTTTTGTGCGCACCCTGCAGCACCTAGACGTGGATTTTGGGAAGCAGGGGAATTTCAGTGTCAAACATTTAAACTTTTCTGCAGGAGAAGTTTCTTTAAAGCCCTTTATGTGACTATTCTTGTGCACCTTTCAGCTTCTCATGCAAAAATCAAAGTGTATTCACATGGCTATCTTTAGAAACTGAATCATGCTTGGGGGCAGAATTTATTTGCAGCTGAGGTTCTTCCCACAAGTCTGCAGGACAAAGGTCTAGGTGTGTCTACGTGCTGTTACAATGAACTAATTGTACTGACCTCTTCCAGGTTGATCAAGTTATCAAACTCAAACACAACTTCTCTGAGATTGATTTTAAGGCCATCAAATCTCTTACTTTGGGCAAGGTCACAGGTAGGTTTTACTAAAAACATTCCTGAGTCATTGTTTATAATAGCATTTGAGTTAACCTGTGTTGTGTGCTTGCTTTTTAATAGAACTGTTTTTTTTTGTGTGTGGGTGGCTGATTTAGCTGTAGGGATTATCCCGAGCAGTCTACTACTCTTACTTATATAGCTCATCAGTGCAAAAATTTGGCAGGTTTACTTGTTTGTACTCATAGCAGTGTTAGCTTCCCCCATTGCTCACTCCAGTAAAGTGATTCATATTGCCTGTGTGGCTGCACAGGGTGGCATCTTGGCCTAATGATATCATTTTGCTGACTGTAGCTTCTTCCTCTGAAGCCATTTCTGTTCCTAATGATAAGAAGAACAGTGCTGTGAGCCTTCATCCTCGCTACCCTTTTGCATTCCCTGTCCTTTTCTATTTGAATTCTGCAAGGAATATTTTTGTTACATATAGCTCTGGGGGCACAATGTTGCGTGCCCTATGCATGTACGTTTTTTGAACTTACCCTTTCACGCTGCAAAGCTATTACAAGACTGGGAAAACTTTGCCAGAAATTTGGAAATTACAATCCTATTTTGCTATTAGATTATATCTTATTTCTTTATATAAGTCTCATGCATTCCCAGTAGGATTCTAAATGTTTCCTTGGTTTAAAAGATTTTAGTCCTTTGTTAGAATTGGACCTCCATACGAAGCATGCCATCTGTTTCACTTCTTCAATTTATATGCTTTATTAACAGCACCCACAGCCTCCAGGACTGGTAGCTAGACAGAAATAATAAATGTCGTCTAATGTCTACTACATTGCAATGTAATTGTACATGATGACATCAGTGCATTTTGCACTGCGTGGGTTAAAGACAGAAACCGATTTTCCCGTTAAGTAGAACTCATGTTTGTCTAAAAAAGCAGCAAGCTTTCAAACCTTTGGGGGCGGGTTGAGAACCTGACACTTTTCAGCCCAAAGCAGAGATGAATTAAAATCTCATTTTGTCAAGTTTCATCTATAGTGCTGAAAAAAAGCACTGCTCATATCTTGACCACTGCATACAGTTCCATCTATAGATAGACAATAACCAGTAGATGGAAAAATAGCACAAAGACCTTGGAACACGTAACCAGAAAATTTACAAGGTGCAACTTGCCTCATGGGGGAAACTAGATGTAGCCACAAAACTAGGAGTACTTTTACGAGTACAAGTTCCTTGCAATGTCAGAAAGCCCGGGTGTATCTTGAAGGTTTTGGCACTCAGTTACGGTGAACACCACAGATTTGTCTCTGGATAACTTTTAATGGATATGTCCTTCCCCAATTTTTTTTGTCTTTTCTCCAAGGTTTCTAGATATTTTCTATTAGTAATAATAAGGTAGCAATAATTTTATGTAATGGCACTAGAGCCATAAACTTGCTCATCCAGCTGATTGGAGATATTATTGCTGTACCAGGAATCACACAATTAATCCCAGAAAGTCAATTTAATTTCACCTTAATCCTAGATCAGGTTTCTTCTTCATATATTAAAAGAACTTCCTCAGACTTCTCTCTTTTGTGTCAGGAATTCATTTGCCAAGTTAAATCTGAAAGCTCTCCTAAGGAGAGTCCGTAAACCTTCCTAGAATAGCGCTTCAAAGGCCCAGCGCTCTCTCACTATTTTCTCATAGAAAGGATGCTCCTGTTCTTTAATCATCAGTGTAGGCCTTTGCTGGACTCTCTACAATAAATCTGCTATCTGCTGGGAAGCCTAGAACTGGACCCTATACTCTAGTTTCACAAAACCCATGCAGGGCAAAAAAGGAGGAACATGTTCGGTCTGCTGGCATTGCTCTACTCAAGATAGCTCTGATGCCATGAAAAAATTGACCAACTTTCTAGAGAGGGCACACTGTGGTCTCGTGGTCAAGTTGTGCTGCCATTATAAAAGCGTTGTTTTTTGTGTGTGTGGCTGATTCTCTGAGGATGGAGAGTGGAAAGAGGTGAGAATAGGGTGGGGAGAGATGAGAGCGGGGCAGAGGAGAGATTGAGATGGGATGGGATTGGGATGAGATTGGGAGGGGATGGGAGAGGAGAGGGGATGGGATGAGAGATTGAGATGACATGGGAGGATGGGATGAGGTGAGAAGAGAGGATAAGAGGAGAGGGGAAGAGATGGGATGAGAGGGGAGGGGAGGATGAGATGAGGAGGAGAGGAGAGGAGAGGAGATTGAGGAGAGGTGAGATGAGATGATGAGAGGAGATGGAAAGGAGAGGAGATTGAGGAGAGGTGAGATGAGATGATGAGAGGAAATGGAGAGGAGAGGAGATTGAGGAGAGGTGAGATGAGATGATGAGAGGAGATGGAGAGGAGAGGAGATTGAGGAGAGGTGAGATGAGATGATGAGAGGAGATGGAGAGGAGAGCAGAGGAGAGGTGAGATGAGATGATGAGAGGAGATGGAGAGGAGAGGAGAGCAGAGGAGAGGAGAGGAGATTGAGGAGAAGTGAGAGGAAAGGAGAGGGAAGGAGAAGAGAGTGGAGGGGATGGGAAGAGGAGAGGAGCTGAGGTGAGATTAGAGGAGATATGAGAGGAGATACGATGAGGGGAACCGAGGGAGGGAGAGGAGAGGAGGAGATGAGATAGAGGTGGCGATGAGATGGGATGGGATGAGAGGGATGGGATGGGAGAGATGAGAGATGGGAGAGATGATGGGATGAGATGGGAGATGAGGAGGAGATGAGATGAGAGGGGATGAGATGAGATGAGAGGAGAGGGGATGGGAGGGGATGAGAGGAGAGGAGAGGAGAGTAGGAGGGGAAAGGAGGATAGGAGATGATGAGAGGGGAGGGAGGAGAGGATGAGAGGAGAGTAGAGGAGAGATGAGATGAGATAATTGAGATGAGATGAGATGATTGAGACGAGATGATCCAGAAGAAATGAGATGAGATAACTGAGGTGCAAGGATTGAGATGAGAAGATTGAGATGAGATGAGATGAGATGAGATGAGATGAGATGAGATGAGATGAGATGAGATGGATGAGATGAGATGGATGACATGAGATGGAGATGAATGAGATGGGATGATTGACATTAGATGGGATGATTGACATTAGATGGGATGATTGAGATGAGATGAGAGGGATGGATGAGATGAGATGTTACAGATGATTGAGGTGCGATGATTGAGGTGCGATAAGATGATTGAGACGAGATGGACGAGAAGAGATGAGATGAGATGGACGAGAAGAGTTGAGAAGAGATTAGATTATTGAGATGAGGAGAGGAGATGAGATGAGGAGATGAGATGACGAGATGAGGAGATGACGAGATGAGGAGATGACGAGATGAGGAGATGACGAGATGAGGAGATGACGAGATGAGGAGATGACGAGATGAGGAGATGACGAGATGAGGAGATGACGAGATGAGGAGATGACGAGATGAGGAGATGACGAGATGAGGAGATGACGAGATGAGGAGATGACGAGATGAGGAGATGACGAGATGAGGAGATGACGAGATGAGGAGATGACGAGATGAGAGATGACGAGATGAGATGACGAGATGAGATGACGAGATGAATGACGAGATGACGACTGAGATGAGATGACGACTGAGATGGGATGATGAGATGAGATGAGAGAGATGGGATGATGAGATGGGATGATGAGATGGGATGGATGATGGGATGATGAGATGGGATGAGAATGATGAATGAGGTGACGAGATGAGTGACGAGATGAGGTGACGAGATGAGGTGACGAGATGAGGTGACGAGATGAGGTGACGAGATGAGGTGACGAGATGAGGTGACGAGATGAGGTGACGAGATGATGAGATGATTGAGGTGAGATGATTGAGGTGAGATGATTGAGATCAGATGAGATGACATGATTGAGATGAGATGATGAGGTGAGATGATGAGGTGAGATGATTGAGATCAGAAGTGATGAGTGAGATGATGAGGTGAGATGATTGAGATCAGATGAGGTGAGACGATTGAGGTGAGACGATTGAGGTGAGACGATTGAGGTGAGACGATTGAGGAGGTGAGACGATTGAGGAGGTGAGACGATTGAGGAGGTGAGACGATTGAGGAGACGATTGAGACGAGACGATTGAGACGAGACGATTGAGACGAGATGAGATGGACGAGAAGATATGAGATGAGATGGATGAGATGGGATGAGATGAGATGAGATGATTGAGAAGAATGAGATGAGATGATTGAGATGAAATGGACAAGATGATTGAGATGAGATGATTGAGATGAAATGGACAAGATGATTGAGATGAGATGATTGAGATGAGAAGAGGTGATTGAGATGAAACGATTGTGATGCGATGACTGTGATGCGATGACTGTGATGCGATGACTGTGATGCGATGAGTGTAGGATGGAGAGATGGGATGGATGAATGATGGATGGATGAGATGGGTGGATGGGTATGGAGAAGAGATGGGATGAGATGAGATGGGATGGGATGAGATGGGATGGGATGAGATGGGATGGGATGAGATGGGATGGAGGATGAGATGAGATGGTGGGATGAGTGGGAAATGATTGAGATGGATGAGATGAGATGAGATGAAGACGTGGGATGAGATGGACATGAGATGATGAGATGGAAATGAGATGAGATAGTGGGATGAAATGAGAAGATTGAATGAATGATGTGAATGAGATGAAATGATTCAGATGAGATGACATGAGATGATCAGATGAATGAGATGATTAAATGGAAATGAGATGAGATGATAGATGAAATGGATGAGATGAGATGATTGGGTGGGGGATTAAAGGGATGAGATGAGATTGAGATGAGATGGTTGAGATGAGATGATTGGGATGGATGATTGAGTGAGATGTTGAGAAGAGATGAGATGATTGAGATGAGATGATTGAGATGAGATGATTGAAATGAGATGATTGAGATGAGATGGGATGTGATGATTGAGATGGGATGTGATGACGGGATGGGATGACGAGATGAGATGAGATGATGAGGATGCGATGATGGGATGCGATGATGGGATGCGATGATGGGATGCGATGATGGGATGCGATGATTGAGGTGCGATAAGATGATTGAGATGAGATGAGATGATTGAGAGGAAATGGACGAGAAGAGATGAGATGAGATGGACGAGAAGAGTTGAGAAGAGATGAGATTATTGAGATGAGATGACATGGATGAGAAGAGATGAGATGAGGTGATTGAGATGAGGTGAGGTGGGGTAGGGTATGGAGAAGAGATGGGATGAGATGAGTTGGGATGGTATGAGATGACATAGGGTGGGGTGGGGTGTGATGTGATAGATGAGGTGGGGTGGGTTGATTGAGAAGATAGAGATGAGATGAGATGATTCAGATGAGATGATTGACATGAGATGAGACGAGATGAGATGACTGAGATGAGATGAGATGACTGAGATGAGATGAGATGACTGAGATGAGATGATGAGATGAAATGAAATGAGATGAGATGATGAGATGAGATGATTGAGATGAGATGAGAGTGAAGGAGATAATTGAGATAAGATGATTGAGATGATTGAGCTGAGATGATTGACATTAAATGGGTTGATTGAGATGGGATGAGGTGGGGTGGGGTAGATGGCGAGATGAGATGGCGAGATGAGATGGCGAGATGAGATGGGATGAGATGATTGAGATGGGAGGATTGAGATGAGATGGGAGGATTGAGATGAGATGAGAGGAGATGGACGAGAAGAGATGAGATGAGATGGACGAGAAGAGTTGAGAAGAGATGAGATGATGAGATGAGGTGATGAGATGAGATGATGAGGTGAGATGATTGAGGAGGTGAGATGATTGAGGAGGTGAGATGATTGAGGAGGTGAGATGATTGAGGAGGTGAGATGATTGAGGAGGTGAGATGATTGAGGAGGTGAGATGATTGACGTGAGATGATTGAGATGATGAGATGATTGACGTGAGATGACGAGATGATGGAGATGACGAGATGATGGAGATGACGAGATGATGGAGATGACGAGATGATGGAGATGACGAGATGATGGAGATGACGAGATGATGGAGATGACGAGATGATGGAGATGACGAGTTGATGGAGATGACGAGATGATGGAGATGACGAGTTGATGGAGATGACGAGATGATGGAGATGACGAGACGATTGAGACGAGACGATTGAGATGACGAGACGATTGTGACGAGACGATTGTGACGAGACGATTGTGACGAGACGATTGTGACGAGACGATTGTGACGAGACGATTGTGACGAGACGATTGTGACGAGACGATTGTGACGAGACGATTGTGACGAGACGATTGTGACGAGACGATTGTGACGAGACGATTGTGACGAGACGATTGTGACGAGCCGGATGAGACGATACGGATGAGACGAGACGAGATGAGACGAGATGATTGAGATGAGACGGTTGAGATGAGACGGTTGAGATGAGACGGTTGAGATGAGACGGTTGAGATGAGACGGTTGAGATGAGACGGTTGAGATGAGACGGTTGAGATGAGACGGTTGAGATGAGACGGTTGAGATGAGACGATTGAGATGAGACGATTGAGATGCGATGACTGAGATGCGATGATTGAGATGAGATGAGATGAGGTGGGGTAGGGTATGGAGAAGAGATGGGATGAGATGAGATGGGATGGGGTGGGGTGAGGTGGGATGAGGTGGGGTGGGGTGAGGTGGGGTGAGGTGGGGTGGGGTGAGCTTGAGTGGGGTGGGGTGAGATGAGGTGAGGTGAGATGAGGTGAGGTGAGATGAGATGAGATGAGACGGATGAGATGAGACGGATGAGATGAGACGGATGAGATGAGACGGATGAGATGAGACGGATGAGATGAGACGGATGAGATGAGACGGATGAGATGAGACGGATGAGATGAGACGGATGAGATGAGACGGATGAGATGAGACGAGACGGTTGAGACGAGACGGATGAGATGAGATGATTGAGAAGAGGTGCTTGAGATGAGAAGAGGTGATTGGGATGAGATGATTGAGACGAGATGATTGAGATAAGATGACATGAATGAGATGATATGATTGAGATGATTCAGATCAGATGATTGAGATCATTGAGATGAGATGAGGTGATTGAGATGAGATGAGATGTTTCAGACGAGATGAGATGATTCAGATGAAATGAGATGAGATGTTTAAGATGAGATGAGATGATTGAGGTGCGATGATTGAGATGAGATGACTGAGATGAGATGAGATGAGATGGACGGGATGGATGAGATGCGATGGATGAGAAGAATGAGATGAGGTGATTGAGATGGATGGATGGATGGGATGATAGGGATGGGATGATTGACATGGGATGTGATGATTGAGATGTGATGATTGAGCTCAGATGAGATGAGATGGACGAGAAGACATGAGATGAGATGGATTATTGAGATGAGATGAGATGGATGATTGAGATGAGAGAAGATGATTGAGATGAGATGACATGGATGAGAAGAGATTAGATGAGATGAGATGGGATGAGATGAGATGGATGAGATGAGATGAGATGATTGAGAAGAATGAGATGAGGTAATTTAGATCAGATGGACGAGATGATTGAGATGAGATGAGATGAGATGATTGAGATGAGATGATTGAGATGAGATGAGATGATTGAGATGAGATGAGAGGAGAGGAGAGAGAGAGAGGAGAGGAGAGGAGAGGAGAGGAGAGGAGGGAGGGATGGGATGGGATGAGATGGGATGAGATGGGATGAGATGGGATGAGATGGGATGAGATGGGATGAGATGGGATGAGATGAGATGAGATGAGATGAGATGAGATGAGGAGAGGAGGAGGAGGAGAGGAGGAGAGGAGAGGAGAGGAGAGGAGAGGAGAGAGGAGAGGAGGAGGTGAGATGGGAGAGGAGATGAGGAGAGGTGAGGAGGGATGCGATGATGGGATGCGATGATGGGATGCGATGATGGGATGCGATGATTGAGATGGGAGGATTGAGATGAGATGGGAGGATTGAGATGAGATGGGAGGATTGAGATGAGATGGGAGGATTGAGATGAGATGGGAGGATTGAGATGAGATGGGAGGATTGAGATGAGATGGGAGGATTGAGATGAGATGTTTCAGAAGAGATGGGATGCGATGATGAGGTGCGATGATGAGGTGCGATGATTGAGGTGCGATGATTGAGGTGCGATAAGATGATTGAGATGAGATGAGATGATTGAGAGGAAATGGACGAAAAGAGATGAGAAGAGATGGACGAGAAGAGTTGAGAAGAGATGAGATGATGAGATGAGGTGATTGAGATGAGATGAGGTGGGGTAGGGTATGGAGAAGAGATGGGATGAGATGAGTTGGGATGGGATGAGATGAGATAGGGTGGGTGGGGTGTGATGTGATAGATGAGGTGGGGTGGGTTGATTGAGAAGATAGAGATGAGATGAGATGATTCAGATGAGATGATTGACATGAGATGAGACGAGATGACTGAGATGAGATGAGATGACAGATGAGATGATGAGATGAGATGAAATGAGATGAGATGATTGAGATGAGATGATTGAGATGAGATGAGATGAGATGAAGGAGATAATTGAGATAAGATGATTGAGATGATTGAGCTGAGATGATTGACATTAAATGGGTTGATTGAGATGGGATGAGGTGGGGTGGGATATGTAGAAGAGATGAGACGGGATGAGATGGGATGGTATGAGATGATTCAGATGAAATGAGATGAGATGATTGAAATGAGATGAGAAGTGAGGGACGAGAAGAGATGAGATGAGGTGAGGAGGATGAGATGAGATGGATGGGATGATTGAGATGGGATGCGGTGAGATGGGATGCGGTGAGATGGGATGCGGTGAGATGGGATGCGGTGAGTTGGGATGCGGTGAGATGATTGAGGTGAGATGATTGAGGTGATGAGATGATTGACGTGAGATGATTGAGATGATGAGATGATTGACATGAGATGATTGAGACGCTGAGATGATTGAGACGCTGAGATGATTGAGACGCTGAGATGATTGAGACGCTGAGATGATTGAGACGCTGAGATGATTGAGACGCTGAGATGGGGTGATTGAGACGCTGAGATGGGGTGATTGAGATTAGACGGGATGATTGAGATGAGATGAGAGGGATGGATGAGATGAGATGTGTCAGATGAGATGGGATGAGATGATTGAGGTGCGATGATTGAGGTACGATAAGATGATTGAGATGAGATGAGATGATTAAGAGGAGATGGACGAGAAGAGATGAGATGAGATGGATGAGAAGAGTTGAGAAGAGATGAGATGATTGAGATGAGATGACGTGGATGAGAAGAGATGAGATGAGATGATTGAGATGAGGTGATTGAGATGAGGTGATTGAGATGAGATGATTGAGATGAGATGATTGAGATGAGATGAGAAGAGGAGATGGAGATGAGGAGATGGAGATGAGGAGATGGAGATGAGGAGATGGAGATGAGGAGATGGAGATGAGGAGATGGAGATGAGGAGATGGAGATGAGGAGATGGAGATGAGGAGATGGAGATGAGGAGATGGAGATGAGGAGATGGAGATGAGGAGATGGAGATGAGGAGATGGAGATGAGGAGATGGAGATGAGGAGATGGAGATGAGATGTGGTGGTGTAGGATATGGAGAAGAGATGGGATGAGATGAGTTGGGATGGGATGAGATGAGATAGGGTGGGGTGGGGTATAATGTGATAGATGAGGAGGGGTGGGTTGATCGAGAAGATTGAGATGAGATGAGATGATTGAGATGAGATGATTCAGATGAAATGAGATGAGGTGATTGAGATGAGGTGATTGAGATGAGGTGATTGAGATGGGATGATTGAGATGGGATGATTGAGATGAGATGAGGTGGGGTAGGGTATGGAGAAGAGATGGGATGCGATGAGTTGGGATGGGATGAGATGAGATGAGATAGGGTGGGCTGGGGTGAGATGTGATAGATGAGGTGGGGTGGGTTGATGGAGAAGATTGAGATGAGATGAGATGATTGAGATGAGATGATTGACATGAGATGAGACGAGATGAGATGACTGAGAAGAGATGAGATGACTGAGAAGAGATGAGATGACTGAGAAGAGATGAGATGACTGAGAAGAGATGAGGTGATTCAGATGAAATGAGGTGAGATGATTGAGATGGGATATTTGAGATGAGATGAGGTGGGGTGGGGTATGTAGAAGAGATGAGACGGGATGAGATGGGATGGGATGAGATGATTCAGATGAAATGAGTTGAGATGAGATGATTGAGATGAGATGAGATGTGATGGACGATAAGAGATAGGATGAGATGAGATGGACGGGATGGGATGGGATGAGGTGAGATGGGATGAGGTGAGATGAGATGAGGTGAGATGGGATGAGATGATTGAAAAGAGGTGGTTGAGATGAGAAGAGGGGAGATGAGATGAGATGAAATGGATGAGATGAGATGATTGAGATAAGATGATTGATATGATTCAGGTGAGATGATTGAGATGAGATGAGGTGGACGAGAAGAGATGAGGTGGACGAGAAGAGATGAGGTGGACGAGAAGAGATGAGGTGGACGAGAAGAGATGAGGTGGACGAGAAGAGATGAGGTGGACGAGAAGAGATGAGGTGGACGAGAAGAGATGAGGTGGACGAGAAGAGATGAGGTGGACGAGAAGAGATGAGGTGGACGAGAGGATTGAGATGAGGTGGACGAGAGGATTGAGATGAGCTGGACGAGAGGATTGAGATGAGGTGGACGAGAGGATTGAGATGAGATGGACGAGAGGACTGAGATGAGATGGATGAGATGAGATGGATGAGATGAGAGGATTGAGATGAGACGACATGAGATGAGATGATTGAGATGAGACGGATGAGATGAGATGATTGAGATGATTGAGATGAGACGGATGAGATGAGATGATTGAGAAGAGGTGCTTGAGATGAGAAGAGGTGATTGGGATGAGATGATTGAGACGAGATGATTGAGATAAGATGACATGAATGAGATGATATGATTGAGATGATTCAGATCAGATGATTGAGATCATTGAGATGAGATGAGGTGATTGAGATGAGATGAGATGATTCAGACGAGATGAGATGATTCAGATGAAATGAGATGAGATGTTTAAGATGAGATGAGATGATTGAGGTGCGATGATTGAGATGAGATGACCGAGATGAGATGAGATGAGATGGACGGGATGGATGAGATGCGATGGATGAGAAGAATGAGATGAGGTGATTGAGATGGATGGATGGATGGGATGATAGGGATGGGATGATTGACATGGGATGTGATGATTGAGATGTGATGATTGAGCTCAGATGAGATGAGATGGACGAGAAGACATGAGATGAGATGGATTATTGAGATGAGATGAGATGGATGATTGAGATGAGAGAAGATGATTGAGATGAGATGACATGGATGAGAAGAGATGAGATGAGATGGGATGAGATGAGATGGATGAGATGAGATGAGATGAGATGAGATGAGATGAGATGAGATGGTTGAGAAGAATGAGATGAGGTAATTTAGATCAGATGGACGAGATGATTGAGATGAGATGGGATGAGATGATTGGGATGAGATGAGGAGAGGAGAGGTGAGCAGATGAGGAGAGGAGAGGAGAGGAGATGAGGAGGAGAGAGAGGGAGAGGAGAGGAGAGGAGAGGAGAGGAGAGGAGAGGAGAGGAGAGGAGAGAGGAGAGGGATGAGATGGGATGAGATGGGATGAGATGGGATGGGATGAGATGAGAGGAGATGAGAGGAGATGAGAGGAGATGAGAGGAGATGAGAGGAGATGAGAGGAGATGAGAGGAGATGAGAGGAGATGAGAGGAGATGAGAGGAGATGAGAGGAGATGAGAGGAGATGAGATGAGGAGAGGAGAGGAGGTGAGATGAGGAGAGGAGGTGAGATGAGGAGAGGAGAGGAGAGGAGAGGAGATGAGGAGAAGAGAGGAGATGAGATGAGATGAGGAGATGACGAGATGAGATGAGGAGAGGAGAGGAGATGAGATGGCGAGATGAGATGGCGAGATGAGATGGCGAGATGAGATGGCGAGATGAGATGGCGAGATGAGATGGCGAGATGAGATGGCGAGATGAGATGGCGAGATGAGATGGCGAGATGAGATGGCGAGATGAGATGAGGTGATGAGATGAGGTGATGAGATGTGGTGATGAGATGAGGTGATGAGATGAGGTGATGAGATGATTGAGATGGGAGGATTGAGATGAGATGGGAGGATTGAGATGAGATGGGAGGATTGAGATGAGATGGGAGGATTGAGATGAGATGGGAGGATTGAGATGAGATGGGAGGATTGAGATGAGATGGGAGGATTGAGATGAGATGTTTCAGAAGAGATGGGATGAGATGATTGAGGTGCGATGATTGAGGTGCGATAAGATGATTGAGGTGCGATAAGATGATTGAGGTGCGATAAGATGATTGAGGTGCGATAAGATGATTGAGAGGAGATGGACGAGAAGAGATGAGATGAGATGGACGAGAAGAGTTGAGAAGAGATGAGATGATGAGATGAGGTGATGAGATGAGATGATGAGGTGAGATGATTGAGGAGGTGAGATGATTGAGGAGGTGAGATGATTGAGGAGGTGAGATGATTGAGGAGGTGAGATGATTGAGGAGGTGAGATGATTGAGGAGGTGAGATGATTGACGTGAGATGATTGAGATGATGAGATGATTGACGTGAGATGACGAGATGATGGAGATGACGAGATGATGGAGATGACGAGATGATGGAGATGACGAGATGATGGAGATGACGAGATGATGGAGATGACGAGTTGATGGAGATGACGAGATGATGGAGATGACGAGACGATTGAGATGACGAGACGATTGTGACGAGACGATTGTGACGAGACGATTGAGACGAGACGATTGTGACGAGACGATTTAGATAAGATGGATGAGATGAGACGAGATGAGATGAGATGATTGAGATGAAATGGACAAGATGATTGAGATGAAATGGACAAGATGATTGAGATGAGACGATTGAGATGAGACGATTGAGATGCGATGATTGAGATGAGATGATTGAGATGACGAGATGAGATGACGAGATGAGATGACGAGATGAGATGACGAGATGAGATGACGAGATGAGGTGATGATGAGGTGAGATGATTGAGATGAGATGATGAGGTGAGATGATTGACGTGAGATGATTGACGTGAGATGATTGAGATGATGTGATGATTGAGATGACGAGATGATTGAGACGAGATGATTGAGATGACGAGATGATTGAGACGAGATGATTGAGACGAGATGATTGAGATGACGAGACAATTGAGACGAGACGATTGAGATGACGAGACGATTGAGATGACGAGATGATTGAGATGACGAGACGATTGAGACGAGACGATTGAGATGACGAGACGATTGAGACGAGACGATTGAGATGACGAGACGATTGAGACGAGACGATTGAGACGAGACGATTGAGACGAGACGATTGAGACGAGACGATTGAGATAAGATGGATGAGATGAGACGAGATGAGATGATTGAGATGAAATGGACAAGATGATTGAGATGAAATGGACAAGATGATTGAGATGCGACGACTGAGATGCGACGACTGAGATGCGGCGATTGAGATGAGATGATTGAGATGATGAGATGAGATGATTGAGATGAGATGACGAGATGAGATGACGAGATGAGATGACGAGATGAGATGACGAGATGAGATGACGAGATGAGATGACGAGATGAGGTGATGATGAGGTGAGATGATTGAGATGAGATGATGAGGTGAGATGATGAGGTGAGATGATGAGGTGAGATGATTGAGGAGGTGAGATGATTGAGGAGGTGAGATGATTGACGTGAGATGATTGAGATGACGAGATGATTGAGACGAGATGATTGAGATGACGAGATGATTGAGACGAGATGATTGAGATGATGAGATGATTGAGACGAGACCATTGAGATGACGAGATGATTGAGACGAGACGATTGAGACGAGACGATTGAGATGAGATGAGATGGACGAGAAAATATGAGATGAGATGGATGAGATGAGACGAGATGAGATGAGATGATTGGGAAGAATGAGATGAGATGATTGAGATGAAATGGACAAGACGATTGAGATGAGACGATTGAGATGAGACGATTGAGATGAGACGATTGAGATGAGACGATTGAGAAGAGACGATTGAGATGCGATGACTGAGATGCGATGTTTGAGATGAGATGAGATGAGGTGGGGTAGGGTATGGAGAAGAGATGGGATGAGATGAGATGGGATGGGATGAGATAAGATAGGGTACGATGGCATGGGGTGAGATGTGATAGATGAGGTGGCGTGGGTTGATGGAGAAGATTGAGATGAGATGATTGAGATGAGATGATTGAGATGAGATGATTGACATGAGATGATTGACATGAGATGATTGACATGAGATGAGATGATTCAGATGAAATGAGATGATTCAGATGAAATGAGATGACTCAGATGAAATGAGATGACTCAGATGAAATGAGATGACTCATTTAATTTTTCAATTTCATTTCATTTTTACTCTTTTAATTTCTTCTAAACAATTATTCTTCCTTCATATTTTTCTACAATATCATTCATCTCTCATTATTATTTTTTCATCTTTTTTCTTTCTCTTTCATTTATTTTTATCTAATATTTTCTATATTTTAAAATAAATCTATATTTCTTTTAAAAAAAAAAATCTCATATAAATTTTTTTTCTTATAATTCTATTATTATACTTTATAATCTTATTATTTTTCATTTAAACTAATTAAACTCATATCTCTAAAATTTAAATTTTTATCTACAAACTTTCATATCAAACTATTCTCTATAATTATTTCATCTCAACTCATATCCATAAATTTATATAAATATTATTCTTATAAAAAACTACTCACTTTCTCATTCATCTCATTATCAATCATTCATGACCACTACCTTTTCATCATTTCAAAAATTTTATTTCATACATTTAAACTCATACATTCCCTTCTAATTTAATATATTTTCATATCTTAATCTATTTAATATTTAAACTCATTTCTTTTCTTTTTTTACTATCATTTCATATTTTCATCTCATCTTATCATTCTCATCTCATCTTATCATTCTCATCTCATCTTTCATTCTCATCTCATCTAATCTCATCTCATCTCATCTCATTCACTCATCTCATCTCATTCAACTATCTCATCTCTCTCATCTCATCATCATCCTCTCACTCACTCATTTCATCATTTCATTTCATCTCATCTCATTTCATTTCAATTCTCATTCATCATCATCTCATCTCATCTCATCTTTATTTTATCTCATCTAATCTTATCTTATTTTATCTCATCTCATCTCATCTCATTCATCTCATCTTATTTTATCTATTCAATTCATTCTTTTCATTTCATCTCATCTCATCATTCATTTCTATTTTATCTATTTCATTTATTTATTTTAATCTCATTATCATTCATCTCATCTATCATCTATCATCTCATCTCATATCATCATCTAACTCATCTCATCATCTCATCTCTCATCTCCTCTATCATCATCATCATCATCTCATCATCATATCATCATATCTCATCTCATCATCATCATCTATCTCATCTCATCATCATCATCATCATCTCATCTATCTCATATCATATCATCATCTATCTCATCTCATCTCATCATCATCATCTATCTCATCTTCATTCATCATATCATCTCATCATATCATTCTATCTCATCTATCTCTACACCATCTATCTCATCTTCATCATCATCATCTATCTCATCATCATCATCTCATCATCATCATCTCATATCATCATCTATCTATCTCATCTCATCATAACTCTATCTCATCTCATCTCATATCATCATTCTCATCTCATCTCATTCATCATCATTCATCTCTTCATTCATCATCAATCTCATATATTCATTCATCCTTCATCATCATCTCATCTCATCTCATCTCTCATCTCATCTATCTATCTCATTCTCATCTCATAATCTCATCTCATCATATTCATCTCATAATATCTCATTCATCAATCTCATCTCATCTATCAATCTCATCTCATCATATCTTATCTTCATCATATCAATTCATCTCATTCATTATTCTCATCTCATTCATATCTCATCAATCTCATCTTCATTATCATTCATCTCATCAATCTCATCTCATCAATCATCATCTCATCTCATTCATTTCTCATCATCTCATCTCATCTCATTCTATCATATCTCATCTCATCAATTCATCTATTCATCATCATTCATCTCATCTTCATCTATCTCATTCAATTCATCTCATAATCTCATCAAATCTCATCTCATTCATTCATCTCATCTCATCATCATCTCATCTCATCTCATCTCATCAATATCATCTCATCTCATCATATCATCTCATTCATCAATCTATCTCATCTCATCTACATCATCTCATCTCATCATTCATTCAATCTCATCTCTCATTCATCTCATCTCATCATCTCATCTCATCATCATCATCTCATCATCTCATCTCATCTCATCTCATCATATCTCATCTCATCATATCATCTCATCATCATCTATCTCATCTCATCTAATCTATTCATTCATTCATCAATCTCATCTCATCTCATCTATCTCATCTCATTCTCATTCATCATCTCATCTCATTCTCATCTACAATTTCATTCATTCATCTCATCTATCTCATTCATTCATTAATCTCTTTATATCATATTAATTTCATTTATCATATTCATTCATTTCATTTCATTTCATCAATTATCATCTCATTTCATTTCATTTACATTCATTCACTTTCATTTCATTTCTTATCATTTTTCATATTAATATTCTAATCTAATATCTCATTTCATCATTCAATCTATTTCATAATCTAATTATTCCTCTTTTTCATTTCTTCTAAATCTCATTTCATTTCATTTTCATTCATTCATTTCATTCTTCATTTCATCTCATTCATTCATTCATTTAATCAATCTCATTCATTCATTTCATATCTATCATTTATTTCATCATCTCATTTTATTTCATTCATTTAATATCATTATAATCATTCAATTCATTTCATTTCATCTATTTCATTTCATTTCTTTCATTATTTTTCATTTCAGTTACATTTCATCATTTATCATTTCATTTCATTTATTAAATTTATTAATTTCATTTCATCAATTTCATTCTCATTTCATCTCATATCTATCTCATTCATCTCATCTAATCTCATTCATTAATCTCATTTCATATCATTTCAATTACTTTCATTTCATTCATTAATTCATTCATTTCTTTAATTCAATAATTTCATTTCATTCATCTCATTCATTTCATTTCATTTCATTATTTCATTTCATTCATTTCAATTTCACAATTTCATCAATTATTCATTCATTTCATTTCATTTCAATTCATCAATTTAATTTCATTCATTCATCATTTTATCATTTCTCATTTTATTTTCATTTCATTTATTCAATTTCATTTAATTTATATTAATTATTTTCATTCTTTTCATCTAATCTCATATAATTATTTCATTAAAAATTTTCATATAATCTCATCCATCTCTTTTTATTTTCATTATTAATTTTCATTCATCTCATAATAAAATATTTAATTTATTATTTTTAATTTCATTTTTCCTTTTTTTATTTAATTTAATAATTTTCATTATTTTAATTTATTAAATTTCATTTTTTTCATAAATTTCTTTAATATTTTCATTTATATCTCATTATCATATCTCATTATTTTTTAAAATGGGATGGGATGAGAAAGGGTATGGATGGGCTGCTTGGGAAGCGGATTAGAAGATAGGGGTATGAGATGAGCTGAGATGAGATGATTGGGCTGAGCAAGAGATGAGATGATCTGAGATGATTGGATGAGATGCGCTTAGATGACGGATGAATTGCGGAAGAGCTGAGGAGGCAGAGATGAGCTGAGCTGATTGAGATGCGCTGCGTAGCGATTATGATAAGCGCTGAGATGCTGGATAAGAGATGGCTGATGGGATGAGATGAGATGATTGCGATGAGATGCTATGATGATGAAGTGAGTGAGGATGAGAAGCTTGAGATGATTGAGATGAGATGAGATGAGCTGAGAAGAGCTGTAGTAGAATGATATGATTGAGATGAGATGAGATGAAGCAGATATAGCAGATGAGATTAGCTGCTAGAGATGCATGAGATAGATTGATTGAGGATGAGGATTGACGCTGGATGATATAGAAGAATGATATGATTGAGATGAGATGAGATGAGCTGATTGATGTGATAGAGAAGAGTGCTTGAATGAGAAGCGCTTCGAATTCAGAATAATGGACGACAGCGTATTAGATGCGCAGCGATGATTGAGTATTAATGAGATGAGATTAGATGATATGCTTGAGATGAGATGCAGATATGATATGTTCGAGCTGAAGATGAGCTGGAGCTGAGATGATTGAGATGAGCTGATAAGATTGATATTATCAGAATCGCTGAGGCTTGTTGAGATAGCTGATTGGATGAGATGAGATGATTTCGTGTGCAAGATTGTCGAAGTACTCAGAATGCGCAGCTATGAGCTGAGAATGATTGATATAGATGATTGAGATGCGATGCTTGAGCTGCGATGATCAAGCGATGAGATGAATGCGATGAGAGAGCTGATATAGATTGAGATGAGATGATTGAGAGTATAGCTCTCTGAGCAGCGATCAAGAGAAGATATTAATGAGAATTGAGATGAGATGAGATGATTGAGATGAGATGATTGAGATTAGCTTAGCTGCGATTATATGCGATGAGCAGAGAAGCGAAGCAATAGATATAGGATGGAAATGAGATGCGAAAGAATGAGATCGATCTGAATAGAGATGAGAATGCTTTAGAGCATATATGATCAGTGATGAAGAGATGAGATGAGTGATGAGATAGCTGATTGAGTGATTGAGATGAATGAGTAAGCTTGAGCTTAGCTGAGAAGAATGATATGATTTGGTATCTAGTAGCATGCGTCTTAGTGCGTGCAGATTGCCTGAATGAGTGATGCGATGCGCTTATTGAGATGAGGATGATTGATATGAGCTGAAGATATGATAGATATAGATGAGAAGCTTGAGTGAGATGATTTGAGATGGAGATGAGATGAGATGATATGAGCTGAGATGATTGCGAAGAGATGAGATGCGTGATTGAGATGACCTGAGATGGATGCGATGATGAGATTGAATAGATGAAAGAGATGCGATGGGCTGAGAGGGATGGTGAAGGATGGGATGGGCTCGATTGGGCAGGGATGTGAAGGGATGAGATGCTTGAGCTTTGGATGGGATGGGATGGATGGGATTGGAATGCGATGAGATTAGAGAGAAGAGATGAGATTCGATGATTGAGAGGGATGATTGTGAGATGGGAAGGGCATTGGAGTAGATGAATGCCGATTGGATGGTGATGTGATGGGATGAGAAGAGATGATAGAGATGGGCTGGGATGATAATGGATGGGATGCGATGAGATGGGATTGGGATTAGATGGATGGGATGAGCTGCATATGATCTTGCTTGTATTGTATAGAAGGGAATGGATGTGCTTACGATGTAGATGATGATTCTCATTGCGCAGAGCTGCTCTGAGATGGGGCTGAATGGATGTGAAGATTGAGCTGGGATGATGTCGCTGGGCGTGTTTTGGCTGAGATTAGATGATTGTAGATGGGATGAGCTGGCTGGGGATGAGATTGCATGGGATGCGTGGGATGGGATGCGATGGGAAGAGATGGGCTGGCTGGGATGAGATGGGATGATGAGATGGGATGATTGAGATGGGATGATTGGTGGGAATGTAATTGCGCTTGGATGGGCAGTGATGGTATGAGCTGCTGCTGAGCTGTAGGAAGTGGACAGAATGAGGAAGGGATGCATGATATGGGCAGATTTATATTAAATCGAGCTAGAGATTAGCCATGAAGATTATATGCTTGATATGCTGAGATGATCAGATAGTGCTAGATGCGCATATTGATTGATCTTAGATGCTATTAGCATGAGTAAGAGGATCTTGCGATGATGGATGAGATGAGTTGATCAGAAAGAGATATTAAGATTGAGATGCTATGATTGATATTATCAGAGAATGCGCTGATTTGCGAAGAGATGAAAGTCTGATATGAGATGAATCTATGCGATGAGTAGCGAATGCTTGAGCTTCGCTTAATAGTGAGCTGGTATGAGCTGAAGCGTAGATGCTATTTCAGTCTATGGAATGGAAGGGATTGTGATTGGCAGGGATGGGCATGATAGAGCTTTATCTGGGATGGGATGGGATGGCATGTCAGAGATGAGTATGAGATGCGATTCGATGAGATGCGATGGATTGGAAGATTGAGATTCGGATTGAGATGGAAGCTCAGAGTGTGCTGATTGAGATGGGCCGAATGAAGCTGGGATGGGATGGGATGCGAAGACTGCGCTGGGATGGGATGGGATGGTATTGTATGATATGAGATGAGATGAGATGGGATGAGATGGGATGGGCAGGGATTAGATTAGATGAGAAGGGATGGGATGGGATGAGATGAGATAGATTGAGATGATTGTATTGCATGAGATGAGATTAGATGATTGAGGATGAATGAGGAGAATATGAGAGCTCTGATGAGCAGCTTGAGCAGAGAAGAGAAGAGATGATAGCGATGAGAAGAGATGCTGCGCTTGAGCTGATATTCTAGATCATAGGTGGGGGTGTGAACTTATGAGCTGAGGATTAATAGCCAGCAGAGTGAATGCTTGAGAAGCGATGATTGCGCTGATATGTTGTAAGAGATGAATGAGATGATATGAGATGAGCTGATTGTTGCGATGAGATGAGATGAGATGATTGGATGAGATGATATGCGATGAGTAATGATTGAGGAATAGATGATAGAGATGCGATGAAGAGATGGATGATTGAGATGAGTTGGAGATTATGCTGAATGATCATTATCTTGCATGCGATAGCTGATTGCGAAGGCTGAGATGAAAGATCTGCTCTGAGATGATTTAGCAGAGATCATTTGAGATGGAGATTGTATGAGTGATTGAGATGAGATGGGATGAGATGGATGGGATTGGATGGGAAGGGATGGGATTGGATGGGAGGGATGGGATGATTGAGATGGGATTGGATGGATATGAGCAGATATGAGAAGAGATGAGATGAGATGAGATTGGGTGGTATGGGAAGATTGTGGATTAGATGAGATGGGATGGGCTGGTGATGAGATGATATGCTTGAGAAGCTTGAGCTGATATGAGATGATAATGAGATGAGCAGGTGAATAATGAGCTGGGGACGATGATATGTGGCTGTGTCTGGTGATGCGCAGACTGAGCTGGGATTGGAATGTGCAGCGATGGGCAGGGATGAGATGCGAAGATTGAGATGGGATGGGTCTGAGATGGCCGCTGGGATGGGCTGGGATGGGATGGGAAGGAGAGATGGGATTGAGAATCTATGAGAAGGGATGTGGCTGGGATGAGTATGATGAGCTTATGATATGAGATGAGATGAGATGATTGATGATTCTTGAGGGCGCTGAGCTAGAGAGATTGAGCTTGAGATGATTGCGATGAGAAGTGATGAGATGATTGAGATGAGATGAGATGATTGAGCATGAGCTGAGATGAATGCGGCTATTTAGATGAGATGCGATTAGCTGATTGAGAAGAGCTCAATGAGATGGATTGAGATGCGCTGAGATGGAGATGCTTCGAGATGAGATGAAAGAGTGAGATGATTGAGATGAGATGCTATGCGATATCGATATGAGTGAGTTGAGTATGAGCAGATTGATAATAGAAGCAAGTCTCTTCTATCAAGCTCTGTATCTTCAATAGAATGCGCATGAGCAGAATTGATATGAGATGAGATGTATAAGATAATATATTGCATTATATGAGGATGTGAGAATGCTTATAGGAGCTAATGGAAGAGATGAATGAGCTGAGCAGTGATTAGATGGTGGGATGTGCAGGGATGGGAAGGGTATGGGATGGGATGATTGGATGGATTGGATTTGATGCGATGAGATGAGTGAGATTAGAAGCGTATGAGCAGTGGAATTGGATGGTAATGGATGGGCATATCTTATTCTTGGATGTGATGGGATGAGATGCGATGAGAATATAGTCGCTTGATTGTTCTTATATGATCATAGTGATATGAGCTGATATGCGATTGTAGATAGAGAAGGGTACGATATGCGATGTGAAGGGAAGGGATGAGATGCCTGCGCAGGATGTGATTGTGATTAGATTAGATGAAGAGATGGTCATGGGATGATATGGGAGTGATGAGAAGATTAAGTGCTAAGGGTATGGGAATTGCTGGAATGGATGAGATTAGATTCGTATGGTTATGGGCTGGTCGCGCTGATTGAGGATGATAGATATGAGCCTGATATTAGATCGTACATATTGATGAATCTTGATGTATCTAAAGAGAAGAGATTAAAGCGATTATGCGATGCTATGAGCTGAGAATATTGAGCTGCGCAGAGATTTATAGAGATGTAGATGATAATATAGAGCTGAGGCTTATATGCTTGAGAATAGTATGCGAGATAAGAGAAGAATGATATGAGAAGACAGAGCTGATATGCTTTAGATTATATGAGATTATAGATATTATTTGAGATGAATTCTTCATTAATATTGCTTATCAAAGGATTGCTTTTTATTCTATGCTCAGTATGCGCTTCTATATTTAAGATATTTATCATCTCTTTATTCATTCTAGCCATAATGTAGAATGATAAGCTTTATATGAGCATGAAGATATGCTAAGAAAGTCGATTCGCTTGTAATCTCATGGAGATTGGATGAGATGAATGATTGTCTTAGATTATGAGTAAGGGAAGAGATTCTTTATATGGTTGAGGAAGTATGAGATTGGTATCTATTATTGCGATGTGAATGAGATGCAATGATAATCGATGTGTTGAAGCGCTTGATTGTGATTAGAAGCTAAGGGCATGGAAGATATGATAATTTCTTGTATTTTCAGATCATGGATTATATGGTCTTAGTTGTCTGAGCTTGGATGAGATGTGATGGCTCTGGGATGTCGAAGCGAATAGTCCTTCTTTGAATACTCTTCTCTGCTGCATAGAAGCGCATTTCTTAGAAGGAACGATGATTTCTCTAATATGTGAAGAGAAGGTGATGAGGGTATTTGAAGGGATTGCGATTTGTAATGTAATTTTAGTTCATCTGTTGTTCTAATGGTTGGAAGAGCAGAGATGCGCTGATATGATAATGAGCTTAGTATGAGATGGAGCTGCTCTGATCTGAGATGTATATTTCATGGAGTGCTGGTATAGAGAAGATATGTAAGGGCTGGATTTTCATCAATATATTTCTATTTGCTTTTGACATGTATTGTGAGCGGGTTGGTAAGATAAGGGAGGGAAGATCTGATTAGGATCTTCAGAAATGAGCTTGTAAGAGTCATAGAATAGATGCTATGGCTGACGAAGAGAGGGATTGATGCGAATGAGCTGGTGCTGGTGCTTGGTAAGGTATGGCTGGGAATTGATTGAAGATCAGGCTGGGATGTGATGGGCATATTGAGTAGGGAAGTTCATGTCATGGGCAGGGATTAGTATTGCATGTCATTTAATAATGAGATGTCAGGTCTTGATTGGATGAGATGGGTGATAGGTATTGTCAGGGATGGGCTGAAGGGTCTTGGAAGGTGATGTGGAAGATTGGGCAGGAAGGGATGATTTGGTATGTGAGAAGGGATGTGAATATTTGGAAGGGATTGGAAGCGATGAGAAGAGATGAGAATAGATAGATGAGATGAGATGAGTGAGAGAGAAGATATGAGATGGGATGCGATGGGCTTTGATGGGATGAGCTGGATTGTCTGGGATGGTAGATGAGATTGGGTGAATGGTGGTATGGGCATAGATGGGAATGGGAATGTCAAGAATGCGCAGTGTATGTGAATGTGATGGGAGGGGGAAGGGATGGATGGATGTTTGGTGGGATGAGAGCGTTGAGAAGGATGGTTGGAAGATTGAGGGGATGGAATGGGATGTTTTGTGGGATGGATGGAGATTGTTTGGATGGGAGGATGGGTGGAGATGGTGGATGGGATTGGATGAATGAATGGATGAGATGAATGATGATGAGGTGATTGGTGATGGTGTGGATGAGATGAGATTGTTGAGATAGATGGTGTTTGGAAAAGATTGTTTGGATGGATGAAGGATGAGAAATGGAGATTGAGGAGGAGATGAGTGTTTGGGATGAGATGAAAAGAGTGGTTTGAGTTAGATGTTGAGATGAAAAGTTTGGATGGATGTTTGGATGGGATTGGATGAGATGTTGAGAGATGGGTTTGATGGAGGGAAAGAGTGATGGATGGGATGCGAGTTTGAGATGGTGCGATGAATGAGAGGGATGAGATGATTGAGATGGGATGGATGATTGAGATGGGATGAGATGTTGAAGGGGATGAGATGATTGAGTGGTGGGATGAGATGGAAGGTATGGTGGGATGGGTGGGGATGGATTGAGTGGATGGGATGGTGGTGGGATAAATTTTGGATGGATGGGATGGATGGGTGAGTGGGTTGAGAATGGGATGAGATGGTGAAAATGCTGGGATGGTGTGGAAGGTGGATGATGATGAGAAGGGGATGTTGAGGGAAAATAGATGGGTTTTGAATGGGGAAGATGGTTGGGGTGGGATGGAAAAGGATGGATGGGAGAGAGGGATGGGATGGTTGGATATGGATGGATGGGATGAGATGAGATGAGATTGATGGATGGGTGGGAGGGAAAAGGATGGAATGTTGTGATGGGGAGAATGAGATGGGATGGGATGGAGGGGAAGGGGATGGGGGGTTTTGGATGGATGGGGGGGGTGGGAAGGGAGATGGGGATGGGATGGTGGATGAGTTGGATGGATGAGAGAGATGGATGGGAGGGGTATGAGATGGTGGGATGGTGGGGGGAGGGAGGGAGGGGAGGGTGGAAGAGGGTGGAGGGGAGGGATGAGAGAAGGTGGGATGGGTGGTAGAGGGGAAAGGGTGTTTGAGATGGAGGGATGGGGATGGATGAGGGGGAGGAAGGGATGGTGGGGTGAAGGGATGGTTTGGGGAGGGATGGGTGGAAAAAGGGGGGAGGGGATTGGGATAGATGGATGGGGGGGGAGGGGAAGATTGGGGATGAGATGAGATGGATGGAGGGGAGTGGAGGATGAGGGTGGTGGGTGGATGGAGGATGAGTTTGGGGGGGATGGGAGGGGATG